>NC_138823.1:77484976-82643174 GCF_965183815.1 Platalea leucorodia | reverse complement strand
GAAATCCAGAAGGGCTTGTGAGAGAGCTGTTGCCCAATTTTAGACTGCGTGTCCTGTTGCTACCACCACAATTCCATGGAAGTTGCAAGGTCAATGTGTACCTTAAGAACTTGCTTTTACGCATTTAGGCATGAGATCAGAGTAATAAAATCAATCAGAGCAGTAATATCTGAGGTTTGCGCGTCTGATCTTTAAAAAAAAATATTGTTCTAAGCATTTTCAAGAACTTCTAGCTGAATGTATGTATATGTTTTCTTAGAACACAAACTGAGACAAAAGCAACGTAAGACCATTGTCTTGCGTATTGCTAGCAAAGAGTCCAAATGTGTCTGAACAATTACTTTATGAAGTTCTCGTGTCAAGGCTGTACAGGAACGAAAACTGTTTCCATTTTGAGTTCACCATAAGCAGACAAATTTTCCTAGGATGCGTAGCTTGCCAACTTCTGTCCTAACTTGTTAGCTGAATTAGATATTTTGTATGATAATAAAAGTATCAAAACATGGGAATTCAGCTGAAAACTCCCTTAATCTGATGATAAACAGAAATACATAGAAGTTTCTGAAAAGGACGCATAAACAGAATTTTTTGTTTAAAGTTTCAAATAGTTTGCTCAAAACCCTTCCAGATGTTACCTTGGAAAATATTTATTTCATCAATTAGTAATCAAACAAAAAAACATATTAAAGAGGCTTTTTTTTTTTTTGTAAAGAATAACTTTAGCATATGGAAATTAGTCTTCTGGGGGCTTTCTTTGTCAGTCACTGAAATGAGGTGGGAGAGGAAATGCAGGATACCTGAAAAGTAGTTGAAAGATGATGTATTTAAAGTCTCTGAATATTTCCCAAATACAGTCTTTTTCTCTCCCTTCTCCTCTCCTCTCCTCTCTCTCTCCCTCCTCTCCTCTCCTCTCCCTCTCCTCTCCTCTCCTCTCCTCTCCTCTCCTCTCCTCTCCTCTCCTCCTCCTCTCCTCTCCTCTCCTCTCCTCTCCTCCTCCTCTCCCTCTCTCCTCTCCTCTCCTCTCCTCTCCTCTCCTCCTCCTCTCCTCTCCTCTCCTCTCCTCTCTCTTCATTTCTCTTTTCTTCTTCCTTTTCTCTTCTTTTCTTTTCTCTTCTTTTCTTTTCTCTTCTTTTCTTTTCTCTTCTTTTCTTTTCTCTTCTTTTCTTTCCTTTCCTTCTTCTTTCCTTTCCTTTCCTTTCCTTTCCTTTCCTTTCCTTTCCTTTCCTTTCCTTTCCTTTCCTTTCCTTTCCTTTCCTTTCCTTTCCTTTCCTTTCCTTTCCCTTTCCTTTCCTTTCCTTTCCTTTCCTTTCCTTTCCTTTCCTTTCCTTTCCTTTCCTTTCCTTTCCTTTCCTTTCCTTTCCTTCCTTTCCTTTCCTTTCCTTTCCTTTCTTCCTTTCCTTTCCTTTCCTTTCCTTTCCTTTCCTTTCCTTTCCTTTCCTTTCTTTTCTTTTCTAACTTAACCTCACTGGACCTAAAGTAAAAGTCTGAGTAGAGTGTTATTTTTTCACCCTTCTTCCTCCTCTATAGGAACATCCAGGGAGTTGGACTCAATGATCCTTATGGGTCCCTTCCAACTTGAGATAGTCTATGATCTGTATATCAGCAGAGAAGGCTTTTCAAAGCAAAGGATGCTTTCTTATAGGTATCTTGGAGATCACAATTCTAAAGGAAGCAGCATAAGCTGTGACAAAATACCACGACATTTTACAGATTTATATAGATAAAATACATGTATGAATAAGTAACTTCTAAATTGAAAGCTTAATTTTTCAGTCTTCTGGCAGCAAAATCTACTATTGAAATGTATTTCCCAGAGCTTAACAAAAAGATTTCTTTGGAAATCTTTAGACATCCATGAAAAATGAGGGCAAAGGAAGTTTTAACAGTGATAGGAGCTGCTATTGTGCTGTGCAAAACAAGATATTCTATACATGTGTTCTAAACCACCTTATGAAATGGATTTAATTTAAATAAAAATTAATAGTAAAGGGACAGGGAAAGGAAAATTTGTGTCTTTTATACTTTGAGATAAAAGTCTAGATAACTGAAATTAATTCGGCTTCCCAGTACTGCTGTCAGCCTCTCAGCAAAATGTCACGCGTGTTATCACCCTCTGACGGCAGGGCGAAGGTTATCGGGAGCGCAGCGCTTCTGGCTGAGTGTTCTGGCAGCGCTCGCCCAACCAGTTCAGGGGATTCCTATAAATCCCAGGTCTGCCTGTGCCCTTGATGACAAACAGGTTAGGCTGAAGGTCTTCACTGATCATCACTCCTGGTCTCTTTCTTGACTTCTGTCAGCCCAAGAGCCGTTTAGCTCTGTAGGTTTTTCTGGGGATAGGTATGATTGCGGGAGGAGGTTGAGTTCTCTTTTGTAGTCTTGGCTGCCCCCTTGCCTTTTCTGTGGAGCTGTGTGGTGTTTCATTGCCCTCCATAGCTTTAAATTTGAAGTTATTCACAGAGGGACAGATGTTAAAAGAGCAGAATGATTGTGGTTTGACAAGTATTTACTTTGGAGAAACTCTGGTAAGAAATCAGACACTCCAGTTACTCCAGGGTAAAGTTAGTTTTGTTTTCATCAATGCATCTCAGAATTAACCATCCTATCAAGTCTGCAGTCGTGTGTATATGAATCGTCATCGTGTGAAGCATACCATTGCTTTGTATAATGTATTTCTTGCTGCTATTTCGCATTATTGCCTATCTTACCCTTGTATGTTGTTGCCTGTGGTATTATGCAGGAGTATTTTCTTTAAGTTTTGATGTTGGCATTTAACAAGGTTATATGTCTGGTTTCTGTTTCCAACTGGTAGAGCTATAATGTGAGATTAAACAGTAACATGAACTGTGGTGAGGTGTTCCTATATTTTTGGTTTTGTTTGTTTTTTGTTGTTGGTTGTTTTTTTTTTTTTTTAACCAAGCTGGTTGATCTACATACACAAGTATGTGCCTTCTAAAATGGCATGCACTCTGACGTTATTTTCCCTGATCTGTTTTAGTTTGTAAATACTTTAAACTTTGCTTATATCAGTTTACATTTCATTGCTTTCATTCTAATAGATCAGATTTGCTAATGTGCTTTTACATGTGTTGAAGTTGGAAAGTAGTGACAGATAGCATACAAATTACCCATTGCTCCATCAGATAAAAATATGTCCATGCAACTGATTCATATTAGTGACAATCTAATATTTTTTATGTCACAGTTGCACAACCTACCACAGTGAGGCTGAATAAAGATAATTCTAATGAAAAAAGCTCTTGTTAAAGGGAGAGAATATTACTGAAATTTTACCATGAGGCATATTAAACACTAGAGACTTTATCTCTGTCACACAGTAAAACAACAAATAGATAGTAAGTTGATGAGAAAAGTTAGCAGTATAATTTGGTAATCTGTCTAACTTTCATTATATAGGCATTGAAAAACTCTGTGGCCCTGAAGGAATGAAGATGAAGTTATATTTAGTATGAAAACGTTTGACTAGCAATGCGGAATATTAATCAAGAACTTTGGCTCTTTGAGCTGTGACATAAGAATAGGGCTGATGTTGATGAAAATGATTAATAATATATAACTATATGCTATGCTTCCATTATAATGTACTTGAAGTCCTGAAGTTATTCGTCCCTAAGCTTGTAAGGTCTAATTCAGGACTGGTGACCTGGACTACAATCTAGTTGTGACTTGCAATTGCACTAACCACTCGCTGGTGAGATTTTCTTACATTGCACAGAAGAATAAATTATATGATTAGGTGGAAAACTGGCTCATATCCTCTTCTTCATAGGATGATAGCAGCATCAAAGTGATGGTGGGTTGTCTTAGCAAACTGTGAGCATAACAGCAACGTCTTTTAGGCGAAGGGATTGTCAGTACATGGCTCTGAGTGTCCTAATAATCTTTGAGATTGTAGGTAGCTGAGTGACTTCCTACGTTCTTAATGGAACTACATACAGAACTGTCTTCTAAATATTCTCCTTTTCTTGGTAGCTTGCTGGCAGTCTGTTTTTCTTGTGTTGTTTTGTGCTGTGCTTAATACTTATATTAGAAAACACAACAAACTTCTCAGGTTTGTGATTCAACTCTTTGTATCAACACTTCTGAAAAATATTTTCAATTCTTCGTGCACTCTTAAGTATTTTCAGTATTTTGACCAAGATGTTCAATGCAAGCTGATTTCATTGTATACCTATCTTGCTATTTGGTTTGCCTTTCATATAGTTCATTTCTTTTCAGTGGGGGAAGAAACCAATTGCTGAGAAGAAACAGATTCAGAATGCTACAAACCACAAGAGACAGGTGGAGGGGCAGGTTTGAAAATCCTGAGTAGCAGGTGTGCCTAGGAAAAAAAAAAATGCATTTTAATGTGACTTTACTGAATTACTAGTACATAAGTACCTTTGTAGGTCTTAGGGTAAATAGGAAATGTGGTATAGTAAACAAAATAATTTCGTGAAACAGTATGTAAAGAGTCTCTAGAAAAAATCAGAAAAATACTCAGTTATCTTTAGAAATTGCTCAGATCATTGCTAGGTGATATGCTATGTGGCTTTTCCCCCCCTCCAAAATCTGTTTCTTTTATAGCTGTTTAACAAGATCCCATGGCCAAAAAGTCCCAGAGCAGTTGAGATTTTCACCCTTAGTGGTAAGATCTTCTTCCGCCCTGTCTCTAGCTCTTCTCTGTTTGTCACACAAATCCAGCATGATCTATTATATTTGTACCAGAGGAAGATTTGCTACCTTCATGTGACTAAAATGTAGTTATTTGCTTTCTAAACTGCAGCTGCAGTGTCTCTTACTTCCTTTAACTCTTCTTTCTGCTCGTGTTCGAAAACTTGGAAGTAGTCTCATGCATCATTATGTGTGCTTTATGATGAAACACTAATACCTCAGTGACAATTCATTGTTGCTGATACAAATCAAGTTTTGGTGTCTGTTGATAGTCATGTTGCTTTCATACTCAATTTTTTATGATTCTTTAAAAACACATATTCATATGCTTTGTTCTGCCAATTAAATATTTCTTGCATGCAGTATCTTGTTTAGCTTCTTGAATGTTGCGTAACTTTTTTATGTCAAACCTGAATGCTGGGGTTTGGGTTTTTTTTTCTGAATATGCAGACTGTGATTTAAAAAATGTTTTAACAATTAGTTTTTTTGTCCAGGTACAAAGAAGAGTCCTGCATAATACGCAGGATTCCATGAAGAGAGAAAAATTTTCCTGAGTGCTTATTTTGTTTGCTTTTGTTGGTCTTCGACTGTTGAAAGTTTGTGGGTTTTTTTTTTTTTTTTCTTCCCCTCTAATCTATTTTTTTGCCATTCCTAGTCCTAGGTACAGATAAATACAAAAATATGTTTTGTGTGTAATAGGTGTCTTAAGATTTTTTAGCACACTGCTTACCAGGTTGAGGTTATACCTCCTGTAATACCCCAGCACAGAACTGAGCATGTTCAGCAGGTCTATCTTAATGATTTTCATTTACACTTGTATGAAAGGCTTCCGCTCTTCTAAAACAAGCCTGCTATGTATACCTCATAGTGTATGAAGAGATCGCAAAGTTAAGTAAATATAATAAGCATTTGCAATTTGAAGTCAGCTTTACATAGTCAGAAAGAATTGAGACAGATATCATATCAAACAAATTTGGATGTTGAAAATATGGGAAAATTGGGCATGTATTTCAAATCGATGAAATACATTAAAACGTATACTTTCGTGTGTGTGCTTATAAATACATTAATATACAGATGCCTGCACACACACACTGATGTGACCAGTATATTCACTTTTCTATATTGGAAAAGGAGGGGAGGAAATATTCCATTTTAGGGGACCTCATGTATGTTATTAATATTAATTTTTTCAGTAGCAGAAACATGCACTTCAAATTGGTTTTAATCCTAAGCATGCCTTTGACAATGATGGTAATTTTTACTTCTTAGCTCTTGCTGAAAATAATATCAGCATAAACCACCTACAAAAAATAAAATACTAGACTTTCCATTCCTTCTGGAAATATGAACTAAACTGGATGTTCTTTTTGGAGTGTGATTTTTTTTTTTTGCTGTGAGTCAGTTGCGGTTTTTTAGGATGTCTTTAAGTGCACAGTATGGTGTTCATTATTTTTTCATCCATGTTATTAGAAGTGAGACTCGTTCATAGCTGAATAATTAGAACGGGTCATATGTTGAAAGCACTGCCTTACTCTCCTTTTAGATGAGGAGAGATGTAGAAGGTGGCAGTGATTTGTAGCTAGTTCTGGAGCTGGTCGACCAGCTATAGCATGCCACAGGCTGGCTAATTAAAATCTTCGAAGGCTGGCAGACTGGGTGGGGTACAGCATCCAGCACGCAATGCCGGATCATCCCCCTTGCACTCCACATGGACAGCACGCTGCCTCTCACCTGCCTGCTAAAGCTCTTGAGCATCTTCAGTATTGGCGTACGTAAAACAGCACATCCGACGCAATTTCTGATCCTCTCGGCTACTCAGTAAGCCTGCTTCCTTGTCTCTGGCAAGAACGTAGCTTTTATTTTTCTTCTCTTGCTGATGACTTCCTCTGAAGTCTTTGGTGCCTGCCTGTAAAAGGAAAATTTCACACAGATGTCTATACTGTTTGGGGGAAGGCCATTTAATTGATAATTATGATACATGTTCAGTTCAAATCAGTGCTCAGCAAAAGCAAAACTGGTGAGATTCCCTGATCAACCAATATGTCAGGCATCTGATCTGCGTGCCAGCACTTCTTTTGGGGTATCTTAATACCTGTTGGTGAAGGGAGCCGTTACTTACCAGCTATCAAGGAAGTTTTGAGAAAGGTCTAGAGGAGGTGTCTTTAGTTGAAGAACAGGGTAATGGAGATGAACAGGAGTAAGAAGGATTGATTCTTAAAGCTATCCAGATAAAATAAAGACCACCGTGTACTCTGGAAAACTGTGTGTAAAACGCTGGTAACGAGGGCCAACAGAGCATGAGGAGCAACTCACAAAAAGGGTCAAAATGTGTGAATCAATAGTATGCCCTCGCTGGGAATAATAGCGTACATCTCTGGACTCTCGCACCTTAAATCAGTTATAGTAAATGTAGGAAGAGTTTGGAAAAGAACAGTGAGGATGTTTCAGGGCGTGCAACAGCTTACATGCATGAAGCAAGTGAGCAAAATAGGACTTAGCAAGCTGAATGAGCTGACCAAGAGCAGAATGTGATGAATAGTATTTTTTTCCTTTTGATTACAAAGTCAAGTGCTTTCATGTTCCTTTCAGAAATAACAGGGCTAGGGGGAAGGGGTTGTTTCTTCTGTTGAGGAGCCAACGGAGCCAAGGGGAGGGAAAATTTCAGAAAATGCTGGATGTGAGAAGTGAGAGAGACATAGCAAGGCTGGGAGATGGCAGCTCAAGCAAAGAGGTTGCTGAGAAGAGCAGGATTAGTCATGTGAGGTGAGGCCTCAGAGGTGGCAAGAAGGAACTTACAAGGCACAGAGGGGACTGACCAAAGTCCCCTGCAATTTAGAAGGTTGTAGCGTTAACTGCAACTATGCAAGGAAGTAAGAACCTCCCTGAAAAATAACATGGGTAGGGAAAGAGCTTTTCCTTCCTCCATTCTGTCATTTGTAGTCGCTTTGAGTTTTCCGTGTTGCAGAAGTTTAAAACTGATTTTTAGCAATTCTGATACCAAGCGAGCTCTTTTCTAGGCAGCTCCACCTTTCAATTCTGCAGGCCCATCAAGAAGAATATGATAATGGTCTGTAAAAATTATAAACAGCTGTGAAAAGCTAAAGAGAGAGAACTGTCATCTACCTGTTCCAGTATAAGACTTTTTAGAAATCAGTTCAAGTGGCTTAGATCAGAGCAAACAAAATTGGGTGGGGTTTGGTTGGGTTTTTTTGTTTTGAAACAGCATGTGGTTAAGCTGCAGAAGTCCTTGCCACAAGATGTTATAGATGCTATCACAGGATGGAAATCCACTCAGAGCTAAAAACACAGACATCACTGCTGGTTCAGGAAACCCATGAGCCACAAGTTGGAGGCTGGAGGACTATCTGGAGAAGGCAGCAATGCATTTTTCCCTAGGCTGCGCTTGTGGACACAGTAGGAGATGCCAGAAGCCCTTTGGCCTGGTTCAGTACAGTACTTCTGCTCACCTTCTGCGGTTCAACCCAAGTGTACTTGGAGAGCTCATTCCATTGCGTGTGACTGCGAAACAGTCTGGAGCCAGATCCGCTGGAAACCTCCAGATGGGCTGATACAAGCTCTATTTCCTTTGGGTGTGGAGAATTTGGACTGATCAAAAAATTGAGGTGAATTTTCTAGATAGTCGTCTTTGTGATACTCAGCAAAATACTTCAGTATGATTGCGGTTCCGCTAATTGTGCGCTCATGCTATTGTGAAGTCTGATTTGCAAAAATGATAAGCACTGATATCGGTAGAAACTAGTCTTTTAGTATTGAAGTGTTTTATAAATGCTCTACTTCCAAGTTAACAGGTCCTTAACGTTTCAGTTAGGTACTCATTTAGTAGACACTTTTGAACCTAATCTTTCCAGGACTTACTTATCAGTAAGTAAATAAGGTGATATTATCCTTCGTACCTCACTGAGGGCTGGCGAAGAGTTCTAAGGAATTGTAGAAGTAAACAGTGAATCATTTTTCTGCTGTAGCAGTGAGCACTGTGTAAAGAGTGTGACAAAGAAATGAACAGTCCCAAGTTGTACTTGAAGAGTTTGGGGTACATTGAGTTTCAAGACTGAAATACGGGGATAGCCATGATACTGAAAGCTTTTCAGCTCCTGAGTGTGATCATCGAATACATTAAAAAGGAATATTTTGTGCAAAGGCAATTTTACACAGTAAATGCATGTGGCTTTGTAAGACTAGATTGCAATGTGTGTAAACAAACAAAAGCAACTCAAGTTGTATGAGGGGTTTAGTTTTACTTGCTTTCATTTTTGATGCTACATTTAAATTTTGTATGATGCTTTTGTGTGTTTGCAGATTTCAGTTATTTCTTTTGATTCTTTTCCTAATTAGAGGACTTCAGAATTTTAATCTGAAAATGAAGCTGTCAGACAAAACTGTTTTCTTACATGAGATTTTTGAATTTAGCAGGTATGTTGTTTCAGGGTAAGCTTGAAGGAAATTCAGCTCTTAATTATTTCAGCTATAACTATCAGAAGTAGAAAAAGAAAAGAAAGAAGAGAGGATGATATTGGAATATGCAGGTATAGGTGACCATGGAACGTCTCTGTTGAGTAAGGCAGAGGACATTTATTAATAAGTATTTATATATTGCCTTGCATAATTTACACATAGGACTTTATTCCTGTTTTTCTTCTCCCTCCTTTCTTTTAAAAGTCCAGTATGATTAAACTGCTTCAGGAAGAACATGTCTTGTGAAAGACTGAGGAAAGGTATGAATACAGAGGATTGGATGAGATTAAGAAAAGGAAAAAGGAACCAACTGGAATGTTGGGAGAAGCGTTAAGGAAGTTGTCATTCACAGATAGGCAGCTTTCCTCTTTTGTTTTCTCACTGTTTCCTGAGGTCATTTTATTAGTTCAGATACTCACAGAAAAAGTATATATCATGCAATTTAAAGAATAGACCTATGATTGTATGGTTTGGGGAGTTTTTGCAATTTTTATCTAGATCTTACCAGTCATTTTGAAGCATTTTGTATTATAATGAGACGAAAGGATAGAATCCTTTGTAGTTTTGAATGTTAAGCAGCTTTTCAGCAAATGACACATTACCCACAGTGCACCAAATACAGCTTAACAAATCAAAGACATGGGGTGGTTGGTTTTTAATCTGACATATCTTTTTTTCCAGCTTTGGTGGGTTTTTTTGGTTGTTTTTTTTTTTTTTTTTAATTTATTTTTAAGATGTGACATCCCCGGGACAATTCCTACTATCTCACGCAGGAGAGGCAGGTCTAAATCTTGCTGGCTTCCCTCCTAGAAAAAAAGATTTCTAAGTGAATATCTCTGGATGTAATGTTTGTTTGAAAATAATAAAAACAATAGGTTTAATGGAAGAAGGAAGCCACGTGAAGGAGCAGTGCTGAGCAATGTGCTGAACAACCTACATATGTGATCCTTGGAGTCTTGAGCTGCACAACAAAGCTTCATCAACACAGATAAGGTTGCTGGGGTGTTGAAAATTAATAGAGACGTAGCTAGTGTAGCTGGAGTGACAGAATCCTTGTCATGCACGCAGCAAAAAGCGATACGAGGAAAGTGAATTTGTCAATTCACTTTAGGTTGTTCACAGAGGCATTAGAAGTATTTTGGCAGAAAACCTCCTCCTGTCGGCATGCTTTCATTTTGAGGACTCTTCCAGTACAATTTGCTGGTATCCCTATGACAGCTGAGACTGATTCCAAGCTTGTCTGCCACAAGCAGAACTTAAACCCAATGCAATTAATCTTTATTGAAAACTCATTTTTGTATTCATTATTTTAAAAGAATTGCTAAGTTTTTCTTTCATCTGTGAATTTAGTCAATAAAGAAGAATTTTGCTTCTTCTGAAAGCTTGTGACTGACACTTTGTGGGGACAAAAAAAAGGATATTTTTACAGTTGCAGTAAACTCTTTGCTCTTATATTTTTAAGTGTGTTACTATAAAGTTTGTGTCATTTAGCTTCCTGTCGTTTTGGTTGCTGCTCACTTACACCTGAGAAAAATGGGAGACGCTGCTTCCACTGGAAATCTTCCGCAGAAAAATAAAATGTACTAACTGGGTGGTGATTCTCCCTCACATGACTAGAAGAAAAAAAATGTTTTGCTGTTGGCTGTGCTTGCTACTAAACACCCTGTCATAGTGTGTGAGGTGAGTCACGACTTGTTTATTTATAGCCTTGGCCAATCAAAGCTGAACGCTCTGAACTTCATTCAAGACCAGCAGGCACTTAGGATGTCTTGTAAACATTTGCTCTCTGAGCAAGGAGCGTTCTTCTCGGCAGCAAACAGGACAGGTGCCCGGGTTGTCGCCTCTAAAACACAAAACAGACTAGAAGATCATTGCCTGGATTATCTAGATTGGTGTAGAGAGAGAGAGAATTCCTTTTTACATCTGAAATGCCAGACAGTGAGGATCTGGGACAAGATGAAAGGTACTGTACGTTGATTCTGATGGCCTTCTCGTGCAGCGCAGTACGGACCGAGGCTTTGTGTAATTAATCTGTGTGCTCTCCTGAGTTCCCTAGCCGAAGATCAGTTTTCTCTGCATTGCAACAGATCATCTAATTCTCTTGAGAGTTTTGCCTGTAATGCTATCCAAAGGCTTCTTAGGAGAGGAGTATTAGATCTTAATGTCTGCATAGAGGTTAAATTGTACAGCTCCTCTGTATTTCTTAAAGTAAAGCTGAAGGGAAGAAAATACTGGGTGGTTTCTACCTAGTCACTTTTCCCAACCATGGGACAACTTACAAGCCTCAAAATGTCAGAGACACAAATAGTTTAGTTGGAGCCACGTTACTGACAGAACCATAACTCATTTCTATGAGATAGGGCACTGTGTCCCTTTGAGGTATGCCTGTCTTTCTGAAGTTTAAGTTTTATCTTAATTAGCTTCTAAAACCAATGGTCAGGACAAGAAGAAAATAGTTGGATCTAAAACTTAATAACAATTTAACAAATATTATTTTCTCAAATATGATCTAGCACATTCCTATGAAATAAAGGCACTAATTAAATTCAGCTAAATAGATTTTAAAATAGGTATTTTAAAAGTAGATGTTACTGATGTTTGGCTATGACAGAGTTTATAATCTAGGCTTCTTAAAGCCCACATGGTCTTTCCATACTTGCAATTTTTACTGTCTTGATGCTAATCAAAATGTTGGCTCTAAAATGGTGTTAATGAAATATTTGGTGTTGGAAAAAAAAATGTCATGTATGTGGAAACAGACATATTTTTTTTAGAAGTTAGTTAACAAAATGCCAGAATATAGATGCAAATTTAAGAAATTCCAAGATTCAGAAGTGAGCATTTCATTATGGCTTTGGATTTGAGTTCTAGTTAGATTTAAATTTGAACATTTATGTGGATGTCTTTCCAATATGTGTGTCAATGTGTTGTTGTAAGATAGGTGAAATACAGAAGACATCTCTGGTTGTCTGTTGTAGGTCAATATATTCAGGCATGGTCACCTAATTGGATGAGTGTGGGTGAATGGATCCCCAGTGGTATAACTGGGTCTCTACAAGGGTGGGGTCACCTACGCATTTCCGTTTGCAGGGATCTAAGTTGTGCCCTATATATGACATAGATTAAAAGTAATTGTAGTAGCATTAGGTAGCATTTTTTTCTTTTCTTTTAAGGAAATGTTGACTCATTACTGATGCCACCAGTGTTAATTGCTATTTATTAAAAAATGTTTAGCTGGATCTCCAGTTTGTAAAATTGTATATTTTTCAATACAGGAAGACAGCAATATGCATGACACATTAAAAAAAAAAAAGCTGTTTTAGATCATCATCACCTTTTTTTTCTTTTAAATCAATTTTATAAAGGATATGCATCATGTCCTTTCTTGAAAATGTGTTGTGTTTTTCTTTTAAATCAAGATGGGAGAAAATCTTACCAGCTGAGACGAAAAATAATTTTGAAAAAAAAATTATTTCAAAATTTGGTATGCAAAAGCTTTGGTGTACAACCTTTGTAATATCTAACTTGCTTTGTTCACAATTCTTTATCTATAAAGGCATGTAACAAGCTTTGGTAGTTAAATAGAGGTAATACTAGGCCTAAACCTCTTAAGACTTCTTTTTTTATGAATCAAAGTTGTTTGTTTTGGTTTGGTTTTTTGGTTTTTTGGGGTTTTTTTTTAAGCAAAAAGGATGAACGTTTCTAAAGCAGTAACCTGAAAAAGCATGATAACAGGGCCTGCTCTCCCCACTTATCATTTCTGAAACTACCATTAAATGAATTGGCCCTGATCCTAGCCCCTCATCCTTTGGTGTCTTTGCTATTGAGCAAAAAGGTTTGAGAAAATAGTTTAACCAAAAGGTTCTGATTTTTTCTGAAATTAATTTGCCTTTTTGTCTTGGTGGTAGCAAATAGGATGTAACTGGAGAACGTTTCTACAGAAGTGCTAATGAGATTTGGTGGAGCTTAGAATCTTTTGATCCAAGTCAAACAGGAGGGACCAGAAGGAGGAGCTATGGGAACTCTACTGAAGCAATATGGGAAGTGTACTGGAGCAATGCATTTTAGAATTGCAAAAGAAGAGATAGTAATGTAAATGCACAGATAATGGGGTAATTTTGAGGGCACACTGAATCAAAGCTACTGCTTTATACATTAAAAAAAGGAGGGCGGTGGTGTTTTTGTAGAAGCTGTAGAATGAGCTGTGTTCGCTGATAGGTTTCAGCACACTGCCCTCCTTGTAGCTTCTTCTCAGATGCAACCAAATACTTCTTACATCCTCTCCCCTCTTGAGTTCACATCCTACTTCAGAAAATATGTAATGTTGTGTCACAAGTGTATTTCATGAACATTATAACATCATAGTTAAAGATGTGGCATTGGTCAATAGTCTGTTAGTCATACGGTGAATTTAAATGTATACTAAGCAAATGAACATACGTACAAATGCTTCTTAATAAGGCTAGTAAAAAAGCTAAGAGTTGTGAAGATTAGGTACCCACTCATATCATCTGTTTTATTTTGTCATATGATCCTGGGCGGTAGCAGATCAAGAACAGTGAGGAAAGATGTGGTCAAAGGTCAAGGACTGAAAACAGCTCAGCATGAGGATGATATTTTCCCCCAGTAATTCTTTATCATCAGGTCCCCTATAGTTTTGATGTAAGATGATATAATTTATTAAAAAAAAAAAAAAATTTGACAGCTCATGAGGAATCTAATGATGGTCAAGAATGTATAAAAGGTACTGTGAATAATCGGTCCTGAAGTGGTGGAAGCAGCTGGCTGTAGGTGCTTCAAAGAGATACCGACGTGTAACTTCCTCTATCAGAACAATGTCTGTCTGGTTCTGATCGCCACCGTCTGCTTGTTATTGAAAAGGATGGTGCAGTAAACTGTTAGCCAGGGACCTTTTATGATTTGAATAAAAATGGGAGAGAAAGCTATGTGATTTCGAACCAGTTGTTTTTGAACTACAGTCTTATAGTACGTGACCTCTCTCAGTATGTGCTTGGACTTAGAAAAATGAAGATCCATTGAAAAGAGTCAGAATGAATTTCCACACAGAAAGAGTTAAAGCTGCCTTGTAATATTACACAAAAAGTCGTTTTCATGTTTTTGCAGGTTAAAAGTATTCTTTGTCTGGCACTTGAAAATCCAGTTTTCCTTTTTTGTGCAGCTGCTCTGCAACTCAAGGAATGTTCAGCTCATCTCTCCTAGCTGTTTGACTTTGAGAGGCCTTGAACTAGGGGTATCCCAGCTGAAGAATGTGGAAGCTGAAGGAGGAAAATGAATTGAGTTTGTGAAAAAGGGTTAAAGGAGATGTCTTTACAGGAGAAAAATAAACGTGAAAGAATTGCTTCCAAGAGCTGGGCAGAGCCCTTTAAAGCTACGCAAACAGATCTTTATGCTCCTGTTGATAGAAACAAGACTTCTTTACTTTTCTGAACAAAAACAGTGCAATAAAAATGTCTCTTCTGCATCACCAGTTTCTATTACAAATGGGAGGCTGACCTGGAAGATCTCAGCCCTTGTACTGTCTTGGTAAAAAGACAACAGCACATAATAATAGCAGTATAGTCTTTGCTAAACAGAAAGCAAGTCTGTAATAGTATTTATGTGGCACTGAAACACTCCATTTTCATGCAAAGACATTTTAAAAAAATCTATGCTTATTGACTAAGTCATGACTTTGGACTAACAGCACTCGACTATCCGATCACATTTCACGTTTTGAATGACCTCGAACTGGAGTAGCTGGTGTTCTTAGGAGAGCTGGATAAGAGTAGCACAGGTCAAAGGAAGGGTTTCCCATGAGAGCTGATGAGTTTGCTTAGAAGAGCTTGTCTAGAGGAGCTGGACAATTAAATGCCCCACATTTAGTTGGAATATTTTGTTTATTTTAGCAGGACATTCAGCAAAAAGTGACAACATTTAGCACAATCCGCTCTGTTGAGGAACTTGTGTGCTGGAATTGCCTTCAAAAAACTTGGAGATAACCAGTTTGTATCTGATCAGCTAAAGAAAGACAATACAGCTCCTTATTAAGACTTTATAAAATGACTGATGTTATACTTGAATAGAAGAGATGAACGCATCTCCTCCAAAATAAAATCCTGGTAGTAATGGGCTATTTTTTTTTTTTTTTTAAGCAACTGTAGGACAAGATGAGTTCCCCTATCCCTTTGAAGAACACTTGAGTGTATTTTTATAACAATAGGATTGCTTTCATTTTAAGAAAAGTTTGTTCTTGACTAGTAATATAAGGAGAGAAAAAAAAAAAAACTTAATTTATGGGATTGATATTGTGTAGCAGCACAGCAGTGGTAAAATGTTCCCATGTCAGCTGAAGAGAATAAAATGCCATTATGACCTTAGTTTAACACACTGTGCAAGAAGCGTATAGTCAGGTATGAAATGCTGCTTCTATTATGTTTTGTTGAAAGTCACATGTCCTGACCAGTCTGCTGTGCAGTCCATTGAGAAAAACACATCCAGCCTCATCAAATGCGGATGGTTTAAACATATTTCTTGTACAGTAATGTTACTGAAAAATATCCTTGGTCAAGAAACAGAAGGGGCATGCATGTTACTGAAAGCTGTGAAATAAGATCTTTTTTCAGCTTTTTATTGCACACCTTCCCCTGAAAAAACCAGTAACGGCAAGTTGGACAGATTCACTGTTAATAAAAAGCATAAAACTGAAGTATCAGATGAAGATAGATGAGGTCAGAAAGAAAACACTTTAAAAGCTTGAGAAGCAATGTTGCACGGTATTAACAGAATTCACTTAGTTCTTAGAAATGATGTATTTGAACTACAGGAGAGATGATAATTAAAGGAGATTTTTGGATTGGGAAATGTTTTTAGTTACTCTTTAAGGTTAACTACATTCTCCAGCTTCAATTTAAAAACAATCTGTTGAACTTTGGAAATCTTAGAGATTCCAAGTGTGCCCAAGCCTTAACATTGAAGGGATGGCGAACGTGATCAGTTAAAGGATGTTTGCCACAGTATGACATGTTGCTGAAAGCCTAAACCTGTGCAGCGCCTATAGATTAGCAATGGGAAATAAAGTGCATGTGGATATGGAGAGATTTCTATTAGAAAAGCTTTGTAGAGTTCGTAGCAAAAAGGCAGTAGATGAAGATTCTCCCTAACGTTTGAGAACGGAGTGTATTTGTGGATGCTTCCCACGTTCCTCGTTCTTTCAGTGATAGAGCATCCCTTTGTGGAACTCTTTGAAGCAAGCAGGATTTTACATGGTGCCCCAGTGATTCATTTAAATTGCAAGTCTTGTTGACTTGGTCATAGCCACATGACACACATATAATTATTTTAGTATACTTAACGATTGCATAGGATCCAAAAGTGGCACAGGATAAAGCACAACTCTACATAATCACCTTTTAAATTAGCCACATAGGTCATTAAGATGCTATGCAGTGAGTTCAGTGGTGCTTGCTATTGTGTCTTTCCATGTAGTGCACGTAACATTCACATATTTGTTACATTGTATTACAATAAGGCTGATCAATATTGCATTGTTTTCTACCACACAGTTCAGTAGTAGATTTTAGAGGGTTTTGCCATTGGTACTTTAATACACTTAACTGTAAAATGTGCTTTTTACATTATTTTATATTTTGGGGAGAGAGAGAGGGATAGTTATTTTCCTTTTGAGTATGTGGTCACCTGAAATTTAAATGTAAGAAAGCATTGTAAATGTTTTTTTCAAACTTTTTTCCTCAAAAAGCTATTTTTTATCCATTACCTTTGTACCTCAATAATTTAGGAGACAAATTTTAAAATATATTTTTGGCATAGGTCTTCAGGTATAAAATGTTTGTTTCAAAGAAGGGTAACTGCATCATTATAATCACTGCCTTCTGCACTGTGGTGATTCCTTTCCTCACAGGAGAGACCTGTGAAAGCTCTGAAAAGGTAAACCTGCTTGACTGGGTTTTGCTACCAGTTTACACACTTGATTTTGTTTGGTCGTGTTTCATACTTAACTCCTGGTTGCCTATGAGGTTTGTCCTTAGGTATCCACATCCCTTACAGCTGCATCATTCTGTAAGCTCTAGTTATTAATTTTTAAAAGACTGCAAAATAGCTGTATTACCTATATTTTGATTTACATATTGTTGGGAAGGTAACTTTTAGCTCTTCCACCTTGACTAATACATTTTAAGTTACCCTTAAAATTACAGAGTCTGCACAGGTTTCAAGCGTGTGTGGTTACAATTGGGAAATCAAGAAGGTTTAGAAGCTCTATAATTACTAACTCTTTGTTTATGTAGGTGCGATCCTTCAGAGCCACCACATCATGGTGTACTTTGTCACTGCTGCAGTTCTGAGTAGTGTATCTATGTGAAGTTACATATAAAACTGTGTACACATAATTAAAAAAAATCCATCACATCACGAAGAGATCTTTAAACCAGTAACATGAGAGCTGCTGACCTTTCTGAGAGAAATGTGACGGGGCTTTGCTTGAACAGATGTCTAGATACAAAATGAGAGCATGACACCATCAGTCATTTTTAGAGAATGTAATGCCACTGACTCTCCTGGCCAGAGTTTCTGACTGTGATGGGTTGAAGCATCTGGGGCGGGAGGGTGTTGTGATGATTTTTTTTTTTTTCTTTTTTTCCTAGCTACTAAGTAACAGTTCATACATTTGCTCAGTTTTAGAAGTGATGCAGTAGGTAGTCAGAAGGATATGAGTAATCAGTTTTCTCTCTGAACACCTTGAATCTTATTGACAGTCGTTTTAGAATAGAAGCATAGCACTTTATATCAAACTCCATATAAGTGATGGGAGCGTAAAATTTTATTTTTCCTAAGTTGTGCACAAAAACCTTTGAAAGTGTTCAGAGAGAGTTGGCTGCTTGTGTCACCAAAGGAGCACCTTGACAGGAGTCCCAAAAGCTGTTTTGGCAGGAAGTGTAGGGTTCATATTCAAGTCATTTATTAAGGTACTGAAAGTAACTCCACTAATACTATGCTGAAGTTTATGTTCTTGGTTGATGATGTGATGCACTCCATGTTCATCATCTCCATCTCTTCACGTATCTACTTTTTTTCCCTTTTGTCTTTAAATGTGATCATTGAAAAATGAATTTGTCTGGAGTATGCATCGTTAAGTGTCTGTCAGCTTTTGATCTCATGCAAGTTTAATGTTTATGTCTGTTTCTACAAGGGCATGGCATAACCTCGCTCTCTTCGCATACATACGAATACACGTGGTACCTCCTTTCTTTCTCGCTCCCCCTTCACCAGGGTCTCTGTTGCTGCCTGCTGGTTCCAGCCCTCTGGCCCCGGGGTAACGCTGCCGCTCAAGCGGGCTCTAGGGGAGAGGGACAGGAGGGACAGATGTTACCAGGGCTGGCAGCTGTTGGGAGGTGTGAACAAGAAGAGGCAGCACGTGCATCTGGTTGTCGCACTGAAGACCAGCAAGCTGGCTTTCCGACACCTCTCGTTGCCTAAGATCAGAATAAGACTTCAAAATAGTCCCTGGTGTTCCTTGCAAAATAGGAAAGTGTGGCTGTAGTAGAACTGACAAAGGTGTCTCGTGATTTCATGTGGCCTGCAAGAAACTGCCAAGTATTCTTTTGCGGAGCAAACTTAATAGTGTGTTTGTAATGTTTTGAAGCAAACTTCACCTGTACCATCCACTCTTCTTGCTTGGCGGCGGCTTTGCCAATTCTCCCCATGTGGACAACGGGACCAAAGCACCTGGCAATCCATTTTATCTGCACTGCAGCTCATACTTTCAACATGTTTTAAACTTGGCAAACGAAAGCATTATTAACAACCAAGAGAAGCAACCCCAGAGAACTTTCCCTGCAAATGTGCCATGTTTCTGCATAATTTGCATGTTTGTTTTGAATTGTTATTAGTCATCCCAGTGTGCCTTGTTGTATCCCTCCTCTTTAATCTGTATTGTCTTTATATTGGTGGTTAGTGTATATGAAAATAGTTTGCATTATTATTGTAGTTTACGCTTTCATCTCCCTCCCCCCCCCCATTTTTGCAATTAACTTAAAGTTAGTAAGCCAACTATCTGCAATTGTCCTATGTATTTCAAAGCTCTGTTTTGATAGTAGGCATCAGGCCTGTCTGTTTTCTCTCTTTGTGCTTCCACAAAGTTCCACTTTGATTGTCAACAATTTTAGATAAAGGATAGGAGTAAAGTCTGTAAAAGGATTTTGTAATTCAGAATACTGTCATAATAGTAGTTTTCAACACTAGAATAAAGAGGCAACTCTTAAAATCCATATTATTAATGCCACAGAATGGTTTACAAAAGCTGGAAGCAATGTTTCTTTAAGGAGAGTAGCCTATCCATAAAAATTGCAGTTCTCTCATAAGACAAAACTTTTGTATGCTACTTTTCTCAAGCCGCTAATTATCAGAGAGGATGGAAATTGAAATTGCTACTGTGGATGGGAGGCGGACAAAAAGTTCTGTGTAACATTGCTAATCCCTCCTGCTGGGTTCCTGCGGTGCTCTTCATGAGTTATTTGATGGTTTTATTTACATCCTCTGTCAGAGGCAAATAGCTGCATGCAGTGCCAGGCATGGCTGGAAAATATGTTGCGTTTTTTCTGTCTTACAAAAGTCACCTAGTTCAAGACATGAGACTCTCAACCTATGAATTTCAGGTACACTATTTTAAATTGTTTATGTTTTTTTCTTGAAGGGGGAAAAACAACCCTCACTGAATATTTTGTGATGTAAGAGGAAATCACACTACTGCAATACTACAAATACTATAATATAGTAAATAATATAATAAAGTCAGGAATAGGGCAACAGTTTGGGTTTTGAACTTCAATCGGTTTTACACCATGGTTGAAATACTAGTTTTTCTTTAAGGCATGTTCTGCACTCCACTATGCATACGATAGTTTGAATATGAATCCCCCGTGCATGCTATTTATGTTCTGTATGAAATGGCTCCCAAACCTTGCTCCAAACCCGATGTTGCTTTGTCACCACCTCGTGGCGAAGCTGCTGTATAGTAGTTAAGTATAGGTATAGAGAAAGATGAAGTTTCTCCATGAAGTTTCTTTGGACATTTTTGACCAAAATTAGTCCCGACTTTTTTACAAAAATGAAGCTGCTCAGACCAAGTATCTAAAAATAGTGGTTAATCTCCATTATGTTCGGAAAGCTGCTTCCAAGTAATTGGTATGTCTGCAGTTCAGAAAAGAAGGGACATAACATTCCCATGTAGAATATAAATAGGTATCATGGATGTGGGAGAAGATGACTTATTCCTGGCTTAGATATAAGTATGTAAAAATTCACAAATTTAAATGTGGGCAGCAGTTGGACCAAAGTGTACAATTCAACATAAGCCCAAAATCCTCTTATCCTGTGTGTTTAGGAGAAATGAGAGCAAGAATTTATAATTGTAAGAAAAAGTGGCTTTAGACCTTGCTGAATTGGATGTCAGACATGTTGTCTGCAGTTTGGCTGAAATGTTGGTTAAAGATTTTAAGGAGAACTTAAGTTTGGTCTTCTTTTTGATGAGACATAGGATTTGAAATTCAGAGTTCGCTTTCTCCTTTTATCATAATTTGTAAAATAGAAGTGACATCTTTTGGGTTATACAACTGAAAATTTATAAATAGAGGGGTTTTTTTTGTTGGAAAATAAAGTGAAATAGACATTTTTATATATAGTTACTTATCATTTGCCTAGTTCTGTTATTAATATGTGACCAGATATCTGAGGTAATAATGTAATCCCAGCCTTTTCATTTGACATTATAATGTAATAAACAGTGTGGATTACATTATTTTACTTGCTATCATGATTCATTCATTGAAGCTGCTGCCTAATTTAGGCCACTTGACCCTTTTAATCAGCATCCCTTCAGTGCTATGTTAGTATACCTCGCATGCTGCCGTGTGAGAGGTCACTTCCCTTTCAGTGCAGTGTCAGCGTATAGCCCCAGCCCTACGAAGAGAAGCAAGTCAGAGCCTTATCTTTTAAGGAAAGATCAATATATCTCTTGTAGTCCAGTGCAATTATATACCTAACTTCCAAGTAAATAATTTCCAGAATTCAAATGTATTTTCCTTCAACCATTATCTCCCAGGGCTGTCTTAAGTAAACCAGTTGCTTTTGCTAGAAAGATCTGCAGTGCAGTTCTCGGTGCAAGGGAGGTGTGAACTCATGCCCATATGAAAACATTACTGTACACTTTCGCTTTATAGACCAAAAAAGCCTATTTTGGGTAGGGTTAAAGTTGCTATATAGGGATCCACATCTGTTTTGAAAAATGTTAGGTGTTAAGCAAATTAAAAAGCAGTACTCTAATTTTCAGCATGCAGCATCATGTCTGTCACTTATGGGAACAAAACTGCAAAGTAACACCTGAGCCAGGTGGACATCAGGGCTGTTGGACATGTGCATCGATATTGCCAGTGGCTCAGAAAAACACAAACAGATGTTCAAAAACTTCAAAATCTTCATGGCTTTCCTTATATCAGGAAATGAGAGACGTTAGCAAGTTAGTATCGTAAAACATGATGGTGCCTTATTAGTAAGAATGAACATTAAATCATAGCTAATAAAATACAGTACAGCAAAGGTAGGTTATGCGTGTGTCCTCAGTAGAAAAGGTAGACAAAAGCAACCTACTAACTAGCTTTCAACTGAGAAAAGTCCAAATGCTCATGATGGCCAATAAAAATGACGAAGCAATCTGTTGTTGAACAAGGATAATTTTAACATGGAAGTTTTTAATCACTGCAGGTATTTTTATAAGTGATGATAGGAATTTTTTTGTTAGTCTTATGTTCACTATAAAAAAAATAAAATTTCATATCTTGGTATATATTAAAGCAAATGTTTAAGTGTTACTTTTGAGCACCAAATTCATACAGGGTGAAGTTTAAATAGCAAAAATCTCATCAGTCACTTACTGATGCTTGGTAAAATTTAAGTTGTCCCAGGGAACTATCAGAGGGCATTGCATTCTGAATAACGAGAAGAACTGTTAACAGGGCCTTGTGGTGTTTTAGTAGCTAAATAGCAGAGTAATTATGTGGAAATAGGAGCTGGCAGTTTGATCAGACAGTCTATGTGTATGTCCTTATTGCTGCACACCAATGCTTATACATTCATTTTTTTCATAATGTAGTTTTTGATTTATCCTGTAATTTGATTCACCTGTGACAAAACTTTGCTGTTACTTTATTTGATATAAATATAAATATGTGCCAACGTATGCCTAATATGAAACAAAATATGTGGAAACAAGCACAAGTATCTGCAGCATAGCAGCAGCCATTCGATCACTGGAGGCTATAGCTTTACAACATGATTGGCTTGGAAGTTGATAAGGCTTAAAATGTTTTCAACCAGTTTCAACTTTCATATGAGCTATAACCACATTTGTTGGGTATTTTTGTTTGTTTTACTCAGCTGGAAAGTCATCAATTCCAGGCAAGATTACAGACCCAGAATAAATCAGTGCATTTCAGAAACACTGATGAATTTATTTGTATTTCTTCAAGAAATGTCCCACTTCAAGGAACAAAACCCTGGCAAGGTAAGCACTCCCAAGTAAGATTAACAATTTGGTGGCATAGATTTAAAAAACCAAACACCTGAAAAATAAAATACATGTTATGATACATTCAGTCTTGAGTTTCTCCTAAGTTCTTCCTGTGCAGAACACAACCAGGTCAGCAGTGAGCAAAGCTGCTCACAGTAAAGTTTACAGTAGTATAGTCCCTCCCCTTGCAGCTGCTGGAACCTCACCAGTCATTCAATGGAAAGGAAATTTAAAACATCACAATTTAATAAAACCTTGAAAAGGCAGGAAAAGTACACAGTTCCTAAACATACATGTTTTTTCCAGATAATTTTAGTTTTCAGAAATAGCTGCACAAGTATTATATGATAAAAAGAAATCCTTCCTAATTTATTGTGATAATTTTTCTTCTATACAGATAGAGTCGTTTGGGTTTTTTTTACTGGAAAGACTGAGCTGGAGAACCCAGTTCATGAAGAGGCAAGCAAGAGTATGGTTTCTTCTTTCCTATTAGGAAGAAGACTATTACGTAGTTCTAGCCAAAAGTGAAGCAGCTTTCTTCTCCAAAGTAAAATATAAATAATATAGAAGTATATCATGGCAATAGTAGATTTCATTTTTATACTTGTATTGCTAATCATAAAAATTCAAAAGGGGATTAGGAGGTTTTTTCCCCCTCTTTTGATCTCGGTGAACTTTGCCACAAAATCTTTCATGGAAACAGGCCCTTCAGAATTAGGAAATTGGAAGTATGTAGTACCACACTCAAATATTAGGAGTTTAGACTGAAAATACAGATGGGCAACAGGATGAAATACATTTCAAAGATGTATAAATTATACAAAAAGAAATTATGTGTTTAGGATAATAAAGTTATATTTAAAAGAAGTAGAGGTATATTGAGATAAGGAAATGCGGTATCAGTATACATAGTCCCTTAATTTTGTCCTGTAGTGACGTGACACAGTAACTGTGTGTTAAGATATATCTACTCCTGATTTAGAAAAGCTGATTTTGACAGCATGTTTTCCTTTCTTTTTCCTGACCTCATTCTCTGAGCCATGTCATTATTTTACTGTTACAATTACAAGCCAATTAGGCACTGCAGCTGTGCACAAAATTTCTTTGAATTAACTATTTTATTGCAATTTAACTCCAAAAGCAAATGGATTCTTTCTGTAAACTTTCAACAGATCAATTCTGTACTCAGCATTGTGTAGTTGTGAAAGATGCACTATGTGCCTCAGTTGCAGCAGAGGCTGAATCTCAAGTTTTATATTGAAAATTCAGCTCAGCCTTGTCATTATGGGGATGCTGGAGTAGCCAGCATGTGAGAGAAAACAGTTTCACGACGCAACACAACAGGGGAGAGAACTGTACTCATCAGGATTTTTTTGCTTTTGTAAGCATGCAGCAAGTGTGCATTGTAATACTTCAGTTAGCGATCTGGGGATTTTTCCTGCGTATCAACTGTTTAGCCTTTTTTTGTCTAATGAAGATGAAGTAATTTATAGTAATTTTAGCAACAACTATGAGCTTGTTAAACCTTTACACTAAATGAATAAAAATAGCATATTTTTGTAATAGAAGAGGGGGTACATCTTAATTAGCCAAAATGAACTTTGATGCTTATTTGCACAAGGAGTGTTAAAGTATTTCCTAATTTAAAAAAAAAAACCTTCCATTTTCTACTGCTTTCTAGATTTCATTTCACATGCAACATTTTTCTTTTGCAAAATGATCTAAATATTTAAACAGTGCAAGTGTTAATGGCCAATTTTAATGTTTTTCCCAGTTTTGCCTACTAGTCTGCAGTGTATGTACGTTTTTCACTGTCTTGGGAAGTTACATTCCTGGAGTTGTCCTCTCCTATGTCCTGTGTAAGTATATTCTCTTTTTCAATCATAATTTATGTATGTGGTTTGTTCATTATTTGGTCTCTGTATAGGAAGTATTTTTTGTATTTATGTATATACACACACGCCTATACATACACATATATACATATAGATGTAGGTTCTGACAAGTGCTTTTTGTCACATGAAAGTCAGCTTACAAGTTTTTTCAGCTTGTTGATTCTGGCACAACGTTGCATGGTCGTGTTTCTTAGGTAGAGATATAAAAATCAGACTAAATCAAGATAATGAAAAATGTTATAGTGATCGTAAATTGTGCCTTACTGGAAGTAAAAAAGGTGTCAGTTGATAGGAATACTGTGGTATTTTCTGCGACGAGTAGTAATAGCTCCTAGACACTGGATTTGACGTTAACAGTTTGTCTGACATGGGTATTTCACAGTGCTTTTTCATGTAAAACTAATTGCATTATGTAAAATCAGTAGTTATCTTACACAAATGCATTGTTTAATCTTTATTGAGTAGCTTCTTATGAAGCAATATTTCAATACAATTTTTCTCTCTGTCTTCATTTTTATCACAGTATTGTGTGCCTTTTTATGTCCCTTCCTTAAGTGCAATGAATTTGGACAGAAAGTGTGCAACAAAATTAAGACTGTTCTGATGAAACTAGATTTTGGAATAGTGGAATATATCAACCAGAAGAAAAAAGAGAGATCTGGTGAGTAATTAAGTATAGTCCCAAGTAATGTATTTCTGTATGCAGAGAAAATTTTATTCACCTTGCAGACAGTTTGGTTGTCTTGTGAAGCCAATTGTAAAGGTATGTCTTGCTTTGAACCTGGCTACTGTTCTTGGCTTTATAAGGAGTGATAAAGTATGTCAGATGTCTGGGTATGGTAAAAAAAAAATTATTTCATGCAAGGAAACAAGGCAAGACTGGTGGTTCTCTTCATACTTGATTAGATGTACTGCTTGTAGGTTTTCAGAAAAAACTACTAGCTGTAAAGTATGCAATGCTTATCTCTGTTTAAATAAGGCAAACTTATTCAGGAGAGAGACTCACTCAAGAACACAAAATGAGCACATAACAGAATTTTCAGTAAGAGACTGAACTGTGTTCCAGTATCTAAATCCACCTTGTTTTCACTCCCAACAGCAACAAGAATTTGTTTGTTTCCCCAAATACTCAATAAGCATTTAAGAATTGCAGTAGGATAGTAGCTACAAATTAATCAAAGTTTTTAGTTAGAAAGGGGAGAAATCAGTTTAAAACAAAATCTCACCTATCTCACCTGAAATCTTTATAACATTAGAAACTTTTAGATTTTAAGTAATAAAGCTATTTCAAGAAAAATATTTATATGAGCAAGGTTATCTTTAGCTTACTTTTTGTGTATGCTACAGTTTTGGTAATTAATCCTTTGTAGTGCAGTCACATTACTTGCAGTTAGCCTACCCTTTTTAGTTGGTGTTACATCAGTAGATTTCATATCTGCTTTAAAACATGCATTTCTTGTTACCCTTCATCACACAATGTGCTGTTCCTAGACGCAATGAGAGGAACCACCTGCCTTTTCCCCTTCTCTTATATATAATGCAGTAGTTGTTGGAAATAAGGAATAATGCATTGAAAAATTTCTTTCATGTATTATTCCACCTTGTTCTACTTTTAAGTGAAACTGGCAGAGAGGTGAGACTATTGTTTCATGAATTTCATAAGCCGGCACTGGGAGAATGGTTGAGGTTAGATTCGTTCTTTCCTGCCTCTCACCCTCCGGTTTAATGTGACCCAGACAAGTTCCCTACCGTGCTTCACCACTTGGGTTCACCACATGGGTTCACAAACCCTTGTACTGGCACGAGAGAGGAAATAGCAAGTGGCAAACATAGACAACCAAGAATAATATGACTGTGTTTTTCAGCTTATATTGGTTTAAAATATTCATGAGACTATTCTCAGCCAGAGAGAGAAGAGGAGGCGAAATTTTTGTCTCCGTTCATCTGTTAGGAGCAGCATTCTGCCAGACTTCAGAGGATGCTCTGTATGCATATTTGCATATAAATGTTGTGAATGCAGGGGAACTGGGTGCAAAGAAGAAGAAAGGTTTTGTGAATGAAGATTACACACAATTATCCAGAAAATTGCATGTTCTGATGTAAAAGTAATGTGCTGCGGTAACTACACTGCCTGTTTTAACAGTATGTTACAACTGTGCACTGTACCAGCAGTGTAGTTTAAAAGACTGATATATATTGCCAGGGAATGTTATATTATGGTGAGCGACAGAGACTTCTGAAACTAAGTAAATAAACATGTTGGAATGTATTTCAGAGCAACAGTCTCTCTCCCGCTTTGGCTGCTGCATGATATATTTTGATAAATATCAAGCCTCTCAACCAGCCTTTTTTCCCTCACCTCAGTAGCACATTACGTAAATGATGCACTGCGTCAACAGGTGGAAGTTTACTACGCAAGCTGTGTGACAGGGAACGCACACTGAACCTCAAAGTCCGTTGTCATGAGTAGGATAAAAAATATTTTTTTTTCTTTCAGAAACAGCAAAAACAAAACCCACAGAAGATGACAGTGAATTAGACATATCAGCCCTGTGTCCTAAGGTGACTTTTTTTCAGTCAGCCCTATCTTGCTTTTAAAATCTATATAGATAATGGGGAGTATCTAGACTACCGTCTCTCTTTTCTGTGGAAGATTTTAACCTGCCCAGGAGCCTGTGTTCTGAACTGAGCAGTACGCTTTAAAAGTGATTCATAGTCTCCATCTTTAGCCTTATACTAATTAACTTACTGCATTTGTGACTTTTGACCTTCAAGGTAATGGTTTCTTTGGCCTACTAAAATAAGAATGTGTTTATTTTGTATTGGCTGTGGAATGATTAAACTAGAATTTAATAGCAAAGGCAGCTATTTTTATTTGCAACAGAGAAATTGCAGCTAATTTTTATCAAATTAAAATATAAAAGGGAAATGTCTGTAGAAAACCTATGTAATTTGTCAGATACTTGTGTAATCACTTGTCTGATCATTTTTAATGATAGTGTAAATCAGTACATTATCTATAAATCTCTTTCTAGATATGTATGAGAACATTCTAATGTCTCCTTTCTTTCTTAATATTCTAAATAATTGTATGGCAAAGGATTTTCCATTCTAATCAGAACACTGGTTGATAGAAAAGAAATCAGTTTTCTAGGAATTCTTATGCAGTATTTGATCAGTAGTGTATAGAGCCTGACTTTGACGGTGATTGCTTTGAAGGTGTTTTTGTATTCTGAAAAAAAAATAAACTTACTTACATCCCATGGGATAAAAATTTGTAGCTGACATAATTGAATATTGTTGGATAAATTGGTAAAGGATAATGATTTTTTTATTTAGCTAATTTTTGACTGTCTTATAGATAGTGGGGTTTTTTTTGATCCAAGTTTATCCATTTCTTTACATTTATGCATATTTTGTATTTGCAGGCTCATTCTGCTTTCGTTACAGTAGGATATTACTTTCAGAATGAATAATTGGAATTTTCTATGTGTCTTCAGTATAATACAGCTTTCAGTTATTGCAAAGAGGGATTCTTCAATTCTAAGTATTGTATACTATTATTTTCATGTTTCTGCAATGAAAGCTTAAATAGGAGATGATTTATATTGCTATGACATGCAAGAGGCTTCTTTTTCAGTATCTAAGCATTGGCTTCCTGTAGTGTGATTTTTCTGAGTATAAGAATACCACATTTGGGACTTTTTTATGTTTAGGTTAGTCCTGCAGTTGTTGCCAAAGAGCTGTCAGTGTCTGACACAGATGTATCAGAAGTATCTTGGACCGATAATGGGACCTTTAACTTATCCGAAGGGTATTCTCCACAGACAGACACATCTGATGGTATGTAATGGCTTCATCTATTTCATCGATGAATTGCAGTCATGTAAGTTACCTGAAAATGATTAGAGAATTTGAGGACAAAAGTTTTTTGGATTAGGTTTTTTCCCCGCTACAACAAATTAAAAATTAATTCCAGTGTTTTATATAATTTTGAATACATCTTGTGTAAGAGCTGTCCTCATCTTATAAATAATAAAATACCTCAGTAAGTGTCTAAATAAATAAGTAGTGGTGGGTAAAACCGACACATTCAGTAAGTGCCAGATTTAGCTCTCTCTTGCACCAAACCTTTTAAGCAAGTAAACCTTTTAAGTTAGTACCAACACTTTGGTGGAGCTACACAAATAAAAGCTGAGGAAGAAAAGTGAATACTTTGAATTGCTAAGCAGCCAATTAAAGAAAGTATTATTAGGTTTTGGTTACTATAATGCTGATGAAGACAGCCAGCAATAAGCCTAAATGAGATGTGAAGACTAAGACTAGGAAAAGACCCTCAAGCACTTGTCTTGATCTTAACCAGATGTTTAAGTTCTTACTTTTTACAGGCCAAGGTTTCAGTTAGCACTTTTCCTGAATAAAGATTAAGGACAACAGTAGTTTGGTGTAATCTTATCTGTGGATTTGTTGCTCTGCTCGTCTTGCATTTCTCCTCTTCTAGGAAAAGTCTGCTGTAAATGAAAAGTAGGGTGATATTACTTAACGACATTATACAGGCCAAATTAATAATTTTAATTATTTTGTTAATATTTCAAGTTGTAAATAGACAGCATTGTACAATCACAGACTCGTAAGTTGGAATGAACCACTGTCATTCATCTCATCTAACGTCCTATTCAAAGCAGGTTCAACTTGATCAAGTTGCTCAGGGCTGTGACCAGTTGAATTTTGAGCATCTCCAATGGTAGAGGTTCAGCAACCTCCCTGGACAGCTGTTTTCAATATTTCATCACCCTCATGATGAAAAAGTTTTTTTCTTGTAGCGAGTCAAAATTTCCCACGTTCCAGCTTGTGTCGATTTACTGTCATCCTTCCACTGTGCACCTTTAGGAAGAGTCAGGCCCCATCTTCCCTATACCTTCCCATTAGGTAAAGACAACTGTGTGATCCCTGCTTTGCCACCTTTTCTTAAGGCCGAACAAATTCCATTCTCAGCATCTCCTCATATGTCGTGTTCTCCAGCTCCCTAATAATCATGCTGACCCTCCTCCAGGGGACTCATTCCAGTCTTTCATTGTCTGTCTTGTACTGGAGAGGTCAAAACTGGACGAAGTACTCCAAATGCGTGCTCTCAGGTGCTGAATAGAGGGGGAAGATCCCTTCCATTGACTATCTGACTTCATTTTTGCTAGTATAGCTCAGTATGTGGTTGGCCTTCCTTGCTGCAAGGATATACCACTGACTTGCTGTCACAGCTCTTTTTCTTGAAAGCTGCTTTCAGTCTGGTTGCCCCCAACCTGTACTGCTGCACAGCTTATTCCAGATGCAGGACTCCACATTTGCTTTTGGTGAATGTCATGATGTTCCTTTTCAGCCTGTTCATTTCTCCAGCCTGTTGAGGTCCCTCCGAGGGTGCCCTGCCCTCCAGAATGTCAAATACACCTGCCCCACAGCAGTTCCTTTCTGCCCATGAACTGGCTGAGAGTGCCATCCTATCATCCAAGTCATTAATAAAAACACTGAACAGTGTTGGCTTCAGTACCTTGAGAGACACCACTAATAAGTGGCCTCCAGTGGGACCTGGTATCACTGATCACTGCCCTTTGAGCCTGGCAGTCCGGCCAGTGGTCCACCCACCTTACAGTTCACTTACCCAGTTTGCTCACAAGTTTGCCTGTAAGGAAAATGTGGGAAACTGCATTAAAGGCCTTGCTAAGTGAAAAATAAACATCCACTGTTCTCCCCCCACGGAGCATTTCAGCCAATGGGATACACACACACAAGTGCAAGACCAGATGGGATGCATCCGAGGAGTGGCTCATCTCCTCTCAAAGCTCCGTGCATTTGAGCCACCACTCTGCATACAGCACAGCCCTTCCTCCTCACCTTCCCAGCCTGTTTTTCCTAAAGAAAATGGAGAAAATGACGTACCAGACATTTTTAGGATTCATTTCCTTAGCCCTTATGAATGCGCCTGTTGCTTGTTTTCATAGAAAGTAAGTTCAAACTGATTATTTTTTTGCCTTCTCGTTCAAATACTAGATCAAAATATTCCCTTATGCTCATTTAGGTCTCTCCCACAGGCCATGTACTGTGGTCAATATATTTTACACATTTATAGTAACAAATATCATGCCATTAACGCAGTCATTAAAATCTAATCTTTTATTTGTTTACATTCTGCTTTTTATCCCCTTGAAAATGTGAAACTATCCTAGTCATCTGTAGAGTTTCCATTTTCTGTTTTCTATTTAATAAAAGCATTGGTCAAGAAAGGAAAAAGTTACAGATTAAGTCTTTACATTGGTTTTGTATCTTTATTTAAACATGTAAACATTCTTTTTTTTGTTCTACAAGTGTTTTGAAAGCTTATAATACATTCATATGCACTTATGTATTTGTAATTCATATATATTGTGAAGAAAAATGTTTAAAGACCTGTTGTGACATTATAAATTTAAGGACTTCATGTGGCTGGTGTATTTAGAACTGGCTGTGCTGAAGATGTACATGGTTTGTTTCATATACAGCTAGATACCATTTTAAAAAGATACTATCCTCAAATAACTCTCTGAATTAGGTTGATACCGGGTGACTTGTGGTAGTAGGTTTACGACCTCAAAACCATTTTATTTTAGACGTCACACAAAGCTCCTCTGCATTAATGCTACAGAAGACTACTACACTATGGATTAGTAAATGTGTTTAAAGGAAAACTTACTAATTGCGTTTTTACATTTGGCTGTTTTTTTGGGAAGCCTTTTGTGTTTGCTAACACTGTTTCCTTCTCTTTATCCTGCAATAGATTTTGACCGACCTAGTGATCATGAAGAAGCTTTTGCTAGAGATCTTTCAGAATTTCCTTCTTTAGAAAATGGTGCCGGAACAAACGACGACGATGACTCAAGCATCGGTATGCCCATCCAGCAAAAACGAAAAAAAGAGCAAACGTGTCTCAAGGTGGATCATGCTTCCAGACAGAGTAAAGAGAGACCGTCCACTGCAGGGCTCTCCTTGCCTTTGACCAGTGACCAAACCTTTAATTTAATGAGTGGAATTGCTGGGGATGTCATCGCAGCTGCGGTGTCCGCTGCCATCAAAGACCAGTTGCAGTCCGCACAGCAGGCTCCCTCACATGCAGTGCCCAGTTTGAGCGAGGAGACAGACACGGAGGAAGCTGATGATTTTGAACTGCTTGACCAGTCTGAGCTTGAGCAGATTGAGAAAGAATTGGGACTTTCACAAGGCCAAGAAGCAGAATCCCAGGAAAAGAAAAAATCTTCAGGATTCCTTTCAAATCTGCTTGGAAGTCATTAACCTGGAAATTGCAGCTGGTAACATAGAAGAAATGAAATATAAAACACACACAAAAAAATCAAATGCAAAAAAAAAAAAAAAAAGGAAAATTCTGAGCTGTAAGCTTTAACTATCCCTTTAGATGTGTTGTAATAATTTCCCTTATGCAGAGTGAATTAACTGGATAAATATCAGCTGATACTGATAGTTTTAATGTTTCTGGTAGTTATACCTCAGTGTAATAGCATGGAAATGAATTATCTATCCACTGTTTGGTTGCAGATGCGTGTTGGAGGTCAGTTGTTCAACAGAGTTGGGGGAGAGGGTTTTTTTATCTTTTTGCCAACCATGTATTTTGGGGTCCTGAGCCAAATTTTCAACATCGGCAGTTTATTAATTCTTGGTTGCCGACCATGTAATAAAATTCATGATTCACACAGTGAGGGTAAGTTATCAGAGGATTGCAATGAGATTAACTAAATCTCACCTCCTTCAATCATACCGAAAAGTGTGAATCCCCGCAGTTAGCATTATGTATAGTGTATCTACTATATATGAAACACATTAACCAGCACAATTCTAGTTTAAATACGTGTGCAACACTATCAAAGAACTTGATTTCATACTTAAAACCTTTGAATTATTTTGGATAGGGTGATGCATTTCCAAGTTTTTTGCTGTTTTAGGCTTGTAGAGTTGTAAAGTGGCATGCTATTTGACTGACCACCTGCTGTGTTCCTTGATAGAGTCTGGTCCTTGGCAATATTGCCCGTGTAAAGTCAGCCAACACATTTTTATATTTAAGAGTTAATATCATGTAAACCGAAAAACCTTTTGGGGAGCAGGTGAGGGTAGTTATTGTTTGGAATAGAGATTAGAGTTAAAAAACAAAAAAAAAAAAAAAAAAAAAAGAAAAGAAAAGAAAAGGCTTTTTTAGGTGCCACTTCCTTAATTCAAGATTCTACGGGTTTTGTTTTTTAATTTTTCCCAGGACAGCTGCCATCACTTGCAACAAAAGTTGAGTTGCAAGTTGAATCTTTTAAGATATTTAAAAGTATTCGGTGAGGTCATTTGCTGTAGAAGACACTCAGAATCTTCTTCTTGGCATGTAATTTAAAACAAAAAAGAATGCGTTTGAATTATTTGCCAGTTTAAACTCCGCACATGCTCAGTGAGTGGCATGGGATCTTAAGCAGGTAACTTATTGAACTTTTTCTAGGGCTTTTTTGTTCACCTGTGACAAAATTGAGTTGTAATACTAAGCAATAGTAATCAAAGAAATAGGAAGAAGTAAAGCTAGTTTTTTTCATGTGATGTAAACTGTTAGCAAAGTTGAGGGACCATGTCAGCTGCTACCACTACTCATGATTTTCCATTTGCTGGCATTTGAAGAGGCGAATACTGTCATCTAGGACCCTCAAAAAGTACAGCAACAGATTATAAAAATCTTCCACTAACATATATGTGTAGGTAAACCTGTGTTTAAAGTTAACTCCATTTTAATTTGTTTTTCTTTCTGAGGTGAAAAAATAGGCAGATGGCCAAAAAGAGTGTAGCAAAAGGAAAGATGCTGAGCATTTTTGACACTGGCTTTATCGTTGCTTGTGCTTTTGTGTCTGTAATGCATATTGACTGTGTTTGCTGTCCTTTACCAGTTAAAAAGTGAGCCTGTGCCTTTCTTACCAAATGCATTACGAAGTAAGTGGATGCTGGATATAGATCCCACAAGATGCAGCTTTTGAAATTATAACATCTTAACATTAAAAGCGAGTTTCTGGAAATGATTAAAAAACCACGACCACATCACTTCCACAGCGTTGGTTGTTAAGTTTCCTTTTTAGCTTCCCCCAGCACGTCCTTCCCATTTGAAAAAATAAAAGAAGCTTTTGCTGGGAAATCAGTCAGTTTAAAGGCCATTTAAATTTCTCAGATGAGTTAAAAACCTCGTTTCCTTGCTGCATGTTTAGGACAATCTATATAGTCAGAAGAGTACAACTTCCAAGTTGCTGGTGAAACTTTGTAGGACACCCAGACAACGGTGTGCTTCCTTGTACCGGAGCCCTGGTGCCGGGAGGGGAAACGGGCCACGGGACAGGGAGAGGCGGGAGGGAGCCATCCTTCCACTTGATGGGACGGACTAGCTGGCTGTCAACGGTGGCATTATAACAGCGCGCACTTTATTGTTGTTTTATGAAGAATACTTGTGGTTATAAAAGTATGTAACGCAGGGGCACTCTTCTAGAATAATAGATTAGATCAAGAAGGAAAACCAGTTGGAGGAGTTTCTCGGACTTTTTGTAAATGATCCATTTTCTGGTTCCAAGATAGAAAAATAGATTGATTTTTCTCCCGTACAAGTCTCGATTTATTTTGTTTTTTTCCAGAAAGAAAAACAAAGCAAAACTTGAACAAGCAAATCATTGAAGTTTAGGGGCACAATTGCTTATTTGAGTGTCTTTAGAATTTTGTTTTTCTGTTCTCGTGGTAGCCGATTACATTCAAGCCCCTAAATGGTGTGTAATGGGAAGGAGGTAGTTCTGTAACATTTAATATCCCCCCTCAGGTAGTGGAAAGATGCTTAGTTTTCTGCAGGAAATAACCTCTTCCCTCCCAGACACCCGCATGTAAGAAACACTTTGCTTCGACACAATACATTCCACTGCCAGCAGTTTGACAGCGGAACACAAAGAAAATGTTTCTCTCCTTTGTGAGATCCCTTCCACACTGCCTTCGGTTGGAAATCCCTTGAGATTTTGCTGTATTCTAGCAGCAGCCACGAAATAGCGGTTATTTAAAAATTCCCATCACAATAGTCCACAGCGTCTTTCCTACCAAGCACTGGTTTGTCACCTTCCCATCTTCCAAAACCGAATACAGGGGCAGGAAGAAAGGCAAGCGAGTACGAGGTAGCACGCAGCTTTGAAACGTGCATTTGTTCCGTGGAAAGCCTGCTTGCGTGCAATTTCCAGTCAAAAGGCAGTGCAGTCAGCGTAGCGGGCACAGACAGAGTGTGGACGTGTGAGCAAGCGCTCCCAGGATAACACAGGGTGTGATCTTGCCGTGGGATCGGTTCTGCCTGCGTTATCTGGTGTGCTCTTACCGGGCAGTAAATTGAGGATGCCGTGTGTTTTTGCAGTAGCATGGTGAAATTGCTCACCCTCCCTCGCCTTGCAGTGGCTTCTTCACGCATCCCCGCTGGAAGAAAACGCCGTGTGTTGGGACAGGATCCGTGGGGTGCAGTTCAGCTCTTCGTACTCAGAAAATTCCCCCTTTGCGTTAGTACCTCCGAGTGACAGATGGAGCGACTGCCATTCGATCCATGGCCTTGGGTGTGTCAAATCCAGCATAAAAGCACCTATTTTCAGCACACAGGGCTTTTCCATGAGTATGTACTACACTTCTGCTTGCCATTCTTCAGTTTGTTTGTGAAAAAAAAAAATTATTCTACACAGAGGAGGAGAAATAATTTTAACTCAAAAGTAACAGGATCTGAAGAAATACTTGTTTTACTTGGGTTTGGTTCGTTTTGCACTTTTTCCAGACCGCGTAAGCCTTCTGAACAAATTCCCTGTAGTCTCCATGTCTGTTCTCAGCGCGCGAGCCGCGCGGCAGCCTGTAACACCGCCGAACCGCGTAACCAGAAACTGGACAATTACAAAATGTCTTTATTTAAAATATTTTGCAGCACTTTACCTAGCCTGATTACTATTTTGTAAACATGGAATTATATTGTTTGTAAAACCATTTAATAAATATGTGTTAATCTTTCTTCATCTCTCATTGCGTATTTATTCCCAAAATAGGAAAAAAACCCAAAACCCAAGGCCAAAGCCCCTTCAGTGGAGCTTCTGCCGCTCCCGTGTTCACTCCCGTTCCCGGCCCGACGGGGGCTCGCCCCCAAGAACCGCCCATCCCGGCTGCCGGCCGCGGACCTTGCATTATTTTATATTTAAAATAAAGCAGCGTCGCGTTATTCCCCAGGGCCAGAAGCGGGACCGCCCGCTCTGAAGCAGGGCCGGTTCTCAGCTGAGAGAGGGCGGGGGCCGGGGAGGGGCCCCCGCTGCGGGGCGGCCCCTCGGGCCCAGGCCGCGGTGGGCGCTGCCGCTCGGGCGCAGGCCCGGCGGCCTCCGGCCGCCTCAGGGGCGGGGCGGGGCGGTCCCTCCTTGCCGGAAGGGGGAGGCCCCGCCTTTCCTGCCCGCTGCTGCGCGGCCTCTTCCTGCTCGAGCTTCCTGCTCCGGGGGCACCGGCGGGCGGCAGGTGGGCGGCCTGCGGGGCCGGGCGGCGGGAGGGGAGGGACGGCGGGGGCCGGGCCGGGCCGGGCCTGCTCCGCTCCGCTCCAGCGGGGGGCACGGGGAGGGCGCGGCCCGGCCCGGCCCGGCCCGGCCCCGAGCCGCGGCGGCTGGGCCGCGCGGCCTGGGCGTGTGGGTTGCTGTCCCCTGGGGCCGGGCCTCGCCGTGAGCCCGGGCTGAGTCACCTCTGGCGGCGGCCTGGAGGCTCGCGGCTCCCCCCTGCGCTCCTGCTTGTGCTTTGCTTCATTTCATTTCATTTCATTTCATTTCCTGGATTTACCTTGCGCTGTCACTTCTGGTGTCCGTATAATAAACGGCTGTCGGCCAGGCCTTTCTGACTGTGTCAGTCTTACGGACGCCGGCTCGATCTAAATTCAAATAAAAGTAGCTAAAATCGGGTGTAATGAAGGCCCCGCGGGGAGAACGAGATTTGGCTCGAAGGACTTGGGCTGAGGTCTTGTGAGTGAGTGCCTCAGGTTTTGTTTTCCTGAGCCCCACGCAGGGGAAAATTCAGTGCTTTGGTTTTGTGGGTTAAAGTGGTGGGGGAAAGCACGCGTGGGCGACGGGGGGTGCTGGCCTGGCTACGCGGGACTCCGCAGGTGCTTTTTCTGCTTTATGCAGCTTGAACTGTAGACGTTATTTCTTCACTTAGTAGTCAGATATGAAGGTTTGTGGTTCTAGATTCTCTCAGTTACCTACCTCTTCTTCTGATCTGTTTTTTGGGTTTTTTTTTTTAGTCCCCCAGGGTACTCTAGCGTGTAGCTACTGTCTGCCTGTAATGCACCAGATCAAGCTGTCTGTCCCTGAGGTTTCTGCAAGGAGTTTGTGATTAACAGCAAACGTAATTCTGTGTCAGGTGGTTTTATGGCAGTAAAGTACCTGTTTGGGCTAGGATAGGGATGGGGAGCTCTGTAGGTGGGAGGCAAACGCTTCAGAGAGCAGTCGGGATACCTCAGTGGGCAGAGAATATGTTTTCTTCTGAAACAAAAAGCATCTGTGGCACTGAGTGGATGTTTACAGTATTGCAAATAAAATAAAGGCCATGCTATTTATTTTATGCTAGTGTATTTTCTGTCGCTGTACGAGTACAGACAGAGCAAGCAGTAAATTAGGAGTCCAGTTCTTCCAGGGAATTAGCGTTTCAGAAAGTACACTCCAACCCCCTGAGCACTTGTGTCTTTCACTGCTGGTCCTCTCTGTTGGTAGCTTCTGGGAGGGGATGCTGTTCCTCTGCCTGCTGTCAGACCCTTTCCTCTTGACATATTGTTTCTTTTTTCCCAGATTAAACCATATATTTTTATAAATGGGTTGAAAGATGAGGGTGGCTTTAGTGACCTCCAGTTAGAACATGCCTTTTTCTCTTTGGTTTTGCAGTGTTCAAGAGATTCCATCAACTTTGTTTAAAAAAGTTAAGTTTCATTAAGCACTGAAAAGGAAGAAAATGTGCGGCTTTGGAAAGGACAGCATGAGTTACAGGTCACACATCTGTCCTGTGACAGCCCCAATAACGCAGCTCAGTCGGGTGGTGGGAAGTGGAGGAAGACCAGAGGCAGCAGCAGTTTCAAGCACTGGTTCGAGGCACGACTGACTGCATGTCCAGATTAACAGTTCTGCGGGGTAGTGTTGTCGATAGTACATGCACTGCTCCAAAATAGCTGAGAGGTTTTTATTTTAAAATGCAGTAACTTTTTTCTGTTTGATAAGGCCACGGAAAATTATAAATAAGTGTGAAAGTAGATTTTCCCTTTTTACCCTTATTTTGGAGCAATTGTTAGTCTCCTCAGAAACCTACAGTTGGCAGAACACGAGCTTGATAAGAACCTCTAGTTTCTGATCTTCATTAAAAAGTGCAGAGCTTTTGAAGCACTCCTTACAGGGCTGGGAACCCTCTCGTTCTGTGTCCGAGCCCTGACGAGCACAGTGGGTGCTGGGCTGAGAGCTGGGATGCTCTGGTGCTGCTGTGGTACGAGTAATCTCTGATAACTGTATCAGAGTCTTGTAGTTTTTTGCTCCTTCTAGTACGTAACATACTGTTTGCTAATGCTGGCGTTTAATAAATTTAATTCTATAGGAGAACTGTATCTCTTATGGCGCCTTACGTGGCTGCTGTCAGGATGTTGCGTTTGGAGTTTTTTGTGTCTGTTATTTATCTTTATTGGTATGATTTTTTCCCCCCACTTTCTAGTAATGGCAACCTACACTTGTATCACTTGCCGTGTGGCTTTCAAGGATGCTGACATGCAGCGTGCCCATTACAAAACTGACTGGCATAGATACAACCTGAAGCGTAAGGTTGCTGACATGCCTCCTGTCACTGCTGAGAATTTCCAAGAGAGAGTCCTAGCCCAGAGAGCAGTAGCAGAGGAGCAGAACAAAATCACTGCCACTTACTGCACAGTTTGCAGCAAGAGATTCTCCACCTTCAACGCCTACGAGAATCACTTGAAGTCCAAGAAGCACCTGGAGCTGGAGAAGAAAGCTGTTCAAGCTGTCAGCAAGAAGGTGAAAATACTGAATGAAAAGAACCTGGAAAAAGGGTTGGCCCCGGAAAGCGTAAACAAAGATGAAATGAACGCAGCTATTCAGCAAGCCATCAGAGCACAGCCATCTTCGTCTCCGAAGAAGACGCCTTTACCTCCTAGTAATGCAAGCGGCTCCCCAGTTTCTACGGGAAGCACCAGCTTATCACAGAGTAGGGAGCGATCGGAAAAACCTCCACGGCTACAGTGGTATGAACAGCAAGCAAAGAAGCTGGCCAAACAGCAAGCAGAGGAAGAGGAGGATACGGAAGAAGGTAAGGCGATAAACGCACTGACAAGAAATAGCTTGGGGTAGGCTATGTAGTGGTTGGTTTTGTGTAAAAGCCTGCTTCTGTTTCTGTAGTGGTACAGCATTTTCCATCACAAAAGGTCTTCCTGGTGATTAAATTTTCAGCTTAACGAAGGAGTTAAGGTTAGCCCATGCTTGCCGTCAAGGACGCTGTGTTAAGTGTCTGAACTCCCAGCTGCACAAGATACTAATGCGTGTGAAGATTGAATATAAACAATTCCTAATATGAGTGCTATTTCCCACGTAGAATTCCAGGGGAAGTTTCCTTTAAGGGAGGCTAACATGAATTACCCTAAAACTACTTCTGAAAAACAGATGAACAAAAATCTAGTCATGATTATTTGCTGTTGCCCCATCAGTCACTTTACTGATCTGTTGAAAGGAGTTGGGTTGGTTTTGTTTTTCTCTGCCCATCAAGACCAGAGGAGAAAGTTGGCTCTTTAGCCTGATGCTGTGTGGCATAGCTTCTCAGCATGTCGGCATCTACATTAAAATTAGTTTAACCGAGTTGCCACCCCAACTGCCTGCCTGTTCCTGCTGCTTCACCCTCACCACTTGTGTGGATACAGCTCTTTGTTGGAGTTCAGCCTGGAAAGTGGACAACTGAAAAGATCAGAGCTTGAGAATTCCCAGAAAAGCGTTATTTTTAATCTGGACGCTTTCAGTGCTGTGCAGCTCCAAATGCATTTATGGGAGCAGTGGGGTGCAGTGATTTAAACTGCAGCAAGGGGGCAGGTGTGAATGAACTGGGACCATACTGTGCCAGCTTCACTACTGAAACCATAGTGTCACGTTGTTACATCTGTTATAGCAGTTTTATGGTGGTGAAATTTCAGTCGCAATTCAGGGAATCTGTTCTACAGGAGAAGAAACGTATACCTCTGAACATGCATCTTAACATCTAAAGAAGGGCCCAGCTTGCACCTGTTTTGTATTAATGGGTTAGTCATAAATTGTAATGCTAAAATCTCAGTAGGTTTCTGAATGTTAATTTTCCTTTTAAGTGTTTGTCCAGGAATGTTTCCTACAAGTCCTGTTAATTCAGTGTCAGGCTTTTAAAGTTATTAAACTACATCCTATAGCAAAGGTCTTTAATTAGCAGCCTACAGCACTGGGGAGCACCGTGTTCCCTGTTCTCAAGCACTCTGTGCACATGGCAGTTGGAAGGGGACCAGTAGGAACAGAGTACTGGGAAATGCTCACTGCCGCAGATCTGAACTCCTTAAAAAGGATTCCTGGACCCCTCTAGCAGTATAATCAGATTGCTGGCTCATCTGTCCATTAATGAGCTCTGCAGTAATCTTGCAAATGTGTAAAATTGTTAGTATATCTTGCTGTATACTAACATAAAACGTAACGTAGTATATCTGTGACAACTGGCTTTGTTTTTCTCTGTTAAAGGTGTATGTGAGAACAGGAGTGTGTTTTCCCTCGCTGCTGAGTCACTGCTGGAAATGAGTATTTTCATGATTTTGACAGAGTTGTATTGTTTTTAATGAGCCATACATGTGTACCTGTGCTGTGGTGAATTAAATTTAAGGCTTTGAAACAGCAATAAAGTGTTAATAGTTGAGAAAGTGGAGGGGGAAAAAAAATATCGGATCTGCCAACTTTTTTATGAGCAGACTTGAGCCTTGCTGTGCATCTTACAAAGGAATGTGTTTTACTGGCAATGGTATATTCTTGCACCTGGAAGTGACTGTGTGGCACTTAGCTGTAAGAATAGAAAATGCAATATTTTCTGTGTTAACTTTTCCTAACTTAATTGGGACTTGTTTTGCTTGAGAGAAGTAATAATATAAATAATTTTTTTTTTAACTTCCTTTAAAAGACTGGGAAGATATGGACTCTGATGAAGACATTGGCTCTGAAGAAGAGATGGAAAGTGTGGAAGAAGAGGAGGAGCAGGCAGAAGCCGAAAGCAGTCCTGCTGTTGGGGCCATACCAGTCACGGACTGCTTGTTCTGTCCCCACCATTCAAGATCGCTCACGAAAAATGTGGCGCATATGACAAAAGCTCACAGTTTCTTCATTCCAGACATAGAGTACCTCGTGGATCTCAGAGGATTAATCAAGTACCTGGGTATGCATGTAAATGTTCTCTGATTTTTCATCAGGATAATTATATACTGTTATTGCTTATTTTCACTTGGATATGACTTAAAATGGTTTTGGATTTTTTGGTGTAAAATTGAGTGCTGTCTAGTTCAGTGTTTTGATCATGAACAGGACCACGGGTTTTCTGGGCAGAGTGAGAGAAAACCCCACTGGGCAAACGTGGTCATGTACCCTGTAGGTCTCACGTAGTTTTCTAGCATTGAGAAAGTTGTTCAGCTAACATGACATTTAGGACAAAACTCCATTGCTAAAGTGTGCATATGAATTGTGTTGTCGTACTAATGAGTCGCAAGTATTTGCCTCATCGGTTTGCAATACTTGTGAGAGAGCTAAAAGCTAGAAAAAAAATCTGTCTTCCTTGAAGTCTACAAATAATGATGAGAATAAAATAATTTTGGAGTATCAGGTAGAAAACTGTGTTGGAAGTATGAAATTTGTTATTGAGAATACATAATGATCCATACCTTGTCATATGAAATCTTTAAATGCACAGACTTGTCCCTGATGGAGCCATATGGTCAAGGCATAGGAACAGCAGGGCTTTTCTGGAAACAAAGGGCTCAAGGCTCTTCCTTGGTCCCTCTGCCTGCAAGCTGGGAAGCCTACATCACAGAAATGTTAATTATTGACTAGGGAGGCTCTATTCAGACCAATAGAAGTGTCAATGTTTTCTGCAGGAGAGAAAGTTGGCGTTGGGAAAATCTGCATCTGGTGCAATGAAAAAGGGAAATCCTTCTACTCTACAGAGGCAGTACAGGCTCACATGAATGATAAAAGCCACTGCAAACTCTTCACAGATGGAGATGCTGCCCTGGAATTTGCAGACTTCTATGATTTTAGGTGAGGACGCTTTTCTTTGAGTGGAGCACAGATGGGGACAGACAAAAGGGCAGTTGAATATTACATCAGAAACGATTATTCATTCTTAAAATTTAGTTCCGTTTCTGGTACTGATACTTATTTTGCATAGCTGGTTCACCACTTCTCTAGGTAAGCATAACAACATGATTGGTCTCCTCTCCTGTGGCCACTAATACCAGTCCTATATGAAAATATGTTTTGAATTCTGTTTCGAGTGCTTGCTGTTACTGAGTTTAGATTTCAGTGCACCAGCAAAGACCATAAAAGGGCATAACTGTCTCTTCCACTACTTTTTAGGCAGATTGTGGGCTTAATACCCACTGTGGATTTTTTTTTTTTTTTTAAGTAGCTGGAGTTAAACAGGACTGCTGTGATTTAGAGGCCTCTTGTTGAACTTCCTGTAACTTATCCTAAGCTGTGTTCATTTTTGTCAGAAATACCTCCTATTATGGTGACAGGTAGATTTAGTGGAGCCTCTTGGAGCGCTCGTTCAGTCGCTGTGCAGAGCTGGTGGGCTGCACAGTGGTGGTTTTTCACCGTAAGTCACTGTTAAGTGTGTGGCAGCAGAACCGTGCTGAGTTATAGAAGCAGGTGGAGGAAGAGTGGTCCTTCAGCCTCTGTTCAGGGCAGGGTGCTACTGGGAAGAACTCTCAAACCAAGGCAGGTGAAATGTGACAGTGTTTGCGGCTTGCTGTAGCTGTGCGTGGCAGTTCTTTTGTGTGATGGGCCTGGATAGCTGTGGCTGCTCACCATCTGTAAACCATGTACTGCTACTCTTCCACAGGAGCAGTTACCCTGATCACAAGGATGGGGAAGATGCGGAGGTGCCTGGAGAGCGCCCAGCAGAGAGAGAGTTGGATTATGACGATGACACCATGGAGCTGATCCTTCCTTCAGGTAGGCATAGGATTTGTGTTACAACATACTTTCTCTGCATTTCTGATAGCTGCAGCCATTACATGCAACATAGGTCATCGTTGTGAGTGTTTTCCTTTGGCAAGGGAGAAGGTAATTTTGCATCTAAGTGTCTTTGGGGTTTTGTCCTCACCTTTCATTATTTTCACTACTAAGTAGTTCAACTTCTTCAGCATTAATGTGTGTGTGGACTGGGGCAGGGGTTTCCTTTGCCCACTTTTATCTCTTCATTAACATGTGACTCTCATGGTATACTCCAAGAGCTTCCATATCTTGTTTTAGTGCAACTTGGAGAGGCTATAACTTAGGTTACCTAGCGTAGTTGTTTTGCAGAGGCAGCTGGTAACTAATTTAGTAAACTAGTTCGGTAAAATTAATTTATTTAAACAACCTTACTCTTGCCTTGTATAGCATTTGGCATTCTTGCTTGCGTTTTTTTTTTGTTTTGGTGTTTTTTGTATGAGGGGACTTCAGCCCTTTCATTCTGAAAAGTGCTGCCAACTACACAGTTACAGAAGATTTCCTGAATGGCAGCACGTTACTTCCCTGGTTACTTGAAACAGCATTGCCTCTCCTCATTCCCCTAATTAAAGTTTTCATTTCTGATAACTGCCTGTTTGTTATCTGAGCTAAGGACCTCTTGAACAACAGCACTCCTTGGTTTGTTGGTTTGTTTTTTTTTTTCCTTCAAGGTACAGTGCAGTACAGCAGCTCTTACAGTAATTATATTGAGTTCCTAATAGTCCTAAAGTTTTTAAGGTTCTGGACCTTTTAAAAGCGTTTATCAGCATAGGGATTTTCCACAGTTTTAGCAAGATGCATGAATACTGCATTTCAGAAGTTGCTTCATTATGCATAATAAGATGTCCCCTCCTCTGAACAGGTGCAAGAGTGGGTCATCGTTCTTTAATGAGATACTACAAGCAACGGTTTGGTCTGTCAAGAACGGTGGCTGTTGCGAAAAATAAGAAAGCAGTGGGTCGGGTGTTACAGCAGTACAGAGCTTTGGGCTGGACAAGTCAGACAGGTAAGTGACAGTGTGAGGTTTTTGCAGAGGAGGAGGTTCTGGCATATCACTCTACAATTAAATAGGTTGAGTTTGTTTCACAGTTGTGGGTTTTTATGCAGTAGTTTCTTTCCTGATGTCATTCCTGACATCCAAGCAGAATAACTTATAGGAAGTTGTTTGTGTCTAAAATCCATTGGAGATTCTGTGCAAGCCCTTCAGTTCATTATCATGCGTGTTTGTGATATTTGGTGACTTCCTAAGATTTGTTGGTTTCTGCCTGTCAAAACCAATACTCTTGCTATTTAATAATGTAACATAAACCATTCTTTGACAGCTAGAATACTTTTCCAGTTGGGGAGCAGTGAGGTGATCTATATCAACTTTTGAAATAAAAGAATCGCACATTGGAATGCAAAACAACTTCTTTCCTTAATCACAGTCATGGGTATTCATAGAGGGAACGGGCCTTTCTCACGAGAAAAGTGAAAAGAAGTGTGCCAGTATGGGAAGGAAAACGTATAGCTAACTGCTGAAGTAAATGGACAGATTAGCTGGCTTGCATATAAGTAGTAAGTAAGCTTACAGACATTTATCCCTCTTTCTCTTCCTCCTCTCTCCCTGAAGGGGCAGTCTTTGCTCAGCAGCGTGATATGCAGTACCTGCAGAGGATGAAGTCAAAGTGGATGCTCAAGACAGGAATGAGTAACAATGCTACAAAGCAGATGCATTTCCGGGTGCAAGTCAGATTCTGAGTTGCCAAGAGCGCTGCATGCAACTGGTTTTGGGAAGGGCGATTTAATGGTTGCTGGGTCGAGGATTCTGTTATTAAACTGGACTTGGTACCTACCAAATGGGGTTGTGTATGCTGGTGTGCCTTCCTGTCTATGAGAAGAGCAGGGAGCTTGTCTCTTCCAGTGAGATGATGGTTGGCCTAACTTAAAAAATAAAATATCTTAAATGGAATATGTGGCAAAGTAGTCATGGCTATGAATAAAGATGCATGCGTAGTCTTGCTGCCCATCTTTGTGCAGTCCGTTTCCATGGGGCAGTTCACACGGTCATTTTTCTGAAGAAATTCAGTTTCCAATTCTGCAAAATGGTTAAGGCCAAGAGAAGATCCTAGATCTAAGAGCCTGAGATGGAGTGTATTGAAGGTTTTCACTTGTGGTGCAAGACATAAGTTAGTTCAGCGTTTTGGACTTCTAGCCGGCACGATTGAGGTGAATGCCGCAGGAAGATTGCTACTTGTTTGCCTGTCCATTCATTGTGAAGGCAGTTACAGTCAAGTTGCACTTCTGCGTTTTAGGATTACTCTGGATTCCCCTAGTAGTGGCTTTCATTGGCATGATTTTAATGTAAGTTTTCTTCCTCTCCTGTGAATGGTGTGTGCGTAATATTACTGGGAATGGTAGACGGAGACTTTGTCAATTAACACTGTATTTTGACCTCTTAAAATAATCCACTAAAGTCTCCCTAAGAAGTAAGTTCAGAAAAAGTAGTACTGTTGGCATATCAGCACTTCTGAAAGAGTGGTATATTTATGGGACTCTTAGGAAAGTGATCATTTCACAATGGAGGTGCATGCTGTGTATTTTTGTTTTGTGGATTTGTCTGTGGTGTTTTGCCTTTTGTTTTTTTCTTTTTTTTTTTTTTTCCCAGTAAGTTCTACTGCCTTGGAAGTTTTTTGCTGTTCCTGCTTTTACTGTGAAGACAGAACTTGATCAGTAATGTAGGCTATAGATTCGACACAGCATTTACTAAGTGAAGTGACCTATTAAAAAAGGTACAGATTTGAGTGAAAACTGATGCAGAGAGAATTTTAAAGAAAGGCTATGTTCACATCTAAAATCTTAAACTGAAGTTGGGTTGATAAATGAGCACCTCCTTTTTCCTGGCAAGGCAGAGATCCTGCCACTATGTATCCATAGCTGCATCTTGCTCACATTTGAATTTACTCCAGAGGGTTTGCTCTGGGTTGTTAGAAGTAAGACATCTAGTCTCAGCTACGTGACTCACTTAAGACATCATATCCTCTATTATTACACTCATAACCTGGCCCAACTTGCAATTACGGAATGAATTTCTAGCACTGAGGGTATATCCTACGTGTATTTGTTAAGCCTCAGCATCTGGCCCTTGGGAACTGCTCATATCTTTTTCTTGAAAGTTAGAGATTACTATCAAAGGGTCTTATGCTTATGGACAAGTTAGATTGTCTTTACACGTAGAGCAAAATTAAATGCCACAAAAATGTAGAAATAGAAGGGCTGGACTTCTTAACCAGAATCTTAACCTGAAGCCTGCTGAACTGGCTTTGAATACCAGGATAAGTCATCAGTAAGCATCAGAGCGGTATTCAGGCTGGAGCTTTTGGAAAACACTCATGGAAGGTCCAAAACTTAAGGACAGGACAATTATCCTTGGGCATAACCCAGTACAGTTGCTAAAGTCTTAGTGGTAGGTGTTAAAGGAGTCTTGGCAGTGAAGGCAGAAATAGAAGGAGGTAATTGATCCAGGGAGAGATGCCTTTGGGTCCGTAAGGTTCAGGCTGGAGGTGCGTGGAGTTTGCTGCTCTCTGCAGCATGAAAGGGCAATGTTCTCTCTGCAGGCTTGCTCAAAGAAGGCTGTTGCTTATGAAAAGATGGGGATTGCCTGAATTTTCTGAACAGTCTAGTTCAGAAGGAAATGCAAGTAAGCAAAAATGAAAATTGGTAGTCATCTGGCAAGTCACAGGGAAGCTGAAGGAGGCAATCTGTATAGTATGCACCTGTGATTCTGTCCTATATGTCTTACTGCAGTTTAGTTGGAAGAAAATGGAGAAGAGGTACGGAAACCTACTGTTATTTTAAAGGAAAAATTTTAACTCTAAGCTGAAAATGGGTGCCTTGGAAAACCAGCAGAGGGCATAGGAAAGCTTTTCACAGAATTGTGTGTACTATGAAAATAAAGTCTAAGACTGTGGAATACCGGTAGGGTGAAAAGGCAAAGCTCGCCACTAACATGAGTTACGATTAGCGCTAGACTTCTGTGAGATGAATTGCTGATAATACCTTCATGTGGGTCCAGGGAGAGCATTGCTAGCAAAGGGTAACTAGAACAAGTATGCGGATTGTCTACAGTATTCAGCAGCAGTGCTACAGGCTGCACAGCATGTAGGTAACTCCAGTTGGGTCAAAGTATCTGAGAGTGTTTTTATTAAACATGCTTCACGGTGTTACAGTTTAGTCTTTTACTTCCCTAGCCTAAATCCTAAAGATTGTATGGAGGATAGCCGAGGGCAGTTTTTTGTTTCCTAAAGGAATTCCAAATGCTGATGTTTCCCATCAAGGACCTATGTTTCCAGCTATGACCTAGCCTTGCACTTGTGCTCCCCTGCTCTGACCTTGCATTTTCTGGCTCTTACGATCAGAATGAGAAGAAAGTAAAGTCTAGAGGCAACCAGGTAGATTTGAGACAGTCTCTGGATATAGTGGGTACTCTGGGCAAGAATTTCCCGGTATGACTGTAATTCAGTGGGTGTGCTGTTCCCAGAGGAGGAGATGATCCCTTCTCGAGCTGGTGCATCCATAGTAGGAAAGGCTGGGAAGAAGCACAGAAAAGGCATCCTGTTTTGGACAAGGTTGGGGTTCTGCCTGCCTGTCCATCCACTAACAGCTGACTGTTGAAGTGGTCCCGATGCCGTGTCAGGCATTGCAGAATGAATTAGCAGAATGAAAGAACTGGCAAAGCTGATAGAGTACATCTGCCGTCTCCTTTTGGAAGTAGTTCTTCTGTTTTGTACGCTTAAGTTATCTAAAAGCAACCCAGGTGGTACTAGAGGGAAAAACATGTACCCATTATCTGGAAGGGAGGGGCTGGGAATGAGAGAGAAGCATGTGGGATGCAGAGTGGCAGAGACAGAGGAGAGTCAGATACATAAAGCATCCAAACAGCTTATTACGCTGAAGCTGCCAGTTAACAAGTAAAGATCTATTTAAAGTGAGCACTCCCTTTAAGAGTGCATTATTGATCCCTAATCGGTTTCCACAAGGTAGAGGGCCTGAAATATAAAGGAGTTGGACCATTGCCCAGCTAACATCTGATGCTTGAGGGGCATCTGAGTGAGATTCTTTGCTACAACTTTTAAGAGTTATTTTTGATGTATTAAAACAGAGGCATCCTGTGCTGATGGGCTTCATCTGCTCAGGGGCTTGGTCACCTTCCTCCACACTATAGGCATAAAGCTGCTGGTGGAAAACTGCACCTCAGAGCTGCAAGTGGGTTTACACTGTTATGACCTGTAATAGTTGAGAGGTTAGAGATAAGCTTTAGGGCATATCTGACTGAAAATTAAAAATACATCTTAAAAGCTTTGAATCTTAGTGGTTAATTGCTTTAGTCCAACTGACTACCATACTGCAGCTGGAAAAAAGCAGTCGCCAGACCGTCATCAAATCCTGAGTCCTCAGCAGTCGGCAGCGCCGGGACAGTTAAGATGACCAACTGATGGCGCTCCGTGTGTCAGAGCAAGCCAAGCCATCTCTTGTCAGGAATGTGACCCAGAGGAAATTTCTGTTCTCTCTCCCACTACATCCCAAACTACCCTGCATGTGATGCAGCAGCCAGGCGCTTCGGGAGTAACAGGAGACCTGTAGCCAGTTTTGTGTTAGGGATTTCTGCATGTGTCTAGGGTACCAGACTAAGAGCAGAGTAATAAATGCTAGCTGAGCCAGGAAGGCAGTGGGAATCACTCTCCTCTAAAAGCAGTCAGCCCTTCCCAGTGTAAAGTTATGTGACTCTTCCCGAAAGCAAAAAGGGATCATTAAACAGGTTTTTAAATTACATTACCAAACAAAGATTTATGTGTACAGTTCTCTGATGCAAGAAAAAGGATTGTCTGACATTGAGACATATTTTCTATCATTCATTATGCTTGTGTTGGAGTCTTACTTGCTTCCCACTTCATTGGATTTAGTTTTTCAACTTTTTTTATCTTTGCCAAGAATTTACAGTGGTAAATTCCATATCCTTGGGTATGGAAATAAGAGGTTTGCTTCTTCTGCGTCATGTGTTAATAGACAAAAGTGAACATGTACCTGGACTCAGAAGAAGTGCATAATCACATCATTAGATGACCTCATATCTTAACATTCCTTTCTTGAAGGATCTTCAGGAAGCGGGTCTGGGTAGGAATTACTGACAATCAGTAACCTGAATAACAGAATTAGCAGCAGCAAATGCTGTTGGTTAAAGACGGGGGGGGGGGGGGGGGGGGAATCTTCAAACTTCTTATGAGCTCTAGAGGCCACAAAGAATAACCTGATGTTTTACAAAACGAAATTTGTAGCAAGATACATTTCTCCTTGAAACACTTCTTTCTTTATTCTGCCAGCTCAATGAGAACTTTTTTTTTTTTATTTAATAATTAAAGCATGCCTGGAAGATCCAGCTAGAAGTTTACAAAACTAAGTGGCTCAGTAAATAGTTAAAGAAGTTGCCTTTCTACAGCAATGCTTGGTAAACCGAGCACCTGAGATGTGTAAGAGCTGCGCTGCAGGATAGGCTAGCACTCGGCTCTGGGAGCATTTTCCAGCACGCTGCGAAGGAAGAGGAGCGTTCCTGAGCGCACACCCTGTGGCACCTCGGCTGCAGCGCGCCAGAGGGGATTTCAGCCTCTGCAGCACGCTAATGTCAGGCTCTGCAACACACATGGTTGCAGCCCCAAATACCATCCGAGGCCCGAGCGTGGTGTCCTTGCTTTGGTTTCCTCTATTATTTGTGATTCTTTTAAGCTGGAAAAGAGGGCGTGCTTGTAAACCTCAAGGCCAATTTGCCTTGCATTGCTCCACCTCAACCAAATCCCACCATGCAAAAACAATTTCACATTTCCGATCCCTGCCAATGCCTGTTAATGATTTGGCAAGGTTTATACAGTCATCTGTAGATATGTTGGCTTCTTTTTTTCTAGCTTGGGTAGCTTTCCACCCTTAAATTTCCACTCTTTACAGACATGAAAGCAATCTGGCTTTCCTGGGCAAGATCTGCATTTGGTCTCGCACAATTCTGCTACAGTAACCACCACTAACGCCTTAACAGGTACGGCAACTATGTGATTGCCTACGTTATATGCACTGAAAATCTTGATAAAATATTCACTGAAGTATCCCAAAATCCAGATATTTTCTGGCATCTTTCATAGGTGTGGTCATACCTAGCTTGCTTAATTCCTTGCAATCATGGTATTTCAATAAATGTTGCCATTGAAGCTGCCATATTTTAACTAAACTATACTGATGAATGCATGCTTTCAAAATACAGCAGATGAAGAATTGTTTCAGTGTTTTTTTTTCCACTAAGTTTTAAGCAATACCAACTGAAATTACCTTAAACTGGCCATAGACCAAGGATAAACCTGGACTGTTATTTTTATTCAAATGATGTGTGGTAAGTTGGTGCCACATCCAAGTGCTTGGTAAATGCCATCATCTTTCTTCGTCTTTAATATAGGACCCTTGCCAGCTGCATCTGCTTTCCTACCAGTAGAAGGTTCCTTGTCCCACAGAGAAGGGAAAAGTGACTCATGAGGTGCAGAGCTCTGTCCATCATCCTCGAATGCTTTAGAGATTGGCCGATTGGCGTCGGTAGAAGGCCCACAGTTCATCGTACAGTCTATTTTTGTTTGCTTACTTCTCTGTTTAGCTCGGCCATGCCTGCGGTAGCTGCATGAGAGAGAACATGTTATGCTCTTCACTCTTCCAGCATCTAAGTCAACGTGGTTCTTCCTGCAACACAGTTCCTGACAGAAAAACAGCATTTTATAGGAGAGGGGAAGAGCAGTACAATCATGGCTTAGTCCCGTAGCCCTTTACAGAGCACAAAGAGAGGATTAGGTGGCTCAGCCGTGGCCACACAATTCTCTAGCAAGGAGCTACCAAGAACTGATCAACAGGATCTAATGCAACCTCTCACCTTGCCCCAGGGTCTGGGCACCTATTTTCAGTTGTAATCTGAAGCAGAGTGTCCTCTCCTGAGAGCAGGTGCTCTTCAGATAACTGACCAGAATTGATTCAAATGTTGAAGTGCTTGCAGGAGGGTGCCTACTTCTTAATTAATAGGCCGGCTGTTCAAATTCTTTGTTACTAGGCAGTTAAATATAGAAATCAACCAGATGCCTTTGAAGTTTTATTTTAAATGACTCGGTCTTTTGGCCCCATGAATCATCCATTTTTTTTCTGTACTGTGGCATAGCTCCAATAAGCGATCCCAGTACAGCCATTAAGAATAGCTGAGGTACTTTGGGCGGGCTTGCAGCCAAAGCTGTACGTGCATACCTAAGTTACTCAGGGTCGTGTATACAGGAAATTAGTGCCAGAAACTGCAGTCAGCCCACCTCAAACATTTATCATGTCTCAACGACAAGATCACCCAGACTTAGGAGGTGACCAAGCATTGAATAGTTTGGAAATCCACTTGTTCTTATTGATGGTTTGATACCCTTGCACTGTGCACTTGTTTTGCTGCTGCTTGTATCGCCTTGTTCCTAGGGCATCTCAAGCCGGCCTGTAGCTCCCAGAGCTCAGGAGAGTAGCCCCAAATTTATGCTTTGTTCCTTGACACCAGCCCTTTTAGGAGACTGAGCTCCAAGTAAAGTAAAAGAAGCCCCTTGATAACTCTAGCAAACAACCAAAGGAAACCTAATGGCAAAATACCTTTTTACATGTCTGTCTTCCTGCAGTTTGTGTCAGCAGGAGCGGATCACAGCTCACATTCTCGCATGCTTGCTTAAGCGAGGCATTCCAGCATGCAGGCTCTTGAACTTCCAAGCCCATTTATATGCCTGTCTGTGACAGCTGCATCTATTAACAGCAAATCATTCAAGCAGAGAGAATAAATAAATCCTCTGTTATTCTGTATAATATTTTACTGGCTCATTGATTGTGAGGAAATAATCCCATTTTGACTGGCTAGGTTGTTTGATGTCCAGTGGCAAGTGCAAGAAATCACCATGCCTAGGACTGAAGGTCATGCAAATGCATTAAATCGTGTGTCAGGAGCATCCAGGTTAGCTGGGCCCCACCTGCCCACATGGTCAGTAGCTCTTATGGACAGTTTTCCCATAGGTCTTTCAAACCTTCACACAAAAAATATCATAAGAAGATTAAAAGGCAATGGTTACCTTAATATACTTGGCCAGATCCCCCTTTGCGTTTTTGTTTAAAAGCAACATTACGAGAGCAGTTTATGGGCTTTCCTCTCTCATTCACATTCTATTCTTGCTAAGATCTTGCACCTTTAATATATCTTTACTTCTCAGGGTTTTATTGTCTACCAGTTACATCTGGGATGCTTCCGAGGTCTGCATGACCAAGGCATTCATTCCTCTTGGCTACTATCTTGAAGGGGATCTCTTGAGAATATTCTTGGGAATCCACACATCTTTATCTTCCCTGTTTTAATTCATTAGTTGCCTAACAGCACCTCTCAAGGTTATCAGAGCAAAAAATGAAATCTGCAGCACAGCTTAAAGGGTTTGGAGGAAAAGAAAAAAGTAGTACGATAAGGGGAGGAGATTTTGTGCAGTCTAAGACCCCTGCATACTGAATGTGTAAAGGTTTGCAGCCTGCAAGAAAAGAGTCCCAAAGGATCTTTAGAGGGTAATATTTACAGAGTAGTTGCTTAATGTTCTAAAAGTCCTTTGAAGAAGCAGGTGAGCTATTCCTATAAACTAACCAAATGCTTCAGAAAAATATGAACTGTAGCCACTTCAGCATTTTCCAGCTATGGAATTGGTGACTGGTTCTCAAGTAGATGTAATGTATTTGATTTAGTTCCTTTTTAACTTCTTTGCTTCTCTTATTTCTTAGTCATCACGTACACGGGGCTTTTGCTTTTTTTCTCTGTACTGTGCTACGACTATTTTATGGAGCCATTGAAGACTAAGCTGGAATTCCTTCATTAATACAACAGCATCAATTTATGAATGAGTATCCAGCAGGTTTCAAAAGACTCTTCCTCCTTGGCCAAGGTGATGATACTGCAAAAAGCCTCAGCATTCTTGCACATCTGTTCATCTTCCTATCTGGCATGCCCTAGCTGGAGGACAGCTACAGATCAAGGTTACAGCCAGAAAGAGGTAAATGTATCCGGACAGAAGGAAAAATATAACTTGCAGTAGGGACCGAGGTCTCTTCTGCAGCTTGGAGCGCCACATGACACTGGGGATGTTCTCCCCAAAAGCTTAGCTTTTTGGAAGGGCTCTGACTCAGTTCATTCAGAATGGCTTCAAAAGGGACAAACCATTGCTTGCTTTTTCTATAGTTGAGCTCAGTGCCTCACTTGGAGACAGAACTTGCTTTCTTACGTCCAAAAATTGGTTACGGTTTTGACCAGAGGTGTAAAACTTTACAGGTAGCACACCAGCCTCACAGAAAATGCCAACTTCTGTCCACATCCTATAGCAAACACACAAATTGCCTTGAAGTCAAATATAGCCCACAATAGCAACAAGAGGACAGGGCAGACTATTACTTTTTGTGATACATTGGTTTGTAGTACAGCTATTAAAAAGCAAAAACATTTCTGTCACAGGGATAAGTTGTCTCCAGAAGTCAACCACCAGTGAACTTCAGCCAGCAGACTGGAAGCAGCCCAGTCCAGCTTATCAGGGGTGTAAGAGCTCCTGTCCTGTACCTTGACAGCTTTCACCGAAATCCAGCTTCCTCTACAGCCCGTTACGCTGCAGAGTGTCTGCGTGAGAGGGAAAATACTCTCTCCTACAGCCCTTGGAAAAACCTGGTGCATGCCGCGGAGCTAAGGGGCTTGCATAGGAAATCCCACCTCCGCTTCCAACCCGGGCACGTGCATTGCACACACCGTGGGAGAATCCGGTGGAGGCTGCTGCCTAGTGATGGATCTCTTGGGTCTCAGTTCTTTGTGCTGAAAGTAGAAAGTAAAAGATCTGACTTTCCTGAGCCTGTCCTTGAGAACAACACTGAGTTATGAGCAGACATTTTCATAAGGGAAAATTTTCCCTGAGAGCCCTGAGGTAAGCAGGTAAAAAGAGGGAATGGGGCAAAACATGCAAGGAAAGACCCACGGCGGGGAAAAAAGCAAGTCTGTGCGCTGTGGTAAAGACCCCCTCACCTTTATTCATCCAAGGTGATTGCATTTCTGCTTAGCAGAGAGACAGGGCCAGGACTTCAGGCCAGTCACACTGCCCATTTCAGCAGATGTGTCGATGTTGCTCTGGACGCAGGAGCGCTTGACTGACAGACCAAACTATTTACCACCGTAACAGAAAACCGATCTTCAGTAAGTAGTATCAAGATGGGTGTTTCGGAAAACACGGACACCAGTTATGATACCAGTCTGGCAAACGATGCCGGCAGGACTTTTGAGGTCAGAGTCTCCCCTCTGCTCTCTCTGCTTTCACTAGGCTGTTCGCCCTGGAACTACTTCCAGCTTGCCCTCGCACGGGTGACGAACCGGGCAGATGGCATGCGGGGGCAAGTGGATGAAGAGTTTCACATTTGTCAGGAGCAGCCTTGTGACGTTTCCCTGAGCTGGTACTTCGCACAAGCCGAATGCTTCTAATGTTAGCTCGGGCGCCATATGGGTGGGAAGCGTTGAGGCTTCCTGCGCGGAGCCGGAGGAACGTGCTTTAGGCGGCTCGCGCGCTCCCTCTGGCACCCGCTCTCTGGGACCCTCCGCAGGCACGCAGCTGCGCCTTCCGCTGCTGCCTCCCCCCGCTCTCCTCCCAGTTTCACGCGTGGCGTCTCCCTCTGCCCCGCTCCGCTTCTGCTCCTACAGCCTGCCCGCGGCCGCATTTAGGCTCTAGCTGAGTGTCAAGCCCCTAGGATTTTCAGCCAAGAGAAAACAAGGGTTAGCTTTTGCATTCCAAGCAGAGCTGTGTGCAAGGTCGGAGAAATAACAAACTGGACCTCGTGGTCCAAATCCAGTAGTCATAAATGCTGCGTAATCTTAAAGGAAATGATAGCCTCTCTGTCCAGCGCGCCTCCCCCAGCCTCCCAGCTGAACTGCGACAGCTTGTAGATTTGTTGCCTGCTCACAAATGCCCTTTTTTCCTTTTTATCTCCTTTCAGTACTGTCATCTTGTGTGATTAAATAGGAGTCAATAGTGTCACTGTATGAGATCTAGATAGCTCGGTAGTATAGCATATGCTGATTCACCTAGGCTTGCTTTTTATTTGCCTTCTAAATGCAGAAGCCCAGCTCACCAGCATACAGAGCTTTATTAACAATATTCATGAGCTGAAGTTTTTATCTCACTTGGAGCCACACTCTGTAAGTGATAATGAACTTTAAAATGATCGTATTGAGAAAATAGCCCTGTAAATCAAAACCTTTTTTGCATGTTATTAGTCTTGTTAAACAAGCTTAAAGCAGTTAATGACTGAATGGAGGAAGAGCAGCATGCAGAACGTCAAGATTTGATGCTGATCCAGCTGATCAGCATGAATTATTTGCAAATGCGAATTGTGTTAAATACCTTATCACAGTAGTCGCAATGTTGTGGACTGAGTGCCTAGGTGTTCCCTTTTGCCAGTGTCATTTCATATGTACTGTACTTGCAACCCTTGACAGCATCTTCCATTATCTGGGCAGATAAGCAGCCTCCGTACTCAGCAGTAGAGCTTTGTCTGCTACCTTAACTTTTCCTCTGCATCGTTTCTAGAGGTGTAACACAGTATGGGGACTCTTTTGGGAAGGGGAAACCAAGAAGTACTGGAGAAATGGCTCCATCCAGCCTAGGGCCTGGTTATTCTTAGGATCTACAGGAAACCCCCTCAACCCCACTGAAAAGTCTCCTCTTCTGAGATCTGGGCTGAAGTCAAGAACAAAAGCCCAAGACATTTTGCAGCATTTTAGCAGCATTTTGCTTACTGATGGCTGCTTTTGGCAAGCAAACATCCCTGGGAGAGTGACAAATAATGCAGAACAGTAAGAGACATGATCATTGATCAACAGGGCTAAAATTAATATGTTAATCAGAAGAATCAGCCTCACATACTGAATTACATGTGATGTATGTTTATGTGGAAAGTCTGTTCTTTACAAGCCCAGAGGCTTAATATGCAATTGGAGGAGTGCCAAGGCAAGGGAGAATATTAATTTTCTTACTACAGTCTACTTTAAAGTGCATTGGTACTGCAGCTTGAATGATGAGTCCAAACTTCAGGTTTTGATTGTTTTCCTTTTGAATGGGAAGAACTCCATGCTCTTGTCTTAATGGACTAATCTGGCCTGTGGAACTTTATATTCTTTAAAATACATAACTGCAGCACTGGGAGAGATTCAATCCTTTCAGAAAAGTGACTACAAAAGATTACTTTCATCCTTCTCACATTACTGTAGAGCCTAATAAAAGCCGACATTGCACAGACCAATGATGCACCTGGTGCAGTTCCCTTTCTTGGTGGCGGTTGCTTCTAGGTGTGTGCTGGCAACAGCAGCTCTGTACCACCTTCTCCACCCTCCAAATCTTTTTTTTTTTTTTTTTTTTTTTTTAAATTGGGAGGAAAGGAAAATATGGCAAAAAATGTGCAAGAGCCCTTTGAAATATCGTCATGCATAGTTGGATTAGCTTCTTTCCTTTTACATGGCACTGAAAAAAGCCATGAAGAACAGAGGTGGCCCCACTGTCACAGAAGCAGGTTTTAATAGGAGTAATGGGTCTTATCTCAGTCCCTGCTGTCTGGAATACCAAACCCTCCCCTACAGCAAAAGGAGGCAAATCCAACCCTCATCTCCTTCCTCCAGTAGGGACCTCTAGGATGCATATGGATTGTATTTTTAAGATTCTCTGAAAGAAGGGAGCAAGAGTTTTATTAACTGTCCCTCTCTCCCTGCTGCCCCAAAGATATTAATTTTCTTACTACAGTCTACTTTAAAGTGCATTGGTACTGCAGCTTGAATGATGAGTCCAAATTTCAGGGTTTGATTGTTTCCCTTTTTAATGGGAAGAACTCCATGCTCTTGTCTTAATGGACTAATCTGGCCTGTGGAACTTTATATTCTTTACAATACATAACTGCAGCACTGGACTTGCAGGTTGCCCAAGCGACCTGCTCGGTTGATGTGGAGCGAGCAGTGGACATTGCCTGCCTGGATTTCTCCAAGGCATTCAGTACGGTTTCCCACAGGCTCCTCCTGGAGAAACTGATGTGTTCCAGCCTGGCCAAGTGGTCTGCGTGGTGGGTGGGGAACTGGCTGACAGGCCGCACCCAGAGGGTGGTGGTAAATGGCTCCTTTTCAAACTGGCAACCTGTCACAAGTGGGGTTCCCCAGGGATCAATATTGGGCCCAACGCTGTTTAATATCTTCATAAGCTATCTGGATAACGGGATCAAGTGTACCCTAACAAAGTTTGCCAATGCTACCAAACCGACTGGGGAAGTGGACACTCTGGAAGGGAGAGCCACCCTGCAGGAAGACCTGGATAGGCTGGAAGAGCAGGCTAGCAAGAACCTTATGAAGTTCAACAAGGACAAGTGTAAGGTCCTTCACCTGGGAAAACATAATCCAGCAGTGCAGCACAGAATGGGATTGACGTGGCTGGGGAGCAGCTCTGTGGAAAGGGACCTGGGGGTCCTGGTGCGCAAGTAGCTCAACATGAGTGAACAGTGTGCTGCTGCTGTGGCCAACAGGATGCTGGGTTGCATCAACAAGGGCATCACCAGCAGAGACAAAGAAGTTGCTGTCCCACTCTATTCAGCGCTTGTCAGGCCACACCTGGAATACTGTGTTCAGTTTTGGTCCCCACTATGCAAAAAAGATGTGGACAGGCTGGAGAGAGTCCAGAGAAGGGCCACAAAGACGATCAAAGGACTGGGAAGCCTGCCGTATGAGGAAAGGCTGAGAACTGTGTTTTTTCAGCCTTGAGAAAAGAAGGCTTAGGGTAGACCTTATTACCATGTTCCAGTATTTAAAGGGTGGCTACAAAGAAGATGGAGACTCCCTTTTTGCAAGGAGTCACATGGAAAAGACAAAGGGTAATGGGTACACCTTACTCCAGGGGAGATTCCCACTGGACACAAGAGGAAAATTTTTCACAATGAGAACAATCAGCCATTGGAATAATCTCCCCAGGGAAGTGGTGGGTTCCCCAACATTGGACACTTCTAAGATTCAGCTGGACAGGGTGCTGGGCCATCTTGTCTAGACTGTGCTTTTACCAAAAAAGATTGGACCAGATGATCCTTGAGGTCCCTTCCAACCTGGTATTCTATGATTCTGTGAAGATACTGACGCTCTCCTGGAGCTGAAGCAGTCCATGAATCTTCAGCTCTAAAGAGCAGTTAAGCAGCAGCCCCCACTCTTTTCCTTCCCTCCCCCATATCACACACCCTCCCTCCCCCCAAAGCTCTAACAGCTGACTACATTGTTTTTGCCAGCTTTCCTCCTCAGTCCTCAAGTTTATAACTGGAAATGACAATCATCTCCAAGGCAAGGCCATAAGATGTTGAAGGAGAGAACAGAATGAATGGAAAACCTTTTAAAAGCCTCAGGACTTTAAACTTTGGCAGCACTGCTCCATGGGTACCACAAAAAGCCTGAGGAGGAGTTTGTATAAGCAGCATGCAATCTTTGTATATAACCTTGATTCTCTTTTCCTCCTAGGTCTCCTACTTGTGTTCTTACCCTGCTCCAAAATGAGTATCTCACTCAGGCTCCTCATCTGCCTCTGAAGTCGCACAACTGCTCTACTGCTGCAGTTGTACTTAAGACCATTTCCTTTTCTGCAGCAGCTGCACAGCTCTCCTTCACATCAATTCTTCCTCCACATCTATGTGGTAACAACTGCCGAGTAAGCAGATGAAATCCTGGGGGTACCCTTTTGATTGAGTGGGGCAGTAAGTTTAGCTTCTTCCAAGCCTACCCAACATACCAAGTTGCACATTGTTATTCATGTTGTCAATACCCGTTATAAAGATGAGAAGATGGTTGTCAAATGCCTGTATTAGAGAAAAACTAAGGGTACTAAAATATAAGTAGCTTACTATAAATGATTTTTGGTTCTCCTTCTGGTGTTTCCAGTTCAGGCTGAAAGTGGTCTATTCCGCTAATGCTGACCTTGCCAGACTCTCACTAGCCTTCCTTCCCCAGTGTCCTCTATGCCTTGAGTATCACTAGGCTCCAGTCATCTTTGGCTTCAGTTTTGTAAGTGTACTTCCTTCATACACTTTTCTTGTTATCTTTTCAAGAAAGGGGGTTCCCCTGAATGTGCTCACCACAGACTTCCCTTCCCCCAGCCCAGTAGTTTAGACTGTATCCTATAAGCACTTTTAATTCACATCTCCAAGGAGGTAAGACCATGAAAATAGATCTGTTTTTTGAAGGTTTCTAAGGACAACTGCTTGTGCTAGACTATAGTTGTCTTATACTCTCTACACCTGTGTTGCTCCCTGTTGTGTCCTGTTTTAGACTCCTGCTCACTAAGGCAAGGACAGTCTTTTAGTTCGCACCTTGTAATGCAGGTCAGAGACCTGTAAGTCTGGTTCCTTCTTCCCCTTCTCTGTACCTTATATCGGTGTCCAATGTCTGTCTTAAAAGCAGCTGAACAATCATGACTGTCTTATAGGCAGGTGACTCAGGTGTTACATCCTCTCTTGTCTGACTGTGGTGAAGTTGAGTTTGCCTCTTCTCAGGCTCCTTCATAAAGTTGGGGCAGTTGTTGTTTTCATCTGCTGCTTTGTTTTTTGACTCATCCCTCCAACCTGGCCATACTCGATGAAGCTGGCTGTAGGGCTAGAGTCTCACAAACAAACCTAGTGCACATTCACCTCTGCTGAGCTTTTCTTCAGTTGACCATCTCTTCAGAGCAGCAAGTCACGGTGTTTCTTTCTGGTAGTCCCCAGTAAGAAATCGTTTGGTTTGTTCAGATCTGTCTTACCTGGACAAGGGCTTTTGCATGTTTTTTTTTTTCAATTTTCCAGCTCTCTAGGAACATGAGAACATCTGTACTGGGTCAGATCAAAAGTCCACTTAATCTAGTATCCTCTTTCCAGTAGCAGCCATAATGTTGTGGAAGGTCTACTCAGACCAATGGCCCATGCAGCCCAATAGCCTCTCCAGCAAAGGCAATAGGAGACACTATTTAGCAACAGTCTGTGAGCCTGGCCATTTTCAATGATCCTTTCTCCTCATATTTCCTCAGCAGTCACACTTTTTTAATAGCAGTGTTGAAGATCCATTCCTGCTTATTGCCTTTAGCATCTCTTCATGGTCCATGAGTTTGTCTTTGAATCTACTGATAGAGTGTGCCTCCAACAGCTGCCTGTGGTAAGTTTCAGAGTCTACCTGTGAATAACCTCCCTCAACTCCAAACTGAAGCCCCAGCCTCTGTTGGTGTCTTCTTACAAAGGCAGGTGCTTATTCCCTTGATTTTTGCTAAACCTGCTCCAACTCTACTATGCCCTTTTTTGAGATGCAGTGAACAGGACTATACACAGTACTTAAGATGGTTGTGTTGTGCAAAGTCTTTATTAGGGCCAAAAACCTTGTTCCTTCATGATGATTCCCCACATTTTGTTGGCTAAACGTTTAGCAGCTAGCGAAAGCCAGTTTCAGAGAACTGTCAGTGATGACTCCAAGATCCCTCTTGAGTTATAACTGCAGGTTCCAAGTTCAGCATCATGTACATGTGGATTAGATTCTTTTCCCCCTAGATGTGTAACATATATTTATCTACCCTGAAGCTCATATGTGCCCTCTTGCACCACACAGACACACAGTTTTACAAGGTCCTTGCCATCAGGCTGGCATTTTGCTACTGGAGAGATTCTCATTACCTCCACAGTTTTGGAGATTTCAGTGTTCCTTTTCCAGGGAACTGATGAAGACATTGAAAAAAATTGATCTCAGCACTGGTTCTTAGGTGAGCCCTTCAGCAGTCCATCCTAAGAATCATAGAATCATAGAATCATTTGAGTCAGAAAAGACCTTTGAGATCATCGAGTCCAACCGTTAACCTAGCACTGCCAAGTCCACCACTAAACCACGTCCCTAAGCACCACATCTACACGTCTTTTAGATACCCTTTTGCTTTCTATGCTTTAAATCCACAGAAGGAGCTTTCCTTCAAGGCAGCTCAGCATCTTTAAACAGTTTTGACGTGGAACCTTGTAAAAGACTTTTTGAAAATCCAGTGTATGAGGCCGACTGGATCTCCTTTATCCATGTGCTTATTGACAGCCCCACAGAGGTCCAACAGCCTGGAGCAGAGGTTTTCCATTACAGAAGCCATGTTGGCTCTTTCCCAGCTGTTTGTGTTCATCCCATGCTCTGAGATCCTATTTTCTAAAACAGAGTCCCTCTTACCAGGGGCAGGAGGAAGGCTCACAAGTTTGCGGTTCCCAGAACCTCCTCTGGGCTGTATTCCTAGATGGGTCTTACCCTGGCAGACTGCATGCATGCCGGTGCAGCATTGCAGCCTTGCTGGCCAAGGTATGGGATATGTTGCACAGCCACATTCCCACCAGACTCCCACGTGAACATCAACTAGTTCTGGTGACTTGTTAACATAACTTACTCATTTCATCTAGTGCTTACTGTTGGTTTACCTTATATCAATCTAGCCTCTCTGATCCATCTGCTACGCAGAGTGGGTTGGGAGCAGATGTAAAGCAAAGAATTAACTGAGCTTCTCTGCCATGGCTTTTTCATTCCTGAATGTCCTTTTTACACCTTGGTCATCCAACCATGTCACAATTCCTAGCGCTTCCTGCGTTTGAGTATTTACATAGGAGTAATTGCTGTCAGCATAAGCATCCATTCCAAGGTGCTCCTCAAGTTCTTTTTTAGCCCTCTTAATTGCCTGTTTACATTTGACCTGACTTGCTTTGTGGCCATTCTTGTTCTCATTTGAGCATTTCCTTTTCTAAGTATTGACTTCCCCCCCTCCAATGGTAACCTACCTGACTTTTCTATTGAGTGTTTTCTATTTTCTATTTTCTTCTATTTTCTACTTCTGTCCAGGGTTTTTATTGTTCTCTTTTTCACTTGTGCTATACCATTTACTTGGCTTTCTGATATAGTGTCTTTGAACAGTCTCCAGGCTCCTGGAAGGTATTTGAATTGGTCTTTATATGTTTGATCAATTCCCTCATTTCTACATAGCTCTTTTATTTGCAATGAAATAGCTACGGCTTGACTATTTGGCTTGTTCTTTTCCACTGTAGTATTAAACCTAGTAGCATTATGGGTACTATTACAGAGCAGCCCTTTAGCTAGTATGTCATGAACTAGTCCCACAGCCCTTTGGGAGTCTAGGAAGAAGTTCTTAAAGTGCTTCCTGAAACTATTTATTCTGTGTCTCATTCTGATGATTCATTTATTCACTCTGTGTAGAGGTAGCTTAAGACTTCTACGGTCACCAGTCATAAATTCTCAGGTTTTCTGATCTGAGATAGCATTCTAAACGTTATCATCAGCCTGATCATGGTGTCAGTACCATCACAGTATTTCAACCCACAAGCATTCTACAATAAGTCTCTTTCCTATGATATATTTCTTCTATTATAGTTCATGTAGTCCTTCATGTACAGTGTCACTCCCCCATCCGTACGTCCCACCCTATTGTTCCTGTAAAGTGGGTAGTGTGGCAGAGCTACCATTGATTATCTTCCTCAGACTGCACCCCTAAGGTGCCAGTTTGATCAGGATTGCCATTTGATGCTAAGTGTTCTGGCTCCCTCATGCCATTTTTAGACTTCTAGTGTTGGTGTAAATGCACTTGCGAGTACTGCCCTTGCTCTGTCACTCAGTATTGGCACTGTAGGCAGTTTGATTTTTTCTGTTCATTGTGATGGTGCTATTTATTTCCCTTCTGGCCTTTTCAGAGGCCCAATGAGTATTAGCCACATCCCTTCTGAGGAGTGTGCCATCTCTAAAATGAGAATTTTCCATGCCCGTCAGCTCCCTCAGCCCTCGTTTCCTGCACCAGCAAACTGGATTTGTTTCTGTTAAGGTATAGTCCATCCGCCCTTTACAGGTTACTCCTGTCTCCTGGTCTTTACAGGCATAAATCCCTCCTAGATATCTACCCCAAGACTCATCCACACACTGGCACTCAGGACCTCTACCTGCCCCCAGGGTCTCTCCCAGGAAACTAGAAGTATTCAGAAAAAGTCAGGATAGAGGTCTTGGACTTCAGTCTCATTCTTAACAGCCAGACCTTATCCTACAGCTTACCTTCCTACACTTCCCTACCATCTGGCACCAGCATGCCCCCACACCTGCGGGCTCATTCTTGCACGCTGAAGTACCCTCCCTAGGCATCAAGCTTCGCTACCTTGGTGCCTAGCAAGCAAGTTGCCGTGCTGTCCTCTCGGCTGCCACAAACCCAGCTGTTTGTTTCCAGTAATAAACCCACGACCACCACCACATTCTCCCTGTCCTTGAAGGTCCCCTTTCCCAATGGACTGTATTCAGTGCAAGAGGACACTAATACGAGCTGGAAGGCAAATCTCATCAAAGACAGTAGGTCTTTCCTTCCACCAGGATGCCTGTCTTCCTGGAGAAATTGCTGAAAAGCCTGACCAAACCACAGGTGCACAGGGGACCAGTGAGAGAGCATCTGTATCCATGCTACAATTAACAACCGGTATAAACCACCTGTGGTCAACAGCGTTGACTCTCTTCAAATAACGGCTTCTGTATAGGCTTTTCTGTTCAGGTGGATACACGATGGTGGTTCTGGCCAGCGTTTGGTGTTCCTAATGTGCACTGCTCAACAGCACGCGTGGTCTACCCCAGAGGTGGCTGCATTTCACTGACATAGTACATACAAAGTGCCATTTGACTGATCTTTTATGAAATGCTCTTCCTGTGACCATTGTTCTTGATACACTGCCATTGCAGAGCAGTCTTGTCAGGATTTTTTTTTTTTTAAATGCAACTATAGATTTTATGGAAGTTATCCTGGCAAATAAAACAAGAAATAATAGTAAATGGGCTTCACAGTCACACTGTGCAATGAAAAGATGTTCTTGCACTTTTTAAGTGTTTTAATGGTATGAACCTTTTTTTCCCCCCTTGCTTGAAAGGATTCTGATTTCTCATCTGATAGCAAAGCAATGTTTGATCCTCTCAGTGCACTCATCACCATGGTACCAAAGTGCCTTACAGGGAAATAAGGCAGGCAGTTGGCAATCTTTTCCTTGAGACTTCCAATAGGATAAGTGGCCCTTGCAGGATTATGATAGCCTGCCCACGTCAACCTATTATTATTATTGTTATTATTATTACATTGGCACATATACATCAATGAAACAAACCCAAGGATTTCTGAGCTGCCTGGATGCCATTGTAACAGATGGCTGGGAGTAGGAAAACAGCCCAGAAAGCATTTCTACATGCAGTAGCGCTGCTAGTTGAAGGCAACCTTTTAGTGTTCGTTCACCCTGAGAACATTTTCAGATGTTTTAGAGGAGGGACCTGTCATTGATAACGTGGCCAACTTAGCACAGTACTAAATTTTTGTCAGTTTCAGAGATGATTGATAGGTTTCAAATGTCTTGGGCTGAGCTTGTTACTTAATGCAGAAATTAGCACAGATATAGATACATTTGCAGTCTCCATGAGAGGCTACTCTCTGCCCATCATCAGCAAGGGAGCAAGTTCCTTTGGACTGACAGACAGGACAGACTCTTCCAGCAAGATGGGAAAGTACACATTTACATTCATGAAAGTCAATAACAACAGGTCAGAAACGTAACCCCCAACAATGGATAGGAACACTTTTAATCAAAATTAACTTTTCTAGTTCTCTTTCTCCTTTACCACCCCTCCCATGCACACTTCCCCCCTCCCCCCCCATACCAGCTTTTCTAGTGGCTTCTGGGGTGCTGTGCAATCAGTACACAGAATTTAAATTAAGCTCTTCGCATTCTGCTAATTCCAGTTGACTGCAGATACATGTAACAGCAGATATATGTAACAGCAGCGCTCATGCCATTTTATGACCAAAGAGAGGATGCTGTAATGTATTTTCTGAAAGAAGAACTCTTACTTTCTGCTTTGAGCTCATCTGGCTGAAGACGGACCTTGAGCTTATAAGTATTTTTATTTATCATTGTCCTGCCCTTTCCATCCTACAGCAATTTATTTCCTTCCAGGAGCCACAGTGTGGATAAAAAGTGCCACAAGATTAAATCTAATGATAGTTCAGTTTCCAGAAGGTGGAAACAGTTCAGTTTCCAGCAGAGGGTGGAGATGCAGCTCTGGTGGAAATAACAATTAGTCAGAGGAGAAATACGCATGTGTTCATCTGCAAGATATCTTTTTTTAGTTAGGCAACATCAACACAGATGTAAGGGAGCAAATACCTGTAGAGAAAGAAAATATCTGGCATGAAATTTACCCTTACAAGTATAAATACTAAATACATCAGATGTTTGGACAACAGATTATTTTACTCCCTTACCACTAGCATATGTTAAGATGGTAGAAAACCCTTTTTACCTGACCCGCTATGAAACATGAGCAAGAGAAGGATTAGAAAAAAAGAAAAGCATCATCTTAAATTTTCAGAGGATTCTTTAAAACCTTGGCACCATGTCAGGCAGCATGTGGTATATATTACAGATAGCTCAGTTGCACCTCACAAACATATCTTAAAGGTTTGATTTTTCCACGTACCATTTAGCAACAGCTGGCGTGTTTGTTTTTTTCCTTTTTTTCTCCCTTACTAATACAAAGTTCTTGAGCGGGTTGCTGTGCACTCACATCTTTCTAAGCAGTTAAGCACCAAATTCTGCTTTTTTTTTCCCATTTTGAAGAGCTAGACATGAGACACAGTGGAGAACTGAGCTGAGAGAATTAATTTCTGCATCTGATGGGGAGCTGGGTTATGGTGAAATCTGGAGTGGTCCTGTGCAGAGATGAACATCAACAATATCTCTTCATGAAATGATGAAAGGAAAGAAAACCCTAGAGCCATGGACACAAAAGTCACTCTGGATCTCGGGACGCTGAGATGGATGCTGTATCCGTGCTACAATTAACAAACAACCGGTATAAACCACCTGTGGTCAACAGCATTGACTCTCTTCAAATAATGGCTTCTGTATAGGCTTTTCTGTTCAGGTGGATACACGATGGTGGTTCTGGCCAGCGTTTGGTGTTCCTAATGTGCACTGCTCAACAGCACGCGTGGTCTACCCCAGAGGTGGCTGCATTTCACTGACATAGTACATTCTCCTCGTGCCCATCAACAAGGAGGGTGACCCCGGAGCTGGGCAGAACAGTGGGAAAGCAGACAGGTTTCTAGCAGAATTGCTGACAAATTCCAGTGAAATCATGTAATCTACAGAAATTATTTCTATCTACAAGAATCAGCAAATCTGATGAAAACATGTATGTTTCTCAGCAGACCCAGCTGGACTGGTTTATGGTCTAGCAGCTCTTAACCGTCTCCCCTCCCTGCAAATGCCTTGCATGTATCAGCATATCTCCTCTTATTAATTTGTCAATAATTTTATTGTTCTTGGTTTAGCTCTGGGGGCACTGTGCAAATGAGGGCAATCAGACTGAATATCAGGACTTTCCCAGCCTTAGCTGAGATAAAGACTTACAGGGGAAAAGTGAGGATGGTAAGTTAGCTTCAGCGGGGACACGCAAGCTGGGCACCATTCCTGAATGCGATTCCATTTCCGGTAGAGGAATTGTAAAAAATGGCACTCCAGATCCTGAGGAAGAGTCGCTGAGTAGATTAACTGATCTGAAATACTAGGGAATGAAACTGATGCTTGAAGATGATGGGATGGGGAGAAGAAGGGAGCCTGCTGCAACATTCAAGCTAGGTTCATTTTGACAGGTGCCAATCTGGTGAGTAGTAGACACAATCATAAGTATATTTCCAAAGAAGAATTTTAGAAGGTCGATAAACATCACAGTAATGTAAGCTTCCTGGTTACTTAGAAACAGAGCTCAGTGATTCAGAGCCATTTCTCAAACGTATCTTTGATTGATATAGTCCCTCCAATGCAGGTAATAGAAGACTGATTCAATCTATCTGACACAGGCCATCAGGTCTGTACTTCCCCCTGTTCCTCCCCATCTCCTTCATTTCCTTCTCTGAATCAATGTATTTGTGAATCTTGGACTGGATCCCAGCCAGGAATATCTGAAAATGCAGTCTCATATTGCCCAAATCTATACAGAGGAAACTATTCAGACAATTGATGCACCTTAAGGGCAGAACATTAAATTGATCCTTTGGCAAGAAACACCATGTGTAACTTTACACAGCAGTTCCCATAAATACTAATAAGATTATCAGTCAAAGCATAGATTATCTAGAGCTGTGGTTTTGATTTAGGAGCAGCTATGAGAATAATGGTTTGTACTGTGTGCAAGCACTTGCACTGTCTGTATGCTCCCCCTGCCCCCTCTCCCACCCCAGTCTGTGCCTTAAAAAGAGCTCATGACAACGCACCATCATGTGTATTTGAGGTGGCTGCATTACTGAAGCATGGCAAATCATCCACTGGAGATAGCACTCTTGGATAATCAAAAGGCAATGGCTCAGATCTGCTGCTGCCCTAAGCAAGTGGAAGGGAAGTAGCTGTTGCTTCCTACATCTCCCATTATTTTTTTTATAAACGTTGGAAGACCTCAGGGTAGGTTGTGAGGGGTCTTTCTGGGGCAGCCGGAGCTTGATTCCCTTCCTGCATTTTCTCAGCCGAGCGAGCGGCCCACTTGCTGCCACTGTAACACTGTGTGTTCCAGCTCCCCCCTTCTCAGTCCCTAGATGCTTTCCAATCAATTTGCATTTCTGGATCAGCACTGAAGGGCACAATATGTGCAGCTGTGTATACACGTAGAGTTGCATAGATACTGACACGCACACTACAGATCTGAGTTACCGTTTGAACTACAGTCCTAACTAGACCATTTCCTGACTTGCCTGCATAATTCTGCAGAAAGTTACTGTTCCCAAAACCATTTTGCTTGTAATTTAAATTTAATATAAATAAGCTATGAAACAAGCATTTTCTATATTTTTTAAGAGAGTCTTAAAAACTAGCATATATTATTAGCATCTTTTCCTAGAAACCCTTCTGGCTGCCACTATACATGCTTTCATGGAATAAGAGTTTTCCTCTCTGAGAAACACAAACATGACTCTTCAGCTTTTTCAGCATAATATTTATGACACTGTATTCTAATGCATACTTTTACCTCTTGGCCTCTCTGGAGACTGGTTACCTATTGAGCCATAAAGAAATTCTCTCTAATGAAGCATTCTTCGTGATCAGTACGAATAAAGTGTTCATTTTTACTCTGGATGCAGGGTACATTTTTGTATATGCCCAGCTATTTTTTCACTTGCTTTTAAGTACTTTACTAGGCAACAATGGCACGCAATGTCATCATCCTTACCAACCTGCACTGGTATTGAAACGGTCCTCTGACTTTTTTAAGTTGCTGTGTGGTCCCATTGGATACGATAAACATATCACCATCTGTTCATGAATGCCTATGGATAAAGACCCCCCACTTCTTAGAAAAAAAGCTGAACCCAAAGTTGCAGAGCTAAAAATTGCCATGCATGTTGTCAGGGCCAAAAATGAAAATTTGAAGGCATGACATGTTATTAGAGGCTTGTTTCCACTCTTCTGATGGTTATTTGAGCTTATTTAAGAAAATCTTTTGGAAAGAGATAGCAACTCTGGCTTCCACATTACCTCCAGTTCCTTACCATACCAGGCAAGACTCACACGGACAGCAGGAACGTGTTCACATGGTTTCCAACACTGAAACACAGGGCATCCTTTTGTGAGTGGTTGCCAGGTAGAAGACATGCGTGTTTTCCCATCAGATACCACCTTTTCATTTCAAATAATAGCTATATAAAAACTTGTCCACCAACACTTGCCATATTAAATAGTAGCCTTCTTTTTAGACTTCTGTGCAAATAAATATTAATGAACTGGACTAATTTAATGGATTAAAAGACACATTGTAAGGGTTGTTCAAATCCAGTTTGTGCCCATGTCAGAATATGACAACTTGTTGATCATAATTTTGCCAACTTGTACCCACAAAAAATCAAAACAAGCTTCAAGCAAGTACTGCGGATAGATGATAGAAATTTGCCAGACTCTTACATGACTTGTGCTGGGAAAAATTATGCTCTAAGATGTAAATTCTGCAAATTACAAGTTATTTTAAACTTTTAATCAAAAAAGAGGAATAAAAAAGTGGGTGCATGCAGCATGTGGCAGATCTACCATTGCATCACACCAAGGAAAACCTCTGGTTTTGCTTTCTTTAACTCTTTCCTAACTGAGGGTCTGATGTGAAGTTCACAGAAATCAATAGCAGATTTCCCCATGACTTCAGAAGACTCTGTATTAGATCCCTACTCTTTGAGTTACCCTGATATCCCCTTCATTAAGAAAAATACTTCTCTAATCTCTCAATAACTGTGTGCCATGCCACAGAAGGTCCAAAAAACAATGTTAACTGCTTCTCTCAGCAGTTGCATCGAAGCTGGTATATGATGGCATAGCTCCAGTGAAATTGCTAAGATTCAGTGGCTTTTTGACTTTTGGGGGCTTTGAGTACCTTTTGAAAGATTCACAAGGCATGACTTGAAAAAGGAGCTAAATAGATTTCCTCAGTTCATGTACATCTCTCTAGGGATGCATAAACCACAAGAGATGCAGAGATATGGATTAACTTCAGTGTTGCAACTGAAGTTCTCGTGATCAGGAAATCCAGCTGGCAGATGAAGAAATCTTACGATACAGCCTTTCAGTTTTGAGTAGGTTGGTGATATCTGCATTTTCAAATTCCTGCTTGCATTTGAAATCAGGAATAACATCGCTCTGAAATTCCACCCTCAGAGGGCTACCAGATTTCTCCATATGTACAGCATGAAGGATGAGGACGCTTTTCTTATTCAAACTTATTCATCTTTCCTTAGCACAAGGCTCTGAAGGAGTTAAAATCTCAGTCTAGTAAAGACTGAGGTTTTGCCAATCTTTTTTTTTTTTTTTTTTGTAAGGTGCCAGACATAAAAATAAAGGAGATGTATCAGCACACTTCCTTAGAAGCTGAACTTCCTGATTAAGAATAAATGCAGGATATACAGTGTATTTCATGCTGAAATGCATTCCCTGCTAGAATTTCATGAATACAATTAGCCATTAGCAACATCTCTACACACAGAGAGGACTCAGATCAGGAAATAATAGAAACAGCCACATACTGCTAAAATGTGGAGAGGGAGAAAACCACAAAACAAGAGCCAACTGTTGAGTTAGTGCTGTCCTGGTGCTGCTCCATTTCTGTCTCTAGTCAGGCTGAGGAGAGTGAATGAGTGATTGTGTTGTAAAATGCCCAGCAGGAACCACGATGCAGTGGTTTTGTGCTTGTTGTTACTGTGCAGCCATGATGGTTAATCCTGGAATGCTGCATTTCACCAGTTTAGCCCAAGATACCTGTACGTCACTGCTTTTTAGGAGTGCCTCAAACATCCACGAATTAGAATGATTTCAGTGACAGGAAATCCTTTTATTTTTTTGATGTCCAAGTGCTACAAATACCGGTGACAAGCCTGAGCACTCAAGTGTGAAACTTAATCTGAAGGTTCCCTACATTTGGTGCTGCGTGGGGCCATCTTAGCGTGCAGGAAAGTTTTCTGTTTGTTTCTTTTGTGATTTCTTATCCCTTGCAACATTTTCCTTGTTGGGCATAGGAAAGACTTCTATTGGATTGGCAAGTGCAGCATTTGCACGTGTACCTGGTTCTGAGCTTCCCTCACCTGTTGCCTGCAGTACAATATGAAATGTTTACTCTCTTTGCACAATAATTACATCTATGGTGTATAGAGAACCTAGCTGCTAGCAGATTTGAGAAGACATAAATTCAGGCAATCAAGCATGCTTCAGCTTTCTTCAGTGCTTGGGGTTAGCTTGGGGTTACCCGAATCTGGTGCTTTGATGAAAGTCTTCTCTATGTACTTTCTAGTTTCTATTGAGTGAATTGCAACATTTTCCATTTTAATGTGTAATACAACTAAACATTGTGTCTTCCAACAGTCTTTCCAGGTATTCCTGACACCTTGATGAGGAGCCAGGTTCTATGACATCAGGGCTACAATGAGTAGAAACACATTGGGTTTGTGTCTCTGGTGGCTGGATTTGTGAGGTAGCATCATAGCTCGGACGGAGTACTGTAAAAGAAAATATATGAAGATTGATGCCCAGAAGCTGACGTGAAGCATCCACTCTGCTTATTTCAGGTTCAAAGGGGATAGTTTCAGAGGACTTTCTGACATACAAATAAAGACCAGTCTTCACAGATCTACAACCCTCCCTCCCTAAACTACAAAGAAACATCTCCCCACATACTTATGATTTTTTTTTTTTTTTAATCAGGAATTAATTTTATTGTCTGTGTTTTAGTGCTACAGCTGGTTCTTATGGCTAAGGAATTTTTTTCTTCTCCCACTGAGTCTAATTTCCTCAAAACTGAAACAAATCATATAATTCTCTCCATGATCGTGCTGCAATGATGTTGTCATATTTATTTTTAATCTTCTCTTGAACAAGCCATATTAAATAGTGAATATTGTAAGGTTATTTAATTTAGACTTAATTGGCAATCTGAAACCTAGCAACATTTTTTTACCATTCATCGTAATGACTTTAAGGTGCCTAAATGCTGGGTCCAGTAAATCAGGAACAGGGTATAGCTCTAGGAAAAGAAAGAGGCCTAAGGAGGAAAGTAAAATCTCTAGGTAGAACTCACTTGAGATCCAGCCACATTCCTATGGTGAGGCAAGGCTGGGAAGTTCATTCCCCAGTAATAAATTTAATAAATAAATAAACGTTCAGTTCTAAAGAAATCTCTGGTGGACAGATCAGCTGAGCAGACATTGTAAAGGTTTGGGAAAGTTCGTGGCTTGTATCAAGAAGGGAAAAGAAACACTTTGCTGAGCTGGACCTTAGGGTAACTAACTGTATGTTCTCAGTGTGTCTTTTCTTTGTTTTCTTTGGTGAATGGGAAAAGCCAAAACCTTACCTCTGTTTTCATAACCTAGTTATGCTCAAGAGAGAGTAATTATGCCAGCTGAGTGAGGAAAGCTGTATACAGGCTAGTAGTGCCATGCCAATATGCACAAGAAAAAAAAACATCAAACAAGATACAAATTCCTCTTTGGAAAACCTCTGTTTCTGAACTGTGCTTGAGCCCTTTTTGCCAGAATTGACCCTCACTCGCTTTTCTGACTCCTCACCAGAGCTGAATGCTGTGCTTCCCGTGCCAGTTCCTACTTGGATCACAAGCCTTTGACCATTGGCCTTTCATTCTGATGCTCTCTCCATAAAAGTAAAGTACAGAGCTAAAGGCCGCTGTATAAAGCAGTCATGCTTGCACCTTGAATAGGCACATCTTCTTGTTTCAATGTTCAAGACATTGTATAAACATGCAAGGCAGAAATTGCCTGCCTCCCACCCCCCCACTAAAATCAATGCATACCAAACTGGAGAAAGATGCTGTTTTTCTAAAGTTTAGGGTTAAAACTGAAGTTTACTTCAATGCCTCAGTTGTCCTGGACTTGGAGTACCAGATCGCTCCTTGGTTTATTTAATTGACCCTAAAATAAGTTCTCTTTGAGGATTTCTGAGCTATATATATAATGTAGTCCATATACATACCTAAAAGGAAAGGAAGAGAGAAGGTTAAAACATCTGATTTAAGCTGGCCTAAAGGAAGGCCATTGTGCTACCTATAGATTAATTGATACAATGCTTTTATATATTTTTTTTTTTTTTTTTAATGTTTTACCATAAAACCCCAAGGCTCAGACCCTTATTGACAGACCTTTATCGACAGACTTTTTATTGACTTCTTCGGCAAGCAGCTTTTGCTTTAGTTTACTCAAAATCTGAAAACAGCATCAAGGGTTAGAGGAATCTGAAATTCATCATCTACAGCTCCTCAAGTGTGAATTTAATATGAGAGTAAAGCTGACAGTATTATTGCTGCCAGGGTGCATGGCTCTGAAACCATTCAGCAGGGCCAGAATGAATTAGGTTTCTATCTGAAAAGGATGCCTATTGACAAAAATGCTTCAGCCCATTTCTCAAGGGAAAATCAAAACCATTCTTTTCCAGGATTCACATACAGAGCTTTGGAAAGCATTTATTTTACAAACAAAACCAGACATATTGCTTCCTCTCTGTGCTGCACTCATCATCTCAATATTCTAATAGATTTAACAAGAGGCACTAATAAAAACCATGGTTTGAGCTGAGAAAATGATTTATAATGAATAATTTACAAACTAGATTAATTTAGTCTCATTCCCCTGAAAGCAACTAGTTTCCCTGTGATGGTGTTTCACCTTACATTGTAAGCAGTCCCATTGCTAACAACGGAAAAGCTACCTTTCAGGATGGCTATGAGTGACCAGCTTCATCAGAGTCACATTCAGAGTTATTCATCACACTGCTTCCCTCTTCTTACTGTTGCTGTGGGAGTAGTCACCTTAAAGTACTTGAGATTTTATTATCTGAACTATGGGATCAGTTATAATTCATGTGGAATTGTTTGTTTCCTGGCAGGATGATGCCACGTCTGGGGATGTGGGTAAACTGATGGTGATGACTGTGTTTCTCCCTTTAGATGAGGAAAAGTTGGACGAAAAGCTGAGGAAGCCACATATGCTTTTATTTCCTCAGTCAATTGGGGCAATTTAAAGCCAGGTAGCAGAGAGAGTTACAGAGCTTAAACAAATAATGTTGATTTTCATTTCTGGAACACACAGCCCCTCTCCAAAGCATTTTTCTGAGAAAAATATTAGACATCCATCCCTGTAGCCAGGCTTAGCAGAAGTATTTGTGTCACTCTTAGACTGAATTAAGCAGGGTGACATATAGCAAATACCTAACAATAATTATATTGTTTACTAATTTTCACCATCACTACTGTTATTCTTGTAAACTTACACATACCGAAATTGCAGAGATTTAGTAGAGGCCCTAATATTGTCTTTTAAGCTTTTAGAAGCTACTCTTGCATGTCTCAGAGAGCACGTTTACATAGTTACATATATATGTTCCTGTCCATATTTTTGTAACTAAAAGGGTTTTTATGCACTTTAAAGAAACTGGATGAAAAAAGAGTATAGTAAAAAAGGACCCCATTTCTTTCTCCATTTAAGGGAACATGGTCAGGATCTACTGAGCTGTAATATGGGGAAGGATAACTACTGGTCAAAGCAGCCGCAACATTGCAGGTAAGCCAGGGATCACAGTTTCAAGGACTCTGGTATCTTTAGTCTTCTTTTATCTTCTCTGGATAAGCTGAGAAGTACCCAGGAGAGCATACTCTCAGAGTGTACCCTCAGCAAGTTTGCTGATGACACGCACTGGCAGGAGTGGCTGACACACCAGAGGGTCAGACTGCCACCCAGAGAGACCTGGACAGGTCGGCTAAATGGGCTGACAGGAATCTCATGAGGTTCAACAAGAAGTGCAAAGGCCTGCACCGGGAGGAACAACCCCATGCACCAGTATATGCTGGGGGCCACCCAGCTGGAAAGCAGTTTTGCAGAAAAGGACCTGGGGCTGCTTGTGGGCCCCAGGTTGAACACAAGCCAGCAGTGTGGCCTTGCTGGAAAAGTGGCTAACAGTGTCCTGGGCTGCATTAGGCAAAGCATTGCCAGCAGGTCAAGGGAGGTGATCCTTCCCCTCTACTCAGCACTGATGAGATGACACCTGAAGTACGGTGTCCAGGCCTGAGCTCCTCAGTACAAGAGGTACATAGACATACTGGAGAGAATCTAATGAAGGGCTGCAAATATGATGAAGGGACTGGACCATCTCTCCTATAAGGAAAAGCTGAGACAGCTGGGACTGTTCAGCCTGGAAAAGAGAAGGCTCAGGGGTATTCTATTAATGTATATAAGTACCTGAAGGGAGGTTGCAAAGAGGACAGAGCCAGGCTCTCTCTTCAGTGGTGCCCACTGACAGGACCAGAGGCAATGGGCACATCCTGAAATGCAAGAGGTTCCCTCTGAACATCAAGAAACACTTTTTCACTGTGAGGGTGACCAAGCACTGGCCCCAGTTGTCCAGAGAGATTGTGGAGTCTCCCTCCTTGGAGATATTCAAAAGCCGTCTCGACACAGTCGTGGGCAACCGGCTCCAGGTGGCCCTGCTTGAGCAGGTGGGGTTGGACCAAATGACTTCCAGAGGTCCTTTCCAACCTCAGCCATTCTGTGATTCTGTGAGGATCACAAGCCAGACTGACCTAGTTAGGATGCCAAAACGGCCCCTCGGTTACCATCTCATTTGAGCAGGTGACTTCTGCTTGAGGGCCCATGGATGGAGGCAGAATGGGAGGGAGGAGGAGATCTAGGACTGCATGAATGTCTATGTGTTCGAGACACTAAGTGACCTGGCTCTCGGAGTGAGAATGAAAAGAGTAGGAACCTGGGAGAGATCACAATAACTGCCAGCAGCTCTAAAGAGCAGGTAAAAAGAACTGGGTAGAGCCTGCCCACAAGGCCTATTGCTAAACCATATTTTCTCATGTGGGTGGTTCAGTGAGATCAGACACCACTTCTCTACACCTTCCCAAACAGCACTATCTTAATGCTTGAGTGATCTCCTGGGGCTCACTGCCTTTATATTTGCCATTTCTTCACTATATTGATTATGGGAGTGTAATAAAGGGAGCAGCTAGGGCCAGAGAAAGGAAAGACCTGTGGGTCATGCTTTAGAAGCAGTACTTGAAGGAGAAGGTGACAGCAGCTCGTAGGCCTTGAAGACATGATGAGGGCAATGATACAAGATTTTCTTTTGATTAAAAAAAAGTGTTGCACAGGCAGACCCTTCATGCTGATCTGAAACCATATTTAACAACACCAGATTTCAAAGGGTCAGTGATACAGGGATTCCATAGAAAAGGTTCTGCAAACACATGAGAAGACCTGTTTCAGTGAGATGATTAAGAGGAGTAAAATGAGAGGAGAAAAATGAAGTTTTTTAGTTTTGTCAGGAATATGAAAAGAAATTTTGCTGCAGACTTTCACTGCTTTGCACCTTATTCTGCTCCGGTTAGGCTTAGATGTCTGGTAAAAGCATTTGATTTTCATTTCCTTACTAATTTCCAGTATTGCTACAATTGGGAGGGAGCTTCCCTGGTGAAAGAGTTATGAGTCCAGAGTACAGAAGAGGTTACCTTAGTCCTTGCTGCTCATGTAAAATGCTGTCAGGTCAGAATGGTAGCTTTTATATCCAATTCTCTTGATATAAAAGTGCCAAATGGGAAGAACTCATCCTTGAACTTTGACATACTAAGATCCATATTTCAATTAGGATGTAATTTTACAGTGCAACATTCTTCTAGCATTAATAAATGTTGTACCTTTGGTGTAACATGAGATGATATTGCTAGTCACAATGTGAGGGTTCTGCAAGTCTTTCTCTAATTGGCAGAACAGAAAACATGCCAGGTTTTGCAGCCCATGAATTTTGGGAGAAGTGAAGGGACTTGGAGAGGGCCTATGAACTGCCTTTGGCAATTACAAGATTAAATGAAGACACATGTCTTAGTTCTATACAGATTTTATCAGTGTACAGAAAAGCCCAGCGGACTGCATTTTCCACATTTTCTCCAATCTTACACATCTTTTTGCAATTAACACATGGTTCAAAGACTGGAATAAAAAATCATTGATACTTTATGTTTATGTCATCTGGCATTCATCCATCATTTCTCACTGAATTATTCCATGTTGTCTGGGAACAGCATTTGACAACAGCAGTCTTCAAAGAGTTGGTACTGCAGGAGCTGTGTAATGCAGATTCTGCAAACTCTTACATGGGTAGTCCTGGTTTAGTCAGATGATGATTAACAAGGAGAGCTGATCCAAAACAATTAAAGTAATGTAATGTCTTTTTAATGATTTCAGGCTGCTAGGCTGAAATACATGATGTCGTGAAACTCAGTGTAGTGCCTAAGAGTTAAGTGCCCATCCAACGACACAGGATCTACAGCACTCCAAGCAGCCATCTTACACATGTGCAGGAAAAGCACTTCTCCCTGTAAGGGACCCTTCCACAAAACTGCCATGTCTAAGGGTGCAGGAACAATGAAAACTGCAATTTTTCTTAATGTCAGTCACATTTAGATTTTCAGTGTATATCAGCTCTAGAAAAAGTGTATCATGATACCAAATCTTGATTTATTTTTTTTTCTAATGTACTTAGGTTTCTTACCAATTATAGTGGTCCAGGTTCTGATATTCCTATGCCTGTTGAGTCTTATTTTTTCGGTCAGTATTACCAAAGAAAAACATGAAAATGAAACCAAAGAGGACCATTCTTAGAGAAGGAGCTACTCATTGAAATAGTGGCAAAATTTTGTTTCTCAAAAAGAAATAAAGATTATTTATGCATTACTGAATGTTGTTACAATTATTGTAACACTGTATTTTTACAAGCAGGAAGAAATTTCTGGAATGTAAAAGTTTGATATTATGATGGTGGTTTGTTATTACTTTAGCTAAAAGCTATGGCAAATATAAACAGGACCAGTCCTACATCTGCCACATATAGTCATAATTCAAAGTTTATGAAAGTGCATTGATTGATATCAGCCTCCAGCAGAGCATTACTGATGTGAATGGCTGCCTCACATAGTTTGGCACAGGAGCAAAACACTGGTCTAAGGCTTGGCCCAAAGTCCATTGTACAGCTCTGCTGATATTACTTGCAAGAAATGATAATATGCAGCAGCATAATCACTCTTCTGTACATCAGCTTAGCATTGCAGGACAGTATATCTCCAGGGGACACGCAGAAGTATTTGTGCAATTGCGTGACACATTGATTATGTTTAATCTAGATGTACAACAAAGCCAAGACAGAATAAACGCAAAGAGAAATATTAACACCCTATAGGTGTGACAAGCCTATTTGTGGCAAGCAAAAACTATGGATACATCTACACTGCAAGACACCTGCACTTTCTAGCTGATGGAAGGCTTCTAACCAGCTAGACCACGTTGTCATATGTGGCAAGCGGCATTTACATCACCTCACAAAGCCTGGTGCTGACAATGTGGGGCAGATATACAAGGTGAACTTCTCAGGAGTAGCCTGATTCCATATCAGGATGAGCCACGGCTGATAACCTTCCCCTCCTGCACGTCTGGTTTCCTTTGCAAAGGCCCAGGAGTGCAGGCAGGAAGGCAGGCACAGCACGCACCAGCAAACACCTCGATCTGAACAAGCGCTAGACCAAGACTGTGAGGCACACTGTGGAGTGCATTTGCCCCCTTAGGCACAGAAACAACCGCTGTGTTGTTTCAGTGGTCATGTCTGGGATTTGTTGGGGCAGGACTCAATGCCTCATCACTATAACAGCAAGGCTGTTATAGAAAATAATATGTAATACATTATTAGACATTGTCTTTAGACAAATCCAACTGTAGATTTGTTTCCATGCTACTTGATACTTTACTTTTGTACCAATTTGCAGGAACAGAAACAGACACAAGGGGTCAGACCAAAGGTCCATCTAGCCCAGTATTCTCTCTGCTAATAATCAAATGCAGATGCTTTGCGAAGGGTATAAGAACAGGACAAGCTTATATGATACTTCTTAGTATTACTTCCAGCCTCTAGCCATTTCAGAGTCAGCGAGTCCTAAAGCCAAATGTGGCTCCTGTGTATTTAGTTATCCTTAAGGGATTTCTCTTCCATGAAATAGACTCATCCTCTCTTAAACCAGCGTAAAAGCTTTAGCATCTGCAAAATCCTGCAGGAAGGAACTCCACAGCCAGTGTAAATACTTGGTGTGAAGAACCACTGCCTTTTGTTTGCTCTGAAACTGTTACCCACTGCTTTCATCTGATATTCCCTAGTATCTACCATGGAAAAGACAATGAACAATTGATCCTCCTTGCTACTCGTGACTCCATTAGATGAACTGCTCTAGTCAACAGGTGAAGTACTTATGTTGTAGATAGGGAGAGACTTTAATTTGTGAGACACAAGAGTAAGAAACGCAAAGAATGAGTTTGAAAAATTAGGGACAATTTTAGCTGATACTATGACATTTGCCATCAGGTGTGCACTAATTTTTCTTGAAAGGTTGAACAAACACAACACAAACGATGTTCTCTCCGTGCCGGTTCTCTCCTTGCAGTCTGGGGTAAGTAGCAGTAACTCCAGCGCCTCTGCCGGAGGTAAGTCATGCCTCTATTACTCACTGTGTATGATAAGGTTTAAATGACTTCAGTGAAAGTATCAGGCAGTGGGCTTAAAATTAAACAAAAGGAAATGCTTTTTCACACATGACTTACACTGTAGATTTCAATAATTCTGCATGGTGTCAGGTCAAAGCTACAAGCAGGTTGATGACAGCCTTGGAAAATCCATGATGCGTTAGAAGCTATCAGCTCTAGATGTAACCTCCAGCCTGAGAAATCCTTAAACAGGCCTTAAACAGCTAATAGAAGTTGGGAAACTGCAACAGAGGCGTATACAGAGACTATGCATTAGTTTATATTTGCCTTGTTTCTTATGGTTAGAGTCAGAGCATTAGGCTAAATGAACCTTTAAGAGGGTCTAAGATGTATTTGCCCAGGTCTCTGAGTACCAAAACAACCAGTTAAAATGGATGTTAAGACAGGTTACAATACTCAGCTTGTTACCTGTGATTTTTTCAACATACTTTTTTTCCTAATTTGTTATTTAAAAGCTCTGTTAATGAGAATGCCACTGTCTTGAGAGGCATTTAGCGTCTTTATCATTACCTTTACCAGGAAAGATTTCCCAAGGAACTAATTTGCAGTATCTTGCTGCAGAATATCATTTGAGTATCAGTGGACATTCATGGAACCCATTAAATACAAACTTCCATGTTGACTGTGCCCCTCAGTAGCTCTGTCTCTGAGAACGGCTTTTCCAATGTGGGTAGTGTCTGTTCTCTTCTAGACACATCTACAGCATGTTTTCTAATTTGCTAAGGAGAATGTCATGAACAACAGCATCAAAACCCTTTCTGAAGTCAAGAAATACAATAGCAATTGCTTTTCCTTTGTCTGCAGTGTCTGTTACCCATCATAGAAGGAAAGTGGATTATTCTGATGTAATCTACTCTCACAAAAAGTGACACTGTTTTTTACTCTCTCCTTGTTATCCTCCAAGAAGTCTGTCTAGTTACTTGTTCCAGTACTTCTGTTTCCAGAAACAAAAGCTTTGCTGACTGGCCGCATTTTTTTCATTTCTTTTTAAAGCTCGCAACATTTACTCTTCCCATTATTTGAAATGCCACTCATTCTCCATAAACTGTCAAAGGTAATTTTTAACAGCGCTGAAATTTTATCAGCCAGTTCAGTACATGTCCTAGGACACAAAGGTGCTATACTTGCCTTGACACTGACCACTTGGCTAACAAAGCTAATTAGCAGTAGTAAGTCAATCAGCCGTCTGACGACGGTGGACGTCCCTGGAGCTACAATGAGGTTCATTTACCGACAGACTGGGGCACATCGAACATGCTGATACCAGCTGCCATTGAGAGAACAGGGTTTTCGAACTCTGCCGAGACCATGACGGTACATTCATGCCCTTCGTCTGAGCCCTTGAATGGGACTGAGAATATATTGCTGAGGCCTTGCAGGGGCGGGTTCATCCGTTCTCATGTAAGATTCACTGGTAAAGAGAATGCCGCCAAGATGATGAAAAGACGAGGCATGTACATGCTTGAATAAACTGTGATGTTTTCCATCTCACCTTGTTGCAACAGGATGTAAGTCAGTATTGTGACTATTTTGTGAGATAAAAGCTATGAAATAAAACACTCTATTGTGTTCCTAGTTTCTGCTATCACTGATTTCAAAATCTTATTGCAGCACTGTAAGACACACAGAAAATTTAATTACACTCCTGATTGATAGATGCACAGTGACAGTAGAGTGCACATTTTGAAGGTTAACGGCAAGATGGTGGTGTTTCCAAAGTACCTGGGATGTAAATGTTACAAACACCATTTTCGTGTGTGTGGCCATCTGTGCTCTGTGTAACATCTGTAAAGTTATAAGTGACTCTTTCCATATGGTGAAAGTTCTGGAAATCGACAGACTAATTTGTACAACCAGAAAGTACTCATATAAATAATATTACACTAGGATCTGGGGGGCAAGGGAAATTTGCAATGCCATATGTGTTCATTTCTGTGCCAGGTACAATGATTTTAATGAATAATCCACTGCAATTGTATGTGCTTTGCCCGGGAAAATGATACTCTTGATATCTTATTCTCTCTGCTGCATTTCTCAACTTCTCAGACAATGAGAATGCTAATCTCTACTTCAATAAAATCTCATATATTATGTTAGTCTCCATGCTTGCTTGCTTGATTACATAGCATGCCACAAAACCAGCTCTTGCAGTATTTGCTCTTTTCCAACATTTGCCAAAGAGGGTAATGCCAATTTAATAATTTTGGGGGGATTTTTGGTATAATTGTTGGTGGAAGGCAACCATAGTTTTGTGTGCCTTGAATCATGTCTGGAAGGAAAGGAAAAGAACAAGGCAGACAAATCATCTGACTGCAAACAGTAATGAGTTGTGCTTTTTACATAACAAAACACAACCTGTAAAACATACCAAAAACAGAAGACAAGGAAAATCAGTGGTGCAGTGCCCTTCTTATTTTCATTTCATACTTGTTTCTTCTGCTGTGGAGTGGGAACTGTGCAGTGGGTAAGGTCTATGTCTGCCCACCAGCTGCTGGTGGAGTTTTCTCTCCTACAGAGCTAGAGGTAGTTCCAGACTCCGACCAGGCTACACATGCAGTAGCTGAGCACAGGTGTGGGGAAGCAGTGCGCTGCAAAGCTTGTTAGTCTCAGCTAGACACTTGCAGAGAGGCTTGTAGTAACAAGGCCCTCATGCTTGCATAGGGATCACCATCAGAGCTGACATCCAGAATTGTGGGACATCTGAGTGTCAGGACTCATTTAGGACCATTGTTAGTAGGTGTGAAGAACATCCCACTCCCTCTCCATCCAACATAGCTCCCATTCTTTACATTCTTATCTCATTCTTTCTTAATTCAGTGCCATTCTCTGGCACTTTTCCAACAGTCATGTTTTCATCTCAGTTTCATCTCAGATGCACCACTAGATAGAACGGCTGGAATTGTGGATTGCAAAATACCTATATAAACAAAGAAATGGTGGCAGTTCTTCCTCAGAAGACATTAAAACATACAAACATGCAAACCAAAATTCCTATAACTCTTTTAGCTAAATAAAAAAAACCCAACAACAACAACAAAAAAACCCCGAACAAAACCAAAACCCAAACCACCTTAAAGGATAACTCTAAGGGGCACAGAAGTTTAATTTTGAAAATTCCAGTCAGTTTCTTGCACTTTTCTACACCATTTCTCATGTATGAAACGCAAATGCAGAAGACATTAGTAGCTTTATCATCTACATTAGTGTGGCCATGCTGTACAGTTTATACAACAAAGACTCCATTTGTTTGTAGAATAATGAATTGTGAAGGCACAAGCAAGAGACTGTGAGAACTGTTTTGACTGAACAAGATGGGCATGTTAGATACAGGAGGACAATTATTTTATTCCATGGAGTTCTCGCTATAAGCCCCCTCCTGATAGCTGAGTAGATATATACAGATATTTGGCTATTAGGTTTGACAGGAAAGGAAATGCAGACTGACTATGCTGTACTCTACAAGTTCTGAGTATAGCATAATTTTGGACACTGTCAGTGTCCCTGTTAAAAATCTGAAAGTATTATTGAAGTCAAAGTGGGATTTATGATTTATTTTCCCTCAAACAGGCAGATGAAGAAGTCTTCACAATGTCTATTTTGACAGTAAGTGTAAAGGTATCTAAAGTGAAGACTGTCAAGATGTCTGAGACCACCTGTAATTCATTGGTTTGGACATCTTTCTCTCCAGCTGGACACCTTCAGAAATTCCTCACCTTGAAAGAATTATTTGACCAACATGCTGTTTCCAGACCTGATCTGTTTTTCAATGTAGGTGCAAATACAATAAACCTAAGTAGTGGCACTTGAGATTAATGTCAACATCTGTGTGCAAATACCATTATTGGGTAGCACTATTAGGTATATCTCGTTTATTTAGACAGCAGTATTTAGTACTGCAGATTTCTCTACATGGCAACTGCAGCCTATTAACCTAGAACATGACCTCTTTTAGTTGTTAGTTAAGGCAGTAATAGTAGTGATACTGATTACAATAAAGACCCCTTGAGAAAAAGCACAGTAATTAAACTGTATGTCACTAGAATTTTTCATGTCCTATAATGAAGCCAGTGTATTAATGAAAAATAAATAAATAAATAAATAAATAAATAAATAAATAAATAAAGGGAAATCATGTGGAAACACTCAGCTAAAGGAATCTCATTTTTTGGATTGACTTTTCTCCTAGGTATCAAAGATGAGATTAAAGGAGTATGGTTGAGAGCAATAAGAGCAAACTCAGATTCGAATGTCTTAGGACAGCAAATCTAGTGCTTTAGGGCACAAGCAGATCACCCATATGACTAGCATTTGAACATATATTTTTACCCAGATAGGCTTGACCTAGTGTGGAAATAAGCCATGTAAACTTTCTTTGAAAGATAATTAATTAACCATCGCCAGAGGCAGCACATTTCAGCATTTAGACTCTTGATCTTTTCTGGCTTGTTGAAACCTACATTCCTATGAATATTTGAAGTTACCACAGGCTTCTGTTCAAGTACTTGCCCTGGAATCCCTTAGAGATTTTTATGCTGCAGTTTCATGTTTATTCAGAATGCAATATCAAATTTGATAAAAAGTCAATAATGGCATGCAATTGGATAAGAACGTATGCACAAGGTTTTTTGTTTGATAGCAAAGTTACTAGTGAATGTATATGGGCATGAGAAGACAATGTACATAAATAGGCAGAAAGATCAGTTAATTGTGCTACTGAACTTTGTTCCCAGGATCTACAGCTTTAAAGTGCTAATTAAGGTTAGCTGGTAACTTCTCTCATACCTGCATCAGCTGTTGTAACTTACAATCATTGCAAATTGGGTATACATCCCAAGGGAACATTTTTTATTAAAGATGCTAAAAGCCATTTTCCCTGTGATTCAGGTGAACATGATCCAGACATAAAAAGATAAAAATCACTGGGTATTATGATTTACTCTGGACCAAATCATCCAACTCACTCCACTCTCTGAATGATTCACTGCAATATTATCAAGAGAGAGTTGGTAATGCTTATTATAAATAAACAAGGACAGACCAATTTCAAAAGAGCCAATGCTGTCAGGAGAAGCATCTATGAGAATAAAATAGATACAGGGCTGAAATTTACGGTAACATATTCAAACATCCTTCTTCCGATTTTAATTAAACACCCAGGCTTATCTTTCAAGTAGTGCTATGCTTCAAGCACTTGGCTAAAAAGAGACAGGAGGCTCTGGGACATGCAGAATTTTAAAAGCTCACAGCAGTCATGTAAGCTTTATAAAGGCTGCCCTATTTCACCTGAAGACAGACACGGCTGTCCATGCATATTCATGCACTCTAATTCAATTAGGGATAGCAATTAGTTTCTAGTACGCACAGCTTAAGGATGCTTCCCTTCCTCTCTTGAGTGTATAAGGTTCTTCAGTTAAACAAATGCCATGTGTCCATCCTTATTGTAAATGATGACAAAACCCCTTCTAGTTAATCCTAAGGCATCCTACAGATCGATTGCTTTGTAAGTATCCCTTATCTATTACAGCAGGCAAAAAAATTAACAGCAATATATGGTATAATACTTCCATACTGCGCCATGCCTCCATAAATATATAACGCAGCTAGAGCAGCCTATGGCTGCCTTTCAGACTAGCGAGAAAGGGTATCGATTTCTTTTGTGTATGTTGGCCAAAAGCCACTTTCTTTCCTGCAATGGGAAAAGTTGGAAAAAGAAGACTTTTCTAGTTAATTCTGCACCTTTCTCATCACAACATGATTTGCTACTTTCCAAACAGTTAGGATGGCTCCCTCAGAATAGCTGCCCTGCAGGGTCCTTTTACCCTTGGCAGCACAGCTCTTAAAGATGCTGTGCTGCTATTTGTGGCTTCCTACCACAGCTGCACATCAAATATACAAAGCAGAAGCCAGGCACGCTTTGGCAGCAGACATGAAATTATAATATGAGGACTGGAAGAGAAGTGACTTGGTTTTTATTGTTCTGGTAAGAAATTAGTAATCAAATGTACAGAAGAAGGTAATTGCTTGCTGTTTCAAGCAATTGTTCCAGAAAGAAGTGTTTGTTACCAGGAGAACAAGGGTCAAGTTCACTAATTGTAGATTCATGATTAGCAATAGGCTTAATCTAGGAACATTTTAAAGTTGTATCCAGGAGCTGTTAATCCAGTTTAGCATTGCCCACGTATCTCTTTCTCTACCGTCACCACTCCAAATGACAGAGAGAAAAGGAACTGTGCCAAAACAGAAGTGGGGGTGGTAATGCTTTAGTTCTCAAGAAGTCTAGAGACATAGTGAGAGGCTGAGATGCACTTAAGTGTAGTCTAACTTTGCCCCACTCCTATTTCTCTAAAGGTGATTGATTCACGTTTTAATTGGCTGCATGCACATAGGTATTTGGTGCCATTTTGAATGCTCTTGGGTGTCCTGCTCGATCTCCAGACCTCCAGATGCTGCCCCAGAAGGGCACGGGTTTCTTACAGGTCCTATGGCGTATCTGCAAGCTCTGTGTGAGGAATGCAATCATAGCTTGCGTCCAAAGGACACAGATTTCAGATGAGCACTCCTAAAGTTTTCGCTAAAATGTCTGCCACTGGATCTGAAGCCACTCCTGTCCCAGTGCCTCCACAATGTCCTATGTCACTCAGGCATGTTTCATTTTGCAGTTTCAGCAGTCAGAGAAAGTTCAAACTGGTTGCAGGACTTACCTGCAGTCTATCCTTTTCCTGCAGCTGTGCTTCAAAAGGGTCACATATGTAGTTAACACATGCCTTCACCTCTGCAGGAGATTTTATTCAATTCAGGGTTCAGGTTCGGGTTCAGGTTCAGGTTCAGGTTCAGGTTGGACAATGCAGAGTTCACCAGGGTAGCCAGATAATGAACCACTGGTTCTGCAGCTCTTTAGCATATTTTGTCCAGTTTCTCTTTGCGGTAACCTCAGTAACCTTGCAGACTCTGATTGTGAAGCTATAACCGCTAGCGAGAACACTTGTCCCTAGCATGCCTTCCTGTAGTGAAAGCGAAAAGCGTGCAGTGAAGGAAGCAGGTATCCAACAGATCTGTGCTCTACCCGTTGTGTACTTCGTGTGTTGGGAGCACGTGCATGAAAGACGTTCAATGAAAGACAGTAACTCTTGCCACAAGCCAGCTCCGGGTGTTACTGCACTGTAGGCATGTCCATGGTTCCCTTTTCTGTCCTTGCCCTGTCCTACCTTGCTTGCAAAGTATCACAGTGCCATAATAAAGAATCCTTCGTAAAAATTACCTTCACATCTCCGCATAAACCTCTACTCAACGCTCACCTCCAGGACTGATCACCAATGCACAGGAAATCCTACATTTCATTTACTATAGATTTCAGGCCACAGACCTTGATTAAACACTCACGAGCTTCCACTAAAACCAACCATTTCCTTTTCCATTCCCACACCCGATTACATGCTTCTGCATTACCTCACATTTTCTGCAAGTGTCTTCAGAGGAAGCAAATGAAAACAAAAAAGCTAAAATAACAGATTTAACTAACATCTCAGTTCAATAAGGTAGTCATCTGGCAGGACTGTGGGATCAGTGAGAATGTAGTGTTTACTGTTTCCCCTTTAAGAAACATAAAAGATGTCACTTCTTCTGGTTTATATAACTGTCTTTCTGAAACAAGATGATTTAACTGGCAAATACAGGGAATTCTGGAAGAACTAGAAGACCCTCTTCAGTGATGTAACACTTTCCTAATCTAATCCAGCATGGCCTGTGGTGACTATTACATATTTTCTTACAAATTTATCACAAGAAGCAGAATTTTGGCTCCCGAAACACACGGGCAATCTCATGAGATAGTATTTTCTTTTTTTTTTTTTCTTTTTGAGAGGGCTGGTGGGTAGCAAGATAAAGAGAACAAGAGATTATTTCACAGAAAAGCACACTCAAGCGGCAACCTTGAAATTATAAATTCTATCTCCAGCACTTCTATCAACTCACATTAACGTTTTGGAACCCCTTAGGAAGCAAAGTTTCATATCTGCAGGAGCTGATCTCTTTTTTAGCAGCTATATAACAGATAACTGATAATTTCCACAAGTCATTTCTTGTAGAGCTGCAAATCTCCCAGTCCAACCAGAGGCAAACCTGACAGCTGGCGTTTTTGCCACAGTTTCTCAGAAAACACTTACTAGATGAGGTAATTTTGTAAGTTACACTGATTCATCATAGCTGTGACACCTTCTATGGCTTAGACCACACAGAGAAGTTTACAACTGCTGTTGCATCAAGGGTGGAAAATCCGGTTTTTAGTTCAAATAACAGGGGCTCGTATTTTTACTTCCAGAATGAGATTGAGCCCTTGGAGAGAAAACAGTCAAGAACTGCCTATGGTGTGAGAAACAACCAGATCAATGCTTCCTCAGCCGGGAATGAACACCTCAAACCTGGATGCATGCCCTTTTCCTTTCACCACGTAAATAGCAGTAAAATATTTCAGCAAAATACATATTTTGTTGCCCTTTGGTTTATCAAGAAGAACATCCATTCTCATTTAATGGGTATCTGATGCGAGTTTTGACACCATGATATAAGTATGATGAGCTCCAGTTCCCACCATCACAAACTCACTGTTGCGTTTCCTTCTTGCCTGCAACTGCTTAGGAGGAGTTCTCTCTCCTGCCTTGTGCGTACTGAAGTCCTGACCACACCAGGGTGCAGCTCATGGTGCCATCCCCCAGAAGGCGTTTCAGCAGTAGAAGCCACATTTCACTGCCTTGCTACAAACGTTGGGCAGTTTGCAACTTTTTAAGTTGTCAGACATACTCTGGAGGTGTACAGAATGGACTAAAAGCCAATGGGTAAGGATGTGGGAAGCTGTTACATTATTTTTGATGTCTCACCACTACTTTTCAAGGTTTGAGGAATAAGGAAAACGCTTATTAAAAAGAAAGGCTTGTTTTTCTTTTCTTTGTAAACAGATTAAAAGGGATCTGTACAGCTGATACTAAAATAAATTCACTTTGGCCTTGCACAGTAGCTTTTGTTCATGTAACATGTAATGGAAAAGCTAATTGACATTCTGTCATTTCTGTTTCAATAAACTGAACTCAGTGATGCCGCCCTCTAGAATCTGTGACAGCTGATCTATTTCCAAAATAAACCAAGGAACTAAATTTACTTGCAAACAAAGATTACCTCATTCTGGAAGCCATGCTTAGCCTTTTTTTCCCCCTCAACAACTGGTACAAGAAAAAATGCTAAAAAAATACTTCCAAACAGTTAAAGATCAAATGGGAGACTATATTTCACAGGAAGCTATATTTCACAGTGGAGAAAAATTATTCATAGGTAGTTTCAAATGCTTTAAAAATAAATTAGCAGCTCTGAAGAAGACCAGCATACTGGCAAATAAGACAGGAATTCAGTAAGTAAAACACAGTAATTATGAATGGTATCATAATGCTCCAAGAAGAAAAATTATATTAAAAAAAAATTTGAAACTTTTATATCATCATCCATGTCAGCATCTGAAAGCACATTAAAATAATTAGTGGATGCATGTTTTCCTAAGTCTCCTGTAAAAGGAAAAGGATGTCAATCACCATTTCTTGGACAATAGAGAAGAAAAGGCGCTACAGAGAACCGTCAGGGCACGGTGGGCTCCTGTGCCAGGAGTGCCGGGAGCTCCCCGGTGGGTGATGGCAGGGCCTGGCAGCCAGGGCAGCCAGGGGCACCAGAGCAGCCCCAGCCCCGGGCATCGGGCACCTCCCTGGGGTGGGGATGAGGCCAGGACGGGACGTGGGCCCGTGGGTGGGCCCGGATTGGTGTGGCCACGGCCAGGCGCGGCCTACAACATGGCGGGAGCTGTGGCTCAGGCGGGGGCCAAACGGCAGAGGCTCAGCTTAAAAGCAGCTCCCACGGGCAGGGTTTGGCCCCGGCTGTGGCTCCCCCGCCATCCCCAGTCACGGAAGGAAGGAAGGGGACAGCCTGCGGCCGCCCTCTCCCAGAGCTAGTCCTGAGCCCCAGGAGCCAGCCCTCCGCGAGGGGGGACGCACCCAGGGCCCCAGCAGGGCCGGGAAATCCCTGCGAAGGTGTGAGGAAGAAACGCCAGCGGCTGCTAAGACGAGCCGCTTTTGCTATGCGGAGATGTATCAGTGTGGAGCAATGCTGGGCTGGATAGGAACCTAGGTACGCATTTCCAAAAAAGCAAGAGAGCAGTGTGAAAATGAAGATTTTTCATTAGACAATAGGTTTCTGTCTGCATGAGATTTAACTGGTTGGCGTAACTGTAACAGCTTCGACTGCAGGATGAGTGTGTGTTCATAACAAAAATCGGGCACGTTCAGTGAACCAGCAAATAATACACAGTCGCTAGCATGGCTATTAACCATCTGCGCGGATCTTTTAGTGTAATAAAGTAGAACATGGAAATTTAACAGATGGGGATATTACTCAGAAGCACATTTTATGTTGCATTAAACATGTAAAGCGCATTTCGAATTAAACTGAAGCATCGCTTACAGCCAAAATGCCTTATTTTTGTTTACAGGTGATCTCCACCAACCCGAGTTTTATTCTGAAAGGGACACATACATGCTATTCAGTAAAAAGAATAACAATGTGTCTGTATTATTATTTAAGTAGATTTCACTTTCTACTATCTCATTTGTATTTTGTTTTGAATGTAGTACACTGGCAATTACTGTCTTTACTCCTTTATTAATATTTTAAAACTATATCATCTTGTTTTCCTCAGAGATACAGGAAGCAGCAAAATGGAATGAACCCATCACCGAGCTGTTCTGTTACTGTATTTATGGTACAGGCCAATGCATTAAGGAAACTTTTTGAGAAAAAAGAAGAGCAGGGGTCGGTTTCTAAATGTGCAGTAACACAGTGCTTCCATTCTTACAATATCACCTGAGCAGTTTGTTACCTGCATACATTATTCCTGTGCAACCTCTTCAGTACATAAAACTTCACTTACAGTGTTTATCTTGATAGATAATAATTAAAAAAAAAAAATCAAAAACCTGTTCTGTCCATTCCCTGAACATTTCCCCTCCATTCAAATGCTTTCCTCTGTTTTTTCTTCCTGGATGTTCTACCTACAGCTGATCGTCCTCAGGTAAAAAATTGGGCTTGAGTTTTCATTAGTTTATTTGGAGGAAAAAATTGCACAGTGCTGAGCTGGTGTAGTGGGAAAAAGAACGTACCTGGAGCAGAACCGAGAGGAAAATAGAGGAGAGACAACTTCCATTCCCTTGGGGTTTGTACTTCTGCCTTTTCCGTTGCCTGCTGAAAATGCAATTCATTTCTCTGTCCTACAGTCTTATTACCTCGGTGTTATTTTTATCTGTATCACTGTTCCTTATTATTTGTCTTGTTATAATGCCTAGATGCCTCAGCCAAGATCAAGACTGTACAAATATGGCCTGAATCTGCCAGTAAAATATTGCAAATTCTAATGGAAGAGGCAGGAATAAGAACAGAGAAAGCAAACATTATTGTTCCAGTTTTATGTAGAGAACAAGACAGAGACAGAGACTAAGGGAGATGTGCCCGCATCTGGGAGCCTAGTGCCAGCTTGAATGTCCCACTGTTCCCAAAAGAGACGGCAGATGTGACAGCCACAGTCCTCTGGAGGCCGTTGGACACCCGGCTGGGAGTACAACTACCTGCCGGCGTTTAGGTAACCGGGTGCCCATGTTCAGCCCACTTGAGGTCACTTGCTCAAGGTTGTTCAGGGAGCGCGCAGCAAAGCTGTGCTTGAACATAAATCCCATGAGCTCCAGTTCACTGTCTTAATCGCAAATTAATTCTTCCTGTTTTCAGCTTCAGTTTTTTCTTTCTCCCAACCACCTACACTACTGCTGTTACGGAGCAGAATATCCTTTCCTGCTTTAATTTTTCCTTCTTTCTGTTTCAATCTTTGTTTTTGGCTCCTGTCCCCCTCTCTCGCTCAGCAGAAGGCTGAACGCTGCTTCGGTTGGAGGCTGCGTTATGCAACGTTCTCCACCCCTTCTGCTCATCCGTCGGCACCTCCTCCCACCCCCCGCGTGCCCAGCAACTCTGACGTACCCCGACGCGCCGGGATCGATAGCCTTTGCCATTTTATTTTAGCTAGCGTGCCAGTAGCGGTTGGTAGACATGCAAACAGGTGATGTATTAAAAAACTCATGTCTATGAAATACCCGCTCACAATCAGCTCTCCGAATTAATTACATATACGTGAAAGAAACATTCTTCCAATTTGTATTAGATGTGTTCCCTTTTAAGAGTCGTTATACATTTATTTTGGCCAAGATTAAGTAGAAAAGATTGACCTTCTTAACACACTCTATTATTCCCTATAGTCACATCTTTCCTTCTTGTCCTGACATTAAGAAGTCATTCCATTTCTGTGTTGACATTTTTATGTTCTCTTTATATCCTTTCCAAAAACCGTGTTATTTATTGAATTTTTGCTGACAAACAAAAGGATGAGAAAGAAAAATGGCATAAACCCCCACATACAACAAATGGCAAGGGCGTGCTGTATTCCTCTGATGCAGATGAGTAAATTTTCAGCATTCATTTCTCACTTCACTACTTTAGTTCCACTGTCTTTTCCTTCTGGTTCTGCTTTAGTTCTCTTCTACCCAGTGTTTTGGACTCATCTGTTTGTTCTGACGTTTCCTGTTTTTTCATTGTTTGTGGTTGCCCCTTCTTTCCTTAGAATTAGTCTATTTGATTAATTCTGTCTCCAATTCTGTTTAGTCGCTCTGGCAACCCCTTCAGGTATTACTTTGCTATGAAAAAATTGTATGGAGAAGAATTTCTTAACTCCACAGCATCTGTAGTTCATCAAAATGTCACTGTCAATGTGACATTTTTTGTTTTACTTTACCAAACCTGGACGAATCCATGTTACTTACTTACTTAACAACCACCTTGTGAACAAAAGTAATTTTAGGGTTGGAGCATCTTGTCCTAACGCCAAGCTAAATGGCCAGCGCTGGCTTAGCCAATGCAGAGTCGTCAGAACAAAGATATCCCTTGGCGACCAAGGGAACGGCAGGAAGCTATGCCAGGGGAGGTTTTGTTTTGGACATCAGGAAAGGGTTCTTCACCCAAAGGGTGGTGGAGCACTGGCACAGGCTCCCCAGGGAGGTGGTCACGGCGCCAAGCCTGACAACATTCAAGAAGCATTTGGACAACGCCCTCAGACATAAGGTGTGATTCTGGGGGTTGTCCTGTGCAGGGACAGGAGTTGGACTCGATGATCCTTGTGGGTCCTTTCCAACTCAGGGTATTCTATGATTCCGTGATTCATGAGAATAGGCACTAGTGGATGATGAGAAAAGGTATAATGATACATACCTCTTATTCCACTATAGGAAGACAACCTCTGAATATGCACTTTTTTAGAGCAATGCTGTAAGCAGCAGTGGTGTTCTTTGTCCTTAACGTATCTATTACATGGCCTCCGTAACAGACGCAGACTGCAGGAGGACCAAAAGGGCTTTAACTGCACCGTGCCCTAATTAGTTTGAATGTCACTCTCCTGCAATGTGGGGCTGCTGCTTTTCTGCAGACGGCATATTGCCTGGGCTGGTCTCCAGCCAGGCCGAAGGGTTGGACCAGGTGTTTGGTGTACCCTCAGCAAGCCTCTCCAGAGAGCTTGAGGGCCGCATGACCATGGGCCGAGGAGTGCTCGTTTGCTTCTGCGCGCTTCTTCGGTCTTCTGAGAAAATGTCCACACCAAGAAAGCCACTACTATCAAAGCACGGCTGGTGACAGCAGTGGCTGAGTTCATCCAGGTACATCCTCATCTCGAGACTACATATGAAGGAGCCAATGAAGACAACGGGTGATTTCACCACACTTTGACTTTAAACGTGGCTATGGAAGAGCATAAGGCTGCACAATTGTTTTTTGAGGTTTTTTTTTTTTTCTCTTTCTCTGCGCAGACAGTTGCTGTCGTTTTCACGAGATGAAATGTGCGCTGGTGTTATACTTGATGCTGAAATTCACACATACGTTCCTTTAGCAGCCCCAGCCAAACTTTAAAGAATTTCTAGCCGTGGTGGTGGTTGTGGTTTTTTTTTTTTTTTTTTTTTGGAAGTTATTTGATCATGATGTTTTTAGCAGATTTAATTTTGAAAATGAGGTGATGTAATGAATTTGGAGGAAAAAAAAAAGGCCAGCTACGAAAGACTTAGGAGGACTACTGTTTCACAGCCAAAGAACAACTGTTGGATGTTGGTTCTGTTGAGCTTTTACAAGTGCAATCTTTTGCAACGAAAAACCCAATAAAGTAAAAAGATCTTAAGGGGTCGGGTCCTGCGCTGGGGTGCCAGGGCTGAGGAGCCCCGTGAGGGCTGGGGTGCCGGCAGCGGGATCAGGGGTTGCTCACGGGTGAGGAGGGGAAACAACCTGTGAGAGGCCAGGGCCGGGGCCAGACCCAAGGCCGAGGGGGGAAAGGAGGACGGCGACGCTCCCACGCAGGGGAGGAAGGACAGGGCCCAACGGCTGCGTCCCCCGGCCCGCCGCCGCCACGGCCGTTGGGGGGAGCCGTTGCTGAGGGGAGGGAGGCGGGGAGCCGGCGGGACCCCGGCGTCCGAGGGAGGGAAGGGATTTCTCCGGAGCTGCCCCTCCCTCCTCCCCCCACACCCCGCTCCGCCCCGCCGCCTCCAGCCCCACGCACACTCACTCCCAGGCACACGCCGCCGGCGCGGCTCCGGACCCGGCTGGAGGAGGGAGGCGGCCACGCCGGGTCACCTTCCCGGCCGCCGGCAGCCAGAAGGGCGCCCTCGCCGCTCTCTGCCCCGCCGCCATCCGCCCCTTCGGGCCCTCCCCGCCCCGGGTGAGCGGGTGGCCCGGGCCGGCGCGGGCATGAGCTGCGCCGGGGGGAGCGTCGTCCTCCCTGCCGGGGATCCGCAGCGAGACCCCGCCGCCCCGCTGGAGCTGCCGGCCGGAGCGGGGGAGGCGAGCGGGGAGACCCCAGAGGAGGGAGAGAGCGGCGGCCCCAGCGCCGGCGAGGGCCGGGGGGGCGGCTCGGAGAGCGGCCGCGCCGAGGCGAGGGCCGCCGCCGGCGACAAACCCGAGACCCGCTCGGTGTGCAGCAGCGAGAGCGGCAGCGGCAGCCACCCCGGCGGGGCCGGCCCCATCTGCAAGATCTGCTTCCAGGGCCCCGAGCAGGTGAGGAGAGCGGGGCGGCGGGGACGGGCCGGCCCCTCTCCCGCTCCCGGAGGCGGCAGGCGGCGGGGGCCGGGCGGGCCGGCGGCGGGCAGCGATCAGCACCGGGGACAGGGCTCGGCGCCGCCTGCCCGCCTCCCGCCGCCGCTCCCGCCCGGCCCCCGGCCCCCCTGCCCCGGCCGCCCGGCAGCGGGGCGGGAAAGTGGCCCAGCGCGGCCGCCTGCTGCCCGCGGAGGCCCGGCGTCCCCTGCCAGGAACAGCCCTCCCCGGCACCCCGGGGTGCAGCGAGCCCGGCTGCTCTGCGAGGTGGTTGTGACAAACGCCCGGGCAGTGCCGAGCCGGCGCAGAGCGGGGGGAAGCTCGGAGGTTTGCGATGGCTGGCTGGCACACCGCGCCTCTTCTTGCCATCACGCTCACTGGCTCGCCCCTCAGGGACTTTAAACAGTACGAATTTCTCGGGTGTCTTATCAGACTTTAAAATGCGAGTGTTAGCTTACAGGTAATGTTGAGAAGACCTCCAAGTATCTTCTCTCTCGTTACATTACTGGGCACAGTATCAGCCATGGAGCCGTAACTAGCATTTTGTAGCTTGTCTTGTAGTTTAGCTAAAAAAAAAATCTTTTCAACTAAAGAAGAGACTATCCGATTTACGTAATAAAGAAATATGTGAACTACTGGGGGAACTGTTTATTTACATTATTTGAGGTCCTGCCCGACAGCTGGCTGGCTGGACAGCGCAGAACCCTGCTCCGAGAGCACGGTTCTCTGTGACGTCACCCGTTGCTTTCCTAGTGATGACTGCAAATAACTGTTGGAGAAACACATCTAACCACTTTCGGTACCATTTGAGGTATTTGAAAGGGCTAATGCTACTGTTGTTTGATGCACGGTAATCTTTCACTTGTTTCCCATATGTACATATGCATGCATAGACAGTTACCTGGCTTTGACTCGCTAGCAGCACTTAGATGTTTTTAAGACAGCTTAATTTTTTAGAATTTTTATAGCCAAAACCACATGTTTTTTCATGCATTGAAATTGAGACTAGTTCGTTGTTACAGACCTGTAAATATTTTGGTATCGAGTATACATGTACATAACAGATTCCTTCAAAATTCATGTTTCTGTGCTGCCTTTTCAGGGTGAATTGTTAAATCCTTGCCGCTGCGATGGGTCAGTACGGTACACACATCAGCTTTGCCTGTTAAAGTGGATAAGTGAAAGAGGGTCATGGACCTGTGAACTCTGCTGTTACAGATACCATGTTATAGCAATTAAAATGAAGAAGCCTTGCCAGGTAATTTACTTGTTTGTTTTTAAAAATATGTCTTTCCAGTCATTTTTAAAAACAAAATGGTACATTTATTTCAAGATATTTGGAAAATGCAGCAGCAGAGCCTATATGCTTCACCAGTTAGCACTTGTGCCCACTTGAAGTTAGTTTTTAAGACCAGTTGTGTATTAAAATATGGAGTCATTTGATTGTTAAGCTTTTGGCTTGCCATAGAAGTGGTCTTCAGAGGTTTTTAAATTCTGTAATTAGATAAGTCATACTGAGACATGGCAGAACAAGTTAGATCTCCCTGATTCGCTTTCTAAACTTTAAACATGTGTTTATAGTTTAAGACTCAGTCAAAGGTTGATTTCATTCATTCTTCAAGCTTGGGGTCCAGAGAAGAGAGGCAAAGAAAACTTCTGTTGTCTGTGTATTCATCTCCCGTAAAAAAGTAAAAGGAGGTGGCTTTTCAGTCTTGGCACAATCCAGAGTAGCAGAAGGTTTTTTAAGTTTTGTCCACCAGTAGTTGTTTCAGAAGCTGAAATGTGCAGTAACATTTTAAAAGCACCACAACATGCAGCTCGAAGTTAGAATATTATAGCAGTAGCATGTTCAGGGAGAGGGGAGGGGAAACTCAAAGCTTTAGCAGATCTATTAGGGAAGCCTTAATACCACTTTGCATATCAGAATTCTTTAGAGGCTTAAAATTCCATCTTAGAAATTGTATTTCATACTTCTGAGGAACGCATTTAGCAAGATAATTGTATCTTTTTTTTTTTGGTTCTGATCCTATGAGCTCAGAGATGATGGAGCTCTCAAAGGCCAGAGCACTCGTGTCATTTTTCTGCGCCGGAGCTTGATTGGAGTTTTATAGAAAAGACATGCTTGGATGGTAACGGCAGTTGTGTGAGCGTGATAAGCATTCCTTGGATGTAGGATTTCTGGAATATTTGCTTACAGCTGTTCAGATGAGGTGCAAGTACTTTCAGAGCCAGTTGTGACTTCAAGTTTTTTTTCTTTATGAACCCACAAAGGAAACTTTTTGATAAGCTTTCCTGGATAGAACCTTTATGATGTAAAGAAGTCATGGATTTGTAAAACGCTCCAGAAAATTAAGGTGGTAGATTCTATTTCCAGGTATGCTTTATCTGGTGGTTTGGCATGGGATTCTGTTTGATCCTTTTGGCTTTTTTTAACCTTTTAAAAATCTCTATTTCCTGTATATGCATAGCAATCTCATCCTTTTCCTAGAAAAGGTTATATCATTATCATCAGTTTGCAATGACAGTCTATGAAATTAGTTTTTTGACAGCAAGGGCGTGACACAGTTGCCTGCAAAGAGGCATCTAGTGCTGTTTGAGATGTCCCAAGGTAGCCAAAATATCTGCACAGGATAGCAGATATGACACAACTTATGAGAGACTCTGGAACTGCAGCTGGAGGCCAACCGGGATGTTGAAGGAATCTGAAACGTCATTAGACACCTATCTGTGGACAACAGAATCAAGCCCCGGTTTGAAGAACAACTATTCAGTTTCTGTGGAAAACAAGCAAAGAAGAAAGAAAGTGTCAGTTGGTGACACAGTAGACAACAATGTTTGGCCAAGCTACAAGTGAAGTAGAAAGAAACCGAAGAGCCAAAAGTTAAATGCCATTCTCTTCATGAGTTATGGCACATTTTGGCGGGGAGGGTAGGAACTAGATTCATGTTTCTCCTTCGATAGCTTAAAAAATACTTGATTATTCTTAACCCTTTCTTTTTTTATGTAAATTATTTAGGTCTGTCCTTTTTTATTCTTGACAAAGTAGCATGCAAAAAGATTTCATGGAGTTGCATACTCAAATAATAAGTTAGACATACATTCCTAGGGTAAAGCTCCTGACACCCAAAAGGTCACACATCTCTTCAGAGGGTCGCAGTGGTATCTTTCGCATTCTCCTACACTGAATATTCCTCTTGTAGTTACAGAATCTAAAAGGAACTCTCAAAACTGCAGTTGTCTGTGTATTTTTATTAGGGTGATCAGTCTTAAAATGCCCTCACTCCTCTCCCGTATTCTTGACTATAATAGTATTGGCCATTTTTAACAGCTGTCTTGGTTTAAGCTTATGGACAGGTTCTGAATAATTTTTTTGACTACACAAAAGCATTTTTTAAGGTAACTTTTTGGTCAAGTTTGGTGAAAAGCTACAGATTAAACCGTTCCAATATAGAAGTAGTTGACAACATCTTCATTGAGGTAGCTAATGTACTCAAAGTTCCCAAGCAAGCAAGACTTCTTGCATTACGTTAGATACAATATTTGGACAGGAGTAGTTCACTCTCTCTACAACTAGTAGTCTGCCTCAGCCCATGTTCTCAGAATTGTCTCTACCAGTCTTTTACTTATTAGATCTGTGTAGGCAGTGTCATAAGAGAGAAAAAGGATGCTATTTGCCAAAATAACTTTTTCTCAAGTGAATTGTCTATGCAGATTTACATCAGCTCCTCAGGTTTACTTTTACCTCAGGTATTTATGGAATGTGACAATGCTTAGGGAGTTAAGAAGTGGGAGATTTTTCTGTTTTCTTCCAGAACATTGGAATAGATGTGAATATTCCATTTAATATCTAACATTTTCTATGGTTTCTGTTGCTTCATGGCAGGGAAAGTAATCCCAAAGGGGGGCCTCTTTGGAGGCAGTACATTCAAGGAACAAAATTTGCAATGGTAAGTGGCTATTCCAATAGAAATTTTTCCAGTGTCACTTTGTATATTTCCGCAACTACTACTTAATTCACTTTTAAGAGCCCAATCCTGGGAACACATAGACTTCTAATATAGCAATAGATCTTAAAACACAAAAAATAATAAATTAACCAATGGCCTAACAGTGGAAGATGAGCACACAAATAAATAGATGATGTTTGATATGGTGTTTCACAGAGAAATACAATTTGAGGCATTTTTTTCAGTATCCTTCTCAGGATCATATCAGAAAGACATATTTAACCTTGCACTAGTCCATCAATGAAAGCACATGTTCACATTGCTGGACATGGTCCTTACAGCAGGGTGGAATTCAATCCAATAATAGACAAGGTTATGTTAAGAAATAACTAGAAAAAAACCCAAACTGTAATGAGGGGAGATGGAACAAATATTGGGTTGGGCAGAGAGTTTCGGAAGGTTTTTGAAACAACTTAAAAAGGAGGGAGAAACTTTACATGTCTGACTTAGAAGTTAAACCCACTTAGAATTACATTTTAGATTAACAAAGAGAAAGAAAGCACAAGCAGAAATATTTTTTATATCAGTTTGTTAAGCTTTATAATTTGTACAGATTTCCTTCCTAAAGGAAATATAAACAGATTGCTTTATTTTTATTGGTGCTATTGAATTATTAAGCTGTTAGTAAATTAGTTCACTAGACTTGCAATTAAACATGAATGTATATTGAAGAATGTCGATTCTCTTGTAAGTTTCAGAAGTAATGTTTAAAAGTGGAATATAGTTATGCAGAGGTTCAGAAAATGTACTTTGGTGCTATCATTTCTATAGAAGTCAGCAATAAATATATTTAGACAGTAGCCTTTTCTAAACTGTGACTGTAGTCTGTCATAAAATATTAGTATGTTAGATGTTTAATAGACCCTATGCTTCTGTTCATTAAAACATAATATTCTGGTACTTTAGGTGAACTAGACCTATTCCAAAAGTAATACAGTAGGTTGGTGTGCTAATTTAAAAGCTAATTGCATGGCAATTCAACACCTTTTCTGACATCAGGAAAATCACAAAGCAAGAAGTTATTTTAAAAAGTAAATTCTTAATTGTTAGGTCTGATTTTTGAATATAGACGAAAAAATGAAGGTCGTGCTTAGTATTATTTAAGCAAGTATCTCGTTACTGGAGGTGGAATGTGGCTCATGAGTTCAGGGGTTTTCAGTGGCCCGAATTGTGATTATTAGCATTTGAGATATTCATCGTACTGTGTTCAACAGTTTTTGTGACTTACGTATTCAATTTTTCAAGTCTTGTTAATGTGAGTAGTCCTCACTCCTTTGAGTAATCTGACTGGCATCAATTAGATAAGCATGAGCAAGACTTTGTAGCAGACTGCACGTATGTATATGCACATTAGATGATAGATGAAAAAGTGCAAAAATCAAGTTCTTCAGATACTTCAATATGGAGGCAAGTGTCCAGAAAAAATGTGTAGTAAATGTTTAGTAAAAGCTATTGCTAATGACTATGCTCAGCTGGATGAAAGCATTTACTTCTTTTATGCATAACTAAGAAGGGGAAAGGGAGAGGGCTCAAATCTCCAACTGTGCTTTTTAAACTATACTATGTACTAACAACAATCTACTAATGTTGCTGCTGTTAAACTGCCTGCAGTGAAGATCCGAGAGGATACATTGTGCTATTCACTATGTCAACACGCACAAAGAACAAAAAGGATTGTCCCAGTCTTGGACAATTTACAAAGAAGTTTGAAAAAGAGATGACGGACAAGTCTATGGGGATATATAAATCCAGTGGTCTCTGTACACTAACTGTTTTTAATTATTATTGAGTTTTTGCATCTCAAATGGGATGAGTTTTAAGATGCCTCTTGAAAAGAAAATAATTAAATTTTGCAGGCACCCTTTGAATGTGAAGGCAGTATGGAAGGGCTGTTAGAAAATAAAATACTTGGCTGAGATAAGTATCATGAACTGAACAGACATGAGATTCAATGTCTGAGTAGTCATTAGAAGGTAACTAATATGTCAGTAAAAGCCTGGAAGGACTTTAAAAATCAAGTCAAGTCTTTTTTATTTGATGTGATGGGGAAGAGAGGAACCAGCATAGCAGAGAAAGAAGGGCAATAACACGGTCAAAGTAGCAGACTAAAAAGAATTTGTATTTGAAGCAGTCTTGTGTTCACTAAGAAAATTACATTTGTCATAAGCTTAAAAGCTGTGTTACAGTAATTGAGACATAAGATGAAAGTGATGAGAAATTAAATTTTTATATATCTTAGATATGCTATATATCTTAGATATGCTACATAGAAAGCACCCGCAAGTTTTAGAAATATTGTGAACAGGAAGATCCAAATAAATATTTAAATTTAAGATAATTCCTGGGTTACAGAACAGATTCATGGATTGGGGGACGAATCCATACTGCTTGAGGAAGGCTGGGACATGAAATTACTAGAGATTTTAATGAACTTAAATGTATGGTAAGATTCATACAAAAGGTGGTAGAAACAGATGAATATTTTGGTTTTGACAGGAGAGAGAGGTCTGAAACAGAAAAGTAGATCTGTCAGTCACCAGCATAGATATAGCAGTTGTACTTCTCACACTCTTTCTTTTCCTAAGCATCTACTTTTGGCTACTTCTAGGGAGAAGTTACTGGACTAGATAGACCTTCTGATTTGATACACTTTGAGTTGTTTCAGTGACGTGCACTGGGTAGAAGCTGGTGATTACGATCAGTTCTAAGAAGTAGCACGCTTAATGAGTTTAGAAACAGAAGGATAGCAGGGCTGTTGGAGACGCCAGTGGTGTCAAACTTGTGGTTTTTTCTGTGGTGGGAAAGGCAAAATACATTTCCTGTGTACTTTCTGGGAAAGATCTGAAGGTAAGCGAGAGACTGAAAAAGAGAATTGGGGTAAGCAAGTCGAGCAGGAGGAAGGACAAAATGATGTCACTGGTGCAAAGTAGAGAGATTATAGAAGAAGCGAGGACAGTAAAAAATTCACCATTGACAGGAAGGACAGAATTGCAAAAATAGAAGGCATCAGAGAGAAAATGCTAAGGGGATAATGAATTTCATGTTGTATTATGTTTTCGTTGTTTTCTTGCAATTAATGCACAGAGAGACTCAAAGATAAAAGGAGTAGAGAGTTGGAAAATAAAGGCAGCAAAAGCTGTGGAGACAAAAGTCGGTTAAGCTTGAGAAATACATTTGGTTAGGCATTCAGAAGAGAGAATAAATTTGTCATGGAGCAAGTGAGCAGGCCAGTGGTGCACTACTAGCATCCTAGGAGCAAAATATGTGGCTGTTAGCATACAGAGCTGAAGGAGTGCAAGATGGACATTACAGTGGAAAGAAGGAACAACTGTAGGCGCTTTAGAAGGATGGAGAGAATTGGTAACAAATGACAGGTAAGAGGCAACAGGGGATGTAAGAGTCATCAATACCAATGATCTGAAAGTCATGAAATAATGAAGAATAATCTGTGAACAAATAGACTGATTCTATCACAATGATATCACTGTGATAGTTGGGTAGGGATAAAGAAGAACTAATAAAAAAGGCGAGATATAGACCTAGGTGAAAAGCTAATCCAAGCAATGAATGGCTGTTTTGTTGACGATGAACACTGAACCATATTTGTAAGTCCAATGAGGAGAGATGATATTCATCTAAGAGGTCAGAGCAGTCATCAACATGGGAGCTGAAGCCATCAGGAAGGAACATGGGAGATTATAGAGTCAAGAACTGAAATTGGAAGAATCAAGTAGAAAGGAGTTAAGTGCACAGAAAATAGAAGATTGAAAGGGGGAAGGAGATTGATTTTGCTTTAGAGAGTCCTATGAAAGAACTGAGAGTGAGGAAGGGGGCAGATTTAGGTCAGAACTGCCAAAAACTGGAAACCAAATGTTTGAAACCTATGATTCAGTTCAGAATCTTGGATATTCCTAGTCTAGTCATGATTTTAACATTGTATGGCAAAAATTATGCTTTCTCACTGGTTGGAACGGATGAAGATTGAAGCAGTGACCTAGAAGGTGTAGTTAATATTTGGAATTTTGCTACAATGGTTGGAGTGCCACTAGCAAAAACCTGAGATCTGCTTTCCTGATTCTCTGTGTGTTCAGGCTTTGCTAGATGGAACATTTGGTCAAAGTTGGCATCTCAACTGATAGAACTCAGGAAATCTGTTGTTCTTGTCAGAGCAACAGCTACAGCATGCAGGGAGCTAGACAAGCCACTCTGGTGCTCACATCTGTCTATTTAAGATAGAGCATTATCAGTAAAAAATAGACTAGGCAAAGAAATGGTGATTATAGCATAGAGAACAATTTTGTACTAACATGTCGATAGTGATTTTAAACTAGTTCTTTTGTGTTCACTTAGGCAGTTCTGTTGGGCTTCTAAAGTATATACTAAGGTAATCAAATAACTACACAAAATAAATAAAACAGAGCATGTTTTTAAAAAAGAATAGCATTAAAAGTACATAGGTGTGTGCCCCTCATATGTTACTCTTATTTTCTGTAGCTTATCAAAAAAGCAATTGTTTTTTTGTTTTATTTTGTGAAATGTGCAAATTGTGCCCAGGGCAGTTTGACTGCTTGAATGGTGTGAAACAACAGTGCAATGTAAACTGTGAACTGTACTTGGAAATAAAGTTTTAATTACAGGTGTCATCCTGATCTAGTGGTAAGATATATAGATATAGATTTAAAGAGCGTCATTATCTTGGTGTATTAAATAGTGGGTTATCTACTTCAGAGAAAAAAAGTGGATTCCTTTGAGCCTAAGATTTTCATGGGGCAAAATGACTAGCATGAAACATGGTGCCTGGTTGTTTTTCAGAGGAAATACCTTGAATAAAAGTTGTTACTGGAATTATAAGCATAAATTACGTATTTACAACAGACTCCATTAGAAAAATACATCCAAAAGTTAAGGGCAGTGTGAATGGGAATCAGGGCTGGTACATACACAGTTACTGCTGTTTTAAATGCTTAGCAGATCTAAGTAAACAATGCAAGGCTTAAGATATGGCGTGGGACGTGCATTCAGGAACCTTTACTGGTTTTTGTCATTTTTTTGTCTGTTTGACTGGATATTTTCCCATTAGCTTGATTTTCTAGCCTAAAATTGATTAAATTTATTTAGTGATGAAAGATTTGTGATTCTTACAAATAATGTTTGTCTTTTTGTCTTATGGCCAAAATCCTGATTATTCAGGTCTTTCATTCCTATCAACAGAGATTAGTGAAAAACATTGCAGACAAGTACTGGTTGTTTCAGCATGCTTCTTCTATTTCTTAATATGAAAACTTGTTAATAACTGATAGTGTACTGCTTTTATACCTCTTGCCTATTATTCCTTATCTGATGCTTATTTGGCAATGTGAGTAGCCTGCCCTGGGCACCAAATACTGTCATAACCTCCTGACTTCTCTGCCAGTCATGCTGTGTAAACTGTGAAGTGCCACTGTAGTTTTTTCCACAACTGAATTTTGTCAAAGAAAGTTGGCTTTATTGAATTAATTTTGAAACTTCCTTTTAATGCTTCTTGGTTTTGTATGTTGGTCAGTTTGCATTGAAGTCTTCAGTGCTTCATCCAAATGGCTGCCAGTCATGCTAACTTACTTCTTTCTTAAATTGCTCAGCTGGGGAGACAGTTTTTCAACCTATTGCATGTACATTTTTTTGAATTTTTGTCCCATATGTAGATTCAAATTGGATGCTTGGTATTCAGGCTAAAGACTTTTTCTGCAAAGGACAGCCCTGCCTCCTTTCATACCAATAGTGCAACAGTGAAACAAGAGTTTGACCTCAGTTCTTCTGAAGTACTTGTCTGAGTCAGAGCACTCTCTTTGCATTGGGAGTTTTGCCTGCATGACTCTTTTCCCATAGGGTTCTTTGTTTTTTGTTTTAATTTATTTCAACTTTCCTATTTTATTTATTTCTGCATTTCTTTTTCATGCTACTTTTGTTTACATTTTGTTTATGTTTGCTGTTTCCTTTTCCCTTATTATTTTTTTCCCCTATATTTTTGCATATTTTTCTGGCAGTGTCTTCCCTCCATGGCAGTATTAAACTTTGCCATTTCTGTGACAAGCGTATTCCCAGTACAGGAATACACTGTATTGATACCTACACAAACTATATTATTGGATAAAGGCCGTTTCCTGAGCTAAGGGTAATTTTTTCTGGTCTTTTATGCCCAAACAACAGATAGAATTAAAAAAATAATTCCTTAGTAGTTTCAGAAAGTCATGAACCTTACCATCAAGACGAAATACTTGCTAGCTTCATGTGTATTTAGCTACTCTGCAAACACTGGAAGAAGATTATTCCAAGCACTACAAGGATCTTGAAAAAGGCAAATTCCATAAAATTGGCATCCAGGAAACTGTATCTGGAGAAAATGAGAGTAAACTTCAGTATGCCTTCTCTCATGCTAAGGAATCTCCCTCTGTTCATCAGGCAAGGACAGACAGAATCTACTTCTTAATGGAATGCTTTATGTTTCTTTCATTGCTATTATCTCAGCAATCTGCAATTTACAATCTACTATAACTTGTGGTTACTCTCAGCACATTGCGTTCCTCCTTGGATGACTAAATGGTGCATCTCAATTTCAGGGCTGCTGTTTCATTGGAGGAAAGCAATATGACACATTTTACTTGAAGGAATCAGCATAACAGTTGATGTGAGCTCACTGGCTCACATCAGAATAACACGAATAGAATATGAGAGTCTTACACTCACAGCCTTTTCCTGCACTTGGAACACTGCCCTCCACAAAACCTCTTTCTGTAGTGACCACAAGAATCATCAGAAGCTCCAATCATTCGATGTCACCTTCCAAAAAGGACACTGCCTGTATTTAAATATACATTGATGACTTAAATCCTCCTGAGACTTAATAAAGAGGGTCATTTCCTCCTCAAGCAGCATTTAGAGAGTATCATCTATTTATCATATCATCTCATTGCTTTTTGGATGCTTGCACCAAATAGTAATTATTTGATTAATTACTGATGCCTTCTGATATCTGTCAGACTTAACAGGAAGAGCTTCATATCATTCACTACTCAGTATAAGGAGAGGGACCATCAAATACGTCTTGGGGATTTCAAAATCCTCTACTTCAGCCTGTTCTTTCCTTCCTATAGCCTTGGGTAAAAGATCTAGAAAATATGTGAAATTGCTGGTTATTCTAGGGAAGTGTGGCTACTTCAGAGCTTCACCACTGAGAGTTGATATGGTTACCACGTACTTGAATGTGTTTAGAAATTTGTGGAAAAATCTGCTGTGCATTCACTGGGAAGAGTTTATGGCTGTGGGGATTTTAGAAACTTATCTTTCCTCTGGGCCTTTCCCTCATGCTTTCGTAGATCTCGCTAATATAATTGCTATGAACCTAGCCACAGCAATTAGGATCTACAAGATCTAAGGCCTTCAGTCTTCTAGCCTAGAGTATTTCAGAAGAGAAAGTAGTTTCAGTAGTTCAAAGTTACTCTCATATGTCTTGGTGCTTATCACGTGACACAAGTGAATCTTTTTCTTCATTGTACAACTCTCATGCATCAGGTCCTCATGATAACCTCCAAAAGGTTCCTTTCTTTCTTCTTTGGGTTCAGAGGTACAGGCTTCAAGTCTGTTTACTTAAAAATCACCTAGCATTTCCACAATGCTATGTCCTCTGACCCCGAATTAGCATATTGGAAGTGTGAATAAGAAGCTATGTCTTTGTCCCGATGTCACTTTCTCCTTTTTCATCTTTCCCTAACTTTGCTGATGATCTTTCCCTAACTTTGCTCTCCCTAACCTTGCCAGGTTATCTAAGTACTGAACCATTGTTGCCTCTGACATGAATCCCTAAGGATGTGACCCTTGGTTATGACATTAAATTTGTAACTATTTCTCTACTCCCCTCAGTAACTATGCTGACTATTCCTTTTCCAGTATTGTGACAGAAGTCAGGAAGATTCTTGGGATAGAGACCTACTTCGACAGGAGTTACACTGTCTTTTTTTTTCTTCTGGTAATCAAGACCTAATTCCATTCACTTTAGGGGAATCATAGAACCACAGAATCATAGAATGGTTTAGGTTGGAAGGGACCTTAAAGGTCATCTGGTTCCAACCCCACTGCCATGGGCAGGGATACCTTCCACTAGACCAGGTTGCTCAAGGCCCCATCCAACCTGACCTTGAACACTTCCAGGGATGGGGCATCCACAACTTCGCTGGGCAACCTGTTCCAGTGTCTCACCACCCTCACAGTAAAGAATTTCTTCCTAATATCTAATCTACCCTCTTTCGGTTTTAAACTATTAAACCTCATCCTATCACTACACTCCTTGATAGAGTCCCTCCCCATCTTTCCTGAAGGCCCCCTTAAGGGGGTATAGGTTTTTGTAGGATATGTTTTATGATATGAAAAAGAAAATTACTTTAGAAAGTTAAGTAACTTTATTTGCAAACTCAAAGTCATGTGGGAATTTGCATTGCTCCAAAGGGGTGATTAATTTACATCTCTCATGTTTATTTTCATTAATAAAGCAAAGCACTTTCTGAAAATTTCTGTATGTGCTGGAAGGCTGCAATTCTACTGCTCAGTCTGCCTGTGGCACTCAGCATCTCTGCAGGGTGTTGTGGGTCCAAAGTAGCAGCTGCTCAGCTGCCTGCTGGAGAATTGCACCACTGGACTCGATTAACGTGTTGGCTGAGATGCTGAGCTGCTTCACTTTGATGGACCGTGAGCAGACGTTCAAAAGTGACATTCTAAAAGCTGTTCTTCTGTTGGAAGGTTGCTGAGGCTTGTTTTCATAGTCACAAAAAAATACCAACCTTTCTCCTTCAGCACTGAGGCTGCCCACTCATTCCCAGATCCCTGACTGGAGAAATAATGCATTCCTTCCTTCAATCTCTCTTCTCCCTTAGAATCCTCTATGAGTTAACGCCAATATGGCAGAAATGGTCCTCTTTACTACAGTATAGCAAAAGCTGTCTGATGTCAGTGTCAGAATACTCACCATTTTCCTGAATTTTTTTTTCATAGTTTTTTAGAATACTGAGCCATAGTCGATATTCTCTGCTTCAGAGCTGGATGCTGGATAAGTTACTAACAGTCAGCCAGGTCTGACTGGGCAAACCTACCTGAAGAAGGGTATTAGGTCCTCCTCTTACCAGATGTCTAAGCCAGTTATCTCTTTGCGTGCTTTGAGCCATGAGATCTTATACTAGCCTTTTCACAATGCTGTGAAATGTTCCATTAGCTTTGTCTGCAGTCACCTGTCTTAGATGCTCTGCATTTTCTCAGCTTACAGTCTTGGTGTTTCTCAAGAGTCTAGTGAGTGAGTGAGAAATCCATCTGAGATGGAGAAACCTTCCCTGCTTTTTTCATTAGGCATCGTCTGTATAAGGATGAGTTGCTCACAAACTTTGGATATCAAGAAATTTTTGTCTTACTACAATGGCAGAACCAGGGCCATTTGAAGATCTACTTGCCTGTTTTTATCCATTCCAGAGAGGTCAAAAAGAGCAGCAGTCTATGTGCAAAAAATTTTCTAAGTGGGTAACAAGTTGTTTCAAGACTTACCTCCTATAGGACCACTAGAGCGTTTTTCCAAGAGTGCCCTAAACTGGTTTCATCAGAGCTCAAGTGTCATTATTAATACTGTTAAGGAATCCAGAAATAGTGCTGACTGTAGGACAGAGCAATCTGAGAGCTGCTGTTCTGAAAAGAACACCAATACCTCCGTCATACGTAATTAGTGAATGTGAAGAGGGGACTATTGTCTAGAGACAACAAAATGTGACTGCGTGTATAGAAATAAACTTGAAAAGCAACAATTTGCAGAAGAGTAAGTGGTTCTTTGATAAGTGTGTTTTCCATATGGACAGCATGTACCTACCTTTCATTCTCTTAGATGCCTCTTATACATGAGAGAAACTGAGGGTATTTTTATATCTGTATTTGTACTGCAAAAGATGGCACATGGGTTATGTGTAAGTCATATAAGCATCATTAAGCCAAGAACAGCTTATAGTTTAGGGGCTTTCAAACACAATGATATGAATGGATATTGCAGGTTTTGATATTATAACCATTGCTTCTTGCAGTACTATGAATGCTGATGCACAACATAAGAAGTCAGAAAGCTGGGTATTATTTTCAGTGTTCAAAAGCATCAGTTATATTGTGCAATTTAATGTAATTGCTCCAAGGGATTTCGGTCATAATCATGATATGGTTGGAGAGAAACACAGAGTTTCTGGTGTAGTGTATACTATAAAGGCAACTATTTTCTTTTTTTACAGATAGAACTACCATATTTGATGATAATATCTAAATTGCCACTTTCTGTAATTAAACAGTACATCTTATACGTTTTCAAATCTTAAAAATGGAGTCTTTTAAGTAACTGGGTGATCAAAACCATGGCTACCCCAAACTATTAGAAAAAATGTGATTACTGATTCAAACAGTACCAACTAGTTTGTAGTTGTGATTATCTAGCAGTACCTGAAAAAACTAAGGCAATGGACTTTTTAAATTTTGCTGTTTATTAGCCTTTTTAGTTAATAACTTAATAATTAAAATAATAATTATTAATTGTAGTAAGCATACATTATATTAATATTTATAAATGTATTGTGCATCTTTTTCTATCAAGTTGTAATTATTATACATAATATGTAACATATAAAACAATTATAATAAATAAATAAGTTAGTTCTTCCATTAGAACAAATTTTCAAGCAGTATGTTATTTACCATATTCATTTGCACAGTCTAAAATTTTATAATTATGACTAAATTCTCAAGTGAAGATTCATTGCTAATTTAATTGATTACAGAATCAATCTAATTGATTTGCTAATCTAATAAATTACATTCTAATTGACTTTTAGAGCAGGCTCTGCCAGATTTTGTACAAGCCAGAACCCAGGAAGGTCTTCTTCATGAGTACATGCTAGTAGATAATACCTTGGTATTCTTATCATCCAGCCTTTTAACCTTCGCCCAAGATACACATAATCTTGCTTAGGGATTAGACAAGGCAACAATCTTACCTTTGAACTCAGGATATGTTTCTTTAGTCTTTTTGTTGTCCTCAAAATCTGAAGTTTCCTTTGTTTTATACCTTACAAAGAAGCACATGAAATCAGGATTGTCTCTTCCCTCATGTTGTGCGTCTTCCAGATTTTCACATGAAAATTCTGATCCCATTCTGTGAATTAGTTTTTATTCAGGGCCCAAAAGGCTAGAGGCCAATATTTGTACTCAGCTGTTTTGTGGTGAGGTTGTACCCTTCACTGCTGAAACACATCATTGCACATAGCAATAGGAAGAAGACTGGACAGTGAAGGTGCTTCTTTGTGCCTAACCAAGGGTACAGAGTTGTTTTGTGCCAAAACTATTGTGAAGTCCCTGATTCTCAGCTGTGAATAACGTTGCTGCAGGATGCAATAGATGGTGATGCACTACTTGATTTCATGTCTTTGGATTCATAGACTGCCTAGAAGCAGATAGTAGAAAGCAGTAAATACTGTGTAATTTAAAGAAAATGTTGGTAATTCATGCTTTACAACTTCTTAACTGTGCTTATCCAGTTGAATTTGTACATCTACATTCTTTGGCTCCATCATCTAACCATCTGGATTAGCCATGCCTGGATTGGAAAAGCACATTAATACTTAGCATTTTCTACTCCTTTTACAGTACTTAAATGCTTTAGAAGAGTCCTCTTTCAGTTATCTTACAGTAAACTGGGAACTTTGAACTCTAAAATTCCAATTACATGGTATTTCTTCCACCTTCACATCATTTATATGGTTCTTTTCCAAGAAAGGCCTTTCCATGACCTTTTTTTCAGCATCCAAAACCCACTGAAATAGGCCAGTGTCAGAAATAGGTCCTGATGCTTTGTAGCATACTAAAATCATCTCCCCACTCATCCCTATGGAGGTGACGTGAATAGAGGAATCAATTTCATTTGCTTTCTCTTTGGTTCAGTGAACATCTATGTATTGTATGGGAACTGGAAGTGTTCCAATAAAGTACTTTGGAGGAGTTCTACTACTGAATATCCTGAATACCATGTAAATCTCAGTTATTAAAATAGTATCTTCAGAGGTGGAAGTTTAAAACCTTGCTTTAACTCAGGTGAGGAATGGGTTTGAGTCAAGGTCTTTCACAAGGGAATGCACCAACCATTAAGGTGTAGAATATTCTCAGATAAACCCTCTGTGTTTCCTCTTGTATGGGTTATAAAAATTATTTAATTATTCATAGAGTCAAAAAGACAGAGAAAGAGTAGCCAGCACTTTCAGAAAGTCCAGCTAGCAGATGAAATGTGAGTTTCAGTAAATGAACTGGAATGAATACTTGAATACTTTCAATAAGATAGATGAGAAGACATCAAGAACAGATTCAAAGCATTCAACAGTTTTAGCTAGAATTTACAAACAGTTCCTTTCCCAGCAGAGAAGGAAAAAGCAGCTCCAGAACCCTTTTTGATACCGTCTGTTTGTGTCCAAAGAGAAGTACAGAGTTGGATAGGCAAAACATGGTTAACCCTCCTGAGTGACTAGATGGCATGAAAATTATTAATACCTCCTTCACACAACTGGTTTATAATCTTACTGAGACTTACTTCTGCTCAGCAACTGGAATAAAAGTTAGAATTAGAATAAATATTAGGACTTAGAATAAATGTTTTTTTCTCACCTATCCATAACATCACATGCTTCAGCTGTTTTCAGTTTAATTTTGCAGATCATCATGAATTTACAGAGAAGGCAACAACCATGGCAGGCTTTCATTTCTTCCATTCATTCATATTTAGTTTTCAGATAATGCTATCAAGAGTACAGCTAGGTTGCAATGAAACTCAGTATTTCCAATAAAGCTGCAACAGAAATTTACAGTAGGAATAGTATTTATTCACATAGAGTGGTAATTTTCATACACTGGCTTTCACCAAATATACACGTGTCCATGGAATGGTCAAAATACTGGTGAACTAAGCCACTAAGCTAAACTTAATTGGTTAGAGTCTCATATAAGTTAAAAGCTGACTTGAGCATAATTCACTTTAACCTTACATATTTCTCACAAATACATCTGCACAACACACCGTGTCTTTTAAGTATTCTGTGATATATATTTTGGGCAGAATTTGATCCTGGTAGATTGACAGGCAATTCTTAATGAAAAGCAGAAATCAAGAATTAGAAAAAAATACTACTTGGTACAAATAGGACATTTAGCAGGTTTCATGTTTTAGTTTCATATGCTTTTAGGTGTTGAGAATACTATATTAGTTACTGTGGAATGATTCCTGGTTCGAGTATGATCATTATTAAAGGGTCAGCCTTTCTTTTGAGACTAGATAAAATTACAATCCTTATTTTCATAGACAGGAGGATTAATAGACAGGATTAATATCCTTATTTTAATCAACAGGAGTTGATGTTTTCAGAAACTCTGAATCATAGAATCATAGAATCATAGAACCATTAAGGTTGGAAAAGACCCTTAAGATCATTGAGTCCAACAGTTAACCTATCACTGCCAAGTCCACCACTAAACCATGTCCTCGAGCACCACGTCTACCCTTTTTTTAAATACTGCCAGGGATGGAGCCTCAACCACTTCCCTGGGCAGCCTGTTCCAGTGCCTGACTACCCTTTCGGTGAAGAAGTTTTTCCTAATATCCAACCTGAACTTCCCCTGGCGCAGCTTGAGGCCGTTTCCTCTCGTCCTATCCTTGTTACTAGGGAGAAAAGACCAGCCCTCACCTCACTACAACCTCCTTTCAGGTAGTTGTAGAGAGCAATAAGGTCTCCCCTCAGCCTCCTCTTCTCCAGACTAAACAACTCCAGCTCACTCAGCCGCTCCTCGTAAGACTTGTGCTCTAGACCCTTCACCAACTTCATTGCCCTTCTCTGGACACGCTCCAGCACCTCGATGACCTTCTTGTAGTGAGGGGCCAAAACTGAACACAGTATTTGAGGTGCGGCCTCACCAGTGCCGAGTACAGGGGCACTATCACCTCCCTGGTCCTGCTGGCCATGCTATTCCTGATACAAGCCAGGATGCCATTGGCCTTCTTGGCTAACTGAGCACACTGCTGGCTCATGTTCAGGCGGCTGTCAACCAACACCCCCAGGTCCTTTTCTGCCAGGCAGCTCTCCAGCCGCTCCTTCCCTAGCCTATAGCATTGCATGGGGTTGTTGTGACTGAAGTGCAGGACCTGGCACTTGGCCTTGTTGAATCTCATACAGTTGGTCCCAGCCCAACGATCCAGCCTGTCCAGGTCCCTCTGTAGGGCCTTCCTACCCTCCAGCAGATCAACACTCCTGCCCAACTTGGTGTCATCTGCAAACTTACTGAGGGTGCACTCAATCCCCTCATCCAGATCATCAATGAAGATGTTGAACAGGACCGGCCCCAGTACTGAGCCCTGGGGAACACCACTCGTGACCAGTCGCCAGCTGGATTTGACTCCATTCACCACCACTCTCTGGGCTCGGCCGTCCAGCCAGTTTTTAACCCAGCGTAGAGTGCACCCATCCAAGCCGTGAGCAGCCAGCTTCTCCAGGAGAATGCTGTGGGAGACTGTGTCAAAGGCCTTACTAAAGTCCAAGTAGACAATATCCACAGAGTTCCCCTCATCCACCAAGCGGGTCACCTTGTCATAGAAGGAGACCAGGTTAGCGAAGCAGGACCTCCCTTTCATAAACCCATGCTGGCTGAGCCTGATCCCCCGATTGTCCCGCACTTGCTGCATAATGGCACTCAAGATGACCTGCTCCATGACCTTTCCCGGCACCGAGGTCAAGCTGACAGGCCTGTAGTTCCCCGGATCCTCCTTCCGACCCTTCTTGTAGAGGGGCGTCACATTTGCTAGCTTCCAGTCATCTGGGACCTCCCTGGTTGACCAGGACTGCTGATAAATGATGGAGAGTGGCTTGGCCAGCTCCTCTGCCAGCTCCCTCAGTATCCTTGGGTGGATCCTGTCTGGCCCATGGACTTGTGAGCATCCAGGTGGAGGAGCAGGTCGGTGACTGTCACCTCTTCAATAATTGGGACTTCACTCTGCATCCTATCTCCATCTCCCAGCTCAGGGGCCTGAAAAACCCGAGGATGACTAGCTTGACTATTAAAGACTGAGGCAAAGAAGGCATTAAGTACCTCTGCCTTCTCCTCATCCTTCGTGGCAATGTTTCCTTCTGCATCCAACAAAGGAGGGAGATTCTCCCTGGCCCTCCTTATTTTGTTGTCTTTAGCAGCAGTGGCCAGTTTAAGTTCCAGCTGCGCCTTTGCCTTTCTGATCTTCTCCCTGCATATCCTCACAGCATCCTTGTAATCCCCCTGAGTAACCTGCCCCTTCTTCCAAAGGCGGTAGGCTCTCCTTTTTTTCCTGAGTTCTAGCCAAAGCTCTCTGTTCAGCCAGGCAGGTCTTCTCCCCCGCCTGCTCAGCTTACGGCACATGGGGATAGCCTGCTCCTGCGCCTTTGAGATTTCCTTCTTGAGTAACATCCAGCCTTCCTGGACTCCTTTGCCCTTCAGGACTGCCTCCCAAGGGACTCTGTTAACCAGACTCCTGAACAGCCCAAAGTCTGCCCTTCTAAAGTTCAGGGTAGCGGTCTTGCTGACCCCCTTCCTTACTTCTCCTAGAATTGAAAACTCTATCATTTCATGGTCGCTGAGCCCAAGACAGCCTCTGACCACCACATCACCCACCAGACCCTCTCTGTTCGTAAACAGCAGGTCCAGCGGGGCGCCTCCCCTGGCTGGCTCGCTTACCAGCTGTGTCAGGAAGTTATCTCCCACACACTCCGGGAACCTCCGAGACTGCTTCCTCTCTGCTGTGTTGTATTTCCAGCAGATATCTGGTAAACTGAAGTCTCCCACGAGAACAAGGGCTAGGGATTGTGAGACTTCAGCCAACCGCTTGTAGAATGCCTCAAAGTGGAGAGGGAGTTCATCTCCATGTGCCATTAAAACTAAATACCCATTTTCTGTCTCTCAGAGAGCGAAAATGGCCACAAAATCCTGCAGTCTTGCCTCATTCCTTTTATTTTTTGGTCAGCAGCAAAAGATAACCGCTAATAATTTTTGCAGCTCTGCTTGTGGTCTCAGATCTTGATTCTAACATCATTTAAAAAAATCATAACATAAAATGTTAAACTATTCTGCTTAACAGTGAACGTGCAATAAATAGTAAGATTTTGAAAAATGAATGTAAGAGAATTTGAAGATTTTGTGCATTGCTCAGGATGTCCAGGCTTCTGGGCACTCAGAAATCCAAGATGCATCTACTGTAGGTGTAGCTGTTCTACTCAGTTGTGTACATGAAGTAAGCCAACGCTTCCAAGAACTGTCAACTAAATTGCTTATGTGGTACATGGATGGACGGTATCTCCACAGTAAATGTTATGCTTTCAGAATGTCCCAAGTAAAATATTGGTACAGCCTTCCAAGGAGACTGGGAAGTTACATACAAGCCAAACTATCTGCATTCATAAGCTCTCTGATACATGAAAAGATAATGGGTGTTATGACTACAGGCTCTCTATGTGTTAATAATTTATCAAAATAGGAAAGCATTAATGGTGAGCTCCAATTTTTGTGGCATTGATTCTTTTAAAAAAAAAGACGTAAAAATAGAAGCCTATAGCCAAAAATGACATTTCAGATGTTTGTGTGTGTGTGTGTACTCAAAACTATGCATTTTCTATCCAGGCTGGTCAATAAGTTAACAATATCACTGCGTATTAAATCATGTAGTCAATGTGTGCTTACTGCAAAACGTGTTAGAAACCTTAATTATCTAATCATCTAGACTACTAACAAGATAAAGTAAGGAACAGGCATTTCAAAAGTGGTTTGTTGGACCTAAATCATTGTGTTCTTTTGCTTCTGAAAGAGTTTTATTCATATGTACACAGATTGCAAATCCTATTATGCATAATGAATGACAGTAGGAAAGAACTTTTTCTTGTCAGAGCTGTCTGATTCTAGCACTGAGAGCAATTACTGCAATTTGACAAAAACTTTCTGAAGTCATATAATTGATATGTCTTCACGTTAATCATGTTACATTACAATAGGTCACTGCCAGTGATTTTTAGTTACTTTTATGTAAAACATGCGTTCCAGAAAGACTAGAGGGAATGGGAGGCTTCAGTCAGCAGTGTCCATAATAAGCTGTGTTTCTGAGAGAACAGTAACCCCCAACAGCTCTTTGGTTTAAGGAATTTTGGTAGATTGCAAACAGGGACAGTTGAAGCAGGTACACATTTGGGGGAGCCATAAGGAAATTTCATATGTTCTTTAGGAAGGATGTAAGAAAACCTCTAGTTTGATTGCAGACATTTTTCATGTAATGTATGCTAAGTACAAGCACAGTCTCAGTCAGTACATTTTAGATCACTTTTCTGCCATGTATTTTACAATAATCAATGGGCTTTTACAAGGCACGATTAAAAAAAAGCCAAGTTAATATCACTTTATCTCAAAGATGACAGATCTTTGAATATTATATCCATCTTTGCATTAGTAAGGACTTGGTTATAACTGTATTAACTTTATTCTTTAACAATTAATCCATCAAAGCCATATTTTTTTTTTCAACTTCTGGAAGTCTCAACCTCAAAATATAAGAAATTATGCAGTATTTCTTCTTGACAGAGCCCGTAGAAGAAAAAAGGAGCAATGTTTCTGGGGTCAGCATTAGAACTATAGTGTACCATTAATGTACTAGACTCCCAAATGATTTATGAAAGGAAGACCAGTGGTAAATAAGAGATTAAAAGAGCCAAACATAATGAAGTGTCAGTAGAAGTAAAAGTGTAGGAATTTTTCAAGGGACAAACTGTATTACATTAAAATCAGATGCATGAATTATATTTTGTTTATGAAGGCACCATTTTCAAAGGAAGATTTCATCATAGTATCTTAAAGTAAAATGCATTCTTTTCATGGGCAACAGGGATGGCGTGGTACATCATAACACTACAGATATGATGCAAAGGAATATGAAACAGGATCCTATTTTGTAGATATTTAAATAAGAATTTTTTTATGAATCTGAAAAAATACTCACATTATTATAGTTATCTAGATACAAAATATTTAAAATTTTTCTTTCAACTTCTACGTTTTAAGCAAAAATGGTAATCTTTCTCATAACATTTCTTTTAGGGTCTTGTACTTTACAGAAGCTGATACTAAAAGGCTGTATAGATCTTTTCTGAGTTGGCAAAATACTTAGCTAAAAGAACTGTTACTGATTATGGAATGTATAGTCAGCAAATGACAAAAACAAATTAGGAAGTCATAATATAATTTATGACTTATAAAATAAAATTATAATATAATCATGAGCAATTAAGAGTTGTGAGACAAGTTATATGAAGAAAATGAGAAACACTTATGGAAATAATGGATCTAAATTATGACGCACTAATGATGAGATCATTCAATTTGGAATGTTAAATAATTCAGTCTGTTAAATTCTAAGTGCAATTTCTCAACATTAGCTATCTCTGAATTATTTTTACTGCATTATTTTTGTGACCTTTATTGTGAGTCATTAATCTGACATTAAAAGGTGAAGTGATTATAACAACATGTAATAGGGCATACAATAAGGTAAATGATGGTGAGAAATCAAATAAAGTTTAACTGGCTTTTGATACTATAAAAAGAATCTTACTCTTAGAAGAGGAGTCTTCTGTTCCTGGGTGTCTGTCAGAGTGTGTGCTCACACGTATTAGCTATGCTGTAAGACTTCAGGTAGAAGAAAACAGTGTGACTGCAACTCCCATTCCTCCTCACAAGCCTTGTTACGAAATGCAATGCCACCAGACAATACAGGCCTATGTAGTTCCTCTTGTTGCCTAATGGCTAATACTGTCCATGGATAAGTGAAGAACTGAACCTTCCAAACTTTTTTACATGTGAATAATGTCATAACTACAGAATACCTTCTTCATTATGTGAAAAATATGCCTGTCTCAAAAAAAAAAAACCAAACCCTGTGTCAAAATGTATGGGAAAAAAGTCAAGACATTCATTTCCCAAAAGGCAATCTCAGACTGTTCTGAATCAAGACTGATTGGAGGGGGGCAAGATGGGGAAATGTATACAGAAACCAAGGTTCCCAAACTGATCACATGTTAGAGCTTAATACCAATCGATCCCACTCTATCACTCTTGCAGCATTGGATTCTTATGGCAGACTGCCTAGCACTAGGAGGAAAGTTAGCAGTTTCGCATAAAACTTTCTGGGCCTCTTGAATGTGTTCCATCTTATGCATACACCCCTTCCTCCTCTGTCTGTTGTGGGATCTCATCAATTAGTTTAATATACAGATTACACTAATAGGGAGGTAACTTCCCTAAAATGTTTAAATTGCTTGGCTATTGCTGGCCTTCATATTGTGGAAGGTGGAGGACTACAGTTTCTTTTGTAGAAGACAGGCAGTGAATACCACAAGGGCCAAAGTAGATGAGTAATAGAAGAAAACATCCAACCCCCTTTCAGGGTTCTTGGTTGCTTTGTTTTGTTGGTTCTTGTTTTGCTTTGTTTTGTAACTGTTTTTTGATTTTTAAAGGCGAAGGAGTTAGGAACTACAGCACGTGGAATGCTTGAGCATTTTCTCAGTAACTGGGGTGGCTCCTTTTCCTGGTTGGTAGCATGCTCATATGCTGAATCTTTGGAATTACTGAATTTATCGAGGTTGAGAGATGCAGTTGCTTGCATTCTTGACAGACAATTCATCTTATCAGGAGAATAGCAAAATAACTAGAATACATTCTTGAGAGGATGCTAGGAAGAGATGAGGATCATATCTATGTTTCTTAGGACTTTTCAAGGTCAAGTTTTTCTAGAAAGAAGAAGTTTGGGTAAGCTAACAAAAGCCCTCATGAGATGGAAAAAGATGGTAGGAGTAGTTGATTCTGGTTGGGAGAGGGAGATAGGAATAGAAATTGGTTGTCAGACACCACCAGAATAAGGAATGGGCTTTATATCTATACTGCATGCTACATTACTTATCCCAAATGTTTGGACTATTTTTCCTTCTGTTCAGTGCTATCTTTGCAGAATAATTATGAGTAATCTAAGTTAAAAAAAAAAAGAAAAGCCAAATAAGCTAAAGTAAGTTTAGGAACTTCTGCATTGCTGAAATAGCACTGTGAAAGATCTGCTGTTTATTTCAGTGATATAACAGTTTTTTTCCATTTATTGCCAGCTTCTTCCGTGAATTTGACAGTTTAATATTTTGTGACAGTTAAAGCTTTACTTCATGTAAATGTATTTTGATTTCAGAGATTCTGAACAAAGTTATTACAGGTCTGTCTCACACTGATAATGAAAGAAGATAGAAAGAGATACATAACCAATAGCATTTTTGACAGTTTTCTGCCAAGTCACACTATGTAGATTCAGCTGAGAAATGAAAAATAATTTTATTGAACATATCCTTATGGAGTCTAAAGAGACTTCTATGAATTCCAGTCCTGACATTTAAATCCTGTATTCAAGTAATATCTGAGTCATGAGAAGCTCACACCATTCTGTCATGCATCATTTGTTAATGACCTTCCTTGACCTTATAAAAAAAATTCCTAACAAAGGAAATGAGTATCCATAGTTGCTTTACCGTAAAAACGGTATTATTTAATACGAATAGCCCCATTCCAAACCCTGAACTTCAATGAAATAGCTAGTATGAGTTTAATAAGTTCATTATAAAAGGATAGTATTTCAAGACAGACAATTTACAAATTGTTATACAGCTATCTTTTTGTGCTATTATATTCAGAAGGCTGCAACAAGAGAAGGCATGCAGTGCCAGATGTGCCAATTAGGCAACAACAGAAAAGTTAATGGAAAAAGCTGAAAGAGAATAAAGGGGCAGAGGACCTCATTGCTCACCCAGGCTCTTCACAGTGGTACTTGATGGGAGGAAGAGAGCATAAGTTGGAACAAAAGAGGATCAGCCTGGATATAAGAAAAATGTTTTTTTTAAGAAAAACATTTTTCAACCTGAGGACAGTCAAAAGTGGAACAGGTTGCCCAGAGAGGCTGAACGGTCTCCACGCTTGAAGGTTTTCAAGGTATTACTGAATAAAGCCCTGAGCAACCTGGTCTGATCTCATCCCTGACCCTGTTTTGAGCAGGAAGTTGAACTAGAGACCTCCCTTGCCACCTGAATTATTCTAGCATCCTACGATCATACAGTACTGGGTACCCAACTGCTGGTAAAAAGAGAAAGCTTTCATAAAGTAACAATAAAACGGAAAAATTATTGCCAGATGGGAAAAGAGGTAATAGAGCCCTTACTTCAGTAGCTCTTTCTCCACTTGTTCCCTATTGCAACTGTTTAAGGGGGCAGGTATGTTCAAAGTTAGGAACAGGAAAGGTGGCAGTCTACAGAGTCGGCATACTAGCTCTGGAAGAGGTGATGGGGCTAGACTGGGGAGGCTGCCAAGCTAATTTAGACGATTATGGCTAGGGGTAATTTAGAATGCTTTTTTCCTCGTGCTGTGTTTTGCTTTTGTGACTCGTTGTTTTAACAAAATTTTATTTCTATTCTTATCTTGACAGAATTCAGTAAGCATACTCTTTTATATTTAAACCTTGTCACACTATAAATCTGAGTCACCTCACATACAGAGGATACAGCCTTCCTTGGAAAGGCGGACATAATTGAGGTGCACTGAAAAGAAATATTCATGCTCCCTCTATTCAGGGCTCCTCCTGAGGCTTCAGGTTGCTTCCATACTAGGCTGCAGGTGTCTCTTTGTAATGTTAACACTCGTTAACCCAACTCCCATGGTATGTCTGGGGATAGCCTGGAAATTCTTTGATGAGCAGCAGGAAAGTGGAAAGTGGCTTCAGACTTGAGGAGGGCGGGATGGAAAGGAAAGTCGTCCCTTTCAACTTGTCACACTAACATAAAACATACTTAAGATTGTCTTCCTAACATTTTTTTATTCTCTTCATTAGCCTACAAATATGAAAGGCTGACTTCCATTCCTAAGACTAAATCTGTTTTTGCCTATGTATTCAAAACAGAAATAAAACTATTAACTCTTCTGAAGTTCACAGCTAGATGGTGATGATGGAGGGGATGGGGAAGCAACTATTAGTTTCACTTTAACTGAAAGTGAAATAGGTAAAAAAAAATATATATAAAATGTCAGTACTGAGGATATTAGTAAAGATCTATGAAGATATGTATAAATATTCAAATAATTTCTGATTTCAGGAAAAAAGTGGAGTTGAATGTACAATCACAGAAAATAACGTTTTTATCTTATACAACTTTGTTTCTCTTTTAGTGGCAAAGCATTACTATAACACTGGTTGAGAAAGTGCAGATGGTTGCTGTAATCCTAGGATCTCTGTTCTTAGTAGCAAGTGTGACTTGGCTTCTATGGTCAGCCTTCAGCCCTTATGCAGTATGGCAAAGAAAGGACATCCTTTTTCAAATCTGCTATGGAATGTATGGTTTTATGGATCTAGTGTGCATAGGTAAGCTCAAAATCTTTAAACAGCACAGACTGTGGTTTAAGACTGTGACTATATCTATTTTTCTAATTGGTCACTCTAATCGATCACTCCAGTTCTTTGCAGATTTATTCGCAGCTGGTACCTTTGGCAAATACTGCTTTTTACAGTGTTACAAATACTGCAAAGAGGAAAGAACCAAAGAAACTTTACTCTCAGATTCATCAAAGTGTCTCCCCAAGATCTTAGTGGTGAGAACAGGATCAGTTTCAATTTCTTGAAAAAACAGATGGCTAGCAAAGTTCAGGAAGAACCAAAATACATGAAAATAACAAAGACATTATTAAAATAATTAGTAAAATTGTGTGCTGTCACGTCTTCTACTGATGCCACTTTGCATTAGATTGTACCATCAGGAAGCGCAGAAGAAGCCCCTGAGGATCTCATCAAACTGCATATCCAAAATAAAGTTGCACAGACTTATATAGGTCACTGTGCTAGTCATAGAAGAGAACAGAGAAGACAGACGTGAGTTCTTTGTACATCGTAAACAGTTATGAAACACTCTAACAGTGCTAACTATAATAACTTACTATACTATTAAAAAGTCTCAAGTCATTTAACTCTAGCTGAAATCTTATAAAAGAAAATGCAATTTACTGCAAAGCTATTTTGACCAGTTTTAAAATTTCTGAAAATACACTGGACCCAGAAATATTAAATAGAAATCCCTTTAGTATTTGATAAAACAACCTTGAATTGATTGTTAGAATAGCTACGATTATTTGCAGAGAAAATTTCATAATTGCAGTAAACATTAAACCACATTCTTACAATCACAATTCCAAGAAAATCCAGAAGTCAAATGCTATCTGATGTTTGCTTTGAGATTTCTGAGTGATAAATGTTGATGTTATCCCAATCTCATATATGGGAATTCAGAAGGACAGTGCTGAATTCTGCTCAATAAGGTGCAAAGAAACAGAGTGATTCCTAATGTCAAGGCTTTTGCTCCAACCATAAAGCCATATCATCTTTTATTGAAACCATCCCATTACTGTAAGAGTATTTATATTTCGGCTGGATCAGCAGTTCTGTTTATTTTGTAATTTTTCAAAGAGGAGCCCACTCTGGAATATTTTAGAACAGAGGCTTTCTTCTGTGAACCCAAATCTTCTCAGACAGAAAAATGAACAGAAACTAGGTCTCTAATATCCTGGACAAGTGCTCAGCTTTTAAATGAAAAAAAAAAAGGGCTCAGCTACATGTCCTTTTACATGCTGATTCCTGAATACCGCTTTTTCCAGCTTAACACTCAATATTGAGGTTTTTGCTTTTTAAAAAAAAAAAAACAGTAAGTGAAGACAAAATGTGCTCCAGGCATTCTGAACTTTTAATTTATATGGAATTCTGTTTTTTTTTACAATGATTACAATTGTAAAAAAATTACTTTGGTATGCATCAACTGGTTGGAATAACCTGTTATTTCAAACTATTTCCATTTCTTTCAATTTGTTTGACTGTTAAAACACCTAAACCAAATTAATCTCAAAATCAACTGAGAACATCTGTGGGTGATCAGAAATATTAGTGTATTTATATGTAGAAGTAAACTATTTTAAGGTGAGCCTGCAATAGATTGGTACATGCAGTTATGTAGCTGCCTTTCAAGCCAGCCGGGCTCAAGCCTCCCTCTGGGCTGGAAGCTACTGAACTAACAAGTGCCTCGCATGGCTACGGAGGTCCTAGCCTAGCTGGCACCACACAGGAGCAAAGGGGATGGCGTGCAGCTGTCTTCACCCACCAGATAAACTGACTTGCCTGTAATTACATAAATGCATATTTTATAGTCCTATCATAAATAATACATGGAAATTTTTATGTAAAACAACCTATAATTAAACATATTTGGACACTGTTTTGTAATTATGAAGTTTGGTGCAGATATGACTTAACAGTTTACTAAACTATATCTGGAAATTCAGAAAGCTGTATGAAGGAGGTTTGGTAATTGCAGAATTCTGATGATCCAGATTCATTCAGCCCACTTATTCTGCATATAATTTCAAGTAATCTGCATTCTGTAAGCTTGTAAGACCAGGAGTTCTTGTAACTCTTGAAAATATTTATTAGTAATTCAAACATATTCAATTTTATCTTTTTCTTTCATCATAAAGTGGGGGATTTTAGATTGATAGTTTTGATCTAAAACATTCAAATAAAGTTCTCTAAAAGATGGATATAATTATAACTCATGAATGATTTTTAAAAAACCCAACACTGTCCATTATGCTGATGACTTCCTAAAGGCATTAACATATGATTTTACCATTGCATATTATATATAAACTCTTCTATCATAAAGCTTGTGATGCTTACAGCCAGCCACAGTTCTCACTTACTATCTCCTCTCATTTGTGTTTAGTCATCCATGGCATTCTCTTAGATTTCAACAGGATTTGCAGTGAGTGAATACCTATACTCCCACTGGAATCTCTCTTTATTTCAATGAAAAATCTATGCAGACAGATGGGTTTTCCTGTGCAGCATGTATTTCAAGACAAGTGCTTGAGTTACTGGTGGTATAACCAAGACTTACTCCAGTTGCCTTTGGTTATGCCTCCCTATAGCTCTGCATAAACAATATGAATATTTTTGGTCATTTGTGAAGTGTAAATATTTGTACTTTTTGAAATGTTTTATTGCCATCATTTTTAAAAGCAGTTTTCCCAAAGGTAATGACATATTTATATGACATCTTTGAAAACGTGCATATCTTAATTTGTTTTCCCAATGAGTGATTTATATACCATAGGTAGCACACCACCCACCTTCTTATCAAGTAAATGACATGTAACTTGTATTTTAATTTTTGGTCTTGATTATCTTCTTACCAAAAGAAATATCCCAATGGTTACATATCACCAATATAATGTTCTGTTCATGCCAGCATACATATTTTATTGGTACCCATTGTTTTTCTTGTTCCACTCTGAATTTTTCTAGAATTCTAGTTTATTCCTAACAGGATCATCTTTTTTTACTTCTCAGTGTTAATTTCTATCCTACAAGTCACTAGTTTGTACATTTGTGCATCTAAGCTGGGTGTAAAGGTGTTCTCTCTTGAAACTTGCTGATGGTAGAAGTTTTCCTAAGGCAAACCTTGAACATTTTAATCAAGTAGAACTACTGCCTGTGAAACCCAGAGCTACTGCAGTGATAGTGCTAAGATCAGACCATCCGTGTAGGGATTACCAAAGGGAATGAGTTCACGAGTTAATATGAAAGGAAAGAATTAATAAAACCCTTATCTAGCCACTGAAGGACAATACACCAAGTCTTTGCCATTCTGCTTCGTAGACCGGGCAATTATTTCTCATAACAGTGAGGTCATATAAATTTGTTTATTTTCACTGGAATATAATCATAACTACTGGTCACAAATGGTTCTAACATGAACAAAACCTCTCACAAATAGTAACAGCTCACTTGCAATCCCAGGACAACAGTGCAGCTCCTTTAGAGCATGAAAAGCAACTGTAACATTGCCCCAGAAACAGGAGCGGTACCAGTGCTATGGCAAGGGAGTAAGAGATGGGAGCCAACGTGAGGTGTGACTAACCCTCTGAAAGCCTCTTTCTTCCCCACCAAGGAACTTGATGCCTAGCAGCTTTCATGTCACTCCCTCAGTTGTAAAAATGTACAGATTGAAGTTATTTATAATGAGCGCATCTAGCTGCACTTAATATTTCTTTACTCAGAAAGTCAGTCTTTCACTAATTCTAAATAGTTTTGAGAGAGTTTTATTGCTACTTTCAGAGTGGACATGTTTCACTTTAATGCTTTAAGCACTTTATTGCATTTGTTTCTATCTGTGGACCCTAGAATAGGATTAAGAGATAGCATTTTGTCCAGTGGTAAAGTCTGTTTCTGAAAAGGTTCTTTTATTCCCTGGTAAAAGTTTATGATGTTTCTGGGAGGACCATTCCTACATGATTATAACGAAGACTAGTGTGATAAATAAGGCGATATTGGAACCTAATACCACATCTGAACTAAGAGGAGTTACCTTCTTGTAAAGACATTCAGTATGAAAAATTTCAAGTGTTCTTGTGACTCAGGGTAAGAAATCCTTTGGATAGAGTGAAAGAATCTCATAGTACTCGGCAATAAAAGAAAAGAAAATTATGATCTCCCCATAATCCTATTGTCTGGATCCCACTACAATCGCAACATCTTACAAATAAATCCTGAAGGTAAAGTCCTTTTAGAGACTTTAGGACATTTTGCCAGGTCCGTCATCCCAAAACTCTCTTCCTTGTAGGTAATATTTGGACAGAACATCAGAACAGCTAACAGTAGTGAATTTTAACACTTTTTCTTGGGATCATCTGGGTCAAACAAGTCATTTTTTTTTTTCCCTAGGACTGTGCAACTATGTCCTCTGTGCTGTTGAAACCACAGTATTTGGAACAAGTCAATATTATTCATGGATTTATCCTTGTTTTCTCTCTCGTATCCTCATTCATTGCTGTGGAACTCTTAAGAAAAAGAAGATTCATTGCCATTTTCTTACCGCTTCACTTTAGTGACTAACTACTTATATTTTGAGCATCAGAACTTCTTTGAAACTGGAACATCTCCAGCATTTAAACCTTACACAGATTTTCCCTTGTTTGTGATCTTGGAACTGTTGGTGCCGAGAATTTTTTTCCCCCAGCCCCTGGAAAATATCTTTCAAAGAGACAAAAGATCTGTTGGAATTCTTTTGCCTCTTCTACATAGGTGTTTTTCAATCTGTAGTTTTATCAGATGGGAACTAAAGCTTTTTATGGGAGGAATTATGAAAGAACTCCTTTTCTCCTTCATCATTACCAAATGTGACAACTTTAATTCAAGCTCTGCAATATTTGATCCTTTGTTCCTTACCTTTTTTAGAGCACATGTGAATAACAGCTTTCATTTTAAAGAAAACTTCTCTTCCTTGCCATTGTTGAGAAAACTTTGAAAACATAATTTCAGTAAATCCTAAAAGCTCAAAAACAGTAAAAAAAGAGCTCCTTAAAAGAAGAAATCCTATGAATTTTTCTGTCATAATTTTGGGAGGATATATTTGACTGTTTAAATGTACTTCATGTGCCTCAATGATCCTTTCTCAACTGCTTCCTTCTCTATTCTGAAATACGTTGTTCAGGTTCGAATAGAGAGCAGGCAGGTATCAAAAATGTTTACATTGGTTTAAATAGGTTCTCTCAGTTTTGCTTCATCACAGTCTTGAGGGAAATTGGGCCAAAGAGTACTATGATCCAGTGACAGGTAGAGGGAAAATTATGCTCATCTGCCTTATCATTCTAGAGGAAATGCAACAGAAAAAAAAGTTGGGGCATCTTTGTCACAGCAATAAAACCATGGCTTATTTGGTTTGTAGATTTTGTACGTGATCGAACACATTTATCCTTTTTAAGACAATATAGCCAGTCATGAAGGTGCATTTATATTAACATGGCTGCTAAATTTTTGTGACAGTTGCACTATATATATCTGAGATAAGGTAGACATCTTGCAATCAAGAAAATTTTCCACTAAAATGCTGTGCTGATACAAAATACATTTAGAATATTTAACATCTAATTAAGTTTATATTGTGTTAGTTTTGCTGTATTGGATGCTTCAACGAATTCTAGGCAACTTGAAAGCCTTACAGAGATGCTACAATTGCTATCATGTCCTTCTGAAAGCAATCTTTTTGTTTCTCCATCTTTCAGTGTAATGATCTTTAAAAATACGTTAAGAGCAGGCATTGCTATCTTGAAATCATTGCACTTGAATCTGAGGTTTGCTGTTCATATAAATGTTTTTATCGTCCTTTCTGCTTGTGTCATCTTTCTTTGAATGTCTCCTTTCTGGTATCAGTTAACCCCACGAGGAGACCTCAGACACTTAAATCACAATTTCGTTGTATAGGAACAGGTGATACACAATCTCTTGGGATAAAGGACTATAGCCTGTGACACCGCAGATCATATTATAGATGTGCCCATGTATAGGAAAATTTTAGGCAAGAAACACACTGGACAAAAAATTTATAAATGCATTTGGCTAGGCAGAATGCTCTCCTCCCAAAGCAGAGAGTCAGACGAAACGTGACATTGCTCCCAGCTATGTAAGTTACCAGGCTGGTTGAGGAACAGAGGGAAAACCTAATAAGAAGGCTGAAGCCCCATGTGTCTCCCCAGTAAATCCATATTAGAAATACTTAAGTGTGTGTATAAATACATATACATATATACATACATCCAAAAAATGAAGAGTTTCATTTAAGTAAATAAAGTGCTTGCATGCATACAATAAGCATAAATACTAATTATGTGGAAGCTCATAAGCAGATTGGTCTGTTGAGGACTCTAGATATTCTGTATTTTCCTTGAAGGACCTTTTAAAAGATTTCCTGGGTCTCAACAAAAAAGATGTTTCTCAACTTTTGTCTACTGAATTTTGAAGAGAAAGAAGAAAGCCTATCATCCTTGCCATGCTCATCATAGTTAATAATAACATTTAATTTCTTCTTGCTCTACTGAAGCAAGACAGGAAAGTCATTATAGTTGCAGCTGTTTCAGGTTTTCATAAATCTTCTGTGTTCCCAAGTTGAACTAAGAATGTGAAAACAATTAAATTTGTTTGTGTCTTCTGAATTCTGCAAAACACTTAAACAAATTTAAGACGTTCCTGTTCATTACAGGTCTAACTTAGTTAAAGATCTACTTAAACGATTACAAATCTCAGTAAATAGTACTTACCATGAACAAGGTTAACACTAGAATAAACGGTCAATTTACAAATCTGCCAGTAAGGTTCTTTTATGTTGCTTTACTTAAGCCTAAATACTTTATTTAGTTAGGCATGCTCAGATTATTCCAGTATTTGTTATGTTGAGCTTTCATTCAGAGCAATTTTATTTCTTCTGCATATTCCCTTCTCTCAATCTTAAACACATGAATAACCAGTCATAATGCATATGTACAATTTATTTGAATTATCAGTTACAAGTAATTTAATAGGCTCTGGCAATTGCCAGATTCATTACAATGTGTTACATCTGTATTTGCTCTCAAAATGGTATCCAGTGACATTTTGTACAAACTAATTTTTTTTTCTTAATTTCAGGGCTGATAGTACACGAAGGTGCATCTGTTTATCGAGTGTTTAAGCGCTGGAGGGCTGTGAATCTACACTGGGATGTGTTAAATTATGATAAAGCCACAGACATAGAAGAGAGCAATCGAGGAGAACCCTCAGCAGGAAGGACATTGTGGTTACCGCTGACTGCATTTAGAAACAGAAGTTTAGTTCATCCAACACAGTTAACCTCACCAAGATTTCAATGTGGCTATGTATTGTTACATCTGTTCAACCGCATGAGACCTCAGGAAGATTCATCAGAAGATAATGGCTCTGGGGAAGTAGTGATGAGAGTGACCTCAGTGTAAACATGATGCTCACTGTGCTACACAGATAAAGCTAATGTGCCCTGATGTTACAGGACTTTGGAATGTAGTTACAATGAATGGTGAAACCATTAACACTTGAAAAAATATATACACATTTTTTAAAAATTTAATGCTTTTTATATGATCAGCTAAAACACAAATACATTTTTCTGAAAAAAAAAAAGTCTCTTGCTTTTTATATAGTCTGGTTTATTAGATCTTTTGTCAATTTGTACTTGAGGTGTATACAATATAGTTTAACTCTTAGGTCTTTGAATGATGAGGAAGCTCATTTTTAAGTAAAAAAATATTTAAATGTATTTTCTTAAACTCTGCCTTTAATCCACTACTGTTATTTTTCCCACTTTCATGAGGATTAAACTGAACAACCTTCTTACAAAAAGAAAAAGAGTGTTGACACAAGTAAAGTATTCTTCCTTTTCTGTCTTTATTTTGTTGTTGTTTGTAGCTCAGTTCACGTGTATGAAAGTAAGCAAAGGATATATTGTCCCTTGCCTTCAAGCAGAAGTCCAGTCGGTGTTCTACAAAACATGAGGGAAGATGCCAACTCTTCTTTTAGCTTTCCCACATGGATGTGCAAGATGTCAGACACAAGTATGACACCAGCAGGGGAAGAGTCTTGCACTTCCTCTCCAGTCTCTAAGATCTGCAGAGTGCTGGTGCTGTGCCTGTGCACAGAAATGAGATTACCTTCCAAGCAGTGGTGCTGAATTTAGCAGCCTGTGAATTTCTAGTACCATCCTAACTATAGGGCATTGACATCCCATATTTTTGGAAAAAAAAGAAGAAATGTACATTACAACTTCTGGAATAATAATAAATCCTAATGGAAACTGAAATAGAAATAATTCAGAGCCTTAATTTTGCCAGGTAACGAATCATGGTATTAAAAATGAGCCAATAGTCATCTTTATCATGATAGCTAATCAATGCCGTGAAGTTTGCATCTCTGTTTTTGTCTCATGGCAAAAATTCTAATGTCATTTAATCAAATGGAAATGGAAATAATTTCCAAGTTAAAAATTAAGTCTGTTGAAGATCAAGATGAAAAAGTAGGGCTGAAATTATTCTGAGAGCTCTAGCTTACTTAAAACAGTTTGTAGTGGGTTGACCTTGGCTGGCTGTCAGATCCCCATCCAGCTGCTCTCTCCCCCTCCTCAACAGGACAGGGGGAGAAAATAAAATGAAAAAGCTTGTGAGTCAAGATAAAGACAAGGGCATCACTTACCAATTACCGTCATGAGCAAAAAAGAGACAACACGGGGAAAATTAATTTATTGCCAATTAAAATAGAGTTGGATGGTGAGAAACAAAGACAAAAGCTAAACCACCTTCCTTCTACCCCACCCTCCTTCTTCCCAGGCTCAGCTTCACCCCTTCACTTCCAACTTCTTGTCCTCCTCCCCCCGAGCGGCACAGGGGGATGGGGAATGGGGGGCTGCAGTCAGCCCATAGCAGCTCCTCTCTGCTGCTCCTTCCTCCTCACACTTCTCCCTGCTCCAGCCCGGGGCCTTCCCAGGGGCTGCAGTCCTTCAGGATAAACCTGATCCAGCGTGGGCTCTCCACGGGCCACATTTCCTTCAGGGCCCGTCCACCTGCAGTTGTGTAGGGTCCTCCAGGGGCTGCAGTGTGGATATCTGCTCCAGCATGGTCCTCTCCATGGGCTGCAGGAGATACCTGCTCCACCAGGACCTCTCCAGGGTCACAGGGGAATCTCTGCTTGGGACTGGCTGTCTCTCTCCTCACAGAGGCCGCCCCTGCAGCTCCCACTCCCACCTGGACCCCTGCACCCAGTACAGACTTAAACATTTTTCTGTTTCACAATAAGTGGCGACCAATGGCAGAAAAATTGTAAGAGTCATTTTGTGCAGTAGCTGGAGAGCTGGGGCTGGAAAATTCCCTCTCACGGATCAACAGGATGCTGCTGGAATCAGCGCATGCTTTCCCTTTACAAGAAGCTCACGTGCCAAGACCAGACACAGGAGGCTTCTGCAACTACACTTGGAAGGGAGATAGAAATAATTTAAGCACTGGAGCTAAGAACTCCTTACATATTCATAAACATTTAGCCAATGAACTCTACAGAGGGCCCAGCATTCTGCGTTACACTCTCACAAGCTCAAATTTACACTTACTAAATCTCCAGATGACTTACTGCTCTTTAAACAATTAATGTGAAAAGCAGTATATAAGCCATGAACAACAAAATGGTATCTCAAAAAAAAGGTAATTTCTCTCTTGCATGGCAAATTACCATCACACGACTGGCAATCTCATTGAGAAGCTATGAGAATTCACTTCCAGATTAGCTTTAGACAATTTCCCAAAGGAGGAGTTTGTGGAGAAACAGAAGATGAGAGAAACTATAACTGGGGAAACCTGCTGTATCGCTGGGAATTTCTTGTTTTTAATTACTACTTAAATAAAGCCTGCTTTCCCAGAAGGACCACAAATCCACATGACCAAATTGGAATCAGAGTTAGTATCTCAAAAGCACTTGTAATACAAGGAGAATAAGGTATCTGTGGTCAATGTACTTAAAAGGTTATGTTTCACACCTTTTAGGTACTTGTGATCTCTCGGTTTTAAAGAATATTTTTATTCTTTTATTTTTATTCAGTGATCTTTTTACAGGATCCTAAAAACAAAAATTGAGTGCTATATGAAAACATTTGGTTGTAAAGAAATCTTTTTCATTCACATCCAAATAATTAGGGTGCTGGAAAAAAATGACTCACCAGAAAAGATCAATAGATGTGATTTAAAAGAGGACAAGATTCCTGTGTACAAATACTTGAAAGACATCTGGGTCTATAACACTTAACAGCTTCCAAGTGAAAAAAATGGTCCAATTAAGAGTAATGAAAATTAGTGGTGAGAGAATTGTTTAGGGCAAATATCAGAAAAGCCTTTTTAATAGTAGGATTTGTCGTCATTAATCATTTCTATGGCACAATAATTCTGCATATGTCTGCATTTCCGTGTTTCTATATATATAAAGCAAGATCGGGAAATGATAAACAGTGACAGGATTTGTATGGGCAGGGTGCAGCTGTGAGAAAAAAATTGAATTAAATCTATGGCTGTATTGTGCTGTGGAGTGTTTTCAGTAGCAAGAGTGCCTAGTGCAGGATATGAGTATTTCTTCGTTGACTTTGTATTTGGATTTGTGCAGTACTGCAGTGCTGTGATCACCTACATGCAAGACAGATGAATTCAAATCAGAACAGGTGCAGAGAGGGGATATTAGGATGAAAAAGGAGTAGGGACTCTATTTCACATGAGGAAGTTAGAAGAGCGTGGCTAGTTCTGCTTAACAAAAGTTGAGAGTGAATGTTATTGTTCTCAGTTAATATGTTGTAGAATAAAATTTATTTTAGGCAAAGAACCAGCCTAAGAAGCAGAAGAACTCAAGGACACAAATAGATCACAAATAAATTTAGCTGGAAGTTCAAGGTAGTTTTAAAATATTCATATAATGAATCACAGACAACAATTCAAGTTGGAAGGGCCTGTGGAAGGACATCTGGTCCAAGCTCCAGAGTCAATTCTGAGGTCAGACCAGGTTTCTCAGGGTTTTAAGCAGTCAGGTCTTAAAATTCTGCAAGGATGGAAATTTTATATCCTCTCTGGGCAACCAGCTCCAGTTCTTGACTGTCCCCAGAGTGAAAAAGTATTTCGTTCTATCCTACCTCTTGTTCCAACTTATGCCTGTTGTCTCTCATCCTCCCATAACGCCCCACTGTAAAGTGGATGGCTCTGCCTTCTTGATAAGCCCCTCGCAGGTGCTGGCAGGCTGCTGTTAGGCCTCCCCTGAAGCCATCTCTTCTCCAGGCTGAGCAAGACTTGATCCCTCAGCCTCCCCTCACAGAAAAAGCACTCTGGCCCTCAGCCAGCTTGGGGGTCTTCTGATAAACTTGCTCCATGTCTTTTCTGCACTGGGTTGCCCAGGGCGCTGTTGGCCGTCCCTGCAGCCAGGGCACACTCCTGGTTCATGCTCAGTTTGTGTCTGCAAAGGTCCCCAGGTCCCTTCCCGCAGAGCTGCTCCCAGGCAGGCATGGACCAGCCTGTGTCTTTGCACCGGTTCTTCCTGCCTAGGGACAGCACTTGGCATGTGTCCTTGATGAATTTCATGAGTTTCCCTCTGGTCTATTCCTCCAGCCTGGCTAAGTCCCTCCGGATGGCAGCCCTGACCCACCTGTGTGTCCCTGCAATCTGGCATCATCTGCAAACTTGAGACTAGAACTGTCTGTCACCTCCTCCAGGTTACTGATAAAGATGTCAAATGGGACAGGGCCCAGCACAGACCCTTGCGTTACTCCACCTGTTACTGGTCTACAGGCAGTGTAGGTCCCATTAACCACCACCTTCTGGACCCAACTATCCAGCCAGCTTTTTTGCAATCAAATTGTCCAGCCATTCAGACCTCAATGTCCTGACTTTGAAAGACGACTATTGTGCCAGAGGGTGTGGAAAGCCTTGCTGGGATCGAGGCAAATAGCATCCGCTGCTCTCCCCTCAACCACAAATGCAGTCCTTTGAACACAGAAGGCAAACAGGTGGGCCAGGTATGATTAACCTTCAATAGTCAGGCTCACTGTTCCCAACAACCTTCCTCTTCTTGCATGTGCCCAGAAATGGGCTCCAGGAGGACTTGCTCCATAATTTCCCCAGGGACTAAAGTGAAGCCAACCAGCCTGTAGGTCTCTAGGTTGTCCTTTGGGCTTTTCTTGAAGGTGGGTGAGACATTTGCTGCTCTGTGCAGTTGCCAGGGACCTCCTTGATCTCTACAAGTTCTTGCACACAATCCCTGATTCAGTCTTTACCCACTGGTCAATGTTACTATCCTCCTTGAGCCCTTTAACTAAGCACTGAAGGCTGTGAGAACTTGGTGGTGAAGACGGACGCAAAGAAGGCATTAGGGACACTGGTCTTCTCTGTATCCAGTGCCACAAAATCACTCACCTCACTAAGCAGCGAGCCCACATTTCCTTGTTTGGCCTTTTACTACTCATGTAGAAGCTGAAGCTCTTCATCTTGCCCTTGATGTCCCTGGCAGTTCAAGCCGAGCTTTGGCTTTCATAACCCCATCCCTGCATGCCTGGGCAATATTTCTAAAGCCTTCCTTTGAAGTCTGACCCTGCTTCCACCTCCTGTATGTGGCCGTTTTGCAGTGGAGCTGTGCGATGAGGTCTTGATTTAGCGAAGCCAGAATCTTGATACACCTGTTTGTTTTCCTGGGTATCAGGATGGTCCATTCTCGTATCTGGAGGACGCGGCCTGTACAGACCTGGGAGTTCCCTCATCTCCTTCACCCTTCAGAGCTGCTCCCCTATGAGCCCAGCTGTCCGCTCCCTGGACAAGCCTCAGGCTGCTTGCCTGGTGCCCCACATCTGGGCTCTGTGACTCTCCTCCTTCCCTCCCCTCAGGATCTTCATCTCCCCTCTTTCACACTCACCATGGCCAACGCTACCATGGGTCACCACGTCCCCTGCCGGTGCCTCCTTGGCAGGGACAGCAGATCCATCAGTGCAACCCCTGGGCTGGCCCAACCAGACCCCAACAAGAAGTTGTCCCTGACACCCTCCAGAAATCTCCGCGACTGCGTGTGTCCTGCTGTGCTGCCCTTCCAGCAGGTGACAGGGAGGTTCATGGCCCCCAGGAGCACCAGGCTCTGCCCTCCCCAGGCTTCCTCAAGGGATCTGAGGCAGACGTCCACTCCCTCACCCTTAGTCTGTGGTTGGTAACATGCTCCCCACCACGCTGCCGCCTTCCCTGGCCTCCCTTTGGATCTGACCCATGAGCCCTCACCTGATCCTTGTCCATCCCACAGGAGAGCTCCATACATCCCAGCTGCTCCTTCGAACTGGGAGTGTCCCCCCTCCTCTTCTTCCCTGCCTGTCTTTCCTGAGAGTGCCACAGTGAATTACTGGAAGAGCTTCCCAATAAAAACAGCAACAACAAAACATCCAACCTGTTTCAGAGGGAGTTTGATGACTTTATGAAAGTAATTAAGATGTTATTACTAGTGGTGGCAGAAGACTGGGATTAATACCCTTCCCTCTCCATGCTCATTTCTACGTACACAAAATGCATACATCCCCTCTTCTGAAGAATTCCATGTCTCCTCCAAACAACTAAACTTGTTTGCAGTTAATCAAGTTATGTAAAAAGCATGTATGTAATGGACACCAAAAAAACACTGTTGACCCAACCACAGAGCCAGATTACGATGTGAGGTGAGGTCTTGCCTGAAGTTTCAGACAGAGTAACAAACAACACTGGAAATCTGACCTCTTGTAAAAACCTGTATTTCAGTCACCATCCTGTTTGACTATTAAAACTGCAAGTGGGAGAGAATCAAGGTGTAGCACAAACTGAAGGTTTTGCACCACCACCTCTGGAAAGTCAGATTTTTTCTGTTTTCCTTGCATTAGTCCCCACTGTCAGTAAAACAATGGCCTACAGGCAGTGCAAGGGCAACTTTGGAGTTTCCCTGTTGGGACCCAGGAGAAACAGCAAGAATTCTGCTTGAAATGGCCCATGCATTCTTATCAACTTGAAAGCAAGGAAATCAGGAAAGCAAGGAATCAGACTGTGCTCATTCAAGGAGAGTGGTGTTTGCTGCTTAAACTAAAGATCAGTAGCCAAAAACTGTAAGTGGTAAAACACAGATTTCCAGGGCTCTCAATGACAAAGCCATTTCCAGTCACTGCTGTACATATAAGGTTTTAAAGTGTTTAAAGTAAAAAAAAAATGCAGTTTTATAACACTTAGATTACTATTGTAGGCATGTAGTTTAGGGACTCAAACTCAGCAGAGGTCCCTGGACTGGAGACACTCAAGAACCCTTTTGAATATCAACAAGAAAACTAACGGAAAGCCCATTTTTACTTTAAAAACATAGAAACAATTATACAAAATAAAGCTGCTTCATAAACAGTTTCTTGACCACAGAAGACTAATCTGATGGGAGCTCTACAGAATAGCTCCCTGCATTCTCATTTCTTTGCTCTGGAATTATATTTAAAATTCAACTTATTGTTAAAACAAGTCATGTAATATTTAGAGCAAACCTTTTCACATATTGAAACTGCGTATCATCAGTATTAGCCTGCTCTGGTGTGTAAATAAAATTTAGCAGTTCAAACAGCACTGCGATGGAATAGGCAGCACGCTTACTGAGCTCTGCCAGTCTGATTACACTCCAGACCAAGCCACAACACTTTCACAGGAATTTTTTGACTCCATTCATAAGGCACCATTGAACCCATCATGTTTGCAAAGCAAACTGCTGTTAGCTGCTCAAGAATTGCTTTGCAACTTGGGCTCCACTGCAACAGAAACTTTGAGGAAAGAATATATGTGATTTGGTTGGTGACATTTCATACTAGTTGCTTGATAATGTTTTGGGTTTTTTTAATTACATAATATCTCTAGTTTATTGCATCATTATTCTGTAAATGACATACCCAAGGAATGATTACCAATATTGAAATCTACCTCAAATCTACCTATGCCAGCACAGGACAATACAAGCAGGGGCTACGATGCTCAGAAGCGTATTTCTCCCTCTGAAACCTTAACAGGTGTTTTAAAGAGAACCGAAGATTTCCAGTGGACTAAATTTGAAAACAGTTTGTTATTATCTGTCAGATCTGTGACTCCAATAATTATGTACTAAGAAAGATGACAATTTTCTAATGCTTGAAAAACAGGCACTGTTAGCAGGTTTTCTGAAGAGAAATGAAGATGCTCTTTAAAACATTTCATCTTTCTTGTTTGCCTTACATGAAAGAATTCATTTTCATAAACCTCATAACAACTTCAAAAAACCCTAGTGTCCCGGGTTTTTTCAAAAAAACAGTTCCTAGAATCACCTCTTAGCTATTGTGTAAGAGGAGATAAAGCAGTGTTCAGGGATGAGAGAGGACACCAGAGAAATCTTTAAAAACTGGGAATACTTGTATTTCATTTTATTAAAATCAGAAGTGAGGTTTCAGATCTTTCTACATTCAGAAATTTGTCAGATGGGTACTGACATTTCTCCTGGATATAAGAAGAGATATTTATAATGCACTGTAGACTGCAACCACAGTCTGAATTAAAGGTGATGCATACATTAAAACCAGTCATATGGCAAAAAATAAAAAGGAAACACTAGGAGACGGGTCACTGAGAAGCATAAACACCTTTCAAAGATCACCTGCAGATAACAGAAAAATAGCAATCGGTAGCATAAATTCTCCCTGCTGTGGCCAGTCAAGTATCCTGCAGGCATGTAAAAACCCATGGTCGTCCCCCTACTTAATGAGTTCTCGCCTGACAGACTAAAACAATCCTTTCCCCTGACATCTCCACATGTGCTAACTCCAGCTGAATTTGACCCTGATTTGTCACCATTTGCTCCCTTAGTTCAGAAGATGTTGGCAGTGGGCTTGAGAGGCTGTCCTCTGAAGGATAAACGGTGTATTAGCTGGCTGAAAATTTGTAAAAGCCTCACCAAAATGACATTTTCAACATGAAGCAGCTTGCTGGAGCCAACCACAGAACTTCTTTTAACAGCAGTCCAAGCAAATAGTGTTGAATCAGGTCTGTGCTGGCAAGTCCATCTGAGTGCCAGAATTCAGGATCAGCCATGGGCAGAGACCAGAAAAGCCGCCGAGGTCGCCACAAGAGCAAAAGTTAAGGTAAATGAAAGGGGCTTGGACAGCGGTGGCTTGGTGACCTGGAGAACTTCCTCCAGCTTCCACAGTTCCTTCCTGGCCCAAAACCTTGCTTTGTCCTACATGTGAGGCTGGAAGAGGAGTAGCCAAACTTGTGAAAGGAAAAATTATGTTGAATAATTAGTCCACAGGTCCCATTTTCTAGGCCTGACCACCACTAATTCTCGAGGAAAGAGTACTTGTCCCCTCCCTTGTTTGCAACTTTTGTCCTGCCAGTTTTGAAAAAGGGGGGAAAAAATGCAGCCAAACCCAAGGAACTTGTTTTTTTCTAAGGGATCATATCAAAGTCACCACATGCTCCTCATCCAAATTTTGCTAGAATTCAAAAAGCTGAACTGGAGCAGCTAAGCCTTTAAAGAGGGGAAAACTGACCTCCGCTGTAGGAGACAAACTGAATGTGAGCGATGTCCCCCCGCTTCCCCACGCCCCTGCAGTAAGGCTTCACCTAGTGCAGCGCTGCCTACCAGCTGCCTGGGAACAGACCCAGTCCTTGGGAAACCTCAGCGGGCTCCATCACCGCCGGGGCTGGCTTTGCCTCCGCTCTCTGCTGCAGGCAGGGGCCTCTGGCAAGTCCCCGCCTGCACGCCTGCAGCGGGCTCAGCCCCTCTTCGCCTTTCTGCTCCGCTTCGGACACCCCTGCCAGCAGAGCTGTCCCGGAGAAAGGCGTCCCTTCCTTCCCCCAAGTGCAACTCAAAAAAAAGGCCCAAATAATTTTAATATAACATGTTTTGTCCCCTCATACATAGCTTCCCACGCCGACCTAACAGGATAAGAAAAGCTATCATCCAGGCACAGACTGGCTCCATCTGGGTAGTGTTTCTTGTTAGACTTTGCTGTTTCTTGTCCCATAAAGATTCAGTTTGTGTTAATGAACTTTAGAAAAGTATCTATAGAAGCTTTTACACTTTGAAATGGAAACTTTCTGTATATGGGCAGATATTAGCAAGAAATTTCAAGCTAGCACCTCACATTCAGCACACACTGGGGTGGGGCATTCGTTCCCAGTAAACACATGTGGGCTATCACTCACTCCTGGATGTTAAGGTAATTTATCCACATCCCAATTTGCCGCTAATGACAATTTGGCATTTGTCCATGAAACAAGAGTTTCTAAGAGACCCGTTCAACATTTATCCTCACATCAAGTGTTTATCACCTTCGCAGGACGTTAATTTGGGGTTTACATATTGAATAAAACACCCATTTACTCCAGTGGAGAAAGGTATGTTTCATGTTGTTTAAGTTTTTAAAAAATGCAAACACAATTTCATGGTAAGTAACAACCCCTAATGACCAATCCACCATTTCCAGTCATTCATAGGGTTAAATTCGTTTTCCTGTCCTCTTCCCAAATTGACATGTTTTTTGTGACAGTTTCTAACCCATCACTCAAGAAAAGCCCCAGACACACCATGCCTCACACACTGAAAGGTGTATGCTTTGCATGACAGGACAGCTTTAAACTCACCACTTAGGTCAAACTAGCATTCAGCTCTCGAGCCTTCACCCTGTTGGTGGAAGGGGCAGAGGTCAGACAGTCTCCTCCCAAGCATCATCCAGATGGGCTAAACCCTGTAGTTAAGGAGCTGTGTGTCAGCAGTTGCCCCTGTTTCCCCAGCTGACATGGGCTCTGCTCATGCCACTGCAACCTCAAGAGCTGAGACGCCCCGAGCCCTACGAAAACTTTTAGAGGGCAGCAGCCGTCCCGTTATGTGCACAGAAAACATGACCACCCGTTGCACAGTTCAGCTGAACAAGTCTTCGTTCTTTTGCTATGTCTCCCTGTTCTGCCTTTCCCTTCTCATCAAGATGCCTTGTTCATCATGCCCCATGGGTGGAAAAAACACACTAGCCCCACCAGAAGGAAAAAGGAAAGTTATTGTAACCAGATTTCTTGGGGATAGAAGTTGTTCCCTTTCCTGCCCAAGCCCTTCATTATGTACTGCCCTCCAGCAGCGGCAAGAAGGGGTGGTGATGGCTACATTGCTGCGTCCTTTTACTGCTGCATTCTGTGAATTCAAAAAACAGCCTGTGAGGATGAGTCCCTCAGGAGAGGGACTGCATGTAAAGCCCAGTCCTCAGGACATGGCTGGATATCATTGCACCACCACTAGCCAGAGCCAGGCACGCCCTGCCAGGAAGGTCACACAGCTCCCTGGCAGTGGATGGACTGCTTTCTTACCTTGTTAGCGACTCCAAGCCTAAGGATGCTCAAATATTCCCTCACTCCCTCCATGCACAGGTCAGCTCTTCTGCTGCTGGCCTTCCCCCCTGCGCCTGGGACCCCCTCACACCTCACTGCCCTGCTCTGCGACCAGCAGAGCCTGCCCCTTCGGCTGACTGTCTCCAGTGGGAGGGGAAAGAGCTTCACCTCTTCTATTGCAGCTTTCCAGAAAACACAGGTGGCACTAACCAAACTCCTGCCTGGAAACGAGTCTATGTGCAGAGAAGGAGAGGCCATGTCTGGCAGAGGTACGGGGACAGCAGGAGAGACACAACATTGTCCTAGCAGAAGCCACTTCAGGCAAGGCTGCAGTAGATTGGGATTAGTCCTGAGTGGAAACAGGCAGCGAAATGGCATTGATCAGCTATTTTCTTTGAATCTGTTTGCAAAGTGTCACAACTATCTATCTCCCGAGTGCCTGCATTCGTGGGTCTTGGATACTGCCTGCTCTTTCTTTCACTTCTGGGTGAGGAAAGCAATGGCCAGCATTCACTATAGGACATACCATATGTTCAGTGTAATGTGGGAATAGAGGCCTGGCATCACGTCTCAGCTATAGTTCACTGCTGGCACAGTGTCTGTGCCCAACTCTGTTCTGCTAACCCCTCTTACATTTTCTTTCTCTTGTCCCAGTGCCTCATTGGCATGCCAGGGCTCAAAAATGCTGAAGCATGCAGAGCTGGCAGTTGTCAGATGGAGATGCCTTTGGGGTATTTGGCTTAGCCACACCACTAGGATCTTTTGCTGTTCACTGACCATTTCCCTCCTCAAGTTCAGGGGAAATTTTATCCTGTGGAGATAATCCTGGCAGGAGCAAAAGGCATTGCTGCGTGCAGGGTGTTGGTCTCAGCTGCAGAATTGCTTCCCTTTAAAAGACATCCTGCAGCTGTCCAAAATGGAAAACTTGATTTACCTTCCACTCCTCCTTTATTGAAAGCAAAATGTGTAAGAAGGCAGGAACAAGCCTCTGCCAGTGACCCGTGGGAGGACATGAATTCTCCCATTGTTTGAGGCCTCTTGATTGCCAGGAAAAGGGCTGAATGAGATGGACCCTGATGAACATAGCAGACAGCCCTGCTTGACACCCAACCTCCTAACCCTGGGCTCAGCTCCCTCACTACCCGCACTGAGAGCGGAGAGGCTCTCCTGAGGAGCAACGTGCTGCTACGCTTACAGCGCATGGGTTTATGGTGTCCCATCCTCCTCCTCTGGCATCAGAGTGCAAGAAATTAATTCTCCTGACATTCATGGTAGCGCTTCAGCTGCTTCCCCCACCTCCAGTGGTAATGCTTGCATGGACATATGACATTTTGGCACTGCCGGCTGGAGTCTTATGTCTAAGCTTGGATACTGTTTTACATTGACAGTGCAAATCTCTTAGAATGAAAAAACTCTTAACTGATACAGTTCAAATCAAATTTAAACCAATTTTTATTGACATAAAAATACAATATAAAAAAGAGAAAAATCTCTTCCCAGGCAGATGCAGGAGGTGTAGAGAGGCAAGATGGGAGCAGGGCACAAGGAGCCCACCTAGATGAGAGTGACTTGAAGAAGGTGGACCCAAGTGACGGCGGCAGGCAGTTACTGCTCTGTGCTGCAAAGGATGGTGAAAAACCTGCCTTGTCCCAGCCACTGTGACCTGGGGAAATTTCCTTCCTGACCCTAAAGGTAGTGATTGGCTTTACACCAAGCACGAGAGCGGAAGTGGCACAGTCAAGTCCATGGGGCATCCCAGAGGTGGCCCATCCATGTGGCCATCACAGTGGCCTCCTGATGTCCTGGATCACCTGAATCATCACCATGAGGAAGATCAAGAGAATCAGGTTAAAGACAGACAATTCCTGACTATCCATTGTCCTTGGTACACATAGCAGCCATCACTTTAACAGGGTCTGTTTGAGTAGACCATGGTAAATGATCCCTATGCACATGAGAATTGGCTGTGGTGTGAGGCCACAGTTCTGATTTTAAGAACCTGTTTTCATTTTCTAGCTGCATATATTGTGATTTATACATCATGTTATTTTTTATAACTGTTTCTTTTTCTCTTTCTAGCATTTTGTTCTTATATATCTCCTCTTCTAACTTCTCCACTACTACTCGCAAGCAACTTCCTAACAGCTAGCACAAGCCTGCTTTCCCCTTTCCTCTCCTCCACTTACGAGAACCTTTTAATTTTTCAGCTTCATCCCAGACTTGGTGGCTGCCTGGCCCAGGGGACAGTGCACTCCCACGGTGAGTCTGCCTGCTGTGGGGTTCGGGTTTGTAGGAGAGTCCCTGGTCCCAGTACTAAATCTTGAGCCTCATCCATGGTGACGGTAACCTGATTTGCTCATAATGAGCTTTGAGAGAGTCTAATTATCTCAGGTGCCTAAATACTGCCACAGCAGGTAGCTAAGTCTGTCTTGTTGTTTTAATACAAGTCTAAAATATTTCAGTTCAGCCATCATATAAGAGTGGTGAGCTACCTTGGTCGCTGCCAGAGAGGTCCCTTTACACACTGACAGCTCCCCAAATCGCATCACTTACTTACCAACAGCAACACAGCAAAGCTTATCCATAATTCCCACCACAACCTGCAGGTTGCTATTCGTCTCCCTCCCTCACATGTAGGGCCAAAGGACGTAAACACTCTCAAAGTCTCTCTGCCAGATTGAGCATGACAGAAGGACACTTGGCAGCTCCGTCATTAGTTGACTCCTCCATGCCATAGGAGGCCGGGATGCAACTCTCTCTTTTGCTGAGAAGTCTTGAACATGCTGCAAAGCTTTCCATTTTTGCCCTGGAGGTGGCAAGGCCATGAAAAGGATGCATGCAACTAGTGTGCCCATCCGAGTAATATCAGCTGCAAAAAAAAACCCAATGTCAAGACAAATCTTTTGAAAAACTATTTATTGCAAAACTAATTCAGATATTTCAGGAACTGTTTTCTATGGATTCTCCAATTCATTGCTACCTTAACACTGTATAAAACATTTGCTTGTCTAGTTTTGAGTATGTTCTCAACAAGGAAATGAAGCTTCCTTAGGCATTCCATTATAAAAAGGATTTTTCCATGGGAAACAGATGCAAGCTACTAAATCACATGCTTTTACACACATGAAAATTGATTTTGAAGTGAGGTTTTCTGAGAACTACCAGGCTACAAACCTGATTTATTGTGTGGGCCTAGCCCTCCAATCTGTAGTGTGTATTAAAATACAGAGCTACCTGAAAAACACAGAATTTTTCACACCAGCAGAACATCCATTTTTTTGAGTAGGCCACAAAGCAGCCCAAATGTGGGAGCTTCCAAACTTGTAGGATTCCCAGTCCTTTTAAATTTTCATTTAGTATTTCTGTATTGCCTTTTTTTTTCCTTTCCCATTATTTTCTTTGTTTCTTCTTCATGTATGATAAAATTAATCCTTTAGAAGGCAGGGTGATTCATCTTTAGGACCAGTTGTAACTTCATTTTTGTTGTCTGATGATCTCTTTACCTACAGTTTGTTCGCAACTGAGAAATGTGTACTAACCCCATGGTGAATAATACTCCCTACATATCTTTCTAGATAAGAACATTGCCCAGAAGAAACGCATTATTGATCCTGGGTATTTGTAGATCTTGTTATAAAGATTCCCAGATGTCAACACCACAGAGCTGGAAAGGACTGCTAAAAGTAGAGCCAGGGTGAAAAATGCATTGACAGTAGATGATTTAAAATAGACACTTGGGATGATCAGTACACCCAGTTTTAGAAATTGTATCTTATGGTAAAGTGAAATATTAATATTTAAGCCTACTATAGTGCATCTTCTTGAATACTTCACTACATATAAAGAACTGGGCAATTTTTAGAGGCAATATCCCTGTTGCAGTGTTGCATTCACTGGCTTTTTGCCACGCATACAATTTTCTCCATGTCCCATAACACAGCTTATCCAATAACTTCTGGGTATGATGCAAGAAAGCATGTGAAAACTCTTAAGCCCTTGGTGTACATGATGCTATCTAGCTTCTTGGCTATCCTCCTTAAACTCAGAAACTTCTCTCACTTTAAATTTGAATCAGCTGAAAGAAAGCAGAAAATTGGGGGGTGGGCGTGGAATTATCTTTCCTTGAAAAAATACAAGAATGCCTTTTCTGGTTTACATTCCTTTTGGTTACAATTTGTTTAGGATGTACTTCCTTTCATATCTGAAAGTCATTTGATGCCCATCACCTGATGACTCTTTTTTAAAAAAATATCATTCCATCCTTAACTTTCTAGTAAGGTTGGTATTTACATATTTAAAAAAACCTCGAGCATGTTGACAGTGTGAACCATTAACTGGTTGAAGAAATCACAAATAAAGCCCAAAGTCACTTCAGTTCAGTTGTTAAGTGGCCAAGGTAGTACAGGACAAACAGAGTTATTGATGGAAAGGGACACTGGCAAACAGGAACCTACATTTTCATCCCAGTTCTGCTGATAACTTTTTACTCACTTTGCTTCTCTGTGCCTGGATCCCCCTCATCCTTTATGTAGTTAGGTTAGATTTTAGATTCTTAGATTTTTAAATTTAATATACTGCTTCCTCACTATGGATACATAGCATATCACAAGGACTCTCTGCTCTCCAGCAGGGCCTTTTAAAGCCTATGTAAATGTAATATGTAATGTAATGTAACAGCATACTCACTCTAAATCTCCAGGATAATGTTAAACTCGTACTAAATATGAATCCATTATTTGATACTGGCTTGAATTCAATTAATTCGATAAGTAAAGATGCAGTGTAGAAAAACATATGCAGATTCAGTGAGCCAGACTTACTGTTTCCAGGAAAATATTTACAGAAACACATGGAAGTATTGAAACTCTGGTTCTGCTGCATGTATTCAAACACCATCATTTTGATCCAGGGGGAAAAGTGTAGGGGTATGTGTGTGTGTATTGCCAGCCAGGCAGCCCACCACCAGTGAGGCCCCAGTGCCCTCCAGAGCTTGGCCAGGCACGGCATGAGAGCTCAGACCTGCGGGAAAGCGTACGACCTCTCTCCTATGTCTCTCAGAAATGAAGGCAGAGAAATGGCAGTGCAAAACCGTAGAGGCCAGGTGCTTGAGCAGAACAGGATGAGTTGAGGATGCAGTTTTGGCTAGAATCACAAGTTTCCAGGCCACTAGAGTCAACCCGAAACCTTAATTCATCTTAGTATGGCTTTAGGTTTGAATATATTTCCCTACAATATAAACTGTAGCTGTATACTAAGTTTAAAAAGAAAATATAAAGCCAGTGATTAAGATTTTAAGGCCAGATTTGGTAAAGAGAAAACCCCCAGGATTTTTATAGAGCCTTCCTTTATAAAAGAAAAGGCATATTTCTGAAAAAAATGGTCATGTAGATTGTATAAAGAAACTTAAGACCCTGTAGCATTTTAGCTTTTGCTAGCCTGGGCCTCTCTGCTTACATGAACTCTCTTTCAAACTGAGCTGCCATTTGCTCTTTCAGATTTTTGTTTTTTCCTTTCGTCCTGTTCAACTCAAATTCTCAAGTGGTTTCACAATGACGAAACAGTTCTACTCAGCCAAAGTGGATGACAGCCAAAATACCCAGATAAAGAGATTTTCAGATGAGCTGAGGGAAATTCATTATGCTGAAGGTACATCATTATTTTCAGTAGCATTTGGTAAAGTGGAACAGGCAGTAGGTGATTATTAATCATAGAAACATTAGCACTTTGCCTCCTCTATGCAACGTTTCCTCCTCTACTTTAATATGTTGTTTCTCTACAGTCACGCTTGCTCTGGGCTATTAGTCTTAGACTTATGCTGTATGTACTGTCTCAGCATCGACAATGATGTAGATGTTTCCGCTGCAAAACTAAAGCCGAGGATGCTGCTGTTGTACAAAAGCAAGCGATCATGCTATTTTAACCCAGAACACTGAGAAAGCTACAACCCACAGAGCAGAAGTGTGCTATGATATTAAATGGTTTTTTTCTGCTTGTATAAAAGAGAATCTATTCTCACTTTTACAATCTAATCTTTCCTTGGTCTCATCTGCAAGTTAGATAAATTAGCCTTGATGGCATCTGGAAAAGGGGAAAACTACTTATTTGTGAGCAGTCACTTATTTGTCCTCTTCTGCAGTGTAAAGTCCACAGATTAATGCCAGTGAATTGCATGCTGCTGTTTAAAGGAGAAATTAGAGCAGAAGAGAGAAACATTACAGAGGAAAGGTTAGATTTTTCTGGAGAGCCTTTATTAAATCACAGTATATTTAAATGCAAGTTTTATTTAAAGAGGACCAAGTAATAGAGAAATACACCTCTAGGAACCTGAGCTCAGAGCCAGACACTGACTCTGACCACGAGAAAAGAAGAACAGAAGCACCTCATACAAGTTTCCATGTGCACACTGCAAATCCACCAGTAATGGTTGGCTATTGTTTTTGGAGGGAGCTAAAGGATTAAAACATCTCAATCTAGAAGATCATAATGGTGGCATGTACCAAAAAAGAAAAAAAGTGACTTTCGCTAGTAACAAGCAGGGTACAACTCTGGCTTATTTAACCCAGAAAATACTCTCATCTGGCTTACCTGGTAAAAACCATGTCAGCTATCTCTAAGTGTCAAGGAGAGCAACAGCTGTCCCTGTTGCAATGAGCTCAGGCCTTAACAACTTTTACCAAGCAAAAATTGTAAAAATCCAGCCACTTGTATAGCAGCTGCTTTGGGACAGTGAAATACTTCTGCTATGTCAACTGTACTGTACTTTTTAGGCTGTTTCAACCTACTTAATTCTCTAGAAATCAAAATTATTGGACTTAAACTGTAGTTGCTGTTCTGGCATTGAAAGTCTATTCTTCTTTCATGCACAGTGCTCAGAAACTGATTTGTCGCTACAGAGCTTGCGTTTTAGTAGAGGAAAAGGGAAACTAGTAGACAGCAAGAGACAACAATGTCCTAAGAGCAGATGTGCTGCAGCCTTCCTCCCTTGCCCCTGTAAACCAGCTGTTTTATATAGACATTTGAACACTAGCTAGTGTTAAAATATAAATTTTGCTACAGATGATAGGGGAATGGGTAATTTTCCACAAAGGAGCTCTCTTTGCTGGTATTATTTCTAAATCGAAGTCCAGGCTTTGCAGTCTTCAAGCAGATCGGATTACTTGATGACCAAGGGGTTCCTCATGAAATCCTGACTGGGCTCCCAGTGTACATGCACGCATCTGTTTATCCCTGAAATCTGAAAAATATCTAACTTCAATAAACTACAATATCCTATGCATTCCCCAGTCATTTTGCCTGAAAAGAAGAATTAGGTCACTAGCGGCAGTGAGAAAAATCATAGGAGCGACATAGCGAAGCAGCACCAGGTGAGATGGTCCATAAAGTAAAAGAAAGCACATGTGTGCTGAGCTGCTGCATAATACAGGGGTTGGAACCTGACGTCATGGATTGAGACTTTCTCAAATCACAGCAGGATTATCTCAGTCAAGACACAGAATTCATTCCCCACCACCAAAAAAAGAGGAGGATGTTTGGGTTTTTTGCTTGTTTTTCAAATGACACTTCTGGATGACAGTTGTGTCTGCTCTCTCCATTGCACAAGTGCAGTGATAAGCAGTGATGCAAAGCCCTGTAAGAAAACCAGCTCCTCACTCCCTCTCCCCTGTGTCCCACCTTCCTGTTATGCATCGATATCGATGTGCGCATTTCAGAAGTAGGCAAAGCGATATCCAATTTGTCCAATAAGTGTTTTCTCCTCTAGAGCCAGATGTAATTGAATACTGGGTGCATAAGCAATCCTGCTATCCAAATTGCATACAATTTGTTCTTATAAAAAAAGAAAATAAATTTGATTCAGTTTTCAATTCTGCTGTTGTGCAATACTCTATTCGAGTTAGGCTAATTAAGCCAGTACTATTCATTGCGTGGGAAGGAGGTTTTTTTCTGCCCAGAATAAGCAGCACTGTGAGATTTGGGCCTTATATCTTCTTGGGATGATCAGTTAGAAATATAAAATCACAAAGGCAGTTTGCGCTTGTCCACTGTGATTGAACTTCGCTTGGCAGCTGGCCAGCCTAATGGTAAATGTGCCAATCACGATAAAAGCAGGGCAATTAATCAGAGCAGGGCAAGGACATGGTGTTAACAGTGCTGAAAGCAAGCAAAGGAAACCTTCCCACATTACAATACATACTTTTCTTCCCTAGGGAGCTTTCGTGATACCTATTATGGAAATGTTTACTTTGGTAACACTAGGGGGGAAATGGTGCAGTGACGCTGCTAATGGTTATAGCCTTTATGTTTTACAACGTAAGCAAGCAGTTATCTATACAGAGGGACAGCAGTAAAAGTATTTCCTACCTCTTCTGTGATGAGTCTCATAAGAAAACTTAAACCAGAAAAGAATAATAATTCAGAAACTGACCTACTACAGCAAGGAAAGACCTTTTCCTATTAAAGTCAGAGGGAATTGCGTATGGCTAATAATTAGGAGACACTGTTTTGTCAGCTGTAATAATCCATGGAGTTAAAAGGATTGCTGTTAAAGCACAAGAGCTTCCAGCTAATGCTTCAGGTAAAAAGCTACCACTTTTATGCCTTAACCATGGCTACTTACCAGATTTTTATTTAAATTTTGGGTAGAAATACACTGTCTACTTAAAGGAAGAAAAATCCTCTTGAAACAAAGGCCTGGGAAGCCTTGGTTCAACATCCAGCTCCTGGGCAAGCCACCAATATGCTCAGAGAAATATCTGGATGGAAACACGACGCGTGCTGCAGGCCTTAGCGTGCACCCCGATGCCAAACGCTGGCTCGGCCCCTCCACGTACACGTGGGATCCTGCTCCCTGACCCACCAGCGGCTGGCAGGAGGCCACGTGTAGCATCACCAGGCCGGCCAGCGAAGAGCTGAATGAGGAAGAGGAGCAGCACAGCCTCCTAGAAAACGGGCAGGGAGTCCGCCTGGGCACGACTCAGCTGGCACAGCCCCGGGTAGGAGAGGATGTGTTCTGAAAACTGAACACTCTGTGCATATTCAGTCATGCTAGCTCTGGATTTTGCTGCCTGTGGGTATAAGGACATTTACTGACTTGATAGGTGTGTTGTTTTTCTGCATGAAAGTTACACAGACTGAGACAGAGCAAATTTACAGCAGCGTTTCTTGTTTCACCTGGAGTCCCTGGACCTTGGGCTCATGCTAAGCTGTTTGCCAAGCTATAGGAAGATTCTCATGTGAAGAGATCATTGATATGGATTCATAGCCTCTAAGGCCCAAAGGAAGCATTTTCACAAGCCAGGTGGGTATCCTGCAAAGCCTGGACTGCAAAATGCAAGTCCGTGTGTGGGGTCCTTGAACAAAACCTCCTCTCTCTTTTATTAACAACAACTGAGTTTGGACCTCCTAAAGAAAAAAAATAAATCCCACTAAGACGATCCAGCATGGTAAGGCATGGGACAATGCACTAGCTGATGACAGAAATAACAGACAACAGCTATGGAGTGGAAGTCTCTGTCCTCAGAAATAAAACACCGTCCTTTTCCTAACAGCAGAAGGGACCCCAGCTATCAGTGAGCCACGTTTCTCCCTTGCTGAACAGAGGGATTGCACTTAGCCACATATAAACTCTGAAGATGACAACTCACAGACAAATTACATGAGGTAATAACAAAAGTAATAGGGAAGTGCCTGCTGGATTGTCGTGACCAAGAGCTCTGAGAAAATGTTCACCCTGCTAGGCATTTCCAGGAGCATCAGCATGAAGCTGCTCTCCCACTGTAAAACTATCCAGGAACACCAGCTGCTGCTGCTGCTGGGCGACATTGGACAGACTCAGCCACGGCAGGGGACACCTACAGAAGATGTGTTCCTTCGGACAGGTACAAGGCCAAATGCCCATGCTTTGCATGTGTGGCAACAGCAAACTAAAAAAAAAAAAAAAAAAAAAAAGAGAGTGAGAATGTAGATGGAGCGGGAGCTGCGTGCATGCACACATACACACACAGACACAGACAGACACTTACAGGACCATTCCTGGTTTGCTCTCGTGCATGAAAAGTTCAGACAACCTGTACTGGTACCGGTTCCAGGCAAGCCCTAAAGCTGTAGTAATTTAACATCGGAAAAAGCAAATCCTTACCCATCAGCATCACCACTTCAGCAGCACATAGCTTGCTTTCCTTGCTGCTGGAACATGGATTCAGAGAGTTAATTTTTCTGTGTGGGTTTTGCAGGCAATGCATTTTAGCAAAACAGTAATTCACAATGCATTTGGAGAAGGAGAAACCCTGAGGGTTTTCCCCTTCTTCTTACAAGGATGTAACATCTCTTTGGCAAGGATGCTGGTCCTTTTCCCGCAGATGGAGCCCGTGCTCAAGCAAGCGGCAGCGCAGCCGCCCTGTGCGTTGGCTGAACCCCACGCCGGGAGGGAAAGCCAGTCTTCTGCAGAGTCAGGTTTCAGCTGCTCATTCTCTCGGTCTTATCAGATTGTGATTTTTTTTTTTTTTTTTTCACTCCGGGACATTTGTATTAAATGAGCTGGTTTTATTAGCAAATTCCAGGAGAAGCCAGGATCGTGGGGAAGTGTAGAGTGGGACCGGCAGCTCGCTGCTGGCCTAACAGGGGATCAGGATCACAGGGGGACTTGAAAAGATATTAAAAGTATGTAAGCAGAGTTGTCGAGTAACCGTGGGGTTTTTTGGTCAGGAAAAGACCCCATTCTGAAGGAACCTGTAAAATCTGACAACGTTTCGATCCCATTTCCTATCGTTGCTTGTGATTAGCAGTTGACCTTTCTGTAAGATGCATTTATGAATCACTCTGTGCTTGCACAGGTGAGGGGTGTGTTACAGGTTGCTACCCATGCAAGAGGAAGGATGAGTGGTTGAGCACAGCAAACCATGTCTCCTGGAAAGAGCCAACACAAATCTGCAAATGCCATTTTCCCCTAAAACACTGCAGGTTTCAAATTTTGTTTTATCCTGAACTAGGAGAAAACAATTTTAAAAGTGTTCACAGAGTAGAGCTCTACATCCAAATGAATCATGCTAAACCCAGTAAAATGATACATGTTGATGAACTCCAAATGTTTTATTTGGAAGCTGCTATCATTTCATTGAATTGTTTTTAAGTGTTTTTGTTCAAACAGTGAACGGAGACATTTTTGGAGGGAGGCTGGTCAGGTTGGTCAGGAGGCAGGTCAGACTCGGAAGGACGGGAATGTAACACAGGTTTTATCCAACCCAAAACTAAAAGCCCAGCATTTAAAAAAAAGTTTTAAAATTGTTTTGAAAATATTTTGGTTCTGTGTCAGTGAAACTGATCTCATTTCACAATTCAAGGAGAATTAAATAGTTTCATCTAAAAAAAATTTTTTTTCAATAACAAACCCAGCAATATTTTTGATCCCGAAGCACCACATTTCTTGGCTGCCAGTACAGCAGAAAACTGGCTTATAATACTAAGACAGATGTTATCAATAATAGCAGGCCAAGAAATAACTACATGTCTCAGTATGAGAGAGTCCTCTCTATTCTGAATCTGGTCAGGCTACACAACAGCATTCCAGGAAAATCAAGAGCTGTGACATTAACTAATGTCACTACTCAGAACATATGATGAAGATAAATGCATATACTGAATATACTGCTTTCACACCGGGTGAGCAACGAAGTCTGAGCTTCCACAATTATGAAGCTTCATGTGATACTACAAAAATATGTAGTTGTTTATGATACAGAACCATGAACTCTTCATTGATTTGGAACTGAACCTCCCAGGTTCTCACCTGAACCTCGTCTTGAGTGAATCCAACAAAACCATCCAACATACACATACTTCAAGAAATGAAGGATTCAAATGGATCACCACATGCCAACAAATCTTCAGCAGAGGAAAGTTTTTTTCAGACTGCAAGGATCCACTCAAGGACAACTGTCTTCAGACAGCAGGTCTTTGGAAGAAGTCTCCCTTGCTCTCAGAGGTCTTGTCTTTCTCAGCAAGACGCAGGCAGCAGAAAGCCCTCAGACCAACTTTGCAAGATGAAAGAAATGTAAAGAGTAGTATCTAATTTTCAAAATTGACATGAACACTGAGGAGCCATGCAGCCACAATGCTGCTTATATTTATTCTATTTGCTATTTGGCACTTGTATAATTTGGTATTTTAAATATAAGGTATGTTGTCACGGGTGACATGAGTTTTCCTAGTGATTTAAACTGCCCAATATGAAAATGGACTGTTATAGGTGCCATAGCTTTTAATCTAACACTGTTGTCACAATACATGGCTTTATTTAGGGTAATTTCTACTAATTAAGTGAAATAGAAATTTGATCAACTTGTTCATTAAGAGAATTTGATTTTATTAGAAAGGATGAAGAAGGAGAGATGGGAAATCTTCTCTGCAGAATAAACCCATTAACACCTCCTTCTTACAAAATAAACCAGGATAATCTTTTTGCATGTTATGAGGATAGAAACGGCACCCCTACCTTTTTATTTAAATAGGCACTGTTGCTTAGCAATGAAAGCTGATATTGCCTTCAATAAATATCACAAACACCGCTATTCAGCACAAACATTTATCATTTTCACATGAATCGTTCACCTTGGGTAATGATCCAGGATGACTGGTTTACAGGAAAACATTCACGCGAAAAACAAAAGTAAATTAATTTCATGCTGTCATCAGCCGCTAGATTTTCCAGCCTTTACTTGCAAAGGATCAATCAACTGTTGCAGCTACTGGAAAAAAACAAAACAAAACAAAATATTTGGGGGATAGCTTTCAGCATTTAATAGTCTAATATCATGGAAAGCAAGGCTCTAGCTCCTCTTTTATGCATGCAGTTAATGGTTTATGGTAATATCTTCCTAGTTTGGCCTTCTGAGGGAAAAGTAAAAAAAATGAAGGATTTCTGAGAGACCTTCAGGGCGTCTGCTAGGTGGAGAGAAAATACGCTGGTTTTAAATCAAAACGAAGCAGGTACGGTGCAAAAGCCACTGCAGAGGCAGGAAAGATTGGGGGGGGAACCCAAAGGAAAAATACCTAGGGAACGAACAAACAGGCAGAACAAAGAGCCTAGTTAATAGAAAATTATTTAGTGCTGGAAAACAGGTAGCAGTGCAAATTGTCATTACCTCATAGAATATAATGTAGGAAAAGAAACCCAGGACAACACTTACAACAACTTAAAGCAGCCGTGTATGCTGCAAACAAAGGTTATGCAGCCTCTGGCAGCAAAGACCTCTCAGCGCTGCAGCCTGCGCTACGGCCCCTGCTTCAAAAACTCAGCTGGGCTTCAGGTCTTCATCCCTCCCTGCCTCTGCTCACCGCTCGCACCTGGGATGTGCGGAGGAGGAAAGGGAGGACGAAGGGGACACTGAGCCCTCCTGGAGTTCGCCACGTGGAGGTCCCCGGTTAGGGGATGAGTTAGGATTCTCCTGCATGATGCTCTGGGTCAAGGCCAGAAGTTGGACAAGCCCTGCAGGTCTTGCCCAACACCGCATCTCTCGCAGTGCCCTTGGCAAGGCACCCTGAGCTAGGCACCATCCCCTGTGTAGGGCTGCAGAGGAGCCCAAACGTAACTGCAAAGAGCAACCAGCTCCATGCTTCTTCCTGTGACCCTGGGGCTCAACACGAGGTGCTGCTTCTTCAGCAGCTAAATGGCAGAACCTAAAGCAGAGCAGGGCTGTATCCTTGCAGCTATTTTAGGTGGTAGGATGTCCTCAGCGATTCCTAGACTGTGACTCAACATCCCCTCCCCTTCAGCTGGGGATGGAGCCAGTGCTTTGAGATGACTTCTTCCTTCAAATCCCAGAGAGGGGCCTAGAGACTTTTCAGCAAAGCCTGGGCAGTAAGAGCTAAGATGTCTGACTTTTTTTCTTTTTTTTTAAACATCAGAAACATTTCAGTTTTGAAAAGGAAGCCTGAATTGTCCTTTCTCCAAGAGTAAATATTTGCACAAAAATTGCGGCAGCCAGCATTACAAAATGATCATATCCTCACATGACAGTCATTTCTATACTTGCCTGCATAGCCAATCATTTGTGGTTTATTTTTTGTGTGTTTGTGGCCCAGTGAACAGTTTGTCTGACCTTAACCACAAACATCTTCCCTATAACTTTCGGAAGCATGCTTGGCTAAGTAAGGACAACTAAAGGCATTTGAGATGCCTGATGGCATCTGCCTGGCCTCCCTCTGCCGAGGCAAAAGGGCACAAGTCATCCTCGGGGACTGTGTCATCCCTGCCAGCCTTCTGTGGATGTCTCGGATACCCTTGCACATCTTTAATGACATCCACTACCTGTGTTTTTACAACGAAATTGAGCCTTTGGTCTAACACTTTTCCTGAAACTCCGCCTCTAATAAGGAATAAATGTAGGCCTGCAAATGTGCCAGGAATTCACAAATGCGTGGATTCCTTCACAGTGACAGGTCTCCCGGCAAACTGCTGCTCTACACTCCTATGATTTTCCCCAATATGAGTCTACATTTATATTAAGCTCTAAGGGTATTACAGGAAAAACACCTTATTAAAAAAAAAATGCAGGCTGAGATTACGCAGCAAAGAGTCATTTTTGATGACCTTAGAGAAGACCCAGAATATGTTTAAACATCATCAGTGGTGTTGTTTATAACTTTTATCCACACACTGTGCATTAAGGGGCAAATTGAGCAAAGCTCTTAAACACATGAAGTACTGCAGCACTGTAGGCAAATTCTGTAGAGAAAATTAAGTGAAGTCCAGGAGTGTTTCAAATAGTGTCTCAGTGCTCTAAGCTCAGCACAGTAATTCTGTATGCACCTTTTTTTTGTTGTTTAATGTGGGTGACTTCAGAGATGCACAGAGCAAGGACTTGTCCCTTTTGTAGTGCCATAGTTCCCTCCTCAACCTTTGCTTCCACGTGTTGCCAATGCTCTGTGCCCTACAGAAGAGCACCCCTAACAACCAAACATGTTTGTTGGCCTCAGAAGAGAATGATAAGAACAAAGGACATGATTCCCCGTCCTCTTAACTCTATTTTTAACTTAGGTTGATAATGGTCTTGTCTTTGCTATTTTTCTCCAGTTTTCCCTAAAAGCGATATTAAAGAGTTAAGTTCTCCAACACTCAAGTCTTGGTCCAGTTGTTCATTTAAGTGAGCCCATTTGGGGCATTTGTCTGAAAACCTGGGTGTACTTTGACATCCAGCCGTGAAGAGAATGGACTCATTTTTTCCAATCTTGGCAAGTCGAGCACTCTTAAATCAAAACAACTTAGTCATATTATGAAAGCTGAGACCCTTGCGAGTTTATATTCCTCACTGTGTTTGGGTATTTGTGTGGGCCCAGGGCCAGAAGTAGGCAAAGGGTTTGAAGAAGCAGAGAAGGGACTTTGCATTCCCGATTTGGACAGCATTTCTGCCTCCTCCAGACGAGTCTGGGAATCACACCCCCGTGAACTGCCGCTTAGTGACTGCACAGTTTGTACCAACTCTACGTTCACGGGTCATGCTCTGGCTTCTGGGCATCTAAAGGAGATTAAATTGAGATGTCAAGCATCAGAGACAGTTGTTTGAAGATTGCTGAACTGCTCTTATACAGCTTCTCGCATCTGAAATTATTGTAACAACTGGCAGGCCCTTTTAAACATTAATAAAGGGAAGCACAGACGCTCTAAACTTCTTTGGCTGAGCAGAGGCTACAGGCAAGTTCTGGTGTTGATTACAAAGATGCGGCACAGCTGTCAAAGAAATCAAGAGGTTTCCTGATTTCCCAGTCTCCCTGTAGATGAGAGGAGTGAGAGAGACCTGATAAAGCAGCATGTCTCCGTGACCGCCTTCCTGACTTGCAGGAGTTAGAGGGGGCACAAAATGCACTTCTTCCCCTGCTCTCTCTTCCAAATAAATACAGAGATGCTTTTGTTGCAGGCCTGCAGAAATAGGGCCTAAATACTCAGGGTACCAAGCCCCTAGCAAAATTTCAGGTGCCTACTCCCATAGATGTCAATAGATGAGGATGTTAGCTTCTGACAAGATTGGGTTCTGCACTTTGGAGCATAAGGATTTTAGAAAAGAAGGTGCCAAAAAAATATTTAATATTTGGAGGACTTTGAGCAACTCTGACTAATGGCATCACAAGAGAGAAGTCAGGGTGTGCTCCGTGTCAGGGATCGGCTGAGGCAAATATCAAAATATGAAAACAGCTGCTGACAAAAGGTCCGTGTAGCTGAACAGTCTGTTTGACAGTAGCCAAAAACCAGATGCCTAGAGAGAAGCACAAGAATAGAGCAAGCGTATTTTCCCAGCGTAGCCTGCCAGCCTCCAACACTTTGTGCCTCAGGCATTTCCCGTGCCAGAGGTTGTCTGTTGTATTTAATAGCTGCACACAGGCTCCTCCTCCACAAACTTTTCCAGTCTCTTTTTAAGCAGTGTGAACATTCAGGATCCGCAACACCCTGTAGCAAGAATCCAAGGCTTTAACACCTGGCAAACAAAGAACTGCTTTAATTTGCTATGGATCCGTTACCTGCTGGCTTCGCTTGATGCCCTCTAACTTTTTTTTTTTTTTTAAATATTAGTCATGGTAAACATCCAGTCCCTTCATCCCTTAAGCCATCCATGATGCAATGATGACCTTTGTCGTACCTGTCATGTCCCACCTTACTTATCTCTTTTCCAGACAAAGCATCCTAGCCCACACTGTGATGCCAAGGCAAGAGATTACACGTTACCATTTGCAGTTCAGTTTTCAGCCCTGAATTCCTTTACTCTCTTTATTGGAAGTTTTGATGCAATTTTTCCTTGCTTTTTCTTATTTTTTGGCAGGGGAAGGGGAGGCTCCTATATCATGCTCTCAAATTTAACCTGCCAGAGGTTTATGATCTCTGCAGTTCAGACTGCAAGGCCCTCTTGTGCCTTCATCAATTTGCCTTACAAAAAAGTAAACCAACGTTCAGAAATCAGATACCCCTCTGATCTGAAGATAAGCCAGTCTCACCGTGTTTTTGAATGATCTTCCCCTACAGATGGTAAACACCAAGCAACTCTAAAAGACCGTTACTTTAAAAAAAACGAAACCAACAACCCCCTCCCCCCCCCCCCCGCCATCCCTTCTCTCTTGACAAAAATAAGCTGGAGAGCCTGGAGTCTCTTAGCACGTGCCTGTGTTGCGTCTTCAACAACCTCTCCTCAGGTTATCAGGACACGGTTGCCTCTGCCTTCTCACAGCTCCGTTTGCTGCTTATGAGCAGTGCACAGCGTAAACTCTTTGGAGAAAATCAGGCCCATCTGGATGCCGGGAGAGCCCCTGCTGCAAAACGCATGTTTTTAAGAGGAGCCCCTGACCCCTTTTCTCCCCTCTCTCCTTGGCTTATGACAGGGCTCCAACAGCCGCTGCAGTGTGGACCCCTCACCTGGCCACACCACACCAAGCAGACTTTCCACTCATTTGCAACTCCAGTATCTAACAAATGGCATTTAAAGTAAAGTGACGCAAGCTGCCAGACACCTGACGCGAGGCCCAGCATGCCCCAGGGCACCGCAGAGCCCCCTCCCAAGGGGCCACAGCTTCCCTCCCTCTCAGACCCGGCTCCACCGGGAAGGACAGCATTTCTTCTCCCTTTTCGCTGTGAGATGTTGCCAGTGGGCTCCTTGCTTTAAGACTTCAGGTCCCCCTGCACACACAACCACGCAGATGCTGTGATGCCACAGCGGCAAGAACGTACTTGTTGTAAATCCCTTCCCAGGTTTTCCGTTGCATCCCAGGCCGCTCCAGGCCGCTGTATTTCCAGGACGTTCCTCTCTGTCCTGACAGACGGAGTGCCTCCCCGCTCCTTCCCTTCCCCAGCTCACGGCTCTCCTGTTGCCGTCCTACGCCAGGCACTTCCTCGCTTGCTTGAGCTTTCCCTTCCTTCTCGGCTCTGGAAAACGCAGCGTGTCCCACCACCGTGGTGCAGGCACAGGAATACAACACCAGAGAGAAAAAAGCCAAGCCAGCGCTGCCCCAGCAGTGCCACCGAGTGATGACCTGCTATGTTATGAAAACTCACCAGCAGCTCAGTCTTATCCTGGCAATCGGTGAAAGCCGTTGTGGCTCATGATAGACGTATACCTGATTTTCTACTACGCTACTTTAACAAAGATAATTTTAATGATTTGATTATGTGGACCCCCCCCTCAGCTGATTCATCTTGTAGTTTTACATATCGCTGTAAGAACAAGCGTTGGAAAGCATCATATTTACTGACATTCATGCAGGGACTTCCCACCTCCCCTGAGAAACCTGAGCAAGATTTGGCCACTGAGTGGTCACTGACTTGCAGCAATCACCTCACCTGGACTGCCTGCCAAGTAAATGGCCTTACTCCTCCTATTAATACCGAGCCATTCATTATTTGTATTATCCATGACTATGTAGACAGAGCACCTCAGACTCTTGCAGGAGCTTGGGTAACTCTATGAGGGCAGAAGAGAAAAGGAAGGGACAGTATGGAGAAAATGTCGCAGCTCTACTACCTTCACCAAAGCAGGTGTTGAAGTCAGTTAGAGTCTGTTCCTATAATTTATGCCCAATAAAATGGAAGATGCTTCATGCAGTTAAGGAATGAATCTCTACAAAAGTACTGACGCTACTGTGGATGGGTATTTTCAGACCCCCAGCAGCCAGTTGCACGTGAGATCTGAGCTCTGACAACTGCTATGATGTGTCACATATATACGTCATGTGTTAGGCAATTCTATTGCCATGCTGAAATGCAGGCAGCCACTCTGCAGTGTCGTGTCACAAAAGACACATCAACAACCATAATACCACAGGAGATGTATGACCATAGAGTAGTCAAATACACTGTAACTCAAGCCCAGAAATAAGCTCTATTCTTCGAAGTATTTTCACAGCATACAATAGCCTAGGAACTGACAACTAGAGCAAAATTTGGGTGTCAGAAAAAAGCAGCTTGTTATTAATAAATATATAGAAATATTTTTTCAGTTGTCCTGATAAAGACTTAGGAGATATCCTTTATATGAGAAGTGATAAAGATGTGAAAACATTTGATAAGGCAAATTGTAAATGATAAATTAGCTACACTTATTTTTTATAGCCAGAAAATCAGTTTTTCTAAAGCTCTGATGTCTATCTGCTGAGGCAATTGTGTGAATGGAGTATATTCAAGAAGTATCAGAAACTTCTCAAGGATGGCCATTTACTTGATTTAAAAAAAATGTTTTAGGAGCCATCAAAGACAGACAATGCAACATGAAACTGTAAAAAATATTCATTCCTTTTGGCACAAATCCCTCTTTGCATTCTCTCTCATCTTTTTAAGATTATTTTTTCCATGTCTACCATTTATGTGAGCTGAGGCTACAGCATGCAATGTTTCTTTAAAAAACAAAGGAAAACTAATCTATTCTAACCCAAAGAACACAGTATCTTTAGTGCTGGAAGGAACGGTTAAGATTTCTGTTCTGCATTAAAAGTATCAGGGTCATTTGTAAAAGCTCGTGGTTTTTTCATTTTTTTAAAAAGACCCCTCCTTCTGGTCCCTCTGGTTCTCTCTCTGGTGCCTGTTTAGTAACTTTTATATTTATAATGGCTTAATTTGACATATCTATGGCCAACTGGATTGTTACACTCATAATATTGTTTTAAATTTCTATTAGCAGAGCCTACTTGGAAAAGCTTTCCATTAACTAGTTTAAATCTCAGACGCGCCTCTATGATCATCCAGAGGACAAGGGAAAAATGACCTGACGGTTCTGCCCAGTTTTCACAGAAGACAGGAACAGAGGAAAAACCTGCTCTGAAGCATTCAGCTGTACAGCAGGGGTGCATGAAAATAAACAACCCTCAGCTATTTTATGGGGAAAAGTGATTTAATCTGTTTAATGGCACGCAGTAATGCCGTTCAGTTAAATGTATTTTTGTTAAGCAAAGTTTGAATTCTGATGTCTACTGCCTGGCAGTAACTTGAACCTATTATTATTATGCCCTTTAACAGTCATCAAAAGGGCACGAATTTGGCTCCATACTGACGCCAGCACCTTAGCAAAGCAGACCAGCTGGTGTTGCTGAAATACAATGCAAAAGGAAGAATAGATGTTACAAACCTGCCTTGCTTTGTTCTTCTCGACCGACTACCTCGCACAAAGGCGTACAGGCAGGAACAAGACACCGAGGCTGACAGCGTCTCAGGCCTCTGTATACATCTGCTGGTAAAGGCAGAAGTTCTGACTGTAAAGACTTTCTGGCTTCACAAAGAATATAAAAGGGGAGATATTGGACGCATTAAATGCAAAATTACTATTTCATTTTTGAAAGGCTGTTTCAGATTTGAGGCATCCTCACTGAAACAGTTTGTCAGCCTTTATCAGAGTCTTCGCTGAGGGAGCGTACTGTATTTACATGATGTTCAGTTAATTTTCTTCATGTTTCTGCCCCTGCCCCAAACTTCATTCTTCTGTACTTACAGCTTCTCTGGCCCAACTCTCCCTGCTCAACAAGTCATACAAACCCACCTCTCTTAACCCCAGCCCCAGTTTCTTTACTGAAAATCATTCAATCTCTTCTCATCTCAGTCCCAGTCCCCCTAGCCCAGGAAATCTTCATCCTCCTTCTTGTCCCAGTTCTCAAAACCCCATCTTTCAACCCTGCCCTGACTTTCCAGGCAGCTTCTGTATAATTCAGGTCATTTCCTCCTTCACACTGCCAGAGTGATAAACGTCTCTTAGCTTTGCCAAATCTCAGCCTCACCAGACTACAAGCCGCAGAAGATCTGAGCATGCCCCTTTTCTCCCTGGTCATGGAGTTGGAGACGTTCAAAGACATGTAATGTACCTAAATTGGGGTGAATTTTAACTGGGAGTTCACTAAGACACATCCTTGTCCCAAAGCTGACCCCCTGGCATGGCTCACACTTTCAATCTGAAGGCCTTAGAGGAGATGAAGAGCAATGAACCATTTTCAAAGGAAAGGTCACCAGGAGTTTAACATGAGCAAAATGACATTTCCTCCTAGCTTTATTTACAGAACCAGATGAACCATTTCAACTAACATTTTCAAAGCCCAGCATGGATAGTTTCAGCATGAATAGCTAAACTGACAAAATTATAAAAAAACGAGGGCAGGTTACTTTCCTGGGGAGCGCTGGGGGAAGAGGAGCCAGGCACCAACTCTGTCAGAGAACTTTTCCCCTTTAAACTAACACTGGCAGCGGCGGGTCAGCCAGTCTGCAGTCCAAACGGTCACTACATTTCTTTTTAATGAGAGTTTGGACTTGCTTCAAGCCTAGTGCTAAAATTAGGTCTTTTGCTAGCTTTTTAATTTTCCAGTTCAAAGGCTAGAAGTTTTCAGAAACCACGTAAGCCACTACTGAAGGTTACAGTCTGGACCACGGTTCTGAGTCCAAGACATCCAGCAGAGGCTGGTTTGCATTTTGTAGGAAGCCAGATGAGCATAGCTCAAAAAAGCAAAAGGGTTGCACATCACATCAATCTCATGCTGCTAATGGGGAAAATACAGTTCCACCTTTTACGAAAGCCAAGGGAACGAGAAGGATGAACACCTAGAGACAGAGCTTTGGTTGCAATCACAGTGCGTGGTAGTTGAGATGCGCCTGCTCTAAGGCACCTCTCTCTACAGGACACAAGTCATTCCAAAGACAGAAACAACATGCCAGCCTGGCTGATGGGATTCATCACTGCTTTCTTTGATGAGATCACCACATGCTATTGCAGAGCAGAAGAAGCCTCAGTGCCTGAGCCTGAATTTTATGGTTCAAGAATCAACAATGTTTTCGCTCAGGAAATTTATAGTCTTTGCCAACGCCAAACCGGAATGAAGACAGATCAGTCACATGTTGCAACCTTTCCAGCAAACTCAGCTCCACATGCACTATTTCAGTTTCTTTTCTGGTTGTATCATTGTGCAAGTAGACATAGGGAAAAGGTTAAAAGTCAAAACAAGCAAGCTGTATCAATAAGTTAAATTCAAATTTTCTTGAAATAAGTAGCAGTCTCAGAGTGCCAACTCAGATCATGTAAGACTGCATACTTAAAAATGTTTGGCTTAGAAAAATTACCTTTATTCTTTTTCCACCAGTGCCCCCCAGAGTGTTTTTTTTTAGAGCATTCAAAAGGCAACACTGCACTAGTAAGTCCTCTACCCTTTCAGTCATTCCATTTTACTTTTCACATCAAATATGTTAACTTGCCTTTAAACCAATGGAGAGGCCCTCCTGAAATTTTTATACATGTGCTTTTTATATACTGTTTTTTATTTTACTTACACTTCCAGTTACCGATTATGTTTCAGCTTCAAGAAGAACCACATGAGGAAAATCAAATTTTAAAGAGACAGATAGGCAAGGTCATAATCTATAACAAATATTTTTTTTTCCTTTTTTAATATAGTCATCCACCTACCTGATGTGCTGACGTGCTCATTCACCTTTTACAAGTATTTAATCTTTTCTTTTTCACCAGAAGTTAATCAATCAGTGCAAATGACGATGCGTGCTCATCAGTTACCAATATATTGCTTTATTTCTTGGTAGCAAATTAAGGCTTTATAGTGAGATTTGTACAGTACAGGCCAATTTAAACATTAGAAACTTTAAAAACCATGTAGCACTATTCACTCAATTTAGCATAGCCAGAAAAGTAGCTTTTTTTTTTTTTTAATAAACAGTTAAATGTTACTAATGAGGCCTTATATTTCATGAGTGCAAATGGCTCAAAATCCCACCATCCTCAGGAATAGGCTTAACATTTAACTATCCTCGGGGCCATTTTGAGATAAAGGATAAACAGAGAGTATAGCTGGCTCGGATAAAATATACTGTACTACTTGCTGGAGAAGAATCTCTAATTTTAAAAACACAGAAAGGAAAACCAAAGTGATATTAACTGGCCAAAGGATGGCATCACCCCATATTAGTCACTGACCAGTAATAGTAGCAATGACAAATTCATTTTCCATGGCCCTCTTTGCTTTAGTACAATCTGATTTATAATTCAGAGCTGATGACATCCTATATGTTAAGAAACTCAAAACTGGAGGAACATACATAAGTTACAGGAATCTTTGCAGCAGTAGGACAAGTTCCCTCTGCGGGGACATGTCCAAACCATTGCTTTTTTGTAATTTGAGAGAGCATTGCTACAAGTATTTCCTCAGCAGTTATGTATTTTTCTCAAGCATATGGATTTTCACTTCATATCAATGATTTTATTAGTGTTGTCTGGAGATGATGGAACTACTGCTTATGAAAACCAGACACGGTGCTTCCCTTCTTATGTTCTCTACTGAGACATTTATAGCGCTTGAGCTGAATGTATGAATTCACCTGTCAGTCAGGCGCAGGGGGCCTGCCTGAAAATATCATCACCCTTAATGTGTCTGGCTTTCAGATCTGAGCATTACATGTGAAAATGCAGAGAAACAGCTCCCAGAAAATTGTGAAGAAAGTAGCCATGAAACAACCACACGCTCTGGGGAAGGAGGCAATGAGATGGGGGAACCTCCAAACCACGCTTGCTCTCGCTTGAGCACGAGTGACCATGAGAGTACAAGGGGCTCCCAGCGTCACAGGGCAACGCTGGCGTTTTAATTCCTTGTTGAACAGCAGCTGTTTCTCCAGCCTAAGGGAACACACACAGACAAGGTTTCACAAAATCTAAATCTAATGTGAATAACACTCAAAGCCCCTCTGTCCCCAGAGGTGTTATCTAACGTCAGGCTAACGTCTTTCAAGTCTCAAGATCAGCCATCTATCCTTTGAACTGGAAGGCCACAGAAAAGGGTCAGGTTTCTATGCGTATTAAGGCACATACTGAATTTACCTCAACGCACGTGCCTGGTTTGCTCAGGGAGTGTCAACCGCAGTGGTGCCACGGCTGCTGAACAAAGACAGCCTTTCTGGTGACAGCCGCGCAGCACGGCAACGGGGACTGCCCCGCGCAGGCTGCTCCACAACGCCTCAGAGAGTCCCCAGTGTACTGCGGTGCTGTCTCGCCTTGTTGCAGAATTACAGCAGCTTCTCGGGCTGATTTGCTGGCTTTTCCCTTTGCCAGGCTACCAGTATCTCATCTGTTTTCCTTCTCTCAGGTGAATATGTCACTGCGGATCAGACCCAGAAGTCCCTATCTGCTACCAGAGGGTGGTACTACACATGCAGGAGGGGGCGGATTTAGAAATGAAGGCAAGTAGTGATGATGCACGAGTGACCTGGAGGTGGGCTTTCCAAGAGAATCCATGCATGGGCACAATCTCCTGATTCACTCAGCAGAGTGCTCAGCAATGGCCAGCAGGTCTTATTCCGCCTCAATCAAGTACGGTTAAGAACATTACCCAGTATTTCCTGAGGGATTACAATGGATGACTACCAAAGAGAAACTACTTGGAGACAAGGGGATGCTTTATCAGCCATATTGGAAGAAGTTGGGGAACACAGACACATATTGCATAGTCAGCTTCATGAGCACAGCTGGAATTCAGATGTATTTGACACAGCTTAGTAGCGTTTCCAAAGGAGGGATTATGTGCTATTTCCTTTGGAGGTAGCTACTGTAGCCTGGGACAAGATCACGGCTGTTATGGAAACGGCACCCCACTGGGGATGCTGAGCATTCATTGCTTTTGCATTAAGGCAGCCTCTCCACTGAGACCCACCGCACCTTAAAAAGTGATCATACAAAAAGCAAACAAAATAGTCCTCTAGAAACCCCCCTCACCCACAACATACAAGAAAAGCTGACTCCCGTGAGCTATAGAAAAGACAGCATTACTGAATATGGGAGTGTGTGTTTATACATCAGTGTTTTTAATACTGCATTGTAACAACAGGTGTGGGGTATCCTTTCAGAAGAAGGCAGGGTTGGTGTGCTCTATAATACAGCGCTTGCAGTGTCGTTTAACAAATCGCAGAGCATCCACAGAGACATCACAGTCCTGCACATTCAACATTTGCAGGTCAAAACAGTTGGCAGCTACAATCTGCAGGCCCTGCCCAGTGATGCTCTCACATGATTTCAGGCTCAGGCGCTTCAGGTTGAAGCAGTTGAGGGCTAGAAACTCCAGGCCGGTGTCTGAGACCAGAGGGCACTTGCCAATATCTAGCGATTTGAGTTTTGTGCAATTTTTGGCGAGGTACTCCACACCATGGTCCGTGATGCCCTCGCAGCCCCGCGCGTTGAGGTAGCGCAGCTTGCTGCAGTATTTGGCTATGTAGCGGATGCCCACGTCTGTGATCCGGCCGCAGTGAGCGATGCTAAGGTATCGGAGGCGTGACTCCAGCTTGGCAATCTCCCGCATGCCGAAGTCACTGACAAAGCGACAGTCGCTCACGCTCAGTTCCTTAATGGACGTGCAGTAAATCATCAGGTAGCGGAGACCCTCGTCGGTGATGCGGACACAGCGGCGCAGGTACAGGTGGGTCAGTTGAGTGCAGTGAGCGGCAATGGTGTGCAGTCCTTCGTCCTCCAGGACGAAGCAGTCTGTCATGTCCAAGTAGCGAATGGAGATCTGTTTCCCATGTAAGGGAGACAGCTTGATGGAGGCTTCGCGAGTCAAACTGATGCATGTTACTTTGGAGCAGCCTAAGTGGAAAAACACAGTGAATTTAAGCAAGCGGTAAAGACAAATCACTCAGCAAGACCAGAAAGGTGGGCATGAAATCACGTGCTGGATGTGATGAAGATATCTTCACGTTGCAAGGGCAGAATCAACCTGACTGACTAGTCTGGATTTGCTGCGATGTGTCCCTACACCAGAGGAAATAATAAACTCCGCTGGAGTCAGTGAGGTTGCTTTGGGATTTCGAGCACCAGCAAAGTGACAGACCAATGTTGTCCATATCCCAAATGTAAAATGATGGACCTAGGTTTATCTAGGGACAGTCTATGATCTGTTACTGCAATACTAACTCAGTGACAATTTGAGAAAATGGTACTACGTGAGAGCCAACACAGCTTTTTGATCAGAGGCAGTGTCGTTGCTGACTGGCTGAGTTTGTAAACCAACATTAGAGGCTCTTTCACCATCCAACCCCATTATAAAAGAGAAAACCCTACCCACTCTCCCAAAAAGCATTTGGAGAACAGATGTGAATCCAGCCCCAAGCCTGCAATGTGGGAAGGATGCAAAACTATGGCAAGACTATGTGCTTGCAGAAGGGTGGAGATTTGGGCAACATAGGAGAATGGGGAGAGCCAGCAGGAGCCAACAGACTGGTAAGGGCATGGGAGGACATGGACAGATGCAGAAAGGGACTGTTTCAAGTGACAAAGTCTGGCCATGAATGGAGGTAACTAGACTAGAGGAGAAGCACCAGACCTTGCAAGGAAAGAGAAAGAGCTAGATTAAAGGGAAAAACACGCTCACAGACTTTGCCCATTTTTAACCTCCACTCTGTGCATGGTGGTGAATGAAAGCTTTTTTGGGAAAGTCCTGTTTCTCCTGCACTGCAAACTGTCAGTCTCAGGCCCCTGAAAGGAAATTCTTATCTGTGCCAAGTTCAGCTGGGCACATTGCATTAGCATAGCTAGAAACAGCTACAAGGAAGAAGGGAGGGTCTACCTGTTACTGATCAAGGCCCAACAGTTTTAGCCGTAAATGTCTACTCAGACAAATTCTGCAGCTTGTGCCTAAAGAGGTGCCCTCAGGTAGGGATAAAAAGAGCTTTTCTGTATTGCTGAAACACTGGCCAATGGGGATGAAGTGACCCACAAAAAGCCAGAAAAGTTAGGATGACAACCTTAGAGCTCCATGTATCAGAAATGCTACACAAATCCTGTAGTCTGGAAGTAAAGAGCACAACAATGTATGGAGACCACGTCAAAAACGTGAATGACCCAAACCCATACCACTTGATACAACAGGTTCTCATTCAGAGGGTTAGTGGAAGGTATGAATACGCTTCAGTTCTTGTGGTGGTGCCTGCCCTCCCCCCCCCACCCCCACCCCCCCCTCCTCTGGACCACCTTACAATCACAGGGACTCCTGTCAACGCTTGGCCTTTGAGCAATGAATCTGGTGGTTAAGTGCCCCTTGGTCGTACGAGTCACTCTTGCATGGCTGAGCTGGGGAGCAAGGATGCCTTGATCCCACCTGGCATCATCAGACACCCCCTGACAGCACGGGAACACATCACTGTGGATCATAACTCGGGCGGATTGGTACGGGAGGATCATACCTCCCTTGCTGAGATTGATGAGAACTCAGCAATTACTGACCGGAGCTGTGGCCAGAATGGAAATTTACTGATGCCTAAAGTCAATCACCTCACAACCCTATAAACAGCGGTACCACAGGAGACCCTTTGAGCTCTCCTGGACCGCAGCGGGCTGTGGCAGAATCTCCCTCTGAGCGGGATGCCTCTGAGAGCTGTGAACTCTTAAGTTTGCATACGGAGGCCTGGCAACAGAACCTGGACTGACCTCCAGTGCCCTTCACTCCTTGAGGTTCAACACTTTGCCCGTTGAGACAATCATTGAAGTGAGTATTTCACTGAACTCGAGGGGAATTTTTAACAGGTACCTTTATCTGCGCATACCAAACTCGGAGGGATTTTAAGAGGTACCTTTATTAGGCCTATTGTATGCTCTGTGTGTGTGAGAGTTGATTCAAATATCATAATAAACTTTATTTAATCACTTTGTAGATGCTAGAGTAACCAATAATTAGTTACTGCTAAATTCTTGTGATTCTCTCCTCACTGTGAACAAACCTTAAGTTGCTGCTAAGTCCTTAGACATAAACCATTGACCAAGTCTGAGACTAGGACTGGATCCAGCTGCACCTAGGCTCCTCTCTGAAAAGACGTTTAGAAAGCAAGGGGGTCTGTTCCAAACCTTGTGACTTAATGGGAGGGCCTCCTTTACCCACCTTGTATTTCCTTCTATTTCAATCTTCCCTTCTCTCTCTCTCTTTCTCTCTCTATACATGGATTCCATTCGTTTAATAGAGTGAACCTTGCCATCCAACTTTGTTAAATCACCCTTTTATAGATTTCTATTAAAATCACTATTTGCAAATATCTTTGGCAGTGATTATTTAAGTGACCTAACTGCTCATTTGTGACAGTTCTTAAAAATAAAAAGGAAAAAAAATCCCTTGAGATAATCCAGTGGGCTCACACAAATGCTGTAAGAAGCATGGGATATGGACTTGAAACAGTTTGCCACCTGCAACTAGATTTCTACATTCATTTGAATTTGGAGCTGGATTTTTAATTTAGGCTTCAAATTTATTTGAACGGACGCAAATTTTACCATAGGCCTCACACAATGAAATGGGCAAATTGTCCACAGGTTATGCCGAAGCTCTGGGACCTTGAAGCAGTGTTCACTTTGTTCAGTGAATAACATCTTAAAACTGAATGCTGCTATTTCCTCTTCAGACTGTGTTGCAGATCTGTCTATGTTATGGTGCAATCTTTGGAAATACGTTTGCCTTCAAATACATACTACATACACGCTCAATAATGCGAAGTGATTTTTCTAAAGGGAAGCAGTAAAATACTAACGGTGTAAAAATTTCATCTCTAGTGTGTTCTTTGGAGTAGGCGATACAAAATGCACCACAGGAGTCCCCATCCTTGAGCTGGGTTTCCACAGAAGAAGCTGGCACCTAGGCACAGCGTTCTGCTGGACCTGACGTAGCTGTCGCTATTGCGACATAGCTGTTGCTATTGCGTTTGCCCAAGGAGGTTGCTGGATTAAGGAGTCAGTCTGGATGTTTTACATGCTGACCAGAATTCAATTTTAAAATCTGGCTAAGTGAGAATGAAGGGTCCACGAAGCCGAGGAGAATGTTCTGTCTGCTGAGGATCCAAGAAGAGGGAATGCTTTAATGACCACAATTAGAAAGCGAATGGGTCAGAAGTCTCACAGCAGGGTTGAAGTCACATACATCAGTGTGTGATGACTGTTTTGACAAGCTCAGCATCGTCTTGTCTAGTTACTTTGGCTACACTGTAAAATACTTCATGGGAAGAATATTCAAAATGGTTTCACCAGACAAAGAGTCCATGTTGATACAGAACTGCCTGATTTTTAGGCAAAATGACAGGTTCCTGGGTCTGCAACAATTTTTCTGTCCTAAATAATAAAAAATGTAAAAACAAAGTTCTTGTAACAGGATTTTCCATAAAGTAAGTACAACTGATTTTTAAAAGGGAGGAGAAACTTCCAAACAGATTGAAAAAAATGTTGGCTAGCGTGTTAGATAGTAACTTGCAGTCAAGCTCAACCAACTTCTAGAGATATCTCAGACCTGCCCACAAAGTGGATGCTGAGAGTGACAGAACTTACATTGTGGAAAACTCTTAAAGTTAGTATGAACATCTGGTTTTGACATTAAAAATTTTGGTACGCTATTGCTGCCAAGTAACCATCCAAGGGGGAGAGGGATTCAGCTAGATGTACAACTGTGAACTGGGTTTTAATTAGCTAGCTACAACTATAGCATTATTCCCCGGCACACATACCCAACTTCTCTTGCTCAGTATGAAACCAAACCAGTGAACTACTTCAGGCCTGAGAATTGCTTGAGTGTGTAGGTGCAAGCCTTGTCCTCCTAACTACAGACAGAAGGAGGGGAAAATGGAATCCTGCTTCCAAAACATCCTCCAAAATTACCCACATCAGAATGAAAAAAGTGGACTCAAAACAAGACCCCAGAGATGAATTATCTTCAATTCATATGCAGGCACATGCAGCAAAAGCCATGTCTGAACCCAAGCACCCTGACTTCTGAGCATGTTCAAAACCAGGATTTTTCCCTCGCCTGCTCCAAAAAGAAAGGACAACTTAGAAAAATATGTGATTAAAATTACTTTCCTGTCCCGCTGATGAGACAAAATTCAAGGAAGACAGGTATTTTACTTGTCCTCTACACACTTCAGACCAAACTGACGTGCTCTTAGGGACAGATACCATCCTCTGGGTCTGAAAGTAACAGCCTTGGGGAAACCACAGATGAAGACAGACCACAAAAGAACCTATTTCAAGACCTGGTATCATCTTTTCATTTTCTCTGCTTTTGAAAAAGTCACCTTCAGTCTATAGCATAGCTGTCAGTAGGAGCTGTGGTCCAAAGCATTTTCAGCCACCTACAAGCCCCCAAGGGCACTCAGGGTGTCAGCTAACAGACTGGTGTGCCAAGGCAGTTCACCCTCAGCTCTGCAATTCTACTTGTCCTGTCTCTCCAGGCCCAGGGTACTTGAGCCACTCCACTCTCCATACCACCCTAGAGGATGTAGTAAGAAAAGCATAAATATGCCAGGGATACAGCCAGCCTTCAAAGTGATATGTAGCTCTAGGTCTAAATCACACAGGCACATACATTTTCTCCTGGTGTCAGAGATGCCTCAACCTGAATGTGTGGTTAGCAATCCAGAACTAATGTCAGTATGTACAGACAATAAGTAAGTCATATGCAAGGTCATTGTGAACAGGCTCCATGGGACAAGACTCCCATGGAGTCCCACAGAGACTCTTTATCACCTGACGGTTTCAGAGAGCAATCACAAAAAGTGAATAATCCTGATTTGTTGCTATTTGTTTTGATGCCTTCCATGACATTCTGCCATCCTAGGAATATTAGGTGAAAGAATTGGATAAATCAGCTAAAAAAAAATAAAAGGCAGAAAAAAGAATGCAAATCAGCGTACACTACAGCAAGCCTTGGAAAAATCAGTTTATCTGGCTACCAGTGACTCAGTAGCATTGCTTCCTATCCCCACTTCATCCTGCTTGTTGCCTCTGCAATGGCAAATCGGGTCTGGCCGATTAATAACAACATTAGACTGATAACAAGTGAGATCACAAAATAAGTATTGAACATCAAATTTAATGCAGTGCTCTGCTTGGCTACATCCTTTCCATTAAGTGCCAACCTATTTGCAGAGAGGAAATTCTGTGTGGCTGACATTGTGAAAAAACATCTTGTTTCCCCAGAGCAGGTCTGAGGAAAATAGTCTAAAACATTTCTGCTGATCTAAACAGCTGCAGTGATACATTGTAACTGGGTGAAAGGAAAAGCAGAAAGCCAGTAAGCAAATATATACACTATTAAAAAAAACCAAAAAGCCCAAGCTAGCTAAGTCTTGTTAAAATAGCAATGGAAACAAGGGGACCTTGAAGTTTTGCTAGGGATGACAATTGATATTTATACCCAGACAAAAGCCTAGCACTGATTCTGAACTCCTCTTCAAGTCACTTAACAGATTACAGATATATACATTATATATATAATCTACATATAATTTTTTAAATATATATGTATATATATACATGAAAAAGATAAAACAAATTTTGCTGAAGTAACTACCCTTCACCATATAATTTAGCACTGACTGCAATGTGGGCCCTTGTAAGGGTGCTTTGTGCAAAAATCTATAAAAAGTACTCGTGCTATTTGAACGGGCCATCTCTGCTAGCTTGTCTCTGTTGGAGGAGGCCTGGCCACTCAAGAGGTGCTGCTGGCATTTGGGGCATTGAGATTCTAGTGGTGCCTGTCTCACCAGTACTGTGTTAGGAGACTGGTATTCCTACTTCAAAAGAACACAGAAAGGGAAAGTGTGCAGTTGTGGGGTCAGGGGTTTGACAAGCTTGAGGCTTTTAGAATCAGAGGCATTGAAATTATTTCCCATTACCTGACACATCCAGGTGTTCCAGGTTTGGGCATAGTGACACGACATCAAAGACTGCGTCATTGGAGATGTTGTAACAGCCAGACACCTCCAGCCTCCTCAGTTCTGGACAGCACTGGGCAATGGTGTAGAGTCCTCTGTCCGTGAGCCGCCTGCAGCCACTAACAATTACCGTCTCCAACATGAGACATACGTTGGGCGTATCCTGACAAAGCCTCCGGGTCAGCACTTTAAGAGCCCTGTCTACGTTGATTGTCTCGCCGGTCAGGCGAATAGTCCTCCAAAGTCGGGGGTCCCAGGCAAGGTTATACCAGCGGCGGCACACGCGGGCACAGCGGCACAGCTGGTTGGTGGGCAGGAAGGAGAATATCTGGACCATGGAGTGGTCAGGCAGCCGGTCTATGTTGGCCTGTTCCTTCTGGTGCTTGGATGCCAGCCGGATGAGAGGATGAGTGAGACGGGTTGGAGGTGGCGAGTGGACCATGGCAACCGTTTCCCCAGTGACTGAGGACGAAGATGTTGACGACCCTCTGCCATTCTGGAAACCGGGGGAATTCGGTGGAAATATTAATGCTGGACTGGGTGTGCTGAGTGTCCGCATGCTCAGGTCGGAGTCTGGAAGACAAAACACATGATTTCAGTAAGCGGTGGGTGGACGCAGAGCTCTCTGTGCAGCTCAGCACCCCACTAGCCCATTTATTAATGGAGCATGATGGGCTTCAGGATTTGTTGGAGATCAAGCAGTCATTTTTACCAATGAGAGTGAGGAAAAATGTATTTCAAAATCAAAATCTGTCTTAAGAGTATACTCTGAAAACACTGTTCACCTTAGTGTTGGGTACATGACAGATGCACCCCTAGCTGCAGTGTCAAAGCCATGCTAGCAAAGGAGGGGCTGCAGGTCTGAGCTCTGTAATGAAGAGGAGACAGCAGTGGAAGTCCAGGGATTTTAATTCTTTGTACTCTCAATTAAACACTGCAAGAAATGAGTACGTTTGAATCACAGGCTTTTTTCACAGACAGTAACTGCCCATAACCTTGGCACTACCTAGGCAGCTGTGAGCTGTCAGGGGAGGGATACTGTGGTCCTTCGCCTCTCAGCTCCTACAGCCATTTAGTGGGAGGCCAAAGAAGAGCTCACAAGGCAAATGCCACTTCCTTCACCAGACCTGAGCAGATGGGAAAGGCACAACCCCGTACACTTATTTTCATTGTGTCATTAAAGCTCATTTTTCATTCATGCAGACTGGGACTCAGCATTTCAACCAAGAGCCCAGTGACTTGAAGGGGGGTTGACTGTGCCTCTTCATGTGCATGCAGAAAGCACTCCTTTCCAATGGACTAAAGTGAACTTCAGTTGGATTTGAAAAAAAAAAGCTCAGAAAGTAAGTGGCGAAGAAACAGCATGCCTGGAAACTTGTTATAGAGCTGTTGCACAACATTTATATGCTCTTTTTGCTAGGGCTAATTGTCACACTGGAAGCAGTCAACCCAAAAAAAAACCCACAAAAAAAAATTGCTACTTCTTTACCTTCTTTATTTCACTCTACTGGCAAAAAGCAGGCACAAAAATAAAGGGCCTCTGCTACTAAGAAAGGTTGCCTTTGCTGAAAGATTATTTCAACTGTTTTCCCTCTGTGCTGACATTGCTGCCTACGAGTCATTTCCACTCCTGCTCCCAGCTTTCCAAGCAAAGCAAGTAAAAGAGTGGAAGGCAACTAGGATGTGATATTGATAGTCAAGCAAATGCTGTGGGCAATATATTTAGAGACCCCGAGGTACTTCAGCAGTACACCACACAAGATGCACCAGTGTATGTGAGATCAATGCTGCTGCTGAGCTCACTCCTTCAACCTCTGACCTTTCAGTACGGATCTCAACAGAAATGCTTCATGAAGGAAAGCACCATCCAGAGATGAACACAGGAACCACAATTTAGTGCCCAATAGAGTAACAAATATCATGAATGGAGTAAGAACAGTGGTTGTAGAGCACCAAGCTTCCCTCCACATCACATCTGCTATCACTTCAGTGTTCAGACATTTCAGGGAAATGTGCAAAGCCATGTCCTTAAGTAACACTGACTCTACAGCTCTGTGACTGTGACAGCATAGGTATGGGCCAAGCAGGGTAGAGCCAGAAATGCATTCAACAAACCTGCCCAAATCTGGGTTTAGGCAGAGTATTTAAATTAAGTACATTTTAGTTGAATTTCATCAATGCATTACACATGAATTTCCCCATCAAGCTTTTACTTAGTCCAGCACAGGCATGCTCTGATCTCACTAGCTACAATAGTGGCAACCACATGCCTGCATTTTCACAGCATGTCTGCAAGGGAGAGAGGCACAGCTATTTAGCTGAAGAACCGAAGACACAAAGTCCAGCAGCTTGCCCAAGATCACCCAGCTCAGTTGCAGAGAGATCAAAATCATCACTTCACACTGTGAAGGAAAAACCTACGCTACCTAGCTCCTTCCCTCTTCCTCTTCTGTATCTTCTTTTACTTACACAGAAACAAAACTTACACAGAAACTCAGTATTTCAGCAAGTGTCAGGAAAAACATTTTATTCAAGGCTTCTGGTCTATGCTATGGCTACGTGGACCTAACCCAGGGATTTGTATATTTTTGAGCAAGAACTGTATCTTAATGCAGAGTGGGTTTTGCAGACACTCTGCTCCCCTTTGAGACCTCCTAATACCCCCCTGGCAGCTATTGCAAATAATTGCATCGAGGAGTGTTATTTGGAAAGCGTCTGGTATACTCTGGTATTTAAAAATGAGATTCACAGCTGGAGAGAAAAAAACCCAAAACACGAGCAGCAGCCAGGCTCCTGCAGACAAGCACTGACTCCACAGACCACTTAGGCAACAGTCCCCTAGATTAATTTTTGCAAGGACTTACCATATGTTTGACCTCCCTCACATTACCGCCAAAACCAACGACAGTGCCTGAAGTTAACATGTGCAGAAGATGTGGCAGACTTGGAGCCTTTACTTTTTGCTCTTTTCCTGAGATTTTAAGACAAGGATGCTTCTAATATAAAAGAATACATGTTTTTTCAAGTGCTGGGTGTATCTTCCACTACTACATATATTTCGTATTCTGAATTCCTCTCCTTTCCTTTTACTTTTTCATTTGCTTTGGGCTTTTTGTTTGGTTGGTTGTTGTTTGTTTTTACACAAACCAACACAAAAAGGGAAAACTAAATGATAGAAATAAAACCCATAGAACAAACACTTGTTTCTACACCACAAAATAGATGGAACTAAACTCAAATGCAAAGAGTTTCATTTTTTTAACATCTGCTATAAACAATTTTTAGTACTGTGGGAATGATTACCTCCTGCAAGACAGTCTCCCAGCGTATTTTGAAAACATACATTTTCAGTCAGTTATTGTTGAAAACACCTAAAAATCTCTGCAGGGTTACATTCTTCCCTACTCTCCATTCCTACTTAAGTATAAAAAAGCATTTAGTACTCCACGATTCTCCCCCCCCTCCCCTGATGATCAAAGCACCAAGCTAATACAGCTAATCTCCACTCCTTTTGGATCAAAAGTGGCATTCCTTCATCACTCCTGGGCACACTGTGAATAATCAATACCTTAGACATTCTGGGTATGTAATGAATTACCAAAACGTGGTTTTTAACTTAGACCTTGAGCTAAAAAAAGGTTGACCTTCTGTTTTACGGGTACGCTCCATGCTTGCTTCGTGCTCTCTTAATTCTCTCATTAGTATAGTAGTTCCAGATGTGCATCCTGTATTTCATTTACCTTCAATCCTGAAGGTGCATCATGTGAAACTTGCTCCCTCCACCTTCGGGGCACGGACTTCCAGACAAACACATACACACACGCAACCCGTCTCCCCACCCCAAAGTGTTTTTGGAAAAAGCCTGTAGTGTTGTCATGATGCTTAAACAAGAGAGTCGAGAGAGCATTACTGGTCTGCCGAGCCCGTAATGCAATATGCTCTCAGACAGGAATTTTGCTGGTAGCTCAGCTGAACTCTGTATGGAGGTATTCCCGCTTACTGTTCGTTGTACACCCCTAAGGGGGAAAGAAAAAAACAGCAGGTGAGTCCAGCAGCTTTTTGCCAGTAAAAACTTGGAAAGCTTTTTGCTAGCATTTAAAGCTTCAGCAAAACATTTGGTCTACTGTACATTTTCCAGGCTTTTCAAGTATTGCTGGGAGGGGCTTCCTATAGCACTATCTGAACCTCTAAGGGTTTCCTTCAAATTTTGTTCCTCACCATTTACTGAGTGCTAGCTAACAGCCTGAGCCAGTCGGAGACAGGGCAACTTAATGACAGTGTGACATTAACAAATGCAACCCTGCAAGTGCAAATGAAGTTACCGACTGCAGTTCACAATACACATCTTTCCACACACATGCCCTATACAAGCACTTCTTCTCCTGAAAAAACCAATTGTTTACAAGCCTGAAATGCAGATTTGCATTTTGGTGATCTTAGAAAGTAAAAAACAAGTTACAAAGCAGCCCTGTGCTTCCCTCCCTATGACCTCTTTTGCCCCTCTCCCTCCCCAGTCACCAATCTTCTGTGCAAGATGCTTTTTATTAAAGCTTTGCTCAGGCTCTGAAAATTGTTTGTTGATGTAAGAGAAAATTTCTTAACAATCTTTAAAGACATCTCAAAAGATGCGTGCCAGAAACAGAACTATAAAAGCTGACACAGAGGGAGAAAATGCACTGGAGGGAGTTTTCTTATTCCGTTAGGAATCTGGTTTATTTCAAAGGATTTTGTTTCCCCCTGTTTGTTTTCCAATTAATACATACATCTGGGGAAAAAAAGCCTTTAAATATATATGATTTAAACCAAGATCTAGTCTCTGTTCCTTCTGGCATTGACAACAATATGCAGTCTCCGATTTCAGAACCAGAGAGAGAAAACAATGTTGTATTTTCATTAGTCCAGCGATGCACACTAACATGGGACACTTGATGGCCGGACCCCAGCATGGACTTTTTAAGGTTGAACCATTTTCCCTGCTTAAAGAGCGACTCCATTCAACCGCACCTTCCACTATGGTATTGCGGGTGTGTCTTTTTTAAAGTGAATCCTATACTGACCTCCTCAAGTTAATAAATTTAAAATGAAAATTTTGGTAAATATCAATCAAACTTCAGATTCTTATCTGACAACTAAAAAGGATCCTTTGTGTTGATCTGCTGTCACCATCTGCTGTCACCACCTGCTGTCACCACCGAGTTAGTTTTTAGCAAAACTAAGGCAAGAATTAAACCAAACTATGTTCAGGCTCTGAAAAGTCATTATAGCTGAGAAAAATAAAAAGCAATTGGCATTTTTGTCAAAATGTTAGATGCAAAATAATATGTGCAAGAAGCATTTAGGCACAGTACAGAAACATCACTTACTTAGCATCTCTTCAATAACAGCGTTGCACAGATACTACATATTTTATTAAGCACAATGTGGGTATAGACTTCACATTTTTAGCATCAACTTCATGCATGCCAAGGAAGTACTCCTTTTACAGAGACTGGGGAAAGTGGGAGCTTAATGGTTGTAGCAGCTACAGCCCATGGCGCGAAGGGGAACAGAAGCAGCTGACAGGCTTCTACAGGGGGAACATTGCGAGTTGATTCAAGGAGAGACTTGTGAATTTGACAGACAGATGTCAAACATGGCTATGTGCCCTTACAGGGGATTAGGAAAAGGAGTTAGCTAAGACAGCAGGCTACAGCAGGGTCATTTGCTTTCTGAGGCCCTGGGTACAGGCAAAGTCCCAGAAAAAGTGATACCTACAAAAAAGCGTCTTCCACATTGCAAACATCCTCAGGTGTTTCTCTCAGGCTAAGTTACACTACTGACCATGGTCTCTCCCAGCTCCAGGAGGCTGGGAGGAATCGGAGAGCGCATGATAGCAAAGAGGCAGCTGGAACAAAACTCATGGTGCAAATGTGCATGGGGCTGCACCGGTCAAGTATGCCAGAGGGAAAGGGTTGCTCAGCGGAGATACCTATGTGATTTTGTAACCTTTTACAATCAGAAATGTACAGAATGAGAAATGGAGTTGGATGAGCTCTCTCCTCTCTCTCCAAGTACACTTAAACCATCTCCGATGTGCATGTCTGCCCTGTTCTTAATTTCCAGGGACAGCTATTACTCAGCTCACTGAGGTGCCTGTTCCAGTGTTGTCACCATATCAAGTTTCTAAGTTTTTCCTCTTACCCAACTCATACAAGAAGCTGTTTCTTGCCCCTCTCCTAGTGATTGCAAAGAACGAGAGGTCTCCACTCTTCCTGCAAAGATTTCTCACATGCATTTGCTCTAACTTCAGCCCTTTCTTCCTAGTCACATTACTAATATTCACAGTTTCTCCTTTAGATTTTCTTCAATCTGTGTGTATTTCTCTTAAAGCACAACACTCCAGACTGAACACCGCACACTACTGCACCTCACCAGAAGCGCCTAAAGTGGAGTCCTTCCCACCCATATTTCATGGAAACCACATTGTCAACCTTCCAGATTTCAACAGTCTCAGAAGGATGATGCATTCAGTATGTCATTCAACGTATTGCCCAGATTCCCATGTCCCATACAGCTGCCTGGCCATTTATTTTCTTCATCCACGTTTATATAATCTATTCATCTTCCCCACACCTGTCTCCTTAGAGAGTGGTACGTTTTCTCCCTCCTTAATCTTCTATTTTTTCAAGAGCATTTTGAATACTGAGCAACCTTTTCAAATTGTGCCCGTTTTCAGTTTTCCAATTACACTGCAGGTCCAGTGCCATAAATTTTAGTCCATTCCTCTGTATATTGATAGTTTTGTGTCTCAATGCAATTCAAACAGATGGCTTGTGGAGAGGGATGGAAAAATTTAACAACCTCGTAATGAATACTGTAGGGTATAGCAGGGCAGATCCCTAAAGGGTCCTTCTTGAAACATCATCACAGTCGACAAATAATCAGTGATAACTATGCAATATACTATATCCTTCAGTGGCCACCTTATGATGATTTTATTTAGTCCGTATTTCACCGGCTTGTTTCCAACACAGACATGCAAAAGTCTAAATAAACCTGAGATAGGCTACAGCTACTGTTTGCCTCTCACCAGACAATTTATTCTTACCAATACAGAAAATTAGATTGAAAACTTAAGAAGAGCAAGGTCAAGAGAACAAAAACACTTCAGCAAAGATGAAAACTTATTTCTTCTCCTGTGAGATCTTGTAGGTCATGCAACTCTCTTTTTGAGAGCAAAGACCTGCGACAAGGCTCGATTTTTCGGTGTAAGAATGAGCAGCCTTGGAGCTCATGAAGTAATCACATCCACATGCTCCTGGAAGGAATGGTTCCACAGAACTTAAAATAACCTTTTATAGTTTTTAAAAACCTCCCATAGAATGTAATAAGAAACTGTACCTATTGTACAAGATTAGAGACTTTGTTACAAGACCATGTGGAAGAGGGATGTGTTAACTTAAATTTGAAGCCATTTCATGGTAGTTTCTGTGTGACATTTTACACCTCGGATTATACTGGTGTAACTTCCCTGTGATGTTGAGTTCCAGTTTTCTTCAGTCTATAAACTCCTCCATGTACATTTGGAGACCTGATCTTGCATTCCTGGCATAGTCACACTAGATGCTTAAAGTCAAACAGCACTATAAGTGAAGTAATCATTACAGTTTTATTAAGCAAGTAATTCTTCCTTACAATGCATTTGTCAAAAGCTGGGCCTGATTTCCCCCCTACTGACTTTGTCCCCTGCCACTTGGCAAGAATTAATTTTATCCCCATATTTTTGAACAGAGTTAAAAATACAAAGACTGAGGGGGGGAAAAAGAAAAAAGTAATCAACCTATTAATTTATGAAGTCAGAGCATCTTAATTTTGCTTTCAGTACCACTGATGATACAAGCACACCAGTTCTGAGAAAAGGGTTTGTCAGTGCATCATTGCTGGGAAATTACATAGAGATAGATGGGATGGTGCATTTTTTCCACGTTCAGTAAATATCTAACCCCAAAATGAATTCCATACACGCTTAAGTACAAGCTCTTCTTAAACCTCTTCAGGTCAGATGCTCTCCCAACTCCTTGTGGTATGCCAGGGAGCTCCTCCAGCTGAGATAGTTTATGTCTACATTAGCAGCCCAGAAAGAGGAGATCTATGCAGCAAAACTGTTACTGCTGAGAACCTGACATCCACAGGCCTGTGAAGCTGGTGTTAGCTTTTGGACAATGTCTAATTTCATCCCCAAACCTGAATGCTCACTAGGGGTTGCCTCTGGTGCTTTAGGTCTCCTGCCAGAACATAGTTTTTGCTTTAGTTTCACCTGAAAATAATTGGGTTCATACACCTTATGGTGGTAACTAAAGCATAGTAAGCAGGGACTAAGGGGAGAGTCATTTCAAAGGTGAGCTTCAGACCTGAACAAAAATGCTAGTGTAGATGAACCCACTGGCCAGTGAAGAACCCCCCGTCCACCTCCTCCAAACCCTGAGTTACCACCTCCCAACCTAACCCATACCATGCAGAGGAGAGGAATCCTGTGCCCTGCTGGGTTCTCAAGACTGGGTTATCAATGGACCAGACGTTGCATTTCATCGTCTCCCATTTTCAGGATTACCACACCTATGGGGATCTAGTCCTTTGCTGTTCAATGCATTGCTTTGAAATGTGCAAACCAATTGTGGTTAAAATGAAAAGAAGCATTTACAAGATGCTTATATATAAGCATATTCTATATACTTCTATATAAATGTTTAAAATAAATATGACAAAAAAAAGATAGCAAGTTTGCTTAATTTCAAAGTGATACTAAAAAGCTTGCCATCCTCTCTCCCTCTGCCTGACAAGCTGTTAGAAAGTCTTAATGAACCCAGGAACTCCATCCTGGTGAATATAAAAAACCTTCCCAATTCATCCAGAGAACAACTTGGTTCAGTGAAACAGGCTTACAACTATGTTCTGCCTTTTCTTTGAGTTACTCTGACGTACTCCAAGGTCAAAATTTTGTCAGGTAAAACACTTTCCTGCCTGATTAGGCAACATTTACATTTCCGTGTTCCACTTTTTTATGTATTGATCCTAATTTTTCATTTAAAACCCACTTTACATAAATATAGGTGAGTACACATTGCTTAATACTGGCTCTCAAGCTATGCATCCGTGGCCAGAACCAGTCACTTAGAGTGACACTGAGCTGGGGCAAACAGATCCTACTGTGTCTTTGAATGATATGCTGACATGAAGTTTGTGTTGATGCAAATGCATCTTTGCAATTTATATAGAAAACTGGAACAAATGCCTAATGGCTCCCAACTTCAAAATGCAGAAATCCAGTCAGCTGCTCCAGTTAGATGTAGTGTTCCACTATTTCACCTCTCAAAAATGGAAGAATTTGGAATACAAAAAGTATCAGTTTACATTATTATAGAACTTTAAGATAAGTTGCTGGACATAAATTTATGGGAGGGAAACATTTTCAAAATCCCCAGCTGCTCACATGGATCAAAACCAAGAGGACCTGCAGAACCCTGAAATGTAGTTCTGGTAGATGTGTGTTGCTCTAAACGGAAAATACTATACAAAGCAGAGGAATGCTTGCCTCTGGGGAAAGCTGAGAATATAATCACTTTGTTGTGTAATCAAGATGACTTGCGTCCAGTTGGTAGCAAACTCTACAGCAGACAAATAATTCCCCCAAGCATGACTGTTTCTAGCATATTCACCAAAAGTGAGTTATTTGTGTAAAAGAACATTGTTTTTCATAATCAAATACTGGCATTTTAAAAGTGCACAACTCTCAGAAATGACTGACTTTCAGATTAACAGGGATCCAGGATTTGACCTCCAAAATTGGAGAAATAAATGGTAAGCAATAGGCTAAACAGAAGAAGGAACAGTAGCAAAAGATTTAAAGCCATGAAATTGTGCTCCCCTCTTAACACGCAAGTTTAGAGGTCAAAGATTCATTAAATCAATGTAATTTAGAATAGTCTAAATATCCTTCCTAAAATAAATTCAGACTTTGCTGAATCTGGGAAGACACAATCCTCCAAATTAGGGGACAGAGTTGTACACAGTACAAGAAGAGGCCTCGATTAAAAAAAACCCACCCCAAAACAAATGAGAAAGTAAAGCCAACCGCAACTGAGCTTGGTCCAGCCCAGCTCCTTCTGGATTGTCCTGCGAGATACCTGCAGGTGCCCAGCTGGTGTCCCAGCTGAGGAGTCGTACGCCAAAGCAGATGACATATCCCTCTACCAGCTAAGTTATCAGTAAGGGAGTGATAATAAAACAACAACAAAAAATGCTGCCAATAGAAAAGAAAATACAACCTTTTTCTGTAAAAAACACCCAATTACCATGTCGTTGCTCACCCCAGGGTGAAGGAGGTGAGCTCTTTTCAATCCTGTAGGAGAATTACTCCGAGGCAGTAAGAGTTTTCCAGGCTTTACAAATCAGCAGAAGTGTTTATTCCCAGACTAATACTTTTGCAGACTAGGAGGGACTCCATCAAGAGCCCTGCCTGGGTCTGTAGGATGGCCACAGATTACAGAAAATCAGCAGAATTGTGAAAAGCGTAACTGAAGGCTGACCTGCAACAGGCCTACTTTCTTTCCCAGGAATGAGATTCCTTCAAAAGCACCTGCTAGCATCCTGGCAAGCATTCTCTTGTTTTGCAGGCAAATACCTCATTTCTAGGGTTGCATCCTTCCTCCCTTTTGACACGTGGCCAAACTGAGAAAACAAAGCTGGTCTCCAGGGTTGAGAATGGTAGAAAGGAGTGGTAGAAAACCTCACTTAATCCACAGTTTTATGTTTCTTACAAACCCACAATGCTACCACTATTCTTACAGAGAAAGGAATAAATTCAGCAAAGAGCTGGCAAAGCCAGTTCCCCAACAAATCCCCTTTGGGACCTGGGTGAGAGGAACACTCTGGAGGGGAAGACAGAGAAGAAACGTAGGTCTCCAAAGCAGAAACCCAGGACACCAGCACAATCTAACTTATCCAACACCTCTCTAAAAAAGATACATAAACGGAGGATTTTTCATAATAAACACTTCACATTATAAGAGCCCTGGAGTGACAGTCAGCAGTCCCCTCTTCTGTTCCAAACACACGCAATATTCATACAACGATGAACTGAGCAAGCACATAGTGTTTATTCAGAACCACAAGGATTAAAATTTTGTTTATGGGAAATTCAGGAGTTAAAATGGGAAAGAGACATGGCCACTGGCAGCTTTCTCCTCCTGGAAAATGTAACTGGCTCAAGCCCAAGTGCACTGAGTTACGTGGATTCCTGACCACCAGTGTGAAGCAGTCCCAGACCGTGTCAAAACAGATGGTACTTACAATTGCAAAAGCAGTGCATTAGCCATCCTCTAAAACCCAGCCCTGCCGTCTGAGGTCCCACTTGCTGCGTCTGTGACTTCTGATGTATAAATCGCAGATTGCTATTTATATGCAGTAGCATATGGTACTCTGACATTTGAGGAGTATCAGATGTACACACATGCAAGTAAATCAAGAATTCAGCACTCTGTATTTATGGCAACTTCAGTAACTTCCCAGTCTACTGAAAGCCATGATAAATAATTGCCTCATTGTGCATAAAATATCAACAGACTGTAATTATTTCTTTTCTATTCATTGTGATTTCAATTTACTGAAATGAGATAAACAAAATTATTCACTGATTGTTTTTATGTCATTTTGATTTCATTAAATCAAAGTCAATATGCGGAAAAAGAAAATGTGATGTTTACATCTACACAATCGCTGAAGGAGTTATTATTCAAAGCAAGAACTCTGGCATTATCTAAATTCTTCAGCCTCTTATTTTTCATGTTAACTTAACCTAATTATATTAAACACCATCACTGAATTCTAGCTGTATATGCTATTTCCCATTTACCCTTAGATTTAGTATCACCAGCTTATGGCGGTATCTTAGGGAGTAGGCTTAAAGACAGGACAGCAGCAGCATTTGGAATCAAGAAATATTTGGCATCTTGGCAAAAGAGAAAGGCCTTTTTCTTTACAAAGCCCAAGAAAAAAGTGAACCTGGCAGGGCGATCTCGTCAATATATATAAATACCTGATGGGAGGGTGTACAGGAGATGGAGCCGGGCTCTGTTCAGTGATGCCCAGTGACAGGACCAGAGGCAATGGGCACAAACTGAAACACAGGAGATTCCCTCTGAACATCATCAGGAAACACTTCTTACTGCGAAGGTGACTGAGCACTGGCACAGGTGTCCCAGAGAGGTTGCGGAGTCTCCATCCCTGGAGATATTCAAAAGCTCTCTGGACATGGTCCCAGTCAACTGGCTGTAGGTGGCCTTGCTTGAGCAGAAGGTTTGAACCAGATGACCTCCAGAGGTCCCTGCCAACCTCAACCATTCTGTGATTCTATGAATCTAATACACCTCCTACAAAGAGTACAAGAAATTTAAGTCCCACTTTCAAACAGGCACTATGGTTCCAGGCATCTTCAAATCTGATCTCCCATCATGGGGGTCTTGCAGAGTTTGTTTTTTTCATTACACCAACTCAGGCTCCATCTCAGCTGGTGCCTGATCCTCCTGTTCAAAACCACCTTTTGTGACTGAGACGATAAATGATTGCCCTTGTTAAATGTTAAAGCTCAAGCAGGCAGCTATTGTCAGCTGGTAACACAGCCATTAGTGAGAACTGGCTTAAGGGATACTTGTTGCCTGGTGTTTGCCCCCAATCCAGAGAATTCCCTGAAGCAGGTCGAAGGAGGTGATGCTTCCCCTCTGCTCAGGACTGGTGTCCAGTTCTGGGCTCCCCAGTATGAGAGAGACATGGACATACTAGGGCGAAATGCTACAGAGATGATCAAGGGATTGGAGCATCTGACATATGAGAAGAGGCTGAGAGAGCTGGGATAGGTTACCCTGGAGAAAAGAAGACTCAGGGGGATCTTATCAATGTGTATAAATACCTGAAGAGAGGCTGCAAATAAGATGGAGCCACGCTCTTCTCAGTGGTATCCAGTGAACGGACAAGAGACGGTAGATTCAAATTAAAATACAGGAAATCCCTGTTTAAACAAAGTTTTTCATGGTGGAGTGGTCAAGCATGGGATCAAGTTGCCCAGCGAGGTGTGGAGTCCTTGAAGACAGTGTCCTGGGCAACGTGCTGTATTTGGCCCTGCTTTGAGCTGGAGTTGGACAATCTCCAGAGGTCCCTTCTAAACTCAACTATTCTGTGATTACCAATTCAGTTGAACTCATCAAACCTCTTCTCTTTGAGGCCTCACATAGAGGAACAAACTATGCCTAATTAAATCAAATCAAACCCTCATGAAAATGTCATAATAAATGTGTTAATTCACAAACTCTGAGTGAAGAGGTTAAGTAATCTTGACCCATGTAGCTGAAGATCGAAAAGGATATGCTAATACGTACCATTACCTCCAGCGTACGTAGATAGAAGACAGAGGTGATGGAAAGGTTACTGTGTTTGAGATGGTATCTGAGAAGGACCAGTAGCAAAGTTTAAGGCTAAGAGAAAACATTGTAGCTGAGAGTTAAAAATTATCAGACGGTACACAGGTCAAGGCATAGGCTGCCAAGAGGGTGAGTTGGGATTGAGCTTTCTAGGAAGCAGTGAAATTAAAAAAAAAAAAAAAACAAACCCCACAACAATAGAGGATTTAATCTATGAAGAAAATTCTGCTGTAAGCTGCTGTTTAGACAAGATGACCCAAGAACTTTCCCACCCTTTATCATCAGCCAGCCCTGATTTGTCGGCCATCCTTGCCTTTCTAAAACAGAGAAGTAAAACTCTCACTGAAAGAATTTATCAGGGTGCATGAAAAATGAAGGATAGAATAACAGTGAGTAATCGATGCTTATTTTCATCAGCAAAGCTGTGCCACTCTTTTCCATCAGGTTGGCACAGATATACACTTTGTGCTGAGAAGCAAGGCCCTTGCTACAACTTTTTCAAGGTTATTTCAGTACACACTTTTACAGATTTTGTATTCCTGATTCATAATATGCAGACCATTCTCCATTTTGGGAAAAAAGAGGATGAAGTTCACTGCAATGTACGTGATCCACAGAAGTATATTAAACCCTGCTCATGTGGGTGACAAGACTGTTGTGCTTGAGCGAAAATTCCTCAAGATGCTCTTTTTTTTTCCTATAATACAATGAATATACTGAAGGTCCTTGTAACCTATAACATGCATTTGAAAGACAGCATTCGGTGGCCTCAGTCCCGGGACTCCCGAGCAGCATACTCCATTGCTAGTCTTCCTCCTCGGTGCACAAAAAGTAGCATGCATTCTCCTTCCCTGCAGAGTTGAGGCTACAGATTTCCTGGTGGGATGCACTATGTTAAGCTTGTGGACAAGGACTACTTGAACTACTAAACTGGGACTGAAGTCCTAGTCAATTCACACTCAGCCTACCTTCAGTTCAACCAACACTTTTCCTTGTAAGACCAACTTCAGAAGTTAGACTGATTGACACAAAGCACAGGTGAAATTTGTGCTCTGTTAAGCTGCAGAGAGAGTAAAGCAGTGTCCAACTGATGTACTACTATTATATTTAAGCAGCAAAGTGATGACAAGGTTGTATTTACAGGATGTGTGATGTAAATTAAGGTACGTGTAATGAGCCTTGGATTCTAGAAAAGGCATTTAACACTGTGCCACAGTTCCACTAGGTACTGAAGTTTCAGGTGGACAAATTATAGTAATGACTTCATCTTCTTCTTAAGTGCACAAGACTGCGAGCAAAAGACTAACGCAAAAAAGAAATTTATAAAAATTAATTTCCAGCATTTTTCAGTATAATTTGGAAACATGGAGCACAGCCAATAAAGAGAGATCACAAAGTCACATTTTAAAACTTCTAATGAGGCGGTAAAAAGAATTTATATTAGGAAATGTTTTAGAGACCCACAGTGAGTTCACATTTTCCAGCTCACTGGATTTACAAGTGAAGAGGCTGATGCTGCAGTATCTGGATGCCGCGTACTTCCTGGGATGCGTGGAGTACCGGTGGCTACTGTAAGTTCAGAGCAGTCAGCATCTCACAGGATCACAACTCCCTTCACCCCACGCTAAATCTGAAACACTGCCGGGTTGGTTCAGTCTCTCTGTTCTATTTGTGGCAGAGAGACTTTTCTAACATCAGTAATTGCCTGGAAAGTATTCCCCTCATTTCATTATACTGAGCTACACTCCACTCATGCTGGATTCGTGACTATTTCTAGCATGTACCATGTATAGTAACATGACACTGCGAAACTGTCAATATGAGAGATGCTGAATTAAGAAGTGAGATGAGATTGCAAACATTGGACCACTAAGCTACTATAATGCAGTTATAGTTACATTTACTTGTTCCTTCATTTTAATTCCATTTACAGAACACCTGAGCCATGTGCAAGGCAGTGATAATACCGGTATTACACGTAATTCAGGAAAATACTTTTGTAGCCCTGAGAGTGATTCAAGAGCTAGTACAAAATGCTGAAGCTTTCACTATTTAATATCTTACCCATTTTGGAAGACAGCGAAATCTGTTGCCAATTCCTGATCACCCTCTAGTTTGTGGGAATAGGTGTCTGCATCACAAGGCATCCCTCTTGTTCAGTTTGGATTGACCGTTTTGACATGGGACATGGAAGGAAACAGAGGTGACAAAAGCACTGCTCCTTCTGAAGCAGGACATTTTCAATTACAAGACTGCATATGGCAGCTTGTGTATTACAGAGGTCTCTCTAGTACTAGAGCACTGAAGTCCTTCCATTTGAATCTCAGGAGTTAAATTTTCCCTAGGAGCATCTCCGTACCACATGAAATGGGTGTTTTGTTCACTACCTGCTGAAATGGGATGTCTGTACATCAACCTGGGCATGGAAAACAGACTATCAATGATCTGTATCTCCACCAAGCTTCTTCACATGTGGCTTCTGCAGTATTTGAATTCTGCCACTACAGCATCAGGCTGGGATTTAACTGCGTGAAACCCTATCATGAAAGTAGCTCATACCTTACAGAAAGGTGTCTGTTCCCCTGCATTAGCAGAGCAGAAGGCTGATGGACAGACTGCAGAGTTCACATGGGGCGTTACCCCTTACTGAAAAAAACCTGGTCTTGACCATTCTTCCTTTTTAAGGAAAACACCTAATAAGGCTTTGAGTTTACTGAAATGAAGTAACAAACACACCCCTTGCTGAAGTGATATTTGACTCACAAGGCTTTTATGTTGAATGGCCTCTGTTGATTTAGAAATCTCCATTTCATAAACTCTGGAAGGAGAGAAGCCTATATTCCCAAGTGATCTTCTATGTACAAAGCAGCCAGAAGCCATTTGAAAACCACACACTAAGAAAAGGCTTCAGAGAGGCGCGCAGCGCCTCCACCCACGAGGGCTGATCATTAGGCACAGACATCAGCTTTTCCTTCCTCCGAAACAAAGGTGGGATGCCTGCCTTGGGACTGAGCCATGGTTCCTGCGCACCCCAGCCAATCGGTCACTTCTCTTCATTACTTTTTATATCTACAGCACTCACCAGTGATGCTACTGAGTCTTCTTTACTGAGTATAATGAGTTTCATGCAACTGCAGCTGTATCTGGGGAACAATTCAGGCAGAATAAGTTATTTTAGCTGAGACTACTGGCTGAGACTACTGGCTGAGCTGGCAGAGCCCACTCCTTTGGCAAATCGCTTAAGTCCTTGTAACACAACAAAGCCTCATCTGCCTGCAGTACATTGCAGCAAGCTCACCAGCCTTCCTGTGAGCAGCTATTTGATCCTTGAGGGGAATCTAGATTTTTGTTTACAGAAAAATTCCAAAATGTCAAGAACATGAAGCAACCTCATCACACGTGAACTGCGTTTAGCAGCTTTGCTGTACACAAAGGTATGGATGGAGAGTGTGCTTCTATGCCCTGCCCGTGCAGCATGAGACTACTGCTGATATCAAAATGAGATCTAGGAACACATGATGATGGCAGGCCCAACCTTGGAAAATGGTCTGGGTAACACCACCTTTTAGGATAGAAATGCGAGTGAACCATTTGTGGTGTAAATGTGTAAAAAATGCATAAAACCAGAGGGTGCTTCCCAAAATGGATCATGTTAAAAGGGAAGAAAATCATCACCCTCCAACCAGTCACCTTGAAGAGGAAGAAAATCATCAGCCAGGCAGAGCAGCCTCCCAGTCAGAGGCCACGAGCTGCCTGCTTTCAGGCAGGCTGCTGCAGGCAGAGGCCCACACCTCATGGGGTGCGTGTGAGCTCGTGGGTGCTGCCTCACCAGCTGCAAGGAGCATCACGGGGCCCCACGAGGTGAGAGCACCCACATCTCCTGCTGGATGTGGGTGCAGCCCCAGATGGGGCGGCGGGGGGTAGTAACCCACACGTGCTGGTAGAGTGTGTGTACCTCTGAAAGAGACTAGAACTTCTGGGGATTAAAGCTGTTTATCTGTAGATGTTTATTATCATTTATTCAGTATTCAGTGTTGTGATTTATCTGTGTCATTACTGGTACCAATCCAAATGTGCAGTTCATTGACTACTGATTAATTTCATGTCATTATTAAGCTGCTTTGATCCTAATTTTGGTTTAAACTACATGAACTGAATAGTACTCCACTGCAGCACGTGGCTGTGATTCATCACTCACTGCTGTTTGTTTCTGTTATATCCTTAAGGATGAGAAAACTGATTTATAGCAGGTGTCGACAAGAGTTTCAAAATAAAGCTAGGGATTAAAGAGTGTTGTTTAACCAGCTGCAACAAGCCATTGCTTAGAAAAGGTGTGGAAAAACTCCAAAAGCAACCTAGATCTCGCTGTGGAGTTGTGGAGCACCGGTAGTGCTGCATAGCAGAGCAACACAGAGATGCTGAACACCTGCACTGAGGGATCATGTTCTGCCTTGGCAAGGACCGCAGCTGATTCAGACTCCCATTCTCCAGCAGGGAATCACAACCTTGGTATAATCTAATTATCTCTCCATACATATATGTGTATTATTTCCATATATAGCTATATTTGGCTATATCTATAGGCAGATTACTATAATTACAGATGGCCAGAAATGAAACAGTGGCTCTGAATTTTCTTACTAAGTATGGAAAGTACTGGAAACCGCAGATGTGCTATGACTGAATAAAAGGCTTACCTTTCATTTATAAAAGTGTGTGCCATGGAAAACTTAATAATATACACCTAATATCATTAGGAAACCAAATTAAAGACAATTAGATCAATTATTTAAAACATTCTTCTAGGGAAAGGTGTCATATTCCTTGTAAGGATATTCCAATCACACAATTAAACCAGAAGGATTTTACCCTATTAACCTTCTCTCTTTTCTTATTTTTTGTCTTAAAGTATTTAAGATCAGGAATTGGCACGCTACAATATAATACAATATAATTCTTTGCAGAATTATATATATATATATATATATATGAAAAAAAAAAGAACCAGAGGCACACTGGTAATGACTATTTTTTTAAGCTGAGTTAGATTTAGCTTATTATGCTAAAATTAATTAAAAATTAATTCGTTAAGCCACAGAATATTTTTCTGACAGGTATTTGATATACCTTTACAATAAGGGGCACTTACACAGGTTTCATCTGCTATGTTTAAAACAGACGCTTTGTGATAGCACTGCTCAGAAAACAGATAGTTATGAGCTGTAAAACTTTAAGAGATTCCAAGCTACCAAAATATTGTAACTGTAAACTTACACCACAAGGAAAACAGCTTCCAGTGTGCGTCCAGTGCATCCTTGCCACTCAGCCAGGCAATGGCCCTTCTCACTTTCCTGGGAGTAACGTTACTTGGAGTTGTACTAACCTATGAGAGGCACAACTACACTATAGTCTGTTCCAGGCTCCTACCCATGTTTTAACTGAATTCCCCCTTATTAAACATGTCTCCCCTTTCAGCAGAGTGGCACAAGCACAGACACGACAAACCCTGAGGTTGATTTTAGACCGTACCTGGTCCTGAGGTGAGCTCCAGTGCAGCCAGCGGGGCAGCGCAGCCTGAGGACGCACTAACGCAGGACCAGAACTCCCAACCGTCGGAAATGCGGAGCGTGGCCCAGAGCCGGGGGCAGCTGCAGCTGCGGGAGACAAGCTGCAGAAATGGGACACGTTCCCAAATAATGGGAAGCACAGTGGTTTCAGAGGATACCACATGCGCTGAGCTGGCTTCAGTGCTGCCATTTCACTCATTTCCCTTTTGCGTGCCCTCCGGTAAAACCCACGACTCCACTGCACAATATGATGTCAAAAATGTCATACAGATAATGACGAGCGGAGCCAGAGGATGAAGCCAGACGTTTATTCTTATGTTTTAACCAATATAAACTGGATTAGGAAATTTGGTTTATACTTAATTGTATATTTTAAAATAAGCCATTATAACTATTGCACTAACCTACAAGGAATTCAGACGCTGTTGGACGCCTTGGCAACCTTGATGTAAATTCATATTCTGCTTCTTTCAAAAGGCTGTATCCAAAAGAAACACTACATCACATGTATTGTTAAGACTTTCCCCAGCACGTGCTTTGACACCTAGGCAAATTTTACGAGTCAGGGTGGTTGAGAAGCTTAAGCAACAGACCTGACGCTGCTGCATCTGACAGATTCACCACTTGGAGAGAATAAGTTGCCCGTCTTCCTTTGACAGCTGAACAGGACATGTCAGCCGCTTGGTTTCACGCTCCCCATCAGTCTGCTCGCATCGGCATTCTCCAGCTTCAGCACGCAGGCAGCCACGGCACACAGTAGGGCTGAGCGGCCTCTCCGCAGCTGGCACTTCGGTGTTCCTGGTAACACGGAAGGACCGACGGAGCCCCAGGGCACTTTGAGATGCCTGTGCTCTCAAAGCAGCTGACAGGCACCTAAAGTACATCAATCATCTGCGAGCATGCCACAGTATCAACTGCCCCCTGCATCCCCCACCACAGCATTGGCAGCTTACTTCTATCGCGTCTAATTAACCACCAATAATCATTTAGCAGCCTGAGAAGCAGCTCTCAGACGGCAAGCAGAGTCCGGTCGCAGAAGTGGTCTGTTTCCTTGCAATTGCACATTCCGGTACCGGAGCATTAAACGCAAGTGAGGTTCACAGAGCCGCAGAGAGATTTCTTTCCTCACAGGAATATTATAGGTCGGCATGACCACATGGTGCCAGCAACCTGACTGTCTTGGATATCCCATGAAGATGATGCAGAATACGACATACTGGGAACCACAGTAAGCAATGCATCTAATAGTTGTGCTCACTCTACCATGCATCTTTCTCCGTCCTGAGGTCCCTCTACTACTCTTAGCATTCAGATGGCTGCTGAAATGCAATCTGTTGTTTCCCAGCACTAGTAGTAAAAACCATGCAGCCAGAGCCAGGCATAACTTGTCCCCCATCACAGGCAGTAGTTGCAGCAGACAAAATCTGAACATGCAGATACAAAGTGTTCTAGTTTAAAGAAAAAAAAAGCAAAAGCAAAAGCAAGCAGGTTGCAGCTGCTTGGGAAAGAAGCTAATGCATAATACAACACAAACTTCTCAAACATCTCAAGTTAGAGGTGCTAGCAGGCTTGAAGTACAGCTCTCTGGACACACCACTGTACTATGCAGTTTGGAATCACCAGCATCTTGCAAGCAGCTCTGAAAAACCTGGCAACCTTAAGGTTCATTATTTGAAACAGTTTCAGTTTTCAGTTCAAGTTTTCTTTACCTGTGTGACAGAACATAGCGAGCTGAGACATGCTATGAGGATTCTGCTACTAAATCAATAACCACAACGAAGTCTGTTCAAGAGGAAGACTGTTTTAACATTCACTCATTAACTGTTTTGAAATCTTATGAAGAAAGACTAGATGTTGCTTAAAAAAAAAAAAAAAAGAAATCAAACCAGGTAAATTAACCAGCCTCCCTTAAAACACGGAGTTACCTACTGTCAGAAGCCTGTAGCGAGGGTGAAGTTAAAGCTTTTACCACTGGCTTCTACCATCTGGCCAATATATGATGCATTTTAGTTTTCTATATACTGTACTATAAAGACATACTAGATTTAAGCTTTGTATATGAGCCTTCCACCTGCAAAACCCCAAATATCCCGTTGCGCACCACAACAGAGATTTGCCATCCACTGGACGGTTTGTTTGTGCCTTTAGCTGCTCTCAGTCACAGCACCCTCCAACTCCGACGGCTCTCTGCAGAGAAACTCCCAGAGCTTGCTCCTTTGGGCCGCCACCAGCACACACAGCACAGCGCTGCTAGCAAGTAAACTTGGCGGAGGCTCACAAAACACACAACTTAACAATCAAGGGCCTTGTTGAGTTGGACCTTTTATTGAACACAACTCTGGCCCTTGTCTCCCTTCTCTGTTTATAAGGCTTACCAAGTATATAAACTATTGCTCTTAAATTATGACGACCCACATTTATGAGAGCAATTATCCTTTGTTTGTTTAGAAAGGCTATTTGTCTTTCTCCTGTCTTTTAAATGCCTCCCTGCCTCCTTTGCCCAAAACAAAGCAAAATGTTTGGATTGTTATTTGAGGGTGGGCTCCATCTGAAGTTCAGTTAATGAGAGGAAATCTCTGCTATAACCATTGGATGGGGGGAGGAGCCAGAGGAAGAGATCAAGCCTTGTTCCAGTTCAAATGAAAGCTGGGCAAGGAAATTGTTTGGAGGAATAGATAAAGCTTTTGCTTTTATACCTCTATAAAATTCATTATAAAGTTGGGCTGGTTTTGCTTTAAAAAGAAAATTTAAAATCATAGTACACATCAGTTAATAAGTACCTCACTGCCACTGTGCACTAGGGCAGGGTAGGGTTCGAACATTTGACTGGCCCTTCTGCAATCTGTTCAGATGAGATGGAAAGTAAAAACTCACTGCTGGGGGTTTAAAAAGACCATGCTATCCCTAGAGAATGAATTAAACTTTAACTTCCAAAAGAATAAAATATATCTTTGTAACACTCCTCTATTCAGAATTAATACTGCCAACATAAAACACATTTGAAGTCTGCAAGCGAGCGCACTTGGCTGTCTGACCGTGCTTCCCAGAGAGTTGTCAAGTACTAAGCATAGATGGACTTCCTTTAACCGTTTGAGAAAAATGATCCGACATATCAGCTCATGTCATTCCTGTAACTCCACCAAGACTTTAAGACCTGAACAGCCTTGTGGCCTGCAGCCAAGAGGCTATTTACCCTGAGGGCCGCTGTTCTTCCTTCCTCTCCAGAATCTGCATCACGTGCCCTCTGCTACACAAGGCAACACCCAGACTGAGCCTTTGAAATCATCTACTTAATGAAAAAGAAAGCTTAGTTGCCTGGAAAGCCACAGCAGCAGCAGTGAAAGGAAACAGAAAGGTGATGTAGCTCTCCCTTTCCTCAGCCACGCACCTCCTCGCTGTCAGTAATGATTGAAACTGTGCTTTATTATGAGATGCCCTGGGTAGGGGAAACCCTCCATCATACTTTCAGGTGTGAAAGTCCATAGAGATCCTTCTGAGAGAGGAGGATGGGACAGATCTAGAGTAGCCGAGCTTCATCTTGGGGAAAAAAAAAGAGAGAGATTTTTAAAACAAGTGCTGCAGAGCTGTGTTAACAGAAGGGAACGCAGGGCTGGCGGGTGCAAGGAAAGCTGCTCGGTGGGCAGAGCCATTGCACAACCACAAGCCGCTGGGGCACAGAACAGAAATGCAGCATGGAAAAAGTCTTCCAGGAAAGTGGCAGTTGCTTTGTTCAACAAAGCCTGATGAGAAGATAGTTCAGAAGTGAAATGCATTTTCTAAATTAGGGGGTTCTTAATTATATGACAGGGAAAAAACTCATGCCTTTGAGTAAAGTTCAGTGGTTGTTTTGCTCTCCATGTAGCAGTCACCCATCACCTAGGCTACTTTTATTCACTGAAATTCAATGTTTCAATGCAGAAAGAGGAAAGGACCGGTCACTTGCAGGCTGAAAGTACATTTTGCTCTTTATAAGCCAAAGTCACTGACACTCCCTAATAGAGTTTCCATGTCCAAATATGATTAGCAGAGATCTTGTAATGGGACTACATGATACTTGTCAAGTTATAATAAAGGAGCTTATCTTTCATGATGCAGGATGCATTACACTCTCAACAAGGCATCTCTGAAATAAAAGTTCCTCTTCTTGTAGAACCTGCTTTCAAAGTTAAATGAATACAGTCATCTTTTGGTAGAAATATGAAGTATTAATCATGAAAAGCAGAAAGATGAGATCATACAAGAGCTAAATGCCATTCTACTTTCCAGAAGCAGTCTTTTTACTCCCCAATCCTCTTTTTTTGTTTTTTTTAGTTTTGTTTTTTTTTAAACCATCAACAACTGTTTTTATGTAGTAACTTTATGCCATGTCCTAAGTATGAATTTTATAGAAAGCTTTTGCTGTAAAAGAGTTGTCTGGTTTGATTAATAGTCATCTTGAACAGGAAATACTTGCATAATGTGAATACATCTTGGACACAGATCTGGCTCACAGTAGGTCTTTTGTGCTGCAGAGACTAACCTGGAACTGTTCCCGCTGATACTGCTTTAAACAATCCTGCTGGACTGCAGGGTGCGGATACCAGCATCTCCTTCTGCAGGTTTTAAGCTACCCAGCTGGAGAGGGGAATTTACCCAAGTTCCACCAGCTACAGACAAAGAAGAGAAACTGCCTGATTACCGAGCTGTATAAACTGGCCTTTCAGTCAGAAAGCCTCTCACCCCTATCACACGGTTCAGCATCATGCGCTTAAAGAGCTCTGAATACAGAGGGCCAAAATACAGAAAATCTAGGGTTACTTGTAAGCTGGCCAACAAAACCTCTGCAGGCAGCAGCCTCAACCAAAAAAAGGTACTAAAAGGACAGAGAAATATCTGGTGGATATAGTCCACTTGAGTTTCCAGAAGATGCTCAATTAACATCTGCCTGGAAGGTCCTGAAAGAAACTGGGCAGCCAAAAGGAGAAGTAGGAAGATCTCAAAGATGAGCTCTTTATTTATTTATGAGAACAGGAAACAAAGTAAGAGTTATCAGTTGCTTCTTGCCCTTAAAGGAAGGATCCTTTAATACGGATGGATCTGGAAAAACTGGAAGGATACAGTTCAATATGCTCATAAGTAATCTAGAAAACGTGGTTAATAGGAAAACAATGAAAATGATTGTTGATACATTAAACTGTTCAAGGAGATAAAGATGAAGGCTTACTCTGAAGACCTGCAGAAAAGTCTTAATCACATATTGTCAAATAATTTAATGTAGATATGAATGAAACTTGTTTGGACAAACTTTCAGACATGCACACATAAATGTACAATTTTCCATACAAAGTGAAGGAGTTTGAGCTGACCATTACTATTGAGGAGTAAGATCTTGGGATTGAAATAGGCAGTTACACACCATAGTTCCAAGTAAGTATTGTCTCAAACAAAACAAACAAACAACAACCCAAAAAGCAAAAGCAAAACTCTCACAAAGGAATAAAGCACAGGAAAAAGCTATCTTCATCACAGAGCAAAAAGACAACTCAAGTACTGCGTGCAGTCCTGGTCCTCTCCTCTCAAAACACTTTAGTATAAGCAGAAGCGATCCAGAGAAGGACCCTGAGGACAAGCAAAAATAAGTAACAGCTTCTGCATGAAAAAGAACTAAACATTCTTCAGTTGGAAAACGAGACAATTGAAAAAGAATATGATGAAGATCTGTACAGTCACAAGTGGCACTAAAAAGCTATATCCCACTTACTCTCTTGCACTAGAGAACAGAGGAGACAAATCAAACTAATCACTGACAGGCTCAAAAGAAATGGACGCAAGATGGTAACGGTCTCTTGCTGGAGGATGGCAGCATTTGCAGAACAAGACCTATCACCTCTACTTCTATCCAATTCACAATGCTTATACTTCTTGCTCAGCTCCACCACTGTTTTAAATCTCACTCCTTCCTCTCCCACATGGTTTTTCAAAACCTGTAAGAATGCCATATAAGCACTTCCAATAAATCTAGGACTGAAAACACATTATACTGCGAAGTGTTAAGAGCTGCTGTCTCTTCTATAGAGTATTGCAAACATGATTAAAACTGGTGAGTGTTCTCAAGCCCTAAAGCTGACTGGAAGGTGCAATTAAATGTTTCATTTTATAAGAACAGCTGGAGCCAAATGGTGGTGAAAAACTGGTGAGGGCCATAAGTCAAGAAAGTAAGCTGTGAACCAGGTCAAGAAAAGGTTAAGTTGTAAACAGGCAATCTGGCATTTAGGACTCAAAAAATTAATGTGCAGTCAATTGCTCAAGGGGGTAAATATTAGGCTTCCTAATAAACATGTCTGAAGGTAAGGGAAAGAAAAAACACAGCAGGAGATGGGCATTTTCTGACAACAGCACAAAGGTAAGGTAGACCTAGGTAACACGCAGGGGAACTAGTGATTTAACTCAGAAGATTGGTGTGTGTAGTGCGTAAGCAAGCTCCTCCACTTGCTAATACCAAAACTGCGTTAGGGCCTTCTTGAAGTTCAGAGAACCTGGAGAATAATTCTTAAGACTAATCTTTGGAAACAATCTTCCCAGTACCTATACACTGGCCAATGGCTCAAGCTAGCATTACTCCAAATGAATTTTGAGTTCTGCAAAGCTGACAGAGTTTTCTCGTCAGATTTTTAAATTTCAGCCAAAGACCATCTGTAAAAATCATACAGGAGAGTTGCGATCCATGTCTGACCACCTGCAGTGTTATACAAGAACTCTGGTGGAAACGACGGGAATTTTATTTCCCCAGAAGGTCCTGCAAGACAAAAACATCCAGAAAATGGTTGGTATTTGATGCTATTTTTATTAAAATCTAGTCAAGGAAGAAAGGAGAATATTTTCCCAGCTATCCAAATCTCAAGATGAGTAAACAGAACTGTAGTAGGTATATGGCAAGGAAAGACAAGGTTTAATACTAAGAGGATCGAAAAGTTATTGCTTGTTATTGTCAGAGAAAAAAAACATAAAACAGAAGAAACAGCTCCCTTCTTCAGGGCATAAGAGGCAACAGAAGCTGAGGAACAGGCTCACACAAGCAGCTCACATACAGAAGCCCCAACCTGGGAATGCCTGACGTGGAAAAAGCAATTCATTTCCAGTGAATGAAGAAGCAAAAGCTGCTGTTGTCACCTGAGGAAAGGGAAAAGGGCACTGGCGTGGGAGGGAAGAATGATCCTCTAGTTAAGTTACCACATCTGCTTCAGGACTGCAGACAGAGTTATCAGGCAGCCTAAGCCACAGTTGTGGTGCTTCTGCACAATTTACAGAATAACCGTGCAGTGGCATTTTCCCAAGATATATTTTTCCCCCTTCAGCATCTCTCCACTCACACACATGCCTGACCTTCTGCAGTAATTAGAGACACCCCCTGCCCCAGGGCCCAGAATACTACAGAAAGGCTCCCAGGCAGTACCGTGGCTTGTCGCTACCTGTGTTGCACACACCAAATACTGCCCAGCCAAAGCGTGATTAATCTTCCTTGAGCGTACTTATGTTACGGCGCCCTCGTAGTCGCATGTAGTTACAACATCAAGCAGCCCTAAGCAGTGCCCAAGTGCAGCAGCAAGCAGCTTTTGCCGCCTTACAGCTGTGAGCTCTGCTTTGGAGCGGAGCTGGGCTGCTGCTAAAGCAGCACAAGAGGCAGAGCATGTGCCGAGAGCCAGGGGAGTGCACGCCTGTCCAGTGGTTTAATCCCAGGAAGGGAGAAGTCAGCTTGAAGTGAAGGTGCTTCAGTGAATTGTTCATGCTGACCTTCAAGACAGCCCTAATTTTACCAGTGCAGAAAGGTCACTTTTGCAATAACGAGCAACTCTATCAAAAACATTATTTTAACAGTAGTGCTGAGAACCCAGCGGGTCTGTAATTGATAAAACAAGGAAACTCCACCAAGGTGTTTTTAAAGGGTTTGGTTAAAGGAAGAAGGTAAGAAAGAAACTTAGTGAAAAAGCAGCAAACCCCCCCCCCCCAATGCACAGAGTTCACTGGAGTTCAGTTTTCATATATTTCATACATTTTTTTCAACACCATTGCTGTTTCTGAAATGGTCTGCTGTACTCCAGGAACAATGAAGAGCCACATAAACAAACAAACAAACAAACAAACAAACAAATAAATAAGCTAAGAGCTAAGTTCCTTTTAGGCTATTTGAAAAGGAACAGGTATCATCTGACAACTTTATTACAGCTTTTTAAGTATACTAAACACCTGTAGAGAACAGTAAGAGCATGAAGAAAAAGGGAAGGGAACTAAGCAGGAACAAAGGAATTACAAATATGTTTGGATGCCCAGTCTGAATCACTAGAACTACGGTACCTGTGGTAAGGAGGCACCTTGCCATAACATGAAAAAGCCCACTCCCTTCAATGATTTATATGATACATTATCAATGGGGCAAATCACCATGGTTGGGCTGACAACTGTAGTATTATCAACACACAAAAACCAGGTGTGAACTGAGAGAAAACCTATACTGCTGTCAGGAAAGGTATATTGAGCATCAAAATATTATTCATTGACTTTTCTGCAGAAAAAACAAAGGTAGATTTCTTGAATCCTCATCTTTTCTCATACAAACCTTCAGAAGACAAGCCTCACCACCATGTTTTTAGGAGCGGCGGCGGCCAGCCACCAAAGGCATTCAGCTGCCTAGTGGAGCAGGCAGAACCTGGCCAGCCCCAGCCTGGAGGTTAACCCTGCTCACTTGACAAGGGTAGCTATAACCCATGTAGCCCCACACGCGATAGCTAAGATCGCTGCCAATGCACCAGAATGATAAGCAAAAAAGCATATAGCATACCTCAGAGAAGAACTTCACAAGTTTACCTGACATTGCTTAATTACAGGAAAAAACCATCAGTACTGATAAGATCCCTCTCACCTCTGAGTCACTGCTTGCCTTGAGCCTCACCTCTGCAGTTCATGGCAATGGTCATCTTTATTCTGCATGGTTATTTAAAAATAGTTTCCTATGTAGCGTGTTTATCTCAGCCTGCTTCATTTGACCAGCTTCATCTTCTGAGCTTCATGCTACTTCTTCTGGCAGTTCTTTCTGAAAGACTGCTGTCATGTTGTCTAGCATCCACTTGACCATCCAGCTTAAATGTTTGTGCAAGAAACTACTCTAATGGTATGCTTACTAATAAAACTCTGCTCAGTACCATTGTTTCATTTCCATCCTCTCTTCTCCATGCCCAGTACACATTTTGAAAGGTCTCACCTTAAGAAATTCTTGCTTATTGCCATTATCTTCTGCAGTGTTTTTCACAATATTCCTCATCTTTCACAGCACCAGCTAAGACCTCTCCTTCAAAATACGTATGTGCATCTGCTTATCATACCTTTAGTTCCCTGTTGTGAATGGATTGTGGAACAGAGCACAGCACTGCCTAATCTCTTGAAAGAGTTACAGGTACGAAATACCGTTGCTACTGCACTAGCCTCATCACTGACACACCTCTGATTCTTTCCAAGTGTACCTCTTCCATCAGGAGCGTGCCTTTTCCTGGGACGGGATCCTGCCATTTGACTTGCTAGCCCAAGACTTAGTTTACATACCACAGGACAGCTTCCATGATCCTCAGTAGACCCAAACGGCCTTGGAGTATAGCTAGCAGCCAGTGACATCCTCAAAAAACTCCCCTCAAATTCATGTTTTCAAACAGTATAAGTCACCCAGAACAGGGATAAAAAGCTGTATGTGTGTTACCTACTGCTCTGTGTCCCCTAAAGCACACAGCCCTTTTGCAGTTGCTCTCCACCCCGCTGACTTTCTAGCATGAAAAAGCGGCCCCGTCTCACCCAGCGCCTCTGTCCTCCCGCTTGTGCAGCGGGTAGGGCATCAAGCTTCTCTCATGCATTCACTCAGTAGTTTCTCCTAGCTCATGCAAAATCCTGTCCTCTTTCGGCATTTATAATTGTAATTCTTCTCTGAACCCAGGTCTAGTTCATAGAGACTAACCAATCTGCACCTTAAGGGGAACTTGTTACTCTCCATCTTAGAAACCCCTCAGGTAGCAAAGCTCCAAAGGAGATCTGTATCGCTGTTTTATATTCCCACTTCTTTACACTCTAATAGGCTTTTTATAGCCTCCATCACCTTTGCACAGTCAGGAAGGAAACAGTACAGAACTGACTGGAGAAACAAAATTAGTGAAGAAAAAAGCAGACTCTATCCCAGCTTATGCAGCAAACATTGTTAACAGTTCTACAAACCCTGGAATGGGTTGAGTCAAATTATGAACCAGTTTTAAAAGAAAAAAATTTAAGAAGTGAAAAAAGCCCCCCCCTAAAACACCCTCAGCCTGGAAAACCTTTTCCTTGTCAGAAACAAAGAGAAGGAAAACAAAGCCAAAAGGTGTGTGGTCTAAAGTGCTGGATTCAAAGTCAAATAGCGGCATCTAACCAAAACACTCCACACAATGCCATGCAAGCTCTTGCAGTTTGACTCTCCCGTGTGCCTCTTAGCAGGAACAAACAGTATTGTACAGCAGTTTTAGTCACCACACTTTTTATTAAAATACGTCTTTAAAGAGACATGCTTAGAGGTTTAGTTTTCAGCAACAGAAGTTTCACTGTGCCCACTGAATTTGAGCATTTGCTGCACACAAGCCTCTTTTGTGTAGCTAGAGGGAAAGCACGATGCAATGGCAAAGAAAGTGCATTTGATCCTGTCTAGAGGAAAAGAGATATAAGAGAATCAAGAGTTTAAGGCTGAGGAGAGCAAAGAACTTAAAACTGAATTTGTTCCTTTTTTAAAATGCAAAAATCGGGGATATAGAAGGAGAAGCTCACAAACTTATCAACAGCTCAGAATTTAGACATTATTCTGTTGGTTTATGTGATTTATTTTGAAGAATTCAGACTCAATCTTTATGTGATAGGCTAGACTTACTTAGAAATACTTAATAAGTGGTTTTTTTATTTTATATATTTGCACAAGACACACTCAATGCCGACATAAAACATGTTTTAATCTGGATCTCAGCATTTATACTTGCAACTTCTTCCAAATTTCTGAAGTTTACATTCATACTGCAGAGCAATCTGAAAGCATTGCTTGTATTAAAGAGTGGCAAAACTATCCCGTTTTCACTCTGATTTGATGTGGCTACAAGGTTTTCCTGAACGTAGGCCTTCTCTCCAATACAGAAACTTTTGATCTTTATAAAAATGTAACGAGGAAAGGAAAGGATCCTAACATATAACCGCCTTAACCCAGCCAGACCAGTATTTAACTTTTAATGTATTTTACTTAAAATGTAAGTGACTCTAGGGAAAGCAACGTTAATAAACATGATCATATAAACTTTACAGTGAAAATTCAATTTTACCTTTAATAGTGTTTCTCAAACAGTAAACTTTATTATAAGACCAATAACTCTTAATCAGATCCTAGCACCAAAATCAGGTGTTTCATTTTCAATTTTTAATCAGTTTGTCCAATTGCTTCTCGGAGTATTTCATGCCCTAAATAAGATAAAAAATGCCAATGAAAGTGTCAGATTCTGCTGGAAACTGGACTGATGCCTTCACTTTCCTCAGTTCCAGGAAAATTTTTCTTGACCAAGAAAAGCATTCCTCTTTGGTTACTGCAAGATTCCATATCTGAGAAGTGGAGATACTAACGTAAGAGGTGAAAGACTAGAATTTGTCCAGAAAGCCATTCTGAACCTTGGGTTAGTAGCAATTTCAGAGTCACACTACTCCGAGATGATAATTTGGCCCAAATTCCGTCTAATGACAACAAGAAAATTATTGTGATACAAGTTGATTATAGGTCTCTCTATTTGTTTGTTCAGTTTAAGTCTCCATAATGCTCTACACTGTACTCCTACGCACAATCATCCTCTGCACTTATTCCCAATCTTTCCATCTGAAGTTTCCAGAAATGCTCTAGGGCATTTTCACTGTGCCCTCATCACAGCATTTGCAGCACACAAATGTGCATAGCCTGGATTTTCCCATAAGTCTACTTTCTGTTTTAAGACACTATTGTTCTTTACATGCAAACCTATAATTTGCCAGACACTAATTTCTTTCTCAAGCCATAATGTCTTTAGCATATTTAAATGCAACTCCACAAACTTTATATGCTATGTTAGCGCATCATTAACTTTTTCAGGGATGCTATTTACATCTCTTTCCCAAGAACACATGGAAGAGCTCTTGCCCATTTGGAAATTCTGTGTGGAGCCAAGCTTTCCATACTTAGTGCAAGCACTCAGGTTTTTGGGAGCCACCAGTTCTGAATGCTCAGTTTGAGTGACCACACCCAGACTTGCCATAAACAGTTGCTTGAGCTTCTGCAGTGAAGCATAGGAAAGAGAATGAAATGCAAGATGCAAGCATAACCTGCTCTGCCATTGTAACATTTCCACCAGACCATGAAAAAAAAAAAAAAAATCTTGACTATCAACTGCAACTTTGTGTGGCTGAAGAGTGTCAAGAAAACCAGCAATTTGTGGTCCACAAGTGCAGTTTGAAGTCAACTTTGCCTTGTACTGCTGTACAAGCAAAGAGAACACCCCTGCCCCTGCAGAGCCAGGCTGAACATAAGCACTGCATAAACAGCACAAGAAAAGAGACGTTTGGGTTCTGCATGGTTAAGATTTTGCCAAAATATAGAAATATTTGAAGGGAAATAAAAGCTGTCATATGAAAGGTTAATCTTTGCAGTCTTATGGATTTTCATGAAATAATGAAGAGCAAGAAACTTTCTGGGAACATAACTTTGTTATTACTGAATCTTCTGTACTTCTGTCTGACCACCAGTTCTGATAATGTTGAAAAAGAGTCCTAGAGACTGACTTTTGGTGTAGTTGCACCCAAGAGCCTGCCCTAAATTCAGTACCTATCCTATGGAAATTCTACTTTAATTTATTTGCAAAGATGTATGGTGGCTATAAAATACATACATTTTTGTAATGTCATGAAATTATCCTTTTATGAACATTTCAGCCAGCTATAGCAGCTATTGAAAAATTTTTAATGACTCATAATGAATATTGTACCTCTAAAGGGGAAAAAATGCAGATCAACTGTATGCTCCTTCTCTAAATGCTACTGTATTTCTAAAAGCAGACAAAACTTGCCTATGAAGTAATGTACTGATGGGCTTATCTCTGAAGTATACTATATCATCCATGGGCACAAACCAACCCTTTCATGCTCTCTGGAAAGAAAAACATGACCAGTTCTTGAGAAATTCCTCCACTCCATTACCTGAGATTCTGGATGACTTGGACGTACGTTTCCATTGCTTCCAATAATTTAACAGGCTCACAGGTTTCTGCATTCTCTTAAGATTACTCAGACTAGAGAAACTATATGCCAAGCTGAAGGAACTACAACGGCATTACTTTGGCACACATGAGGACAGAAAGGCTCTCCAAAATGAGAAGCATTAAGGAACAGAAAGCAATTATTCTTACAGAACGCAACTCCGCAGAATTTAATGCAAGCTCCAAGGGACAGACAAGGTGAAATGTTCCAGGGGATTTCTCACTATTTGCAGAACACTTTCTTAGTTCAAGGACCAAAATAGCAGCTGCCCTTGATTAACAGCTTGTTTCTGCTCTTCTGGATACTGCAAACCTGTCATGCCACAGGATGGAGTTACAAGATATATGTTCTTCAGTGCCAAGCCAGACGCAGGAGGTTCCACCCTGTCAACTGGGTTGATGCGACTCCACGTGGAGCCACATCATTCACTGGATTGCTGAAATGCTCTAGTTGAAGAGCATCCTATTGTGTCGCAGCACTGCATGACTCGCACAGCTGAGTCCCGCCGCTCCGAAGTTTGGCTCTAGCTCACGTTTTGGGAAGGCAGCACCACAGTCTCTTCTCTCACATGCCAGAAGAAATGGATCAGTGAACCCCAGGTGGGATGTGCTGTGCTGCAGCCAAAATGAGGCCAGTTTTAAGAGGCCAAAAGCAGCCCTTTGAAGTGTCAATAGATGCAATGCTACGCATCATCTCACATACTGGGGAGTTTTCTGCCAGGGGTCACAATGAAACCCAAGGTTTGCTACGGAGAGACATGATCTGTAACTGCTGTCATGAGCTCAAGCAAGGTATGACAGCCACTGTGCCTTCAACACTAGTGAGGCATGTGGCAGCTGGGATATATGCAGCAAAAATGAAAAAGGATATGAGACCAGACCCACAAATTAGCTAATTAGAGAGACCTATGGACAGCTAACTTCATAACAATGAAACTGTAACATGAAGGTACTTACAGACATCTGGCAAAGGATTTCCACTGCTTAACCTTTGCTTTCAAAAACAGAATATCCAGACATTGGGAAAGAGATGAAGGTATAGGTTCTGAACCACTCTCAGCCTCTGCAGGCTTGTAAGATACATGAAATAATATACCTTTGTTCCCAAATAAATATCTTTTAAATGAATAGTATAGAACCATTGCAAACTATCCACAGGGAGAAAGGCCTAAGTACTCATGCTGTTGCTATATAACTACTCCAGACACTATCCTTGCTACCCACAGATGAATTCAATTGTTTAGTGAGTTTAGATGACTGTTAGAAGCGACCATTTCTGCTGCTTTTTTTTTCAGCCTTTATAAAAGTCTTCTCCCCTAATGCCTCCTTCTCATCTTAGTACAAAATATGCTCCCATGTTGAATGTGACTGCAAAGAAAATTACATGGTTTACAACAGAATTCAAATTATATTCATAATTCTTTAATTCTGTTTCTTGAAACATGGTATATAAAATCCCAATTGCTTCAGGAGAATTAAGAGAAAACGTGCATAAAAAGCTAAGCACAAAATGCTTAAATCCAGTCTTATTTAGCAAGCACATGTTCTACACTGCTGGATGCATTCCAGAATGAAGCCTCACATTATGTCCAATAATCTTTACTGCCCTATAAATGGGTCCATTGTATGAAATTTTTTGATTGGACACATAAGCAGATAGTACAGACACATTTATTTAGTGCTGTAGCTGAAACCAGGCATATATTCCGTACAAAACTTACCCCAAGATCAAGGATTGCCAAACGCCTTGGCCAATGTAATGAGAAAATGGGGCAAAGAGATGGGAGTCCCAGGAAACTAGACTTGAAGGCTCCCAGCCCCCAAGGCACAGGATGTACCAAACTACACCTCATCACAGACTCTTCCAACTCTGAGGGGGCTTTAAGACATCAAATCACATTTTATCCTCCTCCTGACTGGGCATCTCAACAGCCTTTCCTAAAGATGCTATTGAATAAAACACCTGTTGTAAGCAGTTAGGCTTTCTTGTTCAATGCTGTGAAGAAGGTTCTGTTGCACCCATTCTCCTTGCAAAATTTCTCTCAGTCAATACAACCAACTTGACGTATAGCATTACCAGGTCAAAAAGAAGGAGGTAAAACGTGGATGTGCCACCCTCAACTCCATCAAACCAGTGAACTACTATGCAAATCTGGGTGTTACAACTCTGTCATCCAACTGCTCTGCTATTCTTCTCCCTAGAGTACAGTGCAAGGCACAACCCACCTGGGCCATACTAGCTCCTGCTCTTTATAAGAGGTAAGTCACATGCTTGATCACTGTTAGGGGATATCTGAAATGGTACTTCATAAAACAAAGGTTCTAGCTTGCCTGTTTATCATGAATAGTGATAACTACCTGCCTGTTCCCCAGAAGAAGGAAGAAAAGAAAAGGGATTATGTAGCACTTTCTATTTTTTTATGGCCTGCTTGGCTTAGTTTGGGGGCTCTGGTCTGTGCCTCAGACTCATTCTAGTTAGACAGAAGATCTCTGTAGGTACCTGATTCAGCAACATTCATTTCATGTCTCACCTTCCCAAACACTTAAAACCAAAAGCTTTTTAAAAAGCTGATGCATGTTTATTTCCTTCTGACAGAGAAATACCTGAAGTGTAATCTCTACAGTAGTTCTGTGGGAAGAGGAAATGCTCACGTAATTGTTACTGTTTTTCCCACGCGATGTCAGGGTACAGCCATTTGCGTAGCATTACACAGAGGTGCCACACAACTCACACCACTGACTTCTGCTCCTTGTACATTTTACAGTCACACTTCTGTAGTCACTGGCTGAAATGGCAATCATCTGCTAGATGAGTAAAAGCTGTCATAGCAGGGAGCTCCTCAGTTGGCAGTGGCTGAACGAAGCTTCTCCATAACTTACCTACAGAGAACTGAACAGAATACAGGAGAAAACATAATTTGCTAGATAACAGAATGTAATAATCCAGTTTATAATAGAACCTCCCTAGAGCTGGAAGACTTCGTAGGACAAATGTTTGGAGCTCACTTTATTTAAAAAAATAATATAACACAGGAACAAGGTTCTGGTCATATTCACCTGAACACGACAACGGGATATGGATTTGATGGGTGGACTGTTCGGTGGATAAGGAATTGGCTGGATGGTCGCATCCAGAGGGTAATGGTCAATGGCTCAATGTCCAGATGGAGAACAGTGACAAGTGGTGTCCCTCAGGGGTCTGTTCTGGGGCCAGTGCTGTTCAATATCTTTATCAATGACATAGTGGGATCGAGTGCACCCTCAGCAAGTCTGCAGACGACACCAAGCTGAGTGGTGCAGTCGACATGCCTGAAGGACGGGATGCCATCCAGAGGGACCTGGACAGGCTGGAGAGATGGGCCTGTGTGAACCTCATGAGGTTCAACAAGGACAAGTGCACCTGGGTCAGGGCAATCCCCAGTATCAGTACAGGCTGGGGGATGAAGGGATTGAGAGCAGCCCTGAGGAGAAGGACTTGGGGGTACTGATAGATGAAAAGCTGGACATGAGCCAGCAATGTGCTCTCACAGCCCAGAAGGCCAACCGTATCCTGGGCTGCATCAAAAGAAGCATGGCCAGCAGGTCGAGGGAGGTGATTCTGCCCCTCTACTCTGCTCTGGCGAGACCCAACCTAGAGTGCTGTGTCCAGCTCTGGGGTCCTCAGTACAAGAAGGACATGGACCTGTTGGAGAGGGTCCAGAGGAGGGCCACAAAAATGATCAGAGGGATGGAACACCTCTGCTATGAGGAAAGGCTGAAAGAGCTGGGGTTGTTCAGCCTGGAGAAGAGAAGGCTGCGGGGTGACCTTATTGCAGCCTTTCAGTATTTAAAGGGGACTTACAAGAAAGATGGGGACAGACTTTTTAGCAGGGCCAGTAGCAGTAAGACAAGGTGTAATGGTTTTAAACTAAAAGAGGGTAGATTCAGACCGGATATAAGGAAGAAATTTTTTACAATGAGGGTAGTGAAACACTGGAACGGGTTGCCCAGAGAGGTGGTAGATGCCCCATCCTTGGAAACATTCAAGGCCAGGCTGGATGGGGCTCTGAGCAACCTGATCTAGTTGAAAATGTCCCTGCCAACTGCAGGGGGGTTGGACTAGATGACCTTTAAAGGTCCCTTCCATCCCAATGCATTCTATGATTCTATGAACATAACATGAAAGAATAAGGATAGAGTTTAAACGTTTTGCTCACCGAAGTATAGGTACAGTCCTTGCACAGTCTGCTGGATAACTCAAAGGAGGCGATGGCCGAGAAGAACCAGATTGAACATTTCACCCCTGACTGGCAAAGTGGTGATGTACAGCCAGTTCGCTTCAGCTAAGTTGAACTGCAACCACAACCCATACTGGCCTCAAAGAAAGGTTTCCCTAGAAACCTTCCCCCATCTCTAATTACACTTTTAAATAAGCCTTCAATTTGCTAAATTCATACAATATCAGAAATGTATTAATGCTTTTAAATTATATGTGCCAAAAGGAACTAAACCATGCTTGGGCTAACATGATTTTCCAACACATTTCCACAACCATGGCGGAAAATCCCCCTCGCAACACAATCAGCAACATAACGGGAGCAGAGGCTTGTGCCTCCCAGTAAGCAATACATGTCATCTGGTGGACAAATGCCCTGAGGGAAACTGTGTGGGTAAGAAACCGCAGCCAGTAGATGCCTGAATGAACTCATAGTTGATAAAGGCCAGAAGTATCCAGTTACCAGAGGAAAAAAAAAAAACAAAACAACCCTATGTTTGCTCAGTCTGGATCCTTTAAAGAAATCTTTAAGATCCCTTCGGAAGAGAATCTGGAAACAAAAATTCATATAGGTTCTACTGGACACCAAAACATAAAATAAACAAAATTACAGACTCAACAGGAGTATTGGTCTTAAGGTATTTCCAACCCCCCTCCCTCCTCCCAGACAGCCTCTCCACAATCCACAGGCAGTATAAGTTTCAGGTCATGCTGTTTTCCATAAGAGCCCAGCATTTGTCCAACTTTCCTCCTGCTTTATAGTCACCCATCACTTGTGCTCTCAGGTGGCTGGACCAACGCAGTCTATCTACACTCCAAACAGTTGTTAAACTGTTAACGAGCTGTGAAGACTGTGGCAGCTACTTTGGAACAGTTTGTGCTTCCAAAAATTTGTATATCCTCCCCCCCCCCCCCCCCTTAATATTATATTATTTGGTCCAAAAAATAAATTACCTCTCAGAAATCCCACCTGTGAAACCTGAAGCACACTGCCCTTGGCAAAGTGGGGTGCTGCTACAGCTGCATAAGGAAGACACAGCTCAGTGTTGCCCCCAAAGCCAGCAGCATCCTTACCTTCATCTCCTAACAGTCATTTCTAATTATTTTCCATCCATAACTACTTAATGCTGCCAGGCAGGCCCTCCTCAACTCCACGTGATTTATTTAAGCAATGCTAATGATTCATCCTGCACAAGGTCTTTAAGGAATGTGGGTTATTTTCTGTGCTTGTATTTACACTATAAACTTCTCTATTGTTTATATTTTCTTTCACAGCCCCCAGACTGTTTATTAAGGCATCAAATATCAACAATGTCCTCCAGGCTGGTGATGCTCTTGGCTAACCATGTTGATCAGACCACGGCCAAACTGTGACTGAACTGTTAAATAAGTCTGTGGTAAGAAAGATTTTACATCCCTTAGGGAGACACGGCTTATCCAAAAAATGCAATATTTTTTTTTTAATTTTTATTTTTTAAAAATGCATTATGTGGTTGCTCGGTTTCATTTAACCTTTTAAAAAAACAATTTGGCGGTTTAAAGAAAGAAAAATTGACATATTCTGCCAATTCTCTCTCCCTCATTCATCTATTTCCTTGTTCTATTGTGCTGCAAGTGTCTATTTCACTTGTTAACAATGAAGCTCAGATTTTCTCCATTTTTAGATGCCTATGCACTGAAGTAGTATCCACATACCCCAGAAGAGAGTGCATTGTACTGTGACAGCAAGAGAGGCAGCTCCCACCTGGCAAAGCTAATATAACCCATTTCTCAGGTGCTGCAGGTCCTTCTGGGCCCAAGCGAGATATTGCCAAGGTGCTGCCACTGATCCAGCTCAGGCCCCTTTGCTCTGCTGTCAGGTTTACCGCTGTTCTGGAGTCCTTGCACTGCAGATACAAGTGAGTGCCAAGACACTGCCTGTTCCAGTCAATCAAAATCAACAACATTGCTAAAAGGCATAAAGGAAATTAAGTGCTGCCTGCAGTTACCTTCAGATGGGAAATGGAAGCATCACACACACCAGCATACCCTCTGACATGCCAGACGGCTTGCAATCACTTTTCTTTGTCCTTGTTGGGGAGGTTTCTTGGGGTGTGTGTGCGTGTGAGTGTGTGTGTTTGGTTGGTTTCCCCACCCCCCATCTCCACAGAGAACCTCCACAGCTCATCTCAGAGCCCATCTCTTCAGTGCAGGAAAAACACTGATTTTAATTCCGAAAGTTCCCAGTCTCTGTCATCAGCCAAGGTAGCAGCTGTTGGAAGCGGTCCTCACAAGGATTCAAGCTACATTGCCTCTCATATATCCTAATACCCTTCTTGGGATGCCCATAGAATACAACTCAGTAAGGAAGCCCTACAAATATCCCTCCTTACACGATACATACTTGATAAGCATCTTTTACAGACTCCAATTCAGGGGATTTGCTGTTCAACCAGAAGGCAATTGCAAAGGTACTAGACTTTTATCCCCCTGTTCTGTGGAAAAAGTACATAATCCAATATTATCATCTTCCATGAGTAACCACAACAGAGTTGTGGTTTGGTATGCGGATAAGGAAATACCGAGCAGGAAGATAACACTGTCTCTATTGGCACTAACGTAACCTCTGCTAGCTTACCACACTGTTCTGCCGTCCACAACACAAATAGTAAGGAAAAGTTGGAGAGAGATCAATAAGAGCCACAAGAATGACTAAAACATATTTCATAAGACTAGGAAATTCAAGCAGCTCAAGATATTTATCTTACAGAGAAGGTCCAGGATAACCATTTGTAAGTGCCAGTAGGAAAAGGCAGATTTGATAGAGGACCACTCAACTTTGGATATAAAACATATAATTATGTATAATATTTGGAAATTGCAGTAGACATTCTTATTGGAAATGAGATTTTTTTTTTTTTTAAAAAAAAAAACACCAAGTCCAATGAAGCTCTGGAACAACTTAGGAGATGGATTCCCTCTACCCATTTTTTAGTTGATTTTTATAGTTCTAAAAAAGACATACTGTCATATAAGGAAGGAAAGGTCTGTGGCTCCTGTCTATGAAGGAGGTAAAACACACTCATGACAGTCCCTTCTGGTGTGAGAAATGACTAAATTCATAGAAACTTGAAAGACATTTTGCGACATCTTCAAAGACATTATTCTTCTTTTAGAATCACCACCAGTTAGGTCTGGAAATAATTACCATTATGCTGGAATTTGGTTTCAACTTTTTAAGAAAAATTATTCTGCCACCATCCTTGCAACCACTTGAGCAATATCCCCGACTAACTACAAAGAATGAAAGAGGAATGATGGAGAGGCAAAAAAAAGCAATCTATTACCTAATTATTCAACTGCCTAATGCAAGAGCTAGTATACAAGGAGGGCATCTCCCATACCATGAAATCATTTAATTTGCTAACTTTTCCAAAAAAAGAATGAGTACCATTTAATTCACATTATAGTTCAGTAATATCTGGAGCCTTCGGTGCCAGGAACCAAAACATCCCAACCACAGATGCTCCGCAGCTGGTGTGCATCCTCTCATCTGCTCTTGCAAAGCGCTGCCTTCCCCTCTGTGAGTGCAAAGTTGCTATTCTGGAGTATCTGAAAAGCGCTGGCTGCTCACGTACCCTGCACTCACCCAGTGCCATGCAACATCACCATCTGGTGACTAACCCACAGAAAAGGAGCCTCCTCTTCTGGTTTGATCTTCTCCTTCAACCATGCCGCAGCCTGCCAACGGGCCTCCCTCCTCCACGGCCTGAGATGCCATGACATGTGTTTGGCACATGAGCCACCTCACCATGGCCTCTGGCAGGGAGGGCAACCACGCTGCTGCTAAAAGATGTGCCCAGGGACTGGCCGGCTGTGAGCCCGTGGCTCCCGAGAGGCAGCCTGCTGCCACAGCCACAGCGCTGGCCTCCCTCAGCCCTCGGCACACCAAAAGCGCTCCCTGCTTCAAATATGTCCTCACTGGAGGGGAAATTGCTAGGCATTATACTCACAGGTATAATAGATGGCTCAGAGGCACTAACTATCAACAGCTGAAACCTGTTTCAAGCTCAACGGGAAAATATAAGTCTCAGAGCGAATGCAGAAACTCCAGCCCCTATGGTTAGCAACTGCTGAAATGAAGCTGTTGTCATATGGTACCTCATCAGTCTTTCATTAGATCTTAACAGAACATACTGCCAAAAACTAGAGAGGTCACTGACGCTGGAGAGCTGTCTGTGTTCAGAGAGCAAAAGGAGGACCTTACCCCTGACTGAGCTCTGCAAAGGTCCACGACATCTAATCAGTGGGCTTCCTTTACAGCAATAAATTTGTTAATAACAGTACCCAAGACATCAAGCTAACCCAATGAAAATTTTGAAATCTGTTTGTAACAGAAAGGAGCAGGGGGAAGAAAAGTGAAGATGACGAAGGCTCTGCTTTGCTGGACACACATTCTCAGATGGGCTGCAGGCTCCTGCCACCTTCCCCCGAGCCTCGGTGCCCACCCAGGGCAGGAATCTCACCAAGGAGACCGCCCAGATGCAGCTGCTATCTGCATTCTTCCGACACCTGGGGAAAGTACCCAGCTTGGCACCCCTTTCCAATCCGGGGAGCCTCTTTGCTCAAGTACATGGAAGGATACCATCACGCGGCGAGGCCTGGCTGCCTTTGAAGCCATGCATGGTTATAGAAGCGAAAAGGAGACTCCACCAGTGTCGTGCAAAGCCAGAAGGAGCCCTGCAAAGCCAGCTCCCCGCCAGCACAACGTGGAGCACAGCCTGACACCACCAACAGAACAAAGCAGGAGGAGTCTGGAAGAGACCAGAGAGGCTGAGCATACTGCTGGATAGTTACTGGCTTATAGCTTCATTTGTTAATCTACTTGTAGGAATCCAGAAGGGAAAAGCAGGCCCGTGTATTAAGGCATGAACCATCTGTATGTGGAAATTACTTCACCTGTTCAGTATCCAATGGACAGTTTGAAGAATACAAACAAAAAAAAAAAAAAAAAAAAAAAAAAAAAAAAAGAAAAAAAACCCAACCAAAAACGACTATGAAATAATCTGGCAACTTTCTGCTCAGGAAAGAGCTGGGGGAAACATATCCCTGCTGATTTTATGTCTAATAGCTCCAAAAGCTGTGTTCTGCATCAAATAAATCTGTACAGCACAACCCTGTTTGCAAAAGGGAGAGCAGTTCTTTAATTGACCACTTTCAGAATGATGTAAGAGTTTTACAAAGGAGCAAGAAAAAAGAAAAAACAACACAGCCTGATTCATGAAATTAAGACATATGCATTGCAGCTCGTAATATAAAAATATACATGCTGTTAAAACCTAGACTGTTCCTTTACCACAGCACTTACATGTGCCAAAGTGTGAGACAGTATATGATACTGTTGTGCCGTGAAAACCAAAAATATGGAAATCACAATAGATGTTTCCCTATTATTGCCCAACAGACTGCTACATTAAGAACTTACTTACTGACATAAGAAAATTATTAACCAAGGTCAAAGGCTTCAGAATTTACTTTGATGGTATAATCACAGCAAGCAAAAAGCCAGAAACATTCATTCTAATCCCAGATCTGACAAAGCCCACTTTGTAACTTGTCTTGGCATTTAAATGGCTTGTCTAGCATTACACTATCTATCTAAAGCCTCTGTGATGAGTCAGAATTTACGTAGTCTATATGTATATCTAGATTTTCCTTAGAAGCCAGGCATAAACACCTATCCTTTGAAGATATAATGGTGCTAGTTTTTTAATCCCAGCGACTTTTAAAATACTGTAAAATACAGAAACTCCATATCTCTGAAAAATATGTGGTAAAACAAAGACAAGTTTCTAAGAGTTCAAACTTCAGCTTTGTTTCATATTTTAACAAAATGTAAAAATATTCTCTAAAGAAAGGTGTCCGAAGAGGTTTTTTTATAGGCTTAATTCTGATTTTGATGATGTATTAGAGCATAGAACAACAAAAGGCATAAATATATTTCAAAGCAAAAATTCTTTTGTGGGTGGCAAATATGGTTAGAAGTGCATTTTCCAAGCGTTGTTAGAAACTTACTTTCATTCACTTCCCAAATCAACGTGAGAAGTGGGGGAGCATCAGCGTTTCACGCCGCACCTTGGTTTCAAAGGGAACAGCATTCTCCGACAGACAACAGGTCTATCAGTAGGAGCAGCACTTTAGAGGAACGCGTGGTTTGCTCCCTGCCAGGATAAGGAGGCCTCACGGCTCATTAAGCAGCAGCAGTAAGTACTGCTACTCATCTCAGTGCGTCTGCTCACACTTACACCGTTCGTCTGTGCATTATCAGAAGCTGAAATATGTCTGACTGTGGGTTCTAGAGGTTAAACAACTGGGCCTTTTGCAAATAAATGCACATCCAGAATCCTTTAAAATCATTAAGCAGTTGTCTCCTACAGCCCCTGGAGAATCAATAGTTTCCTAAATCATTCAATTGACAGACCTGCGGTTCTGCTCCAGGTGGATGCTGGCCAGCTGGAACAAGATGGAAGATTTTCAGCTGGATCCTTAACTCAGCTGACAGGGAGGCAAAACCCGAAGCGTTACAGCAACTGAGGTGATGTTCTTTGTTTCCTTGATGCTACTTCTGAGTTGCAAAGAATGAAAATAGAAGCCCATTAAAAGCTTTCACTGTGTTTGGGTGCCCTGCTGCTTAAGCCACACAGGTTTTGATGTTGGTATCTACAGACGTGTCTCGGGGGCTGTCCAAGCCATGTAGTGGTACGGTGCATTTGATACAGAACAGCAGTATGCCTGAGTATGTGAGAGGAGTAAATGTCTGCTCCTAGCTTCCCTCTCCTCTGTAGCTCCCACCAGCTTTGGATGTGTTATAGGAGACCAGGCGTTTCAGACAAATTTCAGAACCAGCCAGATTAGTAGAAGTCACCGACTGGATCAAATGTAACCAGCAACCTGCACACAGTGTTTAAGTGAAGAGGCGCTCGGATGGAACGAAACAAGGGAACTCAGGGGGTGGACTCCAGACTAAAACTAAAATAATGGGTGGCCCTAAGAAAGATCTGTATGTCTGTTTCTCACTGGATCTTAGATGAATGAGGATCAAGAATTCCATGTTTTCAATTCAATATTTCCATGATCAAGCCTGCAGCTAAACTATGCTAAATGCAGCGACTCCAGTTAAGAGTTCTACTAAATATTTTGTGTCTTCTGTACTTTAAACAAGTCCTGAAGACAACAGGAAAAAGTCTGTTCTTTTCATACCTAACATTAAATACATCTTAACTGGCATACAGAAAAAAAAAGAAAAGCCCTGTAACAACCAATGTAACTTTTCGTTTAACAACTTTCTTTAAACATACAAATTCTTCAGTCACGGGGACAACTCTTTCTAAAACCAGATGAACAAAGTGGTTTTAATCCTTCATTTTAAGAACAAAGGCAGTGTAATCTAGTCATTAAATATCTGATGATGTAGTTTAATGACATGTGAAAAAACTGCCTTGGAACAGCCTGGGGAACATGTGCTAGCAAGAGCAAAGATTCCCATGTTGCTGTGATGGAATAAAAACCATGCCAGCCCACTAAGAGGCACTTGCAAAAATTAAGCCTTCAACAACAGAGATCAGATGGCAGAATATCCTAAATTACAGAATCTACATTTGCAATAGAAACATTTGTGATAAATTGCTAGAGAGGAAAAAAAAATCAAACAAGGTAGAGATATCATAAATGCACAGTAATCGCAGAGACCTTTCCCTCTGATTTAGTGCTAACTGAAGCGAATGAAACTGGGGGAGATGATAGGAAAAAAAGTTACTGCTAGCCTATAGAGTGGTATTCACAGGCTCTATTCTGCAACGCTGTATTATGTAACACTTCAAATGCTAATATTCGTATAGTAAAAACGTGAGCAAGAAAACAAAGCAAGCAGGTATTGGCCACTGAACCATAGGTGAAGGTGCTATTTCACTAGAAGAATCTGAAGGAAGTCTTCTAATCGCTGATCACGCAACTATCCTTTCCATTGCAGCTGCAGCTTCATCAGTTGAGTAACTGCAGAAGTGAAAAATTTGGTGATGTACTAAAAATCTGATCTGAAATGTACGCAGCAACCACATGTAACTCTGTACACATACACACACATGTTTTTATATATGGTAAATGCGAAAACACTGAAATGCAGAAATATTTAGAGGATGGATCGGGGTAAGGACTATTTGCTTGCAAAGAGCCAGCATTCCCCAGAAGACTAGTTCGCTGCATTGAAACCTGCCAAAACACAAATGACCACCTGTACCTGAAATAAACTGTCACCACTTAATTGCAGCCTTTTATTATATTCTGCCTCTCCTCTCCATGTTAAACATTTGCAGGACAACCGGGGAAAGCATTTAGAAAGGTTTTGGATACAGAAAAATCACTATCTCTAACAGGCATTAAAACCTGCACAGTAAAATTACCGAATACTGGAACTAACAAACAGTGATGTATTTTTAGTCCCCCCCCGCCCCCCTTTTTTTTTTTAACGTTAGCCACAAGAGGGAGCCAACAGTATTTGAAAGCCAACACTACCCCTCCCCCATCAAAAACAAGACATGGAGTGAAAAACAGCAGTTTAAACAAAACACATTCTCAAGCTCCCAGTGAGACTTTCTGATATGCATTTCAGGACAATTAGGATAACTAGCTAAAGTGTAAACGGAAAGCTTCAGTTTCTTCATATGTGAATTCATATTCACTTCTTCATTTGTGAATTTAAAGGTGAAAACCCTATTTATAACACGTAACGTAACGATCCAGACAGCACAGAAAGAACTTACAGCGAAGTGTCATTCACTTCAGGGCACCGCCGCACACTCACAGCCTTCAGCAGTGGCACCACCAGTTTGATGTTCAAGCTGAATCACCCAGCCTTCACACCATATAGCCTCTTCCCGTGACTTTCAAGACCTGCGCGCATGAAGCCAGCGTCCCGAGCTCTGCGACGCTGCGGACCTGGCACAGAAGTAACGCACTTTTGCTCAGTCCCCTGCGATGTAAAAGTTGTACGTGGTTGACGGGGCATGACCAGGCCAGCAGGCAGGCCCCAAACAGGGGATCGGCAGGCACACTTACCAGGCTCCTCTGGCACAAGAGGAAATGCAGCTTTTTGGGTTGCATGAAGAGTGGGGGGCCTCCGTAAGAAGCAGGCTGGGAGACCTCAGAAGACTTTACAGTCTACTCCCTGTCCACATCTTCACAGCCTGAGCAACTTGGAGGCTGACTGCAAGCTATAGATCTGGTGTCCACCTCTATAAAATAGCACTCTCTTAGAAGAAATTAAAATAAATGAATTGAAGGGTCTGAATGAAAGTCAGCTCTGTTCCTTTTTCTGAAGGTAATGTCAGGACAGGAGTACTTGGCTATTTAGCCTCTTTACGACCTCTTTTTCCTGTATTTTTGCCTTATACATCAATCCTAATCAGATATAAACGGCCTTGTTAAAATAATTTTAATCTTTACTAAGCAGAATTGAATTCTGTGGATAGCTGCTTTAAGTTGGAAATAGTACTCAAGCAAAGCAGATTTAGTATATTCTTCTCTTCATAGTTTGCCTGTAGAAACAAATTTTTGTTCTCTCCATTCCTATAGTTACACAAGAGCTCCTAAAATACTGAAAACCAGATCAGAAATACCAACGTCTGTTTCAATGACTTTTCATATCTTACACTTTGCTTTTCTAATACTCTCTCTCCCCCACTATATTTGTGAGAAGGATAAAGCCACCATTCTCATTATGAAAAATATTTATATTCATCTGATAAAACAAACGACTTTCCCAGGATGTCTTGCAATCGCACTTCATTTTCAGGTTCTACATTTCTATCCAGATGTTCGTTTTGTCCTATGAGTCTGCAAACGACTACTACTGACACAAGCACTGAAGATGAGTTTGCTTCAAATGTACTAAAAAACCTCAAACAAACAAAGAAACAAACCCCCCCCCTCACACACACAAAACAAACAAAAAAACCTATTGAGAGTTTCTGTGGCTGAGGCAATAGAGCAATTTTAGCACTAATAATGCCACAGCACCCAAAATAATTCTGGACATAATTGATACTTTGAATTGTCTACTAGCCTGGTGATTTATGATACGGGATGGTTTTAAGTCCAGATCCCACTGACAGACGGCTTTCATAATCATGATTTTTGTTGTTGTGAAACTTCCTACGTTCTCCCAGCTACAGTGTAGCTACAATAGAAGCTATTCAAAAGTAAAGATTTATCAATTGTTATTAAGAAGTTGCCACAAGAGATTTTCTCTCTGCACAGAAGGCCACGCGACACAGCCCACAATGTGTCTCAGAGGCCGGTGAAGAGAACTGTCGGTTACCCACATAGGAGCATCCATTGCATTGAGAAATTCTGTGATATCCTATTCATACAGGATAGGACCAAACAGGTATGAGGCAAGATGTGGGCAGCACCCTTTCCACCTGTATTTTCCACACTAGCCTTGTTTCAGGTTTGATTAGCCTTTGAACTGGCAACAGGCTGTCAGCACGAAAGAGGCCCTATATCACTGGAGTTTAGTCCTTCTGGGAATGAAATTACCTGCCCATTAATTCATTCCTAACACTTAAAGATGAAGACTACAAGAAACACTACCAGATCTTATGCTTGATGACATCAGATGTTCCACTACCTCAGCTAGGAACAAGCCTTTTCCCCTGGTCACAGCTAAGCGTACATACTGGGCACATTCTTCCCCTCTTCCTCAGACCCACCAGAAACATGCCAAGGCTGGGGATAAACGAGCACTCTGTACTGGAGAAAAAAAATCCTTTTTCTCATGCACCTGGCTAGGGCACCCTGCTTATATAGTCAGTCATGGCTCCAAGAAGTGTTCTCCTCCCAGGTCCTGTGATGCTGGAGGACACACACTGCAACAGACAGCACTGCCAGCGGGAGGGTCAACCATTGTCCTCTCCTGGAATATCTGCCCTTAGTTCTCTCTCCCGGTTGCCCTGTGCTCTGAAATAATGCCCAAAAAGGCAAAATAAAGACTACAATTACAGATGTCTTTTGTGCCACATAGAAGATTAGCGATGAGCATTCTCCTCTTCTTCACAGACCCAATGCAAGGCACTGGAACTTGAATCAGCTCAGGCAAGGGGGGAGGACCGTGCAGGCATACTGTAGGAAGCAGGACACTCATTTTAGCTGTACTGCTCACTTAATGCAACTTTGAATTTTTACCTGGCTAAAAAGCTGAAACCACGTAAAACCGTCAAGTTTTACATGTTTCCATCCACAAAGAATAAACTGACCTAGATTCTCTCATTCTTAGATTCCCTCACGGTTCTGGCCAGGTTTTCAGAGGGTTGCTAACCTTGGCTGAGTTAAGGGTTTATAATGAAACACTAAAAACCAAGTACGTTTGAGCTGGTTTGGATTTTATTATGAATGTTTTGGATGGCTGTAATGTTAGAGTCAATTCAGACATTCTGGGTACTTTTCATCCAAAAAAATTGCTGCTTGGAAAAAGAATCCCATGTTTACAATAAATTAAAATCAATCATTATTTTGGGTCTGATTCTCCACTGCACCATTCCAGCACAGCATCTGGTTTAAGACTAGGCTCCTGCAGTTGCAGTGGATGTACCTTGGTTTTATATCCTCTTACTATAATAATGAAAATAAAACATTTGTGGAAAAATTTACTTGCAACTTCAAAAGAATCAAACATATAAGGTGACAAACATAAGGATGATGAGTAAAGAAATAAAATACTAAGAGCAAAGTCAGACAAAAATAATGCTGGAAATTCAAAAGATATCAGAAATAGTGAAACAAGAGTCTACAGTTTAAAAGACAGCATCTTCAAGCTTGTAAGATGACTCACCACCTTGAGACACATATGAAGATACCCCATTAAGGTAAGGCTCAAGGTAATAGCTTCTCATTTAACTGAGAGCTTCATCCTCAAAAAGTTTAAGCAATGACATACCTCAACTGCCAATCCACATCTCTGGAAGAAGTTGAAAGAAACTTCTCTGAGGAACTGGTAATGCAAAGCAGCACTTTTATCATGCTGTTAAAGCAGAAAGGGCCCAGCTCAGAGTACCTAGACATTGAGAGCATGAAGGAAAATGAAAACTATTGTGAAGAAACCATACCACAGGCTAAATAACGAAGCAAGTATTTTCAACACCTTAAGTTTTTTCATACTTTGCTTGACAGGCTCCCAGGTTCTGTCAGTATGTAGTGTAGACTGATTTTTGCCCTTTGGTCAGAACAGTGATTTCAGGTAAGGATGCAGTGGGACAGAGGAAGGAAAAAGAGAAAAAGGGTGGATGATGCTGATAGAACACTCTTACCGTGGAGTTCTTCAGACATCAGACCGTGCATATGCTACCTTCAAGCCTTTTCACACTTACTTTAATTGTTCTTTCTAAAGCAAAATTCTTTCTCCTAAAGAAAAACCTAAAACGATTCTTCCATGTTCAACTCCCAAAAATGAGGCTGCAAAAAGCAGTTCCACAGCAGGAACAAAATATTCTATACTATGCTAATACTGTGCATACCTTAACAATAGACAGAGCATTCAGAGATGCCTGTTTTCACTTAAGAACGGGCACAGAGTAATTCTTAGTTAATTTTGTCTGCACTTTATTGAAATAGTTATGAAAGAAGGAAGAAAAATCATGCTTCGAACTTTGCCAATATCCAAACAAAACAAACAGCAGCAGGGTTTTGTTTTCACTTAAGTTTCATTATACTTCATATATAGAGAATTAGTGCAACTTAAAACTGTTTTGTATTTAAACCCATGTGTATGACAAGAGTAGCCAACATGCTCATTTGCGAGTGGAAAAGTCTTATTCCTGCCATTATTTCCTAGCATAATGTGTTTTCATATGTTCTGAGAATCTTTTTTCCTAAAACAAAAGTGGACCTTAACAAATTAGCAGACCTGAACCAAAAGCTCAGTCAAGAAATCTGAACGTTAGGGAGTTTGCAACTGGCTTTACGATTCTATGGCTAATGTTCCTCTACTATGATAACTGAACTTGGATAACGGTGGCAAGAGAATGCCAGTCACACAATGTTGGTCTGGAACAGAGCAAGCAAAACAACCTTGGCAAGGCTTTTGCAACACTCTGAAAACCAAAGAGACAGCCAGGAGCAAGCTATGTTTTCCCCAAGTCAGTAGAGGTTACTCAACTGAAAGCTCTTTCTATTCCTTCATGCTGCTTGTGCAGTTTGGCAACTGAGTCATGTCCTCTTAATTTGTGTTATGCTCCACTGCAGGCCACCGACGTATACAACCTTAATGACAATGAGCAAGGGAAAATAATTAAATTCAGCAAAATGCACCAACTGTAGGTATCTCAGGTGAAAACAACTCCCACCCAAAAGGTGACTGGTGCATTGCATAATGCATCTGTGAAGTCTTGGAAATTATCTAGAAAACATACACACAGGGAGAGGGATTAACTTTGCAAGTGTTAGTCCCTAAGTGGGAATTCAAAGTGTCCAGTCATTTAGGGGTGATGTTCAGGACCTCAAATAAGCAAGCTTAGAAAGAATTAGCATTACATGAAGCAGCTAATTAACACACATTAAACTTCAGACAATTCATAATAGAAAATGCATGTTCAAACACTATGTTTTACTTCTTTGTTCCCTGCTTGTTCATTCCAGTCTTACATCATCCAGAGGAAGATGCTAAGAAGTAAGGTGAATAAAAGGGCAATTAGGTTTCCAATAAGCAGAGGCAGTAACAGGATTTCTTACTGAAGTGGAAAATACAGGAGAGCTCTCCTGAGTCAGCTTTCTATGCTGTGTGTATTAACAATTACTCAAGAACTTTTAAGAAGAAAACAGTCAAGAAGCCTCTGTAAAGCAACCATGACCTCAGGTAATCTGACTGAGCAAGGAATCAGAGGACAGCTTAGAATAGTTTAGTTTAAAATTCCTCAGTGGTATTTCTACCATAAATTTATTGTTGAGTCATCCAACAAATGTTAGATCTCCGTTCCCATAGTTTTCATGCCAATATGCCAAGCAAGCAAAATATTCCTCAATCTTTCTCCACACTCTGGCCATCTTTCCACCAGAAATCAGACAGGAGAGAGCATAGTGAACAAATATGGTAGGCAACACGTGACACTAGTCATCACCCTCTGGTTGTAACAAACGTGAATGTGAGCCTGTAACCTAAAGGCAAAAGGCTCCATGTTTCATCAACACTCCTACAGCACCTGCTTCCTCCCTGATTGATTAGCTTTAAAGAGAGCAACAGCAGCAATCTGGGAAGGACCTTCCGCAGGCAGAGTGACCATGAAATTTCCACCACACATATACTTCAAAATGATGCCTCCCTCCCCTAGTTAAAAATAAAAGTCTTGGGAGCATAAATTAAACCAGAAAATTACCCTTTTTTCCCCCCAGGACTCGTAGGGTAGGAATTCCAGAGAGTTTGGGACGACCGATAACAAAAGAGGCCTTCCTGTTGTGAAGCAACAAATATGCTACGAAGTGGATGGATATTAGGACAGACATGAAAGGGGAAAAGTGTTAAGACAGAAGAATCAATCAAAAAAATGAATTCAAAATTGCCAGAACTTTCACAAGGCTTTTCAGAGATGGGAATAAACTTATGAGAATGAAGGAAAAAAAAAAAAAAAAAAAAAGATTAAAATTAGAAAGGGTCTTATAGGACTATTGGAAGCAGAATTCTGTTGAAAAATATTGCTTAGAGCCCTGGCACTTAAAATAAAACATTCAAAATGAGAACAAAACCATCACTTTCAATATACTAATAAACCCTTAGGAGAAAGCAAACTCCAACTAAAGAAACATGCAGGTGATGTTCTTTAGATGACAGCATGCACTATTACAGTCTATAAACATTTGGAAAAAGCAATTTGGTCTCATTTGTTCCAGTTCATTTAATCTCTAAACAGAGAAGCTTATCTTCTCAAGCCAAGACTAATGAAGAAAGAATGTCTTCGGCCTAATAGGTCAAATGTAAACAGGTTTAAAATGAAACCATTTCCAATACATTAGAAATGACCATACCCACGCTGTTGCTCACACTCATCTTCCTCATCTGGAAGAGGAAGTCTAGACCTGACTCCAAGTTTCCTGTCCCAAGTTTTGTTCTTACCCAAAGCAATTACTGTTTAACTGAGTACACGCAATCAATTTACTTGGCAGATTTAATAACACTCAGTGGTATCACTGTGACTGAAAAAGAAGCTGATAGTTGTGTGTTGCTTGGAGAGCCTTAGATAGCAAGATTTTCCTTCTTGGGAATTGAATGATGAGTCTGCTATTAATACTGTTTCCAGCCCTGCTCCTGTTGCTGCTTTACCATTTGATTCTTCTCTACAATTCTGCAGTTTTACCAAGGGTTAGGTAAAAGCTGTCTTGCTTGAAGGTCCTCCAAACATTTATGTTTCGATGTTGTTTCTTCCCCCAAATCTCCTTCATTCTCTTTTTTTCCTTGAATAACTATACAACAGTAGCATATCGTTAGGACAGGAGCTAGAATGAAAGTTCTGGAATAAAACCTAGAAAAACCCCACCCCAGCCCCCTCAAAAACCCAAACCAGACAAAACCACCCCCCTCCCCTTGCCCCGAAACCCCACCACGATAATTACTACAATGAATACTGAATCAGAATGAAAGCACATAAGCTCTCGGCGACAGAAGCTCTTTGCCAAAACTCCAGAATGAATCCCAATTAACGGAAAAAAAAAGTCAATAATTACGATAGGTTTTTCACAAGGAAATTTTTGGATCTGAATGACAGCAGACATGAGCTAGCCTTTGGATTAAATTTTACCCAGAATCTTTCTCTCTGTATCTTCTAATTTTGTAGAGCCTGATATACAAGTACTTGGGTCATACTATTGCTACCAGACATTCAAAGCCTGCAAATTTCATGGCCACTGAGCTCATTGAACAGCACAAGCAATGAGGTGCCAAATCCTTTCTGAGAAGTAATGAAGGATATCAGATTTTTCCTGAATAGTGTCTGTACACTCAGTGTATTGCTGGTTAAGGCCTTCTATTCCCCCTTCATTAACAAAATGGTATCACTTCACATCCCAGCAAATCTGCTGGCTTCAGCATGCTTAGCTACAAGAATGCAAGCTGTATACAAATAGCCTAATTACTTTCCTCTATCCATTAAATCTAACCTAACCTGAATAAGGACTGATTAATTATAACTTATTTCAGTGTTTTTAGAGGACTTCTGTTTCTAATCAAGATTTTACATTAGAGCTATCATTTCATGCCACAAATACACAAGTGTAATAGATTTTTTTTCACTCAAGTCCAAAAGTTAAAAGCTTCCTAGGAACTAACTAGACCATCAATTGAATCTGCAAAATCCCATTCAAATAGCGTGACAATATCAGAAGATGTTATATAGCTGCTATTTTTATTACTATGTCAATGAATATACCTTTTGGTATAGCTCAAAGTACTTCTGGGGTAGTCAGTACTACACAAGTATTGGAAATAGTGATGGAAAGTTGGGCAGTAGGATTTAACTTCTGCTGCTGAGGAAACAACTGCAGAGCCAAGCACGCTCATCTGACAGTCAGTATGACAGCACAAATTGAGATTAACCCACCTCACTTAGTCAGTCACTTAGTCAGAAGAGTCTGACTCCATCTTGTCTTTAGTCTTCCATTAAGTAGTTGTAGGCAGCAATAAGATCTCCCCAAGACTGTCTGTTCTGCAACCAAAACAAGCCCTGTTCCCTCAGCCTTTGCTTACGGGTAAGTTCTCCAGCCCTTGACCGTATTTGATGGTGCTTCACTTGACTGACTGCATTAGGCCAATGTCTTTCCTGGACTGGGGAGCTCAAACCAAACAGTATAGCACGTGTGGCTTCATAGGTGCCAAATGAGGAGAAAGAACTACTTCCTTCAGCTTGTTGGCCACACTTTTGCTAATGCAGCCCAAGATGCTGTTGGGTTTCTTCAGTGCCAGGGCACACTGCTGCCTCATGTTCAACTTGGTGTCTACCAGGTCCCCTCTGGTGTTTTTCTGCAAAGCTGCTCTTTAGTCAGTTGACCTCTAGCCTGTACTTTTGCACAGGGTTATTCCTTCCCAGGTGCAGGACTCAGCATTTGTCTTTGCTAAATGTTGTGAAGTCCTGCTCAGGCCATTTTTCCAGCCAGTTGATGTTCCCCCTGCCCTCAAGTGTTATCAGTCACTCCACTTACTTTGATATGGTCCACAAACTTGCTGAGAACACACTCTATACCATCACCTAGGTTATTAACTTGGATATTAACCAGTGTTGGCCCTGGTATCGGTCCCCAAGGGATACTACTGGTAACTGGCTGCTAGGTGAACTTTGTGCAGCTTGTCACCTGCTGATTCATACTGTAACTGATTATCTTGCTTCTGAAATGCATTTTATAGCGTGAAAAAGAATTTTAAAAGAGTTCATTAAAAACCTTCTTTATGAAAACACCTCCCAGTGTCTATCCTAACAGAGGCTTGTTTCCTTGAACTACAAGTCCATGTGGCACAAGTTCAGGACTTTGTGTGGCTGTAAGTTAACCAGGGAGCACCACATACTCTCAGTGATGCCACAGCTCAGGGAATGATTTACACCAAGAGCTGCTTAGAGTTGCTTTGTCAGAAGTGCAAACTCTAGGACAGTGTGTCAAGATTACCACAGAAAGATGGACAGCTTCACAGTCATCCCTCAAAGTCAGTGCAGTGGAGTATGTATGGCAGGGATCCTGACTGTCCAGACCCACAGCTGAAGCTTGCTTTTTCTCCACAAGCAGGATGCTGCACATGGAGAACTTCTGCTCTCAGTTCCAAACAAACCTACTCCCACTCAGTTCCATTTGCCATTGAACATTGCTTGGGAGACCAGTATTTGATGTCAAGTATGAGAGGTTCTTACTGAGAAGAAACTAATTTAATAATGCTTAAGTTTTTAATCTTCAAAAATTGACAGACCATGCCTGCAGGGGGTAGGGGGAACTTATGAATTACCTGGTTAGAATGCAAAGCCTTCAGCATTAAATTAAATTTTCTAATCTAGCCCCTCATATACACTACCCTGCTTGAGAGCTGCTTGGTAGGATGAAAAGCTATTAACTTTGATTATTACCTGTAGTGGATGTTTTTATAGAAATACACTTCTACCGTGTACAAACAACATTAGTTTGAGAAGCTGTGCTATTAGCAAACACTGCTTCAAACTGCAAAGAAAGACTTCAGAGGCCTGTGCCTCCAGCAGCAGGACCACATGACAGGTATTTGTTTTCGTGGTTCTGTGGGCTGTGAAACAGCAGAAGGAAGCTGCAAGGAAGACAGCTTTCCCTGGAGAGTCTGTCACCTTTGAGCAGTCAGCGACCACTCTTTTGATCTGTGAAATGGGTACGGGCATCTCTACAGCTCGTGGCAGCACTGAAACAGATCACGGCTAAGCTTTACTGTGCAGTGCTGCACCTCCTGGGCACCACGGAGTGTGGTGGCTCGCCTCCACTGCAGTTGCACGTATGCAGCGTTGCTGAAAAACCACTGAACGTCAAACACGTGCAACGTGCCTCTGCTGAGGCATTTAGCGGTGTCTGTTTTCCTGCACGGTGCTCTTTCTGCCCTGGATAGTGAGCAGTCACAGCAAACTATTTAGTCAACAGAGTATTATTCTACTTCACACTAGGTTAAAAACATGTCTCTTCAAAGATGTTTCCCTGAAAACTGAAACTGGCCTTACTCGAAGAGAGACTGGATTTGGGTGCATGTCTCCCATGTCTCAGATAAATACCCTTAGTAACTGAAGTTTTTGTTTTTGTTTTAGTTTTTGTTTTAAATATACATACATGTATACACACAGTTTAAAAAATCCTTGGAAAAACAGGAAGAGGGGAAATTAAAATACACAATGTTTTTGAAGGGCATAGATTCAAGCAGTGTGGAACTGGATTATACAGAAGACTTTGAATTCATTAGCTTTGTCAGTCTGTGCCATGGCAGATGTAGAGAGGGCAATGGAAACACTATTTGCCAGCAGCTTAGCTTAGTGCCTGCTATAAACAGATGATCTGTGGTAATCACCTGCCTGCCATTAAAGTATTGATTGACAGACATTTACTTGCTCAGAACTTAGGAAAAGAAGAAAATAAAAGTAAAAATAAAAAAGCCCCACACCTTTGCAGCACTGTAGGAAGACCTGGGCCGAGCATAAACACTAGCCCAAACTTCCCAGCGAACTCAAGTTTTAAACACACTGAAGACCTTCAGACTTAGGAGCAGATGCACTACACACTTTGTGAAGCCTGAGAGAAGGCTGAGCAGGCCTCACCAGCAGTGCCCAAAATGCTGGGAAAGGAGCTATGCATGAAGGGATCAGTTTTAGGTCTAGCCCTACTTTCTCTTCTCACTGGTGGCTATCTTAAAGGCAAATGTTCCCACACTCACCTAACACTACATAAAGTTCATGTGCTTCACCACATTTTATTTCTTCATTTATTTCCATCCTACCTGCTAGCAGCTGCCACTTAAAATATACTAAGTCAATAAACTCATTTACTGTACACTTAGCTAACACAAGTTAGCAAGCTCTTTGTACAGCTCGGAAAGAGATACGACTGTATTTCTGCACTCACAGGAAAATACAGGATCTGTAATACATCTCCCAACTGCTTCTGTGGCCTCAGCTGTCACTTTTATGACCCAGAAGATTTAACTACTAGGCTTCTACAGTAAGTTATGCTAACAGTGTAACTTGCTGCTACTCAGCAGAACAACCCTTTTCCTCCCTCGCTCACATACCAGATTTCTAATTAAGGAGAGACTAATCCATATCCTGTTTTCCTTAAAATATGCATTTAACATGCAACAGTCACATGAACATTGTTAACTGACTTAATAAATACACCAGCATCTCCTTCCCTCATCTACTAGGATCCTTAATGACTCCTGCAAGCAAGCAAGCAACACCTGCTGTAACTCCCCATGACTTCCATAGCAATTCACAGCATCAGGCATCTCACAGGCTTGAGCCTTTTAAAGAGCTTAACAAGTTTGCATATATAATGGAGTTAGCGAGGAATGCTGTTTCCATGGAGCAAACAAAGTTATTCCTCATCTGAAAACTGCTCAGTGCTGTTAATTAATGTTTCCTTGCCTCTAAGGGTCATCTGACATCCATTTCTCTTCATTCACACAATGAGATAAGTAGCTGCAGCGGTACTGAATGCTAAGGAAGACAAGGTGGTGTCTCCAGCCAAGAGAGGTGGGGAAAAGACCCTGTGAGGGTCTAGGAATGGAAAGGGCACGTCCAGCGCCACTAGCAGAAAGATGTTGCGGTGACAAACTACACATAGCTTTTCTACGTAAGCCTACACACTGGTGCAAATTATAGCCACATAAAATACACACTTCTATTGCTATCTAAGATCAAATAGTCATGAAATAAAGTAGATAAATAACCACATGCATATTCAGAGGTGACCCCGTCTCAGGGAATGTAGCACTGGAACAGAGCACCGCACCCGCACAATTATGAGATGTGGCAAGCTAGGGGTCAGGGTGTTTTGGTTTTACATTGGTTTGGGTTGTTGGAGGGTTTTTTTGAGAAACTATTGACAGAAGTTGCAGAAGAGAAGCAGGATCCTGTAGTGGACTTTGGGGAAGATTAGAGGAAAAGAACAATAGCTGAGGGAGAACAGAAGAACTGTTTTGTCTGATGCTCTGCCAAGCTTGTGTTAAGTAACAAAACAGTGTCCTAAAAGAATTTGTTAATGTGGCAACAAGTCTCTCCTGGACTGATGAAAGATAAGGCTATGTAAAGCATTGCTAATCTATTTGAGCACCAGTTTCTGCTACTCAAGTTAAAGCTATAGATCTTGGCTGTTGGAAGCCTGCTCATTTGTCAGGGTCTCCCCCGCCAGCACCAGTGAGCCTACAGTAGTCATTGACGTGCTGTAAGTTCAGCTGAGCAATTTTCAAATCTTTTCAGAGGACCACCTCTTTCTAAAATCACAAATGATTATCTGCAGCAGTTTCAGCCTCCCAAACAAAAAATGACTAGCTAACTAGAGAAATCAAGATATACCTTATTAAGATCACACATTTTTTTCAGAAGAGCTCCTAACTTGTTCTGATCCTACAAAAACAAAGCAAGCAATTAAAAACATTCCTTTACTGAAAGTCTCCTTTGTCCTGTAAGCTATCCATCCATATCTACCCTCCTGATTGAGGTATTTATGTTATTTTATGGCACGTCTTCTTACTGCAGTAGATATACATAGGCTCTGGCCCAGAGAATTTATCCTCTTATTTTAGCCAAGACACAATGAAGCAAGATGGGGAAGAATAACTGGGAACGTGGCAATGAAGCTATATGGTTATGAAATGGTGTAAGGTGCTTCAATATATACATGGGAAGACTGGCAAAGAATTTGTAGACGGGTGCTGCTTTACACAACACATTGTGATACTCTAGATTGAAAAGATGAACATAGACATATGCCCCAGATGAGAAATGGGCAATTTACATTACTTAGCTGGATTAGGATGATTTGACTTTATGGACCAAAACGAAGGCAAAATCCTAGCTTGAGCACAGCTATACAGCTAAATCAGTGCCATGCAAAGCTGCGTTCTAAGTTTCCATGAACTGTCAAGACAATGGATTAAATAAAACTTCAGAGCAGTGCCTAAGGATGGATTTTTACATGCAATTGCTTTCCATGATCTTCAACATATGGTTATTGAAAATCAGATTGTTTTACTCCCTTCCTGTAACACAGGTTTCTGATTACGTTTGTCTTCCCTTCTCTTCTAGAGCAGAACTTTTAATGCAAAAAGTCATGAAAAAAGAATCTCCCAACTACAGAGTGTTACATGCTCAAAGCAGCAACTCACTTCTCTCCTACGAGCATCCCAGGACAGCTTGTACTTACCTCGATCACCAGCGTACATATGCAGCTCAAATCAAGGCTGCAAGGAACTTGGCAGCATTTATCTTCACAGGCTTGCCACTCCCAGAATTTTGTTGCTTTCTGACCTGCATTACAACACAAAAGCAGCAGCCAGAAATGCCTAGTTTTGTTTGACTTCAGGGTCACAAAGATGTGAAAACAGACAAGCTTGTATGGTTAAGGTGGAAACTGAACTAGGCACCTAATTTCTCAGAGCTTGACTGAGGCCCAGATCCCGTAAAATAATTTTGGAGAAATGGAGATTTTCTGTTCCTAGGCCAAGTTTCAGGTTAGGTTTGGAGACCAGACTGATGTTTGTATTCATTCCACTGTATGCAGTTGCTTTCAAGTGCGAGGAGAGACAAAACCACCCAATACTAACTACATTTAAGTAAGTTTAGCAGAATTTGGATCTTTGGTGTTTATGGCTTACGAAATAAAGCTACAAATTGAAAAAGCTTCTTTTTTTTTTTTTTTTTTTTTTAACCCAGATTTTATTTTCTACCATCTAAGGACAAAGATAATTATAGGATTTCATTTTTAACAGTTGTAAACTTTCAGTGTTGTTGTATGACCTTCAAAACTCCAACAACCTTAGAAATAAAAAAAAAAGAAAAAAGAAAATAAAATTGAGGTCAGCATTTTACAGAACCACTGCTATCATAGGTCACTAATGGCTCTTAAAAACTTCCAAAAAAGCAGAGATGCTGGGAAAACATTTAAAAATAACAAACCTGGCCCCAAAATAAAAACAACAGTACTTGATTGAGACTAAAACAATGCAGAGGTTTCAATGTCTGTTATCGGCACACAAAAGGCCAGGGAATTATAAACTGAACTAGGAAGGGAACATGACAGGACAAAAAGAAGCATAAATCAAAGAGCTCCTATCCTAAAATGTCCCTCTATGAAAAGAGAGAAAGTGCTTTAAGGCAGAAGTGTGTGTATGTGAATTCTGGCTACATCTACTGCTGTGTGCTGCAGCATACAGACACTTGGGGATCTGCCATCACAAATAAAATGAGCAGTTTGCCAACAACATACCAAACATTAGTGGTCTCTAACATAACTACAGGTTTTGCTCATGATAGCATTGCCAAATGACAGCAGGGTTTTTGTTCAACTGCTTGCTTCACTTTCTCACTGTGGAACAACTGCCTGCCTAGCTATTGAAAACTATATACTGATAAATATGTTTGTTATGTGCATACAGAAAAACCACAAGGTTTCAGTCATTAGTAGTCAACTCCAAGACCTTTAATCACACAACCATTTATCAAAATAGTTACTGTGTGAACAGTAGAAAGAAAATGCTATGGCTTCTCACAGTATAATACTAACTAACCCAAAACTGGAGAAAAGATTTCCACAGCAATACTCAAAGCATGTTAAAAAGGAAGTTTCAAATCTAGCAGCTCTTCAAGTTCATTGGCTTGCTTTGATTATCATTTTACAAGCCATGAACTCTTAGTTTAAGTGTGGTCTTTTTGTTTTCGTGTGGTCAACCTGTACGGGATTGGTTAAAAACATTCAAAGGCGATGAAAGGTAAAAATATTTGGCTGGAGTTACTACTTGAGGAGAACAAAATACCACCCCATACCTGTCCATGACTATATCAAAGTTCAAGTGAAAGCAGATGAAGTTTTCCATTAGGACACACAAAGCAGCAAGACAGGTGCCTTCTTTAGTCAGCTAAACCATGTTAAAACCTTGGTAAAACCCTACTGGCTTAAGAGCACAATATGGGCAAAATGTCTTTTAGGGGCAGAAGAACAGAAGATCAGCATCCGTGTGCAGTCGGTTCAGTCACAAACTGTAAGCGGTCTCCTGAAATCCACTATCAAAGGAAACTAAAGGCCAGTTCAGCACCACTACAGACAAGGTTCATTAGTCCACATCCAAACTGAAAGAACTAGGCAGGACAAAATATTAGCATCTTGCTTTTGTTAGTTCTAACAGAGCTGGAAGTAAAATTTTTGTCGTAAAGCAGTGTAAGATAAACCAAGCAACTATTCTTTCCAACTACACTGCTCAGACTAGTCAGTTGTAAAAAACACAAAAACCAAACCAAACCAAAAAACCTAATGTCCTGGGTTTGGCTGGGATAGAGTTAATTCTCTTCCTAGTAGCTGGTATAGTGCTGTGTTTTGGATTTAGGATGAGAATAATGTTGATAACACACTGATGGTTTAGTTGTTGCTAAGTGTTGTTTATACCAGTCAAGGACTTTTCAGCTTCCCATGCTCTGCCCGGTGCACAAGAAGCTGGGAGGGGGCACAGCCAGGGGGGCTGACCCAGCCTGGCCAAAGGGCTATGCCGTACCGTATGACGTCATGCTCAGTATATGAACTGGGGGGAGTTGGCCAGGGGGCAGTGATCACTGCTTGGGGACAGGCTGGGCATCATGGGCGGGTAATGAGCAATTGCATCACTTGGTTTGTATATTGTTATTGTTATTGTTATTGTTATTGTTTTCTCTTCCTCTGCTGTCTGATTAAACTGTCTTTATCTCAACCCACGGTTTTCACTTTTTTTTTTCCCAATTCCCTCCCCCATCCCACTGTGGGGGGGATGGTGAGCGAGCAGCTGTGTGGTGCTCAGTTGCTGACTGGGGTTACACCATGACACCCAATAACAAAGCCCCTCCCATGAAACTCAGCTGTAGGAGATATTCTTTCAGAATTATTAGAAAGTCTTTGCTTCTGTTATAACAACTTTTTTCTTCTCCCCAAACAAGAATTCAACTGCCTGTCACATCCATGTTTCAGTAGGTGGGCTGACCTCTGCTGATGCACCAAACTTTGCTATCCTTGAAATGAAACTTAACAGTAGCTGGAGCAGTAAAGGATCAAAAATTGGAAGTTAAAAGAAAAAACTTTGAGAACTTGAAAACAAATAGCAGGAAAGGAAGTGACTGTTATTTGATAGTCGCTTCACAGCTCTAAGACTGACTAGGTTGGGTTTTTTGAACCTTATGTCCTGTGGGGTGTTCTTTTTCTTCCTCTGTGCATCTCTTCCAGACATCCAGATATCTCACTAAAATGACAATGCTTGTCTACACAGGAGTTGTATTCATGTGTGCCTATGACAGCCCTGTCAAGCCTCACAGTCACTTCCCACTCTTTCACCAAAAGAGCAGACGCTTACGTAGTGGTGCTGAGGGACCTGCTGCTATGTGCATTCCTTCTCCTACCAACCAACTCAGGAGGACACGCACGTGCTGCATCACCAGCCTCGCATTCCCACTGCATAGTCCAGCCCACCCCAAAGATGTTTGAGGACCAGATTAAAATTCACATTTGAAAACTTCCAGAGGCTACTGCAAAAAATATAAAAATGATGATCCATTAAGATAGAATGACCAGCTCAATCTCCTAGCTATATTAATAATCAGCACGCTCAAAGAAGCAAATAGAAAACCTGCTTAAGCAGCAGTGAGACAAGGCCCAAACCTCTTTACATTTTCCTTCATGAAAAGTATTTCTAAAATGCCAAGTCAAAAGCATTTGCTTCCACACATCACGCCAGTGGGAGTTGGATGCTACATCAAATTAAGTGCATCACCTAAATTGATGTGAATTTTGAATGACAGCCATGTGCAAGGAACTGCAGAAACATGGGAAGATCATCAGTCCTGCCTGAAACACTCCTATAGTCTAAACCAAGTCCTGACAACTTAATTTAGAAAAATATGGACTATTTCATCCTGATCTTTCAATGTGCTGTATTAACTATTCTACTTTGTCCAGTCAAGCTATATCACGCAGCGTAAAAGGAACAAGTGAAACAAGTAATTCAATTAATAACTGCGACATGCTACTAGCATTTAATTAAATTCCAAAGTGAAATTGCTAGCATTATCTAAATTCTTTGCCTGCTAAACCTGATGCATCCTTCAGCCATTTCTTCTCCAGATAGCCCATCGTACTTCCAATTCTACCCCTGTAACAACATTAGGGTCACAGCCTGATTATTCAGTCCACCTCACAGAGGTATACCACATTTCAATCAAAATACTTTCTCTCAGTAACCTGGTTGTGACAAAGGAAAGTTAGCTTCTTTCAAAAGGAAGTGGACCACTACCCATCAGGCATCAAAAGTAGCATCTTGCTTCTTATCTGTTTTGTTGATTTCCACCACTTAAGTTTGAACAAAGTTTCAGAACTCCTGGGTTAACTCCATGCATAAAGAATAAGTTAAATTCCCTACGTTGCCACCGTTTTTTTTAATGGAACCTTTAACAGCATTTCTTAATAGTCAGGAATCACTGAGTTAGGTACAGTCTGCACCATCCCATATTACATCTGCTTCTTTGAAAGCATTTGATACTGTCCCACACAACATCCTTGTCTTTAAAACAGAGACACATAGATTTGACGGGTGGACCAGTTGGTGGATAAGGAATGGGCTGGGTGGTTGCACTCAAAGAGTTGTGGTCAACAGCTTGATGTCCGGGTGGAGACCAGTAATGAGTGGTGTCCTGCAGGGATCCGTACTGGGACCACTATTATTTAACATCTTTGTTGGGGACATGGACAGTGGGATTGAGTGCACCCTCAGCAAGTCTGTGAATAAAGCAAGCTGAGTTGTGTGGCTGATACTCTAGAGGGAAGGGATGCCATCCAGAGGGATCCTGACAGGCTAGAGAGGGGCCCATAAGAACCTCATGAAGCTCAACAAGGCCAAGGGCAAGGTCCCGCACCTGGGTCAGGGCAATCCCACACATGGATACAGGCTGGGTGATGAGTGGATTGAGAGCACCCCTGCAGAGAAGGACTTGGGGGGGTACTGGTAGATGAAAAACTGAATATGAGCCAGCAATGTGTGCTCGCAGCCCAGAAAGCCAATTGCATCCTGGGCTGCATCAAAAGAAGCATGGCCAGCAGGTCAAGGGAAGTGATTCTCCCCCTCTACTCCGCTCTCATGAGACCTCACGTGGACTACTATGTTCAGCTCTGGGGCCCCCAGCACAGGAAAGACATGGACCTGCTCTAGTGGGTCAAGAGGAGAGCCACGAACATGATCAGAGGGGTGGAGCACCTCCCCTATGAGGACAGGCTCAGAGAGTTGGGGTTGTTTAGCCTGGAGAAGAGAAGGCTCCCAGCAGACCTTATAGCAGCCTTCTAATACGTAAAGGGGGACTACAGGAGAGATGGGGAGGCACCCTTTATCAGGGATGGTAGTGATAAGATGAGGGGTAATGGTTTAAAACTGAAAGAGGGTAGATTTAAACTAGATGTAAGAAATAAATTCTTCACTATGAGGGTCGTGAGGCATCGGAACAGGCTACTCAGAGAAGTTGTGGATGCCCCCTCCCTGGAAGTGTTCAAGGTCAGGTTGGATGGGGCTTTGAACACCCTGGTCTAGTGAAAGGTGTCCCTGCCCATGGCAGGGGGGTTGGAACTAGATGATCATTAAGGTCCCTTCCAACCCAAACCGTTCTATGATTCTTTGGACAATACATCATGTGCCCAGTTTGTGCTGCTGTCCCTTTGCCAGTCTGATATATTCAATGGCTGTCAAAAACACAAGAAAAATAGGAAGATATAATTTCTCGCTGGGAGGAAGTGAATAAGCAGACATTCCAGTGTTTTGCTGTCCACATGCAGCACTTCTTGTCTCTGTTTCAAATGGGAATTCAGAACTGCTGAGAGTGCCCAGTCTCACCCCACAGTAATGGAGCAGGACAAAGGGAAGGCCGTCCTGTTCTCTCCCTCAGTCCATAGGGGAACTGCCAGAAATTCTGTCCATAAACTGACTCTGACTCTCCTGAAGAGTCAGCAGGTCTGACTGGCATGGACCAGTCATTCTACAGGTAAGAGTGGAAGTGACACCAGAACTCATTATTCATCCGCATAAACCTCTCCAGCAGTCCCAACGAAGCAACAGCAGGAATATGAAGATAGCAGACAACTTGGCCTCCTGCTTATGAAGGGAAGTAAATCAATACCTCATGACTTCTACTTGCAGAAAACAGCACCAATAGGTATCGATCATCACTTGGCTTATCACAGCCCAAGAGGAACAGACTAGGACTCTGGCAGCCCAGGCAGCACGTTACAGTAAGCGAGCCACAGCACCCTCCATTTGTCTGTAGAGTGCTTGTTCTTCTCCAGCTGGGCTGGAGATGACATCTCAGAAAGCTGAGAAGCAATCTGTGTTCCTTCCAGAAGAAAAACCCTACTTTTCTTTCTGATACACTTCCTATTTCAGAAGACCTTTCCTTTTCTCATTTCAGTATCTCAAGGGTAGATTTGTGAATCTCTACCTCAAATTCCTTTTGCCAATGGTTTTCAGACTACTTCCTAGAATGGGTCCAGCTTTTCTGTTTACAGGTTTACTGGATTTGAATACAAATTTCAGCATAAACTTTCTCCCTGTCTTGGATACTTTGTTTCCTTCTCCTGGAGCATGCACCAATTACCTAAAAAAACCCCAGCTCTACTGCATTTGGCAGGAATATTCAGGTAAGGCAGCATGTAGAGATTAGGGAGTCCAAAACCTCTCCTCTTCTTCAAAACCAAGGAAGAGCTTCATTACCTAAATTGATGGGGGGGGGGGGGGGGGGGGGAAGGAAGAGAGAAAAAGGAAGTTGGGGGAATTGGAACACTGGAAAAATTGTTCTGAAAGACTTCATATTAAAAAAAGCTAACAAATTTTTAGTGCAGCAGGTATTTCAAATAATATTACTCTATTTCAAGGCATAGCATTGATCAGCTGCAGCTCCTATAAAACAGTGCTGCCAAAAGGCAGTCTGTAGGTACTGTTCAAATAGCCAAAGACTTTCTCCCTTTGTACTGGCAGGAACTGTTTGTGATACTTGAACAAAGTGTATTGGTAAAACTTTGTTACATACAATAGACCAAGTTATTGATGGTCTTAATAAAGTGCTTCTGATGAAGTATTATCACCACCATCATTATGTACAATAGGGCATGTCCATTTTCCAGGTTTTCCTCTAGAAATTCAAATATCATTACTGTGCCATTATAACATTGCCTTAATTTATGTAGCATTTCTGAGCCTTGTGGATATTTACCTCATTTACCTAGCATCAAAATGAATATTTTCTATTTTTCTGTTAGAGAAATCAACAAGGGGAAAAAAATAACTTGTTTCTAGCTTACTTGGCAATTGAAGACCATTTGCAATATTCAGTATGTTTGATAGCATTTAAAAGAAAAACAAAGTCACCCTTATTTCCTAAACCTATCAAGCAATATTTTCTGATCATTAAACATTCCTTATTTTTCTCACTCTAGAAGCAGTGAAGTTCAGTTTCACTAAGAAATCACTGATGACTGCAGACTCCCCATAAAGTTGTTACTACTCCCCATGAAGCAGTATTTTTCTTATGCTTTCAATATTGTACATCTCTAGGACCAAGTCACCTCTTACCATGTTAGTGCAAGCCATTCAATAAAATTTAGTTTGTGCCAGAAGGCAGACTGTTAACAGCTGTTAAACATAGGCTCTTCTGAAGATCATCCTGTTGGGCAGTTGATTAAAGCAACAAATGATCTCACCTAGAAAGGGAAGTGTCTACATGCAAACACACAAGCATTTGTACAAGAAATTATAGAATAATTACTCCATTATTTAGATAATTTTTTTATATGTGTGTGTGCATATCTATCAATATATATATTAACAGTAACATAGATTTACATTTTGCTAACACAAGCACTGGGTCAACACCAGACAATGCTACTGACAGCAGAATAAGACGTAGTAGGAGTCCAAACTGGCAGTGGCAGGAGGCCAGTTGTAGGAAGGTAGTTTCTGTATCTGCTTCCTCCAACATGTCGATGAATGGTGAAGTCGCAATCCCACCTCCTGCAGGTGACCCTAGAAGTTCCATCAGTACCTTTCAGGAGTGGATTTTCCTAGAAGAGGCTTCATATCCTGGTTTACTTCAGCAGAACCTGCCTCCCAGAAAGGACTAACGTGTAGTATTTATTCTACTTTGGCAAGTCCTTAAGTATTTTCTTATTGATGTGTGCTGCTCCTAACAAGGGTCTAAAGCCCCCTCAATCTGACAGGGGAATGAACATATGCAAAGGCACGGTTGCTTCTCCACTAGGATTTAATGATAATTCTAAAAACTGAACTGTAACACAGCCTGAAAACCTCCCAGTTTCCAGTGCTAGACTACTCATATCATCGGCTTACAATCAGAAATCTACCCTACCTGATTTTGCAGTTGCGTTATTAAGTATCTTCTCCAGCCATCAGTAAAACAAGATGAAACGAAAATGCAGACTGAAGAAGCCATTTCCAGAAGATAAGCTCCTTGCTAGCTCTCTCCCGCCTGTTTCTAAGCCAGGCTTCTATCTAGAGGAAAGACCTTTGTGATTTTTTTCCTGCTTTATTATTAGGCTGGAAACAATAGCCTTTTTGTTCTATGGCAAGAATACAGGAGCCGAAGCTCAGTGCACAATTGTGTGATCATCGCACAGCCCTGTGTCCCAGCCTTTCCGAAACACTGCAGGCACAAAGCTATCCAGCTGACTAGTGAGAAGATAAAGGACAGTCCAAGGGAAACAATGAACAAAATTGTCACTTCCAACAATGCAGAAGGCCACTTCAGTACTCCCACAATCTCTTGCCAATTTTTCTTTCCTTGTGCTATTTCCTCCATCAAATAACTGCTGTCAGTTTTGACTGCTTAAATGATTAATTATTCTGACCATAAACATTCTTAGGAGAAATGAGAACACTGACCTGAAGCTGGAACATTTATTTGTAATAATAATCATAACTCTATGTCCTTGAACATGAAGGAGGGTCTGGGGCACTAAGCAGTTTACTCCCTAAGCTCCAAACCCCAGGTCCTGCTCGGCACCTCCGAGGTAGGTCCAGCCTAGAAGGACCAAGCTCCAGACCACGGAGTCCCTCTGTAGGACACCCACATAACAAAACTACTCTACAAGCCAGGGCAGAAGTATCATTCCAGAAATGGAGAGACTTTTCTAGAACTGTTTTTGCCTGGTTACAATATAACTAGAGCCTTCTGGGTGTGCAGCAGCAGTAGTCACTCTGCAGATTTTCAGCTGGTTTACAGCTGTGCCTGTTCTCTGTCGCATCAAAGGATTTCAGTTCGCTGCTTCACTCAGCCATACTAGCAGATATAATGATAATATGCTGTGCTTGTGTTTTGTGTTTTCAGTGGGTCAGAGTCCCACAAGCAAGTGGGAAATTTTTGTGGTGCTTATTCATAAGAGCAAATTGTCCCACTTTGAAAAAAATAAAGGGAGAACTAGATGATGCCCACCTTAGACAACATTTTGCTACTGCTGCTGTGCTGCAACTAATTGATCAAATGTAGCAGCACTAGAAAGCGCTGCTAGAAGCCCTACTCCACTTTGCAAAAGTAAACTACACACACCAAGCTTAGTGGTCAAACTCTTCACCACAATTATAAGCCTTTGCTGAAAAGTACATCTGTTACTTCTAGATGAAGAGATGATCATTTTAGGCATGATCTGTTTTGCACATGGTGACCAATCATGCTAAACACCGTATATTCTGTTCAGCAAAGCCATACAGATTAAATAGCCGTCAAGAAACCCAAATATACTATGAAAACAAGAGGCTTGCTTCAACTCACACTGCTTTAACTTGACAGCTCAGGTGCTTGTTATCCAAAGTAGTCTCTGGCTCACATGCTGGGGAGGAGAAGATTCATCCTGAATTCAGTACAGTTCTAAGATAGATATCACTCAACCTCAGTCCGACTGTCCTCCTTTGAACTCCACATTGTATTCATTGTACTGGGGGGGGGGAGGGGAGGAGTGTCTCCCCTCCTCCTTAAGAAAAAATTTTAAAAACCAAATGAGGAACAGGCTAGTATTTTCTTCACGTCTCACTTCTTTCCATTGCAGTACTCCTGCCCTGCAAGACACTGGTGGAACATTTACCTCTTGTATTGTTCATGTTAAGCTATTAAATTATATCTCATATAAAATGTGCTACTGATCTGGTATACAAAACATGTACCAGAAGCGTATTTAAAACAGTCCTAACACACCTCTGTTCTTAAGACAAAAATCTCCCTCCAAGCACTGAGGTAAAAATAAACAGTCCATATTCAGGAGGAGCCCCTCGATTCGCTTCAGATCATGATAAAATGATAGAAGTTGTCCTGCTATGCATTTACTCAACTAAATATAGACTTAACTTGCCTGGCAAAACTGACTGAAACAACAGCAGAAAAAAACCCAAATATCGTTAAAGAAAAATATTTTTATATAGCAATATATTTCAAGATATTATACAATACTGCATAACAATATATTTTAATGTGTTACAATAATAGATACTATGATTATACAATTTTATATCAGGGTGATAATTAAAGAAATTGTAAAATACTTTGATTTTCAAATTTAACATCCAGTCATTTTCTAGGCAACACACAGATAAGGAATTCACGGCATTATGGTAGACATTAGCTATCACACCTTAGACATCAGCTGTAGGATGCATGTGAAAAACAAAAGAAAGCATGTTAAAACTACATGCAAAATGATCAGTCCAAAGAGAATTTCAGGTGAATGAAGTGTCCAAAAATGACACAGTTCTTAAAATAGTGTAAAACTATATTACAGTAAAACTATAAGTTAAAAATTATTTTACAGTATTTCAACAGAGATTCAAGAAAGCTTTGATCTGCCAAAGTTATGGAAGCTAAAAGGAGAAATAAGACGCTTAACCCTGCCCAGAACTGAACATGTCCCAGGTTTTCAGACTGCATGTTTCACGTGGAGGCCTGTCTTGTTCAGCATCCCCACGCTATCACGTGCAAACCCATCCAAGATCTGGCAAATAAAGGCAGGAAGCAGCAGGAGTTGCTACAAGGAAACAGACAACCAGAAGACAGGATCTTTGCAGAAGCTGTGCTAATCGTTAAGAAAACTATATGCAATGGAGGTTTAACTGCAGATCTTTTAGTTTCCCTGCCTCAGCTTTACCTTTCCCGTGTGAATTAAAAACTTTTTTGGGGAACACTCTCACTTGTATTACATAGCACCGCAATAGGGACCCCAGTACGTTTGCCACTTTCTGATCCTGTGAACATAAGTGCCACAGTAAGAAATGGGTGAGAGAAAGCATTGCCTTAGACAACTGAAAGCTAACCTGGCAGTGGTTAGTTGTTCCTTACACAGTGCGTTCCCTCCAGTGACACAGGACATTATTTATTAACTAGAGCAATTGTTATAGGGAGCTTATTTATCTCACTAGAAAATAAACTCAGAACACTGGAACATCCTTATTCTCAAATATTATTAAAGTGCCTTTTTCCTTACAGTGATGACTTTTGTAATGCAATCTTTGTCACAAAAAGTAACCAGGGAGCAAACAGCATCTTTACACGTACTAGATGTGGTAGATGAGCTAGGAAACATTTACATTGCTTCCTCTGTCAGCCCACTCTGAATGAATTAATATTGCAGTTCAAATTTACACAGACTTTAATTTTATGAAGTTCAGTTATAAGTAAGTATACCTGAATGCTATATGCAAAATAAAAGCAATTATCATAAATTCAAAGGTTTTATGACCAAACGCTTGCTGGTTCTCAGCCTCTCAAGTGTTTGCTGTCATAAAAGTCATGACAGTCACTGAATGAAAGGCTTTTTATTGCAAGATCATCCTACTAGAAGTCCAGAGTGCACAAATATGCTGGAAACTCTCCCTCTAGTTTAATTTTAAATTATTCCAATATTTATATTTCTACAGTTTGCATAAGCAACTGTTTTTACCAATAGGCCCCAAGACTCAGCAGCTGCCTCTTGCACTCAGATAACATTTTCTTGGTTCACTTTTGCGTGGACATTGTCTCACTCTAGTATGGTTGCACTAACTCCACAGTAAAATCCCCTTTCCTTAAAAGGCAGTAGATGTTTAAGAAAGATTTGACCTCATGGGATGATGGTACACTACACAGTGCTAAGATGCGCTGTTCATAACTTCCACACAAACAGCCCTGGTGAATCTTTGCTTAACTTGTGACAGAACAGCATGCTGAATTTTGTCCAGTTCTGCCAAGTAATCATTACCTCCACATGGCACAGCACATGGGAGCATCATGAAAACAGACGAAAGGGAAGGGATCATAAGGACAGAAGCAGCAGGTAGGAAAAAATCGTATTTGCTGACCAGTCCATTTTTCCCATTCACAAAGAGAAGGCAGAGAATGGATTATTTTGGGATAAAGTCCTAAGGAGACTGGCACAGGGAAATCTACAGAGAAATAAGCATGCTGGCCATAACAACTGATATATCACAACAGTTGAAGGCAAGAGGATGACTTCATTACCTAGGAAAAAAAAGCTCATTGTCATTCACTCCTTGGCAGTAAAACTAGAGTTATCAGTACCTTGCTCACATGGACACTGGTGACAGTCAAGAAAGTTTAATAAAAAGACGCTCTTTTTCCTCACCCTGTCACTCCCTACTAAATTTAAACCCTACTGTACAAGTGTAGTCTGATCCTCACCATCAAACTAACTGTGCAGGTGGGCACAAGCTAGTGGAAACTGCTGCAGACAGAGCTAAGGCACGGCACGGCACAGGAAGATCTGCAGGGGAAGTATTTAAAAGGGAAATGGAAGAAAATACAGCTAAGGGTGTGTGTCAAAGAGGCATTGCATGGGTGCGTAAAGCTAAGCAAAGGCTTTACACTGCTCTTCTAGAGATCATAGAACAGTTTGGGTTGGAAGGGACCTTTAAAGGTCATCTAGTCCAACCCCCCTGCAATGAGCAGGGACATTTTCCACTAGATCAGGTTGCTCAGAGCCCCATCCAGCCTGGCCTTGAATGTTTCCAGGGATGGGGCATCTACCACCTCTCTGGGCAACCCGTTCCAGTCTTTCACCACCCTCACTATGAAAAATTTTTTCCTTATATCTAGTCTGAATCTACCTTCTTTTAGTTTAAAACCATTACCCCTTGTCCTATCACTACAGACCCTACTAAAAAGTCTGTCCCCGTCAGAGAGATGTACATGTAGATGTAGAGATACACGTGACATGAAGCAGCAGAAGGCCACATAAACAGAATCCTGAATCTAAGGATGCCAGTTTGCAGAGTCCTTCACCATACAGGTGTCAGACATTCTTATTTTAAGTCAGTATTTTAACGAAGTCTAAACACACCACATAACTACATAATGGAAGCTGCAGTCTCCTCTGTACAAGGATTATTAAGTCAGTTTAATTGCTGCCTGCTAAAGGAAAAAAAAAAAATAAATTCCTAGAAGTTTGATGACTTCCCAAATCCTACTGTGTAGTTAAATGTCAATCAGCCAAGAAAGCTAGGAAGGCTTCCCTATTTTGCTAAAACTTCATGTTCCACACTCACAGGCAAGGATGATAAGTTTTACTAAAAAACAACAGTTGAAGGCTAAGAGAGGGAACAGATGAAATAACTGGAGTATACTAAACGTGATCTTTCACTTCAGGGTCTTCTCCCCATCTGACTACCCCTGGGTTGCAAACAGTAGTCATTTTATTAGACTATAACTGCTAGAGATGCGCTGCAAAGTATTTTTAGTGCTTGTGATGTTAGCCTGTGCTGATGCCAAGGGATACACAGTCATCCTCAAAATAGCATAAAGTAATTGTGACAATTCATGACATATGTTTAATTGTACTATCAAATTGCAAGGGTTTCTCCCAGGCTCATCAGCCTGAAATTTAGTGGTCTGACTGTTCCTCATTGGATCCCTCAGCACACCAGCTGTAGCACTTACCACTGCAGCCTAATAGACAAAGCAATAGAAGAGAGTTGGCAGGCAAAAACAAAAATGTGATTTTATGGGCTAGCATATACCCACAAAAACAGTGGTGGAACACAAGCCCAATCAATATAGGACCATGGGGACCCCTGTTTATGTAACGTGAAGCCAGAACACATTAAACTCTCAAGTTCTTTCCAGTGTTAGAGGTTTGCAGCATGCGTTGTACAGACCTTGGAACGATATCTGATTTACTTTGCCAGCAAAAACATTACAGATGGAACTGTCAAGTCTTCTTGTTTAGTGGCGCCTGCTTTTCTAACACGTGACTTTTTTAAATAACAACCGTCACTCATCGGATAAACTCAATGTCTTTTCCAGCACCTGCAAAAATGCTTTCAGGACAAAGAATAGACTTCAAGAGCTGACAATCTACAAACTTCCCTTCAAAAAGCCATTCTAGGTTGTTTTAAACTTCATGCTTTTCGCTATTATAATTCTGGTTTATTGGTGGTGTGTAGGACTGTATCTGCCAGTTACTTACAACACATTTTGCTATTTCTTCATTTTTCCACAGTAAGCGAACAGTGGGCACATGCTAGACAAGATCATCCTAGAGATAAACTGGGTGTGTACCTGGTGTAAAAATGGCTGCAACAAGCTTAGGACTCCTGTCCTACAAGTCTCGTTCGTAATTTATTTCCTCACACCACTCAGGATTCAGAGAAGGCTTAAGGGTATTCTCAGTCATGTCAATGGGAATAGAAGAAAACCAGCACAAGGTGTAGTCGAAAGGCAGCCTTGGAAGCAGGACGCCATGAAATTTCACTGGGATCAAATCCTAAAACCAGATGCTGAAAATGAGTTCAAAGTTAGAACTCGGAGTCTGGCTCCTGCTGCTTTCCTCACTTGTTCTTAGAAGTGAGGACTAAAAAAAATTGTCATTACAGGGTATTACATAAAGCAGTCTTTTTGTTTAAATACAATGTTATTACAAAAAAAAAAAAAAAAAAAACAAAACCACAACAAACTGATTTCATAACAAAGAACACTTTATTATTTCATAACAAAGAGCCCATAGAAGAATGCTGCGGCCATACAGGCAGGGAAAGAGTTAATGAATACAGCACAATAAGGTTTTTTTGAGGCCTCCCAAAATTGTGTGGGAAGTTTGCAGAAAAATCACTGCTACCAAATAAAATCATCTAACAATTAATTTTAGACCATAAACTTTCCATTATGAAAACATCAGTAATGAAGGCTGTAAAAAAAACCTCAGCAGAGCTGTAGTTAATCAGAATACCAGGAAGGGAAAAAGCAAACTTGGAAGACTGACACTGGCACAACCCTTGCTGATAAAAAGGAAGGAGCAGGAAGCAGGCAGCTCATGCGATATGGCTTAAGCCATACATATGCAAAGTCTTAAAGATCTACGAGCGGAAAAATGAGTACTTGCTATCAAGAAGATACATCACACAAACAGAACAGTAGCATTTATAGAAAGGTCTGGTCATAACAGGTACTTTGCTTTTTATGATTTAATTGGTTGTTTCAGCAGAAGACACATGTTTTTTGCAAATTTTGGCTGGTTGAACTACAAGAAACTATTTCACAGTTCCTGCTTTGCTACAGGTGCAGCATCAAGACCGGAAACTATATTTTTCTTGTAAACTTACAAGTACTTTAAAGAGCACCACAAAAAAGCTGAGTATAATAAGATAATTGCTTTAAAAAGCTTTTCTAATGCCAAGCTACATCAATTGTCCATACTAAACATAGGGATATTAAAAAGAAACTTTGTGAAAGGTGAAGTTACTTGCTCAGGCTGGTAGCACTTCAGTCTCTCCATGTCCAGTCTAGACTTTGATGCATTAGGAAAATCATGATCATTTGGCAAAACCACAAATGACATTAGCTATAGTTATTATTGCAAGCAACTAAGACAAACTTTATACCATCAACTTCTCTCAAAACAGGTAGCATTTTGATACCTGCAAATATAGATAGAAGCTATCAATTTAAGTAGTTAGAATCATTATACAGCAGATGTAACCAAACAAAAGCAAATCTTCATTAATAGTTAAGACACTTGTAAGATAAGAAGCTCCTGAATACTCCCCTTTAGATAGCTAGGCCTTGGATGTGGCAAGGCCACATCCAGATGTGTGGAACCATGAGGATAAGAAAGTTGCAAGATGACCATTAGACCAGAACAAACCGACCTTGAAGGACATAGTATACGTGATCCCAGAACTGAGTTTGCGCCAAAGTAAAGGTCAGTCAGCGAACACAGTGAAGACGACTACGGTCCTTCATCTGAAGACCCCCAAAGACCACTTGAAGACCACCACAGAAGATGACTGTGCATGCAGATTGGACATTTACATATGTTAATAAATTCCAGGAAATCTCATGTTTATGTAGATGAATTCTCGGAAATCCTATGTATATATATATTTTCATAGTATATAATTATTAAAGTTTATCAAGCGTTCCGAGCACTTATGGTGGAATTATCCCCAGTGCTGCCCAGCGCCGCAATAAAGAATGCCTGCTTTCTAAAACTCCAAAATTAAGTTTTAGAGAGTGAATTATTTTGCCGCTTTCCGGTAACAATCTAGCAAAGCACACCTGAAATTTACTCAGCAAACAGAGTTTTAATACATATATTCTAACTCTAGCATTGAAAAACTGCAGCAACATGTTTCTGTAATAGAGATAACCATTTAATAGGAAGCAACTGTTGACAGTGGTCCATTAGATACTTACATCTAATTAACTACACACACTAGTCAACACTTCACTCAAGCGTTCAATATTAATCAGAGCTGCTGGCTAATAAGGGCCTATATGCATACATATCCACATTTATATAAACATGTGGTGTTAAACATGATACTGTCAGTCTCCTTTAAGAGAAGATTTCAAGTTTGTCAGTTCACTCCATGTTTCTTGCAGATGTTTTTGAATGACTGTTTTTTAGTATTACTTTGTTTTAGGGGTGGGTGGGTTTGTTTCTTAGGGAGTGGTTGGTTGCTTCGTTTTTAAGACTGTTTATTTCACCAAGATAATGCTGAGAAACTCTGTTCTGTGGAAAATTTGCATGACAACCTAAACAGAAAAAGACTGATCCCCCGTCTTTTCTAGCGCAAAAAGGCAGCAACACCTTAGTCACAAACCGCCTGTTACTCAACCTGAATGACAGTTTTCTACTCTAATCTTCATTCAGCAACACAAAGTATTTGCTTTCTTGCAATACTACATTGCATAAGCTCATAGAGCATCCTTGCTTCTCGTGAGGTTCAATGTAACATGTACCTAGTTGGCAAAAAGTAGTCACAGGAGATTCCTATCAGATTTCCATTTCAATTAACTGAATTTCAAATGTTAAGCTATATCGCCTCTACTTTCCATAATGAAAGTAGCTGGAAATTTTCGTAACCCACAAAGCATTTCCTGAAGGCCCAAACCACCGTAGCTTTATCAATTATGAAGTATCTGTCAGATCTAAAATATTCACAAACACAGCAGTTTGACAGTGTGGCAAAGCGAGTGATGACACGTCTAAGAAGGCACTGCAGCAGTTGCTCTGCTAAGTCCCAAGGTCCTGAGTACGCCTCACGATGCCATGGGAGGGTGATGCTCTTAGATAACCTAGTGCCCACTTTGCTGTAAGGACACAAACACAGGGCAAAGCCACTTTGCCACTGAGGCTTCTGCAGTCTTCTCCCCATTCTATTTTAACCCAGGAACCATCCAGATTCCCCACTAGCTGAATAACACAAATTGCAAATAGTTTATCTTTAACATGCACTAACAACTACAGTGTTAAGAAGAGCCGTAAAACCACTTTCTCCTTCCCCAAGGCCTTTCTCTCTCATCGGCCTCAGGAATTCCCTGAGCAGTCAGAAACAACAAGTTTTCAAGGTTTTAAAAATACTGTCCAAATCACCTCATTTTCCTGAAGGTTTAGAGGTAGGATGAGGGAAGCATCTAAGAATGCTCACCTTGGTTGAGACACTCCAACATACAGGTCATGAAGCTCTCACTCTCCTCCTCCTTATGCATCTAAGGGTGCTGTCATTAACTGACTTCAGCCTGCATGCTTCAAGTGCAACCCCTCTGTCACTGAGCTGGTACCCAGACAGCACAGAGGGAATGCACACCAGACCCTTTCAACCTGACCATACAATGCTTCGTTAAAGGTTGCCAGCAAGGCTTGTGGAATCAGTCGGTGGCATCTACGCTGGCTGTTTAGACTGGGATCCTCATGTCAGGTACTGCCAAATCCATTTCCAGAGAAACGGTGATATATCAATCACTGTGCAAACTTTTGACAGTCAAGCTGTACACAGCTTGTTAGACACAACCAGAAGAGGAAGGAAAGCTACTAGACAGCACCGATCTAATCGCTCAGCTGCACAAAGGGCAGCAGAGGCAGAGCAAGTGGGAATATACCTGAAGCTGCTGCTGCCTCCAGAGGAGGCTGGAAGTCTGCCAGCCAAAAGGCTTGGAGTGCCCACCCTGGTTATCTTGCTGAAGATCTGAGTAGGAATCAACCATGAATATTAGCTCACTTCTGCAATGGCCATCCCTAAAGAAGGCCAGATTTCTAACATGTTCTTGTGCCAAAGCACCTCTGATAAAAGTGGGGTTTTCAGGGTGGGCTTTATGTGGGTTTGTTTTGTTTGGGTTTTTTTGTTTGGGGGTTGTGGGGGGAGATTTTGTTGTTTTGGGATTGTTTAATTGTTTTTTGGGTTGTTTTGTTGTTGTTGTGAGTCTTGGAAGGCAGACCTGTAGTCGGGAAGGAAAGCAAGGAGCCTTTTTGTCAGTCTAGATGATACTTAGTAAAGAAAATTCTGAAAGAGCTCCATCACTGTTTGAGAAAACAGAAATTAAAAGTGGTGTGTGCAAGCTGTGATTACAGTAAAGTACAGATTTCTACGCATATGAGTAGAGCCTAACATCCCATGACAGATTTAAACTTTCATCCTCTTTCCTATGTGAAAGGCAGTAGGAAAGTTGCACTTTTAAATACAGAGATGATTCTTGGGGTAGGGGTACGTTTTTATATACACAAACAATAGATTTTGCACCTATGGGAAAAGATACACATAATACTCTATTTTTGCATTATTCACTTTGCTTTCCATTCTACGTTTCTAGTAGGATTCAATTCCTGACTGCCTCCAGCTGGCCAGAAGAACACAGGCAGATCATCTAATCATTCGACTACCAGAAAAATGACTCAGTGGAACATGTTTAGGTTTTTTTTTTTCCCTTTATAAATGGTTTGAGATCCATTGAATCACAGGCACCTGGGTTACCCTGCTCTGTGTCAAAGCAAGGACAGAAAAATGTCTTTTTCAACACGTGTATATATGTGAGGCATTGGCAAGAGCAAGATGCCTCAATTCTTCTCGCCTCCCCTGTTGATCTCAATGCCTTGGCCATTGCCTGATAAAAAACATATGAAAGAAGCAATACAGCAACAAAAAATTCTCACATTCCAATCATTAGCATCACATATGCTGCACACCAGACTCAATTATACTTTTAAAATACATTACAGATGTAGCTCAAATCAAATGGGTGCAAGATGTACAGTCAGATATGAGTTTACAGACGAGCATTAGGAAATAGCTGGCAGAAGACAGGCAATGTTGTTTGCATTTTGCCAGCCCAAATCTTCTCCCCTTCCCCCACCCCCACCCCACTTTCTCTTTAGGAGTTTTGGCAGCTGTGTCTCAATCTCTTCAAATTACTCTTCTAATTGGGTGTTTCTATGGAAACAGACTAGGAGACACAGTACCTCTCCATTAAAGAACTATAAAAACAAGAGGTGCACCATGAGAAAACAAAAAGGATGAAGAACAATAATACAATGGGAAAAGTTCTTACCAAGAATGAGAAACTGTACGGCCTTTAACAGTTTAACAGCACAGGGCAAACCAGGACTGTACTGATGCTGCCAAGTTACCATGTAACCAGCCATGATTCTGCAGGGATGGCCTTTGAAACAGCGAGTGTTACGCTGTTTTTCACATGAAATCTCTGCAGGCCCCAAGTACTTATGCTGGTGGCCTTATATAGTCTGTGTCCAATCATATTCTCTATAATACAAGACAAGATTCTCTTGCGACTTCTCTCTCTGCAAGTGTTTACTTTGACAGCCAGTGCATTTAGCATCACCTCAGAAGGGAGATTTCCTGGCATGGTGTAGCATTCAAAGTGGAGGAGCAGGGAATGCCAGTGCACCCAGACTGTACATCATTCCTTAATAAGGTCGCATAGATTAGCTCTTTGATCAATATTTGTTTTGTATACCTAAGTGGGTTTTGCAAACTGTCAGGAAAGCTTACTACATTCAACCTCCAGCAGAGAGCTGGTTGTCTATGCTGTAGCGACAGCCACCAAGAAGCTGCAGCATGACGTTGAGAAAACACAAGGTGCCGATACCCCAACAAAGGAGGACGGGATAGAGTGTGTGTGCTTCACACAGTGCCTGGAGTCTGGCAGGGGAGAACATTTACTTTGTCCAGTCTCTTAAGGAGTTATCACTGGACAGAATTTAGACTTAGTTTAGGTATGTCCAGTCATTGATACTGAAAAAAAAATTAAAGCTATTAATTAGAAAAAAACCTACATCCGAACAATATCAGGTCATTGGGTCTTAGCACCCAGCCCACTGCTTTACCCCATGATGAGTGAAGGAATCAGCAACACAATTTCCATCACTTCAGATCCTGAGTCTATTGTGAATCAATTAAAAGGCACTGCCTACTTGTGAAGGAATGTCATAGCAGCCTCAGCTGAAAAGAAAGTGCATTCAAGACTTAATTAAATTAAATTACAACATTCCCTTACCACATAACCCATAGCAGGAAGAGGGACCACATGGGCGGGGGGGATGGTGGGAAGAGGACTTAATGCTGCATTACTGAAGATGTCTATTTTGCTGAATTTTTTAGGGTGAGGCTAGGAGCGCTCAACAGCTTTGCCAACCCTAGCTTACTGCAAGACTGGAGTTGTAGCTGCAGCATCAGGCCTCTAACAACATGCCTTTAGCATTTTCAAGCCCTGGTCGCAGAACCTGGTACTGGCTTTTGTTTATTAGTTTTTTAAATTAGTCTTCAAACATTCCTCTCTGCTTTTAGTGATATTGAAGATAATAACACTTGGTAAAAATTTCTCCCAAACTCTAAAATGCAGTTCTCATTAATATACACTTCCGTTTGTAAGTTTACTAACTTCTTCTCCCCAGATGGTTGACTAACTTTTCCAAATTGTACTGTAAAAAGAAGTGCTGCTGGAAATCCAGGGAATTTCGGCCTTTAAGCAGTGCCAGCAGCTGCTGCTATCCAGATTCTCCTTTCAGCTATGTCGAGGCAAGGGAACCCTGTAACTGCACTCAAATAACCAGAATTTGTCAATATATTTTTTGGGGGTTAATGAAGAATTACATTTCTATTACAGGCAAGATAGTAATTTATGGTAAGATGAATAATCTTTACACAATACCTTTTTAAAAAGGAACATATTCATTTCCAGCAATCAACGGGATAAAGACAGAATTTATTAAACCCTTGACATTAGCAAGTGGTGCTTAGGGCAAAGCAGGGATTTTTAACCTTGAAGTAAAATCTGAAATCCACTGAAAGTTTTATGCTATTGTAGCAGTGAGGAATGAAACAATGAAGTATTTTTGTTCAAGACCATCTGTCAGGTTGTTTTTTGGTTGAAAATCTTGTTAGAAAGCTACACTGAAGATTGCTGTACTTATCAGTCCAGCGATTTTTAAACAATATAGTAGTTAACCTAATCTGATCTCACTGTTGCCAGGGCCTAAAAGCTCAAACCCAGGTCAAGGCAGACAACAATAGGTCATGAAGGAAATAAAACATTAAATAAGGCGGCCAGCTGCCAACTGTTGCCTTGGCATCAGGAGCTTATTCTTCACCCTCATCCTACTCCACCTTTCCCAAATAATTCTGTTAAAGAGGACAGTGAAATTTGACACATGACCAGAGTTGAGGAGCCACCCCAGAACTGCAGTGCTGTCAGGACAAGGTTGCTCTAAGCTATAACTGATACCTCCTCCCACCCCAACAAAGTTTCTCCGCTACATTCAGAAATATTGCGACACAGGTATTTGGTAGGGTTTTTTATGAACCTCCTACTTAATGAACACTAGTGTGTCTCCCTGAAGCGACAGTTATTCCTGTCTGCCCAAGAGATGCAAAAGACTGTAACAGTTGCCCTGGCAGCAGAAAGCAGTATCCTCTAGATGCATCTAGCTAGCAGTAAACTCACATGAACGGAGTATTGCAAATGCTTACACTAACTTGGTAGCAAATCCTTTACTCCCAGCTTTTGTTTTTCTTCTGCTGCCCTGGGAGCACAGAGAACACCAAAATAAAATTTAAAAAAAAAATAAAAATCACCCTTTAGAGCACATATGAGCACAAAACCATGCATAAACAAAGGTATTTATAAGATTGTAATCTGCTACCTCAGCCCTTCAGCTGCTCTTGATTTGGGAGAGGCTTACTCATATGGCCTTTTGATGAAGAAATACAGAAAGTGGTTTGGGGGAACAAAAATAATTTAAATGAACTTCTACAGAGGCCTGCATGCTCACCTCTCATGTTGGGAAAAGGATTCACCAAATTTCAAGACAGAGACGACTTCCAAAATTAGGAAAGGCTTCTTTTATTCGCCAACTAAATACATTATGTGTGACCAGACAAGAGTTCATCTTTTATGACAGTGCTACAAAGAGCCCTTATTTTCATTAGTTTCTTCATCACTCGTCCTAATTTCCCCAGTGTACTGGGAACTCAAGTTCTTAACATCTGGAGTTCTTGTCTTCATACTGCAAGCTATTTGGTAAGAAAAAAGCTGAAAACAAAACCCCAAAATAAGACATCTAATTATTCATTTTTAAACCCCATTACAATATTCCTTTAAGTCTGAGAATATTGTCCCTCCATGCTCAGGAAAATCAGTAGCAAAAAAAAAAAAAAAAAAAATATGTCTCAAGGACAAGTTTCCTAGTTCTTACTAACATGAGGAAAACCACCTGGAATTTCAATAGAATTAAGAAAAATATCCATTTTCTTTTAGCAGATATGAAAAATGCGTGATACTTGCGGAAGAGTAGACCAATGTAGACGGATTCCTTACTTGAAATCATTTTTGACAGCCTGTAAGCTTGCTTCTGAGCAAGGCAACATGATTTCATGAAGGACTGTGCAGTCTCACTCAGATGAGAGCAATAGCAGGAACTTGTACTGCTCATCGCACACATAAATTGAAGCATTCCAGGGCTCTCACTCAGGCAGTGGGCCAAAGTCATACCTAGATATAACCAGGAGTAGGCTACTGATTTACTATGGAGTCAACTGGGTTCACTGTCTAGAAAAATGAATGTTTGCATGCATGTTCCAGATAAATCGGGCTATTTCCGATGTAGAAAACAGTTCCCATATAACCCAAGTCCCATTTACACACAACAGGAGTAATTCTTGCTGCCACTGTGCTGGACAGCTGCAGTATGTCATTGCCATTTTCCATCTCAACCCTAGACAGAAAGCAGAAGTATTTTTGGTGCACACTCTGCTACAATTATTTTAAAAAGGAGAGAAAAGGAAATTACCTACTTAAAAAATTAATGCTGCATGTTACTCAGCAGCACACTGGAACAAAGGAGAGGAAATTGAAGAATCATGTTCCTTCCAACATCAATGCAATATGCTGCTTCTCATTACGTCTTACTCCTTCTGCGTGCACATTCTGTTGTACCTGCCCAAAACACTGAGCAAAGTAGGACAGTTTTCAATGCCAACATTTTGAAGGAGAGATATGTAATCGCATACAAACTGACCCTATTTCCCTCCTTGCGCGATCTGCAATGGTGCACTTTACATTTTCTTGTGACCTCTCTGCACATCTCCCTGCTTCCTTTGAAAAAAATGAATGGGGAACAAGCCACAGAAAGGAAAAAGTCCAGTTTGTCCAGGTAGCTGCTTATTGAGCCAACAATAAGCAGCTCTTTGGATGATGCTAGCTCTGGAAGTAGGATTTGAGACTACTTGGCGCATCTTCACAATCTTCCCAGACAAGCCATTAATTCTGGTGTATTGTTTAATACACAGTTAATAGTCTTAAACATCTTGCAACAGGTAAATGAGATGTTTTTAGCAAATATTTCATAAACAAATTAATAGGGAAATTCAATCAATATATGCAGATTTTAAACACTACACTTTACAGTTTATTGAAGGTTGTTTCTGATTCATTGGGTCTACCAAATCATGAGAGCTGCTTTTAAAACTGCCATGAAGTTTGACAGCCCATGCCTTTCTAAGTGCTAGAAGTCATTTGCTCCCAACTCTAGTGCATTGAGATGTATTACATTTATACAAAAGAATTAAAGTTTATTGGAAGAGTGCTACACATTATGTTTATTTGTTTCTAAAATGCATTGCTGACATACTCCACGCATTCCAAGCCCTAGACAATTGTCATTCAGAGCACTGACGTAATCCAGCCTGACAGAAATCAGGACAATTCAGGCTTTCTCATAAACCACAGCTATTGCTGAAGCAATGCACATGAAGATAACTGAATACCATGTATTACCAATGCAAATTTCATTTCAGATACCTACCATTGCATGTCTCTTACGCCAACTGATGTAATTATTCAACCATCTAAACTTTAAGTAAGCTTTTTTAATCACATGAAATTGTGGCTGAGGTGGTATAAGAAAAAAAGAAAAAAAAAAGGAATCTCACTGCAGTTGTCCCATAGGTATATACTGCCTGGAAGTACTGTTGACATACCAAACCAGACTGAGAGCAGCTTGCACAGGACCATTTCTGCCAGTACAAGTGCAGACATATCCCCATTGAGAAATGGCTACCTACCTACCACACACCTTACACTCTTCAAATTACTGTCTTGAACCACACACCTAAACAACCTTGAATTCATGCAATAAAGATCTACCCACAGTTCTAACTCAGCATTTAGTATTTCCCTCTGGATAAAAGAAAACTTTGCCCTCCATAACTGTATACAGATTAGCTTTCACAGTTTGAGAGTCTCAGAGCAGAATGTTAAAAATCCAAGGTATTGGTTGAGAAAAAAAGCCATTATTAGGTACCTGCATCTGCAGGACCTCTGCCAGTGTCTTTGTTTTTCTTTATTTCCTTGCACTGCTGCCATTTTGATTCCTTCTTTTCTGGCCAGCCTATGACAGTTTAAGCATCGCATACACTTATCCTAGTCTTCTACTTAGCTAAAAAAGACAAGTTTGTATTTGTTCAGCACAGTGGGGAGAACAGAGAACAAAACAAAAAAAACTTTACATAAGCAGGCTGAGGAAAATATGTCATTTAAGAACTAACTCTCAGTTTCAGATACATTTATCTTGTTGGTGGCAAAACTTGCCCACAAGGGCGGGTAAATGGTTGGGTGGTTATTCCCTCTTGGGCTCCTGAAGGCATGACCAGTGGTGCTGGTGATGCTATAAAGTTTATTCAGCATGAGGTTGTTTGGGGGCATCCAATACTAACTTTCTTTAAAAAAGGAAAACAAAGCAAATCACCTGAAGACAACACACCATAGCCTTAGATAGGCCACAGATGATCACTGAACTCATCTAGTTTACCTCAAATCACAACAAAATTGCCTAGGTTTCCCTAAGATTTTTACAGGAGGGATTGTTCATATAGGTGAAATTGGCACTGAGGTCTAAGCCTGGAGTGGACTAAACCAGCAGCATCTCTAGAGCAAAAGTTATGAGAACAGTCTCAGCTCCATTTCTGTGCAAAGCTAAATATCAAGCTTGACGCTTGTATAAATAATTCATGGAAATGGGCGGAGGGATTTTCTATTAGAGAATTTTACAGAGAAGAAGAATAGCTTACTTGCTTAAAACAATTGCATTTTAAAAGCTTGCAATTTTTTTTTTTTTTTTTTTTTTTTTTTTTTTTTTTTGTGCTAAACAGTGCCCTGTCAAGCCTGTAAGCAACTTTGAACAACTTGGCCTGGTACCTTAGGCAACAAGTTGTTGCCTAAGATTTGAAAGGACTGTATGTGTGTGCGTGTCTGTGTTCTTTCCAAGAGAAAGAAAAATGGCTGGGCAGGGCAGGGATGAACAGTTTCCTTCATTTCCCCAGCAGGCAGCAAAGAGTGAAGAACAACCTTAAGCGCATGGTGCCCTATCAAATCCAATTTCATATTTTCCTAGTAAGCTACAAAGAAACATCACAGTTCATCTGATGAAACAGCAAATATAAACCAGCACCTGCCACAGCTTAAGTGATTCCTCTAAGCCTTGCATAGGCAGGAAATATCTTTTGTTCACTCCTTATAAACGCTTATTGCTGCAGTGTCACCAAAAACGTGATAATATTTTGGCAACCAGCTGGCTCTGACTGATAGCATCATGCAGTTTAATCCCTCAATTTATATTCATCTCATGCTTCACCTGTACTTACATGGAGCATATTGATTCCTTATCTTAAACCAGCTAAATAGTTTAAGATTTAAACTCTCAGGGTTTGATACTAAGATTAATACCATTCAACACCTTCACTAAGGACTTGGACAATAGGAGTGAGTGCACTTTCAGCAAGTCTCTGGATGGTACCAGTTCAGGGTGAGTAGTCGACGTGCTGGAGGTAGGACTGGTATGCAGAAGGATCTTGACAGGTTGAAAACAAACAAACAAACAAACAAAAAACAATGGGTCAATGCAAATTCCATCAAGTACAAATACCAGGTCCTGCCCCAGGGATGATATCATGTCCAGGGCAGCAGCTTTGCAGAAGACCTGGGCAGCCCAGCGCACAACCAGTTCAACACCAGCCAGAGGTGCACCTTTGCAGCAAAGGTGGTTACCCACAGATCACGCTGTTGAGCCACCGTAGAGTTGGCAGAGTGGGGAAAACCACTTTTCCTCTCTGCATAGCTCTTGTCAGAGCCCACTGGGAGGGCTGGATCCACTTCAGGGCTCCCCATGACAATAACGACGTGACCAAGCTGCAATGAGCACCCAGGCGGACCCACCCAGGTGACCAGGCAGATGGAGCAGAGGACCTACAAGAGGTGGCTGACACAGGTGGCAGATGCAGATGGACTCTTTTCAAAGGTGCACAGTGATAGGAAGAGATGCGATGGGCACAAGTAGCAAAACACAAAATTTCAAATAGAAAAAAAATTTTTTTTTTTTTTTCACCACAAGGGTGGGTAGACATCGGACTGGCTGTGAAATCTTCATCTTTGAAATAAGCTAATCTAGTTCAACTTGCTTTGCGCAGGATGGAGGACTACATGGTCTGCAGGTCACTTGCAACTTAAGTTATTGCTTGATTTTTGCTTAAATGGTGCCTTCTGTCAAAAAAAGGACATAAATATATTTTTCCCTCCCCCCTGCCCCCTAAAAAAAAATCATACGATCACTGTCTTTAGCAGTTTGAACAACCTGGTCCTCTGAAACATGTCTCTTGTCCTTGGCTTTCATTTCAGAGGACACTAGAAGAACCACCTTTACATTAGATTAGCTTTTACAGAATGGATAAAACTGGAAAGGTACAAATGGTTAAGAGTTAGAGTGGTACAATTGTAAGCCTGACACCACAATATCCACAAAAACTAGCAGAAAAAAAAGCATTCTCAGTCTGGCAAATATAAAACTGAAAAGAAAGGCCTTTTGAGACGAACTCTAATGAAAGTTAAACACTGCTCTTTAAAGACGGGCAACAGACCCAGGTGAGTTCAAAGTAGTTAAAAGCTGCCATATCTTTATGCTTATGATACACATCATCCTGTCACAAGTTTCTTGAGACACCTGAAAGGGCAAGACTACGCTTGAACTCCAGTGCTGAAGACTCAAAAGTTGCAGCTGGGAATACAATAAATCCAGAATGACCTTCACAGCTCCAGTTAGTCAATTCTTTTTCTGACTAACTCAAGATCATCGGAAATGAGTATTTGTTGAGCTCAAAGTGTGTTGCTTGAAACATCTGATGTTCTCAAATTTATGACCAGTCTATGTCAGGACTCTGCTGAAAATCCCAGTGAATCTGCACCAGCTCCCAAAGCACTCTGACAGTACAGGTCCCTGGAAAAGTGATACTCCATCTACACTAGAGCCAACAAGTTCCTATAGACACCCAACAAAAAATGACCTGCCGTGAGTTGACCTGAAAGGAGAGTGCTCAGTTTGAAAAGGCGCAAACAAGGAGAGAACTACTTAAAGACTGCTAATGGAGCAGAAGGAGGGCTGGCTCAGATTCAGAAGTGCTTGAACTCAGGAAGTTGTCCCACATGAGAAGTGCTCTGGAGGGAAGGAAGTCTATAAGAAGGGACCACTGATTTCTCTGAAAGATGACATGTAGGCATCTGGTTAGAATACAGGAGGGTGCTGTTAGGGAATAGGGAAACACCAAAAGAAGCACTGGTCACAGTCAAGAAGCACAGGGATAAGGCAGAAACTGCCAAAAATCAAGTTTAATGAGACCTTGAAGGATTAAAACATCTACTAAGAAGTTCTTCAGCTACATTTAAAAGAAAAAAAAAAAGGAAAAAAGAAAAATCAAAGGTAAGTAGTAGAGATGTTATCCAGAAAGAACTGTGGATGCAGATCATTTAGGAGCAGCCTGATAACTAAGATACAACAGTAAGAGAAGAGCTGTTTTAACTAAAGAGTGTTGCTTAAGAATAAATAAGCATTTTGGTCCTGAATAATTTTAGGCTCTGAATGAAAGAAATATTCTGGATCCTCAGAGAAACAAAGGTTTGAAATAATCTCCCACAGAAATGGAGAGGAGGGGACAAAGTGTTTCCAAGAAGGGCTCAACAAATTAATGAAAGGGATTGCATGAAGCGGTTGCTCCAATAGCAGAGCAGTTGGTCCCAGTGTCCCAAGACATTCCTTCAAATTCTTTATTCTCCTCCAGAAAAAGCCAGTAAAATCCTTGCCCACCTTTATTACAATAGTCAGTATGATAGTCACACACTGTAATGATTTGCAAACCTTTTTTAACCTTATAAGTGTTATTTCATCACTATGTGCAAAAAAAATCCAGCTGAAGAAATAATGAATGTTAGTGCTAAAGAACAAAAGCCTTGAAGCATTGTTCTACCTAGCCTTTTCTCCTCCACATACAGTTAATCCATCTCCAAAAATGGATTGATCTGTATGGGAGTAAATCAAAGTTGCTAAAATCCCAAATTACTCTACAAGTGAAGAGACACTGAAAAGCATTTCCTCCATCCCTAATGACATTGGTCCCAATTCTGAGACATGCTCAAGGCACGGCTTGTTAACATGCATCAATGTTAACTCAATTTTGCAGAAAAATGGCTGGAAAAGCTTCAGTGGAAGTACTTTGGCGAGATGTGCTTCCCTTGAAATAAGTGTCTTTCAGAAGACTGGTATAATGGCCAATCATTTGCCCAATTTTAGGAAGAAGTCAGCACAATAGTTGAAGATTTTCAGACACAAATGTCACTTTTTTCATTGTGAAATGAATGCTTTCTCTTGCATCAAGTATTAGGAAAACAGTATTAAAAGTCAAAATAGAAATAAATTTTCAACTGACAGGAAACAACTGAAAATTCTGACAATCAAATGAAAAATTTTTCCTGTTTGGTGTAGTCTTACACTGTAAGCTATCTTTACAGAAAATTTTGACCTCTATCTCACTCTATTATCTATATTCCCAGACTGCATAAACCCCCACATTTTTCTAAACTTGTACTGTCCCTCATCCTTTTGTAAAAAGTTAAGGCAGAAGTTTTCTTTTATAAAAGTTTACTATATTTATTAGAATGAGAATATAAATTGAACAGAGGAAGACCTCTCCCCCCACAGTAAAGAAACTTGACTCTCTCAGTCAATTAAATACAGACTTAAATTAGTCAACAGAATACAGAATTTAGAAGAAAAGCAGAAACGGAGTAAGTCTTCAGGAATGTACGACTTTTTCTATTGCAGCAAAAATGCTACAAGGCATCTGCAGTTATGATGCAAGTTTAGAGGCAGGAAGAGCTGGGTCTAGGGATTTGCAAGATGTATGCAAAGGGCCTCTTTTCAGCTGCTGGGGTGTCAAGTGAAAAACGGAACAATGTAACTGAAGCTTCCATAAATTAAACACTATTCTAAACTGCAACTAAGTTGTTTGCTGCTACCAGTTTAATAGTCCCTGCTTGGTTTCATCTTCAGCTCTCTGTGGCTTACATTCCTTGCCGGGATACGTCAATCTGTATAAACCACAGCAAAAATTGTTAAAACTGCAATGTCTAGGCAGCTGCATACACCCAGCCAACAGCAATCAAAAGCATTAAAAAAAAAGTTTTCTCTTGCTTGTATGTTTTAAAAAAACAACAACAGACTTTACAGGGCCTGTAGACGAGTCAAATTAAGTAAATCACTCATCTCTGCTGGAAATATTAAGTCCCACTTTGGGCACACAAGCAGCATGGTGAAAACTGGCACCAGCCTTGGAGTCCTGATTGACAGAGCAGATGGGGAAGAGGCAGGAAAGCTGGTGCGGGCTTTGGGGGCACTGCCTTTGTGGGGCAGCCTTGCTTGGAGGGCTGCCGGGTGCCACAGCTGAATGGGGATGACACCTCCATGAGGGCACGCAGTTGATGCACAGGCAACTGGGGAGAGGGGCTGTGAGGAAGGAGATTCTGAGCAGCCAAAATCTATTGTTTCCAGGACCTTGTGCTGCATTTAAAACACAAGGATACCAACAGAAGAGGAGGGTGAATACTGCCCCTTTCTAGTGCTGCTGGAACACAGCCACAGCAGAGCGCTGAGAGAGGTCTTGGCAGAAGCTGCGGTGAGCCTGGATGCCTTTGCAGGAAAGCAACCACCATGCAAGCAAGCAGTGGGGCTAGACCTAGAAGGGGTGAACAAAGCTGACAAAGCCAAGTGCTGACTATAAGTAATAGCAATGGAGTGACTGCTGAGGAAATTCTTCATGCCCCTGAAAGGCAGCAGGAACATCTCTGCCAGATATTTAATACCTACTTAGCAGTTAGGAAACCACCAGCCAATTCAATAGTTGTTTTGAAAGTTCATCAAAAGATCGTCTCTTGCACCGCACAAAGCATCTTCTAACGTGACACTCCACTGAATGCTTCAGTCAGCCTCGGGTCTGGTATTGGAGTGATGCTTTGTGTCAAAACAATTTGCCTGTTCAGTATTCAATCCTACTGTGCTGTTAATCTGTATTAGCTACAGGAAGCAGGAAAATTCATGGAGTTTTCAGCTCTGTCGATGCATATGAAAATCTTTACATGGCAAAGTCCTTGGTATGAGAAACTGCAGCAGAATAATCATCCTGCCATTAACAACTTCTTGAGCTGGGCCCATCCAAATACTATTCAAGTTACCTTTCCCATCTGAGAAGTGACCCAAATTTCAGAGTTAAAGCATGTCCCCTCTTGGAACCCTTTTCTGGGCACACGTAAGAAAGTGATTGGGAACAGTCAGCACAACTTTACCAAGAGGAAAATACGTCTGACCCACCTGACTGCCTTCAGTGATTCTGTCACCTTGGCTTTTCTAAGCCTTTTAATGCTGTCTTCTTCAATAGTCTTGTAAACAAATTGGTACATCGAGGTCTGGGTGGCTGGACAACCAGATGGGCAACAAACTGGTTGGATGATTGATCCCAGAGGGTAGTGATTACTTGGTTAGTAACAAGCACCAGAGGGGCCAGTCCTGGGCCTCTCCTGTTTAACAACTTTATCAACGATCTGGAGGAGGTGACAGAGTGCAGGCTCACCAAAGTTTGCAGATCACACCAAACTGGGGAGAACTATCAACAGAGCTGCCATCCTTAGTGACCTATACAGACTGGAGGAATGGGCCAACAGGAACCTCATGACATTCATCAAAGTCCTGCACTGAGTAGGATTAACACCATGCAATGGTACAGGCAGGAGACTGCCCAGTTAAGAACCCTCTACTCAGCATTCATGAGAACACATCTCCAGTACATCCAGTTTTGGAGTCCCTGATACCAGACAGACATTAAAAATGAGAGCAAGACCAGCAGAAGGCCCCCAAGGTGGTGAGGGACCACTTACCCTGTGAGGACAGACTGAGGGACCTGGGCTTCAGCCTGGAGAAGAGGCAGCTGGGGGAAGTGGTGGGGCGATAGGTCTAACAGCAGTCGCCCAGTCCTACAAGAAGGTTATCAAGAAGATAGAGCCAGGCTCTTCACAGCGGTGCATGGTGTGAGGACAAGAAGTAATGAGCATAAGTTGAAAGAAGGAGTTCAGATGCTATAAGAGGGAAAGCCTTTTTTATCCTGAGGAAAGTCAAGCAGTGGAACAGGATGCTTAGAGCTTGTGCAGCCACTGCCCTTGGAGGTTTACAAAACCCAATTGGATAAAGACCGGGGAACGTGGTGTGACATAGCTGACCCTGCTCTGAGCAGGCAGTTGGGCTTGTCCACTGAAGTTGTCTTCCAACCTGAATTATTCTATAATTTTGGAAAATACTATTTGATTTTTATAGGAAAACATCACTATAGGATGATATACTCAAAGATACGACATTTGCTAGCACAGACCTACAATAGCTATATGTACACAAAATTTTCCAAAGCAGCTCTTCCCAGCATGGACCACCTATATCCAATCCAATGAAAAAACTACCACCTAAATTTCCCAGAAGGATCTAGAACTAAAACTCAGGATGGCCTAATGGCATTAAATCATTCATACTATTGCCCCATATTAAAAGAGTTAATTATTTCATAGGAAAAGAACGAACCATCCCAATCATACTGTAGATCAAAAACCAGGACTGAGGTCTGTCCCATCCAGCCTGCTGGATTCCACCCTTACGCTGCATTACAGTCAGCTCTGTCCAAAGGCTTCCAATCAGCAGGAGTATTAAGAGATCTCCCTCCTGTCTGTTTTTATTAACAACAAGGTCAAGGCCAGGCAACTACTATCTCATGCATGCAGCACTGGACTCTACTTAGTACTTCATTCTGCCAACTATTGAATATTGAGGTCTTGGTCCCACAAGATACTCTCTGTAACAAAATTCATACTACAAGTATTACAACATCCACGAATTAGAAGTGTGTACAACACACAGGATTAAGCACAAAGTCACTAAGGACATGTCTACACTCTGGAAGTTAACTAGGAACACATAAGAAGTTGACCAAATGTGTCTGGGAGAGATTAAAACAGGCTGTAGCATTTATCTCCAGGTATCATCCTACTGTGCTACCATATGCTTCCTTGATTCTGACAACCTTTAGCAACAGACCTGTACTATAGCATTTGTTGATACATTGTGCTATTCTAAACCAGAAAATAAACGTAGAAGACCATATTTTACTCTCACAATGAAAGTGTTGCCTTTTTGAGACAGAACAATGTTTTACTGGAAATGGGGGGAGAGAAGAAGATCCAGATCAAGGTCTTCCAAAAGATTCCTAAATCCACAGATTTTCCACTTCCACCATTTGCAATCTTTGACCAACTACTACAGTTTGGAAGCTATCTAGAGAAATGACTCACTTTTGGAATATTCCAGCTGTCACTGATCTCCCAAGAAAGATGTCTGAACAAATGAAAACACTTTAGCAAGAGTCTGATATCTGCAGCCAGAAAACCTCACATTAGTAACTCAGTTTTATTGCAAGTCTCAAGATACTGCTAATATAAATGCACTTTGTCCCTTGGCTCAAGGAATTAGTATATCTCAATTTCTGAGAAGGCTTCTACTTACCATACCTGACAATATGAATTCATAGAAATGCAAACAGCTGACACTGCTCAGCCATACAGTGAGCATATCCCCACTGGTGGTTCCTAGAACCCCAACAGTACTTTTGGAATCAGGGTTCTGAAAACCAGTTTCCAGATTTTTATTCTGCAAAAGGACTTGAATTGCACTTCTAAGTGCAGGTGTGAATGGCAAAAACTGTTTTTTTGCCACGACTACATTTGAGCTTAATACTGTATAGCTGCAGTTCTGAAATATCATTTAGCTATTCTGTAAGGTGATAAGGTACCTTTATTTCAGAGCTGCCTACTCTATGCATAAAAACATTCAAAAAGCATTACTTCCCTCACACGGGAGGGAGAGGGAAGCTTTCAATCATTAGCAGATTCAAGTTACTGCAGATAGTTAAACACCTGATTTATGGGTACAGGCGCTGTTTGCCTCTGCACATTATGGTAGGAAGACTTCACATTTTGTTTTTTGTGGCTCCAATTTTGCTTCAACAAGTCAATTGTGGGTGAAAGTAACCAAATAGCACATAAGATGCCAAGTAGAGGCCTCTGCAAACTTGGCCCACAGTGTACATACTTGTTAGTCTTAAGTTTGCTGTTCTCATTTTAATCCCCTGTGCTTCTAGCATCTGCAAATTGTTTAGCAAATTTAAGTCCTTCATTTATCCACTTACAACCCAGTCTGCTTTCCTATAATATTTTATCATCAGATTTGTGGAACTGCCATTGTTCCACTTGGATGTTAAATGAAGTTGGATAGTAAACGATGCTAATCTTTAAGCAGTTGCCAAGAAGGTGCGGGTATCAGTAACAACATGCTGCTGATTTAAAATATTGCTGCCACAAATTAGAGGGCAATAGGAAATACTAACAGCAAGTTTGAAAGGGAGTTAAATACACCCATGTATTTCAACTCCACCATATCTCCACCCATACTATTTTATTATTTTATCCCTGCAAGTTACATCATCATGATGGGTAAATATTATGCGCTAGCGAGATGTTAACTACTCTACAAATGATTTAAGATTACTTAAGTTATTTATCTTTAGGTTTTTTCCTAACACAAAAACAATTGGGAGAGATGAGCATATCTTGGTACGTTCTTGAGCAAATTTCCTGTGACACACAAGGTATCTTTCTGGCATGTATTTCTATGTTCTTATGATCATTTGATCTACCCTTCAGTTAACAATCATATGTCAGTGGATGGAATTCTTGCTGGTGTTTCAGTGTATTAATATGCTAGTTTTCCCCCGTAGAAAGGGGTGAAGGATAACATCCTAATACTACAGTACACACAATGGCATTTTTCTGGAAAACATGAACAAAACTGTCCTTAGTAAAAACTCACACAAACACTGAATAAACAAAAGAGTAAAGTTTAGAAGCAGCTCCCCATTTTACCTACAAGAAAAAAAGAAAAAAAGAGAGTCATAAACACGAAGGGGCTGGCATGCAGTGAAGCAAAAAGAATCTTTCCCTCACTTCAGATTTCAATGAGTTGCACATTTCCAGACAGCTGTTCTGTTTCAAACAGGCCAAGTCTGCCTCAGGATACAAAGGCTTTTCTATTAATACATTTTTGGCTAGATATGGGTAATCTGCCACAGAGTACCTATATCTGTATATCCTAATGAACTAGGATTATTTCTCCCATTACTCTAAAAAAAAAAAAACAAAAAATACACACACACACACACAAAGAAACCAACAAACCACAAACCAAACCAAAACTAAACTGTTTGTTAGGAAACAAATTCATATTTTAAGTAAAAAATGCTACGGGTAGCTTTATTACCATGGCGTAGCATTGTTCCTCAAGAGTCTTGCCTTGCAATGAAAGTTTCTCTTGCCTTGCAGATCTGATTTCCAGTTCCTAGATGAATTGCAAAAATGAGTCCCATGGAGTTCTGGGTAATTCACTTGGCTCCCACTGCTCTTCCAGCCCTTCCAAGACTGCAGCCGTTCCAAGGCAAGCACAAAAACTCAAGCATATTTGCCATTTGATGTACTATGTAAGCAAATAACATGTCTTTCTTCTGGAAAGAGATATGTGTCTGACAACTGTGTAGGGGAGATTGGCCTTACTTCATGCTGCTTAATTTATTTCAGACCTGAACAGCTAAATGACTTAATCGGTCTCAGCAGCTGACCACTATGATTTGATGACCACATATGGCCAAACCCTGAGGGAAAAAGACGGCTGGAGTTAGTACAGCAGCCAGAACTTTTAAATGCACAAACAACAGGTGAGAATACAAAATCATCTGGTTACCCAAGACGGGCAGCTGCAGACATAGAAAAAACAAGACAGCTGCTTGCAGTTGGTAATGTTGACTGTTAGAAAACTAGTCTTCCTTACAAATTTACATATTTGCAATAGATATCCCCAGGAAGATGTCTGGAAAGGCACACAGGGATCTTAATTCCCTTTAAAAACAAAATTCCGTAGTAATTCAGCTTATCTGTAACAGATGCTCATTTTTAGAAAAAAAACAAACAACATGGAGTGCCCATCAAAATTCAACTAAAAGACTTGAATGGAAAACCGATAATTACGTTTAATTCATAGCATCTTGGGACTAGATACTGGCCAGTCAAACAGCACAGAAGAACATGGTACTTGACACAGACGCCAGCTGAATACTGCCACCAGACAAGAAACTTGGGAATTCAGGTAAAAATCCGTGCTTTAAGACTTGAAATCTGCATTTGTTTTGGACAACAAAGAAGAACTCTCTTCTTTCCATGAAAAATGCCTGCTACTAGTCAGAAAAATTGTTCATATATAACAAAAGGAACAGTAGCTGACTAGTGGGAGAGTTACAGAGTTACTGACGTCTGAGAAAGAATGCAGTTTGGATATAGAAAACAAACAGCTGCAAAATTACTGTAAGAATTTTTATTTTCTATTCGCCAGAATGAACTTTCCAATATTGAATTATAGATCTACAATTTTTTTCTAATGAAAATACAGAACAAGCAAAAGATTTGAAAAGATTCACCAAGGGGGTTGAAACAACAAATAACAGCAGAGAGTGAACAAATGGCTTAAATATGGCAACATGCTGGAGAGATAATTTTTTGTCAACCATGAAGTATAATTTGACATGAATGTTATTTCTGGCAATGTGCATCCATAAATAGCATCATCAAGAGCACGCTAGTGTGCCAGGAAAAGCCCTTGCCAATTAAACAAATTCAGCCCTTTCTTCTTCCCCCTTTCCCTCACTATATTCAATAGCTCTGCAACAAGGAACACAGCGCTGAATTTTAACTAGCGGCAATATACTTGGAGGGAGCCTTCCTGAAACCTCCCAAAGCACTGGGCAAGTAAAAAAGCTGAGGTCTATCCGGGACAAAACTCATCTATCACACCCTTTGGGTGAGACAGACACATGGAATTTGTTTCGATTTCATCCATCCTGCCCCACAGCTCTATCCCCCATCTTATACGGCAACAATAATATGGACTATAAGGACATTTCATTACAACTACAGTGCCATAGAAGAGCAGCGTCTACCAGCTGCAGAAGTAGACTGGCCTCGCCTGAACCAGATTTAAAATTACAGGCAACAGAACAGACTAAGAGCACCTCGCACAGAAATCAAACACAATCCTTAAAGACCATGGGGGTCAAAAAGATGAGTGGGCATCCTTCCTTATGGTTTGCATGCCATATTTCTAGGATGTTCTGCCTAGATGTACCAGATAGGGTTAACTTTTGATGGGTTAAAACTCAGAGAAAAGTTTTTCTAGGATAAATAAAAATGGGTATACTAGGGGGTGGAACAAACCATATTTCCATATTTGAGAACAGTAGGCGCTTTTTACAAGATGAGTTAATTTCACACAGGGGTGGCACAATTAGGTTAGAATTTTCAAAGCAATCTCAAGTCATTAAATAGACAAATTTGTAATAAAAAAGCCCTCAGGTGAGTTACTGTCATCATCAAATCTTTAAACAGACTAACTGCAAGCTTAATGCTTGTAAAGATATTTTTTATAACATTTAACTAACAGGGGCAAAAAATTTTAAGTGATGCTTGGATGCTTGAGTTTACAAACATATGTCAAGGACTTAACTTTTGGCATAGATACGTGAACCAAATACTTTGAAACTCAATGTCAAGGCTAACAGCTGACCAATCTAAATGTATTCAAATGGAAATATACTGGCACTGCAAGAGTTCATTTACTTTTTGCTGCTTCTTTTACTGGGGAAAGAGAAAGGGTCTGGACTTTGGACTACATTCACCTGCACTTCTGGCTGAGTAGCCAATACTGCAGAGAAATATTTTAGCGTAAGGAAACCATTGATCATAACAATATTTGTTACGTCATAAAAATCTGATTATACTGCAACAAGCTTGTTCTAAATCAACACTAAGTGTTGGGTTTTAATACTGTATATGCAGCAAACATACTTGCTGAGAATTATGATCTGCTTCGTTTACACTCATTTTGAATGCTTTTCTCCTCAGATGATTTACAGTTTTATTTTCTCTTTCGAGGCTCAGTTCCTAGAATTCTTAAACTGTTCCAACTCAACCACTTCCAGAACGTCCATTAGATGTTTCATTAATGCTGTGACCTTACAGTGCCCACTCAGCATTCCTATCACTGACTCACTTTCACATGGCAAGCAAGTTTTGACCAGTAACTATTTCACCCCAAACCTGAGGTCTATGCTATCTGTATAAAGCAACTTGCCAGCGTGCATGCTGTCACCAGCTGGGCATCTGGTTTTACAGTATCCTCTCGGGGCCACTTTAAGACTTGTTTGGAGATTCCAACCTTTAGTCATGCTTAGTCCTGCAGTCCTCAAGCATCCAGTCTCCTGGAAATCCCACATCAGTTGACCAATACCAGGAGTGCAGGTGATACCTCTGTCTTCCTTCACATTTCCTTCCGACTTATGCAAAATACCTCTTGCCTTAAGGCAACCTTGGAAAATCCACTCCTGCTAGAGTCAGGAAGAACTTGGAAACAAAACGTGCACTGTGAGAGACTAAATTAGAATATGTTAGTCGCATCCATCTCAACACTGAAAACCCATCCATTCTTCCCAATAGAGAGGCAAGGCATTTACAGAAGGCTCTTAAGAAGCCCAAGTATCGCTCTCCAAGTCTATGAGAGACCAGTCTCCACGAACTCTGCTCTCAGTAACATTTCTCAATAGATACAACCAGAAATATTACCACCTTCTAAATAACACTGAAAGGGGATTCCATGGTACTGTCGTGTTAACTGACTATCAATCACAACTGACCAGTTTGAAAGAGGATCGCTTAAAAGTTCGCGTGTACATCACAGGTTCTACAGGGAGACAAAGAAAAAAAACCTGCTAGAATCACAATTCTTTTTTTCCTCTGAAGATTTTATACTGTTGCCTACAGATAGTTATTCACAAATGCATCCAGAATATTTAACTATTGTTTTAAATTCAGATGTTAGTTTGCAGCAGAGTCACTACCTTTTAGTCTGTTAAAGACACACTGCAGTTGCAACAGTTGTTTTTAAATTAACTTTTTAAAATTCCTGTAATTTCTATTACCTGTTTTCTTACACTTAAGTTTCATATATATACATACAGTGTAAGAGAAAATTAAGACGCATGTTGTTAATGTAAGTAATACACAGGCTTGCACATACGCTTCATCACTTGAAGATGTGATAAATCGATCTGAGCTATGATTATAAAAACCCACTGATCCACCAATATTCCAAAAGGGTTAATGGTCCCCCTTAAATTTTACATAATCGGAATGACCACACAATGTACAGTAACACCTGGAAATACAAATACAAAAGTGTAGATTGGTGCCATTTTAGCACTCCTAGGCACAGAGAAAGCTACGGCGTTAACATATCCATTCAATTTGCTTGAATGTATGAATCCCCACATGATTTTTTCCCCCCCAAGCAAAATGTGTGGTTAGCCTTTAAATGGCGCAGCTTTTGCTTCTCACATATGTATCGCTCATCTGATCATACAGCAATGCAGCATAACACTTAAATGTGAATTACACCATTTTTTCCCAACAATTCCCATAATATTCATGCCATTCACATTACTGAACAGATGTGCTTGTTTTACTCCTCAGTTTCTTGTTAGTGTGGTTCTCTTTGAAGTCTCTTACTAGCTCCCAGAAAGTTAACAATAACAACAATCCTCTCTAACCTTAAACTACTTCAAGTTCAGTCAATATTCGAGTCTCAAAAAAAAAAAAAAAACCCAAAACAAAAAAAACCAAAAAAACCAACCACCCCCAAACTCCCCAAAAACATTATACACCATTTTTTCCATTATTTTGGTACCTCCACAAAGTGACTAGAAACGAGTATCCTACATCATTACGCCATATCCACTTTGTATACATGCAGATAACTCCATTAGATAAAAGGCTTGTGTGTGTGTGAGTGAAACCAGGCCCAGTAGTCACTACGTAGTTTACATATAAAGATGTTAGCAAGGCGCTGCTCAGCCACTTCAAAATACAGCAAAACAAATTGCATCAGCTGATGAATACAGACTAATATCGCTGTACACAGAAAGCAGCGCTTGACTTGGAATATCAGATCTAGTACATTAAATAAGGCTAACACTTACCAGTGTCCAAAACTGAAACATAGTGTACATTCTTTTAGGTATCAGATGGCTGTAAGAGACCAATAAGCCACCATCTCATTGGGAAATTCCTGGATTAACAAAGTAACACACAGAAACTCCTCTTGTGGCCACCCATTGACTGTAATGCCTCTGAGAATAAGTTATATATCATTGTTAAATAAATCACAGCTAGTTACTGAGTCATATAATTCGCCTTCATAAGAAACAAAAATGTCATGTACTAGAAAGAATAAATCTCTCTGCCTAACAGTACTTTTCTTCTGCACTACTGTATTTATCACTCATGGTTCCCATCTGATATTTATCTCATACAGTTATGAAATTCATAGCCAATGTTTAGATACATCTTAATTCTTGCAGAGTAAGCGCCATCACCCTGAAGGTAAGGGTCAAATTTTGCTCTCACATCAAAGCAATGCCTTGGAAGCCCAGTGTTAAACTGAGAGAATATGAACAAAATTGAACCAGATAACTTCATATACTGGTGATCAGCCAACAGTCTGCCAGCTGCGCTACTGGGAAAAAATAAGTTATCTGCCAATTTTTGAGCAGGTATGCACTATCAACATGAAGAACCAAGACTCTTGAAGCCAAAGGATTATGTTTAGATAGCTTCTATACTACTTTCACCAAAGTACATTTTCTCAGGCAGACCATCTATGGTCAGAGAGCATTATCTGGCTGATGCATATTTAGTAACATAGGTCTCCACATGAAGACAAAAAGAGTTTTTGTTAGAAGCAACACTGACCGAAACCAATGAATTTACAGGCACACTTCATTCCAAGTAGGACTGAACCCTACATGACAGGTCTTCGTGGAGTTAGCGTCTTGTGCAGCAATTTCTATAAAACATTGAACAATCCTCTGCAAGCAGGGGGTGAGAAAGGAGTTCACAATTTCTAGATGATCTCAGAGAAAAACCAACAGCCACAGTCCCTAAATTTTTCTTTCATGTTTCCACAACAGCTAATCCTGCCAAAATAATCCCAATCATTTCAGAATGTTTCTTTTTCCTAAACTTCCACATTTACAGTGAAGAATAACTTAAGATACTGCCTTTTGCACTAATTGTGTTGATAGACCTCCCCCCAAATCCATGGGCCAAGATTATGAACACCCCCAGAACAAAACTCGTGTCACACCAATAGCTAGAAATCAGACAAGCAACATTTTTGACATTATAATGTGTCATGTTCGGCACAAAACTTGTTTAAAGACAATATTGCATTTAAATTGTTTTAATCTTTATCCAAAATAAGAGTTTAGCTTATTAATACACAAGATTTTCAATGATTTCTTCTGCTTAAAACACATGCAGATTTTATTTCTTATCAAGCTGATACTGCACTGGTATCTGCTGTCATATTCAGAAAAACCATCCATTGTGCTGTGTACCATAGGAGAAAAGCATCAACGAGCATAATCCAAACAGCATTTCTTCTACACTTAGAAGTTGCTGCTATGCTTTTAGAAAACACATAATGCTAACTCCACACCATAAACGATAAAGCTAGGTTCCAACCTAAGCCACACATCAAACATTTTATGTGCACTATTACATCTATTAAAGCAATACCGTTCATTTGAACCTAAATAATTTCCCAGTTGTACAACTAAAACACAACTTCAAAATTCATATGCAAAGCCCTGAGTCTGAACTGGGAGTCTTCATGTACAAGGCCTGTTTTGAAACCTAGCCTGTAGACAAGTGCTCATGAATAGAATTTGTCACGCAAGACATTTTTGCAAAGTAATTTTGTATCATTGGAATTCTTTGTTTTTTCGCCCTACACTTATTGACAGTTGTGTTCAATCTGATGCATATAAGCATCCCCATTACACTTCGTCACAGTTTCTAGTGAAACATGCCAGTTTCCAGTGGTTCAAGAACTACAGCTGTCAACTATAATTATCATTTAAATCTGCACCCAGATGATGACACAACATGACTCCAGTATTTCAAAGATATCTTAAAACGAGACTCCTTAATCAGAAAAAAATATCCCCACTTTGTATGAGCAATGTCCATTAGAAACTCCAACTAATGAATAAATGAGATTCATCAAAGAATAAAAAAAAAAGTCTCAAATTTCAGACTCCAAATTGAGCTAAAACCCCAGAGGCAAACTGCAGGTTTTAGTTGATAATCCACCACAAGAGAGTCTCATCATTTTCATTAAGAATATTATCTGGAGAGAGATTTGAGAGAGAACTGATGGCTTCCAGACCACAAAGCACTTGACTCCCAAGAACCTACCGTTCTGTCAAATCTCTTAGTCTCCTCTAGGAAAGACGCAAGAGCAGAATAGCTTATTGTTCCATGTCAGAGCTACTCAAAATTTTTACTTTTCCTGGCATGCATGTTTCTTCCTTAGTTACACTCATGGATCTGAATCTAATCTGAATAGGAAGCACAACTCAAGCTGACAATGTAATTGCTTAATTACTGCAGCCTGCTCACCTTCCAAAACAAACTAGTCCAAAAGAAATCAGAGGAAAACAGAAAGCAAGTGATTGTGTCTCATGAGCCAGAGCATGGAAAACAGTGGAATAACACAAATAGGATAATGATCAAAAGATATTTTTCTAGTAATATCAACCAGTGCCATAGAATTAATTAAAAGAAACTTTCAGATTAGCATTTGGTAGTTTGTGCTCATGTCTTTGGTTTCCCCTACATCTTACTCTGTGGCAATGTTGGTCTGCTAAAGCTTTAGCAACCATGGACGTATATCCTTTAAAACTAATGGTGTAAATAGAAAGTTTATTCCTAGGCAACCTAAGTACGTTAATAGTCACTACCAGTCTCCTACAAGTCTTTGACCACACCAGAACACATCAGGAGCTGTATCTTTAGTTCCATCCTGAAAGAGAAAATCCATCCAACCACCACTGCCTGCTGAGGCCGAACCCAGGCCAAACACAGTTATTTTGTGCTAGGTACTTCAGGGAGAACACACTACAGCTACTCACCATTTCTGGCCAATAGCTGCCTGGGCTAAGTTTGAACTGCTGTTTTAACTAAAGAGTTAAAAAAAAAAAAAAAAAAAAAAAAAATAGTTTTCCCTGTTTCTTCAATTCATGTTAAACAAGGAATGTAAGCCCCAAAATTTAAAACTGGACTCCTTATGCTTTAATGTGCAGGACCACACTGCGCATATGTTGTGCTTATTTCTCATTCCTCCCAGGATGTGGAGGGCATTACTTGCAGTAATATTCTTTTGAAGTGCTGCTGTTCACAGAACCATTCTCATTTAACATTTTATTCAAGTTTCTGAAAAGAGAAACCATGCTCCATTCTCTTATCACACACATAGGTTTAAGCTTTTCAAACAGTCAGCTCTGCAAACTAAGCCTGTCTGAACATGAAACTGTATTTGTTTTTTATTGTACATCACCTTCAGGAAAGGCCAAGTAACCTAACAGTATGGTCCAAGTAGTACTTCTGCAACTCCTTGGAAAGCAATAGCCATTGGCTACCTATTAAATACATTTCTGCTGAAAATTCTTCCTTTGACTAGTATAATAAAAAAACTGGTAGTACACGCCTGATTAAAGCATCTTTCACACAATACTTTCACTAAGCCATACTTTGGCATGAGACAAGTTATTTTTGAAAAACACACTGTCGTCTTTAAAGCAAAGCCACTACCAACACCAGCCAGCAACAAGCACATGGCATAATACCTACCCGTTCTGTTTAAAAACAGCCCCTACATCAAAACGTTTCCATCCTTGTTGCCTAAAAAGATCACAAAACCAATGTAACACTGGGCCTTCTCACTCAAAGCCCATCCTCCCACGTGGGACAGCAGATTTCCACGCTGCAGTGGGAGCGACCAGCAGGTAACACGGCTCTTGGAGCAGGGCACTCAGTGGAGATCTCAGACTGAACTGGACCCATTTTTGGGGGGGGGGATGGAAGAATTTGAAGAAACCAGACAAATGGTACTCTGACCTTTGCTCTTAAAGAAAATAGAAAAGAGCCACAGAGGCCTGAAACTCTCACTGGGTGGCACATGTAGCCCCTTGACACAAAGCTTTGTTTTTCTCCTTCAGTAACGCTTGAACAGTCAGAGAAAGCAACACGCCAGCAAGAAGTTTTATTGTCCAGCTATCTGATACTGCACACTCGCTGGAGGCTTCCACTCCGATTACCAAGTCACACTTTGTTGAGTCACAGTGTGTTTCTGTAAAATATTTGACTATTCTTGGAAAAAAGCCCAAACAGCAGTTGTTCCTGTCACAGAGAAAAGGTACCATGAATAAATGTCAGGCTGCTTTTTAGGAAAAGTGGGAGATATGAAATGAACCTGATCAGCAGTGTTTTCAAACATCCCATCTTCTGCTAGACTGGTGGTTCTCACTCCAACACAGCAAATCTCTCCAAGCACTCTGCAGTTAGCCAGCCCTGAGATAATTATCGCTGCTAGATTATGCCATGCAACCAATAAAAGAACTTTATTTGAGGCTTCTGTTTACATACAGCCCCTAGGTGTTTTTTTGGGTTGGTTTTTTTTTTTTCAGAGGTGCTCAAAAAGGGCATCAGCACAGCTTCAGCATTAACATTAAGAGGTCCACTTTCAAACAGGGCTTCTCTGACCTGACCTAATGAAATAACTCATCCACAAATGCAAGCAATATTTATGGAATCCCTGTGCGATCTTAAAACAAGAGTCATTATTTTTCCATCTTTGCAAAACAGAATTTATATTTATTTTAAATACTTAAATGCATCCTCCCTCCTTCCCTCTTCTTTTTCTTTGCAGGAAAAGCCTGTTATTTTCACAGCTGAAAGCAATAATTTCTAAATGGGAAAACATTTCCAAATGAAAACCTTCTGATTATCACCAAGATGTTCAATTGTTATTTTGTTTGGTTTTTGTTTGTTCCCCGCCTTCCTAAACAGCCATCTGCAAAGAGGGTGAAATTCAAGTGTGTTTAAGGACACACATTTACAGAAAAGTAGCTCTTCAAAGCACTTGTGGTTTGTCCAAAAAGCCCCATTAATACAGTTCACATTTGGCACCACAAGCATGCTCTTCTATGCCTAGGACAGGAAAAGCACTTGGGAGAGGAACGTGAACATCTTTCAAAGCCTTATCTATTAAGTAATAGTGACAATCATACTGTTCTTAATAAGAGGCTAGTTTCTGCAAGAACAATTTTTCCCCTAAATGTTCTTAAAATTCAATTCTTCTTGAATTCCGCTAACTGAAAAGAGTAGTGCTGGTTTTATACAGGCTCTTCTCTGCTGGTCTCAAAGCTGTTCTTAAGCAATGACCAAGCAGTAATCATCAAGTCAAAGATTACCTAGAATAAGCCAAGTCTCTGTTTGCAAATCTTGTGCCTACACAAATGTTAATGTTCTGAACCCCATTCATATCGGAGCAATTGCAAAGGATTCCTGCACTAGTCTAGTACTGAAAAGCTTGAATAACTTGGACAACAGGTATCAGAGGGAAAGGCTGGAAGGATGGAAACATGTTTGCTTGAGCACAGAAGGTCATAAAATATAGATCAGTTAATATTATGGGAAAAGCAGAATACATGCAGCTATCCAGAAAATAATCAGGAGGTTACATTAGAATCATACAACCGCAGAATCATAGAATCGTTAAGGTTGGAAAGGACCTCTGAGATCATCGAGTCCAACCTGTTAACCTAACTGCCTGGTCCACTCTAAACCATGTTCCTAAGCACCACATCCACACGTTTTTTGAATACTTCATTAACTACAGCCCTCTTCTCTGCTTGGCATTTCACCACAATGCAATGACTGCTTTTTCAACTGCTAGTAGGACTTAGATTAGATTTTCCTAAATTGAACAGAATGATAGAAAACTGAATTCAGGTAACAGCCTACATAATCATGAAGTGTTTCTTTTCCACTAGATGTCAGGGAAGAACACTCCCATTTTCACAAAAGATGTTCCAGGCACAAGTTTCCAGGTGCAGCCAGCTAGAAAACCAGGATGGGCTGTTACTCCTTCCTTTCTAGGAGGAACTGAGGGAAAGAGCTAAGGGATTCCCCCATCAGAAAACACCATGGCAAGCTGGTGAACTAAGTCCTTGTGTCTAAGTCCTAGAGGTAATAATCTCCTCAAAAGTACCAAAATTGACCATGACTAAGAACAATGCAGTGACAGAAAATGCAGCACACTATTTTTCCTGTCAGCTCAATTTTATGGGTAACACTACCATCTAAGAGTCATGACTGCCTAAAGTCTTTTAGTGTTTTTATCCCTTTCTCCTGATTCCTATAAAATGGTTACTTTACAGAAGTATATATTATTTTAGGTTAACAGTAAGAAGAAAAATGTTTCTGGACTAATAACTACAATACACTCCTTATCAGATAGGAATTCCTTTCCTACACGTGCAACTTTCACAAAGGAAACTGTCAGAAGAGCAGCATGTGTAACCAGAGCTGACAACAACTCAAGAGTTGCTGTTCCCGAGAAAGTCTCATTTCTTGGCTTTACTCAAAACAAATCTACCAAGAATGAAATTTCACAAAGTGGATTCTTAAGACACACTAGGATCATGGATTCAGTTCTACAGACAAAAGAGGGTATTTCAAAAGCTTAACCATAACCACTTCTTCTCAATATCCCTACCTATTACTAAGAAAAGCCTGGTGACCTTCCATTCTGAAGTACAGCCATTTCAAAATCATACCTGTGACAAGTGGTCACAAAGAAAAGGAATATATTCACACTGGATGGGAATTCTCTCCACAGTTGGCACAAGGATATGTCACTGCTGGAGGCAGAACAGCTACAGACATGCAATTTTTCATTGCGGCCATGAAAGTGGCATGTGTTTATGTGGAGGATGCTTAACTCTACCAAGAAAATTAAGAGAAGAAACCAAAAATCAAGTTATACTGTAGAACCTGCAATATTGAGAAAACAGTTTTACCCAGAGGTACCCTATACAATCCCACAGACCCCTATACAATCCCAAAAGAAACCAAGTGGAACCATGGTGGTGAGGTAACACTATGCTTGTCCTTTTGCAGGGAAATCTGGCTCTACATAGCTTCATAAATTCCTCCACAAAAAGAAAAATGGATTAAGAAAGAGAGGCAAAGAGCAGGAATGTCACAAAGGAAAGACTCCCTCTGCTCAAGCACCAGCAGTAACTAAACTTTGACTTTAAAAGTTAAAAAGCAATCTTTGTCCTTGAATGTTAGACCACAGTTAACTGTTTAAGTGTCTATTAAAGAAGGGTTGTTTTTTGGGGGTAGAGGGGGTTGGGTGGTGGGGAGTAATAGTTACAGGGATTAAGCCCCCTCTACTTTGTAAATTTTCTCAAAGTCCCACAGCAAAGGATAATGAGAAACAGCATAAAGTTGCACATTGGGGGAAGAAAAAAAAAAAGTGGGGGAGGTAGGTATGCACAGGAAATTAAATTAATTTCTATGGGTATAAAATGGAATGCAGACAAGAATAAATAAAGTTCGGAGTTTTAAGGATCCAAAAGGGCACAACTAAGTACAGTAAGCAGAGAGAGAGATTTAAGGGAGGAAAAAATACAGGCAAGGACATGAAGACAGAAAAAAGAATGTTACATTCTATTTCTCAACACCAAGCCTAAATACCTGAAAGCAGGGGTGTGCTTGCCAGAGAGAACGTTTGGTGGTGATGTGAACGACAAGGGGAAGGAAATTCAACATGTGGAACCACTCAGTAGTTTTCACACAGTTAGTGACGGTCTTCCCCACCCTACGTACTCTGTGCAGGTTCCAGTGGAATTAATTCCAACATATTTGCAAGCAGGTTACTAGCCAGAGGACACATCCTAACTGGGTTCAGATAAAAGCTGGACTTTGGGAGAATTACAAGCAAGTTTCCTCCAGTCCACCCTATAACAAATTCTCTGTAGGGTTTTGGAGCTTAGCAGAAGCAGCTCTATTCTCTTCATCTTCATATTCCTCAGTCCTGAAGGTGATCATCACTCCTTTTCTTTTTCTGCATACTAAACGGGCAAACAGCTTTGCCAGTAGGTAGCTAGCCATACATTTTGTGGCACAATTATAGTAGTACACTTAAACACACACCAGCAAAGAAACACCTTTCAGTAGACAAGAGTGCTGATGGACTATGCCCCACCCTGTTGCTACACAACAGTTGACCCTCATATCATTGACAAGGTTTGATTAAACCTATAACAGCAATTCTGTACTTTACACTGAGCCAAGAGTCCTGTACCTGCAAATAAACTGGTACCAGTGCCTCTTCCACTTCCTCATAAGCCCATGTAGGAAAGTAAAGAACATGTTCTCAAGAGGGGCAAGTTCTTTAGCTGTAAATAAGGCACTGACCCACTACTACCAACGGGACCTCCTGCTCTTCAAATGTGTAGAGGACCCAATTCTTTAAAAAGACCACACATACGTATATGTCTACACACACTCCCCCACCTCCCGCTCTCTCTCAAACACAAAGCCATCTTCAGATGGTTTCTTCAGATCCTAATGGCATCAAAATATGAATACACGGGAACTCCAGCGTTAGGATACAAGATAGTACACAGTCAACATCATTGGAAAAATTATGAAATTAGAGCAACACAGCTAAACATCTCTGGTCAGGTTTTATTACACTGATGAATAATAAAGTCCTGCTTCAGTCAATAGGTTTGTCTGTTCAAATAACGTGTTACAATTATTCAAAGTTCCACTGATGAGAAGTCATCTTTGTCAGATAAGGAAAGGGAGCAAGGGAAGCATCAAGCTCTCTCCCCTTTTTAACGCAGGGGGATATGTTCTCTTTTAACCTCTGAGAAAAACGAGAAGCGGTGAGTTAGCACTACCCATGCTCTTAGTGCACTTCACTAATTTATGTGAAATGTCAAGCATGTGGTATTGCTCACAGAGAATTTTAAATTTTTAATATGTTGCACTGTGAAGCTGTATGCTACGTTCAGAACAAAAACTTCAATCCACAGTGCTAAATGCATGAAGAAATGAGGCAAATTCATAAAAAAAAAAAAAAAAAGGGGAGCACAAGACTAAGTCCTAACACTGGATATTTATGGTACGTTATCTTGGTGTGGCAATGGTATTTTCCAGTATCCAAATAAAACTGTTACATATAAGCCTTTATAATAAAAGCTTACAAATATTGCTTTTGTCTTTTACATTAATTCACATTTCTATTTGGCAGGTTACTTAATATAAGCATAAAAATATAGAGATTAATGCTTGTATCAGTGAAACAAAATCGTTCATTAAATCCTAAGTAGGACTGCTTTGCCACACAGACATTTGTGTATGCAAGAAACATCTAATTATTTTTGTCTACATAAGTAATGAGCATAGTCTAAGGGGAAGTCAGTATCACCTGAAGCATCACCACAGTGGAATAATGCTGAGCTTTCTGAACCAGTGATTCTGTGTACTGATATTCATGCTGACAAGGACTGGTCACAACAATATATTTAAGACATCAATTTACAGCTGAAAAAGCAGCCCAAATCATTTGACAAAACACCTGCAAAGCTGCAAAGAGTGAGACAAGTTCAACTTACCACTAACATTGGGGAACAAGGTAAGTCGTGCTTTAGACTTGCTAAGTCAACAGTCAGCTAATCAGAACATGCAGGAGCACCCTCTTTTCTGCAAGTCACCATCCATCTTAACGGTGACCAAGTAATCATTATCACTGCAACATTTCTTCTGCATTGACCATGTCTGAGATTGAACCATACCTTTATGGAAGGAAAACTCTGCACCAGTGTTAAGAAAGAGTTGACATGGCTTCCAGTCTTAACTGCAAGTCCACACTGCAAGATTCAGCTTTGATATTAATGACTGTATTTCCATTTCATGTAAGTGAAGATTGGGGATAACCATGTACTTAAAGAGACACAGATACAACTGAGAAGATACAAAATCTTTTTGCTCTACACAGACAAGTCATCTTTAGACCCTGCACCATGAAAACCAGAGAAAAAACAGCTTTTACCACAATATGACCCTAGGTTTCTCAGTCAAACCAAAGCACACAAAGCTAACTCATAGTAATAGTAAATCTGAAGTACAGGTGTCAAACTTTGAATTGCTTATCAGCTTTTCATTTATTGGGGGGGGTGGGGGGCAGAAATAAGGCAAGGAGATTTTAATCACAGTTCAGGAATTGCATTTTCTGTCTTGCACCTCTGTAAACCTCTGAATTTGGATAAGGCCAAGGGGTTTTTTTAGCAGCTACCTCCTTACCCTGAAGTTTGACCTGATGCCACCTAAAGTCTGTAACTTGATAGAGAAAAGGAAGAAATCACTGCTAAGTAACTAGAGACGCTTCTTAACCTTGGGGAAGAAGTTTTCACATTCCAGCTAGGAAATGAGAGACCAGAACAAGGACACAGCAGATCAAACTCATAGTTGCATACAAGGCACCCACAAAATAGCAAGGAGTCACTTAGTGTAATGCACAGTGACAGTATGACTGTCCTTTCCAAGGTACATCTCCATTTAAAGGCAAAATGAAAAGTATAATTTTCCCACCACAACTTAATCATCAGTGGGGGGAAAAAAAACCCAAAAACAAAGACACAGCTGTGCATTCCTCTCCCCAGATATGTGACTAAACCAATATGTTGTTAGAAGCGGATGCATCCTCATTAAAGATTTGCAAGTAGAAGGCCCCATACAGGGTATGGGGCATACACTGAGATTTCAGTTAATGTACAGCAACAGTGTATATACAGATGCTGACAGGATTAATCTGTCATCATATACAGCCATGGGATCTTGGCTCTACTTGGGATGTACCTTAAATTTTGGATGTACTGATATAATTTTGCTTTCAGTTTCCAAGAATTACTTTCCTCAATGGGTAACTAGCTGATCATTTGGAAAAGCCAATGATTCACCTCAGTCATCAATAAGTTGTCTTCAGAGTTAGCAGAACTATCCAAATTTTTAACCTCTTTTTGCTTTGGAACTACCAAGAAACATCACTGACCTTGAAATTCGAACGGATTAAATACTTTCCTCCTTTGAGGGTGAATGCACTGTATTCAGTCACAACTTTTTTCCTGGTTAAAAACAGAATTGTATTCAGAGACTATGCAAAATGGCTTTGTCATATTTAAGAAATAATTACTCAGCAACCGATTTTGTGTCTTTGGGCTTACTTTTAACGTTTTAAACCTTCAGTATTTAAAGAGTATGTAACACAGGGACGAAAGCTACACTTAACGTTTTTGCCAAAGAAAAGGTATTCCAAATCCAACTCTGCATTCTGCATCTGTATCATAACCCTGATGTAAGCATACTTAGAGAGCCATAAAATTGTTACAGTGCAATAGTTTCTCAGTATATCATGATACTAATGAATAACACAGTATCTGCAGTGGAGAAAAAAAGAACTTTTTTTTTTTTTTTTCTTTGAGAGATTTTAGCAATCCTTTTTCCCAAAGTCATTGTATGTTAATCACAATACTATAGAAAATCAAAACTTTGCCTGTACGGATCCTCTCAGTTACTCTTTTCAGTTAAGGAGATTTATTACTTAGTAGTTTGAAAGTGTTGCTTATTGATCCTATAGTGAAAATATACTGAAAAGTAATTTTTAAACCATTTTGGTTTTATTAAGCAAATATCCTTCAGGTCAGATTAGTAGAAGGTGTACTATCACATTCAGGAGCTCTGCATTTATGTTCTGTGCATACAACAAAACTTTTAAAAAAAAAAAAAAAGTAAATACTTCTAGTACTGGGCTTTTATCCCTGATCTCTTGAGGATAACATCTTCCAGATAGTCTGGAACACAGTTTTACCACTGTGTAGAGTTTCAAAACCTTGAAATGAAGAGTTTAGATTTGAAATACTGGCAGAACCGTATCAATAGTTGCACAAATAGTATGTTTAAGTATAAATTAGTGTATTTATTAGCTTTCAGTTACACACACATAAAAAGCATATTGCTATTTTGAATTTATGCATGGCAGATTAAATCCAATAGTTCAGCTGTGTAACACAAATGAAACTTCAAATCATGTCTTTTAAGTTCCTATAAAGACATGACATCTACATCAATGGTCTTCAGAGAAGTGATACAAACAACTAAGACAAAAATCTCTTTTGTTCTTCATTAGAGGTTAAGAAAGCTTCCATTTGATTTGAAAAGGAACAAAAATAACATCTTAAGATGATACCCACAAATTTATAGGCACCTATACCTTCTATTACATTGGCGTCCCACAATCTTTGAGTTGCTTCCCAATTTAATGTAAAGAAAATAATTGGCGTTAATAATTTAATCCTGCTTCTTGCATGTTTTCAGGGATATATTTTTCTGAACTATCTGAAATAGCAGTAATATTACGGAGATGCAATTAAAACAAATGAAGAAGGCTTAACTTGGCTTAATTAAGAGTGATGGATAATCTCAGCATTTAATTTCAGTTTAAGTCATACAGTGACATACAACTGAGTCTCCCCTTCTTCTGACTTTGACAAAGAGCAAGTCCTTTAAAGGAAACATTTGGTCTCAGATTTTAACAGGGACAGCTAATTCAGCATCAGTCAACTTGATGCTTCACTTTTCAGAAAGAAATTCCCATTTCCTCTCTTCCTCTCCCCTCCAGTGAAGCCCTCAAAAGGAATGACACTGGGCATCCAAAAATGCTACCGTTCCCCCTCCTCCACTCCCCAAACGTTACTTGGCACATTTGGTGATAAGTCATTCGCTCATGAGCCTTCCATCAAGAAAACTTAAGTATCGAGCTTCCATCACTCCAGGGCTGGAGGCTGGGGAACAGCAAAGTGGGGAGAGGCTTTTGCTGTCCACAACTGTGAAGTTTTACTGGTCAACTGACCACATGAGCTTAAAGCTGACAAATTTAACTTCTTGAATAAAGCTGTAATATACAGGTAGTGAGAGACCATACAGGCTATGTAACAACAAGACAGAATACTGGAATTAAGGAAAGCATCTCACACCTACCTGTATGTCCTTAGGTGGCTTACTGTAAACCTAGTTCCTGGGAGACAATTATCTGAAGAAATAATTACAAGGATAAATGTTGCTTAATTTTAGAGACCTCATGATGAATGGGCAAGGAACCAAAGTTTAACATGTTCAGGTAATAAGTCAAAATAATCCACATTCTCTCTTGGAAAACTTCATGTTTTCCAAACTAGCTTGTGTTCCCAGAACTCTAAAAGCAGGCATCCACATTCTGCGTGAAACAGCACTGTTGCCGTTGCTTAAATTCTCTTGTTAAATCTCTCCCATTTTATAGCTAATCACATTTTTATAGGAGGCATGAAGCACTCTACAAGGCCCTTGCTGAGCTGTTCCTGTAAATCAAAACCTTATTCCATCGTTCTGCTTGCTGGCAGCAGAGCAAGGTTACTTTTACCATTTATGGTTGTAAAACCCATCCAGCTTTTTCCCCCCTTCAGCTGCTGCCTTTTTTCCACTATTCTTTCCTTCTCTGTCTTGCTCCAAGAAAGATATTCCAAGTTCAGCTAAACAACTTCAGAACTCATCTTTAAGCTTATTCTTGTCTTCCAGTACACTTACAACCTTGTGAAAACATCTAACAAGACGACAAGTGAAATATTAATACAGTATTTAGGTCAAGAGCCTCTTTCCCACCTTAAGTCACATGAAACAAACCAAAGCCACACAAGAACAGCAGCAGCTCAAAAGCTCTTTACACTAAGTTATCACTATGTGGCCCATACATATACTAGCTCATAAAATAAGGCCCAGATCAGACTGGAGGTGGTGGAATCACAGTTTAGCTGATATAAGCACTCAGTCCAACGTATGAGCAAGAAGGAAGAAGCAACGTAGTTAAATCTTGCTATCAGACCACCTATAAGCAGCCACCACATTCTGGAACAAAGCAAGCTTAAAAATGAGGGGGAAAAAAAAAATCCCACTTTTAAATACGCTGTCCAATTGCATGCACCCTCCTGGCACATCAGGTATTAAACTGAGACAGTCTCTATTTACAAGGACCACAGACTGAAACACCAGATTCAGTTTTTGCCAGGTCTGGTTCTGTTCTTCCCCTCTCCAGCTCAGAGCTGGAGCATCCTGCCACAGACACAGAAGACTAAAGGACTGTTTCTGCCCTTCCACAAGCCTGCGCAGGGCACATATCAACACAGCTCTACAAGAAGCTTCTGTGTTGCATGGAAGAACATTGATGTACACTGGAAACTCCTGAATTTTCACCTAGAAAGGATTCAAGCCCACATTGTGTATGGGAGCAGTCAGCACACACACAATTCATTACAGGGATGTTACTATAGGAGAACACATGTCCGGTTACAAAAGCAAAGCAACCCTTGCTGCTTAGAAATGAAGTTTAAGTGCTCTAGTGCTTTTTCCAACTAACTTGAAATCTACACTGCTTCACAGAGATATGGATAGATTGTATGGACTAAATCTGATTTATCTGAACATCAAGAACAGCCTCTTTTTGGTCTAAAATGACCTTTTACAAGTGTCAGCCTATTGTTTAAAATTTGATGTTCAAAAGAAGTTTAAGCGTAGCTCACTCTTGCATTTAATTCCTACATTCATCTCAGCATGGGGTTTGCTGAAACTGAGAAATCAGCACGGAAAAGTTACTGACCTTTAAGCTTAACATCTCCTGAATCTTATAGGTGAAATGAACAAGTTAGAGAGATCATGATGTACACATGCACAGAAAAAGGCTTTCTAAGGAGACTATTCTCACATTAACTGGGTGGCTCCAGACAACAAACTGGTTTGCTAACCCACACTGCTCCAGTCTTTTGCCTCAGCAGAAATCTGAAAGCAATCAGTAGAAATGATGCAACTACCTGCTTATCAAGTGGGTTTGGTTTTTCTGATTTCTGGAAGCATGCCCTAAATAATGCTGCTCACTTAGAAGATGTTTGATTTTGTGCATAATTTATTGTACATATTCTATGCAGATGTGAGCATAACTAACTGTTGTTACTATTTTCCACCTGGAAAGGCACAGTGACTGTACTGATTAATGGCTCCATGACGATTACATCATTCTTGACTTCACCCCTTGGAGTTAAGCATATTTCCTGAACAATGGAACAGAGCGTGATCAAAGGAAACTGATTTTCAAGGTCATAAGTTCTTGACACACAGACCACCTGCATGAGGTGCTCAAAATATCTTTGCATCCTGAACTCTTGAGTGCAGGATGAGGGAACTGAAGTGTTTGGAGTAAGAGCTGCATGCTGGCCATTAGGGGAATGGTTGCACATAATGAGAGAAAGGGAGGGAGAGGAGCCATGCAAAACCCTGCTCTGTCTGTGGAAGCTGCCACTCACTCCCCTGGGCCCAGCAGGACAAGATAGCAAGGAGCAGACCTTCTTTTTCACCCAGAGAGGGAGTCCCTAGGGAAGAGCTGCAAAGAGCAAAGACTATGAGGATATCCCCATGCTTGTATTCTCTTTTTAATGATCTTGCATAACTTATACTACTACTAAAAATGACTCAAGCAACTACAACCACCTCTTATTCACTGGCTATCTGACACACAGGCCCTCACAGCTGCTACCTTTACCTTCCTGCCAGGAAGAGAAGGTAGGAGAACATTCACTGAAGCACAAACAGAACTTTAGAAATGAGGTTGCCTGCAAAAAGTTCCTTGCACTGTCTTCTAAGAAACTTCCACCCAGCCATCCTCTCTCATACTTAACATAATTAACTACAGAGGAATGCCTTTGAGAGCTCATCAACAAAGTGCGAGAAGGAACTTGCTATAACCTTTCAGCTCCACAGCCCTCCTATCCCAATGGCAAACAAAATCAAACATGGGTTGGTTGTTCATCAAAAACAGAGGTCAGATTACGATCTCATGGTAAAATGAATAAATATCTGGAGTAACACTATTAAGTCAATGGAGCTACCCTGGATTTGCACACAAAATCTGGCTCATTATATTCCAAATTCCTAAATATGTGGCTGACATCACAACGTAGCACAGTAGCTGAAAGATTTGAAGAAAACTCTACTTGGGTGTGTTTTTCTGAGCAAAAAGAGCAGAAGGTTAGATTCAAATCCTACTGTCAACATAGCAAGGGTCAACATTAATATTTTCTTCTCTTATGTAATGAATTTTCAGATCTCAGCTACGCTGCTGTCCTGTTATCTCCTGGGAGGAAGGATAAATTGGTTAATAAAGTCCTTTCCAAAAAAAGCCTTCAAAAGTAGAAACATCTGCTATGTTCATTAGTCACTATTTGGCCTGAGTTCAGTGGTAACGCAAACTACAAACCCATTCCCTTTCTCTTACCTAGAGAGGTCACAGCAAATGGGATCCTAGGTTTACGGAAATCATAGCTAACTGCAAGGAGGATGGCTGTGAAGCTTACAGATACACTTTGTTTCCTGTTCGTTCACAACACCGTACGAATGCATTCACACACACACTAGCATCTGATGGTCATAGGAACTCATATGTTTTACAGTACACACGGAGGTTCAGGTAGCCAAAAAATTTTTAAACGTGGCATTTAAGAAAAGCAGAATGTATATATTTTTTTAAAATACATTAAGAGTTAGTTCAAAAATCTAAGCCAATAACTATGTGAAAACTGGGAAGAGTTGCAGAAATCAGGCAACATGAATTAGTCTGAAGCAAAGCTGGGAGCTGAATCCAGATGCCAGAAGTTTGGGTTTAACTCTTCCATTCAGTTGCCTGCGCAACTGGACTGAGGAATACTGGAATCATACATTTTTTTCCTTTTTGCATTTAAAAATACTACTAAGATTGTAAAGTCAAGCACTCCAGAGCTGGAAAATAAACATCAGAGCCCTATTAGTTTTTGTCCTTTCCTACTGTGTGGGACTATACTACACAGCAGCCATCTACAAGACAAAATACTGTTTTTTCACTCTTCATTCAAGAGAGAAGTCCACACATGACATGCACAGGGCACACTGCCCGAAGAGAACTGTGTGATGAGATTATTAATGGGCTAGTTTATTCTCAGCAAAATCCACAATAAGAGCTTGCTGTTGTGATGCTCAGTATACCAATACCAAGAGCTTAGATATCCCCTAACAAAGTTCCTAGAGCTGTGGGCCACCATTTTGCCCATATGGAATGTGCTTTCACATATTCTTGCTGTAAGGTAAAATTCAAGGTTAAAATGTAGGACACTTGACAATGCCAAAATGACCTAGTTGTTAGACAGGTCATCACTGCACCCCCAAGAGCTCTTAGGGAACTGAAGACTGCTTACATGCAACTCGCCTCAAAGCTTTCCTGCTACATCAGAACAATGAGAGAACACTGCTCTATCCAAAATATGCTGTGAGGACTATACCTGTAATACTGGTACCACAGTTAGAGTGACCACAAAAAATAAACAGAAGCTCCTTGAACGAGCATCCTCTGGTCTTAATATCAATTGAGGCAGAAAAGCTCTGAAAAGCAGATTGTTAGAATTCATAAGCAGGATAAAGGTAAGCTAATGTTTTACAAATTTCCTAATTATAGAGTGCTTGAGTTCAAAGCCATGACTATTATTTGAACTTAGGTCGCATACCACTTCAAAGTTTATTTAAAAAAATCCAACCTAAAATAAAATTTTACATTACAGTCTTGCATTGAAATCTGCTTGTTTCAACAACTGTTGATCACCTTCTGATCCACTACACAAACCTCTGCTATTCAAGCAAGCAGAGAATTAAAAAATAGCAGTTGTCAAACACCATGGTGCTGGGCAGTAGACTGGAATGAGAGGTGACCAATGGGTTTCACAGGCATTTACAAACAGAAGACAATAAGTAGCTCCCCCGCCATCCACTTCAGAGGTTTTCTACCCTGTCTCACTCTTCCTGACCAGGCAAGGACTCCTACCATTCAGACTTTTATTCTTATCTTCCTTCCCCCTTCAGATACCTGTCCATCTTCCTTTTCACAGATGGCTGTAAAACACAAACACTTCCTCATCCAGTGTCTGCCCCTAATTTCTAGAGTTTGGAGGTTTGGGGTGTGAATGTGAAGAGGGTGGGGTTTTGGTTTATTTTTTGTTTTGGGTTTTCTTTTTTCTTCTTTCCAAGTTGTTCACCCTTCCTTATTTTTTTTTCTCCACTTTCTCAATCCAAACCACAGCATTTGTGCAAGCAGCAGAGGGATGACATTGAAGAATTAGGAAGCAGTTTCTTGATGAGCTTTAGTACCTCTGCAAATGATTCTAGGTCGTGTTCATGGTGACACCTAAGGTTTTAAAGGCTAAGCTCTAACAAGTCTCATTAAACACAGCCAAACTGAAAATTCCAAGGTTTGTAACTCAACATAATTTGGATGAGGCACCCCAAGGAAACATGCTTCTGATAAACACTACCGTAATTCAAACCAGGGACTCTGCATTCCACACCTAGAGAAATAAACAATAAAACCCCAGTAAACCTCATAGTATGATTACAAAGTATTTTTCCCAATTACCCTTCACACAAATAGCTAATCTGCTGCAATGAAAAAGGCTAAAAAAAGTTAAAGATCAACAGCACATGCCACAGATACAAACCAAGAAGTGATATAAATTAACTTCTGTCATCCTTTTGTGTAAGTGTTGTGCAGGTTATCTTAATGGTTGAATAGCTTCAACACACACATTAAAAAGTGCTGCTTCGAACTGTAAGAACCATATCTGCTCCTCTTAAAAGGTCCAAAATTATTTGCTAAAATTAATTATATTTTATCTTGTCATAAGATCACCCCATATTTAAAACAGGAATTTTTGAACAGCACCATATAATTTTCTACCTGAAATATTTCAAAAACAGCTAGTGCTTTCCATAAGAAAATAAAGTTTAATTTCATCTATTATTTTACTTTTTCATATCAAACCTCTTCTTGGTTTCTAGCAGGCCTAGTAATTTCAAAATTAGACAACAGAGCTATACTTTTTCAAGCAGTAATCTTACTAAAGATTGTCAAACATTTATCTAGACTGAAAAATGGAAGGACATCTCCTTATTTTTTTTATTATCTATTTTTCTCCTCAAAGTAAGCTTGTTCTGTTTACCTTCAGGGATCTTCCATATTTACTATTCATACTCTGCAGTGCTGACCGATTTCACTTTCAGGAAAGAAAATTTTTAGCTCTTCCTGGTAATCATGCTCACTGTCACTTGCATATAGCATCAGCGTGAACCTGCACATATACATGTTATGTCCAAGCTGGAGAAGGGAGTGGGAGGGAGATTCCACATCTCGAAACCACTCTAAGCCTACAGTCTTATCAGTTCACTAAGAAAATTGAGATGTTTTGAAAAAAGCTACTACAAAGATAGCAATCATCATAAAAAAAAAAAAAAAGCCACGAGAATTGTACAGGAAACTACGGGCAACCTCCTGTTGGCCCTTCCTACATCAATTATTCTCTCATCCTAAGGTTTAAGGAAGGACTTTAATGTAGTAGAGAAAGAAGTTATGACATTCAGCATCTAGAATTTGGAAGTAAATTCTAACTCTATCAAACTTTACAGTGAGGTTAATATCCCGAGACATACTCTACTTTAGTCAGAGCCTACAAGTTTTGATGCAGCAACTAAGTACATTTTATTACCTGAGTGGAGACTATAAAAGGGTACCTCCTGACCTTCATGTCTATAGCAAATAGTGATCCCTTTTATTTACATGTATTTGTTCTAGCAAAATAATTTATTCATTTACCATGCATCATACTTTCAATGAACTCCCTAAACACATTTTCATATACTTCACTCCTTCCCATGCACAGAAGAACATCTAAGTTCTGTTTTATCTCACGTGTTTCTATGAAGAGAGAGGCCAAATAATCTTTTTTCCCCCCATGTGCCCTTCTGCTAGATTTTACTATAGTTTTAATGCCTATAAAAGTTGATTCAACAACAGAACAGGTAGATCAAAAGTACTGAAGGCTTTTTTACAGGTTAAAACTAGCACTAGCATAAGGAAAATGTTCATTTGCAGTCTGCAAAAGGTCATGAATAGCCCCTTTTGATCTTTAGTTCTTCTATTTCACAGCAGTGTTAGCTGTTAGTTAGTCTAAGTCCTACAAATATTTAGGTCAATCTTTCTTTCCTTCACTTCTCAGCAGAGACACCAGAACTTACCACAGTCTAGTTCAATGCACATAGGAATATTTGATCTAATATTAAAATCTAATTCTTTCATCCATAGCAAGCATGGACAAGATCTTAATCCTTTCTCCTTTGCAGTAAGTTTTTCTGTATTCAAAGACACACTTATTTCCTCTTCCCTTCCCAACCTTATCCTAGGCTAAGGAAATACAGATCTTTCAGTGATCTCCCGTATAGGTCAGGTTTTCTGGTCTTCTGTTTGTTCTTGTTTTCCCTTGAACTTACTCTAGTCATTACACTTCTAATGAAATACACTCATAAACTCTCAAATCAACTACCAAGATGCTTCTTAAAAGCAAACACATGGCTTAAAATGCAAAGTACTTCAAATTTTATCTAGAGAGAAGCTTGTATATTCTACTTTAGTGCTTCGCAAGCTGGAGGAAGGCATTTGAAATGCCAATGTGAAAGAACTCTAGAAGAACTTAATCTACATTAGCTTGCCTTCTTAAGACCCAGTAGTACTTGTTGCCACCTATATACATAATAGCAGATTTTACTTTAAATACCACAAGCTTCTATGTTGTCAAACAGTATGGCTGCACCTAGCTCAGTCCCTTCTTCCTTACCAAGATGGCTGAAATCCCACCTAAGTGCTGCAGGACACGGACTTCATTCATTACAAAGGCGCTTGCCTCTCGCGACACCCGATGGACCACATATATCTGAGAACGGAAATACCTTTAAAAAGCCCCATGGTGTTAGAAAGTGCAGCACCGGATGAACTAAGCTATTCCACTCAAGTTTGTTTTGGCAGATTTTCAACTCTCCAGTCTATCCTTGCCTTGTTTTCACACACAAGACTTGGAACAATTCCATTTATCAAGTCTACCTAGATGGAGCATTAAGTTGGCCTCTAAAATAAGACAGGGAGAAAAAGAGGAAAAAGTAATGCAATTCAATACTGTTAACAATTTTCTCACTATAGTTTTATGTATGCAGGACAAAAGTGGAAGGTAAATGGGGAAAAAAACCACATTTGAAATCTGAAGATTCAAAAGACTACTTCTCAAGCCATGCTACTTAACATAAGACAATGTTAGCTAAATATGAAAACATATTTTTGTGAAAAAGTCATCATACAAAAAGAATATCTCTGAATAATTTTCAGTTAAGCTAGTAAAGGAAAATATACTTATTTTCCATAGTTTAAGGGCTTTACTACAAGTGTCTAAGACAGTTGCTAGCATTTCTTGTAAGACTGAAGAGCTTCCAGTCATGTACTTTTTTTAATATATTAGTAAAACAACTATAAATATATATATGCTATAAAGAAATATATACCATATGTCCAGCATACATCCACTAATGGGAATATAAAATTTCTCTGTGTTTCAAGCAAAAGCTACAGTGATTAAAAAGCTACACTTCATTTTACACTGTCTTTCAAGGGAAGCTTCTTTTTTACAATACCAATGCTTGCTTTAGATACTATCAGGAAACAATTACCAAATATGCACACTTAGGTATCTGTTTATATAAGAAGAGCTTTCCAATTGCAGAAGAACTTTTGTAACAGCTTAGAGAAAAAAGAAAAAAATCAAATATTAATTGGCTAACCACTGTCATTCATGGAACTTGAAAAAAATCAAAGCAAAATCCTTATTCTATTTTAGAATTTAACTTTGATGAAATTCAGCTTCCATTTTATTCCCAGACGTTTCAGTAAATCACAACCAAGTTATGATTAGTTTCAATTAAGTTAATGGATTATGAAAGATAAACTACCTGAAACTACACAATTACTTTTTACTAGGGCCTGCATTTGACTTCTACAAACCAGTCTAGTTTGGCAGACACTCATATCTACAACGCAGCAAGAGCAAGAATACAAAAGTAATGAGAAAGCGTTGCCCACTGGCATGACATCTTTCATCTTAAAAATTTTCTCCATTAGTGAAAGTATCTTGCAATAATCTTAATGGTGTAGTTTACAGACTTTTAAGGAAGAAACTGTATTCTTATGATCACGCAATTCCCAAAGCAACTTTGCCAAATCTGTTCAGCATTTTTAAGTACTACTGCAAGATACATGCCACCCTTCCTACTGTATTTTCTGCTGTGCTACACAGCTAACTATTAATCAAGTAGAGCACATGCTCTAAGTCAGTCTCGTGCTCCAAGCTTTTGCTACATAATACAATTTAAGTCAGAACCTTAACTTGATCCAGAGTCAGTGAGTATCAAACTGATGGATACCTAATACCTGTTTATTCAAATTCGAAACAAGTTTATCACATATAGGACAAAACAAAGTATAGTTAAATGAGTCATTAAGATTATAACTTAACATTCACCATTTAAACACACAGAAAAACCCCCACCTTTTTACATGTTGTTAAAGTTTCCCTTCAATGGCAGATAGCTGCCCTGCTTCATTCGTGGGTGAGGAAGTGGACTGAAATGATAAATGACAGCTTCAAGGGATGGGTTCTAAGACATGCAAGTTCCTTGATTGCCCCCAGAACAGCTCCTTTTTCGGCAGAGATCTCATTACATCAGAAGTTTCTACCTGAGGGTTCAGACATTTTACTATCAATCAGTGATATTAAAAAAAAAAAAAAAAAAAAGACAAGCCCATTGTCAGCACACTTAAGTTCACGATTAGACTCTGTACTCCATGGAAACATTCTGAGGTCTGCAGATCAACAAGTTGACGTTCACAGTACATTACTTCAACTCTGTTAACCGTTTTGGCAAGCAGTCAGTCCTTGTACAGTCATCAAGAAGTATAGACAATAATTCTTACATTCTCCCTTCTAGGTCTACGCTATGTGCTTGATTAATGACATCCGCCCGAATTTCACCAGTAACCTAAATCAACATATTTAGCAAGGAAGCCATGGAAAATTGTTTGTCTATCAGTAGAAATTAATCATAGAGGACTTGTACAAAGATTAAGCTTACAAAAGATGGGACAGTTAATTTGCAGCAGGACAACACACTGGCAGCTTCCCACCACAGGAACTCTTCTGGAAAAGCTTTATTACCCTCTGCAAGTCTCATCTTGAACAACAGGGAGTAGTAGCAAAGTCCCAGTCACAGATAATATTGCAAGACTGCAAGCAGTGCTTTCCTCTGTATTAGCAGGATAAGCAGGGCACATTTTCAACCCCTGAACTCATCTACTTCAGGTGTGTTCATTTTCAAAGTTTTTCCCCCAGAACAACTCAAAATTAAGCTACTCAGTTACAGATTTACTTCTCAAAACAATCTGACCAGACATTTAAATTATCCTAGACAACAGTTTAACTGTTCCTAATAATTTAATAAACTTCAGAGCAAGCGACAGGTACATCATGGTGATGACTGATGACATTCGGTATTAGGTTTACAATCCTGACACCCTTTTAAGCCTATAGAAGAAACAGGCAAGGTTTTTATTTCCGTCTTCCTGTGCACAATATTTGGTGAAGAGTAGTCATGATTGTCAATCCATCAATCAAGTCTATTTTTCTGCTTGTGGAAGCAGATTAACTACTTTATAATTGCTATTGCTTGTTAAGGCATTTTTCTGAATAACTATACAATATGGGATATCTTTTCATTTCAGGTGAGATTATCAAAATCCAAAGTCTATAACTCCAGAAAAAAGAAAAAAAAAAAAAAAAAATTCTGGATGAAATATCATTCAAGTCTACTTTGCAATTGCACAAAGTCCTGCTATGCCATGACATTTAATTTTAATCTCCTGCAGGCAGTACTCCTTTCATCCATGTTTTCCACACGAAAATGGACTAGGTATAGCCATTAGGTGTTTCAAAAAAGCCATCAGCCACTACTTCTCACGCCTCCACCCCTCATGACAGTTGAGAGAGAGCTGGCATCAAAGCCTTCAAGAAACACTGAATTCTTCTGCTGGCCAGCCCAAACTCAGCATTAAGGAAAGCGGCGGTACAACAGAACTAAGCACTGTCCCTAAACCAGTCCTCTCAACCACAAACAACAGAAAGCAGGTCTCCAGCCTAACCTTAATACCATGTCCAAAAGTGAAGACTCCAGAGCTTTGTTCAGTCTCAGCTAAGACGCTTTGAGTACGTTACATGAAGCAAATGCACAGCTCTGAGGGCTCCAGAGAAACTGGTGACTCATTTGCCTTTAATCCCGTGAATGCAAACTGCCAAGAATGCCCTATGGTTCTATAGTTAACCATGGTTTTGCAAAGTCATTTGTCTAGCTATCATTAAAAAACCTTAAGGTCTTCATGCATAAGCGACTCCAGCCCAGACAAGCAATGCAGTAAGAAAGGGGCTGTGCATACCAGTGGCTTCTGACTCCCACACAATCAATGGTCCCTCTCACCCTCAACTTGTAAACCTCAGTGCAGCCACACTTTATACATCCTTAGAGAGGATTAATTTAATTTTGATTTCCTCTCTGTGTTTGCTTTGGAGGTTTGCAGCTTGAGCAATATATATATGACTAAAATTTGGCAGCAAGCAGCCTGTAATATGATGTATATCATTTCAGCCTGGCCAGCATATTCAGGAAAACAACAAGCTGGCAGTGAGGACAGTTTCATCTCACATTCAGAAAGTGGAAGACTCGGGTAGGAATAAGGAATGGCAAGACATTTCCAGGAGGTGAACTTAAGAGGGATGAGGTCCGATATCATCTGTGTGACCAAGGGAACACAGTGCCCAGCAAAACAAGTTTTGATCACGACAGAGAAGGAGGTGGCAGGCATACAGGTCTTTAAAGCCATGGCCTTTCCATCATCCAGCAGGCTTCTAGTATGTTGGTTACTGGTATCTTCCAAAGCTTGCCAGGGCAATGGTAAAACCAGGGCCATGCGAAGAGGTATTGTTGCCACAGGAAAGCAGGCAGAAATAAAAGGATTTTGCTGGCCTGACTTGCATGTTTGAGCATCATGATAGATTAAAGGAAATATTAAGTATTTCCTATAAGATTTTTCAGGGAGAGAAGTAGGAATTAAACTCTGAACTGCACCATTTCCACTGTAAACTTTAGTTAAACATTACAAATTTCAGTCTCAACTTTTATTTTATCAGTAGTCCTTCAAGAAGTTAACAGAATAGTATATTACACATGCTATGTATATAATATTCTATTCTATGTAATCATAGAATCATGATTCTAATACTGAAACCGTAATGTTCTATGAACAACGGAAAGCACTCTTTTTAGCTCATTCATGCCATTTTTCATAGCTGAAATGCATTTGCTTGGCTGCGTTCAGTGGTACATACCTACAATCATGAGCTCCAACCGGTGTATGAAGAAAGCCGTTATTGTCTGGAGCATAACAATCCAAACATCCTGACACAGACCTTGTTTCAAGGGTAGCCCGGCACATAAGGATTCTTCAGTGAATAAAACTCAAAATTATCCAACATCACAAGCTATTATTGTTTCAACAGTATACTAGTCTTCTAGTATTTCCAGATTTCCACTCTCCTAGAATCGGCAAGGTTCCTTTTATTAGATCTCTATATTAGCTTATCAAGATTATGTTGTTGCTTCCACCAGAAGCTTTCTGTAAAGGGACATGAGGGCTGGAATAAAATGGCCTACATCTTCCTTAATGTCTGTTTTCACTGCTTAGCAGTGTGTTACCCCTACATATGAAACCCAAAACTACATCTACCTTTTTTACTATTATACAGCACAGAAGCTTTACTTTCACCTTATGGTTTACTACCTTTGCTATCTCTTGTCATCACTGCTTCCTTTTAGTCCAAATTCAGTGCCTTTAGTTTGAGTAGTCCCTTCCCTCCCAAAAGTAAAATTCTATTTGATACTTCCATGATACAGAACCAAACTAACTTGTGGCAGAAATGGCAAAAAAAATCCTAGTCCATTCAGACTCATCAGTCACAAGCTCAATACCAGAGCTAAGTTCCATTGAAGTTCAAAAATTAGACACAAAAGAACGGGAGTTATCAGATTCAACACCACAGTCAAAAGTTCACCCTTAAAAAAAAAGGGGGGGGGGGGGGGCAAGGGGTGGGTGGGTGTGTTAAAAACCATTACAAATCAGTGTAAGTTTCCTACACAGTATTTCACTCAGGCCCAAGATACAACATGCAATGGTCAAACACTGAGAATAAGACCATATATTTCAACACCTATATATAATTTTTTTTTTTTTTTAAACCTTTGCCATTGAGTGATTTGTGGTTTGAATACTTGTATCTGAAGACTACTGTACTCTGGATGTGTAAGATGACAGCGTTTCCAAGATGGTGTGACACAGTTAAACACCTGGTTTCCCGTGGCCTTGCTCTGTCAGCCTACAATCCTTTCCTCGAGGAAAAAGAAAAAATGCTGGTTTTTCTACTACTTCCAGATGTTAAATAGCAGTGGTTCTGACCAGGATACTTGAAGCTTCAAAAGCTTCAGATAATCTGTACATCCACATTAAGATGAATCATTCTAAATTCATCTGACCTGGTGAGCAAAGGCATCATGTCACACTTTCAGAGTTCTGCATAGGATGCCCCAATGAATTGGGGGCAGGAGTGTCCTTCATTTGGATCAAATTAACACAGACATGATGTACAAATGAGAAAGTTAAGCTAGTATGTCAATAAAACAGCACAGGAGCCTAAAAACTTCCAAGGTAGAAGATCTAATTCTGAGCTGAGCAAGTCATTCACAAACCACGACAAGAGTGCCCACAAAACTGGGTCAGAAGTGAAAAGAAGATTACTGTTCAAGGAGAAACAAATTCTTTCAATTAATATTTGAACCACATTAATATTATAACATACTCAAAGTCAGAACAGAATTGATGTTACTTGTTTCACTTTCAAGAAGCAACCAAGGTAACAAAACCTTTCTAGCTCTCCGAATGAGTGAACACATACTGCAAACTACCGCAATACAGTGTGTATTGCAGTAGTTTGGTAGAAGAGGTGAGGACTGGCAACGTGTTTTCACTTGAGCATCCTCCCATGCCAAGTTTCTTGAAAATTCCAATACGTGCACAGATAGGAAGAGCTAAAGCTCATCCAAATCTTGAATTTAGTTTCCTGGACACAAGCAAATGAATGCAAACACAAATAAACAAACACACACACACAAATAGCACCTTAGCACATAAAATACACACATTTTTCTTGCTATAGAGAAATGTGTCAGGACATAAATGGAGACCAGTGTCACTGACAGCACCCCATTTCATACCAAAGATGACCTTGGTCCTGAGGTTCAAAAGAGCTGACAAACATGCCTCAGATTTTCACTCAAGTTTCAGCTATTTTCTTTTCGTAGGGGCTTTATGTAACGGTTTATTACTAACTCTATGGATATAATTTTTCTATATCCCTTTAAAAAAGGAATAACTTTTTGATGAGTTATTTCAGTCCAGTAACAACTTAAGAAGATGGGTGCATTTTTAAATCTGCAAGACCCCTATTCCAGTGCAAATGAGTTCTTTCAAGAATGGCTCAAACAGTCAAATACTTCAGTTTTTAAGGAAACTTCTTGATGGGATATATCTGCGAGGTTCCACGACTTCCTCAAACGTTGACTGAACCCTTTCAAAGCTTTGAAGAAATATGGCCTCTGCTAGGACTTGAAATTAGTGAGTGACACTTACACTTGAATTTCAACAAAAGTAAAATCATAATTTAATCCATGATAATAAGCAACACTTTGGGACTGATACGTGAACTATTTTTTAGAACCACAGTCACAATCCTAAGATAAAAATCATTAAGTTTCACATAGAGTTTATGAGTTATCTTTTGGATTAAGGAAGCCTATCTGGTCACCAAAGTAACATCATACATCAGTTTTCCCAGCAGCCACCAAATTCCAGAGATTAACCATGATTACATTTACTGTTAACTAAATCATCCACTACAAAATGCTTATTTCTCTGGCCTGAATTGGCTGATCATTCAGACAAAAAGACACAATTTCTATGAAGGGGCCCAAAGGAAATACTTAATCCTTTCAGCAATACCTGAGCCTGCTAAGTTTATAAGCATAATATATCATATTGAGCAATAGACAGTAGGATACAAAGGTTTGGTCACTCATACTTTTAACCACATTCTCATTTTTTTTATGACTTTGCAGCTAGTATTATTTGTTTTTCAGTTTCTTTCACCTAACTAGTTTTACTGCTTGCAGTTCCCAACTACATTCCTTTCTCCTCCCCTTAGCGAGGCCAATATTTTAGTTACTGCTTAGTTATGGTTTCATTATTCTTCCCTTCTAAATAGCACAGAATATTACATATTTAAACATGGTTGCTCTAATTTAAAATCCACAAATGGTAAACAGGAACAAGTTCATGGCATATTGTCCTTCTATGCTCATCTTATTTCCAAGATGCACAAGAAAAGATCTTTCTCTAGTAGACTGAGATAAATAAGGAGTTGCTCTAATATGCTCCAATTTCTACTAAATTAGCAGGTACAAAATTTAAGCAGCATAGAACCCCTTCAAGTTCTGAGTCAAAGCATGAATGAAGTATAATAAAGTTACACTAATAATCTGGGCTTTAATTTATTACCAAATTCAAGAGGATACCCTTGTACTTCCCCTTTAGGCATCTGTCCAAATCAGAACTGGAATAACCAATAACAGAAATCAGGACATGAGATAAGGCTCAGATCTGATGCCATTTGGTTTTTCAGTTCACATCAGCATTTGTCTAATTCAAAATGGACATGTATGGATAATCATGACCAATAGTTTCTGATGACAGAATCTCACGTTTACTTTTGAAGCCTCCCAGTCTTCTGCTTACGAGCAATATTTTAAAAAAGACTGGTGTCATCACAGTAAACACAGAAAATATCAGGTGGGGGTGAGTTTTTCCCGTGTGTTTTGGGTTCATTTCTTTTTTTTGGCCATATACAAATGCACATTCTAAACAAAAATAATTTACAAAATTAAAAGTATATGAAAGTGTTAGCACATCAAGCTGAGAAGAGACCAATTCTCCTTCACCCCAAAGAGCTATTTAATATGATTGATAAAACCTGAACCCAGTGACTGAATGGTAGTGCTGTTATTTTGATTCGGATATAATTTCATTGGGGATGACATTCTTAGCATAGTCCAGCAAAATATTCAGATTTCATTAAATGCTATGGGAGTCTGTCTTCCTTAATTAGACACTGACAGAAGTGATCTTTACTAAATATTGAAGGATACAAGCAGATTAATCATTCATCCAATGCCACATCAGCAGAAAGAAAAAGAAGTGTTCCTCAAGAATTTTTTCCTAAAAAATACATTTGTCAAGTAGTCTGACAAATTAGCAGCACCAATTGACACCTACTGATGTCAGTTCTTTTCACTGGAAGCAGCCAAAGCAGATTCAGAATATTGTGAATTTTAGCCAGACGCAGAATAATCTCCCATTAAAACCAGGCACACCAGCTTCTTTATCAGCTTCACATGCTTAACATTGCAAAAGCCTTCCAAATACAAATGCAAGGCCAGACAGAAAATGTGTAGTACATTTGAATCTGAGGTATAAGGGCATTAAAAGAAATTTGAGAAAGTTAACTCTGCTGGAACAGCAAAGAAAATACACTCACAGCTAAAGTCAGATTGGACTGTAATTTTGCCTCAGATTGCAAAAAGTTCCTAAAGTCTTTTTTCAAAAGTGAAAGAAAAGCAAAAGGGTCAAAGAGCAAGATGATTTCAGAAAGCAGAGTTCAAGCTAATGCTTTATCTCAGTCCACAATAAAGAAGGACTAAGTAAACATAGTCTCCCAAGCCAGAGCCCACTGAAGACAGTCCAATTATGATTTTATTGTTTAGACCACATTTGTTTCTGTTCTATAAGGAAAACTACCATAGAAGTCCTTCATTGTGCCACGTAAACAACTGCTCTGCACAGTGCATAGTTTCTGAGGTTTCAGGTGCCACACAAAATTTTTTATTGCTCAAATGGGAGCTAAAGACCTAACTTGGCAAGGCTTACAAATGTTTATCTTGCCAGGGGCGTGTGATGGCGGGGAGGGGAATCTACATTTACATATGTCTACATGAATATATAAGTATCTTCGGATTAAGCAAATCACAAACTTCACAGTTGAGAAGAAGAATTTGTTCCTACTACCCACATCCTTGAGATCTCTTAACATTCATGTTTGCCTTTCGGAGATTCCCACCTAGCACTGTTTACATATAATGAACAAGTAAAAGACTTCCCACAAACAATTAATACCTGACAGTGCTGTAAAATTTCACTTTCTTGGATATACAAGATGGAAATGGACTTCATGTTAGGGAAAAACAAAAGCGTTACAGATTAAATTAGGCACTGGTACAAACCGAAATTTCACTATCATGAGTCTGATAATAATTTACAATGGAGAATTATGATATATCCAAGTCATTGCAAGCAGCCTGGCAGGTTACAGTCATCCAGTAAAGCCATCAAGCTTCTTCCCACCGATGCATTCACATCTGTAAGGTAGCATAAACATACCACATGCCTATGAAAAGTCTCCATACTTCACTTTGTTGGAGGGTAACTCAAACTAGCTGATCTAAATGGACTACCAAATCTTACAAACAAGCATTTACAATGCATCCCTAAAGAAATCCTGCCCGCCTTCTGGCAAGACTATGTACACACAAGAGGCCAGAGTAGGTGAGTAGAAATCTCCTAGCTCAGTATAGCTGATAGGCTGCTATGCTTGTTTTCCTGTATCAGAAAAGAAATCCTTTATTTAAACCATTAAAACAGCAATTATACTTTCAGTTTCAAGAGATACAAACTCCCAATCCATCATCACAGTTCAAGATGAAAACTAGCCTTAAATACGAAAGGAAATATCACAACGGACAGTTGCTGAACAGGCACAACACCACAACACAAGTTATATGTTGAAGCATGGCTGATTAAAGCTAGAGGAATATGTAGACTGCTAATCGCCAGATTATACTCATGCTCATAACTTCTGCTTATACTTCCAGCCTAGTCTACTGTAACTGTCTAAACCAACGATGACCCAGCAGGCAGAATTAACAAGAATATAAGAATTACCATTATCCATTCTTGAATTGCCATTTTCATCAGCCAATCTCAGTACATACTTCTCAAGGGAAATCTGAGGAATGCTGGCAGAAACAAGGAGATGCCAAACTTCAGTAACTTGAGAAAAACACAGTAGCAGGCACTATGGTACAATAGCCAGAAGAGAAGATCAGAATGAGTCAGCGACTCTAAGCAGATATTTCTCAAGCATGCTGCTAGTTTTGGCACTATTGACCATTCTTAAAAATCATACAGTCATTTGACAAGCTGACATAAAAAAGATAAGATACAGGAAAATAAGGCAGGATATTTTGTGCAATAAATTTAAACTACAGCATCTTAACAGGGATTGTCAAGTTAAAGGCAAAAACCTGTTGTTCCAATTTTATTTTATTAGTTCAATCAAGTATTAGAATTAATGTGGAGAAACTTGTTAGTGTCAGTTCATAAATTCTGGAAAATGGATAAGCCCGACATATTTAAATATGCATTATCAGGTTGTATATATTCTTCAAGCAGTCTTAGGAGACAGTCTAGCATTCAAGAAAGATGGTTTTTAGACTAGCAAATGTTGGGCAATCATCAGATACTTCAAGATGACTCTTTACTTTTCAGAGAAGGAAACAACTTCAAAAACAACTAGCATTGGCAATAACAGCCAAAGAACAGTTTAGTGCCAGAACCTCCCTGTGATAACAGTATTCAAGTATTTTGGTACAGCATTTTACAGAAAGAATTCCATTTGGGATCTTGGATTCCTTAAAATCAGATTTACAGGTAATTGAATAAACCGTAATCACTCCTACCAAACATCAGACCCTACTTCAGAAAAGCTAATGCTAGGTTTTTAAATTGGGATCATTTCTCTTTAACTATACTGTAAGTGCATTTGCTCTGGTAGGTCTCATGTTTCAGGCAGCAGATCAAGTAAGACTGCAGTTTTATGTACCTTTCCAATTTGTTCCTAGTATTGTTTGGGCAAGTTTTAAACATTTGGCTATAACATTTCAGTACAAATTAGCCAGAATAACGTAAGGTTTCAATTTGCAGCTTTATCTTTGCCAGCGTCCCAACTACTTTTGCCTTGTATTTGAACTCTGATTTAAATGCCGATTACAATGGTATTGTTATAATTAGCAGAACAGCTTTGCAGGAACACTGCCTGTTAGATAACAAAAGCATAACAAGATGTGGTTAAACACAAAAAATAGTGCCTAAGAACAACCTCTATACTACTTTGTACCTCTACATACTGCTCAAGGTGATTATGTTTGCGTATGCATTCAGATATGTTGGTTAAAGGAATTTAAATAGTGAGCTCTGTTTATTCTGCCAAAGCGTTCATAGGTTTGAATTTATTGTCACGCCTCCCACCCCCCTCTAATTCTTCCCCAGTTTTTTGGCTTCAAGTGATTCTCTTTTGGCACATTGAGTAATGCAACATTTCACTTTTCTAGAAAACTCCACGGCTAGAAAAGTAACACAAAGCCCTAGGAAACTTACCTGGTCTCCAGTTTCACTACCAACTCAAAACAGCCACAGTTCACTCAAAGCCAACTGAATCTCAGCCCAGTTCCAAGTAAGTAGGGGCAAATTCAGGCATTCATATCAAATTCAGACTTTGTTTGGTGCACAGAAAGTCTGCTTAGACAGCACTTCAACAGCAGAACCAAGAGCCCAAATTCCCAGTAAGAGACACTACAAAGACATAAGGATGGAGATAAACAGGGAGAGAACTGCCATCAAAAGAACTAGGAATTACGTATATGCTTGCATGCATCCAGAAAGAACATATATATGTTTTCATTTCTGATACTGGATTAGTAAGCTTCTAATGTTAAAGAGAAAACAAAAGGAAAAATATTAAAGAACCGAAGTGGGAAAAGATTTCTTAACAGGTATCAGACTTAGACAGGGATCAAAAGACCTCCTTCTGCCAAAAGGATTGTCAAGAAAAAATGGGCAGAAAACAGCGTCTCTTTTCAGCAACAGGCTTTTGCCACAACACTTTATTAGCTCAATGTCCTGAGAGGATACACAAACCACACAAAAGGTTCAATGGAACTGCAGTATATTAAACATACCTACCTACCTTATTATAGGAACTATAATACACAGAAGGGTTGCTTAATTGCAAACCTTCTCTGAGATTTTTATCTCCCTCTGAAATAAGATCAGGATTGCACTCACCTGAATCTGAGTCTGAGCTGATTCTCCATCATGAACCATTTTAAATACCAAAAAGTATTTGGTAGCAAAGGACCCATTCCATCTTTATAAATTTTTTGTAGTGTCCATTATTGTGCACAACGCAAGGGCCCCTCCTCTTAAATACAATGAATAAATTAAGAATTACTCAGGGATCCAAAAGACACCCAGCCTTTTGAAAGAATGTGATTATGAAGCCAAGAGAAATTAACAGCATGACATCCTCCCTGCGAATATCCTTTAATGTGTACTTTGTTCCCTCACTTGCAAGGTGAAATGAAAGGCACACAACCCAAATAAATCTTTCTGTCTTCAAGAAATGTCACCTACTATATTCCCACGTAGAGCAGTGATAAACATTTTCTGATATAGAGCTCAATTTTTTCTGGAAAAGAAGTTTTTCTATATAGAGAGCCAAGATATCACTAATTTTCTATACCTCCGAGTATGAAAGCCAGGGACAAAAGTGTCTATCATTCTTAGACACAGAAAATAAGAGTGCAAAACAACTGCTTTGAGAGATTTTACATATTGATAAAGCTCAAGCTATCTTTCCACAGTTCATAAAAAAATGTTTCAAAAGTAGCTGCTTGTTCCATTATTCACTGTAGTCTTCTAAAATGACTTTAATATCTTAAGAGTCAAAGTAAGAATGGTATGGCTGAACACTCTCTATTCCTACTTTCCTCAATTAGATATTAATTACGGATTAAATTACTTACAATTTGTAGAATAAAGTGATGCAGTAGTAACAGTCAAATTCCAATGGTTTTCAAAACATCACTTGAAAGTTATTTTCTTAAGAAATTACTACAAGAGTACAGCAAATGCATGAAGGACTTTTGCTATTATTACACAAATAGAGGCTAACTTCTCTTAGAAAAGCTTATCCAACTATGCTTTTTTCATGTAAAACTGGATATAAATCCAGGTTCAGCTACTTGAGTAGCTGGTATTTCTATAATTGAAGAAAACCTGTACTTCTATATTCAAAATGGTAGAAGTCCTACTGAGAGCTCCTAAATTCATAAAACTTGCCATCAGCTGTAACTCTTAGCCCTGTTTTTTTTTTTTTTGGGGGGGGGGGGGGGGGCAGGGGTTGGTTTTTGGAAAGGGCATTGTTTAGTTTTTGCCTGCTTTTAAGTGGGTTTGGTTGGTTGGGTTTGGTTGTTTTGTTTTGTTGTGTTGGTTTGGTTTGGGGTTTTTGGGGGGAGGGGGGTGTGGTCTGGTTGGGTTTTTTGTTGTTGTTTTGGGTTTTTTGTTTTTTTCAAGGACTTCAGCAGAATGAAAACTCAGTACTGAGAGAAGGCTAGTTCCTCATTCTCAGCCATCCTTTTCTCTGGACCTTATCACGTGCCAGGGGAAGATGACGGACAGCAGAAATTCCATAGCATAGACCAGCAGTCACTAACATCCCATCCAGTTCAAGAAGCTTCAGTGGCAGGGACCCACCATAAAAGGATGCTGAGGACCACAGCAACACAGCCTGATCAACCTTAGCCAGGTATCGTCTTGCCCAGGGTATAAAGCAACACTCTTACACGAGTAATTAAAGCATTACATATTTGAAAAATGCTACATTTTCACTTAGTTGCCCCCCAAACATGATTTAATGGAGGGAATGGTTCCTAATGACTGTAATTATTCCAGCCAGGCTATAGGGCCTGCTTCTCCCAGAATCATAGAATCATTTAGGTTGGAAAAGACCCTTAAGATCATCAAGTCCAACTGTTAACACTACCAAGTCCACCAGAATCACTAAAAAGCCCAAATAAAACAGAAAGGAGGATACAACTACGAGAATAGGGGACTTTTCTAGTACACATGTAAACTTCAGAAGAAATACCTCTTCTGTTGAGATGCATACGAACAGGTACTGCCAAAACAAATGCATTCGATCACCACACTAAACATACATCGCAGCGCGAATGGGTGAAACGCTGTGTTCTCTTAATTCGCCTGTTTTCCAAACACAGTCCTTAAGTATATTTAAGGTACACGAACATCATATGAGGAAGCCAGACTCTAGAATTCTCAGAGTACTCCAGAAGGAAAAACAAAGTTAAATACTTACTTTTTGAAGGTCTCTAAAAGTCAACATCACTAAAAGCAGATATAATTTTAACTTCTGCAGAATACAGCAGCTGACTTCACTGTATTTATGCAAAATTAAAAGTATAAACATTTAACAGGATATATTCAGAGTTATTTCAGCAATGAGCTCCTCCGCTAAACCAGTGTTTTGCTTCAGGCCTAATCCTTCAATTTGATTTTATAGAAATCAAGAAATAAATTAGAACTCATACACGAGCTCTCAATTTAAAGCTGCCTCTGGATTACCGCTTAACAGCCATATACATGAAATGCAGTGTTGATTTTTTATTTGAAAAACAGTCAAGTTAATATGAAGCATCCAGCCTGGACATAACATTCCACACTCTGCAGGTAAGTGTTAGAAGAAAGCTCCCTGATCAAGGTAAGCCCGTACAAAAACATTCAGTCTAATCTTCTAAATCAAGTTTTAGACAATAATATTCCAGCTGAGACTGTGTCTAGCAAATTGCATTTAAATGGCCCACAAAAATCGATTTAGTCTTTCACTTGCCAGAAGAGCAATGGGGGGTAGCAAAAACTCATGCGTTCTCAAGTTTCTAACTGTAATTGATTGATGGGGTAAAGAATTGCAGACAATGTCTGAGACTGAAAAAGTAGTAAAAGGCAGTGCATATTCAAAGCTAAAGAAAATTGTATCCTCAGAAGAGGAGACAGTGTGGAGGCATCAGTGTGCATGCACACCCACAGTCTACCATGCTTCCTTCTGAGACAAGCTGTAGGCAAACAAACAGTCCCTACAGCATGCTCTGTGATTTACAGAGAGGACCAGACATCTATTTTTTTGCCACCTGTCCTTCACTGAAGTACAGAAAGTGAAAGCCACAATGATAGCAACTGGACTTCAGTTTCTGCACCAGTACAGCCTCACCTTTGCGTCCCTCTCGAGTGCACCACTGGTATCTCACGTTTGAATTTAGGAAGCTGCATGGTCTGCCAGCTACTGCCTGCATTCCTCTACACAACAGAAACAGGGTGGTAGTTACCTCTCCAATGCATCACTGAGTGAAGCTGGCTTGGCTAAGGATACCAACACATGCTGTCTGTTCCTCACTAGTAGAGGATGTGCAGTTCACCCAGGCACATTTAATAGCATGACAAGCATCTTGCCTCTTTGAAACATAAAATCTCCTTCCACAACTCTACAGATGCTCATAATCCACAATGTAAGGGAGCGTACCATATTTTGGCTATAACTGCATCTCCCATTCCCATCAAGAGATTTCACTGATGTTGCCTTAACAGCATATCTAGGACTGGAACACCACATAAGGCATTTCAAGCAGCTTGTTACCCATTCCTTGTACCCATCCTATAGAGAAACATCTCAGCACTGAAACTTGAAAAATATAATGGTTGCAGTAGACAAATGAAGAGTGTGGTTCATTTGGTTGTTCAAACTGGTGGCAAGGTAACACCTGCTGTCAGATACTTCCTGAGATGGTCTGCTCTTTCAAGCAAGATTCCTGCTTGACACCTTTTTGCAGTCCTTGGGAATCCATACCTGTCTAAGAAGTACTTTACATGTCTGCTTCTCTGCTGCAGAGTACCACAGAACTTGTATGAATCAGCCCCACAGATTCCCTTTCTAGTTGTTTCAAGGCATTTCATTGATTCAACTTCAACAAGTGTTGTGTCAACTGTCTTATAGAAACAGAAGAGAAGCCATGCTGTGCAGAACTGGAAAGAATTAGGTCTGTTTGCAAAGCTGGAAAGCAGGAGATGTGAAAGGCCTTCAGCCTCAAACACAAATTCCATGTTCTTTACAGAGTTGGGCACTCAGGAATTCAGCTACCAATAGAAATTTAAGGGACACAAAGAAGCTGTCTGCAACTTGTTCAATTAAGATCATTTCACCTGTCAATGAACGTGAAGAAAAGTTCACCTACAATCTTTCACAGTCCTTCCCACCCCATACCTAGAGTGCATCCATCTCACCACACACAACATGTGGCTCATTCACAGGACAGTATACAGTGCTATGAATTTACAATACAGGGCTAAAGCAAAGGGCAGAATTGGAGCTTTCTGTCCCTGCGATAACCCAGTCTCACGGTGAAGAGCACGATACAATTACCAGTCTCTGGGGTGGGCAGGCTACCCATGGCAAGCAAATACTAGAGCATGGAGTGCTATAAAGGTAAATTTAACAAACAGTTATAAAATGTTACGTAAACACCCCAATGAAAAGATATAACTGCCACTGCTTGTACAGCATCTAATGCCATCAGGCTCCTGTTCTTAGCTGGTCCCTAGACACTACGCTATAACTGAAGAGTATAAAAGCATTCAGTCTTGTAATCACAGAACTCTACTCGTCTCGCAGAAGGTATGAGGCCTTCTGTTCAGCTGAATCCTCCTACAGCATGAGTCTACTGTACATGGGGAAAAGAGGCAGCATTAGTAAAAAATCCAGACACACACCAGTTGATAAATGTGCCTTCCAGTAACAGCACTGCTTTCAACAGTCCTTGTTTCTCCCCAACACCACTTCCATGCCTCTGCTCTCCCTTTCCTTCAAGGAACTCTTATGCTCCCTGATTATGACATTCAAAATATCTGCCAGATTATACAGCAATCCACATTAAGGCAATTTATATTAAACTATATATTAAAATATATCCACATTAGTAACTCCTCAGCAGAAAAACTTCATAGGAAAGTAGTAATAACACAGGCTGAGGAAGAGACTACTTCTGCTGTTGTCAAAGTAAGTGTTTGTCAAATCACACTCTTCTAGGGCAAAGAAAAACCAGGCTCACATCCGAAATTGCCTCCAAGTATAGAATACACAACTCCACTGCTCTGAACTCTTTCTGAATCTGCACGAGAACTCATAAAAACATATCTTTACTATAGCATCTGCTGACCTGCATTTAAGCCTCCCTCACTAATGAACTAATCAGCTACAAAACAGTGGTGAAGATTTCAGGGTCAACATTGGTATTCACTGGCTCTACAATGGGCTAGATTAAGAACATAAATTTTAGAGATTAGTAAAGGATTATTTTGCATTATCTGATTTGAAAATAAGAAAAAAAACATGCTTCACTGACTGAAGTAAAACAGAAATTTAAAGCAATTGTTAAGTACTGACTTCAGAGTTTCCACTATTCCTTTGTGGTTTCTTTTCTTCTTCCCTAGCTGTCATACAGAAAAGTTAAAATGCTTTTATACATTTCCTAAATTTATTTCGTGCCTTGGCAATTCACCTCCTTCAGGTACCTCAAAACTTTTGAATCTAAGGCTTAGAGAAACATGAAGTCTACTATTCAACTTAACTTTATTTACCATATATTAATTTATTGTTAAATTTATTGCCCAAACTAAAAAGCAGAGATTCTAAACCAGTATCTCTCATGATTCACAGGTGCCAGATCTTCATTCTTGATACGGGATTATGCATGCCTAACGATAAACTCTTGTGATTTATATGGTCATTTATTACTTACATGAACTGCTTTTACTGTACAGGTTCTACAGTCATAGGCAGACTTGCCAAACTAGAACTATTCAAAGTCTATGATTTCTTTTAACCATAAGAAATAAAGCCAGACTGAGAGCAATCACAGCTTGTAACTTAATTTGTAATGACAGAAGTACAAGAAATCAGAATTATTATTTGATAATCACCAAATACAACCAACTTATTATGACAGAGTTGAGCAGAAATGCTAGTTAAGGCATATAAATTTATCATTTAAAAAAAATCCTTCCAGCTTACATCATTAAGCTACGTAAGATTTAATGATTTCCTCTCAGCCTTTGAAGACACTCTTGTAAAAACTAAGGCCAATATACTTTCATTTAACAGTGCACACCTACCCACATATAAGAAGGCAGCAGGAAAGGATCAGCATGTCTCTGTTCATAGGCCAGTTAGTATAACGTTGTATTAATACTGACACATAAAACATCTCCTTCCCCTAGACATTAAAAATTTTGTCCCAGATGATCCCATACTCCAGCAACTGCAGGTGAGATGCACTGATCTAATTAAATCTTGTCAGCTCTTCAGATTCATAGCTACACTTTCGAAAACTTGGCACACAAAACTCAGATTTTCATGGCATTCACAGTATGAAAATAAGAGGCTGAGATTTAACCTAGAACGTATGCCAAAAAGCTTCCATTAAGTGTATTCTTCAAAAATAAGTTCAAAATTGGATCGCATCAAATCTTAAGTATAAAAGCCTTTGCTGAAAAAGTAACATGCAAGATTACTCAAAACCCTCTACATTTTTGTTCTGCAGAAGAATCTTAAATCCTTTGTCACAAGCTTAAATCAGAAACTACAACAGGTAGGAGTGGAAACTGCATATAGGAAGAACAACTTTTTTAATTTCTAGTACGTCAATGGTACTATACACAGAAGGAACGAGGAGGACGGGTTCTTTTTCTGAAAATATCTAGGATTATGTTGTGGGGCCTGACCTGGGAAATGAGTACCAGCTGCCTACCTTCACTGGTAGCTGCATTCTTCTGGGCTTTGGTGGGCGTGTGATCTGTACTTGAACTCACGTCGGATGAGATGCTTGAGCTGCCTTTGCCTGCAAAGGGTGAAAGAGGTGGAGAGGGTGGGAGGGAGAGAGAACAAACATGAGTATCAACAGCGAAATAGAAAGACCTTCCATATCAGAACCTGGAACAATTCCAGGAAGCTTTAAACTAAGTTTAAAGCAGCTGGTGTTCATTTTGTACACACTGGGGTGTGAGTTAACTGCATTATAACTTATAGCACGTGCATCTTTACGTGTACTAAGGCTGCAAACAGCCTCCTGTGTCACGGGGGCTCTCATTATGTATTTGCTAAGCTCCACTGTAAACGAAAAGTTTGTGATGAACAACACTAGAAGAACTTTCGTGATCAGTTTTCTCATTCAAATACCTTTAACAGATCAGGACAAATGGACACTGACCCTCATTAGCATGAAGGGTTAAATTCAAAATGTGTTAAATGAGTTTAGATTTCTGGTTTATGTGTATGTTTATGTTTCTGGTTTATGTATACAAGTCATGTGGTCACATGAAAATGAAAGTGAGGCATCTGCTGTTTCCTCCTACACCATGCTCACTGCTTGATGTAATACACCATTTTAAAACCAACTTCTACAGTTGCTGTTCTTCACCTTTCATTTTTTAACTGTAAATCAGAACCAATGGATGTTTCTTCTCTTATTTTCTTTCCTAAGACTTTTTCCTGCATTTCCTACATCAATACCCCCAGACCTATTTTGGGGATGTTAAAACAGGTACAAGTTACAAACAGAAGAAATCCAAATACAAAGAAAAAATTAACTCAAATAGATACCACAGAAGAGCAGAGGGGGCTAAACCAAAGTTGTCTCTTCGTTTACCTGTGAGGAGCTAAGAATGAGTCATTTCTCTTTCCCTTTGCTCACTCTACTCAATCTCAGTAACTACTAACAGGGAATACACTCTGCTCCGCAACAGGAACCCGACCAATCACCAATACATAAGATAATTCTAGAGACAGGAAAGGTAATGAATACTGTTACATTTTAAGAAGTTATCTCTCCCCACAAACACTGCATTGGCGAAGCCTCTAAGAGCTATGCTAGTTTTTGGACCAAAATTAGGCTGTATGCAGAAAGTTAGCTGACACCATGTTTCTGTCACTTGAATAAACCTATAATCACAGGAATGTTAGCAAGAGACTTTTCTGATCTGTTATTTCAATCAAGCATTCCTTGGGGTTCTGGGTTACAGTATGCCTGGTTTTCATAACATTTAGATGTAAGGAGGAGGTCTGCTTTTTAAAGGTACCACAACAGAACAAGGATTTAAGTTTTAATGGGAAACGACTGGAGAATGTGCAAACGTAGGTTGCTTCACAACCAAGGTACTGCCACTTAATCCGTCAGCCAGCCCTAGAGAATCATTCTCCACATAAAGTTGCTTAAGTTAACATGCTCAGATTTGAGAGATGATTGTGGAGTGAAAGGATATTAAAAAGGCCAGAAGGAAGTAAAAAAATAAATGGCTAAGGCTAGTAGTTGGGTGAGGTGAAGAGGAGAGGGGAAAAAAAAAAAAAATAAAATAAAAAGGGTATTTTCAGTGATTCACTAACTGCTTTTTACATTCCTTTAAAAAGTTAAGCAAACCCCAGAAGCAGTGCCTCTAGAATATCACTTCAATTGCTCTCAAGCTGTGACATGAGTTGGAGTAATGGACTGTGGTCTTTGTAGAAATGACTGCCCCAAAATAGCTCTCCAGCTAAGGCAACTAGGGTTGTGGTAGAAGAAAGGCAGACGAGAAAAGAGAAGGATAAATGTAAAATGCTTTTTCCCAGGAAGAGGCCAGACAACTTGGAACACCTGCAATAGCTGATAATCAAATCATTAATGACAAGAAAGGTATTTAGATGGTATTGGCACTACCAGCAACTCTTCATATACCAAGCACTGCAACTGCAGGGGCAGAAAACAAACTTCCAGGGAGTATCAGCACTCCTTAACAGATTAATAGAAAGAAAAAAACCAACCACAACAAAAAAGACCAACTGGAAAAAATATTTTCTCGAAGCAAATAAACAGGATTTCCTCTAAAAAATAAAAAATCTTTTTGGGGGAAAAGGAAGTCAGCGATACCAAACAACAGCAGAGTTGCTAGCTGGTCAACTGTGGCATAGGTTGTTTACATAAAGTTTATGCTTCCTGTGGCTACATACCTCCCTCATTAACATCAATAATATTTCTATTTACACCACATACAAGCAAGCTTCCAGGAGCACAACAGAAATATTTTACCCACTGTAGGGTGCTGATTTCCAGTACATCCAATAGCAACATAGTATTTACAATTGCACACTTCTGTAGAAACTGTGAAATGCCAGATATAAGACCAGATATTTGCCATTTAAATCTACTTGAACTTTAAAATATTTTAACTCCTTGTGAGAAGTTAAAACTAGAAATTAAGAAAAAAGAATCCATAGCGGTTACTGCTTTGGTTGGATACCAGTTCTTCCTGCAATTATACTTTTAATATTTTACGATACTGTTAGAGTCTTGTCTTACTGTATACAACCCCAAAACAAGCGTTCTTCCTCACTTCCTCACTTTGAAACTCTCCATTCAGGTAGGGGGGAAGCAGGAGATACTTTCTAGTAAATTTTCAATGTGTTTTAAATAGACTAGAAGACACTATATCTATTCTTTTAATGCAAAACAAAGCCATTCACTTCTAATAGGCTAGATTTGGCTACTGCAGACTCATGTACACATGCAAGAGCTAACACATAAGAGTATCTAAGCATTCTCCACACAACTTGGGTTTGATAATGGGAGAGAGTGCACCCTCAGCAAGTTCCCAGATGATACAAAACACGGAGGAATGGTTGATACACTGAGAGGTTGCTGCCATTCAGAGGGACCTCATCAGGCTGAGAAAAATGGGCTGACAAGAACCTCAGGAAGTTAGGCCAACAGAAGTAAATGCAAAGTCCTGCATCTGGGGAGAAATAACCCCATGCACCAATGCATGCTGAGGACTGACCAGCTGGAATTGTCTTGACAGAGAAAGACCTGACAATCCAGGTGGACACCAAGCTGAACATGAGCCAGCGATGGGCCCTTGTGGCAAAGAAGGCCAACAGCACTGTGGGCTGCATTAGGAGGACTGATCCTTCTCCACCTCTGCTCAGCACTGGAGAGACACATTTGGAGTGCTGGGCCCAGTTCTGGGCTCCCCAGTACAGGATAGGTAGAGATATACTGAAGAGATTCCAGAGAAAGGCCATGAAGATGAAGGGACCGGAGCATCTCTCCTAAAAGGAAAGGCTGAGAGAGCTGGGACTGTTCAGCCTGGAGAAGAGAAAGCTCTAAGGGAATCTTACCCATGTATATAAATACCTGAAGGAAGGGTGTGAAGAAGAGGGAGCCAGGTTCTTTTCAGTGGTGCCCAGTGACAGGAAAAGAGGCAATGAGCACAAATCAAAATATAAGAAACTACATTTAAACATAATATTTATTCACTTATTTATTTTACTGTGATGATGGTCAAACACTGGAACAGGTTGCACAGAAAGGCTGTGGAGTCTCCATCCTTGGAGATACTCAAAACCCAAAATGGACATGGCCATGAGCAGCCTGTTTTAGTTGACCCTGCTTTGAGCACTGAGGTTGGACCAGATGATCCACAGGTCCTTTCCCACTTCAACAATTCTGTAATTTTATAATTCAGGTACCTCTGAGAGGACAGTGTTTTGTACAACAGTAGGCTGCGTTAATCACCCCATGATTTCAGTGCTTCTATGAAAAATTCATTATACAAATGCCTTTCCAGCTGACTACACCAGTTTTTACCACACATTGATTTTTTGCCTTTAATAGTAGCAACTTAGTAGTAAAGTACTAGATCTTACTATGTGACCACTACAAGCTTACATATCCAACAAATATATATGCAAAATAGCTGCAAAAATAGGTCTCAAAGATGTTGTGTTTTTTTCCTTAGACAGCTTATCTTAATCAGGCTCTTTAGGGAAGATCTGCAGGCAGATGCACTAGTAATGAATAACAGCAAAAGTAGTAGCCACCTTCTGTGACCCTTAACGTACACCAAGTTAAACACTCAAAACTAAACAGACATGAAAGAAAGTAGGCCTGTCATGAAGGGTTCATTCTCTGAAAACCACATCAAGAAAGGTCTGTAACAATAGGGAGCATTTCAATAAAAATGCTGTAAGCAGAAGTTCAGTGTCAGAGGAGACACCATCTAGTCCTCAAGGCAGAAAACACCTGACTCGACAGAGAAGCCTTTTGCCATGCCATATTTGGTGCCCACATACTGGTTTCAGGAAGCGTGTCGCAAGGCAAAGGAAAGAGGCAAATTATGATTTAGTATACAGGACCGGTGCTGCCAAGCATTCAGCAAGTAGCGTAAATTCCCAGATCTCACGCTCACCTGAGCTCATCTGAGGCAGGGTTCTTCTGCAGTGCTTTTCTCAGGGCATTATCTGCTTAATATGCCATGTAAATTCAAAGACTGCTGATTTCCCTAATGCCATAGGAAAACTTGATGTGTAGCATAACACTAGTCTTCAGAGATCAGTTCATCTCTCTAATTTAAAAAGTGCACTGAGAAAGTCATAGCAAGTAAATATAACCTGACAGGGGTTCTAACGCAATGACAACTAGAAGGATCAGAGGGCAATATTGCAAAGACTACGGAAGTAATGACTGTATTTGACCCTCTGCTTAAACAAATTAAAGGCCTGCCAAACGTTTCCCTAGCATGACTTGGGATTGTCTAGAGTTTCCCTCATACATTCAACAGTTTTTTATTTCAAAGCCAGAAGCTGCAATCCAAAAGGAAGCAAACGGCACTGTGTTAGTAGGTAGATATGGTGGAAGAAAGCATTTTCCTACAATACAACATAATTCACACCAGGAGGGAAGGTAGCATGGACTTCACCACACCTGCAAAGAATCACACAGCTACACAGTTGCAATTCAAATCATGTCTCTGACCTGCTTCTGAAGAAGTAAGACTATGGATATCTTTTTCCATATACTAGTGCCAAAGCCTTACAATAGTCACAGGGACAAGATTCCAGCCATCTAACCTAGTATGCTATTTCCTACACATTTTATTTTGATCCTGCTGGAAAGAAAATTAGAATAAGGCGAGCATGTAACAGATACTTCCCCTGAACACCATCTCTGCCTCCAGCTCTTTGTAGCCCAAGGAATTTTTTTAGTCCTAGCTGTCTTTGTACTCAGTAGCCCTATAGTCCTATTAAATCTACCTTGGCTCTTTTTGAGTCATGACTATTAAAATAATGTGTTCCATTTTGTTTTTATCACAGATGGTTATACTGACTAAAACATTAGGTTTGTTTGTTTAATAGAAGTGTTTGCATCTTCAGTTTTGCTATCAGAACAGAATAAATAGCTATATAAATAAAAGACGTGATACAGACTATCCAATGAAACATTATTAGATGACTAGAAACATAACTACATGACCTTTAAAGGTCCCTTCCATCCCAAAGCATTCCATGATTCTATGAATATTAGAAGGTTGTGCATGTAATTGCACGGTCTTACTCCATATTTCAATATTGCTGAAAAAAGCAATAGCTTTTCCCAGCTGCTTGTATACCTAGTCATAATCTTTTTTTTTTTTCAAAAGCATACTGATTAGAGCAGTATTTCTCCAAACACCTCTATCAATGTATTTCAGGCTGTCAAAAACTTGCAGGACATAAGTAAGACTAAACACACGCAAGGCATCTTAGCCAAATGGAAGCATTTGGTAAACACTGGAAAGGAAACAGCATGAACTGCTGAAAAGCTAACTGTGGATTCTGCCAGTCACAATCATGCTGAGAAGTGTCAAAGACATCACATGTCAGTCAGAGCAGAAGCAATGCAATTTAAACTTACCCAGGAAAGTACAGTCTATAACCGTCCAAGACTGAAAACCCATTTTCAGAAGCACGTATGCAAAGCCTGTCCTATTACGGACAGTGTTTCTGACTGTATAACTATCACCTCTTCTGTTGCATTTTGTTATTTTCCTCATTGCTACTGCACACCCAGCCAGCATCATCAGAGGCTACTTGAATTATGTGATGCAAGTCATAAGATACACGGGGATCATTGACCTCTGTGATAGATGAAGGTATGTCCTGGCAGTGAGTCCCTTTCACTCTGCTGTGGAATAGTTTTACTAGGTTTTTTGCAGCACATTTGCTCTTGAATTCTGATGTATGGGCATTTTTGTGCTGCATTTTACATGCCCTTCTAAGATCTCATACAAACAGGCTGGATTCTTATATGCCTAGAAAATAAGAGCAGTATTACTCTACCAAGTTTTAATCCAATGACACCTGCCTTCAGCCCGCAATAACTGTTACCTCAGGAGTTAAATGGACAGTAGGGCCAAATCCACTGTTTGCCATGCTGAAGTGAAACATTAGACGAAATGCAAGAACAGAAAACCAAAATGTAATAATTCAGAAAAAAGAGCAAAAAGCAGTAAAGCCCAGAATAAGAGCCATTAATATTTTTAATTGTCCAAAAGCATTATATTGCAATGACTTTGATGTATAGAAGTCTGAAAAATTTTACTTAAGCCCTCAATTCTTATACAAATGACATTAGTCAAATTCAACTTCTCAACATGAAAGGGCATACGCGTATGGCTTTTCTAGCAGATGATCATTACTTTCTCTTTTATCTCTTCAGCCAAGATTTTTTTAATCAAATATATGCCAATTACATCAAGAAGAGATCCAGGGGAAAAAAAAAATCCAAACCTCAAAGCATCAGAGATCATGCAAGAGGAAAGAAAAATCTTTTCCTTCTCCAGTTTCCATGACACACATTATGCTGGTCCAAGTCTCCAAAACCTCAAATGTGTCTCTTTAGAATCTGCACCTCCAGAGACCGCAGACTCCTAGTATCTTTCTAAGTATCCTCATGGAAATCAGCAGCCCGCTGTGATACTTCGGCTTTGAGGATATATGGCATCCTTCAGAGATGCAATGTACCAATTCATTTATCCAAAGTAAAAGCAAAGTTGATCTATACACTTTGGACACTCATTCTCCTTGGACTTTACATTTCTACCAATGGAAATTAGATATCATAAAACTGGTTTCATTAATAAACTTAACTGCTGAGCAAACTGCCACTGATTTAACATTGAAGTTACCTACCTACAAGCGTTGTCACTCACTGAACTGCTTTCAGGATAGGTTGTACGTTAATTTACAAATCTACGTTGCCCTTCTGCCCTAGAATCTTAGGAGTAGGGTTCTCAAGTAATTTTTTTTTCAAACCAAATTAAAACACATGCCAACATAACACACACACGGGCTACAAATTTCATTCCACCCAACATTTGTCAGGATGTGATAAAAAAAAGCAGTAATCTGCACAAACTCCAACCCCGAGGAAACAAGCTGAACATTTCACAGGAAGCACACTGAAGACTGAAGAGTTTGCAGATATGTGGTAGCACTGGCCCTTCAGGACAATATTTCTTAAAACTTTCAAGAGTACAATCTCCACAAACATTTTTACATTATTTTTTATTTTTAAATCATAACTCCAACTTCCAGGATCACTTAATTTGGCTGTGAAATTTGGCATAACTTAGCTATGAAATAGTATACTTAGTTCTGCAGCATTTCTGTAAGTTTTAAGCTAAATTTCAACTCAGGCCACATAGGCCAGTTTGGCCTTCATTACTCTTCTTCCAGTCACCGCCTTCCTCACCTTTTCAAGTATCACAGCATGTTTCAAAATCTCCTGCAAACACTAACAGAGCATAACTACTATACTAAAGCATCTCTTGAGTTAAATCCAGTTGGCAGCTGGTCACAAGTGGTGTTCCCCAGGGCTCAGTGTTGGGGCCAGTTCTGTTTAATGTCTTTATCAAAGATCTGGATGAGGGGATCGAGTGCACCCTCAGTAAGTCTGCAGACGACACCAAGTTGGGTGGAAGTGTTGATCTGCTGGAGGGTAGGAAGGGTCTACAGAGGGACCTGGACAGGCTGAATTGATGGGCTGAGGCCAACTGCATGAGGTTCAACAAGGCCAAGTGCCAGGTCCTGCCCTTGGGTCACAACAACCCCATGCAATGCTACAGGCTTGGGGAGGAGTGGCTGGAGAGCTGCCTGGCAGAAAAGGACCTGGGGGTGTTGGTCGACAGCCGGCTGAACATAAGCCAGCAGTGTGCCCAGGTGGCCGAGAAGGCCAATGGCATCCTGGCTTGCATCAGAAATAGTGTGGCCAGCAGGACCAGGGAGGTGATCGTTCCCTTGTACTCAGCACTGGTGAGGCCGCACCTCGAGTGCTGTGTTCAGTTTTGGGCCCCTCACTACAGGAAGGACATCGAGGTGCTGGAGCGTGTCCAAAGAAGGGCAACAAAGTTGGTGAAGGGTCTAGAGCACAAGTCTTACGAGGAGCGGCTGAGGGAACTGGAGTTGTTTAGTCTGTAGAAGAGGAGGCTGAGGGGAGACCTTATTGCTCTCTACAACTACCTGAAAGGAGGTTGTAGCGAGGTGGGGGTCGATCTCTTCTCCCAAGTAACAAGTGATAGGACGAGAGGAAACGGCCTCAAGCTGCGCCAGGGGAGGTTTAGGCTGGATATTAGGAAAAACTTCTTCACCAAAAGGGTAGTCAAGCACTGGACCAGGCTGCCCAGGGAAGTGGTTGAGTCTCCATCCCTGGAGATATTTAAAAGACGGGCAGATGTTGTGCTTAGGGACATGGTTTAGCAGTGGACTTGGCAGTGTTAGGTTTACTGTTGGACTCCATGATCTTAAATGTCTTTTCCAGCCTAAATGATTCTATGATTGATTCTATGATTGCAGGGAGGCAGTCACCTTACTAATTTGTAATGTCTTCTAGGAATTTTTATCGGGTGCTGGTAGCAGCGGCGGCGCGGCGCTGCAGGGGCGGCCCCTGTGAGGAGCGGCCGGGGCGGCCCCACACCGGCCCCAGCCGGTTCCCGCCGGCTCCAGCGGCCCCAGCGCCGGGCCCAGCTGAGCCCCTCAGCCCCGGGCGGGCGCCTCAGAGTAGCAAAGCCTTGAGACACGGCCTCTTGGTATCGCCTTTTTTAATCAGTGTTAGAACAAGATTCAGCAAGTCACTTGCAAGGTGAAGATGTAATACCGAGGGCAATAAGGATTGGTGTAATTCTTATGTAAATACAACTGTGAAGTTCTGCAGCTGGTAAGATATAATGGTTTATCCATTGTACTGCAAAATGCTTGAAAAATTTATATAAAAATGCATGTGTGGGATTGAATTTTTCGGAACTGTTTCGCAGAATGTTTCTTGCTAGCAAGGCAAGCCTATTCAGAGAGGCTGGATTAAAAATGTAAAGCTTAAGTAAGATTGTTCATATAGACACAGACTCTACTTGCTGTGCCCCGCTGGAAGTCTACTGGGTTTGTAGTTGGGACGTTCTTAACTCATATATTGGTGCCAAATAACTCACTATGATTTCAGAATGGCTAAAGACTTTACTTAATGAAGTCTTCAAGTGGACTCATCTAATTAATGATTAAAAAGGGGCAGGGCACATATTTTAGTTTTCGCAAGTAACCTATCTCACTCCTGTACCTTTGCCTCCCCTGTGTAACAGTTGATGATATCGATCCCTTTTCCAGAATTTCAACACTGACTGATGAGGCTCGTTAACCAAGAACTGCTAAATGGGACTACTAAAGTCACCATAATTTTTGAAGATAGTACACCTCTGCTTATAAAAGCATTTCACAATACAGAGTGACGAAGACCACATACCACTGCTGAGTTTATAAAGAAGTAGTAATGTGTTATAAACTACTCTGGTACAAGGCCTCTCTTTGAAGCCTATTAAGCAGCCTCCATGCCAGAAGATAATGCTAATTTGCAGCCAGACTTTGCACCCACTCCAAGTGTTAAGCTCTACATTTCAAACACTGGTAAAAGCTTGTGAACAATTTAGTCTAGGAGGTAAATATTATTTAAGTAATGCTGCCTGAGAAGGAAAGAATGCAAGTACGTTTCTTACTTGAACGCAAAGTGAGAAAACAAGATGAGAAATCTCTAACATCCTCTTTTTATTAGTTAACAGGACTATTGTGCCTCATGACTGAGTCTTAAAATACTACCTTTCACTGAAATGGCTTAGCCTGTACTCCAAAAGCGGTTCCTACTCTGTAGCCTTCTATTTTGCTGCAGAAACAGGGCAATAAAACTTTGGCCTTCCTACCAATCACAGAATTTTCTTAGAAGCTGTTACATTCATTCAATATTGGGCTTTTTACTACAAATTGTCTTCCAATCACCAACATGTTTTAAGAAGGGTATTTACTGAAGACAGGCTGTTGTAAAGTTTAGTTAGAAACGCTTCCTTAGTATATACTGCCTAACCTTAACTCTACTATTTTAATCCAACAGCGGAAAATAATTATTAAACCAACACAAGAAATTAATAAACACAATTGAGTCAGAGCAAAACAAAATGCTGGGTTTGGCTTTATACTGTCTTTGAGAATGCCACTTCATTGCCAAGTTCTCCACTAATGGCTGCTTCAAATTTGGTTTTCCCCAACTCCACTGAAATTTAAACAAAATTCTCATCCTTTATATTCAGGAAAGGCAATGGCTAGTCAGTTCAATACCAAACATAAATTGGTAGAGACTTCATTTGCATGGTACCACATAAGATGTGCCAGTGGGTGGAGGTAGCCCAAGAGGATAAACTCCAGTATAAATTCTGAAGTGGCTGCAGGAATGCATCAGGCATTTGGTATACGTCTGAATTTCACTAGATAGTAACATACTGTTTAGAAGTCCAAAATCAAAACCACCAAATATATGTTTGTTTTCCACAATAATACTATTTACACTTAATATCTGTGTTTAGATTTTCACAAGCAACTAGTCCCAGCATTTGAACACAAAAGGTTAATATTAAACTTGAACTATCAATTTTACTGCTCATTTAACTTATAGCACAAAAGTTACAATATTCTCAATGATAATTTTCATCCATTTATTAGAACTGCATCGAATGCATGCACTAAAACACAAAGTGCCTATTACTGCTGCAGGAACAGACACACAATGTTCACAGTCAAAAGTAGTTGTGAATGTTCTGGTATCAAGGCCCAGCTATCCTGCTTACAGCTTATAAGACATCATCAATCTCACAGATGGAGTTTTAATCAGCACTTAAAGATGTAACTACAGGGCATGCAGAACCTTTTCTTTAATACAGTGTTTAGTCCCCAGTCATGCCTCATCTGTCCATCCAAGAGGAAGCCTAAAAGCAAAGTTACCCAGTCCATCTGGCTGCACAACTCCACTTGCTCATCTGTGAGGAGGATCCAAAGCACGTCTTGGTCCCAATCCACTTCCCAGCTCTCAACCTGTTTTCAATAGCTGACTTTTATCTCTTCTACTGAAATCTTACTACACATTACTCTGTTAACTTCTCCAGACCTTTTCCTGGCTGGCTAAGTTTTCACCAGTCCCTGCTTTTAGCCTCCCTTGTGGACTTGGTTTTTAGCATGACTAGTTTGCAGAGCACCACTTGGGAAAGCTTGACAAGTGAAGGCAAATTCTCCAACTTACCAAACCAAGCACAGCAGCAGTAGCACAGAGCAAAAGCAATTGGTATGACATCTGTCAAGCTTGACTGAAGTCTAGATTTTTATGTAAGTCTTTCCACCCAAATAGGAGCTTCTGCATGTGCTTAAGTCAGGTGATAGATCTCCAAAACCTCACCTATGGTATCAGTATTCCCACAGCCTACTTTTGATGTAATTGTCTGAAACCTAACAAAGTTTGGCTATCATGCTGAAAATATTCACGCAGAAGTTTCTGCTAAAGGTGTTTTACTTTCCTGGTCTGATACTAAATTGGCACAATAAGGTATAGCATGGATTGCAGATCTGATTAAAAAAAAAAAAAAAAGTAATTCCTTTTTCCTGTACCTTAGTCACGAGCTGAATTAGCAAACTAAACATTCTTCCTATAACTGCATGACTGCTAAATCAGGTACAGTGGAAGCAGAAGGAACCCACAGCTGGGGGTGGCTGCTGCAGCAGTGCTGGGGGAGCAGCTCTTTTGGCATAGTACATAGTAACACCACAATAGCCAACCTCAAAATAGCCCCCAAATTTTCAGTCTGAATGTTGACAGCTGGTTAAGTCAGAGTCAACAGTAAAGAGGTGAGGAAGTGAAATACCTTTATCGAGGCAGCGTATGAAGTACTCTGGTATCAATGTACACTGTGAAAAGCGATGAGAAAATCTTTCACATGACAATACAGATCTGAAAGCCTAAGACGACTTTTTTAAGTAAAGAAGAACAAAGGAATCTGACAGCTAAGGAAAAACAGACAAGGATCACTTTACTGCTTTAGATAAGCACAGTCACTTCCAGCTTTTCTTCACTGGTGGATACAGGGAGGGGGACAGGGGGAAAGGAAGTGGCTGACTCAAAGATGCCAGTAAAAGGAGACTTTCAAAAATTGTGGGATTATGAAAACTAAACCAAACAGATTTGCGAAAGAGGCATACAGTGATACAAAGTGGTATCTTAAAGGCAATTAAAAGGAGATAACCTGCACTTGGGAAATATGTCTATATTTTTTCTATTGACCATCAGGTTTGGCGAAGTTACGAGCCATGTACTAGCAGGTTCAGAAACCAAACTGATCAGCACACATAACCAGATTAAAAACAATTAAGAGTATGAAAGAAGCTATGCTTACAAAAGAAAATTGAATCAAACTAAGGCTTCACACTGTACATTTGAAATCAATTTTGAATTTCACCAAATTCAGAGAAAAAGGAGGAAGAAATCTAAAGAAGCTCTAACGTTGCACTAACCACAGAATGTCTGGCAATGTTAGCAAGCAGAATAAATAAATAAAAAAATCAGACAGGTACTGGGAGGTTTGTTTGTTTTTAACACAGTTTTAACAGATCACTATTATAATAGAAATAATTCCATTATTCCTATTGAAAACTCTCTGTAGTTTCAATTGCATAACTTAATGGTTTTAACTTCATATGGAGACTGTGCACACTACAATTTGCTGCCGCAGTCACTGCCTGAACACTGGGAATAGATGGTTATCCAAAACAACACAGAGGCTCATCTATCCCCAGAATATGAGCAGGATAGTAATTCCCCATAGAAATAATGTGGATTTCAGTGCCAATTAGCATTTTTGTTTCTTCTGCAGCATTATCTATATTTCAGCTGTCTTCCACATAAACCTTCCTTTCAGAGAACATGGAAACATGGCATGGAAACTCTCAGAAGAGTGAAATATAAATGCATCAGCCACAAGATACTAGAATTTTCTCATCTATTTTAAGCATAGCATACTCCAAGGTATCCCAACAGACTAGCAACAAAAAGACAAAGGACACTTTTTAGCCTGCCCTACAACCTTCACCAGGGCACCGTTATTTATAACCCATACAGGTATTCAGTGGGGGAAGGACACATTAAGGCAAAAATGAAGGTTGCTAATATCTACCCTGTTAATTAATCAGTAATTCATTTTGAAATTTTTGTTCTCACTATTTACTAGTATGTGTGCCACTGGCATAAAGATTGTTTGGTTATAATTTGAGGATAAAAAAATCCCTTCTGAAGTGTATCTGCGAAGCTCAGATTGAACCGAGTAATTCTGAAAAAATTTTAGAACAGCACTGCTTTCAAAAGTGTTTTATCCCATATCTTTTTTGAAAAGGCATGCTTCAGTCCTCTTTCTTTCCTGCAGTACAGACAAGAAATAATTCTGTTATTAGATATGATAAATCATACTTGTAGTATTCAGTATTAGCACCTCATTAGGGGAAAAAAAATATTGAAACTAGGGTACATCTGCAGCAGATGTAAAGAGAGCAGAAACAACAGGACAGCCACGACTAGCCAGAGCCAAGATAAGCAGCTGGAAGAAAGGTAAGGACAGCAACTGCTTAACTGCCAGAGTAGCTCATACAGTTCAACTTTAACCAGCCTAGACTTCTTGCATTTAAGACAAAACCAGAAAAGATAATGAGAAGTAGATTAGGTCAGTAAAATCACAAGAGCCTTTGACAATGATGTAGAATTGCCAGGACACTGGAAGCCAAAGGGGTTAGCCCCATTTATATACAGTGGGTGTGTTTGTGACCATGACACATGACAGTCCAAACAATAACTAGCTCAGGACATTTTTGTCTGGATGGTTTCTGGGAATCAAAAAGCATACCAGGAAAAAGTTACTACTGTTATGGCCTGGAAGGCACTGTTAGCCCAGTCTATTCATGCCCACCACCTCCCCTCAGGCCTCCCCCCACCTGCCCACAGCCCAGGACCCCATTTCAACCTCCTAGGGCCATCAGTCCCTGCCCCAGTAATGCTGCAGCAGGGCCGGTCTCCAACTCCCCACATCCCTGCCCTGTGCCACACCGATTCTTGCAATGTTCATTTATTAATGCTAAGTTTCTTCCTCTGACCCAACTCATCACCTGTACAGAAGGGCGGACGGAGGAAGACACGATGCTTGCATTGATATCCTGTCCTGTGACACCAGGTCTTCACCACACCTACTGCAGTGTCATGTGAGCACCTGAAACACTTGGTGTAACCTCAGTAAATCACCTCTGCTTCTTGACCGCACTTTAACATGCATGTTTTAATTAAGCAGTACTGGTAAAAACTAACAAAAGCCACACAAAGAAATATGAAAAAAAAAAAAAAATCCTCTGAAATGATCCAACAAAAAACATTTTTAAGTAAGGGAGTTGCTAAAAGTTCAGAGAGGGCATATAAAGTGGTACAGTTGCTTATGGCAATGCAACAGCAATGAGTACAGAAGAAACAGTTCATTATCTCAAAAAAAGGATGTCAAGAAGGGTTGGTAAGATGGGAATGAAACTAGAAATCCAAATGGGGCTGTCAACTGGTCTTAGGTTAATGGAAAACACAGACCAGGCTCTGTGGTCAACAGGCTAAGGTCCAAGCGCACTATCTGCAAGCTCCTACGGGTTCTTTCCTTGCATAAACTTCCACTCAATTATTCATTTTAATGTTTTTTGCATCATTCTGAAACTGACTACACTACCTATGTAGTGCAATGAAGGGACACGGCCCCATTGGCTCTATTCAAGGGTTAGCACCTTATTTCTTGTGACTTTGAAAGATGTGACCTGATGAACCAAAATGAAATTAAGCAGACTCCAGAACAGCAGCCTTTATGGCAGACCTGTGAGGCCAGAGTATCCTAGCATAAGTGAATACTTTTATTGTTGAACAAAATAAAACTCAACTTTTTCCAGTTCTTTCAGTCTCTCTGGTTAGCTTCATTTTGCTGAAAGCAGTCATCACTGCTAACTCACTTCTGTAAGAACTACTCCAACTCCTTGATCACAATCTGTCTGACAAGAAACATCCTCAATGCGACTTTAAAGCGTCGAGTAGAGAGGTCTGACAATTTAACCATTTGGGATGTATTTTGCATCTTACTGCATTTGCTCCAACCTGTCTAATGATTTCTAGCAACTAAGTTTAATAAAATTTACAATCACGTTAGTAAGTTTTTACTAGCAGACAGAGCAAGTCTGGACTTTCCTATGCAAAAGTAGAGCACGGAGCAGAGAAGTTACGTCCTGGGAACTGAAGACAGTTGTGTATTTCCTCCCACTCCCTCCTTTTTGAAAAATCTTGTCTAGTGCCATTTGGCACCTTTCATACCTAAGCACTTCCTTAACTAGTAAGCATCTACTTTTGTAGTTGCAGGCAATAGCAAGCTGCATTTAATTTCCAGGGAAGCATATAGTTTACATGAGCCAGAGGGAAACACCTGCATCTCTCTGGTCTTAGTATGCCCATGGCTGCATATCAGATCAAAACATAGCTGATGTCAAAGAGACACAGGTGCAGGAAGCTTGCTCCAGTGTTCATTTCCACAATATCCTTTTAAAAGGACAGCTTATCCTTTGCTAACTACACTTAGGAGAGCTGCTAACTGCTCATATGATTTTTTTTTTTTCTAACATATGTTTTAACTAAATGCCACTATAAAATTACAGTTTGAGAAATGCTGCATGCCAAGCCAAGAACCTGACTTACTCCTCTTAAAATTTAGTCTTCAGAAACCATCTGTACTGTGACAACAACGAGCAATACTGCTTGTCCAACCCATTTAGAAGTTTCGCTGATTTATCTCATTCTCCAACCATGCTATTCAGTGCTACATTCAGTGAAAAGTCTAGGAGCTAAACCACTGCTCTAACACAGAAAGGGCCTTCAGAAGGTTTCAAGATACTCTTCTACAAGTTCATTAGTATGTAGTGCAAAATATAATGGAATTGAAATGCAAAGATAATTCCATGTGTCAGGGAGTAATTGCCAATGGGATATGTATTAATACTGAAACACGAGCACCCATTTACTAAAGCTGACTTCTCCAAAACTATACAACATACTGAAGCAGCAATTTCTCACTTAAACATTATCTGAGTACTTCCTCAGGTACTCCTTACCTTTATTAAAGGAAATCTCAGGCTAACGTTTTTCTAAACATAGGTACAAGCCCTACAGCAGCAGGAAGACCACCACAGTCCTACACCAGCCTGGAACAATCAAGCCCACTAACTGCCCAGGGAGTACAGAGTACCCGGACCAGGTCCCAGTGCAGCAGCAGCAGCAGCCTCCCGTGTTACTGCTAACCCCCCGCTTCAGCTATTGCCTTACCTGCACTGATGGTAAGCGATACTTGCAGACACAAATGGAGCAGATCACATTCTTGCACTGTATGTGCCTCAGTGCAAAAATCTGCTGTGTTAGCTCAAGCCAGCTCCAACAGCATTTTAAACCAAACAGGTTGATTTTTCCACTTGAGCCAATAACTGCATGTTCATCTTAAGTGCGCTACCAGAGGCAAGAATACTTAAAATCATCCACACCTGTTTTTTCATTGTCTGCTGCTTCTTTTGACAAAGGTAATGACAAGCTTTATTAGATGTTACTTGCTCAAAACATAAACAGTGACAGTCTGTAGGGGAAGGAAGGGGAACTGAAGAATACAAGAGAAACTTATCCTATGCATGTATCAGAAAATAAGTAGGAATATATGTAAAATGTTGGGTAGCAGAGGTGAGGTGATATAAACAATATTTTCTAAAAAAAAAAAAAAAAAAGGAAACCACACACCAAAAAAACCCACCAAAACCCCTGTGGTTCCAACAGTATGGAACAGATGTTTGTACTAATGGAATGATCATACTGCACCTCTGAAATAAATCAAAATCTACCACGAGAAAGTCACCATAGGAAAATAACTAAGAAGAGTTTTAGACAGTAACACCACTGTTTCTTTTCTAGAAAGGTTCCCTCTGCAACTGTTTTTACTAGGTACAGCACACAAGATATCAGCATGGCACATCTAGTAATTCATAGTTAAACCAGAGAATAAATGCTATTTGAACATCCATGCTTACTTGAAAACTCAGTGAGGGACTTTATTTCTGCATATAAATGCACACAACGCAGATGCATACAATCGAGAAGGAATGTAGTAGTGCTTCCATTTTTAAGATCATTCAGAAATGGAAGTCGTACAATGCAACAACTGCACCCATATGACTTCTTTGAAATTCATGATTTCAGATGTCAGTGAACGCCTCACAGCAAGCTTTCTCACTGATTACTTCTTAAGGTGCAATGCTCCTTGACCTTTTCCTTTGTAATACTGCACACTTTTTGAAGTGAAAAACAGTCTAATTTGAGCCATAGTAATAAAATCCAGCTTCAGAAAGCATCACCATAAAACCTGAAGCTGTTACAGATAGGCATCTGTTAATGACAAACAACTTTGGTAAATAAGTCCACTCACAACTGACTGAATACATTTTTAATCTAATATCTAAAGCATTTTAAAACATACACAAGTATTGAAGATCTTTTGCCAAAGTGGTTTTGGCACACAAAGGAAGAGATGGATACTGAGCATGCATCCACGGGCCTGGGTCAGGCAGAAAGGTCGATCTGTCTCCGAGCTCTGGCTGACAATGCCAGACAGCAGACGCCTTTTTGGCACAGCTATCATATCTGACATTGAAGAAAAGCACACCTCTCTCAGAAAGGACTACTATCACGCCCTTGTCATTATCTCTTACCTTAAAGCCACATAACAACTATTAGTAAATACCTGTTTGAAAAGGAACCTTTTTTGAGGAATCCATTATGTAAAGCTCCATCTGTCACCAGGGTGACCTTTCACTATGTAAAACTATTCCTATTTCAGGGGGATAAATCTCAGCCTCAGCTTTCATTACCCCAACTCCACTGGCTTACGATAGTGCAGACTAACCTTCCTTAAGCATTTTGGCAGTCTCCCTTTCCAAAATAGGCACCACTGATAAAAAACATCTTACAGCAAGAACTCACATTGCTTGCACTGTTCATTTTAAAATTCAACACAATGAAAACTATCCCCAGGGAGTACCTCACACAAGGGAGGTACGACTGGTTGATTCAGACTCATTCATGGTTTACTGTACCCATCCTGCCTGTTGGTCCACTGAAACAAACCAACCAAAAGCCTCTTTCTTCACAGCCTTCAATTCCAGCTACTCCCTAGTGACATCCACCGGTCACAGGCACTTTCCAAAGGTGCCCTTCAAGCTCATGAAATCTCTGCAAAGCTACCTCCCTCTTTGCATCTCTCAGCTGAAGTTGTCCGTGACTTAAGCAGTCTGCCAGTAGGTAGGTGAGTATCTATCAAGCCAACTAGTATTAAATCCTATTAGTTTGCTTAAATCTGTCTTCCTGTATCCATCTGACTCATTCAACACACAAAACAACAAGCTCTGGAGGATTCTAATTTTATTTTATTGCTGCAGTCCAGCAGCAAGAACAACCAGCCCAACCAACATTTCAACTCTGGAAGAGGCCAGGGAAAGATTTTCTCCTTTTGCTGGCAAGGGCAAGCAGTTAATCTTCTAATTTTCACTGAAAAGAGCAGCAGAGAATAAAAACCTCTCTGCAAGTTGATCAAGTACCCACCCCAGTGGGTAAAACAAACTGCCAAGTGACATATAACAGGATCCCTGCAAAGGAATGCAGGGTCATGGTATACTCTATCTTCCACAATGATTTATTCCTTTAAAAAAGTTGTAAAAAATCAGGGAATAAAGTAGGTGGTCATGTCACTCTCTTCATCTAACAAGTCTGCACTGATACAGTGCACTGAACTAGACTGACTTTCATGACAGCATTGTCAAAATCCACAAAAGTATCAGTAAGTGACGGATGACTGAGCTGTGTGCTTACAAATGGCTACTTCTCCTGCACAGGCAGGAGGAAGAGATTCAGTTCACTGAAAACTTTACAAACTGCAGACGACCTTGTTTACTCCTCATCTCTTCATCCCCTTTTGGTCTCTGTTCGAACTGGAAGAACACCCGCCAGAAAGCACAATCCCCATGGTGCATCAGGTTTCTCATCAACACTGACGGCTCGGTCAGAGTTTGCCTGTGGAGAACATTTTAGTTACATCATGCTGGAGTTTGGCAACAGTCCTGGCATTTAATTAAACAGCCGTTTATTGAAGCAAAGCCCACAGTAGGGCAGACCAAGAGACACAGAGACCTGATGATGTGCCTCATAACAGCTCTCTCCCTATGGCCCAGTACTAACTTTGTGAGTAGTCCTGTTCTACCAGAAATGTAACATTTCAGGTCACTGGCTGCCTAAAATCAGGCTAAAGGGCGTGGTCTACACCCACAAGTACAAAAGCCACTCACATTTTCCAAGAGCAGTGAAACTGCAGTTGACTGACTTCAGGCAAATGAAAGCTGTACAGCCAGTTGCCGTAGTTTAACCCCAGCCGGCAACTAAGCACCACACAGCCACTCACTCACTCCCCCCACCCCAGTGGGATGGGGGAGAGAATTGCAAGGGTGAAAGTCAAAAAACTCGTGGGTTGAGATAAGAACAGTTTAATAATTGAAGTAAAATGAAATAAAATAGTAGTAGTAGTAATAATAATAATATAATACAATAATAATATACAAAGCAAGCGATACACTGTGCAGTTGCTCACCTCCCGCCGACCGATGCCCAGCCTGTCCCCAAGCAGCAATCGCTGTCCCCTGGCCAACTCCTCCCAGTTTATATACTGAGCATGGTGTCACATGGTACAGCATATCCCTTTGGCCAGTCTGGGTCAGCCGTCCTGGCTGTGCCCCCTCCCAGCTTCTTGTGCACTGGGCAGAGCATGGGAAGCTGAAAAGCCCTTGACCAGTGTAAGCACTACTTAGCAACAACTAAACCATCAGTGTGTTATCAACATTATTCTCATCCTAAATCCAAAACACAGCACTATACCAGCTACTAGGAAGAAAAAAAATCAACTCTATCCCAGCTGAAGCCAGTATTAGGAAAAGATGGTCTGGGTCCTTCCAAATTGCCTTCTCCTGTGAAAAAAGATCCACAGAGTAGCCTTGCCACCACGGTTCCCTACACACTTAGAAATGTAAGGCCCAACAGGAAGATAACAAAATAGCAAGCATGACAGTCAGAATATTTTAGGCATTTTTACCTATAAAGTGATGAGTTCCCCAGGTTACAGAGAAAGGCCAGCACCATTGTAACAGTTTAAAGACCTCTTGCTTTAACATAGAATCCTTACCCCTGCTGCCAGGTCTGGAAGATAACTTTAAAACTTCATTCCTGTGATCAAGCATTACAACTTCTAGTTTCAGCCTTTTTTTCCCATGACTGATTTATATCCCTCTGAACATGTGTAGAGGAACCAAGGATGACTCCCCAGAAGCACATGCAGAGTAAGCACATCCGCCCAGAACATCTGTTCTACCTCTGGGAGACAAGACCCGTTTCTGGTTTCACAGTCCTGAACACAGCAGTCTTAAAGGAAGTCTACATGGAAGGTAGAGTTCCCATTTCCTACAGATGTTCTGGTTTAAGTCAACATTGCCATTCTGGCCCTCTGAATAGGATCTTTTACACAGGTTCTAGTATTCTTTTATCAAAAATACATTCCCTGATGTACAATAGCCTTTCCCCTGACTCCAGCTATACGCCATGCCATGCTGACAGTGCACGGTCAGTTTAGATTCAAGCAATACACTCTTGATCCTTCTTCTTAGCTGCCTCCAATCAGTGAGATGCCCACTAAAAATTTTACTGTAATGGTCTCCTTCCTGCAGTACTCAGCATTTTGCACCACTGAGTTCATGCCACGTTTGCTTTTCCACGCCACAAAATTCTTTCACTGTAGTATGGTATAGTCCTTTTGCAGCAGGGATGTTTCCCATTGTTATTTACAAATTGCTGGAGTTCATCTAGTTCAATGTCAGTAATGAAAATGTGTAGTCAAGACAGGTCTGAGGGAACAGCGCTAGTAACATCTCCATTGTGGTAACTTCCTCTTGAAAAGAACTTACTATACTCTTCACATCAGCCAAGCTTTTTTTCATTCAAAGACAAGTCTCATTTCAATCCCCATTTTTTTCCCCTACAAGAAGTTGTATCAGGGGATTTAATTAAATTTACACAGGCAAGGCTAATGCACTAGATGTAATCAATTGTCTTACATTTCAACTAGAAACGACCCACCTTTGCCAAGATAGCATCTCTTGTCTGAGTTCACATTTAACTCTTGTGCTTGATCTCTCATTTTCAAAAATGCACAGAATTGGAGAAGACAAAAATAAGGCCAACTACCTGAATCAGTTATTTCCCACTGAGTATTTAATTTGTCCCTTCTCCACTCAAATCACCACCATCTGCTCCCCAACCTGAGAGGCTACCAGAAAACTGCTGCTGTACTGTTTTGTTTTCTTTGCAGCTGTTACCCTATAGTAAAGAGATCTTTGGGCCTCTGCAAAAGAGGATTACCAGCCCAGGCAGGAAGGGGATTCTGAAAGAGGGCTGAAGGGTTACACAGACAAACTGTGTGAATTTTGTTTCCTTAAGCCCTTAAAAGGCCTGTAATAGGCAGGATCTGCACAGGCTGGCCTCGCTCTTTGAGAAAATTCGGACTACCATGGCAGTAGCATTTGCATGCTCAGAGGCTAATGCCTTCTCCCAGGAGACAGGTTTGCAAGGACAACTGGTGGTAGGGGAAAAGGAGATGAGGCAGCAAAGAGCTGCAGTGACCCTGCAGGTACTGGTCAGTAGAAAAGATGCACTCCCTTTCTGAAGTAAACATTAAACATAAGCAACCTAAGGCAGAGCTTCCTTTCATTAATGAACTAAAACTGATACACGTTTGGTTTTGATATAATTTTATACTAAAATTCAGCTTGGCAAGAATAAAAGTTTGAAAATACAACGCAGCAGCAGCATGTTCAATATGACAACCATTACCACAAGCATTACAAAAACCTTACAGCTTCCTATCTGTGAACTGTCAATCATGAAACTTTGATGGCATTTGGAGAGAAAAGGAAGAGTAAGACACCAAATACGTGACAGATCCATTCAAAGGTCTCCTCTCCCTTTACCAAATGTCTTTCAATACAATCTTAAAAAAAAAAATTGTAACACTTGCCACCAAGAATACAAGGTCAATTGAAGACTCATAGGGCTGATCTATGGTCAAACCTCATAAAAATGAACTTGAACTTCTAGTTAACTAAGATTCATACTTGCACATATAAAAATCAAAAGCTAATCACCCACAAAAACAAACAAACACAGCCCCAACAACAACAAAAAAAAAAAAAAAAATCACAAACCAACCAATAACAGCAATAATACCTGCAGCTAAAATTATTAAAATGCTATGAAAATCAAGCTACTTTAAGTCTAACCTACATTTTCAAGAATACCTGATCTTGGTATACAAACACTGTAGTGCTCCAAATGTATGAAAAACTTTGAACGTTTGGCCATGAGAACCTACTAAATTGAGCAATTTCCAGACAAAGTACCTTACAGGGAAGATTGGACTATCTTTACAAGCACATTGCATGTTCAAATGAAAATTTATGGGAACAGGCAACCTTTTAAAAGTTTCTCTGTTGTATGCAATAGCTGCAGTATGGTATTGTAAGTTGTTCTCAAGTCAAGATTGGATTTCTATAGGGCACAGTAGCAAACACTAAATTTTAAATTTAATCCAATATGACATATCAGATTTTAAAGTTCTTGTATGCATAGTCATTTTAATTCTGAAGAGACAGACATTTTTTAAAAAATGGAGGCTAAAATCCTCCACAAAAATCCAGGTACCTGAAGGCTGTCAAAATTCATATGACTGCCATGACTTCAAAACACAATTAAATACACCTTGAAAGTTGATACACGATGTGAATGCAACTTCTACTGTCAAGATTAATAACAGCAGATTATTTTTCTCCGTCTGTTTGATACCAATACTAACTGTATTTCCTGGGTCTTGGCTATGACTAGGCCAATAATTTCCATTCTGCCTAAACAAGAGGCAACAGGAGTCCCAATGACCTTGAGCAAACACCTGTTTCTGTACACCCACATTTTAGATGAGGCTTTTGGAATGTGTTTCCACCAAAGACCACCATTAACTTGCTACATCTGGAGTAGAGAGAAGTACTGTGGCGGGCAGGCAAGACAGAGCACAGCTGAATTAAAACAGAGAAACACATTTGCTTATACAAAAACTTATGCCACTTAGGGCCAGCGAGGCAGAGGTGTCAGATCTCATCTCAGAAAGTTCCTCCTCTTGATCTCTTTGCAACAAAAAGGTATGTAACTACATATGCACTGGTAAATGATATGCATTGGTTGGGTACCTCACACTATACCTATATTATTTCAATAACTACTTACATTTGAGTCAGAATTCTTAAAGAAACATTGAAAGTTCTAACTACGATCTGACTTCATAATGGGTTACAGTATATGCTTAATGTCAGGCATTCCCCACCCGGTTTCCAAACGCAGTCAGAAGCAGTCAAAATGGCTTTTTGCATTCTATTGCCAAATTTTATTTTTAACATAAAGAATCTATATGCTTATTTTCCTTTTGTGTCAAAGGTTACAATAGTTTCGTTAATGGACAGCAATTTTTAACCAGACCTTTCTAAACCTTAACTGCCTTATTATATGCCAGTTACTGTGAGAATTAGTATTACAAAGACTTCACAGTCTACATATCGTTTAGGAGCTCTGCAACACCACTCACATTAAAAACTACCCAAGGACACCTGTGTAGAAGTGAAAGCTGTTGAAATGAACACTAAATGTTCCCTGTAACTGTTCTGACTGCCTAGGAGACCTGCTTCAGAAAAATGTACTAATAGACTAGAGCTCTGTCTTATCTGTAAATACCGGGATCTGTGTAGTCACCATCCTGATCTTCAGGCAAAACCATATTAAGAAAGAGAGGCAACCATGATTACCAGTCAATCTTTGATGTGTTCGTCAATTGTGCAACTGAATAAGCAAATCCTTGGGGATAACAACAACATATTATCAGGGCTTACCACAGACTGCTGTTAGCTCAAATAGTAGAGGTCTTAAATAGTCTAGACAGGCTGCTTAAGATTCTGGATCCTGTGCTGCAGGTGATTTGGACAAGAATATGAACAGAAACAGAAAACTAGCGATAAAAGCAATCCTCAACACATGGACCCTCTAACAGAAGGCATAACTAAGCAGAAAAAAAGAATTTATATGATTTGCTGTTACAAACAAGCAAAATATTTACCTCGATTTTCCCATGGCAGGAAGTCTGAATGCCTGCTTGGAAAAATTTCTGAAGATCCAGCCACACTGGGAGTACACTGTTATATCTACTTATGCTGTCATTTTCCATATGTTTCTTAACTACTATTCATTTGTGTATGAAGTGAGAACCACATCTTACCTCTACATTTTTGGAACTTATCTTTACAATTCCCGTAGTGGTTTTTATTAAAACATTTTTTATTTTTATTTTTAAATGAATCAATCAATGACTGGTAAATCATGCAAATACTTTACCTTTTAATAAAGACGTGGCATTTAACTAAGACATAGTTGGATTACTTCTGTGTTTCCAGAATTACATGATCAACAGTATACCTAAAATTCAGCACATGTAGATCAAAAAACTCTTCAGGCCTAAGTTTCCTCTCCAGTTACACTCCTGCAGAACAAGTTTCCCTGAAGTGGGTTCCCCCCAATTTGAATCACCTATTACAGCTGTTTGCTGATTTAAAATAGGAAGGGCCAGGGCATGCAGAACAATCAGTGTTTCCAGGTCCCAGTTGCTCTGTTTAATCCAGAGCATTAAGATAGATTCCCCAACGTGGGAAGCAGAGCCATGTTGACATGCCTGTGAGTATCTGACGTCCAGCTATCAGGAGCTGTTACTGCCAGCAGACAAAAAACATGAACAAACTGGCCAGTGACAAGAGTACTCCTTGGATAAGAGCAGCAGATGCTGACAGTATTCAGCTTTTAGTAAAGTACCTAAAATATTTAGAGTACTTAGCATTCTTCTTTTATGAGTATAGTCTAGGAGAGAACAACAGTCCTCATTAAGGCTAAAGAAAAATATGACCTACAGAATAAGTCAGAAAAACTTAAACCATTACTACCAGACATTTGTCTAGATATGGACCATCCCATCTTGTGATGGGAAAGAACCTCTCCAAAACACTTTTTAAGTCCTGTATTGCAGGAAATGCTCGCCATACAAAAACCAGTATTCAGGAAAAGCAAGCCTAAGGCAGGATTAGATAATTACAAACAGAGAGACATGCAAGTTATGCAACTTTGAGTCAGAGTGGTTATCAAGCTACAAAATCCGCTTTTTGCGGGATTCAGCCAATAATCACAGATAGTAAATGTGTCCATTTGCCTGTCTTCTATCCTTACCAAGGAGGAAACATAAACCTCACAATCCTTCTTAAACCCCTGGAATGGCTTCAAGTCCATAAAGGAATTCTGCACAAGTTATTTGAAATTCACAGGCCAGATCAACTTCAGAAACTTTTGCTGAAGAAGCAATGTCCATTAGGAACAGCATTTCTTCTCATGCAAAGCTTCTACATGGATGAGGATCTCAGTTTAGACAATTATACCAGCAATAAATGGATTCTCCAATGGTATTTTACCTGATCTGAGGAAATCATTATAGACTACATTTGAAAATGCCCTTTTCCCCGTGTAAGCTAAACTAAAACTAAGAGAGCTTATAGCTGTACCTAGCTGATAGATGAGCTCTCATTATATGTTGACCCTCAGTTTTAAAGGTAGTCTCATTTTTCTGAAGTAGAGCTTTTCAGAAGAACAAGCATACCTTCTGCATGCAAACAGAGGCTTGGACTTGCAGACAAAGTCACTCTCGGTGAAAGCTGTCCCACTCAGACCCATCAAGTACAAGCCAGGGCTTGGAGCTCCATCACTCCCATGTGATACAAGCAAAGTATTTGAGAAAAAGCTATTTCAGGGTAAGATGAACTCAAGCAACGATATGCTTCAAAGCTTTTGCTGTAAAAATATTTTATAAAACCCATCCCTTATTGAGAGCTATTGAAAACAGATGAACAATAAAAATGCTTATGCAGAAAAAATAAAAAGCTTGGAAAAAGGCAGCTTTATTTCTTATCGTCCATAAATCCAATAGTTAGGGATGTACTATACATGTGACAAAATTGAATTTCCAGAACCCTAGAATGGTCCTTCATAGTTCAACGCAAATTCATGGAGCTTCAATTAATTTTATCATCTTGAGAGGAGTAGTTTTCACAACTAGGTTAATATGTTGTCACACAACAAGGCTGTACTTTTGGAGTAGAGCTAGAAAAGCAGCATTATATAGCAAGGAAAAAACAGACTCACCCTCTCTAATGAAATTTCTCATATTGCTGCTGCTCTGGGGCTCAACCACAAGGTGTCAGAAACAAACATTTTCAGATAACTGTAGTGATGCATGATCACAATTTGCAGGATTTATTTTTTAAACACAAAATATGACCGCAGCTTTTTACTTCTGCTGACTACTGGAGGCAGTAGAATTGTAATATTTCAAATAAGGAGCAGTGAAGAATGAACAAGAAAAGCAGACCCACATATCTCTCATTCCTGCTTCAGATATCAGTCATACCACCCACCCCACCCCCCCCCGCAAAAAAAAAAAAAAAAAAAAAAATCTAGCTTACAGGTTCTGTCAAATAACTCTTCATGTGATTGCATTAAACTACTCTTTCTTTGGGATTCACTAAGGGTTACTGTGGAAGATAGGACGCCAGGCTACAGGGATCTCTTGTTTCAGCCAGTACATGTATTTCAGGCTCTGTGCAAAGGTACTTCCAGGAACATCTTTAGAGAGAACAGTCTTGCCCATACAGCCCTTTTCTTCCAGTTCCTACTTCTGCCACTGTTGATAACTGCCATTAAAATCTTAAATTTAAAGCATGAATCATTGGACACACACAGAGTCACTACGCAAACCCTGAGCTCTCAGTCTTGAGAGATGAGCACAGTCAATACACAACATTTCTTAGGATAAGAGCAAATAATTAGTATTAAACTCCGTGACAGAAATACAACAGCACAACACACAGAGTGTTTCTCCAATGTAAACCCATACAAAAAAGTTCCGCTCTGAAGGACAAACACACAGACGCCCATGTGTTACAGAGGAAGGCAAGTAGTCCCACAGCAGCACAGTCTCACAGGTCAAGTACACGTTTTGTGTTAGCAGAAAGCACGCCAATGAATCCCAAGGAATCAATCACCATTTGAGGTTAGTATCAACCAAAAATAAAGACGTTCAAGTCTAAATAGCACTTTTACATCACACATGCATTTTAAGATAAAAGTGGTACTTCGCTACAAATGAGGCATAAAGTACTTTGCAACAATTTATTTTATTGTCATTAAACATTCAAAGAAGCAGCAACTCTAGTCTGTTTACTATGGCCAAATGCCCAGATTTAAATTTTTTTTTTTTTTTCATGCATGTGTTTAAGTTAAAGATTGGACAGTTTAGGCTGCAAGAAAACAGAAGGCAGAAAATGCGAACAACTTTGCCTTGAGACGAGGGGACTTGCAAACCTTGCAGGTCATTTATCTCTACAGCAACATAGGTGAAATTTTGCCAAGACTGGAGATTCCCAATTAGTTGAGGCAGTACAGGATCATCCAGTATTTTACATCAATTTCCTCACACCTCAGAGAATCAGAGAATCATAGAACGTCCTGAGTTGGAAGGGACTCACAGGCATCATCGAGTCCAACTCCTGTCCCTGCATAGGACAACCCCAAAATTCACACCGTATGTCTGAGGGCATTGTCTAGTTGCTTCTTGAATGTTGTCAGGCTTGGCGCCGTGACTACCTCCCAGGGGAGCCTGTTGCAGTGCTCCACCACCCTTTGGGTGAAGAACCTTTTCCTAATGTCCAACCTAAACCACCCCTGGCATAGCTTCCTGCCATTCCCTTGGGTCCTATCACTGGTCGCCAGGGAGAAGAGATCAGCCCCTGCCCCTCCTCCTTCCCTTGTGAGGCAGCTGTAGACCACGATGAGGTCTCCCCTCAGTCTCCTTTCTCCAGGCTGAACAGACCAAGTGACTTCAGGCGCTTCTCATACAGTTTCCCCTCTAAACCCTTCACCATCTTTGTGGCGTCCTCTGGACGCTCTCTAGTAGCTTCGTATCCTTTTTGTCCTGTGGCGCCCAAAACTGCACACAGTACTCAAGATGAGGCCGCACCAGTGCAGAGTAGAGCGGGACACTCACCTCCCTCGACCCGCTGGCAATACAGTGCTTGATGCGCCCCGGGACACGGCTGGCCCTCCTGGCTGCCAGGGCACACTGGTGGCTCATGTTCAACTTGCCGAGTAGACAAAACTCACTTAGAGTACCTGTCCTTAGGATCCTCCACTACCATCTGCAACTCCAACTAGCAAAAGGAAATCAAGACCATTTATTCCACTAAGTGAATGTGGAAGAAAATCCTGCCTACAAACTTGCCTGCAGCTCTGGTACCTACTTAAGAACTCACCTACAGAGTTAGGATATTCTGGGAGAGACGAGGCAAGGTTTCTCCCTTTTCTACTTGATAATCTGGCTCTGAACCTCTGGCTTCATTTCCCCCTCTGCTTTTCTGGAATGAAGGAGCCTCGATCCAGTTCTGTCACTAGATTTATGAGAAATGTGCAACAGAGACCCAGTGGACAGCAAGGCCCAGTTCTGTCACTCCTAAATTTTCCTTTGCTTCAGAGGAGTTTTCTGGCTGCTATAATTTAGTTGGCCTTTCTTATTTCCTGTGCCTCTCACAGACAATAAACAGAAATATTCCAGACATTACTTTTTGTCTGGGTCCCAAAAAGCATTTTCAAAACAACACAAGCACTTGCAGTGCCCACTCTCCCACACTTCTCCTCAAGCTACACAGCAGAAGAGAAATACTTACACTTATCTGAGGAGACAACTGTGCCATTAAGCAAGGGAAGAATAGCTTCTTAGCCACTTCACAGTTTACTCAAAAGGGATTAGGAGGTGGAAGGGAAAATTCTTTAAGACGTTAAACACTTCTGGACAGTCTGAACTACACCAGTACAGAAAAAACACTACCTGAGCTGCAAAAAGTCAAGCAGCAGTTGCAGCCAGCCAGCCATCTCCACATGGGAGCATACCCAAGGTTTTATTTACTTTGAAGACAGCCAGTGAACTATGAAGAACTGTTGTCAGACTTTACAAGAGCACAGCAGGCAATTGGATTAACGGTGAGTCCAAGGATCAGAGAAGCAGAGGCAACCAGTGATGTTCGTCTCTCAGAATACAATAAGGTGAATCCAGACTGATCTTAGATTGAAGTTTACTTTCAGCTCCTGAGAGACAATTTGAGTGGCAGCTCTTGAAGGAGCAGTAGCAGATTTGACCCAAAATTACAAACTTGAATTCCTTTGGCAGCTTCTGGATGGATTCCTTACCTGTTATGTTTTCAACTTCATTCAAACATTCAAAGCCCTAGCTGGAAAAATGAGAACATCTTTCTTACCTAATCCTAACCCTTCCAACATTATTGCAGAGCTTTGCAGCAGTTCACACTGCAAGATAGCGCAGGAAGTAACTGAAGCAGCAAGCTTTCTTTAAAAGTACTTTTGAAAGCCTTTGTGTCACTCATCTAAATGATGTTATCTATACATACAATGTTATCGAATCATAAATCCATTACACTTCAGAGCAAATCTTAACATAAGTGGCAAAGCAACTACAAAACATAAGATAGGAAGAGTTGTCCATTTACCGTTCACAACTAATGCAATCTCTTCAGACGAGTTCTCTTCTGTCTACTGTAAAGAGTCAATCTTCAAGGAAAAAAAAAAACAACACAAAAACAAACAATCAAACCAATGATACTCTTCCCAACCTAGTTAGAAAGCACTGAAGGACTGCCTGATGTGCCAGATCCTTGAGGTGTTTTGGACTACGACCAAACAGGAGAGAATATTAAGCTACTCTAGTTCTTTTTACCTATTGGGAAAGAGGAAGGTAAAAGTCAGTCCTTTAGTAGACGGAAGACAGCAACAAATTTATTTAAGTTCACAAAAGTTTTGATTACACATTAAAGCTGCACTTTATAGGAGTTACTCTGCCACTGCTCAGATGCAGCATCCCTGTCTCCTCCATCACAGAACACCCCACCAAAAAGTCCCAGGGCAATACCCAGCTTATTGCATCTGATGTCTCATCTCATCTCCATCAGAAGAGCAGCAAACTAAGAACACATTACATCAATAAAAGAATTGTAATTCCGCAACTTTCCAAAGAGGATAGCCCTACAAAAAAACAAGACTAGGCCTGTCACATTTCACTGGGTCAATTCAATGCACTACCTTAATTATATTAACACAAAGCATTAGTGTTAGCATTGTTTGTATATATTGAATACATTCAAATATAAATCACATTCTGCTTTTAATGAAGATACCGCTAAAGCTTTTAATACCAGGAAAGGGTGTGTGTAGATATCAACTTGTTTAAAAAAAAGCAGACAACACTGGTGAAAAGAACACCACCTCCATAAAACCCATCAGAGTTGAAGATGCATGCATCTGTTGACAAGTACAGTTTTTGCCAATTTCTGTGTTTCTCAGTCTCACATAAAGAAGTCAGAGGGCATATCTTTTCCTTTCCTTCTGTGCTGAAGCTATGAAAACATTATGGTAAACTGTTTATGAAAAATGCAATTAGTTGGTTTCTGGTCTGCTAGCAACTAGAATTATCAGGACTCAGCTGATGCATTTCAGAAGACGGCCAGGATTTAATGACTTTCCTGTGTAACTGATGTGGGCTAGACAGTCTCAAGGAAAGTACAGTGAGTCTGGTTTCCAGTCTCCTTAACACATTTCATTCTCACATCACTTGTGCTGGGTTGTTTGCGTTTTTTCTTAAGGCAAAACTTAGTACATTTGACTGTCCCTACCAGAATATTGCATTTTAATTAAAAAAAAAAAAAAAATTAATAACAATACAGTTCCATTACTCAAATGGAGTATTTCAGAAATAAGCCATCCCTTTTAGATCACAAAAGTCAATGCTCATCACAGAACACTGAAAATCATACCCTCAGCCTTATCTCTTCAAAGCCATTTTACTGGAACCAGATTGAAAACTACTTTAAGGATTCTTACTGGAATTCTAGAGCTTAAAATTTTAGAAATTCCATTAACTTAACACATATACTAAGAAGAAGCAGGGGCTTGAAGCAAGTCGTGAATGCATTTTTTTTTTTTTTTTTTTTAAATACAGTACACTGTTAAACTAAAAGGCCAGAATATCAACACCATTGCATAGTGTGAATACACAACATCTCCATTATATACATTGACCTTATTGGCCTTAAAATTTTAAGGCCAGTTTCCTAAAGAATTTTGTTGTTCAGGTATTTCTATTCTCATCATACAGCTTTGCAGAAGTCCAAAACTTATTACTCATGTTGCAGTCTTGGTATCACTAACACAGGACTTCAGCTGTTTGGCAGGCAAACCTAAAATGTAAACATAGGAATTAGCATACGAAGGTGGGGGTTTTTGGTTTGGTTTTTTGTTTGTTTGGTTGTGGTGGGTTTTTTTTGGTTTTTTTTTGTTTTTTTTTTTTTACTTTTTATGGCTCCATCATGAAGGAAGATTTAAAAAATAGCTAGCGTCCTTATTTTAAAAAATATCCATTTTAAAAAAAACAGTGGCTCTTATTCCAGAGGCAATAGGCTCAGCCATACCATGAGATAAGGTCCCTTTCTCAAAACCAAAGCAAAGTCAATTTTGATATTACTGTAGAAGAGAATAGCAGAGAACACTTCATGTAATTTGCTAATCTTCCACCATTTTCTGTCATCCAAACACACACGTGGTTAAAACCAGAAACATCTCAGTTCACTAGATGATTCACTAGAAAAAACAGATTGACCTACTCTCTGTAAGGCATTCATTCAAAGGATGTTTTACTTGCTAAACATCTCTTTCATGGTCCAGGAAAGATTTTTCTCAATCATCATCTGCACACACACACACCTTTCCCCTGCAACTCCACCTCTTTGTGCTTTCAATTGTAAGACTCAAGACACTAGAATATGTAGCTGAGATTACACTGAGTTTTTTTCCTCAGACCTCCTATTGTCAAGTCTACAGCAAAGAAAGTTTTACACGAAAATCCTCATATTGGAACAGCACGTGTTGTTACAATGCAATAAGTGCTGGAAAGGACTAATCTTCATCTTCAAATCAACTTAGAGTACCTACCATTTGTAAAGTGGGGGAGAGGAGGTGGAACGATTTTGTTAGTCTTAGTTCTGACATCCACTGCTACCGACTAAAGAGCAGTCCCCAATTCTCCTGTGACCCTGCTTGATTTAAGTAGCAATAAGCTGTATTGGCAACACACTTCCAAACTGAGGAGGATGGAAAAGGGATAGCAGCAGTTCTTGCTCGTAACAAAAAAGATTTTTCATTGGACACTGCAGAACCTCAAACAGATCAAATTCCAACCAGGTGAAGTATAGCACCTGCAAGAACTATGAAAAAGAAACTATGTATACTTTTTCCTCCTGTGGAAAGGTAAAGCTCTAGAGAGATGGAAGGAATTGCGGAGGGCTTAAGGGACAGTTGGAAAGATCTGCGTGCAAAAGTACCACAGAGCAGCATTGCACCATTATCATACAGTTTCTGGAGAGCATGCTAAATCAAAGCGGATTAGAAACCAATGAAAACCCCGAGAATTCTTTGCATTTGCCCTTGAGCTCTCACATTGCTCATCCTGCACCTCCAACACTGCTACAGGTTACAAACACAAAGACCAAAAGCAGATTTCTCATGTAAAACTGAAAGTAAAATATCACACACTTGTTTAAGTGTGGTCATGCTGCCTACTAGTTCAGGATTTGTGTGAAAGACTGAGGAACTCCAGAGAAACCACCCTCTCCCCCACCCTGCCCTTCCTTACCTGGGTACGTAAAGCAGGCTTCCTCATCAGCCATCTAGGACTACAGGGCTAGATCGCTACATACCTATATGTGAGCTTGATATATCCCACTTGTTCCAGAGAGGTTTTGTACTAGACTGTGTTCATTATTTCTGGAGAATGCTACCTACTGGAAGACTTTTCCATGTGAGATCAAGGATTCATCTTGTACAAAACAGTGGCTTTTGGGCATAAGCCAGCAGACTTGAGGGCTCTCTTCACAAGGCTGCCCAACTGCCAAGTACCTCCACTTTCAGCCCTTAGTAAATACAGGATTTGTTCAACTAACAAACAAAAACTTAGAAGAATGAGTTCTATTGATCACACAGGATTTCGTCCACACTCCACTTGCTACGCATAAGCCAGCAGCTACAGAGTTAAAGCAAGATTGTGTGAGGATTCTTTTTCTCTCAAGTGCATAGTTAGAGACCTGGCCTTGGCTCAAAAATACCTCCTAAATTTTCAGAATCCTTCACAATTTGTCTTACATTTCCTCAAAACCATGGATGGCTAGCATTAGAAACAAGGCAGTTATCAGTATGACTCAATTCACGAAAAGACCAGGCTCTGTGTCCTAGCTACCACATTCCTTTCAGCCAAGTGCCGATGCCTCAGTTAGGAAGAAAATTGAGGAGAACACGGGTAGGATTAATTGGTACTTAAAAGGCACAAACGGACAAACCCCACAACCACTAACAGCCAACTCAGCTGTGTGAAAGGCTCCTGTGTCTGACTAGACTTGTTCTGGTTTAGACTCTAATCCTGTGGAAGCCAAACTTCACTTTCTAGGAATGTTTTTGCTCATGTTGGGACTTAATGAAGAAACCCTACACTTCAGTGAAGGACACGGGGGGAAGGGCAGGAGGAGATCTTATCCACAGAAGGGCATGAATTTATTTTCTACAGAAAATGAGGCCTGGCAAAATGAAAGCAAGAAACCCAGAAAGGAACAGGTCTGCAACATTCACTTGTGACCAACTTCTGCTGCCAACATTTCTTCTTGTGCTCAAAAATGGTAAGTGATAGGGTGGTTCAATTCCACCTCGTTACCTGATGCACAACTAGAGAAACGTGTACAATTTTTAAGATGCTGGGCAGTCATTCCAGTTCTGCTCTCAGAGACAGAAGTACAGCTTGACATACCATGTACTTTCACGGTGAGATGCAAATGACATCATTACCAAAGCCCTAAATCAAAACACAATCATTCAATCAATGAATTCCTGGACAACCAAACAGAAACTAACCCTTCCCTTTACTCACAATTCCTGTGTTACCTCTTGATAAACTGTAAGCCCATTCACAGTTGGATAATTTCTCAGATATGAGAAAAGCGCTCGCACATACAGTCTCTTGAAACCAGAATCAAAGCAGGAAAAATTAGTAATTGTTTGAGGGAGAGGAAGTTTCACATTCACCTTTGTTCCAGCAGTTCCTGGCAAGAGAAATAAATACCCACAACAAGCATTCATGTTTCTCCGTAAAGACAACCATGCGGTGCAACAAAAGGTACACCCACAGGGGAATAAAAAGCAATAATTTCCCAAGAGAAATGAAGACATAAGCAAAATATTCTGCTCATGCCTGAGTGCCAAAGAAAACTTCATACTAGGCTATGCTGTATAGTCTATACATACAAATGGAAAGAAAGCCTGTTTGAAAAAAGTCACCCCTAAAATTTTTTGTTTGAACATTTTAATTCAGGCACTGTGGATATAGTTCTGATCCCAATATCTTTCATAGACCTGATTATGTCACAGGGCATTTAACCTTCCATGTTGCTAGAAAGTTACCCCCTCTGCCACACAGAACAAATATTCAAGGAACAGATAATATTAACAGGTGAATTAACCTAAAGGTAGCTTTTTGGTACTAAAACCAAAATGTAAACTTCATTGCCGAGTAGCGTAACGTAGCAATACCCAAAAGACATTGTGTTGTACATGGCTTTAGTTTTAAACAGAAGATTCTAAACTGAGAAGGATCTATGAGTGCTTTAGAGCATTAAAAATTAACTGTGTCATCTGGTAATGATTGTTTTTTGTTTTCAGAAGAAAATTTAAGACAATCGTATTTCATTATCTCACTTATGAAAAATAAGCTTTCTTCTAAACTTGAATATTAACCTACCCCTTGCACCATAATTTAAATGGGACATCTAAATCCTTTTTGATCCAATTCTAGAATATGTGGGAAGAAGCAAATCTTTACACCAGCAGAACATGGATTACTGTCAAATATTTTTACCAGTCATGCCTACATCAATTTGAAGACTGCAGAAATTATTTCCTACCATGATTAATACAAATATAATTTCTTCATTAGTTAAAGCAACAATCTTCATTATCTAGGAGAGCAAAAAAATGTGATCCTGGGCTAGCTGTTCCTTCTGAAAAAAGCAAAACTCCATTGAAGAAGCTTTTCATGAAAGCACAAACCAGAATCAGCAACAAAAAAACTCCAGAGCCGGATTCTACCACCACAACTCTTAGGAGGATTCTTCTATTTTATCTGTTCTCTGCCAAGAGAGAGCATAGTCATTGAGAAAGAGTGAGTTTCTTTATACAGTGGAAATGAAGACTTTTTTTTTTTTTAACCTTAATAATACAAGGTAAAGATAAATTATAGCCGAAAAACTGCAAACCAGCTGTAGACACAAGTTTACAGAGCGCTGTTTAGAGATACTCAACTACTGTAAGACAGCCTTAACACTTGCCAGAACTTGCTACAGTTGAACTCCACTGCTTCTGAAAGCCTGGTAGTACCTTCTGTACACATAAGTAACCAGTAGAAGTACAGGGGGATCAAGTTAGGGAGCATTTAAACAAACTGGACAGACACAAATCCATAGGACCTGATGGGATGCGCTTCCGAGGGATGAGTGATGTGGCCAGTGCCATGGCAAGGTCACTCTCAATTATCTTAGAAAGGCCATGACAATCAGGAGAGGTACATAAGGACGAAAGCAAAAATCACCCCTGTCTTCCAGAAGGGCAGGGAGGACAATCTAGGGAACCACAGGCTGGTCAGCCTCACCTCAATCCAGGAAAAGTGACAGAGCTTTCTGGAAAACATTTCCAAGCCAAGAAGGTGATCGGGAGTCATTAGTGTGGATTTATAAGTGGAAGTCATGCCTGATCAATCTGATAGACATCGACAAGGAAACGACTGGCTTAGCAGATGAAGGGAATACAGCAGATGTGGTTTACCCTAACTTCAGTAAGACTTTCCAACTCTGTTTCCCATAGCACCTTCATAGACAAATGGATGAAGTACAGACTAGGTAAATGAACAGTGAGACAAACTGAAAACTGACTAACCTGCCGGGCTCAAATTGTTGTGATCAGCAGCACGAAGTGTACCTGGAGCCCCACCACTAGCGGTGACCTGGATGATGGGAGTGCACCCCCAACAAGTTCACAGATGATACAAAGCTGGGAGGAGTGGCTGATACATCAAGGGCTTGCTGTCATTCAGATGGACCTCAACAGGATAACAGATGGGCCAACAAGAGCCTCAGGAAGATAGTTCAATGAAAGGAAATGCAGAGTCCTGCACCTGAGGAGGTATAACCAGCTGGAAAGCAGCCTGCTAGAAAAGGACCTGGGGGTTCTGGTGGACATCAAGTTGAACATGAGCCAGCAATGTGTCCTCACAGCAAAGAAGGCCAACTGTATCCCAGCCTGCATCACTGCATTGCTAGCAGAGTGAAAGAGTTGATCCCTCCCCTCTACTCAGCACTGGTGAGGCTACATCTGGAGTGCTGGGTCAGGCTCTGGGCTCCTCAGTACAAGAGAGTCATGGACATTCAATGAGTCCAGTAAAGGGCCACAAAGAGGATAGATGCTCCAATCCCTTTGACACACAAGGAGAGGCTTAGAGAGCTGGGACAGTTTACCCTGGAGAAGAGAGGGCTCAAGGGGTAATCTTATCAATGTGTATAAATACGTGGAGGGAGGAAGAGAGGGGAGTAAAGAAGACAGAACCAGACTCTTTTCAGTGACAGCCAGTGAACAGACAAGAGGGAATGGGCACAACTGAAACACAAGCACTTTCATTGAACATGGGTCAGTCGGTCCTAAGCGATAGGCGAGTGCCGTTCTGAAAGGGCGGAAAAAAAATTAACAAGCTGCCCAGGGAAGTGGTTGAGTCTCCATCCCTGGAGGTATTTAAAGAACGGATAGATGTGGTGCTTGAGGACATGGTATAGATGGACTTGGCAGTGTTAGGTTAACGGTTGGACTTGATGATCTTAAGGGTCTTTTCCAACCTTGATGATTCTATGATTCTATGATTTAAACATAACAAAACATCCATATTTATTTTCTTTAAATCTACAGGTGACTGAGCACTGGAACAGGCTGCCCAGGGATGTTGTAATGTCTCCATCTTTGGAGGTGCTCAAAAATCTGACTGCACATGGTTCTGAGCAACCTGCTCTTAGTTCACTGTTTCGAGCAGTGGCTTGGCCTAGACATCTCCAGAGGTGTCACTTCCAATCTGTGAGTTTGTATACTTCAAGCTCTAAAGTGGACATCGAGATATGGCCAGGCGTTGATTGGAAGATGTTCTAATTTAATTTTACTGCCTGTACTGATCTCCACTGACAGTCTAGCATTGCAGAGCAAGAGAGCAGTTCCTCAGCAAGAGTCTCTGCAGTAAGAACACCTATGTTCTCAAACCCTGCTAAAAACAGATGAGGGCCTTCAAGCTTGTTGGCTACAAAAGAGTACAATCAAACATGAACTCAAGGAGGAAGGTCAGCTACTAGATCTTCTTGACATACAAGAGCATATTGTTAGTTTCAACTTAATGCTAGCATGGCTAACTGGAATTGAAATCCTTCTGTGCTGAGGCTTTTATTTATACCTCTTTTAGTAAATCCTAAGGTTCCAAAAATTCTAAAAGCATGAGTCGTAGTAGTATAATATCAACAATTTTCACCACATATTTCAGCAATAGCTTATTGTTTCCATCATCTTAGTTTAAAAAAAAAGTTATGTTGATGCCACAAGCAACTTCCTTATAAACTGTCAGAGAAAAGGCAAATGGAATACAGAGAATAGAAATATGTTTTACTAGGTACCACATAAAAGATGATCTGTTCAGTAGTTCTGTTGGTGACCAGCTGTTGCCTTTTGTCTTGCACTCCAGTGGTGAGCTAGATAAAGTACTACCATCATTGTGCCAGTGACAAAACAACAACATATTTCATTATCAGAGCCACGAGCACCGTAAGAAACTCTCAAATACATGCACTTTCTGTTCATCAGTTCCCACAATAGCTTTACTAGCTCTCAAGGATAGGATTTAAATGTAATACTAGTTCTTTAAGTAATTATTACACAATTTAAGGAAAAAACTCTCCGAGTTCCTCTGTCCCATGCAGTCACACAGGAAGAGGATTGTGTGCAATCTGGCAACAAAGTAATATAGAGCCTTAAATAGATGGCCTGCTTCTCCACAATGCATGCAGTCATACCAGCAATAAGGCTGGGCTCCCCAAGAACTGACTAGGTTACACTTGTAATGTGACAGCTAGACTTGATCCAAATTCTCCTTTCACTGTCAAACAAGCCTGTGTGACTCTTGATCAAAAGCGGTTCTTCCTAGGTAACTATCACTGATATTACGCGAGTGTTTCTGGCTTCTCCTTTTCTTTCTCAAAAAACCCAACCAAACAAAGACATCTGACCTCATAACTGCTCCTTTTATAATATCATCTGCAAATTTCATTAGTGTTTTTATGGGAACAGAGAAGGAAATCAAGGAAGATAATTTTTAAAATAGATTCACTGAAAAGACTATTAAAACACCTTCCTCCAAGTTAGTATGCTGTTTGAGAAGACTGTGGCTATTATACACATTTGTACACAAATCCCCAAGAAAGCAAACTGTCACATGATTTAAGATGTTGATATGGCAAATTTACGTATTGTAGACAGGAATTTCCTGATTCAAAACAGGGGCATGAAAGAGAGCTTCCTGTTTCTCTCTTTACTCCAGGAAGGGTCTTTGGAAGGGTTTACTAGCACAGCCTGCCTCGAATACAGAGCTCCAGGTTAAGTACTGTGCTACCATGCGCACTACTAAAGCAAGGCTATGATGGCAACGTAAGTCTAACTACATGACTCTTCAGCTCAAGAGAGTACTATGCCACCTACTTCTGAATGAAAGTTGCTGTATGTTAAGCATTTTCATATCTCAATTCTGAAAACAGATGTGTTTGTTAGAAAACAAACCCTTCCCACTGAGCAAAGATCCACTACAATCAGAGCAATAACTGATATGCCACTATAGATTCCTCTGTTCAAAAGCCCACACATATAAATGAAACCTGGGCTTGCATTTTCAGCAAACAGTGCTGTTGAGCACAGGAAGAAAAAAGATTCCCAATGCCATCCGGATGCCTACAGTAATTACCCAGTTCAAATAAATACAGACGTGTGCGTTAAACATCCATTTGCATGAACAGGTAGTTTTACAACAAGGGTTTCAACTTGGTGGGGTGGGGAAAATGCATATAGGGGGAAAAAAAAGAAAAAGGAAAAAAAAAAACAAAACAAAAACAAAACCCACCCAGCAATTCTTTCCCCATTTACTTGTTTAAGGCAGAGGTCACAAAAGTGTGTAGGGTGAAGAGACCTACTTTGCCAAGAAATTACTTTTGCTGAGTTTGGATACTGGCACGGAGTTAGAGCCTTTTCCTTAAATATCTGTTCAAAGCACAGCGAACTCAAGCCTTTCTTTAAGGCAGTACTTGAAACTGTTTGTGCCTATTCCAGGCTTTACTACAGTTCAGTCTATGTTACACAATCACAACAGCACTTCTTCACACCTCCGTATAGAAGATATATGAGAGCATTTCTTTGATCAGCACAGTTTAGTCCTGTTTGGTTTTGCTTTAGAGCTTCTTGGAGTAAAGACCCTTACTTTGGTCAATACACAGATCTTACTAATTTCATAAGAAGAATGGCCATGGTCCTTGCTGAAGTCTCCTGCTGTATGGAGACATCTACAGATACAGAAACCACAGTGGCAAGCACGTAAGAGGTGTGATCTAGGATAACAGGGACTTCTTTAATGACCTACAGCATAACATCAAGATGGTGCTACCTCCTCTATGGTTCAGCTCCTCCAAGGAGGTCTCGCACAAAACCATCCTTCATGTGATGTCTATGCTAGAAGGCACGCAGGTAGACTTGGCATTAAGTGAGGAATATGACCAGACAGAACCAATAGCTTTTCCCCCTGAGGCCAGCTACACTACTACTAGTACTCAACCTAAATGCTACTTGAGTAACAGAATCCCACAGCACATCTATCCAGTCACAACTTGCACATCCATATTCCTAGAAAATGGTGCATGTTTCTTTTCCTTATGAACAAGGAGCAGATTCTACCAACAGCCCACCACCCATTTTTCAAGTTTTGAAGGTTTTTACTCCTTAATGAAATAGTTGTCCTAATTTAGCAAAGCACACACCCTGTACTAAAGAATATAGGCATAGCTGACTACAAAACAAAGAGCAGAAATAAACCACTTGTGCGTTTCAGCCTTCAAATGTTATCCACTGCCTTCTGCCAATCACTTTCCTAACACAAACAAGACCCACAAAGAAGCAAACCAATTCCTAGTTAGGAATTGTTCACAGAAGTGAGGAATCCAGAAGTAGCCGAAGGACTGAAAACACCAGAAAACTAAGTTTGCTGAGGAGATTTTTGGGGTTAGCAATTTAGACTTAAAATCACGTAGCCAATTCTGAATATGTGTTGATGTTTTTCCACAAGTAATGATACAGTATCAATTTCAGCTTGGATTTTATGAGTCCAGTTTGGTAGAAGCACTTTCTTTCAAGAAAACAAAAATGCAGTTTCAGTTTAGGAAAGTTACCACAGCAATCTCATTTCCTTCCCTGCCTGTGGGGAGTGGGTAAATGAGAGACGAGGATGTGCACGTCCTAGACTCCTACTAGCTTAGCTGAGAGGGTTCTGCTGGAAGCTTTCCATGACATGCATCACCAGCACCAAAGTTTATTCAGGCCTCTAACTGGCATCCAGTTAAGTTTTTTTGGTTTTGTTTTGTTTTTTGATTTTTTTGGGGTTTTTGTTTGTTTGTTTGTTTGTTTTTTTAATAAAATGTGCAAAAGAAAGAGCATCCAGTTACTTTTGCACTGGGCTGAAGCAACCATCCAAGCCAAAGATAACTCCCTAGAGTACAGTTAATTATCTTATATCTATTAACAAAATAATAATAAAGTAAGAGAGACCCTACCTTCCACCAGAAGCATTTTATGAAACAAGTAACATCCTATGAAATAACATGCATGTGACCCACTAAGTTACTTTCTAGAAAGCTACAGATAACATTAGCAACTTTTTAAGCCTAAACCCCCCACAAATCTGTTACTTTGTGTATGCATATAAACACACATGCCCGCATACACATGCAGAGGCAGTTTAGTTTGGTTTGGTTTTTTGGGTGGGTTTTTTGGGTTTTGGGGGTTTTTTGGGTTTGTTTGTGGTTTTTTTGTTGTTTTTTTTTTTTTTTTTTTTTTTTTTTTAAGAAAAAAAAAAAATACTGTATTATGAGAAACCAAAAGCAGCACAGCAGCTCAGTTAAGTGCAGTATCCGACCTTCCTCCTGCCCCTTCCACGTGATCTGGACAACAAGCAGGAACATAAGCACTGAGCTTAGAGTAAATTTACTTTTTGGAAGCGAACTGAGTAAACACACACACAAAATCCTTTTGCATCACTCAGCTGAAAGTTGCATTAAAACAAGAATATCATAAGCAGGTTTAGGTTTCTGTCTATAAAGGTTACCTTTGGTTAGCAGCAGTTGGCCACTGTCAGAGTGCAAATTCACTTTTAAAATCAGCATTGCTTGAAGGATTGACATTTTGAATGTTGCTATCTTTGCTGACCAAATCTGCCTGTTCAGAGGCAAGTCTCAGCTCCCTGAAGGCAGCAGAGTGAAACACAGCTACAGGTAAAATGCAAGAACCAACCCCAGCCGCGCACCAGAAAGCAGAACACGATTGCATAAGTAAGCACAACACAAGAAGTGCCATTGAGCAGCACCATGATATTTACAGTAGTCCTATGGAGGGTGTTACGGTTCAATTGCAGCTATTACGCACTGGGGAGGTGTGGGAGAGAAGACTGGCCAAACCAGGACAAAAAGACTTCTTCAAGAACAGCAAGATACATTATCTCGATGCAGCACCCGGGAAAGGGTCAGAACAGTAAGCAAGACACTGGTAAAAGCTACATGCTAAACTTCATGTTTAACACATCAGGTAGTAATGCATAAACACAACTCAGACATCAAAACATAGTGGGAATAAACTGCACAGCCTAGGAGCCATTTAGCACCTAACTTAATGAGACTCTTCACTTGATTCTGGGAGTCTCATGGGGTGGGAAAAAAAGAAAAAAAATAACACCAGAATCAAAAAGTACCCTGGCTGTTGAAGGTGTAGTGCACAGAGAAGATACCTCGGGGGGGTGGGGGGGTGGGGGGGGGTGGATCATAATTTTGTAATTAAATAATTCAATAAAAGCTAACTTACTGTCTTTTCCATTCCCTTACATCCTTTAACATATCCTGTGAGGCTCCACAGATACTAACAACCAGTATAAACCATTGATAAACTATTCTGATTTGACTCTTTAAACAAAATAGCTTACCTATCAGTAATAACATTTCTCTAGTGCAAGACCACCATATTATACCGCTTTTCAGACCTGACATAAACACTGCATGTGAAGTTAGTCTACCAAAACTTTGAGAGGAAACAAAGCCTAACATATGCAAAAGCCTATATGTCCTGAATAACAGAACTTTTGGATTTAAAGGATTTCCACACGTGACGTCTGATGTGTCAGAACACTTGCCATCACTGAATTAGCAGAGATCTAATCAAAGGCAGCATTTGCAAGGAGTTTCTGTGTCCAACAGCATCTTCAAGAAAGAAGACACAAGTATGAAATCTTAGGTCTGTGAAGCAGACCGTAACCATTTCCCTCTGCTGAAGGAAGGGATTTAGGAGAGCAGCCTACTCCAAAATGAACACAGACTGACCTTTTTGACCACAGTGCTACATGCTGACAACCCCTAGAGAGCTTCAGCTCCCGTGCACCAGCTCACACACCATCATACTTAAAGCCACCTTCGTGAACCACATTGCCTGTGCTTTGTGGCATCTATATCCCATTACATAGGTAGGTTTCTGCACTGGCACTTACACTAGCAGGACACTGGGATCTGCACAGCATTTCTCTCTCCAAGTGGTTTGTGACTATAGAATGCCACAAATAAGCATTTGGAGAAGGAACACTTTCAAAACCAGAACGGAGTTAAAGGTGTTCCCAAAGAGTTTCCATTTAAATCTTCCCAAATTAAATATTCAGATTAAAAAAAAAAAAAAAAAAATCAGTTTGTCAGCAAGGCTTGTGATTCAGGAAGGATGTTGATTTCCTTGCCTAAGCTGCCATTTCATCTATTTCTCCCTTGCCATCCTCTGCACAGCACCAGGCTCCTGCGTCATATCAAGTCTTTCATGATGTGTTTTAGCACATCGACCAGAGCTGTTGCACCCTGTCACCAACCCTCTCTAGACCAGCTTCTGGAAGGAGAAGGGGCAGGAGATACTCAAAAGAAGTTTTATCAACAACTGCAGCAATCTGGAGAGTTGACTCATTAAAAAGACATCTCTTCATAAGGTCTGAACATTGGTATTGTCAGAATGTGGTACCATTATTTAGCTGCTCTCAAATTTGACTGGTTCCCAAGTCTCACAATTTAATGAGGATGGCAAATGCTGAAAAGCTATGGTTATTTTGGAAAGCAGCCATTCCACCTCAGTGCCACAGCTTCCTTTCGTATGCAGGAACACAGATTGCTCTGCTGGTTCATGTCACAAAGCCAATTTCCTTATAAAACAGAAACCTGTGATTTTAAAGTCCTCCCCCTCATCTTGCGGATGCAAAAGTGTTTCAGGTGATCAGAGGGACAGCGTTCAGTCACCTTTGCCCAAAGAAAGTGGGTAGATGTCAGCTGCTCCCCGCTGCAGCAGCAGGCTCTGTAGCCAGCCCCCACCTAGCCTCGTGCCCAGCACACGAGGTTATTCTGTGCAGAACTGCCATAGAAATGGTGTGCAGCAAAGTACAAACAGCAACTGTCTAGTCAACTCTGCAATAGTTAAAGGGCGATGTACTTCAATTCAGCCTCCTCATCTGTGATGATGAATCATGTCTTACTTGGTCAGCTGCAATTCTCTTCAGCAATACATTTTAACAAAGGTCCTTGAACAAAAAAAAAAAAAAAAAAGATTTTTGATAGCTTCTACAACAACAGGCTGCTCCTTCTGCTATCAGACATGAGATAGGCATGCCTCCTCTTATATAAAAATCAAGTAAAGAACTAAATCAATGACAGAAAGGGGAATGATTTATCCCTAACGCAGGAAAGTGAAGGACAACAATAAGCACAATTCCTAAGGTAACTGACAATACATTTCCACTGCATAGGTGCAAGCCTTACAAGAACTGCTCCAGAACCAAATGGATTTCTTGCTCCAGTGATCTATTCCCTTCAGTTGTTCTATTCAAACACGACTGCCAGGACACATTCAGAAAGACTAACTTCGAGCTTTAACACTTCAGTCAGAATCTACTGCGCACTATGATAAGCCTGAAATCTCAAGCTCCATGTTTTTCTAGGTAATTTAGTTCTTGATTTAGTTCTTGATACTTAGCTTGATACTTAAATCAAGCTCCATGTTTTTCTAGGTAAACAAGCTTTCAGAAATCATGTCCCTTATAGAAACATTTTAAAAGGCCAAATGAAAACTAGGAAAATAAACTTGTATTTAATAATTTACTTTTAAAAAGAGGTAAACTCCTGTAGACAAAATTTGTTATGTTATAATTTTATTTTTTTAAAATGAGTGTTGTGTTCATATCCCATCTGCATGACATGATTTTTCAGAGAAGCAACTTTATTCACGTTTAACCTTTGTTTAGAGCAAGTTTTAGCCGGTCTTGGAAAATTAAATTTGTGGAAAACAGACATACTCCTCAAATGTGCCAGGAATTATTCACCAGACTCTTTAAACAAACTGATTTAGACTCCTCAAACATCCCACTCTCCTGTCCATCTTAACATGACAATTGTTGCTTCCAATAAAATTCTATTCAATAAAGCCTTGGACAAGCAAAAAAAAAAAAAAAAAAAGTAGTACAGTGTAGTTTTTGTGATTAGTCCAAACACTTAGCTACCTGAGATTATCACATACACAGTGTATATGTGAATTACAAAAAATTGTCTAGTATTGCTAAGTGTAACAATGTAAAAATCCATGCAAAACATAATTTCCTAGTAATAAAGGTTATCTAGTGGTTTAGAAGTGGTATCTTGAGCAGGAGTTCTCCTTGCCCTCATGTATCTCTCTTCAGCTTTGAGATGAGAAGCAGTTCGGGCAAATTCCTGGTGTTCTGCAGTTTCACAGCAGCTGCGTGAAGAACAACAGCCATTTTAAAAATCATTTGTAGTTGTCTTTCTGAAATCTCACCTAAGAGTGAGATTGCAAGCAGCAAATGCAAAAACAGCATTCAACAAGTTCAGCTAATAAAGGTACTTTTCTCCGCCCCTAAAATGGCATACCATGGCACAACGTTAGCCTACAAAGCCCACTATGCTGAAAACGACGTACCACATACCTAACCGCAGATACCGCTCTATGAACTTCAACCCAGATATTCAGGTTGCTCTTAAAGCACAGAGCAATCGGGAGTTTCCTCAGAGCGCCACCCCTCCACCCGGGATCACAACCGCATCCTGTAAAAAGCAACTTTTTACGGCAGTTAAGCAGCTCGGTTGTCAAAGGCACCAAAAGCCTCAGTAGCTTATGCGAAAAGGCCTCCCTTTACCAGATTTAGATTTGTTCTTCTCTGCATCACCTAGAAAGAAGGTAGCAAACAAGAGCTTCTCCAAGTTTCGCAGTAATTAATGATGCCTAGAAGGTGCCAGGAAACCCAGATTTATGAGCACGCTAATGATGCATGGGACAAGTTACCTAAATTGAAAGACGAAAGCTTTGGCCATGGAGTTTGGAGATTTTTTAATTTGTTTTTATTTTCTCTTATTTTTAAACCAGTATTCTATCTGTTTCTCAACACAAGTAATGGTCTGTAGCGCAAAGACTAATTTGCCACATGTAGTCTGCATTCCCAGGATCCAACCTCCACTCGGAATGGAGGAAGGAGGCGACTGAATTAAGAATATCCTAGTTGCACCAATCCTCCTTTTCCTCACAGTTCCTATCAGGTAGTTCTGGAGCAGTAAAGCTCTGGTCCGCTTCACCGAGGGCTGCACAAGACTCAGTGCCCATCACATTCCTCCCGCAAAACTGTACATTAATTAAAGCGAGCATTCCTCTGAACTCACAGGCAAGCTCAGGGATGCAGCCGTGCCTTCCTGTCATCACGCTAAACACCTCTCGGCAACGCGATTCTTGCAAGCGACCAGAACTATGAACACTGACCCTTTCAACTCTGGGGGCGAACTAGGACTTCCCCTTCGGGAGGAATCCAAAGAGGCTTTGATTGCAACTTCCAGGTTCACAGAATTTATGCAGAAGTTATTCCAGTGATGGTATCAAGTGAGCTAAACCCCACAACAGCGAGAGTATCTTTAGCTTAAAGCTTCCGACTTCTTCAACTCTTCCGAAAGCAGAGCTCATTTGGCAATAAACGAAAGGAACTGCAGAACCTGTTCAAGAAGTGGTGTTTTTCCCCTTTCCTCTTCACAATCTTCATGCATATTTTGGATGTGAGAGAGGTGTATTCTTTGGCAGTTGCCTTCTGGACTCCCAAAGAATGGAGCAGACCATAGGACCATCTCCCTCGCTCCACCCACAAGCCCTCAACAAAAAAAAAAAGAAGAAAAGGAGGGGGGTAATGTAGCGATCCTATATAGTTGCCCAATACTATGAGGGGAAGACATATGTCTTATATAGTCGCCTAAATGTTATGAGGGCAAGACATATACAAGACTGCTAAAAGTTAAAGAAAGCTTAAAACTTGCTGGCAGGAAGACAGACTTTCGGTACTTGCCACGGGTTTGCCTGACACCAGCTGACTCTTCAGTAGCCCTTCACACCAGCAGCAAAGCAGCCGAAATTCATCCCTGATGCAACCCCAGCCAGACTAATAGGCTTCCACAAGAACGAATCAGGCCCTGCATATCTAAAACCAAACCCGCTAAAGTTTCACTTGAAGCGAAATTGCAGGAGTACAATCTATGGATAACAGCTGGAGAACATTAACTCCCCCCCCCTCCCCGCTGCCTCTTTTCCTGGGGTTAATTTTTTTTATTTTTTTTTCTGTTCAGACAGGAAGCAGTCATATACCATACTGCATCATATAAGGATCCTGGGATATATGGACAAGTAGAAAAGGATTACAAAGAGCGCTCTAAAAGTTTTGTAGCAAAAAGTTGAGCTGCCTCCCGGTACATCGGGAATTAAGACGGCAGTTACCTCCCATCTATTAAATAAAAAAAAAAAAAAAAAAGGTATTTTAAGGGTTTCAGCCCAGTGGGAGCCCGAGGGCCGCGTCCTGGATCCCAGCGGGGGTCACCCAAACCCGGGGGGGGGGGGGGGGGGGGGCCGGGCGAGAGGCGCCGCGGCGGGGGGACCCCGCCGCGGCGCCTCTCGCCCGGGCCCCCCCCCCCCCTTTTTTTGGGGGTGACCTCGCTTGCTGCCCCAGCCCCCCTCTTTTTCCCCTGCTCCGACTCACCCTCGCTGCCGTACTGCTTGCCATTGTTCGCCCCCATCCCGCCGGCTTCATGCTCGCCGTCGCCTCCCCACGCCGCCTCGCAGCATCTCTACCGCGGGGCGGGGATGAGGGAGCGGAGCCGGGGTGGTGGTGGATGGGGGAAAACCCAAGGGGGTTTTCACGGCGATATGTCCGAAACGGCTCTGTAACTGTCTTCTCGGGTGGCCGACACCCTCCCTTCCAAAAAAAAAGAGGGGGAAAGGATCAAAAATGCCGTGTATCGGGCCGCCCCGGTTTCCAGCCAGGGTGTCAGGGCAGGGGAGGCGGCTCCAGTTATAATCCACGGGCGGGACGGCCCCCGGGCGCAGCCTCCACCGCCCCGCGGCCGGCGCTGGGGCTCCTCCGGTCCTTCAGCACCGCTCCGCCTTCCTCCTCCTCCTCCTCGCAGCCCCGCTCCTGCCTCCCCCGGGAAGCCGCCGCCAGCCACTTGTTGCCCGGGGAGGGAGGAAGGGGAGAGCCGCGGCCGCAGACTTTTGTTAGCGGCAGGCGCCTCCTCCCGGCGCCCAGCGCCGCCGGGCCGGGGGGAGGGAGGGGGGAGGGAGGGAGGGAGGGGGGAGCCGAGAGCCGGCCCCGGCCTTTAAAGACCCAGCGCCCGGAACGGCGCTCTCCCCCTCTGCGTCCCCCGGCCCCGCTTTCCCGCCCTTCTCCTGGCGGGGCTCTGCCCTCTCAGCCGGCCCCGGGCCGTGCCCCGGCGGGGGGCGTTGGCGGGCCCTCCCCGGGCTGCCCGGCCGAGCCCCGGAGCCCACGGCGAGGGCGGCGGGGGTCCCTGCCGGAGGGCGGCGGGGTCCCTGCGGGGCGCGGCTGGAAGCTCTTTGCCCGGGCGCCCTTCCCAGGGCCCGGCGCCGCCCCGGCGGCCTGCAGGTCGCGGCGGCTGGCAGAAGCGGCCGGCAGCCGCCCGGGCGGTCCGGTGCCTCTGTTCCCCGCTTCTCCGCGGTGGGAGCTGTTTTCCCCTTTGCAAAATAGCCTTCCCACAGACGCTCCGCCTTAGCGGGTCACCCCTGGCCTTTGCCACCGCACCAGAGAGAAAAAACCCAACGGTTTAACGTCCCCAAATTAGTTCTTCAGATACCCCATAGGGCTGGTGCTTTGAGGTGAGATGTTTCTATTTAATTCAGCTTTCTTAACTTGTTTCACCCCAAAAGACAGACTCTTTAACTCTCACAGACCACGGGGATCGTCAGGAAACGCGAAGCAACGTACGCCCGTCCAGGGCAAGCGTTAGGGCTGTTATCACAGACTCCGATAGGGACTCGCCTACCGTCACCGACGTCAGCGAACGGGACACTACGTATCTGCAATGGTGGAGCGCGCTCAGCGGCGTCGGGGATGGCACCGATGGGGTAAGGGCCCTTCCCGCGGGCAGCCCACCCGAACGACAGAACTGGGGATGAGGGTTCTCCCTGCCGCGGGGAGCCCGCGCCGCCCCTGCCCGGCGGAAGGCGCTGGGTAACGAGAGAGAGACTCTCGAATGGATGCGAAAGTGAACTGCGTGTGTGAACAGCTTAACGCCCGAAACTGCCAGTCCTGGGAGGATGCTTGCCCCCAAAGGGCTAACAACAAAACAACAAAAATAATAACGATGAAGTTTGCTCAATACAACTATTACCCAGATTCAGTGGTAATCAGGGGTTACCAAAAGATTTTTGGAAAAGAGTCAGATTGAAAAGAACTGAAAAAGAAGGATGAAAGTCTGCGAGAGGTGGAGAGGGACCTTGGCGCAGGCACGGAGCAGCAGTCCCACCTGCTCTGACCCTGCCGAAAGCCGCCCCACCAGCATCTCGCCTCTGCCTCGGCCTGATGGCGCCGGCTCTGCCCGCGGGCAGCTCGGGGTGCGACGGGCAGGGACCCACGCCCCAGGTGTGCGGGGGTACCTGTGGCACGTGTGTTAGCCAGTCGTAGAGAGCAGCACGGCTACGCGCAAATACACCTAAAACGTGGGTTACGCAGGTACCCGCAGGAGGTGTGTGCGAAGGGGGGGACCCACGCCCCCAGAAGAGGGGTACGTGCTTGTAACCCACGCAGCCTGGGGAGTGGCGTGCCCACAGCTGCGCGTGTGTAAGACAAGGACTCTTTAGCATTAGTTACAGAAGGGTCTTTAGAATTTTTTTAGCTGTTTACTAACATTTGCAAGTATCTATGTATCTACCGTGGTTTGTGTGTTGTATTACTGATCCTCAGCACACAGCTCACTGATTACCAGGTCATTACATGTGCTTATTAAAAAGACAAAACAGCTTTAATCCTGATTTGATTTAAACCATGAGTTGAGCAGTTTTCCCTGCACCACGCTATGATCTTATGTATGAAAAAGCCTGTCTTCCTAAATATATCACAGCACACACTAGACAATTACTGCATGTACAGATAATTCTGAGCAAATTACATCTCTGTCGACATATGCAAATGGCATATGAAACTGGAGAGGCAAAAGCATCAGCACTGACAGCACTACAGAGAAAGTTTCTAAAACCTGAAGTTTTGGGGATGGGAGGTTAACTTAAAAAGAAAAACTGTGCATTTTCATTAAGAGGTGGGCTAATTAACTGAAGCTGAAATGAGTACCAGCAGCACAGATGACAAGTAATCGGGCAATGCTAATTAGGCTCTAATCCCATCAGATACTGGTCATTAATGCATCTCCTTGTGAAAAAGTTTTGGTCCTGATTCAAGATGACTACACACACCCTTCAATTCTCAAAAATCAGTAAAGGTCTAAGAAAATATTGCCTTCTGGGGTCAGACTCATCAAATGATCATCCTAGGTTTTTTGAAAGAAAATGTGAATTAGTCTAAAAATACAGTTTTCTGTAATCAAAGGCTAATTTCTAACCACTGATATTAAACAAACTTTGTACTGTGCCAAGGCAGGCAGGCTTTGACACAAGCGTCTGCTTTTAACATCCTCTCTATTTTCTTCTTGAGAGTTACCTGTTCAGAGGGTGGGGAAGAAGCAATCTGCCTTCTGTAAAAAGGTAAAAGGTTACCGTGCAAGGTTAATATTTGCCTCACGTACGGGCCCACAGACTGCCAACGAAGACATACAACCTGTCGTGGTTTAACCCCAGCTGGCAACTAAGCCCCACACCGCCGCTCACTCACTCCCCCCATGATGGGATGGGGCAGAGAATCAGAAGGATTAAAGTGGGAAAACTCGTGGGTTGAGATAAAGACAGTTTAATAGGGAAAGCAAAAGCCACGCACACAAGCAAAGCAAAGCAAAGCAAGGAATTCATTCACTACTCCCATCAGCAGGCAGGCGTTCAGCCATCCCCAGGAAAGCAGGGCTCCATCACGCGTTACGGTTACTTGGGAAGACAAACACCATCACACCGAACATCCCCCCCTTCCTTCTTCTTCCCCCAGCTTTATAAGCTGAGCATGAGGTCATATGGCGTGGGATATCCCTTGGGTCAGCTGGGGTCAGCTGTCCCGGCTGTGTCCCCTCCCAACTTCTTGTGCACCCCCAGCCTGCTCGCTGGTGGGGTGGGGCAAGGAGCAGAAAAGGCCTTGACTCTGTGTAAGCACTGCTCAGCAGTAACATCCCTGTGCTATCAACACTGCTTTCAGCACAAATCCAAAACATAGCCCCAAACCAGCTACTTTTAAAGAAAATTAACTCTATCCCAGCCAAACCCAGCACAAAACCAAGTACATTTTTTTCCTGCCATGTGGCTTGTAGGGTTTGAAAACCCCACCCCAAAAACTTGCTAGGAACTCATCTAGGGAGAGTAGGATGTTAAAGAAAAAAACTAGGGCTTTCTATGGCACGACAGCCTGCATTTGTCACTCAGGCCCTCACCTCCGACTCAGCGATGGGCAGCTGTGGCTAGCAGGCCCAGCCATACCATCCTGCCCCCCAGCCAGTACTGCAGGGCAGTGCTGGTCCCCAGCTGTGGGAGAGCGCACGCAGGCTGAAACCAACACGTGTCCCTGCTCCATGTGCAGCCCAGCTGCATTTAATCTTAGCCTGAAATACAGTGACAGGAGTAGCCACTGCAAACGACTCCCTAGGCAACCTCTCAGCTCTTCATCTCACGTCATGCGCTGTGCATCTCGTGGCAGCCAGCCACCTGAAAGTTTTCCTCTATGGGTCATAGGGCCAGGAAGGCCAACAGTCCCACTTCGAGCTCCTAGAAGGCCGGCATTTGTTGCAGAAACCTTTCTTGCATATAAGAGAGAAATTTCTTGGACCACTTGGAAACATAACCTGACACAGACCGAAGTGCATAGCTATACGTAAATAATGTTATGTGATTCAGAAAGAAGAAAGCCTCCATGAGAAGGAATATAGCAGTTTCCCTCCAAACTCAAAATTTGATGCACCACAACGAAAATGAATCCCTTTGCTGAGGAGTATTTTTGCTCATCAAGAATAACATAGGCTGGTGCTTTGCGAGACAGGGAGTTCAGCTGTCGGGGAAGCCCTGTAAAGAACAAGTTACCACTCGGCCAAGTTTATGGCATAAATCCCAGGAATATCCCTACATGACCAGAACCAAAAGGAAAGGAAAAAAAACCCACCAAACCAAAAAAAAAATAAAAAAGAAAAAAACAAACAGAAAAAAAGCCTAGAGAAGAAAGAATATCTTGGTTTAGGAGATCTGAATTCAGCTTTCAGATGAAGGACTGAATATTTCTGCTGCACATCCCGTTACACTCTTTCTAGAGGAGAATGAGATGGAGGGCACATGGAGAAGCAGTAAATTACCAAACTCATTTTGGTACAAAGACATAAAACTCTCAGCAGAAATATATTTGTCACAGATGATACTATTGACAATGGGTAACCGTTTTGTGCAAGGCATTTAGGACAGTCAGTCTTGGAGCTTCATAAGCCCAAAAACATCAACATGAACAGAGAAGTTGGGAAATGCTAGGTCAAAGAGGACCTACAAGTTTCAACTAGGACTGAGTCATCTTACAGCCCTTCAGTATTTACCAAATGCTTGGTTCATTGTGGGATTTGCTGTGGGAGTCTGGGAGGCCTGTTATGCCCAGCCATATGGTTTGGGACTTAGTACCGTTATGGTGCCTGTGGATGAGACCTAAGAAGGTATTTTCTTTTAAGAGATTCAGAGATGTTTCACTCATTCTTGGCAGAGTTATGTAGTAGTCTTTTTTTTTTTTTTCCTCCTTGTCTTCCAGTTGGTCAGTACCTTATACCTTGAGACTATTCAGCTTGAACTACAAACATAGTGTATTTATAGATAAATAAAAAGGACTGGTAGGAGTCTCTTGGCTGTGCCTGAGCCACATCATACAATTCCTTTCTGTAACTTAACAATAACCCTTTAAGATATCCTAGCCTTCAAAACAATGTAAAGAATCTGAAAGCACATCGGTTCTGCCATCTTTTCAACAATCCAAAGGAGACAAAGTGCTTTCTATAAGGACAAGAATAACTTTCCTGTTCATTGCCTCTTAATATAAGCAGTAGGAGCCCACCTCAGAGGGGAGGAAATGGAGTACTATCAACTACTGGTTTTGCAAGACTGGGAAAGATTAGTTTTTATATGAGACGTGCCTTCCTGTATTGCCATTTTCCTTCTTCACGAGGAGACATCAATGCATTTTTCTTAGGCTTGTATCCTGTCCCAGCGAGAGGAACTTAGAAATTATTAGGTCTGAGGAAGAACAAGAAAGCTATGGGCCAAAATGTTTCTATTGGGATGTGTTGCTACAATCGTTCCCGGGAGTGTTTGTATTACATCTCTGTTCATTATGAGCCTCCCTCTGCGGTGCATTACATGTCTCATGATGCACCATTTTTCTATTCCATGAATAAAACCACAGCGCTTTTGGAAGAAGTCGCCAAACAAAGGGTTCTGGATAAAGAAAAAAATAAAAATTTGAAAGCAACTGAACTATTTCCATAAGGCATCATCACAGCAATTCCAAGACTAAATATTTTGGCTCTGGAATTTTTGCCACAGTTGTTTTTGGTGGGTTTTTTTCTTCAGTTTTAGCCTAAGCTTTCCTCTTTGAAATAATAATAAACAAAAATAAAAAACTTCCAGCTACTTCCAACTAGCTTTATGTAGAACTTCAGTTTAAAAACCATTTGTATCCCAGGCCTTCAAATTCCAGCAACAAAACTCAGACTAGTTTGCTATTTGGTGTAGGAAGCTTTGATTTTTCATACTTGAGACATTTTAAGCATTTGTTTTCACACTTTGTATTTAAATAAAATGGTGAAAAAAATGAGTATCCTTTTAAAGATAGCAGAAGCCAAGTAATATTTTTCTAATTAATTCTACTGTTACATCACCATGTTCATATGGCTGCATATATTTTGTGAACGCTCCATGATAATATCTGTGTTGACTGCTTTTGGGCATTCCAAAGTGAAAAAGAATCCAAAAGAAATTTGACTAATATGTTGCTGGCAACTTAAAACAATTATCAAAAGCATATTGTTTTATTAACTACAAAATGATCCATTAATACTACCTACCTCCTAAAGAAAAAAAAAATCTAGATTATCTCCATCATTATAGGTAAAAGTTACGGCCTCATCGCCATATGAACTGAGAGTATGTGCCATTTTATCGTTAGTACCCTTAGTATAATTACGAGTGACTCGATCTACATGGCTAAAAAGCTGCAGGATCTAAGGACAGCTCAGACTGAATTTTAAAGGGTAGCTTTTGGTAGAGTCTGTTCTGCTGGCTGAGAACTCTCCTAGCACCCCTTCGCAGGAGGTCAGGCTGCTCCAGCCAAGGAAAGGCTCCGGTCCCACAGCGACTCCAACAGGTCTGGTTAAAATGCGTTAAATCAAGGTGGTGATCAAGTTCTAGGACACTTTGGACTTTAACGAGTTTGTCTTATGATAGGTGCTGATGGGATCGCAGAACAGATGAAGTACGAGCAGTTCTATCAAATAAAGACGCCGTTTTAAACTTCTTTCAGGAGTTCAACTAATTAAAATCTTAAACAAAAAGATTTTAACCAACCTGAGATTTTAACACATTTTTGCTGATTTTTTTCAGTTTTTTACAGGAGAAAATCCTCACTCAGACCTGATTTTTCCCTTCTTCCAACAACAAAAGCAATAACGTTCAGACTGTGTTGAAACATGTTTCACATTACATGTAAAATCTGTTGAAAAGAACAGTGAATTTGCAAAGTCACGTGCCTAAGTCTCAAGTGTTAGAAAACACAGGAATGAAGACGGTGTGCAACTCCAGAACCACCGTCCTGAATTCCCCTGCCTTGCCTATAATACACCTTCCGCAGCAGACAAGGCTGCGGCCTACAGCCAACGCTGCAAAACCACTTCATTCCCAGAAGCAGTTTGCAACTATGTAAATTATGGCGTTATAATGCATAAGCACAATGGGGACATAGTAGGACTGCAGAGGCAAAATTAATTCTGGCATTTCATAGCCTATGTCTGACCTTGTGATTTTAATGCAGGGGGGTTTTGTTTAGTTTAAAACACCAGGCTGGCTGGTGTGTTCTCCAAGAACTAAGCAAAGAATGAACTTAGGAAGATACATTGCCTCATTGACACCTCTAGCGATCATTTGCAGGGTTGGAAGCCTAAGCTCTGCTAAACAGACTGCTGTTAGTTGGACTAAGAGAAGCACCGATGGCAGCAGCAGATTTTTCCAAGCACCGTGGTTGTGTCTACGCTGTCCTTCTTCTCAGGACCCTGGCTGCAGCACACTGTGCAGCTGGTGTGGCCAGGTTTCCTTTCAGTGAAAAACAGCAGGGTGAGATTTGTCCCTGGGTTGCACGTAGTGGACACTCGCACTGTGGACACTCCCGGAACAGGGATGTGGACAAACTCTGGAAATCCCTGTCTAGAAACAGCCTGCAGGAATCAAGACCAGGGAAAAACAAAGCATTTTTTCAGCAATGTGTATCTTCTCCCAAGAAGCAGCAGGTGCTGCGGGATCACGGGGTGCTGGACAAAGGACGCTGCATTAGACCAAGCTTCTTCTGACCACTGCATCTCTATAAGCACTGTTCCTTCTGCTTTCACCTTGGTCCCCTTCCCATACAAACAGTGCCACACCACACGCACACCGACGCCTCATTTCACATCCTTTCTTCACATCTGGCTAGCTGTAGTCTCAGCTTCTTGAGCCCCATTTATCCCAGATACCTCACTCAACAAATCTCCTTTCCACCCTTCTGGTCTTCCCTTCCTGCTTCCTTCCTCTGCTGTCTTCCCTCCTAAGGCAGTAATAAGTAACCTCTTACATTTCCACAGAATTTTTCTGCTCAGCCCTAATCTCTGCTAATGTCCCTCTATATTCAGTCTTCGTCGGTGTTCCCTGAACCAATTGCTTTCTTCTGGTCTCTTGCCACTGCTGCTGCTGCCAGTTCCATTCTTCTGCCTCAGACTGATGTTAATGCAAAACATCCTAAGAAAATTCACAGGCAGTGGCTCTTGAATTGTTCAGCCCTGATGGGCTCCCTCCCAGTTCTTCCTTCCTTTCATAAGGAGCGGCAGCACAATTTAGCCACATGAAAGGGAGTTTCACCAAGTTTCTATCAGAAAGTTTTGTTATATTTCAGAGCTTTCCGAGACATCACACCTGAGTTGTCCAGCCTGCAGCCAAAATGCCTCATTTTCCCTTGGTGGTGCCACTCCCTGCACAGCCAGCCTGGTCTTCCTTCAGATCCTGGCTTGACTTCCCCCGGTTTTCAGTGAAGAATTCACAGATAGATAGCTCTGCACAAGGCTTACTGGGGGGGGAAAAAGTCTCTTTGATGCCCCTAGATCTCCTCACAGGCCTGGCAGAACCATATCTTGCCCAGTCACTGGGTGACCTGACTCACAGATGGAGCTGAACTAGGTTTCCTCTGAGGCAGCTTGCGCCCACTGAGAGCAAGCTATGTGCCTTCTCCCGAAGGTAAAGCCCACAAATGGTGCCTCTGTTGTCAGTAACGCTAATGCCACTCTATCACCACACCCTGCACTCTTAACCAAGAACCAGAACTTGGTTTGTAAACAGCAGTGTGGCACTCTGAGAAAAATGGGTGCTTGAAGAAGCATGCACAAGAAGCTTTTTCAATACTGTAAGCTGGACCACTGTGCTACAGTGCAGGAAAAGCGCATGTCCACGTAAGCAGCAGCATTTAACTGTTGAAGCGAAGCTAAGGTGCGAACACCAGGCATGAACCCACAGAGGACGGACACTGATGGCAGCTGTCCTGAGGCAAAGGAACGGTTCAAGCATCAGCCCATGAAGAGCACGTATACTTCCCCTCGCACAACAGGACAGTCTTGTTTGTGTGCTCTGCTAGGAGGTTTTTCACGTAATAACACAGCAAGTTTTCTCCGCCTATGGCAAATGTTCCAGCGGAGTGATTCGAGCACGCAGTGCATCAGGTTCAGTGAAAAGACCCCCTGCCTTCTCCAGTTTTCATCCCCCCACAGACAGCTCGCCTTGTCCCATATGTCCATGACTAATTTGGAAATTTGCCATAAGGACAGTGTCCACATGTAAAGCCAACACAATTAGCATGCATTTGATATTTCCAGAAATTTTATAAGCCATCATGTAACAGGCTGGTTTCTGGTTTAATTAAATCAGTCAATTGCTTCTGGGAAACAAAGTGTCATTGCTTCATTTCTAACATTCAGATCTATTATTCTAAATATTTTTGCTCATACATATTAAATCACTTGCACATGTCTTCATGTAACTTCATAGTTAAGAGAAATATTACAGGGATCTTATTACAAAGTGAGCCAACAGCTGAAGCATTGCTTTTTAAATTTGATTTTCATTGATACTTCTGTTTTGTGGGCCTCTGCCCTTCACCACACAACGTGCCCCTCACTGATGGCTCCGGGAGGAGTCTGCCCGTTCCATTACCACAAAACTTGGCTTAAAGAGACACCTGATGACAGTGCAAAGAGCGCAACAGACAAGAGTAGGTCTTTTCTTCAGGATCTGATGGAAAGAAATGGAGGCCTTCATAGCAACTGGCAGATTACAGGAGCTGGGATCAAGTACCTAACTCATTCCTTTCCCTTGGACAGAAGATCAAATAGATCAAGCAGATGGTGATAGCAATCCGTACAGGAGTGGGTGACATAAAACTTTAGATCCCGTATTGAAATATCATCTATTATTGAGGCTCTGGGTCTCTTTAGATGTTTTTTTCCACCCCACTGCCTTCTCTTTATATGTCAAAATCTAATATTCTGCTGCTTAAAGGAATATAAAAATTAATAGCTTAAATTCTGCCATGAAAAGTTTAAAAGCCTTTAACAGATCTTTTCTGGTAGATTTTGCTCTGTCAGTACTCAATTTTTACCATACCAATGGCTTAAAACTTGAGTGGTACTCCTCAGCCACCTCTGATCAAGGTGCCAGGTATTCATTTAAACCACCAGTAAATGCAGGTTTGTGTTAGCACACTGGAATGATGGACATCTGGGCAAAAAACTCCTTCTGCTTCGCACCAGGTCCATAGGCAATGGATGGACATTACAAACAGGTGAAGGACAGTGGGATATTAAACTCCCACAGCCCTTTGTTGGAGGAACATGAGCCAGTGTCTTAATGTAAAGCAGTTTCTAGGAGAAACAGTGAACTTCAGCTTTCTCCTTTAGGTCATAACACTGCAAGATACTTAAGATATAAATCACAAGAGCGAGTCCCAAAATGAAAGCTTATGATGCCCTTAAAGTAGCTATTCTCACCAGAACTGGTGGACCATCAAGGCATTAGCAGCTAAATATGGTCTGCTCCAACAGGGAGCACTTGGGACTGAGCCACTGGTCAGTCAAGGCTCAGAGATCTTCCAGACCCCAGCAGCCTTGCCACCTCAGTCTGTTGCTCCATGAAGCTGCAAGAAGCTGCTACAAGGTCTGTTGCGGGGCTACCACATCTTTGGGAGCACCTCCTTGTGGAGGTCGTGGATTTTCCTTACATCTCTTCCAGTCTCAAACTGTCTCTGTCAACAAAGGTTTGGGGGTGCCTACAAAAACCCACTCCTACTAGCCCGATTGCGAGCCATATTCATGAACACCTGGACAGCTGGCAACATAATCCTTGGTGTTTTCAAGGGACACCTCCCAGGAAAGGCTGCTTATGAAGAGAGGCTGCTTGTACTGATTGTGGAGTACCTGTCCCACATGTTCAATAGAGACACTAGCCCTGCCCAAGCAGAATATTATTCATTTCTCCATGTTCTTCACAATTCCTATTTCATCCTTCCTGCCCTCTTTCCCAACAAGTCTTAACTCCCAGATTAAACACAGTGGGTTAATATAGCTGTTAATATAACTCCTTGATTTTGTATCCTGCTAATTCTAAAATTTCTCAGATGTTGCATTAGGCTGCAATCACTTGCAGATTTGCTACGGAGGGCATACCAAGAGTTCTTTTAAGTCACTTTTTTCTAATATGATTGCGAAAAGAGAGGAAGCTTGGACTTACCAGTCTTAGAAAGATTACTTTGTATGACCAGCTTTAAATCCTGTACCACATAAAATGAGATACACAGTTTATGTACTCCATTTATGATGTACCAGGATGCTCAGAGTTGATAACAATCCATATGCTGCCTCTCTAAAGGACTCTAAAACCCACTTCAGGGCCAATGTACTCTATAGTCAACGACACTACTGACCAGTAGAGAGCTCACTCCAGACTATTCTGGACAGCAGGGTTATCAGTGAGGACGTAGCTTACACACGCTGTTTGCAAGAATAGCTTAGTTGGTTCAGGTTCTTGCCTAGTAAACAGGAGAAGTCAAGTTCAAATCCCAGAGGTACCTCCCACCTAAGTTTAGCCTCAGCACATCATAGCCACAGAATATCTGGATTTTTACAGCACGGGAGACACCATATTCAGGGAAACAGTTTACCAAGGTGATGGAGCTCATCTGAGATTTCCCTAAATGTGGGAAACTGGACTGCATAGTTGGTGGTAGTGGGGAAGATGTGTTCACACTCATCTCCAAGTAAGAAAATAAACCCAATAACATGCCTGATGACAGCTTGACAGATCTAAGTGGCTTTATTTTATTTATCTGAACTAAAATGTAGGCAGAGGTTTATGTTACCAAGTGCTTGTGCCAGTCACCTACCATAGGTGTATTCATACCCTCAGTGTGACTGTTGAAAGGCATCACAGGTACTCTCCTCAAGGTACTTTAGTTTAAAGTCAGCAAGGGGAGCTTAATGGCCCACAAAGGTACCTTAAGATACACCCCAGGCTTTGCCTGAGGCCAGCTACAGGGTACTCACATCAACTCTTCCCTGTCTGCAGCTGCTTATGCAGTTTTCTAGTGCAGCTCATAACAGTGGAGACTGATGTAATTCAGTCATTCCCAATCTTTCCCATACTGGAAAGCCAAGTTCCAAATGAAAAATCTCTCCCAAAGTTCCCAGATGTTCCTGTACCCATGCTTACCTAGCTGTCATGAAAGGAGAGGGGGTTACCAGAGCCACGCAAGAGTATGAGTTGAGAAGTCACATTGTGTGATAGCGAAGACAGATGAGGGAAAACCAGTCTCCCGTTCTCTTGTTTACGTGGTGTGCTTCTCCTCTTCTTCCTGCATGACAGCTTTTTCCAGCCAGGCTCTCCTTGCAGTAAAAGCTCTAAGAAGGACCAATCACATCTGGTTTTACCCCAAGTGGACCAGTGGTTGACAATATATTCATGCCACATTTTTCTTCCTATACTATGATTCCTGTTCAAAATTACCAGAGGTTTTCAACACAAAGACAGCCTTATATCTATACTCATGTCATTTTCTACATGGTATACATTTGGTTTAAGACAGGGATTTTTCAACTTTTCATTGTGTGGATGATCTTTCAATATAGGTTGACTGTCATCTCCTACGCCTTTGCAGCAGCTAAAGCAACTGCTTAACCAAAGGTAAACAGTTCACAACTGGTAGCTTCTTGCATGGATGCTTTCCCTCTTACCATCGTAAAACCTTGTAACAAACACACACTGTGTGTGATACGAGCCTGGGTGCTAGGCCATGGCCTGACCTTCATCTTAGAAGGTCTCAGTAGTCTAGGCAGTTCTCCCTGTGATGGCTTCACACTTCATTATCCACCCAGCGGGGCATATTTAGGCTGATGGCCAGAATTCAACTTGGTAGGGCAAGTGCGTAGTGCACGCTGACCTTTCTCAAATGCCAGTGAACGTGCCGGATCATCAAACACTATCACCTTAAGACATTTTTTTCTGCAAGTTTTCTACCATCAACAAGGCTAAACAGTATTCAAAGTTGCATTTTCTAAAACAGAGGCTTCTGTTACTGTTGTCCTTTTACTGCCCCTGTCATTGACAGGGATCAAGTTAAAGAGTCTGAGGAAATGAAGGCATTTCTAAATCCATTTATTGGCATTTATGAACTCTGGTGACTGGGCTTAGAATGGTTCATTATAATAGATAAATTAATGAATAATTCAGAACCACTCATGGAAGTCACCCTCAGCAATTTTCCTTGACATCCCATGTACTGAACAGTGAAGACAGCTACAATGGTTGGCTTTATCAGGACGTTAAAGCTGTTACAAGAGTTTAAAAGATAAGAATAGCAGCACACGCAATTTCAAGTAGAAGTTACATTATACATGGTGATATCAAGCCAATGTTCTCATGAAAGCATTCATTTAGTGAGCTTAATGAGGGCAATTTGTCAACAATTTCACACACCATTTGCCTAGAATTCTCCAATGCAGCATTTCATGGCACGCTCCTCCCCCCCAAATAAACTGCATGTTGTATACAGTTTTGCCTACCATTAATCATCTTTTCAGCACTGCAAGTTCAATGCTGCTTTCCCAGTAGGAGACCGAGGGAGCAACCTAGCCAAAAGAGGGAAAAGTCATGGGAAAAGAAGAATATAAATGTTCACTTAAACAAAAAAAGAAGGCAAAAGCAAAACCCCCAAACCCTAGTAGGACCATCCCCTTCTGCCCTCAGTAACTGCTTCTAACAGCAACTTCTGGAGCTCTACCTTTTCCATGAGTTGAGCATAGAACTACAGAATCCAAATGGCACTTCTTTCAGCTTAAAAGTTCAAAGCAGAGGCTAAGACCATTAGTCAGTTTAAAATAAAATAAAAAATTTAAAAAAGTAAACCAATCCCCCCTCCCAGACTGTCCCCAGCTTCTGGAATTATTGCATTTTTGTTTTTCAACTAGGTCCAATTCAAAGATGACTCTTTCTAAAAAAAACCCCATGTATTTATTGAAACTGTATCTGCAAAAGGCTTGACTTAATAAATAACTAACTTAAGAAGCCATTACTGTTGATTGTCAGCATTTTTCTGCTAACCAAGATGCCTGAGGGAAAAGCAGATGGAAAGTAATTAATAAGACCAAGAGTGAGGTTTGCTGGATGTAACTGATACTGTTGGTAAATCTGGGACTCATAAATGATTCTCCTCAATGAAGGAAGAGAGACAGATGTTTCTGCTATTTCAGCTAAGAGAGAGCAAGTAAAAATGAAAATAAAAACTAAAAAAACCAGTGAGCCCATAAATAAGCAATGCAACTGGTATCACACACTTCCTTCTTTTCTCTGACACTCCTGATAAGTTTGAAGAATTTGAGAAGTGGAGAGAAGGAATCCTCTGAAATGATCTTATTAAAATAATTCAATATGCCAACAACTATAACTTACTGTATCCTATGTGGACTTGTGCAGTAGGAATATGGGCAAAAGAAAGCATTAAGTTCCCTTCTGAGTATCTTAACTTTTACAGAAGTGTTGGATGAATTGCTATTTCTGCAATATGTTGTACAGTATGCTTAAACGATATTGAAAACCTGTAATGAAGTAAAATAAAAAGGGAAATAGGTGGAGCTGTATGTTTGCCCTCAACATAGGATCCCTCCCTGTTGAGGGAAAGGCATTTTAGGAAGGCTGTGAGAAGGAGGTGGGGGACGGGGGGAGCTGTACCGAGCATGTCTGAAGGAGCAAGGCATGACTCAAGCTACAAAGCATTTCCACCGAGACAAAGTGCTGCTGTCATCTGTATTGGCAGCATTTTCAACCCAGCAGTGCTCTGTTTCACTAACTGTGCTCTCTCCTGCCAAAGGCATCTAAAAGGAGGAGGTTGCTTTCTGAGGCGCAGAAAATCAAGATTTTACCCTTTTGGCCTTCAGCAATTATCAACAGGAATGTTAAATGAAATGTAGGTTTGTGTATATGCATAAGTATATATGTATGTATATGACAAACACAAAAACACTTACTCCTTTTAGAATTTTTCTGTATCTGTTTAAAGGTATGTGTGTTCCTCTGAATACTTACCCCCCCCCAACTTTCAAAACTTTAGAAAATACTTCAAAAAATTTTCCGTAAATATATGATACTGTACCTGAAGGAATTATGTTAAGATGTTCCATCTCAGCTCCTGTTACCCTCCAGGCTTCTGAGAGATTTTTGTCTATAGGGAAAAAAGATAAATCCATACCGAAAGATCAGGGAGACTTTTTTTTTTAAATTAACATTCTAACCATTCTAATTTTTTTTTTTCTTTTGTTGGCTGCTTCTTGAAAACTGATAAAGAGCTGTCAATGATTGTTAAAAAAAAAAAAAAAATAGCCTGCCTCCCTGACTCCAGGTATGAACCTGTTCAGATTAGTCAAATTATTGACTATTATAGGCTATTCTAGAAAATATACAAATGTTGAGGTTTTTTTCTACTTCCATCTAGATTTAACCTCTTTTCTGGCTGCAGTAATACCCAGTGAGCTACCATCACCACTCTCAAATTTAATAAAGTAATTGTTTAGAAGCTCCAAATGTGAGCTTTGAAAATGCACCCCGGCCATAGTTTACAGTATGGTTAGAGTCAGAAAGGTACTGTAAAAACGACATGAAGATGACATAATATTGCCAGCCACAGAAAATTCAATTTGCTCAATTAACAAGGTCAAAGGCTTTTTCCTTTTCTTTCACTCCCATGCTACAAAATTCAGCGTGGCTGAAGGGCTGTGTCAACAGGCACTACAGGGGAAGAAAGACTGACTTAACGTGTTGCATGTAAAGTCATCCTGTGAACATTCAAGAGCTACCTGGAAAACTCTGGAAGCCTTGGGCTATGCTGGCCTTTTATCAGCAGAAGCCTCTGTGCACTCAGATCCTTCTGAGAGGAGGATCTGGGAAGCTCCAGTGGCTGCTCCACCAGCAGCTTCTCCTGCCACAGCCTGAGGACACTCAGGGCAGCAGCAGAGGCAGGATTTCCATAGGACTGACTTCACTCACAGGAGAGAGACCAAGGGTATGCCTGTATGGAGGATAATCCTCAACCCCTATTGTGAACACTGGATCAAACACTTCCCCTTCAAGCAGTGTAGATATACCGGGAGGAGTATGCTTCACAGTTTCTTCCCTATCATATAGCTCCTCCTACACCACCCATCTTCCTGCAGAAGGATGTGATCCTGACCTGAATTAGCTATAGGCACAGGTAACACTTGTTGCTTATATACTAAAACCCAGACATCTAAAGAAATTAAGATGGGAGTGCATCAGTTCTAGTTAATATTTTGACTAGTTTTGTTACTACATGGTGAAATATGGACACCATCTTAAGGATACATCACATGGAAGAAAGTGGATAACAGGCTATGAGGATGTTTTTGCCTCCATGCAGTCCCACTGGTAGCCAGCAGAAAGTCTACGGATATGTGCAAATGGAGGAAAACTCCACCCCCAGCTCCTCATGCTTCAAAGCTTTTTTGAAGTTTTGAAGTGACCAAGGTGCAGGAACCAAAGCTTTCTAGAAAGAAAATCAGAAAGGCAGGCTCAGGAGTCCCTCTCATGAAAAATCACACTAACCTCATGTCAGTTTTGTGGAACTTGCTGCCACAAGAGATCGTGGAGACAGAGAGCACTGGTGGATTCAGAAAGGATCACACAAATTTACAGACAGCAGGTCCATAAACAGAAAGGGAACAGGAGGGAAGGCACCCTGTAACATCCCTAATCCAACAGTGGTGGATCTGGTGCAACGCAATGGGAATGGACCAGAGGAAATGACTAAGCTTGCATGGTCTCACTAAATAACAAGTATAGTTACTTGTGCTGCTGAAGAGAAAGTGTACTGGGTGAGACAGCTGGTCTGATTTTGTAGAGCATTCAGAGAATTTATGTCCTTCTTTGTAGGCAGTTAAAATCTGTCCTGCTTGCAAGTGCGCTGTCAGGAATCTACATGACATTCAGCAGACATGTCTCAAAACTATTGAAGTATGCAATCATGTTTTCTGTACTGGATAGAGTTGGGTTAACTTTGATATATTATGGGTAGCCCTACAGTTATTTCATTATTTCGGAAGTCTGAAGAAAAAGAGCATTGTAATTTTGTGTCCTTTTATCCCTGCTCCTGTCTGCAATGATGGTGGTGTCGGGCATCAGTCTCCAGCTTAAAACTAGTGTCTCAGCCCTGTCCACCCCCGCACTGCTGTTCCCTAATGCATATTTGTGACAAACTTGGAACAACATCTGACCTTCGAGTCCTCTATCCACATCCCTACTGCCTGCCAACAAGTTCTGGCTAACACTTAAAGAAGATATCTCACCACTGACCTGGCACCCTGAGTTATCAGCCTACAATGAGGCCCCTGCAGTTTAGTAAAAGCGTGCTCTCCAAATACCCCAGGACTCCTAACCCTGCATGCTCACACCGCATGTTTATAGGAGCAGTGCAACTCAGCTTTATTATTGCATCATTATTAATTTGAAGTATGTGTGCTCTTTTGCCTTGAAAAATGAAAGAACAAGTCTGAATTCAAACAGTTAGAAAAGCACAAGGGAATATAGAAACTCAGACTTAACAGTCAAGAGCTCTCTGTAAGCGCTTTGTTATTTCGGATGGGTTGGTGGAGGCAAAGTGACTGGCCTCACAAGCTATCTCAGGAATGGCATGCCCTGAAAATCTACACTTACACCTAGGAACACATTTCCTCTTATTAAGGATGGCTGTCCCTGCTCCAAGCCTTTCTGAAGATGTTGCTAAACCTTTGGTAATTGTATATCTTTAGATAAGAAATTTATAAAATTCTTGTAAAATTTAGAATATGTCACAAAAAGCCAGCCTGGCACACTTAACAAATTATAGTAGGAGTGGGTGCTTAAGTAGATACCATTGCTTTTAGGCAATCCCATTGCATCATTTAATACACCTTAATATGTCACTGCAAGGTTTTGGAAAAAAACTTCCTATATTATTCAAGTACAGGAAAGGAGAAACTTAGATCATCTTACAACAGAAATCTCAAGGCTGGTAAAAGTCTCAGGTCACCTGGGAAAGACAGGGATTACATAAACTGTTCCTGGCCCGTGCTTATCAAATCCAGTTGCAAAGACTTTCAGTGATGATGACATCTTCTCCAGTACTTCCATATGCTTGTCATAAGAAACTTTTTCCTAATATCAAACTTGAATCTTCCTTGCTGCACCTCACCAGTTTTTGCTCCACCCACCATGGACATGAAGTGCTCACATATGTGAGCAGAGTTATCATACCTGCCCCTCAGTCTTCCCATCTCTGATATGAAAAAACCCCACTTCATTATGTCCTTCCTTGAGAGAAATGTTAAGAGCCCTGATCATCCTCACGAGTGGTCTTGGATTTTCTCTCCTTAGTCTGTCAGCATCTCTAAGCATAGTGCCCAGAACTAGGCACAATATCCAGTTTAAAACCTTACCTGAACATGATCATCCCGTGCAGCGCTGAGGGGTACTTTGCACGAAGCCACCACTCCATTTCTCCCTCGGAGTGTGGGCTTTGCCTTTTATGCAGCAGCCCGATATTGTTGATTTATGTTCAGCTTTTGACCCATCTATAGGCAATCCGTACAGGCACAGGCAGCTGTGTTCTCTTGCCTGTTTGAATTGCTGTAGCCTTGGTGGAAGTGATAAACAGACTGTTGTAGATTTATAGTCAGTTAGCAGATGACTCAAAATCGCACGCAGTTCACTTTTATTTCTTCTTTGCTTTATCAACAGACTGAAACTCCACAGGGTTTGTAAATTCCACAAACTTTTCTTTCCTTCTTGGACTTCAGTAAAAGTGCAGGTCAGGCAGTGGGGGTCCTTTGTACAGGACAACGCTTATCCCTACATGTGCTCATACTCAAAAAAACAGTTTGCAGTTTAGCTACTCAGGACCAAATGGTGATCCCAGTTATGTAAGCAGATCAGACAAATCAAGCAACATGCGGTAGAAGGAGACTCGAGACTGGAAAAAAAGGTTGGTCTATCTCATACTAAGTGACTTCAGGTTAGCACGCTTGAAGCTTAATTTCCCAAATCCAGCAATTAGCACAACAAAAGCACTGGGATGGCAATGTTTCTAGGAAACTTGATAATTGTCTGGAAGGTAGGAACAAGCATGGAAAAAATGTTTTTAAGAAGCTCAGAAAACACTCTTGGAGTCAAAAACTATGAAAGGGAAGGGGAAGGGGAAGGGGAAGGGGAAGGGGAAGGGGAAGGGGAAGGGGAAGGGGAAGGGGAAGGGGAAGGGAAAGGGGAAGGGAAAGGGAAAGGGAAAGGGAAAGAAGGGAGGGAAGGGAAAAATAATCCAAATACAGATATAGTGATACTATAAAAAACATGAGGCTTGTTTTTTAAATTATTCTTTGAATACTTAAGGTAATATTTCTTGTAATACATAAACAGAAAAAAGATGAACTGTTCACAATATTCTACACTCTTTGAAAACAGCAAAAGGAAAAAGTAAAAATATTCTTCAGCTGGAAGAGAAAAGCTGCAACAATCTTTACCAAAATACAAAACAGCTACTTTAAAGTTACAGTGGTGGTTCACTGCCAATTTTAAAGTTACAGTAAAAAGGGTTTCTTACATATTTTTGGATTAAACTTTTTCACTACAGTAAATCTGTAAAAAGAGTGAGATATTAATAGGATTTCTTATAAGAAAAAAAAGTAACATGTTGATTGTTAGAAGGCTTTTTAAAAAAAAACCATAAATCAGAAACTTACTTCAAGTAAATTTTAAGAAGTAAAAACCCTTAAGAGGCTCAATTCTACCCACTTGCCAATTTAATTTCTTATTGATGAGGACTATAGTAAAAAACACTAGCTATAAAATGCACCTCTAAAAAAGCCAAATAAAATTAGAATTTATTCTAACTAAAGCTAGTGTCACATTTAGTCACCTCCATTAGTCTGAACACCAGTGAGGTTTTTGGCCTGCAAGCAAGCACAGCGTAGGCTAGCCCTGAAAGCGCAGCTGCTGACACCCACCACCCATGCAGGCTCAGTTACTCATGAGGTCATTCTCATGCCACTAAAATATTACTCTGCTATGATCTGCAGCAATGCAGGAACTGCTTTACAAAAAGGTAAACCCTCCATACAGTGGGGTTAGGCAGACACCAGAGCGGGAACAGCATCAGACTTCAGCTGAAATCATCCCTGTTCATGAGTCGGTGGCTCTAACTAAAGCCTGCAGGGAGTCCGTCGTGCCCAGAAGAAAGCAGACGATGGTGCAGCAAAATGAGAGAAGGAGTTGCAGCGAGGTCATGACTACAGGGAAGACCCACAGGCTGTCGGCGAGGCAGAGAAAGCAGATCATGGTGAGTCACAGTAACTCAGCAAATCTGAGTAAGCAGAGGTGCATGCTGCAACAGCTGCAGGGCTGAGAACAGTCGGAAAGCAAAAGGTGCTTGATCTTGTTGAGGAGATGCAATTCCATAACCTTGCAGGAAGAATGGGCAGTTTATTTGCATTTTGGTGAAACTAAACGTGCCTCTGCAGTGATGTCCTTATGAATTATTTTAGACCTAGCTGCCAGCTCTCTGTTTTCAGCTTTCTCTTACTGTTCACTTTTTTCAGATGAGTAAATGGTAAAGTCCATGTGAACAGAAGAGAAGGAAAAAGCAGAATCAAGGATGCACTGGTGACTAACCAGGTGAGCAGTGCATGTTTGCTTTTATTGTTTTAAATAAACTTTTAAAAAAATACATACTCCAAAAATACCCACATTAATATAAATGATTTACAGGAAGCCTCTGACTACTGGACTAACAACCCACAGAAATAAATAGTCATTACAAAAAAATGTTCCAGTATTCCTTGCACAGCTATTACTATTCTTACATCAGGGAAGAAGGGCATTCACTCTTTTATTCATGAAAATTGGCTCTTAATGCTTTTCTTTTTTTTTCCCCAAGAAAACTGTTTTGCTAGAGATGTTGAATCTTTTGCTTCATTGGAAAGTACCTCAGTATTGCCTCTCCTAAGAGCTTATGATTTAAACCTCTCCAGACAACTGGCCTAGCAGAAGGCTGTGCTGGCTCTCAGCATCCAGTTCAACACACAAAGCTTCTTTAACTACAGAAAGTACATTTAATGGACAAAGTCAAGTTGTGTGAATGAGTGTTCTCCAAGTGTTATGTGAAGAGGATCTCAGGCTAGAACTATCTCAGCCAAACTTTAATCTTCATCCATCTTATTGCCACAGAATTAAATGCAACCACATATATCATCAGAAACCTTTCCCTCTATTAAAAACTAGGCATCAGACATTGATTCACTGGGCTATACTGACTCAGTGATGGAAGTGTCAGCAATATGTCTCAGAAAGGGAGCCAAAAGCATGAGGAATAGTTCAGCTTACAGGGTGCTGCTGTTAGAAATCTAAGAATTTATGTAAATCAACCCCAGACTTCACTATGCGGCAAAGAGGGGGACTTGAACATCACCATGCAAAATGATGTGGTCCTACCGCATACTCGAGCTTGTTCAGTTTACTGTAATACCCAATCTGCCAATATTAATTTCTTAATCAAAAACTTATATCTGGGAAACTACATCACCATCAAAGTGACAAAACCCACATCCTGCATAAATTTCATTCACTTGAATGACATTTCCATGGAAAATCACTGCAAAAAGAACCAGAGCAACAACAGAAGCAGACAAGGAAAAAGCACTATGTTTATTAAAACTAAAAGCATGTCTGTCTTCAAAGAAGCCAGATCAACATCTTCACTAGGATCTACTCATTAAAAACAAAACAAAACAAACCCCACCCCCCCAAAACCCCACACAACAGAATCACACAGAATCACTGATGTTTTCTGTTGAAAATAGAAACCATATTTCTATTGAATACCTCTGATAAAGAAACAGGTCTTTCTGTAGTAGGAATGAAACAGTTAAATTCTAGATATCCTAAATACTCCCACCTTTCTCTGCAGCTGAAGCTGTCTGCACATAATTTGAGAAAGTTGAATTAAAGGAAAAGAATACAGTATATATAACATGTTAACCTATGAGTATGAAAAGAATGTATGTAAAAATCCTGCATATTTTTTGTTTGCCTTTAATTAGAGATGGATTCCTGATCTTGATTATCCTAAGCAGAAAATCAAGACCAGTCTCTGAAACCAAGCAGTCTTCCCTTTGTGGGCCTCCTCTTGATTTATGTAGGGCTTTAAACAACACAAAAAACCCCCAGCGCTGGGGTTACTGTTCTATCACATTAGTTGCTTTTTTTGAGGCTGCAGATGGGCCTGTGTTTTACGATATTTATTTCTTCTTATGACTTATAGTACAAGAAAACAGAGAGCTGGGAAAAAGCACTTCTGAAAGTGATACACTTTCAAAACCATATTTTGCTAATAATTTTAATTATCTGTTGATTAGTGGTCCACCGTTTTAAGATCACAGAATGACAGAATTGTTTAGGTTGGAAAAGACTTTTAAGATCATCGAGTTGAACTGTTAACCTAACACTGCCAAGTCCACCACTAAACTATGTCCCAGAATGCCACGTCTACCCATCTTTTAAATACCTCCAGGGATGGAGACTCAACCACTTCCCTGGGCAGCCTGTTCCAGTGCCTGACTACCCTTTCGGTGAAGAAGTTTTTCCTAATATCCAATTTAAACCTCCCCTGGTGCAACTTGAGGCCATTTCCTTTTGTCCTATCACTTGGGAGAAGAGACCGACCCTCACCTCGCTACAACCTCCGTTCAGGTAGTTGTAAAGAGCGATAAGGTCTCCCCTCAGCCTCCTTTTCTCCAGGCTGAACAACCCCAGCTCCCTCAGCCCCTCCTCATAAGACTTGTGCTCCAGACCCTTCACCAGCTTCATTGCTCTTCTTTGGACACGCTCCAGCACCTCGATGTCCTTCTTGTAGTGAGGGGCCCAAAACTGAACACAGTACTCGAGGTGCAGCCTCACGCGTGCCCAGTACAGGGGCACTATCACCTCCCTGGTCCTGCTGGCCACGCTATTTCTGATACAAGCCAGGATGCCATTGGCCTTCTTGGCCACCTGGACACACTGCTGGCTCATATTCAGCCAGCTGTCGACCAGCACCCCCAGGTCCTTTTCTGCCAGGCAGCTCTCCAGCCACTCCTCCCCAAGCCTGTAGCATTGCATGGGGTTGTTGTGACCCAAGGGCAGGACCTGGCACTTGGCCTCGTTGAACCTCATGCAGTTGGCCTCAGCCCATCAATTCAGCCTGTCCAGGTCCCTCTGTAGGGCCTTCCTACCCTCCAGCAGATCGACACTTCCACCCAACTTGGTGTCATCTGCAAACTTACTGAGGGTGCACTCGATCCCCTCGTCCAGATCACTGATAAAGATATTAAACAGAACTGGCCCCAACACTGAGCCCTGGGGAACACCACTTGTGACCAGCTGCCAGCTGGATTTAACTCCGTTCACCACAACTCTCTGGGCTTGACTGTCCAGCCATTTTTTTACCCAGTGAAGCATATGCCTGTCCAAGCCATCAAGGCAACCTCTCTTGTTGGTTAGAATACTACTCTGCCACTTTTAAGCAAACTGAAAGTCCACATTGCAGAGTATTTTGTGATAACTGGTCTTGGCTCATTCAAAACTGAAAATATCACCCAGATACCTTGATTGGATCATTCGACCTAATGAGGCTTCAGTCACTGTGGGACAGTAACTGAGGCATTGATATTTTGGGAGAAGCTGCATTTTCAGCTGTAGCACGTACTCAGTAATATGGCAAAGTCAGACTTCGGAAGTAGGTTGCCTGTGTGGTTCACAGCTGGCAGGGGGAGGGACAGGAAGAAGGTAAAATGAGAAAGGGAAAATTGCAATGCCAGAAATAAATGGCATTAACATGGTGAATTAAGGCATTTACCATCACACGTTTTGGCTGCATGTTCTCTTCCTGCATGCACAGGGAATATTTGAGACCTACAGCTTCCCCATAAAACTTTGAAAGATTTAGAGTCCTCTTTCTGCCCTGTGGCTACATAGAGGAAGACAGGGAGGCTGAAGCCACTCTCCCTTCCTATCACCCTCTTAGGTAAAGCAGACATTGTCCCTACCCTTAGGAGGAGGGAGAGACTGGCTGATCTCAGATGAGCTGCAGTACAAAATTACACTGTCATCCAGCCCACTGGAGGGAATGCTGCACAGAAAACGTTGACCCAAGGGCAGAGGGAAGGAGATGTGGCCAAAGCAGGAAACTCAGATCAAGTCAAGACAGAGCAGGGGCCTGCTTCAGTGCGTAGCAGGGACTACATTGCCATGAGGGATGCAATGATCCAGCAAGTTGCTAAATTAGATGTACGTGTTGGGTTACAAAAGCCATTACACAAAAAAACCAAGTCTCAATTGTTTTCCAAAATGAGTGAAAATACCAGGTCAGCATAAGATGAAATGCCTATACCCTGGTCAAATTCTCATTAGCCGAATAAAGAAAAACAGAAAACCTGGTTTGCATTTATGTTTTCTGCTAAAGCCATAGACTAACACATCACTTTATGCCACTGACAATTTCTGAAGTTATCATGAGATCAGCCATTATAACTCATCTTTGTTTTACAACTTTTTCATCTGTTTCACATTTCTCGGCTCTTTTACACGGTACTTTTAACAGAAACCTGACTACCATAACTATAGTACTTATACTGTACAACTAGCTCGGAGGATATTTATGGCTCATCAGCGAGAACATATGAGGAACACAAGTCTTAGCAGACTGATAGAGTCTTTGTCATGGCAGATTTCACTCTGCACAGCAAGACCATGTGCACAGACATGCTATACGAGAGGTCTGTACCAATGCCAGCAGAGCAGAGCATGCAACTCTCCTGGACTCAGTTGGCCACAGGCCCCATTTTTGCCATTCTGAGGGGTCAGTATGGGCGGTTTCTTCTGGAGCTCCGCACGTATCTTGAGCCCAGCACTCAAACGTAGTGACCGCACTCCTAAAACTTCTGTGAAGTTGTTCCCTTAACTTCATTTCAAAGGCCTGCAGGATGGATTACTTAGCCAGTAGAGAAACTTAACCAAATAATTCTGCATACAGATAACCTTTCATCAGTTATTTTTTAATTGAAAGTTACTTGCAGTTGCAATTGCTTTTATTAAAACTGTATTTCTGTAGAGCTTTAACACTGAAACACCAGATTATCCTTCAATTATCTTTAATGAGGTAACTAGTATCATTAATCACGTCTAGCTTGATTTGATAACCTTGTACAGGCAAGTCACTGAACGCTTATACTGTCTGTCACTTCCCGACGTGCATACTACTTAGTCACTTTACAATATGGCTGTGTGAAATAGTTTGTATATGATTAACATTGGTGCATGGGTCCTCAGGGATGGAAGAACAATGTTTTACATAATGATTGATGAAAAGAAAGGGAAAAGATTTATTTAGAAAGTGCTACTGGGCAAAGGGAAAATAACAAAAGTACACTGGAAAAGGTAAGACACTAGTCATAATCTTCTTTCAAAGTAAAGTTACTATAATCATTATGAAATTTAGGTGTAAAAGCTGTAGACTATGCCTGACTCCTCTCATGTGCTTACAAATGCACACCACATAGCAGAAGGTACGGGAGAGTGAAGGAGCATTGCAGAACTGCATCACAACTTGTATCACCCTGGAAACATTCAAAGTCAGGTTGGATGAGGCTTTGAGCAACCTGATCTAGTTGAAGATGTCCCTGCTCATTGCAGGGGGGTTGGACTACATGACCTTTAAAGGTCCCTTCCAACCCAAACTATTCTATGGTTCTTTGATTCTATCACAGGTCTCAAGGACACAACACGATCTCAGTAATGGACAGATCTGCGTCTTCTAAAGGTGTTGTAAGTGTTTCTCTTCCATCAAAAGAAAAAAAATATCTCTAAGAAATGCCAATGTCATAGATCCTTATTAAGGCAAAGTTTAAATTACCAAGTAGTATTCTGCACTCTTGAAGCACTGTTGAGGTGAATAGTCTCAAAACTCAAACCATCTTCTATGAGTGATTCCTGTAATGCACATACCTGCTTATCTGCTTTTGAAGTCACATTGAAATGAACTGCATTCACTGTGCTATAACAGATGCCTGAAAAAGCTAGATCCTCTAAATTGTATAGCTTCTTAGGCACATGTTGCTATTTAACATCCTGTATTCCCTTACCCAACATTAAACTCCCAAACTCATTTCACTGCTAACAATCTCCATAGTAAAACAACCTCATGCAATACTGCTGGCATTGTAAAGCAGATGATCTCAAGAGGAAATACACAGCTCTGTCCTTTGATGCACAAAGGAGCTGGGCAGAAAGGTCCCCCAGAAGAAAGGGATGGTGGACACGTAACAGCTTTATACCAAACTCAGAACAGGTCCAAGGTGTTCAACTTCACCTCTGCATCACCCAGTGCAGGCAGACTTTATATTCCTTTTGTTGCCAGCTCAACTGGACAGGATGGGAGAGAACGGAGAAAAGAAATATGGAGCCACATCATTGCTGTGGTACCTTACCTTCATTTTTCAAAACCCAAAATTGGACTTTTACCTTGACCCAGTGTTCCAGAGGCCACTAGGTGTTACTAAGAAACCCCATCTCAGTACAGTCCGTGGCAAAGTCCTTTTTAATGATGAGACAAAATGTTTAAAATTTGTCTAGAAGAGAAACACTTTCCTATGAAACAGTTCACAGGATTCTATTTTTATCTAGATGCTTTACTTCAGAGCAGGAGCACTAGAGATCAAAAGAAGCATTAAGAGAAATTCTCATCAAAGACTATTTGGTATCATCTAACTTTTGCTTCACCTCTAATTACTGGGGAAAAATAGATTCTTTTAGTAAGTTTTTGTCATGCTGTTTGAAATAACATGTTTGAAATAACAGCATGCTGTTAAGGACCCTAACAGAGCAGCAGAGTACACCAAAATCAATACCATACTTTCGTTCAGGGGAGTCTGGTGTGTATTTACAATGCTGTGGATCTAGATGCTGTAAAAGCCTGCTTACCGTAATAACAGTGGAGTTAGCACACTGATATACATCTCGGCATTTCACCATTGGGCCCTCGCATATATTCACTGTTCTTGTGCAAAATTCCTTTGCATGAAGTTTGTCTCTTTTTCATTACCATGTTGACAGGATCACCTTTCCCTGTGAAGAGGAAAGAGAAGAACAGCTAGAAGACGTATTTGTTGGTGAGGTTCTTGTAGCCTTCTTACTGACTCAAATCAATTGCAAAATACTTGCAACTTGGAAACAGGCAAAAAAACCTTCTTTGTTCCAAGGACGATAGGTCTGAGGTAAGTCAACTGCTGTACCACTGTTTTCCAGCTTTAAGAAATTTTCATCCAAGCACAGTAAGATCAGTGAAGTCTAACGTATGTTTCAAAAACAAGTTACTTTTTCCTCATGAACAATTTTTTCATTTGAGCAGCTCTTTCTTCTTAGGTGAATTCTAAACACACATGCCACATACCAAGCACACTGCAAATTATCTATCAGATCTTGTTACAGATACATATGCTCTCACATATTTCAATAACCATGACAAAATTTGTACATGTCATTTTTTTTAATCACTGAAAGAAATAAACCTGCCTTAAGTCTACTGAATTTATGAGAACAGCATTGGTGAAAAGCAAAAGAGGAAAGCACCCCCTTCTCCACTTACTCAAACAAAATTCTCTGTATTTTCTTCTTCACACCCTGTTGATCAATTTAAGTAAAATTATTTATTGTAGCAAAGTTGTTTTGGTGCATTCAGGATATAAAGGACATTTGTGGTGTTGTCTACTGTGGGAAAGCCAAAGTCTGAGCAACGGGAGACAGGACTCATTAAAATGTTCAGGTTAAACAACACATTTTTGGGAGACTGGTTTATGTACAAGATTTTTGTTAGGTCAAAACAGCACAAACAGGCAAAGGCTTTGGTCACATTTGTTTCATCTCTCTCTGCAGTCTGTGGAAATCAATTGAGAATATATGAGTAAGTTCATTATTATTAACCGTAAGCTCTGGGAGCAGATCTTTTTGCTGTAACTTATCTGACTTCCACGGAGTTAGTGCACATTCATAATAGCAGACATCCTTTTATACTTCCAGGGCCTCAAATCTTTCAAAGAGTACTGGTGGTGGGAAGGGCAGGTTGTTAAATTTATGTCCTGGAATGAGTGCATTTGCTTTCAGCACAGGCTTTTGCTTGCATAGGATAGCCCAGCATGCAAGACTATCCGCAAGTCTTTACAGGAATAGGCATGAAAGGTGAAACCCAAAATTATGTAAATGCCACAGAGGTGACCATGACAGTGCCTAACTTGTGGGTGCCTGGTTTCTAAGGAGGGATCCAAAATCTAACTCAGATATTAAGGCTTCTTTTACAGCACACTGTGAGAGTTAAAGATCTGACAAAGGAATCTAAACTAGTCAGCCTCTAAGTCAGAAGCTCCTTGAAACCAGACATTGAGTTGAGGTCACTTAAAACTACCTGATTGTCGTGGTTTAACCCCAGCCGGCAACTAAGCACCACACAGCCTCTTGCTCACTCCCCCCACCCCAGTGGGATGGGGGAGAGAATTGGAAGGGTGAAAGTCAGAAAACTCGTGGGTTGAGATAAGAACAGTTTAATAATTGAAGTAAAATAAAATAAAATAGTAGTAGTAGTAGTAATAATAATAATACAATACAATAATAATATACAAAGCAAGTGATACACTGTGCAGTTACTCACCACCCGCCAACAGATGCCCAGCCCGTCCCCAAGCAGCGATCGCTGCTCCCCAGCCAACTCCCCCCAGTTTATATACTGGGCATGATGTCATATGGTACAACATATCCCTTTGGCCAGTCTGGGTCAGCCCCCCTGGCTGTGCCCCCTCCCAGCTTCTTGTGCACCAGGCAGAGCATGGGAAGCTGGAAAGTCCTTGACTGGTGTAAGCACTGCTTAGCAACAACTAAACCATCAGTGTGTTATCAATATTATTCTCATCCTAAATCCAAAACACAGCACTATACCAGCTACTAGGAAGACAAAATCAACGCTATCCCAGCTGAAACCAGGACACTGATAAAAGGAATACTCATGAAAGGAACAAATGCAGGAGAGCAGGAGGAGGAGGTCAAATCGGCTGCTCTCTACTGCTCAGATAGCTTGGCATTAGAAGCAGACGGCTGTCTCTTACCAAGAACTGACCACAGATCTCTCCTGAGGGAGGTGCCTAGCAGGAGCAAAATGGCAGAGGTGTCACACCAAACAAAATACCTAGTGGTTCCAGGAATCGGAAGTCAAACACACAACTCCTCTCACCCAGGTGAATGTCCATCTCATCCACAGACAGCCATGCCTATCTCTTACACTGCAGCTCAGATTATTTGGTGTTCTTCAGTGTTGACTGAAGATGTCAGAAGTGTTACTCTGCAGCACACCTGACTGCTAAAACAATTGGCAGATTACTTGGGAAACACCGGTTTCAGCCCCCCTCGGGCCAAGAAGAGTTGAATCAGAGTTTTCCACTTCCTGAGAGGAGAAATGTTGTAGTCTCTATGTTGCTCCCCTCTCTGGCACAGCACGGAGAGAACGGCAACCACTGTTGCATTTGTAGACTCCCATGGGTTAGGTCTGTTCTGAGAACATCTACAAAACTAGGGAGGCAGGCAAAGAAGGTACAATTTCTTGATCCTAGATAGGGACCCTGACATAGGAGTTGGCCTGACACTTAGACTTGTATGGACTGAGGTGCTTATGGTCAGTGCCAAAACCAAAACAGGGGGTGAAATACAACACTTAAGCATAGAGGTGAGGGACACGCTGAGCTGGACCTCTGTGGACTGACTACCATTTTCCAACTTGAGTAGAGTGTAGGGGCACATTTTATTGGAGATGTTGGTGGGGTAACACTGTAGAAGAATTTAACCTCCATTACACCTATAAAAGCCACCAGAACATCAGACTAGAGAATTACAAGTCCACATAATTCACTGGGAACATACAGAGTTGAGTAGCTGCTTGAGATGACCCCCAACCATCCCATTGAAGAAAAAAGCTTACCTCAAATCCTAAAGAGGTTTCCAAATGCATTTAAATTTTCTTTAGGTGAGGGAAAAATCTTTTTATTTCATACTGTTCAGCAGCTCTTTACAATTAAGCATCTGACTGTATGTAAAATAAACTAGTTGATAATTACCAAAGACAACCAATGAGCACTCCTGTGAAGATATTCTTAGCTATGAGAAAAATAATGCTAGCTTTATTAGTAATGCTAGATATTTTAACAGTCCCCAAAATGAGACAATCTAGCACACTTGGTGCGAGAAAATAAAGGTCAGGAACCTGACTCAAGCAAGCACTGATGACCTGCTGGCAATACACAGAACATGCTGTTTTAATGAATTCCACTGCTGGAACAAAAACTTGGTACAACCAAACAAACTGTGTTTGTTTAGCACAGTTGTGGGCTTTTTTGTAATCTATCCGATGGTGCAAGAGAAAAAGAGGTCAAAGCATACTGTGTACAGAAATGTCATTTTCATTGGACAAATCCATTCAAATAATTTTTCCCTGATTAATCTAGTCTTGAATGTGTGAAGGCATTACCTAAGTTTATTTTCTATGGGTTTCTTTACATTTTGATTGGCCCGGGAAATCAGTCTTTTGCAGGATAAAATTTTAAATATGCTGTCATACCTTCCCCTGCATGAAAATCCTTAAACCTCAGGAAAACTTTTCAATAGCCTTGTTTAACCCACTAGCGATGCAAGAGTTATGCAGAGACTTAGCAAATCAATGTTTAAAAAGTGACTGTGTGTTGTGCAGTACAACACAGCCTGAGGTTCTGGATATGTCATAAACCTATCCCAGTGTTACTCAGAAATTATTGTCAATTGGGTCATGCAGATCTAAATTTGCGATGCACACAATGGCCAGAGCTTGCCTCATTGTGCAATGATAAACCCCAGACACACAAGGCATCTGGCATGCTTGTGTTCAATGGCCTGATTAGCTAAGATTTCCCACTGTTGCTACCACTATCCAAAATTAAATATGAAAACTATGGAAACAGCTCCATCCTTACAGTCATGACCAAACTACTGCACAAGGCAAAAGACTTAACTGCACTGGAACTGTCATAGTGATTGGTAGTAGATAGCCAGAACAAATCTGATAGACACAGAAACCTGTATTCTCTCAGCTGCATGACTGACTTGTCATTAAAAAAGCCGATATTGCAGGTAAAAAGTAAAGAATCTGGGTTGGTTTCATAATCACTTTGAATACTGGGAACGCATTTCCAAAATAGGACATCTCTCAACTTCAATGTTCAAAACAGCCAAATTAAGATAAGGTCATGATGACCATAATCAGCTGATGGTTTTTGATAGTCAAAAAATTTCATCCTGTTAAAAGAGAACCTGTTTCAGGCATTCACAGTTCTTGAAATATAGACATGGCCATACTGATCTGCAGGTGTTAGAGCTTGTTCTCATGATAAGTATGTTAGAAGCTAATTTTGGTTAGTTCAGCAGTTAGTGATCTGTCTTCCATAAGAGAGAAATCTAAAACAGTACAACACAGATGATACGTATTCCATATAAATTACCAGAGCAGCACTGTGGTCTAGAAAGCACGACGAACTTCCTGCTTTGCCTCCTATTTTAATCATTATGAACTACTGATGTTACAAGATCAATGAGTCTAGGGAAATTGTTAGAAGCAATTGCAGTGCCAATTTGCTGGAAATAATGAGAACTTCCAATGATTTGTTAACCTGCAATAATAGTATCAGAACACAGGGACAGCTGTCAGCAGAAATTCAAGGTGGCAAGTGTTATCTACTGGCTGGTGGATGATAGGGCTGCCCTTTTGACTCTGCATCCAACAACCTTGGCTCATCTCCCTGCTTCAGAATTTTCTCACCCCCTGTGTTTTCCAATCATTTTATTTCCTAGTAGCATAACTGAAGTTGAGTTTATCACATGCAGCCTGCCACTGTTGTTCAGTTGCTTCCTAAATCGTTATCTTATGCTATTTATTGAAATATTTTATGCTAAAGAAGGTTTTTAAGTCTATTAAAAGGGCCAAGAAGTAATAGGTCTGTACAGCCACGTGGGAATTTTGATCTTGGGTGCTGAGTGAGTGTCAAGGTAGCTGAAAGAGGTAAAAAAAGGAGGAGAGTGCAAAAAGAGGGTGGAAAGACAGACAAAGGAAGAAGCAATTGAGAGGGAAGAAAAATTAGGAATTAGATGAGAAAGCAGCAAAAAAGATAAAAAACTACTGGAAGGGCTTAATTGCCTCTCATATGTAAATTTCCTCAGATTCTGAAGAAAATATGAATGCTATCTGCAATTACACAGGAAAGCTGAGATCCTTGCTACAGGCAGCTTCTCGCAGTCCTGTGCCCTGGGGAGAGCCAGGAGCTGCTGGTCTTTCTCAGAAGCAGGAGGAAGCAGCGTCTACCCCAAAGAAAGGGGTGACATAAAACATTGCAGAAGGGACCAAAAGCAAGGAATGTGTCCTGAGACCACCTCAGGAAAGCCTTATAGTAAACCAGCAATTAGGAAAGGTCTGACAGTGCTTGAGATGGAACTCTGAGAGGGTCAGAGCTCTTTAACGGGACCAAACACTTACTAATGGCTGATGGCTACTGCACTCATCACAAAAGCTGAAGATTTCGGCAAGCATGAGGAGATACTCCCTCTTCAGCAGCCAGTTGCAAGTGTGCACAATTATTGCCAACATCCCATGCTTCATGATACTCCTCATCTGCAAGCAAACAACAACTCAATGAAAATGCTAAGAAAAGGGAGGAAGAAGGCTGGTGAGCAGAAGACCCCAGTGCCTACGGTCAGAAGGGGGGCCCGTAGGTTAGTGTCCCAATGGACTCAGCACCAATTACGCGTGCAGGAGAGAACTGGGATCTGCTGGGGCAAGCTGGTTTCTCCAGAGCAGCCTTTCCCTTAGGATAGACAGCAGAGGTACTTATTAATGGAAAGGCCAATCCTATGGCAAAACTGAAGATGAAGTATTGTACTTTTCAGGCAAAGAATTAACACAAATGAGTTAACAAAAGTCTGTTTTTTAACTGGGGAAGAGAATAAATATATTTTTCTACCCTTTTATAACTATGAGGACAACCAGAAAATGCTTCCAAAATTGATACCATACGTGCAGATTAAAAGCAGGCTGCAAGCCAAATCCTCCTCTTCAGTTTCACTGGCGGAGCCCAGCAGACTGCCACAGAGCTACGCTCAAGCAGCAGGGGAAAGAATTTGACCCTTTGACTGCTGCATCAAAAGCAGCTAACTTCCCACTGTATTTGGCGGCCTCAATATTAAAAGTTACAAGTGGCTTTGTGCTCAGAAACGTGCTGATTTTCTGCTAGGGTAGGTACGTGCTGATGTCCTCCTGCCCTGCTCTCTCAGAAATTACATTCCCTCTCCCCTGAGGCAGCATAACTGGCATCCCTAGTGTTGTCCCTCTCTAGCTGTGGACGTATTGAACTGTATTGGTCACTGATGAAGGAACTTCCTCCATCTCATCGATACATGAATACGTACAGCACTCTTACGTAAAAGATAGGAAAACTAAGAACACTAGGATAAATTACTTGTTTTGATCTTTGCCACCTTTCTTTCCCTCCATTCACTAACCATTCTCCCACATAGCTAATCCATCAAAATAACAGATGACGATTTTTCAGTTGGGTTATCATTTAACTTCTTCATTATTCCAAATGTTCCAGTTTCATACCTATGTACTCATGTATAAAATGTGCTACCAGTCATTTTCAAAGGCAGGCGGTTCAAATGTTAAGGTTTATCTCATGATCACAACTGGTTAAGATTTCTTTTTAAGGAACAGAGGCTACATATTGTATATATGAACAAAAATGTAGATTCCCAAAAGAAGAATATACAGTACTTTGTGGTAAAGCTAAACCTTGAAATGCAAACCTTAAGTTAGTGACGCCTATTTACACCATAAAATTCTGGACTCTGTCTCAGTAAGGACTGAAGACTAGAGTATCTTACTCAAATGATAATATAAAAAGTATCTCAAGTGAAAAAATAAGTATTCACAGCATGAAAATAGCTACATTTCTACCATAGTATACTCCGCGCTGAAATACTTTATAGATGTTAAATCTGCTAAAGCCAAGCAATGAAAAGTTTTGCTGCTGTGTATAAAGAAGCTCACACTGAGTGCAACCTTCACATATAAACTTGATTTGTCCCTTAATGCACTAGGATGCAGACTTAGTTAAGGGCACCCGCCCAAGCAGTTTAGGGAAAGGCAGGGATGCCACTAACCCAGACCTCACACCAGCTGATGCTGAATTCAGTTTTCAGGTAATGAATCCAAGAAAATGGGAAAGGGAGGGAGGACAGCAGGGAAGAGCACCTCAGCGCTCTGTTTTCTAACGCTATGTCCCTGCTGCAGCCATGATACTTTCTTCAGTTCCTTCTTCCTCCTCAGAGCTCCCTGCTCTCCAGCCCCTATGCTTTTCTTCACCAGCTCCTGTCCTGCCCCCACAGACCTGCTGTATTCCATGTTTGTTTCTACCTGACCCCCTCCACAGGCCTGGCTCCCTGTCTGCTTGCTGAGCCAGTCCTGCTCCCTTCTCCAGCACCAGGAACTTCTTTCCACTCCCCATCTCTCCTTGCTGGCAGCATTCGAGCTGGTGCTGCTTGGATGGTCACTAAGAGCAGAGGAAAACGTTGCCGTTTGTCACCCATCTTCCCAGATTCACCCAGTTCAAAAAGGCGGCGCAGAACAACTCCAGCCTCCACCAAGAGAAAGCAGACAATTTTCTCCAAGGCTCAAGCCTGGTACATACTTTTCCAGAAATGGCAGATCCCACCTGAAAAAAAAAAACAAAAAACCAACAAAAAAAAACCAACAAAAAAAACAACACCACAAAACCAACCTCACCATAATTGTAATGTACTACAACACTTATTCTTCATAACTTGTTTATTCTTCATAACTTCTATTTTTAGATATGATTAAAGTTTTGGCTAGTCTGCAGCACAGAGCACCAAGATAGAAAATTTCAGATCAATTTTTCTTTTTTTGGCAGGGGCAAAACTGCATGTAACATCTCAAAGATGAAACTCAAGCAAACACCAATGACTGTAGTGCCTGACCTACTTAATATGGTACAGGGGATACAAGAGATAGGATAATCTGGTAAAAGAGAGTCATCAATAAATTTTAGAATGAATGGTGATACTCATAGTGTTGTGGGGAACAGTATGCATGGGGCATCTTAAGCAGCCAAGCACTGTTATGCAGTTGATTAGCATTTCCACTGGTATCTGTTCCCTTACAGTCTCAGGAGCCTCCTATCACATGGGAGGCCACTACAAGCACAAGCAGTCCATCTCTGGACTATTTCTGTACAAGATAAGGTAATATAATCTCATTAGATCTTAATATAGCCAAAACAGTTTTATGAATTTAATTTTTGCATGTGTCTCCAAAAAAAGTCATGTATAGAACATCACATTAAGATGACAGCAAGGCAAAAAGAAGCTTATGAAGGGTGCTGGTAGCTACACAAATAAGGCTCGAATGAGGTGACAGCAACACTTACGACTGATGATTTAACATTAGCATCTGGTCACCAAGACTTTCATAGGAGGTATTAAAAATAATCAGGTCTTAGAGTACCTTCACACAGTCTTTCCCTCTTTCCTAGTTGGTGCACTTGGGCATCCTTAGAAAGCGCTCTTCCATCTTCAAAGGCAGAAGGCCTGAGCTGGAGTAACATGTCCAGTTATAGCCACTGCAGTTATAGATTTTTATGGATTCATTGGAGGAGTCCACACAAGGGCAATGAGGATGATCAAACAGTTAGAAAACAGGAGCTATGAGGAAAGATGAAAGGCATGAGACTGTTTAGACAAGGGAGAAAGAGACATGACCACCCTCAAAATGTAAAGGGTAAGTTTAACCAAGACAGGCAGCAATCTCGGATGCTTACATATGAATAAAATGCAGAGAAGGGATTGAAACTGTGAGGAGGTGACTTGTCCAAAGCAGCTCAGAAAAGCCAAGAACAAAAGTCAAGCCTTTTCATGATCAGTCCCATGCTCTTGCCTGTAGCCATTATTTCTTCTATACTGTTTAGGTGACAGGCTCTTTCTGAATGGAAGATAACGAATGACTGTCATTTTATACACACAGCAAAGTTTCTCCTGTGGAAGTCTTACCTGAGACTGTTTTATCTTTGTACTTATCAGTTGTTTGCCTTCCCACTATGCTTATTCTCATTTAGATTATGTGCATCCAGCTAGCTCTATAATCTCATTTCTTTCCCAATAAAACAACAGTACGAAGAACAGCCAGAAGGCCTGCTTGTGGAAGGTGAGGTAGGCAAGGGATAAACAGAACAATCTAGCAGTCAAGTTTTCTGTAATCTGGTGACAATCATCCTCCCAGCTTTCATTTCCTAGGGCAACATGAGCAATGCTCATAAATCACAGTGGTGTATCTAATGCAAGCGGTACTTCGCTCACTGTATTTTTCCTATCATCAGGTCTGAGTTGGTAGTATAGCGGTTTGAAACTATAAAATAAATTTCTGGGGATCTTCACAATATTGATGGCTGCTCCATGCTTTTTGAAAGGAAGCTGCCCATAGCCTTGAGGAAGAAAGTCTGCTCCCCAGGTACAGATTTGTACCTGCAAGTTTGAGGGTGGGCAGGGAGGCTGCCTGCAAGCCTCTTCAATTTGATACTGGCTTGGAATTTGCTACAGCTTAAGTGAACCCCAGTAACAGAATGTTTGAAGAACCATCTCAAATCGTAGAGCCATGGGATGACAGACGCCCTGTCAAAGCACAATCCCACTCTCAGGCACATCACAGATGCAGCACTTCATGTCTTCTCTCACTACTCTAGAAGTACTCACTGCACTGTTTGCAGGAATGGCCCTTTGAACAGCTCAGCCAGCAGAGTGATATGATGAGCAAAACACTGCTATTCAGCTACATCTGGCTTCTGCAATGGGTAGGGATTTTTTAAATGAAATCAGCGTGCTGAGGGTGCGCCAGCTGGACACAGTAAAACAGGGATAGCATTCTGTTAAGCGAAGAAAGAAAAAGAAAGATAGATATTCAATGAAGTACATTTGACCCTCAGTTTGAAAACCCAAAGATGAGAGTAGCTGTTTACAAGAACAGCTCAGAAGAGAATCTCCAAAGACCCAAAAGTCCAGATTTTCTGGTTGCCCACAGAGCCAACTACCAATCTCAACATGTGGCAGATAATTTGACTGTAGGTAATGCATTCTAAATTAGGTTGGCTATCCAGTGAGCAAGTTGCTTTTAGTTAGGTGCCAAACAACATCAAATCCATCGGGAGTTAGGATGCTCAAGCATTTTGAGAACATACTCAGAAAGGAGAACGATGTTATAAACTAGGCAGGACTCCCCATTATCCTGTTTTTTCATTTTAGGATGAAAAATGTCATTCTTATATGACATATGAAGCTAAAGACCCTGATTTACTAACGGTGTTATTCAAAACATCATTTCTCCAAGTGATCGCTTGTTAGGCACTACGTGCAACCGACCAAAATGTAAATCAGTGCAGTAAGTCATGGATCGTCATAACCACAGTTTTTGTTGGCTTTCTGGAAATTTTCTTAGACTGCACATGATTAGTGTAAGTTAATGATATATGCAGTCACTTTTTTAGTATAAACAACCACCACTGTAGAGGGAACATCTTTTAACAGATGGAACTGCCAATCAGCAGTTTCTTAATTTTTTTTTGGTAGAGAATAACTTCCTCTTTGGCACTGGGAGCAGTATGTAAGTGAAAATCATCGTTTCATGTCTTAAAACTTTGCACCTGTCTCTGGCAATAACTGTATTCCCTTGCTCTGCATGCAAAACCGTTACCAGTTTGACATTTGATGCCTTTAAACAAACATATGCAATTGTAGGGAAAGGTGAGATTTAGAATGGTCTCTGGTTTAGCAGGTAGCTGAATTCTTAATTTTTTAATGCTTTCATGGTGTTCACAAAATAGAGAGGTCATCCTTGTTCCAGTAGAAAGATTTTTGACAAAAGGCTGGAATTCTCAAACTTTGCGCGTGGGGGTGAGAGCTCACTCCTTATGTAGGATGTTTAAGGGATCAAACTCTGACACATGTGAGAGACTACTTCAGATACAGAGACTTCAACAAAAGGCATCTTTAAAGTCAAACCTAATACTCAGAGAGGACTTGCACACAGCAGCAGATGACTGAGAGATGTGCGTGAAACTCAAGTGGGTAAACAAAAATGGAACACGGGAATATCTGAGAGTTTTCTCAAAGATATTGTACCCTCTGGCAAGTCTGCCAGATATCTGACCCCAGTGTGTGCACAGAATGCCACATCCTACTGAGATTACTACGCTGTCAAAGGTATAGCAAAAGAACAAATAGAAGAAACAGACCAGAACAATTTGCATTATTTTTCCTAAGAGAAGTCACATATTAGACAATGTAAATACCTCAAAGTTCAAGTTCTGTAGAAACAAAACAAAAAACTGCCCCCACCCCATAACATCACATTTTGTTGCTTTCCAAAAATCCTGATATAAACACTTTTCTCAGCAAGCAAGCAACAAGCCAACCAAGCTCTGGAAGAGTTTTGAACCGTGACAGGGTACTGATGTCAGCCAGAAAACAGAATTCATCATGAATTAATAAAAAAAGTGTGTGGGGGAAGAGATACTGTCAGTAGGTTTTAATCATTTACAATGAAGTAATAGAAAAAAAAAACAGCAGGAGAATAGGAACTCTAGATTTTTTCATTTGATACTGCAAGTAATGTAGACGTACTCTGTACTCTATGGGTCTGATGTTCAGGAAGCTTTAGCGTCCAAAATTTAAGTGTATCAGGAATTGTCTGGGATACTTAGCACTTCTAAAACCAGGCTGTTTCTCTCCTTTCACTGTCCAAACACATTGGCCTCCTGTACTATCCTAAAAACGAATAGCTGAGATTGACATATCCCATGTTCTGGCTGCTTTAATTTTTTTCTTCTGTGTTGTGGAAGCCACTGTTGAGTGATAGAAAGTTAAATTTGGGTCCAGATTAAATTTAGTCAATCTTAGTGTTAATCTAAAATTTAACACAATCACTTTCCAGGAAAAAAATAATTTTATCTCTAATACTGGATCCCAATTAAAATAACCACTCTGGCTTGAATGCCAACATTAGAGATGAGAGACCAAACTAATATGCTTTGCTTGGCTGTTTATCTAAGTCTTTCCACTGGCACTTTCTCAAACTGGCAGCAGTGGAGGAAGGCAGGGGCAGCAACAATATTCTGGGGTTTGCTGTCAAGATGGGAGACAGAAGAAAGCAGCATGTGGTGCTATGAAAAAGGTTGAATGTGGTTAGGAATCACTGGTGTATAACTGGTCCTGACTGGATGTTTCATAAACATACTTAACTCGAGAAATATTTTGTAATTTCCTCAAATACACCCCGCACTCTTCACACACACCTCTCTCATTATGGGCTTAACGTGCAGTGCAAGCATCTCTGTTTCACTTGCACAGTGAGAGGGTTTTGACATGCAAAGTCTTTGGACACTATTGCAAAGTTACCTGCACGTGTGACCGTCCTGCCAGAATGCAACTGCCAGCAACAAGGATACAGTTTACATTTCAAGGAGTTTTTAAAAGAATACTGGCTTGACCGTCCTCTGGGGAAGGGGGAAAATGCCTGAAGTATAACTGTAATGACAATTTGCTTTTTTTTTTTTCTACTGAAGAGAAATGCTAAAGCCACCTAGTTGCCATCTTGGACAAATAGCAAGGTTCAGTGTCAGCTCAGAGGATCAGTAGCCATGATATTTTCCTGTAGTGGGTCCTGCTACCTGCCATAAACTGTTCCTCTCTCTGCCAGTCATGCGTGAATCCACCCCTCATTCTAACAGCAGCGATAACTTCCCTGCCACTCTGCTCACAATTTGTTATTTCAGCTCTTTAGAACGCATGGATAACACAGAGAGCTAAATACATTCCGTCAGGAATCTCCCTTAAGAGTGATTCTTCAGCAGCTGCTTTTGTTTCTCAGCTCCCAGGAAATTCATAAGAAGCCTTTTCTGTGCCAGAGCTTGCTGAACACTTGCAGAAAAAACCCTCCCCTCCTCTCCCTTCTCCTCTCCCTTCTCCGTCCACTGTAACCTTTGCACCTGGGGGCAGGGGTGGCGAGGGGTGGGGGACAGGTGATGCCAGGTCTGTTGGTCTCAGCTCCATTTGCTGAGTCCCTGATGTCCCAAGGAGATAGTAGTTGCCAACTGAAGAAATAGGATGAGGCTACACAGGTGTGCACAGGCACAAAAGCTCTCACTCTTTGTGCATTGAAAAAGGAGAGAAGCTACTACACTCTGTATTTTCTCTGGCACTTTATGAAACCCAAGGCTGGCAAAGACAAGTGTTAGGTGCTTTTGGCTTATAAGCAGGAAAAAACAGAACACCGTCCCAATGAGTAAAGTACCTAGATTCATTACCTAATTATTAGGAAGGAGATAAGGGGAGAGAGAGGGAGAGTACATGACAACAGTAAACTCTCTCTTCCTGGGTAAATTTGTGCAAAATCAGACCACTTTCTGCACCTCCAGAGCTTCCAAGGCGGTCAACCAGAGGAGCTGTTTTCTTCTTAAGAGGCCTATCCACAGTGTGTGCTAGAGGTTATGTTTTATAGCATTATTGCTGAAAATAGCACCTAATTTTTCTAGCTTTTTTTTTTTTTTATTATTTACCCACACAGGAGAGGCATGCGCCCTGTCCACAGATCGCAACCTGAAACTTCTTAAGTGGATCTACAATTTCAAGTGAACTGACACACTGCTCTGTGCCTCACCTTAGGCCAGCCTGCAGGGGGAATCAACAAGTCCGTGTTACAGAAAGGTTCAGAAATCAGGACTATTTCTCGCCCCCAACATCTTCTGCAGTGCTTCATTTAAAAACTTTCTAAATAAGTGGAGGTTTAGTATCTCTTTGGAGAAGCTATTCCCAGCTTGGTGATAGTAGATACCAAAATAGTTTTCCTCTGCCATCTCTTCTGCTTCCCCACAGCACTTTCATCCCTTAAAAAAGAATCTCAGATCCTACGTAATTTCTGAGAAGCTATTACGTGTCCTCTCCATGTAGCTAGAAACTGATGCTTTGAAACCCAACTTTCAAGACCTGGCAGAAGTATCATATATTGCCAGATAAGTAAACTGGATCAGTCACCTCAGAAAGTCTACGCGGTTTATGGTATGTCTAACACTACAGTATCTGAATCCAAACAAGAAACCTGAATCCACATCACTCACAAGCTGAGAATGAGAAAAAACATTTAGAAGTTGATACATATCTGGATTATTTCTTCCAGGTCTGATTAAACAAATATAAAGCAAACTCAGTCTGCTTTCAGGTCCAGCTGACACCCGCGTGAAGAAGTTGGCACAAGAGCCTGTCATGAGATCCTGGTAACCCCAAGCTCCAACTCCCAGCGCTGCCCAGGCTAGTTTTCTGGGATTCATTTTTTTCCTAAAAAAGTTATCCTGTTTTTTCATTGAGACTCCCACTTTAGAGGCCAGTGTGATTCGTCCCCCCGCAGCCCTTCCTGGGACTGGGGGGAGAGGAAGCAATGACATGGCAGTGTAGGAAATCAACGTGGCTGTGATCTCAACTCCATGCAGCTCAGAAAGGGGACATGTAAGCGCTGCTGGCTGCCTCAGTATCTCTCAGGAATCAGAGGAAGGAGGAGGAGGACAGCTCTGAGGAGGAAGGCTCCAGTGCCAGCAGCAGGGAGCGGGAGCAGGGACAGAAGGGTATCAAGAATGGTAGATACTTGTTCAGCACGGCAGTGGCCGTGCTGCTCAGACTCCGGGATGACAATTCTCCCTCTGTGCCACTGCAAAATAGAATTACTGTCTGCTTCCTCTTCTGCCTGCCTGATTTACACACATGCAACCTTAGAGCTGTCACACTCCATTGCAAATAATGAGATCCTGACAGATGAGAACGTTTCCCCATGTCCCTTTCTGAGGGCGCAGCTGCCAATCCGTGGAACTCCAAACCTCCCAGCCTCGTCATTAGTAATACTGGAGGTGCTACCAAAATCTTAGGCAATATGTTTTGGATAAATTTCAGTGATCTCTAGCTGACTCAGTGCTTATTTCTCCACTTCTGCCATGGCCCCTCACCTATCCTCTTCTACACACAGAGCCCTGACATATGGCCTGAATTATACCTTCCCGTCAATGCAGGATTTAAATCATCTCGCCTGCCCAGCAGCCTGTCATGGATCAGCCACCAGAATGAATCACCTGTTGGGGCCTAAGGAGATCACACCTGAGCATGCCAGCCTATGCCATAGGGATGGCAGGGCCAAGCAGACTCAACAGCTGCCTCCTGGTGGTAAGCACAAAAGACAGAAGTTAAATGATGACTTTATCCACTGCCCCAACAGGTTCAACTTGCTCAAGAGAGACACCTCGCTTTGTTCCCCCCCGCCTTTTATGGTTCTTTTGAGTTCAAAAGACTTCTTTTGGAAGACTGGCTACCAAAATGAAGTAGTGACCAGGCTGCTCCTTTTACAAATGGACAGCACAGCAGATTAGCCTTGAAAAATGAACAGGATAAAGAGGAAGTGAACAGTTATTTAGGTTTACAAACGTCAGTGATTCCTGAGGGTACTGCATGACTATGTGTGTCTCAGGCACTTTTGAAGATTCTCAGCCTGTACTATCACAGTCACCTCTTGGGTACACCCATACCTTTTTCTCTCTTTTCCCTCCTTTTACTCATCTCTTCTCTGGGAAAAGAGGCAGAAAAGAGCAGTTGCAAGCACCAAATTGCATATCTGGGACCTAAGAAGAACACCAGTACAGGGACAAAACAATGTTTTGGGCAGGGAAGATAGACAGAAGTCTGTGGCTTTTCATTGAATGAGACTACACTGTTCATCTTTGTACAAATACATTGTAGAAGTACAAATAAGGATTGCCTTCAATAGCGTATGGGACTCCATTCATTAATGTGGGACACCAAGCACATATGTGTTCTCTAACACTCCCAAGCAATAAAACAAGAAGAGGACAGGGTGCCAAATTCAGTGAAATGGTTTATAAGTAAATTAAGGTTAAAATACCTCAGTGCTGCTACTTGCCTTATATGAGAATTCCTTAGGCATTTAAATAATCATATATACCACAAATCTTGCTAGGTAACTCAAAACACTGGTCCAGTTGCTCGTTCCAGTGTTGTCTGCAGTGATCATGGGGGACACTCAGGAAGGGAACACTGACATTCGCCTTCTCACCACAGCCATCATGGTAGCAACAGTGCAACAGATGCTGAACACAACTGACAAACATGACATCCCAAGGAAACACTTCCTAGGTTATCAACTGACTCAGCAGAAATTCATGAAGTATTCCAGTCTTGGGTTTTTTTTCCTTATGCAGGAAACAAGAACTGTCATAGGATGGTTGGGAGTCCTCAGAAATAGTTCAGCTGGGCTGGGTTATTAGACAGATGCATCCTGCGGAAAGTCTCAGAGTGGAGGTCAGACTGTCACTGATGGTGGCTCCTAGTGGAGCAAACAACATATTTTGAGAGTAGAAACCTATTCTAGCAGCTGGTGGGTCCTAGTAGTGGCATAATCTCCTGCAGGCAGACATCTGCTTCTTCCTGATTTCCTCTTGGAAGTCACAACCTCCAGGCAGAGTAACTGCTGTGGATGAGACTGACATTTGATTCATCTGACATTTGATGGGGTCAGTTCTTAAGAGTAGGTCCCAGCATGAGACTTAGCAGTTTCTATCAAAAAACCCAGGACTCTGCAGAAATACCCTAGAATTGCAGAGATTTAAATGGAGGAAGAATTGCATCCTACATTCAGCAAACAAAAATGAAAATTACTTTCGTCCAAGCAATTTCATCTGTCCTACTCAACTTCTGTGTCTGAGCAATCACAAGCGTAGGCATGAGCTAGAACAGCATGCAAGGACCCAAGAAGCAAAGCACCCCTCTAGAAAGCCACCCTTGGGCACAGAGAATAATTGCTTAAAGATGGAAAAGTCTGGTTCCCTATCTGAGGTGATCAGTCGTAGATATTTAGGAGATGCATTGAGTCTTACAGAAGGCAATATATTGACCAGAAAAATGAGGGTTGCCAGCTTTACCAATGGCTCTAAGACTCTGCAAACTTGTTTTACTTGCAAACTGTGCTTTATGTCACCAGGCTTCCTATAAGACTTGTGGATGTAAAACAGCCCAGAGTCTACTTTGAGGCTTTGAGATTTGCTATACCCAGACTCAGATTCAATCATCTATTTATAAATTCTGTAATGTTTGTGGCTAGTCTCATTTCAGCAGCCACTTAATTAAACATGTTCAGTCTTTTATAGAGCTTGGAGGCGGGGATCTAGGCTCCTAAGACCACTTTTGAGAAGGCTGGAATAGTCTTGTGCATGCAAAGATAAGGAGATGGCAGTCCAACCAAGTGATTCAAGTATTATGTAAACAGCTGACTGTTTGGAGTCATTTTCAAGAGTGTCTGTCCCTCATCACTAGCAATATTCAAATTAAGTCAAAACACTTATAATGCTTTTGCATTTCTCCCAGACTAAATAGATTTCAGTCACTGCTCTACTGGGAATGAAGCTAAACATTAAACAAGTTAATCTTCATCTAAATGGGTTGTAAAGCAGCTTTTCTCCATAAAAATGTAAGCTACTTAAGAAATAAAGTGTTCAGGTTAATACCATGTCTGCATGTCCACATACTTCTCCTGCCACAATCTATACATTTGTTTGTGGTTTTATAAGAGTCAATGATATGTTATATATGTAATAAGAGCAAAACATCATCTCATGTCATCACTTCTCCAGCACAAATTCTTACGCATCACAACAGGAAATTCTGCTTACAGTTTGAGGGTACCAGCTAGGTCCACAGTTTTCAGTGAAGTGTTCTCTCTGAATCACAACCATCTTCTCTGGCCTTAAAAAACATTTAAGAGGTTGAGTGTGCTTAATAGCACATAGCAAAGAGAGGATTTCATGAGAGGGGGTGGTAGCCAGACAGATGCAATATAAAAATAACTATTTTATGCTCTTGAGGAATAAACCAAGTATCTAGCACAGCTCAGCTCAGCTAGACTTTATCAGCTCCTCAGGATGGAAAAGATTTGTCCAGGAGGGACTTGACAAAAGGGATGCTTTTGTGTTTGTGATCTCCACCCGTCCTGCATTAAGTCACCACAGTAAATCAACTTCTTTTGCTCCAGGGATTGCCTACAAAAAAACAGAAGGAAACCCTGGCCTAAAGATTGTGCTGCCATCTGGGAGCATGCTGTGGGGCAGCAGTCTGCTACTTTAATTACATCTATTTGTTTAAAAAAGACGATGCTGCTCATTAAAAGATCAAATCCCGTTAGTTTATCCATCATGTAGGCTACTTACATGGCTAAGACTGGCCCAGACGTGGACTGTAAGTTAATGCTGCCCTAATTTTCCACTGTCTTACGGCTGCCTTACCTCCCACTATACTGAGAGAGCCTATATTTCTTACTGTCCTCAGTCTCTCAGCAGCACAGCTCCCAACTGTAAACAGGCTGTAAGAGCCCAGCTGGCTCAGCAGAACTGGGATCCAGGAATTGCTATCTACTGTGCAAAAGCCAAAAATAGCTTTGGGGAACATAACAGAAGTGACCAGAGCTGCTCTCAGACTGTACCACTAGTCTGTTGCACTACTGAAATCCAGAGATCCCAGCGAGGAAATGTTTCTAAGAAAAGCTAAGGGGAAAAAAAATAATCTCATGTTTGAAGACACACATACCTTCGGGCTTTTTTTTTCAGGCCTGAAAGAAAATCTGCTGTTTTGATTCTGTATGTCAGGTACTGAAGTAACAACGGAGTACTCCACTGCACCACAGTGCTCTTTTCATGCACTTACTAGCAAAACCCTTCTGTGCAACTTTCTTTTTTATGTAACCTGTGCAAGAGTTGTCATTCAAATAGACTGAGGAAAAGTACAGTATCAGGTAAGGCACGGTTGTATCTTTTTACAGGCAATTAAAGGCCATAAGCACTAATAATTCAGTAGACACCTAAAGTTTTCTTTCCTGACTCAGTAGTGCAGTTGATTCATCCTGCATAGACTCTGTTTCTCCCTTAAACTGTGTGACCTACTTCATGTCTTTTTTTCTTTTGGTACAGGTTTTACAGCCACGTAAAACCTCACCAAATCATTTCTGGCCATTCTTAATTAAGAAAAAAAAACTTCTTTAAGGCTGTCTGTAATCACCCCAGAGGCAGAACCCTTACTGTGCCTCTACTGCCTCGGGCAGTGTTTGCATCTCATCCTAGGAAGTAGTTTAAGACACAACAGCACCATCTACCGAGACTCACCTCTGTGAATCCTAGTATGCCTTGCAAAGTATGTTAGATAAAAGGTATATTCAGCTGATATAAGTACTATGTTATTAGTGACAACGTGCTGAGTAAAAAGGAAAAGGAAACTTATCTTGCCATGAAAACTGTTAAACTTTACCTATGATTGTTGCTTTTCTCAAAGTTGAGGAAAACACTGCTCCCATCTCAGCACTCAAGGTTAAGAACAAAATCAGTTATTCATCCTATAAATGGTATTTGGTGGGTGAGATGCTTAATTTGTCCTGCTGCACACCCACATTAAAACAAAGGGGGAAATCAAAATAGTTGTTCCATCCTGGTAATATAAAGCAATCTCCTACTGAGATATACAATCATTTAAGCAAGTTTTCCACACAAGTAAATAATTAAGAAACTATGCTTTTTCTGGGGAGGTGGTGGTTTGAATCAGATTCTTTGTAGACTAGATTCAGGTGACGCATGATAGTGAAGTGTCTGAGAAGTAACAATCAGATGGCATTTGGCTCTAGATACTGTATTAGCTTAATATTTCAAAGCATTTTTCATCATCCTTTTATGGCTTACAATGCAATTTCTCTTTGTCCTGTATCAAATAATCAGCCACAACTGTGGCAAGATGATCTTTTAGTATTCTTTTTTTAATCTCATATATATTATTTCTAGGCACCCAGCTTAATATGTCTTGACACTGTCTTTGAGTCAGTGCCTAAAAATGCACACTCTGCCTGGCTGTCTGCCTGGCTGATTTGCTTAAATCTGCTTTTAAGAAAGACTGAAGACATTGAGATTCTGTCTCACTTAAACAAATAAATACAGTCTGCTTTGTAGAAAGCAGATACCATGTACTTCCCCTTCCTTTTTTTGTCCTGTTTAATAGGATCTGGAAACTGATTAAAGAACAAAAAAGTCCTAGAAGAGGTTTTGAAGGAGATAAAGCTAGGTTCATGTCAATAGCAGCTTCTATGGAACTTCACCATCTCTGCTCATTGCTTTCTGTGGCTTGATGCACTTCAGGCTACAGTAATAAACTGATGCGTGATAATATATGGTGTTCAAGAGGCATCCTCTTTAATCAACCAGCTGAAAATGCACCAGCAAAAAGGGAACCTGGGCCAAGAACGTAATCCCACTTCCTTTTGCATTTCCATATGCATCGCTTGCATTTGTCTGGACCTTAGGTACGGCCAGCTGCAAATCTGAATCTGCATTTCAACATGCAATCTCACCTCACTATCTCACTTTCCTGATGCCTACTTCGGTTTTTCAGCTTTTGGATCTGAATTTTAAGGATTGATCAATGTTAATTAAGTAGCACAACATAGCTAGGGTGACACTGTAAAATCTCTGTAGTTTCGTACATAGCATTTTAATATGCATACAGTCATGATGGTGTGATTAGCAGATGTTACAGGAATGATACAGCAATTGCATGCAAATTGCACTAAGAGACTATTCAAATTTGATTTATCTGTTAGGTTACTAAACAAGGACAGATACCAAGTGTGCCCGTGGGCAGGAAGCTCTGGCACAAGGACACAGGCTGGTCCCTGGCTGGCTGGGAGCAGCTCTGCAGGAAGGGACCTGGGGGCCTTGGCAGACACGAGTTGGGCATGAGCCAGCAGTGTGCCCTGGCTGCAGGGACGGCCCACGGGCTGTGTTAGCAGGGGCACGGCCAGGACATCAAGGGGAGGGACTGTCTCCCGCTGGTCCGCAGTTGTGAGAGTTCATTTAGAAAGCTGTGTGTGATTTTGGGCCCCTGATACAGGATGGACATCGATAAACTGAAGTGAATTCAGTGTTTGGGGATGAAACATTGGCCTGTGAGGGGGGCTGAGGGACCAGAGCTTTTTCAGCCTGGAGAGCAGAAGGTGTTGGAGGGACCTAGTAGCAGTTTTCCAACACATACAAGGAGGTCATTGAGAAGATGGAGTTAGGCACGTCACAGTGGTGCACAGTGGGAGGATGGGAAGCAATGAGCGTAAACTGAAAAGAGAACTGTGAATTGCCTATGACAACAGTGAAGGAGTGGAACAGATTGCCCATAGAGGTTGTGAAGTCACCAACCTCACTGCTTTTGAGCAATAAGTTACTGTCCCTGTATGCACCTTCCTTCTTTCCTTAACTCAAGTACTCCACAGATTGTTGTTACTGCCTCTTCACTCTTCATTTTTATAGCATAGTAGATAGGAGCACTGACACCTTTTAGCTATCCATATGTTCACCTGTGGTAGTATTGAGTCTGATGAACACACCAAGTTTAAGCTCTAACAATCTAATCACAAAAGGAAAAGAAACTCACTCCATGCTTCATTCAACACTATTACACATACTAACAGACAGAAACAACAGTAACACCATTTAACCATTTTACATACATGGAATTTTCCTGCAAGCTTTCTTGATGGTGGAGATTAAAATGTTATGAAACACTTCTATTACTAAGATCAAGGTTTGGGTTTACAATATGAAAAACCTCTTAAAGACTGTATTGTCATCAATGTAAAATGAAAGCATTATATTTAGCTGATGTTTGAGAAAAAAACTCCCAAGTCTGAGGTGTAGCTGAGAAAAAAAAAAAAAAAGTCCTGTCAGGCATCCAAATAGGTTGTGGAGAGTTGCTCTTGGGAGCAGGGAACATCTACTTATTCTCCATTTGTGCAGAGCCTAACACAACAGACTCCTCATCCATGACAAGGGCACTCAAGCACTGCAGCAACATAAATCCAAAGGTAGGCATAGTAGACATACTAGTATGCATTATGAATAATGGAATGTGTCCCTTGGCAATAAAACCTGTGTCAGATAACCATCAGGCCATGTATGTATATAATTATGCATACACAACTGGATCCAAGTTGAATAGCTGCTTTAAAAATATCCTTCACGGCCACATTTTTGAAGTTCTTCAGTTTCACATGAGCAAAGGCATGTAAGAAAGAATAATCTTTGCAACTACATGGTTATCCAAGTCATTTATATGTACAAATGTTTTGTTTTGTTTTGTTTTGTTTTCCCTAGCAGCATCTTGTCTGCACTGTGGGCTCCTTAGAAACACTTAAAGACAAACATCAGGAAGGTGACCATGAACATTGTATGCATGCATGAGTTTAAGGCGCTTTCAAAGTTTGGCTCTAAGATTACTAATGGCAGAAATTTTGAGAAATCTTTTCATGTATGCTGGTTAATGTTAAGGTATGTTTTCCATTCCTGAAGGATCCTGCCAAATCTAAGGGAAGGGAGAAGAGGGGGAGAGATATAAAGTACTCATTGTTCATGCTAAGTTTCCTTCTCGGGTTCTTTCATTTTATCATTTACAAAGACTATTGTTTTACTTCAAAAACTATTATACAATAGGGAAGAGAACTTGGACCCTTAATTCAGCAAGTGAACTTTATCCAAGCTTTACGCATATGAACAGTTCCTGTAACTTTAGTGTAACTTATTACAGGTTTAAATTGAGACATGATAAGACGTTTTCTTAACTCGGATCTGTGTGTACATAACTCTCTGACTTTTTTTTCAACCACTTCTGCAAAGCATTTGCCCCACTCACTCAAGCATACTGGAAGGGAGGTGCCAGCATTACTCAGAAATTTATTCTGTTTGGATCCTAGTTAATATTATTACTATTTCTCCCTCTCCTTCCTTCCTGTGTGCTTGGCATCCCGCACAGGAAAAGGGGGGGAAGAAAAAAGTAAGAACAGCAGTATCTTTGTGGTAGATGAGCAATGGAAATAATGGAAACAGCAACAGAAAGACGTAGTCTGGTCTGAGAACAGGCGGGTTTTCTGCCTTTTTTTTGGTTATTTTAATAAAAAAGAAACATGCCTTTATTTTTTCTAAAAAGGATGATACTTAATCCATTTTACATATGTGAGGCTTATGGTCAGGAGTTGAAAGGGAACTGGAGGGAGTTCTGACATCGGAGTTAAGGCGACGGAGAAGGACAATACCTGAGTCTGAACAGTGGGACAACAGGACCAAAATGAACCGGTAGGAAGAAAGAGGCAAGAAAGTGGAAGCACAGGCAAAAGCATCAATGTTATAATGTAGTGAAAGAAAGGGCAAAACAAGTTCAACCTCCCTGATACAAGGGATTCAGCAGGGCCACAAAGTCAGGTTATGTAGTTATAAAATACTGCTGTCAGAGCAGCAGGATCACTGCCCTGTCCCCACAATGTCAGGAGTGAGACATCTGAATTAAGAGCAGAACCACTTACACATGCAGGTCACTAGATTTCACAAGATTGAGAGCAGGTACTGCAAAGACATTGTCTTGTTCACAATCACATACTATTACATTTGAATAAACATAACTGTCAGCAAAAATTAGTGATAGTGAGACAAGCATAAAATTGCAGCTCTCATGCAACCAAGATCACAAAACAGAAGATGAGAAAAAGCAATCTACAAAGAGGTTTCCTAGGGGAAAATAAAAAATATATCCTTCACTAGCAGGGAAAAAAACAACTGTGGTGAGGAACTTCTCATTTAATCTTCAACTTTCACTACGAAACACATTTACCCTTACTTTACCCAGATACCGGTATTTTTTGACTGTAGCAGCTGGATTGGACTTGGACATGAACCAACTGGAAGACTGCAAACGTTCCTTGCCTTGAGCAACAAACAATGCAGGACACACATTTCAGCTCACGAGTGGGATGCAGGTTTTCTCAGACTTCCAGTCAGGGGCATGAGTGTGTGTGGAGTGAAATCAACCTCTACTACTAGATTACACCTACCTTACTGCATGAGTGAGGCGGTCAAGTTGTGTGAGACATGACAGATAAAAATACCAAGCATGCACCAAGGGCTTCACACACCCACTTCACCCCAAGCAAAAGAGGTTGGAAATACATCTTGTTTTGAAAGTTTTTACTGCATTCAGTATTTGTATGCAGATTTATATTTTTTAAATGAAGCGTTTTCTATCAGCTGTACATCCAAGTTCACTAAGTTTGTGTGGGTGTGGAGCAGGTGGTGGCAATTACAGTTCACAATGCAGGGTAGAAGCCTTATGAAGTTTTAGATAAACTTCTGATCATAAATCCTGCACTGATGCACAGAGAGAACTGGCTGGACCTGCAAGGACTATACGAAGCTGATCTCAAGCTAGGAGGGGTTTGTTTGTTCAAATAGGTTCGTATTGTGCCAGGACTGAGCTGACTAGGGCCCCAACCACCTGATGCAAAAGCCACATAGTATTCCCTGTGCTGTAGGCAAATATCCAAAACCAGAAGAAACTAAAAACCCATACGTGCACACATGAGAGCATGCTTGAAAGGTTCACAAAAATATTTTGTTATCACAATAACTGACAGTGTAATAATATAATTAATGATTCTTTACCTGCTATATTTCATCACAAAAAATACAGTGCATAAATTCTCTTCAGCTCCTCAAAGACACAGGCTGGATGCAGCTGATCAGTCCACCGGCCAACTACATCTGTGAGCCTTGAAGCAGGAGAAAAGATGGCACATTGCTCAGGAGCCAGCCAAGGCATGCTTCTCTTGCTTGTAGCTCCATACCACAACCAGCTGGAGAAAGGGAGCTGCTCCCACATCACAGGACACAATCACGTCTGCACAGCTGGGCAGCCTCATCTCAGTTTGCAGGGGGCTTTCAGTTGCTCAAAGTTCAGAAGACAGGGGGGTGAGGAAAGCGTCGTTGTCACAAAGACTTAAGTGCAAAATGCCAACTTAAATCATGGAAATACAGCCCTGTGAAACTGGTGGTTTTCCTCACAGAACTTTAGCAGTAATTAGCTATCTCCTTTCTTAAACCTCCAATAGTTAAAGGCGACATGGGAATGACACAGATATAGCACATATTTAAAAAAAATATTCATGTTTATGCATCTTTTCCCCTTGCAGAACACAATTTATACTGATGATTTCTTCACAATAGTGCCTGCTCCAGAGTTGGCCCAAAATGTTTTCTAAAATTAACACTGTTATTCCAAAAAATAAAATGTTTGAAGTATTTCCATGTTTACTTGGCTTCTTCCAGGTATTCTTTGACAGTATGAAGGACGGGATTCAGATGTCTAGGTACTCCCACTAAAGAAAAACAAAACAGCATTTGAGCTAACCTACTTTGCCAGAAACGTACCGTAGTGTCAAAATTAGCATTCCTGTTCTCTGTTTTTAAACAGAAAGCCCTTTTTCCTCCACAGGTTACCTGTTACAATCGTTCTCAGCTTTCAACTGATTTCTCAGGAAAGGCAAAAAATTAGACAGCATGATATAAATGTAAACAGCCATCATTTAAAAAGACAGTGAGAAAAGGTGTGGTTGGCCTCGTCATCGTGCAGCTCAAAAATCACTAAAGTTGGTGCCTCTGCATTTCTGCATAGGAATGCAGGTTACAAAGTAAGATTGGGAATTACTGTCCATAGCTATTCAAGTGGCATAGCTAACTCCTTAGCAGTTATATTTAGGCCAAATATTTAGTTTTCTAGACAGGATATCCACTGAAGAGAGAAAATAAGTATCTGTGGAGTTCACGTCTAAGAAGAACCTAGGCCTTACACAGACCTGAAAAAAAAAGTTAATCATTTCACTATGGCGAGGGGAGAGGGAAGGGGCATATTCTACCAAATATAGATAGTAACACATGGTGGGGTGTGGAAATTTCTCCAGGGGCCGCAGTGGCACCTCCTCCCCTCCTCCCGCTCCCCCCTCGGGGCTCGCAGGGCTGTTTCTCACCCTGCCGCCCTCAGCCCCGGCTGCCGGGCAGCGTTTGCCCGTCCTCACCCAGGCTTTCCCCGAGGCGCCCGCCCGGGGCTGAGGGGCTCCGCTGGGCCCGGCGCTGGGGCCGCTGGAGCCGGCGGGAACCGGCTGCGGCCGGCGCGGGGCCGCCCCGGCCGCTCCTCACAGGGGCCGCCCCGGCTGCCCCCCGCTGCCCTCCTCACGCACAAAAAGCTCACCATAAACCCAGTACACTTGCTCATACAAGGTCGCTTATTTTGCAGGAGTCTCCATCCTTGGAGATACTCAAAACTCAACTGGACGAGGTCCTGACTGCTCTTGTTGGCACTGCTCTGGGCAGCGGGGGTGGACTAGTTGATCTAGTTGGTGCCTCCCAACCTCAACTGTTGTGTGATTGTATGGCAAATGCTGGTCTTCTTTCAAATTAGTACTCCTCCCATTCAGCGGGTGTAACTCCATCACTACTGTTAAAATTTGCAATAAAACACGGTAACAAGGCAAAGCCATGTCTTCTGCATCTGGGCTGAAAGGCTGAACTGGAAGCTTTGTACTTATCAGCTGAGCATCAGCCTTGCAGGGCGTTAAATCTGGAAGCTATTTCCTTCATCTTGATGCCCGTGGATACAGAGATGCCCTTCCTCTCTGAACAGCAGCCTAGGGCATTTTGGACAGCGAGGGGAGTTGAAGGTGGGGAGGGCGAGTGGAGAGGGAAGGGGCATTATGAGAACACTGACTAGTTTTAAATGGGAAAGTGTCCAGATACTTACTAGAAAATAATGTATTAACCTTGCAAAGTTATTTATGCATACAAGTCAAATGTAATTAAGCAAAAAATGCCTCAACTGAAAAACGGAGCAACAGCAAAGATTATCATATTTGTCTTCTAGAGGTGATATTAATTTAACTAGACTCCCAGGTTCAAAATATACCAGTATTTTGGATTGGTAGCTTACATTTCATTGACAGCTTTTCCCCAAAAGGATACCAGTAGGGGTTTAAACTTATGATTACAATTTTGAAAGTTGTCAAAAGCTTGGCAACAGCAGTACAGTCCGCATTCAGCATTTAGGATAACCTGGAAAAGGCAATCCTTTTCCACTCTTTGTCTTCAGAGCTATTGCTCTGACCAACCTTACCTCATTAGTTTAATTGATTTTTTCCCTTTCTCTGAATGATCTTGCAAAATTATTTGTACAAGCAAACATCCTATATGAGAAGCATTTCACCTGAGAAGAAGGAAAAATTAAGCACGCTCTATAAATCTAGCATCTTAAGTTACTTGTCACCAGCTTGCCAGGAGCACCGGAGAGGCCGCTGCGAGGGGGAGAAGGCAGGAGGGAGATAAGTGAGTGAACAGCAGCTCACAGGGTGCATCAGCTTTTTGTATACAGATTAGCCTTCATCTTAAGACATGAAAATTTCTGAAAACATTCTCAGGAATTTATTTTAAATGATTTGGAATTCAAGCAGAATGAACAGAAATAGTTAAACATTTTAAAAGAGAAATAGCCTCTTAAAATCTCCATTTTGATAGTCTTAAATTACAGCAGATGATGAAGAAGCTTGGAAAGTTTCAAAGCTAAGAGACCAAGCTTTTCACATTGAAAAACAGTGTATGCTTTTTAAATTTGAAAAAAAATCACTTTAATTGAGGCAAACATCAGAAAATAATAGTTTTCTAAAAACCTCAAAAAAAAAAAAAAAAAAGGAGATCTGAGGGTTAGCTTTCCTTGAGTCCAAAATTCAGTAGTGAAGGAGACTGGGGAGCACTGTGTTATTTTGATCCTAAGAGATCTCCATCTTAAGGAACTCATAATAGTCACAGCTGAGGAAAAACCTCTCTGCATCTATGCACTCATTTCTCCCCTTAACTTTCAGCCTACTATTTTGGGTCAGTGTCCCAAAATTTCATATCATAACTCTGTAGCTTTATATGTTTTACAATGTCAAAGCCTCTGTCAGTCTGAGAAACAATTATTTAGTGTACAAATGTGAACACACATGCCCCTAGAAAAAGGATCTATAGAAGTGGTTATGGTACATTTACTTTTAAAATGTTGATTTAAAAAAGTACCTATACTGTGGATGTAATAATGAAAATTATATGTAATTTTAAAACAGACATCACCTGGAAAAATGACTTACAGATTGCAGGACATTGGTGAAAATATCTGATGCCACATGGAGACTATTTACGGACTATATTCACAGTAATGGTAATGTATGAGAGAAACAATCACAGCGAATTATTTCCCCTTACGCAGGTATAGATAATGTAATAATGGAGCTTGATTTCATTTACAGACTGACAAATGCTAACTTTCATGAGATGCTGTTGTTTCCACTGTTAAAGGAAACTGAAACTTCACATGTAAAGGAAATGTCATTTTTAAAATAAAATGCAAAGGGAAAGTCATTTCAGTACCTTAGTTGTAAGATTGAAGTTGGCTTTCCTAGATGATGGAAAAGACTTTATAAAGCAAAATAAATAATGTTTTGATGATATGACTAAGTGTGGTTCAGCCTTCAGAAGTAATTAACTAAATTAAGGGACTAACATGAATCTCACTGATTGATAGAGTTATCTGGGGAGTTTTTTCTTCTCAGACACCAGCAGTGCAAACTCATCTCAGGGCCAGAGCGCCATATTGGTTCCTTTCAGACCTCATAATTACATCACCAAAATCAGAGTTGTTTCCAAACTCTGGACTATTGTGTAAAATAGTATGTGCTTAAATTTATTGCATGACTTTACCTATGCACCAGAAGTTTACAATGAAACTTTTAAACGTAGAAGTACCCTTTAGGGCAGTCCAGATATCCCACCATTTTGCTCAGTATCCAGTTCCCAGAGGTTTTAGAGATCGAAGGGAAGAAGTAAAAGGGAATATCGCAAACATACAGAGAGAAAGCATTTCCCAAGCATATGGTTATTCACAAGGAAATCTTCTTGTTCCAATTCTTGACAATATGTACATTTATACTGCGGTAGCACTGAACATCTGAGAATAAATCCCTTTCCAAAACAATCTCAAGAGTCACGTTGTCATCTAAACTAGAAATGTGCTGGGCTGAATGGGTAGAGCTGGAACCCACCGGCAGGACCAACATCAGAGAGGAAAAGAAAAGGTGAAGAGGCTAAAGTAATCACAAGTGGTGAGATTAAAGAAATGCCTTTGAAGAAAGATGGAAACAATTTGGAAGGATACTTGAAGAGGTAAATAGTGAAAATTGTCAAGAACAGCCCCAAGTCCTTTGCCTAGAGGCTAAGTGCATACAGCAACAGACACAGAGGGCGCACACTGCTGATTTATGGCAATATAGGCATTGCATGGGACATAGGGAGGAAATATTTCAGCAGTGGAACACCCTTCCCAAAACGGATTTAAATCTTGGTAGTGATTAGAAGTGAAATTGAAGTTCTTTTCAAGCCCAATAGGGCTCAGTATTTCCCTCAGAAAATATACTCAGCAGCAGACATAACTCAAAAGGCCTGTGAAACACTGGCAGGAGATGGCTCTGAATTGCCTGTGTGAAGCATTGGCTTTACGGGCCACATAGGTAGGCACAAGCCACCTGCCAATGGGGGTTGATAAGACACAGGCTGTCAGTAGGTGAGCAAAGAAACAGATTTGAACTGATTCAGGGCGCGAGGGAGCGCACAGAGAAGTGCAGGCTCACACTCACACCCTGACTCAATTAAAATGTTAGGGTACCTCATAGTGTCTGCTAAGAGAATAAAAGAGGCCAGCATGAAAACAAATGTTCTCCTGCATGAGCTCTCATGGCCAGTGGCACCCAAGCAAACCGGGCTGGCAACTTCTAGGTGTAAATCAAAAATCTGTAATCATCTTTGGGAATAAAAGTAGTAAGTGCTCACCAGTGCAAAATGCTCCTGACTTTCCCATAGTAGGAAACCCCTCATCTCTATTGCAAGTAATAGCAAAACAAAACAAGGGCTGAAAATAAGCACAAGTTATGTTTTCCTCAGGTTATCCTTTAAAGGCGGTGTCTAAATATTGAATTTTTATATTACAAATGTACCAACAACAAAGGAACACAGCAGGATATCAGTGTTAGCTTGCTGCAGTAGATTTATCAAATATAATTTCTAGCTTCTGTTACACCAAAATGCTTATGCCAAAAATGCCACAAGAATCTAGAAGAAGTAAACAAGGGCATGTATCAGCTTTTTCAGACTTTCTACCATATTGCTATACATGTCTTGCACTGACTATTTACTTTATCTCACACTAAATATTCTGGTCATACGATTCAATTAGCAAATCACAAGAAAGTTATCTACTTCATAACAATTTAATTGTTTAAAGCAGCCATCCCCTATACATATAAACATCAAAAATTATGTAAATATATGGGAAACACAAAGCACGCAAAAAGTTGCAGACAAAGCAATAGTCTTATTTATCAAAGCAAAGAAACTCTCAAGTATCCTCAAGCTGTAATGCTAACAAAAATGTATCTTGGAGACTGTTCTCATAATTCAGCCTCATACCTTCCCTCTTCCCTCCCCCAAAACAGCAGGGAAGATGGTAGAAATGACATCATAGGTTTTGCTTTTTGAAGAGACCCATAGGCAGCTAAAATATTGCACAGTAGTTTTGCTTAACTATTGCTAAAGCCACAACAACGCATTCCAAAATAGTCCCAAGCACTTTTCCAACTGGAACAGATTTTTCTTGCTCTGAGCTCATTTAAAAAGGATTTTTGTCTTCCCTTAGCACTACGTACAATCAAGCCAACAACATAAGAAGCCCAAACAGTAAGTTTTCATCTACCAGTATGGGGGCATGAGAGAAAATGGACATTTAACACTAATACCAGATAATAAGGCTGTTACATAACATTCACTAAGCTCAGTGGGGAGCTTTTCATGTACGGTTCCTGCAAACCACTAATTAGCAGAAGACCTGCACAGAAGGTGCATGCCCCCTACGTTCTTCCTTTTATTGGAGGGAAGCAGCAGGGCTGATTTCTTTTTTAAGAAAAAGATCAGCATCATCTAAGACAAGTACCAAAACCCATTTGTTGGCAACCCGCTGAACCCTTGCGCTGATTCTTGTGCCCATCTTTGACGTTTGTGGGGAACTGCAGAACACAGAAAAAAAGAAAATTATAACAATCTTGCCAGTATTTGAGTGCTTCTGAATAACTTTCTCCTTTTCATGGGTTCTCAGAGGACAGACAAGTGAGAAATGTGTACTTTAAATCCTCTTCCACGAGCCGGGCAATCCAGATGGACAAGGGGCTGCGTGGAGAACAGCTGAAGTCAGTAAGCCCTGCCAGGAGCCAGTAGCTGCCCTTTCATGCAGCAGTACTGGGGCCATGTTATACTTTTTACAGCTGCGTCATGAAATGCAAGATACCATTCAACAGTGCTGTAGAAATGTAATAAAATCGCATCTTGGGTATGTTAAGCATTTCCTTCCTCAGAAGTTACTGCTGGCATGCTGCTAATCCCTCCAACTCCACCCTGGACAGGCTCATCAGAGGTGGCCGTCAACCTGCTCTTGGCTTCAACCAATCTGATAAACCTGTCCAGCCACCAGGTTTACTGCTTAGCACAAATGGATACTAGGAAAAAATACTTCCGTTTCTTTCTAAATGTGAAAGTTCAGCAATCATATGACATCAAATTGCATAGTATGCACTAAGATAGCTCACTGATTCACTCTCTCCAAACAGCAGCAACTGAACTTTGTGTATGCTTTCACTGGGGTACCATCTCTCTGCCCCCACACCCAGCAGTTTCTTTCCTTGTATAAAAACATGTTATTACAGTGGGAAAACTGAAAGAAGAGAATCTATAAATGAATACTATCAAAAAATTGATTCCTAAGAAGCTCTCAAATTCATTTAGATCTAGCTCTTCTTTCCCAAATTTTCGTTTTTCCAAATATCACTATGAATATTTATGATTCAAGAAGTTATTTTTTATTTTGACAACATCACTTTAATTGAGTTTGTCAGACAAAAGTGACTATCATGGTCTACCAGCCTACTGCAAGTGCTGCTCAAGGGACTAGAAAGTGACTGTTAAGCAGAGAAGATAGACCCTTTCACTCTCATTACATAGGTTAAAGAAAGACAAAAAGCCAACATATATATTAAACAACAGAAGTCATATTAAGTTGGAGGATATTTTCCCTGAAGAAGTACTACTTGAAACTTTTCTCATTCCTCCTTTTTTCATTCAGACACCAACCACATTTCCAGAAGACACCGAACAATATTCATCTCTCATCACTGCTTATAAGGTTTGTAAGAAGTTTTGGGAGAGATCTGTCAAAGTATATTAAAACTACAACATTTCCAAAAAAGACCCAACCAAGTAACAGGAGGCTGCGCATTAACAACCTACTGAACTTTAAACTCTTAACATGTCATTTTTCCTGGACTGTTAGACTCAAAAAAACATCAGAAGCAAAAGATAAGGATGGGATTAGGCAAAACTGTAAGCCTAATGCAGACTCATATCTGTGAGGTAAAGTTTTATAACTTGACCTACTCTTTTGTGAACTTTCAGTGCAGTGAAGGTCTACAGACATCCTGAACCAGAAACAACTCCTTTGCAGAATTTCATGACAGGGTTATAGCACAGCATGGGAATCTCAGATCCTCAGTAATGGAATGGATCTGAGAATAAAATGGAAGAGAAAAAAATGTTCCTGTTAGCTAAGAAATAGAGACACCCCAATTCCAGCCAGCTACTGTGGAGAACAAAACAACCCTTTTGTAATTACAGGGTGCATGACTACATGGTTACAGCTGGTGAGCTGTCATGGAACTAGACCAAGCAGACGTTAGTGGCAGCAGCAGCAGCAAAGTAGAAAATAGCGTAGATAAGGAACATCCCAACGAACTGAGGGAAGATGAAAGGACATCAGTCTAATAGCAGAGAAACCTATCAGGGACGTTGCAATGAGGGCAACTGGAGATCAAATGCCAGCTTTGTTCAAAGACCTGATCCTCCTGCTGAAAAGAGGTGTTGAGATAAAGACCTAAGAACAGTCTTGAGGGAGCACTGAGTGAAGCTAAGACAAGAACAAAAGCCTCTTTTTTTAATGTGTTGCTCTAATCACTCTCTACCATTTGCACTTAGTTTTGAAAGAACATCTCTATGCTGTGCACATCCTGCTGCCAGCTGTGAGTGCCCACATACCGAATACACGTCCTTCTCACTGACAATTTGAGTTTTAACTGATCATCACTGCCTAAAGTAAGGTTCTGTACGTTCCCATTAACCAATTCCATGTGGCTCTTGCCAGAATCTTGGAGACGCGTTTCCTCAAATCTCCCTTTTCCAGCCAAACCCAGCAAGTACCAGCAAGCATTAACCTAATGTAAAATTCCATGTTCTCTTACCTAGTTAGTTGGCAGTGTTCAGTTACTCTCAAAATACCCCACGTATTACAGGTAACACCTGTCTCCCAAGGTATCTGCACTACTGCTGTTGATGGCAGTTCGTCATTAGTTTTGGACACAAAATATCCTGGTACCTTTAAAGATAAATCCATTTAATATTGAGAGCTTCACCTAAAACTGAATTCAGGAACCAGGAAATTCCAACAGAAACTTAACTCTGAGCAGGGGCTGCAGAACAGACAAAGGTGGCATTCATTTTGCTTGTATTGATAATGATGGGATTAGACAAGCTATTTTTGCCATGTCTTTACAAAAAATCACTGGCTGTTGAAGCAATAAACGGGAAGCACGCTTAGTAGCCTTCCATTTTATTGTACAAATCAAAGCAGACCAGGGATTTACTGACAAGAATTCCAAATTTAAGTAAGCAATAAAATTCATGCTTCCTCACTCATCACAGGGCCTGAAAAGGACTTTGTGTTTCATACAACTGTATTTACTTAGGCCAAGAAAAACACCAGAGCAGTATCTTACTGTGCATATCAAGAGTCATCTGAATAAGAGTTGTAAAGGAAAACCTGGCTGGAAAACTGGTGCTCTCTGTAAGATACACACAGTTGCATAACAGCAGTTATCCATATCAATTACAGATTTATATGTGTAACTCCTTCACTTAGTAAGAAATAAATAGATCCTATAGATCACACTACATAAACGTTCACTCATTGAAGAGATTATATGAGGGCATTCTGCATTAGAGAAAGACAGAGATGATAAGGAGTTAAGCAAGGGGCTGTGACAACCAGAGGTGAAGCACGAGAAAGAAACAAGTGAAAGAGGGAGAGTAGGGAGGTAAAGATAAACAGAAAACAGGTATTGGAAGAGCATTTTGTAGGACAAAGCAAACAAACATATGCAATTGGAACTGGGTAAAAAACAAGTGAAAGAAATATTTTGAACCTAAATAATGCAAATACCATCTCTTATTCTGTATGAGGTTATTCCAGAGCCATGAGTGGGTAAAGGAACCAGTAGCCACAGCCACAATAGGAAAGATTCATTTGAGATTTTTGGTATCTCTATTTCTCATTCTTCTCTAACAAAGCCAGGTTCAAATGACTTGGCTGGAGTGCAATTATCCTGTAAAATATTTTGATATGGGCAAAAATCTATAATGGAAACATTTTACTATATCTGCTTAGTTTCCAAGTTGCAGCATAGTTCCTTTTTCTATTCTTCACCTCTTCTTTTTGTAGAAATTGTAAAACCTTAGCATGTCTGAAATCTTATCAGACATACAGGTGTTTCAAATATGCCAAGGTGGGAGGCAAGGTAAATGAAACTTAATATGCTGTCTAGGTTTTGGATGAAAAGTCTGGTTTACAAAGTGAAGAAGCATTTAAACATTTTGAAGAGTCCTCTCCAACCTGATGACACAACTAGGACCCCAAATTGTCAGTTTTTCCACTACAGCAAAGGTTGATATAGTGAGACATATAGCTTCTCCATGTCGTATAGACTTAGATTCCTACTGGTACATTGCATGCTTTATCATGTGTTACCACAACTCGGGCTGCCTATTGAGAACTCCAATTTTCAAATCTGTACAAAAATATAAGTTTTGCTATATTTAGCATGCATACTTAGGTAGGTAAACAATAAAATCAGGACATAGAGCTTTTTATCAGTCCTGTTCCAGCTGTGCCTGATGTTATATTGTATTACTGAAACGCTGAATATTGAGCAATATTACAAGACACCCAAAATACTAAAGAAAATAAATATTCATTAAAAGAACACGGACTGTTGCGTCTAAGATAACAATAACATTTTACAATTTCTTTTACTAGCTAAAAATAACTCCCACAAAAGATCAAAGCAACACTAATAAACGTTTATTAATTTAACCTGAAATTACAAGATAAACCCAAAATTTCTAGATGAGTTATTAGCAATGGAAATCAAAAAACTTTTTGATCTAAAAATGTTGCTCTCAAAAATTGAAGAGACTCAGGTGTTCCCAAACCTTACCAATTCATGAACTTTATGTTCCAGCCACAAAAGAAAAACAAAGTTCAGTAATGCATAAACCAGAGTAACAGAAGCTTGCTTCCAGCACAAACATTGTCAAAACTCCAGCTCTAAAATCAGACACATTCTTGGTTACTGTTATCAGCTTGGTTGTTACACTAAAATGAATTTTCACAAAAAAAGAAATGTTAAATTAAGGCTTTGAATAAATCTTGAACGGCAGAGAAATTCCAGGAATAGCAGCTCAGATCTCTTATGGCCAAAGCAGAACCCTGCTTATGATAAAGATTGCTAATGAATGTTAACGGTCAGCATGCACACATGACAATGTAAAGCAGTGGGAATATTTTGAACACTGGCTGTCTACTGGGGGCACAAGTTTGTGCTGTAATTAATGGAACACTCACTTTGCCATTATTAGAAGCATCTGTCCCAGGACCATTTGGAAATTGACTGAAATTCAGGCCTTACCACCAGTTATAACATTTGTTCATATTTTATTTCCGCAAGAAAATAAACCTGGAGTTGAATTTTGTTCCAAGATTAACATGGGTAGTAATTTTAAAGACAAATTTAAACAGCATTAACATGGCCTTTTTTTTCTTTTGATTCCACTTTTTATTGGAATTTTCCTCTTTGATACAATATTTGTCTCTATATCTGCAGTATACATATGTATACACATATGCAAAAAATATTTTAATTTGGCAGTGTGGTTGCAAACTTGATCTTAATTTGCTTTATCTTATGTTTTCCTACACACACACACATATATATGTATATACATATGTGTGCGTATATATATGGTACTGTACTGCATTACATCCGCTGACTGTTTTTTCCACAGGATGCTCACCAGACCAGCCATGGGTGACCAGTGTTGCTTTATAGAGCAGTTACTCAACATTTTGCCTTTTTCTTGCTGCTCAGTGCACTGCCCTGGACTCTATTTACTGCACAGTATGATTATTAATTTTTTTTTTCTAATACAGGATACATTCTATGATATTATTGCTAAAACATGAGTGGCTCATGAAAATTAATTTGTGTCCATACCTTGAAGTGGACTTATCCCCGCCTTCCAGAGGAAAAGCCAAGGTACAACCATAACAACACTGTAAACACCAGTTAACTCTCAGTCCTCATATTGCCATTGTATTTCATACAGTGTAGTAATTCAAGGTTGGGTGAAATATGTTGTGGATATGAAACATTATCACTTAACTTTTGCAAGCGTCAGCTCTTGATTCGGTTGAGGTTTTTATAATATTTTTAAAGGTCTTATATCTTGTTGAGATTTTTTACCCTCCCTAGATGAGCAAGAGAATACTTAATACAAAGACAGCCTCCTATTAAACATCAAGTAATTTCTTCAAAGTACGAGGCTGCTAAACTTTAAGAAAGGGGGGGATATCGTCTCCTTTGTTCTTTGAAATTGTTTAGTCTTCATCAAAGAAGTTTTAGTCCGTTTCCCCACGCCCACCTCCACTTAAGACAGATATCCAAAATGGAAAACTTCCATTCAAACTGCTAAATCTTAGCAAAAAGTTACAGAAAACTGAGCGCAAAATTTTACAATGGGAAATACTGGGCATTATGGGTTATGTTATCACCTAGGCTAATAGCTTGTCTTTAAAATTACATTTCAAACGCTCCAAGTAACACATGTAAACAATTTAACAAGTTTGCCAGTGAATTACAGGTCTTTTTCGTGGGTTTGGATGAAGAGAGCACACAGCTGTCAGAAGGCTGTAAAGTGACCTGAGAGCAGGAGTTTGCTGCCAAATTGTTTCAGCAGTGCTGATGAGACCCAGTTTTGGCGATGCGTCGGGCGTGCTCACCATCTTCATCTTGGGCCATTTGAGTCCAACCCCACAACCTTTTTAGATCATCGCAAATTTGTGGCATCTTTTTTCATTACCATACAACAGTATTCCTGTTTAAATGAATTCAGTAACTATAAACTCCAAATTTACCTGCCTATAGAAGAGCCTGAAAATTTTGCCCATTCTGATGGGGATGAAACATACTCATATGAAACAGAACGCTACATAATCTAAACCACATTTTTAACTTAAATGTTTCTTCACCAAGATATTCATTATCCTCTGTGTGTGTGTGTATATGTGCATATAAAACAAAACAGACATTACCCCAGATCCTGCAGCTGAGCTCCCCAAATGCATATACGAATGTGTGGGTGGGCATTGCAGAACAGGAGGAAACTTTGCAGAGAAAGGTAAAAGAATCAATTCTGGGGCTTAGAGACAATTTATAATTACTGTAGGGTATTACCTGGTGTTTACCTGTAACCAAGGGCTGGTGCTGCACATCTATGTGAAAGGGAGTAAGTTTAAATGTTTTATAGCAGCAGTAAATTAATGGTTAGTAAAATCATTTTTATGGGGTGTACATAAAACAACAGGTGCTTTCCAGGCAAAAAGAAACTGCCCAAGTTTAGTGAGTTTCCAGCTGAGTAATATTTTCTTTAGTCTGTCATGGCATGATTGGGAATATATGCAGAATATCTCCTAGAAGAATAATACATATTTCCGTGAAAGAGAAAAACACATTTTCTGGATATGAGGAAAGGCATGTGTTAAAAAGTGTGCCAGTATTGTCAGTTCTAAAATATAAAATAGAGAAAGATGAGGGACTTAGCATTAGCTATACTGAGTATCATCATGCCTTTGAAGCAACTGAATCCTAGAGCAGAAAAGCAGTCATGCCTCACGTGATTTGGAAAGAAATTCACAGCAAAAAGCACGTGGCAAGGGAAGTCAGGGGATTGCTCAGCCTGCTTCATATTTTTAATTGGCTGCTTTACGTGCAAAATCTCTTGTAACCCCAAGTCATGTGCTCACTTATGCCAAACATGTTCACACACCCAAACCCCTTTCTGTGACCAAGACCTGCAGCAACAGGTTATCTCCCTCCCCTTGCAATACGGCCCCAAAGACAGACACCTCTTAGAAAAATGATGTGGAGCATAGGGCACCCACCAGCAGATGGAGGACTTGAGCTCAGTTCCCTCAAAGCAGGGAAATTCAACACCCGTATTCATAAAAGAAGGCTCAGACCACCAGGTCACAGATAAAACTTCATATATGGGGGTTTGGAACCAGTTATCTTTAAGGTGCCTTCCAACCCAAACCATTCTACGATTCTATATCCTCTTGTGACTGTGCCACCGTATGTTAGAAAATCCAAGACACTCAGAATCAGGGTGACTGCAAGCGAGAGGGAGCCTGAACCTGCAAGCTCAGTGTTGGGTGTAGGTTGAGGGCACAGCCAGCAGCAGGCATAATTCAGGCCTCTCTGTAGGGAATGAACATCCCTGCTGTCTTGTGCTTACCCAGAGGAGTTTGCACCCTGTCCACACCCTATCTTCTTTTGGGATGTAGGTGTCTTTTAAAGGTTGAGACAAAAGCCGTCACTGCTCTTGGATAAGCCTTTTGTTGCCTACATCCCTCTGTGTTAAGCTGGGAATGCAACACGCTGTCTGCCAAGAAGTGCAGGCTCGCCACTCTGGCCGTTTGCCAAGTTGTCACAGAATCACAAGAGAACTTTAACAGGAATGAAATAATAACAGTGAAAAGAAGACAGACAGAAACTTGATTGATCTGATCTTTACGCTGTTGGGGTAATATCTTCTCAAAACACAGATAAAACCGGGTATGCAGCTCACAATCTCAGTTTTCTTTTGTAGGTGGCTAGATTTAGTGAGACCTGCTGCAGGCTTGAAGGACTCTTCTCACTCCGGCTGTGAAGCTGCTTTATGCAGCTACTGGAATAATCAGGGCGCAGTTCATCAAGCAAGCTTAGACTATTTTTAAAAGCATACTAGTATTTCAGGGCAGGAGCACAAAACAATGAAATGGAACTTTATAATGAATAAAAGCAATTTGCAACTTTAAGTCTAGACTGGCTACCAATCTCCATAATATGATATACTCTGAAATCATTAAAAAACATTGCAATGCATTAAATCTTGCATTTGAGAGGTGACAAGCCACTACATATAAGATGTCATATGCCAAATTCTGTTGAAGGAAATAAAGTCCATTCCATCATATTTTTGCTAGAGAAAACAGTGGTTTTGGTACAGAAGGCAGCAGAACCCCCATCTCAGGCCCACGGGAGAACTATGAAACCCTAGCTTTAGATTTCATTACTAATGACTTATATTCCCAGTAACCTGCAGGACACTGGAGGGGGATATAGATCTGACATCAGGACCAAACTTCATATTCAAAAGCTTAAAAGTGAACACAAAAATGTTTGGTATTGGTGACATAGTCCGACCCTTGGAGTCGCACAATGAGGCGTCACCACAGAGCAGTGAGGAGTCGTTTAATCTCCCATATTGTGGCTGCATCAGGATGTAGGCATCTTAACCTGCTGGCGAGCATTAACTATCAGCAAACTTTAGAAAGTTTTAATAATGCCTTCTGTCAACAGTCATTAAATCAGAACTGGGGCCTTCATCACAAGCATACTGCTCCCCCATAACTGCCAAGTAGGTAGCTTTTCGTGGTGTGTCACACTGAGGGTATCTAATGCAAAAGGGTGGAGTTGTTGACCTGAATCATTTACAATGGCTCAGCTGAGCTTTTTTATGGAGTAGGGGATGTAAGCACACATGAAACGAAGACCATATGCTTAAACTAAAAAATCCCTTCCATTCTTTATTTTACAATCACGTTGTATTTTACAGCCTTATTTAGATTTATGAATAGCCAATTCTATATTTATAACTATCATAAAAACTGAGCAGCTTATTGTTTTTGTAAACCTAACCTCAAATCTAAGCCAAGAAAAGTAAAACTAAAAGCTTTCTAAAAAAGGAACATTGTTCTTACACTGACAGAAAAGATAGAAAAATAAAATGTCTAAAATGAAATGGGCTTTGCTGGTCAAGGGAAAGTAGAGTCTTTCAAAGAGGCTATGTGGTTCATAGTCAAGTTTGCCACCTGACCTTCTGTGAGGCTTCTAAGCCCTCAGGTCCTTCCCTCAGCGTAGGCCACTCTAAAGATACTAACCAAGGGACACAAGTAATTATGCTGACCTCCTTCCCTCTGTGTCTTTATAGGAAAGATAATTTTTCACTAGTAGCTACGACAAATTCAATAACTTACACCCTTGGAAAACAGGCTGTTCTGTGGATAAGCTGCAAGGCCTGGGGAAAAGGGAAAGTGGGTACGTTTGGTAAAGCAAGTGCTAGACTGAACAGGAGGCTTGGTTGAAAGGTAACAAACCACTCAGTACGCATACAGGTTATTTAGTACAGCAGATACCTCATGTTCAAGACAAAAAGAAAATTCTCTTCCTTTTCCACTAGCTAGTACAGTGAGGCCATCCCAATAAACACTTCCCATGTTTAAACTGACAGAAGCTACATCAACTGTCTTTTCTAGTATTCAAAAGGTTAAGAAAAAAGGAGGGTTACAGGTATGTCAGTCCTACAATTAGAGTAGGATCCTGTTATGCTGAAAACAGCACTAATAGCTTCCCCCATAGATCATAAAGTTACTGCACTGAAACCTACACAGAATCCTTTGGAAGTCATGAGAAAACCCAGCAGAGAAATCTGGTACAGACAGCAATTATTTACAGTAGCGTAGGGATAGAAAGGTTCCTTGAACAAGCAGCACAGCAGATTTCTCAGTAAAACACAGCTACCAAAACTTAATATGTAGTATGCAAACTGTAACTAAAATGTTAAATCTCTGAATTTTAGGCAAGGAATTTATAAACTTTTCTAAAGCCCTGAAATTCAAAACTTAGCTTGAAAGATTTCCAAGAACTCTTTCCGTTTAGGCTATCTCTCTCTACTAAAACCATACATCATATATTCTAAACACTGCTATTGCATTGCAATGAAGCTGTTGCACGCTAGTGGCTTGGAAGGAAGTCGCCACATCTCAGTCACTCTAGTTTTCCCAAGAGAGATGGGGCTCATTTACCTTTATTACGGTCACACCACTTCCTAGATCCCAGAGCTAACAACACCTGGACTCTTCTTCTGACAGTATCCAGAAGGCTGACGGTAGGGACAACTGCCAAGACATAGGGATTGTTAAAACCAGGAGAAGCTGGAGTTCAAAGCTGAAAGTTAAATGTTCAGGCAAGGCAGGGGACTAAGCAAAGAGGTAGAGTTTGGGGAAGAAAAGGAGGCAGGCAGAAAAACAATCAAAGCAGCAGGTACAGGCAAAAGAGAAGAGCAAGGAAGAAATGAAAATGCTGCAGTATTTGAACCACTGGTGACCATTATAGTGGGGGAGGGCAATAATGCATCATCCCTTTCTTCTCATATTCAGATTCTGCTTACAAGTTCTCCTCCACATGTGGGCTGAAGAACATGGTTAGGAAAATGCAAAGAAGGTTGCAGTGTCCATGCCATTCCTGAGGACTTTTAAAACCCAAAGCTAACCAAAATTGGAATGGCAGGTCATCAGTCTAGACCTTTCCAAGAGTCAGAAGTCACTCAAGCTTTTTTTTAAAACTATACTAGTTTTCTTACAGCAACAGAGAAGCATTTACAACGTAAAGCAGAGGCCTCATAACTACACTAGCCAGACAACTCACCAGGATGTTTCCATCTCCCACTACAGTTCCTGTCAGAGCCCTGCAATATCCCCAGCTGCAAACTGTAACAGTGATGGATGAGATGTGCAACTGATACAGAAAATCAGAGTGCACAGCTTGCCTTACTTCATCATTCCTCAGATACTTAGCATAGCTTTCCCCTCCTTCCCTTACAATTCACAGAAAGGCAGATGGCTACATTTTTCCATGCTTTGATGGAAGAAAAGGACTGTCAGCTGTTTGCCTTTATTTAGTAGTTGTTTCAAGAGCTTTTCAGCAAAGAGAAAAAAAAAGACAAAAAGCAAAAGGAAAAAATCTCCCCCAAAAGCAAACTACTGCAATATTTCCAAGCCAGAAGGCACAATGTGATTAGGCCACTTAAATGATGGGATGGATTTCACTCTTACCAGTGGATTCTTTGACATGTAAAGCTAGGTCAATCCTTCAGTAACGAGGTGACTGGTAATAGTGTTTATGTATCAAAGTTTGGACGCTAACCTCTCAACATTAGTAGATTTTCTTGTGTTTTTGCTATGTAAGGAAGATCACTTCATTGCTTCTTTTGGCATTACTAAATGTGGTTTTGGGATGAGGAATGCAAAATGGACATTTTTTTAATCAGAAACATACTGCAGTAACTACATTACTCTTTGGTATTTTTAAGCAGTCTACTTAGTGACAAAGCAATCACCTATCAGTTGCCCATCTGCCTTGGAGCTCAGTGGAGCTCTGGTGTGAGTGTTGTCCCATATTCCAGAAAGCTATACGCAGCAGGAGCGGAAAGGCCAGAGGATTCACATCTCTAGTAAGCCAAGTCCCCAGTGGATTAAGACCTATTCTTCTCCTTAAAGGATGAATGTACATATAAATCCCAGTGTTTCCATAAAACATTTATAGTTTTAGAACAGCAGAGCAAATATGGGCCAATTGCAGGGATTTTATTGTGTTTGCCTTCTGCAGAAATGTGAAATCTCAATCATTCTTCTTTTACAAGAGCTTTTGCAACGTGCACATGTGCCTTGCTGAATTAACAGTGGTACTGTCTGGAAAACATATGTAATTAAATTGATGTAGGGAAAGAAAAAAGACAGCCCATTGTCTATTGTTCCCCCAAAAAACCCAACTCATGTATCTGAGAAATAGGAGCCAAAGGATGCAGCTCTTATTAAACTAAAGACAGAAAAAGTAAAGACGAGCATAGGTTTGCACTGAATTTTCTGCCTTCCAAGGAAGAAACGCTGAGGGGTTATAAAGGCTTAGAATGTTATAACTCTTCCTGCTTTAAGGTTAACCATCACTTTAAAGCAGTGTGGAAATGCATTGGGTTGTTATATTTAACTTTTGTTGTGGTTTTAAACTCTGAGAATAAAAGAACTGATGAGGCAAAACCAAAACAAGCGTTCAATTAGTCACATGAAGTAGCCGACTAGATTTGTCTCCTAGCTCCCTTTATAATTAATGGAGCAACAACCTAGGCATGAGAACTTCAGATAATATAACTCAACATCCATAGCTCCACTGAAGTCAGAGCTATGCCATTGTATACCAACTGGCTTAGGAGGACAAAGTGATTCATCAGCTAAGTCTGTGCACTGCTTGCTCACAATTATTTACTTATTACATCTTTCCCAGAATTACAGCTCATAGAAAACATGCTCCCTTGCAAGGACTAAACAAAAGAAATGTACATTTGCTGGTATTTTACAAGCATTTTGCCAACAAAGTTAAGATGTTAGAATGGACATTACATTTGAATGGAATCTGGACAGTTTAACTAGGCACACCAAACAGATAAATAATAATTTTTTTAGACTTAAAACATTAAAGAAACAGGATGCTTAAGAAGGAGAACATCCTTCCCCAAAGCTTCACACGCAAACCAATTTCCTCATCTGTAGGGTTTACAGTGAAAAAGTGGGACCTAAAATGGAACAGCCATCTTCCATTACTGCCTCTCAGGAAGATGGAGTTCTGTATAACATCTCAAGTTTTGGCAATGACATTTTGTGGCATATTTTGATGATAAAATTATTTTGCAGCTTCAAGAATCGAACACAAGCATCTCTGTAATGACTGACACTTTGGAGGACTAACGGAAGAATTGTAACAACTTATGCCACCCAAAGGTCTACCATTAGAAAAATTATGTTTAAAGGACAGTAAATGTGCATTCAAAGGAGCAAAACCAAGCATTCCTTTATCCCTAAGCATGACAAGTCTATCTCCAAAGCATATTGGCCCCCACACAAAGCTTATGCTTTTTACATAGCCTTTCACAAAAAGTTCCCAATGAACTGAAACCCTGAAGTAGAGTCCTCCGAAGGTGAACTTTAGGAGAAGAGCGCACAAGCAAGAGGCTTAGCATGTCTCAGCACTGGCTTAAGGATCAAGATCATTTTTTTCTTGCAAGAAATAGGATAACTAGCCATAGGATATGCACTTTAAATCACACGAATCCCATGTTCTTCATGTTAAACATATGAAAAAAAAAGAGTCTTCAATTCAAGATTCAATTTCTCACTAAAAGAAGAAAATTCCTCTACAAAGAAACAGCTCTCATTGAACAATATGGCATTGTATCTAATTTTAGTTTGTATGTTTTCATAGGATCATATAGAAAGATTAGTGGTCTAAAGTTTGGATCAGCAGATTTGATGAAAAGAGGGAAAAACATCCTTCAGCCATATCATCTCTTTCTGCAAATTTGATTTTATATTTAAAATTCTCCAAAGTCTGTATCTTCTGTAGTTATCTAAACAGAACAACAAAATGCTGAGGCCAGAAAGTCCAGAAAAGAAGAAACAAGTATTTGGTTAACCAACATTTTTTTTTCCCCTCCCAGTAGGATTGTTATCACAGTATACCTCTTGCCACTTGCTACTCTGGAGCAATCAATGCATCAGGGGCTGAACTGGTACTTCTGAGGAAGAAAGCAGGAGTGTGGTCCATTCTATAAACACACCCATGTTCTCTAGTATATATGTTTAATAGGTTCACGTTATCTGGGAATTAATCATAAAACAATTACCTGTTCACCTGGTTTGTTTAGAACTGTTTTCTCCCAAATATACAGCCCACTTCATTGCCTTAAGCTTAAAAGAACAAAATATTTAGCATTTAAGTGTAAATAAAGCTAAGTGTTTCTACTGAAATGAAATACAAGTTAGCTGTAATTTCTGAAAGGGAGAGTGCTTTAAACAAAGAGTTACTCAGATTTCTAAAGAAAAAACAAGCATTTCAGTTGACTGCAGTGAAAATTTAAACTAACTCCACAAGAAGTCTGTTTTATTTTACAGCACAGGTGAAGCAAAACCTAGACCATCTGTGCTAGGAAAGGGTGAACAACAGGATTGAAAGCTGTACTGCTTGAGCTTTTAATTACTACAGATGGCCAATAAAACAATAGTTACATACAGTAGTTCTACAGAAACATGGAAAAGGGAAATTTAATGGAAGAAACCCTGTTTCCTGTCTTCATATTTTCTTTGCTTCACTGGAGGCCACAAAGGGCCTTCTGAGCACTATGAGATGTGTATTTCTAGCAATTTTAAAGCCAGAATTGGTGTTGCTTTCACATAGTCAGTCAGCATCCAAAGTACATTGAGCTGTTTTCTACACAGAGATTTTCCTCCCCCCGCCTCACTTTTTTGTGTGTACTTCCTTGCTCTTCCACCCGCTCACTGCAGCTTTTGCCACATCTTCTCTTCAAGTCCAGGACCCTGCACCCACGAGAGCAGGGTACGCACCCACCAACAGGTACTGTGGATTCCCTGTGGGAGCTGCAAGGAAAGGAAAGAGAGCAGCGTTCTGTGTTCATTTCCTCCTCAGCAGAACAGGAGCCACTGGCCCAGATCTCCTCGTTCTTTTTCACCACGGGCAAATCTAGTACCATGCACGTACATTTCTTTAGGCCAAACTCCATGATCAGGAAATCGCCAGATGTCAGTGCCCAGTCACAGTTTTTTAACATTTCCCACTACTGGCCACTGCTGAAACTTTTACTGGTGGTCAAACATTGGCCATTACAATTGTGCATCACTCCTATGCCAGCCTTGCTGGCTGTTGGTGCGGGCCCACTGCTGGGACATCCGTCACATGCAGAGGAGAGTCATGATGAGAGGGAATTTCGCACTTGCAATCCATGAGGTGCTAAAAAAGTAAAATGAGAACTAGAAACTGCCTTATTTTCAGAGAAGGCAACAAACTGACTGCAGATAGAATAGCTACTTAGAACAAAAAAAAAAAAAAAGGACAAGGAAAAAAAAAAAGAAAAAACCCAAGTGAAACAGGAAGATTTTACTGTGATATATCAGGGCTGTATTGTATCCCAGGCATCAGTTTGTGAAACTGATATTGTATTTCAGCCTCCACTTTGCTTATCATTGTAACTATATATCTCACCATAATTTAAGGTAATTTAAAAAAAAAAAAAAAATGTTTGAAAGATGTACTTTTTTTTCCCCCTCTTGCTTGCACCAGCAACAAACACCCATACTTTGAGCAACAGTACTGGCTATGCAAACAGTGCATGGATCTTTTATGACTGCCAGTGTATCACAGCCTACTGAAGATAGCAAACAGCTCCCATTCAGCCATTTCCCTCTCGGTAAGCAGGGACACTGCACAGTCCAGTGGCAACCCGCTCATCCTCACCTTCTTACCATTTTTACCAGACCAAACAGCTGACTTTGCAATGGTAAAGCTGTTGTCCTGCAGGAAAAAAAAGAAATAAACCCACCACCTTTTCCTCTCACATCTCTGCAAGATTTGAAAAAAAAAAAAAAAAAACAGCTCCTCTCCAGCAGATGATCAGAGGGGTCAAGAGCAAAAGCATGCATTTCTGCACAAAGCTGAACTCACTCTCAGCCCAGTCCTCCCACTCCTCTGCAGAGTAACTCCCACTTTCTCCCTTTGCTCTCAGCTATGCCACTGAGAGCCCTGCCCTATGCCAAGCATCTTCTATCTCTCCTTTTTATGTGGTCCATCTCACCAGATGGCTGTGGGCAACGGCTGTTTGAGTGCTGCAAACATGGTTCCCAGCATTGTCATATGTGTGCATGTATTTCCCACTAGCAGACCTTCACCCTGATCTGCCAAAGAAGGGAGCAGGATGAGGACATTGGTGCTGTTTGTGGTTTTGTGCGTGCTCAGTGTGTCTGTCCTGATCTGTGGAGCCAGCCACGTGCATGTGTATGTATGTGTGGCATATGGGTGTTTGTCTGTGTGTGTGGACCTACTGGGAATACACGTGGAGCCTCGCTACTGACGGCATCTGGGGGCTTGGAGCTGCAGCAGCCTTCCCTCTATCAAGCTGCCACATTCGGACTCCCCAGAACAGTCTCCTCACGTTTGCTTTTCAGAAGTTCTCAAGCCTTTCCTGGGTTTCTCCCTTTTGGGAATTTGTATATGACCAATAGCAACAGTGCTCTGGAGAACAGCTCCCATTGACTTGTCTTGACAGGTTTCACACCAGGACACTGGGGCTGATACTCTCCTGGGACAGCCCTATGAGGGACCTTGACAGGGTGTCACCTTCCTCTGGAGGGGACCTTCCTCTGAGTCCTTAATCCTTAAACTTCCTCTGGGTTTCTGCCTGCCTTTGGCCCCTGTGCTCCTCTAAGCTTGTGGAGTTGGGCCTTTGATGGGCTGATGGCTCCTGGGATAGGCCTGGGAGTAGCTGGGGCAGGGGATTATTTGGGTTCCCCCACTGCGTTTATCTCTCTGTGCTCCTCTGTGTCTGTGCGGATGAGCTTTGTATTACAAAACCTAACAGTGATACCTCTGAATTCCAGTCCTTGGAGGTGGTGGACAAAATGTCTTCAAGTCTTTCAAAGTGTAGCAGAACTTCTCAAACTCTCTGATGCTTAGAGGATCATACATGGAAGTCTTTGCATCCTGAGTTTCAAAAGAGTTAAATTTGACCCTTGATTAACCAAGCAAAATTTTCATCATATGTTTTGTTACTGTCTGGGTTTTGACTGATGCCAGATCAAGTTTGTGGTGCTCAGCACTGCCAAAGAATCCTGATGCTGAACAGCAGTCTCTGCTCAGAGCCTCAGGCCTCTAGGCAAATGCTCACAAAGAAAAAAGTCAGGTACACAGTCTAGCAGAGCCTTTAGTTTCTGCAAGCTAGCTGTAGGGACCTGGGGCATATTTGAAGGATTTCTGCTTTTTGGGAGGTTTAGCAGAGATGGATGGATAAGCCCTTGACTGTTCCTTCAAAAAAGTATTTTTTTGTCTATTGCCAGACAAGAACAGAACTATTTGAACAGAAATTGTTTGAAAAAGAAAAAAAAAAAACACACCAAGAACTAAAAGGATGCATTTTGTTTAAAGTCATATTTCTTTCTATTGTTTAGTTTTGTCTACATCTTAAATGACAGTAAGAAAAAAATTAAACAAGGATGTCTGTATTCTCCAGTGCATTCTGTGCACTTTATAGATTTTTAACTGCTCTGCTTCCTGAAGTATTTCTGAAAATAAATAAATAAATCACACACAGTAAAGAAAACTTCTAAAACTTTTAAATAAAACTTATTTTGAAAGCAAATGGTAAAAATGCCACACATTTTGGACATACACATTGGCTAGAAATATTCTCCTTGCCCCAAATTCATGAAGGTTAGGAACCAATCTCAATTCTAAATGGTTTCAGAAAATCATTACATCGCTTTTACAAAAGAACTTATGCTTCTGAACCTCAGGGACATTGCAACAACAACAACAAAAACCAGGCTGGTATTTCTGCAGGGCTTTCACCTCTTCCCCCTCTTGGGACTTCCTTTGCACAAGCTCCAGGAGGTCAGACCATCTCCAAATCCAGAGACCCCTTTTTCTGCATTTGGCTCCAGCTTATGCCCCCACTGCAGAGACCCATCTTTCTCTCTCCTTTTTTCTGTACATTTCCATTCTTACCCTCATTTTTGGTTTTCTTGCAAAACATGAGAAAAAAACTTGCCTACCTACTTTGCTTTGTTCTTACATCTTCCTTGAGACAGGAACTGAAGGTTCCACAAAATGCTCCAGTGACTATTTCTCAAACAGAAGTGAGGGATCCCAGGCTTTCATGAGAGCATGTCATGGTTATGAACCACCCCTGGTTCACACCACGGGCTGCTCAGGCTCCCTGCACCACATGTGGAAAACATGCTGCTCATCAAACCCTGTCCCCAGAGCTCGCCTGCTGCTTTGCCCCAAGCAGGACTCTGCCTGCACCACTCCTGGCTCCTGCAAACTCTGGGCTCAGCCTCTTGCCGTGAGTAGAAGCCGGTCACTGCAGGCCAGCTGGTGGGAACTTGTGGTTCCTACTGCCGGGGCTGCAGTTAAGAACAAGGTGGGATCACACCCAGTAGGCTGCCTTCAGCCGCACCATCTCTAAGCTGGCCATGAACCTTGGCAGCCACACCTCCCAGAGGGGAAAGGCCCTTACACCCCCTGACACTGAGTGAGTTATAATGAGCACTACACATTAAGACTACCAGAAACAGAAATCAGAATACCTGGCTAATGAACAGGACAATGGTTTTGGTCTCTGAGTGTGAGCCATCCAGTTACTTCAACCTCTGAATCCTTGCCAGCATTCTGTGATCTAAAGACAGGCAGCTAAGCAGCACAGTAATGCTAACTAAAGTTAGGCTAGTGCCTCACAAGCTTCTTTTTATAACCCTTCCTTTAAAATACAACAAATGGACCCTGCTGTTAAACAGCCTCTCACTTCCCCTGCAACAGAAGGATCTTATAGAAACTTCTTTTGTTCATTTCTTCATATCAGCTAATAAAACTTTGAAGACGTGATTTACCTCTCCCATAGTACTAAAACCAGCTACTTCCAGGTTAATGCTATCTCTGAGGCATACTTAAAGGGAAAAGCTGTTACTTTTTCTAGGAACAAAGTAAAAGCGTGGCAAGGCTAAGGCTGAATAATGAAGTCACCATTTTTTCCATTTCATCCATTGATTACTTACCCAGAGGCTGCTTCTCTGGGATGTAATGACTTTTCATGCTAGCTCCAGCACACGAGATGGCATGTTGGAATGACATGAAACAGAGAAAGCATACTTTCCCACTCAAGTGTTTCAATATGGCAGTTAGGTTTGCCAAATCCAGTGTCTCCTTGTTGAATGAACATATAGCATAAGGTGAACAGTGGTGTGCTCCTTTGAGTATTCTGCACATTAATCTTTGTGGCAATAGCGACCAAGTTGGCAACTTCATCATCTCTAAGCCTTCACCAGAACAAGGCACCTCTTAAAAAAACAAAACAACAAACAATGCAAACCCTCATTTCAGCCTCTGATAACCATTAGAAGATTAGAAGCACCTCCTTGTCAAATATCTTAACACTATTAGGGCAGTGAATAAACTTATGTCTCCACTGTGTCTTCAAGTATGAACTCCTAGACATAAAGACAGAATCTGTCTTCAAATTCAGAAGTCCTACACTTCCTGGAATTCTGTCCACAAGTACAGGATTTTTAAAATTGCCACAGATGTTACAGATTTGTTCAGTCAGTATCGGGATTTTCAGTCCTGAGTTAGCAAAGAAAATTTCTTTCTGCAAGCTATTTCAAAATAGCAAAGGCCAGCAGCAGAACAGATTAATGACGGTTTGAAAAGGGCCAACTGCAAAGATGGTGTTATTTTCATTACAAAGTATGCTGCTATGGATGATTCTAAAATCTAATGTACTTTAATACAGGTCACATATAAATCAACAACCCCTCTATACTCAGCCTCTCAAGAAAGTAAAATGAAGTGTATGTTTCATTCTAGCACTTTACCTACCCTTTATCTGAGTTTAGAAAACAAGTGATAAAATGCTTCTGACATTGGAGCAGCCATTGCAATATTAGTCACAAAAATGAGCTTTCCACTACCAGTTTCTGCAGAGCAATACTGGCATCCAGTGGCCAGTTAAGTAAATCCTTAGTGGCTTCATTCTGCAGAGATGGCTTGTCTGTATACATGACACCAGAAGATGCATCTACAATCTCAAATCAAATACAGTAGGGCCATTCAGTTTCTGACAACTGCCTATTGACTCCATTCTTTGACAATCAAAGCTAGCTATCAACAAGTTTAAGAAAATCATTACATTGAGCCATACGTTTTGTGGATGTTGTACAAGCACAAGAGAAAATTTCCAGTCTTTTGAACACCAAAGGGGTTAGTTTGCACTTTTGGGCTTTTTTGGTTTTACTACTTCACTTTTATCACTCCATCCAACAGTGACTCTTTCAACAATTGCGATGACTAACATTACACTTCCAACACTTTTTCCACCCGCTAAAATAAAATTAAGATGTATCCAAACAGCATTGTATTGTGCGGCACCTACATCACCTCAATTTTCATTAGCAATCATGAGAGTGAAAGAAGAAACAAAATGTTCTAGTTGCATGATTTAAGTGCTAAAAAATAAGAAACCACAAGTTAGCCAAGCATCAACTGTTTCCTGAGGGAATACCATGGAAACAGAGAAGTTCAGTGACCAGACATTCCTTGTCAACTCTCTCTGTAAGCTGCCCAGTCAAAACTGGTGTTCTGCAAAGCCATGTGAAGTGCCTACAGACTCATCATTGAATAATAGCACTATGTGTGAGCAACTACATCCAAAATACAATCCAAAGTTCAGCTCATAACTAATTTCTATAGCTGAAACAATACAACTGATTTTGGTAGCTGAGGTCCCACTAGACCTGAGGTGGCTTTCTAGGATGACAATTTTAACTTCCCTGCCATGGGAGCATGAAGGAGTGCCACACGAGGATAATCCGAGCGGAGTTGGGCCTTAGCTAAAGCTGATGATCCCAGATAGCTCAGCCCCTCCAAAAACAGATAGGTGACTTTATCCCATTCTGGTGCTCTGGGAGCACTCATCGTATTGTATCGGTACCCACGCTGGCCTTCTAGCTAACACCGCATTCAACCTTTGAGACAACCCAGTATCCCCAGGACTGAGAAGCCATTGCCTTCAGCTTGTTCTGCAGATCTCGGAATGGACACAGCCAGGCCTGCCAACCCCTGCCAACTTTTGTACCGCAACACCTGTGTTACCTGCGCTTTCCCTCACTGGGTGATTTTTCAGCACCACACAATCTTCAGCAACCAAGAGTCAATTATAATAAAAAAAAAGCATGACCGTATGAAAGCAGTACCAAGTTAAGAATTAAACACAAACAGGCCAAGCATTATAGGGCCATATCAGGAATCAAACACAGGGAAAAATCCCTGCCAAACTCCAGGCTAGGGCATACCCAGTGAACACAAACTTCTGGGTTTAACGAAGGTGACAGGAATGCCCACGGAACGTAGGGGTGGCGAGCCACATCTCCATCACAGGGACGGCCTCCCTTGGCAGCTCCCATCTGTCAGCTCTATAGAAGCTTTGTGAAACAAAAGCTTGCAAAAGCTGAACAAACAAGTAAATATTCATTTTTCTATTTTTTAACACTTGCCGAATTTCAGTTGTAAAATTTAAAGACAGATGCCCAACTTAGAAGGAGTTTCAAAATATGTTAAGGAAAAAATTGTTAAAAGAAGGTTGGCAATGTTTATTCACATAAAATTGCTATATAAAGCACAGTTCATTTAAGGATTTATCTACTTTTCTGACCCAGAAGCCAGTCAGAGTTTTGTGTATCTCTACATAAGATGCAAACACAAAAACACTGGTGACAGCAAAACTAAGTATCCTTGGTGAATTCAATAGCGTCATAGAATCATAGAATATCTCAAGTTGGAAGGAACCCATAGGGATCATCGAGTCCAACTCCCTGCTCCTTGCAGGGCTACCTAAAACTAAACCATATGACTAAGAGTGTCATCCATCTTATTTGATGATATCAATGCAAGTCAAGAGGACTCGCAACAGAAGTCATGCTTTCTCAAACATGAGTGCGGGAGCTCAGCCAACAAGGCCAAGCAGTTTGTCAAAGAGCACAGAATGTATATGTTGCAGGAGTAAAACAGCACAGTAGCTGAAGTATTCCTGATATATCTGAAAGCAAAATATAAATACCTTAAATCTTCCGTAGGAAGGCAAATAAAACAAATATATGCTATACCTAATGGTTAGACAAATGGCTTCTGACTATTAGAGTCCTATGCCGGCTCCTCTTGTCTTGGAGTAACTACTTAATATAGCTCTGTGTTACTTGTATTGACTGCCTGGCCCACAACCTCTGCTGTTAATTAAGCCAAGGAAACACAACACCAGAAGAATAACAAACAGAGGCAGTGTGTGTTGCTGTTACCTGTGTTGAAGAAGAGCAGAGGCACAGGTAGTTTTTTCTAATGGCAGTGACAAGTACCATGCCAGATCCCACTACAAACGTGCAGTCAGTTGGCTCCGTTCAAGATAAGTACATCTCCTGCTTTTTTGCCCTAGCCTTGAAGAGTATAAGCACATCATTACATACTTAATGCTTGCAGAGAGCCTTCGCAGCATGTGCTTTGGTAGCAGTAGTTTCATAGCTTTTCTTCCCTCTAAATTCTACTTTTGGTGCAGGATACCTAAATCGCATGCTGTAACATGATATACACCTTGGCTAAATTATCTTATTATTTGTCAATGAACCATGCACAGCTCCTGCTGGCCTGAATTTACAAGCAGACTGACATCACATTTTCAACTCATTATAATGGTAATTCACCATTTTGCAGAGGGAAGCCATTTGTTGAACTATTTATGATAAAAGTGAATAGCAATAAGTACTTTAAAAATAAAAATATGAAGGACTGAAGAACCCCTTTAACAAAACAATAGAATTTCATTCCCCCCCCCCCCTTCCCACAATAATTTTAAAGCAACTGCACGAGAGAACAAACAGTAAACAACTTTATTAGGTTTTCATAGTACTGCAAGAACATTGTCCAATATTCACAATACAGGTGTACAATGAATACACAGCTTTCTATAACTTTCTCCCCTGCCTCCCAGTAACAGATTGTGTGAAACAAACACGATGGAGTTGCATTGGGTTGTTTTTTCATTCAGCCTCCTTGCACCAATCACATGAGGTGGTTCAGTGATAAAGATGTTAAAACTCTGGGAATAATTTAGTCAGTTCTACACTGAAATGACAAACTTCTTTAACAGAGAAGAGAGAAGAAGTGCAGAGAGGAAAACAAATGTTCCTGTGCTGCCCTTCACCTTCTCCTCAATGAGCTCTATCCCAACAGATGAATGGATTTAACCAAGTGCAGTAAGTATTCTCTCCAAATGTTGTAAGTAGCAATTTCGGTTTCTTGTGCTTTTCCAAAAAATGTGAATTAACCTTTGAATTTCATGCAAGTCAGCTGATGGAATATGATCTCATTCCTGAAAGTTCTGTACTGGTAGACTATCCCATTTCTGTCATTGCACCATCATAAAACACTGCAAGCAAATTGCTACCAAAACAATATACCTTTGAGCTGCTGAGAAGTCGGAACCTCTTCATATGTTCTCCAAAATGGCATAACAGATAAAAATTGGATTTTATTACTGTGAGCAGCTTCCCTATTTCAAAATTCACCTTGTAGAATAAGAGATACGAAACTTAAAGCCAAGCCTGAAATACATAGCAAACTCTCATCACATCCCTAAATGCTTATTTAAGGTCTACCATTTAAGTGATATCCAACTTTGCAGGACCCTTCTTTCGTTTCTCACCTTCAGTGAAGATTTTATGATAGCCATATACACTAGCCCTATACAAAGCCACAAACACCTGTTGTCACCTGTGAGCTCGTTGGCTGCTGACAGGAAGCCGCGACAGTGGGCGGGGTACTCCTGCCCTCTTCTTGGTAGCTTTCCATGGATTTTCCCCAAGAGTCCTGCCAGTTCTGTGGCTGCAGCAGTTGAGATCACAGTAATGAATGTGCCATGTGTCACACACCACCATTCCATTCTTTTTTTTTGTTGTTGTTGTTAAAAAAACTTCACTCATTTTGCTATATTGCTGAATACAAGATATTTAGCCATCCAGATACTTCTGTACTCATATTACTAACTTTTTCAGCTACATTCCTCACACCTGCAATACCTGCACAGCAGAATTCATGGTAATGGAGATGTTATTGTGCTTGGGAGTCTCAGTCTGTGTTGGATCAAGCTAGTTCCGCCAGAACAGATCATACAGTTCCATACACCTGCCCTGGTAACAAAAACAGGTAGATAAAGAATGCAAGAACAGATTTCCTACAGACACTGCTACCTGTCACCAACAAGACAGCTGGTGCTTTCTTGCAGCACCGCACTTGTGTATTTCCACTCTAGACTTCCCAGCTTCCTGCTATGCTTATTCATTTTTTCAGCCAATACAAGTTCTGTATCGCTTGATCATATTCCACATGAAAATCTGATTCTCAAAGCTTTTGTCTGTGATGCCATGTGTTCAGAAGGCAGATTTTTCAGATGGACCTTCTTATTCTCAGCATTTTAAAAAGTTTTGATTCCTTGTTTATATGCATTATGACATAGCCCTTTACTATGACATTCCAACCAGACTGCATTTTGAGACAAATCGGAGCTATGTAAAGAGTTTCATGATGTTTCATGTTCTCAGTCTTCACAGAAGTTAAATGTCATGTAGAAGAAAAAGCAAGACACTGCAGAAAGCCAGAATACCTGAAAAGCCCAGGCACCTTGACTTCTGTCCCAGGCTCTGGGTCACTGGGCTCCAGGTACAGAACGCTTTACCTGTTGTAGCCCTATGTCTGTTGGAGTAGGTTGTTATTCCTAGCTCAATTATCCTCACGTAATCAGTGCCAGTCTACAAATGTACAGACTTCTGCTCATGGTTCTTAGGTACGTGCAGGTGCTCAGAAACCATTAGGTTGCATTCCTGATATGAATGTTATCCTCTGCCTAGCCTGGAAAAACTGCTTCACAGTAGAGAAACACTTGATCTTTCATGAATAGGTAACACTGGACTTGGATGGACTTAAAAACCCAGGAGAACAGTCATTCCCTAGTATCCTCTTCAACATGGGAAACTCTATCTGCCTCTATTCATGAGGCAAATATTTCAGCCTATTTTGAAATCAGTAAAGTTATGAAAGCTCAATAAGGGTCTTAGAAATGATACACAGCAAACGCAGTCTGTTCTGTAATCGAGACAGTATGCGTGAAAACATCCTTTCCCACTTCCTGAAATTTCAGATTTTATTTAGACAGAACATTTTCCAGGCTGTTGATTCCTAAATAGCAACTTATCACTGCTACCAAATTAAAAGAGAATTAGTAAAATAACATCTTTTCTAAAGTATTGCCCGTGCCTCCTTGAAAATGAACAGCAGACACTCCCAGGTGAAATCAAGCGGAAGAGGAGAGGGAGGTGCTGATCTCTTCTCCCTGGTATCCAGTGACAGGACACATGGGAACGGCTCAAAGCTGTGTCAGAGAAGGTTCAGACTTGACATGAGGAAGCATTTCTTTACTGAGAGGGTGGTCAAATACTGCAACAGGAAAGGTGGTCATTGCCCCATGCCTGTCAGTGTTTAAGAGGCATTTGGACAATGCCCTTAATAATGTGCTTTAACTTTTGGTCAGCCCTGAAGTGGTCAGGTGGTTGAATTAGGTGATCGTTGTAGGTCCCTTCCAACTGAAATATTCTATACTAAGTCATAAAAAAGTTCCTTAACAAAACCTTAATTTCCTATTATCTACTTTAACCTAGAAACAACCAATTCATGAATAATCACATTGGACTTTGATTAGATTATTCAAAAGCAATGACAGTTCTGGAATTAAGAGTAACTGCCACATTTAAAAGTTGCTGCAATTGGGGTAGAGGAACGAGTTTCCATGGAAAGCTTTATGGTGGAACAGTAGGGCCAAGACTTTCAGATCTGCCTATAGCATTTGAAGATGTCAAATTGGGAATAAGTTATGGTAAAAAGCTTTACTATGCTTTAAAAAAAAAAAAAAAAAGTATATCCATTACGTGAAGCATGCTAACCACACAAATTTGGATCAATGTTACAAATGTACAGTATGGTCTCAAGAACATACAGTCCTTGGCAGATACTGCCAAGGTTTATGCTTGGAGCTCAGGAAGCAACTGGAGATCCTGGCTTTTCAGGAACCCACTGCAGCACAGCTAGGGAACACATCTCCAGTTGCAGGGCAATGCTATGGCCTTCCTTCTCATACACTACTCTTGAAAGATGTCAGGAGTCAAAAGAACTTGTCCCGTCCTCCACATAAAATAGTTCTTAATTAGTGTAAGCAGCTTTCAGGTTTTTGCAAGTAACACTAGCCAGACAACTGCCTGAGCACAGGAAAGTGAACTATACAGTGAATTTGAGAAAAGCATTTACTTCAGAGCAAGGGCTTACAGAAAATTCCTAGAGAACCCTCATTTTTGATTTATGATTTTCAATTTGCATTTCAAAGGGTTGGGTTTGTCCCCGTCCCCCCCCAAAGGCTTTGATTACTAAACTTAATACTTTCACCATTTTAAACTTGCCCATAAAGAAACACTATGGATGTGGAAATCAAAACATTTCTACATGTGACTGTACTGCAACAAACACAATGTCTGTAGTTGCTACTTGCAGTTCAGCTTTGACAACCTACAATCCTGACACACTCGTCTTTCCAGTACAATTTATGAGTTTGAAGTAGTTCCTTCCATCAGGACTTCTCACACCAGCACACCAAAAAGCAATTCTTATTATATTCCAAAAATTTTGCACCAGCTTACTTAAACTGATGGTGCTGCCTAAGCCGTACCGTTGCAGAACATGCAAGCAAAAATAAATGGTGGGCCTTGGACAACCTGCTTCCTTTACCAGGTTTCAATGTAACTATGGCTGGTTGCTTCATCTGCGTTGCAATTCAACCCAAGACTGAGACACCTAAATAAGAAGAGAGTGGCAAAGATCATTAGCCCACAGGTAAGGGCAGGTTCACTCTCTACTTGCTGTCATTACAGGAGGAATTTGCCAGTGTTGCACAAAAATAAGAGCAAAGTTTTTTCTGTACCGTTCCACAAGTTGCGGTACTTCTAGCAAACCACATTTTGTTCTGCCTTTCACATTATTAGACCAAACCAGGAACTAATACGCAATACCTGTATTATTGAGCTGAACAGCTTTCAAAATGCCACCAGGATGCACAGCAGCAAAAGAAATCAGACTACTGGCTTTCAGTGAAGAGTGCCACCACCTCCCACAAGAGAATTTTAATTTTACCTCTTCAGAGTACGGTTTCCTTTTAAGAACGTAATAACGTTATGCATAAAAGTAAATATCACATTACAAGTCCAGCTATGTAAAGTATACCCAGTCATATAAATTATGAAGCACCATAGCACTAAGTGTTTCCCTTTAAATAAATGACCTCAACTTGTGACTGGGACTGTAATTAATTTTTTCTCTTCCAAACATTTGAAAAATTTATCCAGTGTCAGGCTCCCTCTGTGTAGCCTCAAAGATAATTAGTGGAGCTCTTACTTTAATTAAAGTCTTTCCTGAGCCTTTTTTATTAGTATTTACCTGACCCTGCCAGCTACTTGACTGTTGTGAAAAGCAGCTTTACATAGACTGGCAGGGTCTCCCCCCTTTCAGACCAGCAGAGTCAGTGGCAGATGCATGCCTTTCAGAACTCACAAGAAGATCTCATACCCAAGATGGGAAAAAAAAGCTTTCCAACATAAGACTTGCAATTTTTTCCATATGCTGGCTTCAGAAAGAGCTTGCAAATAGTTCATTAGATTCAACAGAGGCATAGTTTTTGTCCAAGAAGGCTCTGCCAGTTAGGTGCTACCACATGCTGCTATACTTACACAGCCCTACTTGTACCTGTATGTTGTGTTGCCTCAGAGAAAGCATGTACTCAAAGAACCAAAGCCAAGCTATTTTTCAGGGCTTTTGTTTGTTTGTTTGTTTTTAAATGATAGCTGCAACTCTGTAAAGCTGCAACAGCAGCTGCTTGCCACGCAGCAACTAATTGAGCATGCTGTTATTAAAGCAGCTCAGAGCTGGTAACTCAGAACAACCTTAACAATTACTTATGGGTGCAATAGGCAAGATTACACACTTCTTTTCACAGACAATTTAAATAATATCTTTTCATTTGACATTATGTGCTGGTAGCCTGATCTGAGTTCACCTTGCTCTAGGCAGGAGGTTGGACCAGGTGACCTCCAGGTATCCTTTTATATAGGAAAATATATAGCAAAGAATTCTGTTTATACAGCAAATAATTCTGTGATTCTCTGTGGGAGAGAGAGAAGCCAAACCTATAATTTTATTATAAATTTTGTAACAACAACAACAAAAAAAACAACACATTTGCCATATGGATGCTAACCTGGGGGCGAGAAAGTGATTCCCTGCTTCTAAACTCTTCTGGCATAGTATCTGCTGTAGGCTGAAGCTTTCAGGAGCACAGTTTAGGTCTATATACATTGCAGCAAGTGCATCTTGCAAGATCTACTTGAGAGATTTTTAATATGGTTACTTCCACTAGAGTTTATAAGGTAGTTGCAGTGGTACTGAGTTCAGCGCGGACGACATCAGCTCTCGTTGGATGACAGACTACAATAACGAACAGAGATCCCACTGTCTGCTGCTGAAATCTAGTGAACTTTTGTAGAGAGCAAGTAGATTATATTTTTGTTTAAAGACAGTTGGGTTTTACCTTTCCAGTTTTACTTTTCAGGGCATAGCATGTCCCATCAGTTCTTCCACACAAACACAAAGAGGGATTTCTCTACACAGAATATTCTGGTTGCCAGCTCTCTTGCCCACAGAGTTGCACAGTCCTGCTGGATGTGTGTTTGTAGGTAAACCACTAAACTGGAAAAGAATTATAGCAAGGAGCTGTGGGAACACAGAAAGCTTCTAGTTCCAAGTGGTTTCGGTGTTTTATGATGCAAGCTAATATGTTTGCTCTCTCTCACTACTTTTTTTCTATTATCCAAACAGGGGAAGGCAAAAAAAAAGTTTAAAGATTTTTCTTAGTGATTATTTGATCAAAATAATGTTCTAGCAATGAAAAGCTGTCAAGATGTCAAAAGCCTGCTTTTTATTAAGCAAACTATGGTACGGAAAATAAGTAGTTTCCTGTTCATTGATTCTTGATGCAGACTAGAGGAAGTTCTGTTCTGCTGCTCAGCTGGTCCTGACGCATCTTCCACAGTTGCCTCAGAGGCTAAGAAATGCTTCATGAAAGCCTTGATCAGAGGAGGCTGTCCTCCTAGACATCCTATCAGCCAAGGCTCCTCCTATGGCAATTCAAGACCCCTAGAGGTAGGGCCCATTAGAAGATAATTAAGAGGATGAACTTCTTCATTAGTCTAAATTTCTTCTGTAGTTATGCTTTTAAGTCTAATTTAACCCTAGGTGGTAACCCACATCCAACTGTCCTCCCACAACTTACTCTCATGTTGTAGCACTAACACAACTTGATTTGCAGCAATGTTGACTTTAAGAATATTATTTTTTTAATGGGAATTAAAGACAGTAGTAATAATAAAATGGAGCCACACAAAGCTCTGTTCTCCCCCCCAGTTCCCACATTTGGAAATACACTGCAGCCTATAGAGATTTGCCTTCCACCTGGAAAGCTCAGATGCCAATTTTGAAGACGCTGAAGCATGGGTTTCAACACAGGCTACCTACATTATCTTACACTACCAGTTTTATTGCTATTGCACCTGAGCCAGCACAACTATGCTAAGATATTAGGTCAGCCATTGCACTGACAGAGCTTCAGTCCCTCTATCCCATTAGTGCTTGGATATCTATTGATGGAAGTCCAGTGGAGTGTGCAGGCATGGAGAAAGCGTGGCCAAAGTTGGAAGCAACCGATATCCTCAAGCTTTACAAATCATAATAGACCAAGACCAATAATCTTTTCCATATTATGTCCTTGCAGCTGGCCAGCTGTCCCACAGATCATTTTTTACTTCTCAGAACAGGTGGAATTACTTGTTGCTGGAATTGTTACAGCAGGATGGGTGGTCCACTTGGTATTGCAAGTCAGCAAATTAGAAATATTTTATTAATGTGCACCCCATCTTGTTGCTAAACAAGAGACCACCTTTCCTCAGCTCCTCTAATTCAACTTTATGACAGTGACAAGAACAAGCCATTGACCCTCAGGCTAACTTGCCAAGCAATCAAAACACCACCCTTGATATAGTAAAAGTTACTTCTGAAATTCAAATAAGATGCAAAAAGTTGTCCTGACAGCAGAAGTTCGGTTTAGAGCATCTAACAAACGCTAATCTGGGAAGTTTATTTCTATGAAGATTTCTTCCCTCTAAACACAGGGTTTTCAGAAATAGCTAAGGTGACAGCTCTAAGACTCATCAAATACAGCAGAGTTTCTAATAATAGGAAACATCACCCTCCTAAGAGCTTGAAATATGGTAGAATTTATTAAAAGACCAAAGCAAAGTGAGATTCCTGAATTGCATGAGCATTTCAGATTCTTCATTGGAAAAGCTGATGTAGTATAGAGGAGTATAATAAATACAAAATGCGTACGAGGAACATTCAGATACTATAAAAGTAGCATATCACCAGGTGAAAAAAGAAACACAGGAGGGAGGAGAATCATGTTTAAAAAAAGGAGACAAAGCTAAATTTCAGACATATTTAGGCACTGCCTGCTGGAACATCTCAAGTACTCACAAAATGCTGCAATAGCACTAGGACATTTAATTAGCTCTCTTCAAAACATTATAGTTCTGAAAAAGTAGAGAAAGTGTAGAAGTGACAATACTGGAAGAGACACAACAAATTACAGGTAGATTATTTAACTCTGAGGTTTCCATTTGAAATTTCACTCAGCTCAGTCACTGAGCACTACAGAATAAGATGACAGCCTGAATCCATTCCTTAGATTTGTGTCTATCCAAGACATTTATTACGGTATTAATCCCACTCAGACATGTGCTCATTAATCAGATGCCCTAGGTAAACAGCATCTGATCAGCTACAGTGTCTGAACCACCCACACAGAGCCTTCCATGGCAGACTCAGTCACAAAAAAATGATAGAAGCAGAACAAAAGCTTCTTTGGAAGAAAAGCAAAGAGCTGAACAAGACATTTGTGTCTTGCCACACCAATATCCAGCTTATGTTACTGCAGCAAGACTACTATGAAGGTAAAGCAGTGAAAAAAATTAAACATTTCTATGTGGTAGGAAAACACTTGTCTACCATCAAATTCAGCAGAAGCAAGTTCATCAGCCAATTTCAGTTGTCAATAATATAAAACCAGACTGTGTGGTCTAACTCCACAAATAGAGAATGAAAAAAAAAAAAAAAAAAAAAAATCCCTTTTTAGGAGACTGGACCTATTTGTTTGGCAAGAAAAATTACCTTTTCCTAAAGATCCTGTGTTAGAGCTGCACTTCCCAAGCTACCTCTACAGTCAGAAATCAGATCATGTATTTAGAAATATGTATTACTTGAATAATTAAAAAGTATCATATCACCTTGGAAGAGATTTTACCAGTCTAACAGGGCTGAGATTATTAGGGCAATTAATTACATGATGCTCCTGAGAGCAAAGAGGTAAGACCTCAACATGCTAACCCGTGTATTTATTGTGTAGAGTCATTTTTCAGTATCATAACACAGCCCCTCTGCAATATAAGTCTACAGTAAAAATTATTTTAGAACAATTAATTGATTGATATGTGAGATGGTGCTTTAGCCTTAACAAGAATCTTAGGTCCTTTAAAGAGTTTGTCTCAAACATATTTTCTCATGAGCAAATTAACTCTTTAACAGCTGCGCTTTATTTTCTCTTATTTTTAAAGTGGGGCTAGTTCCGTGGACAGCAGTAATCTTTAATCATTGGCAAAGAAAAAAAAAATGTTAACAAGTTTCAGAGGTATGCATCTGCAGCATAAAACAAACTAAGAATTGTGGCCAGGAACCCTTGGCAGCAAAACTGCTGAGACTATTAATTATAACTTTTGTTTTCATTGGCAGAAGCTACTAAAAAGTTGAAATATATGGTGCACTTTGATATCACGGGGAGCACAGGGAATGATGCCAACTTCAACTCAGTCCAGTCTAAAATTATGTTTCAGAAGAAATAAAAGCACTTAGCCACAGATAATGCAGGGACTCCATTTAGCTTAAGACTGATCATTGAAAAATTCACTAGTATTACAAATTTAGGCTATCCAAACTGGAAGGTTAATACTGGTTTCCATCAGTTCTCTTTTCAAGTTTTAATATTTTTCAAGGTTAAACCACTTCTAGATTTTCAGCCAAAAGTATCAAAACCCAGTGGTTTCAAGATGACTGTTTCTACTTTTCTACTGTATACTTTTTGAGAAATACTGGAGGCTAGAGAAGACAATTATTGTCACTTGTACGTAATAAATACCCATTTTTTTTATACAACTTCTCAACTATTCCCACTCATCATTGGCATGACAGGGATGTCTGTTGGAATAGAGAAAGGCTGAAAACAGAGACTTCAATAACGCACATGACACCACCCGTACCTTCAGCTACCTTCTGCAAGAAGTGCTCGTGTGCAGTATTATACAAACTGGCTACTGGATAAATGCCAGTAAAACTAGGAAAAGGTGTGTGTGAGTTGGAAGAGTGGGAGGGAAATGGAAAAGAAGGTGAGATCTCCAATGGAGACAAAGAAACCATCCTGTTAGCTGCAAAAACCCAATGCTAGCCCCTCGTGGAAGATTTTTTCCAGAGACAGTTTGTTTTAAGTCACTGGCATTGCTAGAAAGTTTCTTTCACCATCCAAGCTTTTTCTTTTTAGACCACTTTTACCATTTTACTCATTAGAGGTCTTAAAAAAAAAAAACATATGATATCCTGACCCTGACCCCTATGACTGTCATCTTTTTCCTCATCAGAAACACAACAAAGAAGCATTGGCTTCAGTAATTTGCCTCCAGTTATGTTTGAAGCCAACAAATATAGAATCTATGTTACAGAAAAAAGCACACCTTTCCAAATTTCACTTTTGGAATGTCAAATGTCAGTTCAAAATTCAACCAGTACCATAAATTTTGGAAACAGCAGGCCAATTTTCTCCATCAGCACTGTGCTTAGGGGCCATGAGCAATATTAACAGAGTCAAAAGCAGAACTGAAGCTGATGTACTGAGCAGACACTTTTCTTGAGACATTAGTGTTCGTACATTAAGGCCAGAAAAGGCTGGTCCAATAAAATGTCTAAGTATGGGACACAAGGCTTACTCTAGAAAAATCAGAAAAATCCTGTCTTTCAGACAGGCATCCAGTCTTGAATGGACAAGTCTGTTGGTACGGAAGTCACCACTACCTTTTTATCACTTTTTCCAAAGGTTAATTTCTTCCACTATTAAATAAAGTCTTTTCAGTCTGCAGTAGTATGGCTTTAGTTTCCAGTTGCTGCACGCTACCATATCTTTTTATGCTATGAAAAGCCATTTATCAAGTACACGTATTTATTTTTTAGCTAGTAAGTCACCCTTAATTCCTTTTGGGAGCCTAAAAGCAACTGAAGCTCCTCTTGACTTCCACTGAATCACGATATCTGTTTAGACTGCCTCCACAGCACAGCAGGATGCAGCATCCCTCCAGGCATTGTACATGTGCCAGCCAGAGTGTCGTGCAACCCCCTGCTCCCAGTTCTCTTCTTAAACGTTCAGGAGTTTTTATCAGATCCTCAGCATTCACCAGCTGATGATTATCAGGATCAGACTCATTCCCTCATCTCTAAAAAAAAAAAAAAAAAAAAAACACCCAACCCCCCAAACCCCCCCAAAAAACCCCACGCAAAACCCTTCATGAAGGGCTGGCAATGACTGCAATTGTTACACTGCTGATATTCTGCTCTAAGAGGTATATGATGATCAGGAACTGCAGCACAAAAGAAAAATCCATAACCTCAACATTATCACAGGTCAGAGGGCCAACCATAAGTTGCAATTACACTGAGACAAGTCAGAATTAAACCTCTAAGTGGATTTAAATGTGGTTGATTTTCTGTCATTTGAGTTCCTTTAGGAAAAAGGAAGTGTTACACCAAACCAAGAAGCTGGAGAAATTCACTTCTTTAACAAGAGTTTACTGGAACAGTAACATCTAATATGAGTTAAAAGAAGCCAACAGAAAAAGAGACTATCAGGAATATGAAGATAAAGATTGGTAATGTGATAAAACGTATTAATTTTAAAGATCACTGCCAGCCACTTTGCCCCTTTAAACACAACTGGTTACAGCCCAGTAATTACCCAGGGTGCTCTATTTAGGAAGATTCAGGAGGTTGAAAGGCTGTTTTCTAAATCCAGGAGTTGCATATGAGAATTTTATGGTGCAACTAAGCAAGCCTGGATAAGGGAAGTTTCCAGACTTCTAGAGGGGATAATGGGGAACAGAAGCAGAAGGTGGGAATTCACCAACAAAGAGGCCTGTGGTACAGCTAAAAAGCAAGGAGTAGACAACTGAGAGGTGCCAAGAAACATCTGTGGACCTGGACAAAAAAAGTTTGCTGCAGCCCTGAAGGCCACAGCATTGCTGCCCCCAAACCAACAACCAGGTGTCTAAGCAAGCAGTTATGCTCACAGCAGTGTCTATCGCTCTAAGGCGTTTGGCTTTTTGTAAAAAAAATATTAGGGCAAAATGCTCCATTCCCAACTCACACCAACAAGCTGTCTGCACCAGCCTACTAAGTGTCTCATTTTTTCCATTTCAAGAGAAAAACAGGAGGTTTTCAGTTACCACAGAATATCCCTCTGTGCTTCCCTTCCGAAATACAAAATCAAAAGTCACCATTGAGCACTTCTGCTGTATTAGCAACGTTACCGCTTTTACCACTGCTGGTTTCTCCACTTTTAGATCAGTTAGAAAAGTTTTTGCACAGAGCCGATAACTCTGCCTTTCTCCCTGCATGCTTTTTTAGCTCAGCTTTTCTACAACGGGACTTGGCAGGTATCTTTGGATATACCATACCAGATTCTATTTGCTGCAACATACTGGCCTCAATTTTCAGGCAAGCAAAATTCTTTCTTCCCAATGAAGAGGCCATCAGATACTCAGTAAGAATCTCAGCATAGTGCACCCATTATTCCTCTTTCTCCTGCTTCTGCACTGGAGAAAGCATAGCTGAAAAACAACAGAAGAGCAGACTCTACAAATGGCATCACTCAAACCTGACTGCAATGATTTTTAAGCTAGCCACTGCTGTCATAACAGCTTTTCTCTTCTTATTTTCACAGAGAAAATGGAAAGACTTAAAGAGAGCAAGAAGGAACGAGTGAATTGTACTAGTCTAAATTCTGCACACCAAGCACAGTTTCCTATATACCATACTTTCATCCCAAGATTCACTAGCAATGCTCTCATTGACTGAGAGATTGCCCTATTTAGCCCTATGCACAATACACATAGAACACCTGAGTGAGTATATTGGGAAAACTACACTTGCTAAGGGTAGAGTATACTAAATAGATACATACTATGAATAGGGAAAAAAAAAAAGTTAAAATGCTATTTTATTTAAAAGAATACATGCAACCATTTATCCTACACTGTCTAGAGAGTGACTCTAGGGAATGCTCTAGGAAGGTGGAAGAAGGACTACAAATATACTTGAACTTCTCCTCCAATTTGGTGGATGAAACTGATGCTTTGCAATGGTCATGCGTGGCACATTAAGAGAAGAGACAAAGATACTAAAGCCAGTCTGAAATTGGCGGGGGGGAAGCAAGCTGCTTCTTTTCAATTTGACAATTAAGGGAAGGAGCACAAAAGGTTTTCTTTTCATTGCCAACAGCAAAATAAAACAAAGACAAGTCACACACGATGGAGTCTCCAACATGTTGTTTACAGATTAAGCTATGTCATTGCCCTGATGACATCCTAGTTACTCATTTCTTTGAGTGTATTTCTTTCATCTCTTTCTACCACTAGAAAGGTAACAAAGCAACTAAGGAACTTGCATCATGGCAAAACCATTTCATAGACCTAAGAAGGGACATCAGACATAGAACCTGTGTTAATGTCGTCAGGTGTGGAACTGGGATCATTAATCAGCTAAGCTGCAGGAGACTTCGAAGCGATTGAGATGCATGCATGCAGACAATAGAATAAGTCTGTAAACATTTCTTTCGCCTTCTACCTAGATAAAGTTCTGTGGAAGAAGCTCTTTTTGAGGCACGTAACATTGCCAGGCCTAAGAAGTGTCCTGCTTTATCAAAACTTCAGCTCGCAAATAATTAGAAGGCAAGACAGATTCACAACCGAGAACTATTATTTAGTTTCCATTTGCCAGTTTAAAAACTCAACACTCTTTAGGGTATCAAACGTCTTTTCTTCTGCAATGGCTAAGCAAAAAACAGCAAGAGCCAGACCCATATGTTGTTACTATCAGCAAAATAGCATGCAAGTAGAAAATTTGCTTCCCTGTCCCTTGTTATTTTCCATCTGAAATAACAATTTTAGAGATATTGTTATTTGTTACAGACCAGTGAAAACAAGATTTCATCAAGCTGAGTAGCTTACAAATGGCAGTGACACAAAGACGAAGACAGCAGAAAGTTGTCAGAAACAGCAAGAGAGGGGCTGCTCCATGAGGCAGGCAAGCAGGGAGCGACCACAGCACAGGCAGGGCAGCTTCTTCATCAGCTAGGGCACAATCCCGCTGCACCTGAGCTGGTGGAGCAGAGCCAGGGACTGATAGCAGGTTCCATTGAAAGTCCCAGTTGTGCTGAGGTGATGAACCAGGTTCAGGGTCTATCCAGGCAGTCTAGTCAGGAGTAGCAAGAGACAGGGCCTGAAACAAAGCTACAATGTAGGTCTGAGATCCATCCAAGAGACAAAGCTGGAGACAAGCTTGAGGACAGGCTTGTTGTAGGTGTACCTACACCTATAATTCAGAAAAGGTTGGCCTGGGTCTAAGCTTAAAAACAGATCTCCTGGACCCACGTGCAGAGGATGCACCTCTTGGTGCTGTCAGGGTCAAGACAGTAAGCACCTCCTGGCCACTGCAAGACATCCAGTCCTCTTCTTGAAGAGCTGGTTCCTGGGGAGGAATACTGCATTTACATTGCAGATATAGGCAGAGTTTCAGAGGTTCTTCTGATCCTTGTAATACATAAAAAATGAAACAAAATGGTTCATCAATAATTTGGTCCTCTTCCTTCTTTCATACGCAACACTAACATTCTTCATGTGAAACCTCCTATTGCCAGTAGCTAATGAACAACATGCATGCTGATACATGACACTTTGAATAACCTGGAATAAACCACGTATTCTTAAATAAGAAAATAACAAAGTTAATTACAAAGTGTTCATCCATTTGAGCAAGAACGTACTGCACTTGCACTAAAAGTTGAAAATCCACTTGCCCAAGGCAATCTTTCACACATATTTGTCCTGACTTCAAATTTTTGACACCGGAGCTTTAAAGAGAGGCCCTGACAAAGAAACCATGCAGCAAAACTAGCTTAAGTGGGGATTTATGTGGTGATGAGACCACACTTGCTGGGTTTCCTTGAGTATTTGACAATAATTCTCCTCCCCCTCTGGGTTTGGCACTCATGGGGTCCCTGTGGTGGGTCCAAAGAAATGGTCTCACACTGAGACCTCTAGCAGTTTACAATGAAAAAATGTCTTCAGCCTGGAGACTGTCCAAAGATAACTGCATAGCCAGTAATATTTTATTTCCCTTATTCGCTCTTGGAACTTCTGCATTAGACTTTGGCAAGGTGAAATCACAGTTAATTCTGCACCATGCAGTCAAAAACTGCACTATTAAAAAAATTATGAACAGTTCACAGGTTATGACTCTTGTACCCTGCAGTCATCGAAATTCTTAGAAGTCACACCCCAGCACTGAGTGCCAACCCAGATAACCATACAAACACCTAGACTGAGGACAGAAGAAAGGGATATTTAGTTCAAAACTGAAGTCTAGTCACGTTTGTGAAATACGGACTGAACTGAGCAAAGAGAGTAGTTTGGTTTTTCATTTATTTGGCACATGCCTCATATTATGCTATTATAAAGGTACAGTGTTATTTCTATAGATACCAAATAAACCCAAACTGAGCATGGTATCACCTGACACCATGTATTTGATTGCAAATCAGTTAAAACATAATTTCTAGGTTATTTAAAGTTTAATTGATCTAATAAGAGATGTGAGGCTAACATACCAACCTTTACCAAGACAGAAGTAATCTCCATTAGTCTTTCCCTTTAATACAAGGCCAATAGTTTGCTAAAAATCAACTCCTGTTTCATTAAGCACAGAAATAATATTGCCGTCTTGTGGCAGTTGGTAGGCAATACAAAATTTGGCAACTTTCCAGCACTTAAATTTCAAAAGTAGCATTTCAGTGAGGACAAAAAAACCCAACCAACAAACCAAACACAAAAACCCCAAGCCAAACCCAAAAGGAGCTTGGACAGCAATTTTATTTCAGGGAGACACTGAGGCAGACTTCAATAGATATACCTTAGGTATTCCTGGATATCAGAAACTTCAGTTTTATTGAACACAGTAGAAGATACTTGAAAGGCATCTTAATTCTGCATTCATGAGGTGTCTCCTTCTCTCTCGTCACCTCAGACAGAAGGCCAGGAAGGCCATTAAATCTGACTTTACCTTGATTGTTGGTGTTATCCACCTTAGTTGCTTACTATTTAAGTCTATGTCCTTAAAAGCAGCATCCTGAATTTCCTCTGTGTGTTCCTTCTTGGGATAACAACTGGACGCACTGATCACCCTTCTGAGAGGAGGTGCTTCAAGAGCCTCATTTCACAATCCACAGGACAAAAATAAATCAGCTTCCCTGCCTTGACTCTTCACCACCCCAGGAAAATCTGTTGGGTTTATCGGATTGTCATAATTAGAGAGAGACAAAATTATACGGTGGATACTTAGATTCCTAAGCCCCTCAGTGTTTGGGTAAGCAGGTTTCCTACAAGTCCAGCTCTAAACAAGCATTCATGAAAACAGACTGAATGGTAGATCACATTACCGAGTGGTCTGGATTATCAACTACACTCACATATAGCAATACATATGCTTACAATTACAATATACATGTAAAATCAGCTATACATATTTACCACCAAAATTCACGCCCTCTAAAATAAAGGGTAAACTCCAGTTGTGGTGGTAATGGAAGCTATATAAATATGTAACATATAATGTAAATTACAGAGTTGCCAAGTATGTGTACAATCAATGGTGAAGACTTGTTTATAGCTTGTTAAAGTTCTGTTTAAGATGAATTATGGATGGCAGTCATATGGCAACAATTGTGGTCTTCAATTTTTAAATTGCTTTATCATTACTGTAAGGAAACTTCCTTTACTTTTTACAATGCTTTTAGCTCTTCACTATTAGACTATTAAAACTTCAGCGTTATTTCTTCTCAGTCTTTTCTCACATCTTTTGTGGGAGAACTTTCTTAGGATATACTTGGAATCATATTTGTGCCTCTTTTAAGAAACAGACTTACGAGATCTGTGACTTACAGAGAAACTAAACTTCCTGGTATTGCTTTTGTACTAAAATGTTTTAGAAAAGAGAAAGCTATTTAAAAAGATTTCTTTCAAGTCTTCCACTGTTAAAAGCAATTACTATAAAAGTCATGAATTAAAAAATAAAAAGACAAAAAATAGTTAGTTTGTTTTCTAAAATCAGCTGTAAGTCTTGCCTAAATATCCTTGACCATTTGCTCTGTGGAATAAAGAAGTCCCTGCACTGATAGCTTTTTCAACATAGTAACAGAAGTATTAAGACAACAGTTTTGATTCCAGTGCAAATTTGCAAAGAAAACCATCCTTCCACCTTTCAGATTTCAGGAGACTGCAGTTCTTACTCTTTAAAAGGCAATATTAGAGACACAGAATAAAAATTACTGGTTTGGATACTTAAAAAAAACAAAAAAAAACAACCAAAAAACAAAAAACAAAACCACTTAATTAGCAGGGCAAGTTCTTACTAATGAACTAGACTTCCAAGCCCTCGTTCACTAGTAAAATTCTTGCTATTTCCTTTCATTTAGAAAGTGATTCAAAATGTCATTTATTTTTACAACATATTTGTTAACATGATATGAAATTTGAGTGCAATTCCAAAGTTAAATAGGCATAAACAGGTTGGAAGTGTACATCAGCAAGTCGGGAAGCAAAGGGATCTTCAAAACTCTTAGCCACAGTAGCTGTAGAAGCCAATTTATGTCATATAATGCTAAAGCTTTTTTTATTGAAGATTCATTTTCTTTGAATACCAAGTACTCCACAGGCAAGACCAACATACAAAGCAATCCAGAAAAGCAGAAAAGCTTGCAACTAAATAGCACAGTAAAAGTTGATGTTTTTGTCATGTTTTTACTGTTTATACAACTTACTAGTTTTCCAGTCTTGCTGATCATGCAAATAAATGAACTTATTCAGAGATCTTTCCACCTCAGCTTTCGTGGCAGGACTATAACAAATTGGTTTTTTTAAAAAAATTCCTTGGAAAAGTCTTCAGCATCCTGTATCAGAATCCTCTATTACTAGTTTTTCCCAGAAGAATATATTATAGTGCTTTGCTTTTTCTACCTATAGTAGTAAGCTGGGGTCCTTTCAAAGCAAGTGAGACTGAAGTAAGACTGAATGGTACGTCCCATTTCTGCAACAAACCTCAGCTCTGTGACAGACATGAAAATTACATCTTGTCCTAATAAGGCATTCTCATTCCAGCTGTCAGAGATTTGAGCAAGTGTTAAGTAAACTGAAATCTATATTTACTAGTTACTAGAGCTTTTCTTTACATTTTTACCTTTTGATTTAATGTCTGCACCTGCTAGACACATTTGTTATAATATTCCAGAAAGGAAGGTATAGCATAAACTACAAAACATTCTGCAAATATCCCCTTTGCTTGGAAATTTCCTCCTTTTTCCAGAAAGAGTGGGGAAAAAAACTTAATGTGAAGCAGGATGGCTTTTTGGCACTATGACCTCTATTCATTAGGAGCCAGCTGTACTCTACCAGCACCAGCTCACAAAGCAGATTCACCTACACTAACTCTGTAGGAATGAAAAGAGGAGAAGTAACCAAGATACTTCTGATCCCATTTCAACTCCTATATTGCCTTGGCAAGAGGACTCTGCTGGGCTAACACCTTTACTGCTTCACAAAGAGACATAACCAAGAAAGTGTGAAATCAGAACGTCTCTCTTTTAGATAACCCACAAGAGGTGTTGCTGTCAACGGCACTTCACTTCCAACCCTACGGCTGGATTCTCCTCACGGCATTGCAGACAGCCAGCTCTAAAGAGCAATGCGAGCAAGATGTAGATGGAAAGTACAACAGTGTTAAGAACCTGAATGTGGCAACCAAGGCACATCAGGTTCTGTGTTTTCATAAGCAATTATGTTATTGCTATGGTCCAAGAGTCTTATTGACTTTATTACATTTGGCAGTTAAAGCATCTACTTGTTAGCAAAGGACAAAAACTTGTCTGGTTTTCATTCTGAAGGGCCAGTACCCAATGTCAGTTAGATACAAGTCTGTGTCCCAAACTGCCACATCTTTCACATCAGGATCTCATATATGTTTTTTGGAGCACTCCTTCGTTTAGAGTAACTGCCGCTCCTTCTCTTCCCAACCGTCCTCACCAAAGAGCCTGTAGGCAGTCATGCGATCTGTTCCACGGCATCTCAGTTGCTCCAGTGACGTCGCAGTCCTGCATCCACATACAGAGCTCCTGCACCTGCTGTTGTTTTCCCAGTTTGCTTGCACTTGTGCAGGTGCTTGGGGTTGGCCCCTTGTGACCATTTTTACCTTTTCTGAGGGCTCTCTCCTGTCACCTTGCTCCATGTACTTGCCACCCCAACCTCTGTTCCTTAAGCGCAAGCTGTTATCACCCCATATCTAGTTTAAAGCCCTTCTCACCAGGTTGTCAAATCTGTAGATACAAGCAGTTTTATCCCATTTTGTCAGATGGATCCCATCTGTCATTCCTTGAAAAGGGACATATAGTCTCAAAAGCCAAAGCACCTTCTGCAACACCAGCCATACAGCCACTTGTTAATTTGCAAGAGGCATCCATTCCTACCTGAGTCTTTCCCCTTCACCAGTGGGACTGAGAACACCACACCTGAGCTCTCACATCCTTCACCTTTACCTCCAGAGCTCCATAGTCCCTCTTGATTTGTTCTAGGTCTCACTTGGTGGTGTCTTTGGTGCCCTGCAGGCAATCAGTGAAGGGTAACAATCTGAAGGCCAGATGAACGTTAGCAGTCCTGTAAAACACTTGGGCTCCAGCAAGCTACAAACCTCCTGTGAGAGCGTGCCTGACTGGAACTTGTGTTTCTCTCTCATGTAAAAATGAATCTCCAACCACTAGTGTCGATCGCTTCCTCTTGGTACCAATGCTCTGTTCAGGCCCAGATGGCTTTCATGTGAAAACTCTTCATGGAGTTTGTTCTCCTGTGTTGGCTATTAGGGCACAGTACCAATTTTGTAAATTCAGATCAAGGAGAAGAAAGAACCTTTCTCCTGCTGCTAAAGCCAGAAGCTTCCAGCCTCCCCCTTCTTGGGACTCTCTACCCACCACTCCTTCAAGTGCGGTGTCTATCTGTGCCTCCTTCCTTGTATTGTGTGGCTTGGGCTCTCACCTCTGCAAGCACTCTGTGAAGACCCTGTCAGTCTCCTATTTGTCCTCCCTGATGGTGTGTGGCCTGCTCATCTCCTCCCTCAGCTAGCAACTCGGTGCCTCAAACACAGCACATCTCCCACAGGTTAAAAAACCATCACCAGCAGCCCTGGCCCCAGGAACTCCTTCCAGCCCCAGACCTGGAGACTGGCATCCTCCCCTCTGGAGTCCCACCTGGTCAGGGGTGAAGGATTACAGGACTAAATAAGAAGATCCTATGGGAGAGAAACTACCTAAGTGAAATGCCACAAATACTGAAATATCCTTTCTAGTGGTGTAGAAGGGCTGCAAGAGCTGATATGGGCCTGCTCCTATTCCTGTTGAAAGGAGTAGAAAAGGTTTTAGCTAGTTCACTTTTAAAAACAATGTCCCTGGGCTGAATTTGAGCTCATCTGCAGTACAAAAGAGAGTACACAGAGACGTAAGTAATTCTATAGCAGGGTAATTCTATAGTAATTCTATAGCAGGGATAGCAGGGCAAGTGTTGTAAGAGTCGAGGAGACCTCAAAGGAACATGCAGATTTTGATAAAAGAGCACAGGTGGAAATATGGTTTATGAAACTGAGATGCTGGTGTTTGGGGATGGGTTATAATTCAAATACCATAGGGTATTTGGATATTCTTAATACCAGAGTGATAAGTTATGTGCTATACTATGGACTGATCTACTTTAACTCTCCAAATTGAGCATTATTCTTACTCTTTCACTGTTTCGCCAAGTGCAGAAGCCTACAAGAGGCTACAGATACTTGTTCCTTCCTAATATACTCACTAGGAAGAGATGCCGTATATCTCAATGGTGATCTTGGAGTGCACAAGAAAGCAATTTTATACCCTCTGGAGTTGCTACCTTTGCCAGTGGCATCATAATATATGTGCCCACATACCTTCATCACCACTGAATCAATAAATCCTGCTCCATAACTACAAAGATAAATGTTTCTCTTTATATTTATATATATATATATACACACACACAGTGTCTGAGATGATTTTTCTTTTAGCATCACAAAGCACCTGCTTGCTCCTGAAACACAAGAGGAATCTGTCTTCCTTACAAGACAAAAAAAATATACAGAGAACTTAGGAAACATATAGCAGCAAAAGTTGGATTTATGATCTCATCTATACTATACTGAAACTCAAAACTGGATGTTCCAACTCTATACCCTGATCGTAGCTCTAGGCCTGATCCCATTTTATGTTTCAGAACGTGCTAATAGTGTCAGAAGCAGTTTAAGGTCATTAAAAACCCATTAACACTTTGGAAGTGAAGTCAGCTTTGTGATTTAGTCTGTTCTGGTAACTGGATACATCTTTTCCTCCAAAAGGTGGGTCACTGACCTGAGAGATGTAACCCTTACAAAGATTAGACAATTTTGCAGAACAACTACTGGAATAAGATTAATCCGACTTCAGCCACTAACCTACTTGATCAATAAAAAGTTGTAGTCCTTACTCAGTGTCACGCTAACAAGAAAAACCCCACTGACATAAAAGGAACTGTTTGCATGCTTCAATAACACATACATGTAGTTGTTTAAAGAAAAAACCCAAACCCCTATCTTTTCCAACCTAAATGATTCTGTGATTCTATTTCTTCATACTGCAAACAAAAACCAAATATGAAGACATCATTCATATATCCAGAGTTGTTTTCATCCTTTTCTCAAAAGGATGATAGACATCAGGAATTTTTTTTCTTCCTATAAGGCAGTCTATTTCTGGTTTACAGTGTTCCAGAAAGACATTAAGAACTTCATCAGCAAAACCAGACATTTTGCCAAGAGGATGGCATGTACACAAAGCTTTATTTAGAGTTTTAAATCCCATCATGTGCCCACAAAAAAAGGTTCCTTCACTATTCTGTCCACCCCTGTAGCATCTGCTAATACTTAACATAGTATTTAATTTCCCTTCCAGTCTCAAAAAAAGCAGCAGCCAACATTTCCACATTTAAGACACAAATCAAGAAAATATTCAACATTGTTAATTTCCCATTTAGTCAAGGGGACACCCCCCCCCCCCCTTAAAAAAATAATCTCAGTAATTACTCTTGATAGGTAGGATTCTGAGTGCCTAAGTGGAATCAGGATCCTCTGTGCTTCATACTGCACCAGCAGAGTAAGGACTCCTGCAGTACTCCTGCTTCCAAGGACCTAACTTTTAAATCTGCATGCCAAGCCAATAGTGGGGGAATAAACAGAGCAGATGATGTTAATACTAACTTAATTGCTAAGAGGTCCCAGAGATGTAAGCAGATGGAGAATAACAGCTCACAGGGGATAATTCATTCTGAACTGCACCATAAGATTTGAAAAGGTTGTTTCTATCAAACAGTATGGTTTATGCCCTAAAAAAATTGAAGACTTAAAAATGAAACAACTGTGGATGCTGCCAAGGCAAAAGCAACAGGGTAATTGTGGACAGCAACAGGGAATTGTAAATATTTCTCTGATGTTCTCACTTATTGCCAAGCCATATTGGTACAGCCCTAGCTTCTTTTCAGCAGCACAGTCATCCCTGGAAGTGGTAACAAAAGTTGTACTCTCTATAACTCCAATTCCTCTCCTCTATTCAGTATCTAATTCCAAAACCAGATATCTTCTCCTATCCCCATGGGAACTGCCAGTTCTTCTCCAAACCACATCTTCACCGACAAGACACTTGAGCCAAATACTTCTGTCTAGAACCATAGAAATTCCCTCCATTTAATTAAATTCCAACTCAGGAGATTCCAGTAGGATGTCTAGACAACCACTAGCAATTTAACTAAACAGCTTTCTCATAATTGCATTAGGAAAGTGCATGGCTTGCTGAGATGGCCTAATTATGTGTTAAAAGAGCTTTAAAATAAACTTTCCTAAAGGAAATATTTGGCATGGTTTGGTTTCACCTACTGGTGTGGTTGCACAGTCTGTCGTTTTGCCGCAAGTACCACAACAGAACGCACAGCTCCCCACTGTAACTGCATTCAGGGTGCAGATTTTTGTCTAGATGGCTTATACATAAGGCATTGTAGCTTCAAAAGACATAACAAGAACCAGGATGTTCAAGAAACTAAAGCAGCTATGATTCATGAGGAAATCTAACAACAGAGAACTTGCAAGTGTCAGGCAGCAGCATGTACTAATAAGAATGATTTGTCAGAGTTACCTTCTTTGTATAGAACTACTTAAGGCAGGTCAGGAAATAAGACTTTCGTATTTTTTTTAGCAAATGAATTTGCCTAAAAAAAAAAGTTTTAGCCCTTTCTTAAGTCTTCCTTTATTCAAAATATTTTTGTGGAAAGAGCGGAATAAGTTGTTTTCAGCAACTGAAACCCAGTGTGTTTTCCAGTTTATTGAAAAAAAAAAAAAAAAAGACACCCCAGCTGCCAATAACAAAGGAGAGAAACCAACCTCTGGCTTAAGTTCTGAGTTCTCATAAAAGCTTCTGTGGAGTTAGAAAGCTTTTTCCATCCCCATCACCATAACCTCCTGTAATACTGTAACTACCTCTCAGGTCTAGGACATCATGTTTACATTCCTCTCAAAGACCCCATAGTTGCGCTAAGCTCACAGTTCTCCTCCCAGCCCCAATACTGATAAAAAAAAAAAAAAAAAGTAGTTTCCTATTCTAGACACAGAAGCAGTTTTAAACTTCTCTGGTCTGAACAACACTCAGTACATATTCCACAATACCAGACAACTGTACCGGATCAATGGAGTGCCTTGCCACGCTATATTCTACAGACTGCAGAGGTAGAGGCAGAAAGTGTCCAAAAAAAATTTTAAAAATTAAAAAAAAGTCAGAAAACCTGTGATATAATATACTAATATCCCATGCTTTTCTGCTAAGGTTTACTTTCCCCATCAGACAGGGCTTGCAACCTTGAACTATCTGACAGACTGAACACTGACTATCATTTGGCCTTCCTTTACGCAGGTAGTTTGGCAAGCAGCAAAACTGTTCAATACTGATATATTGCCAGCAAATGAACAAACAATTGCCCTTAATATCCAGTAGCTATAAAGGTGAAATCACCGCCTAAACACAGTGTATTACTGCACAAGAGGTATGGAGTACAGTAGTTAAGTGGTTACGGAGCACGCTAAAACAGAACAAAATTTTATTCATGCATTCAGCACATACAGAGTTGCCACCTCTAGAGTCACTTACTTCTGAGCTGGTAAGTGTGTACATTTATACAAATATCTCCAAATCCAAACTGAAGTAGCTGAGCTCTGAAGTAGGTTTCTGCTGGGTAACCTTAGTTTCTGACTATCCATAACCATACATAGAAAGCAAACATACACTTACTGTATTGCTTAGATTTTTGTTTTCTAGATTTTTGGATGAATTGTTATATTCAGCATGATCCATCATTATGATGGAGTGTCTTTTGAGTCAGGGAAGGAAATCTGGTTTTCTTAACACCACCATTGGAAAGCTACCAAGAGACTGACCAGATCTTTTCCTACACTGCAGCTTCAAATATCCAAACCATCAACTCCTGTGAAGAAGTGTCAGGCAGTCTGTGCCTGTCAGGGTGGGAAGTAGAGACTCCCAGGACAGTGAAGGCTGGAAGCTTGTGACTTCTGGCACCAGGAGGAAGGTTCCTGATCCACCTCAAGATCCGCAGAACAGATTCAGCGCCCTCATAGCCAACAAGGGTCTGGGAGCTCTGTTCAAGAAAGCACCCAAGCTAGCCAAGTAAATCAGGGCCATGCAGGAGCACCAGAAGAAAGCAGCAACTGATAGTAATGAGAGATTCCCGGCTATGGGAGACAGAGGGCCCCAACTGCCAACCTCACCCACCATCTAGGAAGGTTGACGCTGATCCAGGATGTTGCAGAAGGACTGCCAAGGTTTGTCAGGCCCTCAGGCTTTTACCCCCTGCTGCTCTTTCAGGTAGGCACCAAGGATAATGCCAGGGTGAGCAGGGGAGTTTTAAGCCTGACTACATGGGCCCTGGCAGTGATGGTCAAGTGCCCACAGGGCCCAAGTGATGTTCTTCTCGACCCTGCCAGTGAGGGAAAAGGGCACGAGGAGTAGCAGACAGACCCTGCAGGTCAACAGTTGATTTCACAGTGGTGTTGGTAACAGGGTTTTAGTTTTTATGGCCATAGGACACTTTTTCAGAGGCTTAAGGATTTCTAGGATGAGATTGGACCTAAGTGGGGCAAAAGCATCTTTACCATGGGTTGGCCTACTTGGTGGGGAGAGCTTTAGAATCATAGAATCATTAAGGTTGGAAAAGACCCTTAAGATCATCAAGTCCCACTGTTTAAAGTAGGAATGACTGGAGTCGGGGGGGGGGAAGATGATGACCAACAATCAGGTGAGGAAGTTGCCAATCATGTTGACAAACAAAGTTTGTGGGGTGATATAAGCAGTAGGGACCTTGTAAATAACAAAACAGAGTTGAAGGGGGTCCACCTCAAGCATATCCACACAAAAAAGTGCTCACCAGACAGAATTATGCGCAAAGGTCTCGCTCCTTTTCTGGGATATCAGCAGAGCTGGGTGCCTCTCAAGTGCACTAGTGTAGGCAGCATAGGAAATAAATAGGAGGAATTAGAGGTCTGTATGCAGTTGCAAGCCCACAGCGGTTAGAGAGACATATGAGATTGCAGCACTCCAGTTATGTGAGCTATGTGTGGCTACAGGCTCTTCAGGAGGAAGACGGCAAGGAGGGAGAGTTGCCCTTTACATGAAAGGGCAGGTAGAAAGCATGAATCTCTGCCTTAGGACAGCCAGCAGAATTTAAGTGTTAGGATTAGAGAGCAGAATAACATGGGTGACATCATGGTGCATGTCTGCTTACAGATCATCTGATCAGGAAGAAGAAACAGATGAGGCCTTCTCCAGAGAACTGGAAGAACCTCACATTTGCAGGCACTGGGCACATGGGGGCTTTAACCACCTCGATATATACTAAAGAGACAACACATCAGTCTCTGGGAAGGTCATGGAGCAAATAATCCTGGAAATGATGTCCAAATATATGAAGGATAAGGTGGTGAAATGGGCTGACAGGAACTTCACGGAGTTCAACAAGGGGAAGTCCTGCAACTGGGTAGGAAATAACTCCATGTACCTGTATAGGTTGGGGGTCAACCAGCTGGAAAGCAGCTTTGCAGAAAAGGCCCTGGGGGTCCTGGTAGACACCAAGTTGACCATGAGCCAGCAATGCACACTCATGACAAAGATGACTAACAGCATCTTGGACTGCATTAGGAAAAGTGTTGCCAGTAGGCTGAGGAGGGGGGTCCTTGCCCTCTGCTCAGCGCTCATTTAAGGGTGAATCTGGAGTGCTGGATGCAGGTCCGGGCTCCTCAGTGCAAGCGGCATGGACACTGTATCTCCTGTTTTGCACAATACTGCCTATAGTTTAAACAGTCTTTCCCAAAAGTTTTATATTTACATTTACATATATCTTAATGCCAGAGGCTTCTCTTATTCCAAAATATCCGGAAGATAACTTTGTCCTCCTCAGACACAGAAGTTTCCAGGCAAAAATCCCTTTCAATATTGCAAACATACATATTTATGAATATATGGAATAAATTTTCATCACATCTTTAAAGCTTGAACCTACAGGGAATACTCATGTCCAAAAATTGTCAATTTATCATATAAACGAGAAGGACATCAATTCAGCTGCAATTAGCTTTTTAACTCTACCTCCCTAAGATTAACCATTCAGATAGTCAGCTAGCCCAAATCAACTAATCATACATAGGAACTGCTTGGGCACTTCTCTTTTCCAAATATCTGCTCTGTGTCTGGGAGATGAAACATCTACACATATGGAAAGTTTCAGACATGGGGTCACCACGTAGGCTAAGATCATAAAATTTTGTCCTTAATTTTGTAGAAATAGATTATTGTATGATTATACTTGCCCCATTCTGGCAAACCTTAGCCAAGAGATATTCCTAAGCAACGTACTTCATAACCTCATTGTTGCCAGTTTTAATAGACAACATGCATGTCAGTAATCACAGCAAAAAATACCATTGTCTAACTAACCACTCCCATCACTTGTTGTGTCCTTACTGCTGCTTAGCCTGACATCAGAATTTTATTGTCAGCAGTTTATCCAACACTACAAGTTCCCACGGGGTTTGTTTTAGTACCACCTGCAACATTTGGAAGGTTTGCAAAGGTTGGGCTCTGTCCCTGGAAGGGTTTCCCTTGTGATCCCTTTTGCCTTCTTTGAAAATGAAAATAATCCTTTACCACCTCAACACCATACCAAAATATCAGGAATATTTAACTCATTCTCTCACGGAGTTTGTAAATACAAAAGGTTGTACGAAGGACCAAGGACATAGCCGTTCCTTTTGCAGCTTTCATTAGGAGCAGCAATGTTAAAATCTGAAAGTCAGTCATAGACTTAGTCATATGGTTCCCCCACAGTTTATGAGATGAATGACAAAGCCTGTTTTGTCCAAGGCAGACTAGGAACAGTGTAAAGTTAGTTTTCAGAAAACACAAGCAAGTCTCCAGAACAAACTGATGTATCTAGAATTTTATAGTAGTATCTGTGGAAAACCTGAAGTCCAAAACAAGCATTCCTGCAAACAAAATTTCAGGCTTTAATTTTTCCTTGTACCTTATGCATTGAAAATATGTTTCATTTCTTATAAAGACACAGCTGAGTAAATATTTTCCTCTCTCTTCCTCTAGAAGTATACAGGGTTTGTATCTGGAAAGTGAAAAAAGAAAACTGCAATCTTGTCTGTTTAGAAAGTCATTATTTGTGAAAGTCAGCTTCCAGCTAGTCAGCTCCTTTCTGTACACTTGCAAATCACAATGGAAGGGAGAGGGAGATTATGACAAACTCTAAAGGGAAATTGAGGAAGAAAAGCCAAGTGACCAGTAAAAAGTTATAAGATAACAATAGGATTGGAGACAGGGTCAGAGTTCTGCTCTCTAAACTCTTCTATGGGCTATAAACTGGAGAAAAAGAAGAGGATGACACCTACTGCTTCACTCGACATACTACTGAACTGCTCTTTTTCCTTCCCTTGTTAAGAAGTACAGGAGAAAGTCAATCAAGGCCACAACAAATGATCCAGAGAACAATATTCAGCAAGCATTTTTTTTTTTTTGTTAACCTTTGGATAACTTCAAGAAACAATTTATAAAATGATTAATGAGCCTCTGCCAAAGCTATACGGCAAGATAAAGAAGTCAGATTGTGCTTCAAGTATTTTCTAACAATTATATGGACAAAGCCATGGGCAGAGTGCTATGGCAGTGACTTTGAAGAGCAAAGTCAGCAGAACAGACCAGTAACCACGGCAGTAGAAAGTATTCTAAGCACAGAAAACTAATGATTTGCCACAGGCAACCGTGGTGAATAGCCAAAGGGATAGAAATACTTGACAACCTAGCTATGCAATAGAAACACCTGAAGGTTCCCACAGAAAATAAATTCCTGGGAATTGCCTAGACTTCAGGTAACAAGATGAGCCCCAGTCACCTCTTGTGAGTGAATGTAAGGAATTCCTTTTAGCGTAAAGGAAAGCCACTGAGGCTTTCTGTGATTGGTATCACAATGTCAATATTGCATTAATGCCCTTTTTCCTTTGAACTATGTGTTCAGACACAAAAAACTTACGATCAGTCTTCTCCTGGTTGCACACTGAAGTCAAACCCTGTGTCCATTCATGAGGCAGGAATATACATAAGGCAGCAAGAAGTGCCACTTATGTGACTCATCCAAAGTATTGCAAAATTTCTCAGGTTAACAAAGTCAATTGCACTACAGAATGGAAAGAGAAAAAAAAAAAAATCTTTTGAACTCTGTGCTGTCACCTCATGACTAAAGTCAGATTTTACTGGCTACCAAAGGTTTGAAGCATCTTCCATCCAAATTCATTAACATTACACAGTTTGTGCTGAATACACGGGTAGATACTAATCTCTAATCTTGAGTCAGATTTGAGACAAAAAAATGTACTGTTTGAGTACATTGACAAATTCAGTAAAAACACAGTCTGAAATGACAGCCAACCAAAAATAAGCCGCAAGACCAAACGCAGTTCTCCATAGCTTGGTAGAAGTTTATACATGTTTTACGCATAGACCACAGACAACCTACAACATTGTGGTCAGCAGCCACAAGCAGTTGCTCCTTCCCTGGAGACAGAAAGGTTGTTCTTGGGAGGTTCCAATCCATAGAGTTTCTCCAGGGAGAAAAAGTTTGTGATCCACGAGTTACCAACATACTGAGTACATGCTTCTCGTAACGAGTGACTGCAAGTTTCATTTATGTTAGGGTTTTTTGCCTAGCCATCTGTTGCCACGTTCATCACAAAAAGCACTAGTTTGACTTCAGTTCCAGAACACCAAGGGCCAAGCTGGACATTGCTCAGTGTCACGGAAGATGCTTCACTGCTGCCAAGTAACTATTCACAGCATCTGTCTCTGCAAGGCAACTACTACCACTGCAAGTGGGCTAAACCCTGCTGCTATAATCATGTTTAAAGCTAGCAATTTATATCTTGCTTCAGCCTCTTTCCAGCCTACCTCTGTATCTTAACTGTAAACCGATGCCTCACATCCTGAAGCAGGGTTGCGAAATCCATACAGGAGTCCACATCAGCAGGAGGCTGGTCTCTCAAACCAGCCAGGTTTCCCAGCACCACTGCCACGTGTTCCCAAACTTGCATTTATAATGTTTCTATTTTGGTTAATTTTTTTAACCTTTGTCATAACTTCTCCTACTGACTGGGATGACCGCACAGATCTGTCAGTCAGCCAGTCAGCTGTTCCCTTGCTGGACTGCTACTTTACACAACAGCACCTTAGCTCTTTAAAATGTCATCGCGGGCACATGAGATTCTAAAACACTCACCAGCACAGAAAAGATAGCCTGGGTGGCCATTCAGTTCTGTCCAGGATTTCCTCCCCCGCCACCACCAGCTGCAGCATTACCTTATATTAGCCATTACAAGAAGAAGCAGCCTGCACCTCCCCTTCCAAATATCACTGTAATTTGCCACAGCTTAAATGATTCTCAAGCAAATCCAAGAAAATGCCTCCCAGAAGTCAGGTCCCCCTTCCTTTCAAGTGCTGAGGGAAGGCTTCCTCCTTTGCATGGGGCAGCTCCTGCTCGGCAGGAGTCCTCTAGGGCTGCTCTAACCATCTGAGGATATCACCCACCCTCAGGGCTTCCAACCCTCAGAAGCTCATGGAAGGTAGGTGCGAACACCACATCAAGTCAAAAAGCTCCACCAACAAACATAGTCACTAGAGAACGGTCCTGAAAGTCTTGAAATAATTGCAAGGTAATCAAGATATTGTACACAGTCCAGTAATAGCATTGCACTTATGACAGCTTGTCATGGTTTAACCCTAGCCAGCAACTAAACCCCACACAGCCACTTGATCCCTTCCTCCACAATGGGATGGGGGAGAGAATCAGAAGGATAAAAGTGAGAAAACTCGTGGGTTGAGATAAAGACAGTTTAATAGGGAAAGCAAAAGCCATGCACACAAGCAAAGCAAAGCAAGGAATTCATTCACTACTTCGCATCAGCAGGCAGGCGTTCAGCCATCCCCAGGAAAGCAGGGCTCCATCACATGACTTGGGAAGACAGACGCCATCACACCGAACGTCCCCCCTTCCTTCTTCTTCCCCCAGCTTTATGTGCTGAGCATGACATCATATGGTACGGAAGAGCCCTTTGGCCAGTTGGGGTCAGCTGTCCCGGCTGTGTCCCCTCCCAACTTCTTGTGCACCCGCAGCCTACTCGCTGGTGGGGTGGTGTGAGGAGCAGAAAAGGCCTTGACTCTGTGTAAGCACTGCTCAGCAGCAACTAAAACATCCCTGTATTATCAACACTGTTTCCAGCACAAATCCAAACTACAGCCCTATACTAGCTACTATGAAGAAAATTAACTTTATCCCAGTCAAAACCAGCACACAGCTTTAACTTATTAAGGGAACCTACATTATACTGTGGCCAGTAAGATACATGGTGGGGGGAAAAAAAGTTAGAGCCTTTTTTGTTTCTTTCAGTTTTCCCATGGAAATCAGTTTCACCCTCCCTCCTGCCAGTCATCAGCATTTCCCCTGTAAGCAGGACCGTAGGCAATCGGCTTTCCCAGAGCTCCTTCTGCAATTTCTGTACTTGAGAGAATGTGGGTAATCATTATTAATGAAACCTACACAACTCACAGGACAGTCCCACTCCATGCTGAGCACAAGCCATGTTCTCTCTCTTGTAGCAAAGAAGGGTTTTCTCTGCCCTGTCAAAACACATTTCAGACACAGTTAAAGTTATTGACAGACTGTTTATTTCTTTTGGAGAGGAAAGGCAGGATGAGGAGCTTGTTTAGCATGTCAAAAAGACTCAGTTTGGGGAGAAAATTACCAACAACACTGATATTTCTGCATTCGGTCATTTCTTTAGATCTGTCTCTAGAAGGGCTGCAGCACTGTGCAAAAGCACCATTACGAAAGTTGACTTATTAGCCCTTAAAAGGAAAAAAGAAAAATAAATCCTTACATTAAAAAGGCCAGCTGCAGAGTGACCCACTGGACATATCCTTCTCTCATAAAAACTGAACAAATAAGTTTTGCCTTGCTCTCATGGGGTTCCTACATCAGTGCCTTCACTGAAGAGCCAAGAGGCAGAATTCAGCCACCTGGGCAAGGCTGCTGCAGGAAACACCGAATATGAGGAATACAGACAGCGGTTTTATTAACATTCAGGTGACACCTAGTACATGAACCCACCCCACACATACTTGGACTATAATCTATTGCAGAAATGTGTAATAACCTACAGCATGGCTCTTCCTGAATTCGTAACCTGTTGAAAACAGGACTTGCTCTGGTGAAGTATGTGCTCATGTGAGCCACAGTCCTTGTGGGTCTCACTCATGTCACCTCAGCCTCAGTTCAACAACTGCTCCAGACCACTGCTGCGTGCATGACGGTCTAGCCCTTTCTCTCTCATTCTCCCCAATGTAAGATGCCCAATTTCATAAACCAGGCAATATAGTGAGCACTCCAGCTAAGCCCTTTCATTACATTACCTGCCCTGTGTCAGCCTCTGCATAACAAAGACGCTCAGCCAGGTGCCAGGAACTAGACCTTAGGTTCTTCAGTGCTTTTAAAATGGTGAAACAGGGCATACGTTCATAATTCTTACTACCAAAATAGCAAAAAGTCACTTGTGCTACTTAACTAACCACTGGAGATAACATCAGATGGAAGGGAGGGAAGTGATTGTTGTATTCTTTGGAAAGCACAAGGCACTAGTGCTGCAATAAACATCTATGTCCTCTCTCATCATTTTATCAGCCACCTCCTGTGGTCTCTGTTGTTACCATTACACTCACTTTAATAGCACAGCCGTAAATTCAAAAGCAGTCAGCTGCATGACATCAGCACAGCTGTGCAGCTACTCTAATTGCTCAGTGACATCATTCATCAATTCGAAACCTGTCCTACTAGACACCATTTTCCCCTATAAGGTAACTCATCCAGTACTGAATTTATATCCAGACTATAATGCGCTCCAGAGAAACTGTAAAATCATTCCACTGAAACCATGCGTCGGGCTGTTGTTAAAGACTGGGAGAGAAATAGGGCATTTTAGCTTGTTTACATGGATAATAGCTCTTATTTGTGTGAGCCACAAGACCAACCTCAACAAGAGCCAGGCATTGGGCCTTGCTTACATGGAAACACTGGCTTTGCCTCCTACCTATAACTCCCCTGTCCTGCACTTTGTTCCTACTCCCTCTCAAGTGCTTTCACACAGCTCTTGTCTCCTTGCACAGCTGTCTATTGAGAAAACTTACACATTTCTATAAACATCTTATGCTTGTGACAGCTCAGTACTCTGAATGTACCTACTGAAATGCATTTCAGACTTTTTTCTTTAAAAAGGATATTATAGAAATACTGTCTTGAAGAACTCATTATTGCCTCTTAAAACCACACCGCTTTTATTTGCTTCACACTTGTTAAAATCTCTAAAACAAAACTATCAATTCATGTTTTAACAAAAATGCCCTAATCTAAAGCAATTATATCCATGCATTTCAAAGCAAAAACTGAAATAATGGGATCGGAACAAAGGATTTACTTCAGTTGTGTTTATTTCATCTATGATTTATTCATGTAACTCTAAGTTTTCAGTTCACATTGTACTGAGGCTGGCATAAAAGTATTATTATCTAAAATAAAAGCCTCATTATTTCAATACAATGCATTACTGAGCAACTACATTAAATAGCATTGCAATTACCGATACTCTGTCACTAAATAAATTCTATAGATTTCACAAATGGCTCCAATGCAACTAAAGGCAAAATTCCAGAATAAATTAAGGTAAATCAATATGTCAGCTAGCACAACGATCTTGTCATTTTTATGTTTAAACCAACCACCTTTTTGGTATATCAGGAGACACTACACCACTGTAGAAGGAAATGCATCCACAGAAGATTCAGGTGGATAAGTCCCCATTTAAAAAAAAAAAAAAAAAAAAAACCACAAAACAACACACAAAACAATTATTTTTAGAAATTCTACACATCTACTCACATCATTCTCCCAAGACTCTGCAGCTCAACCATTTCTGAAAGAAAAATCTCCAGCAACAACAAAACTGTCAATATAGAAGAGCTTAGTTTGTAGAGTTTATATCTAGACAGCCTTTTTCTATAAAATATATTCTAAAAATAACTCTTGGATTTTACATATGAATGACTGAATATAAACTGTTACTGTTATTAGCACTGTCTTCCCACCCAAGCACAGCTTGTTCTATGTGCGCTTAGGGAACAACAGAGTGAATGGACCGCTGTAGCTCCTCCCTGAACTGGCAAGCAGCCAGGATGTCTCCAAAAAGTCTAAAATAACTTTGCAAACTTCTGTTAGAAAAGATAGTGCCTTTGAGAAAATGAACAATAATTCAAATGCAGTCCACGCAAGAGTTCACGCCTATGTGAGTCTCCACACTGCCAAACGTGAGCAGCATGCAAGGTAGAGAAACACAGCAAATAGACACGTTTTGTAATCATTACTACGTGGTTAATTTCCCCTCTGTGCAATATTTTGCCCAGTCACCCTGTCTGGGCCAAGAAGAAAATGCCACCTACAAGGGGAAGGGTAGCATGCAGTCAGCACACCCTTGTATCACAATGTTCCTCTTGAGGAGATTAACTGCCTTGAAAATATCCCTTCCTCCCAAAAAAAGGCATCTTGATCTAACCGGCAGTTGTCAGACATTTTTAATTACCATGAAACATATGCCAATGTCCACACACACAGTTTGCAATCCTTACACTTGCAATGGAGTGAGCTACCTTTTATGTTTGACTATAAGCCAAAAGTATTTTGGTGCCCACACCTGTCTTCAAGAAGAGGATTTCAGAAATGCTGGGATTAGAACTGAACCACATGTTGTACTTGGACAAGTAAAAGCATAAGCAGTCTCTCAGTGTTTGCTCATGAATAACCTTTATCAATGAGAGCAGCCCTGCTGAACTGTGATGAACCAGTTATTGCAAATACGCATTGCACGGACCAAGTATTTGGTATCTCTATTTGTTAATCAAGAATCTACTTATATTTTCCTGGCCAGAAGCCTTCTGTTGTACTTGAAAGTTTTCTTGTTGGTTGACTCACTAGTTCTACAGATGACAAGAAATTCAGGCCTTGGGAAAAGCCTGGGCTGGCTTTCACTTGCAGTATTTTTTCACCTAGAAGAAAATTCCATCCCAGTAAGGTCCAAGTAGAATTTACACCTTTCATTCTTTCTTCAATGTATTATTTGGTGCCTTAAGTAGTCTTGGGATAACACATTAAAGATTTATTAAAATACACTGTCATTCTAAGACACAGAAAAGCTACTCTGACTTCAAACTTGAGCCGCAAGTCAAATGTAACATTTCATTTAACATAATTGCATGTGAAAGACTACTACAGTAAAAAAAAAAAAAAGTCTCCCAGTTTACCTAATCTCTAGTTTCCAGTTTACCAAAAGGGTTATGTGCACATGGCTCTAAAATCATAAGCCAACCTTGCATCCTGAACTCCAGACCTGATAGCACATAAGACTCCTGCATCACCACTTTGGATCTGTAATATATTCAATAAAAAACAAACTCAGAAGCTATAGCAGCACTGGCAAAGCTCTGCTGAGCAGTCTCTCAGGCACTGAGTAACCTTCATGGTCAGGAAAGGCAGCCCATCCTCACACTTACCGTTGTCCCCACTATTTCAAAAAGATCACTGCACACTTAGTAAAAATCTGCCCAGCTGCCCAAGACCTATGCTCCCCTCAGGAGCTGCTGCTAAATGTCCTTGAGGCCACTACTGAATACCATTGCTATGAGTGCTGCTGCTTCCTCATCAGCACAGTCACCGAAACAGCAATAGCTCAGGGACTGTCTAGACTGGCTGTCACAGATTCCCATCACATCTTTTTGATGAACACATTTTCTCTAAGGCATAAGAATTTGTGTTACCCCGAAGTCTTTGAAGCCAGTTTAACATCCACTTAGAGAAATCAAAAGGCTTATTTTAAACACTATGAATAGTAACTCTAGCCCACAGGTAGGACTTGGCACTACAGTTTAAGGGTTTGGGTTTGTTTGTGGGTTTTTGTTTTGTTTTGTTTTTAAACTTTCCTCTTCAACAGAAAGAATAGCTCAGGAGGACAGTATATACCAATATCATAATTTAAAAGCACATGAGAGAAGTAACACTCAAGGGACTAATTTTGTTATCTTTTTCTAAGAGAAGTTTGTTCATAACTCAGTAAGTATCTGAATTTGAGGCACTTGTCAGCTTTTAAAGCTCCAGCTTGCGTTAAACCGTCACTTTGGACATATCTTAATGAACCTTACCCACTGCCCTCAACCACAAGACAAAAAAGAAGTCTTTTTCTGATAACATAACATTCAAAATCTGATCTGCATCCAGGTAACAGAGTGTTTAGAGTCAAAACACGTATCAGCGAATAAATACAGCTTGGCCAGCAGTGCACACCACAGGTCCCCTTGTAACTATCCTGGCTACCGTTGCATGAACGGGGCAGAGAAGAACCAGGACACAGCTTCTTTCCTGAACAAGACATCCCACGAGTGCAGCACAGCATCTTCACTGGCAGTTCACAAAAAAGCCTATTACATACGCACGCACATGTGTTGATTTTTTTTCAAGATTACAAATGAGCAAGGTTTCTTAAAAGAATACTTGACTGTGAGTGGAAGAAAAGCACATGATATACCCCACATTAGGATTTCTGCTAGCACCCTGAAAAACCTCAGACATTTTCAGTTCTCAGCTGTGACCTAGGCCTAGCCTCATCATTCACTTCAGTAACTCGAATCTCTTCTGATTTCTGCGCATAGAGGATATTTCAGAGTTCACATATCGGTATTTCAGCCCTGTAAGTTTTTGTAGATCTGTTTGCACACCGTGTCCTCCCTTTGAAGGGAGAACACAGAAGCCAAGGAAAATGCAAAAGAAATCACTCAGCTGCATACTGAAAAACTTCAGTTCAAATGTCTTGAACGGAACCTGTCCTGCAGAATGAAAGGCTTTGTAACACCCCCCACTTCCCAGTCACAGTAAAAGTTTCAGTGAAACCAAAACAGCTGTCTGGCTTACCTTGGCTTTTGATGCCAGCTAGAAGCCAAATCAAATCAGGTATATATTTAGTAAACTTTCCCACGTAGTTTTGCTATGCATTTCAGTACATGCTCAGCTGTTGCTGTGAGAAGGATTATATTTAAGAGCTTGCACTCACTTGGCTGCTACAAGTTTACGTAAGCCCATTACAGCATTTGGGCAATTTCTTACAGCAAGCACGGCACACCTTGTATTTGTCTTCACGCTCCGTTTCTGTTTATACAATCGCACCCACAATAACACCTGAAGAAAAGTAATGCAAACGAGTGCCTGTCTCGGTCCCTTGCACACCTGATGCCAGCGACTGCTGCAGCGACCGCTGCAGCGACCGCCGCGCCGGGAGAGGCCGCCCGCTGCGCTCCGGCCGCCGCCCTCGCACTGCGCTCCCGAGTGGAAGTCGGTGCGCAGGGCGAAACACTAGAGGGCAACAGATGCCCTTCCGAAAGCTTAAGGGAGCCCCAAGATGCGTTTAGCACTCAGTCCCTTCTTAGGTTTGCCGGCAACACTACCCTTCCTTGATTGCAAGCTCCAGTTCAAATCTTGTGCGAAGGAGATGCAGGCTGTACCCTGCAAGCCAGGCTACGCGAGCGTGCCTGTGCTCATTGAACGCCAGCTGCTTTCCTTCGCGTTAACCCTTCTCCCGCATTAAAGGGTCATCCACGTCTTTCAAGGACGTAAATTTAATCTTTTCCACGTGGTGTACTTGTTTATCACCTTTGCCGTAGTAAAGTACCTATCCATAACTGGAAATAATTGTTTTAATGGAAGAGAGGGTTAAGTCTTGATGAGATGCGTTCTAATATTTTAACCAGGGGGGTGGGGGTGGTAAGGGGAGTTGGGCTGATTTCCTTGCAGGATTCGACTAACACCAGTGAATAATCTTACAGATTTACAGTTTTTGATACACAAATTCACCCTGAGCCCTGATACGATCTTCCCATGAACCATTTTCACTCCTTCCCAATAATAATCCTGCACTGAAAAAAACATAATAATCTTCTACTTATATATATTTATAAACTGTTTTCCAAAAAAAGGGGGGGGGGGGGGGAAGAGAGCATTTGAGCATGTCACTCACCTATCAACTTGCACATGAAATTAGATAAAGAAGAAAAATAATTAGACAAGTTGCATGCAAGCCTTCCCTTTTACTGTTTGCTAAATTTGTCCCAGGTTATTAGGGGGAATAGTTTTCCCACTTGAAAATTTTCATACCAGTTGAACAGGATAAATCACATTCTGCTGGGAAGATTATTCCTTGGGTGTTTGATAACTTAACAGGTTCTCTCAGTTCTTAAGGAGCATAACAGTCCCCAGATGGCGCAGAAAGAGCTGTAAAAGGACCTTTCAGGGTTCATAATCATAGGTAAGTGCAGTAACATCATTTAAGAACTGCCTGGACTAAGAACTACAGTTATGAAGGAAGGAAGAAGGCTTGAAATAGAATGAAGTAAGCCCATGTTTAGTACAAACAGTCTCCTGGAAACAAATGCCAGATTTTAACAAAGTACAAAGGGGTGAGCACAGGCCCAAAGTGGAAGGCTTTGAGCCTGAGCAGAAGTGGAGTCTCTACTCCCTGAGAAAAGTACAGGTAAAATGACTTTCAGAAAAGAAAGCTGCAGTGGCTACTACCAACTTTAAAAGAAAACACAGCTGCTTGTATCAAACTGGGCCAATACTCTTCTGACTGAGTCTCAGGACTCCTTTCTAACACCTTACAATGGGAAGTCAACATGGCCACGTCTTGCCACCAGACATCTGCTGATCAAGTGACCCATCATGTCTTGCCCTGATCACAGAAGACCTCTGTTACCATGTCAGTCACTTCATTAATTCAAGCAGCAGTGATTTTTTTGGTACATACCGCAATTTAGGAAGCTGCCCCATGTGGATATCGGAGCACTACTGCATGACAACATTTGCTTTTCCTTTAAGACTTCAGAAAATTTGTCCATAAATTCTACAAAAATAATTTCAAAGGACAGATTCCAAAGACCTGTTTTCATAAGCCAGAAAATGCAATAAGCAAAGAGAAGGGGGGAAGGAAAACCATCATCTTTACCCTATGGCATCCTTCTTGTATCTTCCCCCTTCTATTCCAGAATACTTCTGTCTTAGTCAAAGCACAAGTAGACTTGCACTTGAGATGAATCAGAGCTATGTAATTGAAGGCAGCTGTTTTCTACAGGTCCCCTTCCTTTTCTGGGGAAGTAAGATGAGGAAGGTGATGAAAAGGAAGTCTGCTGGTCAAAGCACTTCAGTTTTGTGAGACAAAACCAAACCCTCTGCTTATGCTACTTGAGTTCCTGGTTAAATGTGGCTGAGTAACAAGTCAAGCTTTTCAAAGGCAATTGCTAATTGAATACATCAGATTTTCTCAAGTGCCTGGTCTTCCTGGAGTTGGAGTCATTAAAAAGCTGAATGCTTACAATTGTGATGAGAGATGACAGATCCTCTTTAAACATGGGTATTTATAGCACTTCATGTGCTCTTAAAAAAAAAAAAAAAAAACAAAAAAAAACGCACAACAAACAAACCACTCAACAAAACAACAACCAACCAAAAAAAAAAAAAACACCCTAGCCCCTCACCCCCCAAAAACCTAGCAAAAAACCCCAAAACACACACCACCAAAAAAAAAAACCCTACCAACAAACCAACCCCAAACAAGCTCTAGCTGTTTTTTCCCTATGAGAAAAGAATTAAATTTTGAGCACCTGTTTTGCCTGCCATCCTAGCCTCACTGCCCATCTCCATTTCCCACCCACCTTCTCTAACTCAGAAGTACTACAAACAAACAATTTAAAAAACATGCAACAATCTGCTAACCTTCTAAAAATCCATGGAAAAATTAACTTGGTCTAGACTCTGCTGTGAAGATGGGTCATTTCAATAAAATACAAAATATTAGTGGCTGGTCATTTAATGAACATTTCCCATTCAGTGAAGGGATGGAGGCAAGTATCTCAAGGAGGGCAGAGAACCACACTGTGGTCTTATCAGCAAAGACTGCACATTACAGTGAGCAAAATTTTAAATTTGGTTTATCTCAAATGTTCTATTATTTTGCCTTAAAAATTCATCAAGAGTTTTTAATGGAATATTTGTGTAATATGTATTTGCTACTAAACATTATAGGAACAGATGAAGTGTTGATGAGGATCTTAATAATTCTAACATAAAGTGTGCTCCATGACATAGCCAGTCTTGATACTAGCCCAGAAAAACACTTACAAGAGAAGCTAAATTCCTGTATTTTGGTGTGACATGCTTATACAACAGCAATGACAGTCTTGTTCTTGCTGGGATTCAGTCCCTACACAAAAGAGCAGACAGTGAGGCATGGACTGTCAGCAGTGTGTAGGAGCAGCTAGTTAGCATAAGAGCTCTGGGATGCGGACAGATTTAGTCCTTGCATAGGTCTCCTGGCGTTGCAGATCAGCCCAGGTTGTAGTGCTTTATATCTCTTGTGTACACACTACGGTAGTATTTACAAAAAAAGAGAATATAATTAAGACGGTCACATGTCCATCTTCCCACACATACCACTCACCTCCCCCACCCCAGCCCACCCCCAACCCCTTTTTTCTTCCTTTTTTTCCTTCTCCTCCTCTCAGGCTTGGGACAGAGGCCTGGAAGGGGTATTTTGTAACTTCATTTTCCTCCTCCAGCTTCTAAGCCCTCTCATGCTTGTGGATCTTGAATGCAGAAGTTATTCTTAATTAACCTGATTGCACTGGAAGCCTCATGACAGAAGCAAAGAGAACACAGCTTCTCATGCAAAGCTGCTGTTGTCCTGACCCAGCAGACCAGGAGTTCTGCATGTTCTACACCTGGCCTTAGGTTTTGTGATAAAGGTCATCTGTGCACACACACAGGGGAGCACAGAGAGGCAATGGCAGTGGGGGACCCCAAATAATCCCCTGCCCCAGCTACTCCCAGGCCCATCCCAGGAGCCATCAGCCCATCAAAGGCCCATCTCCACGAGTTCCAGGAGGGCCTCATCCCCACTGCCCAGGCATTGACAAATCAAGAAGGGACAACAGGAGCGCCTCTCCAGAGCATCGTTTGGACTCCGCCTAGGGGTATTGGGCACATTATAGGATGCAAGGGAAGAGCATTTTGGTATTGTACAGGACTTACTATGGGGTTTTGGGGGGGAAGGGAGATCACATGTCAGCAGGTGGCTTATCAGGATGCTTGTCTGCTCCTGTCCTGCATGTGACCAGCACAGTCTCTCCTGTCTTCTCATTAAACTTTCTTTTCCTGAGGGGCGGGACTCTCTGTTCTCGGTGCATATGTGTGCGTGCGTGTGTCTGTGTGTGTTTTCGGGGCAATTGGCACGAGTGCAGGTCTGCAGGTGAGCATGTGATCGCTAGCAAATATCAAGCAGGGCTTGCTGGTAAGTGGGTGAAGCACCCTGGGAGGCAATGGGCTGTCTGTCTCCAAGAGCGAGACCACCGGAGGAGCTGGCTATGGAAGGATCAGTGGGGTCCTAGCCTGCTGCTCGCAAGGCTGTAGGGCCTGGGCGTCGATCAGAGACCCACCTCTCGTGTCCATCTCTCTAATGGCAAGACCATGGGGGCTTGGCTATCAGAAGGACCCAGGGGGTCCTGGCAAGCTGTGTGTGTGCAGACGTCTGGACCAGCAGCCAGATGGGGGCTGTGGGCCCTGTGGGCTCATATGTCCAGGTGCTAGAAACTGGGGAGGTTGGCGCCAGGGGTGGCTACCTGGAAGCCTGCATGCCTAACCCCAGCTGCTGGAGAGATCCACATTGTAAGTATGTGTGTGCATACATAATTATATATGTAATTATAATTAGTAATAATTAATGGTAAATATTAGCAGTAATTCTATAATTACTAGTAATTAATATATATTAATTATATATCATATAATTAATATATTTAGAATATATAATTAATAGGGTGTGTGTGTATATATATATACAGAGAGAGAGACAGACAGACAGACACATGTAATTATGTATTAATGTTTCACACACAGACACCTTCCTTTTGTCCAGCCAGGGAGGAGAACAGGATGAGGCCATTTGTGCCATTTGTGTGCTTGCCTGTGTTGATCTGCGTGGTCAGCCGGGTATGTGTGTGTGTTGTATGTGTGCGGGGTGGTGCATGCACATGCGCCTACTGGGAATACACACTCAGCCCCACCACTGGCTGGAACCAGGGCCATGGAGCTGCAGCAGCCTTCCCTCTGCTGGGCTACTGGACCCAGCCCCCCCAGCATACAGAATATATCTAGAATTCTTCATATATTCTAGATGTTCTTACAATCATCCACTCTGTAAAAATAATTAGCCATGACATCACCTCCAAAAAGTGCTTCTACTCCTGAAATCACTGACTGTTAGATAAATTCTAGCCTCATCAATGGCTATGCTGGACTAGACCCTCTTCTCTGTACCAACACCCACTGTAGCTCACATGCTCCACGAGGCTTGCTGGAAGACAACAACTACAACATAAGTTACTGGTATCTGTTAAAAAAAATCCATTGATATTTGAAACTTTTGAAGTGACACACTTCAAATCAGCAACTAACCTTATAGTTTACTTTGAAGGCTTTGGTCTCGACCACAAAGCATTGAAAAAAAAATACAGCCCTACATTTTGTTGCATAGGAGAGGAAGAAGCAGAAACGATACTATACCTAACAAAGTTTTGATTTTGATTAACTGTATCTCAGGTAAACCAATCAGCTAAGGTAAGTTATTAGAGAAACACACACACACACACAAAAAAAACTTTCCAGAGAGCCTATCCCACCTGGATGGCCACTATCAACGGCCTTATCAAGAAGGCTGACTGAAAGCATTGACTTCAGTTTCAGCCAAGTGACCAGCTACTGCTTGCTTAGCCAACAGCAGTTTCTGCCACTCACAGGAGCACTGTGCCTGGGCTTCCCAGGAGGATTAAGATTCTGTACAGGATGATATTTCTTCCCATGCCCTTGCGAAGATAGTGAAGACAGCCCTTGAAACTGTTTGACAAAATGCAGAACAAAGTCTCATTAAGTTTTCAGACAAGCTTTCACACACTGCATTCATTTTTCTTCAACCTCAGAGCAAAAAAAGAATTTCCAGCCTGCATGCCAGGAAACTAATAAAACTCCTCAGTTCCTTACCAATAATCACAGTAGTACAAAACAACACACATGCTATCATAAGGACAGAGGTGAATTCTGACTGAGAAGCATTTTAATATTTAAAAGAGGGAAGAAAATATTCCCTACTGATAAATTCTTACTTCCTAGGTAGCACATAGTGATCATGGCAAGTGCCAAAATTCACCAGCAAGATATTAAGGAACCTCAAACCCAGTTTTTTCCTTCCCATAACGTGGGGGAAACTCAACAGTGGAAGTTCTGCTCATGCTTTGCTATTGTCACCTCCTCTCCAAGTGATGCAACTGGTATAGCGTTTTCCAAGTCAGATACTACCATACTTGTATCAAGGTCCTGACAAATTAAAATACTTCCTAGCTTCTGAGAAATCCAATAGTAAAATTAAGATGTTTGATTGCCTTTTTTTACTTTTCCACTCAGGGCCATAGAGTGAGAACATATAGCCACCTGATGCATACCAGCCAGTTATTTGCATTTAATGGTTTCTCTTTCAAGAAACCTTTTGGCCTGAACACGGAGTCCCTCACTGCCCAAGACAAACTTTGCCCTTACAAACAGACAGCAGCCAGTTATTAAACCTCACCAGTTGCCTTCTCTGGTAAGAAATTCTTATTCTCCTGGCTCTTTCATCCACTGGTCAGATTTCCTCCTATCTTTCATCAGGCTGAAGAAACAGAGATTATGGTAGACTTTCCATAACTACTGAAAGGCTTAAAGAGGAGCAACAGAATGGAAAATTCTGTCACAGAAAAAAAAAAAAAAACAAAAACAAAAAACACACCACCAAAACAAACAAACAAACAAAAAACCCCCAACAACAACAACAAAAACAACAAAAAAAAACCCAAAAAAACCCCAAAAACACCAAACCACCAAAAAAAACCCAAACCCATCTTTAAACAGAAGAGAGAAAGTGGCATATTGTTTTTGTAGTGAAGAGATTTGGTTCCACTACAGACACACCAATATCAGCTAGAGCTACATCTCCTAGATACAGCTCCAAGACTCAAAAAAAAGATACTGTGAAACTGCCCCAGCCCAACTGATTCTTCAGAGCTGCAAGAAAACAGTCCAAAGCGGCTGGTCTTGGTCTGTGTATTTTACATGTTAAATATTAGAGTTTTACTGAGTTCCTTTGTATCTCCAGTCTCCTGTTACCAGTTCCCCAAACAAACACAGATTTAAAGCCCATATGGACTGGATCTGGGAAAATTAAGCCATAGGGCATTCGGAGGCAGCCCTGCTCTTCCCAGGATAGAGAGAAAGCAGTTGCAGGTCTCTACTCTCAGGAAGAAATGCTATACAGGATGACAAAGTTGAAACCCACAATCTAATCTTGTGGGAAGCATCCAGCTGGAGCACAAAACAGGTTGCTTGCTTGAAGAAATTCACTTCTCTTTGAGGAATGTAAAAGACTAAAGCCATGGTATAGACCTGTCTGAGTAAGAGTCATATGCCAAGGCAAGACTGTGTTTTGACTTGGAGGAAAAAAGGAAAAAGCAGAAGATCGGTGCGCCATGGAAGGCATCCATCAGCAGAGAGATCGCTGCATCTCAGGCCAAGGCAGCCAAGGGGGGGGAGGAAGAGGGAAGACAAGAGGAAAAACCTTACTCGGCTGATGAAGTGTCATCTCTCAGCTCTGATCCAAGCTTCTCGGAGCTAAGCTCATATAGGCAAGTGATAGGCTCTTCTCCTCACTTTGCCATCTCATACCACCAGTGCTATCCAGAATAAAAACTATTAGGACAGTAGTAAGGGGCTAAATTTGATACAGAATTCTTGCCTTCAATGCATGAGAAGAGAAAAGTTACACACCTACCCTTCAAAATATTTATATATGCATATATATACACACACAGACATATTCAAGTCATATATATATATATATATATATGTGACTAGAACTACAACCAGATTCACTCACAGTTACTGTTTTGCTGCCATCATGTTATAGTGAATTTAAAGAGAAGGCAGACAAAGAAGTGACCTCACCTTAAAATGGAGATTGCCTCAGAAGTACTTAATTTAAGCCTGGGGACTTGCAATAGAGACCACTAACACCCAGTCTAGATCACTGGCTGCATTAAAGTTTTGAGCCACTGGAAGATCAGGTTTTAGCTCCTGGGAACAAGCCAGGAAAAGATATGGCATCATACATTGTAAGAAGCATTGCATGTGACTGAACAGCTGCATTTTCCAGAAGTCACAGGATCTATCCTTCTCAAAATCCACAGGACCTGACTAGATGAGGTTTAGATCTCCCACATTTGAAATAGGCAAATCCTAAAGGAGTTTAAGTTGTCATAGCAAGTAGTTTGACTCTGGGTATGCCTAGGCCTGGCTGCATTGCCCAAGATCTGTCCCTTGGGTTTCATTCCCAGAATGACTGCTTCAGTGTAGAGGCCCACCTGCTTCATCTTCTTACCTCCTTTCTCTTGCTCAGCTGAAAATTACCTAGCTAGAAGATAACTTTTTTTGAGCCCAGAAAGATCCATTTCCTTGGAATCCACCCCAAATTTCAAACAGTGCAACACCATGGAGCAACATACTCACACCCATGCAGGGATAATTTGAGGACAGCATACAGTTGATGTAGACTGATTATTTTACGTAACTTCCCCCTTCACTTCATGATCCATCACAAGGGTGTCATTGTGCCTCAGCAAGACCAGGGACAATAATATAGGCAGTTTTTGGTTAAAAGGGAGATCAATTCATGCTGATAGGATGACTTTAAGGCTTAAAGGAACCAGATCAGTTGAATTTAGCCACCAGGCTGCTACCAAAGTAGCGACATTTTCACAGAAATGGAAGAAAAGTGCAAGGTACTAGTGAAGAGGGACCAGGAAGAGCTAGCAGATATTTCTTGCAGTTGCCTTCCTTCAGTTTTGGCAGGCTCTAAGAGCTACAGGTCACCTTACCAGGAAACACAAGCTACTCGTGCTTTTCTGGAGAAGGATCCTTGTTCTGGTTGACTGAAGGGGCACAGCTCCTATTTGAACATATCCTAGAATAACAGTGGAAAAACTGAGGCAGGCCCTGGGCACAGTAACTTCTTATCCCTTTCTTGAACAGCTTAAACTAAAGTTATTTAGAAAAAAACCAAAAAAACCACCTACTGCCCTCTTGCAGCCTATCACATCCTATGAGAAATAAGACATCTGTTTGTAAGACTCGAGCTTTCCCAGTGCCTGTTTAAAATCTTGAGGAGCAGGGCCTAAGCCCTTGAGTTGCAGAGTCCTAGACAGGTATGCCGAGTCTGAACAGAGACCCAGCCCAAAGCCAAAACCCTCTAGGACCCATACCAAACCTAGCAAGCATGTAGCAGGTGACAACAGACATACCTGCACTAGTGACAATTACATTATTTGTACACCATTCTAGCACCCCACACCAATCCTTAAAGAGTTTCTATTAAAAATAAAGTTTAAGTGTATTAGAGTCAGACTATTGGCTTGCAAAACATCTCCAGAACCTTGGAAACCCCTCCAGAAAGTCAGTCGTTTCACAACTGCAGTTCTTTATGTTCTCTAGTTTTTCAAAGATTTCACAGCCCTCTGAGGGGCATCAGGGTGTTAGAGTTTAATTAAGTTAATTCCATAACTAACAAGGAAGGATGCTTGTATCTTAGAATGAAAATGCTCATTTCTAAACTTTCATTCCAGACAGAAAAGACAAAGGACAATGCATGCCTAGGTGGCCAAGTAAGCTCTGTGGGTACCACATCCTAATTCAACTCTGCAATAAAAAGCAAGAGAAGGTTAACACACATTTAGCTATATCTGCATTTCTGACAACAATAACCCTTCATTAAGGCTCAAAGATACTGATTCCTAAGTTAATTTCAAAGCCTGGCAGACACAGAGAAATAAGATACTAACTTCAGTCCTCCATGCCTTCCAAGCACAACAAATACACACTGCAAACAAACAAAAAAACCAAATGTTATTCCACTGAATAGCCATATCGTCCATTTTCAAGGCAGAAATAAGTTTAAATTGTACTAAATGTTTTGAAGTATCTGAAATGCAAACTGCAAACCAAGTGTGGTGCTTATTTTGAAATTTTACATTTTAAAAGGTTGGTTATGACAGCAAAACTTTTCACCACTAACTCTATCATTCATTATGTGCAGTCACCACAATCGTAATTGCAGGGAGTTGTTTTGTTTTTTAGGACTAGTGAGCAAGCATATTTATTGGTGTATCAGAAATAGCTTATTTTTCATAGTTTTAACCAGAAGGACTCCAAATGGAAGATGAGCATCACCAGGTGGGAGGCTGGGGATACAGAATAGAAACGTGAAAACCAGCATTAAAGTTATTCTTTTCGTTAACTACCAAGCTGTTTACATGAAAACCTCACCATCTTTCTAGGTCTTTTCTCACTGTCATTGAATGTTGACCTATATGTGCCCTCTCTTTCTTCCTCCATTCAGCTCCTACACTTCCAGCTTTATATCAAGCTATCCAAGTGGCAGTACCAACAAGAAAAATATAGCAGTAGGGGTATTTTTCCACAAGAACGACACAGGCAGTACCAAGCATGCACTGATAGTTATAACTCACAGTGGAGTAAGGCTGCTGTTAGCCAAAATCTCCTGGGGCCTGAGGACAACAGGCCTTCAAGAGACACCAGCGTATTCTTGCGTAACGGATGCTAATATACTCCAAAACATATTTAACATCACAATTATTACCAGGATTTGCTAGACAGACGTAAAACCGGGACTGAATATCTGAGTCACCATAGTGGCTTACACCATAGTGTAAGTTCTTCCAGTGCACTAGGTTCAAAACAGTCTGAAAATGATGATGTCTTTGGTGCATGTATCTCCCTTATGGCAGACAAACCGTACATTTGCTCCCACACATGTATACAGACAGGAAACTAAATATGCAATTACCCAATTTGCAAGTGTGACACATGTGCACACATCTTTGAGGACACACCCTTTCAAGCTCCATCCTGTATTTCCCCAAATTTAATTCAGTTTCTTTCCTCCCACAGACACCCATCTTGCTTGCCAAATAAAATTCTGGAAAAAAACAAGAAATGAGTAGCATTGGTCACTCTGGCTGTTTGTGAACCAAAATGTTTTTCACTCAATTAGTGCTTTATGTAGGTTCATTAAAAAAAAAAAAAAAAAAAAAAAAAGCCAAAAAAGATGGCAACAGGAAGAGAAAAGTCAACCTTTTTTTCTGGAAGTCAATTACTCAGAGAAGAAAGAAAAAAAAAAAATTGGAAAACAGTATTTAAGAAAACAAATCCAGGGAAGCAGCCCATTCAACAATGATGTTTTACTTCTACTGCTTATTTTAGGCCATGTCAGTACTGCTGGAACACAGTAGAGAGGAGTACGTTGTTTCCTAAGTCTTATCAGTGATAAAAAATTAAAAAAAAAAATAAATATGCAAACAAGCTTCTCTTGATTACCTTCCAACATATACAGCAAGACTGAAGGAGGAGGGAAGTTACCTGTAGACTAAAATTACAATAATATTAACTACTATACCATACCAGACTATCAGACATATTTAGCTTTAAGCTACTCCAGTGACTGCCAGAGATAACAACTGACAGAAATACCAGTATGAGGCATACAGAATAATATAACAATTGCTGAAGTAACATCAAATGGAAAGAAGTGGTTTTCAACAAAGTTGCCAAGGGCTGGGGCCCAAATGCAGAGGATTAAAAGACGGGAAGAAAAAGGCTGGGACTAAAGATAAACCAGTTAATTTTCACAGGAGGATTAGAAAATAATCACAAATGCAAGATAATGAGATTTTAAGCTTTTTTTCCCCCTAAACAAGGATCATTTCAAAGAGTAACTTTTTTCTTCCCACCACCTTGGCTAATCTTGAGCGTTAAGAGATTTACATAGGACATTTCTGGGTAACAATCCCCACTGAAGGCATGCAACAAGGCCAAGCCACAAACACCCTCAGGCCAAGGTTACACCAGCCTGGCTATAGTTGGAGTCTACTCCCACCTCCCTGGGACTATTACCTACAAGCAAGGACTAAATTACAGGACTAGCTGCTGAAGTGCCCAGCTCTTACAAAACCTGGACCTCAGTGACACTCATGTGCTGGTTCAAATAAGTGTAAACAACGGCTGAGGTCATGCGGGAGAGGACGAACAACACCGGGCTGAGTTTCTGCCCCTGCCAGGATGCTGTGCCCCTGCCTGGCTCCCCGCCACGGGCCACAAGCACCTCCAGCAAGCAGGCAGGCTCCGATCGTCCCCTTACAGGAAACTCAGCAGCAGTGAAGTGTTATTTCATTTTTATTTGGGAAGGGCATGCTAGGCCACTTCAGCTGAACAAGCGAGCTGAAATATTTAAAGTATCCAGGAATTAATTAACACTAACTTCACCTACAGCGGACTCATGCCCAGGCAAAATGCTACTAAGAGAAATATCAATCAAAAAAGAGCAAGCAAGTCTAAGCTAGCTCGCAAGCCAGCACAGACGTTAATCTCTGCTGCTGTAAGGGAACAGTTCTCAGTGCAACAGCTATAGATTTACACACACACACAGAGACAGCACCATGGGCTTATGAATACAGAGCTGCTGTCCCAGGGTACCACCTCACATTTTGAAGTGATCCTACTAACGGCCAGCCTCAAACTCTTTCAGATTATTATTATTTAGTTCATGATACAGTCTTGGAGCAGAGACTGTAAAGTTGGCTGCCTTCTAAATGGAGACTAGACTGCAGTGTAAGAGTAGGCTCTCCTTCAGAATGAAGGATCCCATGCACTGGCATACCTTAGGAAGCAATAGCAATACAACACTAAATTCTGGTCTGCAGGGACTATTTCTGGAATATGAGAAAAATAAACATCAGGCTTCTTAAATCTCTTAACTTCCAGGGCCTGCCTTCTAAAGAAGGCTCTAGGGTCCAGGACCCATGGGAATACAGGTGCTTTAACCCCCAGACAGACCTCCCATGCTGAAACTCCAGAGAAAGGCAGGCATAACCCTCAGTTCAGCATTTCCTGCCACCCGCACCCTGAATACAGTGTCATCTTTACAGATCAACTATCAAACCAACAATCTAAAGAAGCCTAAGCCCCAAATAGCTATGATCACCTGTTGGAGCTTGATAACCTTCTCTAAAGCTTTTGTATCTTCATCTGCACATACGTAAGCAAACACAGTGAATCTGAACTATGTAATTAACTTGTATTCTGTACAGCTTTTTTTTTTTTTTTTAATTTTACTGTTCATTATTCACCACGCACACATCAATACAAATAAAGTAATAACTTCACCTGCACAAGAGGAAGTGGGTTGTGATTTGCTACCAACAAACATCCCTGCTATCAGAGTGCTAATGGGCTCAAACATTTTTCTTGCTTACCCACAAAGTAGGATTTTGGAGCACATTGAGGACTGGCTGCTGCCTCGGGACCAGGGCACCACAGGCTCCCCAGGGCCATCCCACAGCCCCAGCCAGGGAGCAAGACAGGCTGGGGGGCAGCCCTAGCTCTAGGCTTCAGGCATCTCCCTGGGGATGGGCCACAGCTAGGCTGGGACATCAGTCCATAACTCAGGAACAACAACATCCATAGCCAGGCAGGAGCATAACAGACTCCTACAGAGCAGTTCAGGCAGGACTAAGAGCCGAGGGCTGAACTGAAATGGAGCTCCTAGGCCATGGGCAGAGGGTGGCCCCAGGTGAGGCTGGCCCCAGGTGAGGCTGGCCAAGACCATTAGGGCCTATTAGTGCCACCAGGGCCCCAATAAGAACTGTTTGTACGAGGCAAAACAAGTCTTATGAATAAGGGAACCATAATCCTGCAGCCTGGGGCCTCTTCCAGAGGTTAAAGGCACATTAAAGGCACCTGACATAAATGCCGTTTTCAAAGCTCCTTTTGAGCTTCTGGGGAAAAAGTTATTAAGAGCCTTTTCTTTTCTCTCTTCATGTGTTCTTATTTCAAGGAAAACGCCAAGCAGATAACATTAAACTTACATGGAAATTTCTGCAGGAGAAGGATAGATTTGTAATTAAACATGACCCTGGCTGGATACATTTCAAACACTTTGGTTTTCACTGGATGGCATGAAGACTGGACAAACATCTACTCTGCTTGCAGTGCTCGTTAGCAACCTGTCTGTTCCTAAGCATTAACACCTTTATGCCAAGTTTTGGGGCTTTACCAGGGAGGTTACAGCAGCCTCACCCCAATTTCAGCAGTCTCAGCATACTTAGTAGTTCCCTTTCATCAAGATACTAAACCAAACTACTGGTTCTCCTTTTTTTCTATCAAATATATATTTAGCACTAGTTTTTTGCAGCTATAAGAATTTGACTAGCCTATACTTATCTTTCCAAAGAAAAACCTCCTTCAGACAGCTCAAAATCTGGAAGTTCAGGATATGCCAGAGGAAGACAGAAATCATAGCTTCTAAGTATTATGCCACATTAGCCGTAAGGAAAAGAAAATCATTATGACTATTTTGTACAGACCAGCTGGAAAGGCAGCAGCCACAGCACTTGCTACCACATGGCTATTTCAGGACTGCAGGTGCTTGGCTCTACCAGCCTCAAGAACCAGCTGCAAAAAAGGATTCCCAGGAAAGCATTTTCTTTCTCTTCCCAGTGAGAACCCCTGTAACACAGAGACTTAGGAGCAACCAGAAAGTTAGATGTGATGTTCTGCAGAAAGATACTGTTTTCCCTAAACTTCAAAGGACTCTGGGTTTATACTACACCAGAAACTGTACAGTACTTTTACAGAGTCTGGTATTTTAAACAGAAAGTGGTGGGGCAGATTTTCTGTAAGAAAAGGTTAAAGAGGGACTGGTAGAGGATCAGTCGTCATATATTGATGTCCCTGTACAGCAGGTTGCATAAATCTAACCTAGAACCTCACCAAAAGTTTTTATTTCTTAGCGAGCCCGGCTATGTCTGCAAGACAAACAGGCTGCATTCAAATAGTTCAAGGTATTTTCTTGTCACGTGAGAAAATGTGAAGTTTTGGATAGGACTTCTTAATTGACACTCTGTGACTGCATGGTTCTATGGGGTTCTGGTAAAGAAGTTGTGTATATATGTATGTGTGTATGTATGTATGTATACATATACACACTCATACACAGAAGGGGGTAGACAGAGCAGAAACAGGCTATCTAATTGAAGGTGATCCTAGGGGCACACTTGCATGCCTTGCCTACTGCAAAGCAGTGGGTATTGCTTCGATCACTGAGAGAACAAAATAACTATCTGTGTATCATCTGCTGTAACAATTTGCTTTGCAGGCTGCATTGTAAATAAAAAGGGAGCTGGCAGGGACAGAGAACAGTGGATCATACCACTTGTTACCTCTCTAGCAGGAAGCCAACTCAAAATACCTTGTACATCTGCTAATGCTAAACAGCAGATGTGCCAAATCATCAGTTAGGTTTACTGGTGATTGCTCTTACCTGGGGTCTCTAATACATGTCACCTGCTTTAGGGAAGACCGCCTGACAACACAAGGCTGAGATGCAGAGGCCTCTTAGAAGGTAGAGACAGTCATGCTGGCTAAACCTGGACCTGTCCCAGTGCCTGCCACTGACAGTGGCCAAAAGGCACACACCTAGGGAAAAGTGTACAACCAGAGCGAGCGGGAAGCGATCCTTACGTGTAAGACGCATGGAGTCTCCAATGACTCTCAGCTCAGACACTCTTCCTGAGCAACAGACAACTAATATTGAATGACAGAGGATAGAGTTCTCTTCCACAAATTTCTCCAGTCCCCCCTTGAACCTATGTAAAACATCTAGTATCAATAACATCCTGCGGCAGGGATTTCTGCTACTTAACAAGCAGTTTTGAACCTGAGTGCTGCCAGTTTCATCCAATGTCCCCTATTTTTGAATCTGAGGGGTCGCTAAGCAATCAAACCTCACTCACATTGTCTGTGATGCTTGAAGTATTATTTGTGAGGTCTACTGCTCATGAGCTCTCTCCTTTCCAGCCTGAAGAGGTGAGGTCTATTAGATGATTTCTCATGCAGAAGTCATTACATACCTCTGCCCTTTTTTCCTTCAGTTTTATGACCTCTTTTGGTGGTAGGCTTGGGGAAGGATTAAATGGAAGAGAGGAGCACAGGGGGAGAAGCAATACCATAACAGTACACAATGTGCCAGATATAGCTGTACTATGGATTTATGCAGTGGTCCAGTGCTGTCTCTTCTGGACGCTGACCGTTACTGTGCATTGAGCTGACAGTAATACAGGTGACTGTAACCATAGAATCATAGAATCATTTAGGTTGGAAGAGACCCTTCAAGATCATCAAGTCCAACCGTTAACCTAGCACTGCCAAGTCTACCACAAAACCATGTCCCTAAGCACAACATCTACATGTCCTTTAAATATCTCCAGGGATGGAGACTCAACCACTTCCATAGGCAGCCTGTTCTAGTGTTTGACAACCCTTTCGGTGAAGAAATTTTTCCTAATATCCAACCTAAACTTCCCCTGGCGCAACTTGAGCCCATTTCCTCTTGTCCTATCATTTGTTACTTGGGAGAAGAGATCGACCCCCACCTCACTACAACCTCCTTTCAGGTAGTTGTAGAGAGCAATAAGGTCTCCCCTCAACCTCCTTTTCTCCAGACTAAACAACTCCAGCTCCCTCAGCTGCTCCTCATAAGACTTGTGCTCTCCACCCTTCACCAGCTTTGTTGCCCTTCTCTAGACACGCTCCAGCACCTCAGTGTCTTTTTTGCAGTGGGGGGCCCAAAACTGAGCACAGTGTTTGAGGTGCAGCCTCACCAGTGCCGAGTACAGGGGGACGATCACTTCCCTAGTCCTGCTGGCCACACTATTTCTGATGCAAGCCAGGATGCTATTGGCCTTGGCCACCTGGGCACACTGCTGGCTCATATTCAGCTGGCTGTTGACCAACACCCCCAGGTCCTTTTCTGCCAGGCAGCTCTCCAGCCACTCTTACCCAAGCCTGTAGCATTGCATGGGGTTGTTGTGACCCAAGTCCAGGACCTGACACTTGGCCTTGTTGAACCTCATACAGTTGGCCTCAGCCCATTGATACAGCCTGTCCAGATTCCTCTGTAGAGCCTTCCTACCCTCCAGCAGATCAACACTCCCGCCAAACTTGGTGTCATCTGCAAACTTACTGAGGGTACACTCAGTCCCCTTGTCAAGATCATTGATAAAGACATTAAACAGAACTGGCGCCAATACTGAGCCCTGAGGAACACCACTTGTGACCAGCCGTCAACTGGATTTAACACCATTTACTGCAACTCTTTGGGCCCGGCCATCCAGCAAGTTTTTTACCCAGCAAAGAGTATGCCCATCCAAGCCATGAGCAGTCAGTTTCTCCAGGAGAATGCTGTGTCAAACAGTGTCAAAGGCCTTACTAAAGTCCAGGTAGACAATATCCACAGCCTTTCACGCATCCACCAAGCTGCTCAGCTTGTCATAGAAGGAAATCAAGTTAGTAAAGCAGGACCTGCCTTTCATAAAACCATGCTGACTGGGCCTGATCACCTCGTTGTCCCGTATATGCCAGATGATGGCATTGAAGATGATCTGCTCCATAACCTTCCCTGGCACCAAGGTCAGCCTGACAGGCCTGTAGTTCCCTGGATCCTCCTTCCGGCCCTTCTTGTACATGGGTATCACATTTGCTAACTTCTAGTTAGCTGGGACCTCCCTGGTTAGCCAGGACTGCTGATAGATGATGGAAAGTGGCTTGGTGTGCACCTCTGCCAGCTCCCTCAGTACCCTTGGGTGGATCCCATCCAGCCCCATAGACTTGTGTGTGTCTAAGTGGTGTAGCAGGTCGCTAACCATTTCCTCTTGGATTATGGGGGCTTCATTCTGCTCCTTGTCCCTGTCTTCCAGCTCAGGGGGCTGGGTACCCAGAGAACAACTGGTCTGACCATTAAAGACTGAGGCAAAGAAGGCATTAAGTACCTCAACCTTTTCCTCGTCCTCTGTCACTGTGTTTCCACCCACATCCAATAAAGGATGGAGATTCTCCTTAGCCCTCTTTTTGTTGCTAATGTATCTGTAAAAACATTTTTTGTTGTCTTTTACGGCGGTAGCCACAGTAAATTCCAGCTGGGCTTTGGCCCTTCTAATCCTTTCCCTGCATAACCTCACGACATCCTTGTAGTCCTCCTGAGTTGCCTGGCCCTTCTTCCAAAGGTCGTAAACTCTCCTTTTTTTCCTGAGTTCCAGCCAAAGCTCTCTGTTTGGCCAGGCGGGTCTTCTCCCCCGCCAGCTCATCTTTCGGCATATGGGGATGGCCTGCTCCTGCACCTTTAAGATTTCCTTCTTGAAGAACATCCAGCCTTCCTGGACTCCTTTGCCCTTCAGGACTGCCTCCCAAGGGACTCTGTCAACCAGGCTTCTAAACAGGCCATAGTCTGCCCTCTGGGAGTCCAAGGTAGCAGTTCTGCTGACCCCCCTCCTTACTTCTCCAAGAATTGAAAACTTTATCATTTCATGATCGCTATGCCCAAGATGGCCTCCAACCATCACATCACTCACAAGTCCTTCTCTGTTCGCAAACAAGAGGTCCAGCAGGGCGCCTTCCCTAGTTGGCTCCCTCACCAGCTGCGTCAGGAAGTTATCTATCTTCCGCACACTCCAGGAACCTCCGAGACTGTTTCCTCTCCACTGTATTGTATTTCCAGCAGACATCTGGTAAGTTGAAGTCCCCCATGAGAACAAGGGCTAGCAATCATGAGGCTTTCTCCCAGCTGCTTATAGAATATTTTGTCTGCTTCTTCATCCTGGTTGGGTGGTCTATAACAGATTCGCACCATGATATCTGCCATGTTGGCCTTGCCCCTGATTCTTACCCATAAACACTTAACCTTACCGTCACCATTGTTAAGCTCTAGACAATCAAAATATTCCCTAACATACAGGGCTACCCCACTACCTCTCCTTCTTTGCCTGTCCCTTCTGAAGAGTTTATAGCCATCCATTGCAGCACTCCAGTTGTACGAGTCATCCCACCATGTTTCCGTGATGGCAACTATGTCATAGTTTTCCTGCTGCATGATGGCTTCCAGCTCCTCCTGTTTGTTGCCCATGCTGCGTGCATTGGTGTAGATGCACTTCAGTTGGGCTATTGATCCTGCCACGTTTTTGGGGGGACGAGCCCTAATTCCTACATGTCCATTCTCAGGGACTTCTGTGGTTTCTAACACATCCATAGCCCTTGCGTCTTTGCTGCTGCATGGTTCTCCATCCCCTACCTCCACTGAGGTGGCAGACCAAAGGACCTCACTAGCACACCATCCCTCAAAAATTGGTGTGCTGCCTCCAGGCTTATCTCTAGCAAGGCTGGTTTTATCCCTTTCCCCCTTCAAATCTAGTTTAAAGCTCTTTCAATGAGCCTTATAACAATATCTATATGCTGTCCCTCAGAAATATGGGAAGACAAATGGTGCTGTGTGTGGACGATGGGAGTTGTTCCCTCCTTCTGCCCATTGAGCATCAGCTCATATTTGTCTACATGGAATTTCAACAGCTGTTCAGTACCGTGAGGAGGTTCTGCAACTCTTTACAGCTTGCTTTGGTTATTACCCCCTGAACGCGACGGTATCAGCAGCAAAACAATTAAAAGGGTAGCTTTTCTGTAATACTGGTACTGGTCAATAGTCTGGGTGTCAAACTACTTACTGTCAAGTATGCTCAACCCTAGGCATATACAAGAAGCCTAATTAAACAGTTCTGGTCTCCTGACCACTTCTAAGTTTTTAAGTACATTGAAGGATAAGAAATGCTGTGCCCACTTCTGTTCATCCTGGAAGTTGAGTGTTCCTACATAAATATAGCAACAAAGAGGCTTTGACTCAAGAGTTTCATTCCCCTTTCTTTCAGTAAAAAAGTAGACAGCACTTTAGATGCTGACTAATTTTTTTCCTTTCAAAACACCCCCTCTTGTATATATCACAGAGGTATGAATAGAGCCATACAAACAGCGATTGTTAACACATTAATTTCTCCAAGCTGAGTTTTTAAGCTTGCTGGTTTATGGTTATCAGGCCACTGCACAGCTGGTAAGTCTTGGTGCTGTCTGTCTTAGAAAGCCATAGGGTCAAGAAAACTGGATTTTTAAATATGTATTTTCAATCAGTAATAGAAGAAGATTATTAGTTTAAGATCCTAATGAAGGTATGTGCCCCCTGCAAATGCAAAGCTAACATCATACACAGTGGAGTCCTGCTGGGACAGAACCAGCCCTGGAAAGCACTTGAAATATGTGCTGTGAAAACTCAAGAATTTTGTCTTTCCATCACAGGGAGAAATTACATATGGTTGACGTTCACTGTGAGTTAATGAACTGATGTAAGCTATCTAATCCTCACACAGGAAACATTCAGTTCTTGTATCTCAGTACAGCATGATTAGCCTTCGCTGTTATGTAGTAAGCCTTAAATCTGCAGGCAGTTCTTTGACCGCTAGATAGTGCTACCCCAATGACAAAAGTTTTGGTTTTCACGCACTGATTGCTTTGAAAAGGTTTTCTTAAGCAACTCGATGGCAATAGTCTCATGGACACTTCTTCAGGTGTAAGACAGATGTCTATTAACATCTTTAGGTATACACCAGAGGGAATGTCCTCTCCTCTACCTAATCTATTGCAGTTAAACAACAACGAATGTCACAACAATGATACTGTCTTCCCATGTATTTTCTGAAAAGCACAGTAGCATATAGTATCAAAGGCATTTTCATGCATACTCTGACTCTACTTTTGACTCCAGCAAAAGTGCAATTGAAGTTGAGCACAATATTAATGCTCTAGCACGGTCCATATTAAAAGAAGATGTTTGTAAAAATGGGGTATAAGCAGTTGGGAAAGTCAACAATCGCATTATCATTGCATCATTTATTAGCCAGTATGCTGCAGTTTTTACTCCCCTGTTTTTTCCAGTCTACTGTTAGGTTTGATCTTATTTCTCTGCACCATTGCAAAAACAAGGGTCCCGCAGAGTTTCATGCAGAAAATCTTGCTGAACAAATAAAACTGTTTCTTGTATGCAGGAAATGGGAGAAAATGGTGCTACCTACCTAAATCAAGACAACTGTAGCCATAGGTGACTTAGGTGACTTTATTGCCATGTGGCACACACTAGAGATGGCTTTACAAATGATTGTTAAATAAATTAACATTGAGTCCTGAGGGGTTTGAACAGCAAATTTGCCAGCCTAAGGAAAAAAAACAAAACAAAACACTATCCTAATGCATGTGGACACTATTAGGAAACACCAACGACCACGGGAAAAAATTTAACTCTTCTTCATACCTCTCCTTTAAGAGGTCAGACATAAGAGAGTCAAAGCTACTCCCTTTGTCAGACATAAGGCAATAACCCACAATCAGAACGGAAGGCAACACCTTTTGACCATATAACTCCATGATTTAAGTGGCAGCATGGCAACCCCTGTTTCTTAGAACCTAGCTGCACTGTCAGTCTCAGATATATTGAACTGAAGCAATTTCTCAGCATCATTATTTTGGCCAACCTAGGGAAGATCCTGCAATAGAAATATTGACAGTAGTAACTGCTGTATAGTGGTGACTGCTGACCTCATAAGACAAATCATCTCTGTCTTCCCAAGTGAGAGCGGCAGAGACGACACTTAGAATTTGATTGCACAGTACACGCTACTTCTAATATGCAGGTCAAAGATCAACTTGCCTAAAGAAATATGGTGAAAGTATGCACTCTCCTCTCTGCAACAGAACTAGTGCACGTCACTTGTCCTCCAAATCAAAAGACAGATAAGCCAAGCACTGCCTTTCCCATTGCAGTCACCTTCAGAGATTCCTCCTCTCACGTCACAGTTATGCAGGCAGTTGCCTAGAGGATAAATCGCTGTAGTCTATACGAGGAGTGAGGGGAAAAGCACTGCTTCCTTATTTCCCTCAGTCTCAGCAACAAAAGGACTGCTGCTGAGACTTTATCAATTATTTATGCAGCTGCCATTTCTTCTTCTGCTCTGGATTCCCCAGATTGAAATACCTCTCTCTCTGGACCAAACTCCATCTTCAATTATTCATTCAGTTGGGCAAAATTTTTCCCTTGCTCATTTAAGATCCTTTTTTTGTTTGACTTGAACTGTTGGAACAGCAGCAATTTGTAGATTAGACAATAATGAGTTTGGAAGTTAGCCAAGAGCTATAGGTTGACCTGCAAAGTAAATCATCCAGACTTGGCAAGGAGGATGGAGTAAAGAATATTGCAATGACTGCCATGGGCTTTGCATCATATCATAATCATGCTACCCTGATTCATGTGAATAACGGCACTCACAACAACTGGATAAGTAGCACAGGCAAAGTACCTGTGCAGTTTGCAGATTCATAACTTACAGTGGCCTCTGTATATCAGTTGCAGCATATAAATCCCAGATAACCACACAAGTAACAAGTAAAATACCCAAATAAACGTGCCAGTCAGCTCCCTGCGCTAAGACTCCAGGCAACACATTTGGCTTGAGTTCACTCTTTCATCTTCGGAAGTAATTTCCTATTTTGCTAAGAAATGTAATTAAACCAAAATCAGCTTTTCTAAAACTAGCTCTACAAGCATGTTCCCATTTCCAACCAGTAGTACATATGCAGGGTACTCTAAATTACCACAGAAGCTAAAGAAAAGGAAGGAGAGGGATTTTACGTTCATTTTAAGCCCACGAAAACTCCATATCATCTCTAGAAAACTCTCTCTTTGAGTATCTGAATTTTAGATGGAACCTGTTAAGGTGTTAAGGACTCAGGAACAGCATTTGTTCCTCTTTTTAGAGGTTGTGCATGATGTCTTTAATATAATGAAAACAGAAATTTTTAAAAAATGCTCAGAAAATAACTTCCCACTCTTCCTTTCCCATTCTTTGCAGCTTGAAAAATCTTGTTATTCACACAGAACCATTTTGTCTCCTATTTCCACTAAATAACACATTAAGACAACTAAATGTAGAACCTGAAAGTTCTGAAATGAGAGGGAAAAGCACCGAGAAGGCTAATTAGTGTTGTTACACAGACAGTTGTTGTGCAATGGTTAATTATGGAGATAACAGCTGTGGCACCATGCCTAAGGCTGAATCAAGTATTTGGCTTCAAAAGCGTGGATTTTTTTACATAAAGTTGCTGAAATTTTAGTATTTGTTTAATATACAAGAAAACCTTGCTTACATTGAAAACATAAAATGGAATCTGTGTGGAAGTCTCACTGTCTTTCTCAGAGTTTCTTTTAGTGGTAACTTCTCTCCTTGGTGGACAAAGCATATTTTTCTGTCTGGTCCACTCTGTGTCATCTTACTCTACTAAGCAGAATTTGTTTTCCCATCAGACGGGCAACAGGTTCCTATGGTAATGTACTAGAAGGGCTTAAACTCTTTCTTATCATGATGAACTGTATCTCTACCTCAGATCCACTGCACCCTGCAAACATGCATTTTCCAATGCTAAACACTTAGATAAATTGGCCAGATAACGCATACTTACTAGCAATACTCAGATGACACACAGCTCTTTGTTGGCAGAGCACTACTACTACTACAGCCAGTGATTCAGTATTTTGAGAAGACCAATTACAAGATGAGGGAAGGCTGGTTGAAACTGAAGCTGAGGTAGGTAAAATAGTAGTCACACCACAGCTCAGCAGCCTTATTTTAAAAGACCATCTGCAACTTCTGGCTGACAGCTGGAGTAGGTCACTCTTCCTTTCTGACTTCGTGGGTATCTCCTGGGGAGAGGAAGGAGGGGGCCAGGGAGGAAGAAGTGCGTGCTGTGTAGGAGACAAAAAGTCTCACATTCAGTCTGTTAAATAAATACCTGACACAAACCTCATCCCCACTTCTGTGCTTTGTCTTTTCTAGAAAACTGCATGTATTAATTAAAAATAAATTTAAAAAATGCCCACAGGGCAATCCACTGCATTTCCGCCTCCACAAGGTGGGAGGAAGAAACATGACAGATGTTAGGTGGCCTTGTAGAAGGTGATGAACAGACTGTAGAAATGTAGGGAGACATGCAATGGCACAGAATACAGGAGAACAAAACAAATCAATTCTAATGCTCACTAAGTGGTCAATCATTTCAATCGTTAATTCTACAACAAAGCAACATTAGCCAGAAATTAAATGTGAGGGACTTTTAGGTCAGTATCAGTCTGTTGCAGAGAATGAGCAAAGTCAAAACAGACAGGTGTTTTAAATTTACATCTGTTAAGTTGCTTCTACTTCACAAAAATTGGTTCAAATAGACTTGTCTCTAGCTTGTATCCCAGAGATTTTTTTGTAGATTTCAAGATATTATTAATATGACTACTACTTTATAGTTACTTTTGTCAGTAATATCCCATGTAACTAAAACTAGGAAAAGCCAATGCTTCTGCAAAAGATTCAGTTGGAGCATCAGTACATATCAAATGCCACAGATTAAGCGTACAACTATCAGCCTTCATCCCCACGTAGCTTAAAGAAGTATTAAAAACACTCCAAATGAAAGCACACTCACTTCAAACACCAAAGCACAGCAAGCCTCTCTACATCTTGACAGGACTGATGTATCTTGTGTCGCTCTTTGAATACAGCTTAGACACTAGATTAGTCACTACCACTTGGAAATTTGTATTAAAGAGCTTTAAAGGTCTTGTCCATGTAACTAGTATCTTTCACCCCCAGGCACTTTACCCAGTTGCAGAGGTAAAACATCAGCAAAATACAGTCCAACGATATTTGATCATAGCAGCACTCGGCTTTCATAAATAAGGAGAGAGAAAAGGCAGAAATAATTTACTCTAAACACTCCGTAAAACAATGGGCATTCCTGAAACTGCCAGTGAAGGCGAAGGGCTGTAACTGCAGTGCATCTATTGAGTTTCACTTGGTTTGCGATTCTGCCCTTTCTTCTTGCACAGAGGAAGCAGGAGCTCATGGACTCACTTCCTGGAGCAGCTGAGCCCAAGGCAGGCAAGAAAAACAGCTCTGGGTGCTCAGCATCTCCAGGAAACTACCCGTTTGGTCTTGAGACTTCCTCCACAGGCGGTCTTAAAGCATGTTGTACATCTCCCCCTCCCCAAAGAGTCAGAGCCATGTCAATCCTACTTATTTCAAGCCTGCTACTTATAACAACTTCTCAAGACCATGATGATGTGAATTAGGAAGGTTATCCCTCTTCTCCGCGTTCCCTCTCCCAGTTATTCCTTCCTACAGAGAGAAGGGTGTGGGATGGAGCTAGCACACCCATGAAATCTTACTGCAGGCAACACTTCGTTTAACTTCTGCATGCTCCAAAGATTACCAATGGACATTTGGCATTCCATGTTGAAGAGAGAACACTTTGTATTATTAAGTAAGTACTTTGCTGTCAATTAACTATTGCTATGACTTCAGCGGATTTATGCTCAGGACCTATTTGTCTGTGAGGCCTTTCAGTGCTGCGGGTTCAGCTGCCCATTAGAACAGCAGTCCCTTGGGAAAACCTCAAAAGACAGCCTCTTCTTCCCCTTTTAATTTCATTCTGTAAATTGAATTCCAGTTATTATGTGCATTGACAATAGCCTTTCTATGCTGTTTGTTTATAGAAAGTGACATCATTCCCTTTGAAAAACAGGAGGAGGAATCTGTGGAAATAAATGCGCCATGGCAGGGGACCACTTTGGAGCAAGGCTCCTTCACACAGGGCGAGCAGCTGTACAGGGAGCTCGCTGAGGGACCCAGTCCTTTGCAACTGCAAACCACCAGCAGGAAGCAGCCTCTGTGTAAGGAAGTGATTAGGTATTTATATCCTTCACTGTGGCCTGTAAACAGAATTAGTGTGACTTGGACCAAGTTTTAATTATACAGGAGCTTAACGATCTAAGCTGTTGTGGGAGGAGAGCGTGGGGGAAGAGAATGAAGGGTCAACAAAGTGCATCTGTCTGTTTTCTCTCCTTCTCTCTTCAGAAATGGCATTCACAGAGCTATTTTTATTGGGTTTTTCAAGGTGTTTTTTTCCCCCTTAGTCCAAGGATTACTAGATTCATGACTGGCTCTTGAACAAGTGAAAAGCAAGGAGATGCTGGGTCAGAAGTACAACTCCTTACCAGCATGTAAGACTAAGCTTAAAACACCAGCAACCTCATTTCTCAGCATACATTCTCAAACCTGCTAGGCAGGTGAGAATATCCTTTCTGAATGGCACCTGCTCACGCTCTGTGAGCTGACAAAGTTACTCTGCTGCCTTGACCAACAGCAAAAGTTGAGGGTCTTAGTGAAGAACCAGCACTGATTCCATAACTGGCTACTCTAATTAGAAATCTTGGTGAGAGTGGGTCAGTTCCTACCTGTCTGAAAGGAAACTAACCACCTGCATACTTAACTTCAGGAACTGTAACCGGATTTGCATTTGACTCCTTATTTTTCTTACAATCTCCCAAATTGGAATCCACCCTTAGCAAATTGTATTGAATATTACTGTTTCATTCCAACTACCAAAAAAAGCTCTGAAAAACGTGCAGGTTCAGCCTGTCGTTTTGAACATTTTGATCTTTTCCAATTTTCTTTTGCATAAAGGGAACAGTGCTTGAAAATTTCCAACACTCAGCTTGCCTAGGGATTCTCCTCAGCTCAGCTGTTGCAGCTAGCATAGCAGGGAAAGAAGAAGACTTGCACTATAAAACTCATGTTTTGCATGTCTAAATGCACTTAAAGTAATAGCTAAGGCCTTGGCTGGTCTTCCTAGGCAAATGGAGGGTTTGTACAGGTTCAGATCAAGCCTACGTGCTGGGATCTCATTAACCCCTGCCATTCATTTTTAGGCTGGAAATAAGTATAGAGAAGTGGCATGCATGCTGAAGTAGGTAAACGCAGAGACTTCTGTTTTTAGTCACAAATACTGATATTTCCCTTTTTTGTCTTTCAAGTGTTAATTGCTACACCAGCCTACCAACATGACTCCAAACTGACAGAATACACATCACTATCATAAACAAAAAATAGGGCCATCACATTAAAAAAATAGGGTCCCGGCCTACACTAGTTCCACAAAACCAGAAATGTTTTTATGCAAGTAGTTTGCAATCCCCTGGAAAAAAGGCAAAGGTGATCAACAACATTATCCCTCTAGTGATGCTGAAAAGCACCCTAACAGTAAAGGTAATCTGAAATGTGACTTTCAGACAAAGAACCTATTTTCTTTTACACATGGACAGAGTATTCAGGTGCCTTCCAGATAGAAAATACAGCACAAAAATTGTGATTTACTGCTGTCCTCTTCCTTCAGTGGAGCTCATTACGGTTTTGACTAAAAAGCCTCCCTATCAGCAGGAGTAAACCACTGCTTTGTCAGCTCAATTGCCACTCACCCAACCAGAGCACAATCCTGCAATCAATCAACTCCGTCAGGACAGAGGCACCAAGTTAACAGATGGAGGGGGATTTGAGTCATATCAATTTGCCCCATGGATGCTCAGTTAGAGAACTCTCAAATCAGAACTGAATGACAGGCTCCTGCACTGGTCACCTGTGCTTGTGCTGAGCAGACACACAGTTAAGTACTCACAAGCAATATGCAGAGCGCAGGCATGTAGGGGGGGCATAGATGCATAGCTTAGGTAAAGGTTACACAGATTTGAACAGCTGCAGATTACAAAGCAGCTATTCAAGCAATTATTAAGTGCTGTTCACCCTGTGCTGAGACTGCAGAACACAGCTTCATGGTTCCTACACTGCTATTGAAATCAATTTATCAAAGGTTTGGTTTTTCTCTTCAAAATGCCTGCTACTAGTTTTCAGCTTCACCAGTAGTATCAGCCTATGTGGTTAAAGCAACCTCGAAACTGAAGTTACCTTTTTTAGTGTAGAGAGGTTGATAAGAAGGCAAAATAAACCATTGATACCAGCAAGCAGATAGTATTAAGTGTAATAATTCTGTACTCTCATTTAAGGGATGATCAGCTGGATTCAAGTGCCAAGTGAAGAAAAAAATCAGGTTACCACACTTGAAATCCCAGTCAAAGACATCATCATCTGTGAGTCAGCTACCATAGAAACCCATGTCTTGTTCCGTGTGATAAAGTTTGGCACAGCAAAAAACTGTTTCTCTATGCCCAAAGATAAAAACATGAAATATCTAAAATGAATCAGAGAGGGGTTTATTCTGCAAGAAGCTATCTATCATTTTGAGCCAAACTTCTGCAGTTTGTCATTCTGAACTATACATCTACTGCAATGAAATTGGCTTTTCTTTAGGCTGTACTGTTGATAAATATAATTTGTGAATGTCCTAAGTCCTGTTTCTGCAGATTCCAATTTCTTCACAGTGACGGCAATTGAAGGGATCATCACTTACTCACCTAGAATAAATGCCACACCAAGAAGTAAGTCATCCTTTAATTTTTCAAGGAAAAGAAGTTCTTTAAAAAACACACAATTTACAGGTTACCTCCTTTCATAACGCACAGAGACATACCTTCTTAAAGATGTCGTTGTATATATTTACACAGAAGCCACACAACAGAAAACAGTGTTGTCGATTCCAAATGTCAATTATTCTCTTAACACCACCATAAAAAAAATAATCCAAACCTGAAATTCTTCACTTCCTGACAAGCTCATGTAACACCACGCGTTGGCATATGCGTAGGGGTTATGCACTAACTCTATCGTGCCTATCAGTCACATGCACCAAGGACAGGGTTTTCAGAGTTTTCATTCTTACATGTAAAACTGCTAGTTCAAATCTGGAGGGCAATGCTTCAGCACAAAGCGGTCGGCCATGTGTACATCTGGGATTTACTATCTTTCCTGACTCCCATTCAGCTTTAGTGAATGACAGTTTAAAAGGTAGCATTCACATGGTAAAACACTATGACGAGACAGCTAGAGAGCTACAAAATGGACGGCTTCCTAACATGGAAAGAATTTTTACAAACAGAAAATCCCAAAGTGAGTTATTTAACTCTGCAATAGTAAGCAGCTGTTGACCAATATTTCCAAACTATCAATATAGTAAGGTTCTAGTCCTTCATTCAAATGCAAACAACATGCATCGAACATGTGTAAAACAAAACATATTTTTGTGTTCTGTGGCTTCTGGCTAGAATACTTCTACATGTACCCACTTCACAGTCAAGCAGAGTGACTGGAACACAGACAGCTTTGCTTATTTTAAATTAAATTTAAAATAATAATAAAATAAATGGATAATAAAATCCATCTTAAATTAAATTTAAAAAAAATAGTTAGGAGGAGGGGCAAAAGAGTTTATTGAGCAGAAAACAGAATTTACTTACAAATAACTTTCTAAACATGCAAAGCTGTTCAAGAAGCTTAAAAAATAGCAGATTCACTCAACTCTGAATGTTGAACAAGGAAGAAAAACCAAAGGCCATTTGAAGGGAGCATCTCTGCCATTTCCCACTACAATTATGCTATTGCAATGAACTGGAAAACTCTGCAGTATGTATTAAGATGGGAGACTTAGAAAATGTGACTATGCTTTCAGAATCCCAATCAGAATTATTTTAGGCAGCATTTTTAAAACAAGAAATAGAGATTAAAAGTCAGCCAATGTAAAGATTACCAATTTTTTTGACTTCTCACCCTATGCATGTGTTTTTCAGAATGAAATAACTTCTCTAGTTTCAAGGGTTTTATCATGACACTTCAAACAAAAACTATCAATCACTGCTTTTCAGCAGAACAGATCTGAGAACATTAAGTATTTGACTTCTTTCCTTTGCAGAAACTATTCACCAAACTGAAACCTCACTCTCCTAAACTGTTTTCTCCCAACAACACAGAAGAAGTTACTTTATGTCTCTGCTAAGCCCACCTGACGTGCAGGGCCGGATGCCCAGAGCCGACAGGAATAAAGGAAGGCGGCACAGATTAAAACCCAAAACAGAGAAAGAGGGTAGCATGAGAAACAGGACATCACCGGGAGCAGGGCTAGCTTCTGGAGAAGGAGCACCCAGTCAGATCATCCCAAGGTAAAAGCCAGTAAAACATTAAGACACAAGCTACCGTTAAACTATGCACTGTCAATGCCACTGCACACTCCGTCGCTTCGCACGGAATTCACAGGATCAGGGAAGTTGCCCTGCACATGAAGTGTCTTACACTGCAGGTTTTTTCCATTACTTTTCCATTAAGTTGAGGGAGTTCTGGAAACTACTAGAGTCAAGTCAGGAGGACAGAAATCACCATGATTACTACCCTTATAGCACAGGTCTCTTGATGTCAATGGAACAGTATTTTCCAGGGAAGGAGTTTCAGACAGTTAGTCATTGGTGATAGTGCAGGATAACAGACTATTTATAGCACTATTTCTGGAACAACTTTCCAGCTCCTTGTAGAACACTGTAATGAGACAGCTGGCATCATTTTTAAGGTACCCAAGGTGACAGAAGATAGCTGTTATGTGCCATCCCTACAAGCACAACAAATATCACAGGGGCCTTGGAAACCCCAGTTAAGAAAGGAACAGATTAAATTTCTGTTCAGAGAATAAATGGCAATCTTATAACATTTTAAAGAGAGTTTAATGATTGTCAACCCATGTTCTCAGCCTGAATCCCTGCTTTTGACAATTATGCTTTTGAGAATTTCACAATATAAGGGAGAAAAAACTGAGAAGTTGGAAAAAAATGTACACAATATGCTTCGCAACTCATTGCCAAGTCAGGTACTCATCCAACTGTAGAGTCAACTTGATAAAAGTAATAAGCCAGCAAAACTTCACAGATATAGATTAAAAAAAATGAATCATTGTATTTTAACACTTAGCAGCATGGACAAGAGACCATTTTGACTTTCATTCGGTTAAAGAATTCAGGCATTTGTGTAGGTTCTCCATTAACCTCAAGGACATAAACTATCATACAAGAAAGCACTGAGGTACCTCATTGAATTGGAAACCTAACCCCCGACAAGTTGTTAAGATTTGTTTCTGTCCCCAGGAGCTGCTCAGCACCTCTTGCAACCCCCTTTTTCCAACTCCACACTTTTTTATACTAGTTCTCCACTGAGTGCTTTTACTCACAGGTTTCTATCATCGGGTTCATGACTGTACAGCATCCTGAAGGTAGGGTGTAAATTGAAGTATGTGTGTATCAGTCAAACACCAATGTTATTTTAAACTCATTGTACGGCTATTACCACACAAGGATAAGCAGGCCAGCCAGCATAAGATAAGAAAATGTCACATGGGGTTTCATGTAAAGCTTCAATTTCAAGCACAAAAAATCCATAAAACTGCTTGGCTCACATCTACAGAAATGTGAACCTGTTTTTACAGAAGGCTTTGGCCTGACTCATGGAGAGCATTTATCCACCAATAAGCCCAGGTTTTTCCACTTCAGCTGCTCACGACTCAACTTGAAGCTTCTTATCAAGAGAAACAGGAGTTTCTCCCATTCCCTCTGTGACACATTTCAGCAGCAGCTCAGGGCCACAGTTAATGTCTTAGCTTTATAGAATAAAACACTCTACCCTTCAGTCTTGCCAGGATATCTTCAGATATAGGAGTCAAGACTCTTCCTCTCCTTCCTCCCACCAGCCCACTGTAAGATGACAGCAATTCTATGTTTTCCTCTGCACACACACCTCCCTCATAAATTTTAAGAGGTTCTTAAGAAACACAAAGCACCCAAACTAAATAAAAAGTTTAGTCTTTGCTCTGCTGATGCTCTTCAGACTGTAGAATTTGGCTTTCATAAGTCATCTTCAACTCATAATGAAACACCTTATCTATACCTGGATTTTCTACTTGTGATGTTTAAGGAATATGTTAGCAACATGGCAAAAGGAGACTTTAATGAAAATGAACCACAAATATCTCTAAAATGAAGCGGTTACTTGGCTTTGGGGAGGAGGGGCTTTATTAAGAATTCAGTATATCAAAAGAAGAAGAATGTCTTATCTGTGCTATTTTCATATACTGGTGTCTCCATTATGGAGGAAGGGGCACCCAGGACAACAAAGAATAATGCAAAGCAATTTCCTTTAAATATTCTGAAGCACATTACAGAATACCCCCAGTCTGTCAGGGCCCTGAGTGCACTAATACACCTTAAATAGCTGTGACCAGCCTCGCCTGAGGCTGCTTTCACATCCTTGGGCCCAGGAGCTCTATTCAAGCCCAGCCCTGGGCCTTCACTCTTTGCCTGGGCTATGGTAGAGGAGTGCTGGTCTCCATGGCCATATCTGGCCATGGAAGCCCCTTAATCTAGGCCCTGATCCAGAGACTAGCTTCCTGGCTTGACCTCAGCCAAGCCTTATTGTTATGGACCTGCTGGGTGATCACTGGACCTAATCCTAACCCTGACCTATGGATTGACTTCCTGGCTTGACCTTCAATCTGCCTCATGGCCATGATATTGTCTCATGATCTGAATTCTTGGTAGGACCTGGTCACCATCTCCAGATCTGTCCTGCTTGGCTGATGTGGGTACTGGAGGATAGGCCCTGGCCAGTGAGGCCCCTGTCCTGCTAGTCCAGGGATCCCTCTTGGCTTCCAGCTCCCCATCCCTTAGGGACCAGCCCTGATCTTGACACAGTCTGTGTGCACAACATAGGATGATAGGTAGGTGCAAAGCCTTCTTTTAGAAAGGCAGTCAAAGGATTATTTCCTGCCAGAATACTCTCTTTTGGGAGAGAAAAAGACAGGGATGGAGAGGCCTTTGCCTGCACATTTCCATTGTTTCTTCTGTTTTCTTCCCATGTCTGGAGAGAACATTGCCAAGTTTAGCATTCCCCTGATTCATCACATGTCTAATCTGTGTGCATATTAGACATGCTTGGCTTAATTTTTTGAAGACAGCAACTGTCTGAAATAGTAAGTAAAATGAACTTTAGAAGCTCATGACACTGAAAGTCACACTTGTTCATGTTGAGTTCAATGCTCAAACCCTGGTTTAGTGCAATAAAGGTAACTTGCTATAGATTGCCTAGCACATCAGTGACTGACCCAGTCCTGGGATTAGATCCTTCTGTCCTGCACAAGGATTAAAACAAATTCTTTTACTAACTGCTCCACTGGAAAAGAAAGTCAACAGATGAGAATTATCCAGAGTTTAACTTGATTTGGAGAAGCTGAAGAAAAGTAATAGGTATGCAGCTGTTTTTAGATGAAGCTATGGTAATAGTTGCTTTTCACTTCTGTTCTTGTAAAAGTGCACAAAAAAATAGGGAGAGACATCTCCCTCACGAGTGAAGAGGATAGCATCATGAGAATGGAAATAAATAAAACTCATACGCAAATAATAGTTTTCTCACTCTAAAGGAGAATTAATGAATAATTTTTTCCAAAACACTGAAGGAAGAGTTACTTCTACACCACTTCAAGGATCATTTTTTATAACCACAAATAAGATTTTCATAATATGTCAGATCATCAGTCACTATCTTACTAGTATGACTGTCAAAAGACCTTGACTTGTACAAAATGTCACTATGGGAGTTTTATGTAAGGGACATAAACCTGAAAACTAGTTTAACCCTAAAATAGGGAAAATTTATTTGTAAATTTAGAGCTATAATGGATTCCTGAAAAAGAAAACAATTATAATTTTTGGAAGTACATTTCAAGTTGCATTCAAGAAGCGGACTGACTTGCGGTGCAATCACACGCAAGTAACTCAAACTTCTTGCATTAGTTTACCTTTTCCTAAGAGCAGATTGTAATGCCCACCTGCTTAGGGAGTTTCTAGTGGGCCTTGTTAGACAACTTAAGAAAGTGCTTTCCAAGTCTTTCATGAGAGTTGGACAAATGGAATTTATTGTTCACTACAACTTTAAAACAAAGGCCTTCCTTTTTTGGGAAAAAAACAAACAAACAAACAAAAACATTTACCTAAATGAAGTATGCAAACACAGATCTGTTCACAACATACTTTGAACTATACTGCAAGATAATGAACATTAATTTGCAAAAAAAAAATGCTATATGCAGCCAATCTGCATACCAAACTATTAATTTTAAGGTAAAGATACTTCATTTTTTTAAAGTAGTTATGTAGATTGTTTTGCAAATATACTGCTTTTTAGATCAATGACCTCTATTTCTTTTCACCCTCAGGTTATGAAGCTTATTACAGAAATAAAAAATGTTATTTTGTACAATCTTTTCCTGCACTAATTTAAACTTTATTACACAATATGATGAAGTCACAGTCCTGTTTTCCAAAAGGAGGCAGGAAAGACCTGACCACAGCAGAAAGAATCTTGGGAGGTAAGGGGGACAGGGGCAACATAATTACCAATTACTTAAATACTGCAAGAAAAACAGGGGTAGTGAAGAGCATGCTGAGTGAAAGAAACAAGGCTTCTGTTTACCGATGGAGGAGAGAGTCATCTTCTGTTTCTTGTGTAATCTGTCAAGTAAGAAATGTTTGATTTGGGCAAGAACCAGCAGTAGAAGAAAAAATACCACTACTGATCAGTGTCAAATCACCTTTTAGACCCAGAGTAAACTTAGAATGAGACTTCTTGCACAAAAATATCTGAAAACAAAGGACCATACGTATCTAAACATCAAAACACTGATGTTTTGTTTATCATACTGCCAAAGGAACTTAAATTAAACTGCAAGAAGCACATCTTTAGGATACACTTCTTAATCCAATTTATCCCTACTATAAACCTGGAGCTCTTGTTCATACTCTATTTTGATCCATGTAAGTTTTCTGCCTCCTTCTGTTGTCGTATCACTTAATTCTGTTTTTTCATCCTGCTGCTGGAGTATCCTTTGGTGATCTTGGCTTGACTCCACCATTTTCTAGATTCTAAATGGAGACAAGTTTTGTCTGGTACTGTAAGGCAAATAGCCATGCTATGTAGCTAGTAAGTTAGCCAACATCTCTCCCTTTTAACATTCTTTCCTCAGTTGCCAAAAGACTTAAGCTACATCTTCCGTATTGCATTCTTCCTCAACCTGCATACTTCTGCAGTTTAGATGATTGAATCAGAATCAATTCTATCATTTCTAAGCAGTCTTTCTTCCTGATTTAACAAGAAAAAGAAAACTAGTCCTTTTTGAAAATCATATTCAAGGTGCTTTCCAGCAAGAGGTCTGCTAGGAAGGGACTACAATCACAGGGATAAAAGTGCTTTTCAGCAAGATTTGAGGTCTGCTGGGATGGGACTACAGTCAAAGGGGTAAACGGAATGCAACTTTATGATCACTGTGAAATACAGACAAAATACAAGCCTTCATACTAGTCATAATCTATGCATTCAGAGCAGATTGCCTAATGGCAAAACTCTTATCTCCCCAAAGATTTTATCTGTACTAGGTACAAGGAACCTTTCACAGACATATCTAGTGATTCTACTTGTTCCCTGGAAATGAGAATGATGAGCAGTCAGAAGATGCAGTTGCAGGGAAAATCACGCTGAGGTTGAGTGTTCTTGCTTCAGGCAACTGAATACTGGTGCTGGAAAAGGAAACGATGTGCCCATCTCCGACACAGCCCCCATGGGATGTGGGACATTCATCCAAGATAGAAATTTCAAAAGTGTTAATTCCAGGCACTCACAGGAGACCCTTCAGTCTGGCTTAAAAATGCTCAGCATACAGAGCTACAAATGAAGTTGTAGAGGGCGAGCCATACTTTGAACATATCCTATAGTATATATGGGCTCTTTAACATTCAGGTTTTAGGCATCTCAGACCAGGTACTCCAAGTTAGTTACCAAAGAGCTTTGACTTTAATTTCTCTGTGTTTTGTTAAAGTTAGGGCAATGTCCTTTGCACAGCTCATACAAGTATCTATCAGAATTAACGTTTGTGGAACAGACACTCTTCAAAGTACACAACAGAAATGTCCACAAAGATCCTACCAGCAGGCATGGCACAGCCTGCTGTAAATGGGGTCTACCATTATGAAGGGAATGGGAATAAGAGAACCTCAGGCAGCTATGCAACAGCTTCCCATGAGCCCTGAATTGCCCAGACACACCTCAACATCTCGCCGCATGCCCGAGGCCCTCCTATCTGCTAATGGCCACTGGGAGACATAGCTGTCTCCCCTCACCCCGCCGTGCCAGCTCCCCACTCAGGCCCCATGGGAGCGTGGGGAGCAGAGATTGCAAAACCTGTCAATACACTCAGATACCTTACAGGCTCATGTCCCATAATTTGTCTGGCTATTGAAGGACTGCTTTCCTCAGTGAGGGATTTCTTTTTTTTGGTGACTCACTGGCATTTTTCTGTGAAAACTGTTTTAGTGTGGACATTATGTATCAATGTATATGAACAAAATATGTGATTCAGTCAATAATACACGATAAATACACACAGTTTTCATTACTGTCTCAGACACAATGGTATTTAACCACTCTGGGATCATAGCAGTCTTGGGAGGGCTGATCCTCAATCTCGCCTCAGAATGAAAAATAGGGTGTAGTGATCTAAAGACTGCATCGATCTACACAATCAAGGATCCAAACCAGAACTGTAGACGGGAACTGTAAAAGACCATCTGAACAGTCCCCACACCTCTATTCCTACCCCAATGACTTCACTTACTGTAATGTTTCCAACAGTTTAACTGCCATACACTTTCACACAAAAAAATCACAGGGGTCAGAGGAACCAAAAGTTACAAATAATAGATTATGCTGGATGTTTTCACTTTGTCATCACATAGACTCAAGACTATGAGGCTTCTCTTACTGATAAATTCCTCCTTTAATCCATGGTGTTCAATTTGCTTAAATATAAAGCACCGCATTTTCAAACAGTTTTAAACTCATGCTAGGTTTCCCTGGCAGTGCTTGCCCCAGATGGGGACTCTCAAAGGAGCAGGACCCTGTTAAAAGATAACAGGGGGAAACTTTATGTAGTGAAGCTCCAGATTCAATCATCTCAGTCTCCCCTTCAAGTAAGGAATCAGTTTGCTTTTCACAGATGTCTCCAGCTTTGAGGACTCTCAGGTTGCCACCACAACCTGATCATCAGGTTAAAAGACAAACGCACACCCCATCCAGGTGGAATCACAAGAAAAAACTTTTCCCAGACAGTGAACAACTTTCCCTAGCCAATATTTTGGTGTACTTTAGCTAGAGTTAATATAAATTCTTTAGTACAGTTGCAAATGCAACACAACAAAATTCTCAAAGTAAAATAAATAATAAATCGTTGCATGTTTCTAAAGCACAAAGAGCCCAGTGTATTATGTTTCCACAGACTTTATGTGTATTAGTCTTAAAATTTTCCTTTCATACAGGAGATTCCAGTCCCACAGCCTTACCACTGCTGTTTGAACGGAAGCCCCAGTCTTACTCAGCATGAGCTGTTTGGTTGTGTTCAGAGGAATAAATCTAACAGGATAACATGCTCCTTGTAGATTCTAGTGACATTACTGTATATAAACAAACATCTGGATTTACTTTATATTTTCAATAAAATTACACATTTACTTTCAGTAAAATACAATGAAGACAGAGCTGCAGAATTGAGTAGCTTTTGCTGTATTTTTAAAATTATTATTCTAATATGAAATATATCTCGTCTCTCTTCCTTCCCTACCAATTATTTTGTTGTAGTTGTCATTTCTACAATGAACATAGGCAAAATCAAAGAATTTCTATTTTTTTTCATTACAAGAGAATATCAGACTGAGAAGTTTTAAGCCTGAAGGCCTTTGTTTTTAAGCCACTGGAAGGGTTGTGTTCATTAAGGTATATTAGTCATGTGCCTCAAGTCAGCAGTGGGGGGTCTGTAACATCTCCTCTTCCTGCACCGTAAACAAATATGGTTTCACTGCAGGCTAATGTAAAGACGAGAAAATAAGCCATTGAGGCCTTAAGTCACCTTATACCATGTAACTCAGGTTCTGATAGGGACTAGCCAGATAAAAATATGCAAGAAAGAAACTATAGAACTACAGAATTAATTTTGGACCAGTTTTGGAAGCAAACTATAAATGGTGGTACAGCTTACTCTTCAGCCTTTCTGCTGTGCCAGGTGAAATGTTAGGTTTATATTTAAGCTATCTATCCATCTGCAAGGAAACCAAGAACAGCAGCCTAGAAACCAGCCTAGAATCAATCCTACATCTAAATTATTTGTAAAGACGGCTCTTTTCTGAAATTCTGTAGCCGCAGGTACTCTGCTGTCCCGAAATCTCTGCGGGGTCTAGGAGCAGTGTTTCTGGACAATGTTTGCAGAGCACTCAAGCACACTGTTCCCTACGTCTTGGGTAACACGAGCCTTTCAATTTGATCAAGTTAGTTCTCTTACAGATGGAGACATTTATAATTTGTTATTGTTATTGTTAAAACAACTGAGGTTTTGAAGGCAGGAAAAACCCTTATGGAATGAGGTTTCTGAAACATGACCAAGCCAAAGCCACCAAAAATAAGTCTGGCTTGTCTGCAAAACAAAGCTCTAAGTCTGTCTCAGTCCATTCCCTGTGTTGCAGCTATGCTTCTGGCAATACAAACTCACCTTGCCACTTAATCACAAGAGGAAAAAAACCTAGCCAACCCCAGGCCAGTAGTTGAACCCCAAGTCTTAATATCATTCGCACAACAGACCAGAAAACATTAGAAGAATAAGTTTTTCATCTCACTGTATTCCTCTGCAAAGCAAATATACACAGAAGATAGGATTTAGAAACAGAATTAAAAGGCACAAACTGCACAAGCATGCACCAAATTCAGCGACTGTACCCCAGGTTTACGTCAGCAGAAGTGGAGGATTTCACGTGGCCGACTGACGCTCTCCAGATGTCCTCAGGGGACCAGAATGCAAGAGAGAGTACCGAGATGGCCATTCAAAAATTAGTGAAGGTTCAGACTGTTGTAGTTTCCTTCAAATAGTTAACAGCAACCTTTCTTGGAAATCTCCTCTTTCCTCAGTAACCACTGGCTAGAATCTCACCAACAAACTAATCAAACTGCATAACATAAAAATAATTACATTAGGGAACCTCAGAGCAGCACCTGAAAGAAACTCTGAACACAAAACACTGTCTCCTTTTTCTCTTGCATCAAAACCACACAAAACAACGATTATAGGGAAACCATGATAAAGAGAAAAGGAAGAGATCTTGAGTTTTTCTGCGAACGTTCCCACACAGGATATTTACTCGGCCAGTTGATGACTATGGAGACAGAATTCCAGACGTGTGGGTCTCAGCTAGGAAAGCCTTCCCCTCCCCTACACACCCACACATATCCACTTTGTGCCACTCTCAAGCAAGCTTCAGGATGAAAAAATAAGAATTATGGGTGAAATATTTGACATGAACATACACTCCTTGGCTTACGCAGGCCTCTTGATGGATTGTCTTGAGAGTAAATGTGTACCATGCAATTTTCCTTGAATAGAAGGAAATGCCAGACATTTACACAGTGATCAAGTTACCACTGAACTTCGCTGCCTCTACTAAAGAGAGCTGTATGTTTGATCCTAGAAGAGGTTTGGTTGTCAAAGAGGTCACAGGTTTTGAGCTTAAGTAGATTGTACGTTAGTAACCATTAAGAACTCACCATTTATCTGGCAGATCTTACCAGATAGACTGCCCTTATTTCTTCTGCCAAACATTGGGAACTACTGAAGTACTGTCATATATGAAGACTTCTTGATGGCCGTTTCATACTGGTATACCAGTGTTGACTATGACTCTCTCATACCCTACACAGATACCAAATGTTCGTATCAGGCTTCCTCCATTTTCTTCAAGTTAGCAACCTTGTGTGAACCTAAAAAATTAACCAGAACATAACTAAAAGCACTAAATCCTTATAATGTCTATACCAATAAGAGAAAAATTAATATCTCCATGCTACTCACAGCTGATAAAATCTATTTGCGTTCAAAGTATTGAGAGACCATGTGAGGTATACAGCTGTGGAAAGGGACATGACTGCAACAGTTTTTACTCTGTATTGAGCTTAAGCATCGTGTGAACCTAGTGGCCTTTCAGTTGGAAACACTGTTTATTCTTTTTGGTGTGAGAAGCTAACATTCATAGCAATTCTCAAGTCATATGACCTTCAGGAGAATAAAGAGCTGATATTTGCACTTCATCATAAGTCAGGAAGGATGACTCCACTTCCTGCTTGCTAAATTTACCGTAAATCCCAAAAACTGACTTTGAAAAAAGAAGTTCCAGGAGCCCAGGTCTTCCCGAAAATTTATTACAACGGAAAAACAAAGTAGTTTACCCTTCTTCCACGCCTACACCCCAAAGGAAAATAATATTCTACCTACTGATCACAGAGCTCTACCAACTGCTCCAGCCACTCTATTGTTCTAGCCTGGATTGCTTTCCTTGCTGGCTATTAGTCTTGGAGAAAATTCATCACTGAAAAAATACAAAAAAATCTCTTTCACTGATTTTCAGAGAACACATATGCTTAGGCTAATAGTAAGTTTAGACTCATGATTATAATTAAAAAGGAAAAAAAACTTCTCAGATGCCAAGCTCAGGAAAGACTACTCTGACCCAGCTGGTCCCCTGGTTACACATCTTATACAATTATCCTTTTATTTCTATTGCACGTTATGGAGCTCTTAGGTATGGAGAATGCAGCCACAGGCACCAAGTAGCTGATTTTCTCACAGACTTGATAGGATGGATAGCATTGCTAACTATTTTTAATTAAAAAAAAAAATATTGAATATAGCAAAAAGAAAAAAAATTACTTCCTCTGTTAGAAAAAAATCAATTTAAAATGCATGCTTTGCTTTTTCAGCTTAAATACGCCAGTACTTGAAGGTAAGTGTCTTTCTGTGAAAACTGCTGTTTCTAGCCACTGTGGGACAGAAAGTGAAGCACGCATGTTTAGTGCTTGCCTGTTTAATCTGCCATAAGATTTCTACAATTATACGCATCTTGTAATAGCCATGTATCAATCCAGATTCTGACCCCAGTTACAAGGTTGAAGGTTCTTGAAGCTTGGTTGAGGCCACCCACCAATTCTGACTAAATAAAGAGCTAATTATAGCCATATGTTGATGAGTGACAGGTCTGTAAAGGAAGATTTTTGTAAAAAAAAAAAATAAAATTAGTGGAGAACTAAACACTCAGCTTCACTGAGAAAGCATTCACTTTAACTGCAAGCTGTTGACTCAGTATTTCAGTGCTGATCATCAATGGCATGTGTAGATAGCAATCATAACCAAAGAAATTGACCTGCTAGGATCTATAAATGCATTTTTTTACAATACTGAAACTACAGAACAAAATTTGCAGCTTGTTTTGGAAGAGTCACGTTGTTTCTTACTGAATGTTGATCTCGGGAGAGGCAGGAGGACACAGTCGTATTGCATTTTGAAATTTACTGGTATAGAAACCAGGCTTGTCAAGACGGTAGCATCAGTCACCTAGATTTTAACCCCTGCCTGTCTGTTTCCTTCCTAAAGAATGTAGTTAGGCAACAACGCAAGGACTTCCTGTGTTTTAAAATTAGTATTTGCACAGTCTGATGGAAATGTAATGATGGGTCTTTGCTTCTGGTAATTGTGGGTTACACTGTCACAGCAGTTTTGCAAGGGACGAAGGCGGTGGGGGGTAAATTCGGGAGGATGTGGCCACCCCATTAAAAAACAAAGTGGTGGGAAGCTGTCCACTTGACTGAGGATGCTTCCCAGAAGCAGCGACAAGCTGCTGAGATTCGCCATAAAACCCAGTTTATTATTTCCCTCATGGAATTGGCAGGTATGCAGTGCCTTCCTCACCCTCTCCCCAACCAATTTTCCTCTCATGGTAGAGTAAGAACTTGCTGGTTAAGAACAGAAATAAAAAGAAAGTCTACATTTTTAATATAGGTGTAATGCCCCACTACAAACAGAAAGGTGTGACTGCATCCTTGATGATTAACATGGCTAGACTCCCTTATCTCTAGATAACCATCAGGGTGAAGCATGAACATCAAAAAGGTGATTCAGCCCCTCTCAGCCATATCTTGGAACTGCCTATATCTTTCCATTGTCTGAGAAGAAGGGTAGAACAATTTTCATCTGAACACAGGCCTCTCAGTTAGGAGGATGAAAGCTGAGCTGCCATGTTGACGCCACAGCCAGGCCTTGGCTAGATTGTCTTCCCAATTGCTTCTAAATGTGAGTGCCAGTGATACATGAGATATTTTGGCACAGATGCCTCCTGGAACAGTGCTGTTTCAAAAAACACCTCAATAATGCTGAAGTTTTCTGACCAGAATATTTGAAGGATCCTGAGAGAGCTAAGGACCCAACTTTCAGTGAATCCTCCTGTTATGTTAGCAAGGCATTTAGCTGCGTAGGTTTTTCCTGCCACTGGAATAAAGGGAAAGACGCTAAATGACACAAGACACCCTAAAATCTATTACCATTTGATATTACCTGCGTCAACAAGATGCTACTTTGTCAAGGAATAACCTCTTGGGCTTGCAGTATCAAAGAGCCTGCATTGGCAGCATACATAAAATCCAGATTTCACAACTGTAAAAAGGCATATTTGATTTTAGCTGCAGATAAAAGCACAACACAATTCTTCCACAATTCAGCTAATGATTATTAGTATAAGCTACTTTTCAGACTTCTAAAGAAAATGAACCAACTATCCTGTCCAAGTAGATTTGTACTACATCCTTCATCTATAAAGAAGGCATTTCTACATATTTTTTTTATTTTGCTGAGAGATAACTAACATACAGTGTAATCCTTATAATGCTACAATTGTTTTTATAATTACCGCCATGAATTTGCCATCATCTCTTGCATTGTTGTTGAATATTTAAATGAATGCTGGTTTTAGTCAGTATCTGGGGCAGAAAGTGAAAAATTACCCTGCATCATTGGTGAGAATTTTCCTACATTGTCTATCTATCTATCTTATTCCTTGAGCTGACGGGGTCTCTAGAAAGATGGCCCAAAGCATTGTGAATATGCAGGTGTTTGTCTTGAACCCCTTGCCAAGCAGTTTGGCAGTTACGAAATAAATGGTCAGCATGTTGTTTTTGTTAGAAATGATATCTGGCAGACAGATAAGCCCCTTAACTTCATTCACTGATGTTGCTTCAGCCCAAATTTTGTATATAATTTCATAGAACTAGAGATAAGCACTCTGACACACTTCAGTGATTGTTCTGAAGAACAGTTTTCCTCTGTACCATCACAAGTGACACATGAAATGATGGTCACTCTTGTGATGATCACAGTGCAATCACAGTTCAGAGGTTTCCATGCCTTCATGGTTTCACTACAAGAGCAGGAGACATTATTAAGTGAAGACAGCTGATAGACTCCTGAAACTTGCCAGCTTGGTCAAAATCTCCAAAAGCTTTAAATAGCATTTATATTGTCAGCACCAACCAATAAAGCAAAATCAAACATAAAGCCTTCATACCCCTTTTCCAAAAGTTCATTCTCATGTGTTCATAAAATCCACCAGCTAGAGCACAAATGTCCTTTTTTTTTTGCGCACTCTTCACTACCGGCATGATGTCATCATGGAGGTGAATTGCAAAATAAAATGTAACTAATTAACTTTGACAGCGCATTTATTCGATGAAGTATCATCTTGCAAAGCACAGAGTCAGTTACAGACACCTGCTGCCAGACTGAAGAAATCACTGTTAATCGGCTTAACTGCAAGGCTTCTCTAGCTCCCAGACGCCTTCCGACGCAGGCTTGTGGGATCCCAGCAGTGGTATCCCTATGCATAAAGCACGCAGGCAGCAAATCCTCGCAACCTTCCTAGGTACAACAGCAAATTGGTATATTGATTAATAAGAACTGTTTCTGCTTAGAGTGTGGAAGTGTAAACAGGATGGATTAATAGCAGTCTCCAAAAGATTAAAAATAAGCATCACGTTTAAATTTCTATTCAATTAATTGATATTCACAAAGCATGTCCAGTAACCAGCGAATCTCGGATTATTTACCTTTGATAAAGCAGTGTCAAGGGGAGAGTCCTGTGCCGGGGCCCCTCCTGGAGGGCTGGCTCCCCAGACTCAGAGCTGTCCATCACTAATGAGCACATTATATTTCACACTGCACCCAGAAAAAATAATATTTTCACTTATTCTGAGATGTGAAATAAGTAAGTGACTCTCAGCAGATGCCACGCTGTAACAAGGGATCTGCCAAGGTACAACCAGGTGCCCGTGTGCACGGTGGGTGACTGGGGGAGGGCTGCCCGGTCACCCGCTCCCACAGGGGTGGCCCCCCCTGAAAAAGTTCTCGGGCAGCCTGATATCCTCACAGGTCAAATAAGAAACCTGAAATGCTGCTGCACGAACTGCAGCCAGCAGAGAAACATTATGTCTGACCAGCTGAAGCTCCCTGTGTGCAAAATGGACCACAGGCTGAAATAAAACTGGCAGCAGGAGTGTGCAGCTGCACTCATCCACTTACCACCTGAATTTAGCTGCTTCAGTCCCTTCGCCGTGTACCTGAGGTTGTTTTGCACATATCTGCCTTAAACCCAAGATGGGTATTGCATATTCTTCCCCAAATCCTGTACCTGTTTGCTCTGGAAGCATGACAGGCTTGCCCTGAGAAAGAGCGGGTAACCAAACTGACGTACCCTCTTTGTACAGTACAAAATGTTTACAGACCTCACTCACTCGGACCAAGTTTCCACTAACTCAGCAGTTTTAGGGGCCACTTTTGTGACCGTTAAGAAGGACCTCCATTCTCAGAAACTAGAGAGGACCCCTCCTTGGGGGAGCACCTCTGCGTCCTATCCACTGGGCTCCACTACCTTTAAACAAAAAGTATTGCCTGCTTTACTGCAAAAGTGGCCAAAAAATGCAGTGCTTTCTGACACTTTGCCAACAACAACTGCGTGGAAGAAAATTAGCAACAGCTTCAGCACTTGAAGGACAACTCCAGGTCAAATGCCCTCACGGCAGTTTTAACAGCCCATGGTGTTTTCCTGGCTGAATGAACAATTTCATGGACTAGGAGAACCACACCTCTTGTGTTCACCCATATCCTGGAAAGATTACCACCCTTGGTCCAGACAGCCACAAGAGGTCTAGCCTCCAGTCATAGCTGGGGTTGCAACCAAAATTGGAAGATTACTACCAAGTGAAGTGGAAGAACAGCTATCACAGAATTTCCCATATGCTACATGACCAAACTGAATTACAAACGTATTTATCCTTCAACAAAAGAAGTTTGTCCTAGATGTTATACAAATTTAATAATGGAAAGAGAAGTTCATTTTAAAATAGTTTGTACCTGATCATGCTGTAAAAACACTGACACAATCAAGGTAACTGCTGATCACAGCAGAATCAAAACTTAATGTTAATAAAGCAAAAGCATCCCTCAGGGGAAATATGTTCATCTGTATTTTGCCATTTAACAATTGAACAGAAACAACAGTTAATCTGTACTATTACTTAAATACCAGAAGTACCAGAAGGAATTCAATTCAATACATATGTAATAATAAAAATCCAATATTCTGGGGTTTGTTTATTTACTCCTGCATTCCAGAGATGTCTAGATGTGCATGAGGGATAATGAAATGTTAGGAAGAAATATCAAGATCTGTTCAATGAATTGTGATAGGACTAGAACTGTCAGACCTATTGAAAAATATACAAAAAGGTTTAGTCAAGTTTCACATGCAGCATTAATAAAGACTCTTTCATGAAATCTGGTGTCCCTGAATGACCTAACCAGTTCCGTATCCACATCTGGAAGAAGTGGGAATCTCATCAGATGGAGTGGTTTGCTACATGTTAGAAAACACTTCTGTACTCAAAACAAAACCAAGAATTTACAGTCAGTTAATGGAGAACTGGTTATCAGCTTCAATTGATTTGCTCAGGAAAAGGCAATCTTAAATACATGTTAGATTTTACAAAAATGCTGCTTGATAGAATGACAAAATCCATTTCTGAAGAATGATTTAGTTAGCGTGGTAAGGGGGGCTGTAAGAAGCAAAAATTCAGAAAATATATCTTAACTCTGTCTCCTCAGAGCATTTGTGTACCTGTATCTCCAATGACCTCAGTGATAATGTGTTCTGTACATAAACAGTTCAGGATCAATCATTTTAGAAGTTTAATATTTGATCTGTCCTCAAAAGGCAAGTTCCACAATCAAGCAGCAAGCCTGTCTGAGAATTACCTATATACACACAAATACCAAAGCTTCGTAATTAGGGACTTCCCTCACAATAGCTAAGCTAGTCTGCACTGAGCCATATCATCAGCCAGAATCCGAAAGCAAATTCTGGACATCTGAGCACTATGAGCAAGTGATCAGCCCCAAATTTAACACTGCACATAACTGCTTCTCATCAACCTAAAAGCTCAGCACAAAGCTACCAGAGGGATTTTTCTGCCACACTAGAGTTATCAAACATAGCAAGGAACTGCTGTTCCATAGTGCAGAACACCCCTTGCCCAGTTCAGTCCTTATTTTTATGCCCAGGAGAAATGCTCAAAGCCTAGAAAATCTATGCAAATAGCACCAGAAGAAACACTCGCTCTGCTCAGCCTGCCTCCCACTGATGCCACAGGACCCACCAGCAGCGGGACGCTGACGCACGGTGACAGGAATCCCACAGCACCGCATTGCTTTCCTCCACGCGTGCTAATTCACACGCACAGAAGTGACTGTAGCATGGTAACCGTTACGTGAATAATTAAAATGTCGCACACATTATAAAAATGCATGAGAAAATAAGATAAAAAGAGTGATTTTTCTATGCTGAAACTTATAAGGTGAGTATAAAAACTAAGATACCCCCCAGCGGAAACAAGCAGCAATTGCTGGCTTGCTGGGGACAGGTCTGCATCTGTCACAGAGACTTACAGGCAGCACAATGGTGTGATCGCTGTCATGCTACAAAAGCAATTATTTTTGCAAAACGGAATCCCTTTACATTCTGGAGCTATATAAATAATTAAGATTCAACTAAATTTGTCAAAATATATAAGCACAGTGCTCTGCAACATTAAAGACTGTGCTTCATTCACGCAGTTTCAGTTGAGTGCACGTAACAGAACCTTGTCACCTTGCCCAAAGGATATGCGAAGCCCCAGGAGCTCTACCCAGAGCTGGAAGATCACATGGCAGGAACCTGGGGCTCGCATATTAGCTCATGGTATTTGTAACATCTTCCACTACCAAAGCCCCAAGTTAAAAGAAATTGTTTGGGCAGTTCGCATGCAGTGAATCCAACAATGCTTCAACTTAACAGGGAGATTAATCTTTAGGCAAATAGCACTGATTCTAACTTTGTGTTCCCAGCGATTCATGTCAGCCAAACAATGTTCATGGGTTTAGTTCTTACATGCGTTTTATCTGCACTAATAGGTCTCAGGGATATGCCTTTCATCTGCATTAATAGGTCATAGGGATCCAAAACACCTTTATAAAAACCTAACCTAAATTTTCCAATGGCTTTTGCATAAGTTAATAAGTAGACATAAAATATCTGGTAAAAATGAAAAAAACAGACACATCTTTTTTTTTTTTTTCCAATTTATGGACCAATAAAACTTTCAGGCTCAAGGCATAGTTGTTACAGGTCATATTTAGCACAAACAAGTGTTTCTTATGCACATGAGGCAGTCTGCCGCTCTGCTGTTTTCTGGTTCATCCATTTGTCCATGAGCCTGACACTCTTTAAGCCATCTGACCACCTTTAACTAATTTTTGCCAGAGGATAAAAAGACTGGGAAGATCTTCTGAGTTCTCCAAGGACCAGCAGTTAGGCATCTGGGGATCACAAGAGCATCTGATAAATCAGTTTTTATTGTCTGGGCATTCAAAAATGTCAAATACCTTCTTGCTTGCTAGAAACCCAAATTTCATTGGGAAAAAACAAACTTGGGAAAATCCTGAAAAAATAACAACAGATGAGACTGACATCCTTCAGAGTACATTGGCAAAAATCTTGACCTGGTCTGCCTCCGTCCACAGTGAGCAGCTAGAAAGGTATTCCCCCTTCTGGTGAGACCATGCTGAGGGAGATTGGACTCAGCGCATCTCAGGTGAAGGGGAGGTAAATCTGTTGCCTTTGATGTCTATTTGGGTTTGAGGATTCCACCTTCTACTCCATCTGGGAAGAGAAGACTCTGTACAATTCAGGCACTAAACAGCGGTGCCTGGGATGTCTGCTACCTGTACTGATCAGCAGCCGTCCTTGCTGGCTGCAGTCGCTGCTGGCTATTCCTTACAGCAAGCGCTGCAGTGCCATACAGCTCTTTCATCAGGAGACTGAGGGCAGATATCATCCTCACAGAATCTGTATTTCAAAACAGGTAACCTTTCACATGGAGTCTTTTCCTGTCCTTTAACAAACAAGGAAAAAAACCTTCCCATGAGCAACAAGACTCTACCATTTTGCACTGCAGACTACAGCAAGCACCACACCTTCCTTCAGCAAATTTACATCTGTTCTTCTCAGCAGGGCTGATCTTAAACAGCAAAGTCCCAAGCCGTTACCCACCACCAGAGCAAGCCTGACCCACTGCAGATGCTTTCACATGTTCTTGGGCAGATGCCCACAAATGACAGTCTTCCCCTACATCCCTGTGAGATGCTGCTGCTTCCCTGCCCTGCCAGGTTTCAGGCCTTAAGCCTCCTCACCTACTCAGGTTCAGCTCCCAGACCCTGAGAGGGAATTCCATTACATCCAGAAAAGGACAGAGCCTTTGGGGAAAAGCAAAGATTTACCCTGGTGTCATGCCGTAAATTCACAGCCCATTAGACCAATACCTCCTAAAACAAAAGCAAGGAAGCACAGGACCGGCTGCTTTCACCACCGAGCTCCACCCGCACAGGCAGAAGATGAGGTTAGTCCCTGCTGTCATTGCCACTGACCCAACAAGCCCTGCTCCAAGTGCAAGGCTTGCTTTGACCCCCTCCCTGCTCCCCCCCGCTGTTTCCAGCAGATCACCGTTCCCCTGCACCCAAAGCAGAGCGCTTGCTCTCTCTGCAGCTCTCTGGTGTCGTAGGGTGGGATGCATCTGGCCAGCTTGATCCAGCTGCCAAGCTGCAAAAGAGGGCCACCCCTAGCTCCTTTCCGTAACAAGGGTTTCCCAAACACACCAAGCCCACTCCAACACATGTACTTTCTCTTATTACCTCCTTTCAGCTGCTTTTCCCACCAATCCATAGCATGGCTGCTTGATGGAGGATGGAGAAAAATCTGTGCTTCACTTTCACGGGTGAAAGCCCTGTACAGTCTGCTAAAAGATGCCGAGATGTCAGAAGAGCAGTGCATGATCAAAACAGAACAACAGGTCTCCCCCTCTTTCTTCCTCCCTCATACCTGTGGGACTAGGGCAACTTGAACAACCCTCTTCCAGACTAGGCCTTGGCAGTTCAAACCTGTTAATTCAGGTTGGAGGAGCTCTGATTCACAGGGTTTATGTCATATTGTGGTACTTTAAACAGCAACTGTGATGTGTTTTGGATGTGAGGGAGATTGTTACCACTATGGGATTTTATACATCAAATCAGTCTTTGTTCAAGACTGCCCCAGGTCTAATGCAGTTCTTCTCAAAGTATTTATTTATTGCTGGAAGGCTCTTTTCTAGAAAGGAAAGGAAAAAAGGAAAATTCAATGATCAGCTACTGAATGCATTGGTGAGTCTGGAGCTTGCCTACACCAAATTCCTTGTGGTTCATCACCAACTGAGACAATACACTTGTTAAGACAGTTTTAGTAAGGAATCCATTTAGCACACAATTTTTACTTTCCATAGTAACTGAACAGATTAATTCTGTTTTATTGCAATGGATGCAACAAATCTTTCTTGCAATTTAAGATAATAACGTTAATCTGAATTCCCATAGGCAGAAAAGACTGCTATAGCAGTCTTTTTTTAGGCTTATCTTAGCACAATATGATTCAGCTAATAGAGTCTCATTCCACCTGCATGCAAGATACAATTCTTTGACTGTATCCGGATACAAATACACCTGGTTTAGACAATAAGTATAAATCTGGAGTCTGAGGGGATTAGCAAACTGATTGCGCTGCACCTGAAAAATAAGCAAGCCATTGAAAAGTTTGATAATGTAACTCGAAACATTCAGTTTTCCATGTCCTAGAAAGGATGTGAATCCTGTTAATGAAATCTCTGGAAGGGAAAGCGGGGGGATTTTGAGACAATCCCACTCAAGATATTTCATGTCCACATGCAAATGACAGCCAGTACTGTGCCTAGTCTCTTCTGCCCCTTCATAATACTGTTTTGAAACTAGAGAAAAAAAGACAGCAAAAATTTTGGGAGAAGGAAAAATGCCAATAGTTATGTTATTCAGCATCCTTCATGAAATAAAAGGAGACTTCTACACTCATACTGGATTTCAATGTAAGTGAAAGAAAGTACTTCAGATTTTTTTAAATCTCAAACTCATCTTTATATGTAGGAATGCATTTGATCAAAATAACAAAATTTACCACTGAGAGATCTGCTGAAATTTGTCGGCTACTAGGCAATTCCAATATTATAATGCAAATTGAATTCTTTCATCTTTCCATCACTACTTCCTTTTTCAGAGGACCTGACCATCCTGCCTTTTGGGGTAGTTATAAATAGTATAAAGAAAGAGAGGAATTTTTGTATTGCTGGAGTTGAATTGCTTTTATATTTTTAGCATTTATTTTTCATCAATCCACCAACTGCCTTTGTTTGGATAGGCCGATACTGACTTTGTCTCTCTAACCAAGGAATGAAAATTGAACAGACTTCCTTCAATTATCCAGTATCTATCCTTCCCTTATTAGAAGAGATGAGTATCTTGCAGGGACAGAAAGAGATGATCAATGGCCAATCCATTTTTCAGGGGTAAGCATTTTGATAAGTCATGTAAGATGCTAGTTAGGTTGAGAGCAGCTTACGTTCTTCTATCAATTACACAGGCTGCTTTTTTTTTTTTTTTTTAAGAATCCAAAATATCCAGGCCTCGGAGGAAATATTTTCAACTTTCAGATGAAGCTGGTTCTTTTTTTCTTCTTTTAGTTCTTTGTAAGAGAAGACAATGATACAACTTTATCTATAAAAGAACAATAAATGCCTGAGACCTTGGATAAGGACATTATCCACATGCAAATAACAGACTATACTTAGCTTTAAAGTTCTGCTTGTTCCCTAAATACTTATAGACTAACTAGGCAGATTAGACTCCCTGTCTGTGAACCAATTCTTTTACTTTTTTTCTTCATTTAGGTTCAGCAGAAAAACTTGAATAAATCAGAAGATGCAAAAGGGTCAGTTACAGGTCTTAGGATACATGTCCCCCTGCCTAGCCTGCACAAGCCATTCGTTTCTCTCAGTTTTGCCCATCTGTGAAATAGGGGCACTTCTTGCCCTTGGTACTTCTGGTATTGCAGCGTATATCACGAGGACAACGCAGATTTCTAAAGTCCTTTGGGTCTGGCAGGCATCAAGGGCAATGAAAGTGTCAAAAAGCGTTTTTGTGTAGTTTCATAAATCAGCTGTCCTGGCATCTTAGCATTTTCTTGTATCCTCTTGAATAACATCCTTACCATAAAAGTATGGAATGCTCATCCCAAAAAGCAAATATTTCTTAAAAGCTCCCAGTGAGTAAGAAGAACTTAAGAACAAAATCTCATTTCTCTGAAATAAGCAAATTTTATCAAATATTATAGTTAGATGGCCAGACAGTAGCAGTGTCTTAAGATATCAAAGAGCAGCACTATACATTTTAAAGATAAAACTTGCTACTACTTTTAAGTTCTAGAGTACTCTGGGAATACTGGCTTTAGGCATGCATATACTATAGCATTTTCAGTCATACAAGCACTAATAAATAATGCTTATGCGTTTGCATATTACTATCTTTTCACAAATATGTTAGATTACTCATTACTTTACTATAGGTGCAGTACAGACGCTATTTTTATGATTGCTGCAATAACACAGAAGCCATATTTGGCAAGACATATTTAGGACAGACTGACCCCCTTCTGAAGAAAACTAGAGAGGATGAAGTATCACAAGCTCATAAATGCATATTTCTGAAACATTTAAACATATTCTCAACAATTGATCTACTTACTGAGCTCAACATCATAAAAAGACATAGAATATGGGACTTTGGAACACAAATTCACCACCACCTCCTACAAGTTTTAGTTAAATGGTGTTCAACTACACCAATAATCTCTGCAGACATCTGAAGTCTAATATTGGTTACTGTTTTAATGATAGACAAAGCCATAAAGATTGACCTTTGCAACTTTACATTACTTCTTGTAAGGTTGTGCGCATGTTACATTTCATGTATAGCACAGCAAGTGGTCTTACACTTAGATGTTTTAGTGAGAAGCAAACAGGCTGCAGAAAGTCCTAGCATGTCCTAATGCTTGCAGCAAAGATGCAAAAGGTACATAAAAAAATGGATTCTGAATTCCAGGCAAATCAAAGCATATTAAGCGTATAAATACATTTTAATTTACTAAATAGAAATAAGTTCTGGAAAATATTTTAAATTATTACTTGCATTTCTTTCAAGATGTTTGAATGCATATAATCATTAAATAAACTGTAATTTAGAAATTTGGGAAGGTAAAACCCTACACACAACTCAAAAAAACCCCTACGTTTGAAGACTTAATTTCTCTCATGCTGAGGAAATCCAACATTTGTATATGTTTGCTTTGATGATGAGAAAGCTTCTCTCCCTCTGATCATGAAACAATGCCAGAGCATCAGGCCTGATGTGAGGACAATGCAACCCCCTCTGTAGTACACAAGGTTGTCGTGGTTTAACCCCAGCCAGCAACTAAGCCCCACACAGCCCCTCGCTCACTCCCCCCTGGTGGGATGGAGGAGAGAATCAGAAGGATAAAAGTGAGAAAACTCGTGGGTTGAGATAAAGACAGTTTAATAGGGAAAGCAAAAGCCACGCACACAAGCAAAGCAAAGCAAGGAATTCATCCACTACTTCCCCTCGGCAGGCAGGTGTTCAGCCATCCCCAGGAAAGCAGGGCTCCATCACGTGTAATGGTTACTTGGGAAGACAAAAGCCATCACACCGAATGTTCCCCCCTTCCTTCTTCTTCCCCCAGCTTTATAAGCTGAGCATGAGGTCATATGGCGTGGGATATCCCTTGGGTCAGTTGGGGTCAGCTGTCCCGGCTGTGTCCCCTCCCAACTTCTTGTGCACCCCCAGCCTGCTCGCTGGTGTGGTGGTGTGAGGAGCAGAAAAGGCCTTGACTCTGTGTAAGCACTGCTCAGCAGTAACTAAAACATCCCTGTATTATCAACACTGTTTCCAGCACAAATCCAAAACCTAGCCCTATACTAGCTACTACGAAGAAAATTAACTTTATCCCAGCCAAAACCAGCACAAAGGTTCATAAGCACCAAAGTCCCTCAGGATTGCAGATGCAATGCTGCAAGCAGTTGAAAGAGAGAAATCTTTAACTCGGGCAGAGCCTGGTCCCGTTAGCCTCCTGCAATGCAGTATTCCCATTTATGCAACTCCAACACTGAAAAAAGAGCCGTTGGGGTTAATCTGCTAAGGAATGGCACAGCATTGCCCTAGTTAGTGGAGCTGCAGTTGGTCATCACTACGTATGCCCACCACCGGCAGCCTGCAGTTTGAGACCAGCTGCTCCCACCAGCTCCCTTGTTTCGGAGCTGCTGCAGATTCACGTGCCTCATGTCATCTCAGAAGAAGAAGATACAGTTTTGGACTCGGAACACAAGCCCAAAAGACAAATCAGGCTGTTGCTTCCAGGACCACAAATCGTGCATAGAGCTGCAGTTACCCCAGGCCGGGAGCTTGAGTGAGCGGTGGAGCAGACACCATTGTGAAGATGGGGGATAAAGAGCCAGTGGTGCCAGATGCCCTGTGGCAGAAGGCATGTGCTGGGCTGGTTCCCTGCTGCAGGTGACCGGAGACAGCACTTTGATTCTCACCTGAAAAATGCATCAGGCACTTCTGAGTGACCCAGGTCTCCTTGTGCCACTGAAAACTGACATTCTTTTTATCTTGGTCTATTAAGCATTAATAGGAAGCTTCTCCTGCTTCATCAGCCGGGAAAGAGTTTTGCCTGAAGCTGCCCGTGCATTTGTGCCAGCCACAAAAGAAAAACATGGGCTTCCTGCAGGGCACCATCCTTATCATCTAACTTGACAAGCCAGCTGCGGACAGAGCAGACTGGCCTGAGGAAGGGGACCTAGGATGATTGTAAAGACAATTTTTAGTCTTGGCACAGAGCTGTAGCTAAACTGGAATTGGATTAGTCGGACACTTTTCTGACTGACAACCCTGATTCCTTTGGCTATTATCTTTCAGTTCAGCTCTACCCATTCATAGAATAAAACATTACATAAATATACAGACTTTCCCTGCATTATTTCTATCGCCTTTCCAGTTACGGACCACAATAGCCTAGAAGTCACGGCCAGGCACACAGCCCAAGAACATAGTGCCCTTGATCCTACGGCTGATGCACGAGGAGTAAGACAAGCAGAGTTCCACCAGCCCTTTGAGATGATTACTTTCTGCACAACTCACGGTGACTGCAGTGACAAAGGCTTAGTTTACCCCTAGGAAGAGAAAATGTTGTGCACACAGCTCTCCTTTGCCCTGCAGGAAAAGAAGAGGCTGAGCATACATTTTTCCTAGGAACAGGCTTTCTGCAGAACTGGGGTCCCAAGGGAAGAAGGGGACCTTCAGCTGGGTCAAGAAGATTCCTTAAAAACAAGTTTTGTGTCTGGCCAGGCCTCTAAAAAAAATTAGTGGCTAGATGATTTTTGCTTTTTATTCCTCAATACTAAATAGGAATGAGGATTTTTCCACTAAGTGCAGAAGACCCACATTCTGAGCATTCCTGCAGTAACATTCAGTCATAGTTTGACAACATTTTCAAGTGACAATCTTATTGTTTTAATTATTGTTGTATAAAGAGCTGGAAATACGCATCAGACTCAGTTCCAGCTTAAAAGTTTTGTCTGCAAGAGGCAGCTGTTGCAGGGGGAGGAATAACTCAGGACAGAAGTAGAGTATGACTGTGGGGATGTCCTTCCACTTTGTCAGATAACAAACAGGAAAAAACAGTCGTCGTTTGCTCTCTCCCAGCCCAAGGCCATTCAGAGACCAGAATTATTGGCCATCCTGTAGGCTTGGAAACTCAGTTCACCTGTCCTCTTATGGAATGGCTGGCTCACAAATTTTGTTATCCACTAGTTTGAATTCCTTATGCAATGAGTGCTTTTATGCAATTGCTAGACTACAAGAAAAAAAAAATCCTAGGTAGAAGATAAGGTTTGGAAGAGAGCCAGTAGCTCAAAAAAGCAGGGGTGACAGCTAAATAGCCAACTGGGGATGGAAAGACCAAGCACAGCGATTTAAAAAAAAGAGAACTAAGACCCATTTTCTGTAGTAGGTAATTAGCAGCAGCCTCAAGAAGGAAACAGAGGCATCTTTCTGAAGCAAGGCAATACCACAGCAGGGGCCACTCAAGATTCCCATGGTGCAGTTGTGGTGAGGGGCCTGCTTTGAGCTCAGGAAAGGACCGGGACTCTAACACAGGTTAAAGCTCACGTACTGATCCGCATGATGGATTTCTGACTGCGTGAGTAAAGCTAACGTGCACTGTCCTGATACAACCCGCTACTGGGGACGCCTTCAGACTTTGACTCTGTTGCTTAAGCAACGATTACAGACACATTTCACTACCAGGCACAAGGGAGTTTTCTGATATGTTTCATCATTTATACTGTAATATACCTCAGAGGAACACATTACAGCACTGTACATGATCCATACGGACTTCCATCTCCAGTGAGATGCCTCCATCCAAGATACTCCTGGACCAGATCATTTTTCTATCAAAAGCAGAGAGATTATGTCTAATTATTTCCTGCTATCCTCTCCGTGTCTTTTTTATTCCATTAAACAAACAGACAGTGTTTGGTATATGAGTAAGAAATGTAGTGTAACAGAAAATATGCTAGAAAGGAAACGATTGCTAATCACTGCTTTTGGCCCAAGACAGCTAAAATGACCTATTTCCTCAGCTCATCAGCTGAGCAAACTACTGACTTCAAGATGTGAGAAACCATCCTTGTTCTTTGCTTCCAAAGACAATTTTGTTTCTGTAATGCATTCGAGGAGCAAATATGACCTGGGCTGAAGGAGAAGCACACAAGAACTACATTCATCCCAAAACAGAAGACATGAATGGGAAGCAGACAGACAAGCCTAAACCAGAGCCTAACAGTTTATTAAATAAGTTTAATGATTTCAATATACGGGACTCGGGAGAGCATCAATTAGGTTAACATTTTCCCAGGACATTCCAGGCCATGTTATGAAGTAAAATGTAAACTACTCTTAAAATAAAACTGTACTATTGCTTTGGGCAGCAGGAAGATAAAAAGTTAATCAGAGCTCTCAAGTGACCGATCAGATGGAAATTAATTACAGATGTAAGGGGCCTGATTCATTATCTACTGTTAAAAAGTATCAACTACCTTATGAACACATAACAAACCCCCAAAAGGATATGCTTCTCTTATACTCCACTAAACTACTCGGGTGTCTCAGTATTTCCAGGACTGAACATAATTTTGTGACAAAGTAATTAATCGCTATGTATGCTTTGTAGTTCGCACTGTGAGCCACACGCTCAGTGTCCAAATGTTTTGATTCAGGAAGCTTTAATTTTGTGGTGGCTTGTTTTTGCCAGGAATGAGGAGGTAGTCCTCAAACGTGAGCTCACCTGAAAATTTCAAACGGCAAGTTAAAATCATATATTTACAAGTGGCTTCGGGGCTTCCCTTTTACTTTTCTCTGGCTCAAGAACAGCACTAAAGGTTCCTTTCCCCTAAAAATAAATCATCCCTCTAAACTGAAACAAAATAGGGACACTTTACTGAGAAAATATGTAAAAATACAGAGCTGTAAACAATATTCTTCCGGAATTTCAGCTATAAGTTGTTCTCAGACCCATGGCAAGGAATGGCCTCACTCCCAATAAAATCTAGTCCTATCAGAAAGAAATTAGTTACTGGCAATACAGTTATCTAAAACCAAATACAGCCTCAGGAAGACAAAATTTAATATTGAATTAATGCTTTGAAATATATCCAGCCTTGTCTTCAAAAGCCATGAGACTTGCTTCAAAGAAACGGACCTACTACGCAGATCTTCTACAACTTACACATAAGCATACACGCAGGCCGTGTCTAAACTGGCAGGCAACCCAGCTCAACGCAAGCGAATGAGTAAAACAAGGCAGCTGGTGCAAGGCCCCTGCATCTACGTGAGAGTTTGTACTTCAGCCCAACTTTAGTCTGGTTGGTTGGAGACCAAATGATCCCCATCGCGGATGCGGTTTGAAGCTGTCTGATGGACCGACCGCTGGTCCATCTGGAGATGATTAGAGCTTCCTTAGGGTGATGAAGATTCGGTGCTGTTAATTCAGACACACTCGGGCGATCACAAACAGCTCCTGCTCCCCTCTTCTCAGTTTGTTGTCCTCTCCTGCCTCGCACCGCTCCACTCCATCATCCCCGGGACACCATGCCCATGGCATCTGAAGTGATCTACAGGATGAAGGCAGGTTTGCACTCTCGTAAGCATTTGAGTTTGCTCCGGTGGGCCCAGAAGGAAGGCTGTACCAGCTTAAGGGCTGCTGTTTGAGACAAGCTCCAGCTGTAGGAGGGAAAAAGCCTCCAGTGACAGCTGAGACTGACTTTGCCAAGTCACCCGGGGAACCAGGGGCTCTCCCGCTCCAAGCCCACCCCACAGCCTGTCATCCGCCTGTGAAGGATTTTCGGAGCTCACCTCCTGCTGACTCTCCAAAATACGTGGAATGGCTCTCGGTTACAGGAACATATTAGCACAGGAGACTTTGGGTGAGGAAGACTGTCCACCACTCCTCTGCTGGCCACTTCTCCTCTGAGCATCAGACACAGACATCTGATTCCTCACAGGGCTTCCACCGTCCCGAAATACTTGCCAACCCTCCTTGAAGGTGGCAAGGTGAAGGTGACACCACAAACCTAGATGCCCCAGAGAAACTCGATTACAACAAAACCCCGAACCCCCCCGAGAGTCTGAAAACGTTGAGACACTTCCACAACGCGCTCAGAAGGGGCTCGCTTTCTCCCCTTTCCCCCGGCCCTTACGCTGGCCGAGCCCCGCGGTTTGTCAAGGCCGTGGGTGAGAGGGGCCCAGCGTGCCCCCAGCCAGCGAGGACCCCCTGCAAGCTGCCCCGGGGCACAAGCACGCTCCCTTCTCCGGGACTCGGGCAGAGACTTTGAAAGACGACGCGGTCGCACCGGCAAGCGTTCGCCGTTCATTTATTGTGGGTGTCCGACCAGGAGGAGAGCCGCCGGTCGGACACCTCGGTTCGCGCCCCGCTAAGGACCCCCGCCTTCCCCGCCGCGGGACGGGGCGGGGGCTCGGGCAGGTGCCCGGCCCGGCCGCTGCCCCTCGGCCCCTCCGCCGCCGCGGGCGGGGGGCGCAGCGCGGCCGCTCCGGCGGCGGGAGGAGCCGCTCGGTGCCGCTCTCTCCCCCGCCGCCGCCGCCGCCGCGGGCCCGTCTGCCCAGCCCGTGTCAAACCCACGTGCTCCGGCAGCCCGCGCCGGCGAGCGGCGCCCAGCGCCCGGGCCCCGCCGCCGGCCCCGCGCCGCGCCGGCCCGCGGAGGGACCTCCGGCGGCGGCGGCCGGCCCCGCACCGCGGCCTGCGCCGGCCCCGCGGCGGCGGCGGCGGCGGCGGGGAGGAGGAGGAGGAGGAGGGCGGCGTTTTCCTGCGCGGCGCCGCGGCCGTCGCCCCGCCGCCGGCGAGCGTCAGGCGGGGGGAGGCCCCGGCCCGGCCCTTCCCCTGGCCCCCGCGCCCCGAGGATGGCAGCGCTGCCCGCACCAGTGGCTGGCGGCGGTGTCCCTCCTCTTTTTTTTTCCGGCGGCGGCGGCGGCGGCGGCAGCGGCGGCGGCGGATCATTGTTGTGTGGGAGGAGGGCGGCGGGGATGGACTTGATCTCCCGGGTCTCCTGCTAAGGCGGCAGCACAGCGCGCCCCGCCGCCCAGCCAGCACCCGCCAGGGCCGAGCCGCGCCGGGCAGGCAGGGACCGGCCCCCGCCCGCTTTATTTTTAGGGGGCTCTGCCGCTCCTCGCCCTCGCCCCCCGCCCCGCTCGCACTCACGCACAGGGACACGCAGGCACCCTCCTCCTTTGCCCTTTCATCCTCCCCCCCCGCCGTCCTCCCGCGCCGTCTCCTGCCGCGGCAGATGCGCTGGGGGCCACCGCGCAGCTGGGACTATGGTGAAATTTCCAGCGCTCACTAACTACTGGCCCCTGATCCGGTTTCTGGTCCCTCTCGGCATCACCAACATCGCCATCGACTTCGGGGAGCAGGTAAGGCAGCGCCTCCCCCGGCGGCCACCCCTCGCCCTCCCGCAGGGCCGGGCCGGCGGGGATCGGCGCGGCGGCGGGGAAGGGAAGGGAAGGGAAGGAGAGGCGGGCCGGGCCCTTCCCCGCCGGGCCGGGCCGGGCCGGGCCCCGCCGTCCTCCCCCGGCGCATCGCGGGGACGGCGGGCGGCCGGTGCCGCCGTACGTGCCCCGGCGGCGGCCCGGGAGCGCGGGCTGCTCCGCGCCCCGCTGGATGCGCGGGGAAGGACGGCGCCTTCTGCCTTGGGTTTTGGGTGTCCCCGTCCCCGTCCCCCCCCCCGTTGTATTTTAGGATTATATAATCTGAAATTACATAACGCGGGTGCCGGGGGTCGGCTGTGGTCGGGCCCCCGCTGACACGGCCGCTCAGGTGCAGCAGCCCCTAGCGCAGTGCAGCGCGGCCCGGCGGCGCAGCCGGCAAGCCCGCGGGCGGCGGCGGCCGCCGGCTCAGCCCGGGGACCCGCCGTGCTGGAGCGGGGCGCGGCGACGGGGAGGCCCGGCTGCCGCCGCCCGTCCCCGCCGGCCGCTGCCGAGGGGCTCCGCGGCCCCCCCGCCGCTGCCGCAGCCGCAGCGGCCCCCCCCAGCCCGGCCGCCGGCAGCCCCCGCCGCGGCATCCCGGGAGGAGGGCGGCAGCCCGGCGGGGAGCCGCCCCGCGTCCCCTGGGCGAGGGGGCGGCTTCCCGGCGGGGCTGCGGCAGGTGAGCCGCCGCCGGTGCTTTGTGAGCCGGGAGTCCGCGGTGAGGGCCACGGGGCAGAAGCCCGGGAAGATGGGGGCACAGCAGGAGGAGCCGCCGCCGCCGTGCTTCGGCCGTCACCAGACCCGTCCCCTGTCCCGGGCGCTGAGGAGCTGCCCCTCCGTCCCCTGGCTCGCCCTCGGTCGCCCTTACGTGCAGCCCTGCTAATCCCCGCTTGCCGCGTTTGCACTGAAAACGTGTTTTGTGCTTGACGCACCCGCTCCTCCTTTGCCCCAGCTTTCCACGCAGGGTGCTTGTTCGCCACACCGCTGTGGGGTGGGGAAATCTCTTCTCTCGTGTTCTGGTATTTATGACAGGTAAGGCCCCGGTCTTGTGTCAGGCTGCACTATATAGGGCCTATCATTACATTTTTTAGTAGGACGGTAGACGCTAATACTTACTCACGAGTGTTAAGCTGGGCAGCCACAGTGAGTATTGCATCTCAAACAGCTTTTATCCTTGTCCTGAGTCACTCAGTTTTGCTGAGAAGCTCTTGTTTTCTAAGCAGACCAGGCAATTGCTCCCATACTCCTTGAGCAAAGATACCAGAAAATTAAGTGTGTGCTTTCACCCACTTGTAAAGAAGAAAGTGAAAGAAAAAATAGTACAGTGGGAAAAAATAGCTGACATTAATCATATGTTTGTCATGGCTGTGTTAATCGCATTTTGCTTCCTAGTCCTTTAAATAAGCTGTAATACTAAAAAATGCAATTCCATCCTTGTCTAACAACTACATAATTTCCTACTAAGTCAGGCTTCTATCATCAGTCATACTCGGGGAGGGGAAAAAGGGAAAACTAAAGATAGAAATGACAAAGGAAAAGGTGATTTAAATGCTAATAACTGTGCCACGATAATAACATACAGCAGAAGTTAAATTGAAAGGAGTTCACTCAGCAACTGAGTATGACAGGTGCATGTATACAGTTTGCTTCATACAAGGTCAGCTTGTTTCCAAATCCATGTCAGCCCATGAAAAATATCCCCTTGACTTCAGTGTGCTCTGGACCACGGTTTCAAAAATTGGCAAGCAAGGGATGATGATTTTGTAAGTGAGGGACTTTCTGGCTGGCTGGGTACCAGTGGCACGGGAGGGATGTTAACATGTGGATGGTACATGTAAGCACTTAGCTAATCAACTTTGACAGTCTTACGGACGGAATATCTCAGAAAATGTGTTTTATTTGATTGCCAAGCCATAGGATTGGCCCTCCAGGGGAGGTGCTTAATTGAAAAGGGGGAAACCTAGCGACCAGGGAGACTCCTGCAGAAAACCCCAGCTTGGGAGTGGGAGCTGGAAGGATGCTTTTTGTACCAGCCGAGTGGGAGACTTACCTACAGGGAAATCAGGAAACCGAGGCAGGGACAAAGTAACTCCGGGTCTGAAGAGGACCTCTTACAGACAAAAGGACAGGGATTTTATTTTCCTGTATATAATCCATGAAGTTATTTTTTACACTTGTAGGACATGACTGTTGGACTTGGGTGGCTGAAAATATACTGACTTGCTGAGCCAGTCACCTTTCTGCTCTCCAAAACGGTAATAATTTTAATGACAGGGCTGAATGGAAGCAACATAGAATGGGTGTGCCAACAGATAGCTCTGAAAAGGCTGCCGTACCTCCTCCTGTGAATGTATGCTGCAGATAAAAAAGATTTCTAAGAATGATAAGGGAAGTAAAATTTGCATGAAGTAATGTTACCCGCTCTGGACAACACTGTGAAAGAGACAGGAGAACCATAGAAGTAAGAGATGACTGTAAAAGAGAGTCAGAAGTAAGAGATGACTGTAAAAAATTAGGGAGAGAGTGGACCTTGCCTGACCAGGGAAGAAGAGGTGTTTAAGAAACGCTGTAAGTCATAAACCCTTTTGATGTGTTGCATTCATACATTGCTCTCTCAAGCAGGGAGAGTATTTGGAAGCAGAGTGTTCAAAGCAGAGCCTTTTTAACAAAACCTAATGCTGTAAGGTACTTGAGATTGAAAAGTGAGAAACAAAGAGAATCTCACCTTTTTTTTTTTTTTTTTTTTTTTTTTTTTTACCTGGAGAGGCTTTTCTGGGTGTTGAATAGTTCTATTCAGTAGCAAACATCACTAGGAAATTGCCAGATCCTTGGTATGTGACTGTCTCTAGATTTCTTGCTACTTTAAGGGAAATTTACAGTAAGGCTAGCGAATATTTGCTGAACATCGTTTATGACTATCACCCTTGCCCCATATGAGATGTTTTCTATGACAAGGCTGTTCAATTTGTAGGAAGTAAAAAATGCTGGAGCAACGCTCAGAAGAACGAACAAGCTCATCTCCTGCAGTCACTTCCAGAACCGCTATAGCCAGTGAAGAGCCTCCTGTTGACCTTTGGACCCTAATCCAATACCCCTTTAGGACAAGGCTGTATTACAGAGTTACTCCCATCTAGTGAGCTAACCTCATCTGTTCACCTCATAAAATCTTCTTAGACAAATACCTGATTCCGCCCCCCACCCTGCTAAAAAAGGTAGTCCTGATGCATGACCAGGTAAATTAGCAGAGGATTAGAGAAATAAACCATTTCTAACCTATTTCCATGATTTCCTTCTGCAACCCATTTCCCCTACAATTTATTTACAGTACTACATAGCTTTTATGAAATGAAATACTTCATAGCTTTCTTCTTAGAATAAGGCCTTCAGGAAAATTGTCCCAGATATTTTGGCTGAATATTCCTTCTCCAGACAAATGTGTGTATGTGTGTGTGTATGCATGTATTTATGTATTTATTTTTCTCTAGGTATATGCTCACACACAGAAATATACACAACAGAGTGTTTTATTCCCAAGAGCTTAACGCTTACCACCAGAAGAAAGATTCTCCCTTTCACTCTGCTGGTGAGAGCATTTGACCCTCATCATCTTATGCTGAGATTCACAATAATTAGTGTTTTATTTAGAGCTCAGCTGTTAGAGAGCAGAGTTTGCATTAAAAATCCTGGCTCCCCTGAAAAATGTTGTTGGATGTACTTGCTTGGAAATTAATAAACTGCTCCTACCTGATGGAGCGCAGCACAACCTCGAACAACTCACCCAGCGAATAATACCACCATTACCCCGTGCACTCAAAAATCGGTCACCACCCACATCAGTTTTCCTTTTAACTCGGTTTCAGAGCTGCTCACATATATTGTGGTGGCCTGATTGGTAATGTACGTGTACCTTTGCATTAGCATTATTATAAAGAGGCGAAAACCGAGGTGCATGTTAGTTCACTAACTCCCTCAGAAGTGCCGAATCAGCCCTAGGCAGCGTTAAATAGAATTTGCAAATGTGGCTGGTAGCTCTCTCTGCTGCTCACGGGGTGGCAAAGGCCAGGCAGAGAGCAACATTTTGAACTCAGGGCCTGGCTGCAGTCGTCCCTTAATTATGAACAGGAACAGTAGGAGGTTTTTTTTTTCCTTTCTAGCTATCATATGCATGAGCCCCTGAATCATTAGTTTCAATTGCTGTCACTAGTTGTTGGCTGGGCAGTTTTAGTTGCCAACATAACTGTTAGGTATGCAGACATCATGTTGTTCAGCGGCTTGTAGGTCCTTGGAAACTAAAACCGAGCAAGCAGAGTCCTGCTGCCGCTTTCTCCTGAGGTCGCTCGGGTGCTCCGGCCCTGCAGACGAATTGCCGTACGTTGCGCGCAGTGTGGTGGTTGGGATCAAACAGGCGAGCCATAAAGGAAGTGCTCAATGTTTTGGGTTCCAAACTATTTTTGCAATAATTTCTTGAAGAACAAACCGTTTTTTTCTCCCTGTATTTCAATGTTGTTTTGTTTTTTTTTTTTCTTAAGAAAAAAAGTGTTGCCAGAAAAGGAGAACAAGTCATGAATAATGTATCAAAAAGAATTAGTGAGCTTATCATCTGCCCATGCCATTTGGAAACTTAGTAGGGGGTTAAACATTTTGATTAATGCTTTATGAAGCTCATTTTTGGGGTAAGTGTTATTGTCTGGACATTCAGAACAAGCAATGGGAGAGTTCACATTCCCAGCTGTTCCCCGGGGATTTGGGCCAAGTTGCGTAACCTTTCGGTGGCACAGTTCCCCTGCCTTTGAAGTGTGCCTAGACGCCTACCTGGATGTCACAGGGATGTAATGAAAATTCATGTGTCAGAAGCGCGCCGAGATGAAAGGTGCCGTATGAGTGCAAAGTACTCCTGTTATTGCTGTTGTGAGAGGTCAGGGGCTCGTTGAAATCACGCAGGACTTCAGTACCATATAAACAAGAAAGCTAACAAGGTCTTATAATTCGTGTAGACCATGACTGTATGTTATTACCACAACCACATTATTAGTATGGCACACTGATGGAAGTGCCCTATTTGTTTTAAATTAATGTGAACTGTTCAGCATTTTAAATTAAATTTAGATGAAATTGTGTTGAAGAAGCAAACATCTACAGCGTAGGCTATCAACAGATTTTTTTTGTTGTTTCAGTGGTAATATTTTGAAGGAATTAATTTCTCCTGCAGGATGCACAAGCCAAATTGTCAGGCAAGCGGCTACTAGGCAATATCAGTGAAATACCTCTAACTTCCCTGTTCGGAGTGAGAAAATCTGAGTGAGACCTTATATGAAGGATTGAAAACCAAACCACACACACCTGAAGTAGTAATTTTCAGGATTTCTACCTTTGTGCTGACTCTAGAGACTTTCTTCTTCTAAGGAACATGGCTTTACTTGCTTTTGCATGCCAGCCTGAGCCCTACAGCCTTAACTCCTAAATAGTTGTTTGCCGAGCATTGAGGGGTTTCAAGCCAGTGCTAAGTGGCCTGCAGACAACACGGACAATTCTTGAGACTACCCTAGTGATTAATTAGGTTTATATGTCTACGTTAGTTGCAGCGGACATTAGGTACCAGGCATTGCATTCACCAGTCACGCAGGGCGTTTGCTGGAGTCTCACGGCAACCAACGCATGCTGAGATCTGGGAAGAAGTCAAAGATCTCATAAAATATTTGCAGATAAAAGCCAAATCTCAGCAATGCATTTATGTTCTTAAAGGTAACAAAGACACATATTCCTGGCAGCTAAACCAATATATATTTGCATTTTATAGCACATAAGGTACAAAATAAACAGGTTATAAAGAGCTGTGGGGCTATCGCCACTGAAGATTTCAGATGATACTAGAAATGATGAGAATGAACCTATGAAATGAGGAGTCCATGCCTTGTAGTGCTCCATGTTGCCATAGCGTAAAATATACAATCTAGAGCTAGGATCTGTGCTATGGCTCGTTTGTCAGTACCTTCTCTCTTTTCGTCCTACCCTCTCCCTCCTTCACAAACTCTTCTAGTTCCCCGCTTCCCGCTCCCATTGCCTCCCGCCCCCCACTGCTGTGTCAGCACGGCTGTAAGGACTTCTCCGGACTTTATTATGCTTCCCTGTTAAGAACCGGCAGGTTTCATACTTGATGGTACCCATCAAGCATGTCTGAAGTAGTTGGCTAGCTATGTAACTGCAGAGATAGCCTAGTTCCAGCAAGGGGTGGAAGGAGGGAGGGAGAAGCAACCCCGCGCAGCACCAACCAGCCACTTATTTTTTTCTGAAGTAATTTAATTTATCTCAGAAATGTGAGTTCAGATACTACTTGTCTAGTAGGTTGTTGGAAAATAAAACTTTTAGGTCAGGGGGGTGGAAACGATTCTCCCTACCAGTAGAGTAACCGATGCGGTGGGAGACCACGTGTATTTACCCCTTTGCCGAGCAGTCCCGAGTCCCAGTGTCTGGGGTGGAGGGCTCTCTCTGGAGATACTCCAGTCATCATATCACTGGATATTCACTGCAAAAGGGTCATGCGGTAGCCGAGTACTTCTGGTGCTTATTTCAGAGATAGGGGAACTGGGTTCTCCCTATGTCAGTGAACATCTGGTAGACTAAGACAGCATCAGGAAGGAGAGATGAAAATACCCCGAACCTAATTTTAAAACATGGGTTCAAAACTGAAATTTTAAAAGAGGTTTGAACCACTGTATTCTGTGTCCTGGAGAGAAAACCCCCAGTAAAACTTTTGGTTTCCAATTGAACTGACCATTGGATTTGTTTCAGCAGTTTACTTGCTCATTTACTGTAGTTGCATTTTCATGAAACCAAGAAAGCTGAATTCATTTTGCTGCTGCGTGGAGAACTTGGTTGTATACAAAAGCTTATATGACATGACCAATCTTATGACTGTTTGAAGATAAGTGACTTTTTGTATGCAAAGAAGGCATATATGCAAGGCTCCAGCTCTGAAAGTGCAGATTCTAGCTATTAATTGACTTCCTACCTTCATCCTAGACAAGGCGTTTATCTCTCTCTTTGTGTGGATTTTGTCAGTTCTAAAATAGTGATGTGTTTCACAAGGCAGTTACAAAGTTTATTCCTTCATGTTTGTAAAACATGGATGTAAGTTGCTGTATAAATAGAAAATTTAAATATATCTGCCAGCTCATGCAGAAACCTCCGTGCATAAAACTGAGCAATTCCAAACAGATCTTGCTTTGTAGCTGCTTTCAGAAATCTGTGATGTTTTTAAATAACATATATATTACTGCTGGGCTCAATTCCAGTTTAAATGGCACATCAGAACATGTGTTTCTTAAAAAAAATATGGAAAATTTGTAATGACCTTAGATTTTAACAAGCTATTGTAGCTTGTAACTAGCTGTTAGTACCGCATCCTATTTGTACTTGGAAACCTGTGGATTTTGGGGAGAGAGAAACAGGGGTGTTAATGTGCAGTTACATCATCAGATTATGCTTCCTTCTGCTTGATTGATTTTCTACTGACATGATACTGCTGTAGCTATGGCTTTAGACACCGCCGCTGCCTTTTCAGGGAACTGTTAGCCAGAGGATTAAAAAAGAACCGCCATAAGAACAGGAGACCTAAATGACCCATGAACTTCAGTGTCGGAAACAGCAAGGCTCTGCAGTTCTCCAACTTCTGTCTCCTCTATGGTATCGCTTATCTTTCAGATTTTCTGCAGAACTTTGCTACCCTGCTTTAGTTTGTCTGCATGTGCAGTTTTTCTTGATTAGTTCCTTTCAGATGTAGTGCAGAATAAAAGCGCCTGCATGAAACATTAACTAAGAATAATTCCAGGTGTAAACACGCGTTTCATTCCAAAGAGGGCTGCAGTACAGCATTGTTATTTGCAAAACTACAGTTAATTTCCATGCCCTTTTCAAGAGCATTGTAGAAAAGGAAAAAGGAAGAATACTGGAGAGTTAAGAGCAGTTTGTTTGAAAATCAGTGCTACAATGGCATGAAATCTCAACTGCTGATTTAAGTATTTTCCCCAAGATAATGCAAAAAATTCACTGTTTCTGATGTGGCAGGAGTGTTACTGTTGGAGAAAGGGTCGTCACTGTTGCCCAGCATGCCCAGTTTGCTTTACTGATCTAGTGGTTCAGTGGTTCAGTGGTTCAGTTTTAGCGTGGGAAGCGAATAAACTGCAAGACACGACTTATTTTCAAGTTATTTGCTGCACACAGCTTTTTTGCATTGCTGTTGGATCACTAAGGCAATTGTTTCCAGCCCTTTTCACTTTTCAGAGCCCAGAAAATTTTCCAGTGGAGATGCAGAGAAAATTCACATCCGTGCAAGCTGGAGAGCATATTTGTGTTTACATCTTTTTAGTTACCTGTCTCCAACTCCTCGTAAATATTCCCTAAGGTACAGGGTTCTGTGGGGCTGAAAGCTGACCACACCAAAGCACATGCTAGTACGTTTGCTGACAAATACCTTTGAAAGGTTTTTGGCAAGGAGACGGTCTGTCTTCTTGGCTTCTTACCTGTGTTTCGTACTTGAATTAGTGAATGAAGTCAGATGCAGGCCATACCTGAGCTTTCGTGTGCTGGCCTTGGATCTTTGTGGCTGCACGGCTTTGACCTGCTCTGGCCAAAGAAAGTGTTGCTGCATGCCAGCTGGGACTGTTGGTTTTCCTTCATTGAGCTGGATGGGCAGCCTGTGTAGGTATAAGGGGTGCAACCACACTGCACCCACTGTTCTTGCTGGTTTTGTTTTTTTTTTTTAATGTTGGTACTTTTAATGACATTTACTTCCCTGAAAATGCAGGATTTACATTTAGATTTTCTTAGACTCTTTTCCCTGTTTGCTTCCCACTCACATTGTGTTACCCCTCTTTCCTTCTGCTGCCTGTCGGTAACCAGTATCTCATTCGTATAACCTCTCTGGCATGGGCGGCAGCCGCTGCTCCCGCAGCCAGGGCCAGCGAAGGTGAGGTAGCTGCGTTCCCCCTCCAGCAGCTCCCTCCTCATTGCGAAGGCTTCCCTTGCCGCAGCATACCAACCTGCTCCAAGAACTTGGCAGCCTTTGATCTCAAATCTGCCGTCCTGCAGATGAAAGACAGGCTTTTGCACGAGTCCATCGTTACCATTTCCTCTGTCAGTATCTTACCAATTACAAAGCGTTTAGGCCATTTGAGAAGAAAACAAATATTTAGCAGCATTGCTGGCCTGGAAGAGACTTCACATTTTCAGTTCTGGTGAGAGGGGAAAAAATGTCAGTTACATAAGAGGAAAAATGATAGAAACGAAGCATTTATAGCTTGGACGAAAAAGGGAATTTGATGACTGTCTGCAGTTGTATCAGCTGCGGTGTGGTCATGAAGGAGAGGAAACAGGGTTAGCTAGGTCACTGCCGTGGAGGAGAACGTGGCCAGGAGCAACGAGAGAGATTGGGGCAGTTAAACACAATTCAGACTGAAAAGGTTTTCAGGTGATTTTCCATGTAAAAAGCAGGAATCGTTCCCTCTCACGCATTACTTCCTTCTAAAATGTGTTGGCATGAAGAGTGCTGTGCTTTAGACGGTGTTAGGTGGTGGTGGCGTTTTACGTAGGCTCAAATTCAGTGAGTCACTGAAAGCACAGAGTGTTGTGATCAATGTAAAGTGCTGTACCTGGTGGGTCAAACCTGAAGACCACTTCTACTGGTGAGGGAGATGAGCAGCTCGGGAACTATGTGCTTCTCAAAGACAGTGCAATCTAGAAGGGTAATGTAGTTATGGGCTGTTAGCATGGCCGCTTCCTATTGAATTGTACATACTAATGTAAAATATACAAAACCTCAGAGGTGCAGGATTTCTAGTACTAAACAGTTGTCTTATAGCCTTCTGTTTTTCACATGACGCCTCTCGGGTTCAGTGTACAGAGGGCACTTGCTAGGGAGAGAAACCAGAGTTACCTAGCTAATAAAAGTATTGACTGTGAAACCCCGGTCTTGTTCATTATAGAAGCATAGCGCTGGGGTCTCCCCGGCAGAGCTGAGGAGGAAAAACACAAATAATATGATCTTATCAAAATACAAGGACCTTTCCAGTATGAGAGAAGTGGAGTGTTGAGATGTCCTCAGCATGGAGTATTGGAGCTCTTAACTCTGCTTTTAAACTAGAGCCTTGCTGAGTTTTTTTAAAGGGCCTAAAGGCATAGCTGCTGAGACGAGACTCGGCAGGCACAGGGGACGTTTCAGGTCCTGCAATGCCATAAAGTGCACGTCCAGCCCTGCGCCCTTACCGTCTTTCCAGCTCCATTCTGCAAATCCTTTGTTTTGCTTGGTTGTCCCATGGGTGCTGGAGCCGTTTAGTTACGTTTAGTTTAGGGGGTTTTGTCACCAGGCTGGAGCCTGCAGTGCAGCTCCTCACCCTAATTGCTACCGGGAGCCCATCCATTTCACCCTCGTCCTGTTACTGGCTTTTGCAACTTACTCCATCAGTCCATCCCACTTCCTCCCCCGTTGTGGCACTTTGGAGATGACTTTGAACGCTAGGATTATTTGCAATCCCCTGAGCCCAAGAGGTCAGCTAAGGAGAGGAGTTCAAACCGGTCACCGACTCTGCCCGGCAGAAGTGAACATATCAAGTGATGTACTTGGAAGGGCAGCTGGTTTTCCCCATTTGCACAGCCTATGGGCTGCCTCAGAGGGCATGGGGAATAAATCTTCCAATCTGAGTATTTGGATCATCCTCTTCATTAAATTTGAATTTTTGCCCTCTCTTGCTCATAGTTTTTTGAAGCCCGTCAAAATAACCCCAGTTGTCCTTGGTTTTGTGTAGTCACGGGGACATCTCTGGACATTTTTCTCTGCACTACAGTAGTACAAAACAACTGCTGGGGTTCCAAATTTAGTATGCCAGCACTGTCAGCTTCCCCTGTGTTTATGTTGGGGCGTAACGATTTCGCAATCTTAAGCATTTGCTTTAAAAGGGAAAGGAAGTCCAAACCACAACACATTTTTCAGATCCTTAAGACACCAAAGGTAGTTATCCACAAAAAGCTTTCTGTTTGCCACAGGTAAACAGGATTTTCAAGTACTTCTCTAATACAAAAGATGCACACATGCGTGCACATGTACGTAGTGTGTTGTGAGCAGGCGACTGCCTTTGTAGGAGAATTATACACTGAGTGGTGCTAAAGTGCTGTCTTGATTACTTACTGGCTTACACACAAGGCAAAATGGTTAAGGAAATAAGAACAAGAGCTGTGCGTGGGACTACTTAGGTAATTGCGCGCACACCTGATGCGTCCCTTATAGTTTGAGCTGCCTCTGGTTGCATGCTATTAGGGTGGTTGCATGTGGAAATGCCACTTTATTTTTGAATCAATGATTTTGTACATGGATTTCATCTTTTCAAAATGTGACCTTGAGAGCACTCCTGATCACTGCGCCACTGTTCTTTATATACTTGTGGGCAGTCATTTTGCTTCAGAGCTTTTTATTTCAAAGCATGAAAGCATGACGACCTTTCAGCATTCACCGTCTTGTTCTTATATGAGCTTTCTGAGATGCAGTCAACGGTCTACTGGTTAGGACATGCTCCAGCATTGTAATAGTCTTGGGAAGAGCTTTCTTCAGCAATGCCTTCTGGATCTAATGAATAAGTAGTGTGGGTTTTTTTCTGCTAATATTGTGCAGAGGCCAACGTTTCTCTCTTTAATAAATTTATGAGAAATCACAGCAGGTAGCCTGCTTGACATTTTCTTATTGTAGGCTTGCCCTGTTGGTGAGCTTTGTATCGCTGTCCGGAAGAGGCCTGTATAGTTGTGGGCTAGCTTTTCCAAATCACGGCATGCCTTTTTTGTCAGCTGCAAGCTCCTACCGCATTGTGGGTGGTTGCATCACTAAGGAAAAAATAGCTAGCAAAGGCACAATCATTGCCTCAGGACTTTGTCAAGGAAACCTCATGTTAAGTGGCGTATTTGTGACTTGAGCTCCAAGGGTTTGGTCGTGCTTGCAGTAATCGGCAGATACGGAGCCTGTTGTATTCTGTGTGCATCCACTGATTTGAAAGGGGAAATGAGTAGTAAGAGAGAGAGGTTTAGATCAAGGGGGAGGCTGCCTGCAAGGAAAAAGCCTGACAGCTTTGGCTTCGGAAGTACCAGCACATCCCAGAAGTCCCAGTGTCCAGCAAATGCCTGTCTTCGGGTCATGAAAGCTTTTCACCACATTAGAAAGGCTGAGATGCTTACAGACGAAGCGGCTGTGGGGCTGTAATTTCATCACTGATATCTTGCTGAATAATGAGCTAGAAATTTTTTCCTCCCTCGTCCCGCTGAAAGTCTAAAGCAGACAGAGGAGGCATGCCAGTATAAATTTAGCTTAACGAAAAGGCAATCAGGTTCTGTATGACCAGCACCAAGAAGAATGTTAAAGCAATACTCGTCCAGCTGGCGATAAAGGATAACCTGCGCTGAACTGTAGAAATAAATGTAGGAAAAAACATGACTCACTAATATCCTTGACCTTTTTTCAAGAGCAGATAATAGTTGCAGCACCTGAAACCATTAGATATGAATACAGTGATTTCTAGATGAGTTTGCCTTATCTCTTGAGAACTCTGAGAATGGAGTGCTGTGGCAAGAAATACGCAAATTGGCCGGACAGGAAAGTGGTTATGTCTACAGCTGGAAGAACAAAGGATATTTGATTTTTTTTTTTTTTCACTCTTAACATGCTTATAGCACTAGGGACGCTAAGCACTGTTTCAGTTTGCTGTTGACACATCGTAGGGATGAGGGATGCACAGACAGCTTGGAACAGTTACAGAAAAGGATTAGTAGCTGTTTTGTAAGAGGTTATTATTGCAACTTCTGGGAGTTGGTTTCAAAGGCAACTACAAACATAAGCATCTCTCATTTGCTTTCTGTAAAGAATAGTGCCTCTATAGTCTCATGACATTTAGCATCAAATACCTCTACACTTTTCTTCTTTCTGTTTTGGCCTGATAAGATTCTATAACCTCAGATCTTCTGTGTATATCCCTTTGTTTTGTGATTCCTTTGTGAAAGAAAGAAAACATCCCATTGAGAAAGAGAGAAACAGGATATAAAAATAGGGAGCTGCTCACAATTCAATCCTTTTTTTCCCTTCCACTGAATCCCTGCGTGGCAGCACACTGATGCAGCACCATAACCAACAGTCTGGCGTCTGCAGCCTACCAAGCCGAACCGAAAAGGATTGGCCATCCTCAGTCTCATCTTTTACCGTCTTTTTTTTTGGCTCTTAGTTTATACCTGTTTACTTAAAACTGAGGATTTTTTGGTTTCAGCCCTGGCTTGGGGCCTCCCGTGCACTGCTGTGGCTCGTGGCCCTGGACAGCTCCTGACCCTCCTCCCTGCGTCCCCCTTGTCACCCTGCCACCACTTATTTGCTGCCCTTTTTTCCTCCGGAGTAGTCTGTAATCTTTAAATACCTGCTTCCCCTCTGTCCTCTCTGCTTTTCCTTTTCTGTGCCTGTCCATGGGCTGCCCCCAGAGCATGTCCCATTGCCGTTTGCAGGCAAGCAGCCCACCGTCACCATGAGAGCAAGGTTCCCACCGCCCACCCCCGGCAGATTCCTCCCTTGCAAACGAGAGGCCCTGTTCAGCAAGAGAAATGCTTAACTCGAAATCTTTTTGATGTTTGCAGTCTTCAAATTTAGGCCTGAGTTAAGCTCATGCACAGGTATTTATCTTGTATGAGGCCGCCAGGCTTCAAGTGAAGAATGTGAGCTTTTTAAAGCTGCAGAACTTTATCTAGCAAAGGGTCCGTGCTCGCCTCTTCATGTTCCTCCAGACATGCAGTTGCGGTACCAGGGAACGTGCTGCCCGGCTGTTTGTACTCCTCCTTTCACCTCCCACCGTGTCAGGGCCAGCTCCGGGTCAGTCTGGTTCAGATACTTTTCTCTAGGAGCAGGCATGTCGCAGCGCTGGCGAGACGTGGCTGTGGCTGCTCTGCCGCTGCCGGTGAGCTGCGGCTCCCTGTCGGCCTCACTCCAGTGGCTCGTTTTGAATTCCTGCTCAGCACGGTGCTGCACTGAAGCAGTGCAATTTTTCTCCCTGCATATTGGTGTCTGATGGCACGTGGGAAATGGCTGCTGCCCTCACTGGTGGTTTTTTTTTAAGATGTTGCAAACGAAGGTCAGGGTGATTATTCTCTCGCTAAGTCTTAAAGCCAATTTCTGGATCACAGACGAGAATAACATTGCCTGCATTCCTCACATGCCTGTTCATCCTGCCATAGAGGTCTCGTTGCTGTAGCTGACCAGTGATGTTTTCTTACCTGCAAGGTCAGAGATAAAGATGTTGGGAGTGCTGAGAGAATCTAATCTCAGCAAAGCCTCTTCTGGATCAGAGAGTACTTCTGCTCTTTGGTGTATTCTTTCAAAGGCAATCCTTTGAGGAGACCTGGGAGAAGAATGTCAAGCTCAGTGATTTTACATGGGCGTGAATGCATTGTGTGGAGCAGTCCAGATGTTGTGAAGGAGGTGTTCAGTGTAGGCTTCAGGCAGAAATGTATCCATTGTGAACCTGCACATCACTTGAGGGACTTTGGAGATGTTTATAACCATTCTTAACATCATTATAAATATTTTTAAAATGCTATATATAATTTGGCTTCAGACATTTTCAGGTCATAACTAAACTACTAGGCTTGTTCCAAATCAGGGACGGATGGCGTGAATAGCACTGCGTGAGTCAGACCCATCACATGTTCTAAATTAAACTTGTGCTGAGCCAACGCTGATTTTAAGACTCTTTTTGAAAATCTCCCCACCTTACAGAAATTGCTGATAGCATTTCTACAGAGGTTGGTAATGAAGAAAAAAATAAATAAAGCAAAAGAGTGGAAGAGAGTAAGGGAGCAACAAGCTGACTGGTATAATGGAAAGAGTCAAAACATGCAGCTAGGAGAAAGTATTCTGAATAAACAAATTAGTGAAATAACAGCTTCTGTAGCAGATAGCTTTTGGCTTGCCCAGCACTCTCAAGAGCTCAGATTGCAAATCTCTAAGTTTACCAAAGCAGGTTTGTCTCCTAAGGAATATGAATGGGTGTTTCCCTACCTAGGCACCGCATGCTGCCTGAAGTATTACCACAAAGGGCTCCTGTTCTCTGGGGAAAAAAAGAAGAATATGAAATATGTGGGGATGACATAAAGATGAGAAGATTGGAGATCTTGGAGGATTTATCTGATGAGCTGTCTCCCAGTAGAGATAATACATGCCTCAAGTGAGATTTCACCTGGGATACTTTGAACAGTTCTTGCCACACATACTTAAGGCAGGCCAATTCATGCTTGTTCAAAAGATTAGGTAAAAGAAACCCCAGCTATTAGTTTCTCCATTTTTCATCCTATCTGAGAAGGAGAAACTGGAAGACCTTGATGTCTGTATCCCACTAAAGCATGAGTAAGTTTGCTGCGTGTATGTAGATAAGGGAAGATGTTAGCCTACCTGCAAACAAGAGCTGACTGGGCAGCAACATCTGACATAAACAAACTGTGTGTATCTTTAAGCTGGAAATGGAGAAGGCTCCAGGCTACCAGAGGAATGAGGCTCTGGAGAGAGAAGGGGTAGGAAAGCTGATCTTTTAACACTGAGTTAATGAGTCATGCTATCATCGCATGTGTGCCTGGAGCACAGCAAAGGACCAAAGCCTATACCCTTGGAAGTTGTTTCCCTTCCCTGTGTGATAGGAAGAAAGAGAGAAAGCAGAACTTGGTACAGGCAACTATTATTTTGCGTATATGTATCCAGTGTGTGTTCCATATATACACAAAAAGGAATGGGAGCCCGTGAGTGGAGCTGCAAGAAAGCAGATGCTCTGGCTTCAGCTTATTCTGTCCAGTGATTACCTAAGAGAACCTGGCGTTGTCGTTTAAGCCCTAATTTCGAATGCTTTTCTCTTCTCATAGCAAATTTTTTAATCATCTCTCTGAATATGCGGTAGTTCTAAAATACTGGTTTTTTAATGTCTCTTCCTTTGTTTTTTTAAAAATCATTGCTTACTTAAGACCTCCACAAACCTGCTAGCTGTTCTCTCAGAGGAACAGCAGTTCATTGGGATGCACGATTCCCGGAAACAGGAGGTGTCCCCTCGGCCGGGGCTGCGGAGGCAGGGCGGCTGCTTCTGCGGGGCTGACATTGCTGCCACCGCTGCTGCTGCTGCTGCTGCTGCTGGCACCGGCGAACAAACAAAGCTCTGTTCATTTTCTGCTCCAGCAGAATGAGCGGAGGGCGGGGGACGGGACAGAAAAAGGATGAGCTCGGGGATGGACGTTACTCAATCGAATGAGGAAAAATACAATGAGAGAAGACAATGTATATTCAGGTTCATAAGGAAGTGCTTTCAATGATAACATGTTAAATAAAATCTGGAAGGATTTGGCGATGCCCTTTTATCGCTGTTCACAAGACAGCTTATCTGTTCATTTTTTCTGTTTTGCATGCTAATGATAAATCAAAGCCGAGTGTCAGTGTTTGCTTTGTTGTTACCATTGACCCTGATTTAGGACAATCTCAAAACATGAAATACCTTCCCATTTTCTCAGTGCTTATGTCTTCTCCCAGTGTTCCAAATAGCAGGCTGGCGTTGTGATTTGAAAATCCTTTTAAACACTGCTGCTGTAGTGTATTCTTAGTAAAAAACTAGAGTGCCAAAAGTACGCCGGAGAGGGAAGCATCCAGACTGTGCTGAGAGCACCAGGAGAGAAAGGCTTAACTCCCGTCGGCCACTTTGAAAGTCTCAGTCTGTGTATTTCCATACATTGGAATTAGGCTGCTTTGGTCCTTCTGAAAGCAAAGCAACCATTATGACAGTAATGAGATATTAGAAGAAAAAAATTATCACAAGTTTTATAAGACGCAGTACCTTCAGAAATGCAGCATTTTAGAAGTGCGGGCATCAAATTTGTTGGCCTCTGCATAAATGCAGTGACTAAGGAGCCATATTGGTGTTGCTCTAGTTAATTAAAAATGTGATTTTAAAATGTTTTCATGATGTGACTAGAACGATGCATCCTATAAGGAGAGCAAATGCTGAAACATGAGAGGCTTACTTCTGTGTCTGAGAGATTAAGCATTTTCATCTGGCTGAGTCGCGGGTGAGGGAAAAGGGAGTTTTACTTGACTCGGGGGTTCTGTTCTCTCTTTAGTTACACCACGTACATCCGAGTGTCCGAGCGCTGATTGAGCACGGTCTAATTGCTCTGCTGACAGCAGTTGGGAGCAAACAGCCAGACTGTCAGGTGTGTCGTACCTGCTCTGACCCGCGGCCGTCATCTGGCCCTGCTCCTTATTCGGCTGTGCCGCGGGGGAACGGCCGGTGAGAGGGGGAAGCAGAAGGTTTGTCTCGCTCTGCCCACTGCTGTACGTGCAGAGAGGTGAATCCTCCCGCCACCCTTCCTCTCAAGGACTTTTTTTGCAATCTCGTGCTTTTATCGCTGTGAAAGGACATTTGTATGGTGGGACTGGCCACAGACCCTGGCCCGTGTGCAAGGTGCCTGGGTGTGCGTAGCAAGGAGAGGATTCCCGTCCCCTGAATGCATTGGTATTAATTACTGTTGGCACTGAAAAGATTTTTGCAAAGTAGTTGTTATCGTCTCCAGCCATCCCCATCCCTGGGTGCCTCAGGAGCGAACAGGATTTCCCGTAGTGCACTCGGTTGTGCCGACTCTCTCCCGTGGGCAGAAGTACCTGCATCCAGCTGCATTCAGCTTGTGTCCTCATGAGACATGAAGGCTGTTGACCTTTATATTTTTTTTTAATCGGGGCAGAGTTCATTCTTCCACAAATAAAGTGTCAGATCTGTTTACTTTATACTTGCATCCTAGAGTCAGAAAGGTTGAAATCTTTCTGCAGCGTAGCTATTCCCTCTTCATCTCTCATGATCGCTCTTCATTGCTAGACTAATGCATAGGGAAACGGGTGCAGATTTGGCGTCTCCCTGAATACATTCCCTCCTTGAAGAGTCATTATGTTCCCCATAGCCATATGTAGGTAGCAGTGTCCTTAGAAAGTGGAAAACTGATTTTTTTTCTTCCCCAGTCTTTTTAAAAGGCTGAGCTTTTTCATTCACTCTTGGTAGTGAATTAGAAATTTGCTGTATCATTCTTAACGAAGCAGAATAAAGACAGTCTGGAAATAGAAATTGCTGCAGCCTGTGCAGAGAGATGTCAGCCATTGCTCAATGTCATTATGAAACTGTAAAGTCATCAGAAATAATCCTCACTGGGAACATGGATATCAGGCACAACGACGAGTTTCCGAACTGAAAATAGAGAGACAGAAGTCTGGGAAAAAGAAAGAAGAAGAATATCACATGACATAAAAGTGGCTCCAGTTCTTTTTTGGCTCACTGGAACTTTTTGGCTGTCTGTAATATCTGATACCCACAGAGGAGATAGCTGAAGATCTGTGACCAGTAAGTGCACTCCTAATCCAAGATGGTCTGTAGAGTTTCCATATGCTTGGTGGGAACTTTCTGCACATTAACATTGAAGCCATGCAAAAACATGACCCTCGAAAGTGAACAGGAGGAGGAGATTTAGCAAAGGATAACTTATCTTGTTAATGACACCAAAAAATAAGACACTCAGGAGAAACCCAATAGCATCAGCGGTAAAGGTTCCGTTACCACTGTCAAGGATGAAAAGGAAAGCCTTTAAGAAAAAGAGGCAATAAATTTGCTTTCCAACTCCTTTATCACCCATTACATAAAAAGCCTGAGGGAACGAGATCCTACAGTTGGAAAGAGTCTTAATGGCCCAGAACTCAGCCCAGACCTTGGAACAAAAGCTATAGTCATCACATTGCTTTGCTTTCCGGACAAAGAACTTATTATGTAAAAAGCAGAATAAAACTCAAGAGCCTGGGATATGCCAATAAGCAAATCTCCCTTTACTCGGACAATAAAAGAAAAGATCATGAGAGAGGAACAAATGCAAGGCTTCAAACAGCAGTCTGTTAACCCATCAGACCAATGTGGATTTAAGATGAAGGTCCACCAGTTTTTCGCCTACAAGGAATGAAATCGCCTGTGCCCATGCAGTTTCTCTTGTAACATCAAAGCTTGTGGCTCTACCGATTCCACAGCTTCTGTCAGAAGTTAGCGCTGTTGTAAAAGTCGGGGTATGTGCTTCTTCATATGGCATGATTCAGCTTCTTTTGCTTCCAGTAATGTAGAGCTGAAATCACTGCTGAGTGCTTATGGCGTATTAGTGGTGTTCCAGAAGAGAAAGAGAGGAAAGAACAGAGAAGCTAGTAGATGAAACACTTGTTATTTTATTACTGCCTAAAAAATACCTTTGTTTTGTACTAACTGTATTACCAGGGCTTGTTTGCCATAGATTGAGAAGTCAGCAATGAAAGAGAAGGTAGCTGGCACTCGTCATTGACAGAAAAAGAGACAGCAGCAGTGTGTGAAAAGGCATCTTTACTTATGAACTATTACCAGATAATCCTAATGAGGCTGCAGGATGTCAGCTGTAGAAAGTAGCAGCCAAACCTCACAGATTTTCATGAAACTAACAAAATGAGGCAAGGGATGTTCTTTCTTTTTACTGCTCCAATAGCCTGGTCTTTATTTGTAACTGAAGGGTACTTCTGTGAAGAAATCGTTATTATCATTATAGTAAGATGCAGAGCTCCCAGAAGAGATGAGGAGACCACTGCATCTGCCTTCAGCGGGTACGCGAGGAGTGTTGTCTGCGATGCCTCCATTGGAAGTCATTTTTGCCCACTGGCGGAGCTGGACAGCAACTGCTGGGAAGAACAAGCTCAGACCTGAGCAAGCAAAAAGCTGATTCTCACTCTACAGAAGTGTGAGATATTTTCTGGGAATAAAGCTCAGATAAAGCTGATCCCTCATAACGTTAATTCCGTGAAAATGGAATTTAAGGCAGCGATTCAGGCAAGCGTGTAGTTTCTGTTTGAAACTCTAAATTGAAAACTACTGTACATGAATAGTTCTATTTTCCACAATTTTCTGTACAGATAAATGTTTATATTACTTACAGAAGAGCAACAAAACATACAGCTGACTTTACCCATTCTTAACACAGTTAAATGAAGGAGGAAGGCTAGTTAGGGCCATGAAACAGGCTGCTCTGAAGCTACAGCCAATACATTTCACTCCTCTTCTTTTTAGAATATGGATAAAGAACCAATGTTTCAATATTGTATTGTCTCAATTATATTTATAAAACTAATAGCAGGAACAGAAAACAGTATTAGTCTAGCCAAATACCCTAACAGGTAGTGAACAAACCCCAGACAGCTCAAAATGAGAAAGGCTGTAAAACAGCTGTGGAGAGCGGAAAGCATCAGTCGCAATATTACGTTTCAGAAAAAAAGATTGAAGAAAAATGTTGCAGATGATGAGACAATACAACCCTGCACAAATGTACAGTCCTACTCCAAAAAAAAAAAAAGAAAAAATCCCCACAATGAAATTCAAGTGATTTACTTGATTCATCTACATTTAGGAAGTCTGTGTTTCAGTCTTTTCCTTTTACTGTAGAATCTCAGTATCTATTAAGTAGTGAAAATGCAGGCTTACAGATACTGAAGTAAAGCTTAACATAAAGATTAAGCGTGCTTATGCAGAGGAAGGGATTTTTTCATTATGATATCTTGGCTCGTTTACTGTGTCTGTGTCCAGAGAATTTAGACTCTGAAGACAGGACAGTTTCTGTGTTCAAGTAAGCATTGCTATAGTTCAGTTACAGTATTCTGTATTTTAATTCCATGTTTCATTCTAGATCACCTAGACTGTAGTTTCTTAGTATCTGAACACCTGGCATCTTCTGTTTAAAAAGAACCGCAGAAAGTACTAGTTGTTTTCTTCTAATGTTCTTTCTAGTTCGTATGACACTGCAACTGTAATCCCTTATTTGCTGTTACAGCGGTAGTCAAAAAATATTGTTTCCACCAGAAACCTGAAGACCCACCTTTTCCATGGATCTTGTTGCTCCTAAAGTTTGCGCTTTGCCTGCTAGCAAACATCTGCCTCCAATTTCTATGCAGATGCTCTCGGTCACATGTATCTGAGTCATGCTTCTTCTGGAAACGTACGTAATGAATTCTCTAAATATCGAGCTGACCTGATGTTATACTGAATGACCGCCTATTCACTGCTTCCTTTACTCGAGTATCACTGATCTCAGCGCTGCTGCTGTAGTCTCAGCTTAGGTGTCAGCACTGGGGTAATTCATAGCCCTGCAGTCAGTATCATTTAGGATGAAAAATGAATAAAATGCATGTCTCAGAGAACCTCACAATCCTAAGGAAGTTCCCTCTCTTCCACAAAAAACACCCCCTGCCCGCCCCTGTCCCTGATCTCAGGTCTTCTTACTCAGATGGCATCTAAGTTCCTTCCCTTCCCCAGCCATCACCGGGAAAGACTGAGGGATGCTTACACTGCTGGCACTCTTGCTCTCACCTGGGTCCCAAAGCTATATCTCTGGCATCTTCAGCATAAGTGTGCAGCAAACCAAGCCAGAACTTAGATCATCTGTGAACTGGGGAGCAGTGACAAACAGAACAGCACTTAGTGACAGCACAGTCCCCGGCAGCTACTTCCTCGTAGAAAGAAGCTCATTAGTCTTAAAACTAATTTCTGCTCAAATAATTGGTTCAATTGCTAGGTCATCAGCTGAGGAATTAAAAGTTAGGGACAGAAGTACTGTAGACAAATAAAATTATAATTATAATTCACTGCTGAATGTTTTTCACAATTAAGAACTCTGCTTTCAGGTTTATCTTCACTGTTAGTGACTGTCACCATTTCACCTGCTCTGTCTAATACGTGGAGTTGGGTGATGCAAGTCACTTGCTACTTTGCTCCGTTTCTTCCTCCCTGTTCAATAGATACTTACCTGATCTAAAAATAAATGCAAGTTAGTATGTAAATACTGTCCTGGGGCTGTAGGCATTAAGTAGAAGCAAATTCAGCCAATCGTTGTGTATGTGCGATAAAATGAAATCTGTGCATTGATTTTTTCCTGCTTTGAACTTCAGGCCATTTTGTATTTCTGGCTGCTGCTAGCAGAATGAGGCTGTATCTGCCAGCAGGAGTGGACTTTAAAAGGCAGAATATAAATAAGATATTTGGAGTGTGCCCAAGGAGATGGTTCCTCCGTTTTCCCCTTAAGTTTCACTTTATGGTTTGTGACAGCCAGTCTCCTAGTCTTCCCTGAAACAGTGAGAACTGCCCTTTGCCAAAATTCCCGTTGATGTTTTTGAACTGAAGAAAGCAAGCGGATTGAGAAAATGTGCCACCTTGAAAACAGATCTCCTGTGGTGGATGCGACTGTTCAGTGGCAGGCACTTGGTCCTGACCATCCCGTGGTGGGCAGGGGTCATGGAGCCTCCCACGGAGCCTGGGGGCTGTGCATCTGATGCTGCGGAGATCACTACAGATCCAGCATACCAAACCTGGTACAACGAGGTAGCTCTGAAGCCGTCATCCAGCACCTGGTGATACTGTTGAGGGGCTCATTCAGACTAAAGAGAAAACTCATAAAGTAATATGTGAAGTTAAAATGCCTTCCTCCCCCCTTTCCCCACGATACCAAAAAAAAGAAGGATCGGCGTTTGCGTTGCTGAGGCTGGCTGTGCTAGATGAGCGTGGTGTTGCACCATTGCTGTTTCTGTGCTTTCCTCATGGCGAGCATGAGTGCCGGCCGCTGCGGAGTGGAGAAAGGATTTCTCACTTGTGGCTCTTTGGGGACAGTGCAAATTGTGAGCTGTATTTCGGAGATTATGAACTCGGTGTAAGCACCTTTATCGTACAGCAAGCTCCATTTTGTTTGTAAGTCCAGTCTCTCCTGCTATCTTAATTACCTCCACAGTCCACATTTGGATGCAGATGCAAGCAGTGATGTTGCAAGGGTGTCCATAGAAGGGCACTAAACCTTGATGACCCTTGGTTATCAGGAAGAACTTATCTTGCCAGCCATTTTCAAGAGAAGAAGAGATGCAGAAGGCAAAGCTATGTCAGTGAAGGTCCCTGAATACTCTAAAGGCCCCCTAATTCCCTAGCAAACAACGATCAAAAGGAAAAATTTCCAAAGCTGGGAAATGCAAACAGCAATTTTTGTTTTGTCTAATTCTCTTTATTTCTTGTGCAACTGTAACACAAACTCCTGCAAAATCTCTGCGCTGTATCTCAGCCAAATCTGCTCCTGTGCTTACAAACCACGACCTGGCAAATGCATAGAAAATGGAAAGTCTAGTGCTTCAACAAACGAGGATGGTTGTGCGTGTGTGCGTGTGTAAAGGCAGGCATGTGGGGTTGGATGGGGATAGGAGTAGCTCTGACTGGACACTTGGACCAGGAAGTTCTACTTTCTTATATGTTAACAGACTGAATTTGTGTGAAGGAAATACGTCTCAGGGCTACTGGGGAGAGGGAAAAAGGTTTACCCCTAGAACTACTCCAGGCCAAGGGAAACTAAAGATATATAGGTCCACATCCAAACTCAGTTTTCTGGCAAGCATAAAACTCTGGAAACTTTGTAAGTCTGTATCATCATCTAATAAAAAATTTTGATACGTTAAAGTTGACTGGACACGCAGGAGCTCTGAGATAGCAGCAAGCAGATCCAAATTTGAAAGCCTGTTTGTTCATTTGTTCTCTCTTTCACATGCTGATGTTATCAGTGATGGCTGATACTTCAGAGTCAGATTTTAGGTTAGTATTTGTTAATATGTAAACCTACATGTTCAAATAACAAGTCATTCTCAACAGTTAACAAACTAATTATTAGCATGGCATGACTAATGCAGTGTTAACATCACTTAAGGATGATCTCCTCTACTCCCTCTTGTGAAATTTTTTTTCAGGAGATACAGACGTTATCTGCGGTATTTCTTCCATTTTACCTTAATTCCTATTCCGTGTTGGCTTAAGCTGATTTTCATAAGACTCTGGTTTGTCTTTGTCTCTTTGGACAACCTACAGCTGAATTAGTGTCTGTCAGGCAAGGTTATGCAATTTTACATATTGTCTTAGGGCTCTGAAAACTCAGTCATTCAGCATAAACATAAGAGTTTCAGCTCCAAGAATCTGGAAACTTTCTCATTTGTGTTTTGATTCCTGCCTCAAAGCCACCAGCAGATTTGATACCGTTGGGCATCTCCATTCAAGTGAGGAAAACCACTTGCAATCGTAGAAATAAAACAATATTCAGCTAGAACCTCCTAATATTGCCAAGAAAGTCTAATCTGATAAACTACATTACATTTCTCCCTTTAACTCCCAGGTATCAAGTCCGTCCTGCCCCATGTCTCCTTCTGGAGTGTTTTTTCCTGTCTTCCTCCTGGACAGTTTCCTGTGGCCTCACCTATTTCTTGACAATTCGGTCTCTCCCTTCAGGACAACTTGTGTATTCTCCATTTACAAGCAGGAGAAAACTCTCTCTTCCATGCTACCCCTTTGCTTCCTACTTCATAGTAGCTTCATTTGTAGGCCTTGTCATCATATGCCACGTCCCCATCTAAAGCTCTGAGGAAGACGAGAAAAGTGGTAAAGAAAGGATATGGTCCTTGCCACGCTTCAGTTCCCGGGTGAGCCAGACATTATTATTCTTTTTAGAGGACACCAAGTTGTCATTATTGATACTTTAAGGGAAATGGGTGCAGAAAAGGTTAGGCGACTAGCACACTTGGAAGTATGCACTGGGATAAAAGTGGCTTCCTAGGCCTACCAAACATTTTGTATCTCTTTAGTGATTTGAACAAACAGTGGATTAAGCAAATATGTTGAGATCTTTTGCTTGTATGATTGCCAAACTGATTGTGAGCTACAGCGCAAGTTGAGCTAAACATACAGACTTTATAATTTGTAAGCATGGATGTTTTACGGTTAACTTTTTCGCTTCCATAGTAGTTTGGAAAGGTGTGGGAATAGCTTCACTCGGTGTTACTGCTTTTCGTATGGAGGAAAAGAGGAAAGCAAGGTTCATAATTTCACAGTGCAGGAATAAGCATTCTCTGCAGTCTTACTATTTATTTTTTGTTGTCATCTAAAAAACACCTATGGAGCCAATTTTCTCTCTTTTATGCCAGCTAGTAACCAACCCACTGTTGATTTCAGCAGCAGCCATGAAGTGAAAATGATACCATAAACACTTCTAAAAGGAGAGTCAAGTCCATCAAGTCCACAACTTTCTCCGCACAATGCAATAACCATAAACTTCACACATTACTTAGATTTGCCGTATATTAATTTAAAAATAGAAAGCCAAAATGTTCTTGAGCAGTGTCTTACAAGTAGTCTGCAAGTACTACTGTCATGGTCAGTGTCAGTCTGCTCCTGGTACATGATGCATATGAGCAGATGCTTGTAGTGCTCCACTGACTTCAAAGCAGCTTTGTGCGTGCCTCGAGAGATTATTTCATGGTCAGGCTCGAAGACACTCGGTACCAATCAAGTGTGGTTGAATGTGGCTCAGAGGTAGAACAGCAAAAGGCACCAAGCGTGGTTTATGGATCCAGTCTCAGGTGAGCGCGTTCTTGTGTCACAGCCTGGGATGCCAAAACGCATATTTTGTCCAACATGGTCCGGAGTGAGTTTTACTAAAGTCATCTTTCCTTTTTCCATGCAGCCTTTCCCACGGTACTTCCTACTCATCTGTGCTTCTGTTCACCATCCTTGAGCACCTTCACCTACCTCTCTCCCATGTTCCTGATGGCCCTTGGGTATCAGCTGTTTGACAAGCTGCTGGCCTGCCAGTGCTCTGAACTGCTCATTTGCAAGAGCTGACTTCTCTAACATCTTCAGTTCATGAATAATCTCTTGAATTCACCATTGACATCCGTTTCGTTTCAGTGAAATTAATTTCATCATTTACAATGACTGCTCCCTGGCAAGGCCTAAAGCCTTTGCTTTCCTCTTACCTTTTTCTTTCCTGTAGTCTCTTATTGCAGTTCACCGCTCTTTACTGCATATCCCATCCGTTGTTAGTATCCTTCCCAACTTTTGTTTATTCATTTTCTGTTTTATCGTAACCATCTGTTATTGGACTCCTCTTTTAACATCCTCTTTTGTAATCGTACCTGTTTTCACAGGCTTTCTTATCGGTACTGGCTGATGACTGTGCATCTCACCTCTCAGCCTGCTACACAAGAAACCCAGCATCTGCTCATTCAAATCTATGCCTATGTTGTATTTATTACCCCCTCCAAACCACAAATTCTTTCCTCAAAACAAATATTGTCAAGGAGAAACGAGACTGAGTGGGACAGTCAGTCGGAAGAACACATCCAAACGAACATATGTTATTTTGCAGCGTGTCCCATATATCATTCAAATACTTTTTGGCATATGCAAAAACTGCCCAGGACACATGGCTCTGCTACCTTGTCTCCTGTCCAGCTGACTGCCTCCCTAGCCCCGCTGGCTGTTCTCCTTCCCCTAGCGACAGTATTTGTGTTGACATTGCAATGGCAGTGCCTGGTAACAGGATCCTGTATTTACAAGTACAGCAGTACATGGCTTTCGCCCTGGCCCTGCTCTAGGAGTAAGGTCTCTTGCTCTGTGTGCTGAACCTCCGCAATTATTTATATGATCGATAAAGAGAGTCAAAACCTGTTGGAAACAGGATAAGCCGCTGTTGATTTGAATTTTTTTAAGTTAATACTATTCCCACGTTTCTTTTCGTCAGTAAAAAAACATTCACTCTACTAGTCTGGGTAGAATTCATGGGGATAATCAGCAATTACAAGCAGATCACGATTACTAATTCACTGCAGCATTCTTGGAACACTGTTTCCATTCCTGGATTGTTGTGCTGGCATTTATTATTTATTAAAGCTGCATAATAACAAGTCATAAATTCCCCCTGGAGGACCTGAAACATTCTGAAATTTCTATTAATGAAAATACTTCAAAAAGATTTAAAAAAAAAGTTTTAATGAAGTACCGTAGGAGCGTGCAACCATGCTAATAGGTTAACTACATGTCCACTCAATTTAGGAAAAGATTAGCAAATTTAAAGTAAAGAGAGCTTGTTGGGACACCATTGAGAGCACTTTTCATTTCTTCATTCAGATATGTATGTATTTATGTAGGCTTCTCAAGCCAAATTCAGTCCTCTTGAGTGACTATTTTTAAGGAGTGCATTAGGATTGATTTAGTACAAATTCTTTACAGCATAGCTCTGCAATGTGTTTTTCCAGTCTTGCTCTTTTACCTCCATACACATGACTCGGTTTGGACCAAAACCGATGACGGCGTCCGCGTTACGGTGTCTCGTCTCAGGCCGCTTCCCTCCCTGCTCCACGTAGGCTGGGTTGTTGTGCTTGGCCGCCTCTCGCACGGGCCGAGAGGTGCGGAGGGCCAGCGTCTCCCCCCGGTTTCATGTCGGTGGTGCCGGGGGAGGCAGCTCCCTGTAGCCCGCAGGCGGACGGGGCGTGAGCACCATGCATGCTGTGTGTTACTTTTTCCACCTGGATTTAGGTTTATTGCGATCGCTTTTTCTGCAAACGCAGAAGCCGCTCCAGAAGAAAACAAACAAGTTCACTCGGTGATAGAGGACCTGGTCCAGTATCGATGGAAGCCAAAGAAATGTTTCCGTTGACTTAAGCGGAGGCTGGGTTGGAGGAGGAGGAGTGCCGGGGAGGCTGACATGGCGGAGGCTGTGTCAGGCAGCTGCCTTGCCGCCAGCCGCGGGGCCGGCAAGGCCGGCCTGCTGGTGGGCAGCTTCCAGCATCTCCGCAACCAGCGCTGGGGTTTTTAATCGGCATTTTAAAAGAAAAGAGCCATGGTTCTTCATATATGATACTGCAATTTGCCAAAAAAGCTATTGAGCAAGACACGACACTTATTTCACTGAGAGATTTCTCATCACACACTGTCCAGATGGGGTACACAGCAAAACAATCCACCAGTAAAGACCTCGCTCTTGGGACACAGAGACCATGAGATGTCTCTTCTTCTCTCTGGCTTATTTTTAAGCTTATTCCTATCAGGTCATTCCTTGTCCTGAACTTTCTGGACTACTTATCCATGCCGTATTTTTCGCTTGCATGCCTTCTGCTCTTCCCATGGGAAATCACTTAAGATTTACACTGGGAGCTGAAGGGGGAGATGAGCAAAAGTAATGGTGGACAACTTGGTGGGATGGTTCCTGCTGTTGAATGACAAAAACGCACCTGAGGTGAGAAGCTGGCTTTTTAGGAGAGATCAAAATGAGCCTGGTGCTCCTGCCTGCTGAAGGAGAACAGCCCACCACACCTGGGTTCAACAGCATGGCAATAAGGAGAAGGTTGGGAAGGTAATAAATACCCTAGCCGGCATCAGCTGAGGGATTTAGGCTGCCTGCTGCTGCTGCTGAGAGCCTGTAGCAGCTGGGTGCCTCATTCTCTGGAGGGTTTTTGGAAAAAAACCTCTCTCTCATAATTGCACTGAGGAAAAACACCAACTGGAGTGTCAGCTTGAGTATACATTAAAAAAACAGATCAATTAGTGCGATTTGTTTTATGTCAATTTATTAATTTCTATGTGCATATTGTAGAAATTATTTGGCTGGCCACCTCAGAAAGTATCCGAAGGTTTACAGGTGTAAGAGCATGACTTAATGTAATTTTTACCAAAAAAATTAACCCTGCAAATGCTGAATGATCTGGGCTTGTAATTTTTCTTGTCACCGTTGTTTTTAAGCAGACCAGTGTTCCATATATAGGTTTTCTTCTTTTAAATACCTTCACAGAAGATATAGATTACTTCCCATAAACTTAGGTGCATGTTTTGTACGTAGGACTCTTCTCTCAAAGCACACCTCAAATATCAGTAAATATCCTCTGAGGTAGGTTAGTAGTATTTCAAATGGTATGAATAAGGAGTAAATTGATGTTATTAACACCAGAGCAGCCAGTGTCCCTCTAGTTGTCCATCAGCATCCACTTAGTTGTCCGTCTAGTGTAGCAGCTCCTTCTGACAGTTCCTACCATTTGTTAGAAGCCGGTGCTGAGGGAGGTTTGTGGAATCCCTTGTCCACTGGGGCGGTTTTGTCTGTCTTTGGCAGTGATGCTGCAGTGGACATGGGGGCTCACATACCCCCATGTTGACAAGGAGGATCATCCTATTTGTGTAAAAGCTCTCATACTGCTTATCATCAGTTTCCTTTTATTCTGTGAAATATTAAAAAAAAAAAAAAAAAAAAAAAAAAAAAAGATTTTTTAGGATTCGGATTTGATGAACTCCAGTTTCTTTAAACATGTATTATGCAGGGGCTTGCGCAGATATTTTTTTTTTTCGTAGACTGCACTCAGTTGTCTTCCCTCATGAGGCAAAACCTCCTATCCTTCTCTGAAAATGACAGTTTTTGCGTATAGAAATCGGATATCCAAATCCACACAGCAAAGGTCAGCATGGGGTGTTCTTTATTTCTATACTACTATTGCATTTCCCACTATGTGGTTTCTACATACTTAAATTCTCAATGCACATTGCAAAGACGCTATTATAATGAAGGTCATATAAGTCCATGGCTGGACAAGAAACAGGACCCACTTTCTTCACTTCAGACCACGTCCTTAAAAACTCCGGGCCGTGTTTTCTCTCTGTTAAACAGTTCATCCTTCAGCAAGGTCCTGTCACTTGCTGATCTTTCTTTTTAATAGTCTTTGCTTCTTCCTGCTGCCGACTGAATGTGCACATCCCTATAAATAGGCACGTTTCTGTCTATTACACCTGTATTATCTGTGGGCCTCTATTTGAGACTTGTGTTTTTCTCAGCAGTGAAAGAGCTACAAAGTCCTTTACCTAGTAAAATAGTATTTAAATTAAATTTAAGAGAAGCAGATGTCACTTTGTGGTGGAGAACAGCCCTTAGATGCAGAGCTCTTTTGCACATGGGGCCTAATTCGGTTTCTATGATGGCTCCCCTTGTGATATTCGGGATTCGGATCAGTAACCTGGGGACACATTGTGCTAAAGCTTTTAGTTGTGACAACCACCACTAGCATCTTACTCTGTGCCTTTCATATAACGTTATGCTTCTAAGCCATTGCGGTGTGCGCAGAAGTGATTTAAGATGCTTGGCTGAAAGGTGTAGCTCTTTCCTCCAGGACAACTGTGTCACGGTTGTTGTCATTTATTTTCTCTCCTCCTTTGTCCTGTACCCAGTAATGAGATTTAGTTAGCCAGCAGCCACGATGTGACTGCACAGAAATGCTGGACCAAGAAAAATTGATTCTTACTTCCACTGTTGTCAAAGGATGTTCCTGTTAAGCTAGGTGTAACATAATAAATTACAGCAGTAGCTGTTTCTAGGTGGAACTACCTTTAGGTATAAACTCTACAGTCTGAGCGGCTTGCATGGAAGTTGCTGTTGGTTTTTTCCATTATAATTTGTATTTCAGCTGCTGGTGCAGGCCGATCAATTTTGGCTACTGATGTTCCTTTTTTTTTTTTTTTTTTTTTTTTTGCTGTGTCACTGCACTGCTCTCTGTTTTTCAGACATTGTGCCAAACTCATAATTAATCCAGTGTCAGAGGAAAGCAGTAAGAATTACCAACAAGGGAGACTAAAGTGAGGTACAGTTTGTGAATACTGGCAGCAAAGGAAGGAAATTCACTTTTTCTCCCACTTCAATCTAGCAAGTCTCCTGGCTGAATTAATCATGCCTTTCTCCCCGCCCCCAGCTGTATTAGAAAAGGTGTAGCAACGGCACAGCCTTGCCTGAGAGTCGCTTTCTTCCCGTAGCCTTTCACATACACGCCAAGGGATGGCTTCTCAGGAATGACCCTTTTTTAATACCGTGGCCTCCTTCCATGCAGCTCAGTCCCTGCGACTGCAACGCAAATCCGACAGAATAACCACCATAATAAACATAGCTCCATTTCTACTGACACTGGTATGTACAGTATTTTCTCCTTTTGCTCCCCCCCCACCCCCTCCCCCTCAGAAGGAAGGCAAAGGAGAAAGACCAGCTGGGAAGACTCTCATCATTTCATGTCATTTTTCTAATTAGCCCTTAGGATCCTTCCAGGAGTCTCCACGGGGCTGAGCCTCATCAAAGGCTGGAGATGCTGTAGGGAAGCAATGCGTTCATTCAGAGAGCGTGCTTTCCTCCTGACACTGCTGGTACTTCCTTTCAAGTCCTTTTAAGTATCCCTTTAAGTCCCTTTCAAGTATTATTGCTCTTTTAACCTCCCTGGTTTCCTGCTACTATCAAGCAGCATAGGAATAGCAAGTCTCAGCAATTTCTTCAGAAATTGCAATACCAAGGGGGAAAGACTGAGAAGTAACAGGACTTACAAAGAATATCCTCCTTCAGCCCAAGGATGAAACAGCTGCCCGTTCAGCTTTAGAGGCAAACTTCAAAATGACAAGCCAAGTCACCAGCAGGTTCCATATATTTAGATTCAAGCTGCATCTTTTGAAGCATACGGGTTCAGTGTAATGCCAGTGGTACATTATAGTTGGGTCATTTTGTATGACTTCAATTAGATATTTTTGAACAGTTAGTCACTGGTAGGAAACAGCAATAAAGGGAGAAAACGCTTTTATTTTGAACAAAATACAGTAAGATTAGGGCTCAGGAATGGCCCATAGAATTAAAGACAAGAATCCTATGTGGACATTAACAGTAATAGTATTAACTTCATAGGTGTTTGTATGCAATAAGCCAGTATTGGTCAGCATAGTGAACCAATGGAATTAGTTCCACTAATGAATTAATGGAAATCAGCACAGATGGTCTTACAGAACAACCAGAAAGGAGCAGGCACCATGAATTACTTTTTGAGAAGTCATTTATATGAATAAGCTCATGTATGTCCTTCTGGGCCCACTACTGTAACTTAGTGAGACTTTTTAATTGTGATATGAAGAAGAGAGATTTAATGGCAACGTTTTTTGTATTTTATTTAAGAAAAAAAATACTAAAATGGAGCTTTATCCTCCTACAAAACCAATCTGGGTCATTTCTCAGCATGCACTGAAAGTGAAATATGACGGAGCCGTCAGTCAAGGAGCACAGCCTCTTTAGAAGCAGACACCACTTAGCAAACTGCAGCAGGAAAGAGTGAAGCTCCTAAGCATCTAAGCAAGGAGGTACTCAGTTTGGTGAAGAACCACCCAGAGATGGTTCTCATGCCAGTTCAGTCATGAATTCAGAAAGAAATCTGTCATTTCTTCAAAAATAAAGTAAAAACTTAATTTTTTCTAACTAAAAAAAAAGCTAAGCTAAAAATCACTTCAGTTCCTGTCAGTAGTAGAAGCTGGGTGTCCATTCCCTGATCTAGTCTCTTCTCTACGAGCAATTTTCCTACTTTGTTTTCCATCGCGCTTGCTTTATTTGTACTTTGTGACGTGGCAGGGGCAAGGTATAGGAGCAGAAGACTTTTTAATAGCAGTCCTCTCTGATGTTCCACTTTTGTAGTACTCTCTATTTTCTGAATTTAAGAGGACTAATGAGAACTTCAAAAGAAAGGAGGTGGCAGCATGCGCTACAGCTCTTTGCAGAAAATCGAGTTGGTTTTGCAACAGAAGAGACTTGTGTGCTTAGGTAATTTTTACCTGGAGGCTGTCATCTTTTTATCATTATGATCCTTATGAAATGACTCACTGACATTATTTATTTATTAAGTTAATTTTGTTGTTTCACTTTCTCTGAAAGTCTGCAGCCTGTGGGAAGGACGTGACATAAGTCTTTCCTCTTCCAGAGCTTTCATCTTCCCGGGGCAGTCGCAGGCTCTTCTGCAATAGGAGCCAAGTTTCCTTCACCAGCAGTAGCAATTCAGTTCCATGTTTTCCCCGCAGTTTGCTGCGTCACAAATTTACGTGCTGGTACTTAATTTCTTTCTCCCTTTCTATAACCTCACTCCCATCTCCGCTGGCCATTTTTGTTAGTTAGTGAGATGCTCTGGTGTTTAGTTAATGCCAGTTCCCTGTTTTGTACTGTTAGCTTGCTGCAGGAGCCCTGTTTAAGGTGTCAGCTTGCGTGAGATGCAGTTTTTATGCTGCTGAAAGACCGATTTGGTGTTACTACAGTTACAGTTTTAAATGTGAGAATTCCCAAAAGAAATTCTGACTTTATTCTTATATAGCCCTGCAGTGCTTTTTCACAAAGAATATACGCTGTATGCTTTCATACTTTTTCTAGATAAACATGAATCAGCAAAGCCGCATATGCTTTCAATGCGACAGAAAGTTGTTGACAATATTTTTCTTTTTTTATCAAAAAAAGGCCCAAACCCAAGTTTTGGCAGGCTCAGCGAGAGAGTTTTTTAAATTACCATTTTGGGGCATCCTGCCATCTTCCTCAGTGTACGCTGCCTTCCTGTTTATGCCCTTCACTCCCCCACAACCCATCGGGGGAAAAAAAAGGCTACAACTAATTTCAAACCAGCCTATGGAGAAAGGTGGGAGATTGAAAGTTGTTTCGTGGTAAATACACATGTCCTGTTTAAAAATAAATAATTTCTCTCAGCAATGCCTTTTCGGCTTCCAGAGAGCGTTAAGGGCTATGACAAGTTGGCATTGCTGCTGCGGTATCGTAGCAACTCCAGCAAATCAAGACGGCGCCCTCCAACAATGAATCATTCATTTAGAAACCATATCTACTCTTTCCCCTACTTGTGAAAGATTTATTCTTTTCAGGAGGAAAATTTATATCCACCCTACAGATGTTGGCTGCACAATACCTGGTGGAGCGCGTACAATAGCTTTGGAGGGATTGCTCAGGGCATCGCCTTCTGCCAAGGCAGTAGTTTTAAAGAAGCCTGAAAAAGGCAGCAGTGGTAGCTGTTTGGATAGCTGCCACTTCGCAATGCTGCTCCCCTTCAGCCTCTGCATTTTACCTGTCTCATTGAAGGGAATCAGCATCACATCATTATATCCTTTGATTTGTCTTCTTCTGGTAAGGTAGGTGAATGACCTAGTGAGCCAGCAGCAGAAAGTAATGATACTGCCAAGTTAGTTATGAATGATCTGCCCCTAACAAGCATCTACGCTATAAACAGGAAAAAGAGAATTATTTTCTTACTCGGAAATCCCAGCTGAGCACATCGCTAAGAAACACATCAAAAGAGTCAGCTTAAAGCACACTAAGTCAGATTTCCTAACCACTGCTAGGCACCTCTGAAATCAATTAGATGGCTGAGAACCTCCATAAGAAGCCATCCGAACGAGAAGCCCATGAAGAAGGAAAGTGCCTTTCCAGACCTGTGTCCAGTCCATGGAGTTAATAACACCATCAGAGCACATGCGTTTTTTTTTTCATTTGATGTGCAGATTGAAAGAGAGGACTTGGCTTAGGACAAGTAAGCCAATTCAGTTATATACAAATACAGAAGTGAAATGTCTTTGCACAGTAAGAAGGTATAAAGTTGTTCTAGCACTGGAGTTCAGCCCTTCAGGGAAGTAATATGGTGAAGTAATTTGATTAAATTAATAAATAGAGGGATATGTCATACTTAGGCTTACTGACAATGAAGTAAACAATAAAAAAATTGCTTGTGCGTTCACTGTAATCAGATTTTATTACATTTGACATTTCCTAAAATGCTAATTCTCCAATTTTGTGATTTTACCAACAGTTCAGCTTTTCAAAGTTGACAGCACTCCAGATTCAAAAATTGAAAACATGTGCTTCAAAGGGTTAAAAAAATGCAAACTTTATTTTTTTAAGCTAATCAACAGATATTTTTATATCAGATGTAGATTTTTTTCTTACTGCTTCAGTGCTTCTAAAGCACTAGGGCTGGTATGTTTTGGTTTTTTACTTTTAACTCGGGTATGGCAAGTTTTTAGGTAAAACTGGTTCAAAGAATTTACTGGATTTGAAAGAGAAAGTGAAAGAAAACTTGGCAAAACCATTTCTTCCATGCATGGCTGAGGTTGTCAATTAAAAAAAAAAAAAAATCATTTCCCCTTTCTCTGCCTCCAGCTTTTGTACCAGAGCTGCGCAGGAGAACAAGGACGAGTGAATAAAAGGGTAGTTTCATTGGCAAATACCCTCCCTTTTTCAAAGGACACAGAACACCTGATAATTCAATTAAGGTACTTTACGTGGAAGGGCTTGGTATCTGCTTCATCATAGCGTGCTAAACTTTAAACATAGCAACTATTTGTGCTTCGTTTTAACCACGCAGTAGTGGAGAAATAAGATGATCTCAATCGTTCATTGCTGCCTTAAGGAAGCATCAGGTTATCTTTTACACTTCGCTGTAGAATAGTATAGTAGACAAGTGACAGATAAGCTTTTTTGAAAAAGCACATGGAGATACCTTTCAAAGCTATGGTGTCCCCGTTTTTTTATCTGAGGGCCTTTTGTTCCTATTTCAAGGTGAGGGAAATAATAAATGCCGAAAAAGTCATGATCAGGGTTGAACCTACAAATGCTTTAAACGTAGCAGTTGAAAAAGACTTCTGATGCACACGAAAATATTCAGATACATCCCTGGTTATAGGATCGTCACCGTCACAAATCAAATTTCCGTCAGTGCATTTCAGCCCTTTTAGTTTCTTTTCTTTCCTTTCCAGCATCAGAAAATCTGGGAACAGTATTTTCAGTTGTTGTGATGTCTTCATTAAAAATAAATATGTGGAGGGGTGCTAAGCAGTGTTCAAATATAGAGGAGGCACTCCCTGTCCTAACAGGTCTAGTCCTTGAGGAACAAGGAGATTAGAAGAAAACACTTTAGTATTTATAAATAAGGCTGTGGTCTGGCTTCCAGTTCCTTAGAGTTACACAGTGTATGTTCATTGTTTTGTGTTCACCGTCCTGAAAAAAAGTTACTAGCTTTCTAGGGAATTGCTTGTATCTCACTCTTCTCTGGCAAATAAGGGAGAGAGGTTTGAGAGGTTAACCTCTAACAGAAAGGTCTGTAAAGGTATGACTGTTTACTAGGGAAGGAGGCAAACCACCTCATTTTCCATTTCAGATCTGCTCAAATTGTTCAGCTGAGTTTCAGCCTTAGTTAAACAAAACTTCAGAGCAGTGGTTTAAGCCCCACTGTTTGGTTTGGCTCCCAGATGAGGATTTTGAAAGTGTTGTTAGAATCCATAATACAATTCTGTTTGTGAGATTTTACTTAAATGTGGATGGTTTGGTTTCTTTTTTGTTTTTTAATTAGCATCATCCTTTGTCACTTGGCTTTTAGTACATTACTGTGCCACCTCTGAACAGAAGACTGAACTTCTCTCACCAAAGGGGGAAGCAATTTCAGGTAGAAACCCTGTGACTGCTCAGATCACTGTGCTGTCTTCACTTAGAAGAAGTGAATACTGTCTTCTCTCTATCAGATATCTTTTAAAGCTGTTTAGGCTTTACATCTCTGGGGAGTAGAATGGTAGGTTTTTATTCGTTCTCTGCCAAATTGGCTATATCAAAATTTCAGGTCTGGCATTTGAAGTCATGCCTGCCCTCGTGCCCATGAAAAACTGAAGACACTTTCATAGGCTAAATGAAATCTTAGTCTTGATGACCTTTTCCTTGTTATAGGAGATGATTGTTTTTTTGGACTATGGCCTCTGGCCTTCAAGTGTAGTATCAGATTTTTCCACTCGTGTGCTGCGAGTACTTAGTCATCAGGAAGTATGCTGCCAGACAAATCATAGCTCTGCCTTTCCTGTTGTCACTTTTTAGTACCATTCTTTGAACTATTCGTGTACTGATGAGTTTTTCAGCAACGAATGCAGGGGAGTAAAGTTCATGATTCCCCATTGAACTGCTCACCGCTCATCATATTCCTTCAAAGGATTGAAAAAATGGAGATGATAGATACATTCAGTTTTTAATTACTCAAAAGATGTCCAAGTTTGCTCCTCCTTCCTCCAGACATTTACAGGATGTTTATTCTCACTTTAGCAGTTGTTTGCTCTCTCAGACGTGCAGATGAACACCACTCCCAAAGGGGCAAAGTGAATAAACTTTGGTTCATTGACTGGCCTGTGGTAGGAAGAAGAGAAAACTGTAAGAAACCTTTCCATCTAGGTCTATTTGGCAAGAAAGAAAAAGGAAAAAAATACAGGATTTGCTATCTTCAGGAATTCAAGCCTTCTGCCCTGGAGTATATTAAATTTAGAAAACATATTAACGTACCGCAAAACCCACAGGACAGATTTCAATTGACTCCACCTAGATTTTGGTGGCAAAACATCCTGGCCACATAAACCAACGGAGCATTTTATGTGGAAAGGTTGGCTTCAGCAGTTATTACTCACAGGTCAAAACAGAAAGATTTATTTCATTTTCCATTTCAGTTCTCCTCCATCTTATAACCTCAGGAGGAGAGCTTTCTTCTTTTCAGTTTATCCAGATGCAAACACCTATAGAAAGTAGAAGGCAGTGAAGAATCCTCCCTGAAACTTCCTCCTGCTGCATCCTTCATGCAGAAGCTTGTTGGAAGAGATTTCTGAAGTCAGAGAGGACACTTGAGATTCACCTTGGAAGCCTCTGCAGCTGCTCCAGAAAATAAATGCAGCCACTTTTATGACTGGGCATTTTGGCTAACTTTGTCCCAGTATATAAGTTTTCTAAAAGTAATACTTCAGAGCAGGTAAATGTATTGAAAGAGACTGTTGCTTAAGGTGGGCAGGCTCTGTAGCCCTTGAAGATCAGAAAGTGTCATGCAACCAAAAGAAAGTCAAGCAAAACTGAATCATGAAAAAAAAAAGGGGGGGGGGGGGGGGGGGTTAAGCAAATGAAGTATTTCCTTCCACTGGACTGAGATACCAAACTAACCAGGGTCTTTTTAGTTCCTAGCCTAAAGAGAGATTTTGAGCGAGCCTCAAACCATTTTGAGGCACAGCAGCTGGCTCCTATACCTAGCTGGTGTAGGAGGTCTGACGCCTGTCCCTATCTTGTACCCATTTAAAGTCTTTCTGAGATGTAAGCGGGGGAAGAAGGACACAGATCCTGTCACACTCTTACTAAAATGAACTTCAGAGCCTGCACCCTTCCAAGCCTGAGTACTTCATTGAATGCAGAGTCCTCACGATATTGCACTTTTAAAAAATACAACAAAAAGTCCTTAATCAAATTTCTCATTATCTTGGCTTGCAGTGCACATACAGTTATCATCTCCATTATATCTTTTAATATATATTCATCTGTTCTGTTTGCACATGTAGTCAAGTAAAAACAGTGATGCTGATAAAATATTGGTTTAACTGATGCTAAAGGAGATAACTTGAGGCAAGGCTAATAAAAGCTGAAGCCAGCATGATTAAAGAAAAAAGGAGGTGATACCTGTAAGTATAACAGTATTGACTGGTGCTGGCAGGCTGGTGCGACGTGAACACAGTGTACAGAGAAAGAGGAGCCAGGTGCTGTGGTGGTTGAGAGCACAGGAAAGTAGGGGCGATGTGGTCGTGACCCATCCCTCCCTTACAGGCTTCTTTTGGAAGACTACAAATTTGCCTTCTTACTTGTTGAAGAGGAAACGGGGAGGCAAAGAAAGAGGAAGCTGTAACCATAGTGTGGGGTGACAGGCAGAAAAAAGCAGGACTGTCAAAAAACACCCTCCCAACAACTTCCCCCTACGTAAGAGAGCTGTTGAACACGCGTACTGGGCTCTCAGCAGCACTAAAATATGCTGCCTCAGAGGCTGGCCCAGCTGTTTTGTGCTAAAAAACAGCTGGAGAAGGAGGAGAAAACACCTCTGGGACGGGACCTGGAGCACCTAAGCCAGAGCCCTCTGCTGAAGTTGTCCTTGGGAGCATCCTCCGCAAAAGGAGGTGAGGCCTCCTCGGTTGAAAGCTGGCTTTTGGGAGTGTTGTCTCATCCTCATGCTGTGTGTTGTACTGAAAGAAGGGGTGAAATGGGACTAGAGATCCAAGTGACATTAGTGCCTGTGGAAATAGTTAAAAAATAAGATGCAGGCACCCCTTTGGTTTTCCAGGTCATGTGTCCCTACGTTCAAGTGCACAAGTTATATATTCCTGAGAGGGATTATGCCACATATCTGTTTGCCCTTGTAACCTCTGGAGGAAAAACAGTTTTCTGTTTCAGTGGTTGGAGAGCCGCCTTCTAAACTACAGCCAAAATGTATCCAAGTCCTGTTTATACCCATTTGTTCTAATGCCAGCACCATCTTCTGAATTAAATGGCTCTTCTTCACTGTTTTTTCCATCATGGTTATGTTGAAACAGAGCAGCCTCTCAGCCTTCCCTTTGCTATGGAAAACAAGCTCTTCTGGTTTCCTCTCACTTGATCAGGTTTCCCTGTACCCCTGGATCAGCTTAGTAACCTTCCACTGAACTGGGGATGCTCTGAAAGCCTCCTTGATCCGGTGCAGAGTTATTCCTGCTGTCGTCTTAACAAGGCCTTAAAACAGCAAAAATATTTCTCAGTCTCTACCAGAAACGCCTCACCAGACCCATTCTCCAGTTGCATTTGCCTTTTTCCATGGCTGCGTTGCACTGCCGGTCAGTCATTTGGCACCGTGTTAGTACACCCAGTCTAACTGATGAGTTCCTGGCTCGTGGCAGAAATTCTTGTTATTAGTCCCCAGTATTTGGCTTGGCATTTTCTACTTTTTTTCATCCCATTTTTATTACACAAGTCTCAAAGTCATCTGTGCCAGTGGTGCTTACTAGATTTGCATCCTTAGCATATATAATCTTCATATTCACAGTCATTGCAATGTGGTGAATGAAAATTAATGAAAAGGCTAAAGAATATCAGCTTGATCTTCAGGAGCCTCACCAGTAAATTCCTTTGAGGCCGGTGCGTCTCCTTTCAGCATTGCTGATTGCATTTCTCTTTGAGCCAGCCCCGTAAGCATTTCAGAGGTCCTCTTCTAATCCATGTAATTATTCAGTCTGATGAATCCTCTCCTATGTGATACCATATCAGATGCTGTTACCTAATCAGATTGTACAAACACCAGCATGACAAATTAATTAAACCCCCTGCAATTTCATGCACTGGTTCTTTCAAAGGTTTGCAGTGTAGACTGTCTAGCTGTTGTTGTCTGGACCCTGTGTTAAGCTTACTGAGTATAGCTTCAATTCTCAGCTTTGCCTGCGTTCAGCATCACTGTATTTGCGAAAAATACAGTGGTGAGCTATTCTTTTGGTTTTGGAATGATGTTTATTATAGTTTGATCCATTTCAAGTAGTAAGAGGAGGACAATGTTCTACTTCATTGGCCATTTTCTGAAGCGTTCATCATTACTTTTTCTCCCATGTAAGCGCTGCTTGAAGATTTCCTCCGATTTTTTTTTGTTTTCACTGCTGCAGTATGCAAGCTTGGTTGTTTACTTGATGTGGGCAAAGTATGTAATGTAGTCAGAATGCACTGGAGTGCCGGCGCCAGCAGTACTCCCACAGACCTGTGCAAAGGCGTCCGCAGCAGACTGGGATTTTTTGTGAGCTGAAACCAGCAGTCCTGCTTCCCACTGACTTGGGTAGTGTTCCACCATGAGATCTACTGTCGCCTTGAAAATAAAATGTGTGTGTACAGCCAAACAGGCTCATCAAAAGAGCATTTGCGATAAACGTGCAGCTTTGTTTCCCCCAGTTGACTTCATGGTCTCCTCTGTCCTTACTGCTGTTGTAAAATTCTAACCAAAAAATACAATGGCCTTTTTCAAAGGCCTTTAATTTTTTTCCTTTTTTTTTTTTTTTTACTTTATAGCCCTTGTTTCTTTCCCAGAGATGCTTCTGACAACACGGCTTGATATTTAATGCAGCTCCATTGACTCCTCCAGAAGCCTTTCTGCCCATCAGCTGGCACCTGCCCCTGTGCTGGCTGCAAGGGTGAGCGCTTTCCCACTGCGGTCAGCAAGGATGGCCCTGGCTGAGTGACCGCCCTATTGCTTCCCGTTCCCGAGAAATGAATGCAGACTGCAGTACGTCAGCAGACTGGGGTGTACCTTCCCGCGCCCTCAGCTTCACTGCTAGCTTGATTTAAAGGCTGTCACTCCACCGGGTCTGTTGGGAGGGGTCCTCTGTCACTGAAATGCCTCGTGCGGGGCTGGAACGTGGTCTAGGCTGAGTGTTTGCATTGCGAGTCTCATTACACAAGCATGAAGAGCGTGCCAGTTCCTCCCGCCACAGCCGTCTGGGGTTCAGCAGAAAACTTTGGGGTTTACCATCATCGACAGTACATCCATTAGTGCTGTAGACCTTTCTCCAGAAGTCTGAGAGCAGAGGGGGGAGACAGTTGTGCTAGCCCAAACTGGGGCTCAAGAGTTCATCCCCAAATTGGGGGGCAAGTAAATACCATGACCGAAAGAGGTTCAAACTATTCTTCTTTGTCCTATGCTATTCGGGTTTCAAGATAATCATGCAATAGAGCTTCAGAATAGAACTGCCTTTTAATTTTACAATGCCTATCATTCAAGGCTCTTGGGTTATAAATCCCCCCAGTTTCAGGGAGAAAAGGCTTAATCCACTAGATACCACTGTGACAAGCATCTGCTTCCTCAAAAGCATCTTTATTAAAAGGAATCAAGATAGTCTCCTGGGGGAAAGACATCACGAAAGCTCTGTAATAAAAAGAAATACCTTATTTTCCTTAAAGCCTTTTGATCAACAGCAGCAACTTTGTTACTGGCTGCAAAAAAAGAACTTATACTATTTGAATATGTAATTGAGTGGGCCTGTCTTTTGTTCAGAGTGAAATAAGCCATATAGCTAAAAAAAGAAATTAAATTCTTCACCCAGATTTTAACCGTATTTGTTTAAGAGATTGTTAATTGAGTTACAGAATTATTGCAGCTCAGTTCCTACTATAAAATAAGATTTTTGGCACTCTTGCCTGGAGTTAACAAATCGGTCACACTGGTAGCTTAAATTTGCGGTGACAGCAACAGTTCCCCTCCACTGTAACCTCAACAAAGGATTTTCTCCAATATCAAACACTAAAATGAGGTCGAAACATAAAGTCAGGTCTTCCAAAAAGAGAACACAGAAGTAGTAAGGGAGTTGCCTCATAGACAATGAAATATGCATGAATAGGTATAGGTATAGGTATAGGTATAGGTATAGGTATAGATACAGATACAGATACAGATAGATATAGATATAGATATAGATATAGATATAGATATAGATATAGATATAGATATAGATATAGATATAGATATTTCCTCTACTTCTAAGTTTATGAAAATACAGTGCTTTTATGTTTAAGGCAATTTGGTCTTACCCCATGGCAGGGCAGGAGGCAATTTGCAGTGCTTTTAAAGCTAGTTCAGCTATCTGTGATGAGAGCTGAGACGCAAGAACGGCTGGAGCCCAGCAGGGTCCGGCTCGGCCGGCAGGCGAGGGAATGTGTACGTGCCTGCCCCACACCTGAGTGAGATCCGCCGGGGATGCAGCCGAGGAGGGAGAGGGTGAGAGGAGGAAAGCATGAAGAAGGTCTAAAAGCATCTGAGGGTGGGCAGAGGTGAGAAGCTGTTTTCTGTGATACCGTCTACTGCTCTTTGGTAAAGTGCATGATGTCCTGAAGAAAGCTGAATCTGTTGCTGTTATATCAACCCACAAGGGACAAACCCATGGGGGTCTGTATGTTACCCACCAGCAACAGCCATAGGAGCATGTTTTCCTGGGGACTGGGCTCCGGAGCTCACTGGGGGTTGAGGGTCCTGCCCTACACTGTGGTCACAGTAGAGTAACCAATTTCGGGAAATTCACTGCTGGCAGTAAATTTGGGGTAACCCAAGGGAAAGGCTCTTTTTGGATCATCTAACCTACAGGTTAGACTATTCAAGAGACGTGCCATGACACTGTTTTCACTTTGCTCTTATCACAGTCATGTTTTTGACTCTTTGGGGCAACAAGTTTCAAATAGAGAGTTTAGAAATTATATGGGCTGTGCAGCATTCCTGAAGTCTTTAAATAGCTGGAGTAGAGAACTATGGTTTTACAGTTCTAGTAAGCTGGTTTTCAATCGCTGTCTCTTTAGGGTCACCACTTCCAAATGACAGTGCTTTGGAGGATGATCCCACAGTACTCCTACGGCTCTTAGACTGCAGTTCCTAAGCTAGAGCACTTCTTGCATTCCAGCAGAATATAACCTGGTTTTAGCTCCAGTTATAAATTTTCCTTAGAGACCTGTGACTAGTATGAACAAGTTTCTTATTCTAGCCTGCTCAGAACAAACAGATTATCAGCAGGAACATGACCAGAGGGAGTAGCAATTAAAACCATCACACGGCATTATCTCAAAGAAATTTTCGTTTTCTTTGCAAGCACACCTTCTAGCTTTTGTCGTAAGACATCAACCAGTGGTAACTGCTTCAAAATATTTCAGATGTTTGCTCCTGCTACCACTCTGGAAGGTCTGTTCCAGGACTTCATTTCCCCGATGTCCAAAATAATTTATTTGTCAAGACTGGCATAGACTAATTTGTTCCTGACCGGCACCTGGAGGCTCAGTCATCTTTGTGCCTTCCTGGCACTTCCCAGAAGTGTTCCACAGTGGCTGTGAATATCCTCATTTCAGTTTTTCTACCACACAAGTCGAAAAACAGAGTTCTGTCAGGATCACTGTGTGCTGTTGGCTTCGTGCATGCTTCTGCAATGTTTGTACTCTAGTATTACGCACCACCCCTACAAAAGCTTCAGCGTGATATTTACCCCAAGATGGTATGTCCATTGCGGTCCAAGTTTGCGGCCCTAGCATCGTCACATTTCAGAAGGTGTTTTGGGAGCACTTAATGCTTTTGCCTGACTGCCCTGCAAACCTGAACAAAGCAAGCCCAGCAGCCTCTAAGGGCTAGAGTTTCGCCAGCGCAGAAGCTGGAGTCCGTGGAAATGTGATGATGGGCAGAGCATCCACTGCTTTCTATCGGTCCATCTCATCATGCTTTAAAAATGAAGTATCCACTGTGGTTATTGTTTTAGGTAGAAAAACAGTGCTTCTAAATAAACAAAGAATGAGGATAGAATATGTGTGCAAGTTACACAGGCAGCAGGATTTTAAACCCTGTCGTTAAGCCCCAAGGATGAAGCCAGTAGAGTTTCTTGTGCTACACTTTTCTGAGGACCTGCAAACACAACATAAGCTATTTACACCCACAGTTTCAGAAACTGAAGCTGAGCTGAAACGTGTCCTTTGTTTCCTGCTTTACTGCGAAGCCCTACCAGAGTTGTCAGGGCAGTCAGACAGAATGCAGGCAGTTTGGGTAGATCATCACAGAAATATGCCATGTTTGGGTTTGTGTCCCCCTCTGCCAGTTTTCAAGTTTTGTTAAGGCAAAGTACAGCTAGTTAGAGAGACCATCAACTTGTCCATGGTAATGTTGGTCCTTCTATTATCTTTTTTTCTTCTTTTTTTTCAGCCTTGTACCCTGTATTGTATTTTATCCTCTTGGCACTGCAAATTTCAGCAAAGGATAAATTTTAATCCATTGTTCTTGTAGATAGGGAAGTGTGGTGAAGAATTCACTGAGTGAAAATAGCTTATAGTACATACTACACTATCAAAGCAAGCAAGCTCAATTTTTCAATCCCCGCAACAGCCATAGTGTGACACTCAACTCAACTCTCTCCCCCTTGGTAAGGGTCTTGGCAGGATGCCCATCCGAAGCCAATTTTGTGTTTCATATTACAGCAGCTCAGAGATAAATTTTAACTGTGCTGAATTAATGTTTTACATCCTGTGCACTTCCCTGCCTATCAGCAAGAGGTCAAAAACCTCAGGTATGGAGAAGATAGAAAAGAGATTTCACCTCCTCTGACTTTATGGAGATAGGGTGTTAAATGACTGAGGAAGCAGAACAAGACTGGTCTGGGGGTGCGGGAAAGTGACAGGAGGCTGTTCACCCAGGGAAACCTCTGCACAATGTAGAGTACCGGTGTGAAAGCATGGTAGATAGTGTATCTTCATTGCATTTCTTACCACTTTTGAAATCCAGGAGTAAGGAAATCCATTATTTAAAACCAGTGACTCAGACAGAGAATCTGCGAGGCAAAATCACCTGTTGTGCTACGACATTTCAGCATCAGTTTCGCTTAAGCTTCTGGGAATCTGTCGGTGTTTTTACTGAACAAGTCAGGTTCTTGTGCTTGTATAAAATAAATGAAAGTGAGCTAATAAGTTTTAACTATGCAATTCAAGTCGATGAGTTAGAGGGAGTGGGTTAGTAGAAAAATGTTCATTGCTATTGAAAGAATCACTTTTAGTAAGAAGGGATCGTTGCATCAGGTCATAAGGAATGCAAGAACGAGAAAGGATGTCAGTAAAGATAGTTTTAAGCTTGTAGTTAAGTTTGGTGTAGGCACAAGGCTAAGAGAGCATTGAGCTTATATATCAGATGTCTCATGATTGCGGGTGCTGTGTTGCTGAAGGTGTCTGTAGAGATGCTGTTCGGCAGCAGAACCCATTTAAGAATTACTGCAGCACCATGTACACCTCCTCGATTAATGGAGGAACCCATCCAGCTGGAAGAGATATAAAAATATATATTTTCTTGAATTTGGATTTTGTGAACCCAGGGGTAGACATCTCTGAAATTAGATTAAGCATCAAATGATACCACATAGTTGGCATAATCAAGAACACGCACAAAGTCACTTGTGACTGCACTTCTGGTTAAGACTCACCCCTGCCAGACACACAGAAATAAAAGTTACAAGGCTTGCTACAACTCCACGGGTGTTTCCAAGTCTCTTCTTCCCTGAGGAGAAGGCTGCCTAGGTACTGCTTAAGGAATGCTTAGTAGAAGCATTAGCCAAGGATTTGGTGAAGATGTAACAGGATTCATTATTGCCAGGCATTTAGAGGTTACTCCAGCGAACCCCTGGCTCTAGGGTTTGTCTGTCCCAGTATATTCAGAAAGAACACCTTTTGTCTCCCTCTGTAACTTATGTGTTCCCAGGAAGTACAGAGGAAAAGCTTGAAACGTTGATACATTTTCCAGTTCTCCTCTTTATTATCGAATCCAGTAAGGACAGAACATATCTAGCCTGATTGCATTTCAGATTAATTGGTATTTTACCTGTATTTCCATTACCATGGAAAGCCAGTTACTATTATAACAGCAGCAGTTGGGCTCCCAGCTGCCATGAGATCATATAAGCAACAGTAATCAGGTTCTCCCATGGCCTCCTGCTCTTCTAGGCCAGAGAGGGTATTTTCTGCCTTGCTTGCGTAGAGATATTACTGTGCTTCCCCTTGTGAAAGATAGGGGGTTTCAAAAAGAGTGCATGATTTCAAGAGAAACTTCTTAGTTATCTGTGCTCTGTCCACCTACTGCCTGGAAAAACCCGTCTGCCATAATTTCATTGTGAGTTGACTTGTTGACTTCATGTCACTGGATACCAAGAGAAGCAGTCGAGCTATTTTTAAAAGGAAATGTTAGCCAATCCTGTCAACACCACCTGCAAGAACTGGGACTGGAGTTCAAGGTTCTCAAAACTTAGGCTGGGGGCGTAGAAGATTAGATTTTCTGAGAGAAAAATTTTACTTTGGAGAAAGTCTACCCATTCTCCTTTTTGTCTTCCTCCACTCCCACATCTTTACCACCCACTTCCCATTTATCTTAAACAGGTACATTAGGTCAAAATCTAGAGGCAGAGTTACCAGTTCAGTGAGACTGTTGCTTTCTGCAGGTATTTGAGTATTGGAAAGTGCTGTAATAACTGGAAGTGCTTCAAAGCGTGTTTTGCAATGAATTCACCAGTCGTAGAGAAAGGAAATCACTGTCACTATCCACAGTTTGTTTCCAATTCAACTGAATAACTTTGATCTCCTACTAATAAAGCTGGTACAAAGAATAAGAATGGAAGGGAAAGAAAAACAGGTACAAATTAAAGGTTTTCTTACCGATGTTATGGACTTTGTTTACTATGGGTGTTTCCAGCAGTGGAAACACCAAGTTTGTATTTAGGCTGGTGATCTGGATGCCCTCTATTTGTGGCTTCTAAGCAATTAAGACATGAGCTAATCTGGCAGCTCTACACTTGCAGTCGCAGGCACTCGCACCTAACAAACTCTGCTTTGTGTAGCCCAAACTGTGCTTTGCCTAGCCGGCAGCATGCTGGAGGGAACAGCTGCTTAATGATGGGCCTTAACCAGCTGTGCTCCCTGCTCCTGACACAACAGCTGATGAAAATCACAGACCTCAAATATGTTCTGCTCGGCTGATGTTGGGCAAAGCCCTGGAACATAAGTAACAAGTCCATGCTGGGCCACATGGGGAAGTAAATGCTTTAAGAATAAGATAATGGAGAACAGATCATTGCGTAGTGCACTAAGTGCACATAAAGGTAGGGCTGTACAACGCGTTCAGGGGCAGCTGGGCAAGCTCCCACTTCTCAAGTCAGGCACAGAAGCCTTATTTGATAGTTATGTGTATTTTTTGTAATCACAGTAGCCTTGACATGTACTTTATAGATTGTTCTCTTTTTTTTTTGACATAGTGCAGTATTGAAGAGGATGAAAGACCAAACTGCAATTATTTGCCTTTCTTCTTCGTAAGCCCAGCCATATGACAAGTCAAGAATTTTGTGCGTTTGCTCAGCAGGGTCCTTACCTCTCCTGCCTGCAGTGAGAGAGGGAGAACATTTACCCAAGCTGAATGAACAAAACCTGCAGACACTTGCTTCAGTTTGCTTTAGCCTTTCATCATGTACAAGTAATGTTCATTAAACGGCAAAGACTTGGTCGCTTTACATATTTTGCCTAGCAGGCATATGTGATGACACTTCCAGGGAGCTCTGAATGACTACGGGAGCTCCGCTGACAACAGAGGGGTTGCAGTTTTCAAGCTACGGTTACTTTGGTCTGCTGCTGGCTGCTGATGAATTTGAACTACACTGGGGGAGGGAGGGGCGGGCAGACACCAAAAGATAGCCCCCCCTAATTCTGACATTTTCAACTTTTGAGTAACTAACTTGCGCTTTAGTCACATCTGAAAGTGATTTAAGGACTACTTTTGCACAGTGAGTGTCTTCCCTTACAGCCCTGTTATCCGAAACTGTTTTGGTCCCATGCTGCGTGTTGTCACTGAGGCTGAACTTCGCCATCTTCTGCAGTCAAAGCAGCCTAGACATCTACCACTGAACTAAGTGTCTCTCAAGGGGTTATTTCCCAAAGGGATCAGCTGCTGATTTCACAGAAGGTTCCCCTCACAGGACATCCATCTTGGGAGGCTTTCACTTCTTTTTTACACCAAACCCAAAAATAGCTGTTTGCATGGCCATACTCCAACAAAGTAACCCACCCTTCCCAACTGACTACCAGTTTTGACTGTGGCAAAATTGGTAACTCTGAACGATAGCAGCAGTAGGGTAATCTCTAGAGCAGCCATGAAATAGTAGGATAGTACGTGTGATGATACTAAAATATTTTGCTGCAGTATTGACAGCCTCAAATTTGATTGTTGGCTCTCGCAGGCTTTGCAGGGTATAATTATTACATCCCTTACATTCCACGTGGAAAGAGAATTGAGAGGAAATGCCAATTATTAGTCTTCCAAGTAGGAGGACATGGGCTCTTAATCACTAACAAAGAGTGGGAAGTGTACAAAAATAAGAGCGATGAAGCAATAAAAGCAAATTTTACAGATCTGGCCTCCAGGGTACTTCCCACAAGAGCCAACATAGGAGAATAAACCACCTCACAGTTCCTGAGAGAAAGTAGTCTTTGTAGGGTACTGCATCTTCAGTCCATGGGAAGAGAAATGCTTTCCCTTTTGCTTTGAGCTAATGATACAGATAGTGTTTCCTTGTCTCCTGGCACCTCAAGGACTCGAACCTACTCAGTCTCTGCTGCATGGTGCTTGACCTTCGCTGCTCTAAGCTTAATGCCCAGGAGCACACTCAGCACAGCTGTAACATAGACAAGATTTCTCTGCAGTTAAAGTAGTTTAACAAGTTCTACCGAACCTGTGCAACTCAGAGTTTGCAGATACTTCGCCAAGTTTTGGTCTGTTTTAAAGGCACTTTTGATAGCCTCTGCCAAATTTCAGAAATTTTCACCAAATTCTGCATGTGTTAAGATTTTTTTAATGTGAAAAGTTTAAGGAAAATGGTTAAAAATCTACAAGCCAGGGACAAACCTCATTAATTTTCCTTATTCTCGCAATGGGCAAAAGTACTTTTGCAGATACATATAAATAGTTACTTGGACTTTTTTTTTTTCAATTTGGGTCTTTGTCTAGACTGATTTTTTTTTAAGGGGAAAAAGTAGACTTGCATTGGATACAGGGTCTTGTAATTGGGAGCATCAGGTAACCTTATGTGAAAAAATACCGCTTAAGAGAACTACTTATAACATGTGAAACAATGAGAAAGCAAAAGCCTAGCTTCATATGTAATGCATGAACTTAGAAGTACAAAAGAAACAAATACAACATTAAATTACTGAAGAATACTGTTCTACTGTATGGTAAGTTATATCTATGAAAAAGCTAATAACAGCAGAACAGGAAGGATGAAAATTGGAAGGCAAGTGGGGCTAAATAATTTCTTGCCATGAGGTGAAAATACAGGTGAATTATTGTCAAGGACAAGATCTTCGGTGAAAGACAGCAGCGAGGAGAAGTGGTACAGAGCGATGAAGCAAAAGAGGCTTCGGGAAAGGAAGGGGAAATGCGGGAAATGGAAATCCGGGCCAATGCTAGGAGCGCGGCCTTCGCTGGCGGGAGAGCGTGTTTTAACGTGCAAGGGAGATGGCCAGGGATCTTCAGATGCCAGTTCTGGTTAGATGCTAAGGTTCAGAGTGAGGGCGGCCTCTCAGGGTGGCTGCCCAGGGAGGGTGTGGGGTCTGCTCCACACCTCCCAGATGTTCCGCCTGGGGCAGCCCTCTAAGCTGGCCCCCAAGGGCCCCTTACAGCCCGAACCTGCCTGTGCGCTTCGCAGCCTAGGGGGAAGGTGTGATCACGGAGAGAGTGGCAATCTCCATTTCAGGAGGTGAGGGACGCGAGGAGTATTTCAGCAGAGACGGAGTTAATGCTAGTAAAAAGGCAATATGCCAGAGTTGTGAGAGACTGACAGGTATGGGACCTGTGTAGATTAAATTTGCTGTGTGCATACAAACAAGTCTTATAACAGTCCTTGCAGAGATTCAATTTATAAACATGAGAAAATGTGATTTTATGAAATATGCAACTGATGATTGATAGTAAATCAGCTTACTTTTTACTTTGGGGGTATAATGTGAGGAAGAGAACAGAGCCTGTTTCTGTGAGAAATTAAAAACAAAAGAAGGAGCATTGCTGCAGATACTGTATCACTTGTGATTAAGGCAAATATTCTTTGTGTGTAGATACATATGATATGCATTTGTATCCTCCTCAGTGTTTTCTAGCGCTTAAAAGTAATCAAAATGGAATTTGGTGAAGAAATGATAGCTATTCCACAGGGCATTTTGAAGAGACAGGGAGCCAACCTTTTCCTGCTTTTATGTGTCTCAAATTATGTCTTAATTTTATTTGTCTGTACTCATAGACTTAGAAACAGAAATAGTTTTTGAAAGAAAAGGAGTCTCTGGCCTCCATGTGAAGAAGATCTGGAGGCAAATAACCTCGGCCTAGAGTTAGCCATGCTTCTGTGATGTGATCACAAATGCTTCTCACCTTTGTGGATGAGCTCCAGGGAAACCTGAATGAAAAGCTCACATACTGCTTTGAGATCAAAGCATTCCCTTGCGACTTTAACCTTAAATACATTTTGGACAGTTGATTAGCATCAGCCGGAGGATACCAGGGAAGTCATAATGCAGGGGAGTATCTCTGACATGTTGATTTTGCTTCTGTCCTGTGTCCCAACAAGCACTGCTTGCCTAAAAAGGCCAGGAAAAGTTAATGGTTATGGTGTCACCTCAGGGGATGGATTTCTCCACAGCCGTCAGTGGAAATGGCAGTGGTTTAGGTCTCGTTCATCCAGGTGTCAGCCATCCCCATTCAATAGACACTACCTGGGGAATATGTCCTGAAGGGCTTCCCACCGTCATGGCTCATAGCTCTCTTGGCTTCGGGATCACTGTTCTCTGTCCCGCAGGGAGGCAACCATCTGCAGCAACTGATTCCCCCCTCCAAGATTGCTCCCTGTTGTAAACATTCTGGCACTTGGTCAAATGTGGTTTTGCGTGAGGCACGTTTTGCCTTCACGGAGTCCGGTTTCTCTCCTGTGGTCCTGCGCCATTATCTTCTCCAGTCTCCTGTGTTTTTTGTATTATTCTCTGCCTTGTTCTGCTGGTTGTTGTTCATGAATCTAGACATAGGCTGTAGGTGCCCTAGGGTAGTGTGTCGTAGCTACTCTTCCAGCACCCTGACATGTCCTCCTCTGCATTAGTTCTTGCAATGGGAAGGACTTCCCATTTTCACTGACTTCTCTGTTGCCACCGCTCCTATTCTTACACCTCCTGGCTGTGCCTGTTAGGAAGTGCTGTTCCCTGATGTATCCCAGGTCAAGTGAAAGCCGCAAGTGCTCAAAAATTATGCTATTTTGGATTTAGAGTCTTTATTTAAACTTCTCCCAGGACACACTTTCATACAGCCTTGACATTGTATAGTGAGTGGATAGTGTCAACAAGTAAAATGGAGAGCCTGGTCGTGGTCACAGAGTAGCAGGCATTTCAGATAAGAGTAGGAATCATGCAAAAGTGTTCATTGCTGCCCAGGAAGGTGAATGGGGAAAAAATTGTTAGATTGCGTCCTGGTCTTCATGGCTTGGTTTTTTTGTTTCACAGGGTACATGGACTTTCTTCTAGGCCATGTTCTTTTTACTTAAGCAGACAGAGTAAATTCGATGGAAATTTTGGTACACTAACATTTTTTTTAAGATAAAGCTATGATACCTGCCCTGCATTTCCAGTTTCTTTTGAATTAGGAAGCAGCAAGAGACAGAAGAACTTCAGCTCTCATTTTCAGGGCTCTTCAAAGGATACCATGGAGGTGTCTAGGTGTCCCTCTCCTGGGATGGGTATCTATCTCTTCTTCCTTCAGAATGGGGGTCAGGGCTGCCGTCTCTTGCTGGAGACTTGGATTATTTCAGTGGGTCGAACTGATGTCAGCACTTGCAGCGCTGTGGACAGGGGTGACTAGCTGTTCTCTTAGGGCCAGCTTTAATCAGGGGCCGGGGGGAAGTCAAATATTTTCATAGTGGGCTGATAGGAATTGACCTCAGATGGCATTTCAGTCACCTGACACACGATCTACAACAGATGCTGACCCAAAATTAGAGATACTGAATTAGGGTAAAAGTGTTGCAAAACAAAGCAAAACAACACCCAAACCAAAAAAAAGGCCCAAAACAATGAATGCTCCTCAGTCATCATTTTCAAGCTACAAGGTCAGACTCCCTCTACCCTTCAGGGCTCTCTCTTCATACACCATGTTTGGGGAATCTTGAGCCAGTATAAATGTGTGCGTGCTATTTTTACCCCATTTTCTCCCACTTCTCTGTCTACGTCCATGGAAGTCTTACACAGAACACTAGCTATTTCCCTCAAATTGCCTACCAGTGGCTCCTGCCTTTACGAGAAACCCAGCCAGGAGCAGAGATGCAGATGGGATAACACTCAGGTAGCACCGACACAGTGGTCTGATTATGCCATGCTTATAGAGCATCGGATCTGTCAGGTGTCCTTCTGGCAGTGCAGCTGATGACAGAGGGAGACAGAACAGCCAGAGCCAACTGGTGCATTTGATGCTGAAGATTTCATTGTGACAGGATTTAGTAAATGAAAACTCAGCCAACAATCATCAGGAGAGGGATTATTTGACACAGGAGAAAGACTGTTTCCTACGTCACCTTGCTTTGGATACTTTGGCTCTCTTCCGTTTTCTTAGGGGAGGGCAGATAGGAAGAAAGATGTAGGGAGAGAGGGAACCAAACATACATTTAGCCAAGTTACTGCCAAATTGAGCAGGTTTTTGATGTCACCTTTAGGTACAGCTGGAACAGACTCGAAAAGAGCTCAGGCAGAATCCCAGCTTCAAACTGAAGAAGCCGTAGGAACGTGCCAGCTGCCACTAGGTCACAGTCTGCTTTTCTAGGATAAGCAAAATTGAGGACTGACAAGAATTAAATTTCTTGGATTTTACTTGCTATTATTTGAAACACATGCACTGGTCAAGTATGGACTGCATAGTCAATAGTTAACTTCAAATGAAGTAGAAAATGTACCCTTCTAATTAGATATAGACTATTGAAATTGTGTGCAGTATGTAGGTAATAAAACATGTTTAAAAGCAGAAGACGACATATACAATAGGTGTGGCTTTCTCAGTGGATTTTTTTATGCTTTTATCTGTCTAATCCAATACAAAATAAAACATCAGTCATCCAGTAGTCTCTGGGAGGGGAGGATCACGTGAGAAACGGTCAAACTCTATAGAACCAGCTTAAGAGACAGACTTTGAATTTTTGGCAACAGAGGTGTGTAGCTGTAGATTGGAACCAAACCTTTTCTGCCAACATTAGTGAATAGAGCTGAAAGCTCATGCAAAATAGGACAAGCTGGACCCTTGACATTTTTCTCAAAATTGTCGCTTTTTAAATCACTGCCTTTGCATGCAGAAGTTTGTTGGATTCATCCATTATGCATGTCCTAGAAATCTGATAGAGGTCTCGTATGTTCCTTCTAAGAGGATAAAGCCAGCTGCAGTACCCAATTGTAAAGATGTGGTTAGTGGCTTGAAATGCCATTAAGTGTATTATTTGATGCTGCTCTGACTTGAATCTTTTGGATGGGAATTTAAAAATGTTAGTCCTCTCTGATTTTAGTGAACATTAGAGACAGCACACAATTATTCATAAAAAAGGGCTCAAGGGGTTGTTACCGGGTCCTATAGTAAAGATTTCATCTTTCTACTGATAACATAATGTGTTATAGAAGACATTGCACAGAAGTAGCTCTAGATCTTGGTGCCTTCCTTTTTGAGAAGTGTTTTAGGAATGTGACTTGCTTCAACTAACCTGTTCATGTACCTACCGGATCATGGTCAGCCTGGAAGTATTGTGTGCTTTTTTTCTGTTATTTCTAAAAGAAGGGTCAGCAATGTCAGTGGCTTCGTTTTAATCACGCTTGATGAATAGTGATTTGCTGTGACATTTTCACCTACTACCATATTAGGTTAGCTGTTCATTAAAAACTCAGGAGAAGGTGCCATCAACAATACTCTTTCTTAGAGCATCTGGATTTCCTAGTTCTCTCTTCAAGTTTGGTGTGAATAAGCTAGCTGAAAGTAAGATGACATCTGAAAAATGTATGATCAAGCTAACTTGTCATATTAAATATTGTCATTATTACTACCTAGTTCTATGCGATTTCGTTGACAAGCTACACAAATCTTTGTAGAGATATGCTCTGTTGTGTGTGACACAAACATGGAATACAGATGCTAATGATGAAGTTTTGTTATTGATTTTTGTTCACACAAAAAGTGTACAAAATAGAGTCAGATAAAAAAATTGAGACCTTGCCCTGGTTTATATTTTTCTTCCTTTATGAGAGATTTAATTGGAAATCTAACAGGAAATTAGACTGGAAGATTACCAACTGCATGGCTGGCATGCCGTGAAAGATCAAGTCCCTGTGTCTTTCATATTGCACCCCAAAGCAACTTTATCAAGTGTCTGGGATTTCTTGTGGTTTTAAAGATACCAAATATGACATCAGTAGCTTCAGTAGCAAAAATATTCTAAGGTACGTGGGGTAGAAAAGCTACACTGGTTCTTATATAGTGTTTGGAAGTCGAGGATGAAGAACCTTTTGCATTGCCATCTTAAAGTGAAAAAGGAAAAAGAAAGCTGCAGAAGCTAAACAGTCAGTACACAGCCCTATTGACTGTTCATTTCCTAAGGATCTTTCCAAAGAAGCATTTAGGAGGATTGCTTTTTCAGGGCTAGCTTCTAGAGTATTTCATCGTGTCAGCCAACCATTCCACAGGAGTATGAATTAATGGCAACATACCTCTTACAAAAGTCCCTTTTGGATTTTGCCAATTTACCTTACCTTACCTTACCTGGTACACAGTGTGTCTCTGGAGAAAGTTACTCAGAAGTATCTACTTGGGTGTCGTTTATTCATACAAAAGAGATCAGAGTTAAACCTGTAAAACCAGAGAGGGAGAGAAAGAAGAGTGCTCAAGTCTTTCTGTCTGTCCTGCTTAGGTGGAAAATGTAGTTACGCTGGGGCCAAAGTCACACGGAGCTAGTTTCACTGGCTTGAGGACTGTGCTCGGCAAAGATTTGTCTCTCTGCAGAGGGATCGTAGTGCTGTGCCTCTTGACAAAATGTCATTTCTTAAAGCCACGTTTATCCCAGGGACCTTGTCAGAAGTGGGTTAGTATCTTCCACGGACTCTGGTATTCAGTAGCTGTCCAAACCAGGAAGGAAGCACTTGTGCTTGTGAAACTGTGCTGGAGATAATTCAGCTCTTTACATGTGACGAGAAGCTTTTAAACCAGACTACCTGAAATTGGTTACCTGTTTCTTTTTAAGTTGAAGCTGCCAGAAATATTTCACTGTTGACAACCGAAAAGAGAGGGAAAAGCCATGATCAAGGGACCCTCTATATGACATAATCTAAGGCTATTTGCCTAGTACTGGCAACAGCAACAGGGAGCTTCAGCATCTTTAGGAAGTTTAAATGCAAAGATTATAACTCTGTATACACCTTGATATCGATTACAACATCATCACGAGCATCATCACAAAAGAAAGACAGCTAAACTTGACCATTCATTTCAGAGGCTACAGTCTTTTCCACAAATTGTTTCAGTACAGTTTTATGCACCCACTAGTGGTTTTGTCATCTGCAGATTAAATATAGTTTGAACTCTTATCGATGCAATAGATGATGGAATTATCTATACCCCAAAAAAGGTTGCATATAGCAGCTGCAGATATTCCATATCTAACACGTGGTATTTTCAGGAAGGGACAAACTGGAGCAAGACATGGTATAGACGGACTTGGCAGTGATAGGTTAACGGTTGGACTCGATGATCTTAAGGGTCTTTTCCAACCTTGACAATTCTATGATTCTATGATTCTATGATTTGGAGCCTTAGGTGTTCAGGTCAGAGCACGTTGCAAGAGAGAGATTTGGCAGATATCAAGGATGGAGAAGTTGGTATTTTCCACAGCTTTTTGCTATGTTGACAGTGCAGCTTTAGTTTTAAAAATTAAGCACATTTCACAGAAAGAGTAGAAAAGAACAGTAGGAAAAACGCTCATTTCTCTGTGGGGATGCGGTTTCTTTTGAAGTCAATGGGAGTTGCTTGCTTATATGGTCTCTGGAAGGGAAAAAAAAGTCAAAAGACTGCAACAAAAAGACTAAGCTTACATTTGAAATGGAAGGACTTCACCACAATTACCTGATGATACTCTGTCTGGTTTGTTCATTCAGAAAAAGCGGTATTAGAGCTGCTGTGTAAGCGGATAGACTGAGATTGGAGGGTAGGTTGGCGAGATGTTCCTGGTTGGCCTCATTGCCATGGCCCTGTCAGGACACATCAGCTGTAACCCATAGGAACTAAATACTTGTGAAAACAAGTTGTATTTCATCCTTCATGCTTTTTGAATCTAATCTTGTTTTAACAGTTTGCTGGGTGTACCAGATGATTGATGCTGTCACACTGCAGATAAAATTTGTCATTCTGTCATTTTTATTCAATATTTTAGAAGCATTTTGGTGCAAGCTGGAATCTGAAGCAATGTTACACATTTTTTCTATGGTTCACCGTAGTTATAGAAATAATCCATCTAATTCTCAGTGATTCATTGGCAGACATTTCCTAATTACGGACCTAGAATGAATTAGTAGGTTAGTTGAACCTGAATATGTCTTGAAATACATGTGGTGTATTTCTTTTAAAATATGCTACAAGGAGATATAAATGAATACAGGATCAGAACCTTGTGAAATACATGAAAGGAGAAGACGTGTTTTCTCACAGGCATATTTGGCCTAGTTTCATAATAAACCTCATAGGATAATATCAGCTATTCACAACAATTACATGGGATGTAGTGAAAAGCTCATTACACTGAAAAAAGATTTGAGCTCCTGAAATTTCAGCATGTAATAATGTCAGAGTTTTACCTGTAAAGATGGCCTGCAAGGACTGTGCTTTGTTCAATTCAGGGCTGAGACCTCAAAGCGACATTTAAATGGTCTTGTGTCATCCATGATTATTAGCAGGTCATAAAATTACTTTAAAGAGGAAAGAGACTGACTTCTGGTGTAGCAGGAGTTCCATTATATACTTTAGAAATAGATATTTACCTTATCTCCAAGTCTACTTGACTTGAATTTACTGTCCGTATGAAATTATGAGGTTGCCTGTGTCACAAGTTACAAGTTAGTGCTGCTGAACCCAGAGAAATAAGGTCTGACTTGGGGTGAAAACAATGAGCTGCACTTGCTTGTTCCTTCAGAAACCGGCTGCAGAAGATTGGTTTTGGTACACTTCCACATGTGCTACATTATTTGCTCTTTCTGTGTTTCAACAGGCCTTGAATAGGGGCATCGCTGCTGTCAAGGAAGATGCTGTGGAAATGCTGGCCAGCTATGGGCTGGCATACTCCCTGATGAAGTTCTTCACGGGTCCGATGAGTGACTTCAAAAATGTAGGTCTGGTGTTTGTGAACAGCAAGCGAGACAGGACCAAAGCAGTTTTGTGCATGGTTGTGGCTGGCGCTGTAGCTGCTGTATTTCATACCTTAATAGGTAAGGTCACTTCACATCTAATTAAGTCGTCTTTTAATTTGCTTCCTTCTCCTATTCTTCAAAATGATTAATCTGTAGGCTTAAGATTTCATTTGTAAAAGTGCAACAGGAGATGCAAAAGAGATTAAATCTCTTGGGCTGGTATCATGCCCGTCCATGCAGTTTTTATGACTTTTTAAACAGGTTGTTAAGTGGCAGCTTCCACCCCCAGGGCTCTCCTGCCTGGCAGCAAAACACACTGCTGATCTCTTTCAGTCAGGTGTGCGAGCAAAACTTTGGCAAGGTTGACAGGTTGCATGAAGCTGATAGCTCAGTCTTACCGTTAGGTAGTGAGGATCAACTAGCAATATCTGCCCAAATGGGTTTAGCAGGACTTCAAGCTGTGCTTGGTAGGGCTGTTGGTCAGAACTTGGTGGCATTGTCGGTGTGCTCTCTCTATACCCCTTTCCTACTTATCTCACAGTACAAAACTCTGAGCAAGTAGGTGCCAGCATCCTCATTAAAATACCAGGTATTACTCCCTACTAGTGCTAGTCATCATCCACTTCTGTTGAATAATTAATCTGTAAGATAAGAAGTAGTTACTAAGAGCACTTTATGCCACACTGAGACCCGCTCCCTGAGTGTACTCTGAAACAAAGAAAATACATAAGGAGATACGAACTGAACATAAAAAGTAAGGCAGCCACAGGATTTGCCAGTTTCTGAGAGCCTGAAGAAATGGGATATCAACCCAAGCATCAGCCACAGCAATAAAAAGCCACGTGACCTGGAAGACTTTAACTTCCTCCTCTCCAAGAACCGTACCGGATTCGCTGCACCTTCTGGCTCATTCTACAGAGCCGAAACCTCTGGACCTCAGCAGCAAGGAACAGGAGATGCTGGAGGAAGAAGCAGAGAGTGCATTGCATTCAACAGGTAAAATCCTAAAAGCTGGGAGCTCTAAGGGATGGGAGGAGGGAGGTAATGCAACAGCCTACGGGGGCATGTGTTGGTTGACAGGCAGTAGGGTTGAGTTGGATGACCAGCAGTAGGGGGTCATTCCGTCGCAGAAAGATGGGAAATGCGAGTATGGTGGCAATATCCAGAATTGCTGCGAAATTACAGAGTGGCCTGGAAGTGAGGCACCATTCATTATCATGCTGTTAGTATCTCAAGAGCAGCACGTGCTGCTGGTGAGCTTATAGAATAGAATAGAATAGAATAGAATAGAATAGAATAGAATAGAATAGAATAGAATAGAATAGACTAGACTATTTCAGTTCCTGCCAAAGTAGGTACAAGAGCCATCTGGTAAATACGGATGCCCCTGCTCTTATCCTTTAACAGGCTGCCAGCTATATTCACCAGCTTTATATGCCTCCCAAGCACTCCAGGTTGTTTGATCATCACATCTCCTGTTCCACCACTGATACAGCAGCCCTGTGCTGTTTACCTTTACTCCGTGTTACAGTCATAATAAGTGCTGACAGTAACAGCTCACTAGCCATGGCAACTCTGTGCCAGGGATAAGCTGTTGCTAGCTTTATAAGCTCAATCCATGCATTCAAGTCAACTTAATTCACTGATATTGATTGGTCACTTCCTCAATATGTTTACAGTTGAGGCTGCTTTATTGAGTCAGTATTATAAACTTCGGGCCATTTGTACGTTTGGCTCTCATATTTCTTTGCTTGGAATGTTTCTTCAGCCCCCAGAGCTGCTCTTCTAGTTGCTCACTTGTTTTCCTGTCAGTGCTGGTCAAAGTTTTTGGCTTTGCCAGCTGGATAAGGAAATATTTTCTAGTCGTCCAACATTTTATTTTAAGCTACGATAGATTTTAAGAAAATTTAAAGTATAACTATCAAATTTCCAGGTGAAAGACGTAGCTGGATTTTCCATGTGGGACTTCTTATTGAAAGGAGGTGTTTGAGGCAACCATTGGAAAACATGCTGGATAAGTTTCTTGCCTTTGCCTGGAAGTAGAGCCCTGCTGAGTTCAGAACCTCTGAAATGCCCTCTCTGCAGATATTAGGAAAAAAAGAAAAAAGAAGGCTGTACTTAAAGTACATGCTTTAAAGTCCTGAATTAAAAGGCTTCACACAATCTTTCAGCTGCTTATGGTGGCAGACTGCAAAATATTTTTTAGTATTTTAACTTGTCTATGCCTGAAAATATGCAAAGGCCACAGCAGAGGCTGGCGGAGCGCCCGAGAGAATGGAGTTAGTCAGATTCTAGCACCAATTGCCTGGGTGACGTTGCCAAGTTTTATGTTCCAAGTTTCCTTTGAACCTGTTTCAAATCCTGATTATTCTTCTCTGACCCACAGATGCACAACCTGCCTAGCAGGAGGAGGAGAAGGCTTCCAGTGACAGACAGGCAGCCTCCTAGGACCTGCAACTACTCCCCAGCAGCTGCAAGCCTATCACAGGCTATCTACAGGAGTCACAAACTGGGGTTACTGATGCTCAGCAGATGAAAAAGAGAAACAAACAGCACTCAGGGGACTGAATTTCTTCCACATTCTGTATGTATGGGGCTAAGGAAGATGACATGACTGTCTGCCGTGGACTGTTGAAGCCCAGGATGGAACAGGGAAAAAAAGCCCAATGAAATAAGGAGGAGTACCGAAAGTCAGAAGGGAAAAATCAAGTGGTGGTAGAAACACAGTGACCACAGTGAATCATCACATTTCCAACTGTGATAGAGACTATTTGCAGTCTGTACACACAGCTCCTCACAAACAGCAGCCTCTGCTTATTTAAAATATCAAAACAGACCGTTTCACCCACCTGACTCATGCTTCATTGCTTCAGCACCAGCTCCCCACCACTGCTTCCCCACTGGGGCTAATGCAGTCCTCTGTGGGAGTGACTGGCTGAGCCAAACCACTTGAACTCACAGTTGGAAGCTCTGGGTCCCTAAGTCATCACCCCACCACATTCCCATGAACATCTGCGAGGTCCTCACCAACAGTTCCTATCACTCTCCTGTACGGGTAGGAGTAAGAACCAAGAAACAAGTTGAGCTTGACCAAAGGGATTTGACACCATATTCTTGTCCCGCTTATAATGCTGCTGCAAACCTTGGTCAGTACAGTATTCCTGGATTTGCTGTTTCAGTTGCGATCTGGAAATAAAAGATAGTATGCTGCCTTCTTTCCCCTGTGCTATTATGGGGGCAGCTGCTGCCACCAGTTAGGGTTTCCTGGTGGGAAGTTCGCTATGTAGCCAGGGTCTAAAGCGTCTTGTTATTTCATAGATTGGCTTTTGGTGGGAGTACTGGGCTGTGAGAGAAGGGATTCAAGACACTAAGCCTGCCTGTGCACATTTTTGACATCTTACCAAATTGTCAGCTTGACAGAGGAGAGAAATCATTTATATAACATTATGCTAACATAATGCATTTCGTGGTGCTGCTGGTAAGCCCTCCATACTAAGTGAGTCCTTTTAACACCAGTGTCATGAAAGACGTGCACATTTTCTTTGGCAATAAAACAGCATTGTTCAGCCTTTCACTAGTTTACTGAGAAATAGTATACTGAGAAAGTTTATTTCCTTTTGCATATTAATATTACTTTCCACAGTTTTCTGAGGTTCTGGCAATGACAAGGCAGAAGTTGCTTTGGGGAAACATCCTCTTTGCTTAAGTAGGCATCCGTAACTGGTGCCCACTGCACCTGATGAAAAACTACATGATGGATCATTTGCCATCACCAGGCAAAAAAGGTTGGAACTTTAGTAACCAGGCAAACCTAGAGCAGACTGGATGGTCAAGACATGCGAGCCATTTGTGTTGTGCCAGTTTATTACTGACAGGCTAGCGGGCATGGGCCGCCCACTGCCCAGAGGGCACGGGGGAAAACTTTAGCAGTTGCTAGTAATTCCACTGATTCTTTTGAACTTCCCACATGCATGGTCACTGCATGTACGTGAAAGATCTGCATGAGAAGCAAGACATAGGTGTAATCCCACCACTTCCAGTGTAACACTACTGGAATTTTCTAGAGACTAGGAGTTACAGAGTGGCTTATGACAATCATCTGAACTATTTTTTCCAGTCAATCTTGTTCCAACGTGCCCATTGTATTGGCTCGCACTAAACATTTTGCCCTGGAAAACAATGATAGCACAGGAACACAAATCAGAATGTAATCCAGGCTTGCTTTTTTTTTTCTTTCTAAAAGATGATAAAACGTTATTCATTAAAAATGTGTCCTATTTCAGCATCTTCAGATGGCTATTGCTAAAGCAGTAACATGCTTCCCCAGATGCCCCAACCCTTCTCCACAACAGGGGTGGTTTCTTATCAGCCAGGTATTCAGGGTAAAGGAAGAAGGAAGAAAGCCTACGACCTACGAGGATAGCAATGATTGGTTTTTAGTTAAAACAGGCTAATTTTGAGACTTAGGAGATGTTGGCCTACCTAAAGATATTTCAGAGACCAACAGTCATTGATAGATTTTGGAAAATCATCTAATGCAATTTTTGAACTAGAGCTGAGCACAGAAAGAGATGATTGCAGTAATCAGTCTGCATTGAGATGTTCCTAAGCTGTTTTTTTTTTTAATTCATTTATTAATATGAGCAAAAAAATCAAAGCCTAAACCACTCTGATCATCTGGGCTTTCACAAGGGGGACACAGGCTTTTGCTTCTGCTTTAAGGCAGGCTAATCAAAGACGTAGAGAAATCTGTGTACCCTGTGCCATCTCCAAATGAAGATTTGCCATTCTTTTTTTTTTTTTTTCCCCAAATTGGCATTTTCCTATCTGCCCAAATCACTTAGCTGAACAAACTCCTGACCAGCACCAGTTTTGGCCATGAGCCATCTTTCTGACAAGCAGCAGAATAGATTTTTACTTCTCAAGTCTCCAAGTTCATTTTTAAAATTGGCAGCAAAGTATGAAAATGGAATGCATCTAAAAAGAACACACTTTAACCCAACAACATTTTTGGATTTTTTTTCCTCCAGTAAAGCTAATATTGACATATGTAACACTGTGTCTTGAAGTAAATGGTATCACTTCCTATGAGGGTTTCTTTTTGTTTTCTTTATGATGTAAGTATAACATGCTGGGTAGTAGACAGCTCCAAAATGACTACGGTACAGCTATTTGTTTGAGACTGCTGGCGGCATTAAGAGTGTGTTCAGTTGTTTTAAAAATGCCTGAAGTATATGTGGTAGTAATCAGCTTGTTGGAGAAATCAGTGTAGGGAAAAGGAGATCCAATTAGGTATGCAGTTTTCAGTGTCATTTCTTAAGCTTCTGGGTCTTAAAACTCAACTGGAAAAGCCAAAAGCAAGAATTTCTGCCTAAATTCTGTAGCAAAACTAATCCATAGACGTATCAAAACAAATGAGGTATTAGAGGAGAGCAAACAGGCAGCTTGTCTTGGAGTTGGACTTCTCTGTTTTGGTTGAAATGATGCGAGGAATGGGAAGAGCCATCTGCTTTAGATTCATGTAATACTCTTCAGCTCTGTTGTCTGTGTTATTAATTTTGTACCATGCTTCATAATAGGTTTGTAAGGTTGGCCAAGGTTAAGTTCTAATTGCATCAGCACTTGCTTTATTTGCAGCTCAGAGACACATGCCCGTATATTTGTCAGTAAATCTCAGCTTGCTGTGTCCTTCTTTCTGAGGATGGAAACATTCATGGACATCAGCAAAAGTGATTGTGTGCTTTCACTGACATGTGGAATAGTTGACTATTTTAAAACTAGCTTTTATCCTTAGCCATTATGATTTTAAAATCAAAATCACATTAAAAAGTGCAGTTAGACTTTTTTTTTGGATGGGGGAGAGAAAAAAGAATCTTAAAGCTTACAGGGCACAGTGCTGATATCCCTAGAAATCTTAAAAATGTGGTGCTGTGGGCTGTGGTGTTATAAGTCCCTTGAGAGCGCCCTGCCAATGAGCTACAACCCTGTGGTGAACTGTCTGTTCCTAGAAGTGAGAGTAGTTCAGCCTCTGACCCCTCTGATTCTGTGCATTTTTCTGTGATAGTAAACTTGGGGAAAAAAAAAAAATTAAACATCTCAGTAGTTTTTAGAGCCAAAAAAGTTACTTATTACTCACTTTCTAAACACTTCAAAAGTCTCATTTAAAGCAGGCAAAGCCGAGCAGGTGAAGTGCACAGGGAGAACAGAGGGTGACTTCTGTGGCGCGCTGTCTTCGCAGCACTGCAGTGCTGGTGGAGGCCCCTCCACAGCAGCAGGTTCCTTGGCACCTTGACTCTGATTCTGTCAGTCCCCACATGAGGAATGAGGCTGGTGTGTTTCCTGCAGAGGTTTTTAAGTTTTTGTGCAAGAGAAATGTAAAGCAACTTCAATGGAACCGGAGACAGCTTGATGAATCTGACCCTCACAGGCGGCTTACCTCCTGTGCCTTCCAAACTTCTTCTCCTTCATTCGGATAAGTCCATTCAGAAACATCCATGTACTACCCTGCCATAAAAGCAGCTTTCCACAAGGACTTACCATGCAAAAATCCATGCATAACAGAGTTTTTAAAATTATTCATGCAAAAATAAAAAGAGGCTGTGCGACTAGACTGCAACAAGCACATGAACACTTAAAGAACTAAACTGGCCTCCCTGAACTGAGGAAAGGCTGGAGTCCTGGTTTAAAGTCCTTCCCCAGCCCCCTTCAAAAGGAAACAAGGGTGGGAGTGCCTCAGGAGGATGGCTAAGCAACTTGGGGTGAACTGGGAGACTGTGAGTCTAACAGTTGTAGTTCAGGTGAAAGACACATACATAGGGACCAGAATAGGGAAAGGAGGAGTTTTTAACATTTTAGTATCTTTTGGGCAGTCCTGGTCATCTGGAATGAGGCTCATGCCTGTTCCCAGTGCTGCCATATCACCTCCTTCTATTTTACTACCTTGTTTACACTGTCTTGTTTGGACTGAAAAAGTTTTTTCAGTCCTGTTAACAATTTAACTGCTGTATCCCTAAGCCATCACAAAATAATGATAACTCAAACTCCTCTTTAATTCCTTCCAAACACTGTTTATGAGTTATGAGAGAGAGTTTTAGGCTAAAAAGTTTGAATTGGATGACTAGTGTTAGCATTTGTCAATCCGAGTGTGTCACCTGCATGCATGAGAAGGATAACTTGCCTGAAATACCCTGTATGAAGGTCTGTACAATAATAATAGAATTGTTATAAATGGAAAATCAGATAGATGTTCACATTTGAAATAATTACCTTAGAAAAGATGCAAGTGGAAGAGAACTGAGGTAAGATTCCCTAGGCAAAAGTAATTCTGCTATTACTTGTGAGGTTGACTTTACAACCTAATTGTTCTTTTAACAGCTATTACAAGTGTATAGAGGAAACTTAAGTAATAATATGCAGGTCTAGAACATAATTTATAAAAGGTTAAAAACTATTATTTGGATTATTTAACTGTGCATATTATGTTAAGTCCCCATAGTTCAGAGACTCCAGTCATAGCTAGCTCTTCGTTATTCCTGGTCATGGGGAGGACTTGGTTATTAAAACAGCTGGATAACATGGGCACAAACAGAGATGTAAGCAGTTCTTTAGAGAGCTGTGTGGTGAGTCCCTGCGTCTGTGCTGTCTTCAACCCAACACCTTGGGAAGAGAGACCTGGGAGAGGCGTGTTGCCCAATACTAAAAATTCTCATCTCGGTTGAAACAGGACGGCGAAATAACATACTGGCGATTGGAGGTGGCAACCCCCTGATTTGCAGCGGTGCCCATTTCTGACTTGTGGCTCCTGAGATGCCAGCTGTAGATAGGGGAGGAAGCTAAGGCCGGTCGAGGCTGCCCAGAGACTGTACAGTGAAGGGCGCAGTGCCCTGCCAGGTCCCAGCAGAGGTGGTCATTAGGCAGAGTAAGGGAGAGGCATAATGAGCGTGGTTTGTTGCATGCCTTCGCAATTCATACTGTCCTTTTACAGGGCAGGTTTACAGGTAAATGTTGTGAGAATGCAGTGACAATAGATGGTTTCAGCATTTGTAAGGTACATGGTTTCCCATGAAATGCACAACGTCTGGTGAAAACAGCTTTTCTAATAAAGAGCCTTGAGTTAATGAAAGAGCAGTAGATTTTCTGGAGTACCAGTATGTTCATTTAGCAAACAGATGTGGCACTTACTATACCCATCTCCCAACCCAGCCATTTGTTATCGCTCCTCTGCTAAAGGTTACTTGAAAAAGAACCACGAGAGCACTCCTTAGTCATACACAGCAGCTGGTGAGGCTGTAAGATCCTGAAGCCCCTGCAGCTGTTTGCTAAGTGGATGCGTGTCTGAGCTCCTAGGCATCACAGTCTTTCAGGTACTTCTGAGTATCTCACCCAGAGTCCATATGTAACCTTTATTATTCATTCCTATTCTTGTGTCTCCACAGCATATAGCGATTTGGGGTATTACATTATTAATAAGCTGCACCATGTGGATGAATCAGTGGGAAGTAAAACTCGGAGGGCCTTCCTTTATCTTGCTGCCTTCCCTTTTATGGATGCCATGGTGAGTGCCTGATTCAGAACTGAATTTTAATATTAATGTTATTTTTTTTCTTTGGTGACCTTAGTTCACAAAGTCTGTTACCTGATGGGAAACTGGAGGTGTGCAGAAGGAAGGTGTGTCCTTTGCAAGCAGTAGCTCTGGATATACCTGAACACATCATCTCCTGCTACCTGAAAAAAGCATCTGGGTGGATTTGAATGTCCAGAGATCATGACAAATGTAAAAAACCTCTGCTGCCTTGTTAGAGTTACTGTATGTGCATGCTGGAAAGCACTGGTCATCTTGTGATGAGCTGCACCGGTTGCCTGTATGTGTCCTCTCATTCCAATTTGTAGTGAAAGAATTGGATTTGCTGTGCATTCCCAGATCACTTGCAGAGTTCACAAGGAATAAGCTCAATATTTTCTCAAAGCAAGTTTGTTGAAAAGATATTTCTTACCATCGATTTTTGCAAGCACAGCTAAGTCCAGTATATCTCAAATGCTTGGGCAAGAGAGCCACACATGGGGTGGGCTGCTGCTTACCAGAACACCAAGTTTACTGCTTGTGGCTTGCACAACATAAAAGTAGGGCAGCTCTCTTTAATGCCTCTACTTCTGTGTAAAACTGGTAAAGGATAACCTTGTCATGGCATGCCTCCACCACTTTCTCTACCACTTTGTCTGCTTGAAATAGTAGCTGACAATAAAAAGAAGTTGGATCATTAAGTTTTCTTTTCCAGACAGGACTCAGTATAACTCAGTGGGCCAATGAATATTACGCTTCAGAGATGCATCCAGCTGGTGAATGAAAATAAACATTTTTTTCCTTCGGATTATTTAGTATGATAATCCATCCTGTGCAGCATCTGTTTTATGAAGAAGGGGTAGTTTCTTATTGATCTGCTCGGGAATTTCTATACAGTCTATAAAATTATTCCCATTCTCCCTGTCAGCCCTGGCAATGAGGAACTGAATGCAGCAGTGCTTTCTCTGCATTACTGGCTTAACATTTGCCCAGGTTCACACTGGGTACTGCTGGTGGAAGAAAGCTTTGTTGAGTTGTTTGTGTACAATGTAACAACCAGAAAACAGCATTCTGGGGCCTGAAGTCATTCACAAATACCGTAATCACTTCCCAAACTCTTCTCTGCCTTTTTTCAGGCATGGACCCATGCTGGGATTCTGCTGAAACACAAGTACAGTTTCCTAGTGGGATGTGCCTCCATCTCAGATGTCATAGCTCAGGTAATGACCCCTCTTAGCAGTCACTGTTCCCCTTGTGCTACAGACTAGGTGCTTTCCTAAGCAGGAACTCTCTTGCACAGAGACTGCCTTCTCTCTCTGCTGTGAACAGCACACCCGAGGAGGTAATCATCTTGTGTGCTGTTCTCTGGCTGTTTCCCCGTCATGTGGAGGCTGTTTGCTGACAGTTGTGGTTTAGGCTGGTCTCACTTGACTGGATCAAGTCAGTCCCAAACCAATGTCAGAAGGGAACCAAGACTATTTGGGCTAGGGCCATGTCTTCCAGCACCTCCACAGCCCTGTTTCAGAATGGATGAGGAGCATGTTACATATACATGTGTACATCTGGGAAAAAGAAAGGTCAGGCAAAGACACCAATGGCTGCTACCAATCCTGAGGCTGATGGAGTGCTTTGAAAGAAACGCTTCTCCCCCCTGTGCATTCTCCCTCCTTGCACAGTTGCACTGAAATCCAGAGTGGGGCTTATAGGTGGGGAAATGAAGGCTTGATTCTCCAGTCCACCTGCCAGTTTTGCACACGCTGTCTAATCCAGTGAAATGCAGTAGTCTAAGCGATCTTCTGGGTGCCACTATGGCACTGTTCTTGTTACTTGTCCAAAAGATGAAGGCTCAGAACTGCAGCAGAAGGGATCTGTGGTAATAGCCCCTGGGTGATACAGAGAAGACCAAATGTTGTTTGAACTTTCATTTGTGAGGGCGGTGTTAACTATCCTGTTGCTTTTTACTAGACACGCTTAGAAAACAACATTCATACACATTGCTGATGGCCAGTGTTGTAGCATTTGAGAAGCAATATACAGCCCTCTTTTTAAAGCGTATGTAAAAATATTACGAAACGGAGAGTCCCAGCACCTGTAAAACAGTTGCTGTACTGCCCCATTACCAGCTGAATGGTGTAATGACTGGGTAAGAAAGAGGATAATAACAGTGCAACATCAAAGGAAATATGAAGTCAACAGCACTTAGTTCAATTTTCCATAGCATTTTCCTCCCACTAAATATGAGCAAACCATAAATCAGGTTGAACCATTCAGTCAGCTGCTATTCTATGTTTGGCAGGTCTGCCCCTCTACAGTACTGCACTAAATCCCTGAAGATAATACCAATTACTGTAAATGACCTTAACCCTCAGGATCTGCTCTTGTTCTGATGTGACCTACAAAGTTTGCTGACCCTAGATGCATGTCAGGTCATACAGCTAAATACAGAAACAAATTCTTATTTTGGCCGTGGTACACATGCCCTTTCCACAATGGTTGGTGAGTGGGATGCCAGGGTTGTGAAGAATAAAACACCTGTCATCTTCTCTCCACGAAATACTGCACAGAGCAAGAACAAATCCGGAAGACAAAAAGTTGTGACTCTCCACACTCCAGAACTCTCTACACCTACATCTGCTCCCTACACAAGCAATAGGTGCGCAGGCAGTAGCTAATTCTCCTCGGGTAGCTGCATAGACATGTTTTTTGTGACTGACTTTGCGTCTGTTTACTGAAAAACAATTCTTTTGTAGGGTTGAACAGTTTTGCAAACCCTCATAAACAGCATGGCATGCCTAACAAACATTTGCACAGTGTGATTTTTCTGAAGTAGTTCTTGAGCTCTAGCAATGAAAGAGAGAACCTGCCCCTGAACAATGTGTTTTGTATTTCGTGTAACTCACTTGAATGCCAGCATGTCCCAGCAGGGTTGTCCTTGATTCTGCTGTTTATGGCACCAAACACCGTTGGCTTTCCAGTTGTGCCTCCCATCCAGAGACATTTGGAATTTAACAGGCACGCCATCAGCTCTCAACTTAACTTAACTATAGAATAATATCATATTAATCAATTCCTTTGCATTTTCTGGATTGAGCATTTCATCTTATGAGACTGAATTATGAGCTGTTCATTAGCCCAGAAGTTTCCATTTCATTTACATCAATGTGGCACTCAGATAGCTGAAGAGAGAATGATGAAATACTGAAATTTCACTCAAAAAAGTAGAAAATTAGGATGACATAAGACTTCCTGCTTCTAAATGCTGAAGTGAATACTTTAAAACACCTGGCTTCTTAATTGCCGCTGCCCCCCTTCCCCCCTCAAAAAAAAAAAAGTAGGGCCTAGAAGCTGACCCTGGAAGCATGTCTCCCGCCTCAGCGCATATCAGAATAGCACATTCTCCTGGGAAGGGTGACACTCAGCCACATGCTTGCTGCCAGACCTTGCCAGACTTTCATGCTAACCTTCTCCTATTTATGGCTCCTAGTCTGACACCTGCCCATACCTTCAAGTACTGTTTAATGGAGCTTCTGTATGATGTTAACTCGTGTTCTCATTTGTATGACCAAATGCAGGGGGGTTCCTGACTAAAGTTTCAAATGCCACAAGCTCAAAAGATAGGTACTGTAGTCACGCATCGTTGTTGGTTCAGATGGACTAGCTTGGAGTCAGACAGGAGATATGGTGGCCCTAAAGAAACACACAGACAAATTACTAACCATTTATTTCTTTGGCCTGCAGGTTGTTTTTGTAGCCATTTTGCTTCACAGTCACTTGGAGTGCAGGGAGCCTCTCTTGATCCCAATCTTGTCCTTATACATGGGAGCACTTGTCCGATGTACCACGTTATGCCTCGGATACTACAGGAACATACATGATGTCATTCCTGACAGAAGTGGGCCTGAAATGGGGGTATGTCTTAATACTTCGCGCTTTTTCAAATTCAATAATTTTAAACTTGCTTTTTGTGGTATAATACTGTATTAAACCACTGTGCATGAAGGGCCTCCTCTCTCTGTCCTGCAGGAAAAAACATTTTCACTTAAAGAGGCATGGTACAAACTATTCCAGCAACAGTGCACATGAGGCAATGCTTCCCATGGTATCGATGTGCTGTCTACTGAGCGCCTCTGTACTGAGCTCTCTACTGAGCTGTAAGACAGCACAGCATGAACTAAGCGGACACCTTATTTCACAGGGAAGAAGCTCTCAAAATTATTCTTCTTCCTCAAATGTCATATTGGTTTTCACGTATCTTTGATAGTCAGAACAAATTATGCAGATGGATACCTTATGCATTATTTATTGAGATCCATGACACAGCTTCTTTTGAATCAGTATTACTAACATGAGTGAAAATATTTTAGGCTCCTCATATTGAAAACTATTGAAATGAATGTACGAAACTGACAATGGGTGGGAAAAGCAAAAATCCTTTCCCTGTGCTTTTGGCTTAGTTCTGCATGTTTTTTTCCAAACCCACTTCTTTTTTTTTTTCCTACGTGTTGCAGGGAGAGGCTACAATAAGGAAGATGCTGAGTTTCTGGTGGCCTTTGGCGTTAATTTTGGCAACTCAGCGAATAAGTAGGCCCATTGTCAACCTTTTTGTCTCCCGGGACCTAGGTGGCAGTTCTGCAGCCACAGAGGTAAGAAAGTCAGTGCTCTCAACCGATCATTTGCATGGAGTTACCTCTGTGCTTCTCTTCTCAGCCATGCTGACAAGAAAAAATTTGCCTTAAGTACATTTCTGTGTAGTGCTCTCTTTGTCCTTGAAAAGAAGACTGCTTGGCCTCTTACCATGAGTGTTTCTGCCAGGCCTAGTGGGACCTCACCCTCAACAAGACCAGTAGAATTTTTTCACTGAACAGTTCCTGCGTCCCAGGTTTCATGCTCTACATATAGGCAGATATGCTCTACATGTGCTCTGGAGCATTCAGATCCCAGAGATTTTAGGACAGTCATCAGTAGTCCTATGTTCCGCTGCTTCCTGTCATGTATATTTATGGCTGTACAAATTGATGTGAAACTACTGTTAGCAGTCAGTGCATCACACAGAATAGGGTAGAGACGTAAGGAAGCACATAAAAAAAAATCTGTCTCCTGGTTCGGATATGGAATGCACCCTGTTTCTCTTGAGGAATTTCAGGTTACTCCAATAGTGTCCTACAGCTGATGGGAGCCGGACTTCTGATTGTAATGCAGAACCTTCACCAATGCTCACCGTGAGCTGACCCATTCTTTTAAGAAGTCTGGGGGACCGTTGCCGCCAGTTTCAGTGGGAGGATGTCTAGATCCACGTAGTCATTAGCAAATCTCTCATGTTTTTCCTACAGGAAAAACAAAGCTGTAAGATACTAATTGGAAAGGAAAATTCAAACAGCTGGTGCCTAACAAACATTCTCTCAGCACTGCTAGTTTGTCATACGTGATACTGTGTATTTCACTCACTCAGGAGTTGCCAGTCACTGCAACTAAACAGCTGTGGAGAGAGAATTTAGGAAACAAAACGCATTTACATGTGTAAATCAGGGATCAGTCTATGTGTTTAAAGGTTGGACCAGATGATCCTTGAGGTCCCTTCCAACCTGGTATTCTATGATTCTATGTCTCAGTACAAGGGGAGCCAGAGCGGGTTAGCAGAGATCAGTTTTGCGTTTCTTCGTGGCTTGATTTTAGATGCATCACATTTCATGGCTAGCCAATTGCATTTTGTTGCTATGAGGATGACTCCAAATACATGTCATAGCTGGTGGTTTGCTGGCCTTTTTACGCTAACAGTAATGGTCACATTTCAGCTTTCTCTGCTGAAATAATTGCCTCTGAAAAGGGAGGTGCTGGCAACACAGATAACATCAGTGTCTGGAGCATCAGTATACACAGGAGTTTTATGGGTATCCTGATCAATAATATCAGCAACTTCCAGTGTGGGCAGGATGTCCCTGTAAAGGGCCAGGCTGTAGCATGTTCAAGTCCGCTTGCATTGACCAACTCCCACTGCTTCTATTTGTTTGGACTGCCGGCACAGTTAAGGTGACTGGGGTACCTTTTTTGGTGTTGGCTTTGATGGGGGACTTTTTCACCTGTCAAATACAGGTTCTAGACATTTAGGAAACCTTTCATGCACATATTTTGGGATCCCACCAATTGAGGAAAAATACTGGAAGAAAAATCACTGCTTCAATAATATAATCCAAGTGGAATCTAACATACAAAATGTAGTAGTGAAATATTTTCTTAAACAGTTACTGTGTCTTTGCAGTCTTTTTGGACTTTATAATGAAAATAACCAAAATATCTTTTATATTCCTTATTTGATTTAACCTAGTTAGGTTTCATACAGGTGGAAATTCTGCTGAAAATGCAATAAGGGGGGGGATTGCAATTAAAAAGGGTACTGTCTTAAAATTCCAATTTGTTTTCTTTGAACCAATTACTTTTTCAAGGTACTTTAAACATTATTAAACCTATTATTATCAGGGAAGAATCTGTCCCGCTCTCTTCCTCTCTGTGGATATCACTACTTTCCCTCCCTCTTTTTAAACAGCACAGGGAACAAATTAGCTTGGTACATCATGGTCCTGTCTTTGTATAGATCTTTTAACCAAGCAAGGACAGCAATTACATTTCTAATGGGAAAATGGGCTCAGATAACCAAGAAAATGTACATCGAAAGTTTAGGAGTGAAACAGAGACAGCAGTAGTTAAAAAAGGTCTTTCTTAGCACTACCATTGCCAGATGTAAAATGAAACTGAATTTAGGCAGATGGTAGCAGGTCTGAACCTGCAGACAAAAGGCAGTCAAACACTTCGATTTCTGGAACTAAGGGAGTCAGGCAGTTCTCAGTACAGATGCACACTTCAGCTCTGAGGACTAGAAAACTTGGGGTGACAGGAGATTTCCAAGCAGCTGCAGGAAGAGCTCCCTAAACACCCTTAATAAGTGAAAGACATGAAGTACATGTATTTGCACTTTTTTTCAGAAATCAGAAACATCAGCAAAATCATTCACACATTAATATGTTGGGGGGGGTTATGTCTTTGATGTACCTCTTCGAATGCACTTGTGAAAGTGCAAAAGGGCCTAGCTTTAAATGGGAGGCAGTGAGTTGTTTCTCATGATAAAAATAGCCATCTGGAATTATTTTTATCTGGTTTTCATTGATGAGCACCAAAGTGGGGAGAGGTTTTTTTTTCTCGTCTCATAAGTACCTCCTGCCCCAGAACAGTCAGTTTGATGTCCAAAGTCAGTCAGCCACTGAGGCCTACTGTTTTGTACTCTGTCTGTCTGTCTTGAAACTGTTTTACTTACGAATAACCAAGTAAAATGTATATAAATCAAAATTATGAAATATGATCCAAAGCTACCGTGAGCTGTAAGGCTTTCTGCTACTCAGGTATCTGTAGGTAAAATAACTCAGGAGCAATGTGGGAGGGAGGTATTCAGCTGGTTGAGGGGCACACACCAGTTCAAGTTAACTGTTATCCCAAAGCATCAGAGTGAGGGTGAAACGACAAAGCTGGGTAATGTAGCTTTGTGGCATGGAAGATTTTGTAAGCTTAAAAAGCCGGGCCAAATGATGGCCACTCTAATGGTTTTCTTGAAACAAAGAGCTTCCAGTTGCCTGCCTGGTTTCTCACCGCGTCAAGGTCAATGTGGTGATATTGGTGGGACATGGTACCCTGTGTTAGTTTAACTGTCCTGTTCAAAGATTTGAAGTTCATGTTTCCCTGTCTCTTTTCATAGGCGGTGGCGATTCTGACAGCTACGTATCCTGTGGGCCACATGCCATACGGCTGGCTGACAGAGATCAGAGCAGTATACCCTGCTTTTGACAAGGTGAGTGTCCGTGTTAGGGGTGTAATAAATAACCTTTCGTGTGGTTTCACATGCGTGGTCCTCCCCTTTCTCTCTGTTACAACATTTTAATTTAGGGGTGGCTTCAGTGATGTCAGAGGAATTTCTGCCAAACAAATATGAAGAAAGTTAGTTCCTGGCTCCATAATCAAGTGTAACAGATTATTTAAAAAATCAACCAACCAAAGATTAAATAGGGCTGTATTAATGACCATCTATTGTCCTGCTTCTCTTTACTTTTGCTTTTGCTGCCTGTTGTTCCTTGTCCCACTGATAAGGTTTTCTTAAAATCCTAGTTAAAATGAATTTGGTTTTGGTGGCTTCAAGCTGTTGTCTGATTTATGATTTTAACCTTAGCTCTGTGTTACAAGGTATTAAGCTACCTTCTTAATAGATAGGAGCTGTATTTTTAAGGATTAAAAAAAGTCCTCACTTACTCACTATGATGTAACTACTTAGCTAATGAAGTGATTTCTCATAAAGTGTCCATCAGTGAGTGAGCAAGCTCACGTCTCTGCTCCACATTCTGTGGTATCTCTCAAATGGATTTGGGTTCATTTACTTATGTTAATATTTAGCAAAGGTTGTTTCATAGACTGACAGTAACACAGATAATATACATTATTTTAGTAGTACTGACTTAGATGACCAAGACTATGAAGATTTTTGTTGACAAATCATGTAATTATGTAAGAATGCAAGGACTGCTCCTGCAACTGAGCACAGAGTAAATACATAACCAAAATTAATTTAGTTTAGACTCTTTTTTTTGTCTGTTTTAGAACTGGTACTCACTAGCCCATATGTTGTGTGAAGAACAGTCATGTTCTGTGACACCCTAATTCAAATGCCAGATCCTCTCCTTCCCTTTGTTTACCAATTAGTAACTCAACTTTCTGGTTCCAAATACTGATGAAATAAAATGTTTGCTTGCTCATGGATGTACTTAACTGAATCAAGCCCTGTTTGATATGATCCACCATATTGACAAGGAGAATTTAAAAACAAAACAAAGAAAAGTCAAATCAGTCATAACTTCTTAACCTGCCTGTGTACAGCTAAATTGGCCTGTCAGATAAAGTACAACATGCAGGCTTTCTCAGAGGTCATGCTGCTGAAAAGGAACTGCAGATGCAAAACCAATAGACTGCAAGATAAAAATGGTTTGGGACAGGAAACACAGGGGCTGCTAACCTCATCTGTTACAAGCCACAGTCAAATGCACTATTGCCAAGCAAAATTAACAGCAATTAAGACTCCTAAATTCAGGTCTCATTTAGCTGGTGGAAGATGTGCTGACAACTTCAGTGGTGACAGGATTAGACCATGATTTGTCTGTTTGTTTATTTCAGTTAAATAGCTTCTCTCAGAGCTCTTGTGGAACAAATGTGAGGAAGAAAAAGCTAGGGTAAGGCACAGATAGGTACAGTTTATCTAATTGCCAAAAAAGTATATAATAGGGATTTTAGTTGCATGTTTTAAGAGCAATTTGGCATAAAATGTGCTAAGTGAGGTAGCAGCAATATAAAGGGTATCTCATCCTGGCAACCATGTGTGCAAAAGCCTCCACCATACCTTTCAGACAATAAACACCAAACCAGAAACCCACAGTGGGTTTTTTCAGATCGCTGTGAGAATTGCTTTACCCTCAGTCACACGTCATTCGCGTGTCACCGTGCCTTTCAAAAGCTTTGTTTCCTTAAGCTAAGGCTTTCTCGGAAGAGTCCGGATAGAAGCACTTTTTATTTCCGGACTCTGTAAAGCCGCCATTGTGATTTTCAGATGCTGAAACAGTTTGCATGCATGCAAACTCCCGTTTTCTTTTGTCAGTTACTGAGAAAGCTGGCAATGCTGGCAAAGCTGGCCATCATAAGCACACTGCATTGCCTTAACTGACTGATGGGATTTGGGATGCAGATAGTAAGCCCCTCTTCAGTGGCTCTACTGGAGAAGTCAGATTCTGGTCTTCACAGGGAAATCGTTACCTCAGTTCACGTTTGTAAGAGAGACGCAGGGTCCTGCTTCAGTCTTTTATGAGTTGCTGTGTCCAGAGCAACCTCACGGCCCAGCAGTTACACTCAGGTTAAGGGTTACTGCTGGTTTTCTGAAAGAGAACGGGCATATCCTAGTTCTGTGCTCTGTTTGCTGTTTTATCTGGTGATAATGCCATTACTCTTAATGGACTGTGCCGTCTGATTTAGAGCAACAACACTGGCTGTGAGAGGACTTGTGAATGCTATTTATCTGATTAATAGATGGGGCTGGATGTTCTTTTTGCTCCATAATCTGCATAGTGTTTTGATCCAAGAACTAAGTAGTGTGCAAGAGATAGGAATAGAGTACATGGTCAGGAGTTAGAGCAAAGGGCAGAGTAGAGCAAGGGAAGAGTTAGCAACAGCGAGGCAGGAACGACCTTTTCTTCACAGCCCTTTTGGATGGCTGGATTTGGATGTGCTTTCCTTCCTGTCTGTTATTAAGGGCATTATATAAAGGGCAGACGTGGGCGTAGCTTCCTGCTTTAGGGTCTGGGTTGCCTACGTGCATCTTCATGCACCCAAACTTCCAAGCAGATATTTAGGCAGGAGCGTGAGGCTGTTCAGGTGCCGTCACTGCACTGATCACCACAAAAGCTTTAAACTGCAAAATTCCATCAACTGCTTGAATGTGTGTGAAATGGTGTACACTTTACAGAGCTCACCTTCAGTTCGTCCACTCCCAAAATGTGTTTGCATAAGTTCCTATTTCTCTTATGAGTAACTTCAGTAAAGGAGGCTGACCGTGTGACAGATACTGCTGTTCTACCTGAGTTACATCAAGGATGAATAAATGTTGTAGTACATCTCATGGTACAAGTTTTATCAGTGTGGGGACATCCTTGTGTATCTATCTCAAACAGCCCCGGGGTAAATGCAATACATGACCAAACAGCCTATTGCTACAGGGCTCCTAATGGTGCCCTGCTTTTGATATCCCATCCTCTCCTTTCACAGATCATTTAGTTTGTTTTTATGTGTTCCCTGAGGGCAATTTTAAATCTTCAGCTTCATTTGCTATATTAGACGTTTGGAAGAGGGCTTTTGTTGTTGTTTTAAATAAAACTTTGCTGCCATGTGAGTACAGAGCCCATGTTCAAGGTGGAACATCTAATAGTCCTAATTATGTTCTGTTCATTAAACTGCATTAACGGAGCCAGCTGTTCCAGGAGCTTTGTTTATATTACCTACTTGTCTAATTGGATCAGTAAGGGTGTTTGCATTGGCGTATGGATTCGGTACCACTCTGTGGTAAAAGGGAATGGAATCCTATTTTTCCTGTGAAAACATGCTACAGACTTTAAACGAAGGTAAAAAAAAAATCATGGAGTTTCCTTAGAAAGAGCTACCACCCTTTTTCAAAGCTGAATTTGCTAAATAGGACTTACTCCTTAGAAAAGTAGGGAGATTACTCAGCCCTCAGTGACCACAAGAGCAGTTGCTGTCAGTTTAAGCGGAAAACATTCTGTGGTGGTACAAAGTACTCAGAAAGCTCTAGGTTAAAAAGCAAACAAGCAAAGACAGACATGCATGCACGCAGACAGTCAGGTCCAACATATGACCCTGGTGCCGTCAGCCTCCCGCTAGTCTGGAGCCAAGCTAATGCTCGTTATCTCTTTCTCTCACCCTAGAATAACCCCAGCAATAAATTGGTGAACACCAACAGCACCGTCACAGCAACACATATCAAGAAGTTCACTTTTGTTTGCATGGCATTGTCCTTAACGGTAAGAAATGTTTGTTCAGCTCTCTGGCTTTCATCTCAACTAGAAAATTATCTCCTCTACCCAATGCTAAAAGCACTAGCAGTTCAAGAAAGGTGAGTTGTCTTTTCTTATGAAGGTCTGTTGCTTTTATCTGGAGGAAAGAGTGTGATCATAGTACTGGAGTACTAAGAAAATCAGCTATCATTAACTCAGGCAAGATATCTTATGGGCTAGAATTATTTTATTTAATTCTTCTCACTACTTTTCATTTCAAGTCAACCTCCATATGCAAAGAGATATCAGAGATCTGCGTTTCTTTTTTCTCTTTTTTAATGAACAAAACTTCTGGTAACCAGCGCGTCAGGAAAATGAAAAACCGCATTTGTCTAATGTGCAGTGGGATGGCAGCCGGTCCCTGAGCATCATTTACTGTGAATGGTGGGAAAGGCAGCACGTGTCGAAACTGCAGTAGCTGTTCCCTGCCGCCTCACATGGCACTCGTCTTCCATGCTGGGGGTACTTACATGCATGTTGGTGTTGTTCACTCTCAAAATGAACTAAAAAGGGCAATCTCAGAGACGGTGCTAACAGGGACGAAAGGATCTAAAGCCTTGTCTGTGCTGGGAAGCATTGCAAGGGGCTGACATTCAGGGATAACTTTTGCTGAGCCTGCAGCATTTCAAAACAACCAGCTTGCAGACATACATACAGTGCATCTTCCCCAAGAAAACTGTTTCTGCACAAGTCTTTTTAGCAACAGATGGGCAGTTGTGGAAGAAAACTCACGCAGGTGGTGGGGATCATAGCAAATAATGGAGCAGGTGACGGGAGTAAATGCAACTTCTATTTCTACATAGGATGGATTTTACATTAGCGCTTGGAGCTGGTCAAGCTACCCTCTTCCCACTTCCCTCTTCCCACTAGCAACCATACCTCTGTCCGTGACAGTCATTAGCAGATTTGTGATCCGTGCATGGAGTCCTAAGGAGTCCTGGGCTGGCTCCTGTCAGGGCACCGCCGGGCTGGGACGCGGGCCCACGGGTGGGCCTGGCTCAGTGGAGCCCATGGCCGGGCAGGGCAGGGCTGTGGGGAGCTGGAGACCGGCCCCGCTGCAGCGTTGCTGGGGCAGGGGCTGATGGCCCTGGGGGGCTGACGTGGGGTCCTGGGCCATGGGCAGGGTGGGGGGAGCCCCAAGGGCTGGGCAGGGACGGTCAGGGCTGGCGGTGCCCTCAGGGCCATGACAGCTCCTCTCCTCAGTACCTGCACTAGCAGGTGAAAAGCCAAGGGGAACAGAAAATAAGTTTCTCAAAGAAAAAGTCCTTCCTCACACTAGAAAAGTAAGAGGGAAATGCTGCAGTTGTTTTAGGATATGATGCTCAGAGTCCTAAAATTGAATCTGTTGATACCGCAGGCAGGTTTTCTCTTCATCCCCAGTGTTGTGTACCTTCCATGAGGTAGCTGGCTGCTTTCTAACTCTCTTCTCCCCGTGTTCACAAATTTACTGTTGAGTAACGGAGGGCTGACATAATTTCTCTCTCCCTTTCTTTTTAGTGTAGAGCCTTTTGACCGCGTCCACATGACCTATGCATGAAGGGAAACTAATTTATATCAAAGGAAACCTTACAGTACACGAGCCTGCAGTATTTGTAACCATCCGCACCCCCTTGTCCCAATCTGAGAAACTGGGATACGGTACTCTGTCTTATTTAACAGTTGAAAATGAAGCAACTCAATCCATCAGTAGCTGAATTAGCAGATTTCTTCTCTCTTTGGTTCCTATACTTTTTCCTAAACTGGCCACTATCAAAGACAGTATTGCATGAGCCAATGTGTTTATCTCTTCTGTCTATTCATTTCCTATATTTAAGATTGAACTCTTTTTTCATGTGGCTTAGAGACCAGCAGCGCTTGCTCTAACTTGGATTTCCTACAGCATGTGGGAAATTGGCTACTGAATTGGCCATTGTCTGGAGACTTTCTGTGGCTCTCACGTTGTCTGCCATCACGCACCTTGAGGGTTTCTCTTGTGTGCTGTGCCGAGCCAAGGTTACATTCTCTACAGCTGGAGCCTCCCTTGAAGTCTGTCAGTGTTGTTAGAGACCCACAAAGGGGAAAGCTTTCCTCTTTATAAATTGTTCTGAGAATACTATTTCAGTCTCAAAGGTTTCTCTGAACTGACTATTTTCTTAACCCTTCTGGGCATTTATCAGCTTACTCGAGTTCTGATAGATCATGAGCTTCTCACCTTACCATCACCATCCTCTGCAGAGTAATTTTTAATTACTACAATAGGCTTTTGTTTCGTAACTTTACAGGATTTTTTTTTCCAAAAGTTCTCCATAGTACTTTCTATGCAGAAGGGCAGTTCTTTCATAAGCTCATCATGAGAGATTTGTCTGCACTGAAATAGCAGAAACACTTTTGAGGTTCATAGCTTTTCCTGTCCTGTTTCTATTTTTGCCTACTAGTGACAGATTCTTAGGATTGCTTGTCAACAGACAGAGCAGAAAAATAGACACATGAGCTCTAAAGACTCAGTTTGGTTCGAGGGCCTGAGCCTGCAAATGCTTTAGCACACAAGCTCAGCAGACATCAGTATGACTCAAGTTATTATGTGCCACACGTTCTAAGGAACTGGACTTCAAATTTGCCTCTGTTGCAGTCAGGTCAGATGGCCACTGTAGCTGAGGTCCTATGGCCATCGGTGATTGCTGTGTTTTTCTGGAGGGGCTCTGTTGCAATGAATGGCTGCCAGACTAGTGGCATCACTGTTGGCAACATCTTGTTCTTCGGGATCAGACGGAAAGTGGGAAACAGGCTCCCAGGCTGACCAAGAGATCAAAACATAGAAATGCCATGCGAATCCATTCTTCAGTGGATGATCTATAGAAGGATTCCAGAAGATGGAAAGATAAAGGAATTCCATTAACCTGTGGAAAAAATAACAGTGAAACTTTTAGTATAAGCAGCAACCATGCAGGAAAGTACCCTCCCAGTGTAAAACTCTGGGAAACCTCCCAATCATTTAAGAGATGCTATTTCATAGAGTTGGAAGAAAAATAGCCTGCCTCCTTCCACAAACCAGTCATGCCTGCACAATACATACTGCAAACCTACTACTACAGCAGAAGCACTTTTTCACCCGTGCTGACAGTGGCAGTATTGGGTCAGAGTAAAAACAAAAAAGGCATAGTTCTGTTAAGAAACATAACTTTGTTTTTATTTTACATCTTCATGAGATGTGAAAGGCTGCACTTGAGCCTTCCCAGGCTGAGTGGGCAGCATGCAGATGTGTTCTGCTGAGTGTGATCATAAGTACCGTCTCATGGCTTTGAAGCATCAGGCTGGTATTAAAGCTGCTTCTTCAAAAAATGGGAATTAGTTGTCTTGCTTAGTGAAAAAATTGTAGACAAGCTGCAAGGCTGTAAATAGAAGTCATTAGACTCCAAATATGTAAGAGCGCTGATGTGATTAGTCATATTGATGTGGTTTTGGTTGTGAGTAAGCAGTGACTCCTTCCAACAGCCCTGTTTTCTGGTTATGTAGCTGAATGTAAAATTTATGTAGCAGAGGGGAGGGACTCAGCTGAAGAATTTTGCCCATACAATTAACGGATTGGTTCCGATTTTAGAAAATAAGGCATCCTTAATAATTTACTCTCAGCTTAAAGAGTGTGCATAATGTGCTTGCCATTATTTGTTACTTCATTGCCATTAGGCACTTCAGGAAAAAATGCTTCTTTCTATATATAAGTAGTGATACTGGTCCAAACGCCAGTCTTGCTGCCATTGCCAGATAAGGCTGTTGAAGAACTAAACATTTTGGTTCAATGCTAGACCTGTTTAGATGACCCTACAACTCAGCCCTGAGATCATTGCACAGCTGTAAACTAAGTGAAGGCTCCCGAGAAAGAAAACTGGTGCATTTGTAGCACATGTCACTTTGTTTGTGGGATGTGTCAGCCTCAGTACAGTGCAGTAATCCCGAAATAATTTATCCGGGTGCTAAATTACTGCTTACCTCCATTGCCGCAAAGGTTTGCTCCGTCAGGGGAGAGCATTCCCTCGCTCATGAGCTGTGTGTAGAGGGGCAGGCTGTGCGAGGAGTGAGCTACTCAAGGGAACCCTGCCTCGCCCAGCAGGCGTACCAGCAAATGGGCTGCGCTTCAGCAAGGGTTTTTCTTAAAGTAAGTGTCTCTGAGCTCGGACACTACAGTGCGGAATTCAGGGGCTTTCCAAGGCAGCCTGTAGGGCATAGCTACTGCCAAATTTCCTTCCTCTTTCTTTCTTTTTTTTTTTTTTTTTAATTCTATGTCGATTTCCCAGTTGAGCTCTTCCTTAAGTCTTCTGTGATGACATGGAAGGTGCAGTCACTTAAGATCCTTTTCCCTGGCTAATGTTAGCTGCTGGCAGCCACGTGATTAGCGTTTGGTCATCTGCCTCTGAGCTGCAAGGCTTTCCAGGCTGATTTTGTGTTAGTTAGTGCCTGCTCTATGAAAGTGATGAGCAGGGGGCTCCTTTGGGAGGGCACGAGCTCCTTTGCTGCCGCTGCTGCTGCCCGCTCCAGGCGGCGGTCACAGCCGGGCCCCCACGCACACGTCTCTGTGCAAACCCTGCGCAAGTCGGTCAGGTTGCATGCCTTGAGTTGAAAGCAGGCCATCGATTGTGCAAGCAGCAGTAGGGAAAGTGGGACGTTTAACTCTCTGAGGGGACTGGGAGGGGTGGCATTGGTTCATGTCTCGGAGTGGGCTTGGAAGGCAAGTGATGTCTTCCTTAACAAGAGCTGCGAGCACCCTCGTTTCAAGTCGCGGCCATTGGGGTAAAAGCATGGCCAGCTCTGTGTGGCTGGAGCAAGATCACTGCATGAGGAGCATACACGATGGTGATCAGAGAAAGCAGTTTCTGAGAGACCACCATGAAAGCTCCCTAGCCCACCATCACTGAAAGTGACCCAGAATAGTTGGTACTTACTTGTTTGTTTATACCAGGGAAGGAGCAGTCAGTTCTTACAGCAGTAGTTAGTGAACTACGCTATTCAGTTCTGCTTCCCCTTCAGGCAGCCTCAGCTGCGACAGGCCACGGTGCTTTAGGGATACATTTCCAAACACCAGCTCCTGTTAGCTGCGTGGTTCCTGTTAACTAAAGTGTCAGCAAGACCTGTGGCCAGTTGTATCTTCATATTCTTGAGTGCTCTATGTATTACAACAGGTTTTCCCTTACCAATAAGACAGGCTCACGGTGCCACGGGTGACATGCGGTGCGCACCACGCCACGTTCAGCCGTCTGTCACCAAGCTAACGTACAGCAGGAGACCTGCGCAGTACTCCTCCCTTTTAACATGTTCTATTAGAAAGAGCTCAAAGCTCTTTCCAGCTCTCAGTATAATAGCACCAGTGCTATTATAGAAGGAATTTCGATGCTGCTTTGCTTTTTTTTTTAAATGCACATGTAGTTACGGACAAATGGGGAAAGTAGCAGTTTTCACGAGTAAACAGCCTGATTAAGGGGAGAAGCTAATTGTGTAGAATGCTATCTTCTATTTAATGAGGGGACACCGCTTAAGCAAAATCCATATGTTCAAGTTTGCCCTGTGATTTTTCGTTCCTTTCTATTCCAAAAGGAGACTGAAAGATAGAGTGGAGGGAAAGCTTTCACATTTACACTTGTATGTGTGTGTGTGGTTTATGCAAGGCTTACAAATTTCAGATTTACTTGTTACAAACCACAGACAAACTAGTAAAAACTGTAAATCCTTTTTTTTTTTTTAAAAAAAGAAAAACATTGCCATGAAGTTTCAACTAAAGTGAAGGCTCAGGCACTTAAGCTGAACAAATTGATATGCATCCGTTGTGTTGTGGTAACCAAATTCAAATTCCAAGTAGCCTGCATTAGCTTTAAATCTCAGTGAAAGCTTAAGTTTAATGTACCTAGGAGCAAGTAGCTGGTCAGTTTACTGGCTTATATGTTTGGGCCTGAGAGTTGAATATGTGTTTGTCAATACATGTCAAAATGTCACCTGCTTTACAGTCAGGTTTGTCCATAACTGGGGAGTCTAATGATAGCTTTTAAATGTTTCTAATACTTACAATATTATAATATTACTTTCTATATGATACATTAGGACATTTTTATATTCTATGATAAAATTTTTTTGTAACTAGAACGTAATATTTAGATTAATATCTGACATATTCTTTTGACAGGGGAAAAAACACATATTGGTTTCGAAGGGCTCCTGCTGATGAGCATCTGTAGTTTAAGGAGTTACTATTGGCAACTGTCTGTTTCTTTCATTTGGTGGAGGTTACCAGCCCCTTAGGAAGAGCAGCACGCAGGCATTGTGTCAGCCCTCCAGTGCTTACATCTTCTAGCACAGCAGCATAAGCTGCTATCAGTTGGCAGTTATATTCATCTTATCTATTAACGTATAGTGTATGTAATTATAAATATGTATCCGATAAGTATATAATCATATGCAGAGTGTAGTTATATATAATTATAAGTGGGGGTTTTTATATTCTAACGATCAGAAGTTTTAAGCTGCAGTATTTAACATGTTCACCTATTTCCCCCCAACCATGGACAGACAAGCGCAACAGACTGCTGGGGTCTGTAGGCTCTTTAACTGATTTTGCAAGATTCAATAGAACGATCCCATCACAGTCTTAAAACAGCAGAGAGAGCTCCAGAGTCACAGGGTTTCTTTTGCTGGGTCCCTGTGATGGGATAATTCAGTTTCAGCCTGAAGAGGGGAGGAGGAAAGTCTCTGTCCCATTTGATGACAGTTTACTGCAAGGCATCCCATCATTTGCCTGATCTCCAGTCATCATCTGCTTGGTTATCTTCTATAATTAATCATGAAGCACCTAGGGGATAAGAAGAAAACCCTAATCAAGAGCAAGGAAGCCAGTGGGGCAGGGAAAATTCCCTATATGAAAGAATTAAAGTACAGAATACAGGACTCGGCAGTTGCTGCTTTCTACTTATTTCTTAATTCTGTAAGAGCTAGAGCCAGTCACTGTGGGAGAGAAGCAGCTGTGTTTCATTCAGGCTGAGAAGCCTCGTCTGTTTAAAAGGCAACTCCAGATGCCCAAGCTTTTGCGCTCTGCTTTGGATTTGGTTATGCCAAACTATGAACTGCCAAGTGGCTACCATCTGCCGACTCTCCTGTCCTGTTGATCAGCAAGGCTTCACCAGCCAGTGAAGTGTAGGCACTGGCAGATAAAATTGGAGCCCACATAAGTGAAGACAGAATATTCATACCAACTCAGTATATTATTGAAATAGCACTGGTTTATTGGCGTATTCCCACTCTGATGGTATGCATCTTCCAAACATTTTTTACTCAATAGTTGTTTAATTTCCAGTTGAACTTAGCAAATCTTATTATTTCCGAGCCATCAGTCCTGCAGCTGATTTTTCCCATGAGGGTCACCAAAGACTATCTAGTTTTCAGTAGTCCTGTTTGATCTCAAATTTTCAATCTCTAATTTTAATAAATATGCCATTTTATATCACTTTCTGCATTTACCTCTAAGTTCATTTTCCACATGACAAAGCATCCTGAGTAAAGCTCTTATGTACATAAGATACTGATGTATTTGATGTTTTCAGCTACGCTGTCCTGCTAAACAATGAGACATAAAGCAATTGTTGGTAAAGGACAGAAGCTAAAGAATACTTTGCATCTCCGCAGCAAGACTAGCGGCTGTCCTACTAGGCATCCTTAGCTCGCATTCAGGGTAACATGAATTAGGCTTGCGTATTGAGAAATGCCAAGGAGCATGTTCCTGTTTCACTGGTGAAGCCTTGTTTCACTGGTGAAGCCTTGTGAAGGCAGAAGAGGAGAGGCCATAGCGTGATATAACTGCACGGCAGTTCCACGCCGTAGGCGTCTCTTGCTGCACGTCAGCTGGTTGGCTTCTGGAGTCCCACGCAGGCTGACATTTAGCCACTGTGAATGCACTTAATGAGTTGCGATACCTACGAAAGTATGGTGCACTTTGTTTCCATCTTTGGAGACCAAACACCAGAAGAGTCTTGTTTCAAGGCTGAGAGGCAGTAAGTTGCATTCAGGACCTGACAGGAGATCAGCTTTAGTTTTTAGGTGCCTCAGGCAGCTTCACTGTAGCCAGACGGTGGTGCAAAGAAGTATTTTAAAATAGAATTTGCCACAAGCAGTATATGTGAACATACTTTCACAAAAATGTAGTTAATTTTTTCCCCTTTCCTAAAGAAAATAAGGTCAGTTGCCACTACTACTGTGAAATCAGTATTAGACTGCCAGCTACCAAGAAAATACAGGAATACTGGAATTTATGCCCTCACCTTCATGCATTTTAGCAAACAGAGTGAGAAGTTTTCCGTGTACACACCTGATTAAGTTTGATAAAGATCAACCTAGATTAGAGCAAAGTGATTTGCAAAATCTGGCCAATGCAAGAGACGTATCAGGGCTTTTACTCCATTATTCCTCCTTCACTCTCACTTAAAAGACCTTCATCCAAGGATCTGCTGCCTCAGCCCCGTGGTTTCAAGTGATTCAGAAGCTGAAAAGGGGAAAAAGAAAAAGCAAGGGATACTGTTTTTATTTCCTTGTGACTGATGCCACAGATCTTCTCTGTGTATTGAGAGACGGTTGCTACCTGAGAAAATCACCCGGTTATTACAACTCTTACAGCTTTGATAGCTATATACATTCCAGGCTTCTAATGCTGGTTCTTAGTTCACAAGCTGAAGAAAGCATTTTCAGAACAAAGTGGTGATTTCTGAGGTCCTTAATTTAGGTGTTTCTCTCTGTGCTTTACGCCTAACCTGTTTGCAATGCTGAAACCTTCCCACTTGCCCATCTCAGCTCTCATATAGATGACTGATAGCAGATATTCAGAAGATGGCTCACCAGGGCCAAGCTGGGAATGGGAATGGGGGTGGGATGAGGCGGGGTGAAATATGAGAGTATTTAATGCTAAAGAGAGAGCCAAAGATGTAGTCTTTGTGCAGTGACGGTGCAGAAGAGCCCAGCAGCTGAACAAGTGGTTACAAATGGACTGAAGTTAACAAAGCCACATTTTTTCATGAATTTGTGACTCATGATCGAGGGAATAGCATCAGGGTCTGGAAAGGAGAAGCCGTACTTTAACTTCCTTAGCCTTTCACATACTCTACATCTTTCCTGCAAAAGGGAAATGCAATATGACACCCAGTTATAAACTTCATTAATCTCTTTTATCTTGAGGATTCAGCTACTGTAGCATTTCTGCCCTACTAGAGGAAACAGCTAAGCCACACCATGGAAAACAGGATTCATCGTGATGATTTCTTTCATGTAAACAATGAAATCTGTGAGTTTATCAGTGTTCATGTGCTCAAGCTATTAACATTGCACAGGCTAAGTTACTCTGTAGAAATTACAAATTTGAATTCTGGATCAAAAAGGTAATATGACTTCTGATGGCAATAATGCTTTTCATTTTTTGAGGTGCTAGTGTTTTAACAGACATGGCCAGGGACATGAGCTAGAGTTTTGCAGCGTTGTAGTTCCAGCACATCAGTTACCAGCCACTGTATTAGAATTTGTAATTGGAAGATTACTTAAGAGCCAACTTTCTTAAAGTGGTTTGTGTTACCACATTAACTAGGGCAAGCCTTTGTTGTTTTCTAAAGCTGACCAAGGTTATATGATTTTTGTGTGTGTGTTTGTTTGTTTTTGAAGTAAGTTAAGTCTAACTATAGAACTTTAGAGTTTGAATAATAATTGAATTTTTTCAATGCATCACACAGTATCAAGTTGTAGATTAATACTGCCTATCCTCATTCCCCTTCCACCAAATTTAAAGCAATCGCACTTTATAGTACATTGTCCAGTTCATCCAGATTAAAGCAGTAGTTCATCCTCCCCTGTCCAACGTCATGCTTACAGCTCTCCTCAACAGGAGATTTTCCTTGAATATCTCCTTTTCTGCTTGTGAGAATAAGTAATTCCCCCTGTGTGGTACTGAAGAGCTTCAGACTCAGAGTAGGCACTGCTGCGTATTCCTCCATTCCTGGTATTTGTTGCTTGCTTTCAGGAATACCTTTTTATAACAAAGAAGAGCTTAGGCATGGGTAGCAGTTGGCTTTAAGAAACAATACAAACTGCATTTTCTTCAGAACCAAAGTACTATATAGCATTATTTAGCTTTCCATGTAGTTTTTCCTCCCAAATTTAAAGATGAATGAAGGGAAACGTGCATAAGAACCATGTTTTGCTGACACCGTATGTACCTGTGACAGTCAGTGTTTAAGCCATTGCAGAGGCCACTGGATTTGTGTTCAAGGTTCATTCATTTTTTCCTATCTTTTATTGGCTGTCATTACTTTACATCTCTGCATTGCTTTATTACCGAAGGTTACAACTGGGCTTTATTAGAGTCATGGGATAATAGGACTGAGAGGCAGTAAAATCCACAGGAAGAAATGACATGGCAAGAAACCGGTCCCTCTGAGAGGGCACAACCCTAGCTGCCAACGGTGCCAGTATCTGGGATTCCCTGGGTGACCGAGTTCAGTGTCATTATCTGTCATGAGTATACAATGAAAGGAAATTTAAAAAGAGGGACAGATTTCCCCCACACTCCCCAATCTTATTTCATCGATGGCTTCATTACAGCCTCATTGTATCAAGGAGATTTCACAAGTCCTATCTAGGATATTCACATTTTAAAAAAATAGCATTAACTTTTCAGACTAAATCCACATTCTTTATACTTTACTGTCATACATTATATGGATGCCAAGGACAGCTTTTAGAATAATACCACCCATCCAGTGGACGAGTTTGTTTTCACTGCTTTGATTTTGCCTGTCTCTGAACTCTCGGATTGTTGTTTTATCTTCAGGCTGCTGGCACAAAAATGACAATTGGAAAATGACATATTGGCAATCACTTGAGAAGCTTTTTACCTTTTCAAGGTCAGGTTTGGTTCTCACTTCAGTAAAAATTATTTCAGACATGAGTGGAAGTATTCCTGCCTGTTCAGGAAGATGCTGGACCACCAGAGGCTGACTTTATAAAATCCTCACGAGGGCCTTGTCCCATCCGTGGTACTGCACTGAGCCTTTGTGCCGGAACAAAGGATTTCTGTTTGCTCCAGTGAGGTGGAGAATGATATCTCCTTCATGGCTGTTCAGGTTTCACACAAAGGGTCTATTCTGCATGATTGGCTAGAGCAAGCAGAAGAGGAAGGGTCAAAAATTGTCACTGCGGCGTGTTTCTGCTCAAACTCCGTCATCGCGATAGGAAGCAGCAAGGGCTGTGGAAAACGCAGGACAGAAGAAAATGGCTAAGTTGTGAAGTCGATAGTTTTCACAGAGAGCCTAGGAATCTGCCAGCTTTGGTTTATTAAAGCTTTTTTAAAGGGAGGCTGTACTCAGTAAAATATCCTGCTTTCTGTAAAAAATAAAGCAGCATAATTCAGTGGGGAGATATAATGACTATCTTAAACAATTTAGTGACACAACCCCGCCTGGAAAGTACCACCTAAGTATTTTCAGCAGCAGTTGGTGAGAAAGCAGATGTGGCATCATGTTAACGCTATCAAAGAGTGCAGCTGCTGGACCTAGCTTTATTTCTGAAGAATGTCGTGCTCCATCACTCTGAACTATAAGGAAAGCTGGGGGAGGCGTGGGGACACTTAGATCTGTAGAAATCAATTATTTCAGGAGAAGAGGTGAAGTTGGAGAGTTTTCCCGCAGGCAGGCTCTGGTTTCTTTTGCTCCCCCTGCTGCTTGACAAATTTTATGATGGCTGTTTTCAGCTTTACACCACCCTTCGCAGAACACAAAGTTCAGAGAAATCTATACTGACGCGTGCGCCTGAGGGATAATTGCTATAAGAGAATGTCCTTGTGATTCAAGTCATCAGCATTATGATAAACTGCTTTCAAATACGACCGTGGCCTGACATTTTTACTGCACCCAGATCAAGGGCTTTTTGCTTCATAGGATCACAGGATTGTTCAGGTTGGAGAGGCCTCAGGAGTTCATCAGATCCAGCCTCTGGCTCAGAGCAGGGTCAGCTGTGAGGTCAGGGCAGGTTCCCTGGGGCTTTGGCCAGTCTGGTCTTGAAAACCTTACATTTCCCACACAAGAAAAGGACACACTTTCTAACTGCTTCAGAATTACAGGACGTGTGAGCACATCATCATGATATCCCAACAGAGCGTCAGACTGTAGGAACCTTCAACACCTCCATTTGGGCTGATCGAAAAAATTTTTTTTGTCTTAAAAGCTGTATATCAAAAACTCCTCAAAACTACCAGAACTGCATTTCATCACAGAAGAACCTTTAGCAGGTTAACAGCACCCTTCCCCATGGTAAAATCTGTTATCCCCATCTCATTGCAGGCTGGTATATGTCTAACCCATTTTTAAAAACATCCATTTCGGATTCCATAGCTTCTTTCTGAGGAACATAGAGCCATATCGTGTCTTTGTCATCAGGCAGCGTTTCTTCTAACTGGAGACTGCACTGAAGTCTAGAAATGCTGTACTGTTGTTCATAGCTCACTGGAATACTCTTTTGTGTCTTATATTTATCAATGGATGTCCCAAAAGACAGGCAGCTTTCTGCAAGTGCCTAAAAGCAAATCAGTCTAGCACCCTGCAGATTACTATACACATGACAATAGCCTTCGTTAGCATAATGTATTATAATGCATTATGTAGTGGGTCTCTGAGGTTTAGTAATCCCTGTCAACAACCAGAATAAATGGAAATAGCTTCCAAGAGATGCAGAGCCTATGAAAAGACTGTTCGTTTTCAAGAACTACTAGCATTCAAACTCACACACGCAGCATCTGAAACAAAATCTACATGAACAGTCTTTCGTCACAATCGTTTGTGAAAGTCAAACGCATGAGGTGTGCTGAAGAAAAGGGATTAAAGAGAGCTGGACTGAGCGCTACCAGTTTGATACTTTCCCTGCTGAAACAAAGACTTGGTGCATTCTCTCAGGCTTGTTGACAGCTGAAGTTTTTGATGTCTAACCTCTTAATGTGCCTAGACGCTGAATTTGCTAGCTGGGAATAGCAAGGTTCCCCATGAAAGTAAGCACACTTACTTACAGAGTGTCTAAGCCACAAGTGAGAGGGTTTTTTTGACTTTTTTTAATGCACAACTGGATTGGGGGGGGGGGGGAAATCACTAATATTAGATATTTCATATGCACAACATAATGCTGCATGGGATGAAGGTGCGCTACAGTTACTGAACACCTGAAGCCGTAACTGCCAGCAGCTCAGACCATGCAGCAGGGGAAGGGCATCTCTTACTCTGCACTTGCCCTGCTCTTTGTGCCCTTGCCTTACGCAACCCCCAGTGACCTTCAGCAGGGTACTAATCTAGCTGGAGCTTTGACCTGATCTAATACAGCTGTACTGATTTTCTTATGCTGCTGTAAATTACTGACATATTTGATAAAGTCTTCCAAATTTTACTACTGTAGATCAGTTAAAGACATGTTACCCGATAGCACAACCCTTCAGATCAGTTCAGATGATTAAAACTTTCAGAAATACTGAGGCTACTGTTTTTTATAAAGAGATAACACCACCATAATAAATACTACTGTCTTTACTCAGGCCTGCATATTCTCTGTAGTGTTCCACTCTCATGTTTATATCTTCTTTTTTTTTTTCCCTGTGTTTTTAAAATGTTCATCACTGCTCAGTTGAAGTTCTGTTTAAATGATCAAAGGCTTTAACAAAACTATCCTTTAATATCATGCTGCGCTCATACCATAAGATAACAGAAAATCAAGTCAATTCTCTTGCTAGAATTCCACAAGCAAAATCCTTACTCCCAAAGCATTCAAATGCTTCAGCCTCAGGAGAGTTGCCAAGTACAGTATTCATTATGGCATGTAGCCATTGCAGCCAACTGCAATTGCAACCTGAAGCTGCAATGCCATTATGCATGTGTGTTGCTCGCCTATGCTGAAGCGTTTACTGTTTCATCTCCACCTTTTGATTAGATTAAATGAAGGTATAACTGTAACCCTACCCAAGCCTATTTATTCTATTTTTAACCTTGCAGACGCATGCAGAAGGACGTAAGAGGGAGGGGGGAAATAGTGTTTAACTAAAGGAAAGATAGGAGACATACTAAGACATATTATAGGTAAATCTATTTCCTTAAGTCTTTCCTGATTTGAGCCCCCAGAAGTTACCACTGCTTATCCAGTAGATCCCACCTCTAGTTGTGTGTGCCATACTCTCTGTTTCACTGGATGACTTGCATCATTTCATCTGTTACCATCTTCTCCGGTCTCTTTTCTGATCAGTCTTCACCCTTTACCAAGGTAATCACAAACATCATACAGACCACTCAGCATCACAAAAAGCTAAAACTTCATCCTATTTTCAATATACCCCATCTGTAAAAAAATCAGTAGCTGAAATACCTTCCCTCCTTTGCATCTTTAGCGTTACTGTTTTCCGGAAGTAGAGCCTGGTTTTTTTCCCACTACATTTCGAATTTGTCTTTGAAATAATATGGAAACTTCCCAAGTTGCAAGTGCTCTAGAAGTTCATTTGCAAAGGGCTTGCATGATGCAAAGCATTAATTTATTTTCCTGAGGCTTTGTCCCCTGCAGGCAACGAGAATATTATCTGCTCATAAGACGACAGAGAGGAATCTCTTTGCAAAATGAAACTAGATATCAATATTGCAACCGAAAGATGGAAGCATGCTGAGACAGAAATAGCAGGTCCTTCTGCTGCCATGCCTTACCTCCTCAAACTGCTTATTCTTGAGCTTAGCAGTCACTACTGTCTTTACCCACCAGCTGCTATATAAGTGCTCTTTTGAAGCCATTTATCAGCACTGACTCTGCTGATCAGGGGAGTGGGGAAGGCTGCAGTTTGTAACAGCTGAGGAGGAATGACTGCATACCACCTGGGTATAAGTCATTACCTCTGATTTGCAAACTGACCTTCCTCCCATAGGAGCTGGATGGAGATTGAGTCTGTTCTTATTAAGGCCAGAAACAAACTTTAACTTCAAAGAGAACAGGATTGAGAGCAATGCTTTTGGTCACTTATTTGCTTGCCTGCCTAACCATGTTAGAATATTCTTTCAAACAGCTGTTGAAGAAGGAGAGACTGCTCTATTTGCCTTTTGCTAGCAGTGGGCAGACTCTGCTGTTAGTATAAATGTATGGAATCTTGCAGCAGCAGTAACTGTACTGCTCAGTAGCGTGCTAATGGCATTGTGCACTACAAGCGGTGTAAAGGTCTTTGCTTCCATGAAAACAGCAAATTATAATTGAAGAGTGGATATCTTTGCATCTTATTTTGTTTATTGGACTTTAGAGAACGATTTGACAAAATATTCCCTGTACGGTTGCCTTACAGGTCATTTGCAGTAAGAGTACAAATCACTGCAGTCTGCCTAATGGTGTCTGCAACAATCAAAGGATTTGCTCCTGTCACTGTACAGTTACTTTTTAATAACTGGATTCTCAACCACACAACCTTCTCTGCTCTAGATTGTCCCCCCTGCTTCAGTTGTACCCTGTACAAGTAGTTTGGCAGGGAGAGAGAAGTGCTGGCTAAAGCAGAAAAAAACTCCATGCTCAGTTTATTTGTCTTCTGCTCTTACCTTCCTGCACTTAGTATTCTCTATATAGGTGATGGAGATACACTGCATGACAGCATAAAATTAGTCAAGTAAAACATTCAGTTGTGAAAAATAAATAGTGGTTCCTACCCTAAGAAGTGGAGAAGAAAACTGAAGATGAGCCTTTTTGCAGGAAGTTGAAATGTTTTGTTCACCGCACAGGCTGTCAGAACGCGAGACCTCCCACAGGCCACTTGGTCACGGACCTTGGGAAACTTCTATGGTCTGGATACTCGTAGGCTAAGCAGAAAGGACACTCTCTGGCACACAACCAAAGAACGAGAGTGAAATCCCAGCTGTCTTGGAGGTGGTAGGACTTCAAAGATGAGCTTTAAAGGCCATCTGAACATGTAGGGATGTTACGACTGGATAATAAGAGAAGAGCAAGACACTATGATGCTAGCTTGTAGGCTAAATTACAAGAGAGCGGTTATAGAGTCTTACAGAGCCATCAGATTGTCCAGCCAGTGTGCATAATTTACCTGGTACACTGGTTTGTAACCTGACAGAGGAGTGCCAGAGCATTTAAAGTCCCAAGTTTTGCCCCATTCAGTCTGCTGAACAGATGTCTCCTTAACATCTGCTTTACTGTGAGAATAACAGGAAGAAATCACTTTTTAAATCACAAAACCAAGTTAAGTGACAAAGTAGTTATACTTGAAAGGATGTCTGGTATCCCTTCTTACAGGAAAAGTCCTGTAAGGGCTGTCAGCCCTCTTCTTTGGTGAGTGCCTTGAGCTGAAGCTGGACCTGCCAGCTGCCAAGAGCCCCCTCAGCCCAGGCTGAAGCCCTGCCTCAGGACTGGCCAAAAAATCATGTATGACTGCTGTACCATGTCTTGCGGGTTTTTTATGGAAGTTTTCCTTTCATGTATGGACTAAACAGCACACTCTTAACACAGCAAGACTTGGCGGATTTGTGGCCTGAGGGCACCGTGTCTGCAGGAGCATGCTGAAGACCTTTGCCTTGGTATCAGGCATATTACATACCAACAGTACTAGTAGCAGCACGTTTAAACCCCTCATCTTAGATTTAGGTTAGATCTGTGGGTTTTAGAGTACTTCAGATCTTTAGTTATTAGAACATTTGATAATCTGTAGGAATATGGGTGTCTTAACCAGAGCCAGTACTGTAAAAATCAAGTTTCTTACTGGTTTTGTAACAATTAGGCCATTCAAGTGCAACCATTTTTAGGCACCATAAAAATTCTTTCCATAGGCGTCAGTCTTGGTATGTGAGGAACATGAAAAGTAAGAATTGCTTCTGAAGTTAACATGCTTCTTTTACTTGTCTACTCTGTGTATTTGCATGCAAGCTGAGTATAAATATACTATCTGTACACTAGAGTTTTACTGCATGTAAATATTTTAAAACATCTTTAAATTGTTGCAAAACAGTGCTTTGAATAAGTTTCTCAAAGTAAAGGAAAGTAATTCTGACTGTGTGTATGAACTTTGCTTGTGATTGTTTCTTTTCCAATATTTTTGATTGATTGATTTGAGAGAAGTGAGAATCTGTTTTCCACTCTTTACTGAGAACAAAAAAATTGGTCATGCCTTTTGGAGCTTTCAGCATCCTCAACTTAAGTCAAAGACAAGAACTGTTGGTGGTTGGGCTGGGTCTCTGAAGAGCCTTTTAAAACCTTCCCTCCAATTTCTTCTTGATTACAGTCAGACTGAACCATCACATTTGAATTGTTAGAATCCAAGCCCAGCAAACAAATAATTCTGTTAGGTTTGCATGCATGTGTGGTATTTTTTTATGACTGCTTCATAAACTGTTGAGTCAGGACTATCGCTTAACGTGTAAGTTTTGTTACTGTCTTTGTGTGCAAAGAGGCAGAAACATAGGAGAAGGGTTAAATAAAGTGATTAAAGTTAATCATAAAATATGCCTGCCTTAGTGATGATTGAAACCTTAATCGTTGCATGCTACACATCCCTGAACACTGTAGAAAAGCAAACATATTTTTATTACTTTGTATGCATCTTCTTCCTTCATTTAATACCAAAAATACCCATCAGTAGAGAAAACGAATGTTTTAGACCAGGACGGCCTATCTTTTGTTGTGCTTCCCTTCTGAAATACAAACATTTCTTAATTTTGTTCTTCCTAGCTCTGTTTTGTGATGTTTTGGACGCCAAACGTGTCAGAGAAGATTTTAGTTGACATAATTGGAGTAGACTTCGCTTTTGCAGAGCTGTGTGTCGTTCCTTTGCGCATCTTCTCCTTCTTTCCCGTTCCAGGTAAAAAACAAGAAAACAAAAACTCTGTAACCTCAAAACCAAACCAGCTTTGAGGTATGGTCATAGAGTCTGGCATGGCTGTGCATACAAGAGTGGCTAAATGCATGCCTAGCATAAGTAACATGTTTTTTATTGAAGTTGGTGTAGACCAAGATTGTTTACATCAGTAGTCAAGATACAAATGTTGCAGTAAGAGCAGTCTGTCATTAGGCAGATTTCTGACTGTCAAAACTCTGAATTCTGTCTGTTGTAGCTGACCAAGAACACACACGTGAATGGCAGTAGCAATACACGCATGCCACGACTGAAATTAACAGTTTGTTTGGAATAGCGTCTAGGACCAGCTCCACAGTAACATCACCTCCATTAGTCTCCCCTTCTGCTGCCAGACTCAATGGCACTTTCAGATACCATCACAGCATAAACAATATAGAATAAAAGTTAATGCCCGTATGCAAGAGAGAGGCAAGCTTGACAGCAGTAATCAAAATGTTTCCCCTCAAAAAATTTCTAACTTCTGTAATCAAATGCTACATCATGTAGTGCTTTCTGCTTATCTGACAAGACAGTTTTGTAATAAAGGTAAACTCCAAATATAAGAATAGGTACATGTAGATATCATTTTTTGTGACTAGCTGTTACACCATGTACCACACAGGACGTAGAGGGAAAATTTTCCTTGGTATGATTTCTGTGTGGGGAAGGGATATTCTTTTAATGAAGAAAACAGAATGGACCATCTAATAAATTGGTTGTAAGAGAATATCTCTAAGGAAGACTTGGTGTCTATAACTGATGCTTTGTTTTTTTCAAAAATCGGTGTATTAAAGCAATTTGGACACAAGATCTACTTCATTTCCAGTGGGGCTTCCCAGCGTGCAAAGTTACCAGAAACAAGTTTCACCATGGTTATTTCTGAACAGTGCTCTCTGCATGAAAAAGCTTCGTATGAGATGACTGATTTATTTTTACTACTCTCGCCTCCCTTTCTTCCCATCCCCTCCCCTTCCCCTGTTTATGAACAGTGACGGTCAGAGCGCACTTGACTGGTTGGCTGATGACTCTAAAGAAGACATTTGTGTTGGCACCCAGCTCAGTGCTGCGGATTATCGTCCTCATCACCAGTCTCATTGTGCTGCCTTACTTGGGGTAAATCATTCTCCTCTCCACAGAGCTGATGGGTTTGCTTTCCTCTTCATTCCTGTTTCCTGTTACTTAATAGCTGAATATGGGTAGCTCAGAACATTTTCCCCAAATACTAACCATAATATAAAGCCTAAATAGTGCCAATATCTGGAAAAGAAACATTTACATGCAGTCTGTAGGCAGGCATGACAGTGATGCCCCTTTTGAACAAGTAGGCAAATGTCAGAGAGGCAAACATGTATCCTATGGGGAATTTATTGCCATTCTATTAAATGCACTAATGGAAAGCTAACGGAAGAATATCTTTTTTATAAGTTAAATAATCTGTTCTACAGCACTCTGTACAAGACTTTAAATTCTTAGTCCATAATTTGATTCAGAATGTATTTCTTTTAACCAGCGAAGCCATAAAACCCCCCAAAAAGTCCTTTAAAATACCAGTTATTCTTTTTGCCAGTGTATTATGTCTTTGAAAGAAGTATTTCTAACAACGGATTGATTCTGTATGCCAGTGAGAAATATAATTATGAATCACGCATTCTCACACAACCATGACTGCTTTCTTTTTATGCCTCCCACAGAGTTCACGGAGCCACTCTTGGCGTAGGATCCCTTCTAGCTGGTTTTGTAGGAGAATCCACCATGGTTGCAATAGCAGCCTGTTACGTCTATCGGAAACAGGTAAGAATTAGGCTTTATGGGATCTGGTGAAAGCAGTAGATGAATATAGTGGATTTTAGTTCAGATTAAGAGTACACTTTTGAAATGTAACTCCCCAGCATCCCCACTTAATGAATTTGGTTTGCTTCCCCATGCGGTCTCAAGAGCATGCAACCTGGGAATTCTTTGGGTTGAAATAAAACCAAAAGGTGCCCTCCAGCTGCTAGTGGGTGTTCAGGCCATGGAACCAGGCCATGGGACATGCTGGTGTGAAGTAAACCTCTTGCTCCTCAAAACATGTGTATCATGGATATCATGTCCTTACCACCACCTGTTTTGCACTATAGATCTGCTACTACAGTACAACATAGCTTCTTTGTGTAGACATAGGAACCAATCATCCAAGCTTATTATAGGTATATGTATATGTATTTGTATTTGTATTTGTATATTTTTATTTCTTTTTAAAACCAGCTCTGCTGAAAATGGACAAGAAGTACAGTTGCTTATTTTTTTTTGCCATCTAAAGAAGTGGCTTAAAACAAGATATACTCCTGCAGCAGTAGAGGATAAGAGCTTACAAACACTTAAACAGGCGAGGATTTCTCATAGGCATACTTTTACATATTTCACATACTACAGTCCTGCATGTATGGAGTAGTAGTGCTACATGGATTTCAAAGAATATTGCACTAAATGAAGTCAAACACAGGATAAAATATTGGCTGGGTGACTGGGTACATCAGCACCTGCGAGTTGTGTCCTTCCAGTTCAAGGCACTGTGCGGGCACCAGGTCAGCTCCAAGCAGAAATTGCATGGTGTGTACATCATTCCATGGTGCAGAAGGACTCTGTGGATGGGAGCAGAAAATATAATCTGTGCCTTTACTTTTTTTTTTTTTAATTAGACTTCTTACTAAAGGCCAAGCAAAGATGCCCACTGCTTCTATTTTTAGCAAAAAAATAGGGAAGATGGAATATCTGAAAGCCTTATGTTGGAACAAACTAAAACCGGCTTTGATACGTATTGATATTGCAGGCCATGGCAGTAGACGAAAGTGTACAAGGTTCATAAGAAAACAGAAGACCTTGATCTCTGTCATGATTAGTCTGTCATGTTTTTCTTGAGCACCAAAGAGTAAAACCTGTAGACACTGAAATGGCTGTTCTTGGCCTGTGGTTTCACAACGTGTATCTGTTTGGACTAACCTCCTCATCGCTCCTTTGTTACAGGAGTAGCTCGTGGAGCGTTTCTGGTCAGGGACGCGGTGCTTAATTTTTTGCAGTGATTAGTGCAGGTGGTAGTAATAATAACTGTGCCAACCTAATGTATTCTCTTATCAGAATTAGTATGTAGCTGACAGCATCGTCTCAACAGCCAGTGCGACAGTGGCAGAGCCAACCGGTAGCTGTATACACCAACTTCTTTTCACCTACAGTGGTAATAAGTGGGCGGCATTTGAGAGCTGCAAATCAAGTGTTGTGTAGACACCTCTGAAATTTTGAAACTCTGATATGCCCAACTCAGCTGAATCAATAATACCTGTGGGGGATTTTTTGTCAGCGGTACAAGTGTTTTCTGTAAAACTAGTCAGCCTGCTGAGAAATGGATAATAAGGAACAGATGCTTCAACTTGTTTTGTAGCAGGGTTGAATGCTTCTTAGCTTTACTAATCCAGGACATCCTGGATGAATCATAGGACTCTGGAATGCCCTCCTGCTCCTGCTGGCCAAAAATACTCTAATGTTACTTGGCCTTGATGGGGTGGGGGCTCACAGTGGATCAGCAATATCAAGAAAAGCCAGAATGCTCACATCTTGTAAAATTCCTGAAGTTTGACATTTCAGAAATTAGGTTGCCACCTCTGTCTCCCTCCCTAGAGCAGTTTATCTTCTCTCATATTGTGTTTGCTTTGCTTATTTTTTTTAATAAAAAGTCTGTGATATAAAAGATTCCAGATGCTCTCTTCCCTCCAGTCGTGCTGAAGCCTGATTTGGATGTTGTTTAGCATAAGAAATGCCTCTATTATTGCATTTGTGTTAGAAAGGAGAAAGCTGAGCCCCCGGAAGGTTATGGAAACCTTCTAAGTTAAGACAACTTACTAGTGGCAAGCCATGAATATGACACAAATATTCGAGCTCTTAATAACATTCTAAAAAAAAAAAATTATTTGCACCTCACTTCTCCCAGTGCCAAAAGTTTGTAGGACTGTGTTCACGCACAACTTACTGATAGGTTTCCAAATGCTTGTTTCAATCTAGAAGAAGAAGCGGAATGAGAATGAAGCAGCTGCAGAAGGTGAAGACTCTGCAATGACCGACATGCCTCACACAGAGGAAATGACAGACATCGTAGAAATGAGAGAAGAGAATGAATAATAAATGGGATGCAATTGTTCTCTGCAGGGACGATTGGAGTGACACTTCAGCATCTTGTCGTCTCTCATACTTTTTTGTTTGTTCATTTTTATTTTTGTAATAAAGAGGCCTTGATTTAAAAGGTTTCAGATAAATTCTCTAGCATACTGAGTATGCTCTCACTGATGAGGGACCTAAAAAGAGGTCTTTGCTTTTTTTTTTTTTTTCCAATTGAATTTGTTTTCTCACTCCATGCAAACATAAAAGATACAATTGCATCACTGTAGTCTTCCTTACTTATGCATCCACCTTCTCTGGACAATCTGCATTTGTCAACCAAAGCCCTGCTCTCTGTGCGCGCGTGTGTGTGCGTGCGTGCGCTTGCACGCTCGCACGCGCACACGCACGTGTGCCACTGGCTCAGTGCTACTGCCATAATCCTACTCCCTCCCCTCTTTCCTTTTCCTTCCTTTTCTTTATGAGAAATGTTAAGGAAAAGAAGTTTGGAATACAGAGCTTTATTTTACTTGCTTGAAAATTACTTTGCTACATAAACTAATATTCTATGGTGAACTATATCTTTTTGTTTGGCCTCATCACTAGAGCTTATACTGCACAGGGTACAAAACAGGGAGGAACGTGTAAGTCTCCACATAGAGAGCGGAGAAAAACAGGTTCCTCTCTCCTGTTAAAAGTGTGTGGATGTGTATATACACACACAGGTACATAAATGGAGACATATATATATAGTTATATATATATATGCATATGATAAAATATACATGGGACAAGAACTCTATTTAGCTTTCATTCCATCAGAAAGACAGTAATCTTTTGAAACACATAAACATTTAATTCAGAATTTTCTTGACCCGTTAAGCCCCACCTTACATATAATTTTCTTTAGAAAAAAAAACACATGCACTTTCCTCTTGTGAAGAGGGTGATGGCAACTGATAGACTTTGACTGTATTTGAATAAAAAAAAATAAATATTGACAAGCTTTACCAAAGTTCTTGTCCACTGATTTAACTTTAATTTTTAAAGGTTGATTTGCTCTATATACTTATTTCTGGTGCCTATATATTAAAAAAAAAAATCGGATAACGTATGCAGGATACCATGGTATATCACATCACTACACATAGCTCCATGAAATTTTTTATATAGAGATATACACATACTCACACACACGTGTGTATATGTATATGTACTTATATACACACACACACACACATATATGTATGTTTTGCTATAATATATTTACCTATGCAGTAGATCAAAATCTGTATGGTGAAGCTCAAGTACTGATGGTCCTCCAAGTCGTTAATTAGGGACCTTGATCATATGTTAGCGCTCAAGGCGAGAGCTGGGTGGAAGCGGGGAGCTGCTCACATCAGTCAGCAAGCGCTGTACTTGGAGAAGGCGGCAGGCGCTGTGTGGTTGCGGTTGAAGTGGGCCTTAAATAACAGAGCGTGAGGTCGGGTGGGCAACTTGTATCGGGTGGAAATGAAGCCTATATAAGAGGTGACCAAACCAGAGAGGGTTTGGATGCCACCGATGACGGCCGCAGCAGCGGCTTGTATTTCCGTGCTCTTCGGTGTTTGGCTGCGGGGCAGCGTTCGTAACCGGTTTGTAGTAGCTTGGGGTCTTTCAGGTTTGATCATGCCAGAGTCTGGAAACCATTATCCTCCATGCTATATCCACAAATCAGCTAATTTAAACCTTATTTAGTAAAAGTATATTTTTCTAAGTTGTGGAAATGATTATTTAATTGTGGACAAATTCCGTTTCTAGGTTTATTTGCCAGGTAGTCCCAGCACTCAGAGAACTGATCAAAACTAAACATTACTTTAAATGTTATATCAATATATGTGTATGTAGACATACACATGTGTATAAGTATATATATATTGTATATTATGTACATTTATTTTAAGCTACAACACATTTCCTATTTTTCCAAGTTCAGCTAAAAATGTCTCTAAAAAACTACAGAGTTGGCTAGTAACAGGTTATGGCCATCATGAAAGGCATTGTATCAATGAACTTTACATTTTATTGTAAACATTTGTACCGATTTGTTACATGTACAAATGCAATAAGAAAAAAAATGTACAAATTATTGTGTTGAATGACAGATTTGCAAAATCATTTCATAGTTAATGAGCAGTGGCACTAGGAGGGTAACACTAAATCTAGTAATTACACGTTTTCTATGCCACCACAAGGTTGTTCTCCTTTCTGACAGTAGTTTGAAAAAAAAGATTAAAAAGAAAAAACCCTCAGACAAATGAACTTTGTGCAGTATGTAGACTGTACGCATTCATGAATACAGGCTCTCAAACAGTCATATGTATATAACGTGTGTATATAGACTGTTACAGATCACGGTGGCCATTTGAGGTCTTCTCTATTCATACAGTTTTGGTTTCTCCAGTACATTTGTATCCAGGTCCGCAAGATGCAGTTTTTCAGGAACTGTAGAGATAAAGCAAGAAAATATTTTTGTGTAATATTTCTTTTGGTACATAACTAAAATTCAAATGGCAGTATTTTTGAAGAATTTTGAGCGTTACCGATGTAGGCTTCAAGGTAATAATTGCACCAAAAAGCAAAAAATTGAAAACAAATTAAATGAAACACTGAAACTTTTGCTTTAGATAGAAGATGAACAAATACCAAAAACTGAATTATTGGCCATATAGAACTAAGCTAATGGTATTGTAAAAGATAAATTCTCAGTTGTGTGGGTAATACTTAATAGTCCTTTACTTTGCGAGACACCGAACGAGCGCAGGAGCGGTGGGATCTGGGCAGGAACTCAAGCAGTGACATAAGGACGCATGCATCGCATCTCTGCCCTCTTCCTGCGGGTCGCCTATTTCTTTACATGGGTCTACTGGGTTAACAAAAGGCGCTGACGTTTCTGCAGCGAGTGAGCCCAAAGCAGCCCCTCGGGCCGGCCCGGGCGCTCGCTGCGGGGGCGGGCAGGGGGCTCAGCGGGAAGGCGCGTGCCCCAGGAGCGCCCTGTCCCCGGCAGCCTCTGGTCCTGCTTCTGGGTAACGACGTCAGGAGCTGCAGCGACCACCTGAGACCTCGCTGCCCCCGCTCCCGGCTGGCGGCAAATTCAGCCAGGCTGGTGAAGCAGCCAGTCCGGTGGGTTACAGGCTGGGACCGGGCAGCTGTCCTCCTCGGCTGAAGCCCCAGTCAGAGCATTACTGGTCCCAGTGTCTCTGGTAGGCAGGTGCTGGTGGACGTCGTGTCCTGCACCTCTTCCTTCCCAAAAGGACTTTCCTGAGTTCTAGTAAAATGACTTAGCTGTCTCTTTTGTGTTACTGCTTACGAAATTGCTGTCTATCTCTCCGATCAATATTTTCCAAGAGAAATTTGTAGGATTCTGCTTTGGAGAGCCAGAGTGCAGTCAGCTCAGTGAATTCACGTGGAGGTTTGGCCCTTGCAGACTTTCTTGAGAATTACTGAATTATACAATCGAAGTTACAATAAAAAGAGGAACAAAGTTGATTTGCATCCTACATCTTAAATTTCAGACCATGAGAGAAGAGCTCACACAGCGGGAAATAAGAGCAGAACACCAATAAGCTGTGGATTAATGTTCCTCGGCTTTTAATACGTACATAAAATTGTGTTAACTTGTCTTGAGTTTTCCTTTTGCAGACTTAACAGGAAACACTGGGGATTTTTTCCCCCTCGCTGCCCTAAGCAGCCCTCTCACGCTTACCAAGCAGTGGACTTGACGGAAAAGGCTCTGCGTTTCCCAGCCAGTGCTTGAGGCCATTTGGGCGCAGCAGCGGGTTCCCAGGCGTGGGGCAGCCCCGCTCCCCGTCCCCCTCGCAGGAGCGCTGGGCTGCCTGCTTGTTAGATAGAGCCACCCTGAGTGAGAGGACTGGGTGAGTAACAGAGAAGTCTTTTGTTTTCTACTCATTTTGCTGCTAAATATTTCCTTTGAGCGGGAGAGATTTATATCTGGCTCTTGCTTGGTGTTTTGCCGAATCTGCAGCCAGAGAGGGAGCAGCCCGAGATGGAGGGTGAGCTGATGAATGCAGCCGATTCAGGGCAGGCCACGATGCGTGAACAGAAACCTTTTGAAGGCGAGAGCGCCTTCTTTTGTGGGATGGCGCCTCGTGCTTAAAAAGAAGGGAGAAAGGATGCTTTCAGGCGTGGGCACTCGGAGTCGCCGGGCATAGTTTTGCATTGGGCTGCAAGGTGGCAACAGGAACGGGGCGTCCTGCGGCTCCAGCATCCCGGCCCCGCCGCCGGCATCCTCGGCAACATGCAGGACAGTGCAGGGGGTGGCAAGGCGGCAGTATCGGCTCCGTCTCTCGCTGAGATTTTGTGGTTGTGGCGTGATCAGCACAGATTTGAGTGCGGCTGGGTGTTGTCTGAGCATAGTTGCAGGAGCCATTAGTGTCTTGGAGAGCCATGCATTTCTATATGGGCGTGTATATCAGTGTTACGCAGGCATTTTTATTACAGCCTTTATATAGTTCAGTGGAACAAGGATTCAAGTCTAAACGTGATCTTAATGTGGGACTATACTAAGCCGTTTAAAAAGAACTGCAATTTGAAGCTACATAAAAGAGTAAATAAAACACCCTTTCAGCAGACCTTACACCAGTAAGCTGAAGCATGATTTAGGTCAGTAAGCTGAAATGGGGGAGGAAAGGGAAATGTTGAAAAGCTTATGGGTATTTTATATCCATCCTAAAGACAACAGCATGGCGTGGAGATGAGTGGACCACAGGGCAGAAACCACCAGAGCTGTGGCTGCTGCCATTCCCCTCTTGGCTGTCCTGGAGAGGGACTGAAGGGTGAGGAGCAATGCGTCCGTAAGACACCACTTCTAAGTATTTTGGTTTCTGAGCGGAGGAGCCATCTGAGAGAGGAGTATGAAACATCGTAGAAGAGTGTTCAAGCAGAAATAAATGGGCATGCAGGTTTTATAACATGCAGAGAGGAGGCACTACAGCAAACCACTTGCTGTTTCTGAGTAACTGGCAAGACTGCATTAGGGAAATACCACATAAACGTTACTTAAACAAAAGACAAAATTATCACAATTTTGGTATCAAAATGGCATTTCACAAGTACCAGCTTAACCATAAAATATTCATGTTTGCTTTTTCACTAGGATTCAAGTGCAGAATACTGTATTTTTTGAAAGAAGTATGCTCCCGCGGGGAGGGGTGCAGTGCAGGTCAGGCTGTGGGGGCTCGTGGCAGAGCCCCGGTGGGAAAAGGAGCTCCAAAGTGATTCTGCGCCCCGCAACACACTGTATTCAGTTGCAGCCCGACAGCGTCGTGAAACGAGACAGACCTGTCAGCTTACCAGCAAACACGGTCCCAAGCATGGTCCGGACCTGCAGCAGCGCTGTGGAGCAGCGGGAGGGCGCGGGGTGCCGGGGGAGCCCTGGCTCTCCCCGCGTGTTTGGACAGCTCGCGGAGATTTGCTTTGGAGAGAGAGCCAAGTTCAGTTGTCAGCGCGTAGATGCACTCCTCAGCAAAACCGTTGCCAGACTTCTCAGTAATTGGCACCTTCTGAACAAAAAGGCCAAAGACAAAATACGGGGGCAGAGAGACCGAGCTCTAAGCTGGGCTTGGAGCGCGTACTCACACAGAAGGGCATTTTGGCTGCAGCTTGTGCAAGTTAATTGTATGGTTAGAGCGTGAGCTTCAGTCTCAGCATTTCATAATCAAGATATCCACTCTGTCTCAGTAAAACAGAAGAATTGTGGTATATTTTTAGGTCCTCTTTTGTCTTTGTAACCCTGAGAGGAAAGTTTCCCTTGGTATTACCAAGCCTTGTCACTGCTCAAATCAATTTATTAGTTTTACCTCATCATTCTTTTCTGTCATTCCTAGTTCAGTGTCTTCAGACGTTTCCTTATTTTCTTCTGAAGGCTCCTGCTAGGCTTATTTTCTCTCTTGGCATTTTGAGAAGGAAAATGTAATCGTCATGCTGACTGAATGTCAAGTAATGCCGTGATTAAAAAGTAGCTTACAACAAAACTCTTCTTTGACGGACTGTTTTTTACTTTTCATTTGCTAAGCTGAAAAGGAGAGTCAAGAAGTAGAAGGAACTGGGGGGTGTCTTTGTTTAAAATCAAGAATTAAAAGAATCAGTTCAAGTTCATTACTTAACTCCAGCCACTTTGTGACTTTCTAATGATCCGTAAGACCACACCCAAACTTTTCCAGCAAATTTAGCACTGCGTCGTCCCCAGAGCAGCACAGAATAGTTTGAAGCACTGGGAAGCACAAGACTTCATATATGTCACAACTAAATGTATAACTTAATGAGTTGGAGAGCCTGATTGTCAGGGACAATCCATAAAGTTTAATATTCAGCTGGACTTGAGCAGCCTGATCCAATGTCTAAGGTGGCCCTGCTTTGAGCCGGGGGGGGCTGCAGTCATCTTCTGACCTAAATTATTCTCTGGTTCAATCAGGAACCTAGAGAGGTCCCTTCATCTTAAGGGACTTGAGACTGCTTGCCTTTTTTAGGCTTTCAGTTCAAGGTTGAGAGACAGTGCCTACTAGGGATCTACAATGTAGATATCTGAGCAAAAATCTGAGCTGCACAGATTCTTTTGCTGATGACAAAACTTTCATATTGCAGAGCCAGCTGTAAAGTACCCTCCTACCCTCCGGGAGCCCACAAGGAGGGCAAAGCAAAAATAAGCTATTGTATCTGCAGATGAAATATTTGAGTACTGTACTGCACTTTTTCAATTAACTCTGTAAGCAAAAACGCCAGAAACCAGCAAGCAATTGCATCTATTACCTGCTTCCTCCCATCTCTCTTCATGTGCATCAGTCAGCATTTAAAAAAAAGCTACACTTTCAGATAACTCCCCTTTGTAATCAAGGTAATGCAAAGTAAATACTTACATTTACATAATAAAACAGCTTGGCCTATCTACAAATGAAAGCATATAAATCCCCTCATAGGAAAGGGTGCATTTTAAAATTGGAACAACAACTTTACCCATAATTCAGCAAAAGCACAACAGAAAAGCAAAGAAAAAATTGCAGAAATGAAAAAAAAAATTAATTGCATTAACTTTTAATGACAATACTGCCTGGGTGGAACATAAAGTGTATGTACACATGCAGAAAACAGTAGAGCACTAACATGCATTGCTCAACTTCATAGTTTGCTCTCCAAAGCAGCACTAATATAACTTTGCTGTTGTGTCCTATTACGATAAACAAGAAATCCTTCCTAAGCTACAATGAAACGATTAGAAGGCCACAGGCAATAAGTTTACTGGTTACTTAGATCAACTGATTTTATCTGCAGAGTTTGCAAGCACCACAAAATGGCAAAAGCAAAACCCCCAAAAAGTTGAAAGTACCTATGCATTTTTGTAGATGACACCCTTACTTATTACCATCAACAAGCTTTTTAAAATAAATCTCATCACCCTTTAAGTAACGTAGTTCAAAGTGCATTTCACTTACTTTAGGTTTAATAAAAATCTACCTGCAACATCTTGTAGATTTTTAAAAAGCAAACGCACAAGATGCGAAATTCAACCTGTGTTTTTAAACTGGGCAGAAACCCCCACCACTGTCATAAAGGCAATCAAGCTTAGGTCATGTCAGGTTTTGATCTTTCAGAACATTGCTCTCACTGCTCTTAGATCACTGATCTTAGATCAGCTTTTGGTGTTGCTGCCTCCACCTTTGTTTCTTGAAGCCAGGAGCCTACGGAGGGTTTGTGGTAAGAGACACAGGCATTGCTGGAGGACCCCAGAGCTCGTCTGCCGAGGGAGGATGGCTCGAGGCAGGAAGGACAGAGCTCCTTTAGACAGATGCGGTTTGATGGTTTGTCACTGCACGGCTGGGCGTGAGCTGGCAGCAGTGATCCTCCCCAGAGCTGGCTGTTCGGAGGAGGAGAAAAAAATAGACGTTGCCTGTTGCTGGTGGACTTGAAGTTGGTATTGCAGGCAGTGTCGGAGCCCCCTACGCTGCTTGTGCTATTTGTTCTGCCACGCTGGCAGGGCATGTTACTCCCACAGGCCACAGAAATCCGAACTGGAGACCAAGGACTCAACTCTGCATGGTGGAATGGCTGAAATGGTGTTTAATGGTGCATGGGCAGCACAGCCTAGCAGCATTCCCAAGCTTTGGGAAAGCCTTGCTTCATCTATATTGGATAGAAAGCTTCAGGGAGTGCTCGATGAGGAGCACATATGAGCAAGTGAGGGTGGAGGAGTGAGTGTGTGTATATGGAGAGGGAGAGACGGCCGCAAATGAATGGCTTTTGAAGTGTCTTTTGCAAGCACCCTGCACTGCATTACCCTGCAAGGACCATACTGGTGGGCAGAGAGAACCATAACCCCTTCATTTATCATCTTTAGTGAAAGTTTCGCTGGTCCTTAAAGGTTATCAGGCAGTGTTACTAGATACTAGTTACTGGATAAAGCCAAACTTGATAGTGCTAGGAGCACAAAAGACAGCAAACTTTGCCACGCCTTTTGCAATGGAGATAGAAGCAAACTTCACACACCCAGCTCTCTCCATCTTTGCATAGCTGAGCAGGGCCAGCCACAAGGTCACTCTAGAAAGAAACTTCAAAGGTTGAGCAGAACCTGAAGGGCAGAGCGGAAGACGAGAACTATTTTGTCTTCACAGCAGACATCATGGAGGAGAACCGAATTGTGTAGAGGTAACCCCCAGAAAGCCTCTCAAAGGAGATGCAGTTTCTCAACAGAGGTTCAAGATGATAGCTTTGACCACATTGTGTGAGGTCAGACTGCATCATTTATAGAGTAATACTATAAGGACAGCAGGTTCTCCAATCTGAGAGGTGCTATAAGGATAGAATTCGATAATGCTGGTGAAAGATGCTTGGATACTACAGGGAACAGCGCCACAGAAATGCCTAAAAATACTGAATTCATATTTGCATGTTCTAATTGTGCCTTTGGGTTCTCTAGAATTGACTTGTTTTTAGTTTCATGGAAATACTTTTAAAATTGGGAGCAGGGAGTAGTGTCTGGATGCAGCATCCTAAAAAAGGGCAGCCCAAAGTCTGAAGACTCTTGCTTGGGAAAGGATGCCTGGGGGCCTCGTCTTCTCCCCACCTGACCCTCTGACCACGGAGGATTCTGCAGGACATCTTGTTCTGTTCCCAGAAGGCTTACAGCACTGAAGGAGGCAAGAGCAGTAGCTGGCCAGACTTCAGGGCATGCTGCTGTTGCATTGGGATTAAGGTCAATTCTCTAAACGCCTTTCCATAGAGAAAAAGCCCCATTTTTTTCAGTTTATTTCTGTAATTTGAAGGTAAATCTGAGAAGTAGGCAAATGCATATTTCACCTGAGAGGTATCACTTGCTTTTCATTTCTTTCAGAATATCTTTCAGTATCAGATTCAGAGTCTTTCTTTCAGGATAAAGCTGTCTTTATGTAAAGCAGCGTGCCTAATAGCCATCCTCGACTACTTAAACAAGTCAATTTTGCAAGGACTGTAGGTGTCAAGCCAGAGCACCGTTTGGGACTACAGTACAGGGATCCTAGATTTTAAATGAAATGTTACCTCATGCATAATTTTCTGTCATATTTGTAGAATTCCAGTTGATTTCTCTCAGAATAAATGTTGCTTTCTGTAATTTGTACACACGCTAAAGCTACTGGTTTGTTTTTTTAATGGCCATTTTGCTTTGCTTTAAACATGGATTTTCTTTAAAGAAACCAATGAAGGTTAAAACTTTGTACATTTTTAAAATGACTGCTAAGGTCAAAAGTATAAAAGTACGTGTTGCATTAAAATTGAGTGCTGTTTATGTATTTAACAGAGATGTATGTTTTGCATTGTTAAGAAGAATGATCTATGCTTTCTTTGGGGGGGAGGGATCTGTGCTCCAATATTGTCCAACAGCTTTCATATTCTAATTACTTTAAGTAAAGTTCTAACAGTTTGCATATGATTCATTATTCTGATTGCTTCTGTTTTATTAATTCTGATAATCTGACATGGTCTAAAGTGCTCTTCTCATTTGGAACAAGCAAAATATACCTCCTGGTGAGAAACTAATCCAACGCGTAAATTGTTTTTGAATTATGAGCATGATGCTGCCAACTGCAAGGTCTTAACTTGAAGTTAAATGAAATCCAAGGGTATCCATAAAATGATGCAAGACAAGCTCTTTATTTCTACAAAGCCTCCAAGTGTTGCTAATATGGAAATACCATGGCCAGAATACTTTTTCCACACCAAATCTAAAACTTCTATCACTCCTGTTAAACAGACAGTACTTAAAAGGAGAGAAGAACTCTCAGAAGGCCAGGGCAAACTCAAATGTCATGAGAAGATGCTTCATCCATCCATCTGGCAAGCCACCAAAGCTGTTCATATGAAACTGTGAAAACATTCCTTAACCAAAAATGTTTAGTGTTTGATTTTTGACCAACATGTCCCTTGGGTACTCCCGAATGACCAAATCTGAGCCACCCAGAGCCAGCGAGAAGGCTGACTGTGGGACCACAGCCTTAAATGTCTCTCCTGATGCAACACTTGAGCAGCCACTGTTTTTAAAAAGGTCTTGGAGAGATATGATGGTGGGGCTTCGCTCATACCTGCGATTGACCGCCTGGGACTCTACTGCCTCAGCTCTCCTCACGCTGGCCCACAGCAGAGATCCAGACAATGCTCTCAGAGAGAAGTCCAGCTTCTCCAGCCCACAAAATGACCACCTCACATACTGTTTTCTGTTTTCAATTTTAAGCAGCCTGAAATCTCCAGCATCCTGTATCCCTAAAGCCTGGCCTGCCTTAGGGTCCCCCATGCCTTGTCAGCCCTTCAGTTGCTGCCTGCCTTATCTTGTCTCCTCTCCTTGGGGCTCCCCGACCACCCTCGCATCCCCCTGGCATCTGCGGCCACATCCCCCCTGCAATGCAGGGGCCGGTGGTCCCTGGCCTCGGCGGGGTGTGCCCCATCTTTCCTGTGATGGAGCTGGGAACAGCAGCTCTGTTTCTCCTGGCCCTTGGTGCGGGGCTGTCCACGGGGACCTTCGGAGACCCCTAAACTGGCTGTGGCTCTCGCCATGTCCAGCTTCCCCTTCCTGCTCTCCAGCCACCGACTGCTGTCCCCACAGCTGGAGAAAGGATTGGCTCACGTCTGGTCACGTTCCTGCCTGAGACCAGGAATGCTGAACGAGGCCAAGAACATAATTAGGGCATCTAAATCAGCAAACGATAACTCCCGTAGCCGCTCACAAGTGCACACTCGTTAGCTGCTGGCACCCGCCGCTGCCTGCCCATGGCCGCTTGCAAAGAGCGTGGCCTGACCTTGTCCAGGTCTCCCTGCCGAGAGCACTGGCCTGGCAGGAGGCCGTGATTAAAAAAAATAGAAAAGAAAAAGGAAAGGCCTTGGGTAGGTTGCAGAACAAGATATTGCCTTTGTGCTTGCCAGTCCTCTGCACCTGCTCATGAGGGCAGGGGCAAGTGAGCCAACATCCCCACGGCTTGGAAGGCCAGAGCCTGTTCGAAAACAGGTATGAGGCTTACTGCCACGCTGCTTCATTTTGAGCAGATTGAGCAAGGCCAGAAAATGTAAAGAGAGAGTCACATGCAGTGAGTTTGACTTTCTCAAACTAAGCTTTCCCTTTCAGGTAGCACATGGGCTTTATTTCTCTCTCCCTAAGCAAGAAAGGGTCAATTTGTGAACAGGTAAAAAGTACGACATGCAGTGTGATAGCAAATAGCATTATTAACTCACCTTCTTTGTTTGCAGTCTTGAAAGTCTCCTCTCTCCCCCTCCCTCCTCCTCTCCCATCAGCAGACCCTCCTCTGGTCCTCCATCAGTAAAGAGGACAATTAGCTCTTCCCTCGATGAGGTATACTGAAATACAATCCAGTTTATTTCCCCAGAGGGCAGACGTGGACCTCAGACAAGAGAGTCCTCAGCCACAGACAGAAACCCTCCCGCTCGCAGACGGTACTGCACGGCATCTGCTTTTTGTGTCTAATAATCAATAACGAAGGGGGAGGAAGGGGTGGGAGAACACAGCTCTGCTGGAGGTCTATAGCAGACACACTGCTCGAGGAAGATCTGCTCTGCACCAAGGGACAGAAAAGGGCTCGTTTACCACAGACAGGCGAAGAATCCCGAAACTAACAAACAGAGGTACGGCACAAAGAGAGCGAAAGCACCGCCGTCATCTTTTGGCTGGGCTTGCCTGAAACAGCACTTCTGAGCGAGGTGTCAGACGACCACGGTGAACACTCTCCCAGTCCCTTCGACATGGCAAAGATGCCTGCAGGGAGGAAAGCCAAAGCCTAGGAGTGGCTGCTGAGCAAGATACTACCCAGAAGAGAGTCAAGCAGTAATTAACGCTCTATGCAGGCTGTTCTGTAGCTAGGAAAAAGCAAGCCTTCTTCCTCTAGGTGACTTAAAAGGTGCAGCATCCTCCCGTGTCTCATGAGCAGAGGAGCGTTTTCCCAGCAGCTGGAGCCAGTGCTCCCAAACCTGCAGCCAAAATGGATTGCTGCGCACCGAGCCCACCTACCACGAGCGGGTAGTTAATGCACACATCATCCAGTGCAGCATTTCTTTGAAGAACCAGGTGTTCCAGTGGCAAGCCCCACCAATGACAACGTAGCCCCGCGGTGCAACAGGATCGCCTTCACAACTGCAGCTCTTGCCCCTTTTATCTTAGTTCTGCAAAGGAAATTTCACACCGTTGCTTCCTTTGAATTTTCCATGAGCAGAGACCTCTGCTACTGTTTTCCGTCTTCTCGCTGGGAAAGCAGACACGTTGGAATGGAGCATCCATGGGGTGGGGTGATGGGGGATGTAGTAACACCTGGACTTCTCATCTGGGTGCCTTACAAACCAGGTGATCGTGGAAGCCATCACAGATTTAGTTTAAACAGCCCTAAGCATTGCTCCAATGTAACTTTTTTTTTTTTTTAAGTAATCTTTCCAATCACCTACTATCTTTAAAAAGGCCCTCAGTTATTTTGGTTAATTAAAAGAGGTTGTTTGTTTGATGAGAGAAACCCCAGCATGTCTGAGCGAGGAAAGAGCTCTACAGAGGGCTCATCAGTAAATGAACACCATGGAACCACTTGATAGTCTAAAAGTAACATTAATATTAGATACTAAAAGCTAGTACAGAAGCACCGTGTGCCAGCCCCCTGTGGTGATACCTGCAGGAGGTCCAGGGGGTCAGTGGTGCTCCAGCTGGGTGTTTTCTGGGGACTTTCTTAGGGGGCCTGGATGGAAGACTAGAGTCTTGAGACACACAGCAGGAGACAGCATGGCCTGCCACTGGGCAATTTATTTCCTTGTTTATGCAAGTTCCCTTGCTATTTAATGCAAGGGAAATAAACTGTTAACTCCCTGAAGTTTGGGTTTTTTCTTGTTGTTTTAGTTGTAAAAATCCCCTTCCCTCTTTCTTTTCAACCCTATTAGCCAAGCACCTCAATGATGACCCCAGAGAAGAAATTTTATTACTGGTTCTTCTGCCCCCCTCAACAATATGAATTCAAAAGACAAGCTCAGGTGAGGGACCAGAAACTGCTGTTAAACCCTACATGCTGAAAGGAACACGGGCCTCCAGAATGCAAGGGCTCTCTTGATGCAGTTCGTTACACCTTGGCACAGAAAAGGAACTTTGGCAACAAAGATGAACCTGCCGTAGCAGTGGCAAGAAGCAGGCTCTCACCCAAGCGGGTACTTTCAGCTCTGCAGAACCACTCTTTGAGCAAAACGCCCAGATCTACTGTAAAACAAAGGCCGAAATGTTACACAATACTTAAAAAAAAAAAAATCTACTCAAAGAAGGGGGCTCTAGAAAGAGTTTGAGTGAAACGGCCGCTGTTTTCTTATGGTCCATAAACCTGCAGACTGTACCTCTTCCTTGCTAAATATAATTTACTATTTCTCTTAACCTTTCATGCTAAAAAAAAGAAAAAAAAAAACTTATGATGCAGAAAACATTCAGAAATATGAAGAGAGTAGCAGTCCAGCAAGTGATACAAGATACAGCCTATTACAGTTACATCCATTAGTCTATGGATACAGTGTTTTACACTGAATACATTCCTCTCAGACAGAAATAATTTTTGTCATCTCAGCAATTCAAGAACAACGGTATAGGCAGTAACAGAGAATTATTATCATCGTGTTTATTCTGTTTTTCTAAGCACTTTAAATCTTTATAAAACATCTATGGCTAGAACTATTTTTTTGCCCTATATAATAAAGGCAGTAAAAATAAAGTATGCTCTGCACACCTGCAAATGTGGTTGGAAACTAATAGATTTGTACATTTTTAAAGTTATTTGATTTGCTCTTAGACAATTTGAGAATCTAACCTCACCATTTCTCAACATACATTATTCTTGATGCTTTATAGCCTTGTGTTTGTGTAAAGAGAGTACACTAAGCTAGAACCACTGCTCCGAATCACACAGCATGTCTCAGCTAAGCCTCTAATTCTTACAGGAATTAGTCTGGCTGTGAAGACTCAAATGTGTCAATACATCAGCTGAAGGTTTGGATGAATACATAAACAAAACCAGATACTTCAGAAACCAAAGAGAGGGCTTGCTACAAATTTCAAACCCTACTAGCAGATTCTTATTCAAGATATAAACATATCAGCTATTTGATATTCAAAAAGATAAAAAAAAATTAAAGAAATAAAAAATCTCAAGTCTCTTACCACTTCATTTCACAGTGTTCCACACATCTTTAAAATGTCTTTCATCTATATGTGCATTATTACTTTTAAATAATACATCCCTTCACACGAGTCTATAAAGGTAAGCTGATGCTGCTAAACTATGATCTTTCAAGATCACTTGATCAGAAGGAAAACCATTTTGGTCATACTGTATTTACTAAGTATGATTGGTATTTCTGTATTGTAAACACGTTTTGCACTTGCTGGAGTACCAAGGTGAAGTGACAAGCCAGCAGATCCCTTCGCTCTGATGGAAAGGAAGGTCTCCAAGTGCCACCAGCGGGGACGCGGGTGAGCCCGCGCTGTCCCTCCATGCTCTCCCCTGGCCTGCAGCGACAGCTGCCAGCAAACATCTGCCCCTGGTCCCGCGCCGGGCGAGGAGGAGTTCCTGGGCTCCTCTGCAAAGCCACTTAAACACCAAGAGTACGCACTGGGGGTCAGCTGTAGACTATAAAGTGGGTATTTCCAGTGAGTATTCTGTGAAACACAAAACTGTTTGAGAAGGACGATATTAGTTTCATGATTATTATAGCAGCTTGTTCTTTTTTTCTTTTTTTTTTTTTAAAGATGGATGGGTGCCCAACAGATCTAACAAGGACAGTGTCTAAATTCTGTCCCATCCTAGCAAGGAAAACACTTGAAGAATTATCTGATTCTAGGGAAGTAAGAGGAAAAAAAAAAAGTTATCATACCTTCCACATTCTGCCTACATAATAACATTGTTTGTATAAAGTGGGACATCTTTTTTTTTTTTTTTTTCAATTAAAAAAAAATGACACATCATTGGGCTGACTGGTCTTGATTGTCAGACTGAAAGCTTGATGCTGAAGAGAATGTGCAAAGGCTACCTGCTACAGTCCCTGCAGCAGTTGTCTGCTGCAATGGCCCGAAGGACATGTATCATGTCAAAGACCTGCTGGGCAGGTGTCTAAAAAAACAACTCCAAAAACCAGAATTCCAAATTGGGGGAACAATCCTCTGGAAGAGGCAGGTGGTGATCAGATTCAATGTGCTGCTGCTTTCTCAGCATGCCACAGTACTCATCCGACAGCCCTGATATCAAACAATTTTCAGTCAGTACTGACTAGTTCTTCAATGGCTCAATATATCTCGGGGTGTTTTTTTGGCATCCCACTGACTTGAATAGAAGTTGTGAACAGAAATAAGAGCAACTCATCAGCACTCATGCAGAAAATTAATGCTCTGGGGAAAAGCGACTAGAGAGCCACCTTTCTTGAGAGGCCTCTACCATGCTAAGCCTTCCCTTTTCCACTTTTAACTCTGTGGAATTAATAACATTTCCTTTCCATTTCTCAGAGGTTGAGGTTCTCCTCCTCAAGAAATTTATAAATGGAAATATTCTTTGAACGTGTCTGGCTTGAAGCACATTAGTCGATGTCATAGCACAATCATTCATCTAGTGGCAAGCTTCCAGAACGTGACGCCTGTCATCTTCCACCGTTACCAAAAAAGGGAGCGTTCATAAAGTACATTTGGCCATCTTCAAACATTCTCAGTCCTATCCTGCCAGCTAGCGTACTGGGGGAACAAATGGCCATTATGTCCAGAAGACAAGGAGATGCAGGGGCTGCACAACCAACACTGTTAAGTATCAGGGACATGAGATCACGAATCGAGCCCTGCGCTTGGTACACAACGCTTCCTTTAACACCTACACTGGGATACGTGACCCTGTCCGCCATTCTGGCGAGGTACAAGTTCTCACCTCGCTCTTCGCCCTCCTTCACTAGTTTTTGATGGTAGGGCTGTCGCTGTCACACAAAACCAAACTTGGCCAAGATTTGGTCAAGCTCTGACTCAGAAATCTGAATAAAGTTACAGTCCTGAACCAAACGCACCCCCTTACCTCCCTGGGGCAGCCGGGTTCCGGGGTGAGCTCCCGCGGGGCTCCACCGGGCTGGCTCCAGCACAAGCCTCTTGGAGCCGTGCCCAGCCTCGGCTTTGCCGCCTTGCCCGCTGCCCCTCCAGCTCAGCACCTCTCTCTCTCTCCCCCCACGCCCAACTATTCCCACAGGCTACAGTGCAATTTCCTTCCCCTCCTGCCAGCCCAGCAACATCACCTCAGCCTCTGTTCTCCTTCGCACAAGGGACTTCTGCTGTACGCTTCCACCAACAGGCGGGAAGCTGGCGGGTAAGTCTCCATGAACAACGTCTTTCTTCCTAGGAGACCGAAGAAAGGCAAAATAAAAGCTTTGTGTAGACCACAACTGTGTTTAGGGAAAAATAGATTCTTAAATGCTTTTTAAAAAGCAATCGTGTAGCCCAAGTCAAAGCACTACGATAGAAAGCAGGACGTTTCCATTTAATACCTGAAAGTATGCTGAAAAGGTTCTGAAGAACACAACCAACATGCTCCTCCTCCTCCTCCTCCAAAAAGCGTAAAGGGCAGAAGCTGGACGTAACAATAACATTAAAGCAGGGATGAAAGATGGGCCTGAAGTGGGTGAAGTATTTTTTTGCACGAAAAGCACACTAACTACAACAGTCAGAGTGAACTTTCTTCATCTCTACTAACTTCTAGGAGCTCACATATTACAGTATTAAAAATCTGGACTGTACCTAACAAAGTACGCCAGGTGTTGAGCAAAGCATCTGCTTCCTTTAGTACGTTGATCTTGAAGTACAGCAGTTATTATAAAGTTACTCACATGTAAGACTCATGGACAGAACTGATTGGACCTCTGTTCCTCTTCCTTTTCCATCCCTCACTTCCACTTCATTTATTGACTCGGTTTATTCAGTAGAATACAGGGGGGGAACCCAACAGAAAAGCAGCATTTATCCATTGTATAAGTCTAGATAAACATAAAATTGACAGCTGACAACTTTTCAAAATTTAAGTTAAATCAATATACTGCACACCACAGTACAGACTCATTGCTTATCTCCAAAATACAGATGGAAAATACAAAGCAACCTCAGTTTTTCTACTGTTTGTTACTCAGCTTCTGCAGGAACAATATGCGACTTAAGGTGTACACGTACCTTGCGCTCAGTCCTGCGCTTCTCAGTGCAACGTACAAGCCAGTTATGTGAATTGTTTGTGTACCTAATGACTGCAAATTCAGCCCTTAAATAGCCCCTGCTTTACAGGCTTTTGTCATACGTTCAGAGCCACTGCTCTAAATGTATGAAAAAGATGTCTTTTTCAAAGAGGTGTTGATTAAAAAATAATCTCAACAATATATGACAATTCGAAGACATCAAGATTTCAATAATTTCAGTTATTTAAATCATAACTACAACTTTTCTATCAGAGTTCAGTGAGTTGCAAAAGCTAATTTTTCTTTCCCCTTCAGCGTTACATGGATAACAGTAACTCAGGGAAATTTTTTTGCTGTCCAAGGGCAAGCAGCAAGCCGATAATTACTTATTTTATATACATTACTATGCTCTGCAGCTTTCAAGAAATAACTAGATTGAACAAGGATTTCAAAATTAAAAACTCAAAAATACAAAGCTAGAAAGAAAAAGGGGCATAAAACAAGAAACAAAATACTGCCAGATGAATTGGTTTATTTTTATTTCCTTGTAGCTCCCAGAAATTTTCAGTAACAGATCAAACTAGTTGTTTTAAAAGGCAAAGACAACATGATAAATATAACACTGAGTACACGATAGGTATCAATAAGATGTGTCTAAAAGACGTTTTAGAACATAGTGAATACACATTCTCATTGTGTAATTACCTTTCACAATAAAAGAAAAGTTAACAAACAAATTAATTTTAAGTAGAACAAAACAGGAGAATTTGAAGTTTTGCATGTCATTTCCTCCAGAATATTTGGTTCCTTTTCTATAAGACGGCCTTCTAAGAGAAGCCGAGTGACCTGTGTATGATCAGCATTTCATCTGTATCAGCTTTCACTCTCTTGCTCTGAGAATCATCTCTAGGGCATACTTCCACTTTAAGCTAAAGGTGAAGGTTTTATTCTTTTTTTTTTTTTTTTTTTTTTTGGTATGTCAGTAGTCCCAGCATCCGATATATTCTGTATTCCTTCAATTTAAAGCATAATGAATAATTCTAAGCAGAAACAGAACCTCCCACATGCTCCTCCCAAGAGTGTACAAGTTGCACCAGAAGTTTACTTCCATCTGCTGCACTCCCTGGACAAATCAAAATCCTGATGTTCTCAACAGCATCTACCAGCGAGGATTAACATCACAGGAACAGTAATATGAACAGACATGGAAGTTAGTGGGCACGTGGCTATCTCATTCCAGCTATCATGACTGAAAAGGGAAGTGTGTGTAGGTTTTGAATTTGTGACCTAACAAACAACTTCTATACTCCCTTATTATCAAGTCCCTTTGCCATGATCCTCTCAAGGGGTTAAAAGGGGAAGAGCTCTCTATTTTCAGTGTAACAGATGACTGGCTTCGAAATAAGAGATATTCATGTTGGAAAAAACCTCGAAGCATGAGAAAACTTTAAATAACATCTCTCTTATAGCATAAACCATGGCAGGCATTAAATTCCAACTGCAAAAGAATTATATGGCTTCCTGAGACCCCAGACTTGTACAAATTGCTTCTAAGCAGCGTTAAAAATATCAGTCAGGACACTGCCAGCTTACTTTTCCAGAAATTCCCATTCAGCATTATCTCATTTTTTCAGGGAGCAGAAGGTCAGCTCATGTCTTACTACAGAGCCTCACCTATCTTCTTAAAAGAAGTAAATCTATAGTTTTTTGCATTCCTATTCAGAGTAAGCCTTTCAAAAAAAGGATTACAGATGTTTCCTTTTTTTTTTAAGGGGCAACAAAAGCCATACTTGCAAAACTTTTTAAGCTAGTACCTATTTGATATTTTAGTTCAGATGTAAACTTCTGAAACATGGATTTCAAGTTGTAGATTTAATAACGCAGATTTCATCATCATCCTGTTTGTAAATAGTATTGGAAACCTCAATAAGCAGCACAGGTTTGTCTGCCAAAAAATCACTTGTTTACAGCATAGTCTCTTGGCACATTCTGACTGGAATATTATAATGTCTGTCATCTTCAGTTATGAGAGTCACCACAGGCCAGTCCTCCTCTGGGTCATTGGGATAAAGTGTGATGAATTCATCAGTACTATATTTATACAATCGATACACTTGGATGGTATACCGCAGAGCATAAGCAAGGAGAAACATTTCCACCTACATTGGAAAAAGCAGAAATATGATGTGTAAAATTAAACATACCTTTTACAAGATATTTCTCATAAAGTACTAAACTAATACCTATCAGATGATCTTTCTGTACAAAGAAAAAAATATGAAGTAAATGAGGATGCATATATATGAGCATCTCTAGTTCAATATCTTGATCATTCAAGCCATTCCTAACTTGCTGCACAAATACCTCTAAGATATCACGCCTTTAACACGGAGCTCTTCAGACCCAACAATGGCACAGCAGGATATTAGTCCTAAAAAAAAAGCTACTTTAAACAGAGAATCCCACATCCCTACTGCCACAAATAGGTTGGAAAGACATTCTCCTGTATCAGTTTTCATCCCATTAAGTCACTGAACCAGACAAGAAAGGGTTTCAGGCAACGTTCCTTTCCCTCTTAGAGGGTACTCTGAACTCTCTAGCCAAATAAAAAGCAGATGGAAAGCCCTTACAAAGCCTGTTGATACCAGAAGGAATTCAGAGAAAAAAGCTGGAAAATCTTTTATCGTGTCTACTACAGTGGCAAGCATACCCTGTTCTAAATAACAATTTACAAAGAATATCACTGAAATAAATAAACCTAGTCAGCACAAAAACAGGCAATATTACTTATTGACTAAACTGGGCAGCAAAAAGGTCACCAATGAATCAGCTAATTTAACACTAACAACAACCCATTTGTTTTATCTATACTAGAGTCATCAGATTTTTAAGCCAATAAACAGAAACAAAACATCACACTTCCATGTTTCTAGTGTCTATAATTAAGTAGTGAATTCAAATGCAGTACCACACTTGTAACGTATTCAATGGGATTTTTTTAAATGGATGTTTCTAAAATCTTTCAGACTATTCAGCTCATTCACCACTACATTTTGTTTGGGGACTTTATTGTAATATGCATATCATTTCTGCAACGTATAAGGCAGTAACTGTCATCAGCTTATCAGAATTTACCAAGTATATGTACTATACGCGATCTTCTCTTCAAAATTCGAGTATTAGCTTTTATCATATTTTTTAAAAAGCTAACAATTAAGAGACTAATACAATGTTACTATTAATAGAATACCATACTTCCAAAGAATGCTACCCTAAGTGTCAGCTGCCAGACAGAAATCAATGTTTTCAAAGGAAGGCCTTTACAGGCTCTTACTACAAGCAAGCAGTTCTGCTATTTTTTTCCCCAATGGAAGACCAGACCCTACACCATTAAATTTAGCCAGATCAACAAAAGCCGGGTGATTTCTTAAACCACTTGAATCCAAAACCTCCAAAACAGGAAAATAACACCGTAAGAACAATCTCTCCTTACTTGTTCGAGGCCTCCACTGTGACCAATATGATTCAAGTGATTATGCATTAACTGACAAGGGTTGCTAGATGTATCCCGTGCAAACAGTAACCATGAGAAGACAGGAACTCTCCTTCCATTTTTATCATCATTGTATAATTCGATGGCAGTGTTAAGCATCAAAAATTTCAGCGCTTCATAGAGACTATACTCCTCCTCTTCATTTTTAAACAATTTATCACAAGCTTCTTGTTTCTCAATAGGATCCTTGATTTCACTTATGTTCTTCCACTATAAAAAAAAAACAAACACACACAACATATATCAATAGCCATCACCATGCAAGAGCTGTAAAAAGCCACTTGTGAATTGTCAGATGTTCAGAATAGGCACTCAGAATTTAATTTATGAAGGGCTTTGTGCCTTTTTAAAAACACTCAAGGTCAAGTTGAGTTAGTCTGATTTTGCTTAAATTAGTCCTTAGCAAAGCAAAAGAAGAGGATGTTGGAAATTGTTGCAAGGTGGCAAAACAAATGTTGTCATGGGACAACAAGCAGTAAGGTAATAATCTTTTTGTTTCCTGTATCATAAATCCTACATCCTTCATATTCTTTACATTTCAGTTACTCAGAACGTGTATTTCATCCCCTCCCTCAGAAAATGCTTGAATGCAGCCTTTCAAATATTCTTAAAAGCTTTCAAAAACAGAGAATATGCATACACAGTAAGACAGGAACAACTGAAGAGTTTTTAAATAGGTTCCAGAGTTTCAAGAGGGGAGAGGATCGGGCTAAGCAACATAGTACGAACACTGAATGGGCACAGCCATCTTCCCATTACATTAACCTAGAAAAAAAAACGTGTAAAATATGGAACAAAAACTACTCCTTTGAAATTACTTCAGCATTATTCTGTATTTTTTTTTTTTCCATTCCATGACCTGTTCAAGGTAGCAACAGCATTTATCCATAGTATACATCATTCCTTCAAATGAATACAAGAAATAGAGGCAAAATATTACTCTATTACATTAATTTCTTCAGTGAAACCTGTCTAACTAATAGTTTTCTGCAGAGCTGCTTACAAATTAATTTCAACATCAGGCTAATGCAAGCAGTGACAGACCAGAAAACTCCCACAGATCTGAACAGATATTCTTTCCTTGATTTTTTTGCAGTATACATATAGAAAAGTCACTTTCACTAGTGAAAGCATTGTTACACTAAATTCACCCCATTCAAAAATTTTTGTCATTTTTCTTATTTGCAAGTGACCAAGAATAAACAAATACTTTTCCAACCTTTTTCCTTAGAAGTATTAAATATTCTTTAATTTCATCACTTATTTCTCCCATCTTCCTGCCCAGTTTCTGTTTTAGCTGCCAGTGCTTGATCCAGTCATATTTGCTCAGCAAGTTTTCAGGAAGCTGGAAGTTGAGAGAAGAGAAGGCAGCTTAAGTCAAAAATCTTGAAAGGAAAAGCCACCAACTTGCACATTATTATTTTATTGATTTTTTTTTAAACATTTTGCACCTTAAAACAATCCCTCATATGTTCTTCTGAACAGATGTCATACTAAGATGACTGTAATTGAACACAAATTGGCTCTTTACAATACTTGCTGGATAACAGTCAGAATACTGGTCTATTACTATTTCCAGATCTAACCAATACATAAGCACTGGAAAAATTAGTCACCCCAGTTACTCACGGCTTTTTTTTTTTTTTTTTTACTTAAAAAAACATCCAGCAGCTGATGATAGTGACTGTGTTTGAAAGTGTCCCTGAGCCAACAGAAGAGAAGGTTAAAGATGTGATGACATCCACCAGATAAGCCACAAGTCTTGATGGAGTGCAAACTACTTTGTCCAGAACACACAAACTGTGTTTTCTTTTCAGAGAACATAATTAAAACACTGTGGGACAGGTTTTCTTGTAAAGAAGAAAACAACGTAGGGATTAGTTGATGCATCAGATCATACTTTAGCCTCAGAACTGCCTCTTTTACTGCTCACATGCTACACCTGCTCAGTTAAGAGCTTTTACACTTCTCTTGAAGGACATCCTGGCAGTTGCATGCCTAGCTTTTTACTCTCATTTATTAACCCATTTTATCACTAGAATTGGAAGAACAACTTGTGTCTCACAATGAATTAAATATTTGGCTAGAGCAGCACATATACCATCAGCCATTACCAGCCACTTTTCATTTTATGAGGACCCCAAATTAGTAATATGTTCTCTTTAATGGAAACCAAGTATTTGTCAGATATACACAGACCTTCCACCACCCCAGCCTGGCATCCTACGCTAACTGGACATACAGAACTAAACAGGACATACAGAACCAAATAATCAAAGATTATACGCTAGTAACTTCTACAACTAGAAATGTGCATGTAAACACTGTTTTAAATTAAAAAACAAAACAAAACAAAACAAAAAACAACACCTTTTTTAAAGTTGTACTGCTAGCTGTACCTATCAGCAGAAGTTTACTTAACAATGATAGTGACCACAATGAGAAATTATAAGATGGCCTCTAAAGTTATACGGAAAGATAGTAAGTGCAGTGTGATTCTACCTGGACTGCTAGCCTACAACACAGAGCCTGCATCAGACATTCATCATTTACATTTCCAGCAGCAACCTGGACAACTGGAACCTTACTCCTCTGAAGTGGGCCACTTCTGTATAGGCAGCTTCTTACATGTTTCTTCCATATTCACTGATACCACCAAATGGACTTTGTTGATGCAAGACAATTTCTGGAATATTTTTCTTCTACTCTTAGTAAGACACCTTGCTTTGCTTATCCATCAGTGCTCCATAAGAACTGTTCTTCATGTCAGGTTGGAGTTGCTCTTACACTTATTTTAAGTATCGTTTAAGACATGGGTAAGACACACATTCTGAAAAGCCTGCAGCATCCAATTTGTTAATCCACTTTCTAGAGAAACCATATACTATACGGCACACAAGAATACAATATGATAATTTTGAAAAGCTCATTTTTTTCAAATGTGCTGAGAATAAGTTGTCTATATTTTTTGTTATTACCAGCTGTCTTGTGGGAAACCTCTTATTGCTGTATTACATGCAGTAAGAAGAAACCAAGAGGGCAAGATGAAGACAGACAAGTTACATTACAGTCAGCACTACAGTAACATTTAGACATTATAAACTGGAAACTAAGGGGACCTGGACTCAATTCCAAGTTGAAAGAATCACTGTAAACCTACAACAAAACTGAACACTACCAATTCTCAATTCAAGGGATATTGAGAAGTGAGCTTATATAGCATAATAGAGAAATGTGATCATAAAATGATCCAATAAGTTAGAACCAACATTCCTCTACTGTCAGAGGACCGGAGTTTGACACGTACCAAAGTAAAATCCTCACTCTGCAGCCAGCTTGGTAACTGGGTAGCTTGGCTTAGTGCCTGGAACAGAGTTGCTCTGAGTGCGCAGTAGTTATCACCTCGTACTCTCCTTATAGATGCAAACTTCTGAGCAACTGCTTCATATCCCTAGAAAAACACAAAATCCAAGTAACACAAAAGCATTAATAAAACATTTTAAGGTCATGCACTGGTATCATAAAAGATATTGGAATATTAGCATCCAAATGCTAATGCTATTTAAAAAAAAAAAAAAAAAAAGGACTTGATCCACTACCCATTTTAGAAGTTCAAATGCCACAAATTAAGCTTTGGAAAAAAACTTCCTTAGTTCTGCTGAATAACAAACAAGAAACCGAAAAAATCTAAGTAGATAATTGGCTGTGGCATTTATTTGATGACAGTGCAGAAATACCATTGAAATGTGGGTAACTAACCCACTGAAGTTAAAAAAAAAAAAAAAAAAAAAAGAATCCAAACATACGTACACACACAAGACTATAAATCTAAAAATATATCATGCTTACAAGAAGTTTCAGCAATAGTTCATTCCATTTACCCAATATGTGTCACATGTAGTTTGGTTTTGCCTCAGGGAAAACTTGTGTTTACACTGAAATATCTTGACATGTGCCTCAGCACATTTGTCCCCTCCCTGCTGTTCCCATACATAGGCTTTTAGCAGAAGCAGCAATGTTGAAACGTAACTTCTGAAGCTCAGTATGTCTCTTCAGCTAACCTAGCAAATTTCAATGCTCTGCACATCTGTATTTCCCTTACTAATCTCTTGAAGGTGACATACGGATCTTTTGATTTATGAAAAGTACTTTTTAGGCTTACACATACCTACCACTAAATTTTCAAACTGTGTTTAAAAACCAAAACAACAAAAAAAACACCTAACCAACTTTATGCTTTATTTTCTAACACTAGCTCAAGATTAATATAAGAAAACTAGTCCAAAACTTATCAAAAATAAGAATTCAGGAAAAAATTAAGAAAAAATGAACCTATTCATTAAAGCTCCCTATCTTAAAAATCATGCAATTCACCAACTTCAGTTATTTGCCTTCTGCCAAAAAAGTTGGCTATCTGCTCTGCCATTTCAACAGCCCACAAAATAACCATTTTATGGTAATAAATCAAATTTGAATTGAAAACAGTAATGAAGAACAGTATTAATCAGAACCCTACACTATCAACAAGTAGCCTTACCAAAAAACACATTTTGAACGAGTACAGATGAAACCATCTTCCAGTTGTCAGCCACTTCTACTACCAGACACCGGAAAACATTGCTATTGCATTTTCTGTTTTAAATATTGTTCCCATAGGAAACCACCTACTAAACATACAAATGAAAATAAAAAGCCCAACAAAATTCAACAAAAAGAGAACTGATACCTTTCTCATCCTTTTTGCTACTGGTGTATTTCCTCTCCATTCTTTTCTGCAATACTCCATGACGTCCATTTCAGGTGCAACACTTAGTTTATGTTCTGTCAAAAAAGAATATGTAACATTATACTGAGAACTGTGAAACAGAACAACATAGAAAAAGCACTGAATTTCTAAATACACTCTATCACTTTAAAATAACATTGGTGCCAAAGGAGACTGGCAGCACAACCTATAGCTACTAAGTAATTATTAGTATCAGAGGGAAAAAAATCCAGCTTGCTCTGAAAATGACAAGTGAACAAAAATAGTGATGCAGGCTAACAGAACAGAGAACACTCTGCTCCTCTCCTCTGAAAAAATATTAATTGGCAAATAGTAGAAATTAGTAAAGTACTCTTCATTTTCTTAGCAATCAGAAAAATGTTTGGCAAAAGTTTCTCTTCTTCTTTCAGCAGTCGGACTATGAGGAAGATAACAGAACTTTCTGAGTAAGCCAGAAACAATGGTAGAAAGAAGAAATACAGTTTTCTCTTGGAATCCCAACAGCCTTCATTCCAAAACAGACAGTAATAAGGTTATCAACGGATCCCAGCAACAGATGCTGCTATAATCAATATAAACCAGTAATTCTCAAGCACACCACTTGTAACATGGGCTATATGACTGCTTTCCAAAGGATTCACATTCTCTTAGAAAGTAACTATAGAAACACAGGGGAAAAAAATACACTAAAAGCAACTAGTTTTACATAAAATTGATCTTTTTGTGAATTAAACTGCACAACATACTAAGTCATTATAAGTAACTTCTATTGCACACACAGACATCTGTGCACAAAAATCCTTGGAAATGAGGGTGTCAAATCATCACGAATTCGTGCTACAATGACTTGTAATACTGTATTTGAAACAAAGTTCAAATGTACCTGAAGAGCTTGTCTCACAAAGTAACATCTTCTCTCTCTCTATTTCTTCTGCGTCACGATACATGTCCTCCTCACTGCAACAGAAGTCAACACATAACACATAGTTCATGGAACAGCACAAATCTTGTAGTAATTTACCCTTTCCTCTGTTTACAACTACAGGCAAGTACTTAAGTCTTTCTCCAAGTATTTTTTCGACTTAATTTGCTTTCCATCTTACACATTTTCATAAAACCAACATGAGTTCTCAAAAAAAAAAAGTTTAAAAAAACCTCTCAACTGTTCCCCTCTGTTATTTGTGATACCTACGTTGGTAACAAATCACTGCCTGAATTTCTCTTCTGCTGGTTGTATGGAGACTACAGAGTACTAAAGTCCCTTTATATTTGTAAATTTTACAGCATGAATTTGCAAAAGATACAAGCCAAAATGCCTATTTGCTGAGTATGTGAATACTAAAACCTATGCATGCAACTTGGAATGCTTTACTCACCAGAGCTTTGTATCTACGCTCCACTGGGGCTGAGCAATCTGCCTCGTAACAAGCAGAACACATGACAATATCATGATGAAAAGGAGACAGCTATCTGCAGTTGGTTTGAAAGTTACAAACTCAAAGACAACAAAATTCTAAGTGTGATCCAAACTGCAGGCTAACTGAAATCCAGCCAAACATGTCTTCCTCAAATAATATGGGCTCTTTTGTCAAGGTATGCTGTCTTAAGAGTCAAATGTCTCCATCTGAGCCTATATACTGACATTCTGAACTCAAGTTATGACCACGAGGGAGGAAATGATGGCCTAAAAGGATATTGTTTCTATGCACAGCCTAGCATAATCAAGAAGAGATCTCAAAGCTAGGGTGTGAACATTACTGGTGAGAATGGAGGTCCATACAGCGTTCAAAAAATAGAATTGTAAATGGCACATTCCTTTACATGTGATTCTAAGTGGCATTTGTCATGTAACTACATCTAGCAAATGAACTTTAAAATCACAGTTTCACAGCTAAAATGCTTCAAAAAAACCCATACAACACCAAACATTAGTAAATCATTTAGGCTTACCACTAAAAGATTACATTGAAAGTTTATATCTTGAAGAAAGTACACGTGCAGAAAAAAAAAAGTGTAAGGTTATTATTCATTGCCCACTACTTCTAATCTACTACGCAAAAAAAACCAAACCCAAACCACAGCATGCTTACAGAAGACCTGGCAGAAATTAAGGCAGTGACCCTGCCCCATCTTAAACTACTAAGGGAGGACAAGCAGTTAGGAAGAGTGCAAGAATGGGTTTAATGTAGGCAGCTGGTAATCAGATTACTCTCATTAAACTTGAAAGAATTCACTGGTAAATTATGGCTCTGTATTTCTTTTTCTTTATATCCAAACCAACTTACTTAAAAAAGGTAACATTTATAACCCATTTGCATATATTTGCCTTGAGAACAAAAAAAAACATGTTTAGTATAAAGACAAATATAGGTTAATAATAGCATGAAATTGTCATCTACTGTGCAGTCATGTGAAAATACAGTTTAGTTTTTACTCAAGTTTCAAACCTTTAACTTTCAGACTAGGTTTCCTGGGTGCTCAAGTAGCTGCTTGAAATCTGATTTTTAAAAATACTGCATAATTATTAATTGAAACAGAAATAATAGATGCAATAGATGTTAAACACAGTACTCCATAAAAAGAGTATAACCCGCTGAGACAAAAAAAACATAGAAATACTTATCCCAAGTCCTTATCCTTGTTACAGTGTGGCAGTGGACAAACCCTAATTTCCATGCATGATCTTATTTCTCAGCAGAGATTAAGGTCTACTATGGTTTGTGAAGAATTTCAAGAACACTTAATAACCTGGAAAATACCATGAAAAATCCAAACAACTCAGCATCTGACAGCAGTGATCTCCACCCTGCCTTATCTATAAGCTAAGTATTTAAAATATAAAGCAACAACCTCTCCCTCTGAGTGTGAACAATCCTGCTTCTACAAGGGATCCTGTGGGAGGCGGCAGGGCAGGGGGAAGCATTACTTTGGGATACATCCTTGAATACATTTAGGTTATAACGCACAAACAGGAAAAGTGCTCAACTTAGTAAACTAGTGAGGTTACACCAAACTTCTCTTTTGAGTCAAGTAAGCAGCATCATGTTCCTTCTGCAGATATTACCCCATCTTCTTTCTGGGAGTTGGCAAAATAGAACCCAGAGATTCAGAACCTGACAGACTGACATCCAGCGTAAACAAAGCACTGCAATTTAACCGAGTTGTTTTGAAATCAAGGTAGCTAAGAGGTGCAATCCATCTGCCCAGGCACTCTTATTTCAGAGCTGAAAGTGCATCTTAACATTGTTCTAGCATAGCAACTCTTAAGTAAATCTGTGGAAAGAAGAATGTGGAAACTAAAGCCCTTCCCCATTAATCTTCACATTAATACTTCTTTAATAAAATAACAGATGGAAAAGAATAATTAAATGAAAACACGCATACACAAAATAAAAAAAAAAAAAAAGAACGCATAGTGTTGTGTGTAAACACTTAAATTGTTGAACTAGTAAATCAGATTCTGCTGAACCAAAGATACCAAGGAAAAAAAACAGGATGTCAGATTTTACTTAAAGTATCCAGGGCTTTGCATTTTAAAAAAAAAAAAACAACAAAAAAAAAATCCCACACCACCAAAGAAACCTAAACCCCAACATGTTAAGACAAGAGCAAGCAAAACTAAGCTGGAGAGAAGGGAAAGCACTATGGGCAAAATATAAATAGTTTTATACTAACAGATTTGCAGGACTAGAACTCCCAGTATTAAAGATACCATACAAAAGCAAAAACAAGGCTTACAGTCTTCCGTTTACTAACATGAAGGGTTGAATATTTAAGTTTTTATGTCAGATTAAACTCATTGCTATTAATAGTTCATGTACAGGCATATTAGATCAAACAAAATTAGTATGCCAAGTAGCAGCTAATTTGAAAATTCAGACGGATAGAGATCCTTATGTACCACACTTTTGCCAACATATGAAATGCACTTAATACATATTTATATGAATCTGTGTATTAACGTTAAATGTGCGTTAATATTAAAAACCTTCCATTAACATATTAAATTACTCTGTAATTTAAGCATGAAATAACATTTTTAAAGCATCCTTGAAAACATGTACTTATTTTTAGTGAATTTTTCAGTAAGTCAGCACTTACTGTAGATTTTGGATGTTGTCTAAAATAGTTCACTGGCTACCCATAGAAAGAGGATTAATTAGAAATCACTTGTTCTCTTACTTTATTAATGTATTCTTCAAAGACATAAAGTCACTCTTAATGCGCATTAATTTTGTTTTCAGAAGTTTGGAATATCTTTTTTTAAAACCTTCATATTTACTTCTTCCTCCAGATACCAAATATTCTTGAAAAGACTTCTACTGTCAAATCTGAATCACACAACTAAATTTTTACTTCAGGCTATAGCAGGAGGTTTACAAAAAACAAACAAACAAAAAGCTGAAGTGTCAGGATTAAAAAAAGCCTTCTATGATTGTCAGCACTGCACCTAACAAAGTGTTCAAAAGGTTAAAACCAAGCTACCAGAGTATCTGCCTTCAATTCTTAGTTTCCCATGCTCTGCATCCTACCCGTAAGAGCTTAATGTGGCATCAGTTATTCCCTTAAACGGGGAAAGATGACCACTAATAAACTACAAAAATAAGCAATTCATCTAAAGGGTGAAAGCAGCCTTCAAAGTTTAAGATTTGACATTTAGACCTATTTCATTAAGACACTAACATATATGAAATTTTGCCAAGAAATTCACTTTCACAAACTGAAAGTACCCCTCCCCTTCTACAGAAAAGCTGTCAATGTATCAAAAAAATCCTCACCTGTCTTCAGATGACTCCACTGCTGAACAATTACTAGACACGGGTAGATATAGTTCACAGTTTCTAGATGCATCCTGATCTGTCACAAGTGATTTAATCGTATCTGTCTTCTTAGGTATCCCAGTACTTCCGTATACATAGTCTTTTCTTACTTCCGATGTAGATTGCTCTTTCTGGTCAGTAGCTGCCTTTGCTGAACCAAGTTCATTAGAAGGAACACCAACTTCCTTTTCATGCTTCATCAGCTGTGTGGCAACACTCTCTTTTTTCTGTGTCTGTTCTGCACCTGCAGAAAGGCTGGCTGGATCTGTCATCCACCCTTTAAAATTATCCTGGCTTTGAAGAATGAAGAAATATATGAAGAGTATCTCTCACAGAAGAACAAAAGCACATGTTTTAAGAAAATTACAATCTTTCAACAGTTATGGTATATTCTGAGGATTCAGAAGGTACTTAAATTATTCAAAAGCAGCAACAAAATCCAGAATAGTTTTCTAAGATAACACAGCACCCCATCTATTGTCAAACTCCTCTCCTCAGCAAGCCAATTTCATTTCTTACCTAGGCTAATCTGTGCCCACACTAGAACACAACCCATGCTAGCATTAGCGCCCTGACTGAACACTTGCTCTTTTCAAGGGGTGTTATCACCTAGAAACCTGAGGATTAACAGAATTTCTCCATGAAAGAAGTTTCAGTCCTGCAAGAGGACGATTTTTACAAACTCATGCGCTGCTCTATAAAACTTCCCACTGCACCAGGATTATTGCTTAATGCAAAAATTTCCAATCTTTGTTCCTTCCGATACGATTTCCAAGTTATCAGGACAGGACTTTCTACACTCCATTCTAGCCAGCTCTCCAAAGGCTTAGGATGTGCCCATATAGTAAATTTTCAGGGATATTTATCTTAAATTGATACATAACCCTCCCAAAAAATTATGGGTTGCTCTGCAGTTGCCACATTCACGTTCTAGACAATTATTACCACTGCTACCCAGGCTGGTCACCTCAGAACGGACAGGCCTAATAGCCGCTATAAACACCTTAAAACTGTGCAACGCGTTTTTGTCCTCAGCTTAAAGCCTCCCACCTGCCACAAACCCTCCTCTCCCAGATGTCACTGCCCCTCTGCATTCCAGCCCTGCTACCTGCCGAGCTGTCCCGCAGAACGACGCTGAGGACGAGCGCCGCGCACCCCGTCCCCGTTACCCCCAGCCCCGCTCCCCAGGCCCGGGCGCGCCAGGCCCCCTGCAGCACCCCGCCACCCCTCCCCGCGCTGCCGCGCCGCGCAGGGCACCCGAGGCCTCACCTTTCCGCCACCCTCTGTCCTGCAGGACCACGGGCCCGACACCGATCGTCGCCGCCGCCCGCCGCCGCCGCCGCAGCAGCAGCAGCCGCGCCCCGCCGAGCGCAGGAGGCCGCCGCCGCTCCGGCTGCGCGCTGGCCGGGGCCGTGGGGGGCGCGCAGCCCGCCGCCGCCCGCCGCGCCCCTCCCCGCCCGCCGCTCGCCGCTCATGCCGGCGGCTCCCCGCGGAAGAGGCCGCCGTTCAGCGCCCGGGCCCCGCGACCCGCCCGCCTCCGGGGGCGGCTACAACGGCCGCCGGCACGCGCCCGGCGCTCCCATCGCCCCGGCAGCGGCCACGGCCCCGCGCGAGCAAGCGCCCGCCCGGCCCTCACGCGGCTCCACGGCTGCTTCCGCGTCGCCAGCCGCCGCCGGCATCCTCCGCCGCCGCGTCATCACGCCGGAAATAGCGTTCGTACGTGCTCGCACTTCCTTCCTTTCTTCCGCGTTCCTTCCGCCCGGCGGTCGTCACGCGAAAAGCACCGAGACACGGCGGCGGGCGGGGCCTCCAGCGCATGCGCGTTGGTGGCGGAGAGGGGGAAAATACGGCGCCCGTCGCTCGGGCCGTACCGCTGCTGGTCAGGCCAGGCCGGGCCGGGCCGGCGGGATGAGGCGCGCAACGGTCGCGGCGGTTGGCCGGGCTGGGGCCCGCGCGTCCCAGGCCTCGCTGCTGGGCGTTGGGGCGGGCGGGGAGCGGGGGAAGCGGCACCAGAGGCGGGCCTGCCGCCTCCCCGCTCAGCGCCACCGCCGCGGTGCGGCCTCCTCAGGGAGTGCCCGCAGTAATGTCAGCTGCGAAGGAGGGACCCTCCTCTGAAATCATCCTCCGCGGGCACCGGAGGCTTTTGTTTGGTGTCTCTTTTGGTTTTTGGGGTTGTGTTTTGGGGTTTTGTTTCGTTCGTTGTTTTTTGTTTGGTTGGTTGGTGAAACAGCCAGCTTCCAGTACAGTGCAAAATCAAGGCTTAAATTCACATGAAATAAAAGGAGTTAAACGAAAATCCCCAAGCTTGGAGACAACAATAAGTTCTCTTAAATATAGGAGAGGAGGGGAAATAGAGTGGCTTTTCTGTTGTCAGATGCTCCCTGTAAAAATACTCGTGAGGAAGCCCAGCACTGCAAAGATGTATGTGTATGTGACAGCCATCTTACGGAGCTTGTCAGAGGCTGGAAGCCTCTTCCAGGAGCAAAAAAATATATCAGCAAATTCTAATGCACCTTTATTAAACTCCAGACAGGATAGAAACCTATGTAGAGAGTAGATGATAAACCTTTCAAAATTACATGTTATTCAAGAGTTAAGCATACCCAATACCCAATTAAAAATGGAATACTGAGAAGGGTAAAAAGTAGGAAAGCTGTATTGTGGTAGAAAAAAGTTCACTGAAGTCTGAGCGTTTTGGAGGGTGTTCACCTTGAAATTGGGCCTGAAAATGGAAAAGTATTTGTCGTCTTTCTGGAATTTCCCTCATAAGAATACGCTTTCTCTTCAGTAATACAAATGATGCTAAGACTGGGAAAGTAACTACAAACATGCTGACAGTAAAGGAATTTCAATTAACATGATTTAAAAAAAAAAAAATCCATGTGTTTAGAGTATCAGACAGTACAGGGAGAACATTTTTAAGGTGGAGGTCAGGTAGTAAAACCTATAAAAGGTTAAAAGGGCAATGATAAGTAATTTGCAACATCATGAAACTTTTAAGTCACATAAAACTGATGGGCATTTTTGTAAACAAGTTTTTTCTGTTTCTTTTGTCCTTGAGACACAAGGAAGTATCGTCATGAATATTTGAAAAAAAAGGCATTACCTTAATTTTTTTTTTAATCATTGCTGCTCTTGTGGATTACATCTGTGTTGGACTGCTCTTGACACTGACATCTCCTTCGGAAAAAACCTCTTTGAACAACTGACCAACTGGTTTGTCTCAAAATGCATTCTGGTTTCACATTGGCCATTTGAGGCTTACTCCTGTTCAAACAGCGAGTCCACTTGAAATACACCCAACTGTTTCCCATGTTCCTATAATTAAAATAATTTAGATTCAGTAGCATTTAAGAATCATTACAGTTGGCTGCTCTTTTAAGATTCAGTTGTTGGGGTTTTTTTAGGTTCTTAGTCACTTGCCATTCCCTCAGCAACTTTTATGCGAGAGACATGTTGGCTGACCATTTTGCAACGCTTCCGAGAACTACAGAGCAGAATAATTCCACACAGCTTTATAACACAGGTGAAGTTGCAAGCTAGACCGAATTCTCTATCATGAGCAAAATGGTGTATTACAAAATGACACTGAAAAATACATGAACTGTACCTGAGCTATGAAATGAAATTTCCAAATTCTATGCTTGCTCTATGTGGAACTGTTTCCTTGTAACAGAAAGTTCCTAAACCGCAAATTATGTTTCCTTTCTGAAGAATTATTAAATGAAAACCTTGCTATGATGTCACATGTCAGGCAGCATTACAGTAATGCTTGCCATGTGAACTTGAAAAAATAGATGCAGTCTTTTCCATTTAGTATTTTTCTGCTTACAGATGGGGCTTCTGTCAATCACATGACTGAAATGTTTTTCTCTTCATCACAAAAAGACCAAAACTAAATACCCAAAGTAGTGATGTTCCTAATAAAACTTTGTGTTTGCATTAACTGAAAAAAAGTGTCCCAAATGTCATTGGCCGACAAATAAATTCAACAGAAAAGCCTACTCTCTCCACCCAGTGCTCCCCCCACAAGAACAACTGGAAAAAATTCATAATCTTCAGCTTAGATATATCCCATAGTTGAACTGATTGATAAAGGTAATTCAAGAGAACATTTGTCAATTCAGCCTTTATGTCAACTACTTCTAAAAATGAGGTTTCTCTCTACCTCTTGTAAACAATATATTGCAAGCGTATGTGAAATTTGTTTTCTTAGCAAAGGGTATTTCTGGATTTAGTGTTGGTATATAGTATCTGGAAATAATTGGAAGTTCCGTGACACATTTCACAAGATCAAGTGTGGCAGAGGAGTTGTGTATTACTCATTGCCTTCCAGGTTGCAGAAATTCAAAGAATAGTTTTAGATTGCAAATAAAAAACAGCGTCTTAGGGACTGAATGCAGTAGCTGTCAAAGAGCATGCAACCACTAAATAATTTAATGTTGAAGGAAAAAAAGAAAAACAGGTAAAATGAAAGCGCAGTAAGAATTTATATAGAATATGTCTAGAATACTGTAGATTGAACAAAGCAAAACATCTTTTTCTTTTTCTTTTTTTTTTTTTTTTAATCAAATACTACCAAGTTCAAAATACAAAAGGACTTGAGCATAAAGTCCTGAAGTTTGCTTTCCAAAGACTGTGGAACTGGTGAACTATTTTTTTCTGAGATGATCCATTTTTAAACTTCCCTGAAAACAAACAGACCCCTTTGTGATTCGTCTGTTCAGTTCAATATCCTAATAAATATGTGTAATTTAAAAAATTAGTCTCATTTGCTCCAAGTATGTACCATTTCTGAGCAACAGATTTACATAAACTATTAAGTGCATTACATGAAACAACAATGCAGTTTTTACTTGTTTTTTGCACACAGCTGCTTCCAGTATTTTGCATTGGCATTTGAGAATAAGGTGTTAGTCATAATTCCTTTAATTTAGAGCTTGGGCTATACATAATCCCTCATATCCATTGACAATGCTATATTTTCCGACAGAGGACAGTTGCCTTTTGCAAAGTCTTCAGGGAGAGCTAGTATCGCAAATAATAAATATATGTGCACAAATTACAAATATACTGAAATTATGGATGCTAAGAAGAATGTCCACAGGATTCTGTTCAATTTCTGAAGTTAGTTTGAAAGAATGATGTTGACATATTTGGAAATAAGTTACTGTATATTAAGATAGATGTATCTATACAGAAAAAATGGAGCAGCTGTTTACTTTTGTTGAAGATATAAAAACCGGTTGCGCTAAGATTTATTTTTTTTTTTTTAGAATGGGCCTGAAGCAGAATTTAGACACGTAAACCCAAGATCTTTATGTTACTCCCAAAACACCTAAAACTTGTATTTTCAAACTTCCATCTGCAAAGTAGGCAGATGAGTAAGCATTGCTAAAGCCTACAGTAAAAACCCAAAGTCATGCCTGTTTTCCTGTATGTGATCTATGAATAGCTCAGACTATTTCACTTACAAATCTAGTTTTCCTGTTACCATAATTTCCCATGAGAAGGCTGTATAGCTCCTATACCTATGGGAGAGGTGAGATTCAGCCTCCCAGCTGAAAACAAAATTGAGATTTCAATTCTCAACCCCAAGGTACCACTCAACCCCAAAATCATGTAAACGTGTGAATGAAGGAGATCATTGAACACTACTTTTAGTGTAATGCAATTCTGTGTTATAAGAATAACTCATCGTTGTTGTGGTTTAACCTGGCAGGCAGCTAAACACCACACAGGCGTTTGCTCACTGTCCCCCACAGTGGGACTGGGGAGAGAATTGGGAAAAAATAAAGTAAAACCCGTGGGTTAAGACAAAGACAGTTTAATAGGACAGAAAAGGAAGGGAAAATAATGATAAAAGAATGTACAAAATAAGTGATGCACAATGCAGTTGCTCACCACCCACTGACCAACTGATGCCCAGCCTGTCCCTGAGCAGCGATCGCTGCCCCCCGGCCACCTCCCCCAGTTCATATACTGGGCATGAGGCCATACGGTACGGCATAGCCCTTTGGCCAGTCTGGGTCAGCCCCCCTGGCTGTGCCCCCTCCCAGCTTCTCGTGCACTGGGCAGAGCATGGGAAGCTGAAAAGTCCTTGACTGGTGTAAGCACTGCTTAGCAACAACTAAACCATCAGTGTGTTATCAGCATTATTCTCATCCTAAACCCAAACCACAGCACTATGCCAGCTACTAGGAAGAAAATCAACTCTATCCCAGCTGAAACCAGAACAGTTGTGCAAGAACACATCCCTGGGAACTCATCTCTGGGATGCTGATGCAACCTGGAAGGAGTTCAGCAGGTTTTACTTATTACTGGAAGTTCCTCGTATCCTTTTCTAAGTGTAGGGCACAACAGTTCAGCTTTGCATTACTCCTAAGAGCATGTATCGCAATATAGATGAAAAAAAAAATCACACAACAACAAAAAATCAATTCATCGATACCAAAACTGAAGAAAAGATAGTGCTCATAATTCTTTAACTGTGTTTTTTCCCCAGGCTCAGACTGTGAAAGGATTACAAAGCACACAGTGAAGCAGCAGCAGCACATGGTATTTTGGGACACTGACTTCCTCAACTCAGGAGAGTTAAGGATCTTTGCAAAGCAAAAGCTTTTTACCTGGAAGACTCTGAAGGAGTTACATGCATACAGAGTGATAAAACGTGTCAGTGTTCATTGCATACAGCTTTGTATAGGAAACTGGACCGTGATTCCTGACTGACATACACATTATTCTCCTCTAAAAGACTTTGCTGTATTGTATTATTACTGTTTATAAGGAGGAGGTGGAGTGTTCAGGGTTGCTTGGAATATTCACGCTTTTTTAATTTAAGTTTACAAGTAAGAACTTTTTCTTATGTACAGTTTCATTTGGATTAATTTTTTACTCATTTTTTGCTGAAGCAACTTTAACATCCTTTAAAAAGCTCATGAAAGTACACAACAAAGACATTCAGTGTAATACAAGAGATCATATTTTGTAGGTCTGAAATATTTCTGTACGTGGTACTTTCTGGTAAAGGACACTAGCAACTGAGATTTTGATACAAAAAGAACCCATCGAACACCATGAAAAAATATTTTTGTCGTTTTTACCTTATTTAATGCACCTTGGTGCTTGCCAGCTGTTGTTAATCTTCTTTGCTCAACTAATTACAGTGCACTACTTGAAAATGGCTCCAAAGTTTTCAGGGGTACGATTAGAAACCTTTGGGTGATCAATTCTGCTTGTGACTGTAGGGGAATACCATTCAGAAGAAAATAGATGGGGAAAACCCACCAGTAAAAGTCAAATGGGCACTACAATATCCGTTATATACTTCTGTAATTTGTGGGGGTTTTCTTCCTCTAGCATCCCTGAATTTGTTAGAGGTTTTGGAGATGTATTCTTAGAAACATATATCTCCTGCCTGCTACATAAAGACAGGTATATATACATGCTGCTTTTCACTTTCACAGTTTTCAGTTTTACATTTTACTAAGTGAGCTCTACATTGACCTGCTGCTGTCTGTCAAGCAAACAGGCAGTTCCAGAATGCTATGTTCCTTTTTTAAATGACTGAGAAAAATATGTAGGTTGTGGCTTTGGTACAGCGGGTGGCTCTTTTCAGTCCCTTGAACAGAAAATGGAGCATGTGTGAATCATATCAATATAACCTGTACATCATTGGTAAAAATTATGAGTGTTTACAAATTAAAAACCTGTCGCTATTTTTCATGGTGCACCAGTTTAAAAAATTAAAATAACAAGTCTTCACAAAAAGAAAAAACAAAGGCACCTTTAAAAATCTGCTTCACATTTTTTCTGAACAAGCTTAGTTTGCACATTTGAAAATGCATGAAGATTAAAATGAATGAATATATTGTCTATGCATTTGATAAAAATATTTATTAAAAGAAGTTTCAGTATGTAGCTAATTTTTTTCACTATTAAACAAAGAGCAGCTCATATCCCCTAATTGGAAAATATGTATAGAAAAATTTTTTAGAGTGCTCTCAGTAAATCAACATTCTCGTCAATTAGTATGTCAGAGTAAGCCAATGATGCTTCCTACTGACTGTTGCCCAGACTGAGAACACTCTTAGTGGCTCAATTAATTAACTAAACCTCCCTGAACAATTTGTATGTTTCATGCCTTTTTTCCTTTCCAGTTTCCACATTTAAAAAAAAAGGAGAGGAAATAGAGGTCTGCAGAAACCAAATAATGATACTAAATGCAAAACTCCAGCAGTTTTACGAGTCAGAAATTTAAGAAACATACACATGCAGGTTGCCCCATCTTCTCCACCTGTAGTATCAAATATGTATTTCCTTTATTGATTGCTTGAATATTCAGTTTTCTTTCAGCTTACAGAGAAAGTTTAGAATTAGAGTTACTGCTCCAGATCTTACATTAAATCTGCAAAAGATGTATGCATTTTTATTATACTGTGAAGAAGAAAACAGCTGGGTCTTGTTTTTATAAGATAGCAGGAAAAAAAAAATTTTGCTTGTGTAAAACAGCCTGGTCGCTGCTTCTGCTAAAACTGACTCTCTGTTAGTGTGAATGAATACGTTGCTATCAGTAGACTTCTGAAGTTACCTGAACCCAGTTGTGAAACAGCCCACGAGCTGGATTACACGATGGAGGGAAGTACCTGGCCTCGGAGGTACACAACAACTTCTGGCCTGCAACATCAGGCTGTTTTTTTCAGGGAAAAATTTCTACTAGCAGGGTTTGCTGACACAGGTCTCAGTGGAGAAGCATGCAGTTGGTGGCAGGGCCACCAGCTTCTCCTCTGAAATGCTGTGACCTCCTCTTTAGTGAGGAAGATCATGGATCTGCCTGACCACCTGAGAGTAATAAGGTAGATGAAAGACCACCAGTGAGAAGCAAAACCACCATATGGAGTTGCCAGGAGAAGTGATCAAGATGAAGTCAAGTGATGAGTTGTAATGTTCTGTGTAGGGAGTCTGACATATCTGCATCTATCACATTTGCTAGGTTATGTGATAAAAGCTCAACTGCGCACCCACCAAGGAGTACAGAGAGACCACCCTCATCAGCTGTACAGGTGGCAAACCTGCAAGCCTGGCTTCAGATAAAATGAAAGGTGTCGTTTGTAGTCAGATATACTTTGTGATGTAGTGTGCCATTAAGGTCAAGACATAAAGAGAAGCAGCCTTCAGCTGGGTTACTGAAATAATAAAACATCCCAAAGAACTCTCAGAGTATGCAAGCTCCACCCTAAAAATTGTATTTTCGTATCAAAAATCAAGAAACTAAGTGGCTTTTATTACAGCACTCAAATTCATGAGTCCTCTTTACTGTTTTCTAAAAGAAAAATAAGTGGCATTTTACTCTAATGAGTCAACAAATCAGCCTCAAGATCTTTTTCAGTTCATTAATCAAATGAACTAGATCCATTCATTTGGAACAAATCCCTCTCAGCTGATGTTCGTAAGTCTACCTAATGAACAGGCCTTTGGAGTTGCTTAGTTGTGGCTGCCCTTGCAAATACCTGCTTGAAACAAGGAATATATTTATGTCTGCCCTGCAGCTACTCTCCAGGTGACCAGCTCCTCAGACTTCCACTTGTTGATGCTAGCTCCTGTCATCTGCCTTTGGTTCTTGCTCCCTGACAAGCCACAGCTCTTCATTTCTGGTTTGACCTTGCATCAGCCTTCCTCAACGAGGAAGACCAGGGCTCCTGAAGCCCTTGTCCCTTACCCCTCTGCCAACTGTGGTACTAGAATTGGCTTTGTGGGTGGTATAAGCCTGTTTCCTCTCAGGGTGCAGCTGGCAACATACGCTAGCTTCCACCAAGAAGTAGCCCATAAGCCTCAGCCACAACATAAACTCTTTACTGTGGTACTGTTCTTAAACCTTCTCAATACAGACAGAAAATTTTCAATTAAAAAAAATAACCTGTCTATAGGAGGGCTGAACTGATCCATAAGATATGCTGAACTAAAATAGAGATCCTTTGGAGGTTTGTAACAGTAGGATTAAGTCTCTGGGCAGCAGCTCACTTCCTTACCAAAAAAAAAGATGTGAGGAATAGCAAAGAAAGAGGTACACCAGAAACACAAAAAAGCCCATTTTACAATAAGCATTAATGACATCCTCAACCAAATTAAACAAATAGAACAACCTCTGTGACAGCAGCAGGAAAAAAAAAAAAACAAAACAGTCGGAACAGGAACCTCTTGTTGCATTCTTACCAAACCATCTCCACAAGCAGTGGAGAAAAGAGAAAGAAAGTGAAATAAGACCAGTTTAATGTTTAGCATTACTGAAAGAGACAAGAAACCTAGCAAGAATATTCTTAAAGAAAATTCATTGCATATTTTACCTCACATGCCTTTCATATATCTCTTTAGAGGTAATAGTTCCTCCAAAATTCTGACAGATGAATTTGTTTATTCTTTATTTAATTATTTTTTGAGGTTATGGATTTCTTTACTGGAGATTTCATGTGGAAAGCTATATGCATTTAGATTGTAAATGACTTGCCACCATTGTAAAGTAGTATTTACCTATATTTCACGTTTTCCAAATACCTTCCTTTATTACGACATGTAACTGTAGCTGCTGTTTCAAATACAAGAAAATTCGAAAATATCGCCAGTAAATTTCCTCTTGTCTCTTAGACAATCTCTAAAGGCAAAATACTCGTTATTATGTGCAACCTATATTCATAGTGCATTCTGAAACAAATGTCCAAAGCCTGTAGAGGTAGAATAACTTTATGTTAACTCATGTTAACTCACGATGTTTCTGCCATTTGTTTCCTGATATCATCTGCAAGTATTTGGAGCTGCCAGACTTATCATCTGGTCATCCATTCTTAAGTCTTAACAACCTGCCTCTTGGTGAACACCAGCTCACAACAAGGAGTTCAGTCTGGTTGCACAGATATCCTCACCTTTTGTCTACGGTTTTCATTACCGACGCATGGCTCTGGAGCAAAACTTGCAAGGTCCTGTAGAAAGACTTGGAAAACTTCCATATCTGTACACTTGCTGAGAAGCTTTTCCAATTAAAAAAATTTTATTCCTTTCTTAAATCTCATGGGTCAAGGTAAGGGCTCAGCTTGTAATTCGAGATTGATTCACCAGACTGAGCCTGAACAGTGTAGTGGTCCAGTAGCCTGTCAGTATTTGAAATGTAGGGAGTTCAAAGGCGTAAAAGATTCTGGTAGTTCTGTAGCATTGGAGCAAATCCTTTCCATCCCTCTTCAGGGCATGACGTATATGCCTACGATGAGTGGCACAGTAAGAGCGGGTTTCTGTTTCTCTTTGCCTTTGGGAAAACTAGTCATCTGTGGTGATACTCTGTTCTGGCAATAGACAACTAATCTTTTGTTCTTGTTGTTATTTTTACATCCTTCTGTTTCTTTCCCTGCATTCTTCATTTGTCTCTCTGACTTTTAGGGCATTTGTTTTTTGACCACCAGTGCCAGATCATTTTTCTGTCTTCTGTTTGTATCTTTATTGGACTCAGCCAATCATAAAAGCCCAAACACAAGCCTACAGTGTGATCCCCTTGCTCAGAACATAGAAAAAGCTAAACAGCATTTATGGTCCTGATTTGCCCTGTCACACCCAGGCTGCACCGCCACAACATGCAAATCCTGCTTCTGTGTAGCTGACCTTAATTTTACCTGGTCCAAAGTTCTGCAGTTATTTATATGAAATGTCCGATGGTAACACACATCATCTGGAGACATAAAACGTACAAGCACATAAGCTAGCTGTACGCATACTGCTGCCATGATTAAAAACAGCCATACTCCCAGCCCTAGGACCCAGTAAATTCCCTCAATCCTCAATGGTTTGCAACTGAACATGTGCAGAGAGAAGTGGCCGTAGGCTTTGGGGGGGTCCCAGGCCTAAAATACTGTCACTGTTTGGTGCTCCCCTACCCATCTTACCAGCCTGGCTGACAAGACTGGTTGGCTGGCAAGTCTGTCCTCTGCATCTGAGGCCAACCTTGCAGTCAGGGATAGGTTCTGCCTTGGAGTGTGGAAAATGCCCATTTAAATTTCAGCTCAAAAACCAGGACTCTGGGGAAATAAACAGGTAGATCTTGTTACTGTTGTTGGATGTAGAGACAGAGGAATCCCAGGCAGAAATGGAGGTTTTCTATTGTTTTCTCTTTACACAGTGCTCACACGAGACGACTGATTCAAATGCCAAGCCCTGTGTTAGTATTTGGAATGCAAGAAGGAGGAGTTCATGGGACAGATTAAATGATTGAAAATGAACCTTAAACTGAGTGGTATCTGTTCAGTTTAACCAGGAAAAAGTTAAGGGTGATTTGATCACATTCTGTTAGGAAAATCAATACTTGCTATTTGGCTTTCAGTCTAACAGAAAAGGGTGTGTCAGGATTCAGTGACTGGTAGATGTAGCCAGACAGCTGAAAAAAGGCATATGCTTTTAAAAGTACAGATAATTCAGCGGTGGATTAGCTCACTAAAAGATTTTAAGGTTAAAGGTAATATCTTTCCTGAAAGACATGCTCTCCTTTGAACTAGAATGAAATTTTGCAAGTCCTGATAGCTCCAGCCCAATGTTCATAATTAACCTTTAAACCTCACGATTCAAGGACCAGTGAATTTAAACGCACTTAGAATGAAATGCCAGGAAACAAACAGGTTGAACAGCTGGTAAGCTCTGAGCTAGGTGCTTTCCTCTCTAGCAAAAGAGGCATTTCGAGACAGAAACCTCATTTTTCACTTGCATTGTATAATACTGACATAATCCCATAGCATCATATCTTTTCTTAGCTCAGGTCTGTAGAAGGAGCTTGAGCAGCATTTGCTGTCTTTATGCATGCCTTCCTCAGGCAACAGGCCTCCAACAAATGCCACGGATTCCCATCTGGTCCCAGGTTCTGGGATTGCGGTTCCCATTTGATCCCAGCCAGAAGAGCTCACCCAGGCAAGCCAGGTGGGGTGTTCACCAGGGGTACATCAAGAGACTAGGCATGGCTAAATCTGGCCATGTACCACCTAGGAGATGATGGCATAGATATGGAATGTGTGCTGTAACTGAGATATGGGACCAAACTCCTTTTCTTCCTCCCCATTCAAGAACTGCTTTCTAACAAAAGGTCTCCAAATTACTTTGCATCTAGAGCACGTCCAAAGAAGGGCGACGAAGCTGGTGAAGGGTCTAGAGAGCAAGTCTCACGAGGAGCGGCTGTGGGAGCTGGGGTTGTTTACTCTGGAGAAGAGGAGGCTGAGGGGAGACCTTATCGCTCTCTACAACTACCTGAAGGGAGGTTGTAGTGAGGTGGGGGTCGGTCTCTTCTCCCAAGTAACAAGCAATAGGACGAGAGGAAACGGCCTCAAGCTGCGCCAGGGGAGGTTTAGGTTGGATATTAGGAAAAACTTCTTCACTGAAAGGGTAGTCAGGCACTGGAACAGGCTGCCCAGGGAAGTGGTTGAGTCTCCATCCCTGGAGGTATTTAAAGGATGGGTAGACGTGGTGCTCAAGGACATGGTTTAGCGGTGGACTTGGCAGTGTTGGGTTGGTGATTGGACTCGATGATCTCAAGGGTCTTTTCCAACCTTAACGATTCTATGATTGTATGATTCTATGTTCTAAACTGCCAAAAAATTGTGAAATATTAATCTACTAATTTAACGCCATAATCTAAACAGTCCTACTGCTATGAAAGTATAAGTTGCTTAGTTTTGTCTAAGAGTGTCAAGCAAGTTGGATAGCTGAGATCCGAATTTCCAGCAAATAACCCACCTTGTATTCAGACCCGGTACAATTTCTGTGCATGAAGAGAGACTGGATGCCAGTTAAACTGTGTTTTAAACCATAGGTTTAAATCCAAAATATCTATGATGACCTGATGTACATTAAGCAGCTGAGGATGAAGAGACAGTGTTGAGTCCTAGCTCTGTGTAGCTTGTGTTAGTTAAAAAAAAAAAAAAAAAAAAAAAAAAAAAGAAAAGACTCCCAGGTCATATGGCAAGATTGAAATGCAGCATCAGGAATTTTCTGTCTCATAGGCAGAGATGAAAGAAATACTTAGAATTCTCCCTCCTTCTGCTCATGCTCTTGGTATAAGTTGAGCCCAGAGGGTAGTCACTGTACTCCCCTTTCCACTCAGCCTCCCCAAAACTGAAAAAAGAGTCAACTCTACAGTCTTAACTGAATTTAGAAAAGCAGAAGGAGAAGTGGCTCCACTCAAAGGCTGCAGATTTTAATGCTTGGCAAGAAACTGGGTATTTCTGGTTGCTGGCAGCCTCTCTGAGGAGTCATTTACATTGTTGCTAAATTACATGCATCTCAGGCACTACAATTATCTACAACTATCGTTCTTTTTTTTCAACAGCTTCAAAAATATAGTTGTCATGAAACTTCTCTTTGAATATCCATGCATTTTTCTATGAATATTTCACATTTGGGGGTCACAAAGGTACAGTTAACATACTGATACTCACTTATGTAATCAAGCCACAATATTCCTGCCTAGCTCTGACTGCTGGCAGCAGCTCAGTTGCTCAAAGGAGGGGAGAGTGGAAGCAAATTAGACGTACAGTTGGGCTGACAAATTATTCATTATGTTTAAGAGCAGTCCATGGACCAGGCTGCTGCACTGCCTTATTTAGGCAGAAATATACAGATGTGATAACCTGAACTAAGGCTTTGCATTCAGAGGTGTCTGAACATGAAATTGTCAGTAACAAAGCATGGAGAGGAAAGAGGCACTTCCAGTCAAACAGAAATTATTAGTAACAGAACTCACCAGCTACATTTTCAGAAGGATGGGGAGCTATAGCTCAGATATTGCTTCTTCCCTTTTCCCACTGCAGACAGATCAGTTGTTGCAGAGTGAGGCTCCATCTCATGTACGCGTGGATTACCATTGAGTTTTGACGAGGTTGACCAGAAAAATCTTCCATTTACGAGGATAAATACTAGCCTGGCAGATAGTTGGACTTCCCAGCACACCAAAGTGCTCATCACCTGTTGGGAAAGGTGCTGCCCAGAACACAGCCTTGCAGCTACCACATGGAGCCAGCCCCTACACGCGGACATTTTGGAAGCGGCCTGGGAGCTGTCAATGAAGGCAGAGGGTAAAGAACATAGGAAGTGATTTTAAAGACATCAGGATGCCAGTAAATAGTCTGTAAATTTGTGTAAGCACTCTTGTACAAGGAATTTGATCACACTGTTTCCTGAGCTCATAGGTCACTGTAACAGATAATGTCAGGCAGCAGAGGGCATTGGGACTACAAGTTAAGAGGACAGAAAAGGATGATCATTGGTCAGATGAGATTATGATGTGAAGAGATTTTAGTGATACTTTCTCCCACGGAATTCCAGCTATATGCCTTTAAACTAAGAAAAAAAGCAAATTTTGTCTATTGTGTGAGGTCTCTTGATCTACTTGATATTACCTAGGTGGGAGAGAAAGGAAATGAGAATACTCTTCATCAAAACCAGTATTTTTATGCACTTAATTGTGCTGGAATTTTATTCAACTTTATGTCTTTTTTTGAAAACAGCAGTGAAATATCCACCAATAAATAGGCTGGTGGCTTTCCATACAGGTGGTGTTCTCTATTTATTAAAATCCTGTTCCTTACTTTCTTCACCTCTCCTTGCATTTCCAAAATACTGGGCTACCAGCAGCTGTAACTCAAACAGCTCTAATTTGATTCCTGAATGTATCATATTTATTCTGTGCAGTATTCTGTATCCCTAGATGAATTACACTTGGTGGACCAAACGTTACAACCAGCTTTCCTGAGTAATGCTGCTGTGAAGTCCTTTAATTAAGCCACTCTTCCAGTCTGAAAAAATGTCTTTAATCCTTTTTTTTCAAATACCTCTGTAATAACATTGCTACTGTTTGAACTGTCACACCTTTTTTTTCCTGCCTTTGAGTAATTGAAAGAGCACTTCAATGTAGAAACACTTCTGGAGCTACCCAGAACTGAACAAAAACCTTGTTCAGTTTGCATGGGTTCTTTTAAAAAAACAGCCAACACGAACTGCTCACATCTTTTGCCCAACACCCATGGACACTTTGTGCTCCTAAACCAGGTAGAGCATCTCATGGTGATCACTGCACAGTTTTGCTTGTGTCCAGGTGACTTTGGTGCAAGCTCTAAGGAATGCCTCAATTCCAGACACCTGTATCTGCAGCTTTCTGGAGTTACGCTCACACCAAATGCTATGGCACCTCTAAGATGTGAAGCAATTCAGCATGTTGGGTATGCTCAGGGTCTGAAGTTTGACTCCCACTTTTCTCCTTACTTAGATAATATATTGTGGTCTAGTTGCCCATCACTGAGGACTCGTAAGTTCCCATGCTCAAAGCTAACCTGAGAAGGCTCAAGAGGGAGTTCAGCAACATTTCCCTGAATATACCTTTGGTGACCCTGAAGACAGATACATGGTCCAATTTGATCAGCCATACTCCCTGATTACATGGGCTTTTCATAGCCTGTTAAACAAGAGCATGTGGTTTCACTCATGTCTCCTTCAAAACTTTAACAGAAGGTGGCTGAAGTGTTTCTTGGCCATATCATCCTTGCTGCTGCAGCAACAGAAGCACTGTAAATGTCAGCCAACTGTGGGGACACAACCCACAAACAAGAGGAAGCTTTAAGTGAAGTCCTCAGTACAGCAAAGGCAGGAAACACCTCTACACTTCTGGAGAACATTCACAGCAGTGAAGGCCTCTACTTCAAAAGAGTGGCTGAGAGAAGCTTACATTATGGTAGACATGATCTATGCATGTGTCATGTTTTAGGCAGCAGGACAAGAAGAGCTGCAAGTATACCTTCTGTGGATATTACACTGGAAGCTTTTCCCATCTCCAGTCATAGACTGGCAGTTCACACACAGTTAGAAAGTACCCATGGACTTGCTAAATTTTCGTGCATGAACTTAGTCACTTCTCCTAGCCATGTCTCTTCCATACCTTCTTCCTCACACTGCTACCGACATGGCTTTTCTTCACCATTAAGTCATCCCTTGAGCTTCCATGTATCTGCTGTGTTAGGTCCAGAATCACTCCATGTCTTTTCTACCACTCATTACAGTCCGCAAGACCTCAAGACCTCAAGAAATCAGTATTCCTCCTCTGTGCTACCATAGTCCTAAAGATGTTATTAAGGAAAGCAAGACAAACTTTGCTAATACCATTTTTCACATGCAGGATTGATTTTAAACCCTTGCCTTCTGAGCCTCTTCCTCCAGACCCTTTTGCTCTATTCTAATCCATGTCTTGTAAAAATATAGGGCTTGTCTAGTTTGGAGAAAAGGAGGCTGAGGGGCAACCTCATTGCTCTGTACAGCTTCCTGAGGAGGAGAAGTGGGGAGGGAGGTGCTGAGCTCTTCTCCCGAGTGTCCAGTGATAGGACATGTGGGAATGGTTCAAAGCTGCATCAGGGGAGGTTCAGACTGGACATTAGGAAGCATTTCTTTACCGAGAGGGTGGTCAAACACTGAACAGGCTTCCTAGAGAGGTGGTCAATGCCCCAAGCCTGTCAGTGTTTAAGAGGCATTTGGACAATGCCCTTAACAACATGCTTTAGCTTGGTCAGCCCTGAATTGGTCAGGCAGTTGGACTGGATGATTCTTGTAGGTCTCTTCCGACTGAAATAGTCTATTCTATTCTATAGGTGCATGTGATAGGACATTAAAGAAGCAAAGAAGGAAGACAACAAAAACATAGACTTACTTTCCCCCTCTCCCCTGCCACAGATAGAAGCTTTATAAAGTTGAGTGGACTTTTGTAAAAGTGGTAATTAAAACGTACCTTACAAGGAATTTTAAAAGTTACTTAATCCCAAGCTGACATTGGAGCAGGTACACCCTCGAAGGGGAAGACTGCAGCCTGCGAAGGACTCACTCTGAAGCACAGGAAAGGAGTGAGAATTAAGGAGGGGCAGAGAGAAATCAGTACATCCTGACTGCACTGCCTGTTCATTGCCTCACTGAAGGGCCTGAGTGTGACCTGTGGTGATAACAAGGGGGAGCAGAGGAGTCTGGAGGGAAGCTGAGCCTGGGAAAGGAGGAGGGGTGTTTTTTCCCTAAGTGTTTTAATGTTTGTCTTTTTTTGTTTCCCAATACACAAATCAGTAATTAAATATTTATGGTAATTGGCAACAAATTAAATTAAATTCCCCAAGTTGAGGCTGTTTTGCCCATGACAGTATGTGGTAAGTGATTTCCCTGTCTTTATCTTGGCGTAAAACCTTTCTTGCTCCTGTTCTTCCCGTTTTCTCCCCCATCCCACTGGGATGTGGGGGAGTGAGGGAGCAGCTGTGTGGGTGCTTGGCTGTTGGCCTGGGCCAACCCACCACTATCATCTGGGCAAGCAGGACAATCAAAGAATTGCCAGGAGAACTGAGCTTATTGAAATACATTTTCTGATGCTTGGGAGCCATCTACTGGGTAGGTAAAAAGAACACAAAGTCCTTCATAGCTAAATACTATATTTGTCATCTGAAACTCAAAGGCTGATCATTTCCAACATTTATAAGATGCAGTGCATCACAATCCTGAAAATTACTGCCATGGGGAAGACATTCAGCTGAACATGAGAAATTGGCTTAAAGGACACAGGGAGTTACTAGCTGCTATATGTGCTATCGACTTCAGCAGTTGCTACACAGAAACTTGCACAAGTGCATTCAAATTAGTTCCCTCCACATTTCAATAGTTACCTATGGCCAAATGCTTCACTGAAGAGGAAGATGTTTTTGTTAAATGCCCTTCCAAGGCATTAACCTTTGAATTATGCAAAATTGGAATATGCTGGAAGATGAAAGCATCCAGCACTCAGGCTACTTCTTTCAAGTTTTCCATTTTTCCCTCCCACTCTCGCCGACCAGCATGCACAACCCCGTGCCACCGGTCCCAGCGATGCCCCAGCCATCCTCCTCACCCACTAGCCCTGGCTGATGCAAACCTGACACAAAGGTTCATGAAAAGGCATGCAGATCAGCCAAGCCCTAGGGAGACAGTTGTCTGCATTTATCTCATGTCCCTGCTAGGTACATCACCTCCTGTCTTGGGCCTGTGGGTTTCCTTGGAAGGTTGCAGACAAATCTCTGAAAAAGATCAGGTCTGGACTAACACCACGAAGGATGCTGTGAAGAGGAATGAATGCCACTTAGTGAGGCAGCAGCACCCCTCCAGCCCCAGCTGCCATGCCAGGCTCCTCTCCCAAATGATTTCAAGGGATGCTCAAAGACCCGTATCCTGCCCTCCCACAAAACCAGACCCAAGATGAAAGGAGTTTCTCTCCTCCCAGGGAGGCCTTCAAGCACCCTGAAACCCTCACAAGCCAAGAGGGAAGGACCAAGGCTTCTGTGGCACTAAGATCCCAACTTTACCTTCGCTTCAGAATCAGGAGCTTTTCAGAAAAATGAAGATGCCAAAAAACGTTAGTGTTACAATGGCACTGATGTAACAGGGTCACAGGTGGGACTACTGAAGTATAGAGGGAAATCCAGCCACTGGTGAAAAAAACTATGAAGGTATTTTCTGTGCTTTGAAGAGAATGGATGTACCTTTATTTTTCTGGACAACTAAACTAATTTGAAATCATATATATTCCTTAAATCTGTGCTTTAGGCAAATCACAGACTGTATTTGAAAACTATTTCCTAGACATTAAACTCAATACCCTGAGACTAAGCAGGTAGACTTACCGGTAACAAACAACTACACTGGATGGCTTTTAATTTGCTTCAACTTAGTAGCACACTAGTCAAGAAGCAATTTCAATATTAGGGTAGAAGAATCGAGATTGCCAGTATTTTACTTTAGAGTTAAAATGAAATATGGATCGTGGTTCATACATTTTCTGAGATGCAATTTTTAAAAAAGATGACATTCAAAAACAAGGTCTTTTTTCTCCATTATAATAAAAGATAGAAATTTCTTCAGCTGCTCTGTTATATTCTTAACACACATTTTAAAGTTTGGGGAAAAATCCAAACCCACTGCTGAGGTTTCAGTATTTTTTCTTTTTCTTGCTAAGCTAGCAACAATAAACACATCCTGACTTGAAACTTTAGCTGCCTACAACACTGCATTTTAAAAAAAATTGGTAATAACTGTGTGCTTCTGGATTTGTACAGCAAGCTTGTCTGTGCCACTGACTGGAAAAGATGGTGCAGCACCTGTCACTTCCATAGTGCCAGTTAGTTCCAGATGCGCTTTCTTCAGGACGATTTTCTTTTTTATGTATGTTTTCTTATATATATATATACACATATTTCTTTATATGTAAAAATGGTGGGTTTTTTTGCTTTATACATAGGTAAAATATACGATCAGAGAACCTGATGAAAACTCAGTGCGGCCCCAAACCTGTCTCAGTGTTTCTTAAGATCCTGCGTAGAACACTCTCTGCATTTATCTCCAAGACTTGCAGTTATCCTCACCTGAAGTTCCTCTTTCTTCACATCCCATTTCTGTTCCTGTCGTGATTTGGCTAGCACCTCTCACATCTGATAAGCCAGCAGATCTGTTCCAATATGTCCTTTCTGCATTCTTGGGACAAAATTAATCTCACGTAACTTCAGACATCTAGAGCAGAGAGATTTATGCTGATCACTGCCAGCTCCCACTACAGTTGGTGAGAAGAACCAGACCTTTCTGGAGACCCACCCCTCTGACCGCATGCCATGGCCCTCCACGGACAAGGCAGAGAGCCCAAGGGGACCTAGTTCAGATGCAAACATCCAAATTGGTAAGATAAATTCCACTGTCTTTGTTAGACCTTGATTAACCCCCTTCTATTAATATGCTCAAGAGTACAAAAATGTACATTTTGACAATTTAACACTTTCAGCTGTAATGCTTTTGTATTCCTATTCATAAATAATATGCAAACCATTAAAAAGCCCCCTATAAAAATACAGGATTTTTTTGGTATGTCTGCTTCTACCAAAACAAGAATAAAATACAGACAGGTTTATTGCAAGTGTTACTATTGATGCAAAATAGATAACAATACCCTACTCTCAGACATTATAACATTTCCCCATGCGGAGCAGAACCAAATCTAAAGTAGGCAAATTATTTCATTCAGTGAAAAAAAGTTTTTTTTAATAAATAAAATACTTGATATGCAGGTTTTGATGAGATTAAATTATTATATGTATCAAGCCTTCTTAATTAAAAGCTAGACATTATTGAACAAAACTGAACTCTGAAAAACTTGCAGGAAACAAAACTGTTTTAATACAGAACTCAGGTGTTTGTGTTTATAAATATATATACATACACATACAAATATAAGGACTGTAAGGGATAAAATTGCTTTCCTTTACACAAAGGAAGAGAGCGGTCTCTGTGCGCTGCAAGCATCACCATTTAGTTGCCTCAGCAAGTGCTTTAGCTCCTGCAGGCCCTGCTCACATTTTTGTTACCGGCTTGTCTTTTCTCCTGTAGGAGTTCAAAAACAAACCTGCCTGTCCCCATAGCTCTAGCATAAGGAAAGGAAAGGCTCTGCTTCTTAATAAACCCCCCTCTTTTTTCAATACAACTGTATGCCTATGGGAGTGTAAGATTTCCACAAATACTTTGCAAGACCTGCTATATCATTTTGATATTTGTTCAAATTAAGGTCCCTCATTTTAGAAATAACCAAAACACAATTGATTCTTTTAGAAAAGACAACTGGGCAAAATGTTGCACGGAATAAAGGGAATCTCATTTAGTTGTCCCAGAGAGACTGCTTCAAACATTGAAGTCTAAACTAAAGAGAGCAATCTTATGCAGAGAGATTAATATATACACAGAGGATAAAACATGTATACACACTGCTAAATGTACATAACACGTAGAAAATTAATATTTTCTGAAAAGGCAGTGTTTGTGAATGTATTCTGTGCACAGCTTTCTCAGATGAACTGCAAAGGAAATCTTGATATCTCTAGGCAGGTAATGTTGAAATCAGCCCTTAAAGGATTTGCAAGTTGACAAAAACCATAGGCAGTTACCGGGTCTAACTCTATGGCATGTTACTTATTTATTAATATTGCCCTTTTTAGGTTTGGGAAAGCCTGTGTACTTGCCTCAGTTATAAAGCAGCTCTTCCATTCACTGGCACAGTATTCTTTTGTGTGGGGGCTGGTTTCCCCCCTGCCCTTGTGTAACATTTCTTAAGCTTCAGATATCAGCGCAGAGTGCAGACAGCCTAATTTCAGGTGCCTGAAGTTAAGTACAGCCTGCAGCTGCTTGCTCTGCCCGTCCCTGGAGGGAGGTGTTCCAGCGATCGGGGAAGCCACGTGTGATTTGAAGCAGCTACGCAGAGGCCCCAGTTGACATCCTCCCATCCTGGGTAGCCCCAAGTCAACGCAAGTTTAAGCCCAGAGCGTGCGGCACCCCGGAGTTGCTTCCCATGTGATCCGTCCTCCCTAGCTAGAGACAGAGGAGGGAAAAGCAGTAATTGCTTTAGGAACTTGAGTTTAACCCATCCATAGATGTCAGAGTAAACCCTTAGGCTAACAATGCAAAACTCAGCATTACCGTTGTCGTCTTTGTCATGCAATCTAAGCTTTTTTGTCTGACGACCCTCAAATATGACATTTTTCCCCCAGACAGTATAGAAAATATTTTATGTTTTTTGTGGCTGACTGGTGGTGAATTGAGCTGTAATGGGAAAGCAAAATGTTTACACAATAAACCCATAAATCATTTTGTAATCATTAACAAGCATTCTCAAAATCTTGCTGCTGCCAATTAGAAACCTAATTCACTGGAACTGGTCACCCACTATATCATACAAAGAAAAAAAAAAAAGTAATTGGTCCTTCACGTTCTGCAAAGGGGGATGTGATAGTAGCGGTCGTCCTCAGTCAGGAGAGAAATCTCATTCCATTCCCTTCGGTATTCATCTGGATAGTTCACTTGAAATTCCTCAGTATTAAACCTATGCAGTCTGTAAACTTTTATCTTTACTTCAAGTAGGTATCCAAGAAGAAACAGTTCAACCTAAAGATGAAAGAAGTCTGTAAGACATTTATTTCTAGACTTAAAAACATAAACCAAAGATAATCCAAGTTAAGGCAAGTCATCTAGCTTCAAAACAGTAGACAAGGAATAAAAGTGGCCCTTTTCTAAGTGAAGTAAGAAAATTAAAAGTTGGAGGGTATTCTCAATGTTCCAACTGCTCTTTTGCATGTAGAGGATATTCTGGTTAATGCTTGACACTTTGGAAACATCCCTCTTCCACCTGACACAACACATAACCTGCTCCCAAAGCCAGCTCGCCCAGCTTCACGGGGAGCAGGAAGGGACTGGCTATTATTAAAAGACTGATATACCTTGAAAAATGGGAAGCCTGCCACCTTGTGATCACTTGCTACATGAGGGAAATAAAATAGTAGAAGGAAAAAATGTCCTTGTAGTTCATGTATATAAAACTTGAGAACTGCCATCTTCATTGACACTTCTTGCAAAGGATTTTTTAATCTGGAAAAACGCTTTGGAAAAAGCTCATATCCTTGGGCATAGCCAGACAGGGCAGAACTCGTCCAGTTATTATCAAACTACTCCTGAAGGTGACTGCAACATGTAACAGTTGACTTGATAACTGAAATGGATTATAAAAAATAATTTCACCCATTGGAAAGTGAAACTATTTGCAGAGTGGCAGTGCGGAGCTTAGATGTCAGTACTTAACTCCTCACTAAATATAAAATTGAAAAAAAAATTTTAACATATAAAGGTGAACAATTAATAGAGTTCTCATTACTTACTCTTAGCAGGCATTAGATCTAATGGGAACCAAAGAGAGGGGAAAAAATAAGTGATGATAGAGGGTTTGGCATGGTGGAACAGACAGGAAAAGTGAAACAGGTCAAATCTGCATAATCGAAAATTATTTTACATATCTAAGGTATCATTGTTCTAAACTATGTCTCATTGATAGAGCTTGCAGCATTTATTTCTGGCCCAGCAAGAAAACTGTCCACCCCATTTTAGTACAGTTTTTTTTCCTGGAAGATAAATGACCATCCTCAGTCCACTTCCCCACATCCCAAAGAAAAAAAATGAGCCAGCTATCATGGATGATGTATGATATATTCACCTTATCATGCCAGAGATGGAATAAGTTTTGTGATGTATTTTTCATTTATATCATTACCTGGTCCAGGCAAATAGAGTCACCTATGGAGTTCAGATGATTCATCATAAAACTCAAAGGGTCAGATGAAGAATCACGAGCAAGGAGAAGGCTAAAAAGGTTGTGCATGGGTTCTTCCCTGTTCTTTAGCTGCTCATAGGCTTCGACAACTTCGTAGAGCATGATGAATTTTATGGCCTCATATAGTTTGTGCTCCTTGCTCTCATCAGAAAAGAGTGTATTACACATGTTTCCTCTTTCTTCATGATCTTTAGTAGCACTTATTTCAGCCCACTGGAAAGAACACAGAGGAATATTAATCAAATTATTAAGAATTCTGTTTAATATGAAAAATTCCAAAACAGGAACAATTGCCAGTCTGTACTATACCATTATTGTGGCCAAATGGTGGTGCAAGTAAGCAGGTGGCTCTTTGGGATCCGCAGTGAAATTTCAAGCCTTACACATTTCAGTTTCCATTTGTCCAGCTGAACCTATTTGCTACAGACAGCTCCAAGCATCTGGATGCTAATGATAGTCTATGAGAAATCAAATGTAATTTTCCTGTACAAAAGCCACTCTCCATCACCATAGACAATCCAGGTACTACTGTCAGTAAAGAGTCTGACAGGAGCCTAACCACCAAAAGGTCCTCAGAAAGCTAGGGGAAATCTGTGTGGATCCATCAGACATACACACTAGGCCATAAGCAAAGGTTAGATTAATCAGGGATGACTCCTGACCTGTTTTTAACTTACAGCTTCCAAAATTCAGTGATTTTCCTCTATAGTACCCTTTACATTAAAGTTATCCTAGCTTGAATTCTTTAGATGCTGAGCCCAGTTCAGAAGGATGCCAGTTAAAAGGAACCTATACAAACTGGACAAGCCAGCATGGAACTATGAACTACACATTTGTATGTCTTCAGTGTGTTCTGCTTCATGAGGTCAAGATAAGTTGGCTGCACAAGAAGGGACATGACAAAGACATGCATGGGACATGAACGGGGTAGGAATTTCCCATTCTGCTCACAGTTGATAACGAGAGCTCTGAGCTCTCTGTTGCTCTAGAGGGGTCAAAAGCCAGTGCTCACACCCAGAAAATGGGCCGTCCAGGAGACAATATTGGACTGGGTATCAAATCAGAAAGCTTAAAGCACCCAGTTCTGAACACAGTGGCTAAAAAAAGTCATCTGGAACTGAGAGGTTTTTTGGGATCACAATAAGAGATGATGCTCAATGACCGGGATTCAAATGAATTTCAGCTAATTCTGTGCTTGTATCATTTATATGTTGAAGGGGCCATAAACTGTGAACTGCAACAACAAAAATCTAATTTACCCATGAATATTAACTCAAGAAACAGATCCCTCATCTCCTCATGCATTCCTGAAGACTCCCCTCACAGCTTAAAAATGAGACCAAGTGGATGAACCACTACTGCCCCTTTGCTAGAGGACCTCTACTACCTAAGTGAAAAGCCTGTCCTGAGTGTAAAGCAGCTACTAACCAGCATGACCCAGGCACAACAGCATCTGCAGGCAGCAGCTCAAAAGATGATGATGGAGCTGGGAAAGGCAGCAGAAGGGCAAATGTCTCCAGCTTACCCACCAACCAGGCACTCTTCTGTGGCTTGGGCAATGGAGGCAAGTCGGGAGTGAGGCCCAGACTCATGAGTCTGGGGTGCGTAGCAAGCCTCTTGGGAAAAAAAAGCGTGCAGGTATATGACTAATACTCCTTGAAAGGCTTAAAATACTTTTGGCAGTGTCCACTCCCCACCACCCCTATATCTTAAAACCATAGCTGGAGCAAGCATGCATCTGTAAGCCTCAGACACTAAGTAATATTTACTAAATCTGGCTATTCAAACTCTGTGGAAACACACAAGGTTTCCTACAGTATCAGCTGAATAAAGCACTAAGTAGACAGTTAAACAGAGCAGAACCTGAACTCCCAGTGCTGGCTCCTTTGCACTTTTCACATGATTAAATTTATCATAAAACCCTGTTAGTGAAAATAGGCAAAAATCCCTCTCACCGGCCAAGCAGCATCTTTATAAAAATAAATTTGGGAGCTAGACCTCATGCCCAGTTATTATGCGTAATGCATAATACAGCTGCTCTGCAACAATTTGTTAATTGTATGGATTTGTTCACCATGCTGACTTGAAACTTTTTTCTGTACAAACATCCAGTTTAAATGCTTCATGCCAAGGAACTAACATCAACTTACAAAGAACTACAAGATAAAAGTAAAAGCCTAACAACCCAACACTGGCAAATGCAAAGAGCGACCAGAACAAAATGATAACTGCATGCAAGAACCACTAGGCACGTCTCAAGAAGACAGTCAGTTGTCCCTGTGGCACAGCAAGGGTGCAGGCAAGGGACAAGGACCAGATCTCTATTTTAATTCCCTCTTTTTATTACTAATACTTTGTTTCTAGAGCTAAATCAGTCTATTTGTGGATTGTTGTTTTTCTTTAAGTAACAATTACTATCACTGAAAATAGGGTTTAAAACTACAGAGTTGTGGCTTATATACACAGGGCCACATAAAAGGAACTAGCTTAAATGTGTACCAGTAAAATAAGCTGTTGTGGCTGTGGTAAGACAACCCAGAACCATAAGGTGTATTGTAGAATTAAAAATGGTAGTTTAAGGTCTGACATACTGGATAATGGATGCCTTCAGAGAAGCATTTCAACCTAATCTTGGCCAAAACCCTGAGTCCAGCAAATACCAGTATCCATTTGATGGTTGTGACCCAGGAGAGCATACAAAGCAACCGTCCGGCAGGAGGAAGATGGGGAGGAGAGGGGTGGTGGTGTGCTAGGAACAGCTTGTGGCAAAGCAAATAGGAACAGTCCACAGCTCACGCAACTGCAGACACGCAGAAACCCCAGAGGAGCTCAAGAAAAGTGCAAGGTCTGTCAGGCCAAATTTTTATCTCTGTTTCAAAAGGCTTTGGGGCTACTAAAACTCACAAAGTTTTAAATATGTACATAAGAGTTATACTTCTGGCTGGGAATGTAGGCAATCTGGCTGTACTGAGCAGAGGGGGCAGTAAGGCTGACAGGTCTTTGTAATCAAGTGGTTCAGGTTACAGAGAGAAATTATAGTAAAACTGGATAAATAGAACATTTCATGGAGAGAGAAGCAGAGGAAAGACAGTAGTTTGAGAAGAAAATGCACTATTCATTCATTCCCTCCCATTTGGGAAAGGAATGTAGGAGGATCTGATACAGCACATTGTTATTTTTAATCAAAATGATGAGGTGCTGCAGGAGCCGCTTGATGGCAAGGGCAACTAACCATGTTATTAACAGCTGTGGGGAGGACAGACTCCCTAACTTTCAGGGGGACCCCTAGTATTTAACCTAGTAGACCCCTAGTATTTAACCTAGTAGATCCCCAAAACCTGGATTCCCCTGCAGGAGAGGTGATGGCCTGCCCAGCAGCTCAGCACTATGCACCTGGGAGGGAGGCTGACTGCCACAGAAATATGTAACAAGGAGCAATTCCCTAACTGTCTCAACTCATTTCTCAGTGCTTTCATTCCCCCAGCCATTTCCTAAATACTCACATTTGTCTTTAATGTCTCCATACATTTGCGCAATTTACCAAAGGCATTGGGACCCACGTATCGTTCTGGCCCAAAACTGTATTGCTGAATCCAGTTGCAACCTTGAGAATACAAAAGCTTTTCAGGGAGCTGGCGGGGAGGGGGAAAACATAGTTAGAGATCATAACCATAACAAGAAGTAGAATATAATGTTATATAAACTTGTCTACACACATTTTAATTTATGATGTGGTTCTATCCTCTGGTTGTACAGTTCAAACAACAAAAAAAATGGGCTTCAGAACAACTCAAATGTTAAGGAGGCTCCATTTGACTGCCAAGTCCTTAAGAAACTTTTAGAACAGGGCCAGCCAAAAAAGAAGAAAATATGCTCTCAGCAAAATATATAACCCGCACTCTGGAAAAGCTGGATACATCCAAACTCATGAGGTTTTTACGATTACAGACACCTTGCAGTTTGCACACACATCCCCACAGGCAGCAGCTAGAGCTCCCACCTCCCCGCTGCTGTCTCCTGCTGGAGCCCAGGGCAGGATTCCTGCTGCTCCAGCAACACGCTCAGCAGCTCCCCAGCGAGCCACTGGACTTTGCACGGAGGTGGATGAGGAGGATTCAGATATCCTTTTGTGTTAAGGGAGTGACATCTAGCAGGGTGGCAGTAACATTTATCCATCCACTTTTTTTTTTTCTTTTTTTTTTTTCACCATTTAGACTCACATTCACTTCGGTACGTTTAGATCAGGGACACTTTTTCAATTAAATGTCATTCAAAGAGTTAGAAAAACTTCTCTTTACATTCTGATAACGATTCTCCTGTGCTTCCATATCAGACACATCAGTTTTCACACTGAACAAAGCTTCCTTCTGCAGTGCAAAGTCACCTGAATCACGTTCATTTAGGAAGTGAATTTTACCTTTAATATATCTCTCTCCTTCATCCATGATGGAAAAGGAATGCCTTGGCTGAATATCTGAAAAAGCACTGCTCTTAGTACGCAATAGTTGTCCCTCCTGACTTGTCGCAGATATTTGATATGATAGCTCCAAAACAATTCTTCATATGCCTAGAAAAAGACCCAAAAAATTTAGCAACAAACATTTTAAATCTCAGACCAAACCCATGCTGAATTGGAGTCCAATTCCAAACTATTCAAAAGAGGGGGCTAGGGGAAAGAGTGAGTATATTTGTTAAGTTTTATATACACAAAAATGTTCTAAGTTCATAGGTTTTGTAAACACCTTACACTGGCACCGCCCCTTAAGAGTGATTCTGCACTCTCTCCAAACCCAGCGACTTCCTCCAGTCTCTGCACAGTCGCTAGTGTAAACATTCAGATGGTGAACCAAAGCGGAACAGATCAGCGAAGGCTTCTTTGCCGTAATAGCTTTAACCCTGACCACTTCACAACGTGTGCCAACACGTGGGATGGAGCAGCAAAAGGGCAGGAACAGGCGTCTGGAGAAAACTCCTTTTGGCAGAAACATGTTCTTGCACCGACCTCAATCCATCGTGCAACGGTGTCCTAAGCGGATCTGGCAGCTCTGTGCTGAAGCGGGTGGCCCTTCTTCCAGCTACACACTCCCTGTGTTTCCTCTGCATTACCTCTGGCTCTCATCTGAGCCCTTGGCGAGAGAATTCAGATCAATAAACTAGCAGAGAACTAGAAAGAGGGCTCTACAGTTCCGCAGGCTGCTGCATCAGTCTCACAGTCTGCTTCCTGAAAGGGGCAGGAAGATGCTCTCAATTCCTGGTCCTCTTTCATCTCAGTTGCTTCCTCACCCATCCCAACACCACTTCTCAGCTGCATCATCTCCCCTACCCTTACTTTGCGCTGGCTGTGGCAGTAAGCCCACTGATTTCATCCTGCCGGGGGAGCTTCCTGCTGCTTCAGCAAGCCCAGGTGGCTCAGAGAAGGGTCTCTCAGGATGACCGGATCTATCAGCTCACCATCTTGGTGAACGACATCCAACAGAAGATGTAAGAGCCAGCATGAAAGAGGGAGAGGGACTGCTTAGCTAGAATGAAGTGAGGAAAAGGCAGAGACAAGACAAGCAAGGGACTGCCGCTTCTGGGGACAGCAAGCAGGTTAGGCTGGTTCAGGATCTCATCAGACCTCATCCTAAAATGTGCTCCTTACTGTAATAACTTCTGTGTGATACAACCAGCCATCCACCGGCTGCTCTATATAAGGCAGTCTCCTTTTCAGCTCTGATCACGTAGAAGGCTCATGGATTTTCTGAAAGGCTTGTTGCCCAGTATGTTTTTGCAAATTTATTAAAAGTTTTGCTATCTTTTGTTACTTGTTCCTCCAAATCACTTTTGGCCTTGTTGTGTGTTGTTCTGGGCACTTCTGGCATTGCCATGTTCCTGTATTTAATCTGGCAAAGTTGGATCCTGTCTCTGTTCATCATTTGGATAACTCCAGCTTTTTCAAAGATACCTTCTTTTTTCTCATAACTCCCTTATGCTGCCGTTTAGCCTTATCGGCTTCATTTTACCCTTTCTTAAGTCCTTTTTGTTATGCATCTGCTCTGTGATTCCAATACCATGACCTAAAGCTATATATATATGTCAAATACACTGACTGTAAATACTCAAGACTCTTAGCTGTCTTTTAGCTTCTTCTTAACATACTACTTTGTTTTTATGGAGTTTTCCTTTCTGAAGGTGGATGCAGTTGTAATTTTTTTTGCTGTGTTATTCTTGCAAGCATGTTGAATACAAGTATGTGCTGTCTCCTGTTCCAGAGAACAGCAACAGAAATTAGAAAGCGACATTTTGAGGCAGATCCTGTGCACTACTCAGGACCAAGGCAAGGGTTTCTTCCTCTCCTAAAGGCTCCCTGAAAAGCTGATCCATGAAACAGCTGTTGGCAGCACCCTGAAGTTCAACCCCACAGCTATTGCCAGTGCAGATGGCTAGCTGGCGTCTCTCATTACTACTGCATCTCCTGCCCGCTCTGCCTTTTCGATCTCTCTCAGCATCTCATGGTCAGTGTTCCCACCATCATCAGATAATCAGAAATACGGACCTGGTGCTACATGTGTCCTGTGCTGGTCTGAAATGCCACACCATGAGCGTATGAGGATGTAACATCACGGTTAGCTGATTCACTGGACTGGACTCTATTGGACTCAGATGCTGCTTCTCCCCTGGCCTCATGCAGAGATTAAAATTTGAATCTTACCTCCCTCATATGTTTGGCCTGCTTTGTTTCTCCTTTCCATTCTCTTGCGCTATAACCAAGTAGATCAACTTCTGTCAGCACACTGAGATTCCCTAAATCGAGATTAATTCACAGATTAATTACCTTCTGCTGTTCTGCATCTAAAGGGTAGTTGCGGGGGGACTAATGAATGTGGAATGACAACAAAAAGATTACTTATGAGTTTTCTCTGAAGGTAGTTGCTCCACCTGAAATCCAAATGATAAAACAGGTGTCAAAGAGGAGTTGTCAAAGGTCAATATCTACTGAAATAAACAATAGCGTGGAAGATTAAAGTTTGTGTAATAAAAACCTACCGTTTCAGTAGCTGTGCTAAAAAGCTGTATAGCCTTCTGCAATACCAAAAAACAGCAACGAGGAAAGACATGCTTAGCATTAGCTGCACTTCCACTTTTTGCCACATGAGACGCAAGGATTGCTTGGTGGCTGTTGTCCAGGACTGCACCTCATGCCTTCCTAAAACAGGGATAAAATGAGAGAGGAAAAAATCTTGTCACTGTTTTGCAATACTTGTTTCTATTTATTTTCTTACAAAATGAAAAATCATCCAAGTACGATACCACTCTAAATGAAACACAAAACATGAAATGTAAAAGGCGAGCATATTTTTATATACTTATTATATATAATTACATACTTAGTTTTTCAAGTTTCTAGGGTTTTGGGTGCACGTGCTTCACATTTCCAAGCTTTCCTCCACACAGTGAAGGCTAGATAGATAGTTACAATGGAGTCACAGGAAGACTGATATCAAAGCAACTGTTCAAAAACAAACAAAAAAATTTTTTTGCTTCAGGATTTGCTGATCCAGAGACCTGTACCATCATTACTTTGTCACTCAGCCAAGGTTTTAAAGACCAGGGGTTCCTGGGAGTTGTAGTCTACAAACAGGCCATATAAGGCAATATTGGCTGACCAAGCACCACACGACTGCCCAGGGAACCAAAGGAATGTTCCTGCCTCAATTTGGGTAAGTTTAGGGTCAATTTAAAACTCCAGAGAAAACTCCTCCTGCGGGGATTTGGTAGAAAGCTCAGGAGATCATCACGAAGGGGGTGCGCTCTCACTGTTCTTCACAGACATAAACCAGGACACATTTCCGTCGCTCTCTTGGCATTACAGGCAGGGTTAGGGAAGGTTTTGGTTGTCTTTTGTTGATAAGAAAACCTAGAATTGAGCAAGGGCCTGGAGACTGAATAGTTGACAAAGGCAGAAATTTATCCTCTGGCTGAAATTTGAGTATAGGAAATTCCCAGAGTTTATGATCAACAGCTGCTCTATTATTAACTTATTTATTGATTTAGCACAAAACTCAACTTTTTATAAAGGCATCCCTAGAGAAGGCTGAAAAGATCCTTCTCCAGAGAGTCCACAAAGGGAATTACTCATTCAGCATAGTTTTATGTCAGTTGAACTTCTGCTCCTCCTGGCTTTAACAGGAAATTTAAGAGGGGCTTGCTTAAGTTTTCCAAGGAACTTAAGCCCATGCAATGTGGAGAGCTGTGAATGAAAAGGTGTTAATAAACTTTAAAGAGGTAATCAGAGAAGCTTTTGGGGTGCTCGTTCCCATCTACACAAACCCCGTATGCTGTGAACATACAAGACAACGGACAGGTCTTCTGTCAGCTTCTACTCGTGTGCTGCACTAACGCGTGCGTCCTGGGCACGACCGGGGGTTACGCCTGCACACGCTGAGTAGGAAAAAGTAAGACACACATTCACGCACAATCAGAAAGACCAAAAACCTGAAGCTGCAGGAAACGTTTATTACTGATGCCAAGTAACAGACAGCAAAACAGCACCTGTAAGGTTTGAAAATGGCATAGCTCATGGAAACACCGGGACACTCCCACTTACAGCGCACACACACGCACACTTACTGCTGATGGACACCAAGAGGCACATTTCAGTAAGCACCCAAATTGCTACCTAGAGCGCAACAACTGAGAATGAGTAACGGGTGACAGTCCTGGCAGAATCAAGCCACCACAATTTTTTCTCTCTCTTCTTTAGGATAAAGGCATCAGCACTGCAAAAACCTCAGTAGACTGTAAGTAACTGAACCTCCTGCTAACTAGAATGGAACCTGAAGGCTTACAAATGTTGATCAGCCCATGGATCGGTGGGTATTTTGAATTTACATTGTCATGCTGTTGTAAGAAAACCAATGATGATTCAAAGGAAATTCGTTAACAGCAATTTAAACATACAGTATTAAAGGAAGATGCAGCAGACTTTCATTTCATTACTTAAAATGGCTGTATGGTCCCTCTTTTGATTTTGAACAAGCTGGGACTATAAAAAGTGAGAGCTGGGCCATCTTTTAAAATGACATACTTTGCTTTCTGGAGTACCAGAAATACATGTGAATGCAAAATTTCTTCCTTTACCCCTTTTACAGGCAAAGAGATGAGAGGTGTGCATCAGCTTTTAAGCAATCTTTTGAAAAAGCTTTTGATGGTATTAATCCTGAAAAAAACCTATTGGAGTCCAACAAACCCCCTTTCAAGGCATATGTTTAACAGGTGCAAGGGCAACTGTTCTTCAAGGCGTGCTGGGAAGCACTGGCTTACTGATTTCAATCAAAAACACAAATCGATGTCAGAGAACATGAGATAACCAAATATTGTTCAACCATTTTGATTTAATATGGGGGATTTAGAAGTAGCTACTTCCCTAATAAAAAGCCTAATGGGAGATGGGAAAACCTGCAAACAAGTGGTTTTGAGTATTTTTGCTACACTTATATTACAGCATACCCTGGACTTCATAGACCTTCCCTCCTGTCATGGGAAAGCTGCTGTTCAAACAGAACTTTGTGATTCAGTTGCTACTTTCAGTGCTTATGTCAGGCTTAGAAATGTAATTACATTTTTTTATTCAAGTAAATGACATTTAGAAGTGGCAGTTGGATTGCAAAGTACTGCTGGTAAAAATACATCACGAACAAGACATGAATTAAAGAAGAGGGCAGTTTAAAATAGATCTTTCCACCCCCTCCCTGCCCCCTCCAAAATTCTTCAGAAACCGAAGAGCAATTAAATTAATTACACACTGGTGGGGGGAGTAAAATAAACCCATGGATTTTTAAACCAAATCCATTCCCTGGGATACGGACACAATTCATCCTTTTCCTCAGGAGATGGTGACAACCTGTCAGTGCTGCGACCAGCTGCTGGGCTCACATATTTTTGAAGACCGACTGCGAGCATCACTGCGAGGACGGGGAGGCCTGACTCCTCCCATGCAGGAGAACAGAGCCCTGGGACTTCTAACACAGCTCCTAGCAGAAATTTGGATGAACAGAGGTTGAACAGCGGTGAAGTAGGAGCTGATAGCAGTGTTTATCTTACAATGCAAGTAGTACACCATGTTTTCTTTTCATGCCACATCATCTACTTCCTGCTAGCGCCAAACTTAAGCTTTTACCCCCCACAAAGTCAGCAGGAGAGATGCAGGAGAAAAGAAAAAAAAAAAAAAAAACAACAAAAAAGGCCAGAGAAAAGATGAGTAAGAGACATTGGCAACATCTGCTTCTTTCACAAGTAACTCAAGAGGAGTTTTTAAAGGATTAGCCCCACATTTGACTCCTTCACAACTCTTCTGGAGGCTGCCACCTTAAAAATGCATAACTGATGAAATGCAAAACGTAAGGGGTCAGCTTGGGAACTAGCAGGCAGCACTGTACGCAGCGCTGAAGCACGATCCAATATTCCAGCGTGTCTGATGGCACAGTCACCCTTTCACTTTTTTCCTCCCTCCCTGTAACAGGGCCATCAGGTAGATAACAGAGCTTCTTCCAAAATTAAAAGCTGATCGTGTGACTTCTTTTCAGGACATTCCTCTTCACGGTCTTTCTGGTACTGAAAGCAGGACACAGTACTTGTTACCATAAAGTCGCCAAGCTTCATAATCCCGTCACACAACACTATGTCCCTAGTTCCCGAAAAGCAGGTATCCCCTCCTTCAAAGAGGGAGACAGAATTCGGGATCCCTCTGTTCCAACCCTTCTGCTGCCCACCTGCAGCCCTCCTTCTCCGTCCTCCCTTGGACCCAGAGCTAGGAAGGGAGACCCCTCAACTGAGAGATGCAAGGCTTGGCATGGAGGTCCAAGTCTGCCTCCACTCAGTGTGTGCCTGCAGAGCTCTCTCCACAGTCGCACACCACTTTTTTCCAGACTATGTAGTATCAGTACTGAGGTATGTTATAAAACAGGCTAAGTCCCTCTTTTAAGGGAAAACAAGCAAACTTATCCTTATAGAGCAGGCATCAGCACGATGCACAGATGCACACGTGTGCACATGCACCTCAACTGACTGAACCAAGAGGGAGACACAGACAAAAAGCTATTAATTATACAAATTCAATACCTACAATAGATTACACCCCATAACAGCTTAGAAGAGAGAACCGTGCCTTTTTAAGTAGTGCCAAGTGATTACAAGGTCTTTGATTTCCCAGTTTATTATCACTGCCACGCCAAAAAATTGGAAGACTACTGAAACCAGAACAGATCAAAGACATACCAAGATATGTGGGAAGCACTGCTTAATTCAGTAACTATTTCATTATGAAACCCTTCCTTTACAGAGCAAAGCAATGTCAACTTGGTAAGCAAATCTTCACCTGTTATAACAACTGGAGATGAAGATCTCTACTTGGTATAAGAAGAAAAAGAGAATCATTTACAGGCAAAGATGGTAATCATCAGTGACTTATCAGAAGTTCAACCATGTCTGCTGATCAGATCTCAACTTCTGCTCCAAAAAAGAACAGAACAGAATCCCAGCCCCAAACCATAACTAGAATCATGTCATTACCTACAGAACAGAATCGGTTTGGTAGCACTGAGGCCCATCACTTGCAAAAAAGGTTTTATTTACACAGCTGTCCTGCGTAGGAGCCCCAAGTGCTCTCTCAGCCCTTGTCCCCTTTCTGCAAAGATCTTTCAGGAAAAACAGAGTAGAAAGGCTGGCAGCCTTCTTTGGACTCCCTGATCATCAACAGGACCGAAACTGCTGCTGGAAACAGATCTATCCAGTTGTGACACTTACTTACTCCTACTCTGTAGCAACAAGCATAATGCACTCTTACCTACTGTGCGATTATCTAAAATATACCTTGTTAGAGTTACCTTTACAAAACCAATTTCAGCTATATAATCAAGATATTAACGGGTGCCCTAGCCTGTACACACCATTTCCCTCTCTCCAAGTGCCTATAAGAACAAAAGGAAAGTTCAGTTCTTGATCTCCTGTATAATTCAGCTTCCTTTTGAAGGCAGAGGGTGCTTCATCCAGGACCTTAAGATGAATAAAGCTCAGCTACACTTCCATTTATGTAAGAAAAAACATGAGAGAAGCCTTCAGAGAATTTACAGTCCAGAGCAATAAGTGGAAAGCATTTCATGCCATAAAAAACAAGTATCTCTTTAAAGCTCTTATTCCTGAGTAAAAAATAATGAAAAAATAAAATAACCTCCTTTTAAAGAAGGAGCCTCTGAAATTTCTGCTACTGTGATGATTTTTTTTTAATGTGGAAAAAAAATCTGTCCTCATTCATAATTGCTATTTAATGCCTGTACACTTCAAACAGAACTTACGCAAATGCACCAAATCTGTTATTTGAAGGAAGCCCACACGAAGGATTCTTATTACGCCTGCTGCTGAGTTGCATGTTGAGTCATCCCTAATGCCGCTCATGTTTGTTTCTGGTTTATCTATTTGCAAACACAACTCTCAAAATGCCTTTTACAATTTTTTTTTTTTTCTGTGCTGAATCCAAGCTGACACAGTAAAGGAAATATTTTCCTCCTGAACATCTTACGCTTAAGTTTAGCTGAAAGGCTAAGTGGTATAAATACCTTGGGTTTTTCTGTTGATTTGTCTAAATAACTGAAGCTTTTGTTATAGGAAAAAAAGTTGAAGCCTTACATAGCACTAAGAATTATTTTCCTCCTATTTTTTTTAAATCTTGTTTGCTACACAGCACAAGACTTCTACCTACAGCCCAACCCTCCAAGGATGCGCAGTCACTAGGCTGGGTGGTACCAGAGGCAGCATCCCCCCAGGTCTCTCCGGGCAGAGGTCCGGCAGGCTGCAGCAGCGGCAGCCCCCTCCCTGGGAAGAGCCCCCAGCCCTGCCTGGATGCACACCCGATGCCCCGTCAGCGCAGGTGCCAGGTCCCTGCCACCCCAGAAGAGCAGGACCTTCTCAAGCCCGCCTCCCGTCCCACCAAAGGAAGGGACCGGTGGGCTCTGCAACTCCAGCAAGACCTGCAGCAGCGGCCACCATGTCGGCACATGAGGAGGGATGCGAGCGGCAATGCAGAGGAGCTCCCCAACTCAGCACATGAGGAGGGGCGAAAGACACCTGGATCGAGGAAGAGGGAACGTCAACAGAAACCTGCATGGGAAGGATGTCAATGCAAGCAGCACAGAGGAAAACAAGCTGCTTATTGGGCTCCACTGGCAGCGCTCCTGGGACAAAACACCCCTTGGACGGCCCTGGGTGAGTCCCCAGCCCCTTGGTGGTCACCAGCTGGCATGGTCCTAAACAGCAGCTTGACACTTTGAGGGGTCCTTTGCTGAAGTGCTGTAGCCCAGAGGAGAAAGCAGAAAGAAATGCCAGTCAACTTGGCAGGCACCCACTGCAGGACAGTCCGAGGAATTTTAAGTTTCGACCTGTTGACAAACAGTTATCCGAAGTGATAGCTGAGAAACCAGCAGCATCAAGTGACCCATGACAAACAAAAAAAATCAACTCATTTGAGCTTGTTTACTGTCTAAGCAGTATCAGTCACAGCTGTTAATTCTTACAGGCGGTGCATACATCTGCCATCAGGCAAAGACTCTGCTTTGAAAGCCGGCCCCCGTTGACCAGGTTGCATCCGTGTAGCTCGTCATTCCCATCTCCGTACAGGGTCTGACTGCTGTACCCTCATGACACAGGTTTTATGTCCGTCTTCAGAGCACAGTCCTCTCCAAAAGCGTACTAGACTCTGCATGCAGTGAAGTGCCACACAGAGTTGGGTATTTTTCATATGGATTAATAATCACATATAATTTATGATTAATGATCACAAATAATTCACATCTCCTGGTGGTGCCTCAGATCACAAAGCCCGTGCTTTCCCACTAGGTATGTGCAGAGGTTATTCCAGCTGTGTTATTTGTTTGCTTGGGAGTTTTACTTGTCTCCCTCCCTCTTTCCAAGACAGATTAGAAGCAGAAGGGAAAGGCAACAGAAAGCAAAATGTCAAAGCCATCGCTCTGAATGCAAATGAAAGAAATTGGTCTTGCATCTCTCTCCCCCTGCCTCTCAACATCCAGCCTGATGAAAGTCAAAACTTCAGCTTTATTCTGCCAAGCTAATGCTATTAGGATGGAAGCAGCTGGAGTGTTTAAACCCTGATCTTTCTTCATCTTTTAAAGGGCAACAGTTTCAAACTGGCATTTTTTAATTACCTCACACACACAGGAGTCCTCTGCCTTTTTTTTTTTTTTTTTTGAGAGTGCATTACCAGGCACTTCTTGCCTAAAATCTTAAGCAAAAAAGGCATGTCGAAAGGTAAAACTGACTGCATCAAGATAACTGAAATTTTTCAGTTACCATCACTCAGTGTAATATCAAAGTCATAGCTAGTACAAACATTTCATAAAAATGTGATTCAAGAACCCAGAATATTCTGTGTGGAAGCTCTCTGCTTGTAAAAAACAAGTTACTATTATTGCTGATGCACGTTTGGTATTGTTACAGACATTTGGATGCCAAGAGAAGCTTCAAGTGAAGCGCTCCGGACATCGGTCCCAGGGACCAAGAGACCACAGTTCCCTGACACCTCTGCATTTGCATGAACTGCCTAAAAACTGGACAGTTCCGTGGCAAGGTCTACATAAAATACAAATTATGCAGCCCTGTAAAATACGGTTAAGTGTGACCCTGCATATCGAGCTCTTCTTGAGGGGCTTGCACTTGGCAGAGGCACTACTTCCTTTCACCTGTAAACTAAGAAAACGAAATACAGAGTACCAGGCAGTTTCTAAGCTTGGAACCGGGCAGTGTCATTTTTAAAGATCTACAAGGATATGAAATCCCCTGTTTTTAAGACCTCAGCCTTTGGCAAGCGTGTCACAGTTGAAATTCGCGCGCAGGAAGCGACACGAAACGAAACCAGCGCTGCAGGAGAGCGAACGCGGGACGAACGCGGCAGGCGCGCGCGTGGCGTGGAGCTCTGCTCGGCACAGAACTGGGGGGAACCGGTAGCACGCCTCTTTGTCGCACAGACAGACCTGAAACAAGTATTTAAGTTTGCAGAAAGACTGATTTTGCACAACCCTGGCAATTAAAAACTTGACAGTGTTCCCAGGCTGACCTGCAGGCAGTGCCAAGCACCCTGCCACAATGCTTCTTCGCTGCGCAGATGCTAGGGCAGACCTGACGGCAGCCAAAGCCCCACGCACACCCCATCATATCAAGGCCCTAGTCTGATGCTAAGGTACATGTTTCCCACTTCGGTAGCACCATTCACCCAACGTGACCACGCCGCCCTGGAAACATAAACGCTAAACACTCAAAAAATCTGGAAAATCTTGGCAGCATATTATGGACAAGGAATCCGAGACGGGGTCTTGCTCAAGACCACATGCAGACAGGACTAGAGACTGAGCATATACAGCCACATCATCCCGTATTTTTAGCCCTCCACCTTAATGCGATGTGGCTCAAATAAGATAACACAACTCTTCTGCTCGGCCCACAGCCTCCCCTCAGAGAAATGTTTATTGAAATAAATGTTTGGGCAGCACAAGTTGCCTTGACAGCCACATCCCCCTGCATGTGTAGATGCTGTAAATGGCATCTGTCCCCGCTGGTGACATGGGGACAGGAGCTAGAGACACACCTCCTCTCTCTGTCTGCAGCTTCCAGCCCCTCCACACAGCCTACAGAGAAATCCCAAGCACTGGGGTCTGGATCCTGAGGATGCCAAAAACGTACAGTATCTCTCCTCAGCAATGAAAAAACAGGAAGAAGCTAAAAAGACAGAATACAGCTGAAAAGAAACTAAAAGCTCCTGACTTAAATATTTCTCAGAAAATTCATGAAGTAGCCTGCAGCAGTTCTGGAGTATTTTACAACATGTTTGCCTTCACTGGAGCCTTCTCAAGAAGTGGACAGTAACACTCTTATCTCCTTTTTTTCCTCACTTATGCTGGGGCAAAACTTTGACATGATTTTATACGATCATTGAACAGATAGCCCAACCATGAGTTATGCTGTTCATGGGAAAAAAACAAACTTTCCATCAAACCAAATTTTGTAATGTACAAACTAAACTCTCTCTAGCACCTCACAACTGGTACAAGATCCCTAGCTACAAACTCTGCTCTTAAAACTGTCATTGACCATTTTTACATTGCTGTGGCTGAAATACATGAGTCCTGACAGTTCTCTATCACGAAACACTGACATTTTAGTTAATACATAGCTATTCCTCTCTCTTTCTGGAAGGCACGACATTGTCGTGTCTGATCGCCGGCACTGCAACCATGCACAGAGGAACCGGTGTTTGCCACGCTGGGAATCCCAGCGAGAGAGCACACGGGCAAAGCTCCCTGCTACTGCGACGCGCCGGCACCACACCAGCTATTCCAGCCCAGGAGGACAGAGAGGATGCTGTGTGTCCACCGCGCTTTCCCAAATTCCCTCAAAGCAGAAAAGAGATCCTGAAGCGATTCAGGGTCAGATGTCAGACGGCAACTCAGATTAGCGTTTGACTTTAAGGAGTACTGTAACTCCTTTAGAAGTCAGAATGCCTGAATAAAAATGTCATTAGAATAGGACTAATGTGGCCCAACGGTAATTTTTAAAATAATTTCACAGCCTAAAACAAGAGAAAATGAAGAAACTCCTTAAGGTAAACTTTCTTCAATTCTAATCACACCCACAAATTTAGTTATGCAAGTGTAATGCAAGCAGCGTAATTATACAACCTTTTGACTCCTGAGCACTGGTTATTCCCTTATGTTTTCAAAACAACTAAATGATAACCACATGCATCTCCCCTAGCATAGTTTGGCACCGTGACTCCCACGGTTCAGCTGCGCGGGATCAGGAGGTATTTCTGAAATCTCAAACTCATTTGCCTGGGTAATCATGCAAGATCAATCATTTTCAGACATTAAGTTCAAGAAAAGCTGCAGACATTGCTGAAAAACCCTTTCATGTTTGTTGTTACATCCTTGGTAGATAGGATGTAAGGATTTAACCTGGAAGCTGTATCTAAGAAACAAGGTGGACAGAAAGTCCTGATGCTGGATGGGAAATCCCCATCATCTAGTCAGGCGACCTGATCCAAAGTTACACAAAATGAAAAAAACATATATCCCAATGGCAAAAGAACTCAGAACTACAAAAATTAAATAATTTTTTTCAGAATTCCAAATCCAAATGCAGATACTTATCCATAAAAGCACTTACATTTAAGATGCTGACCAGCATTTTAATGCTGCTTTTGCCCTTGAAAATCAATTCTACCACCCTTCACCTGGTAGTATTTTGTACAGATGTGCAAAATTGCAGCTTTTCCTCTTACTGTAGGGTGTCCCCTTCGATTTCTAATTAAATTATTTGTCCGGCAGTAAAGAAATAAAATTCTTAAAGGTGCAAACTTCAGTGACTACAAAGAAGTTGTTGGAGCCTTAAAACCCCAACGGGTCATTTCTTTCTGTTTCACACACTTTACCTCTTTGTTTCATCACTTGCAGAAGCTGGAGTGGGCCAAAGGACGAAGTGGGAATAACTGTACTCGCACGTACTGGCAACAGAGCAGTCAGCGCCACGCTGGCTTAGAACTCCCTTACTAAATACCACAGAAATCTGGTTGTTTCTCCACAGCAGAAAATGAAAGTACAAGCTGAATACAGTTTGTACAGCTCCTCCAAAAAGCAAACCAGTTGGGCTAGTACGAAAGGCAGTGCAAAATGAGAGCTGGCCCAGTAACCATCAAAGCAGAAACGCATCCTAAAACGTACAGCAGAAAAGCAGGCTGGCAGGGCATGATACCTCCAATCTAAGAGACCGCTTCGCAGTGGCGGTAAGAGCTGCACGACACCGAGAGCTACATGCAAGCAGATCGGAAGGGGTGCACGTCCATTTTCCCAAGTCTTCCCAAATATCACGTGCTCGTTTCTGATCCCCTTTTTTCCTAAGCCTTCACCTTTCTGATGGGAACTGAAGCCAGTCTGCAACAATTAAATTCAGATTCCAGACAGTTAAAAAAAAAAAAAAAAAAAGAAAAAAAAAAAAAAAAAGAAAACCCCCAACAAACAATAGAACAACGGAAAAACCGAACAGCAAACCCCAACGCACACCTGCTGTGACAGCGGCACGGGCGGCTCTGTTGCAGCCCCGGCGCCCTCCCTGTGCGCTGGAGCTGCCAGCGCGGAGCCCTGGGGACGCGCCAGCCCCCGCACACAGCCCCGGCCCCCGCAGCCCCGCCGGCCCCTCCGAGGCCGGGGGCCGGGCAGCCCCGGGCCCCGCGGGGCAGGGCCGCTCCGGCTCCGGCCCCGCCGCCCCCGCCCCGCTCCGCCCCGCTCCGGGCCGCGGGGGGCGCAGCCGCGGCGGTCCGGCCGCCGAGACCTTTGGAGCAGCGTTCCCGGTATCGCCGCTTCGGGAAAACGGTCCCCCCAAATTAATAAATACAATAAAATAAAAAAGCAATAACAAATAAACCCACACCCTCGCCGCGACGGCGGGGACCCCCGCAGCCCCCGCCGCGCCTCACCCGGCTCCGCCGCTCTCCGCCTGCGCCTCCCCGGGGATCAAACCCCGGCTACAAACGCCAGGCCGACGCCGCCCGGGGCGGGGATCCCGCGGGGCCGCCCCCCGCCACCGCCCGGCCCGGCCCGGCCCGGGGCCCCGCTGCCGCCGGCGGCTCCCCGCGGCGCTCCTCTCCCTGCCGTGCCGTGCCGTGCCGTGCCGTGCCGTGCCGTGCCGAGCCGAGCCGTGCCGTGCCCTGCCCTGCCCTGCCCTGCCCTGTCCCCGCTCCGCCCGGCCCCGGCCCGGGGCTGGTGTCGTTCCGCCGGCGGGTGGGAAGGCGGAGCTGCCAGCCGCCCCCAGAAGCGGGGGGGGGGGGGGGGGGGCAGGCAGCGTGGTGGCGGCGGACCCCGCTTCGGGGAGGAAGGCTGACCCAGCTCACCAGCTCTCAGCCCAAGAAACGGGTGGAGTTCTCCGTTTCTCCAGCAGTCCCTGCAGCTCCTCCATCAGTTAGATGTAATTTGTGCTTTGGTGTCACGCTACGTTATTTTACATTTTGCAGCAGCGGTTCCCTTGATGGAGACCAACGTCATCAGCATCGGTCTGAAATCTAGCCGGGAAATGTAAACACAACTTAGTGACTTCAGAGTTGTTGGGGTTATTTTTTCCCTGTCGTTAACTGTTCATTTTACATTAACCCTCACTAGGAGGGTGGCGAGGCACCGGAACAGGCTGCCCAGAGCAGCCGTGGATGTCCCATCCTTGGAAGTGTTCAAGGCCAGGTTGGATGGGGCTTTGAGCAACCTGGTCTGGTGGGAGGTGTCCCTGACCGTGGCAGGGGGTTGGAACCAGATGATCTTTAAGGTCCCTTCCAACCCAAACCATTCTATGATTTCCTCACCAATTCACCCATTACCAAGATGAAATGCATTCATCCAGAACAAAGTTCACCCTTGCCAGGTACCTTCCCTTTTAGCAGTCTTATAGGTGCAATTTGTCCCAGCTGTATGTAGAGAATTTGCATAGACTGGTGTAATTTCTTTTCTGGTTACACATTAAAGAACAATTTTCTTCCTTCTCCCTAGTGACTTTGCAGGAAAAAGAGAAGGGAATTGTAATGGTCTAAACAAGTGACCCAGACTTAAATCTTTTACAGAGTTATAAGCAGTGTGCTCCAGCACGGAGCTAGGACAAACTTACAGGTGTTTTTTTTTTCTTTTTTCTAAAATATTGCAAGGTATTAAAATGGTTGGAGATGATAGAAAATCAAACTCTTCGTGAAACAGTGAAGAGATTTGTACTCTCCGGCGTGAATATCAGATTATTTCTCCATCTATTTCAGTTAACCTGGGCAAGGAACGAAACAGTCAAAACTTGTTTAATATTGGTGTGCCCAGCACTCACTTATATGCATGCACTCATAGAAAGCCACGAACACACTTAACTGAGTATAAAGAAAATCTCAGCTTAAAAGAAACCAGCTGAGAACAGCAAGAGTAAACAGTTGACTTAAGAGGCCTAAAGCTGTCAGTTGTGCAGCACTGTGTGCTGCTCCATAGAAAAATCCATTTTTTGAAAAAAAAAAATATTTCTAAGCACCAGCTCCATGCCTCTCTGCAGCATCAGCTAGCCGGTGCTTCCCCTTTGGATGTGCAGTTTGTGGTTTAACATCTCTGTCTCTCAGGAGGCCCAGCTGAGAGAGATGCTATTAGGATATAGTAGCATCCACCTGCGAAGGCTCCAAGGTATCTGGGATTGGTTTGAGCCATGTCTTGCCTGCAGCTACCACATGCTTCAGCTCCCCTTTCCAGCTTCCTTCTCGCCTTGGCCAGGTCTGTGTCCATCCCATCTGATGGTTTAGCGTTCCAGCCAAAGCCAAATTTGCCTCTTTCTGTCCTCTCTTAACCTGTGTTAAAATCTTAGGATTTAATAGGTGATTTCCTTGTGCAGACGGGCCTGAAAGTTAATGTTTATCTGGTTGCTGACTCATTAAGGGAAGAGAGATGAAACACGCATAGTACAAACACTGCAGATCAACCCCCATATCAGCGGGTCCTTCCCACTTCCCGGCTCTCTGCTCTCAGCTCGGGGCATTTATTCAGCACTTCAGTGCAAGCCAGAGAACAGCCTGTGCCCCTCTACGCGTGTTCTTACTGGGAATAAACTCTGGGGCAAATGACATGGCGGTCACTCACTTGAAACCTCTTAAGGTATTTTTTTAACGAACACTGTCCATATGCCTTTTCTTCCCCCTTAAGCTCTTTCTGGACCTCTTCCCTGAGCCACTTATGGAGAGCTCTCTACTACCCTTTCCCATTCATGGGCTCCAGCAGGAGAATATTGTCTCTCTTCCTTGCAAGTCGCTGACACTGGACGGCCTCTGCCTCCCCTGCAAGCCCCTCCTTGGTCTGGGATGCAGGCAGCTCTGGTGAGGCTGAGCTGAGCAACAGAGGCCTCCTGCACTCTGTGTTGGACGGCTTGGGGTGAGCTTATGCCATTCCTGTTAGCTGAGCAAGAGTTAGGATAATCCTAAGGACAGCAAGCAAGGTCTAGGTCTACGCCAGGATCAACTGCAAAAAGGGGATAGCAGCTAACTGGAAGGCAGTTTCTGTTACAGACTGTGCAGAAGGGCAAACACGCTGCTGCAAGGGTTCAGAAAGCTTCAGAAAGTATGAACTACACCAAAATATCTTGGAAAACAATATTGGGAGCTAGAGAAGGCCTTACTTAGAGTATGCATTGAACGTGTTTCCGCAGAAGTAATGCCTCCCCTGCTTCGCCCCCGAGTAGGCAGCAGCTCCGTGGGGACAAGGGGAGAGCTCCAGGGAGCTCCGACTGGAAGCAGCCTGAGTTTGAGTCTCTTCCTCCAGACTTTCTGGTCATGGCGTTTTACACATATTTATGATACTGAGACAAGGCTACATGCTGATGGCAAACCCCTACCACTTGGGGATATTTATGATATTTCCTTCCTTTAGGGGAGCATTATGAACCTGCCCATAACATGAACCTCCAGGTTTTTCTGCAGGTCATGGCATCTCCAAGCTGCAGGCATGACTGCGACTACCTCCCTCCGCTTGTACCCCCACGAGACTGCACAGCAGTTACAGCAAAAGCTTATACTGAAAGCCACGCTAAGCAATTACGAAGACATTTTAACCGTCCCTGTTTCAACCCACAAATCAGCAGCAGAAGCAAGTGCCGTGTTCTTGCTCCCATCTGCAGGTGAGCAGCAGGATTATAACCACAGCCCAAAGAATGTAAATGATTCAAAAGGAGAGCAAAAATTGTCTGCTGAGACAAAGGCAACAGCATCCAACCCAGTAAAAGTAGGAAACCTGGGTGCAGAACGGGTGAGAGCCTCACCCTTCACTTTTTCAAGTCCATTATTAACAGTCAGGAAGCATTTCCCTACTTATCATCATTTATTGTTACTACTAAGGCCAGGTAAAGTTCAACGCATAGATAAAAGTAATGCCCATGCAGCTATGATCTGCAGCGCAGGAGCTTCCTATAGCTGATCACCAGCTTGGTGAGATGCCAAAGCTTAGAGGACAGGTCTACGAACTTACCAACACTTCTCTTTGAGTGGTTAATTCTGCTCTGTTTTTCTTGCTCAGTGAACTGGTCTCTGTTCTTACTTGCCTTTCTGTCACGTCGCCTCTGCATCTCCCCTCCAGAGTATCCCCCCAGCTGGATTTCTCTCCCCTGACTTCTTTTGCCGGGGGTAGAAAATGAGTCTCTACAGACTCAGCTCGTCTTCACAGATCAACAAGCTGTGAGAGGATCTGGCTTCCTGTTTCATTTCCGTTGAAGTTTTCAAAGTCACCCAGGCTGTGTATGCTTCTCCATATCCAAGCCACAAGAAAAAAAAAAAACTCGAGCATAACTCAGCTATTTATAAAGGTCACATTGCTACCTCCCTCCACATCTTCCAGGTTGTTTGAGGGCTGGAGATTGCAGGGTGATTTTCAGACCGTGATGTACTATCCATACCTGGTCTCTGTCTTGCTGGTAGTCCTCAGAGAGTCACAGCCTCTTTTTTTCGACTCCAATGTCATGTTTGGTTGCCAAGCATTTAACATTACTTATGCAATCAACGTGCTTTCTGTAGAAACACTGTGACCATGAAGAGGAAACAGGTGGTCCACACAAGCATCCCTTCTCTATTAAGATATGGACCGCGCTACGTAAAAGCAGAGCCTACGCAGATATAATTAAATCACCTCATAGATACAGGATTTTTAATAAGAGTAAGCAAAGGGCCCTTTGAGAGATTCTTTCCTTTCCCCTCCTCGCTCATCATTTTAAGTTAAGTAAGACCAGTGGTTTCTCTACAGTCTAAGGCTACTAATTGCTTCTTAATTACACCGTAGGAAGATACATCTCAATGCTGTAGCGTACGAGTTCACTAAATCCAGTCTCCCGCTCTGAAAATACCCACAAGTTCTTATTTCAGAGGCGGAAGCAGCCATTTGCCCTGACAGATTCCTCTTCTGTTGACTGTTGCTCCATGTTACAGATGGATTTAAAAAAACTTGCTGGAACCCAAATGGTAACTGATTCGCATTTTCCCTTTCGCTGGAATGTTGATTTCCCTTTCTACATCTTTTATTACACTATTTTTGTTAAATTAGTTTTAAAACTCTATTTCTCCGTTATCATCCTTGGATGAGGAGCATTGGCTTAAAACAACAAAGGAAATTTGGAAAAGTGGGGTTGGGGATAACCTAAATATTGTTTGTTGGCACCTCAGGAGCTGAAGGTGAAATCTGCTTTCCCTGCTCTAGTCCAAGGCTTGGGGCCCATGACTGCAAGCCTGCAAACACTTCTTATTTCACCATTTACTGTGGGGGAAGGAAGAGAGGAACAATGAAGAATTTTCTGTCTTTAGGTGTTCACTTGCTGCCTTTGAATGTTCTCATGCTACTCATGCTCCATGCCAGTGAGCATCCAAAGGCAGCAAGTGAACACTTAAAGACAGAAAATATATATCTATTTGCACATATTTATATGTATATATGCATGTATTTCTTTGCATTCAGTTTCCATTAGTAGAATAAGATAATTCTGAGAGGGGAAAAACTGCGGGCTGGCTACAGGACCAGTGCATCTCCAAGGGGAGTTTTGGAAAGAAAACTAGTAGGAGAGAAGAAAGAAACACTTCATATAACCCTCTTTTGCTTCACTTGCTCAGCACTGCTTTTTTAAATAAAGCAAAAAAAGCAATCTGTTTAATTTAAATTATACAGTAAAGATGATAAACTGTCTTCACTGCATTGAATTCCCTTTCATCATCTTAAATTCCTCTGTTGTACCTCATAATCCATTTTGTCCAGCCAGAAACAGTTCTGGATGTTTAGCACTGCCTACTCATCCTCTTTTCTTGGAGTTTCCACACTCTTTAGCCCATATAGCATATTTCTCAACCAAGAATAGGTGGTTCACCTGGATAAGTCTTTAATAACTCTTTAGGCTTTATCCAAGCAGGAAAAGCATGGATTACCTCACTTCCCTGCCATGCTGGGGCATGAATATTTGACTGAGCTCTGCATTTCTTCCATAGACCTGTGAGCATTTTTAGAGCATGGTGAAAATGCTGGGACACCTGGACACTCTGTGTGGCAGGGATCTAGGAACTTGGAGGAGTTTTGGAAAGCAATGTCATCTTTGCTCCAACAGGATCAGGCTATAGGCAAAAAAGGGCTCCAAAAGGGAGAAGAGGACAGACCAGGATCTTCTGCACCCCTTCCTTGGCAGGAAAGCCTCAGCTGAGCTTCGGAACTGGACTAAGTTACGAAAAATACAGGATAAATTCCACCCCCCGCCCCCCATGCCTTTTTTTATTAGAAACAACTAAGAGGTTTATGCAGGGTCATGGGGAGAAGAGAAAGACAAACCTAAAATGGAAGATGACAAGTTTGGTGTGCTAGAGGCAGTGACCACTGGGCTGACAACAAACTAAGCATAGCTGTGTTTTACTAAGTAGCTAGTGTTTGCATGCCTGCCTATTTGCACTCTTTATCACATTCACAAGCTGACGAGGAAATTTCCTTTGTCCACCCCCACGCTTCTGTGGTGGGTGTTATCAGATGGCCTCTCCTACCCGTGACATTCCCTTGTGGTTCTGTGAGATGTAGAAAATGAGGTCTGCATTTGACTTCACCACAGCTCAACATGCTTGTTTCCCTGCTCGCAAACGATAGGAGAGCTCTTGGTCTTCAGCGGCAGTTTGGAAACCCAGACATGACATGGCACAACATCATCCCGCAGTCTGCAAGCTTTAAGCACAAATGCTTTAGAGATGCAGTGACCGCCTGAGTTTGTCCCAGAGTTGCAGGCAGTTTCATCTCAATTACTGAGCTCTAGAGGCAACTTCTTCCTTTCTTTCTGCTTTCTCCCTTTCTATCGGAAGCAGAGTAGGGTTCCAGAGACAAATACCCCCAACTTCTCATTGCATGTAGTCACTTTTGTTCTGCTGCAACAAGTTGTCCTACCCTGTCGTCTGTTAGCTGGAAGAAAATCACCCTTTTAGGAACAATTATCCTTAGCATTGGCAACTTTCTGCTGCAGCCAAGAGGCTGGAGACAGGAGAGGTGCTGTCCTGTGCAGGTGCACAACAGGTTACTTAGTGGGTCAAAAGGTTATCCTTTTCCTTCTGAAGACTAATAATGGGACTAGCATCAATACAATCTTCTTTCTGGACAGATTAGGATTTTGGAAGCATCAAGCAAGTTAGTGCAGAGTTGCCTCCTGTGCCTGGGCTTGAGGACAGGAGACCAACATCTTCAGGAAAAGAAATCCCTGTTACAAAATCTGTGACAGGCCTTGCTTTTGGACAATTATTTGTAAATCAGATATTTCATACTTGGAATAAGAATCCATATTATGGCTTCTTTTTCTTTAGAAATCAACATGCAAAGATTCAGAATTCAGTTGTTTCTCCTTCAGGCTGTAAGACGTTACTGCCAGAAGAAACAAGACACGGCCTATTTGTAGGCACTTGCTTTTGTTTTTTTTTTTTTTGTCTAGTGTCAGTGCCTGGCTTTGCAACAGTGACTAAATATTTATGTTTCGCTGTCAAAAGTGCGTAGCAGCAAATCAAAGTAAGCATTTTAAGACCTGGGTGCTGTGAGTGACTCACTGAGACTACAGATCCGAATATCAGAGCACCCCCTTCCCTGGGCTTCTCTTCTGAAGGAGGAGGAGCGAGCCACTTTCTGCCACCTCCGCTAAGAACCGCAGCAGTCATCAGCGATGTCTTGTTTTGTACTGAAACAGCAAAACAGGATCACTAAGGGGAAGAAAAGAGCTCATTCTTTTTGGAGGAAGGAGTCACCCCAACCCAAAACATCAAATGCCATCAGTGAAAAGAACTTTCTTCAGAGGGAGACTTAGCAACAAGCAGGAAAATGAAACAGATGTAAAAACCAAGGCCAGAAAGAGAAAGCAGTAGCCTGTACACACAGGAGCAACAGTGCTGACAGAAAAGTCATGGAGAGAGACAAGGGCTTGCGCATGTACATGCCCCCTTTCATAATGCAGCTGATTGATCTAAATGACTTTTAGATTACTAGAAACAGTAACAGAAGATGTTGCTTTCTGAAAGACTCTTTGTGCAGATGATAGTTTGCTTATTCTGGATCGCAAAGATAAACATCCTGGTTCTATTTGCCATTTTCTTTCCAGCATCTCCTAACAGAATCACCATCCATGCTGACAGCAGAAATTAATATATGTGCTTCTTCATTTAGCAAAACAACCTGCTGCTAAGCTAATATACGCTCTACTTGTCTATATATTTCACAACACAGAAGAAAGGATGACATTAATTTCTTTTAATTAGGATATGGGACAGGAATTCAGAGGCTGAATTTTTATTTTTGCAGTTGCATCTTCAGCAAATCCTTTTACCACCTGTTAAAAAAGGGGAAAGGAAATAAAAAGCTTTCTCCATCTGTAAAGCAAAGCTTGATGATTAAAATTGAGAGATGCTGAAAATACCATGGTGATGAAGACTCTTCAGCGGAGTATACAGCCCCCGCTGTGATGACAAGCAGCACTCTCTTTGCCCTTTGCAGTCAGTTACAATAAAGACAGAATTCTCCTACTTAGGGATGTTCAGCACCTTCCTCACAAAGGATTCAATGATTTCTTTTTCTGTAATTTTTTATGGATCTTATCCCTTTTGACATTCTACTATTTAGACTGCAAGTATTAGGATTTCTGCTTTTCTGGCAAATAAATGACATACATTTTACTTAAAAAATAGGCCCGTGTTGAGAATGTAAACATGAAATTTCCTGGCTGTTCCCATATGGCTTCTTCTCAAATGTATACATACACACACATTTCCCTGGACCCCCCCTTCCACCACAGAAATTTTGTCTCAGTGGCTTTGGATGTTTATAGGATTTCCAGAGATCCCACAGCCCTGCAAGAACTGTTGTTCCCTCAGCATGTCAGGCATGCAGAGATCCCAGATTGTGCACAAAGCAGCCTGTGCAACATAGCACAGAAGGTTTGATCCATCTTCAGCCCGTTGGACTCCAAGCACATTCGCTACAAGTTACAGGAGTCAGGAGCTGGTGCTTCATTTCAGCTTCTTGCATCCATTTTACAGAAGGAAGGTGCGGATTTTGAGTAGCACTAGAAGGACAAAGCAGAAGTCTTTCTTCTAAGTTTGGGAGAAGGAGGACTGTGTCTTGGATTCTGCCTTTATTTCCTCAAAATTTCTTCTAGATGTAATCATATCCTCTGAACAATCTGGATTTACATTACATCAGAATAACGCTACTTTCTGTGGCACTTCAGGATGACAGTTTGAAGATACTCGAAGCTGCCACCACATTTTTATGGGAAGGTTTTACATTTAAAAGGATCATTAACTATACAATCACATAATTGGATCCTTACGTCACAGGTTTTGTTTGAAAAGCTTAAACGGTTTCTACATATGTTAATAAACTTGTTTTAGCGCCGAGAGCATAAATGCATGACAAATTGCCTGGGAGGAGAAATGAAAGGGAGACCATCTAAACTTCCATTTTTGTGAGGGAAGAAATCTGACACGCTAGAGGCACAGCAGGAAACCAATGAGGAACAGAATGTACAACCATTGCTGCTGTTAAATATAGATCCTCAGCTCTGAGGCGTTGAAGAGCCTTGCTCTTGGGGTCTCTTCTTCTGTCAAGCATCTCATATCCCAAAAACACCTCACCTTCATGACATTTCAAAAAGTTGAGTCAGATGAGGGTATTCTGCCTCTTTCTCCGTCTACTCTAAGTTATTCCAGAAGGTGCTGTAGCGCTTTTCTACGGGTCATGCAAGCATAATGTTGCTGGATTTTCTTTTTTTAAGCTTTTTTAATTAGATCTAACATAACTGTCAAATGCACAACTCTATTATGCCATCAATTGTGCATTACAAGTGAAAAAACCCAAGCAGACGATTCTTTATGCTTTGCTACATTTGTTTTTTTCCAAGTGATATAGTATCAGTCTTTTCCTCCACTGACCTTCAAGTATTGCTCTGACACAAAATGTACTAGTATGACTCAAACAGCACAATTACAGCAGCATCATGGTAAAGTAAATATCATATAGTTATCCTTCCTTCCACTGGCAATATTTCCAGGAGACAGACTTCATAAAGAGCTACACCCAATAGTAAAATAATTTGCGCTCAATAAACAAATACAGAGAGCTGTTATAAAGGCCAACATGGAGCTCAGCCAGAAATGAGCCACTACTTTTAAGTGGCAATATGTCAGCTGCAAATGAGCAACTCAACAGAAGCTGAGATATTTGTATAGTCAAACTAGTAGGAGGCCTAAAATGGCGAAGTTAAGGCTGCGGGTGGTAGTAGGTTTTGCAAACTGAACACCCTGTGTCTCCATACATGGACCTATAGTTTTTGAAAGCTCCCTGCCCCTTCCCCCAATGTAACATTAGATTTGTCTTGTTTATGGAATTAATGGAAACATTTCAAAAAAGCAGCCTAAGCGTGGCTGAGGGAATGATAAATACATGCTAGCCGGCTGCCATACCTCATATTTTCCTCATCGGCAACAAAGACGGGATTTCACAGTGCAACCTAAGCAGAGACCTCAGCTACCTTCCTGCCTCCATCGCCTAACTGCTTTGATAGACTTGCTGAGCCAAACACCACTGCTACGAACAGTTAAAGCAGTTTTGCCTTTTTATATGGGAGCTCAACGGTGTGAAAGTCAGCTGCCTTGCTGGAGCCAGGAAGCTGAGGTGGCTGTGGCATGGGCGGATTTAGGATGCAATGCCTGCTCGGTCACCTCAAAAGGTGGCCAGGACATGCAGTGTGCTTTAAAATACTGCAAGGCGACAATATTAGTACATAAAAATTTTTATACATAACTCGTTTAAGTGCTGGATCTCCATGTGCATAGATTCTTCCCAACAAAACCGCTCTCAACACCTGAGCACTTTGTTTCTAGGACAGGGTACTTCGGACAAAAAGCTTTGTCCTTGTGGTGAGTCCACCCCTCCTGCCCATCTAATGCCCATCACCATAACTGAGGATAGGCAGTCAGCAGAAGAACATGGATTCCCACACAGCTCTCATGATTTGCCATTTGTGCCTCTTCTTTTTCCCGACACAAGTGTTTCTACATCCTCCCTCCCAAGAGCAGCTAGGAAAGACCTTTTCAAGTGTTTCGTAATTAGCAAAGAGCCCTTTCACTTTCTCTCCCACAGAGTGGTGTAGGAGAGCCGTAAGTATGCACAGAAGGGAAGAACTTGGAGAAAGAGGAGTAGACGTTTTGGGACACCAGCTCCAGCGGAGCTCCCCAGAGTGATGCAAACAGAGCTCTGGGGATTGCGTCCTCCAGCAGAAAGATTAGAACAGCAATCCCTGCTAAAGGTAACGCCTTTCAGTGCAACACTGCTCTGCAAGGAAATAACGTCATTTTTTCACTTCCAGTGGCCGGAGAAACTCTTAAATGTTAAAAAATAAAAAAGACTTGATGACAAGAAATAGCTGCAAATAGCTGCAGGGTGGCAGCTGCCCCATGACAGCACCACAGCATGAAAGAGAAATACAACAGCTGTTTATACTTAAGACAACCCACCCTTAAACTACTTTGTTATAGAAGACCTCCAACATTTACAGAGAGATGTATTCTTCATCTAATAACCCTTTAGCGAATTGGAAAGCTTTTCCCTTGCACCTCTAAAATACAACAGAGAGAGAAGCTCAAGTAACATGGTAGAAGTTGATACTTGTCTGCCTGACTTGGGCAAAAAGGTCAATGTTTGACATCAAGCAAACTTAACCATGGAAAATAAAACCCTGCATTATATAGGACAGTAATATGAAGGCTCTGAAAAAAACCCAAACCTTTACAACTTCAGCTGAAGCTTTCACGCTGTTAGATTCCACAGCATGTACATGTGGTTTCAATACTTCTTTTTTTTAAAAAAGCCACTTCAAATATAAATAGATTATCACAATTGTTGCTTGCTAATACAGCGTGTGATGTGTGATAGAAACAGTAAACCAGAAAAGCAAGATTGCTAGAAAAAAATACTCAGGTTATCTGGGAATAGATTTGTAAAGCAGATAAAGAGTTTCTGTAGAGCACTTAAGTGCAGAAACAGTTCGCATCTGAACTAATGGAAAAGAGCGTTACCATTTCCTCCTTATTTTTTTTAAAACCGACAGATGGTGTTTAGGCCTTGTAAAAGGTTACCCCTCTCAACTCTTGCAGCTGACTAACAGAGAAAAATATGTTCCTTGATTATTTGTCAAACCAAACATTACAGACTCAAGAGGAAGATTCAACTTTAATCAACTACTTGCACTACTTACCTAACCACTCGCAACTGGAAAAGTCACGGCATGCAAACAGAAACAGATGTTTTCTTTCACAAACAAATGCCATCCCTACCCATCCATAAATCCTTCGGAGGATGAAAAGGAATCATTGTCCTCTCGGCCATGTACTGACTATCCCAGAAATTTCTTACTCAAAGATACTTATAATATCTTTATTAAATACCAAATAAAGATATTTTCCTCTCTCTGAACTTTATCTCTGCAGTCTCTTTGGGATACTAGCTTCCAAGACAAGCGGCAAATACTTCTAGGGGAATGCTTTTAACTTGCACAGTGAATTATTTTGAAGGGATGCCATCTATTCTCAGTATAGTCTTATCTTGCCTCCACTTGACCCATTAGCTTATCAGAAATTACTGGAAATACTTTTTAGAGTAAAAATCTTGATAACTATTCTGCGTATTTGAACATGTTTCCACACCAATTCTCCTCTTTCCCATCTCCAGGGGTTACCATCCTCTTCAGCATTTCTCCCATCCTGCTCCAAAGATGTTGAAAGTTGGCTGCAATGGCTTTCTCATGGCTGAACTGCTGGATGGCAGTGCACTCTCTAAAGCCAGCTGTGACCTAGTAACAACTTACAGCCAGTACAAAGAGGTAGCAAATAGCATTGTATCAGTGCAGAGAAAAAGACATTTAAGTCAATTAGATATTTGTTGTAAAGTTCCATACCAAAAAGCAGAACATGCACAGGCAGCCATGCAATGGTTTCTGTAGGTGCACCGTTCTTCCCTTGGTCAGACTCTGAGGCGGTGGCAGGGATCAGATGCACAGTTAAAGTCCAGAGTTGTCCATGCCTACTCTGAAGGAGGCTAACTTATTGGCATCCTAGTTAGACATATATAGTAACCTGCTTTCTGTGTTTGCCTGCCGTCTTTCACTTGTTTCTCTCTGTAGTCTTATTTCTCCCCAATCTCCATCTGAATTGGCCTCCCTGAGTACATTTTGAATTGCTGGCTGTCTTGAATTGGACATAGCACCCTTGGCTTTTTCACGACATCAGGCAGAACAAGCTCATGCTGTTATCATGTCATGAGTACCATGAGTAACTCAGATTTGGGAAAAGCTTTAATTTCTTTCCCAGGAACTACCACATAATTCAACTCTGAGGCAAAGCCCTAGGGAACCAGGCTCCCTTTCTTTGTGCATATAAATAATCACCTATGTCTCTCTTCACCACTGCTATATTTCTACTTACAGAGAAAGCAAAGGAAGGGCAAATATCACTTTATGCATGACATTAGTTTGCAACCCCTGAATTCAGAAAAGAACCCCACAAGTAGTGTATGTGCAGTCAACATACCTTGAAGAAATCTATACACTTTGTCAACATACATCTTTTTGCAGTATTTGCAGCATGCATGCACTCGACTGCAGCTTCCACCCTTTCTTACAGCACAACATTATCTATTTGTGCCAATGTAATTTAGCAGTACAGACATTATATCCTTCATTTCCTCACATCTGATGATCTTTCAGAAGTAAGGTAGTTGGAGAAACAGCAGCATATGGAGAACATGTTTTAAGGAGTTCCAGTGAATGACCAGTTTTCTTTTCTCTTGTGAGTGCTTGCATACATGCCCCACACTGTGTGATAACTCCAGGCAACACCATACACGTTCGCACAGTAACTGAATGTATATCTATCTCAGACTTACACTGAGCAACAACAGAAGCATCAGACATGGAAACTGAGGAACAGTGTAGTGCCTACGTGCAAATGCAACTCCCCGACAATGACTTTGCAAATCAGAAAGAGAAGGACATTTTCCACTGCTATTGCCTGAGTTGCAGTGGAGAATGCTCTCAGCAAAGGTAGTGGATCTACCTTGACAGTCTTGCTGCAGGTCATGAAACTGCTAGCTAGCCAGGGAGACAACTTCCTCGGGGTCACATCATTAGATCATTTAGTTTTGGCAACCACCAGGTATGAAGATTGCCCTGAAAGGTTTGATTTTCTACAGAACAAAGGACAAAGCTGAAGTTTTATGTGAATTATGAAGCAACTCCTTGACCACAGAAATGTGCTAGAGGGAAAAGAAAACAATGACATTAATTTCTTGACTCCTGGCAGAAACAACACACAGCTATTGGCCCAGCATAAGCTCTTAAGCAAATCCGATAAATTACCTGGAAGAAAACAACGTTAAAAGGAACAGTTATGAGACCTGAATCTCTCTCATGCTCCTGGAAGAAAAAAAAGTTTGTCAAAAGGTGAAGCAGTTACAAGCTCAGATGATTGCCTCATCCATATCATGACCACCAGAGTAACAGCAATTCAGCTAAGATTTTCATACCTAAAAATTCCCTCGAGTGGGATGAGAGAAAACAGAGAGCCTCTTACAGCAAGCAGATGACTTCCCCAGTAGAGATGCTGACCCCTATTGCAACCTTATACTTGATGATGTATCAGATATTTATACTATATCCATACTTCATCAAATAGCGAATATAATATTTCCATTTTAAAAAGTAACAGACTGTTAAGCGCGTGGAGGTCTTGAAAAGCAAATAAATAGATAAACATTAAGCAAAAAATCAGGTTCACTTAGAAAAATCAGTACTTAATCCAAAAAGACAAATAAAGACAAATAAAGACTGGACTCGCTTTAAACTTGAGAACCATTCAACACCCAAGCTGTGAGATGGAGTACAACAGCATGCTTTATGTTCCTTGCAAGCAGGTCTGAAAAGTGAGGTAAGATCTCCAGTTGTCCTCCACAACAGGCAACCAGGGTAAAAGGAGCAATAATGACCAGATTTACACCCTGCCTTACTTTGTGAAAGATCATTGGAAGAAACAAGTTTAGGTCTCCATCAAACTCCAAGAGCAGTGAGTAATTTTGATGTTCAGGCACATTTTGGCGGCGATCGAGTTACCCTCAGGACACTCCATCCTAAAAGCCTCCTGTTAAGACTTCATGATACACCATAACATTCTTGTCCCATCAGTGTGATCAGCTAAGACTGTCCACTAGCATCTAAAGCTCCCAACACCACCAACAAAACCAGAACAAACAAATGGATGCATTAACTCCTGTAACTGGGACTAGCACAGATTCCCAGCTTTGAGTTTTCCTGGCAAGCAGTCCTGAACCCTCCGAGTCCCAGGACAGCGCTCCATCACCAAAGAAGGAAATACTCTCTCACCATCAGTCTTGAGAGATGGCAAATTAAATGACATCATTCTGCAAATACTCAGTGGATCTTGGCATCACTGCAGGGAAAGTCTGAGAGCTTGAAGAACCGTCCCTCTCAAAGGATCACATGGTTTTCAGCAACACACAGGCAAGATGTGTAAAAACAGGCAAGATACGTGATGTAAACTGGTATTCAACCAGAGTGATTAGGCAGATTCCCAATGGTACAACAGGGTAAACTTCCAGCTGCTGCCAGGTCTTCCTCAGTATTTGGGAGTAACCCTTGGGATAGCAAGCCCTCGGAGAGACTGAGTTCAGGGGGTGCTAAGTGAATTCCTGTTCCTAACTACTGCCAGGTGAATCTTCAGGAAGCTTAATGTGAAATTTCTGCAAGTAATCTTTGGAGATACTCCTGATGTGTAATTTCAGTGTGGAAACAAGCCTCCTGCTTGAGACCCAAGTAAATCCTCTTGTTGAAGTGAGGGTGCTAGCCTCACTAAAATCAGTGTTTGAAATTTAATTTGAAAGTGAAGAGTTTCAGCTTAATCAAGTCCAAGGCAGGTTACAGTTTCCTCCCTCAGTATGAGAAGAAATGAGTTTGATGGCTACAGGAGCTGGCAAGAAAACTCTCCCTTGTCAGGGTAGACTTCTGTGAAAGGAGTTCTTGAAAAAGTCAGGGGAGCTAGGCTGGCTATCTGAATAGTAAAATGAAGGCCAGCAGTAGTCAGCTTCTGTTTTTTTAATATGAGAGATCTCCATGCTCAGTTCCATCAGAACAATCTCTCCTTAAGGCAATCATACTACCTCAGCTTCGTAGGCTGAAAAAAAGAGGCTGAGAAAATTCAATGAGAGAAAATTAATGCTCACAGGGGATGTGCTGAAAGGGGAATCCAAGTTTTACATAAATGATCACGGGCTCTAGACTGACCGTTGCTGCTCAACTTGGGAACATCACCTCAGGATTTAATATTCTAAGAAGCATCAGCTCAAAAGAAGTCAAAGCAAGGTGAAGATTTGGAATATTTAGAAAAGGAATAGAGAACAAAGTGCCATTTTGCAACTGTGTAACTCATGATGCACCTGTATCATGAATATTGTGTGAGCTTTGCCCCCTCCTATCATAGACAATATACAACTTGGAACAGGGAAGGTTCAGAGAAAGGCAATTAAGATTATAAATAGCTTCCCCACGAGGAATAAATAGACCAGTACTCTTTAGCTTGGTAAACAGATGACCAAATGAAAAGTAAGGTAGAAGACTGTAAAAGCAGAGGTAGGACACAAAAGTTGGGGAGATGAACTGCTCATTGTCTTTTCCAAAACAAAACTTTAGAGACATCAAAGGAAGATGTTGGTGGGTTCTTCACACAGTATGGAGCTCAAATGCATAACCTGTTGCTACACAAAGTTATGGATATCAATGGTTTATGGCCATTCTAAACCAATAATTAGATATTACATAATCCTCAATGTACTTTTCTTCCATGAGATGTGAAGACATCATTTTGTCAGGAAGACCGTTTAGTATGACAGAGGAGAATACACTGGGATGGTAATGGACAGAATGTCTTTGGGGTGCTGGAAATTCAGTTTGCAGAGATTAGTGTTGCTTTGGTGTTAAGGTTTCGTCCTTTCTGTAGTTCAATATATTCATCCTCTTTGGATGGAAGATATTTTCCTTCAGAAACCCAGAAATTTGTAGCGATGAGAACCAATACACCACCACAGGCGTAATGATGGAATCTAAAGCTTCATCCACTGCAATCGATGCAGTCTCAAGTACCTCATCTACACATTTCCTCAAACAACAAGGACGAAAAGTCCCTCCAGCAGTCAAGAGAAGAATGTATGTGTTAAGAAGAAAACTCATAAAAAAAGCAGCTTTCAGATTACTGCTCTTGACAATTAGACAATGAAAACATCATGAGTATCATCTTCCCTGAAGACAGCTCAAAGAGTTCATGTATTAAACCTCAGATGTCTCTCTAGCATGTTTCATCATTTTAACCTACAACCAGTGGGGAAAACTGGAAGCTTGGTGCTGCTCTTCAATACTAGGGTTCATTATGGGTTCTTTTATTGGAAGGCAGATTGGCTGATGGGAGTTTATTATTAGCAGGCTTGGTGCTGGATCTCCTGACATTACTAGGGGAATAAGAGGAGATCCAATAACTCCAGCTGCCCCTCCAGCCCCATTCCCCTGAAGCTTTTTGGGTAGGGCTAAGGGGATTGAATTAGGGGAGATGAGAAGCGTTCCTGTTTTGAGGACAAAGACATCATGAGAGAAGCATATTCTGCTGTTCTACACATCAGGCTCTTAGTCCCTGTGGCAGGTCAGCAAAATGGGAGATCTCAGTCTTGTATTGATGCTTGGTGTTACGGCATAGCACGGAGGACCACTGAGTGCATTTACTTGGGAAATAGTGAGGTGACCACCAGGTGTGTGTGAAGCGTGAGGTGCTGGGTATGTGCCTTTGCTTGCCAGGAAGGAGAGAAAACAGTGGGCACCAGCTCCTTTGTGGTGATGAGAGTTCATCGTGCTCTTGCATTATGGTGCACACAGAAAAAGCCTTTTGTCTTGACTGCTTGGGCAGATGTGAATGTGCAAAAAGTACTGGGAGTACAACCTCTGCAGATGCAAAACCTATCTGTTACTCTCTAATATAACCTCCATCAAGATTTAATTTCAGAAAAAAAATCACAAGTTGTTTGCCTGAGGGATAAAGCAGTGGTTCTGACAAAAACACGATACCTGGAGCTGGTTTAAACAAATACAGAAACTTGGTCTTACCTGGTTCTACCTCCCTCCACATGCAGCTGAATCCCTATAGCAGAGAAATTAGTAACATACTCACACTGAGTCTATACACACACAGAAAGAGTATGCGAAGCTTAGCTCATCTTCTGGACATGGTAACACTCCTTACGCTAATCCTGAGCACACAAATACACTGCTGTTCGCAGCAAAGATCAGCTGTCCAAATACTTCACTAAATACCAGCTACTCATAGCTTTCACTACCCACAGCCGCTAGTTAAGTATATTCCTGTCCTCATTTCTCTTAACATTTTGAGGACCATGGGGCTTAACCTCATCAGCCACTGGCTCTCCCCTTGGTTACATTCATTTCTCACTCACCAGTCCCTCTTTTTGATGGAGTCCTACACTGACTCCCTCAGCAGTGGGGTTTTAACATTTCCTCACAATATCATGCAGTACGTTACACGCAAAGAATATCCCATTATATTTTCAGGCACCTTCTACTACCAATCAGGTTTGCACAGGCACTGAAATCTTTTCAGGAAGCCAGATGCTTTTGCTGTGTCATTCTGGAGGATCTCTGCTGCGCCCTGGCCTGAACGTGCTTTTGGATTTGCGGAAAGAAAAAAAAAAACAATTATATTTTTCTTCTGTTCATCAACACATTAATAGGCCCATCTGAGAATGAGGATGACTTACTGTTAAGTGACCTCTATACTCAGACAAGAGAAAACAAGGCTCTCCCATCCTACTTCTCATGAGCACAGGCAGGTATATGTTAAGGAAGACAATGTAGGTTGCGTCCCCGACCATGGAAATATTATCTAGCCAGGCTTTCTGCTTAGCAGTTGCACAATGGTTTTCAAGTTAAGCTGTGTTCTTCAAATGCGCAACGGAGAACTCCTGCACTCCCAAACCCCACTTCAAAAGTACTGACTCATGCACTGACTTTACAGTCTGGCAAACTCTTCTCCCTAAACTATCAGTAAGAAGTGATTGGGGTATGTTATCAAAGAGAAACATTTAGACACATTCTTCTCTTGAACCTCCCTGGCTCTATCAGCTATGATATTGACTGCCATTCCCTAAGCTCTACAGTGTTCCCACATCAGAAACCTCATACCAGCTGCTTTCACCCATGCTTTTGGCTTCCACTCTCTATCAGACTGAGGTGCTGGTTTGTTGTGTGCAGGACAGTCGAGAACTGTGCCCAGCTGAGTCCAAGGGGCATCTGCAGCCCTGACTACACAATTTAGCAAAACAAAAGGACCCTACACATACATTATCTCTTCAAAGCATTTGAAGAGATATCCAAGTTGAGGAGCCCATCATTCAAGCTCTTCAGCTGGAAGCTCTTGCACCAAACAGCAGGTTTTAGTGCAAAACTCTGCTCTGTCAAAAGATGTTAGCTTTCCCGAGTAAGAGGGCTCACAGAGAGGGCCAGAAACAGTGCACTCTGGTTCACATATGAAGAATGTATCTCTGCCACTTAAAACACCTACAAGTGCATTATTTCTCTGTATAGCATTTGGGTAACTTCTCCCCAGTTGAGTGTACCTTCAGCCAAGGAAAAGTATTTTTGAGAACTCAAGGATACAAACTGTTCCATGGAGCATGTTGCCATCTATTTCCCTGCCATGGGAAAAGCTTTCAGTCACTCATCCTTGGCAGTACATCCTTCCTGAATATTCTCTGTCTCTGTCAACGTAAGATGTCTCTCTCAACTGTCTCTCTCAGTAGTAAATTGTGAGGAATAAAGGGACTGTTTCATCACTTGACAGGTAACAGTGGAAAAAGGAGTGGGGAAAAAAAAATCACGTATACAATGCAGTAACAAGCATAAACACTCTGTATTGTTCCCTGACCTTTCACTTCATTTTGAATTGCAAATGGATTAATGATAGCAGAAAAAGGAGAGAGAGATGTACACAACGAAAAACTTTTCTGCTTCATCCCTTATAGGATGCGAACAGAGTTTAGCTGCAAAACCCAAGTCTTTACAGTTGAAAGTAACTTTTCTTCATAATGAATCTGGAATGCCTAAAAGATGTGGGAAATCTGTTCCCCAGTTTAATAATAAACTGAAATATGATCTTTCGGTCTTTAACTGGGAACATCTGGTAGAAAGCTTTGCTGGTCAAAGTTTACTGGCTAATAAAGACTAATGAATTTCCACAGTTAGAGTTACGCATGTTTTATATAAAAGCAATCATGACACTACAAAGCACTCAACACTTAGAGCAAAGGCAAATATTATTTTGTAAGGCATGAAAGAAAGATACATCATTGTAATTTAAAATTAATTTTATGGCAATAAAATAACGTACTTTTTTCTTTTTAAATACAGAGCCTAATTAAATTATAACCAAACCTAAACTTTCAAACTCCTTAAAGCAAGAGATCAGACAAATATGTCAAATATGTTTAATTTTTTTCAAAATAACTGATGGCAAAATAAAATATTTACATCACATCATACTGTGTAAACATGTAACGTCACTGTACAAAGAAATATACATGCAAACTAAAGCAAAAATTTAACTAAAACAATAAAGGAAAATAATACACAAACATAATGATATGAGGTTGGTACGAATACACATCCAGTTTCGAAGTCAGTTGTATTTCTTTTAAAAAGTTTCTGTACAACTTTACAAAAAAAAATCCAAAAAACAAAAAAGGAATAAATAGAATACAGTGGAAGCCGCAAAGCTCAAAACTAACCCAAGCTAGGTTATGGCTTAAGACCCATATATCTAACTATCGTGGGATGTCGGCTTGGTTTCTTTAAACATGGCATTTCACACAAACATAGATGACAACACACCCATATGAACTCAGTGATGCACAGAAAACCATCTCTTTTTAAATAGCTCACGTTAATATTACTTCAACCTTAAAAACAGTTACTAAGACAATTACATTACGTGTCAGATTCTCATCCGACCACTACTTTCTGAATGTATTCTTCACCAAAGAGCACAAAATTCATTTGTTCATTTCACAAAAAGAAGTAAACACAGATTTGAAAATTCTAAAAAGTAGTAAGTGTTGAGACTGATTTGGGGAAAGTCAGACTTTGGCATTTTGAATATAATAATAAAATTTAAAAAGTGTCACCCTACTTCTTAACCAGTTTGAGATTTGGGATATGAATCTCTCTTTTTTTTTTTTTTTTTTTTTTTTTTTTTGAACAATCCTTAGAACTGACTAGTCTTGACTAAATTCTATGCTAACCCTCGTCTTAAACTAATAATGACAGTGTGGTACAACACACCTGCCCCTGCCCACCCAGAAACCCCAAACACACAAACAAAACCATAAAGCTCGCCGTACTAAGTATGTGCTTTTTCTATATATTTATTACAGTTACAACAGAGGTCCTCATAAATAGTTGCATAAAATGTTAAAGCCACAACATTGCACATGATATGAAAGAAAACAAAATCCCAAATGAGTGCATTTACAGTATTTCATCCTGCTGTATACTGCTTGACAATCGGGTCGGCAAGCTGGGCACCAACCCGAAGTCCTTTTCTAAGGGGACAGTGAGTACTGACCCAAACTGAAGACCCGCACAGTGGTATACCACCATTTAGGAAGGAGGGGGGAAAAAAAGGATAAGGGGGGGGGGGGGGGGGGAATTACAGACCGAAGGCAGGTAACTGTCTATATACAAGTAAGGCCTACATTTTATCAGAGCAAAACGATTCATTCTATTTGTATGCAAAAACTTTGAGGTTGGATGCACTTAAAAGCAGAGTCTGATCTCAGTGCACTGCTACGTGAGATACATACAGGCGAGGCAACTGGAAAGCTCTAGGACCAAGTGAAAATCAGATGTTATAAATGGAGGCCGTCTCAATGGGCAGCCATTTTGGTGAGTCTTCTCCAGGCATGATTTCATTTTTGTTTAACACCAGTGCTTTGAACATAGGCATTTCTTCCTTGAATAAATCTTGAAAACGGTAGTTAAGTTCACTTGCAAAATTCAACTCTTGTTTATTAAAAAAACTATTTTTTTTTTTTTTGCAGAAACCTGAATAAAATACTGTTACTGTATCGCTCGTGACTGCTTTTTGCAGAGTACAGTGCTATCGTCCTCCACCCCAGTGAAGTCTGCATTGCCAGTCCCCCGCGCCACCCCGTGCGGGTCCCCCTGGAATGCGTTTGCACACGAACATTCGTTAGCAGCTGGTTGGCTCGGGGTTTGCTTTCCTCAAAATTCAAGTCAACAGCTGATTGGCAGGAGGAGTCTATCTCGATTCTGACTGATTGGCAGGAGGAGTCTATTTCGAGTCTGATTGATTGGCAGGAGTCCATCTCCAGTCTGATTGGCAGGTGAAAGAGAATGAGAGAGAACTTCAAGCAAGGTCAAACTCTTGGCAAGAGCCTGCTCTGTAAGAAGTTTTTAATGCTACGGATGGGTCGAACATCATTCTGGTGTTTTCGCCGCTCAATGAACGAAGTCAGTCTGGATGTGTCAATGCTGTCAGCACTTCTGCTATTCCCCAGCTGCAGCCATTGCTCCTGGAGGGCCAGTGCAGCCGAGGGACGCTTAGCTGGGTCATCCTGAAGTAGGAAGCATACAAAATCTTTGGCCTTCTGGCTAACTCCTTTGAAGTAGTCATCTGGGAAACTAAAGTCTAAGCGGCAAATATTCAGGCAAGTTTCCTCTACGCTTTCATCCAGGAAAGGAGAGACGCCACTAAGAAGGACATATGTGAGCACTCCAATGCTCCAAACATCTGAAGTGAGGGAAACAGGATTTCCAAGAATAATTTCAGGAGCTGCAAACTCTGGGTTTCCAAGTAACTGGTGGATATAATACGTGGTATTGAGCTGGACTGCGTCTCCAAAGTCAGCCAGTTTTATTGTTGGCTTAGTGGAACTCTGGTCCACCAAAATATTTTCAGGCTAGAAAACATAAAAGCAAAAGTTAACACGTCTCTTTTCAAGTCAGTCTAACACACATTTAATGCTCCAACATTACTGTTTGCCAGCCAGTGCTGTCAGCTCAAGAACATAACAAACAGCTACAAGCTATGAGGATTACTGCTGAAGACCAGCTCTGCAAAGCTCCTAGGCAGGCCTACCAAGGCTTCCCCCAGACCAACTGGCAGGCAGTCTCTTGCCAACTACAGTGCGCAATGATTGTGTTTCAGCTGCTGGCACTATAATTTTTGCAGGAAACCTAGTTCTGCCAGATAATACTGCAGATGTTTAGAATAACAGCTCTGCAAAGTTTCACAGGAAGCTGTGTTTGGGAACTTAAGCTTGAAGAACAGCAATTACAAATACAGGGTGAATAAAGCAACTGCTCTATTTGCTTTATGACAGAGAGACAACAAAACCCTTGCATTTAAAGACTGGAAGACCTTGTCAGAATTTTCATGATGCTTTCAACAGAATTCAGCTTTACTTGGTGATTCTTTAACGCAACACAGCTGTACAGACGGAAGTCAAGCACTGTTATGAGACTATGGCAGCGGCAGACCCTGTTGGATACACATGGCTTCAAGAGAACTGCCCTTGGCGAGCTGAAAGTGCAATTATTTTTATGGTTTTATTTCTGAAGCCACTGCTGTTGTGGCTGTGATCTTAGCAAAATGAGTGACTTAGCTACAACTAGTTTTTAAGACTGGAAAAAGTACTGGTGAACTCCATATAGCACTAGAAAACTTTAAATGTTGGGTCTCCATGATTTGCAGACCTGACTGGTTCTGCTTGGAAAACAGAAGTATGTAGAGGGAAGATGCCAGCACTTTTTGCTTTTTCTCACCATGACCCCTTTTGGCTAAAGAGACCCTGCCTACAAAGATGACTTTTCAATGCTAAAATTCCTTCTTATCCAAATACAGGTGGAAAATAAGAGTATAAAGGATAAGTTTTTAATTAATATTCACCTTAAGACCTTCTTATATAGCTTTTCCTACCAGAATGAATCAAATCCTTGTGGCTCAAGTAAAATTCACAGGGTAGAATACAGGACCAATAGGTACCATTCACACAGATACCACAACCCTCAAAGTGCAATGATGAGAAACAGATTTGCAGGAACAGAGGAAAACAGTCTCTTTCACAACAAACTCTATGCTTCCTGAGAAAGAAATGGATTTCTGCTGCAAGTTCCTCAGAAAATACATAAATAAAAAATAATCAAACAAAACTGTTCCTATCAGCAATTATTTCCAGTAAAAAGGAACACACATGGCCAGCAAGCTTTAAGGAGAAAGCACAGGGATTTCAAAGTTTCTGCTTTGCTGGCTATGAGTGATCTAAAGCATTTGGGGATGGAGCCCTGCTCCATACCCTTCTTCACACAGTCTCAAAGCAATTCACAGTTCTATGCTCTGATCTGCCAGTTTCCTAGAAGAGGGAGGGGTTTATGCCTGGAGTGGCACACACTGGCAGGATTCCCATTTGCTCCTCACCTTTAGGTCCAAATGTGCTATTCTGCAGTTGTGAAGATACTGCACAGCTTCCAGAATCTCTCCCAGGTAGAGTCTGATCTTCCCTTCTGTGAGGTTTCCCCATCGCACGACATAGTCTAGAAGGCGACCCTGGTCAGCCCTATTGGAATTACAAGGGTTATATTTTGTTTTATTTCAGATATCAGAACTGAAAGGAAAACATAAGTTTTGAAAGTTATATGAAAAAGTGCTTAAGGCAAGTGTCCCTTAAAAAATACAACTGCATCAAGTAATCACCGTTTCTGATGTTTGGCTTGATCATCTGTGAAAATGTTCTATGTCAGTTACAGCTGACCTGCACCTACAATTCTGAAGTGGGAGCAGAGGGTGAAGGCAGACAAGGAAAGGAAGAAATACTGTAATTTTAGCCAGACTTGAAAAACTAGGTATGTCCTGCCATGGACTACAGGAATAACCATAGCCTGCAGCACCTAGAAGACAGAGGACTAGTGTATGAAGAGGAGATTTGATTTCAAGCTACCAGATCACAACATTCCTAATTCACTTGTATAATTGCTCTATATAAAATCATTTCTGGACCTTCAGACTAAGGTAATCACCTACGTATCAGTTTAATATATCCACTTATTTCCTTTTGAGTATATTATTAAACTCAACATTTTAATAACAGCATTAGACACCTGCAATCTTTTATTTAGGTGTCTTCAAACTTCTGTGAAACCTTAAAGTTCCTTATTCATAAACCACTATATAAGCCCCGGCAAGTCAGCTGCACAGGTTGTATTTTGCAGATAACATTATGGTCCACACACATTTCTAACACTAGTATGTAGTTGGTGGAGGTCTCAAAGGTATCGAGAAGGCCAATGAGCTGGGGATGCTGGAGATTCTGCATGACTCCAAGTTCATGGGTAACCTGGTCTCGCTTCATCAACTTCTTATTCACAAACTTAGTGGCTACTGCTCGCTTGGTTCCCTTCTGGTCACACTTCTTAACGACAGAAAATCTGCCCCTGGAATACAATATTGAAAGGAAGGAATTAACAGAGAGATGCACTAAGGACATACCTTTACTTTGAAAGATATCCTGAGAGAGATCTAATTTTAGATTTCTAATAAGCTACCCTTACAGAGCAGTTTCTGGACATAAACAAGAGTTGTAAGTACATGCACCTTCTACAAACTGTGTCTGTATAATAATTAGCTCCTGATAGAGATCTGTTTTATCACATTTGCAGAGAACTCAAGTCAGAATAGCATCCAGCTTTCCAAGGTCATCGTTAAGTTGGAGAAATGAATATTCTGTGTGACTTATTTTGCTCATTTTCATACTTTTCTGTCTGTAATTTTCATACCCTAAATAAAAAAGTTTAGGAGAGCTTCACTGCACAAACAGTGTCAGTCACTGTAAGGCAGGCTTAAAAGAAAAAAAAAAAAAGGCTATGTAGCCTCCCAAAGTATTTGAAAAACACACATCCCTTAAGCTATGATACCACTTCAGCCCAAATATGTTCTGTTTATGCAGTGCCATCTAGTGCTGGTAAAATTTGCTCTTCCTAATTTCTACTTAATCTAATGTAATTCTGGCCTTTTAGGCTCATATGATAAGTCTTTTTCAAAGAGAATTTCATTTTTTAATGAGAAGTTCATATTTTGACATAGACAACTTTGGGGATCAGCATACAGAACGCACCTGCCAAGCTCAGCCACTTCACTGTAGAGGGACTCAAAGTTATCTTTCCAGATTACCATGATCCCATCACTTCCAGGACCTACAAAAAAAAGAGGACAGTATGGCCAGCATTTAATATCGTCAGATCCTCCTCAGAACGAAACTGTTGACATTATAACCAATGGATTGTTTTAGATGTTTGCAAAAGGAGGAATATTTGGACTTCATATTCAGTTTGTGAACAGACTTCAGGAGGAATTTGCCTCAGTCAGACTGGCCCCTATCATCTTTTGCTTGAACCTGAGTGTGTGCATATTAAAAAGCAACTCATGGCCTCATGTTGTCCATCCTCTTGCAGTTGAGAAAGAAAATGATTTCTGTAATCAACTACTTTATGGATGGTTTATAAAGACTACTACAACAACAGAAGGCAAAGAGTATTCTGGAGGAGATAATGCACAAGAATTGACTACAATCAAACGGCAAGTCCTTCAAGTCCAAAGGACTGAAAAAGACTTCACAGACTGATGTTGAAACCTTCCTTTGTGATACAGCCTTAAGAGTTTTCATTTTTCTCTTACAGACTGCGGAAACAAGGGGTAGGATGGCTGCAGAAAAACTGGGGCCAGGACTTTGTAAAAGTGTTGGTAGAGCTCAGTAGAAGGGCTAGGGAAATACAGTTGTCTGTCTTTTGAAGTCTAGTTGCAGAGTAACGAAGACATACCAAATTCTGGTTTAGTTTTGATTGGAAAGTGAATGCTTACTTTTGGACAAGGTCAGTAAGACCAAGGACTGTGGCTGAAAGATGGCAGTTTAGTCTGCAAGACTTCTGTGACTTTGATTCTGGCCAAATCACAGTTTTGGGCTTCTGTACTGATGTAGGAAGGACACTCATTACACCAGTTCCTTAAAGCACGCAGTTTCACACTGATTCTTGTCCATCAAGAGTTTTTTACTCCCCTGACTAGGAAGTTTCCTTGGCTGATACACTATCAGTGGAATCACCCCGTCCTGTTAATCCCCATATGACACAGGGTGGCAGCAAGACAAACTGTATTACACACCAAAGCAGCCTGGCCAATGCAGCAGAACAAATTCTATAGTGGAACTAATTCAGGTGCAGTGGGAACGGTCTGTACAGGAATGAGTAATGTTGGCAAGTTGAAGGAAACAGCAAAAAAAATAGGTATCTTACATTATGTCTCATTATCAACAATACACCTGCCACTGGGAAAAAAAAGTTACCAGACAGTGTAGCAGCTACCTGAAAAAAAAAAAGCTCTATTTTTCAGGGAACATTAGTGTAAAGACCAAAATTTTGTTTTCTGCCTCTTTTATATATTGCAACACACCCATCCTAGGGCTTAACTACCGGCTGTCTTGGGTCGGTTAGCAGGAGGTGCTGGGAATAATCACCACCTCAATATGCGGGCAGTAAGGCGCTCACTGTGGCTGCCAACACGCTGAGCTCAAAGTGGCAGCACTGATTATAAATGCCGAAAGATTCAGATGAGGTTTTGGAAGGTACACATCTTTCACAGTCTCATTTCAACATTCCAGGAAAATGGCAAAGTTTTTTGGAGAGAAGAGAAGAAAAAAGAAAAAAGGGGGGGGGGGGGGGGGGAGAAAGAACACATTTTGGAGGGATTTGGGAAAACTGTGCAAGTCTCCATATCAGCTGGGACAGATGTACAAAGACAGAATGCAGCACTTCATATCTTATTTTCTTTTATATGAGTCAATTTGAGACAGTCATTCTACCTAAAATCTATTAATTAATTCTCACCAATGGATAAATATATGGGCCTCTCAATAGATCAAAGGACCCAGATCGCAGCAATTGTTATAAACTGCAAGTAAGAAAGCCTGCTATGCTGCTGTCTCACTCTGTTTTCCCTGTTTCTAAACATGGAGGATCCAGACACTTAGGAGAAGAATAACTGGATGTACAAACACACATTGAAACTTATCACTGTGCCAAACACATCAAGTAAAAAACATTTGTTTTTTCCCTTTGCTGTCTGCCTCCAAAACACAGGCATTTTTCATCTTTGCAGGTTTTCTTTCCATTCTCTCACAAACATTCAAGTTGCCTCTCTTCAGGTACTGAAATAATGTAATTTAAGTGTAGATCCATGATGCAAAGACAAGAAATAGTTATATGTTCTCCTGAACAATGTGGCTTTACAATTCAAGCAAAGGAGCATATTAAAATACAGAGAAACGCTACTCTTCTTATCTGTACACTTCAGAAATTATACATGTTGACATAGTAACTTTCATTGAGACTAAACTAAGAATGTAGATGATAAAATATGATTTTATCATAGCATGTTTGAACTAGTATTGACAGACAAGGTAAATGAACGTCGACAGTACTGTGTAGGCATCTTGTCTGTATGAACCTCTAATTAGTTACATCCTAAAAGTGCATCTATTCCTGCTGAAACAAGTAATGTACCACAGGTGAAAAGGTCTGTTATAATATTTCTTTAATAGAGAGATGCCCAAGAGCCAGGGTTTTGTTTTTCCTGTACTATGGGTACCAGACACATTGAATGTAATTAGATAAAAAAAAACCAAAGAGACAGGCCTACCTAAAACTCGTAGACTGGCGGAAGATGAAACCGAACCCATATCGTTTGCAGCTATACATGTATAGATACCATCGTCTTCTGCAGTGACGCCAATGATTTTCAGTGAAGCCTCTCCTAAGTCACTGGGAAACACAATGGCATCCGTTAATTTTATATTCATTTTACAGACCTTAAGTTATGGAAATCAGACAAAGTTAGATTGATACTATCAATATTTCTTATTCTCCAGCCCCTGTCTCTCTCTGGACAAACATTACTAACCCTGTCCCTGCCATTTCAGAAGCATCTACCAGAATTTGAGCACTTTGTGTCCGTCAAGTATCTTGGAATGTCCTACAGACTATTAGAAAAACATCCTCACTGACACCCTGTCTCAGTATGTCCTAGGCTCCATTGTGTTTGAAAAAATGTTCTCCCCTGTTTCTTCCTGCTTCCTCTTCTTCTTTCAAATTATGAGAAGCTGTATCGAGACAACCATCCACCACTGTTCTTTCTGAAAGGTTAGTTTCCATCCCTGACTCCCAGCATATAGAAGCTGATCTAACATTTGTACTTTCAGAGCATTCATCCCTTGTAAGAGAGGGCTCTACCTTCAACACAAAAGGTGCACCTCACCACAGCTTCGGAGACCTCAGAATCTGGGAGAATGAGGATGGGAGGAAACTAAAAAAGTTCTCCCTCTGCTCCAGGGCAGAGACAGCAATAAGCTATGCAAGACCACAGAAGAAAGATTCTGCAGACTCTTCCTTAATCTTTCTCACTGCTCAACCACCCTTTTTGTTTGATGGTTTGTCTTAAAAACGTCTACTTAACTGTTCCTCTGTGCAATTCATGGCTAGTACTTTTTTGACTATCTGCCATGGACATGAACAGCAGATAATTCTATTTGCAGAAGTCTCTTACAAATGTGAATACTTGGCAAGTCCTCCCTGCACTTTTCAACCCTAGGCTCAAAACAACCCTAACATTGTGTTATTCTTTCACAATAGGGCACATTTTCAAGATTTTCTATCATTCTTATCGCTTTCCTTTGGATTCATCCCAGTTACTGCAAGCCATTTGACTGACTGAACCAAAAGCTATTCGTCACGGTCTTCACCACATGACTTAATTTCAGGGAAAAAAAAAATGAATGTAAATTTTAGGAACGTAGGAAGATGACCCCCTCCCCCAGCTCCAAGAACATTTAATGATTATTATTTCTAAAAGTCTGTCAGCCACAGCCAACAGGATTTACTGAATATAATTCTGTAACAGTAATGGATCACAGTGAATTAAACCTAGTGAATCTAACTCTTACTTATCTCTCGCAATGGTCCTGGATGCAGTAGCAAAGCTGCCACAATGCCTCTGTCTCCCATAAAAAAAATTATACCCAGTGAAAAGGAAAAAGCAGCAGCAGCAGGAGGTAAAAACGAACAGTATAACATGCCATCGAGTCTGCAGGTAAGCTGGGCTATACTGTACAACCTCTAAGAAGATGACATACTCTTCTATCTATTAATGAGGGAAGTTTTCACAAAAAACCCACCCATGCTGAATTGAGATCATAATTCATAAATAAGACATTTCTTCACACTGAAGTTACTCATTAAACAATATCTTCTGCATATAAAAGAATGCATTTTCAGAAAAAAAAACCCCAACCTGTTCTAACATGCAGTTTCACATTCCAAAATACAGCAATTTCTCTCACTAATCAGGTGTTTGAGTTCCCAGTTAGTCTGTTAAGTTCTATCATAGCAAAGCTAAACCCAGACAAAAATGTTAACTTCCATGCTTCAACAATGAAGACAGCGACATTGCCATGTCAGCAGGAACCAGAGGCTTTTCTTTGCAGAATACTGTACTGTGATCTGAAAGCAGTCATTTGCCTCAAAAATGATTGTATGCTACCAATGGAAGTAAGGGATTGGCAGATGGCATGTCACAGCACTGGCATGTCACAACATACTATTCTGGTTCAAGCACTAGGTCAGTGTGACAGAACCACAATGGCTTCTGCAACAGCTAATCAGAAGTACCAGCTGAATTTTCTTTTGTTTTCAAAAAAATCAACCGAATATGGCATTTGGGTACCCCAGCCATATACAGAAGTTACACAACATTTCCAGAAAACCCCAGCTGTGAAATATTTCTGTCTGAGGGCAACCCAATCTTTATGCCTCAAAGCCAAAAGCTATCCCATACCTAAGGGTGCAAATAGAAAATATAACAGTTTCAGCAGTTCCTGTTGAACATTACACAAATTACTGTACCTGTACGAAATGCTGTGATGACCGTCATTGCTCAGTGTGTTATGATCAGGACCTTTCCAAGTAACTGAAGCCTTGGGGCGACCACAGACTTTACACCTAAGCACGATGGTCTCTCCTGTCTCACATGTTACCTCACTCAATGGTATTATAAACTCTGGGGGAACTGGAAAAAAGAAAGTTAATGGCATTAGGTCAATTAAGTTAGTCAAATTGCTTTTCTGTTCCTTGCACTCTCTCTCTTCTATTAGACAAAGTAGTATGGTGCTTTCAATTTCCAAGGTGTATCTACCCCTCTACCCTTGGAGCACATCCATGGTTAGGTCACTTGCTGGGGCTTTGCAGAGCTAGTAACTTTTCTCTGCATGAACTTGGACATAACACTATTGCTATGCCATGGTTAACCCTGAAGCCTACCACGGTGAACCAAACGCCCTGTTTATGGCAAGCTGAGGAAACCCTACAATGAAAAGTATTTAACGACTTGCTCAGCCAGGCTATCTTTATATCCAGCTAAGTTTGCAAAAGGGAACACAAAACACCTCCCTCATCCACTGCGGCACTGTAGTGGTTTTTCTTTTTTCATACAGGTGAAACTCAAAAAGTTTGGTTTTGTTTATTAAGATAAAAACCCAGTTTGGCTCTGACCCCAGAGGGCCACTATCTTTGTCCTGATCAGCCTCTGCACTGGGCAGGCCCTGAATGTTCCCTTAGGTGCAAGGTTAAAAATAAAGCAGGTGGTCTCCAATTCCCAGCCTTGTTATTTTGCAAATTCAGCAAGGCCCAACTTCCATATCGTCTCCATGCAAATGCAGTAGAGTGCAAATCTTTCTGAACGTGTCAGGACCTTAGTCCAGGTGTTTTATGTTGTTTCGGACTTGTGAACAAAAATGTGTTCCTTGCATCTTAAAAAACAAATACGACATACTTCATTAACTGTCTCCCTTATCCAAAAAGGGCCAATGTGTATTTTGATAGAAAACACTCAGTTCCTGATGTAATTCATGTCAAGCAAATTTAAACAAAGTAAATCATGTTCTAATCAAATTATATTTACTGAGACTTTTAGAAATTAAAGCAACTTACCATCATAAATGTAATTGGGGTTGAGAAGCTGGAAAGGAGAAATTAAAGAATTAATGTCCTTATAACATTGTAAGAAATTAAAGAATGGCAGAAAACAAAGTACAGGGATGGTTCAAAGTTAGCTGTACCTGCAAAGATCCAAGAAACATCTGAACACCAGAATTTACGCACCACTCTGCTATTTCTGCACTATCCTTATGCTGTATCATGCTTGCAGGCTCAAAGATTGTGTCTTCCTGTTTTCACATTTGGCAAACACTGTCCATTAAAATCACTGTTGCCTCCAATTTCTTCATGTGAAATTCTGACAGCAGTTACTTTTAAAGAAATCCCAACACAGCTGCTTTTGGAAACTACTAGCTCTTTGTAACACTTACCTTTACAGAAACCTTGTTGGCAAGTCCTTCTCGGGATTTGCGGTAACCATTTTCTAGCTTGCCTTCCCTTTTGCCGTCTTTATCTTTTTTCTCAGATTTCTTCCTTAAACGGAGTGCTGTGTGCCAAGACGTTGACTTCCTGAATACAGAACATTAAACTTTCATCAATTTTTTTCAACTCCAGGTTACATGTTATACTCTCTACTTTCAAATGGCATGGGAAAAGTATGTCAAAATGTTATTTCATTGTATTAAAGTATACTGAAATGAAATAAATTAAGTATTCCACAAGGGATGCTACCCTTGGTTAAAACTGTAAGCAAGCTAGTAAGATTAGTCAGTATTTCTTTAAATCATTGCTGGCATGGTAAATTTTCTATATGAAAATACAAACTGTCAATCAAACTGAGCAATGATCAGTATGAAATCTGTATCAAATACAGCCTATAGAAGCTTTACATAAAGCTCTACTGCTAAGAACTTTGCTATAATTTCTCCCATTGCAGATTTGAGAGAGATCTTCCTAGCATAACCAGATATTTTCAATAGGTTTGTGGCTCAAAGAGGAAATCTAGGAACTCTGAAATCTAATTTCACTTGAAACAAACATTTAAGACTGTTTTCCTAAACAAAGGTGCCTAGCCTGACAACTCATTCCATTAAATAAACCAGGAACTATTGTTGCTCTTAAATCAGGTATTATTTCATCATCTTTTCCCCGAAGTGCACTACTACAGCTTTTTAAATAAGGAATATGTGCTTGCTATTTCTTATATTTGGAAGTTTGCTAAGGGACATCTCAAGTCCTCATTCTGCTTGATGTTCATTTATTTCTCAAACATCACATCAACTTTTGGTTTAAAAGGTTCAAAGCCTTGTCTAAACTGGAAATTTTTCTTCCTTCTTCCCTTCTACACACACCCAGGCACTCACTTGATGGTTCCATCAGGGTTGTCAATGATGACTGCACTGGTATGCCCCAAGACATAGCCGGGAATCCAGCCCTCGGCTGCGGGGCACTGATCAGTGGCGGCTCTGAACACCAAAAACATGTTCTGTTGGTTGCTGGCTAGAATCTGCACGACCTCTCCTTGGTAGACATTTATCTCATCCTCCTTCACTGCCGTGTAATCGTGTGTCACCAGCATGGTGGAGATATTGCTACTGCTGCTACTTTCACTCTGCAAGTGTCAGTTGGAAGCACAAAGAGGGGGAGAAAAAGAAGCAAGTTTAAAGTTCATGAAGATGACAGGCTGTTCTTGGCCTGCTACATTACAACCATTACCTGCATGATCCACATAAGCTGTGGTCAAACAAGAGAGCTACTATTTCTCTTTTAGAGCTGCCTGTGTCTATTTATCTTGAGCAAATTAGTTTGATCTTTGAGTACCTTCATGTACAGCTGCTGTGGAAATGTATTCCCGTTACTTTTACTCAAGATTACTTCCTTTAACTAAGAGTCAGTTTATACATAGATCTCAACTGGTCTTCCTTTCAAGCTCAGACATTGAACCTTGCATCTTTATCAGGCAACAAAACTACAATACAGCACATAGGACAGTTTTTCATGGTGTGACAGGTGCAGTTTCAAAATCATAACAGGTCAAGACTTTACCTCATAAAGACTGGAAATTCCAACAACCAAAAATATATATAGTCTTTCCTAGTACAATTTGTCAGATCTCAGACACCAGCCTTCTGCACACAAAACATGACAAAGTACAGAAGAACAAAATAGGCTTTTGACAGTGTCTCTCAAAACCTCAAGGCTTATCTCTGGTTGAATCTCTATGATCAGGTTTGTTCCTTTAAACACATAGGATGAGGTAAATTACTGACATAAGAAGGTATTCATTTCTTGGGCAAAATAGACCCACTGAACTATCAGAATAAAGCTGGAACTCCTAACTGATTAATGACTATGATAGTTGAGTGTTGTTAGCTGTTTATCATACACTTTCATCTAGTGTTCATGAATGTTGCTCGTTTCCTCACCGAGCATTTGCAGAAAGCTAATTATGGCTGATCAGGTGTACAGTAAAAGTCATGCTACTTTTCCAAACAAAAAGCCTTCTCCTGGACATGAATCCACTAGAAATTATTATTTTTTAAAAGTAGGACTCATTTTGTCCATTTGCATGCATTTCTCATATGAGGTTTAATAAATGGAAGTGTGAAATCTATTTACGACTATGCAACCTATTCCCTGAAGTAAGTTATTTCCTTCTTGAAAGAAGTTAAAACCAAAGTGGATGGCCTATTAATCATGTGGTGTGAGGCGTGTATGTGTGTGTGCGCCTATCTTTTATCTCTGTTGTTACTTCAAACTGTTTCCGTTCACTACCAGTGAGGGCTTGCTATTGCTTAGTAGTAGCTGAGTTGAAGAGGTCAAATCAGTACCCAGCTGTAGCTGGAGACTACTATGACTTATACAGCATAAGCACAGGTTAGCACCACGTATGTGCTAGCAGTGAGTGGAAAGCTTGGCACATAGGATTAAAACAACGCCAGTGTTTTTTTCTTCAAAATGGTCAAATATTTCTCCCCTCAGTGCTGAGGAAATACAGCGGCGGTCAGCGGACAGCATAGTACAATGGCAGTGCGGAAAACCACGTTCTCTTCCAACCTGCTAATGGCCTTGAACAAGTCACTCCATCTCTTGGTGCCTGTATTCCCCATGAGTATTTTGGCTGGCTAGTCTACTGAGAAACCAAGACATTTGGAAAGGAATAGTCTCGGATTACTCATTCATAGCATGTGCAGCACATCGATGCTTGGGTTTCCAGTGAGTCTGTACGTTTTATTCTAGCTGGACTATTTTATTCAACTGGGTGAGTCAAGTCCATTCTGTCTTTTTTCCCTATTAGGATGATGAAGCAAGTGCTACCACAGAGAAAGATCTCATCCTGGATTGCACCTCTACTGTAGGATATTTATGTTTAATTCCAGATGCTGTATTTCCAGTGGGAGAACTCATTTTGCCTGGCTTAGAGGAGGACTGTCTGCGTGGTCTTTTTTACTAGCAAGCCCCTTCCAAGATTCAGGCAAACTGGGAATACTAGAACCAAAAAACCAGTCTCATTTTCAGTCATTGTTTAAGTTAAGACTACAACTTGCTAGATTATTTTAGCTAGATGAAAAACAACTCTATTCAGAGAAAGCTGGATTTTTAACTCCTGTTAGACTTACAGGAGGAGAGGAAGCGAAGGCTGAAGTAGCAAAACCAACCTAAGCCCCAAACCTTGCCCCACACACTATTCCTGAACATTCTGTTTCTTAGCATGCAGCAGAATTTGTATAACTGCAGGAGTCACCTTCCTGTAACATAACATTTGTTTTAATATTTAGGTCTTGAAGGATCATATTAAACTCTGAATATTTCTTATTTTCAATAAGGACAGATAAATCTGTCAAATAAACAAGAGTCTGGTAACTACTAAGTGACAAATGTTCTTGTGAACATGTTTATATCAGAACTTATTCTCACCACAGAAAGAAAGCCTTTTCTTTTGCCTTGCAAGGAAGTAATGATTCTTGCACAGTTAATGTTTTTCTACTGCAAGTCATCACTGACCTCAATTATGGGATTAGAGGAAGATTTACAATCAAAATATAAAAAATTCCTCCCATATTCCTGAAATAGTAGCAAAAGCAATTCCTTTTTCTTCTTCTTAGAAGTAACTTTTCCATAAGTAACCAACCTTAACCATATATGCATGTAAATGCACACACACAAATGGTTTAATCAAAATAAACCCTCGCAACCTATTCTCTCTAGCCTGTTGAATGTGGTGTGAAATCCTGCTAAAGTATGGTCTAGAAATGAGGTTATAAATGAAGAATTATGACCCATCTCAGTTACCAAACTAAAAGAAACACAGTTGTGAAGCAGAAGGCATGCATTCAGATATTATGTTTTACAGTAAGATAAAAACAAGCAATGGTGTCTTTGCTGAGATAGTATCAAAATTCAAATGTTTTGAAAACTCAGTGCCATCCTGTCTCTCCCTCTCTCTTTTTTTAGTGGAACGACATCATTTAATACTATGCAAGTCTTCTCTGCATATAAAAAGTACCACCACCTTGACTCACATGCTGTGCAATAATTGCGAAATACTCCAATTATTCCAGATATTATATTATCATCATGTTTTGCTAGACTGAAGATAAACACAAGACAGCTAAACCAAATGAAAAGCTGAAAGAAGATCAGGATAAAAATACAATACATGCAAAGCATAATTTTTTTTTCTGAAGCTATTATAAAAGTAAGTGTAAGAACTAAGAAGTCAAGAAAGCTCTGTGTGTTAAACAGTTCTATAAAGAAATGCATGCATTTTAAAAAAGTCCAGCAAGTTAGGTGATTTGCAAAATTGATATTGCATACAATTTGTGAGAGAGTAGAAAAACAAACATTCGTGAACACAACACTTAGAGAAAAATCGAATGTGAGTTTAAAAAGAAAGGCACCGTAGCCTGCCTACCACATCCATGGCAAGTGCCTTGAAATTTTTGCTTTATATTTGCACATGCCCCTGTGATTGCTGTGTTGCGTTTCCTGGTGGACGTTACTACAGAGAATGTGGATTCTGTTGATACCCCAGCTTTCCGCAAAAACACACCAAGTGCATACTAAAAGGTTGAATCTCCAGACGCCCAAAACCAGTTCTTCTTACAAAGTAGAAAAGACAAGTGGAGCCGCTATTTGTTTTGGTTGTAGCAGAAGAAGGATTATTTTAGCTAGGTTTTGTTGGCCTATTTTGAATGGATTGCAGGGAGCTTCCTTGACCAGACACAGGATTTAAAAAGAGAATGTTGTACATCAACTAAGGCTGAAAGGAGAGGGGGGGGGAAATAAATTAATAAAAAATAAAAATCAAGCAGCCCAGGGAACGTACTGTAGATGTCTCCACGAAGTTAAAACTCAACAGGACAATGGTGGCGGATTTGTGCGTGAAAGGGAAAAAAGCCCCAAGGCAGTCTGCCAAAATCTCGAAGTCAGATTTAAGTGCTGGCCGCAATGCATACCCCAAGGTGCTCTGGCTGCCACGCTTCAGCATGTTAATTATGTGCCTTCAAATTAGAGACGAAAAAAGCAAGGAGAGCGAGTTAGTAAGTATCAGCCTAGTGATCTATTTTTTCAGCAGAGGCAGAAATTGCATCTAATGTTAGCGGTTGCTTTTGTGTCTGTATACATATCCATGTTTGGATGTATACATACACAGAGAAGTAGATAATTTTGGGTTTTTAATGTGCAGAAGATATTCGAACAGTTGATTATTTCAGAGCAGTACAGCACTGGAGAGCCAGAAGTTAGTACGGAGAGTGATGGTAACGCACAGAAAGGGAGCATGGGAAGGTTTTAGAAGAGCTCGCAGGACAGAGGTGCTCCGCTCTTACCCCATTACTCTGGGTGGAGTGAACAGACTGCTCGCTGGTCGAGGAGCATGTGCTCATGCGGTCTGTGTCCTTGCTGTGTGAAGAGTGGCGGTGGACCTGCCGCTGGAGGGAGTCATTGTCCCCAGGGAAAGTGAAGGAGCCAGGGCGGCTGGCAGGGGATGCTGGGATGGAGCTCCAAAAGGAGCCCTTCTGCAGGGGGCTGCTGGGTGGAAAGCTTTCTTTGCCAAAAGGAGAAGGGAAAGTCGTGGAGAGAGGAGAGTTCATTGGTGAGATGGCTCCTGGCCTTGGCTTCCCAAGCGTCAGTGATCCTATGCTGTTTCTTGAGCGACTGTCCTCTGAGCTTCCACGTGAGTCTTTCTGGGCTCCATCAGCTGAGCCAGAAATGTTTCCCGCTGTCTTCCTGGGACTTTCAATAACCTTCATCTTGGGAATCTGCTCAGCTTCTCTCTGAGGACCATCCGGTTCTGCATTGGGAGGGTGCCTGTCTGGCTGGCTCAGGCCAGTTTCTAAGGAGGTGTTGTAGTGTGGCAGGGAGAGATTGTGAATGGACATACCTGACATCTTGTCTGCCTCTGCTTGGGCCGAGGCTGCAGAGGAGACCAGGACTGGGGAATGGTGTCTGACAGGCTGGGGGATCCGGGATGGCCGGCTACGGCTGGAGCTGGGGATGCCACTACAGCTGCTGGGGCCGCTGCTGTTACCGCTGCTGCTCCCGCTGCCGCCTCCACCACTGCTGTGGTTCCTCTGGTACTCGATTGGGGATGTCAAGGCTGCAATGGGGGCAGGAGGGGAGGCGATCAGGGAAGGGAGGGCAGGAAGGGGAACAAGAACAATTTAAAACAGACATGTTTACTGGCAAAAGGAGAGTGCTGTTCAAATAAGATAAATTCCTTTAGCAATGCTGGTCATGCCATAGACCTCAAGTCACTTTTCTACATCACACCTTCATGACCTGCTATATGTACCTCCATTAAAGATGAAAAATCTGAAACCAGGAAGAAATGTTTTCCTCTAGGATCACATTGTCAGTCAGCAGCTCATCTGGAAAAAACAGGTGTGACTGAAATCTCAGCTTGTTGTTCCATCCATTACAACTCTTTAAAAAAAAAAATCTAGATTGGGGCAACAGCTGATGAGTACAAAAATACAGCAAGAACCTTCTAGTGTCACAGCAGACACTAACGTCTTCTACTTTTCTTCTGCAGAATCTAAATGTAAAGGTGTGACAACAATGGCCACAAAAATAACACAAGCAAAACATATTCTGAATAGATGCTTAAAGTTCCACTTGGGTTTAGCCCTTAAAGGCTTGCATTTGATTAAAAGGGGTACACAAGCTCTCCACCTCAATGGATGGTGCCAATCTTGATTCACTCCTACAAAACATTTAGAAAATTTCACCAAGAGAACACCATGTAAATTAAGACTACCACTCTTATAATAAATGCTAGCATCTGTTCTGAAGCAGAAATGTGGCACATATTCTCCAACTGTTCTTTATTAGCTCAGGAAAAAGGAAACTTGCAAAACATTTCAAAGCCAAGAAACAACAGATGAGAGAAAAGTCGTTCAATTATGAACTTCCAGTGAGAGGAAATAATTTACCATTTAAAAAGTTGCGCTGGTTTTCCAAAATTTGGTTAATTTCGTGGATCCATAACTGGCGGACTCCTGGACTGGCAGAATGCAAAATAAAGGTCTCCGTGACATCGCCCGTTCTTGATGTTAGTGCAAATTTACATGGATCGCTGTCCACATTTTCCTCCAGGGAAAGGCAACTCACCTTCATGAAAAAACCAAAAGATAATTTCCTTCATGTATTTTATGAGAAACATACTTCTAAAATCTCTTCACTTAGGAGCTTAGAGTCAGATCTTCAAATGAAGACCATCCTTTCCTTCAGTAAAATAATACCATGAAATGAAGGATTACAGTAAACTAAGGATCAGCGTACAGCTTACTGACACACTGTGCCTGAACAATCTCCAACTGGTCAGTACAGCCCAATGTTCTCTATCAGCCCTCACTCTCCCTTCGTGTTATTTAAAATGCTGAGCCCGCTGTGTAGCTCTACCAGTGGCCCACAGCGAAGGCTTCTGCTGCAGAGACAGCAATGCCTTGGAACGGGCTCTCCAGCCGGTGCTGAACGGGATGCTCAGCTGGCAGGCAGAGCACCAAGGCGAATCAATGGAAGTAGGGTCCATGCAAAACGCTTCACCAGGAGGGCTGGTGCACACTAATACCAACAGTTTTTGTTTCAGAGAAGGCTTGAAGCGGGAGCAAACAATTTTTGTTTGAGGGATTTGCTTGCAGAAAAGCTGACATGTCTAAGAAGGTGGCATTACCTAGAGATGCTACCTACACATTTGGTCTGATTTCAGCTGAAACTCAAAAGAAGGGATACGTAAAGAGTTATCATCTTTATTTGCAATGCCTTTGCAATGTGGTGTACACACAGCACAGACCTGAAGACTAAACTCTTTGTGAATGCTTGTCCAGGTTTGTACAAGAACACCAGTTTTGGCATGCTTCACATGGGAAGTGTGAGTGCTGGAATCCAAAGATTTCCATTTATCATCAGAATGAGCACAAATTTGGTAGGAAGTAATTTCAGGAAATGACTGACACCTCACTGTGCTATATGATTGCACATCTAGATCGTCACTAGTGACTCCACACTGAATCAGAAACTGTTACCTTAGCAGAGTTTGTGCAGGGGAAGCAAAGACTCACACACAACAGTTACCTTGATACTGTTTTTAAACAAGAATCCGGGCATGGAGAAACCTTTCTTTTTATCTAGCAGCTCACTGAAAATGACAATCTGCTCAAACAGGAAGACCCGTCTCTCCTTGCAGCGTGGCAGAAGTCCCGTGTCCTGGTCTGTAACCAAGAATGTGTCCTGGAGCAGGAGCTTACCCTGGGCTACAATTTTACCCTAAACACACAGGCAAGCAGAAACATATTTAGTGCAGTTCTTAATTTCTTTCCCCAATCAACCTTTTTGAGCAGATGCTCATGCCAAAATAGCTTTGTATATTTCCCAGTTTCTGAGTGTCACTGACCATTATATATTCATTGATCCTCTTATACACAAGACATTCTTATGCCCTTTCTCAAAAAACAAACACTGTCAAGAAAAAAAAATTAAAAAAAAATCCACCCCACCCTTTTCAATTCATACTGCAGTTTGAGGTTTAGTAACACTGAGGCTTTCATCTCTCTAGCCTCAGTAACTCAGTCCTTGCCACCCCCAACACAGTAACTCGTATATTCTTCTAATGTCTTCCAGGGTTCTGAAAAGGGGAAGAATTTGAGTTCATACCTGCATCACAAAGCAGAAAGGGCTTTGCAAGTAGAGCACGTGACTACAGCCTGGCTGATGCATACTGCTTCAATAGACAATTTCCATCTCTTCTAGACTTAGCAAAACAAGGAGAAGGGCTACAGCTGCCTCAGGTACTTTACTGACCTTAGCAACTCCTCCTTTGCCTACACTGCTGAATTCACGTCTGCTCACCTGCTGATACCTGATTACTTCACTATTTTGCAAGTCATTAGTCAACAAGGGAACTGTAATAACACCAGCACTTCCTAGATTTTGCAGAAGGACTTGCGTGGTGTGACGGACACAACAGGTACAGCTTCCCAGGAAGAAGTCCTTGGCAGGGCTATGACTTGATTTTTCATTCACTGCTTTTTCACCAGCTAAACAGATAGTAAGACAGCACCCTACCTCATTTGTCCCCCCAACTCTCCCCACAACATTAACGGTTAATTTCTGGAGAACCTGACAAAAACTCTAAGCAAAACCCCATCCAACTTACATCAAATCCTTGCAGGCGGCCAACATTCATCATGTCATTACACCGTTTTGGTACTATACACATGACCTCTACAGCTCTCTGTTCAAGACAAATAAAAAGTCAAAGCTTTATTTTCCAAATGAGTTAGCAGGATAAAATTTTGTTCCATTTGCTATGGTTGCTTTAGAACAGAAATGCAAAAAGTAAACACTTATCATAATCACATTCTGAAGAAGATCAGAAAAGGAAAGCAACTCTATGTCAAAAGAAGTAGAAGTTTAGAGTGAAGAGCATTCAAATCACTAAGAGAAAATGTCTCAAGTACCTCTAGTTCTGTTGTGTCAAGGTTAGCTTTTTTAGAGTATTTGAGGAAGTCCTGAAAAAGGAAAAAAAAATAATGACTTCTTTTTTCATTAATCATCAATGAGAAATCTTAGAAAATCTGCATTTACTATCCTCTGTCAGACAATGACAGACTGCAGACAACACATAGAAAAATTTTGGTTTTAAAGCTTCTTGCTGCAGTGCTTTCTCCCTCTTATTTTTTAAGATTTATTCACTATTTTTGACTTAGATCATACAAGAACATGTATTAAGGGAATGACCTCGGTGATACACAGGGTTGCTCTTCAGTAAACATTTATGTGATATTAAAATGGTTACAGATGTAACTGAAAACGTTGGGATGAGTCCCAACAACTCATATCACATTTACATCTGAAAACAGTTGGGAGATCCCTGTCCCCCTCATATGACAATGGTACAAATTCTAAACATTTCCATGTCATTGACTTGAGTTCATTTCGTCTTAACTGTTAAAAAAAAAAAAAAAAAAAAGGCAAAATTCTGCCCAAGCTACTTACTGCAGTTTTTATAACTATCTGAATATGCTCAGAAAATAATCATATTACATTGCTTACAAATCGGGGTTCTGTTTGGGAGGAGAGTGGAAAAGCATCAGCAATATTTAAAAAATAAAACATATCTGTTAACATGTATATTAAATCATACATCACTTTACCTTTAGTAACAGCTGGTATTTCATAATTCTCTGCACAGGTTTTATTAGCAAGTCCGTGAGCTGAAGTCTGTGGCCCAGGCGTTGCTTTAGATCCTGAGGGTTGTAAAACAAACATGTTTTTATTTGTTCAGTTAGAAACAACTTTGTTCTGTTTTGCTGAGTTAGAAACACAGCAGGATATATCACTATTAATGGCTACCAGAGCAGAAATTGGCAAAAGTCAGAGCAGGACCTAATCTTCAGTTAGCAAAAGCTAGAGTCCTTTCCCTTATCTGTATCAGTTTTGTTTCCAAAGCATTCTCCCCTCCAAGCATCTTCCGTATCTTTTTTTGAGAAGATTGTAGAATGAAATGTAATTTTTCAATCACAAGTTGTATATAGTCTATTTTTGACAGTGATCTTTGCTCATCTAAAATTGCCGCTTGACATAATACGCACTGTTAACTGCCTGGGCTAGGGCTAGTAAGGATGAGACTCTACTGATGAATTAATATCTTATACCTAAACTTTAGTTTTCTTCCCCTAGAGATGAATACATCTCTAGGATCCTGTATCAGACTTGAGAAATCAGAACAGAAGTGGCAAGAAATTGTAATTTAAAGAAATGAAAATTATATGTGCTCCCCTTTTTTTTTTTCCTGATCAACAGATCTCATAATGCTTATGATTTGTACACACCCTTCACCTTGCATATATCCTCTCTCAGAAACTTACCTCAAAAAACGTATCAATGTATTCTGAGACAATGTGCTCAGACTTTGGTTTGTTTTGGCAGTAAACTATGTACATGTGCAATCTTCTCTCCTAGAAGAACAAAGACACAGAATAATACATCATCATCACCAAAAAAGCATGCCAGATTGAAATGGAGTATTATTTTAAGAAGTACAGCTGTTCAAAAGTATGAACTTAAAAAGGTCCTTTTGAGGAAAAGAAGCAGCTACATATGCAGAAATTATAGACCTGAAAACACATTTATTTGGGAATATCATGATGATTTTAGAAAGGCAACACACGTTAGAAAACTACCACATTTATAAATATTCCTGAACAACAGGTGTTTAGAAATGATAGCACAGCAGGTCCCACAATAAAATTAGATAGTAAAATGGTTATATTTTTCTTTCAGCAAGAGCAATGGATGAAACCTTTGAAATATCATATTTTTTATTTGATTTTAATAATATATTAGAATAATAATCTCCTCCTGTTTAGCTGTACAGAGCCGTTAGGAGAAACCTCTCCGTCTTCTATTTACTATTAGCTGTGCTATTGGAGTTTGAGTGGAGACATAGGTGATGTAGCCTGGAAATGGTGGTTGTAGCCTGGAAATGGTGGTGCTAGTATTTTTTAACTCTGATTCTGTATTTTGTGCATCTGCTTTTAACACCAAGGCAACAAAGACAAAGAGAGCGAGCATAACTTCAGCCTTTAAGATTCATTCTTGATTACCAACCTTGCTAGTTAAGAAACACAGACATACACCATATGTACCTATTACCTACTCCAAAATCTTCCTTATCGTTTTGCTAGGATTGGTTTGCCGTTAGAGGCTGTGCTGCTCAGAGACTTATGCAGTACTGACCATTGAAGACAAATGGAAAGCAAAAAGGAAGAAATAAGACAGAGACTGAAAAGGGCACAGAACATAGATTAAGAGCAGGAACTGAATGGTCACATTCTAGCTGATAGTCAGGGTTTTGCTAGAGGATGTTGTAATAACATCACAGCTTGCCTTTCCATCTGGAGTGGTAAGGGTGCCTTTCAAAGACAACTGAGTTACAAATATACCAGAAAAAAGTAAAAAGGCCATCAGAAACAGGGAGAGTCACTCTCTTCAGGTTTTCCATTTTACCAGTGCCAGAATTCTCCCCTCTTCCCATGCCCATTTTTTTTTTTTTGTTAATAATAATAATCCCTCAGAAATGAAACAGCCCATTCCTTATCATTAGTCCAGGAATTAGGCCTGGCTTCCAGTGTTACTGTTCCATTAATGTTTGGTTCTGTGCTCTTTTGCTACCCTGGTATTGACTTCAAACACAGACCACAAGGAAAATCTGAAACCCATTAAATCTGCTTTAATCCGGTCTGTCTTCAGTCTTTGCACACTTGTGCAAACAATCATATTTAGCAGGCAAGTTTCCCTTCTGCTTTGTGTGATTTGGAGTACCTTGAGACATCATTTCAAACAGATATTAAATTGTATTTCTACACAAAAAGACACCAAAATGACTGATTAGTGGCATGTCTGATGTGTCCTGAATTTTGATATCTAGTTTCTAGATAACTAGTTCATCTGATTTCCTTCCAAAGTGTTATAATATCCACATGTATCACATGGTCATTCCTTTTAATAAATAAATGAAAAGTGGAAAAAAAGGGACTTGTATAAAGCTATAAAAAGGGTACCGGGCTGGACTAAAATTAAACCTAATGAATTTCTGGCGCACTCAATTCCTTCCCCAAGTGAAGAGGGAAGAATCTCAGCCACTGCTGTGATTCTTAGAAAGGGAAAGGATACAGAACTAGAATGCACTGAAACCAGTAAGAAGAATAAGCTGCTTTCTTATTTTTGCTTCCCATGTTCCATGGCATTGCATGGATACCTGGGATTAGAAGACAGGTCTATCTGGTCATATGAAATGACAATTCCTCGCACAGAACTGGAACTGAATTGAGAAACAGAGCCCACATTAGTATTTCCTCTCCACAGGAAGATATTGGGAACAAAAACTAGACTATTTACTTAGTCTGTTTATAAGCTCATATAACCTATCTCTCCATCTCTTACAGTGAGGAATATTTTACAGCACTTTCTTAGATAAATCCTTAATAATCAAACATGTTGGGCAGTAGCAGGAATAGGGGTTGCCAAAGACAACGTTTGCACTTACATGCTTAACAAACAGGGATCCCAGCTTTTCTGGATCTTCAAGGCACTTCTCCAACTCTCCTAAAAAGAAGCTGAACATAAACAGAATAAGCAATTTTCTTCTGATAGCACACACTATAGCAACAGGTGATTGCAAGGCAAAGTGGTCTTACTGCAAGGTCCACTTTGTGTCCCCTATCAGCAGCTTTGGATATTAATATATGTCCAAAATGATAATGTTGACAATGTAATATTTTAATATAGATTTCCAAAAGGACACACTGAATTCATGCCAAGATGAAAAAATACTGGTGTTCATTAATAAAATTCTTTAATTTCATATACCGATTGAAACTTTTTTCCTTCCTAGTCTGAGTGCCTGAGGTGCTCATATTGCCATGCTAACCCCTAACAAATTGTTTAGCCTGTATTCTTAGAGAAAACATTTTTGAAAACAAAGCCTCAAACAACGTATAAACTTCTGTACATAATACTATCCATGCTATAGATTCTCAGTCGAAGCACTTGGTATATATAAGCATCCTTGTTTAAAGGAAATCTTCATACCAACATTTGTAAGCTGAATCTACGGTATCTACAACTCAAGGCACAAGACTAACTGCATTTATCTTGTATCTGAATATTTGAAGAAAAAAAAAATTTCTTAAAGTCAATCTAGTATATTTCAGGTAGAATTGTTCAGCAGTTGGTTTTCAAGGTAATACGTACTCTCTGTGCCAGTCATAAATCTGGTGAATGTTTCCAAATACAATCTTGTCTTTGCCTTTCATGTCATCAGGTACGCCATCTTCCTTCATAAGTGCCATGTAACCCTGCAACATTCCAAGGAAATTCATTGTGAACGTTTTAACTTTAAAAAAGTGAGTTGTCTTTTAATCCCCCTTTTCCCAGAAGCTTTCCAAATTGCCCGTGACAACAGCTTGCCTGGGACACAAAAACAAACCAAAAAACTGCGCTATAACATAGCATAACATTGAGCATAGACACAAAATATCACATATTTCTAGCCCAGTGCTAGAAAGACGAATTCACTCTAGCTAATTTAGCCTGCAGGAACAGGCTCAAAGCATAGAGAAGACTTCTACAGCCCTACTCCTTATTGTCTGAAGCAGCTACAAAGCTTTGCCAGGTAGGGCTGATACCAAGCACAAGTCAGAGCCACTGAACTGGCTTCTGCACTCCTTTGCTCACTGTTTCTTATTTCAGTCATCCACACTAACCTGACACCAAAGTGCGCTGAGGAAGAAAGCAGCTGCACTGCATATGGGACTGCACTGCATGGACTACTACTTGCGGTACGAGCAACTGAACACCAAAAATCCCGACCATCAATTCTATTAGCAAGCATTCTGGATGCAATGAAGTTCCTTTTCCATTTTCCCATAGTCCTGTCTTCTCCTTTTTGGTGTATAAATACATTCATCTCGCTGTGCAATTCTATCACATAGTTAGAGCTGGGAGTGTTTTTAAATTTTGTAATATTCATGCAACTCTATTCCTTCTATTTTTTCCTAATAATTAGCCAGGTCTGGTTTTAGTTTGCAAAGTTTATGTTTTGATGTCTAGCACTTTCATCAGGAATTATTTTGTTAGTTACAAAAATACGTCTGTTCATAGCCTTCTAATGCACCCTTTAAATACTGTAAAAAGACTATCACAATGCTAATCTTTCTTTTGCTCCCTCCCTTTAAAACAGAGTTTAAGAATTGAACCTTGCTAGCCTGAAAGTCACTGCCATGCTCACACTCTCTACTCTTCCAAATGCATTTTGTTAGTAGCTGAAAACTGAAGGGAGATGTGTGATGTTATCTCATCTTACAGAAGGGGAACCAGGAAGTCTAAGAGAAGCCTAGCAGTAGGAGAGAAAGCAAGTCTTTCAAATCCAGGATAGTTCCTCTACCTGCTGAATTACAATGCTTTTGTGAATTTAGTTGTGCTAAATAAAACCGTCTAGTCTAAGATACTATTAGGCCAGAAGTAGTGATCTTAAAAAAAAATTACTAACTACACTCCTCAGAAGAACAATAAGGTGTACACAATAACAGGAAGAAAAAAAAAAAAAAGGAATGAGATCTTATGCAATATTTCTAATATGTTAAAAGCCCGCAGGAGGGAAAACTCAGAATGCAAACATTCACATTTTCAGTTTCTTCCAGTGTTTTGTTTTGAAAAAACTGTGAGGTTCAAGAGACACAGCTGGTTGCTACCACATTTAAAAGAAAAGCAAACAAACAAACCAACCCAAAAAAAGAAAAATCAAGAGAATGAAAAACATCATACCTCAACTACGTAGCCCAGATCTCGTACATAATCTCGCTCTGTCTCCACTAATTCCTGTAAGACATAGCTACAATGGAAAGAAAAAGGTGAACACACATTTCATTAAAAAAAATGAAACAAATTCTTAAAGAGGATTAATGGCATACATCTTTTCAGACATTTGCAGTCACATATGTTTGATAAGCAGAGCTGAAACAGAAGAATTAATGCACATTCTTTCTAAGCAAGATGCTGCTTTGACTTTGGAACCGGAGCAGGCTTAATTCTGTTTATCTAAAGTCAAATGTTTTCTTACATGTGTCATTAAAATTAAACATTTAACTATTGTTTAAAATAAAATGCTATTATGTCTCTGGTCTGGAGACTCTTAAGTATATGAACTGTTATTTCTACCCACAGATTTAAATAGTTTTGAAACCAGGCATGGTTTTGTTCTACCATGGTAACAGTTTACTGTTACATAAAGAAATTAAGAGTGCGGTGGAACAGAAGAAGGGGAATGACCAATTTTTTGAAGCCTAATCACCCTCTAAACATTTAAAGATCAGCATCTTGCTGCGTAACTGAGACTGACGTGACAAAAGTCAAACACAGGTATAACTAAAATTAAAAATCACAGGAAATTGAAACTGTGACTGTAAGAAAATTTTTTTTCTTTGCATAATGTGACTGCATGCTTGACACCTAACACAAGTCCTCCCCCTTCCAAATTAACAGTTTCTGCTGCCAGTTCAAAATGGACATTTTAAAAACATTTCATTCATCTCTTCAGAACATTGTCAAAAAAGGACTGAAATTTGGTCTTACTGTCGTCTTTTTAAGGAACTGGATTTCCTTTCTTCCATCTCATCTATGGGTGATGAGGAGGAAAGAAGTGAGTTATCTGAAGGATTGAAGGATGGACTGCTGCTGTCACCTTGATCTACCAACAAGGAACTTGGACGGTCCTCCAGGGCCTGAGAAGGTGTTCAAGAGAGACAGCAACAATTATTTAGTTCCCCTTTATTCACATTTACGTGCAGCTGTATATGGGAACCTATGGGAGATCAATTACTGCAATATATCTTGGCAAACGCTGTCTCAAGATTCCAGGAAACCAACCAACAACTTGGCTTTCCAGGACAGATAACCTAACCTTATAGAAGCACAGTTGAGATACATCAGTCTTTCCTTTACAAGAAAAGAAAGGAGTTCAGTTGGTTTAAGCAGTGAGAGATAAAAATCAGACTATCCTGCTCAGGATGTAAGTACCTCTATAGTGGAAACTTCACAGATGTGTGCCTGTTGCTGAGGATTAATTATATTTGTCATACTTTAGTTCTGGCATATGCAAGTTACTTTCAATAATAAACAGGACATCTTTAAAGGACATTCTTTGAATGTTACATTTTTTATTACAACAGAAGTGGCATTCTTTGTCAGATATTTGTTTATCATTAACTAGCCAAAATACTGACTCACTGAAGAAAATAATGACTTCTACAGTCAACGTTGCTTTTGAGCTTCATGAAGGTTCAGATCCTAGGAAAGATTCCCTATCTCTTCTGCCAGATACACTGTCTCCCTTGCATGGACTCAGCAGTCTTCTGTTTGTACAAAAGATGGAGAAGCCACAGGAGAAATAATATGAACAAGCTTCTATGAAGTATTTATTGGACTTCTTTAATTTAAGCCCATAATCTTGGATCAAGCTACAGTTATGTATCACTTTTTCCTTGAATGTGGTACAGGCTTTAATGCAAGACACATTTACTTCACCAGGGTGGGGTTCAGCTGTAATCTTTTTTGTTTCCCTACAAAAAGTAAAAACCCAATAATGATATGACTGGCCAAAAATCCAAGAGAAGCTGACCCTTGGCTAAAATTGTGAAATGAGAACATCTCCACCAGGGACTATATGCATAGATCATTAAGTTATATCCACTGCTAGGCTGCCTGAAAGACACATGGACTGTCAAACTTTCCATTTACAAAAGGCTGCTTTGAATTTTCTCACAGATTACTTCTTATTCACCTTCTGGTACAACAGAAGTAAAAAGCAAAGTTAATACTCTAACAAAGTGCAGAAATTATTTTATACAGTAATGTAAGTGAAGTGTAAGTCTTTCTGAATGAGGAAATATAAAATGGAAATTAAAATTTCTCATTCTGAAATTCAAAGCTGCTTAAATTTAGAACAAGCCTGGGAAATTTCAACCTCTGGTAACATGGGGCTGCCACGCTGCAATTCTCTGTAGAGTTTTCACAGTGGCACTTCTACTAAGCCCAACAGGGTCTATGTTGCAAATGCCAGGCTTAAAGGTTTTAAGTGAATCACAGAATTGCTGAGGGACCTCCTGAGACCATATAGTCCAATCCCCCTTCTCAAACAGGGTCACATCTAGAGCAGGTTTTCCAGGACCGGGTCAAGTCAGGTTTTGACTATGAAGGAGGGCCTTCCTGGTATTATCCATACTCCCTGTTCTTTGTCAATGAGCATCTTCAGAAACATAGGAATTTTAAAACACAGAAACTTAAAAAAAACTGACACAAATTTCTCCTACTTAATTTGTTAGCACACACTGCAAAGCAAGGAAGGAGCCGCTAACATAAAAAATGATTCTTTTACTCTTTTACTTATTTCTTCATTATCACGTTGCCCAAAAACCAGCCTGATAGCATAAATGTCTCTGTGTGAGGGTTATCTGCTTTACTGTTGAACTCTGCAGGATTTGCTGTAAATTCAGTCTCAGAGATTCTTCTCATAAAGGTCTATCAGGCAAATCAGGGTAACCCTGGGTCTTAACGTTCATTTTACTAATAGAACATTTTCTTTTTACTAATAGGAAATACATTTTCTGTCTTCTCTCCCTCATATTTATTGTTTTTTTCGCTTCTCTACACAGCCGTTTACCTATTCAGCAAGTGCTTTCACAATAGAGGGTGTACAAAGCAACTCGTACACAGACCCAGAAAGTCACTTTTGAAACGGGCATCAAGTTTTACAAGTCAAAGGTGTATGCTCAGGATGGGCATGTAGCTTTTCTTTGAATAGCAAGTTGGGACTTGAAGACACAACTTCTTTAAACACATGCATCTGCCAGTCAGCCTCACCATTTTACTTTTGACGAGCTCTTCAATTGCACTGACTAGTTCTGCAGCACTGGGTGTCTCAGAGCTGGTCGGCCGCACCAGTAATCGAGAGGATGTCTGTGCAACGACACAAAGGAAGGAGAATCCCAGAGTTAGCCTGGTACTTGCTCAAGGATCAAGAGACCTCCTTCACTTCTCTGTTAGACAAAGGTACCTAACAGTAACTGTCAGTGTAATGTACCACTAAGATCATCCTTTCCAACTTGGGCAACTACAATTGGAAACGTCAAGTAACCCCCACAGAAGTTAAATGCTGGGATAAAAATTCCTGTTCCTACATGCAACAGAAGTCAAGGAAATATCCTTCATCTTGCTGATTATAATAATGCCGGACAAATAGCTATAAACACTGCCTGAGCTGACCCAATGGACAACAAACACTTTGTTAATGTGTTTTATTGGTGGTTGAACAAAGCAACAATTGCAGAAAAGTAACAGGAACCAAGACTTGAAATAAAGGAGGAAGCATCTTTAAGCTAAGAATACACACACCAGTAACTCAGGGGGCATTTACTTTTCTAAAGGAGCTGGGGTATATTGCCCAGATTCAGAGGGGAAATTGAGCTCACCATTTCTTGTGCCATCCATTTTCCCCAATGGTATGTGTAGAGCATAGATGATCTCTGGCCTCACAAGCTATAAAATGCCAGTTTATAGATACAACTGAAGGTAAAAGGTGTTCACAGTAAAGGATTCTGGGAAAGGGCCGTTAAATTCAGCCTCAGTAATTTGCAAACAGAGTTGTTTGCATATTACATTTATCATTAAATAACTGGAAAGTGGAAACAGGGTGTAATATGAACCTTACTTCATATTACGAACAGGACAGTGAACATCATGTAGCACAGAGTAAGCTGTCCTGCAAACGCTTCCAACAAACTGGACAAAGAAATGGCACGTATAATGACTTAGCACAAGGGGTTCTGCTCAAATCAAGCATGGGTGTAACAAGGCTCCCCATAAATCAATACAAAAAAGGAATATACAGATTTTAGGCAGTTTGCCTTGTATTTGTCTTATTCGGAGAGGAAAACGGGTTGGGTAAGCAAAGGAAATACAGACAACTTTAAACAGAAAGATAGGGGAACTGAGCCAAAGCAGAGACAGAACACAAGTCAACATAATGCTGCATCAGAGTTTACAAAAAGAGAAAACAAAAAGCAAAAATAATTAGTTTCATATTAACATAACTGATCTTGAAACTTTAATACTGCTTATCCAAAAATTAAATGCAAACAACTTGCAAGCTGCCATCAAATGTAAATCCATGAAGTGTACAATGATTCTACTGAACAGAAGAATGCATACTGTGCAGATGAGTTCTTAGGAGAGAAAATGGTTGTGTTATTTAGTGATATTAGACAAATCAGCATGGCCTAGCACATGATGTTTGCATGCACACCAAAATTTGAGCAATCCCACGGCTAGTGTGTCTGTTAGGCAATTGCATGCTCCTGACATGTGACTGTTGACCAGGTTTTCCAAAGCCGTGCTTGTATGCGGGTTTTCACTTTGGATGTGGAGCTCAGCTTAGCCTTACAAAACACTGGCACTGTTAGAATCAGACTCAGGTTAAGGTCTCTTCTCTCTCTTATTGCTCTATGGCAGTATATGGGCTGTGACTGTTCGTAAAACTTCAGAACTGGTTGGCTTCCAGTTCATATCTTATATCATGTATTATCTGAAAAAGAAGGAGCTGCCAGGCTACACAGATGAAGCCTGCCTGCTGACCTTCCTGATGATGTACTCTGGGAGCAGAGTATGCCCCTTGCCTAGAAAATACGGAAAGGTGGAGGGAGCAACTGAGCACGTGCAGGTGTGAGATATTGCTGGAGCTCACAGCGAGCTGGGTAAGGAGGCAGAAACCCAGCAAACAGGGAGTTTCCAGCACTGAGTGTGGACCAGGAGCTCTAGAGAGGAAGAAATGCTTGCAGTGAGGCGCAGATGAAAGCCAAGCCTCTAAGGTCATGGAAAGGAGGAGACATTCCTCAGGATCCAGAGGAGCTAGGCAACCCAAGAAACCACTGAGTGTGGCAGGAATGTGAAGGAGGACTCCACCCAGAAGGCAGACAACTGGGAATTTGTTTGCAAGACTTTTATTAATCAGTAACTCCATCAACAGGGCCAACTGACTTCTGTTGGGTAAAACTGCTCTGGTTTCTCACTTCTGCATTCCAGTAAAACATTTGCTTTAGGTACTGGAAATCGGTGGTATGCCTTGGTGTGTGGACTTCAGGGAGTCACACAACCTCCCAGGCTGCCACATGAGGGGACTTTTTTGCCTCACACCATGCAGTAGGACAGATATTGCACAAAACCAATGCACCTTAAATGAATCATGATTTACGTGTTTTGAAAAATTATGGTATTATTAACTGTACCAAATTTTAACTTCTCGGAAGTCTTTTCTAGAATGCAGTTTAAGCTACTTAAACTGTGCCAACATGTTTTTACTGCAGTGGGTGCATGTTAACCTCTTAAAAAGTGAAAAGTAAAATTTTATGGGGGATTGAAAGCTACTCAAAGCCTCTTACTCTACTGTGATGAGGTCTCATTTTGCACCAGAAATACAAAAGTGAATGGACACTAACTTAAAAGCATATCCCTTCACTGTTCTTACTGTGCAAAAAGAACTATATAAGCAAGAGCCACTTTTCTCTGGAGAACTTTTTATAAGGCTTACATATAAATTTTTTTATATCACTGAAGGGACATGCAAATGTGGCAGCTTATCAGCAGGAACTTTAACATATTTTCACCAACATAATTTTTATTCAATTTCTAAACCTCAAATTGAGATGATTATTTTCTAGCAATAAAATATTCTCGCAGGTCTAAAGGCTGGCAAGATTATAAAATGCCTACTTTACCTGCTTTGTTTCAAGAATATTTCCCAATATATTAACTCTCCCAACTCATATATTATACTTTTTTGATGTGGAAAACATGTAGGAATTAAATACACATAGAGCATGGGAGTCAGCCATTTTGATCCTACAAATGATAGCTTCAGGGATGATTGAGATCCCCACTGAAAGGCAGTGGGATAAAAGGAAGAAAAAAGAGAAGTCAATAAGATCAGCCAAAGTTATCAATAACATCTGCATCACTCAGAACAGTGAGTAACCACCCACAAAATTCACTAACAATGTTCATGCTGTAGGTTACAACGGCTAAAAATTTTAAGCAGCAAAATGGGAAGTGAACAGTGAATGTGAATGTTTGCTGCAGAAGTCTACACTGTTTCTACTCTAACACCTTCTATTTCCAGGCTTGATAGTTGTCCCCTAAACATTTGATCCAGGTTGAAAAGTGAAATAAATCTTCCCAATATATGAACATCACAATGTTTAAGAAAAACAAGTAACATGCAAGTAGGATCTCCTTCATGTAGTTACTAACTACATCCAGAATTTCATTACTGATGCACAAGTTTTACCCTCAATTTTAATGTGTACTTGTTTGTAAAAACCAGCTGGATTATTACCCTTATTTGGATATTAACTTCTTAGTACACTTGTAGAGGCACCAAAAGAAAAACAAAAGCTATGCTGCTACACGAAAACACTTTAGAGTTGATGTGAACAGGTCCTTCTGCTAAGACATGTACCTAGAATTCTTTTTCCTCCTGAACTGAGACTATCCAAAGTAGTAGGGGGCTTGGTGAACAGCCTATGATCTAAAAACATTATGTACAACTGTTAATTTCTCCAGATAAGCTTTGCTTGTACATAGTATTTTAACCTCAGTACCCAAAGGTATGATTATAAAACAAGTAAATTCTAATCACTAAATATGGCATCTGTTAAACAGATGTAAATAGGCCTGCAAACACACAAAGCAGCCCATTTCCACTTTTAAAGTGCTAGTAGAAAAATTTCTGCACTTGTGCTTTTAAAATAGAGATGCATTTAATTCACGCTCTTTCCACAGGAAAGCCTTTTGTCTAAAGTGGCGTAGTGATTACTTCTGACTACCATAAAGCTATATTGCATACATTACAGAGATTTTTGGAAAGAGAAGAAAGATTTGAGCAAACAGAGGTTCTCTCAACATGTGAAGCCTTGCCCGCTTCCTCCTCCTACCTTGTCATCCTGCGAGTCGGGCTGGAGAAGACTGTGTTGCTGAATTGCCATTGGAGGAGGAAGCGGTACAGCATCCGCTCCCTCTTCACCTTCCTCCTCTCCACAGCTCTGCATGCCTGAAGAGGATGACTTGGAGAGAGTGCCACTGCTCAGCCCCTCGTTCCGACCTCTCTGTAAATGAAATCAAGACATTCAAGCTCTGTTACCTCCTCAGCAGCATGAAGCTTCTTCAACACAAACTTGTCTTAAACAAGTCTGTTCTGTAGATTCACCTCTCTCAACAAGTCAAGATGATCCTACAAACACAGTGCTGCTCCTCAACAGAGGGGGGGAAAAAAGCAGATGCCAAAGAAAATGTTTTCAGTGTTTGGTAAAAGCAGATGGATTGAGATACTGAGAACAAGACGTGCAGCTTCAAATTTACTGCAGGAAAGTGTTACCAAAGCCATGCTTGCTTTCCAAGTTCAGTTCTGTAAAGAGCCACATTCCTCTAACTGAGAAACTCAAGAACTTTGTATCTGAAGTACCAACCCTCATAGCAAGACTTCTAAAGGATATTAAAAAAACCTATTACAATGTGAAGTATTTTGTCAATTATCCTTTTTGTTTGTGTCCCCCCCAAAGTAGTGAGAGCAGACTGCTCGTATAATTTTTACAGTTGTGTTGAAAGACAGCCCTTCCAATTATACAAAGAACTATGATTTCAATTAGCCAAAGTTTAATGTCACTGATCTTACAGGATAATTTAACTATCTTTAAAGGAAGACAGCATAGGTGATTATTGTTTTTTTCCTGACTTTGAGGCACTGACCCTAGGTTTTCCCTCCCTCACAGAACTGCAGAATAACAGATACTTCCAAAACAATGCTACAACTGCATCACAGGGGATCTCTTTTCTATAGCCTGACATTCAAGGACAGAGGCCAATATTCCTTCCCAAACCACATCTCCCAATGCACCATGCTGCCAAGTCTCTATTCTTTTCTTTCCCTACATTTACTATATAACTTCACTGATGTTCCAAGCTCACAGCAAAGTATGTTGGGAGCAAGGAAAAAACTGTACTAAATCATTAATTGGGCATCTGAGACCACTTTTCTGTGTAACTACCAAAACTGCTATTCCGATTCAAGTCTGGTAAAAGGGAATAACTGTATAGCATGCAAATAGCTGTGTCCTTGGAAGCAGTAAGATGTCATTCATTTCAGCCTGAACCACAGGTTTTTAACAGAAGAGAATTTGGCTCTGTCTGCACCTAATCGGAGGCAGGCTTTGCTCATACATGAGTTCCAGGCTTAGAAGGACGGACATATGTTTGTGGGAGGAAGGGAAACCTTCAGTAGATGTCCTTGGTGGCAAAATCTGGCATAGTTCACAATTTCCTTCCCTCCAATGAAAACTGCCATGTTTATTATTTGACCGATGGCAACTACCTTTTGCTTTGAAGGGTCAGTAATTTTTCTGTGCTCTAACTCTTGCTCAAGGTGTAAATAGAGCTTTAAGCAGTTAAGCAGCTCTCCCTGTATTTTCCCTGATCCACCACCAAGAAAAGGAAAGGAAATACAAAATAACCTGATTATTCCCAGAACATGAAGCACCTTTGCTCACAAAGCTGCTTTCCCGAGTGGGATAAGAGAACAAAGCCAAAGAACAACTTCTTATTCTCCCACTTCTCTTTTTCAACTAGACATCCCTCTCCACAGAGCTTTACTAACGCTCTCAAAGCAGGAGGGCACAAACTGTGCCTGGCACAGTACTTATGCAGAGTACAGCAGTCATCAAGAATGAGCACATGGCACATGCCACTTTGCTCAACTGGTGGACAGTCAACTGAGGAGACAGCCTTCACCTGACAACATTTAGTTCTTTGAAAAACATAAAAACACGTCTTGGGAAGCTGCCCTGAACGCTTACCTCTTCAACAGTTTCATCTTGTGGGGTTGCTGCACTATCATCAGAATCCTTCTGAGAGCCCGCATCGGCACTTTTGCGAACCTCTCTACTCTTCTTGTGCTTGTGGGCTAGTTTTTTGACGTGCCCGTCTGCTTTTCCACTGCTAAGACGCCTCACGGGACTGGTAAGCCATTTTCTCAAAGTGTTGCCGGGGCGCTTGGGGCCTGGGGAGCTCTGCGCACCGATCATGTGGGGCTGAAGTGATGTTACTGAAGCAGGAGGACTGGCATCATTGCTGGAGACCGAAAGGGAGTCTGAAAAAAGAACGAGAGGAGCATTTCAAAGCTGAAACACTGGTAAGTGAGAAACAAGGCCAACGACATATGTAATAATGGATATCAGATTGGATTTATGGATGAATCTACCAGATTATTTTGAAGTACCCTGCCCTTTAACTACACCACAACTATCAGTGCTCATGCTGCATGTGGCCGCCCACACATAAGCACCATTTATATGCTTACAACAGTCAAGCTTCATTAATTCGCTCCTGCCTCAATTACAATTCATACTTACCACTGCTGATACTTATTTGATAGTGGATTATACCTTCCATATGTCATCTAACTTTACGGAAGGATATGCTTGTTTTATCTTTTAATGTATACAGCTTTGAGCATGGACATGAAGAGTAAAAATAATTGCCTCAGTGAGATAAGTAAATTATTTTTCAAACACCAAATTTTATTACAAATGCTCCAGTTACTTTCATTATTTATTTATTTCCCCTACCCTTAGGAAAGGGAGAAGAATAATCCAGAAAGCAGCTAAATGTCTCTCTTTTGCTTAAATCTTCTCAGTTTTGGCTGTTTGTTTGTTTGTTTGTTTTTAAAGGCACAGAACATCTGTGTTTAAAAGCCCATTTGCTCAGATCTCAGGATCAGCAGTATTTCTCAGCATGACAATGCCTGAAGTTCTGTAGTCAAACAAAGGATACGCTTTTCTCAAGCCATAGTTATATGTGCATGAGGTCAATACTACTTTCCTACCGAGGCTCCTGTCACTTGAACTGGACTGTATGCTCATGATAAACACCCACTGGTTAGCTATTGTAAGACTACATTTCTTTTTTCCCCATGCAGCACAATGCTTTTCCCCCCAGCAATTCTCTTTTCCTAAAAACATACTTTTTTTCTGGACACATTCTTGTAACACCACTCCTATGAATATTATCTACCACGAGGGTATTAACAAGACTCTCCTAGGTTGTCAAATATGTTTTTTTTCCACCCTGTGTGTGCACTTTTGTAGATAGATAGTTTATATAAGGATGACATAAATAATGTTTTGTTGAATGTTTCTACCGCTGGGAATTAAATGCAGTGCTTGTGTTCCTTCTTGAAGCTTGACACAGATGTTCAGGTCATCTCTTCTGGCAGCTTTTCCATAAGAGGCGTATTGCCAGTCTGACCAGAGGTAGTTTGAATTTTGTAGAATAATATGGTCACACTGATGTGGCAATACACTTTACTGTAAACACCCAAATGCCTTGGATCTACACACAAGTATGTGAGCCTGCTCTGTTTCCAGAGAGCATTAAGTGCAAATTATGGCTTTGAAGTGAGATGGGGAAAGAGACATAAAATGCGAATATAAGAAGTTAGGACTTTTTATTTTTCCTTCACTGTTCAAGCTGTTCAAAAAAGGGCATCCTTCCTTGGAGTCCAAAATGGTGATCTATCAGGCTGTTTGTCAAGATATTTCTCTATTCTAATAAAATCTAAATGCTATTCTAATAAAACCCAAATGGCATGTGACTCTTAAGATACATCAGCTCTGATGCTAAGAACTCCTGCGGCTTATATTGTATGAACACATACATAGTAACTGCTATTAACCACCACTTTCATCATGCTTCCATAAAGCAGAAGGTAAACAAACTTTATAAAGCACACTTTCAGTCCAACAAGGTAGGTGCTAACACTTTAAAGCAAGTCACCCAGAATCAGGATTCATCTACAGAATTATCTTCTAGCCACAGCTATAGCTGTGCTGCACATGGGTAAGGAGACTTCCTATTATGCCATTAATTGGTTTCAAGGCTTTAATTAATGGGTACTACCAAAAAGCAGATGCAGAATTACGTTAGTCGGCTTTGTCTCTCAATCTTGGGATAGCAGTGCTACAGAATTACCACATTATTTTCTGGCTGAAGCAGGAAACATAAGGAAGAAATTAATTATCTACAACAATGGTTTTCAACTTGCAATCTGCGTATCCCTTGAGGCCCCTGGAATACTGCTTAAGGGTCCTCAGCATATACGTAAGAAAAGCAAGCCTACTAGCCATCAGCATCCACATCACAACAGATTTTTTACTTTATTTAAAAAATAAATAAATAAAAAAAAAAAAAGGTCTGCTTATTAAAAAAAATTCCAAACAAAACTTCCAACCATCTGCAGGCTCTCCACAGGAATCCAAACAATCTCCTATTAAACCTCTGTAAGAAGTTAGTTTGACTTCTCTTTCACCAAACTCAACTTCACCTTTATTGTAACATGCATCTTTTAATTTTTATCAGATATCTTGTTTCAGAAATCATAGCAAACATCAGCTGATGGCTATCTTAATAAATAACCTTCTGCCACTCTGCTAGTAGAACACAGAAGAGGAGAAAACAGTGCTGGTGTTCTTGGTAAATAAGTTTCTCAAAGCACAAACCAAATGCTTTGTTTTCAAGAGTCCCAAGCTTGAAGATGTTATAATCACTCAGCCAAGTTTTTCTTTCATTTGTATATATTTTTCTTCCCAATAATGGTTCATACAAGTTCCTTCCATGCAAATAAAATGGAGCACATTCACTTGTTTATTAAAAAAAAAAAAAAAAAAGGCAATTAAGCCTTCACAGAAGTTCACCATGTACCATTTTGTATTTTTGTATCTGTTGCATTTCTTCCCAAGTACTCCTTTCTAACAAAAAGGCAGTGTGGTGGTGCAGTAACTGATTGCGTAAGATTTACTTTTACATAAACATGCCTATCCCTAAGCATGTAACACGCCTGCAGTTAATAAACCCATTTTCTTTTTATAAAACCTGTGTTCCACCTCCTCAAATTCTCACCCATCCTTTTCCCACCCATCCCAATCAACGCTTATCAACTACCAAATTTCTTGTAAAACCAAATAGTACAATGCAGAGCCCCTGAAACTGTGGGAGATGAGTATTTTTGTCTGACTTTTGCTGTACCACTCCTACTCTTAACCCAAGTCAGCCAAGAGTTTGTGGGCAGGAGGGAAGAGAGCAGGAAGAAATACATACACTCCGCTCAAGTGGAGAGGATCTAAGAGACAAAACAAGGTTAGCCAGACATGTTTCGCAGCACATACTTTATCCATATCCTCCCACACAGCATTAGTTTTCATTTGGCATTCAGCATGTAACTGCTTCTCATCTTCTCTTCTGCATGATTTAATATGAAGTGCTTATTGAAGTATTATTAGGGCTTCAGGGAATCATAAAAGTGGACAAAGTGTAAGTAGCACACCAAAATGATAGCACTGTTCCACTTTGCTCTTTAAAGCATGAAAGCACTGGGGGAGAAGGAAAAGCTTAAAATGAATAAAAATACTGCATTGCCATAAAGGCTTCAGCTTAAATATCAAATTTTATTAAAAGAGGAGTTAAAAGAGAGAGAGAGAGAGAGAGAGACGGGTTTAACATCACCAGTGTTAACCTGAATGGAATACCAACCCAACAGCCTCTTCAGAGATCAGGCCCAATTTTTTGCCCCTCCTTAAATTTGCAGACAATGTCCCTGCAGCCTCATAGGTCAATGTTAATACTTACTACAAATATTCCACGCCAGTATTTTCCCAGTGAGACCCTTTACCGTCCACTTTCCCATCCCATCCCAGCTGACAGGAGTCCAGATTCTCCAATTCTTACTCCCATCCGCTTCCTCAGGAGACCAGTTACCATACTAGAGCACAGTCATGAAAAAACCTAGGTGCTCAAGTTCATGTATTTAAGCAGAGGCATTGCCAGATCCAAACATTAGGGAATATCAATATCCAATACAGGCATTTTCAAGAGCACAGAAAGATCGTCCACCTTCACTATGAGAACAGCCACAGGGGTGTGTCTTATTTCCCCCTGCCCCATCACTATATACTACTTCTATCTATATAATTAGGGATACAGGCTTGGTTTGATTGATTACCATGCTTGGGAATGTTTACACTAAATTGGCTTTGTTTCCTGTATGACTACATAGCAAATTGTTTTTCTAGGGTTGCTCAAGAATATTTTATCACTAAAACATGCTAAGAGGAAAAAGGAGTATTCAAAATTAAACCAAGAACAACATGGACTTTTAAAACCAAAACAGATGGAATAAATTTGGGGTATGCTAACCCCAACTGTGTTTCAAGTACAGTAAACTTTCTAGTGAGTGTCAGATTCCCTTTTCGAAAAAGATAAATGCAACAGATGGCCATATTGGAGAGAAGAAAAACAACACACATATAACGATCACACACAGCAACACCAATCCAGCAAGAAACCATCAAATTTAATAAAATCACTATTTGCTCAAGTAGAGACAGCTTTGTAATTCAATAAAGTATTTAAAAAAAAAACTAATGGATGGGCTTTGTTTTATAATTCATAGCCACAATAAGAAAAGAAGGCATTTAACTCCCTTTTCTCTCAAAGTAAAAACCACATATGTTGCTCTGGTGGTGAGGTCAGAGAGTTCACTAAGAGTCCATAAATATATTTTTGAAGCAAAAGAAAAAGGGCAGGCAGCATGGGTTCTGACCCCCTCAAACTAGAAGATAAAGTTACCTCCAACGAACAGGCGAATTTTTGAAACTGGAAGGGAAATGGGAATTCTCATTCTAGTCCCAGCTTTCTTAACACTAGGAACATGCACATCTGTGATTAATAAACTGTTTTTTCTCCCTAAAAAATAAATCAGCCATGTTAAGCTAGTTGATGACTCGAAAGACTCTGCTTCATATTAACTATTTCCACATTGCTGTTTTTAGAGTTTTAGTATTTACAAGGAGAGCAAGGGGCTACACAAACCTGACTTCCTAACCTAGGGAATCAAACCAAGCCTGTCTGATGCCTGCTCTGCATCTCTTATCCCAAAATGCTGCAAAACCAAAAATAAAAACATTTCACTGTCTCTGGACTATGAAACAGGGATGGGACAATGAGTGAAAAATGGAGCAAAGCAAACCTAGTAACCCCAACTGGCACGTCAAACTGCCACTGCAGACCTGCCATCCACCACGGACTTTAAGGACCAGAGAGCCCACAAAAGCCATCAGACAGGGCAATTAACCAGCTGATCAGTAAGATTTGATGCAGGTACATTACGAATACTTGGGGACAAGAACTGCTTGTTGGTTCAAACCACAGAGAGCATGATCTACACTGATGCACTTGCAAGTTCAATACGTAAATTGGAAACAGCTAGAGTTGAGTGATCTCTCAAGCCCGTATCTACCTACAAACACACATGCCCCATCTGAGCCCAGTCAAGGTACCATCAGAGGAAGCAAAAATAGTTTACAAGCATCTAATGGCAAAAGCCCATGACACCCCGCCTGTGTACACAGTCATCATTTGTTAGTAGATGAGATGGGGAAAGCTTGAAAAAAGAGCGCGACGTTTATTTTATTCGTGGACGCACACATGCACAGTTTCTGCCTGGGAACTGCTTTTGAAGTAAGAGGCTATCAATCTGCCATGTACAAGACCATTCAGATACTTTTGTATGTGTCAGGAATTTTATTTCTCTCCTGCTGGGTATCCTCTTTAGACTACCCTCACTATGTATTTTTTGTAAACCTATACCGGAATATACATGAAAAGGCATTAGGTGCGTTTCAACTTTAACGAGCCACCATAAAAACAGTTACCATTTAAATACAATGCAGCTTGAGCTTTATCAGGCTTGCAAATGGGTAATTTCCACCACCCCCTTTGGGAAGCATGAGTTTCACTTATGATATAGAGATACTGCAATAATTTTCATGAAACTAGTTTCTTAAAAAAAATTCCACAAAATGCAGAAAGCTAGTACTCAATACATAAAAGAAAATCCTTCAGTCACATTTGTGTTTGGAGTGGAACAAACACACTCGCTCTTCATCTCTGGTCAGCAAACTTTTCCTGCCTTTTATTTTGACTCATGCACTATGCTGAAATACAACTTGTAATATTTTCAGTGTGTGAATAGACAAAAGAGTTCAACTCTTTAGTATATGTTCCCTGATTAATGAGTTATCTCTATTAATTTTGACTGATATAGACACTAGTCCAGAGCACTTGGATTTAGATGTATTCAATAATTAAGTCTTCCAAGTCATCAAAAGCTGACTGTGTTAATATCAGACAGACTAGAATTCTAAGCTTGAGGCTAGATACTCTTCAGCTTCTCTTAATGAGATACTAAGCTGCCCCACAAGCATGTCTGCGATTAAAAAAACCCCAAACCCTCCCCCCAAGACAGATACTGTCATCTTAATAACTTCCAAAGGTCTTTCTGAAATTGAGAAAAGGCATCCAACAAGACATATTTGCAATAGCACTAGAGAAAGGAATGAAGAAAATCTCTGATTAAGGGCAAAAAGAACATACTGTTCATTTGAGTTAGAAAATTAGTGGCATGTGCCTGAAGGGTTTAATACACTTATGTTATTATTTTATCTTTTTTTTTTTTTTAATATCGTCTCCTGCCTTCCTACCCCATAAATGTAAAATTAAGGTTTTCCATTTAAACTTTTAAATAATTTCACATGCATTATAGCTTGCACACAGAGAGAGCTGTAAACACATCAACCGCTATCTAGGAGCTAAACAGCAACAAAATTTAGATGGAAAAAAATCCTCCTCTTACAACTGCTGGATGGTTTTGCATCCACACTTGTTCTTCCCTTTTTTTTTTTTTTAAGCAGGAAGAAGGCATGATACTGTGCCAGAAAAAACTTTCCCAGGTTAACAGAAGTAGTTCTGTTTGTGCTCCCTGGAACGCAGACCACAGGGATACAAAACCCCAAACTAAATCTTGTATATTACTACAAGAACAAGGCAGCACTACAGAAGGGGAGAGTTGACTTTGTGGGGCATTTCATTCTTTGCAATAAGCTGTTATTCTCTCCTATTTCTGGAGAGAAATATATTTTCTGTCACAAGTAGGAAGTATTAAAACTTACGCACACTGCTGAAGTTTAGTTTCACAGTTTGTGAAAACCACAAGCTTTTAACAGATAAAATCTCAGCTTCCCTGTACGCAGCTTATATTTTAGCAGGCAACATCTTGATCTCGGCTCCGCTCTATTGGCCACCTGTTTGCTCCGATTTAAAGACAACTACATCCACGTGCCTGGTAGGACAAGCCAAGGCCAGATCTATGTAATTTAGTACTGTTTCTCAGTCAAGTTCTCACTCTATGTCAGTGCACTAAGCTACCCTGTCTTATCTCTCTAGAGATCAAAGCAAGTGCCTTCATCACTTTAATATGATTATATCCCCCTGGAAGTGGGGGTTTATTTCTACTAACCACTAATTGCACAGGGGTTTGCATGCTTTTACTTAAGAAAAGCCCATGTTCTAATTTTTAGGCAGTTTTCTCCTTTTCATGCACAATCTCCAGTGAGTTTCTTTGGGCCAACTGGGGCCGTCAGTTAGTTAGTTACTTATCTCTTGCACTTCACCTGTGCCTCCTGATATATGTCATCATTTTACATCACCAGAAAGGAACACATAACATTATTTGCTCTGCAGAGCTACAATAGGCAAGATTTTCACTGACAGATTTAAGTTACATACAGTTAACTCCCTCATATGGGCTGACACATACCATGTAATTAAGACTAGGTGACACCCTTCTTTCATTAAATAGTTGTGAAAGTTCTTCAGTGCAAATAGAGAAAGAAGAGAAATACTGCTTTTATATATTAGAAAGCAAGTTTTCCCACAGCAACAATGTAATATCCCTGTTTCCCTTTAAGTACAGTAGCTTTCAAGATCAATTTCTCACTGAGGTGTTTCACAAATTCTCAAGTACATCACCCATTTCCAAAGTGTGGGTGTTTCGGAGCTTTACTACAGAGTCATGTATATTTTTAAAAGTCTTATTTATACGCTATTTTTGCCAGATGCCCAGCATCAGCAATATCCAACTACTTTAGGATGACCGAAGTAGAAGCTCAGATGAAGGCATGGCCCATCTACTCCTCCCTCCAGAAGAACAGATGCAAGAGGAGCAGTGAATACCGGGAACAACCGCGTTCCAGGCCCAGGGCCATTGCCTCCATGCTAGGTAGGAGTTGTAGAAGAGCTGCACATAACCCCTCGCCTCTAGCCTGCTCCCCGCTACTACTGCTGCTGCTCGTTAGTTTAAGATCTCAGCACAAGAAGCTGGTTGAGGGCACAGCACAGCTCCTGAAGCAGTGGGAGCTGGCAGCATTAGCTTCCTTCCAACTGCTCCAAGTTACAGCACTCCCTGCCTTTCACAAAAACAAGCAGCTAGCTGGTGGGGAGAAGTGAGGTCTGAGCCAAAGGAGGAAAAGAGTGAAGGCAGAAGATTTGGGCCTGGGCCTTGTAGGCAGCGCTGGCACTTAAGACACTAGGACAGAGAGTTTTGCTGACTGTTGACAAGCTATTTGTCTGGTGCATGCTGTGTGAAACCTACTTTTGAAGAGCCATGCTGCATGATGTTAGCAGCAAAGATGCAGTTCTGCTCTTGGTGGAGAGCTGTGTGTCACATATCACAAGTGGGAACCGCTATTGACACAAGATTTGTGATAAGCAGTTTCAGATTTTAATTGGGGCAACGGCACAATCCATTTTCGCTCATCTGTTACTGAGCTGTAAGCTTTTATCATCTGCTACTTTAATTTTTGCTGCAAAATATCTTTCCCTAGGAAACGGATAAAAATAAATGCCAGTCCTAGAAATACAGCTCTGAAGCAGCACAGCAGCATATCTGATACTCTGTGTGCATCAGTCCAGAAGAGGAAGATATGAACAGATATGAAACAAAACTGTCCATATCAGTATAGATAACAGAACAGGCAACCACAGGGAAAAAAAAAAGATGCATTCAGCAAGTCCTCAGCTGTACTGAAAGCAGAGAAAGATGTGGGGGAAGGAAGGGAGAGAAGCAAGTCTGCAGAAATTGCATTAGGAAGAATCACGATCGCAGACATTACTTAAAGCAACACATTCCATGCTTCCTTGTGCAAAAGCTCAGCAACGCAGAGCATCCCAATGGAAGGAATTTATCCCATGCAGATTTTAAAACATCCTCCACTGCTCCAACAAAAAGGCTTCATATTAACTAGGTTATTGCAAGCAAGTTTGAGCAAGTCTGATCTCAGAAAGGAAACAGGGGATGTACAGTTCTACCGGTGCACTTCTGAAACTGAGAATATACTCACAGATAGGGAGGAAATTAGCTTCCACCACCCTTATGTAAGTGATAAAAACAAGCTTCACAATTATGAAGACAGAAACCAGTCATACATAAAATCAGCATAAAATGCTGAGCCAACATTATTATTTTTTTTCTTTTGTCCAGAAGTTTGAAAAAATTTGAGCAAGTATAACCTCTGCCATGTATTTACAAATGAGTGGCCTCTAGGAGAATATGAAAGTAGATGTATTTTATTCTCTCTCTTTTCCAAATGCCTTAAAAATTTCCAACACATGAGAAGACCTCTAAAAATTCTCCAGTAAAACTGAGAGAATATATAACAAGAGTCAATAAACACACTTTGAAATACAAAGGGCAGATACTAATAATAATTGCTAAGTGTATCTTCAAGGGTATTACTAAACTTCATAAATATAAAGAGACAGTACACAGTGCTAGTATTGAGTTACAAGAACAAATGATACAAAAGAAATTACCAAATTTTATTTGTTTAAAACCCCCAAGTTATTAGACTACTTGTACTAGAAAAATACTTGTTTCCTCTTCTCTTCACCTACTGCAGTTACATATTAACCTAAATACACATACTAATCCAACAGCAATTTTAACAGTCTTTTTTTCTTTTCCCCCATCCTCTTGATTCAAAGCAGAAGAGTTCATTAGAACAACCAGCGATTGTTTGGAGCCACAGCTTTAGCAACAGCTGTACAAACACATCAATCTCAAGTTAGGAACTTTGCCATAAGCTTAATAATAATATACTCATATGGTTTAGCTTTGGGGCTATACAATAACTTTGGTCATTTTCTCTTTCCAAATGTTATACTGCTGTAGCCCTCAAAAAATAAATAGAGACATTAATTAAAGGAATTGGGAGGCAAGATGGAACGGCTAAAACAGTGAGAAAAATTGATCTTCCAAAATTCCTATATAAAAAAAGATGTTTCCTGCTTATCCAACTATGATATGAGTGATAGTGATAGAAGCTAATTGTAGTAACATTGCTTTGCATCGTAAAACGTTGAACTTTTCAGTGCACACACTACCTGGAGTCTTAACGAGCAGAGTCAGGCCCTCGCAGCCATGCCGCTGCTATCAGCCTCCACACTGCGTAACTAGATGCCTGTAGGTGATGACAGACAACTTCCTCCGAGTTCAGTCCCACCTCAATAACTACATTATCAAGAGCAGTCTTAGATGACAGTGACTGGAAACCGAGCTAGTTTTAAACTTTTTGTCTTCCGATAAAACTGTAACCTGAGCAATGCAACGAGAGCACACATGATTTTAATAACGGTCAGTCACACTGGAAATGTAGGATTTTTTTTTTTAAACATACTCACAGTCAAGGTTGACTAGCAGATAGCTATTGAAAGTCATAATGGCAAACTTCTGCACAGATGTCTTTTCAGGATGAAGTATTTTAAGGGACTAGGAAAAAGGAGGATACTCCTCCACAACTTTGTCAATCAATAAAGGTTGAGTTAAAAGGGGAAAAATAACTCCTTGGTATAGACATATTTTAAAACAAGCAAACTATAAATTAATGAAAGATGTGACCTTTTATCTCAATGTGCAATTAAAATACACTGAATACTAAAAACTGAATCTATCATTGCCATGTTCATTAACTTGATTACAGTCTCTTCAGGAATAACATATGCACTGCCGAATTTTCTTTGGCACGATCAAGCCCACATCACACACAAAAAAAAGCTACATTTTGCCATGCAACTTTTCCATTGTTTTCATTTCCTTCAATTATTCCCAATAAAGGCTCAGGAGGGAAGGTGATGTCGTGAACTGCCTTGTCCACCCAGTCATCTATATCTTGATTAATCGAATCATTCCTCAGCTCCCATCCATCTAATATTACCTGAGTGGCCACAGGAAAATGATGTGATAGGATCATGGCAGAGCTGTCCAAAACTGGTTTGAAAGTAGGAATCAAAAGGAAACAAAAAGGGAAAGAAAAAGAGCAAACACACTTCTTCTGAAAGGCTATAAACTAGAATTCTTTAGACTTGCTTTAATTAGACACGAAGCAGGGGGAGCAAGGGGGGAAATCAGTATCAATAATAACTTCTACACAACAATACTGTTACAGTAAATAACCTTTTATAAGTTATAGCCTCAACTGTAAGCTTAAATCTAGGGGAAAAATAAGTTATCTGGAAGAAACAAGATAAGGAATTTTATTAGCTTCTATTCCTTTTTCTACTGAAAAAAACCATTTCTTCTTCAAGTCCCCAGCACTTCCTACCATGCATCTAGACCGTGGATCTCCATGAAGCTCTCCTCTTAGTGCAAACTACCCCATGTAGTTGGATATGTTGGGTTGCATTTTTTAAACCACTCATTCAAGAAGATTGACTGGAGGTGTTCAATCCCATGCTCAAATGCAAGGAAACAAACAAACAAACAAAAGTGGTTAAATAAACATACTTTACTATTCTCTGTGAGGAAAACCAATCCTTACAGGGAAAGGATTGTTACACTACTGATGTCGTCTTTGCAAAGCAGGATGGAATATTCTTACACCTCCTAAATTCTGTTCTTCTCATTACCTCCACCGAAGGAGAGAGAGAGTCAGCACAAGCCTTGATGAGCAAATTCAATGGATTGTTACAGCTGCTTGTAGCCACGTTCAAAGGCAGGCTATGAACACATTGTTCATTACTAGTCTCACAATGAGCACCTGGAGGAAACTTTCATTATGTAAGGTGATAGCTCATTCTTATGCTGCAGCCTCACTGAAGCAATTCTTTTAAAACAGAGCTATAACCTAGCAAGAGGCAAGTTAAATTGAAAGATGAGCTGAGGCAGCCCTGCTTTGCTCAGTTTAAGCCCACCCATTCAATACAGATTTTTAACCATGATACAAAACTGTATGCATTAGATGTTTAGTTACAGGTATGCTCTGAAAGATGTGACAAGAAGGTAAAGAGGCAGCCATGTTTTTCCTGGTATGTAATCAAACTTCACCCTTCTTTTCAAAGTTTCATCAATAATCCTTCTGGTCTCTCTCTCTAGGAAGCCTTCTCGGTATTGACTACTCGTTTTCCCATCATCTTTTTTGAAGTTAAACCTAGGAGTTCTTCACTACTTGACATTTTGAATATGCTTCACTAGTGATATACAGGAATACAGTCATCTTAGCAAAATCCCAAAAGGCTTATATGAAAGGGTTTTTTTCTTATTACAGAAATGGAGTTGAGTTACAAGTCCTTATTACATGCAGTTTGCATTATAAACCTAACTACATTTCCTTCAGAAGAGCATCCATTTTCCATTTACATCTTTCAAAAGTCTTTAGAAGTAGGAGCTGAGTAGCTGGTTTGAGAAGGAGCTGGAGGTAACAGAACCATTTTAAATGACTCCATTTTCATGCAGTACTTATGCAAGGCCAGAGTGGAAAGCACTGCAGTGGGGGGAGCAGTCTTCCAAGGATCGGAGGCAGAAGGCTGCCTGGGGCTAACTCCATGCACACATTTGATCCGCACTGCTGCTCAGTCTTGGCTCATTTCACAAAGCAGGTAACCCGCCTGACAGCTACATGAATGAAAATATGGCATTTTCAAATGACTGAAAAGATATAGCTGAATTATAGGACATAAAAATTAGGAGTAGTTCAGATGAAACTATGGATAACTCTGGATCTTATCAGCTCGCTCAGGGCAAAAAACTTGAGCCTTAAATCTTCAGGTTCACAAGCAGGGATGGCAGTTATGAAGGACATCAGTATCTCTCTTGCATAAGCTCCTACACCTGAAAGCTTTTTTTTTTTTTTTTTTTTTTTTTTTGGAGTGGAAGGGAGGGGTACAGCAATTTCTGCCAGATCAACTCCCTGGTCTGGCTGCCTGTGTGATTGCTAGTGTTGATGCAACAGAAGCAGCTGGCTCACATGTGCGTGCAGAAGGTAAATAAGCTGGTGGTATCTGACACGTAGTTCAGTTTTTACTAACCAAGAAACAGCACCTTCAGCTGACTCTCTTGCAAGTCCTACAGCTGAAGGATTCGAAAAAGCCATGTTGCAAGAACAGTGAGGAAGGACATAGAGGTCAGGAAAGGAGTACCTTTGCATATGTAACTATATAGCTGATACATGAGCTCAGTTTCAAGAGGATTTTTGTTGCATGCTCTTTGTGGAGATGGAAAAGCACACACAGCACATACTTAACAGCTTCCATCTGTATTCTAAAAGAATAGACTTTCAAAGTACAGAGGTGGATCTACGCCAAGAATTACACCAACCCATTAGTAATACTGGACTCTCCCACTGCATCCTCTGAGTCCAGTCCTCGGAGACCTCTTATCCTCTCTTGGACACCATTTGCTAACAATTACTCTATAGTAAAAGCATCCTGTTTTATGGATGAGTTATTTCTGAGGCTTGATATACCACAAAACTTTATGAAAGAGGAAAAAGAAAACTAGGTTGATTCATATACATTCTTTTAAGCAATCTAAGCACATATAATAAATGTATTTCCTCAAAGCCAAATGTGAACTCTCTCTACTCCTACAACCACCTTTCCTCCTCCAAAAACCAGCCCCCAGATGGTTAATAACTTCAGGATAAATTTTGGTTTTTTAGATTTATTCCCTGGATTTCATCCATGAGATTTGCCTCTCAAATTTCCCAAGTGAAATATAGACTCACATGATCCACTTAGGGACTGAAACACATACATCCTATTGTTTCTTCTAGCTCATAAGGTAACTGAAAAAAGATGTTGTTATTTCCAATATTCAGTTCCAGACAAACTACTCAACACTCTCTTCAGCCAGATAACCATAAACAACTTGGATATTTATCCACACTTGTCTCAAATGCAGAGCATTTTTAAGTTACAGCAATGGGTGGAATTGGTTTCCTCCTACCATTGCTGCTTTCTCCAACTGATGTCAGATAAACGGAAAAATACAATACTTATTTATTAATTTCAGTTTCTTGACAATTCATTACTTAAAGCCCTATTCTCTTTCTCCCTAAATCTGAATGCATTTTTCCTCCTTCAGACTTCGTGAATAAGTGGGGAAAAACCTCAGATCATTTAATTAAACAGGAGTACATACTTATTAATTGCACATGTACTCTTAACATTTTAATGAGGAATAAACCAAACTTTAATTCCTTAAAAATTCTTTAAGCAAAGTCGAAGCCTCAGTTAAAGTCTTCTATGAATAAAATCATGCACTAGAGTACATTCTGAATATTCACCTAAATCCCAAATTGCCAGTTTTAAGTTTACAGTGGCCAGAAATACTACAGATACAATTTTTACTCTTTCCAGTTCAAGAGATGGCACAGCTACAGTTACACCGGGGCATGCAAGTAAGCTTTGTTTCTCTATTAGGAAAGGCTATTGAGCCTCCTTACAATATGGTCTGTACACACAGACATCTGTTTTTAAGAAACAGAAAGAGAACAATGAAGAATGTTTGTGAAATCATGTATGCTTGCCAAACAAGACTTCATACACATCTATGATCTTAATTTATGGTAATAACGGAAAGCATCTCACTGATCGGGATTGACTACACCCAGCACGTTACAAAACATGTTTTCTAAAAATTCTTTGGAAGTAAAAACTAGATAGATCTGAGCCTGATTAACCACTGCAGCCATAAGAGTTCAAAAATGAAGCAAATGAGCTCCAGCAAAGACAGGACAATGCAAAACAACAGAAAGGGGAAAAGACCACTGCCGTGCCATTAACAGACCTCCAGCCAACTAGGTAGTCACAGCTCTGGGGTGAGCACTTGCTGCAAAATATTTTGCTGCAAAGCATTCCGTCTATCAATTATTATTTGTAATTGACTCCTTTCACCTCCACCTCCCTCCAACATACTCTGTACTTGTTTACTTCTAAAAACTGGAATATTCGTTGTTTTAGGAAGTGATTGCGTAGCACTGGGGGCTACGGAGCAGTTTTCTGAGAACAGAGCTCTGTTGCCACAATCAGAGATGATAGCCTGCTAATATTAACTCCCTCTGGCTGGTACTCCGATGCCTCGTTATCTTTTGACGAACTACTAAGAGTTACTACTATCCCACTGACATGCAACCCTATCTTCAGATGTCCCCTATAAGATTACTTTCCATTACATCCTTGATTTCATGTTTGCAACTCTTCTACCATCCTCCTTCTCAGTCCAACTGTAACAGCAGACTGATACTAACAAATGAAATAGGATTATAACTTGCCTTTTGCTGCTTATTTTAAGTATATGCACACAGCATACAGCTACAGGTATGTAAGACCTGAACCTAGCTGCAAACAACTTGCATCTGAAAAGGAAGCACCCCGACAGCTGCACCAGCTCCAGACACTGAAGTTTAGCACTGTTTCATCCTGCAGACATTTCAGACTGTTAGGTATGAGAATTGAACTTGTTCTGCAACAACAGTCCAAATGCCAAGGACAAAAATCGTTTCCCGCTAAAATTACAAGGAAGGAGGAGGAGAAGACACAACAACAACTGAGATTAACATGAACATCCCTACTCTAACCTCTGTGCTTCTCCAGTCAAGACTGAAACAGCATAGCTTTTGTCCATATTACATTTCAGAATCAATGATATGTCTAAATAAATTTCACACAGATCAATTTATTTCCCAACCACCCTTTCTTTTCAAGCTCTATTCCCAAAAACATTACTTCTCAACAATAATTTAACAGAACAATAGATATTAATCTATGATTTTTTTGGTTTAGCGGCAACATTTCTGCTAAGCAGAAAATTTCTGCTAAGCTCTTAAAACAAATTACTACCATTAATAACATTCCACAAAGCAAGAGTTACCATTTCTCATTTCCACAGTTCAACTCAAAACAAAACAAAACAAAAAAAAACAAAAAAAAAAAAAGGAAAGAAAAAAGAAAAAAGTGGCACATGCATTTTAAATGCTTTTTCTGAAAGAGCTTACTGTACAGGATCCCAGTAGTTTACAGAGCAGAATCATTCCATAACTGCTCCCTTTCCCATACAGGTCCTTTCTGTTATACTCCGCATTTTTTGACTGGGGTCAGAGGGAGGGGAGAGTAGAGGCAGAGAGAGAAGGAGAAAAGAAAGCATCGTACTAAACTGCTATGATTTGAAAACATTCCCCAACCAAACAACCTTCCTCCTCCCAGCCCATTATCTCTATTGCACATATTTGTACCTAAATCCAGGATCCAGTATTTACAGCCACTCGGCTGCCCGTTGCTGCAGCAGGTAGGATTTACTGAGTGAAGCGATCCCAGAGTGTCAATCTGTTTAATCCTGTTTGGCATGGTGAGGAATCAGCTGTTCTGATACCCACAGCTTACAAATAACCTACTCGCCTGCACCCCAGGGATGTGTTACAGCTTCTCCTGGATATGTTCACCCAGATAGCGTTACAACCAATGCCATCAGATTGAGGAAGTCCCTGTTATCTTCTCAGCCTGGTTTAGCTCCCTGCCCTGCCGTCAGAGCAGCTCCTCTCTTCTAGGGATGCTCTCCTCTGACTCACTGAGCACAGTTCCAGTCTTTAAATTCACATGTGGGAATAGCCAGATGCAGCAGATTATACTCTACCGTAACTACTCTAATTGAGGCTCAAGTTGATCTTAAAAAATACAGCAAACCAGCTATTTTCCCTCTCAGCCTTCAGAAAAGATACAGTCTAGCACCTCTACAAAGCTTTACAGTAACTGACATGCACAAAACCAAGCTTTAACGCCTTCTTTTATTTTACAGTGCATAGTTAGGTTTTAATGCTTTAGCTAAAGCCATAAATACAAAAAAGACAGACATCTTCCGGTCAGCTAAACCATGCACCACTTGCCCTGTAACTTCCATTTTCCTTGACAAAACCTGTACCAAAGAACAGATTCTGCCCTTACCTTTATCTTCTCTTGAGCCTTGTTTGCAAAAAATAAAAAAAATCCAAACACTAGAAAATCCACACCTTTTGATGAATTCATTTAAGATCTTGCCCTAGTTTAAAATGCATTTCAGATCTCTTCACCTCTAAGCTCATATTCTGCAAGTTAAATTTCTAGTCCATCATGCTGTCTTCCTGTTCACTAAACTGACACTGCCTGTATTTTATTTTATCTACGCATTCTTCACCTAGCATGCCACGCAAGCATTTGTCCATAAATATTCATTTATGGGGTTTTTTAGGTAAGCACTTTACAAACCTAGAAAAGATGTTTGGTTTCTTCCCCTGAACACCTCATCATCTAATTTTAAAGGACATACAAAAAGCTACAATCGCTAGATAGATAAACAGCTATGAAGCCAAACCAAGGATTAAATTTCTGTAAAAACAGAAATGAAACACTTTCATCATATTGTCATGAAAAAGAGCCCTAAAATGAGACTGAACAAAGAGTACTGTAAAATACACAAGCATGTAGTGAGAAAGAAGAAGAAAAAGCAGCGAGGGGGTTGCCAATGATAACAGCACAAACAAATGCATGTAATGCAAGGATAAATAGGAATTTTCTGTGGAGCTGATAGCATACAGGGTCCCAGAGTCAAAGAAGGCTTACCATTAGCACTTAACACAAATTGGGTACACACATGTTATGCTGTTTGCACTATTAAAGAGCTCTGCTCACCCTCCACCTGAGACAAAAGTTTTGCTTTCTTCACATTTCTAAGGAAAGCCACCCTACTCTGAATCCATTTCTCCTTCATAGCCTCCTGCACTGAATCCATTAATTCTGATTCCTTAACATTTTTCTACTGACCCAAGATGACTTTCAAATGACACTGAATTCCTAAGTGGCAGGGGTGGGGAGAGGTGAGGGTGGGGGCGGGAAGCAGCAGAAGAAAAAACCCTCTTTCTCCAGGATAAGTGATTTTTATAGTTTGCCACCTATGGTGAGACTTCCACTAAGGCTAGTTTATTCTTCATGAAACTGTAGAACATATGAAAATGATTCTAGTTTCTAGTTGAGTAAGAAAAACAATAAATGAAACAATCCCTTTCCTCTACTCCCCAACAGTTCCCACGCACATTGAGCATACTAAAGGATATCCAGCCATTCTTATTGGTAGTTAAATTCGCACATGTTTAACATTTAGAAAAACTCCGTGAAGTTATCAATGTAGTTTTGAAATAGTGATTTCCATATGTAAGAAATCTTCTGAATAAAACTCAGCAAAATTTATACGTAAAACTGTTTTTGGGTTGGTTTTGTTTTGCTTTTTAACTGCATGTAGACTGACCTTATAACACCAGTAACATATGCAGGAAGACATTTTAAATGCTCTGGAAATCACATCATTTGCAGCTTGCTATTGCAGAAAGTTCTTCCATTCCTACTCAGATCAAACACCATTATTTTTAGGTTTTGCTTTAGCCCTTTCTCTTCTCAGAAGACAAATCTGACAAGTAAATCAAGGTGGCCAGAGACAGAGAATGACCATGTGAACCACTACATAAAGCCCATTTCACAGGTTATATGGGTAAGAAGAAAGGATCACGGATACGCAGTTGTCTTCAACGTACACAATTGTTGTAATAAGCAATTGCTCCACAGCAACACTGCAGTGAAGGCAGCAGACTCCATGTGAACATGCTGCAGAGTGACTGTGGGTATTAGGTAAGAATTTGATGGAAAAAACATCTCAATGTGTATACTGAAACAGTAGCTACAGCTTTCTTATGGTTCAAGACAGAAAGCTCAGACCCATAACTTCTCCTACTGAAGTAAAAGCAAAAGGGAGCTGACCTCTACACCACAAACCCAACATTTCTTAATTTAACATGCAGGGACCATTATTTAGTACCACTACCATCTTAGATTAGACTTAGGCACCCGAAGATGTATCACAATTCTCAATTTCCATCTGAGACAGTGACCTGTATCAATATATGTAATTTTAAGCCCAAACAAGCAGCCTATTGACGCCTTTCCATGGTTTACTTCAGGCTCTACCACAAAGCTCTCTTTGTCCTTTAGCTCCATCAGGTTTTCTGTATTCCAGAGCCTTATCCTGCATTAGCTCTCCCTGTCTGCTAGACAGCTCTTCCTGCAGCTCCTCGCAGCAGCAATTTTTTGTAGGAACTCATCCTCGGTAATAACGAACCAGTCAGGTAATCTTAATTTGGCAGGCAAGAATACGTCTACGTGGAGAACACCTTTAGGCAAAACCCAGGCTGGGCACAGTGCACAAACTCAGCGCCGAAGAGGCTGGATTGCACAGCACATTGCACTGCAGCACTGAGCTGCCCTCACCCTCATCCTCTGCTTAAATATTCCTAGACCCCAACCCAATGGGACAACAAACTTTGAGCAAAAATGAGTTTTCTTGGCTATACATTATATATCCTTTCCTTTAAAAAAGTAGACAGTTACCAGCCTCATTTCTGAAAGCGAAGTACTGATGACCTTCAGACCCCTAGCTATTTAAGACATTTCTCAGTTACTTAAACTTGTGACAAAGTAAGTGTCCAGGTGAAAATTTTGTCAATGGATATTTCATGAAGATCTTAAAATTCCAGGCAAAAGAGCACTCTTGCTTTTAAGATAGCATTTTGGTAAGAAAGACTATATCCCAGTGAGTAAACAAAGAAACTAAAGAAAAAACAATTAGAAGAGCATTGTATATCCTCAGTAGATAAGGTAGCACAAACGAAGCATCTCACGCCCGTGTCTATTACTACAGTGAAGGAATGGAATCAGCTCCCTGCAGTTAATCTTGGGGCTCGCTGATGGATGCTGTCAGACTGCTAAAACCATTTTAAGATATTAACATTTTGCCAGATCACCCCACCACAGAAGTAACAGCTCATCAGTCTCTGCCACTGAGAGACAAGAAATTAGCTTGCTACAGCTTCAGCTTCTAACAAGTACCAGCTCCTACCTGCAGCATCTGCAACCACCGTTTGCCACTGCATGAACCTCCCCATGGAAGTGCTGCCTCATCTGTGGGTAGTATTAGCCTTGCATGTAAGAATGGAAACATTCATCTCTTCTTTCGTTTAAGATGACAACTGGAGTTAAACTGACTGCATTTCTCATGCTCCAAGACATTTGCATGGTAATAGAAATAACTTATATTAAAACAACGATAAACAGCATTCCAACCTAATCTTTGTAAGGCCCCATTACATTTTGCACCATCTTGGGGAAAATAAGCAGAACAAGAAAAGGAAGCTAATAAAATGCAGAAATTTCATTTTTAAACACCTATTTGTGTTGCTTTACAGCCTAAAAAAGAAGTCAAAGAGCAAACCTTTTTTTCCTTAATACCTACCTTCTGTGAGAAAAAAAATTTCAAAGCTTATAGCATTAAAAACCCAGCTTCAAAATTCTTGATCTAAATCTGTCTTCTCCGGAATCTTCCCCCTTGTATTCCAGACATTCTATTTACAAAAGCAATTCATATATTTTGCAATCAGTACTACAAAAGTTATTTTAAAAAATTCTTGTTCATCTTAAAAGTGGAGAAGCGTATACAAGATAGTTGAAATTAAGAGTGAACTCCCTCTTCAGTTCTGCCAGCATCCAAATGTCACTATTTTAAAACCATTTTTGAAGTGATCTATAAGACAAATGCTTTCATCATTTAGAAGTGCACAGTTCTTATAATTTTGAGTCATGTTTCTGCATGTGGGAGAGAAAAAATTTAGCCTTTTCCAAAACTCTGCAGGACCAAAGACCACCCAGACCTAGAAGCCAAAGTTAGACATAAATCCATAACTATTAAAATTTTTGAACTACATTAACATTGCACAAACAAATAGGAATTCTATTTACAATATGCACTTCCCATTTAAAAAAAGAAAAAAAAAAATCAGGCAGACTTTGCATACAAATCCTATTTTTGGCAAGTTCAACTCTCTGCCTCACACCAGAATACTCTAACACAACCAAGAAATTGTAGAACAGCAAAAACGCATCAATAAATAAATCTGAGGTTCAATCTTCAAAGGTGAGCTCCCACACTACGATTAAAATTCTGAAAGGAGCCTAACTTTGCCTTTTCCTCAGTGTACAATGTGTCCACAGTTTAACTGCTTGGAACACAGCTGCACCACTAGGATCTGGTTTCTTCAGCTCCACGCACAAAGATCATCCTGTTCCCAAAAAAAAGCCTCGCTGCTCCTCAGTCTCACAGATAACACTGCCGGTCTGCAAGGAGCGGAATCGTTACAACAGTGGCTCTTTGGACTCACATTCAGCGCGTTGTTTCCTGTTCCTTACTACCAGTGCTGCCAGCTGCCAGAGACACTTTCAATTGAATCCGTCAAACTGTATTTTGCAATGAATTGTGTGAACATCCTTAATTTGAGATTTCCAAGAAATCCTTTCAAAATACTAGGGTGTTTCAATCAAAAAAAACCCCAACCAACAACCACGTCTAAAAAAACATGCAGGCTATCTAATCAGCTGGCAAACCTGGGAAAAGTATTTTCTGATTTCAGGTAAAGAGGTATGTTCAGCTGGGTGGTTAATAACCTTCCCTTCTACATCTTGGGTAAAGCATTTGTCAAGAGCAACTGATATGAAGACACTGAAGTACTCAGGCTTTAATTAAAAATATTGGGAAATGAACCATTTATCCAACTATTCAGTCACCAAGGCCAGGATCTAAACAAGTCCTTCCTGTGTCCAGCTTTGCAGAACATGCCCTAGCTGTTGTTCATGCCTACAGTAAGAAAGAATATCAAAAAGCACATGACATCGTAAACTCTCTCCCATTGTAATCATTTGGCTATTATTTTCTTGAGTTTTTAATTCTGTTCTGTGCTGTAGCCAAGGAATTGGAGCCTGTGTACCACTCCCAAGAATGAAGAGGCCTTTCAAAGAAACGATGAGATGTTCGGTGTCCCTGGTCTTCTGTTTATCTGGAAAAGCTTTGGGAAAATTCTGACTCCTCAACACAGTCACCACTGCAGCACGCCAAATCAGCTTGAAGGATCCCAGCCACTGTCAGCAAAACCACAACAAACCAGATAATTCAAACAAAATCTTTTGGATGAGTGTAAGGAATGTTGTTCCACATATATTCACTACTAAGCAAGGGGTGGGAGGGGAGAAGAAATATGCCATGCCTTTTCTCTACATTGGAGAAAACACAAAAAGTGTTCCAAGCGAGAAATACTTGCTGTCCTAATGAGACATATTGAAGAAACACTCATTTTCGACATTAATTTTATTATCCAGGTTACCCTTCATCATCCTTTTTTTTCTTCAATTGAATTTTCTCATATAGTTTCCTCAACTGTACTTAAAACACCCTTTCTCTTCCCTTCCCACTCCAAAGAAAAAAGGAATCAGCCTGTTGGTGTGAAAAAAAATCTGGTCAAAACAAGGTTTAATTTCCAAACCAGTTGTAACTGCACGTACAGGAGTTGGGATTCTTTTTAACATAAATCTCTTAGCTTATTATCTTAACTGGAAATGCATGCAAAGACAAAAGGAAAGGGTAAGAATATATTCATCAGAAGTGTTCAGAATATTGAATTATGTTCTTGACTTAGAATTCATTTCTTTTAAGTCACTTAAAAGGAAAATGAACAGTTCTAGTAACCAAACTAAGTAATTTAAAACAAAACAAATGCTTTTAAAATTGCACACATACTCCCTGTAAGAAATACTGATGCTAAAGTTCCATACATATTCATCTGGAGGAATTGCTTCTGCAAGCTGTGTGGGCTACTTGCTAGTTGGTATTAGTGACCGAAACACTTTTCTTATTCCCCTTCTGCTAAGTTCAAATCATACAAATGCATTTTGGTTAGTAACAAATGGTTTTCATCAAGACCTCGCCTCCTTTTGTCTCTGCTCAGTACCGCCTACCAGAAGTCACGTCCATGTAAGAGACCAGGTTAAGTTGCGCAGCGCTGCCAGGCATGGCAGATGGGCCCCAGCCATGACCCAACACCTGCTGCTTCTGGAAGCTGGAAAGGCACATGGGCACTGAGAGCACCTGTCTGGATTTCAAACGTTAGCATTTAACGTAAAAAACTTACTTTCGCAGCTTCTTTTATTATATTAAAAGACACTTTAGCAAAACGAAGCAACTTCCACAATTCCTCTGCACTACATCTAAGAGAAGAGCAAAATCAGAAACAGGCATTTTCTCTCTCTCTCTCTCTGAACTTGGATTTCATGTGCTGCTTTTTTGTAAATTATAAACACAGATCCGTTACTAAATACAATTAAGTATATTTGGAGGCTAGCTTTGCCATAGGGAGAAGAAAAAGAAGGGAACGAAAAATCCACAGGACAGAGGTTTATTATTCTACATTACCTATCAGTCGTTAAAACACAGAAACACCAGAAAATGCGTACTGCCAAACAATTCTGCAAATGTGAGTGTTTCTGTATCGTAATTAACATTTTTTATATCTACTCTGAATTCTAGATGTAGGATAATTCAGTCCTGAAGAAGAGAAGACATTTCCATTTGGGTTACACACTACATGTTTTACTTCCATTTAAAAGAAAATTAGCTCTGAACCAAAAATCGAACATGGCTGCACACTTCACAAACTTGAAAAGGGTACACTTTCTACAAATTACATCATCACCACTCACTAGAATTGTGGAAATGCGGTTATGGAATAGCCACTCTAGTTCTACACTTTGGGTATTTCAGAAAGCAACTACGCTTAGTTAAGAAAATGATGCTCCTTTAGGATAGCAATTAAAATTTAGGTGCAAGAAATTTTTTTTATTGCCACAAAATTTTTGCATATTCTCTTTTCCCAGTTAGTTCCTCCTGAAGAAAGCGTGCCATCATGGTAGAAGTTTGAGACTGGTAATAATGTTAACTTCCTGAAGCACACAAAAAGACCTAAACAGACTCTATATCCTAATATACATGCCTCTTGCTGACAAAAAAATGAGGTTAGTATTCTTAAGAATTTAACTTTTCCAAAAGGTTACACTGTCGTTCAAAACCTCTCAATCTAACAAAACAGTGCTATCTCCTTCTGCAATTTAGAATGGTATTTTGCTTTATAAAAACAATAAAAATGCTTCTGTGTGAAAGATGAGACTGTCAAAATAGATAAAATACTTATTTCTCAAATGAAAATCGCTACAGAAACGTAAATGCTTGACATCGCCCCTACAACTTCAATAACAGAGCAAGGCCTTGTTATTCCACAAATTAGGAGATCGCAAAATACTACTACTACTAATTTACTCCAGTTCTGATGACTGTAATCTCAGCACAGTCTTATGAAGATGATGTGAGTGAGCACTGGATTCCACAGCCTGGACTTTCACTCAAGGAAACAACCAGGATGGAAAGAGAACACAGCACGTATCTCCAGGGTACGATCTACTGTGAGCGCCTTTTCTTTAGCTGTTACTCTGGGCCTTTAAACAGAGCTGAGTCCAGTGGTTTCCAAACCGGTTATGGTACGACTGCATTTAGTCCTGCTACATCTTCAGGATGAAAGGATGAACACACCTAAGCTTGTTCTACTAAATCAACCAGCAATTAGAGTGCATGTATTTTGTTACCCCTGAGACAACGAGAAAAGTTAGCACAAAACACACTAGGACAGACCACACAACCAAGTCCGGCTATGATAAATAAACTCTGAGCTACTGACATAAAAATTTTAAGATGTGTGGTTAATGATTTGGTGGTTTTCACCAATCAAGCTTTTCTGTTTATAATATTGCCTAAAGTAATCCACTCACTCAACCAGTCTTCAGCCTTTTGTTTTTTTTGTGTTGTTTTCTTTTTAAAAAAAAAAACAAAAAACAAAAAACAAACAAAAAACACAACAACTTTCACTTGATATACTTTTTTGCTAGTGAGCCCTGCTTTCTTTCTCATTCTCTTTCAGGATCCTTTTCATCACTACCAATTCCCTACATTTAAAAAACCCCATTTACTTCCACGTCCCTTAAGCTTTTCTGTAGAAAGCAAGAGATGACCATTTAGCTTTACTCAGTCCTCTTTGCAGGTGGCTTCCCAAGCAGCTTTCCTTCCTTCAAGCATATTTGCAGGTTCTTACATGCAACTAGATTTCCCTAGACTCTATGTTTAAGGAATCTCCATATCACTAATACTTTAAAGCTTACATTAACAAATGAACATATGCCTAACAAGGCTATGATCACATGCAGCATGGTGCAACAAGAATAACTAGCGCTTTTCATGAGCAGAAATACTTTTCATGATTCCTTTCCATTTCTTACATGGAATGAATATATTTTGGGCAAAATCTTAAGCATTTCTGATGTCACACAGACACTAAAGTGAGTCCAAGACTCCAGGGAACACTTAGAACATAATAAGTCCGTGCTGGCAATTCTAACTTTTAGCATAGGATCACAGGATCACTCAAGCTGAAACAGGCCTCAAAAATCCATATAGTCCAACCTTCTGCTCAAAAGGGTGGGTCAGTTATGAGATCAGACCAGATTACTTGGGGCTTTGTCCAGTCTGCTCTTGAAAACCTGACATACTTTTAACTGCTTCTTGTAACAGGGACTATTTCTGCTGCATTGTAAATGGTTAACATACAGTAGGCTGGACACGGCTGGTTTACGACCACAGGGAAAATGACTACAGGATTCTGGTCATCAAGGACAACTCGATAACAAGCTTACCTAAGATAGCCTTTACTATTATGCCTGCGTGTCAGTGATATAAATGTTTTCTGTCGCTATAGTGGTTAACCATTATGCATCCATCCTAGAAAACGCATACTGCAAATTTCTGAAAGCATTATGAGTACTTTTCCTGGGATCATGAAATGTTTTAATGGTGCTATTCGCTTACTACAACAGCCTCTTTTACACAGTTTGCTCTAAGAATTCCATCACTTATTTGCGTAACTTCCATGTTAGAGAATGGTGAATTTAAGTTCAATAGTTGTCCCAGATAGAGAAAAATGTCTTGCTATTTGTACTCAACGCAAAGCTAGGAGAAAACACAAGCATGTCCCAAACTGGAACTATGCCTATATCAGTGAATATGCACTCAAAATGGTAGCAAAAACATGGCGTAATGAAGCAGTGATTTGAAACCAATGCCAACAACTTAAGAGATGTCAAGGGCATCTGTTAAAAAGCTTCTGAGAGTTGTGTTAGAAGTGATGCAGCATTTCTGATTTAGCATGCATAACAGAGACTAATATTTTACTATTTGATTGCAGGAAAAGTGAAATGAAGTCAATGGGACACGGACTTTCAGCAGTCTCCTCACAAAAACAGAACTGGAGGAAGTCAGTGGAATGCTAAATCCTGCTACTTTCACCTGCAGGTGGTAATGATGACAGATGATGTGATGTGATGTAATGTGGTGATCTCCTGAAAGGTGCACAAGAACATCGGCTCTAGACTGCTCCTCAACAATTTTCTCCTCTCCACTAAACACAAAACACATAAATACTCCTCCCAATACCAAGTTTAAGAATATGAGTCACAGCAGCAAAAGTGCCAGAAAAACTAGAGAGTCGGAAAAAGAACAGAAGTCCTTATGGACACCATCAATATTATACAGTTCTGTGACAGAAGAAAAACGCATCACGTAAAACATCCCAGATGGTCCTTGGAAATGAACAGCCACCCCAGCTGCAGAAAAATATACACCAATAGGTCCTTGTCGTCCGTCACAAACAAGGCAGTTACCACACAGCTGTGACAACTCCATGTTTATAGGAGCACTGTCCTGTCCAAACAGGTGACCCTGGCCCCACTCTCCCTGTCCCTCACTACCCTGCCAAGCTACTTACTCATTGCAATGGAAGAGAAATTCTTTGGGTTGCTCTCAGGTGCTCTTTGGAGCACCAGGTCTGAAGATTTACTTAACCCAAAGCAAAATATGGATAACGGAGACACCCTCAAGAAGTAATTCTCAACACTGAAGCAACTTTTTCAACAGTTTGTTGCACCTGAAGAGGGACAGTTAAGGAAAATAAACACCACTCCAGGATGTTTTTCTTCAATTGCAACATATGAACAACATTTGCAGGATATGATTTTAGTTTGTACTCTGTTCTGCTTCAAAACCTTGGTTAGAAAAAGAACCTGCTGTCAGAGAAAGGCTAATTGCAAGCAAAGTAACAACTCTCTTGGGAAATCTAAAGCCATCAGAATTGCTGGTTTATATCCACCTTCTACCTCCCAGAGATCAGCTGTGCAAATACATCTGTTCTGAAGCAGATACTTTTTACACACCGATTTCCTTTCCAACTATGATATATAAGAGAAATATATTTGGCAGCTGTCTGGACCAAAAGTACATTCAAGCCAGTATTATAAAATTTCTTCTTTTTCTCAGCTGTAATACTGAGAAAATACTTTGCCCAAGCAGGGCAAAAAGCTTTCATTACCTATGTACAAAAATTCCAGACACAAATTAACCACATACTTATGCCCACAAATAGAGTCAGCATGGGAAATACAGATATTATCTGACAGGTCTTCCTGGGCTGGGTTATGATAAAAGAACAGTGCAGGAGTTAGAGGCAGGTTTATGCAGAAATAAATCCTATGATGTTTCGGAGCACATATAAATCTGATTTAGAGAGAACTCTTCTGGAAATTCAAATTGTGAGATTCATTGAATCTCTTTATCTAGTTTAGGACTGCACAATGCCAAGGAAGCAATTCATACAGACTTTACTGTTTATTCAAGGCTGAATTAGAATTTGGCTATTAACTCTGACCATCTGATATAGTTTGGCTATAAAGCTCAATGAAAAGATTATGATCTAATGGACCACAGTCAATTGCTGACATTATATTTAAGTTTAGTTATGCTCAAACCATGTTTTTAACAGCAAACTCAACTGAAACCACAAGGTGGAAAAGTCAGGATAGAGAATTCTTGTTTTACTTTATACTGCAGCTATTTTATTTACCTGGACTAAAGCATGAGAACATGTTTGAAAAACCACACACACACACAAAAAAAAGCTAAATTCAAACGATCTTTGCCACTATTCGACTAGTAATGCTTTTTGGCAAAATATTTGTGATTACATGGAAATTTATGATTTATTAGGCTTTCAAAACAACTGATAATCGTGAAGCTGAACTTCAGCTATTAAAACGTCTGCACCTCTGTTCAAGCTCAAGTCTGCCTGATAAATAAGTTGAACTGACACTGCAGCATGGCTATTACAGTTTTTGCCTAAGTTACACAAGCGGAGTGTGAAATCCAACTCACTGCTCGGCTTTGCCTCCCGTGAGCTCCTCATAAGGCTTTCTACTACCTGGTTATCTGAATGGGCAGCCCGTTATTAGGAAATTTTATGAGGAGATAACTGATTCATCAAGAAACAGAATTTTTTAGATTGACATTTAGCATCTTGTACAAGTACAACATATTCCTCGATATCACTTTCTGCATGTGATCACATCCAGCTGTGTAGCAGAAGCAGATCCCTTTCTGTATGGTGCCCTGGAAACTACAGTCCTCACCTTTTGCCACATGGCCTCGAGGCACCAAGGCAAAGCAAGTCCGGACCTACTCATTGGTAGGAGTTACTTTCCCTGCTGGCCTGGGCTGTAACTTTCATTTCCTGCAGCTGCAAACACTGTCAGACAGTCTCACAGGCAGCACTCTGGCTCTGAGCCACGGGTGGGGATCCTTTTTCCTTACACATGGCCCATGCTTCACTTGCTTGGAGTCTCAAAACAGCAAATCCTCCCCTTCTACAGCCTCCCTCTGCTTGCAAGCAAACAATTGCTGCCCAAGTCATCCTCCTTTTCTTCCACTACAAACACTGAGTCCTTCTTCAATTATTCAAACTGGACTCCCATTTTACTTGATCAAATTCTGCTGCTACATAAAAGTACTTGGACTCAACACGGAAACACTCTATTTCTCAATCATAACTTTCAAAGCTCTTGATCATAGGTGAGACGTTTTACCTTTACTCTCTCCCCTTCCCCTTTCATCTAAAATTAAAATTCTGAATAGAAAGTCTCCAGTTGTGCAAGAGCAAGCTTACTTAATGTAACAAAGTCAAGACTGTTTTATCCCATTTTGTGGCCTCACCTATAAAATCTCTCTCTTTTCTGGGGAAATATCTCTAGATCACCAATGCAATTTTTCTTTTTCTTAATTCCTGAATAGGAGGTCCCTACACCAATTCAAGAGCAGCTCTGACACCTCCAACATCTGCCCTACATCACTCCTTCCCGTATTGCAGGTGTAGAAAAGGCCTTACTACACAGCTCTTTAAACAAATTTGTCAACCTTTGTCTTGAAAAGCGTCAGCCGTTTGATCCTCCTTATTATGGTAGATTCTTTGAGAGATACTACAGATGGGAAAAAAAAAAACAAACCCTGCTGAAATAACATTTTTCTGTTTATGGCACAGGACAGTACCCTGAAAACAAAATCAAAAGCCAGTATTCACTACCGCAGTGGTGCATAGTATGTTACCATGTTCCTGAGACATAGAATCATAGAATCATTAAGGTTGAAAAAGACCCTTAAGATCCTCAAGTCCCACCGTTAACCTAGCACTGCCGAGTCCACCACTAAACCATGTCCCTAAGCACCACATCTACACCTCTTTTAAATACCTCCAGGGATGGGGACTCAACCACTTCCCTGGGCAGCCTGTTCCAGTGCCTGACCACCCTTTCGGTGAAGAAGTTTTTCCTAATATCCAACCTAAACCTGCCCTGGCGCAGCTTGAGGCCGTTTCCTCTCATCCTATCGCTTGTTGCTTGGGAGAAGAGACCGACCCCCACCTCGCTACAGCCTCCTTTCAGGTAGTTGTAGAGAGCAATAAGGTCACCCCTCAGCCTCCTCTTCTCCAGGATAAACAACCCCAGCTCCCTCAGCCGCTCCTCATAAGACTTGTGCTCCAGACCCTTCACCAGCTTCGTTGCCCTTCTTTGGACACGCTCCAGCACCTCAATGTCCTTCTTGTAGTGAGGGGCCCAAAACTGAACACAGTACTTGAGATGCAGCCTCACCAGTGCCCAGTACAGGGGCACTATCACCTCTCTCGTCCTGCTGGCCACGCTATTCCTGATACAAGCCAGGATGCCATTGGCCTTCTTGGCCACCTGAGCACACTGCTGACTCATATTCAGCCAGCTGTCGACCAGCACCCCCAGGTCCTGTTCCACCAGGCAGCTCTCCAGCCACTCCTCCCCCAGCCTGTAGCGTTGCATGGGGTTGTTGTGACCCAAGTGCAGGACCCAGCACTTAGTCTTCTTGAACCTCATGCAGTTGGCCTCAGCCCATTGATCCAGCCTGTCCAGGTCCCTCTGTAGGGCCTTCCTACCCTCCAGCAGATCAACACTCCTGCCCAACTTGGTGTCGTCTGCAAACTTACTGAGGGTGCACTCAATCCCCTCATCCAGATCATCAATGAAGATGTTGAACAGGACCAGCCCCAATACTGAGCCCTGGGGAACACCACTCGTGACTGGCCGCCAACTGGATTTGACTCCATTCACCCCAACTCTCTGGGCTCGGCCGTCCAGCCAGTTTTTAACCCAGCGTAGAGTGCACCCATCCAAGCCGTGAGCAGCCAGCTTCTCCAGGAGAATGCTGTGGGAAACTGTGTCAAAGGCCTTACTAAAGTCCAAGTAGACAACATCCACAGCCTTCCCCTCATCCACCAAGCGGGTCACCTTGTCATAGAAGGAGACCAGGTTAGCGAAGCAGGACCTCCCTTTCATAAACCCATGCTGGCTGAGCCTGATCCCCTGGTTGTCCCGCACTTGCTGCATAATGGCACTCAAGATCTGCTCCATGACCTTTCCTGGCACCGAGGTCAGGCTGACAGGCCTGTAGTTCCCCAGATCCTCCTTCTGACCCTTCTTGTAGAGGGGCATCACATTTGCTAGCTTCCAGTCATCTGGGACCTCCCTGGTTGACCAGGACTGCTGATCAATGATGGAAAGTGGCTTGGCCAGCTCCTCTCCCAGCTCCCTCAGTATCCTTGGGTGGATCCTGTCTGGCCCCATGGACTTGTGAGCATCCAGGTGGAGAAGCAGGTCGGTGACTGCCACCTCTTCAACAACTGGGGCATCATTCTGCACCCTATCTCCATCTCCCAGCTCAGGGGCCTGAAAACCCCGAGGATGGCCAGTCTGACTATTGACTGAGGCAAGGAAGGCATTAAGTACCTCAGCCTTCTCCTCATCCTTCGTGGCAATGTTTCCCTCTGCAACCAACAAAGGAGGGAGATTCTCTCTGGCCCTCCTTTTGTCACTGATACATTTGTAGAAACATTTTTTGTTATCTTTAACGGTGGTGGCCACTTTAAGTTCTAGCTGGGCCTTTGCCTTTCTAATCTTCTCCCTGCATAACCTCACAACACCCTTGTAATCCCCCTGAGTCACCTGCCCCTTCTTCCAAAGGCGGTAGGCTCTCTTTTGCCCGAGTTCTAGCCAAAGCTCTCTGTTCAGCCAGGCAGGTCTTCTCCCCTGCCTGCTCAACTTGCAGCACATGGGGACGAGCTGCTCCTGCGCCTTTGAGATTTCCTTCTTGAGTAACATCCAGCCTTCCTGGACTCCTTTGCCCTTCAGGACTGCTTCCCAAGGGACTCTGTTAACCAGACTCCTAAACAATCCAAAGTCTGCCCTTCTAAAGTTCAGGGTAGCGGTTTTGCTGACCCCCTTCCTTACTTCTCCTAGAATTGAAAACTATCATTTCATGGTCGCTGTGCCCTAGACAGCCTCTGACCACCACATCACCCACCAGACCCTCTCTGTTCGTAAACAGCAGGTCCAGCGGGGCGCCTCCCCTGGCTGGCTCGCTTACCAGCTGCGTCAGGAAGTTATCTCCCACACACTCCAGGAACCTCCGAGACTGCTTCCTCTCTGCTGTGTTGTATTTCCAGCAGATATCTGTAAGTTGAAGTCTCCCACAAGAACAAGGGCTAGGGATTGTGAGACTTCAGCCAACCGCTTGTAGAATACTTCGTCTGTTTCCTCATCCTGGTTGAGTGGTCTGTAACAGACTCCCACCAGGGTATCTGCCTTATTAGCCTTCCCCCGATCTTTACCCATAAGCACTCAACCTCATCATTACCTTCATTGAGTTCTAGACAATCAAAACACTCTCTAATGTACAAGGCTACCCCACCACCTCTCCTTCCTTGCCTGTCCCTCCTAAAGAGCTTGTAGCCCTCCATTGCAGCACTCCAGTTGTGTGAGTCATCCCACCATGTTTCCGTGACGGCGACCACATCATAGTTTTCCTGCCATGCAATGGCTTCCAGCTCCTCCTGCTTATTGCCCATGCTGCGTGCATTGGTGTAAATGCACTTCAGTTGGGCTACATATCTCTTCTCCAACACAGGCATGCCACCCCTAGGCTCATCCCTAGCAAGCCTGGTTTTAGCTCTCTCAATGAGGCCTGCTAACTCCTGAGTCAGAATCCTTTTGCCCCTTTGCGACAAGTGAACCCCATCTGTCTCCAGCAGGCCTGGTGCCATGTAAACTGCCCCATGATTGAAAAACCCAAAATACCACCTCTGGCACCAGCCTCTGAGCCACGTGTTAATGAGATGGGTCTTCCTGTTCCTTTCCATATGCCTCCCAGCTATGGATGGGATGGGGGAAACCTGCGCTCCTGATCCTTCAAGTAATTGCCCCAGTTCTCAGTTGTTTCTTTCAGCTCTGCCACCGTGCTGAGCAGGTCCTCCACCTGCTCGCACCTCACGCAGGTGTTGTCTCGGCAGCCCTCTGTCACCAGAGCAAGGCCCTGGCACTCCCTGCAGCCAGAGACCTGGGTGGCTGCATGTTTGAGTGGGAGCTCCGTCTGTGTCGCCACATCCCTTCTGGCCATAGCTTTTGTGGCTAAGTCTCATCCCTACCTTTCAGATCTAAACAAACCTATACAGATACTTGAATTATAAGAATATATAAAACAAGCAGACATTGTACCTCCAGGTAAACAAAAAGATGTCTGTGGACAAGTTTTGAACCAGACAGATAGTAACATGAATTGGCAGTTAGATATGGTCCCAAAACCACCTCATAACTTATAAAGAAGACATGTTAATGTAAGCCTCATGAGCAAAAGGGTTGTTGTAGCCTTTGTAGTTCTCCAAACAGTAGCATCTACAGAAGGGATATGATGGACTGTCACAAATTCTTCAGACTTCAGAAGTACTCATAAAGTTGGAAAAGACAGTGAACTTGTGATCTAAACAGGCGAGAGATTCACAAAGAATTTTAAATACCTGCCAATTTTTCTGAGCTTACAAGTTCAATTTCATTATACTGAATCCTATCCCCTGCCCTTTACCCAAAGCTCTGTAGCTGTGTAAATGCCCTGCAAACAAAGGAAAGAGAAGTGCACCTATAAAAAGGATGTACCACAGAATGAAAAGAAACCCTTGTTAAAAAAGAGAGAAGCACCAAATAAAACAACAGGAACATTCTTTCTCCCCCACACCCAATAACATGTGGAGAATCATTGCAAAAAAAATTGTTGCCTTATGTATTACTTGTGAAAAACATGTTCTTCCAAAGCTAGTAATTTATTTTTTGTAGAGTGCACCAACTGTTCTTCAACCTCTTCACTACCCACTTGTTTGTCTTTTTTCCCCATTATAAAATGGATTTAGATTTTTTAAAATGTACTCATCTGTGAACTGCACCTCAAATTGATTAAATGACCCAAATAACTTACAAAGTAGATTTGATATCCAGCAGAACGAGCAAGAGGTCTGGAACCTGCAATCAACCCTCCCCCTAAATGACTATCCACCTAGTGAATGCCTTTTTTCTATGTAATGCTTTCCCCATACTCTTAACAAAATGTTTGTTATCTTAACTACTATAAAATTTTAAAGATTGAAGATACTGTAAATGCATTTTTTTTACCCATTGATACTGATCAGATATTTAAAGCAATACACATTCTTAGAGGACAAGTAACACCTACACTTGTAGGCAAGTGATGAGGGTCATTTTTGGGGCTGTCTTCTAACATGAAAATAAAACAACGTTACCTTTCATGGTTGACAGATAACATGTGGACTGACAAGGAATGGCCAAGATCAGCTGTCAGAACTAGTCTTCATTGAAGATACGTTTTGTTCTAATCATCTTTCACGTTACCCTACTTTGGATAATAATTTCAGATTATTTAAGGCATTAAATACCACCCAACATTTCTGTATTCAGTGATGAAATGTGGTTTTACACAACTTAAGAATCAGCTGTAAATTAGAAGAGGTTTGCCATTTCAAAACTTTGAAGCTCACTTCACCTCTGATATACTTATGTAATTTATCAAGCTCTCCAACTTGTTTAACTGGCGAACAGTATTGATAAAGACTGTTGAAAAGATCAAAATTGTAGGGTCCATAGATACTGAAAGGAGTGCAAAACTCTTCACTTCAACAAACCATTTGTATAGGGTAAGCACTCAACATCCAAGCATCTACCCCCACCACTTCTGATGGTGATCACCTCACTTTTTCCTTTGGAATTACATAAAACCTCTCTCTCCCTGAGCCTCTCGCAACAGCTTGTGATGCCAGACATGCACAAATTCCAGACTCGTGTCTACTGCACGTGGCCTAGCCCATGAACTGTACAGAATGACTCAGACCTGATGCTCACACTGCGAGCCTGACATATCACATGTATTTTCAGACCTAAAAACTCCAGAGGGCAATATCCTAGTTTGTTGAATCATTCGAAAACCCTGAAAGTTTTACTGAATTATGGTCAAAAAAGGAAAAAAAAAATCCGTATTAAAAGACTGAAGTCACAGAATCAAGCACTAGAAATCTAGGAAATACAACATTTAAGAGTTATCCACGCAAGTACATGGACTGCCTTAAATTACATTAGTCATTCACTCGCTCTTTGTTATGGAGGTTGTTTTCTGTTTTGTTTTATTTTTTAGGAATTCATACCTCAATCAATGCCCACAATGAACAATTCTGAGAATATAATCTAATGGTTTTTCCATTCTTCTGATTAGCAAATTCCCCAATGCCTTATTTAAAGATCTGTAATGAAATGCAGCACTTGAGAATGAGTAATTGCTTTGTGGGATTGTCTGAGGTACTTTTCACTATGGGGGAAAAAATAAAATCAAAGCACTCCACTAATTTTGCTTAATTTTTCTAATCCCTCTGTGAAGTGAACACTATCAACCTCTTTCAAGCAATAGAAAGTTGAGGTAGAGACCGAAGTCAAACGTACCCAGTGGTTTCAAGTACTCAGTCTAAAGTCATTTCATTTTTTGCCTTTTTATTTCCTCCCTGGATTACTTAACATATAATAGTTTGCATGTTCAAGACAGTTCATACTGACTTCTGTCACAGTCACATGCATGGGAAACTTTACAAATCAAACATCCAGCTCCTAAAGCCTGACACCCAGTAATGTGGGAATAAACAATTAGCAGCTGCTTCTTATCAGCTGGGGTTTACATGGCATGCCATAACATCCCACAGGAAGGCTGTGACAGAGGCAGGGACAGAAGTCACTTCTGAGGCTGCATTCAACCCTGCAAATCATGCTCATTCTAGCAATGGCCTTTTCTTCTTCAGTCTCCATGATTAATATAATTAATTAACGCTCTTTATTTCAAAGCAACATTTTGAACAGAAACTAAAGTAACTTTACAATGCTCTGCTCCATTTTCCCCAAACAACCATTAAAGGAAAAAAAGCAATACAGGTTATGACCACTGGTTTGATTAATAAAAGTAACCTCTCAAAGACAAAAACAGCTCTGTCTCTCCCTCAGGAGTCTGACACGCTCAGTGTTCTTCACATAACATATATTGTCCAGTACAATCTGCCTCTCCTAATAAAATTCTCTGCATTCAAAGGTGAAGTCCCCTAGCTCCAAAGGAAATTGGATTTATCAATTCTGTGAGCGTTGTTAAAAAAAAAAGAAAAATCCCATTGACATTTCCATGATTTCACCTCCTAGTCAAAGGAAGAAATGTTCCAGTGATACCTAACTACATTTTCCAATTTTATCATCAGAACAACTGCAAACTTTCTCTATCCAAATTGTTATAGGACACAAGAGGATGAAAAAGCATTCCAACTATACAGCTCAGTCCTTCAGACTCCCCCTCCCAATTGCCCTGCATTCAGGAAGTTCCTGCTGTGCATGCTCCTAATGTAAGAAACACAAGCTGTCCCCTGTTTTAGCCAAGCACATTAATACAGCGTCTGAAAAAAATGGGGAAAAATTGTAATGTGATAGGTGGGATGGACTGAATAATTGAAAAATTTGTGGTTATATTTATGAAAAACTCTCCAAACCTGGAATTTTGTGTTTTGGAAAACAAGTTTTCCCCAACACCACTTTCCTGCTAATCTTGTTATTTGCAATAACAAACTTTTTGAAATGCATCTTTTCCCCTAGCATGTGATGAAACACCTTCTAATGAACTGGTTTTCTAGTGTTGTGGGTTTTTTTTTTCTTTTTTTTTTTTAAATTTACATTGCTTTCTGTTCACAGGCTGTAAACTCAAGTAGTTTCAAACGGAGCAAGCAAGCTTTTTCTCTAATAACAAACTACTCTGTGAGCCTGGGGAGTTTACGGAGCCAAAGGACTACAGCACACCAAAGCCTTAAAAACTTTCAAAAAATTATCGGGTTTTTGTTGCACCCTTCAGGGGCACATTCTTTCATGCATCTGAAAAAACAAAGTAAGATTTCAGAGCTGCTCTGGGAAAAAGTGATGAACGTGCCACTGCTATTTTGGAAAACTCTATAGCCACTGCTATTTTGGAAAAAAGTTAAGTAAAATACATGAGTCCAAATAGCCAGTTCCTGTGCCAGGGCATACGAATGCGTGTATTTACCTTTTCCATTGCTGAGCCTGATGTTGTCATAACTTCTTACTGCAGGGTTTCTCAGGAGCCACTTATATTGCATGTTGGAGATTTTCTTCCCTCCCCCCTTTCAGCACACAACAGGTATAGATCTTCCTATCATCGCAGCTTGATCTAACATGATATATAACTCCGTTCACCAAGACATAATTTGCTTAAAGTTCTTCCCTGTCTTCAGCCACATTTTCACTTAACATTGGGAATTGCTGACTGCTTATTTCCGAATAGACAGTGTGACTGCAGGTTGCTAAAAGCATTGTGTTTTATCTAATTAAAAACTAGAAACTGAAGCAGCGTGAGAACACTGAAGTGGCTGTTTGCACAGTACTCCCCATTACCCAAAACTTGCACCACTGATGACAAGACTTTGTTTCCAGCATTTCTTACCTTTGTGGTTAAAAATCCCCTCCATCTCCATACTACTGCGAGAGTGAGCGATGCAGAGGGACCCGCAGGGGACCAGGCCTTCTGCAGCTGGGGACCGATCTGTGGTTCGAACCAGACACCAGTCGGGCTTGTCATGGGGCCTCTCCAGGACCTCCACCGTCTGCCCACGGCGGATTGTCAGCTCATTACTGTTGCAGGCAGTGAAGTCGTGGATTACCACCGTCAGCTCGCACCCACCAGACAACTGTGAGGGGAAAAACAAGCAGGAGAAGCCAGATGAATGCTCGTTATCAAACCGCCCGTCACGCACGATTACCTATTTAGGATTCCTGGCAGGATTCGTACTTTGGATGAGATAGCAAGCTTCTGGGACTTTCCACATCAAGAAGAGATCATTTCAAAATCAGGCAGTTCTGGCGTTTTAGAACAGATTTTTAACTCTGCTTGTCTCTGCCTATGTTCAAAGCACACCAGTTGTGACAGCACTGGGCGGAGGACTTAAGCGGTTTTTCTTGCTAGACTGCTCCTTACACCGAAAGCTGAAGTAGCAGTCGCTTCAGAACATATTTTATGGGTGATAATTGGCAACACAAAGCCAGATATTACTAAATGCAGTCACTCATGAGCTTTGTCATCTTGCAAATTCAAGGCAGAAAGAGGGATCTTTTTTGAATGAGCCTACTGCCTTATTCCCACCCCACTCAGTTTACTCTCTACATATGCAGGTCACAAAATCATCTGGCATACACCATACATAATTATAAAAATCAGCATGAAGTTCTTCCCAAATACTTAACTATTTGATACAAAATCCACACGGGCTTACAACTTTCACATTTTTGCTGATTCCCCAAATAAAACCACACAAACTTGAATTAAAAGTGTGCAAGCTCAGGGTTTTCCTCCCCCTCTTCGAAACACTTCATTAGAATTACTTTGCCTAAGCTTAAGTTTTGTCTCTTTGATTGTTTCATCTACTTTGATGTGAAATGAAAATTATTATCAGAATTTTGCAAAGTTCCCAAGATCGCTCAGCACCAGAGCACCCATCCAACTTAAGCAAACAGCCTGGGAATTCCTTCTCCTTCCATGTGGCAATGGCATTCCAGGCTACTTCAGCTTTTCGTGCGTGAATATTTCTATAGCTCAGGCTGCTTCAGTACAACATTCATATCAGATCTCAGCTGGTAGGCAACTTCTATGAATTCATTAATTTTGGACCAAGCCAGTAAACTCCTTCACCTCAGCGAGGTAATCCTGCAATGCTCGCGCTGACAAAGGAGGACAAATACCCTGTGAGAGTTCCAACTGCAGCAAATATAGAAGCATGCGCTACACCAACGTACTGCACGGTTCCTGCCACGCTATTTTTGACTGTTACATTTAGGCTCTTGCATGGCTGCCAGCTACGTCCCATGAGTTTTCGGAAAAGGAGATAAGAGACTGCATTGTTACTTATTTGTTAGTTTTCATTACAAGCCTGGAACTGAAGCACCAGATCAAAACTTTTCTAGGATAACACTGTTATCAAGCAAGAATTTTAGAGCAAATGACAAAGCCAGCAACACCCCAGTAAGACTCAAAGGCTATTTCCAACCTTCTCTTCCTCAAGCCTGCAACAAATGACAGGACATAACTCCTAGCAGATGGTCTGCTGTAACTCCAGAGCTTTCCCATGGTCTCTGCCTGCTAATCTCACCAGCTACCCTTGCTTGTGTGTGCACACAAAGAAGAAAAAAGTTTTCTTGGGGGGATGCGGGGGCCAAGAAGGGCAGAAAAGCCACATACATCTAGTGTTTAAGGAAGATAAATGAGGTTGCACCCATTTAGATCCGGGCTAAAAATTAATCACATTGCTTCTATTACATCTCTCCAGACAGCCCCAGTACCCAAATTGAGGGGGGTGGGTACATCTTCAAAACATGCTACCTCCTCTCTCATTAAAAAGTTTCCTGTTCCTTTACACTCTTTCTCCATCTTATATTAGTTTTCAGTCCATGCAAAACTATGCCAAAGGGGAAAAAGTAAAGAGCTTTCCCTTGTTTTCTGGTATTGATTTATGTCACAGCCTTCTTCAGACAAACTCAGAAACAATTGAAACCATCTGTATGCCTGATGGGGACTAACAAAAAAGCTGATGAAGTATGACTTCACAAGGTGTCCAATGCAGACCAAATTTTTCTCAGGAGAGTCCATATCCGCCCCCAATCAGTGCAAGCACCAAGACAATAACAAGTTGACACTTTCCAGAAACTGCATCTAGCCTTTGTATTTTCTCCTAAATACCTACAGGAGCATAGCTTTGGTGCTCTGCTTGCTTTCCTGACCCTTCACTTCCTACAAATAGAGATTAAAATATACTTTGTGACCGGTGCAACAGCCACATGTTTTTGGCTTTAATATAGATGTTATTTCTTCTCCTTCCCCTAATAATAAAAAGAACCCCGTAAGATCTCAGATTTTATGTTCACTACGTATTTTATGTAGTATTAAGCTAAAGGAAAAAGCAAACAAAGGCTGTCAGTGGCTATGTCAGAAACTATTAAAGTACAAAAAAAATCCCAGTCTTTCAGCCTGTGTGGAAATCCGATATCCTAGCTGATCAGCATTTCCACTGAAATTCAATATTCAATCACACTTCAGTACAGTGTGTAAGACTTCCCGCACGCCACTGTTGGTCCTACACCACCCTCAAATTTGCACTAATGCTGTTAGATGCCATTTAGTGCAGGAATTCTCCACCGCTGCCTAACACACTGAAAACGATGATGTTCTCTACCCAGCACACATCTACGTCGTCATGGAGAACTGACCAAGAAAGCATTTACCAATTTTCCCCTCCTTTGGGATAACAACCCTTCTTTCTCCCCACAACAGTTACGGTTAGGAAATGCTGCTTTCCTCTTTGTTTCATTGCTCGTTTTCTCTCCATGACACACTTTCTGAAAGCAGTTTCATTTTTCGCACTGATTAAATGCAGTTGGACAGCAAGGAGTGTCTGTGATTAAGCGCATTGCTCAACAGCTGTTGTTGGACAGCTTTGGCAAGGCTCTCTAGGCTGGCTGGAGGGAAGAGCAAGAGGTGCAGCAAAACTGGGAGACTGACTTGCACTGAAGAGTTACAAACCATCTAAATCCAAATTTAGGCTGAACAAGGGCTTTATATACTTTATCCATCCTTCTCAAGAAACCCTTTATGTAAACTGAATTAATCATGCAAGATAAAAATAAATGAGGCTATGTCTGAAACATGGCAACTAGAGAGACAGAGACAAGATGAGAAACAAAAGCCAGACAGAAATATAACCACAGATTAAAAAAAGGTTTAAAAAGGCGCAAGGTTTAATTAAACAGCTTATCATAGGACATAGTGTCTTGCTGTTGCTGAAATTAATGTTAACCATCTATGTTCATCTCTCTGAGGCCTTTTAATCAGTGTTGCTTGTAGAGAGGAAAAAAAACAAAACCATAACACACTCACTGGCTGAATACACTCTTAGCGTAGGTTTGCTGAAGTCAGAGACACCACACCAAGAGTTCATCTGCCACCGGTATCTGGGAAGATCACCACTGACAAGAGTTTTGCCACATACAATGGCCTTTACATCAGGCCATATAACCTCCTCTCAGGACTGCAAATTAAATTTACTGTCGCATAGTAGTTTTACACTGAGGAGATGGGACAGGAAAGAGAGCAGCTAGTAAGATTTCTCAATTTTTTCAAGCATGAAAATCTTTAATCCCCTTTTAAAATGGAAAGAAGCGCACTATGGGAGGAAAGAAATGGGAGACTAACAAAAGTTCTGTCTCGAATAAAGAGTATTTTGCTTTGACGAGGTAGCTGCCCAGACTTGGTTTCTGACTCTGAAAAGAGGTGTATACTCAGAGACATGTCTAGTTTCTGGCTAGCATTTTTTCTACTCATGGGAGCTTTTTCTTTTCTGCGGTCTCAGCTGGCAGAACTAAATACTTGCTTGTCTCCTGCTGCTTCAGTCCTTTTTCTGTTTTCCAAAGTACTACACACAAACTTAAAGAAGCATGAGAATGAAATACAACTTCACACAGACAGCAGTACAAAATGTTACCAGCTGTGCACAAAAGACAATTTGTTAAAAATAAAATATTGCTCCACTGACCACCCAGAGAAGCTAGCATAATTCTTACTATTTAGGATAACACCCTATGACAGCTTTTCTTCTAAAAGCCTCTCATCTTCTCAGCTACCAAAATAGTACTTGGGATTATTTCACGTTTCTATCAGCTCACCTACTTAACACAAACATGAAAAGACCTATCAGACCTACACTGTTTCCTTCAGCCTCTCCATTTCATTTCCTATGCATTGGATCAAGTTCAAAAGACATTAAGATCCGAGCAAGCTCTGAGGCTAGGATCTGTTGAAGGGCGGAATGAATGGGCCAAGTGTCATCTCTCTTATTCGTTAGCCACCTAAAATGCTGGCTACACAACTACAGAAGGTGAATGGAAGGAATGCTGCAAAAGGTGAAGAGAGAAATATTTACTGAGAAGGGTACAGTAAGAGCACTCATTCAGAAAACTGAGATGCTTTGATGGAGCAGAAATATCCCTCTCAAAAAATTTTATATTTCGCTCTGGACTCTATTATACCTTCCAATACTTCAGGATGGGTCAGTGCTACAGATGTATTCAGTATACGGATGTCTTGCAATATGAAGATACACCCCATGATATTAAAAACAGGCTGGAAAGGGATCTTAAGTTACCCAAGTCCACTTCTTTCTCTTCCTCTAGAGCATGATCAACTACATCTATGCGAATCATGATTAACATTTATCCAGACTGTTCTCAAAGATCTTCAGTTATGGAGATTCTGCAGCCTTCACAACTACTCTGCTCTAGGGCTTCACATTTTCATACCCATAAAAAAAAAATTACTGCAATCTTTTATTAAAGATAAGTCCTCTGATATCATCCTGTCCACTGGAAATATGGGTAAAAGACTGATCTGTAACTCTGTGTAGTAGCTTTTTTTACACACTTAAAAACCTAAAGCTCTTCCTCCTGCCTTTTTTCTTTAGACTCATTAGTCCCACATCTTTATTTTGCCTTCTAAGTTATGTATGGTACATGTCTAATCAGTCCCCCGCCTCTCCCCTGAACTCTTCCAATGGCCCACAAATTTGCTAAAATTCTGTACTCAGAACTTGATGCTGTACCTAATAGAGGCCTTATGAGTGCTGAGTAAAGAATGAGGACTTTGTGTCCTGCAGCTCAGCATCCTATGTCTACAAGCCAATATAGGGCTGTTGCCCCCCCTTCATAATTGCATCACACTGTTAAAATAATAAACAGCTTGTGAACCTCTATCATTTCTAGATCATCTTCTCAAAAACTGTTCAATATTCTCACTGTTTTCATTAGTAGTTAACTATTTCCACCTATTCACATTAGCTCCAATGCAATTAAATTGCATGGTATTTTGCCAATTGATTTCTCCCATTTGGCAAGACGATTCTGAATTCCAATTCCTCTTTCCAATATAGTTTTCAGATGACATGAAGCTGGGAAGGATGTCAGCTTTGTAAACATACAGTCTATTGCATCATCCCAGTCATTACTGAAAAGCAGCGTGCAACAGTGGAGCCAACAATCAAAATTCTAGCCCAAAAAGCCAGGGTGGAGAAGAAAAAAAGCTAATCATGAAGTTATTCTCTGTTGTTAAGGCATTTACAATTACGTCAGAAAACAGGATGCAAGGAAGGAAGCTCATCTGGACAATACTCAACCACTTACTACCAAGGGTAAGGATTTTTAGCTCTTTCAAAGTGTATCTCTGAGGAGGTCAGAAAGAGTATGGAGTTTTGGATAAAGGACTTCATTCCTTATATTCTCCCTGTATAACAGCTTAGCACTTCTAACCAAAACATTTATTTTAAAAGAATCAAGTATCTGAACATACAATTGGAGAAAATAAAAGAATGGTTTTACTTGGCTGTTGATTAGTATGACATGTTTGCTATTTGTTGTCATTTCTTTATTACAATAGTGGATACACATGAACAGAAAAATGTTCCGCAACAGCTTAATAAGTGATACAGTGATAAACGTTTTTACCACTTAATTAACACTATTTTAAATTACTTGATAATTTTCATGTTTCTCAGTTTGGAATCCCAGCTCAGTTTGGGACATGCTTCAAATTTGACTGAGGAGTTCCACTGCTCCATCTGGCTAACCACATCAATAGCACCTAAAATCCCTAAAACTGTTTCACTCCATCTCTGTAAGACATTCATACATACTTCAAGCTTCTAGGCTGAGAAAAGAGTAAATTTTAAACCCCAAATAGACTGCAGCTAATGAATTTACAACATACAAAGTGAGAGATTACTTCAGATTCAGCAAGAGTGTTAAGATACCCTACAGATTTCACTGGCCTTCTGCCTGTTACTGTTCCTTAATAATTTTTATTTTGTATTTTTAAACAGATTAAAAATGTTCTCTGCTTAATGTATTTAACAAATCAAAACATAATTCAAACATTTTAAAAAAACCCTATTCTGGTAATTCACACACTTTTAAAAAGTGCACAAACAGTAAATTTCTTCCTTGGACATACAATACATAGCACAAGTAACTTCGAGGGAGTCTCCCAGTTTTCAGTTTGTTTTCCTTGTCAAAGAAAAGTCTAACAAAAATTTTATACACTAACATGAGAACTCAAAACTACTTTAAAAACAACACTATGCTCACTAACCAACTTTAAAACTTAATTTGCCAGGAAAATATTTAAAAAGCGTTCTCCATTCCGCCTTCTTTTAACTCCTGTGGAACAGGTTGTTGCTAAGACTCCTCCTCACATCAGACTGGAAAACAACCCTGAGGGCATTTCACTTGGCCAACTTTCTTAGCAATTCTCACATGATGCACGAAATATTGCAGGAGGGGCAAGAAGAGATAATCCGTGCTACTCCCCAGTAAACAGTACATCACAAACAGCTGAAGACAGGCAATGGTTGTGCGTAGCAGGGATGGACTGCATCACCTCCATTTGAATTGAAGCACAATGCAGCCAAGGCTGCGTGCACAGGGCTTGACGTCTCAGCCAACAATCAGGGAAATGAGAGAGAGCATGTCTTGCTTTTGAGTGTGATAGATTACCCAAAGTCTTAAGAACACATAAAAAAAACCAAAACTAAACTGTTCGCTAGTATACACAGTTTTTGTAAATCACTAAATAGCAAAGAATGCAAAGAATAAAATAGCAAAGAGTCATCAAAAGACTCTTTTTTTTTCTCTAACAGACCATTTTTCCCACAGATATCCTTAGAAGAAATCACTACCAAAACTACAGACCAACTTCAATACAAATGCACAAGGTCTATAAGAGCAACCCTAAGCACCTTCTACTTCCCTTCTGTCTTCCTCTTTTTTACGTGGAAAAATTAAAACCATAGAGTTTAAATGACATGCAAAAATACAGACAACTAACTCTCTTTTAGATGACAATGGGAACGGTTAAAATATTACTCTGAGAACTATTCACTTAGCTGCCCTATAATATAGTGACTATTTACCTGCGTAGTTTGAGCTGCTCATCAGAACAATTTTACCCTATGAGGTGATAGGCCAGAAATCCCTAACCATGTTTTCAAGTAATTTGCTACGCAGCTTCTATGTTTTAACTTATTCTTCTATTTGATAAACTTCTATTATCCATCTCTACCTCCCTCCAAGGTCCTAACACTTCTCACTTGCCGGAAATCTTCTTTCAATTCCAAAGTAACAGACACATGTTTCATGTAAGAATTTTTACTCTTTTGATGCCTATCTTTCTTCCCTGCATGAGAAATTCTGGCTGTGCTGTCCTTATGGGATAACGCAGCCAGAATCTATAGGCAGAGATGGAGGACAGGAAACACTAGCACTAGTATCATGTGATAGTGTTATGGTTACTCCTCTTTAATATGATGATTTCCATCAGCTCTCATGCAGAAAGTGAACACTCCTACGCTCTAACCCATGAACACTGGATAGTGTTCTTGCTTCACAAAAGTAGCCACCAACCTCAAGCTAATACAAAAAGTAGATGGTATGCTTTCAGAAAGGCTGAAACTGACATCCAGGAAAACTCTGTGCATGAATATCAGATTTTATGGAAAATAAAACTTCCTTTTTAAACTGGGTCAAAGCTTCGAACAATCTGCAGAAGAGAGGGGACCAAAATGGTTTCAGTTTGGAACAAACATTAATTCCTTCACAACCTATTAGATTTAAACAATCCCCCTGGCTCCCCCATGGTATCAAGATATTTTCTCTATTGTATACAGCTATTTTTAAGAGATTGCATATTTCCACACCTCCTCTCTGAAGGTACTAAGGACTAATCTTGGGTGCTAACTGACACTAAGGGATGAATAATTTGCTCTCAGAACAGAGCAACACCTGGGAAACTTACCTTATCACTGTCTAGCGTGTTCTGTGAGGTTCGTGAGGCAATTGAAATAGTATCAGGTTGGCTGCTACCATCTCCCTGACTGTCCAGGTCCTCGCCGTCTCTGCAAATAATTCAGTTTTCATTACAGTATTAGCACTGTGTTTGTAACATGTTAGTTCCCTATTTGCAACTCTAAAGAAGGGGCACCTAGACAGTATGGCAACAGACACCAGGCAGACAAACTAACGGATGCAAAAATCAAATATTCAGCACTTAGTACTTTGTTCTACACTTTAAGACAACAGATTCGTTTGCTCAAGGTCTACATCATGTAGAATTAAGGCAACAACCAACAAGTCAGAACTATGGCAAGAAACTTGGACAGCCACTTAGCCAAAGCTAGCAAGCAGACTACTCAGTCACACATCTTAAGCTCCATGAAAGGAAATGAAGGACCTGAATAACACAGGCAGAATTGTAAAAATCTAAAAATGTACAGCTATCCTGTGCTGCAGTTCCAAATCCCTTCTGTAATGGCTGAATGTACACAAGTCAGGGCCTGTTCAGAGCATAAATCTCAACAAATTCAGCATTGCAGCAAACCAGAAATTAATTATAAAATAAAGCTGGCCACAGTGACTCTTGGTTTTGTCCGATTCACCAAAAGTCATTAGAAATTCAACACTAGAGAGGAAAGAGTGCTGTTGTGTACTTAGAGATCTCTGATTATTTTAAATACTACTTACCTTCTTCCCTTCTGTTTTGTTGTTGGTGCAGTTTTGGGGATGTGGATTGGCTCTTTCAATGCTCCTTTCAGATGAATGGTCCTTTCTTGTATCACTTCCCGGATGTGTTTGATCCAGTCCTGTTTATTCTCTATACTGGATGCCTTTGATATGCAAAAGAAACAAAGCCCCCACAATGGACTATTATAGCTGAGAAGATCCACAAATACAGTCAGCTAATAAACACAAAGAGGAAGGCATAAAGAATGACTTTGCGAATCATTTTTGAAAACATGAACAGAGAAAAGGAACTTCAAGCTAGTTGTCTTCATTCTGAATCGCCAACACTACTTTACACTTCTCAACATTATTAATATTGTTCATTTAAAAAACATTTTATTTTAGATTCAGATTCCTCTTTCATAACTTGAAGGCTAAAGTCCTGTATTCATCTCATTATAGACAGGGTGGATTGACTTTCTTAAAGAATTCCAGTAATAAACACCTTGAACATTAGTATTTGGACTAGATGACCTTTAAAGGTCCCTTCCAACCCAAACTATTCTATGATTCTATGCCATGATTTTCTTGTGGCCCATCAGTTGCTCTGTCAGCTAGTGGCTGAAGCCTTCGAGCTATGGGATCAAACCTTTTTCTGAAAGCAAGTTTGTTTAATCCTTCAGTAGATCACACAGATTCCCCTCTGCTGTCAAGCCATGCAAGTTAAATATACATCACATCCTTTACAAAGGAAAATTATCTGTAAGCAGCTGTCCCTCTCAAAGCAGGAAAAGTCATCACATGTTGCCTTCTCAACAGGCACGAACAACAACTACAAGACTTGGTATAGACTGCACAAGCACATCTGCTAAAATTACCTTGAGAACAATTTTGTTGTCTGAAGTTGGTGTCCTTCCAACCCATAGAGCAAACTTGCAGGGATCTCCTTCTACATGTTCTGTGACACCCAGTTCAGAAGTCTGGAATCAAGAAAAATTTGTTAGGATGACATAGCATTTTTTTCTTAGAAGCCACAAAGGGATGCTGATATTCTCAATAACTGAGCTCTGCTATTTAAAGAGACTTTTTAGAAGCTTAAGTCCAACTCATATGCTAGCGAGAATCCTTTATTCTGGTGGCAGTGGTGTTGTTTCTTCAAAAAAGGAAGAACTGCAAGCTAAACACTTTTTCCTGTAAAGTAGCAATAAACAATAGCATTTATAATCTGAAATACCAAAGTGCTTATTTTACATTTTTGACTTAATAAAAGCCTTATGACTCTAAAGAAAGGTGCTTGGTAAAAAAAATAAGTGTTGGCTTCTCTCCTTGTTGATTTCCATCAGGGAACACTCATTACTTATTGATTTTTAAGTTTTCTCTCAGATAAGATATGCTTAAGAATTTTCTTGATATCTTCAAAAACTCTGATCTCTTTTCTGCCAAAAGAGCCCTTCCTATTGTGTTTCCTTCCCTCTGAAACAGATGAAATAATCCCTGGAGAATTTTGTGGGACAGCTACATTAACAATCAGTCTTTGGGAATGTTCTAATGTCAGACCTTAATGGCTAATTATCATCCAAAATGTTTTCACTTTCCAACTGGAATAACATCTCAATCATGTGAATTGGCTTCCAGTTAAACAATTCATATAGGCTCTGCTCCAAAAAAAATTACAAACTAAGAAATACAGCTCAAACTACAAGAACCCACACTCCAAATAACAGCTGCGAAGCATTCTTACATTATTAGAAGCTGCATTTTTCCTTTCATATGCATCATCACTAGCACATACACAGCTCATTACAAGAGATGTTGGATACCCAGTACCTGAGTAAAGGTAATTTTTTTCTTATCTCACTTGGATGCCAACTTGTTTTGTTGTTTAGTTTTGGGTCCATCCGTGTCTGTCCCCTCTGTCATTGTCATGTCCCTCCCACCCCCGCAACATCTCAACCCAACACATCCACCCTTTCAGCGTCGTCGTCTCTTTTTGGTAAAATGGACTCTTCTTCATTGAAATACTTAAAAGTCTGTGATGTGTTTTAAACTTGACTCACCAACAACTCCTATGTGTGTTAAAAAACTTGTAAAATACTTAATCCAACATTACATTGTGTAACTCAAAGAAAATACACCCTACCACGCTACCCAATATAAAGTCTGAATAGGTAGGAGAGTACAGTTCTTAATGTTGTTTATTTTTTAAAGCCTAGTAAATTTAGAAGCCTTGGTACGCTTGTGAATATAATTAATTTTACAAGGGACAACTGAGGGACAATGCAGTAGAGGTCTGCACAGTAAGAAACGGCAAAGCCAAGATATGTTGCTCACTGTCCCTTTCAATGCTGGTAGGCATCAAGTGAAACTAGGAGGAGGGAGTCAGGTTCAAAACCCAACACATGGAGGTTGGCCTGCGCCCAGTACGTAGTTGAGCAATACAACTCTTTGCCAAAGGATGCTCTAAATGCTAAAAGTCTGCATGAGGTCCAAGGACAAACTCATGGAAGAGAAACGTGTTGCGGGTTATTGAATCCATAGAAACCACATTCAGGTGAGGAAGCCCCTGAACCTCCAGTTACTGGTGACTGTAGTGACACCTGCTTGCCTTGTTCCCATAGCCCTCCTTAGGCATTTGCTTTTGGACACTTTATCTCTTGCCAAAGGAGTTCATGAACACGTTCTTCCACTAATACAAGTCGTGCCATTGAGTATCCTGTGCTGGAGAAACCATGATGGTCATCACGCCCAAAGTAAGAAGGACCTCACTTTTGTAACACCACCCTCCAGAGACAGGAGACAGGATAATGTGCAAAAAAGATCTTTAGCTCAAATCAACATGCATGCTTTCAGTATCTGTATGAATGCCTTTCCTGAAGATCAAACTATAAGAACTGCTATAACAGTAAGCTGCACTACAGGATATTTTGCCAAATAGAATATGAAGACAAAAAGATATGCTTTTATTTGAAAACTGAGGCACAATGAGAGTCTCCAAGATTTCCAGCAACTTCTCTAGGATCCAAGGCTATTATTTAATTCTTGCCAGAGGAACTGACACAACAAGCTTACGGGACCCATTTTTCAGCTCTGTCTCCCCTCCCATGTAATGCCTTGGCACCAGAAGTTTTTTGTATTGCAAGGTCTTGAGAGCACCAAAGAAAGGTGTGATCAACAAAACAGTTGCAGCTGTGTTACCTGCTAGCTACCTTACATCAGGAAGGAGAGCAAGTGTTGGAAATGAAGTGACAGAATATGCAAAGTAAGATAGGGAAAAAAGAGGTTTTTTTGAACCAGCCTGCTTTACCAGTTTGGACACAGAGGTGGGAAAGGGGAAAGAATGAAGGAAAAGGAGCTGAAGCAGGGAGAAAAGGCTCAGTATTTATACCATCTAGACTTAGTCATGTATCCCAATAGGATCAATAAAAGAATAATGTCTTTTAGAGCATGATTCTGAGAAGTAATTTCAAGTACTTGTTCTAAACTGTCTAGTAGAAAAGCTAATCTTGCCTCTGACAGATGCAGAGCAAGCCATGGGAGACTGTCTTCTCACTTGGCTACCTAAATTTACAGAGTGTGAATACTGCTTTCAACCAAGTCATCCAATGAGACAGAAAAGGAAGGGTATGAATCCCAGGATCACATTTTGTAAAGCATACGTGCTACAGATCAGGAAAGCAAGAGTGGATTATTTTTTTTTTTTTTTAAATGGGGAGATAAACATTTCCATCTTTACATCCTTTCAGTAGACCATAAAAGCTATCATTTTATTTACAAAATATTATTGTAAGACTACTAGTCTCAGTAGACTGGAATGAACTTTTACATAACAAGGAGTTCTTGCCTTTCCAGATCAGTATGTGTAGACTATCCACCAAAATGAATCCTTAACATGGATATTACTACAACAGGAATAATAAACAAGCAAGATGAAGGCAGCTTGTTAACGCCTTCTATCTTTCTGCTTTATACAAATGAGCCTTAAAGAACCAGCAATCACACACACAATTAACACAAAATCAGTCCAGCCCAATCTTGATTTTCCTTTGTCCTGACACACCAAGATTGACACGTAGCCTTCAGTAGTTGCTTTCAGCCTACTCTTTCTCCTCAAAAGCATGACAAAGCAGCAAACTTATAAGATTCAGTCTACACATTCCCAGGCTGCTTTTCCTGTGCACTATAATAGTTGTTCAAATTCTTCAGGCACATTTAAATCATCTGAACTTAGTCACAGTCTAATCTAGACAGTTTTCTAAATACGATCACTTGTTCTCCCATACTTACGAACAGTTTACTCTTGTAAATGTACTTGCTCCTTCCACTGGAGTCCTTTACTTCTTTACTGAAAACCAAGGACATCTCAAAAAGGAAAAGGTGCCTCTCTCTTCCCTTTCGAATTAGAGTTTTGGGGTCCCACACTTGGAAGGATTCTTGAAGGATGAGCTCTCCCTGAGATTCTATATTTTCATCAAAGCCTAAAAACCCAGGGAGAGGAAAGGGTCATCATGAAAAGTTGATACTATGAGAAAATGAAAAAGCACAGCTTTTGTTTATTAAGCAATCTGATTTTTTGTTTTCCAAATACAGCTTGCAAAAGATGGGATTCCAAGGAAGCAATACTAAAAACAAGACTTGATTTCAACATTGCAATATTCTAAATGTAACTGTAGCTCAAGTCTATGTCTAAATTTAGAGATCCAACTATTAAGAAGTTTATCAACTCTTCTGGCAATATTTCAACAAATAACAGGTCTCTCTATGTCAGCTTCTGGTAACCTCTTCCGTGATGAAAATGAATTCTCTTGTAAGCTTTCTGCCACTGTAGAAAGTGAGCAACTTGCAAGGACACAGAGACCACATCAGGTTGTTCTGACATCGGCAACCTCCCAAATGCCATCTTTTCCAGTGGTACACCTTCCCTACCACGTATGCAATGAGCACGCAAACATGTTCCAATAGGGGATGAGAAAAGATGGCAGCTTGGAGCTGTTGCCATGTGATCAGCCTGCTATTGAGTCACTCTAGCATTGATCCACAATAAAGAAACAGCAGCTGGATTACTTATCTTGAGACATAAGGTAAAGATGAAGATTGAGAATATCAATAATTTTACCTCCACTGTAGTGGTACAGTGTTCTCCCAGTTTAATATACAGCTTTAGAGTTGCAGGATAACAGAATTTAGTCTACCATACTCTTCTGAGTGGTATTAAACTGCATGTTAAATACATACTGCTTGCCAATATTCTCTGAACAGAAGAGCACCATCCTTCTTGAGAAGACAACAGTTCTCACTGTTCTAAACAGGGCAACAGTATGGAGAGTATCAGAGGCAAGTTGCATCAGGATGTTCATTCATGATCCTCCAGAGACATAAAGAGGAAATGTGCTCGCTCACTATATTTGTCTAACATGGGATGACTCAACGATATACGCATGATTTCTTATAAAACCAACTTATGTAAAAGGTTAGGATATTCTCCAAAGTCGCATTCCCAGTGTTAAAAGATTATTACCAGTGCTGGTCAGCATTTATACTAACACCATCTCCTGAACAAAGCATGTGGAACTGATCCTGCAAACTGACCAACACTACTGCTGTTTAAAATCAGGGAAGAAAGGTGATTTTGAGCATTCACATGATCAAGGATCACATGTCAAACCAAGATGAGTTTTATAGTAACTTGTACGATACTGGAAATTCCATGACAAGCTCCATTTTACTACTAGAAGGCAGAGAGGAGGAAAAGGAATATTGACTAAAAGCACCTAAAAGTCTTCATTCAGCAGCTGCAAGGTAAGGCGGCTCTGCTTTTATCTCAAAAAAATTAAATGCCAGAGAAAAACACCTTTATTACTAAATGTACGATGGCACCATCGCACATGATAACGTGTCAATTACAAAACAGATTTTGGCAGAAAGTTCTTCTTAACACATAGAAGCAATTACATCCATCCTCTACTGTCTGCCATGAATGTGATTATGCTATTCTGGCTAAGGTTCAGGCTAAATTGGCTTATGCTGACATTTTACTGCCAGAATAGACATTTCGTTTCAACTGTAAGTCTGTTACGGAACAGGCAGTAAACAGATGTGAAAACGACAAACTTCTTGGAGACAATTATTTGATACATAAATCAGCAAAATCACCTCTAATACACTTATGCTCCTCATATAAAGAAGCCAAGGATACTGGTTGGAAAATGTAGCTGAAGCTACTGTATCTGAGCATTTACCTATTACATTTTAGGCGAGTAGTGAAAAACTTTGTTAGCCTACATATTTTTCAAATCTGCAGTGGCAGAGCTATAGATCAGGATGAAAGAACATTAAAAAAATTAACAAAAATGTACCAGTTGTCTGTCACAATTCATTTTCCTAAATAAGTTTGCATTTTATATACCTCCAAATAAAAAGGCATATAAAATGCAAACTCAGAGATAAGAAAATGTTCACATTCTTCAGATCTTCTTAACATATAGTAATATAAAAAGTTATTAAACAAAGTTAATCTACAGCATACGACTGAATTGGAAAGCCAGTTTGAATCCTACCTTCCAGCATGCTGAGGTGCATGGCATCATTGGCTCGCTTTGGCACACTAAGCATCACCTCCAGGCCATCCTTAATCTCACCTTTACCTTCTTCACAGCACGTGAGCAGCTCCTGCAAAAGACAAGCAGACATGAGTACTCTCTATCATGTGTTTCTACAGTAATATGATAGACAACCAAATACTACTTCTAACAAGCAAAGAATCATTTCTGGCATGTCAAATCGTTTTGAACCTCCTACTCTGCCAATGACATGACAGCATACTCGTTATTTATCATGATCTATTCTTCAAGGAGCAGTCCAAGCTTTCCGTTAACCACTTCTAATTTAAACAAGATCATCTGCTTAATAAGAAATCCTTAAAAGTTACATTAAGGACAACACTTTTTCTGATAAGCTCAGACACAGCTGTCGGATGCAGCGCTACATCAACACCCAGAACAACGCAGCTGCTAAGTCATGAAGATGGTGGAAAGCAGGACAGCACAAAAGGACCGCCCCCCCCATCTCAATCTTTGCTCCACTGCACCCAAGACCGGCTCTGTACCACTGCTGATAAAAGGATTTACATTGTTTCATTTCAAGTATTCAGTGAATTACTCTATTCTGTGTTCACACAGTTAAAGCATCCTACAGACAAAACTTCTGAATACAAACAAGCATTAACTAATGGACAGAAGTTAGAGAATGGAATATGTGCCGAAACGCTTTGGTGGAATTTAGGGTGATGCAGCTCCCTGCCCGTTCAGCATCCCACCGATATTAACATAACAGCACCCGAGCTGATATGCAAATTTCCTCACATCCTTTGAGCATTTGAACAGTATCAGGATAAAATGTAGCTTACGTAACCAAAAGGGCATATTGTGTTCCTTCTATTATTCAAAAGGCCTACTTAATTCATTCCCTCAGGTTGAATTCCCTTTTCCTTTTTAAGGGGAAATAGGTGATTCCTACTATTCCTACTATTATCATCATTACACTACTTTTATTTAACTGCCAATACCACCATCACAGAAACACACCCCATCATCACACGTAAATTTTGCATCACAACTCCACAGAAAAGTGAGTGTAACTAAATATCTTCCAGGAGGCACAGAAGATGAGCAGCTTCAATACCATTTGGAAAAGTAAGCAGAACTTTTAGAATTGTAAATTGCTTCAGCTATTGTTCAAGTTTTGGGGTCTCCATCTTTACATGTTTTACGTCTCTTTTCTTATGGGGAGGAAAAAAAAAAAAAAAAAAAGAAAAAGAAAACCCAGCAACCACCACATAAATCCATTTTACTATGCAGCAAAGCCATCTGGCTCTGCAAAGACTGGCGAAACCAATCTATCCCATCACTTCCATAATGTATTGGCTAAAGCATATTTAGATTTTAAAAAAATAATGGTTGGAATCAATACCCCAAAGTTTCTGAAACAGCACAGCCTAGAGTATTTCTGTAAGTTGTAACTTAGTCAAGTGCACCTTTGTGCAAGTGGAGAACAGACAATATGTTTCAGTTAAAAATGACAGGCTTGTTTCCATCCAACTTGACCTGAAATAGACTGAAATGTTTTCCAGAAATTTTAAAAACAATCATCCATGGCAGTTCTCAAGTAGAAAGGGGAGATACAGATCAGTTACAGTGCTTCTGTAGGCAGCTATTACAAAACAAGCAGTGCCACCTAACAGAGACGCAGCACAGTTCAAGAACACTGCTGCTCAGTCAACAAGACATCTGTCCACTGAGTGAAAGCTCTAACAACAGGCTTCCAAAAGTTTTGTTTATTTTAACATCTACTATTTACTTGACATTTCCAGTCAACATTACAAGTAAGAACTGTTTGTGCAACAGCTCTATAGGTACTCAGTGTGTGTATATATATACACACACACACATATATTTATTTATATATTTTATAGATATTTTATATTCTAGTTTATATATATAAATATATAAAATTTTATATATCTTACAGTACTTAATACCATAAAGATAGCTAATGGCTTGCCAAAATTTGTTGCAGAAACCATTACAAAAATGCGCCTGTCTATATGGCCATGAATTACTTTTTTACTCTGGAAATGCAAATTACATTTTCTAAGTGAACATTAGTAGAGAGGTATCTTTTTTGACTTACAGGAGTCTGGACAAAATGTTGCTTATTTATACCTTTTCATTTTCAGTGGTCTCCAAAAAAATATCGCAGTAATATTTGAGGCTGCCCAGGATGCTGTAGTCTCAGACTGCAGATTAAAAAAAGCCCTCCTGATTTCAGCAAAAGCTTTGCCTTCATAAGAACAGCAGAACCAGATGAAGAACTTCAAATTAATACTGACCTTTAAAAGAAGCTGATATTTTGTTATCCTTTGGACAGGCTTGATCAGGTAAGAAGAGATAGAGTTGGCCAGTCCATGTCGTTGCTGTATCTCCTACATGAAAAACACAAATATTTGAGGACTGTGAGCACCAACACTCAGATATAGACTGCTTTGTGGGCTATGCAATAACATACGTTAACTACAAATTTTATTTTAGCAAGGAGAAATAAAAAAAAGACAGGATGACAAGATATTCCAGCTGCAGCAAATGGTTATGTTGTGCATCTGCCTGCTCACTTTGTATAAACAAAAGATTATTACCTCCAACGGTACCTGTGAAGCATTTCAACAAACCTAAATACAAAGAGCAACGGTTAGGGATATCGAACATGTGGCAACGCCTTTTTTAAAAAAAATTGAAATCTGTATTTCTTTTGTTACTCGCAAGAGAGAAAAGAAACCAAACTTCAGTGTTCCAGGAAACAGCCAGGACTGTCACAGGAAGGCTGAGGTGGAGGTTTCTTAGCATCACCTGCTAGTTTCAACTGTTCATAGTCACAGAAAGCATTTTCCCCCACAAGGGGGAGCACGAAGTAACATTTGCTATCTAAAGGAAAGAGATTACCAAGCACTTAAAAACAAAACGGCCACTTACAAACAAAAAGAGAATGACCTCCACAAAGCCAAAGGAGTAAAACAGAATTAGATGATAATTAGATGGGATAATTACAGATTAAGTACTGATCATGGTTGAACTTCACGGCCAGTGTTTGCCATTTATCACAGTGTCAGGTATATTTTAGCCACACAATTTCAAACAGCAGTTATACACGGCAGCTATGTGCTTTCTAACTATCATTACAGTATCAGAAATTCCCAAGATGGGATACGCTGGTCCACTGGTGGACAGTGGAAGCTTTTGAAGTTGCCTGTGCACAGAATTAGGTCTTCACACTTCTAATCCACTTTAGGTGGATTAGGGGATGGAGAGCTCTGGATACACCAGTTAAGACAGAGGGATGAAAGGAGGCGGTGGCAAGAACATATTTCTAATATAGTTTTATCAGAGCCCCTTGTTATTTTTTTACAATAATATTTACTAAATTTTATTTGAAATTTTTTTGTCATATCTGCCTGATTTCCCGTAACTTATCTGTTGTTCTTCAAGCACTGAAAACTTAGCAGAGGCTTCACAGAAAGGCTTTACCTTACAATGTTTAGAATTCTCCTCAGTGATAGACTTTTGAAATTAACCCCAAGAGCTTCAGTGATTTTTTGTTTGTTTGTTTTTCTATGTCCTTCCCTCTACTTCTACAAACAATTCTAAAAAAAATTTGTGGTGTCACTACACAGCTGGTGGCTCAGCACAGTGGAGCAGGCAACAAAAAGGGGTAGAGAGCACTGTAATTGAATCATCTGTAAATACACATTCAACCAAAGCACCCCAGCAAATGCACAAAGTGCTTCAGTGTGGCCAAAATTCCCCAGCTAGTGTGGTTCCCTAAAACCTCAAAGAGCTGCTACCTTTTGGTCCTTTCTTAAGCGGAATATTATATGTAGACCAAGTAACCTAGGAACCGAACAAGCAAACTGGGTGGTTTAGCAGCTCTGAACAAGGCCAGTCAGCTTAATTACCACTACATTTGATTACAATTCAAAAGGTGCTCCAACAAATTTAACAAGGATTTCCATCTTTATTACATACAATCAAACTAAGTGCATCAAAATGCTAAGATCTGCAGAACGTGCATGTGAGAGCTGCAGATTCATGTCTCAGCTGTTGCTGCCTGAACCTGCTTCCAGTTCTGAACTGCTCTGATATGCGACAGTGACTTTTTACATTTGATTTGACAGCTTTATGAGACCAACTGAGCAATATAAGTTAACCATGTGAGATATATGATTGATTTTCTCAAGCTGACACTAAATTGCAGCATTAGTACCAGGAAACTTGCATCTTCTTAAGAAATTAGGCACTCAGCATAACTGCAAGTACATGATTCAAACTGCCAAGGCATACTTTTAAAGATGGACACAAAGTACTTACATCGAAGTATGCTCCTGCGTGTTCTAGTATCAGCTGGGTAGAATCTGGCTTATTTTTACAGTAAGTAACGTACATTTGGAATTTGTCTGCCTGCAGAACAAAATGCAAATTTACATAGGTTATCAGAGAGCATAATTTCTGTCTCAAGAAGTTTTTACACAGTTATCAGAGAGCATATCTCCCCTCAAGCAATTAAGCTATAAGAATTTTTTACCCATTCAAACTGGCAGCATAAGAAAATACATCAGGCAAGTAAGACTGAAAACAATAGCAATGCATGCAAAACCAGGTTATTCATAGCTAAGACACCAAACCAAATCTGAACACAGGTTTAGGTACCTTCCTTAACTTCAAGAGCAGCTAAGCATCGGCATCTGACAGCAGTGCCTTAATTTTTGTTCTTCTCAGTTAAAGATACAAACATTGTTACTCAAATTTGAAGGAAGAGGTACTTTCACAAATTTTACAAATTAAAAAGGGACCTGAGAGCAAGAATCCATCCCTTCATGCTTCCTATCTCCCTTGTTACTTCTAAACATAAGTGACTTCATTACCCATGTAACAAAGCAGTGTCCAACATCTTCTGGTAACTGTTCATATTTTTCCAGCTCCTTGAGGAATATACTATGGGTAGAAAAGAAACAAACAGTATAAGGCACACGCAACATTTTCATTAGAGCAGCTTATATTGATCTATATATTATATTGTCTGTGAATAAAGGTGGTTGGAAAACTTGCTGTGATTCATACCAACAGCATGAGTTAAAGAAATAAAGATAACAGGAATGGATAAAAATACGTAATAACAGAACTAATATAAAATGTAATTCAGTACAAATTCTGATGTGAAGATCAGAAATTGATCCAGTAGACATGCAGTTAACACGTAAGAGTACACAAATTTAATAACTGATGTTGTTCAACATCAAGAAGGTTTCCTACTGTTTCAGTTTCAAGGGAAGTTTAGCCTTCATCTCAAGAGAAAACGGAGGCGACTTGCTTTTTGCATGCTCAAGTTAACACATGGCATACAGAGGAATGTAAAATCAGGTTCTGGAATATGCTAATTATATTTTATTACTTAAAAGAATCATAACCCAATACAAATGCCAATGAATTAACAGAGATGGGAGATTCAGAACAAGAATTCTGTATACACATCTGCCTAGTAACCATTTCACTCAGAAGAAATGTAGTGGACAAGCATCTTTCATGCTCCGTACTCAACTAAATGTAACAATGGTGGGGCATCTCCACAGAAGCTTCAAAGAGCCAGGAAGAGGAGGGAGCCCTACTCTTTCCCACTAGCAGTCACACTTGGAAATCAGGAATGAGGGTTCTGAAGGAATGACAGAGTCTTAAATTGATGTTTATGCTATATGTGTATTCTGCTGAGTTCAGTGGTTTCCATCTCTTTAGGACAACTGAAAAAACCTACAGCAAAATTTTAACGTAACCTAATAATTTCTTTAAAGCTGAAAGATGTCCGAGACTAAAAAAGACATACCTACCTGGCTGCAAAAAGCAACAACTGAAACAATTTAGCAATGCGAGAATAAATCCTTTAGGTTTTTTTATGGAAAAGCATCCATCATTCATACGCACAACATTTTTACTAGGAAATCCCTCAGGTCATCATTTGGATTTAGCAGTAATATGGAAATGGAAGATAAGTTACTCACTTATTGTGGAACTCATAGATTTCCTGCATGTTTCCAAAGATAATGTGTTCTTTGTTTACAATACCAGGTGGGATCTCCTCAACTCCGCTTGTCATTTCCCATAGATATGTCTGCCCAGAACAAAAAAGATGCACTAAAGTCATGATAAACTCTCAACAGAAGCACCCAGGTATCTGTAAGCATTCATTCCTGGAGAGAAATCGGGGAAAGATCACGCAGCATCATCATCTCCAATTGTGACAGTACCCATTGTGTCAAATATACCTTGTGATTTTGACAGTAAAATCAAAGTTCTAAAACTGACAATTTAACATAGTCCCTGAGACTTCATCATTTAAAATGCATAGTGTTCTTGACAACCTCTAATGCTTCAGGATATTCCTTATCAAGGTCATGTCTGCAGTCTAGAAGTTCATGCTTTGTGCAACAGCTAACACTGAACAGTACTTGCTTCAGTGTAACAATTACTAGGCACTTTTCCATGGAATCTCTCTGAATTTCTATTCAAAAAGTCAGCTAGTAGCAGAACATGTGATACAGATAACAAGGGAATTAACACAAGCTCTTCTCTATTGCTAGCAAAGCAAATAAAATAAATCCCTCCTTTTTCCCCTCCCCTCTCTAAAACAAAAAAACCCACACATTTTTGAATTGGGAAAAGACCAAATGATGAAACTCAGTACTGAGAAAAGCAAACATATATGATGCATTCTGAAGTGGCTGTTATCAGTGTAATTCTACGTTTCTTCTTAATAGCAGAAAGATACTTAATTTGGTCCTATGACTGCAAACCAATCATGCTTGGCGTTAAAGCCAGAAAGAAACAGAAAGCAGTGAATTGAATTCTGTCTTCAAAGATTAGTGAAATAAAGAAAACTTACATCCATGCATTCCCGAAGGTCTCTTACGTAAGCCTTTTCTGTCTGAATTAGCTCAGCCATAATGAACCTTAGGTGACAACAGAAAGAATAATCAAATCTCAGTCTGTTAGATCATTATGAATGCATAATAACCAGAATACATCTTTCTCCTCATCAGCTTTTGCTTTTTTCACTGCTGCAAAAGAAATCTGAGAACTGAAATATGAAGAGAGACAACAGATGAAGGAAACATAAGAGGTAACATCCCTCCATTACTAACTAGCGCAAAAAGAAATGGGGAAGGAGACAAAATTTTTTCTCAAATGGTTTTCACTTCCTACAGTCATTTAACTGCTGTCCTCCCTCCTCCCCTTATACATTTATTTCACATTATTTTTAAAAAGAAAAAAGCATACTAAAAGAAGTCTAACATAGTTTTGAGAGTTTAAGATTCTGACATGCTAGAATTATCTGTGAGAACATGCATGTGAATAAAAGCAATAGGAGCTATTGAGTAACATCACTCTCTTTTTACCATTTATCCGATTTCTAAGCTGCCAGACAAGCCATGACAGTTGTTTCATTATCAGGATTGATTTATGCATTTTCATTGATTAAAAATAAATAAATTTATTACTCTTTCCTGCGGGCAGACTTTCGTTTTTCTTCATTAAGCTCATGAGCAGCATCACGCAGTTTCACCTCTGACCCAGGGACACTGGCTGGTATTATATCCAGCTGCAAGCTTTTGCTCTTTATTAAAGAAAGGAAGAATTGATTAAGGAAGGAGACAAGAGAAAATGATAGCTAAATCAAATGCAAGCAAAGCTTGTTTGTCTGTCATCACACTCAAATTTCTCTTACCGATTTATTGGAATCCGAGGAAATACCCAGAGCTTTCTCTAAAGAGGTCCTGTATTTCTCCATGCGCAGGGAAAAGTCTCTGTACCTCTTATCCACTGCTGTGACACATTTTTTAATCTCTGTTGCATGAGCATGCCCTTTTTCACAAAAGCCATCAGCCAGCTGTATCAACAACTTCACCCTCTCTTTGGTTTGCTATGAAAACAGGAAAATATCAAAGAATTACTAGCTCTACCTGTCATGAAGGGAGTCATTTTGCTTAACCTGCTCCTAAGCGCAGTTGGAGAAGCCATCAAAGGAGCTAGCTTCCTCTTCTCTCTATTCCCAGAACTCCTTTAAACAGATACCTTTTTCTTAATAAAAACAGCACAAGATGAATATAGGTTTCCTTGGGTTTTATTATTACATGACTAGAAGCAGGTTGTTTATTTTTCTTTCAAAAACGTGCTCGTATCTAACCCAGAGATTAAATTCTGCTGGGCAAGCTTTTCAGAGCATGAGTATTCTCCTCACATCAATACAAAGGGGGTTTGATGCCAAAGAGGATATTTTGTTCATTACCACTGAAGCACTGGTATTGGACCTGGCCCACAGCCCCAAGAATCTACCTTCTTTAGAAATCACTGAAATGTTGAGATGGAGGTAAGTCTTGTTATAGGCTTTACACTTTAACGGATTAAGACTATATTCTTTAGATCTATGTTATGTTATGTTGTTATGTTATGTTATGTTGTCAGACAGTTGTTTGAGAGAAACTAAGAAAACAAGTACCCGCCACCAAACGTGTAACTAAGCACTTTTCCCAACTAACAAGCTGCCTAAGACTATGCACTTTCTTTCATGTAAATCATAACTTATCCACAACAGGTGAGTTTACACCTCCACCTCCCTCTCTCTCTCTGATACCACATCAGAGTAAAGTGTACTGTCAGGGTCTTTGGTAACAGGGAATTAAGCAAAACAGTCAATAAGAACTTGGCTTTTTTATGTCAGTTGGAAAATCAACAGTTTGTCCTTTTTTTTTTTTTAATTCTTTTTCTTTCCTAATAGTCCCTCGCCCGAGCATTTCTTTTCACTATGGAATTAGCATGGGCTAATACATCCTCCCAACAGGTAGCGAAACGCCAAGGGAGTGGCACTAACAACATCCTTTCAAAGAGGCACCCACGTCACCACTGACTGACAGAGGAAACAAGGGGGGCAGCGGTGCTCTGCATGCTGGAAGGGATCCAGCAGAACAAAGGCTGGAGCAAAACCCAGAAGGAAGAAAATCCGGGTTTGAAAAGCAAAAGTGATCTCTGTTCTTTCTGGATTCTCTTTTCTCCCCTCCCACATGTCCCATGACCAACTCCATCTCCAAGTCTCTTCTCTTCTGAGGCGGTCCTTCAGACAAATGAACACTTGCTTACTTTCTTGGGCTCATTTTTTTCCTCTGTGAAGATTAGGAAGCCAAGATGTGGAAACAGGTGACGGTTTGAACAGGTGACAAAACGGAACACAGAGAGAGACGAGGTTACGTAAGCTGAGGTACTGAGGTCACGTCCTGGTTGCCCGTCTTTCACATGTGAAAATTTTCAAGCCTCACAAGTGACATCTGCATCTGTATAGGCCTCCAAAGATGTACAATACCATAATGCTGCCATGGCTCAAAAAGTTACAGCAGAATCACAGAATACTTTAATAAAATGAGTAACCTAACAAGTAAAGCTTTAATTTTTCTACTATCTTCTAATTAAATCACAGCTGAATAATAATATGCCTTGTTGTATTTTATATCCTAAATGAATATGCAGTAATCCACAGACATGAGGATATAAAAGTGGAAATCAAAGGCCCTGAAAGGTTTGCAGTTTTTTTTTTTAAAAAAACATTTTTAAGCTATCTCACTACAATTCTGTCACAAGAAATCAACTGCACATAGGGCTGATGGAGCTCCCATAACAGTGATTCTCTTCTGATTATCTTTTGGTTTATTCTGTTCCCAGCAGAAATACAGAGAGAAAGCCACTACAAGCAAACAAATCTTGATGGACATGTCCTTGGGGTTTTTTTAGGGAGGAGGGGGAATTTGCATTGTTTTGTTTTTTTTAAATCTTACTTAATTTTATTTATATATTTTACCTTTGCTGTGATCTGAAATTCTTCATGTTCTTTTAACAACTCTTGAGTGTGCTGAATACTGGAGCCAGTAGAAGTATGTGTGGATAAATAAAACTCCCCATTGTCATGAATCCATTCCAGAGCCTAAATAAAGCAATAATGAAGGAAAAGTAAGAGAGAAGGCAACATACTACTGCCAACAGAAACCATCTGTAATCAGTATTCCACAAACACAGACTGGCCACAGGCAAATTTTATTTTATATCATGTCACTCGTGGCAATAATCTAATACCTCAACAATATCAAATAATTCATTTAGTCTATGAAGCAATGCTTAAAGAACTGAAGAAAAACAACTGACACATGAATCTGAATACTTCAGGGAAGTCCACTACTACAGGACTATAGTAGTCCACTATTAAAAGGATCTAACTGGTGATGTCTACAGTTTTGTTAATATACTCCCCAACTGAGCAAAAATCATTTTTTTGGTGCAACACAAGACAGCTGTACTCAGAAATATGCATTTTCCAACTTGTAAAAATGTATATAAGACTGCCAAATGTGTAAGCTAAACTTTCCAAGCATGTAAGATTTAATTATCATTTAATTCTTTAGTTGACATGTATTCCAGCCTTACAAAGTATGGTCTGTAGTTACATGTACTCCTAGAAATTAAACCTGCAGCAGAGGAGGTATGGCGAGATGTATCAGTTAAACCAATGAATGTATGTACAGGTAGTAAAAGACAAGAACTAAGAATGGCAATCTAAAATTGTTTCCCTTCCACATCCTGGCACCTTACTCTCTCACTATTATGAACCACGCTGATCCAGGTTATTATCTATGTTCTACCCACATGAGTATTTCCTGCCCTTTTAAGCGTAACTCAGTGGTTTTGAGGAATCCTACTCTCTGGCTGCTGGGGGGGATGGGGGGAGGGGGAGGGGAAGAGTCCTCTCAAACTGCCACATAACAGTAAAAATAAAACAATGTAACTGAAGACTGACATTATCAAGTTCTTTTGCAGCTCCTAATACAGACTACTACAGCAGTATGCAGAGGCACATGAACTTAGAAACTTCTTCGTTCTGACAAAGTCAATATCAGATGTTCAAAGAGTTTATTACAGCTTGCTTAGAACTGTCTTGTTACTAAATGAATGTGTATCTTCTGTGTCTTCAGTAAATATATACAGCACTAGACAAAAATTTAATACCCCGAAAGAAAAAGTAGTAGATTGCTCGTGGGTCCTCATTCTTCCTTTTCTCTCTCATACTTCCAGTTTACCCTTTTATCTATCCACATTACCAAGAACAGGAGACATTTTATCTTGGTGGACAGTAGATATGTATTTTTCAAGAGGATAACCTTACACTGAATCAGAAAAGGCATCATCGGTATTACAATTCCACCAACAGTTTAAGCTCATTAGGGCTGTGACTGAACAACTTTCATTCTCTTCCTTCCACTTACATATATATTATAAATGACATTTATTTTGATACTGCTCGCTTTTAACTTCTTAATCTCCACCTTTTTTTGGTGGATTTATTACACAATGCTGTAATGAATGATAAACTAAAAAAACTTCCCCTTCCCAAATGTTGCCCTTTCATAACTTTCTGGCAGCTCTCTAGAGCCACAACAGGACAGAAAGTTCATCTTGATGTTAATTCCTGCAGGTTAGATCGGCTCTCATTTCATGTAAGGATCAGGACTGTACATTGGAGACACGTATCACTATACAAGAACTGAAGAAATCAATTTAGTGACCAGGTTAGCCCTTAAATCTGGAACGATTTGAGAGTCTACCATTTTCCTCGCAAAGTACTATGGTATCTACTCCCATAGGAGGACATCAAGTTCTCAAAGCACAAAGAATGGGTTTTTCCAACTTCCAAACAAAAAACTAAATGAAGACAGCAACATTTCCATTTGCTGGCTAATCAGCGCAGAGTCCAATACGGTTTGCAATGACTGAACTGGTGATTGCTGAAAAATGGGATTTACAATGAAAATGCTGACAGATCTTTATCTCCAGTGTTTGACTGTTAGTCAGTAATCTCTATACAAAAGCAAGCAGGTCATGTGCTTGGCAGAGGCTGAGTTAAGCTTATTCAAAAATGGGGTGGGGGGCAGGGAAGGGGCAGTGTTGTTTTAAAGAGGCATTAAACTTTAACTTCACTCCAAGATTTATCTTGTGTTACCTCCTTTGTGAAATCATGAAAGACAGATGTTAGAAATCTTTCAAGAGATGAAAACAGACCACTAATATTTAAGCCTCTGTCTACAGTGGCTGTCAGAAAGAAATAAAAAATCAGGTTTTTGAGTCCTTTAAAGTAGATCTAACTATATTTCACACTGTGGGCGTTGTATCCTTTTCTGCAGAACAGGAACAGATAGCTTCCTTTCTTTGTCCTATATGCAGTTTGAAAAAAAAAAAAAGTAGTAAAAAACCCACTCCAGATCACTGCAGTTACTAATTCTGCCTTGGAACCCCCTACTTATTTTTACGGCTTGTGTTTTGATTAGCGAAGTGCATTTTTTCTGTGTGTGGTAGTTACTCACTAGTTCTTTCCAGACTGATAAATTCAACAAAATACAGAGAGGTGGATCTACCATGCAAGAAACCATGAAACCAAGCAGATGCAGAATTGCAAAAACTTTGGAGAGTCATTCACTTGTTACTGTTTAATGAGTTATACAACTTGTCAGTTTTCTAGAACTGCCAGTCAACTTAATTAGATGTTTTTTTCCCCAACATGGGAGGAAAATGTTGCTGCCTGTTATTTCCCTGGTCAAATTAGGTGTCTGTGTAAAGTTAACAAGTGTAACAATTTGTCAAACACAAGCTTGCAGAAATGAGATTCACCAGTATCAGATCAAGCTGGCAGAAGCAAAACACTAACTTTCAGTTACAGCAATAAAGACACCCTGCCTCAACAGATTTTTGTTGTTCTGTATTAAAGGAAAAGCAAATAATATAACTTACTTTCTATTTTAATCATTGATCTTTCAGCCATTTGAAATACTGAATTCGATGGCAAATTTGTTATTGTGGGACAAGTCAGTGTATGTCAAACCTCGATCACACTGAAGAGGATTTACCCTCACCTGTTTGGCACTTCTTTCAAACACCACATACTGTTGGCATTGATCAAGACGTCTTTTACGCATGGTCCAATAATGCAGCACACGGTTCTCCCTCTGGAAGAGTTCATTCAAGATATCTGAAGAAAGGAAAACATTTGTTTCAGAGGTTATGACAACCAATTTTGAAATATCACATTAAAATCAGCGGAATAAAGTACTTTATATTGTAGAATTTACACTACACTTACTCTTTCTGTTAGGCTTTGTTTTACTCTTTTTCCTGATATTAATGAAACACAGAGTGTTCCTGTTTCATTATTCTTTACAGAAATGTTGGTTAAAGAAACTAGAGATGCAATTAAAACTTACTAGTAACACCTTTCTTCTCTCAAATATTTTTCATACAGGGACTGCCACTGTTTATAAGAGAATTGAAAACGTAGCTAATAAAGATAGTTCTTGATGGAGTTCCCTCAGAAAGAATGAGCATGCACAAGTAATCACAACATGCTTAACATTTCATATTAATCATAACAAAAAAAAACCCCAACTTTTCTGAATATACCAGTCTCCTATAAAATATTTTAATAGTTTAACACATATGGACAAATACATAACATTAGGTCACTACAAGAACAAATGCAACATAAGCAGATATTAAATGTACGGAAACCTAAGTAATAAAAAATACACAAAATGACTAAGTTTGTAATTCTCCTTCAAAAAAAAAAAAATCAAAACCAACAGCAGTATAATTGAGTAAGCTGACTTGTTCAAATATGAGTGTTCATTGAGCTTTGAGAGAATTTCCAGGTAATCAAATAATTAACTCCACAATTTGTTATGCCATTCCTGAGTATCAGAAACTGTCTGCCATTGGGAAGTCACATCCAAATTCCGCTGTTAACCTGTAATTCCACATGTCTGGCTTATCAGTTCCTCCTGGATGGCAAAGATCTTCTGCTTACAATATGCAGAAGATTTTATCTGAACTCTGCTTCTTTAATGTTTATTCTTTTTTTTCTTCAAACAAAGAAGTCCTAGCAGTTTCTTGTGAAGCTCACTTTACCCACTGCTTCTTCCAAAGCAGCAGCCCTACCAGACTTTGTAGCTACTGCAAACCCAGATGGCTAGCTGAAGTACATGGAGATGGGGACACCTGACATCTCTGCCAGGTGATTCTGTTGGAAGTGCAAAGAACCCAAGGGGAGGTCTACCAGAAGCAGAAGAGACCACAAAAAAGGCTCATTCTTCACAATAACACTTTACTTGCTTCTCTACTTATACCTACAGCTGGCTATTTTCCATAATTGCAAATGGAGGCCCTCGGGTGCTAGGCTTCTTAATGCCTCTGCATTCCCCTGCCCCACTGTGTGGGTCCGCCATGCCTTACATCCCAAAAGCTAACAACTCCAAGTAACAGTTTGATAGAGAAGCTCAAATAAAGGGAGCCTGAGGGGAAAAGCATCTCCCTCTATCTCTGTCAGTGATCTGGGACCAATTACAACCACTCTCACAGCCTCCCTGAGAATTATGAAACCTGTTTGCATCGCTGCCAACGTCCTCCTGCTTGGAAGCACTGTATTCCCACTTGCCACAGAGCACTGAGATCACCCAGGACTTGCTTTTGGTTGGAATCTGGTCACTGCAGCTAAGGTTTTCTTCCTGCTGGGTAGGCTACCCTCAAATATGCCTCAACCGATCTGTCCCTTAACCAAGCCATCAGCTGATCTGCTACGAGCCCCACCTGCGTTCTCAGTTTTATTTCTGCCTTACACAACCTCCAAAACGCTTGCTCAGAATATATGTCAGATTTTGAGGGGGCAGACGCATGGACAACTGTCATTATACAATATAATACACCCAACTGGACACACCATATAAAAAGAGACATCTTGATAGTGATGCAAGCGATGTAGTTCTGACAAAGAGCAAGCAAGGTGAATTTAGCTAATTGGAACAGCATTTCTCCTGTCAGGACATGATACAGATGGCAAGCCAGTGAGAGACATTTGGCTGGGCACCATTAGTGTTATTGCCATTAATTTCTTGGACTGACAAGGTAGAGAAAAAAATATTCTATAAAATACTTGAAGGAAGTTATAGAATATCAACATTTAATACTAGGTTTGGATGAGCAGCTCTGTCTCAAGCCTTCTGAACTATAGTCCCTGTTATTTTCTTTGATTCCAACATTTATTAGGATTGTTTCCTAAATGTCCAGCTTATTCTCCAGGCTCGGACAGCTTTCAGCTCTCCCTATGCATCTTGCACTCTCTGTCAACCTATCTAAAAATATGAGCACCACTAGACAAGTTCCTGCACTACGTTCAGTTGCAGCCCATACAGCAGAGAGAGGTAACAAAGCAGCACGCAAAATTAGCAGCAGAAGCAAAGATGAAGATGCTCCATTTCTGAGCTTACAGCAATTGTCACCGACTGAATCCACCTGCCACAGCACAGTTTCAGGCCACAACCCCTTCCTAAAATTCAGCTTTGGCACGGTGTCCGATACAGTATTTGGATACTTTTAGCTGCAGGTCAAGGCAGTTATTTACACTGGTATGAAGGGCAGAAGGACACCTCCCAGAGTTCAGTACCATTCTGATTCCTGTTTCCCATGTGCTTAGCTAAACCTTCCCTAGATTAAGACACTGTTTTTCTAGACACCATAATCTGCAGCTGGGAATAAGGATCAAGTATGCCTCTGAATGAGGTTTTTGAAAAACGTTAAGAAGTTCTGCAGAAACTCAAGGGTTACCTAAGTTTTTAAAGTGTTCACTTATATACTATCTACTGATCACAGTTTGACACACTGTTTCAAGCATACACCCTAGTATGAGTGTGTAATGGTCCAGCAGAACACATGTAACCTCTATTTCACCAAAATGAAATAAACACTCTATTGGTTTTTTTTTTTTCTCTATCTGTTTAGAAAAGAGATGAAAAGAGATTTTTTTTTCCTTACATGCATATTTAAACAGGAAGATCAGAGTGAGCTTTTAAGTCATTTGGTCAGCTACCACCATACCATTGAGACCTAAAAGGAAGGAGTCCTTGCTGGTTTTATCTTGACTCATGTTTAATTCTCAGAAGCATATAGTACATGGCTTATGGGGAAAAAGCATTAGAGCACATAGCTTATTTTTTTCCTGCTTGGGGATTTTTGTTGCTTTTTAAACATGTATCATTCATCCAGGGTTTTAAATATACACAGAACATGCACAGAACTACGGTTCTGACATATAATTATTCTTAAGGACATTAGCAGAGACTTTTCTACTCTTTCCTCATCTGAACACATTTACCTTTCTCAGAATGACTGTTTCTACACAGATTTCAAAAATGAATTTTTAAAAAAGTTTGTCTAAAAGCCCTAACATTTTTTTCTTATACTCAGTAAACTTGGTAGCTACAACTTCCTGCTTGCTTCTGCTTTGTTTTCTTTGTCTACTACCAAGAGAAGAGCTAAGTGACAAATGTCAGCAACGCTTCTTCAATTATTGATACTCCTAGCATTTGTGTTGAGATTCTGTCTTGTACAGTTCTATAAATGTTGATGCCTTGGGGACAGAGGAAAAACAATCCTTTGTCTTAGCTCTACATGCTCAAAGTTTCAACTGCCACAACCCAATTATTTCCTTAGAGTGAAAAGTATGGCCAACACCCTATTATCTTTCCAACACAAAAAATTCAACGCAGGGAGATTTTCAATTTGAGTACTGTCAGATACATGGGCAGGTTTAACACAAACTGTTTTCCCCTTGTAGTAAAGTGAAGCAGCGAGCATGTCCTTTTCTGAGAGAGTCATCAAATAATTTAGAGCGGAAGTGACCTCTGGAGGCCGTTTGTTCCAATCTCCTCCTCAAAGCAGGATTAACTTCAAAGTTTTTCAGGGGTTTGTTCAACTGAGTTTTCAAAAATCCCAAGGGCAGAGATTCCACTACCTCTCTGGGCAACCTGCTCTACTCAGTGCTTTCTCACTCTTGCTGTAACACTTTCTCCTTATATCCATTCAGAATTTTTCTTGCTGCAACTTTTTTCTCTGGTCCTATTGCTGTGTTCCTCTGAGTTTGGCTCTATCCTCTGCACAACTCCCCTTTGGGCAGCTGCAAACAGCAATTAATTAGACAATTAGACTTCTCTGGTTTTGAGTCTTTAGCATGGTCTGAGTCTTCAGTCACAGCTTCAAAATGCATCAAGCAGAATACAACTGGCAAATAAATGAGTAAAATGTAGTATTTATTTCTGAGTATCTCTCTCTGATCTCTGTTCTGCCTACCTCACTCATCAGTTATGCATACCCTATTAATTGCTGTCCTTTTGTCCCTGAAAGCCCTACAGATTTCTCTCTCTACTCCATTCCCCACAGTGCATGTTAACACCTTAAAGCTGCACTACATTGAATTAATCCCAGCAAAACCCAAGCCCCATGTATTAGTTCTTTCCTGCCTCACCTCAGCTACTACCAATCTACACATCTAATTTAAACATGATGTCAGTTATCCTATGCTTCATGAAGTTCCTTAATACTGATTCAACTCTATGAAGGGTCCAAGGGCATCATTCAGAGGTTTTATCATGTATCACCCTGGCACTCCCAAGGAACTCGCAGAATGCACCACACTAACACACTGAGTAAGCTTACAGCGATCAGCTCCAATTTGGCATCAGACCAAACATTATCATGTGGAAGTTTACTATCTCATTCTCTGAACAAAGCAGCACATTTGAGTCTCAAATTGAAAGAAGATTAAGTGTAAGCAGGAGATAAATAAATTCAAAGCAACTTCATTTGGGTATAAGAGAATTTGATGACTGGCAGCTCCTTCAAAATGTGCGAGAGTAAGTTTAATTATTTCCTGTTAAGCCTGACAGAACCCTTTCCAGTTGGGCAGGCTTCACTCCCCCATCATCACACGCACCACAACACACGATGATCATGTTGTTTGAAGAAAAAAAGAACAAGAAACCCCTTACTTTTGACTTGTTGTTCAGGTGCTTTGATGTGTGTCACCATCCCTGGCATGTTTACGCTGTTCCTGTGCAGGTATTTCAGGAAGACATCAGCATTTCTCCGAGCCAGCGTGCAAGCCTAGAGAGTCAGAGGTATTGCTTTCTTTGAAGCTGCACACATATACATCCGGAAAGAGATGAAGGGCCCTCTTCATCCCCCCTCTCCAATTTTAGAAAGCGTTGCTTGTTAAATCCTTCTACAAGTAAGCCAACCCAAGCATTAAAATAGTTTTCCCAACAAATAACAGTTAATACTTACTTATCCAGCAGAAAAACAAACAAACAAACAAAAAAACTAAAAAAAATGCTATTACTTTTTATCTGAAGATCCTGAAAAGCAATTACCTGCTCTAGAGCTTTCAGCATGACTCAGAGCTGACAGAGAAGTTTGTTTTGTGTACGTGCCACATGCCACTTGAAGTTATTTATTGTGTAAACAGAGTGCACGTGCTTATATAATCAACTGGATATTCCAAAACGTCCACCGCTACTTTAAACAAAAAGTAAATGCTCCACTGAAGTGAAACCAAAAGCGCTAAAATATTAAGGCATGCCCTTAAAATATTAAGGCAAGGCCTTGAGAGCTTTCAGTGCTCATCACTGTATTGCCAACACTCGGCTCAGCTGCTTTCTTCATCTTAATGTACACCAAGTACTACATATGGGCCGGCTGCCTTATTTTTAATAAGGAGAACATGAAATATTACTTTAAAAGGTTAGATAAACGTAGCATGGTTAGATCCAGTAAGAGAGACACTAAGTCATTTCTCACATTGTTTTAACACAGAAACTGGAAGCTCAGATGCCAGCTGCAGAAAGATCTACATGACAGTATACTTAGAGCTATGCTAACACATTTTTGAACGTTCTCATCTGTGCACTGAGAACAAAAAGGCTTTTAATGAAACTAAGTTTTAACACTCTGGTGTCTTTCAAGATGATGCTGGAAAAAGCCTTTGGTTACAGGCTTAGTTAAACTGCTTTGCAAGCATCCGTTCCACATTTATTCAGTAAGATCAATAACCCTCTTCACTAGGACATTAGTTGGAACGAAAACTTTTCATTTATCTGCAGACTATTACACAAACCCAACTACTCCCAGACGCTTGTCTAGTAGTTTCCTCCTTCCGTACTCTACTGTAGTCCAAGTACAGCTGAGAGCAGCTCTGATGCACAGGCAGCAATGGTACTATGTGACTGTCACTTCTCTTCCAAAGCAGCAGCCTTTAAGCATTCTTTAGAATGACAGTTGCTCAAAGCAGTGATTCCCAATTCCTCTTCAGTCACAGTGGGAGACCTGACATCTATTGAAGTTCAACAGGAAATATATTTATAAAACTGGCTACAATTTTATGCACTTGGCAGTATTCTCCTTATCACTGTCAGCAGCAGTTAACGTGCCATTTCCCACATCTTCGCAGTTTGGGACATACCTGTAGCTTCTGAATGGCATTGTTGCTTTCCACATACGTTTCAGCAGTGTAAGAGTGAGCATTTAACTGCATGCTTCCCAAGACAAAGACCACCACAAAAAAATAGCAAATCCTACCTTTAGGAATGCCTCCTTCTGTTCCAGGTGTTTGCTTATCATAGGAGTAACATGATCTGTTTCAGAGTTGGGACCCAGTTTGTCTGCTCCCCCACACCAATCTTCTTCTCGCTTATATTCTTGCTCCAGGCTTTCCAGCACGCTGCACACCTATCAGGAAGGAGTCCAACTCGAATATAATTCAGTAATACAAAAATTCCAAATTCAAGCCAAAAAAATGGAAAACCAATCTACCTACCCCTTACAGGTACCTTAGCTTCTGACATGTTTTGACTGGAACTTAAGAGAAGGCAACAAACTTTGGCTGTAGGTTTGCAAGCCTTGGCCTGCTTACGTGGAATTGCTCAGAAGGCTATCCCTAAAGTTGCTCATCTTTCTCCACCTCTGTGACTGTATAGTTCAGGATGGGCTTAAGATACGACTGCAGAGGCAGCAACCTTGCCAACCTTCCCCTTAACTCTTCTGCAGACAAGTAGGATGAAGTTGGTTTTTCTCTGACTCCCACACAAAAACCAGAATTAGCCATCTGAAGTACTTCCATTAAAACCTCTGCGTAACTTGTTTATGGTTTAAGCAAAACCAAGCAGAAATCCAACTAAGCACTTGTACAGTGTGTTTCATCTTGAAAATGTTTTACAAGACTTTTCTCAATTAAAAATAAGAATCTGAGGAATATTAAAGAGGAGAGTGATAGAAAAGGCAGATGAAGATTTGAGTCTTCACCAACAAGCACTGCACTTTGGTAGTGTACTTTGTTTGAAGTTTGCTAATTGAAGCAAGCGTAGCCAGATCAATTACACTGTAGTATCTTAGTAGCTGGTACAATTTGTCTACTACTTACTTATCATAGACTGGTTTGAGTTGGAAGGGACCTTTAAAGATCATCTAGCCCAACTCCCCTGCCATCGCCAGGAACATCTTTCACTAGATCAGGTTGCTCAAAGCTTCGTCCAACCTGACTTTGGTATTTCCAGGAATGGGGCATCCACAACTTCTCTGGGCGACATGTTCTAGTGTCTCATCACCCTCATTGTAAAAAATTTCTTCCTTGTATCTGATCTAAATCTACTCTCCTTCAGTTTAAAACCGTTGTCCATTGTCCTGTCACTACAGGCCTCTGTCTTATAAGACCACTTTATATACTGAAAGGCTGCAACACATAGTTTCTCTTTCTAAGGCAGCTGGTAAAAGGATTTGCTTTTTGCACTTTTTGTATAACTGCAGTTGTTATCAAATTAGTAAATATAACCAAACCTAATCAACCATTTTTTTAGGTAATGCTGTTTTATGCCACACTGAAGAATTAACCAAGGCCGACACAGATCATGTAGCATTTCTGTACCTGTTCAGAAGTTTTATAGAAGGCAACAGAGGCGTTCACAAGCTTGAGACGGTCCTCCATCTTCAGCATCAGTTGTTGCCAATGGGAGGCAACCTTCTCTGCACACTCCCGGATCATATCCATGTCATAGTGATTAGCCTGCAGCATTGCCTCTGCCTTCTGCTGAACCTGCAGGGCACTTTGATGGGTTTTCTGACAAGAGGTGAAAATTCAGGAGTTCAGTGGAACACTTCAGTTCATTTTCTTGAAGACCTCAAAGGCTCACATTTCCACTGTGTCAATGACACTTCTATACACATGCACTAACACCCATTAACTAAAAATAACTGTCTAATATTAGTCACTGCATGACTTCCCTTATGCAAATACAAAGGAAATAAATCCTGTAGAGGTGTATCATCAAATCAACAACGACTAGCAGTTTACAAGCAACAGCCACTGCATAGCATTAAGCCACACATGGCATACCGACGTTGCAGTACATTTTGTTATAATTATGAATTTCAGGTTGATTTTCTTTCCCTTCATGCTGCGGAGAAAAAAGATGGAAAGGATGTATCTTATTTTGGCTTGATTGCTATTACTGTCCTCACAGCTTTACCGCAGTCTTTTGCACATTGGTAGTGAGCAAATGAAAGTGCAGGCATGCAGGACAATACAAAAGACAACTCTGCATTCACCGTAAGCAGATTTTTAACTGTAGTTCTCTGTGTAAACATATACTTGCCTAAAATCTGGAACCTCTAACTATAATAGATATTATTATATCCAGTATGATCCAGAAAACTCAGAAATTAAGCTTCCTAATCATCTTTCCTTAAATTGAAAAATGTCTAGAGGTCTCATGATTTTTATACTTAAGAGTTACCAAAGCTCTCAAAGTGAGGGTACATATAGTGCAAACTGTAAAAAAAAAAACAAAAACAAAAAACAAAAACAAAAAAACCCCAAAACAACCACAACACTAAAACAAAACAAAACAAAAAACACCCAGAGAGAGGGAAACATAAAACTCCACAGAATGGCAGACAAACATGAAAAGAGTTACTGCACAACAGACTACTTGTGAAAATAGTTTTCCTAAACGATCATAACTTTGGTTAATCTTTCGACAACAGTAAAGTTCTTAAAAAGAATTGTGCTGTATATAATCAATATCACCCAAAGTCCCTCAATCACACATATAATTTAATAATATTACATTCCAGTCAATCTTAAGATCTCTGCCTATTTTTCACAGAGATATGACCAATCTGGTAAGTTTAGTTTGAAATCATGGCAGGAGGATGGACACACCACCGCACACAAATTTCAGTGAAACATACTGTCCAACAAAAATGGAAACATTAAAGGACCATATGAGAATACACAAAACTGATGTTTGCTGTTCCATTTATCCTTAACTTTAACAATTAGGATTGTATTGTTTTATTCTAACAAAGGGAAACACCATTTTTGGTAAAATTGCTGTGAACAGACTTGTTCGATTTATTATAATTTTTTTATTCCTCTCCAATCAAAAAATGGCTATTGCTTTACAAAGATGCAAAAAGGCACTGAGAAGATGTGCTCACCTAGAACTGCAGCTCCAAAATGAACAAGAACAAAACCCTGACCTTCCCAATGAGTGTTTTTATCTCTTTGCCATAAGATGATTTCAACAGCTTTCCCTAAACTCAATACATTGTAGTGTTAACCGAACAGCATGAAAAGGCACAGAAGAGATACATCTCCTTACTGCAGTGCTATTTACAGAGACTCATGAAATGTAATACAGGAATTCTTGGCTATGGTCACTGAAATGGTACTTTTACCTCTATTGCATGTTGAAACTGCTCATGTTCCCTCTGTAACTGCTCTGCCTCCTGCAAAGAGCTAGCAGTGATAAGCCCAGCATTTAACATTGACTCCCCATTTCGGATCCAGCCCAAAACCTGTAGCAAAAGAGAAGACCATGAAATACGCAATTCCACTGCCAACCAGCAAGAAAAGCATCATTGCTAGAGATGAAAACATTTAGGGTCACATGTAGTACTGGAATTGATGACTAAATAATTTATTAATTATATATTTACTGCAAATTATATACTCAATAAACACAGCGAATGACATTCACTATCATTTCACTTAGCTGACAACTCTTATCTTTCAGTCAAATACTACAGGCTTGTGCTTTCAGTTTATGCTCTGAACAAGGCTGTGTTTCTGAATACCATTTCTGTCACCTGGAAAACAGGAACAAGTTACAAGCAACATTTGCCTAAGAGCCAGTGTCAGTAATGTAAATTGAGAACATGCAGCTTAGTAAAAAGTAAGCAAATAATTTTGAATATTAATGTTGAGAAAAATGTGACCACTGAGTGTCTTCTAATTGCTTAAAGATTTTTTGTTTTCAGGATGTGCCTTCTTTGACATGTCCACTAAAACCAGAAGAATCCTCGGGTGGGGAGAAGCCTCAGAGGCCACCTAGTGCATTCCTTATCAACAGCAGGAACCTGCAACCTTAAGGCCCCTCCCAAAAGATCTGTGCCTTTTTCATTACTCAAGACTCCAATAACGGACATCCCACGCTCTCATCAAACATTTTTATCACCAGAAGTCTTCTTTCTAATATCTAACACTCACATCTCTCTCGCTTTAATTTCAGCTCATTTTGTTTTTCCTGCCCATGACAGACAAAAACACCCCAAACATTTTCTCCCTCTTAGCATCAGCTTTGCTTTTCCCTCTCCTCTCTCCCTCAAGAACATTACTCGATTCCCTCCTCCAGGCTCCTCTTCTATTGTTGACCCCAGTCTCTTCAACCTCTCCCAAGTGAAGTTAGCCGCCTGATTTTTCTCACTGCTCTTTTACGAGCTCTCTCCAGTTGATAACCATCACTTTGATCAAAATCTTTCAAATACTGAGTAAAGCTGGGCATAATTCAGGTTATTCACTGTGATCTGTACAACTTTTCTATGCAACTGCTGCCCAGCCAGTAATTACCCCTGTGCTGTATATGTTCAGCTGATTATTCCTGCCAGTACATCATACTCTGTATTTCTCACTAATAAAATTCATATCCTTCTTGCAGCACAATTCTTTCATATATCAAGACCATTCTGAACTGCAATCCAGCATCTTCTGATGAACTCAAATCCCTTTCCCAGCTTCTTTTGCCTTTAACTTCAAATTTAAAAGCATAATCTCTACCCTAACATGCAGATTTTCTGACTGAAAACATGAACTAGTATCCAAACACAGACAGACTTCTACAGATTTTTTTTAGTGTTGAAATCTGTTTTCCAATCCAATGAGTCTCTTAATAACTTTTGTTACTGAGTATGGTTTTCCAGCAAGTTATTATTCACGACAATGTAGTCTCATACGACAGTCGCATAGTAAGCTAGGGCCAGATAGACTGAACTAAACTATTTTAAAAGCTTTAATAGAAGGAAGATCTGTGTCATCTGCTTTTTCACCTCTACCCAGAAGACCTGTTACCTCGTCACTGTTCAGGTTTAATAATCTACTTGTTTCAATATTTTATGTTTTTATGAATTATGTTAAACTAGCTGACCTATAGTCCTCCCTTAGCTCATCCTTTCCCACTTTTCAGAAGTAGATGCTGAGTTCCAGGCCTCCAGAATCTCATCCAATCTCCAGAAGTTTGGAGAAGATAAGCACTAATGTCTATGACATTTCAGGCAGTTTTCTAGGTAGTCTAGGGTGAATTCATCTGGGCCCAGTTGATTTGAAAATAAGCAGTTTAAGCACACCTTCTCTAACCTTTTCCTACAAATTGATTTTAGACCTTTAGCCACTGGTAATAATTTTATTAACTACCAAATCACAGTTAGCTCTTAACACTTACTAACTCTCATCTAGTGAGCCACGTATGATGCTACTACTAATGCTACTGTGCCAGGTTATTACTAAGTGAATCAGGATGACACGAGCATAATCGCAGACTGAAAACATGGGTGCAAACCAGGCAAAGGACCTATTAAAACACAAATCCTTAAAAACAAAGGCACATGTGGTCTACATCCAAAGTATACTCTAACATGTCTTTAATACCTTGAAGCAACTGAGGTCTAGCCATCTTAACACAACATCCATTACCTCAAATCTGCATCACAATCTCACCTTTTGTCTTACGCTTATCCAGACTGCAATATTGTTTATCCAGACTGCAATATTAGCGATGCATTTTTTCTCACTTCTGCCTGCACAACGAATTGCTAACAAGTTTTTTTCCACTGATAGCGTGTATTTGAATTCTTCTATACAAAACCTGCAAGTCTGTGGAAAAGAATAAGTCTGCAGTGTAGACGTGGGACATGACAGCAGCTCCCAGACGTATACCTGGGTGCACATTCTGCTCCTCTGGGGAGAAAGCGCTGGGTCAGGTGGAGCCTTGCAGCGGGGGAGACAGCTCTGGCCTTGGAACAGCCTCTCCTGCTGCAAGGAGACACTTCCAGATCACAGTGTGGGGGAGGCAAAAGAGACCATGAAAGGAGCTGGGAGTCTCTAGGTTGTTAAGATACCTAGGGGTTGTTAATACTCAAGGGAGGAAGCCCAGGTAAGCCTCAGGAGCAAGAAAAAGGGAAACTTCTGAGGGAACCAGATGCGTCCAATAGACTGCAGACAGAAACTACGTTTGGAGGAAAGGATTTGTCTGCAAGAACACGGGGGGGCAGAAGATTTTTTTTTAAATCCCTTTTTTATTTCTATTTTGCCTTACAAAAGCATTTCTAAGCTCCCTCTCTACCTTACAAAATAATTCTTCCAGGTACAGTGTAATGAAACACACCTTCTTAGGGTTAAAATACATTTAGCCTTCTCCAGAGAATGTATAATGAAGGAGGATGCTTAAGCAGCACCAGTTGAAAGCTCCTCTTGACTTGGCACCCCATCACACACAGCAGAGGCAACTAGCACAGAACTTGCCATTTCAAACACAGTGATTTGCCCTCCTGTTTTTTTCAGGTTAGGGTGCAAGTGCAGAAGCTGGTGGAACTCACAGGAGGAAAGTTGCCAGCAGCACTTTCTCCTTCCCTCTGCTCTGACTCAAGGGGAAAACAGAAGCACTAGTAAATAGCACGCCTGTTCTTTTTCCAGAGCTGCTGCCTTCCAGTGCTTGTTGGCATGTTCCCATCACCTCACTGTTCGGGTGGACCACGCACCCCATCTTCCCCCTCCCAGCCTTCGGCAGGCTAGAAAAGCATCAGCAGAGCATCAGCAAAACTGTGGAAATGAAACTGAGAGTCTGGGACACTTGAAAGGGTCAAGCAGGTAGTTCTATAGATAAATGCTTGATTTAAGATTAGTTTCATGGACCAATTTTTCACTCTAACTGAACATGATCACGAGACACACCTGTTTCAGCCTGCTGTCCTAGCTACGTTTTCATATCCATATGGCACTGTATGGAGTGCCAGGATACTCTTCTGGAGTAGTATTTTGGGACAATCAGAGCTCAAGCACTGGACTGTGTTTGAACCAAGCTAAAAGGTCAGCATGTGAGAATACAAGGCTCCTCAAAGTACTCTTAAAGGTACAAGCTTGTACTTCGTATAAGTACCTGTACACTGTTGCGTATATATGAATATATAGGTACTCAAGAACATACACCATGATCAGAGCAGCAGACAATATTGCACTGAAAAGGCTTAATGAGCATAGTAAAACCAATGCATTTTGGGGCTTGGTAAAGATTTTGACCCAGGCAGGTGCTGCATGTTAAGTAAAGCAAAGCATTCATTCTACAAAGCAAGTACGTTGGAGCGATTGCAGCAATAAGTAATCCAGCAGCTACATTTTAGGTGAGAAAAATAAGTTTGTCTGGCAAACGTTCAAGTGGAATTCTGGATGAGACAGATATTCTCTGAACTATTTCTCTGCCTCTGCCGACTCATATCTCTCTGCCCTGTATAAAATGGTCACATTTTCCTTTCCATGTGTTTCTTCCATGTACAGCGGTCCCTTATTTCAGTGAGCATCCTCTTCCCCCATGTGTTGAGGTTTTCCTACACTGCAATCTTCTATCTAGTTTTGCCTTTTCTGCACCTATTATTCGTCAAGTTGACAAGCAAATTCTTTGCAGGTTTTCTTTAAACCTCTGTTTGTCTTCTGGCCCTTCTGCATCCTCCTAGTCCTGAGGCTTGATCTACAGAACTTCAATGTCACAAAGCAGAACTGGTATGGTACTTAAGGGACAAGCAACACTGGATGTTTTCATCTGCTTTCTGTGCTTATTAAATAAGAGTTCACTAAACTCGAAGTTTCACTACCTAGTACTGAAAAGACTCCTTGCAAGTATCTGACTAAAAAACTAAGACAGGAGATAGTTTGCTGGTCTCCATTACAGTAATCTGAGAGATGAACCCTATCAAAAAATTCCCGCAGTGTTCCAGTCTAACCTTTTCATATGACTTCAAGCTATATATTTTTACTGGATTTTTTTTATATATACATATACGTGAAAATACAATAGCAGTAATGTCAGTTTGGCAGGAAAAATTCAAATGGAAATCTTGTCAAAAATCCTTGCTATGGAGACAGTATCCCATCTACATAATAATTACACCCAGTTCATCAACAATAAATCTGGCAGAAAATCACAGTAATTGAACTGGAAAAGCATGTGTTCACTGCTTCAGGCATCAAAATACAAACAAAACAAACTGAAGAGGAGGTTTACTGTGTCATTTTACTCTCAGGTAAAGCACCTGCTGTGACCTGCTGAGCTATGAAGTTTTTCGCAGTGCAGAGGAAACAGGAGGAGACATGCTTCCTGATATTTAGTAAAAACTAAAATAAATCAGATGTGGTTTTCTGAAACGGCAACTGAAATCACAAAACTAAAAGTTACTAGCCCCAAAACATTCCGAAGGGGATCAAAAGAAATCCTATGAGACAATATAACATTCAGTTTTAGTTCCATTCAATTTTTAGGCATTCAGGCTGGGGAAGTACTGCAGGTTAATCTGTAGAATGAAAATCTGGAAAAGGAGTTTGTAATACACGAACATTCTGTCAGCTACCCGTTCATGTAAGTTTGTTTGAAATTCACGTCTATTATGGCATTTAATTCAACATAAAATCCCACTCGATAGAGATGCGTACTAAAAATACAAATAGAATCAGTTTTTTTTCCAAAATCCCAGTCTACTAAAAAAAAGGCAACTTGACAGGATAGTATACTATCTATATCTTTATTGTAAGATGAACTCATTTTTTCCAATGCTTTCTTAAAAATTTAAACTTGAGTTTCCGTTTTAGTCAGGGCTAGCAGTGGTTCAGAAATGTTACAAAGATCTTACAGAACGACCTACAAACCACAGACTAAGTGCAACGTGGATATTCGTCTACAATCCATCTATTTTGTAAGTGCTCAGGACAAACAGAAAAAGGACAAGTTGCATTGGGAGCCATTATGGGACATACTAATACAATAGACTAGTGGACTTCTGCGATGCCACCAAGTGTTAGCAAGATCAAAACCACTTACCTTTCTAGTGTTTTGTTTGTTTTTTAAACTTGCACCTACTTCAGTGGTTTTGCCCACTGCATCTCAAATTCACCAAAAGTTTAGGTGTTTATCAGATAAGGACCTCAAAACTTGACACTTTATTGCCAGGAAAAGTGAAACTTCCTTTTTCTTCTCCTGGAGAGCAAACCCCGCTAATATTACATTATCACCATTTGTAGATGTATTAGGTCAGTGTTCAGGGCATATCACTGAACATTTTTATTAATCACCATATAGATGATAAAAGTATGGATTATTTAACATAAGTTCAAATGGCTCTACACTTCAAATACTTTACTTGCATCCAGGTAGAAATACAGACTGTTAACGCAAATTCCAGACCACAATATTAATAGAGGATAAAGTTTCCTAGGTGCCCAATTCAAAGTCCCTCCCCCCTCCAAATCCAAGACTTTACCCAGCAGAAATTAATTTTCTACCTCTGTTTATGGGAACAGAGCTCTCCAAGAGGTGTGGACCAGCTCTGGGGGGTCCCGGAGCACAGCCCTCGCCTACCTGCTTGACCTCGGCCTGCAGGTGACGCAGCTGCACGCACTGCTCCAGGTGCTTGCGGTGCTGCTCGGCAGCCACGTCCAGCTCCTGCTGCTTCTCGTGAAGGAACTCCAGCAGGTCCTGGACCCGAGTTGCCATGTCTACGTCTCTGTCACAAAGCAGCTCAACACCTGTAACCAGCCAGAGCGAGTTATAAATGACTTACAAGCCTTCTGAAGACAAATAGACCATTTCCACTGTTTGACGCTTACTTGTCCAGTTCCTTCTCAAAGTTAAACTTAATTCTCGGAGCATTTGCTTAAATGAGCATAGTTTTTGCGCTCTTTAAAAATGCAATTTTTTTTTTTTTTGGAAACAGCCTGAGATTTACCATAGGTGACTGTATACAGTTAAAAATATTAAGTGAAGGGGCATAAGAAACCTAAAAGGAAGACTTATTGCTTGGAAACTGAGAATTATGGCTTGAGTGCATTGCTCCGAATAACTGTAAAATTAACTCCCTACTATAACTCCCTACTATTTACTCTAATTTTATAACTTCCTGAGTGGAATCCCTTCCTTAAAAACCTCAATATTTTCAAGTGTTGCCAACTCTTCAATAAAAATTACATGCTGTCATGACAATATTATCACATGAACACAAATTATTTGAGTAAAAAGGGGAAAAAAATTGTCCACATGTCTCTAGTTTACAGTTAACCAGCATCTCTGTTATTGTCAGACATCCCATGGAGAGACAACTGGATAATTCTTATAAAGCCACTGCCTGGAATAGCACGAAGGAGCCGTCTTACCAGATGCCTGCACTTCATTGACATACTGCAGCAGATCCTGCCCTTGGTGGATGACATCAAAGGTCAAGTTATTCATGGTCAGGGCTTTGTCTGCATGATGCTGGAGCCTCTGTTCTGCTATTGTAAGATCTTCAGTGTCAAAGTCATTCATCTGCTGAGAGAGCTCATCATTCCAAGACTCGAGGTCTGAAATTATCTGGGAGAAACAGGAAGACGACAATGTTCATTTACTCTGTAGACAACGTATGTTTATTTCGAATGTTGCACTTACAATGGAGGTCAAGAACTCCAGTTGCTTATTGTTAATTGACTTCACTGATCAGATTCAACATGGTTCAAGCATGGGTTTTAAAGAAGAAGAATCTCCGAGAACCACAACAGCCCTCCATAAATCAGTTCTTGCAACGCTATGGGTAACCTTGCCTTGTTTAAGGTACTCCTTCACCAACATATTACTTGTGAAACAGGTGAAATAAAAATGTTTTTGTCTTCACTTTTAAAGGAAAATGTTGATCTAAAACATCTTTTCAATTCTTCAGACTGCACCAAGTAATAATTCACACATCAAGGGCCAGCTTAGCTTTCAGTTACACCAGTCTCGAGCTCCTTTACAAAAAAACAGCTCTACCCCTCTTGTGAGTGCCTTGGACTTTTGCCAGACGACTGAGAAGCACTACTTGTCACAAAAGGCAGGGTACTTAGTGAACGGAGCAAAACCAAAGAGTATTACTTTATTACAGTCTTACTGTAATGTCAGAGTTAAATTTACTTGCTGAAATCATTCAGCCTCACTTCAGTTTACACTTCAATTCCAGATTTTACTCTCAGCCATAAGCTGTCCAGAAAAGGGTAGCTAAGGAAGTATTTCTTAACACATGTACCACAACAGTAAGTCCTCCTTGCCTGCCCACACATCTGCATTTTTCGTATCATGTTCCAGAACCTGGCTGAAATGTAAAATACTCCTTTTAATTAGGATACAAAACTGTTTTGAAGTCTAACAGATAATGCTTACAATCCCCCGTGATCATAGCGAGTTGAGTTCTTATGGCACAGGTTTGATGCATCAGTTATTTATTTCAAACAAGTCTGTCTGACACATCCTTCAAGCCTGTAATCAACTTTTTTTCAGAATTTTCAGCAGAGTTTTGCCACAAACTACTGCAGTTCATTAGGAAAGCAAAATTATAGATAAAGAACCAAGTATGGCTTAGCTCCAGAGTTCAACAATTTCAGGAGGAGGACAAACTGACGTGAATGGTGCTAAATGACAGGAAAACACCTATTTATGCACCAAGACACAGCAAAAAGAGGATCTGACTAAATGGGCATTAGCAACAAAGTAGCTGGCTGCATAAATATTTAACCAAAGTAATTTGTTGTTAGCAAAAGGAATATGCCACTATGCTTTCGAAGTGATTAATTAGAGCTGTGAAGTTTCCTGAGACAGTCAAACTACAGGAGGAATTCCAGGAAAACAAGCCTTGTAGAAAAAACAGAATTGAGGAAAAAGCAAAGTTAAATCATAAGTATAAAGTTTCTGTAGTCAGCTACAATCTTTCTTGAAGGGTTGTTTCCATTCCGCTCACGACACCAAAAAAATGGACGCATCAAGCAATTATTTTTAAAATTGTGGCACCAGTGAGTTAACTTCCTGTTTTAAAGGTGTTCTGTAAAAATTTGACTTGATTCACTCAGTATTCAAGTTTTGCATCATGCCATGATGGGAGATAGCAAACAATTGGGATAGCTATCCGCAATCCCTAACCCCGATCAGCTAGCTCGACCCGAGTGAAAACAGGCAGAAACTCATGTTTCAGGGGTAACACTGAAAACAGAAGAGCTGATGGACAAGTGATGCAGGAAGATATACAGGACAAGGGCTTTAGCCACTGCTTAAAGCTTCCTTCATCTCTCATTCACGTGCTCTAAACATTATACCACAATCTATTTATGCATTATGAGCGGCTTCCCATCCCACAGAATCCTTCACAACTTCCCTTTACTTCACTTTCATTTGGTCCATGCCCAACATGTCTTATCACCTCTCTCTACTCTTCATCTCCTTTTAACTGACCTGAAATATTTAAGAAACTTCAAGTCTTCCTGACAGTCCAGCCTGAGAAACCGCTTACTTCCAGCTAACCCCCTTTTCTGCTCTCAGGCACCTCCGACCTGCTCTTCCCAGCTCATCTTCAAAACTCTGTGTTCATTCACTACCAAAAGCAGTGGAGGTCACCTAACATTTGTTTCTTCAAACCACCCACTGCATTATGGCAGTTGTCACAAATCAGATTTACCATCTTATTTTCATCCAGTTCAGTTAACAGCATTCGTAAGTGAAGTAGTAACTATAGTGAAGTAGTAACTACAGTAAGTAACTGTAGTTAGACTTAGTCAAGCTGAAAAATACGAGCATTAAAGGTTGTGAGACTCCACCATCAAAACACCATCTTTCACTGTCTCTCTCAACACCATTAAAAAGCGGATGGAGATTTAACGTGGCACATTTGCGCCACTGTTATAAAAACAAAGCCAGTCCATTTTCCTTCAGAACAGACGCCAAAACCTGACCTCTCTTACTATCAAATTGAGTGGAAATAAAGTAATAAACACCATAAACTCACAATGGGAGACTGCTGTGGCTAAGTGTCAGTATTTTTATAATAATGGAATGGTTTAAGTAGATTATAGTCACTATATCCTCTCAGACTATCCCGAGATTCACTGTACCTGATATGAATGACAGGTAGTTTGAAGAAGTCAACACCATGTGTCACCTCAGTCAAGAGGTTTCAGTGATATTGCCTCCAAAGAACAACAACAACAGTAAGAATTATAACTTCTTCCCATATTATTTCATGCAACCTTGAGGTTAAGATCATGGCCCACACATTGTTTAAAGTAGTCTGAAACACTGTACAAGAGCAAGACATTCCCTGTCCCCTTCAAAAGACCAGAAAGGCCACGATTCAAATAAATAAATAATGCCAGCATGGTCCCACATTCATTCAAGTGATAAGAAGTCAGTGCGCATCACAGCTAGGGTTCCCAGCAAGGGCAGTAATCCTCACACTTTTTCAGCAGTAACTGGGTGATCTCTTTCAGCCATTGCACCCACTGCGCAAATCTGAAACGCACCGAGGGCAGAGTTAAAACAAAGATAACATTCATTAAGCACACTCTGCCCCCACTCTTCAGGGCTTCCCCTGAAGTTCTGCTTTAAAGCAACACTTTCAGAGCAAGAAGGCTCCTATTTTGTGTTTAAAGTTTTGTCAAGACAATTAGCATTAAACAAACAGAACAAAGATGAATGACATCTAAAGCAACTGAATCACAAATTAATACCGCTCTCAGGAAACGGACAACCCAGATCAAGCACAGGGTAACTACTTACCATAGCATGTGTTCAAGAAGTTCCTAGTGCAGAGTCTGAGCTGCCTGACATTCCTAGGTTTTAACAAATGTAAAGGTAACACTGACAGGACACAAGGCAGAGTATAACACAGAAGGGATGCCGACTCTTACGCACTGAGTGGGGAAGAAATAAAGAACCACAAGTCTCTTCTCAGAAGGGTCTAACTAGCATTCCTTGTACCAACGGAGTGCTAACCAGGACCTGGAAAATATTATGTGCTGGGAAGAAAGAAAAAGGTGAACGGGAAAGGGAGAACAGTTAGGTCTCTGTGATCCAGCAATTTGCATCCTTGCCTTTTCAGCTGTACGACTTAACAGGCATCTTGTAAGTACGGTCCAAAAATAGAGCAGAGATAAAGCTGTGAGTTGAAAAGTGTATGGTATGCTTTGTGTGGAGCCCTGACATAGGCCTCGAGGCATTTAAGTTACAGACAAGCAAAAATGCACAGACACAGATGAGACGCACACATTTCAGGCTGCACACGTTGCCACCAGTGCTACCTACCCACTGGCTAGGTCCATACACATCTTCCTTATGCTGCTAATCACCCTAGCAAGGGACTCTTCGCATACATTTTGCTCCTTCTTGCCTTTAGTTAATACAGGCATTCACAACAGTCTTTCAAATAGCTCACGACCAATGGCACTTAAAAGCCTACCAAGGATAGAGAAGGTCAAGTTTACATGCCAAGAGCAAGGGGCAAAACAGAGACTGTGCTGCAGTTTACAGCAATTTCAGAAGAGCAGGAGAATCTGAAAAGTTGCAGGATAAAAGACAGCAACTAAAAGAAACAAAGTATTTTGTCAGTGAACAATAAGGGAAGAGTAAGGACAAGAAGAGGAGGACTAACCCTGCCAGCAAATCTTACCACTCTCCCCAGAAGCACAGCTGCGCAGTGTGATCCTGCAGTGCTAGGGGAACCCTTTGTCCCATTTTAGCCTGTGTTATTTTGCAAGCAGTAAGACAAGCTAGAAACACTACTCGCCTTCCAGAAAAAACTGTCCTCACAGGATGCTCCCCTGAATGAACTGCCCCTACAGCCAAGTCTCAATTGACTGGGCCAGTCACACAAAATCCGGGACAAAGGAGGAGGTCAAAACAAGGTCTGCAAGTTCCTAGCTGGCATCTGGCTCCTCCTCACTATCATGTTACTTCAGCTGAGCTTCTGCTTTCAAACAACTGACCTGGAACTAGTCCCTGCATTTTCTTCCCGGAAGTTTCCGAACAGATGTCTGCCTTCAGGGAGAAGGAAAAGAGAAGCGTGCTTTGCTGAGGAAGCAGAGAGAGGACATGGTACAGAGACAGCAAAGCAATCAACATTTTGCTGAAGACGCTCTGCAGCCAGGGTCATTTTGTTCCCTGGAGGGCTCCTTGGCAATCTTTAATAAGCATGATTTTTGTTTCCGAGCCATATAAACAAAATACACCAACTTTTTCAACAAGGTAATTGGTACTTTGCTATGTTTTATATGCCAAAATGTAAAGCATGCCAAGTGGCAGCTTCAGAAAAAGCAAGACCTGCCAAATTAGGATATGTGGCTTTCCACTGCAAACTCCTATGGCCATCACCAGACAACATACACAGAAGTACTGCTGTCTATACAGGTGCTATCCCGTACTGGAGGACTAGAACACATCGGCAAAGCAGAGCTACTGCAACCAGCCTTCTGCTATTATAAATTACTGGTTTAGGTAACCTACAGCAGAGAGCAATCACCATCATGAACTTCACTCAAAACTTTAACCTAATTCTTCCATTAATTTTCTTGGTATATGCCTTGCCCCCCACAGCTGCCATTTCCTCAGTAACTGTTCTGAGAACATGACACAGAACCCATCGAGCACACATCTTCTGCAGAGACTGCAAAATTGCTGACAGTCCTATAACAGGGGATACCTTCTATGTTCCTCCACATATACCAGTCATCCAACTAATTATTACAATCACAATTCTACTAAGCCTTTCCCTTGCATAAAGGCGGCAGCTACTCCCACATAATCAAAGTAGCAAACTCCCTGCAGACTAGTTTCACCTCCTCAGTGCGAATTGCAAAATAGAGAACCTTCTTAGTCTTCCTTTACACCAGAGCTGTTATTAGGGTAGAGCGCACACTCTCACTTCCTCTATGGGCCCAGATCAAGGAACTGTGTCTGCCTATTCTTGCACTGCTCCTAATAATGTGCTTAGCTAAACCAGACTTCAGCAATGATATCTAATCCTGATTGTAAGAAAAAACCCAAACAAACCCTGAAAAGCTATCACTTCTGCCGACTGCCTCTTTGCCCTTACGCCATTTGTACCTAACCGACAGTTGCAGCTTTTACTATGTACAAGCAAAGGGGTAAAATTATCACTGTAACTCCCGTTTTCCAGAGCCTCGAGATAAGCCACCTATGTACTCAAACTGGATCATTTACCAATAGATAACCCTGAACCTTCTGAGGCACCAACTCAGTTTCAGTCACTGTGTACAGTGCTAGTGGTTTTACAGAAGTCATATGATCAACTTAGCTGAAGCTTTATAATGCAGTTCTATTAACCTAAGCTACATGTGGAGTTTCATGTCTGGTTGTTGCATGTCTCTGCACACAAACAGAAACTTTCCAACAATAAGCTGTAACCCTCCTATAAGATTTGGATAGTCTCAAAACTTCTTGAAGTTTTGCAGGGGTGTGGCACTACAACTGCTTTTGCATTATTTTCAGAGGTGGAAAAGAATCTTATTTAAAAAAAAAAAAAAAGACAAACAGCCCTTACAACATCCCCGGAGATTAAAACAGAATTCCAAACACCACTTGTAGCTGTCAACTGAAAAGAGACTGCTGAATTGGAAAAGAAAGAGAAGAGGGATGTTACTACAAAGCAACAGTTTAGAGGGTTTGTACTAAACCATCTTGCAAGTCTTATTCATATTAACTGTAAGCATACTAGTTATATCAAGGTAGCTTGATATTCAAACCAAACTTACCAGATGAAGCAACTGGTACACTACGATTTTACAAGACACTTGCTTAAAGACCCACTGGAAGCCAATCAGAGCTGGAGTTAATATCAAAAAGCTCAGCTCTGCACTCTCCTGACACTTTCACATACAAGATAAAGCCTTAGTTCAGGTAAGAACTAAGTCTATCAGTCATTTGAGCCACATGCCAATGCAGCTACACAATCATCTCAGCATAAACTTTCCTACACGAGAGAAGTGCAGTGCAATTCCAAGAACAGACACTCACATCTATTGCATCTCTTTCAAATATACGGAGCTGCAGAAACAGCTCAAGCTTGATCTTGCGTTCTTGAAAAAGCTCCTCCATCTGAGATTGGGCCTCATCCAGCTGCTGCAGGACTGTCTCTATGTGGTTGATCGAGCTGTTATGGGGGGTCTTGTTACTAGAAATGGCAGAATCCCTATTCAAAGCAGAGAGAGGGGGAAGGGGGGAGGGGGGGGGGGGAGAAAAAAAAAAAAGAGTATTATTGAAAAGAAAAACCATACAATTTGGATGCTATACATGACCACAAAATGTAAGACTGTTTCAGATAAGGTCAGTGCAAGTCATATTACATGAAAGCTAAGTCTGTACATCTTTGTTAATAAAAGTCCAAATTATGTTTTAGTAATTGAAAAAGCATTAGGAAATTAGATTACTTTCATTTTTTGACTAATTCAACATTTAAGGACATTCTTTTTACAGGAATAATAAAACTTAAAACCAGAGACAAACCCTTATATTGTGAAAAGGAAGTGGCATATGATAACTATTCACTGAACCTTCCTGGCAATGAAAAAAAATCAAAATTAGATAATAATAAAAAAAATTACTTAATCTTTTACTTTAGTTTAAAGCCTGCAAATTCATATATGATACTATCAGCTCCTGCAGCAAAGGGGACATGTACCAGTGCAGCTGGGGCCCAAATTTATTTAGATTGTTACTGAATGAAATGGACTGCAAACTTACAATAAAGTTACTTGTCAGTCTGCAAAACAATTTCAAGTGTCTCATTATAAAAACGCTTCTGCTCACAACTCAAAACGCTGTGGAGCCCTGCATGTCAGACTACAAAGACATACGACTGCTCCTATCACAAAGGTAGCTTATGTAAACAAAATCTCCTTCTTGTGGAGGTAGTGTTTATAAGCTGAGCTTCCTGTAAACAGAGGGTTAGAGACCATCAGTACAGCATGAAACATCATTGTAGTCCTAGTATTTACAAGTTTTATTTATAGCATATCTTGTAGTCATCATCTCTACCCTCAACACAGAAAGAGCTTCACAGAATATCAGACGTACACCAAAAGAGATTTGAACAGAAATCTGTTTTACCTTAGTTGCTGTATAAGATCTTCGCCTTCTTTTATGACATTGACTGTAACCTGCAGAGTGGTCTGTTGCTGTTGACCAAAACGTTTAATCAGGTCTTGGACAGCCTCCACAGACTCAGCATAGACATCATCAAGCAGTTCCTTCTGTAACTCTTCAAGCCATGTCCACAGCTAAAGGAGAAGGGGGAAAAAAAAAAAAAGAAAAAAACGAAACGTAAGCCCCAGGATCAGGCAGTCACTATTCCAAATCAGTCTCCCTGGACAAGAGAAAACAGACTGAGGTGGGGGGGGAGAAACAGGATTTGTTTCTCTTCATAGAAAAAGCCCATCCTCAATTTAATGAAAACAAGCCTTTGTTTCAAATAAGGTTTTTGCTTCTTGGAAATACCAGGAAAGCTTTATCCGTGTTGCTAAGTCACCCTTTCTTTCCCATTTTCCTTCTACAGTACTGAGTGTATCCGATTGAGCCGCAGAGAGTTCATAGCGAGAATCCCATCTGCAGCTCTGCGAGAGAGTCCCTGGGAGGGAAATGCTATGGTAACACTCCCTGAGAGAAGGGAGGAAGGAAGGAAGGAAGGGAGATGTATTGTAGCCACCATCAAATTTACACTGCCAGGCTGACACATGCACACAGATAACGTAAGACTTTTCAGTGGCCTTCAAAAAAAAGGGAAAAGAAAAGGGCATTTCAGAAAACAAATTAGAGAGAGATATCAAATGTGAGAAGTTATTTTTCTATCACGATCCCTACTGTATAGTGTTTACCCTCTTGATCTCAATTTTGCACTATTACAACAAAAATCATCACAAATAATTCCACCGGTTAATTCAACGTTTTCCCCTCTCTATTTAACATGTGCACACATTCCTGTTCAGAACTGCCCACATATTGCAGCTTATGGAAAAATCCACAGGTACATGCTAGCTACGTGTCACTACTGGTCACTTGAACCCTACTGTGTTCCTTTCCACAATTTCATGAGGCAACCTGTTGCATCCTAAGCTCTGTGTGAAAATTATTGATCAACAAACCATCAACCATCTATTGTGCAACTGATAAAAACACTGCTTGGAGAGAGGGAGCACGGCTGCCCGCTGCAGCACTCCTATGTGCAGCACTAAGAGCACAACAAAACAGCTACGCTGGCTGGAAGCGTTCACACCATGTCCCTCCTCTCTATTTTACCATCGCATCCCAAACCCTGCGATTCCAGGAACAAGGATTAGAGTTTGTTTTTCATCCTGAAAGAAGAACTCTGTTCTGATTGAAAGTATTAAGATCTTTTGACTACATTTTAATCTCTGCCTTTATACATTTTAGAGATACAAATATGCTTTATTAACTTTGACCCTAATTAAAAGGTTAACATAGTTAAAATACAGACAGTAAGCAAACTGGCTTAATTTCAAAAGATAGAATTATTTCTTTGCTTAACATTTTCTACAGAAATACCCATTTCATGCTGCTGTTTCTGTAACGTTCTGATCATAAAGGTTTCCTAACTACCAATGGAGCTACATTAAAATAGAAAATTCAGTGAAGGATTCTAGATCTTGATTAATCAGTTCCTTTGAAGCTTTACTTTAAAACCAAATGCTATTTTTTATATCTTAGAGCCTTACATGCCTCCTGAGGTAGGTTTTGAGTTAACCAAACTATAGGTGAAATTTTCATAAATTGGAAAGAACTAATGACATTTAACCAGACTCTTTTCGACAAATCTACTACCCCTCCCCCCCCAAAACGGAACTGCCTATTCATACACACTGTTATTCTGACCACTCATATGCTTCAAAGACAATGCCTGTCACAGATTTGAATGCAACTCCATAGTCGTAAACACCACAAGCTCAAGCCACAGCAGTCTTTCTTATTAAAAGGAGCACAAATCAATAGAACTTAGCAAGTGGGTCAAAAGCACCCGTCAACGTTCATTCCAGCATAACCCAATGCAGCATCCAAATTTTTTTTTCCCCCCAAAATGTATACTTAGGATGCAAATTTCATTTTGAGACAAATGCAACTTAAGAGCAAGAAGCCTAACAATACAACCTGAAAACTTTACTCAGTTTTCAACGTCCAGCAGACATGTTTTTATTCCTCTCTTAGATTATGAAGCTTATGTCTGCACTGTAATAACAGGACACAGTGTTAGAGACCTTCCAAGTGAGCTGGTGTGTACGCACGACCAGTGCAGCTTGCAACTGTGCAAATATATTCATCTGAGAGTAACACTTTGCTGTTGACTGCAGATCTCGTGTTTGGTGCTAGCTGGAAGAGCTCTACCTCACCTTATTGCCCTGTCTATAAAAGGCCCAATTTTCAGAGATGTTTATTACAGACAACCTGGAATTAAAGCCATTTTGAGTCTCTTGGACTATATCAAGTTTGCACCTTGGTTCCCTTACAAGCACCTGCACTGTGGCTGAAGGCGGGTCTAAGAACCACTTCAATTCTTTCCAGTATGCCTTTTGTAGCTGGGCTGTGTCACACATGTACAAGGGACACCTCACCTCTGCATTTCTTATTCTCCACATACACTTCAGCCACTTCTCTAACTGTGTGGAGAGGACCTGGCAGGAGCAACAAAACCTGTAAGCGTTGGGCTGGTGGTGTACTGTGCAGGCGAATATTTCCCTTAAAGCTCACCCTGGATGCTGGAGACCAAGCCAACACTGAACAAACAGACTTTTCCTTCTGAGCAGCCAGTTCAAAGCAACACCACCTGCCCAGAGCAGAAAGACATGGGTGCTAGCACAGCAGAGCGTTATGCCGACTGGCTTAGTGCCTGCTCAGCACAGCAGGAGTGTAAACATGGTATCTTGCCCCCAGTGTACCAAAGGGCTCAAAAATACACTGCATTTGCCTACTTCATTAGCTGAATCGCCCACTGCTTGGGCAGGAAAAACATTTTACGAATGTGCAGAAAGAAAAGGATAGTAATTAGTATGCATTACTTGTCTAGCTGTGATTCATACGTTGTTGAAAGTGGAAAAATTCAAGCCATTTCTGAAGGGACTAAACAGCTCTGTGACACTTCCATAGCAAAAGTTACTCTAATACATTACCAAATAAGCTTTTTACACTTTTCTGCCAAGTAAGTTTCTGACAAACAGCTTCCCCTCAAAATAACCCTGATGTTTATACACAAAAGTTAGAATAAAGCCAACACAGATGAACAAAACTGCCAGGTTATTAAAGCTGGATAGAAAGTCATGCAATTTACTGAGAGGAGCTGAATTCATAACGGGTGGCAATAGACGGCTGGTTTGTATACAGCTTTAAAACCAGAATGAGCACTGGATATACTGGAAATTACATAAATTACCTTGTTTTCGGATACAAAACTAAGGATGAAGACACTACAAGGTTGCACAGCAAAGCCAAAAGAAACCAACCAGGTAAACAGAGACTGGAGCTTACCCATACATGTTCAGCAGTGCAGAACTACAGATTTTATAGTGCAATGATTTTCCGAGGTAACGGATTATTCCATAAAAGGGAGCTTGGCAACAAAAATCCGGTGGGGAAAAAAAAAAAAAAAACAAAAAAAAAAAAAACAAAAAACAAACTTGTCATTAAAAAACTATTAACTTTCTCTCAGTGTGAAGTTTTGAGCAACTTCCAGGCATGTTTTTTTCTATTCTCTGTAAAACAAGCAACACGAAGATCCCTAAACAAACCACCGAGTCCTGTGAACTCAGTAAGAACTTTATGCAGCGGCAAGACAGCTCTAACATACAGTGAGAAAACCATATAAATAACTCAATCCAGTCACAGAAGGAGGCTCTTTTGCTCTTTTCATCTGCTCTTCACATCTTATCAGAATTAAAATGGGAGAGGGAAATCAAATTCTGAATCCCTGACAGGCAAATGTTTTACCCAGCAGGTTTTTTTTTTTTTTTTTTTTCTTGATCTAAATATAGCACAGACTAAGAAACATCTGCTTGAATGAGCCTGCATCCTGTGCTACCTCTTTCCTAAGTTCTTGGGAGCATGCCATTAGTCACTGAGATGGTATTATTTTAATTGTCTGCAACATCCTGGAAGTTTCAGTGGTTTCATCATGGGCCTCTATCCATTTAAGTCCCATCCCTGCAATCTCCTGAAAGACTGCAACTAAATAAGACCCTGCAGTATTTTGGCGAATATAATCAGGGAACAATTATTTTTTAATAAATACCTTCCCAAGTGCACAGAGTTATTTTATTAGGGTAAAATATCTGTCAGTCTCTTTTGCAAGTTATTTTATTTTTCATTTTTATAATAACGGGTTTTGGATATTCAGTCAGCCTTTTCAGCAGGGTAAGACAAAGAAAGGCACACAGTGTCTGCATTTATAAATTGCCAATTCCTCTTTTCTGCCCCTGCCCCCCGGCACAGTGTTGCAGTATGTGTATCAGCACAGGCACAATTGTTGAAGGAGCTATTATTTGTACAGGGCCAAGTGTTGCAATAGTATTCCCTAACCAAGTATATCTGGGCACAGAAGGGGGCTGATCGATGTGTGTCTGCCTGTAAGCTCTGGCTTTCAGGACATGCAGTGGACAAAAACTGTGTCTTTTTGAAAACAAAAAATGTCAGATGTTAAATCCCCAGGAGTTTGTCTTCCGGGGTCTTTCAGTGACATTTAAGATGCTAAATGCATGCATATTTTTTGAAAATTAGATTTAATTATCTTAAAAAGCTTCAAATATCCCTATCTGTTCTACAATTATAATGGAATCTATTTCCTATTCAGAAAAAATACATCCTTGAAGCAAAACCAAGTTTCTCATATCTTCCTAAAATTACATCAACTATAGTACCCTGTTAGCATTCATCCCATTTCTTAACTGAACAAGAAAAAAATGTCTATACCATAGCTTCACACAGCTTAAAGGCCTATTTCTGCCTGACTTCTCTCAAGCACTTAGCGTTACTCCAGTAAAACTTGGACTTAAATTTGGTCCCTTTTTTCAAGAAAAGTAGCACCAGTATAGAAAAAATGACGAGAGAAAATCTGTGCTGGGTAACTGGATTCCAGTCCTGTCAAACCAGTAAACCACAACACACTTTACTGTCCTGCCACTGATTGTGTTTCTCTCATTTCAGATCTAAACACTGTCCTCCTCAATCCTCAGATTCAAGACAACCGGCATATCAAAGTACTGACCAGAGCCTGCACTTCATATATTTTGCCAGACTTGTCACACTGGGCATTGCTGTGCTATAGTGACACGGGAGAAATATTAGAGATGCACAAAAGCCCAAGGGACAGAGCCTTCACACTTCGACAGGGGCATTCAAAAGCTGCTCTGCTGCCTGGAAAGGGCCTGCAGAGGAGCGAGCAGCCTTATTACGACAGCCACATGTAAGCTGTAGACCACCAGCACAGAAGACTCAAACACTCCAGAGCGACAGGCAACCAGAAGAGCAGGTCTGTCACCTCAGCATCCACCCTGGGATGGAACAAATGAAAGGCTGCACGGATGGACACCCTTCCATACCAGAAAATACAAAGGAGGGCATATTTCTGGCAGCGAGTCATAAGACAAAGCAAGACCATTATCAACAAGCTTTTTTGAATAAAATACACATGCCTCATAGCTAGATAAGAATTACTCGGCAGCATTATGGCCAGAGCAAGGCCTCCTCAGCCTTCCCATCCATTGGCACCCTCAAAACGATGCCACCTTCCTTCAACAGCTTGCACAGATTACTGTTTCATTACTTTTGTTCAGGAACAGCGAGGTTTTGCATTTGAAATCTTAGCCAATTCCACTTCCTTTTTCTTTGTTTCAACCTCAGTCTATTCTGGTGTAAAGTTTAGTTTGAGTAAGATGAAAAAAAGAAGACAGACAGCTAGTAACACCATCAAGCATATTGTGTATACATAAAAAGCGCTCTGAGCTATTTTATAATCAACTTGTCAGAATACACACAATAGGTTATATGCAAAAAGCCAACAGGCTTTTAAGAGATCATTCCCTTCCACATACATGCAGCCCTGGTCTGTATTCCCACACTTGACTCCAGTTAGGAAAATATCTGTTGCTCTACTTTGGCACTACTACAAACACCTGGCTTGGCCAGGATTTCAGTCTTCCCACTCATAGATGCTGAGGGAGCCATTTCAGAGTGAGTGTGTGTGCATGTGTGTCTGTATGTATGTGTACGGAAGAATCTGAATTCACACCAAAACCCTGTTCATCTCTACTTGGTGACAGATTTCACAGCAAAGACTACCATGACTCTTGCTCCTATGTTTTGCACACAACCTTTTACGATAACCGTTTCTTTTGGAAACATATCTTTTATCTGTGCAATTTTTTTCTCACCTTGTCCCTCCCCAGATTATTAAATGTCAAAAGGCACAAAAGCCATAAGGGATTCACTGTCTTGCAATGGTCAACTGTTTCAGATGTTCGGTTGCATTATATCCATTATCAGGCTGGGAACCTACCAGGACATAGTACTTTTAATGCAAAGATTCTGATAGGGATATTTATGGTTCCAAACACTTTCAAAGCTCACCAGTGCATGGCTTAATGTCAGTACATCACTTACTGAAAATCTGGCTTATAGATTGAAATTTCTCACTGTTCAATCACTGTTCAAATCAATATTCACAACCTCACAAACTTAAAACTAGTAATAACGTAACAGCATGGAATCACAATTTTTGTATATAGCAAGCGACTGATTTTCTTGGATCACCATTAAGAAAAATGAGTAATGGTGATACCATTACACAATATCATATTTCTGGCTTCCCTGAATACATCCTTTTTTTCCCCAATGAGAAATGTGGTCTATTGAGGTTAGTCTATGAGGAGTCTGAGAACTTATACATTGTTTTCTGACTTTTGTAAGCCACAGGGAGCTCTATCAGCTTGTAACCACCTGGCTACAGAACTTCTGGAAACGTTAGAGACAGCCAGCATTTCCAATGTGCATCCTAACAGGCTGCTGCACACATACTACACAGCTGCTTTGTGCACAGGTATGGCAAAGTCTGTTACTTCAGGACACGTCAAGATGATCGATTGCTTGTACGTCGGCAAGTACGCTGCTCCTGAAAGCAGAAACTGTGCTGATTTACTAAGTGTGAACAGAGTAACAGTAACAGACGCTGCAGGGCTGATGCTTCCCAGGGAAGCTGGGAAAAGTTGCAGGCAAATTCTGTGTCAAGTATAAAGGTTATGTAAAGCTACAGGGGAGAAGTAGTATTGGAATGGTCTCATCCAGATGGGGAGCATTCATTCAACATGAAGTATTCCTGGGGAAAGAATAAAACACAGCACAACATCCTACTTCAAAAAATCAAGGGACTGGATGGATATCGGAGCCAGATTTCAAAGCCTCAAAACAGCCAACAACTCAGATTCCCAGCTTTACTCAGCTCTGTGGTTCCCTCCAAACTGTCACACACAAACAGGGTTTTTATTCTTCATGCCTATTTTTTTAGGCCAGGAAAACACAAAAAAGATACAAGAAACAAAATTCACCCTGAATACTTGAAGGGCAAAACATGTTGTGGTGTTTTGTTTTGATTTGTTTGGTTTCTTTTTTTTTTTTTTTTTTTTTTTAAACAACTGAAACATCTCTTTCTGGTTCAACAACTAGCATATTATCTTACTACTTGAACTCCTCTCTTCAACAGCTAAGCATGCACATTAATTTCTTCCCTCCACCATACAGCAGAAAGGTTACGTGCTTACAGGTATGCACTAATTTATTCAGCGACTTTCCACATCCTGCAGGAGAAATGCAATTCTCCTGCCAACAAAGCATGGATGACTTTCAGGTTGAGGGCATTTTTATCTTCCATCTGCTTTGTGATGCCTTCTCAGCACTCCACACGCATGTTTGATAACAAACAACGTGCTCTTGAAAACAGACCAGAATACAGAAAGCACAAGACAGCTTTGAGCTTGCTATTTCTTTGCACCTTAACCAAAGGACTAATCTACTAAATATGAACCACCTGCCTCACTCTCTCATCTGTATTGTTAAGTAGAATGCAAATAAATAAAAGGACAGTCTTGCTTACACAAATAAATACTCTTTTTCATTTTCCTTGCTTTATTAAGTATAGAGGTCAGCCACATGACAAAAACAAAAAAATCAACATGTGTACATCAGCTACAGTAGCTTTCCCCCAAAGTCCAGGCTGCAATGACGCTGTCATAGGAACAGCTGTGTGCACTTACAGGGTCACAATAATATCCATTTTCCCAAAGAAATAAATCAAGATACAGAATATCTTTTTTTTTTTTCCTTTCAATAAAACATTATTATCTAGGGGAGCAGTGGCAACATTCCAGCACATCTGGATCAGCCTCCCAGAATTACTCAACAGTGACTCACAGATCAGTCTGCCTTTCATTTTTTTTGGATTTTTTTTTTAAGCCCTTTTCTTACAAATCCTTTTACAGTATCCATCTTTCATCACTACAACCAATTGTATCCATTTAAATACCATTCCAGCTGCTTTTCTTGATGCTAAGAAAAACAGATAATGAAGAAATCTATAGAAACAATGAACATGTTTCAGCAGCTGACTGCTCCTGTGCATCAAAACAGGTAATGGAACAGCACTATGTGCTTGAGAAAAGTGAAACAAAAAAGTTGCCCCATAAGAATAGCTTATGATACAGCCTTTATGTTTTGTTTAAACAAGCAGAGTCCTGGGAGTATATCGGCAAGGAAGCCTCTAACAGAAAACTGATGGGGGAGCTATGTACTCATGTCTAGAGCTGAGAAGTAATTCAATCCTGACCTCCCTCAAAGACCAACTGCCTTGTGCATTTGTTTCAAGTGCAAAGCAGATGTTTCACATACAAAAAACTCCCACCCTTATTCTCTACAAGGTTTTGCTGAAGAAGCTACTTTGAATACTATACTTCCCCACTGAACAGACCATTTCTTGATGTAGGGTGAAGGGAAGGAAGACACATACTCTGACATGCTGTGATCCAGAAGTGTTTTGTATTCTCACCTAGTTTGAGCAGTGAGAAGATTTAACGTGAGCTCTAAACAGAAAACAAGTAATCTACAGTTGTTGAAATTTGCCACTACCTTTAACCAAACCCCCTTACTGAAGTCCTTATTCTTTCTCTAGCCTATTCCACCCCCTCCCATAAGCTTATAAATTCGTATGATCTGTGTTCTGAATCAGACCAGAAAATTGATCTGGCTGAAAATTGTGTTTGGCTGAATTTTCTTTTTCCTGGTGTATCAGTTCAACCTTTGAAGGAGACTAAAAATTGCAAACCTGAGGCAAATCATTGTCCTTCTCAGATAAGCTCTTTAGGTTGTGAAGAACCTTCAATACACAAGATCAAAATGCAATGTGTAAAACAGAGAAAGAAAACAAAGTCTCTCTGGGCAGCAGGGTTGCCTTAAATAGCCTTGTGCTTCTGCCATGCATTTCAGTCTCTTGAACCGTGTCAGTCTAACCATGTGTCTGACAACTCAGTTAACTGCACTGGAGAGCTGGTTGGATTAAAAAGCAAAAAACAAAAACCAAAAAAACCAAACCCAAAAGTGCACAATATCTCCCCATCATGCTGTCTTTCAGCTGTGTCAGTTCCCTCATCTGACCCTCCCCCCTCCCCCGTGACTGGACAAGCATGTGTACTTGCACAACAAAGGAGGTAGAAGCTGCTTGTGAAAGTAAAAAACTAAACTAAACTAAATCCATAAACCAAACAGTCACCCCAGCTCAGCCCCCAATCTGCTGTGAATTGCAAACCAAAACTCATCGTACAATAGGGGTTCATGACTTGCTATGGCATGGTTCTAACAATGAAAGTAACATTGGACAATAACGATTTTAAGGCTTAAAGCTGTGACCACAACTTAGCAGCAGTTTTACCTCTTTAACATGAGTGTGAAAGGACACAGACATGTCCAGCAGGATCTTGCGTTGCTCCACACGCCTAACAAAATCCTGTATCCGGTCTTCGAGCTGATGGGCGGCTTGATAAATTTCCTCCGGGTCACACTCCCCAGTCTGAGCAAGCTGTTCGGCTGCTTCTAGGAGCTTATCTGCATTGGTATATGTGTTCTGTAGAGAAATAAGTTCGTTTCACAGGATTAAATGAAAGAAAATTCAGTCGGTATACTTTAAAGCCACTCAACTAAGGAAAACACAATGACAAAAAGGCCCTTGGAACGTATTTTTCTTTCTTCTTTTTTTAAACTTAGTAGAGTATAATCTTACTAAAGATTTTTTTTTTTTTAATTTCTAGATACTTTTTCATTTAACTGTGAATAAATTCATTCCTTAGCTCCTTATTTATGTCTATTCAAATGTCTCCTCAATCCAGAACTTGGAAGCCTATTTACTCTTCCTTGGAACTGGTACTTTATATTCACAACTAGAATAAAGATCGGCCTAAATTAAATGTCTGATTACTTGCAAACTAGCCTATTTCAACACTGGAAAAATCACTACAGTCAAGGCCAGAAGACTTTCAAAATGTGTATTATTAGAAGTAAGGAAGTCCTAGCTGCTAGTAGAGACACTTAGCATCAAATTGACACATCCAAGCAGGAAAGTGGAAAGTGATGAGGCACAGGAGAAAATTTCTCTCCATCCTTACAGAAGTGAGGTATCCAAAATTCACACGTCAAGTGGATTGCCATTTGCGAAACAGCAGCAACAGAGGAAGGTTTACAAGTCAGCTATGGCTGACTGTCAGAGGGGAATCCTCTCCCAGTACGTCACAGGATAAACAAAGTCAGATCAACAGTCCCTGGGTCACAGCACAAAACAGAATGGGAGAAGTCTGGTACCTGATGTGCTGAGAGCGCTGTGGTCCAGAGAAGAGAGAGATGTTTAACAACTCTTAAAGCTTAGAACTTGCAGCCTGCATCTATATCTTTCTCATCAATTCAAAACAGGACCAATTCCAAACATCTGCTATAATTTGGATGCTCTTTTTGAGCCTAACCTTGGGTTTTCATGCCTTAGAATGGTTCTCAAAATGGGCTCATCAAGAAAGCATAGAAGGATGTTAACCTCTGGAGAAAACAGATTGAAGCCAAGTCTACACTAAAGAAGCTTTGCTTACGTCACCACATCAGGTCTCCTGATAAGTTTGCACCACAGACTATAAAAAAAAAAAAAAAAACTTGACAATATAAACTACACCTTTCTCTTTTCCCTTCTGCCTTTCCATCTTCTCCCAACCTCAATTACATCAGGTAAAAACACTGCTTGTCAAGATAAATTAAGGCTATGCAAATGTGCTTTTCTTTGCCATAAATATAATATCACACCTCTAATTAACATTACAGTATCTACAAAAGTTAAATCCCAGCCTGACCCTAAAACTCAACTAAGGGCAGTTAATAAGAGCTCTCCTCCAGGGTCTCAAGCAAATCACCAGGCAAGCCCAGGACAGATTACATGACTCAGTGCAGCTTTCGTGTATTTGAGGGGAGTTCCCCCTTCATTTATTATGATCTATTTATGTAAGGAATTCAATCCAAGCTGCTCCTCGATTTTGACTTATGTGCATCTTAGCCCTTCCTTAACCTTCAGCTTTTTAATTGCATGGAGAGGTAGAGAACTCCTCCCCAGTTTCCCTGGGAAAGTCTTCAGAGACTAACATAAGCCTACATTTTTCAGTGGGGAGCGCACTTCTCAATGCTGCAGATCACTGGCTCAGGCCATGTTGGCCCACAACACACTCTGATCTGTGCTCTGGTGTTTTGACTTCCACAGTCGCAGCTCACACGTGTTCAAGGGGCAAGGCTGAAGAGCCTTAAGGCATTCCTTGAACAACAACTACTTCATCAACCCAGAGAACCACACCCAGCTGCAGATGGCTGAAACAGAAGTTTCCCATTTTAATGAAAACTTTATCTCACATGTGAAGCATTGTTTATGAATTCCAGGAGCATCTTCCGCGTAACACAGGCCCAGGCACATCAGACTTCTCTTTTTGTAAACTGGATGGTGAGTTGCCTGTGCTTAGAAATGATCACAACCTAGATGCTGCTTCAAAAGGGGCTGCAATTCTCAAACCTTAACAGCAGACACATGCCTTATCACTAAAATGTCTCTTCCAGGTAGAGCTGAAATATAATATAAATATTTATCTTGGTAGATAATAACTGCCCTTTGGAATAGAAGTCACAGCAAATAGGCGTGCTGTACTAACTACTGCCTTTCCCAACTCTCTGCTTACTTCTAAACAATGCTTGGAGGGAAAAAAGTAGTAATGTGAAGATTTTGAAAATGTTGGTCCCAAGGGGCAGCCACCAGTTAGGAAACAGAAGGTTAGGCAGAGAGAGCAGGGGTTCTCCCTTGAAGCTGCCTATGCCAGTTTCCTAAATTGACAAAGGAGCCTTCACAGTGACAAATTCAATAAGGAGTCTTGAAACAGATTAACACTTCCTCAGAATTTCTCCACTAGCACACCCTCCCCAAATCCTAGGGGAAAAGAATCAGCCTGGTAAGAGCTTTAAGAAGTGCTCTAGTCCATCCCTCTGTGCCCCAAGGCACGATCACCACACTCAAGTCTTTAATAGGCGTTCTTCTCCAAAATGCTGAAAGGCTCTCCATAACGGAGAGTTTACCACCTTCCCCAACAACATATCCCATCGCTTTCCTAGTCTTCCTGTTGAGAAACCTTCTCTACATATTCTTCAGAAAAAACAAACACCATATTTTTAGAAAACATATAAAATGACACATCACAGAAATGTCAAAGGATAAATTTAAGAGACTAGTGCAGAAACGAGTACTACTGACAATAAATACAGGAACAGAAGTGAGTGGAGGTATGGACTGAATTTCATACAAACTGGAGTTTATTGCACTATGGAGGGGGAACAGAGAGATACATGGATGGAGGGAGATTAACAGAGGTATACAAATCATTAAGGGTAGAGAAAATTAAGATAGATTACTCATTAAATACAGTGGATGCTATCACGTTTAAGCATCAGACAACACACTTAAAATGAAAAAAGCAAAAGCACTTTTCATCTAAGGAGCAATTAAATTGCATAACTCATTGCCACAGGATCTGGCATACATTCCAAGAGCATAAATGGGTTCAAAAAGTAGCTAGCCTAATTAAGGGAAGAAAGTCCATCAGTGACTATTAAACACTGGTTCTGATGCATCTTTCAGTTACAGACATCAAATAAGCCTAGACAACTGGGAGGTTAAAGGTAATTTTTTATGCGTACAGCCCCTTTTCTTTGTGCATCTTTTCTTTGTCACAACATAACGTAAGACATGGACCCTTAGTTCGATGTATTACAGCCATGCATAGGTACAGTAAAGTGAAGAACCAGTTCAAATACAGACACTATTTTTACAGCCTTAAAGGAGGTGGTAAAGGTGGTGGTAGGGAAATGACAGGTGTATTCAAATGAGGTTTGGAAGAATCTTTCTTTTGTGTCTCTTGCACCAAGCTGACTTGAGTTCTTTACTCAGATGCAGTCTGCAGATAGAGAAAACAACCTTATCTGTGGAAGATTTCACTAATTAATTCTTGCCATACACCTTTCATGCTTTTTGAATGTAGACTACTGTGAAAAAGCAGACATCGATCATAGTTGAAACCCGAGAAGCTGGCTTCGAACTTCATACAAAAATGCAAAGGGAAGTACAACCATACTATTGATCTGCATCCAGTGCTTCTAAGCTGAAAATCTGTGCCCGCCAGTGAATCAGTTATGTCAAAATTTGGAGTCTTGACACTTTGACTAAATGGTCTCATGGATACAAAGATGATCGGGGGAGAGGGGAAAAAAGAAAGGAAAAAAAGTAGAAAGTGAACTGGACAGGCTTCACATGAAAAAAGCAATACTCAACTTTACAATAGTGGGTGCAAGTCGACGTGTGTATGTCCAGCATGAATGTCAACACATCAGAATTTGGGGAGGATTATTAGTTGGCTGAGTTTTGACTATCTAGTGTTTCTGTAGTGGTAACAAAAAGTGCCAAATAAAGAGAAACAAGCCTTTATTTCACATGAATTTGAAGTGAATAATTTGTGAGCCCACAGCCCATTGACTCTGGAACATCTTTTCTGTTCTACACACAGCTTATTTTAACATCTCTTTGAATGCTGCTGAGGAATTGGCACCTCATTCACATTAAAAAAAAAAAAAAGAGGGAGGAAGCAGAAGGGAAGAAAAAAGAAATCATAATTTTAGCTCCTCTCAAAATCAGAAGTTAGCCTTCGATCAGGAACATTTCAACATTACTGTTGGCTCCCTGCATTTGATAAAACATTGCCATCCCACTGACAATTCACCTGACGCTGCTTCCTCTCAGCTTCTGACTAGGGCTGACTGAAAACCCCTGATTAAGCCTAGGGTCCTATTAAAAAAAAAAGGCAACAAAACCAAAACACAACAAAAAACAACAACAACAACAAAAACCCAAAGCCAAAACACAACAAAGACCTGGACCAACCAGAAATGTAGATAGAGAATAAATCAGCCAAAAGTTATTCATGCTTTAACAAGGACTGCAGATTGTTGTCTTATACTTGAACATAATCTTCCTCATAGCACCAACAACAGGAATGCCTTTTGGGGCCTGCTTACACTCAAGTTTTAGAGCAAGTAAGCGGAACAACTCAGAGGGTGTGCCTCTCTTGGCAGTCACTACACATTCAAGAGTTAGAGATTAAAAAAAAAATACTTATTAGATCATTTTGTCCATCCTTCCGTCAGTGGAAGATAGTCCCCTGTAGTATACTTAAGTTCTTTGACCAGTCTAAGTTTTCAGTATCTCCAAAAATAGAAATTCCACCCATCCCCTAAAGAGATCATTTTAAACTCTAGTAACATTCTGTTTTAGGAACTTTTTGCTAAGTATTTGCTTTACAACTTTCTACTTTAAAGTATAATGCAAATTAACAAGATGATTTTTTTCAACCATTTATATCCCACTAACAATTCTACACACTTCATCCCCTTTGGTTACTCAAACATTTTTTTCTTCTTTGCTCAAATAACACAGTATTAAGTATGAGATCATTCAGGTTTTGTTAAGTGTCTTACAGAAATAGATTCTTGCTTGTCTGACCCAGAAAAATAAGTATTTCCACATGGAAAATATTACAGATTTTATTAAAAATGAAGTATTAGGCATGCATATGGAAAATCCAGCATGTGTATACACAAAACTAACAACACTTATTATTTTGGAAAATTTTATAGGAAATCAATACTGAAGAAGCTTTCTGATGCTATTTCCTCAGTCACTGGAGTGCTCTAAGACCGTATTTACAATAAAATTTTATTAAGAGCTTAATCAGCCATTAAACAGGCAGTCTGTAAACACACTTCTGATGCATCCACCATAGTAGGTGTCACTGCTGAGCTCCTGCACATCACTTCAGAACTTTCTAATAATGCACCTTCTGTTTTGACTGAAGGACCACTGTATCAGCCCGACCTTAATGAGATTTTCCTTGATGAATCTTAGAGATGTTTACTCTTACCAGTCATTAAGACTGGACAGACAGTGCATGTTACTAATGGGGAGGATTCTAGCCTTCAGGTTCTCATGGGTTTTATTCACCTCCTGCCCCATTTTCAAGGCTGCCATCCAAAGAAACTTCCTCTTGTTATGCTCCCTTCCTTGGTATCTCTATTTCTTTCAGCTTGGCTTTTTTTTCACAGAAAAGTATGTTTTGAAGTTCTAGCATCAGTTCCACTTAAGGCTAAAACTAGAGTCTTCCTATGGAAAAAGCGTTGGTAACAGTGATTCAGAACAGGACGGTATATACAAACTCAACTGTATTTAAAGAAAAAACCCAAAGCCAGGTTGTCCAGTTGCTGGCTCACCTGGTTTCTTAGGAGTTCCCCTCCTTCCCCCCCCATTAGGCTGTTGTGGGGATTTGGGAGCTCCCCAAGCTTAATGTCAAGAAGCAGGGCTTTCAATTCATCTCCATCCTCTCTTACAGGCTACACAAAAGTTTAAATCCTAGAATCCCATGGAATTAAGTTACTTCAAAAGGAGAGCTTTCATTCTTCTGTGACTCAACATTTGAAAGTATGCTTTTTAAAATAATAATAATAAACAATAATAGCAGCAGCTCTCTTGGGCTTCAAGGCTCCCACTCTGTATGACTGTGGAAGTTTGTCTTTCTTAGTGATGCTGGAGTGCAAAGGACAAACTAAATACAAGCTTGCAACAGAAACACAATAGCCCATTCTTGGAACTGAATTTTTTGGAGTGGAGGTCCCTCTGCCCAGCCCTTCAGTGCCAGAGCAGCAATTTTTGATGTATTTCCATGACAAACGTACAGTTCTTCATGTGATTGTTTTTACCTGAGCAACCTCTTCAAAGTCTTCGTGGCGCTTCTGCAAAGCTCTAGCCCGATGCAGGGATTTTCCCACTCCAGTATGTTTGCTAAGGAAAGCTTCTCCATGGTTTTCAATCCAATCCAATACCTGTTGTACAGAAGACACACACAAAAACTGAGTGGATGCATTGAATGTTGCAACAAAAAGACAACTATTCAAGAAACTAAGAAGCTGTAAAGGGACTCTTATAAGGAACTGTACTGTTTGTTTAAAACACAGTATTTGCCATTGAAGGACATTAATTACATTCATTAACTTTTCTCAAGGCAATAACTAGCTCAAACTAGCTAAATCATGTGATTTAAGATTATATGTTTATTTTGAAGCCTACCAAGGACAACCTCATCTCTACACATTCATCAATTTGACAGTAATCTGATCCAAGTGGCTAGACTTCTTGTGAGGGTCTCTCTGTAATCTGTTTATGCCTTCAGCTGACATTTTTCTGTAATGTAACACTAATGGAGTTTGCATATTCCTCAACAATACTGATTAATAACACAGTGAAGTTTTATTTTAGGTGAGAACTTGCTTCTCCTACTACATATTAGTAGCCAAGAAGAAAGATTCAGTAGTAGAATTTTTAACTAGCACAATAAAATTGAGTTGAAGTCATTGAGATGAATGACAATGTCTGCATTCAGAGCATATGAAGGATTTTGCCCCAACGCTGAAGAAGCATCTCCTCAAAACATCAGATAGACATAATTGTGTATTGTAAATTTTTTAGCTGAAAAAGTGAGGAATGAAAGACATTTTAAGGACGTTAAAGCTGCTACCACAATGACTGGGCTGACAGCTTTATAAATAGTAAAAATTGTACATCTAATTAGTTCCTGCCAGTTAACACAAAGGATTACTGCACACATACCAAGTTTCTGATGAGTGAATGAACAAAAACATCTGGTCTCTCTCCAAACTAATACATCTTAGCCATATCTTCATTCATTCATTAGCTAGCATGCATACAGTATATAATTCTTTGGCAGATACTCAGAGGTTCAAGAATGCTGTTCAAAATTAGACAACTGCATATAAGCAATTTTCTTAAATCAGCTAACCATTTTTATGCAGTATTTATGTAGTGGTGTGGAATACTTTACCTAACATTTATCTCCAGTGTTAGTTTGTTGTTTGGTTTTGTTTTGTTTTTTTAAAACTTTTTGGAATATACCTGCCAGAAACCTGTACCTTATCTCTCCTTATCTACTAGTGTCCTTTACTCCGATTCCTGAAGTTGGGTGAGGTTTTTTTTTTTCCCCTTTTCCTGTACTGAAAGCATTTAACACTTAGCACAACTAAAGAGAAAGACTTCCCCTCGCCCCTTCTTCCAAACAGACTTGAGAACCATTCCTGCAACATCACTCATGGCTACATTCAATACACATGTAATCCCACACACTATGACCATAAAAAACATCTATGCTTTCTTTAGTAGACAAAACGAAACCATCTGGTGTGATTTTCTCATTTATCTTGACTGTTAGAATCTTTTTTGATTTGCAAACTCTCTCCTACTGGACGTCCTCAAAACAACAAACAATCCCATAACACCACATAATAGAGTAATCTCAAATCACCAACACTTATGCAATGTTTGTTTTTCCTAGCAAGTATTGCCAAAAGAACATTATTGTGTTTTAGGTCAATGCACCTTTTCATTTGCTTCTTTCAAGGAAAAGTATTGATCAGAAAAGGTAGAGTGAGGCCTCAGTTATCTGCAAAGTTTATATTACGAATGCTTTTGACTAGTTTCAGGAGACTACTCTGCTTTTCTTATTATAAAAAGAACTAAAAAGAGACATGTTTGGATGACAGAATTAGACTGGACTCTGGAGACTACTAACAGTTATAAGCTAACAAATGAAATCAACAGCAAGATCTGTCCCAGAAAGCACGGGATGAAAAGCAGAAAGCAGCCCAGGGAGAATGATTTTTACTCCAAATAATGCTCAGTAACTTCTCAAGAGAAGAAATTGTCATAGAAATCCAGTACACAGATCATGACATAAACCAGTCAACTAGAGAAACGTTGCTGCCTCTAAGTGAAATCAGTATGAATACAAGTCTTATTAGTGCTCAGCCTTCTTACCTTGATTCTTAACAAAACTGAGGAAGCGCTCTTTATTCGGGAATTTCACAGCATGTAAAAGCAAAGTTAAGGTATGCTCTTGCCTGTCAGTGAGAGCTTTTACATACCACTTTGACCAAAGGACAATACCATTAGCTGGCACTGATATTAGCGGTTTAGCAATCCGAAATTATGTATTTTCTTCCTCTTCCTGGGAGATATAAGAGTTACAGAAACCATCATACGAACCCATTAAGGGCTTGTCTACTAATACTGAAAGCACATGGAATTCACTCCAGCAGTTCAGTAATACATAGGAATTTAAGAGGCTGAATACTTTTCAGTATTGATAATCCGCCACTGCAGCAAGTTGCTCTAATGATGCAATTAAGCTCTAACTGCAGTCTCAGCAGAACCATCCTTATGCCCAATATAGAATCCAGAAAAAAATGCTTATTCTTAAAACACCAATACTGAATATATGAGAGAATAAAACTACTATGGAAAGACGGCTTCATCTTGACAAATTCATTGCTCATGGCTGTAAAATATGTTTTGTATATGCTGTTTGCAGAAATAAACAATCTGACCTTTTGCAGACTCAACATGCTCATTTTCACCAGTCTTCCCCACATCATTATCCAGTCCTTACTCCCCCACCCTTAGCTACTTTGCACATTCTCACTTTTCTGATCACCACCACTTACTTGGTGCTGACATAACATTCAGAAGGGGAAGACGAAAATCTCTGCCTTTCTAATCTTCGGATAGTTAAAATGTGGAAATACTCTCTCCCGAAAAGAATCATTTCACACTGGAACCACCTCCAAAAGCCACAGGGGGAATCACACAATGAAATCAGTATTATTTTGACGCTGAGCAAGCAGCAAGCATTCTTGGCCCACCCTTCATTAGTCAAGGCTGAAACAAGTGACTGTTACAATAAAAACTCGGACAGAGTCTTTGAGGCAGGCAGATCAAGGAAGGAGAAGCAGCGCATTTATCCAGAATGGACAGACAAGACACCCAAGGTCAGTGAGGACCTAATAAATGTATGTTTTGGAAAAAACCTACTACAAGTATGTTTTGCTGATCTCTGGCTTGCAAGCCATCAGGAGTGTTTTTCAGGCCTAAAAGCTTTGACCGTAGGCGTGTCACCAGTATCAGTCTACCAGAAACATTATCTTTATGTTCAATTTTGACCTTTCATGGCTTAGCAGCACAAAACCCCACGTTGCTATTACAACTCTGCTTTATTGCTTTGTATCAGAACCATCAGAGCCAGCTCCTTTCCTTTCCTTAGGTGAAAGGCTGGCGTATGTTATCCACTTGGTAAGCTCGTTAATTCTTAAGCATAAAATTATACTTTCATTAGCATGTTTTACACTAGAGGGATTATTTTCAACAACTGAGTGCAACAGCCAATGACCTGACTTTTATTAAAAAAAACCACCACCAACAACAACAAAAAAACCAAAACCAAAACACACCCACCCTCTTTTTTGGTGTTAATATACTAACTAACCAGGAACTAGATCTCCTGGCATGTCTCTGCTATCTAAAGTGAAACTCAGAATTCTGTTCAGTTTAAGACCATCATAAGTTTTCACATTTCAAATTTCAGATTTGCTGTAATTCACATCTTATCTACTATTTTTAATATTTCACGTGCTACCTTCCTTACTACATGCTCCAAGAAATTAGCAGATGATTCCTGGTGTACATAGCTAGCACCAGAGTGTTTTTGTTGATTTGGAAAGCTCCACTAGAAACACTTTCCCAATACCAAACATACAAGACAGAAGCGGGGGGGGGGGGAACCAACAACAAAAACCCAACCAGTTTTCTAAAGTGGAAGTAACACAAAATGAAGTACCAGCTCAACACAGCCAATTCCCTCCTCCAGCTCAGCTCTGTCACTCACTTAACACTTCCATGAACTGATTTATGTCATTAATCCAGAAGAAAACTACGCCAGCAGAGGGAAGAGGAGGAAATCACAGATTCATGCTGAAGGACAGTTATAGATTCACTTACAATGCACTTGGTTGCTTGCCACTATGCGCAATTTAACTATAAACAGTGGAAGAGAGCCTCACTTAGTTTATTTTGACATAAAAAAAAAAATTAACTTTACTGACAGTAATTAAAAAAGGTTTTCATGCTAGTTTCTAAATCATGCTAGATAATCTTAATTGAATTTTTTAAAGTTTGAACAAAGACTAAGAAGCCTGAGAGAATGTGCAAATGAAAACTAAAGTATTTTAGAAAGTTGTTCTGGAGCACTACCTAAGCCATTCCAGAACTGTCTTGGATATAAATTTAGCCAATACCTCAAACCCAAGTAATTTCATGCACTGAATGGTGTCAATGATCATTCAATCGAAGAGCTAACATTTCTCAGATAAATGAGATGATCTGATAAGTTTGGGTTTTTTGTTTTGCAAGAAAAAAGAATCCTTATTATTCAAGATCACTTTTTTCCCCGATGCATTTTCAAAGCTGAGTGTGCTACAGTCTGCCAAAGCAAGGCTATTCCAAGGAAATACCATTATGTGTTTGCCATTATCTTTAAGGCATCTGCTCCTGGCTACTAGTACATTAATTTGTCTGGTACGGATGTTGAATTATCGTCTTACACCATGATCTGCACTGAAATGAAAGTGTGAAAAGTTGTATTACAAAAGGGAATATTAACCACATTTCACATTGTGATTCACAAGGCAGTGCCCATAATACACCAATATCTGAAAGTTAAGTTAAAGTAACATTACAAAGAGCTATACTTCCACATGCAATATTTCAGAAGCCTCCAGTGTGGATGTTAACAGCCGTGACAGGGATAAACCAAAGGACAATCGAGTCTCTGGCAGTGATAACTACTGCATATTAAGGAAAGGGCTTAGGAACATGATAGGCAGGGGCTACATCTCTGTACCTAAGATCTAGTTTGAAATCTAAAGTCGTTGATAAAGATGTGCATTAGCACCGAAGGCTGCAGCTTCAAACTGTCAAGAGGATATCTTGATATCTTAATGCAAGATCTGCCTTGCAAAGCACATAGAGAAACCAGAGGCATAAACAGGAAAAAGAAATTTCTCCAACCAGTAGTTAAGGCATGTACTGAATAATGAGCCTTGATGGATTAACCCTCCTGAGCCAATTGGTTCATACTGAAAACTTCTGGTATACTCACAATCCACATGCATGATTTGGATAACACATTCTTGATACTGGAAGTTATAAAAATAGGTAAAGCTGTCTACTTCGTTGTTTTCAAACCTGTGACTATTTGATGTTAAATGCACCAGTTCTAGGGGCTGACAGGTCTCATACAGAGAAGGAAAATCCAGCTTCTTGACGAAGAACCTGGTAGTGACTCTACAATGACTCGAGTCTAATGAAGGGTTATTTTCTAACTTCAAAGAATAAAGCAGTTTCAGAGCTAACTCCTCCACTCCAAGAGCCATGACTTCAGAAGAAGCAGAAAATGAGAATTTCCTACAAACATTTTATGACTCCCAAGATAATAAAAGCAAAGAGTATGAACAGCACAAGACGACTCTCCACAGCATTTAATGAACACCTTCCCCCAGGAAATAAACTGCCTGCAGCCTGGCCTACAGGCCTGAAACCTGAATTATGTATCTGGTAAATAACCTCAAAGGATCCCTTGGCCTAGGTTGCTTAAGTAGGTCCTACTTGGATTGAATTCAAACTAGAGGAGAAAGTTCCAGGATCCAATCCACATTTGTTGGCACTAGGCTACCACTGAGAGGACCTACATTTTTCCCTACGAGAAGCTAACCACTGTGTTAATTTCAGTTTCTGAAGATTCCTTATGAAGCCTTTTAAGTTTAAGAGGCAATTCATTCATGGACTGTGCCTCATCAGTTTTGACAAGTGCCCTTTGCTGACTACTCATGCAAGTACCAGCACTGGACTCTCTTGACTAGCTACTATTTGTGTAGTAATCTTGATGAAGAGCCTCTAGGATTTATACAATGGCACAATAGTGTTTTCAGTTTGGTTTTCTATGCCCTTTCTGACCATTCATAACATTGACTCTGCTTTCTTTTACTTTTTTTGTCAGCTAAGATTTTTCATGCCTTTCTGCGTCCTTTGTCACATCTGATTGTTGAGAAAATGGATAACTGCCTGCCTTTCAATATATGCCTCTTTTTACATCAAAAATTAAGTAATAAAGTTTTAATAATTTTTACACTTAATTTAGTGCCTAAGTATTTTTTAAGCTGTTTTATTTAACTTACAGGAAGAGATAGGCACTGCGTATAGAAGAAAGTTGAGCTAACAAGATTGCTCACTCTCCCCACTGCCTGCCTGAATTAAGTATCTTTGTCAACTACTGTAAATGATGGAAATCAGGTTATTTCACTCCCAACTGCTGACATCCAGCATCTTCTTGAAACATGTGAGTACAAGAAATTTGGCTTAAAGTGTAGTAACTAATCTGGAAGAAACAAGATTGGTTTAACCAAAGTGTATGACTGGCTATCTAAAAACACCATTTGGAAGTTCCTGATTGTGAACACCTTTACACTGAAATGAAAGATGATCAGCAAATACTAGCCATCTTTACTTTTTTATTAACATGAGGTACTAAGGGATAAATTACTCATGTCTCTGTCAATTGCAGCCTAAGGCAAACATTTTCTGTTTATTAAAAATCTATCAACAAAGGAATTCTTTACAGCTTTACCTTTTTAAGCTAAAATCATGTCAGAGATATTAATGCCTGTACTTGACCACTAACTTTTATGGATGTCATCATAATCATAATAATAAAAATATGGCAGCTAATAACCATTAATTCAAGAACAGTGTCATTGTCGGAAAGTAATCTTCTCTGTAATTTTTATACCTCTTTAGTATACTACTCTCAGTTTTAAAGAAACCTGATTAAGTCAATCAAGTATCACTGAGGATTTGAAACTAAAAATTTGTTATAGAACAACACTGTTAATTTTTTGCATGTTACTCCTATAAGTCTTTCTGACACTTCAAATCCAGAATTTTACCTCGAATGTGAACCTCAGCTTCCACCACAAGCTCAGAATAGCCATCTAGAATAAAAATCTTTTTCATCCTATCTGACTTAAAGTGAATAAAGAAGTTAATTTAAAAAAAGAAAAAAAAAATGAAGTAGAGCTAACTTACAAATGTAATTTCTACCTGTAACAGCCAGTATCCTCTTACAACACACAGAACTTGGAATCAGTCAATCCCATGCAACTATTCAATTGTTGAATGGAAGAACATGGGGTTTGGCAATCAAAACCCACCTGTCAATGCAACCAGCATCAAATCACAGGCTGACAGAGCAGAAGGGCATTTAGACAACATGAAATAAAACCTACCTGTTGAACATCCTGTTGAAAAACACATAGCTGAAGCCGCTGGTGCAAGCGGACCTTTCGATGCTGCCAAATATTTTCCAGCTGGCGCTGGTGGTGCAGTACTTCATGGATGACATCCAGAACATGATGAACTGCTTTGGAGTAGTTGGCAGAAGCGGTGAGGGAATCAGAACTCCCAGGAGTCAAAGGTCTTTGAAGTTTGTCAAGCAGTGACTTTCCATCTTGGCTCACCTGACCACCGGAAAGGACAAAGAATTACTTGCCTCGCCAAAAGCTTGTTAGACTATTATTTCATTCCCCACTCCCTCTCCCCATTTTAGATGTCTTTAGGAACTCAGGGAGCAGTGATGAAGATTTTTTTCCCCAGGCATGATTACATGCAGCTGTTATAGAAGAAAAAAAAAGTATATTCTCCCTCTACGTAAGACAATGTTAAGAAGTAGCACTCTTCTAAATAACAGCCCGTCTTTCGATTTTTCAATTACCTTAAGAGTGCTTTTCCTTTAAAGTGATTTTTTTTTTTTTTTTTTTTAAAACAAGTCTAACTTAGAATAAATATTCTTCAGCTCTTTCTCTAGTCAACAAAGCACCTAAAATTAAGCATTTGCCCAGAATTATCCTTCCAGGAGCATCTCTCTCTTTTTATATGCTGCAAAGGTGAACAGAGAGGTTACTTTCTATTGGTTAATATTAATTTCAGGAATACATTTAGACCAACAGATACAAACTTAGGACATGCTTTGATCTCACACGATTTACAACTTCTAAATTATTAGTGTTCCTGGTAAGCCAAAGGCAAACTGTTGTTATGGCAAAATTAAACCTGATTAAATCACTTAATACCTTTCCATGAAGCAAAGATACTCTTTTCCAAAATGTGTTTAACTACCGAAGGTGACAAGAAACAGTAGTCATTTCTAACTCTTGTCTTCTCTGATTCAAACCACAGCAAAAATACTCAGATTTCCCTTGCATGCTAATTAAAAAGCAATAATCCTACCCTATCTGGTCACTATTAATGTTTAGTACTTGCCAAGGCTGTTGAAAGCACTTTTCATTGCTGTTTAACTATTCTGTCACTTTTAGCATGAAGCTCAGAGAACTGTTACAATTCAGTATCATTCAGCTATCTGTAAAGAACTTTTCTAGTAGCTCATCTAACAGGCAGGAAAAATTAATCTGAAACCACAAGACTGGAGTGTAAACAATAGCCTGAATCCATCAAATCAACACCACATCAGAAATAAAATTTGTCAAGGCCTTCCCCCAGTGGCTACTTTCAATAACTTTCACTAATCTAGGCACATTTAAAACTTGCTATTCAGTAGTCAAACAGATCTGAATGAAAATTCTTTTCTAATCCTTAGTTTACAAGTGAGTTTATTTCTCAGTTCCAATTTAAGCTTTTTCATTTTAGTAATAAGTATCAACACAGAAAACGAAGCTCACTTGGAAAAGTAGCTCCTATAAAGTCAAGTCAGGCAGAAAAAAAGAGTATAGTCCATAGTAGCTATTATAATGATGATTTTTTTTTTTTCTTTTCTGCATCCAAAGCAATTATCTTGTACAAGTCTTTCAAATATTTCAAGACAAAGGACTTCAATTATCTATCCAGAGTCCATGAAATTTAGGGGGGGAAAAAATAATTGTGACAGCCCCTTGATCTGATTAGGTTATTAGCTTTACAAACAAACGATCATGTACATTTCCTCTTTGGAGTTAGCATGGTAAAGTTTTCTTCCTTCCCAGTGCATGACTACCTTAAGATTTCAGTGAGATATATAACTTCATGTATATATACACAACTTCATTTAAGGCACAGCTATTGGATTTTCAAATACACCAGTTATCTAAGCTTGTAAGCTAGTAAGTTACTTTTCTAGTAATATACAGTAATTATCCTCAGTAAAATCAGACTGTCTAGTCTTAAAAGCATTTACTCTCTTAAAATTAGTCTTCCACTTTGCAACCAAGTCGTGCTGTCAAGACATTGTAACCTAAAATGAATGACAAAGTATTGCAATTTCCAGTGTTCCTCTCTCTCTCCCCGCACTGTTCATTCATCACAAAATGAAAGGAGCTCCGTGCTGTAACAGAAATGAAGTCATACATCTAATAATGATAAGCAATAGTTCTGTAATATCTTTACACAGAAAGACAACTCCATCAATCTTCAAAAGGAATGCATGTTTAAATAAGGCAAAATAAAACCTTCCATCCAGAGGAGGAACACGACTTGTACATACACATACAACTATTATTTCTGCACCAATTCTGGTTGCTACAGATAAAGCTATTACTTTACCAGATGGGGAAAAGTAATAACCTGAAATCAGAAGAAAGGCACCCTAATTTTTTTTTTTTTTGAGCAGTACCAATGAAGATTTTGTTAAAATCTCTAGCTATCCCAAAGTCAAAAGCTACAGCGTTGAAATCCTAAACAAATTTTCAAGGTATTTGCCAGAGTAATCCTATAATCTATCCATCTAATTTATTTTCATTATGCATCACCAGGAAGCAAACAGTATTTAACATGGTAATCCACTGTACTTATTTACATTTAACAGCAGACTCTAATCCAGTCACACCCCTGATGAAAAAACCAAAAAAAAAAACCAAAAAAAAAAAACCAAAAAAAAACCCCCAATCCAAAACAAACAAAACAAACCCAAAATATCCACTGTTTTCACCTCAGTGCTTTATAATCATTATTCCAGACAGCTCTAGCCTTCTTATTCCTTGCTGCACTCTCATGGAGCATGCACCCCAGATTGCCTCTCTTCACATAAATCTACTACAAACGTGCTACGTTTCTGTCCCTTGTTTTACAAAGGGATCTTCCCAGTGGACAGAGGTTATAATGAAGAAACCTTCCTACAAAACATGCTCTCAAGAATGAATTAGAACAGGTATGTGTAGTAAGATCACAAGTTTTATCACCGAAGGTGTGCTTCAGTATGTCATTAGATCAGTTGTCATAGCAAGGTGGCATATATCAGGAATGAGGGTATTAGTGTGTATTTTACACAAAAGAACAACTTCTCGTGTGAACTCTGGACATCTGACTCATGGTAATAAAGTTCATGCAAGCCCTAAGATGGCAGGTATTCAAAAAATCCAGTTTTGATATGCCAACAATAGGACTGATCATCAGCACTAACCTTACCTTCCTTTACTGCTAAATGAATGTGACCAGACTCATGATTCAGTTGCCCATAAACAGAGCTAGTTCATCAGAAAGTAGTTTTATCTTTAATGTAATGTATAAATCACAACCATTATTTCAATCCCACATGACCTCCTTTTAAAAGAAGGTGCAAGCTGTGGCCTAAGCTATACTGTGTCCACTGATCATTTTTTACCATGATTTAATGAAATGCATACTTTTATGCAACTTCCGTGACAAGAGAAACTACTGTATTTAATCCAGAATAACATCAGTCCAATTTAACAGCAAAAATACTTTTACCCTGTGATGAGAACAACCCTGGAAAAAGAAAGCAAGAAAAGCTCAACAGGAAATACAGAAAATACCCGTTACCTAATAGTGAAGTCAATACCCATTTGATTTCTCACTTCAGCAAACTAAAGCACATGAGAGAACTCAGTATTTGAAGACGAACAATAGATACTTTAGTCATTGCTTTCTAGGCCACTTTCAGAATAAGCATTTTATCTAAAGTTGTAAATACATCTATCAGAAATACTAAGGAATATTATTACTTCATTGTGTGCAGAATCCAAGATTAGAGCAGCAGCATAGGATATGCTAATCTTGCAAATGATGACTACATAGGCACGCTGGCTCATTTAAGTGTCTTTGAAGTTGGCAGTACTAAGCGTATCACTTCCGGCTTGTCAAGTGACGTCCTTTGATGGTTAAGCCTTTGTTGTGAGGCAATTTCAGAGATGGATTTTCAAAACACACTTAAAGCAATCCATGCCAGCAAAGTATTTTCCCAAAGAATACCCAGTTAGCTTCCCTTCAGGTAAGTGTTTAGATGACAGTATCATATTGCTATTAAAAGGTAGTAATATGCAAATGTAAATTAAAACATACTTAGCACACTGCATGGGTTGTTTGTACCACACATGGTTCCATCTGGCCTTTTAAATTTCTTTCAGAAGATGAAGGGGAAGACTTAACACTTAACTTTTGAACAATAGTAGTCCAGTATACTAAATTAAAAAAGAAGCCTGGCACTTCAGTTTCCAACTAATGCACTATGCAACAAGTGATGCCAGTTCATGATCCAAACTTTACATTACACCATTTTATCAAGTCAGCAACCTAAGGAAACAAACAAGACACTTACCTCAGAGTAAGCCAAGGTAATATGCTCATATATCCCTTGATGATGATGGATAGCATCTTCTAAATCTTGCAGTTCTGAGGGAAGCTCCACCTCACCACAGGCTTTACACCATGAGTCCACATTGCTCATGTACTGCAACAGAGAAAAAACATTCTGCTTGATTTTGGGTTCTATTAATAAGTACACACATGTTGGCATTATACAAAAGGACTGGCATCTGTGTGACAGCCACTGAAAAGACTTAATTTTAAGGGAAAAATGTTCAATGTATTTCTCTCTGAACTGACCAAAATGAAGCTTATATCAGAATAGAAACAAATATTCAAGTCTGACTATACTTGTGCTTTTAGTTATACGGAACTCTCTGTGCCATTCACAGACAGGCAGGCTTAGTTGTATGTTGGCAGCCTTCAGAACCAATTGGCAATTTGGTTGGCAACTGCTGGCAATACTGATGCTTCAATTTTACCCGTGCTCGTCTTGACTTTGCATCTAAGAAAAAGTTTACTTCACCCTGCACCTACCTTTTGACATGCATGAAAGCCAATTAAAGTCTTGCCTACACAAAGAGGTAAAACATGCAACATACAACTTTCAAGTCCAGACCCTCAGCTCTTACCTATAGCTGTCTTTTGCTGGAAAGAGATCATCAAGGAGGCAAAGCAGTGTTAGAGCACAGCAAATTCACACCTCAGTCCCCAAAGTACTAACTTCTACATGCAGAGAAGCACTAAATCCATTTGGCAAGCTACTACAGCAGCAAGCATGTAAGGGATTTAGAACTTAAGCAGGGTTCTCTTAGGACTAACGCTGAACTTGGAGCACACAGCTAAGTCAGCATAGCTGCTCAAGTCAAACTTTTCAGGGGAAATTGAGGATACTGCAACAGAATCTCTTCTGCAGACAATTTAAGTTATCTCTGAAGCTTAAGCTGTCTTGACAGACAAGAAACTGCCATCATAGCTGTATGCACAACAAAAGTTCTGTCAACTTATTTTTGACAGCTAGGGGGCATGAATTTTATACCCTCCTTATGTGCTAGGAAAGAGGAAAAAAGAATCTGTTTTTCTAGGAGTTTTCATAGCTATTAAACTTAGTACAGCCAAGCACACGTGGTATCTGTAAACTAAATTTGTCCTCTATTCATGTCAAGTTCATGTCTCAAAAGTTTTAAGAGACCAAGCCATTTCTCTCATCATACCTATGTTGGCAGCATATTCCTGGAGCACATGTAGTCTTTTGAGGAAAAAGTAATCCACAGACCATTTCTGGTACTCCATTATTGTTTGAAAGCTGGGCGAAAGGGTGATACAGTACTTAACTCTAAGATACTTATTTCATTCTCATTTCATCAAGGGACAATTTTTAGAATCTCTAACTTTAAGCACTGAACGTCAAAAGAAGCTCCATGGGGGACCACAGAGCTAGACCTCTTGCATCAGTCAGCAGGCACTGATAGCTGGGTGCAGTCTTCGCTGTGTCTGACAGTGGGCAGCGACACTTACCTGTCACTTGCAAGGGAACACATGCATTCAAGAAGGGTGTGTTATTTCTTTGGCTGCTTATTTTTTAATCATCTTTTTATGTAGGTCAAGCATCACCAGTCTCTAAAGAGGTCATTCCTCTCATTCCAAACCCTCTTTCCTTGAACTCACTCTCCACTGTTAATCAAACAGCTAATATATCACAGCCAGGTATCTTACAAAGCAACTATGACAATCCATCACAGTTAATCATAAAATGAAAAACGCAGAAGAAGCTATTAAAAAGTAAATTAATGCCAACAGATGCTGCACTATTTTCTCTCATTCTTCTCATTCCTCCTGTTTACACTTACATTTAGTGCTGAAGAAGGTAACGTCGACCCTTACCACAGTTGCCCAGCACACACACACAAAATTTACTCCCTTGACTTCTGATGAACATTTTCTTATGAAACAGGACAGCATTTGAGTCAGGGTATACCCGATCTGTTCATGTTTCACACTCTCTCTCCTACATGTATGGCTGACAGTGCTTAAATGTAAACTTGAATAACCCAAGCAATTAGACACAATGTGGTACCTCATCAGCTTTTCTATCAAATGCTTCAAGCTGGCTAGTGACTTTTATACCAGAAAACAATTCCTTTGTCTCCTTTTTATGTGGCTTTTCTGTAAAACCTGCTAAAAATACTTATTACAGTGTCATCGGTTTATATACTTTACCTTAGTCTAAGGACAGTTAAACCAATGTCACCGCTAACATAACGAAAAGCAATGTCTATTTGCATCTTAATACATTCACATTTCTAATTTCTGGACATTTATGAAGTTGAATATCTGCTTAAAGTGTGCTGCCTCTCTCTATTTCTGCAGTTATCAACTCCCAAGTTGTTCCTTCATTTAGTTCAAATTAAAGTTATATCAGACATGAGACCTTTTCTTGGATCCAATTTAGCAAGGCAAATGGAAAGAAAAGTATCTACAGCAGCCATACAGCACACCAGAGCTTCAGTCAGCTATAACTATCCAAGAACCTCTGCTCTCCAAATTCACCAGAGATGTACAGAGCAGCCAGTCTGTAATATCAATGGGTGACTCAACAGCACACACATAGCAACTCCTTCAGAACTGAATTCCCTTGAGGAGAAAACATGCTTTCACCATCCAGACTATTAACTCGGGGATATTTATTCCTATTTCCCCTACATATACCTCTTCTCCGGCAGTTACACACGGTTAATGACTTAATTAAAATAATTGGTATAGGCCTAAAGCTAAAATTTTTGTTTAATATAGGCAGGAATCTTTTATGGGATACTAAGTAAACATCTCCCACCACAATTTCAGATTCAAAAGACAGTTAATTAACTTCTCAACTTTCAGGCCAGTTCAACTTAGTTTTCTCTAAGCAATTACTGTGAGTTAAATCTTGACACTCAAGGACTGATTGGAGTGGAGTGGTGAGGACAATAGAACAAGTGATGATTTCTGGATGTAGGAAAGGCATAATATTGATACTGACTATACTGTTTTTTCCTTTCTTTCTTTCAACTTAGAAGCTTCATAGAGTTAAGCATTTCTGTCCACTTCATTTTGATTCATATAGCTAATCTGGCTAAATTTTATCTTGCATTGATATGGGCAAGGCATTTTGCAGAGAATATAAAGGCAGCGGGCTGTCCTGGGGACAACAAGTTTTTGTTTGAGTATCAGCTGAAATTGGCAGAAATGAATGCTCTGGCCTTTTCAATCACTCTTGTACTTCTGTCTAAATCAAAAGCAAACAGTACAACTCACCATTACAGCACAGAAACTTTTGTTGGTGCCTTCCCCGTTCACTAACCTGTTCAGCTTTCTGATGGAAGATGGAGGACATATCCAGTAACGTGCTACGTTCATCCAAGGCTGCAGCAAATGCCTTCCATTCTTGCTCCAACTGACTAGCAATCTGTTTTATTTGCTGTGAAGCATAATGGCCAGACTCAACCAGGCGATTTGCTACTGACATGATGCGGTTTATGTTTACATACACATTCTATAGAGAAGAAAGAAGGAAAAATTAGCGGAAGTTAGCAGATCACTTAAATACAGAGGTATACTTCCATAAAATTCTTCTTTATTACAGTACTGCTTAATAGACTGGTTTTATTTGCCAAGTTTGTGCCTGCCTAACTTTGGAATCTAGGTGTATAATATAACAGACTACCTGTATTATTGACAAGGGAGAAGGACAACTTGAAATGACCAGAGAGTCTCAAGCTAACTTTAACGGTCAGCTTAAACAAAGTCATATTATATGAAGACCCATTATTACAACAGAAGAGGAAAAGCTAACCAAATTTTGCAACAGCCTCAATAAGAATGTTTACAAATGTTTAAGTCAACAAGACATTCAGACACACACAATACAGGAAAATCGAAGTATAATTAGCAAGCACTTGATCTATCCATGGTATGCCTGTGTGCAACATCGCTCTACAAATCTTCACATCAACTTCTGAAAGCATTTCTACTTTTTAAGTAACGAAACACAGAACTCTGAGTTCTAAGGAGTTCCAACAGCTTTAGATTTTATTTTCCTGTGACTATATTGCCTCAGAGCTAGCACTGAAAACTAGACAAATAAGGTCAAAGATCAGAAAGATTCTCCAGCATACTGGCATTACTCACTGACAGCTCTTAGTCACTCTAATTTTCTTTCCTTTTAGCTCACATATGCATTTTGGCCTAAAGTGTCTAAAATCTGTTCCTGTTCTGATTCTGTATGAACAAACAATATTTTTCAAAGGAAGCAATCAAGAACTTCTCATTCCTGCAAAGCCAGAAACAAGAACAACTTCACCACCAAAAGGTTTCTGAGTAGCTCTTCCAGAGCTTCATGTATATAATGCTGAGTTGACACTTCTTTCAATTGGGCTGACTCTAAAATCTAGAATGAAGCACTTGGAATCACAGGATTGTTGAGGCTGGACATCATCTAGTCCAACACCCCTGCTCAAAGCAGGTTCAACCCAAGCAGGTTGCTCAGGGTCACACCCAGTGGGGTTTTGAGAATCTCTAAGGATGGAGAGACCACAATCTCTCTGGACAACCTGTTCCAATGGGTCTTATGTTTAAATGGAATTTCTTGTGTTTCAACTTGTGCCCATTACCTCTTGTTCTGTTACTGGATACCATAGAGAAAAGTCTGGTTCTGTCTTCTTTACTCCCTCCCATTGGATATTTATATTTTTATACATGTAAGATCCCTCCTAAGCTTTCCTTTATCCAGGGTAACCAATCCCAGCTCTCTCAGTCTCTCCTTGTACAATACAATACAGGTTCTTCAGGGAAGAACTTGGTCATGGTGACTTCCCAGAAAGGGAATGAGAGCTTTCCACATAATGCTGTCCTGTAGGCACATCCTAATTTGTGTGGGTACACTTGGAGCAACCCAAGTTCAGCCCTGTTTTGTTCATTATAGTGTCCCTTTTGCTCACATCACAGCAGACCCTTTGCTTGCCAACCCAGTCCACCACTTCTCACTTGACTGTTGGTCCTCTTCTCCCTCTCCCATCCTTCTTACCCTAAAGCTCTTCTTAGGTTGTCCAGCCTACTGGCAAAGATACTTTTGCCCCACATAGTCAAATAGAAATCCTTGATCCTCAGAGAGAGGGTCCCATAGTTGTAGAAACCAAAACCCTGTTGCCTTGTTGACCTGCAAGATCCATCTACCCTCTCACCAGCAGGACTGAGAAGAAAACCACCTGGGCTCCCATGCCCTTGACCATTGCGTCTGGAGCCATGTAGTCACGCTTGAGACTTTGCAGGTCACCCTGGCAGTATTGCTGGTGCTCACATGGAAGAGCGGCGGGGGGCAACAGTCTGAGGGCTGGATAAGCTTTGGTAGTCTTTCCACAATGTCGCAAATCAGAGCCCCCAGCAAGCAGCAAACTTCCATAGAGAATGAGCCATGTTGGCATATGGGGGTCTCTGTTCCCTGCAGAAGAGAGTCTCCCATTACTATCACTTGGCTCTTCCTTTTGGTGCTCCTGTGTGGCTCAGACTCAGATGGCACAGATGCTTTATTTGATAGCTCCCAGCTCCTCGTCAGCCATGAGGTCAGTGAACCTATTCAGTAGCTGCCAATCTTCAGGTGGACCAGAAACCTTCCTCCTAGTGCCAGAAGCCATTATCTTCCAACTTTCATCAACACGGGAGTCCTCCACTTCCCAAACAGACAGGCACAGACTCTGTTTGACCCTCCTCCCTTCAGTACAGTTGGTAGTTTGGGCTCTTGAAGCTGCAGAGTGTTGGAAAAGATCTGGTCAATCTCCTTCTCATTATCTCTGATGCTGTGCAGACTGCTGACCTCCTCCTGCAGCTCCTTTACTTGGTGACACAGATCCTTAATAACTGCACACCTCCTGTGGGCAAGGAAACCATCTCCTGCTGCTGCCTCCTTGACAAGAGAACACAGGCACTCCCTGCAGCCCCAGACCTGCATCCTCCTTCTGGAGCTCCCTCTGGGTTAAGGCCTCTGATATTACAGGGATAGTCGGTCCAGCAGCAGCTGGGGACTGTGCTGTGGGGCACATCACCGCCATTGCTGAGGACATGGATGCTGTTCTGAGCACAGTTGCTGGCCCCTTCTACATGAACTGCAGCGTGAACTGCTGCATCTGTTGGCTACTTCTGTTAGCTGCACTCGTTCTTGCCTATTTCCTAAAAATTTACATGTGAGGCTAAACTGCCAAACACTATCACACAGAACGGCTGGGAAGAAAACAACAAACACCATTAAAATCTCAACATTCTGCAGTGAAATATTTTTCCCTCTTGTCCACGCAGTGCTTTCCAGAATGCCAGCATGCAGGAAATGCCCCAGAGCAGTTAGCTACCTGTCAGCAGCAGCATCACAATCTTCCCTGATCAAGGGTTGAGGAACTCGGTCCAGTGAGCCGGGGGGACAGAACTGCCTGCAACAAGCCTCAGTAAAGGCCACAGATCAACAAGTGACAGAAGAACGACACTGAAATTGGCAGTCTGTGCCAAAATCTGACTATACCCCTGCCAGTAAGAGAGGTTGGGGAGAACGCTGGCACATGGACACCCACTGCCACATAGACGCTGAGCATCTGGGGTGGAACCATTACCTGTTGACATCGAGCCACTGCCCAGAGCCTGACACTGACTGGCTGGAGCAAGTGTTGCAGTTCCTCCAGGATTCACTGTGCTGACTCATCTGAGTGCTAATTGGCACAGGTTTCTATTAATTATAACTGTATGCATGTATGCAAGCAGGAGCATACCTGACACAGCCTAAATCTCAGCTGATTCACTTAACTTGAGCACCGCAGTGTCATGTTGGCTGTTTTTCCTTCCTGCACAATACTACCTTTTCATTTTTCATTCACGCATCTATGCTCTCCTCTTAAGCACAGCTGAACAACTGGGAGAGAACAGAACTGCTATTTCCAACAAATTTCAAAAGACCAGAGAGCATTTAGGCTTATTAAAGTGTATGTAGCATAAATACAAGACTGCTAAATGAATCCAGAAAGCCATTACATAGTCTTTACAGTGGTGTGAAAAAAACAAGCGTTAAAAGAGAAAAGAATAAAGGCTATATTAGACTTCCATTTGAACTGTTTGTGTATCATAATAAAGGAATTTTGGAAATTCTGGAACATCAGTTAGATATGAAGGACAGAGCACATAAATATGAAGAAATCAAGACTGAGCTGTGGTTAAAAAGCGTTCATTTTCCCATGGAAATCTGGCTTCACAAGTGTGGAAGAATACCCCCTGCAGTAGTATGAATATGAATTAATATGCTGACAGTTGAACGCTTTCCAAGCTATGTATATCACATTCCTTTCCTCAAAAAAAAAAAAAAAAAACAAACCAAAAAAAACCCTCTTATAATAATCTCAACCTTTCCCCTCCCCTCCATCATATCCCTCACTACCTGATATATCTACTAAAGGTTTAAGTTTCAGTATTTTAGAATGCAATGACCCAAAAAAGACAGATTTAGTTAAGGAGGAAAAGAATCTCAAATAGCAACTCACTACAATTGGACTGTCTTTAACTGATCCTTGAAGGTTAACAAATTTTGTTTAATTTTCTAAAAGGACAGGCAGGTCCACTGTCATTACTATATGACAAATGCGTATTTTGTGCTCTGCTTGAGAAGTACTGTTCCAAGTAAGCTGGTGCTCATTCCCCAGGGACTGACATCTTATTCATTGCATGGATTTACATCCTGGTTTTAGTTAAAGAAGCAACAGCTATCAGGCAATGGCTGAATAAGTCTTTAACAGTTATCTCATTTACATCATGGGAATCTGCATGAAACATCTGCAGCTTCTAAATGTGTATCAACTGTCTAAAAAGTGAAAGGCTAAAGTGATACTGCATTTCTTCCATTGTGTTACACATTACTATTGTAACAAAACTAAAAAGGGAACAATTCAAGTTACTGCATTACAGTACATATAGTAAGTATACGAATGTACTTAGTACGATTATTTTCTCTCACAATGCCCTTTAGCCAGAAGCTGAAAAGATACCTTAGAATATCTGGAAAGCTCCTCATTGCAGAATTATTCCCCAAAGGGAGTGTACATATAAAAAAGTATTGCTCAGCAAGGCAACACAGATTAGTAGCCTAACACAAGCGGAGGTGCACTGTGTCATTCTTTGCTGTTTGCCTGAAAGGCAAGTACACAGGGGAAAACATAGGTGACAGCCTGCCAACTTAACTGAACTTCTATCACACTCAATACAAAATAAAACTGGCAGATGCCCTGAAGGTTCTATTTTATTTCCTGATTTTTCCCAGACCCATTTAGAAAATGTTTGCTTAGCTCTAAGATTTCAAACAGTAGTTTTCTGACACAGAGACTATTAAGCATTCAGTGTTAAAAACAACCACCTCAGTGACATGGTCCACAAGCATCATAATTGGCACCTCTATATAGACTGTAGTGAGTTTGAACTATTCATCTGTGATGGAAGTATTTTAGCAATGGAATTTCCAAGTCATCTGCCACTTCACATACAAATGGCCACCAAGACAAGGTGTAGCATTAATGCATGAAGTAACACCTCCTTTAATGATTTAAAGGTTTTCTAGTATCTCTTCTATTCTCGCTCTTTGCGGCAACAGTAAAACTCTGAGTCTAGCAATCGAAACTTCAAAGATGGGGGCTGCAGAACAACTAAAGGTATCACCTGATCTCTTCCCTTGAAAAAAAATAAACTCAGCAACATCCAGACTACAATTAGGGAAAGTGCTTAACCTGTTCTTCAACTACAAGGATCCTCAAAATATTCTCAGGTAACTACTTAACCATTACTATCAGCACTGGAATGAGTGAAATATCATTTCACTCTAACTTTCTTCAAATTTATCATCTCTCTTTCCTACATTTTTCATGGCATACCTGAGGAATCTTACTGCAAGACTATATAGTCCAACACCAACACCACCTTCTTTCCTCTCTTTACTTACCTTCACTTTCTAATAGTAAACACCAATGCCTTCAACCTCTCCTTACAGCCATGTCATTTTCATCTGGATGTTCCCCATTACAACATTAAGTATGGGGCTTTAAACTGGACCTAGTTCTCTAGTAAGACCAACTGAATCAGAGCAATTTCTTTACAAATCTTAAGTTCAGCACCCCCAACAAATATCAAGGGTGAAATAAGATCTGTCTATTCCTTTAGTTCATGATTCATTAACGTGAACATACTTGATGCTGTATTAACACCTCACCAGCTGATTGCTTTTTAAAATCTGTTTATTTGCTTCTTCCTTCTTAAGGGTTGCACATCTAGCCTATTCTGTTTCATCTTGTTGACTTTGGAGTGCTCCTCAGAAGCTGGAAATAGCCTGAACTCATTTTGCCTTTTCAGTCTCTTCTCAGGTTGGTGGCATCCAGACATTGCATCTAAGCACTAACTGCTCTGGCACCAGAAAGATTCCCTTACAGATGTGCACTCAAAGAACATCATCCCAGTCTGACCAGGATCCACAGCTGTGCATTCCCTGAACTTCAAGAACATCACAAATCTATGGTTTGCTTAAACTATGGTTATTCAGAACTACCAAAAACAAGACTGAATACATTTTACCTACTCTGCTGCCCCATCCCCATTTAGAGTCTTTATCTTGTCTATTAGGGGTGTTAGATTGGTTGGACAGTTGATGGATTTTACCATCTAAGTTTTATTTATTTATTTTTACTGAAAGCCCTGCCGGAGCAATCTACTATTTAAACAAACAAACAAAAAAAAACCCAACAAAAAAAACCCAAAAAACAACCAAACAAACAGAAAAAAAATCCCCAAACCAACAAAAAAACCCACCAAAAACCACAAAACAGACCTGTCCCCCAGAAGACAGAAGAGCTAGCTTACTACTGTTCACCATTCTGCACAAAGTCTTTTGTGAAAATCTGCATTTCAAAGCAATCTGAGAAAGAATGTACAATTCACAACCTGTGGTCTTGCTCTGATATGCTGAAGTCTCAGAGGGCCCCAGGTAGTCTAGAATTCACATGGTGCTTAAGTCTATCTCAAAGGACAACTCTTAATTTTAAATATGTATCTTTGTAACAATACAAAGAATCTCAAGAGTGAAATATATCAGTAGTACAAAGGAAGAGGAAAAAGTCACGCTAGCTGTCAGCTAAGCTGATTTTACCTCACCTGACCTTCTTAATGTTTTCATCTGTACCAGTCCCTGTGGCTGGATTTGAACAAGCCATGCCAAGTCAGTCATCTTTGTAACTTTTAACTCTGCAAACCCAGTGATATTCAAGTGTTGTGTTCATACTTATATTTTAACCTCCCAAAACTCTCACCAGTGCTCATCTCTGTCACTCTCTTATTGCATGACGTTAATTATTCAATTACTACCATGATGAAGTAGTTTAGTATATGCAAATAGCCTGTTCTGAGAACGTTAATCAACTTAGCAATATGCTTACAATTGACACAAGACTTTTTGGATTATGGTTAATAAACATAGCTTCTACTGATGGTCCTATCAGCCTCAAGACAAGAATTAGTCATAGCACACCCTTTAATAGTAGCCAGTGTCAGCTTTCTCCAAAGAAAGTTTCCTTTTGCCTACGTGGCTTTCCAATCATTTTGACCCTCACCAGTGCAGTGAGGGGCACAGTTAAGATGTAATGAAAGCAAGGCCATTTGGTCTAGCAAGAAGAGTAGAAGAAAATATTCAAGTAGAAAACATCCTCCTCCTCACCCATATTTCACATGACTGCTTTTGTTTCCCTTGTGTCCCAGCAGGCGTGTGGAAAATGGCAGGAAGAAGAGTGGACATACACAGAATCAGTCTCTCCCACTCTTGCATGCAAGACTGACTAATCATATAATCACGGGTACTTTGTCTTTGCAGTTCAAAAACTTGACAGATAATTTTTGTATTTGCAACTCCTATGATGCCTTATTTGCAAGTTTCTCCCTTAAAAGGTACTAAAAACTTGTTTTGAAGTGAAGCATTGGTTTAGTCACCCAAAGAGGAACTTCAAGCTGAAACTGAGTATTGCTTAACTCAAATAAATCTCAGGAGTTGACAATAGCAATTTACTGTTGTTGAAAGCAGGCCTTTTAAATTGTACTGAAAATCCATCCTCATCTTTAGAGAGGAGAATCATTGTGAGTTTATTTTTCACCACAGTCAGGGAACATGGGATCTACTTGCCCTATACATACAGCCTTGACATTTATCAGCCTCTTGAACTCAGTAATAGCAGGTCACATACCTACAGCTGCACATGTGAACTACCTTTCAGACAGCAGCCTTTTTAGCCACATCAACCTGTGTGGTAAGCAATGGTAACCAAACGTATGTTCATCTTCAATGCACATCACTGCACCTATCCAGCTTTTCTCTAGGACAGTTTCATTGCAACAAGAACCAGTCTGTGTATTAAGCTTAAGACTTCAATGAACTTACTCCTGTTACCTTGAAGTGCAACCACATGAGCCTATCACACAGTGAACAGACCAGGTTCCTAGACATATCACTTGCTAATGAAACCACTGAAAGTACAATTAAATCTCCTCCCCCAATGTATTCTTCACCTTTTTGTTTTACAACATTTGGTTTAAACTTCCAACCACTTTGTGCTGCAATACTGAAAATCAGATTCGAAAAATGGCAGAAAACCATTACAAGGAAAAAAAGAAACATTCAGCAAATCCTCTTTGTCCTCAACATAACCAACGCCTGTTCATGACAGGAGCCAAGTAGCTTTCACAATGGTTTACATCCAGGTGGCTCATTTCAGATTGGAAGACCAGATTAAAATTCTGGCATCTCACCCAAAGGCCGTCGCTCTTTCTCACCCGAGTTTGGCATAAGCAGCTGCAGAAGTTGCCCTCCTGCACCTCTCGGAAAGCCAAGCTGCTACTTGGGAAGGAAGGGGAGATGGGGAGCCAGCTATTGACAGAGGGTAGCACCTGCTGTGAAAGGAGCATGTGCCCTGAGGCAATCACAATGAGTTGGGAAAAGCAGCTGCAACATCAATTATCAGGGTTAAGCTGTGAGCACGTGCAAGAGGTTGCATTTAGCTGCTTGGGCAGCATTTATCCTTGGAACAGCCCTTCTCACCTAAAGTGAGCCTAAGGAAACTGCCTGGAAAGCAAGATCTATTAGGGTCCAATTAGGGCCACAAGGAAAAGCCTTCAAAATCTCCTGCATATAATAAACCTTATACATAGTTGACACTCTTCCTTCCTCTCTACCCCATCCAATTGAATAAATTTGCATGGTTGTAGATGGGTTAAAAGTTAAATTCCATCTCTAGTGTTAAAAGCATTCACATCAGAGATCTTAAATCAACTCTGATTACTGAAGAGTTACACTGACAGGAACAGTGAACAAATAGTAGCTTGTTAAGCAAAGAGTGTATGTGAAGAGTGGTTAGGGAGAAGCTGAACACGCTTGCAGGAGTTAAGATTGCCTGACGTTTTTCCAGTTAAAAGCTAATGAAAAATAAGGGTTGCCAAAATTCAGTCAGTTCACGTCATTTTTTTAGGTCACATTCAGTGTCATCTTTCCCCCTAATCTACATGTAAGGCTTTTGCCATTTAACCAAATAAACCCCAGAAAATCTGAATGCTGCTTAAATCAAAACCAGGGACTGATCATTTTGAATTCGTATTTTCCTATTCTGTGCCAAAGAACCATTTTTTGCAGGGGCGGGGGGGGGGGGGGGGGGGGCTATGCTACAAAAAAACATCAAAAAACTACAACTTGTTTTTCCCCTTTTGAATATTTGGATGGTTTAATTTGCCCCAAATTTAAGCTGCTCCTTGCATGTTTCAAGAAATCATTGTACAGGCTGAGAAAAAGTCCTCTGTAATTAATGCATTTGACTACTACAGGCAAAACAGAGATTAACAGCAAAAGACTAACAGCAAAAACAGAGCAGGAGGGATTATGCTACGTTGCTCAAGTGCTTTCTACTGCTGATAGCATCTGAACAGTATGAAAGTGGGTGGGGGGGAAAAGTCATCCAATTTGAAGAAAAGAGGACAACGGTGACTCATACCAGGACAGGCTGACAGAAGAAGAATTTAACCTTTAGAGCACAAGCCCAGGAATTGCCTGGAAGGCCATCCAAAATTACTAAGTTCCAAAAGTCATATCATGTCACTGATACCTACTGTCCTTCTGTGAGTTTCTTTCTGCTCTACTTCATATGCAGAGCAATGAGCAACAACAATGAGGTACCCCATAAAGGAGCAATTACCCATGCCTACGGAGTGAACCTATACCTTCCAAACCTAGTGGTCAAAGTTACATCCATATATGATTTTACATAACTTAATTACAATGTTCCCTAGCATTTGCTTTACTCTTTTCAAGAAGTTCATACCTATTTTTATTTTTTTTAAACTTTTGCAAAAATAGCTGAGCTGCAAAAGAAAAATGTAACTTCTCTGTTCATGTCTTCTATTGCCTTAACTCTAGCTATACTGTACACAAGAGATGCCTTACTAGTCCTTCCATTACTTCAGCAAGACGTACAACCTAGGTAAGTTTACTTTGCCACTCTCTTTCCACAATTAGTAGTCCTGTCCTACAAAAAACACCCTCTTGCAAGAGTTGATTGTTTTGACCATACTTTAATTCAATTCCCATCCTTGGGCTGCCAAGGATGTTAACTTCTAACAAGACTGGTAGTGTTCTTCCTTCATTGAGCTGACAGCCAGGAACTGGATTTAGGCCCAGACTCCCAAAGTTATTTAAACACCTCCAGTCCTCCTAGTGAAAAGGACATAAAATGTACTTGAGAATTTAGTCCCCATGTTCAAACAGGAATTCATGAAACTGAAAATAAGCAGCTTTCACTCACCGACAGTTAAAATCCAAATTTTTAATTGCAGCCTACTGATAGCTCATCCTAAGATGATATTTGACAAAAAAATTGTTTGTTTTAGCTCCATTCTACTGTGTCAGAAATGAGAAGTGTGTCTTAAAAATACGGAAAATTATTACACCAGGCTCAGCTGTTGATCACTACTTCTCCGAACTTTTTGTTTGAGTTGCAATCTATTCAAAAGATCCTGAGAGTTATTTCTTTCCACATGGAGTGTTAAATTCCGTATTACACATGATTCTCTGAAATTTCCTACAAGACTCAAAGCAGTACTCAATCACACATCCCAGGTTCTAGAAGTTGGGACGTTTATATTTGAGAAGTGCTGAGGTTGTGTTGAATACTGCCATTTGTCAAAATAATTTTGTTGCTTGATCACAGTACCTCTGTACTTGGCTACCCTTTGTTTTCCTCCTTTGTGTTTTACAATTTCACTGCTCAAATACAAATTTGCACTACTTGTAACAGAAGGAATGATTTATGTGTATGATTTATGAATTCTACCTTAACACAGAGCAAAGAGACAATGTGTCAGTGCTGTGAACTGAGGCCTGTTCTTACCATACAGTTCATGGCAAAGTGATTGTGCTGTGTCTGAAGCTCCATTGCGTGCGGGTGACTGGTTCCGATCTCTGTGTAGCTGTTCAGAAACAGACCTTTGTTGTGTGTGATCCAGTCAAACATCTACAAGAAAATATTAAGGGAAAATAAAAAAAAAAAAATCACTAATTTGTTATGGCAAAAATCATAGACAAGTAATGTGAGAAATCTGTGAACACAGAAGACAGAAAGAGTCTAAGGCCATGAAAATGAACACTGATGCTATTTCCATTCTAATATATTTTAGCCATATATTTTAACCAAATAGTTCCTAAAATCTGACTTTTTTGACCAAACAGCTGAGGCTGTTAGATCTTTACTATAGGTAAACTTTACTGCACCTTGTTGAGATAGTAAAGTCATAATCATAAAGTCATAACTTTGTTACTACAAAGAAGTTGTAGTAAACAAACAGGCTTGGAGCACAGCCCTGAATTACCAAGCTTATACATTCTCTAGTGACAGCATTTCATGATGTCAGCAGCTTAGTCATTTAGAATGAAAATGGCAACTCATGGAAATTAAATATAGATTCATTCTTGCTGATCAAGTACTTCAGCAGCAAGTTTAATATTTTTAGTTCATAACTTTACAGCAGATTTGAAAATAACTTTTCTATTGCTAAACAAATTAAAAAAAAAAAAAAAAAAACTATACTTGAGCACAGAGTTACACATTACCTTCTCCCAGACAAGTTTAAGAATAATATTTAAATATGTTTGGGTTTTGTGGTTTGTTTGGATTTTAGGGGTTTTTTTTTTGGGGGGGGGGGGGGGGGTGTGGAGTTTTTTAATATTCAAACAAATTTCAGGAAAGACCTTATCTGACAATGACCATCAACGGAAGTACATAGGTATGCTAACTCTGGCACTGGAAAACAAAGTTTTCAAAGACCAAGCAACACAGCAAAAGGCTAAGTTTAACACCACCACCACCCCACCCCCCAGCAATGGTCTTGAAATCTTTGCTATATCTCAGCTCAGAAGACCCACCTACTCTCTGGATAATCTGAAAAAGATTGTTCAGAAAAAAATGGTAGCAATGAGCACTAAGTACTCATTTAAAGATCTTTTAAAATATCCTGGCTAACAGAGCAATATTATCAAATCCATTATTCCACCCAGGTACATGACAAATCAAATTATAAGTAGACTACAATATAGTAAGGACTGTAAACCAAAAAAAGTTTTAAGAGATTAGACAACTGAGACAGCTGATCACATACTCCTAAAATTTTCAGTTTCTTACCTAGACTACAGTGAAGATGTGCTAGAACATTATTCAAAATAGACACTGGTCCTGCTCATGACCACCCTTCTCTAAGTAGTCTGACTTTGCTGCCTTCAGATACCTACAGGGCAATTCCAATCAGATTCCCTCCCACTTCACCCTTTTTTTGCCTTCTCTTCTCCTGAACCAGCCCAGATTTCTCGTGTAAAGAGTTGTGCAAGTCCGCCAAAATGAATATGTTTATTTCTCCCCATCCAATAGCCTTTATTTTTCCAACAAAGATCCAGTCCTTTCCCACACCTAAATAAACCACGTAAACATACACTGATAAAGAAGCCCTGAGCTATGAAATCTAATCTGACACAACCAGTGAAATAAGGGCTGCAAGTAGATTAAGGCAAGGGCCTTAATTGAAAAGTGAGTTGGGATACCACACAAACCTTCTTTTTAATCTTTTTCTACTGGTTGATGAGAGAATAAAGTCCCAGGTATGCTAGCTGCTGTCAACTCCATTTTGAGGTGCCTAATATTTCCCTCTATTCTGAAAGAAGATGCATTAATTTAATATAGACTTATTCTTGCAATCAGGAACCTAGAAAACACAGATAGGAGCTTAGGCAACCACATGGCAGGGCAGAGATCAATCCCACAGGCTCAAGTATGTCACAAGGAGTTTCTTAAAGCCCAAGTTATGTAGGCAACTTTTAGATGAGTAAATGAAGAACGTATCTTTCAATAACATGTGAGCACCATCAAAATATATTTTGTTCATGCTGTAAGAAAGAATAATTAATGCTGTAATTAAGTGGCTAAAAGGTTGCTAAAAAGCATTTTGGGCCTGAAAGAGCAATGCTAGGCTAACAGCTTGTTATTTTCTGAATAACTTTAAAACTCTAAATTCACTTGACCAGATTTTTTTCTGCTCTTTACATGCCTCTACTATTTTCAGCTATACCCATTCAGTAAACACTTACTTTAAATGGTACTTTTAAAAAATTATTTATTTTTTAAACACTGCAGAAAACATTAGGAGTAGTGTAAAGAAAGTCCCTGAGCTGAAATGATGAGGGTAAGGGAAAGTACGGGGGAAGAAACCAGAGGAAGAAGTATTATACGTTTGCTCTGCTTTTACTCTTCCCCATGCATCTGCTTATCAACACTGCTAGAGAGCAGCATACTGGTATAACACAGATGCTTGGTCTCATCCAGTTCAGGTGTTCTTACATAAAATATTTTAAGAAATCTGACAAAGACCATACTTACCACTTGACTGCATAGTCTAGTTACTTCTTCTCCTGGAGAAAAACTCCCCACCCTTCCTTAAAACTATTTGTTCTATGATAACAAGTTAATAATAAGTGATTGCAAAACCGTTCTATATGAAAATAGATCTTATTTGAGCTCATCTAAAAGCGCACTGCCTGCCACGTTTCCTCTTCAAATTCCATGACAATCAAAGCCTTTCTCATTAGAAGGGACTGGTTAGCCCAAAACATTCTGAGATGCACTGTCAAAAGAGACACGTCAGCTTTTAGCCTGGGACTTTAAATCCTGCATCAATGAAGCAGTTCCCCATGTCAGCCTCTTCAGACTTCGTCAACTGCCTGTCACTGTAATCCCAAGGATCGCTCAAAAGTAGACCAATGTAGTCCTTAGTCATCTGTATTTATCAAGTATACAGCATTCATCTTCACTTGATGCATGCAAAAGTATCTGTCTGAAACAAAAACTTACTGAAGCAAAAGCTTTAAAATCACTACCACTTAAAATTTTCTTTGGTGAGAGCTACCTGTGTTCTTCACAGCTTAGAATTACTACCCCATCCCCTTTACTCCAGAAGACTAAGAGTCACTCTCAATGAAGAAATCCTTTATTTCTCATTAAAAGGCTAGTGATTAAAGACAAAAACTACTATTTGCAGTTATCCTTTATACTTCTTCCAAGTCTGTCAAGCAGCACCCATTTATACTCCCCTCCCCCAATCCCTTACCTTCTCAGCATCCTGCTCAAACAGCCTGAGCTGAAAACATTGGTCCAATTTCAATTTCCGCACATGCCACATCTGATGCAGATGCTGCCGTGTTGAGTGCAGCCTGTCCAGCATGGTGGATACTTTGGGTAAAAGGTTCTGTAAGTCTGCATTCCCTGACCCAGAGTTCTTTTTGGGAAAGCTATCACTGCTCTGTATCCGCTGGAGCAGCTTTTGTCCTTCCACATCAAGGTCCTCGATAGGGGCCTTAATGACTTTCTTTTTTAATTGTGAATGCTCCTCTATCATATTGCGAGCACCTTCCAGGTCCTGAGGCATTTCCTTTTTTGACAATATATCTTGCAGTTCCTCCAGTCTGGACAGCATATGGGTTGCATTGCTAATGTAGTCCTCAAAGGCAACTCTGATTTCTATCCACTCCTCATGGTTGTACTCCAAACAGCCATCAAATTCTGGGGTTAGCTGAGAAGGATCAACTACTTTGGTAAGGCCTTCCAGAGACACCATATTTGTCTAAAAATAAAAATGAAAATTTAAAAAATGCTGTTACTGAAATGAATTTGAAATTTTCTTTCAAGTTTTTATTTTTCTCTTTGTCAGAATTGATCATTTTGCTCATGAAGTCCATGCGACTTTTCTCATACACTTCTTTTCAAATATCAATCCTGATCAGCCTCCTGTCTTGCAGGTATTTTCCCCAAATGAGAGAAATATTTTATTTCTTTCTTACTTCACTACACTTAAGGAGAAAACAGCAACCACTCTTTTGACTACTGTTTTGATTAAGTTTTGACTTCGTGTTTTCGAAAGCAGCAGAAGGATAACAGCAAGGTTCAGTTGGCTGCTTTCCTCTGGATGCCGGTGATTATCACAATTACCACACTGCAGACCAAGACAACAAACAGATGAAACCTAACTTTTTACCATTAGGGGTAAAACCCTAATTCCATCTTTCTCAAGCTCAGAAAAAGAATATAAATGACAACATGCACAACCACCTAGCCTAAGTACATGAAGAAAACCACATTCCCTCTAGCACCACTGGCCTAATGTACCCCTCCTCTATCTAGAACATAATTTATCTGAGAGTTTTCAAGATGCTGATGAGTAGTGAACACACTTAAAACCATGAAATAAAGCGTAAATTTGTATACCATCGGGAAAATTACCTCAAACTCAAACTTAGAGCTGCCAAAGTTAGTCCTCTGTTTCTGCCAGAAATTGTCTGGCTTGATTATCAGTGCAACATGAATACAACATGGAAAAGATTCCTGTAAAATCTTCAGCAGAGGCTTTATGGAGTCCCATTTTGACCCACGCATATCTACAATGACAGTGAATCCTCGTTTACATACCTCCTCACTGCAGAAGAAAGAAGAAAAGGTTATCAGGCAAGCGTTACAACTTCAAACGCAGCACTCCACTGCACCACACTGCCTAATGAATGTGGTCTCCTCAGCTAACCCGAGGGTCTCACTGTTGACTAGCTGACACGTACAGCAGATCTCATGAACCACTCAGGAAGCTTCTCTCCCCCCCCCGCCAAACTCCTCGTGGGTGACAGCTTTACACCTGTTGCTGATTTGATAATCTGCCTTTATCTCCTCTTTCATTTTATATTCAGTTTATATTCATGATGATTCATCTTCCAGTCTTGTTTCTCCTTCACCTTACACACACATTAAATACACCATTTACTGAAGCGGCAATATGTAATTCATTTACAGTTGACTCTTCAGAACACACACACACACTTTACTGATGACAATATTCACATGCCTTTCCAATGACTATGGGGATCCTCTAAAAGACAGAAGATGGCATACTGTTCTTACCTACCACTTCTGCAACTTTTTAAAACTGTCTCAGATTTAGTCCCACATTATCTGAAAGTTAAAGAGTCTATAGAGGGGAAAAAAAACCTTTATTGACAAGTCCTGCTGTAAAGGATTGATTTGTGGATAGTTAATGGATAAGAAAGCATTTTATGGCTGTGAAGAAAACTGCATCAACCTGTTTCTACAAAATTTGAGCTCAATTTTGCTGTCCAAAAGTCAACAGACCTCACACCCAAATTCTCTGGCAACTCCTCCGAGAACGGCAGATTCAATTTCTTTTCATCAGTACCTTTTGTACACTTAGTGCTTGCCACTGATCAAAAACGGCAATCACCACCAACACCAGAAATTTTGATTTTGTTCCAGTAGAATTTGCTACATGACCTTGTTAACATGGAAAGGGAAAATATTTCAAATCCAATGCATCATAGCCAATGGACTATCAAAAGGGACCAAATGTCCATTGTTTGAGTACATGAGTCACTTTCAGGGATGTGACTAATGTAAAAGCAATTCTGGAGTTCATGTGGTGAGGTTTTCAGAGTGTCCAAGAAGTAGGGAAGCTTCACCGGCATACTTCACACAGTCTCATTGGCCACATTGTAGAAAGATGAGTTATGACTGATACAGGAGAGCAGAAGAGCTTCTGAAAGAAGTGATAATACAAGTTCCTTTGAAGAGTTTTTTTAAAGTTGGTTTAATTAAAAAAACCAAACCCACAAACCACCATTTAAAAAAGTTTATCAAGATAAATACTGGCTGTCCCACCTGCCCATAGGAATGCTAAAAATGGCAATGGTAGCAGAAAAATACATTAAAATTGACGAGCTTGGAATACACGCAGGCTACAACGTACAATTTTCTGACCATGGTGAAAATGTTTTCTAACAGCCTCAAAAGATTAAAGGGCAAAACTAACTACTGCTTTAAAGATACACCCATTATTGAAAGGCTACATGCTATCATACAAGTGCTGCTCGGCCCATCCCTATCCCACCACATAAACTGAGCATTGCGTGAGGAGGAGTGCTTGCCACTAATTTACGAGGTACACATCTACTGGGGTGTACAAAGCAGCCCCCCATCATGTGATACAATACAGATGTGTCCTCCCGTCACGTGGCCCCCCATCATCTGAAAAAGATGAATCTCTTTTGGCCAAGGATCACAAATATTGTTCTAGGAGGCTTTAGCCAGCCAAGGTCATCTGTTAGGTGAACTTGAACTACAGCCCAGTCAGCACTGATGACTTCAGTTCAGCAGTATGTTTAAATCAGATAAATTGTCAAATTTGTAAAATTGTGAGACTGAATCACCTTAAGTGTTTAGATCTCTTGCCAAACAACTGATACCTCTGAATCTTCAGCTACGTAGAGGAATAGTACTGCAGTAACTAATAGACAGAACAAATGTTCGGGACTATTTGTACTGATTGGGACTTCTTAATTAGCAAGAGTTGCATGATCAGTCTCTAAAACATAACTTTTATGAAAACGATTTGCTTTTAATAAAGCTCCTTTTATTCTCAAAGCTTTGCCGTGCTTACAGAGATATAAAACCTGCACTAACTTTCTTTTCATTTTAAATCTATTGATGCTAAGCTAACATACATCTCTTGCCAAAGGATCACTGTATTTTGCCAGATTATCTCTAGAAAACTCTCTCGGGCATATTTTGATGCATATTTATCTATTAAGTTCTCTAGTAACTTGAAGCTCTAGAGAGCTAGAATACATCTCAAACATTCAAATGTGAAGTCAAGTTATTTCAGAAGTAAAAATCTCAAGCCTTCTTCCCGTCCTCCTTCCTCTACCTCCTCAAAAGCCCCAAGTTAAAAAAAAAAAAAGTACTAAACAGTCCTCCACTTCAAAGTGAAATAAAGACTACAATAATTGAATTAGCAACAACTGCTCTTAAGGAAGGCCATACACACTGTCAACTAGATGCCTTGAAGTTATTTTTACAAAAGCACTTTTGTCAATCTGAAACTGACATCTGATGGTGCAAAGACGACTGCCTATAAATTAACATATTACATATTACAGAAATACAGAAGATATTGCATTCAGGGGTGTTGTTCAAGGGATTTTTTTTCAACTGTAATGACAACTGCCCTTTGAGGACATTGGCAAACATATTCAAGCACAGTCAGCATTGCTCCAGTCTGCACCAAATGCTGGCAGATTCTGAGATGGACCTAAAGTCAGGGTCTTACAATCATTTTTGTCCCCAATTCAGTTATTACTAGGAACAAAGTTCTATGTGAACAAACTTTTTTACATATATATAATATATAACTTTACATATATACATATATATAAAACTTATGACTGTATATATATACAGAGACTAGCACTGGATTTGACTTCTGCCGATTTATTTAAATAGCACATTGTAATTCATAGCTTAAATTGTTGATAATACAACGATATCAGTATTTTTCACAAATCTCCACAGGTTCATCTGAGACCTGTACAAGCAATCTTACATATCTCTCTCCTGGTTATTCCTGTGCTATATCAGGACACTATAACTTATCTAATACAAATAACAGTTAGGAGTGTTGTGTTGACTTCAGTCCACACAAGGCATATTGTGAATGATGACCAGCATGTTTCTAATTATTGATGTACTGAAAGCCTTTGAGTTGTATTCGCAATCTTCAACACAGTGACAGCAATATGGCATGGCAGTGCCATTTCCAAGACACAAACTAATTCCAGCTAAAGGCCACCAGCCTTTCTGCCAACAGCCTTCCTTCTACAAGGCAGAGTAATTATTTAGGTCTCTTCCAAAAAGCAGTTTGAAAACAGTAACTGACAGAACTTGGTATGAATTTGCTCATTTTCTTAACCTGTTCAGTTTTCTAGCTTGTGGGTGTACTGCAACATAATCCATTTATTTTGTTTTATAGCTTCAGCGCTTATCAAGTGACCATCACTTACCTAGGAATACACGCTAGGTATGAAATTAGTCTTCTAAGGTCTTCTTGCCGTATTCTATCATGATTACTACGAGCTGGAAACGTTAGAATGGGACCTCCACGCTTATCTCTGCCACCTGAAAAATTAAACATGTTAAAAGTCCCCAGAGCATAACACCATTCTTGTTTACAAAACTAGTCTTCGGAATACTTTTGGAAAACTTAAGTCCTACACTGTTTCATGAATATCCACTTAAAAAGAGAAGTGATTTAAACATCAACACTGTCATTTAGAGACCAGTTTAAAATTGATTTTTGGGACTATCAATCAGCATATTGTCACAATTCCTACAATGAGGAAGTATCTGTCAAAAAAACCAAAACAAAGAATAACCATAGCATTATACTTACACATTACAGTCACATTCAAGTCTGACTGGCAGTATGACATCTCCAGTAATGGTGCTTTGTTAGGTATTTAACTTTTGAATCAGCAATTGTACAGATTAAATTTAAATACGGAGTTATGCTACTTTGTAGGCAAGTATATAGAGGATACTCAGCATTCACTTCATTACTAGCACAGAATTTAGGTGTACACTATTTCACACCCAATGCATATACTAGATGAGTAGATGGATACTATTTAAGCATTTTATTTATATTTTTATTCTGTTCTGATATGCAGATTCTCAATTGTCAGTTTATAGTTGTTAATTTTATTAGCAATGTGGGAAATTCTGAACCCGCTTAATATGTGAGGCAAAAAATCTGACTTTGTGAGGTTTCACTTAAACATATTCATCTCATTCGTTAAATTGCACAGACATACCGTAGTTAAACATTAAAATGCAATTTTATATCCAACACCTTGCTAGTGACAATAAAATGTTACCATTACTGAATGCTAAATTCAAGTCAGTAGGCTGTCTTTATCAACACTTTTATAATAGCACAGACACATTCTTACAAGCTAAATTTCACATGTATGTTCTCAACCACAGATGTGTCAACTGTTTTCTCCTGTCCCATGGAAACAGACAAAAACACTATCCTCCATCCTGAATGAATTCTTATTGTAAATCAGCTCCTCATTGTAAATCCACGTTACTAAACAAAGTTTTAAAAAAATCCCTTAGAACGGAAGGTCAAAAGCAAATGAATAAAACCAGTCACTCAAAAATTCATCACTATCCTTCCCAACACAGTCTGCGTGTGCTTGCTAGAGACACTAAGCCTCGCCATCAAGGTCTCCAGGGATTGTCTGCACTGGACATGTTCCCTGTGAGGCACCAAATGAAACCCAGAAGAGGCAAAAGCAGCTCTGAATTTCTGTCAAGCTGCAATGCCAGAAACCTGAACTTGAAAGAAAATTCATATCTTCCATGATCCTCTTAAGTGGGACATGAGATTAAAAACAATTGAGTTGTCTCATTCTAATGGAGAGAGGCAAGTCTGGTCTTGACCATCCTGACCCACTTGCCCAGCAGAGAGCTTTGAGGATTTTTACATAGCAAGTGACACGATAAAAACAAGGCAGAAGCCACATGAGAGAGGAAGGATAAATGACAAGACTCAGAGCCCAACAGCCCAGGCATCCACTCAGCTCCAGAGCGATCACTGGGCTCCAAAGCTACCAAACTCAGCTGAAAGTCTGTTGCAGTCCTTAATGCTCTCCTCAGTGCACTGCAGGCCATCAGCTACAGATCTTAAAAATTTACATTTCAACTTGTAAACGCTACTGATTCCAACTCCCCAGAAAAAGTGCTCAATTGCTCAGGATGGAAATTCTCTAAAAAGCAGCAGCTAGCAGGGAAGAGCACAGGAGGCTGAATTGCCTTTAACACTCTCTAAGCTTTTTAAACAAATGCCTTGTTACACGCAGTCACCGCAGATCAGTCCTCCGGGCCTTTCCCATGCAGCAACTCCTGTAACAAGTGATTTTCCAACATGGCAGAGGAAAGAACCCTATATTCTTTATGTCATTTCAGATGCCACTTCACTTGGCTCCCAGCTCCACAGACACCCCAGAGAAAACCCATTTTTAAAGTATGGTGCTTAAATTTCTGATAAATCATATCCTGAAATTTTTGTACATTGGAGACAAAAATCTGCCACACAAATTTCAAGTCTAGATGAGTAATGAAGAAATTAATACACCTGTGATTTTTGGTGAAAAGAATTTCACTATCCGATCTTAAGCCAGATACCAAAATTGTAAATATTAAGCAAAAAAGTCCCTAAGACTTGTTTTTTTCATCAGCTATACCAAAAGCTTTCTTAGGTCTTTTCCAATAACTCACTCTCATTTCCTTTTCTCCTGATGCTCCTGTGTCATACACAAACAGGAATGTTAAAAGCAACAATGTATGAGACATCAGGTGGGAATTTCCTGTCTCACAATAGTCTTTATCCAACTCAACCTCCTATTTGTCTTGGTTTAATAAAAACATATTAAGCTACTATTTTCATCAGTGAGACTTCCATTTTTACCACCTTCCTTTTATATAAAACCACCACAGTACTGAGATATTCTCTCTGTTTATGCCAAGATGTGTCATATGAGTAGCTGATCAACTCACATGAGTCACCCAACGTGAATCACTTCTGTCTAGTGCACATCACTAACAGCAGTCTTGTCAATGGTCTCCAAATGGCACCAAAATCCAACAGTGCAGTTTTTTCAGGAAATGCCTTTTTACCTAGTTTCACAGTACTTAGGTAAAGCTACAAGCTTTTATGGCATGTTGAAAAGCAGGACAAGTTATCAAGTTCTGTTTCCTCATATGAAACCAAGATAATTGCACCTTGTAAGAAAATGCTCTCCTCGCGTAAGTATGTGTAGAGATGTAAGAGTATCTGTACTCCAACAGACTTCAGTTTAAACTGAACAAAAAAACTGCATCCAAGACTCCATTCGTACTTCATGGTTATACCTCCAAGAGGCTCTTCTATTTCAGGTGGTGAGACACCCAATACTCAAGCAGATTATTTCCCAGTTAGATGAAAATCAGTTCAAGGAAGCTTTTTCTCTTCCCCCCATGCCTGCCTCCCCCCCCCCCCCCCCTTTTTTTTGGTTTTGTTATTTTTTGAGAACCACTCTGTTGGCAATTTCAGAAAAACAACACAGGATTCACAGGGAAGCTGCACCCAAGCATTTGCATTCTACACATCAAGTAATTTTGCTACTTTGACCAATACGAGATACAGCAGTCCAGTCTGTCAGACTGGTTTCATGAAGGACAAGTATTTCCAATACAGAATTTATTCCAGCATCAATATGTACAGGTACCAGAATTCAGGCTAGCTTGGTGAGCTTTGGGACTTTGCAGTTATCAACCTACATACAGCAAGATGTACTTCACAATACTTCACAGAAGTATTTGTTCTTCTCTACTTCCTTGCCTCCTGCCCTAGCAAAAAAACAAAAAAAACCCAAACAAAAAACAAACAAAAAAAACCCCACCCCCAAAATACCCACTTCAAGATCCGTTTCAGAACTGAATTCTCAGAGACTACATCTCTCCTTCTCACTCCAACTGTCATCCAATCAACTTTACCTTTCTTTAATAGTTTGAGCATCACAGCTACACTAACATATTTTAAGATATGCAAGGAACACACAGATTTTAACAAGTCCAGATGACTTATCTGCACCATAGTCCTCATTTGTACATTCTTTGTTCTACAAAATTTAGTGGGTTTTCTTTGGTGGTTTTTTTTTGGTGGTTTGGTTTTTTTTGGTGGAGTTTTGTTTGTTTGTTTGTTTTTGGTTTTTGTTTTTTTTTTTAAAGCTATCGTGGCTGGTGCTACAGATAACAGAGGCAAGGAAAAAGAATTGTCTTCCATCTAAATCCATCTTCAGATACACTAGATTATGAAAAATCCACTCATTTTTTTCTTTTACAAAAACACATCATTAACAGCTCAATAAAGGGGATTAAACAGGATTGTGATGATGGAGGAGAAAGCAAAAGTGAATCACATCAGATCTACTGTGATTTGTGCCAGAGGAAAAGCAACTACTGAAATAGTTCTTTCAAAGTAATGAAGTACTCAGACTGTGCAAAGAAAAAGAAATTATGTTGAGTAGATCTGTTAAATATATCCAACTGAAAACAAAGGAAAGGAATAAATGAAAAGCAAAGACTGAAACAAAGCAATATAGAACTACAGCCTAACTCAGGCTAACACAGATCGAAGAAGTATCTGTTGGAGGAGAAAAGGGAAACTCTCATAAATACAGTTTAATCACAACATTGTACACTTGGAGTAAAAGTGGCACCTCTGTGGGAGGTATCTGCTACCAAGAGCTTTAACTTCATTAAAACACCAAGATTTCTGATTGGATCAAAACATCATCTCAAGAATGGCTTAGGAGATACCTATGGTGGAAACAGTTGTTGCCCCTTGTCTTCTCCATGTAGCTCCTTGCGAAGGGAGCACCTCCATCCTCTTTGTAGCTGCCCTTTAAGTACTGGAATACTGTGATAAGGTACCCCCTGAGACTTGACTTCTCCAGGGAGAAAAGACCTAACTCCTTCAGTCTTTCCTCGTAAGGCAGGTTCTCCAGCCCTTTGATCATCTTTGCGGCCCTCCTGTGGACCCTCTCCAGCCTGCTTGCATTTCTCTTTAATTGTGCAGACCAGAACTAGATCCAGTACTCCAGGTGCGGCCTGAAAAGCACTGAGTAGACTGGGATCATCACATCTCTACCTCTGCTAGTAATGCCCCTGTGGATGCAACCCAGGATCCAATTTGCCTTTGTTGCTGCAGCTGCACCATGCTGACTTATGTTCAGCTTGTTGTCCACCAGGACCCCCAGGTCGCTTTCAGCAAGGCTGCTCCCCAGCCGCACAGACCCTAGCCTGTACTGGGGTGTTTGGTTATTCTGACCCGGGTGCAGGACTATGCGCTTGGCTCTGTTAAACTTCATACTGTTCTTGCTAGCCCACTCTTCCAGCCTGTCCAGGTCTCTCCATAAGATGGCTCACCCTTATATGTCCATCTCACAATAAGCTGGTCTCAAGAAGTGCCTAAGAAAGTCTGCATTGCGGAAGGATCAGTGCCTTTAGTATTCTAAGAACACAAAGATGAATACACTGCTATACAGCCCATACTTACTCATTTAACTTGGAGAAGGAAGGTCTCGGCAGAGAACAGACTGAGGAAGTGAACTGAGGATCTCAAACACTCCATGAATTTTTTTCAGTGTTATTTGTGTAACTTTCCTGCTCTATAAAAAAGAACCATTTTTTTGCACTGTTGATTGTCATACTTTATTTCTACCTGAGAAAGTACTTGACAATCAACAATGAACACGTTGCAACAACTGTACCAGGACTCCAATATAAATGAGGGAGAACAAAATACAAAAATTATAGTGATGTTTGTGGATGCCTGAGGCTTAATGGGACTATTAGAGTTTTTAGTAGAGATAACTAAGTTATCTTTAGATAGAGTTTTAATAGAGATATCCCCAACGTATTTGTCCTACTCCTTCTACAGCCCTTAACCAGTTATTGTACTTAAAATATTAAAACCAAGTACTTCAGCAAAAGTTGTACTTTTAAAGAAAAAAAATTAGGTACATTGAAAATCTCTCTAAGTCAGTAATCTAACAGTCTTCCTTAGCTTTGTGTTCCCAAGTATAAAGCTTGACAGTTCTAGTTTCACAATGGTAAAGCCCTAGTGGTGGTGGCAGTGGTGTGTGTGTGCGTGCGCACGTGTGTGTGTTGGTTGTTTGTTTTGTTGTGGGTTGTTTGTTTTTTTAAAAATCACTTGCACTACTAATGTATCTTATTTCATTTGAGCTCCACTTGCAATGAAAATGTGAAACGACGGATTTTGGCAGATCAGTTCCGGCCAGTCTTGCTGCCTACCGCTGTTTGCTCCATTCTTCTGTCAGAAGATGCTACCTTCACACAGGCAAGTTGGCAACTGCTTCTTCCTGCCCGCACTTCATCTGCTCTGGGTCATAATCCATCATCTCCCCTTAAATTTATCTTCAGCTTTCATTCGGCCCACTTCACTTTCACTGAATTAATGCCTTTTGAGAATGCCATATGCTTACAAATTAACATTAGAGAACACCTATCATCTTTCAGATCCCTTCTAAGGGATCTAAACTAAGTTCTGGACAACTTGGAAATTCAGAAGTTTTGGAATGGAAACTGACTACATTTTCATTAAGCGCCATAAAGTGAGGCCCAGAAAAACAGTAATGAGGGATAGAAATATTGTGCTTAACTCCCTTTTCTTCTCTTCTTTCCCTCTGAAAATAAAGTTTTAAGCAAGACTTCATCAGCACTACAATTCATAAGCAGAAGAACTGGGAGTTCCCACACTACCAGGGAAATTGCCTCTGGGCATTCTGTTGTATCATTCATTACAGTAGCCAGGACCTTTAAAAAAAAAAGACAGGATGAAGTACTGTGAACTACACACTGTAGAATCATAGAATCATAGAATTGTTTAAGTTGGAAAAGACCCTTAAGATCGAGTCCAACCGTTAACCTATCACTGCCAAGTCCACCACTAAACCATGTCCTCGAGCACCATGTCTACCCAACTTGTACTTGCAAGCATCAGCATCCCTGCACAGCAAATCTCTGAAGAGTGCAATTTCAGGGATCATTTTGTATGTTTTAATATTTACAGATAAGAGCTTTATTTTTGGAGTTCTTGACAAATTATTTATCCAAAAAAAAAAAACCCCTTTCAAATCTGAGACTGTCCTCTAAATCATTTGACACTAAGATTATGGCAAAGAGAATGATGTTTAATCCCAACAGATTTGGAAGTACTTACTACAAAAAGTCACACCAAAACGCAGTTTACAAGAATAAGCACTTCAGCCATCATTCCACCAAGTAAAGTTACTTACCAAGTTACAGAAAATGTTATGATGATACTCATTCATCTAAACCCCACTTTTAAATCCTCTGCTATTCCTCATTAGGTAACCAACCAACTTCAATGTGTATGCTGGAGATAGCTAAAATTAGATGCTAACTCATTTCACCATGAAGATACTGTGTGCTTCAAAAGCTACGCACTGAAATTTCACCTCTGCAACAGAGATATTTCTCCAGTGCCTCAGATGGGCAAGTAACAAAGCCATCTCTATAAACTCTCCAGCAGAAGAACCAGAAGAAAGAGAAGGAATATGACTACAGTACAGCAGGTTGTTCTAGGTTGTTCTAAATAATGCTGTTGGATATGCTGGAGGGGACAGGACACGACCAGGACGACAACAAGCAGTATGTTCCACATTCAACAAAACACATATCTTCTTTATTACAGATCCTTTCACAATGCTTATGTTATGTTTGGGATATCCAACTAGAACAGGTGCTACCCTAGCTTTCCATGACTTTTGCAATGATATTAAAAGTATTTAAAATACTTTACATGTGACTAAACACAGTTACGCGTTCCACACAGAAGAAAATAACTGTACCTGAAAGGTATGCAACTTTTTCCTTTAAAATTGGCAATACTTCCATAGCCTTCATTTCATCATTTTTGCGAAACCCTGAAAAAAGGAAGAGACAAGATAATTAGTCAGAAATTCAGACAAGCTCAGCTTCTACATTTAATGAATGCACTGTAAAACATTTACCTTTGGAATACGATCTGAATGTTATGATTACAGAATTAAGATAACCTTACAGTAAAAGGCTGCAAAAAAAGAAACTAAACTTTAAAATATATTAATGAACAAGCCATCGCTTTGACTAGCTTAACACAAATAGCATGGTCTGTTAGCAAGCCTCAGTAGAAAACAGGATACTGGAATTAGCCTTTTTCATCAGTAACTAAAAACTATCAGTTGGATCCTGTTGCTTTTAAGCATTTCAAATTCCACTCTCACTTTTTGTTCCAGCAGAGAGTAGTATCAAGCTAGTAAGAGTAGTACCTTTAGAACAATTACTGGTCAAAAACCCCCCAAAAAACAGAAATATCACACAAAATTCCCAAACCCCCAAAAAACACCACACAAAAAGACCCACCAAGACACCCCAACACTATTTACATAGAACTTCCCTTATGCCACTTGTGTAAGCAGAATTAGGAGATAAAGCTCTCACCTGTGTCTTTTCTGCTGCCTGACAGGAGCAGCATTTTGTAACAGAGAGCATATTTTGTCATGTTAACTCTATACACCCATAGAGTTTGAAATGGTCCCCAAGGTGAGTGATTACAGTCAATGTTGCAAAGCAGCATATCACCAGCTTGTCCCTCCTCTCTATTTCCATTACATTTTTGTGGCCAGATTCTAAACTTCTCCCTTATTAAAGAAGGGCAATTTAGGAAGCATTTTATTTATGACCTTATATTCCAGATTGACCTGTACAATACAGAATTGGTCCCTTTTGGGCCAATCTTGTTCATCTTACAAAAATTGGGCGGTTTTGTACCCACACTTCAACTATCTGTATGATCCTTCCCAGTCTCTTTGGATTCACGTGCTTTTTTAAAAATCTTGTTTCTGAAGAAAGTACCTCTTCTGGGGTAAGTGGGAGGCACTTACTTCTCTATCACTGCTGAAGGCCAGAAGTGCTGTTAAGTAAGACAGCCCAAATAGCCTGCTACAACACAGTAGTTGTGTTCCTTAAAATCAACAGTTTGAGCTATTTAGAAGGTAAAATAAGCTTCTTAATTATTTATCGTTTCAGGGGAATCTTACAAGAGCAAGCTCTGGTATACATGTGGCAGTCTTTTCTAAAAGACGGTGGTTTTCCTCTGTGCAAAAGGGCCACAATCCCTCTAGAGATGGCAGCAGAGGCTGTCATTGATGCCCAGTAGGGAGGGCATCATTTCTGTTCCTCCTTAAAAATATCCAAATGTTTCCTATCCTCTGGTCACAGGCTCTGAGCTTTCACGAAAGAGCTGTGCACTTCAGAGCTAAAATCTGAAGGTATCGTACTGGTGTAATCAAGTAACGTAAGATTTGTAAATATGGGCATCATATATGTAAATTACATCACAGTGTTTCTATTCCAGCCAGCAACATTGAGACTTCTATGCCACTACAGTATCTAGTTATGGGCACCACCCTTGAAAACAGACCCAGGACACACCAAACAGAACACCCAAGGGGCAAAGATGGCCCGGTGCCATGAGCTGACATACATGTCACGAGCTATAAGGAAGGACTAAACCAAATGACACTGTTTGGTCTGAAGAACAGAGAGGAGACATGGTAGCAGTCCTCAAAACACATAAAGTCTAATGGTGGCACAAGTAAGCTGGCTAGAATTACAGCAACAGGTTTACGTCAGGTGGTAGGAAGTTTTGTGAAGGAAAGAACTGTGAAGCAGCACACGGGATTGCCTGTGGAAGATTATGGACTATCCATGACTGGGGATTTTTTTAAAAATACATTTAGACAAATGTCTGTCAGCAATGGGTCCCTCCAGTTCACTGTAACTGAAGTGTTCAACCAGGACATTGTCTCAGCACCCACAGATTACAAACAAAAGCAAGCTAAACAAATCCTCTTCCAGCCATTAGTTAGTTCCCTGTTTTTCCATGAACACCACAAACCAAAAACAAAACCAAAATTTGATACACTTTCTCAGAAAGGCTAGACCAGGAAAACTGGTTCCTTGAGTAACCATGCTGCATGGAGGGTTTCTACACAATGGACAATATTTTGCAAATACACAGCAACTCCAGACCAACAAAGCAGCAGAGGGACACAGCTATCTCCTTCACATTTGCGCTTAGACTCTCAGGAGTCTAAGACAGCTCCAAAGGAATCTCTTGCGTTGTTCCTTCCTCCAGACTACTGGCTATGGGTTATCAACCTTTTAATGACACTGCCTACAATTTTGTTCCTACTAAGTCTTCATTTAGTATGGACTCAAGCTTTAAACAACACTTTAAGAAAAACCTTGGTCTTAAACAACTCATCTAAAAAGACAGCAGATACCTTTTTCCACCTTGAAATATTTGGGCTTCAGTTGACTGCTAAGGCATACAGGCACACTTCTGGAGTTACCCTTTTTTTTTTTTTTTAACGTGCTTTGAGCTACCTGCCATAAGCTTAATGCCAATTTAGCATGCTCAGCTTTCATATCAACCATAGTGATTCCTTTTCTTTACAGTAAATTTAGAGGTAGAAAACACTTTCTCCTCACCTAAAAAGCATGCAGAAACTAGTGCTGTACTTTGCTGTCTATCTTAGCTCAAAATTACCCAAGACACTGACGTTACCGCAACTTGCTTGCTTGGATTTCTAAGCCCTTAAACTGCTTCACCTCAGATGATGCACAGTAGCTGCATATTTTACTTTGCCCGTGGCATGTAAGAAGCGAGAAACATTTAGCTAGCGTTTCTTTGATTATTAAGGGGCTGCTCAAGGTAAACACCCTAGCAAATACGTTAGTGCTTGGCTCATGTTCTGGATCTGCATATCCTTAAGGCTGACTGCCTCGGATTATCATATTCCTGCTGCTCTAAACAGCCTATTTTTATTCCAGTTCTGCAGTGTTAAAGCTTAACTAAAAAGACTGTGGGGATTACAACTGACGAAAGAATGCTGGGGAGCAAAGAGGGTGAATACGGCAAGAAATTATCATATATTTTTATCTCCAACAGAGCAGTAATAAAACAAAAAAACAGCAATCTAAGCAGGTCCTAAGGGCTTGGGGTGGGTGTCCCCCCCTTTTTTAAAGCCTCTACACCACACAACATTTGCGATTATGAGGATTTCGTTTAAAAAAAAAAAAAAAGGCATTTACCGCACTCAAACGAAATGCCATAAATATCTGCACCAATCTCTCCCTACACAGCTCAGCAACCTCCGCGCCAGCCGGCTGCATCACATGTTCCTGGAGGTGATGTCATCCTTCCCCAGCCGGCCGGCTGCAGCTCCCGCCACCGCGGTGCGGCTGCAGTGCCCGCAGCCCCGTCACCCACCGCGCAGCCCACCCCACCACGGCGGCGATGGGACGAGCAGAGCTGTCAGCAGCAGACTCGCTCCCGGCGTGGCGAGCTCAATGGAAGAGCACGACCCAAGCCTGCATGGCGCAGCCTGGCAAGCACGAAATACAAACGGGCTTTCATTCCCATGGCACACGTTTCTCTTTTGAAAGCACGATCTATATGAATATATGGCACATACTTAGGCTTTTCCTTTCACTATCCAGTTCACCTAATAAGGCATTTTTATTTTTAAAAATGTGGTTTTTAATAATAAATCCTATGCTAGTATCTTTCAAAGACAATTTTAGTCTTAAACAGGAAAATCACCCTTGATATTTTCAATACCTATTAAAGGAATACTCATTTTACAGTTTCACATTTTTAATAGGTACTATATGCCCTTCTGTTGTCTCATGCATCATACAGACACTTTGCCCTAACTACCAGTCAAGAGGGAAGAAGCTCAAATCATGCTAATTAATATTCAACTTCAGTAGATTAAGTAGCACACGACTAAGTAGTCCATTTCAATTTAAGAGGGGTTTTTTCCCCCCTTGAAGCTTCCAGAATTACACAATCCCCTAAGTTGTAGCAATACAGACTTCTACTAAAACAGTCTGTTATCAAAATGTTGTATCACACAACTAAAGATCTTGAAAACATGCAAACAAGAAAGAAGCAAAAGTCACCTAAACTTTTTATACATATGTATACACTGGGAAATGAAGAAGTCTTACCCACAAACACACCATTTCCTCTTTGCCCCCACGACTTCAGAGACAGAAGACACCATCATCCAGCCAAATTTAACAAACTAAATTGTCTATACTAATCCTTTTTCTCATGCTGTATGAAGCTAAGATATTTTGCTGCAATATACTAATTTATCCAAGTTGAAAGACCCATGAAAAGACAGCATTCCTGGGTAGAGATATCACCCCTAGGAGGTTTCCGAGAGCCCTTTACCCAAATGGCCAGAGCAGCCCCCTCTCACTTGGGCTGCAAGTCTTCCCAAATCCCATGGCGAAGAGCTGGCTCCAGAGCTGCACATCCACCTGCCCTGGAGACAGAAGAGTAACCCAGCATAAAGGAGCCACCTTTTGCCTGGAAATCACAGCGTTCCTGTAACTCTGCTGCTCCCCTGTGTACTCAACGTGCTGAAACTTCCCACCGGCACTGAAATAGGGGGAGCAAGTCACTTTTAGAGCAGTAACAGAAACCGGGTACCCTGTGTGGTAGTTCCTGCATCCAAGACAAATGCTGTACTAGTCTAAGGCTGAAGCGTCCTTCAGACACAGGAAACAACGTAACTCTGTTAATCATCCTGCACTGCAATGATCAGTAACTAGTCAGCCACACAATTAAAGGGAGCAGATAAAAGTGCCTTAAACATATCTTTTAAGCTAACAATTTGATTACAGAACTGCAATAACAATAAACAATGAACAATGTTGGAAACGGCTTCCCCAAAGATGCATCACTGCCCCAGGAACATAGAAGTCTTTGTTACTTTGAAGGTATCTTCAGTGATGTTCATCATTCAGTTATGGCAACAAACATAAATTACAGAAACAGAAATTAAGACAGCGAAAAGGCTCAGAAACTGAGCAGCATCTCTTTGCTAAGAGGTTGACACAGCACTCGTCCAGTGCTGTCACACACAACTGACTTGAAACTTTTCTGAAAGATGTCTAGAAAAAACACAAACAAAAAAAGGGAATGCTCTCATCCTGAAAACTCGCACCTTTAAGAACACAACTGCTTTTCACCTTGCAACATAAAACAAGACCTTTTCACAGGCGCAAACAAAAAAAGCCAGACTCAACCCAGAATACGTCAATGCTTTAGGCTCTCTTCGGACTTCAGAAGAATGACTCCATGTGTTGTGTCATCGACAGTAGGCAAGTGCCTTATCTGCCAGGCTGCTCCTTCCAGCAGCAGCCTTCTAATCCCCACCTCTTCTTTGACAGACATCCCATCCCAAACCAGAGAAACCTCTTTCCCTGAGTTATTTTCTAACAGAGCGCTCTCTCCGTTTCAGAAGACCTGCTCTAGTGGGCTTCTGCTCAAAAATCCACACGCTATGCTAAGTTCTATAGGAAGGGAAAATAACACATGGAAACTGCAATAGCAGCACTCAGAACTGCTACGTTAACGCCACAGTTTAGGTAATTAGGGAGTTAAGTAACAATCAGACTGATTTAGGTTAGTCCTAAGTGGAAAGAAATATTTGCTAGGAGATGAGAGATAAAAACTTCCATGGGTGGGGAAGAGCCCGTTTCCTAGCCAAGCAGCAACTTCCAGCATCTAGGTAAGGCAGCAGGAACTGCATACCGTTCTGCACAACTCCTTGCATCCACTGGTCCCTTTGTGTTGATTAAGCTTCACCTTGGAACAGAAAATCTCAAAACTGTAGCTAGTTAACCTTTAAGCAAAAAGAATCCAAAATGTTGCTGTCTTTAGCATTTCCTGGATTTCACAGCATGAATGATATCAACTACATGACTCTGAAATCTGAGCTATTCCTCCCTTTAATTGTAAAGCCATCCTAGCTATATTTCAAGAGAAATTGCCTTCTAGTTAATTAAGTAAAAAGGAAAAAAAAACAAAAGAAGGCATAAAGAAGCTCAAATGTAATAAAATCAGTGCATTATTAGACTGATTAAGGTTTCATTATTTACACCTCCACCCCCCCCAGTATCACAAGATGATGACGACATTAATTTTAAATCCTGGAAATTCATAGGTTTATTCAACTTGGCTTACCAGTTAACAACTGTATATGATAAACCCCAGCTGCAAGTTAATTTATACACTACCTCCCATGTTATTCAAGTGTCCAGAAAGAGAGCACAAAGTAGGTTCCTGTAAAGATGAGAAAGAAAACTGAACTTTCATAAAGCAGAAAATGGCAAAAAACAGCACTAATTGATAATACAACCCAAAGGGTTGGCAAAGGGAAGCAAAAGGTAATTAAAGTTACTGCATGTATAGGATTACTGATTGCTTTTCTTGATTTTAACTCAAGTATTTTAAGTGCCAATTTCAATGTTATGGTAGGCTTAACTATAAATTCATACTTTTGTAAGCAAGTAAAGGATTCATAGAGCAATCAGAGCTGTCAATTCACCAACTGCACTGTTATCGCTTCCCGTTATAGACATTGCCTATATTCATTGCTGCTCAGCAATCTCACGCCATCTTTCACATTGCAACAAAGCAAGAGAATTCAGGGAAATTATGGCAAAGACTGCAATTCTTGTCTCTTCTCTGAACCTTCCTGAGCTTGCAGATGACCAGTTTCAAAAGGTATAATGGCAATTCATCTCAGAAAGACTAACTTTTAAGTAGGCCCGTCATGGCATCTTTAAGATCATACACCATTCTTTTTAGGAACAAATGAGGAACTACCAGCAGGGTTTTTTTAAATGACATACAGATCACTGGGCAATATTAGTAACCTTGGCATTCATCATTTATTCATTCACTTTTTCCTCAGTCCAGATTCTAAAGCCCCTAGGTGACCCCAACAAGGACACAGCTTAGAGGCATTTAACCACAAGGGCATGATTTCAGTGTTGTTCCAGCAGCCACAGTCATGAGCTTAAGCAAAATATTTGTCGTAGCCAATAACTATTCATTTAACGTTAAGAACCCAGTTCTGAATTTAAAGCAATTCCAATGACGTGAGTACACTTTTGACTCCCTTCAGCGCTGATTAGGCTCAAGATCCACTCATCGGAAAACATTACACCTTCAAACTCTCACTTTAATCACAACAGCTCACAGAAATGTCCCTCCTCTTCCTGTTTTGTTTTGCATCCTATGGACTCTCCATATGTGCTGCAGGGAATTGTACCACATCACTACTGAGCTGGTATGCAGTGCTACCGCATGGCAACTGGGACCTCACAGAAGTGGACAGCTTAGAAACTGCCTTGAAGTAAGAAAATGAGATTCATTAGATGGTTACTAACTCTTTAAGCCACTTTCAGTTTTTGTCATTTTTGCTAAATGTAAGAGGTTCTCTCTTACCATTTTTAACAGCTCTGTGGTTTGTCCTGACACCAGGACGCACCTCTCCTCACTGTAAATTATGGGGGGAGCACAATGTCACACAGAGGGATGTGGGACAAGAAAAGGCTACTAGTGTAGTTGACAGCAAATACTCAAGCAAGATCAAATTCACTGACTGAGTGACGGTCCTTTTCTTGGAAGCTTACATACTCATCTATTCCTCAGTTAAGAAAGAGCAGTTACTGGGAAAGTAGCTACCTCAGGCTTGTACTGCAAAACTTGTTGAAGAGCTGCCTTAAGAACGGAAGTTGAAGAAAACTCCAAATCCTAAATCTGCCATTTCCTTTTAACTGGGTAACAGGAACCTTAGCGAGTTATCCATATTTTGTAGTGAGGTCCTTTCTGACCTGAATTACCCTTTCATCCTATGAAATGTGCAAGCCAGAAGTACAAACGCCCATTTTTCAATTGAAACTTAAGATGAGACAATCAAAATCTGATCAGTTTCCCTGCTTGGAAGTGAAAGGAACCGTGTTTTTAAATTTATCTGTCCACTTGGGATGTTCAATCTGTTCCTGCTGTCCTACCGACATTGTTGGGAATTCGTTTGTTTTGGTGGGAACTGCTCATCCATTTCTAAGCACTGTGATATTCCAATTCACTGCCCGGCTGAGGTGGCAAACCTTGTTGTAGTGGTGTTCAAATACAGCAGCAGCACACTGCTCTCACTGCAGTCAGATACTTTCCCTGTTGACTGTTGCTACAGACACTCATGGCTTAAGGGGTCTACGCTGTCAGGGCTATCAGGAGGGTACCCAGTCTCCTATAAAAGATTGGTTTAACATGCAGTTGTTTTAACAAAAAGGTCTGTAAGCAATTTTACTTATTTTTCTGTTCAAAACACAGATAAAGTGAAAGGCAGTAGCTTCGAAATTCTGCGCAGCAACAGCTGGAACATAACATTTTACATCGTGTCCTTTGGCTCTTGTTCCAAACCACCATCTGGAGAAATCTCTTTCCACACTGAAATTGACGAAGACTACAGCAAGGGCAGTAAAAATAAGCAAGCTAAAACAGATTGAAAATTGTCCTGCATTGTTTTATCCTGAGCAACAATAGGAAGAACTATTTCCATCAGCCCTGAAATCAATCAAAAATACCAAAAAACAGACTGCATATTCTTCAGAAGAAATGCCTTTTTATAGCACAAAGTATTGCTTTTGGGCTTCCTATCATTCATAGACTCCAAGATGAGGCATTTACTGGTTTTTGTTTTGTTTTGTTTTTTTTTCTCCTTTTCTCCACCCTTTTTTTTTAAATATGCACACATTTTCACAATGCTCCCATCACCTTATGGAGATTCATATGCAAAAATTAGACTAGGTTACATTCATACTTGGAGACATTAGTACTTAAACAACTGTTTTTTGTTCAATACTCCTTCCTCTCCCCTCCTTCATTTTTTTTTGCACAACAGTTTATATTCCTTCTGTGGCAAAACTATCAGTTTGCAACAAGATGTATGTTGAATAACTTGATTTGTGCACAGCGCTTATTCCTTCAAATTCCCATTTTATTAGTTTGCAGCTGTAAAGAGCTCGAGCTCTAAGAGCACCAAGACACAGGAAATGTAGGATGAATCTGAGCTTCTCTGCTACATTGCAGTGCCCACAGAAAAGATCAACGTGAGGAGGAACAGGGAGACACTTTTCTTCATCCTGCATCGTAAAAACAGTCAAGTTCACATTGATTCAAACAACAGAGAAAAAGAATCACCCACAGCTTGTTTTATACAGCCCTTAGCTTCAGATGTGTGACTGTTAGAAGCATTTAGAGGAGGGCAAATAAAGTTTTACATCAGAGCTTCACCCTGCTCTCCTTTTTTAACCTTTTTACTCAGCTGATTTTATTTAAAACACTGATTAACATATGCTACTGGTTAGAATGAACCAATTCTTTTAAAAAAAAAAAAATAGCAATCAGGAGTCCACAGGGGAATTAAAGCTTGGGTATTTCACTTTTAATATGCAAGCGGTTGCTAACAGCAACCTGTCTGTCTCCCTCCCTTTAAAAGGGAGAGCAAGATTAGCATGAAATGCCAAAAGAGATGTCCAATACCCGTCTCATTTGCTTAAGGATTACATTAGAAATTATAGCTTGAAATACTCTCAGCAGGTGCATACGTATTCTTAACACACATGCCGTGGTAATTAAAAATACAGGTTTAAAACAATAGCAGGCAAAGAAAGCGAACGAGCAATCGCTCTGCTGAGACAAAAATGAGCCACGCGCGGGCTTGGCAGTAGGGAAGCAGTGCAGCACAGCTCGATCTGCATGCAAGCCGATGACAGCATGGCTCCCACATGACGGCCGCACTCACAGCAGCACACATTACATCATCAGCTTTGTGCAGGGCTGAGCCATCGCTCAGCCCGGGAGGAGCGCTGCCACACGCTGCATCCCCGGCTCCATCCCCCAAACCTTACGGAGGCAGAAATATGAGCGATCTGAAGTCACGCAAACCTTCCTCTCCCCGCCCTGCCAAAAATCTTCCCCATCTGATCCCTCTGGCAAATTTCATTAGAAACAAACAAAAGACCTTTACCACGTTTTGCTTTGCAAACAGATTTCACTCAAGAATGAACAGAAAGGATTTTGCAGATTGTCATGACTAAGAGAGGGAGGTTTCGTTCTTCATTTATCAAATTTGCTCTAGCAGATTATTTCAGACGACAAAGGCAAGCAGCCTGAATCTCATTAGAGCTACATTTAACACAGCTACTGAAGTACACAAATTTAACCTAAATCAAAGCTGGGTGTTCTCTGCGAACTCCACTTACTCAGCTCCTTCTATGTTACTGTAATGAGAACAAGATTAACATCTTGCCTTCACTTTCATCCATTCCTGTAAATGGATACGCATTACTATAAATGCAGCATGTGCACTTTCACGACTCTGGTCAGAAGCATACTCCCAAACTCAGCGCTCAAAACCAGGGAAGAATTTCTCACCAGCTCACCTATCCTCAAGTCACGAGTAAATTAGCTTCAAACTCATCTTTATTAAGGCTATGTAGCGCATGCAATACTGAGACAGACAAGACAAAGCAAGCACCTCCTAATGCTATTTAGGACAGAAGTCTGTAGACGTAATGTTCCAAAGGCATTCAGATATCCAATTGATTGTTTCTATAGCTTTAATATTCACATGCGTATCAAAACCATTGATACCTATTCAAATAGCATCAAATTTCTTTAAGAACAACAGTTGTTTTGAGTAGGGACACTGTATTATGTTCACAAGTGTGCTAATCAAGTCCTCCTTCAATTTTTAAAAAAGCCACATAAAAAACCTCGCTCATTTTACAGACCAAACTAGACAAAAGCTATTTAAACCTGACTGCAATTTACTACTTCCTACTACTTGCCAGGACAATAAATCCAGTCTAACAAATACTTGTGAGCTCCCACTACCTCATGCTCAAAGTTTTAACATCAAATCTATGGACCTCGATATGGCTACACTCATTCAAATAAGAAAGTGCAGATGGTTACTCTTTTGTTAGCACAGGCAGCAAGTATTAACCCATCAGTTTTATTCTTCAGCCTTCTAGAGCATACAAAAGATGATATATGCCCAAACTATCCAGTCATCCACCTCTGTAACACTACCTGCAAAACACCACCACTAGCAAATGTTTTCCATGTTATTTTATCTCAATAAAGGGCATTCATCACATGGGCATGTTATAGCACTGCTGATCCATGACTTTAAAGAACACGCTCAGACTTCCCAAGCATTATGTAGTATGGTATAGATACCATGTGATACCATCTACAAATCAGGATAATGACAATGATTCAAGCACTGTAAGTTATAATATTTTAATTAAGTTCACAAAAACAGCCTAATTTAAGCTCAATTAAAATGAGTTTGTTGGTCTTCAACACTGACTCACTCTACACAAAATTCCAAATGCATATGATTTCCTGGAAAAGCTCTTTGAAACAACAATAGGAGCTAACATTTTAATTGCATTAAAAAGCAGCAATGTACTTTGGCATGTATGTAAATACATTACTTCAGAAGTCTACAATGTATTTTAAAAGCACTAGGCAAGATTTAACCATGCCTCTGCCTTCATGTCTTTGGTTCCTGACACCATTAAAAACACACAAGTTGTCTCTGAAGATTTTGAACTCTAAAACCAATTAGCACTCCATAAGTGTACTTCTAAATGACCTAGCAAGCTTATTTACAAATATTAACTTTTGTAGAGTAGAACAGTAACAAACGTAAAATTAGATTTCTCTTTACCTGTTTTCACCTTTACTTTATTATTTCCCCCCATCCTCTTACATCATCTCATCAGGCTAAAACATAAGTTTATGGCAGTAGTACAGGACAGCAACAGTTGTTACATTATTTAGTTTGGCAAATATTTTTATTTTTACACATTATTAAATGAGAAGCACTCTCCACTGCAGTGCTTTTGGTATAGAGCCACTTTTGTTGTAGACAAGTCACCTGGCAGCATTCTTATTTGCTTTTGAGCTCCAACACCCTGATATCCCATTCAAATTGCCAAACTCTCATACTTACTATTATTTAAAAAACAAACAAAAAACCCTGAGAAATTAAGTCATGTCAGAGGTTTACTGAGTCTTTTTAGCCTGGCAGCTACTGAAAGCTTGAACATGAAGCAGTATCACATCCTTTTCCAGCACAATTCATTTGGGTATTTGAAAGTAGATAGAGAGATAATGGGCGTATTCTGGACTCAGCACAGGGGAAAGAGCATTGAATCCAGCATTGTGTTACTGAGCGTCCAGTTAGAAGACTGCAAGACCTGGACTGCAACTTCTTCATAGAAGTCTTCCCCAAAAGTTTCAATAGCTGATACATCACAAGAGTCCCCCCCTTCATGCCTCCCTACCTAAGCACAAATGTGTATGACCAGCATCCCCTAGTACGTTTGATATACAAGAACATTCTTACTAAGTTCTTTAGGCACACAGTTTTTCTGTTATACTTTATCCCCACTAACCACTGCATCAACCTTGCTCGTACTACTGATAGGTCAGTTCATTGGCACTACTTGAACTACTAGAGTAATAAAAGTAGATGGAGCGTTTTACCTACTATCAATTTACTTTTCACAACATGTATCAGAAGGAGTAGTCCTCTTCAGAAGTTACTTAACAGAACTTGAAGTATACGTACATCAGCTTGAGATGTCTGGAGACCCTTTCCTCCAGCAGATGCTTTGACTCAGCATACTTCTGTTCTCATGAGGCTCAGAAGCAAGACTTAAGACCATTACCATACACGACTCAATCAGATACAAATTTATCCAAGTTAGCTCAAATCAGTATGTTTCCAACGCCAATTTAGTTTTGAATTCGGTAACTGAGCACCAAACACAAACTCCATGGCTTGTAACTCTTCAAAGAAGGAGCTGCAAGCAAGCTAGCAGGATATATTTCTGTCAGAACGCTAATACTGTCAGCAGCAACAAAACTGCCCTGATTTCAAAGCAGACTAAAAATTGTACTACCATCTCAATATCTGGGGAAAACAAACGTGAAGTACTTGACACTCACAAAAAGTAAAATTTTGAACTGACAGGACTTACTCTGTCACTTATGCTGGCAATAACACGCATGATGACACTAAGGTTGCAAGTTACAGCACCGTAGCACAGCATCTCTACTTGCCTTCTTGGTAGCTTTGTTATTAAGTAATCGTTTTATAAAGAAAGTTAATTTAAGAATCAAAATCAACAAAGCTAAGGTTTATTTGGGTGTATGAGAAAATACCTTGAATGAGTCCAAAATACTTCTCAGACAGGGCCAATATCAGAAACTTAAGTTGCCTACCAAAGCAGCCTGTCACTGGCAGATGTGAGATAACTAAGGAAGTAACTACACACAGCCAGTAGACTAACCATAAAGATCTAAAGGAAAGTTACTTGTAGTTACTTATTGTTTTCCAAAAAGGAGATACTCCACTCTTAAGCCTTAATCAAAGTGCTAACTCAGAAATCCACTACAAAACTAAGATATTTTAATTTTTTGGTACAGACATCTGTGCAAACAGTTATTGATAGTTGATTAAACGATCGCGGGGGCATACATGTGTGTACACATGCACTGGCACACAAAAAGCCAAGGAATGGATTCTGTCAAGTTCCATGCAACTGCACTATCAAGGGCATAATTCAGTGAATATTCCCTTTTGGTGGCAGTGTCAGCTTAAGCCAGAGTTTTATGATAATTACCAAAAGCAGGCTGGGGATTCCCAGTTTGATTAACAACCATCACCATGTCAGTAGTCGGAACAGAGGCTACCATGCATTAAATCCTGTTTATCAAGTATAGCTGTCCATTGACAAACTGGTTAAAAATAAAAAAGTTGAACAAATAGAGATCTCCCCACTGAAATGGACATGTCATCTGGGAGAAAAACATTTCAGGGAAGTTTCACTTCTAGGGAGGAGAGAGAATGACATACAGGAAAATTTCAATATAAATAGAGGTCTCCACAACCTCGAAAAAAGAAAGGCTATTAAAACTACCATGCTCTGTCAGGAAGAGACTTTCTTCACACACACAATCCAACACACAAGGCAGGCAAGTGCGCAGACTTCAAAAAACAAATTTAAAGCAGGACGGACAGTTGAGCTAAATACAAGGCAAAAGAAAACAACCCTTTGTTCAAGCCAAGTGCATACGGACTTATATATGTAAGTCAAATATCTGTAACTGATTTTACACATTTTGGCTATTGTTAAAAAAATATAAGTTGAAATACTCATCTTTGCCTTCCTTAAGAGAAGGCTGACTGACAGTTATTGGTCAACATCAAGGCACTCCATCCACATGGGTATGTGCATCTCCAACATGAAGAAACAGGGACACCAACAAGCATCCTTCTTACTAATACACTGCTCCATCAAGAGCAAAAGGGTATGAACTTTAGAACACTGAATAAGCTGGTTGGAGAGCTATTTTGCAAAAACAAGACAGAATACTTTTATAGTGACAGACGTGAAAATCTCTCAGAAACACAATGTATTTGTAAGAAACACAACTCAATTTAGAAAAAACAACTTTAAGCCTGACAAAGTAATCCATGATTGAAGAAGTTATCTTAAATAAGATCTATGTTTAAATGAAAGAAATGCATTTTAGTGTTTAAACAACCACTTAGACAAATTGTTTAAGGAATCATCAGTATTTTACCTCGAAGTGAAACTCTGCAAGTTTCTCTTCCAAAACCCACGTTAAATTAACCAACTTGTAAAGTACATAGAAACCAGTTCAATGATTTCAGTTGTGGAATAGTCTTGAAAGAGAGCCTGTATTTAGTCCAAAAAAAGCATTTAACTTACTGAACTTCTAACAAAGTGACTGCCTATAATTAACAGAAATCAATATATCACACAGTAAAAGAAATGCAGACTTAAAAAACCCAAGGTCCCTTATGCTTAAACTTACAATCAAAAAACAAGAGAAAAGCTCTACTCATTCAATACATGCCTGGTATCTCTGCACACTTATAAAGTATAGCAGAACAGAAGCATATTAACGAAGATTCAGAGTTGGCTCTAGTACCAGACGATGGAGCTGATCCAGTTCTGAAATTCCAGCCCATCAAACAAACACAAGATGAACTAAGTTAGATAAACCAACTGCACTCATACATTTCTCTTCAGGGGTGCCACACAGTGGAAGCTCAGCTGTGAGTCTGAATTTTAACATACTGTGGCAAGCCCAAGCAAAGTTAACTGTATGTCATATGCCAACTGGAGTCTTCAATTGGGAAAGACCTTCAGTGGTCCTTCTTGTTTCCAAAAGGAGATAAAGAAATATTTTAAGGGAAGTACCATGGTAACCCTGCATTACAATAAAATTAACTTAAAGCAGACAAGAGCACTTGCTGGAAAGCCACTGTAGATTACGGATCAAATTACAAAAGCCAGAATTACTGCATTATACTAGTCAGCTACAATGCCATCCTCTGAATTTTCACTCTCCAGAATAGCACTTTAGAGTAAGAAAACAACTGTGTTGCTACTGGCTCAAATATCGTCTTTGAACAAATAGTTGTCAGGTGAGCAATGCTATTTTGACAAAGGCAACCATTAGCTTATCTGTGTACATCCTTATCTCCAGAATCATCTTCATTTACTTGGAAGTGCTATTCGCCCTGAACACACCACAGGCATTCCTTCTTCATAATGAGCTCAGTATCTGCATTTATGCTCCCTTCAGCAGATGACTAATATTACAAGCACACTATTTTGATTGACACCTAATACCATAGCTGCCATTATCACTTACATCATGCTAAAACATGAAGTGTTACCCACATCTATTTGGAGAGTAAAAGAATACAGAATTGCTTTGACACGTTGTCAAGAAGCACTGTCAAGCTTCACCCACCATAGCTGTTTTCTGTTTCTCCATCTTACAAGGTCATTAACTAACATACAAGTAGAGAGGATTCTACATTGTAGCTACACATTCAATTTACTTTTTAATATTATATAGTAACATGCCCTTACAAGACAAAGTTCAAGAAATATTCAAGTGACTTACCATTCAGAAGTATCAGTACACCAGTTTTTTGTTTTGTATCCCATTTATAAGAACACATTGTTCATACCCCAGAGGCTCAATATGTCTTGTGGCCAACAGAACAGATAAACTAAACGATGCTTGGGAACAACAGCAAATTAAATCCTTATCCCTTTTTCAGGAAAAATGAATCCTGATTTCAAAAACGCAGATTTGAGTTCAAGACCCCAGTGAATTTGATATAGTTTCTAGAATTGCTAAGTTTCTGTCTTCTCCAAGAAGCTCTATTTCCAAGTCAAAACATTTTTCAACTAGTCTTGTTTGAGCAGTCAGATGAAAAAAGGTACGATACGTGTTCAAAATCCAAGTCATCTTTGTCAATGCATATCTTCTGCCTGTACAGTTTGCTTGACTGTCAGTTTGCTTAACAGTTGCTCTGCCTGGATTTACTACCAAATAGGCTTTGACAATGATTGCTATTTAATCCTATGTAATACCCAGATGCAACTGTTCCCACATCAGAGGACAGCTTAAAAACACAGTGTCCTCCCCAGCTACATACAAGTCTGGAGTCATGCACTAGAAATCTTGTAGCTGCAAAACTCAACAACAGGAAGGACCACTATTGCAAATAAAAGCTATTAATCTTCTATATATTTATCTATGACAAGCAAATAATTATAAATAAGGCTCCTAACTCCTTATTTCAAATTTCAGTTTAATAATCTGAACTTTCTAATGTTTGTACTTTAGGCAATGACATGCCAATAAAACTGAGTAAGAGAGTTCACCACCTGAGTGTCTGGACTTAAGCCACCCTTCATACAGTACGCCACAAACGGTGAAACCTGAAATATGCAACGCAATGTAATTTAAATTCAACAGTCAGCCTTCTCTCTGCCCACTCATCTTACACAAGCCTACTGTTTCAACTGTAGAAGCTGAACACTAGGTGGACATGCACTAGCAATTCTCAGTTATTATTGCCACCTTTACACCTGCCAGCTTCAAGGATCTGCAATTTTTTTTGTATTTGGATCATCTGGAAACTTAATCCTATGCTTTGTTTTTATGAATTCTACTATCTAATCATCAAGGTACAATAACAAACATTTCTTACATAAAAAGCCTCACTATACATGAGAATTTGCTAGCAAGGAGATCGCACATAAGTATATAACAAAATCTAGAATTATTTCCTTCATCATTTAATCTCTGTTTATATTTACATGAAACAGAATCCTTCAATTATCCTTGAACATCCACATCCCAGTTTCTGAAATTCTTATCCTCCTGAAGAAGATATTGCCATGATCTAAATGAAAGTTGACATACATACTGCCTTAGAAAATTAAAACTGAAGTGATATATTTAAAGTTTATCCTGATCTCTAAAACACTAGAAAATCCTTTCCAAAACAAAACTAAAAAAACCCTATCAACACCACAATATTCTGTCTAGTTACTACTCTACAGACATGAACAAATAACCTGAACAATTATTAACTGTCTGATAAATTTATCATTTCAACGTAACACATACCTAAGATTTCGATAATGCTCTACCATCAACAATTTAATTAAGAACAGACTAAGCATTAGTAGGGTGAGTAACAACTCCTGCCTACAGCACCAGATGATAAAACCAAAGATAAATTACAGTGGAGAAGAATATTCTGCTTGATTTCACCTTAAAGATATCTAATGCTCCATTATTTCATCATCTCTAATCAAAAAGCCAACATACCTGAATAATAATATGACCTATGGATTTAAACTTGTTAATGCCAGCTATGAGTATGAGAGATTAGCGCATTCAGTTAAAAGTAACTGGCTCATTTGGGTTAGGTTGACAAAGACAAGATATTAAAAACAATTGTAAAAATTTCAGTTTAATTGCCATTTTCCAAGACTGACTGAGAGTGCGTCACAGTGACACAGGGCACACGTGCTAGCACAAGAAATCCAGGCCATAACTGGAGCACTTCTGGGCAAACCGACTCAACGTCTCTACTCCGCGACAGCTCTGGTGAAGTGCCACATCTTATCAGGCTACAGCTTAAGTCTTATTCACAGGCTGTTGTTTTAATGCTTCAGGAAAAGCTGAATTCAAACTTGGCATCTGCAATACCTACATTACCCAGTTTACACCAAGGAAAAAGGAATATGCTTATATGCTTTAAATTAGACACTGCCACTTTGGTGCTTAAAGAACTGAAAGACATTTAAGATGACGACCCTGAATTAAGACAGTCCTTTCTCTCTCATTGTAATCTGGAATATTATTCACTGCTGTTCTGTATGGCAGAAGCATTTGGGCAAAGATTCCAGCTTCCCTGTCAGCACTGGTCTTCCACAGACTTGTTTAACAACTTGTACAGCAGAACTAGGAGCAAGACGGAATTTCCAGATTTCTGTATACGTTTGCCAATATTTCATGAACCTTGCCTTTTGTTTCCAGGACTTCCAAACAAAGCAGCATGATTTTGTTAAAGCAGCTAACAGCAAATTAGCTCATAAAAAAGTGTTACGCTAAGAAAAGCTTTTTTTAAGTAAATCAAGAAAGACAGGATCCTCTTCTATTATTTTGCCTGTGCTCACCATGTAATAGCATGCCTCCCTGATGCGTGTATCAGAAAGCGTCACTGACAGCTATACAAACGGGAAAACATTTGATCTGTGTCACAGCAAACGCGTCAATCTGCAGCACTGATACCTCTCCTGACAGACCTAGGACACGGGCTGTCCTAGTTGAGGGCCACCGCGATTCCATTTCAGCCTGCTACACAAAAAAGAAAATTACTAAACCCCCCTGTTCTTCTTCAGGAAATGAGAGTACAAAGGAAGCCAACAAGGAATCTCTTTCAGCCATTTCCAGACAACATGCCTCTAACATGACTCAGGCACTTGAAAGAGTGTTTTACCATGAAACACTGCTCCATACATCAGCAATTACTTCAGTAAGACTATGCCAACTATGTAAGCAATTCCACTTTTAACAGGATGCCAGGGTTTACTGCTGAATATGAATGCAGCTCACTGTGACAGGCCAGTAAGTATCTATGTAGCACTACACGCTGGCCTCTCCAACATCGTGTGGGCAAACCTATCAAAGAAACAATTATCCCCCGAAGAATTAAAAAAAAAAAAAAAAAAAAAAAAAAGACAGTCTAAACACACTACCTAACTCCAAGCTAAACATGGGCTACATAGGGAACTCTTTCATTCTCAACTGCAGGCAGATTTGGGCCAGGCCTGCAACTGCTGACTTCTCCCCAGCAACTGCCCGGCGCAGCCCCGGTGCTCCCACCATGGGGACCAGCTGCGCCTGCCTGTAACCCTGAGAGACCACCGCCAGCAGGCCCCTCCGCTCCTCAGCGCACCCAGGCACCCCGCCAAGGCACAACGCCGCGCGGTGTTCTAACAGCTTGCACACCTACAGCAAGCAAAAGCACAGGTGGGTAAAGGAAAAAAAAAAAAAAAAAAAAAAAACAAAACACAAAACACCACCAAAACAAAACTATAAACTGACCACTGTCCTCATTTTCTGTACCCTCTCATACAATCTCATCCCCTTGCTCATGTTCTATTTTTTCTTGAAGTATCATTGCAGGATTAATTCACAGAGTTAGAAGTTACAGCTTTGTTTTTCCAAATCATTCTTTTTAGTTTACGTGAGTCCTTCAGAGAGATTTGGATTTGGGAATAAGGTGTAAGCTTTTCACTAGTCATAGAAGCAATTCTCATTCTCCAAGTTTTTTTTAGTAATAAATCCTATTTAAATTTAATTCTCAGTATATTATTGCTCAAAACTAGTATATTAGTTCAGTGTTGGCATATCTGAAAATCAATTGTAACTCTCAGTACTACACATCTCACCCTTCATCTTAAGAAAATTCCTCACACTTAACATTCAGGCAGTTTGTAGGATTAACTTTACAGAGGCCTACGTGCAGAAAGCCACCTGAATTTGAGCAGCATTGTGATGCTGCCTGAGTTTGGGTTTTTTAGTACCCCTTTGTCACAGCAGTTAACTGCAGCTTTAGTATTCTGCCCTTAGAAATAATGTTTACACGTCAGACTTTTGTAGCTTAAACTTGCACAGGAAGGTGCACAGGATAGTAAGGATCTGTAAGCAGTCAAACTGGGTAGTCTCAAGACATTTGCCTTTAATATAAAAAGATACTTAGATTTTTGTCTTCACCTACAGTTCTTCACTGCCTTACAGGAATTCTCTGACATAGTAGATAGTCCATGATTTCCTTTCCACCTGTAGCAGAAATTATGCCGCATTTCTTTCTTAAAATTGCTGCCTTTCACCAGGAGCAGTCTGCAGCTATGTCCATGATGGCAACATAGAAGCGATTTCCCTATTCTGCCTCAGTTTTCTGAGTAATAAACTTTCTTCACTCACCCAACTGCAGAAACAAAGTTTCAACATCAGCCAGTACTTCATGCTGTCCTTGCGGCTTTCTTTAGACCTATATTTAACCATCTGTACTTTAAGGTCTTCAGATGCTAGTGGATATTCAGATTCTCTCTACACCCTTTAAGCAAACAGAAGCCTGTAACTTGAAACAAGTCAGACATGATTTACCTCTGGTAAACCCATGATGGTTATTTCCAATCAACAACAGCACCTTCACATGCCCATAACTGACTTCCAAGTGGACATTGGTTCATGATTTTTCCATGGATCAAAGTGAAGCTCACCAGCCTGTAGTACTCTGGAAAATGCTTCTTGCCCTTCCTGAAGACGGGTGGAGCATTTGCTGTTCTCTAGTCATTGAGAAACTCCTCCAATCTCCATGACCTTCCAAAGATGATAGAGTGTGGCTATTCTAATGTCAAGCAGATCTCTCAGCACTCTCACATGCATCCCACCTGGTCCCATGGACCTTGCATAGGTCAAGACTTCAAAAGCTCCCTGACTTGAGCCTCTTCCACTACTGGTTGTTCCTCTCCTCCCCAAATCCTGTCTGTAATTGCAAAGACCTGGTAGATCTTCTGATGGAAAAGAAGGCAGTGAGTACCTCAGCCTCCTCTGCATCAATGGTAACTAAGTCACCAGCCCCACTCAGCAGCACACACACATTTTCCTTTATTCTTCTGCTGTTAACATAGCAGCAGCAGCTCTTCTTGTTGCTCTCAATGTCCATCTCTTATTTCAACTCTGGCTGAACTTTTGCTTTCCTCTGCGTTACTACTTGGCATTTCTCCTGCAGATAAACTGATACCATGAACTTTCTTGGACTTCACCTAATTCACTGCCTCAAGAGCTTCACCCTTGAACTGATTGCTCCTAAAGTCTAATTTATCATTGGACCTGGCGGGGAAGGTACAACATGACCATCTCATTGTGCAGAGACATTCCTTATTACCATTCAGTTTTCACAACCTGTTCCGAAAATCCTAGTCTAACTTTGTACACTTACTGCTGAGCCCCTAAAAATACATTTCCTAAATGTATTTCTCATTCTTATTTGCTCACTGAAAAAACACCCAGAATGCAGCTTATTCTTAAAACAGGGAACAATTACAGGAAATGGTGGGATAAGTAATACTACTATTTTCAGTATGATAGAATAACTCAATCCTAATTCTGCTGGAGTAACCTCTCTGATGAGACAATCTGCAATCAAACTTTGAGCTCCTTTATGTAAACAAAATTAAATAAACATATTAACAAAGTCACTGTTAGGATTGCATATTAGCATCCAAAGTTCTGAGCTATTTTCCTCTTCAAGTGAACCATCTCAGAAAATCCCATCTATTTATCACCCTATTAACTTTCCTGTTACAAATCCAGATGAATGCAGCAAGCAAGTTGTTAAATAGGAAAAGATGCCAACAATATCATAGGCCTATAATTCGATCTCTGAAGAAAAAGTGACAGAGGAAGCATGAGCATTGTAAATATCCAAAGAAGATCTAAAGATTGTTTTATTGACCATCAAATGACAGCAACATTTTTAACAATTAAACCTTGAGCTAACCACAGAGTCATCAAGTTCAAAAACATGGGTGGTCAACCTGTCATATATAAGGTTGTGATAAAACATCATAAATTACCATAAGATCATTCACTTCTGTCAAAGCAAACCTAACAATTTATCCATTTGCATCCACCTCCCTTTAGTAATCTTCTGTCAAAGGTTAACAGAGAGAACAGCAGCTTTCTGTAATTTCAAACATTCCGACCAAGAAAAACAGTAAATCCTGGGGATGTGTGTGTGAAGTGTTGTTTGTGCCTTTTTTGCACATTTAAGTTTAACAAGCCAAATATCCAGCAGATACAGTCATAGCCTGTTTGGGGAACTGTAGTGAATTTTTAGACAAATAAGGCATTCTACTTGGGAGGTTGAGAAATACAATAAACGTAATGGACGGTTAGATCAAAAATGCTATGCTTGCAAACTACAGCCTGCAAGAAATCATCTTTCTAGGAACACATCTATCTTCTCTGACTGGAAGAAAAGTTAAACAGCTTCTAAGAGGGATTTTGACAAATAGATGAAACTACTTTCTTCTTTAAATAAAGATAGCTGGAGTCAGGTGCTAAACTAAGCATTTGCTTTGGTTTTGACTGCAGTTACTCCTACTACTCCTATAAGTAAAACAGCAGTAGTAGCCTAAGCTGGATCAAGTCTGATACTGCCATTCCTAATTACATTGCCATTAATCAGCGCAAGTATCACAGAAAGCGTAATTCCACTGATGCTTCTGCTTAACACAGCACTTCAAGCTAATATGATTATGACAGGTTTAGTTGCACTTCACTCCAGTAGCTTCATATTCCTTTTGCCAAGTTGCACAGGGGAGAGACTTCAGTCTTCCAAATACTGCAGTTCAGGATCAGGAAAATCCTTCCTCATTGTAGGTGAGCAAATACCTGAACTAATTTGTATCTGGCAAGTTTGATTATGACAGAGAACACATGGTAACAGGCTTCAGGTTGGAAACCCCTCCAACAAATCACCCATGAAAAATAACTTATTTTATCTGAATTTTTGGAAGTCAGTGAAGCGATAATATTACAGCTCTGAACATACACACCTTTCCTTTTATTACTTAACTTTTTCCACTCTCTCAAGAGATCATCTTCGTGTAAAATTTCTCAGTTTAGTTTTCCAAAGCAAGCCTTTTCCATCATGTGGCAACCCCTACAATGCAGCAACTGTAGGCTCTGGCCCAAAGCAAAGGAAGGGAGCTCACCTCACCTACTCCAATGGCTCTGTTGCAGGGGCTTTTACACTGTAAACTGCCAACTTATCAGTGTGTGACATGTCAAACTGCTGCTATCTACATTTCAGTTATATAATTAGATGAACTGATCTATTTGGAGTCCACAAAAGTGTAAACATGACAAACCAACAAATCACCATACCTCCATCTATAATGCTCATCTGACGGGAGACTAAACATCTAGTTTAGTTGCGTTCCTTAAGAACTGACAGCAAAGTACCAGGTAAGCCCTGCACAACGATCCTGCCTGCAATATATAGTATTTTTTTTTTAAATTATGAACTCCTCAAATGTCTTTTCAGGTTAGGCACCTCCGTCTTCTGGATACTTGGAACCTTCTATTTTAGCAGAAATTTCTCCACCATCTAGCTTTCATAAAATCATTTAGGTTGGAAAAGACCTTTAAGATCATTGAGTCCAACCATTGACCTAGCACTGCCGAGTCCACCACTAAACCATGTCCCTAAGCACAACATCTACACCTCTTTTAAATACCTCCAGGGATGGAGACTCAACCACTTCCCTGGGCAGCCTGTTCCAATGCCTGACTACCCTTTCGGTGAAGAAATTTTTCCTAATATCCAACCTAAACCTGCCCTGGCGCAGCTTGAGGCCGTTTCCTCTCGTCCTATCGCTTGTTACTTGGGAGAAGAGACCGACCCCCACCTCGCTACAACCTCCTTTCAGGTAGTTGTAGAGAGCAATAAGGTCTCCCCTCAGCCTCCTCTTCTCCAAACTAAACAACCCCAGCTCCCTCAGCCCCTCCTCATAAGACTTGTGCTCCAGACCCTTCACCAGCTTCATTGCTCTTCTTTGGACACGCTCCAGCACCTCAAGGTCCTTCTTGTCGTGAGGGGCCCAAAACTCAACACAGTACTCGAGGTGCAGCCTCACCAATGCCAAGTACAGGGGCACTATCACCTCCCTGGTTCTGCTGGCCACACTATTTCTGATACAAGCCAGGATGCTATTGGCCTTCTTGGCCACCTGGGCACACTGCTGGCTTATGTTCAGCGGGCTGTTGACCCACACCCCCAGATCCTTCTCTGCCGGGCAGCTCTCCAGCCACTCTTCCCCAAGCCTGTAGCATTGCATGGGGTTGTTTCTCATCCACCTTAATAATAACCTCATTTCCTTTCCTTTCCTTTCCTTTCCATTAAAACCACAATGATCTACATTAAGGAGTTCACCCCACCAAACCAATCACAAACATTTATTCAATTTATTTAAAAAAAAAAAAAAAAAAAATCTATTTCACTTACCACTGCAATGCATCTCTTCTGCAGAAGTTACATAACTGGAAATATGAATCCTGTCCAGTTAAAACATTTCCAAACTTCAATATCAGACCTGATTTAAAAATGTGTTGATAACTCATTTTCTAAAAATTGTTTGTTAACTATAAGAATGCTATAAATGCTGACCTTGTTTCTTGCATTTAGTGTTTCTAGCATCCTGAAGCTTAAGCTTCAGTTAATTACATTTATATATGATACGATTCTATACATATACAATATTATTTAACTTCCACAAAAGATTTTAATGGGGCTGAGCTAGGCATTTCCTTTCTGTCCCACTGAGATTAAATACATTTAACTTTGGAAATCAGGATCAGCCACCAGACCATGTTTTACAGTAATGCTGCAGAACAGAGAAAAGCAAAGCCAGGATGGCAGTGCTTTTTGTAACACTGCAGTTGAATTTGTCAATGATCTCCCTGCCTTAAAAGCTTCTTCTGTTTAATGTTTTAACTATTTTTATGGGAAATTTCAGATCGAATTGCAATAAGAGATTGTTTCTGGAGGTGTTTCAGAAAAATCAGCAAGGTTGGTTGGTTTGTTTGAAACAGATAAAGAGATAATTAGCTAGCAGGAATGTCTTAAAAGCATCTAGCTTGTGGCAAGGGCATAAGGTGTAGCCCAAACCCCTCTTGGCAAAATTCATACTTTGCAATGGAGATGAAGTTAAACATAATTTTTTGCATCAAACTGCTATTCAGAGAAAATCAATTTAGTTCTAGAGGTAAAAATTACAATAAGAAAGTTCTTTTATGTCTTGAAACACATAGCATGAAGAACACTTAAAATGAACATTGAGAGACTCATCTTGGAAGTGTGAAATGCCAACCACAACATACATGCTATTTAACATTCATGTCAGATCGGCGCGTATTACTAACGCTTAACAATTCTGTGCACACTTAGAGAGTGCTACATAATTCTTTCCCAGTTTTTCAAGGAAAGCTTCTCAAGCATACAAAAATTCTCTGGAAACATACCTGCAAATTTTCTATTGCATTTAACCGAATCTTTAGTTAAATTAAAAAACTTCTAAGCTAAAATGCCTTTGGTATCCTCTACCTTATCAAATACTCGCCAACGTTCAAGAAGATGTCATATTCACAGTGTAAAGATCTGCTGGTTTTGTTTTGGGTTTTATTGTTGTTGGGTTTGGTTTGGTTTGGTTGGTTGTTTTTTTTTTTTTTTTAAAGCAGGGGAATTCAACTAGAATCTACAATATTATCCCATGTCTTTATGGCAGTCAAATACTGAACTTTTACGTACTCTTGTAGTAATTTCCTAACCTTTACAAAGGTTCTCTATTTTTAGAAGTACAGACTCTTCTCTGAACTATTAATTTAAAGGATTTTTTTAAGTCATCCAGAAAGGGGTTGTCTTGACAACTATGCAAATTCATTCTACACTCACAACTTAAGCACACAGTACCACCTGTAACATAACTCGAATACAATTCTGGAGGTATCAAGTATATCAAGAGCCAAGAGGTTAGTTTAGCCTGCATGTCCACCTCAGCTACTGGCCTACATTATGCCTTAGGTAGTTGTGCCAGTTGCATCTATTTGTGAAATGATGCATGTACTGTAAGCAAACCTACAGAGAGCAAATCTTTTTAGACAGGCTAACACCCATGCATTCACGCTGACATGCTTTCATTTCTTTCTGACACTTTAGAGCATCTTGCTCATGTCCCTGCATTGATGGAAAAGATTACCCAGTCAAAAAAGATTTCACATTTCTCCAAAATAATTGTCAATAGCTGGACTGATTGATTTTTTTCTTAATACCCACTTATCAGTTAATAAATTGGCTTTGGTTTAGCTCATACCCAGACTTTGTGGAATCCAAGACTGCTTAAGGCAAATTGAGTTTGAGGAAAAAAAAAACGTTCCAGCTCCTGAACACAAGAGATTAACTCCACATCCCAGCTTTCGCCAGTCAACTGAGAGGATCAGACCTGATCAAAAGCAATCCACAAAGGTGTTTGAACATGGCAAATTCTCATATGAACATATACGTGAGGTACAACAAACTCCATTTCAAAGACTTCATGTGAGAAAAATGACGCAAAGAGAAATCGAACACCTACCTTTGAGCTTCACCCAAATATATTTCCCCCCCCTCAACAGTTTCCACTTGAATTATTAGCAAGTTTTTTCCTTGGTGTACCATTGTGTTGTAGATGAAAAAATTCTGAAATTTCACTGAAGGGGAAAAAAAAAATTCATACAATACTAAAACTTCAAGAATCCTCATTTATAAAGGTTGGTGAAAGCTTGTAAAACAGGTGCAATAGTTAAGCTATATCCACCTATAGCCAGCATGCACCTTTCTAGGCATTGCTGTACTTCACCAATACAATCATTAGACAATCTATATAAACTCCCAATTGAACTAAATAGCCAGCAATTCCTTTTAAGCCAATGAATCTCAGGTAAAATTCTCTGACATGCAAAATGAAAAAGCTCCTGGTCACAAGCTACACATGGGATACATTAAAGCCTCGGTTTAAGTTAAAACTCTTTTAAGACTGAATTTACTGGTTATGAACAGGTGGAAAGCACATCTACAAACTTACAAAGCCCTTCTTTCTTACACATTCTTACACTCAATTGATAAACACTGTTGATTTATAAACTGCATTCTAAGCTATACTATTTAAGTCTCATAATAATTCTGATGATTTGTAACAGCATATATGTATGTGTGTGTGTGTGTGTGTGTGTGTGTGTGTGTGTATATATATATATATATATATAATGTGGTGTACAAAGGAAGAGGCTTCACACTTTCTCTGTTTGCCATTAAGCAGAGACCTTACAGTCCAGAGGCACAGCACCAAGATAATCCAGAGAACCTCTGTATAAAAATTAAAATTATTTACTTAGATTTCTGCCAGGGGCAAAGTTGGCTTTTGCACACACTTCTTTGTTCAAAAGACTCTCTATAAGACAAGCCACAAACTGGATGGAAGGCACCCTGACCCTTTCTTTTTTTTTCCCCCAGAACAGGCCACTTACTCATTTGACAGTGTTAATACTGACTGCCCCAGAGACTTCCAACACCTCGAATCACCTTCAGCTTGACTCAATACCAGCTTTGTCACACACATGCCTATCAGGCAGCAGGACCAGCCGCAAACTTTAAGTTAAGAATGCAAATGGAAATTCACCAGGCACACAGTGAAGCCCAATAAGAGACTTGAGTCCTTGCCTCCTACTATAGTTTTAAATTCCTTTCACACTCTAACGTGTTCTGAACCGTTAGCATCTTCTATAGCTTTACCTTACACCTTAATGTTATACCTCAAGCATACAAGTTCTCCAGGTAGCAGCAGCCACTGCGGTTTAGTTCATGCTATTTCAACTTTAAAAGATTTATTTTTAGTCTTAAAAGATCTTAAGAACTGCTTTTATTGTTCCTCTCATGATACAGCCAATCAAGAGCTTGCGCAATTAAGCTATTTAGATAGGTTGAGCTTTAATCTACTCAAGCTAGGCTGAAATGCTGCAAGTAAAACAAGGCTTAACTACGTATTGGCACTTAAGTGACCAAAGAAGTACCCAAACAATTAAGTTGGGATCTGGTTTTCCTTGGAAGCCTTCCTTATTATTGTCAGCCTGCCCATCTGAAGAGACAAATTTCCAGTATTACCAGATAACTTAAAGCATTCATAACATTTGTTCTGGTGGCTTCTGTCAAGTTGTCACAGTGCTCCTAGATCATTTAACCTGTGGAAGAACACTGAGTCACTCTTTAACAGAAGCAGAGCTCCGTTCACAATAACAGGCTCAAACCTAATATTGACATAAGCTTCCAAATACAACAGAAATCCTGGAGAATTTTATTTAGGAGGCTGATACACAGATGCAAACTCATAAAGAACAGGCAAAATTGCCAAACCAGCATCTTGGTGTAGAAGGTTAACACCGCAGTCCACATGTTAGTTCAGCTTTTCAATGCCTCCCTACCTACACGTCTGTGTACAAGTAGGAAATCCTGACACACGGACTCCTATCTTTTCAGTTTCCATACCACTGTACAAGAGTTAAAAAATTCAATGCCAAAATGTCAACAATTCCATGAACACTATTCTCATTTCAAGGAACTTATAGAGGCCATAAACGGCAGCTATGATAAACAGACAGGGAAAATAAGAAGAAACATCCCTTTGCCTTCCCTGCCACTCCCCAATTTTCATTATCTTGATGAATACAAACCTAACCATCAGCAGGCATCATCTTCTGTCTAACCAGTCTGATTATTATAAATAGCTGTTACCTAATTTTCTTTGATCTAGAGCCTAAGAAAGCTTACTCATTTAGAGTGGTTTTTAAGCTGGTTTTAGCAGAAAATGGAATGAGGAAGACATGAAAATATCTGATTGGAGGGAATAAGGCTGTCACAGCTCTCCTTTTTATTAATAACAACTAGGGTACAGTTCTGGGTCACTAAGTACAGCACCAACATCTTCTCCGTTTCCCACACTGAACTGAAAATGAGGCTTCACAGTCGAAAGAACTGTCCATGAACCATTCACTGGATAGGACAAGAAGCTGAAACTGTATACTTTTTCCCCATAGTTTTCAAGAACATAAAGAGACTACAAACTGCTTCATCTCAGAGGTAAACGCAAAAGGCCCGTACTCAGACAGAATGCCCATCTAAAACCACATGTAGTGGTAACAGCATTAGTTATGCTTCCTGCTTTAACACTGAACACAAGAAGTAAAACTGTCCTTCATTTCCATTTCAGGCTAGCAGAAATACAAAATGTCAGTTACATTTCAGAATTTAGCTTAATTGACAGAGCTTTTATTTTCGTTTCATGTACTGACTCGAGTAGCTTTCCAGTACCGCTAAGGAGTCCAGTCGTCTTGTGTGCATTTTGTGCTGCAGTTAGATCCTGTCACTTACCTTCCCTGGCAGCTCTTTGCTCCTGCTGCAACAGCTTGCATATTAGTTTTCATGTGTAATTCTTCAGTCTGCTTAGACTGTATTTACAGATGGGATTTCTCAAGTATGTTTTCCATACTTTTTCAAGAACAACTTACTTTCAAAATTCATTTTAAAAAAACCCTGTAATCTCTTTAAAAAAAAAAAAAACAAATTAGAAAAAATCTGCTCATCTTCTTTAACAATGCTAAACATATTGGTAGATAGAGCTTCATCCTCAGACAACACCCTACTTATTGGAGATATAGGGAAAAAATTTCTCTGCTATTAACTGTCCCTGTAGACATATTTTCTAACTGATAATATTACTCAGATCTTCCTTTTTGCAGAGTGTTGGCAGTATTTCAAAAGTGAGTCAGTCTCTTAAAATACATATTGCATCACCGTAGGGATACCGTTCAAGAGTCCACTTAAAATTTACATGGAACATTCTTTCTAAAACCTATTTCCAGAAAGTTAATGCCCTTTGAGAGCAAAGCAAGCAAAAGTGTTTCAGCTACTGGCTCTCAAGGAGTTCCTAAGCACCAGCTAAAGTGATGTAACAATTCAGCCATCAACAGGCAATTAACCGAGCCATTCACCTTTTGAAGATCACAAGCAACTTCTTGGAAACAGTTCTTTTTTTTTTTTTTTTTTTTTTTGCAAGATGCCTCTTCACTGGGTACCTGACTAGCCATATTCCTGCCAATTGCACGTTATGTATTACTTCCACTCGACCTGGTGATACTAAGCTGTCAGTTGCCCTAATGTTACTTTCCATATCTCAGTGTTGCCCTCTCATGCTAATTTCTCCACAATCAGCCCACTGATAAACTATCCTGTTCTGACTCTAGCTTCATCCCTTGATGTATCTCCACTCATTAGTTACTGCAAAAAGCAAGAATACGCTAATACAAAAAGCATAAAACCCCTAATGCTCTACCCCTGTTAAAGAAACAAAATGGCAACACAGCATTGGGACACTAACGGTGCTGAAACAAATTAACGCCAGTTGTCACTGCTGAAGTTATTGGTGACATCAGTTATCAAGAAATCTTAACTGAATGCATCATTTGATAGAGCAATGGATAGCTTGTTTAGCTGAACTCAGCCAGAAGGACCTTACCCTCATAAGCATGGCTTACAAAGACTTTTAAAGCAAGAAAAAATTAGGTATCTTCTATCTCCTCCACTCAGCAGTGCTCCAAACCCAAACAGTCTCTAGTCCCCATTGATGCTCAGACAAGCTAAGCTGTCCACACAACTAAACAATTCAGCTTTCAGCCAGATAAGCAAAAAGAAAGCATGCAAATGAAGCCAATGTTCCCTTCTATCTACAGAGGAACTAAGAGCATTTGTGGAAATTTTGCAGCAGATGATCAAGACTGAATTAGAAATACCCTCTGCATGCCACAGATAATTTCATTTGAGGGCTGCAGTGATGCTTACAGAGAGCATCTGACAAGCTTTCAGACAAGCCCTATCATGAGATTTTTCTTCTTCTTAAACAGAGCGAAGATGCAGACTGTGGCTGGTGGATTCCCAAGCTGATCTAAAGAGCCCATGTCCCCAGCTGCTCATTCCTGCCCCTACACTGCTCCCACTGTTGTGCCAACAGAAGTATTTGTGCAGCTGCGTGATGAAAAGCAGCAGGGAACTGATCCAGCCAAAGAGTAATCTGCTGAAAAGACTAGGGGGAGCAAGGTCTTACACTGACTCAGTTTTGTTCAAACCCACTGTGCAGAGGAACCAGCATGAGCAGCCAGGAAGCTCAATCTGGCACTGCTTCCGAATTGCAAACTGAGTTATAGCCTAAGGTGAAGATCCTTTTTATCCTCTTTCTCAGTAGGCTCTTTCTGCTGAGTGCCAAATCAGCTTTAAGACTCCTTGCTAAAGAAGTGAGCTGGTTTGCTAAAACATGAGCTGGTGTAGTTGAGGCCCCAATCTTGTCTCCTACGCTAACCAAATCCTGTCAACAGCTTTCCTGCCAGTGTCACAAAAGGAGGCTTTTGTAATGCTTTTCCCTGCAGGTGACTTCAGCTAGGATAAAGACTTAACAATAACCCAAAACCAATGCTTACAGTGCACTTGCAACTCTCCCTGGCAAATGACTGCAAGTATTCAACTTACAATATTTATAGCTTAATTTTTGGAACTATACATTACCGATAGAAGATACAATAATTACTAGCCATTAGAAATCCTAACAATTTGTAATTAAGCCATTTATTCCTCAAGTAGCAAAGAAAATTTGTAAAAATTCTTTCCTCCCCACCCGCACAAGCATGAAAAAAAAATAGTGCTATGAAAGGTAAGAGCAGATGACCAGAGCCTGGGGGAAACCGATCACAGAAACAGTATCTACAAGCAGCCCACTAGAGCTGAGCAGCAGCACAATTAAAACCAAGAACTACCGAGAAGATTTGAGCATAATTTTTCAACACCTTGTAATAAACTTAAAACAATGAAGTTTAAATAAGATTCTTTCGAGACGTATAGGAAGAGTACAAAAAGCATAAAATCTTGGGCCACATGCTTTCTTTATTTCTTTAAAGAATTAAATCAAGCTACACATCACAAAGCCATGCCCTATGCAGTTCCCCTGGATTGTCTCACAGCCCTCAAACCAGCATAACATTAGCAGATCCTTACAGTCCTGTTACCTACTTATGTATATCCTATGCTGCAATGAGGCCACCAAGTGCTGAATGGTTTGTCAAGCTGCAAGGAAAGCCACAGCAGACGTTGTCCTCCTCAAGCATGGAGAGCCAGGAGTAAGAGATGGGAGAAGAATGCAATGCTGGATGATGGTTCACCTCCACAACCAGTGCAGTCACCTCCAGTTGCTTCACTCCTGTTCATCACGGGGAAAGCAATCAGCAGCATCCAAGGCAAAGGCTGTAGGTGCGACTCCATCCGGGCAAAGGAAGAATATGCTATGGAAACAGTGGAGGTGTGGTGCAGGGGAGAGGAAGTACGGGAGGAGAGCGGCAGAGGAGGTCAAGCATGAAGGAGGTACATTGAAACTGAAGGTGCCGGGGTGAGAGCAGATGGCAAATGTTGAGTCAAGTCTTCACAGCACTCTTGCTGCTTGGCAATATATTGAGTGACAGCAGAAAGAGTTAAATTGTGAAGTGGTGACTGTTTTGGACGTTTTTGCTTTTGGTTTGTTTCTGCCACATTTTTAGCTAGTCTTAGGCTCACAAACCAGTGATTTTCCACTATCTGACATGCACTATTGTATTTCTTCATTTTTCCTATATTTCAAAGTTACTGTGCAAGCTAATACTTGACCTCAGACTTGTATTCTCCTCCTACTTTGCCTGAAAACTTTCTTATTTCAGAAAGGCTGGGTAGAAACATTTCAGAATATCTTCTTAGTTACATCAAATCTAAAATCCCTCACCCAAAAACTTTATATAAAGTCTGTGAGAAGACCTCCCTATTGGGAGAAAGGAGAAATTTTAGTGCAACAGAAGAAAGTACTCCTAAGAGTAATAATTTGAGTTACTTACCAGGCTTGTTCTACTAACAAAACACATTACTTCCTTCTTCAGGCTAAAATAATCTTGATGTAGAAAAAGCTGACAGCTTTTTTGGATCAACTGATTCTAAAAATACCCTTTGCATAACATATTCAGATTTCCCCTCCATTACAATAAATTACAGCTCCGGTCTTAATTTTATTCATAAATTTCCATTTCAGTTGTGCATTCTAGGAACATAATGTAATGCCAGGAACTCAAGTGATGATGTTTTGTTTGTTTGTTTTTTTTTAACATAAATATAAAACTTATCTTGTGCTTATTTCTGCTGTTGTTTCATCAAACTACAGGGAACAAGATGACCCTACACTGAAATTCAACAAGTCTCATTTTGTCCTTGCAAGTGTATCTATTTAAACAAAATCTTTCTTTTTAAGAACTTTGGTATCAAGGCCTGTACAATGCAACAAAAGGCTGATTTGCCCCAGTTAAAATCACTATCCTGACTCAATTACAAGACCAAGAACAGAAAGTTTAAAACAAATCCAAACAGCAGGGGATAAAGGGGAACCCCCCCCTACATCAAACATCTTGAGCCAAAAACTTGGAAGTTCCCCTATGAGAATAGCAAAATGAACAATAAGACATTGAAATGAAGAGCTGTGGCAATTCATTCCAGTAAGTGTGCCTTTAAGAAGAGACTTTTCTAAGGGTACGCAGCAAATAAACTAAGCAAATCACTCACTAGTATGCTCCGAACAGCTAAGTGTGATAAAAAGTTGGCTTATTCGAGCAATGAAGACCCGATCCATGGCTAACTTCTTCCTACAGTTCTCTGTAATGCAAGTCATTTATCAATTTATCATTCACCAAAGCCCCAGAGTAAAAAAAAAAAAAAAAAAACAAAAAAAAAAAACACACTTCTCTTGATCACACTGCCAAATCTTTAGTCTCACTCAAACAAGGAAGGCTGCTAGTCCATTTAAAGCATCTCCAAGTAGCCAAATCATCTACATCAGGAAGACTACACATCTGCTTTCTACATGCCTTTAAAATCAAGAAATGAGACCCTTTACTGTCCTTCAAGGATCCGTTACACTTTTACAAGAATTACTGCTAAAAACTTAAACCATTTTACCCATTTCTAGCAGTTTTTCTGCCCTGTTACAATTTCAACTGCAAGATGAAAAAAGCTCATTTATTAATTTTCAATGAGCCACTGCAAATGATTCCCCACACACTAGCACTGCACTAGCTTCTAAACTGCTACAGTTCAGGCACATTTTTTACTCCAAATACTGCCCTTCTTGCTACTAAAGTGCCCAGTTGGTTTCCAGGTTGAACTACACAATGGATTAAGAAACAGGAGATGCTATCTGCAGCCAGAACACTAACAGCTGGTCCTGGACTGTGCTTATCGCTGACATAAGGATCTCAGATGAAGAACTCTATCGTAGATAAGAAATGCATAGCTTCCCCCTCCCCCCAATGTCTAAGGTACATTTCCATTGTCTAATAAAATTCAGTAGACCTGTTGCTGCTGAATACTGCCTTCTTTTTGGATTGAGGAAAGCATTTAACGCAGTTCTAACATGCTGTTTGCCAGTAACACAGACCTGATGTATCCCTATGTGCCTTCATCTAGCCTGCAACCCAAGGTTCAATGTGACAACACTTTCATGACAAGCCATACGCCTTAACTCTACTCAGCCAGTGAAATTTAGTATGTTTTCCAAGTAAATTCTGATTTGCACTGAATCTTCACATTCCAAATCATAGTAATTTTAAGATAAAAGACGCAGGATTTAAATTTCTTTCCACAAACTAAACCATTGAGAATCTTCCAGCTTTTGCCTCCCAAAGTACACGCAATTTCTACCTACAGAATGCTTCCCAGCTTGTCACTTGGTCAGAGCTCTCTTTAGTACCATCTAGAAGACCCCCACAGGCTTTGATAACAGTAAACAATCTTAAAGACAAAAGGAAGACAGCCTCCTTATTTACTCTCGCACTACCATTTTTTGTGCCAACCAGCAGTTTCACAATAATAGTAATTCATATCACTGTATATGAGTTACTGGGGATTGCAGGTGAACTGTGTCATAGATAAGAGAACCAGCTCTGAACCAGCATGATCAAGCTCTGGTTCAGAATAGATGAAATATATGGAACAGATGGTGCTCAGTTATTTCAAGGGTCAGCTTAGATCCAGAAATATCAGCCTTTTTAAGTTATGAAATATCAATCTGATGAAGGCTTACAGACCACAGCAGATTCCACTCAAAGCCAAACTTTGGTGTGAACCCTGTGCTCTTAGACTAAGGACCCCGAGTGTAGACACCACCTGCATGGAAACAAACCAGTTTAATTAGTACAGACTCAACCTCAACCCTGTTGGATGTCAACCAGTTTCAAAGAGCCACAATACCCGCTAAGCCTGTGGTTGCTAGAGAAATTTTATAAACAAGAGCAAAAAAAATTCTGCTAGATGCAAAGTGTTGTGTTGTGTAAACATCATACTACTCTCACCCAAATCCTATTTTTATAGGGGTTACTTCATCCCCTGCCAAGCTCTTCCAGAGGGTTGCTGTGGCATATACTTTTGTCTCATGACCAGACTACTACCATGGGAAGATACCTCAGGTGAAAAAAATCAAGGATAACTTGTACTGAATATCATTAATTAAAACTGGCTACCTAATGCCATTTGCTTCTACAAGCATTCGGCTATCTAAGGCAACTGAAGGTACTTTGAGTTGACCATATATTTCATTACACAACCCACATATTCCTCCTCTCTTCCGGTGAAACCACTAGCTATGATTCCACTACCCAGCATCTTCAGCTCCACTGTGTTTTCTATCAGACAAAACTTGGGTGCACCATCACTATTCCCAGCAGCCTGCCTGTACTGTAGGGCAATTAGCACACGCTTAACAACAATCCACAAGATAATAACCCTCCCAGTCATTCAAAATCCCCTTGGAAAGCACTCGTAGGTGCCTTGATAATACTATTGACTGCTCCCAAGTGCAACTTATCACAAATACTAGCAACTTGTCCTATGTGACCAAGCAGCTTTGAATCATGAGCAAATTTACTAGAGAGCTCTAGCAGCTACCACCCAACAATCTTCAAGCTTCTGTTGACACAATCAAAAGCAACAGAATTGAGGGGTGGGCAAAAAACTGTCTCATGACAAGGGATGGGGAATCCATACTCTTTAAACCAAAATGCTAGCTATTTGGCTACAAATAAAAATATTAAAGCTTCTCATCAACAATCTCCTACCTTTTTCCTGGATCTAAAAAACTACCTACTTCCTTTCCACTGGTCATCTTAACACCTAGATACTGACAGTCAAATTAAACTCCTCCAGCGACAACTTGCATCATTTGTATCCTCAATCCACAAGCCTGATGTCTGCGCAGCTTCTGTTGCATCAGTGGGAGCCATCAGTAACAATTTCAAAAGCCAATACCAAGTCCAACTTGAATGAGTTAATGTTTTATTCAAGAGACTAAACACTCTTTGTCATCAATATGTGAAATGGCTCCAAAAAACATCCTTAGCAAGACTCACTTCCCCTGTCAGATGCAAACTCATGCATTCTTTTGTATCAAGTGTTATGCATTTCCGTATAAGGCAAGGAAAAAAGCACATGGCTTAATTTTTAAGTTGTACCCACCAAGCTAAATTATGGCCTTTGCTTTTTGGTTGAGACAAATTGTTTAAGAAATTGCTCTAACATCCTCTTGTCAGGTCTACACTTTCATTTCTCCATGTGCCAAACAGACAATTATCTATGTTTAAATTCCCCTCCCTTATTTTATATTTAACCGAAGAGACAAGGAAGAGCTCATTAAACAGTAAGAACTCATCGTTAATTCAAGTAAGTTAAAATTTTAATCAAATTATCAGAAACATTTGAAATCCTGCAAGGTTCCATTTCTTCTTAAACTCTTGAGAATCTGGATCTCTCTCTCCACTGCTGCACACTCAGCCAAAACACCTCCCTTCTCCACAGCGCTGACCTTGCCTGCATACAAGAGTATCTCTGAATAGTAACATTAACATGAAGCACTTCCACAAGTGTCTGATCAACCAGCAGGTCACCTGTGTACACATACGAAGTATTGCTCTGCTTTAGCACAATCCCAAAATTAATTTTAAATCCTAGGGAAACAGGATAGGTTATTTGAACTAATACAACCTCATCAATATTTTGATGTTCAATCTGCCACAAAACTGCACGTTTAAACTACAAATTGAAAATCAAGGAAAATTAGGACTAGGGAGATTGGACATAGAACATATACACCTTATACCTATGAGTTGCAAGAAATGCACTCACGTGTACATCTAAATTTCTCTTTCAAAATTTAACCCTCCTCCTCTCCCATTTTTCCCCTCACCATGTTCTTGCAAGCTCAACAACATCTGACCTACAGCCTTCTGAACCACTGAACAGTTTCTATGTTTCCTAGAAATTACTGGACTCTGAAGTGGAAAAAAGCACCACCAAGCACTGATCTCCTTTGGCTGGGGCTGCACGGCTAGAAGGCGCGTCCCCTGGGTGGTGGATAGGGGATCCCTCTCTGGAGGGTGCACCGGATAAAATTGAAGAAGGTGCCGCGAACCAACGCAGCCTAAGGGAAGGCCACCCTGACAGAAAAACCACTGGCCCTCCAAGTCATGGGGGTTGGGCAGGAGGCCAACTACCTCCTCCCGGAAAAAAAAAAAAAAAAAAAAAAAAAAGTTGCAGAAACGACGAGCATCAGAAATGGCGGGGATGGAGAAAATCGGTAACGAAGTGAGGAGGAGGACATGGAGTTGGATCGGTCGTGTCCTGAGGGGGAAACCAACGGAAGACTGTGCTGTGGCCCTTGACTCCAGAGCACGCAGCCGCGGACCGATCGAAGTGGAAGAACGATGCTTGCGCCTTGTGTGCCTCCTGGCACTGAGAGAATTCAGATTCAGAAGCGCTGATCTAATGCTGGTAATGTCACAAGATGAAAAACAGCACAATGGGAATGCCTGGCAATGGAGTTGTGCTCCCCCAGGTGATATTTGATGGGAAAGAAGTGCTTCCACAGCTAGGAAGCAGTGTATCATCGGGGATGTACTGCTTCAAAATTTCATGTTATCTGAGCCATGGAGTTACCAAGAAGTAAGAGCTATCAAATATCCCTATAAGCACCAGTAACTATCCTCTTTGAAGCGTCTCATCACTTGCTTTCTGTAGTCCATAAAATGCCAGATGACTGTCTCAGCTCAACCTGTGCGGTCTGGCAACTCTGACATACCTGGCACTTCCATTTCATAGCTAATACTATGATCAGAGGCCATGACTGAGCAATTCGGAGAAATTATCAATGAACTGCAATAACACCACTTTATTTTTTTAATATATACTTACTCTTCTCTGGCTATGAACTACCAAAGACTGCTACAAATTTCTACTTATCTCCTTCCCCTTCCAACAGCTGCCCAAAAAGCTGCCAATGTTTAGCAAGTCAATGACAGGTATTACACACTCCAGCATCATGAAGCCCAAATGGTTCAGTTTGAGAAAGGTCAAGACTTCCCCCCCCGCCAAAGTACTCATCAAAATGCCCCCATTTTACCTATAAAATCTCATGTACTAATTCTTAATGACAAAAAAAAATAATCGTTCTGACATGTTTCTTATTCTTTTGCTCACAGATTGTCCAAAGCTCTCGCTCACAACATTGACTCCTCTTCCTCGATGTCATCTGGAGCTGCTCAAACTGACATTTAACACACTAAAATTCTTAAGCAGTAATCATCAGCCTTGTTTTCAGTTTCATGTTACTTCAACATATTGACTGCACTGATCCTAATTCATGTTTGCACATTCATATTAACTAAAAAAAGACAAACAAAAGACAAAAAAGGCACAGCCAAACAAACAAGCAAAAAAACCCAAACCACACCACAAAACAAAAAACCCACTATAATCAGGTGTTCTACAGTCCTACTCTTTAAATAGTGTTTTCCTGTGGCGGGACAGAAAACTATATACTACAGAATGACGCAAAACTCCAAATCTAGTTATTTTGGTTGTGAAATCAAAGTTGTTCACCTATTATACATGTACTTTGTTTTCAGGTTTGTTCCGTCTTTTAAATAAAGTCATGGCTCAAACATAAAATGTGACACTTGCACTTCGTTCACTTGTCAAAGCTTAACAAATTAACTGTTTTCTATATGCTTTTGATCATTTAAGTGTTTAAGTGAGTCAAGTTTCAAAGCTCACCACTTCTTCACAATCTGTTTTCTGGACAATACAACTCCCTTCTACTAAACAGCCTCCACCACCACTTCATGAATACCTTGCCTCTCACTCAGTCCCTCCCAATTTATTTTGTCCTTTAACATTAGGCTTTGAAACGAGTCTATCTGAAATGAAATTTCTGAGCATCCCTGCCCCTTCTGGAAAACAAAACAAAACAAACACCCAAACCCAAATGAACTGTGTAGTTATTACAGTTCACCTTAAAGAAATGCCTCTTCCATTTCAAGACCATTTTCAAAACACTGTTCATCATTTAGTGGCTGTAACTTCACTGTTCTACGGCAGCTACTAATACTATATTCAGGGAGCAACTGCATAAGTTAAAGAGGAAAAAAAGGGGGGGAAATTTAATCAACTTCAAGTAATTAAGCCTAAGCTAAGCAAAAATGTCTTCTTTACAAGCTTACCACTAGACTATTCTGAAAATAAAGTCATTTCCTACACAACTATTAAAGTCAGTTTCACAATCTTACATTATATTCACCTCCCCCAGAAGTAAAATAAAAATATGGATTAGCTTTTACAAAAATTCTGCACACTTGTTATTTTTTCAGAGCCATGAGATTCAAGCACTCACAAAGATGTTTTAGAACTTTACTCAACACTATGTCAGGACTGTGAACACTAAGTCTGCCAACGGAAAATAAAGGTAAGGCGTTCAAAATCTGCCCATTTTTCAGTGATGGAAATAAGCCCTCATTCTGTCCTTTAAGTGAATTATCTATTTTCAGTAAGTATTTTGAATCTTAACTAAAATTTATAAGCTTCCAACTATGCCGTTTTCTGGAGAACATCACAAACTGGTATTCCTGGTGGAGTATTTAACCTTCAATTAATTTCAGAATTATTTGCTGTTTCAAGAGGAAAGCATACTGCAGTATCTTTTAAGCGTATCCTGGTTTTTGCCGCAACTTTCAAGTGCCCCAAAAGAACAGCTAACTCTGTAACAAGAAGAAACAATAATTCTTATCTGTTTTTGTTGAATTCCAAAGGCACTTGGGAAACAGATCAAGTCTGAAACAATTCAGATGCAATCCCTTTTTAAACATTTGCCCTTTACACTTTAACATCAAGTCAGGAAATGGCTTACTTGTACCCCTCTCTGTTCTTGCCCATATTCATTTTTTCCCTTTCAACTTGAAAACATTGCTACTTCGCTCAGCTGTAGTGTTCCCTTAGCCAAAGCCCATTCAAAGCCCATACCATTCTTACCTGCATTTATCCTGTGGTGGTTTTTCGCTTTATTGCTTTAAACTCAGACATATTCCAAACACCACAATGAAATAACTGATACTGAAAATGAACTCTTAGACTACTTGGCAATCAAATCACACAGCAGCTATGCACCAGTTGCTGGTTTTTGGTGCTTTCACTGTTACATATGAAATCACTGAGGATTAATCAAGCTTGCAATCCAAAACATCTAGGTGGGTGTTTTTACATAATTTTCATTTTTTCATGCAGTCTGTCTTAAAATTGAATCTTTGGAAAAGTAATTGAAACACATACTTATTTATATTCAATTTACTGAAGTTCTTAGTTATGGACAGTTTGCTTCTATTTATGTTAAGTATACATAAGCTTCTTAGTAGAATACATATTTTAGCCAAGCCAAGCCAACATACACATTCTTGAACAAGATGAAATAATTAGAAAGTAAATTTCTTTTTTGCACTTAATACAATTTCTCTTGTGTGCTTCAAAATCACTTCTGTGTTTTGAATCTTCAGGTTTAGGACAATAATTTTATTGTCATCTATAAAGATAAAATTATCTTACTAGTAACAAAAATAATTTGTAATGTCTAAAACATTAAAGTTACCAAATGCATTTAAAACTTCATTACAAAACACATTTACTTTTTTAGTTTGAGTTTTTAGTAAGAGCAGTATTTGTTCCAACTACAAAAGTTCTAAGAAACCAGCATTTTTGCTGCAAATCCAAACCCTAGAGCAAACTGGGAGAGGGGATTAAGTCACTCCCATTAAATGAGAACTTATCCACTCAGCAGTGTTATTTGCGTGTTGGCTATAGCAGTGCTATTGCCAGACAGGCTGCACTAAGCCACTGTGCAATTAATACAATCAACTACTACATCCACTGCTTACATCCTAAGCAGCAGATCAAGGACAAGTACTGAGGATGTCCTAGTTTTTCACATCTGGGAACATGAAAAAAGGCAAGTTCATAATTCCAGGACACACAACACTGTTTGTTTGTTTTCCTTAAAATGTGACAAAGCTACAATGAACTTGTGTCAGAAGATGTAAACTAATACAAGCGTGATAAAAAAAGTTAGTGGCTGGCTTTATATAATCTGATTAAAGCAAAATTGAAGTCTATAGATCAAATTTAAGGGGTCTCGCGCTGTAACATAGAATACTTAGTAACAGATTACAAAAATAATACTACTTCTTGATTCAGCAAATCTTTAGGCCATTACTTGTTAGTAAAAATAAAAAAAAGTCCTTACCCAATCTTAACTTTTGCAAGCTTTTGGTATGCCCATGCAATTTTCAAGCTAAAAGCCTGTTACCCAACTGAGCAGGACACATTCAACTCCACAGTTCTGTGTTTTCACACCAGTGGGTTTTGCTCCCCTCCCCTTTGGGGATCTACCATTTAAATATGCATTTGTTCCTTTTAGATCTCAATTTTAAGGCTGACTACATTTAAAAATTGAGCATTTAGTTCACTTCACTAAACCATTCAACCTCTGGACTTGTTCTGAGAGCTCTGCTACGCTCCCACTCTCCCAGGCCTGGGCAACACAAAAGGGACGCTCTTTCCTCCAAGCCCCGGAGAAGCGCTTGCCATGACACGTGGCACACACGCATTTAAGACACTTCCCTTTAATAGACAGTGCTTTAAAGACAGTACAGATGTTACTCTAATTAAATAGCATTCAAATTGGTCTACATACATTGCACTTGATCAATAACAACCTTTTAGTTACTCGACTTGATTTCAACAATTAGAACTAGCCAATATATCATTACAGGACTGCCTGTTGCCTCTTGAGAGTACCCAACCATGTCAACAAATGACTAACTTCATTTGGTATTTAAAATTTAATATTTAATTCAAACAAAGCTGCTTACATTTTTGCGAAGTATAGTTAGGGGCAACTAAGAAGTTCAACTAACAGCTAAAGCCTGACTGAGATGATGTCAGTGTGCTGTGAAGATAAAGACTGAATCAGCAGTTCTGTTACTGAAATAACATCCAAAATAACAGCTTATGTTGAACTACACATATACCCTACCTGTACTATTTTGAGCTATTTGGCATATCTAATTAGCTAAACTTCTTCTTACACAAACTTCAGCAAAGGGGATGTGAAATAAAATAACGCTGAGTTTACCCTTGCTAATTCCAACCCAGCTACAGATATTATTACAAGCTTGAGGCAAATATTTAAGAAAAAACCCAAAACCAACAAATAAATAAAACAGACCCCTTTGTAACTGTGCTAACTAATGACACCTAATCTACTTTAAATTCAGGATATAAGTGCTTCTTAACTAAGGTGAAAGTCTTCTAACTGTTTGGGCATTTCATTTCTAACATTTCAGCAGGGGCATAAACAAGTTTTTCTAGGATGCTATTACTAGGAGGAACATGGAAGTCCAACTGGTATCAGCACCAAGTATTTCCTAAGAAAGACAGCCTCAAGAGAATTAAGCCACAAGCCTAGTATAGGAGCTAATCTAGACTATGCCTTAACAATTCTCATTTACATGACCAGTGGCTTTCCCAATTTCCACAGAACCAAAGAGATGGCATTTCCCTTTGTGTAATTATGTGTATTCACACTCAAGCTTAATGCAAAAATACTCCGCTGCAACCAGCACAGTACCTTTGGTATTAAGCTTATTTTATGAGGACCACAGTATGATTAAGGATAATAATGGATTTTTTTTAAAGTTCTTTGTGAACAAGTATTTAAAAGTAGAAACAGCTAGTTATTTGCATCTTCCTCATAAAGCATAACTCATGTTGTCCTACATCCAGGATAAAAGTAAGTATGAACTAATATAGTAATTCTAAGCATGCATTCCAAATTCTTTCACAACATTATAATTCTGGAATTCCATAAATCCTGTCCACTTAATTTCCTGTGAAAACAACCGCTCCCCCCCCCCAAAAAAAGAAGTTTTAAATACAAATTACTACTAGTTTACAACTGTATTTTCCTCATTTGCTTTGTATTGTACAGTTAAAGACACAGCGTTTTCCAAAGCTAGTGACATACTTGAGGAAAAAAAAAAAAAAAAAAAACCAGCAAATTTCACTTTGAATTTTAAGTATCTGCAGCTAATCAAGCACTGTCATTTTATCACCAAATACAGGTGGTGTGGATAAAAAAAACTGGATTCGGATGAGAACTTGTAAGAGATTTCTTGGCTTCTCCTCTGCACAAGAAAAATAGTCTACAGATTATTAAAACTCAATCCATCGGCATTTTAATTCATCATTAGGCTTCACAATTTTGCAGGACTAAACTGAATATAGGTTACACTGCCTAGAGGATATAGTAATTTAAGCAGTCTAGAAGATTATAGGTGCCCTTGCTTCTCTATTATAACTTCTTGTATTTTAAGGGCACTTAAGACTAAAATTTAACAAATTTTATTCATTGCTATCATTACAAACTACATGATCATAAACTATTGTAATAATTATGAAATTATAATCTATATTTATGATTATTTATTGTTGTAAATACCAAGTTCCTCAAATAATAATTAGTTAATTTAACTGTTGCAGAAAAAGTATTATTTGGCTAAGGTGAATAATACACACAGTGTAAGCCCTAATATTATTATAGGGTTGTCTTATCATATTAACCCTTGGAAAGAGATCTATTTTACATTCATTCCATATAAAGCATAAGCAAGTAGAATTTGTATGTAACATCAGCTCTTTGTTCTTCCAACAAATCAAATCATAAGCTCTCTTACAACTGGCTCTAACTACCAGAAAATGGCCAGCATGGCCTTATGACAATTCCTCTCCAAGCCTCTTGTGGCTAGCATTGCTGTCCTTTGCACCATCCCATATGCATGAAGCACACTCCCAGCCATTCATGGCCACTGGTTTCACGTGCTTCACCAAAAGAGAAAATGTCTCCCTAATGCAGATTTGGCATTCAAACTCCAAAGAATTATCCCAATGGGAGAAAAATAAAATAAAATGGAAAAATCTTGCAAGTTGAAAGTGCATCCTTCATTGGACCGACTACTCCTTCTACTTTCTTCCACGTGTAATAATTCCTCAAAGATGCCTACATATGTACATATATTTACATATATCAGTGCCGGTACTCACAAAAAGCTCCATTCAATCTCAGCAATCAAATTACCTCCTGCAATACCATGAGTACACACAGTAAGATTTCACAGCAACTGAGGCCATTCACAACAATTTCAGAATTGCGTATTAGTGTAAGAGCTTAAATATCAAGCCCACTTCCAAGAGCCATTTGAATGTCATTATTAATGGTACTGCTATATGTATATACCACCAGGCATGAGGGTTTCACCTCACCCTATGTCCAAATACAAAGAGGAAATTATGACAGCATTGGTCCAAACTAAGTTAGACAACGACAGCTGTCTTTGTACATAAGATTTTATCTTTTTTTTTCTTTACAATGAACTAAGCTTGTTTTAGAATGAAATAACACCTTACAGGCCTTTGTTTCTATATTCACTAACAGCATCATCATCTTGTTCATAAACTCCACCAACAGATGCAACAGCTTGTATACCCTTAAATGACACATTAAACAAGGCATTCCATGTTACAGCTATTATGCAAAAGAGACGAGAAGCCACACTATCCCTTTGCAAGTAAAAACTCATACTCAATTCCCAAAAGTTTCCCAAAGTCAGTTACTTCAAAATGGAGTTAACTATAAGAGACAGGATTTGGAGAGACTTGAAATAAACCACCTTACTTTTAAAGATTAAAAACTAATTTCAAGATTGTCTTAGACCTGAGGCTTGCTTCCCATTATCAGGCAATTCAAGGTCCCAAACACTTTCACCTACTTTCATGACAACTGACTTATAAATACTAAACTTTTCTTACACGGGGATGTTGTTTAACTCAGCATCTAATGCCTTAACTATATTGGCTCTGATGTGGTAGTGGCCTCAGCTTAATTTACTAGTTAACTAAGTATTCTGGTCACCATATCTTCAAGGATATGCTCAATGCAGATAAAAAAAACAAAAGCATGCACACAGGGAGAGAACTATAAAAAAAGCATATTAAATGCTTAGAAAACATTATACAACTGTGTAAAGTTGCTATGTGCTCACATTTTCAACACAATCTCATTCCATCTTCTCAAATAAGATAGAAAAACTAGAGAAAGTTGAAAGAGCAACAGGGATAAATAAAATGAAGCCTTCTACACAAAAAGTGGCTAACCAGAGTAGTACTCTTCAGTACAGAAAAGCTGAGGAACATGAGAAAGGTTTATAAAATCACGAGTTGCTTGGACAGGGCAAATTAATTGTTTGCAAACTCTTCCAACACAAGAGATGGAGCTGTCAAACAAAACTAGAAGGTAGCAGGTTCAAAACAACACGAGGAGGTGGTCCCTCACACTATATGTAGTTAAAGCTACAAAATTGTCTATTACTGGATTTCCAAGATATAAAAGTGTATACAAGCCCAAGGGGACACTGAACAAGTCAGTAGAAAAGCAAAACTCTGCAGGTCACTGAAAAATACAGAAATACCATTTGGCTTTGGAAGACCCAGTTGCATGCTGGGGCAACACAACTGAGAAGCACCACAGAGGTTTATCCTGTCCTTGTGGGGCCTTTCCTTGGCATCTGGTTTGGTCACCAGGAGAGGTACGGTAATGGGACAGACGCATATTTGGTTTCACCTGTAGGGACAATAGTTCTTCATGCTCCTGTAGCTTAAAAAAAAAATTACAGGCAGGAATTTCAGCTGCTGATAACAAGTTACATAGTTAACAGCACCTGTTGGGATACCAGCCAAACACCGTAGCATGAAATAGGTAGTATTCTGTGATAACTCATGTCCACAATTTATCATCTAAAATGAAAGGTAACCAGAAGATTGCTTTAGTTATTTTACTATTACCTGAGAAACATGTTTGTGCTACAGTATTCAAGTTAGAGGAACAACTGCTCCTCTCAATTGAACGTTCATAATTAATATGAAAGCAATGTGTGGTCTTTTACCCACATGAACTTATCAGTCAAGTAAGCAACTGGAGATAAAGGATACTTCCGAAAGGGACAACACTCAATTCTTAGCAATCTGTAACAGAATTTACACCAGGGGAGAGGCAAAATTCAGCCTAACTGAGCCAACATTCCCACCAGAGCTCCATATACTCCAGTAAAACCTCTTCCGAGATCTCTTGCTCGGTATCGACATACACGTCTGCAGAATTCAGTAGCTCTGTCAGCATGGGACTTCTGCCCTCATAGCACTGACTGGAAAATGGAGTGGTAGTGTGGGAAAGAGGCTGTATTAGGAGAGAAGACAATTACCCCACAAATACTCCCTCTCCTCTTTTCTTTCTAGACACAACTCCAAATATAGCAATTCTGACTCTGTAGGGAATGTTTTCAATCACGCCTGACAATTCTGATTTTACAAATAGTCTATTAACAAAGTCATGCAAGTGGCTACAACTCCTTACAAGTATCCATCAGAGGAGAGAAAAATGCACCAAAGTTTAGGACACTGGGACCACACAAGGGAGCCAGAATATACTGCAGGCTGAGGCACCCTTTTCAGGCCACAGATTTCTCTGATATCTAAGCACACTTAAGAAATACTGTTTCACTTTCTCTGAACAAAGAGGTGCAGTAACAGACCGGGTGAGACCCTGTTCTCTTCTGAAGGAGATCCAGGCATGTTTATCCATACAAGCCACTTGAGAGGTCACAGACTGACTTCCAGTCTCAACCTTTTCCCTTCTCTGAGGAGGGAAGAGGCAAAGACATGCCTGAAGTTCTTTGTCACCACAAATGGTATCTGTGCTGTTAGACAACACACACAAAGTTCAGGCTGAGTCCTACAAACAGGTTTATGAAACCAACAGGTCAAGCTGTAAACGCAACCAATGAAAGCAAAGTTAAATTGAATTCTTTCCTAAAACAAGATTTCTTCCCTCCCTTCACACGTCTGATTCTTGGATGAAAAAAATATGTCATTTTTATTCCACAAAAATCATTGGTAATACTGTCATCTTAAACATAATAAACATTCTTTTCACAAATGCTCTTCAGTGATACTCACTTATCCAAAATTCAAACTAAGTCTATTAATACAAGTATTTATCAAATACCCTCTAAGTCACACCATTACTTTAGCATCTGTCTCACGAAATGAAGCTGTACAACCAGATCTGCTTTGAGTTGACAGGTTAGGGTTAAAGTCCAGTAGGAAACAGATGGTTGCTGGTTGTTGATGCATCAGTGTACAGGCACCAAAAGAATTGCTAGAAGACCATGGTCTGCATCAGCCTCGAGCAAAAATATGTCAATAGTAAGGCACTAAACGCAAGGTAGCAAGACACTTATTACACACAAATTTGAAAGATGCAAATGTATTGCCAGGAACATACATAATTCTGATTGGACAGGCAATCTTACTGACAGTGCCAAAGACTGACAATTTTTCAAATTCAGCACTAAGTCTTTTTAAATCAGAACTAAATATGAAACTTACACCTGGAGCTTTGAGGGACTGGAGGACTTGTTTAGAGTCACCACTTCAAGCCTTTGAGATTTTCATGTGATAGTGTTAACTTAAAATTCATGACAGATTAAAGAATAAGGTGCCTCACTCATCTGCCAGAGCTTACCATTTCTCCAGACAAGTCTGCAAAGGCAAATGAACTCACTCACAGTAGGTCTTGGGAAATCCGAATTTTCACCTTAGTCCCGTCACCTCCTCCTGGGCAATGCAAACACACTCAGCAGCCAAAAGAATCCAAGTCTCGGAAGTTTTTTTTTTTTAAGTTGGCAGAAGCCCTTAAAGAGCCAGGATCTCAACAAATCCTTACTGCCAGCAGTGACCTTCACTAAGGCCTTCAGCACACCTTCATTAAGTACAAGGGCTCCACACCAGGATTTTGAATCAGAATTGATCGATGTTGCCTACAGCTTCCAATGTTATTTCTCTTCTGGAGTTATCCTGACATGCTCCTGCTCCAGGAGCCACCCACAGAGAAGACAAACGGGAGTGCTGGCACCTCCACCAAAGCGCAACCTTTCAAATGCATAAGCCAGTAGCGTTTGGACCAAGCTACAATAATGCTGCAACCAAGCAGTTGAGACTTCAGAAAACATTCTTCTCAGATAGCTCTACGACAGAGATGAAAATTCTGGCAGGTGAGGCAAGGAAGTAAAATCTAGCTATCACAGCAAGGGTCCTTGAGCTCTAAGTCTTACACTGATGCTAGGCCAATTAGTAGCATTCAACTCCAATACTTATCTAAGTATTAGGATCTAACAATTTATGCCCATCAGAAGGGACACAGTGAAAGGAAAACGTTATCCACTGGACAGAGTTATGCTTCTCCATCCTGTTGCAAAAATACTTAAACTAATGATGAATTCTACAACATTTCAATTTTTTCAAAAAGTATGACCATTGTTCAATTACTGAAGACAATTTAATTATTGAACTCCTTTCTGAGTAAATAACTTTGGAGCAGCTTTTGGGCGAGAAGGATTTCTCCAGCATATCTGCATCTGAGAGTGAGTTCACATGCCTGCTCCTGGTTGTCTTCTTCCTACAGGATTTCATTTGTTTCCTGGCTTTGAGCATCTCTACAGAGAAACAGCTCACTATTTCCAACACACACAGGAGCAGGAAATGTATGGTTATCTTCTTATGTTTTCTCTATGAGTGTAATGTGTGGCGGAAGAAAACACTTTCCATCCAATTACAAGAGGCAGAGAGGAACCTTGAATGTCTGTCCCTCTCCAGAGCATTAGTGACCAACTTGTGCTTTTTAGACATGCAAAGCTCTTCAAAAGTTGAAGCACAGGTCCCAGTCAAAACTGGGACCTGCATTAGGGTGGTGCTGACAGGTAATCTAAGTGCCTTGCCACAGAAGAAAGCACAACTGCAACAGCTGCTGTGCCACACGCAGCACCAAGCCCCTCATCTCATACCTGTAACTTGTGCAGCCATCTCTTTCCTTCCTTCAGGTCTCCAAGTCCTTGCGGTCCCAGGACTATTTTGATACAGAAAAAGGTTAACTGTCCTTGCTCTGAAGCATGATCCACTTCTTTAGAGGGATCATTCAATTCACACAGTAAATTAACTCTGTCACTACAAGGTCTTTGTTACTTCATTAGAGCATCTGCTGAGTTTCAGGACTTACCCACTGGCCCTCTTCAGCTGAGTCTACATTAGCTTGTTGCACAGCATAATAGAAGAGGGTCAGTACAGCAAAACCTTGGTGCGGAGGCCTCAATGGCCAAACTACATGTTTTGCAGGAAGTTTTACAGGAAGTTTTACTTTTAACTGGCTGTTGTCTGGTTCTGTGCACTTAATATCTATTTGTAACTAGAGCATGTCTTCCAATTCAATTTCATCTGAAAGGAATCCTATTTGTGCACCTGAGATGCTCCACAATGGAGAGCAAAGAACTGTAAAATGGGACAATCAAGAGATGCGCTTCAAAGGCACACTTTGATCTGAACTAAATTGCTAACGGAAACAGCCATTAAAAGGCTCTTCATACCCAAACAGATTATACGCAGTTCCAGGCCTACAGAATGCAGGGTAGAGTCATCTTTTTTCCCCTACTTCCTGTCCACTGAAGAAATTTTCTTGCCAATAGATCATATCACTGAGATCCAAACAATCTGCACATACTTTAAGGTTTGGGCAGGTACAGGTATTGCATCGGATCGAGTGCACCCTCAGTAAGTTTGCAGATGACACCAAGTTGGCCGGGAGTGTTGATCTGCTGGAGGGTAGGAAGGCTCTACAGAGGGACCTGGACAGGCTGGATCAATGGGCTGAGGCCAACTGTATGAGGTTCCACAAGGCCAAGTGCCGGGTCCTGCACTTGGGTCACAACAACCCCATGCAACGCTACAGGCTTGGGGAAGAGTGGCTGGAGAGCTGCCTGGCGGAAAAGGACCTGGGGGTGTTGGTCAACAGCCGGCTGAACATAAGCCAGCAGTGTGCCCAGGTGGCCAAGAAGGCCAATAGCATCCTGGCTTGCATCAGAAATAGTGTGGCCAGCAGAAGCAGGGAGGTGATAGTGCCCCTGTACTCGGCACTGGTGAGGCCGCACCTCAAATACTGTGTTCACTTTTGGGCCCCTCACTACAAGAAGGACATCGAGGTGCTGGAGCGTGTCCAAAGAAGAGCAATGAAGCTGGTGAAGGGTCTAGAGCACAAGTCTTATGAGGAGGGGCTGAGGGAACTGGGGTTGTTTAGTCTGGAGAAGAGGAGGCTGAGGGGAGACCTTATTGCTCTCTACAACTACCTGAAAGGAGGTTGTAGCAAGGTGGGGGTTGGTCTCTTCTCCCACGTAACAAGCCATAAGATGAGAGGAATAGGCCTCAAGCTGCGCCAGGGGGGGTTAAATTGGATATTAGGAAAAATTTCTTCACCGAAAGGGTAGTCAGGCATTGGAACAGGCTGCCCAGGGAAGTGGTTGAGTCCCCATCCCTGGACGTATTTAAAAGACAGGTAGACGTGGCCCTTAGGGAAATGGTTTAGTGGTGGACATGGCAGCGTTAGGCTTGCAGTTCAACTCAATGATCTTAAGGGTCTTTTCCAGCCTAAACGATTCTATGATTCTATCTATGGTTCATCTGATCTATGGAACAATGTAATTTGAAGCTTTAACTGTGTTAGCATCCAGCTAATGTAAATTATTTTACCAAAACATAGTTTTTCAGTGGCATAAATTATGGTACCAAAAGTACCATTTTTTCAGTGGATGACAAAGCCAAGCGCTGGAATGAAGCAAGTCACCCAGTGACAGTGAGCCCCACTGATTTGGAACAGTGTGAACAGCTCGAGTCTATCTTGCAGTCCTCCAGTGGAATAAGATGCCACTGACCTGAATAGCTAACAAAGTGAAACAGACAGTTTTGAAAGTTTGCCTTTCCACTACAGAAATGCAAATCTAAAAAAGCAAACAAATCCTGTACATTAGATTGCTTTGTCTTCTCCTTACTGTAGTGCATAGATAGTTTGTGCATGTACTACTGCAGTTATTTTTGGTGAAGGTCACATCAAGATGGCAATCTGATTCAGCTAGGGACTTCCTCAAATTGCAGGCACCTGGAAGTTGTTTGTATCTTCCAAGACTGGCATCTAGAATGTTCTTAACTTTAGAAACGGGCTACACAAATCTGAATTTTCATGCCACAGAAAGGAAGCCACAATCTCTCTTATGAGAAAGCCACAACTGAAATAGTTCCCAAGGGAAAACTGTAATCATGAAGGTATTTTTCCCTCATTTTAATTTTCAATTTCAGCCAGCAACAGCAGAACAAAATGGACATGTTAGACAAGGCCATTAAAAAGCCAGTCTCTTCTTTATGAAAACTTACCAGGTCAAGTTAGATACAGTGTTTTTCCTCATACTGAGACAAGTGTTTATTTCCCTTTTAATAGCCTTCGCTCAGTTTACTTATTCTTTTTGTCATGCATAGAGCTCCGGGCATTTCAGCAGCATGGTAGACCAGTGAATACCTTTAACTAAAATAACCATCAAGTTTTTCTAACTGCATATAAGCTATTGCAATTTTGATGAAAGCCTTGCTGCTACTGCTGGAACGTCAGAAATGGAATAAGCAAGAGCAGTTTCAGAGAGGTGCAGTTGCAGGATGACTTTGTAAAGGAAGGCCCCAAAGTTATCCATCCCTGTTAATTATCGTTTGGGGACAGACATCGATTATCTGTGCAAACACTGAAAAGGACAGTGAAGCTTTTGAAAAGCAGCAGTGAGGCAAATAAGCAATTATTGATTCGTGTGTTTGCCAAACATTTTCACCCACTCATAACAAGGAGAGTTTAAGAGGATTTTCACTACATAGTTAGTAATAACAGAGACAGCCTCTCCAGCTCATAAAAGGGAAGTCAGAACATAAGCCAGATGCAGAACTCCAACAAACACTGATTCACAGCTCCAGTCACACTCAAAGTCACGTATGAAATGAGCAATTCAGCCATCCAATAAGCCAAGAAGGGAAGAGAGGTCAATTATGTCTCTGTTCAACAGAGCGCCATTTAAAGTATTCCTTCTGATTCAGCACCAACCCTTGTGATCAGTATTCTTGGCCTACCATCAACGAATTTAATTATACAATTATTGAAAAAACGCAGTGCTCTCCCTTCCCTGCTTGCCCACAACCAGTCCAATGCAAGTCACAGAAATTACTCAGAGAGAACATGTAGAGTAGCTACCTTCAATTTTACTTTTGAGGTTCAAGTCACAGAAAGGCCTGGATATTAGCTCAAGCATTACTGAAAATTAGGTGTTTCCTTTAATGGAGCAAATGGAGCCTTATCTTCTATATTGAGTGATACAATGTGAGGGGCCATGAAATCTGCCACCTAATTCCTTAACGCCCATCAGTTAGTTACTTGAGATTCACCTGGGCTATTTAAATGACAGCTGTATGTTCAGATCCACATCATCTAGCAGTTTTTCCTGATTGCTGGATCTTCCTTCACTGTTGAGCTCCCAAAGGCAAGTTGAGCTTCAGCTCCTCCCTAGTTCTGCCTTCTTTTAACTCCACGTGCATCTAGTATGCTTTAACAGCTCTGCTAATAGGCTTGCTATCCCACAGCCAATGCCTCCTTAACTCTTTTTTTTTTTTTTTTTTTGCTACTTGAAACAGCTGCACCAACCAATTAATACAGATACTATAGCAACAAGCACAAAGTTCCTACCATTCAAGTTGATATAAGTGTATTTTAAAGACAATGTTCTTAAACAGGAAGGAATTCAATACAAAGAAAAGAACGGGGCCTTAGACACGTTAAAACAATATTGTTCTACCACAGACTGATGCATTAGTCACTGGTTTTGGAATGAGATGCCCCTTCCCTTTATGCCAGCTTTGGGCTTTTTCCTCCTACGTTTGGGAGCTGGTGGAGGAGAGAGAGAGAGCACAAGAAGGCAGCAAGTTATGGCTCTCCTCTTTCAACTTGTGCCATCTTCAACAGACAAAATATTTATTTGCTTTTGTTGTTACAAAGTGAAAATGAGAAGTAAGATTCAATACTCACAATACTTTCTTTACATAATAAGGATGTGCCTCATTTTCAAAGCTGACCATTTCAGAAGGCTTTTGAAAGAGACAATGTTCTTTCTAATGCCCATGTGGCACTATCAGTCCCAAGTGGCAATTAATTTTGGATCCTGACTGATGCCCTAATGTTCCAAGTATATCAGCTACGCATTAAGCAAAGGACTTCCTTCATCAAAGGACAGTAATTTAATTGAGGCTATATTCAGATACGTCTCTGAAAGCTTAAGGGAAAGGCAGAGATGTAGTAACTAAAAATGTTTTAAAGAACGCACATACGACCTCTTTCTCCTCAGGAATTCAAGTTGTGTAGCCTACATTCAACTCTATTTCTTCAACACACAGGAGCCAGTCAGACCACAGCATCACTGCACTAAGCACAGCAAAGTTCGGCATACAGCCACTGCTTCAGGAAAAACTTTCACACCAGCTCTAAGAAGTAGAGGAACAGGCAAACAACCACAGCTATCCAAAGAGCCAGAAAAAATGCAGTACTATCAGACAGCAAGTCTCAGCAAAACTTGACTGTTTCTAGCCTTAGAAACAACTACAACTTATAAGTCGGACCAGAACACGCTCACGGGGAGAACCACTGGCAGCACAAGTGGTGCAACAGTATTTATTTTCACATTTTATATCTAAGCTAGGCTCTTAAGGAATTCTGCGATCCTATTTAGAACTGTGCATTATATTTTCTATAAATTACTACCCTTATACTTTTGTTCTTTCTTATCACTATGGCTCTTCTGTTACAGCATTTTTAAGTCTAGTTTTTTCAACTGTACATAAAGACAAGCCTCTTTCTACCTGTCCTTCCATTCCACTAACCATTTTTTCCACACCTACCTTTATACGATGCCATCACAAAGCCTCCCTTTGGCAAGACCAATTTTAAAGGAAAATATAAAATTACCTCATTAATACACAGCTATCTTTATAAGACTTATGCTTTTAATTAAGAACCATTTTCAAGCTATCAACCAATTGGTAATTTCATATATTTCGCTAACTGACAATTTCCTCCACCAGCTTGAAATGTCACAGTACTGATTTTTATTTTATCTTTAAGACATGGACCAAAATACTTTCAATGGACTCAGAACTCTGACCAAATAAGCCACAAAAGCAGGACACCCAATAGTAGCACCACGTTTAAATTAAAGGCAGTGAGCAAAATGTATGGGTTGTGGTTTGCTTGTTTCTTATGGCAATATATTCCTCATTTTAGGCACTTGAATGCTGTTAACACTAGATAAAACTGCACAGATAGCAACTACTGAAGTAGATGTTATTTGAAAAAATAGCTCAACCACACTCACTTTCTGTGCTAAACTGAAGCCCGTTATAAGCATTTTAAATATCACAGGGAATGACAATTCTAATTGCATACTGCAGGATTAGATCCAAGATTGCTGTCAAAGCAACATCTCAGAATACGTTAACTTTGAAATTACTGTTAGCCCAGGGAGTAAACTCAAGTTAGCTCTTTTTTCTTAACTCCGCTTCAGTTTTTCAGATATACGAACTGCCCTTTTTGGAAACCTATCTTTACATTAATAATGTCAGCTTTTCCTTCAACATACTTCACTACAAGGCAACAATCAAAATGAGGGTGATTTAGCTGCCTCTTTGTCGGTTCAATAGAAGGCAATTTATGCTTCATATCTCTCACTATTTCACCAAGAACAACTTTTGACCGCCAAGAAGAAAAAGTCCCTGGGAAGAAGTCAGCCTGAAATTAGTCACGGTTCCTTTTCATTTGAGAGCATACATTTGCCAATGCAGGAGGTTTTGATCAGCCTCCTTAAGCAGATGAGACTGTCAGCAAAATAACAACCAACATTTCCAAACAGCTTTATTTTCCTGCAGCTATGACATTTCTCTAATTAAAAGATGTGATTAGTAATCTCATCTGAACACAACAAGATGATTACCTAGAGATAAGGTTCAACAAATCTCTTTGAGATCAGTACAGCCTCTTACACCTATCCTCTGCACTACTCCTGCCGGATCAGAGGCCAGAGTGAGGGGACTAACCACAAACCTGTTTATGGGCTGGGGTCTTTTTGGAGCTAAGACTGTGTCAGTGACCTCCTGGAACAATTGAGCTGCTCTTTCCACAGAAACCCAAATAATACATTTTCCTGAGTGGCAGGAATTTGAGGAAGAGTAGTATGGAAAACGGTAATTTTAAGGTAAAAACAGGTTAACAGTAACTTTTTCTTGAGTTATGTCATCCGGATTGTACTTTGCAGTACAAAATTAAGGAATTCTACACAAGTTCCTTTCCTGTTTCTTGCTCATCTCTTCAGGGAACAAAGAAACATTAGACCTATCTAGGGCAGGGCCTATTAACAGCTTGTGTCTCTGATTTGAGCCTATTATCCCTGTAAAGCAAACATCTGAGTAGCATAGTACATAAAAAGGGAACCCACCTCCCCGTTCTTTTCAAGGGTCCGTTCTCTTCATGACCTCACCGCACTTTCAATCCCAAGTCTTCTGCATCAGATACCCATTATTTCCCTCCCATTCTTCTGCCTAGGCTCATCCTTCTTGTGCTCTGCTTTAAAACAAGAAAACCTTCCTTTTGGCCTTGAAATCAGTAGTTGCTTCAGGGAAACAGTACATTTTCTGTCAAATGGCCTGTGAAAATGCAGGCTCCCTTGCACCTATTAATCTGCCTGTGTACATCAGTAGAACTGTTAGTTCTGTTTCAGTATAAGTCCTTAACCACAAAAGAGACAGCGGCTTTTGCAGTAGGTAGGTAGTGTGGCAGTTTCCAGTATTTCTGTAAGCAAACTGACCCTCACCCTGAATTCTGTCAGTTATCTTCTTCCTCAATTTTCTCTTCCATCCTTCATCATCTTAGATATGCTCCTGCCTGCCTCTAGGCCAAGTATTGCTGCCTTCTCAAAGACTACATCTCACATCAGTGCCAAACTCAAATATATTTGGGCAGAACCAAGACAAGGACAGCACAGCTTATTCTCCAGACCTCTACTTCAATTACCACATGCTCGACAATTCACACAAAAGACCTGCCTCACTGGTTAGAAACTGCTCGACTAGTCCCTAGCACGAGCAACTGTTTTGCTCACTTATCCCTCCCTTTCCCCGCGGTATCAACAGCACAACAGAAACAGGAGTTTTGACTTGAATCCTAGCCTTATTCTCAAATTTTCTTCAAAAGAAATGGATGCTTGGATGAGAAATGGGCTACTTAAATAGAATAAATTAATTTTTGGTTTTAATGTGGATGGTAATACTGCCCTTATGCTGTGTGCTGTTCAAAAGGTAAGAGAATCAATCTCCAACAAGAGGACTCGGAAAGCAATGAATATTGAAGTTTTAAATATAACTCTAACATTTCCAGATTTTGTTACCTTTGACATACGACTCCACTATGGAGATATGGGGTTGTTTTGGCTCTGATAATTAGCTATCTTCCCAGTCACCTTTCAATAAGGAATCCATTTCATTGCATTAAGAGATCTGGCTTACTATGGAAACAGTTATTTCACATATTCAGCCAATTTCTATTCCACAAAACAAGAGGAATGTGGCTTTTACACAGCAACATAATTCTTTCCTATCCTAAGGAGAGGCACCCCTTCATCTCCATTTGGGTCCTTCCTCAGACGTTATATGACAGCTCCGTTCAGAAAGCTTCTTATTAAAGCAGCAATTTTACCATTTGGATGCTTAATACAGTCCACATAGCTGGCAAAAAAAAAAAAAAAAAAAGTGTAGTAACTTAGGTCACTTATCAATATGTATTTCCAATTAAGTCCTTCAGTGTCACCTACTCTTCCATGGGAGTTTTGCACATGAAACCTAGCCTATTATGCTGTAGAAAGCTTTCCTCATCTGAACACACTTTGTCTTTTAGATCTTAATTATATATAAGCTTGTGAAAGGATAATTTAGCATTTGGTTCCTTTTTCCTCCTTGACATTTGACAATTTTTACATCTTGCTTCATTTAGTTTTTACTAGCATGGCAGAACTAACGTGATGCTCAAGTGACACAAATCAAACCCAAAGAAATTTAACAGTAGAGTGTACTCGGGTTGTTTGTCCAAAAAAAAAAAAAAGTCTCCAAGTAAAGTACTTAATTTGTGTTTGAAAAGATACTTTCCTCAACATGTCTGTGTAATAAAGTAGTTTACACATCTGCCTTGCTTAATATTATGTAGTGAATTAATGCATTTCTACTCCCAAAATAACTCTGATGTAACATCGTAATCCAGTGTAGTCTGGTAAAATCAAATGTCATCTACTGTCATCCACTAAGGCATTTAATGAAAACTTTACATAAATGCTAAACAATGACTTAATTGAGCTAGGACCAGGCTTGATTGAAACTGCCACAAAAAGCACTCAAAAACTAAGTAATGCAGCATTAAGGCTGCCTGTCCAACCCTTATTTGTCAGTAAAGCACACATGCTGTAGCACTCAAACTATGCAGTGCTTTTCCATAGGACCCCCTACTTATCTCTGTACACATAATGGACCTCCTGTGGAGATGAACACTGATGCCTAGTGATTGAGCTTATTGTCTGTTGGACCTCTGTCTTATTTATTGAGGAAAAGGAACAAAAGAAGGGATCACACAAGTGAGAACAACCATTAAGACAGTAAAAAGCCACCCTGGAAAAAGATGGCTATCCCTCCTCTAACACTCATCTCTCCTGCAGTTAGGCAAGTCTCATTAAACCAGAAGCCCAACCAGCCAGTTTTGTACACCACCTCTGAAGCTCTGTAGCTAGAACAGGAGCCAGAACACATATTAGCCAAGGAGGCAAGTGGGAGTGAGATTCCTACCCCAAGTACTGAAAACACTCCACAAAGAAACAAATTAAAGCCTAGGATACTGCGTTGGCTGCTCATGACTGCAAAAAATCTTCCTCTTATTTTCTGCTATATCAACACATACAAAAGCTTCAGCATATGCACAGAAGGGAACTGAGCTCAGGCAGCCCAGACGACTTAAAAGGCTCCCCATTAAGTGCTCTGCCTTAGTATCAAGTTATATCCATCCCTACCTTCCCACACTGAAATGCAGGGCTCTGCCACTTCCTTTTCACTGCCTAGAGGCCATGCACAAGATTACTGGTGACAGCCAACATGGCTTCACTAAGGGCAAATCGTGCCTGACAAATTTGGTGGCCTTCTACGATGGGGTTACAGCATTGGTGTTTAAGGAAAGAGCAACTGACATCAGCTACCTGGAGTCGTGCAAAGCATTTGACACTGTCCTGCACGACATCCTTGTCTCTAAACTGGAGAGACATGGATTCGATGGATGGACCATTCGGTGGAAAAGGAATTGGCTGAATGGTCACACTCAAAGAGTTGCAGTCAACTGCTCAATGTCCAAGTGGAGATCAGTGACAAGTGCCGTTCCTCAGGGGTCGGTATTGGGACGGGCACTGGTTAACATCTTTGTCGGTGCCATGGACAGTGGAATTGAGCGCACCCTCAGCAAGACTGCTGACAACACCAAGCTGTGTGGTGCGGTTGACATGCTGGAGGGTAGGGATGCCATCCAAAGGGACCTTGACAGGCTGGAGAGGTGGGCCCCTGCAAACCTCATCAAGTTCAACAATGGCAAGGTCCTGCACATGGGTCAGGGCAATCCCAAGCACAAATACAGGCTGGGCAGAGAATGGATTGAAAGCAGCCCTAAGGAGAAGGACTTGGGGGTGTTGGCTGATGAGAAACTCAACATGACCCAGCAATGTGTGCTTGCAGCCCAGAAAGCCAACCATATCCTGGGCTGCATCAAAAGAAGTGTGACCAGCAGGTCGAGGGAGGTGATTCTGCCCCTCATACTCCGCTCTTGTAAGACCCCACCTGGAGTACTGCATTCAGCTCTGGGGCCCCCAACATAAGAAGGACATGGACCTGTTGGAGGAACTCCAGAGGCAGGCCACGAAGATGATCAGAGGGCTGGAGCACCTCTCCTCTGAGGACAGGCTGATAGAGTTGGGGTTGTTCAGCCTGGAGAAGAGAAGGCTCTGGAGAGACCTTATAGCAGCCTTCCAGTACCTGAAGGAAGCCTACAAGAAGGCTGGAGAGGGACTTTTTACAAGGGCATGTAGTGATAGGACAAGGTGTAATGGCTTTAAACTGAAAGAGGGTAGATTTAGGTTAGATATAAGGAAGAGATTCTTTACTATGAGGGTGGTGAGGCACTGGAACAGGTTGCCCAGAGCAGCTGTGGATGCCCCATCCCTGAAAGTGTTCAAGGTCAGGTTGGATGGGGCTTTGAGCAACCTGGTCTAGAGAAAGGTGTCTCTGCCCATGGCAGGTGGGTTGGAACCAGATGATCTTTAAGGTCCCTTCCAACCCAAACCATTCTATGATTCCATGATTATGGAGAGCAGCACCTTCTTGCTCTTTGAACTCATTCTTGTTGCCTCAGTGGACATGAACTGCAAGTCACATCCTGCTCAGATTCTATGTCATGAACTTGCCTACAAGCAGAAACATCACAGATTAAGTAGCTGCCCAGCTAACCAATTGGTCTTTCAAAAGGTTTTCACAGCTTTAACTTTCTAACAGTGGGTTACCACAGTGGGGACAGCCGCATGGACAAATCCACTTCAAAAGCATATTCTAGAAAAAATGAGATTTCAAAAACAGTATTTCTCACGCTTCTCTATATAAAAATATATTCCATAAATACAAAGTTTAAATTGGCATACTGGTATATACCCATGACTGTAGGTAGTCAGGTCATTTTGCTACAAAACCGTTTGTCACTTTAACAGATAAATTGCTGCTTGGAACAAATACTATTTTAGTAATCAAAGACACCAAATTTGTTCAAAACAACCTTGCAAAAACATTCTCAGGCTCCTCTGGAAAACCAAACAAAAACAAAAAGCAAACAAGAGCACAACTATTTATACATCTGCCAAGCAAACACTCTGCAGCAGACAATATAGTAAGAAAAGGGAAGGTATTAAATATAAAAACTAACCCTCCCATCTTGGGGGGTGGAGAGGAAGACAGTTACTGCTTGAAGTTAATCTAATCGATACCATTTTTATCCATAATTTCCTATTACATTTATTATATTTGTAAATACATCTACTTTAATAGTAACATTTATTTTTCTGACAAAGTCAAAGCATTAGCTGTATGTATTTCACCTCTCCAATGCAAAGCTTAGAATTAGGTATAGCATCATGAAAGAACTGCTCTTCACCGGCAGCCAGCAAACGCTAAACCACAGGGATTACTTGCACTGGCCCTGCTTCATTGGACTGGAAAAGGCCAGTTTTCAGCTAGCAATACTGTGAGGGTTGCCCCCTGTTCCCCCCAAAACTTATAGTGTTGCTCCAGGAAGAAAGACAGACAATTTGCTTATCTTGATTTTCATGGTACTACTGTCATCATCTAAGGATAGTAATCTAGAGCACTTTTGCATATGAAAAGTATTTCCAATATTCTCTTCCAAATTTTACACAAATTTTAAACACTCTGACAAGCTTATTTTTTCTTTACCACAAAGGAAAGCTGATAGATTCCAAACTGGGTTTTGAGGCAGGGCAGAAGGCAAACCTTTTTGGACAACCAAACATAAATTCTTAAATGTTCAGGTTATCACCACTTTTTACATATGGGTCAGACAGAGGCAAATTTGCTGCTTCTTGAAGAAGCTGGGGAAAAAAAAAAAAAATACTCCTCTCTTTTTAACCTCATAGATAACTACTGGCTTAAAAATTCTGTTCAGTAGTCAGGAGATACCATTTCCATAGAGAAGCCCTTCAAAACAAACGAACAAAAAAAACAATCCACAATCCACTTTTCCAGAGAGTTAACCTGTGCTATAACAATAATCATCAAGAGATGGTCAGACTACTCAGTGCTGTCTATTTAAGGCACCAGAAAGCCACCTCACAAGGCTTGACACAAGTCTTCACCTGAAGTTGTCTGCTATAAAGTTTAACACAAAAAAAACCCAAAAAGGGTTACACTACTCAGTTATGTAAGTCACAAAGGTTCAAATTTAGATTTATATTTAGTTCTTCAATTCCCACCCAGAGTTCAACTCAGTAAACTGATCTATTTTTAGCTTTTGACTCTTTTGGACATTTCCTTCCTTCATCTGTGTAAATGCGTCACAGCTTCTCAAATGTTTCCCTTTGGCTAGGGAAGGATGCATCTGATTCCAAGCTTCAAAAAAAAAAAAAGCTAACACACACACACACGCCGAGTGGTTATTGTTGGCTGAGTTACACCCTTGTTCTGAGTTAAGGATAGGCAAATTTGACTCCAGTCTTCACACTGTACTACAACAGATATTGCTCTTTCGGCACTGACAGGTAACAGCATGTCATGGCTATCCTCTGCAAGGATCACCGCTAGCCAAACCGTATTTTATCACTTTCTTATAAGCAGGCTTGCGTTGGCTCTGCTGCCTTGATAATTCAATAGACAAACAGCAGAATTTTCCCATAATGGGAACAGGAACAAAGTTCAGGTTTGTAACTTTCTGCTCAGTCACCAAGGCAAGAAATTCAGTCAATTGGGTGCCCTTGTTTTCCTTCCAAAGAGAGCCCTCCACTACATTTGGAGAAGCTGGTCTCTTAATTTTTATTTATTTATTTAATCTAAAGCATTAACAAGCCAATCAACAAGTTACTAGGTAAGCTATTAAGGCTGGCCTCATCTTTCCATCTGAAAAGGTGCCACTGTTCTAATAAATTTTAGTTTGGCTTGACTTTGTTGTCTTTACAGAAGCCTGGCTCGTATAATCCCCTGTCAGTTAAGCAATGCACAGCACTGATTTCCTCTTTGAACTTTGCAAGCCATGGCAAGTTCAAGTCTAACAACTGTCCTTAACTGCGGAAAACAAGTACTTGAGGCACACAACCTGTGACTTTAAGGGATGCAAAGCAAGAAAATAAGCTACTGCTGTAACTGTCCTATTTCCATTCTTTTAGGACCAACCTAATGTGCAATATGCAACCAAAATGGACTTGCTACCTAACATCAATAAAGCAAACAAATAAATGAGGATAGGGATAAAAGCTTAGAGATTAAAGCTTTATTTAAAAAAAAAAAAAAAGTCATGGCTGTTCAGTTTCTTTAGCAGAGAAATCATATCCTATTTTATTTCCCTACAGTAACAGACAGAAGGAAGCCTGTAAAGATGGGGTTTCACATCTTAAGTCCGATCTTCAACACGCTATGTACTATCAGCTTTTGCGAGGAATAGGACAATCCAGTCAACTCATATTTCAGTTCACCTTGATTTGCTGACAGCTTTCTACCTTTTCTCTGCGCCTTCAGCTGCAGATATCTATTACTCTAATTCCAGAGGAATGACAAAAGGCCAAGACATTTCAACCTTAGCCTAAATTTTTTACAAGAGGGTGGAGCATTTTCATGATCTCAGAAAATGATATCATCTTTGCACTCAATGCTGCATAACCCAACATGTCCAAAAGTTAGTGGCATGATAAACATTTGGAAAGTGAAGGACTTACTACCTTAATGCTGGTAGAAAATTATACCCAATAGTGTACAGCCAAGTCTACACAATGGGTACAGCAAAGTCCACTGTGTAGCATAAGAGGTTAGCCAAGTATTTAAACACTCCATTTATTATAACTCACTTCTTGGGATGTTCTTGATTTATTCTCCGGCTGTTCTTGATGTATCCTCCCTTTATTATCTGCACCAAGTTTTAAGAAATGTCACCTCGTTTCATCCCAACATTTAACATCTGCTTGGGCTCTGAAAACAAGCAGTCCCCAAAACTTCAACATTCGAGACTTCTTTTTTCACTGTTTTATGCAAGAAGTGAGGTACAGACTACATAAAAACAAGTAGGTATTTAACATGTCCTTGTGAGCTGTACTGGCTGCAGTAGATTTCCCTGTTCAATTTTAGCACTTAGGAAATCTCACTTCACTGTGACCCCAGACCCTCAGCCTCTAATTGCTGAACAGTTATGTACGAAGCTAACCGCAAAAATCACTACTGGTTGTTTACACAGTCTGCAGACACCTCACGAATAACTACTACTGCTCATACATGCACTAAGACTACAAGGAAACATGAGTAATTAAGCTCTGGGTAGTTTCACGTACAACTAGAACGCATGGGGATTACTCACAACAGCCCCATTTGGGCCTGCCGCCCAGAATAACTTTTTGTTAAAAAGATTCATCATGCAAATGCAGTTTTTTAAGCTACACAGAGTATTTAGTTTGACGGTGTGCACATGCATACTGGTAAAACAAACCTTCCTGAACCTCAGCCTCACGTTCTGACTCTGTTACACAAGCTGATAACATTAAACTGACTCTTACACAGATTTGTAGGACTTATCTAAGCGCCCTGTCGAAATACTACACTATAAAACATACCAGACAAAGCAAATTACTGGCATATTTTGAGTGCTGGAAGCCTACACCTTTCTCCTATATTTACATCTTGCTTCCCTACCACCTTAGGCTCTGAGAGACAAAAAACTGCTAGAAGAATTTTCTTATCTCCTTGCAAAGGTCCTCTTTTCCTCTTAAGACAGAAGGGAAAAAACAAAGCAAAACAAAACCAACCCCAAAAAAACAACAAAACAATTACAAAACAGTAATACCGATTTCAGTTCTTCAGTAAGGTCCAGGTTACAAAACATCACATTCAAAGTACCAGCAAGATGCACAGTTGAGCACTGTTCAGTAGGAAATCCTGTCAGGTATTTGCAATGTTTTTAATTAACCAGTGCTACTGTCACTTACGCATGGAAGTAACAGTGACACAGGAGATGAAAAAAATCGACTAAAGTATTTGAGAAGACTCCACTCAACAACCTTGGAAAACAGCCATATTTCTTAAACAAATGTCCAAAGACAATTAGGCTATCTCCTCCTCCTCTGTGCAACCACAAGAAGCTGGGACCAACAGCTCCAGTTTCAGATGAGTTAGAGCATCCGTTTGGCAGAGAAGCCACTGGAAAGGGCTTTGTAGGCTCTTGTCACTCAGACTGTTTGGTGAAACTTTGTGGACACCACTCATTTATGGCCCTCCTCTTTGTATATCAATATAACAACCCACTCTAGAGGCTGAAAATCGGATGCTTTAATGTACTGTAGTGTCTACTGCTAAAAGCACTTGAGTTGTTCCTTGTCATTTCAATTCCTCCTCCTCACTACTGGGTAAGTGATCTGTTTTCTCAAAACAGCAGTACCCTTCCTGAAGGAATATGACTCAGCTTTGCAGATCATGAGTATTACTTCACCGGTAGTCTACTTTTTGATTTTGTTGCACCAATGTTAAGTTAAACAAAGATCCTTCTCCAAATCAAGCAAATTTCTTTATGAGAACAACCAAGTAGATGTAACCATTTTAGTCATTAGATTTAAAATAGCCTGCTATGACCTTCAATTTTTTTTATTTTACCCAGTAGCCTTTTTTTTTTTTTTTTTTTTTAAGATTAGACTTGGTTCTCACCGACATCAAGCAGAAAAATTAGTTTCCTTTGTTCTCATTAAAATCATCACACACTTTCAGAACAATATCCCTCAACCAGCAGTGCGTTTCCAAAGTTTCAATGTCTTTACTATTTTAACACTTTTGCTGACCACAAACAGCTATTTCAGTGATCTCACCTCCTTCTTCAAGCTGCAGACCAAAATCACAGATCAGTTTCACTCTATTAATAAACTGACCTAATAGTCTGCATCTAAACAGGCCCATTTGTTGACACGAGAATTTTTTTTTTTAATTTTTAATTGAAAAAGAGTAGAGCAACATTAATATTTTCTCTTCATATTGGGATAGGGAGTCTTTCCAATCTTTGTTCAGATTTCATGCACCTAGATGGTCATTTTACATTAAAAAACTTTTGGAAGCCACGTGAAATTTCAGATTGACATTTCATACTTGTTTCTGCTACACTGCTGTGGAACACATTTAACTGGAGACAAACCACTTCTTTAAGAAACATTTACGACCCCCTTGTCTACACATTGACCAAGCTCTGCAATTACTGAAAGCCTCAGCTGCACCAAGTCTCTTCCTAATTCTGCCAGCTCCTTTCTGAGCACATCAGCACTTCACACCAGCTCAAAGGTACTCCTCTCAAGAATGGGCCTGGCTTTTCTCTAACTCCCATTTACCTTCCACTCCAAATGTGCATTTAGTTTATCAACTGTCAGCTATCACAGATGTTACAAGTAATTCTCTGTCCCCTCTTAGAAATATTCATGACTTCTGCCCCCAACTCTTTCAAACACACCCTAACCTCTAACTTTCTCCGTCCTTCACTATCCCCAGAGAAGTTTGGTCGTTCCACACTAAGCCAAGTTGCACAACAGCTGCTGCATTTCACACTGAAGCGCTCTGTCCTCGTCTTCATTGTTCCAGGAAACGTCAATCCAACAACACTATTCCCAGAGTAACTTCTCCATTGCAACTTCATTGTTTCTGTAGTTATTTTTGTTCTGGATACTGCACGTCAGCAACTATCAAGTTGTGACATTTCTCTGTGGTGTTTTTCAAAATATCATTTCCCCCCATGCCCACCCGCTTTAGCCATCTTATTAAAATGGATGCTGCTGGAACTGGATTCAAAACTCCGCAGGAGGACCCACTTCTTTTTCAGCCCCGGTCAACTAGTACTAATGACAGCAACACTGCTGCAACCTTCTCCCTGACTGAAGCAACTCAGAGGACAAAGTAACACGTTCTTGAAAAGCAGACACAACATCTTAAGTTTTTTGTTGTGTTTATTTTTTTAAACACAAATGCTGTTGTCACTCTAAGCTGCATGAAAGAATGGCCAACTTGTTTGATATTTTACATTCTCTGCATGCTCACCACTTCTTACGACCCGCAAACACACCTCAGCTCCTGACAGCCACAGGGCCAAGAATCAATACGTGCAGAGGACAGCACGGAGATACCATGTGGGGTACCAGCAGTGCTGCCTGCCAACACTTCACTTTTGGCTTTGCTGTTAGATTATTTTTGTTAGACACTTGTCACTACTCTGTAGCTACTCCAACTGCCACGCCAAGTAAGCCACACAACCACAGCACTGACTGCCTTCTCTGTAAGTTAGTTATTACATATCGGCAGGAGATGAATGAACCTTCTTACAACAGCACTATCTTAACTTTATACGTGGAGTGTTCTGCTCCATGGATTTAAGCTGAAAACCGGGCTTGTTTTCCATATTTGATGCCTAATATGAAAGCTATTTTGCCTATGATCTAAAAGCTAGCATGTTTTTTATTAGCAGTATTCATTAAAAAGTTTGCTGCCTTTTAATAGCGTGCTTGCTTTTTCTTTTCCATATAATCTTTCCACTCCCTCTCTCTTTTCTTCCCCTCTTCCTAGAAGACTTTCTCTGCTACACTAGCATTTTTAATGTTGTCTGCTACAGGCAGTCAACTTTCCCAGCTACTAACACACAGGACACTAACGTAAATCAAACAAGGCAACAGTATATAAAACAATATGATCAGGAAGAAGCAAAACACAGGTCTTCCCTGTAAACTTGAAATACCAAATTTCTGAATAAATCTTTTGGTTTTTATCTTTACAGTATTATTTGTTAAGTGATATTCATGAAAACTAACCAAACCACATGATCATTATCATATTATTATTAAAAAAAAATAATATTTGCATGATACTCATTAATACTTCCTATATGGTCTCAGCTACTCAAGCAATTATCAGCCTAGGCTGCTATAGGCAGACTTGGTTGAACCCAGATTGATCCAAGTCTCAAGTCACTAGTACCTGTAGAAGTCTTCAACTACATGTCCATAATCACAATAGATTTCAGCATCTCATTTGCCTAAAATACTCACACGGACATTTTGGTACCTACATATATCTCAAAACAAAGTTTTAAATGCTTTAATTATTCAGCTTACATTAAGAAGCACATACACAAGCAGGAAAGAGTGAGTGTACAATGTTAGAACCAGGTGCTATTCAAAGCTATTTTGGCTACCAGCCTGTTCTCTGACTTCACCTCAGGAGAGGTAGTGCACTGAACTCTCTGCTTGGGACACCCTTCTCCAGACCCACTTTCATCTTACAGACTTACTCCTCCTCCTGAGACAGGACTGCTGCCACCTGCATAGATTCATTTTTACATGTACACCACCTTTTTGTTTTCCCAGATCAAGTGGTGAAGTACAATTAACAGTTATATTCAAATTTGACCTGGCAAAGCTTGGGTAGTTATTCAACCTAGTGACAAGACTTCCAGGGCCTCTTGTTTTTCCTTCGGTTTGCCATTTCTGTTTCTCTAAAAGGTCCCTGCCCCATGCCCAGTATGTAAATTTTGCTCCTTCCGGAAACGCGGCAAGTGTTCCAATAAACAGGTGGTGACGACACGAATCTCCTCAATGGCTTTGAAAACTGTACCGCTTGTCCGTACATGAGTGAAGCTACTGCAGAGTTTGCAGAAGCCACTCACACTGAATGTATCTGACAGGAAATAACTACAGCCACTTTCATCACAAAACTGTGAAGAGTTATCAGCTGATAACTTGGTTTTTTCTTCCACTAAGACTTATGAGAGTAAGAGAGAATTTTTGCTATACCGTCTACCCAGGAGTTGACTGAAGTGCTTACAAGCCTTTTTCTCTGCATCCTTTGGTATTAACAGATTTCTCCATCATCCCAGAAAGATAAGTTTAACTACAAAATGTACGATCGATATCTCTTCTACTTAGATGAAAAAAATTTTGTTCTTTATGCTCAAAACCAAAATTCATTAACTTCAACTAGCAAAAATTCTTTGGTTTGGAGGACACTGTTATAACAGCATGATTTAAACTTAACAGACAGCCCTCATTCTTGCATCCTAAAGATAGCAGTTTACAGTCCCGTTCCCAAAGTATTGAGGACTCAAAGCTGCAAAGATGAAGATTTAAGCAACAACAAAAGAACAACAACCAAACAAAACCTCTGTATGGTTACTGCCCTGTAAGCCATGACTTGATGGCAGTCCCTCAAATTCAACTTTGCTCATGTTAGCCGTTTTCAGCCCTTCAGAATACATAGGATTTTAAGTTAAAACTTAAAATACATTTTGAAAAGTTTTATCTGGATACCTTTTCATACAGAACAGATCTTGTGTACTTAACACATGTATTAACACCCCTCTACCAAGCCACTTACACTCTGCACCTCTGGGTTTTCATACAGTAATAGTCTGTTTTTCCATAATTCTCAGAGATTTTATTAGTCCTTTCAAGTCACACCAATGCACTTTTTAATAAGAAAAAAAAGGGATGCTTGTCTATACACTTTCAGCACAAAGCATATCCCTTCTGTCAGTTTACAGAGTCATCTCTAATCTCCAATTTACATATAGGACACTATATGCAGAAAGGCACTTCCTACAACCACTGTGTTTTCTCGGTCAAAGTGTAATCATTTTGCTTGGCACTCAACTCTGCTTCTTAGCAGTTTTACTCTTAATCCGGCCACAAAGAAGGTGACAGATCTAACAAGGTGTTCTTGTCTTTTCAACTTCAAATAATGAGATTTACATACCAAAAAGATAATGGAAAGTAAGCTGCCTCAATTTTTTCCAATTCCAATAAAGGGATTCCTCATTTAAATTCAAGACACGTAATCTTTATGTTTTCATACTACTACCTCACTTCTAGTTCAGCTGCTTTCTTCACATTTCAATTGCATCTTATTTCCACAACAACTCAGAGTGAGTTTACATTTACATAACCAAAGTGAAAACTGGAAACGTACACATTTCAAGTGATGTGAACCTAGCTGCTGTTCAATATCCTAACAAAACATCTTCCAAATAATGAAACTCCATTCTTTAGGCTACTTTAATTCTACTTCAGGCTTAGTCTTAAAAAAGGACAGGAGGAAAGCCAATAACCCCGCTGGCAGTTCAACTGACCAATTTAACTAAGATTAGAACTGATTGTTCAGGGGCTTTTTGATGGTTTTTGTTTTGTTTTGTTTTTTCTTCCTGGAAAACATTGTAACATTTTTACTCATCTTCTCTTTTAAGGAACAGCTGCAGCTTTGCTGATGTTCTCTGCAAGTGACAGGAAAAAGGAAGCATTTGTCATTGTAAATACTGTAAAGAGAAAAATATTTTGTCTGCTCCCATGTACTCTAAACGAAGTTTTTTGCTTGTTCATTGATCGCTGTGTCCATTGTGTTTCACTGAAAAAAACTGTGCCTCCTGTTCAAACAAAGGGAAGCACCGGAGATCTCTTAATAGACCCTTTCCTTACAAAAGAGTGGATCATGTACAGAGGCGGAGTTTAAAGAGCTCTTCCCAATACTGAACACCCACAAGAGATGCCAGAACATTTTCCAGCGTATGTCACAGCCCAGGCTGAACCAGACAACCTCCACATGTAAGTACGGAAATGAGAATGCCAGCTGTTAAATATGGTCTAAGAGTTTTTCGATAAGCATTTGACATCTCCTTCTACTGCTTTAAGATTTTCAGTTGCTGCAAGACTAAGCTCAGTGCAACTTCCCTGTTATCAGAAGTTATCAGTATCAGAAGTCGTCAGTGCACCACTTACAAGCTTATCAAGTCTGTGTCATCCCTCTGCCCACACACAAATGTGGAAGTTGACTATTAATACAGCTGGCAGGGTCTTCCAAAACTGCAAGATTACTACACACGTACCCGTTTGTAACTACACCAGGCAGACTGTAAGTCTACTGCTGTAATCTGTCACTTTGCTTTCAACGGGATTTTCTTCTGAGAACAACAAAGCTCAGTCCTTCTTCCACGACAAAACCCACCAAGGCCAGCATCCTGACTCGACAAGGAGCTTCGCAATCATAGCTATCATGTGGAATAGGTTCCCGAGGGAGCATCGGGTCTCCTTCAGAGGGGACATAGTCCCCTGTTCAGACCGTCTGTCCAAGCAAACGCAGCTCTGAACCTGCTTCAGGGATGCCTGCTGCAAATCACACCTCCTCCTTCACCCTCATTAAATCAAACACATTCAGCAGCAAGCCCCGACCTCGAGCAGCACTGATTACACCGTTTCCCACTTCCCTCACGGACTTCCCTTAAAAACCCAATTAACACAGCTTTTATTATTATTATTATTACTACTGCCATCATCGTTATTTTTCACACACGAAATCGGCGATCCCCCTCATCTTTCCAGCGGTGAGTCTGCATTTTCCTTGCTCGCCGCTCCTTTTTAGGCATCCAAACGGAGCAAGTGCCCAGCCCTGCCCTGCCGCCCCGCCCGGGAGCGACGGCCGGGGGTGCCCGGGGGGCGCGGAGCCGCCGGCGGAGCGGAGCGGAGGGAGGGAGGGAGGGGAGGAGCCGCCGCCGCCGCTCGGGGGAGGGCAGCCGGCACCGGAGGGAGGCTCAGCCGCCGCCGCCGCCCAGGCTGCCGGCAGGGCTCCGTCCCCGCCAGCGGCGGTGCGTGCGGCCCGGGCAGCCCTGCCCTCCGCGCCGCCATTCCCCGGGGGACAACGTCTGGGTGGCGGGGGCAGCCCCCTCCCCGCCCGGTCGCTTGCAGAGAGTAAACACCGAGGCAGAAGGCGGCCTCCATTTTTTTTATCCCGGCAGCCTGTCAACAGGCTCCCCCCCTTCCCCTCCCGAGCCTCCGCACCGAGCCTGGCTTCCCGGCCCGGCAGCGCCCGAGAGCCGCTGCCGCCCGGCCCCCGCTGCTGCCCCGCCTCACCCAGGCAGGGACAGCCCGTAACGTGGGCTTCGCTTTTTGTCTTTTCCTTCCCCTTCCCGCTATAGACACCCGCTGTGAACGCTGCCCTCGCCCACCCCTGCCCTCGGCCGCCACCCAGCAGCCCGGCACCGGCGGAGCGCGGCCGGAGGCGCCTTGCCTTTTATAGCGGTGTCATCCCTGCCCGCCCGCCTCCCGGGGGGCCCCGGCCGGCGGAGCCCGCTCCCCGCAGCGCGCCGCTCCCCGGCCCCCGCTCACCCTCCCCGCCCCTTCGACACCGAGGGCTGCCCGGACCCGCGGCTGCTCCTCCGCCCGCGTCCCGCCGCGCAGCCCCCGGTGGGACCGGGTCCGCCCGGTGCCAGGTGCTGCCGCCCGGCCGCCGTCACACGCCCGTTATCGGGCCGGCATCAGAGGAAGAGTCGCACCTGTCACCGGCGACACCGCCTCGGGGCAGCACCCAGCGCCCGCGCCCGCCCCGGCCGGGCCGGGCCGCCCGCCGCACCCGTTTTCACGCCTCGTTTCTGCCGGCAGGGGTGGCGTCCCGCCCGCAGCAGCGCCCGCAAGCTGCCGGGCCCGGGAGAAAGCCCCGCTGCCCCCGGCTCGGAGCGAGGGGGCCCGGCTTTCTTCCCCGCTGCCGCCCGGCCAGGCCGCCCCCGCGCGGGCCGGGCCCCGCACCGCCGCCTCCCCGGGGAAGCGCGGCGGCGCCCCGCACGGACGGGCACCGCCGAGGCGGCCCCGCGGCGAAGGGAGGGCGAGCCTTCCCCGGGGCCACCTGACAAAGCCGGCAGCCCTCGCCCCCTCTCCCAGCTCCGGGAGGAAGGCGTCGCTTCCCTCCACCTTTCGCCGCCGCCTCCAGCCGCGGCCTCGCCGCTACCCCTTCCTCTCCCCCCCCGGGACGGGGCCGCACTCACCGGATCGGAAGAACGCCGCGATGTCCGCCGAGTCCTTGGCCGCCTCCTCGGCCCCTTCCCCCGCGCCGCTGCCGGCCGTGGTGGCGGCGGCGGCGGAGGTGGCGGTAGCGGCGCTGCTCATGGCTGCTGCGTGCGGCGGCGGCTCCTGCGGGCGAGACCCACCGCCAACCCCACCGCCCCCTCCGCGGGTCCCGGCTTCACCTCCGGGCGGGAGCGGCCGTTAGGGCGGCAGCCGGAGCGGGTGAGCGATGCGGAGCGGCGGCGGCGGCGGCGGGCGGCCACGGCGAGCGCAGGGACATGAAGGTATGTGCGGAATGGCAGCTCCGGGAGCGCCCACCCCCCGCAGCCACCTAGGAGGCGGCGTGTGCATGCAGGGAGTCAGGGCGGGCGGGCGGGCGGCAGCCGGAGCGCAGACAATCGCGGGAGGAGGAGGAGGAGGAGGAGGAGGAGAAGAAGGAGGAGGGCGACGACGACGACGGCATGGGGAGGGCCAGCAGTCCGCGCAGCCAGCAGCCGGTGGGCGGAGAAAGAAGGAACGTTTCCAGCCTTTTTTTTTTTTTTCCTTTTTCTGGGCTTTTTTTGTTTGTTTTTTGAGGGAGCGAGGAGCGAGCCGGAGGAGCAGCAGCAGCTGCCCTAGCCGCCGCGGTGCCGGCGGCCGCAGCACCCGCCGTCCTCCATCTTGGCTGGGAGGAGGAGGAGGGTGGGGAGGGGGAGCCGGGAAAGGAAGCGAGTCCCCGCCCGAGGAACAAGGGGGAGCTCGGGAGTCTCCGGCTGCGTCCGGCGGCGGTCGGGATGGGGCGGGGCGCCGCGGGACGTCAGCGCTCCCGCCGAGCGCGCTCCCCATTGGCTGGGGCGCGGCTGCCGGGGGAGCCCGCCGGGCGGGGGGCCCCGGCGGCCGTTGCCCGGCGGCGGGCGGAGGCGCGGCCGCGGCCCGGCGGCTGAGGGTTTATTTATTTATTTTTGATTTTTTAACCGCTTCCGGCTGGCTTTCGCCCTCGCACGCAGCTGCTGCGGGGCAGCCCAGCTGCCAGCTCGCCGGTGTGCGGAGGTCGAGCTGAGGGTCCTAAAAAATCCAGTCAGTCCGTCGGTCCGTCCGTCCCGGGGGGCGGGGGGGGGGGGGGGGAGCCGCGCCCAGTGCGGCGGGAGGTGACAAGTGGCGCGTGCTCCTGCCGGCTGCTCCCCGCGGGGCTCGGTACCGCGTCGCACCGACTCTGTCGGCTCTGCGAGGGGTCGCGCTCGGTAAGCGCTCCTCTACCCGTGCTTTCAAAGAAGAGGCACTTGCCGCTCGAGGGGAGAAAAAAAAAAAGAGAGTACGCGAATTTTTCAGAGGAGTGCCTTTAAAAAGCGTCGAAACAATCCATTACATTGCGACCTGTATTGTTGCTATTTTTTCTTCAGTGATCGCAGGGACACTTCAAAATATTTTGTGTCACGGACCAGTCCAATTAACATAAAATAAGCAAACAGCTCATGATGGAAAGTGCAGTTGGGTGCTGGGGTAAGGGGCATCCCAGCACAGTCGTGCTCCTCATGTCAAACTGCCAGAATAAGACTGTGCGCAGATAAGGTTCAAGAGAGAGTGGCAAAATAGGCAATTTTAGCAGTTGCACAAATTGATAAAGCTGAGCAACACATCTCAAATGCTTGTGGTAAATGGTCAGAGACATTGCTCATTAGCACACTTGAAACGCATAAGTACAGCTTCAGGAATTAAACTCCTGGACCTTTGATAAGTGTTAAAAGCGAAGGTAATTTCAAGAGAAATGTGGTTCTGTTAGTTTATCACAGTCAGATGATGTGAAAGTCATCCACAAGGTTCCCAAGGTTTGTATTTTCTGAAGTTGTATAGCTTGATGAAAAAGCTTTTGTGCAACTACCTCTGCTCTAATTTCTCTTACAGAGAAGAGATTAGTTTGACTGAAAAGATTTTTTTTTAATGTTTTTCTTTCAGGCAGCGGGCGCAGGAAAGAGTTCCAAATTAGCACCCCACTGGCAGAAGTGGTTGCAAAGTGAATTCCTTTCTAGCTGGCCTAGCAGCATCCACCTAGCAAAAAACGACTGCGACAAATGCTGCTGTTCCCTAGCAAGCAGTGAGTTGACCTGGGAGTGGGAATAGGGTATTGTACATCAGCACAGAAAAAATTGCATAAGAATATGAGAAAATGGGACAAGTGAATGGAAAGAGTTAATATAATTAGTAAAGAAAAATAGGTCCCCTAGAATCTCCATAATTTCAGCTTTCAGTGGCTGGAGAGCAAGAAGTGCTCAAGGTTATTTGTTTTCTGAGTTTGAATTAAGACTTTGGTATGCTGCGCAACACTAGAAAAAGCTTTGGAAGACTGTTCATCAGCTATTGACTGTCTGTTTCCACTTAGTTGCTCATGCAGCATACTGTACAACTTGTCAGTGGGTGCTAAAAAGCCAAGGTTCATTTGAACAATTTTGAAGACTGTATGACTGAAGCTTGCCCCTTGCCCTGTCCCCTCCATCTGCTGAATTGCAGGAGATGCTGGTTTTGTTTTTCTCTAACAGATGGATGCCCTGAGCCATGTCCCCCACTACAAGAGCCTCTCATCACTGTGAAACTGATTGAGATCAACTAGTTGCAATTCGAGTTCTTCACCTGCAGCAAAGGTGGCCCTTACAGAGAAACCTTCAACAGCCAAATATGCTCATATCCTTTGCGGCGTTGAAAGGATTATAGCAATAGAGTTGCGTTCACGCTAATGTTCAGGTTGCAGTAGTCACTGAAGGGTAAGTTAAAAGAAAGGCAAAGATAGGAAAATGACATTATGACAAAAAGTTACTTAACACACTGTAATAAAACAAGGATTTCATTCACAGGTGTCCACCTTAGATATCAAGTACCAGATTTAATATTTTGACATTAGGAAATGAAGTTTCTTAGTCTGGTTCTTCTTGATCATTTTAGACTTGAAACAAACAAACAAGGTATGAATTGTCTATGTGGAGAGCATTGCACATTGAAAAGTTGTGTGAGTTTGCCTGCATTGGAAGCCTGTCACTGGGGAATAGCCATATTCTCCATCCTCAGCTCCTGCTTTGCTTGTCTCGGTTTTTGTCAGCCTGCAAGTGTTTTTGCACCAATTGCAATGGTAAATGTAGGAAAGGAAAACAATATTATTCTTCATATAAAAGATATTTTAAGGGTGGTGTCACCTGCTAAATATCAATAGTATTAAGGCCGAGATTCAAATTAGAGTTTATTTAAGTTGTACACCAGGAGTTTTAATAACTAATGATGTTGAAATTGTGCTTAATTTTTCTGTACCTAGTTTAAATATACATAAAAAAGCATTTACTTTTATGTAAGCAAATTGTTCAAAAATATTTACACCCCAGTAAAATAAATCCCCTAAGAGAAGCGTTGTTTCATTTGAATGTCCTTTATTTTTCCTTGTATTGTGTCTTACTCCGGTTGAATGGTCACTCTAAAATCAGTATATCAATGCACAAAGATCTTTATTTCTGTCAAAGAGGTCTCTTGTGAGGAAAGAAGCTTGCCCAGTGCCTAGCCTTCAGTATCCAGGCTGAGAAGCGTCACATGTCACCTCATGTTTCATCCCTAAAGGAATATGCAAACTGGATACTGCTTGAGTTCTTTTCCTGCAGCATTTTCTGTCCACTTAATGAAGAAAACAAAAAAGTTTGCCCCATTTCTATAAGACATTAAAGAAAGCAGGGCAACAGCTTGATTTAAAATCACTGATATTTACAAGCTTTCTGGAGAAGTAGACAAACTAGAAACTCATTCGTTTGGACAAGCTACCAGACAGGGATGATACTGACCTGGGCGGTCAATCCGAGCTGTCTCCTTGCTCAGAACCAAAAAAGCCTTCAATTATTCAAAAAAGCCCTAGAAAAAACACCCAACAACGAGGTTTTTACAATGGCGTTCTCTTCTCATAGTTGTTCACAAGCTTCACTATTCATTTCACAAACCAAAACACAGAACCTAAAAGGTAATGTGAGGACAAGACTTCCACATGGAAAACACTTGAAGGGAAAATGCACGTGGACTTCTCTTCAGCCTAGCCAGCCTATAAGAACTGCTTCTTATAAAAGTTATTTCTCTGCAGCAGGGGATTCCAAATGAATCTATAAAACAAGGCAGAAGCACTTGTGGTAAGTAGTAGAGAAGGCCACACCAGTTGCTACTGCACTTTTAAGATGACAAGGCTCCTTTTAAGTTTGTAGCAGTTAAGGAAAGCGATCAAAGTTATTAATGTGTACCACCTCCAAGTTGCTATCTGGTTTCTGATCTAAATGGTGCTTGTGTTATAGCAACATTTATCAATTTCAAATTGTTCTCCAAGCACAAGATGCATCTCTTATCTGTAGACTGGCACTGAGGCATTTTCCAACCGTTATCGTTATTATCTCCTTTTCTGCAGAAGCATCCACGTCTTTTTGAAAAGTTGTCTTGAACAGTACTAAGCCTACATGCTCCACTTCCTTATACTACAAAATCAAGTTCTCATTTCATTATATGAGTTCTGGGAGCTTTTGCAGCTTCTGCCTTTGCCTCTTCATTGGGTTTTCTACTTTTCTGAAAAACAGTAAAATATTTTAGTATCTGATAGCAAATGAACTACCTATCACCTGTGTAAAATATTGCCAGTCTGCCTGAACATACTTTCTCCATACTTCCACTGGCAAGACCTTCCACATTCTTACAGTTCCTTTATAAACTTAGAGCAGCACACCAGCACCTACCAGGACACCACATTTCGCAGGTACCTGCAAGGAGAGGTTTAGTACAGTTAAGTAAAAAACTGCATATGGCCAGTGTTTGATGGTCACCACAACTGAAGTTTTCCTGCTTATGTGGTCATGACTGACAAATCTTAAGCGAAGCATCCAGCAGGTTTTTAATAACCTACAGACCAACTTGTGTGTTTTTGCATATCACTTACCAAAAATGTTAGCCATCCTGATTTTATTTATAACCAAACCACATTTTTTTTTAATTCTCACCATTTCAATGATGTGATATCTCTATAAAAATCCAGCTCCCAGTTCTGCTACGTGACATGCACTGACTTGTCAATGTCAAGGATGCTTCTGTTATGTGTAGAAATTACACCAGCCGTCTGATGTTTTATAGACTATTGGTGGTCTATACACCATCTGTTGACTAACCTCAGCCTAATGAAGTGTTGCTTTTTCTTTTTACACTTAGGCACTCATAATTCTACATTATTGTACGATTATTGGCGGCAGAACCACTCGGCTGCATCTCAGACAAGTCATCCCATTGCCTTTGCCATCCAAGCTTTCAGAAACACGTTTCTCTCCATCAGGAAATATGCATACACGTAAATGGACACACGCGTGCACACCCTAATTTCAGATTTTCTATCACTAGCATTAACATTGAAGCCATACTGGACTTTCAAAGATGATTTTCCTATCTGTCCAAGATTTCTGAGGCAGAAATGTGTGCGGTGCTTCAGAGACTTTCTGAAAGAATTGAACTCACTGTGCCTGGTTGAAGACAACATGCGCATTCATTATAAGATCACAGCCTAGCTGGATGATATCCAGAAATCCTAACAGCAGGACAAGGCATGCTAAAGCCTCTATAGGGGATTTACTCTCCCTTTTTTGATCAGTTATTCTCAAGGTGGCATGACCTCTTACGCTGCTTGTAAAAAAAGTTTCCTTTAGACATTCTGCAGTGTGCTCCTAACTTCACAGCAAATCAAATTGCATATTCTTGATCATTTAACATTTGTATACCACTGGTTTCATCCCTGAATTTTCAAAGACTAGGTTTTGATTAGGGTATGCTTCCAGGTAACTAAAGAAGAGGGATGTGATTTTTTTTTTTTCCCCCTGGGCAAGGAGACTGGCAACACTAGATGAGTTTATCTTAATTGATGAGGAGTTAAATATGTCTCCTCAGTCTTTCTTTAGCTTTAGGAACATTTTAGGAAAAAAGCTGAAGAGACAAATTCAGCATTTTCCTTTTCTTGTTGAATTCCACCTTCTACTGCCTCACATGTTAATCCTTACAAGGAAAACCATCCGGTTTCAAGTCTTTGTAAGTTCAAGTTAAGAAATTGGGCTCCAGCGATCTAGATCAACTGAAACAATGAAGAGTTAGCACTGGCTGGCTTCAAAGCAAAAGCTGTAACACAGTTGTTGCTTACACTTCGGAAAGCATAGAGAGCTTAACACTGTACATATTTCCTTCTTAGGCTTCCAGAATCTTGCTTTCCTAGTTTTGACTCTTTAAACTAAGCAACTGAAGGGTGCAGCCTACTCAGTGGCTTGTGTCCTATCATTCCCATTGTTCGCAATGTGCCATACTGCCAAAACCCTCTATACACAAACCATGTTAAGCCCTAAAGAAAAGCTTCTACATCAAGCCTGACATCCTCCATAGATCTGCCCAATTCTTGCTCCTGTTCAGGGGATGTTATAAACATAGAATAAAAGGTTGCCAACAGGAAGGTGGGCCCCCATCAAGTTTACGTTACCAACACTATCAACAATCTGTGTTTGTATGATTACTACTGGACAGTATCCCAACATCATAACATTTTATGCATTGAAGGCATCAGTGATATCTTATTTGATCACGATATACACACAATTTGTGTTGGAACAACCTCTGCCCTTCATGCCTAAAAGACACTAGCATGTCCGCAGAAAAAAATGCACTGTAGATACAGAAAAAATGTACCGTATGTATCTTTAAATACAGACCACTGCTTTTTATTATCGTGACGGGAACTCAGAAAAATAGGTCACCAATTAAGCTAAGCTATTAGGCTAATGATTGCCAATAGGTCAGCAGGCAGCCTTACATTATGTCACTTATTTATACCAAGCGTTTTGACACACCCGGTACTACATTTATGAGAAGACTTTGCTTAGTATCAAAGCGGTGTTAAGTCCAGTTGATAATTATCCTTCTGCTTTAAGAGTAACAGTCTGTTAATTGTACCAGCTCGCTTACAATCAGTTGTCAAAATAGCGTGCAAGAATTGGCATAGTGCAGCACACAAGAGCCATGCGTAAAATAGAAGTGTAATTTATGAGCCTAGACAACGTGAAAAGTCAATCAAAAGTGAAGCTTAAAACAAATGGCATCCTGCTTCAAGAGTTATCTCCCAGAAGAGGGCATTTAAATCAGTTCTGCTGCTTGTGTACTTGTATGCATGTAACTTCATCAGCATGCTGGTTTAGAGTTGCCCAGATTGGAAAGCATCTTGGATGCCTGTGTCTGTATCGCTTCTGTCAATCAGTATCTTGTAACAGGGACTGAAAAAATTTGAGTAATTGCTTATGCAACAAACAAACCAAAAATGCATAGTTCTTTTTCTATACACAGAGCGGAATTGCAGTTTGAGTCATTTAAAAACTGACAATTTTCAAAAATATTTACAATACTTTTGCATCTGGTGCTAGGGAGTTAGTTTTGATAGCAACCTATGTAACCCATAAGTTTGTTGTTTTCATATGACTTAAGTCTTTGTAGGTTGATGATTCCCCAGAATGCATTCAGTCCCTGCTGACTTTACTGCTTTGAAAGAGGAGTATAGGTTTTTCAGCCAGGTGATATTTACAGTTGCACCTTGAGGTTTTCCAGGTTCATTTGAGAGCTCAATAAAGAGACACTTGCAAGACATACAGGATTTTCAGTCAGAGTACCAGTAAAGGCTGTTCTGCTGCAGTAGATCTAGACTGCGTGAATGTCCAAACAGATCCCCCAGATTTGTTTCATTTGGAAAGAATGGATTTGCTCAGAAAAAGTCTTCCCAGATTCCCAAGGAGACTTCTTGAGACCCATGGCATGGTTCCCCATCACCACGTGCTGCTGCAAGAGGTGATCTCTGGTATCAAAGCCACATTTTGCAATCATCTAATTTATTTATTCCTAGGTATATACATTTATAATGATTTCTCCTTCCCCTTGGTTTTACCAAGGCTTTGTCTCCAGATTGGTCTTTTTAGCATATCCTTCACTTTGTGCAGATATTTCACTACAGCCTGTGGTCTCTATACATAGTACGCGATCTGTTCAGATTGGTAAGTGAATGGTTTTGCTTAGGGAGGTCAACTTCTAGGTGAGGATTTATCATTCCCTAGTACGAGCTGGGCATCATTGTCATCCTCGTTGATTATGCTATTAGCTAGGCAGTAGCAACAGATGTTATTCCTGACATAGCTTAGTCTTAATGAATTTTGTAAGGATGCACAACCATGAATTGCCAGCCTTGCCTTCTTCCAGGAGCTGCTGCAATGGGAAAGAACTGAGCAATGTGGAACAAAGTTTCCTAGTGGTTCCTTTGCTCATCATCAGAAAGTCAAATTCCTTGCCATGCCTGGGAAGCCACTTGGCTTTCAGCAGCAAAAAAGCAGTAGCTGCAGCAATGTTCGTGGGTAGAGGACAGTAAATAAACTGGGTTTATTTTTTCCCGTCCTCTCCAATTTTTCAATTAGAAGACAAGTCCTCTTTTATTTTTCTTCACCCTGCTTGGTATATCCCCTTCTCCCCACTGTACCACAGTAGGCTAATTGAGCAAAATGCAACTGTTGCCAGCACTTTGTTCCTCATGTGCGTGCTTTCTTCTCTTTTCTATTTAACAGCTAATTTCACGGGTAATCCCAGTATCCTATTTTTAATTGAACAGGCTACTTGGAGTGGAACCCTTGGGTACAACAGTGGTAAGTTTTTGATGTTGACCCTGAAAGGTATCCAGCAGATACTGCTCTTGGCATGTTAACCCCAGTTACAGCCAGTTGCTTCCGAAGACATTCAGCAACTGGGAGACTGTTCAGGACCTGCGGAGTCACTTGGTGTTCCACATTCCCTCCAGGGTCTCAGCTGCTGTTTCTAAAGACAGAAACACAGAAGGGCTTCAGCTTCCAAGACTTTCTAGTCCTTAGCCCCTTTGCCAATACTTGTACACAAGACTGAAGACATCATCTGTGCATGCATTCACTCTGGGATGAAGGACTGTTCAGTTTGTACGTGAAGCAAGTTTACAGATCAGGTGCTCAGCACGGCTTACGCTGTATCCCTGCCTCTCAGTTCTCGCAGAGGAGGAGCAGATAATGTGGAACAGGAGCTGTATTCAGTTGGCAGCACTCCCAGGAAATGCCTACAAACTTCTGGGCCTTAGCATAATTGTAGGACACGAGCTATTTTTGCATTTTGCTAAAATGATTCTGCCCTTTGGTGCAGAGTAATAACCAAAAATAATCCTTTTACAGGTAGAAGGCTACATCCAGTCATTCCAGTTGTCATTGTTATTAGTGCATAGCCTTGAAGTTTCACCAATTATCTCTTTCATATCGATAAGAGGTGGGAAATGACTTTTTGACAGTAAATCTCTAGCAATAGGGCAGCCAGATCAGGAGCAAGCGGGATGCCATAGATACCCATTTCAGTTCATTTACTAAGCAAATGTTTAATGTTTTTACCTAAGCCCTAAAAATTAAATTATTAATACTTCTTAGTGAAAGATTTCATATTAGATCTCTAGAAGCAATTGCTTGAAATTTTGCTATTCAGATTATGTGCCTCAATTTCTTTCCTATTTACTGCTTTCACCTAATAGAAGTATTTCCTGCACGACACCTACGGACTGCGTTGGCCCAGGTTTCCCCTGGGCTTAGACACTTATCCAATAGGTTTGGAAATTTCGCAACTTTTAACAAGTTTTTGATTTGTCATGTCTGCAAGGGTTTTACAAAGGCGCCTTCCATAGGAACTGCAGCAGCTCATGTGACGACTTGTCTTTGTGGCATGCAGTGAAGATTAGGTCCAAATTGTGTCCTCTAGCCAAATACGGAATTTTAGCATCTTCATCACACTATGGAGACTGCATGACAAACAACCATTTCATTATAAAAGCAACTTTTCCATGCTTGGGTATTTCAGCTAACATGTTGCTTCAAGCTCCGTCTGCTCGTTTAGAACATTCTTCATAGACTTTGATTGCCGGGTTGAGCCAGGAATCAACACCACTGCTATCACAACCTGCCCCCACATTTTGTCATTCCTTTTGAACTTGCTGCAATACATACTGCATTTTGTCACTTTACTGGCATTCTATTCATGTCTGTTGTGTGGAATTTGATTACTTTGAATTATTGTCTATATTTCTGCTGTTGACTACAGTGACTAACTTCTAAGCTTCTGTAATAATTAAAAGTCAGGTCTAACAACAATGCAGTATAAAAATTATTATTATGCTACAGGAGAGGAGCAAATCCAGTCAGCCATCTTGGGGGTGATACTAGGTTTATTAAAGTTTTAGTTCACCTAGAAGTAATAATTTCTGATTTAACCGATTGCCCTTTTTAGTAGGATAAACATCAAAAGGTATTGCACAGGTCTGACAAATCTATCATACCATAAAAATATTTTCTTTCTTACAAATGCAGATAATGTTAGGCTATAAGAAGCTAGAATTGTGAGACCTGTAGGAAATGATCTACTGTGATGCCATTTTCACCATCAAGTGTCACTCCGTGACTAACTAGAGTCTAGACCAACTTTCATGATAAAATCGCAGCACAAAGTACTTTAGTTACCTTATTAATTAATCCTTTTTTTTTTTTTTTCAGTATCTTAGCTTTTGTCATATTTCATAGCATGCAAGGAAATAAGCATGTGGCTTTATCCTTCTGAGGTAAAAACTGATATTATTTCCAATCATTTCACTCCATAAGAACATCTACTACAAGGATTATAATTACTCACAAGCTCTCAAATTCTATGCATCACTGTGGGTTTCATTCTTCACTGTTATATCTTGTGCTGTATTTGATAAATGTAACTACTATTTAACAGAGCCATTCTGTTTTGAATCTGTTATATATAACGTTCAAAAATGGAAATACTTATACTGACTTTTCAAAACATCCGGTGCACTTTTTTAGGGGTTTTTCCTAAATGTGGGCTCAAGCCCAACAATGAAGGATTCAAAATAATTTCCTGTATCTGTTAATGAAGACTTATGTATGAGTTTTTTTTCAGAAATATATTCCATATTTTTTTTACTAAAGTGAGAGGAATCAAGCCTTTGCTCCTTTTATGCCATTTTTTCTGTTCTAGCTTTAAGCCCTCAGTCCTGTCCAACTACGATTGTTTTGGCAGGATTAAAATCTAGTTTCCACCTTTTTTGTACATAATGAAATGAATTAATTCCTTCATCATTCATTCATGAGGCACATTCATTCCTTGTAATATATTTAGAAACATTATTGTTTCCCATTGATTCACCAACAGTATTTGTATTTCTAAATGATATTCAGGAAATAGTTATATCTTATTAATACTTTCATGTATCGTAAGAGTATTACTATTTTCACATATTGTAAGATATTTAGATTATTTCAAACTAGGTAATAAACTATTCAGTGGAAAAATGAATATTGCAAACATCCCAAAGAAGGAAATTTTGCTTTTATTAATATTGAGGTTTTGTGAGCAAGGCTGGTCAGAACACCATGAACAGACAAAACAAAACTACTCCCAGAACTGTTACCAGCGGGGGAACGTGGTGGCAGCTGAAGCTGAAGACCAGCAGTGGAGATGCAGAACTGCTGCAGAAATCTGTCAGCAGGCTTTTTGTAACACACTTTCTGAATGAATTGAGCGAGCGGATGGGAAAGGAGGTGAGGAGAAAGGGTAGTTTGCTGTGCTGGGATAAACATGCAACTAGCTGATAATCATGTTTTCCATAAAACGAACAGTTAGTTACAAATAACAGAATTGTCTGGTTTTTCAGTGACTGGTGACTTTCCTGTGACATGGCGAGCAGCATGACTACAACGGAAGGGTTCTTCCCTATTCACTAAACACAAGCCATGTGCCATAAAGAGTGAAAATGCTGATCTGGAATGTAGTCCCCTGTCTTGTTTTGGAGAGCAATAGATGCCAAATTCTACAGAGAAATAAAATAATAGTTGTACTATTATATTGGAAGCTTCCTTCTGCCCTCATACTGCTATAATAAATCCTAAACCACAAGTATCGCTATCCTTTAAGATAGATACATATATACATTGTGACTATTGTACCTGTAGGTGATAGGAAGTTAATTGGAAAACCGAGTAGCAAAAGGTAGTATCTTTGATCAGTCGAGCTGGTACAACTGGAAAAGCTAGAGAAGCTTTTAGACATGCACATTCTTCAAACCAGCTGAAGTAGTCTTGTATGCCTTAACATTTTTTTGCTAGCAACATTAGTCAGCTTAAAAAGACTTTCTTCTCACTAAAAATTTAGTTTCTCTTACATCCTTAGAATATCATGGCCACAAAAACCTTATTTTAAAATGTTACAAAGTCTATAAGTGTTTTATTTTGATTGCTTTTGAACATACTGCTTTTTAATTATATAGGCTATTTCTTTTCCCTTTTGCATTAGAGAAGAGTAGAGGTATGAGTCCTTCTTACTCTCTCCATTCCGTTTACCAAATCAAAGTTTGACCACATTTGCAGTTACCATTCTTTGTATATTAAATGGACTTAAACTTTTACATGCATTCCTATGTGTACGATTCTATGCTTCTAAACAATTTTGTTCATTTTTTCTGGACTTTGTTACTCCTCTATGTTTTGTATCAGATGGTGTACTGAAAGATGAACATGTTTCATAATTCATCTCAAACTGAGGGTCTCCTATGTATTTATGCAGTAGTATTATAAGTTCTAGTGTCAGTACTATATAAATTGGTGTCATAATCTTACTTTAGTCTAAACTGTGAGTTGTGGTCAATCCATCGAAAAAGATCATGTAACATAAATACATTTGTTGCATCTTTATAATATCCTTATCTTACACATGCACAAAACTGGGGATTTATTACATTAAGCTTGGTGGAGGAATAAAAGTTTTACATTTGCATAAGTAGGTTGTTTTTTTGTTTGATTGGTTTTTTTGTAGTACTGATATAATAATACCAACAAAGTAAGAAAGCTTAGAAACAAATAAAAAAATAGAAATAATTTCATTAGAAGTATGGACTTAAATTTGTACTTCCATAAGCACAGGAAGTTTGGGAAAAAAGTTGGACAAATAAGAGTAAGCAGTGAAACAGATTTAGTTCTCCCTGCCTTGGGAGGGTGTTCTAAATTGGATGACCTCTTAAGGTACTTTCCAGACCTGTAATTTTACAGAATGAAATGCATCATTAAAATGTTTAGACCTCCCTGCACATGCATTAATCTAAGTAATTTATGAATATTTACATTTTAGTTGTCTCTCTCTTTCAAATTACTAATAGATTGAGTAGATAATGGTCATCCTAGTATAGCACCTTTCCTCATTCAAATCAAATACCAGCACAACAGAAGCTGAACAGTGACTCTTCTTATTCTTTCTTTTCTTTTCCCCAGTTTACCTTTTTTTAATTGCCCTTTACTATGTGACTTGCTTCTTTTCTCCTTTGAGGGAATTTATCTAAGATTTTTTTCACATGGAAAATAATACTGCATGTGCTAACGTATCAATTTTTACAGTAGTTTTTATATCTGCTTGATTCCTTTTGTAAAACCAGAATATTTTCTTCACTTTATACTACATTGCTTGGGAAGGAGTTTTAACTAAAGCTAAAAGGCTTCTTTTAATTTAGAACAGTCATAGCCATGCAAAGATTGATGCCATTTTAATGGCTGCATATTGATTTAACAATATCACTATAAAATGAACAGTGATATAACTGTTCCTATAGAAACAGTCAAATATTCCAATGTAGACAGAACCTTTCTCTGTAATACAATTATTTGGATCAGCTGCCTTCAGCAAGATAGTCATACCTGAGAACTGGTATATGACTGTATTTTAAATACTTTAATATTTTAAATAAATAGATATTTCAGTAGACCATTGTGGGTGCATTCCTCTGTTAAAAAAAAAAAAAAAAAAAAAAAAGCCCTCTAGATTCCTTATGAGAATCAATGAGACCCTTACAAGAGGATAAAATGAAGCTTTGAAAAATCAAGCCTTGGCTACATATAAATCCAGACAGCGTATATTTAAGTGCTTTCAAAGTCCATTTCAAATTCTAATGCTCTTTTAGATCTGTTTCACAGTGAGCTGTGCTGTTTATATTTCTGTCTTAACAGTCAAATAATTTGGGAGGGGCTGTTTTCCATCAATTGTACACATGCTACCAGACCCTCTGCCTAAATCCTATGAGGCAAGAAACCTTCTAAGCTGGATGCACACTTTACCAGCCAAAAATCCACCTGTGTGAGTCATGTATCTATGTCCTCCAGCCCATGGCTCTTCAACCTTTGTAAAGGATCATCTTTCCTTTTTTTTTTCTTAAATCCATCTACAAGCTTATGAAGATACTATACTGATCTTCACTTACAATAAAATTAAACTAGTTTAAACTTCAGATGTCATTTTAGTACTTTGGGTTTTGTCCCATTTTCTTGTCTACTTGCCTGGGAATCCATGCATAGTCTGTTTAGATTTTTTTATTATTTCACATTTTTTTTCAGACTATCTTCTGATGCCTTGTGATCTGCTTGATACAATTTGAGAGCCACTAATCTGCAAGGACTCTTGTCGTCAGTAGAGAAGAGAGGCTGTTGAAGGCTCTGTGAGTTGTCCACTCTTGAGGCACTGAAGAGACAGTGGGTTGGGAGCCATCACGGTGGCCACCTTTGTCTTTCTCTAGTGAGCTGCCATGTTTGAGAGCAGGCTGAAAAAAGATGTCTAAAAAGGTCCAAAAATAACCTGTACTGAAGTACCAATATATGTGTAAAGATTTCTTCCCTTTGCTGCCTCTTCTTTAGGTCACAAGAGCACCATGTAAAGAGGTGGTCTTGCTCACTGATTACTCTTAATATCTGAACAGGTTTTTCATTGCTGAGTCAGCATCTGTTAGAGTCTGCTCCTTGGCGAGTTTTTAATTCATGATATCTGTATCCTAATAGAGCTAGATGACATCTGAATAGGTATAGATCAAATGGACCCGTAAAAGCTCCAGGCAGAGGCAATTTCTACCAGTTAATAAAAGATCCCAGAGATGGATCTTGTACTTTTAGCTATTTTTTTATTGACACCATTGAGACCTTGCCCTGTAACATGTAAATCAGTACTTTCTCTCATGGCCAGAAGAGAGGCACTGTCAGCTTAAGAATACAGAATAAAGGCTTCCTTGCATTAGTCTCGTGGGGGTGCAGTACCACTAAGCAATTGATGGCAACAGGGAAGAGCTCAGCCACTCTCAGCATGCAAGGGAAACCCTCTGGCCAAAACGTTCACACTGTCATAGCGAAGAAGTGCTTTCTCACAACAGCTACCTAGACAACTGACATTACGTGATAAGGATCGTTCCAGAACAAATACCTGTCTTCTGTTTACAGTCCCTGTGACGCACAGCAATGCACATCCAGAAATAAAATGCAGTGAAGCAAAACTCAAAAGCTAGTGTCAAACCCTACAAGCAACTTAATTGTGCAGACTTGACCAGCTCTTAGTTTCCCCCCTAGGTTCCCATCTTTCTGCAGTTGATCTACTTCAGGTGCTTTAGGATGCATAGGATACTTAACCTCCTTGCTGTACTGTCCCATCTGTCAGGCAGGGCCGGGCCATGATGTGGGCTCATCCCTTGTTTTCTACAAGTTCAGGGCTTGCAGGAGGGCTCTGCTATGTGATAGCCCTCCCGGACAGCTGGAGTTCATGCCAGAGGACTTGGCTGGGCAGATGCTGCCATGCTTAGACATGAGCTTAAAAGAAACTACAAGCATGATCTGTTCTTACCTGGCAAGTGAAAAGGAGAAAGATGGGTGAACTACCTACATCCATTCTCCTGTACAGTCCTGGAAGGGGATAGTCTTGCCATTTTAAAAGTTAGACCCAGCCTTAAGAAGTCTTCGGTGTCCTCTGCTCTCAATAACTTCTGGCTTATGAGCCAAAATATGTAACAAGGTGAGTGGTGCTGCTTCACTTTTTGTTAAGAATTAATAGTAGGATGCTCCAATGTTTCTTAAGTTTAATGATGGGACCACAAGTGATGATCTGAATTGCAGATGGTAATGGTTCCTTCCTCCCTGATTTGGCTTTGATAGTTTCTTTGATGTAGAAGAACTGTGAGCTTAATTTGCATAACATTACTCCCACTCCTATCAGTCTGTTGATGAGCTATCTTTATTACATTTTTCACCATTTCGGGATTATTTACATACTTCCTGATTTTTTAATGAGATCCTGTTTTACTACACAGGGAGCCTACTGATGAACATCTGGTACCTTATGAGTTTCGATACTCTTAGCATGGTATTTAAAATTTTGCTCCTGTTACAAATTATTCCATTCCATCAGAAATTAATACCATTCTTAATTGATGTGCAATGTCTTGTCAGGGAAACGGCAACTAGAGATGATAAAATGAGTAGCAGGATAAAAATTATGAACAAGTTCAATTGGTGGTTTTGCCTTTTATTAATATGAACATATGGGATATTTAAAAAAAAATGTGAAAATAAATATGTTTATGTGTTTACAAATTCTCTCCTAAGTTATAATGTTCACTTTTATTCTAACTCCAGATTCCTTCCTCTCTTTCTTTTCTATAGCAGAATGTCTTCTGCAAAAAAAAAAAAAAAAAAAGATTTCTCTTTCGTTGGCCAGAAAATAGATTAAGGTTTTTGAAACTCTGTTAAACATCAAATGCAGACACTTACTATTCTTATTTTAATGAATTGATACAGTTATAATATTTAATGTTTTTATTGAGAATACCATGTGACATCACTCACTTTCAGTTTCTAGCACTTTTTACTCTTATCCTCTAGTATTTTGTTCAACTTTGGTTTTAGGCAGCACAGTGAGAAAAAGAAAAAAAATCTAAATTTGCAAACATAAGAAAGATTTCCTTCAAAATTTGGCGTTTTTTTAGAATCATTTGAGAAGATGGAATCTAATTTATTGCTCTAAAGAAACAAACAATCCTAGGAGCTCTTCTAATCTGGTTTGCAGAGGTCCCCCAAGCATATCCCCGGGACTGGGGAGAGGGAAGGTGCTAGTGCACCCAGGACCAAGGCCTAACACTAGTTACGTTTTGAGGCTTCCACTGCAATTCAACTAGCAATGAGAGCATTACTTGTGCAATATGCAGCCTATTAAAAATACTTACCCACGAGGAGGAGCTTATTTGGCTACAGATATAGACAGGCATTAAACCAAATATTCTGGACAACAGCATCAAGGAGCTACAAGCTTTCTTTTTTTTGGGGGGAGGGGGAGGGGAGCAAAGACAATGTTACAGACCACTCTCTAACTTGCAAAGAACTATGTTTCTACCAGGCAACTTTTGTAACTTTTTATTTCACAGCTTGCCAACCTGCCCATCCTTTACATCAGAGTATCTTGATGCCTGTGAAAGTCCGAGAGTGCCCATTACCAATGAGGTTCTTCTTGCTGGAAATAATGTACTGGACTCACTGTGAAATTTTTAAAAATCTGCTTTTTTTTTTTCCATTTTAAAGAGCAGTCCCTTAAAGTAAAGTTTACTGAATAATGCAAGGTATTCTAGGAATTAGGTATGCAGGGTTAAATCAAACATCAAAAGAATTACACCACTAGCTTGTTCTTAACATGTCTGCTTTGTAATCTGTAGAACATGTCCATGTACAAGAGAAAAGCAATTTATCTGAATCTCTAAACGGTACAGTCATTTAGCCTATATGTGATTTATTTTAATTGGAAATATATCCTCATTCGCCTCTCCCAATGTAACCATTAATTTACAATTTAAGTGATAATATGTGGTGGTTAAACATTAACGTTTCAAATAATTTTTACATATCGACAAGGTCTATAATAGACAGCAGGTTCTGTAATTACAAATAAGGCACTATATATAATAATGTAATATATTTTAAAATGCAATGCCTTTTAGATTGTGCTTTTCCTTCTTATAAAAGAACGCTAGGAATTTTGAAGGGTACATGGAGAGGATCACTTTTTATTTGATGAATTGAGTTTATAATAAAATGGCTCCAAAGACCAAATAAAAAATATCTGAGATGGCAGTAGGCAGGATATTAATGTATTGATATCATCTGGATAATAATACAGTATGTTCCTGAACTTAGAGGATTTCAGAAACTTTGAGAACTAAAATGACTATGTTTTTCAGGTATCAAAAAGTTATGAAGTACATTTTATAGCTTAAAAGGTGTACTTAAAAATAGGTGATACATGCACACATACACTTGTGACTGTGTTGCCCTGATGCATCTGCAGAGTGAATCCATAAGGATCAACAAGGAATAAGTGGGCCTGTAGGACTCCTGTGGCAGCTCCACATCTCATGGTGCAGGAGGCAATGATGCAAAAAACCAAAGACCAACTGCAATGTGTAAACATCTCAGCTGTCCTCAGATGCCAGAACAGCCCTTGAGGCACCGGGCAGCTTGTGTTGGTGGCTACGTCAATACACCAAATAAGAAGGCATAAAGTTCCTCTACGTCACCTTTGCCCTCTTCTTACACCCTCAGGCCAAGCACAAGTCGAAATCCGTTGGTGCCACATGTTCGCATTGTCGCTGAGTTCTTTAATACTGAGCACGTTCCAAAAACATCCCTCTTTTCACTGTTCTCAAGGGTTAATTCAATAAACAAAACACAATAAAAGCTACTGAAAAGTCTGGAGTAGGAAGGAAGCTGGCTTACTGCGCCTTGGTTTCCCATGCTGCCAGTGTGATAAATTGCCATTTTCAAAAAGGTGGCTACAGCTGGCTTAGAATTTAACTTTTTTTATTTCTAAGTGTAATTAAGAATTAATACATCAGTCCTAAAAGCATGAGCCCTTGTTGTGGGAGGAGGAGGGGGCAGAAGAGTTTCATTGCTGGTGCACTCATGGTGGGAAGGTGCTCCTTTGAAAGTATCATCCATCTCGGGTGATCGCTGAGGGGGGTGGAGTAAAACACCCATCCTAAGAAACCTGGTTACAAAATTTCCTTTAATGTCTGTAAGGACAAGAATCTGGCTTTTTAATTTACAAGAAAACCTGATGGATATTTTTAAAACTGCTAACAACACCTTATACCAACTTTTTTCATGCTTCCCAGCTCCCTTGCCCTACCTGGCACTTAAGCTTGTGTATAGGAAGGACTTTTATCACTTTCCTCATGTATCTTGTTCACCTTCATATGGCGATGCTTTCCCTCTTTGTTTTTTCTGTATGCAATTTTTACTTTGTACTGTTCAGTTGGTTTGCTGAACAGCTAAGTGTTTTAAAAAAATGTGTATGTTATATTGAAATATGTTTTTCCATAATCCATAATTGCACTGGTCACTCCATATACTGTGCTAAATCTCTGATCACTGCCTAAATTTTAATTAAAAAATAGTTCAAGACAATAGTTGAAGTACCACTTAATTATTTTTCGATGGCAGACTTTATTTTTATGCAGATTTTTCTGGGTGTGGGTATGAATGAAATGCATGACAATGAAGAAAACAACACTGATTTTGCTTCAACCTTTTAGAGCACAGAATAAGTACAGCTAGTACAGTGTTCCTCTTCAGCTCTGTACTAACACACAGGCCTGACCTGAGGATGCAAATTCTATAAGGGGATAATTTTTGAAAACAGTATTTTAACTTCTACTCATGCAAATACCTAATTGTTCACAGGACATTTTAAATTATGTTTTAAAAGACACAAACTAAATTCATGTTCTTTGTACTGAAAGGACTTGTTCCTTTATTCAGCAGATTTTTATACCATATAGAAGAGCAGTGTCTGCACAGTATTTGAAAGTTAGGCCTTTGTTTTACTGAATATTATATGCCTCGGGGACAGGAAGAAAGCCTGCGCAACAGGTTTCTGCACCCTTGCCGACATGTTCAGACAAATTAACTTGTCATAACGAGTTTTGCTTGGTCTTCCTGAGGGGAGGCAGAGGGGTGTGGAGTGCCGTAATGCTGCCTCACTTTTTCTCAGTGGATGTCTTTGATTCGTAGCTATTTGAATGGATTTTTCTTTACACACGTGACACTTCCCCTCCAATCTCTGCGCTTGCATAGACCTCGTGTAATGTAAGCCTACATCCTTCTCCTTGGAGTAGGTACAGCCAAAACAGACAGCTGTTTAGATCTCCCTGGCGAAGGATCCCATCAGTCTCACCCACACTGGATGCACATACGTGGTCTCCTGGCTGTCAGACCCATCTGTTAGGATGGCGTGGTGCCCATTCTCAGCCTTCTGAGATAGATTTGCTGCAACACAGATACAAAGCAACCATGGGGTTTAGGGTAGGCGTTCTATGCAGCAAGGCAAATAGTGTCCGTTATATGGGAAATAACACCTTTGGGCTATTAGCAGCACCATATGTTTATTTAGCATATATGTGTTATGTAGATACATGTCATGGGATACATGGATACAAAAGACACGAGTCAAAATATTTGCACCTGGAAGCATGAAATTAGACTCCCGAGTGTGTATGTCTGTGTAGAGATATATATACACTCATATATGTGTGTATGTGTCTTGTTTTTCAAAGAGCAGAATACACTGCAGTCCCCTGTATAGAAACTGACATACACTCAAACCTTCTGAAAATCAAACCACTTGAAAATACACGCCTGAGAGACGTCCAGCATGGTGTTCTTTAGCAAGAAGTTCTCCTTTAGCCTCCTGGTTTTGTAAATGTTGGTTCTTTCTGATACCGTTCTGGGTAAGACAATGCCATCTGGAAGTGAGACTTTGAAGAAACAGGCTTAGCCTCCTAAGCGCAGTCAGGCAATGCACCGACGTGTACGGAGAGCACTGCATCTGCTTGCTGCGGAATTGCCTGTAGAGCATCGCTTCACAAGCGCGCAGGCAGATTCACGTTATGTTTTTCAAATAACGGGCTGTGGGGCTCCAGCAAACTTTCTCTTCAGAGTTTTGTGTACAGCTGCTCTCTGTGCACTCTCGGTGTGAGGTCTTCTGACTTCTCGCTCTGTGTGAGGGTGGGTTAGCGTTCCCTGGAAATGTGGGCTCAGCGATGGCAGTGTGCTGGCAGCAGAGCAGCAGGAGGTGCTGCTCACATCCCCAGGGCCAAACAAAGGTCCCTTTGTGGGAGTGCAGCAGCTTCAGAATATACAGTTTGTCATCAGCAATTATCTGGGTGTCATAACTGAAGATCTGCTACAACACCTACAACCCTGAAACACAGTCTGCCTCTGTCATGTAGTAGGTTTTTTTTTTTATTCATTATTACACAAAATTCCCTTTGTAACAATCTGGCTAAGTAAGAGGCTCTATGCTCCACTACATTTAATGGACATACAAAGTTCCCTGGGCACTATTAAATGGTGGAAGACTGTAAAAGACCAACAGAGTAAATGAAAACCAGTCCCATATATCTTTCTGTGTATTTATGGTTAGACCTCACAGAATTGTGTGAATTCCCTATTGTTTTAAAGAGTCCTTTTTGAAAGACATAGAGGTCCATTTATATCCTCAGAGTTCGTTACGGACTACTTCTGAATAGAGGAGAACTACAGTTGATCACTGGTACCATTTTCAAAATTTTCTCTTTTTCAACATTCATTTAAAAGAAGAGGTTTATTCATTTACTCAGTTAAATTCACCAGGGATAGCTGCACAGGAGAAGGGACTGAAAGCTCCAATTCATTTTAATTTGTCTATTTGCTTACAGTCTATATTGGAATGCAGTAGCAAACAGCCAGAAGATTTTTATTCATGAACATACTCTTTGAACTAAGTACATTGAAAATACACATTTAGTTCTGTAACCATGAATACAGGTTCTGGTTCCAGTAAAAGACAGGCAATGAACTCTATCATAAATGCACTGCAGAATTAAGTTCTTTGTGGGCCTCAGTGTGGCAGAAAGTGGAAATATAAAATTCTGTGATTCACACCACGGAGGCATTGACTCCTCTTTGACATAGCCACTGGGGCTCTGCTCAGAGCTTGCTGTCGGACTGAACTGTTCTGATGGGCCTGACATTAAGCAAACACTAAATCTCAGTGAATTCAGTCAGGACTGGTGCTTAAATGTTGTGCTGATTCATGCCATGAGAGAGCTAGCAATCCAAAGAAACAAACACAGAAAAATAAGAAAACAGGGAAGAACAAACATTCAGCCTAAAACTTCAGTAGTTACCACACCTAATAACACCAGCTCTGCCTATAGCTGAAGGAATGACAGAAATACTTCTTATGCTGTTGATGTGGCAGGCAAAATTTTGTCCACAAATTCAACACATAGCCAAAACCCAGGTAAACTCCAGAGTCCAGTTCACACCTCTGGGTTACCGCCTAGACTCTCCACTCAAAGATACCCAAGTGGTCTAGAGGACACATGGGTTTTTGCAAGGCTCAACCTGCTGCAGCTGCTGTATGAAACTTCTCAACTCCATCCAGCCTGGCCCTAAGCCATGGCTTTGCCACGTGGTGGTCCACTTGCTACAGCTCTGGGGCAAAATTGCTCATCTTCAGCTGAGTCGATGCCTGCACACCCTCATCCTGCCCCCACTGACCATGCAGGCCCCTCCAGACCACTCCTTTGCCCCCACAGGTTAGGACCTAGCCAAACCCCTACTTGGTGGGTGATCAAGTGGGTCCTTCTGCCCGCAGAAACAACAGATTGCAAATTGGGCCAACTCTACATTTATTTGCTTAAGTCCCCGGTTGAACCATCAGAATGACATAGTTCTCCCCCCTTTTTTTTCTAAATATATGATCTACAAAGCAATGACATCTTAACAAAGGAAGTTAAGAGTGTGGCTTTTTTAGAGAGCATGCGTTGTTTGATAGCTCTCAAGTACTCTCTATGTATCTACGCATCTATGTATGTCTGTATCTATCTACCTATCCATCCAGCCACCCATTTATCTATCTCATAGTTGTAGTTTTGTTTTGTTCTGTTTTTTGCAAGCAGAGTAATTGAGTGATATTTGCTATATGACATATAGGTATATGGCCATAATATTTGATATGTAATTCTTGAAATGACAGATAAGGTATCATATTCAAACCAGTAATTATGAACTGAAGTATAATTACAAAATAAGATGCCGGTTTAAATAAATGAGTACTGCCGTACTTAAGTTTTTATTTTATTTCCATGTTTTCCTTCAGCCTAGGAAGGCTTTCTGAAATAGAAGTGTGTATCAAATGTATATCCCCTTGTCCAGTTTGCCCTTTTTTCTTAAAATTATATGACATGATATATATTATGTGATATGTGTCCATCTAATTTAACAGCTTAAAGAAATAAGCAAGCCTTCTTAGTTGTGCTTAACCCTGTTAACAATATTCCACAGTTTGTGGAATTACTGTTCCACAGGAATTTTTCTCTGAGTTTTAAAATAAAGGCCACCTTGTACATAAATGAAATATTTGTTGTTGTATAAGGACACAATCATTTCCTAAATATGCAAATTAAATAACAACTTTACCCTTGCTTAATGTATAGACAAGGTGGGACAAAAAGTGCCTTTGTAGCTGTGTGTCCCCACTGACGTGCCAGTATCTCAGTACAATGTTACTGCTATTAAAAAAAGTCTGCTGCATTTCTCTGCAGCCCAGAAGACAGCAGAGCCAGAGAAGTGAGCTATGCCATTCTGAAAATCACTCCTGTTTTCCTTTATCAGAAACATCTCCTGTATTTTTGAGCCCTTGTATAAATTACAAGGCTTTAATTACTTAAATCAAACTTTTTTTTTGAGTAAAACTTTTTTTTCAAGCGTTTCCATACTGACTGAGTGGACGTTCATCGCAGCCAGATATTTTTGCTCCCTTACTGCTAGGCTGAATGTGACATTTTGTTTAAGCCTGTGCAGTGAGAGCATTTGTTCCAGGAGTTTTTTTCCCTTGGTAAGGGTGCCAGTTCCCAGCCCGTACCCACTGACTTCGCTTCCCCATTCAGTCCCCTGGGCTGTGCCAGCCGTCTGTGGAGCCACACGCTGCACTGGATGGATGAATGAATGAATGAACTTCTTGATGCTTCACGCTGCCACGTCTGCACTGGTGTGGTCCCCAGGAGTAAGGAAAGAGAACAGAAGAGGCATAGACCGTGGACATCAGTTACAGAAGAAAACGGCCATCTCAATGTAGTTATCTTTTTCACCCGTTACTTACACTTTTCCCAACATTTTTGATCAGTCATAAAAAAACATGTCTAATAGCATAAATATTTGTGTATCATATCACTTCATGATGAGAAGTTCAGGACTTTATTTATTTACTGCCTTATCTCCCAAATATTGGGGTAATTTTGTGTTTATGCAAAATGAGGTTTCAAGCATAAAATGAGTACAAACTTCTAATTCGATATTCTTCTAGAAGCTTGTATGAGACAAAAAAAAAAATATAACTGATAATTTCTACATTCAGTACTTAAGTACTCCTAGCATTTAAATGCTGTTATCTGCACTGAAATCAGCTTTTATTTTGGCCTTGGTGTCAATTCAGAGGTCGCTGTCTCCAAGAAGGCCCAGAAGCATAACCTGAAAATATAGTATTTTCTGAGTGGACACTTCCCAGTCCAGGAAGCATCATGAAGGGACAAGAATTAGCCAGCTCCATCACTCATAGATTGACATACCCAGTGTGCCCTTTGCCGCAGGCAAGACCGAGTTAATTACATCCATGGAAAGGTATACCTCTCGTGATATATGAGGGCAGAACACATATGACTAAATTATGATTAATACAGGTGTGAAAGAGACATTTCTTGCCAGCAGAGTTAGACCAAGCAGATGGTATGCATTCCTTCAGAATTAGATTAGTCGCCTTCACTGCAACTTGTTGACACACTTTGAATTTTAACAGAATAAATTACTAAGAAAAATTGCTGTACAGTGTAACACGCATGAAGGATGCTGGAAGACAGCAGAAAAAAGAAAAGGTGGCACAGAAAATCATAATTTTCTCATTTTTATCCTAGCTTGATAACTGGGTGAGAAATAAGCTCAACAAAATACCTGTTCCTTTGGACACCGAGACAAACCTTGTGGTGGCAAAAAGGGTGATCTAAATGATGCCATTGACATAAATGAATCAAAGAAGTCATGATTAAGTGTAAAGACTGTAATTTATGACTACGAGAAATCTGCAGTGCTGTTAAAAAAGGTAATAGCAGGTACTGGCAGACAGGTGTCAGAAAGAGCAGAACAAGATGATTACAGCCAGGAAGGGAGGTGAGGTTTTCCAGGAGTCCTACGTGAAAGCAGCACGCCAAGGAAAAATACAAACCGAGGTGACTTCCTCGTTTTATCATCTTTAGAGATTCAGCTTAAAGAAAAGAGCTAAAGAAGTATGTAAGTTTCTTTAACACAACAAGGAATATTTCAACTTGGAAAAAAAAAAAATGTTATGAAGCTGATATATGAGATATTTTATGTGGGTGACATTCTTATTGGTGGTTGTTTTTATTTTAAAAGTATCATGTGAGTAGCTGTAACTGCCTTTGTGGCATGGCAGATGAGGATGTGACCCAGCTCTGAAGATGGCAAAGTTCCTTTTCTTCAGAAACACGGACTTTCCCGGGATATCCCACTCGAGCTCAGGAAGGTCATGTTCTTACCACAGCCTCCAGATGTCCGCAGCAGCCTGAGCTCCCTGCCAATCTTCTTGCTTCAGTCTTGTCTACTCATTTTGAATAGAGCTAAAAATGACATATTTTTGGGAGGGTCATCTCTGGAGACACTTATGGACTATTACCTTGGTAATTTTTTTTGGTGTGGTTTTGCTCTTCAGTAAATTAACTGAGTGAAGTACACTATATACATCTAACATACAATCCTTTTATAAAATGAGGAGTTACTGATGGATTTCAGCAGCTTCCAGAATTGGCACCATGAAATGTGAATTTTGCAAGGAAAGGTAAAAGGGAATAAAGATTTGAATATGTACCATCCTGCCAGTTAGTGTAAAGAAACGTGGTCTGGTTCAGTTAACAACAGCATTTAAGCAGTCTGTGATTTCCTTCCTGTATCGTTTCTCTCAGGTGCTTCTGTTCTGCCTCGTATCAAGATAGTACACTGCCAGCTACTGTATTTCTCTCTTTTTCACAAAAATCAGTCTCTCAACATGAATCACTGGTCTATAGATAAATCATTTTAAGCATACGGCTTTAAAAAGTTCACTGGAAAAAAAAAAGTGGTTTTTAGAATCTAGGACATTATGTTTTCTAAATTTTACTTTGCCACTTAACATCATTTGCAGTGAGTCACAACGTAATAGCCCTTGGTAGCTCGACTTGTATTCTATGTCAGTGTGAACCAAAGTTTCTACTCCAATATTCTTGTTAGACAAATGTTTCCAAAACAGTCATAAATGCTGACATGAATGGTCAGGCACTTCTCACTGTTTCACAACACTTTTTAAGTCTGCACTAGAAATACATGTCTGATCACCTGTTCTGGTTTTTCTGTACTTCTCTTCAGTGATCGGCTGTGAGAGATTACAGACTGTCTGATAGAAAATTTAACTAATAGGATTTCAGACAATTCTCTTTTTCCTTACTTAATACCCTTAGTCTCTTTCTAAAGGAATCAGTCTGCTGTCAGGGCAGGTATCTGGAATCACAGTGACCACTGAATCCATTTTTGCGGCACCTTTTGTACTTTAAAACAAGTATTGAAAATAGTCTGGGCTTTTCTCTCATTGTGAAGGAATTTCTTTCTGTTTGTAATTTCCTGCCATGAAAGATTTCATGCAGATAATGGTTTTCAAAGAATGCAATTGCTTGCGCAATTTGAGACGATAGCTTACTAGTTTTTGTTTCCTGTCCCAGCCAAAGAACAATAAGGAAAGCTTAACAGAAGCCTACCAAATTTTGGACTGCTTTATCCTTCTGTTGCTGCAAAACAGAGTTAACCTAGTATGATAGAATATAATTTATATGAACTCCGTCAAAAGGACTCTATTATTTACTGACCTGCTCTCCTAATCTTGCACATTACAGATTCTAGAATGGTGCTTCTGGTCAGACTGACACACAGAGCCATATGACAGATATCCGGCTTCAGAATAATTCTGTTTTACGGTATATTTCTGTCAGTCACAAACTTTGGAATCAGATTTTTAATTGTATGGTCAATATATGTATTGTCAGCTTTATAAATGTACTATGTATTGTTATTTTCATATAAAAGTATTTATAAACCCTAAGTGTTTTTGTATTCAAAGCCCATGTTCCCCTCAGTTTGAGATATTGCTGCCCAGTGAATCATTTCGTATGTGCACTGAGAAAGCAGGTCTACTCCTGAAAAATCAAAGAGAATTTTGAAAAGTAATTGCCCATGGATTTCAGTTCTGCATTAGTGTTTCATGTGAGTCGCTCGTCAGCTCTGCAGCCTTCCACGCTTCATTAATATTCAAGAACATTTAGACAACAAATTATGGCCTCTAAACACTTCATATAAGATGCTAATATAATCAAACATCTATACTTTATCCCCAGGTTCTATTCTGTGAACAAGAAACATACTGTTATATTTAGTGGAGAGTTGTATTGTGATGATAGTAATTTCCTAAAGGTATACTGGCATTATTAATATGCATTTGTATTCCAGACAAATAAAGAAGATCTTAGTTGGTTAATAATAAGGAATGAATATTATACTTACCAAGACTCAATTTTTATTTTCAAAGCAGTCTTAGTCTAGGGAATAACAAATTATTCAGGTGGAAAAACAGAACTGAGGTTAATAGCAGCAACTATAAGGCAAATTGAAGGAATAAATTAGCAGATTAAATAGAGGAAAGAATTGCCAATTATTATCCATGTAAGCTTTGTTTTGTTATTGTTATGTACTTTGTATCAGCAATCCTGAATATGAGAGACTGGTGAAATGTTCACATTAGCAGTAGGGTTTCATATTTACCCAGCTTTCTGGGGAAAAAAAAAATCCTAGACATACAAACAGTAAACAAGTTTATAAACAATTTTACCTTTTGAGGCTGTGCTTTTATGTTCTTGATGTAGAAAACGGTCCTAGAAGTGTGGGAACTATATAGTAGAAAACGCTTGATTTTCAGTGTGTTTACAGTTTGGTGGTGTGGAGCATCTAAGATGTTTTCTTTTGGATGGGAACAGTGAAAGATGTGAGAAAGAAAATCTTTCCTTCTCTGTTTTTTTTCTGACTTTGAATATTTTATTTCCTCCCCAAATGACTTCCTCCTGTTCCCCACAAAACATTTTCCATAAAATTTCCTTTCCCACTAGGCAAGTGCAGAGGCCACATTAACCATCATTAGCCATCATTAGCCATCATCAGCTTTCCTTTCTGCCGGACCTTGTAGCCTCCTGGTAGCCAGGTCCTTCCACCGCCATCTCCACACGCTCGCTGAAGGGAGAAGCTGTGAGGGGAAGTACGGGAATTTTTCACTCTCCGCGCAGTCCTGGAGGAGCCAGAAAGACGTGTGGGACTGCACAGCCAGCCAGCAGGAGTTTCTGTTCGAGCCCTGAAATCTTGTACACAAGGGGAGAAGACAGCAGGAAGCTTGAGTCATTTGTTGAGCGACAAAGCCACCATTAGCAGGGGAAACAGCTGCCCTTGGCCCACTTTCCAGAGGATACGGGAGAAACCAGGGAGGAGCCAACCAGGAGCTTGTCCGAGTCCTAAACAGATTTATTGAGGAATATGAAAGTTCAGGATTACGAGACCCTCCCAGAGGACCTGGCCTAATTGTAGCTTGGGTTTATACTGATTACCATCACTGGTGAGTGCCAGGATCTGGAAGACAGGCAGGCGTGATGTGCACGTCCTCATACTGGGAACTAACAGCTGCCTGCATTCATATTAGGATTTATTCCCTAGAGAATCATCCCATCCTTCTATTTGGAAAGATGTTATGCTCATTACAGGTGAAAAACTAACTGGCAAGCATAATAAACTGAGTTTGCAAACAGTGCTTTAAAAGAATTTCTACATTAAAACTCATCGTTTTTTACACTCATAACTTTCCACAGGATTTATCTTCGAGATGAATACTGTGGAAAGTTATGAATGTCCACATTTCCCAAAGAAAGCTGTGGGATTAGAGTCTTACCCTGTGTTTTGACTTCTGTTACACTAAGGGAATTCAACGGCCCACGTCTAAATGGCCTGCACTGAGTAACGCTTTTAGAGGTCTCTCCTCTGCTCACTGCCCTGCCCATGGCATCTGCATGACATGGTCAGTGCAGCTCCGTGGCAGGAGGTCTTCGAAGGCTGCTCCAACCACCTGTGAGACTAGGGAGGATGCGGCTTTTGGGTCAGGGGACACAGACAAGAATATCTCAGCATAGAGGGATTTTGTACCATCTTGGCCAGAAAAGAGAAGGGATCATAGTGCAAACTGGTTTGCGTTGCACACACAAAATATTGCAGACATCGCTGCATACTAGATGCTATTAATTTTACAAGGTGTTAATCCAAAATGTGTTAATCCAAACTGTTATTCCCAGTCTGCTAAGACAAGAATTGAATTTAAATTCCATAGCCAGACAAGGTGAAGATGGGAACTGTAGGAAAAAATTATGAACAGCCCAAACTATACATCAATTTTAAAATTAGTGTTGCATAATCGCACTAAAGTGTGCCTGTTCCCTCAAACTTAACCAACCTCTCTGGGTCGGAAATCTTCAGCAACAGTTTCTCAGTGACCTGTGCCCTGCCCTTCAAGACTGAAAGCTGATTCACCGTATTCTCGAGTCTTTTGTAGGTCTCTAACATTTTTGGTGACCAAGAGAGTCATGTTGGCCCCTTTCCCAAAAGGCGTTTGAGAGCTGTCTGGGGGAGGCGAGCTGCATAGCTTCCACGGCCGTCAGAGGCAGGGCAGCATTCCTCTGCTCCCAACCCTCACCCATCTGTCCCCCATCAGCTGGGGGATACTAAAATAAATCGGGAGTGGGCCGATGCCGAAGCAGTGTTTCAGAAGGTATGTTCTCCACAGGAAATGTGTAAACAAATATTTGGAAGATCTAAAAATATGAACAAAGAGGCCTCTGTGGCACAACAATGAGCCTTAAAAAGACTACAGCACGTTCTACACACAGTTGTTAAATAGCAAAGTTAAATTGCTAAATAAAAGTAGTTTTGAACAGCCAAAGCCTCTTCAACCCCAAGGTAGCATCCTTAATATTAAGTTTTTAGTTTAACGCCTTGCTCAGTTTTGGTGTAGCCTCGTCTGCATAAAACAGCTATACTGGATACATTAAAAATAAATGTTATTCCAAAGCATCCAATGAGAACTTGCTCAGACTCCTGCATAATGTTCTCTTTCGGCCTGGCCTTTGTTACTGAAAACAAATCAGGCTCACATCTGTAATATTATTCAAAAAAGTTTTGGAAGTGCTGCTGGAGATGACTGTATTGCCCTGATTTGCATCTAGTGCTAAACACTTGAGAACTTCCTACCTCAGCACCAGCAGTCCCTTTCCCTCACTGTACTTGGTCAGTAAAAAGTCTGTAAGAAGCACAATGTAGGGGCAGTGCTGTGACCTTTTTACTTGTCCGGTCTTTAATACCACCATTTCTCCCAATTAAAGCACACAAGTAACTCATATCCTGTTGCTCCTGCTCTGCCAGAGACCTTCTGATGTTTATGACTCTTTTCCCTTGAGATGAATCTCTGCTCAGTTATGTGTCCTGAGCAGACTCCACTCCCTTACAGCCATATTCCCTCGCTCTGGCCAGAGATATGCATGCGAGGAATGAAGTCACTCCCAGTCATTACTGGTCTCTGTGGCACAAGGCTCTTCATATTTCTCTAGCCCAAACTCTTATTTTATACTATTGCTCTCTGCCTTTGCTATCCAAGCTAGTCCTTTATTTGTGCAATTAACTGACCCTTGCAATATTTAATTATCTACTTTGTAAAGAGGTCTTTGACAAGCTTTTTAAAGGGGTTGTAAGGCAAAAGACTTTGAACAGACTGCCCAGGGAAGTGGTACAATCACAGTCCCTGGAAGTATTCAAAAAACATGTAGATGCTGTGCTTAGGGACATGGTTTAGAGGTGGACCAGGCAGTTAGATTAACAGGTTGGACTCGATGATCTCAGAGGTCCTTTCCAACCTTAATGATTCTATGATTCTCTGAAAAGTGCTCTAAAAGAATGGGTAAATTAGGAGCACAGTTACTCAGCTATGCTTTTCAAAAGCAGTCTGATTGTTAAAGATGAACTCCCTTCTGTGATTTTATGTGAATTATCTTCAATTAAATTCTAACTTCCTGGGGGTTTCTTGAGTTTTACTCTAGCCGATACTTTGTCCTCTGCTCTTCGTTCTGGTATGACCTTTCTCGGCAATGAAGGACTGAGATTTTAGTGATGGGATTTGTTTGCATGGTCACAGCCATGTGGACGTTTAAATATTTTTTCCTCTGTTAAAATTTGATAGATTTCATTTTTTTAAAGGTTTTCTTTAGTGGCTGGAAAGCAATCACATGCAGACTCTTATATTCTATAACATTAGCCATTCCAGCTACCAGACAGTTTTCCTAATTAAAAGGATCTCCACCCCTCGTGAGCAATACTGTTTGATTCAGGGCTTCCTCTCGTCTTTCTCAGCATGGACACTTTTGGATCAGTCCTCCAGGCACTTCTGTTGCCCTCATTGCTCTACTGCATCTCCTTCCTCCAGCTGTTGGTTCCTACTTTGCAGAGAACCAGTGAGGAGAGGCAGGAGAGTGTATTCCCACAGCACTGCTGCTTCTCTAAATTGTTATCAATGCTCCATACTCCTACCATGTCAAATGTACTCAGCATAGCCCATGCTCCCACCAAAAGGCATGGGAAAATCCTACCTTGGTCTCCTACCTTCAGAAAACCGGAATAAATTTCTCATTTGTTGCTTTTTAAAAAGAGATCAGATTTATAACTCCAACAACAGGTTAGTTTCCCTTTTTCTTCTTTAAAGTCTGTTTCATGAGTCATTTACCTCCCTGTAAGCCCAAACTTTCTTCATCAAAAAATTCTTGTCTGTTTCTGAGGTTGACCATAACACCTTCTATTTCCAGTTGCCACTTCTCGCCCTTTTGACCTATATCATAATTATAATTTCTCTCTGTGATTACTGCTTAGATCTCTTTTCTTGATGTAGTTGTCATTTTACTCAATATTTATTTTCTCCTCTGAGAAATAAATGTACACTAATTTTTGCTACCTGACAGTCATGCCCAAGGGAATATATTTTTATAACGTATATTTATATCTATGCATATGAATTATTTAATAATATTCAACCTTCTGTAAATCACTAGTTTATCTCCAGGTAGAACATAGACTAGTTCCAGGTGCATACATCACCCAAGAAAAAAGCCATAAAAAAATAATAACAATTCAGTTTGTGGTTCTTCCTGGCCACGCATGTGGGATGCTAAAAGACACAAAGTGTTCTTTCATTTCTTCACCTTGGTTATGATCGTTACTGTGGTGGGTGATCAGTCTCTGCAAGCCTGCCATTTCCCCTCCCTGATTGATGGGGGAGCAAGTGAGACCAGGGAAGTCCTGGAGCTGGTACGGGGGTGTACAGGTCTGTGCCGGGGCACATCTTCCTTAGTTTTACTTGACAGGTTGCCTTTTGGGAACTATAACAACATACTGTCTCACATCAGCCTCACAAATTTGCCTAACAAGTCACAACAAAATATAAAGCAATTCCTCTGATAATCAAGTATGACCATGACTGCCTCAGCTGAAGACTTTTATCATAGCTATATTGTGTTTGATAAAGCTTATTAACATCATGGATGGGGATAATTACTATGTTCCTTTTCTATGGAGAACCATTGGTCTTGATTGCTTTGTGATACAACACAATGTAAGTCTTCCTTACCTTGACTACTGCGGGCTGGCAACAGCAATAGAGATACTCTGATCTGAGTGATGCACATAGAGGTGGACAAGCGGGCAGTATCGCTATCATCATTAACAAATCACTGGAATTTTTTCCATGATCACAATAGATAGTACAGCTTGATTTTTTTTTTGTTTTGGTTAATACATTGACATTTGCTCTAAATGTAATAATCTGGCCTTTTGAATTTATAATATACTTTCTTATTGTCTCACTAAGGGTACAGTATGAGTGCAAAATGTCATAGTTTTGTGGTCTGTTATAATTAGTGAATCTAAGATTGATGAAGTTCCTAAGAATGTAAGATGATTTAAAGGAACATTGCTGAACCTTACAGTCTCAAAATAGAGTTACCTTTACAGAGAAATTACAATTTTAAAATGACTTGTTGATTACTGAATAAATAAATAAACAGCCATCTAAGGAAAGGCCTTTGTTCTGGCAAAGCACTCTTGATTCATCTGCTGGGCAACCTAATAACAAGGAATTCAATGTAATTAATTGTAACAGAATACTTGTACTGTAAAAAAAAAAGTAGCTTTTGGACTGGTGGTCATGGTGATAGATTCAAATGCAGAACCTCTGCTAGCTAGGATTAGATGTATTCGAGTGTTTGGGATTATCTCCCCCTCTAGTGGCTTGTTTATGCAATAATATAAAAACTGGGATTATCCAGATTTATGGTCATGACTTCATGGGTTCAGATGTAAGTGACCAAAGTGTCCCGTTCATTTTTACAGAGCTGGATTCCAGTAAAAGAGTGTTAATGTAAACCAGAATAAAATTTGAAATTCTTGAATTTCTTAAAGCTTGACAGTGATTTGGATATGTCACAAGCTAATTCACTATGAACCTTAGTTTTTGGATGTGTACAGTCATGTATTTCTTTAGTTCTATTGTGATCTTACACTTTTTTATTTTATATTACTCAAAACTTATCTTCAGTGATGTACAAAGCCATGGTAGGTGTTGTTATGGGTTTTATCCATGCTGGGTGAACAATTATTACTGCTGGTGATATTGCTAGGGGAAGGTGAATGGATTGCGATGCTACCAAGTGAGGCAGTATCCATTAATGTTTTCTTTTTGTCTTATCATGTCTGAAGTCTTATCCCCTGTCCAAGATCAGTCCTTAAAAACATTTAGATCCTAAAACATTATCAATGAGGAGCAGGACTCAGCAATTATAATAAAGAATTACACGAAAACATCTGCTCAGTAGCAGTGAGAAAAGCAAATGACATGCTAGAAATTGTCAGGAAGGGAATAGAGAGAAAAATGGAAAATGTAATTACACTACTGTATAAATTGGTTGCCCACACCTTGAATATCCTGTGCAGTTCTGCTTCTTCCATCTCAAAAAAGATATATAAGAACTAGAAAAGGGAAAAGAATGACAGCAGGGTGATCAAAGAGCTAGAATGGCCTCCATAAGGAGAATGATCGAGTTGGCTGGAGAAGCGGTGTTTCTTCAGAGCAAGATATGATAGAAGCCACAAAATTCTGAGTGGCGTGGAGAAAATGGATAGGGATTGAATGTTCACCATGTTTTCCAAATACAAGTATCGAGGCCATCAAATGAAGCTAGTGGGAGCCAGGTTCAAAAGAAATAATTGAAAGTTATTTTTCACGTAACACACAGAAAACCTGTGGATCCCTTTGCTGAACAATGCTGTGGATACAGCAACTTTGCATGGGGTTAGAGGGAGGCTGGAGAAGGATTTGGAAGAGACTTCCACTGTGATTTCCTAAACAGTCAAAACCTGGCCTTGGCCTGTCCCCATCTCCAGGGGGGTGCCCGATGCCCAGGGCACATAAACTCACATATCACATAAACTCGCCTTCTTCTCTCTCCCGAGGTGTCTTGTGACCACTTTTGGAAACAGAATATCGAGCTGTGGAGTTATTCCCCAAAACACTCTCCTGAAATTATTTAGACACACAAGTAAGAGCATGACATGTGAATAATCCTTTCATTCCACCCAGAATTAGTAAAGCAACAGCTGGAATGCTGTTTTTTCTATAATTTAAGTTTGGAACAGAAAACACTTCTACACTTGAATTTTCACATATCTAATATCTGTAAAAAAGTACACTAATCTTCAGTTATAGAAACTTGTATTAGTGATTATTTCAGTTAAATGGATTTCTATTTTTATAAGACCAATGTTTTTTTTTTAAATCTGAATTTCAAAATAAATTTTTGTACAAATCTCTTTGGACACCAGTTCTGTCATACCCTTGCACTTTGTCATTAGTGGAGCTGAGGGAGATGATGGTGGCAGTAAGTGACTGCCCAGCAGGTCCACCTGAAGGAGCTGACTAAACTGAGAGTTGGCATGAGTGAAGTGACGGCCGAAAGGAGCTGATCAAGCAACAGGCAGGCTTGGGTAAGTGACTGAGGTGAATAGCGTCAAGTAAATAACTGATGCGACTGCAGTCAAAAGTGACACAAGCGAATTGAGGTACTGAGGTGACTGTAGTGACTCAGGTGTGACAGAGGCTGAGGCTTTCTGAGGTATTCTTGGACGTACACACCTATATAGCCCCCTATATACCAAATGTAAGTACTTATTACATTGATGAGAAAGGGTTACCTAATGGCATGGCTATCAGTTCTGAAAGTCTGAAATTTCTGTGCCTTTGCCATGTTTCAGTATGGATTTAAGAAGGGGAAGTTGTGCTTATCCAGCCTGACAGCCTGCTACAATGAGATAGCTGGTTTGGTGGATGAGGGGAGAGCAGTGGACGTTGTTTATTTTGACTTAACTATAGACTTTAGTTATAGTCGAACTAACTAAACTGTCTCCCATAAGCTCCTCACAGAAAAATTGACAAAAGTATGGGTGAGATAAATGGAAAGTGAGATGGACTGAAAACTGGGAGAACTGCCAGGCTTAGAAGGGTTGTGGTCAGCAGCATGAAGTCATGGTGGAGGCCTGTCACAAGTGCTCTACCCCAGGGGTCAATGCTGGTCAAATACTCTTTACCATCTTCATTAATGAGCTGGATGATGGGACAGAGTGCACCCTCAGTGAATGGGCAGACGATACAAAACCGTGAGGGGTGATATACCAGATGGCAGTGCCACCATTCAGAGGGATCCTGACAGGCTGGAGATATGGCCCAACAGGAATCTCCGGAAACCCAACAAAAGGATTTACCAAGTCCTGCACCTGGACTGTGCATGGGGAGTAACCCACCAGAGAAGACCAACTGCATCCCAGGCTGCATTAGGAGGAGTGTTGCCAGCAAGTTGAGGGAGGTGATCCTTCCCCTCTACTCACCCCTTGTGAGGCCATGTCTGGAGTGCTGTGTCCATTTCAGTAAAAGAGACACAAGGACATAGTGGAGCAAGTACAGCAAGGGCCACAAAGATGGTGAAGGGGCTGGAGCATCTGTCCTACAAGGAGAGGCTGAGAGAGTTGGGACTGTTCAGCCTGGAGAAGAAAAGGCTCAGAGGGATCCTATCAGTCACCTGAAGGGAGGGTGTAAAGAAGAGGGAGCCAGGCTCTTTTCAGTGGTGCCCAAGACAAGAGGCAACAGGCACGATCTGAAACACAGGAAATTCCACTCAAGCATAGGGAAAAAATATTACGGTGAGGGTGGTCAAGCAGTGGAATGGGTTGCTCAGAGATGTTGTGGAGTCTCCATCCATGGAGATACTAAAAACTCAGTTTGACATGGTCCTGAGCAACCTTTTCTGGCTGACCCTGCTTTGAGCAGGGGTTGTACTAGACTATCTCCAAAGATCCCTTTCGGCTTCAACTATTCTGTGATTCTGTGCTACAGTGGCACCTTCAGTATCCTTAATGATATTAGAATCTCAGTGAGGAGACTCTGCTGAGATATGTTTGTCCTGAAAGTTAAAAAAGAATCATATGGAGAATATTAGTGCTAAGGATGAGCACCAAATATAGAGATGTTTATAATAAGCAAACTGTGGAGGGATAAAATCAGGAGTCATCACGCAGAATGAGCAAAGGATAGAGTAAACGAATAGTGGGAAGCCTAGGGAAGACCACAATGCTTAGTGCCTTTTTATTTGGTCTTACTAAAATGCTATTTATGACAAGACTATAACAAACAATAAAAAGAATAGGAAAACATTGGATTAAAGAAATATTGTGAAATATTTACATTCTTTTGAGCTATTCAAGACAACAGGAAATGAAATGTACCTTTGGATACTGAGAACAATCTCCCAAACAAGATCAGTTTTTTTGAGAACTACTTAATAACGGGCAGAGTCTCAGAGTCTTAAAGAATATCAGACAGAGCACCTTTCTTTAAAAATGAGAGAAGAAGAATCATCATGATTACTAGAACAAATTATTATGCTATCATTTTCTAATAGTTCAGGGGACAAGAATAGGAAAGAAAATGTACCACATGGATTTAAAAAAAAAATAATTTCGTTCAAATCAATCCAATTACCTTCTTTGATAGTTTAGCTGCTTGACAGTCATGTGTTCACCTAGTGGGAACTAGTATCTCTAGCACACATCTAATTTTTTAGCAAAGTTTCTGACACAATTCTAGTAATTAGCATTTTTTTCCACTTACAAATGTTTAAAGAAACAAGACAGATATGATGTAGTTTAAATTACTATGATGGAGGTCAGCAACAATTCAAAAGACTGTGCTCAAGACAAGCTGTAAATTATTTTCAGAGAAACTCTGTGAAGATACTATATGAGGTCTTAAAGGAGCCAGACTTCCAAGGACATTGTTCATAGGGGAACGGAGAATTTGTATTGACATACAGTACCAGGTTGGAAGAGCTGATGCAGATGTGGATCAGAGGATGGGAACGAAACTCCCACTAGTTTTCATTAAAGAAGCAGATCATGAAAGAAAAGCTTGGAAATTCAGTAAAGTACTCAAGAAAGGAAAAGTCAAACGAACAAGTATAAAAGGGAATAAATATCAATATGCAAAAGTGTATCAGAAAATGATATGTGAGATCCCGTGGCTGTCAAGGTGAATACTGAAACAATCCAAAGTAAAAAGGGTAAATGTTGTCTGGCAGCGTCTTAAAAATTTATATTCAAACCATCAGTAGAAAGCTTTCCTTTCTGCTCCGTGGCTTCTAAGGGCACTGGAAGAGTTTAATGTCCAGTTTTGCATGTTACATTTTGGCAACAGTACCAACAAATTGGAAAAATCATAAAGAACAGAACCTATGAATTCCAAGGTAATGCTGAAATAACGAGCTTTTAGCCAAAACAATTAGCTTTTTTCTAGGAGAGAAAAAATTGAGGGAGAAAACATTTACCACTGGGGGGAAGTGAGCAAGTGGCTGTGTGGGGCTTAGCTGTCTACTGGGGATAACCCACAACAAACACATTTAAAACTATGATTATAAAGATTATTTTTTCTGCCTAGTCACTGAAGGATAGATGAAAAAAGTGTACTTTGAAGTAATTAATGATATTAGTAAAAAATTAAAGAAATGGATAAATGAAGAATGTAGATTCTGGATGAACAAAAGCTGCTGATGCCTGAATGCCAGGTCGTACATATTTAGTCTGTTCTTCATGTATATTTAATCTTAGATGGCTTTCAGTACTTTTGTGCACACACTGTAACCATTTCATACAGTGTTACTACCACCCTAACTTCGTTCTTCTCTCAGAAGTTAAAGAGATTTCCCTGGGGACAGATTTGTTTATGAACACACTTGGAATTTGATTTATACATAAATGATCAGTATGTCTAACAGAGTGTCAGCAAGATCTTTATTTTCACTATCATGTTCCGAGAGTAAGGACTACTGGAAACCTGATAACAAGGAGACTCCCTGGTCATTTAGGAGAGCAGCCCTCTCTGTGTTACCCCATTAGGAGAAAACTGTATTGTGTGCACCTGTAGCATCCAGGCGTATTAAATTTCACTGCCCTGTTGTCATGCAGTTAGAAGAGCAGTCTCTGAAAATGTAACTCTCCTGCCTCCCCCAGTCGCGCCGGGTGTGAGGGCTGCATACACACATGCTTTTGGGAGATGCCGAAAACAAGATGTTAAAGGTCGGGTTCTTTCTCTATGTCTTGGATACTAAGGCTGCACCTGACGGAAGTTTTCAGCTTCCAGCGCAGCGAGGAGGTGGGACGAGGTGGGCCCTTGGGGGCCGGGGGTGCCCCCGCGGGTCTGTCCGGCCCCGGGGCGTTCCGCGTCGCTGCGGGTTTGGCGCCCGTTTCGCCCCGTACGGAGGGAGCCGGCTCCGCTCCGGCAGCAGCTCCCGCACCCGAGCGGCAGCGCGTTGCCCCTGGAAGCCGGGGCTGGCGGCGGGCTGGAAGGGGAAGTTGAACAGCCCGAACCCAGCGGCGGGGGCCCCTCGCCATGGCAACGGCGGCGGCGGGCGATGGAGGCGGCGATGGAGGCGGCGGCGGGGCAGCGGCAGGGCCCGGCCGGCACCGGCCCCGCGGCCCGGCCGGGCGCCAGGGCGCGGCCCCCCGCCGGGTCGGGCCGCCGCCGCGACGGGCCGGGACAGGCCCCGGCCCCGCCGGAGACGGGCAAGGAAACGCAGGTGCGGCGGGGGCGGGCGGGGACAGCGCGGCGGCCCGGCCCGGCCCGGCCGGCTGCGGCGGCAGACAAACGCCCCCAAACATCAAGCGAGGGGGGGAGCGCGGCCGTGGCCGAGCGCAGCGGGGCAGGGCGCACCCCCGCCCGCTCCCCCCGCAGCCCCGCCGGCGGCCCGGCCCGGCCGAGGGCCTGGGAGAGGCGGCTCCGATGCCTGACGGCGGCCCGGGGGCAGGAATCCGTGTTTAGGGGGGGCCGTGGGGGTGAAGTGGGCTGCCCAGCCTGCGGAGTCGACGTGGAAAACCAAGTTTTAGAGCGGCTCGTCTTTGGTAACTTTTTCCCGTAAGATTTTTGCCCATTTGCACGTACGTACTCATTTAGCGCGGCACAGCCGTTACTGGTTATCTCTGTTTTTCTGAGATGCTGATATACATTGATAAAAGAAGATAACTAGGGGTCGTGTCTCCTGTTGCCTCCTCTGAGAAGGTAACTATATCTGTGATGAAATTCACAAACTTTTGTTGTTTATAAACAAAATACCTGGTGGTGTATTTTTAAGAGGGCAGCTGTTTCTAATGTCAATTACTTGTCTTGTGACAAGGCTTCAGGGATGAAAACACTTAAGGTTCTTCTTTCAGGAACGGTGGCAAAGGATGCTCTCGGGACCTGCCATAAAAGAGGAATAATGAGACGCGCACTGACAAATCCTGTTTCTTGCCTCACACTGGAACTCTGTTGCTTTCAGCTCTGCTCTGATAATTATTTTAGTACTAGTTTTGTTGAGTCGAAACGCACAATTAATTATACACCACTTGTTGAAGTGTTAACGCTTAATGAAACTATTTTTTAGGGAGACTATTCATTTTTCCTTTGTTTTGGCTGAATCCTCAATGTATCTCAAAGCAAGGAAGTTTGCAGTATGGTCTTTCCCTGTTAATGGCAGCTAACTTACCTTTTCCTGGAAGGAGTGCGTAGTTAATAGATCCCAGGGGCGGTTGGATTCCATTAGGTTTCGATAATGTTAAAGCAATACAAATGCACCTCGCTCTTAACTTTTGCAGTATTTTCCAGGGTACGTTCCAAAACCATTTGGGCTGATATTTCTGTACAATTACAAATATAACAAGTTATTGTGCCCATCTGTTGTAAGAGTAACTTGTTTACCAGGAGGTCTGTCCTACTGAAACTTAAAACTTTCAAGTCATGAGAATCAGCCTAATGCTGTGGTAATATCATCTAGAATACCCTAAACTTTCATAGAAAAGACATTATTTGGTTTACAAGAGATTAATTAAGAAAATATAATTAATTAATTAGTTGATACGTGGAGCTAAGGATAAAAATGAAGTCACTGTCTCTATTAACATTCATTTAAATTTTGATCGTAGCATTATTCAGTTAAGAACTTGCTGCTTTTTCCTTTTGCTTTCATGGATGTGTGGCTATGAGATTAAATAGTCAGAACTTTAAAAAAAAAGTATATAGTTTGATTATCATTTAACACCTTCATGGGCTGGAAACTTTTGCTCATGTGCAACTTTGGAATTAAGTCCCTATTGGTAAGTATGCATGTCTTGTTTTGTCTCTTTTCTAGCAAGTGCCTTGATGATGTAGCTTCTCAATGACCAGAAATATCCTCCTACGTTTTAGCAGTCTATATTTTGCAGTGAATGGGGTGGAGGAAGGTAGAGATGAAGGAGGATTCCTTCCAAACATGAGCAATTCACAGTTTAACCACTGAGGACAAGAAAGCAGCTGTGCTACTCTTTTGTGCAGGGTGACCTGCCTTAATGGGAGTTTTTATTAAATAGACCAACATAACCTTTATTAACCTTTTCACTTCTACCTTAAATCTGGGGAGATTGAGGCACAGTAGCCCACATGGAAAGAAAGATACCTTTTCCACTGCCTCCCTAGTCGATGTACGTTGGATTTGTAACATCATAATGGGAGATACATAATGAACGCCTCTCCAGTATTGGCACTTTCTCAGGAAAACAAAGTTAGGACACTAAGAATTGCTCAATACTAGGTGTAAAGTAGTATGAACAGGGAAAATCACTTGATGTATCAGTGAAAATAAGGGAAAATGTTTAAGACTGTGATGACTATTTGGCAGTAACTTTATCGAAAGACATAAAATGCCCTCCTCTCCAATAAAGGATACAACTTCAGCCTAATTCTGTATGCCACCATTTTGGTATTGTCCTGATAGGAAATGATTCTTAAACTTTATTAGTACTTCTGTTCTGAAACAAACAGAATACAGAAGGTTCAGCTTCTGCCAGAGGCAGATTGCTCTAAGTTACTGAATTCATGTACGCGTGTTGCCGAAGTTATAACCCAGCAAGTCATTCCTAAGAAAAATCCTGCATTCAGCAATGTACGTCAAAATGAACGGGGGCCGAAAACTGCAGAATTTGTGTCTCTGAGGAAGCATGCAAACATGCAAGGAGAGATGGTTTAAGGTGTGGAAACTGGAAAGAAAAAGTGGATGAAAAGATGTAACCTCTAATGTGCAATGAAGAGAGAGAAATTTGCTGACATTTGTGCTTGTATTTTATTTTTTTTTTGAGCCATGTTTGGATGTCTTTGATCAGATTTAAAAGTATCTGCTTGCTAATTGGTGGCAGATAAACCACTGGATACAGTTAGTGAATATCAAAGCATGCAGCAAATTGCATGGGACAGGTGTTGCTGTACTGCAAGGTGCCTGAAGTAATCTTAACAATGGCTAATGATAGCTGACTTGCTGGAAGACAGGAAAAGCTGCTTTTTGTTTTCATCACCAGTAGGATATTACAAGAAGTTAAAAGAATGTGCAGTGATGGAAAGAGAAACAAATGCAACAGCATGAGAACTATGGGTAGATTAATTTTCTTACAGGCATTTCTAATCAAAAGAAAACAAAAAGCCAAGTATGCTGTCTTGTTTGGAATATGGTGACAGTTGAGCAATGTATCAATATAGATCATATTGGCTAAATATATTTGAACAAAGCATGGCATCAAATATCTAGAAGGGAAAGAAGGATTTTTCTTAGTCACAATCGGGCTGTGACTGGCTAAAAGAATGTCAGAGATCCTCACTGATTTCAGGTTTCAGTAGCCAAATAATATATCTGGAAATGCTTAATGGACACATTTCCAAAGAACTGTGACTGGTAATGAAGGAGTATGTCATAATTAAAACAAATATTCAAAAGATTTCCAGGTAGGGAAGACCTTTATCACTTAATCTAGATCAGACGGCGTGTCATACTCCAACACTTAGATCAGGAATGATAACACTTCATGATAAACAACAGTCGCATACCACAGAAATAGAAAGAGGTTTAATAAGGCCGACAGCTACTGGGCATCCTGCGTCTTCTGCTCTGAAAGCGCAGGGGAGAGCCGGCCGGCCGAGGAAGCAGCGATTGCACGGCTCCAGTTGCTCAGTAATAATTCCAGCTTTCTGACCCGGGTATTTGCCCAGGCAGTAGCAGTGGTGCTGTTTCCAGAAAGGTTTCACTTATCACCAAGACGTAGGTTCCTCTCTGACACGGTTGGAAGGTGTGCTGTGTAGGCATAGGCTGCTGGCATGCACCCCTGAAAGCCCAGGATGACTTATAACTTTGCATTATTGCCACTTCTATGGAGTTGAATGGTTTTGGCATTTGTTTATATAATACTGAAATTTGAAATCTATGCTCGCTGTAATGCCAAATATAAAGGGAAATGTCTGGTTCTTGGCAAATACAGTTCTGTTTCTGTTCTTAGGTTTCTGAGTAGAGGTTTGAAATGCCTGAAGGGTGTTGGAGTGAGGACCTAGCGTTGAACAGCGGGGCAGGGGACGGTGCTGTGTGCGTTCTGGCTCTGCGCAGTTGGACTGCTGCTGCCAAAAGGCTGCAGTTGGTCCAGTTTTACTGCACAACAAAACTGGGCACGAGAACATCAACAGTTCTGGGAAATAAAAGCGTGTCTCGCATACTGTTGTGTTTCTGGGATACCCAGTGGATTGTAGGGTATTAGGAGTAGTGGATTAAAAGTGAACAAAAAGGCTAAATACAGAGAATGGCACTTGGCATTGCTTATGTCTTCTAGGGTAAAGAAGGGCAGGCTGAGTTACAGAAGAGTTCTTGAGGGCTCTTTCAGGACAAAAAAAAAACAAACCCAAAACCTCTTCATTTCCTCAATATTTTAAGTACAGATTTGCCCTCAAGTATTTACTGTTTGTATGTTGTCAGTTGGAGCTGCCTTTCCTGCTTGGCTGAAGAAACAGAAGCGAGGTGCCCTCTGTGGAGATGTTGGAGGTCTTCAGGACTCCTAGAAAAGCTGAAGACATTGCTAAAGTATCATGATGAAAAATAATATATCAGTACATAGTATAAAGAATATTAGAAACTTCAGATTCCTGAAGCAATAAATCCTTCATGATATTGAATGTTGAGTTGTGTCTTCTAAGCTGTATACCACAACAGTTTTTCCTCTCATGGTTCCCATACTGTTGTTCTTGTGTCTTGCACCCATGAACCTGATAGAGTTGTTACAGCAGGTTGAAGAATGGTCTAAACGGCAATTTTTAGAGTAACTTAAATTAATTTACTTTTATTAGCAGAAGACAGGAGAAGCTGGTATTTTATGACTGAAATATGTGACTCGAGCCTCTGCATGTTGGATAATAGTTTATAAAAAAATACGCTGAGATTTTTCCATAGCACAGATGAATTTAAAGAACCATCAGATTTTTACTATAGAAAAAAGTGGTTTATATAGCAGATAATAGTGGCTGGAGTATGCAAGCTACAAGTGTTAAGGGATCATGAGAGCATAACTTGGATGTGCGATCAGATGCCAGAAGTTGGAGGGAGTAGGATGTAGTTTCTATTTCACCACCACTTGATACCTAAAAACTTAGGTACTAAAACCATTTTAAACCTCCAGCATGGGGAAAATAACATAAATTCTGCCTTTTATGAGGTTCATTTGGCACATTTTAAGGCAGGAAAATGCGGAAGTCAGGATTTCTCATGTTTATTTCTGAAGATCACTAGTTTGAAAAGGAAATAAAACTCACCTTCTTCCAGCTCTGAATTTTTTCTGTTTTCAAAGTTTTTTGTCCCTTCAAGAAAAATGCTTATTATATGTGGTGAATTGTTTTTTAATATAAATCAGGTCAAGAAGCACAGAACTTCTCTGTGCTTACATCATTGCATTTACTCTTATTTTAATTTTCTATGAATTTTTAGTGTTGTACAAAGGATATATAAGCAAGAAGTTCATACCCACAAGGATTTATTAGCAGGATTTGTAGCTGGTGGCATACATTGACTCTGGGGGGGGGGGGGGGGGGGGGGGGGCAAAAAAACAACAGAGAAGAATGCAGGGGAGAGAGAGTGGGGTCTTTCCAGTGTGCAGCCAGGTAGAGAAGCGATGGGTAGTAGCTGAGCACCCTCTTGGGCTGGCCTGTCTATGCCTCCAGTGCGGCACGTGGTAATGATAAAGATGAGGCTGATGATGACACTTGGGACCTGTTTGAACTCCCTATTGGTTGTTATTGCTGATTGGAGTATGCTAATCAAATGCAAATGTTGCACATTGGTTGTTAAATCTCTGTGCACATATATTGTCCAGTAATGTTTATCAAGCATCTCTATGACTGTTTTCTACTTTGTTATGTATTATGTTTGGTTTTCTCTAATGTAAACTAAAATCTTCAAAGACAAAAGGCAAAGAAAGGAGAAAGTGAGGAAGGGTGATTCTTATGCCAGCAGGAGTGGCTTTCCATGAGAAGCACCTTAATGGCAGTGTTGAGGTTTGCAGGTGCAAAAACCTGCTACAGAGGCTCTGGAAAACACCCCCTGGCAGTTTGGGTGCAAGGTGACAAAGCTGCAAGCAGTAGGCCTTTAGCATTGGTGAGATGAAAGCACCTACAGGAACCACGCAGCAAGATGTTTTTAGATCTGTTGAAATTTAAAAGCTGATGTTTAGATCTACTGAAATACATCAAGGGATTGTTACAGCCTCAAGAAAAAGATGAGCTTCACCTTACGTTTGACAGGGTTATTGTATCTCCCCCCCAGATGATACAGACTATCCTCTGGACAATTAGTTAACTGTGGTGAGATAATTCCTGCTAGAAGCTGGCATTTCATGAGTGTTGGTTTAGCTGCATGCAGACAATGCAGTCACTTCAGGGAAAAGCTTTTGGAATCTTATTTTGTTTTCTCAGGAGCATTCTTACAGGAGTATTCCATTAAGAGAGTCCTTTTAAAGTTTGAGGAAAACGTGAATAATGGGGCTTGGATGTTAACTTCCCCCTGCCCTGGCCCTGAATTGCTGCATAGCAGTCATAGGATCATACTCAGAAAAAGGCATTGAAAGTGCAAAGTAAAAGAGGAATCTTGATACAATGGTATGCTAGCAAACAGCCTCCAAAGGTGCAGTAATAGTAGTAATCTAAATCTTTGGTTAATCAATGAATAAATAAACCTCCAAGGGCTTAGAGCGAGAAGTGCCTTGTTAGAAGATGACTGGTTTCAGAAAAAAAAACAAAGACAAAAATTTTACCAAGCAAACCGGGGAAAAAAATGAATTACACTGCAGAAAAGAAATACGAATCTAAGGCCTGTGGTTATTACCTTTTTATTTCTCCAGAGAAAGAGAAAAGGTATGAAAGCAGACATGTTGGCTGGTTGGTAAGCAGTATGTTTTTCATGCCATAGCTGCTACTACTAAAACTTGCCAAGAGAGTATTTTTTGTTATTAGTCAAAGAACTGGGCAGCTTAGATTAAATATATTTAGTTGTTGCAGTTCTGTTTCACTGAATTTTTATCAAACTTAAATTGTATGGAAATGAATAGGTAAAAGTTGCATTAATTGGAATCTTGTTTGGTGGTAAATAATTCCAAATATATAGACTGAAAAATGAATAAAACTTTCTTAAAGTCTACTTGGAAGTAAATGTTAATTAAGAAGGTCATAACCTTATTAAAAAAAAAAAAAACAAAACAAAACAAAACAAAAAAAACACACCACTTTCCTGCCCATCACTTTCTACATTTTGAAATGTATGTGTTGAAGGAGTTAATTTCCTTTAATTGTAGATGTATTAGTACATTACGGGGAGGGAGAGGAAACAAAGAAGACATTTTACTTGCAATGTTTTCAAACTAAAGACTTCTTATATGAGCCAGTAATACAGCTGAACAAATAGCTCTTTCTGAGTTACTGTGGAAAAAGTGCCATGAAACTTCTATTTTTAGCTAATGCATATAGCTCTTTTTGAAGATGGACTGGTAGGTCCATCTCAAACTAAGATTAGGAGGAATGATCCACAGGGCAGATGGAGGCTTAAATAACTTTTAAGTGACTGGAAAGAAAACATCAAGCTTAGGATAGCTACTGGAATGTTTTAATGAATGTGTTGCTTATAATGGAGTGATAGAGTACAGTGGAAATACCTTTTTCTTGAAATCTGTGATGGTATAGGTATGTTGTGCACAGGTTATTCGCATCCTGATTGCTATATGGTCCAACTTTAAGGTTTAAGGTTGGACTCGATGATCTTAAAGGTCTTTTCCAGCCTAAATGATTCTGTGATTCTATAACTTACCCAATATGAGTATAGCATGTCTTAGCTCCATAGCTAGCATCTATATCTGCAGCATAAGATGTGATTTTTCTCGTGACCCATAGGTCGGATGAGTTACTCTTGTAAGCTCAGTGCAGCTGTGAGTGGAGTTTTAAAAAGCTTTAGAGCAATTTAGTTCAGCTGTGTCTGAACAACTGTAATAGCTGTTGATTGCAGTGCAAAAGTACTGCTAAACAGTTGTAGTGAAAAAGCCTGAATTCAGCAGAAGTAATCAAAAACTTCAAAATGTTAATATTGCTTATTAAAAGGGACATAAAAATTCCATCATTGGAACTATTTTACTTGCTTCTGTATGGATCCAGCTACGTTTCTGGTGCTGGCAACTAAACTTAAGATAGATTTGGGCCATGGAGCAACTTGCAGGGCCCGAATCAAATGGTCTTGTCTGATTGCCATTGATAGCCAGACAAAAATGTGAGTTTTTAATTGACAAACCTTTTTGTTGGTTGTTCTGTGGACAATGAATTCTCCAAATGGACACTTTGTTATTAATACTAAGCTCCCCAGAAACATCCCAGGTTAGTACAATCAAGCTTTTGTTTATTGATTTACTTATTATCTTAGGTGGTTTGCATATTAGCAAAAAAACAGGTGTGAATCTTTAAGGCTTATGCTGCTGAATCCCCTTCCAGGTAAAGTAAATAAAGAGCAGTAGAACAGAAAATATGAATGACTACATCACTGTCTTAACTTAAAAGGGTAATAAAGCAGCTTGTAGAAAGCAGTTAATACCTGTAGAAGTATTTACTACCTCAAAAAGAAGTGACACAAATAGTCAGTTTTCTCAGCTTGCCATGCTGATCTGGCAAATATATGTCAATTATGTCTTGATAGACTGCATCAGTAGAGGAAGCTATCATCCTCCCAGATTTAAAGGCAACAATCTGGTAGTAAAGTCTGTCTATTATGGATATATTGCTAATCTGTACAAATACATTTTTTTGATCTTTATAGTGATAACCAGCAAAAAAGTTGCATTTTTCACAAATTTGTATTTCCTCATCTAATTTGCCTAAAATGGAAATGCTATAATTTTAGAAACTTGTCTCTTGGAATCTTCTGTATTTGTTAGACTTGGTGTTTTCTTAGGCTTAATGAAAGAGAGAAGTTTTAACTAGTGATCCAATGGTAAGTCTTGGAGATCCTTCTCAGATGATGACTTGCATTCCATAATTCAGCATGCTGAAGAGCTACGAAAGGTGGCTAATGTTGCTTAGACTGTAAGATGTTTAAAAAGTTGTGGAGCAGAGACATGATCCAAAACAAAGCTATAACAGTTCTTCAGCTCTTGGCTGTAAAGATGACGCACTATTTCTCTGGACAGCTCTGATAGCCGTTGAAAACAGAAAAGCAAAAGCAGTGTTTCTGTAAGGCACGATTGTTCAGGTTGGCATGTTTACAGTCTATTGGAGAGTCCATAACTGCCAAATGTGAAGCAGACAGAATGGAAACACTGCTTGGCTTAGCACTGCATGCAAAACAGATAATTAGCAATTCTTAACTATGATTTTTATTGTAATTTATGCTCTTTTCTTGAAGATAAATGCTTCATTTACTGTACTGAAATTTGGCAGATGGCAGAAAGGAAATGTTTCGGGGCTTTCCAGAAGATATACAGCAATGTCATCTATTAGCATTGAATTGTTGACCCCACGTGACATAAGACAAAGCAGTATTTGGGAATTTGGTAGCAGTATTGCAACTTTGCTGTTGGGCTAATTAAGAAGTTGAAGTTTTAGTTCTAGGATGGATGAGGACATACTTACAACCTTTATGATCATCTACTAACTTGTCTGCAGGATAACGTGCATGTCATAGAGTGAGATGGTCAGTCCGTATAGAGAAATGGTGATGAACAGCTCATCTAAAGGAGGTTCCTGCAGAAAGAAAGTATGCTTAGACCATACTAGGAATAGAGACATATATTTCAGGTGCTGTATAATGTAGCAATCACTCTGATACAATAATTCTCAACATAAATTTTGCCATCATGGACCAACTTTTATAGTACTTACCACTGTATAGATTACAGATAGGTTCATGCAGTGTTAACTTTTTCTTCTTATTGCTGAACTCTTATCACAGTAGTTGAAATAAACCTAATTTTCATCCCTTCCTTCAGCAGGAGACCTCAAGGATTGTAAAGTAGTTGTATAACTCTAAAGGTTGATGTAAAGATTAAGGTAACTGTACTGAGACCACTTGATGAACACAAGAATTCAGTGTTTGGGTTTCAACACTGACATTCCTGCTTAGACAATTTGGATAGTTATAACAACATATTAATCCTACATCCACGCTTGTGAACATGCAACAAGGAGGATGTTTACAACCAATTAAAAATAGTATTTTCTTAAATTCCTCCTGACTCAGAAATATTTACTTTGACTTTTGGAGGCTTTGCTGTCTTAATAGCAAAATTATATTTTCAATATAAAAATGAATGGCTTTCTAATACAGAACATGTAGTCTGATGAGAGATGATATAATCACACTTAATGCTAGTGCATGTGGACAAATTGCTCCTTGCTCCATCAAAAGAGATAACCAAGCTGCAGAAAAGTATCTGTGAAAGGTCTATATCTAATGCAAATGGCCAAAGTCTGGGGACTCGAGTATCAAGTGAAACCACTCAAGATGCCATAAAATGTACATGTGAATATGCAGCCTTTTTACAGCTACCTAATTACCAGAAATCATCTTATTAAAAGTAATCTTCTGATGGTTTTGAAATCAAATGTATTAATATGTCTTTTCTTCATCTAGATGGGAAAAGCCTTGCAGAACAATTAAGACAGGAAACGTATCCCCCACCCTCCAAATATTCTCAGTTCTAGGACTTGGGTCCTCTGCTGTGATTGCTGGCAAGCTTCTTGCATCACTATTTCTTTGAAAAGTTTCTATCATCTCAATTATTTCTGCCCTGTTGCAGAATTCTGATTTAGCAGCTTCTAGTAGCTGCGTAGATAGCAAATGCTAACGCAGAACCAGGTACTTTGTTGTTTCAAGAATGATATTTTTTTTTTTTAATCTGGACATGATTACTAGTAAGATATCAATGTGACCGACTGAGGCAGTAAAATAACATGACTTGGAATCCTGAATGGATTGAACAGATTAGTTAGTTGCAGTCCTGGAAAGGCAAGTCAGAGCACAAGCCTTATTTGTTATAATATTATATTTGATGGCTGACGTGCTTTCAGTGTTGCTGTTTGGATCTGATGTTCTGGTAGTGCTAGTTACCCAGCTGTTTAGGCATGACTGCTTGTGCTAAAAACAGACAATGTTAGGCCTTTTGTAAAACAGGCTAGTAAATCCATTTCTTCAAGGTCAAAAGGAATGTCAACTGTATTTTTACTATGAAGTATACATAGTGATCTGGAGACATGATTAACTTGCTCAGTGTGAATTCAGGGCAGTGGGAAAACGCTTGAAGTTTGTGGTAGAATACCTACAGTGCAGCATTTTAGTAGGCACGTGGCTTGGATTTCTTGCATGGAACTGCAAGAGTTGCGATTTTTTTTTTTTCCTTGAACAGGGGGCACAACTGCAGTTTCATGAAACTCCAAAACAACACATAGGCAACTGGAAAGAAGTTAAGCTGTATTCTAATTTAGGTCTCACAGGGATGTGACAGTTTTCAAGTCAATTTATGTTTTGACTAATATTTCTCTACTAATATGCAGAGATATACGTCCATAGGGGACTGGATTGTTTCATTGTAAAGGAAGTGGTAATAATACTAAACCAAAGCAAGATGTTATATGCAACTGGAGCTAAAGAAACGCTTAAACTTCATGACCACTCTGAGTAAGATTTTGATTAATATGTAATCTGACCTGGGGGGTACTTCCTTTTGACAGTATGGAAAGAAAAAAGTCATTTTGGCTGCCCTGGTGACTGCTGAGACAATGGTTCTAAGCTGGACTATGCATTTGTCTAAGAAAAACAACACACCAGTGAAATCTCTTAAGAACTGGTCCTTGAACTTTTGAGGTATAAATTAGCACCAATTAATAAAAAAAATATGGAGTTGGGTGAGTGTGAATCTTTTGAGTTTAGAGTTCACTTTTAAAATGCATGACATGATTAAATCAGATCTGCTTTAGTATTAAAGATGCTGAATTCAAAAATATGCTGCCAAGTTTATGAATAAGAACACCCTACCTTAGCTTCCTGTTGGGGCCTGCAGGGAAGAAAACCAACTTTATTTCTAAGGTTAAAAGAGGTAAAAGTTAATTAGTCCATGAACTGTTATTACGGTGATGCTTTGTTTGCCACACAGCAGCTTGAAAAGAGAATCTTTTAATTGTTTAGTGCTAGACAACAGCCTCTGAATGCCATCATTTGCGCTTTGATTGCAGATGGTATTACAGTGTTGTCTCTGTATAGGAATCTGTGGGCTACTTTGCTGTAGGAATGGCTGGCGTGCACGTGTGTGTGTGTGTATACATATACATGTATCAAATGTTGTCTGTTAGAGATTTTTCGAACTATAACCACAGACTTGCTGAATCTCCTTTTTTGAGATAGACTGACAAGAACTTTTGCAGTGACAGAGAAAAATGGGGGCAAACTAGTGGGTGCTATAAGAAAGAAAAAGTAGGTGCCATTGCATTTATATTTGAAATGTAATCTATGGTAGTTTGAAAAGTCCTCAAGACTGAATTGTTTATTGGTAAACATTGTTTCCAAGGGAAGTAGTCCTCAACAACTCTTCTAAAAAGAGAAGTCCAAGTCTTGGATCCTCTTCCATAAGAAACCTTGGACTTGGCTGCCTGTTTTACACTGGAGGCCTGTACTTCTGCTTCAGAAATGTGGGAATGAGAGAATGAGGATGTTTTTCCTCTGAGGGAGTGGTATGAGGAAGAAAAGGGATGGAAACACATTCTCATGAAATGCTAACCAACTAGCGAACCTTTTCGTGATAAACTGATCCAACTATGCAAACATGAAGAATAGGTGCAAAATTTGGTGTGGGTTCCAGACCTCTGTTGAATGCATGTTTAACTGCTGCTTGCAAAGAAGAGAAATCCAGACAAGCTAGGGAGGCTGTAGAGCTTCAGGATGAAGTTTTGCATTGACACTGATCCTGTTTCATGGTTAATTGAAACCAGAGAGGATGGTCTGCATCTTGTGCATTCTGTAGGTCCCAGGCCTAGTAGGTGTGTGATGATGGAGTAAACATGGTCAGTGAGCCAGATAAGATGATGAAGAAAAATCTTGCCTTTTTTGCTAGTTATTTAAAACATAAGCAGTTGTCTGCCGGTTGTCTGCCTTAATTCTTAGTGGACGGTTTAGGGCCTGGTTTTCAGTTCATGTGTTGTCATGTATCTCTAATTGAACACTTATCCAGGATGATCACTGATTTCTATATGTTAGCCAGTTGTTTACAAAGGTAGAGATGGACTTAATGGTAGTAATGATCAGCTCAGAGACCATCTCTTTATATGTGAAATCAGGATTAAGGTTGTTCTTTTTCCATTTTCTTACACTGAATTTTCATCTGCCACGCTAACACATAGTTGCTCAGTCTTGGAAGGTTCTGTAATTCTTGGAGGTTATCCTTATTACCTTGAATAACTTAGTTTTGTCTGCAGACTTTGTCACTCTCACAGCTTTTCTCTTTCCTACCTGGCTATGTGCAGATGCCTGGAGAGCTCCACTGTTGACCTGTTGCTGTAAGAACTAACTATTAATTTTATTCCTATCCTCTCCTTCCCAACATTTAATCAAGTTCTTTATCTCGGAAGGGTCATTTCCCTTATGCTTCTCCTAAAAGGATTTGACAACAGATCTTTTGAAAGCTTTTTGCAAATGCAGGTCACGTAGATCAATTTTCTTTACACTAATGCTTATTAACCCCTTTGGTGAACCTCAGCGGTTCATGATGAGTGTTTCTCCCTTTCATAAAAGCCTTGTTGACTTTTCCTTGGGAAATTATTTGAGCTGCTCCTTAATTCTATTCTTCATTATAATGCCTGTTATTTTACCTACTCCCGCTTCCTCATCAGTTGTTTCTTGTTCAGCTAGCCCTGAAAGTGTGCATTTTATAAGCCAGTGACCAGTCCTCTGATACTGATGCAGAGTACAGGTCATATTAAGCACTTCTGCTCTTTCGTCTTTGAGTTCCTTCAGAGTTTTTGAGTGACTGCCTATCTGAGGCATTACTTACCACTGATTTTTAAAAGAAATTTTGTTTGTCAGCTTATAAACTCATCTTCTGAGCCTCAATGAGTTGCTATTTAAGTACGAGGTTGCTATGAAGGAAACATTGAACTGCAGCAAAAATGTATACAAATTTAGTAATCTTCTGTTGCATTCTTGCAATATTATGATTTTTTTAAGACATTCTGAGAAGTTTCCTACTTCTGTCATGCACTGTGAAAGGGACCTCATTATCAGCACTTTGTGTATCTTACTAGTTGTTATTCAGACTGCTTCACCTTGACTTATTGCATCTTTGTCTAAGCTGTTGGGGTTTAATTCATCTGGATTTTTTCCATATCATTGTTGTTCCAGCTTTTTGAAGGACGCCTTCTTGCTTTTACTCTACTGTTTAGCTATGCTGGCTGGCTTATGGTTTTTCTCAAGTCTTTCTTGGTAGAAGCTGTGCAGTTGCTCTGCATTTCCAGTATGGTGTTCTTAAATAGTTTGCATGTTTGCAAAGGGTTCTATTCTTTTGACTGCTTCTTTTTACCTTCTTATTTTTAGTGGTTCCTCATTTTGAAGTAGCATTTGACTGCATGGCATTTTTTTTTAACTTTTGTTAGTGCTGTGAGGTTGTTGAATTTGGTGTTTTATTTTGAACCTGATATTATGCCCTTTTATGGACCAAGGTAGGAGTCACTTGCCTTCTTGTATGTTTTTTTTAAGATAAACTTTCTATGCTTATTAATAATGTCTAAAAAATTTAGTATCAGCGTCACAATCTGAGTTGGTATTTCCCTAGCATACATGGAGACAGCTGAAGTTTCTTGCTGATACTGTTCCCTACCATAGGGGCCCCTCTCATCGTCAGCATGTCACAGTCAATACTTCCATCCTAATCAGGCAGTCAGTAATATCGTATGCTATGTCTATCTTCTCTATGATAGAAACTTCATTCCATTGGGCTCTGGCTGGCTTGCTAAGTTGTTTGAACACCGAGCTCTTTTACAGTGGTGTAGGCTTTTCCATGTTTACTGTATAGTAAATACGCTGATGTATGGCACAAGGTACCAATGGTATCTTCCTTATCCTGAGTTTCTAGTGCTATTGTTATAGCAATGTCTTTGTTCAAAGATAGCATCCAAGTTCCCCCAGTGTTATTTGCAGGACTTCTCTTGCTTAGATAGAAGCAGTATGCACTTGTTTTTGTTTTCTGGTTCCTTCCACCCTGTTCAAAGGGAGAGTATCTGTTCCAGCCTTTTGCTGTGGTTTGCAGTGTGGCAGGTGGCAGCCTCTGCTCTATCACATATTACGGCTCCTTGTACTTCATACAAGTGGATATGTATTTTGAGACCACGTGATCTTTAGGGCCTGAAAGCATTTCCTCAGGGTAGGTTTAAAAACACCCCTCTGATCTTTTTTAAGAGTAAAAGCTACAAAGTTTACCAAACTTGTTTCTCCCAAAACCATTCCCTTCATTTCAGGAGTCTCCCCAGCTTTCAGTGAATCTGGACCTTGTTCCCCTTCTGGTCTTCAGTTGCATGTCGAGAATTTATTACACCCTTCCGTCTGCATTGCCAGGGATATTGGGAACATTTGAGCAGTGTTGGGGATGCTTGAAGAACCTGAAGTAGTGTATTTTTGCCTTTGATCCTTACTCCGACCAAAGCTGGTGGGCACAATGTCCACATAATTGGTACTGGAAGAGGGCAGAGAAGATGTGAGATTCTGTAGTTCCTTAAAATGGAAAATGTGTTACTTGCATGGTTACTTGAACTGAAATTGTCTGTCTTCACAGTAATGTTTCTTCATTTGGCAAGACTCATACATCCTGTCTGTCTTGGTAAACAGAAGGCTAATTGTGTATCTGTCTACTAAATATATTTATTGTTTTATCTTTAAATTTTATTTTCTTAGCAGTGGATCAAATAGGCAAGCAGGGCCTGGAGAACAAATGTCTTCCCTAAAGCAGAACAGGGAATTAATTACACTAGGATTTCCTACATGGTAGATTAATTCTTTAAGCAGTACTATCTTTCACCATAAAAGGCTTGTTGGGCAGCAAGATGACATTATTATAGGTTAAAATCTTAGTCCTATCTGTTACCTCATCAAACAAGTAAGATGAAGAGAAAAAAGTTGTATTTTTCAGCTATGGTAGCCTTTTTTTTGTTTACTTGTTTGAGCTGAAATAAAACATTAGGTGGCTGACAAATTGTACACTCATTAGGTGTTTAAGACAAAAAGCATTTTTTGTAATGGCAAGCAACCCAAATGCCTACTAATGTAGGAAATCGCTAAATACGTTGAAGTTTTAGGTTTTTCTCAGCAAAGCAGTTAAAAATCCTTGCCTTAATTAAAGGTATTAAAGCCTCAGTGTTCTTTGACTTTGAAAGCAGCTCAAGGTAAGAAAGTCCACTCTTAGCTTTGGTTGTTATCATTGCAGTTGTATGAGAGAGAATGCAGCAGAATAGGATATGCTTTTCTTTAAGTTCCTCCACTTCTATTCAGTGTAGATTTTAATCTGTAAGTGATCATCTTCATAAAGGACAATTTCAGTTGCCAAATTTTATATAGACTGTATTTTGTGATATTGTGAAAAACGGCATAAAAGTAATGTATGCTTTCAGCTTTTAACCACTAGATGGTAGCTAACTACTGTCATTACCCGTAGTAAAAGAAACCTTGTTGCCGAAGCTGTGCAGTATAACGCTATCAAAATAATCGTCTGACATTGTGAAATTAATAACTTAATACTTTAATCTAAAAAGCTTTTCTCTAATGCAGTTGATTGTGTGCTTCATGGTTTTACTGATCTGCGTAGTGGTGATTTACCCCAAATCTGACTTAATGTTTTGTAGGGTGCCAAACATAGTCAAGGCTATCCAGAGACACGACAGACTAAAATTATTCTGAGAATGCTGAGTTATAATACAAGATTGCATATCCTCCTTAATGTATGTATTACATTATTAAAAATAATGCAACTTCACCATGGATCTTGCACTCCTGAAGCACCTGGGGAGGAAATATATTCTTCAAATCACAGATCTGATTGTGGCTCACCAATAAAACAAAGGGTAAAAGAGCAGCTTGTTTTTTTTTTTTTAAAGTTGATTAAAAACTGCAAGAAAACTTTTTTTTGCAAATGATAAAAATGTTTTTGTAAGTGTTAAATCTGGTACTGTGATAAAACAAGAAGTCCTTGTTAAGTTATTGATTGCATGACCCTGTTCTGTTCAAAAATCTTTAAAATGAACCTGGTTTATTGGGCCCATTTACATAGCCATGATACACTACTCTAATGCTCTTGTGGATGTAAAGCAAATTCCTAAAGCAATATTTTTATAGTGTATTTTATATTTAAAAAAATATTTTAAAATATTTTATATTTTTATAATATTTTTATTTTTTGGCAGTTATCAGCTATACCAGACTTGAGGCTGAGCATTATTTGTTTTTGTGGCTCATAAGCCACAGAAGTGGTACAGGTCATAAGAGTCTTGCATATGGTTGCAGACCAAAAGCTTGCTGCTTAGCCTTCTGAGTTGTTGGTTGTATTAGCGGTGGCTCTGCTTGAAGTCTGGCTTTGACAGGAGGACAATAGTGACCTGACAATGGCAGTTAAGTACTGTCTCAACCACTTTGTTATTTTCAGTTTTCCTTTTTAACACATAATGCGGTGGAAGATCACAGGAAGTTGCTTTCCATAAATGTCAGAAATCTTTCCAAGACTCTAACCAAGATCAGCCTACTATCTAGTACTGTAAATGCAGTCTACTTAAGAGGTTCTGAGTGAGAGCTGACTAAGGATATATTACAGCTGCAAAGAGGTTTTCTGTGTAAGTTAATGAGTTGTGATTATTTAATATTAATGCATATATGGGTCCACTCTATGGGTTAGATTATTCCCTGTCATGATTGCCAGTCCTCTTAATTTTGCCAGCCTTTTAATTAATGAAAAAAATGCTGCATGTGAAGTTACTTAGATGATTGAGATTTCTGGAGTTTGAAGACTATTTCTTTTTGCGGATGATAAATGAGCTGACAAATGGCTCTGTTGGGCTTGCCACTCACAAACAAGAAGGAACTAGTTGAAGATGTGGAGGTCGAGGGAAGCCTTGCCTGCAGTGATCATGAGGTTGTGGAGCTTAAAACCCTGAAAGAAGGGAGGAAGGCAATCAGTAGGGTCACAGCCTTAGATGTCAGGACAGCAGATTTTTTACTTCTTCAGGGATCTGGTTGGCAGGATCCCATGAAGGACTTTCCTAGAGGGAAACAGGACGGAGAAAAACTGGTTGATCTGCAACATCATTGTCCTTGGAATGCAAGGACAGGTCATTCAATGTGTAGAAGGAAGAGCAGGCCTTGCAGAAGGTCAGCATAGATGAACCCGGAGACCCTGCCTGAGCTCAAACATGCACACAGCTTCCATAGAAGGTAGAATCAGGGATGGGCCACCCAGAAGGAATATAGAGACAATGCCCAAGTGTGCAGAGAGAGAGTTAAGAAAGCTACAGCTCACCTAGAGTTCAAACTTGTGAGGAGAATGAGAATGGCTTTTCTGAGTACATTGGCAGCAAAAGAAAATGTGGGCCCGCTGCTCAGTGGGACAGGGGACTAAGCAACAAAGAACATGGGAAAGGCTGAAGTATTCAGTGCCTTTTTTTACCTCAGTCTTCACTTGCTGGGTTTGCCCTCTGACCTTCTAGGTCTTCAAGCCTTCTTGCAGAGTACATGGAAAGGATTACCCATGGTAGCCAAAGATAGCATTAGGGAGTGCTTAAGCCAGTTGAACGTATGGAATTCCATGGGAGCAGATAGGATGCACTTGAAGGTGCTGAGGGAGGAAAGCAATGTCGTTTTGAGGCCTCTCTTATCTTTGAAAGGCCATGATGATCTGGGGAGGTTCCTGATGACTGGAAAGACAAATGTCATACCCATCTTCAGAAAGAAGAAAAGGGAAGATCCAGGGAACTACAGACCAGTCAGTTGCACCTCAGTTCTTGGTAAGATTGTGGGGCAAGCTCTTCTGGAAGCACATGAAGGACCAAGATGATGATTGTGAACAGCTAGCATGGATTTACCAGTGTCAAATCCTGCATGACCAACCTGATTGCCTTCTATGATGAGATGGCTGGCTATGTGGTCAAGGGGAAAGCAATGGTGGTGTTCTTTATCTTGACTTTAGCAAGGTGTCCCGTAATATCCTTAGAGTCAAACTGGTCATACATGGACTGAATAATTGATAATTTGGGTGGAAAATTGGCTGGATGAGTGGGCTCCAAGTGGTACCAAGTCCAGCTGTTTGCCAGTTGCTAGTGGTGTCCCTCAGGAATTGATACTGAGGCTAATATTCTTTAGTGTCTTTACAAATGACCTGGATGATGGGACAGAGTACTATCTCTGCAAGTCTGCTGATGAGAAGAAACCGGGAGGAGAGGGTGATATGTGGAGGGCAGGGCTGCTGTCCAGACAGACCTGGACAGGCTTGAGAAATGGGCTGACAGGAACATAAAATAAATTCAATGAAAGCAAATGTTAAGTCCTACAGTAAGATGGAATAACCTTGTATGACAGTACAGGCCAGCAGCCAGCTTGCTAGGTAGCAGTGTACAGAGAAGGACTGAAGAGTTCTGTTCCACACCAAGTTGAACATGAGCCAGTAATGCACCTAGCAGCAAGGAATGCTAGCCACGTGCAGGGCTGAAATAGCGAGCAGGTTGACAGAGCAAGTTCAGTAGTGGGTCACGAAGATGGTCAGGAGGCCAAAGTGCATGCTGTATAAGAAGATACTTAGAGGACTGTGTTTATTGAGGTCTAGGAAGAAAAGGCTAAGGGAAGATCTTATTGCAGCCTACAATTTTCTAATGGGAGGGGAGAGAGAAGACAGAGCTGGACTTTTCATGAGGGTGGATGGTAATAAGAGCTAATATACACAAGCTGGAACATGGGAGATTCCGGTTAGATAGGCGGGAGCAATCTTTATGTTGGGTGGTCAAACACTGTTTTAGTGCTCAAGGAGGTTGTGGAATCTCCACCCTTTGAGATATTCAGAACTCAGCTGCGCACTGGACTTGCTTAAAGCAGAAGACTAGATGACTTCCAGAGATCTCTTTAAACCTGTATGATTTTGTGGTTCTGAGTTAGTTGCTATGACCTTGCATCATTTTATGAAAAAGCTCCATGATTCTTAGGTGTTCTTTGAGAGATTTATTCAAGGTTGTTTTCTTTTGCTTTGTTTTTTAGTTGGGTTGGTTTTTTTGTTTTGTTTTTCCTTTTTTAAAACAGAGCTTTTCTTGATGCATTGTAAAGTCAAGCCTGTTGGGCTGAGTTTTTACATTAGAAATCACATACATCCTGCAAAAAAAAATAATTCTTCAGTGTTCTGAAATATATCCAGGAATTAGCTCAATAGGTAATATTTAATAGCATGTTTAATTTTGAGAGAAGGCTGTGAAGGGTTCAGAAAAAGCTATGAATGTTTACTTTTACACTAAATGCAAATTTTTTCTGTCTTTCTCTTTCAAATGTATATATAATCAGATTTGACTATAGTAGGTGGGGAAAATTGTACAGAAAAATCAGATAATGTGGGGAAAATGGTTTTTGCTCATGCGAATTTTTTAACAGCACTGAGGTTGTTAAGTGATTTTAGACATGATTCACATTGATATGAGTGGAAGCAGAAATATTTAGGAGCATTCAAAGCCTGAAACAGCTGTAAATGTCTTGTTTTTCTTGTTCCTAATATTGGATCATTAGTTTGTTTTTCTTGGCGTTTTCAAGAGGACATCAGATTAGATTCTGTCACTGAAATGGAAAAAAATAAGGCTATTTTAAGAAGAAAAAAAAGTAACTTTCCTTTTTGAAGAAAACTTGCTGTATTAAGCAACTGTTGTGCAACTGAAAAATAGCTGAGGCTGAATGCGCTTGTATAAAAAATATGAATAGAAAACTTGGTAATTTAGTAGTCTGTAGGTAAAAGCTATTTGAAAGCCGCATGACTGTTGGTATATATGTAAACAATCATCTGTGACAAGGAAACAAAGACATCTGTTGACATGAGGATTACTTAAGAAGGCTAGACACAAATCAGATAAGCAGTTATAAAATTGACTATGTTGCCCTTGAGCATGATGAATTGTAAGGAGTGGTGTTTGTATATAAACAATATCACCTTAACAACACTGTGGTTGGTAGCAGTAATTTTCAACTCCTAATCTATAAGCAGTACATTCTGATGGTTAGAGACCTCTAGTTTCTAAAGTAGTCCGATTTAGTTTTCAAGATATTTAAATGCACATTAGAACTGAATTTTAAAAAAGATACAGAGCTAAGGTTAATTGTTGCTGGCTTTTTAGGTCCTTACTATATTTTTTAGAGGTTTTTTTTGGTGTTCCTACAGATAAGGAATGAAACAAATACAAAAAAAACATTGGGGGGAGAGTTCAAAATGATGAATCAAGAAGCTTGCTCCATGGTTTAAGGCTTATTGCTGAAAAACAGTACTTGATATTATCTTGATATCAACTTATATTGATAGTACAATGTTTAGAGCTGGAAGAAAGCAACTTTGGAAGCAGAGCATTGGCAGAGTTATAAAGGTAAGGAAAACTGCACTTTGGACTAGGTCCAGACTAGTAACTGTATAGTTTGAATAAAGGTGTAAATTGAGGTGGGGGGGGAAGAAAATGTGTGTTTTACAATGGTGTAAGTGGATGATATTGATTTCACAAAATACTTTAATTACATGAAAATGGATAAACTATGCCTTTTAAAGCAAAACATAGTTTTTTGGGATAGGTATTTGTCATAAGATGTAGGGCTTTTTTGTGTAACTGGTCTCGTAAGTTAATTGGTAGGATATCAATAAAGGCTTAGTTGCATGATTTGTTTTGAAAGGTAAATTTGCACTGGGAGATATTTATGCATTTGGCTACTGGTACTTGTATTTTGTCCAGATTATTGCAGTGGTCTTGTAATGGTGTAATTTCACAAATGTTATACTGGTACAATAAAGAGCTTGATGCTAGATCTGGCAACAAAACAGGGGTGGGCTCTGCCACCAAGGAAAATTGAAGTTTAACTTCCTTCTTCCCATACTTGTAAAATGGGAACGGAATTTTGAAGGCACTACATGGTATTTAGAAACAATAATAAAATAGAGAAGTCATTAAGACCCTTAGACTAATTTTAAAAGCTGGTTATTTGAACAAACTGTTCCTGAGTTAATGCAATGTTATAAAAAATGTGGGAAAGCTGATTGCTGTTTGAGATTTAAGAGTCAGCTAAGGGGACTGCCCTAATTCTGCAGGGTGTGTGGGTTTTTTTTGGACAGGAGTGAATAAAAAGCTGTGCGTCTGTTGAAACTCAGGGTTCTTGGAAAGTGTAAAATGATTTGCAGTTTACTTTTAGAGGGAAATCAGTGAGCAATGCTTATGCAGTATAAAACATCTTAGCAAGTTAAAGGAGAGAGAGAGAGAGGAATGCCATGTTGATTAAATAAGTTTTGGATAAGACAGTAAATTAACAATAGAACACTCTGACTTTTTGACTCTTTTATGGTTGAACTTCCCAGTAAAGTTCAAGTGGATTGCTCATCCATAAGACTTTGATCGGAGTGTGTCTAAATTCTGTAATGCACAGTATTCTGACAACCAAATGCATCATTTGTTGGATAAACTGTGTTCAGGAACAAGTTTTAACTTGTGTAGTTATGACTTGCATACTAAATAACATTCGTGCTAACTCTATGCAGAGTGTCTGCAGACACATCAGCAACTGCACTCTGTAATGGAGAAGTTGGCAGTAGTCAATATTTGCTTTCTGAGGCGGCCGTTTCAAAGGAAAGACCCGTGGCATCTCTGACTTCTGATCTTTTAGTACCTTCTGCTTAAATACATATACTCTTGTGGTAGTTACAAAACACTTTTTAAAAAATTTTATTTTAATCCCCATTTGTTGCTTCAGATTGATGGTGTGATGGTTATCAGTTTAGGCGTATGTTAAAATGGATTTAGGAATCTCCCCTTTATTCTGCTTCAGGAGCAGATGCTGACTGGAATTAGTTTCCTGTGCTAAATTTTTGGTCTTTAGGTATTAAGAATTTTAAGGTTTTTATGTAACATAAACCAAGTTACTTGTTATAACTAGACTAATCATCAAAGAAGGACTTTTTGGTTAATTAGTTCAGTTTTGGACTTGCATCTGTTGTGGGACTGTGCCATATGGCTTTTCTTACCTTCGTAACTAAGAGGGGGAAAAGAAACCCAAAACTAAAGGTGGCTGTGTTGCTGTTCTTTAAATGAAGAATCCAGGTAAAGCTGTACCATATAAAAACTTGGACAATTCTTCCAGATATCTAAGTGAGAAAGCATTTATCTCTTGTATATACTGTTCCATCTGGATCCTCCTACATCATGGGACATTATGAGGAGGCTTTGTTGTATGACTTTGATCAGAATTGCTGCTGATATTTTTCCGGGTTTGCATGTAAGTGTTACTGCACATACCAGCAATTCCTCTCTTACCTGCATAAATGATAGGTTGGACTTGATGATCTTAAGGGTCTTTTCCAACCTTAACGATTCTATGATAGCTTATGTGTTTTAGCAATCCTTCTATCTTCAAATCTTACTCTTTCAGTGTTCCATTAAATTAGGTTTATTTGAATTACATAAACCTGCCTGTTTTTCGGTAATTTGTTGTACAAATGCTGTTTAGGGATATGTACTTCTGTAGTGAGTCCTGCAGGACTTAAAATATACAAAAGCTCCTAGGCTGCGACCACATTGCAGGTTTGAAGGAAGATGTGGGGGTAGTTAAAGTTAGCATCTTAAAGTCCAAAGACTGAATTTTGAGAACAGGTTAGTGAATTCCTTCACGGAAGTTCTGGTTGATTCAAATGGATTGAGGGCCTGAAATGCACCCCTATGCAAAAATCTTGAAGGAAACAAATCTGAAATAGAAATCACTTGTTCCTTCATGAGCCTTTTGCTCATTTATGTCTGGCCCTTAAAGACTGGGGTTTGGGAGGGAAGAATGAAAGGTAAAAGCTCAACATTTTCTTGCAATTCGTTCTCTGAGATTCCTAATCCTATGTAATGAATATCTTAAAAATTTATTCTTTAAATAGTATGCAAATGGAAAGTGATATTTTGACTGGTTTCCAGTCTAGTTTCTGAGTGTTTTTAAATATTTAAATTAATGACTTGCTACTGAAAGCACTGAAGTTAGGTTTCTTCTACTTTTTTGGGGACAACCTAATTCTAAAAGTGAGGCAGAAGTGTCTCCTGATGACTGCAACAACTGAGAAGTGAGACTTTGTGATTGGGGAACACTTCATTTGGGGAGGAGAAGTTCTTAGAAATGGCAGATCATCAAAATATGGAAACATGGCAGGCAGGGTCTGTTCTTGAATTGCATTGTAGCTACTATCAGGAAAAACATGGCATGCAACTTGCATTAATTAGATAGCCACCAGAACAATGCAAATGCCTTCCAGAAGTGACACGTGATAAATGCAAGTGAATGTCTTAATCTTCATAAAACTATAGCTTTACTATCTGGTTAATAACTCCATTTTCTCTAGGTACTGTTCATTAAAAGAATTCAAGTTAACTAGACTTTTAAAGTTTTGTGACATATTAATGAATGCTGTTGTTACTGGACTTAGACATCAAATATGGCCTAATGCTATGGGAACATCTATATACAGTAGCTAGTATATTTGTTATAGGGCTTGAGAGGCTGCAATTAAAGGATTGGAAAGCATTAAAAGAACTGAAACAAACATCAGGGCACGATTGCCCAGTTTGAAAAGGTGCTCATGATTTCAGCCTACATAAACAGCAACTTGTAGAAGAAATGGAGGCTATGAACATATCAAGAGCCTTCTGTATAGGTGGAGTTGGGAACTGATAACCAATGTAAGATTAATACCTTGTGTAGCAATATGTCTGAAGTTCTATGCTGGAAACACAGCAGACTACAAAAGTAGTCTCTCTGTAGTTTATGCAAAACAAAAAACTTTTTGCTGGATTAAATAGAAGCTAACTAATTGGCAGAGTATTGGTTGTATTTTTCTATGTTAAAGATGCATAATCAGTTGTGCTCAAATTACTGAAACAACAGTTTTTAGGATTCTAGTGTTATCATCTAGTGTGAAGCTGATTCAGCCCAAAATCGTTGCTCTTTGTATGTCTAACTAGGGGGAAAATTTCTACCCTGATTTGAGAACATGTAGGAAAGGCCAGTCCTGTGATGACATTTCACTTTTGGGAAAGTGGAGGCCATGTTAAGGAGTGACAGAGGTGTAAAAGCATAAAGTACATATATAAATTGATCTGCTACCGCATTCTTCAGGCATATCTGTGTAAAGAACATGATTTGTATGTTTGTCTTTTACATGGAAAAAGCATTTCCAGTGCATTCAGCATTTATGAAGGCATGCTAGTAATTACGAGTTTACCAAATACTTGAAAATTCCTTCAGGAAGTAGGAAAGATATTTACATAAGGATATAAAGTGTATTATGCAAGTCCTATTCGCTCTGTGGAAGCTTATGGATAAATCACTTGTGCATACTTTATAGAGTTACTAGATTTTTCATAATCTCTGGGGAAATAAAGATTGAATTTACCACCAATGAAACATAATTCTGAATTTCTTTTGAAAATGAAATGATATTAAATCTTGTAATCTGCAAGCACAATATTAACAGTAACTATTCCAGAAGGCTATTTTGTCTATAATGTAATGAGGTGTATTACATGTGGGAATTCAATTTAATTAGAAGAGTAGGCATACTGCTTGAAGAATGGTATAATAGCTATAGGTAAGCACATTTGTAAACACTTGTGTACCTTGAGGCTTGTGCCTTGTTTTACTTCTCATTATATTAAACAGGTAATGTATGTATGAAATCCTAGCTTCCTCCAGCAGCATCTGTCTTTATTAGAGAAAGCTTACAATATCTTCCATGAATAACAAAGATGGGACAGAATCCTGTCTTGACTTGATGGTCATATGTGACTAGACTGAAAAGCTGGGAGTAAGGACTTAGGGTGTTGAAGGTAACTTGCAGAATGATGGAGCGGTACATGTAGAATACCTTTTTTTTTTTTTTTTTTTTTTCTGCAGAGCCTTTCAACAAATAAATAATATTATACAAAAGACTGATGATAGAGGTTTTGTGCTAAATCTGAAAATAGAACACAAGAAATAAACTGTAAAATCATAACAGGGGTCGCTTCTAAAAATTTCATTTGAGTGCTTTAAAATCATAAACCACAAGTATGGAAGAATGTAATAGCCTTTACTTTTTAAAATAAATTTTAGAATTTTCTTTATTTCTGTCTTTAAAATAGATGGTGAATTATTTATTGTCCACTTTGTGTTTTATGACAGCAAAAGCTCAAGGAAGAGAGGGAGGCTAAACGTGCCCGGCTGGATGGCAGGCATGATTACTTACTGGATGCTGTTGCCTCTTGTGTGAATCTGGACAAAGCAGAAGTAGAAGATGCTATTCTTGACGGTAACCAGGTAATCTGATGAATTTGATAGTGAAGCTCATGGGGTGCCTTAGAACTGATATTAGCATCAAATACTCGGTGAGAGAGTTGTCAGACTTCGTGTCTGAAATTACTCAAGTCTTCTCATCGAAAAATATTTTTCAGCATTTTGTAATTAAGTTGAACAAAAGTGTCCTTAGTTTCAGGACCTATTGTAACAATATTGATTTTGAAATTGATTAGAATTTCTGCTTTCCAAGGATTATAGATAGTACAGTACAACCAGTGACACTATTTCATACTGGATCCACAGCATGAAGACTCTCAATCCTTGAATATATAGTGCATATATGTTCAAGAGTCCTGTCCACAGCAGGCTGCATGTTATTTTTGTTTCCATTAGGCTGCCACCAGCATTTGTGAGACTACATTGTGATCTAGTTTAGGAAATTAAATCAGGTGGAAACTACTTGACAAAATAGAATGGCTAAGTGATCTGACTGACTACATGAGGGTTAATGCAGGGGCTAAGCAGTTAAATATGTATATTGAAGAAATGGTACAGCAAAGTTGATGGTAAGTATTATATGCAATGGAGATACATTTTGTGATTTGAAAACAAATCATTATTTTTTTTTAAAGCCTAGGTAGACAGCAAGTAGATCTTGTTTTACTACCTGACACTAAAGTAAACATGGTTGTGTTTTTTTTCCTTTGTTGTTTTCTCTTGCATTTTTCTCTCCATCTGTGTACCTTCAGTTAATGCATTCCCATTTCTGTGCTAGTATTGAGAAACTGAAGAAAGTCCAGTGGAAGTGATGGACATGGGACATGTAAAGTATGAGAAGAGGGAGAATAAGAGATTGAGGGGCAGTCAAATAGTAGCCCGCAGTTGCTTGAAGAGTAGTTTTGAAGACGACAGAGCTGAACTCTTTTCAGCACTTACACACGGTATAACAAAGGCAATAGCCACAACTTGCAGATTGGACATTAAGAGACCCTTCTTCACCAGGAGGGTAATGCAGCATGGGGACAGGTTAATGAAGTGAGCTGTGTAATTTCTATCCCTGAGGTTTTTGAGACTCAGCCTAGGCAAAGCTCTGGATGACCCGAGCTGCTGTTGATGATACAGGAGGCTGGCCTTGAGATCTCCCAGAAGCCCCTTCCAACATTTCTGTGATTCCACGTGATATAGGAAAATAAGCTGTGCAGAACACTGTCACACAAGTTAAAAAGCAGAACTTGTTTCAGCCTTTGTGCATTTTATCTCTAAATGGGTTTTCTGGCAAACTATATTGCCTGAGAATAATTGTCAGATGAAGAAAATATTGGCAGCTGTTATACTTGGAAAGAGAAAAGTGTAATAGTTGTTTTGACCTCATCTTGGAGGGCTCAGCCAAGATTTTCTGGAAAAGTAGTTTATGTGATCTTGGTGTAACTGAGGCCTATTATTAATGGAAGAGGGATAAAAGCGGCTTTCTTCCTGCTGCTGGTGATCTCTTAGCCTTTTTCCTGCACTAGGAAGTACAAATGGTATCAGCAAATGTTTCTGAAGAACTTCTAGAAGTAGAAGCCTTTTCTGCTGGAAGATTGCTATGTAGTTAGGGACTATGTGAAACAATGACTCATAGATCTAGAAAAATAATGGATTAGGCCAGACTTTCAGGTGCTGAAACACTGATCAGCATACTAGCATAGAGCAATTAACTTTCTTCCTAGGCCTGCATGGCATACACGTGAAATTCCTGGACTGCTCTACCAATACATGGTTCAAGGATGCTTGATGACAGCCTTACATTGATGGAGAACTGTGAAATTGTTGTGATGCTTAAAGTATAAATAAATAAAGGCTTCCTCTGTTGCTATGATGTGGAATAATTGCAGCTGTGTATTTTCTGCTTTCAGCTAGTTAGCTGAATGGCAGTAAGAATAACATGGGTGAAGGACTTCGATGAGGTGCTGCTGCACTTCAGTAAATGAGGAAATACCCTGTGCCCTCAGTTTTAAGAGACGATATACAGCATGTGCAGTCAGTGGTTTCTGTAAACTGAAGCATGGCCTGGCTATATTCAGTTGTGTTCAGCATGGAAAAATTTAAATGATTCAATTAAGTAGGTGTGTGCTGCTAAAGGACAAGGCAAGTCAGTCATTTTTTTGGGCAGTAGTAGCTCAGCCTGGTATAATCTTATTACTGAACAATGATAATGTGATGAGTATTTGTCAGCCCTGTATGTTAAAAATCTGAGCAAGTTACACTTTTCATAGTGGGTATGCTATGCATAAATACATCAACGTGATCTCAAACAGATAGAGCGCATTGACAAATTCTTGGCCCCTGGAGGTCTGCGTCATCTGATGTTCTACTATCAAGATGTGGAGGCAACGGATACAGGTAAAGCAACTTAGGTTTTCCTGCAATGTGTTATAGTTGTGCTGAGCCAGTGTGCAAGAAAAAAGCCAATAGTAAAGTTCTTGTAAACTGGTGCTTAAGGCAAGTCAAGTTTGGTCATACTGGGACATCTGTCCTTGCTCATGAAATGAGGACTGATGAAATTACTGAAGCTTGTAGTGCACTTCTGCATATTGCTAGTATGCAGCAGCAAGGTGGTTCCTTGCAAGCCCAGGATCTGTTGCCTGGGGAGTTGGAAAATGGTTTTCGAAAGTTAAAAGATAACTTTCACAAAAGGTGAGCAGTGACAGATGCTCATCCCCCTCTCCTTCAGTCACACCACCAATCTGCCCTAGAAGCCCTCTGCATTTCTTGGCACATGACCATCCATCCAGGTGGTCCTGTGACATGACAAACGGCCCCAGGAGGCCTGCATTATGGGTAGCTGGGCCATTACCCCAGAAGTCCCTTCTGCTGATATCCCTTTCCCTTCCTCAGTGCCCCCATGTTACCACACTTCTGAGGGAAGCCGCCTTCTCACCCTGGCGGCAGCTCAGGACCCCTGCGACAAGGACATCCTCCCTTTGCCCATGGCTTCTGTCCCAGAGCCTCCAGTGCTGCTGCTGTTGGGACTGGCCAGGCCCTGTGTGACCTCTGAGACCCTGTGATGGGTTGGTGGGAGTTCATCCAGGGTAAACAAGTGGGGTGTACAAGAGGGGCCTCATAAATACATCCATGTATAATCTGTGTAAACATACACCTATATGAGTGTACAAATATGTATTTATACTTTACATATTTTCAGTATATATGTATGTATATACCTAAGAGGTATGAAAAGACTGTTTAATATGATATAAGCAACTTTAATAATTAAAATATTAAATGTACATAGAAAATTAAATGAAAATACAAACTCAGCCACCAATTCAGAAATCTGCTGAACAAGTTTTAACATGCCTGAGTTGAAGTGGTGGAATTATGTTGGAGAGAGTGTGAGGTAAGGGGCAAAGCCTGGGAATCTAGTCAGAGTCCCCCTCACCCACCCCCAAACTGATCAGACAACCCTACAGTATGATTGTGCTGGCCTTTGGTCTTTGAGATGTGCTGCTAGACGCAGGCAACATGGAAAGCTGGAGAAGAACCAAACAAAAAATGAACTGGTGGTGAAAGAGGAGAATACAGGTGAGCATGGGATGAAGTGGGTGTGTTGGAGGCTGTCTCTGCCCACAGCTGTGAGTGTACAGTTGTAATACCATCACAGTGTGCAGCTTCTGCTGTACATATTTCCTTCTTAGGTTGGGCAAAGCATGTAAAAGAATGTTTTGTGCCGATCGTTCTGGGGCTGTGGTTCTCAGGCTAGCGAAGAAAAAATCGCAGCTGTAGTGGTGGCTGCCAGTTAGTAAAGTGAAGTGAATTTTTATGGCATTACATGCATCTTGTTGGCAAAGGCACTTACTACACACCACCTCAAATACAAGCTGGTTTTCTGACCCTGATGTGGATGAGTGAACACTTCTGTCAGGGCAAAAGATGACCCCGTGAAGGGTACCTACGAGATACTTTGTGCCCCTGCAGAGCAGGATACTGTCTCTTGAGTTCAGGAAGATGTACTCCACAGCCCTAAGCGGTCATTTCAAAGTCTGGTTTTATGCCCACCCTCACATGCAGATTTTTTGCAGTGTTTTGAATGGCACTTTTAATATGCAGCTTAACAACTTCTAGCACACTTTTCAGTAACAGTACATCTTTTCTAAAAAGACTGCAGAGTATACTACTTACTCCAGCTCCATACATCGTGGGAATGCCCTGAAAACTGGGATGACTGTTGCTGGTCTAGCTTCTGTAATTACTGAAGTACAAGGATAGTGCAAGTTTATGTTAATTGGCAATAAATCAAATTAATAAAATTCTCGGTCAAGACTGTTTTGCTGGTGACAGAGCCCTTGATGTACTTCTGAGGTGAACAAAAAAGATTTCTGCAGGAGCTGTGGTGAAAAAGGGGAGTGGGGAGGGGATTTAGGGGTGGCCACCTGATCCAAAATAGGGATCTCTGGGGCAAATGGTCATGTGCCTGAAGGAAAAAAGGGTGGCGGATTTGTCATTTTTTGCAATTTTTTGGATATCGTCCTTTAACTGCTGGTATCAACGATTCGCTTTTTGATCTTTTTCTTGTTGCAGTGTCTCACCGAGATGTATGTGCACGCACATTTTACTCTGAGGAAACACTAGAAAACTAGTAACAGAGAATTAACGTGGCCAAAAACACAGTTTAAGAGAATTATTTTTCCCCCAAAGACACTGCTGCTTCTTGGTGACTCTTAGGCTGTTGGTAACACTCTGTAAAACATGGGAGCAGCATATTCATTTTGAGGGAAGAAGAAAGGACAGGGAAGTCCCTTGTAGCTCCCTTATTGTTTTGCTTGTTTGTTTTTACCCCAAAGCATCTGCTGTGGCCTGTCTGTCTTTGTTGCCAGAAGCACTCTATTTCTTTTTTTTGTATGTTAGACTTAGGTCTGACATGTTCTTAAGGAAAGACAGTTAATAATAGCTCCTCTGAGGTAAACTACATTTGCTGATTTTTTTTTTTTTTTTAGAGCAATAGAACATGATCTGCAACTACATGATAGTGAGCCATGTAAGAGGATCTTGAGCCTGAACCTTTGCTTAGAAAGAGTAGAAAACAAATAAATGAATAGAAATAAAAGGCTTTTGATGTGAGAATGGCAAAGCTAGATGAAATAGTTCTTACTGTGCTGTGAGGACTCTGGATGCTGTGTATTGTCTGTGTATAGTCCCATGGGGTGGCTCCAGGGGACTGGGACTCATAGATACACAAATGGTGACTGAATTGTTTGTTGAGAAAACTTTTCTGTGAATAAGTAGGCAGTGTTTTTAAATATTTCTTTTATTTGAATCTATAGAGCCCTTTGGCCTTCCAGGAACAGGAATCAACTCTCATTTGACAAAGAAGAAACCTAAAGTATTTGTGACGGAGGGAAAAGAAGTTGCTTTAACTGGTGTATGCGTTTTCTTCATTAGATGTAGTATTTTTAAACCCATCACAACCGAGAATATCTATCAGGTAAGAGTCAGTGGCTGCTGATCACTGTACGTAATCTTGTTTAAAATTCCTTTTCATCATGGGGTATTTGCTCTCGGCACGTAATTTGACAGCCTCTGACACAGAGTAATGAGCAAGAGACACAGTTTGGCTGAATGAAACACAGGACAAAAAAGGAGGGGAATGGAAAAACCAATGTTCTGTAGCAGCAGCACCTTGAAGTGTTTCATTGCTATGAAGAAATGATAGTAAGGAAGAAAATTGATGACAATTCAAAATAACGAAGAATAATTAGTCAATACCTAAATAATAACTTGTTAAATTTCAGTAAGCGTTAGCAAATACATTAAAAAAACCCAAACAAAAATGGTTTTATTTTTGAGTGTATATGCTAATTACATATAAACAAGTTTTAACTGGTGAAAGACTCCTTAAATCTATGACGGTCTGATGTGAACAAAGCTGGATCAAGTGCTCCAGTAGCAATGAGCACAGACTAAAATGTAGGGAATCCTATAGTTGTAGACAAACTAATCAGAGCACTAAAATAAGAATGATGGGCTAAATGAGAATTTAGTGTTGTGGAAAACTTTCTATACACTTCAAAATGGGAGCTTTCAAGTACAACTCCTAAGCCAGCAAGTTTTAATTTCCCTCATATCTTCTAGGAAAACCTTTAAAACTGTATTTTGCCCAGATAGGCAAGAAATAGAAGAGTAAAGGGTGGATGAGCTGGCTCTTATCACCAGATTATTATTTGATTTCTGCAGATATATGCTTTAAAGTCTTATGATTAACCTCTTTTTTTGATGATTTCGAAAGACCTGGCTTAGATTTTAGTCAATTATATACTATTTAACATTTGAAGATTTTTTTGTTATTAATAATGCTTGCAAGCTGGTAATTGCAACTGAAAGATGTGTAAAGCAGACTTCTTCACAAGTAATGATATAGCCTTTGCTGATAGTAGATAATACCTTAAAACTAGGAAAGACAAGTTGAAAAATAAAAATGATACGTCTGAAGACACATCTAATGTGTGACACTTAAATACAAGTTGTTTGGTGTTAAATCATTTTGCTGAAAAAAAAATCTTGTGATACCTTCTAATGAAGCAAAAAATGGCTGGCAGATTTGTGTAATTTACCTTAGAAGTCTTCAAAGTCTTTTTCAGAATGTCTAAAAAGCAGTTGTTCTGTGAATTGCGCGCTCTCAAACTGCATAGAGGTATTCTTCCTGGACCAAAATCTTTGGGCAACTGCCAGTCAGAATTAACTGTAGTTGATAATTCTTTAGGTATCTAAGCCTTTTAAGTGCATTGATCTCTGCCTATTTATGTGTGTATATACGCACACACACACATATACACACACACACACACACACACACGTATATATATTAAAAATATAATTCTGATAGCTTTAGAAATGGCAGGCTGGAATAATTTTACTCACCCATATAAACTGAGCTTTATAAATAGAGGTCTCTTATACTCTCATTGTATTTTGGAAGTGTTTTCAGATCTTTGTTTCCTCAGTTTTGTATGACAAACTGACCCTGTGCAAATCTTGCAGCCCCTGCTAGCAAGAATTGTGCTGTTATTGCTTGAAGAGCACTTGTACATACTGGTAATTTTTGAGGTGCTCAAGGTAATAGGACTAGAATAAATGTAGTGATGGCAAAATTTTGTTTTCTATTTTTAACTTGTATTGTGTTTCTTTTACAGGAAGTAAATTTTAATATGATGAATGTAGGTCGAGATGGCTTACTGAAAAGTGTCGAGCAGTTGATATCAGAAATCTTCATTCCAGCCTTACAGACTATGGACCGTGGCTGGGTTGAACTTGGTGAACCTCAACAAGCTTCCAGTATTAAACAGGACTTCCTTGGTTCTCTTGAAGCGTTTGTTAGTGTGCTATCAGGAACTCAACAAAGTCTGTTGGAAAAGGTAGTATGTTGCTATGGCAACTAGAAATTTACTTAGCTGTAGAATGTCTCTTGCTCTGGAGCTTTTGAATTAGCTGCTATTGTAGAATACTCATTAAAAATTGCTTTTGTTAAACTGGAGAAGAAAAACCCACTTTTGTTTGTCATCATCAGTAATTTGTTATACATTGACCTGTGGCTTTAACGTCTCTGAAAGTTTGTGGCTTTAACAATTCTGCAGCTGATTCTGTTACTGTTTCTTCTGGTGCCAGTTCTTTTGAGCTATTAACTTCTTGACTGTTCAATGGCTGTGGCCTTTCTTAAACCAAGAATGAGTAATGTATGACACTCATTTGCTTCAACTGTTAGTTCCTACTTGTGCCCTCCTTCACAAAGGCTGAGAGCACAGCTGCCAGGCTGGTGAATTCTCCAGATTCTGGAGTCCAGTTCTGGCTCAAACCAGTTTAATTTAAACTGAAGTGGGAATACGAAGTGAGATACCCCAAGTGGGGAAACCAGTTACTTTTTAAAGTTCCTGTATTATTTGTCACAAACACTTCAGCATTTCTTTTTTTTTTTTTTTAATTTGTGTTTTAGGTCAATCTGAAGAAATGTGAAACGTATGATCTGAAAACTCTAAGAGGCCCTTCAGATTATCTGATGGCTGCTAACAGCATAGACGCTCTTGAAACAATAGAAGCCTGCATGAAAGGGTGGACCAAACAGATTGAACAGGTGATGCACCAGACAAATGTGAAATATGACATCTGCATATTGGCAGATGATAAGTTTAATCCTGTTGGCATATAAGTACCTTTCTATAAATTTAGATGTGATCAGTCCCTGTATTTTAAAGTACTGTTGACATGTTTTGTGTGCTTTTACTTCTCAATGAGAATATTACAGGGAGCTTTTTTTCATCTACTAGTAAACAGAGCGTACACATGTCTTTGGAAGCTTAGTTCCCTGTTTTTGATAATCACCTCATCTTACAGAGAAAACATTGTACTAATGGATCCTTTTCGTGTGGTTAGAAGTATTGTAAGGTCAGTGCACTTGTTTTAAGTGCAGATAATATTAAAAAATGCAGGTGAGATTTGTAATTGCAATTTTTTTAGTCTCAGAAGCAGGTCCTTTGTAGACTATATAGCGTAGATCTTAAAGTTCTTTTCAGAAAGAAATGAAACTACTAATTGAGTTATTGCATGAAGTTAATATCAGGTTCTTGTGGTCTACGCATCAGTAATCCATTCAATGTAAAACATAGGAGCTCAGGGAAACAAGTTCTGTAATGTTTGTACAGGCAGACATTAAGGAAGAGGACAGGATGAATAACTTTTAAACTTGGAAAATGGAAAATTACTTGCTACCTTATTCTCTGTTCTGCTTGTAGAATCTATTGCTAAGATTTTTATCAGAGAAATATGTTTATTTGCAAATTAAGAAATCGGCTCCATGAAAGACTTTTCTTTATTAGAGCCTATACCTCTTAAAAGGAAGAAAGAATTTAAAAAAAGAAACCTCTTAATTTATAAATGTATGAGCTGAAACCAGTGGGGAGAATGTATTTCAATTAGCTGCACTTCTTCCAAAAGACTTACTGTATTTTCTTTTGCTACTCACCTATTGCCAACTAGGGTAAAATAGTTCTTAAAGCATTTGCTATCATTAATTTAGCAAAGCAAGAAACATCTTTAATCTAATGAACCCACATGTCATGAAGAGATTCTTAGTTCTGCATTATTTTTTGGTGAAAGAAGGATAGTTTAGTTTACTTTCATTCTTGGAATTGCATTATGGGTTTATGGATTTTAATACCAAACTTAAGAATTTTCGATTTACTCAGAAACTGGAGGAAGATGTGAGCCATGTTTTGAGTTGACATTAAATGCTTCTTGTTCTTTATTGTATGAGGGATTGGAAGCATAATTTTTGACTGGACAGAAGTTTTCATAGCTATTTTTTTGCTTTTTAGGAAAGGAAAGACTTAAAAAATGGCAAGGTTCATGAGGGCGCTTTATTACCCCTTACAACAAAGAGGGATGTAAGCAAGCAGAGGCATATCTATAGTTAAGCTTATAATAACTTACTGTTTTGTAATAGTTCTCTCCCCACATCACCTGGTTCTCCAAGTTTGAGTTTGTATTGCCTCTTATGAACATGGCTTCATCCTTTATAAACAAATTAGCACAAAACCCACCGTTAGTGGTTTGGATTAAAGGTCCTTTTAAACCAATTTATTGGTTTAAAATCTCTCTGACAACAGGCAAAAGTGAGTGCGGGGGAGGAGTATAAAACTGGAGTAAGCTGATAGCAGTACTTCCCATCAGTATTTTCCCAGCCTCTAACAACTTGTAATTCAGATATTTTGTAAGCCAGATTATTATTTTTTTTTTTAATTCAGTACCTTTCTGTGGTTTTCTTTTCTATGTAAACTCATTCAGTCTTCCCTTCGCCTTCTTCAGAAAACATAAGGGTGTGGACAGAAATTATTTCAATCCATGTTACCCAGCTCAGAGAGAAAAGCTGAACCCACTGAGCTGATGAGAGATAAGGAAGCCTCCTAAGTAGCCTGAAGTACACCTGAATCTACCTTAATCCTCACAAGGCCTTGAGTGATGCATTTCCAAACAGTAAAAGGAGCTGTTTTACCATTTCAAAGTTGTTTGTTTTTACAACTCATTCGTTACATTCACGATGCAAGCTTTCACATTCAGCATTATTATAGCTCTGCAATGCAGTCTTCTATTTGTTGTAACTGAAGTGTTGTCAGTTATTGTGTAGAATAAGTTACAGCTAGTAAAAATTTTCAATGAATATTATACTTATCAAAAAAATGTTGTGAAGCAAACTAAAGCAATCTTCAGAATATTCTTAAGTAGCTGGCTGCTGGTAGTTGTTGGATTACCCACTGGAGGAAAGGATCCCAGTAAATATGCTCCTTCCAATTCTTACCTCAACATTTACTGTGAGCTCCTTGTGTCTATATTGCATTAGGGAAAGTGTTCTGTCTATGCTTATATCATGGTTACGAAGGTGAGCATCTCTACCTCTTGTAACAAATAAACTGCTGCAAGATTCACCTTAACCAAGAAATCAAGGTAGAAGACAGTTAGTGATTCCTAGTGGATTTAATGAAAGCAAAAGGAACACAATAATTCAGTGAACACTATTCTCAGTGGTCAAAATCGTACTTTGAAACATGCTTTGCAGGTTATTTGTGCAAAATGTAATTGTCTAACAGTGGTCTTGAGATACTACTCCCTCTTTAATTCAGAACTAAAAAGGCCAAGCAAAATTAAGGTCTCTTATGTGAGGTGGTGGCTGAGTTAGGTAATTTATCAGGGGAGGTTAATACTAGGAGTTAAATTATGAATTAATCCATGCAGATAAAAAATATTAGCATCGCTCACTAATATTAATGTATGATAAAAGGTTCTTGCAGAAAATGACCAGTTGAGAAAGGAAGCTGATGACCTTGGACCACGAGCAGAGCTTGATTACTGGAAAAAGAGATTGTCGAAATTCAACTACCTTACAGAGCAGCTGAAGAGCCCAGATGTGAAGGCAGTGCTTGGAGTACTCACTGCTGCTAAATCCAAATTGCTGAAGGTTTCTATTTTGAATTATGACAGATGTAAAGACTAGAAATGCTCTGTATACTCTAGTTCATTTTGGTGATGTATATAACGTTGCTCGTGGGGAAAATATTGAAGCATCTTTGACTTTTGTTTTCCTTGTCCTTCCTTATTCCTTACCTGGAGTGGATAAAGTTTAAATCTAGTTTTATTTATTGGAAAAGACTGGGAATCCCCTTTGTCTAAAGGCTGATAAAGTACTGTATCCACATGGGTCAACAGAAATAAATACTTACAAATCTTTGAAAAGTTGATTATTAAATCAGAAAATTGAATTCATGAACTGGGTATTTAATGAAAAGAAAATGAAAAAAACCACCACTTTTTAAACATCTTTCTCATGTTGTTACAGTGTTTGTCAAAACTGCTTGTGGGGTCATAACTTCTCACATTGACATAACAAAGTTAAAGATCTGTTGCAAACACAAAAATAAGTGAATAAACCAAAAAGTCTTGGCTCATCAAAATGAGAGATGTGAAACAAATATATGGTTATATATTAATCAGTCCATCAAGCAAAAATAGTTAACAGATGATGTCTATATATTTTACAGCAGCTTGACTTGACACTACTACTGACATAACTTGTTGAGCTGAGTGGTCTAAACTAACTGTAAGTTCACAGTCAAGTTATTGAAGTAAAACAAGGACCTGTTCCTCACCTTGGGTAAACAAGTATAACTCTGAAGTAACAGATCTGTGGTTTCAAATGTGTTTAAAGGCTAATGACAGAGTGATCTCAAAACAGTTTTTCTGAAATGTGTGGTTTTATTTTTTTCAACTTTCTATGTTTAGAACTGGCGAACGTTGGATATTCGCATCACAGATGCAGCAAATGAAGCTAAAGACAATGTGAAGTATCTATATTCTCTGGAAAAATGTTGTGACCCATTATACAATAGTGATCCTGTAAGCAGAACTTTTAAATTCTTAACAGAAATCTTAGAGACAACTAAAATGAATTTATTTTGTAGGATGAGTTTGGAAATAACACAGATGGCATTTTAGGTATGCATCTCCAGTTTGAGACTTTGTTCAGTTATGCTAAAAATGGCGTAGTGGGAATTTCTGGCTACAAAATAAAGTACTTGTTGTTTTCTTGCCATGGTATCTATCAAGCTTTTGGTCTGATGATGAAACTGGGTATCTGCTATGGGAGAAAGTGAAATCTTTGTGATTTAAAAAAGAAAAAAAAAAAAGGGGGGGGGTGAAAGTGAACCTGGTGCTATGTTAAAGACAAAGACTGGGCTTTTGTCTTTGTGTTGGTGGTCAGGTCATGCTTAGCTTAACATTTATAAGGTAATTTTCTACTTCTTGGGTTAGGAAAACAAATATGGTTATGTAAATATTAAGGTGTAAGTATAAACCACCTTCTCATACCATAGTAACAGGATGATGCAAGCATAACAAGTAGTAAACAAAACTAGCCAACCTAAAGTAGGGGATAGGATGAAGGATTCTCACTGTCCCATTATCTGCTAAAGCAGGTGGTAAATGGTCGCTTTTATTAAAACTGGTTTTGTAACTGTGAATGTATGCGTCTTGCTAGTCAGAGAAATATGATGAGTAGCCACGAAGACTCAAAGCTTTGACCATCCTAGCTACCCCCCGCCCCCGACTTTTCCCAAAGTGAAATTGCTTTCAAACAGCGCTTGGGCAACCTTGGTATGGCTATGTTTTGTTTCCATTTACTGGATGGTGTTACAACAGTGTGTTCTTTCAGTGTTTCTCAATCTGATATTTGAATCTCTCTGATGAAAGGTTAGTATGATACCCATACAAAACAGTTAAAGTCAATATGCTTGCTGTTGGCACTGTGCAGGGCCCGTGGATCTGCTTTGTACTCCCTGTGCTGGCTTTTACCGAGGAGGAAGCAGTGCCAGCTTTGGAGGTGTTTGGTTTTGAGAGGGTGTAGCACTTGGGGTGGAAGCCATCGAGGCATGGAGTGTGAACCTTTCCCTTACTGATATTTACCTGTAAAATGTTGAGAACCGGTTTGTCAATAGGGTAAAACGGTCATTGCTTTGGAAATTCAGATGTGAGGAGGAGCTGTATGGAAAAGTCTTTCAGTCTGGCCCATTCATGGGCTGAAGACAGGACTGCTGGCCATTTTTCCTCAGAGTATTTAGCAAAAGGATTTTCTCTTGTACACAAGACTTACTTGAGTATCAGAGGGTATGGAGAATTAAGAAGGGTTGTGGTGGGTTAACCTTGGCTATAGGCCAAACTCCCACTCCCAAGCATTCTCTCACTCCCCCTCCTCAACAGGATGAGGGGTAAAATAGAGAATGAGAAAGCTCGTGGACTTTTCAGACAAAGACAAGGGCATCACTTACCTGTTCTTTTCATGGGCAAAACAGACTCGACTTGGGGAAAAGTAACTTACTTTATTGCCAGTGAAAATAAGTTTGGGTAGTGAGAAACAAAGACGAAAATTAAAACCACATCTCCCCCCCTTCCCAGGCTCGGCCTCACTCCTTTACCACCTTCCCCCGAGCGGCACAGGGGCATGGGGAATGGGGGGCTGCAGTCAGTCCATAACAGCTCCTCTCTGCTGCTCCTTCCTCCTCACACTTTTCCCTGCCCCAGCGGGGCCTCTCCCGGGGCCGCAGGGGAATCTCTGCCGGGGCGCCCGGAGCCCCCCCTCCCCTCCTCCCGCTCCCCCCTCGGGGCTCGCAGGGCCGTTTCTCACCCTGCCGCCCTCAGCCCCGGCTGCCGGGCAGCGTTTGCCCGTCCTCACCCAGGCTTTCCCCGAGGCGCCCGCCCGGGGCCGAGGGGCTCAGCTGGGCCCGGCGCTGGGGCCAGCTGCATCTGGCACAAGGCAGCCCTGGCTGCCAGCACTTGGGCACCTGCACCCCAAACAATGGGCTATAAGATCTCCTCCTCCCAGGTACTTCATCAGTTGTATATAATTTTTTATTATCTAAATGCCAGTACGACAGGAAAGTTGTTCTTCATAGTTCCTTTATTCAAATGAGCGCCATGAGGCTTAATGCAATTTTTGGGCTCTCTTCACATGCAGGCTTGTGTCAGGTTTAGCAAAAGAGTGTACAAATATACTTTTTGTGAAAATAAGTGATACTTTTGAAGAGGCCTTTGTCTCTGTCAAATTTCATTTGCTGACCAGAATTCTTCCAGCCACGACTAGTGAAAATTTTTCCTCAAAATTGGATTGTAGAGCTTGGAGGGTGAAGTAGGACTGGCAGCTCTGCAGGAGCGACCCAGGGAAACAGAGGCAGAAACATTAGGAAGACCATGTCTGTAAGGCTCCTGGGTTCTCCTATTAGGTGTTGAGCTAACGTATGGTAACAGAAGTACTGAGCAGAGTGTGTGTTTCTTTCCAGGTATCCATGGTGGATGCTATTCCAGGACTCATAAATGCAATTAAAATGATTCAGAGTATCTCTCAGTATTACAACACATCTGAAAAGATATCCTCGCTGTTTGTGAAGGTTGGTGTTACAGCGTGAAAGGAAATTTTCCCAGATTTTTATATGTTGTTGCTTGAGTGAGAGACAGAAAACGCAAAGGGACCAAGCAATTGAAGAGGCAGCATTTTGATCAATTTAATGCTGCTTTTTGTATGTATGGAGAATTGGAAATAGCAATAAAACTACTCCAAAATTAGAACTTATTTTACTCTTTGTAATTTGGAGTTGTAAGAATTTTTTCAGAATTCTTGAAGATCAGGGCTAATCTCAACTCTGACATGCACAGATTGAGGAACTCTCTGTTAGAATGAGTTTAGCCTGTGGTGAACTGTTCTTTGTAGAACCAGTTATGTTATGTTTCTATAGCCCTTAAACCTCCTTATGATTGCATAAAGAAGAAAACGGAGTTGGAAGGACAACCTGTTCTTTAATGATCATAGTCTCATGGGCCCTTGATTTTCCCTTTGCTTTCAGAAGTGCTAAAGTCTTATGACATTGTAGTCCTCGATGTCATTTCAAGGTTGGTACAAGGTGTTTAGGTTTAGGATGAGCATAATTAAACAGCAACATTTTGGTGGTGTAATGGTCTGGAGGCTGGATATTGCCAGGAGGACAGTCTGTCTATGTGGCTGGTATTTGGTATTGATATTTTGCAGGCTTTAGGCTGGTGGAGTCAAGATGTGGGATGAGACTGAAAGAAGGGCAAGATCTGCTTTGTCTTGAAATGTTTTTTTTCACAAGGTTAAAACTGCTTTTAGGTGACCAATCAGATGATCACAGCATGTAAATCTTACATTACAAACAACAATACGGCCACCATCTGGAATCAGCCTCAGGAGAGAGTTATGGAAAAGCTACAAGCAGCCATTAGACTTAAACAGGTAGGTGGGAAGAGCATGTGGAAAACAAAATATAAGGTGAGATTTAGGAAGGCATGATTAGGAAAACTTTATTTTATATGAGGAAGCAATGTTATAACGAAGGAAAACGAAGCAACCAAAAAATACCCTTTGGAACTGGAATGTTTATATTACAGCTAACAGATATTTGGTCCAGTGTCTGTTGATCTTCTGGAAACAGGATTTCAATGCTTAGCCTAACTTAACTATGCTTCTTATATGAGAATTACTTGGATTTTCATGCCTGAGTTTCTCTATAAAGTTTCTTTTCATGCGATGAGGAAGGATGTGTGATAGAAATGAAAACAGAGGAAGTTACTGAATATATTCCAAGGCTATGTGGACAAGCTATACCTTTAAAAAGGGCAATTTAGTGAACTGAGAAGAATTCAGCTGTTCAGATTGTGTACTTGTTGGGAAGATAACCTTTATTTTTTCGCATACGCTTCCATGACCGTTCTGGGAATTTTTTTTTCTTTTTTTTTCCCTTTAGAACATAGAATCGTAGGATAATTCAGCTTGGAAGGGTCCTCAGCAGATATCTAGTTCAGCTTTTGTGCTCAGAGTCAAAGCAGGGACAGCTATGAGATCAAACTTGGATGCCCAGTCCTTTATCCAGTCCTGTCTTGAAGTTCTCCAAGGATGGAGAGACTGCACAGCCTTTCTGGGCAACCTCTTTGCTTGACTGTCCTTAGGGTGAAAATTTTTCTCCTTACATCCAGTCAGAACATCTTCTGTTTCAATTTATGCTCGTTGCCTCTTGGCCTCTGTCGATGTGTTACTGTGAAGAGCCTAGCGCTCTCTTCTTGATAACCTCCCTGTAGATTTCAGAAGGTTCATATTAGGTTTCCTCCATTATTACTTTTTGATTTCTAATAATATGTGCTTGGAAGCCTGGAACTTTATCCTGACACCTTCTGAAGCAACAAATCTTGCATAGTTCTAGCACAAATTAATGCAAATTTATATAATGTCTTACCATCAGCAATGAGCAGTAAATTTGTATATCCCTATAAAAAAGGTATAGCAAATTATTCAGTTGCTGCATTAAAATATATTGAAGGATTGTGTTTTTATTTGAGTCTTATTAGTTCCTAAAAGCTTTCTGAAAATCAATAGATTAAAACTTAAAATTTAAATCACTAATAGCTTAGGAAACTCTGAGCCCTTTGTATTAATATCTCCAAGCGGGGTTATTCGTACATATATGTGCTAAAAAATAATGAACATTATATTTTAAAGAGAACTACTCTTGAAAGAAACCATTTCAGGCAAATCTGTTGACTATGTAATGCGACTTTGGGAAGAATTTAGTTTTAACATGTTTGGAGTAAGGTTTGTGCCCAGTTAAGAAAGCAGAATAAAAACTGGAAGCTGCTATGGAGCAGTATTCTCACTTCAGAAGGGTTTTTGTTTTGGAAAGTGATTTTGGAATATTTGAAACATTATTACTCAATAAAACTGCTCAGCACACACACTCATTATTTTCAGTCTCTGAAAACTAAAATCTGGGTTGTCATCTTGGATATTCAGTAAACACATCAAGCCCTGCTATAAAATGGAGGGAACAGAATTTTACACTAGCTAAGGATGGAATGTACAAATACATATATGTGCAGTTCATTCATTTGATGAAATGTGTGATCCTGTAATGGTATTGTTAGGTTAGTTTTCAGAGACAAATTCTATTACTGTCTTTGTAGTGTTCATGATTGTTTATTGATGAAACTTCTACTTGCTGTCAAGTTAGGATAATATCTGTCTGCATAAATTTTGTTCTAGCTGATGACAGTGCCTTTAATTACATGCTTGACATTCATCTTTTAAATTCTTCTTTGTTTTTAGGAGTATCAGAATTGCTTTCACAAGATAAAAGAGGAATTGGAACAAAGTCCAGATGGAAGACAGTTTGATTTTAGTGAGATGTATATCTTTGGAAAATTTGAAACCTTTCATCGACGTTTGGTAAAGATAATGGATATTTTCAATACTATGAAAGCCTACTCGGTTCTACAGGAGTCTAAGATAGAGGGATTGGAAGGAATGATCACAAAATATGAGGTACACAGTAAATTTTGGATATCCTGTCAGTCTGACTTGAACTTTAAACAATAAATAATTATGAAAATTAGAAAAGTGTTTATCAAGAGAAAAATTAACTCTCTAAGTTGTGCTAAAATTACTGGGTAATAGTTAATGATGTAAATATGTGATTGCTGGGGAAGTGAGCAGACAAAATGAAGAGAGGCAGGTGGACATGTGAAAGAGGTATGTTAAAATCAAAGTTGTTTGAAAAAAGCAACAAAATGGGGGGACTTTGTAACAGGAGTAATTGGAGCCATGGTTTGGTGTTATGATCAGGAGAAAAAGTGAGAAGTGCAACATTTCTGTCTTTACAAATGTTTTGCAAGCTGTGAAAGTGTACCGTGACCAAAATTGAAGACTGTCTTCATCTCTTGCCTGTTATTCTAGGGGTACCTGATCAGTGCCTGCCACTGAGACTGGCTCCATTGCCCTGGTGGTCAGTGCTGCAGTCAGATTTTCCTTGCAACTTGGGGTGAAACAAGCCCCAGTTCTGTTTCTGTGCTGCATAAATACCAACAAATCTAACTTTGATTTCTTGAAATAAGTCATTTTTTAAAAAGAGAAAAAGAACTTGGACTCTCAGATTTACTTTGTTTCATTAAGGAAACAGCGAGGTTAATTCCAGCAAAACAGATTATTAAGTTTACTTAAAATCTGTACTCTAGATCTAGACTGTGATCATCAGCTTTGTGTTTTATGAGGGAAGAAAGAGTTAATTCACAGATGGCTATCTTTAGGCTGATGGAGAAAGAGAAATGACTTTGCTGGTTTGCTCTGGAAAGCTCTTCAAGTTTAGGCTTTTTCTTTTGTAACAGCAAAATCCTTTTGCTTGTTAGTATTACTATTCAGGTTTCTTTCCTGGACCTTTTATTTAGTAGCAGTGAGACTTGAACAACAAGGAGGTCTTCTAAGAATATAAATATGCTAAATCATGTTCTTTTCCTTCCTTCTTTCAGAGATTAACTTTCTTTTTCTAGCAAGTAGAGTCTTCCCTGCTTTTACTGAGCCTGAGTTAACTTACCTTTTTGTATATCTTTCTTAGTGCAGTATCATAATTAAGGCACTTGTAAATATTAAAATAAATCAGGAGTATTCAATGTGTGGAGTTTGTAGACTGCTTTTAGAGATCACGTGTGATACAGTGGCAGTACAGGCAAATGTGGCATTCTAATTTGCTTTACCCTATCCTTTTTGTTGTGGCCATGAGTAAATCACTTTGCCATAGTTAAATAACCATAGGGTAAAATGTGAGTGTTCCGTTGTCCATCCTGGTTCAATTCATTCCTTGTTGCAGTCTGGGGTTTTGATTCCTTGACTGCATCCTTCACAGTAGCCAGGTTTCTCCTTTTTTCTCTTCTATAGTCTTTGGAGAAAAAACGCGGGTACAAATGGAAGGATAGCTTGGTCCAAGACTATTCCACATGGGCAGGATAGGTGTGGGCTGCTATAAATTTTGCTCCCTTCACTGAGAGCTGCTCTCTAAAGCTGTGCCAGCAGGCTTCTCAGCAACTCAGGTTGCTGAGAATTTTCAGGTCATGCTATGAAGATACTATTTTGGTAGGCTGGAACACAGACATCTCATTTATGTGGGGCATTTGTAGTTGAAAACCTGCCTGTGGCCATTAGCCCAGGCTGTTAGGCAGTCTGCAAACTCAATACAGATATACCGCATTATCCATTGCAGCATTCAGGTCTAGCTTTGTGTAAGACCTAGTTCCTTCAATTTCATTGCTGGGGCTGGAGTAGGGGGCGGAGTAGGGAGCGGGTAAGCGGAAATTATACATGCTTAAGTAGAAAATACTACATGGAAGGTTCTGGATAGTATGCATAAAGGGCAGAAAGTGATCGTACTTTAACAGTGACAAAATTGAGGTACTGAAGTATTTGGCATGGACCATAGCTATAGTTATGTGACTGATTATATGACTTGAAAAATTTTTGCAATGGGAAGTTATTATTTTGCAGTTTTTTATACTTTACCACTTAGTTACTATCTAGGATTTGCTTGTTTTTAGAGGAAAAGACATGGAAAATACTAATGTGAAAATATTTTTTCTATGTTGAACTTTGTTAACTTTTAAATAGAAATAATGAACCTCTGCATGAGAGAATATTTAATGGGTAACAGATGTCTCTGATGAAAAGCAAGAGTCTGAATTTTCTGTCAGTTCTAATTGACTTAAAACATAAATAAATAACATAAATGAAATTCATATGGCCATTGCACCAACTTGTTTCCTGCAAATATGTCATTTAAGTGGTTTCCTTATATTGCTCAGCAAATACTGGTAACTAATGGCAAAGGTAAAATCTGAATGTGCACAGCCCATTGTGCTAAATATTTTGGTGTGGTAAGTCTTTTGATAAGACAATTTTTTGGTGATAATTTTCTTTTTCTGTGAAACTGTTTAGAGCATTGTTGACACCATGAAGAAAAGGCATTACAATTTCTTGGATCAACGGAGGACTGATTTTGACCAAGACTATGAAGAGTTTTGTAAAGAGATAAATGATCTTCATGTAGGTTTTATGATTCAAATAAGAATTTAGTTAACTGATGAATCGTCATGAAACCAAAAATACCTTTATCTGAGTTATCACCAAACAAATTATCCAAATCTCAACATTTGTATTCTGAAATTGAAAAATTATTCTAATGTATCTCCACTTTAAAGCTTGCGTTTATTATCTAACTTTCGGACCAGTTTCATGGAATAGGCCAGAAAGGGCCTTGAGGGCCTCCAACAAAAGGATTTTTCATTACTGTACTTTATTTGGAAGTTATGCTAGCAAGAATAACACAGAAATGGATGATTTCATTGGGTGAATGGGAGCCTAGAGCAAATAAGTCAGATAATTAACTTTCCCATAGTTCTGAAATCACAAGTTGGTGGAAGGAAAGGGTAGAAGAAAGTAGGGAAAAAAAAAAAAATTAAAATAAATGCTTGACTTGCTTTGGCTGCCCAAGAGCTAAGCAAGCATTCTTTGAGGGCTCTCAGCATGGTAGGACATTTGAGGATACAAAAGCTTTTGTTGGTTGCACAGCTACAGAGGGAACTTGGAAAGAAAAAGCCTTGAAAGTTGGTTGTATTTTGTTTACTTCTTGAGGGAAGGAAGAAGGGGAAAATTGATACTTATTGAGGTTAGTTTCACATAAACAAATTATGTTCTAGTATAGTGCATGATAAATCCAGTCTAATAATACCTGATATGTTTGAGGTGTGTGCCTTACGTAGTTCTCTGCTGTGGAATTATTTGCTCTCCTTCAGGATCAATTAAGGATTTTCATGGACATCACCTTTGAAAATATTCTGAACACTGAAAGAGCACTGAGTATGTTGAAGAAATTTGAAAGGTACTATGTCCTATCTAGGTTGCTAGAATTCTGCCAGGCAGTGGAAATAACACTTTGAGGATGGTGGGAAGAGGGGGCAGCAGATCTTGAAGCATCTCCTTGAACAAACAAAAACCAACTCAACCTCCTCTCACTCAACTGTTCAGCTCTGTTAAGGGATGTCTTCTCAGCAATGTGGATGAATAAAAACCACCTATATTTTGCATTTTCCGATAAAAAAAATATGGACTTTGAACTTCATATTTCAAAATTAGCATAAGTACAGGAATACTTTATGGCTCTTAGCATATTTGCCTTAGCTTTGTCCTTGAGCAATGATATTAATTTGTTACCACAGTGCAGTTAGGAGAGAGTAAAATGCTTGTATTAGGAAACAGTGAAATTTGTCTTGATAAATTCATATTGTTGCAAAGCAGCCTCAGTCTTTATTGCATCAGTTTTCTTATAGTATTCTGTTTAATGGAGTAGACCGCTAGTGGCGGATTGGTTACAGTTTGCTGCACGTAATTTTAGCTCAGTGTTTGAAAACAGTGAGAAAACAGAAAATGTGTAGGCTTACTTAGAAACTTTTATCATCTGGTCTAAATCTTGGTTGCTTAGAATCAGGTTGTGACAGCATTTGTTCAAGCTTTAGTGAAAACTCTGCTGCTAAAGTAGTTATTTTCTAAAGAATGCAAGGGAATATGGAATGATTGTATTTTCCAACATTGCAGCAGGAGAATTTCAGAAGTATTGAAGGAATTTTTTTAATGATTATTGTTTTTCTGAGCAGATTATCAATCCCGAATCTTGGCATTGATGAAAAGTATCAGAAAATACTTAGAAACTATGGTCATGACATAGAAACAGTCTGTAAGATCTACACTAGGCAGAAGCAGGACCCTCCACTGGCTCGTAATCTGCCTCCAATAGCTGGTAAGATCTTGTGGGCACGCCACCTGTTCCATAAGATCCAGGAGCCCATGGAGTCTTTCCAGCGGCACCCGGCTGTTCTGCAAACACCGGATGGCAAGCGCATAATTCGCAACTACAACAAAGTAGCAAAAGTTCTTATGGAGTTTGAGGTGATCTACCACAGGGGATGGCTTCAGCAGGTAAAACAGCTGATTTTGATTAGAATATTTCTTTTTAAAAAAAAATGTGATGGACTTCTGTTGTTGGTAGACTAATAACGCCTGGCTTTCCAGACCAGATTGGATTCCTGTTGTTTCAGGCCGTAGGTGTTGACTGCCAGTTGGGAAACAAGGAACCGGAAGAGTATTACCTCAACTGTTCTTTCCTTATAGATTATATTTCAGGTACATCAGATCTAGGTTTGGTGCTATTGACCTCTGTATAATTGGTCCTCCTCCCAGGAATTAATGAAAATTACCATTGTTCTACTTAGAAATGTCTTTAACTTCAAGTGCTTGTTCTGGTAACTTGAGAAGCCCGTCTTTGATTTCATGTGCCCTTCACAGAGAGCTGGTATGATATGTGTATCCCTCATGTTTTATGGAAGAGGAATTGTGATGCTTCAGGAAGCCTTTGACATTTGTTTGGTGTTTGTCTTGGGCTCAGTTTCTGTTTTGATGTCAGTACTGTGGTCGATACCTGCATGGTTCCAAATATACTGACAATAGCTTTTACTGAATTGTACCTGCTGCTGATATCATGTCTTTGCCTGAGCACTTTTAAGGTACATTCCCTGTCCCAGCTACAAAGACTGAGGAGGATGTATGCTTCTTGTGGGGCTACATCTGTCTCCTTGGGTAGATGATCTAGTGATCAGATTTTCTGACATGTACCATGCCTTGATGGAGCAGTCAAGTACATTCTCCTTTCATCTTTTACAAAATTACTGTAACATTCAAGGTATCTGCCCTGAACCGGTGCCTTTCTTTGTGAGGTCCTAGTGATCTGTGATCTGATTTTGATCTGTGCTAAAAGTACGTGTTTGGTTTCTCCTATAGCAGAGTCAAATCCCAGTTGGCAGCCATATAAACTTGCTGAGCCTGCTCCAACCTTATACTCATTGGGTGGGAATGAAAGGAGGTGGATTTGAACACAATTTCAAGTTTTTGAAACGATTACACGTGCATTGAAAATACATGAAAAGTATATCCACTTTAACATCAATGCACTTGTCTACCAGATATGGCAAAAAAATGTGACTACTGTTCAGTAGTCTCTTCTGTCTTCTTGAGGCAACAAGAGTGCAGACTGATGTGGACATTAGTATCACAGAACACAAGGTGGAGCTCCTGCTCTACTCCTGAACAAAAGAAAAACAAGCGAGGGGGGCAGGTGTCCTGTGGGGAATACAAATGCAACCGAAATAGGACTGTAGCTCCTACTGCTTTTTATTCTTCTATACAGTGGAAATAGTTTAGTGGCACTTTCTGATATTTCTGAACATTTTTCCACCGTTTTGCCTGTTTGTTACTGGATGGTTACCACTTCGTTTATCCACTTTTTTTTTTAATAGCATAAGATTTAAAGCCATTATTTTTGTACTGTATCCAATGATGTTCAACTTGGACATATTAAAATAATAAAATACAGGGAAGTGTGAAAGTTACTGTAATTCTATGGCAGTGTAAGATTTGCACCTTCAATGTACCTCTTATTTCTGGTACCGATTTCTCTCACCTTAATAATGAAAATTTCATGGAAAAAAAAAATAAATGGGAGAGAAAGAAATCGATAATGGGAATAATGAGTCTCTGAAGTCCAAAGAAGAGTGCAGTAAGATTTGCTGGTGAACTTTGCAAAAAAAAAATTCAGCTCCTATTTAAGGCAGCTGTGCTGAGTGACTTTGATCCTAGTAGACAGAGCATGACAGCTTCACTGCCAAAACTTGATTAGATGATTTCTTGAAAAATGCTGTGTAAAATGTCATGATAATACATGATACAGCTTGAAGGAAGCAGCATAGTCAACTGTATTTTAGACGTTGAAAGGGGGTGTGAATTTTCAGTGTGTGTTCCATAAAAAAAGAAAAAAGTACACTGAAAGAAATCAGTGGGTTATGAAACTATTGCTTAAAAGCAAGCTCCATCTCAACGTAATGTGATACATGAAATTTGAGAAGCGAATAAAGAACAATACAATTATGTCAGCAAAAGGACAACTGGAAAATAGGAACAGCAGCAAAGTTTTTCATGTAGGAAGAATTTCCCTGCCTAAGGCATGACTTCTTCCTGGTATCAGCCAAATTTTCAATGTGTGATGGTTTTATGAATGCTCTCCCTTCTAATCACATGGAGCACAAATGGTATTCTAATATTCAAATAAGGCAGTTAAAGCAATAGTGTGATTAGGCTTCCCTTTTAAGAATTAAAAAGAAATCTATAATAAAGATTAATTTTACTGTTTCTAAAAATTTGCCAAGAGGTTGGATATAATTGGGAGTTCCATTAAGATTGGAGCATGGTTATATCTGTTAGCTAGTGGAAAACAAGTGAAAGGAGAAAGAGGATAAGTTTACTCAAAAGGTATCTGAAGAAGTTATCCAAGAATAATTTAATTCATCAAGGAGGTCATGTGCAGCCTTATTGCAGAATGTGCACTAAGTTTTAAGGAAATGAGAGTTCAAATTTAAGAGGAATGAAGTAAGAAAGTCTATGACTCTGCTTTTGATGTTGGACTGTGGAATGCAGCTTGTGATATCCAAGAACCAACAGAAGAATGTCTGTTGGATAAAGAACAGTTAATTTGATTGTTAAGCATTTGGGTACAGACAGATTGTGTTAATAAAGTTTTGTTGTTGATTCCTACCATGTCAATCTTTATTGTCAGCAATACTTGATTTTAGTTTTTGCCAAAGTGATATTTATGTCCAAAATAAAGTATTTCATGTTACTGGCTTGTCTGATCAGGAATGATGACTGTTTCCTGCAGATTGAATTAACTAAAAGACGACTTCAGGCACCTCTCTTGGTAAAAGCTCCAGAAACAGGAGAATTATTTGTGAATTTTGACCCTCAGATATTAACTTTAATCAGAGAAACAGATTGCATTGCTCACATGTGCCTTGAAATCCCACCGTTTGCAAGTATTATTCAACAGAAGAGAGACTGGTATAAGAAGATTGTCAACAATTTGCAGGTGGGGTTTTTTTAGTTATTTTATGTATGTGTAGTGTGCATTAAGATGTCTAGGTTCTATACATATGGAAGAGAAAAAATGAAGATCAACTATTATGCATTAAGAAAACATTGGCAAATCTATTTTTTATCTTTATGACTGTCTTGAGGCTCTTTTTAATAGAATTTCTTGTCTTTGTATTTTCTGTGAAGTCACTTCAAAGATGCATGGGTTTAGGGCAGGCTGGTGTTTAGCCATCTCCAGGAAAGCAAGGCTGTATCGTGGTTACTTGGGAAGATAAACACCATAGCTCTGAATGTCCCCCCTTCTTCTTCTTCCCCCAGTTTTTATTTTTGAGCATGATGCCATAGGTATGGGATATCCCTTTGGTCAGTTGGGGTCAGCTGTCCTGGCTATGTTCCCTCCCAGCTTCGTGTGCATCCCCAGCCTGCTCACTGGCGGGGCAGTGTGAGAAGCAGAAAAGGCCTCAATGGTGTATGAGCACTGTTCAGCCATAGCCAAAACATCAGTGTGCTACCAACACTGTTTTGGTCACAAATCTAAAACATGGCACCATATGAGCCACTATGAAAAAAATTAACTCCATCCCAACCAAAACCAGTACAATCTGCAAAAATGAATTTCCATGTGAAGTAGTACTTGCATTATTATAAAAAGCAACAAATAGTGAACTTCTGCCAAAAATAATGAAAACATTTCCCAAGCAATGAATTACCATTTCTTAAGAATTTCAATGATGTATGTCCAGAGGAATTTTTTTAATTTTAAGTTATGATAAATACGTGTATGTGAAGAGGTTCAAATAAGTGTATGTTAACTAATGCTTTCATTCTCTGTTTATTTCAGATGATGCTGTCAGAATATAAAAGAATTAAACTGAAAATACAACACCCTATTGAACAACTGATGGCTCCTCGGTTAGCAAATGTAGATGATGCTATCCAGCCGGGTCTAATGTTACTGACCTGGACATCCTTTAATATTGAGAAATATATTAATACAGTTTTTTACAAGCTGGGTGAGTCACTTGCCTCCTTCCATTAACTTCTTCTTATTTGTTTCTATACAAATGCAAGCTCATTATTTAAGTTTACTATCCTTTATATGATTTGCACTTAATTGACTTACATGTGAAAGAAATCAGAATTTTCACCTGTCCTGTGCTTCATGAAACCTCTGCTTTATAACAACACCTTCTTTTTGTCTCACATATTTGTCAAATTTCTACTAGTATGGATGTGATGGCAGTTAGGATTAAACCAAGCATAAAGTAGTGTGCAAAAGGTCCTGTGTATTCGGAATTCAAAGAATGATAGCTACTTTTTAAAAGAGCTTCTAGGTTTCCGACTTTTCCTAATCTTGCCTTTTGTTTCTATAATGTGCAAAACAAATTCTCAGGGAATAATACCTCAGCTGAGTTGGCACTGTCACTGCTCAATAGCTTTTTATAGTAAACTTTTTTTTTAACATCAGTCTCTTTAAAACTAATGCACATACATCTTGGGCAACAGCTTTAGAAAACAGATGAGCTTGTAGTCTTTTCAAAAGATTATCACAAGATTGCACTGAGATGCGTATTGTTTCTGAAGATACCAAGTTCCTTTTGCTTCAGCTTAATTACTACATCAAACATAGATTTTGTTTTTTGAAATGATGTAAGTTGTTATAGTGGAAATTTTCTTTAGTTGAAACGGCAAATTGAAATGCATTTTGGATGCTAACCTGACATTACACTCAATTTAATTTTGAATAATACAAGTAGTTTGAGTCTGGGACAGGCAGCTTGCTGCTATTTCAATTTCAGCATTGAAAGCAAATTGCTATTAAACTGTGAAAATTCTAGTGATTATTTTCTATTAACTATTATTTGGCTTCTAACATCTTTTTGAAGCATAAACATTTTATTTGTCAAAAGTTTTTGTTGCTAGTAGGTTCTCCAAGTGGTAACTAGTTCAAGCTATAGGACAAGTATTCCTGCACCTCCATTGAATTTCAATGTCTTTGTGTTTGAAATGCATATACTTTAAGCTCATCTTATATATATTGACAATATTTTGCCTATTTCTTTTAGGATATGGATAGCATATGCTAGATAAGCATAAGTTATATGAAAAATTAATTATGATTTCAGTGGTGAACCTTTCCATAAAAGTTTAGATGTTTGAAGTATGCTGGTTAAGGTGTAGAATTCATATAAAATTTAATATGATAGTTTGTTGAAGTAAAAATTTAAGCAGGACTCTGCAAAGACTGTTGTTTCAAACTTTTAAGCTTGTCTTGAATCTTCTGTTTGCTTCAAAAGCTGGGCTGGAGTTATTGCTTGATCGAGTGAATGACTTGATTGAATTTCGTATTGATGCTGTCCTTCAAGAAATGAATAGAGTGCTACTCTGTAAGTTGCCAGAAGATGAACCACTGAGCTGTGAGGAATTTCTCCAAAAGACTAAGGTTATTAGATAAAATTTTCATAATGAAGAGTACAATGGCTTTGAATTAAGGTATTTTCCCTTTTTTATGAGATAAAACAGTGCAGAATTAATGAAGTGTGCGTGGGAAACCGAAGTAAGGAAATCCCCACTTGCTTGGCTGGAATCTTAAAAAGGAGCAAAAATACCAAGTGTAAAGAGGTCTGAGCTGAGATGTTCTTTTCTGAGCTTATTAATGTCAAGACAACTACTGTATCATATTTCTTTTATGCTTTGATATCACTCAACTTAAATGTTTTTCCTCTGTGATAGTATCTCTTTTGTCATTGTTGCTTGTTAGTGCCTTTAAATAAGGGGAATTGCCCATCCCATGCCTGTGAATAGCTCCATAACAAGTGCACTTGGTTGCCTGGGAGAGTAAATACTGTGGAAATGATTGTGTACTGAATATCTTTGTTAATCTCAAGCTCTCCTGAGTTGGTAATGGGATGTGCAAAATATACTCAGAAGTACCTGGTTGAAGGTATTCTGGGAAAAGTCCCTTCCTTCACCCCATTAAAATACTTTTATGTTCAAGAGGATTAACTGTAAGCATGTAAGTTGTTAGTTAGAAAACTGATTAAGCTAGTAATACAAATGAATGACTGAATGATTTTTATGAGGCAATAGTGAGATATTCTGGCATTTTAGGATATAATGTCTAACTTGTGTTTTCTCCTGAAATAAACTTTGCCTTAGAAAGGATTGTAGAAGATCATCTAGATAATCCTTGTCCCTGGCCTCCTGTAGCAATAAATACTACAAATGAAAGTTTTGTTTCTGTTGGTGTGCTTAACTTTTTGGCCTTTCCCATTTTGTTCCTTGTAAGAGCTCACCTTGTTGTTAAATACCAAGTAAAACTTAAAATAACATTTTGTGGAACGAATGGTATTTTGTAAGCCTCACAATCCATAGTTTTTGGTTTTTTTTTTTTTATTGATCCTGCTGCTGCTTTCCTGATAGGGCTAGTACTAAAACGTGTATTCGCTGAAGTAAAAGTATGTGACAGTGAGCACAAAAAACTTATCAGCACTGTGTGATAATTGGTATTGCTTAATGTTGATCTGCAAGAAAACTTGACCTGCTACATAGCAATTACAGCACCATGACAGCCAATCAATTTGATTTAGCAGTGTAAGTGGTATACTAACCCCAGTTATGGGTACAATGAAAATAGTAACAGTGTTTATAAGCTTATTGTAGTTTTTAATTAGAAGGATTAGAAATAAGTTCTATCACCTAACAGGTGTCTTTAAGTTTCTAAAGAAATTGCTGCAACAAAAATAGTTATAGCATGGAAAAAAAACCAAAGTACTTTGTTTAGTAGTTGCTGTGATATTGCAAATCAGATCTGGCTTCTCTCTCAACTAGACTGAATTATGAAGAAGACCAAAGATTGCATCTTAAAATTTGGAAATGACTGAATCTTACTACTGGCTGAATTTTTCAAATTATTGATTTTTTAATTAAATGGAGGTAGCCAGGTTTGATTAAGTTTAAAGAAATAGGAGGTAACAAAGAAGAAAAAAATTAAAAGGCATTATAGTTAAAAATTATAGTTGGCTGAAGCATACTTGATCAATTTTACCATAAGTATTAAAGAAAAAAAATGCACAATACTTTAATATATTTCTGAATTTTAGTAAATCTCAATCTTTGATTCCTTCTCCCCCAGTTAAGAATTTTCTTGTTTATTCTAATCATAAATACAGCTTTTGATAGATTTTATCTCCTATCTAGCTATAAATGGGAAATATGATTGGCTAATACTCCTTATGGCACAGCCAAGTAATGTAAAATGGCAATGATTAAAAGAAAGGTTAAATCTTCCATGTCTACATTGGAAAGTTAAGAAAATTGAGAAGCACTTGCTTTTGGGAGCCCTTTAATGGAACTAAGCTTTATAAACATTGATTCATGATATTAACTATGGATGAGGCATGTGACTTAGGAAACAAGCCACAGCAATTTTGAAAGACATTTATGATGTCTTGTTTGGCACAACAAAGAATCCAACACTAAATAGTTTGGAGCAAACCAATTTAAAAATCATGTTGCGTATTGATCTTTTTTCACGAATCTGAGGCCTTGACGTTTGTGTTAATAAAGGCTGCTATGACCGTGAAATAGACATGAGAACTGGGAAGATAAGAACATATGTTTGTTTTGGTTTGATAGGAGCTCTGTATAAAAGGTTCTCGGACTTTACATTTAAAAAGCTCACTGGTGGAAGATGCTGCTAATGAGCTGATTAACATGTTACTTGACACTGAGATACAGGTCAGAAAAGAAGATAAGTCAGTTGAACCCACTCCTGAAATAAGGGGAAAAAATACAGGTAAGAAGATTGTATTATATCTCTGTGCTTATGTTTCTTTTGCATGCTGATAGTATGTGTTGGGCGATATTGTAGCTTAGCCGACTGAAGTATCAATCAGTGTCTAATGTCTAAAGACTCGTGTTTGAATTTGCCTGGATAACAGATAGTCTAACAATCACCGATCATCTGCAAAATAGGTCAATATTATCAGTCTAACTTGCATGTTGAAATGTTAATGCCATAGGAATAGCTACTTACAGGCCTTGGTTAATTGCTGGACTTCCTAGAGAAAGAATATAAGAAATATCTAAATTTTGGTGATAATCCTGCCAGTTTGTACTGAGTAGAGAAGGTGGATAGGAGTAAAAGGACTGTTACATTGAGGTACAGATTACAAATGAGTACAATCTGCGTTTCTGTAAACTTTAGCTGTATTTCAGACACCTGTGGAGGTGTTGCTTTATTGTGTTTTCGAGTCCCTTAAGTCAATTTAACTAACTAGATTTATGGTGTTTTAGCAACAGAAGAGGAAAGAAGATCCAAAAGCTTGACTTCCTCCCCCAGTTCCAGTGATATATGGGCTGGACTGTCTCCTCCAGCAAAGAGGAAGAGAACAGATTTAGAAATGTTAGAGGAAGAAGCCAATGAACTGCTTTCCTACTTCAATCATTGTAATGTCGATGCCCTTTTGAAAGTCACTCGAAACACTCTGGAGACCATACGCAAGCGCATCCATGCATCTTCCATGATCAACTTCTTAGGTGGCCATATTGCAATACTTTGCTTTCTTAGCCTATAAAAATAAGTATGTAAATGTAATATCCCAGAACTGTATAAAGAAGAGCCATGTATGCAAAAGAGGGGAAAAGAAAGGGAGTTTGAATAAGCTGCCTTATTAAATCACAATTGATAACATGGTGTATTTCCAAAGGAATTTTTTTTTCCTATGAGATTCCTGTGTCATTGTGATGCTGTTTCTGTTAGGACTGACTATACTGTTCTGAAGCAGGATATTATATTTAGAGCTGGACTTGATAAGTGGTTACCTGTATGACCTTGGCTTTTACATAAAATTGCATGAAAAAAACAATAGAGAAAGAGGTGTGTTCTCTTTCTGTTACTAATTGCCTTCAGATCTTTCTATACATTATGATGGAACACTCTTTTGAAGTGTTTTCTTGTTACTTGTTTCTTGTTTTGTTTTAAGAAACAAAAATAAAAACATTTATATTTGGTCTCTATAGCATATAAGGCATACAATATTATAAGATTCTATGGAGTTTTTGTGCCCAATTTAATATGCTGACTGGGAATACAAGCCAGATAACAAAATTTTTTGCTAAACAGAGTTTAGCTGCACAGAACAAGTTGAAGAGGAGCTTCATGGAGAGAAACAGCATGGCACTTAGTTTTCACTTGTGCTGCTATAGACTTTACCAATACATCTTGTAAATTACTTGTGAATCTTTTTTTCTTAAGAAATTACATTTGATACTCAACACTAGGATGTATATCTTGGTTTATATCATTACAATACCTAGTTTGACATCTTGAAAAATATGTGAACAACCTTTTTTTTTTTTTTTTTTGTCTTCCATTTAGAAAATCACAATGCTTCTAAGCAGAAAAAAAGTGCTCATCCTATAATTAGGACTAATATTAACCTATCTATCCCTAATATCATCATGACACCCTCTTTGGATGAGGTACAGCAGACGCTTAATAAAGCTGTAGATAATATTGTGAAAGTTACAAAAGGAGTTGGACAGTGGAGTATGGAGAGAATATCTAAGGTTCGTGTCTTCAACAGCCTTACTTAAAACTAATGTTTCAAAACTACTGCAAATAGAAAATGAAATTTTATTTCTTCCCCAGAAGAAAGTGTTAGAGAGAAAAGTGGCTGTGTTGCAGTGCGAGAGCAGAGACAGCGATTCTGATGATGGAATGAGAGAGACTGGAAAGAAAAACATCCATGGTATTGATAAACTCTGACATCACTTGATTTGAATGTTGGATTTATACAGTATGTGTTAAAGGATATTAAATACAAAATTCATCAAAAGCAGTAGAACGAAGACTTCATAGATTTTAAGCTACCTCGGAGAAGAAATAGGGTGTAACAACAATGCCAGAGCTTCTCTTTGTGATTAGAAGCCAGGGTTGCTGGAATATACTTGTCTTTGTGTGGATTTGAATAAGGGGATTTTTTGAGCCTCTCGGAGTGTTGAAGCTTTGGCTTCTACCTGCAGCATGTGAAAAGCTGTTAGGGTGCCAGCTTGGGCAGCTTAGTAGAAGTTGTGAATGAGTTTGCGAAACAATTATAGTCACTATTGCTACACAAAAGATCTTTCATGATTTGCTAGTGTGGTTTGTAACTTGGCATGTTCAAATGGCATCTTAAAACTTCGGCTGAAATTCCTTTAAGAAGGGTAAGTTGAACTTAAACAAAACCTGGCATTGAATAGAAATGTCTATAGAATTGCAGTATTGGTAGAGAGGGGATTGTGTAGAGGATTGAATAGACTAAAATTTCTAAAAGGATTTTAACTTAATCTCTTTTGTGATCAGACATGGAATTAAGTTATTGAAGGCATTAATTCAAGGAAATTTAAAATGGTATCTTGGGTTGCTGTTTTTTTCTTGTCTGAAATGGTTTAGAATCAAGCCAAATTAACTGTTCTACTTTGTACTTCAAGTACTTCAGAAATATATTGAGTCTTTTTAGTTTATCTCCCTCTTATACAACTGAAAAGTAGGGCAGTAATACTTGAGCTGGTTAAGAAATGAAATTGTTCTTTCAAAACTAAGAGTTTCCCTTGCCCGAGATGAAACAAGAAATGATGGAAGTTCAGTCTTGTGGGTATTTGCTAACTAATGGACCTTCCTTTTATCTTTCTTTCCTTTTGAGGACTGGCTATGATTATCTCCTTGGATTTAATGTTAATTTGTATTTCATATTGTCAATTGTGGTCTACCCCACATTATATCAGAAATTAAAAATATTTATGGATTTGCTCAATGTTGACATATCAGTAAATCACTTAGGTGAAGTGTACAAGATAAACCCTGCGGAGGGGTGAGAGAAAAGGAAAGATTATATTTGAAAGATTGGAGTGGAACTTGTTCCAAATTTGACAGAGTACCTAGATGAAGCAATTTTCCTAAAATAGAGAGGTTCATGAATTTGTGGCAATTGTATTGGCCTCCTAGACTTCTAGTTACCTTTTCGATTAATAAGAACACTCAACTTTAAAATGCAAGCTTATTGAAAAATAGGTCATGAGTTTTTGTCTATAGGAGTTTGCTTGGCCTAAACAATATGTCTGTCCTAAAACTGCTTTTGTATTTGAATCTGCCTTTATAGATAGTGTGTCAGATGCAGCATCACTCAGTTTGTCTGATCCGGTGCAAAGCCAGAACTACTTCAAGAGTGTTTCAGAGAACAAAGAAATTATTAAATTAGTATCTTTACTCAGCACTGCTATTAATTCTACAAAAAGGGTAAGACAATCGAGATGTTAATTTAATATCACTATCCAAGGGATACGAGTGTATTACTTTTAATATCATTGGGCAATAACGGTAGGCATTTAAAGCAGTCATTAAACATATGAATGAAAAACTGTAGGATGGTGGATGGAAAACATGTGGCTGCATATTTGCAAATATGCTTTGAAAGTGTACCATGGGTTAAGTGTACTGTTTTCAAAAATTTATGAGGTTTTGAATATTACATAAAGTAAAACTCAGATCTGACCAAAAACATATCTCCAGTTGATAAAACATCATAAAAAACTTTAGGTATAGTTGAGTTGTGTGTATTTAATATAGAACTGGTAGTAACTGTACAAGTGTGTTAAATACAGTTTTATTCACATAGAAATTCTGATGAAGCCAGCATGACTTCTGACCCATTATGAAGAATTTATGAAGGTTTTTGGAAGAAAAGTGGCTGTCAGCTTGAGATTTGTAAAGTGCTGCATAGGATTTGCTACTGGAGGTTAGGAGATAGCTTAAGGGATATGCATCGTTTCTTTGCCCTTTTCTTATTCTATGCACTCTCTAGTAAACTGTAGGTTTTGAACAGATATTTCTGTGGGGAACTCTGCATCAGTTTCTCCTGGGGCTGGTCCAACCTTGCAATGGAGCCTTGTCAGGTGGAAATTTTTGACTCAAAGCCTTGTAACTTCAGTGGTACTAAAGCATAACTAGCACAATGACATACAAACTCGTGCTGAAGACTAAGGTGCAGTTGATAATGGTGGATAGTTATCTTGGTATTTTGATACTCAATATTTAGTAATTGGCAACTTTTATCATTTAGCCAGGTTTAAATGCCTGCAAGCACTATGTTTCTGATAAGACATGATGTGGATTATTTCTCGTAGCAGTCATCTCTCATTTACTTGTTTAATTAGCTGAAGCAATGATGGTTTAACTTTGTCAGGCATTTTCCTGAACTCCCAAGAACCAGAAAAATAATTCTGTTGCACACTCCTTAAATGATACTCAAATCAAAGATACCTGAATTGAGTGTAGAATTTAATTTTAACATCACCAAGTCATACGTGTAAAAACAATTGTCTCATAACTTCATTGTCTGAGAACAAATGGAGTTGTTGCTCTTCTTGTTATGTTGGGCCCTAAAGCTCAGGTTTCAGTTGCTAGTGGTAGGGAAGGACAAGTGTACTGTATCCTAGTCTTAAAGGAGTATTTTGCTTCCCACTGATTCCTAGGATTTTATTGACTGAAAAATCACTTCATTGGAAAATACTGTAACTGATTTGACAGATTGAATGTGATTAGCGTACAGTTCCTGGCAAGGCTTGTGATTGCTAATGGAACTTGCTTTAGCATAAATTTACCAGCAGCCTTCTGTTTAGTGAGGTGATGCAACCTGCTCCACTATGGTATACTTAATGTATTCTGACTAGCAGATGCTAAGAAATTATATGTATGCTATGCATGTAAAGCTGAGAATCTTTCTTTGAACTTCTAATGTGTTTCAGGAAGTTCTTACAGCTTTGGAGAGTTTTAGTTGTTACCACCATATATGGCAGAGGGACAAGGAGGAAACCATTGATAAATTAATGATGGTAAACCCATTACTCTCTGAATTTGAATCTGAAATTCTGCATTTCCAAGACTTGGAGCTGAAAATCAATTCTGAGCCTGAATACATCTGCGTGGGAGCTATTGCACTGTACACTGGTAGAGTTCAGCTTTTCACTTCTTTCTAGAGACATATACTGTCTGACTCCTGTAAGAAGGAGAGACGGTGCTTTGTTTTGAATGGGTGAATTAGATTAAAGATGGAAAGGAGAAAGAGAGAGAACGGTTGTTTGCTGTTTTGACTGCAAACGCATGCAAGCAAAACACACAAGGGTATTTGTGAGGCTCAGCTGGGGTTTCTTCCCCCACCTGGATACTTCTACTCACTTACGGGATGGATGGTGGATGTTTGCCTATCCTTCTGACCCCCACAGGTACATATTTTATGCGAGTAAGATGATACGCTTATGTTGCTCTTCTCCTTGCATGGCTGCATGTAATGAGACAGCTGAAAAGCTTTCTGTTTAACACAGTTAAGTGAAGCATGCATGTTGTTGCTGATTCCCTTTTTGTCATGGAAGCCAGGTCTCAAATCTTTACGTTTTTTTGTAGCTCAGGTTCCACATCACCTAAGTAAATTTTGCATAAGCATTTTACACCAGTATTACAGAAAGGGCAGTTGGGAACTATGATGGACTATAAGAAATGCATGCAGCTGATTTTTGCAGTGGGTGTCAAGTCTGAGGAAGCAGAATGTTTTCTTCATTAGGAAAGAGTGTCAACCAAATGTCTTTGATTATATTGTAAGGCAAAGAACTAGAGAAACAAGCTGGCTTTTGAAACTCAATGGGGGTGAGGTAGTTCTGAGAATAAATAAAAAAGACCATCAGGTGGGAGAGCTAAGCATGGGAAGAGGCACTGCATAAAAAGATGACACACAAGTGAAATCTGCACAGGGAATGAATAGGTAACAGGGCTGAAATTATATTCAGCTAAAATTTTATGCAATCCTTGTGTTGGTATTGATTTTTGACTCTTCTGTTGAGAACTCTGAGGAAGAAATTTGAATTTAACGGCAGAGCTTAGAGAAATGGACTTGATTGTTGCAAAATTGGGTAGCAACTCAGCAAGACTTCATTTTTCTCTCTAAATGTTTGTCATTTGGTTCCTCTGATGCTACAGATAAAACTTCTAAAAATTAAATGATTGATGGACCATTTGGTTTCATTTAAATATCAGATCAAGCTCTCTGTTTCTTCAGCTTCCATAATAAAACTCTTACTTCCCCCCACCCTCATTATTTTTTTTAAAGATTAATTTTGGAAAAGATTTTAGACTTAGATGAGAATATTAACCAATTTGTTAGTGATGTGTAGGACAGAAATGTATATAATGATATATGAATGAGATGAGAAGTGTAGAGTCCAGCCTCATCTTTCTAGTAGGAAAGATGATACATTCTGAGAAGATTAGGAGGAAAGCAACCCTGAATTGCAAGCAATCTTACAAACCACTCAAAGGTGTCAAAGTGATTTCGTCTTCTCTGTGTGTGGATGGTTAGACTGAAAAAACTGGGAGCGAAGAGAACACATACTGAAAAAAGATTAAAAGTACATCTTAAAAAATATCTACAATATCTAAGTGTCTATTAATTGTTCGATGTTTGTAGCTGATCTGAAGCTAGCACTGAGAGCAGAAGCCAAAGCCTGGATGACTTTGCTGGGCTGTCATTGTAATAAGAAGTACAGAACAGAGATGGAAGCAATTTTCACTTTTATAGAGGAAACTGGCAAGAAGTTAAATCGCCGCATCAAGGATCTGGATGATATAAGAACAGCCATGTCAGCTTTAAAAGAAATCAGAGAACTACAGATCTCCATAGACTCTCAAATTGGGCCCATTGAGGTAAACACGTATGTTGCATGTATGGGTACTGTTTCAACAGAGCAATTATTTTCTGGGTTAAAGCTTAACAGTGCGCTTTGAAAAGGTATGATTTAATATGTGTTAAATGTTGGGTGGCAGACCTGTTGTGTTCCTGTAAACCTTTTTTGTGTGGAACTCTGATTTGGACAAATGCAAACTTGTTGAGGCAAGAGGTGGTTTAGTGAATAGTGCAGAAATTGAGTGATTTAGGTAAGAGGAAGATGAGAATACAGATATTTAATGCAAGAAAGCTTTTGATTCTTTGTAGAAGAAGTCTGTGTATGAAAAACACAGATTTTTCCTTTTTTTTTTTTTTTTTGTTGTTAGCCTACAGAAGAAGATAAAGCTAATTTTAGGCAGATTGTATGAGAATGTGTGAGAGTGATTGCTTTATCAGCTATATCATGGGTTGAAATAAACACGAACAATTGACTTCCTTAAAGAAGTTCACTTACTAGAATACATTTATTGAATATCTGACAATGTAGATGTTTCTGATAAAACCGCAGAATTAAAAACAGATAGTAACTGTTTCTCTGCATTCCTGACCAGAGTATGGATTTAAGAATACTAGTTTGGCAAAATGCACCATTGACCAGAAGTTCAGTAGACTTTTTTTTCCGAAGACATGTTCATGATTCCTGATTGCTCATAATTTTATTGTCAGGTTTTATGTCCTTATTGTTTTAAATTAAAGTAACTTAACACAGAATTCTTATCTATCAAATATTGACAAATCTAATATTCTGGTTTGGAGATGCAAAAACTGTGTTTGCTGTCAGACAAATGTCTTGCACCTGTCTTTTCTGATTCTGTTTTCTCTGAGCTGAGGTAAATTATGGAATGCAGCATGTACTCGTATGTGCAAATAATGGAAATGAGCAAGGTGCCCTTCCATATTTTGCAGAATACAGCTAAGAAGGAATATATCTCTCAGCCTTAGAAGCTGTGAGGGGCTCCCTAGTTGTGTGAAGGAGCAAAAATAGGACAAGTATTTTATCGTGAAAAGGAAAGCATGTCTGCAGCTGGAACCTTGTGTGAAATTGTCATAGGTAATGGGATCTCTTAGGAGGTGACGTTTTGGAAGTTCCTGCTGAGACCTGTCATGGTTTGCTATGTGCTGTGGAGGCAAGGCAAAAGCCATGGTAGCCAAAGATTCCCAAGTGTCCAATTCTGCAAGCAGGAGCCTCGAGTCCCTAGGCGCAAGGGGTCGTACTTCAGATTTTTGAAACAGAGGTTGACATATTTTCCACATAATGGGGTGGCAGACAGATAGTTATGTTTCCATTTTTGCAATTTGTCTGCAATTTTTATCAATCAGGAAAACGTAAATGGAAATAATTCCGCTTTATACAAAAATTTTCAGATGAAATTGTTATGACACAAGATTCATTGCTATGCTACCCTGTGCTAATTTAGAGTAAGTGAATATCAGTTGTGTTTTTGTGAAACTTGACTAAGGGTTTCAGTATGTGGAATGTTTATACGTTGATCATACAAGTGGAGATCAATGCTCTGAGAAAACAAAGGACCTCATCCTCTATATATCTAAAGAATCCTCATTCTGAATGATGAATAGTTATAACATTTGAAATCATCACAACATATTAGTTGAGGTAGCTTTTGATGTGATTTCCTAATTATTTTTTGTTGAAAACATGAAGTAGGGCTTAAAGGTCTTTATGGAATAGAAGTTTGTGTGCTTCGCTTACTTGAAGGCCTCTGCTTAGGTGTTTTCTCATGGCTCACCTCCTGTAATATTCATCTTGGCTCATAGCAGATAAGTGAAGACATGGATTGGAAAAATAGTCTCATTAAAATGAAACTAAAACCTGCAGGCTTAAGGAATACTTAAAATGGAAATAGTTTTTTAGAGAGGCAAATTGCACAAATAATCTATCAGAAAGCAGAATGCTATGTGAAAGGTAAGGAGTTAAGGAAAACTAGCTAGTTTTCATTTTGATGTTTCTTCCAGTTTGGTATTGGTTTGCCAGATTGTGATAATTGTTATGCAAAAAGAACAAATTTTCTTTTTCTAACAAATCATTCTCTATTCTTAAAAGTTCAAAATGTTAGCATACATATATGTGTAAAATTAACTTCAGTTACCATTTTGTGTGTCTTGATCCAACCTTCTGACAGGAATCCTATGCTATGTTAAACAAATATGATCTACTTGTGGCCAAGGAAGAGACAGAGAAGGTGGACACTTTGCACTACACTTGGGAAAAACTGCTAGTTCGTGCAAATGAAGTGCAGAATGAGCTCATTGCTTTGCAGCCAAACTTCAGAGGAGAGCTTATTAGTGCTGTGAAGACTTTTACTGAAGACTGTGCACAGTTCTATTCAGATTATGATCAGGCAAGTGTTTGTGATGTATTGTATTAAAGGAGTTTTTGAGGTGCCAGTGGGAGCATGGAAAGATTATGGAGTTGACTAATTAATGGGATGTGTCTCTACTGTCTGAAGAATATGTTTAGTCTTGTTAATATGGTATTTGATTTCAGTGCAGGGCAGGCTTTGGTTATTTTTGGTATGTGACTAAAGTATGTAATGCTGGTAATCAGCTCTTAAAGATTAAAACTTGAGACATTTAGGGTTTATGATACACAGCTAGTTAGCATGAGGAAATGTGAAGACTGGGATTAATGAGAAATTATGTTAGAATGTAAGAAGTGTTTTCTGATGTTGGATATAAGTACAAATGACTTAAGCTCTTATATTCTTTCTCAGTAGAATATAAATGAGTCAAGCTGAACCAGTCTTGTATCATCTTCTAAGTAATGCTGATTTTTACTTGAAAAAGGAGCTACCATTGCCTAGCGTTTACACTATTATGAAAATTTCTGTATTTAAAAGATAATTAATTGCCTTCTTTGTTGTTTTTTGTGGTGGTTTTTTTTTTTTAATAAAGTGCTTGGTCTAGTAGGTAACCGTGTGAACTCTTGGTTCAGTTGTTGTCTGACGTAGGGATGGAATCCTGCAGCCTCAAAAATGTTTGAGTTTAGCATTTACAAAATGCTGATTAGAAATAAGTTGTGGGTATTTTCACCCTCTAAATTCACTGTTTTTTAAATTTTTTTTTATTTATTTTTTTTTTAGAATGGGCCAATGGTGGTTGGTTTAGAGCCTCAGGAAGCCAGTGACAGGCTTACTATGTTTCAGGTAATGTTAATTCTAAGACATTGCTTAATACTTATTGCAAGTAAACTAACACCTGAAGGCTCTGAGAATGAATCAGAGAAGTTGAACTAAATTTCATTGATACATAGAGCTACTGATTGGGCAAAGTCTGTTTTAACTTAATGAAAGCTAAGTTGGTATTTTTTCTATGCATTTGCAAGGAATGCTCGTTAAAATTAGATTTTTTTTTTTTTTTTTTTTAGGAGCTAAGAGAAAGGCTGCATAGATAATGAATAATGATTACTATATTCAAGTACCCCGATGAGAGCCTACTCTCAAGTTTAGAGTGTTTGGCTATAGGCTGTTCTTGTGTTCATTATTGTGTCTCTTCCTCATGGGTACAATTGTGCCCAATCTTCTTCCCCTCTCCTCCTTTTTTTTTTTTATATAGTATTAAAGGTTTCCATTTAAACTGACTATTTTTCCTGTTAAAATGTTTCTTTGTACTATGATTAATTTCTGTTCCTGTAATCATGAATTCTAATGGTTTTCCTTTTCCCATAGTGCTATTCATTTGGATTCCTACTATGTTCCCTCACTTATATTGCAATTGACAATTAAATATTGTTTTTCTTTGCTGCTTAAACAGTAGTAATTCTTACTTCAACCCTTCAATAAAAGAATTGTGCAGCATACTTGGAGAGGTAGAATTTGCTGCATCCACCTTTCTTTACTTTGCATGTCATGCTACACCTCTTTCAAGTGCAAGCTTAGCATTTATTGTTCTACCAGTGTGCCACATGGAGTAAATGGCCTCCCTGTCAACTTCTAAAGATGTGCCTCCAAGCTAACTAAAAGTTACTTTTCTCATGAAAATTGTTGACAAAACTTTTGACAGTGTAAGTTTTTAGTATCTCCTGTATATCTTTCTAGTATTTACTAGATTTTAATCACTAATGCAGCTCTAAGCATAATGCCAGATCTTGAATATTTAGTTATTTAATTTTATTTAATTTAATCTTTTTAATTTTCTTTCTCAGAATCGATTTGATAATCTCTTTCGGAAATATATTACTTATACTAGTGGGGAAGATCTTTTTGGTTTGCCTGTTACTCGATATCCTCAGCTGCTTGAAATAAAGAAGCAACTGAATCTGTTACAGAAGCTCTATAATCTGTACAACAATGTCATTGACACAGTCAGTGGCTACTATGATATTCTTTGGTCAGAATTAGACATTGGAAAAATTAATGGTGAACTTCTGGAGTTTCAAAACAGGTGAGAAACTGCTGCTGTGGTAAAGATGCCTAAAATACTTTTGTTACTTCTTAAATATGATTATAATTAGTTAGCACCAATAATCATATCTGAGCATGTGTTTGTTCATTGAAACATGAAAAATCTGAATTTTAATTGAAAAATATATCCATTACCAACTTCATAAAATAAAGGAGCCAGTTTAGACTCTAAATGTTGAGGATTATTGTTCCTTAAGAGCTTCTTGGTTAACTTTTTTTAATGAGATTGGAATATATGTTAAAATTGCTATTTATTTTGTTCATGAAGGGAAATTTCACTTGTTTGTTGTGATATTATTATTCATGAGAGAGAGATTCACCCTAGATGTCTAAGACAAGTTAGTGAATTGCTGAATAGTTTTCCCACAAAATTGGATATATTGCATGCATAGAGGCTGAACTTTTCGTCAGACCAAGATTCAAATGATTTAAAGAATTAAACCTGCATGTTCTGAGGAACAGGGTTTTTTCTAGAGCACAGAGCAGTGCATATCATGAGCCTCACCAAAAGAAGAAATGAAGGTGTAAAGCGGTTCAGTTGTTTCTGAAGATCACTTGGACAAAGTGTATTAGAATTATGCAGCTACATTCCTTAGGGGCACCCTGTAGGTGTCTGCCCAGCTATCAGTCAATGAAATAGACTGGAAACAGATTTTCTCACATGCAGAATCACATACAGAATCTTCACAATACAGGTAACCTGAATTTGGAAGGTACGTGGTCTGCTGTTAAAACCATGTACTGTGGTTAAATGAGTAACAGAATATTTGAAACTGTTTGAAAAAGCTTGCATTATTTCTATGTAGATGTCGTAAGCTTCCTCGTGGTGTAAAGGAATGGCAGGCCTTTTTTGACCTAAAGAAGACCATTGAGGACTTTAGTGAATGTTGCCCACTGCTTGAGCGTATGTCAAGTAAAGCAATGATGCCTCGGCACTGGAAGCGGATTACAGAGCTCGCTGAACACAACTTTGATGTGGAAAGTGAAACATTCAAACTGAGGAATATAATGGAAGCTCCACTATTAAGATATAAAGAGGAAATAGAGGTATTGTGAAGGAAGAGAAATGGATGCATGAAACAAAGCAATCTGCTTGAATAGTATAGGAGTAACAGTAGTAAGAAGGAAAACAGAATATTTGTAAAGAAGGAACAGAGAAATGGTCTATCACTTCAGCTTTCTGTATAAAATGACACAAATATATTGTGGTGTAAACTCCTCTTTAACTCCGCATGCAGCTTGGTCCAGGAGTTAATTTGTGAGGGTGCCTTGCTTTGCAACATTAAAGATATGAAAAGTAATCACTGTAGTATTCTTTTATTCCCCCCAAAGCTGGCCATATTGTGATGTGGTATATAGATTATTAGCTATGGTGTTGGTATGTCTGTAGATCTTTCCTCTTGATAAACAGTTGCTCATCAGCATTACTAGGATTAAAGGAAATATGAGTTAGATTTGTATACCAGAGACTTGAACCATTCATAGCTTGTTTTGACATCCTATTTATTTAAAAGGATATCTGCATAAGTGCTGTGAAGGAGAGAGACATTGAGCAGAAGTTAAAACAAGTGATAGCTGAATGGGACAACAAAACATTTATCTTCGCAAACTTTAAAACCCGTGGGGAACTTCTTTTAAGAGGTGACAGCATATCAGAAACAATTGCTACCATGGAGGACAGCTTAATGATTCTTGGCTCTCTTATGAGTAACAGGTAACAGGAAAAGGGGGGGGGGGGGGCGGGAAGAGATAAAAATATCTGCAAGAGGCTTTGTTTTATTGAACAAATCTATCTTTCACAGAGAAGGAAAATAAACATCTAGATAAAAACTAAGAGCTTTCTTGTCCTTGAACTGTTCATGGGGTAGTTCTTATTGTCTGTACCCTCCAACAAGTTTTTTTGAAAGCATGTGGATGAAGTTCAGATTTCCTGAATAATCAACTGGACAGTTTTTATCAATGCAAGAAAGTGGTGATGGACATGAAGGGGAACACTGCGTGGTTGTGGCAGGCATGCTGCAGGCATTACAGGCACTGCTGCTCTGCTTCCTGTGATAGGTCACTGCCCTATGCCGAAGGTGCTGAAATCCCCAGTTAAAATGAGCTTCAGTTTGTCTGGTTTCACATGCCAAAGCCCACAGATAAAATAAAGAACACAGAACCTTATCATCAGGCAGATGTTCAAAAACAAGAGTTCAGTTCATAAGGACCTCTGGGAGTCCTGCAGCTTTCAAGATGTTGCATAGTCCCTTTTTGAAACCACTTTACCTTAGAGTGAAATTGAAGTCTTGCTCCTATTCAGCTTCTCTTGGATCAGAGCTGTGCTACGCACCATGTGTACAAAGCAGCAAGTTGGAACTGATTTGGTTTATAGCTGCTAACTAGCTGAATTGGGCCAAGTATAGGTTTTTATACTTTCACTTGACAAAGATACAAGCAGCAGAATTATTCCTCATCCTTGAGTAATGTGCTGGCTTTCAAGAGACTTGTTTCCTTCTTGAAATAAAGCAAATGTCTTCTTTTTATTTTAGATACAACACACCGTTCAAGACACAGATTCAGAAATGGGTGCACTATCTTTCCAACACAACAGATATCATTGAGAACTGGATGACTGTGCAGAACTTGTGGATTTATTTAGAAGCTGTTTTTGTTGGTGGTGACATAGCAAAGCAACTTCCAAAGGTTTTCAGACGTGCCTTTTTTCAGTTTGGTTTTCTACATTTTAATAATAAAACTTAACTGATATTATAATTGATGCAGTAACATACACATTTTTTGGTACTTAACTAGTCGTTCTAAGAAATTAGGCAAACAGTGCCAACAGAAGTATTGTGTTAGAATAATAAAGTCATGTGAACTAGTTTATCTTATCTCTAGATTGTAAAATTGTTAACCAATTAGTGTTTAAGTGTTTTGCCTAATAGTAGCCTAGCCTAGTTAGACTAGCTTAGTAGTACTTACCACTAGCCTAGTAGTACCTATGGTTTTGCTAGGAATCCTTATCTTAAACTTTCCTACATAGCTTTTAAAATTAAAAATTAACTTTAGTTTTTAGGAAAAAAATCTTCAAATTTGAAACATGCAATTCAAGCATAATGAGTTTTCTGTCTTTTTCTCTAAGAATGATTGAAAGAGAAAGTAGACAGAAGGCTTGACAGTCAAGTATAAAATAAGCTGTATTGTGTAAGCAGAAAGATTTGTTTTTTTCTAAGCTGAAAAATCTTTAAAAGTTGAACGTGGGATTACTACTGAGAAGATTCCTGGTGAGATTACTGGGTGCCAATTCTGCAAGCAAGTGCCTTTTCCCTCTTCTTTCTTTCTTCCTCCATCCCTTCCCTTCCACATTCATCATCATGTTTCAACAGGAAGCGAAGCGTTTCTCTAACATTGATAAATCCTGGGTGAAGATCATGACCCGAGCTCATGAAACACCTAATGTTGTTCAGTGCTGCATTGGAGATGAAATCATGGGACAGTTACTACCACATTTACTAGAACAGCTTGAAATCTGTCAGAAATCACTCACAGGGTAAGATTACTACAAGACCACCGTCTTGGGCAGATGATTGTGAATTGTATAACTAGGGCAAGAGCAATTGCTTCAGTACTGTCCCACAGACTTTGCAAAGATCATGTTCTTATTCTACTATGAATTCATTTGAACTGAGCAAACAAGTGAGCAGGATGATACAATAACTCCAAAGAAATTGCTAGCAACTCACTGATAAGTATTTGATTTCTGACTAAGCTGTCACTCACTGTCTATCTCTGTTGAAACCAAAGCTTGTTTTAGCCTAGTTTCAATCCAGAAGGCAGTCTAGATCTGTATGTCCTGTTCAGACCCTTCATGATTCTGGGAGAAATTCAGCTTGAGAGACCTAAATAGCAAGTAAGAGACTTAATGTAAAAACATTTTATTTTGGTTCAGTTTCTTTTCTTTTTACTGGTGCTTACATTATAGTAAATAATAAAATCTTTCCATGAAATGATTTCTGATGCTGAAAGAGTAGCCTTAAAGCAGGTGCTTAACATGAAGGTATGATGGGTAAGAATTGTTGTCACTGCCACTGCTGAAAATTGCAATGATACATTGTGAGAAATGCCACCTTTAAAGAGGAAAGGATGTACAAATTAACCATAACTTATCATGATAATAACTTACCCTCTGCCCACCCCCCACCCCTGCCAATTTTTTTTTAAAATGCAGGTACCTGGAGAAAAAGCGCCTCCTATTTCCACGGTTCTTCTTTGTATCAGATCCTGCTCTCTTAGAAATTCTTGGCCAGGCATCAGACTCTCACAATATACAGGCACATCTGCTGAATGTCTTTGACAACATTAAAACTGTCAGGTTCCATGAAAGGGTATGTACTGCCCTCACCTGAATGTTACGTTCTTTCAAATTAACAATGCGCAATACTTGTTAAATAAGAAAGCTACCTGGGTGCATGGGGCATTCAGCTGTTTTACCAAGCTCATCAATTATTTGATGCTGCATAGGCTTTCTTCATTTAAGACTTAGTTTCATATCCTCGTTTACTTAATAGGAAAACTCTATCTAGAATAGCAAAACAAACAAAAATTTGCGCCAGTGCTTAGGTTTCAGAAAAAAAACACCCAGGTACTGAACTGTCTTCTGTGGCTTAATATAGGCTAGCATCCTCTCAAATAAGGTTCTGATTCTTTATGAGCATATTTGTATCTTTAGATTACCTGTATTTGTACTTTTTCATTCTTTTTTGATTGTAAGAAAAAGTGTATCTAGTCTCTTTCTGAGTTATCCTTAATATCCCTTCAAACATACTGTTTGAAGAACAATTTTCTTATACCCTTTACAAGAACAGATAGCAACAAAAAAATTTTTTCCCTGTGTGTGTATATACTTTCTTAGAAGTTCACTACCTTCCCATGCATTTGAAACTCCTTTGATTGACTATGTTCCTTAACACTTCTATGTTTCCATTACTTTTAATTGTAAGGCTGTAAATTTTGTTAGGGTATTAACCCACCAGTAATGGGGGAAGGTTTCATTTATTGTGACTGGAAAGTGGATGCTGTCATTGAAACTTAAATGAAATTCAGAAATTGTCAGTGTATTGGCATTTGTCTCCTTGTTCAGATGACAGTGGGTTTTTTTAAGCCTTTCTGCACACCAAAAGTAATGACTTAATTGTTTTTACATGTCATTTAACAGATTGGTATAATTTATTAGTTACCTAAAGTTCAATGGAGTGATGGCAAGAAAATCGGACAGTTATGATAAAGATAACAATAAATCTATAAATCACAAAATGTTCTTGCTTTGCTTTTATTAGATATATGATCGTATATTGTCGATTAGCTCACGAGAGGGTGAGACTGTAGAGCTAATTAGACCTGTAATGGCTGAAGGTAATGTGGAAGTGTGGCTCAATTCCCTGTTGAAGGAATCCCAGTTGTCACTGCATCATGTTATTCGCCAGGCAGCTGCGCACATCCAGGAAACTAGTTTCCAGCTGACTGACTTTCTTTCTACTTACCCAGCCCAGGTAACATCATTGTTAAATCAATGAAGAAACGTTCACAGATATGTAGCACATTGATGATTTTCCCTTGTCTGCAATCAAAGTTGCAGCCAGTGTTATGAATGCAAAACTGACATTTAAATTTATCTTAATCACCTCAGTTTTTAAGTTACACTTTACATATCTGAAACCAAAAGAAGAAAACTTACCCTGAAGCTCGTGTTAAAAAATAATGTCGAATGCAATAAATTAATGCAAAGGAGTTAACACTATTTCTTTACAAGCTTAATACTTGACTACTGAAGGAAAAGTAGTAAAATTGTACGTTTGTATGTTCAGGAAAACATTATATATTGCTAAAGATTTGGAGCTGAGGGTGGTGCTGAGGGAGAATTATTTTCTTAGTAGAAGCTTCTTCACTTGTGATCAGGAATGTTGGAGAGGGGATAAAGAGTTCATGAAGTATTAAAAAAGATTTTAAATTGAAGCATTAATTATTCACTGATTAGTTATTAATTATATACATATATAGTATTTTATATATGCTGTAAATATATTGAACAGTTGTATCAGCAGTGCACTGTGGGTAGCACCTATGAGATTGAAGTGTGGACTTAACTATGCGTTTATGAATGGAGTTGGGACACATAAAACAAATGCATGGGTTGAATAACCTCTGTATGAATGCATGAAAAAATAATTTTATACAAATAGTAGCAGAACCCTTTCTTTAGTTTATCTGTGTCTGGGAATGTACATTTTAGGTGAAAGAGAAAAGATTATGAAGCATATACTTTTATGTTTCCTAAGGTTGGGTTGTTGGGGATCCAAATGATTTGGACAAGAGACTCAGAAGAAGCTTTGACTAATGCCAGGTATGATAAAAAAATTATGCGAAAGACGAACCAGTTTTTCCTGGATCTTCTAAACATGCTGATAGACATGACAACAAAAGACCTTAGCCCAGTCGAGCGAGTTAAATACGAGACATTAATCACTATTCATGTACATCAGAGGGACATTTTTGATGGTCTGGTAAGTATTGGAAAATTTACAATGAGTTGTGAGGTGGTTTCCACATAAAAAATGTGAAAGGACAAGAAGAAAATATTACTATACCCATGAACTCCTGCCTCTTAAGCTAAATGTTTAATTTCAGGACTGTAATGATTATGTGACCTGGAGTATTATAAAAATGCTGATGTTGCTTCAATCCATGTCTTAGTTTCTCTTTAAGTAATTCAGTGTTTTGTTCCCCCCCAAGCAATAGCAGAATTTTATAATGCTTTGTGTTGGCCCACTTAAGTTAGATGCCTCTGTTGCATGATCAGTTAGGGACTTCTTTTTCCTCATACGTTGTGTTGCAAGTAATTGTCCTTTCTCTGGACTACATTGTGAGTCTTGAGGAGTAAGTAGAATGAATGTAGAATTATAGTACAGGAAAAAGTTTGAAGTTGGTTGAAGTTGCTATCCCCTCTGTTCTAGTTTCAACAGTATACCTAATTATTACCTAGGGATTTATTTATTCACTTCACACATTCTCATGCTGCCACAGGATACTAAAATTAGGAAAATGAAAGCATTTACTGCTTAAACAATCAAACTTAAAAGCTAGTATACCCTTTTACCTACAGGAAGCTCTGGACCTGACTCTGAAATTAAGCTGAGAAAAGAATTACTGAGTTTTAACCCATGGCTGATAGACAGGCACCTATCTTTTCATTGCAGAACCAGTTGTTTCTAGTTATAAACATCTTATGTAAAGTATAATTTTTTAGATACAACCTGCAGGGCATCTTTTTTTGATCCTGTTTTAATATTCAGTTGGTCAACTTTGAATTACTCCCAGCTCTGTTGAATTTCTTAACTAATATCTGCACCATAACACTGTCTTGAAATACCTTTTTTCTAATTTGCATGTGGTTTCATACAATTCTCATGACTTTTTTTTAAATAAAGTATCACATTACACGTTTCCTACTCATATGTAAAAATAAAATGGTAGAGATGAGTAAAAGAAATGGCAGTTTTAATGTTAACTGAACTTAATGACTTTGAGGGTTATGGACTGCTGATTTTATTTCGAGTTTTGGCACACTCGTCTAAAGCCTGAAGTTCCTTTGACTTACTGTGGGTTTCAGGGACAGTAATAACACATTAGCAATTTTTGTGGTAAAAGTCAAGATAGGGTCTCCACTATTCTTGTGATACTAGCTGTTCTTTATGCCTTTCATTGTGACTGCAGCGCTGCCTTTCCATTACTACTTAGATGAGATAATATAAATGCAAAAATAAATGTTAACCATGAATACCACAGCCTTTTTTTCCCCTCTTTTCTTAGTGTTGCATGCATGTCAAGAGCCCTACAGACTTCGAGTGGTTGAAACAGTGTAGATTTTATTTTAATGAAGACTCTGATAAAATGATGATTAAGATCACTGATGTGGGTTTCACATACCAGAACGAATTCTTGGGCTGTACTGACAGGCTTGTCATAACGCCTCTTACAGACAGGTGAAAAAGACTGGTTTTTTTTCCCTCTATTCTTTGATACCAAACATAGGCTTTTACAAGAGCAATTTAGTTATTTGTATTGGATGCAAAATCGATCTCTGCAGAGTTTATCCTTCACGGTCTTATCAAAGTCAATAATTTTACATGGAATACATGAATATTTTTGTTCCTGTGCCTTACAATATGAATAAGTTCCAGCTTATTTTCTGCCACATACTTGTGTGATCCCCACATATATGATGTATGGGACTCTGATTCCCATGTGAGGCTAGTATACCTGAGGATTGGGTGCATCCAACAGACACAAGATGCAGCGAGAGATATGGGACAAAAACAAGTGTTTACAGGCAAGCTAATGAAAACAGCTAAGGAAGAATAGACAGGAAAAACAATTTTATTCAGCTGCAGTAGATTGGAGATCTTTGATCTAGAAGCATGTTGAAACAATTGCAGTCCTATTAACAGAGAAGTCTACCTACCTAACTGGAATAATACAAAGAATACTTTATAAGCTATCATTGGCAAAATAAGGACATTGGGTGGACTTGTTTTGATTTTTTGTTGTTGTTGTTTAACTATTCCATACAGCAAATCCTAAAGCTTCTCTTTAGATATAACTGTTAGCTGTTTTTTTACTGCATTACGCATAGAAGTTTCATTTATGAAAATGGGATGCACTGTGTGATCAAATTTTAAGGGTGGATGGGAAAGGGAAGTTTAGCTGTCTTTCATTATTGTACTCCACAATATAATGTAGTTCAGAACTACTTCAGTTAAAGTAATTCAGGAACTAAGCTAACCAAACTAGATTGGGCAGCATCTCTGTATCTGCTTTCTTCCCTTCTCATAATCTTTCAGGTTATTGATTATTGAGGATTATCTGTTCTTCCACTTTGTGTATGAGGAGACGAACCTTAATATTACCTGTATCAGAGGCTGAGTGAAGGGTTTTCCTTCTTACTGATTTAAATTGTAATTAGAGGCATGTAATTTCAGTGGTTTCCTTGTCTCCTTAAATCACGTAACACACTTGAGTAACTTCCTCTGGTACTATACAGAAAACTGTGTGCTGCAGCCCATTAGTTGATGATAGCCTGTTGCCTTTTAGATGTTACATCACTTTGGCTCAAGCTTTAGGCATGAACATGGGTGGAGCACCTGTGGGACCTGCAGGAACTGGAAAAACTGAAACCATCAAAGACATGGGACGGTGCCTTGGAAAATACGTAGTGGTCTTCAACTGTTCAGACCAGATGGATTTCCGAGGACTTGGGAGGATCTTCAAAGGTAAGATGTGGACCAAAGGTAAGATGTTGGCCAAAAGGGTCAACTGTACCCTGGGGTGCATTAGGCGCAGTATAACTAACGAGTCAAAAGAAGTGATTGTCCCACTATACTCAGCACTGGAGTGGCCTCACCTCAAGTACTGTGTGCAGTTTTGGGGTCACCAATGTAAGAACCATATAAAAATATTAGAATGTGTCCAAAGGAGAGCAGCAAAGATGGTGAAAGAACTAGAGAGCATGACTTATGAGGAATGGCTGAGTGTACTAGGTTGTTCAGCTTAGAAAAAAGGAGACTGAGTGGTGCCCTCATTGCTGTCTACAACTTCCTCATGAGGGGGAGTGGAGAGGGAGGTGCTGATCTCTTCTCTCTGGTGTCTAGTGACAGGATATGAGGGAATTGCTTAGAGCTGCATCAGGTGAAGTTCAGATTGGATATTAGGAAAATGTTCTCCACTGAGAGCATGTTCAAGCACTGGAACAAGCTCCCCAAGGAAGTAGTCAGGGCCCCAAGCCTGTCAGCGTTCAACTAGTATTTGGACAACAATCTTAGATATATGGTTTAACTTTTAGGTAGCCCTGTGTGGAGTCAGGAGTTGGACTTTTGATGATCTTCACGAGTCCTTTACAACTCAGGATATTCTGTGATTATACAGTTCTATGGACTATGTGGAAGTTACAAATGCTAAGAGAACATCATTATAAAACAAGGTCAACACATAATCAGCAGGTGGTTTTCAGCCTTTTAATAAATGCAAGTAATTAATATCGTTATGAATGTCAAATACACTTGCAACACTGTCTCCAAGAAATAGAAATGTCTGAAAACGTAAGACAGTTTATGAAAGGATACATAAAGACACTTAAAATAATCAAGGAGGACTGCCAGTACAAAAAGACAAAGCTGTGAAATTTATTGCTGAACTAGTGCAATGTGTTGGATTCTGATTTCAGTATTTTGTCTCCTTCAAATGTCAAAGTTCTTGTCAGTTGAAGGAAGTGCATGAATAGCGCATGTTAAAAACAATTGGCACAGCTCACTGAAGTTAGATGCAGATGACTTTTTCTTTTTTTTTTTTTTTTTTTTGGGGCACCTTAAAATTGATACTTGTCACTCATGGCAGACGTCGAATTAGAGATCAAGTGGAGGTTCTTGACTATTGTATTGTTGCAAGTGACTGTGTTGATGATGTTTTGTTTTGTTTTCCGCAAAATATCCAAGGAAGAATGCAGTTCTGGCACAGACTAACCCCTAACTTCTTTCCAGGTGGAAGCAACTTTATTGTTCCTTTTAATCTGTGCAATAAGCTATTGACAACCCATCATATTTTCATAGACTTCTTGCAGGGATTTTTTTTTTTTTTGGGGGGGGGGGGGTAGGGAGGAACAGGAAAACATTCAAGATACTGAGAGAAGGAGCAGAGATCAAAGGATGTAGTATCCTAGACAAGCTTGAGGACTTTTGGAACTTTGTGCATTCTTGCTTAAAAAAGAATTAAACTCTCCTCCTTGTCCCTTTGCCAGCTCTCCAAAATAAACTTTTTTTTTTTTTTTTTTTTTTCCTGAGGTAGATTAACCTGATATTTGGCTTATGAATTGCACCAAAAAGGGTTAACAACATAATGGTCAGATGCTTAGTTGCTTTTGTCTTTGAAGGTCTTGCTCAGTCTGGCTCCTGGGGTTGCTTTGATGAGTTCAATCGTATCGATTTACCAGTACTATCAGTAGCTGCACAGCAAATTGCAATTGTGTTGACATGTAAGAAGGAACGTAAAAAAAGCTTTATTTTTACCGATGGAGATAATGTGGAAATGAACCCAGAATTTGGCATCTTTCTTACTATGGTAGGTATTCAGTAGGTTTCTACTATGCCAGTGATGATTGTACAATAATTGCTTCTAACCTGGTATGTTAAATGTATTTTCTAACTCTTACGTCACTCAGGTCTTACAACTCACTGACAATGTTTGAGAACATTGAGCATTACTACAAAGACAGTTTATAGGGTCTTGTTTCAATGACATCAAGCACATGCAATTAACAAATGCAGCCAGCATTGTAAATACAAGTTGTTATCTCAACATCAGATTACTTCTGCATGCTACATTCTGGTTCCCAAAGTATGCTTTTTGCTACAAGTATGGAAAAGTCGCCATGGGCATATAGGTAGAAGTAGCCAGTAAAAACAGGACCTATAAGACAAGTACAGATTTGAAGTGTTTAGGTGGAACATTTTTCATACCTCATGAATGTAAGAGAGGCTGTCGTGGTTTAACCCCAGCCAGCAACTAAGCACCACGCAGCTGCTCGCTCACTCCCCACCAGTGGGATGGGGGAGAGAATCAGAAGGGTAAAAGGGAGAAAACTCGCGGGTTGAGATAAGAACAGTTTAATAATTGAAGTAAAAAAAATATTAGAACAGTTAAATAGGCAAAGCAAAAACCGTGCACGCAAACAAAGCAAAACAAGGAATTCATTCACTACTTCCCATGGGCAGGCAGGTGTTCAGCCATCCGCAGGAAAGCAGGGCTCCGTCACGCGTAACGGTTACTTGGGAAGACAAACACCATCACGCCAAATATCCCCCCCCTTCCTTCTTCTTCCCCCAGGTTTATATGCTGAGCATGAGGCCATACGGTACGGCATAGCCCTTTGGCCAGTCTGGGCCAGCCCCCCTGGCTGTGCCCCCTCCCAGCTTCTTGTGCACCTGGCAGAGCAGGGGAAGCTGAAAAGTCCTTGACCAGTGTGAGCGCCACTTAGCACCTATTTAGAGACAGCTTAGCACTGCTTAGCAAGAACCAAAGCATCAGTGTATCATCGACATTGTTCTCATCCTAAACCCAAAACACAGCCCCATACCGGCTACCAAGACGAAAATTAACTCTATCCCAGCTGAAACCAGGACAGAGGCTAAAATGCTGTAGAGATATGGTGGTAAATCTGTATGGCAGTTCATTTTTACATATGATTTAAAGCCAAAAAGCTATTTTTGTCTAACCAGATTACATGTTTCTTTGCTGATTCTTCTGTTTGTGCAAGATGCAGTCAACTCCAAAACATGTTCTTCTCTCCAGAATCCAGGATATGCTGGACGGCAAGAACTTCCTGAAAACTTGAAGATCAACTTCCGTTCGGTGGCTATGATGGTTCCCGATCGTCAAATCATAATTCGTGTCAAATTGGCTAGTTGTGGTTTCGTTGCTAATGTTGTATTGGCAAGGAAATTCTTTACACTGTACAAGCTATGTGAAGAACAACTGTCAAAGCAGGTGATTATTTTCATATGAGGAAAAATTATCTTAGGGAAAAACTATATATGATGTCACAAATTATTAGTATCTATGTGAAGAAAATGGAAAAGTTCATGTTCAGTAAAAGCTAAATGACACTTGCAGTTTAGTAGTGCAACCCTCTGCTATCCTGGAGGATTAACTCCTGCTACAGGTTATCTGTACAAGAATGGGGCTGTCATTCAGAACACTGCTTATTATTAAGATTTAACTTTAATGAATGGTGATGATTAAGGCAAATAAAGGACTTATATATTAGTTGGTCTTATAGAGTGGATTGAGATGCAGTTGGTTTGTGCTGCCTGTGCTTGTTTACACATTTCTCAAATAAAGTCAGTTTCCAAGGTCCACAGAGAATTCAAAATAACACTGCTAGTTTATTTCTTAGTAGTCCTTGGGAACCTTATCTTGGTCCAAAGACTTGTGATTACATTTGTTTTTTCTGTCACTCCTTACAGTTTAGTAAATGATGGCAGAGGTGGGGAATGAAGTTGCCCGTAGTCATACAGGCAAAGGCTAGTTGTTGGATGTTAGGAGGCATTTGTGCCACATGTACCACTTCTCATACATATCCATATCTTAAATGATAAATAAGAATTGTTTCATCCCCGATAACTTGGGGAAAATTTTCTCAAACTTTGCATATCTTCTAGGTGCATTATGATTTTGGCTTGCGGAATATATTGTCAGTGCTACGTACATTAGGAGCAGCAAAAAGAGCAAATCCCACAGATACCGAATCTACTATTGTCATGCGTGTGCTGAGAGACATGAACCTGTCTAAACTGGTAAGTTCTGAGGGCCTGGTAAATTAATTAAACTGCACTTTGGAGCTACGTGGGTCTTTCTGAAGTACAGTTTAAATCTGTTAAGGTGATCACTAGAAGATGGGATGTGGCCTTTACACTGAAGCTAGCTTGGAAATGTTCCATTCTCTGGATGGTCTTGGGTACTGGTATTGGCTGGGATAGAGTTAATTTTCTTTGTAGTACCTTGTATGGGGCAGGGAAGGGAGTGAGCAAGGGGCTGTGTGATGCTTGGTTGGCTACCACACCACCTTGAATTGTTCAGAATTTTTTTACATATTTCCCCTGCTACCTATAGAAATAAGTGGACAAATAGAAGTCTATGTAGTAACCTCTTTAGGACCTTTCACCTAAAGTATTTAGTCACTCTTTTGAAATAATCTGTTATTCGTAGTAATGAGTACCATCTCATCTGTCTTAAATAGCTAACAAAACCTCTTCTGTTGCTGTGATACTTCTCCTTTATTAGCTTTTTTTACACCTTAGACAAGTAATTTACTATTTATACAAATAGTTATTGCTAAAATCTACTTTAATAAATTCAGTCTGTATGTTAGTGCTTTATTTTCAATAACTTTTGATTATGGAAGCATCACATGATCTCCTTCTGCTGTGTCCTGCTAGAGTGTTGAGCACCTGGAGGGTTGCCATAGATGGTGCCTTATGTTTTCAAATATTTCTTTAGCTCTACAAGAGTTAGGGATTGTTTTTTTAAGATGCTAGAGTAAATAAAAGAGGTTTTAATCTGTGATTTCCTCCTCCTCCCCAATTTTCACTAGATTGATGAAGATGAACCCTTATTCCTTAGTCTAATTGAAGATCTGTTTCCAGATATCCAGCTTGATAAAGTAGGCTATCCTGAACTGGAAGCGGCCATTGACAAACGGGTAATGTTTCTCTTGATCTGTGCTGCTGTGGCATAACTATCATGATGTGGCATCTAAGAAAATTATTGGTGTTGAATCTACCCAGCTGGTAATAATATGTTTTACCATTTAGAGGAAGAGTAAGCTTTTCCATAAATCTTTACCATTGGCATATTATTATTAACCTTATTCTTAAGGATGTCACTGAATTCTGATTGTGGTGTCCTGTGGTTTGCTTGTGAGTCGTTTGTGGTGACCAGTTTGAAAAATGCATGTATATTGGCTTGCCTTACGTGTCTGAATCTGAATTCTCTCAGTGCCAGGAGGCACACAAGGTGCGAACATCGTTCTTCCACTTCGATCGGTCTGCGGCTGCGTGCTCTGGAGTCACCCAAGGGCCACGGCGCAGTCTTCTGTTGTTTTTTTCCTCAGGACATGACAGATCCAGTTCCATCTCCTCCTCCTCACTTCATTACTGATTTTCTCCATCTCCGCCATTTCGGTTTTTTTGAAAGTTGATGCTCGTCGTTTCTGCAACTTTTTATTTTTTTTTTTTTTTTTTTTTCCGGGAGGAGGTAGTTGGCCTCCTGCCCAACCCCCATGACTTGGAGGGCCAGTGGTTTTTCTGTCAGGGTGGCCTTCCCTTAGGCTGCGTTGGTTCGCGGCACCTTCTTCAGTTTTATCCGGTGCACCCTCCAGAGAGGGATCCCCTATCCACCACCCAGGGGACACGCCTTCTAGCCGTGCAGCCCCAGCCGAAGGTTGCCTTACGTGACCCAGGATTTAATATTTATATAGAGTGTAACAATCGGAACATGAGCTTGAGAAAAGATTTACCTAAAATGACATTTCCTCTATTTCATCTCCCAGTAGATCTTTTGGAACATTTCAATAGGGCCAACTTAAGAACATCAGTGGGATATAGAAGGTTAATGAAGTATGTACACTTAAATGATCACCTCTATTAAACTTTCCTCCAGAATTTCAATAATTCCTCAGATAATTATCTAGTAGTTAAACAGAGAAATAAAAAACTCAAAAACCACATTAAAAAACCCTAACATGAAAAAATTGAAAATCAGAAGTGCATTTCTGAAGAATTTGAGTATATGACTTTTCATTTACTTGTAATTAATATGATTAGATACAAGTAAAGAGGTCTGCTTCTGGCTTTCCTAACAAGGAAGAGCTGAATCATCAGCTAATGTTTATAAAACTGTTTTGCTTTCTGTACGTTATACAGCTGGCTTTAAAAAAGGACTCACAAATTAAGCTTTTATTAGGAGAAACTATAAAGAACTTGAATCTTATGCTTTAAATTGTCATTTATTTAATTAATTGACATAAATATAAATATTAATATAAAATATTAATATAAATTATATTAATATATAATTATTAATATATAATTATATTAATATAAATATTAATATAAAATTAATTGACATTAATTTGTCATCTTATGCTTTAAATTGTCATTGCTAAAAAATTAAAGAGAGGTCTTAATAACATGGTCTTCATCCATCCTCTCCATCATCTCATCCATCCCCTCTGCTGGGGATCTCATGGTACCTTTTTAGTGCTATGACAGTGTTTAGAAATTTTGTTAGCTTATTTTGGCATATTTTTCTCATATTGCTAAAACTTAAAATCTGGAGAAACGAGAAATGGTAGGCTGTCTTGTTTGTCTTGAAAGTGACCTCCCTCGTGACGGAGGATACAGAAAAGGTGGAGTTGCTGAATGCCTTCTTTGCTTCAGTCTTTACTACTAAGGCTGGCCCTCAGGAATCCTAGACCCTGGAGGCAGGAGAGAAAGTCTGGAGAAAGGAAGACTTTCCCTTGGTCGAGGAGGGTTGGGTTAGAGATCATTTAGGCAAACTGGACACCTCCAAATCCATGGGCCCTGATGGGATGCACCCACGAGTGCTGAGGGAGCTGGCAGATGTTATTGCTAAGCCACTGTCCATCATCTTTGAAAGGTCATGGAGAACAGGAGAGGTGCCTGAGGACTGGAGGAAAGCCAATGTCACTCCAATCTTCAAAAAGGGCAAGAAGGAGGACGCAGGAAACTACAGGCCAGTCAGCCTCACCTCCATCCCTGGAAAGGTGATGGAACAGCTCATTCTGGATGTTATCTCTAAGCATGTGGCAGAAAAGAAGATTATGAGGAGTAGTCAACATGGATTCACCAAGGGGAAATCATGCTTGACCAGTCTGATAGCCTTCTGTGATGGCATGATTGGCTGGGTAGATGAAGGGAGAGCAGTGGATGTTGTCTGCCTTGACTTCAGCAAGGCTTTTGACACTCTCTCCCACAACATCCTCATAGGTGAGCTCAGGAAATGTGGGTTAGATGAGTGGACAGTGAGATGGATTGAGAACTGGCTGAATGGCAGAGCTCAGAGGGTTGTGGTGAGGGGCGCAGAGTCTAGTTGGAGGCCTGTAGCTAGCGGTGTTCCCCACCGGTCAGTACCGGGCCCAGTCTTGTTCAACTTATTCATCAATGACCTGGATGAAGACACAGAGTGTACCCTCAGCAAGTTTGCTGATGATGCAAAACTGGGAGGAGTGGCTGATACACCAGAAGGCTGGGCTGCCATTCAGTGAGACCTGGACAGGCTAGGGAGTTGGGCGGAGAGGAACCTAATGAAGTTCAACAAAGGCAAGCATAGGATCCTGCACCTAGGGAGGAATAACCCCATATACCAGTACAAGTTTGAGGTTGACCTGCTGGAAAGCAGCTCTGCGGAGAAGGACCTGGGAGTCCTGGTGGACAAGTTAACCATAAGCCAGCAATGTGCCCTTGCGGCCAAGAAGGCCAATGGTATCCTGGGGTGCATTAGAAAGAGTGTGGCCAGCAGCTTGAGGGAGGTTATCCTCCCCCTCTATTCTGCCCTTGTGAGGTCACATCTGGAGTGATGTGTCCAGTTCTGGGCTCCCCAGTTCAAGGAAGACAAGGAGCTACTGGAGAGAGTCCAGTGAAGGGCTACAAAGATGATTAGGGGACTGGAGCATCTCTCTTATGAGGAAAGGCTGAGAGAGCTGGGTCTATTTAGCCTGAAGAAGAGGAGACTGAGAGGGAGTCTTATCAATGCTTACAAATATCTTAAGGGTGGGTGTCAGGGTGATGGGGCCAGACTCTTTTCAGTGGTGCCCAGCGACAGGATAAGGGGCAACGGACACAAACTGAAACAGGAAGTTGCATCTGAACATGAGGAAAAACTTCTTTACTTTGAGGGTGACACTGGAACAGGCTGCCCAGGGAGGTTGTAGATTCTCCTTCTCTGGAGATATTCAGAACCCGCCTGGACGTGATCCTGTGCAACCTGCTCTAGGTGAACCTGCTTTAGCAGGGGAGTTGAACTAGATGATCTCCAGAGCTCCCTTCCAGCTGCAACCATTCTGTGATTCTGTGAATCAAGGTTTTATTGAATGGAGCTCTAATAACTCAGTGCAATGAAAACAGCTAGGTTAGGACAGAATCAAGTTCAAAAGGCCTATTTTTATTAGGGAAGGGAGGCAGGAATTGTTGGGAAAATGTCATAAGGAAAAAATAGTCGTTACTTGTATTAAAGTGTTTTTCTATGTTTATATGTTGTGGTGGGTTGACCCCAGCTGGTAGCTAAGCCAACAACCAGTCACTTGCCCACTTTCCCCCAGTGGGTTGGGGGAGAGATTCGGAAGGGGAAAAGAGAGGAAAAAAACCTCATGGCTCTAGATCGAGACAGTTTAATAAATGAAGAAGAAAAAGAAACAAGTGACGTAAAAGCAATTGCTCACCACCAGCAGACTGATACCCAGCCAATCTCTGACCAATGGCTACTTTGGAGAAACTTTTCCCTGGTTTCATTGCCGAGTGTGTCGTTATATGGTATGGAATATCCCTTTGGTCAGACAGTCAGCTGTCCCAGCTCTGTTCCCTCTCAACCTCTTACCCACCCCCAGCCTACTCACTGATGGGGCAGTGTGAGAAACAGTTCAGCAATAGTCAAAACACTAGTGTGTTATCAATGCTGTTTGATCACAAATTTAAAACATGGCACAATATGGGCTACTATGAAGAAAATTAACTCCATCCCACCAGACCCAGTACATATGTACAACTGTTAACAGAGGATCTTTTGAGAACATGTCACGTCTGCTTGTGAACTTCTTTTTCGATAAGGGAAATATCTAGTCTACAAGATTATTGCAGAATCTATGAATGTTAGAAAGTTAGGGAAAGATAAGTCTCCACTGATGGCATTGGATTAGGGGGAAGGAATAGCTAACATGACCATCTTGTTTTATGTGAAGAAATCAGTTCAGATATGTTCTGTCGGTGCGTCATTAGATTTTGGATATATTACTGTATGTATGTGGACTCTGGAAACAAGTCAGAAGGCTATATTCTACTCTGGAAAGAAAGGCACCTTGACTGGTTTGGTGTCAACTGCAAGAGCTGTTAAGATGTGAGCGATAACAGAATTTTATTGTGTGTCCATGAAAATGGTGCATCTGATGTCTTTGTTGTGCTTTGCAAACTCCGTTGCTCTAACAGTGGTGTTCTTCATGGTGATGTGGAGTTGGTGGCAGCATGTACTTCATGGTTGCTGTTGATGAATTCATCTTGTGTTGCCTTCCTTGCAGAGTGAGACAAATAAATGGAACTGACATGAGCTTTGATATGAGAGTAATATAGCAAGTGGTAGTGCCAGTTGCATGGTTCTGACTACGTGACAGTAATTGTAAAAGCTGAGTTTTATCTTATCAATAAAAAGTTAGTCCTCTTCCACTGATAACATTTTCTGAGATTTTTTGTGGAACATAATTTAAAAACAGAAATTATACTTGAACTAAAATGTAATTGTTATTTTGAGAGCTTCACTTTTTATAACATGATCTTTTTCAAAACAGTTTTTTATGTACAAAAAACCTTTACAAAGAGTGTAGTCTTCTGCTGAAGATAGATTTTTGTTTGTTTTGTTTTTTAAAAGCATCAGAATATCTTGTGCACTAAAAGAGTAGTAATTTGGTTTTCTATCACTGTCTATAGGTGGAGGAAGCTGGACTTGTTTGTCATCCTCCTTGGAAACTGAAAGTTATCCAACTTTTTGAAACCCAGAAAGTAAGGCATGGATTGATGACACTAGGACCTAGTGGTGCAGGAAAAACTGTTTGCATCCACACTTTGATGAAAGCCATGACAGGTATGTGAGTATTTATATTGTAAATTGTTATTAAACTGTTATATTGTAAACTTGAAACCACGTTGTTGCTTCATAGAAAGCCTCAGTTACTTCACTGTGAGAATAAATTGCTGGAAGAATCAGTTTGTGTGTTGTGATACTAATTATTGTGGCAGTATCTTTTAAAAGCTTAAAAAATGTCTGACATTTAAAGTCATATAATATAATACATATTCTGTTTTCCATATTATGATACTTAGAAGTTCTTATTCTAGAAACATTGAGAAAGAGGAGTACTGTCTGGATAGACAGCTTGGACAAGTGATTAAAGCATCTCCTAGGCTTGGCTGAAGTAATGCTGAAACTTTCATAAGTATTTAGTCCTTTTTGAACAGAATTCACAAGACAGTGCCTTTATCTGCAATATAAAATAACTACTTCTACCATTTGTTGCTGCTAGGAGATAGTTCCTGGTTTAGGTAGTGAGAAAGTCTTCAAGGATATTAATTTTGTGCCCTGGTTGGACACTTAAGGAGTGTGCTGGTTTTGTCCTCTGTATTTCTAAACAAAAATATTAGTGGAAAAACTTCTGTTTGATCTTATTCAACTAAAAGCTCATCACTGGAGGATAAAAAAAAAAAAATCTCTTTTGAGGTAAACTTGTGTTACCCCATTTCACAGGCTTCAGGCGGCTGCTTATAGAATTTTCCAGAAATGGATAGTTTCTGTAAAAAATGGCTCAGCCAGTCTCTCATCCATGCAGTTACCTTAGTGTGCTTAAGAAACACCGTAAGCTCTACATTGCAGCATAAATGACTGTTCCATTTAGGAAACACAGCAGAAAAAACAGATAGTTGCATTATACTATTTTCCTATATTTCTGTAGCCCTGAAATGTGAACTATTACCAAGATAAAGCTGCTGCAATACTTTTTTTTCAAGCTGATCTTCTGGCAAAACCTCTTGAAATGTAAAACTACATGATTTGCCAGGCTTGTATCTTACATGTTAGTGAACTCTGATTATAGTTAAGATTTTTAGATAAGCCTTTTTTAGCTCTTTCTTTCAACATCTCATTACTGGCTCCTGATTAAATTTTAATATTGGCTTTTCTAAAGATGTCTGGCATAGGAGTTCTTAAGCTGTTGTTAATGAGGAAAATATAAGGGTTATATGATCGTGGTATGGCTAGATAGAATTTAGCTGCCTAAGACACTTCACAGGGATATGCCAATATCATATACTTTGCCTGTTCCAAAGTGTATGCAAGCGCACAACAGGTAATAACAAAAACCAATCAATCATGTGGAGCATCTGTCTGGTATTTAGTCATTGGGTTTTAAAAAAGTGCATCCAAACCAAAGGCTCTAAAGCCCTATTGTTTGATAAGCCTTCAAAATATTAAACTAAAACTTTAATAAATTTCATCTTGCTGCTCTTCTGTTCCCAATGAATCTATGAAATGTGCATTATACTTTCAAAAGTTTCAGAACCTTGTTCTACCTCAAATTTTGATGGCTCCAATTAAGAAATATTTATGTATAGCAAGACATAATTTTTCCAAGTAAATACACAACTTCTTATAATGGTGAATGCATATTAAACCATGCATTTGGGTGTAATGATTTTGAATTTGTCAAATTTCTCTGACTGTTGAAAAGAAATACCAAAACTAACTGATGATCTGCCTTCGTAGATTGTGGACAGCCACATCGTGAAATGAGAATGAATCCTAAAGCTATAACTGCTCCACAAATGTTTGGTCGTCTTGATGTGGCAACAAATGATTGGACAGATGGAATATTTTCAACACTCTGGAGAAAAACTTTAAGAGCCAAGAAAGGTATAATGAAAACAAAATTTCCTCCAAAACAAGCTGCAGGGCATCTCTCTAAAGCACATTAGTAGGCTTTTTTTTTTTTTTTTTTACACTTACATGGAAGCATTGGAATATTGCTGCAAGAACTTCTGTCAATTGTATAGTCTCTGTTCTAAACGCTTTGTGTTCAAACTGTGTAGTGTAGCAATACTGTTTCACTGAATTTGCTGATCCCTCTCTTTCAAATGGTAGGCCCTTGTATGGAAGAAAAGTGGAAGGTAAGAGTCAGTTCCCCCAGCACTGGTATATGATAAAAAATGTTGGTGCTGTCAGGATTTCTACCTGGTCTCCAGCTGCCATGCCAGAAGGATGGGCATCTCCTTTGTGTCGTACCTGCTAGCCCTGCACATACCATAGTCCATCCCAAATGGCACTAGATAATTCTATTTAGGCAACCAATTTCTACCTAAAATAATGCTGGTATATGTACTTAGACTGCTATATTAACTAAAGGAGAGGCCTTGATGGTTTGATGCTAGATGGATTCTTCCTTGTTTTGTCTGAATATTAATGTGTGACCTTATCCTTAGGCCTTAAGGACTAAAGGAAAAAAAAAAAGAAAATCCTAACATTTGTTGCACTGTCAATTTTCATGCAAAAATTCTTAGTCTTTAAGGATACAAATAGAAAATACTTTTGGATTTAATTTTGTTGGTTTTGTTTCAAATCTAGAAATGTGGCACCCTTGAGAATGTAGCATAGCATTAACTGTTGATTTTTCTATTTTTTCCCTCAACATGAAATATAAATTAGCACACTCACATGATTTCCTCAGATTCACTGTTGCAGCACTTCTGTAATGTCTCCTTATGAAGTGAACTCCAGACCATCTTATGCCTGAGATGCCTGCACTGTAGCTATGAAAAGCCTCTAAATATAACACTATTTGCCTCAGAGGTGAGAAAGTTTCTCATCCGGCACCTTCTTGGTTCATACCTAGCAACACAGTAAGCCACCTAGGCCTAGATGGTAAGGACTTGCTCTGAAGGCAGATGAGAGCGGGACTGTCTCTGACTGAAAGGCTATCTAGCAATCCACAGCAGGGCTGGCTGCTCCCTAAGGGAGGGGGAGCCAGAAGCCAAGGTGTGATCCCTTTCCAGCCAGGGCCTCTTGCTCAGTACCCAAGTGAGGTGAGCAGGACTGACCCAGACCCTCCTAGGAAACAGAGGCAGGCTTTAAGATACATTTCTGTTACTAAATGGAAAGAGCTGGAAAAACTTCAAAGGAAGCTGGATCACATTTACAAGCAGGAGAACTAACAACAAGAATCTTCCCCTAATGGACCTCTTTTACTTATGAAAGTGAGCATGTTATTGGAGAGAGTGATTTTTCAAGCGGTCCTTCCATTTAATCTCACGACATTTACACAAACTCTTTGGAAACAAATGAATAGTGGTTTAAAATAGATCTGTAATTTCTATCATTTTATGTTGTTTTATGTATGTTGAAATAAACCTAATTTATTACTGCGTTGAAGACTGGATCCTTAAAACTGTTTCAGACTATTACAAACATGACTTATGCTGATGACACTTTATATACTGAACAATGGATAATTATTATCAAGAGGTGATGAAATGAAGTACTTAATTGAAATTGAGCGATGGAAATGGTAATTGTATTAAAAGCTGAGATTCTAGCTGTGTGTGTGAATTCAGAATTAGTTCAAAATTTGTTTGCAGGGAGAAGAAACTGATCCTTGAAAGCAACTAGGACTTCCTCCATAGGCATTTTTATCCGTTATTTTGGATTATAGGTGACCACATCTGGATAGTTCTTGATGGTCCAGTTGATGCTATTTGGATTGAGAACCTTAATTCTGTTCTGGATGATAACAGAACTCTAACGCTAGCAAATGGAGATCGGATACCTATGGCACCAAATTGCAAAATAGTCTTTGAACCTCATAATATTGATAACGCTTCTCCAGCAACAGTTTCAAGAAATGGGATGGTATTCATGAGCTCATCAGTTCTCAACTGGAGCCCTATCCTTGAGGTACGATAGCTAAGTGAGGTACAATAGTTTATGTATTGAAAGTTTTACTGGTTACTTATTCAACGCTTCGCTGTTGTTACTTTAGGACCTAATTTTGTGACTTGTGCTATGAAATAGCTTTTGCACTCTATGAACTTACATGTCAGTATTTAATATAGCAATGTTTCTGGTAGTTTATACAAGAGTGAATAATGAATTTTTTTCAGAAACATAGTCAACATATTACACTTTAAAAACATGGATATTTCACTTTGGGACAAATCTGTAATTCAAGGTATTTTATACAATTGAAGAACAACTCGGTTGTCAAAATACCAATTACCTGGCAGCCCCTAGTACAGCTTCAGACCAAGAAAGAAGAAAGATTAAACAGGTTGATTCAGGAATCTAGGAATCCTCAAGAAAATATAAGTTCTCTTGATATTTCTTAAAATTAATTGCAGTTGGGATTTAGAACCAGAAATAAAGTCAATGCAGCCTCAAAGTGTGTAATTTTTAAATTGATGTTCTTACCTGGTTAAGTTGTCTGTTACCGCTTCTAGAAGCAAAATGTCTGAAGAATCAAGCAATGGTTACTCTCTCTCTGGCATGGAATGAATCATTTAGAGAAACAGAACACATTATAGGTGTGTTTTGGAGGGAAGAACAGCATATAACATATTCAAATTTTGAAGTGATTTATAAAGTGAGTTTTTTCTTGTATATGTCATCTTCCATTTTCCAAAAACGAGGAAAAATAAATCCTTATCTTGACTGAATGCTGGTAATGATGTAGTGAATGATACATTCAGAGACTTGAGCATACTACGTTTTTTTTCATATAGCAATTATCTTGGTAAAGATGAAGTATGAGAGTTCCCAAGAATCTACCTAATGTTCCATGGTAATATCTTTCAACAAAATGTTCAGCATTTAATTCTAGTTTTCTTCCCTTTTAAGAAAACAATCAAGACAATAGCAGTAAAAAAAAAAGCTGGTTTCTGATTATTTATGTTTAATCTTAAGCCCTATATTGCCTTAGAAATTTAACGATGAATTAGGCTCCTCAGGATTAATGCTTTTAAAAAATTTAAATTAAAAGAAATATTCATTTATTTTATCTTTATTTTTTTCTTGTCCAGTCAGTCTTATTGAGAATATTTTGTTGACGTTATTTTTCTTTGATGAAACATGGACTGTCTCATGAGTATCAAAAATTAAAACTTTCTTCCTTGTGGCTAAGACACTGATTCTTGTGATCATAGATAGAATTACTTTATTACTTTCTCTTGGAAACCAAGTTTAATATACCTTTGTTCTGTATAATCCCAAATTAACGTTCCTTTATATGGGCTTTAAACTTTAAGCTAGGAATAATTTAGTCTTCCTGTTTCTGAAATTAGAACATCGTCCAGGCCCTTGTAGAGTATTTACCCCCGTTTGCGGACACAAAAGAACGAAACTTCACAGGTTACTATGAGCTGACAGACTGAATTTTACTGTCCTCCTTTCTAGAAAGTATCACATTAATAAGTTTTTTTTAATAATTTTTAAAATGGATGTTTCACAGTCTCATTCACTCATTTCATTTTCCAAATCAAAGAGAATATCTGCGGAAAATAGAACTAATGCTCATGTAGACGGTGCTGCTTAACTAGCCAGAGGAAAATACAGTTGGCTTCGTATTAACTTTCAGATGTTAGCAGTTGAGGAAGCTTTTTGTAATGATTACTCTGTATTGTTCTCAGATTTCTTGTTGTTTTAATCCATAAAGCTTCTCATGCTTGTAAGTCTTGTATAGCTTGCTTGTTTATAACCAGATTCCTTGTCCATAAATCCCTGATTTGTCTGGCAATGGAGAAAAAGTTGACGTGCCATGGGGCATCGTCTGTGGCACTGCCTAGAACAACTGTCCTTAGTGTATTAGAAGTTTCAGCACAGACTGAAATGAAGAGAGAGAGACAGCACGCTGCTGTCGGAGGCCTGAGTGGCAGGCAGTGCCTGGTGCCTCTTCCTGGGGCTGGAGACAAAGTGTGCCCTGGGCATGGAGTGGTCAGGTGAAGAAGCTGTGGGAAGGGGTGAGAAGACTTGTATGCCTTCAGGGAAGATAAACAGATCAGCAGGATCTTTGCAGAGACACTGCAGGCTCAAGATCCCTAGCCCTGTAATGGAAAGCAGAGTGAGTGAGAGACTGCATTCAAAGCTTTGGTGAACAGAAACTTGCAAGATGAGGAAGGATGTAAACTTGTGATTTCTGGCAAGAGAAGCAAGATTTCTTTTCCACCTGCAGATCTGAAGTGGCAGGTCAGGTATAATGTCCTGAGAATAGGTGAGGAGCAAAAAGATCCACAAGGAGAGGCATCGGAACCCAGCTTAGACTTAACCAATTAAGAGGAAAAGGAACGTGATTGTCATCAGAGACTCCCTCCTCTAATGGAGGCACCCATGTGCTGTGACTTGTTGCCTATGGAGGTTTGCTGTTTGTGAGGGACTAAAGGTTGCTGCAGAGGGTCGTTACCACATTTCTCTAGACTACTAGAGAGGCCTAGAGCCTTTCCTCTTTAAAATGATATTAAATCATATGGAGCTGCCTGTTCCATCACAGCTACTTAGCAGCACTTGAGAATCGTCACTAATTCATTTAATAGGTTTCTTTGCCAAGTCCAATATGTTTGCATTCTTATTAGGACAAAAAAAAGCATTTAATGTTTCCTAAAAAATTGGCTTTTGAAGTTTTACCAATGCAAATACATGCAGTCAACACAAGTGCCTTATGTATATTACTGCAAGGCTTTACTTTTTTTTTTTCTTCCTAAACTAATATGGATACTTGGGAAAGTGTAAGTGTAAATTATGCATATAAGATAGTGGCTCCCATGAGATTCCACTTATGTTGTTCCTTTCTGTACTTATAGCACTGCATAGGGCCTACGATGTTAGGTTCTCACAAGTTTCAGTTTAAATTGACCTATAGATTCAGCTGCAAAGACAGCAAAACCAAAGAAAAGCATTTTATTTTGCCTTATCAGTGATGAATTACCTCATCACTTTAAAGTGATATGCAGACTAAATTTAGTTGTGTTGAAGTAAGTGTTGCATGAAAGTAGTTTCACTTAATCCATGACTACTTAATTTATTTTAGTGGTAGCAACAGTCAAAAGGAAAACAAGTACATGGGGTGTTTTTTTTTCTTTTTTTTTTTTTTTTTTCCCCTTGGATAACACAAAACAAATTATATTAATTTCAGCCATGAAAGAACCCTTCCAACCTCCCTTCCACCCCCCCCCCCCCCCAAAAAAAAAAAAAACCCTGGCTGTAAAGTTGCAACCTGTAGTTCTTTATCATTTGAGCCAATACTGTTTATTTGGTTTTTGTTTGGTTTGGTTTTACTTCATAAATAAAATATCTTGATGGCTCTCTCAGTACATTTCCCTTTAAATCTATTTTGTAGTGCAGTATACTACATATTCCAGCAGATCAAGGTAGGTGTTAATCTCGCATTGTTCACTAGAGGATTTCCTTACTTTTGTAATAGAATTAAATGGAGTTTTCTTTCTTTAGTTCCTAATTCTCAGATGCTGCATATAACATAATATTTGTTGATATTTCTGAAGAACTTTGAAAAATAATTAAAAACAAATACGAATAGCTCAGGAGGTTCTTGTATGTATTTAGACTTCTCATCCTTACAATTTATAAACAACTAACTGTAGCAGCATGCTGGGATGCAATATCATGACATAAGCAATTTCCAAAGTCAGTGAAATAGATCTCAAACTTTTCACATTGCTGTTCTCTAACACGCTTCTTAAACAGCTTTTGCAAAGTGATCAAAAGTATTTGATCCATTACTCATCAACCTCCTCCAAAGCAAAACATTTTACCAACTTTTCTACTTACCCCTAATATTTTCTGAACAGCTGGTGAAGTTCCAGATATCTATTGTAAGTAGTTCTGCCATATAATCTTTAGCACTTTGTTTTCCACCTGTTTCTAGAAACTTTTTCAAATATCTGCCTAGTTGTAATCAGTGCCAGAGTTCATTTGCTTTGAGCAGTTTACTCAAAATTTTCAAAAAGATTATGGAAGTATAGAAAAGAATCACAGAAGCACAAAATAGTTGAGGTTGGAAGGGACCTCTGAAGATCGTGTAGTTGAACACACCTCCCTCAAACCAGAGTCAACGAGAGTAGGTTGCTCAGGACTGTGTCCTGTTGAGTTTTGAGATGGAGACTCCAGAAGCTCACTGGGAAGCCTGTTCCAGTGTTTGACCACCCTCACAACAACAACAAAAAGTTATTTCTTATGTTTACATGGAATGTATTTGATTTCAGTTTGTGCGAAATTTTAGTTTGATTTTTGGGGAAGAATCTGCAAGTGTTTTTGCTGATCAGTGTATTTTATGCAGGAAATAAATTCATGGAAAGTAAATGAGAAGCATTCTGCCACACAGATGAGAGAGAGCTTCTGGGTGACTTAAAGAAGCAGGTTACTACTTTGAGCTAAAGGCATCAAAGAACAAATCCTGTTCTATGATCTTGAGAAATAGGTAGTTTTAGTTAGGGTTTGGTTATCCAGTATTACAGATACTGAGAGGCACAATAAAAATACTGCACACACCAGCACGCATCCCCTCCTGAAATCCTTATTTTTTTTCTGCAACTGCCAAATGTTTCTGGTGTACCCTGTATCACTGCTAGATGCTAACATTGTGCAGAAAAAATGAAACTTGTGTTCAGTACATATGCTATTCTTTCTTTGCAGAGTTGTGATATACCTTAAACAGCCATTGTGATTAAAAAATATTTGAAAAGAATGATTTTTGTGCTGTTGAAAACTTTAAAGTGCTTTTTTTTCTTCAGTATCTATGTTTAACATCCAGTAGGAATTATGCATACTTGGGTAAAGTTTGACCTGTTAGCCAAACCCTGTCCAACAGGCAGGGAATCTGAGCCCCCCAAAAAGAAATCAACTTTCTATGCTCACTGGACCATTTGAATTACTAGAGTTGAATTTATGGAGACTTGCATTGGGAACTAAATTTATTTTCTCACTGTACTTTGTAACAGGGATTTTTGAAAAGACGTTCCTTCCAAGAAGCTGAAATTCTGCGTCAGCTGTATTCTTCATCATTCCCAGACTTATACCGCTTCAGCATTCAGTCTCTGCAATGCAAGACGGAGATGTTGGAAGCCTTTGTGATTATGCAGAGCATTAATATGCTCCAGGGCCTTATCCCAACTAAGGTAAAGTAGTGTGGATTTTTTTATATTTATTTAATCTAATGGAGATAATTTTAAGTCATGAGGTTATGTAGAAAGGAGATTCTTTGATGACTTGGGATATAAATGAAGATACAGTTAGTAAGGAATATCTTCTTTTTCTTTAGAAAATAATAGCTAGGATGTCCCCTCTTTCACATTTGGATTTGATGTTAAGCACTGATATGTAGCGTGCATCAGACAGCAGTTTTCCTTCTTTTTTTTTGGGGGTGGGTTGTTATCAGATTATAAACTAGAACTTAAACAGATCAAATGCTGTAATGGGTGATTGAAAGTGATATTTACAGGGTGCTTTTCTATATTTTGTGGCCTACTTGATATTGATTCAGTCTGTACATTGACGAAGACGTCTGTAAATTTAAACATGACTGAAGGCTTTTAACCTGATGTTACTAATGATTATCCAGTAGAAATTTTAGGCTATTGAAAATAAAAACCTAACTCAATCCTTCAGGAGCAAGGAGGGGAATTGACTCCAAAATACTTGGAAAGGCTGTACGTCTTGTCTCTTATGTGGAGTATAGGAGCATTACTAGAAGTGGAAGACAGATGCAAAATGGAGCACTGGCTTCGAAACCATGCAACAATAAAACTTGATCTTCCCTGTATCCCAGAAGGCAGTGAAGATACCATGTTTGATTATTATGTGGCATCTGATGGTTAGTAACCCAGCTGGGTGGTATCGGGTAAAACTTAAAAATAATTTAAAAATTGTGCTTCTGTTAGAGAATTAATTCAGAAGTTTTTTGTAGCTTACTTTCTTTTGTGCTTCTTAGCAAGTTTTATATTGCAGCTGCGCTTTACCGGTGACGTTGCATAAAGCTTTTTCCTTGTTTCCTGTGAGAAATCAGAATGTGGATATATTGTTACCGAAAGCTGCATGGACTTTGTGCTGATAAATTGTCAAGTGACTAAAAACAGATAAGCTTTGTCCTTGTCATAATTTATATAGGAAAGAAGAGTAAGCCTCTTAATTCCAACTTGAGAGATTCTATGATTATATGATTCTATAATTTTGGTCTGAATTTACAGAGTGGGATTACCATATGTGAGACAGAGGCACTGACAGATGAGTCAACTCAATGGAAAATAAAAGAAGTGACAATGCCTTGTATTTTTAAAACATTTACTTCATTTCTTTCTTATTAGGTAAATGGATGCACTGGAATACACGTGTTGAGGAGTATGTATATCCCAGTAGCAGCACTCCAGAGTATGGCTCGATTCTTGTGCCTAACGTTGACAATGTGAGAATGGATTTCCTTATTGAAACTATCGCGAAACAGGGCAAGGTGCGTTTTCTATATTTCACATCTAAATAGTTCTAACAGTGCACACGATAAAGTTTTTGAATTAGAAGTGAAATATTATATTCTTGAAAAGGAAGAACTTAATTTTTTTTAGTATAAAACGGTGATTCCAGGAGCTACATTCATGTAAATATACTTGAACTCTTGAATACTCACTGCTTCCAGACTTTTTTGTCTTCCCCTCACCCATCCTTTCTGCAGTGGAAATAACTGTAATTACAGCTGAGATCAGGACAGAACAGAAGCATTTTTTTTATGTAGATGTTGGAGAGTGGGCAGCACACAGGACAGCAGAGTGCCAGACTCTGCTGATATGAACTCTGCCCACATGGGGGAGTTACAGGGTTCAGGTACCTTTAGGTTATCCAACCCATTCTTCACCAAAACTGTGTCAGATAAGCAGCATATGGTAAATAACAGCAATTGAAATCTTTCAGATACGGAGGCTCTAGGTGGTACATCCTTTTCCAAATAATCAACTCCCTTTACGAATAATCCATTCCTTTGTTAGTTAAGTGATGATGACTGACATGACCATTAACTGCAAATATTTTTAACTTGTGAGGCCTACAAACGTCTATGAGATGTTAACTATTTTGCTTCCACGTGTCCCTTGTTGAGAGTTCACTTTACATAACTTTTCTAGTTTCATTTCAATTTAAAAGCTAAATGGGATTGCTGAGGCTTTTCCAAGCCACCCAGTTCTTGTGTTTCATCTTATTTCAATGTTGTCTTTGTCTAGGCTGTCCTACTAATTGGTGAGCAAGGAACTGCAAAGACTGTTATCATCAAAGGTTTTATGTCAAAATATAACCCTGAAAGTCACATGACTAAGAGTTTGAATTTTTCATCTGCAACTACGCCATTAATTTTCCAGGTATGGTAGTCATTCACTTTCTAAAACAGTGTGACTGGATTCAGAGATTGTTTTGAGAATTTGCCAGGAGGATGCTTCTGAAAGTGATTTGTTTAATTGAAAATGAGTGTAGAAATGAAAAAGGACCTGCTCAAATGGACTAGGTGTCCTAACACATGATTTAAAAGACTTCTGTAAAAACCATGTTCCCTTCAACTTCTTTGGTAGTTATTGAACTGTTCTTGGACTATTACAATACCATGCATATTATTTGTTTCATCACATTTTTTTTTTTTTTTTTTTGGTCAAATGTATCAGTTCTCACTAATTGGGTAGAGCTGTCAGTGACTTCCCTCAGATTTCACTAAAAGCCATGTTTAAAATAAGTGCTACCCAAAACAATCTGTCATAAAAAGTGTGCTGTCTGCAATTTGAATTTCAGTAAATTAAATTACTCATTAAAAAAGTAACACATGCAGCTGCTCTAAATAGAACTATGAATACTTAAATCCGGAGCTGTACTGCCTGTCCAAATTTCTACTGAAATACTTGGAATTATTTCAAGTTTCTTCAACGTGCTGGCTATATATATGGGAAATATTTTTAATGTGGTTTGGGATGCCAAGCCAAAGCACTGCCTGTGCTGTAAGCAGAAGTGCTATCTATAAGCTTGATGCATCATCTATCATCTGGCTCTATAGCATAGTAGAAACTATTAACATGTTTAATATACAAGTATGTAATTTTGGTCTTATTTGCCATAGTATTTTTCCTCCTATTGATTGCGCTATAGAAACAAAAAGTAGTGTAGGTACATCTATTTTTATAAAATAGATGTCAGGTCTATTGATGATAGATGATAGTCTGTTGATGACCAAGACATCTGAAAGAGATGTGAAAGTCTAACAGTCAAGTCTCTAAAAACAGTCTAGACCAAAGCATTGTCTGTTACGACACAAGTGCTTTTAGATTACTCTGACTTTCTAAAATCTTGGTCTAACTGATGCCACTTGCATAAGAAGGCTTTCCAGGCTCCTGTACAGGAGCCTAGGCACAATGTAAGAACACAGATATTTAGATTTGCACTGAAGAATAACTATGCATGGTTAAGTGAGCTTTCACTTGGTATAGAATAAATAAAAACTGGATCTTAAGAATAATGGAGCAATGGAAAGATGATGGAAAGAAAAGTAGTGGTAAGTGGTAAGTCTACTATTAAGCAAAGTTATTTCATCAAGTCTATTTATGTACGTGAATTTAGTTATCACTGTATGCTTTTATGAAGTACGTTGATGTCTGCTGGAAAGGTTCTTTCAGATTTGACAGATTATTAGTTTAATCTTTATTGCTAGTAACCATCAATTTTGCTGATGTCCCGATCGGGACAGCTGATAAATGAAAAAAATGAAAGAAAAGTTTGAAATGGTTTCAAAATTATGAAACTGTTAGGCATGGTTGTCTACAATAGACATTTGTTATATCTGTTACCAACCTAATGCTGTATAGCATGAGAGCAGGCATTCTAGTTGAACTAGTGCAATTACCTCCAGCAGATGTGTTGTCTAAACCTTCCTCAGTAAAATTCTGTGTAACAAAACTGTCAGTATGTTTAAATGATTGAATCATGCATGACAGGAAAGGCTCTTTGTAACTATGATAATAATTGCTTTTTAACAGCGTACAATAGAAAGCTACGTGGACAAGCGCATGGGCACAACTTATGGTCCGCCTGCAGGCAAAAAGATGACAGTCTTCATTGATGATGTGAATATGCCCATAATAAATGAGTGGGGAGATCAGGTTAGTTTGTAAAAGAGGAAAAAAGAAGGCAAAAAGTATTTTCTTTCTTCCCTTGCTGCACTGTAAAACTGTGCTGCTGTCTGTGGGAGGTTTTCAACTGGTCAAACAGAAAAGCAGGGGGTTCATTTATGGCTGAGGAAAGGAATCTTGCATTCTTTTGTATGGTATTAATTCTATGTTTGCAGCTTGAAAAACGATGTTTCTGGTTGTTACACAGGGAAATTTCATGAAAATATTTGGTAGCAGATGCAAAGTGTGAAGATGCATCAGCTTGGGCTTGATTGGAACAAACTGGAAATTTTGTGTTAAAAGGGAGAAGTATTCCAATACAGCAATATTGGAAATCATGTGAGAATGAATTGAAGTATGAAGGATTAATTCTAAGCTAGGGATTCCCTTCTACTCCCAGGATTTTTGTCCATAGATATTACCAATGAAAAGGACAATCTAAATATGCTTATTCCTAACAGTGCATTTTTCTCCTGAAGCAAATAAGCAGCAGTTTGGGGTAGAAAATAATGGTATACTCTTTATTAAGTCTTTCACGTACATAAGTGTGTTTTGTATTTCATTTAGTTGTGTGTATAATATTCTGTTATATAATACCTGGTTATTTTACAGGTCACTAATGAGATAGTTAGGCAGCTGATGGAACAGAATGGACTGTATAACCTGGAAAAGCCTGGTGAATTTACCAACATTGTGGACATTCAGTTTTTGGCTGCCATGATCCACCCTGGGGGAGGTCGCAATGACATTCCACAGAGGCTCAAGAGACAATTTTCTGTGTTCAACTGTACTCTGCCTTCTAATTCTTCCATTGACAAAATTTTTGGTAAAGGGAAATTAGCTTTGTATCCATCCCATTTTTGAAAATGGTAGTTGATTTTTCTTTATCCTTCTGTTTAGAAACATCATCATTAAAACTGAGGCTTAATCTCCCTCTGATTTGCTTACCAGCACATTTTCCTTCAGTAATCACTCCCCACCTGCAACTTCATCAATCCATAAGTTTTTCAATTCCAGTCACATCTCTGAATCTATTGGTATGCTAAGTGTTAGGAGGAATGGCATGAAGGCCCTTCCTAGTTTTCGTGGCAATGCTGGAGAATTGCTAAGGTGCTACTGGTGCTAAGAATGAGTGACTAATGGCTAGACTTTTACAAACGACAGGATCATGTTGGTCTCAGAGAAGAGGTTACCTATTCAAAGGCTGTGAAAGCTATTTTGGTAGACAAAAGAACATTTTTAACGGACAGTTAAGAGCTACATATCCAGTGAGCTGGTGGCAGAATGGTGATAAGACAAGGTAAATCAAGATTTGAATGAAGACTGGAAATCCATTTCAACAAATTAGAAAAGGCTTTGGGGATTAAAAAAAGAAAAAGAAACTTAAGAAGATCGTAGCTCTTGGTGTTGCACTAGTGCGTCTTAGAAAAATCTGTCATTTGGTGATTTTTTTTTTTTCACAGGTGTGATTGGAGAAGGGCACTATTGTAGTGAGCGGGGATTTTCAGAAGATGTGAAGAAAACAGTAGCCAAATTGGTTCCACTGACACGCAGACTGTGGCAGATTACCAAGCTAAAAATGTTGCCCACACCAGCCAAGTTCCATTATATCTTCAACCTTCGTGACCTCTCAAGGATTTGGCAAGGAATGCTGAACACTACATCAGAAGTGATCAATGAACCAAAGGTAAGTGCAGCGCATCAGTGGCTTTGTTATAATTAGTGTATAATTAGTGTAGCAAAGAGGATGAAGAGTCTAACTTCTTGGCATTTGAGTTTGCTTTAGAAAAATACCATTTCTGATTAAAAAAGTTTTTCAGTGTTTTTTTGAGGCAAAGATGTTTTAGTCTACCTTTTACAGTGCCAACTGAATTAATAACTTTTTTTCATAACTATAACAAAAAACGCTTCTTTTGACAGAAAAGGGTTTGCTTCTGTCTGCCTGTTCTATTACTGACAAATGCTAGTTTGTTTGAAAGAAGCGAGCAAAGAAAACTATGGGAAGCAATGAACTTATTTTAACCCAAAGAAAATGTGTATATATTGATTAAAAAAAATAAACAGTTCCTCTCTCCACTAGTGTCTTGAGGCTTTCAGTCACTGCCTAATATTTGTCTAACAAATGATTTCTGGCTTGCGGCTTAAAAGGAAGAAGAGTAATGAGTCATAGTGATATTTTTTTTTCCATAATCCACCTTTCTTCCAGAAAAGCTAAATACTTTATGCATCATTTCTCTTTTAATTATTTTAAGGAAAAGTCATTTAGTGTTTTGAGCACTGAAGCATGAAGTGCTGGAAAAGCAACGTTTATGGTAATCATGGAAAATTTGTTATACATTTGGGTTATATAATCACTTCATGTTTAATGTACTTCTCTAGTTGTTGAATAAGCTCCTGAATTCTACTACATCTAAAATTTAAATTTTAGAATTGATTTTAATTTCTGAAGCTAAAAATATAAAGCATTAAGATGATTTATATTTATATATGTTCTCAATTAATGTCTTTTGAAGTATAACAAACAGTTGCTGGAAATCTGATTGTATAAATTTACATGTTAGTTCTGAGACTTGACATAGTATGTGTCATTTGTACTAAGTGCTGTAGGCTCAAACAAGAGGCCTTCAAGGAGTACTTGGAATTTTTTCTACTACTGTGTAGTAATAGTGTAGGATTAAAACTGGTGCTGCTAGGATTAAGAACCTGGCAGGTTTTCCTTCTCCATCCTATGACCAAACTGAAGGACTTTAAAGGTATATTGAATTTGGAGAAGGAATAATATAAACACTTATACTTCCCCCCCCCCCCCCCCCCCCCCAAGTACTTTGGATTTGGTATTGGGAGTGACATCTGTGTTTGGCATGAAATTATTCATGCCGTGATGCTATTATTTCCACCCACTGTCTACTTAATGACCAGTTAAAAGCAGTTTATCAGTGCATAAACCTGCGTTAACAGGTATGGATATGGTTTTAGGGCTAGGGAAATAAAATCCTGATTCGGTAAACACGCTCTGGTTTGGAATGCTAGATTAAGGCTTCTTGCACAGTTAACTGAATGTAAGCTTAAAATGCTATTGGGCAGAATGGGAAGCTCAAGGTATCTCTCCTGAATAAACCCCCAAATACTACTGTTTCTTTTCTAGTGTTAATATGATTTTTAAATAAATAAAGAAATAAAAGCATTGCTTTTAAATTGGCATAGCTTTGTTGCAAGCCTAATCTGACTGAAATGCTTTTTTTTTTATATAGGTACTGATAAAACTGTGGAAGCATGAATGTAAGTGTGTTATTGCTGATCGTTTCACAACCTCAGAAGATGTAAACTGGTTTGACACAGCTGTGGCAAAACTCATTGAGGAGGAATTTGAAGAAACAAAAGCTTTGCTGGATCCTGAAATTGATGCATTCTTTGTTGACTTCTTAAGGGATGCACCTGAAAGAACTGGTAAAGATGGACTCTGATAACCATGGAGATGGCAAGAATAGGGAAGGGGATATGATAAAATAGATACTAATAGAAATATGTCTTAAAAATGCATAGTAAGTTTATGCATCAAGGATGGCTGTTCTGTCCAGTGACTTTGAAGGTAGTCTATGTTACCAGCTGTGGCACATCTTTATATTAATGGGATTTTTAAGCCTCTATTTATGTCCCGGTTATCTGTATAGAAGAGCCTTGTTTCCATTTCCATCAATGTAGTAGATAGACAAAACTGCCAAATAGTAAGCATGAGTCTATATTATTCTAAAATGATGAAAGAAGTGTGGTATGAATGACTTGAAGTGGTGGGGTTGCAGTACTAGATAAAGGGTAGCACTCTAGCTATCATCCCCTAGAAACCTTGTAATAGAACACTGGCTGTGGGCTAATCCAGTACTTCTTAGGACATAGCTGGTACATGATTTTGTAATAAATGAGTACTATTTCAAAATCTCCTGAATGCTAGTAAAACCTCTTAAATTATCCATATGGCTTATAACAATGTCTTTGTGTCTTTTAAATAAAACCACTGTGTCACTGACCTTGCTAAATGACCTGGGAATATTTGTTAGTTGATGCAGAAGAACAGAAAACAGGTGTTTGGGTTTTGGGGAAGGTCATTATTTAAGCCATTGGATGATTCAATTATCTGTGTTCATATCACTGTAATGATAGATAGTGGAGGCAATAAAAGGTTGGCATGAGTGGTCAAATGTCATTTAAATGTCTTCTTGGATAATTGAAGTAGTCAGAAGGCAGTGCCAAAAGGAGAGTAAAGGATAGGAAATGTTTGATCGGAAGGAATCAAACAGAAGTAAAAAGCAAACTGGTGCGAGAAAGTAGTCAAATACATCCTTAAATAACTTGCTAAACTGGAGCAATGTAGAGAGGACTGAAATGTAAGTCAGAATACATACTGAGAGAGTGCAGAGTGACTTTTAATGCAAAAATTTGAATCCACACTAGAAACCATCATGTTCAATTGAAAAATAAATGCAAAAAGAAGCATGTATTTCTCAAAATAACTTGCTTCCTGGTGACAGTTTAAATATACCTGCCTTGTAATGTGTCTTTCAGCATGAAACTTCATCTAAATACAAAGTAGGGGGGCCTCATTTAGAAAGGGCATGTCCTCTCCTCAATATGTTTGTCAGAGCCTTGAGAACCCCTTTCTGTTTTGGCTTTAAGTGAAAAGAATAACAAGTGTAATTTTGTTTTAATTGTCCCTTTAATAGAATTTAGTCTTGCCCATTATGATGGAAGTGTAAGAACAGTAACTGGATTTCTGAGCTCTTAAATATATAAAAAAGTACATCTGACATCAATTTCAGATAACTCTATGCTCAGGTTAGGGATATGTTTACATATACTCTCTGTATCTCTTTGGGTTGTATAGTCACAGTGTATTTGTCCCTGACATGAATACATGAAGACTTGAGATAAAGTAGCTCAAAGATCAGCTTTTAGATCTTAGCTTCACAGAAATTGTTAGTGGTTCTAGTGTTCTTGAGACCCTCAAACTGTTCAAATGTGTTTTATATCAGTTAGTTTTGACATTGCTATTTAGTACTCGTGAATTAATGTTAAAATTATTATAAATAATAAATAAATAACATTAATAATAAAACTTCAGGAACAGGATTAAGCTGATCTAATTCTCTTAAATGGTTTGAAACTGTAAAAACGTCACAGTTTAACTCCTTGCTGTATTCCTTATTAGCTCCTTTATCAGTAGCTGAGTTATTTAAATGTCTCATTCAACTTATAAGAAACTTATTTCCACCTGGAATACTCCTTTTGTTTAACCAGTGTTTTTGCAGGGTAAAATAAGAAATCGGTTAATTTAATTAGGTCTTAATCTAAAAGGGTGTTCATATATGCAGAAACAATACAGAGCTAAAGAATTCTGAAATTAAGGTGACTTCAGGCATACACAGAATGCAATATAAAGGACAGCTGAATGACAATTAATCATCACTTTATTTTGAGAGGTTTGGTTCTATGGTAAAAGGTAATTTCCTTAAACTGGTTTATATATATATATGTATTATATATACATATATATATATAATATATATAGTTTGGGTTTTGGTGTTTTTTTTTTTATTATTTGGTTGGGGGTTTTTTGTTTGTTTGTTTGTTTGTTTTTTTCTTGGAAGCTGCATGATTATTGGACCACTGCTAATTTGTAAAAGCAAAGTATGCAAGAAGGAAATGCAGAAAAAATTAAAATGAGGAAAATATTGCAGATACTATTCTAAATATGATACAGTTTGATTGCTTTTTTCCCCACCTTTACTTCCCTTTCCACTGACTTCCAGAGCTTTACTAAGTATTAAGGAAATACTTATTTTACTGAAAGTAGTTATTTCATTGATTTTAATTCCCCCAGTTAGAGATAATATTGTGAATAATATATTTCTTTGGTAACTAAGAGGAGGCTTAGTAAAACCGATTGTTAGTAATGACTGACCTATGGTAACTGGAAAAATATATCCTGCAGCATATAGATCATGAAATCTTGAAACTAATGGAGCTAGCTATATATAAATAAGAGCAAAATTCTACTGTATCTGCTATTATTTTTTGAGGAAAACCAAGCCAATCAACCAACCAACGAACCAAAAAACCCCATGGTGTGTGCTTGCTGGCACTCTTCCAATGAAGTTTGTCAGTTATTTGCTGATGAAGTATGGGCTGGATGAGCAGCGAGATGGGTTGAAAATTGGCTGAATGGCCAAGTGCGGAGGGTGGTGATCAATGGTACAAAGTCTAGTTGGAGGCCAGAAACTAGTGGTGTACCCCAGGGGTCAGTACTGGGTCCAGTCATCTTCAACATCTTCATTAGTGATGTGAACGATGGGGCAGAGTGTACCTTCAGCAGGTTCCCAGATGACACAAAACTGGGAGGAGCGGTTGATATGCCAGAGGGTTGTGCTGCCATCCAGCGAGACCTTGACAAGAACTTCATAGGGTTCAACAAAGGGAAGTGCAAAGTCCTGCACTTGGGGAGGAAAAATCCCATACACCAGTGTATCTTGGCGACCACTCATCTGGAAAGCAGCTTTGCAGAAAATGACCTGGGGGTGCTGGTGGACAGGAAGTTGAACATGAGCCAGCAAAGTTCCTTTGCAGGAAAAAAAGGCTAGTGGCATACTGGGCCGCATTAGAAGGAATGTTGCCAGCAGGTCGAGGGAAGTGATCCTTTCACTTTGTTCATTGCTGGTGAGGCCACACTGGGAGTGCCATGTCCAGGTCTGGGCTCCCCATTACAAGAAAGACATGGACGTGCTGGAGAGAGTCCAATGAAAGGCCACAAAGATGACTAAAGGACTCTTCTATGAGGAAAGGCTGAGAGAGCTGGGACTGTTCAGCCTGGAGAAGGCTCAGGGAGATCTCCTCAATATGTATAAATACCTGAAGGGAGGGTACAAAGAAGATGGAGACGAGCTCTTTTCAGTGGTGCCCAGTGACAGGACCAGAGGCAATGGGCACAAACTGAAACATGGGAGGTTCTCTCTGAACGTCAGGAAACACTTTTTTACTGTGAGGGTGACCGAGCACTGGCACAGAGAAACTGTGGAGTCTCCATCCTTGGAGATATTCGTAAGCCGTCTAGACACAGTCCTGGGCAGCCGGCTCTAGGTGGCCCTGCTTGAGCAGGGGGTTGGACCAGATGACCTCCAGAGGTCCCTGCCAACCTCAACCTTTCTGTGATTTTATTTGCTGTGAGTGACAATTCTTAGTAATGAAGGGCATGTCACTTTTAAGCATGATTGATGCTCATGAATGGAAAGATGAGACAGCAGCACTATTTCCTCCTTTCCTGTGGGTGGTGAAGATTTGGCAATTCCTTGTGGCTTTCAGATCACTTGATGAAACAAATGTATGCCTTTTCACAGTGAATATAATTTTTTGTACTGTGGTAATTATTCATTTTAGTAGTAATTTTTTTTCCACTAGTGCTATGATTTAGTCAACTTAGAGTGTTTTCCTTTTACAAAAAAGATTTGCAATTTTTAACTGCAGTATTTATTTACCTTCATTCTCTGGTGCTACTTTTGCTTCTAGCATCTAAGTTAATTTCAGTTTTTCATTACTCAGGTTTCAGATTTAGAGAAAGAAGGCTCCTTAGTTTTTGCTGGTTTTGTCTTTGAGAATTAGGCAGCTGAACTTACCATTCCTACCATTGTAGGCAGGGTATAGGCAGCATTCTCATATGTACATCTAATATGTGATATTATGTATAATAAACCTAGTTCTGTGTGGTTAAAGAGACTTCTAATTACCATCACTTACTCATCTCCACATTGAGCCTTCATCAATCATTTAAACGGCTAAAGTTTTTTTACTTGCTTTTTCTTCTAGGTGAAAAATCAGAGGAAGTTAATTTAGATATTCCCAAAATCTATGAGCCAATTTACTCCTTTCATCGGCTACGGAATTGTTTAAATATGTTTTTAAAAACATATAATGAGAACGTCCGTGGTATTGGAATGGACATGGTTTTCTTTGAGGATGCTATGATTCATTTAGTCAAGGTACAGTTTTACTGGATTGCCATTTGTTGTTGTTGTTCACTTGCCCTCAGCACCTATGAGTGGAGGTATGCATGAATCAAGGTAAGTTACTTCTAAAATTGAAGCTAGTAATTCATTGCTAGCAAATATTCTGTCTGTCACTCTGTGACTAGCTATTAAAACTCAACTTTTCTGAAAATGCACTGGATGGAACTATTCTTTCATGTTTATCTTTTATGCCTGGTGGGATCATGGTCCCAACTATTCTAACTGTTTCGACCTTTCTTCTTGTTAATTCTTCTGAGAGCCCTTCCTCTCTTCGGAATGAGTCAAATGAAATTCAGGTTAGGATATAATTGGTTGCTTATGAAGGAGCAGACACAGCAGAGTAGGAATAAATGTAGTCCAAACTTCGTTTGTAGATCCACAGTATGCTCACTTCTTTTAAAGTTCCTTTGAATATGGATTGAAGCTGACCGTAATTTTTAGCACAGCACAGCTTGATAAGATTGTCCACACAGAATAGGCTTCATACGAAGGAGAAGGTTGTTTTGTTTTGGTTTTGTTTTGTTTTTTAAACTAAAAACCCTATTGTTTCTCAGTTTCACAGTGAGGCTATCTGTGTTTCTTATCATAAATTATTAAGAACTGAATATTGGATTTTACCATCCTAACAAATAATATAATAAATATCAAAACAATTTAAATTTAAGTATAGTTGACAAACACATTGCAGCTGCAGTTTTCAGAATTTTTGGGTGGATTCTTGCCATTTCACAAAATTAATCCCTTTCTTTTAAGATCATCTCTGCAAAATGGATTATGTTCTGCTATGGATTTCTTTAGGAAAATTGTTAAACCATCGTCACACTCACAAGTTTCTTGTTTATTCTTAGTAAAACAAAATTATATAAATTCAGGATCTACCCAAAAAAACCTTTCTTTTTTTTTTTTCTTCTTTTTAACTGAAGAGCAACCTGTCTTCATGAATTTCTTATTTGCGTAGCTAGATGCCAAATACCTGAAACGTTATCTTAACTTTCACTTGGATAAAATGAATATATAGTGCTTCTCTGATTCCATATTCTTGAAAGCAGCATTTACAGCTGTGCAGGTCTGAGCTTTATCCATTAGCTAGACTTGAGACACTTTCTAAGAGAAAGCTAGGTAAGCACAATTAAGGTAATGCCTAATCCGAGCTGACCATACTGTGCCTTGAATGAGTTAAAGCTGGGGAATATCTTAAACAGAGAACAAAGCTTCCAATTTACAGCTTGTGTGCCTCTGCCTGGAAAAGATGTACTAGCTATAATTGAAGTGATCGGCAATATTCCAAGGGTGGTGTGCAAGTCTGTTTTTCTTTCTCTGGTTAAATACTAAATATGCTTAGAGTAAGCCTTCATACTTGATTTTATCTTTGCTTATAAAACATGAACCTATGAAAAATAGCAAGTACGTTGCACTCAATACGTAAAACACATGGGTTTAAAACTGCAGGAAACTGACGTGACTGTTTTTAATAACTTGGAAAAAAGTATGTTAGAGGAAAGGCAAGTTAAATAGGTATCCCAGGCTGCTTATTGGCATGATGGAATTCTAGGGGCATCAGAGGGATATTCAAGACAATAGAGAGAACAGGAGCCAATACTCTCTATTATTGCTTGTGCAGAGGAGACCAGCTGCTAACCAGCTGGTTGGTATTACCTTGCCTTTGAGAGGAAAGTGGCTCTATGCTGTTCTGGAAATTAATGTGGGCTCTTCTGTATACTATGAGTATCTGTCCACATGCAACTGATGGGGTGTGGAGCAAGTTTGTCTCCTGTGCTTAAAGGCATATTTTCTCAGCATCAGGTAATGTCTTCTACCTGTTTCCAGATTTTTTTGGCATTGTTTTTTGGCTGTGGACTGTGGGATGGGTGCTGCATGCAGTTCACAGTGCTGAGATTTTTTTTGCTCTGCATTGCAAAGGGTCTGTTTGTTTACCTTGCACTGTCCGGAATTGAAGGGAAATGTGGAGTAGTAGGTAACTACTGCCTTTTGCTTTGAAAGATAAATAACGAAATTGGAAATAAAAGGAGATCTAGCTGGGAGATGTTCCACAGTGACCAAATATTCATACTGATACTGTGCATTTTTATAATCAAGTAAACTAGAAGCTTAAGAAGTTTGATTATAAAGGCAGCATTATTACCTGCTGCAGAGAATGGTGGAGACCGTTTCTCCTGAATTTAACGTGCTTGGGACAACTTGTCTTTCTGGGCACAATGAAGGGGCCTGGAGAGGTGAGTCTTACTAAAGTAGTCCAGAGGGTATGGTATTGGGGAAATTATTATTTCCTTCCCAATTTTAATAAGCTGTCATGCCATGATAGCGCATCGCTAACAAATCACAGTTGAGATTTACTAGTGCTTTGTGGAAGTGTGAGATGCAATTCTACTGATAATTGAAAGTTCACAGTGATGGAATCAAGTGGTTGCTATACTATTGGAAGGTTTACAGAAAATGTTGCAAAGTGCAAATGTCCGTAGAATGTATTAGTAGTAATACAGTATCCCTTAATTAAACCTTAAAATTTCCATTTGTTCTGCATTTGTAATATAACTTTATTACTGCAGTAGCATAGGATTTTTGGGTGTGTAACTTTTACACATTGTAGCAACAAATGACTGTGATCTTACACAGATTTCTCGGGTGATTCGCACTCCTCGTGGAAATGCTCTTTTAGTTGGAGTTGGTGGCTCAGGAAAGCAGAGCTTGACAAGACTGGCATCTTTCATAGCTGGATACGATACGTTCCAGATAATGTTAACAAGGTGAGCATTAATTAAAATTTAAGTAAATAAGTACTTTGTGTTTGAACTCTTTCTATAAATAAAACAGGTTCCCGGTCTCTGCAGTGGGAGAAAGAACAAGCTTAACATAGGCTGAGCGCTGTTGCCTAGAGTGGAAAGACATGAAAATCCTTTGAGACTTACTAAATTTGCTTGATTTGCTACAATAAGTCTGAGCTTTTACAATCTTTGGATCAGTAAACTGTGTGTTTCACAGAATGAGAAGGAATATTGGCAGTGTCAAGTTATTTTTACTCTGTGTCTTTACACAGTACACTAAACTGTACTGAAAATATTTGTAGTTGCAATCTATCCATAATGCCTTGATGAGTTTATCTTGTAATATTTGAAATAACACCTGTGTGAGGAGGTGGAATCCTCATCCCTGCCCATTAACTTGGTAGACCTTATGTATATGTTAGTATTTTGACAGTCCTTTCCAAGTATATCTTGCCTTATTTCATATTGTTCAACCCAATGCAATTTCTTTTGGAATAACTCACAAAAGATATAAAAAGTAAATTATAAATCCTTCTCTGAATATTTTAGAATATAAGCACCTCCCAAAGTGTCTGTAGGACAACTCAATGATCAGGAAATATTTCAACACTCAAATGAGATGTAATTGTAGAGAACTGAAATTATTTTAATTCTTTTGCAGCTGTGTTGGCTGCAGAAGAAATTGTAGATTCACATGTGGGAATACCTCTTGGTGAGGGTCAGAGGATCTATCTGAAACAGGAATGACTCCAGGAGAGATTACAGTACAGTTGACAAAACAAGCAGTAACAAATTGCTGGATATCATTCACAAAGAATTGTGAAACCACTAGAGGGTGAAATATTGAATTAAGAAAGTGGTGTGCAGCTTCCCAGTTGAAGTTGCCGTGGCACTTGGGGATCATAAGAAGGCCTACATAAAGCCCATGAAAAAAAAGTCTAGAGAAAATCTGGGGAACCCATACACCTGAAGGCTTGTAAACCCAATATATGCACCAGATGAATTAAAGAAACTACCATGAAGAATAGACTGAGTGAAGATTTGAATAAACATGATTTTAGGAAATGCTCATCAAAGATTCTGACAAAACATAACCCTGCCTTACAAACCCCTTGGAGTTCTCCAAGTTCTCAACAAGCAAATGTAGAAGTTTGACCTGACTGATAAAATTAAACTCCGTGCTTTCCTAACCTTAAATGTTTATCTAAAACACATCTGATAATTTGTGCCAAAATACCTCTGGGAAAAATTTTGAATCCTTCTTGGATAGAATCATTTGCTCTTTGTTAATCCAAAATTCCCTGTTCTGTGAGTTCTTAAAGATAATAATTGTTGAATTTTAGTTTCATTTAGTTCACCAAGGTAGATGACAGTCATATTGCTAACTCAATGTGTATAACTTAAAGTATTTTTTTCAGGTCAGTATTTTTGTCTGATTTTGAGTAATTAACTGAATAACTCTTCCAATCATTATTTCCCCCTGCAGCTGAAACAAAAGGGCATAGAATATTTGTGTCTTCTCTGTGTACATTTTTAATTTTAGGGGTGTCTTTGCTTTTGAAGTGTCTTATTTATAAGCACATGTATGGAACCTTATCTTGGTGATTATGATATCTTTGCTGAAACACAAAAAATTATCTTCTTAATCATCAAGAAAAAAATTGTAAAACCAATGTATTTATTTCCTGACCTCCTCCCTACTAATGAGGAACTATTGTACAATTTCTGATTTTTCAGGTCATACATAAGATCATTATGGTTACATAAGAAACTCTTAATAAAGTTGCATGCAATCACTTCTCTGTTTTAATTCTGAGTGGGCATCCTAGAAACCTTGGCTTTTTTGCACTGCTTTATCCAGCCAGAGAGATCATTCCAGTGTAACCTTGTGTATTGGATTTACGTGGCAAGGTTTTGGTAGCAGGGGGTCTACAGGGGTGGTTTCTGTGAGAAGCTGCTAGAAGCTTTCCCCATGTCCGACAGAGCCAGTGCCAGCTGGCCTCAAGATGGACCCTATGCTGATCCAGGCTGAGCCCATCAGCGATGGTGGTAGCGCCTCTATGATAACACATTTAAGAAGGAGAAAAAAAACCTGCTGTGCAACAGCAGCCAGAACAGAGGAGTGAGAATATGTGAAACAACTATGCAGACACCAAGGTCAACCCACCACACCTTGTCTAATAATTTTTATGTTTTTTCATCTCTTAGTTTGCTCCTGCTCTCTTTACTTTTTGTAAAATTGTGAGTGCCACCATTGGTGATGACCTTCACCAGAAGGGCCAACTAGTTTGAGTTTTTTAATTAGTCAATGAAATGTAAAGTATCTTATTGCATCTAGTACATGACAGAATACTGTCAGACAGACGACACTTGTTTGTCTTTCCATTTTTTTTCTGGCAAAAGAGAAATAAATAGTATGATAAGACTTCAGGTTTGGTTGGTTTTTTTTTGTTGTTATTTTTGGCTTTTTTGGTGGGTTTGGAGTGTGGGGTTGTGTTTTTGTTTTTTTATTTTTTTTTATTTTTTTTATTGATGTGGAAGGTGAAAAAGAGAGCAGGAAAGAGAAGAATGGATTAGGTATTTAATATGAAACTTCAAAATGAGTTATGTCTTTCCTCCTAATCTAAATGAAAATTCCTGGACTTTGGCACCTTGTTGCCTTAAATTCCAAGGAATTGTTTGCTACTCATGTTTGCTTGTTCTTTTTCTTTTAACTGGGAGCCCTTTTTAAAAAGAATGAATATTAGTGCAACTGTCCTTTCTTGTAGATCATACAACACTTTAAACTTGATGGAAGATCTGAAACTCTTGTACAGAACAGCAGGACTGCAAGGGAAAGGCATCTGTTTTCTTTTTACAGACAATGAGATCAAAGATGAGTCTTTCTTGGAATACCTGAACAATGTTTTATCATCAGGAGAAGTAAGATGCCTTCTCATGATCGGTTTTCTGCTTTTTTGATTTTATAATTCTGAAGTAAAATAACCAAATTTATCTGAATATTCTTTTATATGTCAAGGGTCACACTTTCACAAACTAAAACTCAAGTGCTTTTATTCATTACAGTATTGTAAAAAATGGAAATGATCCATTATACTAGGTTAGAGTGAGACAAAGCTAATGTAAAATTAAAAATGAGCATCATCATTCCATGCAGAGAAATTGCCTAAGTCAGATGCTTTTAAATATGTTGACAAGCTGTCATGTACATGAGAATAGCTTAAAAAAATTGAGACTTGGGGAACATCACCGAAGTTTAACAAAATTGTCTGTTAAATTAAATATCTCATTAGTGTACAATTAGTTTTTGTACGGTAAATTTATGTCCAGAATGGATGGGATGGCTTATATCACTTTTATTTAATTTATTTATTTATTTTTAGGGGTGTGTTTCAGAGAAATTTCTACTAGCTATCAGAATATTAAGAGAAGAAAGCAAAGCCATTGTACATGGATTCTTTGCTTTTCACATGGGAGAGTGGCTTTTACTTTTAGAGCAAGTTAGATTTCAGTGTGTTTAATGGAATCACTTCAGTAAAAATTCTGGTTTAAAGGAGCTGGGTGGGTCCTAATAAATTCAGTGTCTGAAATGTATGTCCCTTCCTGAAATTCTATCTATTAAATGAACCTTATGCTATATACTCTATTTGGATCATCTCATAAAGCATGAAAAAAATCTTCCTTTTTCTCAAAGGTGTCAAACTTATTTGCACGTGACGAAGTAGATGAGATCATTAGTGACCTCATACCCACCTTCAAAAAGGAACATCCACGTAGACCTCCAACCAGTGAGGTTCTGTATGACTACTTCATGACCAGAGTCCATCAGAACCTTCATGTGGTTCTTTGCTTTTCACCAGTAGGTGAAAAATTCCGAAATAGGGCCCTGAAGTTCCCTGCTCTCATTTCTGGATGCACCATAGATTGGTTCAGCCGATGGCCTAAGGATGCTCTAGTGGCAGGTAGGTGTAGGTTTTGTCTTTGCACATATTTAATTCTGTGAGCGGTGGTCATGAAGTTGTTTTAATTGCTTTGAATTTTGCCAGCACACTGGCAGAAGAAACTTACTTGGTTCTAAAATTTGATATAGATGTTTTCTTCTTTAAAGCTTGCTGTATTAAACTGTTGAAATATTTCTAACAGAGGAAAGGATTTGAACACAGTTTGAAGAAAAATTCCCCTTGAAGATGGCTTAAAGGCATTAGTAAAGACGACAAAATACTACTAAAGAAAGTGGTTATTAGTGGCTGTGCCTGTGATCAGGCATACAGAGGAAGGCTGTGATGACTCAGTCCCTGGTGGCTAGCAGTTAGACAGGTTCAGAGAGAAAAAGCAGTTTTGCACGCTTTGGAGGTGAAAGAATACCAGATTCTTGGCTGTACTTTTTACTGAGAGGTGTGGAATAATGTTAAGAATCTGACGGTGGAGAGTAAAGAAGACTGGGGTTTCAGAAGCTGGGTGAAAGCTGACATAGTATCTTGTTGAAGCAAGGTGAAAGCATCTCCCATGTTACAGCTGTCAATAAGTTGATTGATAATTAGCATTTACATTTTAAATTAAATTTATAGAAAACATCAAGAAGATGAATCTCAGATTGCCAATAGCATTGTATAAAGACTTTACTTCCAGAGGTGTTCTCTGCTTTGCAACTATTTCCTCGTGTAATCAATACCATCCTTTAGCAGACCACATATTGGATTCTGAAATGATAAAAATAAAATGCTATTTAAAGTTCAGCCACATACTGAGCCAAATATATATGAGTAAGTGGTACACAGATCAATGGCAGATGAAGATTTAAATTAGATGAAATATTTCTCTTTGTCGTGGTAGGTAGCATTTATATTGCCTTGTTTATAAGCTAAGAGTTTTTCCTGAATATTTACTTACATTTATGTTTTTTCTTTCTTTCCTAAGTATCTGAACATTTTCTGTCCTCATTTGATATGGACTGCACTGCTGATATAAAGAGGGAAATTGTGCAGTGTATGGGCTCGTTCCAGGATGGAGTGGCAGAGAAGTGTTCTGATTACTTCCAAAGATACAGACGTTCTACACATGTGACTCCCAAATCCTACCTGTCCTTTATTCAGGGATATAAAACCACATACAAAGAAAAGCATGCTGAAGTGCAGACATTAGCAAACAGGTAAACTGCTCAGTTTACTACTGTCTTTCTGTAGTTTTCTTCCCCAGATAGGGTATATTCTGATATGCTTCGTTTCAATGCATGGCTTGTCTCTTTGCACAGCAAAAGGATTTTTTTTTTTTTTTTTTTTTTTTTTGAGTTCCCTAAAATTGTGTAACTTGATCAAATATCATAGTTGCTCTTGGCATTTAAGTTAATGACTATATATTTTTTGGAGGGGGAAAAAGGGTAGTGATGTATGAAAAAGCAAGGTGGTGGGAAAAAAAGTGAATATAAATTATACGCATGTATTTTTAATGAGTAAAAGAAAACATCTACATGTAATTTCATAATATATTCACAATAGCATTTAATTTACCGGAGAGCAACTTTTGTTTTCTTGCTTAACAGTTGTATCCTCCTGATATGAGCATGTAAGAAATACCCTTGGCGTTTTTGGTTTTGTGATCATAGAGCCTAATCTAGGCTGCTGAGGTTTTCACTTGTAGATTATTAAAGTGGTTTTGATATATTCATTCTCCTTTTCAGATACTTTATTAAACTAATGAAGTCTATTTGCAGATTTATCTTCATGTCAGAAATACTCATATAGAATGTAAAATTAGCATTTGGTGTATCAATTGGTATCACCCTTAAGAAAAAATGTCTTCCCAATTTTGAAAGATTGGTACAAAGAGCTAGAAGCCTTTAAGAAAGACTCAAACTAGTTTATTTCACTTTGAAACATTCTTTGGCTTCAAAGCCAAATTGAGTTAGAAATCTGTGGTTACATTATGGGTGAAGACTTGTAAAACAGAGAGGGCTGGTCCTGTTTTCTACCTTCTGATGCTCAAATGTACCAGATTAGTTCATGCATGTCAATTTGTTTCACTTAACCTTAGTTGCATAGTCTGAATTGCTTTGGCAGGTGTTACTCATTATTTGTTCTGCTGTATTTGTTTACCAGTCCAAGTACTGCTTAACTTTTGCAATAGCAGCCTCTGTAGAGTCCACTTAAACTTGTTTGAAGAGTCCCAAGTGAGGACTTACATTTTGATAGGCAAAAAGCACTTTTGAAGGGGCATTTTAGTGCTGAATGAGATAAGTGTTATCTTAATGCTCTTTTTCTGTTTCTCTCTTGGGGTTGGTCTTGATTTCAGTATTCTGATTTTCTTAGCCTTTTCAATATCCTCTTCAAACAAGAAACGGTGATTCAAGATATTTGTCAGGATTCTAGTGATCAGAAAATGCTGTCTGCTCTATAGAACTCAGTCCTTTGAGTATCAGGTTGGAGCTCAATAGGGACGGTGACATATGTGGAACCAAGGTATAGGATTTTTATGCAATGATAAAAGCATACTGTTTGAGCTAGAAGTGAGTAAAATTTCAGGCCACACACTCTCTTTACGTAGTTCTTTATTGTTCACTTTCTTGATTCTGAAGACATCGGACACTTGTGTGAAAGTTCCTGTGCAAGTTTTATTTTTGGTGTAAAACCTCTTTTGCTAATGTTTGTTCTGATTGATGTGATTCATTCTGTTGATGGAATAATTTGGGAAGTGGAGTGTAAATTACATAGGGAATTACATGCTGCTTATTTTCCTTTTTTACTCCAGAATGAATACCGGACTGGAAAAATTGAAAGAGGCCTCTGAGTCAGTGGCTGCTCTAAGCAGAGAGCTGGAGGTAAAAGAAAAGGAACTTCAAATTGCCAATGAAAAAGCTGACATGGTATGTACAGAATTCAAATTGTATTGCTGTTTGATGTTTTTGCTCTTTTTATTTCTTCTATTTTAAAAAGATTAATCAAGTAAAAGGAAGTTAAGTGTTGGGAAAAAAGGGATCTTGGAAACTTACAACGGTGACAAAAGTAATCTTTTTTGCGTTTACTGGTTCTGGCATTCAACAGATAAAATTTTAGAACAAAAATTAATACATTTTTCCAACTAGGTGTTTTCTTTAATATTTGGCATGTGGGTTTTCTCACATTATAGGTATTGAAAGAAGTTACTGTAAAAGCACAGGCAGCTGAGAAGGTGAAGGGTGAAGTTCAGAAAGTGAAAGACAAAGCTCAAGCTATTGTAGACAGTATCTCAGTTGACAAAGCCATTGCTGAAGAGAAGTTGGAAGCCGCTAAACCTGCTTTGGAAGAGGCAGAAGCAGCCTTACAGGTTAGTACTTGGACCATGTATAACATTATTTTACTGCTAAGAAGATGGGCTTTGAAAACAAATACAAGATTGCAGGTGCATCGCATAACTCATCAGTTGACAGAAAATGTATGCAAATAAATACACATATTTTGAGGCTTTTTAGGTTCAGTTTTGTTTTCCTTTTTCCACCTGAGTACCAAACCCAAAATATGCAGTTTTTCAGAAAAGGGCAAGTTTTAACTTCCATTTGAAACTATAGTTTATATATGATGTGCTGCAGGTTGATATTAGACCAGTAACTGAATGTTGATACTGTTATAAAACAACTTGTGTGCAATGAGTGAAGAAGTGCCTTCCGTGTAAAAATAGCTATTATTCCATCCAAATCGAAACCTCCTGTTTTATTTTCAGTTTTCACCAATGAATTGCATTTTGAATAAGTTTACTGATCCATTCTTTTCTGCCTTCAAAAAGGAATTTCTTTTTTCTTATGAGTTGTGGCATTACCCAGATTTCTAGCGTTCACCATGGGACTTCATGTCTTTCAACATACTCTTTTTGTAAAGCTTTTTTAATAGAGTGATAACACTGTGCCCATATCTTCATATGATGCATCATTAGTGTCGTGGTTTAACCCCAGCTAGCAACTAAGCACCACGCAGCCGCTTGCTCATTCCCACCTTGGTGGGATGGGGGAGAGAATCGGAAGGGTAAAAGGGAGAAAACTTGTGGGTTGAGATAAGAACAGTTTAATAATGGAAGCAAAATAAAATAGAGCAGTTAAATAAGTAAAGCAAAAGCTGCACATGCAAATAATGCAAAACAAGGAATTAATTAGCTGCTTCCCATCGGCAGGCAGGTGTTCAGCCATCCGCAGGAAAGCACGGCTCCATCACGCGTAATGGTTACTTGGGAAGACAAACGCCATCATGCCGAACATCCCCCCCCTTCCTTCTTCTTCCTTCAGCTTATATACTGAGCATGATGTCCTATGGTATGGAATAACCCTTTGGCCAGTCTGGGTCAGCCCCCCTGGCTGTGCTCCCTCCCAGCCCAGCTGAAAAGTCCTTGACCAGTGTAAGCACTACTTAGCAACTATTTAGCAACAGCTTAGCACTACTTAGCAAGAGCCAAAACATCAGTGTATCAACATTATTCTCATCCTAAACCCAAAACACAGCACAGTACCAGCTACTAAGAAGAAACTTAATTCTATCCCAGCTGAAACCAGGACAATTAGTGATGAAAAAAGATTTTTTTTTTTTGTTGCTCTTGCATGGGATTTTTTTTTTAATGTCTGTTCAGCTGTATAAGAGAGTGTCCCTCAAGGCATTTCTGTTGTGAGCAGCAGTAGTGGGATCTGAAATAAACCTAATACTGGAGGCTAGCAAGGAGCTGGCATCTCAAGAAACAGAAAAGAAAGAAGGAAAAACCTGAAGGATAGATAAATCTCAAAGTTTGTTATGTAGATTTACTGGAAGTTTCTCCTTTCCACTTGAGAGGCTGCCAACAGTTGCGATGGTTAGACTATTGTGACGTTCCTTCAAATCAAAGTCTTCAAAATCTAGGATCATAGAGTACCAAATTGGAAGAGACCTCAAGGATCATCTGGTCCAACCTTTCTAGCACAATCTAGACAAGATGGCTCAGCACTATGTCCATCTGAGTCTTAAACGTGTTCAGCGTAGCGGAGTCAACCACTTCCCTGGGGAGATTATTCCAATGATTGACTGTTCTCATTGTGAAAAATTTACCTCTCATGTCCAATCAGAATCTCCCTGGGAGTAACTTGTACCCATTACCCCTTGTCCTCACCATGTGACTCCCTGTAAAAAGGGAGTCTCCATCTTCTTTGTAGCTCCCCTTTAAGTACTGGTACATGGTGATGAGATCACCTCTAAGCCTCCTTTTCTCAAGCCTGAACAAACCCAGCTCTCTCAGCCTATCCTCATACAGCAGGCTTCCCAGACCCTTGATCATCTTGGTGGCCCTTCTCTGGACCCCCTCCAGCCTGTCCACATCTTTTTTGTATAACGGGGACCAGAACTGTACACAGTATTCCAGGTGTGGCCTGACAAGCGCTGAGTAGAGAGGGATAATGACTTCTTTACCTCTGCTGGTGATGCCCTTTTTGATGCAACCCAGCATCCCGTTGGCCTTCTTGGCCGCAGCAGCACACTGTTCACTCATGTTGAGCTTCCTGTCCACCAGGACCCCCAGGTCTCTTTCCACAGAGCTGCACTCCTGGATTATGTTTTCCCAGGTGCAAGACCTTACACTTGTCCTTGTTAAACTTCATAAGGTTCTTGTTAGCCCGCTCTTCTAGCCTATCCAGCTCTTCCTGCAGGGTGGCTCTCCCTTTCAGAGTGTCTACTTCCCCACTCAATTTGGTGTCATCTGTGAACTTCATCAGGCTACACTTGATCCCGTTATCCAGATCACTTATGAAGATATTGAATAGCGTTGGGCCCAATATCGATCCCTGGGTGACCCCACTTGTGACGGGTTGCCAGTTTGAAAAAGAGCCATTTACCACCACCCTTTGGGTGCATCCCACCAGCCGATTCCTCACCCACTGCACAGACCACTTGTCCAGGCCATAACACATCAGTTTCTCCAGGAGGAGGCTGTGGGGAACCGTATTGAAAGCTGTGGAGAAGTCCAGGTAAACTGTGTCCACCACTCACCCCATGTCAACCGAGCAGTTCACTTTATCATAGAAGGCCACCAGATTTGTCAGGCACGATCTACCCTTGGTGAAGCCTTGTTGGCTTTTCCCAGTCACATGCTTCATTTGACTCGTGATGGCCCCCAGGAGGATCTGTTCCATAACTTTCCTGGGGATCGAAGTAAGACTGATGGGCCTATAATTACCCGGATCCTCCTTTGAGCCCTTCTTGTAGATAGGGGTAACATTTGCCTTCCTCCAGTCCTCTGGGACATCCCCCAATCTCCACGACTTCTCGAAGTTTATAGAGAGTGGCCCCCCAATGACATCAGCCAGCTCTCTCAACACCCTCGGGTGGATGGTGTCAGGGCCCATTGATTTGTAGGAGTCAAGCTCCTGTAATTATTCACGTGCTAGCTCCTTCTTCACTGATGGTGGATCTATGTTTGAATCCTCCTGGATTTTTGTCCCCAACGCCTGGGATCCAACAGTGTTGGTAAAGACAGAGGTGAAGAAAGTGTTGAGAACCTCTGCCTTTTCAGTACTGTTGGTGACTGATTCACCTCTATTGTGTCTAGTATAAGTAAGTTTTCATGGATCTTCTGAATGTATGACTTTACTTTGAGGGAGAGGTGCTTAACAATCACTGACTGTCATGATTTTGAAGGGCAGAGTGGAATGTCTAAATGAAGACTGATGACATGACAGCTGAAAAGAGTGGGATAAGAGAGCAGGTCTGGATCATAAGATCCTGCAACTTAGCTACAGGAGAAAGGTAAAAAAAAAAAAGAACCCAGAGGTGGGCGAGCATTCTGACAAGTGCATAAACAAACAATGCTAACTGGGCAGTGTCTGAGGTATGAAAAGAGCACCAGTGTCCTGTCCTGCATCTTAGAATCATAGAATTGTTTAGGTTGGAAAAGACCTTTAAGATCATCAAGTCCATATTATTACAGCTTACTTTCTGGTTTTGGCTAAAGTTACCAAACCAAAACAATGCTGCTGCTCTTGAAATTTTGGATTCTAAAAAACGAAAATCTGATTTTAAGGAAAAGCTGCACTAGCATTATTGTGAGACTTCACAATGGGGAAAGGTAGTTGGGCTTAATCTTGAAATTCTTGCATGTGCTATAATAAATTGCTTTGCCTGTGCCTAAAGGGGAAAGGAGAACTATCATAAAAGCAAGCCCATCAGCCTGAACACCTGTATTCTCAGTGTGCATTCATTCATTCAGAAACTCCGTTAAGCAAGAAAATTCTCTGTACGAGTCTGTATAGGGCTGCATCTTTCAAAAAATGAATCTCACAGTCATTATGGATTTGCCATCTTCTCACTAGGGATTCCCATAATGGAATTCTGCTTGCAGTGTAGACAAATGTCTATTAAAATATTTGACAAATATAAAGGTCGCTTCCTAGATAAAAAAAAAAAATCTGTGGCTGGTTATTTTGCTCCATTTTTTTTTACATATTTTAGGACTGCTAAATGTTATGTTAAGAAACAGATAGGTACACAACAGTTTATAAGCATTTTTAAGCATTTAGTGAGATTCATTTTTTAAATTTTGAGTAAGAATTGTCAAAGTTCAATAAGACTTAGTTGCACTTTGCCTTGCAATAAAAATGGCACATTAAATGCATAACTAGAAATATATAAATAAATAAATGGAACTTAAATGTAACTCTTTTGCAACAATTTGGATGGTAGCAAAAAAGGCTGGGCTGAATTTCCTAAAGGTCACTAAGAAATACTGGTTAAAGTTTCCATGCAGATATCTGGAAAAACTCTACCGAATTATCAGGTGCACACTGAACCCAACAAGCACCAAAATATTGAAGGGAAACAGAAGGCAGGCAGAAGGAAGGTGATCAGGATAATCTGCAATAATTTGCAATCCCTTTCTTGAAGTACAAACACAAGTAATTAAAATCTTCCTTTATGAATTCCCAGTGATGGATGTGCTAGGCTAGAAGCAAGGTGTCATAACTCCTGCAATAACCTGTTGGTTACTGTTTGTCACTGTCATGTACTCAGGCTGATTAAACTCCCTGTGAATAGGCAAAGCTTCTGATCCAAGTTATGTTTGTTATAGGAGTGGGCCTGCCCATCAGCCATTACCATTGTTCAGTGTTTTTTTTACTCTGTGATGCAGTATGCACTACTGCTCAAATCAGTGCTTCTCTAAGGAGACATCTGCAGTAGACTTTTCTGATAGTCCTTTTTTGATTCATAATGTACAGTAAAGTTATGAGGTATAGTGTTAGATTTGCACCATAGGTTTACTTGGCCTTACTTAATAGGGCCTAGGTTTTCATACGTTATTATAACTAACTTGTTTTTCCTGCAAGCCTGCTTCTACAATAGGAACATTCCCAGTAAGATGAATCAGAAGGTGCAAATCTATATGTGTATCAGGCCTTCTCACAGTTTTCCTAAATTCACCTTCATTTGCTAATTATCAACAAAATGTATTTTCCTTTCTAGACTCAGTTTCTGGTCAGTAGGTTTGCATTTAAAAAAAAACAGGTAAAATTTCAAGACGTTTTTGTTTTGCTCTTTGTTTTGTCAAAAATGTGCATGGTAGTTTTTAGCTTTTAGGTGCTGCTGTAGAGGTAGCTGAGCTGAGGCTTCCTATTAGTTGCTAGGAGGTGGTAGTGAAAATCTGAGGGTCCTTCTAACTTCATGTTTTTAGAGGTAAAATTGTTTTAAATCAAAAATAATATGAATAATTTTTTTCTTCTCCAATGGATTAATGCTGTTGGTGAGCTTGTGCTCTATGTCTTATTAAATAAGCAATAACAGTAATTGCTTTACCTTTTGATTTAAATTCATAGACAATAAAACCTACAGATATTGCCACTGTCCGCACACTGGGACGACCTCCTCACCTCATTATGCGTATCATGGACTGTGTGCTACTGCTCTTCCAGCGAAAAGTGAACAATGTGAAAATTGATCAGGAAAAATGCTGTACTATCCCATCATGGCAAGAATCTTTGAAACTGATGACAGCAGGGAACTTCTTACAGAACCTACAGGTGCTCGTGCAACTTTCTTTTTGATATTTTTTTAATTTAAGAAAATAGGGGACAGGTTTTTCTCTGATGTTCACAGAAGAATAAATGCGCAAGGGGAATCAGACACACAATAGATTGGAAATGTTAAGTGCTTAAAAATAAGTATGTCATAATGAAATAAACTTGAATCCTTCTGGCAAAGTCAGGTCATAAATCAATTATGGTTTCTCCTAAGTAAGGCAATGAAATTACTTTTAGTGACAAATGATCCAAAGCTTTAAGCATTTGTTTTGAATAGCCATTACTTATCTGTTTCATTAAAGCTGATAGAAAACATATTTTTTCTGGTACCTAACATTTCATTAGTTTTCAGCAATGCAACTTGTGCAGTGGCTTGCAAAGGAATAGTTGATTGTTAGGATGTACGAAATCAGATTTTTTTGAAATTTGGGATTTTCAGCTCCTTAGCATGTGTCTAGGGAAATGGGAAGAGTAACTAGTGAATAAACCCCTGTTCATAATTTAAACTAATAATATTGTGATTAATCTACTCAGAAGAAATTGTACCTTGTTCTGCCCCACTGGATGTTATTATCTTTGATTTCTGCATTTTGAGGAGCTTACTTAATCTGTCTCTGGTCCAGTGGGAAATCACAGATGGCAGGCTTGACCAACTTTGTATGGTTGGTAGTGCTATGCATGCTATTCGTGTAGTATTCACATTGCATCTACTCGTAAGGATTTTTAATTTACTGAAGACCTTCAACATTTCATTGCTTGTGCATAAATAAACCTATTTGTGCTTCAGGGAACAACTATTTTTCAAGTTCATCAGTGATGGACTTTCATTATACCTTGTAAATAAATCTTTAAAGAAGGCCAAACTTATATAGAATATTTGACTATCAAAATAAATTTGAGGGAGAAAATTGAGAGCTTTTGGGGATGAAAAATGGAAGAGATGGTTTTTTTTTGAGAAAAGAGAGGGTCAAAATAAATTCTTAAAATTGAAACACATTCCACTAATAAGAGATAAGGTAATTTAAGGAGAAGATAGCTGGCTTGCCCTTTGAAAGGACTGTCTTGTAGAATGTATGTTTATGAGCCAGAGCTAAGCTTTTCTTTTTCTTTTTGAAGATTGTTAAGTTACTTATTCATTATTAAGGAAAACGGAATTTCAAGCAGAATATCAGTGATATTTTGTATCAACAATTAGCTGTGTAATGGTAATGGATAGCATAAGATAGCGAAGATCATAAATGAAGGCAAACTTTTTTCCATTTTGTAAGAATATAGAACAGAGTGGAATGACTTTGGCAAGCTCTCAAAGGTGCATGAGACAGAGAACTTCATATTAGCTGTTTGTAAGTAACATTTGTGATCTTGGTAGTGTTCTGTGTGTGCTGAAGTACATATATGTATAGTTTACATATATTATGTACATTATGTATATTGAACTTTTTTTTTTTTAGCAATTCCCAAAGGACACAATTAATGAAGAAGTGGTAGAACTTTTGAGCCCTTATTTTGAAATGGTGGACTACAACATTGAGACAGCTAAGAGAGTATGTGGGAATGTTGCTGGCCTTTGCTCATGGACCAAAGCTATGGCTGTATTTTTTTCCATCAACAAAGAAGTATTGCCTTTAAAGGTAAGTCTGTTAATCAGTGGGAGGCACACAAACACCCTTTGCTCCTTGTCCTCCCTACCTGTGTGCACTTGAAGATTTCATCTGCTGGAAACATCAGCTGCCTAATTCAACTGGTGCATGCCTCTGTAGGAATTTATTCTCTAGAAAATAGTAAGTCTACAGTAAAACATATTTCGAATGTACTACCACTTGTAAGTTGTCAAAATTAAGACAGAGATTGTGCAGTTTTATGCCTTTGGGCCCCTTCTGAATGGGGTTGAAACAGCTTTCATCTGGTTTAATTCACTATTGCAATTGCTTTACTTTAATTAAGAATTGAGTAGGAAAAAACTCAAGATCTGGTTCTTTTAAGGTTCAGGATCTGAGTTCATAAGACAACTGTACAGAGACTCTGTTCATAAGTGTTATTTAGAGAAAAACAGGCCTAAATAGTTGTTAAAAGGTAAGAATGAAAGTCAGGAAGAACATGGTCAAGCACGATTTTAACACAGAATAGCATGTATTTATAATAGGAATGACTGAGAGGGAAGCAAGATTTGTAGTTAGAGGTAGTATCTTTCACTAGACAAAGCATATTGGTTGGAGAAATCAAATAGGCTTCTAGTGGCATCAGTCTTTTTTGCAGGCCAGATCAGACTAACTTTTGTGTCAGATGGAGAATGGCTGGTATTCCCAGAAGTTTTTCTAATTATGTTTTCTAATTGATGTTAGACCAACTGCAATAAGAAGTCACTTTGTTGTAAAACGCAAACAAAAGGTTTTAGTGAATGATGAAATCTCTACTAAGCAGTTTGATTTTGAAATGTAGTACAGTAAAACTCTGAGGTACATTATAGCAAATGCTTTGAGATGTTGTATGTATGAATACACTTTTATATTTGTATGCTTCATAGGCTAATTTAGCAATCCAGGAGAATCGACTAACCACTGCTATGCTGGATCTGCAGAAAGCTCAAGAAGAACTAGGTGCCAAGCAAGAAGAATTAGATATTGTGCAGGCAGAGTATGAAAAAGCGATGAGAGAAAAACAGGTGAACTGCTCTTTACAGAAAAGAAATTGCCACCCGTACTTTAAAGAAAACTTAATGCATTCTCTCAGTTTCACTATTAATCCTTGGAAAGGATGTTGACTGTATTTATGACAGATGTTGATAGTTTGTCATATATTTTTTTCATCCCACTTCCCCTCCTTCTCTGCACGGTGATATAAGTGTTCGAGAATATATTTTTGAGCTGTTGTTTAACTACTGGTTTAATTAGATGTAGAGATTTTTCTGGCCTATCAGATACATGACCGTAAACCATATTTCTTGGTGTATGGTTTTCTCTAGACTTTGCTTGAAGATGCTGAGCGTTGCCGTCATAAAATGCAAACTGCCTCAAGTCTTATAAATGGTTTAGCAGGTGAAAAAGAGAGGTGGACAGAGCAGAGTAAAGAATTTGCTGTGCAAACCAAGAGGCTAGTGGGTAAGCTTTTGTCCACACCTTTGAACTAGGAAGTTAGTCACTTGAGTTGTAATGGGTAGTGAAACTGAAAGCATTTGAAATTTCAAACTTTCCTTTGTAGCTTAACTTCCCTGTTGCTAAAATTAGGGTAATTGTTATTAATTCTCTTGCTAAAGCACTGCTAGGTAAAAAATGCAATATAAGACTAAAGTTCATATTTAAAAAAAATAAAATAATACAGTGACTGTGTATGCTGTGCATGGGCTTTTACCTGATACGTATAACATGCAGTGCATACTTGGGACACCGATGTTTTAACTTGACTGATGTTTGTAGGCAGCAGTCCAAAGAGAGATATGTTAGCAAGTGCCAATAAAATGTCTATAACTGAGAATACATATGGAGAAGAGGAAGACTGATATCCAGGCATTGACATTTATATGTAGAAATCAGTATTTTTAAATGCAGTTATTAATGTTCATAAAACTTTTGTTTCTTAGAAGTTAATTTTTATTTTATAAATATGCACTTGGAAACTAAAGTATTTTGTAATAAAGAATTAATTTATTAGTTAGATCAAGTAAATGAAATTAATCTTGTCCTTTATTGTGGTCTGAAGTTTCTTCTCTGATTTTTGCCTTGAAATGCTGTAAAAAGCAGATATTGTTGTATAGGTTGTATTATAGTAGATAGCTTGTATTTTATTTGCTGGTATAATATGTATATGTGCATTATTAACTTATTAAAAATACAGAATACCTTCTCCACACACTCATCGTGGGTTTTTTTTATACATAACTTGAAAAAGTCTAAAAAATATTTAGTACTCAGTATAAAAGTGCAGTATCTTCTCCAGTTTCGAAGTTACCTCCATAATGATGTAGGTTATAATTTTTTATTAGTAGTAGTAATAACTCTAATTGATTTGTTCTTAATTAGTACTCCTAAATAAAGGATCTTTTCTCCCCAAATAATATTGTTTAAGCCTGTTCTCATGATTGTGCCAGGAAATGATGGATTTGCAAGTTTATGAGTAAGTTTATTCTGCCATGTCCTGGTTGTGCAGGGTTTGGTGTTTGGAATAGCGTTACGTACGTGTGCGTGTGTTGGGTTGACCTGGGCTGGCTGCCAGATGCCCATCTCTTGATTCCTACAGTTGCATTGTAAGGACAAAGTAAACGTGGCATCTACTGAAATGTAGCATTGTCTTGCTATATAATGAGCCTTGGGGAAAAAGGCTGATTTGTCTTCTTTATGGGTCAAAGTGTGTTCTTCGCTTACCAGCCAAAGCATATAACAACTAGCAAAGGAAGCAGCTCATTCATGAATAGAATTTGCAAAGTGGTAATGTTTTGTTTTCTTTTTTTCCTTTTTCTCTTTAAGGTGATGTACTCTTGGCTACAGCTTTTCTGTCCTATTCTGGTCCTTTTAACCAAGAGTTCCGCAGTCTGCTGTTAAATGACTGGCAAATGGAAATGAAAAGTCGGAAAATCCCCTTTGGTAACAACTTGAACCTCATAGAAACGTTGACTGATGCTCCAACTATCAGTGAATGGAACCTGCAAGGATTACCAAATGATGACTTATCCATACAGAATGGAATCATTGTCACTAAAGCATCTCGTTACCCTTTATTAATCGATCCACAGGTGCAGGGTAAAATTTGGATTAAAAATAAGGAAGACAGAAATGAACTTCAGGTAATAGGAATGCTGGTGCTTTCATAATCCCTATTAGCTTGCAAAACATTACAGTTCAGTGATTGAAATAATACTTAGCAAATGCTTTTTATATAAAATGCCTAGTCTGGGTATAAAGGACACATCCGATATGTTTTGCTAGATTTGAGATTTGGCTAGATATGAAAGTGTACATTTTAAGCTTATTAGTACCAGTGACTTGATTTGTTTAATGAATTTATTTTAATGAAAAATAAACTGTTGGAAAATAGGTTGGATGGGTAATGTCTGATAAGGGCTGAAGCATGTTTGCAGAGTACTATAAGCATTAGAAGAAAGAAACCAAATAAGTGATTAATACAGGTTCATATAAATGTTTAAAAATTAAGATGCACAGCCTGTATTTTTATCATCTTTTAATCAGAAATTATTAATAATTTGTGTTTTCTTAACGTGGATGTCAGGTGCTAAATATTCTGCAAATACACAAGCAAGACAGTATTGCAACATGTGGTCTGAGGCAAGATACACCAATTCAATACAAATGGGAAAATACAAGAAAGAAAGTCCTTGCTTGCTACAATTATGATTACACCAATAAACCAGCTTTTTAAAAAGATATCCCTGAAAAAGATAAAGAGGAGTTTGAAGGATGATAATAGAGTGGCTCCGAGAGTATTACTAGGAAATTACTTTCATTCATGTTGATTGTTATCTCAGTGCGGAACCCTTAAACGGTGGCCTCGCTAGTTGTGTTAAAAAATGATTATTGGACTTTAACTATGGAGTTATAAACAAACTAAGCTGAATGTGCTTTGTGTACATGTTAAAAATTAATCACAATTTTACTGAGGACTACTTTTTAAAGCGAAGACTATTTAATGGTTTGTTCAATATAAACACCTAATTTTCAAAGGAAAAAAAAAATCTTGGAATTGTCCTTGCTGCAGTTTGACTTGGGGATGTTATCCAAGATAAAATTGAAGGTGATAAAAGGTTTCTGTGAATTTCTGGTCTAGTTGCACTCATAGGATATCAAACTTTAAGTGCTCAGTGTTGCTTTGCTTCTACTTTTGTACTTGAAAAATAGAAGTTTGCATTCAATGAGGTCTGAGAATACGGTACACTGATGCTACCTTTTCTTGTGGTCACAATCTTTGCCTTAATCCTAGTCTAACCATAGGATTGTTATTTTTGTCAATAAGTTAAAGAAAATGAAATAATTTATAAATATAAAACAAACAAAAAGCCTAGTAACTGGGCATAACATAATATATAGGTCAATGCGTATATTTTTAGGTCACTTCTTTGAATCACAAGTATTTTAGAAATCACTTAGAAGACAGCCTTTCTTTGGGAAGACCTCTTTTGATAGAAGATGTTGGAGAAGAGCTTGACCCAGCGCTTGATAATGTTTTGGAAAGAAACTTCATTAAAACAGGTTCAGCCAACAAGGTAAAAATACAACAAATGAGCAAAGAAGTGGAAACAGCCCCCTGCTTGCCCTCAACAAAATAACTCCTCATACGTATATGACTATAAAAGATTAAACTCGTATTTAAATTTAATGCTAATACAAAAAAAAAGTAGAGTTTAAGTTCAAGACCAGAAATCGTTAATATATTTAGCCTATAGAGTTCCTTATACCTTTGGTTATGACAATTTTTAAAAATTGAAATCATCTGTGAATGAGTAATTTGAAGTGTTCCATAGATATTCTCAACAAATTCTTTGCATCAGATGTATAAATTAAAGCTGGATTTTTATGCCCTTGAACAGAAAAATGTAACCTTTGTTTCTACATGCGGTGTCTGAAAGAGCGTACTGGTTCTTGGTATCTCAAGACTTCTTTTTAATACTTTTCTTAAGGTGAAAGTTGGTGATAAGGAAGTAGATGTTATGAATGGCTTCAGACTTTACATTACTACAAAACTGCCAAATCCACATTACTCGCCTGAAATTAGTGCTCGAACCTCCATCATTGACTTTACTGTGACCATGAAAGGTCTTGAAAATCAACTCTTAGGCAGAGTCATTCTCACAGAGAAAAAGGTAAAACAATTAATTGTATCTTTCCTGGCTATATGTCTTACATTTACCTGTAGAAGGTTTTACTTTCATTTTAAGTTATTACTCTCACTCCCATATTTTCAGGGTAACTTTCTGGCTCTCTCTATTGTCATTATTCTTAATATAACCTAATCACAGCGATTTAAAAGCTGGCACAGAAGAGATTGATTCATTCAAGTAGAAGTTTCTATTTGTCTTTATTGTCGCAACTGCACCGTACTCACCTTATTTTTCCTGCCTCAATGAGTTATAACATCATGAGAATGGCCTGTGAAAAGGAAAAGGGCCTGGAATAAAAACTGATAATGTTCTGTCTACACACTGTGGAGCTCATGGCAACATAACCTGGTGTGAAGGACACAGTTACTTCCTTGCTCCAAGGGGAAACAGGCTAACTATCTATTTTGACATTGTAGATGTATTAGTTGAGGAAGTCCAAGTTCAGGAGGACAATCCCAGTAAACATGCCACCAGCAGTTCTGAAGGGAGGCTGGTTGGTGTAGAATCAGAAAAGTTTGTGTTGGAAGTGACCTTTAAAGGTTATCTAGTCCAATCCCCCTGCAATGAGCAGGGACATCTTCAACTAGATCAGGTGAATAAGAAAGAATCTTCTGAACTATTGGACACCTAATCGCTGTAACTACAAGATTAGGCAATGTTGAAGTCAAATGAGACACTATGCATCTATGACTGTGTATTTACTAAGATTTTGGTAATAGTTCCAGTTTACCTTCACTAGATAGAGAGGAATGTGGTGTTCCCTTATTGTGGCATCTGTTGAGGTCCTCCTGTCCTCCTCCCCTGCCTCCCCCAATGTAAGATGTTCCTCCTTAATGGCCTCAGTCATCTTGTTAATGTCAAGTAGTTGCATTTCATTCCTGATCAGTCCATGGAGCTCATGAGAGAAATCATACTCGTTCTATGAAGGCTTATATTTTGTCAGACAGCTTCATCGCACCAGCAGCTTCGCTTCAACCAGTGACAGCTTGTCAACCCACTATGTAATGGAATTATCTCTGTCTGAAACATACTGTGATGTGTATATTCACAAAGCCTTATGCCAAACTTCATTTCTGGACCGTGCAATACAGTACATTCCTCAAGATGACAGTCATGTTATCAGCAAATTCCTCCAGTCATTGCAGTTGCTGTATGCCTGCTTGGAGGACACAGAAAAGATAGGAGCTTAATTTTTCTCTGAGGTGCAAAGCAATAAACCTAGAAGTAATGGACCCAAGTTGATACATGGGAAGTTCTTATTAGATATTAGGAAAAAAATAATTACATTGAGAGTGGTCAAAACCAGGAACAGATTACCCAGGGATGTTGTGGAATCTCCATTCTTGGAGGCTTTCAGGACTCAACTGGACATGGCCCTGAGCAACTGACCTGCTTTGAGCAGGGGGTTGGACTAGTTCATTTCTGGATGTCCCTTCCAAACTAAAATTAGTCTACTGTTCTATGGTATCTTGGCCACTAACTGGGAATGTCTAATGGGTGGACATGCTGTGCTCTCTGGACCAGCTTCTCAGAGTGGTGTACTTGCTACTGCTTTGTTTGTGAGTATCTGGGGATAGTTCTTCCAGATAAATGACCAGTGGACAACTTGACAGGCAGGAAGACTTTCATAGAATATACTTGCCACTTTTCAGTTTGTTTGGCCTATGTTTTTGCAGCCTGTGGTTCAAGGTTTCCTGAAGAGTCAATTCGGACATATCTCACTGTCCAAAAACTTTTTTCCTGTGATATCTAATTATGCACCTTTGGGAATTTGGGGATTTCCCTCATAAGTGTCTGGATTCTTGCTACCTTCTTGTAGCCTTTGGTAGGGAGGTGGTGGAATTAATTTAACCATGAGACAGTTTGCCAAATGATTTAAGCAGTATGACTGTTTCCTGATATCAAGTGTTAGAATGTACGTGTGGAACTTCTGCCCCAAAAAAGAAGAGATTATTTATCCAAAGCTAGTGTTCTTCAAGGTTTGTATGTACATTTATGTCCTCCTTGCCATTCTACTGTCTCTAATATGGTTCTACACTTAGAATGAATGAGATTTAGACGTGCAACGAGGAAAAGGAGGGTTTACAGCACATCATTTAAAGATTCTGCAAAGTCTGACTTTCCGTTCCTGTGTTGGCTGGTACACCCATTGGTAGAATCTGTGTGGCATACCTCTCAAAGAATTGATTGATTACTGCTGAGAATACCGGTACTGACTTCTTCTTTCCCACTAGAATGTTAAACAATTTGCAAGGTGTGAGCTAAGCATAAGAAGGTCAAAGGGTAGCTGCTATATCTGTATAAATTTAATTCTACTGTATTTCTTGTAATAATTGGATTTGAGAGACTTGATATATCTGAATGTGGTATAACTTATGCTGTTTTAATGATATGATTGTTTTGATACATTGGCTGTTACAGAATTTCACAAAAAACTTGCTTATTTAGTGTTGTAGAAATAGATGTGTCAGGTTAGTAGTGGAGTTATAATATACAAGAACTATTTATGGCTTTTTGAATTTTCACATTCATATTTCAAGATTTGTGGTGGAAAAAGGCTTAAGTCTTGTAATGATCAGTTGATGCTTCTTGCACTTGTGAATTATTTTGTGACAGAATGATATAAGCTATGTAGCAGCTTTAATATTTGTGGTGGGTTGACCTTGGCTGGATGCCAGGTGCCACCAAGCTGCTCTATCACTCCCTTTCTCAGTAGGATGGGGGGGGGAGAAAATGAGATGGAAAACAACCTCATGGGTGAAGATAAAGGCAGTTTAATAAAAACAAAAGCAAAGGCCACACACGGAAGCAGAAGGAAAACAGAGATTTTATTCTCTACTTCCCATGAGCAGGTGATGTCCAGCTACTTCCTGGGAAGCAGGGCTTCAGTATGTGTAGCAGTTGCTTCAGAAGCAAACGTCATAAATAACAAATGCCCCCCCTTTCCTCCTCCTTCCTCTTCACTTTTATTGCTGAGTGGATGTCATATGGTATGGAATATCCATTTGGTCAGTTTGGGTCAGTTGTCCTGGCTTTGTCCTCTCCCAAGGTGTTGCCCACCCCCAGCCTACTGCTGAAGGGGGGAAATGTTGGAGAGACAGCCTTGATGCTGTGCGAGCACTGCTCAGCAGGAGCCAAAACACTGGTGTGTTATCAACACCTTTCTAGCTACCGATACAAAGCACAGCACTATGAGGGTTGCTATAGGGAAGACTAACTCCATCTCAACCAGACCCAATACCATATTTTATGAATAACAACAAGATTCTTGGGTACAGCCTGTAAAATGACGTCAGCTTGTGAAAGCAATTCCATAAAGCTGGATTTGAAATAGCCTCTTTGGTGCAAGTTCCTTGAATTTATGTATATGGTAACTTGGCTTAGTTTTTTTGCATCCTTGATGTTATGGCTGGAAATTTTTTAAGAAATGCAGAAAACTTTCAACTGTGTACTCTTCCTGATCTGCAAAAAGTATTTAAAAGTTTAACAGATGGATTTTTCACTAAGGTTTTCATCTAAGGTGACTTCACTTGCTTGAGGCTGGTCATTCTGTTTCCAACTTGTTTCTCAGGCTCTTCTTGTGAGGAAAACTTAGCTTTCTCTTTTTTAAATTCATTGCACTCTAAAATATGTTTAACCTTTTAAACTGAACTCAGCAAAACATGATATTTAATTTGGCTCAGAATGATTTCTCAGCATGATAATTATTATATTTAATTGGATGCTAACATTCTTTTAATGCTATACTTTTAAAAATTGTTTCTGCTTCATCAAACTTGCATAATGCTTCTCTTGCTTCCTAATTGCTACCTGCTTTTCTTTAGTTCCATTAGGCATCAGTTGATTAAAATCAAGTTAACTGTAGTTTTCTTGTCTTTTTTCATCAGTTTTTGTCAGAATCTTTTGAATCTATATGCACATCTTCTAAGTTATGTGACATTTACATTATTCTATGACAACAGTCCCAATAAATCTTTTCTACCTGATGATGATGATGAAGTTTCAATATACCTTTTGTACAGTGAGAAGAACAGAACCTCAATCTGATAATGAGATGAAGATGATTTTTTTTTTTTTATTTCCTTTTTAAGATAAAAGGACTTTCTTTACAAGAACTAAATGCTTCAAATAATACTTAGGAATGTTAGCAGAATGTAGGAGTGAGAAGGCCAAAAGTTTAGAACGTGGGAAAACAAGAAAACAATTTCAAAAGTTGTAACAGTGTTGCAAATCTGTATAAATGAAGGCTACTCAAATGGGGGAGTAAAACCTTTCCTTAAGCCTTGCTGAGATCTCAGGTTCATAATGCCTCTAGTGCTATATGAAAGATCATGTGTTTGTTTGTGTTGTCCCTTTTTCTTTGGACTAGTAGCAGCCTGTCTGTGGTTCTGAAGTGGACTTGGCAAAGGTGGAGTGAACACACAGCTTCCAACTTTGGAGAGACATTGTTAAAACTATCCACTAGACATTTGCAAACAGTGAAGCAGTACTTCTGTAGACTTAGCTAATATTTCTGCCAACTGGCTCACTTACTGTTGATTCATAAGATTCATATTATCCTTATCTTATGAAAGACCCTTAACCCTTCCTCTCCCTTTTTCTCTTTTTACTTCATTGTATTGAAACATTTTGTATTGTTTCAATGGAGTATTTTTATCTCTGAGGGGTTAATTTCTAATAAATTTTTAAAGTTTAATTTTAAGAGTCGTATAAGAATGAACTGAAAGGTCTTTTATCTCTGAAGAACATATTTTTCCAGATATTTTAAACTTTTTTTTTTTTTTAATGTAAAGCTATTAATCAACAGGTATTCATCTTTTATATATGACCACTGGAAAACAAAGTAGGTATATAAACCACCCAGCTTGTATTACTAAAAGTAATCAACTAAATACTTTTAGTGAAGCAACTCGATTTGAGTTCTACATGCTTTCTTTTCTTAATCAATGAAGCATTTTAGTGAGAGACTGAAGTTATCCCTGTTTGATGGAGGAGTATTTTTAGATGCACTTCTTGAAGTATTTGATGCTTGATTTGTTGACTAAGGATGCTCATTATTACTGAAACTATGTTTTCAATATCATGATTGGAAAACAGGGCATAAATGAGGATGGCATTAGATGGAGGGAAATAAAATCCTATGTCTGGAAAGGTATTTGCACTTGTCTTTGTCTGAATCAGAAAGAGAAGAAAAACAATTACTCTTCTGAACTTCTAATTCTATTAGGGCATGTTATGAGCATGCTCCATAGTATTTGTTGAAATGATTTGTTAATGCATACTTATGTAGCAGGTTCAGAAACCTGTCAGTAGACCTGCTGTCAGAAACATGACTGGAATTCTTTCCCCAAATTAGTGCAGTTACTCTTGACCTACACTGTTTTAGTAGGATCGGTACTTTTAGAACTAAATACCTAGTTTTATTTTGTCTTTATTTTTGATTACTCATCTGTTTTCCAAATATTACCATGTATTCCAACAGGAATTAGAGAAAGAAAGAACAGATCTTATTGAAGATGTGACTATGAACAAAAGGAGGATTAAAGACCTAGAAGATAACCTTTTATTCCGACTTACAAGCACTAAGGGTTCTCTGGCAGATGATGAGAGTCTAATAATTGTATTGAGTAACACTAAGAAGACTGCTGAAGAGGTAACACAGAAACTGCAAACTTCTGCTGAAACTGAAGTACAGATCAACTTGGCCCGTGAAGAGTACAGACCTGGTGAGTGAAGGTAGTGATGAAAGACAAGTGACTGGAGTGTATGGTTAAAACTGCAATACTTAAAACTGCAATACTTAGAGTGAGAGAAACGGTAGGATGAGATCAGGAAGACCGTAATGGGTGGGAAGGATCTGTGTTTTCCTGTAAGTAAAATGGATCTAGGAAATGTCATATTGAGCTATGGTGGAAAAAACAGTCAATGTTATGCTTCATGTGGAATTTATAAAATGGAATGATCTATTCTCTTCCTAGACTTCCCATTGGTCTATATACAAGTGTACCTGTCCATCTAGTTTACTGGGTAAGAAATGTGGGAGGGCTTGGTCTTTCTTAGCTGTTAACGTGTTGATGCTTTTTATGGACTGTCAGTGAGACTAGTCATTAGGGTATTTAGGTAACTGTATGTTTGAGTTCAACATGTTGACATTCTTTTAGGGGGCCGGTATAATCGTAAATGCTTTTTGTATCTGTTGGGATGAATGCTTTGTTTATCCTGTTATAGATCCGTAAGTTATTGTAGTCAGCGCTTTTAATCAGTCTTTTGGCTTTTAACTGACAGGTGAAAACGTGAAAAAAGTGAAAACCAAAAAGCTCTCTACAATTAAGTGTTATACCTGCATTTTAGGAAATGTGTAAAATGGTACAGTTAGTGTACCAGAAATCATTGCAGGTTTTGTAAACCCTTTGTATTTAAAACTAAATGCTGAAAATAAGTTAAATCAGTGCTGGGTAAGTTAAATAAATATAGTTCATTTGGCTTTTATATGACTCCTGTAAAGTCTGTGAAGAGAAATTTATTTGGATACTTAAACAGTACTTCAAACCGTCTTTTTTCTTATATGTTCTACTGATGATCTGAATATTGCAGTATACTATCCAGATGCTCTCCAAATGTGCTCATATTTGCAAAGTGGGCTTTACATAGTATGCATTAATTACAGAAAAGATATTTTTTTTTTTTTTTTTCTGATGTATAAATGAGGATTAAATTAAAATTTTAATTATTTTTCTGGCCGGTAAAGAATGCAGCAACTCAAGGATCTTCAGTTAGCATTAGTGTTAAACTCACTGTACTTGTTGTAGAGAGTTAGTTTTCTGCTCTGCATTTCTACTTTGAACACAATCTTGTTTCCTGTCCTTCAGTTGCAACTCGAGGTAGCATCTTATACTTCCTTATTACTGAGATGAGCATAGTCAATGTGATGTATCAGACTTCGCTTCGGCAGTTTTTGGGGCTTTTTGACCGCTCCCTGGCCAGGTAATTTAGCTAACAATAAGATTAATTTGTATTTACCTAGTCCTGGAGGTGGTTGTAGTACAGTAAAGATTTGTTGTAAACTAATGGAGGAAAGAAGAGTGTTGCTTATTACAATCTTGACAAGAATTGTTAGTTTAAATACCCATAAGCTTTTGTCTGTTATTTACCAAGGCAAAGAACCTTTCAAATGTACCTGCAGTCCTTAAAAATTAGGCATTAGGTAATGAAAAACTTTTATACTGTGTTGATTTTCAGCTGTGCAGAAAGGCCTGATTACAAAGGAATTTTTTTTGTTGCTCCTTCAGTCTGACTGTTGTTGCTAGCTTGCTGATATTCTGTGTTTGTGATTTATTATTTTTTCATGTTTTGAAAGTTCTGAGCTATGGCTTTTTGTCTTTACATAGTATTCCCTTTAATAAAACCTATGGAAATTGACATTCAACTGCAGACCCTTCTTCCAACAGGTCTACCAAGAGCCCTATAACTGGCAAGAGGATTACTAATATTATTGAACATATGACATATGAAGTGTTCAAATATGCGGCCCGAGGACTCTATGAGGAGCACAAATTTCTTTTCACATTATTACTTACATTGAAGATTGATATACAAAGAAACAGAGTGAAGCATGAAGAATTTCTGACACTTATTAAAGGTTGGAACTATGGAACAATTTTAAGTAGAGCACATATATTATTGTAGAAAATTTGTGAGCTGTAACTATACCTCCTAGCCAACCTGCTGCTTCTTTTTGCACATGAGAAGCCAGTCTGTTGAAAGAATACAAGCTTATCATTCTGTTCTGGTGACAGACAACATTGTATGGTAGTTCTAATTTATAGCAGCATACTGAATATTGATAAATACAGTTTTGACAATCTTGAGAAGTTAAAAAGGAAATTGTTAAGTATCCTTTCAGTTGACATTTATGTCTACTGCTCAAATACCACCAGATACGTGTTTGACTTAGAAAAATTATTTTTATACTAAACATCTTTTAGTTTATTTGGTAACTGCAGGAGGATGAGCAAGTAAATAGGAAGAGACAGTGATGCTAACAGTTTAAAAGTATATCAGACTGTTAGCTGAATATTACAAGTTTATGGCTTTAGTCTTAACTGCATGCAACCACTGTGTATCTTCACTTGAAAGCTTGGAGTAATTTTGTATTACCTATTCAAGATCCTTAATATTCCAGGCAACATTTATTTATGGATTATAACTGTTAATCTTTCCATATTGAATCTTCAGAATATCTTTTCCCAACATGCATTTATTTCCAGGCACATTGCGCAAAGTAGTAGTAAATCCTCAAAGGAGAAAGCAGTTAACAGAGATTAAGTTTAAGGTACATCATAAAAAAAAAAAAACAAAAACAAAAACAACTAACCAAACTACAGACTCTGTTTCACCAAAGATGGCATGACTTTATAAGGTAGAAAACCCCTGTAACCTCGTGATTAAAAATCTGGATTCTTGTAGCTTGTGTGTTGCTTTTATTTTGTATTTGCTTTGTTTTAGCTTTGGTTTAATTCCAAGGAAGGCAAATGTACATATTGGCAAAGTTATTACGTGATCTACAACAACAAAAAATTGAAGAAAAAAAAGGATTTAAAAAAGTGTTACCAATTTTAAAAAATTATCCCTTAAAGAAGGATGGAAAAATAAGATTTGAAAATAAATTTTGAATGTTATCTAACTCAGAAATTTCTTTATGACCGTCCTTAGTTATTAAGTAGTCTTTCTCCAGACTGGGAAGACTTAATCATGTGAAATAGTCTTTCAGTATATAGTTTACATTTTTCAAATAGGTCTCTTTTTTTTTTTTTTTTTTTTTTTTTCTTTTCCCTTTTGGATGTCTCCAACAGTTCTAATTATAATTAATTCCTAATTTCTTGCAGGTGGTGCTTCCCTAGACCTTAAGGCTTGTCCTCCTAAGCCTGCTAAATGGATTCTGGATATGACTTGGCTGAACTTGGTGGAGCTCAGTAAGCTTAAACAATTTTCAGATATTCTTGATCAAGTAAGTAAGAGTTTTTTTAAAAGGAATCTCTTGTTTGACAGTGATCGACTGCTAGTAATCACGGCATGTGATGGGAAACTGGCTTATTTTATAGAACAGAAGGAAACTGACAGCAGATAGCCACAGTTGTGGCCCCAACTGCTTAGCAACCTGTATTGATAAAAAGACTTAAAAAACCACAGGAAAATAAGAAGAAAATAGAACATTTCACATCCTATATAACTTTAATACTTTCAGATTGCGATACAACTTGCTATTATCCAATTCACATAATGCAACTTGAATCTTCTTCCAGTTGTTAGACTTTCTTGCATCCCTGTTGTGCTTTCTTACACTATGTTTTATGATGCTTGTTCCAATATTTCTCTGGGTACATGGAGTAAGAGTTAGGGAAAAAGTGTTCAGTAAATTCAACACTTGTATCAATAGTCTTAATGGACACTAAGTGTATGGTAGCTAATGGAGTAAGTAAATAACATTTGGTATATGCAAAGAGTATCTTCTGTACAGTCATGTGGGAAGCAGAGATGTACCTGGTGCTCTCAAAGATATGTCTGAGCCTAGTTATCTGTGTTCTGACCTTGCTATGCCATTATGTCATTAATGGAAAATACTGAGTAGTAGCTCATTTTTTCAAAATATGAATACTTAAGGGCATTGTTGCATTTTACAATTTTGTACTTAAAATCTGAAAGCTTATCCTCTCTTTTTTTTATATAGCCTTACTAAATCTGTGTACTAACATTGCTAAACAAATGCCTGTGTGTGGATTACGTGTCTCTGACCCTCATAAAAAGTTTGTGACCTAGTGGCAGCTGAAATGTGACTTATCTGTTTAGTGAGGTTTACTCCTTTGATGGTATAACTGCAGATTTCCAGAGCAGAGAAACAGTGGAAAATCTGGTTTGATAGTGAGAATCCTGAAGAAGAACTGGTTCCTAGTGGCTATGGTCAATCCCTGGACTGCTTCAGACATCTTCTTCTTATCAGATCTTGGTGTCCTGACAGGACCATAGCTCAGGTACATTTATATAGCCAACATAGTCTATTTAGGTGTCATTAGAATAATAGTTACAGGGTTGCAGTTCAGTACTTCTTTATTTCATGCTAAACTCCTTTTTGGAATGGACCTTTACATTGCATTTTCTGAAATTCTTTTCAGACAATTTATGCATTTGTTACAAGGGCAGTTTTAGCAAAATTATTCCAATATATTGAATGAATATTAGCTAATGATTTTACTATGAAGATAGGAGTTAATCTGGAAACATATGTATTTATCCAGTTCTGCTTCATCAGTTCAGAAGGTATTTTTGACTGTCCTTGCTGATATTACTCACTGGAATTGTACAAATGTCCTTATGCTAGGCCTTTATAAACTCAGTTGGCTGAGAGAAAACAAAACATGAGAACAATTTAGTTGAGGAACCATTTCTTGCATGGAAGAATTAGACTCACCTTAGAAAAATATATATTAAGGTCTGTTCAAAATTTTTAATTTATTGCCATCTATTTAGAAAGCAGAGAAATATAAAATTAAAGTTTATTAAATGGTTAGACCTATTTTTAAGAAAAATCAACTTCTAGGATCCTGTTTTTGATCTTTATGTACTTCTCCAGTGCAAAAGAATAAAAATTATGCAATTGCTGACAATTTCAAAGCAATGATTGGCAATTTACTGAAGTCAGAATGCATCACTAAAAGTGTGGTATTAATTTTGTGGGTGCAAACCTTTAGACATTGTGACTGGGTTCAGAGAAAGTCTCAGTAGTTATGGGTGTAACTGCAGTCAATAGAAAGTTAAATGGTATTGTAAAATGAATCTCTCAGATGTGTGCTATGTGTCTGAAACTGATCACGCAAAATTAGTTTCTAACTTCTGTTAACAGGGAGCAAGATACACTTTCATATTACGATGGTTTTATGAAAACTGATAGTTTATCAAATGGTAAATGCCAAATAACTTTTGTCTCTGAGAAGTAACCCAGAGGTATTAAGGGGAAGATTGGTCTAAGACAAAATCAATGTAGTTGGAAAGAATACAAGAAAGATCATCTCAGACTGTTTGAGAGTCTTTTCTGTTTCTTAGTAAAAAGGAACAATAATCTACCAAATTTTGAAATAAATAAATAAGAAATAACAGAGATGGTCTTCACCTGTTCTTCTGGATCTTCTACTTAGTGACAGTTATTTTCATCATTACTACCATTAATTTATTGTTTGTTTAAGCGTGAAGATGGGAAAGACTTAACACCTTTGAAGCATATCTTTTATCCTTTCCTCCTTTTTTCTCTAGTATTGGGAAAGGAAAGCTAGATTTTAAGGTTAGGAGTTATGATATCTAATGCAGATACCATCTTTACATCATTAAAACCTTTCTAAAGGTTTAGTAAGGTTGTTATTTTTATGATACTGTAATTATAGGTATTATATATAACAATACATGCAGATATATCTAACAGAATAATTATTTTTTAAGTTTTAATTAGTATTATAAGACTGTAAGAAATAACACCTTCAAAGACGGTATGATATGTTAACATGTAAAAATAAATTTGTTGCATATTTGTATTTCTGATATAAATTTATAGCAGCCTTTGCTATTCAGTTTACTTATTGGTTGTATTTACACTGGGAAGAAAACAGTATTAAATGATTACATCACAGGTTAAATTTACCCTTTTTAATATAGGCAAGAAAATACATCATTGACACTATGGGGGAGAAATACGCAGAGGGAGTCATCTTGGACTTGGAGAAGACATGGGAAGAGTCAGATCCACGTACTCCTCTCATATGCTTTCTTTCCATGGGCTCTGATCCTACTGACTCAATTATTGCTTTGGGAAAAAGACTGAAGATAGAGACACGTTATGTTTCCATGGGCCAGGGGCAAGAAATCCATGCTCGTAAGCTTCTACAGCAGACAATGGCTCATGTAAGAGACAAAAATCTGAATGTTTTTGTATGTGTATTAAACACTTAGAAATGAAAATCCTGAAATGAAGTTGTTTGGTAGGTAGGTAGTGCTGATGCAAGAACCTATATTTATTTGTATAAATAAGTGTCCTAAGCAATAGAACTGTCTTTTCACAGTCATTTAATTGGCCATAACAAACTTTTTGATGCTGTGCAGTCATCAGTGTTTTTCATATAAAATGAAGTTTTTGTTGTAGGTTGTTGACTGATGAACACAGCTGAATTGATTGTTTGGAATGCATGATTATTAAATATTCTTCAGCAAGCATTTCACAACAATTTTTCAGTTTTGTATTTTTAGTAATACAAATATATTTTGTTAAATGAAGAAGATTCATTCCAAATATACTACTGATAGTTACATAGCCTTGAGAAAAACAAGGCTGTATAGCAAAATATTTTGTATTGCTGTAGTCTGGATTTTGAATTGGGATGGACAGTCTGATAGCACAGGCATTTTACAAGTGAAACATGGAAGAATTAAAGAATAAAATTTCCTGTATGAAAAAGAGAAGCTGAGATGTTCCAATTTAGCATGCTTTGCCCATCAGGTAGTACTCCTATGCCTGCTGATGTGAACAGATTAAACTTCTTGGGCTCCTGTGTTATGAGCTTCTTTCATGTCTGTATAACCAGTTTTCCTCTGACTTTTGCCTCAGATTCTCATTTGACAACTTCACATTAAGAGCTAATTAGCAGATCAGATGAGAAGAAACTCATTCAAAAGACAGGGAAGAAGAGCTCCTTTTCGTTTAGTTAAGAGAAATGCAGTTACTTTCCCTCACTGTCTCACATACCCTCTTAATGAAGAGGTATGTGAGATGTCTATATGAAGTATGGTGATTCATACGAGAAAGTTTGATATCTATTGATTGATAGCAATAGATTAATTAAGTATGTATATTTGTTTTTTTTCCAAGCCTGTGACCTTTGGGAGGAACAAGGTTTAGCAGCTTGCTCTATGGACCTACTTCTGAGCTCCCTTATTTAGGTTCAATGAAATCATGGGTTCACCTAGAAAGTCAAGATTTATCAGTGTTTATCATCACCACAGTCACGTCCAGATATGTTTTAAATGTACTGAAATGGAAAAAGTAGGGATTACCTGAGACCAGATTGGACAAGTAAGGACCACTTGTTTAGATGATAAAACCAAACAAGCTAACAATGCCTCCGGAAGGAACAGCCCACAGCTTAGCTCACATGAGCTTTCTCTTGGAGAAAAAATACTTTGTTAATTGCACGTGTACCATTACTATGGATACTGGTCTCTGTTTGTACATGAAATGTACCTGAAAACAAATGATTTAGGCCTTGGTTTTGAATTGGTGAGCCAGTGGTGCAAAATTGACTGTGGAAGATTTCTTCCTTTAACAGCTCTCATAAGCACTTAAACATGCTATGTTTTGCTATAGCTTAGATGCGTTGGGTTTGTTCCTAACCTACAGCATAAACAAAGAGTGATTTTAGTGATTTAAGTTTGTAAACAGTGTTGATAACTTTATATTCTGTTGTTTTAAACTAGGGAGGTTGGGCACTTCTGCAAAACTGCCACCTTGGACTTGACTTTTTGGATGAGTTGATGGACACTGTAATAGAGACAGAGATTGTCCATGAAAGCTTTCGACTGTGGATGACAACTGAAATTCACAAACAGTTCCCCATCACCCTTCTTCAAATGTCTATTAAGTTTACCAACGAACCACCACAAGGGCTCAGAGCTGGACTAAAGAGAACATATAGTGGTGAGTGCTAGAGTGGTAATGATTTAAAGTTAAATTTTGCTAATTTTTGGACTCTGGTGTTATCGTGTGGTCACATTCTAGCCACTGATAGTAGGTGTAAGTTAGTATGAGGAACTAATTACAACAATGCTGGGACACATCTTGATCCTTGGTTTGAGCTAGAAGTTGTGAAAAGTAAAAGGAACAGAAGATTGGCTGAAGTTCTGTTGCCAGAACTAATTGGATAGAAAAAACAGGAAATGCTTTTTCTTTCTCAAATGTTGGCTTCTAATATGTCGGTTCAAAGTGTTTAAATTTTTAATTTTCTTGTGTCTTTTGGCAGAAAAGCAGCATGTTCATCTTTGTTGGCTATTAAGTGCTCTTTACATTGCATAAAATAAAGGTCTGTAGTCAAAGAGTCTGTACAGAAAGCAACTTAATGTGAATTCAGCTATTAGTAAATTGTGGGGGTTTTCTTCTGAAGTTTACTCTTTTGATTTGAGCGACTTAATAACATGCTATAAACTATCTTCAGCACAGAACACTTTGTGGGACAATAATTTACTCTTGGGAGAGGTGGAGAGCCAACTGAATATCTCTAGGAGTAATGTTTTAGTACTGATTTGAAGTGGTTTTGAAAAATACTGTTATTGTGTTTCTCATAAAGCCCACTTACAATCAACAGGTGTCAGCCAGGATTTACTAGATGTCAGTGACATGGTACAATGGAAACCAATGTTGTACGCTGTAGCTTTTCTACACTCCACTGTTCAAGAAAGACGCAAGTTTGGATCTCTGGGTTGGAATGTACCCTATGAGTTTAATCAAGCTGATTTCAATGCTACTGTGCAGTTCATTCAAAACCACTTGGATGGCATGGATGCCAAGAGGGTAATTAATGTTTTTGTGGGGAAGGTGGATCAGGGTGATGGATCTTTCTAGTAGTGGAATGTGTATACGTGGTTTCCAATAACTGAAACAAAACATGATTTTCAATTACTCTTTTGTTTCTTTCCACAAATGTTCAATGTTTCAAGTGTACATGTCTGTAGAGCAGCAGGCTTAAATTAGACTTTTAATCCTGTGCATGTTAAATTTCTATATTAACCTGTATGTTAAAAAAAAATGTCTCTCAGCCATCTCCCCCGAAAACTTCAGAAATATAAACTGTAGAGGTATAGACCTTCTTTCAATGCTAATTAAACCAGTTAGTTAAAAACGGACCACTGTATTTTAAATATTCTTTTGTTTAAATCAATTTTCAGTAAAAATAATAAGATTTGGCTCCTCCAACCTATCCTGGCAGCGTAAAGAAATGGAAAGTTGCTTTAAATGGCTATGTAAGAATTCCTCTTGCATTCCTCACTTTCATATGACCAGTTATCATATAGAGGTCTGTGGCAGATCACTTTGAGATTGGCATTTTAAGTGAAGTTGAAAGCACGATTGGAATGTAGCTGTATCCCTCTTGCCCAAATGCCGGAATAGCTTCTTGAATTAGTTGTCAATGAATTCTATTTTGAGAAATCCTTGAAGGTGTTCTGTGAATACAGGATTACAGGAAAGAAGAGTAGTAAGAAAATAACTTTCTTCCAAAAGGGACAGAGATGCAGGACTTGGTATATCAGCTGTTCTTACTAAGGGAGATGTAAATAGGTGAGAAGAGGATTAGCTAAAGTCAGTGCTTTCTGCTTGGTTTTAGGGGGTCTCCTGGAGTACTGTTTGTTACATGATAGGTGAGATCCAGTATGGTGGCCGTGTGACAGATGACTATGACAAAAGACTCATGAACACCTTTGTAAAGGTTTGGTTCAGTGAAAATACATTCAGTCAGGATTTCAGCTTCTACAAAGGATACAGCATACCCAAATGTACTATGGTGGAGCAATACCTTCAGTACATACAGGTTGGTAAATAAAACTTTTCAACACAAAAAAACCCAATTCGCTTGTTTCTCACAAATTCTTCAGTCCCTGTATTTTATCTTTTCTTCTGAGTACCTGTATTTTGTCTTTTATTCACAGAGTCTTTATTGTTTTCTAACAGTCTGCATATCTATAAGTGACAACTAATTGTTGTCATCAATGTTATCATCACTGTCGTGCCAGTAACCTTTCCTTTTTCATGTGATTTGCTTGAGGGTCATACCTGAAGGCATACAGTTATTAAAAAGGGCATAGAATGGAGTCCAGACATGGGGTACAACTTCACAGAAATAAAACGTGTAGATATATGAAAGTACAAGCTGACTCTTAAAATAGTGTATAGAGGCTAAAACTTAATTTGTTGTTAACCTTGGTGTGATTTGGGCTGTGACATGACAAACAGATCACAGCAAGTTATTTGCCATATGACCGTTTGATCTAGCCTCTTACTTTACAATCTAAGGGAGCTTGTTTTTGTATTTGTTATTTGGTTTTGTTGTTTTGTGTTGGTTTGTTGTTGTTGTTGTTTTAATAATTAGCTTATAAACCCATCTCCAGTTGTGCTCTTTTTATATTTTACTGTGTAGAGTCTTCCTGCTTATGACACACCGGAGGTGTTTGGTTTGCACCCCAATGCGGATATCACTTACCAAAGTAAACTTTCAAAAGATATATTGGACATCATCCTCAGTATTCAGCCTAAAGATAGCTCTGGTGGAGGAGGTGAAACCCGAGAGGCAGTTGTAGCCAGACTGGCTGATGATATGCTGGAAAAGCTTCCTGCTGATTATGTACCATTTGAAGTGAGTTAATGAAATTCTGACAAAAACATTTGCTTCATCTTGCTTTGTGTGGATTAAAAAAAAAAAAAAAAAAGTAATGATATTAATTTTTCTAAAAGCATGTCTGAATTCATTCATGCGGGCAATACTTCAAAACGTATTTTAAAGTAGTCCGACCAGACTCTTAACATTTATAATGAAGTCACTAAATGCGCACTGAAGTGCTTTTGTAAGAGCTTTTTCAAAATATTAAACCACTTAATGCTTAAGTTGTCATCTGCACTATGGGGGAGGTAGGATCATCAGTTTTTAAGCTAAGCTTGTTGACATTGTAGAGAACTGAGGTGGTATTGCAAGTGTATTCATGTTTCTGAAAGTATTACAGCTTTAACATATGTATTACTTTGGGATTCAGCTTACATCCTGAAGATATTTTTAAGTTGCTTTGTTCTTCAGTGAAGTGAATGCTGAAAAGCTTGTCAAGTGATAGCTTTCATTGATTGAAGCCTAGTGTTAGTATCTCAGGATCCATATTAACACATAATAGCCCATGTAATTATATTTGTAATGGACACCTGCTGCCCTACAGCCATTTCTTTTCTGAAATAGCAGCTTTCCTTCTGTTTATGTGGAAGATGGAATGTCTCTCAAGGCTGGAGGGTTTTCTTGCAGTTAGAAAACGTTTACTCATGACTAGATACGTGGACACTCCAGGTGACTGTATTCTATGTCCCCATCCCGGAGACTACAGTTTAATTGAGTGTTTGGACAATTTGTGTTGTTTCTGTGTCTTTCCATAGTTCTTAGTTGTCCTTCAGAGCCCCAGAATTTTAGGATGCTGACATTATAGTTTTTCCCAGGTGAGGCCGGTTATGAACTTCAAATAAATGAGAGGAAAATGCTTGTAAAATAGTTAAGGTTCCTATATTTCCTCTATCAGGGATGCTGAACTTCCGTGTTTCATTATCTTGGAGAAAGCTTAAAAGCAAGTAAGATTGGTTATGTCAGTAATAAAGCATTTACAACACTTCTATTATGAAATGGATGTGAATCACCCCAGTGAGTCATCAGAAAAAAGTTCACACCTATGTTTGTGCTTTAACAGACTCCCAACGTAGCCACCTGCTCATTTAGGCAGTAAGATGTTTTATTAATTAAATAATTTGCCTGCCATCTCCTTCTTGAGGAGAGTGAAATCTCTTATCCTTAGTCTTCTGCCATTTTACTTGCTCTTTAATGGAAGTTAGCATGAGGACCTGATAGAAGGCTAGGTGGCTTATGAATGCCAAAATTCTCCTGTCAGGATGCTGAGCTATGAGAAGGAGCAAGGAGACTTGTACAACGCCCTCTTTTCTGTTTTTACACAGTAATAAGTTTCCCTTATGTGGGGTATGCTTATCAGTGTAGACTCTCTTCAGGTACCCGTGTCTTAGATCTGTTGTTTTATGTTTTCTGTAGCCCATTTTGTATTATGTAATCTTCCCCTCAAATGACATAATTATGATAATGTATTTTATCTGAACAGATGTAATGTATCTGAATTTGGAATACTGATTATCTAGCAGTATTCCAAAAGTTTGCATTTGCTGAAGTTTCTAACCTACTGTCTTTCTAGAAGCCTGAGCTTTATGACTTTCCAAAAGGCTGAACCAGATGTCTGAGATCTGCAAAGGACTGCAATTTGTTTAGTTTCTCAGAAGGGTACTACTTTAGTGATGGGCTAAATCGCCTAGTAGTTGCTAGTCCAACTCTCTTCAAATTCTACTCGACATCCCCAGAAATAGATATGTGACTTAATAAAGACATCTATTATATGGTGTCATTGTATAGGTACAGTTAGCCCTGTTAAGTTTACAAGAGCTCTTTTTGGGTAGATCAGCTCTGATGAGAAGTGACAAATTGGGATTTAGGTTGAATTAATAAAAATGAATGTGGAGCACTAAACTTTTTCACATGGTGAAAACTATTTAAATTCCTTTTTGTGTAGCAAAATACTGATAAACTTAGGAAAGTTATGCATATTACTAAGAACAGGGCTGTTACCCTGTATAGGGTTCAATACATGGTATATATAATTTTTTCACCTATCTCCCAATAGGCCCATATTGACTACAAAATTTCTAGTTATGTCCATACAGTTATTGTTAATTTGTTAATTTCCCTCTTGTGATTAAAAATATATTATCAAGTTTTATTAGAATACAAGACTGTCTGGCATTGTGATAGTTCCCAGGCATTGCTGATAAATAGTGCTACTATGCTGAGGCAAAGTGGCTGGGGCAATTGCTCTTGATTGGGTTGTGCAAAGTGAGCCTTGGGAACTGTTGGAATTAAAGCTGAAATCCTTGAAATGGGGTATGGCCTACATGCTGTTTAAATGATGTTAGCTCATAGAATGATATACAGACTAAACACTGAATTAGGCTAAAAACATAGCCCATCTCAGCATCGTAGATTTCTCTTGGAACAAAACCTGTATTTCTGTCTTGCAGAGTATTCAAGGAAGATGCCAAACTGACCATTTAACTTCCTAAATAAAAGTATTATGTCTTAAAAATTGTATTGGGGCCTAACCTTGACATAAAGCCACCTTTTGTTTTTATTTCTGTTGAAGAATCTTTGGTTTTCTGCCTACAGGTAAAAGAGAAACTAAAGAATATGGGACCTTTTCAGCCTATGAACATATTTTTGCGACAGGAGATTGAACAAATGCAGAGAGTTATTTCCTTAGTGAGAAGCACTCTGACTGATCTAAAACTTGCCATTGATGGTACAATTGTTATGAGTGAAAATCTGAGGGATGCTTTAGACTGCATGTATGATGGAAGGATTCCTGCTAGCTGGAAAAAAGTAGGTGAACATCACTTGTTTTCTGAGAAAAAAAGAATATTTCTGTAGAACTAGATTAAACTGCTAGACATACAGTAAATACTTTTTTCAAACACAAGTGTTAACCAGAACTCTGCAACTGGTGGAGTAGATTTTGTGCTAAAATAAACACAGTCAAAACAAGCCCTCTTTAATTTATAAAAATAGAAATGAATGTGGGAGATGCAGGTATTTCCTATTTTAACAGCCTGTTGCGTATTGGCAGGAAAAAAAGCTAGAGAGAAGAGAATAATTTAAAATGTGATGGTGGATTTTAAAAAATAGCACCCACACTAGTGGACTACACTGTTGCTATTCTTTGAGATTAAGACTTGTAGTTGCAGAATCATAGAATAGTAAAGGTTGGAAGGGACCACTGGAGATAGTCTAGTTTAACCCCACTTCTGAAAGCAGGGTCAATTAGGGCAGGTTTCTCAGGACTCTCCAGTATCAAGAGTCCACAACCTATCTGGGCAACCTGTTCCAGTGTTTGATCACCCTCACAGTAAAAAACAACCACCCACCAGGCAAACAAAACTCCCTTACATTTACATGGAATTTCCCACATTTCGTCTTGTGCCCATTGCCTCTTCTCCTATCACTGACAAGGATCTGGTTCTATTTTCTTGCATTTTCCATGCATGAAGTATAAGCATTGATAATATCTCCTTTGAGCCTTCTCTTCTCCAGGCTAAAAAGTCACAGCTCTCTCAGTCTCTCCCCATAGAAATTGTTTTCAGGGACAACTAGCGCTGTTTATGGCAACTAATGGAAAGAAAACTGGGCAGTTTTTTTTGGTGGTTTTGTTTTCTTGGGTGTATTGTTTTTGTTTTTCTTGTTTTTTTATTGACAAAGTGTTTTCTTGGTACGAAACCTAGGCCAAAGCAGATGCTTCACAGCACAGGTATGATACAACTATTCCAAGAGAAAAATCGTTGTAAATCTTTACATAGTCCAAGCTCAATTTTCCTTAGCTTTTTTCAGAAAACGCAGAATAGTTTTGGCAGAAATCCTGTTATCTCGATGCATTGACCTTGGCTTTAGAAAGACATGCAGACAATATTTCTTCCTAGGTCACGCAGCTATCTATTTTTGCAAAAAAGTCATAAAATGGACAATTACCACAGGGAGCGTTAAGCATGTCTAAATGGAATGGTAGGCACAAATTTGAACAGAGCAAGGATTTGCTTCAGGTTTCAGTGGGACGCAACATTTATCTATCAGGTTAAAAGTTAAGATGTGAAAAATGAGCTTTAAATATGCTTTGCTAATATGATGTTGTTTACTACCTTGTGAGGAATTACCTTTTCTTGACATGAATATGATGTTTTAAAACTGTTGAATAAAATTAAAAAATGTACGCGCTGTTTACTATTTTTAGGCATCCTGGGCTTCCAGTACACTTGGTTTCTGGTTTACTGAGCTTCTGGAAAGAAACCACCAATTTTACAATTGGATTTTTGAAAGCCGACCAAACTGCTTCTGGATGACAGGGTTTTTTAATCCTCAGGGATTTTTAACTGCAATGAGGCAGGTAAATTGTGTTTAAAGTCTCACTCTGCTTATTCTTTGATGTGCTTTTTAAAAAAAATATATATATATTGTGTGATGAAGGCTGAGTTCTACACATGGCTCCATCATGTCAGCAGGGAAGATAATGTGACTGCATAACTGTCTAACATTTTCTGAGTGAAGTGTGCTTCCTCTGCCCATACTCTGCCAGTACATCAACCACCAGTGTGTTAAAATATATTTCCTACTTTGATCCGAGCCCCATGTACGTAGGGGCTACCTTACAACATTATTAAGGTAGATGGGAGAAGTAATGTCTCATGTTAGCTTTGAGATATCCTTGAGAAGAGGTGTTAAGCCCATGAATTTATTTTGCTTTTTTTCCTCCCTTTTGGTCTGTGTTCAGTACTTACCTGGCTGGAGACTTGCCAGAAGAGCTATTCAGAGTTAGCCTTAAATTACACTTCTCCGATTCAGTAGCTGATTCAGTCTCTCTTCATGAAGTGGGAGAGTTTCCTTTATTAATGCATACTAGGTATGAAGTTTGATGTATTTTTTTAATGTATGTATCTCTGTCGGCTTGGTGATTGTGTTGGTTGCTCAGCATGCTAGTTGCATTTGGCAAGTGAGCTACTTTTTACTTTAAAAGGAGGCAAGAAATACTTATGTTGGTCAGGATAAAGGGACACATTGGAGACAATAATTGTCTGGAACCTGTAAAATTGGGAAAGAATACTCAGGTGGGAATCCAGTGGGACCTCAGACAAAAGCTAACTTGTGGAGGAGAGAATGAAGATTTGCAGAGAAAGAAAATCTCCGCTCTTGCTCCAAGGTCTGGGCAGTGTAACATTTGGCTGTCAAACTGAAGTTCTAATTGGTGACCTACTTCTACTAAAATTCATAGAATCATAGAATGGTTTGGGTTGGAAGGGACCTTAAAGATCATCTAGTTCCAACCCCCCTGCCATGGGCAGAGACACCTTTCACTAGACCAGGTTGCTCAAAGCCCCATCCAGCCTGGCCTTGAACATTTCCAGGGACGGGGCATCCACAACTTCTCTGGGCAACCTGTTCCGGTGCCTCACCACCCTCATAGTAAAGAATGTCTTGCATCTAATCTAAATCTACCCTCTTTCAGTTTGTAGCCATTACACCTTGTCCTATCACATGCTCCCTTGTAAAAAGTCCCTTTCCAGCTTTATTGTAGGCCTCCTTCAGGTACTGGAAGGCTGCTATAAGGTCTCCCCAGAGCCTTCTCTTCTCCAGGCTGAGCAACCCCAACTCTCTCAGCCTGTCCTCAGAGGAGAGGTGCTCCAGCCCTCTGATCATCTTTGTGGCCCTCCTCTGGAGTTCCTCCAACAGGTCCATGTCCTTCTTATGTTGGGGGCCCCAGAGCTGAATGCAGTACTCCAGGTGGGGTCTTACAAGAGCGGAGTATGAGGGGCAGAATCACCTCCCTTGACCTGCTGGTCACACTTCTTTTGATGCAGCCCAGGATATGGATGGCTTTCTGGGCTGCAAGCACACATTGCTGGGTCATGTTGAGCTTCTCATCAGCCAACACCCTCAAGTCCTTCTCCTCAGGGCTGCTTTCAATCCATTCTCTGCCCAGCCTGTATTTGTGCTTGGGATTGCCCTGACCCATGTGCAGGACATTGCCCTTGGCCTTGTTGAACTTGATGAGGTTTGCAGGGGCCCACCTCTCCAGCCTGTCAAGGTCCCTTTGGATGGCATCCCTTCCCTCCAGCATGTTGACCGCACCACACAGCTTGGTGTTGTCGGCAAACTTGCTGAGGGTGCGCTCAATCCCACTGCCTGTGTCACCGACAAAGATGTTAAACAGCACCAGTCCCAATACCGACCCCTGAGGAACGGCACTTGTCACTGATCTCCACTTGGACATCGAGCCGTTGACTGCAACTCTTTGAGTGTGACCATCCAGCCAATTCCTTATCCACCAAGTGGTCCATCCATCAAATCCATGTCTCTCCAATTTAGAGACAAGGATGTTATGCAGGACAGTGCAGGCATATAGCCTTGGAATTCTATAACAAGATATTTCTTTTCAGTAAACAGTCCTAAACTGGAATTTTCTTTTGAACCCAAGCTTGTGGAAAGGGTTTAGTAGCAGGATTCCGGTTGGAATCTACAGAACTTTTCTGGTTCCCTAAAAAGAGAATGTGGATACATAACAACTTAATGTCCCAAGTAAAAACCAAAGTGACTTTCTGGACTTTGCTATATGGAGAAACAGATGGAAATTAGAGAGGTGAAGAGCCAGAATGATCACTGATCTATAAGCCTTCTGCTGTTTTAAAACAGCTAATTAACTGCAGTATGGGACAAACATTAATTCCAATTTATTCAAACAAAGATCTTGGAAAACATTTACAAGACCAGGATAAAACTTATGTCTGGCATAACTTACTAGCATGGGATAATAAGGAATTGGGCAAGATAAAGGAGTGTTGTCCAGTGCACTAACTAACTGACTAAATTTGAAGCATATGTTGAATCTTAAGCATGTCTATCTCTAAGTGTCGTCTGGGAGTTTTGCAGTCTCTTTATATAGCTTTAGAGGTGAGTGAGCTCTTACTCATTAACAATACAGTTCATTAAAAGTATAGGTACAGGAAAAGGAAGGTAACCCCAGAAAATATGCAGCAAATTATGCATTTTGCTTTTGTCATCGGAACTATTTTACTTAGCATATGCAGTTAATGTTTTCTCATCTCATGAAAGCTGTGAAATATTCATAATTGCAAGAGCCAGTTACCATTGGCATTCAGTGGTTGTGTTACTTGGTATGGTCTTAAGATATTGTATATAAAAGAAAAATTGGAAATCAAATATAGTGAATAAAGTAATGAAAGCTTTCTTGTAGTACCGTGCCATCACTAGCTTAGAGAGAAGTCAAACTGCTGTAAACGTAGATATCATAAAAAGTTAATTTTTTCTATTGAAGAGGATATTTTGTGTCTATACAAATATGTTTCTAATAAATGCTTGGAAAAAATGGTTCTGTGTACATGTAAAAGTGTAACCTCCATACTTTTTTCTATTTTGGGCAGGAAATAACAAGGGCTAACAAAGGATGGGCTCTTGACAGTGTAGTGCTGTGCAATGAGGTCACTAAATGGATGAAGGATGATATCACAAGCCCTCCTTCGGAAGGTGTCTATGTGTATGGGCTGTATTTGGAAGGAGCTGGTTGGGACAGAAGAAACATGAGACTGACCGAATCTAAGCCCAAGGTCCTCTTCGAGATGATGCCGGTTATAAGGATATATGCAGAGAATAACAGTAAGTACCTGTATTGTAAAGGATGTTATTTTGATAGAATTCAATGTAAATTTTTATTTGACTGCATGGAAGTCTTTTGGGCTTTAGGGATTTCATGGGGCTGTCACTATTCATTGCAGACATACTGAAACTTTTTCAATGGGGAGACTTCCCAGTCTTCCATATAAAATGAGCTTTCAGCCTTCCTTGATAATTGATAATAGGCACTTTTTTTTGCTAATATTTAGATAGGTCTCTACCTTCTGGTCTTAATGGCATTAATAACTTTTTAAATCCATTACAGATGAGCTGTTCTCTGCCTCCTCTGACAAACATGCTTGCATTCAGTCTTCTGTTGACAATATTTGTCCTAGATTGAGAAGATCGACATTTATATACATAAATTCTGTAACCTCTCTAACCTAAACCCAAATAACTTCTTTCCCACATCCCCAAAACCAATGTAATTTATACATATATAAAACTTACATAAGTATGTATATACAACATATATATAAAAAACCCCATGTATCTCTCATATAAGGTATTTATAGATAACATGTTATGTAATATATATATTTGTAAAAATGCATTTATTTTTTTTTTACTGGACAAGGCTGTGTTTGAGCTAACAGAAGCATGCAAGAGGTGGAGTGAGGTGGTGGAAGATATTTTCTCTTTGAGGCAGAAAAGGGCTGTAAAAATGGAAAGGAAATTTAGGGGGCTGAAGGACAGTGCTGTTTTGTGAAAATGTATAATTTTGGTTAAGGTGTGTTTTTTTTTTTTTGCATATAAAATAGGGAATGCTGTTGAACAGGGATGTAAAATAGGATAGGACTATCCACTGTTGAATGTAAAACTGGAAATTTCTGTTGAAAAGCATTCCACTTCCAAAAGCAAAGCCTGCTTACATGCTATTTTGCCAGGATTTTGTGTAGGTGATCTTTTATAAGACGCACGATCACTGTGAAGGCAGCCAAGATGCTAAATAATGAACACGGAAGTATTAAGCGCGACTAGACTACTGTTCTAATTCTGCAGTGAAGAAGCTGACAATTTGTACTCTGAAATACTAAATGTATTTCAAAATAGGTTGTTCAAAACAGGGCTTTTTTTTTTTATTTTGACACATAAATAATATATTGATAAGAAGTGATGCTCAGTAGGCAGATTGAACTAATAATAATGCTAATCATGCTAGAGTGTCCATTTACGTTTCTTGCTACATCCAGGTCCTAGGTGCTGATGTTAAATCTTAAACCTACAGGAATTTCAAGCCATATGTGGCCTTCAGCTGGCAATAACATAGTAGTGAACATTGTGAAAATCAAGTAAGAGTTTTCTTTGGTGGTGATGGAGAGCTGTGTGCTATTAAACTTCGATTCAATTTTACATTTGCCCTATGTCCAGTCCTTTAGGGCCCTGTTTTTTCAACCTAGGTTCATCGTTTTTTATGTCTTTTCTGTCTTCTCAGCTTCAAAAGATCCACGTCTGTATTCATGTCCAGTCTACAAAAAGACCATTCGGACAGATATGAATTACATTGCTGCTGTGGATCTTAAAACCCTTCAGCCTCCAGAGCACTGGGTACTGCGTGGGGTAGCACTTCTGTGTGATGTCAAGTAATGTTAAAAAAAAAGGTTTCTAAGAGTTCTTTTCTGGTTTTTAAATGTAAACATCAATATCTAGTTAGCTATACAATGGATCACTTCTAAAAATATATTTTCTAAGGCATAGAGTCCATTATGGTATTTTTAGAAAATTATTCTCAATAAACCGTTACAATAGGCTTATAAATGCTAGATCTTAGAGTGATATTAAGTTTGATAAATAGATTGAAGTGTTACTTTTGATGGCTTGACAAATCATGACAAATATTTAGTGTTCCTGTCTCACTACTGTGTGCTTAATTTTACCTTGAATAAAGATTGATTGACTTAAACGTTGTTCCTTTTCAGTGGTAGCTGTGCTTGTATCAGGGCTTACCTTCAAGTAGCTAAATGCAAAGGTTTTTTTTGTGTGTGTGTCTGTATCTATGGAAAGCTAAGCCCAATTGCTTATTCATATTAGTTAATATCCCTCGAGATGATGTTCCAAGATTTATCTCCTAGCTGATAATTTCTAGTTTGCTTGCTGTATAAATAAGGAAGGTGAGACTGGAAAAATGTCACACCTGTTTCACCACTTGGAGAACAACTTCATTGTGTTACATAGGAAAGCAAGCATTTGATAGCTGCCAGAATTCCTTACTATCTGGTTCATGACATAAATATGTAATGGATAGGAAGACAATAGTTCCATAAGAATGCTTGGACATTTTTTCATGTGCTAGTACACCAGATTTTATTCAGTCTTCATCAAGGTTATTATGATATCAACTTTAGCTTTGTTTCTGCTCTAATTTTGCAATGTTGTGGTTTTATATACTGTTCTCCTCCCCCCGCTTTCTCCTTTTTTACTTATGTGCTGCAGTCTTTTTTGTGTCTCAGCTAGATAGGAAACTTTTCATGTGGGAATCCATCTTAAGAGAGAAATGTTAGCGGTTCCATTTAGTTGAACAGTATTGGCTTCACATATCAAGCACACTTATTTAATCATCAAAAAGCCAGTGTATTTTTGTTGCTGAGTCCAATAGGTCATGTTTCCTAGTGGTCCACTAGTCATTCATAGGTGCTGCAGAAGAGGAAGCAGAAAGAACCAATATTTCTGGTGCATACTGCAAAGGAGAAGCTGTTTTGAATTTTATGTCAAATCAATACATGGAATTTGAAGGGTGCATTAATTAGTTTATTAAATAAACATGCTAAATGTATCTCTTGCCTAGACCTAATATTTAAAGTAATTAAAAAAATTATTAGAAGACAGAATAATTGTCTTTGTATTTTAGTGGAGACTTCAGCATTCATTTCTACAGTCAAACCAGTTATGAAACTTAGGTGGAACATTGATTCTGTTTGAAACTCTAGTTGTAGAGGTCTTTCCATCTTAGAATTATTCTTTTTTTTTTTTCTTTTTTTTCTTTTAAATAACTCACAGTGAAACAAATTAAATGTATGAAAATCTCCTTTAGGAAATATTTTTAATTTGGAAATGACAATAAATAAATAAAAGATGGGAGGGTTGAATTGTTCTTTACGGGACCTTGGAGCACCATACTCAGCTTTCCAGGAGATATTCCAGATGCTCATTGGAGTTTTAAGTTGCTGTGGACTTTCACCAAGACCTTCTTCTCTGAAGGAGATCCTTGTGCAAGTCATTCATACTGAGAATTTTCAAGCCTTGTACACTTTAACTGCCACCTTTCAAATAGTGGATTTATTGTATCATTATTGCTATCGACATAGTGGAGATGTCAAACCCCACGGTAATTCTCAGTGAGTGAACTGTGCACATTTTTTTTCGGTGTGATTTTTCTATGAGGGTGATGGGCAAAAGGGTAGTTCCCCAAATAAATACACACTGGTGATCCTAGTTATGCCAAAGACTGTTAGATCAGTGAAGCAACTGATGTTGGCAGTCACTGTTATTTCTGTTCTGTTAGCTTCATTTCTTAAGAGGTTTGGCACTGGCTCTTTAGGTGTCTGCAAAACCACCAGCAGGAATGGAATGGTGAGGCATGGGAAAGTTCAATGAAAAGCTCTTTTGAAATGTAGTATCATGTCAGGGGCCAGAGTGCGTAACCCTGCTCTGCCAGGGGTTGCACTGCCTGGGCTGGGAGCTGACTTGGTGCAGCTGGAATTGGACCTGCCTCATTACTACGGACTTGCCTGGCAACCACTGATCTGTGGCAGGCTCTGGTTACCCTCATCAGATCAGGCCCTGCCTCGTTGACTCAACTTTCTGGTGTGACCTCAGATCTGCCTTGTTATTACTGCCCCATCATGCAGTCACTGATAAGTTAGCTGACCCTGGTTGCTGTCACGGACCCGCTCTGCTTTTCTGTTCAAGTGCCTTGGGAGCGTGCCCTTGTCAGAAAGCGCCTTGCCCGGCCCACCCTGCTGTGTCTCTTGGCTCGCAGCTCCACTTTCCTTTCCAAGCAGCCTGCCCTTGTTGCTCCCTGACATATGGCTTCAAACAGGTGAAAAAATGAACAGTTTCTTGTTCATCTTCATAGCAGAAGTGGGTAATAAAATGTTTCTATGGAAAGGAATATCAATAAAATAACCAGCCCTGACTTATTATAGAACTGGATGTACTTTCTCTGTGTTTTGGCTCTGCTATTGATACTGAATGGATTACTGAAGAAAAGCCATTCACAGACATCAATTGTGCTGTTATTAAGCATGCAGCACTATAAATTTGAGAGTCTGGAAAAATGCAGGACTATGGAAGGTATTCCCTTCTTTTCTCTCTGATATTTGGCATGATAAATACATGGATTTGGGAGAATGTTTAAAAACAAATGTTATACAAATTTTTCCTAGAAATTAATGGTAAAATAGCTTTCTGAATAAAGTGGAAAAATTATGGCATCATCAGAATCCTTTGACATTCCTCATTGATTTTAAGTATTTTAAAATAAGCAACCTAATCTTTCAAATATATGCTATGCTGTATAGGCTATACTACACAGAAAATTCTTGTCTTCTGAGCTTCTCTTCAGAAATACTTTTTTCTCCTGAGCTGTGTGCCTACATTTATACTTTTTAGCTCATAGGTCACTCATATTGAACTTTTTGTTCTCACTGTTGTGATTTGTTCCACTTTCAGAGATTATAAGGAAGAAGAAAAAGCGAAGTTTTTATCACAGTAGGCAGTACAATTCCAAATTAACAGTAAGTACAGTTGTCATCATTGAAAAGGATTTTTTTTTTTTTACCAGAAGTTCATTGTTATGGTATACGTACAAACGGGATTACAGAGAAAGTATTTCTTATTCTGAACTATCCTTCATTAAATTCTTTTGATAATGAAATCAATATTGAAGGAAGTTCAATTTTTCTCTATTATGTGGTTTTTTCTTTCCTTGCTTGGACAGTTATCCTGTTCTAATTACCTGGAGCTGGACATACAAAGTGGCTTCCTAATGAATCTTGAAATAGAGCTTGACTAGTGCTCATATACAACATTGTAATTTCTAACCATCATGTTTGCATTGCATAAGCATTATAGGTGTATACAAATATCTGAAGGCTTTTAGGACATATACAAGGCTTAAAAAACTAATGCTGCAGAGATGGATTCATATGAGACAAGTTGCTTATCAGTTGTGTACAATTAAAGGTCTATTAAAAAGATGAAGAAAAAAGACATAGTTTTTGACATGTCTGTGGATCCCAAGATGTACCATGTACTAGTGCTTCTGTCATCTTTTAATCTGCAATATGCAGCTTTCCCTCAAACTTTTCCAACTATTATACTACCTTTTTCTATACCTTTTGTTCTTATAATAAAGTTAAAACATCCAGGGTAAAGTATTATGTGTGTCTGTATATTAATACAGAAAAAGAAAAATGAAAATATGTGCTTTTAAAACTGAACGGTGAATACATGTTCCTAATCTCAATTTGCCTGTGAAGTCTGCACATACAAATAGAAGTGTCTTGGTATTTACTTGCATATTCAATCTTTTAAACAAATATCCAAAACAAAGAAGAACTATTGAACCAACACTAGAAAAGTTAGCAGAAGAAAGAGTGGGAAGAACAACATGGTTAAAATATTTTTCAGTTAGAGCTATTATTTGAAATGGATGCTGCCCTTTAACTTTTTAGTGAAGCTATTATTTGCGTTGCAGTCACCCTGAGAACTGAAGTAGTTATTTTAGGTTTTGCTGTCAGAGGGTATGAGATATCCTACTTTGGCAAGAAAAACAACAGATGTTTGATTGCTGATGTAAAAACATGATTTTTTTTTTTTTTCCAAAGGTGCTATCTCAGAACAAGAAAATTTACACAAAAAAAGAAGAGTTAAGAAACTGTAACCTTCTGTGAAAAGAGTTTAACGTGGTTTAACAGAAGGCAGTGTAACTTAAAACACTGTTTTTAGATGAATTGCCTGCAAATAACTGAAAGTTTTCAGGTTCTCTGTTAAACTGCCACAAGAATGGCAGCCAATATATATTGCTCCTCCCCCAAAGCCTCTCCCCCACCAGCTTGCATTACTTGAGTATAAAAGGTGTATTTTTTGAGAAAAACGTAACCTGGAATATCTTTTCCTGTTAACTGACCTTACTATATCATATGTCACATTATGCTTTCCTCTATTTAAGTTGAATTAGTTCCTATCTAGCTCGCTTGCTCTGAGTGAATTGTGATTCTAGCAAAGTAATAGTAGATTAGTCTGGGAAGAGCACTGTAAGTGGTTCATCTTATCATTCAGTTTCTTTTCTAATCTGATCAATATGGGCTTGGAAAGTAAGTGTTGACTGATGATGAAGCTCATTAGCACTGTATAAGATTGTGACAAGAGTGTGTGTGCAAAGAATGCCTAGAAATGCTTTGTGAAGATATGTTCAATACATCTGCCTTTTCTGAGTTGTCATTTGCAGAAATCAATTCCTCTGTATTAACTTTCAATACTTAAGAAAGTTATAAGAAAGATGGGGACAGAATTTTTAGTAGGGCCTGTTGCGGTAGGACAGGGGGTAATGGTTTTAAACTAAAAGAAAGTAGATTTAGACTAGATATAAGGAATAAATTTTTTTACAATGAGGGTGCTGAAACACTGGAACGGGTTGCCCAGAGAGGTGGTAGATGCCCCATCTCTGGAAACATTCAAGGTCAGGTTGGACGGGGCTCTGAGCAACCTGATCTAGTTGAAGCTGTCCCTGCTCATTGCAGGGGGGTTGGACTGGATGACCTTTAAAGGTCCCTTCCAACCCAAACTATTCTATGATTCTATAACTTGCATAAACTAAAATTGTTTCAATTAAAATGTTTTGCATAAAATGTGCAGATGAGAAAAAATAATAATCATTGCAACCAAAGCTCAAACGACTTTGTGCCTATAAATAAAAATGTTTACTTCATTTTGCCCATAAAATAAGTTGCTTTGCATTTCTTCTTGACACTACGTTGTGGAATAATAAAGCTCAAAAATGTATATCATTGAATAGTTACATGTTGAATTTTCATTTTAAGCACTTAGAAGAAATTTTATCGTTCTGGAAAAAAAGTGAGCCAACAAAGAAGCAACTTTTGCAAAGGAAAAAAAATCACTGAACGCTTGAAGTATGTTTTCCTTTTCGCATTTTGGTCTCCAAATTCAGCATAGTAATCCATACTTCCCAAGGGCAAATAAAGCTGTTATTTATTTTTCCAAAGCAAGACGTCCCAGGTGAGTTATGTTTGAAGTTCAGTATGTTTGTTATTTCGATAAAGTGAGAACCCAGTTAAGAAATACATGATCTGTGCATAACAGGAGAAATTTCATAATAGGAGGAGGTATGACAGAACATAATGAAAATGAAATCCTGATGAAGAAAAATGCTGGTTGGTTATCTTTGGATTGCAAAAATTTGATCAACTGGCATTATTGTTCACTGTGTTATGTCAGCACAATAAAAATTATGCTTGATCCCTACATACTGAATGAGAAATTTAATACTGAGTTGAGCTTTGTTTTTAGGCAGATTTGAGTGAGTCTCCCTTTTTATGCTTAAAAAAAAAATAAAAAGGTAATAATAATGCTACAGGAGCTAGTTGTTTCCACTGGATGAGCAGTGGTTTCTGGTCTCTATTATACTAAAATGGCCAGGTGGAAAACCAGGCCCTGGAAATATCCAACCTATATGTTTGGTGTATGAAGTCTTGTACACCCAGGGATTTTCTCAGAATACGACTTCATGAATAGGATGTTCTTTTGCACTACGTGTTGAATGAGTTCTTGCGTTTGAGAAGAAGACTGGGGGAAAATGGAAGGGGGATGGCGATGTGAGAAAGTTGGGGTGGATCAGAATCACCTCTCTATTTTATTGTACATTCTATTTATTGAATTGGTTTTATTTTAGGAAAAATGCTCTCTACGTCTATTACTTGTAACTAGGGATGTTAGTTGTGGTACCACAGAATGGTTGAGGTTGGCAGGGACCTCTGGAGGTCATCTGGTCCAACCCCCTGCTCAAGCAGGGTCACCTAGAGCAGGCTGCCTGGGACTGTGTCCAGATGGCTTTTGAATTTCTCTAAGGAGGGAGACTCCACAACCTTGCTGGGCAACCTGTGCCAGTGCTCGGTCACCCTCACAGTAAAAAAGTGTTTCCTGATGTTCAGAGGGAACCTCCTGTGTTTTGGTTTGTGCCCATTGCCTCTGGTCCTGTCACTGGGCATCCCTGAAAAGTGCCTGTCTCTGTCATCTTTGCACCCTCCCTTCAGATAGTTTTACACGTTAATAAGATTTCCCCTCAGTCTTCTCTTCTCCAGGCTGAATGGGCCCAGCTCTCTCAAGCTTATCTTATGGGAGAGATGCTCCAGTCCATCATCTTTGTGGCCCTTTGCTGGACTCTCTCCAGTATCTTTGTAGATTTATTTATGGCAGATTTCTTTCACAAGAGATGGCATACATTTGGTTCCTAACTATGCATTTGTTACAAGAGCATGTATTTTAAATACAACAGGGTAACTGGCTGGCTATCATTTTTTGTACTGTTGTGCTTTTACCGGAAGCATTTATTCAAATGAATCAAAAATGTATTCTGTATGAAGAGGCAGTGTGCCTGCCTCTTTAGTCTGGTTAAGGCATTGCTGGTTGGCTGCGTTGTAATGAAAATTGGTAAATTTTCTAATGCATTTTTTAATATAAAATTAAAATACATTACTTTGTTCCTAATGCCACCTGTGTATTGAACTACGAAAGAGTTACTGAGACTGGCAATATGTTATGCAGGTGCTGGATGTTAGACATGTATAGTGTACTTCTGGTTTTCTCACATTAGATAGGGAAGTTTCAGGCATATATTGTGTTTTCAATTATCATATCAAATCTTTGAGAATTCTGTTACCATTCCAAATTGTCTTGATGGCTTGATTCCATGGTAGATGCACAGTACCTATGGCTATACTGAACGCGGCAGCATTTAACAGTTTATGTTGAGGAAATGGGGATATCTAGAATTTGGATGCAGTTCTCGGTGAATTTAATCACACTAGTTTTGTTTCTTTTTCTAGTATTGGTGCATTGGGAATATGGAAATCAGGTATGTTCCAAGGATTAAATTGTTGGTATTTGCAAAAGGCTCTGACAGTGAAAAGCATAGAAACAGTACAAATGTCTTTAGACAGTTCAGGGCTTTGGTGCATGTTACTGTATCTTGCACCTTGTGGGTTTTACAAGCCAAGCTATGGCAACGGGACAGTCGACAAAATACATCTGTGTGCTTTTTGTCAAGAAGAAATTGTTCCTTGCATTAAGTGGAGATAAGAGGGATCTGAGGAAGGATCAAGACAGTCGAAATGACACCAAAGCAGTTTCTGCCATTCATCTAAACAAGGTTAAGGCTAAAGGGTGAAAGCTTTTGAAATAAAAGCAGCTCTGCTCCTGAACTTGTTTGATAAAATAATCTTGCCTGGTCTGTTTCTCTTCTCACTTTCTTTTTTTTTTCAGTGGGAATGCATTATTTCCTTGATTATACTGTTTAAAGCCCATAAGTATTATTGTAAAGGGTAAATGTAGAAGTAATAATTTTGGATATATCAATTACAATTAATATACATCTTAGCGAATGACATATTAAATGGTCCAGTTTTTCATTAACTAATAACAATAATCTTTTGCAGCTCAGGCCAAAGTAAATGAGTTATGAAAAATACTAAACATGCAGAGTAAAAGCATACTTTTGATAAAAATAATTTTGCACAAAACTTTTAATTTACCTTTTGATGTCAGAGATTTTATTTGAAATTTAGCAACAGAAAAGTCTCTTACTTAGGAACTTTAAGATAATTGTTTATTGACTTGTGTAATAGAGTTTGAATCTGAAATTTATCATGGATGAAGGTGAAATATATCATGTGGTAGTGTCTAACCTATAAGTCAAAAAGTTCAATTAATCACATTTAAATGTAGTTAAGCAATAAAGTGTATATTACAGACAATTAATTGCAAATTTCAAAAGCTGCTTAAACACGGAAGCTTGATTAATGTCTGGGTCTAAATGCTCAAATATACTATTCCTAATATAGTTGCAAGACAAAACTATAAAAAAAGCTGATGTTTAGTCTGAACAGTTTTATCTTTCACTGATAACTGGTAATCTTACATGCATAAAATACAAATTGTAAAGATATAAGTGTTTTGGACATAATCTGCTTTTTAGTCTCAGAGATTCAGCAGCCAGAATGTGAGAATTAAGATGATAATCCCAGAGCATTTTTAAGTGCATTCTCTTGTCTAGCTGGAAATACTTATTTTGATTATTGTGCCTTGGAGAAAGAAAGAAAGCAACTGAACTTCCTATTTAAATGCAGAATTAAGTTCTGACTGGCTGAAGTGCCTAAGCCAAGATAACAGGCTGATGAGGAAGGAAAGTAGCAGTAACTGTTTTGGTACCACAGTGGACAGCTTGAGTGGTGTCTGAGAAGAGAAGCACATCTACTGTCATGAGCATTGTAAGAAAAGCACACCCTGTAGGCCCTAGCTAATTTCTTTCACTAACAGAATTGTGTATTCTCTACTGTTTTGTAGTCATATTCAGTTTATGCAATCCTTAGCATCTGTTACGTTTATGATACAAAGAACTACATAGTGTCTGTTCTAGTGGCTTCTTTTATATCAGTGAAGTTAAGTTTAATTACCCTAAATTGGTTATACTGAAAGTTTAGAGCAGCACAACCCTCTCTGCATAGGTGTTTTGAAGCATCCAGACTTTTGTGCATTTTGTAACATTTTACTTAGTTAAACCATGTATTTCAGAAAGACAGATAGTAAGTTCTTTTAGGGAAACCAAAAAATTCCTCACCAGCAGCTCTCAAGAGACTAACTTACATGACAGTTGGTATCAGTATGTGTTCTCCTGGTTTTTATGCAAGACTAGTGATCAAGACCTCTAGGAGCCATTTTTCAGGGAAGTAAAATGCAATCTTATTCATCATTGTTATTACAGGTAGTCAGCAGGTTCAGCTGTTCATTTGCTATTTAAAACAGGAGGGGGTTTTTGTTGTTGTTGGTTTGGTTTTTTTTTTCAATTGTTTTTGTGTCTATTGTAAGTTGTGGAATTCCTTGACATCAGAAAATGTCATATCATCTAGTTGATGCCTGTTTCCTAGGCAATATTAAGCCACTTCAGTGAAGCTGAGAATCTCATGTGAAATTGCCATTCTCCCAAACTAAGCCAAGGATAAAGTGACATGTTTATACTATTGTAATGATAGGATTTGATTGGAATTAATTTTGAGACCATAATAAGGAGTTGCTTGTAGTTTATATTTTACACTAAAAACAAACAACAAAGGAGCCATTAACTGAAAGTTACAGGCACTGAGATGTCCCAGTTAAATATGTGAGGCACAAAAAGGAAAAGATTGAAGTCACAACCAGTGGCAAGTATCTTTGAGTCAGTCATCCTTGTAAAAGGTATTTAGGCTGGGAGGGAAAGACTTTTGACCGTTACTTCTTTTCATTGTGCTTCTCTTCCCTTTCTCCTCTTTACCGTCTTTCCACATTTTTACATCTCATCAGTATTACAGTGTTCCCTGAGTTGATATACGATTAAGCAGTCTGCTGAATCACAGACATGGCCATGTAAAATATTTCACTGCAAGTGCAATGAAAAGAACAGCTGCTCTGTTATCACCACTCTTTTTCTAGGAGCTCGTGTGCCTGAAGCTGTTTGAGCCGAGGCTCACTAGGTGTCAGCAAAGTAGTCCAGAAAAAAGCTTTTTCTCTGAGAATTAAAAAAGGAAGTGGCAGTTAAAACTTCATGCATGTAGCAGAAATTTTAAAGGATATTAGGTTGTTGTTTCACTTCAAGTTAACCCAACCTAGAAAACCAGTGTTATTGTGCTTTCCATGCCATTAGTTCTGTTTTATTTCATAGTCAGACTGCTTTCTGTACATAGAAATTATCATCTCTGTGTCTAGGGAACAGTGACTACGTGCTGCCTTTCAGGCAGTAAATGAGAAAGACTATGAGTTAGAAAAGTGATCATGCTGCGAACTTTTCAAAATACCGTATCTGCTCAGACATGAGGTGTGCAGTCTGTCATGTAACTTCCTCTTCCGTTTCCTGTGTGTTATCAGGTTCCATGGTTTCTTCTAAAGACGCACAGAAATTCTGTCTTCTTTTTTTTTTTTTTTGTTTTATTATTCCACTAATTGATAAAACTTTCTGTATATTCTCTTTCAGCTAGCTTCTGCCACAGAAGATAGCATCTGCCTTTGCACTCAAGGCAATTGTGCTTGCCAGCCATTCAGATGTCATCTCCCACTGGCATGCTTCGTTCTGGCTAACACTGGGCTCAACAGTCGGGTTTTATTTTATTCCTTGACAAACATTATCTGATAAATCAGCCTGCCTCAGAACTTTGCCTTTATTTCCCAATGCCTTTTTAACATTTTGGCCTACTCTTAGGGGTGTTTGCAAAGTCTTGCCTTGCCACTCAAACAGTTCAGAATCAAACAGTTCAGAAAAGCCTTTCTATAATCATCACAAAATTAGCTTTACCTGGAACTACTGTAGCACTATCCATAGCTTGCACCTGAAGAACAAGCAGCTTCTACTACATGATATGCAATAAAATGTGTAACTGATATAATCCACATGTAGGGTGCATAGTTGCATACGTTTCAGTATGTGCATGTTTATATGTATATGAAAAGAATGGGTTTTAAAGATTTTTTAAATACTTGGTATGTGATGCTCTCTCAAATAGCTTTTTTTCCTTATTTTTTAAACCAGATGCTTGGTATCTATGTAGAAGAAATTGCTAAGTGGCTTAGGGAATTGTCTGTGGAAAGTGGAGCTTATTTCTGTATTTATTTATGGAACTGATTCAGCCTCTGTCTAAGTAGGAAAGCACATATATTGGCTTGTTGAGGAGGCTGAGAAGTTCATCCTCTGTGTCTGATGAAATTTGTTGAGTTAGAGATGTGTCATGCTGTAAGGCAAGAAGTAATGACCTCTGAGGCTCAAGAAAGAGTCCCAATAAAAATTAGTTGGCCAAATCTAAGGCTATGCAGTTTTAAATGTGGTCTGTGAAACTGCTGTTTAATGTTAAGCTACTACAAATGTTCATGACGATGCATCCTCTAAAGAAGTAAAGCACTGAATTTAATTATTATTACCTTCAGATAATTCCTGGTATTTAAGGCTTTAAATTTATTTTTGAAGAGACAGTTTTGAAGATAGTGCTCCACAAGGCAACGGCAATGTTTAACTTCTGCTGTGTTAGAGGGAACTGACCTATTTAAAAAGCTATGGATCATATTAGCTTTGTTGTTAGTGGTCTAATGTAGATAGGACGGAGAATAAATGTTGTCTTTTGCCTTTCCCATATCTGAAACATTTGTCCAGAAACTGAAGAAACCCAAGATGAAATAATTGCTTTGATAGTAATTCAGTAAACATATGGGGTTTCTTTTTTCAGAAGTTTATCATGATTTAAACTTTTTCTTTTTTAACAGGGGAAAAGGAGTATATTATTTATTTTGACAAAAATATAATCTATGCTAAAAATAAGCAACATAGTATGAAAAATTAGTGGTGTAATTGTTGAGAATGTAAAAATGGTGTGAACTTCAGTGTCAATAATATAAGAGAGGGGATCTAGGTCTTAAGCTGCGACTGAATAAGTGGGTAAGTGTAGCTCATAAGAACTGTAGGAATTCTTATAAGTTCATGGCTTTAGGTGTGCACAGCAATACAGGAATAAAAAAAAAATCTGTATCATTTTTGAAAAATAGCTTTTAAATATCCTGAAGACCATCATAACTGATAGCATGCTTGCTTGTTTGTTCAGAAACATATGCTATCAAGAGGTACATTTTCACGTTATGCTAGCTCTTGATAAAATTAATTCTCTTTTCAGGTTGGGCGTTACTGTATGGACACTTAACAAATAAGATCAAGTACCTATATGTAGCTTATTGCATTCTGAGGAGTGGATCCTTCACTCTGTGTAAGTCAAGTGTACCTATTTTCAGACTTCTTCAATTTAATCTCCAGGAGATTTAAAGGAGGTGTGCTAGTGATAAAAATCATTAACACTCTTGTTTGCAGATCTCTCAAATGCTGTATAGCACAGTGTTTCTTGTGGCCTAAGGTAGGGTTTTGCTGTGTGAGTTAGATTTCAAATCTTGTTGGCACTGTTCATTATACAACAATTTTCTTAAAAATCTAACATTGATGCAAGTGCCCTGAATAATAGCAATGACAGTGCAGCTGCTTTATCTTGCCATAGTTAACTTTGGAACACCATATGAAATCATATCTAATATTGTAAGAAATGTTCTAGGGGTTATTGTAGAAGTCTGAAATCTATTTTGCTGGCAAATGGAAAACAGGAACAACAGGTTGCAGGTGTAGCATGATTGCTACATGATGTCCATTCAGCTTTCGATGCATAGAAACACTATGGTGTCAGAGGTAATATCATTAATTATAGAGAAGTTGCAGGAGTACCCAAGCAAGAGAATAGTTGTCACTGAAACCGGGCATACCAAGCTAGCGAAGTTTCTCAGGGATAGAGCTAATAAGGGACTCATGGGTTTGGTTCATTGCTGTATGCGTTCTGTGAAGCAGTCAGTCTTTAGTTTCAGGAATATGATGAACAGATGGACATGTCCTACAAAATGTGTTTAATTTTTTTTGAGATGAGCAGCCTTCCATCATCTCTCAGGGTTTTTGTGCTGTCAAAGGCACCCTGGCTTGGTCTCATGTGTGTAACTTTGTAGCAGGTAGGCTTTGGAAAAAGAAGGAAAAAGCTCACTGCAGATAAACTGGTAGCAATAATGAGTCGTAAAGCTTTGACTTGCTTTTCATAGCCTTAATTTCTTTAATTTGTTCAGCATTACTTTTGTATGCAAAATTTGTCTTAATGCTGTGTGTTCTGACTTCCTGAACTCTTCAAATTTATTTTACTGCTTTAGTTGAACAGTCATAATGGAAAATGACAATAATAGAATAAAATCTCGAGTTTTGTGTTCCAAGTGTACCTCTGCTTGTAAAAGCATTTATTGAGGTGAATTAAGAGCATGGTTCAGGCCTCCGCTGCTATTTCTTTGAATTGTGTGTAAAAGAGTTTTGTAAAGCTAGGTAATTAGGGCAGAACTGTGTTACCATTGCAGATTGTTTCCTTGGCATAATAAAAGTTTGTTAATTTTTATAGACACTCCCCCCCCCCCAAAAAAAAAGAAAAAAAAAAAAGAAGAAAAAAAGAAAAAAAGAGGAAAAAAAAAAAAGACGACAGAAAATCATGCATACCTTTGAATGCAACAGAACTTTCTGGAGAAAAAAATGAATTTAAACAAAAATCAAAATCTCTCATTCATCTTTCTTTATTGACAATATTATACAAGAGTGTGAAAGGAAATATAGTAACAGCTTAAAAAAAGAAGCAGAGGATTCTGTATGATTTTATGGCTGCTATGTAAAAAAAAAAAAAAAAGGCAAAACCCTTGATATAACCATTTCTTGAATGAGTGCTTGAAAGGCACATGTTGAAGTGTTTTTTAAAAATGAAAGTTATCAATCATAATGTATTTGAAAATGAATAATATTTACAGTGAGGCTGTATGCAGGCATGAATCTTCTCTTTTCTGGGGATACATAAAAACAAGCCCAACCTCTGTCTTGGAGAGTCTCTAATCAAGGGTTATGTATTTGAATCAATAAAAAAATATATTATATGGTTTTCAAATCAGTGTAGTACAGCTGAGTTTCAGCTTATCTTTGAGGAGCATATTATGCTACTGTACTGGCTGATAGGAAATTTTGAAGACACTGGAAATGTTACTATAGAAAACCTGAAGGACAGAATTATTCTTTAGGTATTTCTAATGGAAGTTAAAAGTGGCATTAAGAAATGTAAAGTCCAAGTTAGTGCAGTACTTCTGAAAGCAGTTATATCTGGAATGGACACAAGCTAGAAGGAAAAAGCTGTTGGTTTAAGCCATAGGGTCTTGAATGTTACATGCTAAAACCCACAATTAACAGCAGGAAAGTTGCATTTTCTTAAAAGAAGATATACAAGTTCCTTAAGAAGCACTGCATATGATGCCAACACATTGTAAGGAAATGCAGAAATTGAGTGCAGTTGACCACAGAAGACATGGGGAATGTTTGAGCAGAAACTGGTTATTTGAGTGAACACAGGCTGCACAGCAAGTCTTAAGCTTCATAGAAAATCTCTGAACTACCTTCCCTGGGAAAGCAATGTAGCAATTAAACATATTTCTTTCCAGCTGGTGCCACTTATAAGGAGCACATAAGCCATAGTTGATAGCAAAATTTATTTGATACTTCATGCAGGATACTGTTTTTGCAGTTGCTGGTATCTTGGCCAATTTTTTACAGTTGAGAATGAAACTGTGGTTTATATGTGCAGAGAGTTTATATTGCAGAGAGTTGTCAGGGCTGTCATTAGCATGTATGGATGTCGTGGTTTAATCCTAGCTGGCTACTAAGCACCACACAGCCGCTTGCTCACTCCCCCCTGGTGGGATGGGGGAGAGAATCAGAAGGATAAAAGTGAGAAAACTCGTGGGTTGAGATAAAGACAGTTTCATAGGGAAAGCAAAAGCCACGCACACAAGCAAAGCAAAACAAAGAATTCATTCACTACTTCCCATCAGCAGGCAGGCGTTCAGCCATCCTCAGGAAAGCAAGGCTCCATCACGTGTAACGGTTACTTGGGAAGACAAATGCCATCACTCCAAATGTCCCTCCCTTCCTTCTTCCCCCAGCTTTATAAGCTGAGCATGACGTCATATGGCGTGGGATATCCCTTTGGTCAGTTGGGGTCAGCTGTCCCGGCTGTGTCCCCTCCCAACTTCTTGTGCACCCCCAGCCTGCTCACGTGGTGAAGTGGGGTGAGAAGCAGAAAAGGCCTTGACTCTGTGTAAGCACTGCTCAGCAGTAACTAAAACACCCCTGTATTATCAACACTGTTTCCAGCACAAATCCAAAACCTAGCCCTATACTAGCTACTAAGAAGAAAATCAACTCTATCCCAGCCAAAACCAGTACAATAGATGATTTGGTCTTCAGCTTTCCTCTGACTTTTCAAATATGCTGACTGGAGACACTATCCACAGTGATTTCTTCTTACTCCTTGAGGATAAGAAAAATCTCCTTGGCATCCTTCTTCCTCACAGGGTGCCCTGGCCATGTGCAGGAGGACAAAGGTACCAGATGAGAGGGGAATAGCTGAGAATGTTGAGAAAGAGAAGAATAAAAGACTGGGGAATAAAGCCAAAATTGGCATATGGAAGAGGTAGAGGGCAATATAAGGAAGATCCAGGGTATGGTTAAAAGCAGGTGGGACTAGGGGAAGAAGGAAGGGATACGAGCTTATTGGGGAATGTAGAGGTTTAAGATATGAGAACAGGGAAGAAGATAACTAACAGAGATGAAGGAGGTGGTGCAGTCAGGTAACAAAATTGGCATAGGAGCCTAGAACTAAGAACAGCTTTTTGCAACAGCTATAGGCTTCTGTTGCAAAGTGTGGCTTTGCAGCAATGATTCCTGTATCTTGATACTAATTTATTGACAGAAGAGTGGAAGGGAAACTTATCAGTCATAAGTGTGTTTCCCCTTATGTTGGCATTACTACAAAATTCCCTAAAGTTGATTCCTGGGTAGTTAGTCACCCTGAAGTGTATGCTGCTCTTTTTTAGTCTCAATGGGGATCCAGTAATGAGCTCTGTGCCTTTTTATTTCTTTCAGACAACGTATCCCCGGCCAGTTTCCCGATTCGTTATCATCTGGCTTTACAATTTTAAGCTTTTTTAAAAAATAAATTATTTTAAACATTTTTAATTATTTTAAACATTTTTATACAAATAATGTATTTGTTGTTTCAGTCAAAACTGGTTTTTTTCCTAGAACATTTTTTTGCTGAAATGATAGAACCCAAAGCAGTGAAATGACCAAGTGTGAGCATTTAAAATGTTTCTGTGGATTTTCCTTTTGTTCCACAGCTGTTGTTTCTATGGAGTAGTCACTGTTGCTATGTATTTTTTCTCTTTGTGGTTGCCAGAACATGACTAGCTGGGTCAACATGCTCATGGTGTTAGTGGGGAATAACATAATTGCTGCTTGATTAGAGGAGGTATTTTAGAAACAGGTTTCTGAGTTAGAAAAATCCCTATAATATTTAAATTTCTCTAGCAATGGCATAATCATGAGTAATTAACTAAACAAGGCACGGTTAATTGTGATGATGTAACAACCTTTATATTGGAAAAAAAAGTGGCGGGGGGGGGAGTAAATCTGAACAGTAGTCGATATTGTGGCGTCCTGTGCTTTGCTACTACTCAGTGAGCACGTATACATATCAATCTAAAATCTCTAGAGCAATGAAGCAGTGATCCTTTAATTATTTTAATCAGTACTGTACAGTCAGACAGGTTAAGTAGTTACCTGCCGTAGCTGAACAAACTCAACTAAAAGAACCCTCTCTGTCTGTGTTCTCATGGGTGCACTCAGATGGATGCGCTTTCACCTAAAGGGCATGCAGATGCCTGACAGCAAGCTTTTGGGAAGTGTTTTGAGCCATGAAACTTTTAACAGTTAATGGGTTGTTTCTCACAGATGTGAGAGGAAGAGAAATTAAGAATGTGTCACCAGCAAAAACTGGCACGTTACATCCTCTTCTCCCACTTTCTGTGTTGTATTCAACCACTGACTTTTGGCCACGTGAGTTGCCTTTTATCATTCTGAGAAATGCTGAATGTAACTTATAAACTAGCAAAAAAGAAGTATTGTGCTTCTTATTTTTTCGTACAAGTTTTCTTCACAGGCTGCTGAACTTCTAAGTCAGTCAGATCCCACAGCCTTGCAGCTTAGAATGTGCTTGAGCATGAAACTGAGCTTTGCAGTCTTGAATATCATGCTGACAGAGGAAGTGCTTTAAGAAAATTCCTAATGGAGCCAAGACAGAATGTAGTATAGATGAAGCAGCTCAGAGGTGAGAGGAGCTGATTTGCACTGTCAAGTGCTGCTGTGGCTGAATTCTGACCCCTGCACAGGGACAGTTGCAGCCCAGAGAGAGTTCAGGCATGACAAGAATTTCCTGTCAGCAGAAAGAATTCGCACTGGCAGTGTTCATTTTGGTGAAGGTTTCTACAAATACAGATTTGCCTCTGAATTACTAGAGACCACCATTTCCAAAGAGAGGACGTAAAATAAAAATGTAGCACCTCAGAGCACAAAGTGGAGCTTGAAGGGTAAGCATGTCAGGGAAGACAGTGCTCATAGCCCAGACTGTTTTTGTTATACAGCAGGATGAAAACTCAGCTGTTTGCACAAAGTCGAAGTTGTACAATAGAAATGACTGTGTAAGATCAACTAGGAATAACAGGGTTGTGGAGTATCAGCAAAGGAGTTGAAACAACTGCTCTGCACCAGCCTTGCCAGTATGCCATCCTGCGCCAAACGTATAATGAACTCCTGGTGATACAGTGATCACATTTTACTGAGATCATGGGCATCTGAGGATCATTATTAAACTGTGAATACTCCACATCCACTGTTTATTGTTTGCTGTTTGCTTTAGGCTTAGAAGTTCATTAAAATGGTACAATGTGACCTTTAGATTTTTGAGAGGTATAATTTGCTACATAACTTCAATATTTTGATAGTTTTTCTGAAATGAAGTCTAAGCTTGGAAGAAACTGTAATATGGACAAGCCTTTTATTATGATGCATATGAACAAATGTGTTGCCAGAAGCAGGTTTAAAAATGTGCTATAGTTTTATGGAGCCAGTAAATGCACATAGCTCATGTAAAACAAGAGATGACCCATATTTGTTTATGAAGTTAGAAAATCTATGAAGATACAGCTTAACTGAAATCCTGATTGAAAAGAGACACCCTCACCATGCATTATAACTAGAATAATTGGGCACACTGTGAAAAGGAGTGTATCTACACTAACTCTGAAGGCACCTCATCATTAATCAGAAAGACTGAAACCACTGTCAAGACACGATCATAGTTGTATAAAAGTGTGCTTCAGAAAATATTTGAATAGAAATGCACAAACCGTGAAAGGAATTCTGAACTGGCAATACAGAAGATAAAGTAAGGTCAGAAAAAAATCTTTCACTGTTATGTAAAATGATTGCCTTTTGTAAATAGTAGTGTCCTGGTGAGAATGATAATGGCAGGTTTATATGCCTTTATTCAGAATGATGATAATTAAAATGGAGACTCACATACCGTTCTTGATGAGAAAAACGTCTTTTGCTTTACACAACAATGTCTCCATTTGTGGTTGAGGTAGATAATTTGGGACAACAGCCTTCATATGTCTGGTTTGTGATTTCATCTGTTAGCTACATGAAGCTACTGTCTTTGGTATGGTTACCTTCAGTATTATCTCTTGTCAGCAATATCTCCGTTACTGAATTAGTACTGAACTGAGATTTTTTTTTTTTTTTTTTCAGTGTCACTAGACATCATAATGTGCGACTTCAATTGCTCTGTGTTAGTTCATACTTCTTGTGTCCTTGCCTGCTGATGAGATTCTACTCCCTCTTCTCCTCTACAAGCTATGGATATTTCATGTCCACCTAACAGAAATACATTTCTCAGATCACCTGAACACTGGTGGAAAGTTTTGTCTTCATCAAAATTTCTCTTATGAAAGGAAAATAGAAGGACAAATTGGAGAAAGAACCTGGCATGGAGAAATCATTGGAAGCAGCTTTTAAGGGGAAGAAAAATAGCGTCAAATTCCAGATTCACAAACCTTCAGTCTTCTTGCTGATGTATCCTCATCTTGTGAATGTGATTGATGACATCACAGATGATGTTTCCTGGTAGGCTGGTGAATTCTAGAAAGCTGCTGGATAAAAATAGATTACAATTAAGTTAATGAATTGATTCATTTGGATCAATGAAGTTTTGACCTTTGAGTTGAGAGACAGAACAGTAAAAAGCCTGCTGTGAGCGGAAGATTCAGTACAGTCATGAAATCAGTTTGATAATTCCATCTTTAAACTTAAGAAACACAGAGAACTCCTAAATTGTTGGTAGGGTCTATGCTTGATAGCAAATGCTTCTCAAAATTAATATCACGTGAGGCTCCCTTTACCTGGGTTTTACAGAGATGAAATTAAAATAGCTGAAGATGAAGTCAGTACAATGTTTAACCTAACCAAAAAAAAAAAAAAAAAAAAAAAAGATGATTTTGCTCTCTGTTCAGGGTCAGAATAAGACAAAGAAATTGTGTTGCGAGGGCCTTAGTAATGGAAGCAAGGTGACAGTATATTTTACCAAGACTGTGCTACTGCAGAAGTAGGGATATCACTAAGATAAAAGTGACAGTATGGAGGGAAGTCATGTGATAAAGTCAGCTTTTGGATGGAGATGGGACTACTATATCCTCTTATCTGAACTAAGCTGCACTTATTCCTAATGGCTAGAAATAAACCTGAGTACCAGGGATGTAAGCAAATGAAGTTTTCAGTTCAACTGATTCTGTAATTTTATGTACGTTCTCTTTATTTTAAATTGTCTCTTTGAAACATATAGCAAAAGAGACAGGGCAAAAGGTATATACTGTGAATCTGCTACCAAAACTACATAGTCTCATGTAACATAAAATTTTTGTCTATTTATATTAGGAGGACTTACCAGACAGGAGCTGTGCCTGAGGAATCAGGAGCACAATGCTGATCACTTGATATTCCTGAAAACTTTTCCCTGTGAAGCCCTTGTGCAGTTTGAGGGGAAGAGGCACACAGTTACTCTTTTTGATAAAGATGATGTGTGTACGTTTTTTTCTTTATATCCTAAAATGTCACAGGGAGTGAAGTGTGTGGGGAAAGACACCTGTTGAGGTAGCGTTGTAATGCTGCACTTTACCATTATATAGCGAAACTATTAGTGTATGGTATTCCTCCCTACCTCCCTTCAATTCTTTTGTGATAGTTGAGAAATACAGCTTGTGGATTTTTCCCCATGGACATGCCTATTTTTTGGAAGTTTAACAGTGTGAAAGAGGTATTGCAGTCTTTTGCAAAGAAGCATGAAATCTTTCTTCAAGGGCATGCAATGGTTTTTAGTACAACTTTTTTCCCATTCAGAGTACTTAAGGAATATTAACATTTCCTTTCCATAACAGGTGATGTAGACTTGTTTAGCAAGGACTACAGATAATATGGGAGTTTGTAACATTCTGAAACTTCAACAATGAAGTTTCTTTGCAGTTAAGGGACACCTCCCTCCTCGATGCTGCTTCCCATCTCCAACCATCTGGAAGATGAAGAAAAATGATTTGGCTAATAAATTGTATAGTGATGGTTTCACTGATATCCAGAGGGGCTACAGTTTTATAGGATCAATGTCCCATGCAAAGGCTTTCAGCGTATCACCATAGTGTATTTCCTTAGAGAGAGGGAGTAAGATTTTTTTCTGCTTTATTTTTCTAACAATTTGTGGAGCCATTTGAAACCTTCTGGAGACAAATATGTTCTGCTCTTGGAAGGTGTCCCACTGTCCTGAAGTGTGGTGGTGAGAATTGAAAAGTTAGGAAATTTCCTGTAGCTACAACAAAGAAGAATGTCTTTGGTTCTATGTTACTTGGGATCCTATTCAGCTTTTATCACATAAAAAAGGGATTGCGTCCAGTTACTCTAGTGTATTATTGGTAGACAGAAATGCTAATTACATTGCCATGACATATGATAGCAGCTTTGACAGGTAATGGACTACTTTCCCTTCTTTTCTGAAGGGGCTGGTGAAAGTGTTATGGGATTGTCCTGAACTGTGCTTTACTTCCTGTAAAACCATAACAACCATAATATTCATCAGTCCATAGGGTTTTTTTTCATCATGTTAGAGATTCTCTCATTCTTTAGATGTTTCTGTATTGATGGAAAACAGTGCGATGAATATTTAGGAACAACATATTGGATGAAGCAGGGAGAGGAAGGAAGTAAGCTAAGGCCAGTTGCTGTTCTACTTGAACATGTTTCATTACTTACCTTCAGTAAGTTTGCCGATGACACTAAGTTAGGTGGAAGTGTCAATCTGGTGGAGGGTAGGAAGGCCCTGCAGAGGGACCTGGACAGGCTGGATCGATGGGCCAGGGTCAACTGTATGAGATTCAACAAGGCTGAGTGCCAGGCCCTGCACTTCAGTCACAACAACCCCATGCAACACTACAGGCTTGGGGAAGAGTGGATGGAGAGCTGCCTGGCTGAAAAGGACCTGGGGGTGTTGGTTGACAGGCAGCTGAATATGAGCCAGCAGTGTGCCCAGGTGGCCAAGAAGGCCATTGGCATCCTGGCGTGTATCAGGAATAGTGTGGCCAGCAGGACCAGGGAGGTGATCATCCCCCTGTACTCAGCATTGGTGAGGCCGCACCTCGAGTACTGTGTTCAGTTTTGGGCCTCTCAGTACAAGAAGGGCATTGAGGTGCTGGAGCGTGTCCAAAGAGCAATGAAGCTGGTGAAGGGTCTAGAGAACAAGACTTATGAGGAGGGGCTGAGAGAGCTGGGGTTGTTTAGTCTGGAGAAAAGGAGGCTGAGGGGTGACCTTATTGCTCTCTACAACTACCTGGAAGGAGGTTGTAGCGAGGTGAGGGTCGGTCTCTTCTCCTGAGTAACAAGTTATAGGACTAGAGGAAGTGGCCTCAAGTTGTGCCAGGGGAAGTTCAGGTTGGATATTAGGAAAAACTTCTTTCACTGAAAGGGTAGTCAGGCACTGGAATAGGCTGCCCAGGGAAGTGGTTAAGTCCCCATCCCTGGAGGTATTTGAAAGATTGGTAGATGTGGTGCTTAGGGACATGGTTTAGTGGTGGACTTGGCAGTGCTAGGTTAATGGTTGGACTCGATGATCTTAAGGGTCTTTTCCAACCTAAACGATTCTATGATTCTATTTATTTAACAAAAACAAGAGTGGCAGAGGTTTCTACTGAAGGTATAGATTTGAAATCTACGTAAACTCACTGGTCAGCTCAAAAGTAATAGAGACATTTTTTATAGATAATGCAGTCTTAATACTTAACATTACAGTTTTCGTAAGTACCTTAAAATATGAGTTATAGGATTGGTTTTCTGCCAAGTTTTCTTTTGTTTTTCTTTTGGTTCTAAGAGATACAGAATCTGACCAAGAACAATCATGCAGAACAGCCACATATCTCTGAGGTAAATTTTTGTTGTTTTTCAGGTAGCCTCTGAATGTACGAAGTAAAAGGTACAGCAATAAATACGAGTGTAAATTTAAAATCAAGGTCTTTTTGACAAAATCAGTACACTGGGATTTGCTTTTATGATAAACTAATATGTAATTTCTGTAAAGACTATACTGTCTTCTAGAAGATACACTTCTGAGGAAGTTGTTAATTTTGTGACTAACCTAATATTGATTGGCTTGATCTGAAATGGTTCAATTGAAGGACAATCAGTACTATTTATGGCTCTGTGTTGATCACTGTCTATCATAGTTCTATCATTAGACAAGCCATCTGTATTAATTTTAATAACAATTCAGTAAGACCACATTTGTTATTCTAAATTTGTGCAGCTCTTCTTTTAAATTTCCAATAGTAGAATCTCTGTAAAATTAATTTCTGGAATTGCCAATAGTAGACATTATCTACAGAAATCAGTGCCTTACTTTTAAACTTTTATTGTGCATGGCTAGTACTTCTTAGTGGTGCATTTCTCAGACTATGATATTTTAATATTAGCTGCTGGTCGGTTGGGTTTCCCAGGATTCTGTGGAAAGAGCATAAATCTTAGTAAGAGTGTATACAGTGATGAGCACATTCACTTTCTAGGTGCCAGACTGGCAGAAGCTTGTATGTGGATATTTCTTGCTTAGTCATGGGGAAAATGCAGTGTTCAAAATTGTGGTGCCTCCGCTGACGTGTTCTGCCCATATGTCTCAACAGTGAACCAGAATTGTGCATTGGGGAGGGGGATGCAAATCAGGTCCCAGTGTCTGATGAAGTTCTCCTCCTCCTGTGTGAGGGCTGCTGGCAGTGTTATCTTGCAGTATTTGCAAACTTGTGCTCTTAAAAATTAACTGATGTCCCAATTCAGTTCAAATTGGGATGTGCTGCTTAGGCATCAGACTAAAAAGCTTTGTTTATGACCTGCAGCAAAGACTAACAGTGGAGTGAAGATAAAATTATTATTGTGTCACTAGTTACTCAATCTATTTAAATTTCTAGAGCTTCTTCATTTGCAATTACTTAATATGTGCAAACCCCCCTATTTTTAAAACTCCTGCTTCAGTGGACTATGTATTTAACAGCTTCAAGAAATGCCTTTCTTGATAACCATAGGTTAAACATGTGGGACCAATGTCTGAGGAGCTTGCTGGAAAAAGGGCGCTATACATCTTTTGTGCTCAACCTGTCCAGCAGCAGGAGAATGCAGAGCTCTGTCACTCCATTTACTCAGCTTCCTCGGCAATGTGCTGTAGACTTCCAAGCCCTAATCCTCTGTTGACAGGCACAAAAACTCTGTGCCAAAAGAATATAAAATCATATAATGAGGTTGTGGCATAATGTGCGAGGACAAGAGGCTGGCAATAGCACTCCTTCAGCCTTCTTAGATGTTGCAGTTCCTGTCTCCTGTAAGTTTCTGATAATGTTATATTCCGTGCATGCATGAATAGTTTGGCAATAGGAAAAGAGCCAACATTTTAGGAAGTAGATGTTCCTTCCCTACGTCTGTGGTAGAGTATATAAAAAGCATGTTACATATTAAAAGCTACTTCTTTCCACACTGTGTCTTGTCGGTCACTGTATTTATCCTTGCAAAACCTATGTGAAATAATAAAGCATTAGTATGAAATACAGTAAGAAACAAAGGAACACTGAAGGCGACTTACCTATATCTCTGCAGTAAAAGCATGATTAAGATGGTGTGTGAACCCAGATCTTCTGAGTCATCATGTGATATACCTAGACTCTTGAGCAAATTCATGGTGGCTACAGTTTTGCCAGGTAAGGTGTTATACTATTGCTTATTTAAAAAAAATCCGTGATTGCTAGTGCAAATAACACACAAAGGTGTCTGTATTTGTCTGTCTTTCCATCTTTCTTTTCCTTGAGTCTTAAACACTTGAAGAATTCCTGGGGACATTTGATGAAAAATGAAGTTATAAGCAGGTAAGATATCTACTATTTTCATGATATTTATATGCAATTAATCTTCACTGCAGCGTTGCTAATTCGGAAACCTACAACCAAGTTGAAGTCATATTTATTTAAAAATGAATCATCACATCATGGTGTTCTTCTAATGTCTGATACATTACTGGCCACAGAAGAGGTTTGGTGGTTGTAGGCTCTAGCAGATTAGTGTTTGATATAAAGAAATCAAAACTCTAGAGATGCTCTCAATTGAAAGAAAACTGTTTTGCCATTGACTCTGATGCATGTAAAAAACTAATTTCCAACCTAGAGGAAACACTAGAGAAATTTTTGTTAGCAACTTCAAGAAACCTTTTCTATTAGTTTGAGGCTCTTCATCAAAATACAGCATAATGAGTAAACTTCCCTCTAGATCACGCTGCTGAAATATAGAGTTCTAACTCTATAATTGATTTAAGATATTAAGCATTTTACAAGTTAATTTGGGTGTGCTCGGCGATATTAGGTGATAGGTTAAACAAATGTTTCAACTAGTCAAACTAGTGAGAAGGCTTCTCTGTTCTGATGATAGATACAGAAATGATTCAGCAAACTATGAATTAAATAAAGTTTGACATTTTAAAGAGCATACAGTTGATTTCTTGTGCACATAAATGGCTAAGATATAAAATTTTCTCCGTTGTATGAGCTCATTCAGAACTAGGATGAAAGGTAGAGAAGAGGCACCCTATTAATATGCATTGACACATTAATAACAGCAATAGAAGTAAGTAGCAGGGGTGAGGTTTGGATTAAAAAACCCAAATCATCTTTGCTGCAAATGTTGAGATGAGTTGGGCTCCAATCAAATCCAAATGCTAATCAACCAGAGTTATCTAACCAACCAAAGGCCCACTGTGAGTGGGCAAGGGGAAATGTAGGCAGTCTGACAGGTTTTGAATCAGATATGTTTGAGGCTCTGGAAGGGAAAGTAGTGGGAAATGACAGGATTTCAATTATTGGGATTTCAACAACAGCCAAATCATAATACCTGTTTAATCAAATGGCAAAGCAGGAGTATTTTATGTTCTGAAAGAAAACTGTGTGTGGAAGAGATGGGAGGTTTTAAAGCAAGTTGGAGTACTATGCAAATTGAAGAACCCACACAGACAGCAAAGTAAAAGACAACTTCAGTGATGTTTATGGCTGTTTCTCACTCGCATGAATCCTGCTGCAGTGAGGGACTGTAGAGAGGGCAGAGGAATGGAGTAAAGAGAACAAAGGCTTTAGGAGATATTATCTTTACTTTAAGAAACTTTGACTGCTTTTTAACTACATTTGAAGGTGTAGAAGTAGTCATTCAGAGGGCATCATCCTCAATAGGAATACACCAGAAAGTCAAGCCTAGAGTTAGGAAAGTTTGTGTTCTACTTCCTTAATATGACTTGTTTCATTTATTCAAACAAAATGCTTAATTATCTAAAGAAAAATGTCCTATCGTTTATTTAGCACTGATAGGAAGTTTCATAAATCCATTCAAGTAATGTTTTCTAAAGAAGGGAATTAATTATTTTCCCTTTATTTAAAAATATTTCCATGATCAAGCCAATGTTAAACCTAATCATGCTTGAAAAACATGTATTTCAACAATGGTAGGGAAGATTAAAATATGTGATGAATGTGAAACCAATTTGACTAAAAGTTGTCTAAACTGATAAATTCCAGGCCCATGCTGATTCTTTTTCTTCATTGCCACTTAAAAAAAAAAAAAAAAGTTGCTGTATTAATTCATCACCTAGTTTTGTTCAGATTGATTAGGTAATAATAACTTTGGATCTTACTGGTGCGTTATTTAGACCCTCTGTAAATAAGTAATTTGTCTCACTTGGGGACTTCTCCTTCTGGTTTAGGAATTAAATACTGGCAGAATACTTTTTTTTTTTTTTTTTACAGTCATTTCATACCATGAGATTTTAATCAGAACTGTGATGTTGATAATATCTAGAAAGGGTTTAATTTTAGTGTGTTGTAATTTACTTTTGGTTCATGTTACACAACAGAAGTGGTTCCTTATAGAGTCATAATAACACGATGGTTTACTTCACCAGGTCAAAGGAAGTTTAAAACTCTGCTGGTATTTGGTTTCACAGCTGCAATCTTGGGGAACGAAAATAAGATATTGAAGATTGGGATTGTTGCTCCGATGGGGCTGGATTTAAAATCTTCTCCTACACAGGCACTCATTCCTGTCTCCATATCTTGCTACTACCAGCCACGTGCATGATATAAACACTTCATAGTGTTCCTCATCTTGACAGTAATCTTTTGACCTTATCTTTTGAAGATCTACTGCTGAAACATAAATTAAACTTTTTTTTTTTTTTTTAATGACACAATTTGTCTTAAACAGTCTTGGCATGGATACAGGAGGAAGTGAACACCACTATAGAAATCAAGCCTGCTCAGAGATATTAGATGATAGTATCACATGCAGAAGTTACTGTAGTTCTGCTTTGACCATACATACTGTAATACCCTGTAGGTCAGTAATACAGTGAGGCCTTTGCTAGCAACAAGACACAAGCTTGCTATTGAGTTTGCAAGATCTCAGAGCTGAGGCTTGCTCTCACTGAAGTCGTCAGGCTTGCTCTGTTTGAGTTTGTCTTGACCTGCCTGGAGCCTTGGTTTTCACTTGATTTAGCTGTAATAGCATTTTTTCTTCTGACTTCATAGGTGGCTATGGCCAGTTATTTTACTTTCCTTATCTTTGTATGGTACAACGATAATTTTATAGAGATAGAAGTAATAAGTTGTTATTCTGTGTAGAATGAGACATTTATGACTGACATAACAGTATAGTTTAGAGATATACAGGCCTGCTGTGGTAGCAGAGGCTTTAAGAAGTGAGGAGAACAAGTGCGGTGTAGAGGAGTACAGACAGGTGGTGATAAGACATGGGGCATAGACTGGCACTACTTATAGCTACAAACAACTCACCAGTGGTCAGCTAAAACAATGCAGACCTGCAGCTGGACAAAACAGCTTTGAAGGGTAACAAGGAGAACAAAGAAATAGCATCTAAAGGATGTAAAATGTGGTTAACATGACTGTAACATGGAATTGCAGACCAGTAATGAAAAAAATGTAAAAAAAGTCTTAACAAACATACAGAAGTGACTCCAAGTGGATTCTAGGTGAGGAAGAAGTCATCATATTTGTGTAAGTCATCAAAATGATATTACTACCTGTGAAGTACACTAGATGCTGACATCTTGCCATAGACCCCCAACCCCCACCAGAATGAAGCGTCCAACTTTAGGACCCAGAGAAGCAGGGAAAGCGTGAGCATAACCCTAGGAAAAGAGTGGAAACTATAAGGGGGTGTGTGTGTGTAACAATCTCAATCAAGTGATTTCTAAAGTTATGACAGTGTGCTATTGTATTTAACTTCATGGCAGCACTGATTACATACAAGTCTGATTTGGTACACCAAACTGCTGGAGGGAAAATCCAACAGGAAAGAAACAAGCAACTTTATTCCTGAAAAAGCCTTTGGTCTGAGCAGGATTCTACATATGGGTTTAAAATACCTTTTGTTCTTAGTTTTGGTACTATTGTCTCTCGTACTGTAAATTGTTCAATGACATCACCGACTGCTTTTCCACCTTTGAGTGCCTCTGTGAAGATAACTGTTAAAACTCACTTTCATTGTTCTTGAGGGCTGGAATCCCTTTTCAGCACTGTTAAGTGTTCTTAAGGGAGCAACAATATCTTGATAGAAGCATTTTTAAAAGACAGCAGTTTCTGACTGCTCCTTACTTCCAAATGCTGTGGAAACAGTCTGCTATCTGTGCAGCAGCAGGAGCCTCACTTTTTGTGAGATCGTGCTTCATAACCTTCCAGAGTTTATACTAGTGTTGTGAAAAGTACAAAGATTATAGAAGGTTTTTTAAAGTGAAAAAACTGTAAACATTCAATGATCATATTTGTTGTTGTTTCTTCAGCGAATCGTATACTTGGAATTAGACCACAGAAAATATAGTATTTTCAGATCATATTAATAAATGAGTCTGCATTTTTCAGGACCCGGGGCTTGTTTAATGTGGCTAAGTCCTAGTATATGCAACTAGCTAGAAGGACCTAGCAGAATTTCAATTATCAAGTGTATTTACAATAAAACTTAATTTTCACATTTTTCTTCAAAAATTTAAATATTTTAAACTCTATATTTCAGTCAGGTATTAAATACTGTAACTTTGATATAGGAGTTCCTTCCATTTAAAAAAACCCGAACACCCAAACCCGCCAAACTTGATTGATTGATAGGTCCTTAGTGAAACTAAAATGCTACCTCTAAAATGAAACACATGTCCACCTTTCTGCAGAGTTTTGGATTTGTCTGTTCAATTTGGAACAATTATTTTAGGTATAAATGGTTCACTATGTTCAGCAGAAGCTTAGTTTTAGTTTTGAAAGTCTTGTTGAGAGTAGGTCACAACAACGTAAGCTGTCTGTAGAGGAAATATTTCTAAATGAAGGGTCTAATGTTGTGTCCTCTAAACTTAAAACTACTTTTCTTTGCAGTGGTGAGGCTTTGTGTTCATGTTGAGGAAACACCTGAATAGATTTTATAAGGCTTGAAGTTCAGGTGCTTGCTTGTGGCTCTGGTACAATGTGCTATTGGAAAGTTAATGAGTGGAACAAGACACAGTGTTTAAAAATAGGTAAGGAATAGCAGCTAGACTAAAATGTATACATTAGCCAAGGCTCTTATATGTATGTATTTTATATCTTCTGGAGAAAAAACTTTTAGCAGATGTCTTTGCATTGTGCTAATGTTTGGAACCTTAACATTCAAAATCATGAGATGGAAGGATTTGGACTGGTCAGTTCTGGACCTTCACTGCTCAAGCCCTATGGCAAACAGCAGCATTTGGCAGTAAGTGTATGTGGTTAATCTCAATGGACTCATCACTACAGATGGACTCTTAACCTACTGTATATGTGTAATCCCTCTTTCTGTTTTAGACTGTGTAGCCAAACATCCATGTGAACAACTGGCTAGAGTTTACTTTGGTCATTTTGGAAAGTGAGATGTGAGTCCTCAGTGATGAAAGGTGTTTCCTTCCTGTAGTAAGGTTGTATCAGGTATTTTGGTACTTGGTCCTTATTTGGGTACTAAATAATCCTGACCATTATTAATGTTCCTTTTGAATTCTGATCCCACCTTTTTTTCTTCACTCATCTTGGTCAGCCAGTGAGTTCCAGGTATAACAAGTCAAAAGTCAGCACCAGGCAAAAGTCAGGGTGAAAAATCATTATGGTCACTGTAATGCCAGCACATATTTGGTGACACATTCTGTTGATGTTCCATCTGGAAAAGTAAATTATGGCATATTCCACTAAATATGCTTCACTGATGAAATGTATCCATCTGCACACCTGTACACACATGAAGTCACCATAACACAATGCAAATCAAATAATGTGAATTCATTCCAAAATTCATATGGGATAGTTAGAAACATTTTATGACTCATGAGGGAGCAACAAGGGTAAAGCAAGGATCATCTCCTTTAGCGAGCACGGAGAACATTTTAATTAAAACAATAAACTTTATAGTACAGATTGGAGATAGCACTTTAACGTACTTCTAATACCTAAGTGTGAAGGCTGCACAATAATTTAAAGGTGGCAGTTTCGATTTAGTATAACTCTTTGCACAAAGAGATAGCGAAGAGAGTAATCAATTATCTAGTGCTGAGGGTTACCAAACAAGGCTAAGTGACAGAAAAGGCAATGAATGCACAGTGGGAAAGGCAAGTTTGCAAATTTAAAGGATTAGATGCAAGTACAACGAACTAAGTGAGTAATGGTGTGTGCAGTAACGAAAATCAAATGCTGCTGACATATGCCTCTTGCTGTTTGTGTCGCTGAACATTGATACAGATGCTGATTGTTTATTTGTAATGATGGCCTCAGTTGCCACAAGGAGGAAGGGAAGGTTTGGGATAGTTACATTGCTCACTCTTTATAACATATGCATTAAACTATCATGAGCATCACTAACTATTAAATCAGGAGTGAGATAGGGATTTTAAAAAGCTGGTGATTAGTGCTGTGATTGAGTATCAAATGCAGTGGTTGATTAGGTGCCATGTATGTGAGCGGCTGAGTGGTTATATTAAAAAGATGTGAAATAGCTGTATCGATTCCTTTTTAGTACAAGGTTGGTGAAAACATGTAATCTGTCTTATAGACTAATCACAGAAAAGCGTTCGTTGGAGTAGCAGCAAAAAAAATGGCTTAATCTTGCTTACATTACTCTGATGCAGCAAAAAGCAAGTAAAGGGTGGGAGCAAGACTGAGAAATTATACACGCTTTAAATCAAGACAGTGTGGGAGGAAATAGTTCTCACAAGTTAACTTTACTCTTCAGTAGCCTAATGCTCTTCCTCATATATTGATGTTTTGATTTCATCAGAGCTGACCTATATTTACTTGTCTTTTTCAAAGTTTCATCTTTTCACTTTTCAGTAGAATATGAAGAAACCAGCATGACTGGGGTAAAAGCAGTTGATACATATTTATCTTCTAGGACAGACACAATTAAATGGTAGAGATTCTGAAGGAGAGAAACAAGAGTATTTTCCAAGTTTACTGCATCAAGAAGGAGGTGTTAAATGAGGGTATATATTCTTGAGTCTCACAAGTGGCTGCTATTGCTACCCCCGAAGAGGGGGCGTGGATGAATTTCTGATGATTTGGGCTGTGCACATTTAGAGACAAAATATGGAGGCTTATGTGGCTCTGAGAGCTGCACCATCACTTCAGATGGATAGAGGTATAATCAATCAGTTACAATTGCAGAGAGCAACCAACAGTAAAGAATGAGCATCTTCATTCAGTAGTAATAAAACATACTAAAATGGAAAAGCATGCTATGTATTGAAGAAATTGCTTACACAGCTTTAACAGGCACAGTATTGTCTATTGAGTCATGCAGAGCTCTGTTTCAAGATTTATTAACCTCAGAGCTTACATATATCTAGTTCAACAAGCTAACCTAAGTGAATGAAATCCCTCTATAAGCATTAAGCTCCTGATTTAACATTTCTGCTCATAATACAGGTGCATGTTCACACATCCAGAACAACCAGGCTGACTGCTCTGAATATCCTATCTTTGAATCAGAAGTTAAGAAATCCTGCCTCTGTCATTTGGTTGTGTTGTTAAAGCCGAAGAAAAGTACTTCTGTCAGTATTAAGAGTGTCATGCTTTTGACTGTGATGGAGATTATCCTCTTGTATTGCTTCTACACACTAGTGCAGAAGAAAAGTAGCTTTAACTGAGGCTTAAGCAAAAACCTTTCATTCCCCAAAAGAGCACAGTGTATAAACATATGCTAGCTAGACCTTTTAAAAATGACATATTGACACTTTGCACTTCTCATGTAATGCCAAAAATGAGGCATATGTATTTTAAAATGGAACCTAAACACTAGAGTAAAAAATAAGAAAAATGTTATCATTCCCTAATAGGCTGTCTAGAAATGTGAAAGAAATAATAGACAGTAATAAATATTTTTAAATATTTTTAAATTACGTAGCTAGCAATAAACAACTAGGGGAAAAGCCTGTGCTTTGCACTATTCCTTACAGTTATATTAGCTTTTCAGTCCTGCTATTTCAAGGTGTCTTTTGTCAAAGTGTTGTTTTTATTCATATGCAGATGTGGGTGTCCTGGAACATTTGGCCAACACAAAGACTACAGTGATTAGATAAACTTTATATTACAGAGCTAAGTCTAGTGAAGCAATTTCAATTTGCTGTCAGCTGGATGACCATTGCTTACATCTATGTAGTTAATTTTTGAGGATGAAGTACTTGCTTAAATTTTTTTTTACCACCACTGATAATGACACTAATAACAAGGTAAATTTTTAAAATAGCAAACAAAGAGTATAAACTGAATTTAGGAAGCTGTAGATGGGTAATGACTGTTGCTTAATTTTCTAAGGGTAAAGTTTGAAGTATGGTGTATTAACAGCAAGAAACATGACTCTTGCCTGGTCTCAAACAGAAGCTCCATTCACAGTCTCCAAGTATGTGGTTTGGTGTTGAGATAACATGAACTGGCACTGTGATCCAAATATCCAGCTTTTACATGACAGAAGATCTTGAGTCTGTTTTGAAGTTATAATTATCAATTGGACATTTGAAGTATTTTCTACACCTCTGTACTGCAAAAAGTAGATTGTTACCTTGTAATTTTTCTGGTAAACTTTGACAAAGTTTCTCATTCTAGGAAGCTGGAGGGAAACTGGGAGAGCATTACTGAATTGTCAGCATTTAAAACATCCCAGTGGGATTATAATCCTGGCTGCCAGGCCCTGCCATGAGCCACCCTGGGGAGCCCCCAGCATTCCCGGTCCCAGGGAGCCACTGGACCCTGCAGTGTCTTGACACTGGGAAACATAGGATTAGTCTTTGCTGGTGTAGGCAGGCCCTCGGCCAGCAGGGCAATGGCTTGCCGTTCAAGCTGCTCACTGGGAATGCAGCTTCTGAATCAGGCCATCAGCTGTTCAGTGGAGTTAAGTGGTTGTGTTCAGTCGCTTCAGCAGCATGAAGCCCTCTGTTTTGAATTTAAATTTTTTTTTCCCCTTTGATAATTCAGTAAGCTAGGTTGCAATTCTCTGTTGAGATCTACCTGCATTTAACCCGAGGATGAGAAATCTCAAAGAATTATCTATGCTTTTGATCACATAATCATAACTGAGAAAAGCACCATATTCACATGAAGTTGTTGACTAATCACAAACTCTGGGTAATGGATCACAACTTGCACTATAGTACTGTTGGCTGGTTTTGTATTTGTGTGTTTTAAACTTCACATTAGTTTGTACTGGGAATTTACACCTTTCATTAGAGTTATTGGATTTTGACACTATTTAAAAGAAAATGCCCACAGGTTATGAGTAACATGGCTGAGGAAAGCTGAATTTATATTATATTCTCCTGGAACTCTGTATCAAGAGAGCTTTTGCTGAATGTGAAGAAAAGTCATTTCACATAGTAAAGTTGGCACCAAGCCCAGTTTCTTTATGGAGGTAAGATAAGTGAAAATCAAGATAAAGATATATTTAGTTGATCACACAGCTTTTTTTTTTCTTTCTTTTTATCCCCCCCTATATATCAGCTGCTAAAAAAAGTTATTAAAAATAATTCCAGTCACTTTACTAAACCAGATTTTATTTGAAGGAAAAGTAGTCTGTGCTCCTGGGAGCAATTTGGTATTCTAAAATGGCTTTCTCTGAAGTGTTTATTGAAATGGAGAAATTATTCCCTATATTCGCTCCATTTGGAATGGAAAGCTACTCTAATACAGTGAATGACCCAAGGAAATGAAGAGTGCAGAGAAAAACAGTTTTTGATGAACGTGTGGGAGAGACAGGCACAGGAGACAGACAGTAGAATCATTTGAGGAAATAGGAAGATGAAGTGTAATTGTATGAAGAGAGACAAATGACCACGTTTTTCATTGGCAGAATAATTAAGGCAATTTAAAAAGCTGCTTAGGCCAGTGACGTGCAACGCTTTAGGCACTTGTATGTTGACCTTTCTGTGGATCAACCCTGTTGAGAAAGTATATGGTTCCTCTACTTCTTGAGAAGGTTAACTGTAGGGGAGTGAGACTTGAAGTATGCTGGGTGAGTTCAGGAGAACTTACAAACAGCAAAGTGTTATTAATATGATATTTTGAGATCTGTGATCTTTTCAGATATAATCTTCTTTATTAAGAACAATGCTTAGTCTCATACCAAATATTTCATTGTTTTTTAGCTTGAAGAAGTTAGGACCATGACTAGGTGAGCAAGGTCTCCTGGCACTGCTGACATGCAGGACAACAGTGGAGACTGTACTCTAACAGTATGCTCTACTCAGTCTCTTTTCTATCGACAGTATTTCTGTCCTGTGGCAAATGATAATTTGCAGCTTATGGGGTACTTCAAGAAATACAGAGCTGTAGGCTCGTGAACATTATAATCTTGGGGAGCTTCTTTGTATTACCTTTCTGCCAAGACCTAACTGGGAGCAACAAGGGATAGGTAGAGATTTTGGAGGTGTCTAATAAACACCATTTTGTGTTCCTACTCAGCATCTTGGGAAAGCTGAAATACTGTGAGATACTAGTGAGATAATCTTCCCCCATCACCACCTCCAAGAGGGAAATCAAATAGCTTCATAGACGTCTTTCCTTTTTCCTTTTTCCTTTCAATAAATTTAGCCGTAAGATAAACAGACTAATCAATAATCACTAGATACTGTTCCCAAAGTATGCCTACAGTTATTTAAATCCTTCTCTATGGCTCATCTGCAAGGCAAGCTCTCACTCAAAACTTTGTGATTGTTAGGTCCCATATCTTCTGACTAACACTACTTTTTATCCAAGGTATCACTTGCACCAAGAGGTAGCTGGCCACTTGTACTCAGCTAGCTACTGCTGTTGGAGCTCTGTTCATCACCCTCTGGGTATGGCTGTGCTCAGCTAGCTGCTTGGGCAGCCTTCACAGCCCCTGCTTTTCAGTTATTCTGCGTTATTAACAGCTACTGTAGTATATAGGATCACATACAATCCCTGATAATCTGCCTCTGCCAAAGAAAACCTCACCTGAAAGAAGCTTCAACTCTTCCAAACCACCTCTCTTAAACAGGTTGCTTTTCAGTTTGATTTTGGTTTTCATGTCTCCAAGATATATTATAGATTAGGGCAAATATTAATCCTAGACATATTTGGGAATACTTTATTGGCTCAGATATTCATGTAACCTTTACAATTATAAAGGTTAGTGGCAACTTCCTTTTAATTTAATTTTTTAAAATTGGAATTTCCTCAACCATTGTAAACAAAACTCTAATTGCATATTTCAGACCTGCTCATTAGTCTTATTCATTTCCCTCTCATGTCATAACAACCACCTCAATTGATTTCCTCCCTTCTTCCCTGGGACTCTGCGCATGTTTTTCTCTCCTAGGCCTCTGTTACCACGCTTATAAATGGCATTTTTGAATGTGTCTCAGGAAAACAAAGAAGGTTGTTTCTAAGCTTTCAAGAAGACCAGTGACATAGCAATAGATGTTTATAAGGTATGATCATCACTTTTAGAACAGGATCATACCCTGTTTAGAGGAAAAAGTTTAAAAAGAAAAAAAAAGGTAGGAAGATAGGCAAGGACTTGCTTTTAGTGGTAGATTAATGAAGGTGAAAGTTCGAAGTAGGGTTGCTCAACATGACATCAGACACTGGCTTTTGTCTAAGTCACCACTTCATTATGAATCCAGGTGATACAGTGGGTAAATCCTTTGCTGGTTTTGGCTTTTTGATTTTCTGTTTGGTTTTATTTTTTTTGTTTTATTTTGTCTTTCTTTTTTTTTTCCCAGCTGGAATCAGTGAGAAAATGTCTTCATGGAAATTAAGTATATTTTTACTTGCAATTTTACAGGACAACAATGGCTTATTAATTGCCCTTTTTTTTTTTCTTTCTCAAATAAGACTTGACTATTGCTACCTTGACCTATTTTTTCAGTGGCTTATATTATGAAAATGTAAGGGTTACAATAGTTGTATGTTTTGCCTAACACAAAGTGTCGTGGAAGGAGCATGTAAGACAGCTTATAAATATTATACTGCTGTTGGCGTAATGCTAACAATAATTAAGAGATAATAGGGTTGTTTTTTCCTGTTTAAGTCCACAGGCTTATTGTAGCTGGTTAAGGTTAGTGCTTTCATGATTATTTCATTGATTTAAGCATTATCTTGAGAATAAATTGCATTAGGAAGGACTCCAGCTGTAGGAAAAAAGCATTGTTTAACTTGAATGGGAAAGATTTTTCCTTAGAAATGCAAAATTAATTTCCTCTTTTTTTTTTCTTTTCTTTTTTTTTTTTAAAAAAAAAAGAAACTTGGGAGATCTCTCAGAATAGTAGTGAAAACCAGGGAAAGAGTATGGAAAACTTTGTTGTCCATGGGAAATAATTAAGCCAAAATTAATAAGAAAAGTTGTGATTAAAAAAAATATTGATCCTTTAGATTTAGACAGGTTTTAACGAAATTGGGACTGCATCCATTGCTGTTATGCGTGACTGCAGCATCAGTGATACATGGTTAGCTGTATGTGATGCCTAAAATATAAATGGTTAATGAGGTTATTGAGGACAATCAGGAAAATTTAAGTAACCTCAAGTGTGTTTACGTGTCTGTGTATCAAGGCTTGGTGAAAGTTAGCTGAAGACAGCTGTGTCCTCAGGCCCTCTTTTTCAGTCAGTGTCTTGTTGTTCACTGTCACAGTGACAAATGAAAACATTTCATGGCAGGAACTGTCAAAAGCCCTCTTGTGAGCCCTGCATTTTCTTTCTATTTCTCAGTCAACAGCTGCCATGAAATATGACTGTATATCAGTAAACTACAACTCCATGATCAAATGGGCTAGCTGTTAGTCATTGGCTGGTGGCCATTTAAATGGTGAATGATGAGCTTTAGTTGGCCATTTTTCACTGAAAGAGGAACTAAATCTCTCTTTATAGGCTACCTCATACTACAAACATGGAATATTTATCTGTGACATAAGAGCCTATTCAAACAGTGCAGTGTCAAACTCACTATAAATGGATGTGCTGGCTGATACATAAAAAGGTGCTTGGCATTTATGCTGCCGGCTGTGAAGTTTCCAGCAACTTTGTCTTTCCTGGCATCCATGTTAGTTAAAGAAGGAATGTATGCACATTTATTACTGCGTGTGGTACTGGTCTTAATAATTAGTAGCTGCCTGCCACCCAGGTGTTTTTCATCTATTTCTTCCACCTGATCATCCATCTCCTCTTACCTGGCTATACAGGACCTTCATTTAATGGAAAAAGAGTTAATGCATTTCTGGTCATAAGCAAGCAGTGCTGCTGAGTGGGAAGTATAAATCTGGAGTAGGGTATAAAATTCTTCAGGGAATGAAAACTGTGTGTCCAGCGTTAGTGTTAGTACACAAAAGAAATCACAGATGAAACTCCCTGGGAAGTGAATTTGTAGGTTATCCAGAGCATAAAATAAGAAATTAATCTGTAATATAACATAAACAAAGAAAAAAGATATCTGGAAATTATCCAGCTCATCTTTTTTGTAATATCACTGCTTTATCCTGATGAATATCCAGTGAAAATCCATGTATGTTGTATTCTCTTGATGGTCACTAAAGTGAAGAGAGTAAATTATTCTAATGAATGGAAAGTAATTTAGTATCAGCCGGTGTTGCAGAAATAGATTAGGTGGCTATTGATCATCCATTCTCAAGGCTAAAAGTTTTGGAGCAGAATTCAACCTGTCAGATTTGTCCCTTTGCTTTCCCTTGCTAGTTCCTGTTCTTTGTCATGGAAGAGTTGAATATTATGATGACAATTTTTTTTTTTTTTTTTTTTTTTTTTTAGTTTTATGAAAATAATTGTAAAAGAGAGTGTGGATCCTTTAATAATAATACAAAATAAGTCTATTAGTGGTTGTCTGCCCTTCTAATTAATGATTTTTTTTTTTTTTTTTTTTTTAATTTACTTGTAGATTTTTTTGCCAAATGTAGTGGTACTTGCCAAAAGCTGATTTCTGGAAAATCAATCCAACATAACACTTTGACCAATTGAATCATAACTGACCTTGTTTGGAGGGCAGAGATTTTGACTCCAGACTTGGTGTTTTCATGTCAGTATCTACATCACTTTAGTATTTCTTTTCAATAGCAGCGTTGAGACCTTGTTTGTACCTGTATCATCTCACAAAGACGTCCAGCATTTCTTTCATAGTTCAATCTGCCCTTGTAAATGGAAAGAGAATTTGCTAGTCAAACTATCAAACCAGAATTTTATAGTTAGATAATTTTACTCAATCTTCAAAACTTTTTTAAGGATATCCTGTATTTAAGCTTTCTCATTATCTCCTTCCCTCCTATCTTCCATTACCCACAAAAGAAAAGCTGCTGCTGAATCTCAGTACAGTATGGCAAGCTAGTTTTAGCCACTTTGAGGTAAATTCAAAATCTGCACATTTCAAACTCTAACCGAAGTGAAAAATGGACAGAATCAATGTTACTTTTGCCCTTGGTTATGCCATAATTCAGACAGGTATAATTTCTACAAGCCATCATCATTCAGAATATACTAGTCCTATGATACTGCGTTAAAGTCATCTCTAATGTAACAGTGCATATTGGTCAGCACAGACCCCAAACTGATCATCAAAGCCAGAAGAGCAGCAGACAAGCCAGCAGCACCTGGAGCTCTGCTGTACATCATCAGTCTCTAGGATTGGGGTAGTTACTTCGAACTTGACTAAATCATTAGACCTCACAGTTGGTTGTCAAGAGCCCCAGTGCCTTCATGGACACTCACCACAAACCCTAGAGACAAAAAGTCTTGCATATTTATGCAAATTCATAGAGACAGTGCTTAGTCATGTTGCCAGGTTGAGCCTAGATAAGAGAGAAAATACGTCTCTGGTGGATAAATCATGATGATACTGCAGGATATAAAACCCTTCAGTGTTCATTCAGGCTGGGAATGAGATTTGTGGAATGAAAAATGCAATGCTGACCTTGGTATTAGAGTAAAGTTAGAAAAGCTTGAAACAGGCCCTGGAGCTATATGAACTATTTCTAAAGACTTTTTTTTTATTGTGTGTCAAAGAGGTAAACTGACTCATGTCACTTGGCCTTTTCCATCTGGGAAGATGCACTTCTCATTGTCATCACTGACACATTCCTTCTCAGTGGTTCAAGCAGAGATATCTTTGCTTTCAGAGAAAAAAAAAGGTTTGACAACTTTTGCTCACTTTTAAAGTAGGGAAAGGGGCACAAGGGAAGAGAAAAAAGGGAGAGGCATACAAATTGATCTTCACAATTGAAAGTCAAAATTATAAGTTCAGTAACACTTTGTAATTCCTTCAAGATGTAGTCTGATTTGTGTGTCTCAATCAGTGTACATTTTAAGTCATATACTTGACTACATATATGTAATTTGCAAAACACACCAAAATTTTATACAATACTGTTGTCTGGACTGACCTGGCAGAGAGCTTTCACAAAGAGCTCTCACTTACTAGAAGTCTTGGGAGGAAGGGAAGACTCTCACATCTGTCTTTTATATGAAGTTCCTCTGGTCAAACCACAGACACTTTGAGTATTGAGCCTGGGCTAAACTGCCTGTTTCAGTCATGTTCTTAACCACGCCATTACTCCATGGGTTAATTGCAAGCAGCTAACTACAAGTGCAACTAAGACCTTCTTCAGATAAGTGAGTATGAAACACGTTCTTAAAGAATTACACCATCACATTATGGTTAAGTTTGTTATGCTTTTTGGTCTTTAAGCCTGCCTTGCTGACAGGCCACATGAAGCATCAGTCTTGAACTTTTTTAGTATTGCTTGGCCTTGGATCTTATTAGCACTGAAGACAGTATGTATGATATGAGTATGAATCTGAATAAGAAATGAAGTCACCCACTTGCATAATCTGGGTGTACGTAGTACTCAAGGATGTCGATTTAGAAATTTCTCTTCTTGTTAATTTTTGCATAAGTTATTAGAGAGTAGCATAATATGCCATGAAATGCATTAAACACATTTTGATCTTCAGGGTAAATACGTGTGAAGACTCTGTAAGTCTTCAGCATACGCTAATTGCAGCAAGGCCCAATGTTTATTAGGAATAATTTATTTTCATCAGCTTGGAAAAATGGATGCCAATCTGCTACCTCAAAATTCTTAACCTCTCAAAATTTGTTCTAAATTTGTTCTCAAAATTTGTTCTATTGATTCTTAGTCAAATCCCCAACCTTTAGTTTCAAGTATTGAAATGCCAGTCTGTGGCAGCAAATCACTTTAAAAATGCCGTTGCCAGACACTTTAAATTTTTGTTATTAGCTAATGAATTATGTTTTGAGCAAATGTATTATTTACTAGCATGTGAAATTATAGTTCTTATTGTAGCTACGTTTAGATCCTCTCACAGGTGGTGATGAATGAATGGAAAATAACAAATATGTTAACTATATTTAAACAGGAGCAGTACAGGGAAAGGAATTGCGCAAATTCAGTATGATATAAGATGGAAGAAAAAGGAAAAAGAGAAACAGCAGCAAACTGATTAAATACACACAAATGTAGATTGTATGAGACTAGTCTGACATCTGTTGAAATATAACGGATTGTCTGGAGAATATAACTGATTATCTGGAGGAAAGAAATGTGGTAGATCTGAATCACAAAGATTTCAATAACTCATATCATATGCTATCACAAGGCAAAAGTGTTAGTTCAAGCTCGATGACATGAAGGCTGTTAGGAAACTTGTTTTAGTGCTGCAGGTGAGAAGATATGATAACTGCTGAAAAGACCGTGTGGCAGATTTGAACATGACTTACAAGTGGAATTCCTTAAGAACTGCAGGCTGACCATACTAGGGAGAAGAAGAAAATTAGAAATATGTTAATCAAACTTGTTGATTCAATAAAGTTAGAAAGCTCATGTATAAAGAAAGATTTTAGACATGATGAATTGGATGGTTTTGAGGAACAGGGTATTAGAAATTAGATGAAACTGAATAGTAAGAAAACCAAAGTCATTCATATGGAGACAAGGAGAATTTTTACTAGAAGCTGGAAGCTTATAATTTGGAAATAACTAAAGGCATAAAAATCTGTGTGCGTTTATTCAATTACCTATTGAGTCTGAATTGTCCATGTTATCTGTCTTTGCAAAATGTATTTGTGACCTTAGGTTATATCAGGAAAGTTGTTTCCAGGAGAAATGGCAAAGTATTAATGACATTCTGTAAGGTACTGGCAGGAGACCTCATCTGGAATACTGAAAAAAATGAATTAAAATTGGAAAAGGTTTAGGAAAGGTTTAAAGGGATGGGGAACCTGAAGATATGGTTATGCTTCTGTCATTTGTGAATGTGGCTTTGGTAGGTATGTGCTACTTAGTGCAAACCTTAATAATGTCAGAGGTAAGTGTTGTAGAAGCATCTCAGAGTTCAGGATAAGAAAATAGCCCAAGTGTTAATTCGGGTCTCAGAGAGCTTTACAGCCCCCACTGATCTGCGTGACCATGAATAATTTTAGTCTGGAAACTGAAAATTGTTACCAGCTATTTGAGTGAATGGATTAATGAAATTCTTTCTGGCAAGAGAAGAGGAGGTAAATGCTGAATCACTTTTAAGACTAAACTTGATCAGTTAATGAAAAAAAAATTTCTCATGCTTTGCCTTGACAACAGAGAATTACATTTACTTGACCAGAAGGTACTTCTCATTCCTTTGTTTGTGGTTTGTAGGATAGTAATTTGGCTGCATGTATGCCCCAAATAGAGAGAGGAGGAAGATATTCTTTATCTCTGTGGGTAGTCTACTCTTATACTGTACACGAGATGCAAAGATACTTTGCTAATCTTGTCAGCTGCACTTTAGAAATGCAGTTTTACCTGGTATGGCAATTTCAAAGTTTAGCTTCGAAATATTGCAATAGAATATCTTGCTGAGTCTCCAGTGGGATACTTTTCATAATGATTTTGTAATCATTATAGACTTTAACCAAGGTGATGCTGAAACACAAACCAATCCTTCTAGGGTTATTAAAAACAGAAACAAACTCCAAATACTATTTCATTGTTTTTGAGATACAGAATGTACTGTTGCATAACAAAAGAAGAAAAATAAGGCTGTTAAATATATGCACCTAAGAGTGCACTCTGTTTTGAGAGATCATGAGCATCTTCATGTGCTACAGTTGTAAAACTCTGTAATTGCTCGTTTTTCCCACCCAGTTTTTAAGTTTTGATCCTCAGTCATTCCTGTCATAGCTGAAAAGATCCATACAGACCCTATCACTTACGCAACTAGTTATGTTAGCTTTATCTTCAGTCAGTCAGCTCCAATGATTTGGTCTCATTCAACAAATTCTCATCTTCACCTACCTTTGATGGAAAAGAGACCATCAACAATATGAGCTAGCCACGTTCACAAAGTAGATTCTACACTACTTAAGATATATGAGGTTGAGGGCAAATTTAGTTAGACTTAAACTAATACAAGGGGTGGGTAGGTAAATAAAGTGCTGAAAACAGTTTTATTTTCCATGGTAACAGACACAATGCAGCTTCTGAGAATATAATGCTGAAAGAAGAACAAAACACAAAAAAGACAAAAACTGAGCAGCCAGGGTGAGGATACTGGTATAGCAATAATCTCCTTGACATTTTTATTAATCTTGTCAGCTTGAATCATAGAATTATAATTGTATTACAATTCTATGATATTAGTTTAAAAAAAAGATCTTTTTGTTTGAACTTTGCAAAGATTTGTAGTCATGACAGTGCAATTCAAAAAAATCATAGTGAATTTTCCTCTCTCACTTGCTGCTTCACAATATATGTGGCAGAATATATTTTTATCAAACATACAGGATATTTGTCTAGGAGCCACTCAAACTCTCAAGTCCAATGATGTCTTTTTTTTTTTACTTCCTCTCACACAGTGTCTTTTATTTGGAGAAGAAACCAGATTTTTTTGTTTTTTGTTTTTTTTTTTTTCTTTTCTCAAATACAACTAAAATATCTTTTCAGAAATGTTTTAATAAATGTAAGTGATATAAAAGTTCCCACAGAGCGGCACAGCTGGTAGGTTTCATTGATGTTTGCTGGTACTAGCAAAGTGCTGAGACTGAAGAGGAGGCCCTGACTCTGGAAGCACTGGACTGCTGCACGCACCTTCTTTGACACATACGTCCTTTTGTCTGACCTTTTCTGTTCCATTGCTTCCAACACATTCAAATCCTGCTTCTTCTTACTTCCCAGATTTCAGGTATCTCACAATATTCTCATATCTACACTCTATTATTTACAAGGTAAGTTCTGTCTTCCCTCTTATCTATTTTCTTGTCCCACTAATTTACTGTTGGCTTAACTCTCAATGGAAAACACATTTTCCCTCATTCCCATCACCTTTAGACACATGAGTATTCCTCCCGTCCGTTTATCCTTGCCAGCTCCCCTAACCTTTTCCCAGAGGTTTAGCACCTTCCTTCATATTGAAGCTTTAGATGTGTTATTTTGGCTTCAGCAATGCATCATTGAGAGGGACAGGTAACCTGCTAAAATGTGTCCGATGCAGATGCAAATTTTGGCAAGTGTGTTTTTTAAAGTTCAGCAGGATATGCAAGTTTGACAAAGCTGCAAGCAACTGAAGACGGGTACCAGTCTTAATAATACCACATTACAGTCATGACCAAAACATTAATTATGAGATTGTGCACTGTATTTCAGCTGTAGTGTATATAAAAATTAGTTAACCGTGTAGCTGAAATTCACCAACTGGCGTCTCTCATTGGAGAGGTCTGAGAGCAAACACATTGTGGTTAAGGTATTTCTGTCATGCTAAAGAGGCTGAATATCGCTACTGGTTTTAGCTTCACTGTCCGCAGTACATTTTTTCTTCAGCTGAGTCACAGTTATCAAGTACCTACTTCTAACTTATTAAATTAATGACCTACAATGAGATAAACCTAATGGTACTTTTGTTAGGAAAGGTCACCCAGTGTGTTATGAGGAGCTAACTGAAAATAATAACTTCCTTAGTTATAACCATTTTGACCTTTCAGTTTTTCTATACTTAACTATAGATGCAAACAAATAAAATTTTAGCTAAAGAACGTTCAGGTGCTGATGCCTCTTGTGATGAAGCCAATATTCTTAGGAAATGAGACACTGATAGTTTTCCACATTTAATTTCATTTTGACATTGAAGGAATTAGAGGGGTGAAAAACAGACTAGCCTGGGGCTTACTAGAGGAGAAGTAACTGTCCTTTTCTAAGAATTATTAGCATGTTAACCTTAAGACTGCACTGTAATACTCTGTTCACCAATAACACTTCAGTTAGAAATTTGGTTCTGGAAATGTCCATGAGGCAGGGAGCTACCAAGTGGCTTTAAAACAGTTGCTCCCTGAATGCCTTCATCCTTAGCACAATCAGCTGGAAATCAGAGGTGGAGGTGTTTTCTTCATTGCTCTGGCAACCTGGAGATGGAGGTTCTGTTAAGAATGAAGCAAGCAGTTTTATGTGTTTTTTTAAGTTGTTATTTGTCTGCTGGCTGAAAAAAAAATGTTGCTTCCCTGTTTCCTAAACGTACAGCTCATAAGCCTTTACCTTTTTACTCCTGTAATTATTTGTGGTTTAGGTAATTCTACAATGATAACTGACTTTGTCTCTGATGTGTGATTTATTTTAATAAAAGTTAAAAGATTATTTGATGAGATGAATTGTGGATGGTTTTGGAATGGTTTACAGTTGTTTCAAATTAAAAATTATGATAAATTTTTGACAAATGCTTATATTAATACCTTTCTTATAATTGCAAAGCAATGTATTTATTTGATGATGACTGTTAGGAGAGCTGAAGTGCATTTCAGGTGACTTTATTATCTTTTTCTTGAGCATCCCTTATTATAAGTTAATGTCATTTCACACAAAAAGATTAAAGACATAACAGCTGCTGAAGCTAGTTTGATTTTAAAACTTCAGGGCCATTTGTTACTTGGGGTCATTCTTTTTTTTGGAGCCATTCTTTGAAGAAGTCATTCTTTTTTCTTCCTTTTTAATTATTTTCCCCCCCTGGCATATAAGCCTCATTTTGAAAGGGAAACCATAAGGGAAACTTATTTTTCTGGCTCTGAAATGGCTTTCTCAACCAAAGAAGAAAGCTGAATTGCTGCTACCTTGATTGTATTCCTAACAGTATTTGATCTCAGATGATTCTTTGAGCACTTTGTAAATCAGATTCCTAGGGATGGTGTCCTGAACTACATTTCAAACAGTGAGGGAAAAAATAGGTAATTGTTTTGTAAAAAAGAAATGATGAAGAAGGCTTTTTACAGGCATTGAGAGTGAAAGGGATTTATTAGTGATCATTACTGACTGGGCCTGCTGAGATAAATAGTGTAGAAACCCTTTATTATCCACTAATTGTCTCACTTGATTTTACATCCTAAAAATGTCATTTTACCTTTACATTGCTGAAGAACAAATTCTAGGCATTCAGTTGCAAGATGCCCAGGCATTGTATACGTCAACAGATAGCTCTTTAACCTCCAACAGAACTACATGATTTTATTAAAATTCTCTTCACTATACAGAAATAGAAGAAAAAGCAAAAAAGAAACTAATTTCCCTGGTCAAAAAGAAGGCAAGGCTCCCTGAGGCAAGAGCTTTTTGGTTCTTCCCATTTGCTTAATAGAAGCATTTTATGATCATTTGAAAATAGAAGGAGGCTCTTCTGAATGATGGGTCCGACTTTGGGTTGCTATTGAATAAAGTAGCATGGAAAAATGGTAGATTACTATCTTGTAGAGTTTAGTATTTCGATGTTCAATAAATGCACAATCCAACCGTATTGTATGACAAATAACTATTTTCTGCAGGCTTAAAAACACTAATCATATAAATTCAGAAACATTAAAAATGCACCTACTTCATAAATATGTCTGCATAACATAATGTACAAGAAACATAATCTTTGCTCTACTTAAAATGTGTTTGGTTGTAACTATTTTTTAGGCCTTTAGTGAAAAAAAGCGTGGGTGCAGTACTTAGTTACTTAATGGGATGTTTTTGTATAACCTCGTGTTTTAATTTGCTTATTTAATTCTTTGTTTCTGTGTGATATCAGAGGGTTAATGAATGGTCAGTTTCTAACTAGAAAAGGGAAATTATCGATTGAATGGGCTATTTTTAATTAAAAATTTCTTTTAGAGACTTCCTTTACAATCCAGTGGGTACTTCAGTGGTGCCCATTTGGCGTCCAAGGCCCAAAAGGTGGGTTTTTCTCCTATCGTGCTGACTCAGGGCTTTATGACAAAAATTGAATATTACTTATGGCCAGCAAGTTTCGTGGATTTAATCTGAAATATTAATTGTGAGTTTTTAAGGATAAAAATTCCTTAGTTTTGCCACAGGTCACATTCAGCCCCTTCAGCGAGGCAGCAAGGGGGATTGCAGTCAGTGCACAGAGGTTTCTCTCCGCTGCTCCTTCTCTGACACCTTTTTCCTACACTCTGGCGTGGGTCCTTCATAGGCTGCAGAGCCCATGTGTCTGTGGTGCAGCAACTGGGGAGAGAAGAGGGCATACACATTGTGTGGGGGTGTATGTCAGTGTGTGGTCACCAGTGAACATCAAGCTAGACTAGCTAGAGAGTAGGCAGCCTAGTGTTGATTGGGCTTCCAGATTTGGCAGCCCTAACAATTTGTGGATGTTTTTATGTCTCTTTCTGATCCATTGGGTGGATCTCCCATGTAAGTAACATGGGTGATAGGATCTCAGCCAGCAATTTCAGCATAACACGTAGAGGTTAAAGTAAGGAAGGTGTATTTTTAACAGCTTCTACGGGGTTTAGACACCTAATTTTTCAGGAGAAATGATTTCTTCAAAAGTTTTACTGCAAGTGTGGCATCTAAGATACTTGTGCTTTCCTGAGGTGTTAATTTCTGTTTAAAAAGAAAGCTTAATACAAGGTCTGTCCTTTCACATTACTTGTTGAACTTTTCCATAGTCAGTTACTCATCTCTCCCCTTATCATAGTTTTCTGCTTTGAACATTAAATGTCATACCTTATTACGTTTTCATGTGATGCATTTTGGAATGCACTAAATCAATTTTAAATGTCTGTGCAATACCTGCCAAAAGTTTAAGCCATCTAATCAGTAGCTGCTGATGAAAGTTGTTCTCCTCTTAAGCGAGAAGCATAGAGAAATTACTTTCCTCTTTTAGGTTTAAATCACTGTCAGGGAAAGCAGTTCATGTTTTAGAGTGAATTATTGTACTTAGTTTTTGGTGAGACAAAATTGTTGTGGACATAACCAATGTAAGATTGCATGCAGAACTGTAACAACTTATGTTGGGGAAAAGTGTTTCAGCATGTTTCCTTAAAAATACAGATACTTTTGGTTGAATTGCTGCTTTTTGCACTCCCCATTACCAAGGTTGCTAAATAATCTAATGGGCAAACCAGAATTTTACTCGGGAGCATAAATGTGGTGGCTGAGTGATACGTAGAAGTTATGGCATCATTCTTTAATTAATAGTGGCTAGCAGGCCATGCCAAGTCAGCAGAAGTGAACTCTGCTGATGATGGCCTTAATCCTTGTCACCTCTGAGAATTTGGGCTGTAGTGATTATTGCCAGGTGGAAAAAAATTATCTGAGTGACTTTAATGGGCTGTCCTACAGCTACAAAGTATTGGCCATTTATGTGCTGGGTGTATTAATAACTTAGAACAAGAATCACACTTGGATTTTACCCTTTAAGTTTTGTAGCTGTTTCAGTCTTTTAAATGACAAATCATTTCAGCTATTTCTCTTTTTTTTTTTAGGTATGACAGCATGTGAGCTTTTGGGATAATTGTACTTTTAATATGCAATTGTGATTGTTGAGGAAGACAGAAGGGGAGTTAAATTCAATTTCTAATGAAGAAAAGAAAAGAAGAATAAGAAATTCTTCAAAGAGATGGTAGGGATGAACTTAGAATTTTTTTTTTTTTTCCTTGCAGAGAATTAGATAGAATGATATAACTGAATATACCTTTTGAACAACTTCAAGGTTGCATAAATCAGAGTGAGATTAGAAATGTCTTTTAATTGACAATCTGTGCAACTGGAATTCAGTCCTGAAGTCTAAACATGCTGAAGAAATTGTTGAAGACTAATTCTATACTCTTAGTTACTCTTCCTCCTCTTTGTGAACAGTTGCAGTGCACTGGGTAAGCTATATAGAGGATTTTCCTGGTTCCCATTTTTAAGTTTGTTTGCAGTGCAATATTTATAGATTCTGCTTTAAAGACTGAATTATTAATTGGCTTTCCTATGGTACTTTTTCTTCTAGTAACCAGTGCTTCACAACTATCAACAAATCTATATTTGAAACATTCCAGTTTTGCGAGATGACTGACATCTCAATTTTTGCTCTTCCCAGTTTACTGAGACACTAAGTTAAAAATATTGCAGTTTATTGGAATGCTCAATGGAAGGGTCTAGAACTTGTTTTGGGAAAGTATTCAGTGTTCTGTGACACTTTACATTGGAAGTACATCTCAAATGCCCTTCTGCATACTTGAGCTCTCTAACAAGCACCCAGAACAGTTGTCAGTCATCTGTGGAAAATCTAATTAAGGTCTTGATGGCAAAAGCCGGAACAGCCAAATCCTGACTGCACTGTTTCTGGGAAGATGTTTCTTTATTCCTCAAACTTACCTCACTGTCAGGATGACTGCACAACCTCTAGCAGCTGAGGAAATAACACTTTTGGTGAGAAGCAAGTTCCTTAGCTATTCACCCTCAAACCACTACCGCCTCTGCCTCCTTGTCTGTATTTTTTGCCCTGAATCCTCTGTCTGCATCAAGTCACTTCTCCATTTCACAGTGGCTATCCTCTTTGCCAAAACAGTAATGTTCCTCCTTCACTTTATATTTATTTTTCCAGCTGTCCCTAGCCTTTCCTGTGGAAAAACCTGTGTAATCTATTTTTCCCTTGCTTTTGGACCACTCTCAGTTCTGTTCCCTTATTCTCCCCCTTCCTTTTTCAGGATTATTTTCTGTCCACCTTGTTTCAGGATCCTTGCTTAGCTATGTCTATTTCTGTGTATTAAGTTAATCCACTTTTTTGAAGTGTAATGAGATATTTGGAATAAGCGTACACACACAGGGAGCTGATTAAAGACAAAATTAACTGTCTCTGAAGGACAATTCTTATTACAGTCCTTTGCCAAATACCAGTTTTCAGGTGGAGTCTTCCAGAGGTTAGTTCCACTGTAGCTTACTCAGTAAACCTACTAATGAGCAGGTTAAACACCTTTAAGTGGCTTAAGAGAAACTAAGCAGATCCATTTGTATTTAGCTTGAAAAAAGCAGAAAGACTCCTGAGATGTCATACTCTCCAGGGCTGCTCCTGTACTCCTCATGAAGTTACAGGAAAACTGGGAAGGTGCCAGATAAGGGCCATTCTTGCTTCAGTGTCCTCCTATCTTGGATGATTACTAGGTTCTTTTTAAACAGAGATCTTTTTTCAAACACTTCTTTGACTTCTCCTGATTTTTGGAGAGCCTTTTCGTTTTTACCTTAGTTTGATTCCTATTCAAGACTGTGCATCATAAGGGTACCATTAGTTGACATTGGTATTAATACCTGAAGATCATTAACGCAAGGTGTATGACTTAACTGTCAAGACTGTAATGGAGTTGTTTAGTTCTAGGCTGTATTTCTGTCTGTACTCTTTGTTCAAGGCTAGTATCAGACAGCAGTCTCCTTGACTACTAATACATCTTACAGTTTGGGATTTTTCCCTTTCTTCCAAACAGCTTCATGCTTTGGATTTGAAGAAATTTATAACCGAAGGGAACAATACTTCAAAGTTAATGCAGTCAGCCTTGACAATCCTCCTCCAGAAAAAGTGTACATTACCCTATATAGCAACAGCTGTGATACAACACAAACATCAAATATTGCAAGTATTTCAGATGCTGTATGAACTGCTTGTATTTTTATTTTCTCTCCAGCTTCCTACCTTCCTTGGGAGAACTGGTTCCTTTTAAAGTTTTTTTGTTTATCATACTGAAATTTGGCAATGTTGTAGGTAAAGCATGAGAATGTGAAAGCAAATTATTTAACGTACCTGAAATCACACACATACAAGGAGAAACAGATTGCCGTCAAATGACACTGACAGGATATTGTGCTTTATTTGCAAAACAGAATGAAAAATTTTTATGGCTCTTGGCCATAAAGAAAAATGAGGGACAAGTCGGATTTACACTCTGCAGAAGCCAGGAAGTTAACCTTTGTACTTAAAATGTGCTTAAACAGACTGTATTGATATCTGAGTTGATTGATAACACAAAGGGGAAAGAGTACTATCAACTCACAATTCATTTGTCTTCTAAGATAGATGGAGAACCAAAGTGATGCCAGATACTGTAGCTAACCCTCCTCCTGATTCTGTGACTCACTGAATTAACAGAGTTAAAAAGAGTTAAGAGCATAGTGTCCAAAAATACTTTCTCATGGCAGTTTTTAGAGAATTGTGGAAACATAGGTGCATATTTATGCCTATGAGTGTAGAAAGCAGAGACAGAAGAGGACTCAGAATACCTCCTCTTAACTCCAGGATGTAAACTCTGCCTTCTAACAGATTCTTTCTCCAAGCTGTTACATGGACAAGTTGGTTGATTTAGTAATAGGAATTTACAACTCTTTGAAATATGGCAAAAGCCATCTTGTTATTCAAAAAGAGGAGACACACGTTGAAATGCAGCATGCAGGAGGTAGCACTATATTAATCCTTAAAGTTCTGATTAGCATCTCTGCAGACCTCTGCTTTTTTGAATTGTCATGCAAATGGTAACTAGTGCAGTGGAGAATAAAATGTCTTTAACCCTCAAATTAAAATATAGCAATTTCTCTGCATAACCAGTGCATTTAAAAGAAAACTTTTTTTGCTTTACATTGATGCTATAAAAACTCAAATTATGGGAAAGTAATGGAAATAATTTTTGAAAACACTTAAATTTTATTACGAGTTCTTGTCTGATTACATCCTAAAATCAGGTATTAGATGAAGAATATCACCTCTAGCATAAATGTGGAATAGACTTACCTTGGCATCTACTTTTACATGTTTTTTGGAAGAGGCATCTGCGGTGATATTATACAATGTAATGTAAGAATCATTAGTACAGTGTGCATTATGACAGAAAAAGGGATGCATATTTTTGTGATATATCTCACCGCAGTATTCAAGCCCTTCTGTACAACTTGTTTTCAGTCTTGGTGGAGGAAATATATCAGAGATTGCTACAGTAGATGATATTATTAGTCAGTTATAGTTTCTTTGACAAGGTAAACAGATTTTAATGGGATTCTCATTTTTTCTTTATTCTCTTCTGTATATGAAGTGAAAAAAAAGTTTTATAATTTTATAAAGTGAATATTTTATTTCGGTTATGGAGAGTTTCTGTGAACCTTATTTCTGAGGTATTGTATTACTGGATAATGGCTGAAAGTCTGCAAGTGTGAAATTTCCTTGCATGGAAAAAAGGATAGAAAGCCTTCATTTGCTGTTTCTCCCTATTCACAGAATTTCTGTTGCAGCACAGAGCACAGACTTCATTTATGCCATTAGTTAACCTTCAAGCAGGTTTGATGTTTTGTAAAATGTACACTGTGCATTCATTCCTCCATAAATTACTCTCTAAAATTTGGGGATTTTTTTTTTTTTTCCCCTTCTGCTCTGTTATGGAAAAATCTTACTGATATTCCTATAATGGTATACAGCAGCTTGTGATAATATTATGCTTGGAGGAGAAATTTAAACGTTATTCATCTATTAGTCAAAAACCTTGTAGTGCACAAACATTATCCACTTAGCTAAGGGGCTGAGCTGTCAGTCAGACATTTATTTTGTATGGTTCTAGAGTCAGTGCCATAAAGGAGGACTGAATAAATCCTATAGGCTTAACAAACAACAGCATACTAGTGAGATGCAGAATTACTGACCTAACTGAGCCTGCAATCAGACATTGGAGTGCAATAGCTGGGGAATTATGGAAGAGGCTGTTGATTAGGCCTAATCTCCATTAGGCATGGAGATTAAAGCTGGTCAAAAGAATTTTTGAATCTGGGTAAACCCAGTGGCTTCTAATAGGTGCAAGTAAGTACCTCTGAGTTCCTCCTGATTTTCTGTGGCAAGGCCCCCCAGACCTGCATTTCCACCACTACTCATTTGAACTCCATAGTTCAGTCCCACCTCTGCCAGCCCTCTGCTCCATCCAATCCAATGTTTCAAAAGCTCAGGCTGTCAATCCTATCATATTCCCATAGTACTTCCTTTTCCTCCTTTGATACATTGGAAAATGCATACTTGGATGCTTCAGGCACTTGATTTCATACATGTTTTCCACATTCCGTTTTTCTATTTGTATAACCTGTCAACTTTTTCTCACCCTTTCAGTAAAGTGTAGTCACTGTTAATAGCTTTGGGATTCTCTAGCACATAATCAAGTTTTGCTTTTTTGGCTGATATCTCCCTCTGGATTTTGACACCAACCTCCCACCAGGCCCTGAAACTAAGGTGTGCAAGCTCCTCAGTCTTTACATTGACTAAAGCTGTTTCACTCAGGCTGCTGGTACTTTCAATTTCTAGTGCAATCTATTTTGGAAAAGTGTTACATGGTTAAAGTAATTTAAAACTTAGCAAATAAATCTCCTACTCATTGAGATATCTGTCTGAACTTGAATGTTCATGTGTGCACTTGAAAACTATTAAAATCTTGGAGGACACTGCCCTCTATCATGACTTGCTTTGCTGATTTGGGGCTTTGAGCTGGTTCCTCTGTCCTCTTTCCTTCATGTCTGGTTGCCCCTGTTGCACAACTGTACTTTTAGATAGGATGTCCTCTTGATGTCACATGCTGAGACTAAGAAACAACAGTTCTACTAATCGTAATTTCTCTTTTTCCCCTACTGATTCCTCCTGATGATAAAATAAAATGTTTCTTGGACATAGGCCAGTAGTGAAGCTGACAGTCCCAGAAGCCTCTTAGTTATACTCCTTCAATGAATTTCCAGGCAGGGTGACCGCAATGCAGTATAGTAGATTCTTTAGACAAGGTCAGACTAGTATTCAGCAGAATGCAAATAGAAATCGTAACTCAGCACAGACATATCTCACTCTGTCACATATGCTGCCTGCCGACAAATTAATAACTCTTTCAGGATTTAAATGCAGATGTTTTTCAAACCTGTTCACTATTTTTGCAGCAATTATAACTTTCTTGGGTATATCTACCTTATACATTTTTTTTATGAGGTAAATCACTGAGCTGAAAACAATTATTGCCTAACTGCTCATATCCCACTGAGTATTACTGTGGGTTGGTATTAGTTTGCAATGCTGTCTGCAAGCTGTCCATATATGAGTGGTTTGAAAGGTATCCCATGAGTCTTTGCATCCTCATGATGCGGGCAAATGCTATGTTTTCTTTCTATTTGTCTTACAAAGATGAGGCTACCACACCAGTGCCTGTGGCAGAAGAGTGATACTAAAGGGTTTCTTTCTGCCATCGGTTACTACTATTGTCATTTTAGGAAGTGATGCTGGTGTTACTTTCTGCTCCCTCTGCTTCTGTTCTGTGGATCACAGTACCACAATCACTCCCTGCAGTGGATCATATATGTTTTTCAGGAGGTGGTATGTATGTGAAGCCCTGGCATGTATCAGATGCTGACCTAGAAATATTCTTACAGTGTACTGGGGGGTGGGGTGGGGGTGGGTGTGTGTGCGTGCGTGTGTGCGTTTCAAAGATCTACCTCCAGGGGCTAAGAGGAGGGTCTGAGCCAGAGAAGAAAGCAACAAAAGGCGGATGCAGAGAGTCTTGTTTCAAGATCTCTGTCAAGAGCAGGCATGTGCTCTGCAGCATCCACACATGACTCTCCAGCTGTGTATCACAGCGGGGAGGGTTTTGCAGTAAAAACTTGTAGTAGGGGACCAGAGGCTTGTCCAGGACAAAGGCTAGAAAGCAGACCCTTTACCCAGGTGGTTGCAGACATTGTTCTTTCTCTGGAGGTGGAGGGCAGTAGCTACTCAAGATGACGTGGGAAGCTAAGGAATAAGCAGAAGCCTGAACATGTCTCAAGAAGCTTGCTTTGGTGTTTGGCCCAGTGTTAGTTTTCATTTTCTTAAATGTGAAGATCCTTTCAAGGCTTGCAGAGCAAGGTGTCCGTAGTTACTTCCTGGTGTTGTCTCCTGCCTAATTTTCCCAGCTGCAAAACCAGGGCCTCTCTCCTAGCACAGTCAGACCTGCACAACAGCTTACTGCAGTGCTCAGGGAGAGGGCCAGGCACAACTGCTTCTCTAGACGAGAAAGGAGAACAAGGGAAGAGAATCTTAAGAAGACAAAGGACATGCAAAAGGAGGAGAAGGCGGCAAAAGAAAGGGGAAGGAGCTGAAGAGGAAAAAGATCTGAAAAGGTGAAAATAAAAACTAGCCAGCAGTATGGCAAAAAGTGGAATGAACAGCAGAGAGAGGCACACAAGAACTGGACTTGGAAACATGCCACTGAATAAATCTCATGATGCTTAAGAGCTCTCTTAGTTTCCTTTTACACTGAGGTAACCATGGGACGGCTTCCTTCTGCTAGGGTGGGACAAGCGGAGGCAGGCAGGGTCAGAAGGCAATGGATTGTTCTGCTCTGCTCCCTCCTCCTTGCTGGGGAATGGTTGGAGTGAAATTTCTTCTTTTCCATATGAGAGTTTCATCTGCAATGGAAACTTTTTTTTTTTTATTGTTATTATTATTCCAGCTATGTGTCAAGGAGTGATGTAACGTGTCAAGTGAAGGCAGTCTGAAATGAAGCATCTCGAGTAACAAACTGTAAGGGTAGGTACATACCTGTTATATCTGTTCTCAGAGATGAGACACAGACCATGCCTGTATCATATGTTACATATATTGTAAATGTGCACAAAATTATATTCCTGCTTCCAAATGATCTGAACTAATGTTCATACAGTTGCAGAAGCAATGTTTTAATTGGAAACAAGGAACATATTTACTGTTGCATCATCTTCCCAAAGAAAGTAAAACCACATTTCAATAACCAATAATGTATAATAAATCAATGATTCTAGCATAGAAACAACCTGCCCTGGTCAACTTCAAGTCAAAATCATGCTGCTATGTATTGAGAATGCCAATTCATTTGTCTTTGTGGCTACAGAAGTAATTTCAAAGGAGTGAGAAGTCTACACAGGCATGAAATCGCTATACAAGTATTTATTGGAAGAAATCATAGAATAGCTCAGGTTGGAAAGGACCTTTAAAGGTCATCTAGTCCATCCCACCTGCAATGAGCAGGGACATCTTCAGCTAGATCAGGTTGCTCAGAGCCCCGTCCAACCTGACCTTGAACGTTTCCAGGGATGGAGCATCTACCACCTCTCTGGGTAACCTCTTCCAGTGTTTCACCGCACTCATCATAAAAAATTTCTTCCTTACGCCTAGTCTGAAATGACACAGGTGTTCCTGCTGAAATTTGACATTTTCAAAAAATGAAAAATGATTGTTAGAATGATGAACTAGTCTCTGTGTAAATATAATACATAACGTAAGTTCAATATACTAGAGTGTACTTAAGTTCTTTCAGCTATGAAAGTTACAAAAAATTACTCCAAAATTTCTAAAATGTGTTTCCTGTCTTTGAAAATAATGGTTGTCTGGGAGTCACATTTGGAGTAGATTTTAGATCCAATTCCAAGGTGAGTGGTGTTGAGAAATGGGGAAACAGAACTGATTATTCATCTTAGTGGAAGAACACAGCAATCAGAATACTGCTCACTTCTCATGTCAATAGCCTTAGTCATCTTATTGGAATAAACTTAATGGCACTGGTGTATTTTTCTTAAATTAGAAGGTAAGAACAAACATGGAAAAATAATTTTCTGTGTCTCTAGGATATTTTGTTCAGTTTGAAAATGTGAATACTAAAATCAAAGAATATGTAAATACCATTTAAATAAAAAAGAGCCCAATATTGTCTTTTATTAAGATGTATGTATTTAAGTGTGTTTTGCAGGAAGGAAGTCTTGGTTTTGTTTTAGGCTGGCATACTTATTCAGGCCTATAAGTAATTTCATAAGTTGTGACAATGAACATAACTTCTGTCTTCTAAATTTTGAAATACTGCCAAATCTTTCTTATTTTTTTTTTATTTTAAGGAGCTATGTATTTATCAATTAACAGAAAATAGCAAACACAATCATATTTTTTGGCTAGATTTCTACCATTCTTACAAGTCATTTAGATTGAAAAGAGATAACCTGGTTTATTCTACTGAAGTAGCCCAGTGTGAAATAATATTTTTTTAAAAAGCTTTTTCCTCACTGTGTCATGAAGAACGATAGGTGGACATGTGAATAAATAACAAAATAAATATAAAGTTGTGAATAAAAAACAAAGCCTTGAGTACTATGCAATCTTGAAGACATTGCAGAAAGCTGCTATATCAAGAAACAGGAAGCTTGACAAAAATGCTAGAGATTAATGCTGTGAGCGCATCTAGAACAGTGTGCAATGTTTATCGCTAGAACACCATACTGGCAGTTCACTTTCTATAAATTTAACTTTAGTTTCCAACTAATTGTACATATTATTTTGGCATCTTCATAAGAAGAGAAATGGAATATATAATACTTTAAAAACTTTACTATTGAGTAATTTTGTGCCAAAACTAAAATGTACAACCATTCTTCTTAATTATACGTGCTGTAACAACAGAAAAATTCAGATAGGTCAAATATTTATGGTGATATTGTCAAGGATTTTGTGAACTTTCTGCCCTAGAAAAGACATTTAAATTATAGACTCAGTGGGAAGGGAGTGGATGCATGCTTTGTGCTCTGAAGAGCAAAACAAATTCTGTGCAAAGTTTAAATTAAAATGCATCCTGCCTGTTTTGGGGATGGGATCCTTAAATGTGAGTGAATGGAGGGAAAATAGTATGGAAGTAAAGAATAGGACACAGGGCCCTTTCTAAGCTGTTTTGCACTTCACAGCAATTAGCTAATATCATGGTAATGAGAAAGATGTGTTTTTTTCTGGAAAGTGTTCATGGTTCCTGTGAAGAAAAGTATACATTGTTACATTTAAGATAGGTTCCCGTTGGCTAAATACACCTCTTTTCTCACAACACAATAGATCAAACAGTATTCCTAACAGAATATGTTATATGCTGCTTTTGCTATTTTTTTCCTCTTCTTGAGATGAAATGCAGCGTTTTCACCCTGGATAATTAGCCTAACTATCCTTACTGTCCTCTTAAACCTTGGAGAGTGATTCACCTTAAACTTTATTGTTTCCTTTTTTAATAACTGAAGACACTTAGATAACTTGAAGGGGGGACTCTGCTTTGAATTCTGTATATTATAAGAAGATTTTGCTCCATGATTATATACATCTAACATTTTTTGACTACTTCATTTCTGTTTTTTAAGATTATCCAGACACCCTTACCTTCACTGCTCAGCACTTCAGAAAGAATAAAAGTTTGGAACAGATTAGATTTGATTCTTGCTTCCTCCTCTTGTGTGCTAGCCATCATGCTTAACATGGAGCTCTTATTACAGACTTTTGGAGTGTCTGATAGCAATCCAGGCTTTAAACACATTTAAATGTTATTTGGATTCATGTTCCATTCTATTATTTAATTTTGGGGAGAAAAAAGAAAAACAACTTTGTACCTCAAATTTTCAGCTGGCAATATGACAATATAATCTTGACACTTCTTCTAGAGTATTTGTCTGCATGATATGTCAGAACCATATTGAAAATATATTTGAAACAGAAATGCATTTGATTGTGTGGTATACCTTTTTGCACTTTTTTCACTTATCAATTGATTTTGATGACCTGCTCAATAATTGTGTTAAAAATTCTTATTTTTACAGCCATTAATATTTATTTTGGTCTTAAAACATTATTCTGCAAAGTGGTATTTGCAGCACTCTTCTTGTTTGTAAGCTATAATTTAACCAAAAACTATAGAAAACCCATGAACTAGAAAGACTTGCTAAAATTTACCACATAAGAATCTTGGAATTGTTTTTAGCTGAGTTTACATATGTTTTTCACTGTGGAGTAACTTGTTTGTTTGATCCACTGACTTGGTGGCCTGAGATAAACTGACAATAACTGTTTGCTTTATCTAATTCTATTAATTATTTCAAATGTTCAAAACTTTCTCTTTGCTTAGAATTAGTGAAGAGTAGATAAGGCTTTCTCTGGCCAAATGTATTCCACTGTGATGGGGCATATGTCAATTGCCCTTGGATTAGATGACATGTTCTGGGCTCAGGTAAACTGTGAGGGAAATAAGACTTTAAACCAAGCACCATTCCTTATTCCTGTTTAATAACTTATTAATATTTCAATGCTTCTTTTTCTTTTTTTTTTTTTTTTAATAAACTCACTAGTTTATGAGGGACTGGTTCAGACCTTGAATATTAGTTTTGTGTTCCTGTTGAAGCTGTATGTTGTGAAAAAAAAATGTTTATGAGCAATATCATCAGCTGTTGCGTTCTTGTTCTTATCAATATTATTTTATTTGGATATTGGAAGAAGAAATAGTGAACTCTATGTGCTCTTATGATGTGTTAATGACTTTTTTGAAAAACATTACTTGTTCTCTTTCTGTTGACATGTTTCACAAAAGGTATGAAAAAAATCCTATTTTTCCACTTATATAATCACTTTATACAACTTTGTTATGATTTACAATTCTATTGCTGGTGTCAAACGTAGCAAATTTCCAGACCTATACCTGAACTTTTACACAAGAAGCTAATTCTGTTTAGGTATGTGTTAACTATTCTACACGTGGTGGATTCTTTAAGTTTTAAACTAGGATAAATATAATGCATTATATAGTTGTGTAATTATTGATGTATTATAGTATCTCTTCAAATAATTCAGCATTCCTCAGAATGTTGTGATTCTTTTAAATAATTTAAAACATATTGATATTACATATTCTTGTACAATTAGTAGAAAAATTGAGAAATTTTCAATTCCCACTGCCAAATTGTGTTTTCCAGTAAAGTGCTATTCACTTTCTTTACAGTTTCTGTACTCTCATGCATTCACTAGATATATTGTATTGCACTCAATTTGCTGTGTTCATTGCTCTTTATTTGTGGAAAGAGCCTTTTAAAACTTTAGCTGGGAACTCCTTCTTTAGAATCTGACACTCTTTTCCCCATCAGGGTTTGTGATAAATGATTAGAGGAGAGAAAGAAAGGAGTGATTATATCCTAAGGCAGCCTGCATGACAACATTGTCAGCAAAAAAATTTACTAAGGCTAAAGTACGGCTTTAATGGTACTAATTCAAAAGCATTTCTTATTTCTGCAAGAAAAGCAGTTGATTTGTTTAAATCTGAGCTACTTACTGAGGGGATTTTTGTCTTTTTTGTGTTTTTTTTTTTTTTTTTTTTTTTTGTCTGCACAGAGTGAAACATCAGGTAGATATGTAGCACCTTTTTCAGATAAACTAAAAAAAAAAGCTTTTTCAAAATTGAGAGCAGATAATCTGAGTTCTTTTTTGTGATGAGATGTCAGTTCTCAAAGTCTATATAATCTGTGAGAATTTGATGTTCAAGAAAAATTAAGCTTTTATGAACCTGTGGTGGGAATTCACTATGCAATTGTCTTTTTGTTCCTGGGAGGTTAATGAAAACAAGAGAAGTTTTTCACATGTTTTTCATAGCTTTCAATTTCTCATTGTTGAATCTGACACTGTTGGATCTGTCTGTTTGGTCTTCTTGATCTCCTACCACTCCAACTTCTCACTCAAAATCTTGTGCTTACTGTGCTTCCTCCATAAGACAATGACTTCCAGTTCCCTGGTATGTCTCGTTCAATCAGTGTTAATGTCCTGTTCTCTGGAGCTGGGACTTCAAAGGTCTGATGTTCTTTTTTGACATGGGCCAAGGTGATTGCTTCACATGCTTGCTCAATTTTCCAGTTTTGTCTTTTCCATTCGTGAACTGCGTTCTTTAATCCTGAAATCAATTAAATTATATTTTTCCTCTTTTGAGGGAGAATAATACTTGAGTGCTGTTAGGTTTTTTTCCATGTAGCATACACTGTCTCTGGCAGTTTTAACATTCTTCTGCTGTAGAGCTAGGTGGACTGAGAGTTTCAATGAAAACATAACCATCAGCTACCAGATTTTTTCCTGTTTTTGCTCAACCGAGGGTTTATTTTAATTCTGATATTGTATGGCAAATTTCTACCCTGATTGCTGTTACCAGAGATACCTTTATTTCTTTTTTTTTACTTCAGAAACAAAGCCTACAACTTGCAAAATTTCATGTCATTATCTGACCTTTCTACTGCGTCAGTATGAATTGCAGACGTGGATACATATTTAGACTCTAAATTAAAAAAATTGAATATGCCTCTAATCTAGGCAAAAGTGCTTTTGGAATTCAGTCAATTGTTCCTGTCAGTTTAAGCAATCTATGGCCCAGGGTACATTCTTACCTACAATAAAAATTCCTTTCACTACTTCAAAAATCTTCTGTTCAAAGAGATAAAGCAGATATTACAAGATTTTGAGCAGGAGTATAAAATGTTAGTTACATTGATTGGCCAGGTCAGAGAGACTTTATGGCACCATATTAAATAGACACATAGGAAAGTTTTCACCTAAGTTTGAAGGGATACCACAGTGGTCACTCAGTCATAGGAATTTTGAATGTGTTATCATAGAATCATAGAATTGTTAAGGTTGGAAAAGACCCTTAAGATCATTGAGTCCAACCGTTAACCTAGCACTGCCAAGTCCACCACTAAACCATGTCCTTGAGCAACCATGTCTACCCGTCTTTTAAATACCTCCAGGGATGGAAACTCAACCACTTCCCTGGGCAGCCTGTTCCAATGCCTGACAACCCTTTCGATGAAGAAGTTTTTCCTAATATCCAACCTAAAACTTCCCCTGGTACAGCTTGAGGCCGTTTCCTCTCGTCCTATCGCTTGTTACTTGGGAGAAGAGACCGACCCCCACCTCGCTACAACCTCCTTTCAGGTAGTTGTAGAGAGCAATAAGGTCTCCCCTCAGCCTCCTCTTCTCCAGACTAAACAACCCCAGCTCCCTCAGCCCCTCCTCATAAGACTTGCTCTCTAGACCCTTCACCAGCTTCATTGCCCTTCTCTGGACACGCTCCAGCACCTCAATGTCCTTGTAGTGAGGGGCTCAAAACTGAACACAGTACTCGAGGTGCGGCCTCACCAGTGCTGAGTACAGGGGCACTATCACCTCCCTGATCCTGTTGGCCACACTATTCCTGATACAAGCCAGGGTGCCATTGGCCTTCTTGGCCACCTGAGCACACTGCTGGCTCATGTTCAGGCGGCTGTCAACCAACACCCCCAAGTCCTGTTCCACCAGGCAGCTCTCCAGCCACTCCTCCCCCAGCCTGTAGTGTTGCATGGGGTTGTTGTGACTGAAGTGCAGGGCCTGGCACTTAGCCTTGTTGAATCTCATACAGTTGACCCTGGCCCATCGATCCAGCCTGTCCAGGTCCCTCTGTAGAGCCTTCCTACCCTCCAGCAGATCGACACTTCCACCCAACTTGGTGTTGTCTGCAAACTTACTGATGGTGCACTCAATCCCCTCATCCAGATCGTTGATAAAGATATTAAACAGGACTGGCCCCAATACTGAGCCCTGGGGAACACCACTCGTGACCAGTTGCCGACTGGATTTAACTCCACTCACCACCACTCTCTGGGCTTTGCCACCCAGCCAGTTTTTAACCCAGTGCAGAGTGCACTTATCCAAGCGGTAAGCAGCCAGTTTGTCCAGGAGAATGCTGTGGGAGACAGTGTCAAAGGCTTTACTAAAGTCCAGGTAGACAACATCCACACCTTCCCCTCATCAGGCTCTGGTTGTTGTAATATTGTTTGTTTGTTGAACAAATGCTTATGTTTCTACCTAGGACAGTAGCTACTTGAATAGATGGAAGCATAATAGCAGGCTAATGTCTTGTCAATTGCCGGGCAGGCCTGAAAGGGTCTCCTAACAGTGAGTCTCTTAGAAAGCGCTAGGAAGCCAGTGATGGATTAAAGTCCTGCAAGCTGGTGCTAACTTTCTTGAATGGAGGACAGTCTAAGACTGGTCCAGTGTCACAATTAGCAAATAAGAGCTGGCAGGGCTTTTAACATATGGGTAAAACGGAGGATTCATAGATTGCTGTCAGGCAAGCATAAAATATTTGTATAAGTTAGCAGAAACACGGCATTTATGGTAAGTCAAGACATGCGTATAAAACACCATGGTAACTGGTGAAAAAGGAAGGTAGCTAGCTACAAAATGCAAATTGCTATATTGACTTGGTAGGGCCAAATACAAATAAATTACATGGACTGGCCCGTAGCAATGGTAAGAATAGCTGACAAAGAGAGTGTTGCTTTGTGGTTGTGATCATGTAAGTGAATGCTCTTGGAAGTGACCTGCCTCCATCCTCCTGGCAAGCTGGTGAGTCTGTTGCCTGCTTGTCTCTAATGCAGTAGTCCATCTGTCTTTAAGTCTTGATCTTGGAATTTGAACTGAAAAACATGTTTTCACCACTTGGCTGCATGTTCCTTGAAAGGACACTTGAAAAGACCAGATAATTCAGACAACCTTAGTTTTCCACCCTGTCTGTCTGATCTGCCTTGGAGAGAGTCTCAAGATCTTGGCATGTACTCTTGAGGTTTTATTCTGGAGTAATAAGGACGGGGAGAAAAGACAAGTAATTTGGCAGGTGGGATATGTTAACTTACAGTGGAAGTAAAGCAGCCTGCTGATCAACCTTATCTATAGGCCTCTGAAGACACCTTGCTCAAAAGTTTGCTTTTCTTGGCTTCCTTCACCTCATTCCAGACAACAAACGTTAATTTATAGTACTTAGAGTTTTCATTTTCATTTAAAGCTGGAGTTCATGTGTTTTGTAGACTCATAAACTAAGCAAAGCCAGGAAAGTTACTGGAAGTAATGGTAATTATAAATTGACTTACTTGGGACTAGTGTAATAGTGGATTACTTTATGTCACTATTTTACAGTTAGGACACTATGATAGACCTATTTATAAGCGCATAAGAGAGATAGAAGGTGAGCATATACAAGGCTTTATGATAGCCATTAAAGGTTATGAGATTTCACATATTATATTTGTGGTTCTTCAGTAATTCTCTTTACATTTGACTTGCTTCATTTGTTGTTGCACAATACAAAGTCCAGGAAGCAAATGTTTGTTTTTTTTTAATGTGGACAACAGTAAAAATGTACATAGGCATTTTCTTTTAAAAGAATGGACTAAATGAAAGTGGCAGAAGAAAATTTCCTTATCAAGAAATTGCCAAAACACTAAGACTAAGAAATTGCTGTTGATTTCAACTCCAAATTTGCATACTGAAGACAGAGTGCCAGAAAAAGGATTAACAGTTTTCAGCCTTATTCAATTCTACCCAGCATTTTTAGTAATGACATATATTATCCCCCCCCACACCAAAGAGTTTTGAAGCTATCTAAGAGTGAGAAAACGTAGAACCTCATCACCCTGCCACTGGGGTAGTTAAATGTTTATTTTTCTGAAGTATGATTATACACTCCAGCTGATTTTCTAGAAAAGCTGAGTACCTTTGTTGCTTAATTTTCTGTGTGCATATGTGATTATGAACATACTTGTACATATAAAATCATATGCTAATAAATATGATGACTATTAGTGTTTTACATAAAATAGTGATAATAAACTGTGGTAATTAAATGTCAGACTAAACAATAATAAATAACAAATTTGGACTCTGAAATGCAAGTATACTGAAGATCATTTGCTATTCACCCATTTGTAGGTTTGAATTTCCATAATTGCTTTCCTCTGTTTTGATTTGGTTTTAATGAAATAAGTATGATGCCCTCAAGTGAGAAGGCATCCAAGCAAGAGGTGACAAAGGAGCCTCAGCTGCACTGTGTTTTGTAAATGTGAATACAATTAAACATTAGGTCAGTACTTCAAAATATTTCCGTGTGCATGTTTCTAACCTGCTTTAGGAAAAATATAGCATCTCCCTGAATGTTGTTTTTCACTACTGCATTGAAGCAATCCCTCTTCAATTATGTGTAAATATTTGACTACACTTCTGTATTGTTTTTAAAATTGTAGGATAAATAACAGTTGATGCTTCTTCTCTTAAGTATTATAGGCCTCGATGTTTTCCTTAACATCATACATATTTAAAGCACATTTATTTTTTTATGTATTAGGTGGAAAACATATATAGGATTTAGATAAAATTTATTTTTATCTTCTAGGTAATTTGAATCTGTACTACCTGCTAAGGGAAGAGAGCAGAAATTGAAATAATATACATTTACCTTAGATGTTTGAAGTGGAATACACTTTATGCAGATTTTAAATAGGAATATCTGTGAAGGTTTGTGTGTTCACCTGACAAGGGTTTATGGATAGAAAAGAGGAAGCTTTATTCTATGACCAAAGTATCTTGGAAGTCTAATCTACATTGTGAAATATAACGCATTACTTAGAAGTTGAGCACTCACAATATGGTGCTATGAATTAGAAAAGCTGACTAAATGACTCTATGGCCTGTACTGTGAGGTGACAGATAATAACTTCTTTCAAAATAAAGTGAATAAGGATTGTTTTTGACAATATTGTATTTTAAACTTGCTCTATTCCACATTGTAATGAATTCCCAGGAGTGCTGGGGCTTAAGCTGTAAGTTAGTGCTTGGAGAGCTGTTTTCCCAGGGCTTCCAGAAAAAAGTAGTAGCTATCAAACAGTTCTTGTGCCATTGTATTGGGTGCAGATGTCAAGGTTTTGGTAGCACTGAGGGCCTGCAGGGGCAGTGCATTGTATTTCCCTTTGTTGAACTTCAAGAGATGCTTGTTGACCTGTTTCTCCAAACTGTTGAGGTCCCCTGAATGGCTGCAAAACCATTTGGTGTGTTGGCAGTTTTTCCCAATTTTGTGTTATCTGCAAACATGCTGAGAGTGCACTTTCTCCCATCATCCAGGTCATTAATGAAGAGGTTAAACAGTATTGGCCCCATTAATGACTCCTTGGGTACAGAACTAGTGACTGGCCTCCAGCTGCACTTTGTGCCACTGATCACCACCCTCTGGGTCTGGCAGATCAGTCATTTTTCAACCCACCTCACTATTCACTTACCCAGTTTGTACTTCATCAGTTTTTCAGTGAGAACTTTATGGGAGACAGTGGTGAATGCCTTGCTGAAGTCAGGATAAACAATATCCACTGCTTTCCCCTCATCCACAAAGCCATTCATTACATTGTAGAAGGCTATGAGGTTGATCAAGCATTCTCTTCTGTTTTACTATTAATCAGTTGAGTCTGCTTGTCCAACTTTCTTCAGTTTCTTTCTCCATGTATCTTTTTTTGGTGGAGGTAGAAAGGGTCCTGTAACCAACCGTTCATTATATTAGTATTATTTTCTTGAGTCTTTTAACCAAAACTGTAGGTTTCATTTTAAAATAAAAATGTTGGACATGTAAGGGTTAACATAATTTCATTTTCTTAAAGCTAATGGAAATCAATGAAACAATGCAAACACAACTACACAGAGTCTTAAATACCATCTAATAGAAGTATGGATTAACAGATTTAATGGAATTAAGTGAACGGATGGCAGCTTTAGTACTCTCCTAATAAAAGAAGGGATGGAGATAGAGATGCTCTGAAATCAAGTTTTGTAGCTACTTTGGTGCAGTGTGGAGGTTGCAAGATAGCCACTTTATTTACTCAATTTTTCAACCTACGGCTTCTTTAAAGTAAAATAAAGTCACTAAAATTGGAAATGGGCTGAGCAGAAAAATAAGAGGTAATATGGGTCTCTTCGGACTAGGACTGTTTTACCTAAATTTTTTACTTTACCTGTCTTAACAAGGAAAATATTCAGAAAGGCATGAAAAAATAGTATGCTAATCAATCTGGTGATTCATTCCATGGTTTTACTAAAGAAATGAATAAAAAAATAAAGGAGTTTTTGGCAAAGAAATGTTGCATATTGTGTAAGTATAAGAATGTTACATCATAGCTGAAATATTTGATATGATAATTGGCCTTTCTGCTTCAAAATGGTTTGCTTCTATCAGAACAAAATGGACAAGAAGTAAATATGTGACAATCTTTCTCCTTCACTGTGTGGGGAAAATAACATGGACAGATAGGGAGTGAAGAGTCACTCATTTAATGTCATCATTACACTGGACTTGCTGGTTTTTATGTGTCTGATAGAACTGTAGAAATGTGAGTAATTATCAGTTCCTGCGTTTTATGTGATGAACCATGGGGCCTTTTATTTTGGCACGTTTTATAATAACATATACAAGTTAAAATTACTTTGTGCATTATTTCCTTCATAGTAGTGATGGGTAATTTGAGATAATTAAGTCTTAAAAAATGTACAGGACTATATTGGCCTATTAACAATGACTGGAGAGTAGATCAGAAATTTAGAATGAGAATAAATCAAATTATCTGCTCCAGCAGTGAAATGACTGAGCTACCAATAAACTACTTATATGCCCTTTTACAAGGAATGTTAAGGTGTAACAGATTTTTGCTCAGTATGAATTGTAGCTACCAAAATTATTTTCTAAAATAAGTTTGAATTACCATTTTATGCAGTGTATGTAGAACTTAGTAAATGTATTTGAAAACAATTTCTTCAGACTTAAATTTGCCCATTTCGTTTGTCATCTTCCCAACAGCTGACTGGTGTTGTGTTACTTGCTGCTACCTCAGATGGGTTTAGCCACTGTTATCAGCAGAATAACTAGATTTCCCTCCAGTGATCATAAATATACTGTGAGGCTCTTTAAAGGAGCTGCATCAGTTTTGCCTCCATAATCTTTCTTTTTTATACAGAACACAGAAGAAGCATGTGGCATACATAAAAAGAAGAAATTTCTAGTAAAGTATGGTAGTCTGTGAACAATTAAGTTTTACTGTTTTCTTTCAACATTCAGAAAACTATGCGAGTGCTATAAATTAATAGCGTCCCCCAGTGGACTCTGAAGCTTCCAAATAAATATTTGAATATAGAGCTCCTGTCATGGTTTAACCCCAGCCAGCAACTAAGCACCACACAGCCGCTTGCTCACTCTCTGAATCTGAAGAGTAAAAGTGAGAAAGCTCATGGGTTGAGATAAAGACAGTTCAATAGGGAAAGCAAAAGCCGCACATACAAACAAAACAAGACAAGTTCACTACTTCCCATTAGCAGGCAGGGGTTCAGCCATCTTCAGGAAAGCAAGGCTCCAGCACGTGTAATGGTTACCTGGGAAGACAAATGTCATCACTCTGAATGTCTCCTCCTTCCTTCTTCTTCCCCCAGTTTATATGCTGAGCATGACGTCATATAGTACGGCATAGCCCTTTGACCAGTCTGGGTCAGCCCCCCTGGCTGTGCCCCCTCCCAGCTTCTTGTGCACCTGGCAGAGCATGGGAAGCTGGAAAGTCCTTGATCAGTGTAAGCACTACTTATCAACAACTAAAAGATCAGTGTGTTATCAACTTTAGTCTCATTGTAAATCCAAAACACAGCACTATACCAGCTACTAAGAAGAAAATTTACTCTATCCCAGCTGAAACCAAGACAGATTCCCAGCTTTGGCCATAAAATGGGTACTGAATTGACTACAATGGAGATAGCAGGTTGTGTTGAAACTGGAAGTATCAGAATTGAAAGATGTGATTCGTACAATTTGTCAGTGATCATTCTGGGAATAATTTTATTTAATACTTGCTTTACTGTCTGCTGGGAATTCATATAGAAGGAAGATTTTAGTAAGTATTGGAATAATAGAAGCAATGGAACATAACAGTGTAAAAAGTAAAGTTTGAGCTCTTACCATGCATATTATCAAGTGGCATCTCATCAATTTGTAATAAGAGAAATGAACTGAACTATAGGTGTAATGTTAAATCCAAGGGTGGTGTTTGATTGGTTTGTGAAGGTGATTCTTTGATGTAATCACCTGGAATCACAGGAGACTATTTGAGATAGAAGTGCTTAGAGTGCTGCTTAGCTGGTTTTTCAAAAGTAAGGGATCATTTGATGCATTTGATGATAGTCTTTCTACTATGTCCTAACACTTTAAATTGGTCATCTTAGGAGAACTGGGCTTTTTTTGCCTTGATAAAATGCTTGTGGGTGGGTATTTTTTTTTTTTTTTTATTTAGATTGCTTTGGAGTCACAAAGTAATCTTTGAGGTGAACTGAGAGATCAATTGACCCTGTGAAAGTGAAAATCACATAAAAGAAAGTTTCTTGTTCTTTCATGCAGCCAACAAAGCAAAAAATGGAATAATAAAAACCTCCTGTCCAGTACGATCTTAAAGACATATGAACTACCTCAATACTCCTTGCAGATGTTATCTAATATGTTTAAAAAGCTGTAGCATTTGGAGACAATGCTATCTGATACCCAGGAGCTTATTTCAGTGCTCCATGTTCTTTACAGTTGTTAGTGTGTATATATAGATTTCCTCAAAATCCCAAAGAACTAACATCTAATCTTGAATATCCCTTGTCTTGTTTGAGTATAGAAGATATTTACTTTATATCATGTTTTTGCTTTTTCTGATGAGTTTAAAATTTTGAATTCTTTCTTATATGCCCATATTTTCCATATGATGCATAGAATTGGGCACAGTAGTCCAGCTGGGACCTTACCAATAGTAAGCAGTATGGAAGATTACATAAGAGTAGAAGGCATTCACACTCTTTATCTGTAACTTTCTCTTAATAAAGGAAAAGTATGGTCTCCTGTGTATTTTTGCAAGCATTTCTTTATGGGAAACCCATCTTTAACAATGTCCTTAATGAAAATACTAATATGTTAACAAATTAGATATTTCTGTGTTAAAAAAAAATCACTGTTCAAAAGTTCCTCTTAAGCGTCTTTTTTTTTTTTCTTTTGTAGAAAAAAAATGGCTTGTTACAATGAAGAAAAGTAGAAATGAGAATAAGGAATCTACATGTGCAATAAAAAGAGTTCCAATAAGTGAGTAATAAAAATGTCTTGTCCTGGTCCATCTGACCTCTATAGTCTCTAAAAGGGAGTAAGCATGTGAATTTTGCTAGTTTGAGCAGTAACATTTTTTGTGATGACTTAATATCAGAATAGAGGATTAAATCATTCAGATTCTTATGTCATTCATACTTGTAATGAACTGGAAAGCTTAAGTAATCCTAAACCCATGTTTATAAAGTGATTTTTCCAAATGAATGCACAAGTCTTTTGTATAGCAAAGTAGTATGAAAAGGGTTAGTGTGACTAGAGCACACGTTTCTGAGATGAAAACCATAGGCCTATGCAGGTACACCTTGCAGTCACTCTGAAGAAGTATCTATGGAATGGCAGTAATTCTTCTGAACTATCAGATAAGTGAATTTCTGCTGAGAATTGTACTTGAGAGGTATTATTGTAGGAAATTGTTCAAATATAATTGAAAGGGAGGTGATACAAAGATGTACTTACATGACACTTGTAAGTTGTGGGAGAGCAGGGTAGAACAATGCGGTAGAAGGAATTGTAATTGGCATGGTGGCATCTAGGAAATAATGGTCTTATCTCTTCCACAAAACTCAGGGTAAAAGTCCCTTTTTCCAAAGTCTCTTACAATGGAATACACCTATTCTGTTAGAAGGAATAGAGGAAACTCTTAAGGAAAATTATATATTTTTCCTCATTGAGCTTTTCCCACCTATTTCTTAATTTTTTTGGAGAGAGTTTTGAGAGAGGTGAGATTAGGATGTGGATGGGGGATATTGTGTTAGTAATCTGGGAGAAAAATGCCCAAAAGCACATGTTCAGTTTGAGAATCTGATTCAGTCCAGCTATCCATGTCCTTCTCCATTTGAAAATTTGAAATGAAAGTACTTATTTGAATAGTGTCTTTTTATTACTTGATTGTTAGAAAATTTAGTAGACTAATGTTTATGAGTCATGTCAATGGTGACAATTATACTAAATATGTGTGCTAGCATTAGTAAAGTAATTGATTGCATTATTATTGTCTAAATTGGTAAACATTGTTACCATCACAGTTGAATTTTTAATGGTAATTTCTGTTATCTTTCTGATTTCCCAGTGTAATTTGGAGTCTCTGCTAAAGGTAACAAATGTAAATCTAAATATCTAACTAACATTTGTCAGATTAACAACTGATACAGTGTGTTTTGTGCTCGACTCAACATTACTTTAATAGGATGGTAGAATATACATAATTTGATGTGTTTCTGTTCTTCAGAATGAACTGCATCATACAGGTCTTTGCTTGAGACTGCTTCTTTCTACCTACAAACAGTGAAACTTTCTTATTTCCCCTCCACTCTTTCACTTAGGTTTTTATTCACTTCCTTGTCTTTGGAAAGAACACAAATATTTGAGAGGACTTTCCCAACTCTGGACCATTTTCTGTCTCAAACCTTTTCATCACATCTCTTACTTGAGTTTTATTTGTCACTCTTCATCCCTCCACTTCTTTTACACCACTTTTTTTTTTTTTTTTTTTTTTTTTTTCTCTGACAGCCTGTTCACAGGAACATCTTGTAACATCACTGCAACTGGAATGCCAAAGTCTTGTTCAGTGAACTATATATTTAAAACCTTAGAAAGGATTAATAGAAAAATGAATGAACTTCTGGATTTCTTTTAAAAAGAAACTATCACATTTTGACATGTGAAACTGTCCTTTTAAATCAGTACAAAACTGAAAATTAAGGGTTATGCCGTGGTTCCTTTTGATACATTCCAGAAGATCAAAAGTACAAATGCTTCTGAAATACAATGTTTTCCTGCTTCCCTAGGCTCCCAGAGTCCATTCTGCAAAGCTTTCTGTTAGTGCTGGAAATTGCTCTGGTCAAAATTCCCATGGTTTCTTTCCTCTGCCAACCAAGAAAAAAGTCTGAAATTCTTAAAATTATTGATCCTGCCACGTTTTTGGGGGGAGAAACCCTAATTCCTATGTGACCATTCTCAGGTGCTTCTGTGGTTTCTAAGGCATCTATAGCCCTTGCGTCTTTGCTGCCGCATGGATCTCCATCCCCTGCCTCCACTGAGACAGCAGACCGAATCATAGAATGCTTTGCGATGGAAGGGACCTTTAAAGGTCATCTAGTCCAACCCCCCTGCAATTGGCAGGGACATCTACAACTAGATCAGGTTGTTCAGAGCCCCATCCAGCCTGGCCTTGAATGTTTCCAGGGATGGGGCGTCTACCACCTCTCTGGGCAACCCGTTCCAGTCTTTCACTACCCTCATTGTAAAAAAGTTCTTCATTATATCTAGTCCGATAGGACCTCACTAGCACACCATCCCTCAAACACTGGTGTGCCACCCCCAGGCTTATCTCTAGTGAGCCTGGTTTTATCCTTTTCCCCCTTCAAATCTAGTTTAAAGCTCTTTCAATGAGCCCTGCTAGCTCCTGAGCAAGGATTCTTTTTCCCCTTTGAGACAAGCGTACCCCGTCTGTCACCAGCCGGCCTGGTGTCGTGTAAACCAACCCATGATCAAAAAACCCAAAATTCTGCCGGTGACAACAGGCTTGGAGCCAGGCATTGATCTGCTGGCTCTTCTTGTATCTTCCCACCGAAGAGCATCTGAGTGACAGTGAAACAAAATTAACTGGATAAACAGAAAAGTAGCCATTTAATGCTAAGTGGTTCTGATAAAAAATGGTGTTGGTGAATGGAAAAGTAAAAACATGATGCATACACGAAACAAGTTTGTGTTTTCATTTTATACTGAAGCTTCGTATGTTTAATTCTTTCACATCCTTAGAAGCCTGCTTTCATAAGTAGGAAATAAGGTGTCCTCTTAGAGGAGATAAGGAAAGGAAGCGGCTGATATACTGATGCTGGCGTTTGTGTGACCAGTTGCAAAAGAAGTTCATTAATAGGGAGAAGATTAAAAGAAAAGCCTTTTTGTTATCAAACGTTAGGATGAACTGCTTATATGAAGCTCCTCATTTTAAACAGTAGAACCTTCACAGGTGCTCAAAATGACCAGCAAAAGCAAAGCAGACATGGAAGATAAAGAACGGCTTAAGAAACAAATTTCTACAAGAAATTAAGATGCTTTACCAATATTCATGAAGGTACAAAGCTTTTTAGGAAACTATGTCTAGATTCTTGTTTAAAACTACAGATTTGCAGACAGAAGTGACACAGTTGTTATGCTGTTAGGTTACTCCAAAATGAAGTAATGTGCTAATATAAAGAACTACTTCCCTCTAAAGAAATATTATTAAACTTTTTTTCTCCAGGTCACTCTATTGCATGTTGAAGCTCTCCTTTAATTATGGAGTCAGCTTTGGGATTTATCTAATACCAGAAATGAAAATTTCTCCTTTAATCAGTTTCTATAACAAATTATCAAGTCGACAGGATGATGAAAGGACTATCACAATCTGATTGTGACAGTGAGTTCCATCATCCAGTTGTGACATCATCAGTCATCATGGAAGTTGTATAACAGTAATAAACACTGAGTGATCTTCTCTCATTGTTAATGGTGCTGCTGGAGTGCTGGCCTGCGCAGTGAGGCAAAGAGTAAAAGATGGGATCCTGTGCTAATGTCTGGGAGTGTGGGGAGGTTGGAGGCTGCTGTTGGCTGGGGGACCCTGTCTGTTGACAGTGTCTGCCTATGAGTACCTTCGCAACCATGGTTATTGTAAAACATTTTCTTGCAACCTTTATAAGCCCTCTTTCCTCTGCTTCAAAAGGGCATGGGAGGGCAGAACAGTCATGGCACGGCAGCAGGAGAGAGGAAGAGATTGTGAGTAGTTACTTGATGTATATGCCTGCCTGCTGCTCATCACAAAAGCTCTCCTGAAGAATGGACCATTAGAGTTTTATTAAATCCAAATGTATTTTCTTCAGGATAACTTAGTAATACAGCAAGAACGCCATGTGTAAACTCTGACTTCAGATCCATTCAGAGGGTTGCTGACAGTCCTAACCTTATACAGTTATTTGAATTTTAGTTTGCCCAAACTTCCAGTGGAAACTCAACTCACCTATGTGCATAAATCCACAGAACAGGCAGATTTTGCTCTTTGTGCCATGCACTGAGATTGCTTTTGGCCTTATTGAGAAATGATGGTCTTTCCCTTTTCTCTTTCCTAATATTCTGTAGCTCAAGAGCCAATTCTATGTCTATATCTTAATTTCTCTAGGGATTTCTTCAGTGGCTATTTCTTGGCAGGCTTTTTGAAGGCAGAGAGCACCTTTAGCCATTGATTCATTTGGATATTGGAATGCCACTACAGAAACTTTAAAAAACTTTTCTTAAAATTATTTAAGAAAATATTATCAAAACCAGGCTTCCCCCGTAAGGTCCTTTGTTGTCTTAACATTACCAATTCTCCTTCTCGAGCAGCATGCTGCTGTTCTGCTGCTTTTTCTGTTGTTATGTGTATTCTGACCTGGCTGGCCTTGCCATGTAGTTAGTTAAACCAATTTTGCTCATACCTGAAGACTAAGAGATTTTATTTCTGTGCAGAAGTGTTGATGCATAAATGTTCTTGTCTGCATTTGCTCACAGTGCAGTGAATCTCTGCTGCTATTCTGTAAGGAGAAAAATATACATTTCATTTCAATGATTTGGTTTCCCCTTAGAAAAAGAGTGTATCAGTTTTGTATGAATGTAGTTCTCCTGCACTGCAGTCCTTTGTTCTATTCTTTCTCATTTTGCTTCATGTTTCTGTTCTTAAAGCTGTCACCTTTATTTCAAAGTTGGCAGCCCCAGATTTTGCCAATCAGCTAAATGCTAGCTCCTCTGTGACCTACCACGGAGTTATACCAATGGGCTGTAGAGAAGTGTGTGCATAATCACAGTAATAGCTAAGCTGTTTGGAAAAGAACTCAGTATCTGCAGTTACCAGGGAGATCACCTTGTCCTGTGATGTAATCCTGGCCAAATGCAGTCTCACCCATGGAGCAGTGCTAAAAATGAAGATGCTCCAGGACCTACACTGTGAAATCAGAGCAAAATCTCTAGAACAGTCCATGGAGCAGCATAACCTAGCAAGTTTTGTGTTTAACGTCAGGAAGCTTAGTAAAGCTGTACTTGAACACCTGTTTTCTAATTGTTGTTCATTAACTTCACTGTTATAGGAGAAATGGTAGCCTTACAAGGTAGACCACCTGTTTTAAGACAAAAATAGCTTTTCATGCAGAAGAATATGCACGCAATCACATGACGTAACTTTATCTGGGAATGGCAGCTAGAGTGTCTGGAAAAACTTTCCTTCCATACAGCCATATGTGTGAAACAGGGTTTTAAAAGAGAGTTTTAGGGTGAAAAGATAGAATTGAGTTTATAATTAATGGTAGTGGTAAATGATTTCTGATTCTAAGCTGAGTGATGGAGTTAGCATGAGTAAGTGCCTGTGTTAGCAAATGCTCTTCCTTCTTGTAACTGAGCCATGAGTCATTAGAATTATGGTGTGCTATAAAACTTAATTAGCATTAAAGTATTCTTTCAGGTGATATACATTTTAACAATCCTGTATTAATAGTCACATCCCACAAGTCCATTACAGATTTCATGGTTTAATTATCTCTTCTCAGTGTTTAGAACCTGTCTGGATTGTCCACTCTTTGGCAATGAGTGGCAAATTCATCCCAGTTTTAGTAAGTTTCTGCATGAAGTAATTTCACATCCTGTTAATATCTGTCTAAATTTTGGCTGTCTGGGAAAACAGATAGCCAGGAATAGTGAGCATGGACTTATGAAGGCTAAATCATGCTTGACGTAATTGCTTTCTCCATTAAAATGAGGAAGGGGAAGCAGAAAGAGTGGTGCATGCAATATACCTTAATTTTAGTTAGAATTTTTGCACCATCTGCCACAGTATTTTCACTTGGAAGCTCATGAAATATGGACTGGAAATATGGAAAATTAAGTGGACTGAACATTGGCTGGATCTTCATGTTTAAAATGTAGTAATCAATGGATGAACATCTATTTGGTTGCTGGTAAGAAGCAGAGTGTGCCAGGGGTCAATACTGAAGCCCAGGTTATTGAATGTCTTCATCGTTGACCTGGGTCATGAGATGGATTGCACTTTTATCAGATCTGTGGATGACACCAAATAGGATGAAATGACTGACATACCAAACAGTCAAACTTCAATCCAGAGAGACCTTGGGGAAATTTGAGGGTTGGGCCAACAGAACCCTATTAATTTCACCACAGAAGAAATGCAAGGGTCTGTACCAGAGGTAGAATAATCCATGTATCACAGGCTGGGAGCTGACTGGCTGAGAAACAGTCCTGCTGAAAAGTACCTGGATATCCTTGTAGATGCCAAGCTGAATATGAATCAGCAATGTATTCTTATCTTAAAGAAGGCAAACCATGCACTGGAGTTCCTTAGGGTGAGCGTGGCTAGTAGATTTGAATAAAGTTACTCTCCTCTACTTGGTACTGGTAAAGACACACATGGACTACTGTGTCCAAGTTCGGCTACCTGTTTCAAGAATAATGTTGAGTAGCTGGAGAGGGTCCATTGGAGGGCTACTACAATGATTTGGGGTACATATGTCCCATGAGGAGAGGTTAAGAAAAGTAGGCTTGTTTAGTCCAGATAAAAGGAGCCTAGAAGGGCAGCCTACAGCTACTTGAAAGTGTGACAAAGGTGATGGACACAAACTCTCCTCTTCATTGACAGATGATAAGCAGGAGACAATAGCCTCAGGTTGCACCTTGGGAGGTTCATGTTGGACAGTAGGAGAAAACATTTACGCTAGTAGAGTAGTGCTGCAGTGGAACAGGTTGTGGTATCTTGATCCTAGAGCTTTTCAAGACTTTGCTAGATAAAGCCCCAGCTGACCTGAGTTGTTGATAGACCAACTTTGAGCAGGAGGCTGGACTAGAGACTCTAGAAGTGCCTTCCAAATAATATGATTATGTGAATTTTACTTCCATTACTACTACTTCACCAGATGACAAAAAAAAGTTTTTAAATTTTATGAACAGAGATAATTCTGCCTACTGTATTGCTAGACAAGGCTTTCTCTGTTTGTTAGTATGCTGTTGATTCATCAAATGAGAGATAATTTTCTTTTTTGTTGACAGCTGGGGCATGGAAACATTGGTCATGGTTCTGATTTGAGACCTCTTAAATTAGTAATATTTTTAAAGACTTTTTCCAAACGAGGATTAATATTAAAGCCAATACATGGAACAAAGCTCTGCAGCTGAAATCAGCTAAGTCCCTTCTCTCTTACCTTTTTTCCCTCCTTCAACCTCTGTCGGTTTTAGGTCACATCATTAAATCTGAATTACTTACTAAAGGCACAACTTTCGTAGAAGCTGCTCAATGTGTCATTGAAAAAATCCAAAAAGTAAACTTTTGAAGGGTTTTATATGTTCATTTTTAACTGAAGCCTTGATGCAGAGAATGAAATATGAAAGATCAGATAAAATACCAAATCACTCCATATGAATACAGGTGTTTTTACCTCATATGCTCATTCAAAAAGAAAAAAAAATGCATTCTGCAGACTGCTTTAGAGAAGTTTCAACCCATGAGGAAGACAGGTGAAGGACAGCTATGTGACGGTAAATGTCACCTCCTAGGGCAACGTGAAAATTCTTCCATTGATCTCTGCTGCTGCTGGTCAGGGTACAGCACACCTGTTGCCTGACTCCCTAACAGTAGGGTTTACTCTATTGACATAAGACTATAGCTGGACTCCAACAATTTCTTTAGACAGTTCTTCAGGGCAGAATGAGGCTTCTGCTTGTCCAAATAGAAAGCTGCTAAATTTCATTGCCACTATACTGCCTATTTTTTCTATATGGAAATTTTCCAATGAACCTACTTCTAGTCAGTCACAAATTTTAAAAGAATGGAGTGGCACCTTCTGAACTTGAGATTCTCTTACTTACTCTAATGTGCAGAGTATGTGAAAGCAAGTGGTATTGGTTCATGGATAGCTTGGAAAGTCTATATGCTGGAAAACCAACTGTTATTTCAGCTTTACTATTTATGTCAATCATAACATCTATGAGTGTGAGTGAGCCACAGCATTGATCAGTTCAGACTTCCATCAACACAATATTAAAATGCATTGCAAGCAGTCAATGTAATATTAGGCCACAGTTTAATGACAATCAATCACAAACAGGTTTCAGAATGCATTTGAAACATATTTCTGAACTGTAATCACCACCTTTGTATGGCCAGCTACTGGAGAATGTAGAAGAGGGCTTTGAAAGGCCTAAAAGTCTCTTTCTTCATGTGGCAATTGTAAACTAATATGAGTTTCAGATGCTACTACTCTTTTATGCTTGTTGTCCTACACTAGTTACTAATCACTTTCCATTAAATAATATTGTTATAAAATCTGTTATAATTTCCCCATGAATATTACATTTGCTATAAATGTAACACTTCAAGCCCTGGTAGCTTCTACAATTCAGATAATGATGCTTACAACATTACTTTCAGTTTCAGAAAATATCTTTTTGCATTCACACTTCACAAACAGAAACAGTTCATTCCTATCTTAACCTCAATTTGGAATGGATATGGGCAGAGTGCAGATAAAATGCATTAAGTAGTGATGGCCAGCTATCTCCAGTTAACAAGACATGAGGGACCTTGGGATACATACAAAGGACCTAATGTCCATAAGGAAGAACAGGTTCCCATGAGGAACTGCATGTTGAACAGTATTATATAGTCCTGGAAAGTGGATCCTGAGATATGCCCAGGTAATGACGCATAATCAAGATGTAGATATATGTTGTGGTTTAACCCCAACCGGCAACTAAGCACCACACAGCCGCTCGCTCACTCCCCCCCAGTGGGATGGGGGAGAGAATCAGGAGAGTAAAAGTGAGAAAACTCATGGGTTGAGGTAAAGACAGTTCAATAGGTAAAGCAAAAGCCACGCACACAAGCAAAGCAAAGCAAGGAATTCATTCATATTTCCCATCGGCAGGCAGATGTTTAGCCATCCCCAGGAAAGCAAGGCTCCATCACGTGTAACGGTTACTTGGGAAGACAAATGCCATCACTCTGAATGTCTCCCCCTTCCCTCTTCCCCCAGCTTATATACTTAATGCCACAAGTGGTCTTAGTCCTTACAACATATTCATAATAGTCCCTTGCATGTTCTGTGATTGCCAATTAAATTTCAAAACTAGAATCAATAATGTTTTACTTACTTAAATATGGACAAATTTAAAGTTTTCTGAGAGTAATGTCATGTTGCATGTATGCAACAATTTATGCCAGAAAATGTTGGAACTTCTTGTCAAATTAACTTAAAAGTGTTATTTTCTGAAGTTGAACAGCTTTTGCCCATGGTGATTCCCTTAACTGTGTTTGTAAAGCTTTGCATTTAAAAAAGAGAGGTTGTATGAGGACAAAGACAGAAAATCAGAGGAATAATCCTTTGTAAACTCTTAAACTACCAGTGATGTGGAAGGTTTCTGAAGTTCTTTCATGAATCTGTAAGAATCTATTAGAAACATGGAACTATAGTTCTTGGGGGAAAATAAGTTGTTTTCAGTTGCTTACTTCAGAGTCTTTAAAAGTTTGTAGTTTTTCTAGTTTAATTTTAAATGGAAATTAATTTGATATTTCACTGAGCGTTCATTTCCAAACAGGAAAAATCCAGCCTTCTTCAGAAGTGTATTGCAGATTCTAGACTACGTTTTAGATCTAGATTTTTAGGTTTCGATCTTAGGTTAACTGTCCTACAGTAAAGATGGACACCATGTATCCTGCTGTAAAGGGGGTTGGAATAAACTATTGCAGAAAATAGAACACATTCTATTTCATTAAATATTTGCACTCTTATACTGATAACAAGCTTCCATTGGTCATACACAAGTATAGCTGATATTACAGAATTAGTATCATTAACCAGAACAGAATTCAAAATCCCATTCAGTTACATCAGTGTGACTGCCATCCTATGATCTAAACATAAATTTTTGAAAATTCGTAGCAGTGTGAGTAATTAACGTGTTCTATATTTACATTCATTACCCATTGTGTAAAAGACATTTTGCTTTTATAGGTGGAAGGATTCAAGATGATGTACATGTCGCAAGAGAGAGGATTAATAACTTTATGCAGTTTTTATCTACTTGGAACCATTCTTTTCACTTCTAAATCCATTATCATCACTAAATACAGATCTCTGGAATTAGTTATTTTGGTAGCAATAGAATATTCTTTTGGTTCTTGTCACATTTTGTATGCTGCTCTTTAGAAGTGTTGATGGTGAGAGGTGGGCATAGGTAAAATACATTTCTTCAAAATCTAGGTAATCCAAATATTTTTTTCTTCAGAATAGCATGTGTCTTGATTTTTTCACTGTTCTTCCTTGTGATGTTAATTATATTCAGTTATGCAGTGTCCAAGGTGATTATTTATAAGCATGGCCTACAAACAGTTTGAAATTATACTATGAGAAAAAGATGGGAAAATATCCTTTTGGAATAGGACCAGATGCTTCATGAATACTGTGGTTTATTTTACTTATTTTTCTGGTGGACTTAAATCTGTTGAAATCTTTGATACAGTACAGGCTGAGACTTCTTCAGCGTAGAAGCCTTCTGTAGAAAATGAAACCTGCAAATAAACTTTGTGAATTTGGTATGTTACTCCTGTGTTCTGATTGACTTCAGCTAGGACTTTTGCATGAAAGGTGTTTGTGTGCCATGAAGCAGAGAAAGTAAACAAATTTTCCTTCAAGTGCTTTCATTGCCATTGAGTTAGGCAGCTCAGTAGAGCTAAATGACTGGAAACACTTATGTGAGTTGAAAAGTTGCTTAGAACATGTTTTATTAAAGGTGGTTAATGACAACTGTCCCAGTGCTCTGTGTTCATCATTGTCGCCAGTAAACCCAGCTGTTGGAGCCACTATTATTTTTGTGACAATGCAGCCTGCTTAAAGATGAGTTGTTGCTCCCATTGGGTTATGAAGGCACGTTCCTAGGCTCAGCTGCTCTGCATGAGACACACACTTGGGCTCCAAGACTCCACTTGCTTGTTGTCAGATACCTGGAGTCTGAAACCCTTTCATCCTTCAGTTGGCTATGCAGTCTCTAAGATGGTCTCTGAGGTACCTGAATCTCCATTTCCATTCCTTGGGGGATTATAAGCATTACTGAATAATCAGAAGACTCCTATCTCAGCAGTCATCTTTCCTGGTGAGCTCTAGAATGGATATGACCAACTACACTGCAGTAAATGACAGTGCTGCCAGGACACAAGTTTTTTGTCATCCTGAAACTAAATGTAAGCTAAGATTGAATTTTCCAAAAGGTTTTGAGTATGAGCAGAAATGTTTTTAGAGACTTTGTGACACTTCTCACTTAAGTTCTCAGAAATTATAGCATTTATTCCAGGTTGTGGGAGATTTAATTTCAATTTCCTTCTCTTTCTATAGGTAGCAGTATACCTCAACTTAAAAGAGTATCCTGACTACAAGAATACTTCTGTTTGTCTTGGCTTTGGCTCTGTTGGTTTTACAGTGGAGTTCTCTCAACCTGTCCTATTAGATTTCTGCCTCGTCTCATAAAGTGCTTATATCTGAACAGTAAAAATGAGTATAATCTAGTTTGATGGTTAGGGGATCTTCTCAGGAAGTGGGAGACTTGATATCCAGTTACTTATTGATCAGATGCTCTTATAAAATTGAACCATGTCACCAGGAAAGATGAGCTGGACAGTTTCCTGAGAAGGAGGAAATGAAGATTCTAATCATTTTTGGCCGTAGAAGAAACCTATCTGAATCATGCATGCACGTTTTTTCCCCTGTGCTATTAAGCTCTTATGTGAATCAGTCTTTCACTTCCTTTTTTAAAAAAAATTTTGAAAACTTTTTTTTAAAAAAACAGTAAGACAAAGGAAAGAATTTCACCTTTGCTTCAGTTCAAACCTACTTTCTAAAATACTGAAACAAAATGAAAACAAATCCACTTCCTTCAGGAAAGTTAAGGATGTGCTTGCTGTAGGGAGAGTTTTGCTTAATTCTGACTTGCATGCTTTGTGAATCTAAATATGTCTTTCTATAAAACTGACGCTTGCCAGTGTTTGTAAAACCAGGCAGAGTCCATTCTGCCTCTTTCCTACAAGTTCTTATTACATGTAAAATTAAGCATGCCTGTACCAAAATAGATACTTACCTTGTATAGATATAAAAAAAAAAAATCTATATCAAGTACATCTTTTCTCTTCTGCACGCCATGTATTCTACCTGGGATGTTGTAGCTTCTTTTCCCATATCTGCAGAGCAGGAGAAAACAATAAACAAAAAACTCTGTCCCATGGAGGGTTGGCTGGTGTTTGTTCTGCTTAATAACTTTGAGCTGTTTTCAGCAACCATTCTATCAAAGGGTTGTCAAATAACTCTTCTCAACAGAGCAATTATCCAGATGTAGTGCAGTAGATTCTCTCTAGGCATCTTCAGGCTTGTTTCTAGTCTAATAATTTGACATCGATACATCCTGTTCTGTCATTTAGTGGAATACTGCCACTGAACTAGCTACCGACCTAACGAAACAAATAAATTGTAAGTTGCCTGTGCCCGTGATGTACTTAATAAAAGCTTTGTGGAAACATGGAGAGCACATAAGAAATCAGAAATCCGTAAATATTTTTGTAAAACATAAAATATTGCTGAATGTGTAACATAGTTCTTAAAGCTACAAAAATGCTGTCAGGACAAATAAAATTTCAATAAAGAATTACTGTGATTCATACAGATGTAAAACCAAGTCTTTAATAGCTGGGATGACAAAAACTTTGGTTCATCGTCTGGGAGAGACAGTTTATGAATAAGACAAATAAATGAATAAATGTTTGGACAGCTTTTCTGTATGGAATACTCATGTATTCATTTACTCATTCCTCTAACTCAGTTTAATATTCAGGTTTCAGATTTGCTTACTATATCAGTGAAAGTAAAAAATCAAATTTGTATGAAAAATTTATTGGAATTCTGTTGCTGGTAATATTATTATAGGCAAATCCTTGTAAAACTGACATCCAAGAGAAGGACTAGCTCATTTGTCCTGAGATAAAGTAGTTGAAGTGTCAGACTCTATAGTCCCACTCGTCTTTTTCCTAAATAACAGCCCTTTCTTCCCGGAGGGGATTGTTACCATGATACATATAAACTATTAAGCCTTGCAGCAGTAATTATATATATGTGTAATATACCTATTTATAACAACTTATAGCGAAGACATAATTTGATTTCTGGAAAGAACTTTTGTACTGTGTAATCATTGAAATAATTCTGAGTGAAATAGAGATTTCTAATAAGTAAAACAATTCTGTGTACAAGAAAAAAATACAGACATTAATGTCTTTAACAGCAAAAAATTATTTTGCCCAGCTGATATAATTCTGGATATCTATGCAGATAAATCCCCTAGTTTATTTGGAAACTTGTATATGTTTTATTTCTGAAACTTTTTTTGGACTAATTTTTATCTGGTCTAGAAGCTGGGAACAGAAAAATGTTTATTTATGTTAGAATCAGTAAATGGGCAGGTTTTGTGTTTCACAAAGGAAATAGAGGAAAAGCCTCTTTTTGTGACATTTAAATTTGAGAAGAAAGTTCACTAGCAGTATCAAAAAGGGACCAGGTAACTTTTTCTTAAATAAACATCAAAGAATTATGGAGACAACAAGGTTCTTTGAATTGCTCCATTAGCTTCATGCTTTTCGTTTATCAATATTTTTGTGTTGGTTCTTTCAAGTTATTCTTTATTGCTGCAGCATGTTTTAGAATATGTGCATACAGGAATCCACAGTTTTTATTATGGAAGTAGCAAAATATAGCTGTATTTTTTCTCATGTTTTTCTGTTGCATATTTTTATTTTTGCCTTCTAGTTTTATCACCTCTCCTTTTGGAGAGGTTGCCTCTATTGGACTGCATCGAACCTGGTACCTAAGGGGGATTTAAGGTTCCAGGTGTAATTTTATGTTTTTCTTCAGCCAGTTTATGTGGTATACTTGTCTCTTTAGAAATGATCTCTGCAACTGCTGAAGCTTTTGTACAGATGGAGCTTTATTAAAATGGAAAAAAAAGAAAAAGAGCGTAGTCTTGGTTTTCTAATATAGTTCCTGTCTTTTTTCAGGGTTGTATGCAGCCAGATTAAATTTTGTAGTCCCTTTCCTACCTCATCAGGTGGCACTTACAGCCCATGGTTCTATGAGATCTCTCTTCCCTTTGTTTCAGTGTAAAACATACCGTTTGATTACCATTGGATTTTGCATTTTTTTGATAGGGTTGCATAGTGATGAACCACAAAATAAATCAACTGGTCATCTAATTCCCTTCCCTAGGGACAGGATGTTACCAGGCCCCCAAAATCACTTAATTAGACAGTGACATATGCTGTGTGGTTGTCACTTGCAGAATTTGAAGCAAAAATAACAATAAAGCAAAAATTTCACCTCTACTTACCCTTGTGTAATTGTACAGTACAGTTCTTCCTACCTTGATTAATAGCCATGACAGAGACCACTTGGCCAGAGAGTTAAAACTAGTAATAACAACAGAGCAATTTTTAAATTTACCATCTGTATTCTCAAAAAATGACACTTAAGGCTTTATAGTACAGAAGTGTGTCGTTTCTGTTGAAAAGCTATTAATTCATAATCCAAAATGCATAATCAAAACTGTTTTGATTCTATAAGACTTGGGAAACACTGTTGAACACAGCAGGTGAATAAATATGACTCTCTTCTATGGTGGCAGAATAAGAATATGTGTAAAAGAATGCAAATATTATTTATCCTTTGGATTTCAGACGAAGTATTTAGAGTTGAATGTAATGTCAGAGGCTGATTTTCTGTGGATGATGTGGTGAGGTTTACTGACTCAGAAATACTTGCAGTGGTTATAGAACTTCACTGAATCATAAGCAATGCATTTTTTAGCTAGAAGGACCCAGAAATGTATAGAGAAGGAACTCGTAGTTACTAGACATGCTCTGTGTCTTTTTCTGAAGCTGTAAAGCAAGATTCCACCCAGAGTGAGGAAGCTTCCAAAATGAAAGCCTTGAGAAGCTAATTCATGGAGAGCTCAAAGAAAAAAATGTTAAAGGTAGACACGGGGCACAGCTCTACAGACACTAGGGATGGTTGTCTGAGTGCCCAGTATGATGTTGTAGTCTTGTTTTTAGGTATTCATCAGCTTTGATATAAGTTTCCAAAATCAGTCTAGCCTTTTCTCAAGAACTGGACATGCTGCTAGGTCAAAGATCTTATAACTTGAGAATGGAAAGATGAAGGACTAGTTACTTACTCAGTCACTTTAGCATCATTGGAAACACTGCCTGTGGAAACTGGAAAGAAATGGGTAGGTTCTTGTATACTAAAGTAAAAGTGTATATGAGCTGCACTGGAGGGAATGTTACAGCCACTGAACAGGCAAGTCTAGATAAAGTATATAAACCTCTGTAAGTGCTATGTGGCCTTCTTACTTGGACTGACATAATCTGTCTTGTCTTCTCTCCCTGCTTCCTCAATCTATTCTCTCAAAATGTCTTCCATTTACCTGTGCTCAGCTGATCTCAAGCAAGTTACCGTCTCGTCCTTTTACAGAGATTTCAACCCAATCCAGCGGACAGCAGCAAGAGCAAAGCTAACAGGCAGCTTCCCTCCACTGCCAAGCTACAACATTTTAACAACAGATAAACTATATTACAGTACACTAAACAAGTAAATGTTTATATAATTCACATTATCATTATCACATTAGCAAAAGAAAAAAGTCTCTATTACGGTAAGCAGAGGTACCAGAAATGTGTGTGTAGATATGTGACTGACAGAACCCTAGGAGTAGAATGTGACTCCCTGAATAAATCCCTATAATGGAAGAAGGCTCAAAGGAGATGGGCGAGGAGGATGTGCCCATGAAGCTCAGGGCATAGTGCAGGGCGTGACTGACCACAGCTGTTGCACAGAAGCTGACTGTATCTCAACACAGGGGACCAGAGGGAGGCCTTTGTTTTAGATAAACAGCTATCAACAGGTCAGTGGATCAAATGGTGGTGTAAATGTTTCTCCCTGAGTTCATTAAAACAGTGTGAATGTCTCCCTGAGTTACACAGACCAGCACGGGGAAGTGAATGTGTGGCTCAGCCCAACTTAAGAGTATGAAAACTAAACAACTAACAAAAGAATTTCAAAGAGAGAAATGGGCATGAGCGACTTCGCAGCGACTGTGGACACCCAGCATCATGACAGTGAGTATATTATAGGGACTGGTAATGGGGACCACATTTGTATTGTGATTGAACTGCGTACTGCAATTGCTATTTTTTGCTAAGTGTAACTTACATTTATATTATGATTTCAGTATATTTTGTATCATTCTGTTAAATCAAAAATCCCATGTAATATCCACTGTTTTCAAAGAAGTAAATTTGATGTTAAACGTTACACCCTCCACTCATGGAACATCTAAAAGAACCTGGTCAGTGAGTATTGGACTCTGACAGGATAAGAGAGGGTAGAGGGAAGGCATCTAATAAAGCTATAGAAAAAATATCCAACAAAAAAAAGCCTATTAGAAAAAGTCACGTAAAAGCCTGAGCTGCACTTTTCCAAGATGAATAAGGAGGTAGATAATTTCCCCCTTTCATGCACTTTTGTGTGTTTTGGAAAATTGTATGCAGTAATAAGAATGTTCTAGACTTGGCATTTTTGAATACAAAGATCTTATGTCAGATACTGCCCCTTTGAGAGTTCAAGAACTTAGTGATTTAATGAGAGATCTAGAACATCAATGTTCTTTGTGGGCATTTATTTGGTGGAGATCACGTGCTTCACCTTCACCTTTCCTCAGTAACAATGACTGGAAAGATTTGCCAAAGTTGAGGTCCTAATGTTATCCCATGTCTCAGGTACTGGAACTTAAGCAAAATGTGTATTGAAGGAGCTGAAGATATACTTTGAAAAAAGAAATTCATCTACTCATATAAAAAGTCACTGCAGCAATACTAGCTGTTATGACAACTTGAATAGGTTTTGGCAGGTATGGTGTCTGTATCCAGATAATTCTTTTTTCTTGCCCAGGAGTGAACAACTGCAGTTGACTGATACCTCCTATCAACCACAGTTAAAACAATAAAATAATAAAATAAATAAATAATAATAAAAAGAAATCCTGATTGGGAACTATTTATGTACACTTTCTATTGGTCAGACCTATAGGTTATAACAACTTCCTGCTACTAACCAAATAGAACAAATTTAATTGAGAGATGTAAAAAGGAAAGTTCTATAACCCATTACTTAACACGTTACAGTTTGCTCTTCAGTGTGGAGAGAATCAACAAAATGGGTGGAAGCAACTCTATTTCTCACAAGTTTTGGCTAAATTGCATTTTTAAAATATTTTTAGGACATTGAAGTGATAATATATTTATGCTCTGTGGAGTTCTTATACTATTTGCACAAAGGGTAATGCAAATTGGCAGGGAAAAAGAGATCTAAGCAGGTGTTGAGGTGGGCTTGCCAAATAGATTTTATTTTGATGCTAGGCGAGTACAATGTGATTCTTTCAGAAATCTAAAAAGACATCCACTGATTGTATTTTTATTTGTATGTATGTTTGTTATCAAGTTTTTTGAAGGTGTTAATTCTAACTCCAGTTAGAGACTTGTGTCCACATGGTGGTGGAGGGTGGGGATAGCTGATTAAAATGACTGGTGATCAAAAAGTGGGTATGAAAATCAAAACTGTATTTAAACTCTGCTTTCTAAATAATAAGAATAGTGTTTTCTCAGTTTGTAATAAAAAAAGGTTATCAGCAGTTGAATGAAATGGGTTGAAGAAAATTTTAAGGCAGGTAGTTCACACTCACCAAAATAGTAGCAACCACCACAAAATTTAGATCCAAAGGCTGCAAAACAACATTGCTTGGCATGTTCCATATTCATGAATGTTTGCATTAGATGGATCTTTGTACTGGATATAACTAAGGGAAGTTGCATTTAAGCAGGAAACCGGACAGAGGTTTTCTGCAAGACCAGGCATACCCAGGCTGTTGGAAAATAAAAACTAGTTGGAATGGCTACACTGAGGTGTTAAATCTGTTGATATCACCTGCATAAGGTTATTAATGATGTTCAGAACACTCATTTATCAATAAGTAAGCATTTTTTCACAAACACCTCCTCCATTGCTGACCTTTAAGTCCCAGTTTTCAAGGGACTCATACAAAGAGAGGAGCCTTGGCACTGAAAAGCCTGCCTTTATTTGCTTCTAAAATTCAGGAACTCACTTGAGTTATGGATTAGGGTTTGCATGCAGATGGCTAACCCTGACCTGTGGCACCACTAACAAGGTAACAACATGAGGAGTTTCAGGATGCTGCAGACTACAGAAGGAGAGTGATATTTGTGCAGATGGCTCACCCTGACCTATGGCATCACTAACAAGACAGTGACATGAAAATGTCAGGATACTGTAGACAACAGAATGGGGGTGTGTGTGTTAGCTTAATAGAATTAATAACCAACACCGAAATTAACAAGGTATCCATATCATAAATGCCAGATCATGCTAGAAAATCAATGAAACTGAGGCCACTGGGGAAGGGGGAAAGAAGGGCATACTCTGTATGTGGGATGGGGTGGAGGAGATATAGGGAAATTATTTGAGAGGCAGGAGGAAAGGCACTATAGAGTTAAGCAAACCTTTTGATCAGGGTGGTTTAGGAGTCCCTGTTGAGCAGCTCTGTGTCTGACAAATGCAGCTTGGAGCAGGGCAATAAACCTGTTTTTGTTCCAACCATACTTGTGTATGACTGACTTTCCAAGGTTGTGAGGGGGCCTGGGATGATTTCCCTACTGCTGACAAGGGAACACCTAGAGGGGACTTCTTGCCATTCTAACACTTATTGATTTTATAATACCTTGTAAGTTTTCCCACCGTCAACTTAGACCTCAGTGTTCCCCAGGCAATCGTGTGCCCATCTGTCTAATGTGCTAAGAATCTTATCATCTGTCCCCTTATTAATATTTTCCTCTTTCCTGCTGGTACTAATAATCTTTCTTTTCTCTCAGGTTAATTAATATAAGCAAATTAAGCTCTAATCAATTCTTCTCAGTCTGTATTTATCATTAGATGTCCCTGTTTTTATTTCAGACTTAGTGAAAGGTCTGTTCATTGAAAAGCAGACTTTTTGTATTTATTTGGTCTTACAAGATTGCCTCTTCTCATGTGTCTTGAGACATATATCCTGATTTAGACGTAATCTTTCAAAACACCCTTACTCAGCCCAAGCTATGCAAACTTTACTTAATATGTTAAGACAACATAACAGGCTTCCTGTTCCTTAAAGGGGCATCCTATTAAGAATAACTTTTTTTCCTCTTTTCAAGTTTGCCTACACTTGTGGACAGTATAGCCCAGAACTGGGATTTCCCAAAGATGGGAAATTTTGCTATTGATTGAATTTATGTTTTTATAGCTTATAAGGTAGTATGTAAGTGACATGCAGGCCTCAGTGTGGGAAACCACAGACTTTTGGGGTCAGGCTTGTCTAGAAGTGCTGCCAGAGGACAAACTTGGGGTAATCATCAGTTCTGGATTGAAAGATACTTTGTCACTACTTTTTGAATGTGTATAGCCTTGTTCTGCTATAGGAATTACAAGGGTTACAATGTAGTTACTTATTTTGCACAGTATAAAGAAACGTAGTTTAAAGAATGTTTGTGTGGGGAAGATAATAAAGGGTTTCTGATAAGAGGATTTTCTCACAGGAGGCAGTGATGTACGGAAGAAAGCAACTGCTTTAAAATGCTGGAAGGATAAAACTTCCAGAAAGACTTGAAGTTGCTTATAGATGAAAATAGGAAGGTAACAGATTTATGAAACCATTCCAACATGCAGGGTTTCTTTCAACATGACATTGCTGCTTGTCTTGAAGCTTGTTTCTCAAGGATCAGTTTAAATGCAGCTTTTTGGATTTAGCAGTTTTTCCTTACACATTGCCATGAGTTACATTGTGCTGTGAAACAGGTCCTGGAGATTCAATTCCTGAGAAGCTACAGGGAAGTTTGGTGTGTAATGTGAAGTACTTGAATTTTCAAAATATTTGTTCTGCTATGGAAGAAATATATTTTTGCTTGGTTCTATTAGTGTTGATGTACAGTCAATATAATAGGGAGCTATACTTCTAATTGCAAAAATTGAATTTGTGTTAATGACCATGGAAAAAAAGATGACTTCGTATTCACCTTCAGGTGGATAAACTCTGGCCTTTGTATGGCAGGTTCCACCTGCATTTGCTGCCTGAAAAGAAGCTCAGTATTCAGCTTCTACAAGTGTGATCAAGTAGTGTGGTAAGAGGAGTTGTAGATGAAGTGCTCATGTTAGGAGTTTAAGAGCAGAATTTCACCTAAAAAATTACCCAGTTATTGATAGTTAAAGGTTGAACACATTCTTACTGAAAAATCTGAACTTTTCAGGCAGCCTGAGTGTGCAGTAGGTGAAAAACTGAGAGAATGCTATTGCTTGAATCAAATTCAAAACAATCTTAAATCAGACTGTAAAACTATGTGGGAATTTTGGGGGTTTGGGTTTTTTTTTTTTGGTAGAGTGCATTGAGGGCTGTGTATGTTAGAAAACTTGCTACTGAAGTTCTGTAGGAGACATGAATATTCTTGAGCCTCACTTTTAAAAAACTCTTAGAAAAATGCTAGATATTGGATTAAAAAAAAAAAAAATTAAAAAGCAAACCCTGATGATTTTTAGAGATACTTGTCTTCACAAGACAGTTTCTTTCGATAATTCTGGTTACGTATACAATAGACAGCTTACTGCGCATTTCTGACTATTAGAAATATACAACAAAATATTGTTCAGACAGAAGCACAACACATTTAGAATGGAAAGGAGCAATGCTGTAGTCATTTTTGCATTCGCTTTACCTAGTGAAAGAATATTAAATGATCTTGGAAGCAAAAAACCCCCCACAACCCCTTAAAAAATTGTTTTGTCCAAAAAAATTAACTAACGATAATAATCTTAATAATAATAACAAAACCAATATTTTCAGTTGAACTAATATAGGACCATCTGAGTGTTAAGTAAAATGTGTTGAATACAGAAGTCTTAAAAATGCACTTACTTCTTAGACATACTAATCACAACAGAGCTGATGTAGTTTGCCTGTAGATGTCAGGCTGAATGAAAAAGCCCTGTTGGAGTGATAGCATCCATATGAAGTAATTTGCATATAGTAAAGGAAGGCAAACACTAAGTATTTGCAGAGAAGACATTAGGAAATAAAAGTATCCTGCCACAGTAATTCCCTCCATCCAAGCCAACAGAGTATATGTAACTTTATCCATGTTGAGAGTTAAATAAAATTTCATAGTAAATGACTTTTTTTGCACCTGTTATTCTTGGAAATAGCAAACAGAAGTGCCTGCTCTTTCCTGATCACCATCTAATGTGCAATATTTCCTCCTTCCTCTGGCTTATATTCTTCCTTGACAGAAAGGAATACTTAAGCTGTGTTTAACAAAATAGTCCATTAACCTGTGTCAGTACAAAACAGGAGAGCATCCTCTTTGGTTTTCTTACAGGTCTTGGCTCCTGTCAAGATAAGTAGGGAAGAGACTGGATGCTTAATCAGGGTATGAATCCTGGTGTCCTCAGATATTCTGGGTGGCCCGTGACGATGAACATCAGAGGACTCATTTTCATCATGGCACAAAATTAGCTATGTAATGTCTATTGTTCTCTAATTTCTCACTCATCACTCTAGAAATGTAATCTCAGGTGTCTCATTCCTATGCAAGCAGATGTGGAAGCTCATAAACTGAATTGCAACCTGAAGGAATGAGTTGTTCTCAGATTTTTTGGTTGCCAGGGAAACTACATTCTCAGTCTGTGTATGTTTACAATAGCCTCTTTTCCAAAGCTGTCTAAATTTCATGTTGTGGCACTCAGGAACAGACTAAGATAAAGAAATAGTAATATATTTCTACTAAATATTATCATTGATTTCTTAAATAATATTTACAAAAATAAGTCATACATTCTGTCTCAGACAATGCATGATTTTAATAGATATGGGGCAAACCTGAGAAGTATTTAATATATGTTTTGATCCTTTTGGCTGCTTTCCTCTGCTCCACTTATAAATCAGTCTCAGTTAGAGTATAGTTAGTATGGCCTGAATGTCTAAAGAGGTACTTCTCAAAAAAAAGTTGTTTCAGGAGAAATTGTATTTTTTTCTTTTCCAAACATAGTATATTTTTCCAAATTACTTTGTGGCACAAAAGCAGAATGGAGGTTATTGAATCATGCTTCACCAATGGGGACATTATAGATCTAGGGAACTGTCCTTTACGTGACAGAATTTGACAATTTCTCTATAATAATTCAAAATCTTAAATGGTGGTGTTCCTATGTACACCACGCCTACTCTGACTAGTATTTAGGGCTTTCTTTAATATACTAGTACCCTATTTTTCCCTTGAGGATCATAAAGTTAGAGTTCAGACACTAAGAAAATTCAATTTGCAGACAAAGGTATCAGACAATTTTTTTTAATTACTTAATGAAATAATTTTCAAAATCGTATCTCTGAAATGAATGTGAATAGTGACATAGTATAAAATCCATACTTGTTCTCTGTAGAGGCAACTTCTGTGATCGACGGCCTGAGTTCTTCACCATTTAGGAGTCAAAGCAGTTCTCCAGATTCAATACAGCAAAAAAGGCTGTCCTGTGCTGGTACATGGTGTGCATGCAGGTTATTTCTAGCTAATTTTCTCCACAGCAGCAGCTGCCTCACTCACATTATTTCCTCCTGGGCAGTGAAATACAGAAACATTTGATTTTTCCTCTTGTGTGAAGGCCTACCATCACTACCTCTTATTTTTTTAGCTTTTTTTAAATTTAAAAAATCATAATAATTGAGCATTGTATCTATAAAGGCAGCTTGTAGGAGCTATCTGGAAGCTGTTCTGTTGTGCAGAGGCTCAAAATGGTCAGTAAAAACCCAGACAGTGTAGCAGATCTGTCAGATTTCTTGTCTCTGAATTATTTCTCAACAAAATATATTATCACTAATAAAATAAATAATGTCTTAAGCAGAACAATATAATTCTTAAAAGTCCCACTGGAACAGCAGTTCACTTAAAATGTGAATCAGAACTGAGGTAGGTTTAAATACTCTGTGTTTACAACCAACAGGCGTTAGCAGGAAGGAAAATAGTGAAAAGGTGCAGTAGTGACAAGACCTAGGTCTTGAAACACTTGAGTCTGAATGTTCAGGTAGCTCAGCAAAGAAACTATTACTGAAGTGAAGGGAATTGCTATGGGCATTGCAAAAACGTGATACGTATTCCATGTTTGTAAAATGAATATAAAAAAATGATGTCACATATATTAGAAGACTGGAAACTGTAGAGTTTTAAGGGTCTGGACTCTGACTGGAGTTCTAGTTATGCTAGCTTCTAGAATAAAATTTTGAGGATATTAGAAAGACCATAGTCAATCAGTGACAAAATAGATGAAACTGCTGATAGCTGATGATGCCCTGGTTCTGCCATTGGTAAAGTGAATCCAAAATGTTATAATTAGAATGTTCTAGAATGAGAGAATCAAAGCAAAAGTCAGCAGTTCAGAGTCTGGATTAAAAGGTAGTATGTGGAGCTATATGCGCTGTTTGTCATGTTTTATTACGTTTCCTGGTGTTTGAGGGGAAAAGTAAAAAGCAAGATTTAATTATTCTTCAAGAGCTTGTTGAGGTGGGCAGTATTTGTAATGCATGAGCAGGTATAACTGTGACACAGCTCTGTTGGCACAGAGGAAGACCTTGAGTGAATTGTTAGACATTTGTGCGTCAGGAAATGAATGAATTATAAATCCACCAAGTGATCTGCCATTTGTTCATTTGAATTTGGAACCTGGTACCCAGTAAACGGATTTATTAGAAAAAAGGCATACTTAGATGAATAACTGTTATGAGATTAATGGCTAGATCATAATAAAACTGAAATTTTCCTGTTATTTCTGCCAGGACAGATAAAGAATCAGTTCAAAGATTTCTTTGATGTAGTGATCTCAGAATGCGAACTATGTGCCCACATCAGTGACCTTGGAGGACTATTACACAAACACATCTTAAAATGTTATGCTAATATCTTTAAGACATTTGAGAAACTGAAGGAGTTTATGGAGGAGATCTGTAGACATCAGTGTGGAAGTATTTAGAAAGTGAAACTGAACTGTGTACATTGCTTGCTTATACATATTTGAAGCTTTATATTATGAGAATATTAACTTGTATTTGAATGGGGAAAGAGGCTCACACAGGAGCTGAGAACAGCAGCTATGATGTTGTGTAGAAGCTGCTGATAAACAGCTAAAATCCATGCCATTGGGCTGGTTCTGTGGTAGCTATGAAGAACCCTGTGGTCTAAGTGAAGCACAGATGAATGAAACATTATTGTATGTTTTAACTCATATTTTAAGGGAATTAAGAAGGTGACTTGAGAGTAGAAACGTAGCTAAGTCAGTTGATATCAGAACTATGAAACTGCTCCTGTGGACTGCACTGATGAAGGGACATGATATTTGTCTTTCTGTAAACTAAGTGGATGGTGGGAAAGAAAATCTTCATGCACCAAATGGTTGATACTGAGCAACTATTCAGTACTTTGACTGTTGAGTAGTTGAGCCCATGTCACTTGCTACATTTGTGCACTGTGCTGCAGCCTGTGTGTCCAGATAAGAGGCTTAATTTTCTGAACTTCAGCTTGACTAATCCCCTGAATATCTGGCCCATTTGAAGTAAAAAACCTAAATTCCAATTTTACATTCATATATCCATTTTTTGAAAACTTGTTTTCAGAACTTCTCAGTAGTGTCTCCCTACAACATCCCTCAAAATCAAAAGGTGTAGTGCATGAATAAATTATCCTTTGTTGAAAGTAATGTCTTTTCAAACCACTTTCTTGCATTACTTTCCCCCTGCCCCCCTTCCCCATTTTCAAAGTGGTCATGATACTGTTATTTGAGGTAAGTAAAACTCTTTACTAAGGGGACATTTCTTTCAAGTCCCATCCTGTAAAGAACATGATGTTATTAAGAACTTAGTCTGGCACAGCTTGGCACAGCTTTCTTTGATTTGTAGTATATATTTGCCATTCAGTTTTCAATCACCATGTAAGTTTTGCTTGGACTGCCTCATTTATCTTACATAACAGACTAGAGGAGTGAGAGCTTGCAAGAAGAAAGAGGGGGAAATGCCTTCTGGGAGTATGATTTAATAAAAAAAATTGTTTTTCTGAGCACTTCAAATTTATAAGCACTTGAGTGCACCTAATTCCCTGCCAAAATACACACTTTCTATTCATAGAGGAATTGCACAGACCAGCTGTCAGTTTGTCTCAGCATCTTCTCTTCTGCTTTACTGAGATACGTACTTCCCTTACATGCAGTCTGCTGCTTGCAGTATAGATATGAGTGACTATACCATACTTAGTAGTGAATCTCTTCTAGCTTCTCCTTTAGTGTCTTTGAAGTGGCTAGAGGGGTTTTTGTTGTTGTCGTTTGGGATTTTTTTTAATTAAATCATCATTAGTTTTAAGTGGGCTACCGCCTTGCAGAAAGAAAATTATTGTCAATTGGTCTACACCATCTATGACTTATTCCAGATTTCTAAAATAGGCCTATTGAGACAAAAGTTTGCTATCGCTTTTATTATTTGGCAAACAAGTCTTTTGTATTTCAAATTAGTCAACTAATTAGTCATGTTCTAAAGTGATGTTTTATTAGAAGCAATCTAAGTCATATCCTGAAGTTAGCTAAAATATCACAACAACAAGATGAGGTAGCTGGGAAATTCTAGGAAAATCTTAGTATCGTGAAGACTGTAGTTTCTGTTAAAGTAACATTTTCATACATTTTACACATTTTTTCTCTCTGATTTTGTTTTAAAGAAACACATCAAGGTATTTATTATTAGGGCTGGCCTAATCAAAATATTTCTGAGCTAAAAGGAAATTTATTCTTTTATATTGTTTCCTCTTAGGAGAAACCTTTGCAGCCTGCTGCTGTAGGTTGAATGTCTTCGTCGCTCACCTCTCCTGTAAGGCAGTGCAATCTGCTCTCTCTGCTATGGTGCTCTATGGGAGGTGGGAACTGGCTTTGCTACCAGTCTTGCGAAAAAGAACAAAAGTCCTTTGAACACCAAGAATCTCGTACAGCATCCTGCATATGTGAAAGCTTTACATTAACTGCTAACCAGAGGCACAGTTTTCTTTCTGTTTATGCTGAGCCCATCTTGAATCCAATATGCCAATTCAATGTGGCATTCCTAAAGCATTGCGCAGGAGGTGACTATCATGTATTGACTATTTGTGGTCGAGTAGTCAGTTAATACCTTTCAGTACAGCTCTTGTCTTTCCTAAGTTTGAAAAACTACAATTAAAACGAGGATGAAATGCTTTGGCAGATTGTATGAAAAGCATGGAAAATTTCACCATGGAGATCAGATGGTCTGCAAATAGCCATCTGTATTATTTTTTAGGCCAGAATCCATTATGAAGTAGCCACTGTTATTCTGCTCTTGAAAGACATAATTTACCTTTTTGCATAGATGTGACTTTTAATTTTTTATCAATAAGAAAAATGAATAAATAAAACCTACTCAGTGTTCAGTTATCTACTGTCAAGCCTCAAATATATTTAATAAATACTAGCCACAGATGTAAAGTAGGTCTACTATTTTCCTTCTGGTATTTATTTCAGATTAGATGCCTCTGGCTTGCTTTAAATAAAAATTTAAAAAGTCAAGCTTTACTCTGAGAAATGACTATCTAATATGCAGCATGGAACTCTTCAGAGCAGCATTTGCTGGAACCTCTATTACTACACCTTCTATCGAAAGCATCAGTCCGTACACTGTGCCCTTGTTCTCTGGCCCAGTGATACTTGATTTCTCTTTGCTCAGAAAAAATTCAAAAGAATGTCGTCACTCCAGAATGAGATATTGTCCTGTGATTTGTGTACAATGTTCTCCCAGCTGGAATTCAACAGGATTTTGAGGCTATAGATTTTGTTTGTAGGCATCAAAAGGAAAATTATATATCTGTCTCCATTTTAGATATAATAGCAGTTTTTACACTATTTTCAGATGGTTACCAGTATACATGAGTTCATGCCCTCATATTGGCATGTATTAGCACCACAATTAAATATTGTTGGTTTTGAAGTTAACAACATAATATAGGATATAATAATAAACCATAAAATACAATAATATTATAAATTATTTTATATTATTCAGGCACCACTTGCTTCATGTTCAGCACATGCTTAATGATCAGCTTTACAGAAGTGGAAACAAGTATCTGTTTATTTGAATCTAACCCAATTTAGTCACATTTTTTTTTGTATGATCCTGCTTTCCTTTCCTTTACTGTTAGATGTTCTACATACAAACCTAGTTCACTTTTGTGTTACCAGGTCACCTGATTCTGAAATATTTTCTAGGTTTAAAGGCACATCTTTAAGGATGCATGCAAATCTGGTTAATCTTCACAGAAATTTTTCTACCTCCTTGAACTGACTAGGTCATCATACGAAGCTGAAGACTTTGATATATTGTGAATGATCTTGTTATTTTATCAGGATGAGTGAATTGAGTATTGAGATGTATTTTACTGACAAAAGCAAGAAAAACTTCAGTGTATTTGGATGCATACTCTGCAATATGTTAAATTAGGATTGTCTGTGATTTTCTGAGACATCTAGTAAGAACTGAGAGAACTATCTGGTTTCAAAGAGGAAACAGAACATCTTACACTTGTGGGTAAGAAAATTTTTACATTAATTACAGGGTATAGACCTTAGGAAGGAAAGTATTGCTTCCAGGGAAAATGGAGTTGAAAAAGACAATGAACAAAGTTGTTCGTAAAATTAACTTCAACTGAATTAATGTATTAACACTGTGTTCTGTCACTTAGCTGTTGTGTAGCACTGCCCTTGTGGATTTTTTTTACCATTCAGTAACTGAAAGGCCATTTGCCTTTCAAATTAATGACAGGTAAGCTTCTGCACACTTTCAGCAGGACAAGTGTGTTCCAATGTTAACTTGCCATTAAAGGGCTAAAACCATTAACCATCACACCAATCTCTCCCTGCACAACCAGTGTGTCAACACAGTTGGTAATAAGAAGTATAAAATTATTGAGCAAACTGGTCAGGTTTCTGAGGACTCCACCTTCTGGCCTGTTCTTTTCTGCTGCTTTGATAGAGATTGTTGCAGCATTTGCAATTATTAGTTGAGTCAGTCTTGGATATCTTGATTTCAATTTGATCATACGAATAAAAAGTTTTCAGAGTGTGGCTTTATAGTAAAATACTGCTTTAAGTCATCTAATTATATGCAAAAAAGATGCAAAATCTATCTCTATTTGCTCGCTATTACAAAGGTATCAAATTTCTTTAAAAGTATCAAAAGTTGTTAGTTGTTCTTAGCACTGCAGAATATTCTTCTGTGGAATGGCTACAGACACATTTGGGTATTAGAAGACTGGTTTCAGTGGGACATTGAACAGTGGTTTACTTTTGAGTCAGAGAGGGTAATGTCATTGTACTCCAAAGGCACCCTGTCATGCAGGGACCCTTTTTCATAATGCTTTGTTCTTTATGGAAATGGCGTTGAAAGCTCCTGGTTTGAGGGAGGAAAATATCTTTGGCTAGGGAGAGTACAGTGTTAACCTAGACAGGTCAAAGAGCACACTATTACCCTTGCAGGTTTTGCAGTGAAATGGTTAACAGAGTTGTTGAGATTTCAGAAATGTTCGTGGTTAGAAGACAATGAAGTGTGGATAATCTTACCATTATTCCACTCTGGATGATGTAGAGCGATGAGAGATCACTTTGAGAAAATGGAAAACAATGGTATTATTCAATGAACTGAAATGACTTTATGTGGTACAGTAACTGTGTAAAGTGCTTTTTCCTTGAAAAGGTCTGAAGCTTGAAAGCAAAAGCTGGAGCAGCTCTTGCAGTCTACTTCTGTGCATACCCACTTCTATGTCTTTTGTGTTCCTGAGGGCATTTGGACTAATTTAAAAACCAAAACAAAACCATTCTACTGGGTCAAAATGGAGCTGATTCACATCAGAGGCAGCTGATAGCCATTTCCCTACAGTAAGCCATTGCCTTGTTGCAGTTTGAATGTATTGTGTGCATAGAGTAAATGTGCATATTTAGTGACTTTTTTTCTGTCTTGTATTGCTATATTTGAGTGAAAGGTGACTCTGGAGATACTGAAATAGAATGCTTTTGTAGTACTGGAACTCAAAGATGGTATGTAGAGCTCCAAAATTTCACTGGTTTAGAGTGGATCTAAAGTTAAACCCAAAATTATGGTGGGAGTTTTCTTGCTTAAGGTGATTTCTTCTGTAAACAATTTATTTTATAAATACCCTGTAATTCCTGAAGAAAAAGAAGAGAGTTCTCCAGAACTGTGAAATTCTGCAGTGTGCTTTCTCAAGTGTTTTATTTCAGCACAGGGAAGATTTAACTCTGGTTATTAATTCAACTTGCTTCTAAATTTTCAAAATGGAAAAGTTTTGGTTTTTTTTTTTTTTCATTCATTTTGATTTCTTCTGGCAAAATGTCAAGAATAAATAACTAGAATACATCTAACTTATTTAACAATTCTGCTGGTCAGCTTCTGGATAAAGAATTCAGCTCTGGTGAGGCTTAGCAGAATGAAATTAGAACTGAGAGCTCACTCCCTGAAGTCCTTGTAGATTAAGATGGTCTAAGTAACCTAATAGTTTCAATGCTTCACGCTGCATTCAATACAGAAAAAAAAATCTGCATAAAATCATTTGTTTCTATAAGATATAACTGTACTTTTCTCAACCCCCAAATTCTAAGAAAATGAAATTAACAGTTCTTATGGTCAGAATACCGAATAAAAAATGCCGCCTTTAGGTTTTGTTTAGATTAGCTCAAACATGCAAAAATGTCCAGAACAAATAGGTATTTTTCTCCATGTGTTTGTTTACTCCTTTAACCTGTTGCATTAATTAGGTGGATAGGCATTAAGTATCTCAGATAGTGGTAGAACTGGGACTCCCATCATAAAATGACGTTGGTAGTGCGCTTGTTTCCTATTATATCCTGTGGGAATACAATGGATAAATTGCACTTCTGTCTCAAAGTATTTTCTCTCCCAATGTACATTTTGACAGCCAATGGGAGATTTGGCACTAGCTGGGAATAGAGGAATTTTGACTTACAGCTGGAGTGGGTAGTTTTGAGAGTCAATCTGAATTTACCTAAAAGTTGTTAAAAATCCTTGATGCATTTGGGGTCATAAAAGTCACAGAAGCTGAGATGTTAGTAACAAAAGTCTTCGTAGCTGCTGATGTAAGTACATCTGCATCGGGGAGATCTTGGACTAATTATTCCCAGATTTGCCTGCTTAATTCCAGTTCTTTCTCAGAGCAATAACATGGACTGGATGCAAAATGTAAACAGTCTTTGCATGCTATGTCCAAGCTGGTATCTTTTCAAATACAGTACTACTTCTGTACTCAGAAGTAACCACTACAAATTGTCCTGTCCTAAGGTCACCCCTATTCTGTCATCCTATTCTAAGGTTAGATGAACAGCTTGTGAATTTGAATTAACTGATTTGAGCTGAGATAACCTGATTTGAACTGACTGCATTTGTACTCCCACCACATGTCCAATGGCGTATCAGATTATAACAGATAGTGAAGGATTTTATAAGATGACTTTGCAATGCTGAAATTGCTGGAAGATGATTTTCAGTTATTAAATTGGAAAAAACCTCAAACCAACTATGCAAGCATGAGCCTTTCCCTTAGTATTCCCTTTTTTCTTTGGAAAATTGTGTATGACACAGGAGTAACACTTAAGCTTTTAAAATGAAGTTTAGGAAAGAAAAAATTGAGTCTGGTCTCAGTGGAAATGCAAAATATGAGCATAGATAGCACGTGCTGTGGCAGAGCAACTGGATTTTCAGCCTGGATGCTTGAGAGTTGTCTGTTTACAGTAGCACAAGCCACCAATTTTCCTTCTGTTATTTTTCCTTAAACTCATCCATGCATTTCATTCCTTCTCTTTGCCTCTGCATTCTTGTGTTTTCATCTTTCTGCCAAACTTTAAACCTTTAAACATATCCTAATATTGCATGCTCTTCTTCCTTCCCTTTCCTTCAGTATTTTCTGTCAGTAAACAATGAAATTGCTAATCTTGGGTGGATATTGCTGCCAGAAGTGCTTCCTACTTTCTGGTCTAGAAACGAATAGCAAAGCACCTATAAATAGAAGAGTTTCCTAGATTTATCTTTATTCACTACTGAGAGGAGCTTTAGAAATAGACCTCTTTCAGGATGACTAGCTGTTTGATGCATCATGCTCTTTGTTCTTTAGCTGTGCCTCATAACATGTATTCTCTGCAGATTAATTTCCCAGTATGAACAGGGCCATTATGTGTGGCAATGTAAATAAGCATCACATTTGATGTACAGTAACAAAAACGACATCCTCTCTACAGACCTGCAGTAGTTGTATGAGGATGAGGAGAGTGTGTACTTGCTAATTGTAGCTATGACCTGGCTTGATGGCTCAGAATTTGATTGAGAACAGTGGTTGACTGAGCGTCGTGGTTTAACCCCAACTGGCAAATAAGCACCACACAGTCGCTCACTCACTCCCCCCACAGCGGGATGGGAGAAAGAATCAGAAGGGCAAAAGTAAGAAATCTCGTGGGTTGAGATAAAGGCAGTTTAATAGGGAAAGCAAAAGCTGTGCAAGCAGGCAAAGCAAAACAAGGAATTCATTCAGTGCTTCCCATCAGCAGGCAGGTATTCAGCCATCTCAAGGAAAGCAGGGCTCCATCACACGTAACGGTTTCTTGGGAAGACAAATGCCGTCACTCCGAATGCCTCCCACTTCCATCTTCTTCCCCCAGCTTCTATTGCTGAGCATGACGTCATCTGGTATGGAACATCCCTTTGGTCAGTTGGGGTCAGCTGTCCCAGCTGTGTCCCGTCCAACTTCTTGTGCACCCCCAGCCTACTCGCTGGTGGGGTGGTGTGAGGAGCAGAAAAGGCCTTGACTCTGTGTAAGCACTGCTCAGCAGCAACTAAAATATCCCTGTATTATCAGCAGTGTTTTCAGTACATATCTAAAACATAGCCCCATACTAGCTTCTATGAAGGAAATTAACTCTATCCCAGGGAAAACCAGCACACTGAGTAAAAAAAAGTTTCTTGCTGTAGTTCTTTTCCTCTGCTACCCAAGATTTCCAAAATAGCGCTTTTAATACATTAATTGAAAATAGGATGTTGTATTTCTTCTGATGCTTTGTTCTATAACCTTTTTGATACCATTTTTCATTTCCAGAATGTTGGTAAAGATTTTCTTTTGTTTCACTATGTGGAAGGGGGTATAATCCACTATTTAATAGCTTTTTATAGTGGAACCATGTGGTCTCAGTATCTCAGTTGATCCTGAGAATACAACTTCAAACTGAGCTTTTTGTCTTGACCCTTGAATTGTTAACGTGATACTTTTGGCCAATCTCTTAATTTGTCTCTATTTCTATATTTGAAAATGGAGATAAAAGAGCATATCGACCATCTCATCTTGAGTGTTCAACTCTGCTATCAATGTTATCACACTTATCAAGTTCCCATGGGTCTTAATTATTGTTATAATAACATTTTAATAGTCGTGTTCTTACATTTGGAGGATAGTCATAGACAGTGGAGGGACTCTAGGCCTCTAATTGCAGTGCTTCCACACCTCAGAGTGCTGTAATAAAGCACTCTTCAGGACCTACTACATAACACTGCAGCAGCAAACTGGGCAAGTTGTTATATTAGTAGTTATATGCCTCTGTTTCCACCAGCAAAAAGCCAAATACACTTTCAGGATTGTCCTAACTATTGGACATCATTGTGTTTTCATTAATATCTATGTAAAAATTTTTGTTCTGTTAGCAAAGAGCATATTTTGATATTGAAGAGACTATTTTTCCTAGTATATTGTTCTTATTCTGTATTAAAAAACTGCAGAGCCAACACATTTTGACATTAATTTACTATTGCTACAATACTTATGCAAATGAATTGTAATTTTAACAACTTACAATAACAATGTAATAAAATAATTTAATTTTCCCATAAAATAGATCCTTCTCTAAACGATCATTAACTGTGATCTCCTTCCCCATGTATTTCCTCTGATTAATATTTATGAATCATTTTACATGGAGTGGTGTTCTTTCAACTTCAAGATCCAGGAAGGGAGGATAAAAACAGGAGGAGAGAAGGGAATAACTACAATAAAGACTTTTTGGAATTTGCTTTTGTGAAAACACCGATGATACAGCTGACAATTTTATTAATAGCCTAGCACTTTGGGAAGAACCATTGAAAGCCTTCCATAAGAAAACCATTTTCTGATTCTGAGGAAATGTTTTGATGGGAACATACTGATTGTTGTCTCTGCTCTTGGGAGAAACTGCCTAGCCTGCTTGTTTCTCAGTTTTCATGGCACGCTGCTCCCTGGTGCTGTTAGGGGGACAGGAGAGTCCTGCCAAAGCTCTCTGTTCCTTTGTAAAGCTAACCACACAGGGATCCAGTTCCTGACTTCTAGGCAGCTTTCTCTTCAGCCTGATCAGTTTCCCAAAGAGATGGCTCTTTAATGAATTGGAGAGTCCTGAGCAGCTATTTCCATGATTCAGTCACCCCATATAATGTCATTTGCATCCCATTATATTTAGTCTCACTATGAAACTAGTAATTAGCTGAATTTCATATCACTGATGTGTTTGTATAACTGCTTCTGGAGTTTTACAACATGAAAAGAGTATGTGCTGAGACTCACAAACTGAGAGGTGATTAATGTCTCCTTTTCTCACCAGTTTTTCCAGAAGGAATACATCTGCCCCACAGGAAAATTGCCCTGGCTAGCTAACTGATAATAGAGGCCAGTTACCCAGGCAGTTAGCACTTTTTTTGCGTGGCCTTACATTAGCAGGAGATTCATAAGTCAATATCCTGATCATATTTATCAACGGGACTCTGGATTATAGGAAATCCTGATGGATATATTTACATTAAGTAAAAATTCCAACAAAGAAATCTTCAAGTTAAGAGGTTACAATCTGGGAGGCAGTGCCAGAGGGATATATATTTTCTGATGAATCAGACTTCAGATCTAAGAAACACAGAATCCCTCTTGTCAGCTCATAGCTAAATTAAGCACAGAAAAGACTGGGAATGAACCCCTGAGGTAGCTAATGAAGTGTGTTCTTGTTTGACTACTTCATGTCCATTTTCTCAAATTAAGGAAGTTAGTTTCTCTATTCCTTCATGGCTTTCATTTGCATCTTTTCTGACATGACAGGGATTTCTAGAAAATTGTCAAATAACAGTGTGCTCCCTCCTGAGAAAATGATGAGAAGCACAGTCCTGCCCTTGGTGCAGCTAGCATTGGTGTCTCTTGTGCTTCCAATGTCAAGCTGCAAGAAGAGCCTGTCTGTGTCCTCTCCTGGACTCCCCAGGGTAGCTGAAGAGAGCAGGTAGCTGAGAAAGCCTCCTTGGTCTTTCTTCTCCAGAGTGACCTAAGCCTGCTATGTCATCATCTCCCCATAGGTCCTGTGCTCCATCTGCCTGCTTACCTGGGGGGTCCATCTGGGCATTTTCTGCAGCTTGGTCATGTCCTTGTTGGCATGGAGAACCCCAGTAGAGACCTAGGCCACAGACTCTGGCTGCCCTCCTCCTGTGGAGCTGGGGGTTAAGGTGATCATCTCTGCAGGGATTCTGTGTTGATCCTGTTAATCTCTTCATCCTCCATGATGCTCCACAGCCTGCCCACCTGCTCCTGCAGCCCCATACCCTGGTGATGCAGCTCCCCAACCAGCCCACATCTTCTGCAAGCAAGGATACTGTTTCCACCTGCCCTCACCCTGGAGGGAGGCCCAAGGCACTGGGTAGCCACATCGTCCATCAGAAGCCCCTCTGGGTCCAACCTCTGCTGTGCTGTGGGAGCTGCTCCAGGTGCTGCTGGGGACCATGCCCTATGTTGTGACACCATCACTGTTGAGTACTTGTATCCTGTCATGGGCAGAGTTTCCAGCCCCCAACTATGCTCCCTCCTGCACCAACTGCTGTGTCTCTTATTTGAAACATCTGTTAGCAGTGCTCTAGGCCTGCTAGTGTTATCCCTAGCACGAGCCAAACTGTTGCCGGAAACTCTTTAAACAGGAATCTGCTGAAGATAAAAGGTCAAAGCACCCTTTGATCAGAGACATCTGACAGGTCATTAGAAACTGCTAGAGTCTGTGAGGAGCAAAAGCCTGGGGCAACTCCCCTGGCCCAGGAGAAGCAGACACCCTGAACCTTGAACAGATCTTTGAAATCCTCTGACAATCACAGAAGTTTCTAGAAAATAGAGAAGATCTAGAAGCTGAGCCTAGAAATAACCGCCCAAACTGCTGCATCTCTTAGTTGCTCCTGTTTTGCTGTTTTTCCATGATGCTAGATGACATCTTTGCAGTGTGATGGAACAGCTCTCTCAGCACCCTTGGATGCCTTCCTTATGGTCCCCTGCAGTTGTGGGTCATCTGGTTTGCTGAAGAGGTCCCATATTTGACCTTCCTTTCTCTTAGGGAAATTACGGTGTTTTCAGGTAATGCTTCAGTGCTCCCAACTCTGCAGCTGGGCTTAGGCACCTGAGAGCAGACCTTCTCCACCAAAGCCTTGGGTCACTTTTTGTCTTCTCCATGTCCTTTGTCACTGGGTTGCCTGCCCCATGAAAGAGCAGGCCCAGCTTTACCTTGACTTTCTTTTGTACGTCAATGCTTCTTGAAAGACAGAAAAGTCTTTCTTGTTGTCCCTATCATTCAGCCTGTTATTGTCTCTCTGTATGGTGTTTTATCCTTTCAGATTATCTGTCTCTCCTGCTACTTTGCTGTCATCCACACAATTTGTGATCACGCATTTGATCCAATCATCCAGATAATTTATAAAGATTAAGTAGCAGGACTACCAGTATCTCTTCCCTGGGAGCTTCATGCCTGATGTCTGCCAGTTTGATTTTGAGCCATTCATCGTCACCCTTTGAGCTCAGTAGCTTAGGCCGCTTTCAACCCATGTTGTGGTTCATCTGTCCAGTCCAGAGCTTGCCAGCTTGTTCACAAGGTTGTTGGGTGAGAAGGTGTCAAAAGCCTTGCCAAAATCAAGGCAGATGACATCCACAGCTTGCCTCTCATCCACTCAGCAAGTTGTTTCATCATAGAAGACAACCAAATTGGTCAAGTACGGTTTACCCTCGGTAAATCTGTGTTGGCTTCTCCCAGTCACTTTCTTGTCAATTGCGTTACTGTCAGTAGCTTTCCTGAGGACCTTTCCTCAGTTTTCCCAGGAAATGAAGTGAGGCTGACAGACTTTAGTTTCCAGGATCTTTCTTTTTGCCTTGTTTGCAGATGGGCAAAATAATTGCCCTTTTCCAGGCATCTGGACTTCCCTTGATCCCAGTGACCTTTCAGAGATGAGAGGGGGCATTTTGTAATGATGCCAGCCAACTCGCTCAGCACACTCAGATGCATCTTGTCAGGTCCTGTGGACTTGTAGGAGTCTCATTTATACAGATGGTCCCTAACTTGACCCTTCTCTGCTGCCAGTGGTTCACCATTTTCTTTGCCACTGCTTCTTGGTGTAGAGGCTTGGTTGCTGACCTTAGCCATGAAGACCAAGGTGGAGAAGCCATTGGCTACCCCAGCGTCTGCTGTGTCATTTGTAACGAACTTGCCAGCCTCATTCAGCACCAGACCTCCATCTTCCTTATACTACTTCCTACTGAGATAGCTCTAGATGCCTTTCATGTTATTCTTGATATCTCTTGCCAGTTTGCTCTGCTCCAGCAGATCTTCTGCAGTCCTAGATGCACCTAACTGCAGATCACCCAACTGGTAATTCTATGTTCCCTTTGGGAGTCTGTCCCCTTTTCCATTTCTCGTATGTTTCTGAGGAACTGCCTCAGTATCTTCCTGTTTTCTTGTTCCAGCCTGCTTTCTTATACCTGATCCTTTTCCCAGTTAGGAAAAAAGGGCTGTCCTTGTGGTTCAAGAAGGCTGTTTCCAAAAATCTCCCAACACTCATGAGCTTCTTTGCTTTCCAAGGCAGACACCCATGAGATCCCTCCTCACTGTTCCCTGGGCTCTTCTGAAGTCTCTAGGTCTTCTTTCTGCTGCTTGTCTGCCTCATGCCTCTTAGATCTGAAACTATACAGCCACTGTGGTCTGTGCTGCTGTGTTGATTTCCCTGCAAATAGCAGGGGGTTTAAAGTCCATATGAGAAGCAAGTCCTGTAGGCCTGAGGCCTGCTGGAGGAATCTGCAGAAAGCTCCATCCATTTCTTCTGTCTGATCCAGTGGCCTGTAGCAGACACCTACTACGAGGTCTCTGTTGTTGGTGGTCTTTCTGATTTTGGCCCAAAGGCACTCTACAGATCACACACTGTGCACTCAAATTGCTTTTCTACAGAATGCACGCCCCCCTGTTCTCTGCCAGCCCACTGACAATGTCCTTGCCCCTTCTTGGTAAGCAGATCCTATTCCTTCCAGAAGCCTTTGAATTCTCTTCAAAGAGCATCTTGTGGTCATGGGGGCCAAAAACCTGCCTGTGACACAGGTCATGCAGGCAGGTGCTGATTGGGTGATATTCTTGCCCCTGCCTGCACCCTTGCCCTGCACTGACAACATTGAGGAGAAAGCAACCTTAGTTCTGGTCCTCTTTCATTTAGCCCTTGGGACTCTGTTGTCCTGCTTGTTATTTTCTGGCTCATGTTTTGCAGAATTGTTGGCACCCACACTGAAGAAAAGTAGAGGGTAGAAACCTGTGGGCTGGATCAGCCTTGGCAGTCTCTTCATGACATGCAGGACTTTGGCTCCAGTAAGCAGCAAACTTTCTGTGACCGGGTGTCAGGTCAGCAGATGGGTGCCACAGTGTCCTGCAGAAGAAGTCCTGTGATACTAATACCTTCTCCTTCTTCTCCCTGAGGATTTTGCCCTGTTGAGCAGAAGCCGATGGCCTGGTTCTCTCTTCCAGGGACACTTGTTTGTCCTTTCCATCTTTTGCCAGGATTCCCTGCATCTTCTTCATCTGATTTTTTCCAGGCAAGGGATGAGCTGTTGCCTGTCAGAGACAATGCTCTCTAACCAGGCTCTTTAGATATTCCACAAGGCATGTTAATGTTTATGTATTGGATTTGCATGGCAAGGTTTTGGTAGTGGTAGGGGGGCTGCAGGGGTGGCTTCTCTGAGAAGCTGCTAGAAGCTTCTCCCGTGTCTGATAGAACCAATGCCAGATGGCTCCAAGACAAACCTGCTGCTGGCCAAGGCTGAGCCCATCAGCGACGGTGGTAGTGCCTCTGGGATAACATATTTCAGAAGGAAAAAGAAAAACTGCACAACACCAGCAGAAGTCAGAAGAGAGGAGTGAGAATATGTGAGAGAAACAACTCTGCAGATGCCAAGGTCAGTGAAGAAGGAGGGGGAGCAGGTGCTCCAGGCACCAGAGCAGAGAGTCCCCTGCAGCCCCTGGTGAAGACCATGGTGAGGCAGGCTGACCCCCTGCAGCCCACGGAGGTTAACGGTGGAGCAGACATCCACCTGCAGTCTGTGGAGGACCACATGCTGGAGCAGGTGGATGCTCAAAGGAAAACATGACCCCATGGGAAGCCCATGCTGGAGCCGGCTCCTGGCAGGAACTGTGAACCTGTGGAGAGGGGAGCTGACACTGGAGCAGGTTTGCTGGCAGGGCTTGTGACTCCGTGGGGGACCCACACAGGACCAGTCTGTTCCTGAAGGACTGCACCCTGTGGAAGGGACCCACGCTGGAGCAGGTCGTGAAGAGCTGCAGCCCATGGGAAGGACCCACGCTGGAGAAATTCATGGAGAACTGTCTCCCATGGGAGGGACCCCACGCTGGAGCAGGGGAAGAATGTGAGGATTCCTCCCCCTGAGGAGGAAGGAGCAGCAGAGACAGCGTGTGATGAACTGATGGCAACCCCCTTTCCCCGTCCCCCTGTGCCACTGGAGGGGGAGAAGGTAGAGAAATCAGGAGTGAAATTAAGCCCAGGAAGAAGGGAGAGGTGGGGGGAAGGTGTTTTAACATTTAGGTTTTATTTCTCATTATCCTACACTGATTTGATTGGTAATAAATTAAAATAATTTCCCCAAGTCGACTCTGTTTTGCCTGTGACGGTAACTGATGAATGATCTCTCCCTGTCCTTATCTCGACCCATGAGACTTTCATTGTGTTTTCTCTCTCCTGTCCAGCTGAGGAGGGGGAGTGATAGAGCAGCTTTGGCGGGCACCTGGCATCCAGCCAGGGTCAACCCACCACAGTTTAATCTCAAATTTACTGATGTGATATATTTGGCCTTACATGGGATTTTTATTCAGCAGTGTGATACAGCAATGTACTGCATAATATAGCAATTGCTATATATGGTTGCATCACAATACAAACGTGGTTCCTATTACAGGTCTCTATGTGCTCATGGTCCCAAATGCTGGGTGTCCCCATTCACTGGGTAGGAGTATGTGCATTGAAATCAGCTCAAACTTGTTTTTTTCAAAGACTATTTTATTAGTTGTCAATTTTTATACTTTATGTTGGACTGAGCCATGTACCACTTTCCCCTCCACACACCAGGCTGGTCACACATCAGGAAGACATTACTCTCTACTAATTATCTCAGGAAAAGCTGGGATAATTAGTGCAGCCATATAGCCAAAACAAAGGTTACCCTCCAGTCCCCTTTGTGTTGCGATAAGTTCAGCTTTCTTTACAATTGGTAGTCATTCTTTACATTCTTCCTCTTTGCCCATAAACAAAGTTTTGAGCCTATCACAGGGCAAAAGTACTAACTGCTAAGTAGTAGTGCAAGTATTTTAGTGTGTTGCATGTGTTTAACTTCTACCCAGCCCTGGCCCCTCCTCCCCCCCCAAAAAAAAAAAAAAAAAAAAAAGGTTTCTGTTGGGATATTATTGATTCGGCAGGTTCATGGTAAAGGGCAGTGAAGGTTACATTCTACTTTTCTCTTTCTGTGAACATTTTCTTTATGTGTCCTGGACTTTCTCTTTTTTTTTTTTTTTCCATTTTATTTTTGGATGGTGTGTGCAATATTCAATTTTTACTGTTGCAGCAGTTATAGTCAGTGGAGTAGCGAGGACTTAATGAATTATAGATGACTGTTAGAACTAAGATTCTTAGATGAATAACAATATTATTGGATGAAATTCAAGTCAGAAATGTGTTCTAATAAATGAGTTTAAGTCCTCTTGTATCTGCCGAGAATGTGAAATACCATCTAAATACCAACTAAGACAATCTGATGTTAAGAAAGTGGTCTACTAGAAGGAATGCAAAAAGGAATGTACACTTACTAGATGGAAGATGTTTCACAGCTGCTATATTGTACATTACTGCTGGCAGTGATAACACTGCAGTTAAAATGATTGTAATTAATATAGTCTTGTAATTGTTATTCCTGTGTGTCTCAACCTGAGATCAGGCTGCTCACATTTTTAGAAGTGTTTAGAACCCACAGCTCTGGTGCAAGGCATATTCTCATGTACTAATAGCTCTTTTGAGAAATATATTACAGAGCTTACTGAGATTTGGGTTGTTTATGTTTGTTTTTGTCAAATCCTAGCCATGCAAAACTAGGGATTGGATGTAGGTTATTATGGTGTTTTTTAGCTACACAGTTTGTGCAGGACTAAAAAAAGTGTGTAAGCTGTGATGGGCTGTTGATGGTGTGGGAGCATGAGAACGGGGGACTGTTTGAACGAATAGGTGGCTCAGATGATGAGACTTCATAGGTGTGCGGTGAGGTATTATTTGTGATTTCTGAGGAAAATTGCAAACAGTGATACACTGACATGAAAACTGATGCACAGAGCTATTAAGCGATCTCTTTCCCATAGGATATCTATAGGAAAAGCTATAATCAAAGCTGGAAATTTTATGAGTCCCTTTCATTTATTAGTCTCTACAGATTTTGTTATGGTGTTGCAGATGTCTTGAAAGAAGAACAGAACCAAAAAAAAAAAAATTTATAGGGAAACAAGAAAGATCTGAGAATCATATATATGTATTAAAAAATCTCTGTATGACAGTTACTAGGAAAATGGGTAAACATGAATGAAAGCTTTTCTGGGTTCAGTTAGTGCTGGTCAGATCCCACATTTAATGCTTTCATGAATTTTGAATGATTTCTATGGAAGAACTTGCCTTAAGGCTGTTTCACTCACCACAGTGGCAACATGGTGTGCAAAACTGATAGCAGGAACAACAAGCACTTTCAAATTCTGCCTCTGGGGAAGTTATAATGGTTTCTCAGAGGATTTGTAGAAGCAACTTGTACTCAGCTTCTTGGCCTGACCATCTTCAGGTTGTATCACCACTTCCTCTTAAATTGGCCTGCTGGAAGCCCATGTGAATGTCATTTACTCAGTTTTTGTTATACTACCCAATTCACCTGGGAGCTCTTTGCAGAATGCTATACTGTGTGAATTTTTTTTATGTTATACACTGTGTTCGTATAGCTGAGAAATGACTCACACCTCTCAACTGCAACAGCTGTTAGATGGCCATAAAAAGCTTAAATATATCTTGCTATATTGGAATCTTAACTTGTGCAAGCTCATGATTGCAGCTGCCAACAGAGTGCTGTGCAAAAATGGTGGCACAGACAGCTTGCTCCGAAATGCCGTCTTATGACTGTAGCCTTCCTTCCACCATACACGCAGTTCTTGAGCATCTTTAAACTTGGCAGAATACTGCACGTGAATTCCCCAATGTAAGCGTTCTTACAATTGACTGCTGTACCTGACACGCTCCTGGTGGAGGTCTTTAACTCCTAGTGCATTTCATCATTGTCATTATTATGAAATAATTGGCACACTCTAGATGAAACTGTGTATATGTGCTTGGTGCTTGAAGCATAAGCCTTTGTTAAGCAATCTGACTGCATGCACATTTTAATGCTATGAGTATTTTTTGCATTATTTTTGTGAGAGGCAAGTTACCTTAGTAGAGGATTGAATACCATGAACATTTGAGTACACGTGTTTTTGTCAAATTCTCTGCAGTGAGAACTGTTTGGCTGACATTTTCCCAAATCACATCTTGGAAATTTTTCCCTTTTTGTAGTTAGTAGTTAAAACATTGAAACACGTATGATAAAAACATCCTTTTGGTCAGTTCATTACTTAAAAGCTGCATGAAATATTTATTTTGAATGTTCATTTTAAAATTGTAGTATTGGAAGAATAAAATTCTCTACAGTTTTGCAAGTATGTCTTCAACAGTATTAGTGAAATGGAGAATGGAAGGGAAGCTACTACTGTCTTTTTTACATACATATACTTTTTGTGAGGAAAATTGCTACAGATACTCAAGAAAAAGGACCCCCTAAAAGAAACATATGAAAAGAGCAAGTACAGAAATTATTTTTTAATTCTTAATTACATGCAAGTTCAAACAACTGTTCTAGAAAAGTGTAGCTGTATATGCCAACTCAAGTATCTATCCCATGCAGACTTGATGAGAATGACCATTTATACCATTGTTCTTTTATAGGTGAAATAACTATAAACAAATTGTGATGGCTGGTCTATTTGGAACAAGGAGTTTTTGAGCTACATGTGTTTATAAGCCAAGTCTAAATATGAAACTCGACTCTGACATTAGTGCCTTTCAGGTTTTTGGTTTCTGTTTTTTTCACCCAAATAATTGGTAGTTTTATTATCTTAAAATTATTATTAAGTTATTATTGTATTTTCTTAATATTTTCTGAATGCCTGTAATATTTTCTTAACCAAAATTACTAATTTCAGCACTAGTCCAAGGATTTTTGGAGTGCTCTGGGCAGTGCATTGCAACCTTACCGATTCTATGATTCTATGAATCTGGTGAAAAACAATTATATCGGTCTTTGCACCAGCTTGATTTTTTTTTGTTCTAAATCTGTCTATACAATGCTATATAAACTGAGTTAGACACAGGATTTCACTTGATTGAATTATAAATATTATATGTTATTCTAAGTATGGTTATTTGAATTTTTTTTGGTGGAGACAGTAAATACTGAAACCCTAACTTATAGCACTTAATCTCATTTTTATAAGACTAATTTTTTTTAAATCCACTATGAAATAAAAAATATGTAAAATAAGTAGTTAATTTGCTTTTGCAGATTCATTTTGAAGAACTATTTTCAAGCTAGAATCCCTGTCTGCACTAGATAGATATAGCAGTAATTTATTCCAGGATGTGTTCATGAAAATAAATGTAAAAGACCTTCTCACAATGTCTTTTTCAACCTTGGAATAAGTTAGATAAAGTCCCTTAGCTGATCGTAAACCACAAACTTGTGTAGCTTTGGTGATACATGTTCTGTCAAAGAGTCAGACTCCTCAGCAGTGAAATAATTATCCTGATCAATAAAGTAAATTAGGAACAAAAGACAAAGTGTAAGATGAATATTCTGGGTAGGACAGTGAATTGGGTGCTGGAACTTTAGTTGTTTGATCTTGCTTTTATACAAAACCTGACAAAAGTAAAAATAGAAATGCCAGGATTAGCTTCTGTTGAGCAAATTTTATTTCTAATCTTAAATAAATATCCATGGCCAGTCAAACCCTAAAGCTTACACTCAGAAAAACTCCTGAAGTTTAATAGGACTTAATGTTGTAATTCTGCAGCCAGCATTGACATCCTTCATAAACCCCTTCCAGACTTGCAGCTAAAGTGCTGTGGTGTATCAGGTAGATATGTCAGAGGTGAGAAGCTTATGCTAGTAAAGTCCTATGGCATGGTGGGTGTTTTTGATGTTCAGTATCTGATCAATAAAATTAAGGAGCCTGGAAGAAAATCATCTGTTGGGTCAATTTGTGCCCACTGTAGCACCAGCACATACAGGAGGAGGAGCTTGCCTTCTCAGCCTACAGCAAGTGCACCTTCCATGAGCTGCAAGGTTGACATAGTCATATTTAAAGCTGGTGATTGTGGGGAAAAAGTTATATGGTTTAGTGGTAGTAGGATATTTTAAGTTATTTGACCATATACTAAGCAAATTAAACACAAACACCTAGGAAGGATCAGAGGCACAGTATCACTTAATCGGTAAGAATGGAGAAAACTCAGTTGGCCCCTCCCACATCCAGCCAAGGAGAACAACTAGACCACTGCTCCTGGTGTGAAACCCACCAGGATGACACAAGGACAGAAATGCTCTCCCTAGAGTACCATTTAAACTGACAGAGGTTATTGCTTACAGGGGGATAGGATTTACTATGGGATGCAGGGGAAAGAGCAATTTACAATCAGACCGTGATAATTTGGGGGATTTTATGTAAAGGGATTTTGGGGATGTGTGTAGTGTATTATGGGATGCTTAGGGGAAAGAGCAAAGGCAGGGAAAAGGAGGGATCCAGGTGGGCTGAGGAGGAACAGGTATGGGAAAACAGAGGGAAGAGGGGATAAAGAGCTCTGGTCATGTTTAAACAGCTTGCTGATCTGTAAACTTGTGTGACAGAGCTCTTATGCTTGAACTGCAGTTTGTCCTATATTCTCATTCAATCCTAATTCTATGTTCTGTGAGAGTGCACTCTCTATCCTCTGTGTATGCATGTGTGAACACTAGCAAATATCCAGTTGGACTAGCAGAGAAGTAGGGTGAGAGGTTTGAGTACCGTCCACTAGAGCTGGTCATGGGTCTGAGAGATGTGAGGGTCTAGGGGACAGCAACTGCAGGACACCAGGGTGTGAGTGCCAGCCGCTGGATCGACTGTGTCCAACACTAGCAACCTGAGAGATTCATACGTGTGTAAGTGTGTGCACGTTGCAGCTAAAAAACTCCAATCTTGCTCAGCTGGAGAGGAAAAACAGGATCAAGTCATCCATCATTGATGTTTATGCGAGTTCTGTGTTTGTGTGGGTGCAGGTAAAGGCACTGCTCTGTCTGTCTCAATCTGTGTGGCTGGTCATATGTACACTGTTTGTGGTGTGTGTGTGTGTCTTGGCACCTATTGGGAATACGTGCTCGGCCTCACTACAGCCTGGAGACACAGAACTGCACCAGCCTCGCTGGGACGGGAGAAATCCCCTGGGCTCAGTCCCCAATGGGTGTGGTTACCTGTGGCAGAATATTCGACACAGAAAAGAAAGGCAGAACATAGAAATGAATGGACTAACAGTTCAAATATATTCTATAGAACAGCCAGAGCTGTTCTGTGACAACATTGTTAAAATTTGGAAATGCATGTTGCAGCCAAGCACTTTCATCTTGCATATTACAGGCAGTGGAAAAATCTTCACCTACCCAAAACAGCTGCATAACAATGTCATTTCCTCCTTCCTCATGGGGTATTAACAACTTACAGCTTGAAAAACCTTCTAAAATGTGGCAAGGGGCCAGAGTCAGAGAGGCATCGGGCAGGGTACATGCAACAGGAGTGAAGGCTGGAAAAGCTTACAAGGGGCCTGTGGTCAAGCTTCAGTTTCATAGGTATGATCAATGAGTGCGTATCCACGTATGATTTGTAGGAAAGTGGAGAATGAGAATGAGTTAGAAGACTGCTGGTAGACAAACATGTATTCTTGTTCCTGTTGAAACTAACAGGATCAGAAGTTATCCTTAAAACAGAGAAGGTGACATGCTTTTTGAAAATATTGACCAAAAAGGGAGAAATAACAAAATGCAGTGCTTTAGACACAGGCAACTTTTTTCCTTGATGTTTCAGTGGGAAATGAAATTCAACTAGGTATGATACTAATCCTAATTCTGTATTTTTTTTCCAATGTATGTAGGATTATGCTAAGGAGTTGAAACCCAAATCAATTAAGGAAAGTGGGTAAGTGTTGTTAAGTCTGTATGTAAGAGGTTGTCATCAATAACAAGGAAGATAATTCGCAGAAATATTTGTGTATCGGTATTTAAAAACAGATATGAGGAAAACACAGCTCATCTCTGAAACAATTCAGAAAAAAAAAAAGAAAAAAAGAATAAATGGAATACTGGATGTTTTACATTTAGAAGCAGAATTTCTTCAATCCCTGTGTGCGTGATAGATTTAAAGGTCCATGAATGATCATAGCATCTGCTATACTTAGGTATCTTTTTAGGTCTTGATACTAGACTGCTACCTCATTACTGTTACTACATGTAAGCTGTAGTGATTAGGGGCTTGGTGAGTAAAAGGCTTACTACAGGTGCAAATAGAAAAAAAAATCCTGTTTTTTGTTACTGAATTAAAAACAAGCCACAAAACCCCCAAACAAACAAATAAATCTATATGCCTGATAGTATGCTGGTATCAAGTGTATGATGATACACTTTTCTATGCCTGAACAGAGATTGCAGTAAGATGTTGGATGCCAAAGTCTAAATTAAAGTACTATCTGCTGACCTTCACATTGTTAATATCAGAAAAATATATAGTTGTAATAACTGTGCTTCAGTAAGTTAACTTGCTCATATTCAGGTTTATGCCTGAATTGCAAATGAGAGTTGTATTGCAATGATAGGATTATAGTATTGGGTTTTTCTCCGCCTGTGGATTCTTAGAAGTCAGAAGAATAAGTATATATGGACGAAGCTACTAAAAAGCACAATGAATGCATACAAGCTAAAAGACCTCGCACTTTGTTAAACCCAAAGAAAAATATTTGCCTATGTGATAGCTGTAAAATTTGAAGGTCCCTGTAAACAGTACCTTCACATTTGGGATTGATTTGGTTGCGACTGGTTCCATCCCTGACGCTGCACAGGGCTTTTCCTGAATAACTGAGCCTGTTCTCTGCATTTCAGATTCAGTAAATAGTCTGGGCTGGCAGAGAATCTGACAATTTTTTTTTTTTTTTTTTTTTTTTAAGAAGCCTTCAATCTCTCTAGGGCATTGTCTACAGGAATTTCCTCACTCTCATGAACTGTAAAAAGATTTTACTTTTCTGGTAGTGGACATAAAAAACTAAGCTTGGGTATATTGGATAGTATCAACCCAGGCAAAAAAAATACTGTAAATGTATACCAAAGAAAAGACATACCAAAGACTGATATTTCCTCAAATTCATCTTTCCCATTGGGTGAGGTACAGTCATCTGATGAATTGAAACATACCCCTTGTTCCATGAAAATCTTGAAATATATTAACATTTTTCTTAAAAATTCATTCTGTGCAATCTATAATTCCTTCTAGGAGATGCTAACTGCTGCAAAAGAGTAATGTGAAAATAAGTCAAACTTCCCATGGAAAGGACATTGTTGATACTAACCAGCAGTTGATACTAACTGTGCAGTACAGATGAAAACAATACCTATATGTCTGTGCTGAAGTCAAGGTCCCACTGTATTGTTCACTCTACAAAAGTAGAGTGTCTGCCTTAACAAGATGCGATTTTAACAGAGAGCTGATTCAGCCTTTAGTAAACTAAAAGATGAATGATAGCTCTTTCTCACTCCTTTACTCTGAGCAGCTATTTTCTAAGACTGGAACGATAAATGCAAAACACACTGCTACCTGATTGAAACTGATTGAAAGATTTAAAACTCTTGATAGATAAAACTCACAGCCTCTCCCTACCTAGACTACAGCAAGTTTTGCAGGTCCATTTAATTGTGAGATTTTAACTCATTCTGAAACTTCATTATAATTGTTCCATTTGTGTCATTGCAGAGTGTGAATGTGAAATTTCAAGATATAAAAAAGTAGGCTTTAGGTCTTGTACTGCACAATGCAATCATTAACTTTAAGCAGTAACAGACTTCTGAGCCTGTGTATATAGCGCTAGATGGGGACACAAAGCTGGTCAGATGACAGTGTTCTACACTATAATTTAGGAAAAATATTTTTCCAATAATTTTGTGAAGAAGACATCCATAAACTAGGATTATTATTATTTGTATGTAGTTTTGTTTTTCAGTGAAATCACTTTCTCTTCTATAAGAAATAAAACAAATGTTGCTTTCATGGAGCAGAGACACCAAATATCAAGGTCTATGCAGCTTGTTTTGTTGTTGGACAAGGATATGCCAGCAAGTCTTGGATGTGTCTTAGCTTAACCAAGGAACTTTAAATATTCTTATCTTCTTTGGAACAAAGATCACCAGAAAGTTCATTGAGGCTATTTTGTATTTAAAATATTTTTGTCCAGAACCAATCTTTGTTTCTCTGGAAATAATCTAAGGGAAACATTAATGGACAAATGAACATTAGCCACAACTTCCTCAAAGGAATGGTTTTAAAAATCAAACATCAGTAGACCTGGTTAGGAATTTGCTGATAAAATGTAAATGTCAGAAAAGATGGATGATAAATAACAGGGCAGAAGCATCCTTCCTATTACCCCAGCTTCACAAAATGGTATTGAGAAAGTGGTGGAAGTGCTGGGAAAGATTTCTAGGGCTGATGGTCCAAGTGTGTCAATGAGTCCTTGACATATTTACTATGTTTGGGTTGGATAAATGATAGCCACCAAACTCAAAGGTTGGAAACTTGCAGCTTCAGGAGAGCTTTCTGATTGGGCTACCCAGCACTAGGGGCTATAAAACCGTTCTAGTTAATATGATGTTCTGTCCTCTTCATAGCTTTTGTAACTGAACTTTATTGATAATTTAATCACTGGAGTTATGAACAATGTGAAATGTAAAAAATCATAGCAGTTTGACTAAGAAGCTGTGAGGGAAAAAATAGTTATGTATATGATATGTAGTTTCAGTGTTTCCAAGATTACGACTTTGAAGTTTTTTAGAAGATTAGGCTTCTGTCAGAACAAAAGCACATTATAGATGTGATTTTTACTTTAGATGGAAAATTCAGTGATTTCACTCTTTTCCCAATTTTAACTATAGACTGTTTCCAAATGCCAAAATGTTAACTGAGGCATACATTAACACGTAGTAAATTGACACTGATGTACTTGGGCAGATGTGTATCAGAGCACAGTCAGTTTCTAGATATGTGTCTTTTTACGGTCACTTTAAAATGTGTGTATGATTAATTTCATGTAATCCTTTCTATTGTTTTCAGAAATATGAATAATGAATATATTTTCCAAACCTTCACAGGTTTGCCACATTTAACCATTTTTAACAGTCTGAGAAGTAAATTGGTTGCCTAAGTATGGTGTTGTAGATTGACAGTTTCAGGTCTTAAAAGTCTGTTTTGAACAAAACAGCCCATTCATAATGACTTAAAGCTTTCTTGATGTATAGAAAAGTTCACATTAGAGAAAAAAGAAAGCTAAAAGCAGATGGAAGCAATTCTTATTTCTTAAGTGAGAGTAATGTATGAGACAGCTGAAGTAAACATTTTGATAGCTTTTCCTTTTATTCTCTAATTGTGTCTTGTTGCTTTTGACTTATACATAAGTCTACTGTACAAATAGAGAGGGCAGCAGTGTGAACTTTTTTATACCTTTCCAAGCATATGAGGACCCCCTCACTTCAGACTGAGTTGAAGAGCCATTAATTAACATTAGTGCATCTTTATAGGACTAGATTTATAAAGTAAAACAATAGGTGCTTTATAAAACAAAACAGCTGGAGCTGAGGGCTGGAAACACACACTATTTGCATTAAGGGGACTTACCTTGGACTAACTCTAGACTGGTCCCAGGGACTGAATGTACATTAGAGATGGGACTTCATCTTTTTGGTTCAGCCTCATCTAAAAGAAATGCTGCTCCTGCACTTAGAGACTGCTCCACAGTGTGAACCAAAGCATAGCAAGTGGGGACAGTCAGAAGATTTGTTTCAAAAGCACAGCCCTGAACTGATCTGAAATGATAAACACACTGTTAGGGTACTTGTGTCCCATTGCTCTTTTTTGAAATACATCATCTAATGTCAGTGTCCCTTGAAGATGTTTTTTTCTGTGATGTGGACAGCCAGCTAGCCTGTTTTGCACTGAACTGATAATATTTCCTGTCCTGTCCTAAACTATCACAGCTTCCAGTTGTCATTTAGGTGGGATTCATTTTACCTACTTTTAGTTGAGTAAAATTAATTTTCTAATATCAGAGAGTCATCCAGACTCTGCTGTCTGCTGGAGAAAAACACTCCTCCAGATGGGGATTCATTTCACTTGTTTTAGGATGGAACGGATCACTCTGAAAGTGCTGCTTTCTCCACAGGATAGAGGGGGATCCTAACCCTGAAGACACCTAAATTTAGAAGGATAGATCAAGATGAAAACAATTTCATGCAAATTCATCTCAGCCAGTTTTGAACTCCTTACCTATCACAATGGCTTAATATTAAGTTGCAAGCTAATCTCTGTCCTTTTCTTAAATTAATTTGAATCAGTTATTAATTAGAATCATAGAACCATAGAATATCTCAAGTTGGAAGGCACCCATAAGGATCATCGAGTCCAACTCCCTGCTTCTCGCAGGACTACCTAAAACTAAACCATATGACTAAGAGTACCATCCAGACGATACTTGAAATCTGACAGGCTTCGTGCTGTGACCACTTCCCTGGGGAGCCTGTTCCAGCAACCAACCACCCTCTCAATGAAGAACCTTTTCCTAATGTCCACTCTGAACTTCCCCTGGCACAGCTTCATGCCATTTCCTCGTGTCCTATCGCTGGTCACCAGAGAGAGGAGATCAGCACCTCCCTCTCTGCTGCCCCCCTTGAGGAAGGTGTAGACTGCGATGAGCTCACCCCTCAGCCTTCTCTTCTCCAAGCTGAACAAACCAAGTGACCTCAGCCACTCCTCGTAAGTCTTGCCTTTGAGGCCTTTCACTACCTTGGTCACCGTCCTCTGCGCACACTCTAATAGTTTGATGTCTTTCTTATATTGAGGCACCCAAAACTGCACACAATACTTGAGGTGGGACCACAGTAGTCCAGTGTAGAGTGGGACAATCACTTCCCTCGACTGGCTGGCTATGCTCTGTTTGGTGCACACCAGGACACAGTTGGCCCTTTTGGCTGTCAGGGCACACTGTTGACTCATATTCAGCTTGCCATCAACCCAGCCCCCCAGATCTCTTTCCGTGGGGCTGCTCTCCAGCTTCTTGTCCCCCAATTTTTATGTATAACCAGGATTACCCCATCCCAGGTGCAGAATCTGGCACTTGCTCTTGTTAAATTTCATATGGTTGGTGATTGCCCAGCTCTCTAGTCTATTCAGATCTCTCTGTAAGGACTTTCTACCCTCGAGGGAGACCACAGCTCCTCCTAATTTAGTATCATTCTAATAGATATTCCAAGGAAGAAGCTGAAGAACTGCTTTACAAACTCTGGGCCACATACTAAAATGTAACTTTTAAAAATACATCCTGCATGGATTTGCATTTGGGAGCAGGGGGAGATACAGGTTCAATTTTGTGCATCATAAGCAGATCTTGCTGAATAGTGAACGATGCATCCTAGTCTTCCATCCCCACCCTAGAACCAGAATTACAGCTGCTATAGGGGTTTCTTGCATGTTGCTGAAATCAATCACTTCAGAATAATGCGTTGTATTATATTAATTTTCTTCCATAGCAACTTTGTGTCTGATATTGTATATGCTTCCTTACTGAAAGAATGGGATAATGTTTTCCACATATGCTTATATAACATATCTTGTTCATATTAACTACTTCTGCTAAAAAAATTAAATAACCCCATGAAATACAATTTATGATAAAAGATGGATTATCTCAAAGGTAGAACCTTTTTTTTTTTTTCTTTTTTGAATGATATACCACTTGTCCTCTTTTGTTATCTCCAGCTCTTAATGTGAAGCTGAAACTACCAGCCACACAAAAATGAAAGCTATGACTTTGCAAAATGCTCAGGAGTGCTATGCCAGTGATTATTAAAGAACTTGAATGATACAGGAAAAGTCACATATTTACCATCTGTCTGTGTAGTTAGGGAGCTATTGTGGAACTGCAATGTCTCAGTTGTATGAGTGACTGTACAGGGGGATGAAGGCTGTGCAAGGACAGAGCTAAGAAGCCTAAAACATCTGCAGGAACTATTAATTACAGGTCACGTTATTTGAGGGGGCATCCCAGAGGAACAGATACACTCATCACACATAATAAAAGTATCAGAATGTATTAAAACTGATTTTAGTGATTGATTGTAGCTTTAATGGTGTTTTACATGATAATTACTCTGGGCATCATCTCTTTGAAGATTTCTCTACCTCCACCCTTTTAATTTTATTTTTTAAAAACTATGTAAATAGATCATTTAGTCTCTTTTTGCTTTGTGTTGAGGTATTTCCCATAAATCCTCACTTCAGAAGCTTAATGGTGATGCTGGCTACATTCCTTGCAGTGAGATAACGTTAATACAGAACAAGCAGGATACAAGCATGTTTCTGAGCTATATGAAATCTTGACAAAATGACTACATTTTTCACCTGTGATCAGAACGACCTAATTAAACATGTCAGCAACACAGGGGGTTTGGATGGCTAGTGGAACAGTTTAGTGCTTGGTTCCAGTAATTCCTCTGGAATAATTATTTGTCTGATCAGCAGAATGGAACCAAGGACGGAAATTAAATACCAAGTGTTGTTCTGCCTTTTCCATATATTTCATCAGTCAAAGCATGCAGCTTTTCTTATAATCTTTAGCTCTATCAAAATAAGCAGCCAGACATCAGTTGGTCCATGTTAACTTGAAAGCCGAGCAGCAGAGGTCAGCCTTCAATGTCTGAAAGCTTCTTTTCTGAGCAAAAAGAAAAAAAGAAAAAAAGAAAGAAAGAGAAAGCAAGCAAGCAAGCAAGCACCAGTTAGCTATTATTTTAAAAAAGGCTTTCACAGTGATGCTAATGCTTGTTTTGCTGGCAATGACAAATAAAAAAAGGGGAAAGATGCTTGGACTATGGGAGCCATGGCACGCAAACTAAACTTTGGCATTGTTCCTGCCAGATTTTCTAAAGAACCGTATAGGAGAGTGTAGAAAATAGATTTTTTTTATTATAGTTTCAAACAAATGTTTAGAGACAGATGTTCACATAGAAGTTCACTAAGGACATGTTCATAAAAGTCGTCTTTTGGTATTGGGGAAAAGGGAAACAGTTATACACTTCTTTTTGTTCTCTCACTATTGAGCCATTTCTCTTGGGCAGTAGGAGATCTCTCTTTCTCTTTCATGAATGACTTCTAGGTTTCTGCTATATAGTGGTTGTACATAGCTTTTACAGACATGGTTGTAATTCTTGGGGAGCTTAGTCACAGTTTTTGGTCCTGAACCGGGGGAATGTATGGACTTTTACAGGTTAGCAACAATCACAGCTGAAATTTGTACTGGACAAGCCCTCTTGGACATTGATTTACTAATGGTGCTGAAACTCTCCTTCATAGTAGTTCATGTACTGTAATGAATGATACAGTTTTTTTACATTAGTCAAAATAAAGTTACAGTGTGCTTATGTACATATACACACATACATGTGCATGTGTACATATGTGAGAAACTGTTTTCCAGTCTTAAGCTTTTCCTTGCTTTGTTGATAGTTCTGCATTTTACACCTGGTAATTGTTAAGATGATTTCATGACTGAGATGCACAAATGCGCAATGTGCTTTTTTCTTTTTTTTTTTTGTTTTTGTTTTTAATGGAGTGGTACACATCATCAGTTTGGGTTCTATTTCATTTATTTCCAAGTGTGTATTTAAGTAATGAATTTGTCTTGTTACATAGTGCAATCCAGCAATAACCTGGAATTGTCTCCATTGCTGATATGCAGTAGCTATTAGAACTATAATAATGATGTAAAAACATTTTTCATCTGTTTTTTCCAGACTTCTTTGTTGTCCTTCTATCAGCCAATATTTTCTCAGCTTGACTCGCTGGTATTCCCAGTATGCACATCTTCCACAAATGGAAGAGGCATCCCACTGCCACCCAGTTTGATAGCAGAACAAAGTGATCTACTCATGACAGCAGTTGTCCCTAGAAAAATGAAGCAAGCAGGTATGGCTCCTTGGCTGGTGCAGCCTTGCAATTTTGTCTCTTGTCAAGAGATTTGGACCTTAATAAGGTATAGAAACAGATATTCTCTCTACAGTTACTGTCATTTCATTCTTGAGATTGCAGCAAATGTCCTGAGTTTCATGTCCTTACTGATGGGATTGCATGTTAAGAAAGCCACTAATGTTTCATAAAATGAGCACCCTGATTTTGTCAGTTGCCTGCGAGTAACCCATATAGGCTTTTCCATGTTTCTTTCTAAATGTGGAAAGGTCACTGAAATTAACAATTTTAATGTGAAATGCTGCTTTTTAATCTATCAACAGCTAGGGAAGGCTGACTGCCACCTTTCATATTTCACAAGGCACAATCACAGCTGTCTTATCTCATGCAGTAATGCTCCTTTGCCTACCTTTTACAAAAAGGACCAGAATATCTTGGAAGGAGATTTGGATTTTTTTTTTAAGATGACATAATTTGAAATAATATTGAATCTCTCTCACGTGGAAGTTTAGGCACTCATCATCCTTGAGAAATCATGCCCTTTGTAGGTCATGTGTGTATATGGCTTTAACTTTGGTGACTGTCTTGCTGGCAAGCAGTGAACAAAAACTTTAACTTGCAGAAAAGAGTCAAGGCAAAGTGGCAGGCAAAGAAGCAGAGAGACAATACTCTGATGTGCTCAATCCAAAGGGAGAAGCCTGCACTTGCTGCATGAAGTGTCGATGTGGCAGTGGACGGAAGAGTTAGGAGAAATAGATGATGATGTTAACAGTTATTGAAGAACTGTGCAAAAAAAGAGCTGCACTATTTCCATGCATTAATTATGCAGCTGGAAGTTGCGTCAAGAAGCATCTGTTGACTTCAGAAACTTTGCTGTTTGGATGTTCCTTTTAGGATGCTGGAAACTAACTTTTTAGCTGTATTCTAATGGGATTTAGGGTGCTTTTTTACAGGATAAGTGAAGGCTTTCTGTCTTCTGAGTTGGATGCAGTCTGTGACTTCCTGTGTGTGACTTTTAGGAAGGTGATTTTGTGTGTGTAGGGAGAGATCTGTTATTTTTGTGAGTGAAAGCTGTTAGGTAAGCCTCCAAAAGGACTATCTAATACGTAAGTAGTAAAAGGATACCTGCCCTATCTGAGATTTTCATTTCCCAAGCATTTTATAGGTACATCAGAAAAATATAATGTATCTGGATAATCGTATATCACAGTGTATCCAGAAGAGCTCACTTGAAATCTTTTTTCCCCCTTTTTCTTAAAAGGTTATTTGTCTTATTTCTAACAATTCTAGTCATTTGTAAAACTCAAAAGCTTTGCACATGTATCTGACTGGCGATGACTCTGTTTGGTATACTTGATGTCAAACAAGGTTTTGCCAGGGACAGGTTTCTGTTAAATTCTTCAGTCTTTGAGGTGAAGTCACATACTGCTGCTTGTTAGGTAAGATTCCTTACTGAGTGTCTGCTCTTTTGCCACCTTTCACCAAAGTCTCTTAAAAAAAGAGAAAAAGGTAGACAACCAATTTGCAAATGCAATTGCAAATCATCCTAGGTTTCCTTCACATGTACATATATGCAGAAATTTGCAGATAATGGAAAGGTGTTTCTTAAAGATGCTTAGTCATTCTCAATTTTTGTTCCTCTGCTGCCAGGCAAAAATTTATAGTTCTACCAGACCTGTTTTTAACTATTATTTTTTTCACTTGACTAACAGCCTTGCAGTAACATAAATATTGCAAGACCACTTCATAACTACTGAGCTTTTGAATGAACACAGATTTTGACAAGAGTTCTTTAATTACCCAGGACCAAATGGTAGACTGCTAATCTTTACAGGAACTTTATTATAATGGTTCCTAAGGAAGCTTGTGCATGAAAACCGTTGTCTCTCTGCTTAGACTGAACTGGAGGGCTGTTCTTAATATAAAATTAGGTAAAGTGTCCTAGTATTCCAAAGCGGTGGAATACCAGAAGTGGCACTTTTATACCAGGAGATTGTGTAGATGCCATTTTCACATATTTTGACATGAGTAGGTTTTTTTGTTTGTTTGTTTGTTTTGTGGGCTCTTGTGCAATACTATTGTAACATCTATACTAGTAGTTTAGGAGATAACTAATTTTTTAGTTTTGGGTCTCTCACTAAGGACTTCCTCTCTTACTGTTGCAAAAACCACTGGCATTGAAAGATACAGCTTGTGAAATGGAGACAGACATGTTCCTTCCACTGGCAGCAGAAGGATGTATTTTCACAGGAAATTGTTGTTCAGTAATAGTGCTGTAGTTCTTCAGCCACTTAGATAGATGAACTACAGTCAATAACATTATAATATATATATCTTGGTATATGGTGAAAACACTCACATTTGCAAATAAGGGACTATGTGTTACACAGCAGTTTCCCTGAAATGTGAGGAATATTAAGTAAAATTGCATGGGAGAGGTTTAGAAGGTTAGTTCCTTGCTTACAGGAATTATTCTGCCTAAGACAGACATAGTTAAAGTAATTTCTGTTCCCAGTTTATTTCTTTACCCATGTCCTCCTATCTTTCTCTGCACTACATTGGCGACAATATCCTTTCAATATTTTTGTTTTTCCTGGCTTGAACATTTGTCTATCTATTCTCAGTCTCATTTCTGTGAAATAAACTGATTTTAAGAAAAAAACCCAAACAGAGCCTTTTGTCAAGTAAATGGTAAAACTGATATGGAGCAGCAACCACCAGTGTGTTGTGGAGAGATAGCTAGGGTTATAATCATTTAACACAGATCTGCTGTAACCACAGTCCAGGTAACCATGCCCTTGGGCAGGATTATCTGTTTAGTTTAAAATATCTGGAAGGTAACTTTCCAGAGACACTTTAGCAACATTACTCCTACTGTGAGGCCCTTTGCTCCCTAATGGCGTCATCTGCTTCCTAAATGTCAATGCAGTGTTTGACTGCTGCCTGTACTTTGATTCTGTACAGCATTACTCTATAAAAGCTAAAGGTTACTGTTCTACTGGTGGAAAGTGTCTGAATGATTTGCAAGAGCAAAGCTAAAATCATAAAAGGAAGGAACTCAATAGATCAGGGGATGCCTTAAGACATACTGGTATAAAATTAATCAAAAAAGCCGTTCCACCCCCTGCTCCCCCTCTCAGCCAACATAAAGGTTGGGAAAAATAGAGGAAACAACAAAGAAACCATTTCTGTATGAGACAGATGGCATTTTGAATGTTTTGAAGATACAATTAAGTATTTTTATGGCAGGATATAACTTTCTGCAACTTTTCTAAGTCCTGTAGTTAAATTACTGGTACTGAATATTAGTTTTGTGTAGATAGCTAAAGATTTTTTTTTGTGTGTGTGTGTGTGTTTTCTTTTTTTTTTTCTTAGCCTAAATCCTTTAGGTTATTGTGCAGGAAATATAAGTTCTTTGAATCCGATGAACTAGCTATTTATAGAACTGAAGAACAAATTTTAATGCAAAAATTAGCTGAGGCACTGAGAACAGTTTCAGCAATTATTTTAGTGTGTGCATGTCTGACTATGGCAAAAGAAAATACACTTCAAACTCTGCAACAAGCAACCATATGGAATAATAGCTGTAGGGGTCTGCAAGAGAAATGGTGTTACATATCTGAAGTTTTCTTGTCAGCTTTTCAGCTCATTTATATTAAGCTATAATTCCCTGAGGAGTCAGGAGCTAGAACTGGGGTGTCTGGTATAGATCTGACACAAAGCTGCTGGGGGCTTAAAGGAAGAACAGTTGTTCCTTGTGAAAGGCAGTCAAGTATCAATACTGAATATTCGAATTTCAATATTGGATGAATAGAAAGAAGTTGGTTTCCTTATCTCTGGCAGTTAAGATATTGTGCTAACTTTTATCAATGCATCCATAAACGTTGTCTTTAAAACCTTTCCTTGGCAGCCATCTTTTGAAGTTCAATATGAAACTTCCAAATTATTGAAAGAAGAATAAAAGAAACCCTTTAACTACTTAAGTTTAGAGTAATTTAATTGGCAGCTTCAAACAGGTGAGATATTTCCTGTATATATTCTCATGATTAAAGAAGGAAAGAAAAAAAATACTGCTATCCTTTAAATTGCCCCATTATTTTCTATTGCTTTAATATTATACACAAGTGTTTATAGCATACAGAAGTACTACATCATCTTTTATTATGTAAACATGTAAATGGCTGTGGACTGCCTGGCATGGAGATCACTAATACAGGAAGTTGCATATAAGTGACAATTTTTGATTCCAAGTTCTCTGCTGTATGTGGGATTTAGGTGGCATTTTTTTCAGGTACTGTGTACAAATTGTCTGTCAAGCTGAGTTTCCTTCCATGAAGTCCCTCTGCATACTTTAATGAATACTTAATAAGGCAAATCATCCAGTGTCTGACAGGCTACCTGTGCTGTGGTAATCTGTGCAAGCCAGATCCTTGTTTCTCTTCCTTTGCTCATTTACTATTCTGTCTCAGTGGTTGAACACAAACCTCCCCTACCGCTGCAGCTTAAATGTAGCCAGTCACTTTAATGATCTGACTGATGGTCAAATACAAGAAACATGAGGATAAACATCCTCTGCCAAGAGAATCTCCATCAGCACCTATTGTGCATGGATGTGAGCTAAGCAGTGGCTGATTTCTTTGCTGCCCAGCGCTCTGCACCAGCAGAATCGTGCCTGCGACAGTCAATGCATGCCCTATGCCTTTTACACACCACGCTAAAGTCAGAGGCAAGACTGTTTAACCTAACCAATATCTAATTATTACACAGTCTTCTCTCATTTTAAGGTTGTTTCACCCTTTCCCTTCTTTTTGAATTGTATTCTTCCTAGAAATCTCTTTGCAGCAGCAACAGCACCTTGCAAGGCTGATGGCTGGAGATGAAATGTGGTGTTTGATTTCTCCCAATATCTGACAATCTGTGCAAATGCCAGTGTGCCTATTTGAGTTAGCTTAAGAATGTACATTCTCTCCGCCCCCCCCCCCCCCCCCCCCAATATGCAGGATGATATTTAAGAAAACATAGTTCTTATATTAAGTGAACTTATGGGTGATTAAGAGCAAACAGAATGTCAAGAAAAGGTTATGGACTAAAATGTTCCTCATTGTAATTCCACATTTTTTTCAGTAAACTCCTCCATCATGTTCTAATAAAAACACCCTGCTGCATAAAACTTGGTTTCTGACATTCCTTGTGTCAGTTCTTTCCTGAAAACAACAAAAAAATTATTCTTGGTTTGTTTATTCCTGAAAGAAAGCTAGTTTACCTGGAGCCTGCTATTCACTGTTTAGATAAATTAATGGTGTTTTACCCTAGATCTTGAACCTCTGCATCAGTCAGAGCAATGGGTGTCAGCTTCAGTCTCTGTCACCAGGCTGAAAATCTGTATTTGGTCACCGGGAACAATCTTCCCAATAGTTACAAAGGCAATCTGTAGAATGTAACTATTATTTTCTCAAGAAGAGATAGTTATTTTATTTTCACGGGAAATTATGCAATGTAGCAGTACCGCAGATTTTGATAGTTACAGGTGGAATTTTTTACAGCACTGTATAAGACACTTATCAAAACCTTTCTTCTAGTGAAGGTGCATAATCTAATTAACATGAATTATTGGTTAGCCTTCATTCACAGGAACAGTCCTACTTCTGCCATCCTCCCTCTCTGGGAATTGTGTGTTCCTGCTCTCCCTCTTATGTCAGCACTAGTGCTTGCCTGATCCAATGGTGAGCTGGTGCAAGACACTAAATGGAAGAAAAGTATTTCTTTTTTGTTAGTTCTCTGTTGTTTATCTTCCAGGATTGGTTTGCCATAGAGTCAGCTTGGTACCTATGCAACTATGAAGAAAATAGGATGAGTTCCTGGTGGGGATGTGGGACTGGGACAGTGAGGGGTCAGGACCACCACTTCATACAGCAGCTGCCTGCTATATTGGTTTGGTGGTACTGCAAAACAGCATCTCTCAGGAGTCTTTCTCTTGACATTTGTTGACAACAACAACTTTCAGCATAAATTACCTTTGATTAATCCATATATGTTCATTTTTTTCTTAACATTTTGGTATTGCAGTCCTCAGAAGTTGTTAATTTAATATTAGAATCATAGAATCATAGAATCATTTAGGTTGGAAAAGACCTTTAAGATCATCAAGTCCAACTGTTAACCTAACACTGTCAAGTCCACCACTAAACCATGTCCCTAAGCACCACATCTACACATCTTTTAAATATCTCCAGGGATGGGGACTCAACCACTTCCCTGGGCAGCCTATTCCAGTGCCTGACTACCCTTTCAGTGAAAGTTTTTCCTAATATCCAACCTAAACCTGCCCTGGTGCAACTTGAGGCCATTTCCTTTTGCCCTATCCCATGTTACTTGGGAGAAGAGACCGACCCCCATCTCACTACAACCTCCTTTCAGGTAGTTGTAGAGAGCAATAAGGTCTCCCTTCAGTCTCCTCTTCTCCAGACTAAACAACCCCAGCTCCCTCAGCTGCTCCTCATAAGACTTGTTCTCCAGACCCTTCACCAGCTTCATTGCCCTTCTCTGGACACGCTCCAGCACCTCAATGTCCTTGTAGTGAGGGGCTCAAAACTGAACACAGTACTCGAGGTGCGGCCTCACCAGTGCAGAGTACAGGGGGATGATCACCTCCCTAATCCTGCTGGCCACACTATTCCTGATACGCGCCAGGATGCTATTGGCCTTCTTGGCCACCTGAGCACACTGCTGACTCATATTCAGCCACCTGTCAACCAGCACCCCCAGGTGCTCTTATGCCAGGCAGCTCTCCAGCCTCGCTTCCCCCAGCCTGTAGCGTTGCATGGGGTTGTTTTGACCCAAGTGCATGACCCGGCACTTAGCCTTGTGGAACCACATACAGTTGGCCTCAGCCCATCGATCCAGCCTGTCCGTATCCCTCTTTAGACCCTTCCTACCTTCAGGCAGATCAACAATCCTGCCCAACTTGGTGTCGTCTTACTGATGGTGCACTCAATCCCCTCATCCAGATTGTTGATAAAGATATTAAACAGGACTGGCCCCAATACTGAGCCCTGGGGAACACCACTTGTGACTCGCTGTCAACTGGATTTAACACCATTTACTGCAACTCTTTGGGCCCAGCCATCCTGCCAGTTTTTTACCCAGCAAAGAGTATGTCCATCCAAGCCATGAGCAGTCAGTTTCTCCAGGAGGATGCTGTGGGAAACCGTGTCAAAGGCCTTACTAAAGTCCAGGTAGACACCATCCACAGCCTTTCCCTCATCCACTAAGCGGGTCACCTTGTCATAGGAGATCAGTTAGTGAAGCAGGACCTGCCTTTCATAAACGCATGCTGACTGGGCCTGATTACCTGGTTGTCCTACACATGCTGCGTGATGGCATTCAAGATGATCTGCTCCATAACCTTCCCCGGGACTGAGGTCAGGCTGACAGGCCGGTAGTTCCCTGGACCATCCTTCCAGCCCTTCTTGTAGATGGGCATCATGTTTACTAACCTCCAGTCAGCTGGGACTTCCCCGGTCAGGCAGAATTGCTGATAGATGATTAAAAGTGGCTTGGTGAGCACTTCTGCCAGCTCCCTCAGTACCCTTGGGTGGATCCCATCCGGCTCCATAGACTTGTGTGTGTCTAAGTGGTGTAGCAGGTCACTAACCATTTCCCCCTGGATTGTGGGGGCTTCATTCTGCTCCCCATTCCTGTCTTCCAGGTCAGGGGCCTGGGTTCCCCAAGAACAACTGGTCTGACTATTAAAGACTGAGGCAAAGGCGGCATTAAGCAGCTCAGCCTTTTCCTCATCCTTTGTTACTATGTTTCCCTCTGCATCTAATGAAGGATGGAGATTGTCCTTATCTCTCCTTTTGTTGCTAATGTATTTGTAGAAATATTTTGAAACATTGATCAATCAATGCAGTGGTCTGGGTTGATACATGAAGAATTTTCCTAAACAGTGAAATTTAGAAAGTTACATCTCCTGAAGATAATCAGAGTACTAAGCAGAATAGTAGTAGCAATTCCATTCCATATAAACTAAAAGATGCATTTTCTTCCCTAGCTAAATCAAAATCACTTGAGTTTTGTTTTCAAAATGGAAAAACACCCTTTTAGCAGTGGTTGCTGTACTTTGCCTGCCTCACTTTTCATGCAAAATTTCAGTTTACAACATAGGAATTTCAAACTGATGAGGCTAATATCCTGCAAGAAAAATACCAAAAACAAAACCAAAAATGTTTGAAACTACAGAGTAATAATACAAAAAAAAAAATGTGAATTTTAATAAACCATATCTAGAGACTAAAAGTTAAAAAAGAAACTAATTTTATTCTACTTATTGCCAGAAAAGGATAATAGATACAAATACAGCACTTTGGAGAGAATGAAATTACCTGATGATCACCCATTGAAACCTGTTGTGGAAAGGAACTTGAATCAATATCTCAATAGATTACATGGAAATACCTGAAGCAGAAGCTTAGAGACTGTAATGAACTTTTCTGCCATGTGCACAAATATAAATTCACATGTATTATGCTGCTGACATTAGACCACAGTGTATTATATTCTGTCCGCTGCTGTCCCAATGGTCCGTTTATAACATCTATGTTAATTCTATTGTCTCTGCTCTCAGAGCAGTGATTATCTCCTATATTTATATAGCTTTTACCATGTGTTGAACTCTGGCTTAATAGGCAGAGATCCTAACACAGGTAGAAAGTAAAATTTTGTTGTTTAAGGGGTTTGACTATGGAATTGGATGCTCAAACTTTCCCAAATCCCTGTTGTTACACATGATGGTTCTGAGAACATCATTACATCAAATCCTTTAGGCAGTTGTCCAGACCTTGATGTCTATGCAGATTACATAAGTGAATATATGCTGGTTTTATCCTGAATCAGAAATCAATGACTTCTACATCAACTTAGGAAAAGAACTTTCCAAAACCTCAGTAGGGCAACATAAACATGATTTTTTTTCATTAGTTAATTACAAAAATACTTGTGAAATCTTGACATTAGATACTAGATTTTTGTTTTATTGAACAATCTCAGCACTTACACTAACTTCCCCATTTTGCCAAAGATCTAGGTTATTTCTTGGCAAACTGTACATTACCCAAGCAAAAATGCTATGTGCTACTCCAAAAAAACGAACCTTAAAAATCCTCCTCAAACATCAGCTTCTAGTGAACTACAAATCACAGAGATTTTTGTGCCTTTCTCCTGGTTTTGTAAGCAATTAAAATGTGTGTTTGTTCACTTAAATGTTTGCTCAATAATTAAGCTAAATGACGCAAGATTGTGTTTTCTTTTACTTTGATCAGGTGTTAGACTTAATTGCTTGCTGAATGGACTGATATGGCATTGCAATTTAAAAGGAAGATTATGAACGGGGCTTTGCCTGGTATCTTTTGGGAAATGTTCTGAAAAAAAATAAGCCTTGTAGTTTGTGTCAAGTGTTAATGATTTGTTTTTAAGGGCAACTTTTGTGAACCCCTGTGATTAATCTAGGGCTAGATAGAGGTAACGTCACTAATAGAGAGCAGCTAGCTGTGCTTGCTATAAACATGTCTTTCTTCTTGTGAATAGGTTATAAACTTTGCCCTGTGGCTGGTTCTGCTCTAGTAAATGCAGATACTTTAGTTAGCAATGGAGTTTTCATCTTCTCTTTGCTAGATGCTGGCTGGAGCCCATATATTCTGATGAGAGGAGAAACTTGTTTTGTTGCTGTATATTGCATAAAACAGTTGGAGTTTTATGTAAAAGATAATGCTAAATTTTCCCAAGGGAAGTGAGGGAAGAAGAGGTTTTGGGAAGGAGAGGAGGGGCTCCTTTATAGCTGTCTGGCACAACACGATTTGCTCAATGATGTAATTATTCTGTCATGTACTGTTTTTCAAGATTGCAGGTGCAAGATGTCTCAGAATCTGGTGACACGCATGCTGTGATATAGCTCTGTGTCCCCACTGTTTTGTTCAGCACTTGTTGGCTCTCAAACTTTTTATTGCAACATATGGCTGTCTGATGTTAGCATTTCACTGTGGACAACATAATGAACTTCCTTCCAGCAGTCTATTGCTCCCATAAGCCTCGTGCTAGCTGAGCAGTAGTGAACTTTGGCAAATATAGTGCTTTTCAGAAAAGCTTGACATGAATGTCTGGAATGTGCACAAGGACCCTCTCCAACCTCCCCTCCCTAATTAGAACTGCAAAATCTTAGGTTTTGTTCAAACTCCACTTAGGCTCTGGCTTATTTTGATTTTTTAAAATGTTATTATTATTTTCTTAAATATCTAGGTTTTGATGGCTTTGCTATCGCTTCACCAGAGGAGCAGAGGACCTTCTCCATGGTTTTGGTTTCTATTCTTAAGTCAGCTGGTGAGGTAAAGGATCACATATTGAAATTTTGAAGTTGTGGTCCAATGCCTTAATGATAAGTAGCCCTGTTACCTTTTTTTTTTTTTTTTTAATCCTATGTTAAGTTGCGAATTTTTACTAGCTTTTGTGTGAAATGATAAACTATTTCTTCTTACTTTGATCTGTTCTATTCTACTTCCACAACTTCTCGTATTTATGGGCTACATTAAATATTTTGGCAAATTGATAGTGTTTAAAATTGTTGCCAGCTGCAGGCAAACACTAAAGATTTTGGAAGTTTAATAAACTACCATGGAACCTGTATAGCTACATGTATTTCTTAAGGGGGAAAATACTGCACTGTTTAGGAGTGTAATTTTTGAACTTCATCATCTATTTTTGGAAAAAGGAACAGAAAGTTCAATGGAGGAACTGAAATGTGACCATAAATCATGGTGATATATCTAAGTGGAAATGAGCTGTTTATATAGGTTTTGTAAAACTGTGTATATTTATGGAAATAGATCAGAAAGTACCCATTGGTGATCTCTTTTGAGCAATTGGTGATTTGGAGGAATGTTGTCACGTACTGCCTGGGTTAGGAAACTGGCCTGAAATTTTCATTATTTCAGAGATGCTGCCATACTTTAAAGCCAGTAGTGGTATAGTAATGTGTCTTTTTGATAGTATTAAAGTGAAGGTTAATTCACAGTTGCTCTCATGTTGAGCTACAACTTTCAGCCATTTCTTAAATACTTTAGAAAATTAGAAATGAGACTGTTAGAAATATTCCAATGCATGCAAGAGGAAGGATCAACATTAGCCACTCAGAAGAAACATTTAGAGGACAATCCCCCCCCTCCTTGCCTGGCATTTTCTTAAGACTCAGTCTTCCAGTACAATCGTCAGAAATTCAGAATAATATTTTTTGATATTTTAGTCAGATAGGACTCAAAAATTTCACCTGTCCATTAAGTCCAGTCCTTATTATGTAATCACCATGTTTTATATGTTTGTTTTCATAAATTCATTGATCTTCTCAAAAACAATGGGGTATTTTGCTATTGCTGCTTCCCCTGGCAGTCTGTTCTGGTACTTGAGTGCTCTGATGGTTAGCAGTATGAAAATTTCTATGTTAAGTTAATTCTTGGCTGTGGGGTTTTTTTGTTTGTTTGGTTGGGGTTTTTTTTGTTCTTTGACTGAATAGCGTGAATTCAATTACATCCTATTTCTGTTCATCATGGGTAGTGCTTATAAAGCTTAAGTGGCATTGAGGTTTCTACAATGCCACAAATTTAAAATCCAGGAAAAATATAGTATTTAGTCAGACTGTAAAGACTGAATTAAATTAACTGCTTGATGGTTGATTTCAGCTGTATAACAACTTTGCTCTGAACCCATGAAAATCATTAGGTGCAATTTGAATGCTGGAGGGTAATCTAAGGATGCAGTCCAATGATGTCAAAATTTTTAAGCATAACAGCCTAAGCAGTTGCTGTGAAAAGGTTATAGAGCTGCAAGCAATATAGGTGAACAGATTACCCGGACCACTTTGTACCATTTATACTGTATAGGTAATAAAAAGGACAGTGGAAACTACTGCTTGAGGAGCTTCTTAGGTTGACTAAATCCCTAGTCAAGGGACAACATTTATATTGATTCCAATGGCAGAAGAAGAGTATTCAGTTCTGAAAGCATTTTATCACCTTGCTATCTTGTGATATGTATGAGATTTAGGGTTTGATCTCTGCTGTAATAAAGATTATTTGTTTTTATGTTAACTGTATGTTAATGTTGACTATTAGTAGTGCTGGTCTAAGGAACAACTGAGAAACCACAGCTGCTGATCTCCCTCTCTAGTGTCTTGAAGTGCTGGATAGAACATTTGTGGTCAACTGAAGCCAGCCAAGCTATTATGTTTCTCATTTCTGTTAGGGAAACAGTCTCTGGAGTGATTAGGAAATATCGCGTGCTGACAAATCTGAACCAGATACAGCAGGCATTGCTCAACAGATAGTCTAGGGGTTCTGAGGAAAGACCAGGGTGATGGAAAGGCTTTGTCCTCACTTCATCCCTATAGCAAAAGTAGTTTATAAAAGATGAAGAGCATGAGGAAGACATTTTAAAAGAATAATCTATTATAGTTTTTAAACTATTGCCGTAGTCTGTTTAGCTTAATAGAGAGACAACAGGGAATATAATGGCACTACCTTATTCTTGACCGTACTTGCCAGGGCAGTGAACACCCTCTTCTTCTGCATCCTGGTGTTTTGGCTGCCTGGTCCCCAGACCAAATTTGATATGGCATCTGTATGGCCTTGTGTTAGTGATCTGTCTGAGCAAGAGGTTTCCAAAGCCTTGATAGGAACTTGTTGTCCTCATCACTTGGGTGATGCTTTTAAGCTCAGGCTCTCACCATTGGGATCTGCCTGAGCAATGCTGCAGCTGTGCCTATGCCTGGCCATGTGTCTTGCCGCACCTTGGCTTTCCGGCTGGCCTTAGACCTGCCTCATCACCATGGACTTCTCTGGAGATCACTGGTCTTCAGATGAACTTCATTACCATCCTCAGGCTCACAATGTTGAGCTTCTGTGGGTACCATGAGTCTGTGCCCTTGCCAATGAGGGTACTGCCCTGCCGGGCTTGTTGTCACCCCCAGCTGCTAGCTTGCCTCCCTTTACTGAGCAACCCCCTCCTGCTACTCCCTTCCGATAGCTGCCAATACATCTTTTTAGCATAAAGATTCCCAGTTTGCAGCCATCTTGTGGTGATTTGCAAAACAAAAGATTTTTTTATAGCATAGTTTTTCTTCAGTGTTTTACAGTTCCACAAGAGAAATTTACTGATAAAACAGGTCTGTTCCATCTCCTGATATTTGAGGTCAAAGTGTATGGTGTTTGAATGAATGATTGAATGATTGAATGATTGAAACATTGAATCAGAGTGTGTGATGGGTACAACAGTGTTCTTTTTTTTCTTAAATGCTTTGAAGTATATTGGCTAGCAAAGGAACGCATGCTAGAATATGGATGTGCTTCCAATTATCCTAATGGACTACAGTGCTCCACAAAATCATTAAGGTAATCACACATGCTGATGACTGTGCCCTTGAAGCAGACATAGCAAAACATGGAGCTGATTGTGAATAAATTGGCATAACCAAGAGATAGCTAGCACACAATTTCTACACTGGCCTTTGTGAAGTAAGTTGTATATAGATCCATAATTATAGCTGGAGCACAGAGGGTTAAAGGCACCTGCAGATTAGCCCATTTTGCCAGCACCTTATTCAGTGATACCCTCTCATATAAGGCATTGAGAAATCCAGAACCAATGCTTCTTTGGTTAACAGTCAGGCAAAATTTGGATTTAGGGTTACCTGAACATGAGTCCTCTGTTTAGGTACCAGTCTTGCCTTTGCTGTTGATGGGTATATATGGCTTTTGGCTGTGTTCAGACTGTATGCTATCTTATGTATAATGCAGCAGAGTATAATCTGTAACAATAACATTGTGGAGTGCTGCAGGATCCTAAGGATTGATATCCTAACAGTCACAGGATAGTTTTGGTGGGCTGGGCATGTATTGGGAATGAAAGACATCAGAATGCTGAAGTAGCTTTTCTCATGGTGAGGATGAAGTATTGCACTGAGTAGCATGAGACTGAAATCAATAGCTTGGAAACTGTAGATAGCAAACTAGCACACAGTCATTTCAGTTAGTGGGGCTCAGCTGGGGAAGTAAAAGACAGAGCTAAGGGGACAGGATGGGAATCAGAGTTTTCTGGGGGTGGGATGAGAATTAGAGATTTCAAGCATAGTTGCTAAAAACTCTCCTTTACCTGTTCATTAATTGGACATGAGGTTGGGTGAGTTGCATTCATATATGAAAGAGAGAATATTCTCAGTCAGGTCATTTCTGTTTAATGAAGTGCTACCGCAACCATCGCTGTACTAAGTGTTACGGTGTCAGTAAAACACAAGACTAATTACAGGCCTGCAGAGAGTCTTCAATGGCAGTGGTGATAGTATAGCCCTGTACTCTGCTGTATAGTCCCGAGCCTGTTTCAATTAGACCTAATTAGTTCCTTCCTCTGTGCATTCAAACCAAAGACATCTCGGTTTAGCTACTTCCTTCTGTTTTCGACATGTATTGTAGTTACTTGCTCTTGCTTAAAGCAAACCTTATTGATTTGTAGTATCTCTATGTCTTTGTTTCACATCCTTGTACAAAACATTGTTCTAGTCCAAAAGGTACCTGTAAAAAAGAATATTATAGGAATGTAAGTCAGTGTGCCAGGTAGATCATCAAATCAAAGACTTTGAGTTCACAAAGGCCTACAAAAAACTTCACGGCATCTGACAACAAATCTGGAACAGGTGCTTAAAGATTATATGTCCAACTTGAGGTGTCAAGGCACTCACCAAAGGTTGCTTAGTGTTCTAGTATTGTTAAATACAGCATGTGGATACACAGAATACAAGGGATATGTAGATACTTGGAATGTAAGGACATCTGGTTTGTGGGCATATCTGATTAACAAGTATTCAACATTAAAACAGAAGACTAGAGACAGAAACAGTAATAAACCTGACCTAGATACACAAACACTAAGGCACAGGAGACAAGGGAGACCAAAGACCAAATCTCTCAGGTCACAGATTGAGGAAACACAACTGAAGGAACAACTCAAAGCCTTGGAGATGCTTAACCAACATTTTGTAACTGATAAGTGGGGGAAGATTATATATGAGATATTTGAGGAAGCTTGTGGGATTATGTGAAATTTATCATGGGATGTTATAGAGGCAATGTGGGAATGTACAAAATTTATTCTGTGATGTTTAGGGGAGGAGCCAAAGGCAGGGAAAGGGAGGGATCCAGGTGGGTGGAAGGAGGAACAAGCATAAGAAAATAGAAATAAGGACAACAAAAGGAGACAGTCACCTTTTAACTTGCTTGCTGGTCACTACGTTTGTCTATCTGAGTTCTGTGCCTGATCACTGTAGTCTGTCCTACCTTCTTAAACTCTGTTCCTAACTCTTTTCTGTTTAACCTTGCTGTCTGTGCGGAAGTGCCTCACTAACACACTTCAAGCTGGACTAGCTGACAAGTGGGAGGAGACCAGGATCTTGAAAGACCAAAGGTTAGACCTGAGGCCAAGGTTAAACAGGGTCATGGGTCTGGGCACAGATGGTCAACCTATGGGTCTGTTCTTGGGACCTGCAAATGTAGGAGTAACTGCAAATAAAGAGTGAAGTTGTGTGAGTGTCCACTAGTAAACTGATCAGCTGAAGAGGGGGAACTGGGCTGTGTTGTTCATGTCTCTGTAAGTGCTGTGTGTGCTTACATGAGTGCCATCAAAGGCACTGCTCACTTTGTGGATGGCTGTCTGCATTTTGCTTGTGCCTGTTGGGAACACATGCTCAGCCTCACTGCTGGCTGGACCTAAAAAGACCACAGCAAACAGACTGGGGAAGAAAATCACCTTGATCTTGAAGTCTACCATATCCAGGTTCCCTTGGCAGGAAGGAAGCCACATCCCTACACTATAAAGAGAAGCAAAAGAATCTAAAGAAAAAGTTGCTCTTGGTATGAGTTGGAGCACAGATTCCCTTCTGACTTTACTTCTAATGACTGATTAATCTTGTATGTTAGAGAAGCCTCTAATCAGGTGAGAGACTTCATTGTCACTTGATACTTCACAGCTCTCCTTTCCATTTGGTTTCCAGCTGTGACTGATCGCTACCCTTTCCCAAACTTCCATTTGTCTTTAACACACCTGCAGCTTCAAAGGGGAGAAGAACACTTCCTGGGTCAAGAAACCACTTTTAAAAACCTAGACATATGGGCTGAATTACAAATGGCTCCAAAATTCAATGTTAAAAAATAAAATAAAATATCTTCCCACACACTCCCTGGTAATAATCAACAAGAGAGAAAAAAATAGACTTGAATATGTAATTTCTCTATCCCATCTCTGCTTTCATTCTCTTGCTTAGTGTAGGCACATTCAAGGAATTCAAAAGTTTTGCTATTAATCAGTAAAGGCTTCCTGGTGATCCACTGGCATTTCATGAGCCTCACAAACTTTTGTTTTCATTCTTTTCCTTCTAAAGAACAGGTAATTAGTACATTTTCTTGTGCTTTTAGTGATAAGACAGTGGAGATTCCAAATGTTCTCATTTATACTGCCAAAATACATTCAGAGCTGTGACATACATTTTTTCGTTCTGTGTTTACTAGTAGTTTCTCATGCCATGAACCATCAGCACGCTCGTGTTAAGTACTAAGCCTCTCTTCTCTTGGACACTCTTATGTATTCAAGCTTCACGGTTGTAGATTTTGTTCTCAGAGTAGTGTGTTTTCTTTCTGTTATTGGAGGTGGGGGAGGAAAGCATCTTCTAGACGAATTGACTAGCACACCTGGGGGAAAAAAAAAAAATTACTTGAACTATCAAGGACCTCTGTGCCTCCTGACCCCTAAGTAAGTAGAGCTCCTTAGCAGCCTTTCTGTGTCAAGAATCAAGGTCCTTTTCTTCTCTGCAAATTGAAGCACTGTAACCTTCTGTTGGTAAGTGATTTGTGTCAACTACATTTTGCTTGAGTACATAATTTCTCTTAATTCAATTGCAGGATACTGTAGATTTTATGGTTTGAAATCTAGCTTTTGCCTGGGCAAACAAGTCTGACTTGCAGTCAATATTGTCATTGTAAGTAACAACTGTCTAAGTAACAACTGTCTAACTTGCTTTATTTGACAGAGTTTTCTCCATTTTTTCCCTTTCATTAACTATTCCACTGGGATAAAACTTATGTTAAATGACGAAGAGTTAAAGTAAATATTTTAAAGTTGTCTTATATTTGCAAACCTGAGTGACAGTATGGACTTATGTTTTTGTGCAAATGGTTTGAGAACAAATTTTACTTGTGCTACTGACAGTATAATTTGAATAATCTAAAAGCATTATGGTCTCAGTTGCTATGTTAAAGGACTTTGCCATGACTACAATCTATATATTGACTAACAATTTATATGTATAGTGTAGCAACCCTTCTCTGAAACCCAGTCAAGCGTCTAGAAAAATATAAACAGCTGAAAATGATGCTCAGAAAATTCTGTTCCCCCTTTGAGGAATTATATCTTGCAACTGAGAAGTAGAACTGCAGGGTGCTCTGGCTGAATTGATTCATATATATCCAGATCACAGATTAAGAAATGTAACATATGAGTCATGAGCACTTGGTGCAATTTTGAAGCAAGTAGAAATCATGCCTAGTGCATGTTGTTTTTATTAGCCTGAAGTGAAGAGATTTAAATACGATATTTTTTTCAGTGATCATTTCACTAATGATTTCTGTAAAAAGTTTTTCTTCTAGTTTTTTGCTTTTAAATATTTTGTAGCACATAGCAAAGTCTCAGTCTAAATCCCAAATTATTCCTTGAATGATAAAGGCTTAAGGACCAATATTTTTGTGATCAAAGGCTGGCAACGCGCATTTTATTAACTTATAAACTTAGGGAACTTAGGCAATAGAAATACCATAATGTTGTTTCATTTTTTAATATATTTTTTTTATATATAGGAATACAGAATACATTAAATAAAACATTTAAAGCTAGGTTGTTTGGGTGGGTTTTTTTGTTTATTTACTTATAAGTGCCCAGGTGTAGTTCTGGTCACCAGTCTACTGGATTCTAAAAGCAACCTGTCTTGCAGAAATGTCAGATGATGTATAATTAATGGAATTAGTTGCCTTTCTTGAAAACTAGAGTAATTGCTTTCTTGTCTCCCTGATCATGTTTTCTGTGCAAGACAACCTTGTAGACCGCTAACACTTGTCTAGTCATACTCAAGAACAGCTGTTTGAAGAAAAGGGCAGATTGTGTATCAGCTTCTTTGATTGTTGCTCTTTTATCTTATGATTTCGTCTGTTGTTTCCTTAAAAATTTTTACTTTTAGTTTTTTTAACCATTATTCTTCCCCATTAGTCTGACTCTGTATTACTTGTTAGGACTAATGTTGTTCCTTTTCTGCTTTAGGTAATGAAACACTGGACAGATATATACCTGTGTTCTTTAGAAATTAATGCTATTACTTTACATACCATCAATATTGAACATACAGTAACAACAGTTTCAGTGCAATGTGATGCTACTGGATAGAAGCACAATACAGAAAGGTGAAAAAAGATTCTTCTTGTCTTTCCCTCATTCTTCTCTTGAGAGAAAAACAAGTGAAGTGGAGGGATAGGAGCTTTTTAAACAACAAAATGTCCAAATCAAACTTTTGAAGCCCAACAGAACAAAGCGAAGTGTTTCATGTGACTGCAGAAAAGTAAGTTGTATAGATGAGACCTGCATGACAACAGGAAATCCAGAGCATGTGGCTGAGGATAAAATAAGAGCAATTTGAGAAAGAAAAATATAGATAAACCAGATTTTCATTATAAAAAAAAAAAAATGACAGTATCAGGATGATATAAAAAGTCTGTGTTGTAAACTGCTCTTTGTTTGAATAACTGAGGCTGTTCTGATTTTCTTGCAGGCTGTCTCTAAGGCAGTCTTCACAGATGCACAACAAACTTCTAGTGGGAATACTTTTTTATTGCCATACAGGTTCTTAGTATAAAGTAGTGTAGTTCAGTGCTCAAGAGACAGATACATGTATTGGTGTCCAAAGTTAAGCAAAACCTAGATATTAGCACACAGTACTGCACAAAATCTAGTTTCTTCGTGCAAGGAAAGTATTAATGCATCCTTTGCAAATGTTTGCTCTTGTGAATGAACGCACACACTGTAAAGACAGTCAAGATTTAGTATTACATTTTCATATGACAATAATTAAAAAGAGGAGCAATGCCCAAGACACATCTGAATTTAGTCTTTCTCAACAAAAGTGACTCATTCTTTGTGTTATGATATGCATTATATGTGGAGTCAAAAGTGCTGCGTGTAGCTTCTAGCAGAAACTGACAGTACTGTGGCGACTGAGGACTAGAAGAATGTGCATATAGTTTATAATTTCATTAAAAGTTTGTATAAACATACAAACCTAAGACTTGAGAAAGGTTGAAAATACACAAATTTCAGACTTGAGAAAAGTTGGAGAATCTGTATTTCACTGCTTGTGGCAAGGAAGTGGATGAAAAACCTAAACTGAGAAACAAGAATGAGCATGAAACATTAAAATTTGAGAAATGCATTCTTGTGGGTGAGGAATGGTTTTCACAGATTTTTGGACTACAGCACTGTGTATCTGATTGTCAAGATGACGCAGACCAGTGGCCTGCCACAGAGGTCAGCAAAGTACAGACACTCCAAATCGTTGTGTCCCGAGAGTGCAGGCAGAGCTGTGACCTAGAGTAAGCCCCAGGATATGTTTCATAGAAAGGGAGTGTACTGTAGAAAGTCATGTTACCTTGCCTTCTGTCACTGTTAATCTGGCCTTAATAACAACTATTTTAAGAAGCTGTTTGCAAGCACATGCCTTGTTATAGTCACTTGTAGTCCTGGAAGAAGGAAAAAGGTGAAAAACGAAGGCAGTAATTTTCGGAATAAGAGGCATCATTCACAAAACATGGTCTGACCAGTCTCTTCTTTCTCTGGCACTGTGTACTGCACAGTAATTTGGGCCTTACCATAATAACAACTCAAAGATAGGTAGTGTTCACTAAATGCAAATCTTATTATGCAAGTATCATAATTTTGTAAGGCACATGGCCAGACTTATGAATACATAATCAGTAGAAGCAAGGGTTAGCTAGAATAAATTTATTTCCTTGCTTGGAATAAAAAACTTAGTATTAGTTTGGTTATAGTGCAATTTCATGACAGTTACTGCTTGAATTACTGTTTGGATCTTTTTGAGTAAAGATAATGAGCTTGGACAGCCAAAGTCATACACGGATAAGAAAGTAAATGTTCTCCTCAGAATTACCTCAGTTACTGAAATGTATTTATATTGCATAACACTTTGCTTGGTTAAACCTGGGCAGAGTTGGAAATGTAGCATAGCGAGGTTTCAGAAGGTATGTATCCAAGATGCATCTAACATGTAAAGTTAGTGTCCAATGCAATTTGAAAGGCTGTCTGCAGCATTACCCTACTGCAATTCTAGTACATCTCTTTCTATTGAAGACTATTTAAAATGAATAATAATGGAGTTCCTCCCTTTGTAAGAGGACATTCCATGGTTTTTCACTTAATGCAGAGCACCAAGTAGAGAAAAATGACAGCTGAAAGTGATTACTACAGTTCTATGTATGTTTGCTTCATTTTACTTTCAGCTCACGTACTGAAAGAGAGAAAAAAAATGAAGCTTTTTTGTCCAAGATTAGATTTCAAGCAGGAAATTCATGACTTGCTAAAAAGGCTTTGGTTAGGTCACCATTGCTGCAGATTTGTGTCAACATTTGATCTATCAAATTTATTTGCACAAAGGATGATGAAAGTAAACTCTGAACTTGCAAAACCATGTTATTAGGAAGTGATTATATTAATTAGACCATCAGATGTCATGTTTTTCTGTCAGGCTTCTGCTTCATTTATAATGGATAAATTAGATCAGCTTTGAAGATAATAGAAGCCTGTATAATGTGCAAGACGCCTGCTTTCTTTCTTTGCTGAAATCAAAATGTACATACCATGTAAAGCACGGGGTTTTAGAGAAAGCAAGGACCCTCCAAAGGTTCATGTGCTGTCCAGGAGAACAAGTTTTACTCCTAATGTTTCTGTAGCTGATGTTCCTGTTCGGGTCAGATTTATGATATGAGTAAAATGCAGCTATACTGGCTGAAGCTGAATGCCTAAAATTGTAATCGAATATGCAGCAGGTGAGCATAAGACATACTAAAAGTAAAGAAAGAACAAAATATCAAGGCCTAGCTGTTCATTCTGGAAACCAGCTGTGGGAGATACCTGTTCTGCAAACACTAGCTTAAAATATCTGTGCTTTGCTCCCCGGGTGTAAATTGTTTATGAATTTTGCTTGTCTGTACTCTGAAGGTGAATAATAAATCAAGAAAGCAAGCTTCCTTAACACATGTACGCATTCCAGGTGTGGTAAGAGAAAAAAACCACCCAGCCCACAAAATCCCAAAATAAAAACACCCCCTTTATATTCAGTGCAAAGTTTAGTACATATTATGAATGAGGACAGTACTGCAAAACAGCATAACACCACCTAATTATTTTCTCAATGTAGTGGTCATTCTGATTAAAAACAATACTTGATAATCTTACTACTGGGGTGCAAGTTTTTTAAAAAATTGTAGTACTAAACCATTTTAGGCAGGAGGTTTACTTTACCTCCATAATTATAAATCTCATGAAATAACTTAATATTCCTATTCAAAAATCTTGTAATCATAACCCTTGCAAACTTGTTAAATGGTAGCAATCAACTGATGTCTTAAAACTGTTTACTCATGAACGGCAATAATCTTGAACATTCATTAGACAATACCTTGCAGCTGGTAATAAAGCCTTAATAAGGCTATGTAGTGGATACACTTGATAAGATTTCTTTTTCACATAGAGTATAAATTTTTGCTTTAACAGTAGACCAAGGCTAAGCATACATAAAAATTTATTAGCTCATGCACAGATCAAGATACCTGGAACACAGCCATTGCCCTGAGCACACATCAGATGAATTAAATAACACATGCCACATAAACAAGTTGGCTTGAATACCTTTCCAGCCCCTGTCTTCAACTAATTCTGACGGCCTGGGGAAGCAGGGTATAGGGGGGAAAGTACCGATGCGTACTGATGGGGGCAGGACTGGATTACATACATACTTCAAACAAAGGTGAATGCTACACCTAGTGAGAGACAGAGAAATGTCTTAATCTACAGTCAGAATTAGTGGTAACTCACTTCCAGTGCTTTAAGGACAGATACTCATCCACACTGGTGTTGACTGATGTTGATATCCATCTCTTCTTGCGTTCTCTGTATTTTCTAAAGAATTTATAAGGGCTGTGTGGTCCTCCTCTGGTCAAGTTTGCAGATTCCCTGACTTCTCCTTTCAAGGAGCAGTTATTTAAACAAGCTTCTTTTGGCTGGAAAATGTTAGCACCATTACCATGAAAACTGATGAAATGTTGCTTGACTACAAGTCCTATTATGCAATACCAAGATGCCGAACTCTGACACTTCAAGTGTTGAGTGTTGTTCATCAGTTGATGCTCAACATCCTGGTGAACTGATGAAGAGGATTTTGGTACTGTTCTTTCAGCAAATACTCTGGCCATTTTGGAGAAGGGCAGATTATCAAACCCAGCACAGGAAGGAAAGAAATTACAAAAATCTTGGTAAGTGAGTAGATTACAGAAACTGTTTCTCTTCCTTCTAATTTTCCTAATGCCTGTTGTTTTCTTTTGATTTTTGATTTTTACTGGAAATTCTGGGAGGTCAAATATAGAAAAGGACTTGTCATTGATACAAACAGAAAAATTTTTACCTACAGATATATGTTAGAATTTGTTCTTGGTCATACTGTTACTCATTCTTTCTTTCTCTGCATTTAAATGTTCTCTATGTACACATGGTCTTCAAAATGTTTCTGAAAAGGAAACCTTTGATGAAAAAAGAAAGCAGAAACTGAGCTATTTTTTCCTTATGTAGTTCTTCATTTGTCTCCCATATATTATTTAAACTTCAGAATTCTCCCAGTTTGACATAGTTCATGGTATTCTTTCTATTATTCACCCACTTCAGCAAAATGTAATCTTTTTTTAGAAAAGTGTTATCTTTGACCTTAATTATGTTGAATGATATTTTTATCACATATGTTCACTCAGTTTTCATGTTTTCAGTCACAAGCGCAGTTCTATCAAGCAGTTTGTAACGTGCAGATTCCTCCATTCACCCATTGCAGAACTATTTATTCAGCTATATAGATTTTCTTTCTTTCTTCATATGTTGAATACGAATGGATTTCTGAAGTCCCTTTCTCAAGTACAGTCTTACTGTTTCATGCTCACCACTTCAACTTTTGCAGCAGTACATGCAATTGTTTTCTGTTTGTAGCCATTTAAACTTCTCTATTCAGATATAGCCATTACCATTTTTTTTTTTTTTTTTGCTATTAAGACATGCTATTTCCATTGGAAATAAAGAATTAAAATTTATGCTTTGTACGCATATCTACTTCCCCATATAGAGACCTTTTTTTTCAATTTATTGCTTCCTTTTATTTTAAAACCTGTTTGGTCTTTTTCACGAGAAAAGTAGATCATAGGAATCATAGAAAAAAAAAAAAAGAGTTGAATGAGCTCTCAGCAGGTCATCTTTACCAACCCCCAGCTCAAAACAGGGCTTGATTCAGAGTTATATCAATTGTTCAAGGTGTTATCCAGTTGAGCTTTGAAAATCCTCCTGGGTAGCGGTTTCAGAGTCTCTCTTGGCAACCCCTTCCTGTGCTTAACCTATGTCACTGTGAAGAATTATGTTCTATTGGAATACCTCTCATTTATTTTTTGTAAAATGTATTTGCTATTCACAGTGGAGGTTAGTGAATCGCTTTATCAGCATGATCTTCTGCACATCCAGGAACTTGTCACGTTGAAGTCTTGAGAAGAAGTTATGATGATGTCTGGGAATGAGTACAGATGTAGAGAAAGTCCTTTGAGTGAGTGCATCACTTGCCACTGTACATTGACCTACCAAAAGTTCCAAGAATTTGGTGGGGGCAGTAAATGGAATTCATATTATTTTAATTGTGTTTTTCTCTGGAAAGACCTTTGTGACTTTGATAGACTTATACTCCAAATTACATGAAGTGATTTTAGTCTTACCATAAACACCACCTGCAACATTTTTGTGGTCTTCATCCACTGCTGCAACTCAGATTTTATCCTGTAAGTATTAAGGACATGCAGCTTTAAGTGATTTGACTCTTTTTTGGAGATGCTGTGTTTCATGCATGGGATCTTGTTCCTGAAGAATGAGCTTGGATCAGGTCCTTTTCATTGTTCTCATTAGGCAGCACCTAGAGAGAGGAAGGAGGTGCTGTCTGTTTCAGTTTTTGTGTGTATTACAGACAAACATCTGCCAAGACGCTGGTAGTGGACATTCTGCTCTGCTAACAAGAGTGAAACTTCAGCAGGAGAAGCATTTTTATGTAACTGAATTTAGTAATTGTCAAATTTCTGATGTGGCACACACAAAGCGTGGCTATTAGTAGGTTAGTTTTCTTGAATGTTAAACAGATATTAATGTCAATGGGCAGATGAAGATGTGATATGAATGAATTACTTCCGAATCATAGAGGGCTGCCATTTGGACATGAATCAAGATTGATGAGAGACAATAAGTTTTGCTTAGTCTTAAGGGAATCCAAAAGGGAAAAGTGCTGCACATCGCCTCCCACTCTCATGCTAAACAGTCTCCCAATAGAGTTGTAAAAGATGAAAACATCAATGTAGAGCAGTGTGAATGAGTTACTGAGGCAGAGACCTTGCTAGGGAAGGTATAAGTGAGGCTTGCCCTTCTGTATTACCTGCAAACCTTCTACTCAAAGCTGAATTTTGTCCTTAAGTTTCTATTGGAAGCTATAGATACTGAATTCGATTGTAGTTATTCTTAAGAACATTATTTTTTAATGTTTCATGTTTTATTTTTTACATGCATTACTATTCCTTTGGGTTTGCTTGTTTAAGTAATAACTCATTATCTAGATAAACTATATATCTCATTAAGTAGATAACTCAGATAAAACGCTATTTAGATGAGTTTATGATTGTTGTTGCAGTTGCTATCTCCTTGACTGTGACTAAAATGACAATTTTACTTTTTGCAACAGGGCAAAGTAGTTGGTGCTGTTTTTGCTGTCTTCATGATGAACAAATGAGTCTACCCTGGAAGAGGTCATCACTCTTGTTGGGAGGACAGGTATTGCACTTATTTTTCTTTGCAGAAGATTGTGACTGAGAAAATTGTACCTCAGGCTACTATGTAAAGCCAATAGCAGTGGAGCTCTGAGTTACAGAATTTTCTTTACTGTTTTTGTAAACTCTGTAATGGAGATGACACAACAAGTTTTCAGCTAATGGAGCTTTTATTGCTAGCACTGTTTTGGGCTCATTTCTCCCTTTGTAAATTGCTACCTCTGCCCCATTCAATGCCGGATTCTGCTCTTTGTGAAAATTCACCTCCAGAAATCCAGACAAATTTGTGGATCAGAATTCAGCTTTGGGTCTGCAGCACTAAAACACACTGGCTCTAGAAATGAAACTGAATACATAATTTCTTTCAGATATCTGCAATCCTGAAAATACTGTTAAGGAAGAACTCAGCCTAGTGAAAGTAATTTTATAGCTAATATTTTGCTCAGTTCTATAAGTCCTTGAGATTTACTCATAGATAAAGTTACTGTAGAAATTGCCATTCATTTGTACGGAAGAAATGACATTTTCTTAAAGTTTTTAGGGTTATGAAAAGATTTTCTTACAAGAGAAAAAATGAAGTTTGGTGGGAATTTGATATTAATTTATATATGTTTAACTCGAGTTGAAACTTTTATATCAAGATACCCAAGTTAATAAACTGATAACACATCTCAAAAATTTTAGAAAGCTTTATATATTGTTATCTTAGAATCCTAGTATTTGATTCATATAGTGACCTTATTCAGAAGCAGATGTTAGATTTTTCAATTTTTATTCTATAACTTAAGGATAAATACAGACACACTCAGGTAAATAAATATGAATGAACTTTTAAAGTAGACTGGTAAACTATGTTTAATGTCTGAATAATACTTTTTTCATGTAGAATTAAAATGACCTCAGTATACTTAAAATTTGTGATTTGGGTTAACCTAAAATGAGGCCACTTTAATTATGAAAAAAGATGTCTACAGAGGAAAGCCTAGTGCAGATTAACTAATCCTCTACAATATTTTCAGTTAATTGAATTAATTTTTTAGATTATAGTAGAGACAACTACCCCATTATGAAAGTCTTGTGCTTATGAAATATTGTTATTGAGTGGTGGTTCATTAGGTTGTTTTTAAATTTATGAAAGAAAAAATATATTTGCATATAAAATTAAAGGGCATAAAGATTCTTAATTCAAATTGTTGATGTATGAATTAAAAGAAGATTAGCTAAACAATTCCTCCCTGAATGGATGGTCTTAAGAAGAATTAAAAAGGTCTGAATTTTGTCGATACTAAATGACTTCAGATGTAAATAAACCTAAAGGCCATTTTAATTCTTAGTGTAAGTTCATAGATTCTATGATTCTATGATTCAAACAAGATTTTAATGCAGTTTATAGGTAAGTGATATTATTTTTTCATGTAGAGGAAATTGTAGTTGAAGTGTTTGTTTTCCTGTATTTGGTTAAAAACTTACCAGGGCTATGTGATTACAACTTAAAAAAAAAAAAATACAACCTCAAAATGGCAGCATTTTACATCACAATTTGCTCATACTAGGAGCATTTATACACTGTCAGGTAGAGTATCAGGTTTTACAGTTTTATCTGTATGATGCCATCCTAGAATATCCTGGAGAAAGGCAGTTGAACTTTTTCATGGGTGAACATGAATTGCCTGTTAATATTGTAATTTATTGTCATTGTGTCACTAACACAACAAATGTGTTAGTCTGAGCCAAGAGTCAGATTTCTCCTCTTTGAATTCAGTCATAGAAAATTTATGCTGCATTGCATCTTTATATGCCTTTAGAAATGGATTGCCAAAAATTGCTGGGAAAGCATCAGAATGAAACTGACCTCATTATTTCCTAAAACTGTTGTAAAGGAGACAGTGAGAGCTCCCTGTAACATGGGCCTGATGCTGAGAAATCCAGCAAAAGCTTCTGGAGCCTTATGCATGCCAACTGACTTAATAATGCTACCCTCATCATCAGTTGTCAAAGAGGTGACAGGTCCCACTAGACCTCTTGGTTGTAATGAGCTCTTGGCTAAAGTTTGATTTTCTGAATTGGGAGTATATCTGTGAAGCTTGCTGCTCCCATACTTAGAAACCTTTTCATTTCTTCTCTAAATGCATTTTCCCCTCCACAGGCATTTGTTCACAAGCCAACAAAGTATTCTGGCTCAGTTCTTCCTTTCCCTGTTTTATTTCTGATCCACATCTCTTTCAGCATTTGTGCTGCCAGTCAGAGCTGGTTGTGCTGCCTCTACCATACATGGAGAAGCACTGCATGGTGACATCTGAGCTGGTGCCAAGCAAGGGATTGTGACAGAGTATAGCCTGGGCAGGAGGCTACTAGTACTAAATACCAGAAGATGCATCTTTACACTGATGTGACTGTATTGCTTCTGGTCTGAGGTTTCGGAGTTTGGACTTTTCCACACTGCACTCAACTAAAGACATACTCTTCATTGTATCCTCTGCTAAGCTTACCCTGACTTTTTTTGAATAATGAACTGCCCTATTATAGTCTATTTTGCCCAGAAGAAAAAAGGGATATTACAGCATGCTACACTAGTCAAAGTACAGTTTTGCAGGGATTGTTTGTTCACACTTTGTTTCCTACCTAAGATCTGCCCCCAGTGAAGTCAAACATTCTAGGAAGAACACAAAATTGATGTTGCAAAATGATTAAATCAGTTATCTTTTCATGAATTTGGATCACTGATTTATGAATGTGACAAATGCTGAAGTTAAGTAATAAAATTCTGTGAAACTCTTAATAATATATGGGAAGGAAATGATATATCTTCGTATGTCTCACCCTTTGAAAGGAAACATCTTTTTCTTTTCTCACTTTCTGAAGTCTCTCCTTTCATTCAGACAGAAGATAAATGTGTCACTGGGTCTTCCAAAACTTAATCATTCATTACATTTGTTGGACCTACATGGCAATATTAAACACAGCAACTCATAACAAGAAGATTATTACAGTTTCCTAGATAAAACAGGTTAATTAATTCCCTGAGGGGACTAATGAGGCTGTGCTTTTGGTATAATCATGTTAGTTTCCTGACTGTGTAAAGAAGCTACTAACAATTGGACAAATGCAATAATAGATCCTCTTAGAAAGCTGTATGATTCTGTAAAGTGCTAAATTTGTTAATTATCTGGTTAATTTCATGCTGGCACTCTGTGTTCAGAAAGTAACAAAATTAGTTTACCTGGGTGAACGAGATTTCATTCATATCAGTACTGACTCCTGTTCAAAGGAATCTGTTGACACTGCTTAGTGACAAAGGAATTAACACTGTATTTCTGTGGAAACTTTGGAACAATCCATTTGTTTCCATGGACTATTAAGTTATCTGTCTTTTTCTGATGAAGTAATCGAAACCATAGCAGAAACTCATTAGTTTACACTGACAGGCCTAAGAAAATATATCCTAATTGGTTTTACCTTAGTTCCAGTATCATTTTACAAAGGTAATTGATATTTAGTAGTAGTATATCAAAGTTCTCTAACATTTAAGTCTTTATGCATCTATGACAATCAGGCAAATTACATTTTTCTCCACAAGACCTAAATCCTGCAGAATACCAGGCCAAGGTTAGGGATGCATCTAGTAAGTATTTTTCAGACTAACTAGATCTTTGTGTGCCTTGAGCACTTGGATGAAGAACTGGATTTAAAGTAACCCTCAGTATTTTAAGTGCTAGATGTCTTTGAAGAGCACACCACAACATTTTTAATTCTGCTAGTTTTGAATAAGATCATAATTTTCATTTATTCATGTAACATAGTATAAAGAAATAAAATATCTTACCTTAAAACCAATGCTGTAGCACAACTCATTTCCTAAAGAGACATCTTGTACTAAATAACACAAAATAAACATTAAAATAAAATATATTCTGAACAAAACTCATCTGTCCTATAGCAAACAGATGATCACAGTTAATTTTTCTTATAAGGTACTCCTCAAAAGCAGAAGGATATTTTAGGATTTTAAATGAAGACAGAATTGCTGTCTAGGTTCTGTTTTGTTATCCCTGTAACCTCAGCTTCTTGCTTCTGATGGCATTGTTTAAAATACAAGCACCAGTTTTAGTACTACTGTAAATGCTGCTTTAATTTACATGGAAACAGATGGAAATATAACACTTTAAGTCTTCCAGTCTTTAGAAAGAGAGGGGTATTTTAATCTGAACAACTGTAATGCTGCATAAACATACATATAAATTAGAAAAAAAATCTCAAAAAGCCAACTAAAATAATATATCAAACTTTAAGAAGCAATTTTTATAACACAGCTTTTCTTCCTCATAGGTTAAAGAACAACAAAAACAATTTGCTTTTAGGTCCCCTCACTCTGACTCATCTCCTAGCAAAGTACATCACTTAATATCACAAGATTTTCTAATAGTGAGTAAGTATTTATAAGCATTCTGCTGATATTACATACACCTTCATATTCTCATTCTAGACACACTTTGGTTGCAGAATTAAACACATTTCATAGACTTACTATGTTCTTTCTAATTTCTCAGAGCGTAAATAGACAAGATAAGGTTTTGTTTCTTCTTTTCATTTTGTTTAGTAAAAGACTAGTTTGTTTCTAACTGGATTTATTAGTTTGAGAAGAAAGTTGTACAATCTGAATTATAAATAGAAATACATGGAAATTTCAGGGAAGATAGTGTGAAAGCCTGAATAAAATGGTACCCTACTGTTTTAGGGAGGTATTAAATGAAATGATTCTTAAGCATATCTCAAGAGACAGAACCATGAGAAAAGTATCTGTCCATACTTGCAAAAACCCCAGTTAATATACTCAGGAGAAAGTTGAAGAAAAACAAGGTACTTCTTTCTAAGACACTTGCTTTGCACATTTTACAAGGAAGGACTCTGTCAGAGCTGACTGATGAACTCTCTGGGTTCTCACTCCAGGTGGAGACAGAGCTTTACTTCTCTGACTGCGGTGTGGTGTGTACACACTGGAGGTGGAGTCTTAAAAACTGAAACAGCTCAGGCTAATCAGTACGAATAGCAAACTGCTCTGTGAAGCCTTTCAAATACCATTGTTTTCCCTTTCGGCATTTTTGTGATCCATGACTGTATCCTTCAGTATGAAATTCACTTTTGTTAAATTTTGTTTCTTGTGTGTCTCCAAACATAAAAGAATGTTTCCTTTTCTTAATCTGAAGGATGGTAACATAGTCTTATAAGTGTGCTCATATGTTTAACTTTAGTTATACCTAAGTAGTGCAATATCCTTCTAGCTTCTCACTCTTCTGTACTACTGTCCACTGCATCAAGATCTTCCATAGCAAACCATTTTCATTTGCATATTTATTCTTTTATAATCTTTCAATTTCTGACAGGTATATTTTTTTCTTGAATCTTCTATTCGAATATTTCATGTTTTGTATATATTATAGGAATTAAATTGAGTCTAGTGTATATGTCTGAATTTCAAATATATAATGCAACTTTACTATTGTTTGCTTTAGCGTTGCTATGACTGAATACGATTACAGCCAACTAAATCTTCTGTTCATTTTAAATGACTTGCACAATTCTCATATTGATCAAGATAACAGTAGCTTTACATTATAATCAGACTTATGAAAGTTGTTGCTCCTAGAAAACATTAAGCATATGATTAGCTTTTTTCCTAATGGTTCATGTGTTTACATGGTTATTCCCACAGTAAAATCCTAGATCCTTGTGGAAATGCTTGAGCGAATATCTTTGTGCCTGAAAACAGCAAATATTGTTATGAGACACGGATTACATTTGGAGATGTTAGACTCTGGTTTCACAATGTTATTTCATGTTCTTTCTGCATTACTTGTGATTAGTTTTCAAAGCAATAACAAGTTTCATGTAAAAAGATAGAGAAAAAGACCCGGAGGCATCGCAATTTTAGCCTGCATATATTTTAATAAGTTATTTGATAACAAGTTTTCATTCTGATGTTAACCTCTTAGAATATTGCTTTTATAGTTGTATCTCATGATAGAGAAAAAAGTTTTTGAACCACTGCTTGGATTGTAACAGCAGATATATAAACAAAGTCAAATTGTAAATGGTCAGCACTATAAAATATGTCTTTGAGGTTGACACTTCTAGAAAAGCTTCTTTAATCACTTAGTAAAGAGAAAAGCTGCATATTGACACCATAAAGAAAATAAGAGCAACAACTCTCTCCACACTTGGTAAGCAGAGTAATATTTTGGAGAAATCTAACTAGGCTCTTTGCAATTCATTGCTAAAGGATAACAGAAGAATTTGGGGTTTTTTGAGATATCACAGTAGGTTTGAACTTGCCAGTTGACATTTTAATATGAAAAGGGATATTCCTTTTCCTACATGGATGAATTTATTCAACTTGCCATTGTAGTTCTATAACATAAACAACACTTATTGTTTGTATGTATCTTAAATTACTTGCTTGTTTCACTATAGCAATAAACACTATCTGTTCCCAGGAAAAAAAAAAAAAAAAAAAAAGGAAATCAGTATTTCAAGCTAAAAGTAACATCCAGACTTTAGGTACATAGCAGTTTAAGGGCTAAGAATGTCTGAATGTGGAACTACTGAGAGTGGTGACAACCATTATTGCAAGAACCAGGCAAATTAACAATACAAGATTCATATCCTCATTTCCTGAGCAAAGTAAAATATACTTCTCTAAGTATCCCAAGAAAATATTTTCTTTTGGAAATGGATTATAGAACTGAAAGGTAAGAGCCTTGATGCTGAAATTTATTAACTAGAATTATGTGATTGTGTTAAAACAAAGCGTTCTAAATATAATTTGAAATTACAGGTTTTCTTTTAGTCAAATGTAAGGATGTTGAGACCTGATTTTCTATAAGTCCATGGCAAACCTTCTGTAACTAGTCATAGATTTGATTACAAATTGCACATTTTTATTACCACTCCATATTCTCTGACATTTGCAAATGTATGGAATGTCATGGCTTCTGTTGTTTTTTAATCATTTGGGAAAAACAGTGATGTTAGTTAATAAAGTGGAAAGATACTTTGTGCCCAGTGAAAAACATTTTTTGGCTCACTGAAGATAATTGCTAGTCATGCTATCAGGATTTATTGACTTCAAGTCCACAAAAAATACAGGTTTGAAATATCTCTGCTGGAAATTATTTTAAAGGGATATTATTGTTATTAAAAATTAAAAGATTTGATGGTATATCATATCATTTTTATCATATCAATTTTTATCATATCATTTTTATCATATCAATTTTTATCATATTAAGAAAAAAAAATTTATAATACAGTCTGAGAACTGTACCCAAACAGAGAATAATAGTATTGCATTATTCAGACCTACTTAAGGCTATTCAGTTGTGATAACATTGATTACTAGACCTGTCTGATCATTTTTCTATGGTAAAGTGCACATAGTAAAATATATTGCAGGAAATTTTTAATGTTTTTATAGATATCCAAATTGCTGTTAAAATTATATATAAATTTCTATATGCATTGTGGTATTATCTTTCAGATTATTTGCTTCTACTGCAGAATGAAAGAATCTTGCTTGCTTTTTACTCCTGAATTCCCAAATTTTACATCTGTGAATTTATTTGTTTAGTATAAAAGTGCAAGTCTAAATCAATTGAACTTTTGCAGAGAAAAAGACTAGACAAAGGGACTAGTGGTTATATTTTGTTCTCAATTTTGAATTCAGTTGAAAGAAACATATTTTTATTAAAAAAGATAAAAAATATAAAAAGTACATCCATCAGAATGTCCTATTATCCTGCAACAATACTACATCAAATTGCCTTGAAGTTAAATGCAAAATAAGTATATTTGAAAAATGCTTCTAAAAATGGTTAACCTAAAGAGCTGCAACTATATGCACTCAAGCTGTTAGTATCTGAAGAAAAATGTTTCTCATTACAAGCATAATAATTTATCCAAAAGTCAGGGTTCAAGCATTAAAAAAAAAAAAAAAAAAGAAGATTTGGAGTATTTTTTTCATGAATTAATAAAGATACACTTATAACTCCTAAGAAGTTAACAGTAGTTCATAGTTTGCAGGCTTCTCTCAGGTGGTTGTGTTCAGCTAGAAAGAGAGCAGAAATGACATGAATTGCAGAAAGGATTTTTTTTTTTTTTTTTTTTTTTCAAAGAAATGTTGGAAAAACCCTGCAACAACCGCAAGAACAAAAATAACAGAATGGCTTTTACGGAAAGAACTATTATACTGTGGTATTAATCCGAGTCTTTCATACAGATTGGCTGATTGTAACAGCAAATTAAGTAGTATTTTCTGAGATTTATCAGTAATTGATGTAATATGTTTTGCCAGAGAAATGTTATCTTCTCTCTCAGTTGAGAAAATGAAGTCTTGGATGAAAAAGGTATATCTGGGGTCTCCAAGACCACAGGGTAACTATGGAAATAGAAGAATATTTCTGCTACCTGCACAAGTTGAACGGCAAACCCTTGATTGTCAGCTTGATTGTTTCTTAACAGCAATGGAAACAGATTAAGAATATAATCTCTACATAAAAGTATACCATAGTCTTATGGTTTGAAGCCTGACTAAATATAATTTACATCTGATACTGACACTGTTAACTTTTGGATACAAAACTCTGTCCATTAGTTGAAGAAAAGATGAGAATGAACATTTGCTCTTAGCTAATTGCTGAGCTCATATACTGCATGATGCAACAATTTTTGATGCAGATAAAGCATCATTTGATCTTCCAGGTTCCACAGTAAATTTGTTTCCTAGCTTTACATTTTCTTTCATTTGCTGAATTTTCATATTTACAGAACACACCTCATTTTGTCAATCTTGCAAAAAACCAGATGTAAAATGGTGTTCTGCTATCTGCAAGATCTTACTCTTTATTTTTTTACTCCTTTACAGCAATTAAAGCTCTGAGACCATACCTCAGATTTTTTTTTTTTGTTTTTTGGTCTTTCTGTCTTTAAATGCAGTTTCTTTTTTATTAATATTTTCTTTCAGGTGCAAAGTGCACCACTCCACAATCAGTTTTCTTTTAAAACTTTAGCTTCATTTCAGTTTTTATGGCTTGCTAGAAACATATTTATTACATAGTATAAATGAAGTAGCATCTCTAGGATTTCTCTTCCTCCAAATTTTAAATGTAGTAATAAAGCAAGTTTCTTATAGTGTGGTTACACATTTGTATGTCTACTACATAAAATTCTATTACATTCCCAAGATGTGACGTACACATATTTTCCTCTTAACAGTAATCTACATTCCTGTTACTATAGTCCTTGTTGCAGTCACTTGTCTATTTTTTTTTGTACATCACCAATACCAAAGCTAAGAAAGTGTGTAAGTTAAAATAAGTAAGCAGCATATTAATTTGCCATAGCTGTCTCATGTTGTTCAGCAATTTGGTGAGCAATCAGCTACATGACAGTAAAAGTCTAAGCACCTCTACATGCATGTGACAGTTGTCTGATTGAAACTTTTAAGACTGAGGACAGCACCTTAAAATCAGTTCTCTACTGTGCTCACATTTTAATGTTGTTTAGAAGAGTGGATAAACACTCTAGATGTAATTTCACAGTAAGTGTTTAGTAATCACCATAACGGCAAGATGCTCAAGTTAACCAATAAATGTTTTTAACTCCTGGAGCTCACTTATTCCAAATTCTCTAGTTATACCTACTTTTAGGAGGCTAGTAAAGATTGAATTTTTTCCTCTGAATTTTGTCTAGCTATATTCTCATTAATAACTGATTCTCAGCCTTGGAAGTTCTTGATAGAAACTCCTATTCTTATATCTTAAGAAGAATCATTTCCACTGCTGAGTTTTGTGCACATATCTATAGGCTGGATGGTTTTTCTTTTCCTCACATATAACCTTCAAAACATAGATCAAGTTATATGATTAAAATGGATTATGTGGATATGTACAGAAATGGAAAAAAACCCAACAAACAAATCAACACCTGCAGGACATCTAATTTACTTATCTTTTTGCTGAAGCCTATCTCCATTTCCATGTCCAATGCAGAAGGAGAATACGCATGGCGTGTGACTAACCATTTACTCTTAATGAAGAGATGGTTCTAACAACTTTTAATTCACCATGTAAGGATAACTGTAGGAAAAAATATTATCCTCTACCATTTGACTTGACTGAGTTCAGAAGACAAATGAGAACTAAGTTTCTTCAACACATTTTGAGTGAAAAAGACAGAATTAATATCACTTAACTTTCAATGCTGAATATATCTCTGTCTGCCTGTCTCTCTATCTGTTTTATTTATCACTACTGTTGTATTCTTAAATATTCTGGACAAAAGATTAGTTACATAAGGAAGGAGAGGGACAGTGGACCCACATAAAGTCATTGGTCACATGGTAACAAATACCCTTATGACTGATGGGCATTAATTCTAGAAGGCAGAAGAAAACTTATATAATGGCATGCCAGTATAGTAGCTAGTAATCTTGGTATATCTTGGTATTGTGTACATTTGGAATGGGAATAGCGTTGTACCACTATTGCTGTATTGTGCTCCTACTAGAAGAAAGCAATAAGGGTTGAAGTATTGTTCCATTCAGAACTGAGCTCCCATTCCTGAGCACGTTGATTTCATGTGCTTAGTGTGACAAATAAAAATGTGATTTTTTTTTTTTTTTTTGAGATAGGAGACATTGAGTGGGATTTTACAAAACTAGTCAACAAATACATGATACCTGAAAAAATCTTGGAAAATAATATGACCAAGACGGCTGTCCTGTTGTCTATAGAGAGAGTTCATAAGCATTGTGCCAGTAAAATATAATCTTAAGACATGTGAAAAAAGGCATAGTAACTGTATCTGTACTTTTACCTGTGATTTTCATTAAGATTCAATCTCCGTAACTATATTGGTTGATCCATACTTTAATTACTAGCCATTGCAATAGTTAAGTAGATTTGAGCATGCTGGCAAATAAACTTAATTGATTTTGCAGTTTTGAACCCAGAGAAAAACCACTGCAACAATGTTAGTCTATTCAGTTTCTTGTGAATGCAATCAGGGAGCAATACTGTTTTCACACCATGCTTCATGTCCTTTTCCTCAGCCATTTTCACACATCTGAAATAATTCAATATTCAAATACTAATGATGCAAGAGAAATAAGTATTCTCTTCACATTCACGAACTTAAACTAGTCCCATTGATTAAATTAATGCTGATAGATGTTTCTGACAATCAGGGCAAAAGTGCAAATATTTGTCTTTCTTATGGTATTATTCCCTTTTAAAATTTCCTTTTATTACAATATTACCAAAATACAAGGTCCTTCTTAAATATATCTTTATGTATTATCTGCAGTAGATTGCAATACTATGACCCCAAATGGAAGTTAAGCATGCAGATTTAAAAAATAAAGTCTGTTAAACAGAGTGTTTATGTCAAATTGTTCTACATAGGGTAAAATGGAATTTATTTTCCCAGACATTGCAAAATGTCAATGTTTTAAAAATTGATATTTAAGCATTTGTGTTTTATACTTTTGTATATAAGGTGAATAAATGAGTTGTAGAATACAGCACGTGGAAAATTACTTTTCTTTAGCAACACAACTCTAAAGTAAAAATCCAGGCTTTTTTAAATTATTCTTTTTCAAGTTACCTTAATTACTCAGAACATTAGAATAAAAATAAAACAAACATTATTGCAATGTAGTGTTTTCATATTTTAATTTATATGTATTTTAAAAAATATTGTTACATTTACACTACCACTACAAAGATGGATAAGTACATTCAGAGTAACTCAAAATTAATCAAGGAAATTCTATGATGAATCTTTCTCATATAGCATGAGATTGTACTTTTTGAAGCAGGAGGTCCTTTATAGTCCTTTATTTCTAACAAGCCTTTGAAATGACTGAATGCTCAGTCATTTTATTTTGACAATTTTGCAGGTGATTTCATAAGGTTAAAATGTTGACCTTTAATTGATGTCAACACTCCCAGTTATTGGTAGAAGGTCACAAATTGTTCACTACCAATGTTTCTTCCTTGGCTCGTACAGCTGAAGCTAGGAAATTGCGTGGTTTGCCAATTAAAGGTGTTAATACGACAGAAAAAAATGAACAGAACAAAGACACTCTACATGTGATTACAGGTAGTGGATAACACTGCCTGCAAATAAGGCTCTGCAATGCTTCCAAGTGCAGCTGAAATGGCTTGCAGTTTTAAGACTAAGTGTAGAAAAAAATTTGTTTGTTCTCCTACTGTGAAAAGTGATGTCTTTTTTTCTGTACCGTTGCGGTCCAAGGAGAAAACTGAAATCTTGCCAGGAGCTGGCCTTTGCATCTTTTGCTAACCTTGTTAAAGCCCAATCATCATTAATCAAATCTTCAATTATAAGCAGAGTACAGATCACCGTCCTGAATGACTTCCTGGACTTCAGCAGTTTAAATCTCAGATGGCTGTGTCCATACTGACCCCATGCCAGCTTTTCTCAGCTCACAGTGCTAAAAAGTCAAAAACCCCGAATGTTCTCCACTGCTCTACAAGGCCATAGCAGGAAAACAGCATTTCCCTCCAGTGTCTGCTCTGGACAGGAAAACCAGCAAGTGTTGAACCTCAGATCGATGTTCCCAATTACCCAGATGCCAGGTACTTCAGGTAAAAGTGAGTCAGTGTTTCCCAACCTGTGACAGTGACTAAAGTGGCAAAAGGTCCTAAAATGACTAGAACATTTAGGCACAAAGAAAAAAAAATAAACAAAACTTCTATACATATTCCCATGCACACAACTAAGGACTTCAAAAAATGGAAAGAAAATGAAAGGAATACTGAAAGGGGAACCTAATTTTATTTGGTTGTAAATGAAAGCTTTTTTAGCAACACCACAGAAGATGGCCCTTGTCCCCACCCCATACACTCTTTGAAAGGGATTAAAAGAGTTAGGATAAAAAAAGAAAAAAAAAAAAAAAAAGAGTTAAAAAAGAGTTAAAAAAGAAGGAAAGCAAAATTCCATAAGGCAATCCTTCCTGATATCCTAGCAACTGGCACAGCAAAACCGCCTAATTCAAAGCTTGCACTAGGCCTGAAGCTTACGGCAGGATGTGGCAATGACTGGGCCACAGGGAGGGAGGGAAGGGGTTGAGAAGTGCTGCAGTGTCCGGCATGGGGGAGGAGGAGGAGGACTAGCCACCTTGGGACAGATGGCATGCAAGAACTTGAGTGGTCAGAAGGAGAGAAGGAGTTTCTCTCAAAAGCAGGCTGCGTTGATGGGTCCACATCATGTTTACAAGTGAACTGAACAGCAATGTCTTTCATAGCTTCCCTATTCCTCATCCTCCTCAGCTGTCACCAGCATAAAAATGACCCCAGTACCCACTTCTGAGCTGCCACAGAGCCCTGTGGACTTTTATAAGCTTTATGTTAGAAATCTAGGCTGTTTATTCTCATGCTTCATGGTCAGCTATTCCTTCTGTTCAGCTATTCTCATCAAGGCTGTAGATTTTCTAGCGAAGTGCTATTGCAAGGGGGTTCTGAGCCTTGTTTTTCTGCTGCTAGCAAATGGCTGTGAATTGATTGTGGGGGTGCTTCCTCGGCAAGATGGCCTGGAGGGCAGCACCTCTGAAGCCAGGAATGTGAGTGTGACCTCCCAGGGTGCTTTCCTCAAGACACGTGGGTTGTAGGGAACAGCATAGGTTGACACAAATGAGAGCATCCATGTCTCCCACAGGAAGTGTGTGCAAGTGGCAAAACCACAGTCCCAAAAGTAGGGAACTGACCCTTGCCTGTGAGGGGAGGGAGGTTTGCCATCATCCGTGTGTGTGTGAGATTAGAACTTTCTGAGAATAATTACAGAAGTGTGCTTAGCAATTTGCAGGTATTTATTAACACTTTGCAAGTCCCTAGGACCATGGTTTCTCTGTTGCAAAGTTGATGTTGATCCTGATCCACTGACTGTAGGTTAATTATATATCATTAAGAAATCAATAAAACAATTCACTCCTGATTTGTTTCAACTACATGAACTGAACAGTTTTCCCATGATTAGAATTTCCTATGTGTCTTTAGCATTGGTCCAATAGTCAGATAACAACTTAGTTTGCACAGTAGCAAGGGTGAATATTCCTAGAAAATCACATGGCTTTGATACTAGATATTCTGATGCCAATTCATGGAATTTCTTTTGGTCAGACAGCTTTTCCTAAAACATGGGAAATACCACAACAATAAGCATCTTAAAAGAACATTAATCAAAATTGCAAAGTCAAACACTCAAAATGTAGCATATGAAAAACCAGCATGAGATAATACATTTTAAATATTAAAATGCTAATGATAAAGACTTAAATAAATAACATACAGGTAATTATTTTCAGTACTTTCTATCATAAGGAGGATGACTTTACCACTTACCAGTATTCTTCTTATGGGAAGAATTCCAGTTCCTTATGGTTATTAACTAGCATTTTTAAAACTTCTACCATAACATGGAATAATGGATATACTCAACCAGAAGAATATTTGATAAAAGTCTGGTCAGCTCAGTGGCAAATGTATATACTTGAATATGATCAGTTTTTGCAGCTACCCAAATTAAGGCAACATCAGTTAGAGACTTTTCCAAAATCATAGATGACAGAAATGGAAATAAAAGAGAAGAATTAAGACTCATCTTTTTTCAATAATATTTCCATTATAGTTCCAAAATATTAAGAACAAATATACTGCTCTGTTTTTCAAATAAATTTCCATGTAAGGAGCAGTAAATCAATTTTATGCCCTTTATGGGGCTGCAGATGTCCTAAAGAATCTGTAGAGATTTGGTAGAACAGTTAAACATTTTTCACATGCTGAACAGACTTCATGTATCTCAGCTTCTAGATAAAGTATTTCAAGAACAAAGGAATTTGGCATTCCTTTTTCTGATCTGTTTATAGAATCCTCAAACTCTGTTTCTGTTCATTCTTTTTTTGTAAGGTTTTTGTTTAATTGTAATGTCTTTGTTCCTATGTCCATGTTGGACAAGGAGAAAGGGAAGAGGAAAAAATATTTCCTCTTAGTGGCACGCGTGGTGGTGCTTCCCCCCCCCCTCCCCCCCCCCCCCCATTCCTGGACCACTTTACAATCTCAGTAATTCCTGTCAAGCATTGGCCTTTGTGCAATGAGTTTGGAGGTTAAGTGTCCCTTGACTGTGCCAGTAACTCTTGCATAGCTAAGGTGGGAGTAGCACTGACCATACCAGGAATAATCAGTCGCTCCCTGACAGCCTTGGAACATATCTTATCCAGGTCGTAACTTGGGTGGCTGGCTGGGGTTCTGCCTCTTTCTCCTCCTGTTCCCGTGGTGGCCATGGCTCATCATCAGCCCTTACCAAATGAGCTGATTTTCTTGTGTATTTTTTCTTCTGTATAGGGGCAACTGGTACTGGCACAGGTTGGTTCTCTGGCGTAGCCGCAGCGCCTGTTGCAGGGGCTGGTGCAGCTGCAGCGTCTGTTGTGTTGTCGTCAGATCCAGAGACCTTCTCTTCCCCCTGAGGGTTCTGAATAGTGTTGAATAGGGCTCGGTAGGCACGGGCCAGGCCCCAGCATGTTGCAGTGATTTGTGTCTCTCTGGAGTTGCCAGGGTGACAACATACTTTTTCCAAATACTTTACCAGTTTTTCAGGATTCTGCACTTGTTCAGGGGCAAAGTTCCAAACATTGGAGGTGCCCACTGTCCTAGGTACTTGCCCATACTATCCCATACACCCTGCCACTCATAAATATCCAGCTTCGGAGCAGATCTCTGGATGATATTCTTAAACTGCTTATAAACCTTAGACAAAACTGAAACAATATTCCCAAGAACTACCAATAGATATATCTTAACTACCCAAGGATGTTCAAGATACTGAAAAGTTGTTGTAATAAAGGAGGAAACATCATAGAAGAAAGCAACAAAGGTGCCATTCTGTATTTCCTCCACAAAAAACCTCTCAGAGGAAGAGGTATAATTGCTAATTGTCTCCATGAGGTGGTACCCGAAGTACAGTAATGGCTTCACTACAGAACCCAAATGCCAGATAATGCTCAAGGTCAGTGTTTTAATAACAAGTCTTCCAGGCAAAACATCACTAATCACTGCAGAGCACAGCAAACTGCAAAACCCAACACCAATCTTTAACACATACTGCAAAAACAAGAGCATGGTGCAGATCAGGTAGACTAATACCGAGAACAGATGAATCAATAGTATGACTGGCAACTCTTAACAGATACAAATTCCTTAATACACTCTGGTTAATTTGTTATTATCTCAAACCCTTCGTACCCCACGTTGGGCGCCAAAAAGGACTGTCATGGTTTAATCCCAGCCAGCAACTAAGCACCATACAGCCACTCACTCACTCCCCCCGCTCCAGTGGGATGGGAGAGAGAATCGGAAGGGTAAAAGGGAGAAAACTCGTGGGTTGAGATAAGAACAGTTTAATAATTGAAGTAAAATAAAATAGAATAGTAGTAATAGTAATAATAATAATAATATAATACAATAATAATATACAAAGCAAGTGATATACTGTACAATTGCTCACCACCTGCTGACAGATGCCCAGCACATCCCCGAGCAGCAATCGCTGCCCCCCAGCCAACTCCCCCCAGTTTATATATTGAGCATGACGTCACATGGTATAGAATAGCCCTTTGGCCAGTCTGGGTCAGCTGTCCTGGCTGTGCCCCCTCCCAGCTTCTTGTGCACCTGGCAGAGCATGGGAAGCTGAAAAGTCCTTGACTAGTGGGAGCACTAGTTAGCAACAACTAAACCATCAATGTGTTATCAACATTATTCTCACCCTAAATCCAAAACACAGCACTACACCAGCTACTAGGAAGAAAATTAACTATCCCAGCAGAAACCAGGACAATCGGTACAGGTGGATCTGTACCAGCGGTACCGGAATTTTTGAGAACTCCAGTAATTACCAACGTGGATTGTGATGACAGGATGGAAATCTACTGATGCTTGAAGTCAATCATCTCACGACCATATAAAACAGCAGTACCATGGGAAACCCTTTGAGCTCTCCTGGACCGCAGCAGGCTGTGCCAATATCTCCCTCTGAGTGCGACACTTCTCAGAGTTTGCAGACTCTTAAGTTTGCAAAGTACAGAGGCCTGGCAATGGGACCTGGGCTGAACTCCAGGGCACCTTCTCTCCTTGAGGCTCAACCTTCGCCTGTTGAGACAATCATTGGAAGTATTTCACTGAACTCGAGGGGAATTTTTAACAGTACCTTTATGTGCATATTGTGTGTGTGAATTGATTCAAATATTATAGTAAATCCTATCTAATCACTTGGTAGATGCTAAATTAACCAATGTTTAATTGTTGCTAAATTCCTGTGATTCTCTCTTTAACAGTGAATAGACATTAAACTGCTGCTGACTATTTTCTTTCTTTTCTTTATGTATATTCCATTCATTTAATAAGTAACCGAGTGAACCTTGCCATTGAACTTCGTTAAACCACACTTTTATAAATTTCTATTAAAATCACTTTTTGCAAATATCTTTAATGGTGTTTCTTTAAGCAACCTAACCACTCATCTGTGACAGACATCTGAACCAAACCAGTCGTCTTCAAACAGTAACTGTCATGTCCAAAAGCACTATCTCCAAAAATCCCATCTGCTTTTTTAGCATGCCCAGAACTCCCCTCCTCTTTGTATTTACTTTGCTCATGGAGCCTCGGACAAACCATTCCTCTTCAGGAATCAGGGTCTGAATCTTGCTTCCAAATGAAAATAATTTCATTTAATGAAGAAACAAGAGATATTTTTGCCAATGCTGTCTACAGAATATAACTTTTTTTTTTTTTTTTTTTTTAATTTCTGTGGCTTATATAGGAATACCCCACAGCTTCTTACACTTGTCTAATGAAAGTGTGACTTTCTCATCATCTTTCTTTATTGTACAGCCTTCTTGCAATATGCTGATGAACACGATCAACATGATTGCATGATCAATAGGAGGGCTGATGAAGATATTCTCAATAAATTATTCTTATTAAGCCCAAGAATCTGCTGCTTCATAATGAAAATCTACAGACTATGGAAATGTAGGGTTGTTTATATAATAAAATAAATCAGAGGTTTAAGAGCCTATAAAATTTGTTCTAATTTCTTGAGAGTAATAAAAGGAAAAAGTACAGTAATAAACCAAGCATATGATGATTAAGCAACTTTGGACTGAACAAGTTCTATTTGTAATAACTTACATTATTCACATTTTGCTTTGCAGCTTATTTATTTGAGTTTTTATGACACTGCATAATCATGCAGGAGAAATTGAATCACTGGATCCACTCACATGAAATCTAAGCTCAAGTACAAATATAATTACATAACTGACTGTTGTAATTATATGGTCATTATCTCAAGAAGAAAATATTATAAAACTTTAATAACTTTGATTCATTCAAAAACATTTAAGTAAACAGATTATGTGAGATACTCATACAGAATTCACATATCCCACAGAAATGTTGTTCTCACAATTTGACAGCAAGTACAGAAAACAAATGTAAATCTGTCATAATTCTGATTAAAAACATCCATTTTACTTGCTGCCAGATACTTCAGGTGAAAGTGCAAAAATAAGATGTTGATATTACTAGCATTAATATCGATTTATCTCCACTCCAGCTCTTTCTGCTCTTCCATCTCATATCACTATACAGTGACACTTCTGTTTTCTTTTCAGGAAAAGAGCTGAAGAGCCTAGCTGTTATTTTACTACTGAAATAGCTAAATTTAAATTTTGAAGAATTAAACTAGGACCATGAAATTTTTGGTCCTCCTTATCCAGGAAATAACAAATAATATAAAATGAAACTTCAGTTCTTCCTTGTACTTTTGAAGTATAGGTTTATTTTCATTTATTACCCAAAACTTATTTCTGAAGTCAGTCACTGCTTCTCTTGTCTCTATCTCTATTATGCAAATATGAAATTCATAGAATGATCATGAACATTGAACTGTCAAAGGTGTGTTCTAAGACATGTCACTAAAAATTCACACAATAATCTTGTGTTTCCTTTGAAAAATATTTTCCTCGTGAGTTCCAGTTAGTTGTATTAAAGAGTTCTTTTTTCAGCTACATAAAAACCTTCCCCTCCATTCTGTACTATGCAAGTGGAAACATGACTTAGCAGAGGTATTTCTAAAACACATTATTTTTACTCAAGAGCTTTGAGTCTTGAAAATAACTTGAGTTCTAAGAGACATCTTCACTCATCTGCATTAGCCCTTTCGTGACTCTATACAGGCAGAAAACTAGTTCATAAAAAGATGAAGTGATGCAGCAACAACTTTAAAAGGAGCTTCATGGGGAATATAACTCAGATTCCTGCAAGTCTCAGTCAGTGCAAGCACAGAGTAATATTTTCAGCATGTATTCATAGCAAGTGGAAAATAATGCCTCTAAAGATTTCCCAAAATGAAGCATCATTTACCTTCCCCATTATTTTGAAAATTAACATTGTGAGAGGCATTGCTAGAAAGCTCCTCTTCATGTCTTTGAAGATTATTTTCTTTTCACTGTTTTTAACAACTTACATCACTTGCTTTGTTTCACCTACACTATGTTATTTTTATATAAATATCTCATTCATTATTATCAGACAAGAAAACCTTAAAAACTATTTTTAAAATAAAAATAGTATTTCATAATGCTAATTGGACATTTGTATAACTTTAACTTGTAAAGACATGAAAACCCATTGTCTCCAGTGAATTCAAGAACTCCTTACTGAATGCTTTCATAAGAGCAGATTTACTCTTTCTATTGGGATTTACATAACTGTTTGGTATAATTATCTGCTTTCTTTCTGTGACGTTCTATAAAGGAAATAAAACATCTTTTATATTTGAAGGCAAAGAACAAGTAGGCAAAGCATTATTTCACTCATTTTAAACTCCAAAAGTAAAGATAAAAAGCTATTAGACAAAATTCTAATCAATTGCCACATTTCATAATTGAAAAACGAAGATGCAGAGGAAGGGAGATTCTGTTCCCAGTTACTGTGTTCTGGATTACTTTCTATTTTGCAATATTAATTTTCAATCACAAATAAACAATATTATTTAAACATGTCTTGCTACTAAAATAATTGGCAAAGAATTAACATTTCTTTTAGACAATAACAATTGAAATGCTAAACATTGATTTACATACCAACAGAAATAAGTTATATAACAAGCAAAATGGCACAATGCAAAACACTTTTTGCTGTCACAACTTCTACCAGTTTTCAGAAGAGCGATAAAACTGAAAAACACAGATCTGCTTCTGAGGTATGTCTTCTTTGAAAAGAACCCTTGATGATTAAAAACAATACAGAGAAATTTTATGTATGTGATACATGACCTCCATATTTTTTTTTTCCCCCAAGAAATTTAGGTATGGATATGTAAATCCATGCTAAATGGTAAAATTGCATGTGGCAAATACAGGTACCAAACAATGTAGTAATTTTTATTCCTATTCTCAGCTATAATAATGGGTTACAATTGGGACAAAACATTTCACATGTAAATTAAGTCAGATCCATCAAATGAAAGAATTTGACCTTGTACAGTTGTGATAGTCAGATAACCCTTATGGCAGAAGATGTCTGACATTTATTGCACTGATTAATATTCTGTATCTTAAAGGAAGTCAAACTACAGAGCATCATGAGCACAATAATCCCTAAATTTAAAATGAAAATTGTTTCATTGGACAATTCCTAAACAAAAATCTGTGAGAACTAATGGTCTATTCTCAACAAGCATTGAAACCAGCTAAAAGTCGTTATCTGATACTCCTTCAGTGAGTTATGAGAAATGAGTTGTCTCTGTTCCTTTTTAATTAATGTATACAGGTGTAAAGAGAAGCATTAAAATTTGAATTAAGATTTGGGGAGGGGGGACAATTTTCTTTCAAACAGAATTTGTTAGGATACAATTTCCGCCTCCCCATGTCAGAGCAAAGCAAGTTTCTTTAAAATGAAGAGCAGCTTACATGTCATCACCAAAAAGCCAATTGTGCTTGTCAAAAACAGATATTGAAGTATAAGTGTCTGACACAAGATATAATTTTAAATGCAAGTGACCTGTAGAGAGGATTAAAAGTGCCTTCTAGTTTTCTGTTAGGTATGAATTCCACATCACATTTCATCATTACTGTAATGGTAGATGTTAAATGCTTAAAAATCATAAATAAATTATTTGCCTTCCTTCTCAGTCTTTGAAGGAGAAATATCACCTACTTAGAAGCAGCAGGGAACAGGAGGGTGATGTATGGGTGTTGTGGCCTAACCCTAGTCGGCAACTAAGCACCACACAGCTGCTCACTCCCTCCCCTTGCAGTGGGAAGGCAGAAGAGCATTGGAAGAGTAAAAGTGAGAAAATGCATGGGTTTAGATAAAGACAGTTTAATAGGGGAAAGCAAAAGCCTTGCATGCAAGCAAAGCAAAACAAGGAATTCATTCACTACTTCCCATCAGCAGGCAGGTATTCAGCCATCTCAAGGAAAGCAGGGCTCCATCACGCGTAGCGGTTACTTGGGAAGACAAACACCATCACTCTGAACGTCCCCCCCTTCCTTCTTCTTCCCCTAGGTTTATATGCTGAGCATGACATCATATGGTATGGAATAGCCCTTTGGTCAGTTGGGGTCAGCTGTCCCAGCTGTGTCCCCTTCCAACTTCTTGTGCACCCCCAGCCTACTTGCTGGTGGGGTGATCTGAGAAGCAGAAAAGGCCTTGACTCTGTGTAAGTGCTGCTCAGCAATAACGAAAACATCCCTGTATTATCAACACTGTTTTCATCAGAAATCCAAAACATAGTCCATACAAGGTACTACGAAGAAAATTAACTCTATCCCAGCCAAAACCAGCAAAATGGGTTTTACAACTTTGCTTAAACACTTTTGAGATGCTTCCTTGAGTCGGGACTTATATTTTGAAGTAACTAGGTCTATTTGAATTCTTCTTGTGAGGGAATTCTTTTCTCTGCTGTTCTGCTCTGATACCCCAGCACTCTCCAATGCATACAGTTTATTTCACTGTCTGAGGCAAAGCAACCAATTAGTTCTGGAGTGGAGAAGTTCAGATGTAGGCAAAGGGGTGGCTGCTGGAACCTGAGCCCTATCGGCAGCATGGACATGAGTGTCATCACGATTTTTTCCTCTGCCTGGAGCAGCCTTGCAGCAGGCTCTGCTCTCCCACACACTGCCCATCCTCACTCCAGCAGGGTATAAAAGCAAAGTTAAGCATTCATGGAAACAGCCCTCATTATACATCCAATGTGTTTTCATCCGCCATTGAGATGACAAAGAGAAAAGTCCAACAGAGGCCTCAGATTCCCTTACATATGGATTGATTGCCCTGGGAAATATCTGAGCAGCTGTTTTCTGGTAGATCTGCACTGAGCAACAACATTTGAAATGGAAAATATTAGGGTGGCCAAGGTGCATAAGCCCACAGTTCAAGCTGGTGCTCTGCTGCAGCAGAACACATGCATCTCTCAGCCAGACCTGCCCCACACCTTTGAATGTGGAAAGGTGAAAGAGTAGTGGGCCTCTGCAGTCCTGGGTCAGAAATAGTCTCCACACAATGCCCAGAAAATCCAAAGCCTTGTCCAGCCTGATTTCAGCAACCTCAGGTTCATCCTTTTCCACCCTTTCCCATAAGTCTCACCAGCTCCATTGGGAAACCCTCCCCAGGAGTGGTGGAGTCGGCACTAGCATGGCGGTAGGCTGGGCATGGTTTTTGCATCTCGCTTTGGTTACAATTGCTTGAGGAAGGGAGGAAATACGAGCAACACCTTGTGCCAATGGTCAGCCTTTGACAGCAAGAAGAGCAGCTCCACAAAGCCACAGCTTTTGATGCTGATGAGAAGTTTCCAGAGTCATCACCTCCACTTCACGTCATGAGGTAAGAGTATAGCCACTAGAGAAATATTCTTTCTAGGCATGCAGGAGGTTTCATTCTAACATACAGCTTGATTCCAAAAAGAAATATTCTCTCCTATGAGTCGAATGTTCAAAATCCATTTCATGTCCCCTTGGACAAACACTGAATAGCAGCTTTTTCATTTACTGAAATATATTGAGTCATTCATGTCGGTGACCTAGATAGAAAATGCACTTGATCATCTCTCTCGTGACTTGTCAGAAATCAGACAACAGGACTGCTGCTGTCTTCAGATATCTGTGTAACTGTAAATATATATTTATTATTCTTAGAAAAAATATTTAAGCATTTTAAAGAAAGTAGACTGACAAGCATTTTGATGATTTTTCTTTTATGGATGTATCATTGCCCAAAATAACAGAATACTGTCATGCTTGAACACAGTCTTTCCACATTTTTCCCAAAAGACCATTAAAATGAATTTGTTTCCCACAGCTCTTTACAGAAAGCTGCCCTAAAATTTTGCTTTAGAACAGAAAACAACTGAAATCTAGTCAAAATCCATTGCTAAACACTGCCATTTTTATAACTATTATATGATTATGTAGCTGAGCCACTTATTCCTAATCTGTTTTTTATATGTCATTTTGTGAAATCAGATATTCTATAAAATATCTATTGACAGTAAAAGTAATGGCAGAATCAGTCACCTCTTTCCTCCTCAGAAGTGCTGAGGTTTCCTAGATGTAACAGCCATGAGACGCCCCCTTTCCCAGAAGAGAGGGGCTGGAGCTCAGGCACTGCTGAGGAGGTGGGACCCTGCAGGGGAAGGGCGAGTGCTACTGCCCCTCTCCATTCTCCTCCACAGCTTCCAAGACAAGGTCACTGCCAAAAATGACTGTACCCTGTATATGCTTATAAATTAGCAGGACTCACACACAGACAAGGATAGGCTAAATTATTTCAGGAACAACTTATTCCCATAAACAACTGATCCCACTGGCTTGAGAGGTGTTGTACATTGGTTTAGGTGGCTTCGCCTTTTGTACTGTAAGGGTGTTCTGTCTGCAGCCTCAGGTGCAGCTCTGTACCCCTTCACCCAAGCTGCCAGGGGAGTGTTTTCTAGAGCCTCAGTGACAGTGTTTTTCCCTGCTGTTCCCATGCAATTGCTCTCGTGCTGTTACTCCCGTGACCTTGCACCTGCAGACGCCAACAGCGTTGCTATGATAGATCTCACGGGCAGTGACTGCAACTGGCCACTCCTTCCTTCTCCCTTTTTCCTAGCTCTTGGTTGTAGCGTTTGGTTTAGTTTAGGGTGACAATAATATTCATTCAGAGACCTTAACAGCCAAGCAGCATGCAGACCCTGCCCTTGATTTAAGCATGCTTCAGTCAGCAATAACAGCATCTCCTGTCTCCCCATCCCTCTGTCTCTTCCCCTTCTCCCTTCTCCCCTCCCTCTATCCCCCGCTTCTTGTTTTTAATTTTCCTTGAACATAACTTCCCTGTTAATAAATCTTCATGTATGCGAACTTGTCTCAAGCCCCTTTGTTTAACCATGAGCCAGCATCATGTGCCAAAACAGCATTAAATTGAAATCTGCTAACTTGCCATATGTTAATTAAGTCAAGAAATTTGTATACAGACATGGTGAATTGCTTCAGATGTTTTGTGGTATTCCAAATGATAGCAAACAATGATTTATCCCATCAACACTTGAATTAAAGTCAGAACATTTACTGTATTTTTTTTAAATACTTGAAGGGGTAGATTATGCCATATGATACAAACGGACATTGAATGGGGTTATTGGGCACTCCAAGAAGAACTGTAAGATATTGTATGTATATTATATTGCAAATAATATTTTATCATACTTTTGCCTGCCTGTGTTAATATTTTAATTACACATACAGAAAGTTATTAGAATATTAAGATGCTTAGATAATTAAATGCTGTGTTATTTCAGAAATAATATAAATAAATTTAAGATACTACTTTGAGTATAGAATGGGACACAAGTTTTCAGTTAATGGTATAATTAGGTAGGTAATAAATCTTATAATGTTAATTTGTTCAATTAACATGTGCAGATAAGGTAATGAAACTGATTTAACCGTGTCTTTTTAAGACATTTTTGAGTTTGGGATGTGTTGACACACATTTTGTGATACTTGCAAAGAGGAGTTAATGCAACCCTCTTGTCACTAGCTTTTAAGTTTGCAAATGTTATGTTTAACTTGATAGAAAAAGTTTCAAGTATACTGCATGATACATGAGCTATACCATTTATTTTAAAATTTGGAATCAGACATTTTAGGGGAGAAAACAAAATTTGTGTGACAGTCTGTGTGTCTGCTTTTCTGAAAAGGAATTTGACATCTCACCTTATTCCTGCCAAAGCAGTGAGATGTGAGTTTGACATATACATACGTCATATGGTAGGTGGTGTATGGAATAAAGGTTTAGCTGGCCAATCTTTATCTAGCAATCAACAACATTTCAACCAGCAGTCACTTTAACTCTCATGAAAGACTATGCTCACTGTGCTGAGTTGATCCAAACACATTTCTATAAATTAATAACCATGTTTAGGCACCAGAAATTCTACTCCTTCAAGTACTTATTGAGTTAATAAATAGGTTTCTACTATCAAATATTTCCTGTAAAGGTCAGTGAAAAATAATATCTTTCAGTCTTTCAGTTTGCAAGTCATGCATTGCTCCCTGCCTGGTGTCACCTGCCCTGAGGGCTCCAAGTCCCAGCTCTGTATTGCCCAGCTGTGAAGCCCCCAGAACCAAGCCTCACACCTCAGTGTAACAGTTTTCTTCCAGATAGATGTACCCTGAAAGCAGGGCCCCTGGAGCTAGGCAGCTGAAGGATGGTACTGTCCCAAAAGCACTCCATATTGAGGGCAATGATGAACCCAGCAGCCACTCATGATTCCCAATGGTCATTTGCAAACTGTGCTATTTTTCCCTGTATTAACTTGTTCATCCAAAACATCTCTAACTAAAAGATTCCTGTCTGCTTCAACTTTCTTTTGGCTGCTACCATTGTTGAAGCTTTTTGTGCACACCTGGCTACTTACTGTGCTTTCAATAACAGCAGAAACTGCGCCAGCCTGTGCCCACACTGCAATCCAGAGGTATGAAGCTACTGGAGATTTATCTGGTCTGGTTTTAAATTAAATAGCTCTGACATCAGACAATACTAACTTACAGAATTGGATGGTTGTTACTGAAGTGTGGAAATCTGCCATAAACACATTTCAGAGGTTTTTACATTGGACTTGCTCTAGTCTCATGTTCTGAGTGCTGATGAGCATTTGGAGCTCATTAAGATGATCAGGAGACTTGAAACAAAATTGAATTTCCAAACTGAACTAAGATGTTCTTATTGATGCATCAGCATCAGTATTCTGCACTTGGGGTGGGAATGTGTAAGTAAGTAAGTGCTCCATTTTAGGTAGTAGCCCCCATCTTCATAATGCTTAAGTACTAAGTAGCTTTTACCACATGTTTATGCAGTATGGTTATCATTATTATTCTTATTTTACAGACAGCAACTGTTAAAGACAAAAAGGTAAAGGTCACTATTAAAGCATGGCTAAGCTATGACAGTTAAGCCAATATTTATACTTTAAGATGACTGAATTTCAAACATGCAAAATGCTGACCTTCTAGATTAGACTTGTTCTCCAGCAAAACCATCAGTGAGCAGCTAGCAGTATGTTCCAGTTTAAAGCCATTTAAAAGAACTCAGTAACTGCAGGTCTGTAACACCAAAAAGGTTAGGTGTTGCCCAAGTATTTAACTTTTATTTTTTCAGATATGGTCTCTTTTATATTCCCTGTTTTAACAGTAGATATCAAACTATCCTGGATAGCCTCAAAGGATGTCTGTGTCTGTCTTATAATGCTGTATTTTTCTAAACATGCAAATGATTTTCAAGTTTCTAATAATTTTAATTATGGTAATAATATAGAATTAATAATAATTTGTATATTATTAATTAATAATAACATAATTATTGTTATAATTTGACAATAATTTCTAATAATTTTAAAATTCCTTTGAAAGCAGCATATCAAAGGCATTGCTAGAATGCAGAGAATAATGCTCCTGCTGTATAACAATAGAAGGTACAGTTTTTAATAATATCTATATCACACTAGGATTGTTTTTACAATATAACCTAAATAATAAAGAATGATAATGCTTAGTAGAGTAATTTACATTTTGGTACCTATTCCATTAAAATAAGTCATCTATTCCAATATTTTTTCATTAGTAGTTGCTTTAAGTCTCTTTGTCATTTACTTATTCAATTCTCATTTGTATTCCCTAGCACCGTCATTTTATTCACAACATTATAAATCCTAGAAATGTTTCTTTCCTTTCTTTTTTTTTTTTTTTTCATTTTAAAGGGTGCTAGTAATCAGGTTTTTTTTTCTCCAAAAATCATTCTCTACCAGAATTTCATGTTTTATTTCATACATCATTTACAGCTTGCTTCATTTTAGCCCCAAAGGCAGTATGTAGGTTGGAAAGAAAAAAAAAAAAAATTGGAAAGCAAGGTCCTTTTATATTTGTGGTCATGGTTTTGTTAAGAATGTCACTGGTTACACAATAAATATGGTTACTTGCTGCCTTAAAAGCATCTCTAGGATTTTGGTAGGGTGTTTCACAATGGAATCGTTATTCTGTGAACAGCTCACTGACATATATCAGAAAAGGAGGCAAATGAACAAGTTGACACCCTAATCAAACACTGCATGTTGGTACACTGAAGCTACACAAAGCTCACAGGAATACAGACACAATACCTGTGGAAAGGTCAATTAAGAATCAAAGCAGTGTTTTGGAAGCAAGAAAGAATGTTTGCGGTAGTGTCAGAAGGACTTACTCTGTTAAAGATCAACAACGTCGCATCATCTCTGCGACTGACTTTGTTTCCCAAAGTGAATAACTATACCTGAAGGCAAAAGTTCAAAAGTCAGCAAATCCATTGAATTGTGTCAGCTTAAAGGTATGTCAAAAGGCTTCTTGACAGAATACCTTTTTATATTTCAGTACCTCTGTGTGTACATGTCTGAAGATCAAAATGATGCTACGTTCTGAATATCAGGTATTCCATGACTCCTTAATAGAACTTGTTGTTACCAGTTGACATGAACTAATGGTTAAACACAATTTTTCCAAATACAGCTCACTATTTCATCAGGTTTTTTTGTTTGTTTGTTTTGGTTTGGTTTTTTTCATTATGAAAGGACACAGCATTTCTTTGCAAATTCAAGCTGGTTACAAGTACAAGATGGAGAGAACTGTCTGTCATTTTGGTTATTGTCTGCTATCAGATTCCCTTCATTACACAGTTACAGGCAGATATAAGCAATGTTTAAGCAATAATATAGTATTTTGTTTCAATACATCCATTCAGTAGTTCAAGGTATATGTGAGCTTCTTCAAAAGAAAACAAGCCCCATACCCCAAAAAAACCTCCAAAACAAAAGCCCAGACTCAAAGACTGTGATTTCAAAAAAACAGGGCTAGGAATCTCATGCACTTAAGAAGTCTTAGGAAGTACCCTGAGTTTCAAAGTTACTACACATCCAGTCATTCCAATAACTTTAACATAGTCCAAAACATCATAAACTGTTAAAAATCCCTTAATACTAAATGACAGGTAGACACATACACCAACCTGATATTTTCAGTTTCCTCCTATTGAATACTTTACTGCTAAGTAGCTGAGTACCTCAGACCTTCAAAAAATATTTCAGGATTTTGTAAATCATGGAGGGATGCATGAATTAACGATCTGTAGACATTGAATAAAACTGTATTCTGTTCCTTTAGATATGATTCGGTTTTGATTGCTTGTGATATTGATGAAATATAGATGAAATATTTTTACTAAGATTTTAGTTTTATGGCTCTATAATAAACCAGTTGTGCTCTTGTTAATGTTTGCTGACAACATACATTTCAACAGTTCCTGTGTATTGTATCCTAAGTCAGGAAACAAAATAGCTGGACAGAAACGGCATTGAACAGGGGTGCATTATGCTGTTGCATCTGTTTTGTCTCTACTGGGGTAGTAATGCACATTCCTCCGGACAGATAATAGTGGAATTTAAATTAGCAGAAGCAGCTGCTAGAGTTTCAGGTATTTTAATGCTACCCTTATTGCAAAGTCAAAATCATCACTTCATGAATTAATTAAGCATTAAAAAAACAACAACAAACAAACAACCCAACAAAACGAAAAACCCAAGAGGAAGCTGAATAAATAGCTTTCCTTTTTGTCACCTTATAAATAAAGATGGAAATCTTTGAAAAGCAGATCTCAGCAAAGATACTAAACTGATGTTGGATTATATAATAGTGTTCATATGCAATTCCAGATAGCCAAATGCTTTTCCAGAAGTAATCAGAAATGGCAATTAACCAGCCTTGAGAAAAGTGTCCTGAGAAGAGGGAACATGCTAAAACTAATAACAGACTTTATGATTTGTAGTAACATTCATGATATATAGGAGTGAAAAACAGGTGGAAAGCACAAAACATTACCAAAAAAACTAGTAGGGGAACAGAAAGGTAAACACTAAATGTCACAAATTTAGAGAAATAACTGTGTATTGTGATCCTAGTCAAAGAGTTTATGGTAGAGATATTATTACATAGTACATTATAACAACAGCTTTACGAAGTGAAAAAGTCTGGAGATAATCATAGTAATGTGCAATCTACTCTACAGTTTTAACTGTTTCCAGTGATGCTCTTCTGCTAATGTGCTCATGGCCTACCGTCATCCATTCCCATTGTAAACAATAGCTCTGATACAGTCACCTCTTTGCACTTCGACCCAGATTACTTTCTTCTGATACCTTTTCATATGCCTTGCCTGAAAATAAACCTGATTTCTCTCCTATGAATGAAGCTAATTTCCATTCTAACACTTCTATTTTTCCTTCTCTGATCGATTTCCAATCCCTCATGCTGATTGAGCTTTTCGCTTTCTTTTCTTTTTTAAAACACTTCTCTCTTTTAGGGTTGCTTTCATATTGCCCTTTGGAATAAAGCAATCTTCTTATTGTCCAGTTTCCTTCATCCAAATCCCTCATTAGTTAACCATGCCTACCTAAAATAAATGGAATAATAGAGTGCATACTCACTGATCATTCCAGTTCCCTCCCACTATGAAGCCGTGACCACTGTTTCTTAGTCTATTCAATATTTCTTATACTGTTTGGTTTTCAAAATATGAAAAATGCCATCCTGAGCAAAGCAAAGAATAAGTCTCCAGTAGTGTGGAAAAAACATAAAATAAATGGTAAAATTCACTCAAAGTAACAGCTGAAGTTACTAGAGATTTTGACTATCTAGCTTGTAGTAGTGCCACACCCACAAAAAACTATAAAATCATTCCATACTAAGTTAATGGTTTGTCTACCATATTTAAAGAATAATTTGTAAGTGGTTTTCTGAATGCATTTATTTAAAGGACTGTTTTGTTCAAAACAAGATTGTCATGCCTCTCAATCTCTATGTGCATACTCGTGCAACAAGTCTCTACCATGGGATTCATGTTCCCCCTCCCCAAATAAAAACAAAATAAAAACCAAAGTGAATTTTATTCAATTTAAGTATTTATCATGTTGTATATTATTTGAGGCTTCCACTCTATGCTATTTGAGACTCATTCAACTAATTTAAGGAACTGTTGAAAATACCCAGTATGTCATTCAAATGAAGATGTTGGTGTAGATAATCTCTCAAAATCAAGATTCTCTTTCACACCATGTCCCTTCTGAGAATACACAAAAAGACCAAAATGAACTCATCTGCTCAGAAACAATCACGTCTAGTTCATCAGGGGCCGAGAGGTTGATTCAGAGAAACTATGCATAAAGGTAAACAACATTCAGTGGTTCACTGAATTGGTGCATACACAGGAATACCCCAGTCAGAAACCTTTATGCTTCCATTTCTCTCCCCAGCCAATTTGTGGAAGCTTAATCTTCAGCAAATTCAATATTAAGTCAATACACAGGAGTCAATGAGGCACTTTAATGCTGTATTTGTGATTGCTCCTTGGAGGCATTACCTCATTCTGAATTGTAGATTTCACATCTTGGTTTTTATTTATTCTGCCACTGTGAATAACTCTGCATTTGTTATAAGCAAACATCTCTTCTTGATCTACTTCCTCTTTATTCTAATACTGCCAAACTATTTTGTAGGTTGGTGTTGTTCACTCCTCAGGTAGTCCATCTACCATTTTGAGTCTGCCTAGAAAACTCATAAATCATAGAAAACTTAATCTGATATAAAGCAATAACAGTCAGACAACACATATGGGGATTTTCAGAGGCTTCACAATTTTGTTGGTCAAAAAACCCAGCAGGAAGTTGCAACCAGCAGGAAGTACAATTGCTTGAAGACTAACAGATGATGCCTCATAACAGTACAGGAAGCTGTGTGGTAAATCATCTGGAAACATGCCATACAACCCAGCAGGAAAACTACTGAGCTAAAACTTTTTATTCTGCCAAAGGCTGCTGCATACACACACACACACATACAGAAAGACACCAGAGGGATTCAGTTATGGTGTTCACAGGAACTCGCTTCCATCAAATGCAAATCAGCATGTTAGAGGTGAAAGTCAATTGCTTGTTTGTCTTATTAAACAAGGGGAGCACACAGAACTTTATATACAACCTGTTTCCTTTCTCCACGTATCAGGGCAAGCCAAAGCACTGCACCAGTCACTTCAGCCTGTACACTGTGCTCTGCAGTAGATTTCACTGGGTAATCCCATTCTTCCTGAGTCCTAAGAAAACACTTTTGCAAGTACGCTATGCCTAACATATAAAGCATTCCAAATAAAATAAAAAGAAATAAAAAGAAAAGGCTACAGAAGGCAAACTTTTTGAGCAGTCCAATCTCTGCACTACTTAGTGGCCAGGTAAACAGAAAAAAACAGGCTTTGCCTACAGCGGTCATATGCTCTTTAACTTTTTTAATGATTATCTAGAGAAGCTGATTCATTTGAGTCGCAAACAGTTTTATTCTGACTGAGTCTTCTTCTAAGAGGAAAGAAGTGAATTTGCCTTGAAGAGACAGGAAAGAAATAGATATTACAGGTGATGCCAGAGGCATGGTTTGTAAGGAACCAGGCAGAAAGTGAGGCTTAAAACCATTTTATTAAATTGGAAGGTGGTATCTTATGATGGGGTGGTGCATCGAGTTCTTGTAAGATTTTCTTCTTCCACAGAGTTACTTTGAACTCTTGTTTTCAGTTGTGTCTGGGATTATGTAAAGTGATACACAGTCTGGTTTAATTTGTTTCCTGTTTTTATGGAAGCACTCAGAATTTCACAGTCCTCAGGATGGCCTTTACAGATATCGGGTACTCACACACTTATGACAGGTTCATGAGTATCTCCTTACAGGGAAGACTTCGAAATGGACTGTGTTGCACAGGAATGAAGGTGTTGCATAAAAGTGCCATTTTCCCTGGCTGGAGACTGATGTACAATTATAACTCTGGTAAGAATCAACTTGTCCTCCAGAGACCATATAATAGCTATTAAGACCTTCATTTTCTTATGCACTTTTTACAAATCCTACAGAGTAAACAATTGTGAAGATAAAGAATTATTATTTCTTCTACTTAATTTTATAAATAGTAGGCTACCATGAGATCTGTTTTAAGGCCAGCAGTATCTCCTAGACTTCAGGTGCCAGCGGCTGCTATAACTGAGGCTGAGTGGAGCTGATCCTTTAATCCTTAGTAAGAAGAAAAAAGTAGCAGTGTTAAGCTCCTGTGTTAGATACCCTCTTTCAGGTAAAAGTTATAGCTAGCCAAATTCATAAGACAGTAGTTTCTTTTAAGAAATTTCTAAAGAACGAATGAATCACTGATATCCTCATGATGAGTTAGAAATTTCCTACATCACAGCATGTCAATAGAGGACCAAACAGGACCAAAGGAACAACACAGCAGATAGATGTTTCTTTTCGAGTCTTACTGTTAGTAATTTTTATCCCATTTTTGTACCAAGTTCATTACAAATATTAGAACATACTGACAATTATTTATGCTATTTCTAAAAGCATATTTTTAATATATTTTCTATTTAGATATCAGACTGAAATGAACTGCACAGACTTACTTTATCTTATGGTTAAAATTCCAAATATCTGTATTATAAATTAAATAAACTTCTTAGGGAAGAACGAAGCATTAATTTATCATCAAGAGGAGGGATGGAGGAGGAGGGCAGAGGCGAGGAGAGGAGAAAGAGCTGAGGTGAGGTGAGGTGAGGTGAGGTGAGGTGAGGTGAGGTGAGGTGAGGTGAGGTGAGGCGAGAGAAGAGGAAGAGGAAGAGGAAGAGGAAGAGGAAGAGGAAGAGAAGAGAAGAGAAGAGAAGAGAAGAGAAGAGAAGAGAAGAGAAGAGAAGAGAAGAGAAGAGAAGAGAAGAGAAGAGAAGAGAAGAGAAGAGAAGAGAAGAGAAGAGAAGAGAAGAGAAAAACCTACAGATGAAACAAATTTCTGCTTTTAGTCAAACATGGCTTATACTGATGTGGAAGACGAATTTGCAGTCAGTAGGTGTTCACTTTCTAAAAGCAACTTAGTTTTATGTACCAAGTAGTAGGACAATGAATAGAAATGTGAAATGATATATGCAATTCATATACATACATAATTATGTATACATACATAACTATACTTATGCATACAGACACTCCAGTGCAAGAAATATGAAGGCACTATTAGATTTCAGGTAAAAATTTGTCCAATAAAGTTAGAAATGCAACTACATGCACAAGCTGTGTTTGATTTTCAGAAGCTCCATTGCTATCTATCTATGCCAACAAAAATAATTTTTGTGAAGGTATGAGTCCTACACATTCAGAAGCTCCCATTCCTACAAACATTCAAAGAAATGACACCAAGCTGTGTGGTGTGGTCAACATGCTGGAGGGTAGGGATGACATTTAGAGGGACCTTGACAGGCTGGAGAGGTGGGCCCCTGCAAACCTCATCAAGTTCAACAAGGCCAAGGGCAATGTCCTGCACATGGGTCAGGGCTATCCCAAGCACAAATACAGGCTGGGCAGAGAATGGATTGAAAGCAGCCCTGAGGAGAAGGACTTGAGGGTGTTGGCTGATGAGAAGCTCAGCATGACCCAGCAATGTGCGCTTGCAACCCATAAAGCCAACCGTATCCTGGGCTGCATCAAAAGAAGCGTGGCCAGCAGATTGAGGGAGGTGATTCTGCCCCTCTGCTCCACTCTCATGAGATTTCTGTGTTCAGCTCTGGGGCCCCCCAAGGTAAGAAGGACATGGACCTGTTGGAGTGAGTCCAGAGGAGGGCCACAAAGATGATCAGAGGGCTGGAGCACCTCTCCTCTGAGGACAGGCTGAGAGAGTTGGGGTTGCTCAGCCTGGAGAAGAGAAGGCTCCAGGGAGACTTTATAGCAGCCTTCCAGTACTTCAAGGGGGCTTATAAGAAAGCTGGAGAGGGACTTTTTACAAGGGAGCATAGCGATAGGACAAGGTGTAATGGCTACAAACTGAAAGAGGGTAGATTTAGATTAGATGCAAGACATTCTTTACTATGAGGGTGGTGAGGCACTGAAACAGGTTGCCCAGAGAAGTTGTGGATGCCCCCTCCCTGGAAATGTTCAAGGCCAGGCTGGATGGGGCTTTGAGCAACCTGGTCTAGTGAAAGGTGTCTCTGCCCATGGCAGGGGGGTTGGAACTATATGATCTTTAAGGTCCATTCCAACCCAAACCATTCTATGATTCTATGAATTTTAGTAGAAGTAGGTCACCAATTAGAACTTCAGTTTGACAGCCAAATGTTACACTGCCCAGACCTTGGAGCAAGAGCGGAGATTTTCTTTCTCTGCAAATCTTCATTCTCTCCTCCACAAGTTAGCTTTTGTCTGAGGTCCCACTGGATTCCCACCTGAGTATTCTTTCCCAATTTTACAGGTTCCAGACAATTATTGTCTCCAATGTGTCCCTTTATCCTGACCAACATAAGTATTTCTTGCCTCCTTTTAAAGTAAAAAGTATCTCACTTGCCAAATGCAACTAGCATGCTGAGCAACCAACACAATCACCAAGCTGACAGAGATACATACATTAAAAAATACATCAAACTTCATACCTAGTATGCATTAATAAAGGAAACTCTCCCACTTCATGAAGAGAGACTGAATCAGCTACTGAATCGGAGAAGTGTAATTTAAGGCTAACTCTGAATAGCTCTTCTGGCAAGTCTCCAGCCAGGTAAGTACTGAACACAGACCAAAAGGGAGGAAAAAAAGCAAAATAAATTCATGGGCTTAACACCTCTTCTCAAGGATATCTCAAAGCTAACATGAGACATTACTTCTCCCATCTACCTTAATAATGTCGTAAGGTAGCCCCTACGTACATGGGGCTCAGATCAAAGTAGGAAATATATTTTAACACACTGGTGGTTGATGTACTGGCAGAGTATGGGCAGAGGAAGCACACTTCACTCAGAAAATGTTAGACAGTTATGCAGTCACATATCTTCCCTGCTGACATGATGGAGCCATGTGTAGAACTCAGCCTTCATCACACAATATATATATTTTTTTTTAAAAAAGCACATCAAAGAATAAGCAGAGTGAGACTTTAAACACAATTTACCTGCCTCATTGCAGTTAAAAATCCCTGAGGATTAAAAAACCCTGTCATCCAGAAGCAGTTTGGTCGGCTTTCAAAAATCCAATTGTAAAATTGGTGGTTTCTTTCCAGAAGCTCAGTAAACCAGAAACCAAGTGTACTGGAAGCCCAGGATGCCTAAAAATAGTAAACAGCGCGTTCATTTTTTAATTTTATTCAACAGTTTTAAAACATCATATTCATGTCAAGAAAAGGTAATTCCTCACAAGGTAGTAAACAACATCATATTAGCAAAGCATATTTAAAGCTCATTTTTCACATCTTAACTTTTAACCTGATAGATAAATGTTGCGTCCCACTGAAACCTGAAGCAAATCCTTGCTCTGTTCAAATTTGTGCCTACCATTCCATTTAGACATGCTTAACGCTCCCTGTGGTAATTGTCCATTTTATGACTTTTTTGCAAAAATAGATAGCTGCGTGACCTAGGAAGAAATATTGTCTGCATGTCTTTCTAAAGCCAAGGTCAATGCATCGAGATAACAGGATTTCTGCCAAAACTATTCTGCGTTTTCTGAAAAAAGCTAAGGAAAATTGAGCTTGGACTATGTAAAGATTTACAATGATTTTTCTCTTGGAATAGTTGTATCATACCTGTGCTGTGAAGCATCTGCTTTGGCCTAGGTTTCGTACCAAGAAAACACTTTGTCAATAAAAAAAAAACCAAACAAGCAAACAAAACCACCAAAAAACCTCCCCCCATGGCAGAGGGATTGGAACCAGATGATCTTTAAGGTCCTTTCCAACCCAAACCTTTTTATGATTCTATGATTCCATGAGAAATGGGCAAAACAGGGTTCATCCATACACGGAAACGGGCAAATCTCTCTGCTGAACTGTAGCAGACTGTTGTCCAGTGAGGACAGTCTCTCCTCATTTCTGGTATTTCTCACTGAAAATGAATTTGCATTTTATAGCCAGGAGTTGATATTCTTTTCAGGACCTACTCGGTCTCCTTCCCAATATCTGTCCAAAAATCAGTCTTGTCAGCAGCAAAGGAAATGGACAAAGCATATAGTAATGACAGAGGCAGAAAATTTATCAGTTGCTAGTCTTCCTGAAATCATGTTTTATTCAAATTGTTTGAAATTTTCACAAAATTTTTACAAAAATACAAAAGAGTTACCTGCCATATTTTGCGTAACACACTTCTTTTGATATTCCGTTCTGTTTTGTTTCTCAAAGCCAATTTTGTAATGCAATTAACCATAATGGCAAGCTTATTCCATAAAAAATGAGGGTGTAAACTCCAACAGCCCCAGTTTAAAAGAAAAAGGAATCTAAGGTTAAGAAAAATTAAAAATTATTCCCTTTAGAAGAAAAAGGTAGAATAATGACAGACAAGTACTTAATTTCATCCAACAATTAAAAAATGTAACTAAAATATGTTGGTACTACAAAGACAGGAAGAGAAACAGATTTGTATGTCACTTGCAGGCTTGTTACGCACCATAATGTTATTTAAATCTCAGAAGTCTGTCTAAGATATTATTTTCACCAATGATGAACTTTGACTTTCCAAGAATCAATAGAACTATTTAGTAAACACTTGCTCCACTGTATCCCACTGCTTTCAGGGGGTTTTGGATCAAGCTAAAAGCAAGGTACTACACAATGTGAACATCAGAACCTGGAGTAGGTAATGATTTCACTGGAGACATTAAAATATTAGTTCTGTTATATTTTAATTTGTAGATGAATTAAATAGAAAGGGAGACATTGTATGATGTTAAAACTAATTTTCAACCACGTTTCCACTATAATCCATGTACATGAGCCCTGTAATGAACATTTGATAAAACAGATAAAAATTGAGTGTATTCTATGTATGTTTAGATTACTATATCACTTATGGCAAAAACCCCTTTGTTTTAATACAGTCAAATTAATAGACATTATTTAGAAGTAGACTTTCAAATTTTACATTCAAACAGGAAAGGAATTAAACAGCATTTTTTCATATTTGCAAGATATTTGTTTAATCCTTAATGCATTACTGAAAGAAAAGTGCATAATACAGAATGGTCCAATAAGTGCTCTTTTGAGGCTGCACAGAAAACTAATATCTTCACCTGTCGTACCCTTTCAATATGTCCTTAGAGGTTAAGGCAAATCTAATATCTCACATATCAAGGTCAGCAGCAAACAATAATAATGAACATAGCCCTCTAAGTAAATAATTTCTCATTTACAATGCTAACACTACTCTTCGTTATAATTTCACTGCCAGTTCTAAAACAAGCCATGAGGCAATTCAATTATTACACTATTAGAATGCAATTGTGTATCTAAAGTTTGAGATATGTTTTCTTTTCTTTTTTTCCCCCTCTTACTGAAGAAAATCAACATTTTCCATCTTGAGAGACTGCACAAGGTCTTCTGGCTATTTGCTGTTGCCATGTCAACTATTTTGCTCTCAGTTGTTGCTATGTCCTTATATTCTCGTGCTGGAAATTTACTTGAAAAAGATATAAAGACTATCTTTCCATAGCCTATATTATCAGCAAAAGAGAGGAAAGAGAGCTTGACTGTCCAAAAGATTATGATAGCAATAAGTAAAGGGGGAGATAAGAATATAAATTCCTTGCATTTATATTTTATATTCGGTTCTTTCTCTCCTGTTCACTTCTTTACTGTCTTTTTGAGACAACAGTTTCAGCTGTTTGTTTCCTGTAGGGCAAACAACTAGGAAATATGGCATTGTGTACTGGTTTTGGCTGCGATAGAGTTAATTTTCTTCATAGCAGCTAGTATGTGGCTATGTTTCAGATATGTGATGAATGTTGATAATACAGGGATGTTTTAGTTACTGCTGCGCAGTGCTTACACAGAGTCAAGGCCTTTCCTGCTCCTCACACCACCTCACCAGCAAGTAAGCTGGGGGTGCACAAGAAGTTGGGAGGGGACACAGCTGGGACAGCTGACCCCAGCTGACTGTATTCCATACCATCTGACATCGTGCTCAACCATAAAAGCTGGGAGGGGGAATGTTTGTTGGGGCTGCCGTTGTCTGGGGACTATCTGGGTCTCAGTCAGCTGATGGTGAGTAACTGTTTGGGGTTTTTTGCATCACTTGCTTTTTTTGCCCTGTTTGTTCCCCTCCCCCCCCTTTTTTTCCTGTATTAAACGGTCTTTTTCTCAACTCAAATTTTCTCACCATTACTCTTTCTATAGTGTGGCTCAGGACATATGCCCTTTGTTCTGATATTGTAGCTTGGCAAAATATGGAACCAGATGGTTAAGGAAAAACTCAGAACAGAAAACACAAAAATAATAACTTGCAGTTGGACCATGTAACATGGTTTGTGTACATCTAATGTCAAGTCTGATAATGACTGCTAGCAAGCATCTGTTCTTATTTGTCTTTATTCCATAAAAGTTGCTGGGAGGCATTAAGGAAAAGGTTTCATGCACATTTTAATTTATGCTTGCACATTATTATTAATATGCATGACTATTATTATGCATATTGTTATGCATATTCTTACATTTTAGGTTCTCATTTTCAAAGCAGCAGCCTAAGTTGCCAAGCATGATCTTAAAATGTATTTTTGCTCTTGCAATTAGTTCAAGGCTTTGGCTCTTTAGTTTCTGAAGATGCAAGTCTAGTGTATCATACCCCGTTTTGGCCTCCCCAGTATGAAAACAGGTACGATACACTGAAGTAAGTTCAGTGGAGGATCACCGAGATGATTATGGTACTACAGCAGTAGGTGCATGCGGAGAGACTGAGCGAACCGGTTTTGTTCAGCCAGGAGAAGAGAGGGCTAATGGCGCTTTAGCATCTTACCTGCTCTAATTGATCTAAGGACTATTCTAACTGCTGTCTTCAGGTAATGGGTAGCCAAAAAGAAGGCACAGCCAGGTTTTGTAAATGTATACAGTGATGCAACACATACAAGCTGCAGAAAGAGAAATCTAAATTATTTGGAATTATGAATATTATATATTCTCAGTATAGCTATTAAAGCTGAAAATAAATCACAAGGTTGGTAAAACACTGAAAAAGTTTGCCCAAGAAGGGTGTGGACTCTCCACCTTGGAGATATTCACCTTGGCTGAACAAAGCCCTGAGCAACCTGATCTAACTTCAAAGTTGACCCTGGTTTGAGCAGAGGGTTGTACTCAGTTTTCACCCAGAGATCCCTCTGACCCTAAATTATTCTATGACTTTAAGGATCAAAATGGCTGAGTTAAAATTTCACAGGTTAAATTCCAGTGGAATTTTAAAGAATACTTCTATTTTCTGAGCTCAGACTACTTATAGCAGGGTACTGGGTGGGGTTTTTTTCGTACAGACTTGCTCACTTTCCCACACACAGTAAAACCCTCATATTAAACCTTTACGGTTGCAGCATGCAATGCTGCAGATGAAGCAGCAATTATAATTAAATTAACTAGTTATAGGAGAGGTCACTTGTTGGGCAGTAACGCCAGTCTACCTGCTATATATTGGAACTGTCTTATCCTGCTTCTACTCTGCTCCCAGGAACTGAGTTTGTTGGACTGCTCTGACTGAGAAAGAGGATGGACTAGGGGGTTGAGTCATATCTATTCTTTATGTCTCTTCAGCCTTCTGTTTCCTTTTCAGAACAGAGGGAGGGAGACAAGCCAGAAGTCGTAGGCAATAAACCAAAGAATGAGCTGGGTTCTTAGCACATTTCTTGCTCTGTCACTTTGAAAAGCTAACCATATCTTTCAAACAACCATAAGGGGCACAGCATTTTTGTTCAGCATTTGAGAACTTATAACTGAGTGAAACAAAGGAAAGTCATGTTTCCTAGAGATTACCTCAATCTCAGTACCAATACTCCCCTTCAAGGAATGGTGATATGAGTGTTATACAAAGGATTTTTATACTGGAAATTGCTAGACTATATAAATCTTAAGAGTCACTATCATACTCCAGGTATGGTCTAAACCAAGATGTTCTGTGCATAAATTAAATTAAGTGTTGGATTAATGAGGCCTGTAATAAATATGTTAGTTAATTTGACTCTGAATAAGTTCCAACTGGAACTCATGTGGGTTCATATTATATAGAATTCCCTAGGGCTACCATGAGTAAAAAATTATTTCCAAATGTAGCTTGTTGGTTCTGTAATAAGCACTGTTCACTGCTTTTTTTTAGGGCCAAAGCTTCTATATAAAAGACTATTGTTTGGTCCATTAGGGAGAATGGGTGGAAAAATGTGGCTTTTAAAGTGGTTTACAATGCTTTCTTAGTATCTTAGGGGAAAAGTATAAAATAAAGGGTAAAAATACGAATATTTGAGCACTTATTTTCTGATTCTTTGATTGTTAACAACTCTCTGGATAAGTACAGGGCAACAAAGAGCCAGGCTCCTGTGGTGCTGATAACTCCTTAGTTAGTCTTGCATCAGCAGAGATGGAACAGAGAGGTTTTAGTTGTGCAGGCTGGGTCCTGATGGCATTACATTTAAAAATACAGCCTAGCTCTACCATATTTCTTCTTATCAGTATATCCCACAACATTTTACAAAGATTCTCAGTGTCATTATTCCCACTTCAAAGACAGAAGAACAGACAAGTAAAAGGCCATGGCTAAGATTTAAGTGACAGGCCAGTTGTAAAACTAGAAATAGAACAAAGGCATCTCTAGTCCACAACCAGTGCTCTACTGATTGGGAAATACTGTGAATTTACCAAGTCTTCCAGTTATTAGACATCTCTACATTCACTGTAACCATTTTCAGTAAAAGAATCAAGGTGGGACAAAAGAAAAATAAACAGCACACTTTCTTTTTTATATCATCATTTTTCAACATGTAGGAACAGTGCGGATGTAAAATTCTAAAGAAGACAAGAGAAAACCAATTTAATACAAAAAAATCAAACTTGGGTGACAAACCGTGGGTCCATTTAATTGATCTAACTTTCAAATCACCTTCTCTCCAGGATATCTAAATCCAATCCACAATAATCAATTCCAGGGTCAACACCTCATATTTCACACCATTAAAATGCAGCACAATATCATGTTTCTTATCTTTTGAAGAAATAGAGCTATTATATTCATCAATATGCATCTCCAAGGGCAAAGAGTTTTCATGTTGGTTTAAGCAACAGGTCTTTCACAGCATAAATGAGATGAAGATGAAAATGAATGTTTTGTAGTCATTGTAGGGTATGGTGTTAAAATGTAAATATCTATATACATTTTTCCATTAGTTCTTTAGACTTATATTTTCCTACTTAAAATGCACTTTCAAACATGCAAATTTTAAAACTTACAACTAAAAAAAAATCAACATTTCAGAATATCTTGACAATATTTACAGTCTCAATTAATAACTGTGCTAACACCTTATTCCATCTCCCAGTGGGTTAGGCTGAGACAAGGATTCACTAACACAGATGTGTTTGAGGAATATTTCTCAATCTCTTTCCTCTTAATCTCTGTCTATATAATAAAAATCATTTTTTGTTATTAAGAATAATTTCCAGCCAGTTCGAGTTCATCTATTACATGCTCTCTGTGAAACGCTAGTTAAGCATCTCTTTTTTGCTAACCGGATACACATAAACAGACGTAGTGGGGCATTTGATTTCTGGCCCTGGCCTCTTCCTTCTGCTGATAGCAACTCTGACAAACCAGAGAAACTTCTCCACAGCTGCCTCAAAGCTATGATCACAGATGGTATACTGCAGGCAACAAACAAATTCAGAAATACATCAGAGTTACTGTCTTTGTAGACACAGTCAGAAAGGACAAAGTTCACTAACCAAACAGTGCCTTTCCCAATTCCCTTACGTTTGGACATCAGCTAATTCATTCTGAAGACAGACTGCAGGAGTGCCTCAGCAACTGCCATGGGTTCAGTCCTCCAACAAACTGAAAGATCCCTTTCCTTATAGGGTAAATAAAAGTCTAAATAAAAACCATGGTGTCTACTTCCTTTGGTCACAGACATTCCTTGAAAGAATATCCGTTGCCTTTCTTTTCTCATTTGTTTCTCAATTATTTGACATCCTGCCTTTCTTCATTTTCCACCCTCTCCAGGTTGTTTTTCTGTGCCTCAAAAGTATTTTTCCTCTGTCACTAGGTGGAGTCGCATGAAGAGTCCTTATGTATTCAAAGTACTCACCAGTGCAAAGTAATTTTGCAAAAAAACCCATCTAATTACCTAAATATCATATGATTCCTTCTCAGAATGTCTTAATTTCTACTCCAAAAATATTAACAATAAACATGGCAGGTAAAGTCCATCTCCAGGGTAGACTTAGAAAGACTGGAAATCCTTGCAGTGAGAATTTTTTTCTTTGGGGGACATAGACTGAGCTGTCTTCTGCACCTGTGGCAGGTCAAAGCAATGCGGTTTGAAGAAAGTGAGAAAATAATGTAGTTTAGAAGAGAGAAATGGCACAATATTCTTCTTCTTACTGAAGTGAATGCATACTGCAGTGTTTGGAGATCCCCAGTTTTCCAGGCTTAGTGCTTACTATTAAAAGGCAACTGGCACTCCAGAGAATCTGAACCAGCAGGAGCAGGAAAGACTCCCTTCTATACAGGGAAGAAGAAAATATAAAGGGGCTTCCATTTAAAGTAGGCTCACCTGAATTTAACTTTTGCAGTTTCAGCTGCCTTGTTGTCCTGATTCTGAGCAAGAAGATAGCTGGGAATGGTAGGCTTTGAGAACACTGGGAGAACATTTGCAAAAGTTTACTAATCCTTTTGTCCTCAAATGGTCCCATTCTGCTCCCAGTAGAGTTCAAGTCCTCTCACAGTCTTGTTTTTAACAGATCAGTCCCTATTCATCTTAGTTTCATTTCCTCTAGAAACTAAGCTTTTCACTACTTTGCCAAGTAGAATCATTGGATTTTTCTCATTTCTCAAGAGCCATCACCCTGGATTATCTAGCACAGTGAGGAGTCACTCCAAGTGAAATGTCAGCCAGCAAAATATTTCCCAAAAATTCAGTCTATGTAGTGACAGTGCAGAATGGTTTCCAAGTACTGGATATGGGAAACAGAATGATACCAAAAGGCGATGAGACTTAAGAGATATGCCACAAGTAAACTGCAATAGCAAAATAACTTTTACACTTCCCCTCAGACCAATCCCTACTTGTCTCTTCTGCTCCTATTCTGCCTCAAGAACAGTCTCTCATACTGTGTTAAAGCTTTTCTGCTAAGCTTCAGTTTAGTCTTTTCCCGTAATATGCTCACAGTCTCAGAACCAACTACTTTTTCAGCAAGCCAGTTTGTTATGCCTGGAGATGCCCAGATAACCTGTTCACAGTTTTAATATCCATCCCCTCCAGCAAGCACTGCCTGTACAGCCTCTGAAGAGCCATCACAGAATTTGCCTTTAAAGGGTGAGAGCATAACATGTATTGGTTGAGGCGTCTGTGAGAATGCCATGACTTTTGCTATGGGATCTCAGAAGAAAGCTGGTTAAAAAAGAAGGGAAGATTTAGATATTTTGCCACAGAATTCTCAGAAACCAATGCCCAAATATCCACTCCAAATACTGGAGATTTAATGGAGTAATAAATAGGTAACTGTTCAGATCAGGAAGTGAGTCTGAAGGAATTTTAGTTGTTACCTCTTTAGAAGAAGCCAGTTATTTGCTTGTTTGTTTTTCCTTCTCTTCACTGGTGTTTCTCTCAGGGATCACTTATAAACTCTGATTCTTCTGGGGTATTTTAACCCTTCTGACATCTCCTAGAAGGAATATGTGGTGGGACATAAATACTCAAGAAGACTGAGAGTGTCAAGGATAACTTTATGACACCTAGCAAGGAAAAACTCATTGGGGATGTGATAGTCAATGGCACCCTTGGTGGCAGTGGCCATGAAACAGCAGAGATGAAGAAGGGAGTGAGAAAGGCGAGTAGCAGAGTACAGTCCTTGAGGCACCTTGTGGCATCTGATGGGAAGGCGTCTCTCTCTGGCTAAGGTAAAGTGAGGTGGGGTGTCTTCTGGCAATATCATACCAGGTTTTGACCGATGCTGTTTCCCCTCTGAGGAATCTTTTCCCTGTTTCAAATTTTTATACTTCTTTTCCATCTGACTTTCTCATTTTTTTGAAAGTTTCTTTGTAATTTCCAAGTTACTCTTTAATGATGGTTGCACTGTCTTTAATGTGATCCATGACAAATGCCCTCCAGACAGTTTTGTGCATTAATACATACGCACACACAGACATGCAAAATTTACACTCACATTCTTGTCTAATGATTTGAAATATATTTCTAATAGAAATAATATAGAAACATACCTTTCTTGCCTTTTCCTATTGGAAAAAGCACTGAAGAATAATGAGAAATTTTTATTTGAAATTCAGTAGCTATTTAGCAGTAAAAAGAATTGTCATTGTCATTATTTTTTAATACAGTAAATTGCAGTAATCTTAATGCATCAAAATAACCAGGATACTTTCAAAGGATTTCATACTTCAAGGTGGCACTGCTTTTGGAACACAGAACGCCTTATTTTCAAAAACTGTGAGCAACCTTAGCATCTCAATGTGAACACCAAAATTTAAAGAGCAATTCTAAAAATTGAACTCTAAAGGGTTTCTTCAAAGTCACATCAGAGACAAAATCAGAAAAAAAATGCAGTTTGAACCTGTTGTTCCTACTTTCTCCCCTAGAAAACACTGATTTTGCTTGCTCTTCCTACTCTCATCCTTGTCACTTAACCTTTGTGTTTCAGCTTCCTCATCTACAAGAAAGAATATATTTCTGGGACAATTTTCTTTCATCTGAGTATGTCTCAGGTCCATATCCTGACAGTGGAGGAAATACACTGTTGTGCTGACACAAAAATATATAAGATTTGCAATTAACAAGTCTCAGACAGATTGTTGAGGTAGATCTCTGCAGGAAAACCTGTACTTAACAAATGTAAATAAGAGTAAATCTATCTGCTTCATCAAGAAGAAGGGTTATGCAGGTTCTTCTCCAAATTTGGAAGTGTGTGAATAATTCATACAATATGTTGCATCATAACTTAGATTTCATTCAAAATAATAAAGTTCTTTATTCTGTGATGGCTCCACAGTTTTAGGGAGACTATTTCAAGTAAGTTTTTGTTCAAAAACAACAAAAAAGTGGCAGAAATATCAAAAAGCTCTTAGAATATAATTAACCTTTTTGAAGAAGATGTTTTAAAAATGTCAGTAAAACTGATATGGAATTATCTGTAAATATTCTCACATAATCAGGCTATAATCCATTTCACCAAGAGGAAAAAACTTAAATTTAATTAATCTTTTCAAGAAGATTTGTGAGAAATATGATTTTCAGTCTGGTTTTGATATCTAAAATACATATTCTGGCATTCCCAACTTTCACAGACATTACAGGGAGATATGTATCTGCCTCTAGAATACCATCAATGAAAAGAAGAGGTTTTTTCATGCTCAGAGCATAAAAAGATACTTTTTGCAATCTTATGCCTACTGGTTCTATTGCCAATAGATCACCATGGAGTTAGTTTAGTGCTGCTAAAATACACAAAGGTATCTTGTCAGGAGTACTTAATTTGGTCATGATGTTTTGGGACTGAGTAAGCCTGCCAGGAAAGCAGAAACACTACAAACAGCCTGCAGAAGTGGGATACTCTCTGATGTGTTCTTAGAAACAAATCTCTTACATAGGCACTATAATAGATCTAAACTGTCTCTAAACTGAGCCTGGGGTTAAAACATTCATGCAAAAATGACTGCTAGTCTCTGAATATAAACATATCAAGGAGGCTAAATTACATATTTCAAATTCCATGGAAGTCTTCATTGCAAACCTAGTTATACATGCAGGAAATCATTAATTTTAGACTTTTTATTTTAGAAAGACAATCTAGTCTTTTAAAGCCAAACTGAGTCTAGAAAAACATTTTCTATGCCTTATGCAATAATTAATAAAACTAGTTGGTTCTTATGTAAATGTTTGCTATACTTTTAATGATAATGCTGCAGGTAACTACTACTATAAAAACTTACCAAAGTAGCAGTTTTGCAGTGCTGGAATCTTCACATGGATCTGCTAATACAGAATTTCTAGGGTGTAAATGTAATTTTGCATTAAGTGCAGCTGCACTGACATTTGAAACCAACAGTGAGAGTAAAATTTATGTATTAATGTTTCCTGATGAATATAAATGTACATTTCTTTTTTCCCCCCTCTGGCAAGAAAATGAAATCAAAAGCAGTGTTTCTCAAACAGAAATCAGTGCATGTAAAATGCTGGGGGTTTCTAGTAAGAATTTTCTTAGAGGAAATTTGAAAAAAAAAAAGGATTTCCTTATGTCTTGGGGACATTTAAACAGTTTCTCTTGTCTTGGGAAGAAAAAAGAATTCTCTGCCTTTTAGATGTATTTTTGTGCACAGCCTTGGATGCTTATTTGACTTTTAGTCATGTATTAGCACACATTCTCCTTTTCTTTAAATCAACTGGTTAGTAACAAATTTGACAGCACAAAGTCATTTTGTTAACTTCAAAATTATTTTTTGGGGTAAATTTAGCAGTCATTCAATTCAACAATTATACAGTAGGCACTTCTTGTAGTTTAAATCGGTGGGAGATATGGCTGTACAAAACCTAGCATCAGATGTCTATCTGTGTTTAAAAGAGTTTTATATTTATTAAATACAGTCTGCAAGCATTAGTATGAAGCTAAAAGGCATTATTTATGATTCTTAACAGCACAACTAAAACAAGACAAGGATAATAGTGAATGTAATGTAAAGGACACATTTAGAGCTACACAAAATACGGTGCATGATCTTAGAAGTAAAATTAACTCCTGAGCAGTTGCCCACAAAAGGCTATTAAAAAACTTAAACAGTCAAAACATCATTTAAAATATGTTTACTAATATTAATAATATGTAGGACCTTTCTATCAGTATATTTTATAGCAAACTTTTAACATCACATTTTAGATGTAGTTTCAATATACTGATTTGTAGCATGTATTTACTAAGTAACTCCGACAAGAATCATAGGTAAGCAACAGTTCACTTGAAAGTACACTTGACCCAAGATCATCTAGGATAATTTAGAATTATTTTTCATTTCAGTGAAGCCAAGTCTTCTTACAGAGACTGCACTTATTTTCTGAGAATTTGGTTGTTGAAACCCCTGATGTTTGAAGCAAGGTTAAACGATAGAGTTTTTCCTGTTCATTAGCATTAATTTATTGTCTTACATGAAGAGAGGGTTGTGCTAAACACAGAAACTTTATATCTGTACAATAATATCAAACAAAAATTTGATTGACACTAGGGAAAAAAACTCCTGAAAAATGTATATAAACTTGCAAAGATTAATGGAATATTTTGATTTTACAATTCTTGCAAACCTTTTGATGTTTAGAAACAAATGGCTGAGCTACAATAGCTCAGAAAAGCTTGTGCTTGACTTTGAGCCAAAGCCCTTTGACCTCAAGTTTTTCCAAAATGCCAAGCTCAAAAACTGCCACTGTACAAGCTCATTGTGTCCCATCTTTCTTTATTTGTGATGGTAGTTTAAAAAATATTCAAAATTCCTAATTTATCAAAACTTCAGGGACAGGTTTTATTATGGTGACTTTATTTGTTGGCCTTAGCTTCTTCGATTCTTATTATTTACTTTTTAAAGCATCATTTTAATTGCTAGTGTATGAAATGTTGCTTGTCTCTATAACAGACAAAAATTATATTAAATATTTTTATTTATGTTACAATAATTTACAGAATATCATGATGCCAATTTTTAACTAGATTAAATAAATTAAGTAAGCATAAGAACATTTGGTAGCCAATTAGAATAAATGCTCAAATTCTGATAAATCATTTGCCAGCTTGCAAAATACTACTGTTTTTCCTTATGTAGGGCTCTGCAGTTATTATTTTACAATCATGCCTCACAAACAAATTAAGTTCAACTAAAAATACACACACTAAAGGAAAAAACAGCTACATACTCCATAGAATTAAGTTGTTAAAACCAAATTGTCACTGCTGTCATTTACACAAGGTAATCAATAATGAAAACAGTTTGAAAATAACATGGAGACTTATCTTATGGGAATGATTTAAAGAATAGTTAATCTTATCTTGTAGATAAATAAACTTAGGGCAGTAGTGATAAAGTGGCTTCTAAAAAGTCTATAAAAAGTAAGTGGCTATGCTAGCTACAAAACCCAGCAATTCTGCAGTCATTGTTCTGTCCATGGCCTTCTGCTCTTCAGTAATTCATGTCTTATCACCTAGCCTGGTGATAGAGCTGAAGTTTGCATGTTGTGCTAGAGCACAGCCTTAAAGCACTTCCCCTCTGGGGAGGACACAGCTGACCCAAGTGATGGGGTAGTAGCTATGTAGTTCCTGCTTTAGCATACGCTGTGGGGTACAGGCACACTACTCTGCTCTCAACAACATGATGTCTACTGCTCCTCTAACCTCCCCATGCCCATTAGGGAATGGGAGGTAAATAATGCAGAATACTAATTTAGAATATAAAAAACCACCTGTAGTAGCACTGATTCAATGTGCTAAAGCAGTATCCAGAAGCATGCTGGCAAAGGAAAAGTCAATGAAACATCAGGAATTACACAATTAGTAGAGTAGACATTTCAGTATTTCTCTTTCAGAACAGCAACAAATAAAGAGGGCACTGCTCCTTTCAGTGCCCATCAAATTGATTGAGGATGAGGTGTTAAAACCTATATAAGGCCTAAACACATTTGTTTAATTTTCTGCTTCTTATCATGTTGATTGCCCATATATTGTTTACAATATTATTTAAATTTCAGTCTATATCAAGTATCAGATCACAGTTTTGGAGGCTATCAGGACCAGCTGAAAAAAGACCCTACTACTCAAAACTAGAGTTTAAATTTCCTCCTATTCCTGAAGTCAAGACATTTTCTGTGATGAGCTTCATCCAGAACTCCTGAATTTATGTTAAAAAGAAATGAAAAGGAAAAGCACTTCCTTCATACCTCCAAGCAAGGATGATTTCCAGATTTAAATCTCATGTCAGAAGTCTCTGTCTACTTCACCTTTATCTTTCCTTCACTCATGTTAAGAGCAAGTACCTAATTATTAAACACTAGCCATTTATTGGTATAGTAGCAGAAAAAAGAATATGTAGCATGTATATCTGAGAGGTCTCAAGTTATACGACTGAAGCTGACAATTCCTCTGAAGGAAAGAGAAATTTACCGAGATGGTTAGGCCTGCTAAGTAAATTTTACAGGCAAATCATTATCTCCTGTCCTTTCTGGAGGAAAAGTACTTGTGTCTGGGATTCTTTGTGATTCATTATCGATACATGTAGATCTAAAGATAGTAGCTGGAGGTCACTGTACCACCTACTTAATACTTAGTGAGTTGATGATTTTCAGTGAGTTTTTATTTGCAAATGTGATTACTGCTAATGGCAAAAGCAATCGAAAGTCCTTTCCAGTTCTCCAACTCAGCAGGCACAAAGACGCTCACTTCTTCTTTCCCCCCCCGCCCTACTAACAGAAGAACAGAAAGACCGTTTACGTGCCAAGCAAATCTATACAATGCATAGAATGGGTATATTAAATTAAAGTTCTGTGGGAAAGTATATTAAAAAATGCTCTACAGGAAGAATGAAGAGAAAGGAAGGAATGAATCAGGGAAGGGGAAAAGGAAGGGAGAGTGGAGGAAGGGGAGGAAGAGAAGATGGAAGGCAGCAAGGGAGGAAGGAAATGAAGAAGGAAGGAAAGGAGGAAGGCATGAAGGAAGGAGAGAGACAGGAAGTGATGGAAAATGACAAAAGTTATATACAGTTATGATAGAATGCAGAATAAGGTATAGATACTACTAGCTAAAATGTATCCCATATATCTGCAAGTCCCAGCCAGAGCCCTTACAATAAATGCAGGAACAAGAAAACAGTGTTGACCTGTATCTCGATCTTTTTAATTAGCTGTCCAGAACACAAATAAGATTGTCTGTAATTATTAAATTTTCAGTAATTAATTTTAGTTCTATAGTGAATACCTTCTGTGAAAAATCTATTGATCTTGCTTCCCGTTAGACACATAAATGTTAATGGAATTTGGAGAACTCAACATTTTCAGATATTGCAACAGCTCCATCTGACTTAAACAATGTCCATCAGCTCAGGAGAAGTCCTCTATCAACCAGCATGACTACCTCCATTGTATGTAACTGCAATCAAACATTTATCCTATCCAGATCTAGTTACCATCACATTTTAAGTGTCTAACCTATTTTTGTGTAGCAGACATGCCCACACAATATCACTGAAATTCATTTCAAATCTTTCTAATAAAAAAAGAAAAGTAAAAAAAAAAACCAGAAGAACTCCCCCACCTTATTCCAGTTAGAATTGAGAGATAGCTTTCATATACTATTTTCTTTTGATGGGGAAGTCAGGGCCAGGAGGAAGGAGGTGGTGAGGTTGAAGGTGATGGTGATGGAAGGTGAAGGCCTTTCTTATGAAAAACTCCAGAGGATCTTCCAGTGGTAGAAGAGAACTCCACTAGCTGCCAGAGGCGTGAGGAGAGTGCACCTAATAGTGATTATTGCTGATGTTTCCACTGGGTTAAACATACTTCAGACGTATAGCTCAGTCTTTCTTCCCACTTCATCAAATTCTCATCATGGTTTTCAGCTTGGGTGATATAGTTCATATACAGCAAAGGCTGAGGTCATGGCTGACTGTCACAAGGAAATAGAAAAGCTTAGAAACAGGGTCAAATACAACACAGTATTTAACAGAAGAGAGACACAGCACTTGTGAAAAAGTAAAGATATCAGAAAATGTATGGTTAAAAAATCCATGTGAAATATTGTTCTATATAGATCGCAAATGGTCTGTATACCTTAACACAAAAGTAAATTTATGCAGAAAAAAGTTATCTCAAACTACGTATACATTTCAAATGGAAAAAAGTGTTAACAGGAAGCAGAAAATTTCAGTCACATGCATTGAAAATGAGACGAAACTGTGGTATATTTAGAAAGAAGAGATAAAATATGCACATTTCTCTCTCATGCACAACAAGCCCCATGTAGAAATACAATGAATAATGATTCCTTGGAAAATGCCAAGTATTCACAGCTACATGGCGTAGCAAGTGGTGAGAAAAAATACTCTAGATTTTGCTTGTTTCAACATATATGTTCTTTGCATTTTTCCTGCTTTCAGTGTCTGGTACCCCAAACTATCTTTTCAAGACATGGGACCCTCAGTATGTACTCTATTTTCAAGGTCCTCACTTCCAGCATCTCTTCAGTTAATATTTCTGAACAAAAATGTGAACACTCTGTTGGAAATTGGAGGAAACATGAACTTATTTATACATAGCTCCACCTGTCCACCATACTTCGTTTTAAGTCCCACATGTTTGGAGGAGGCAGGACCCAAGTAATAGCTTTCAACGTATGTTTCAAGATATAACAGCACAGACATTTGTGATATTTATTATGGTGCTTAGTGCTATTAGTAACACATTTGGTGCTACACAAGACCATGAGGTATTGTGTGTACCTAACATCTGTTGTATCTGTCATCTGCTTCACCACTTTTCTCTCCCTGTCAGTCAATATCCTGCTTATCTTCCCTGTAGGGCTTAATTCAGACGATTTATCGGGTCCTAAAAAACCCCTAATAGTGTAATGTCACCATCTTCTTTTACTCAAAGGTTCCAGCACTGGACAGTGTTTTGGGAGATCCAGATTTAAAAAAAAAAAAAAAAAAAAAAAGGCAAAACCAAAACCCAAACAACCTCCCCCTCAAAACCTCTCTTTTGCTTTTAAAGAACTAAAATCACCTATTTTACAACTGAGCCCTAAAATATAATCATTTTCTCTCTATTTCTAGCCTAACATTTAATTACTCAAAGTGGGACAGCTTGCAGAAAAGCAAGTTTCATTTTGGAATGTATTTATAAGTACTGTACTACCCTGAGCTAGAAACATTGTGGGTTCACTATGCTTTGGGCACAGGAGGTATGCATGAGGAAGTACATTTAGCTGGTCATCTATTGGCTAAGTAGGAGATGGCAGGCTCTCCACTTATGTCCAGGTAAGACATCAGCTCCAAAAGAGAGGGAAAATCTATACCTGGAAGCCCTGGGGGGTGGGATACTTAGATCCTCATGAACTGAGACATCTCTATTTAAGAGAAGTGACCAGCAGCTTTATCGTATAGTCTTAAAACACACATACAGGAGACCAGTGGGTGGCAGGATGCCCAAAAGTCAAGCACATAATAATCAGCATTACTGCAACTAACTCCTTTATGGATGTAATATGTTATGACTGAACTGAATTATGCTTCACCATACAGTTGTTTAGTTTGTTTGTTTGTTTGTTTTTTATTTTCTGGAAGGAACAGATCAAAGCTTTACTTCATTGTAGCAGGTTTTTTGTATAACACCTGATTTAAAGTACACTGCAGTGAATAGGAAGCCTTTTTTTTAGTACCTTAGATATGATGAATCTAACATATTCACTGGCAAAACTAGCAGCAACAATTTCAAGAACTGCAAGCACCAGCTTTTCTCCTTGCTGCTCTTCCAGTGATTACAGCCTCCTACCAGTCAGCAGAGAGGGACAGCTTGTACTGCTGCACCAAGATAACAGTCTGGGAGCTGAAGAGGCCATAGCTGAAGTACACATCTTGGTAACTCTAACGGAGTGGCAAGGCAAACAGCTAACAGCAGTAATGTCTTAACCCACTGCACATAGACTTGCCATATGAGACTGATAAATTATCTACCACGGTGACAATATTCCTTCCTTTATAAAAGTAGCTGGTAATTATGGGACTGCTACATCAGCTTGGTAAGTTCTACAAGACTGATGCTAGTAATTCAGATTCATAAAAAGAAAGAAGGCTAAAGAAAAATATGTTTCCATGAGTATACTTTTGAATCAAAAGGGAAAATTATGTGAAAAATAACCATTGGTGGACAACATATTCCTGAGTCCTTATTTTTACAGTCACTTTAATCTGATGCCACTGTAAAAGACGTTCCCCGCTTCCTTCTCCTACCTCTTTCTTTTATTTCCACCCTCCTCTGTGTGCAGACACAAGCACTCAAGCAGGCTCTGTAATACCAAGGTATAGACATGGGCATTATTATTTTTATTTTCTGAGTTAGCTCTTTTGTTAATGGGAAGCTTGTTTTATGCAGAAGAAAAAAAACATTTCCTGATGTTTTACCTGAGAAATTATCAATTTCCAGAAAAGAATACTATTTAGCTTTTTTATTTCCTGGACCACATATTTATTGGTGCTATTTCACGTCTCTACTGCCAAGACACTTTCAAGATCAGCATGAGTACAGACTAGCTGGAGTTTTTAATTTCTACTTACATTTCAGCAAAATGTGTGATTGTCACAGAGCAATACTTTGTATGCAATATTGTCACAGTCTGTCTATAGCTTCCACTGACTTCAATGGCCTTAGGACTGAGCTGCTTATTATCAGACTATGGCATTACCTGAGCAGTATGTCTAGGCAACGCAGCAATATGGATGCTTAGAAACAGAAAGTTACAGCAGAATTAAAGACAGAATCATTCATTTACTGTGAATTCAGTTATATTGCTAAAAAGCACCTTACTCAAATACAACTTAATAAGTAATGTCAAATAGTGTATTTTAACAGTAATGTCTATGAAGTTCTTTAAGTAATCCGTCTTCTGCATTACACACTAGTGCTGTACTGTTGTGTTAGTGTTTGAATATAAACAACTGATGACCTTTAAAGGTCCCTTCCAACCCAAAATATTCTATGATAATCAAATAATAAATTTTTAAATTTTATTTTGTAGCTTCTGTGGTTCACTAGCACAGACTCATGTCAAAAGGAGTTTAAATAGTTCCTCTAATTGTGTTTCCAAGCAGGATATGTATATATCCAAGTTCAGGGAAAGCAGGCCCCTATGAATATATCCAAACCATGCTTGGCAAGCAAGCCTGAGCCTTCAAGAAATGTAAGATAAATAGCAGAATATAATTTCCAAGATGCAGTAAATCTGGAAAGAAACATTACTTACCAATAGCTAGTGTTAGATTCTACACACAGATCACACATTTCTACAGTAGATGTAGCTGTGCCTTGCCCCTTGAAAGCAGAAACATTTTCCTGTAGATAATATAGTCAAATCTACTGTGTTCTACTGCTATGTGCATGTGTGCATGGCTTACACGGGTTGCCATTTCTGTCCCCCTCAAAACCAAAAATCATACATGTAAAGAACTGCAGAAGAGAAGACAAACTGGGCTAGAAGACTAATTTGTATATGGATCTACAGTCTTTGGAAAAACACTTCTTTCTTTGAATCCCTGTATTCTGAGCACTTACATTACCAGAAAGCATCTAGCTGAGGATCCCGAATTCTGGTATCATGGATGATGATTTTAGCGGTACTTGCATGGTGTGCAAGTGGAAGTGAGCCTACTGAAGTGTGGGTGGAAAAACAGGTAAATCAGTCTGTCCTGATCCAATGTCGGGAGAGGTTTTGATACGATCCCAAGGACGAGATTAAGACGCAAACGAGGTCAAATGCCGTACAACCTTTTGACTTTATTTTGGCGAACGAAGGGGTGAGGACTGGGTAGGGAGATGGGGGGGGGGGGGGGGAAGCGAGAGAGAAAAAGAGAGAAAAAGAGAAAGAACGTGCTCAGGCGGGTGAGAAAAGAGCCACGTAGGGGAACTAGCTACCGCCAGTCCGAGTCCGGCGTTGTCCCGTCGATCAAAGGTCCAGTCGGTCCAGTCTCTGTGTCCGCAGGAGCAGCTTCCAAGGAGGTGTGCGGTGTAGGACGCGAAGAGAAAGAGAGAGAGGGTGAAGAGGGCCTCAAAAGGCGCATGCAGTCCTTTTATAAGGCCACGCACATGCGCAGAACGGGTCTGCGTACATGCAGTTTGCGCTTCTGCTTTTCGCACCCTGGTCTCTGCGCCGGCGTGCGTGCAGTCCATGGTCCCGCCTTTTGTGTCCTGGTGTCTGCATGGGCATCCCTGTGGTGATTTCGTCGGGGGCTGGATGTCGAAACCAGAAGATGGCGGTGGAACGGCAATGTCGAGACAATTCTGGTTCCATAACAGTCCTCGACACAGTCACACAAGCATTTTCAGGATCAAGATACTGGGCATGGCAAATGTAAAAGCCCCAGTAGGATGGTCCCTGACCTTCCACTGGAATTATGGGGAGGTTTTGCAGTTTAACAGATAATCTGGATGTAGCTGAGCATCTTCTTGGAAATAATCAAAGGCAGAGAACTGAGCCTCGACTCCTCCTTCAGTGGGAAACCTGTGGCCAAAGAGATATTTTAAAATGCCTACATCTGTGGAGATAAAACAAAATCATCTTTTTGACTTTGAGGGAGAAGTACTGCATCACACCTAAAAGCATGAGACATCATAGAGAAATAAACAGGAAGGTTAATTAATCTCTTAATCAAGAAATAGGCCAGGGTGAAAGTCTGACATTGCTTTAGGAATGAATGCAAAGTGACTGCTGAAGCACAATCTGTTGAGTGAAAACCCCAAGGACCTAGCTCTCCCCCAGTTGTCCAAGGGATAGTAGTGACTAGCAGAAATGCTGTCTTCAAAGACCAGACAAAGCAAGGACAAGAGGTGTCCAGGGAAAGTCTGTTGAATACCAAAAACTGTTGTCACCTGATAGCTGACCAAGAAGAAGAATACACCCTCTCTTTCACAGTATCTATCCTCTTAGCTGATAGAGCTGTCATCATTAGAAAAAGCTGCACCAGAGGGAAGTGGCTGGCATAAAATAGTAAGTGTAACTGGGTATGTTGATCTGCTCTCATACATATTGATCTGCCCCGTTGTTTCTGCTTGAGATGTATCTGGAAACTATAATACCAAATGATTTGGCTCTAGATACGTTCCACTGGTAGGCAGAGACTACTGGACAAGACCAACTAATCTATATCTATTAAGCTATGACAGGATTCCGCTTTTCACAGAGGAGGCAGACTAGAGACCCTGATAGGGTTTTGAAACACCCTGTTCATGTAACTCCGTTCAGCTCCTTTTCAAGCCCAGAAAGAGGATGCATCATCCATGGAAAACCTGTCCTTAAAGGATTTTAGGATGATCCAAAAAACTCAAGCAAAGAGAACTGCACTGATAGCACATCATGTGGGCAAAGGTCCTTTATCTCAGCTGAAGGATTTCTAATTCCTGTACCTAACAGGACTAAAGAAAGGAAGAGGGGGACTGGACTGATGCACCACATGACCTTTAAGAAAAGGCACGTGGTGTCTTGGCCTCTGGCTGATGGTGTTGCTGTATGGTTAGACATCATTATAAGCAGCTAAAAGAAAAGATGTGCTCTTGCCCTCTGGCACTGGACAGGGTTGAACTCAATACACAAAAGGACCCCTTCTGCTCTGACCAAGATGATGGTGATGAAAGAAATGCAGCTATGAGGTGGCAGAACTTTGGGAGCAGAGAACACTCCAGTGTTGCTCTTTCTGCTGGGAGAAGAGGTGATGACATGAGTCAACGGCAAGCTGGATGTCAGATATAAAGTTGTATTGGGTTTGCGTGGCAAGGTTTTGGTAGTGGGTGTGGGGGCTCCAGAGGTGGCTTCTCTGAGAAGCTGCTAGAAGCTTCCCGTATGTACAATAGAGCAGCTGGCCAAGACCGAGCCAATCAGTGATGGTGGTAGCACCTCTGGGATAACATATTTCAGAAGGGGGAAAAAAAACCCCTGCTGCAGAACAGCAGCCATAGAGAGGAGTGAGAATATGTGAGAGAAACAACCTCGCAGACACCAAGGCCAGTGAAGAAGGAGGGGGAGCAGGTGCTCCAGGCACCAGAGCAGAGAGTTCCCTGCAGCCCCTGGTGAAGACCATGGTGAGGCAGGCTGTGCCCCTGCAGCCCACGGAGGTTAACGGTGGAGCAGACATCCACCTGCAGTCTGTGGAGGACCACATGCTGGAGCAGGTGGATGCTCAAAGGAAAACATGACCCCATGGGAAGCCCATGCTGGAGCCGGCTCCTGGCAGGAACTGTGAACCTGTGGAGAGGGGAGCTGACACTGGAGCAGGTTTGCTGGCAGGGCTTGTGACCCTGTGGGGGACCCACCCTGGACCAGTCTGTTCCTGAAGGACTGCACCCTGTGGAAGGGACCCATGCTGGAGCAGGTCGTGAGGAACTGCAGCCCATGGGAAGGACCCACGTTGCAGAAGTTCATGGAGAACTGTCTCCCGTGGGAGGGGCCCCATGCTGGAGCAGGGGAAGAAGTGTGAGCGGTCCTCCCCCTGAGGAGGAAGGAGCAGCAGAGACAGCATGTGTTGAACTGACCATAACCCCCATTCCCTGTCCCCTTGTGCTGCTGGGAGGGAGGAGGTAGAGAAAGTCTGGAGTGAGGTTGAGCCCGGGAGGAAGGGAGGGGTGGGGGGAAGGTGTTTTATTTCTCATTATCCCACTCTAATTTGATTGGCAGTAAACTAAGTTAATTTCCCCGAGTTGAGTCTGTTTTGCGTGTGACAGTAATTGTTAAGTGATCCCTCTGTCCTTATCTCGACCCATGAGCCTTTCGTTATGTTTTCTCTCTCCTGTCCAGCTGAGGAGGGGGAGTGATAGAGCAGCTTTGGTGGGTGCCTGGCGTCCAGCCAGGGTCAACCCACCACAAAAGTCAATAAATGTGAGTGAAACTGAGGAGCTGCATGTAACACTGAGCTGAGGTAGCTGACACAGCCACATGGAAAATCTGTGTGGGAATGCATGTCTTGCACTGTTTTACATTTGGCTTAGCCAGATGGATTGGAGGTGAAATCAGACCTGGTTCAGTATTGCAGAGCTCGCTCACTTGCTGAACAAGATTCTGCAGCAGTTGTCACAGACTTAGCCACATGATCCAGCAAAAGTACAAGGGTGAATATCTTGCCGGTGACAGAATCAGCTGTTCTTTGAGGATGTCAAATCCCAGCCTAAACTAGTAGCTTTACTTACTCCATCTTCTGTATAGCTGTAAGCCCTGCTAATACTACCTAATAATGATACTGGTATATGGTTCACTGACTAAGTAACTCAGGCAGGAGGAAAAGAAGTCTTTAAAATCTCTGACAACATGCTGACCCTTCTTCAGTTCTCAGTGTTCTCTGTTTCCTCTATGTTCTTTTTAAGAGCTCCTCTAAGACATCACATGACTGGGACTGAATGTTATAATGACATATTATTTTATTTACTTTTTTTTGTTCTGTTTAAACTTTCTTTGTAGATATGCATATCCTTTGTTGCACAGAAGAAACAGAAAAACAGTCGTATAAAATAGCACAGATTTGTAACAAAGCATCTGAAAAATGAGCTGTCCTAACACATTTTTTTTGATATAGGAAGCACATTCTTAGTAATTTTTAGATTCTAATATCAAGTAATTGCAATAATTGTAGATACAAAGTAAAACACTTGGCTTTACTAGTAACTTACATACATTTATGTGATATACTTACAAAACCACTGCTACTTATCACAATCATAGACTATGAATTAGTATGGGGTAATCTTAAGCAACATAAGTGTCTGGAATTTATGCTAATATATATGTGTTTTATACAAAACAACAGAATGTTTCCCTTAAAAGAGGCTGTTGCAACCAACACAGAATACACTATAAAATCAATTGCTGAAACAATGCTTACATTCCAGTTGGACAAAACATTCATAAGCTTGACTGTCTTGCTCTCAGTGTCTTTGGGCTGGATGCAGAGAGAAGAAACCATATCAACATGCTGTATGAATGTGGGTTTTTTAAGTAAAATAAATGGGAATAGAAATCAATTGAACAGTGACTACAAATGAAAAATACAATAAGGTAAATTGACAAACCAGTTAAAATATAAAGTGCTAATTGAAACATTGGCCGCTATAACATATTTGCTCTAATTCACTTTGAATATGCACCAGTGAGGAAAAGGCATTGCTTTCCTCAGAAATCCATATATTTCAGAGGCAATTTGTAGTTAGAGTGGGTTGAAAAATACAAATTTTTGTTCTTAGAATAATGCTGATTTTAATTTTGTGTTAAATAGTTCCTGATGAAGTGTATGTTCTATAAGGTTAATTCAGTTTGTAATTCCTGCATTGATTTCAGGACTAATATTTCTTCTCACTAGCTGACAAAAATAACTTACACTAGAAATTTTTTAATAATTGTCATGGTTTAACTCCAGTAGGCAGCTAAGCACCACACAGCCACTTGCTCACGCCTCCCCACCCAGTGGGATGGGGGAAAGAATCAGAAGGGTAAAAGTGAGAAAACTCGTGGGCTGAGATAAACACAGTTTAATAGGGAAAGCAAAAGCCGCACACACAAGCAAAGCAAAAGAAGGAATTCATTCACTACTTCCCATCGGCAGACAGGTGTTCAGCCATCCCCAGGAAAGCAGGGCTCCATCATGTGTAAGCTACTTGGGAAGACAAACGCCATCACTCCGAACATGCCCCCCTTCCTTCTTCTTCCCCCAGCTTTATATGCTGAGCAAGATGTCATATGGCATGGAATGTCCCTTTGGCCAGTTGGGGTCATCTGTCCCAGCTGTGTCCCCTCCCAACTTCTTGTGCACCCCCAGCCTACTTGCTGATGGGGTGGTGTGAGGAGCAGAAAAGCCCTTGATGCTGTGAAAACATTGTTCAGCAATGGCTAAAACTTTGCTGTGTTTTCACACTGTTTTCATCACAAATCCGAAACATGGCACTATACAAGCTACCATGAAAAAATTAATTCTGTCTCAGCCAAAACCAGTACAAGAATATTCTTACTATCTCAGATAACACCCTGCCATGCCTCATGCACCCCCCAGGTTTAACATTGGACAGAAAAGGAGATGTACAGACTGCTTAATCTGGAACTCCAGGTGGATACTTTTTGGAAAGGGACAAAACTGTTTGTGTCCTGGCAGGGTTCTGTGCATGTAGAATCATAGAATCGTTAAGGTTGGAAAAGACCCCCAAGATCATCGAGTCCAACCGTTAACCTATCACTACCAAGCCCACCACTAAACCATGTCCTCGAGCACCACGTCTACCTGTCTTTTAAATACCTCCAGGGATGGAAACTCAACCACTTCCCTGGGCAGCCTGTTTCAATGCCTGACTACCCTTTTGGTGAAGAAGTTTTTTCTAATATCCAACCTAAACTTCCCCTGATGCAGCTTGAGGCCATTTCCTCTTGTCCTATCGCTTGTTACTAGGGAGAAGAGACCGACCCTCACCTCGCTACAACATCCTTTCAAGTAGTTGTAGAGAGCAATAAGGTCTCCCCTCAGTCTCCTCCAGACTAAACAACCCCAGCTCGCTCAGCCACTCCTCATAAGACTTGTGCTCTAGACCCTTCACCAGCTTCATTGCCCTCCTCTGGACACGCTCCAGCATCTCAGTGTCTTTCCTGTAGTGAGGGGCCCAAAACTGAACACAGTACTCGAGGTGGGGCCTCACCAATGCTGAGTACAGGGGCACTATCACCTCCCTGCTCCTGCTGACCACACTATTCCTGATACAAGCCAGGATGCCATTGGCGTTCTTGGCCACCTGAGCACACTGCTGGCTCATGTTCAGGTGGCTGTTGATGAACAGCCCCAGGTCCTTTTACACCAGGCAGCTCTCCAGCCGCTCCTCCCCCAGCCTGTAGCTTAGCCTTGTTGAATCTCATACAGTTGGCTCCGGCCCAATGATCCAGCCTGCCCAGGTCCCTCTGTAGGGCCTTCCTACCCTCCAGCAGATCGACACTTCCACCCAACTTGGTGTCATCTGCAAACTTACTGAGGGTGCACTCATCCAGCTCATCAATGAAGATGTTGAACAGGACCGGCCCCAGTACTGAGCCCTGAGGAACACCACTCGTGACTGGCCGCCAACTGGGTTTGACTCCATTCACCACCACTCTCTGGGCTCAGCCGTCCAGCCAGTTTTTAACCCAGTGCAGAGTGCACTTATCCAAGTGGTGAGCAGCCAGCTTTTCCAGGAGAATGGTGTGGGAGACAGTGTCAAAGGCCTTGTTAAAGTCCAAGTAGACAACATCCACAGCCTTCCCCTCATCCACTAAGTGGGTCACCTTGTCATAGAAGGAGACCAAGTTAGTAAAGCAGGACCTCCATTTCATAAACCCATGCTGGCTGGGCCTGATTCCCTGGTTGTCCCACACGTGCCGCATAATAGCACTCAAGATGATTTGTTCCATGACCTTCCCCGGCACCGAGGTCAGGCTGACAGTTCTGCAGTTCCCGGGATCCTCCTTCTGACCCTTCTTGTAGAGGGGTGTGACATTAGCTAGCTTCCAGTCATCTGGGACCTCCCCGGTTGACCAGGACTGCTGATCAGTGATGGAAAGTGGCTTGGCCAGCTCCTCTGCCAGCTCCCTCAGTATCCTCAGGTGGATCCCGTCTGGCCCCATGGACTTGTGCGCATCCAGGTGGAGGAGCAGGTCGGTGACTGCCACCTCTTCAACAGCTGGGACTTCATTCTGCTTCCTATCTCCATCTCCCAGCTTAGGGGCCTGAAAAACCCGAGGATGGCCAGTCTGACTCTTAAAGACTGAGGCAAAGAAGGCATTAAGTACCTCAGCCTTCTCCTCATCCTTCATGGCAAAGTTACCTTCTGCATCCAACAAAGGAGGGAGATTCTCCCTGGCCCTCCTTTTGTCACTGATATATTTATAAAAACTTTTTTTGTTATCTTTAATGGTGGTGGCCAGTTTAAGTTCCAGCTGGCCCTTCACCTTTCTAATCTTCTCCCTGCATAACCTCACAACACCCTTGTAGTCCTCCTGAGTCGCCTGCCCCTTCTTCCAAAGGTGGTAGGCTCTCCTTTGTTTCCTCAGTTCCAGCCAAAGCTCCCTGTTCAGCCAGGCCACTCTTCTCCCCTGCCTGCTCGACTTACGGCACATGGGGATGGCCTGCTCCTGTGCTTTGAGATTTCCTTCTTGAATAACATCCAGCCTTCCTGGACTCCTTTGCCCTTCAGGACTGCCTCCCAAGGGACTCTGTTAACCAGACTCCTAAACAATCCAAAGTCTGCCCTTCTAAAGTTCAGGGTAGCGGTTTTGCTGACCCCCTTCCTTACTTCTCCAAGAATCAAAAACTATCATGTCATGGTCGCTGAGCCCAAGACAGCCTCTGACCACTACATCGCCCACCAGGCCTTCTCTGTTCGTAAACAGCAGGTCCAGCGGGGCACCCTCCCTGGTCGGCTCGCTTACCAGCTGCGTCACGAAGTTATCTTAACGGAAGGAAGTTATGTAGAAAGTAATTCCTCCTTACCTTTTGGTATACTGGGATATACAATAAGTACGTAGCACACTTACAAGGATGTGCTTCTGAAACAGAAAAAAAGATAGAGCCTTTCAAAAATGCTGATACTCAAAGGCAGAAGAAAGAAGTGTGGTCCGCATGAATACATTATTGCGTCACTGAGTCTCATTGTAATGGAACTAAAAGACAGTCTAGATGTTTGACATCATGTTTTACTGTTGAAATAAGCAAGGTCAACGCAGTTGGTTGGGCCAGAGAACTCTTTCTCAGTATTGAAGGTACAAAATGCAAGGGCTTCTTCCAATGAACTTCTGTCTTGTGTCACGGGTCTCAGACATAGGCAAATACAATCAGACAAGTAGAGAGGGAGGAAAGACAGCAATGAACAGTCCATTGGAATTTGTTACTACCAGTGCTTGGTCCAGGCCATCAGTCATCTGTCCTGCCTTTTTTCTTAGTTTCTTTGGGATACATGGTACTTTATAAGCATGCCATCATAGAGGCAAATGTTAGTCTGTGTGTTAAACAGCTGTGACGAATCAATGAACTTTGTCTCTGTACCACTCCTAGAGCACAATGTCTGACAGAAATTGCTTTAATTGATGTGAAGCAGCTGCTTTCCTGCAAAATGCATGCCGCTCCCCAAAAAACCCGACAACCTTGCTTAGCAGTACTTCAAGCATTGCTGTCAATTCTATCTGCTGAATTGACTTGGTGAGACATCATTGAAACAGGGAAGGTGAAAACACAGTGACGTGGTTTGTTCAGAATCCACCATTTACAAAAATGCTGGCCCTACTCAGAGGTTAGGAACACTCTTATTCCCTATGGCTTTGCTGTGGGCAAACAAATACACTGTAGTAGTATAAAATAAAAAGAAACCCCACAAGAAGGCTGACCAAAAGTCCCCCTAGTTTAATTTGCTTCCTATGTTAGCATGAGCCAGCAGATGATGAATAAAAAGTGTAATAACATAGCACAAGTAGAGAAATTATATTTCTTACATATTTTTACGGTTTCTGGCAATCAGCAATTAGTCACGTATTGGGTGAAGAAACAACAGTAACACTTCCCATCTGTGGCAGAGAGCTGCAAGATCCATTCACTTGGAGGAGAGCCTGTGAAGGGCAACATGAATCCCAAATGTGGACATGATAAAATGAGTTCTCTTTGTCTTGAGGTGGAGGTATCTACCACTGAACTCCTGGCTGGTAGAACTAACAAGAAAGATAAACCTCTGGATATTGGAAATTAACCTTTCTACTTGATTAGTAGGACATGAATCTGTTAACCAGGTTAATAAGACACTGATTTCTTGTTGGTACGTAATGATCAGGTTGTCAGTACTCTCTGACACAAAGCAGTCGATGCCTATTTGCACACTCAGGGCCCTGACACAGATCAACTATGAGCAAGCAGGGCCTCAAATTGCAGGAACAATCTATCTTCAACTTCGGTTCTGTAGCCCTGATCACTCTACTTAGGTACCAAAGCCTCTTCTTTAAGAACTCAGGACATTCAATCCTTTCTGCCAAAAAGCAATGAGTCTTCTTTTAATTTTACAGCTTGACAGACACAGTTATGTGTCCTCCTATCATCTTCTCACCTTCTGAGAGAGTGACTTAAGTGCCAGCTTTACTGTTATCCTGAACTATGTGCTCAACGCTCTCTCGGTACTGGTGCTGAAGATGGCATAGCTAGTGACTGGGACACAGAAATGGAGAAAAAATGATCATGACCACATAGCCTCATGGTGAAAGCACTCCTCTGACAGCCAAAGAAACCTGGCTTCCTCTGTGCCACCAAATATTTTTATTTTGCACAAATGTTCCAACCACTGAGCTACTGAATGAAAGCAGATAATGCAAAATGCACCATTTGTGGTTCCAGAAAGGTGACAGACCTCTCGGATAAGAATAATTTCTAGTCATGGTAGTGAATTCATGTTGAGATGGTGAGACACTTTCAGCCACTCAGGCTAGGCATCAGCTGAACGGAGTTTCTCTCAATCCAACTTTTAGGCTTAGGCACCTAGACAGATAAATGAATACCTAAATAATTTGGAGGACCCAAAGAACAGGAATAAATGGTAGTTAAAAAGTCTGGAGGTTTGTATACAACAATATGGGAGATATTATGTTAGATCTAAGACCTGAAGAAGTCAGAGTATTGACATTGACAAAAAGAGGTAAAAAAAAAAAAGACTATATGGCAGCAATAAAATGCTTTAATTTGTGCCACATTGAAAAAGTATTCTTTTTGAGAATTCAAACTTCCACTTCCTTGCCATTTCCTATTTCCTCATTCCTTATCTACTACATATAATATGGCATGAAGTGAGGGTGACAGTGCTTACCTACTATTTACTGTAAAGAATCACAGCAAGCTCTAACTCTTCCTCTGCATACAGGATACCTTTTATAGCCTTTCCTCTTCAAATCTCATCCAGCTCAGGTCACTGAATAGATTGCTCCTTAGAGGAAAAAAAAAGATTTATGATATTGTGCCAAAGTGTTGAAGAGTAAGAGATTCAAGAGCCACTGCTCTTGCAGTTATTAGCTCTTGGATCATGTCTGATATTAAAAAAAAGGTGACTGTATACAATTGCAATGATCATCTGAAGCAGAATTGTCGCTTTATGTTGTTAATGGCTGTGTTAATGATTAAAGATGAATGACAGGTCATTTATCATCATGTTAAAATCCATTAAATTTATTTTTTACTTCATACCCCCCAAAAAAGAAATAATAATAAAAAAAATGCTCTCTGAGAAACTACTTAGGAATTCCAGTACCACTCTAACACCATTTTTCTGCAATTTATTAACATGAGAAAAGTTATGAATAGTTCTTAGCAATAGGCACAAATCTGAAAAAATAAAGAATTCCTATTGAGCAATATTATCCACACTAACTTGTCCTAAATTAACACTGTAGTAGTAATTATACAGCTAAGTAATGTACTTGTGTACAACTGTAATGAATTCCTAAATTAATTGCAGAACTGCAAACTGAAAAAAATTATTTTGTCCATTCTCCTGTATATTTCACACAATGTTCAGGGATCAAACACATGAATAGTAAGCAGAACTGATGGGAAAATGTCTGAATATAAGTAATAAGAGGGGTAAGGGGTCTTTCTCTTCGTTCTTTCTGGAGCTACGAGGACATGAACCTGCCCTACTACTGTGTAGATAAGTAATATAGGTCTTGTCTGTGAAAATAATTCCACTTCTCCACAACCTCTTAGCACCATAGAGTTGCATACTAAAATGGCAACATGTCTTCCAGAGCACCATCCCTTCCAAGATTATCACCTGTAAGACTGGAGCACAGTTGGAGCAAATGAGCAACCTTCTGCATTTGTGTCTTCAAACACATCAGAATTTTCTGAAAGCTTTTTTTTTTTTTTTTATCAAAATCCTTCAGGTTTGAAGAGCTTTTGCCATACATAGCTCCTCTAGTTCAAAACCAGACAGTCACTAGGACTTCAGGATTCATGTGTCTGAGATACAAATGCTATGTGCAGTACCCGCTGGCTGCAGAGGCTGCAACTCCAGGGGCCTTTGAAACTCACAAAGCCACATCTCTTAGTTTCCAGGCTTCTCCTGTAGATGTCTCAAGCACATTCCTTCCTGCTACATGAAGCAATTTATTAGACCATGTTGTGATAGGGAACATCTGAAGTTCTTAGGCATAACAGGTTGTTAGGTCACAAAACTCACTAGCTATTCAGTGTGCTTTCTTTAGCACTAATTTTTGTCTCAGTTGCAGTGGAATGCAGATCAAGGCCAAATCACCAGCAATCACAAGGAGTAACAAAATGGGAGACAGGCTGCAGTAACGTACTGCAGCTGTGGGAGACTCTCTTGTCATAGGATTGGTGAGGATGAGAATAATTCGAGTCTCTTGCCAAAATGGTGGGACCTTACATATCAGTTGCCACAAAGCTTGATATAAAATTATTTCCCCAGGTCTATTGGTCTGGACTGTCATCCTTGAAGGTTACTCCAGAGCCCAATATCCTAGATAACTTCATATCTACTCAGGGAAATTCACAGTTACTACCTCTTTTAGCTTTTAGATTGCTAAAAAAAATTGCTTGATGTATTTAATTGCTAAAATTGTTTTAATTTCAGTGACTAGTTGAAGTATTCCATCTGGTTTACAGGAAATGCTGAAAAATTTCTGCTTTTAGTTTGATTCAAATTGAAACCAAGACAAAGATAAAGTCCCCAACTTTCATGTGAATTACTAACCTTGGGTTTTGGCTGCTTCTGGTAGCTAGACACCTCAGCTGCAGTGCTGAGAGAAGTGGGAGGCATCTCGTTATAGTCATGAATTTCAGGCAGCAATAAACCTTCAAAATTGAAATGAACTTGATGCATTGGACATTTCGTTCTATGTAAATCCTGTGAATTCTGAGCACAAGTGAAGCATAAGAAGTTTAGTGAAGGCTATAATTTCATATCAGGGTTTCACTGTCATTTCATATGCTTTATGTGGAGTCCTTCAGAACACCTTTAAGAGTTGGAAGAGCAGTTTGCAGAACACAGAGTCAATCTGTATAGAATGCAAACATTTTTTGAAAATATTGTAAAGAAATCTGTGATCCATAAACTGATTTTTGAAAAGTTCTTGACCACTTATGAATTATTCATATGTTAGTAAAGATAAATAATGTTTGCATGCCTTTAATACAACCAAGATTATTATCAGTGGATGTTTTGACATTCACACATGCAGTCTTTGAAACAGCAAATTATTCATTGTAAATTATTTTTGAACTAGTTAAAAAATTAGCTGTCTTGAGAGTATTGTAGCAAGACTTTCGACAGTTTTCTTGTTAGTGGAAGAAAAATACTCCTTTATTTTGTTATACATTGCTAGCTTGATTCTTCAGCTACTTCAGCAGATATCATTAAAGCTCCATAGGCTTCATCTGAGTTCTGTTGCAAATCTGACATGCTTTGTTTTGTTTTGTTTTGTTTTGTTTTGTTTTGTTTTTGTCATTTCACTATGAGCTAGAGCTATATATTAAACTACAATGTGTTTCTATGTGACTCAAAGGACATAACTCTTTCTTTTAGGATTTCTACCAAGTAAGAAACAGCAATAACAGAAATATGATTCTGCAATATACTTCATCATTTTACCTCAGTCAGACATGTTTTCTGTAACATAACTTAGGCAGATAAAAACAAAATATGGGTAGTAGTGCATCGGATCTATAATCACCCATAAGTATAGGTTCTGATCCAGCACTCACTTTGTTTCTGCATTATTTAAAGGAGCATTTTCACACTCGCCTTCAAAAATTCAACTTACTATGTCCCACCTCTTCAGTGGACCGAAGGGGCACATTAAAAAAAATACTTATATCTTCTAAAAAATTGATACCAAAAATAATCCTGCAATATTACTGTAGTTTTTGAGCAACGGGGCACCAAGATTTATGGCGGACTTGGATACGATGAAAATGTGAATTTGACCGTGTGCTTTAAACTCATCTAGAAAGCACTGCAGTGCAACTTGGCACACCAGAAGGTTTGCCAAACTACCTTCCACATATTGCTTCTATGTTACATTTCAACAATTTTCTTGGGAGAAAAAAAGTCACTACTGGGGGGGAAGAAAAAGAACAATCTTTCTTCATTAGAGAGTGCTGCTCTGTAGCAGCAGAGGGGTGGATACACAGACACCTCTGAGGCTGTTTTGGAAAAAAAATTGAGAGGGAGGCAGAGGATGCTGCAAGGATAGATGGCAAAGATGATAACAATTTGGACATGACACACAAAGGAGCAGGGTACAAGGTCAGTAACAGTGATATCATTATGTTTTAACATCAGTGGGCACCAGTAATTTTGTTGTCACCTGTCATGCCATAAATTTAGAATTGCAATGCCACAGAGATATTTGTATCTTGTCTGTCACCATGTTATGGACCATTCTCTGTCTCTAATGGTTGTAGAGGCACCCAGGCCTAGGCACCTCAGTCATGAAATAAGTCAAACTGTAGCATACCTTGTCCACTGAAAATATTTTCCAGTAACAATGAAAAATATGGAAACACTCCAGAGATTTAGGTTCTGTTTATACAAAAACAACTCTGCATTCAGTAGGTGTTCAGCAAACAAAACTTTAAATTATACATGATTAAGAGAGATGTAAGTGTATGCTCCAGCACTGAACTGAATTCAGGATCCATTGAGATCAAAAGTCTTCTGTAGTTCTATGGTCACGCAGTTTTGAGATCAGATTATGCAATCCAAATGTAGATTGCTGCTCAAAGGCAAGCAGCTCTGCTTTTCCACTGAACGTAGTCTTTCCCTTCCTTGTTTTGCTCTCAGTGCTAAAGTCAGCTCAGCTGTCTGATCTGTATGGAAACTCGATGTAGGTGTACAAAAGCATTTGCACGTTTTGCATTTTTTGGGGGAAAAAAACAAACCAAAATACCTGTGTTCTTAGCCAGAAATCTATACTTATAAAAAAATAATAACTTGAAGTGAATTATTTTCTTGGAAGCCCCAAGCAATAGTGTAGGTTCAGGCTGATAACCCTTGAACTGATCAGCCCTTTTTTAGACTCAAACTAGGCCTTATCTGAGTTCCTTTGATCACTCAAAATCCTACCTTTTATTCTCTTTTATAAATTTTTATTGTGTTTCAATGACACAGTGATTAATGATAAAATACTGAGGGATTCCCATAGAAGTGCAAGATATTATATTATTATATGCCTACATGTATGTCAAATGTTTTCATGATGATTACTATAAAAACAGTATCAAATGAATTAGAGACTTATAAAAAGGTTTTATTTTCTTTTTTTTCCCCCATAGTTCGATCAATGAAAAAGATCAAAAAGCCAAATAAATTAACAATTTTTAGACAAATTAACTAGATAGATAATGATTCATCAGCATGTAATGTTAATAAATTATTCTCTTACCTTACCATAAGTAGCAAATCATTATATATTTCTTTTGGTAGACATAGTTACAGTATTAATCAAGCTATTTTGTTAGTCACATCAATATAATAACTTTGGAGGAAAATTATTTTCTATACAGAAGTCTTTAATCAATGAAATACACTAATTCAACTGAATTATTATATGGATCTTCCACTGAGTCCTAATCAGAAAAAGATTATGAAGTAGATTTAGCTCAACATTTCTAGCTGTAGAGCAGAACTGTGATCATCCTGCAGAACATTCTCAGCTTGAGGAAGCAAAAAAAAGAAAGTAAAAATTTCTGCAGCTCCCATGTGTTACTTCTCTGGAGACAATCTGTAACTAACAATAGGCTACAAGCTGTTTTTCAAAGAAACAATGCCTTTATAAATACCTGTAATATCTGTTGGTGACAATCTAGGGAACTTTCTATTGAAGAAAATTGAAGAAAATTGTTTTGCCAAATTTAACAAAAATGATGCATGCCTAAGAAGAAACCTCAAATCCTGAAAAGTGCAGCCACTGAGGGAAGCAGAAGCCAGACGCTACTGTTAAGTACTCAAATACCAAGTGTATCAGTAAATAGGAGGTGAAGGAAATATTGTGTCTCTTCACTAAAAACTTTGCAAGGGTTTGGTGTCTGCTTTCCAAGAACACAGTGCTGGCTAAACATAAAAATATTTAGTTTAAATCACATGTATCTGCATCCTTTCTCTCTGTGCAAGAATAAAGCACCAGTTAGCCTGAAACTAGTCTTGTTTGCTAGTATTAGGAAAACATTATGCGGTTCTATTGAAAAGTGTTCAAACACACCTGACATGAATAGCAATCTGAAATAGAAAAGACCAGTAATTAAGTAATATTAGAGGCACAACACATATTGGTGAAAGTAGTGATTTGTCCCAAAAAAAGCAGAGGTACCAGAGGCACTTTGACTTTCAGAACATTTCAGTTTAGCAGCCTTGAATAATGAGTGGTGGCTTATGAGCTAAAAGATAAGATGGATAGTAGGTATAAGGAGAAATGCTTTTTCATAATTATTATTCTTGCTATGTATACAGTCCGTACCTATGAAGATTAATGTTGCTATTTCTAAGGTGTAACATTCATTATTCAAGGCTGCTAAATCGTGTGCTGCTAAACTCCTTGGCTGTGAGCGTCTGAAAAGACATATAAAAATGTTGCTGTACTGTGCATCCTTGGGACAGACTCTAACAGGCAGAATGGGCAACATTGCACTAGGTATGGCTGTCTCCACCTTCCACACTCTGCCAGTGCTATCCTCACAAGGCTTCACACCATAAAGCACTCCTCAACGTACTTGCATCATAAATGAGGGTGTACAGACATCTTTTCAATTCACTCTGTGAAAATGAGACTTGGACAGCCTATAAAACAACTGCCAGTAACTGAATAGAAAAGGAAAAATTCCTACTAAATTACTATGGTTTTAGGGTCACATAAGGATCAGAGTGAAGTTGTAACAAATGTATATACAGGGAGGCCGTGCCTTTTGGTTTCCACCCCGATCATGTTTTATTTACCAGTACAGATGGAGGCAGTGCCTGTCATTGGAAGAATTAAGAACAATGGATATATACAGTAAAGGCCATCCTGAGTCACACTAAATGTCTGTTTCTATTCTTTCCAAAATAAAACATGTCATAGATTGAAATCTAGGGAAGAATAAAAAATTGAGAAGTGTCTGTGACGCTTCCCCCTAATATTCTTTCCAAAGATTTTCAGTTCTGGAGTTAGAGATGGTATATATGCACTTAGTAGATGTCTTTGGACTCCTCTTCCATGAGTTTTCCCAGCTTCTCCTTCAGCCCACGTTCCTTTTAGTGTTTCCAGCATCCTTTGGAGCAGTTCCACCAGCCTACAGCTGCTGTGTGAAGAACCGCTTCCCTAAAATTGTTTCAGACCTGACTCCTACTAACTTGATTTATCCCTTCTTTTATTTTGGACAATTTTATATTTACAATGGACTATCAATCCTTATCCAACCTCTCCAAGGCACTCTTTTTTAAAGAGCTCTATCTTAACCTCTTTCTTTCTTCATTTTTTTCCATGCCTGGCAGTCTTATCTTATTTCATTCTTTCATAGAAAGAAGCAGTTCCATACCTTCGATAATCCTTGTTCTCCTCTGAACCTTTTCCAGTTTTCATACCTTCTGTTTCAAATGGAGTAGAGGGGTGACGCCAGAGCATTATACAATGAGATATTATGTTCCCTGTTTTATTCTTTATTCCTTTTTTTAATAATTCTTAGCTTTGATTTGCCTTTTTAACCACTGTGGAGATGACATTTTCACAGTGTCATTTATTATAACCCAAGATTTTGTTCCTGAGTGATAATGGCCAGTTCAGGGCCCATTATGTTGTATGTGAGTGTAGGCCTGTTCATTCCCATATGCATGGCTTGACATTTATCTATATTGAATTTCATCTGCCATTTTATTGTCCACTCATTCAGCTTCCTAAGGTCCTTCTGCAATTCTTCATAGTCTGCCTTCATTTTTACTGCCTTGAATAACTTGTTATCAGGAGTAAACTTTGCCACTTCACTAATCAGTTGCTGTTCCAGGTCATCTAGGAATATCTTGAACTGCACAAGTCCCAGAACAGATCTGTGTGGAATTCACTGGTGATTACACTGCAAAAAGTATTTATTTCTACCCTCTGTTTCATCATTTAACCAAATAATGAAGTAAAATGAGGGACTTCATCCTTTATACTGTAACTGCTCAGGTTCTTTAAATCTTTGGGTGACAAATTGTGCCAGAAACCTTGTGGGAGTCCAGGTAGGATATATCAGGCAGAATACCCTTACCCATGCGCTGAACTTTCAAATAACTCCAGCATGTTTATGAGGCAGGATTTCCCTTCAAGGATCCACATTGACTCTTCCCCAGTATATGGTCAGGTTTATCCATGTGCTTATTAATATATGCTTTATTATAGGATCTGCTAATTTGCCCTGTTGAGATATCAGGACTACGGACCCTGTATTTCTTGGAATCTCACCTGGGATCAATTTAAAGGGCACCTTCATATCTGCCAAGTACTTCATGTACCAGGAGAATTTTAAGTAAGAGGAAGAAAACTCTCGGGTGCATATCATTTGATCCTGGCTAATTGTCACTGTTCACTTTATCATTGTTGTTGCTAATTTTATTCAACTGAATGATGCCTAGCAGATTGTCCTCTTTGCACCAATTTGCTGGTATGTCAGTTATTTAAATATTCATATTCCTTAATCTGACGACTTTGACTTTCTGTTGTTAGTGTACAGGTTTGGTTCTCTTCTCAGCATCCTGTTTAAATCTTACTCTGTGTTAGACTAATACCATCCTGTGCTCTAGCCTTCACAGAGACTAACAAAATTTCCATAACATCATCCATAATAGATATGTCATCTTCAGCTCTGTGCTGTTCTGTACTTGTCAGCTTTCTCTATTCTTTCACTGAAAAGCTGTCTCAACTTCCTTGATGTTAAGTGCTAGCAGCTTGGTCCACTTATCATTCAGATGAAGTACATCTCTCCTGCATGACCATCCATTATGCCAGAAGTATCCCCAGTTTTTGATGCATCTGAATCCTTACTACTGGCTTCTCTGCCTGGCATTAAAAGCTCGCCTCTCTTCCTCCTTCTTTGGTCCTACAGGAATTACTGAGAGCACTGCAAACAACACTATTTTAGCGGGTTTGGTATTCTTAAAACATTCTTAAAAACCTAAATTCCACCCCTCCCCCCCAATCTCTCTCCTGCCTTTCACTCTGCTATTTTTATTACCATGCACACCAGCTAGAGACCCCCTCTGTTGTTTCCTATCAGTTGGTAGAGACATCTCACAAGGTCTGACACATTTGTGCACTTGGCAAGCAAGTCACCATGAAATTCTCTCTGCAGTCACAAACTTGACTTGCTATTTTTCTGGTAGCAACTGCCCACCACTGCAATCTGCCTCTTACTTCCAGTAGAGCCTCTGCTTAAGGAGACATTATCTTGGTGCAGGATGGCATATGAGCAACTTTCAGCAAGGCAGACTGCTGACTGGGATCCTTTGCCCTTTGCCTACCTGATGCCTTTCCCCCTAGCACCCAGGTGGTGGTGGTGGTTTCTTTGGTCTCAGTCCCTTTATGACAATTTGAAGTGAAACTATGAACCTCTCTGTGCATTTGTGCTGTTCCTCAGCAGTACTGGGTTTGCTGGCTTGAAGAAGAGACTGATTGATTAAGTACCTGAAAAACTCTTGAAGAATCTCTCCAGACTCTGAGGTCTTTCAGTTCAACCACTCTAGCCTCAGAAGATAAGGGTTTTTATTTTCTGTTAGAGTTACAACTTACCTACAGTATGTACACATCTGCTACTTGCCCGTGGAGAACATATACATTCATATAATAGTGGACACAGTAAAATGGCCCCTCCCCTCCACCTTCCTGCTGGAAAACACCACCTCTGTTTCTTCTTTCTGAAAGGATGACAAGTTGATTCCTAATGTGAGTATGTGTGCCTGATTTAACAATTAGCTTAAAAAATTAACTAACCTTTAACTTTCCTCTAAATTCATACACGGTTTTCACAGTTTCATCCTAACTATAACTATTTTTTGATACAAAATCTTCACACAATAGACTAAAACAAGAATAAGTTATTCAGCTCTACAATGGCATAGACATTGCAGGGGGCACTCAAGTATTTTCCCAGAAATCTTAATCACTTTGGTAATATGTCATGAACTTTTTTTCTTTTATCAATACTTCCATATTTTAGTCAAACTCATATTTGAGCACTTCAATACAATGCAAAATATAGAATTTAAAATTTAATTTTAATGTAGATAGGATAGTCAGTTTACCATGTTTCATGAAATACACAGTATCCAAACTGTATCTTCTTTTTGGAAGCAGGACTCACATACCCTTAAACCTGAGATTTAAAATAAAAGTATATTCATCTACTGCCAAACATGAAGCTGCAATTATATGAAGCTTGGTAACATACTTTCCAGAGCTATTAAGAAGATAAAAGAGAACCTGTGATTTCCACACAATGCCAAATTTTGCTTGTAATATATTCATATTTTATTATCACTATTATTGTTCCAGTAATGTTTATGATTTATTTTTCTCTCAGCTTGTGTACTCTGTGATTTGTTACTTCAGCCACTGAATAAAGAAAATAATGATTTGAAACAGCATTTCTCTGCTGGCATCTTGGGTGTACCACTTGCTTCCTGCAAATATTCACTCTGTTCATTTTTGGAACATTTTTACAAGCACAATGATAACATATCTTTTCAAAATGGCTTTCTTTCAGATGGATTACCTTTCCTTCCTGTAGTTCTGTTTGATTTGTCTGTGAAGAACTCTGGGAAACTCATATAAAGGCTACCATATAAATTAGGATTGTAGCTATAAGATTTGCGTTTGTTTATTATAGATGTTTTTCCCTTCTCTTTCTAAAACATAAATGGTTTCACTGAATAGTAATTAAATAAAAGGCCCTCATTATTTATTGTAACCAGTTAAGTAAAACAACAAAATACAATATTACATATCATTAGGATGAAAATGCTGATTATATTGCTGAAGATTTCCAGCGAGAAGATTTCAGTAAAAGTCTCAGATCATTTCATGTAACACTCATGACTTCATAAACCCCAATAGTATATTAAAATATTATGTTAAAGCAAAAGTTCTGCTTTATTATGATTGAAACACCCAAAATTTTCAAAATGCATTTTGAGTAGGGAATACTCTTGGTCTTTTTTTTAATCAAATTCTGTCACAGTAATGGGTGGAAATAGTTATTACAAATCTCATCTGTTGAGTTTTTAAAATTTATTTTCTGAGAAAGAGACAAAAAGAAAAACTAGACCAATTAGAATTTGAGAGAGATTTTGCAGTTGCTGCCCAATCAAAAAAAAATAAAAAATGCAACACTATGATTTACAATGTGTTCTCAGTGGTTTTTAATTCAGTTCTCTAACAAGATGCCATTGGTGTCATTTGAAAGTAAGCCACACTCCAGTCTTATTCTCAGAAAGCTTTTATTGATATTCACCTTAAATTCTCCTTTTTAAAACCTCATCCTATTAGTCATAGTTATAGCTGAATATATCACCTAAACAACTTTTTCCTAGGTTCATGTTGCTGTTTTTCCAGATGCTGTGTGCAGGCAGTTATGTCTCCAAACTACACGTATTTATATCTCTTTTTCCCCATCAAAATTTACCTACATAAGGTAATTATATCACCTATATTGCCTTTTTATTTGAGTATTTGACATGAAAAACCTGCATTGTAGAATAGTACTATTCCCATTTTACAGATTCAGAAATGATGCATTAAGAGGAAAAGCTATTTTTAGATCAATGATGGGAAAGTGATTTGAAGATAAATTGAATGATAGTGATATAATCACAGGTGCTCTCCTATGAAAAGTATATTCGCTTTCTATGTGTAGGTATAGTAAAAAATAAAGATAACATCCATTTTCTGTCAAACTAAAGCAGCACACCATTACATATGAAGTACTGAAATTCTGTTTCGTCATTTTATTGTAAGCTCGTGGAAATGTGAGGTAGTATATTGATATTCTATAATTTATGTGAATCTATTTTTTAACTGTTCTGTCAATCCCTTTCCAATAGCCCAAGGACCAATACTTATTATATGAGAACATGATAAAAGTTGGAATTCTGAACATGCCCTTCTCATTACTGTTTTCTCTTGGTAAAATAACTACTAATGAGAGGTAAAAGTCTGGCAGTGGAAACAAGTGAAAAATAGTCAGTTTGTGGAAGAGAAACAGACGTGACAATTATCACCCAGAAAAGAAAAATGCTATAGTCAGCAACAGTGATAAGCTCTTAAGTCTGTGCAGCCTCAATTCTCAGCTAATAATACACATTTTATTTGTTTGGATGCATAATGAGTATTGCAATAGCATGCTTTTGTCACCAGTTAGCTGTAAGCAAATTCTACCTTTGCCATTTGTTAACACAAGATCTCTGTTACATTTAAGGACCTCAGATGTCCTTGTTCATCCAGTAGTCTTTCCTGTGCTTGCTTAAATGCTGACTTTTTACTGTATAACCCATTTTTTACCTGTTTGAAAGACACGGTTTAGCTGTCTGATAAGTTTTTTCCACATAAACTTCATTTTACTCAAAACAAAAGGAACAGATGGTTCTGATGTCTTGCTGTGGTCACCTCTTCTTCTTCACATGTCTTTATCTGACATACAGACATCACTCATACTTAGTTGCTTGCGTCGTTCGGTTGTTTTCTGAAATAGCCCTTAAGCAGCATACTCATGAGCGTTTAAGCTGCAAAATGATAGGGTTTTATCTTCTGCATGATCATCTATTCTAAGACAGTAGATCTAAAGTCAGTCTCAAGTGCTAGGAATGATTGGAGGTTTGGATTTTGTGTCTTTTTAAAATGTGACCTCTTTGTGATCCCCTCCCCCCCCATTTGTTGGCATCTTAGCATAGCTGATGGCAGATGCCATTTCAACACAAGAGCTCAGCACATCTACAGGGAAATGCAATGAGAAGGGCTGCCTAACAGAACGACATCTATGGTGGTATGGTTGCTCTTGAAAAGTGGAAAGAGACAATGATTGATTATGAAATTACAGATGAATAAGGCAGAAAACTAGTCCTTTCAGGAGGGACAAAGGTAAAAAGGAGGCCTGTGGTAACCTGACAATATCACCAGTTTCCCCACTCTGCGTGCACCACCAGGAACCCTTGCTGAGGAGACATAAACCTAGCCAGTTTTGCATTGTAGGAGCCTATATACTTCTGTTATTCCAGTCTGTCACTTTTTCGCAATAAATCTTACATTAAGCTGGAATAGCAGGTTCTCTATAATATATTCTTCTACAAGTCACTAAGAATCATACCAACATCTTGACTGTGTTCCTGTACCTGCTTTTCATTATCTGTAGGGAAGGGTGAGAAAAGATGCTCTAATGGCAGTTGAGCTCTTGGACCTCAGCGGATCAAGGGCAAGCTATTGGTCTTCTGAACGGGTTCTGAAAACCTCTCCATGATACCTCTTGTATAAGAGCATGCACAACTGTATCTCATGGCTCACTTTAAGAATGAGCAAACACACAGACAGGCTAGAATCAGATCAACAGCATCTGCCTTTCCTTTACAAATTGTTTCACTTGTTGAAATCAAAAGCCTGTGTTTTGATACCCCACTCATGAGTCTTTTTTTTTTCAGACAGATGAATTATCATCACTCGGTTGATGAGAGGAAAATATTATTTCCTCTTTTATTCATTAGTTTTCTGTACCCTGATTTTCTGTCACCTATGCTCTACAGAAACTGGATATCAGTGTGACTCAGTGGATGTAGAAGGGGGCTAGATTTGTTACTGAATTTTAGTAATTTTAGTCTGCTGTTGGCTTCCTATGCCTCTCTCATCTTCAGGCAAGTCTTTTGTTGAGTGGGGTTAAAAGATGTTCAGGTTGCATCTGAGCCTTCCCAGCTATAGGACTGCACTACACATTACCCAAACAGATTTTTGACAAAAATATGACCATTTCTGAAGTCATTTAATTACGAAGCTTTTCTGAAACTTTGTACACAAATCCACATTGGACTACAAACTGGTAGAAACTTCAATTTCATTAAAGCACCTGTCAAATCACAGATTCTTTGAGGAGAAACAAAGAAATAGCAGTCAAGAATGAGGAAAGATTAAGAGAGTGATTTTATAATTTAAAATCATGAAATACCCAATGCTGAATTCTTCAAAAGAAATTTATGCTTCTTTTGCTCCTGCACATCTGCTTCCTTTTTCTAAAGATTTTTCTCCTAGCGCCCTTTCCTTCCTCTTACTTATTAGACTTTCTTTTCCCCCCAAGTTTTCTCTGGTTTTGTATATTTAAATGTGTGTACTTCCGACAAGCTCAGCTGCATTTGCTTGGACAAAAATGAGGATAAGAGATTGTAACACCTTTCTTTTTTTTCCCTTTTTTTTTTTTTTGAGAAAAGATAACGTGTTGCTAGAGTATGAACGTTACAATATTTTTTGGTTGTATGACTGAAATGACTCACACTTTAAAATATAGGCATTGTGTGGAGGTAGAATATTTTGTGAATTAATTTCACATGCAATGCAAGAGATTTTATGTGCATTCAAAACATACTATTGGTCCCTTTTCCTCAGGAAAGGAACAAAGAATTTGAATGCCACATATATGCTCTTCAAAAATTTATGAGGGTTCAACAAAGATCAGCTTCACTGTGAGAGTCTGTAAGTGCGGAGGACATAGAGATGGGCCATTTCATAAGAAAGTTCCTTACTTTCATTAATAATTGGGGATATAAAAATTTGGGGTCATGTGCTAATACCTCATTCTATTTGCTTTAATATTTTGATATTGCCTATAACCAGCTTCTATCAAACAAAACCAAGTACTGACATTCCCACTTCTACCTTTTTATCATTCTTATCATGCAGTGATATTAAACTTACTGATTCAAAATTTAACTTTCACTCTTGGTCATTTGAATGCCATAAAACATTTAAAACATTTAATGAAATGAGAAAGTTTGAATTATTTCGGTTCTCAATGTACAAACTGCCTTTCTCAAAAGTCTCTGGCACTGATTCTCCAGACCTGATGCTAGTACAATTACCACTGACTTTCACAGGTTTATGTTCCTGAGGACTGTAGTATTGGAATCTAAATAATTATATATTAAGGTTTAAAAAAAAGGTGAACTGTGACTTCAGTGATGCATCCTCTGATGTATTTATCAGGGCCCTGAGGGCAGTAACAGGCCTTAATAGTCCTGACCAGCCTCACCTACGATCCCCCCCCCACATGCCCCCTCTTACCAGGGGCTCCATTTAAGCTCAGGCTGGGGCCTCAAGAAATGTTGTCTGGGATTGCCCATGCTGTCCGAGCATGCAGAGACATGGTTAGGAAAGTCAAACCCCACCTGGAGTCAAATCTGGCAAGAGATGTCAAAGGCAACCAAGACTTCTGTCTCTCACAGTATTCTCCTGGAGAAGCTGGCTGCACATGGCTTGGATGGGTGCACTCTACGCTCGGTTAAAAACTGGCTGGATGGCCGAGCCCAGAGAGTTGGGGTGAATGGAGTCAAACCCAGTTGGCGGCCGGTCACGAGTGGTGTTTCCCAGGGCTCAGTACTGGGGCCGGTCCTATTCAACATCTTCATTGATGAGCTGGATGAGAGGATTGAGTGCACCCTCAGTAAGTTTGCAGACGACCCCAAGTTGGGTGGAAGTGTCGATCTGCTAGAGGGTAGGAAGGCCCTGCAGAGGGACCTGAACAGGCTGGATTGTTGGGCCGGGGCCAACTGCATGAGGTTCAACAAGGCTAACTGCCAGGTCCTGCACTTCAGTCACAACAACCCCATACAACGCTACAGGCTGGGGGAGGAGTGGCTGGAGAGCTGCCTGGCAGAAAAGGACCTGGGAGTGTTGGTTGACAGCCACCTGAACATGAGCCAGCAGTGTGCTCAGGTGGCCAAGAACGCCAATGGCATCCTGGCTCGTATCAGGAATAATGTGGCCAGCAGGAGCAGGGAGGTGATAGTGCCCCTGTACTCAGCATTGGTGAGGCCCCACCTCGAGTACTGTGTTCAGTTTTGGGCCCCTCACTACAAGAAGGTCATCGAGGTGCTGGAGCATGTCCAGAGGAGGGCAACAACGCTGGTGAAGGGTCTAGAGCACAAGTCTTACGAGGAGCGGCTGAGGGAACTGGGGTTGTTTGCCTGGAGAAGAGGAGGCTGAGGGGTGACCTTATTGCTCTCTACAACTACCTGAAAGGAGGTTGTAGCGAGGTGGGGGTTGGTCTCTTTTCACTAGTAACGAGTGATAGGACGAGAGAAAACAGCCTCAAGCTGCGCCAGGGGAGGTTTAGGCTAGATATTACGAAAAACTTCTTCACCGAAAGGGTAGTCAGGCACTGGAACAGGCTGCCCAGGGAAGTGGAATCTCCATCCCTGGAGGTATTTAAAAGAACGGATAGATGTGGTGCTCGAGGACATGGTATCGATGGACTCGGCAGTGTTAGGTTAACAGTTGGACTCGATGATCTTAAGGGTCTTTTCCAACCTTGACGATTCTATGATTCTATGATTCTATGAAATACTCAACGTGCTTGATGGAACATGCTTGATCCATTATACTCCACAGTTTATAAATGTATAAGCTACTGAACAGTCATCAAAGTTTAAACCACAATGCAGCAATAGTCAAATGTAGTAGTTAAAAGCATACAACTTGAAAATTATTACCTCAGATATTCCTGTGTAGGCCTAATCATTGAGCTTTGATAGCTGTACAATGCATCCTTGTGCAAAACAGCTATCTCAGTACAGCCTTACACTGTACCACAAGGAGAAGCCTGATGAAACTTTCCTTTGACATCATACACTTATTCTCAGGGCCCTGCCTTCTGCTCATGGGCCCAGGAGCTCCATTTAGGCTTGGGTCTGGGCTCCCAGACCTGGGCTGACCTAAGTTGTGGGTGTGCCATCTCCAGTTCTGTTTCTGGCCCTGCCTTCTTGATGAACCTTGGACCCACATTGTAGCCTTTTCTCCGGTAGAGTCTCCTGCTGCTGTTGACTGAACTCCCTGGATGGACCCTGAATCACTCACCTTATCTGGGGCTGTCACCAGCACCTACCTGTGCACACCTAGCTCAGGTGCTGCAAGACTGTGCCCTGGTCATTAAGGACGTGGTGCTGTAGTCACTCCCAGCTCCTGGTTCTTCCCTTGAGGAACAGCCTTGAACTTGCTGCTCTCTGACATGTATCTACTATTGGCTAGTTGGTGTTTGAATATAGCACTTTGGGATTTGAGCAAGAGACAGGCAATTAGGCAGTTCTCTGGTCAGGTCATATAACAACCTTACATGAGTGCCTTTTGCATAGAGCTGTAGATCACATGCTATCAAAATGAATCTCTTTCAAAAGAAAAAAAACTTCTTAATAATTATTGATAATGTGCTTTTCTCTTCCAATCAAACAAGGAAACTATATTTGTCACTTAATTAGATACTAGCATTTGACATCCATTTAGGTCTTTGGCATAACTGAAATGACCTTAGCTAACCATCTTTCTGATTTCTGTCTCAAGCACCTATTTACAGGTGAATGCACTTCAGTCATATCAGTAAGTAATTTTTTCACATTATTTTTGACAAAATGCAATGAAATGATTGACAGCAAAGGAGGCCATCAGTCAATAAAGGTGGAAGGCAGCATAAATGATGCATCACGCTACTTTCCAACCTATGAGCAAAGTCAGACAGGGCACTGGAAAATGGAAACAGTGCTGAATGAAAAATAGGATATTGTGCATTTGTGCAGAGCAATTTCAGCTCATGAATTTATAAAGGTGTCAAATTGTTATCTAAATAAGAGAGGAGAATAGTTCTGGTGTTCTCTAATTAACTCTTCAGGAACCACAAACCACAGCCACTCAGACTTCAAGCTAGATCTCAATTAGCTCCTAGTGGCAATTGCAACTCTTTTGACTCTAACTTATGGAGTCCCATTGTAGGATCCTAAATACATTTCATAAAAAAAAAAAAATGCATCCAAATATCATTATCTTTTCTCACAAACAGATGCATGGATAGAAACTATCCCTGCAAACAAACTCTTGCAATAGTGCCAAGAAGTGCATTATTTGTGACTACTAGTAAAATGCACAACTGTGCAGAGCTCACAGGACAGATTCAGAGTTTTGAGCAGGCATTAATGATCTTTCCAACATGAAGACTTCTCTAACCTCTGTGTGATTCTCGGCATCCCTCAACCTGATGTACAGATACATGGAGCAAGATGGATTCTTATGTTGACTCATCGGCTACTTACTTAGGAAGAGATATTAAGCAGAAGCAAAATGAGATATTGAATTTTTTAAAACACTGTCTAGGCCTGAAGCAGAAATGTAGCCATCATATTTCTTGCATAATGACAGTGGCATTTGCTAACTCTAGATTTGAGTAAATCAGATTTATTATACTATACTGGGAGAATCAGTGATCTCAGACACATAATTAAAATGCTTTCCTAATTGCCTAATTGCCTGCATCTAGAAAATGTTTCCTTTGAGAGCATATGGAATTCCTTGCCAGATGAGATCAGATTTAAAAGCTATGATTAGATGAATTTAAGTATGATAACATTTTATTTTGGTACATGTAAAAACAAATGAAAATTATGCTTTCTGAAGAACACAATTTAAAAATTACTCAAGTTCTCAACAGTTTTCTGGAAAACATTTTTTTCCAAATATAAGAACAGAAAAAAGTTGTATATTTACAAATTACTATATGTCTACTCTTTGTCAGAATGTCAGAAACAGATTGTTCTGAAAGAAGTTGGTTATGATGTGGAAGTACATTTTTTTCATGGAAAACAAAATATTTCCTCAAAAAGCTCTCAGAAGGATTTGAAAATATCTTCCTTTTAAAAATCTGAGCTGTAAATTAGTGTACAAGCTTGAAGAGCAATTCCAAGTATTATTCTATATAACTAAAGACTTGACTCTACTGAGTAGAAATCAAAGATCCATAAGAGAATTTAATTTTAAATTCAATATTTTGCTTGTTAGAGGACCACTTTCTAAGCTATTAATTACTATTTTAGGTATCTCAAATGTAACCGAGTATGCAGAAAAGCTAAATTCCAAATTGAACCTCTACCTAAGAGATGTAAATTATTTCCTCTTTATATTTTGTTTTAAAAGGTACAATTGCACTGCTAATTTAGTCCTGAAAATATTTTAAATCATAAAAGAGCTTTTTAGCACATGGTTATTCCTTCTGTCATTTACAGATAAATGCAGGCACAAGTTGCATGAAGGCTCGGATTGTTTTAGTGGTCCACCTGAAAACTGTCCCTGGTTTATTTCTTTTCTGGTAGGGTTACTCCTTAGTCAGACCAATGAGCCTGTAGGGTTCACTATGGTAGTAAAAGCACCAGAGCTGCTGCAATAGAGGGACTGCCTCTTGTGAAAGTAACAAGGTTTTAGAAGTTTCAACTAGTCATGAAACTCCATCTTTAAAAAAGGATAATCTTTGCAGTCATGCTGAGAGCAATAATTATAAACAACAAAAAGACACTGGGGCACTGGTAGACAGGACTGGAGAGTTAATGCTAGAAAGGAATGGGAGTCAGCTGTCAGAGAAGATGAAGAAGAAGCAGCTGTTCAAAACAACTGCTAAAAGAGCCACCAAGGACCAGCCAGCCCTCTTGCCACCCAAGCCAGCTCAGGTCTATTTGAGAAGAAGTCATCTAGCAATCTGCCTTTTTTTTTTCTTAAGCACAGTTACTCTATCTGAAAAAATTGGAGATGAGAACATGCTTAAATACCTTTAAGGATAAAGAACAGAACATCTGAAATTAAACGACAGACAAATACTTTCAGAAGTGAAGCAACTAGAAAAGCATCTGTTAAACATTATATGCCTAATATTTCTGAAGAGAATTTAGGAAGTTTAGGCAAAAATAGATCTCTGATAATGTTTAGACTATGTATTTTTCCTTTTCGCTTTTGTAATGGATAGATAGGAGAAATCACTTTCTTTCCTAAGTAAGTTAAATATTTTTATTTGTCTAAAATACACTGTTTCCAAAAAACCACAATAGGATAAGTCATGTAAAACATACCATATCTGCATCTCATTTAAAGCAACATCCCAGTGTTTTTCTAAAATCTCTGTTATTGCACTGATCTCCTTAATGTTCAATCAATCATCTTCAAACACTTCATTGAAGAATATGACATTTAAATACAAGATGCAATCCGAACTGCTAAGAAAGTTGAATTTTGGTAAGGATTTATGACTTTGTTTTTGCTACTTTCATTTTTTTAAATACAAGTTTATGCTCCTGAAGGTAAGAAATGAACTGAAAAGTAGCAACCTCTGTGATGATTCTTAGTTCTTGTGAGAATTTTCTTCCTAATCCTGAAAAAAGAAAATACTTTTGCAGAGAGGATTTAAGAAGAGATGAGTCATGAGACAGTCGGCTACCAGGCAGGTGATTACATGCCTGCTTAGAAACTGACCAATGACTAAGGATATGAATGAATGAGTAATATTGCATGTGCTAATGAGGTGGCACTGACTCACCAGTTCCACAAAGATTTATCAATACATTTATATACACACATATGTGCGCACACATTATATATATGTGTGTGTGAGTATACCTATATATTTCACATATATAACTTTTCTAAACTGAAAGAAAAGTTAGAAGTTAGATCCCGAATCTTCTCTCCTACCACAAATAAATAATTTGGGAAATAAAATGTCATGCTTATAAATATTTTAACTTTCCTATGCCTAACCTATGGCACTTTAGCGACAGGGTAGGTTTGTGAATCATTATTGGACAGAAATTTTTGCCAGCCTACCCAAAATTACTTGTGAAATTGAAGTTAATTTTTACTATCTGATGAAGAGGGAGATTGACAATAGCTATCATAAAAGAGTTTATGGTCATTGAAAGCAAAACCTTATTGTCCAAGAAAGACGCACCTAATTTCATATACTTTCTCTGGTCTCCTAAGAGTGCAGAATTACACTGAGACAGGTTTGAAAACTTGCAAATAGAAAATGAGTGCCTAATGTTATGTTAGTCCCTGCAAAAATATTTTTGATACTCCTCTCTTTCACAACAACATTATGCCTATTTTGGGTCAGACACCAAAAGGAGTAGGGAGGAGGTAAGGGGAAAACTATCTAGGTAATCCTCAGAATAGAGCAGAAAGCATATATGGTAATTAATATGTCCTTAACTGTTATGTAAAGGATGAAATATCTCAGTACCTCACCACTGGACAATTGAGCACAATTCAAGGGTACTAAGTTTTTATATGAGGTCAGCTGAAGCTTCCACTTAAGTTCCTAGTCCCAGCAATCCTTTCCTTGAAATGGGAGTCACTGATGAAAGATTGCTGGTCAAAATTCATCCTTTGGACCAACCTGCAGATAAAACTACATATTACCGTCCCTCAGTATGAAGACATTCACAGGTTGGACTAGTTTCTTGATATTCACCTTTACCAGTTGAACATCACCCTTCAAACATTTCCAAAGACTGATCAGAGACATCTTATTTCACAGTATAACTGTTGCCAATTGTTTAGTGTCACAAATATAAGGTCAGTTTCACCTCTTCACCAAGAATGTGCTGTTTGTTCTGTGCACTCAGTGTACACACATGATTACACTATAAAAACAATTTTGGAGACCTATATTAATCTTCTAACAAGATGCCATTGTCATGTTTGCTTCTACTCAAGCAGAAAACAAAAATTTTCTTGTGCCTGCTAGTCCTCTGCTGTCTATTAATATCAATTGTATTGAGTTGCGTTCCATATCAGATCATCTAAATGTTAACTGTTTGAGAAGAGGCGCCAATTCATTCACTCCCAACTTTAGAAACATTACAATTCATTGCCTAGCTTTATTTGCCAAATCACAAAAAAACAAAGGCCAAGAGAAGTATGGCTTGTTTCATGAATATATACAAAAATATATGTGACATTATCTATTAATACTTGTCTTCTTGACAAGTGTTTATGTCTCATTCCATCTTAATAGCTCTTGCAAGTCACTCTTGGATAAACATGCACAGTCATTAAGAAAATTTAATTGCTTTCCTCATAATCTTCTCCAACTAAAAAAAAGCAGGCTTTAACAGTCACTTTGAGGTCCCTTACTTCCACATCACAGGTTTATATTCTACGTGTTACACCAGGAGCAGGTTTACCACAGAATAGAACAGATGTATGAGTTCCCCTCAAGACTTCTCTTGGTGAAATAATCCTCACCTGGCCCAGCTGTACAGTCTACTAGGCCTTGATCTACAGTGACCTGATGGAGGGCTTCTTATCCTCACCTTGGATTTTATTTTTGTAAAGCACCTGTTTCTGTTTGTTTCTCTATCCTGTTTATATCTCGCCTTGTTTAAACATTTTTTTTCTTTTTTTTTTTAAAGCAGACCTTACAAGTCATATTTTACTTTTTTTCCCTCGTCAACATTATGACTAGGTTTGCAGCAGATATGCCTAGATTCATATTTTTTTTTATACTTTCGTTGATTAAACTTCTCAAACACAGTTTTACCATCTGTTGTTTTACTAATAGAGGACCATTTACACAGTTAAGATTTTTTTCCGTTCTCCACTGAAAAGAGTGTAATTTTAAGTTTATGATTAAATTAGTTTAAATTTCTGAGATGGTGCCTGAGATGATGCCAACATATCAAACCTCAGAAAAGCGTGCCTCCTCCATGTTATTACTCTTATGAATCTTTCCTGCATGTATAAAACAGACATTTTTATTTTGCAGGACTGCTAAGCTAGGTCCGTATACTAAAATGTAAAGTGGTTACTCACTTCCCCTGAATATAACCAAAAAGCATATGTCAATAATTGTAACCATAGTATCCATGAAACTGAATTTCTTTGTGATCCCAATATTTTGCTTATTATAAGACTTTTTCATTCTTTTATTTCCTGTTTGTTTTGTTGCATAAACATATGTTCATCTGCTGTTTTTAAACTGGACATCAACAGTAAGGAATTTATATTTTGTCAATTTTTATTTGTAAAAAACCCTGCACATTTATTGCTTACATTATTGCTTAAAAGGTAGAGAATTAGATTAGAGATACTTTCGGAGTATAACTGTTTGTCTGTCATTACAAAACCAGTTCTTCCCTATTAACTTTAAGAAACAGAAGCATTAAATAAAAGAGGAATAGTAAGGTTGAAAGCAGAAACAAGACAAGTGTATTGGAAACTTCAGAAGAATGATGGAAACTGAAATTCAGACCTTAACCTGCCCTCCCACAAAAAGATGAATAAATATTTCATGGAAAGCTTTGCACCACTCAAAATAATAATTTTCAGCCTAGCATAAAGAATATACTTTCCAGGCTACCATGGTGATGAAGTAAAATATAACTTTATGTTAGGCATTCAGGAGTCAATTTCATGAATTTTTAAAGAGTAGTTATTGCTTCAAAAGTGCAATCAACATTACCACTGCCCAGATTAATGCTAAAATACACCATTGTTCCCTACAAGAACTATTATTCACATTTGCTCAGTAGTTAAGTATTTTTTTTTCATGTAATACGTATAAATATTTATGTGCTGATACTTGTCCAGTGCAAGCTGTCCCTACTGTAAGTGGGTAAAACAGATCAGGTTGCAAAGCACTGTTTTACTTTAGTTAACTACAGAGTAGAACATAGCACATTGGTGGCCTCAGCAGCCATTCTCTTTTAGTTTGATGACCAAGTTTCTCCTAGCTAGGATATGTTCTTCACGATGTATAATCAACACACGTATGCACAGTGAGTATTCTTCCCCTGGTTATGTGAAACCAGAGAGACTTGTTTGCAGTTTATAAAGTATATGCACTCTGGTGTCAAACCTTCCCACTATTCAACGCATAGTATATGTAGGGGAGCACATTTGTCACTATTTCTGTTTCTCTCAATAAAAAGTTTTTTCCAAAAAAGAGATCAAAAGCAGATGGAAGGCAAGGGTATAAGTGGACTACTCAACTAGAAAATCCCTGGTTACAGTTGAAATACCTCCCTTTCTTGAAGAGAGTATCCATGTTTACATTCTTACAATAGGTGACACTAGACAGTTACCAAACAAGCAATACCCTAGAAAGGACATGCAATCCCAGGAAAAAAAAAAAGTTGTCCCAGCTCCAGGTGTTTTACAGACATCACAGTGTCTGTAGACAAAGATGTGACTAGGACTCAGGTCAATTGTGCACAGCAGATGTGCACAACGGAAATCTTGCACAGCTGTCCCAGTGAAAAATGCCTGTCTGTCTGTCTGCTAAAAGCAGCACTCTTCTCCAAGAGAGATTTCAAGATAGTCTGAGTCAAGGTATATGGGGAAGAAGAGACCAGGAATATGCCTCTCCAAAAACCTGGTCTATTTAGTAAAGGACCCTTGGTTCAGCGTCCCAGAGAGAGGCCTTCAGCACCACAAATATGTCCTGGAGAATATAAGCAGGGTGGAACACTCGAATGGTTTCATGAAAATGTGTATATGAAAAGTAAGAGATGTATATCAGTTCTTTTCTTGCACTGTTGGAAAGATGTTGTCAGAACACACAAATGCAGACATTGATTTTGCACAAATTCAGCATGTTATCTCTCTTCCTAGTTAGGCAGGAGGAAATTGCCCCTTGAAAACCTTTGACATTTTCCTGCAGCAGCCCTCTGGCCTACAGGGTTTTTAACTTCTAAGATGTATCAGAAGAAGGAAGTCTGGAGGCAGCACAGAGGCAAACAAGATAAAATTAGTGACCATTTTTAAGCAAGAGAGATTATTCAACATCACCTTCATCTTCTCATTACATGCAAGAAAACTGGTGCAGATGGGCAATGAAGGGAATCAAGGGAGAACCTTTGTCAATGGCATCCCTGATTGTTTAGTTCATACACCTGGTGGTGGAAATTGGTGATGAAATACCAATCTAAGCATCTGGGATCTCTCCTTGGCTTCAGGAAGGGATGACTTGAGAGCAGATGATGGCCTCAAACAAGTTTGCTGCTGTGAACTTGAAGACTAGTTTAATATCACAGTAGTGCCAAGTGAAAATGATGCCGAAGCAGCCAAAGCTGCTGCTTGATGAACTGGTGCTGGTGGAGAGGTGCAAGGCTCTGATTTTGCAGAACATCATTGTCTAAAACTTAGCAAGGTATAGTAGCACCAGAAGGGATTTCAGGGTGAACCTAAACAGCTGAGCAACACTCAAAGACAGCTGCAGAGTGCTAGGAAGTCTCATTATTACTGGTGATATCTGGAGAAGGCAAAGAGAAAAATATCTTTTGCCAAAGATCCTGGAGCTGATATTCCCAAGGGCGCTGGGGTTCTTTGGAAGAGTCAAGCTCAGCAGAAGGCTTCCTCTGTTGCTTGAGTATGGATCTCCAGTAGCTGAGTTTTCACTTTTGCTTTTATTTGAGAGGATTTGAGACAGAAGCAGCTGTAAGACTTTGCAGGCATGTGACCCTGTCCAAGAGGCTAAGAACCACAGGAACATGAATTGGAAAATGAAGGGTGACATAGCTGGTGACATAAGATTGAAGTGGGTGTTCAGAGAAGGCACTGAAATCCAAACAGGCACAGGATAAAAATCTCTGTGCAGTGAGAAAAATCAGCAGTGTGCTCTGACTGAGCAGGCTGCTTTGGCAGTACTGAAATGGAAATGGCTGTGCTGCTTCTTTATAGTATAAGCATTGAGCAGCCGTAGGTAGGGACTATAGCATAAAGGGAAGACTTCCTACCTCATGCAGTAGGACACAAGCATATAGGCTATTAGACTCTACACATGGATTCACTTTCAAAAAATTTGTATTATTATATCTAACTAAGGATTGGATCTTGCAAGCTGCTGAAACCATACAGGACAGGTGCCATGCAAAAATATAAGCTTCCAGAGACTTTTGCTACACATCTACAAACTTACATGTAAAGATAAGGCACTTTGGTAAATGTTGGCAAAATCCTGCTATCAGCTGTATTCAATTCCTACTCAGATAAATTTGATTCCATAATAATCCATAATTCCATAATAATCTATGGTCTTTGTTACCTTTGAAAATAAGTATCCTTCTTCCAACTAGCTCCCTAAACACAGTTTTTCAACTTTTTGAAAATCTTCCCAGTACCATACATAGAAAATGCACAGTGCTTGTGAAAGAACTCATCTGTATAACACCATGTTATACTCATGTAGTTAGGCTGGTTCCTTGCCTGTGGGTATTGAACATCTGAATTGATATAAACAGACAAGGGAAAAAGAAATGGTGCTTCAGAAAAGCAACTGGAACAATTACATTCGAGGTGCATACACTACAAAGAATTCATATAGAAACATGACACAGAGTACAAACAACATTATACTGATAAAATTCCATGAATGCCAACAAAACACGTCTGCAGCAAAGATGATGTGCCAATCTTATTTGTGTATCCTGATAAAATCATACTGAATCAGATAGTGATCAGAGTCACTTTAGATACACTGTGGTGAGGATTTGAACCTATGCTTTTAAATCTTCTGCATTTCAGGAATGAGAGCTTTCAATTATGCATCCATCTGTGCCTTACTGTACTACATAACGAATAGAAACTCTCAAAATGCTTCTTGCAGACAAAAATGAACAGCTAGATTTGCAGTGTGTGTGCAAGGATGGAATTGACCCTTAGGCAATGGACCATAACAAATAGTTAAAAATCATTTAAGTCTTGCTTAAGACTTACTTTGAAATGTTATGCAGTATATAGTTCTTTTGCACTGGACAAGTGCCTATAGGTGAAGTTCACCCTAATACGTATTCTGGGGCATTACTTCTTTGATTTTCCCCACATTTTCATGTACACCTTCTCCTCCTCTTTTTCTTACAAAATTATCCTGTAAAGTAGCGATTGGGATAGCTTTAGAGCACCATTCAGATCAGGGCATAATGTTCATCACTACATATCAAAGTGCTGGCGTCTCAGTTCCCTGACAGCACAATGAATAGAGTTTAACCACCCCTTTTTGAGTACTACAAAGTTTTCTTCTCTCAAGTTTTAAAGTGCCCTGACATTCTGTGATGAGGGCATCTTATAAAAGAGTTGAATACGATCCCCAATATATTATTATAGAAAGAGTGGACAAAGCACCTTCAGTTAAGTAACTCAAATTGGGTAGGAGAAATGCACTTTTATATAACCTATTAGATAGAAAAAATAACCCAATCAAATATTCCTATATACCAGTAGCAGAAAACCTACCTTACTAGGACTTAAGAATATGATATGAATTTAAGGAGTAATACCTATTCAAGGATCAGGACTGACTGAAAAAAAGAAGGCCTTTGAGGGGAAAAAAACTTTAAAAAGTAAAGCAAAACCACTTAGTGTTATAGGAAAACTTAACCGATGAAGAACACTGGGAATTCCAGAAGTGCACAGTAAAAGGAAAGGTCCATAAAATACTGTCTGAAGCTGCTTAACCTTTGGAGGAGTTGTTCTGATTTCTTTTCTAACATGACTTTTTAAGTGTGAAGGACAAGAAAGGCCTTATGTCATTTTTAGCATCACACCCTTCCTACAAGTTTGTCACTCCCAACAGGATATCAGATATGCCTTCTAAGATTTTCTACTTCATGCCAAATTTCACATCAGAGCCGTGGAGAAACATCATGAACAATATAAATCCACTGCGATACCTGAGTCTTTTTTGCTTCTCTGGAAGATGAACTTGTCTTGGGATAAAGAGTATCACTGGGAAAAATGGAGTAAGAACTGACATGCCTTTCAGATTCTCCTTTCTTAAGGGAATCTTCCAACTTAATCTTCAATACCTTTTCTTGGATCTAGGAAAGCAACCATAACTGGAGAAAGGACACATCCTTTTGACTTCTGGGTGTAAGCAGTGTTCACTAAGTCCACATAAACTCATTCTATAAAATGTAATTGAATTATATGGGAGACATCACAGCAAGGCTTGATTTACTACTACCAACTCCCTCTGCAATAGAGAAGAATATTCTCCGCATTTTCTATTTGATAAATAGTGCTGTATTCTCAAATTCACATTCTGTTTCTAGTACTATGTCACAGAAACTCAAATTCTTCCCTTGAATTCTTCATATTTCCAGTGAGAACAGGAACTAACTGTCTTTATTTTTAAAGAGTTACCTAATAAATGTTAATTTTTAATTAAATACCTCTTTTTTTTTAATAGAAAAATTCCAGTGGTAGCATTGAGCTTGTCACTGAACAACAAGTCACTTAATGAAGAAAAATAAAAATAACAAGAAGATGTAGAAATCAATGTTCTACTATGCAATATCCATTGACCCTCAACATGGGGGATCACAGTCAGGAAAAATATGAATTAATTATACAGCATTCCACATTTTTCTCTAAAATTGAAAGTCTTGATCTTTCTTTCTCTATTAGGAATAAAAAGACACAGCCAAGTTTTCATTTAAAAACCCCTTGCTTTGTGTGCAAGGAATGCACACAAAGAAAATTGAAAAGAACGTCTCTTGTAAGGAAAGGTAGTTTTATACAGGGCGTTTTAAAAGAATAGTGATGCATTTGTACAGGAGCACACTGTAATCCAGACCTAGTACTTCTGACATCATCAAGGACTTTTTCAACAGCTTTGCTTTTAGTTAATGCCCATCACCCTCAAAGTTCAGACTTGCTCAAATGGAGCAGCAGAATGTCTTAGGTATGGCAAACATCCATAGGCTTTAATTTTTTACCCAAGAAGGTGAGAAAGGCAAAATTCCTCCTCATGTACACTAATAAAACCAACTTGAAAATAGCTACATTCACAGCACCCTACTGGTGCTTCAAGAATGCTTTAAGCATGAAATTAAACTGCCCATGTTTCCAATGCAGAAAAAACAAACTCCAGACTGCATATCAGTTTTGTCACACCAGTGAAGAAGTAAGCCTGAAATTTTCTGTTAAAGTGCAAAGTCCTTCCTAAAACCAAGAGCTTAAAAAGCTACATACTTTTAGAGGAAATTTCTTTTTGCTAAAAGTGTGACAGTAAGTCAAAAAGAGCAAAATTAATTATGTTGCTTCATACATAGCTGAGAATGACTTAGACTGCAGTACCTGGAGCATATTGTCATTTCAGTGGTGCTAAATTCAGACTTTATTTAGGCATATGTCAATTACTGTATTATATTTAAAGTATTTCAGCCATTTGTACTAGATCTGAGTGTGGAAATGGGCTAACATTACTTCGTTTGTAATTATTGTGGCTACATACTTCAGTAATTTTTCACTGACACCACACAGATTCATCAGTTCACCCAAAGTAGTTAAATCTGACAGTAGTTTTTGTTGTTGTAAGGGGAAGTTTTTGATTTTTCTCTTCTTTTTAAGTTTTTGCCTATGTCTTTTTAAAAAATCCCTAAAAGTGCATCACTTTTTATAAGATTTCATTTTCTTTTCCTAGCTCTGGTTAGAACAAGAGAATTCTTTCCTACTTTTGTTGTCTGCTTCTATCAAGGCTTTAATATGAGATATAACTGTTTTGCCTACCCAGACTCACTGCAAACTACTTAACGGACTTCAAAAAACAACACAAAACCCCTACAACCCACATATACATGCAAACTCTTAGGGAAACCCTACCAATGACAACAGCTTCCAGCAACAATAAGTCAGACTAAGGGAGGAGTATGATGATATCTTACTGAACTCAAACATCAATTTGAAGTCTAAATTCAGCTGGAAATTCAATTTTCTATTTGCGTCACTCATTAGTTCTTAGGAAAAAGGCTCAGAGTTGAAATTCTATCTTCCTCTGATTATTGCTACTTTTTTTTTGTTTGATCTAAAAAACTTCTGTACATTTGCTGTGAACTGGAATTCCTGATAGCTGGAATTATAACCTTAGTTCTCTTAAAAAGGACAAAATCTTTCACCGTCAAAAGCTCACATGAAAACATAACTATTTAATTTCTTATAATTCATATCCAGCATATACATTTTCAAATGAGGTAATTTACATAATAACTGAAAAAGATTTTGTCACAGGAAACCACAGCAATAGCTATAAGGGAGCAGAATTTTACACCAGAAGATGCAGTAAACCAATTTATCTACCAGACTTGGACAAGCTGAAAGTTCCTACCAGAGCAGTTCAATAATAATCAAGGAATCCACTTCTCTCAAATAATCCAGATATAATGGGAAAAGGAACTAGAAGACATGTATGTATCATAAGCAATACTTTTCAACAGTCTGCAGGTGACTGATCTGACAATAGCCCCATATTCTTATTTTATTGTCAATAAAGTGAAAGGCTGTGTTTTGAAGAAATGCTACTAGTATTTTATACTTGCATGTCCCTTCTGCTAGAAAACTGGAGTTGGTAATCACAAAGAAACGCAAAAGAAGTTTGAAAATTCATACTTCCTAGTATGCCTATACTTGCTAGCTAAACATGCTTCCTAGCTAGCATTCCTAGTTAAGTATTCTTACAGTAGACTCTCCATCATATCTGAGCAGATTATCAAATCATCCATCATTACGGCACACAAATCAGAGTATTCTTACGTACCCAAATAACACTCTAGCAGAATGATATGCAAGATTCTAGTCTCAATACTAAAAATCCTCAGCAAGTTTTAAGAACTGAAAGGTTAAGCCATAAGTGAACTGTTATTTTACAATAACATCAGCCTTCAAGAAAAAAAAATCTGATTACAAAATCAATTTCTCTGTGAAACATTAGACCAATTTAAACATCTGTTTATTTGTGTTTGTTCCATTTTAGACCAACTTCTTATAGTAAGTGATCCCAAAGATTTTCCCTCGCCAAGGGAGAAAAAGATGCCTGCAACTGTCTTCTGATGCAGTTTTTCCTGAAACTAATACCTGCAATTCACTGTTAACAGACTATTCCCATTAACTAGTGCTATGCAGTATGTACAAAGGTTGAGTTTTTGCACAGTACATTTCTTGATTGGTGGAAGTTTGACAAAAACTCATTCTTTTACACCTTTTCTTCCTTGGATCTTTCTATACTATGACAGAAATAAAAGTAAATAGATATAGGAAGCTACGGAATAGAAGACGTTTTCAATCTGATTTACAGTGAAGATATGATATGTGCCTGATTTTGAAGTATTCCCTTGTGGAATAATTGAAAGAGTCTCTGTTTACTTCTATACTAACTTTACTGTTAAATCAATGGGGAAAAACACTTATATATATAAATAGAAGAAGGATTAAATAGTGTTATAGTTTTCACTTCAGTTACTTAAAAATATCTTAAGAAAGTCAGCATAATCCAAAATAATACCCAAATAATTAAGTTCCCCTGGGGAAAACATAGTTTTAAAAAGGCCAGAAAACTGTGTTAGTTTGTAATAAAATCTTAATCCGGTGTCTGAGTGCTTTCCTCTGTCACATCAGAATTGTCTTCCTGCCAGTACTACCTCTTGCAACACTGAGGAAGATATTTTATATATATTGTATAAACCTAAGGTAGGAGTCAGGACTCCCTTTCCAAAGTAGTTGGATAATCAGCATCAAAGATGGAGAAATACTAAAAAAAATGGTGGCAGAGGGAGGATTCTCATTTACATTGGCTGTCTGTCTACTATAAATGACCAAAAAAAAAACATCTGTTGTGCTTTTACAACAGTGGATACAAATTCATGCCTGAAACAGTAGCTCAAGGACTCAAAGATCTGGTTTCTACCTTCTAGATAAAGCTTTTTAAGAAAGAAGAAGTCTGCTAACCTCCCAGTATCCTTTTCCCCTATGTTTTCCTTCTTGTCACAACAATTATGCATCTAGTCCCAAACTTCCTCTCTTTCTTTCCTCGGAAAGTAAAGTATAGAAGGGCTGACATTTCAGAGGACTCCAGGCTCCTCCACTTTTCTACATGGTTTTTAGAAGAACAAACATGATCTGCATCTGGTGCTATCAATGTGCTAATCATCCAAGAAAGAAGGCAATTGCCATGTTCTGTTTTCCAGAATGTTAAGAAACAGTCTCAGTAGGCCATGACTGAAGAATTTCTTTTCCTTCATGGCTGAAGCCTTATTTCCCCAGCCCATTGAATAACCTAGTTTGTTTGTTCCCAAGAAAGCATCGGCCTACAAGGTAATCCGTTCAGATCCTGTGACATTATTAGAAAGCAAAACATTGCACCATAAACCAGCGTTATAGTTCCTACCTACATATTTTTTAACAAATAGGATTTACAAGGCAAATAAATGTTTTCTGGCAACAGTTGCAGTTATTTTTGAATGTCAGGCACATGATGGGTGAAATCTATACGGTCTGTGACTTGCTCTGAAGAACACTTTTCTTCAAAATAAATGCTACCACTGGATTTATAGCCAAACAAGCCAACAAAATATTACAGGCTCTTCCACACCCATAGCATTAACTTCCACAGTATATACAGTAAATGCATTATGTTATGCCAGACACTGTGTGGGCAGTGCTATATTTATATTTCAGTTACTACCATAAATACAAAAGAGTCCAACATTGGTTTTACTATGAATTACATCTGTTCAATACATAAAAACATTTCCTCAGTGAATGTTGTATCTGAATTCTCAGTATCTATTATGGCCTAAAAAAATGTTTCCCTGTGCTGTTTATATATTTTATCTTATCATACATATGTTCCATTGTATAGTTTGAGTGCTTGTTTACTCCAAACCATATGTTGGCCTGATTTATGCCCCTGATGGAAACCATAATAGCAACTTTGTCCATTACTTTTAATTTGTTTGTGCTAGCTGGTTTCTTGACATATATTTCATTTGTGTGTGTTTTCCTGAACATTAGTTGCTGCAGCATTTTTGATATTTCTGTGGGTTTTAACAGACTTTGCTGTGTTGGTGGTACTGTAAAGCCAAAAAAAAAAAAACAACCCACCACAAAAGTTTCTGTAGTGGCATTCCAATATCCAAATGAATCAATGGCTAAAGGTGCTCTCTGCCTTCAAAAAGCCTGCCAAGAAATAGCCACTGAAGAAATCCCTAGAGAAATTAAGATACAGACATAGAATTGGCTCTTGAGCTACAGAGTATTAGGAAAGAGAAAAGGGAAAGACCATCATTTCTCAATAAGGCCAAAAGCAATCTCAGTGCATGGCACAAAGAGCAAAATCTGCCTGTTCTGTGGATTTATGCACATAGGTGAGTTGAGTTTCCACTGGAAGTTTGGGCAAACTAAAATTCAAATAACTGTATAAGGTTAGGACTGTCAGCAACCCTCTGAATGGATCTGAAGTCAGAGTTTACACATGGCGTTCTTGCTGTATTACTAAGTTATCCTGAAGAAAATACATTTGGATTTAATAAAACTCTAATGGTCCATTCTTCAGGAGAGCTTTTGTGATGAGCAGCAGGCAGGCATATACATCAAGTAACTACTCACAATCTCTTCCTCTCTCCTGCTGCCGTGCCATGACTGTTCTGCCCTCCCATGCCCTTTTGAAGCAGAGGAAAGAGGGCTTATAAAGGTTGCAAGAAAATGTTTTACAATAACCATGGTTGCGAAGGTACTCATAGGCAGACACTGTCAACAGACAGGGTCCCCCAGCCAACAGCAGCCTCCAACCTCCCCACACTCCCAGACATTAGCACAGGATCCCATCTTTTACTCTTTGCCTCACTGCGCAGGCCAGCACTCCAGCAGCACCATTAACAATGAGAGAAGATCACTCAGTGTTTATTACTGTTATACAACTTCCATGATGACTGATGATGTCACAACTGGATGATGGAACTCACTGTCACAATCAGATTGTGATAGTCCTTTCATCATCCTGCCGACTTGATAATTTGTTATAGAAACTGATTAAAGGAGAAATTTTCATTTCTGGTATTAGATAAATCCCGAAGCTGACTCCATAATTAAAGGAGATCTTCAACATGCAATAGAGTGACCTGGAGAAAAAAAGTTTAATAATATTTCTTTAGAGGGAAGTAGTTCTTTATATTAGCACATTACTTCATTTTGGAGTAACCTAACAGCATAACAACTGTGTCACTTCTGTCTGCAAATCTGTAGTTTTAAACAAGAATCTAGACATAGTTTCCTAAAAAGCTTTGTACCTTCATGAATATTGGTAAAGCATCTTAATTTCTTGTAGAAATTTGTTTCTTAAGCCGTTCTTTATCTTCCATGTCTGCTTTGCTTTTGCTGGTCATTTTGAGCACCTGTGAAGGTTCTACTGTTTAAAATGAGGAGCTTCATATAAGCAGTTCATCCTAACGTTTGATAACAAAAAGGCTTTTCTTTTAATCTTCTCCCTATTAATGAACTTCTTTTGCAACTGGTCACACAAACGCCAGCATCAGTATATCAGCCGCTTCCTTTCCTTATCTCCTCTAAGAGGACACCTTATTTCCTACTTATGAAAGCAGGCTTCTAAGGATGTGAAAGAATTAAACATACGAAGCTTCAGTATAAAATGAAAACACAAACTTGTTTCGTGTATGCATCATGTTTTTACTTTTCCATTCACCAACACCATTTTTTATCAGAACCACTTAGCATTAAATGGCTACTTTTCTGTTTATCCAGTTAATTTTGTTTCACTGTCACTCAGATGCTCTTCGGTGGGAAGATACAAGAAGAGCCAGCAGATCAATGCCTGGCTCCAAGCCTGTTGTCACCGGCAGAATTTTGGGTTTTTTGATCATGGGTTGGTTTACACGACACCAGGCCGGCTGGTGACAGACGGGTTACACTTGTCTCAAAGGGGGAAAAGAATCCTTGCTCAGGAGCTAGCAGGGCTCATTGAAAGACCAGTGTTTGAGGGATGGTGTGCTAGTGAGGTCCTATCAGACTAGATATAAGGAAGAAATTTTTTACAATGAAACACTGGAACAGGTTGCCCAGAGAGGTGGTAGATGCCCCATCCTTGGAAACATTCAAGGCCAGGCTGGATGGGGCTCTGAACAACCTGATCTAGTTGTAGATGTCCCTGCCAATTGCAGGGGGGATGGACTAGATGACCTTTAAAGGTCCCTTCCATCGCAAAGCATTCTATGATTCTATGATTCGGTCTGCTGTCTCAGTGGAGGCAGGGGATAGAGATCCATGCGGCAGCAAAGACGCAAGGGCTATGGATGCGTTAGAAACCGCAGAAGCACCTGAGAATGGTCACATAGGAATTAGGGTTTCTCCCCCCAAAAATGTGGCAGGATCAATAGCCCAACTGAAGTGCATCTACATCAATGCATGCAGCATGGGCAGCAAACACAAGGAGCTGGAAGCCATTGGGCGGCAGGAAAACTATGACATAGTTGCCATCACAGAAAAATGGTGGGATGACTCGCACAACTGGAGTGCTGCAATGGATGGCTATAAACTTCAGAAGGGATAGGCAAGGAAGGAGAGGCGGTGGGGTAGCCCTGTATGTTAGGGAATGGTTTGATTGTCTAGAGCTTAATGATGGTGATGATAGGGTTGAGTGTTTATGGGGAAGAATCAGGAGGAAGGCCAACAAGGCAGATATCATGGTCGGAGTCTGTTATAGACCACCCGACCAGGATGAAGAAGCAGATGAAATATTCTATAAGCAGCTGGGAGAAGTCTCATGATTGCTAGCCCTTGTTCTCATTGGGGTCTTCAACTTACCAGATGTCTGCTGGAAATACAATACAGCAGAGAGGAAACAGCCTAGGACGTTCCTGGAGTGTGTGGAAGATAACTTCCTGACACAGCTGGTGAGGAAGCCAACTAGGGAAGGCACCCTGCTGGACCTCTTGTTTGCTAGCAGAGAACGACTTGTGAGTGATGTGATGGTTGGAGGTCGTCTTGGGCATAGTGATCATGAAATGACAGAGTTTCTGATTCTTGGAGAAGTAAGGAGGGGGGTCAGCAGAACCGCTACCTTGGACTTTTGGAGGGCACATTACGGCCTGTTCAGGAGCCTTGTTGACAGAGTCTCTTGGGAGGCAGTCCTGAAGGGCAAAGGAGTTCAGGAAGTCTGGACGTTCTTCAGGAAGGTTATCTTAAAGGCGCAGGAGCAGGTTGTCCCTGTGTGTCAGAAGATGAGACGGCAGGGAAGAAGACCGGCTGGCTGAACAGAGAGTTTTGACTGGAACTCAGGAAAAAAAGAGTTTATGACCTTTAGAGAAAGGGGCAGGCAACTCAGGAGGACTGCAAGGATGTTGTGAGGTTATGCAGGGAGAAAATTAGAAGGGCCAAAGCCCAGCTGGAACTTAATCTGTCTGCTGCCGTAAAAGACAATAAAAAATGTTTCTCCAAATACATTAGCAACAAAAGGAGAGATAAGGAGAATCTCCATCCTTTATTGGATGTGGGGGGAAACACAGTGACAGAGGATGAGGAAAAGGCTGAGGTACTTAATGCCTTCTTTGCCTCAGTCTTTAATAGTCAGACCAGTTGTTCTCGGGGTACCCAGCCTCCTGAGCTGGATGACAGGGACAAGGAGCAGAATGAAGCCCCCACAATCCAAGGGGAAACGGTTAGTGACCTGCTACACCACATAGACACACACAGGTCTATGGAGCTGGATGGGATCCACCCAAGGGTACTGAAGGAGCTCATGGAAGGGCTCACCAAGCCACTTTCCATCATCTATTGGCAGCCCTGGCTAACCAGAGAGGTCCTAGTTGACTGGAGGTTTGCAGATGTGACGCCCATCTACAAGAAGAGCCGGAAGGAGGATCCGGGACACTACAGACCTGTCAGTCTGACCTCTGTGCCAGGGAAGGTTATGGAGAAGACCATCTTAAGTGCCATCACACAACACGTACAGGACAACCAGGGGTTCAGGCCCAGTCAGCATGGGTTTATGAAAGGCAGGTCCTGCTTGACTGACCTGATCTCTTTCTATGACAAGGTGACCCACTTAGTGGATGTTGTCTACCTGGACTTTAGTAAAGCTTTTGACACTGTTTCCCACAGCTTTCTCCTGGAGAAAGTGACTGCTCATGGCTTGGAGGACTATACTCTTTGCTGGGTAAAAATTGGCTGGATGGCTGGGCCCAAAGAGTTACAGTAAATGGAGTTAAATCCAGTTGGTGGCCGGTCACAAGTTGTATTCCCCAGGGTTCAGTATTGGGGCCAGTCGTGTTTAATATCTTTATCAACGATCTGGATGAGGGGATCGAGTGGACCCTCAATAAGTTTGCAGACGACACCAAGTTGGGCAGGATTGTTGATCTGCCTGAAGGTAGGAAGGGTCTAAAGAGGGATACGGACAGGCTGCATCGATGGGCTGAGGCCAACTGTATGAGGTTCAACAAGGCTAAGTGCCGGGTCGTGCACTTGGATCACAAAAACCCCATGTAACGCTACAGGCTGGGCGAAGAGTGGCTGGAGAGCTGCCTGGTAGAAAAGGACCTGGGGGTGTCAGTTAACAGCTGGCTGAATATGAGCCAGCAGTGTGCCCGGGTGGTCAAGGCGGCCAACAGCATCCTGGCTTACACCAGAAATAGTGTGGCCAGCAAGACTAGGGAAGTGATCAGCACTGGTGAGGCCACACCTTGAATACTGTGTTCAGTTTTGCACCCCTCACTACAAGAAAGAAATTGAGGTGCTGGAGCAGGTCCAAAGAAGAGCAACAAAGCTGGTGAAGGGTCTAGCACACGTCTTACAAGGAGCAAACAAGGGAACTGAGGTTGTTTAGCCTGGACAAAAGGAGGCTCAGGAGAGACTTTATCACTCTACAACTACCTGAAAGGAGGTTGTAGCGAGGTGGGGGTCAGTCTCTTCTCACAAGTAACAAGCAATAGGACGAGAGGAAACAGCCTCAAGTTGCGCCAGAGGAAGTCTAGATTGGATATTACAAAAAATGTCTTCACCAAAAGGGTTGTCAAGCATTGGAAGAGGCTGCCCAGGGAAGCCATTGAGTCCCATCCCTGGAGGTATTTAAAAGATGCGTAGATGTGGTGCTTAGGTCCATGGTTTAGTGGTGGACTTGGCAGTGTTAGGTTAATTGTTGGACTTGATGATCTTAAGGGTCTTTTCCAACCTAGATGATTCTATGATTCTATGCTTCTATGATTCCTACACCACTCAGCCTTTCTTGTCTTAACTTTGTTTTCCTCTAGCTCTACCTGCTTTATCTTTAGCACTCAACCTTTCCAGAAGTCTCTGAAGTGGCCATGTGTCATTGCTTCTTTGCATCTAATAAGAGTGACAAAATAGATAGGTAATTGTAATAAGCATAACACCTGATTCTAATGGCTTGTTTCTTTTTAATTCTGTGTTTAAAATAAATGCATTTGTTTACATTTCTTCCAGTCTTTTAATTAATTTTCTGAAATGTGCCATGGCAAAGAGAAATCACGAAATGGAAACAAGAACTTGAGTTCACCATCAGTGAATGAGAACAGAGTTGACTAGATGCACCTCTGGCACTAGGAAGTGCACATACAGACTGATTTCACTATAAGTAAATGGACTCAGCTTAATGTTTTGTCTTTATAAATTACTTAGAGTTATTAAAATGATTCTAATCAAAATTGCTGGGACATCACTAAACACATTTCCAAATGACTACCTTCTGATACAGCAATACTAGCTATTATTGTTCTTGATAGAATTGATAAGCCTTCAAGCTGTAGTAACTGTTGCTTAGTTTCCTAACCAGTTAGCTTGCCAGTTGGTTTCCTGTTTTAATTTCTGCTTTCTATACTTATTAATAGTCCATCTTGAACTCTTACCTTCTCAGCTAGGGTTCTAAACCTGATGTCCCTCATATCTCTTGAGTGTCCAGCATGAATAATGAATAATAGACCTATCCAGATGTGACACCTCCTATATAATTTAGGGAAAGCCTAAGGTCCAGAACATACTTCTTTATATGTTGGTGTGAAGTCTGAAAAGAGAAATGCAGTCAGGAAGAAGCCAGAAGTGACTTCCAGCAGAAGAAAGAATCCAGCAAGTATGAGTGGACATTAATTCATCAGACTTTCTGTCTCTCTAACCCAGATTTCTGTCATGTGCTAATGGCTACTTGTTCAAACCCCCTTTATGGAGATCTGTGGATCTTTACCCCTTATTTTCTTTCCTTTCCCTTTCTTAGCTGTTCTCCTTATTACTAATTCTTAATTCCAAAACATGTAACTAATGACACTTCTTCTATGAGTTCCCCTTTGTTGTATTATCTGTGCCTTATTTATTTTGAGGTGAAGCTTTTTTGGGCCAGAATCTGGATCTTCCACTTCTATATTTTTATGCCTAGAAGAATGGGACCTGATTTTTAACAGTCTTTATTAGAATGAAAAACAATTACTACCTAGTTTTCCAGCAGACAATAAAGTGAAAATACATATAAGTATATAAGATGCTTTCTGTAAAAAGGCTCTCAGTGAAGAAGTAGACACATTTTTCATTTTACTGGTCTATCATCATTTTAGATATTTATTCTTATGGTTTTTGCATGAATGCCTTTTGAAAGAATGGACTGTAACTCCAAAGATGACTATATGATGGAAAATTTGAGTAATAGTTCAATGATTTTATAAACTATAAAATCATTGTCGTGGTTTAACCCCAGCCAGCAACTAAGAACCACACAGCCGCTCGCTCACTCCCCCCCGGTGGGATGGGGGAGAGAATCGGAAGAGTAAAAGTGAGAAAACTCATGGGTTGAGATAAAGACAGTTTAATAGGTAAAGCAAAAGCCGCGCGCACAAGCAAAGCAAAGCAAGGAATTCATTCACTACTTCCCAGCGGCAGGCAGGTGTTCAGCCATCCCCAGGAAAGCAGGGCTCCATCACGCGTAACGGTTACTTGGGAAGACAAACGCCATCACTCCGAACGTCCCCCCCTTCCTTCTTCTTCCCCCAGCTTATATACTGAGCATGATGTCATATGGTATGGAATAGCCCTTTGGCCAGTCTGGGTCAGCTGTCCTAGCTATGCTCCCTCCCAGCTTCTTATGCACCTGGCAGAGCACAAGAAGCTAAAAAGTCCTTGACTAGTGTAAACTCTACTCAGCAAGAACCAAAACATCAGTGTCTTATCAACATTATTCTCATCCTAAATCCAAAACACAGCACTCTACCAGCTACTAAGAAGAAAATTAACTCTATCCCAGCTGAAACCAGGACAATCATGCAAGACACATTGTTCCCTCAAGTTCTGCCAGATAGCTCTACATTAATTTCAGAAATACTGCTGGTGGCTGGTTAAAATTGGCATTGCCATGAAAACCAAACTTCAAGAATGCTTTATTTCTTGCATTACAAAAAAAAAAAAAACCTTACACATATGAATTTTCTACTTCTTGCACAAATTTTGTTCAGATTGTAGGTTAATAATATTAAGAAAGCAAACAATAACATCACTATATGCATTCTGTAGGGATCCCTGATTTCCATTGTGTTTCATTTCTTCTTGTTTGTACTAACAGAAGTATAGTGAACAACATTTACAATCCCACTTATCAACATCACACCTACAAATGTTCACAAAGACAGTAATGGAAAAAATCACTGATTTGGAAAGTGTTCAAACCCAGTTTTTTGGTAATATGTTAATTACGTTTCCTTCCCCAGTGCTTGTCCTCTTGATGGTACCATAGAAACCACTCACATCATTTTACACACTGCATTTTGTAAATTAAGCCAATACATCTTTTTGTAAGCTAGCCTGTAAATCTTTTAGCATCCTAATACTCCTTCTGTATCCCAGCTACTATTTGTATTAGTCTTCCTTGAACATTGGTAATCAGAGCTATGCCAAAGATTCGGTAACAAACATTAAAGTATGTATAATTATCTGCATGACTATGGATAAGACTGCTTACAGGCCAAGGTTTTGAAAAATTTTATCTTGCATTATGGACAATTAGAATGACCAAAGCTGTGACTTGGCCTGCTCCACTTTGCAGCACAGGAGCATGAGAACATCCAGTGTACATTTCTGAGGGACATGGATGCAGTTAGCCAAAATACTCCCATCTGAAGCACGGTAGATGTAAGTGAATAATCATTTAAAAATAAGTAAGTTATGTACAGTGACAGTGTATGTTTCAAATATGACTGAGGCATATAAAAGATATACTTCAAAATTCTTGTTTCTTATAGGCAAGTGTAGAGACAAAGAAGATTTAAGTTTTGAATCATCAGTATTAAGGAAAACAGAATTCTTATTCCCAAAGGTGTCTCATCAACCACCGAAGCCTGTGGATTGCTTCCTTTACTTCTGATGTATTATGTCTGTGTATGAATGCATATAGTTTACTCTGAAACATCAGAGTACTCCTTCTGCCCAAAATAAATTTTCTTGGGACTTAATAAATATCATAATGCATTAAAGTTTTTCTCATTATCTAGCTCACAATGAAAAAATTTGATGTTTCAATCATCTGAGTTCAAATAAATATTTTATCAGGCTTCTAGTTTCCAAGATTACATCTAAAATGACATTACACTTCCACAACTGAAGAATGAATGACATTTAAAATCTACCAGCTTTATGGAATAGGAAAAATAGAAAAAACTATCACTGGAATAAGCAAATTAATTATCTTTTTTCAAATCATCAACTCAGTTACATTTTTCTTTAGTCAAACTGCTATGTAGCAAAAACCATACACTTCCATTCAGCAGGTCTATCCTTTTCTCTCAACAATTCCTCATGATTTCTATGGTAGTTTTCTATTAATCCATATACAAGAGTGTCAGACAGAACATACTCTCAATCTACATAATCATAGAATCATAGAATCATAGAATGGTTTGGGTTGGAAGGGACCTTAAAGATCATCTGGTTCCAACACCCCTGCCATGGTCAGGGACACCTTCCACTAGACCAGGTTGCTCAAAGCCCCATCCAATCTGGCCTTGAACACTTCCAGGGAGGGGGCATCCACAGCTTCTCTGGGCAACCTGTTCCAGTGCCTCACCACCCTCATAGTAAAGAACTTCTTCCTTATATCTAATCTAAATCTATCCTCTTTCAGTTTGTAGCCATTACCCCTTGTCCTATCACTACATGTCCTTGTAAAAAGTCCCTCTCCAGCTTTCTTGTAGGCCCCCTTGAAGTACTGGAAGGCTGCTATAAGGTCTCTCCAGAGCCTTCTCTTCTCCAGGCTGAGCAACCCCAACTCTCTCAGCCTGTCCTCAGAGGAGAGGTGCTCCAGCCCTCTGATCATCTTTGTGGCCCTCCTCTGGACTCACTCCAACAGGTCCATGTCCTTCTTACCTTGGGGGGCCCCAGAGCTGAACACAGAAATCTCATGAGAGTGGAGCAGAGGGGCAGAATCACCTCCCTTGACCTGCTGGCCACGCTTCTTTTGATGCAGCCCAGGATACGGTTGGCTTTATGGGTTGCAAGCGCACATTGCTGGGTCATGCTGAGCTTCTCATCAGCCAACACCCTCAAGTCCTTCTCCTCAGGGCTGCTTTCAATCCATTCTCTGCCCAGCCTGTATTTGTGCTTGGGATAGCCCTGACCCATGTGCAGGACATTGCCCTTGGCCTTGTTGAACTTGATGAGGTTTGCAGGGGCCCACCTCTCCAGCCTGTCAAGGTCCCTCTAAATGTCATCCCTACCCTCCAGCATGTTGACCACTCAGCTTGGTGTTGTCGGCAAACTTGCTGAGGGTGCGCTCAATCCCACTGTCTGTGTCACCAACAAAGATGTTAAACAGCACCAGTCCCAATACCGACCCCTGAGGAATACCACTCGTCACTGATCTCCACTTGGACATCAAGTCGTTGACCACAACTCTTCGAGTGCAGCCATCCAGCCAATTGCTTATCCACCAAGTGGTCCATCTGTCAAATCCATGCATCTCCAATTTAGATACTTCCTCAAACTCAAGGGTAATAAAGAATACTCTTACAATAATTAATGTTGTACAATATATGGATTTTTTTTCCATTTTTTTTTTCATGGCCTACATTACACAATCACTTTCTAAAGCAACTGATGAATGGTTGGAGGCAAGGCTTTATTTGACTGCCACTGCTCTGAGTTTTGATTTCTCATTCAGATGAACCCTTTTCCTGAACTACTGCTATTACCTAAATTGAAAGTTACATAAGAGCAGCAAAATTAATTTCTGATAAATCTCCTCTTTCCAAATACAGTCTTGCTTTTGAAGGATTCTTAATCCCCTCTATCATGGGCATTTCACTAATTGCCCTTAGCTTACTTATAAAAGATAAAGCACAGAACAAAAATGGCAATGTGAGCAAAGGTTCCTCTCTACAAGAAAGGCTATCGTCCAAGTTTTTCCTTTGTGCTTGCCCTCAAGGAAGTATCTATGACTCTAATTATCCCTTTCTGATGTTTATTCTTAATTTAGGCTGCAAAAATCATAGAGCATGAGTATGGTGGAATACATTTCCCTGCCAACACCTGCCACAAGGATTACAGACTGTCTGGTGACAGTGTGGAGGTTATACTGACTTAACTTTTACTGACTAGATATTGAGTATGGGTACATTTTATTAAATAATGGAGGGGATTCTTTTGCTTTGCTTTGAAATGACCTTATATTTTATTTTAGAAGAGCAGTCCAGATAGATAGTATTTGCACTTTACATTGGCTTTTTCCAAGACTATGAAACATCACATGAAAAGGAACAAAAGTCGGAGGGAGTCAATTTTAAACTTCAGTGCTGCATAGAGGCTTATTTTGTTAAAGAGTTAAGGAGTCTACTAGAAAGAGCAGTCCTGCATGTGTGAGTTGCACTTCGGCATTTTTTATTTTTGCCCGGTGAAATGAAAAAAAATTTCTAGTTACAGTGTTAGCTCTCATAGAAATTTTCTGTTATAAATCTTAGTTAAATTGTTTAACTTATCTTGGTTCTTTTGTTTGAAAATAGCAGGAGCACTGTTGAGAAATCAAGTTCATCTGATATAGACGTATTAACAAAAGCCAAAATATTTTTCTCTACTTATATGCATTGGTAAATTATCTATATGCATAGATACCTTGGCATGCACATTAATGAACTGTGAATAAAACTGTTACCTAAGATAACTAAGATATTAAAATCATTGCAAAGAGATCAAGATCTAGAATGACTAGAGAAAACATGGTTTCTAAAACAATGCATTTTTTAACTACCACTAACTTTTAGAACATGATTTAAGGAAAATATATTTAGAAATAAGGATCTTTGAGATCAAACAAACAAACAAAGAAACAAACATTTTCTTCCTCATAACCTGAGATTATAATCCAGATTAACATGTGAGTTATTGGCCAAAATCTTCTCCTCTTTATGCCAAAGCTACTTGTAGATTTTAATGACAAATTTGTCATGTTTTGGCTATGTATGTACATTAATGATATCAGATATCTTCCTTTCGCTGAAGATGAAATGGATCCAGCTACAGCATATTGTTCAAATAATAATACATTAGATGTCTAATTCATGTCATCTTAATTATGCTTTACACCACTGTTATTCAATTACTATCATATCTCAAATAGCAACTAAGTAATTAAAGCATAAAAAAGTATTAGTGTTTTTTTACTCTCCATTTCTGATGCACAGCTTGTATAGACTAAAAAATTACATTTAACTGCTTATTTATAGATTTTTCTTCCCTGTTCCCCAGAGTACAATCAGGACACATGACATGCATTAGAAAATATATCCACTGATATAAAATGTACAAAACTATGTTCATTTGGGGGGGAGGGAGTATAGACTAATTAAGCAAGATGCCTTCATTTATACAAACTCTTAGGAACAGAGTTCACAACAAAACCTAGGTCTCTTGGAATGTAGTTCGACACACAGAGCATTATACTTCTTTCCATAGACATATTTGTTTTAATTTGAAGGTAAAAAGCTTTTTGCTCTTACTACAAGCTATTTTTGACCAAGAGAAAATTCTATCCATTGTTACTAGAATAGTTCCTGATAACATTTGACCTGTACAAACTATGAAAATTTGGCCACATTTTGGAAAGTGTTTATGCCACAGACATTTGTCTGAGAAAATGATTTTACATTTTGTGTTATCCATCATAAATGAGCATAAGTGCTTGAGGTATAGTAAATGCTATAGTAAGAAATGAATTCAGGGTAAACATTCTACAAAGTAGACACCAAATACAGTAGATCAGAGTTACATTCTCCAAAGCTGTGAATTTAAATAGTATGAATCAGTATTCACAATGACTCCAACTTGCTTTAAAAGAGAATTTTGGCATCTCAAGAGATTGCCTCCATACTTGTGATCTTCTTTTGTTTGTTTGTTAAATCCAGACATCTTACTTTAAATTTGACCTAGAACTCCAGATAGATGGTTTCCTTTTTTTTTTTTTGTTCCTCCCTTCCACTATTGCCTAGTGGGAGGCAGAATTATTTCCTTACTTTTAAGGAGAAGCTGAGGTAGCACTAACGCAGTCCGTGAGAATTATGTTTGCTTTGTTTTCCTCTTTCGCAAGTTAGATTCTGAGCTGACATGAGTATGATTGCACTATACTAGGTTATTAAAATATTCTACAATGAATAATACTCATTAAAAAGAAGCTTGCTTTCTAACCTTTTTTTCCCTGCAGCAATATCTTTCTATTGTCCAATAGAAACATTAGGATTATCACAGGGAAAAGTAGGTGTAAGTAGCTCCAACAGAGTTCAGAGAAAGTTATGTAAGGATATATGTTACACAATGCCAAGCAGTTAGAGCCTGAATACAACCATCTATAACCACTGAGATGTACACAATTATTGAAAAGCAGAGAGGCAGTAAGACAAATCAGAAAGATTCATCTTGCACTGTATTCTTGAAATTTGGTCTTAGCTGGTTTGGAATTTTTTTTTTTTTTAAGATCTGTTTCTTCCAAACAGCTAAAAAAAATATTTATATTTCAGAGCAAAGATTACTATACATATAAGTTCCTTATGATAGCTATGAAAGATTACCAGCATGGAACAGTATAACAAATTCCAGGAATTATCCCACATACTACATTTGTGAACATGTTGCATGTACCAAAGAATTTTCATACATATTTTTTGTATATGCTAAACAGTTACTTTAAGTAATATATTGATAATATAACACTTTTTAAAATAATTATCAACTGGCATTTAATTTAAGTATCATGTTGACACCCTGTCACAATGATACCCCTTGAATTGATTAATTAAGGTTAGGAGGGCTGAAAATACCAAATGAAGTTTAATTTGAGATAAATGAATTTTCTTGGCAGTTAAATATGACAGGCAATTGAGGCTGACAAAGTAGGTCCAGCAGCAGAATAGTGGAACAGTCCTGTAAAATAATGCTAGAAGCAAAAGGGAAAGTCTGGCACTCATTATTTTCTTATATTTATATTTTATTTGAATTTCTACAAAATTTATATAAAAGTCTATCAAAAGATTCCAAGAACCATGGTTCTGTTAATGAAGAGAAACTAAGAAGAAAACTTTCTTCCCAATTTAGAAACACTGGGGAGAAAAAAAAATCTACTCTAGATAATTATTTATCTTACCTTGATTAACCCTCATTTTTCTCATCTATGAGGGGAAAAAATGTTTTTTTCAGATGGCCCGACAAATGGAAAGTTTGTAACTGCTTTGATTTCAAATTCAAATCTAAGAATATTCTTACATCAGCATTAATTTGGTGATTTGCAAAATAATTTTCAAAACAATAACTTATAAACCAAACCATAGAATATCAACCAATTAATATGTCTATTTTATACAAAAGTCTACTTTCCAAAAGCTGTAACATGATCACACCATCCAGTATCACTGCATTTGCTCTGAGGTTTAGATTACACTCAGAATGCTCACTTCAGTCACCTCAAGAGGATTGTTATTTAATAAGGGCAGTCCTCTAACAAAAGAGATCACATTGTTGAAAGAGCCACTTGAACACCATGTAAAGAATTACCTCTATACGAAAAGAAAATCCTCGCTGATTACTCACTTCAGGTGTTCATATAACATCTTGCCTCAATGCCGTAACTGAAAGCAGCTGCATCGTGGGTGAGAGATCTTAATTTTAAAAAGGTCTTTTTGAAACTACTCATCTCAGCCTTTGAAAAGTGTCACCCTACCCCCACTCAAACTCAGCTACATCCTCAGTAGCAAATTCCCTATGGCTCAAATTACACTAACTGTTGCACTGACACATGACTAACCACAAAATCTAAATCTTTACCATCATCTCTATGCAGCTGCAAAAAAGGTAGACCAGAACCCTCAACATTCCTGAATTTATACTTGCATTTTCCAGGAGTGTAATATGCTTCACTCTGTGCACAAAATATCCTCATGGTTACCTATGCAGGTAAAACTAAAAAATGACTGTTCACAAAACTGACCGCACACTGACAATCAATAAAGGATAAAGTAGTCATCTTCCAGGGAGCACTCATTTCTCACAAAATGGATCATGATATACCTGATCACTCCACCCAGATCCTCAAGGGAGGGCAACACAAACATCTCCCAAAGAAAAGGCTGGAAACCACACTAAATGCCTCAACTATTGCCTCAACAGCAATACTGTTCTTAAACTACATATTATCTCTTTCTTCACTCTCTAATTCTTCGCGGCTGCTCACATGTTTTTCTTTCCCCTGCATAAGTACATTACATATCTAAGAAGCATTATTTCTGTCTCTTTTTCCTTTCTTTCCTCCCTCTCATTTCCCCCTCCTCAACATTAACAGGGTCTCTGCTTCACAGTTAATAACCATTTACCTTCAAAGATGGTCTAACGGGTATGTTTCTAACTAAACTTTGAGCAGCTTGTTCTCAACTTGTATTTAATTTTGAAAACTGTTGCTTTTATTTCAAACACGAAGAAAGGCTGTGTGCCTAAAGTTTGTCCGTTTATTTAAGGACAGTAGTTGGTCTAATAAAAGATATGAAATCTACCTGCAAACCTCAACAAATCTGCAAAACCTTAAACATTAGCTTGTGCTTTCTGAGATATTTTAGGCTGAGCGCCCCTCAATTTAGTCACAAAGTTATAAAAAACATGAACTACATTTAGCAATGTCTAAAATGTCAACAGAAGTTTTACCTGAGGAATGAACTCAGGATTAAAATTAGCGACTATGATATGTAACCTTTCATATCATAGGAAAAAAGAGAAGTACACAATTCTTTGAATTTTATACAATGTAGAACAGAATAGATCACCACATCCTAAGGGAAAAAAATTTTACAAGAGATACAAAAAGCTTAGAAAGCCCTTCTTAGAAAAGTGAATTTGGTGAAAAGTGTTCAAATTGGCAAAATTCCTTCCAAAAGTGCACAATGTCTTGAAAACTGCAAGGAACATTGCTGTACATAGTTTGTTATTGGACACAAATTCTTCTTCCACTATATTTAATTTTGCCTTTAATCTGAATAGACAAAGAATCAGGACCTTGATCTGCTCACTTACTTTTCTTATGATAATCTTGTTTATATCAAAATCTTCAACTCAGCAAAGCAATTAAACATATATTCAAGTGTGTTGTTCAATCAGCTCTAAAGTTAATGAAAGAAAGTTATATTTTTAAGCACATCTTAAAGAAGCCAAATATATTTATTTATATTATTTATATTTATTACCTGATAATCAGCAATATTAAGAAAAGTGGATTTAATTAATTTTTACAAATACAGTTTTGTGGCAGTTTTAGAGATGATTTTTTAACAGATAGTCCCATTTCATTGTAATTATAACCTGCTGACTTGTTTTGCAGTCCTTCCATATAAAATGCAGAACAGATATGGAAAAGGTCAACAGTATTCACTTCCTCCTGCTTCATCTATGTCAGTAAACAGAGTTTTTATTCCAAATTAGGCCAAAGATTTTGTATATAAAAGGACCAAATCCTGTTTTGCTTTACTGAGGCAAATAATCCAATTTACTTCAATAGGGCTACTTGAACATAATGCAGTGCATCATTTCTCATTCTATACTTAACTGCTGAGATTACTATTTGGAGTCTACCTATTCTTTGGTTTCCCCCTCCCCCACACCATTCTATTTAATCGTTTTATTTGCCACAGGCTCTACTACTTAATATTTCTATATCCAAGAAGACAGTATTACAAATCATTTATAACAATATGTGAAAACCATTTAAACTACAGGTTTAAAAAACAGTAATTATGACCAAGTTACAGAAATAAATTCTTGGAAGTAAAGAATCTGAAAAGTACTATTACAACCACACATTAAAACATGCAAAGACAACAGTCAGATTGAAATGTAACTGTAGAATATTACTAATTTCTGGGGGTTTTGAAAGAATATTTTGAAGGAAATAAGTATGCAGGATATGATACACTTGAGAAAAAAATAGACTAAATTTTTTTGTAGGTTGAGCCTATATTTCCAGAAGAATCTTAAAGCTCTGAAAATCCCGTTTCCTTAAAGTTTATGTAGAATAGAATAGAACAGAACAGAATAGAATAGAATACAATACAATAGACTATTTCAGTTGGAAGGGACCTAGAACAATCATCGAGTCCAACTGCGTGACCAATTTGGGGCTGACCAAGCTAAAGCATGTTGTTAAGGGCATTGCCCAAATGCCTCTTAAACACTGACAGGCTTGGGGCATCGACCACCTCTCTAGGAAGCCTGTTCAGTGTTTGACCACCCTCTCGGTAAAGAAATGCTTCCTAATGTCCAGTCTGAGCCTCCCCTGGGGCAATTTTGAACCATTCCGACATGTCCTATCACTGGATACCAGGGAGAAGAGCTCAGCACCTCCTTTTCCACTTCACCTCCTCAGGAAGCTGTAGAGAGCAACGAGGTCGCCCTTCAGCCTCCTTTTCTCCAAACTAGACAAGCCCAAAGTCCTTAGCTGCTCCTCATAGGACATTGCTTCCAGCCCTTTCACCAAATTTGTTGCCATCCTCTGGACACATTCAAGGACCTTGATATTCTTCTTAAATCATGGGGCCCAGAACTACACAGAGTACTCAAGCTGAGGCTGCATCAACGCTGAATACAGAGGGATAATCACCTTTTTGGACCGGCTGGTTATACTGTGTTTGATGCACTCCACAATGCGGTTTGCCCTCTTGGCTGCCAGGGCACACTGCTGACTCATATTGATCCCTTTCTGCAGGGCTGCACTCCAGCCACTCCTCTCCCAGTTTATACTTGTGCCCAGCATTACTCCATCCTGGGTGCAAAATCCGGCATTTCGACTTGTTAAATGTCATCCCATTAATCATAGCCCAATGCTCCAATCTACCTAGATCCCTCTGCAAGGCCTCTTGTCCCTCAAGACAATCCACAGCACCTCCCATTTTGGTATCATCAGCAAACTTGCTAATGGTGCATTCAACTCCTGCATCCAGACCGTTGATAAATTCATTGAACAGAACTGGCCCTAGAATTGAACCCTGAGTAACACCGCCGGTGGCTGGTCCCCAGTCAGATGTAGCCCCATTCACTACAACCCTTTGAGCTCTGCCCTTCAGGCAGCTCTTCACCCAGCGCACCGTGAACCCCCTTATCCCACAACTGGACAATTTGTCCAGAAGGATGCTGCGAGGGACAGTGTCAAAAGCCTTACTAAAATCCAGAAAAACTACATCCAATGCCTTCCCTTCATCGTCTAGGCAGGTGACCTTATGATAGAGGGCTATCGCATTAGTTAAACAGGACTTTCCCTTTGTGACCCCATGTTGACTGTGCCTGATGATTGCATTATTCTGTAAATGCCTTTTAATAGTACCCAGTATGACCTTCTCCATAATTTTTTTCAGGAATTGAGGTTAGACTAACAAGCCTGTAGTTCCCTGGGTCTTCCCTCACACCCTTTTTGTAGATGGGAATAACATTGTCTAGCTTCCAGTCAGCAGGGACTTCGCCAGACTCCCAAGACCTTTGGTAGATGATTGAGAGGGGTCCTATTGTAACATCTGCTAGCTTCTTCAGTACTCTGGGATGAATCCCATCAGGCCCCATGGATTTGTGAACATTCAGCTGATACGGCTGGTCCCTTACAATTTCAGTGTCCACAAACAGAAAGTCACTGTTTCCACACCTGTGGTCCTCCAACTCAGGGGACCAGGCAGCCCAAACAACTTTCCTTATAAGTGGTATAGAAACACAATTTTATTTGCTGGTGGGTTTATAACTCTCAAGCTTTCATTACTTAATGTACTAAGTGATTTGCAGATGCAGAACATTTCCATTACTGAAAAGTATGACAGTTAATGGTGAGACAAAAAAAACACCCAAAACACCAAAATCCCAACAAAGTACACTGAAAAAAACCCAAACCTCAGTATCCTTTCAACTGGCCTTAAAGTGAAATTCAGCTATACCTGTGGAAGTAAGACTTCATATTGATTGCACACAACTTCTATAGATAATTACTGCCTTGAAGTGATTGGATCATGCTATTCTAAGGCCAAAATGTTTAACAGTATTTCTGCAGTATGTTCTGTCCCAGGACTGTACGCTTTCTCTGCATAATGTCTCGAACAAAAGCCCAATTCCATTATCTAGACTATTATCTAATTAATCGTAGTTTTTAAGCTTGAAAATATGAACTAGAATACACCCCAAACTGAGGATACCTTTGATTATCAAGTTTTCTTTTAGGAATACTAGAAATGTATAAAACTTAACTGACAGGACTTCCATTTTTGACATTCAGTCTGTACTTGTCCAGTTGACAACAGGCTTTTTAGCAACAATTTGGTTAAAAAAAAAAAAAAAAAAAAAAGACAAAATGTTTAATTCAGAAACAGAACACTCAAAGGGCGTTTAGGAGACACACTATACCTAATTATCCAGTCCCCTAAGTTAAGTAGAATATTTTTTTTACCACCAGTTTCAACGAATGCACCCACAGCCTGATATCATTACTGGACAGCCACTCCTGAATTATTCAGTGTAAGAAAACATTTCATATTTATGTGAGCAAATAGAAACAAGTCTGCAAAGACATATACTGGAGCAGTGTATGAAGAGGTAGATCTTTAGGGAATTAGGAAAGTCAACACATTGTAAGTCTTGACCAAGGTCTTTTCAAGACTGGTGCTCCTCTTTTAAAGTATGAGAAATTAAAATGAATATAAGAAAATAATAAATGTAAAGTAACATTTTTGAATATTTTTATCACTTTAGCTTAACCCTGAATTCCATTTATTAGTAGCAACCATTCTACCTGCTGAATTCTACTAAAGCATTTTGCTTTTCCCTCAGGTCTATGTGGTCATCAGGCAATGACACTCTGGAAGTAAGTTAGCTTAAGGAGGGAAGAAAATTGCCTGGATATAAATCTGTTATGACCACATGGAATAATTAGGCAAGGGATTCCCTCCAGTTAGCTGAAATCAGCATGGAAAAACTATCAGCTGATGCAGATGGGCACAGTTCCTCACGTTGTAATAAAAGAGACTGTGGCAAAAGAGATGAGGTACATGGGGGAAAAGTGAACTACCGACTGCAAATCTTTTAATTTGACTAGACTGTGTAAAATTATAATGGCTGAACAGAAAACTGGGTGAAAGGACGCAAATGTGTCATAGATGGATGGAATCAACATTTTTCTATCTATGTTATGTTCCCTCCAAAAGGGAGTGGCTGAGCTGGCAGACCCTTCTGGAGATGAGCAGAGACTCTGTCTCCCTGTCAACCTGAGCCTCCTCCAGGAGAGACAGGTTCAGAAGACACGGGTCACAGAAGAAAGTAAGAGATACAACAAGGAGGCTGCACAGAGCTCCATACCACCTCGAAGCCAGGCTTGGAGGCAAGGAGCCAGCCTTGAAGGCTAAAAGGTCCAAGAGGCAAGATGGCTATAAACCCATTTTATTTTGTTAAAACACTTTGCCTTGAATCCTCTCTATTTAAAAATAGGTACATATTGTTATAAGGATTTTATATTTATTTTATTTTATTTTATTTTATTTTATTTTATTTTATTTTATTTTTATTTTATTTTATTTTATTTTATTATTTTATTTTATTTTATTTATTTTTTACTTTAAAATCTTTTTGGTCTTTCTTGGGAACTCATGTAAAGGAAGAGATCTAATTTGTTCAACTTGAAAGCTCTGGCAGACTCACCGTCCCCTTACAGGACACATTTCAAAGTTGAAGAGGAGAAAACCATACCATATACTCAGGTGAGGCACATGAGCATATTATGCAGGCAGACATAATGCCTTTCTACCCTTTTCTGAGCTGGTGAGATGTAAGCTAGCTCCAGTCCAGAAACAATGCCAGAGAAGGTCCACAGCCACCCTCACAGAGCTTGTCTTTCCCAAGTTTCATCACTGTAACAGAGCTCTCCAGTTTTACAAGAGCTTGGAGTATGTCTTGGACTTCCTACAATACCCCAGGCACTCAAATCATGCAGTCCCTCTTGCTAGTCTGCCCTTCACATGGCTGACACCCCTTGCCAGCATGTTCCAGATAATTAGTTTCTTCTTATGTTTGCTGTGCTATATCTGGGACCTCTGCTTAATTTGACTGGGAACAGAGGGGGTGATTTTATCACGAGTGCTGGATGATAACCAACATCCCACGCTAAAAGCTGCCGGGCACCGCAGGGGCTGGCAGTGACCTGGGTGAGGTGTTGGCCCATCAGGGGCTCCCCTGGGGCCACCAGGGCAGGGCCTGGCAGCCAGGGCCTGTCCCACCGCCCCAGCCTGGAGCGGGGCAGTTGGGGGGCACAGGAGCAGCCCCAGCCCCAGCATTGGGCACCTCCTTGGGGACAGAGACAGACCGAGACCAGGCCGAGACGTGGGCCCATGGATGGGCCTCTGGGGAGCTGGAGGCCAGCCCTGCTAGGGCATCACTGGGGCAGGAGCTGACTGCCCCAAGCGGCTGACATGGGGTCCTGGTCTGTGGGCAGCTGGGAGGACCCCACAGGGAGACAGTCAGGGCTGGCAGTGCCCTCCGGGCCCTGAGAATTGCCAGACACATGAAACATTGCTGAATCAGGACATAAACAAGAACGTGCTGATTGAAATAGTACAAGAGACCATGCAGTGCCTTTTGCTTTGTGGAACAGCTTAGTGAATTATTTCATTCCTGTTTTCATTTTCGGTTCCCTCTCTGTTAACTAATTCTGTTTATAGAATAATTAGACAACTACTTAATTGAAACAGAAACAAAATATAGTGTATTTCTAAATTTGTAAATTATAATTGGGCTGCTTATTAAATTGCATTTGCACAAATTATACCTCTTTATGTATAAAAGGAAGCATAGCTAAAGGATTTAGTATTTTAAAACAGCTGTGAGTGCATATGTCAGAGACAGTGTGTGCCAGGTACATGATTATCATTCAGGGGAAAAAGAACAGGTTCAAAAGAGTTTTCTTTCAAAAGGATTAAAAATAAGTAGATAATTCAGAGATTTGCACCTTTGAAAAAGTCTGAAAATTTTCCCATGTCCCCTGCTCTGAAGGCAGGCAGACTTTGCCTTGTTTAAACCTTTTTAATAAAGTAAAACCCAAAGTTGAGGGCTTTTGGTTGAGAATTCACTGCAGCATGTCCAGTCATTATTATTTTTGTACTACACAGAACAGATGCAAATGTTACAGTTGCAAAAGAAAAGCAATAGACTGTTAGTAAGGATCCTTTGCCAGCTGGATTTTATGATTCAGTATCAATAATTTGAATTTTAACCATGAATTCAAGTGAACATCACACTAAAGAATCCTTGGAAAACCTTGTGTTATCCTGAAACATTAGATTTTGGATTCAGTTTTGACTGAAAGAAATTTACTAGAGATTTCATGCAGCATATTCCTCAGTCTAGCATAGCCATTTATAGTTAAAAACATAATATTTTAGAAATGCTTCTCATCTGATTCAGAGGATTCACTATGTATATAGTTCTGATGGTAAATTACCCAAATTACCCTCACAATTAAAAAAAATGCATTTTATGTTAATTTTAATTTCCCTCAATTTACTTCACAACCACTCGACACTGCTACATCTTTCCCGTTTAAAATACTACCTCTAATATTGGATAGCTTCTATTTATCTCCTATCTATGTTGGTAATTATAGAATCAGGTCAAAATGTTACTGGAGAACAGGAAGGAACAAGTAGTACAGTTCTTGGCTTGCAGAGCAGTGCATAGCTCATTGCTTTAAAATATGGGTTTTGTACATTTGAGCCGTGTATAGAGATATCCAACTATTAGTTAAGTCATGTTAGAATACAGCTAATTTATCCTGCCCTTTAGTCCTGTGCCAAAAGATATACTTATAGCATATTTGAAGGGGGCAGCCACCCTACAGAATGTTACACAAGAACTGCATTTTTAAAAACCACATTATTGATGGATGCATACAACATTTTTTAAACTAATATTCCACTTTAAGACCAGTGCTTTAATAAAATTGATTTGAGAGCTGCACATAAGACTAGTCTTATTTCAAATAGTAGCATAAAGTTTTCTATTATTAAATCTTATGACAACCACTATGCTTTTGCTTGTAAGTCAGATGGTATATTAGACAGACCTTAGGGTAAAACAGTGGATCTTTTACCTTTGTGTGACATAAAAACAAAAAACTCCCTATTATAGAACAGTAATGACCAAACACGCCTAATTCTCCAATGACTTTCTTCTAACTTAAAGGTCTAAAAGGAAAGCGTTAAACTGAGCATCATATAAACCAAACCAGAATTATTAGGAATTCACAGCCTCCCTGTAGAAGAATGAATAAGTGTCAAAGGAGTATGGTAATGGTGAAATGTTTAATTCTGTATCCTTGTTCTTTTAACAAAAATGTCATAAGAATCAGTTCTCCTGATTTTTTGAAATGTCTAAGTCATCTTTTTTTTTCATTAGCACTTTGATACAACACCAACATTTCCAAAGGTTTGTCATTTATGCAAAAACTAGGCTGACTTTTACATCTAAAACATCCTAAGATGAAATGAATTACACTGATTTTTACCAGCTTGAATTCTGAGTCACAAAATGAGCTTAAAAATATAATCAATCAGAGCTGTCCTAAGTAATCACTAACAAAACCTTTTTTTTAAAGAAAAACCAAACCCTTCACCTAGATGAAAAAATTAATAAAATCAGTAGCTGAAAAATATGTTTTGCAGTAATTTATATATTACCTGTTGTATTAGCCATAGGAAGCTTTCAAAACAATAAGTAATAGATGAATTAGTTTTTGTCCTCCAGATTTTGAGTAAAAGCATTTCAGTTCAAGGCTAGTGTCATTTAAGATTTTAATCTTTTTACATATTAAAGACAGGATTGTTTCTGTCTTTGTCTAAATTTAGTTACAGAGGTTGTGACATTAAAGCAAATCTAGTTTAATCATACTGCTAGTTTTACATGTAAATTAATGCATGTACTCATACAGAATTACAGCATTAGAGAATCATTAACAAAACCAATGATGGGCATTCCCCCCAGTATATGGGATCCCTAATGAGCTATAATTTGGATTTTAAATGAGAATAAAGTACCACGCCAACAGTTCTTTGAACATAGGTTGTTTTTCGAATCTATCTTCACTAAGCAGAATATAACTGGAAGTGGATTAATCATTTAAGTGCAGAAAATCAAATGTGTTGAAATAAAACTTGCATGACTGCTCCTTTAAATTTTAATTTATTAGGACAGTTCTCTTGGAAAGAAATAGTTAGAATGACGATTGGTTTTAAATCTCTCTTCACATTTACTTGAAGAAGAAGAAAAGTTATACTTGCCTACCAATAAATCAGGTATCCCATTTACCTGGAAACTTTAGTATATCATGAAGGTAGTTACACTCAGAAGTATATATCATGGATACATCAAAGTGGCACACAACAGCCAAATGAGATACCATGTACTATAAAAGAAAATGGTAAAAAAGCAGTGTGAAACATGATCTTTAAATTTCAATATGATATAACAGGAGACTCAAGGAAGGTGGCTAATTTTTTGGGCTTTGTTCATGTATTCTCTTGGCACCTTCTGTCATCACAGTATGTGTAATGAGGCAAAATCTGGTTGAATTTTTGAAGCTGATTGAATAAAGTATATGAAGTAGTTAAACATACATGAAGCACACTGAAAGTGAAAAATCACTGTTCCTGCAGTAGGCAAGAGAATCCCAAGCAGAGCCCAGATCCCCATTAAGAACCAAGTTAATAATTTCCCACAGCTAAAACTATAGAAGACCCTCTTTTGATCAAGTGTTGGAGGAAATGTAATATTGTAGCAAGCAAAGAAACAGCTATTGCAGAAACAGTAGCCACGAAGCATAAAATTCAGAAATCATTAGCCATATTGTCTGAAAATCTTCTATTTGTCTTCATGATGTGAAGATAATAATTTATGCAAAATTTTTTAAATATTTCAGAACAAAGTTGAAGAACAAGCATCTCCGTGTTCCCACCGGATGAGTGTTTGGAACTTGGGTATAACTTACAGGCCCTAGGGCAAAAGCTTTCTGGTCTTAACTGTCTACAGCTTTCATTAATCCATTTAGAAGGGACACTTGAAGACAGACACTAACTATTTTTGAACAGTTCTGCATCAGACATCTAGCTCCATGGGTGTGGGCTTGCACAGCAATGGATTGGGATACTTCATATCCTCAGAGTAGATATGCCTTTTAATCCTTCCCCCCGCTCCCCGGCCAGTTCCATTTTGTTTAGTGTGCTTTAGTCATACTCTGAAGTTTAAACAGGGTATGTGTACATTAGTGTTTTTAAACAGGGTATGTGTACATTAGTGTTGTAAATTTACATCAGGAATGTGCTTTTGAAGTGAAACTCCCAATTGTCCCCACTTACCGTGCTTTGATTTATATCACAGAGTAGCTGCAGACTACACAAACTGGATTCATTCCACATGAAAATAAATTGAAAAATGTACCCCAGGAGCCGACATAATGTTCTTCAATCACTTATGAACGTTCAGTCCTGGGTGTGAGACCAGAGCAAGGCTGAAATTAACACGCCTTCCTCTCTTTCCTATCCAAACATGTACGGTGCAAATACCAAGTCCTCTATCAATTGTTTCACTATACAGACCAGCTCCTACTATGCTGATCTACGTGCTAATGTACCATAGTCACAGTAACCTAAATACCTTGCTGAAAAGTGATCCTGGATCTAAAGGGCAAGAATTCATTACACCTTTTATTTTAGAAGTAAATATATGACACATCATTAATTTTAGAACTTTACAGCAACCACTGGAAAAAAGAGGTACCTTATTGTATAAACAGCTAACCACACTTAACATGAGCAGCCTTGTGCAACTCAGTGAAATGACTACATATATATAAGTATTTATACGAATGCGCTAAATATAAATGTAAAATGAGGTGTATGCACTGAAAAAAGAACAAAAAAACAATAATGCCTGTGGTGACACGGGGAATTTCAATACATCAGCTAAAGCTTCCCTTACAAAATTTTCTTCTTCATATAGTTATTCATAACTGTAGGAAGACATTTTGGCTATTGACATTGAAACACTCTCTTTGAAAAGATCAAAAATAAATCCTTAAAAAACTTTGGCCAAATATTTTGGGTTTGACTTGGGAGATGAGATAGGGCAGGAAATGTTTTGGTTAATGTACATTAGCATCCCAAATCTGCACAGACCCTTTGTCATGTCTTACCTGGTTGATAACACCAGAAAACTTGGAAAATATTAGTATATGATTCTTACTAGCATTCTTTCTGATTGAATTAGTATTCTTAAGTAATTTACAATATAGTGAGAAGCCAAGGCTGGCAGTTTTGAAATCTGAAAGTGATGGAGTGATTAAGAAATTACTCAATGATGTTCATGCAAATATATTAATTATGTAAAAAAAGAATATTAACAAATATGTTACAAATAATGTCTTTATTGACCAACATATTATTTCCAACAATAAAGGAGACAGACTTTTGTATTTCTCACCTTGTCTTTTTGAATACAGTATGAAATAGATCTACACTTCTTTCTGTTTAAATTAACTATCCAAGATATTTTTAAGCTTTTTTTAAGCTTGCACAGGTGCCTAGAGGTACCAAAATTATTTGCCTCAAAAGAAATGAACAGTTTGGCAGCACTATCACTGTAAAACTTCTGCTCTAAAGTAAGAATATTCCTCTGTAACTCTGTTAATCACATCAAGTTTTAGCCAAACTAAAATTACTTCCATTTTGATTTATCTCAATTTTTACATTTATACTTTTTCATTTCTCAGTGTATCTACTTGCTTTAAATGAAACATGTCTATGGATAAGTATTCATCCATGCTTTTTGTTTACATTTCTTTTCCTGGTAATTAATTTTTTAGACCAATTAGGTTCCTCATAATAGTTTGTCTTTTTCTTATTTTTACAGAATGTCCTCTAATTTATGAATTCCTTATTTGACATTTTATTTTCACATATTTTTTCTCTCTCTTTTTCACACCCCTCCTCATTTACACTAATTATTTATTGGTTTTGGTAACAGGAAAAGCCTTATCAGATCCCTAAAAGTTCATATTTCAGTGCAAATAAGACCCAATAACATTAAACGTTCTTCCGTCTTTATATTTGCTGGCCAAGTAATGAAAATGTAACCATGCAGCTTTACAAAACTTCCTGTCCTCAGATGAAAAACAAGAAATGGAAATTATGGCAATGAAATTGTTCTTTGCTAGCAAAGACATTAAAAATATTAAGAAGGTTTCTTGTTCTACAAGTGTTTCAACTGGTAATCATCCTTTCTTTAGCTAAGTTACTTATTAGTCAGAAGTGTCCATGATTAAAGAACCATAAAGAACTTGTTCAGATTCATGGTTTGATGACTATTCCTGACTTATTGCAATGCAGATAAAAATATGCACACTAATACAAATACCAAGGGAAAAACAAAACCTCTGCCCTGAGTCTCACCAGAGACAAGTTCTCAGCTATGGTTATATTCTTCAAAGATGTGTAGGCTTGCAAGATCACAAACAGCTGTTGTTGCTGCAGGGATGAAAAATAATTTCACTGTAATTATGCAAAAATACATTATAGGAAAAAGGAAGCATCATTATTGTCTTGAGAACTACATACTAGAAAAAAATTGAAAATAAGAAGGCACAAATTTTCCAGAATGGGCAAGAGCACCAAGTGCAAGTCCAATACATAGGAAAGAACCTGCACAGTGCAGTCAAGTATGTGTATGTTTATGTGCCTAAAGAATGCTGTAAAAGTCACCTCTTCTGTCTTGTGGTTATTATGTGTTCGACTAGGCTGTACCATAAACACTAAGACAATCATGTCCCCTGCCCTCCCCAGCCCTGACACACACAGGTGGAGAACTGGATCACTGTATATCAATGCAACACTGAGACCGCAGTCAGCCTAGGCATATGCATACTTTTACGATGTAAGACTTTTTTGAAGATGGTGCTCACAGGGTCACATTCCCCACACTAGCGTGGCTCTAAGGCAGGTATTCATAAGGACATCTTCAGTAATCAATGTCCATCAATTTGATGACCAATTTACTAAACCACCCTGCAAGCAATCAAATAAATATTTTATTTCTTTGTTTTAAATACAGACCATGTACCTTTCAAACACTTTATAACAATTTGATGAGTTATGACTTAGACAATTATTTAGCAGGCAGATTAAAACCAAAATTTTAAGGTTTTTTTAATATAGAATTACTGGAGATAATAGCAAAGTTATAGAACCACAGGGGAAATTTTCCATCTGCTCTCACCTGATTGATACAAAGACTTTGGCAACAGTATCTCATGAACAGTATATATATTAATGTTCAAACTGTAACACAGTCAATCATTTCATAGCATCAGCTCCACAGGATTTACTGAATCAAAAAATCAGTGGGCTAGTGCAAGTCCAATGAAGACATCAAAATTCCACTGAGATAATTTGTCTGTAACTTTAAACTTAAACCATTTAGTCCTGAAGGAAAAGTCATCTTTAAGAACAGGACTACTTGCTGGTCTAGGGTTAAATGTCACTAAATTAAATAAAAAGTAAATAAATACATTTACATCACATCAGTTATTGGTTAGTTTTCCTGAGTTCCAATACAGAGAGTTTAGTTTCTCATTTGAGTAATATGAAATTATTTTTATAGGTCTTTTAAAAGGGATTCAAAAATCACTAAGTAAATAAATCTGTTAACATGAAGAAGAGTCCCATGTAGTGTAAAATTTGACAGAAATGATATCTCAGCTTCTGCATTCTCCATTTCTTGCTTTCTTCCCCTTATCAAGGTCTTACAATATTTCTATAGCTTTGTCTTTTTGGTGGGAGTAGGGGGCTGGGAGTCGTTTTTTTTTTTTCTCTAATGTGTCACATGAATTCTATAAAGATGGTACATATATAAATATGGTCATTTAGAATGCAATTGCATAGGTAGGCAGACAGTGATTACCCAAATCTTTCCAATTACAGTAATTACAGTTCAGCGTTTGTATTTCTGTTACTTCTCTGGGAATTCAATGGAAAAGGCATGAGACCATCATACCAAATTGTCACAGAGGATAACTGTTATAATGCAGAACCAGCCACTATTTCACCCGTTGCCTTTTGTAAACTGATTAAATACCATCATAACCTGGAGACTATCTGCACTGAGTTTGACTGTGGATTTCTCTGAAATCGATCACAGAACTATAGTCACACTTTGTGGTGCTCCAAACTTGTCAGATTCAATGTTTGTTCTATTTGCTATACAACTATGCCATGTTTCTTTTTGTCTTGAAATTTTACAAGAGAATTTTGATCTTATTTCTTTTCTAAGGAAGAATTTACATTTCAAAGGCCCTAAAATACTTAATATAAAGTGGATGAATTGAGCTGAGACAGACATTCTGACAGATGATTTTGTGAATTATCAGTATACAAATTCATATGCAGCTGCAGGCAGTTCACCATTCCTCCTTTTTAACAGAACACCTTTTGGGTGCGTATTTGCTGCTGTACTGGTTCCATTTTATGAATTCAAATACAAACCCTTCCAACAAGTCCCTGTCTAAGGAATGTTTTCTACTTCTGAATATGAGTCTGTCTTAACTAGTGACTTGATCTACTTGCATCTCCTCTGGGAGAAAGTTCTGCTCCAAAAAATGTTCCAATATAAAAAAGCTAAGCACCTTCAATGCTCCTCAAACTGATGTCCTAAGTGAGATCTAGAGTGTTCCAATAAGCAAAACAAGCAACATCAAGAACCAATATCGGTGTCTTTTTTCCACTGGAAATTTAACGATGCACTTGCTCCTTCTTGACTGTAGTAACAGTACATCATCCAGAGAATGGAACAATGCCAAATAAATAGTCACACAACTGCAGCTATGAATGTTAAGTACAAGCAGATAGAATATAAAAAAGCAGCTAGAATGCAAACTAAAAATAATTAAAATAATTGTAAAATTCTCCAAAATCCTTTCTGTAGTTCTTATACTCATTTTTTCCTACTGACACAGAAAGCATCCACATAATATATCTGCCAAGATGTTGGCATTTTTTTTCTTTCTTTCTTCCTTCATAAATGCCCACATCTTCAAAAGCAGAAACTTTACAATGGTCTTGTATATCTAATATTATCTTCTTGAATGGCAAAATGACTAAAGTTTATCTGACAAAAGGACAGGTTATGTCATATCTTTAGCTGTACTTCAGTTTTTCTCCTCTATGATTAGCAATTCAACACTCATTATTTGTTCTTGCTATCTGATTACATTGTATTGTTTACTACATCCGTTATTTAAACTAAGACAAAAATGGGATCAGATAACAGAAACTGAATTCTGAGCTCAGGAATTCCTCCTTTGCCAGCCAATCCAACTATATTAATAGTTTCACATACCATACTTTTGTCTCTTCGTACAAACAAACTTGCAAAAAATTGAGATGAATTGTAAACTATTCTGTATGTAATTACTGTGGTGCACAGGAATAAACGAAGTCTATGTTATATGAGATCAATTCTTATTCCTTCCAATTAGTAGAGTACTCTCAAATAAGAGCAAGCTACATTTTTGTTCCTTGGCAAAGCAGTGAGATGTTGAGCTGTCTTCTGGATTAAATGACATAAAACCTTATTAGCTTCTATCTGTTTGTGTTGTTTTAGTGCTCTCTTTGATTGCTGCAATACCGTACTTAATTAAAATTTTCATGCTACCAAAAGTAATGAAACAAGTGAAGTATCAGCCATCTTTTCTTGAAAGAATAAAATAACTTCTAAAAATGGAGGCTTGAAGTAAACACAGGCTTTAATTTTAACGTTATTTTACACATGTAAAAAAATGCCAGCCTGCTGAGTTCACCTGGCAACATAAAAGCCATCACACACATAAAATAAAATTACATGGAAAAGCCTGAGTCACTAGACTTTGTGTTCTTCTTGTAGAGTGGTAATTGCTCAAAGTAATTAAGCCAACCTTTTATTTCAGTTATTTCATTATTGTCTCATAGTTAGGGCAAACACACTTGAGTGAACATATTGCCATATCTACTTCTTCCTTTCTGTATTTGGTCTCTCTATTCTCTCTGGCCTTTTTGCTTCTACTAACATACGCCTCCACACAATACTGATCTCTCTGTTCAAACTTCCACTCATTTTTACCTACTGAGAGAAGCGTTCCTTTGCTCTGTTAACTTGCTAAGCCCAGAATATCATCTTTGCTCTATGCAACAGCTATCAGCAAGTGTAATATATTAAAAACAAAACAAAACAAAACAAAACAAAAACCACATTATATAGCTATCTGGCTATTATAAGAAGTTTTTTGGTTTGGTTTGATGAATATTTTCCCTATTAGTCAAAGCTTACTTGATTACTTATATATTTCTATAAGCTTTATAATAATATTGAACTTGCTCTAAAGAAAAATATACAGTGATTGCTAAATTATGTGCTGCCAGACACAGGTTCTGAATATTTTACTCCAGTGATTTTTCTTTAGGTTTTTTCTTATAGGACAGCTACCTGTTCACTAGGAACTACATGAAGACTACCTAATACATTCAGTATGGGCAGAAGGAGCCAAACAGAATTTAATTTTTTTTGTATTCTGAACTAGGTATTTAGTAAGTAATCAATCTCACTGAGGTGTGTTCAAACCAAACCAAAACCCCCCAATGTTTTTGAAGATGTGCTCTCAATCCTCTTTCCAAAGCAGATGTTCCCTGAGATTCCAAGCAAGTTACTACAGGATTTAGCATTGCACAGATTGAATACAATCTAATGAAGATAACATTAATTAGGTTTCTTCTAAACTTTTATTAATTTTTAATTAAACCTTATATCATTAAATGCTCTGTCCTTACTGGAATGACTTTTTCACTGAAAACAAATGATGGTGCTTTTAGTTTTGGTGTGAGGGGGTTTTTGAAAGGTCTTTATTCTTAGCTGATTTAATTCTGAAAAAAAATAAAGGCATTACATGTTTGGAGATGCAGAAAATAGGCAGCATAAGTACTACAGGAAAATCTTTGACTGCAAGATAAGAAAGCCAAGCAGAAGTAAATTGTGGATAATTTTGCACTTTTCCTTCTCAAAAAGAAAAGCGACTATCACACATAACTTCAAATAGAAAGGGTGATTTTTGGATCTGAATATTTCTGACAGTAAAGGACAAAAAAAGAGCTAATTGTGATTACTTAAGAGATAAAATGCTTGCTCAAAATCAGCATCAGATCCTCTGTAGTCACAATATGGTTTCATAAACAATTAGGAAAATAGCTAACAGTTTGGGAGCTTTTTTGGCAATTGAAATTAAAACAATGAGGAGGCATGCATAAAATCAAATTGTCTCCCAACCCGTTGTCAAAGACAAAGGGATACAGAAAGGCAGATTGCTCTGAGTAGCAATTTGAAACCCTTCTCGCATTGTACAGAAAGCTCTTAAGGCAACTGGCCTTATGCTAATCTTTCTTTTAATATGGTAGCCCCAAAATAATTTTGGGTTGAACTAATGTCCAATTTTTAGTTTAACATAGAAATAGAATTTTCTTAGCTTTTTTATTATATTATTAAACTTGTGGTTAGAATATTTTAAAGAAATATTCTTTCAATCAGAATACAAACCTAGATACTGGGACAAAATGTTTCAGTTTCTGCTTCCTATGAGTTGCTTTTTTTCTCCTGACATTTTATAGTTTTGAAGGAAGGGAAAGTGTCATAATGATTTAACAAGTTACACTTATTGCTAGTATTGAAATACAGAATACCACATTAGAAATACAGAATCTGTACTTTTAGGAAAAAATGTTTCACCCGATTTACTTCTAGCCACAGTCTTCTCTCAAGATGAGATGTGATGCACAATTAATTACAGAACAACAGCAGAACAGCTAAACATCTAAAAAGCTAAGTATATTACATTAGAGAAATGTTCTCAATTTTATTTGGTACTCTCTTTCATTTAGGAACACAAGCACTAACTGGCTTCTAATACTTCTCTTCAAGACACATTTTGACATAAAGATACATACTTACATAAAGAGATGCCCTGAGAACATGAACAATGCATTTCTGGTTCTTATTGTCTTTAGAGGAAATTGGATGTCACCTTTTAACTAATGTAAAATAATCCAAATGCTCTAGTATCCCAGTTCACAAAACTTCCCATGCTTATTCACCTGCCCAGCTCTCATTTTCATGTAGGGTCTGCTATAACGAACCTATAAGTAGCATACAATTTAGTCTCTCATATATGTTTTCATAGGCTTCAGTACAGTCTTGGAATCCTAATGCTCTTCAGTCCTTCACAGCACAAACTGCCTCTTCTATACCAGGTACTTTGTAGTTCATTACTGTTTGTGGGCTAACGAATAAGAGGTTACATGATCAGCTGAAATGAATCATAGTACACACTATTACCTATTCTCTTTGCTTCCTCATTGTCTCAGAACTCTTGGTCAAAGGAAATTTTATAACTTTTTTAAAAATTTATTTTAAAATTCACTCACTGTTGTGGTTTAACCCCAGCCAGCAACTCAGCACCACACAGCTGCTCACTCCCTCCCCATCCCCCAGTGGGATGGGGGAGAGAATTGGAAAGGTAAAAGTGAGAAAACGCGTGGGTTGAGATAAAGACAGTTTAATAGGGAAAGCAAAAGCCACGTGCGTAAGCAAAGCAAAACAAGGAATTCATTCACTGCTTCCCATCTGTAGGCAGGTATTCAGCCATCTCAAGGAAAGCAGGAACGGTTACTTAGAAAGACAAATGCCATCACTCTGAACGTCCTCCCCTTCCTTCTTCTTATCCCAGCTTTATATTGCTGAGCATGACGTCATATGGTATGGAACATCCCTTTGGTCAGTTGGGGTCAGCTGTCCCGGCTGTGTCCCCTCCCACCTTCTTGTGCACCCCCAGCCTCCTCGCTGCTGGGGTGATGTGAGAAGCAGAAAAGGCCTTGACTCTGTGTAAGCGCTGCTCAGCAATAGTGAAAACATCCCTGTATTCTCAACACTGTTTTCAGCACAAATCTAAAACATAGCCTCATACTAGCTACTATGAAGAAAATTAACTCTACCCCAGCCAAAACCAGCACACTCACTCACATCATTGGACCTTTTCCACAGTAGATCTGAATAAATTCTCTTTGTCTTAAAAAATTATTTTAATGATTAATACTTTATTTTCTTGTCTGTTCTTATCACCATCTCTCTCTCCCTTCCTGCCTTCATCATTTGGTAACTTTCATCTGTATCAACATACAAGAGCTCAGAAGCAATGTGCAATTTTTAGGTACCCCAAGTCATGTATGTCCAAAGTAAGTGGAAATATGTGAAACAGGTCCATTTTTAGAAAGCAGTGATTAAATACACTTTGAATGTAAGTCTTCTGAAAGAAAATGAACTAAGAATCCAAATAGTGACATAATCTGAACCAATAGCTATCTTGAAAAATATTGTCTAGCTACATTATTACATAGTATATATTGATTTAAGAAATGCAATTTTATGCCAAAAAGTGTTATAATTTATATATGTTGCTATGTAAGATATATTTTCAGAACGGTACTCAGTACTTCAAATAGAAAGATATTTAGAGAACCAAAAAGTTAATTCTTTTTTTTTTTAATCTGAAGCATCAAATCCAGTTGCATTTTATTACCCTACAAACAAAAGTTTAATTTATTAAAAACATTGTTTGACATTCAATACACTATTCACTTTTAAAGTTTTCTTTTCATTCCTTTCTCATCTTGGACAATGATAGTCATCCATACTATTAATTTTACAATAATGCAAGGAAAAACAATTTTGTGTACATTTTTTTCCCCAAATAAGTAATTTAAGAAAAAATAAGGAAAGTTATTACATATCATGAGAATCAGTTTCACTACAAACTTCACTCACTGATGACAGACCAAAACATGTTGTTTTCTGACCATATTTTAGAAACAAATAGGGCTTTTCATTTTTAATTGGATTCCATTACCTTTTTTCCTCCAGGCTATCTCATAAGAGGTGGACCTTGGTAACAAAATTCATTTTTAAAAAGTCTTAGGAGAGAATATCACATAAAAAACCTGTGCCAGAACAGAAAACTACCTTCGTAATTGTTTTCAAGGCCAGCTGTTCTAGATATGAAGATCACCAGCTAATGAAGAAGCAATTAATTATGCATTTTTTGACCCCTTCACTGATTTTAAGCTGTAATATTCCATATTTTTCCTTATGGATTTTGAAGACTGTTTCATTGCATATTCTCCTAATAGTAAGCATACTTTTAATACCAATTATGAGAAATTTTTGTTGATAGTTTTCTTCAGTATCCTTATTGGGGTTTGAGACTAAGTTGACAATGTGGAGACTAAGTGGGTTGTTCATACTGATTAGTTCCATGAATTACTTTCCAAATCTTTACATTCATTATTAATTCTATTCTTCATCCCTGAGGCCCAGAAAATAGGGTGAATATTATAAACTGAATGTATACCTCTCACAAACTCTACCCCTTCTTTTGAGAGCCAGATTACTGGAGTTAATGCTGTATTTATTACAATTGCACCAGTATATATAACTCCTGAGGCTTGGTTGTTTGTAATGTGTCTCTTCCCTTGACTAACAACAAGACTTGGTTGCATTTGGTGGGTGGCTGTACTTCTTCTGCACAGATGGGTCTATCTTAATGTTTCTGTCTGTGTTTTTTCCACTATGTTGTCTACTCCCACCACACACCGGCTACTGTCCAGTAATCAGTACGTTGGATATAATCTGTGGGCCACTTTTTCCATTAGTCACTTCTAGGAGTAAGTGCATAGTTCTGGCTTCTGCAAACTGACTGAATTCTCCTGATTTACTCAGTTTAGCCACACAACCAGAGAGGGTACTCCACTCTCTTGCTTTCCAAAGCATTTGTCCACTCTGGAGTCTGCAGGAGCCATCAGTGAATGGGAGTATTTTGGGTCATCGGATGAGATTTCATCATAGGGTAGTGCTTCAGCAGCTCTGTTTTAGTCATGGGGCTTGGTTTGTTGTTCTTTTTCTGTTTGTCTGCAGAGAATAATCTCCTTGGTGTATTGCAGGTGTTCTGGGGCAGTTTGCTTTGCTAGGGTCTTCTGAATCCAAGACCAATGCTGGGACTATGTTTCCACCCTGCAAGTAATGGATTCCAGGCGAATCAGACAAAAGCAAACTGGTTTATATTACTCTGTTATGGGGATGGAGAAGAGTACACTTGGCATGTTCATGGTGGCATATAATTTTGTTTGGTTTGATTCCAGTTGGCACTGCAGCTGAAGCATGTCTGGGACTGCAGCAGCCAACGGTAAGACCACTTAATTTCAGGATTTGATAATCTATCCTCAGCTAGCTCTCCTCGTTTGGCTTTCTTGTGGGACACACTAGACTGTTGTAGGGGGAATGGGCTCATGTTACAGCCCGTTACTCCTTCAGACAATGCTTCTGCATTTGAATGGGAGTTCTAGCATCCCAACTGACATGACACTGCTTCTGACTGACTGTCTTTGTTGTCATCAGTACAAATTGTTGGGGGACCTTCAAAAGACCTACCACATCTTGACTCTTCAGGCAGCCCTGGGAGATAGGTAAGACAAGGCACTCCTCTCCAGCAGCAATGCCAAATGCCCACATATCCCCATGATTCTCTGGGATATCCACCCCGCAGGCATCCTAGTCCTAAATATCTTAGGGCTTCTGATCCTACCACAGTGGGCATGTGTTCCCACTGGTCATCATCAAGACTAATTTGTCCATGCATGATCACTACCTAAGTCACACCCCCAGTCATTCCAGTGCTGACAACAGACATCCCTTCCATTTGATTCAAGAGCAACAGGGTGCACTGGGCACTGGTGTCTATGAGGGATTCATGCTTGATAGAGTCAGGTGTGCCAGGCAGCCATACCCAAACTATCCAGTGATTATGGTTGTTCCCCTCCTCCTCCCGAGTGGAGGTGGGACACCGTCCTTACAGGCATTCACTAAGTTGTTGGTGGTAATGTTTCCTTGATGGAGAGGTTGACCTCCAGCTTTCTTTGGCAGCTGGGTCTGCTTTCCATTGCCCCTTGATCTATTCACCTAACTCCTAGGTGTGGGCTGCTAATTTGGCAGTCAAACATTAATGCCACTTTTCCATTCGTTCCTTTTGAATACCTCACGAGCCACCTCCAAAGTGTCCCCCTGATCAGGTCAACTTTTTGTCCATCTTTAGTTCCTTTTTTGTGTTGCATTGTTGGATCCTTTGAATTTGTTGCCTTCTTTGTTGGGTTGCATTGTATATTGACTGCCCTTTGTCATCTGGTAAGGCTTCACTCTTTTGGCAGATCACTTGAATGACCTCTTCTACAGTCAGTCTGGGGGCTTGGACACTTTAAACACCAGCTCCTATCCATGGGCACTTTTCTCACTAATTTCCTTCATGTTTATTCTATAACTGATTGATAGTCTGCACTGGGGGCAAAGCTGAGACCATACACCACTTCTACTGTTCTTTCTCTCAGTAGACACATATCCTCTCTGGACTCCTGCCATTGGCTCCAGTCCTGCTGTTTTTGTGGTCTTGTCTTTGTGGGTACTGGGTCCTTGCTCCCAACTTCAGCGTATCTCACATGTTTCCCCCATGCCAATTAGGCTCTCTATAGCAGCATGCCCTGCCAGTGCTCCTAACTGCTGCTTTTCACCCTTGGTCATACCCATCCCTGTGAACCTGCCATTCTAGTAGTTCAGCAGTCACACAATCACTTCTTCCCCCATTCATTTTTTGTGCTTTACCTGGGTGGGTGGTAACATGCTGCAGCTGCTGGGACTCTGCAGCTGCCACCTGATTGTCTTGTCCTGCTCCCCCAGCTACACAGCTGGGCTGGTTCCTTGTGTGGAGCCATATAGCCCAATCCTCCTCTTGTCCTTCTCTAATGACAGTGATGGGGGCTTTTTCTGCAGAGTGAGCAAGCCCTCCTCATCCTTGGAGGAGAAAGGAAACTGGATGTCCCCATCCTTGTGCTCCAGGTCCCAAAAGGGAGCACTTGCTACAGTGACATTGGGATTGCAGCCCTTTTCACTCAGTAATGCAGATGTGGCATTTTTCAGCAAGCCAGCTCCACTGCTGGTCTCTCAGCATTTTTCTGCACTTAGATCAATATGAATAAAAGGTAGGATAAAAGTCTTACAACTGACCTAATTCAAAAAGGAAACATGAGTTTTGCAGTAGGCTTCACGTATTCCTAATAGTTGCAGAAGTATTCCTTTATGAAAATGACATTAATTCTTTTTTCTTTCGTCAAAATATATATGTGTGGAAATGTGGATCACTGAAGCAGTGGCCCTTACTGTTGGGAACACACTGATTAATGAAAACAGTACCTTTTAAATCTCTGGATGACACTAGTGTCATAGTCCTGCTCAGCATAAACATACACAGTTTAAGAATTATTATAATCATCAGTTTAGTGTTAAAAAAAGAAAATATATTCTCTCACAGACAGTCCTGTATCACTCTTATTTGAGCCATACAATAGACAATTGCGTGGTTTTTTTCAATGATAAAGCATGTCAATTCTGTCAAGGGGAAACTTGCATGAGGCTATCTTAAGGCAGATACCTCTGGAGCGCTGCTTTGCTTTTTCTCAGCTAGTAATTGCATAAACTGCTTTGGAAGAAAATGTCTCTGAGTAGAAACATAATACATAATCAGCTCAAATAATTACAACAAAAATGCTAACTTGCTGTTTTCACAACATGGATAATATGCTTGCTTAAGGGCATGGAATGCAAAATTAGTTTTGCATGTCTTCTTGTATTTCAGAATCATTAAAATGTGCTACAGCCTGAGTACAGAAATAAATGCCTCTGCTGCTGACTGGAGTGACAACTGGTATACTGGGAATTCAGCTGTTTCAAAGTGTGGCGGAGCTATCAGCCAGAGAGTAATGTGGATAATTTTCATAGTTTCTATCTCTGTTGAAATGTTTCAGTTTTAAATTCAGGAGGCAGAATGCAATAGCACAATATTGAAATTTAGAGATTCAGAGACATGAAACAGGAAAGATATATGCTATCATTAGTTAAATTTATGTTGAACTTTAACATATGAAATCAAGGAGTTTCCATTTTAAAGCATCAGAAGAATACTGTGTAATCAAATGTAACATTTAAGTTCTATTTCACAAACTAGAAGTGCTTCTATACTCCTAATAGTTTCCAAACAAACTGTTCTTAAGGTTTGTGCTGGTTTTGGCTGGGGTAGAGTTAATTTTCTTCATAGTAGCTAGTATGAGGCTATGTTTTAGATTTGTGCTGAAAACAGTGTTGATAATACAGGGATGTTTTCACTATTGCTGAGCAGTGCTTACACAGAGTCAAGGCCTTTTCTGCTTCTCACATCACCCCACCAGCGAGGAGGCTGGGGGTGCACAAGAAGTTGGGAGGGGACACAGCCGGGACAGCTGACCCCAACTGACCAAAGGGATGTTGGGGTCATACCATATGACGTCATGCTCAGCAATATAAAGCTGGGATAAGAAGAAGGAAGGGGGGGACGTTCAGAGTGATGGCATTTGTCTTTCTAAGTAACCGTTCCTGCTTTCCTTGAGGTGGCTGAATACCTGCCTACAGATGGGAAGCAGTGAATGAATTCCTTGTTTTGCTTTGCTTACGCACGTGGCTTTTGCTTTCCCTATTAAACTGTCTTTATCTCAACCCACGCGTTTTCTCACTTTTACCTTTCCAATTCTCTCCCCCATCCCACTGGGGGATGGGGAGGGAGTGAGCAGCTGTGTGGTGCTGAGTTGCTGGCTGGGGTTAAACCATGACAAGGTTAGACTTCTGCATCCATAATTAGTAAACCCACCTTCAAAGAACATAGGCACTTTGTACTGAAAAAAATCTGATTTTCTTAAAATATCACAATAACTCCATGTACTGAAAAAACTCCGGTATTTTTTTTTTAAATTACCAGTAACTGCATCTATTCTACCAGCAATTTAGCATCTGTTCAGTATGCCAAATCTGACTATTTGTAAATATTCAATAGAAACAACTCCGAAATGCTAAATATCTACATAAATATATAAATATTGATGCATATGTATCACCATACATATAGCTGCCTGAGCCATCCATAAGGAAAGGTATTTACGATATGTTTTCAGTTTCCTATTCTTATTAACAGCTTATCAAGATGTCCCCATGCTATTACTAATAGCTGACTAAACATTAATTAGCAGATACTGAGGCTCAGATTATTCCAGTTAAAGATGAGTAAAATAGTCCAGTTTCAGTTTAGTTTCTTCTCAATGCGTAAACTCCTTCTTCCCTACCCAAAAAACCCCACATTCCCAGACCTGGTTTCTGTTCTGCCAAGTGCTAGCTAATTATTTTGCTCTGTTGGAGTAGCTCTCTAGCTCATTCCTCTGCTTTATTTTCTTGGGAAACTAAGGCAAAACCATTGATGCTCTCTTCTTTCCTTTCTTCAGTTATCTCTTTTTTTTCTTTCTTAGCATATTAAATACAGTACATCAGTTAAATAAAATCTATGGAGGTGTATGCAACCCTAATATGACTAAGAGGGTTGTGCTGTCATGGGCTTCCACTGGCATGATGTAACACAGGAAACTTAGTAACCCAGAGAGGAAAGCTAACGTCCCCTTTGTTCAAAGATCCCCTCTTTTGAACTACTCTCCCAAATACCAATGCTTCTCGTGGGGCAGAAGGAAATGCAGCCTGCCTTCTGCAGATTGCAGATACCCACCTGAAGCCCGTGGAAGACCCCATGCCGGAGTAGGTGGATGCACCTGAAGGAGGCTGTCGCCCCATGGGAAGCCTGCGCTGGAGCAGGCTCCTGGCAGGACCTGTGGGGAGAGAGCCCAGGCTGGAGAAGGTTTTCTGGCAGGGCTTGTGACCGCATGGGGAGCCCACGCTGGAGCGGTGTGTTCCTGCAGGACTGCACCCTGTGGGAAGGACCCATGATGGAGCAGGTCATGAAGAACTGCAGCCCATGGAAAGGACTCATGATGGAGAAGTTTGTGGAGGACTGGGGACCCTGCACTGGAGCAGGGGAAGAGTGTGAGGAGTCCTCCCCCTGAGGTCAGAAGGAGCAGCAGAGACAGCATGTGATGAATTGACTGCAACCCCCTTTCCCCATGCCCCTGTGCCGCTCAGGGGGAGGAGGTAGAGAAATCGGGAATGAAGTTAAGCCCAGGAAGAAGGGAGAGGTGGGGGAAAGGTGTTTTAAGATTTGGGTTTATTTCTCATTACCCTACTCTGATTTGATTGGTAATAAATTAAATTAAGTTCCCCAAGTTGAGTCAGTTTTTCCCGTGACGGTAACTGGTGAATGATCTCTCCCTGTCCTTATCTCAACCCATGAGCCTTTCATTATATTTTCTCTCCCCTGTCCAGCTGAGGAGAGGGAGTGATAGAGCAGCTTTGGTGGGCACCTGGCCTCCAGCCAGGGTCAGCCCACCACAGCAGCTGACCTTGTTTACTGCTGTAGCTGCATGTGAGCAATGCACAAGTGTCCAAAATAGTCATCTGTCTGTAAGCTCTTTTTGTCCCTGACATATTTTTTCAGTAGAGTGCAAACTTTTTACCTTCTGCAAATTGACATAGTTCTATTTACTTAAATAGCTGAATGCCTCTAAACCAGCTGAGGATTTACCCAAAACAATTAGCTCAAATGTTTCTTTACTTGTTACATGTTGAATTGAAAGTATACACTCTCAAAAAAGTCCTGTAAACTCCTGCAAATTCCTTTACTTAGTGAGACTTGCCACTGGACAAAGTTGCCTGTGCTCAGAAAATCAGATGGCACTGTGTATGATGTACAGAGGTTATCTTGTTCCTGGTTGGTACTTTAATGTAAAACTTACTCTAGGCTAAATAGGTATAGCCACTTGTCTAGATTACAACAGGAAAGACTGAGAAAAGGGGGCCTAAACCAGACATACAACTCTATTGCACGCAGAAAACCATAAAATTCAAAAGTTTATTGATACACTTCCTTAGCTTTTCCAGTGGCTCAAAACTGGACAGTCACTGGAAATCTCCCAGTGCCCAGCTTTGTAAATACGCTTTAATTGCAAGATACTGTCTCTCCAAGAAAGATTAAGACTCTGAGAAGATGATATTTGCTGTATCTTGTGTCAGCAATTAAGAAGATGCAGACAAGACAGAAATAATTTCTCAGTTTGCACTACTAGGGTTATGTAATGCAATTAAAATTTGAGGCTAAAAAGAAAAAGGGACTAGGAAGCTAAAACTTTAAAAAGTCACACCCAATACTTTACTTATGAGATTTACTATATTTTATTACATATGAGAAATGTAAAGTCAGGCCAAGAACCACATTTGGATAAACAAGGTCAAGTATATTAATGAATTTTGTACACAAACATAACGTAATACTAGTTCACCATGGCCTCACCATAGTAGTAAACCTTTTTGGAAAATGATTTAGTTGCTAGTATGGTTAATTTAATCTAACGCTGTGGGTAAGGTACATTGCAGTGAAGAGTCAGACAGATTTATCTCCATGCTATATTTGTGACTATGACAGAAGATCAAACCTGGCAAATTCAGCAGTCTGGGATTTCTCAGGGTACATTTCACACAGGCCTGTCAGAACTGATAGAAAGTGCTTGCATGAACTGAAGAAAGCTTGATCACTGAGATTTCACTGCTGTAATCGGAACCTTGGCAATACGAAGTCCTTTGTGTATTTTCAGAGTATTTGGACTGATAATTGCAGTGTAGGTATAGTATAGCTACAATGAAAATGCAAACAGGCTTAAGGTAGACAAGGACATAAATACTTGTACAGCTGTCATTCTAAGTTACAGGAAAGCAGCTACATTTTCTGGTAGCTGAAATGTTAAAACAAGGCTGATCAAAACTTAAAATGAAATTGTGAGAACAATTTGCCAAGGTCCTAAGAACTAAAAATTCCTGCCAGAGAGCCTGCAAGGCCAACATAGAAGCCTCAAGAGAAAGAGATAAGGCCACAGCAAAAACACTTTTCCTACCCCTGTCTGCATTCATTTCAGGAAGGGTTGGGGAGATTCCCATGGCAGAAAGCTTTATCTAGCACCTGACACAATAAATGGCTTTCCATCTTTCATTGTCTACCAGCAAGTGGGTTGACGAGTCCCATATAATTTGCCATACCACAATTACTAATTTCTTCCACACTGTGTTCTACCCTCAGTGTTTATAGCCATAGACATGTATTTTTCTTGGATAATTAGTCACTTGATTAAGGCCCTACCTATAAACAGATATTCTTTCTTAATATTTGTTACAGATATGGATCATTTGTTTTCTTACTCTTGTGATGGCATTTTTATAAGCATATTTATTTGATACAAATATGGTCTATATAATAGGATAAGTATGATATTCTTCAGACTGATCTCTTTAACAGTGACATTTAGATGCAAGTATTTGAAAATACATTTTTTTAATATTACGTAGAAAGATCACACTTCTTTTTTCTAACAACAACAATGTATATTACTGCTTTACACAAATCCTCTGTCATTTGCATTTTCTGGTTCCTGATTACCTGATATTTTATTCTGTTGGGCTCTGGTTAGATTTTCCCTTAAAACAAAATATGTAATAGTGTTTCGGTAACAGTTTATTCTCTGTGTTCTACAAAAGCCCTATACGCTCACTGAATTTTGGGACAGAGAGAAGATGCCAATAAAGGGAAATGCAGGACAGCGTAACAAAATGTTTCAGTATTCTTTTTTCCTGACTCTTGGTGATCATGATCCAGATAACATTACTCCATCTGTGGTTATATATAGAAAATTACATTTAAATTTACAAATAAAACAGTGTTAAAGACTGTCTACAGAAACCGACTGAATATATTTCCCCTTATAGAATAAAGAAGGCTCTGGAACAAACCTTTTCTTTGCTATTCAAAATAAGCAGCATTTTTTTCCAAGTGGAATTACATAGTGGGCTTCTGATTATGTACAGCCAAATCATACTTAGGTTTCTTTATCCTGAAAACTAAATAGCATATTTTGTGTTCCTGTTGATGGCTTTAAGACAATTTAGGACTCAGAAATACTAAACCATTAGTAAAATACTTTATTAGTAGTAAAACAAGAAAAACTATAAGCTATTTAGGGAAAAAAAAAAGAGAAAAGCAGCTCTATATCTAATTTGAATAGTCTTGAGAGACATGTTAATCATTTATGAATAGAAAAACTTCAAAAGAAAAATGGAGGTAATACTCAGAAACACACATGGTCTCCGAGATTTTCTAATCATAATTAGGTTTAGTCCAATTCCTGTGTTTGCTTACCGGAAGCTACAACAAACTTTACCTAGAAAATTCCCTTTTCTTTTCCCTTGCCTACTGAAACAGTGAACAGTAAAGTACTGGAACATTAATACATTGCACTTTGAAATTTCTCTACCCTAAAACAAGAAAAAAATGTAAGAAGATTTGACAAACTTCATGTTTTACACAGTCTCCCTTGAAAAGCAACATACCAACCCAAAATTTAATTTGCAGATTTTGAGTTAAGCACCAGGAAAGGAGTATATTCACATGAGAAATCTGAATACAGTTCATCAGACATAGAGGAAGAAATATAAGATGCTTAAAAATGTTCAGTCAGTGTCCATTAATACAAAATATACTATTCTGTCTGCAAAGCTTACCTTTGCTTCAAAATCCATTTTTCAATCTGAATACATTCACTGAATTCCTATTTAACTGGGTATTGCTCTGGTATTTGGAGACTCACTTGTTCTTTCCTGCATTGTTTGACTTAATAAGAATAAGACAGAAAGCAACTCCTGGGAAAAAAGGCAGACAAACATACCTCACCTTGGAGGACCAGTTGAAGTAACTCTAGTACCTACAAATACTGTATGCTGGAGTATAATAATACTGATATTCTTTCTGAAACACCATAGACTTTGAAGAGCTTACTTATGGCATGCTTTTCAAAATTTAACGTGCATTCTTCCCTTCCCTGGGCTCAACGCGCCAAAATTTTTTTGCCAGAGAAGTGTTAGTCAATCAGACATAGGCACGCATCCGTCCCTTAGTCTGTCCAGTTCCTTTTGGGAAAATAAATGCCTCCTTCCTTGTCTTCAGGGAAAGGAGAATGCTCTATGGCAATGGGATACCAGCAAGAAATGTAGAGATTGTAGCTTGCTTCTCTCTGTATAGAATATAGTTTCAGTAATGAAAGTGCACAGGAAATTCTAATGTACTGCAAAGTATTCTAGACCTGAAAAGAGGGCAGGGGAGGCTGGGAGAACCTTAAGGGGTCATTTAATTTATCCTTCTGTCCCAAGAGAGAATTGGGCATTCCTACATCACTTCTGTCAGATATTCACCATCTGTTCTAAAGGCCTTTAATGACAGAGAAATCCACAGCCTCCCCAGGCAATCTATTACATTTCTTGCTACCCTTAGTGATAGAAAAATTTCTCTAGTGTCTAACCTGACATCCTGGCTGCAATTTAAGTCCATTTTTTATTGTTCTATACATCACAGAAAATGAAAAAAAAAAAAAAAAAAGAGAAAAGAAAAAAGGCTACTCCTTTATTCTTGGCAAAACTTTGCTAAAAAAGCCCAGATGACTTCAGTCTTCCCTTTCTCATTCTGGAGATTCTCTCCATACCAGTCCCTATCTTTCTGAACTTTGTCACTAAACAGTGTGATATTACTCCAGGAGAAACTTTACTCATGTTGAGTACAGCTGAAGGATAATGTTATACATATTGCAGCCTATGCTCCTATTCATGCAACAAAATATGAGGCTTACTGTTTTTTAAGCATTATGGTGTTTTTGATTCATGTTTAGCTTATGATCACTTCTAAACCCTCAGAAAGCTTTCTGTAGAAGTCCTACCTAGTCATTCATTTTCTTTGTGGTCTGAGTACAGTTGAACATTTCTACATTCACATTCTGTAGCTGTCCTAAATAAAATAAGGGGGTGGGGGTGGTGGGGTGTTGCTTTTTGTTTTTTTTTAACCCTTATCTCTGATTTTGTCAAGATTGTGGAATTGCCCATATGAACTATCCTGAAGTTTGACATCATCTGAAATTAGGCCTGTACTCTCTTTTCTATTGGTCAGATTATTTATGAAATTACCTATCATTACCTGACTAAGAACCAACTCATAAATCCTTCCATTTTTCTGAACCTCCAGTAAATCCCATAAATCTAATATCATTTTCCAAGGAGCTCTCTACTTGCACTGTAGTTTTCCTCAAGAAATTGTTTCCTTAAATTGCTTATGAACTCATTACCCGAATATCAAAAGTTGTACTGAAGACAAGACTTGACAACCCTTAGCTCTCTTCCACCTTACAAAGCCTGTTATCTTGTCAAAAAAAGAATTAGACTGGTTTGACAACAACTGCTCCTGATGGATTCATGCTGACTATTACTTATCTGTTATCTTCCAAGTACCTTTCAAATAGTTTGGTTTTTTAGTGCTTTTCATTTTCTGTTACCTGTTTTTTGTAATGTATAAAATTATAAACTCACATGAAACTTTAATCCAAGGAATATACTTATATGAAAGTACTTACATGAAAGCAAAGGGAACACTTATGAAAACATGTAAAGTTTAAGATCTGTAGATTCCATTACATTTATCTGTATGTTAATTGCTGTAATTAAAATGGAATGGAAAAGCTCCAATAAAGTTTGAGATTTTTTTTACAGCCTTCCAAATACCTTGTGAACTAATTCTACCAAGTTCCAATAGAAACCAGATAGATAGCTTCCAAAATCATATGAATTTCTTTCCTAGCCCCATTTCCCAACTCCTGAGCAATTTGCTAATCCATTACATTTTTTTTTGGCTTTTTTTTTTTTTTTTTTTTTCCCAGTTTTAGACTTCTAATCTTATTTGGAAAAGTTAAATTTGAAAATATTTCAATCACCAGCAAATTTTTCTGTTCATCATCAAATTTTTAGATAGATAGGTTGATAAACCATTGTGAGACACAGAGAGAGCATGTGTTCATGTATGCACAGGTACACATGCGTGGGTGTTCTGTTCATTAAAGGATTTCTGTAATTTTCCTATATCTACTTACAATTTTTAAATTGTTTAAATTCATACATTCAGTATAAAGTAAGAGTTATCTGTCCAATTTTTACTATATCTAATATCCAATCACACTTCTATGATCTTATCTCTGTTTCCAGATGATATTCTGAAATTCTGAAACGTGAATTTCTATTTCACTGAAAAAAAATCTTCTAATATGAATGAAACATGAGACTACATTTTGGTTGTTCTTTCACTGTCAGATTTCTTTGACAGGAATCTTTGGCAAAGTGAATTAAAGCGTTCTTTAGCTGTCATTGCATTCTTACCCTGATCTTTATGTCATTCTTAGTATAGTATCCTCTAAGCCATAGTTCATGGTCTCTCTGATATTTCCCAGTAACAGTCTCCAGCTTGGTCTCTGCAAATAATCATGGTTATGCTCCATTTAAGCACCATTATTTATATATGTTTCTTACAGTAAAAAATGGAATAGAACATTTGTAGCTGGCAAAACCCGTAAGACATCTCAAATGCAGGTGTTATATATTAATACAAATTTATAATCATCACAACACTCACATGAAAAAAATAAAAAATATGTTTGTTCTAGTTATCAGGAAAAGCTGCTTCTATTGAATGAACTGGGCACAAGTATTGCCATGGAAAACAATAGCTTCATATAAACACTTCTCTGTTCATGAGATCAATAATAGAAATACACAAATAAGGATATAATTTTTCTCCTGCCAGTCAAAGTACCATTGAATAAATAATTCTTGCCAAACTCAGTTTTTTTTTTTAGATAGCTCAAAATGCTGGTCTATCATCTGCAGTTCTGTAGTTACCTGACTATTAATGTACTTCCAATCAGAGGTTTCATAATCTTCCACTAACTTCAGCTATTAAAAGATACATCCTCTCATTTGCTTCCTGTGGACTACGTAACTTGAGTTGCATTGTTTTTGTCCTTCTAACAATGAACCATATGTCTAACTATGAAAGATGACCCTTGCTTTCCTGTATTAAAAAAGGCAAACTTGCCTTATGTAAGAAAAACAATTTAAGCCATCCATACAGAATTAACTCATATTAACAAATGTGTGCACTTCAGGAGAATAAATGAGACTGCAGTGTTAAGAAATACATAGGCAGTACAAGGAAGGAAAGAATTCATTCTCTTCACTGTTTCATGGAGGTCAGAAAGGCCACAGCACAGGTGTACATAACTAGGCTGATAGCTTAATTTATGTCAGATATTATAGAGAACAACAACAACAAAAAGAGAAATGGAATTCCAAGGACAAAAGTGAACTAAATAATAAGAAGGAGCAAAAGCATAGTGTGCTGGTAACTTATTCATCTGTGATATGGCTTGAGGCTTCTATAAGACACTCCAACACAAAACCATCAACTTATTTCTATTTCATTCTCATAGCTGATCTCATTGCAAAGTACTAATTTGCATATTACAACGCTCTAGATCAAAAACTTCAGCAAGGAGAAGAAATACTAAAACATGAAGTCTTACTGTGGTAATTATTTTCAGCTCCATTGAAATTTACTTATGAGACATCTTGGGAAATTCAGAGACATCAATATAACGCATATTCTTTCCCCCCTCCCCCCCATCCTAAGCTATGAATCTCAGCTGCAAAGCCTGGACGTAAGAACAGGATATTATTCTTCATCCTAATTAATTCTTTATATAACTCAACTCCCAGTTTTGATAGGTCATCTCTTATGATCCCAAACCATAGCATTTCAGCTTTCTAAGCTATATACCATGTATGTAAAACCTACCCACAATGCGGCGTTCAGTCGTAAGTATTCATTTTGTCTCCTTAGAATTCAAGGAAAAAACCTGCAATATCAGGTCTGTCCCTGAATCAATGCTTCTTGCCATTAGAAGGGGGAAAACCGCACTAATGGCAAGGGAACAGCCAGGTCTCTAAGAAAATGGACAGTATTTCCTTATGAGGCAAGAAATGTATGTATATTTTTTAATAGTTTTTACATATGTTTTTGTTTGAAGCAGAGCTTCAACAAAATTTAAAGCAAATTAAAGCTTGCAGGAAAGGAGCTTGGGAAGTTTTGAATATTGTTAATGAAGAGCAAATTATGCATGAATCTTCCCCTCTCTTTTCATTCTTGTGATTCTGACCATATGTAAAATAAATCCTTAGGAGAAAAGGGAAGCTTTTGGACCATTCATTAACATCTTAAATGAAAATGCAGTGAATACAATGTTGCTAGCACATTTATGGACAAATAATTGTTTACATGTAAAAAATAAAGATATTTTACCATAACAATAAAAATAATAAGAGCCCTGAACACAGCGGCTTTGAAAAAAGAGAGTAAAAGTAAGATTTTTACATTATTACATTTTCTTGTGGGAGGTTGACCACTTCAGTGAAAAATGTATATAAAAAATCACATAGCCTTTTTTCTGAAAAGGTTGAAAACCAAGAATGAAATGACACTGTAGTGAAAGAATTAAGGAGGAACACATGAGAGGAAGACTAATTTTCTTGCAGTACTTGCAACAAAATAGTCTCTAAATGTGATAAGTGATCTGTAAATATTAGAAAATATTCAGGCAGGCAGGCAAGAGAAAATTATTAACACGTGTTTGACCAAGAACACAATGATTAAAAATAAGTAACAGTAACAAATACATATCTGTTGTGGGAACCCATGAAAAGACACTTATATGCAAAGTGAGTCAACACACACACAAAAAATATTGTACCAAATCATTTTGCCACTACCAAAACACTCTAGATTTTTATTCTGTGTGATTTTTTAGTTAAATTCAAAGAAAGCAAAACCCAGTCTACAGAAGCAGTGGACTCAGTAGAATGTTATTTGGCTTTATGGTCTGAGTAAGAGGCTAGCCCAATTTAGTAATTAGAGCTTACACTCAAATTTAATTTCCAGGTTTCCTCTCCAACTTGTGGGGAAAGGAGGAAGATAAATAAAAATTTCAGATGTGTATAAGGGACTCTGTTTTCAAGATTACTTGGCACCCACATGTCTCTGAAATAGAGTGGGACTGTATTTCACAAGGGATTTTTTTCTGTAAATCAAAAGGGAGTGTTAGTATATGACTGTAGTGACTGAAAGAAGTCATTACCAGTAAAGTGGGAAAACTGCTGCTCATACTAGTAAACCAAAAATCTTTTGAAAGACCTTCAATATGCTTTCTCATTGACAGTAGGAGCTAAAATGACTCCCACTATAGCTTTGCTAAAATTCCCTGTTGTTTCAATGCACTCCTACAGATCCACTTTCGATGCGTGCATGTACTGTTATACACTGAAGAGCCAGATATTCTAAAAGCCTGCATAAGCATATTATAAAATTAGGCATCTAACTTCCTTGCATACACTACCAAGAGCTGACAATTTATATCCCTAGATACTGTCTTTGAGCAACGGGCCAAAGTTGCTTTTGCTTGTGAAAACATTGCTCTTTCTTTTGCCCAGTTCATATCTGAGAAACATAATCATGGTATCTCTTTGCCTGTAATATGCTGTTCAGAGGATTACTATCTTAAGGGTTTATAAATTCTTAGCTACTGTGGTGACTTGTGTCGACTTTGGACCTAGGTTTGTACTGTATTTGATCAATGATATCCCAAGTCAATCAAAACTTTGACGTAGAACTGCTGCCTGCTACTTTTCAAAAGTTAATATATCAACAGACATGAGAATTTTTGAGCCTTTAATGCAACTTGTTTTAGTGGAGCACATGCAGAAATTAGAACTGGCTAAATCTGTCAATAGGGAAAACTCAGCACTGTTGTGTGAGAGAAATTAAATAAAAGGTTACTTTTGCATCGGGAAAAAAAACAGAGACTTTCTTTCCTACATTCATACCATAATGGCCCAACCTTTTGGGCTGAATCGCCTTCCGACAGTCTGAGGTGTATTTAGCAAAATTTGCTCCTTTCAACCAACTTAGCTTTGGCTTAGCTTTGAACATGCTCTCTGCATCAGATGTGCCAACATGCTTTGGGCTCGTGTCTGACTCTTGCTGCAGGCTCCCAGAGGACTGCTTTTACCTCCCTACCTGCCTCAGTATACAAGGGAGAAGTTGTTCTCATTTTCACATGCTTGGTGGCTCATAAGGAAGGTGTGGTCTTCCCCTCCAAATCTTCCACCTGACCCCAAGTGCAAGAAAACAGTAAAAGTATTTCTGATTGTGGTGATGCTGTAAATAACAAACTATAAATAATTAATATTTCTTATTTTGAAATTCTTTGCCTAACATATTAATTTGAGAGAGAACAATTTTTATAATTATGTCAATATTCTTTTAACTTTTGAATCACTATTTAGAATTTCTGCTTTAGGAAGTGGAGGGGAAAGGTGGTTCTGTGAACTGTAATCCTCTGCACAGTTATTTTTAATGTATGCAATACATTTGAAAATAAGCTAATAAACTAAAATGGTATTTGGGTATTTTTTCTTGGGAGCAGCTAACTAATGGGAAACAGATACAGCTCAAGTTTTTGCCATTGAAATATTTTCATAATGTGGTTTATAACCAAGATTTTTCAGAATTGCCATGTGGACAATAACTTCAGTTTATCCTCAGTTTCAGTTGTTATCTCAAATCACATTGTGGCATGTTAGAGCTTCAAGAAAGAAAACTATTACCTCATCACTTCCTTCATCTGTATTTTAAAAAACCAAATATATGGTGTTTATTTATTGTTTATTTATTGTTAAAAAAACAAAATGGTGTTTTAGAAAAACACCATTGGTTTGTAATGCAAAGGGACATGAAAACTTGATGTTGTCAAAATGAATAAGATAATTTGATTATTATTTTCTACACAAAAGATTTATGAAAAGATTATTTTTAATGTATTTTAGGAAATACTTTACGTTACTGCATTACATAGAGCTACTTGGAAAACATGAGGGCTTTCTTTCTTAGTTTTTGGTTGTTTATTTAATGCAATGATTGTTCTGGGCAAATTGTAGAAACAGTAGGAAATTTAAATAATATGTACCAAATATATAAAAGATGATATAATCCAATTTATTACTCTCCACTGTTCTTTCTGAAAATCTGAGGTAAAAATGCACTTCAAATTTTTGGAAGCTATACAAAGGATACTGTGAATTGTGCCTTGTATGGAACATTTTATAGAGGAGTCTGGAATGGGAATTTATAAATGGCTTTCAATGGTGTGGTAATAAATCTAGGAACTACAGCTTCACAAGAAGCTACAAATGAGGAATTTTCTGAAAGAGAATGATAACATCTCCTTTTTCTATAATTTAAGTACATTCATATTTGCAAAAAATAATAATAATTTAAAAAAAGAAAAACACAAAACTAATTGGACTAAACAATGTAAATGGCTCCAGGCATGAGATGTAATGATAATCAGTCTACAGGGGGATTTAATTATTTTTCTGTGGCACTATAACATGCAAGGCTAGAGTAACCTGAGACTGTACTAGGAGACTCACTGATTGCAAATACTGCCCTCCGTGGTAGGGTTTTCCTACGAGGTGGTTTTGTTTTCAAGAACACAGGTCTGTCTAAATTGTGCCTCCTGACTCATCAGAATTTAAATCCTCTTGTGCTTTCACTTCTCTTTCTTTGTTTAAATAAGCTCCATCCTACATTTTTCCTTTTCTTCTTTCTCCCATTCCATCCTTCCACCTTAACCTTCCAGGTCTCCCAAAATCTACTGTGCAGTTGTAAATCTATCAGATTCTTTGCAGTCAAACAATCAGGATAAGACCCATAATTAAAAAAAAATAATTTGTAAGCAGTGAGATCCTACAGTGATTAGCATGTCTCTACAAGTTTTATGAAAGGCAAGGTAGTGGATCTTTGGTTAGGCTTTCAGTCTGAACTTCATTGGCTGAAAAGTGTGATCCATATTCTCTTCTAGAGGAATCCATCTTCTCTTTGAGAATTCAAGAACTGTGGGACAAAGAGGCCTTTCTGATTTTTCCATAGTGCTAGCTTTAGGTGATACTGTTTTGCTGTTGCTATCAATCATCAGTAATAACATGCTTCCAGAAAAAGCAAAAGGAATCTACAAGTCAGGGTCTGTATCAATAGTGTCCATAGGCAGGGGCAACTATAGGCTATGGCTGGACTGGAAACTAACATTCTGACAGCATGTCTTAGGCAGGAACTGAAGGCCAAATGCTGAGCTGAAATGGGACTCCTCAGCCCATGGGTACGAGACAGCAGTAGTGGGGTCTGCAGTGGGTGAAGACTGCAACTGAGGCTGGTCAGGGCCATTAAGGCCTGTTAGTGCACTCAGGACCATGACAGTTCTAATACAGACTTGCTTCAGTACAAAGTGCTGTGTGGTATCTACTCCAAAAAACATCACACAACTATTTTATCATCTATCCATTTTTTAATCAAAATTCTTGGGCTCAGTGCTTTCCTGAAAAATTGATTTTTGTTAAGTAGTAGTTGTGCTAGTTGTGCTTGTTCATTTTTAGTGTCACTGAATATCTTGTTATGTTCCAAGACAGAGAACAAAACCTTTCAGAACATTCTCTCTGTGTGACACATTGCATATGACCTTTTGTTTGCTCCAGACACTGGAGTATTTAGTCTGTTCACCTGTCACCTAAGGTCCTTAAGTTTCATCTAATTAGTCTCTATCCAGCCTCCAAACTTTAATTATTATAGTTTCCAGGAAATCAAATTGTTGTGTTTTATTGGCAGAAAACCAAGGCTAAGAGCTACACAAGAGAGACAGAGATGTTTGAATGCCTGAATTTTGAATGCTTACTATGGGGCATATGTTCTCACTGCCTCAGCTATCAATGTAGTTCACAAAAGAGCAGGATTCACTCAAGCACACAGAAAAACAATACGCTAAGCAGAGAACTGTCTAAACTGATCAGTTAGAAATATCTAATAATAGGTGATAATTACCTCCTTGAAATTCATTCATAGGCAACACCAGCCTTGATTAAATAGGTGGTCCAGGTCAGCCCATCAGATGAAATTATGGCCCCTTTTCCATATGCTTCTAGTCAAGTAATTAGAAAAACAAGCTAGCACATAGAGGGCCTAGGTTCAAATTTTTCCTCTGTGAAAAGTAATTTGAGCCCCCAGTCCCTCCAGGAGATTCAACATTGAGTTTTGGGATATTTTTGACAGGGGCTCCCTATGTCTCACACTGAAGTCATTTTGCTTTTATTGGAGCAATTAAAATTCTTTCATATAGGTAAATAAAAACTCATTTCTGGAGTTTAAGGCAGTCTTACAAGAGAAGAGTCAAGCTCCATCTCGTGAACGTGTAAATCTTCTAACAGATGCATACCACTGTTAAAAGGTTGTTGTAATATTGAACTATGCTCCTAGCTGTAGGCAAAGGCAATGCTAAACAGGCCTAAAATATGATATCTGATTATTAGAGCTGTGCAAATGAGGAAATAAGAGCTTGAGTATATGACTGCTAAGTAGCAAGATAAACAACTAATGAGCAAGATGTTTGTACTTCAAAGGACTAATGAGAACATCTAGCACTCTGATGGTGACACGCAGTCTTTGAAATGTCCCAAAATGTCTTTTAAAGGACACACAGTATGAACTGAACATATACCACAACTATTAACAGGAGCTGAGTTGCATACTTGGTATATGGTTATAGTTAATTATTAATACTTTCTTGGCAGACATTATAGAAAATGATACGCAGTAAGAAGAGGCACAGTAAAGTGCATGAGGAAGTAATATAGTAGATAAAGAGCAGAGCTGTAGCTTGAATTCTTGAATTGAAGTTGCTGGACAGCTGATTTCACTGCGTCATTGCCTGATGAGCATTAAACAAGGATTATATTTCCTACTGCTTTACTGCACAAAAGCAAACACCAAAGCTTTAAGATCTAATTCAGCATCAAGCCAGCCTTTGTGCTGGCAAAACGATAAGTGGCTCTGGTTCTTTGAAAAGACAGGAACGGGAACAAACTGTGAAAACATCTGAATCCTGTTTGCCAATAGTGGGCCAGGAGTTTCTGGAGAGACAACAGTACCTGAAGCATTGACAACAGCCAGTAGCAGAAACAGAGATTAGGGGTACCCAAAACAGATAAAAAAGACTTTATTTTAAGGCTGTAGGTGTCTAAACTCCAACTTCTAGCTCTTGGAAATTGTCATGCTTTTGTTGGGTGTCTTTTCCATCTGTTTATTTACGGAACATATCATTCTCCTACTCTCCCTTTTAAGACTTGTTTCACAGCTTCTGTGCCATTGAGGTGTGCTTTCTTTTAAACCTTTCTTGACATTTCTAAATTATTCTTTAAAAGCAAATAAAAAGACCAGAGACACAATTTCATCATGGTTTTGACAATGCGATTTACAGAGATAAGATCAGTTTTATATCTGCCTTTTCAAAGAATCAAGGAAAAGGTTTGCCATTTTTTTCATAATTATCTATTAGGGTTTCATGTTGAGGAAGCTATCTCTGACATCCTCACCAATTTGTCATTGTCTTTTGAGATATAAATGATAGAAGACTACTTGCATTCTTGGTTCCCAGCGTACTACACTGCATAGGACTGTGTTGGAAATGTATTTTCTTATGTTTTTTAATTATGATTCAGGTAATTCTACAACAGTATTTTATCTCACTCATAATTTATTGTCTCACCAGTCACCAGCAATCAAACTACACCAGCAATTACTTCATATAATTGCTTAGATGACGGTTGATTATCTACCACTCTTTTTGCATGCTCTTCTCAAGAAAAAAAAGGCTAGATTTTCTTTGCAAAACTGAAGAAGCTACCAAGTAACATGGGTAACTAAATCACCAATTTACTGACTGTGTCTGACATGAAAGCACCAGTTACAAGCTCATCAGTCACTTCAACTCAAGGGCTTAAAATAAAGAAATATTGGAAAGGGGTAGGAAGTGGAAAAAAACAAGCCATTAAAAACAACCACCAGATTTGACACAGTCCTTACATTAAAAGGCTTCTGAAGCCACACACTATAAATAAAAACACACATTTCCAGCTTTTTCCTCTTTTGCATTGCACTTGCAGAGTTTTTCCCTAACTTTGATGGAGTACAGACTTTGATCATGTCCATCCCTTTCTGTTAAGAGATATCTTGCTTCCGAGCTTCTAACATCTGTCACCTCATAAACAATTTCTTGTTTTATGTTGAACAGGCAAGCTCCTACTCTTCAACTACTTTGTGTCTCTTCGCCACATTAACCAAAGCAATCTGAACACTTTTGGCCATCACAAAGCTGATCCTATCTTGGAGTTGCTTTAAAATTGACTATTAGCAATATGCACATCCCTAAAACAGAATTTGTCATTAGGGCAAAATCTCTCAAAATAGCCCACTTATGTTCCAGCTAAGGCATTCCAGGCTGTTGCTTGATTAGGGTGACCCTTTCTCCTGTTTTATCATTAATTTGCATTTTTATTTTTCCTCAGAAATGCAAATGAAGATTCACTTGCTTAGTTAACTGTCTTTGTTCAACAAGTGGCAGCAAGTAATTTGTTTCTTTTTGAAACATCCGACATCCCTATTATCTCTCCCCTGCATACACATTCAGATCTGGGTTTCTATTTGCCTTGATAAACAGCAAGTATTAAGAGAAATCTGTTGGTCTCAAAGGACTTTCAGTTGTAGACTTCAAAAAAATCAGATAGGTTGAACTGAGGATTGATGCCAGAAGATCAGTCATATTAAGTCTCATTTTCTTTAAGAACCAACCCGGCTAACTTGGATACAGGTTTTTTGAGTAGAATTCTTTTCTAATTTTCTAAATACTGGAACTACAGCAGACTTTTGGAATATCCCTATTTTCCAAGAATTACAGAAGGCATAAAATAGGTAAGAGAGCTCCTGGCATGGGAACTTGCCTTTGTCAAGAGTTTGATAACAGAGTATAATGAGCTGCGGCTGAGCGGACAACATACACAAAACTCTGGGTTTAGTAAGCCAGGTCCAACAGGGCAACAAAAGCAAGAACTGAGTGTGGTGAGCCTAGATACTGGCCACAGATCAACAAGTAGCAAGAGAACAATGCCTTAAAATTTTGGAAAGTTATCCTGTGATACCATCATGGACTTATTTGATTGGCAGCCTGAGTTGACATCTGCATATAAAAGCCCCCAGTAGTAGAAATGGGTGGAACATTGTTACTTGGCCATCTGACTCCATGTAGAAGCAAACTGCCCAAGGTGGAGCAACTACACATAGGTGCCAAGCCACTTCCCAGAGCCTGACACTGAGACTGGTTGCAGCAAGTGTTGCAGTTTCCCTAGATTCCACTATGCCACCTCACTGGAGAGATGTATAGAGCAGTTGTCAGTTACTGTGGGTGCGTGTGTGTGTGGGTGTGTGAGTACAAAGCTTTTTCCTGATGTAGCCTATCACTGGGACCACTTTAAAAGTTCAGCTTAACAATTTCACGCTGGCCTGGTGTTCTTGTTTCGCTTAAGTTTGTTTTGAAAAAACAAGATAATTTTTTAAGCCCTTATATGTTCCCATCACTCTTTGCCCAGTCCTGCTTTTCTCCAAATTCTAAAACACCCTCTTGAAAGAGCTGATTGTAGGTATACACTATTTTGCATTTACCAAAGGCAAGCCGTGTGATCAGTATGCATTGTGGTGGTGATGTTAGGTGGTTATGATAGGTAATTACTTTGTATTCTGGATAATTGCCTAGAGCTGCCAGGTCCCCCTTGGAAATGACAGGTGTTCATCTGCCCTATGGGGTTGGAAAGTGAGAGCATTTCCCTAGCTATCTGGCCTAAGAAAATGTTGAAAAGTCAGGTGGGCTAGTGGGTGCTGTAGTACAGTGTGACTCCAAGGGAAGGTTTGCAGAATCAGCGTACTGAGGTTAAAGTACTTAACCCTGTCTCCATGAGGCAGCTCCAACACAAAGAGATTGTGAGACTTCCAGCCCCTCTCAGCAATCCAATGAGATGTCCTCACGTTAACTTTTGTTTACAGCAAGGGCAAGATCACATTGTCATAATTTCTTGTAATAAATTCTCTTTCGAATCATGTTGAACTTGGAAACAGTGGAAACTAAAGAACCAAAGCTTGTGGCCATCTGCCTGTTCTCCACAAAACAGACTTCAGATTGCAACCTTTAAAGGGAACCTTCCATGACAGAGCTGGTGTCTTCTAAGCTCCAAGCTGGGAAAGATATTTCTAACATTCTTCCTGATATTTTAGGGATATAGATTGAAATGTATTGACAATTTGCAAGTTTGCTGCTTCTAGTTTCAAAGCTCCTTTTCTAAAAGTTGGGCAACTTTTTCAGTATACTGATATTTTAGCTTGCCCTCCTCCCCACTCTCTTCAGTGAGCCATAAATATTTATGATCTGTGACTCCTGAGGAAGATAGAGACAAGATCTCTAGCATCTAAAAATGGATTTCAATGGAAGTTACATGCTCACGATTCTTCCTATTGACTCTATTGGGAACTGGATTGTTACTAAAACTTGAAAACATATATCAACAAACAGGGCTAAATCATCTCTGTGCATTTTATTTTTAACTAAGCATACAATGACAGAGTAATTCAGGCATTGACAAAAGTTAGAGGAAGGAAAATTTCCCTGCTAGACATTCTGCAGGAAACTTTTCCAACATTAAGAAATATTTCCATTGAAATTCGCTCTTCTTAAGACAGAAAAATCAGCTGTTGTTGTTTCTTTTCTTTAGAATCCCCTCAACTGTAATAAAATAAATGGTAACATTTTCTTGAGAAAATCAGAGCTGCATCATAAACCCTGACTGAGTCAGAAGGAATAGAACTTCTTTTTACTCTATCTGTGCTTTAAGCCAGCACATAGCAAAAGATGTTTTTATATCATAAAATTTGTTCTGGAAAGGTCCTGTCCCAAAAAATTGTGGAGAACTGTTTTTCAAGTGGTTTCATTTTCCTAAGACTATCCAATGTGTCTCCCTGGAACTGAAAATTCCTTTACCTCAAAAGGAACCTTTCTTTTTTGGGGGGAAGTATTTGAGAATAAATTAGGTAAATTACTAAGGGCCAGGAAAGTTCATTATTTCTCTAGAAATATAAAGCAATAGCTTTCTGTAATCGTGATCATCTCCCACATAGTATGAATAATGTGCCAATACGCTAGCAACTGAATAATGAAAGACAGTAGGTGCAATTACACTGTGTTTCCTTGGAAGGATAGTCCAGTTTTGCAATAGTGTTTTAACTCACAGCTGTAGTTACTTACCTCACATTTTATAACTTTGTTCATTTCACATACATTTCAGGAAGAAGGCCTGCTCAACCATTTCTGAAAACATCTTAGTCTGTTTATTTTCTTTGAGTAGGCTTTGATTTATAAGTGCGAAATGGCCTGTACAAATAATCAGAGACTTAAAAAAAAAAAAAGAAGCCTAGCAGCTATTAAAATTGCTACTATGTGCCCTAAATGTGCCCTGTGCCCTATGTGCCCTGACACAGCTGGTGAGAGAGCCAACTATGGAAGGCGTCCTGCTGGATCTCTTGTTTGTTAACAGAGAAGGCCTGGTGAGTGATGTGACAGTTGGAGGCCATCTTGGGCATAGTGATCATGAAATGACAGAGTTTTCCATTCTTGGAGAAGTAAGGAGGGGGGTCAGCAGAACTGCTGCCTTGGACTTTCAGAGGGCAGACTATGGCCTGTTCAGGAGCCTTGTTGACAGAGTCCCTTGGGAGGCAGTCCTGAAGGGCAAAGGAGTTCAGGAAGGCTGGATGTTCTTCAAGAAGGAAATCGTACGGGCGCAGGAGCAGACCGTCTCCATGTGGCAGAAGACAAGCCGGCAGGGCAGACCAGCCTGGCTGAACAGAGAGCTTCGGCTGGAACTCAGGAATAAATGGAGAGTTTACGACCTTTGGAAGAAGGCGCAGGCAACTCAGGAGGACTGCAAGGATGTTGTGAGGTTATGCAGGGAGAAAATTAGAAGGGCCAAAGCCCAGCTGGAACTTAATCTGTCTGCTGCCGTAAAAGACAATAAAAAATGTTTCTCCAAATACATTAGCAACAAAAGGAGGGCTAAGGAGAATCTCCATCCTTTATTGGATGTGGGGGGAAACACAGTGACAGAGGATGAGGAAAAGGCTGAGGTACTTAATGCCTTCTTTGCCTCAGTCTTTAATAGTCAGACCAGTTGTTCTCGGGGTACCCAGCCCCCTGAGCAAGAAGACAGGGACAGAGAGCAGAATGAAGCCCCCACAATCCAAGGGGAAAAGGTTAGTGACCCGCTACACCACGTAGACACACACAAGTCTATGGGGCTGGATGGGATCCACCCAAGGGTACTGAGGGAGCTGGCAGAGGTGCTCACCAAGCCACTTCCCATCATCTATCAGCAGCCCTGGCTAACCAGGGAGGTCCTAGTTGACTGGAGGCTGGCAAATGCGATGCCCATCAACAAGAAGGGCTAGAAGGAGGATCCGGGACACTACAGACCTGTCAGTCTGACCTTGGTGCCAGGGAAGGTTATGCAGCAGATCATTCTGAGTGCCATTACACGTCACGTACAGGACAACGAGGTGATCAGGCCCAGTCAGCATGGGTTTATGAAAGGCAGGTCCTGCTTCACTAACCCAATCTCCTTCTATGACAAGGTGACCCACTTAGTGGATGAGGGGAAGGCTGCGGATGTTGTCTACCTTGACTTTAGTAAAGCCTTTGACATGGTTTCTCACAGCATTCTCCTGGAGAACCTGGCTGCTCATGGCTTGGAAGAATATACTCTTCACTGGGTAAAAAATTGGCTGGATGGCTGGGCCCAAAGAGTTGCAGTAAATGGAATCCAGTTGGTGGCCGGTCACAAGTTGTATTCCCCAGGGTTCAGTATTGGGGCCAGTCCTGTTTAATATCTTTATCAACAATCTAGATGAGGGGATTGAGTGCACCCTCAATAAGTTTGCAGATGACACCAAGTTGGGTGGAAGTGTCGATCTGCTGAAGGGTAGGAAGGCTCTACAGAGGGATCTGGACAGGCTGCATTGATGGGCTGAGGCCAACTGTATGAGGTTCAACAAGGCTAAGTGCTGGGTCCTGCTCTTGGGTCACAACAATCCCATGCAACGCTACAGGCTCAGGGAAGAGTGGCTGGAAAGCTGCCTGGCAGAAAAAGACCTGGGGGTGTTGGTTGACAGCTGCCAGAACATGAGCCAGCAGTGTGCCCAGGTAGCCAACAAGGCCAATAGCATCCTGGCTTACACCAGAAATAGTGTGGCCAGCAGGACCAGGGAAGTGATCATCCCCCTGTACTCAGCACTGGTGAGGCCGCACCTCGAGTACTGTGTTCAGTTTTGGGCCCCTCACTACAAGAAGGACATTGAGGTGCTGGAGCGTGTCCACAGAAGAGCAATGAAGCTGGTGAAGGGTCTAGAGAACAAGTCTTATGAGGAACGGCTGAGGGAGCTGGAGTTGTTTAGTCTGGAGAAAAGGAGGCTGATGGGTGACCTTACTGCTCTCCACAACTACCTGAAAGGAGGTTGTAGTGAGATGGGTGTCGGTCTCTTCTCCCAAGTAACAAGTTATAGGACTAGAGGAAATGGGCTCAAGTTGCACCAGGGCAGGTTTAGGTTGGATATTAGGAAAAACTTCTTTCACTGAAAGGGTAGTCAGGCACTGGAACAGGCTGCCCAGGGAAGTGGTTGAGTCCCCATCCCTGGAGGTATTTAAAAGAGGTGTAGATGTGGTGCTTAGGGACGTGGTTTAGTGGTGGACTTGACAGTGTTAGGTTAACAGTTGGACTCGATGATCTAAAGGTCTTTTCCAACCTAAACCATTCCATAATTCTATCATTCTATGAAACAGGTAGCTTCCAGAACATCTGCCCTGAAATACATATGCAAGTTTTGTGTTCAGCAGTAGAATTCTGAACTATGGGGATGGCTTCTAAAATATTTTAGATAATACAAATATAGGTATTACAAATATAAAAAATAAAAAGTTGTTATTCTGCATACTATTGAAGACCACCGTCCAAGAAGCAAGGGAAAGCATATGTGAGATTGAGTGAATGAGGGCTTTTCTTATGCCCTTTAGCACACAGGCCTACTGGTGATGTTAATACCTGTCCTGTTCTTCCCCCACAGTGGGGGAACTATGGCTGATAGCAGATGCCTTGGGACAACTACTACAACAAGGCAAATACCTAATGATTCTTTTCCAGAGTACCCCTCCAGTCCTTCTATTTCACAATCGTTTGCATGCCAGCTTTGGCATACTTATCATCTTGCAGTAGGAAGTTCCACTTCTGAACTACTCATTGTGTGAAGAAATGTCTTCTTTATTCTTAAGTGTAGCATCCACTCTGGAGTGCACAGGTATCAAAATTACCTTTAGAAAAGCATATCAAATTACTTCCTCAAAGATGTCTTTTATACATTATCAACCTCACACTTTTGTTTTCCTGTCTTCTTAGCTCTTATATGGCTAATGCATATTAGAATATTGAATTGTGTTGGCTCTTAACAAACACATTTGCAGTGGCAGGAAAATAATATCAGTCCTTACTATTATTATTGTGCTTATTATTTTGATTTACCTTTTGTTGTAGCTTACTAAACTAAAAGTAATCCTATCAACAATGCTAATACTCTAAAAATATTTCTTTTTTCTTTCTAACAAACGGGTCACTGTAGCTTCATTGGTTAAAGAGGAAGCTGTATAAATACACTTAGTATCATTTGCACACAAGTTTCTCTGGTATTTTTGCAGATATGAAGGTGCACAATAGAGTGAAGACCATCATCCTAACAACACATACTCTAATAACTGGTAGCTAGGCTGGGGAAAGCAGCTAAGTAGACTGTTGGAAAGACAGATCTGTAACACTGAGTTCGGGATCTACTGTTCTAGAAAGGATGAGTTTAAGAAAAAGACATAGATTTTCACATTTTGGGCCAAACCTGGAACCCATTGCTCTCACTGCATAGTAATTTCTCATTCAATCAAAACATCACTGGAAAAAGGTATAACTTCAAGGTTAGCGTGGATAAACTATTCACTTTCCTTCCTTAAGTGTGCAGTTGTTTCCAGTTACTCTGTTTTCCCTGAGCCATGCTTACTACAGTAGTAAGTACCTTACAAGTTAGTACAAGTACCTTAATGGTACCTTAGAGTACCAGTAACTTACTATATGGTACTTCCTGCTGAAAACAAGATTAGCACTTCTGTCCAAGGGTATCAGGTTAGGCTGCCATGTGATGGATTAAGAGATTTTATTAAATGTGACCTGTATTGGACTTTGAGAGTCTTTCAGAAGATACTGTACACTGTTTAGTAAGCTAATAAAAAGTAAATATCAAGGGATAACCCAAAGTCTAATAAATGAGATTCATCTGGAAAGCCATAGATATAGAAATTGCTCATGTTATGTTAATGGTATTTGATGAAGACAAGACACAGAAATCAAACCTTTTCATTCATGGATTCAGTGGTTGCCAGCAAAGGGCAGAAGTCCACCCTCTGCCCATTTATAACTGGTCAAATAAATAATATATGTTTCTTTCACTTCCTCAGAAGCTTTAGATATTAATCAATCACAGCTACAAGCAGGACATCAGGAAAGATGTGGTGAATGGCATTATGCCATTCAGCAAGGCCTATATAGCTCACTGCAGTAGGTTTTGCCTATTAGGTTTCAGAATCAGGACAAGACTTTGGAGATGTTTCCCAGACATCAGGGAGGTGTCAGCACAGGTCATGTGGGCTCAGCTCATGTGATTTACTTCTTACCACTTCAGGAACTTAAGATGCTGGCAGCTTTTTTGTCCTCCCCACCTTAGGTTTCTTTCTATTGTTTCCCTCTACATCACCTGAAAACTCCTCATTTTAAAATATGCTTGTTACCACTAGCTGACTTGACTTATTGTTCTATTGTCCACAGATTTGTCTGCTGAGTATCTGAGATAATTTCTCAGGCAGGACTGAAGTGTCAATTTTCCCTTGAAAAATGCTTCATTAAAGGGCAATGATGAAAGCTTTTCCAGCAAGAGGAGAAATGGCTAACAGTAATAGAAAATTAGGTTTTCAACTACACCAAAACTGAATGGAAAATGAAGGATGTAAAACACTTGGCATTATCACAGAAGGGGAATTTGATGTGAATGTGAAAAGCCTAAGCAGGTGCTGAACTGGCAATTAATGTTATATGGACAGATTCCACAGGGATGGATTTTATACTGATGGATAAACCAAGAAAACCAAGGAGAATTAACAGATATAAACAGGCAAAGATTCAGTGAAACAACAGTTGTCTTCAGGCCTCCCATCTTATAGCAAAACAAAAAGAAGACATAATGGCTGCAGTTAAAGCAGGATAAGTTTGAATTCAGTCGGGTGTTAAAGTTAAAGCAGAGTCTAAGAGAGAGTGCTTTGTGGCAAAGGCCCTTAGCAAGAGATATCAGAAATATAGAAAGCAGGGCCTGAGGGATGGAATATTTATCAAATGAGTTTAGTAGAATTGCTGTCCACTGTACAGTGAGGATTTCTTGGATTGCTGAGTATGACATCAGTCATCTGAAAAAGAAACAGCTTTGGAATGGCACCTCATTTCTGAAAGTCACAAAACAGATACCTGGAAATTTCCTTAGAGAGGAGTGGGATGGGGTTGGGAGACTGCATAATCTGTCCCATTATGTACAAAGGAGAAAAAATAATATCTAACAAAAGAAATGGGTGTGTTATTGCCATGCTTTTATCGGGAGGCTGAAATATTCTGTTTCCTAAGAGTGAGAGGACTCAATAATATCTGTTACATATTCTCCTCCAAGGATACCTAAAGTACAAATTAATTGTTTAGAGACTAAAAGACTTAACTTCTACTTGGAAGCTTGAGTTTCTGTTCCAACAGACTTACTCAAATACTTCCTAGGCATTGCGGTTAGATTGTTAACATTTAGCAATATTTGATAATGACACAAGAGATGAACTACATCATTTCAAGTATGCCTGTTCCTCTCTCCTTCAGGCCACAAGCTTGTAAAAACTAAAGTTATACCAGAACTTTTATAAATGCATTTTCATAAATGCATTTTTTATAAGTGCAAACCTGTGTGAATCTATAAAATAAGTAAAGGAAGGGGAAATGATATTTTGGTTGTCAAAACCAGTAACACTGATGCAGTGTAATACAAGTAGCATGTCTGGCAGCAGGTCAGGAAGGAGGGAAGAGAAGGAAAGGTTCCAGGACTAGAGTAAAGAAGAGAAAGTGGGCTTGATCAAGGTCAGAGGAAACAAACAAACAAACAAAAAGATATGACATGAGATTAAAGAGAATAATCTTACAGAAAAGCTGAATTGGAAGAATATTTTTTTTTTTTTTTTTTTTTCTGGAAGGCCCTTGACCTTAACCATTTGCAGGTAAAGTCAGTCAATATTAAAGGTCGGAATGAGATGTTTTCATGAAGAGGGGATGATTAGCTTATGCTCACTCACCATGTGGTTCATGCTTTTCAGAATAATCTGTGCTTCTCTTTTGGCAAATATATGAATCTATAATAAATGAGCTAAAATAAGAAACTCTAAAGCCCTTTCCATTTCCTGTACTGTAGAAAACAAAAGCAATAATGAAAAATGAAAGTGCTGATGCACTAAATCAAAACAAGCAAATTAATGACCTCTCAAATTTAAAAATAAAATTAACTCATGAAGAAAAATATCTTTGCTCTCCAAATTGGTGTTACACATTGTGAGGTTTAAAAGAAATCTAAATTTCAAGAAAAATGAGGATCTGGAGGTATGCTCTAAAGTTTTGTCTAGCCTTCATAAGCAAATCTACTCTCAGTTCAATTACACGGTTGTCAAGACTAACGTGAAGCCAACCTTTCTTCCCCTATAATGCAGTTGTGACAATACCATGCCTGTATTAATATAAACACTTTGATGATTTTCAGTTTTAGACTATATCGAGACTCTTTTCCAATGGACTTTATTTCTTTCTGCTTCACAATCCTGATTTCTTTAAAAAGACAGTAAATTCTACAAAGAGGTTTTCTTTTTAATAGACCTAAAATATTTTGATTTCTGCCATTTAAATAAAGAACAGAAACTACATGGATTTGAGCCAGAACTTTAACTCCTTTTAATGGTCATTTAGAATAAACATATCTTTTTAGCACTGTTGTGTTAATTTGGTAATTTTCATGTGCTCCAAATAACAGTCTTCTACAAGCAGCCATGGAAACAAAGCTTGTTGTGTTCTCTAAACACAGCATTGTCTTTCAAAGTAGCAGGCAGGCTGAACAACTCCTTGGGGAATTATTCTCTGCCGGGAAGGTGGCAGAAGTAGTGAGGTGAAAGAATGTAAAAAAGTGGGATAAAGCAAAAGAAGGCAAATAAGATGGGTAAGGGAGATGTAAGCTGTTCCATAAATAAAGTCACATGGAAAAAATACATAATGAAAACCTGCATATCTTAAACCTAGCAAAAGAAAAAGATCATAAAAAATGGTGCAAGACACAAAATTTGGAAATGAGTTTGATAAAAGATTGCTCATGAAAAAAGATTCAAGTGGAATTCTGGCAATGTGAAAGGTTAAGACATTTTTTAAATTGTGCTATAAAAGCATAAACTAGATGTTGAAGGTGGAAAAATCCCTACTTTGACTTATAGACTAATGCACTCTGGAATTATTTTGCTGAGAAAATAAATGTTGTATACCATATACATTACTGCGTGCTATTTAATTAACTATGAAAATAATCATTAAGTAGCTTCTAGACTATCCATATCCATTATGAAATGCATGTACATACATACAGATATTATTTTTCACCTAGGATGAACAGCCTTCAATTATCTCCTCCTACTGTGCATACAGTAATGCACTACCATATGAAAAAAAAAAAGTCAGTGAGAACCAGTGACTGGAAGTTTAAGTCTGTACCATCCAAGTACATATACAGTACATTTTAAACACAATTAACTATTCAGAATATCTAAGAGCCAACTTCTGGACTCTGTATCTTTTTGTTTCAAAATAAGGTTTAATGATATTAAACGTCATAATTTGAAGCATCTCTCATTTTTTTTTCCTTCCTGACAACTCCATTCTAGCCTCATTATGTCCATTTAAGCAGTAAGAAGAAGCACTTGTTGCCTTGATCAGTGGTAGTTCAGATCAATGTACTATAAGAAAGTAATAGTTTTCATGCATGTGCTGTTTATTACATGTTAGATGCAGTTTAAGAAGAATGACAAGGAAATAATGACAAGGAAATAATTTCATAAAGATGATATGGAATATAGCAGCAGTCATCACAGGTAAAACAAGGTTATCTTATAGTCAAAGAACAAATTGCCAGTTAACAAATGCTTATACTATAACGATAAAAAGTGAAAAGGGGATCATGACTACTAGGATAATATTTGAACATAACATCTGTCTTGAATGAAGTTTCAAAGACTTTTTTTTACTGGTGGAGGTATGGTAGACTCTCTTAAATACATAATTTGGTGTATTTTCCCCCATTAAAATATTCCCAGGCAACAATGGCTTTTATTTAATTTAAAAGGAAAAGAGCAAACAACCCCAAATTTCTTTCTTTCATCAGATTCCTACTTTCAGTTCTGACTGTATGACAAAGTCTCTATTTGTTTGCAGAAACAGTTCCAATGTAAAATTGCCTGAAAATTTTTTATGCCTGGGAGCCTACTCTACATTTGAAAGGTACAAAGAATTGTCAACATCTTTTCTCCAGCTGCACAGTTTAAGAAAGTGAACATATGTGGTTTGTTATTAAATAAAATTCACAAGTCTTCTTGCTCTTACTGGTACCACTTCTTATTTCTACCAATTCCCTTTTGAAGAAGCAAGTACAGATATATTGTATAAACAGACCATCCACTTCAAAAATAAGAAGCCATTCAGAATAGACTAAAATTTGATGAGATGGAAACAGAAAAGAGCACCTCAGAGCTTCTCTTGTTTAAAACTTTTTTCTTTCAAAAATATGTTAACTGAACTGCGACATTGCTTTAAAGAATGGCTAGTCTATACTTATACCTCTCATATTTCTTTTCTACTCCTACATTTGATAAATAAATAATAAAATAATTTTATCATCTCTTTTCAATCATCCCATTTGAGTCTTTAAGCACTTATAAATACCATTTAATGGCAAGTCAAAGATTACTCTATGTATGTGGAATTGATTTTCCTTATTCAGCTTGTGGCTTTGTTTGCTTTGAAATTTTTTTTCCCCTTCAGTTATAAGTGCAAAGCTAGGGAATAGTTATTTTCCCTTGTTATTACTAAGAAAAGGTTAAGGAAGTATTCTTCAATATATTTGTGCAGATGAGTCCGAGTAGAAGTTTATCTCCAATGTAACCGATAAGAATTAAATGAGATTTTTTCTTTCTGCCCCAAAGAACTGACATTTTATCTTGGAGTACGGTGGTTTTTATGAACATTCTTAGAACCATCGAGGTCCACCCAGATCCTTTGTCTTCCCAGGGATATAAGCTGTCCTTTTGCCCCTTTTTTAGGTCTCAGTTATAGTGATGTAAATCTTGACTAAGGCTCAGCCACACCATTACGGAAACTATACAGAAAGACAAAAGCTCTCCCAATACAGTGGAAACTCCAACAGAAGAAAGTCAGTTTCTCAACTGGTACATGATCACCTGTAATACCATTGCTCCACTAAAAAGCCATGGGCTCAAAGTGATAACGTGGCATCCGCCTAATTCTGTATACCATGCAGAGCTTCCAGCCTTGGAGAACTCTCTCGTACATCAGAGAATGCAGGATATAGTTCTATTAAAAAAAAAAAAAGGGAAAAAAACAAAGAAAATAAAAGAAAATTATTTCTTTTGCAGTGTGATCAATATAGTAGATTTTGACCAATGATAAGAAAAATATTTTTTTTTTTAATTTTTCCACTTTTTCATACAAATTACCCTCTAACCAAAATGAACATAATCCCTGACATCTATCAGAAATTTGTTTTCAGCACAAAAATGGGAAGCCATGAGATTTCTTAGGTAACCAATACAGAAAAACAGACATTTAAAGAGAGTATGTCCCAAAGATTCCAAAACGAACAGGAAAAAATCTTCTGAACTGAATAGCAAACTGTACTTACAAGCTTTTACCAAGAGTTTTGTCAGGGCTCCGAGTGCACCAACAAGCCCTAATGGACCAGCCTCACCTGGAACATACCTTCATGGCTCTGTCCATGGGTCCAGGTGCAACATTTAAGCTCAGTCCTCGCCTGCAGTCCCTGCCTGAGCTGTGATGTCGAAGTGCTGGTCTGCAGCTCTGTTGTGCTTGGGCCAGGCCATGGACCATGTTGATCCTGACCAATAGATTGCCTTCCTGGCTTGACCTCAACCTGCCTTTTCACCACGGTCCTGACTGGCAGTACCTGGACCTGATCATGGCCTTCATGGTAAGTTCCCAGCTGGACTTTGAACTTTCCTCCTCAGTACAAACTTGGCTGATGATCTTGACTCTAAGTTGAATGTGGCTGTAATCTCTGGGCCCATCTTGCTCCCTTCACTCAGGCTGAAGGGCTGGGCCTTGGTTGGTGAGGTCCCTGCCCTGTTGGCCATCTGACTCCTCTCAGCTCCCATCCCTTAAGGAGTAGCCCTGCTCCTGCTGCTCCCTGACAGCTCACTTGGGCTGTCTTGAGCCCTGAGCCAAGCACTGTGGAGCCTGGTCTGTGGCTGTGCAGGGGCGTTCACCTACGAACCCTCCCAGCCCAGCTCTGAGCTCTGATCTCCCCACAGCACTGATGCTTTACTCAGTCCCAGGCTACTGAGAAAACCCCTCTGGGTATTGCCAGTGGTGGTCTGTGCTCCCTTCCCCTTTGGGCCTGAGACCATCATAACTGAGCTTGAAGTCTCCCATGCCATGTCTCTCTTCTTGATTCTTGTCACTGCTCTGGCTCTGTCCTCTGAAACAGCCCATAGATGACCCATGGTGATTAAATCACTCAGGTTTGAGAGTTGCTCCATTCTATTATTCTCTATCTATAGAATAATATAGATATATTATTCTCTAGAGAGAGAGTATATATTTGTTATTTATTTATAAATATATATACATTATACATGTTATATTTAAATATAAAATTCTATTATATACAAATAGCTGTATAGTAAGTAGCTGTGTCTTGAAGGAAAGAATGAGAATGGAAATGCATCTCCTTTTTTGCTCAACTTCCAATTAACTTGTGGTTAATCTGCTGCACTGGTACCAGAGAGAGCTTCTGTTTTTTACACCTTTGGCAGCTTTGCTCAGTCTTTTTTTTTGGGGCAGGAAGAGGGGGGAAGGGGGCTGTCTCTCAATTATTGTTTTGACTAGCCCGACACTCCGGGCAATCTTCTGGCTCATAACTAATTTGACACCTAGAAATGACAAAAATAGTGACCCACAATCATCACCGTAAAGAAAGATCCTTAACTGAAAAAGCTGGCCACTCACATTAACATCCTGTCAACAGAAAACACTGATAATTGGAAAAGAGGGAATGAAGATGCCACAGCAATAAACAAACCTGAGCTTTGAACAGTAATGTAGTGACTGTAAGCTGAAAACCTGATTTTAGGTGTAACAGATGAGTGTAGTCCAAGAGCGGTGGACCTAGAAGAGAAATTATGAAGACTCATTTAAGTCAGTGAGAAATGGATTATGAGAACCATGGTGGACAACATTTGCTTTATTTGTTTCTGGATTTGTAGGCTAGAGTAAATATTTGAGAGGATTCCTCTAGGGGCAAGTGATTGGTCTTTTTCCCAGGTGAGGCTGAGCAAGCTTAAGCGGAAGTTTAGAGACAATTCAGGAGGAGTCAAATAGAAGAAAGGAGCCAGAAAGTCACAGAAAAAACAAGTGGGAACCAGTGCAGAATAGTTACCTCTGCACTTTGGGTAGCTGGTATAGAGTTTGCTGCAGCTCAGTAAGCCACTGAGACCACTGACAGCCTGAATGCAAGGGCACACTGGAGGAATTGTTTATAAACTTTATATTACTGGTATTCCATGTGACCTAGTCACTTTGAGCTTTCTCTGTTTAAAAACTTAGATATTTCAGTTTAGATTCCAAGAAAGTAATGCTTTTTTACTTTAAAAGTTTTGTGACCTTTTCTGAGATGCTCAGTGTGAAGAAAGGACAGGCAAATAAAACCCAGCTCAGGACTAATAGCAATGATGTTAGAAGATGAAACATCATCATCAGAGGCAACAGTCTTCTGTCTAGAGGGTGATAAACACTTAGAATACATTAGCAAACATCTGCCTGTATGTGAACTATAGACGTTCTAATTATCTAGTCTCTCTAACTACTCTTTTTGGTTTCTTGGAGCATCCTAGGGAACCAAAATCCATTAGGAATTTATGCATAAATATGCTCTGGATAAAACAGTTAGAAGCTGCTGGTCACAATCTAAGAATTTAGCTGTAACAGGCACAGAATATCAAAGTTTGTCTTTATGACTGGTTGAAGCTGTGTTCATTGCAAGTTAAACCAGTCACTACAGCTCATCAACTAGTTTTAAACTGTTTTGTTTTCTTTTTTTCTGCAACTAGCCAATCAATTATAATGAGATTTCCAGTGAGTATTTAGTAAAAATTTCTACAATGTATGGCTGAGCTTTGAGGGTTGGGATAGGAGTGCTTATTTAAGGCCTAAAAATATGAATAGTAGAAGATGGCAGGAATAATAAGACTACAATATATTAACATCAGAACAGTATGCTTGCACTGAATTAAATAAGTAAGAAAGAACCATTACATAGTATTAAAATCCAAATATCTAAAAGGGCACTGAAAATTATATAGGAAATGTTGACAGTATAAATTTTTCATAAAGTAGGATAGAAAAATCAGAATTTGTTGCCTATTGATGACTGCTATTTAGAGGAAGAGCTCTCTTCTGTATTTGAGGCTCATCAACAGATGGATCTAGCCTGAGCTTCACCTATCAAAATGAGCCAATGTGTATATGAGTTGGCAGAATTTGACCTATGTTAGTTTACTGAGTATGCTCTGTGTTATTTTACAAATTGGTTTGATCAGTCTAGAATATGAGTTACTATAGCTCATATTCTCGGAGCTACTATTCTTTTTTGTTAATTCCATGTTATTTAAGTATTAGCTAACTGAAAGAAAATAAACACAATATCAGGTTTATAAACCAAATTAAAAAAAACCTTTCACTAATGTCACATAATAAATACTGATTAAAAAAAAGAAAATCTTTTGGAGGTAATAAAAAAAAATACCTTCTGTATGAGTCTTCCTTTTTTATGGCTCATTTTGACATAAACTCTGTTTTTGCGTCTGCTAAGATGGAATATTTGAGTCTCCTTTGTTAAGTTATTATGCTGGGAGTTTATTGTCAAGAAATTCTGATTTGTATTTTTTTTTTCCCCTCTCTTGAACTTTGGTTTGGATTCAATCAAAATGCATGTACGGAAATTTGAATGGAGTTTGTTTCATTATTTTCATTATATATATGCAACATTGCAAAACCAGAAAGAGCCTGTTCTCGTGTAAGAATTGTGCTTATGGGAATAAGGAGGGAATTGTTTTATGTTAAGGTTCATTAGTGACCAAAAAATCAATTAAATTTGATTCTTGCATGCTTAGTTTTATTGCTTTCACTGAACCAGACTGTTTGTTTTTAGCTGAGAGGGTCTATTTGAGAACTTCTATGTGAAGCAGATTTGCATTTTCTGGATATGTAAGTAAACAAAACCAAAGTCCCTTCTACAGGAACATTCATTTTACAGGAAAGAGGCATATATTAATTGCTTAAATATGTACATTATATTTCTTTAATATTTCATAGCTAACTTAATTTAACACTGGTCTATAAAGTGATTTCTCTCCAGTTAAAATGAAAATGAAAAAAAAAGAACTTAAGAAACGCTATTTGCTTGAAGAGATTCAAGAGAACCATGACAGATCTCAAAGGTGGCACTTAGCCTGAGTGCTAAATGAGAATTAATCTATCATCTGGTCATATTCCTGTAAAAGAAACATGAGTGGTTTACATAGGAGTCTTCTTGCACAGTTCTCTACAAGGTTCAAAAAAGAGTAGTGATTTCTAATAATTGATGAGATATGCAGCAGCTACCTAGTGCAAACAAACAAACAAAACTCTGAAAAGCTAACATCATTTCTCACTTTGTCTCAGAAAGTTATTTACCACCACAGACAAACAACAGAAGTTTCAACCTCATCCTGAATCTAGAAAAACTTGTTCTAGGTCAGCACAGAATCAGCAACACTATCTTCATACTATGTATATAGGATTTGAATTTTAGGAGTCTGAAGTCTATCTCCGTCCCCAGATGTTTTAAATTTGCATATAAATAAGTCATCTTATCAAAGAAAATCTACGATGACTCAAGTCATAAGCTAAAAATGTAACAACACTTCAAAAAAAGATTTTTATTATATATTTTATACTAATATATTTATATTTGGAAATATTCAGTTGGAAATAAATAAGTAATTGGACTTTAAGTTATCACCAGCATTTCAAAGTGTATAGACATTTTTGTGAATTTTAACAGCTGAGGGCCCTAATTTTCAGAGGTATTTTTCTGAAAAGAAAAACATATGAAAGATTGATTTGGGCACCCCAGAACTTTAGTGACTCTCAAAAGTTCACAACTAGATTTTTCTTCATGTGAATTCAGTGTCTATTTATTTACATAGCCAACTTCTTTATCATTAGTATTTACTTAATTGTCTAAATACTAAAACCCTCTGTAAGTTGAAATATCCAATACAACTTGGCTTGGGCATTTCCTTCACATTAAACCCTGAATTGAAACAAACCCTTTGGAACATGGATGTGCATCTATACTGAATTTAAAACTTGCTTTATGGTTTTATCAGCTGTTTTCAAAATCTGAAAGGAAACCATTAACTGGAACTTCTTGCTGATCACTGTTTAGAAAAGAAAAAGAAAACACTACTGAAGTACCTTCCATTTGACAACTGTCCTGTACCAATCAGTAGTTCAGCATTCTTCAGGTTGATAATTCTGAGGAGGAATTTGTAATTCCAAACTAGCTGGAGTGTGAATAAGGTTTCACTTACCTCAAAACTAAAGATATCTTTCATAATAGATTTTTAGTTAAAGAATTTTTTGGACCACTTCAAATAACACTTTTTCCCAAGCCCCCCCTCCACTTTTTTTTTTTTTTCTTTTTTTTTTTTTTAATTGTGATGATGTCTAACACACAAGTTCCCTGGTCACATATTCTTGAATTATATGTATTCTGTCTGGTCAAAATAAAATAAGTTTTAGTTTTCTAGGCAGAGGTTCAAACTTGTTCAGCGTCTTGTCATCGCTTGTCAGTAGAGGGCAATACCTATCAATGTGGTTACTGTACAGGCGGAACTATACAACTAACTGCAATACACTCAAAGGAATGACATTCAGTCAGAAATTATTCTTGAGGCATCTGAGTTTTGCACCGTTTCAGTTATAAGAATTCAGTTAATAGTTGAAAAGAGGCAGCAATCTCATATCTCAAAATGTGACGAGGCAAGATTAAAAGTTCTTAAATAAAGATGGAGATAACCTATTAATTCTCAGGCTCTTTGTTAAGCTGGGAGATTCACTGAGGCATTCAAGTATGAGAGCTCTTGTTCTATATTGCATAATATGATCCAGCATTCAAGGCAGTGGCTGAGATTAGAGTGTTTTCCAATAGTGAAGATTAAAGGCTGTTTTCTGTAGATTGAAATGGTTTAGTAGTATCCTGTTTAAGATCTGTCACAGTTTTTAACTGAGTTTTGTAAAAGCTGTATCTTCATTTTCACTAATGCTGTCTAAAAATGGTATGGGAGAAGTCCAAACAAATACGTGGATTAGCATAACACCTACAGGTTACACAAAGAAGCAGCAAAGGCCTATTTAATCTTAGCTTTCACTTTTTTGAGTGGGGGGAATAGTCACCCTTTACTTTGAAAATTTCAATTCTTTTTCTGTTACTCTTTTTTTAGACAAATTTAACAAAATAATATTGAGCATATCTCTAATTCAATTTCTCAATTTAACTAAGCAACATGTTTTTCATTACTCTAAAGAGGATAAAATATTGGGAATATTTTACTAGCTGTAAATAAGAAGAATTTTCTGTTCTTTCAAATATTTTACTGTATTTAGAAAAAATCAAACTAACCAGTTGTTAACTCAAAAATGTCTTATAATTCTCATTTAGTCTTAAAACTAAGTGTGCTTAGAAGAATTATACTATTAGTATAATGCTGTCAATTCTACGGTCTGTTTAATGGAATTTTATGAAAGGCTGAAAATGAATGGCTACAGCCCTGGGGCTGGTTCATTGTTTTTATTTTTGACACAAAAAATAAAATTTCAGTTGTGCAATTATACTCATACCAGTGCTGGAAAACAGGGAGGCTAAATTCATTATGACTACTTACACTTTCTAGAATGGGAGCACACTAATTCACCTGAAAAAATCTATTTGAAAGAAATCATAAAAGAGTAGTCTAAAACTACTCTTGGTAAATCGATGGTTAGAATCACTGTTTACTTCAGCCTAGAAGGACGAGATAAGAGATAATGTATGTAGACACATCTAAACTACAACAGTTGAAATATTAGGGTGAAGACCAGACATTAAATAAGAAGGACGCAGATAGACCTCTCTTTTCTCATTATACAAGTTGACATAAAAATCTAGGAAGGATTGAGGGGTTCGTCAATTCTCTGTAGCTTGAAAATGCTCACTACTCAAACTTGAGGACCAGACCTTTGACGTGTGTGAAGGAGATGTCCTTGCAAGAGTGAAGATGCCTCAGTGTTCATCTGCCCGCCTGGTCAGTACCATGGTCAAGTCTCTCTGCCTTTGTGCCTCATCAGATATGCACGGGAATGAGATCTGAAGCAACTAAGGATGCCATTCTCCTCTTTAGTCTCTGCATGATTCTTATTGACTTTGTTCTGTGCAGAATTTGCTGGAAGTTTAAGACTAATGGCTGTATAATCTTATGGGTTTTAGGATGACTGCATTGACATTATCTCTTTATACAGAATCATCTGTCTGATGGGACAGAAAGCAACAGATCAAGACAGCTAGTTCTGTCTCAAGAAGAAGGGCTATCTGGGATTATGGGCACCACAGAACTGCTCCTTGGGAAGCAGCATGCTTCAAGAAGATGGAAAGACATGTTCCCTGAGGGTGAGTATCTGCAGATACTATTTTTAAAATGATTCCTTTTAGTAAACTATTTAAAAACATGTGCGAGCTGCTCCAGGAATGTAAACATGTATTACTGAAGCTGCTTTTAATTTGAAGGAAAAAATATCATCAATTAATTGTAATTTCCAGTTTATTATTCTAATTTCTTTATTTCCTGTGGAAGAATCTCTACCCCTACCCTGCTAATGTAGAAAGTCTTTCTTTTCTTCAGTAGTTGCTTTAATGAGCTAAATTGCATATTTTTAATCAGTGCAGTGTGCATAATGTAGAGCATAAAATACTGTGCTGGGTAACAGCATTGGTCTAAAGTTGTTCACAGAAATACAAGCTTGTTATTTTCATTCTGAAGTAATGTAATTCAGCTGAATATCACTGAGGTTTAGGCCTACCCCATTTCTTCTGACACAAACAGGAAAGAAGTAACTTATATGATGTCTGATGTTGAAAATCTTTGACAGATAATAGTAAAGTAGAAAACTAAGTCTGTTCTACATGTTTTGATTGCTGATAGGCAAATATTTGACATATTTTTGAATTGTAAGTTTCAATTGTCATATTTCTCTCCAGAAGTTAGATACCACTAATATAAATGATAAGGTACTTAAAATAAAGAAGATGAAATTAAATAGAATTTATAGCGTTAGGCAATGTTCCAGAACACAGAAATCAACAGATCTTCTGTAGCCCAAGTGTGCTTTGCGTCAGAATTCCAGTTTCAAGGATGAGAGAGAAAATGATCCATAAAGTTTGTTTTTACTAGTATTAAACCTAAAGGTGGTTTACGATTCACTAGGACCCTTGATTGCACAGAAACTGAAGGTCCAGTAGTTATTTGGGAGGTTCCGTTTTCTTAGCAGACCATGCCAATTTCTCTTTAATTATCAAAGAGGTTAAAACCACAAAATCTGACAGATTGTTAGCTGAACGCAACACAGACAGAGGGCACCATTCCATTCAAGCCAGTTTTGGGGAAGTTCTGTTGCACCATATGCTAGAATCAGTTCAACAGCTAATTAGTGCTTATTATAAGACAATCACTCTCTCAAGGAAATTTCTTATGGATGGTCACAATTACAGAGGGAGAAGAAAGAAGGAATATAAATCTGAATAGCATATACCCTCACTGACTTGTTTACTCCAGTCATAAATAAAGGTCAGCATAGTAAGCCATCTTGAATAACCTTTCAGCTCAATCCCAGTAGTCCTGACATTCCTGGGCTGTATCTGGAAAATAAATATTGAATGCTGTAGTGAATTACAGCTTTTTTCCTCCTTTTTCTTAACAGTTGTTGTGTAAAGAATGGAGTAAAGTTGATTATGCAACTGAGTTCTTATCTATTAAATTAAGCTAATTAAAAGAAAAGAAATTGCAACAGCGATTTACAAAAGTTTAGAATTATCAGCCCAAGAAGAAAAGTGATTGTTATAAACATGAAACATAGCTTACTTTCCGATAGTCTTATACATTAATTTTAGTTTACCAGGCAAAAGCAAGAAGCTGAATGCCAATATTTTTATAGGGCAAAAGCAAGAAAAAGGTGAAGAAAGATGCTATGATATGCTGATATTATGGTATATGCTACCTGTTTTCCTGGGACTTAATATGATTCTCATCAGAATTTTTAAGACTTATCTATTCAAATAGGCTGTTGAGGTTCAGGCTTTACAATCTCTCTCTCTGAGGCATGCCTTCTACATAAACAAACTGATATGCAAAACACTTAAGTAGTCTTGACGTTCAAAGAAATTGTTAGACTGAGAACTCTAATTACACAGGCTTTGGGAAGGAATAATTTGGTGTGCAACAGATGTAGAAGAGACCTATTAGGATGATGAGAAGAAGAAAGAGTTAGTTATTGCAAGAATGAATACGTGCCTGTGTGGTATTTCCTAGGCATATGTAAGCAAACTCTCCTTGCAGCCTAGTATGATTGGAAACCACGCAGCTATATTGATAAAACTGTTTATGACCCCAGACTATGTCTGTTCACACCAAGAACAGGCAGGGAAAACCCTCATGAGACTACAAAACTTCTCAAAAACGTATTCTGGAGAACCTTAGCCTTTTTTATGTCCAACCATTTTGGCACAGCAAAATAAAGCCTGAGGAAGAGTTGACTTTTTTTATTAGGTACAGCAAGGAGGGAAGTTTCAAAACAGTCTTTTGGTAGAGCATCAGAGCTAAAGGTCTAAGATAAATTTCATCATTTTTCAAAAGAACTCTACCAGAAAGTAAGTCCTTTGATTTGGTTGGTTGATTTTTGATTTTGTTTTCTTCAGAAGGTGGTTTCACCAAACATCATAATATGGCTTTCTGGAATAAGTTAGAGTTTTATTTTCTATTTTTTGTCGTGGACATACTAAGGTGATTTCTAAGCACAGTCCATTATGAGCTCCTGCAAAATTTCTTAATATGCACACGTGTGACCACTTCAAGTAGAATTCAAATAATAGTGTCTACTAGCTGCTTAAGCTGCCTCTGTTCAACCAATAAAGGAACTTAATTTCCCTGAGCAGATGAAAAAGACTCCTGCTCTCTAAACCAACTGTGTCTGACAATGTATTTGAATGCATTGCATCTCTGCAGTAAACCTCATGCTTTAGAAAACCAAATGCACAACATTTGCAGGCATGCATCTTGCTGAACATGCATGGTGTGATCTCTGTGTGTACATTATGTTCAAGACCTCCCTGGAATCCTAGTCACACATGGGATACACAGGTGTTCTTCCAACAACCTACTTGCTACTGAGAAAATACCAGTCAAGAGCTACCTGCCACTGGAACAAATCGTATAGCTGGCATCTATCTTTCCAAAGTACTTCCTCATTCTGCACTCCTGCACAGAATGAATTGCTTTGTTGACATGGAATTTTGTTCTGAGCTGTTGCCATTCCCAAAGTTCCCCCCCTTTTTAAATAACTTGAAATGTGTCAGTCATATGTGGAAGCAAAGGGGAGATTTTGCTGCTACGGGAATGATTCATGTGGCTTATATTATACTTAGGAAGGCCCTGAGACTAGATGTTTCAGGTTAATCTATACATATGTCACTAGAAGAATATGCAACTAGATTTTTAATAAACCCAAATTTAGCATTGTGGTGGGCTGACCTTGGCTAAGGCCCAAACTCCCATCCAACCACTCTCTCATTCCCCCTTCTCAACAGGACAGAGGGAGAAACTAGGATGAAAAAGCTCATGGGTTGAGATAAAGACAGGGAGATCACTTACCACTTACCGTCTTTGGCAAAACAGACTTGACTTGGGAAAAGTAATTTAATTTGTTGCTAGTTAAAATAGATTTGGGCAGTAAGTTCTAGTTGTTGAAGTGTGGGTTTGAAACTGGGACTTCTGTGAAGCCAGAGAGAAGTAGGAGCACAGAAACACCCTTTTCCGAGCATGAGTGACTACAGAGAGGTGGGATTCTCTTCACAGATGTCAACGTTTATCCTCACTTCACAATCATCTCTAGAACCATCAGCTGGTCTCTTCATCAAAGAAGAGAAATCCAGCTCTGGTGACTATCATGCTTTCTTTACATTTTTGGAAGGAAGAGAGAGAGAGACTTATGGAAGAGATGGAAGGAATATTCACATGGAAAGCATGCTGTGTGAGACTAGATAGCTGTTGCTGCAAAGGAAACAGGCATTGCAGTGAAAAGGGATTCCTTCACCAAATAGGCTCTTATATCTGTTTGCAAGAGCAGCCTGACATTAGTGCTGAAATACTTTTGCATGACAATTGTTGTTAGCAAATAGCAGGGCATATCATCACAAAGAGGAGAGTTGCAGGTCTCAGTACAGAATGTTTACGACAACTAGGTATGACTTTGCATGTATGTATGCTTTCCTACATGAAAAAAAGACATGCACCACTTTCAAAATTGATGCTATACATTAATTTGCAGTGATACTGCCATTACAACTCCCAGGCCTCACATGCAGTCTTTGGAAACAATTTCTGTAACTGAAACACAATTCATTAGTATTACATGACAAAACACTACTGTAGCATCAGTCTCAGCATCCATGAGAGTTAATACTTATGCCTCCCTCTCTGGCAAAAAAAAAAAATCACACACATTCAATTCCTATCAAACTTCTCATTCCGGCACTCAGGCTACAGTTTTCCAGATCAACCTTGTGGCTGGCATGTCAGCTGGAGATGGGGGAAGTTCCAGGCAGTCTTCAGTGTAAAATGGACACCATCTGTGTAGGAAAATCTGAAAATCTGAAATCTGAAGGCAGAAGCAGGATGGCCTGGCATGGGCATGGATCTCCACTACTGTTGGTCAGCCAGACTTCTACTAGAACATTTTGTTCACAGGAGGTCTAATATTCATCTACTCACTATGGGAGGTAAGGGTGCATTTCTACAGCAGCAGGCAGTCCAGATACTTGCATAGCCAGAGGAGCAGCCCCTAATCATCCAGAAAGCCTCAATAGCATGTCATGATCTCAATTGCCAGCAACATGACATACCCCAAGCACAGAGCAAACAAGAATGAGATTCTGCTGGCTGTCCTCAAAAGGGATTCTCTTTTGTCCAGGGGAGCACCTTCAGTTGCAGGGAATTCTCCATTTGGTCTTACTCAAAGCTAGCAAGAAAGACCTCTCAGAGAAACGCCAATAACACAACATGTCTCACAGAATATGCAACCAAGCTTCTCTCTGCCCTTGCACACATTTATTTCACCTCTCTCCCATTCCTAGTCTTGGCAGTGGATTGCTGTAGACATGCAACTCTCACTAGCTCTGTCCCAGGGCATTGTCATGCCCACCAACATAAGGGACACCTGCCAATACTTTGAAGGTCATTCTGTTTATGCAGTCCTCCTGGGACATGGTCAGCAAAAGAATGAGTTGCCATCACACCTGCTCTGCAAGCTGTTGTCTTGGGATGCCTGTGAAAAAGATGCGTGTGGAACAAGAGCATTGCACTGCATGTCTCCAGACACTGCGGAGTATAGACTTCCCTGATTTTTTTTCTGCACAAACATACCTAAAGGGGGCAGTCTGAGCTGCAACTGTCAGCCTTAGGACCCTGGTGTGAAAAAGTCACAGCATTCCAAATAAGTCCAGGAGTGTTACCCAGAGGCCAAGGAACTTGAATTCCAATACCAGCGGGAGAACCTGTCCTGCTTGCAGGCAGAGGGACTTGCATAGCAGTGGCAGAAGGGTCAACTTTTCCACTTTGTGCATCATATCTAAAAGGGCCTACATCAAGACTACAGACTACACAAGAACTCTTGATTACTACTGCACAGCCTTGGGTAGTAAAAGCGTGCAACATGTAGAACATGCTAGCATATTAAACTTTTGAGTAGCTTTAGGATCTCTGTTTTGGTGTAAGCAGGAGTTGGACTAAAAATACAAATAATATCAGTACTTAAGCTTCTTCATAACAATCATATTTAGAATAAAAGATTGAGATGAACTTTCACGCTGAATTTGAACCATTTCTGAGCCAACCGTCATCTGTGGTTCAAAAACTCCAACTATCTTAATCCTGCACATTCACACTTTTGTTTTGTCTTGTATTTGAGAACTATGGTAAATACAGCAGACGTAAGTGATTGTAATTATTTAAATAAGAATGCATGTAAAATTAAGCTTCTGGACATCTTCCACTTCTAAAAACTTTTTTATCCCATCAGTACTGAAAAATGACTATATTATCATTTAGCAAGTAAACCAAAGCAAGCATGATGAGCAGTTTCTAATAATTACTGATTTTTACAAGGCTGAGATTTGATAGTTTCCACTTTGCTACTTTCTGATCATTGTGAAAAAATTAAGGATGGTTGCACATATTACTTTCTAGAGCTTGTCAATTCATCAACTGTATTAGATCTCTCTTCTCCCAGAAAATGAATGTTACTTCATATACTCTCTGCTACCTATGGTTTAAGATGCTTGCAACTGTTAATTTATGTAACTGTTGTGCAGTATGAAGACATGTCATTGCACTTCATCGATCAGTATATACATTTGTTTCAACTTTCCAACATAAAAGAGTAAATTGTTTTTACCACTAGGAAATCTGTATGTATCTCCCTGGAATTCAAATTTAAACAGCTTCTTACCACACTTTACATGTCAGACTTGACAAAATTAACTCATTTCTTCATAACAACTGCCATTGCAGAACAGAAATTTTAATGGTGTCTTAGTAATGTGTTTTATAAAAAGAAAAGGCACTGTTCTGACCTTGATAACAGAATTCACAGTAGTTTCAGGCATCTCTAATATTCCTGTGACTGATTATCCTCAAAATGCTTTTACTGAATTTTGCCCTGTCCTTATATCTGCTCCACTAGCGCAGTAATCTATTACAAGAACCTCTTCCCCAATACAACTTTTTTTTTTTTTCCCTTTCTTTTATTGTCTCACAAGAGCAGCTATTCAAATCAGGCTGATCTCTCCCTTCTCTCAAAACCATAAAAACCCTGTTGATAACAGACAGAAGTACATCAGCTCTGGATTGTCCAAGTAAGAAATCACATTTTGTTTTGGTTTGCCTCTAAACAGATGTTAGGGCTTGCATGCTTCTTTATTAAAGAGCCACACAGGTAACAGATAGGGAAACATAAGACACACAGTCATGCTATCTAGGGACTAATCCAAGCAAATCTTCTGCCCATACATTTTTCATCAATTCTCATTTAGAGTAGACAAATTATCTGATTAAATTGATAAAAAAGCAGATTGATCCCATGTGCTATCTCCTATATGCCTTTCTCTCCATATCGCTGGAAAGGCATTTTAATTATGTATGCATTAGTTGGTGCGTGCATGGGGTGGTATTTTTATGTGCAGTCTTACACACAGTTGTGGTTGTCTGAGAACCCTGATGGCACATGACTGAACCTGAAAACTAAAATGTTTTTTACAATGTAATAGTTGCTCTAGTACGTGGTATTATTTCATCCTGTACACTATGTTTCCTGTATATAAGTACAATACTTTTTGAAAGGTGATGATGTCTCCAGGCAGTCGATGTCAAGATGCTTAATGTGTGTAGAAAGCCCCATGAAAACTAATTGCATAGGTGTCACCATAATACAGCTATACCTGTAAACATCAGCAAGGTAAAAACAAATGAAAATTTTGAGTTGCAGATCTCATTGGGGATTTGGGGGAAGCAATGGAAATAAAGCCTGCTAGGTAACTGGGTAGAGAACTACCCTATCTTCCTTAACTACTTCCCAATAAGAAAAATGCTATCCATCTCCTGCACTTAAATATCATCAGTAATGCTAACACAGAAACTCCTGATGTCTGAATAATGTAGTGAACTCTGTTACATTTACATTAAACTTTTAGCTTTGGTCTGTAATCCAGTTTAATGAAGTGATGCCTTTTTCATCATTTTCCAAACTGGCATCAATGATTCACATTAGCATTCTCATCAAGATCCTGAAATACTGTATGTTCATAAAATATCAAAATAATTTAAACATCATGAAAAGAAGCAGGATTAGAATAGATTTCAGAAGTGGAGACTGAGGAGTCCAGCGAAGGGAGATAATTATTTCAAACAAAAATCGGAAAAGAAAAGGGGACATAAAAGCCACATTTTTTGTTTTCAAAATATAATGGCTGTATGTAATGAACAGTCATCATTTAAGTACAATATACTACAAATTAATAGGAAAACACACTGTAAAAATATGTTCATGAAACAAAAAGCAGGATGCAGTTTAGCTAGTCCCCAGAAGAACTAAAATCTACATCATTTCAAAAGAAAAAGAAATCTTTCAAGAAGAACAGTATCCAGAGAAGAAGTCAACCTCAAGAAAGTGAGAGTAGCTCCTCTATCAGGTAGCTTGGTGATAAGTATAGCAAAGATAAACACCAAATGTTCATTTCAGTACCTGTCCCCAGAGGAATATGTACAAACAGTGAACTGTAGAAACAAATTTAAAGACAGTCATTGTCAAAAAATCCCACACCTTTTATAGAAAGAACAAACTAGGACAGGAAAGAAAGGCCAAATTTGTTCCTTTTCCGCAGTAGTACTTATCTCTGTATGTAGCTGTCCTCTGACTGTTCTCACCCATAAAGAGCTGAAAAGACAGTACAAGGATCTCACTAAAGAAAATAGTTTTTCAAAATATGTTATTTAGTATAGAGAACAAGGTAGGAATTTCTAGCCGAATTTATCTGCAACAGAAATTACCATCAGGCTTACCGCTTCCCCTGTTTACTAGAGCTGCCAGTAGTGGATTGTTTGTAGGGATAATTTGACATTTATATGCTTTTACAATTTCTTTGTTTGCAGTCCTTTCCATATGAAATTTTGCTTTGTCTGCTTTCTGCTCCTTTACTGCTGCTCTGCTCTATAATGTAATTCATTTTGATCTCACACACTGGTACTATCACTTATAATCCAAGGTATCTGCTCCTCAGAAGTCCCATCCTGCAATCTTTCTATAAATCTTATACTCGCTTAAGAAGTTTTGGAGCATTCCCCATCTTACCTGCCAGATATTCTGCAGTTAAGGATACATTTCTTGAATGACCAAACAATACATTTCTCATTTGTGTAAGTTACATAGCTAGAAAATTCATTACACAGATTATCATTTTTATCTATATGTTAAGTGAGGCATGATATGAATGAAATTTCAGAATGTGTTCACAACATTTTAGGAATAAAAAGCCATCCTAACCACCTCATCTATCCTTAGACCACATGATTTGCATGTCAGAGGGCAGTAAGGGTGGTACTTCCCCAAAGAGACAATGGAGTGGAGAAACCCATCCTTGAGCTAGGGAAAATGAGTGAGAAGCAAGAAAGAAACCATTATGCTCTGATGCCTTGCACTGCCCATCACCCCACTGAAGAAATGAGGAGGGACTGAGTGTGATGTGTGGTGAAGACAAGGGGAGATGAGACTAGGAAGGGGGTAGGGGAACAGTTGTACTGAAGTTGAGCCCGGGGAAAGGGAAGGAAAGGAGTTCCCTTAAGTGGTTTTTTAAGGTTTGGGGTTTTTTTGTTTTGTTATTTTTCTGAATGTTTGAATCAGTAGTTAAAATTTTAGGTTAATTGAAATTAAATTATTTTAAGTAAAAACCCCTGGTTGATACTGTTTTGCCCATGACAATCAGAAAGAAACAAATGTGGCCAAATATAGGGGAAAGGGGATAAAAGTTGCTGGGTGTAAACAGGCAGCTTGTCTGTAGGTCTGTCTTACTGATCCTTACATTTGACCACTGCAGTCTATCCTCTACTCTTATTAAATCCTATTTCTAGCTACCACATGGGGGTGAGGTATTTATTCTGCGTGCCTCTGTGCAAACACTAGCCAACTTCAGTCCCGACTGACAGGCCTTTAGGTTAACGGATCTAGGCACCTGCAAGGGGATTGGGACCAGAAACCTCAAGAGCTCATGGTTTCCAGGGTCAGGCAGCTGGGGGAGACCTGAGTTTGGGGGTCAGTTACTGGGCAGCTGGGTCATGGAGCCCGTCAGATTCAGCAGCTCCTAACAGTTCATTACTCGATGGAAATCAAGAAAATTTTGTGCACTTCAAAGAAGAGAGAGACGAAAAGACTTCTTTAGTTTTAAAAGAGACTTGAGTAAAACACCTTGAGGAATGTAAACATATTGTAGAATCTGCACATGAAAGGATTGCCACAAGAGAGACATAGTAGTACTAGGTGAAAAAGGAAACATTTTTTATTTCATATTCTTTCTAAACTTGGATTAAGGACCTGATAAGATCACAATAGCTGAATGGTTAAACCAGCAGAACACAGGGAACAGTATCTTGTGATGAACACAGTATGGCAGTTACCTGCTTAAACCAAAATTACTGACGGTGAAATCATGTGTGTATCTGTGCTCGGTGAACCAGAATGAAACAAAATGTAGGCTTCAGTTAGTCATCACCACCCTGACAGAAGCAAAAGGCAGAGAAGGTGGTTTCTGCGTACAAACATTTTAAACCATCTTCTTCCCACCAAAACTGTTGGGACCCTCCTTCTTCACTGAAGGGATATATTGTGACAAAAGCTTTAGGCTAGCTCATAACTAGGTAAAAAAAAAAATCCCTACCTGCCGTACTCGACACAGCATACTTGATTCAACTACAGACTTTACCATCACAGAAAGAAGCAAAATCATATATTTAGTTGAATTGTCTACTGCTACCCAATGGATGTTTATTCTTTTGTAGACCTGGTAGCCAAAAGCGACTTTTGGTGAGTCACTCTTACCTCAGACACAATAACTGGTTTGGAAGACTGCATCTCACAAGCAGCACTTGAGTTCAGAGGTATCCTGATATCCAGAAAATTATCCCTTCTAGTAAGTCTGTTTTCTATTTCATTATTCTCCGAGATGACAGCACATTTGGGAAAAAAAGATTATTTGCCTGTTTTGAACACTTATTTTCCATGAACGCAGTCATGGCAATAGCTTTGCCAAAGCATTGTGCTTTGTTGAAGTACAAGGGAAACAGCTTCACCACTAGAATCTGACCCATCACTCCTCTGTGCTTCCTTCATAATTTGTGCCTTCAATGGGAACAGGTATTAATACTCTACCTGTGACAGCAGCTCAGCAGACTGTCATGTTTAGGAGAAGATCTTGAAAGCAATTCATGCAAATTACATGCCAGCTTGTCGTCTTCAGTAGAAGAGTACATTAAATGTAAGAAAGTCTTCAGCAGTGACAAGTTAGAAGAGTAAATATGAAAAGTTCTTTCCCTGTCATGAGAGAACAGAGAAGGAAGGTGACAAAAGGTAGCAGAAAGTAGTTTGATTCTCGTGAATTAGGTACGGTTAGTAGCAATGGTTAATAAGTCGAAACTTCCAAATTGCCTAGTGCAGTAAAGATGAAGAGGGCAGTAAATCTCAGAAATTAGTAGTACTAATGAGAATACAGAAACTGGAAGAAATATGATGCCATATTAAGAAAAGAAGTAGAGAGACAAATGAAATGGGATAGTGGGGAAAAAATAGATCCTCTTATTACAATCTAAAAAGACTGCATTTAGCAGAGGCACAGTGAATACTAAAAACCTATTAATATTTTATAAGATTATTCTTGTGTGCATTTTGCAAGAAACAAAATGGGGATACCCTGATAAACTTGCATAGGCTGATCATGCTTAGATACTGTATAGACTTGTTAAACAGGGAACTACAGAAAAACCTCTCAGACCCTTTCTGTACCTTCTGAGAGGCAAAGAGAAAGCACCGAGATGTAGGCCTTACCCCAGCTATAGCTGGGAGAAGAACGCATCCTGTCTAGAGGACTGCAGTGGCTGCACTGCTTCTCTCCAAAAAACCTCTCTCTGGAATTAGGCTGTGCTGCTCAATTTATCATAGCCCAAAAGTTAAACCTAGGAGACCATTTCTATAAAGATGATAAAAACTTCTTGTTCCATTTAAAACAGGTGATGGAACAAGATAGATAGCCAGGTCATTCCACGCAATAGTCTGTTTCCTCAGAAATCCTACCTCCAGAAAATCTCTTCTTGTCTAGATAAAAAAGGACTGTGAGGAAGACCCTCTTGGTTTAAAACTTTCCTTCTCTCCTATGTTTTTGGTGTATTTCTTTGTTCCTTGTGGTGACTTAGTGAAAAACCTTCTGCTCTCAGTCTGTACTTATCCTCTTACAAAGGGAGAAGAAGAAAGCGGCATACTGTTGGTCTTTATCATTTATACTAAGTTTAAGTGGATATCTCAAACCTGCGAGGCCACTGAGGCTTGTGAGGCACTTTTCATTAAATGGTTGGGTAGTCAGAGTCTAACTGGATAATTGCATTCTCTCATGAAAATTTCCTGTTAGACTTACACAACTGTGTTCTGATGTTGCTCATTGAGGGCTACCAAATTCCAAGCAAAAGAATTTGTGTATTAGACTAAGCGATTTTTCTATTCAGTCTGCTCAACTCTTATTTAGGTACTGCCATAGATGTGACTAGCACCGAAGGGATCCCTGGAAGGAATTTCTGTGACCCAAGCAGTTTGCAAATTATCAAACAGATTCTGCCTCTATTCCTATCAAAAACCTTTCAGATCAAGAGACAGGACATACTTAAATAAAAGCAACAAACTGGGGTGCAATCACTGACACTAAGGATGGAGTAATCTGGCCTTAAATAAGAATACAGACAGTGAGCCAGACAGACATGCCTAATGGATATCACTCAAAAGATGATAAATTTAAGATTGCCCTATCCATGGGAAATTCTCCAGGTTGATTTATCTGATTAGAATTATGAGCACTGATATTGTGAATACTCTGAGAATTCCTGGTTTAAAAAGAGAGGCTAATGATATCCTGCCCTCCCTCATCACCTGAAAAAAGGAACACGAAGCAAAGCAATTAGAAAAACAGATAATAGAAGTTTTCCTTCCTCATTGTCAAATAGACTTTTTCTCTTCTACACACAAACATTATTTCACTTGTCTCAGTAACCTCTCGTCATCATAATAATACATCCTTTCAGTGTCAAAATCAAAGTGACCATCATAAGAATTCTGTGCTAACAAGGGTGGCAAAAAATGCTATAAATCCTTTTAACTTGTCCAAATATATCATATTTAAGAAAAGTAAATCAATAAAAAGCATCCAAGAAATAGTTTTAACTTATCCACCTCTTTTTTTCTCTCTGCAATATTATTTTCTTTTTTTTCATTATTTAATTTCTCCTTATTGCAAATAAGAGGATGGAAGGATAGCTGCAGTTCATTTTTTAGTCCTAAAAATTGCTGAGAATATAGCTCTGTGGAAAACATTAGCAAACTGCATATTTTTCAGTTTATGCAGAACGCTTAATTCTTCCAGTAGTTAATTTTTCTACTAGGTATTTTGTAACACTACAATACAAATATAATATTTAATCTGTTCAAATTCTTTACAGGCTGATATACATCAGAATTCAAGTTATTACTCTTCCCTCCAATTAACTGTGCCACAAACCTTAATACTTTCTTAAGGAAAAAATTGAGGCCATGATAAATGGAATGGATGTATAAATTTACATGTGTGTATGCATGCACATTAATTATGTGGAAAGTGTTTAAACATTAAAATCTCTAGTGCAGCCTTCAGAAATGTTGCAACTGGGAATACATTTGTATGATGTAAACACATAAATTTAAGTTGAAGTTTTTATTATTTAGGGTAGCTCAGTTTAAGAGTCAAAAAAATTAATCGAAAGTTAAGGACTCTACCTCAGAAAACAGAGAACAATCTTTTTTCCTTCACACTGAGATAATTTCATGCTCTATCAGCTAAAAGGTCTTAGTCTCTGAGCTGGATGTTTCAATGCTTTCTCCTATACTGGAGAGTTTTCACTTTACAGAAGACAGAATTTGTTATTCACTTGCCTGTATAGGTGGTTTGGTATCAGCTGTATGATCATCCAACAGGAGAATCTAGTCAATCCAACACTGACTACTTTTAGTACATTTTTCTCCTTTTTAGAAAGATTCTGAATTGAAGATGTTTATGTACGAGAAAATGATGACATTGCATACTCTTAACCTACCAGTGCGTTTTCTTTAATGCACCATTCATGATTTTAGTGGTCTACCTCGTTCATTTGAAGTGGTTTACCTTTATGCAGCTTGAAGCAGCCTTTACTTCTGCAAGAGCTGCCACAAAATCACAGGGGAACAAATGACCTCAAAACCAAAAAAGACAATTTTGTCCAGCCTGGCAAATGATAAAGGGAGAATTTAAGTATTGAGTTTACAAACTACTCAAGATCAGAGCAAGATGGAACCTGGAAATTGTTATATTTGATTTTTATGCTTAAATGGCTCCTTGCAATCTCCACTACTATGTACTAAAATCAGATTACTCTGAAAAGCTAGAGATTTCAAAACTTCTTTTTTTACATAAGATAAGGTTAAAACAGTTCCTTGGTAGTTTGCATGTTTTTTCTAAATGAACTACATACAGATAATTTAAAAAAAAAAAAACCCAAGCCACATTCTATTTCTGAAATGTATGTTGTTAATTGGAGACAATCAATTTACTTCCAGAAAGTTTTCAAGGACGTAGTACAGTTTTAAAAATTGTAGCATTCACTTCATCATACTTAGAAATAGTTACTTTACATGAGTGAATACATCTCTGTCTTAGAAATAATGAAATAGTATGAACACAAATCCTTCCAATCTGCCTGTATGTCTTTTAGTACTTGCAATTCTCAATTTCAGGTTCATTTAAAAAAATAAATAAGTATGGGTGATGTTAAGACCAACTGAAGGGTAAGTTAATCTAGTGCGAGTTGCCCTAGTTTTGAAATATTCAAAGCTTGTTACATTACTGTGATGACTTTTACGGAAGAACTGATTCGAACATGAGTTGTAAACATTCCCTAGCAAGTTAATGTATTTTGTAGGCTAGGATTTCTGAATCTTAATAGCTTAGACAAATATTGCAGAGTTAATGGTGTTGAACTTTAAATATCTATGTATACAAATGTATATAAATATAATTTGTGTATCATACATATATATAAATTAATTGTGGGAGTGTAGAATGACAAAAAAATAGACAGCTGATCAGAAGCCAGGAGTAGAAATAAGACAAAGTCATGCATCTTACACTTCAGAAATAAAGAGGCAAAAACATATTCCATGGAAACTATTAAGGGATTTTATAATCTACTGAGCTTTTTTAAAGTATCAAACTCTCTGTCCAATTACAACATCGCTGCTTCTGTGCGAGTTAGCTAACAGATGAGTAGGAGGAAAAATTTGTGATCCTTTTGTTTCACACTCCAGCAATAGCATGTGTAAGAGATTCGTTTTGCTGTGCTTACTGACCTCACACAGCCTTCTTCTGTCTAGCATGCTCAGGGGAAGACACAACAGAAAACTGCATGTTTGGCTTTGATTTTGAGCTATCTTTTCCTAAATTGTGAATGGTACTGTAACAGACTTTGTGTTGCCTCTTGTAAATGGAACTTTCAATTTATTTTCAGTTTGTTTGGACTGGATATCAACAATAAGGCCATTTTGAAGCTGTTACAAAGTTGGGGAGAAAATAAATATAAACTAAGTTTGCTTCTTTCTTGGAGCCAAGTTTTGAATATTGAAAAAAGCACCATCAATCAGAGAAAAAAAATCAACATGTAAAATCCTCTCCTTCAACACCAGTCTCCTCCAGAGCTATGAGAGTTTCCAAGAGACGTGCTTCTCTTTGCCAAATGACAGATGCTTTGAGTCAGGCTGAAGGTGAAATGCAAATCTCCCAGAGAGCCCAAACCACCCTTGTGTGTGAGGAAAATTTAAAGATAAATTCTCCGGGGGGGAAGGGGAAAACTAAAACCAAAACCCCATCTTTAAGAAAAGGTTCGTCGATATATAGATATCCCAAAAACTCAAACCCATAAGAAATTGGTGTACTTAAGAACAATTTTCCCAAATTTAACAGGGTTTGTAGTCAAGCTTCTATAAAAACATTTATCTCTGACCATCATCCTAGGCCTCAGGCTCAGCATCAGAAACATTACTCTATCAGAGTAATTTGCCCCATTTTATCTACAGCTCTTAAAACAGTCTTTTTTTTGGGGGAGTATCCTAGCATCTGCGGTTATTCACTAGTATGAATATACATTTCAGTCTATCTCTGTGCTATTCCTGCCTGGAAAAGTAAATGGCAAAAACTGTGCACTGACCATCGACAAGCATTTAGCAAACTGATACATCACAATGAGGAAACATTAGAATGTAGCATAAATATTCATATGTGCTGTTTGCACTAATTCAAAAGCTCTTTTCATTTGCTTCTTGTAAATTCCTCATATTAATTCCTACCCAACATAATATAAATCCTGGATAACATCTCAAGACTTAACACACATCAAATAAGGTGCACATGATCATAAATTATCTTCTTGTTCCTCTGCTTTGTAAAGTTTAAACTATCATATTTCTATCTTACACTTCCAGTGAAAAAACAGTCAAAGATGTATTCAACATTAAGAATTATTGATAAGGAAAACAAACCAAAGCAAAATATTTTCATGACATTTCTTTAAAACTTCCCATCCCCAAGAGTCACAGTAGAAAAAGAACAAGTGCAGAAAAGGGTAACAAGGACCAACAAGTGTCCATAATATCTTTCTGTGAACAGCTACTAAGGGGACAAGGGCTCTTACCAAGTAAAAAGATGACAAAGAAAATGCAATAATTGATTATAAAATCATTGGGGGCAGGACAATAACCTGAAGAGGGGATGATTACTGATTGTCTCTTATGAGAAAAAGAGAGCATTGAGACAAACTAACAGGAGACAAGTTGAAAATGAAAGGTGTACTTCTTCATTCAACATGTAACTAGACAGTACCACAGATGTAGATGATGACAAAAATGTTCGTGGATTCAGAAAGCAAGTAAATTAATGGTGGGGAAAAAAACCCAAACAAACAAACAGCTATCTTGGCCTACTGAATACAAAGAGATGACATCTGATTCATGAAGTACCCGATTCACAACTTGCTGGGAGCTGGGACATCATAAAAAGGGAACTATCACTACATTCATGTCTCATTTACTTTCATTGTTAGTCTGAATCAGTGTAGGCATATTATTTATTTTCATGGTATAGACCATGTCCTGCCGTGTTTCTGTTCAAAGATGTCAAAAAATAGTAGTACCTAGCACCTTATATCCTCCTGTGTACACAATCCTCCAGAATTAGGTGACTGCAGTACACACTGCCTGAGGCTGTTTTCAAAGTTGTTTGATCATTTCAGGTGCAATTCTATACTGTCCCCATTAGGTAGACATGCAATTTTCAGACTCTTTCAGTATACACTTGCGGATCTCAGTTTTGACATAAAGATATAAAAAATACAAAACAATAAATGGAATTGTTGCTCATTTTACTTTGTATGTATAAAACAGCATAAGATTTAAGTGAAAGAGAAAATATTTTTTAATTAAGGAATAAGTATCTGCAAGGAGTCTGAAGTTATTTACTGAAAATAAACTCATTGGGGGTTTTAAATCACAATCATTCAGCAGAGTCAGGCATACGCAGTCCTAAAGGAAAAATGTCTTTTTATCCCAAGCAATTGAACAAACCTAATTCTCTAACACAAGAATTTAGTACCAGCACTCTGTTTAGATAAAAACTAAAATCACTTCAACAATGGTGTGAATTCACTAACTCATAAGATTACTAAACATGGCAAAGTCTTGCAACTGAATACAGGATTTTCACCTTCGAGTTTTGCAAATCCTTTGACCTTTACAGTCATGAGCACTCAGTCATGGGAGAAAAAAGAAAAAATAATGTGAGTATTCTGAATGGTTTTGTTATGCTTCATCAGAGATATATGAAATGGATCTCATGGTATTAATTTATTTTTCTTTTTTTTTTGTTTGTCATAAGCTTATGATCTGCAGCTAACACAGGAAAGTTAAAAGCAACAGAATCAGACAATGACAATAAGAGCTGCCATCTCACAAGACAGATACACATCTTTATAGGTAGCACTGTGACTTTCATTCAAAAGCTATAACAATTCAAATATAATGAAATGCTTTAACAGCATGATGGCATTTTCAGTTTCCAATCTGACAAAGCTACAGTCCAGGACATTCCAAGGTTTCAATATTACTGAAAGCACTTCACAGTTTAAAATGCTTTCAAAAGCCTTCTGCAGAGACATTGGCTAGATGTGAAGCAGTGAACTGTTAAAGAGGTGAGAAAAGAAATATGCAGAATGATTTGGAAGACAGATGAATTTTCTTTCCTGAGTGTACCCATGGCTGTTTAAGAACAGCATGGGTACTAGCAGCTGCCTACTCATTCTTATACCAGGGAATTCTGCTGCTGCAAGCTGTATTACAGTACAGGGGAGGATGGTTTTCCATTGGAAAAGTAAAAATTTGGAGAAGAAGCAAAATAAAAAGAAATAGAATTGGTTTACAACACCCCAAATTGTGCAGTTTCCATTTACCATATGTGAATGACAAGGAGAAAAGGCAAGTATAAAGTAGACAGGAGTAAGTGAGACTGATTACATAGCAATAGCGAACCTGTGAATTCTGTCACAGTCCGTTTTCAGATTAAGGCCATGTTCTCCCTCCTTCTTTTACTGTAAAAACATTGTTGAATTTCAGTTAAATGTATTACTAAAATGTATTTCTAACCCTTTATATGTTGTTCGATAATATGAAGAAAGGAAAATTGAACAACAATTAATGTAGGTGAATTCTCTTCCTACTTCCTTCACAGTACCACAGTCATTTAACAGCTATGCCAATAAACACACTGTAAGCAATCTCACCTTCCTGGTTTTTGCTAGTGAGTTTAATATCCTGAAAAAAGCACTTGTTTCCAATAGTTCAAACTTTAAAATAGAATACTTCAAAATAGAACGGAATTAATAGATACCACCATCTAATTCATTATTTACTATAGCAGGGAAACAATAGAAAATTATTGCCATTTCTGAGTGCAAAGAGGACAATAACTAGTTCAAATGATCTTTTAAAAAATGATGGGCAATCTGTAATGCTGTAAAGCAATGGGACAATATTTTATAACAGAAGGACCTTTAATACAGGGTGATAATCTATTTTCAAGAAGGGTAGACACTGCTTCCTTCTATCTGTCTTGTACTTCAAGAGTATGTAGCAAAAGCACAAATGTGTCCCAAGACCAGCAATATAGCACTCAAGGCTCATTTAAGCATTTAACTAGCTTTTTGGGTCAGTTTATAGGAGTCATATGAATGACAGATTTTTGGTGTTCCACAACAGTGGATTGTCAAAAGCTATTTCTTTTCCCTTTAAAGCATCCTGCCTTTTTATTTCCTCACTCAGATGAGCAGCTGATGACCCAGCACTGGTGTTCCAGAGACTGTTTGCCTGCCTCTTTGCTTCCTGTGCGGAACAGAAACCCCTGCAGATGTACAGGGTCCGTATCAAAGAATTCCAAAGCAGAGTGTTGCTACTTTACAGCCAGTTTTCAGAAAACAGCACACAATAGGCTTGTAAACCACTACTAATTTATCTGCCATTCATGTCACATGACATTGGCCAGCAGTTTTATTAGGAATGCACTGCGATAGGTTTATGCATACAGTGAGAAATCTCTTGCTTGCCCACTTTGCATATCTGATTTGCACTGCAGGAGAGGTGTTGGCAGGTGGTACTGGTGAGACTGACTGTACTAAACCATTTTTTTTCTATTAGCTAATTCAAGCATGCAACAACTGTAGTTCACTAACAAATCAAGCAGCATAGAACAAGAATAAGTTGATTTGTATGTTTCAAAACTTGGGTATTACAACCAAAATGTAAGCGTAGTTGGAAAATCAAATTTATACTGGAAATAAAAGTTACAATACAGGAATCTGGAGTCTATATCATACTCTGTTCCTATCCAGTGTTAATAGGGCATAGGAGACAGAAAAATTAAATTAGTATAAGCTGGTAGATCTCTTAAGAACTTGATATTTGAGTAGGTAGGATCTAGCTCTGCTCTGACTGCCTTTCTGACTTCTAAGAAGAGAAGGTGGGTGGGTTCAGTCTTTAACACCCATGAGTCTCCAGACTGCCAGCAGGGTACAATGCCTCATGACTCCTCCAGCTCCAGTGGCAGCACAAAGCTTTAAGAGAAGGTCCCATGAGCTCACACTCTGGTCTGGTAAAGCTGACCAAAGTCTCTTTAAGGAAGAACACGCCATGGAAACAGACAGAAAGGCAGGGTCACAAGAGATGTAAGATTTCCATATTTGGTAATTTACCTCTTTTTTATGCTCTATGATCCTGATGAAGGGTCTCAGCTCAAGTGATTTGGGGGTCCACTAAAACCTTCAGTTTATCAGTGGTGTGCTCTCTGTACTACCTCTCTGTCCACAGACTTTCCATAAATTAGCCTTGTTAGCAAAAGAGTGCAAGTACTATTCGATGGCTGCAACCAGGAGGTACATATGTGCTGACTGCTCCCTGTCAACTCTAGGAGTTGGCAAACAGCTACTGTCTCTTTCTGGGCAGCAGAACAAAAAAAATGGCTTGCCTAGGCCATGTGAGCTGTCACATTTTACAGGTCTAGCCTGCATCCTTGATGTTTTATTTCCTTCAACCTTCAAAAGCTGAAAGAATATTTTATAATTGCCCCATTAATCCTAGAAAGAAGCTAAAAAAACATTATTTCTGTGAATCTGGTAATAAGAACACAGGGTGGATGGAAGATATCCTCCAATCTGAATTCAGAAAATGTTTGTTATATGCTCTGATAGAACATATCAGTTCTGATCTGGATTCATGAAGAAACTATATATTTACAAATCTGAGCTTAGACCAAGAGAACTGGGGTGAACCTCAGACAGCCTCTCTCTGCTATTACATTTGAAAGCAAAACAGAACTGATAATGTTAAATTATGCATATCTGCTAAAAAGGATAAAAATGTTCAGAGGCAAAGTGCTGCAATAGACCATTCAAACAATGGGTTCCAGACCTAAATGCAAGCAAACAACAATCCAACTTAACCTGAAAATGAACTGATTTATCTTGAGAAGTACTTTTTGTTCAGAGCACTTGACATTCCTTGCTTTGCGTTACTAGATGAAATTTTATGTAAGGTTTCTATCTGATGCCAAATGTAATAAAATTAGAATCTGAAGGACCTAGAGTATTTGGCCAAACATCACAGCATTATTCTGACCATTGTCAAATTGAGGTGATTTGTTGATGATTTTACTGATATTGCAAAGTGATGAAAACTTTTTAATGCAAATGACAGTATTATGAGTGCTTTTGTAGGTGTTACGAAAGTTTCTGTAGAGAAGTTGTCTTTCACAAACATTTCTAATAATGATACCAGAGCTTGGTAGTTCAGTACATTCACGGCACAAGTTTTACAAGAACATTGTGTAAGAACTGACAAGATTTGTTTTAGTCCTCACACACCTGACAAATCCAAATTCTCCCCTTTGTCTCTACTGTACACGAACTAGGCATTTATTTAAAAGTAAGTAGATAAGCCTTTATTTTCCCCTCTATATCTTAGGAAGGCTCTCGGGGAATGAAAAATTTCCAGACAGAACATTTAGATGGGGCCATATGAACAGAGAAGTCACACAAATAGAAAGCTTGGGAAAACATAAAAAGAAATTTTCAGCAGTTCCTGGTGAAAGAACCTGCCTGGAAGAGACAAATTAAATCATGTCTGTTTAAAAAGTCAGTCCCCAAAGACTGCCAAAGGAAAGGAGAACTAGACTCCATCCCTCATGGACTCCATATGCCAATTACCTTGTAACCATGCTATATATAGCTATAAATATTTAAGAAAGAGCATCTTGAACAACTACGAATTCAGATGCACTTGCTTACTTATACCTTTCCGACACTTGAAGAATGCAAACGTAGACAAGGAATGCAGAGATGGAATTATAAAAATAAACTGAAGTATAGACTGTGGGACTATAAGTAAGAGATAGACATTGAATTAAAATTCTCAGCTTCACAAGCAAGTACTAGAAGAAAGTTTAGCTATCACTCAAAGGATCATAACCTACACTCAGTATAGATACTAGTATTAGTAACTGAGCATTTCAACATATCAAAGAGTAAGCCAACAAGACCAAGTCAGTAAGCTGTAGAAGAGTGCTGTTTCTGTTCATTTGGCTCTGTTCCTTTCTATTTTCAAGGAAATATTTGAAAAGATCTATTAGCTCCTCTCATCTTAGGTTCAGCACTGTTTCCCATCTTTGTGGAGGTCAGTTAGGGCCAGCAGCACATCAGTCTAAAAGTTATTTTAAGATTTAAGCAGAAAAATTCCACCCGATGGTGAAGCTGAGATGGGTTTAGTGAGCAAACAACTCAAGCACAGAACAACTAAATACTTCTTTTGAAAATACTGGACTAGTTAGGCACTTAGAAAACAAACAGTACAACAATATGCTTAGTGTGATCCAGGGACTGAAAGATGAAGCACTTGTGCATTTTAAAAGTCATTTTTGGGTGCATTATAGGAAAACCACTACCTGTGGCACAATAAGTCATTTTTTAAACATTTATTAAACAGGCACTGAAGTCATCCGCATTATCTTATGTTTGTTGTGATGGCACTGCTTCCCAGTACCAAAGCCAAATTTACTTAGAGTCAGTGTAGTTACATTATAGAACATTCTTGAGGCAGGAAGAGTTTTGTTTCTCTCCTTTTCCAGATCTTTTTTGTGTAATCATGGGACCACAAGTCAATTGTATGGTAAGGGAAAGTATTTGTCAAAAGCACAGAATTTTTGGCATAAAGGCAAGGATAATTATGGAATGGCTACGATGAGGGGGCCAACTGTTCTGAATACACTTCCGTACTACTGAAAAGTATTTGATAAGTGCCTTTCACTTTAATGAACTATTCTATTCTTCTTGCTTTTCCTAAAGTGAAATATACACAGCTAAAGAAGACTGTTTGTGAACCCTGCTCTTTGTTCCAAGTCTGATTAAAATTTTAGCTTTGTATTTCTAATTTTACAGGCTGAGACATTTGGATTCGCTAGTTTTTAAATGTATACTTCAATCATCAGAGACCAAACAATCTATTATTAGTACAGGTCTTCCATACCACCCAGCAGAAAGCAGCTATAGCTCCCACTATGAGGTCTTACAGAGCTTTTTCTACCATATTATTTTGGAATAGCATTTCAGAGAATTCTGTTCTATCACAATAATCCTGAAAATTTTACTAAACTTTGTTACCTGAAGGATAATAACTTCTGTTTACTCCAGAGAAATAACTGAAAGTTTAAAATAATTAAAATATAAGAGGAAATTTAACTTTTATACATAATAGTCATTCATATAAATACCCTGCAGTATTTCCAAAAGATCCCTAAAAGTGTTTAAGTAACAGTGTTCTTAGTCATTACTAATCATGTTAGCTAGAACCAAAACAGGTTTGGGGAAGGAGGGAGAGGAAATAATGAACAGTTTGGAGACTCTTTTATGATATTCTAGATATAATCGGCTTCATAAGTGTCCCATTTTCTTCCATGTTAAAAAGTGGGGTGTTTTTCTGAACATAGCATTCATGAATCTTAGATTTTTAAGCAGAGCCAACTGGTTTTCCCAGAACAGATTTTTCAAAAAGCAAAGTCTCTTTAAGGTCAGAATGTTTTAATAATTAATCTTATTTCACTCACTTCTTTCTCCCCTGCTCTTTATTACCATAAAAAAAGTAAAAAAAAAAAAAAAAAGCAAACATTACCCAAATGTAAAGGAGAAAGAAAGGCTTACTTTCATTTGCTATATCAAGGGACAAAAATTAGAATTCAGCTCTCTAAGACTGAAAAATTTGAAATTTATCTTATAAAAAATAGTGCTTTAAAAATTATGGTAATTTGGAGCCAAAAACTAAGTATGAATTCACAGGAATTCATTTAATGAAATCCTTTGTAATAAGTGAACAAAATTTTAAACCAAATACCCTGATACAAGACCTGAAGAGTCCTGAATTTAATGCCCAGAGCATGGCCCAGTTAAATTAATACAATTACCTGAAATTATATCAGCCTCTTGAGTCACAGTGGATTTTTGTCTAAAGCTTTCACATTACATTTGCAGTTCTTCTCCAGTTCAGACATATTTAACACACTGCAGTGACTTTACCAGAAATTTCTGACCTTTCAGATTATCCATGAATCGTAAGAGCGTGAAAATGCCAACAAAAAAAAAAAAAAAAAGGATCCACTTCTGAACCTTAATTGATTCTATGATGCAATTCATATGAATCAACACATCCAACCCCTTTTACAGGCACACAGATTCTTATAATGTTGCAACTATATTTAATAGAAAGAGATTGAAGATGTAATGTCCCCTCTGAATTGGTATTAACATAATTGTAAACAGGACTTTCTAACATTGCTCAAGTAGTTTCCATAGTGACTGATTTTACACTGGAATATAAAACATCCTCTGCTTCTGTGTTATTTCTGCTTTAGAGTTTAATATTTAAGAGCACTAGGAAGAATGTGAATAGCGCTTAAGTTGTAGCACAGGTATATACTTAGTACCCCTGAGGATAACATTCATATTTAAAAATTCTTTTTAGATATTCTCAATACCAAATCTTACCTGAATTGAGTTACCTTTGAAAAAGTGTACTTTAGAGTTCCCCATAGTTTTGCACTCCAGCTCCACAGAGATGCTCTTTTTGTTACAGAATTGTCCTGGTTTCAGCTGGGATAGAGTTAATTTTCTTCTTAGTAGCTGATGCAGTGATGTGTTTTGGGTTTAGGATGAGAACAATGTGGATAAGGCACTGATGTTTTGGTTCTTGCTAAGCAGTGCTAAGTTGTTGCTAAATAGTTGCTAAGTAGTGCTTACACTGGTCAAGGACTTTTCAGCTTCCCATGCTCTGCCAGGTGCATGAGGGGCTGGGAGGGAGCACAGCTGGGGTGGCTGACCCAGACTGGCCAAAGGGCTATGCCGTACCATGTGACGTCATGCTCAGTATATAAGCTGGGGGAAGAAGAAGGAAGGGGGGGGATGTTTTGTGTGATGGTGTTTGTCTTCCCAAGTAACCCTTACGCATGATGGAGCCCTGCTTTCCTGGGGATGGCTGAACACCTGCCTGCCCATGGGAAGTAGTGAATGAATTCCTTGCTTTGCTTTGCTTGCACACGCGGCTTTTTGTTTTACTGCTAATCTATTTTATTTTACTTCAGTTATTAGACTGTTCTTATCTCGACCCACAAGTTTTCTCCCTTTTACCCTTCCGATTCTCTCCCCGATCTGACCAGCGGGGGGGAGTGAGCAAGTGGCTGTGTGGTGCTTAGTTGCTAGCTGGGGTTAAACCAAGACAAGAATGTGACTGCCCTGCCTACAGGGTCCAGTCATTTCTTTCTGGCCAAGCCTTAGTGTTGTATTCAATGATTCTCCTTCTGAAACTTGCTTATTCCTTAAACATCACTGAAAACTATTTCTGTCTTGCCTTATTACCCACACAGAACAGATATACAGTTCAGTCTTTTGGATAGACCTTCTTGCGTCATTGCACTTGCATGGTTCCGCCTTCACCTCTCACCTTTACATACCTGTCAAATTCAAAGCACATCCTTTCAGATGTTGTTTCTAAGCATATAACTCTCAAGAGACTTTGCTACACATCATTAGCTTCCCTATCAACACCTTAACTTATTTTCAGACATTTTTGATGTCTTATAAGCCACTCCTTGAATAACTTAGCAAATGTAAACCTAATAAAACTAAAGATCATACTCTTCCTGTAACTCCAATAAATAAACCTCTCTTTTTTTCTTTCCTTTTATTTCCTAGTAAAATAGCCCTGTAACCTACACTTTACTATTCTTTGGTCCTTTTTTTTTTGTAGGAACAGGGGAAGATGGCCTTCCCAGTACGGGTACCAACTCCTCCATGTTATTCAAGCAGAACCATAAAGTCGATTTACTTATCTATTCCTGTCACTGTCTTGACTGAATATTGTTTCTACATTCACTTCCACTAGATCACACACAGGTACTTTCCCATCCTTTTGTTAGACTTTAACAGTTGTGGTACTAAGTTGGTCAGTACATTTCAGACACAGTGAGTTTCTGAAAATTCAAAAAAGTTTTAGATAGAATGAGAATTTGATTCAGCAATGATTTAACTTTCTGCTTAAAAATTAAGCATGTGTTGTTCTAAATGAAAAGACCTTTATACTGAAATAGCCTGATTACAGTTAATAAGTATGGACAATGCCTTATCTTAGTCAAAATAACAATCAATCACCTTAAATTATTGCCTAGTCATAAAGCCATGCTTCCATTCATAGAAAGCTTAGCTGATACTTGAGATTTGTGTCCCCAAAGCATACTATTAGATTTTAATATTCAAAATATGTCACATAGGTTCCTATTGTCCCAAAGTTGCTGTAGAAACAGAACATTCTTAAGCACAGTTTAACAGGTCCCTTGTTAGACTGTTAGACATTTGCCAATGTTAATATCCTGCACACATGGAAAAGATACTAATTAGGGGAGGATGTACCAAGTAAGATAATTCAGATGCATTGCATAAGACATGTTCCAAGACAAACATTATTTAACCTAAGGTTCCAGAAAAAACGTGAATGAAATTAAACTGTAAAAACAACTGCTATGTTTAGTTTTCTACTTTTACTGAAGACAGACATTCCTCTTCTATTATCTCTCAAACTTACCTCCTGTAACAACTCCCTTCCTATAGTCAATGTACTAGTCAACAAAGTACAGAAAAGCCCAAAATAACCCATGTCATGGGTAAAAATAAAATGGGAAATGTGGTAGTTGAAGAAATCAAAAAACAGAGGGCTCCCAGCTCACCTTTTTTAAATTGGCTCCACTGAACTATTTTTATTCCTTTTTTTTTCATTCTGAATACTAAGTATATCTTCTGCTTTAGAACAGAGCAAAAAGGCTTAAAAAAAGAAAAACGAAATTGGCAAAGTAACTTTCTTTGCCTCTGATCTACATTCTCCTTCTAAGACATTATTCTTTTTAATGGTTTTCCTTCACTGTTCTTTACCAGTTTTGTGTTATTAATCTGTACCTTCATCTCGTCTCTAAACTTCTCCTATCCTCTCCAGCCTCTTTATATATTCTGAAGACTGTTTAATTCTGCCTTCCTCTATCTTCTAAGCATATTATTTCTGTGCATTGGGTTTGCATGGCAAGGTTTTGGTAGCAGGGGAGGGCTACAGGGGTGGCCTCTGTGATAAGCTGCTAGAAGCTTCCCATGCGATAGAGCCAGTGTCAGCCAGCTCCAAGACAAACCCGCTGCTGGCCAAGGCCGAGCCAATCAGCAACAGTGCTAGCGCCTCTGGGATAACATATTTCAGAAGGGGGAAATAAAACCCAAAAACCTGCGCAACTGCAGCCGGATAGAGGAGTGAGAATATGTGAGAGGAACAACTCTGCAGACACCAAGGTCAGTGAAGAAGGAGGGGGAGGAGATGCTCCAGGCACCGGAGCAGAGAGTCCCCTGCAGCCCCTGGTGAAGACCATGGTGAGGCAGGCTGTCCCCCTGCAGCCCATGGAGGTTAACAGTGGAACAGATATCCACCTGCAGCCTGTGGAGGACCACATGCTGGAGCAGGTGGATGCTCAAAGGAAAACATGACCCCATGGGAAGCCTGCACTGGAGCTGGCTCCTGGCAGGAACTGTGAACCTGTGGAGAGAGGAGCCCACGCTGGAGCAGGTTTTCTGGCAGGACTTGTGACCCCGTGGGGGACCCACACAGGAGCAGTCTGTTCCTGAAGGACTGCACCATGTGGAAGGGACCCACGCTGGAGAAGTTCATGGAGGACTGTCTCCCGTGGGAGGGACCCCACGCTGGAGCAGGGGAAGAATGTGAGGAGTCCCCCCCCTGAGGAGGAAGGAGCAGCAGAGACAATGTGTGATGAACTGATGGCAACCCCCTTTCCCCGTCCCCCTGTGCCACTGGAGGGGGAGGAGGTAGAGAAATCAGGAGTGAAGTTGAGCCCAGGAAGAAGGGAGAGGTGGGGGAAGGTGTTTTTAGATTTAGTTTTTTATTTTCTCATTACCTTACTTTGACTTTATTGGCAATAAATTAAACTAGTTTCCCCAAGTTGAGTCTGTTTTGCCTGTGACAGTAATTGGTGAATGATCTCTCCCTGTCCTTATCTCGACCCACGAGCCTTTCATTATGTTTTCTCTCTCCTGTCCAGCTGAGGAGGGGGAGTGATAGAGCAGCTTTCGTGGGCACCTGGCATCCAGCCAGGGTCAACCCACTACATTCTGCAGTGTAGCTTGTATGTAGTGGCCTACTCTAGGAAGTCTAGGTTTATGAATAAGACAGGATATTTCTGTTTCTTTTCTGGCTCCCTAGACAACATTTTCCAGCAAAGTACTTCCCTTCTCAAGTATTAGAATTACTCTCACAACATACATAGAAGATTTTTTTCCAAAACTTGTACCCACTCAACAGTTTAAATACTATGTTTAATTATACAAAGAAACTAGCAGAGAACCAGGCTGAAAAGACAGTCCTAATATTCAGGCTATGACTGTTCAGTCTTCCGTGGTGTCAGACAGAACTATGGAACTGTGGTGTCAGAGGGAAGGGCTAGCCAAAGGGCATTTTTCTTCAGAAGTATCATCTCTGTCAATTCATCAGTCTTTTGCTTCCTCCCTCTGTTAGTCATCTACAACCTTTTGAAGTATAGGAAAGGACATCACATCTGTTTATTGTTCTAAACATGAACATGTATGGATGTTAAAAGGTAGTTAAGGACTCACATCTCTAATTCTACACCTCTCCACTGGGACTGGTGATTTCTTCTCTCTGGCAGCATAATCAATTTTATTCAGTAAAAAGAAGAAATATTGAAAAGTATGAAGGAGACAGGGAAATAAAATGCATAAATACCTTGTTGTCATGATGGAATGCCTAGGCTTTCTCAGTTTAAGCATTACATATTTATAAAAGCCCTCTTCTGCTCAAAATTCTTCATGTATTCTGGCACAGCCCAGAAAAGGCTGCCTGTTGTCTGCTCAGCTAGTTCATAATGCCCCAAGTTGAACTAATGACTGTATAATACTGCAACTAAATCAGTATTCCTCAAAGGAATGAGAAGGAAATTCCCTTCTATTCCCTTCTGCAATTAAGCAGAAGTTAATAGCATCTACATTTTCTGTTGCAATCCTTTCCAAGAAGGAAAGATAACACTTTTTCAGGCTCCATTTGTGAAATACATTTAATTTTTCTTTAACTATACAATGTCCTTTGAAAATGGGCTGTTCCTAATCTCAAAACATTTTGCTGAATTAGAATCTACCACCATGAGACGTAGTTAGGGTTGTATGTTCTCCTAGTTCAAAAATGGTTTAAGTAGATAAGCTTTCAAGTTAACTCATGATCTAACAAACTCCAACTCATCATCTTATGAATATAACTGCTTCCTGGAAGTACTACTGAGCCATTATGACTGGCGTTATAGCAGCCACCTCAAAGCCATTTCTTTACTAACAATGCTTTGTCCATTGTTGAAATAATTTCTCTTGAATAGAGAAGTTTCTTTTCTGATATTACTACTATGAACTCAGGATTAAACTTCCTGTCTAAAAGTTACCAAAAAGCACACCATTCCAGGTATTGAGTGTACTGTTTAATAAAGTGATGTCAACAGAGCTTCATAACCTGGAGTGGTTGCTCATGTGTTATTTAGTGGGAGGGACAGAGCGCTACTTTGGGTCTAGAAGTTCACAGATGCTAGGATACCTGAGGGTATCTGGTTGTATGTCTTCATGCCACTCAGTTCGAGAAAAATGGGAACATCAGATTATACAGACTAGGAGCTGGTGGTAAGATGTTACTTAGTTACTTCCTAATCTTTGCAGTTAAATCCAGGTCAGAAGCAATTTCGGTTTCTAAATTTTCATCACATAGCCTCCTCTATGTGTGTTAATGCTCATACTATTGCCCAAATTGCCACTAAATGACACAACTTGAGAAACTGAACTGCTGGGTTCTCCAAAGTATGACTATTTATTTTCTTTATCTCTTCTGAGCAAAATATTATGTTAATATCTGATGACCAAGAATGATGATTCTTGCTACACCTTTAAAATATATCTATACGTTGCAAGAAATACTTATACCGTGCAAAATAAACCGCTAGGTAGTCTGCTCCCTGTATAATACCCAATTCAACATTCACTGAAGTCAACAAAAGGTTTTCTGCTGAGCTCCATTGCACCAGGATAGAGTAAGAACGGTAACTAAATACACAGAGGTAGATCTGACAGAGGAATGAAAATTATCATTATATTCCCATAACTTCTCCTGCAAAATTGATGAAAATCAAGCAGTGGTTGTAGTATAACCAATACAATCTATAAAAGCTTAAGCTCATGTTCTGCTCTCAAATATGTCAAATGTGACGTAGTAAGTTTTCATAATTTAATATTTTGATTGTCAGCCAGGAATAGAAGAATAAAAAAGGCCAAAACAAAAAACTCTCACCCTTCTAGTAAGCAAATTCAAAACATAAGAACAGTCAGTTTTGGAAACATTAAATATAGCTGTCTGAAAATACACTCTTGTGACAGCTTCATCTACTACTTATCTCAATATTTTAAATGTACTCTTAGAAAAATCTGATTGAAATTATTAAACTTCTCTTTCTTCTCTGTTCTTTAAAATAATAGAGAGACTACAAACTTTGAGAAGAGACAAGTACATCAAGTACTCATTTTGTCAGTAGATTTTAGAAAATGCTGAGTCAAAAAGAGGTTCATGTAAGTTCTGTCTGTTAGGAGAAGAATCACTTTTAAGATTCAAAAACTTTAATACAAGTATAACCTAAGGCACAATTTTTTATTAAAGTTTGGAATTTAACTTGTCAGCTTGTTTTTTCTTCAGTCAGCTCAGTATTTGTGTGCTGCTTTTCAATCTGTGGAGATTTCCATATGTAGAGAATAACTTCACCTAACAGTTTTCTAACACTTGACATTTTGTCTGCTTTGGGGAACGGATGTTGCGAATGAGAAAAATTTCTTGATTCCAAGTTTTCATCTATGTATCCTGGGTTTTCCCCTTGTCTTTTAGTTTTCTTTTTGGTTTTCCTCCTGGCATTCTTCTGCTTCTATTAGCCTTCTTTGTCATTTCTTGTTCATGCTCATTGTATTTAACCTTCTTTTATGTATAATGCATGTGGCATGTAATTCATGTTTAATGAAGAATTCCTGAACTATTTTTATTTTACTAAACAGAGGAGACAAACTCTATTGCAAAATATGACTTCACAACAGCTAATATGAGAGGGTATAATTTAGGCACTAGGAAAGAAAAGGTGACAGAACTGAGTTGAGTGAATAAGTAACTCTATTTTTAGTATGTATACCAATGTATTGTAAACAGTTCCTTAAATTGTAAATCTTCTAAGACAGAACATCCAGGAGTGCATTGTAAATGATTCCTGAAGAGGAATAATTATTTATCTGTAGCTAAAAATTAAATCCAAACCTAATCTGTATAGAACTCCAGTTTATATCATAATCTAAATTACTTCCCCAGCAAGTCAGCAAGTACTACACACAATAAAAACCATATCACAAGTTTTTTTCATGGGTACTCACCTGTCTTCTAGAAGAAAGATTTTATATTGGTAGTGAACTAAGCATCTTCAATTTTAACTAGTTTCAATATCTTTATTTTAAAGGACATAACCTTGGCAGATCTCTATGCCAGATTACTTCTACTGCTGGCCTAGCACTGTGATGCATTCAGACTAACAGCTGACCTAAATCCAGAGCGAAACCCTAGTGATTCATACACCTGAATGGGAAGTAGCAAATACTAGCCCATCCCTCAATAGCCTTTGGGTGCCATATTCACCTCACAAAATGGGCAGATATTACCCTAGAATGTCTAGGAGCATGACATTCTTGGCAACCTACAACAAGTCAAGACGCAAAAAATAACGCAAACCAACCCATTTCTTGTGTAGTGGCACAAATTCTTCTCTGTAGTGGATTTAACAGTGAACAAGAGATTTCTTGGTACTGTCTGGAAAAGAGTTAATCATGTTTTGCTGAAGGGTATCACATGTACCATTAGCCAGCTTGCACACAACACTTATGGCAGAAACCAAGAGGTGCAGAAAATATGTGCTAGACATCTGGTGCATATGGGTTGAAGTTCTCACTGTTTAAAAGACCTGGGAACGACATTACTACTCAGTGATATTTTCACACTATCCAGTAGCCTTATCCTTTATGAATTTAGGTTAGTTACTTGGCCAAGATTTTAACTTGGGGAGTATTGGTTTCTCCCCAGGGTATTTTTCTCCAAGGGTATTTGCGAAGGTCTGCACTATGTATCAGTGACTGCTGTTACAGTTTTTTACCAACAAAGCATCCAATGAAGTCTAATACGTTGTCCACATAGGAACTGAATTACTATTTCATAGATGTGCAGAGTGTTACTGCTCGAATAAGTGCCAATTATCCTTCAGTGTCTATATTTCCTTGACTGGTGGAAGCTTTTTCACTACTGCAGATAAAAACAAACAAACAAACAAACAAACAAAACCTCATTAAAAATTTTCAAGTTGGTGAGAACTTCGCCAGCTGTTTCCTTGTATACAGGAAAGCTGTATCAGAACACTGAAGTAATACAGACTTGCTCAATTCTCCAGATTAGTAGGAAGGACATTAGTAAGACTAAGACATTAAAATAATTTTTAAAAGCATGATGAAACAAATAGGAATTTTTCTGAGTGTGAAATTTCTGTTCATTAAAGATTTTTCAAGTCTGGCAGAAGCTGTCACTTTGAATTGCATTAAAAAAATTTCCAACTGGATAGAACATAGTTTGTCTTCAAGAAGTGTGACAGCCACAAAGAGACAATGGCAATTAAACAAGAAAGACCTTTCAAGGAACACATCTCAGGGCGATGTAAAAGATAAAAGTAGACATCAGCAGTCACCTTCTCATAGTAACATTCTTGCTTGATAAAAATACAGAGAAATTCAGGCCTTAGCAATACAAGGGACATAGAAGAGATCATTGCACTACAGTAAAACACTTGAAAAACCACCTTAGAAATATTAACCAAAGTATTTATGATGAAGGAGTAACTGATTAACAGGAAACAATAAGAGTTTATGGAGAACCTGTTGGCAAGCGGAAAGTTATTTTTCAGCTATTGGCTTTGTTGTAATTAATGTTTTCATTAACTATGTGGTCATAAAAGTAGGACCTTCCTGATTACATCTGTTAAAAAAGCTAGGAGACATCATCAGTATGACAGGCAATGGATTATCATGCAGGAACAGCTTGATAACTAGAGTAAAGGAACTGAAATTGGACACATCCATTCTTTAGATATTAAGTAACTTGGGGTATGGCATGGGAAGTAAAAGAAAAGGGAATAATGAGTCCATGTTTTCATCATATAGAATCTGTACGATAAGGTGATGTTACCATGAAAACTAGAAGTATAGTCCCTTGATTTATCAGGAAATTCATTTCTGTACAAAATGAGATTACACATAGAATGGAAAAGATGAAAATAAATACACACAAGTACAGAGAAGGGCAACTAAATTAGATAGGTTCTTTAATGGCCCAGAGAAGATCAGAAGAATAAGGGATGAGACAGAGTGTTTTTTCTCTATACTAATTAGTGGGTTCAAAAACAAATGAAAGAAAAGGGATACTTGAACAGAAACATACTGTTTGTAACCAGACCAATACAATCAAGACAGCCATGGATACATTCAAACTGAAAATTAGAAAATGGCTTCCAGCTGTCAGCAAAGAGAAATCATTAAACAGCTTTTCAAAAGAAACAGGAGGAACCCAGGCCTAACTGGTTTAAAAGTTATTCTTGCCAAGTTTCTGAGACATTTTAGGCTGCAGTCAGCAAAGAACAAACATAAAAAAAAATCAGAACTTCCCTAGTCCTATGTAAGAGTATTTCTTCAGCTTTCGGACAGGGGAGAGAAAAAAATTGAAACAAAATGGCAGCTGCTATGAGGCCATATTTTCCTTGATCTTTCTACAGAAACCCTGGAGATGGTATAGAATCATAGAATCGTCAAGGTTGGAAAGGGCCTCTGAGATCATCATCGAGTCCAACCTGTTAACCTAACTGCCTGGTCTACCTCTAAACCATGTCCCTAAGCACCACACCCACACTTTTTTTGAATACTTCCAGGGACTGTGATTGCACCACTTTCCTGGGCAGCCTGCTCCAGTGCCTAACCACTCTCTCCATGAAGAAATTTTTACTAATATCCAATCCAAACCTCCCCTGGCACAACTTGAGCCCATTTCCTCTCGTCCTATCACTTGTTACTTGGGAGAAGAGACTGACCCCCACCTCACTACAACCTCCTTTCAGGTAGTTGTAGAGAGTGATAAGGTCTCCCCTCAGCCTCTTCTTCTCCAGACTAAACAATCCCAGTTCCCTCAGCCTCTCCTCATAAGACTTGTGCTCCAGACCCTTCACCAACTTCGTTGCCCTCCTCTGGACACGCTCCAGCACCTCAATGTCTTTCTTGTAGTGAGGGGCCCAAAACTGAACACAGTACTCAAGGTGCGGCCTCACCAGTGCTGAGTACAGGGGCACTATCACCTCCCTGCTCCTGCTGGCAACACTATTCCTGATACAAGCCAGGATGCCAATGGCCTTCTTGGCCACCTAAGCACACTGCTGGCTCATGTTCAGGTGGCTGTCAACCAACACTCCCAGGTCCTTTTCCGCCAGACAGCTCTCCAGCCAGTCTTCCCCAAGCCTGTAGCGTTGCATGGGGTTGTTGTGACCCAAGTGCAGGACCCGGCACTTGGCCTTGTTGAACCTCATACAGTTGGTCTTGGCCCACTGATCCAGCCTGTCCAGGTCCCTCTGTAGGGCCTTCCTACCCTCCAGCAGATCAACACTTCCACCCAGCTTTGTGTCACCTGCAAACTTATTGAGGGTGCACTCAATCCCCTCCACATCATTGATAAAGATATTAAACAGGACTGGCCCCAACACTGAGCCCTGGGGAACACCACTTGTGACCGGTCGCCAACTGGATTTGACTCCATTCACCACAGCTCTCTGGGCTTGGCCATTTAGCCAGTTTTTTACCCAGCGGAGAGTGCACTTACCCAAGCCATGAGCAGTCAGTTTCTCCAACAGAATTTTGTAGGAAACAGTGTCAAAGGCCTTACTAAAGTCCAAGCAGACAACATTCACAGCCTTCCCCTCATCCACTAAGTGCGTCACCTTGTCATAGAAGGAGATCACATTAGTCAAGCAGATCTTCCCTCCATGAACCCATGCTGGTTGGGCCTGATGCCTTGGTTGTCTCGCATGTGCCGCATGGTGGCACTCAAGATGATCTGCTCCATAACCTTCCCTGGCACTGAGGTCAGGCTGACAGGCCTGCAGTTCCCCGGATCCTCCTTCCGGCTCTTCTTGTAGATGGGTGTCACATTAGGTAACTTCCAGTCATCTGGGACCTCCTTGGTTGACCAGGACTGCTGGTAACTGATGGAAAGTGGCTTGGCGAGCTTCTCTGCCAGCTCCCTCAGTATCCTCGGGTGGATCCCATCTGGCCCCATAGACTTGTGGGCATCCAGGCAGAGGAGCAGGTCACTGTTACCTCTTTGATTATTAGGGCTTCATTCTGCTTCCTATCTCCATCTCCCAGCTCAGGGGGCTGAACACCCTGAGGATAACCAGTCTGACTATTAAAGACTGAGGCAAAGAAGGCATTAAGTACCTCAGCCTTCTCCTCATCCTTTGTGGCAATGTTTCAAAAATATGACAAAAGTCCTCCCATTGCTTGTTGCAAACAAGGAACATAGATGCTTACAATCTTTTTCCACTCAGCAACATTAGCCTTTATAGATAACAGAATACCAGATTTTATCAGTGAAGAAAAAAAAAAAAAGAAAGAGAAAGGTCATATTTCTGAGTCCCATGCACACCATCTAGCAGTCTGTCAGTCACATATTTGAATATGCACATATGTATACTGAACAGCTATAAATTACCTTCTAGCAGAGTTGAAATTCAGAAAAACAAGCAAAAAAAACCCTTCCAGCAACTTCTTAAAAAAAACTAGCAGCAGTATTTACATTTGTAACATCTATCTGAATCATATTTAAAGAACAGATTTGTGATTCTAGGAATTCCCTACAACCAATATTAACGCAGAATAAAATAACTAAATACAGTTTTGTAAAAGTAACTTTCCTTTATCAAGTAATATCAGATATGTCATCTAAAACTGAAGTGGTTTGCTGATTTGCTAGCTACATAAAAGCAAAACAACTAGACAGAGTAAAACTCAAATAATTATCAAATTAAAAAAAAAAAAAAAAGGACGGAAGGGCTGGCTTGCCTTAAAGTTCAGAACAATAACATATACCTTGCTTTTCCTTTAAGATACAACTACTATGTATGCCAGAATAGAAGGAATACTTATATTTGGGCAAGACCATTCTTCTTTAAATTTCCAAAAAGTGGAAGCATGCATAGCAATCACACATTACCCCAATGGAATAAACTTCAAATATTCTAAGTGGGATGGCAGGCTAAACTTGAAATATTCTGAAGGGAACCTGACTGTAGCATTGCTGATTCTCCATTTACCAGAATTATTGACTGAACTACTGGTTCCAACTTTGTATATTTATATGAACTGGGTTTTATTGAAGAAACGCCATTACATAATAGTGTAAAAAATTATCTGATCTACTGAATACTGAAGATGATAAGAAATGTAAGTTTCATTAATCAAAAGCTAATGAATTACAATGTTGTAATGAGAATTGGCCTAACTTTTGTTTCTTTTTCCACAAGAAAATCATGGGGTCACATTTATTTAGAGGATAATTTGTGAAGGAAGTTTAGCTTCTATGATTATTTTTACACTTCAGTGTAGTTATCTACAGCTGCATCATTGGCAAGACTTTCTGATGAAAATCTAGTAACTGCAAGCAAAGTCTCAGTATGTTTAACAATCTGCACGGTATGGAAATTATTCAGGAAGAACCTACATTAAGGGAATGTGAAGACTGAAAAGTGAAAATGCCTCTGAGCTGCCTTAGATCATCATCTCAGATTTATGCAGTACAACAAAGAATTGAATTATGTTCTTGCACATATTTCCAGAGCATTAGTGTCTTGATTAATGCAAAGAAAGGAGAGTTTTTCAGAAATGAAGAAGGATTTTACAATGAGGAAGGCTATTCTCCTTTATACCTTTATCCAATGATCTTACCAAGAGATTTCAAAATAGCTTATAAGGGAAATTGAGCATTATTATTTCCTATTTCATACCTGTGCAAACTGAACTATGAAAAAAAGGAAGTTTCTTGCCTACTGTCATCCCCTGTCAGAACCAACCAGTAAACCTGGGTGCCAGATCGAATTTCATACTGCAGTGACATGACGCATTTATTTGAATTAATTATTCATTTTAAGGAAAGGTTTTTAAAAATGCACTCTATAATTCTTGTGGGCATTGAAGACCACCTCAGAGAACCAAATCTTATCCCCTGGGGACTACAGGATATGTATGCTGGCAACTCACTCAACCAGATGGTGATTCATATTCCACAATTTTTGTGTTCATAGAATGATTTCCACAGCTAATTTCAAGAAGGAGATGAACATTTATCTATTAAAGGAATTGCTAATAGTTTTTCATTTGCAAATTTGCAGTTGTTTCACTACCAAAGTTCTATCTAAGATCTGCCTCCTTTCTTTCAAGCACTTGTGCTTTTAAAATACATATAACACTCCCCATGTGATGAAGCAAAATGCAGACTCTTCAGAAACAACAAGGTCAATAAATAAATAAGAAAGCCATTACTTTTTATTAGATACTGGCCTATACTTCCAGATTAATTCCCTTCAAATCCGCTCTTCACCTTGTATTGTTTCAACTCTTTAACATGATTGGATTCACAGGGATTTGTTTAGAATTATTTCTATGAAGAAGTTCCAGATTCAGGATGAGCAAATTAAATGGTTTGCCTGTAACAGCTAGTCTTTGCAAGTAAAGAGGTTGAACCCTGATTTCCATGCATGCCCTAATCACTTTCTCTCCTGTACATGGCCCTCTCATTTCAGTACCTTATTCATGGCACTGACACGTAATGTTCTTTCTTTTAAAATAGCACACTGAATTCAACTTTTACCACAAAAAGGAGTATTCCTGGCATTGCTCAACATCTTTCAAGATGAACAGCAGCAAGTGGCCCACTGTTCTTGTATGTCCCAGTGCCTCCACTGCAACGTTCATAATAGAAGGGTTTTACTTGGGCTTAGAGGATTATGTTTGATGCACAGGTAAATAATTTGGTTTCCTTTTTATTAGACTACAGAACATAACAGTTTAGAGAAATCTGAACCTACCAGCAGAAATAAAAAGAAACCCCTGGCCATACCGATGTCACAGCCTCCCCTTTCTTGTCAGTGTCAGGAATAGTTTAGCTGAAGTTGACATCTATGTTCCAAAACACTCACACAAATCTTCTCCCTATGAGGTAGTCTATTTCTATAACTTAACTTTGTGAGTTTCTTCACAAGAACAGCGGTAAATACAACGGTAAGAACACTTGAATTGTTAGCATCAGTGAACAACTGGGGGGAAGTTACTCTACACATGAAATTAAACTAGGTAACTTTTCATCTCCTATTCAAAATTTTGCTCCATTTTGAACATTGTTTAACAATAAAAAGGGGTGAAGTGGTGCATCAAAATTTGCCCAGTGTTTTTTTTTTTTTATTTACAAGTGTTCACTTGGACAAACACAACAATTCCTTTTTTTTTAAGATAATAATTTAACTCAATATAAATGTTTGCAAATATTTTCCAAGATTACTATTCTAAGATTCAAAAATATGTTCACATGGTTTTCTTTCTTGAGCATATTTTGTGCATAATTGTCAAGGGAGGGTGCAGGTTAAAGTTCTGATTGTAAATGAGGGTGAGGAAAATATTCTGGAGTGAAAACTAACCTATATCAGTGTTTTAAAACATAAAATTTTTTTTTTTAAAAACTTTTCAGTCCTTTGGAATGATGTAAAGTTTACGCGACCATCACATTAAAGCAAAACCAAATGATGACATTCAAGGCCACTGAATCATCAATTATTATTCCGGTTAAATGTACTCATTTGAGGGCTTCGACCTGATTTCTACAAAATTTACAGTTCTAGTAAACACAAAACCATAAGCAATATACAGATTTAAAAAATTACAAACAATTTTTTAAAATTCCAAAACAGATATTTTTCATCACTGTATCAGAATTCCTCATTAAAAAAATGCATTCCTCTTTATAATACCTCTGCAAGGTTACAGAAAATGTCCTCCATCATATGAAAGGAGATTCCAAATCCCCAAATGGTAAAGAGGTGACCAGAATAAAATTTATCAGGACAGCATTTCCACAGCACTCATTTTATAGTCCTTTCTTCATTTAAAGCACAAGTACTGCACATAATATTTTGCCTGCAGCCACGTTAGTCCTCCAGTCTGCTTTCAGATTTTTAGAAGGAATTATCTTTCTTTCTCATTTACAAGCCCAGCAACACAGATGGCTCTACTGAAAGAACTGATCTCAGGATAAAACTAGCTCATCCCATACATGATGAGCTAGGACATGATAAGTAGAAGTAGAGTGAACAAAAAGTGTAATTGTCAGAGTAATAAATTCCAATGAGCATAATTTTCCACAATCAAATACCAAACCAGAACCTATATTACTAGTAAGATGACCTCTGATAAATTTCAGGCTTTATCTCTAAAGTTGAAGATGTGTCTCTGAATGTAAAGGTCCCTGAAACAAATATAAATTGTTACAACTAAAAGAATTTAAGAATGCGTATTTTTGCTCACTTTCTTCTTCACATATATTTAGCTCTCAGAAACAAAATATATTGTAGCCTTAGGGAAATAATTTTTACTTCAAGTGATAGCATTTTGGGAAACAAATATTTGCAAGGGAGTAAAACCTAGATCTTTTAAAGGCAATTTACAGAAAACCTTAAGAAAACACCCCTAGCTCTTTCTTACACCTTATGTTACTGGCTACGTTTACTGAGATTTTGCATATCCAGTCTTCTGATGCCTATAACCATTCACTTCAGTCTGTCACAAACAATTTTGTGCAGACATAAATGTGACTCCTAGTTATGAAGGGCACAGTCAAATCTCTCAAATATCTTCTGGCAAGAATCTGCCTGAGGCACCAGGGAGCATTTTATCATGTCTATCACTGTGTCAGATTAATTAAGCATTGAACTAATTTTAGCAGTCTACAGTAATCATACCCATATACAAGTGAGTATCTCAAAGAGGAAAAAAAAAAAAAGACATGTAAAAAATATATTCAGACCTTGTGCCACCTCCGGTGTACCTCCTGGTAAACATATGTCCTAAAGTGGGACATGATTTAGGCCCTTATCTCTTTAAATACTTTCCCCTTTCCACATAGGATTTATAGCCTTGAGAAGTGGTTTCTAAGAAGGTCCTAAGTCATGCTCCCCTCCCTACCCAGAGAAACCCCACCAAAACCAAGAGCTATCATGAGATGTGATAGTGTGAGAGAGTTGCATGGCAGCTTCCCTTCAGAAAAGGACTATGTGGCTGTGTTATTGTCATGGTCCTTTATTTCCCCTTCTTTCCTGTTCTATTCCCTTCTATCCAACCATATTTAACCACTCAGTGATGATATGTTAAAGATGGCACATGTTTTACTTGTTTATATAACTATATGATAATTCTTTAAAAAGCGAGTAATGAGTTTAGGTCTGGAGAGTGCATTGCACACTGTAATGAACTGAACATGCACAGGGAAGAGACATTTCAAAAGTGCAGAGGAGATACACAGCAGAGAATGAGCGACTGGCCAGCAAGCAGCGAGCCTGCAGCAGAGATGAAAGCTTGGAAATTAAAGTGCAGCACATGGTAGACACACAGTCAGGCCTTATGGGTGACGGTGGGGAGGTACCTTCCTTGGAGACAGAGGAGACTGTAGTTTGCAGCAGCTGGAAGGTCTTGGCTACCCAGAGCACCAACCTGAAAGAAAAGACCTGTCCTTCAAATACACAGTGATAGTGGAAGTTTTATTTACAAATCATTTATTATTTATGTCCTTCTAGCTAGTAATTTTGAGTTCCGTTTCTAAAAATTTGCCTGCTTGTATTTCTGTTCCAAACCCCCCCTAGCTTTTGACTTTAAAAGTTTTTCCCGTCTTTTAAGGGTACTAGCCTTACAAAACTGTCTAAACAGACCAAACGCAGTGTCCCATCCCATAAGAGTTGTCTTATAAGATTGGTGCTGACTGGGTGCAATTACTTCCTTTCCTTGAAAATATCTTCCCTCTTGAAAAACATCCTTCCATCAGTCTTGGGATCCATCTCAATCCATCCACTTCTAGCCATCTGGGTTTGTAAAAGAACAAACTGAATACTGTGGAACAGATTGGGATCAAGAAAGCACATGAGTCCCTAACATGCTTTCAGGGCTTTCACAAGGTAAATTGGGGACTCTTTTTTTTTGAAAACTAATTTCAACATATAATATTTAGTATCTGCTCTATTAAAAGGGAAAAAAAAAAAAAAAAAAGAAAAGCAAGAAACAGTTTTGCTGCAGAAAATGGAATTGCTGCCTGACTCGGAAGATTTCGTTTCTTTCTTTCTTGCCAACATTTCCCAATGCTGCAAGATATTGAAACCAATATTACCTTCCATAAACCTCACTTTCACTTAAATAGCTAAATATTCATACTTCTTGGAAGTGGAGGCATAGGAGAAACAAACATAGAGGTAACATATGGATGCCATTGCCTTTGGTCCACCAATGGATGGTAACAGAGTAGCTCCCTTCCTTTCTGGACAACATTTAACAGGAATTCATAGCTTTTTTTCAGATTGCAGAGAAAATAAGCTATAAAGATTTTTACTGAAAAAATAATTAGAACAAAAGTTAAGAAAGCACTACTAAACGTTGTGTTTGCAGCTGTCAGTCCATTCAGAATATGCGCTTTTGATGTTTGCAGTAAAAGCTTAATCTTTGTCCCTGAAATTCTCTGGGGGTTGCTCAAGGACCAAGTGGACATCATTCGGTATATTCAACAAAGCTGTTACCTGTGGAGCTCTACTGATGCTGTGCTGGTTTCTAGTCTTCCTCACCATCACTTCTTATATAGCAGAAAAGAAACCTCTTTCTCTCTTTCTCTCTTTTTTTTTTTTTTTTTTTTTTTTTTTTAATTCAGCTACAGTCCTGTGATAGGCATACTGATGTAGTTACTTTTTCTGATCTCCCTTGGAAAATGTGGAGAGGTCAGTGTGGAAGGAACAGATGCTAGCTTACATAGTGCCTATAAAAGCATTTCAATATGTCATGAATTCATTTCATGCAGCCTTCCATTTTTACCTCTGTAGTACCATAAGACCTAAACAGAATGCCTGTCCAAGCAGAAATTGCATCATTAATTTGTACATGTGAAAATTTTTAGTTATTTTCAGTTAAAGTCTAGGAATACTTGTTATCCTGGCTGAAGGAAGGAATAAGGTTCTCATTAACAGCAAGCAGAGGTTTTGTGAGGAGCACCTAACTCAGAATTCTTATATTATATAATAAGAGTCAGCTTTGTTGCCCAGAAAAGTATGCTACTATAAAATAAATTAATTACAAGCTATCATTAAACAGGTATGGAAACCACTCTTATGAGATGGGACCCAGGGCCGATCAGCTCTATTCATCAATCTAAGCTCAGTCTAAATAGTAGCCACAGAGATACAACTGATCATTGCATTTAAGCAGATCATGGGATGAATGTATATGTATATTGAGGACTACAAATTTCCAGGAAACAAAATTTGCAGAGCTCCTCCAAGCTAACAGCCAGGTGGAGCCCTGTTATCCCACTACCTCAACATGTACCACAGTAAGTCAGGTTTTGCTCTGAATAATTTTGCAGAAACACTAAATGTTTTTGGACTGAAAAAAAAAAGCACCTCCACATCCTGTTATATTACATAGGTGGCCCTGATTAGTCACTGCAACTGTTTGTAGTTATGTAAAGTTAGAAATTTAATACAGATAAGATTAATTAAACACCTGGTGTCAATACATAACCATTCTGAGAAAAGTGGTGGAGCCAATCATCACTAAAAAATGAAGCTTAACATTAATTTCTTGAAATGAGTGTATACTTGAGAGATTCTGCATATACTGAGGCTTCTCATTCAGCCTCTATCTTCCACACACAAAAGAACAAATTAAATACATCTGCAGTCTACTGGTTGTGACGCATTATCCTCACAGACAGCATTAATAAAGTTTGTCTTCTTTGGAAGCAGACAGTAACTGAGGCTGTTCTGCTTCCCTAGAGTTACAATTTTGAATCTTCAAATCACAAAGAAAACTGACAGTATAAGGCCCATTGCTATTGTGAAACCCAACTTTCCCAAGCCTGTCACACTGTATTCCTTGTGAACTAGCTGCCAATGGGCTGCATTTAGCACCATGTACTCTCTCTTAAAGGTTCAAACCTAACTGCAAGCAAATAAGTGGTTAGCAGCTATGCAGGTTTGCAATTTGTGGCCAACAGAGCATTCACATCTGTATCTAATTATAGAATGGAATAGCCAAATTTTCAGTTTTATAAGTGAATCATTAGCAGAGCCTAGCACACATGCGCCAGTATTATTTAAATTAAATATCAAGCCACAGTGAAAGGGTTAAAGCCAAAATAAACAAAGCCACTGCATCAAGATGCCTCCTGAAAGAATTAAAGCCTAGGGGCAAGGAGGATATTTTAAACATCTTAGTCACTTAACTAAACAAAAGAAAGGCCTTTGTGATTTAGAGAGTAGTTAGAATGGTTGTAAGAAAAGGGGGCTCCGGATAATCCCATCTCAGACAACTGGGCCTTGGGAGAACAAATGCATGGAAGATAGGAAGTCACAAAAGAATGACAACAACAGCCTTGAAGGACACCATTTACGTGATCCTAGGACTGAGTTTGCACAGAATCATAGAATCATAGAATCGTCAAGGTTGGAAAAGACCCTTAAGATCATCGAGTCCAACCGTCAACCTATCACTGCCAAGTCCATCGATACCATGTCTTCAAGCACTGTATCTATCCGTTCTTTAAATACCTCCAGGGACGGAGACTCAACCACTTCCCTGGGCAGCCTATTCCAATGCCTGACCACCCTCTTGGTGAAGAAGTTTTTCCTAATATCTAACCTAAACCTCCCCTGGCACAGTTTGAGGCCATTTCCTCTCGTCCTATCACTCGTTACTAGTGAGAAGATACTGAACCCCACCTCGCTACAACCTCCTTTCAGGTAGTTGTAGAGAGCAATAAGGTCTCCCCTCAGCCTCTTCTTCTCCAGACTAAACAATCCCAGCTCCCTCAGCCTCTCCTCATAAGACTTGTGCTCCAGACCCTTCACCAACTTCGTTGCCCTCCTCTGGACACGCTCCAGCACCTCAATGTCTTTCTTGTAGTGAGGGGCCCAAAACTGAACACAGTACTCAAGGTGCGGCCTCACCAGTGCTGAGTACAGGGGCACTATCACCTCCCTGCTCCTGCTGGCCACACTATTCCTGATACAAGCCAGGATGCCAATGGCCTTCTTGGCCACCTAAGCACACTGCTGGCTCATGTTCAGGTGGCTGTCAACCAACACTCCCAGGTCCTTTTCCGCCAGACAGCTCTCCAGCCAGTCTTCCCCAAGCCTGTAGCGTTGCATGGGGTTGTTGTGACCCAAGTGCAGGACCCGGCACTTGGCCTTGTTGAACCTCATACAGTTGGTCTTGGCCCACTGATCCAGCCTGTCCAGGTCCCTCTGTAGGGCCTTCCTACCCTCCAGCAGATCAACACTTCCACCCAACTTGGGGTCGTCTGCAAACTTACTGAGGGTGCACTCAATCCTCTCATCCAGATCATCAATGAAGATGTTGAACAGGACCAGCCCCAGGAGCCCTGGGGAACACCACTCGATTTGACTCCATTCACCACCACTCTCTGGGCTCGGCCGTCCAGCCAGTTTTTAACCCAGCGTAGAGTGCACTTACCCAAGCCGTGTGCAGCCAGTTTGTCCAGGAGGATGCTGTGGGAGACAGTGTCAAAGGCCTTACTAAAGTCCAAGTAGACAACATCCACAGCCTTCCCCTCATCCACTAAGTAGGTCACCTTGTCATAGAAGGAGACCAGGTTAGTCAAACAGGATCTCCCTTTCATAAACCCATGCTGGCTGGGCCTGATCCCTCGGTTGTCCCGCACTTGCTGCATAATGGCACTCAAGATGACCAGCTCCACAACCTTCCCTGGCAACGAGGTCAGGCTGACAGGCCTGTAGTTCCCGGGATCCTCCTTCTGACCCTTCTTGTAGAGGGGCGTCACGTTTGCTAGCTTCCAGTCATCTGGGACCTCCCCGGTTGACCAGGACTGCTGATAAATGATGGAGAGTGGCTTGGCAAGCTCCTCTGCCAGCTCCCTCATTATGCTCGGGTGGATCCCATCTGGGCCCATGGACTTATGCACATCCAGGTGGAGGAGCAGGTCGGTGATTGTCACCTCTTCAACAACTGGGACTTCATTCTGCATCCTATCTCCATCTCCCAGTTCAGGGGCCTGAAAAACCTGAGGATGACTAGCTTGACTATTAAAGACTGAGGCAAAGAAGGCATTAAGTACCTCTGCCTTCTCCTCATCCTTCGTGGCAAGGTTACCTTCTGTATCCAACAAAGGAGGGAGATTCTCCCTGGCCCTCCTTTTGTCACTAACATAGAAGCAAAGGTCAATCAGCGAACACAGTGAAGACGACTATGAGCCTTCATCTGAAGACCCCCAAAGACCACTTGAAGACCACCACGGGAGACGACTGCGCATGCGGATCGTACATTTGCATGTGTTAATAAGTTCCAGGAAATCTCATGTTTATGTAAATGAATTCTCAGACTTTATAGTATAGTGTGTAGTATAGACTTTATAGTATAGTATAGTATAGACTTTATAGTATAGAATCTCTGAAAGTCTACCAAATTGGTGGAGCACTTATGCTGGAGAATCCCCAGTGCTGCCCAGCGCTGCAATAAAGAATACCTGCTTAATAGTAACTTCGTTGCTATTGAGTTTCATTTCAGGGACTCTCTGAATACTCCATTTCTCCCTTGAGGAGATTCGGACTGTGAGGAGAAGCATCCGTCAATTTTTGTAACAACAGAACCAAAGATAAATGTACCATTTTTCTCCTAATACATTCTTCCTATAGGTATCACTGCTGTCACTGGCTTGTAATAATATGTACAAAACGAAGGAAAGATTGAGACATGTTTTTCCCTTGTAATATAATTAATAGAAAGTGCAAACACAGAAGATTGAATATTTCAGCCAACTGATTTCTTGTTTTGTCACTTACGCCAGAGGCACTTGACTAGATGAAATTTTTGTTTGGTTTTTTTGGACATTGTTTTGTTTTCTCCACCCTTCATTTGGAGACATGATTCAAAACAATGTTATTATTTACAACTAACAAATGCAAAATTTAGAAGGCAAAATATGTAATTAATATCCTATTAACAGGATATGTAGATGCAGGAAATTCTTTTGTGGCTGTACACAAGAGCAAGCTTATCAAAGACATTTAAAATTATCTAATCTACATATGAGCCATTCATACTAGATTTCTGTGTAATATCATTCTGTGAAACCACCTTCCCAAAAACATAGTTCTTTTACCAAAATCCCTTGCATTTTAGAAACCTTATTGAAGTAACATTCAAAAGTGCTTTAAGTTTAAATAAATTTAAAGTACTTTTAAAGAAATAAAAAGGCCATATTTAACAAACAATATTTTCAAAAACATATATGTATACTAAACTGGGTAACTCATGCACTTAAACATCTTTCTGTACTAACCTGTGGTCAAGCACAATGTGTTGTTTCCAGGTTATTTAAAGAAAGTACATTTAATACTTAAAGTCTATGATTTTTCTCAACACTGCTTCTGTTGTGATGTCTGAAGTACCTTCAGTTGTGCCTTCAGCACAACTCAGATGAGCCCATTTCTCATGAGGTCAAACTGCTCAGCCTTCCTGTGGCAGAGGGTTCAGGCAGGTGACATAAGACATCCTTTATAGTCTTTGGAAAGGTTCTCTGCCTCTGTGCTTCGACTCGCTGCTGGTTGGATGAGTATCATTAAATGATACTGGAGGTATTTAAAAGACATGTACGTGTGGGACTTAGGGACATGGTTTAGTGGTGGACTTGGCAGTGTTATGCTGTGTGCCGGTTTTGGCTGGAATAGAGTTAATTTTCTGCATAGTACCTTGTATGGGACTATGTTTTGGATTTGTGCTGAAAACAGTGTTGATAATACAGGGATGTTTTGCTTATTGCTGAGGGCTTACACAGACTCAAGGCCTTTTCTGTTTCTCACACAGCCCCACCAGCGAGTAGGCTGGGGGTGCAGAAGAAGCTGGAAGGGGACACAGCCGGAACAGCTGACCCCAACTGACCAAAGGGATATTCCATACCATATGATGTCATGCTCAGCAATAAAACCTGGGGGAAGATAGAAGGAAGGGGTGGGGGGGCATTTAGAGTAATGGCTTCTTGTCTTTCCAAGTAACCATTATGCGTGATGGAGCCCTGCTTTCCGTGAGATGGCTGAACACCTGCCTGCTGATGGGAAGTAGTGAATGAATTCCTTGTTTTGCTTTGCTTGTGTGCACGGCTTTTGCTTTCCCTATTAAACTGTCTTTATCTGAACCCAGGAGTTTTCCCATTTTTACCCTTCTGATTCTCTGCCTCATCCCACCAGAGGTGAGTGAGCAAGCGGCTGTGTGGTGCTTAGCTGCTGGCTGGGGTTAAGCCACAACAGGTTTACAGTTGGACTTGATGATCTTAAAGATCTTTTCCAACATAAATGATTCTATGGTTCTATGATTCTATAGTTTGGCAGTAAAGATTCCTGAAGGATTAATAGCTTACAATTCAAAAACTTTCATGCTTTGGAAATAATTAGGATTATATGACTTTTACTTCTCGATTACAACGACTGACTTCTTCCATTATTTTTATGCTTGAAACATGCAGCTAAACTTCCAAATGCTCGTGGGTGTTTCCAGAAGTCACAGCATGACTTAGAAAAGCCACGCCCTGGTGGGACACATCCCTTCCTGTTTGCAATTGCAATGTGCCCTTAGACGAAAGCATCCGCTGCTTACATTGAGAAGTAATGCTAGGAAAGTACTGTAAGTATGTACCTATGTTTAGCTATTTCTTTCCAATTCTGTGTAAAGCTTTTTGCCCTTCTGCTCTCTCCCTCTCTTGTCTGCCCTTCGTTCACTTTGACACTTTATGGCTATCTTCCCCTCCTGCACCTCATCCTGGTTTGGTTTTATTTGTTGTTGAGTGTGTTGTGGGGTTTTTTTCTAGTCTTTCCTCCTTCTTCCTTCCCTACTCCTTCGAAGGCACCCGGTAGTCTCTCCTTTTTCCTGCTTTTTACAGCTCTCTGGACTCTTTTTCTTCAGTGCAATTGAACCGCCGTAGGGAGAGGGCTGCAGGTGCAGGCACTCTTCTGAATGCTGCTAGCAAATGCTCCGCAAGTCCTTAGAGATTCACAGCCAATAGTTTGACAACTGGTAGGCCATTACCACAGTCCATCCTATTTGTTGTCTAGGGAAAATAACTCTATGAAAATCAATTTAAGACTTTTTTTTTTGAAAAGGTGAGTAGCCAACTAGGTGCATGCTATTTAAATCTAATATAAAGCCTGCTACTTCACACAAGTAAGTGGCTCTCCAAAGTTTAGCTGACCACTAGCTTTATAGACTTCTAAAAAAACGTTAGTTTTCCTTTCAGTGTACTTATATATCGGGTGCAGGTGCCCAGATGCTGGCAGCCGGGGCGACCCCGCGCTGGCCCCAGCCGGTTCCCGCCGGCTCCAGCGGCCCCAGCGCCGGGCCCAGCGGAGCCCCTCAGCCACGGGCGGGCGCCTCGGGGAAAGCCTGGGTGAGGACGGGCAAACGCTGCCCGGCAGCCGGGGCTGAGGGCGGCAGGGTGAGAAACGGCCCTGCGAGCCCCGAGGGGGGAGCGGGAGGAGGGGAGGGGGGGCTCCGGGCGCCCCGGCAGAGATTCCCCTGCGGCCCCGGGAGAGGCCCCGCTGGGGCAGGTGTTTCCCTGCGGCCCCTGCGAAGGCCCCGGGCTGGGGCAGGGAGAAGCTGGGGGAGGGAGGAGCGGCAGGGGGGAGCTGCGGTGGGCTGGCCGCAGCCCCCCGTTCCCCATCCCCCCGCGCCACTCCGTGTGGGGAGGAGGTAGAGGAGTCGGGAGTGAAGGGGTGAAGCTGAGCCTGGGAAGAAAGGGGATGGGTGGGAGAAGGTGTTTTAGGTTTTCTCTTTGTTTCTCACCATCCAACTCTAGTTGGCAATAAATTACACTAATTTTCCCCAAGTCAAGTCTGTGACAATAGTTGGTTAGTGATCTCCTTGTCTTTATCTTGACCCATGAGCTTTTTCATCCTTTTTTCTCATGCTGTCCTGTTAAGTGAGGGGAGTTAGAGAGCAGCTGGGTGGGCGTCTGGCAGCCAGACCATGTGAACAAAACACAACTTACCTGCACAAATTTCTGCTTGTAGTTGTATATAAGCTATTACTTGAAGATGTATTGTCTTCCAAGTTGTCGTGGTTTAACCCCAGCCAGCAACTAAGCACCACGCAGCCGCTCGCTCACTCCCCACCAGTGGGATGGGGGAGAGAATCAGAAGGGTAAAAGGGAGAAAACTCGCGGGTTGAGATAAGAACAGTTTAATAATTGAAGTAAAAAAATATTAGAACAGTTAAATAGGCAAAGGAAAAACCGTGCACGCAAACAAAACAAAACAAGGAATTCATTCACTCCTTCCCATGGGCAGGCAGGTGTTCAGCCATCCGCAGGAAAGCAGGGCTCCGTCACGCGTAACGGTTACTTGGGAGGACAAACACCATCATACCCCATGTCCCCTTCCTTCTTCTTCCCCCGGCTTATATACTGAGTATGAGGCCATACGGTACGGCATAGCCCTTTGGCCAGTCTGGGTCAGCACTCCCCCTGGCTGTGCTCCCTCCCAGCTTCTTGTGCACGCAGCAGAGCAGGGGAAGCTGAAAAGTCCTTGACCGGTGTGAGCACCACTTAGCACCTATTTAGAGACAGCTTAGCACTACTTAGCAAGAACCAAAGCATCAGTGTATCATCGACATTGTTCTCATCCTAAACCCAAACACAGCCCCATACCGGCTACCAAGACGAAAATTAACTCTATCCCAGCTGAAACCAGGACACAAGTGTACTAACTGTACCTGATGTATAAATCAATTACTTTCTTGCATTGTCCAAAGTTGGTGTGCATTTAGTGACTTGTCAAGTAGGAAAAACAAGAAATCCTTTAAGCTTTCATCCTGTACTTACACTGTTATACTTGGAGATCTTACTACCTTCTATCACAGCCATTGTACAGAGGCAACATAGCATGGTCTTATCTTTGTCTAAGTAGGGTGACGGCATTCCTTTCCTATCCCACTTCACATAGGACATAATTAACGTGTTGTAAAATTATTTAATGTAGAACTAAATGAACATTTGGCACAAAACCTGCAGATATTACTGTGTAACTGCTTTTAAGAGTAATATTTCTACCCTGTCTAATCCCCATTTCATATTTTAAATTCCCCATTCATTACTGTCCATAATGATAAAGGAAATTAGTGTTTCCTGATTATTTTTGAGCAGAGAAGATGTGCGCTTCAGTTTGGGGTAAAATTGGATAATTCATTAGTCACACCCTTGAAAGTTCCAAGTCCATTATACCCCTTAAGCTATTTTCCCCAGGGAAATTTCCATCCTCCTAATTTGCAATGCCTGTAGCCAAAATTATTAATATTCTCTATAGTAATGTATAACATGTTGAGTTTATTTGTTTCTTTATTTGTTTGTTTTGTAAAGCATTGCTAACAAGTAGCTGAAGGTATTTGCATTTTTAGAATGATAAACATGTCTTCTTTTTTTTAACCTACATTCATAAATTAAATGTGGAGGTAAATTTCTTAACCCCCACACAGGGTCAAACTGTAACCATTAGACACTAATTAGGACTAAAATCTCAAATAGGAAATAACTGTATCTAGTATCAAGTTTCAGTTCTATTTTCTCAGTTTTTATTGTAAGTGGACTACCATATACCATATTTAGCTTAATCCCTTGGAGACAATCAGACATTAAGAAACTCTCTATATTATAGACTATATGTATTATGATTCTGATGTGCTCACCTAACTTAAAAAAATAATCAGCAAAAAACATTATTTGTAATTTACATTGGTTTATAGCAAAACCAAAGTCAGATTCCTAAGCAAACTCATCCTAATGGATCCAGAATGAGTTGCTTTTTGGATTTAAAGAATTACAACAATACTATAATACCGATAGTAATGTAGTGTAAGCCACAGCAAGAATTAATCTAATATAGGTGCATCATTATTACTATTATTATTGTTGTTGTTGTTAATATTATTATTACTATTCCTGTTGTTGTGTTATAAGACCCAGAAATAAAGATGACTTTGTTTGCTCTTTAACATGTCTGATGGGAATGTCTAGATGTTTCCTATCCCTGCATGTCTTCTCTGCATGATGCCAGAAAAGAGGAGGGGCCTGGAACAGGTGATCCATTGCGAACAACCTTCCACAGCCTGAGTCACATACCAGGAACTACAAGAAAGGCATGCACTTGTATGTAATGTTACGACATGTAGAGCAATATTACTTGAGATTACAATTTATAAAAGACATTTCCTCACACAAGTAAAGGCAGTTTGATCTAGAATGTCTAGCCCTTTCCATCATGTTAATTTCACACTGCTTAAAGTCCTGCCTAGGAATGGGGTTTGATAATTTAGTTATGAACCATAAGGGTATGATAAAATTGCAAACTGAAGATGTAAAGCAATCATTCAGTTTAGGTCAATTGATTGGAGAATGTAGCAAAGTGCTTTACGCAAAGTCCCTGTCAAGTTTTTCAGGGGAAAAAACAGTCAAACGCCACCAATTGGTTTCATGTACTTTTCAAAGCTGGATTGTCTCCTCCAAATTAGCAACACATACAGGCACATTTTAAATTTAGTATATCCTTCTGAGGACCATATAAAAATTAGAAGATACAGGTAAGATTTAACGTGAACAAGCATCCATAGCCATAAGATCACAGCAATACACATGCACTGATATCTTTCTATAATTTACAGTGATAGGACAAATAGGACCATTGCTGTAATGTAAATAATTTTAAGAAAGATCTGCTACAAATTAAAATTGTGAAAAGCCATAATGAGATCTAGACTGTACGAATAACTAATACAGGCAGCATAACAAATGAGTAGGAAGCTCTTCCTCCCATCAATCCCATCTGTGAAAGGAATTCACAAGAAACAGACACCAAAATAATAACTGGAATCACATCATCATTTGAGGCTGGATCAATGTTTCATTTTGACATACAGAATTGTAGAGTATTTTTTAACATTTTAATAATAGCACTAGAAAACTAACAAAAGGAACTTTCCAACAATTTCTAAGAAAACATTTTGTGGGAAAAGGCTTCACCAGTTTAATCACAAATATGGATTTATTGCCACAGTGAAAACCAGAGCAGTTCTGCAAAATCTCTGTGTCTCCCTAGCAGCAGTGTTTCTACCAGTTTTACCCCTGTAACCTACCTGTCTGATAGTATGGCTTCAGTAATACTGCATTGCCAGGTCTAGGCCAAGATGCCTGCTCACCATTGGCATTTAGATCGGATACGTGTATATGGATCATGACTAGGACTGCAGGAGTCTAAAACTTCCCTGTCTGCACTCAGTAGCCTATGGAGCTGCTGGAAGGTAGAGGTGCTTTCCCAAGGCCATTCTCTCTTGAGTTAGTATTGTCTTTTCCTCTGTCATGGAAGTTTTGATGCTCTGCCCCATTCCTTGTACGTATGTCCACGCGTCCACCAGAACACCTTGCATCATTTTCTATGTTTAAAAAAAAAAAAGCCAGATGGTTTAGCCTTTTTTTTTTTGTAAGCTCCCTAAAGATTACCAAATACCAGAATACTTTGAAGACCTGTGACAATGAATCCTAAAGTGCCAGAGAAAAGAACAGAGATTATAAGTAGCAGTACTACCTGGCTTCTTAATTTGCTCAAAAGAATTCTTTTGCTTATAGGATTGATGCAACACTAAGTAAAGGTTCCATGAAAAATAAAAGTTTTTGTCAGGCAGCTTGCATTTCTTGAACTATTGAAACACAACCTCTTTTAAGACAAAAAAGTATCTTCTAAAACTGGACAATTTTAATATTTAGAGGTGCAGTGAGTGAAATAATTAAAAAAATGTGTAGAGATTCTGGAGAGAGAAACAAGAGAAGTAACTGAACTGGAAAAAAAAATATATATGTATATATGTAGGAAAGAAATATTTGTTTTCCATTTAAAACCGAGAAAGAAAAAGGGAAAGGAACTGAACTGAAAAAATATGTAGATGTGGGAAGGACATGTTTGTTTTCCATTTATCATAGAATACCAGGTTGGAAAGGACCTCAAGGATCATCTGGTCCAACCTTTCTAGCACAATCTAGACGAGATGGCCCAGCACCATGTCCATCTGAGTCTTAAACGTGTTCAGCGTAGCGGAGTCAACCACTTCCCTGGGGAGATTATTCCAATGATTGACTGTTCTCATTGTGAAAAATTTACCTCTCATGTCCAATCAGAATCTCCCTGGGAGTAACTTGTACCCGTTACCCCTTGTTGTCACCATGTGACTCCCTGTAAAAAGGGAGTCTCCATCTTATTTGTAGCTCCCCTTTAAGTACTGGTACATGGTGATGAGATCACCTCTAAGCCTCCTTTTCTCAAGCCTGAACAAACCCAGCTCTCTCAGCCTATCCTCATACGGCAGGCTTCCCAGACCCTTGATCATCTTGGTGGCCCTTCTCTGGACCCCCTCCAGCCTGTCCACATCTTTTTTGTATAACGGGGACCAGAACTGTACACAGTATTCCAGGTGTGGCCTGACAAGCGCTGAGTAGAGAGGGATAATGACTTCTTTACCTCTGCTGGTGATGCCCTTTTTGATGCAACCCAGCATCCTGTTGGCCTTCTTGGCCGCAGCAGCACACTGTTCACTCATGTTGAGCTTCCTGTCCACCAGGACCCCCAGGTCCCTTTCCACGGAGCTGCTCTCCAGCCAGGTGGATCCCAGTCTGAGCTGCACTCCTGGATTATGTTTTCCCAGGTGCAAGACCTTACACTTGTCCTTGTTAAACTTCATAAGGTTCTTGTTAGCCTGCTCTTCCAGCCTATCCAGGTCTTCCTGCAGGGTGGCTCTCCCTTCCATAGTGTCTACTTCCCCACTCAATTTGGTGTCATCTGTGAACTTCATCAGGCTACACTTGATCCCGTTATCCAGATCACTTATGAAGATATTGAATAGCGTTGGGCCCAATATTGATCCCTGGGGACCTCACTTGTGACGGGTTGCCAGTTTGAAAAAGAGCCATTTACCACCACCCTTTGGGTGCAGCCTGTCAGCCGATTTCTCACCCACTGCACAGACCACTTGTCCAGGCCATAACACATCAGTTTCTCCAGGAGGAGGCCGTGGGGAACTGTATTGAAGGCCTTGAAGAAATCCAAGTAGACATCATCGGCCGCTCGACCCATGTCAACTGAGCAAGTCACTTTATCATAGAAGGCCACCAGATTTGTCAGGCAGTAATGGAAAACTTCTACTGAATACCCCACATACTGGTATCCAGCTAGAATTCTTAATACTTTCTAGTAGTGATGCGTCAGTCCTGAAGAGACTGCTTAGAAAGAGAGAGGGACTTCTGTGGCCAACTGGAAGTAGTGAGTCTGATTTCCCAGTATTCCACATGAAAAAAGACAAAGGAAAATTGCCAAATTAATCCAAAAGCCAAAAGTTTGACAGTGACTAAGAATGAATTGTGTTTACTAACAATTTAATTATTGTTATGAAGAAGGCAGGCCTCTATTCAGCATTCGTTAGTATTCAAAGCTTTAATAGCTTCAGTTTCATGTTAAAGAAAGAAAAAACCATGCTAGCATATAAGAACCACTCCAGATAAAAACGCTCTTCTGAAACATATCTGTTCATTCATGTACATTCCAAATGACAGAAAATGATCAAAATGATCATTTGAACTCATCTTCCAAAACTGCTTGTCTGAAAACTCATGCAGAAGTTCACACCAAAAATCCATTTCCTGAGCTCTCAGTTGCCATTCTAGCATCAGATTCACGCCTGTTGAGCTTGCTGACCACACTGTCATTTTATTTTATATTGAAAATCTGCAATATTTCTGCAATGCCCTTTGCTCAACTGAATTCCACCTATATTTATTTTTTTAAAAAACAGATGCTGTGAAGCTAACATTTTAAAATGTATATTTCCCCCAATCTTTAATTAATCAGCTAATCCACTAAAATTCTTATTAATTACATTTTTTAGGACAGCATTATTAACCACATGCAAATAAGATATACTGTTGAGGTAAAAAATGTATTTTATCCAAGAAAGGATCCAGAGCACATGGCTCATGCTAGCTTACGATTTTTCCATCTCAAGGAGACTCCTAGCTACAGGAACTCTTTGCTGCATTGCAAGTAATGGAACAAGTAATCATAAGTAAAATAAGAGCAATGGCCAAGTAATATTGAACTCTACCAAGAACAAGCATGTGCTTAGCTTGCTGCGTAGAACAATTAGAAATCAGGAACCTGGAGCCGGCACCTGGGAATTTCTTCCACATCAGTCATTACTTTGCGTTTTTCTGGTGCCCTACCTCAAAAAGAATACAACAGAACTGAAAAGGGTCAGAGCAGGACAATGAGAAGAATCTAAAAAGTGATAAATGGACTAGGATTCTTCAGCCTGGAAAACAGCTGAATGAGAATGTCTATGATACAGACTGCAAAGTTGTGATTTGCTTGGACAGGGGTGCATATCAATCAGCCGTTCATTGTCCTGTGCAATGCAAGAATGAAACAAAAGGAGATGATTCTTAACATGTCGCCAAGCTGTGGAGCCCCTTGCCGCGGGAAGCTGTACATGATAAAAGTGAATGTGGGTTCACAGAGGGCTAAAGACCGTCATGAAAGAGAAATCAGCTGAGGGATGTCAGATTAAAAAATGTTATTTATGGCTTAGGATGTCTCTGAGCCACAGATGTTGGAGGCTGGGAGAGGATTTTCAAGAAGCATCACTACATTTGCCCTGTTCTAATATTCTTCCTTAAGCATCTGCTGGTGGCAACTGCTGCTGATCACATAGATCACTGGTCTGAACCATTGTCACTATTCTTATGGTGACACCATTCTTATGGTGATAGGCAAGCCTATCCAAAGTAGGGTTGTGATGCCATTGATAACAGAGCATACAACTAAAGACTTACATTAAGAACTTACAGCAGGGGTAGCAAACTTTTGGCAGGTATGGCTGGACTAGGACACAGGACTATTATCAGTGGCAAACACGTCACAAGAGATTTAACCTGCACAGTCCTTGCTCTGTGCTAAATGGCCTGGATAACAGCAGTTGGTAAGATAGGAACCTGTGTGCCAAGTGTGTGGTTGAGTGGACCATCCAAACCTGTCTAGGAGGGCATTTTCCCCAAACCTAGTGACACTAAAGAGAAAGAAAACAACAAACATGAGTCAGATTAAACAGTAACCAGGGGAATATCAAAAACCTTTTGAAACAAAGAAAGATTCAACTTGAGAAGTATGAAAGGAGCATAAAAAGTCTCAATGGTGGAGACAAAGGAGAGTGTAACAGAGCAGCAATGAAAATCTGTTTTGATATTGCCAGAAGTTACCCTGCTGGCATCCATCCTTATCTGATGGAGTTGCCTCCTGTTGGAGGAACAAGCATGCCAGAGCGCAGGAGAGGGGGACCCACACCTCAGTTGTATGTATGTCACCTCATGGGATGCTCTCTTACTGTATGTATGCATTGGAGGGCTGCAGGAGGTGGTGTGAGGAGCTGGAGTGTGTGCTTTTGACCCACACATCCTCTGAGAGGGGGTGGGTGTGCACGTAATCGTGTCTCTGTGTGTGTATGTGTCTGTTCACAGAACTCTTAAGGATTAGTTAGAGACGGTTGTTTAGAAATTTGTAGGTATATGCAGGCATTTTGTAAGTGTCTAGGACAGTGGTTTAGCTGCTGCAATTATGATACTGACCCTCAATGTATAGTTCACTGATTACCAATTAATTACATGGCAATAAACCTCTTCAGCCCTGATTCAATTTAAACTTTGTGAATTGAACAATTTTCCCCTGTGAAATCACCCCCTCCAGATGCTGTACTCCTCAACAGTAAACTACGTGAGATCATAAAGAGTGGTGGTGTAGTGATATTATGACATGAAATCAGTTCCCTTTCTGATATAGGAGCAAGTTATAAGCACTGGGGATCCTACATTTGAAAGAATGAAAAATGTGAATGAGTAATCTGTCTTTCTCACGGGCAGAGAGCACAACCCTTTGTAGATTTTTAGGGAGAAATTCATTGCAGAGGCAACACCAGTGTTTTCAGTGTAGCACCTGGGGGTAAGTATCCCTACCAGTCCAGATGGCTGTATCAAAAGGAGTATCCACTGCATTTAAAGAGATAATTCAGTGAACATTGCTGACAATATTCTTCCCCTGCTTGAAGCGTTTATACATTTCACAGGAATCACAGGATTCATCTTGTGGAAGGCATATGATCAAACTGCAGTCTTAACTGCAGCAAACATGCTTTAATATTTAGGTTAGACTAAGAAAACCTAAGAAATAAGTAATTTTTTTAAATACATTTTCAGAATTCAGACAAGACAGTGCCAATCTCATTTCCTGTATACAGACAGGTACAGATTTACTAGTGTGGAGGCAGCAGGGGGATGGAAAAGCTAATATCCTCACTTACTAAAAGCCAATACAGCATATACCCTGTCACAGGAGGGAGAGAGGGACAGCACCATCATCTTCATGACTACATCCACAGCACTACACACTACAACAGAAACAGTGGAAACAAATCATGCGGTTTTTTACGGAGCCTTTATACTAGTATCTTTTAATTATAGCACAATACTGAATACCAGACATTATAAATTACCTGAGGAGTTCACCTTTCTCAGAAGGGGAAAAGGGTTTTTGCTCAGGAGCTAGCAGATGAGGGCTGATTGATAGAGCTTTAAACTAGATTGGAAGGGGGAAAGAGACAATACCAGGCTAGTCAGTGACGAGCAACGGGATGGAATGCCAAAGTTCGAAGAGCTGCATGCTAGTGAGATTCCTAAAACTGCTCCACCAGGTAATGGGCACGATGAACCGCACTTGGAAGTGTTTCTACACAAATGCGCGCAGCATGAGGAACAAGTAAGAGGAGCTAGATGCCTTGGCCCAGTCCCAGAGATATGACATCATAGGCATAAGTGAAACCTGGTGGGATGAGTCCTGTGACTGGTGTGCCATGATGGATGGTTACAGGCTCTTCAGGAGGGATAGGCAGGGCAGGCGAGGCAGGAGCGTGGCATTGTATGTAGTGGAGAGGCTGGAATGCATGGAGCTAGCAGTTAGCGATGGCACAGTTGAGAGCCTCTGGGTAAGGATTAAGGGACAGACAAATAAAGGGGATGTTGTTGTGGGAGTCTGCTATAGGCCACCCAGCCAGGATGACGACACGGATGAGTTATTCTTTAAGGAACTAAGGGGTGCTTCTAAGTCATTTGCCCTTGTCTTTATGGGGGACTTCAACTTACCAGATGTCAACTGGGAATACCACACAGCTGGTACAAACAGGTCCAGAAGATTCCTAAACCATCTGGATGATCACTTCTTGGTACAGGTACTAAGGGAACCAACCAGGGAAGGTGCCTTGCTCGATTTGTTGCTTATTAACAGAGCGGGTCTCATGAGTGAAGTGGCGATTGGTGGCTGCCTTGGCCACAGTGACCATGAAGCAGTCAAGTTTAAAATCTATGGTAACAGGAGGAAAACTGCCAGCAAGACATCAACTCTGGATATGAGGAGAGCTGACTTCAGGCTGCTCAGGGAACTACTTAGTAAGGTCTCCTGGGAAAAAAAGGTGCTGGGATCCATCAGTGCTGGTCACTTTTTAAGTACCACCTCCTAAGAGCACAGGAGCAGGCAATTCCAAAATGTCAGAAGTCAAGCAGGTGAGGTAGAAGGCCAGCTTGGCTGAGTAGGGATCTTATGCTAGAACTAAGACAAGAAAAGAAAATGTATGGCCAGTGGAAGCAAGGTCAGGTGACATGGGAGGACTACAGAGATGCTGTTTGCCACTGTAGGGAGGAAATTCACGTGGCCAAAGCTCAATTAGAGCTGAAGCTGGCCAGTACTGTGAGGGACAATAAAAAGGGCTTTTTAAAATATGTCAATAGCAAAAGGCAGGCCAGAAATAACATTGGCCCTTTACTTGATGAGCATGGTCACCTCACAAATAAGGACATAGACAATGCAGAGATGTTTAATGATTTCTTTGCCTCGGTCTTCAACACCGATGATGGGCTTTGGGACCCCCCGAGCCCTGGGCTAGAGAACCATGACTGTGAGAATGATAAACTCCCAACCAACCCTGAACTTGTGTGGGATTTGCTGCTCCAGCTTGATCCCTATAAGTCAATGGGGCCTGATGGGATTCATCTGAGGGTACTGAAAGAGCTGGCTGATGTCATAGCAAGACCTCTCTCAATGATTTTTCAATGCTCTTGGGAATCTGGAGAGGTCCCAGTTGACTGGAAGCTGGCAAATGCTGTCCCAGTCTTCAAGAAGGGCAATAGGGATGACCCCGGTCACTACAGGCCTGTCAGTCTCACCTCTGTGCCTGGCAAAATTATGGAGGAGATTATTCTGGGAGTTATTGAAAAACACCTGAAAGACAATGCAGTCATTGGTCCCAGCCAGCACGGGTTCACAAGGGGAAAGTCCTGCTTAACAAACTTAATTTCTTTCTATGACAAGGTTACCCACCTAGTTGACCAAGGGAAGCCAGTCGATGTAATCTTTTTGGATTTCAGTAAAGGTTTCGATACTGCCTTTGACAGTATCCTCCTGGGAAAAATGTCCAGTGTACAGCTGGATAAACGCATAATGCAATGAGTGAGCAATTGGCTGATGGGTTGGGCTCAAAGGGTTATAGTAAATGGGGTTACATTGGGCTGGCAAGCAGTCACTAGTGGGGTTCTGCAGGGATCCATCTTAGGGCCAGTGCTCTTTAATGTCTTCATAAATGACTTGGATGCAGGACTTGAAGGACTACTATCTAAGTTTGCCGATGACACAAAGTTGGGAGGAGCTGTTGAGACTCTTGAGGGCAGAGATGCCCTGCAGAGAGATCTAGACAAATTAGAGAGCTGGGCAATCACCAACCGTATGAAGTTTAACAAGAGCAAGTGCCGGATTTTGTACCTGGGACATGGCAACCCTGGATATACATACAGACTGAGGAACAAGAGGCTGGAGAGCAGCCCCGCGGAGAAGGATCTGGGGGTTCTGGTTGACAGCAAGTTGAACATGAGCCAACAGTATGCCCTGGCAGCCAAGAGGGCCAACTGTGTCCTGGGGTGCATCAAGCACTGTATTGCTAGCCGGTCGAGGGAAGTGATTGTCCCACTCTACTCTGCACTGGTGCGGCCTCATCTTGAGTACTGTGTGCAGTTTTGGGCGCCACAGTATAAAAAGGATACGAAGCTACTAGAGAGCATCCAGAGGAGAGCCACAAAGATGGTGAAGGGTGTAGAGGGGAAGCTATACAAGGAGCGGCTGAAGTCACTTGGTCTGTTCAGCCTGGAGAAGAGGAGACATGAGAGGAGGCCTCATTGCGGTCTACAGCTTCCTCACAAGGGGAAGAGAGGCGGGCGCTGATCTCTTCTCCCTGGCAACCAATGATAGGACCCAAGGGAACAGCAGGAAGCTATGCCAGGGGAGGTTTAGGTTTGATATTAGGAAAAGGTTCTTCACCCAGAGAGTGGTGGAGCACTGGAACAGGCTCCCCTGGGAGGTAGTCATGGCACCAAGCCTGACAATATTCAAGAAGCATTTGGACAATGCCCTCAGACATACGGTGTGAATTTTGGGGTTGTCCTATGCAGGGACAGGAGTTGGACTCGATGATCTTTGTGGGTCCCTTCCAACTCAGGACGTTCTATGATTCTATGATCCTACATAGTCTCCTGAATAGTTCTAATATGGTGGGATCACAACAGCTAAGGCTAGGATTGGAAGGCTGTGATCCTGCCCTTCTAAGCAGTTGCAGATTATATTTAAATTTTTAGACTGTCTGTGTGAATTCTATCACATAAATCAGCTATGTTTCAAACTTAGTACTTCATGCAATCAACACTTGGAATTTAAAAGTCTCCCACAGGATTTCACTCTAACTTAAATGTAGTTCATTGTAACACAAGCCTTACAAAAAACCCCATCTGTTTATTGTACAATGTGAGAATTAAAGAACCTGAAATCCTTACCCCCAGTAAAAAAGAAGTGAAAAAGCCAGAAGAATGACTGAACACTGAACAGTCTTTTCTCTTTCCTGTTGGACACATTTTTATTGTAGCAGATATTAATTTTCACTTGTAAATTCTCTACATGATATTACTTATCAGTTTGATAGGTCATTAGGTGGGACTCTTATTTACTCCGTTCATACAATCAGTAAGACTCATTCTTCACCAGCATATTGCAGTTTACATGGCAAATATTAATCAGTAGAATTCTACTCTGGTGAACATGTATTGTAAGTTAAATTATGATGCACATTAATATGGGAGAGTCTCTGGGTGAATTTTATATGTCTCTAGCATAATTTAACTTTATTAGCCATATATCAAATCATATAATGATAGAAAACACTTGTTAAATAAGAAAAGGTCTACTTGTCATAATTAAAATTTAGATATTGTTCAGTTTAGCTGTACTTCTATACTGCAGATCAGTTTCTGAGTAAGCAAAAACACTAGAATCAACATTCTTCTCTCTTTTGGCCAAAGATCCTGCCAGATATTAGGTATTATTAAAATTTAAAGTAAGCAAATTAGTCTGCTCTCTTAAAATGTCCTATTGCTTTTTAAGTCTTTGCCATTTAATTCACAACTGAAGAGGAAGTGATAAGCCTCTCAAGGCCTAGCTAACACTGACAGCTTAGTTCTGCCGTTCTTTCTCACTGGTTATATCTTATTCTGACAGTAACCATACTAATTTCAGTGGAAGTACTCAGAATACTTACAAGTAGTCAGCATGAGTAACAGGAGCAGAATCACCAGCTTTTGTTGGAGAGGTGACATTTGTAACAGAGAACTTCCTGGCATCCAGAGCTTCTCACTTCGTATTCATGAAATATTCTGGGAATGTGGAACATTCAATGCTTTGCAAAAGACTTTGAATTTTCCTAGGATAATTCTGGATGGAAGGCATCTCAGAAAGGCTTTAGTCCAACCTCTTACTCACAGGAAGTCAGGTCTGATCAGGTTACAGAAGGCTTTAATCAACCACGGCTTGAAAACCTTCAGGGCAAGAGACAGCATAACCCTGCTGGGCAACCTGTCTCTGGTCTGGACTGTCCTAGTGGTGAAAAGTTTCTCCTTATATCCAGTCACACCTTACTGTGTTAAATGTGTCTCATCCTCCCATGATACACTTCTTTGAAGTGCCTGGCTCTGTCTTCTCGAGAGCCCTTTGTAAGTCCTGGCACGCTGCTGTTAGACCCCCTTAAAGTCATCTCTTCTCCAGACCAAACAAGCCCTAGTCCCTCAGCCTCTCCTTATAGGGCACATGCCCCTGTCCCTGACCACCCGAGGCCTAGGATGATTAGGGACCATTGATGTCAGGGACAAGATCAGGGACCTGTTGATGTCTTTCCTGTATTTGGAGGCTCAGAATTGGATGTGGTATGCTAGATGTGCTGGGTATAAGGGGATAATCCCTCCCCTCGATGTCCTGGCTGTGCCCCTGTGGATACCTCCCAGGGCACTGTTGGCTGTCTCTGCAGCCAGGGCACACTGCTGGCTCATGCTCAGTGTGTATCTACCAAGATCCCCAGATCCCTTCTCACAGCCGTGCCCACAGCCAGGCAGGCACCAGACTGTACAGCTGCACAGGGTGCTTCCTGCCCACGGCAGGACTTGGCATTTGTCCCTGTTGAACTTTTTAAAGCTTTTCTTCGCCAACTCTTCAGCCTGTACAGGTCCCTAAGAATGGCAGCACAGTTTCATTCCTCTACTAGATATTGTATTTAAGCAATCACTTAAACAGCTGCCCAAAAAGTCATACATTTCCACGTACCTTGTAAGTAGAATGCTCCCTCATAAAAGGACAGTAAGACAAAAAATGCTATTAAGTAAATTGGGAGTGCAACTCAGTATGAACCAGCTGAAGCAGCACAGGTTTTACCGTATTCAGAAGTCTTTTCAGTCTCCGTCATGCGTATTCTTAGTTTAGAGTTACAATAAGCAGTAGCAGAAAGTGATAGGCAACATCAGCTCTCTCCTGTGTTTTATAGTAGTCTGCAGAAGTTACTTAGCATAGGCATCATACCAGATGTTGTCTGGAGCATTTTCTACTATACAGCACTTCCACATGGAGTGTTAAATATATCTAATGCACTCACTTTGTGGAAGCTGGCCAGCGCATCTAACAGAACTTTATATATCTGTGGGTGCTTAGTTTTTGTCATTGTGAAAAAACCCTGTGCATAAGTTGCCTCCTTGCTACATTAGAGAATGACTCATTTACGATCTTCCACACATTCTGTTTTTAACTTTTGGAAAGTACTAGACAAGAAATTACTAAAAGGAGGGATGGGAATAAGAGACAACTAAAAATGCTTTCTCCTAGCCAATGACAAACTGTTTAAGAATATTTTATTTCAAAAGTATTTTAGGCAAAAATTTAAAATGCAATATGAGCATTTATCTACTCAGATTGTATGAAGCACTTTTCTCATATAAATATATATATATAAAAATAAATATATCAGCAATCACTTCCTCACCTACCAGTTTTCCTTTACATGTAAACAAGAAAACCATGTACTTGCCATTATTTTAAAACAGGTAGGAATACTCCAACATTCACTTTTGAAATGTATTTTTACAGAGCACCAATGACTGACCTTCTTTACTGATATTTACTGGAGTTTAAAAAGCTTTAAAAACCACATTCGTCGTCTTGAAATTATTTTGGTTTCACTGAATACATTTAGAGGTGTTCATATTTTTGCCAAAAGATGTGACAATTTTGTTTTATGCTTTTGAGGAAAATTTTTTATTCAACATGCCAGTCAAAATTATGGATGCAGACAAACTAAAAGAGCAAACTGACATAGTGTGAGTTTCATTTCTTTTCAGCAATTTTGTAATAGCATTAAAAGCTTCTTGCTGTCAGGTAGTAAATCTAGCACTTGAAGTATGACAGACATTTGTGGTCCAAAAACCAAGGTCAAAATTAAAAAGTAGCTTTCAAACACTGGATGCAAAAGAACCTTTTGCTCGCAGACTGCAGCAGCAAATAGATTCTTGGATGACCAGCTGGATGATGAGTAGGATTCCCTAATGGTCCTGCCTCGAGGACTGTTCTTAACAATTAAAACCATTTGCTTTTATTGTTTTTGACAAGCATAACAGTCTGGTAACAGGTGTGAGAATCTGCTTAGAAGGAGAGAACGAGAGAATGAAGATGCCACAAAAATCTGGCAGGCTGGACAGAATAATTTTCTTCATCATTTTGCTCACATTTCTGTAGGCGCCAAATATGAGTCTAAAAATGAAGTAATAGCTTTTATGTAAAAATAATACTTGTTTTGCAGTTTTGGACAAGGTGATCTGTGACCAAATGTTGGCTGGATTTATGACCATCTGCCATGCAACAATGAGGCAGTTGTCAGGATTAATACCATTTTAAGAAAGAAAAAAATCTATGGAGTTTTGGTTTTTTGACCTTTCAACTACCAACACTACACACACCACTTGGTGTTGACATAAAGCTTTGCAACAGCAAAAACTTAAAATAATAAGAACAAAACCAATGACTAACCAAGAGAGAGGAAAGACCTGGCAGTCTAAATCAGAAATTGTTATGTCAAGGTTTTATATTTTCAAGGGTCGATCCAGACTATTCTTTAGAAATAGCTTCTGAGTTTTCAGTCATTTGATAAAATACAACTTGAGCCTTCTAATTCCAAAGTATGGCCCTTTTCCAAACAGGCCAAGTAAGCAGCTTGACAATATTCATCCATGGATGTGTCAAGTCCAATTTTTTTTTTCCCTATCAGAAAGTGCAATTTTTCCTTAAATCCCTCATCTGTGCACACAATCATGCATACATAATTGAGTCGCATTTGCTTCTCTTTTTTAACAGGGGCATTATTTTAATTGGCTGCAGTATAATTTATATTTTTTTTTAATACTGCATGATTCACGTATTCTGCAGCTACAGTGAAGAAAAAAAAACCTGTCATTCTAGGTAAACATTCATGTCAAAAATCAGAGGTAATTCTGATTTCAGCAATTTCACTAGCAAGTTGAGAAAGAGTAGGACCCTTTCAGGGAATCAGCAAAGTAAGCTAACACTCACTGAGTTTGACAACGTTCTCAACATCGTCATCTTCCCATGATTGGATGGGATCATGAGATGAATTCAGATTATTGCTATTGTCAGGGAATAATTTCTCCAGTACTACTATTAGTATATGTATCTTTACCAAGTATAATTCTGAATAATTCAACTTTCAAAGGTGTACCAATCTTTTGTTCCTCAGAGATTAACAGGCACTGCAGATAATACTATAGGATTCCCCTTCCAGGCAATTCAACTGAACTTTAATGCACTTTCTAATGGCATTACTTGACTTTGGAAATCTACTCTTCTCTCATGCAAACTCTTCTCTTCCTCCTCTCTGAGTGCTGATGTTAGCAGCAGCAGCAGTAACTAAAATACTACGCTGTTTTTGCTGATGAAGGCAAGACCAGAGATGTCTGGCTCACAAAGGCAATTTGAGTGGATTTGTTGGAAAGTACTTTTACTAGAATATGGAAAGATCCTTGAGATACACTTATTGTACAATGGGAAAAGTTTGTATATATGAAAAAGTGCCCAGAATTCATGTTGATTTTTAATGACGTCTTTGAGCCTTCAAAGCAATAAATGAACCAAACTGGTGTAGATTTCGAGAGGTCTTCTAGTGTTGAATTTCTAATATAACAAAGTAAATTCTAGAAACTGTCACATTAGCCTTAATCCCTCAAGTATAGATTTATTTTTAAGGAAAACTACAACTTCATATAAGCTGTAGACTTCGTTTAGTACAAATACATACCAAATTGCAGGCTCAAATTGTGCCCTGAAGAATCTCAAAACATATACGAATAATGATATTTTAACACCTCCCAGTCTCAGAGTAAAGGCATGAATCAAAGACACTTCTTCAGTAGCGCTGACATTTTTAAGTTAAAAAAAAGATAGTTTCAATCCTATCTGTAACCAGAATAGATTCAGTAAACAAAACAGTTAATTTTTCGTTCAGTGGATAACAAGAAGGAAAAGTTGTAGTATTCCATTATAAAAGAATAAATGAAAAAAAAAGTATATAGCCTAAGATGAAAACGATTTCTAGTTTGGTGCAGGTCAGAATAAGTAAATATCCAGAAAACTCTAGAATCAGCCTGCATCTATAAAATCAGGCTAGATGTCCAACAGCAATAGACTTGAATGATTGCTACAAATGGGATTTCCTGTAACAGAAGGAAAATACTCCATATGAGTTTTCTGCAGTAAAGTTGTTTTTTTACTGAACAATATCATCATAGCTTAAGCAGAGATTATGTATGAGTCAAAAAGATCTTGACATTATGCACATATGCAGTTATGCATCAATTCCTTCATGCTGTACACAGGAAATTGTACTGGACATTTCCTAGTGGCCTGGTGCATATCAAGAAATCATTGGTGTTCAGAACACAAATGTTGTCCTCTGTCCTAGTTCTCCTAGAAAGAAAAGAGTCCTTCAAATACACACAGAAGAATAAGAGAAAATAGATTTCTGCTCTTGCAACACTGGGCTTCTGCAAGTGCGTCAGTTTCAAGAAGTCTGAGGGAGAGGAGAAAGTATAGAAAATAGATGCATGCAGCAAACAATCATTTGTACTTGGTAAACAATGTTTCTTTGAGTGACATTTTACAAGAAGGATGAAATCAAGAGTTAACCATTGTTATCACAAATCTAACTAGCAGAAGATGTCAGTCTTTCATGACAGGCGCTATGTCTCAAAAGCCAAAACAGGACAAACATACATTGCATGTGTTCACAAGCAAGCGAATATATAGCAAAGAGGAAATGTACAGTCATTCTCAGTGAACTCTATTGTTTTCAGAGTTATAAAGTTTGACTTTCAAACATCGACCATGAAAATCAGAGCTAAAAGAGCAATGTGTAGGTCTGTGATTTTAAGTCTGTTTGATACTAGATCCTGTACTGCTAAATCATTAAGGTAAAGTAAATGATACTTGTATCAGAGGTCAAAAAGCAACTACTGCCAATACCTTAGTGATGGCTCTGTTGATACCAACAGTCCTAACCAATACTGATCCCATCCAGTGAAATACAGGTATGTTGAATCCTATGTGAAAAGACGCACTTTAAAGGTTAGGAGTTATGAACTAGGATTTTGGTCAGGGAATGAAAGGTTGCATGTTGCTAGTTAAAGGGTTTTGCTTCAACCTGTTCTGTGTTCAGAACCAACCTATGTACAGACTCTATGAAATGTTTTCCAATGCAACATACAGGAAAACACATATTATGCTAGAAATATGATTCTTCAGCAGTATAATATCTGCTGCTGTTCTTCTGTGGGATGTTTACAAGTTAATGTATAGTTGGGTAGCATTTTAAAAGACTTAAAACTAAAGTGAAATATTACCAGAACTCTGTGAACAGTACATGTTTGTTTGAACTTTGTTGCAACTACCAAAGTCAAACGTATTGCCTTGAAAACAAATTCCAGCAATTACTGGAATAAGCATTAATGTGTTTGAGAAATCACATGACATCACATTTCAGATGTCATGTGATAGTTTTAAAGTCAGATATATGTTCACATTGCTTCTGCAATAATGTTCAATTTCTGAGTCTCTAATCTGGTTATTTTAAATGAGTTTAATTTCAAAGCTGCCAACAGCTACCTGACATGAGGTGAGAGAATGGTTTCTCATAGCACTGCTAAGTCTTCAGACTGTGAAAAGTATTTATGAAATGCAATTAATTTAGATTAATTTATCTGCCTTTATTTAGTGAATGCTTTTAAAGTCACTCTCAAAGAATTGTTATTAGACTGAATAGCCAATCTTATTTTTTAAAAAAAGAAAAAACAGAAGTTAATGGGTGAGTTTTGACTGTTCTATTGTAAAAAAGAAATGAATGTTTTAATGTAGATACTAGAATCTTCTCAGAACAATCAACAAAAAACATTTAAAAAATCCTCCGCCAAAAACTAAGCATAAGTCTGTCTTATTTTTAGTACTGCAGCGTGTTCCATTATGGTCCATTTTGACTGTGATTATCAGGAGAATGCACCACCAGTTTAAAATTTGATTGAAAATTCAACCCTCTTTGTTTACAGGTGCTGGAACAACAGAGCATGCAAAGATATATAATTATAGAATAATTGTAACAAAATGTTTATGGCTTTCCAGGAACTCTCAGATGTCTCAAGCATTTAGCTAAATAATAGCTATAATGTGTAAGTATGCATGCACCTTTACATATAACAACTATAAATAATAGTTTTGTGTGAATTGACAAAGAAAGAAAAGAGTTATGCCAACACCAGCCATCTCACTGGAATGAAAAAACAAAACAAAACAAAACATAACAAAACAAAATGAAACTCTACAGATAAACTAAATAAAAGATAAATAAAACAGTCAAAACATTGAGGGCCTTTTTTGTGAATAGACACATTGAAAGTTGCCCAATCAAATTTATAGGAAAGTATTAATTTCTACAGTTATTTAGCCAGTGCACATATATAACTAACCAGGGTTTCCCGTAGTAATGTTTTATTCCCTTAGTAGAAAAAAGACTTGTCTTTGGTGAATTCCACCAGAATTTTTCTACTTTCCAAAATTCCAAGTAGCTACCAAAAATACTTAATTATGAACCTGATTGCTTTCTACTTTAGTACTTCATGTTAAGTATAGTGAGTCATTGTTTTGTACCAGGAGGTGTTGATTTATTATGATCCCAGTAAGAAAGGCACTGAGACTCTATAAAGTGTCATTCAAAGTGTCATTTATTAGCTTTTATTATTTATTATTAACACTGTAAAGAAAGAGAGGATAGTAGAAGTAATCTTATGTCCCTTCAGATGCTGTGAACCCTAAGCTGTGCAGCATCAAATGAGCCTCCAGTCATGGTGCAGCACACTTATGAAGATCCTATCCATGAAGGGTTACCCTGTTTCGGTTATTCAAGTTATTATAGGATTTTTCTTCAAATGAAACAACTCTATTCATCATTTCTACTGTCAAATGCACAGGCCTGAATACCCAAGCTGCATGTGCAGCATGGCACAGGTCTGCTCCTACTCAGGTTGACAGTTATGTGGGTCACCAGCTCCTCCATGAGCAATGGTCTTCCAGTCAGGATCATTCCAGTTGTGAAGACCTCAATACTTCTTTAATGAAGGGCAGTTTCAGAATGCAGTCTGGTATGTCCTCTGAGCTTCTTCCTCACTTCATTTTATGCTTCTATGCTGCTTTTATAAAACAATGATGCAATATTTTCCTTCCACGTACCATTCTGTATCAGCTCTGTATCAGCTGTATCAATGAAGGATGAAGTTATTACTGAAATTTTGGGTGTTAATGCAAGATGCAGATTCTTAGTTTTGATCTATTGTTGGTTTTGATACAGACAGTTCAATTCTAGTCAAGTTCATTCTTTACAGACAATATTCCACACTATCCTCACACATATATTGCAAGCAGTAGTCAGGGAATAATTGAATTATCTTCTTATGTTACCAGCTCCATCATATTAACACATCTCTAACATTCTACTGCAACATTTCATTAAACATAAGAAATACTATAGCAGACATCGGGCAAATAACATTTTCATCTTATTGAGGGGAAATTTCAAATTAGGAATCCTGAATTACTAACCAGAATAGCAATAAAGTGTATTAACAATCCAGGCTTTTCCCAACATTGCAAATATCTTTTGATTGTGTTTTATTTTATCCTTGCGAAAAGCTACCAAAATTTTCCTGGTTTATTCTGGTTTATTTTATCCTTAACAAAAGCCACCAAGGGTTTCCCCGCACTTCTGTTTCACATAAATATCTTAGTTATAGATGTCCAATTATCTGAATAGGAACCAATAAACTAAAAGGTCTATAGTTGTCTCAGTAGCGCAAGCTGGATTGGCACTTGCTGTATGTCATGTGTCTCAAATGGCTGAAAAGCTGTCCCATTTAAAAGACAGAAATGTGTTCAGAAAAAAAAAAAATCAATGATCAACAGTAAGTCTGAAAAATTTGCCAGCAGCAAACTTTTATTTATAAATATAAAAAGATTTTCTCCTCAGAACAAAAATATTTGCTCAAACAATTCATTGTGTATTGAACTTTGAATATTGCAGTTTACATTTAATGAAGACAGAAAGGCTTTATGGCTGAAAATTCAAGTCAGAAATAGAGTTGAGAATACAATTTTTTAACTTAATTTCTGGATTTAAACAGTGTGGTCCAAAAGATGGAACACACAATCTTCCTCACACCATTTTTACTTCATTGAATTTCAATTACCTTGATGGAGTCACTAATAACGGGCATGAATTAAAAAATCTATTACACACACATCTTACACATGCATCTTACCCAATTCCTTCAGATCTACTGGTTTAAACCTTTATCTTAATCTCTGGGATATTTCTCTTATGACTTAACTAAAAATAAATAGAATCAAAGACCAGCTTACAACAGGCTATCTAAATCATCATAATTTCTTCCATAATTACTGTGTGCTGGGCATCACACAGTAATATAGATGACCCATAAACATTAGTTTATTGTTTCAATAGACTTTTTATGTCATGAAGACTAGACGGACAGCAGTTGGACGTAATCACACTGTAGAAAATGAGGAGAAGAAAGTGAAGGAACTCTTGCAATTGAATATACTTGACCAATGTAAATTTCTTCTTCCTTAGATCACTATTAATAACCAAAATTTTACTGTAAGTGAACTTTTTAATTTTTATGGACAGAAATATCCATATTTTGATTGATTTGTTTTCTACAAATTATATGCTAACAATGACTGTGTTTCAGGGTTACACTCTGCAGTGTAAATTTGCTGCCTCAAAAGCTGCACTAAAAACACTGATCCACATTCCTATCTAGTTTATATTTCCATGTATATTTTATATAAATGTATATTTTATATAAATATATATTTTATATTTTTTTATATTTTTTGTGGGTTAGTTTTTTGTTTGGGGTTGTGGGGTTTTTTTGGAAATGGTTTTGTAACTTCAAGAGAAAGAGCTTTTTAATTAGGTGAGAATCAAGCCTTTTCTTCTCCCAGTTTCTCATAGGAAAAATTTTAAAAAATTGCAATTGCTTTTTACTAAGATCACAGAGGAAGAAAAAGAGATAACAGAGGACTTTCCTTCTGACACACTGCTCACTCCATCATCCCCAAAAGCAAACAAAAAAATAACCTACACAGTGGGTTTTTTAAAAATATATATATACTTAATCAAAACCGACTTTTCATTGGAGACGCACATGTAAGTAAAAAATGCTCTGAAGCTTGGATTCTATAGTCAGTAGAGACTAAGAGGAACCCTGGTTCTTATAGACTGTGACATACAGTTTATATCAGTGAGATTGGTTGGGGAGAGTTCTTTTGCCTGTCTGACACTTTAAGAGACAGAAAAATCTGCTCAGTTCAAAGTACAGACAATCTGTTTTTCACTTCCAGTGAAAAATGTGTTCATTGGAAGACACTAATGATTACAAATCTATTATTCTAATCAATATTTGAATTTTCATGGTGGGACACTTTTGAAGAATCTATTGCAGTTTGCTTCCCAGCTCCTGCTAAATTGTACTCAGTACTGGTAACAGAATCCTTTAAATATCCTGGAACATTGCTGGCCTAAACAAGTACTTTTAATTTCTATAGGCAGTGCTGCCTGGAGATACTATAATCCAGTACTGAGTTATCGCAAACACCACCAAAAGCAACAATCAAGCTTTCTTTAATGTCTAAATCAGACATTCATTATCTTAGCTAGTGACTGTCTTGATTTCCACTTCTTTCTTTTTACAGTTGTTCTGTTCCAGTTTCTGTTATACTGAACCCTTGTGAAAATACTCCAAGAATTAAGAAGTGAAAATAACAAAATATATTAAATTTTACAGAAGGGTCATATCATTTTCATGTCTTTTTTTTTTTACACTATATTTTAAGAGACGTCTTTTTTCACTGTAGGTTGGTAACAAACGGTATTGACTAGGACAAACACATGGATTTCAGAAACTGTAAAATCTTGTAACATGGAAGGATAGAATCACTTAAAAACAAGCCTGTTGAAAGACAGAGTGAACAGAACTAATCCTATACAGGACATGACAGAGCATCAATGCAATCTATTCAAAGATAATGATCCTTTACAGAAGTAAGAGACACTTCAGCTTTTTCACATAGCAGCCAATAAGGAAGCACATACCTGCACTGTAATTATTTTTTTCTTTAAGATTACTGCGGTGTCAAACCTGTCTGCAGACAAAGTCACAGTTAAATCCCACCCTAAAAAACCAAATAAATGGTCTTTCAATAAAACTAAACTCTCATAAGCTTCCTACCTAATTCATGTTATTTCCTTCCTAATTTGTGTTCTTGTCTGAAAATCATTGATCAAATCTACATCATAATTTAGGTCTATAGCACCTATCTAATAGTGATAGAAATTCATTTATATTCCAATATTCAGGCAAAATAAATAGCATTTTTGTTTGTTTGATTTTTCAATGTTGGGAAGCAAGCATGTGAAATTGGTAAAGGAAGATGTTAAGGACAAACTTCTTGCTATCAGCAGTAAGCCACTTAAATGCTTTTGTGTCAGTGAGGAACATATAAACCTAGATACCATTAGTTACAGTTTCCTCATAGCTACTTTTAAAGAAACAAAATGATAAGCAAGAAAATGTCGATGTTTATGGCATAGGGAACCTAATTCAGAGGGGGGGGGAAAGAAAAAAAAAAAAACTGGAAGTTTTTGTCTCCATTGAAGTGCAAACTGTTATGAATCTTCTCCTAAACTCAGGTCAGACAATTTTGCAAGCAAGAGCCCTTTGATCTACTGAACATGGTGTCACAAGTTCAGCACATCATAGAGTAAGGAGTTACTCTGAATATATTCCTGCAGCCACTGAAATTGAAAACAAGCAACAGATATTCAAAGAGCCTGAATACTCAAAGCTTACAATAAATATACCAAACTAAAAGATAAACTGGTCGAAGTGGTAAATAATGCTCAACTTGTGGGAACCACATAACATGAAAACACCCTTTTCTGAGAAGCTTACTTAAAATCTGGTAACATGAGAAATGATGTCTGTATGTAGATTTTTTTTTTTCCTCCTACTAACACATGGTTATAATCTACCATGTGAATTAACTTGCCAATTGTATTTGGAGTTACTTTTATATTTCCTTGAAATTTTCTATATTTTCATTGAATTTTCTTGATAACAAACAAATACAAAAATATTTCCATGTACTTAAAATGACCCTGTTTTACGTTTTTAGTTGAGTAAAAGTGGTTAATTTGTCCTCATGGAATAGAAATTTCTGTTTTTCAGTATGGATACTTTCTATTTTGACATATGAACTTTTTGTCCACAGAACTTACTTAAGAATCTAGTTCACAATGTATAACTGTAGGGTATGAAAATCCTTATGCAGTGTCATTTTTTAGGCTGAAGTTAGTTCAAAGCCTGCTTGGTCCCTTGGGAAGCTGCAAGCAGTTTCAGCGTTGCTTACACGTTTTGCTCATAGCAGTTGTCAATAAATTGTTCAGGCAATTACAAACTTGCTCTAAGTTGTTTCAAGGAATTCATTAAGGTGTCTTTCTGCAATATTCTAGACCTGTTGAAAGTATTGGCGACACAGCATTTCTGGAGCAGCCCAAACAGTACAACACACTCTACTGTTCCAACACCAATTTAAATAATACCTACTTGGAGTTATTAGGTATATTTTATATTCTGTAACCAAACAGGCTTCCATTTGAACTTCCAGACAAATTATTTGACATATATCTGGAGTCCAAATACTTTTTTTCTTAAAAGAGAAAGGGAAGAATAAGCTAAATTTTGGAATTACCGCTTCAAAGAAAGATGACAATTGGAAGCAGAGATGTTTTGGTTCTGTAGCAATTTCTATGATTCCCAAGTTTCAGCAGCTAGTCACGAAAACAGATTTCGAGGCACCACATAGTACAGAGGAACATGTCATATAAGAAAGTTCACACAGACACAGGCAAAAATTTCAGGCAATCCAAGAAATATTTTGGTATTATGTTATCACTTATACATCCCTTTTTGTATTTCTTCTAAATATAAGTACCTTGCATTCCCAAATGCAATGCAAAGCATTGCAGACACCCGGTAAGTAGGATGTGCACGAATGAAAGCACTTCTTTGTGACAAATTTCTGTTCTTTTCAATTTGGAATTAAGTTGGAAATAAGTGACTTATCAGAAGAGCAAGGGACTTTATGCTGCACATTTAATTCTGTGAGGAATGTTTCTAGGATCTCTGAATTCCATTGGATTGAGTTACACAAAAAATATCTGTTGTTTGATTGCCTATAATCCAAGACTGATACACATGTATAAATGAAACAGGTTGCTTAGAGCACTCTCATTGCTTTGTCAATAGTTTTTCTCCCCAGGAGGCTCATAAAACCATTACATATGCACAAACACTCATCTCAGAAACAAAATATTAACTGGTATTTACTCAACAAGACACTTGCTATATAATCTTTATTAAGAGACTGAATTCACAGATTTTCTGCTCCTTTGACATATGGAGAGGCATAATCCATAGGTACACCCAGTGTTCATGGATTATGTAATCAAATTAGGGATCATTTACTGGTCAATTTCCAATCTAGCTATTATGCCAACTATTAAGTCTTTCATGCTGAGACTGAGAAAATGTGACTGAGCCCTAATGTTCTACTGAAAGGAAGCAGGAGTGGATTCATTGTCCTGCAGATTTGTCTGTGTTGCCCTTGCTGTACACAGAAACACTCTCCAAACCAACTGGCAGAATTTCAGATCTCTGTAAGATGTGGATTCAGTACATGAACTAAATGTAATAATTTCTGCTCCATACCTCATGGATTTATCTTGCAAACCTTTAATTGCCATTTTGTTTTCTTGAAAGTACTCTAGATTTGAGTTCTAGCAGGGTTTATACCACAATGACTTCTACACCCATAAAGCCATACCCTGTTTTGTAGTTAAACTTGTTTTGTAAAAAACAAGTTTAAAAAAAAAGTTTTGTAGTTAAACTTGTTTGAGTGGGGTATTTAAGCTAGGAGCATTTACTGATCACAGATTATTTGTTAGAAAGGTGTACTTGATGAAAGAAAAGTGATGCATACCTTCTGGTTATCACAACCATATCATTTCATAAAAACACAAGACTGTTCTTTTTTATACATATCAAATTCAGTGAAAATAGGCAAAGCTTTAAGCACATATTATTGTGAAGTATGTCAGAAGTCTAATGAAGATTGAAGGCAATATTGGAGAATCAACAACAACAACAACAAGATTGTTCTAAAGTTAGTGTATACATTTTCAGCAAGTTTTATTTCTAGTTTATGGAAGGGCAACAAATATTTTTAGGTCCTTTACCATTAGTCTATCCTTAATGAGTGTGTTGGAATTTTTCCAGTCCCTGCTTTTCCTGGATCCCGCCCAGTCTCCTATAACAAAGTTAGTTACTCTGTGACTTTTACTTTTGATTCAATATTTTTCTTCTTAGTCACATTGGAAAAATCTCAACTCTTGACCTGTATTACAAAACTGTACTGAAATATCCTCCATTTCTCCCCAAGACACAACCACTTCATTCTGGCAATTTAATAAGGGTGGAAAAGGGCAGATTTTTTTCCCAATAAGTCAGAAAAAAATGTGATTAAAGGATACAAATATAATACAATATCAGCTTTTGGCTGGTAGCTAACCATTGTAAATCAAATCATGAATATGTGTAATTTATAAATCAATCACAGTTTAATAACTAAGTAAAACAAATTAAGAGATAAAGTTATTGAACAAAAACCAAAGAAACACAGGTGACCTACATCCCAAAAGATGTAGGGATCCATGTATTTACATTGTAAAAAGGAAGAAAAAAAAAAAAAGAAAAAAGAAAAAAGAAAAAAAAACACAGAAGGGAAAACATCTTTTAGCAAGGCACACAAAAATGTCAAAAAGAGAAAATGAGTTATAAGAAGATTGCTCAAGGATACAATATCAAACAATTGCACCCAATCCCACAATAAAAGTGACTTCCCCTTTCACAAATGTGGTTTGAAAGATAGACCAGAACAGGGTTGAATGAACAGTATCTTTAATGAGTTTCAGCTATTTTTTACTGTAAAATTCAACAGTAAGTATGACAAATTAGTAATGAATGATTATTCTATTTGATTTCATATTCACTGCTACTGGTTTTAAGAATCACTTCTTTTTTTTCCTCAGCACATATTTGAAATTCAGCCATCCTATGAATCTAATTATGAGGGGTTTTTCCCATTTCATATATTCTTATTTATATGCACCAATAACTCTTTATTTGGCATTAAAGTTACCAACACAAAGATTAAAAATTGAAAGAAAATGTATGAACCTGAACAATAAATAGAGCAGAAGAACCTTCTTATTCCACACTTCTTCTAAATTGGTGTGCCAAAGAAATGTTCTTTCCTATTCCCAAACTTTTTCCCTACCTTTCCAACAGAACACTTATTTTCCATTGGTTTCTTTCTTTTCTTATTGTTTAATTTGAACATGAAGGAACTGTAATATTTTTGTTCATGAAAGAGGGAGGACTTACCAGAAATTTCAAATTTTGTATTGTGACACAGCTTTAAAGTACTTATTAATGTTGCAACTTCTGTCACTGAAGGAAGAGAATTTTAAGTAACTTTCATGCATAGAACATACAGAAATATTATCTAAAATGCCTTTGATCGGTGTCTAAATATGTTTACTCAAGGATCAGGATCTCAGTTTTTCAGAAGCCAGGTGGTCTTACCTGCCCCAAGAGTATGGAAGTCCATCCTTGTAGGAATGCAGGGATATTGTAATTCTCAGGGCTCAAAGCTGAACACACAAATCTACAAGCTTATTTTTCACACATCATTTGGAAGGTGTTCATAACCAAAGCTGGGTCATGGGAGTAAGTTAATACATTTCATAATACTGAACTCAGCTACTGACCTGTTTGTTGAAATTCCTAGCACTTGCAGAAAGATGGGGAAAACTACCTCAGTACTCAGAAATCTCCTTCCCTTAGTGTCCCATTCCTCCATGTCTACTTTTGTTCCAAGAAATCTGGAGTAATGTGTCATGATTTTCTGGCATGAGGGCTGCTGCCTCTGAGATATCCATAAGGACACATTGTCAACGGACGTCTCAGAGTTCATCTATATGAGCAGTTCAGTTCAAAAAGGGAAGTGAATCTCCAGATTATCCCCACTTACTGTATTTGGCTTCACATCTAAGGGTATGATCTTCAAAAATGTGACCTGGATTCTCTGTAAATGAAACTAAACCTGAGGATGTGCTTCAGAAGTGCACTGCAATTATTAATAGACACTCGGCCTGTGGGATGAGACTAGAGCAAGTCCTTTATACCCCTGTGAAACACAGCTATTGTGGATGCTGTGCTCTCAGCAGCAAGTATTTTTCTCTTAATTGAATAAACAGGGCAAACAGACTCCCAAGAAACCCCTAGAAGTTCCCTCGAGCACACCTGTTGGAGGTGGGAAAGGAGCTCCAGAACATGCCAGCTCATACAGCACTGATCAGTGGCAGTTATGTGACACACAGCTCACCTTCACAGAGGAGTTGGAGGTATGAATATTATGTAATTGGGTCTTTCTGGAGATTGATACCCTAGCTCCTGCTTGGTCACCATAGGTTACATCTGGACAATAAATGAAACCGACCATACCACGAGAGCCGAACCTACTGCCAAGGTCAGGAGGCTGAGGGGTGCTTTCCCTGGCTAACAGGAGAACACCAACATGGATGAATCAAGTATCCTGGTATCACCATGTGACGCTCTTCCAGGCCTACTCTATCCAACCAGAGATTTAAACATACAGTAAAACCTAAATTGCTATGCTGGAAGCATTACATGCTTCAAACACTTAGTAAGACCTCCTCACCTCCAGATGGATTCTTAAGGGTTTGGGGTTTTTGTGTTTTTGTTTGCTTTTGTTATTTTTTTTTTCTTTTTTTTCTCTGAAGGTAAGTAGGGTCAGTCATTGAATTCTGAAATTACTACTTTGTACAATCATGACACTACTGTCCTTTCTCCTTCTACTGTAATAACTGAGAATTTACATCACTTGGGATTTTTCTCTTGATTTTACGTGCTTGCCTCCTATCATCTGGATTATTTCATTTCTATAAAAACAGGTTATGACATGAAATTGTCCTCTAAATACTTTAGTTTAATACCTGGTATGGAAAAAGAAGAAAAAAAAAAAAAAAAAAAAAAGAGAGGTTGAAGGAACTAACCAAATTTTCTTTAAAAAAAAAAAATACTGCTGAAAAACATGAAAATGCTGACACAGTACCAATATCCAAGAATTTAGCAATTCTTAGCAGTCCCTTCTGAACTATTCTGTAGAGGACACAGCTATTCTGTTATTACAGGTAGTAACTTGTCTCACACAAAGAAATTCCATGGGAAATAACTTATAGTAGCATCACTACCAATGAGAAAAGATTTGGTACAATCATTATTACATTAATTTTAAAGCACCTGTAAAGAAAAGAAACTTCCTAGATTTCAAACCATCTTTCTTATGCAAAATAATGTCAGATACTTTTCAACAGAAATTAATAATTCTTTAAACATTACATAGGTTCATCAGTTAATTATAGAATCTTTGTTTCTAAGGTTGTTTCTTATGCAGGAGAATGTCCTTTGTTGTCTGTGATCTTCTTTCAATTATGTCTGCTAGTCTATTCCTGAAGTTCCCAGGTGTATGCATGCATGTTTCCTATTGTCATCTAGTAACGCAAATAAGCATAAAGATTCAGTGGAATTGGCATAGTTTAATCTTATTATCCATGTATTAAAAAAGTAGAATTGCTAAGAAATTGTATTTTATAGTATGTGGTTTTTATCTAACAACTTAGTTAAATGTGCCTTGACTTATCTTTGGCGTCAATCCTTTTCAATTTTAATTCTATTTTAAGTGTTTGAGTAAAAAGTATCTGCACGTTTACCCATTCTCTTCTATGCACTCTGATGAATATCCAGCAGTAAACCATTTCCTGGACACAAATATCTACCAACAGCATCAAAGCAACATCCAATTATTTTCAAAGAGATAAAGAAAAGCATATTACTATGCATATGGGTGTATTATTTTTCAGCTTAATAATAGCTGTGTACTGAAGAGATTGCTAAGAGCAAACACAGACATATTCAAGATGAATGATCTACTTAGAACATTTCAAAGAAATCTGAGTTTTAAAACAGCTTTGTCAATCTGCAACTTGTGGCTTCAAAGTAGCATTACATCTTGCTATACTGCAAGCAATTTGTGATTACTTAGTTTCTACCCATACCTAATAGCTGACACAATTTAATCAGGTTTTTGTGGGGGTACTTTATCTTTTTTGTTTGTTTGTTTGGTTGGTTTTTTTTAGTAAAATGTAAGTTCAGTAATATGTAAGCTAAAGAAAAAGAAGAAATAAACACTGATAAAAAGAATATTTTAGCCTTTAAAATCAGATTGCAGCACTCCTTTGGGTCTTCAATTGTAAACCTGGGTTACGTTCACATACTTACAAGTTACTAAACAAAGATCTTTAAGCTCTTTTATGAGAAACTGTCAGAAAAGGGCCAAAATTATACCTGTCCACAATAGCTCCTCTGTTGACTTTTTAGATCATATTTACATTTAAAAAAGATTTTTTCCATTCATCCTGCAAAACAAAATTACTTTGAAATTTTCTCTTCTCCATTGATAACAAATTTTAAAGCCATTGCATTGATGAAAACACTTGATGGATATTGAACAGTGAATTAAAGAAAAGGCTTCCTAATATTTGAAAAGAAAGCTGAAGAAATCCAACTTTTAAATTTGCTGACTGTTCTTTTTGATGTTTCCATGAGATGAAGAAAACAACTAAATGCTTTTCCTTGGTAAATATGTAAGGGATGAGAATGAAAACAAGTTCAGAACCTTTTTCTTGACACATTTCACCCTGGGAATAAGACAAAGATAGTTGATTAATGGAAAAGCTGTAATTGCTCGGGTATGAAGGAAAGTACACTTCTCAGAAAAGTTGTCATAGCAAAAAGTTAATATATGCAATTTTCTAAGGAAAGGCTACTATTTTTCTAGGCTTCAGACTGTGAAACAGAGTATTTAGATAGGAAACAAAAAACCAAACAATTTAAGGTAGGGCTCAGGTAACCTGATTGATCTCAGAAATACATCCTCTTCACTCGAGTGAATGACATGCATTTAAAGCATGACTGCTCTGATAATTGTTCTCAGAAATAGTGTGGTAGAGTTTCATATAAATTTTTTAGTAATGATGTTCTCTTAAACAAGGAGGCATAACATCACACCACCAATCACATCTTACATACTGCCATCCACACATTTGTTTGTCCTTGCTTTTAGTCAGACCCTGCTAATGACTTGCATTCTTTATTCCCATCTGTGTACACACAGTGAAAATTCTGGAGCTGTTACAGAAGAAATTCAAATAATAAAATTAGGCATATAGACATTCACATATACCCCAAGGTGATGCTACATATTGTCTGCTAGAATAGGCACATTTACCTTTTGTAAATGGATATTGTTAGCTTAACCAAAGCCCACAGAACAGTGAGGAATATTTTTAACACACCTGCATGATACAGTTTAGAAACTCTGTTTAACAAAAATTGTTAACCGTATGGGGGATGGGGCAAGCAGGGAAGGGACACACTAATGGCTGAAGTGATTCTGTTGTCAAAAGTAGGGATTGCAGAAACCTACACGGATGATTTTACACTCAGAAAGTAAGGGATGTTCCAAGGCAAATCAATGCTTCTTTCAAAGGAGGAAAGACTAGATCACAGGTGCTTCTTAGAAGAGAACTTGGCCCTACAGAGCTGCATGAAACATCTTGACATTTAGTTTTCCCAAAGAGAACAAAGAAACCACTCTGAAGCCAAAAAGCTGGCTGTAAGATTTGCTTGAAGTTTTCTTCTCTGTATTTAAGCATATCAACAATTTTATTAACCTCTTAAAGCAAGGAGGATGTCTATGGAAGGAGGCAGCTGGGACAGTGGAACAAGAAACAGTGTCTTCTGCCCTGAGAGTGGTTTACAGTGCTAGCCAAGAATTTGTCTCTTCTGTGGCTGGCTGCGAATATCTCCCTGATGTCAAGTGGAAAGAACTCTGTAACAGCTAAGAGCTTGTTAGGCAGTTTGGATGTGTAGAAGTGAATGATGGTTGGGAGTTTTCAATGTTTGAAGGAAAGTAAAAGCGCATTTTTTCTCCCACATACTGTCCAGGCGCTGTTTCTGAGATGCACACTAGTGTCCTTTTCTGCTATTGTTGCGAAGATCAAAGAAAGAGTGCTACATTAGCATGTATGTGCTCAAGGGCTGAGCAGGCACTCCTAGTCCACTGTCCAATGACAGCATGCCAGTGTGTCTCAGTGTTAAGGGATGGCTTCATCACACCAGCAAACAAACGCATGCAAAATTTTTGAGGCCTAGAAAATTAATGTCTTATATCCGAAGAAAGTACAGTAAATTTTTATCCTGATATTTTCAAACAAATTTGAACTAAGGCTTCTGAAATTATGGAAACTCTCAACATTGATAAGTCAAATATAGCCTAAATACATAAGCAGTATATGCTTTTAGAAAATATTTTAAAGAATACAATCCTACGTTCTCTTGTACTTACTCCACTATTTTCATTTGTCTGTTGCTTACAAAAAGTGAGCACAAGAAAAACCAGTGTGCTACCAAGTGACTTTGTGTGTTAATGAAAATGGAGATATGGTTTTGAGATTGCAGTTTTGAGTTAGACTTGCTCACTTGGCCTTAGAACTGGGAAGAAATTAGGCTGTACTCCAGTGCTTTCATCAGTGGAATTATGAATTGCCTTCAAATGAGAATTTAAAGTCTGATTTTAAAGTGTGATTCTTTTGAGGAGGAAGCTGGTCTTTGTAAATTTAAAATATTAAACAAAAGTAAATATCACTGGTTGATGACAAGAGCTAAACAAATCCCATTGCTATTCTTTAAAATCTCAAGCTGAAAATTTGGATGTGGCACTGGAGAACACTTATAAATTGTTCTGTCAGGCACTGAAATGTGGTCTTCGCTAAGACTGAATTGTCTTTAGAGATTGAGCTGGTTTATTCTTCAGAAAAAAACTTCCTGGTTCTTAATTACTTATCTCGTAAATAATTTAGATGATTCATGTTTGCAAAGCAATTTAGAAGGTCAATTTCAATATTTATGTACAAGATTCTCCCATGACAAGGAAGGGCTATAAATCAAAAATTTTAACTCTTCTGTTTTGAAGTCACTTTAGTCTGTAATCTGAGGCAGATTCTCATGGTGTGTGCTTCTGTAATTCAGTTGGTTAGTCAATGTTAAGGAATCAGCAGGTTCACCCTTAGGTGAAATTGATTCAGTAACGTAATTATTAATAAGTATTTCCTATAGTGCTGTCTTCTTGAGCACTGCATAAACAAAAATAAGAGATTATCTCCATGTCGCAGCTTCTAGAATTTCCAGAAGCTGAAAGCCAGACATGAATGCTCTGCTCTTTTTCCATTTTTTGTCTAATCTTTCTTTTCCTGAAGTGCCTCTGTTTGACCTATCATTCCCCTTCACACAAGAGAATTCCACAATGTTAAAAGCTAACAGAAACCCTGTTGTTCTGATGTGCTTCTGTTTTAGAAAAGAATACTTGTTTATGTCTGAAGAGGGACCTGTCATTAAAATCCAAATCTATCTTCTGAACTGTCTTCTGAACCTAAGAACTGTAACATTGTGTTACACCACAGGCCAGCATGGCCTGCATCCCGTTTTCAACTGTCCCAAAAGCAGATACTTATGAAGGGGTAAAAGAACAAAGGAAGCACGTAAATATACTCCATGCAATATACTTACTGTCTCCAATAACTTTCAGCTTAGCCATGTCACAATGAATTTCTAGGTAAAAGAGTCTCTGTGGATTTATTTTCTATTGATTTGTCCAAAGTCTTTTCAAGCCCACGTAAGTAAACTTAACATCCACAACAGTGGTGGCAAGGAATTCAACTGCTTAATTACCCGTTAACTTATTTTATTTGGTTTGTACCTGTTGCTTGATAGGTTCATTTGATTTTACCTAATTCTTTTATTAGAATAGGGTGTGAAGAGCTAATACCTTTTCTTCTTCAATGTCACCTTTATCTCCCTTTAATGACTTCCAGGCTAAAAAATCCAAGTTTATTTAGAAATTTCTTCATATGGTAAACCATTTCATACATGTAATCACCCTTGCTGCCCTTTTGAGAACCTTTATGAGTTTGATTTAAAGTTTTTAGACAGAGCGACCAGACTGCACATCGTATTCTAAGTGTGGGCAGACTTTGAATCAACACAGTGGCGTAAGTTTTCTCAGTTTCTTTCTTCCTTCCTTCCTAGCAGTTCCTAAGGTCGAATTTGCCTTTTCCCTACAATCTTAAAAAAGGGGAGACAGTGATTTCTCATTCAGCTGAGATGATGAATGGAGAATTAACACAACCACAAGAATCCCTTTTGTCTAATAAGTAATCTTACCCAGCATGGGAGGCCATAAATTATTCAATGGAAGCATCAAGAGTGGAAACGTCTTAAGTTATTTTTGGTTAACCAAGAGTACTGAAGCTAATCTCTTGCACTCAGACAATTTATACTCCTGACTTAGGACACAGGTATATATCTTGAGGAATGACATCCTATTGCTTCACAAAAAATTTCAAGCTTTGGACATGGTAGTTGAGGTAAGGAACAGAAGTACCTCTGGAACTCTACTGACATGTAATTTTCAGAAGATGTGGGTAACCCATTGAATCCAGTTAAACTTTTCTTAACTCTCTGTTTGCTACAGCTATGTTTTAGAAGATATTCAATATCGTCTGTCCCGTTTCCCCTGCTCTGTCTATTAAAGAGGTAAAGAGAGCTCTGTCTCTGTATCCCAGAGCAGTGAACCATCTAAAGAAAAATGGTGATTAAAGAAAGTGATAGATGCATCAGCTCTGTGGGCATATCTCACATTTAACCCCAGTTTGTAACTCTTAACCTGAAATCTATTCTGGGCTTCTGTGTAGAGCCAACCCCCTTGAATACCAAAGCATGCAATTATTCACAGTTGCACAAGAAACTAGCTGGCAGGAGCTCATATGAAATATAATGGAAAGCTTTTACCGTTTTATAGTAATTCTGATTACAGAACAATCAAAATAAGCAAAATTGATTTATTTGACTGATGAGTAAAAATTAATCAGTAAGTTGTCTCAGCTGTAACGTATTAGCTGTTTTGAAATGATTGAACTTAATAACAGTTGCTAAACATGGGATCTGCTGTTTTCCTTTTTTAATCAGTACATTACAATGCAATCTGGTTTTGATCTCATTAATTCAGAGAACATCCTTGTACTTAAAATCATGTTCTTATGAGCACGTTACGTCCAACACCTTTTACCACAGCTCTTCTAGTCCTTGTTATTGCAGAAGTTCATAAGAGAGCTGACATTTACTCACTCAAAAAAGTTAACAAAAGCCCAACAGTATAAGTCAAATGATTCCCAACATATATTTAAGTAATTTTATGTGAATTCCACCAGCATTTTCTATTCTAATCATAAAAATCCCAATATCATTTCACTGTTTCACTGCACCACTTGTTCAACTCCAAACACCAGCTCAGTGACTTGTGTGAACAGTTGAAACAAATATACAAGTGTTCATGTTTGAGATAACATAGATTGTGTTTACTATGCTTCTAAACTGCAAAACTTTGGTGTGAGAAAACTCCTTGAGAAACTGAAAGAAAGGTGGCCAGTTAACAATTTCATTGAAAATTATTAATGTAAACATTAGATATAGTTTAGCTCACTGCTTATTTCGTGGTAGATCACCTCCCTCTTTCAAAGATATCATGAGTTTTGCAGCTTGTGTGAAGTCTCAGTCCTCCTTCCGTGACAAGTAAGGGCTGTCTTATTTTGCTCACCTATTTTTAAATCCACTTTCTTGGAGACTAGTCATGGCAATAACATTTTTTTTTCTTTTCCATAAGAAGTCTGTCATGAAAAAAGAGTACTTCTCCATTAAATGACATTAGATGGTAATTGTCCTCTATAGCCTACTCATCAAGAGCATGGTGAGAAACATAAACTATTGACTCACACCTGGCAACTGAGAAAATCAAAACTTGTTATTATGTAACTTCATGACAAACGTGTTTTTTTCCTCCAGGAATTCCTCTACCAATAGACACAGTTTACTTCTTTTGAGGTCAGTATCTATTTTATTTTTAGCAAAGGTCTTGGGAAGTGCATCAGTCTGTGCAGCTTGTGGACAAGCATTTAGAAATAGATTGAATTTCTGATCCTATTACTATGTTACATTAAGCTTGATATAAAATTTTGCTGAGAATACAAGGATTGCTCAAACTGAGATGTAATACAGGATCTCATACATTTAATTCCTTCAGCCTTTCAAACCATTAACAAAGCAAATAAAATGGGGTAGAATAGGGCCTTACCCTCACAACTGCTATGAGATAATTCTCTCAGTACTTGTCAAGCCTCTTGCACACTCAAATTACAAAATAATTGTAGTTTAATTTTTCACCAGAAGCTGTAGTTTCCATCCTGCAGTCTGAAAGATGAAAGAGAAAATTTTTGTTCTCAGGCATCTCACTGCTGAATATCCTGAGCCATCATAGGTGGTAAGGATTGCATCAACTCTTTGTTCTCTCCCTTTGGGGCTTCTTCTGTCTTACTTGTGGATTAGCTTTCCACCTTGTATGAGTAATTAAGTCAGAAGATTTAACAGCCTCATTACTTGTACAGAACAATGTGCTTGTTCAGAAATTCAGGAGATGATAGTTGTATAGTAATGTAGAGGCTTGTTGCACCGATAAATTCGAAGTATACTAAGCAGAATATAACTAATATTTGCTTTCTTTGAAGCCATAAATAAGCACACTAAAATAGGTTAACCAATGATATTGTATAACATTTTGTAACAAAGTTAAGCAGAAGTATGTAAATAATACAGCAAGACATGTGTGAGTAGCAAAATTTGCAAGGTAAGAGCAAAGGATGTAGAACAGCCAGGAAATACATGTTGTGAAACAGGAATAATCCTGTAGAAGTAGTAGGAAAGATGTCTGATAGACACACAAGTCCTTGTCTTAAAATTAAGATAGTCTATGTGGAGAGCAGCTGAGATCACCTCTTTATTTTTGTGGAAGGGGAGAGGACTATAAAAAAAATCAACAATGAATGAGAAAAGATGGGGAAGAAAGAAGATGTTCGCTTTGTTTCAGGCCTTCCTCACTGAAGGGCGCTCAAGCCTGATCACTGAGACCATCAAGGACCACAACCATCAGTGTTAAATTACACAGCACCAGCTCTAAGGTACTGTACATTCACAGCTGATGTGGGGTATAATTGGTAAAGGCCAATTGTTTGAAAATGTGATGATAATGACTGATAATGAATAAGAACTAACCATTGGCTGGTACTGTTTGTTAGCAATCAAAGTCACTGTAAATGTGTTTTGAAGACCTTCATGATTGATTTATTGTTTAACACTCCCATCACATAGAACTCTAATTCCACAACTGATAATTATATACGTAGGTATATATAAAAATATATATATATATATATATGCTGTGGTGCATTGGCCCCAGACAGCATCTAATCACCCACCAGCTGCTCACTCACTTTCCCCCACAGCAGGATGAGGGAGAGAACTGGAAGGGTAAAAGCAAGAAAAATGTGTGGGTGAAGATAAAGACAGTTTATTAAGTGAAGGAGGGAAAAAAACAAAGCAAAAAACCCCAAAATGATGCAAATGTAATCACTCACCACCTCTCACCAGCAGAATGATGCCTAGACAGTCTGTAAGCAATGGCTACTTTGGAAACACTCCACTCAAATTTTATTGTTTAGCAGGATGTAATATGGTCCGGAATATCCCTTTGGTCAGTTGGGGTCAGCTGTCCCGGCTGTGCCCCCTCTTAATGTCTTTTCCACCCCCAGCCTGCTCTCTGGGAGGCAGTGTGAGAAACATAAAAGGCCTCAGTGCTGTGCAAGTACTGTTCAGCAATAGCCGAATACACTTTGCTAATTGCTGCTGATTATTATCCTTGTATGATAACTGGCCTTTCTGTTATAGCTCAAGATCTCACTCTTGAGTGGTAATGATCAACTCAGAGAAAATAATTTTATACATGAACTAGGAATGTTTTCCCCCTCATGTGCACTACTTGACATTTAGCTACATGAAACATCACTTACCCTTTTACTGTCCAGTCACACAGTCTCTTAAGGTCCTTTTGTAATTCTTAGCCATTAACCCTCACCTTCACCACCCTAATTAACGTAATGTTGTTAACAAAATCACCTTAGTAGTGTCTCCTTTTCCTAATAATGTCTCAATATGTTGAACATCACAGCTCCCAGCCAAAGTTCCCGTGCAATGCTTAGGATGACCTGACTTTAAGGACATTTATCCCTGTCCTCTGTTTTAAGCTACTTTTTAGTTATGCCAAGTTTTTCCTTCTTAAATAATGATTGCATATATTCTTTAAGTGTTCTGGTAGAGGAATCTGACAAACAAATATGGTTTGGGGAAATTCAGGTAAATAGATGCATATATTAATCATTTTCCACGTGTTTATTGAGTTCTTCTGAGAGTTCTAATACCCTTTCAAGAAAGGACTTCTCTTTATCCAAGCAATGCTGACATTTCCCCAGAAAGTTATGCTTACATATGCCTACCAGTTCTATTCTTTACCGTATCTTCTCTTATTTTGCTGAATGCTGAGCTTTTTGGTGTCTTGCTCCTTGGATATTCCTTTTTTGTAATAAAAAAAAAAAAAGCATCATTTAACAACCTTCTTGGCCTTTAATTGGTTTAAAAACTGTTCAGCCAGCCATCTCAGGCTAGCATTTTGTATGATGGTCAAAAAGCACTTATTTCATTGAAGTGGCAAAATGCTTCCCAATTGCTTTTAGTATCATTAGTCACAGAGCAATTACATGGACTAATCAAGTTGTTCAAGACTGAAGTGAGCAAATAGACCAAGAATATACTTACAGAGGTTATGAGAGAAAAAAAAGCAGTATTGTCTCATATTTCAAATATCTTTCTGACAGAAGTCAGTAACAAAATAAGATATCAAAGCAGAATTAAATTAAGAGTGACTAAATGAAATCAAAAGAGGCATTTTAGAGGCAATATTAAACTACCAACCAGGAATTTTCACAGGATTTGCAAGCACAGAGGTTATCCTGTCTCACATAATACCCAACTAGTAACTGATCTTATCAAAAGATTGAACTATTTCCACTGTCTCATCAGTTCAAAGAGCTGCTCAATTTGGAGACGAGAACAGTTACAGGGTTGGAGAAAAAGCATGCACTTGCTTATATGTCCCATGCACTGAGCAGGTCAACTGTTTCTCCACCAATTTTGTGAAAACAGGATTCTCTACTAGGAGAAACTGGCTTATAGCACAGGTGATACTCTAGTTCTTCTGTAAAGACACTAGTAAGAAACCAGTTTGAGACATTGGTATGCAGCCTTGCTACCACAGCTGGCTGCTCAGCACAGACATAAATAGTGATATCATGGAGGGTATCCTACTGTTGTATAAAATCATCATTGTAAACCCTTATGTTACAGAACAGATGTAGCAACATTTCAAACACACTGAATAAGAAAGGTTTGGAAGCAACCTCATAATTCTTTGATTTCAATGTTCTTCTGTTAAATGTAGTCATACAATATAATCTTGCCCAAATGGCTACTCTTAAGGCAAGGGAGATAAGGACAGACCTATTTATTTTGCCAAGTCTGTTTTAGGTAGATAAAGTATTCAGCTGGTTCGGGGACAGACCATATCCACAGGCATATTTGTTGCAAATCAGAACAAACGTTACCAAAGGAGATCTGCAGGCCCCTGTAGAAGCACAAAGCAGCTGAGAGAATAACTGAATTGATATAGCAGATGCAGCTAATAGCTTTGTTTCAGGCATTTGACATTTTTGTTAATTTTCTATGGTTAAGTTTAGCTGGGAAAAAAAAAAAAAAAGCAAAAGCAGAACACTACGTTATCAAGAAGTTCTGACCTGAGTGAATGCTGGAACAGTTTTCTTCTTTACAGTGTGGCTTATATGAATGAAATCCTGAGCAGTTATTACTGCAGCAACAACATATGGTATCAGATTGTCTAATTACAAGGAAACGAGAAATATCTTCACTCATCTGCCCACACATTTTTGCCTAGGCAGTCATTTTGTTTGATCATTGGTCTGTAATCATTTGACATTCCCAGTACACTAAGGGGTCCAACAATCATTTCTCTACTGTCTGCACAGACCTGGGAATAGCACACACAAGTCTTTTAATAACATGCTTGGAAAAAAAATAAATCCAAAATGTGTTCCTGTTCCTTCATGTTAACTACTTTCATGATGCACTTTCGAGCAATTGCTGTTTTTCACCTTGTCACCTAGATGAATTGACTGCTCGTGGCTTGGATAAGTACACTCTTTGATGGGTAAAAAACTGGCTAAATGGCCGAGCCTAGAGAGTGGTGGTGAGTGGAGCTGAATCCAGTTGGTGGCCGGTCATGAGTGGTGTCCCCCAGGGCTCAGTATTGGGGCCAGTTCTGTTCAACATCTTTATTGATGATCTGGATGAGGGGATTGAGTGCACCATCAGTAAGACAACACCACGTTGGGCAGGAGTGTTGATCTGCCTGAAGGTAGGAAGGCTCTACAGAGGGACCTGGACAGGCTGGATCAATGGGCTGAGGCCAACTGTATGAGGTTCCACAAGCCTAAGTGCTGGGTCCTGCACTTCAGTCACAACAACCCCATGCAACGCTACAGGCTTGGGGAAGAGTAGCTGGAGAGCTGCCCAGTGGAAAAGGACCTGGGAGTGTTGGTTGACAGGTGTCTGAATATGAGCCAGCAGTGTGCCCAGGTGGCCAAGAGGGCCAATGGCATCCTGGTTTGTATCAGGAATAGTGTGGCCAGCAGGACCAGGGAGGTGATAGTGCCCCTGTACTCGGCACTGGTGGGGCCTCACCTCGAATAGTGTGTTCAGTTTTGGGCCCCTCCCTACAAGGACATCGAGGTGCTGGAGCGTGTCCAAAGAAGAGCAATGAAGCTGGTGAAGGGTCTGGAGCACAAGTCTTATGAGGAGAGGCTGAGGGAGCTGGGGTTGTTTAGTTTGTAGAAGAGGAGGCTGAGGGGAGACCTTATCACTCTCTACAACTACCTGAAAGGAGGTTGTAGCGAGGTGGGGGTTGGTCTCTTCTCCCCAGTAACAAGCAATAGGACGAGAGGAAATGGGCTCAAGTTGCACCAGGGCAGGTTTAGGTTGGATATTAGGAAAAACTTCTTCACCGAAAGGGTAGTCAGGCACTGGAACAGGCTGCCCAGGTCAGTGCTTGAGTCACCATCCCTGGAGTTAAATATTTAAAAGATGTGTTGACATGGCACTTAAGGATATGATTTAGTGGTGGACTAGGCAGTGCTAGGTTGACAGCTGGACTTGAGGATTTTAAGGGTCTTTTCCAACCGAAATGATTATATGATTCTATGATCTGGCTTTTGTAGACAGCTATCTTCTAACCTTAGATCCCTCTGAGAGTTTTCACCACAGAGGCTTAAAGAGGCAGAAACTAGTAAGCAGGAGTGCTGGATCCTTACAGCGAAAGGGAGGGTTGCTGTAAAAATAAAAAAAAGAAAAAAAAAAACCCAAAAAACAACACCACAAAAACTTTGTGACTTAGTAATGACTACTATAATACATGGACTTCACTCCAACCTTGTTTCCAATGGTTTTTCCCTTCTCTTTCGCTCATATTTCTCCCTACTTTACTTTAAAGCCAAATCTTAAAATGGTCTGCCAGGAACAAAAGTCCTATTTATACAAGTCTTGGAAAGAGGATAACAGAACAGATGACCATGTTGAAACAAGCATAAAGAGAATGAGAATGAAGTGAAGCATTCTTCAGAATGGCAAGACAGACAAACATTGGTGACCTTCATGCAAACTGTCTCCAAAGTCAGTGCAGTTATACCAGAATGTTTATTTTTAATTTTGTTCTCTAATAAAGCAGCAGCATTTTCCAACCTCAAAAAAGTCATGTCTATTTACTCAGCTGTATTATTGCTATTAATCATTTATAGAGCATCCTAAATTTGTACAGTGTTTTACAACTAGAGATGTATTCTATACCTAAAAGAGTTCAGGTACAGAAGACAAATTATATACTGATAAAGCAGCACCTCACTTAACTGAGAGAATCAGGAGATATTACAACAGAATAAACAAGACAGGAAATATTCCAACAGAATAAACAAAACATATTTCCATTGAAGTATTTCCAAGAGGGGCTTAAAGAAAAGAATGTTTTTCAGTAGAGCAAGGCTTTACTTCATAATAATTCCCTATCTAGTTCTGTAGTTAACTGAAAAAGTTTGGTTGAGTCAAACAAAAATGGAGATAATTCCAAGTCCAACAAAACTATTATGTTGAATTAACCCGAAGGAAAAAAAAATATTGCCATTCAATCTTATTAAATATTCTCTTTCCCAACTTTGTCTCAGAAATCCCAATGTATATTGCTCTGACAGCCTCCGTGGCATAGTTTGAAAATAACTGTCTCTGATTAAAGTTAAGCTGTTTTCATTTTACCATGAAAAACTGTCACAGCCAAAATGCTGATCTGTCTAGCAATTTCTTGAAAGTTTTTGTTTGTTTGTTTCCTTGGATTGTCTCAGTGTCTTTGTAATTTTACACTTAGTTAATTCTTCCACAACATCACTCTAATTTTATTATTTATAAAAAAGTAAAAGCAGATAATAAAAAGGTTTTTTTCTTTCTCTTGGGGATTAAGGGAGATGTGAAACAGACTCAGAGGTAAAGGGCAAAGGACAGACTAATTTGGAATTTCTGTGATAAAAACAGAATTTAGGACAAGAATTACAGGAAATTAAGCATTTCTATTACAAATCAAGAAGCAAGAGAAGCTTCCAAAACCTTCCAATACCTTTTGCAGATGTGCCTACACATCTAGAAAAGAAAAGTTGCAGGCAGAAGTAATTTTGCTGAGTTGTTACCCATTCCTTTCATGTATGTTAAAAATTCCAACCATTGCGGAAGTACAGGAAGTCATCACCCTTTCCAAAAGAACAAATGTAGAAAATTAATTTCCCAGCCACTTCCTTTTCCAACCACAGTGCAAGTCACCTGTTCTAGCACAAACCTGAAAAACATTTATCTCCTGAAACTTCCCCAGACTCCACAAAATTTGAATGTAACATCTCACAAAATTTTCCTCGCTCCAGAAAAATCAACACAAAGCAGAGACCAAGAGCCAATATGTATCTCTGAGCTGCTCCTCATAGGACATTCCTTCCAGCCCTTTCACCAGGTTTGTTGCCATCCTCTGGACACATTCAAGGACCTTAATATTCTTCTTAAATTATGGGGCCCAGAACTGCACAGAGTACTCAAGCTGAGGCTGCACCAACGCTGAATACAGAGGGATAAACACCTTTTTGGACCGGCTGGTTATACTGTGTTTGATGCACTCCACAATGCGGTTTGCCCTCTTGGCTGCCAGGGCACACTGCTGACTCATATAGAGCCTGCTGTCAACCAGCAACCCCAAATCCCTTTCTGCAGGGCTGCACTCCAGCCACTCCTCTCCCAGTTTATACTTGTGCCCAGCATTACTCCATCCTGGGTGCAAAATCCGGCATTTCGACTTGTTAAATGTCATCCCATTAATCATAGCCCAATGCTCCAATCTACCTAGATCCCTCTGCAAGGCCTCTTGTCCCTCAAGACAGTCCACAGCACCTCCCATTTTGGTATCATCAGCAAACTTGCTAATGGTGCATTCAACTCCTGCATCCAGACCGTTGATAAATTCATTGAACAGAACTGGCCCTAGAATTGAACCCTGAGTAACACCGCCGGTGGCCGGTCCCCAGTCAGATGTAGCCCCATTCACTACAACCCTTTGAGCTCTGCCCTTCAGGCAGCTCTTCACCCAGCGCACCGTGAACCCCCTTATCCCACAACTGGACAATTTGTCCAGAAGGATGCTGCGAGGGACAGTGTCAAAAGCCTTACTAAAATCCAGAAAAACTACATCCAATGCCTTCCCTTCATCGTCTAGGCAGGTGACCTTATGATAGAGGGCTATCAAATTAGTTAAACAGGACTTTCCCTTTGTGACCCCATGTTGACTGTGCCTGATGATTGCATTATTCTGTAAATGCCTTTTAATAGTACCCAGTATGACCTTCTCCATAATTTTTTTCAGGAATTGAGGTTAGACTAACAAGCCTGTAGTTCCCTGGGTCTTCCCTCACACCCTTTTTGTAGATGGGAATAACATTGTCTAGCTTCCAGTCAGCAGGGACTTCGCCAGACTCCCAAGACCTTTGGTAGATGATTGAGAGGGGTCCTATTGTAACATCTGCTAGCCTCTTCAGTACTCTGGGATGAATCCCATCAGGCCCCTGTCCTGGTTTATGCTGGGATACAGTTAATTTTCTTCCTAGTAGCTGCTATAGTGCTGTGTTTTGGATTTAGTATGAGAATAGTGCTGATAACATACGGATGTTTTAGTTGTTGCTAGGTAGTGCTTACACCAGTCAAGGACTTTTCAGCTTCCCATGCTCTGCCAGGTGCACAAGAAGCTGAGAGGGAGCACAGCAAGGACAGCTGACCCAGACTGGCCAAAGGGCTATTGAATACCACATGATGTCATGCTCAGTATATAAACTGGGGGAGTTGGCCGGGGAGCAGTGATCGCTGCTCAGGGATGGGATGGGCATTGGTCGGCGGGTGGTGAGCAATTTTATAGTGTATAACTTGCTTTGTATATTATTATTGTATTATTATTATTACTACTACTACTACTACTATTGCTACTATTCTATTTATTTTACCTCAATTATTAAACTGTTCTTATCTCAACCCACGAGTTTTCTCACTTTCACCCTTCCCATTCTCTCCCCCATCCCAGCAGGGCGGGGTCGGGGGGAGCGAGCAAGCAGCTGTGTGGTGCTTAGTTGCTGGCTGGGGTTAAACCATGGTCTAAGTGCCCAAAATGTTTTAATGGAAACTTAAGCTATTCAGCTGTCACTTGCAAAGATTTGAATGATATATCCCTTGCATAAGTCTCTTCTCTTTTGTGTTTCACAAGAACATGAGGTCTTCCAAAGATTTTGAAACTCATATAGTATTAGTGATACTCTATGAAGTATCCAACTGTTTCTGTATTAAGAAAGAGGGTTTTTAAACTCACCTATGCTCTTTTCTTTCTATATTCACTTTCTTCAAGCTTCTTCAGCTTGCAGCAACTGAATTTAGATTGTGAATGTTGAGTGACCACCAATTGCATTAAGCAGGAAAAGAAAAAAATCCCCACACCATGACAATGTGGAGACTGGTCTTGACAGCTTTACTAACCTTCTCCAGAACAGCAAAAGGAATAGAAATCTATCAATATATTAAAACAAGCTCCTGTCCAAGCAAAACTCCAGTCTTAAACAATTATAAAGATAAGCCAAATTCTGTTTGGAATATCCTTCAATATGGAAGACTTCTCGTCTTTGGCTCTGAAATCCCAATTTGGCAGATCCAACAAAAAATGTAAGAAAAAGACAGGATTGGGTAAAAATCAATGGAACCATACTCCATGAATGCTTTAGTGATTTGTGACAATAGATTTTGTTCTATCTTCAAGATTAAAGACTTTATCAATATTTTTAATGTGCATCTGTTGCTCATACTTCTTAGTGGAAATTGCTAGCAAGTCAATTTTGGTTGATTACAGACATAAAATATTTTGGTTTAGCTACTGAACAAGAAAAACCCTAAAGTTATTTAGAATCATAAAACTCTACAGTCTTCCTTGATCAAAAAAAAGTTTTAACCTCAGATTGAATGAATAACAGTTAGTACCTACTGTACAGTTAAATATAAGGCAACAAGAAAGGCAAAGAAAAAAATGAACTTCTGAGTTGTACCCAGAGAGAGTTCCTTAAAAGTCTGGCTGCTGGGAAAAGTGGTGGGTGCTGACTTCACTGTTGTGAATCTGGCTCTGACCTCCAGTAGAAAGGAAGGCTTTAGAATAATAGTCCTAAAGGCAGTTTTGAGATAGCTGAAGCCAAAATTTTATCTCATGTTTCTGTCGCTCCACTAGGCACAGAAAAAGTATTGCCCAGTTTTCTAATTAGCTATGGCTCTCTTGTCACCAAATTAGAACATCAGAGGAGATCCACATCGTAGCCACACACATATATTGTGTAAAGAGAGACACTATCCTGGAGTTTGAAAGGGGAACTATCTTCCTACTTATTAAGTCTAATTTCACAACAGGTAAGTCCTTATTTTTCTTCTGTTGAAAGTTCAGATTGAATTATGCATCTTTTGTTTCTTTAAAAAAAAAAAAAAAATCAGTTAATATTTACTGTAGCCCACAGGTACAACATTTGCCATTCCTAGTAAAAGGTCACAGGCTTTGCACTGACCTGACAGTGCGAAGCTGCAGGACTTGATGTGGTCTGTCTTGGCCAGAGCCAGTTTTAGCTTGCTTTAGTGGTGGTAATAGTTGTGTAGCAAGCAGGGGTCTTTTGCCTTGCCAGCTTCAGCTTAGGCCTGTGAATACTGCATATGGTAAGGCCTGCTTTAGGTTGTCATTGTATAGCAAACAGTGAGAAGTTGTGTTAATCAGGACAGGCTGTCACAGAGCATTTGAACTTTAGCTGGAACTCAAAGAGAAGGAAGCAGAGTTATATAGATGATGTAAAAAACATCATCTATATAACTCTGAGATGCCGGAGTGTGGCCAAAGAGCAATGAAGCTGGTGAAGGGTCTGGAGCATAAGTCTTATGAGGAGCGGCTGAGGGAGCTGGGGTTGTTTAGTTTGGAGAAGAGGAGGCTGAGGGGAGACCTTATCACTCTCTAGAACTCCCTGAAAGGAGGTTGTAGTGAGGTGGGGGTCGGTCTCTTCTCCCAAGGAACAAGTGATAGGACAAGAGGAAATGGGCTCAAGTTGTGCCAGGGCAGGTTTAGGTTGGATATTAGGAAAAATTTCTTCATGGAGAGAGTGGTTAGGCATTGGTACAGAGTGCCCAGGGAAGTGGTACAATCACAGTCCCTGGAAGTATTAAAAAAACATGTGGATGTGGTGCTTAGGGAATTTAGGTTAAGTCTTGGACTCAATGATCTCAGAGGTCTTTTCCAACCTTAATGATTCTATGACGATTCTATGATTCTAATTTTATGGTAGCATGGTAGATTGAAAAAGAATAGAATTCTTTCGACAGGTTTTACACAATACAGGCTGCAAGACATAACCATCACCTGGGAAACATGTCATCCATGGTTCAGCTGTGGGAAACCTATATGAAAGACCAAAATGTCTATAGTGAAACATTGCTTATAACCTTAATTTGACAGAGTAGGAATTAAAAAATCAAAATCTTAAGGCCCTCTTCAGAATAACAGCATTCTTACCATTTAGCATTTTCATCACTCTCACCAACAAAAACAAGAGTTTGCATAGACCATTTTCCAGGCTTATTTAAAGTCTAGTCATGAAAACTATGTGGATACAGTTTCAACGCCGTATACCTGGAGAAACAGTGAAGCCTGCATTGCTACTTTGACCTTTTCAGTATTCTGTGATTCGGACAATCATCTCTGTTCTTTACAATTGCATGAACCTGGGAGTAACAGCAGAAATGTAAAAAAGGTCAAGTCAGTACAGCAAAGTTCAGTTTGACAGAATAGGCTAGACATTCGAACCTAGATAGAATCTGTACCATAAAAACATGAAAAGAAACTAACAACTACAAGTAGCATCACAGTACATCCCCTGCTGTGTAAAACAACTTTTGGTTGAAAACAAAAAAATCAAACCCCAGTTAGTGATTTGCATTCCCACAGAGAGCCTGTGATGCTGACCCATGTAGTGGAATTGCACCCATGGGTTACACTTTTATAAACAGTTCTTCACCCTGAAAAGGCTCCTGCATAATAAGTGGGAAGAGTAAGTTATTAAAAAAAAAAAAAAAAAAAAAAAGAACATATAGGGTAATAAAATGGCTTTTAAGATGGATTCACATTATGCTGAGATCTAAGCACAGGGTTTTGTTTTTATTTTTTAGACCATCAAAAAAGTCCATACTTAGACACTGTATTTTTTTTTTTTTTTATAGGCCTGGCCCTGAACTCTAAGTGGGGGCATACATGTTAAGATCCTTATTCTTCAGTTTTCAGATGATTATATTGCACTACAAATATATTTTCAGTCCAGCAGTAAAGATACAGCTATTCAGGCCAGAGAAATGTGAGAGTTTGGCAAATTATATGAAAACCTCTTTTTTCAATATTCACTCAAAATTTGAGTATCAGTGCTAGAAACTAAGGCTGAAGAAGCCTCATGGACACATTAATCATTCTTGCTATTGACAATATTATGTCTACACAGACCTTGTGGGTCCCAAAGACAAATCAACTGCTACTTGAATTTGTATCTGTTAGATAATTGGAGGCAGGAGAGATACAGCTGGCATCAGAGTTGAAGAATAAGCCTGAACACTGCCTATGGATGGCTTTCCATGTCAGGACTTTTTCAGATTATCTAGAAGTTCTGAGGAACAAAATAAAGGTTGGGGAGAATGTGAAATCTTGAAGTGGAATATGTATTCCTTCCTGGTTCCATCTTAACAACAAATCTCAGGCAATTCTAGCTGTTATCTAGATCCAATCCCTTAAATCTTTGGAAAATATTTCATTGGACAGGACTTGTACAAGGGAACTCTGTGCAACGGCAGATGAGAAAAGCACTCTGACAACTTCTCTGTGTGTGGTATTAGTGAGGGCAGGCATAAAGCAATACAATGTATTCTTGTTAGACTTTTTTTTGTTGTTTTTCAATGTGAAGCATAGCTACCATAAGTAATAGCTGGTGTAAAAGATTAAAAAGCAAACAAAGTTTCAGCTATCCTTACCACATTCTGAAGTTTGACAGCTGCATACCTTAGGCAAGGAGAAATTTCTTAGGGTGCCTGCTCTGGGAGAAATGCATTCCAGCCTTTTGCTTTGATTAGTCCTATAAGTACATGGGATCAGATCCTGAAGAAACAGCCTGAACAGACCTTGATAATCTCACATTGATCCCAGGGATGTGGATTAAAGGTAGAATTCAGAGACTTTTCTTTTTTTGTCAAATATAAAGAGTCTTTTATGCCAGCTATTGCAGATTCTAGCTTAAATAGCTGACTTACAGAGCGTGCAACAGGGAAGCAATATTATCTGAAGTTATATAAATTTAACCCAAAGATGTAATATCATTTCCAAAAAAACCAAACAGATCTTGAAACTCATGCTTTTGGGCAAAATTATTTTCAAGAGCAACTGGTAACAAGTAACAGGAGATGTATGCTGCCTCAGAGAAGGAAGTATTAGGGAATGGACAGGTAGGGAGTAAAGGGCAAACAGAAATGACAATGAAAGGAGGTATAAACTTGGGCCTTAGTTGCCTATGAATTTCTGAAAAACAGTCTTGGTCAGGTCATTTGCAAAGAAAGAAACTGATATGAGAGTAATGAATTTTAGGAAGCAACAAAACCAAGTACATACAGAAGGGGATTCTCAGAAGGAGTCGTTATTCAAGCAGCTTAAGGGAAAGAAGGTGTCAAAATAAAAATTTCAGATAGGAACACCAAAGAGGAATTGCCATTCTGCAAGCACATGGACCTCACATCAGGTCCAAAGAAACACAAATTCACATACATGAACTGAGATGGAGTTAGAGAGGACAAAATACAAAGACATCCAATAGGTATTGTCAAGGGAGAATCTGTACATTTGGGGGAGAGCACACATGGAGAAGCCTCAGTTGTGCTGCTCCTAACAGCTGAAATGTTAACTAGAAAGAAAAGTGATGGGTGAGTTTGCAGAAGACGATAAGACAAACAGCCTGCTTGTCAAGGTAATATGCCACATCCCATTAATTGTGATGAGATGTTTGAAGCCCTATCCAATTATAGAGTCCACTTAATTTTTATCCTTGTAGGAATTAAATCAGGTGTAAAAATGTTGATCCATATAAAGAATAAACTGATTGCACAGGCATCTGATCTGTTAACAGAGGAGCAGCTAATAACCCCAATAATTTTTATACTAAAAATAAGAATAAATATGGTCCATTGCTAACTGAGCAACAGCTGTATTACATGGGGCTTTGTAGGTAAATTACTTTGTTCAAAGAATTAATAATGATGCAGACAACATAATTTGTTTTAGCCTAAGTTGTCAAACCAATATGCATTTGATGCACAAGTGGTATACTCACCCATGTAGACATGCTGTAACAAGGACTAACTGTGTAAGTTCCATTTCCTACAAATCTGAGTGATCTTCTAGTAGGCAAGTTTTGTCGTAGTGTTTCTCACGCTTCTTAAAGGCAACCTTATTAGATATTAATGCTGATGTACTCTTGTTTATCAGTTACAGTACATCTATTATATGTTCTGTTTTGTTAAAAATTTATGGCTAACCAACAGAGAGAAGAGCTGTCTGTCTGATTTCTTGGATCATACAGACTCCTCTACATGGAAGGGACAGCTATTTCTATATGAGGCATTAAGCAAGCACATCTGGGAGAAGTTTCTGGAAAGCAGTGAATAAAGAAGGAGAAAGAAAAAGAAGACGAGAGGGAGAAAGAGGCAGCTCCCACTGCAACAGGAGAGTAGAGTAGGAACAAGAAACAGAGACAAAGACAGAGCTATGAAACTGACAGATGTGCAAGACCAGGCTTTTAAAAACCCTCCAGGGGGCAAGTATTTTAAAGTTTATTTCTAATATTTCCAAGATGGATAGCAGTTTTTTCTCCATCAGTTATGGCATTAAAAAGAAGAAACTTCTGTTCAGCAGATGTTTCAGTACTTGATCCTTGAAGAAAATAAAATCAACGTTTCATGCTATTGCAAACTAATTATGTGTAAAATTAGAACACAGGTTTAAGACCAAACTAAGGAGTAACTAATCTAGAAGACAACTGAGTCATTTAATGATCTTCGAACTCAAAGTAGCTCTTCTATGACTTGGAAAAGACACCGTATTGAACTGTTGGCCTCTTGGAAATGGCTAGAGTCACATCCAGCTATTTTAATGGTAGCATATACCTGCAAAAATTCCAGCATCAGCATTTCTCTCAGCCTTGTGAGAACTGGCCCTTTCATGGACTTTCTCTGTATGGTCCCTTTAGAGACTAATTTCTACTACTAGGTTCTTCAGGAAGTAATATATTACTTAAAGCATTTACCATGAAACTTGAAACAGCTTTCATTTACAGGGACTTGCATGCTTATAATTCCTCTTTATTGATCACAAAGAGAACCATCTTCTAAGAGCATCTGTCATGCTGTGCACTGAAAGTTCATTGAGATATTAAGCAGGATAAGAGAAATCAAGTATAAAGAGACATATTAAGCCTAGATTTCATCAGTTAAGATTTAGATATTTGAAGGTTTTTCTTTCATACATAAAAGCCTTCGTTTATCATCCAAAAAAATACCAGTGATTTATCAGTGAAATTTTTACCTTTGATAGGTCAATTTACCAATGTTACATACTAATAACTAATATAACTGATTATAATAAGAATCACAATCATTGCTGCTGAGTAGAAAACTCAGTATGAAATAAAATGTCTCCAGTACTTTGAAGAACTCTTTTTCTAGCAAAAGGAGCTCTGTAATGCTTTGTCAAAATTAGCAATTTCAAAATGAATAACAATAATATATTAGTCCCATGAATTCCTGTGGATTCATTCCATTGTCCCATATATGGGCATCCACCTCTAGCTTTAATATTTCACATCAGAGAAACAGCAGATATATTTTGTTTATATATGCTCATGGGAGTGAACTTCTATACTAGATAGATACATACAAAGTTATGGTGCAGCATAAGCAATGAATAGAAGTGAAAAGGAGTAGCACACCAACAGCAAGTTTGCTCTACACAGTGAACTCACAAACACGAACTCCTCAAATGAAGAAATTAGGAGTTAAATGAAAATACAAAAGCTCGTTTGATCATAACCCTTGATTTTTTTTTACCTGCACAAAAAAGCATCCAGTAGATGAATTTACTATTTAGATAACAAAGTTATACTGAGATGCAGTCAGTGAATCTTACAAGCTCAACAAATGAAGTAAGACACTCAACACTCTTCTTAAGTATGTTGTTGTTTTGCATTGATGTCTTCAAATCAAGACTGGATTTAAAGAGAGTTCATATGCTCAGCAGGTTCTTTCAGTTCATTCACATGATCTGCTTGAATAGATCTCTTGGCACCTTTCATGAGGAAATCTCCTCCCTTCATGGCCTTATAAAAGATCTTTTCAGTCATTAAGGCAGATGTGTCTTTATAGTTTGCAAGCTGACTATTGAATGTCCTGTCATCAAAAGTGTTACATTAAAATGAAGGTTGGGTTTTGGGGATTTTGGTGTTTCTTTGGGTTTTTTTTCAACTACAAAATAGTGGAAACTAAGTTCTGATGGTTTATTTTATGACTTCTTGGCTCTTGATTTTTGTTTGACTGGTAAACATTTTAGATTTATTATGTTACGTATTCGGGAAGTAGGTTGATAAACAATTGAGGCTGGTTTCCATTCTACATGAGCATGAAGGAGAGGAAGTAGATGTAAGCCCTGTTCCTGAACACACAGTCTTAAGGCACAGGAAAACTGGAGGACTGCAGGAATTCTACACTTTTCTTACTTCTTGCCCATATCAAAGACGAGATAAAACAAAGTGCTTCACAGGTACACATGAATACTCAATAATTTGGGTCCATGTGCAAGGAAGACCCTGAGGGGTAACACTTCAGAAGACTCTTAAGAAACAGGGTGACAGGATGATAAAATCACCCAGTATGAAACACTATGTGGAGCATAGTTAGGTCACCACAGACACACCTTGATATGCATTTCATTCTGTACCCATATAGAAGATTTCTGATTAATACTCTTCTGGGGGGGGGGGGGGGGGGAAGAAAAAAACCCAAAATAACAACACCCAAAGGATGGTGGTTTAGGCATTCCTATCATACAAATAATATTTCTCGCTGCGGGGGAAAGTATAAACCAGAAATAGATGAGGTTTTCTATATCCTTGGATTTGGTACTTTATTCTGCAGGTAGAGCAGCCATTATAATTTTGTGTTCCTTCCCCTCTCCCTTCACTTTCTGTTGTGCCTCACACACATCACCCTGTAAAATTCATAGAACAAAAACCCCAAATCCATAGTGAGATGTATGCCTCTGAGTCTGGCAGATAAGAAAACGATTTTATGTAGGACGATATCATAGAAGTGGAATGTGTGCCAGAGCTTAAAACATACACATAGTTATATACATTAACTATATATACAGCTTAGAAGATAGAGAGGCAAACCCAGCGTATTCTGGTTTGCCAGCCAGAGGAGATGCTGATTTTTTTTTTTTTTTTTTTTTTGGAGAAGATCTCTGTTCTAAAAGATGTCAGCTTATAAACAAAGAAGGTCTGGTTAGGGATGAAGCAGCCTTGGCTGCAATGACCATGAGATGGTAGAATTCAGGATCCTGATAAGAGGGAGGAGGGCAAAAAGCAAGATCACAGTCCTGGACTTAAGGATAGCAGACTCTGGCTTCTTCAAGGATGTGCTTGAAAGTGTCCTGTGGGATAAGGCCCTGGAGGGAAGAGGGGTCCAAGGAAACTGAGTGAAATTCAAGGATCAGCTCCTACAGGTTCATGAGCAGTCCATTCAATGAGCAAAAGTAAAAAATGCCAGGAAGCCTGCATGAATAAGCAAGGAGCTCCTGGCAAAACTCAAACATGAAAAGGAAGTATACAGAAGGTAGAAGCAGTGACAGGTATGGACCATAGAGACACTGTCAGAACATGAAGAGACACAATTAGGAAAGCCAACACCCACCTGGAATTGAATCTGGTGAGGGAAGTCAAAGGCAACAAGAAGGGCTTCTATAAGTACATAAGTAGCAAAAGGAAGACTAGGAAAAGTGTGGGCTAGTTGCTCAATGGGTCAGGAGTCCTGTTGACCCAGGACATAGAAAAAGCTGAGGTACCAAATACCTTCTTCACCTCAGTCTTTAGCAGCAAGACCAGTCTTCAGAAATGCAAGGACCCAGACAAAATGACCAACTTGATAAACTTGTACGATGAAATGACTGGCTCGGTAGATGAGAGGAGAGAACTAGGCATTTTCTACCTTCTACCTAGAGAAGTTTATGAAGTATGGGCTGGATGAGCAGACAGTGAGGTAGACTGAAACCTGGCTGAACTGCAGGGCCCGGAGGGTGGTAATCAGTGGCTCAAAGACTAGTTGGAGACCAGTAACTACGAGTGTAACCCAGGGGTCAACACTGGGTCCAATCCTGTTCAACATCTTCATTTATGACACGGATAATGGGGCCGAGTGTACCCTCAGCAAGTCTGCAGATGACACAAAACTGGGAGGACAGGCTGATATGCCAGTGGGTCATGCTGTCATCCAGAGGGACCTCGACAGGCTGGAGAAATGGGCTAACAGGAACCTCATGAAGTTCAACAAGGGGAAGGGCAAAGTCCTGTACATGGGGAGAAACAGTCGCATGCACCAGTACATACATGACTGGCAGCAAAGCAACTTTGCGGAAAAGGACCTGGGGATCCTTGTGGACACCAAGTTGAACATGAGGCAGCAATGTGCCCTTGCAGAAAATAAAGGCTAACAACATCCTCAAACAGTTCTGTCTCTGGAGTTCTGTGTCCTGGTCTGGGCTCTCCAGTACAAGAAAGACATGAACATACTGGAGATAATCTAGTGAAGGGCCACAAAGATGAAGGAACTGGAGCATCTCTCCTACGAAGAAAGGCTGAGAGAGCTGGGACTGTTCAGCTTGGAGAAGAGAAGGCTCAGGGGGATCTCATCAGTATGTACAAATACCAGAAGGGAGGGTGAAAAGAGGAGAGAGCCAGGCTCTTTTCAGCAGAGCTCAGTGACAGGACCAGAGGCGATAGGCACAAACCAAAACACGAGGTTCCCTCTAAACATCAGAAAACACGTTTTTACTGTGAGGGTGACTGAGCACTGGCACAAGGCTGCCCAGAGAGGTTGTAGAGTCTCCCTTCTTGGAGATATTCAAAAGCTGTCTGGACATAGTCCTTGGTAGTCTGCCCTAGGTGACTCTGCTTGAGCAGGGGGTTTTGACCAGATGACTTCAGGGTTCCTGCCAACCTTAACTGTTCTGTATTCTCTGAGCTGCTACACCACTTAGACACACACAAGTCTATGGGGCCAGATGGGATCCACCCAAGGGTACTGAGGGAGCTGGCAGAAGTGCTCACCAAGCCACTCCCAATCCTTTATCAGCAGTCCTGGCTAACCAGGGAGGTCCCAGTTGACTGGAGGTTAGAAAATGTGACGCCCATCTACAAGAAGAGCCGGAAGGAGGATCCAGGGAACTACAGGCTTGTCAGCCTGACCGCAGTGCCGGAGCAGATCACCTTGAATGCCATCATGCAGCATGTACGAGACAAACAGGTGATCAGGCCCAGTCAGCAAGGGTTTATGAAAGGCAGGTCCTGCTTGACTAACCTGATCTTCTATGACAAGGTGACCCGCTTAGTGGATGAGAGGAAGGCTGTGGATGTTGTCTACCTGGACTTTAGTAAGGCCTTTGACACTGTCTCACACAGCATTCTCCTGGACAAACTGGCTGCTCATGGTTTGGATGAGTATACACTTCACTGGGTAAAAAACTGGCTGGATGTCTGGGCCCAAAGAGCTGTTGTGAATGCAGTTAAATCCAGTTGGTGGCCAGTCACAAGTGGTGTTCCCCAGGCCTCAGTATTGGGGCCAGTCCTGTTTAAAATCTTCATCAACAATCTGGATGAGGGGATTGAGTGCACCCTCAATAAGTTTGCAGACAACACCAAGTTGGGTGGAAGTGTTGATCTGCTGGAGGGTAGGAAGGCTCTACAGAGGGACCTGGACAGGCTGGACCGATGGGCCAAGACCAACTGTATGAGGTTCAACAAGGCTAAGTGCTGGGTCCTGCACTTGGGTCACAACAATCCCATGCAATGCTACAGGCTTGGGGAAGAGTGGCTGGAAAGCTGCCCAGCAGAAAAGGACCTGGGGGTGTTGGTTGACAGGTGTCTGAATATGAGCCAGCAATGTGCCCAGGTGGCCAAGAGGGCCAATGGCATCCTGGTTTGTATCAGGAATAGTGTTGCCAGCAGGACCAGGGAGGTGATAGTGCCCCTGTACTCGGCACGGGTGAGGCCTCACCTCGAGTACTGTGTTGAGTTTTAGGCCCCTCGCTATAAGAAGGGCATCGAGGTACCAGAGCATGTCCAAAGAAGGGCAATGAAGCTGATGAAGGGTCTAGAGAACAAGTCTTATGAGGAGAGGCTGAGGGAACTGGGGTTGTTTAGTCTGGAGAAGAGGAGGCTGAGGGGAGACCTTATTGCTCTCTACAACTACCTGAAAGGAGGTTGTAGCGAGGTGGGGGTCAGTCTCTTCTCCCAAGTAGCAAGCGATAGGACTAGAAGAAATGGGCTCAAGTTGTGCTAGGGTAGGTTTAGGTTGGATATTAGGAAAAATTTCTTCATCGAAAGGGTTATCAAGCATTGGAACAGGCTGCCCAGGGAAGTGGTTGAGTCCCCATCTGTGGAGGTATTTAAAAGAGGTGTAGATGTGGTGCTTTGGGACATGGTTTAGTGATGGACTTGGCAGTGCTAGGTTAACGGTTGGACTTGATCTTGAAGGTCTTTTCCAACCTTGACAATTCTAGGATTCTATGTGAGAACCTGAAGACCTGACATAAGTTTCCTGCTGTAAACATTACTGTTGCTCTTTTTCATTATCATCATCTTTTTGAGATTAATCGAAACTATCAAGTTACTCTAGTGAAAAACCAAAAAAAAAATGGGGCAATAGCTGTCTGTTTGGACCCCTAGATAAAGAAAATGAGATCTTTCAGAACAGTAATCTGTTCCCAAAAGCCACCCACTAAAAACCAGCTTTTTAAAAATATATTCCTTAGAATATTTTGTAATTCCTATTGTCAACTGCTTTCTTCACTGACCCATAAACCTGTGTTTTAACTAAAGCATACAACTGTCATTTGCTATACTGTGACTTCTTGATGGAACTATATTAAGGACTCATGCTGTGTGTGTTTGCAATTAAATATTTATTCTGGCTTAATAGTTGTTATGGCAGAATAATTGCTATGATAGGAGAATGATCTGATGGTCATAAAGAATTTAAAACAAAAATCTGTCGTATCAGATCTGTATCAAGAAACTAACAAGTAGTAGAGTTAGATCAGAGATTTACAGTACAGGTAAGGAGCTTTACAGTGTTGAATCTCCAGGTAACATGGTGCTTATTAGTGCTAGGATAACTATAGCAGCTTATAGAACAAACCAAAGAGTTTCCACAGAGTTAAATCTAGAAAAGTCAACATTACTGAAAAAATTTTCCAATCACAATTTCTTTAAAATGTCAGAATAAGAATTCTGATGGGGTTCCTTATGCTTCCATTTTTCTATGTGTAGCAAAATCCTGTTGAATGATATCACTATCAAAGGTCTTCTACTGCAGAAGCAGCAGCAGAGTATTGTGAGGTCCCTAGACACCGAAAAAGATATTCTACTCGAGTGTCACACACAAAAATGATGACCCAGACTATTCACTCACTGTGTTTTTCTCCCTCTTCTTTCAAAATAAAACAAACAAACAAACTGAATTTTTCATTTGGAAATAGAAATGAAGACTTACTGAAGTTCTCTTGTGATAAGAAATTCAGTTTCTATCTATCTATCACACCTCTCTGGAAAGACCAACCTAAAAAAGGCTGCTTCTTTGTGTGATAGGTAAACTCCCTGCAGAGTATGCCAGTCTGTATCACTTCCCCCTACAAGTACAGTTAATTTGGCATGAAACTGGGCAACACAAGGGGCCATCCTATCTCTCCCATCTCCCTTGTTAGAAACTGCAGACAGATTCTGTGCAGGCTGTTAGGCAACATACTTACTGGTTAAGTTTCATTACAATTTTAGGTCCAGAAAGTCACACAATCTATCTCCAATGTTTGTTCTTTACTTTCAGCTTGGACTTCCACAACAGGCAGGCAATCTGATTTTTTTCTGTTTGCCGAGCAAAAGAACTAGCTGCAAAAGCAACATAATAGCTTTGACTGCACTGTTTTCTTTAAAAAAAAACCCTTAAAAATGGCATTATCCATGTTTTAATTAAACATCAATATTTCTTCCGAAGTTAACAAATCTGCCAGAAAATGCAATTAGTGCACATCTTTTCATGGTCAGTGCTAATCTCTTGTGAAACACCATGTTGCCTAGTAAAAAAAGAGTACTTAACTTTTGATTCACTTGAGCAGTGATGACATTCAGTGGGTAAAAACTAGTTGAGTTATGCTTCCCATTTTGCCTGGACATGCCTGGAAAGATGCATTCTTACATACTTCGCTGTCTTTTAAAAGGAGGTACAAGAAAACATAGTTCTTCTGTACTGTTAAGTGAAACAAAAGCTCTAAGCGTTTTTAAAAATACGTGCATCTTTTAAATATCCAACTCCATCTTCACTTTTATATTATTCATGAAGCTGGAAAAAGCTCATACAATCCAAGAGTCTCCAATAAATTAGCAGGCTTAAATTGCATATACTGAGGAGTAACACTGAAAGTCTTTCAGTATTTCATGATACCTGTTTCACATTTTAAAACAGCTGTTTTCTTTATTTTGCTTAACTTATTCATCTGGCCTGAACAGCACGCAAACAGTCATAAAATTTGAGCTTCTTGTCACAGTCACTGATAAATTGCTTCTGTGCTAAGTTGGCATACAGTATTAATCCTATATTGCTCTTCTGTAACCGTCTCCCAGAAGCACTTTCATTTGTCAGCAGCAGATGCTTTTTACTGTTCAAGGTGGAGAGCTACACTGTGTACACCAAGCTACACAGAGAAATGCTATCGTGTAGTTCAGATCTTTGGTTTCTGTGTGGTGGCATCTTCAATTCATAGTCAAAATGACCACTTAGCTTGTAAATTAGATTTCCACAGTCCATGTGGTTCACATTATAGCTTATTAGTCAAGAAACTATTATGTCATCGTGTACACCACAGAGATAGCACAGACAGAGACACTGATACCGTTGGCTCAGAGCCAGCTCATTAAAAGCAATTGTGTGAATAACACAACTGTATTACAGATTCAGTGCTTTGTAAAGAGCTGGCCACCTACCACTGGCACCAAAGCAATGGAACAACATGTGGTGCAGTAAGAGATGCTTGCTTTCAAAAAGTATACATTACTTGAATTGATTTAAAAATATGGGGGTGAGGGAGGTATGGAATTAACCATATTCTTCTCTGTGTATAAGAAATATTCTTAGCCTAAAGTAATTCTTGTAGAAATTCATAAATGAATTTTAATTGAGATCTTTATGGGTAAGGAATTATGGAGATACTGAGAAATGCTATGAAACTGGGTAGTTTATTGTGAGCCTCAGTGGAAACTGAAATAGCACACAGCAGCTTTCCATAACAGCCTCCAAACCAGAATTTTTTCCCTAATACTATTTTTTTTAGAGTCCATCCATACCTGTATGAGGTCTAACATTAGCCAAAAACAGTTTAAATTAAGTGATTTACTGTGAAATATTGTAATATATTTTTTCTTTTAGGCTATCAAGTAAAAATATTTTATTTGAATACACTGCTCCTTCCTTTCTCTTAACGTATAATGGGTAACAAAGTAGATCTTTGTATCTGTTGTTAGTTATATATTGCTTTTTCTTGATGACTTCCTAAAAGATGGTTCCTTGAGTTACCTTTCGTGTCCCTTTCATTTTTTTCAGTATGATGTGCTCTTTCAGCAGCACAAGCTCAACAGGCATACATATATATATATAAATATTAAAATAATACCACTGTTTCAAACCTTCGAGGCTCAGCCACTTTCCCTCTTTCTTTCTGCCTGTCTTACTGATATTCGGGTCATTGTATATATACAATGTATATATATACACTGTATAAATATGGAGTATATGTATATATGTGTGCATGTATACACACACAATAAATATAAAAATGTAACTACACTATGGTAGAGAGAGAATATGCTGCTTGCTTATTACAAACAGGGTTAAACACTTTAAGAAAAACAGTAAAATAATTTACCAGGGATAAACAACTTCAACAAACCTTGAAAAATTACATGGGGATCCCCGAGCTTGACAGAGTTGATACATAGCCAAGTAAAATTTATTCTTAAGCCAGACATAGTTGAAGACCCTGAGAGAGTACCGATTCCTGTGTGGGTTTCTAACCAGCAGACAAATTATTTTACAAAATGTAAGCTTATTAAGCTAACAGTCTCTGGGCCTGATAGAAAAACTCCTAAGTGATCCCCTTAGTCAGGAATCAACCCCAGTTGCAATTAATTGAATTTTCAAGAATTGGTTTTGTAAGACACAGTTCATTTTGATAATTTCCAACATCACTATTACTATCCTATCTGAATGCCAGAATACCTCTGACTGATTGGGCATCTCTAGCCATGCCAGCAGCCAACAATATGAGATTCAGGGTTAAGAAGCCCTTGTGCTTGCACCCTGGGTTTTCTCACACGTGCTTTATATATACAGTTTACCAGCATCAAAAGAATTCAGAAAGTGCCAAGGATATCACTAGCTTCTTTAGTAGTCATAGTTTCAGAGTTACCCAAATAGTTTCCCACTGGAATGAAGTATTTAGCATTAAAACATTACTTTTAATAACATCTGATCTATTGTCTTTACTGGATTTCATACGCTGGCTAAGCTTAAGTTATTAGGACTTTTTCTGTTATGTGTTCATTTGACTACTGAATTTGGAAACTTATTTTGCAATCTCTTTAATCTTTTGGATATTCTACAGAATGATGTGAAAAAAATCCCTGACATTTTGTACAGCTTTAACAATGCTGATCAGAACCATAAAGCCAAATTTTAAATTTCAATTGCATTATTTATAATTCAAACTCTCAGCTCTTCCAGTAATTCTTTTGCTCTTATACTTCAAAGGTTTGCAAAAAATTATAGGAGGTTTAACCATTTCTCAAGAAGAACTTAGAACTGAAAAACCATTTAGCATCACACAAAATATTGTTTAAGAGGCCTGGGTTTATATATTTCCTTCAACATCAAATGACTGTACTGCAGGCTTTATCCCTTATAAGTACTAGGAACATGCCGAAATCTCCTGAGCACAGGAGTTCTATGCTTATACATAGGGAGCCTCAGTAACTCAGGGAACATATAAGGCTTGACGTTTTGCATACTAAACAATTGAGTTCTTCATGCTATCTTTTTCAACCCAAAATTTGGTCGAGGCAGAAAGTATTTATCAATGCGTCAAAGACTTCTGAATACCCAGGAGCACAACACATGCACTCTATTCTCCTCCAGGAGTCTAAATCTACATAGAACACGTGAAGCATCTGATGGACAGATTAGCATACGCAGAACAGAGTGGTTTTCTATCTCTTAAAAGTAATTTTTTTTCTTGTGCCTGTTTTCATCATCTTTCAGAAGAACAGCAGATACTCAAAATGGTAGCTTACTATTTGCTATTTTGTCATATTTAAGTTTTGGTAATTGGCTTTAGTCATGGGAAGAACTTTATATTACATTGGAGTTAACCTTGCATGGTCTCCAAATTAACTACTTTTTAAAAACAGTATGAATTTGAAGACAATTGTCAGATTAATTTGTACCACCAACTGACTTAGCTAGCTACTATCTATCAGTGTAGGCAAAGTAATTTACAAGTGTATTTCTAGAATACTGGAAGCTGAGCTCTTGTCATAAAGGAAATCAGAGCAGATCACTCTCCAGAAAGCAAATCAATGGATGGAAGGCTTCACCTTGCCCCCTCCCCGATGCATTCTTGTCATTTTGCCAAAGTAAAGTAAATATAATCTCAGGGGAAAAAAAAAAAGAGGAAAATTAATGGCATATGTATGTCATTTTGAAACAATCAAATCAGAGAAAAAAATTTCAAAACCCTAGCCCTTCACAAGATACTACACACACTTGAAGTAAGAATAAGTAAGTGGGTAAGGTAATAAAATAATGCTGGCACTTCAGTGAGATCATTATGCTTTTTTTTCCACTAAATAATAGTTCACTGAAAAATTAATTAGAACTGCATAGAACTTTTCACAGCAAGTATATAAAACTCTGCTTCATGGACTTAGCGATCAAATTCTAAACTTAAAGGGATTCAAAAGGCTTTTCAAGTGCTTTACAATCCCCACTGTTTTTGTTTTTCTTTGTTTTTAATTACTTATATGCATCCAGTAAGAGCTGTAACACCAGTTTAAGCACAGTGGCCTTCATACTTCCAGGTAACATATCCATGCCAGATTCTGCAGCCTGCGTAATCCCAAGTACTTTAATGGAGGTTCAGCAAGAGGCACCTCAGTAAGAATGATGGACTCTGCTACATTTCAGTGCTGGGTGCAATACTTCTGGCTTTTAACACAGCAGCTATTTGAAAGTGAGAGGAATGTTTCTTCTGTCACAATGCATGGGAGGACAAGCTACAAAGTCTGTAGCTGGAAAACACTATCGAGGTACTCGAGTTGCCAGATTTCAACTAAAATACTAATTTTATTGCAACTGGCTGCCAGCAGCTGTGACTTTTACACAAAAGAAGGTTTTCTACAAGGTTTATCCACAGGCTGCAAGGAAACAAAAAAAATACTTTGTCTTAAACTAGTGTTACTGAAACCTGAAACAATAAAATGAATATTTTTAAAAAGAAAGTTTCTCAAGTTTTAGTGCAACTAGTTAACAGCACTGTTCATAACTATTGATTGCTTAGCTATTTTGTAAGGAGACTTAAGGTTTGAGGGATTATGAATGTAATTTTTCAAAGCTCAGCTTCTTTTTCTCTTTTAATAGTGGGCTGGGTATTAGGAAAGCCGAGATTTCACTTCGTCTTCTCTTTCTCTAAAATATAGCTGCTTGTGATTCCAAATCATTTGAAGCAACAGGAAAAACACCCAGTTAGAAATGTATCATGAAAAGTTAAGTCAGCACCACAGCCACTGTCTTTCCTGGGCAGCTCTGTGGCTGTGTAATTTGTTTAACATCTCAATGAGAGAGGTGTTTGAATCTTAGAAGTGTTACTGCTTTAGAATTTTTATTAAATGGTAGAAGATTACTTGATATGCTTATACATTTCACAAAGTAGGCAGGAGTGCTAGATATAGGAAGGAAAGTCTTTAAGCCTGTAAACAGTGGAACTGGAGTAAGTGTATTCGTGACAGGGCTTGCTTTCTCTTCAGTTCAAGGATAGGAAAGAAGAGAAGACAAAATAGCAAACGTGGTTACATTTAAGAAAAAGATCATGCCACGTGGTACCTTCTGACTCAAGTGAGTTTTGTTCATTTCTCCCAAGTTATTTTTCTTCCCTACAGCTGTGCATTTAACACTTCTAGATTTATTACTGATGATGCTTCCAGGACACTAGTGTCTTGGAGAGTATGTGACCAGCAGTCATCTTAAAACACATTTTTCAAATGATGCCTAGCAATAGCAGGGGACTACACTCACCGACTCCAACAACACTTTTGGTCCAACTAGATCCCAGGGGGAGGTAATTAAAAAACCCACCTTGAAACTCTTTCAGTTTTGAGGGAAAAAAAGCAATGAAAATTATGCCTGCAGCATTTTCTGATAAAAACATCTTGGCTGCAGCTATTCAAGATATTAAAATAGATTAGTGCTTCTGATATTCTTCTAAGGCCAAGTTAGAATAATGCTCTTCAAGTGTTCTGCCACTGCAAAGTGCTTTCAGATTAGCAAATCTGTAAACCAGAGCTAAGCATAAACTGTGTCTACTATAGTCATCTAGGTTTATACAAAATATGTGTGTGTGTATATATATATAAGTACTTGCAGGTTGATGTAAAAAAAATAAATTTAGACATAAAAAGAAAGACAAACCATACCTACTAGATGGAATAGTGTTTTCCTCACAGGAAGAGGTGATAAACAAATTGTTAATTTAAATATTTAGATGATCACTAGCAGGTGCTGATTACTGTCTGAGTAGATGAGGGTGACACCTGGGCATCCCCAAAAGGTGTAAGCATTCTTTAGTAGTAATAGGAATAGGAGATAACACTTAGGGAACAAAAAAAACTCCATGCATTTAATATCCTCTCTGAAAACTCCTGTTGCTAGATTTTCATTTTGAATGGAAACACAAGTAATATGGAAAAAGCCTCCTGTGACCAGCACTCACAAGCTGTCTGGCATGGAGTAAGACAGCATGGGGGCTGTGTGAAATTTTGAGGCATCTCAGTAGCTTTAACACTTCAAAACCATGTTAAGTTTTCTCCAAACAAAAACCTATCCCAACCTAAACTAAACAAACACTGGTGTATTTACCAAGTAGCTAAGCTACGTTGTTCAGCTTATTTCTATAGTCTGTCAGTAAGGCTGACATCTTCCCCATCTCAGTTCTCATGGCTTGATCCATACAGTCCGCATAATTCCACATCTTAGTAAGTCTTCAGGCAGTTTTGTAAATTACCAAGCCTCTCCTTCTCCCAACAAACTTTATCATCAAGTAGACTGAAAACAGCAATATGGCTGCATGAATGTTAAATTCACTAGCAACTAAATAAACAAAAAAGCCACTGAGATATCTATTTGTTTACAGAAAAGAAGCACTAGGTTTTACCCTATAATGCCACAAACAGCATACGAAAACTTTGCAATGCAGAGATGTATTTAGATACATAGCAGTATACTAAATTATACTAACTATACCCCACCAGGAGAAGAGTATTTAAAAAAATACTTAAAAGATTACAGACAGCCTCTTCATAATTTTCAGTTTGGACTCTGTGACAACAATTCACCTATCTCAACAAACAAACAAAAGAAACCTTCAATGGGGAAAGATTAACTAAATCTCAAATTAGACATTGGTTTCATTTTACAATAAGGTATTGGAAAGCATTATAGCACTGTAAACTAATGTCTGAGAGTTACATAATACTTGTCATCTCTCATGGAAGCATGAAATATAAAAGCCCTTACTTTTAGCTCCATCATCTTAAACTTGTGCTCTGGCATTAATGTTATGCTCAGTACTTTTTTTTTTTTTTTCTCACTTGTGTACTTTCATGTACAGAAAGTTAAATTTAGAATCCAGATTACATGGTATTAAGCATGAGATATTCAACTTCACTATATTCACTGTCATGGACAGAGATATGTGTGTACAGAACATATCTAGGTTTGTCACAGATGGAGTGATGCACTTCACTCCTAAGATAGAAGCAGCAGTATGTTTACTGATAACAAAGTTTGATAGTAAATGTGACAGTGGTTTAACAAGATTCAATGGCAAGGTATACTGGATTATTTACTGCACAGGGGACGGGGTCAGCCAAGACTGTCAGGGAGACCCTCCCATTGAGTCACAAGATTCAGAAAGGACCCCATTTCTTTCTAAACTCCTTCTCGGAGAAGGGTTTATGTGCAGCTGAATCCAGACTTAACCTCAGACTTGGTCAACAGTTTATGTCTAAAAGATTATATATGCACAACCAATTCTTTATACTACTTAGCTAAGATTACAAAGTTTCAGTGCATTTGTTCCCAATTCACTTACCAAGTATCTGATGCAATAATTCTCCCAACCTTGAGAGAGATCCCTGCTCAAGGGGAGATCCTGGCACGAAGCCCACTACCATTCACAAGAGCTCAAAGGGCTCTTGGGCTGCTCGCTATTTATGGGGGTAAGATGACTGACTTATAGTCATATTAGCATACTGACCACAGATGCCAGTTTCTTCAAAATCTGGCTTGAGTCAGGCATGGACCAGCACTGTGGTCAGGTGGGCACATTACCATAAATTAGCCCTTGGCTGTTTTGTTGTTATCTGTCTCCCCCAAATCCACCTTGAGCCAGATACAGCCATCAAGGCCAGGTGCACCTCTCATGGTCACCACTGGTGGTTATCACTTGATCAGAGTTACGGCAAAAGGTCAGGTCAGGTCAGGTCATGTCAGGGCGGGGGGCACTGCCACAAGGTACTGTTTTCATCTTCATCTCCATCTCCATAGTTTCCTTGCTAACTTTACTTTTTGGATTAAATATCTACTGGTAATTGAATGATGATGAACTATCATCAACTGCTTGCACATCCTGTCTGTCATGAACAACTTGTGCATACTGTTGTATTGAATTAATTGTTTACAATCCCAGGAACATTAGAAACAGCTCTGAAAAACTAGACACATCTAATAATTGTTAGTTGGCCCTGCACAACCCTTGTTATTGAACTCATGGAGGAACTAGAAGAGAAGGAAAAAAAGAGGACAGTAAGATATTTGAAATATACTTTTCGGCTTAATAATGCCTAAATATTGTTTACAGAGGGAATGAATATGACAGTAAAATTCATACAGAACCATTTAACCCTTTCAGGACACGAACATGAATGTATTGCTTCAGTGCTATTTGAATGGCCTTTAGACTTGGAACTAGTTATTTCTTTTGTTTTCCCTCACTAGCAAGCTAAGCTATACCCTTGCTCTTGCTTGCAAACTTCTTTTACTTCTAGTTCCATTCTGAAAACCTGCCTAGCACATGAACACACGTGTGTGCTAATACACATGCGCATGCACACACACACACATTAACACACACATTGTTCTATTGAGTTAATGCTTCTAAGAAAATAAATTAGTGATAATCTCTGAGCACTAAACTTTTTATTATCTTAGAGGACATTAAATTAGAGGGCACTATCTGCAACTAGACAGCAAGTAAAATAAGGGTCTTTTAGAATGTAGGATCATTCTGGACTTAGTAGATGTTTTAGTGCTACAAACAATGCTCAACAGATTTACTACACACATGTAACATGTACCTGTAAAGTCTGGGGAAAAAGAAACCTCTATAGCCATTATAAGTAATATCTGTACAAATGTGGAACCATGTTCAATTTATAAAATTAATTTTTCTAAAATTTAATAACTTTACCAATATAATAATTTAGAAAAATGTGGTAAAGTTATTGAAGGTAGTGTTATAATGTAAAGATATAAATCATTAACATTATTTATAGCTCTTAGAGCTTTAAGGAGTTTCTTAAACAACTCATTAGTCTTTTTTCATTTAGCACAATGATTACAAGAAGTACAGAGCACATATTTGTATCTATATCTTGTAGCATAATGGTATATCTGGTGGTCCTGCTCTCAAAAGATGATCAAGCAACAGTACAAGGAAAAAAGCTAAAAGCAGGGATTTTTGGTTGAGTAATTGTTTCTTTTCAATTTAAATTGCTATTAAGGCAGCAAATCCACAGAGAATGTAGAGCAGTTGATATTGGCATTTCTAAAATTTTCATCTTTGTAAACATTTTGAGGAGTTTTGCAGTTTAAAAGATTGATGGAGTAACGTATAAATAGGGAGTAAAGAAAGAGCAACATTATAATATAGATGAAAATGCAAAGAAGACAGACAGTGCCCAAGTGCGACTAAGTACCGTTTTAAATGCACAAAAACATTATTTATTTTAGAACTGGTGTGAGGTGTTGCCTTGAATGCAATCACAGTTCTTCACTCAACCCTACAAACTCTAAGCAAGATCATCCTATTCGTATTATCTAATTGTGTATTCCATCCATTCAATTGCTTCACAAAAGACATTGTTACTTCCAAAAATTGTTCATACCTTTTCCAAGCAGTTTATGGATTTGAAGGGAAAATCCCTGCTTGGTAAATAGGCCAGTATGACGTCCTTCAAAGTACATACCATTAGGGTCCATATAACAAACTTCAAATTTAATTTGTATATGATAAGAAAGTTAGTCTGGGGTTTGTTTTGGTTTGCGGGTTTTTTTTGTTTTGTTACTAACTTCAAAGACTTGCAGGGGTAAGAAATTAAAGATGGCTAGAGTAAGTTATATATACAGTATCATCTCACCTTAAAGCTTAAAATGTTTGAAGTCAAAAGTTTTTGCTGTCAAATGTTTCTTGATCAAATGGGGGGAAAAAACGAAGGTAAACTCTAAGGGAAGAATTCACAAACAGAATGAGATTACTGGCAAATTCTTTTAAAAAGATTTAAATATTAAGCCATTATAATTGAGGAGTGGAGTCCTGACACAAAATATACAATCTTCATGAGAAGTCACTTGAGAAAAGTAACAAATTTCCTGACAAACAGGAGGACACAAAATAAACACAACAGATTCACTGTTGATATTTCCCATTCCAGCTGCTCATGCAAATGCAGCTTACCCTTTCAGCTATTACACTAAGACTGTGCACCACCATCGTTAAGTTTTTTCATTATTTCCATTGTCAGGCAGCATCATTCACACATAACATCTCTGCACTAATTTTTATTTATGAGGAAATCTTTAGTTTAAACATGATACACAGTTGTAATACTATTACTGCAGAGAGTCAACAATCAATATTTCAAGGCATTGCTTAGATGATACCAGTCCAATTGCTATCACAAGAGTATTTCTTCACTAGAAAGGTTCTGACACCTGGATGTAAGCTCCCTAGGAGTTATCTAGCAAACAAGGAGGTAAGGTACTAATCTAACTATAGCAAGATACAAAGTCAGGTAGCATTACGAATAACTTACTATCAGCTTCCATCAAAGATCTGCAGCCCTTGTGTGCCTACAGATGGGATACGATGGCCATTTTTGACCCTGTGTACAGGATATCAACAAACTGCAGAGTCCAGAGGAAGGTCATTAAATGGCTTGGTAACTTGAGCACATGACATACCAGGAGAAACTGAGGGAACTGGATTTGTTTAGCCTGTAGAAGAGAAAGCTAAGGAAAGATCTGATTGCAATCCTCATCTACCTAAAGAGAAACATAGAATCATAGAATGGTTTGGGTTGGAAGGGACCTTAAAGATCATCTGGTTCCAACTCCCCTGCCATGGGCAGAGACACCTTCCACTAGACCAGGTTGCTCAAAGCCCCATCCAGCTTGGCCTTGAACACTTTCAGGGATGGGACATCCACAGCTTCTCTGGGCAACCTGTTCCAGTGCCTCACCACCCTCATAGTAAAGAATTTCTTCCTTATATCTAATCTAAATCTATTCTCTTTCAGTTTGTAGCCGTTACCCCTTGTCCTATCACTATGCTCCCTTGTAAAAAGTCCTTCTCAAGCTTTCTTGTAGGCTTCCTTCAGGTACTGGAAGGCTGTTATAAGGTCTCTCCAGAGCCTTCTCTTCTGCAGGCTGAACAACCCCAACTCTATCAGCCTGTCCTCAGAGGAGAGGTGCTCCAGCCCTCTGATCATCTTCATGGCCCTCCTCTGGACTCACTCCAACAGGTCCATGTCCTTCTTATGTTGGGGGCCCCAGAGCTGAATGCAGTACTCCAGGTGGGGCCTCATGAAAGTGGAGTAGAGGGGCAGAATCACCTCCCTCATCCTGCTGCCCATGCTTCTTTTGATGCAGCCCAGGATACGGTTGGCTTTCTGGGCTGCAGGTGCACATTGCCAGTTCATGCTGAGCTTCTCATCAACCAACACCCCCAAGTCCTTCTCTCAGTGCTGCTCTCAATCCATTCTCTGCCCAGCCTGTATTTGTGCTTGGGATTGCCCCGACCCATGTGCAGGACCTTGCACTTGGCCTTTCTGAACTTCATGAGGTTCACAGGGGCCCACCTCTCCAGCCTGTCAAGGTCCCTTTGAATGGCATCCCTTCCATCCAGCATGTTGACTGCATCACACAGCTTGGTGTCATCGGCAAACTTGCTGAGGGTGCACTCAATCCAACTGTCCATGTCACCAACAAAGATGTTAAACAGCACCAGTCCCAATACCGACCCCTGAGGAACACCACTCATCACTGATCTCCTCTTGGACATCAAGCTGTTGACTGCAACTCTTTGAGTGCAACCATTCAGCCAATTCCTTTTCCACCGAATGGTCCATCCATTGAATCCATGTCTCTCCAATTTAGAGACAAGGATGTTGTGCAGGACAGTGTCAAATGCTTTGCACAACTCCAGGTAGATGACATCTGTTGCTCTTCCCTTATCCACCAATACTGTACCCCCATTGTAGAAGGCCGCCAAATTTGTCAGGCATGATTTGCCCTTAGTGAAGCCATGTTGGATGTCACCAATCACCTCCTTATTTTCCATGTTCCTTAGCATAGTTTCCAGGAGGATCTGCTCCATGATCTTGCTGGGCACAGAGGTGAGGCTGACTGGCCTAAAGTTCCCCAGGGCCTCCTTTTTTCCCTTTTTAAAAATGGAGGTTATGCTTCCCCTTTTCCAGTCAGTGGGAACTTCACCGGACTGCCACGGCTTCTCATATATGACGGATAGTGGCTTAGCAACTTCATCCACCAGTTCCCTTAGGACCCGTGGATGCATCACATCAGGTTCCATGGACTTGTGCTCCTTCAGGTTCCTTAGTTGGTCTTAAACCTGATCTTCTCCTACGGTGGGCGGTTCTTCCTTCTCCCAGTCCCTGCCTTTACATTCTGTGACTTGGGTGGTGTGGCTTGAGCACTTGCTGGTGAAGACTGTGGCAGAAAAGTCATTGAGTACCTCAGCCTTCTCCATATCCCTGGTAACCAGGTCTCCTGTTTCCTTCCGGAGAGGGCCCACATTTTCCCAAGTCTTCCTTTTATCACTGACATACTTATAGAAGCTTTTCTTGTTGCCCTTGACATCCCTGGCCAGATCTAATTCTATCAGAGCATTAGCTTTACTAACCTGATCCCTGGCTGCTCGGACAATTTCTCTGTATTCCTCCCAGGCTACCTGACCTTGCTTCCACCCTCTGTAGGCTTCCTTTTTGTGTTTGAGTTTGTCCAGGAGCTCCTTGTTCATCCGTGCAGATCTCCTGGCGTTTTTGCCTGACTTCTTTTTTGGGATGCATTGCTCCTGAGCTTGGAGGAGGTGATCCTTGAATATTAACCAGCTTTCTTGGGCCCCTCTTCCCTCCAGGCCTTTATCCCATGGTACTCTACCAAGAAGATCCTTGAAGAGGCCAAAGTCTGCTCTCCTGAAGTCCAAGGCAGTGAGCTTGCTGCGTGCCCTCCTCAGTGCCCTAAGGATCTTGAACTCCACCATTTCATGGTTACTGCAGCCAAGGCTGCCCTTGAGCTTCACATTCCCCACCAGCCCCTCCTTGTTGGTGAGAACAAGGTCCAGCATAACACCTCTCCTTGTTGGCTCCTCTATCACTTGGAAAAGGAAGTTACCATCAACGCACTCCAGGAACCTCACAGATTGCTTACGCCCTGCATTGTCCCTCCAACAGATGTCAGGGTGGTAGAAGTCCCCCATGAGGACCAGGGCTTGTGAATGTGAGGCTGCTCCTATCTGTCTATAGAGGGCCTCATCTGCTCGTTCTTCCTGGTTGGGTGGCCTGTAGCCCCACTATAATCACACCTGTCCCTGCTTTCCCTTTAATCCTGACCCATAAGCTCTCTGTTGGCTCCTCATCCATCCCCAGGCGGAGCTTCATGCACTCCAGCTGGTCATTGACATAGAGGGTGACACCCCCTCCTTGTTTCCTCTGCCTCTCATTCCTGTATCCTTCCATTCCAACACTCCCGTCATAGGAGCCATCCCACCACATCTCTGTGATGCCGATAAGATCATAGCCCTGCAGGTGTGCACATGTCTCTATCTCCTCTTGTTTATTCCCCATGCTGCATGCATTTGCATAGAAGCATTTAAGTGGGCCCCCGATGAAGCCAACTTACTGTTTGGAATTCCTTTGTGCTGCTCTTCAGGTGCACTCTTGCTGACCTGTGATCCTTCCTCAGGCTCTGGCTATCTATTGCTGGCACTGGCATCCAACTGGTAGGATTGGGATGGATGGAGATTCCCCTCCCCCGGCAACTTTAGTTTAAAGGCCTCTTCACCAGCTTGGCAAGCCTAGGAAGTTATAATGAAGGCAGAGCCGGGCTCTTCTCCATAATGCACCTTAATAAGACAGAGGCCACAATCACAAGCTGCAACAAGAGCAATTTCCAACCAGATGTAAGGCAAAAATTCTTCATGAAAGGAGCACTTAACTGCTGGAAGATGTTGCCTTGGAAGGCTGTGAAAACTCCATTCCTGCAGGGTCTCAAAACTCACCTGAAGAACATCCTAAGCAATGAGATATGCCATTGAAGTTAGCCCTCATTTGATCAGAGGGTGGACCAGATGACCTATAGAGGTCCATTCTAGCCTAAATTTGACATGACATACTTTTTTGCAGGAGGAGAGGATGTCTGGTTTAACAACACAGCATCTCAAGCAGACATTTGTGGCACTCAATACTACAATGTTCACTTACATATAAACAGCTTGGTTTATAATGATGATCCTGAGGATTAATTTTAAAATGTTTCTAAAGTTACTTAAGTGTGTGACAATTCTAGTTACACCTTCCATTTTTTTGACTAGTTTTGTGTAGGTCTTGCATGAAGGTAGGAATGACGGTGCATCCCATCGATAGGAGAAGGCAAAGGACCCAACCAAACTCCATTTTCCTGACAGAAAACCACAATTTCTATGCAGTGTATTAAAATCTATGTTTCTATGCAACATTATTCTAAAGGAATGAGGTAAAGTGATGTGCAAGAATGAGGGAATTGAGGCACCAAACAAGTATATCATAGTACTACAATTGGAAATGCACGTGAAAAAATCAAGTAGTTTGAATCATTCTTCTGGTCAGTACGCTACAATTATATTTGCAAAACTTTAGTATGTTCAGGCTCTCAGTCTGAACGCAAGTTTTTTGAGAGTCATAGGGAATGTTATGCTACAGCTATGAACTGGGTAAGAACTGAGAGATTGAAAAGCTGGCTCAACACTTGAGACATTATCATTGCCCTTTTGTCTCTTGCTTTGAACACTTCAAACATCTACCAGTAGTGAGGATGATAACTAGATTGGGGATCTTCTTTCATTTGTTAGGAAGCTGCTCATTGCAATGATTCCTAGGAGTCTAAGTGCACAAATTAAATTAATGTGGTTAACATTCTTTGCACTGACATGATGTTGGCAGTTTAAAAATGGAGTAAAAATTAATTTAAAGAAGTGCAAAGTGGTTAGAGAATGACTTCACAGCCCTTTGAAACATTCTTCAAGGTAGGAAATACTGGCTCCTTATTTCCTTATGACAAGGTTGTGCCAAGAACAGCAAGTTATTCATGACAGGCAGCCAGCTTCTAATGCCACACTAAACTGTGTTGGTGGTCTTAAGAGTTGATAGTGCCATATTAGATTAAAGAGAACATTTATGTTTGCCTTTGTTTTTCCATGAACAATACGGGTGCTGAACTTTCATTCTTCTGAACAGCACACTGAGTGGTATTTGAAACTTTGAGGCATTGTCACTTACTGTAAGTTTTTCTTTAAAAGTAATATGAAAGCATACCTAAAAGTGAAGTAGATTTGATCCCATTGGAGTGACAGTGTCAGCATCAGCTGACTTAGAATACTTATGAATAATTTAATTAAGTGTTCCTAAGCTTTGACTTAGGTGCATAGGTTCAGGTCCACAGAAGTATTTAGGCACCTCAGATACTACTGTTCAGTAGTAGTACAAAAGCTATTTTATTCTTAGTGAATAAGAATGTTTTTTGAATGTTTTTTGGTTTGGTTTGTTTTTCTTTGCTTTTTTCCTAGCACAGAATAATAAGACATAATACGTAAATATTAACAGCCAGCTTTTGTCAGGTAGCATTAGTTTCTGAAAACAGAAGCTCTACAGATTTTTGACTGAATTGGTTATGCTTCAATTTAAGCATATTGCTTATTATCTACCTTCAGCACATTTTAAATCCTTCAGAACAGCCACAGATTAATACTAATGTTTTGGGAAGCTTTGAAGAAAATCAATGCTTTAGCACTTCAATGGAGCTTTGGTAGTTTTGGATAAAATTCTCCCATATCATTCACGATTTTTGAACTCCATGGTTAAGGCATCTATCCTAGTTCACATCAGTCATACCTGGAAAGAACTAAAAGAACAAGAGGTTTATTGTGTCCTAGGGAAAATTTCTCACTGTAGCCCTGATGACCTTATCTTTCATATCCTTTCTGAGTCTTTCAGACTGCATAAATACCTGTTATTCCCCTTCCCCCTCCAAACTAGTTAAATATGTAAAAGCTGGCATGAGATGTGTTAGAGATGGAAAATAATTGATATTTCCTGAGATAATAGTTGTCTTGCTAACATTTTTCCTTATATTTAAATCAATATTTTTTATTAAAAAAATCTAAGTCTTGATCCAATGGATTAAATTATTGAAGAGAATAATTATTAATTTTTCTGAGTTCATTCTAAAGCTGAATGCTGAGAGAAAAACTATTTAAGGTGAAGAAAGTAATACATCTAGGAAGTTGTCAAATAATTACATCTCTGAAATATATTTGTATATTAATAGGTTTATATCAACTAAGTGGTTTAGTATATACAAAAAAATGTTTAACAACTGCAGGAAATGTTACTGTATTTTTGGACAAGCAACAAAGAAATATTGTCCAATTGTTACTTGGAAAAAGTATGGCTGATTTCATACAATAGTTTAAAATGTTGAGTTTTTTTAATCTTTAATTGGAAATCAGATTACACTTTCAAAAATATTTTAAAATGTTGATTTGGAAGTTTTATGTCAGGGCCCTGAGGGCACCGTTAGTCCTTTCTGTCCCTGTCTAGCCTCCCCTAGGGTCTTTCACCCCTCAACCATTGCCCAGGACCCCATTTCAGCCCAGCTTGGGCCTTCAGTCCCTGCCCCAGAGATGCTGCAGCAGTGCTGGTCCCCAGCCCTGTTTCTGGCTTCTTTAGATTTCCTGCCTTGGTCTTAGTCCTGGCTTGATCCCCCACCATTGCCCGATGCTCCTTGGCCTGCCCATTGCTGTCCCCCCAACTCTGCTCCCCTGGCTGAACCCACCGGTGAAGGCATTGCCTGTCCACGTCACAGCCACCCTCAGCTCCCAGCTCACCAATCCTTGAGGAGCAGCCCCATTCTTGCCACTACGTAACAACTTAGAAATTCATGGAGTGATTTTTAATCTAACATAGCCCAGTAATCACCTGATGAACTTTAGATGTCTATAGAAATTTAACTACTTCCAGAGTAATGTACATGGAATATGGTTTCCAATGCATCGGTTGGTGGGAATTCTTGATTTACACTATCATCACAATGATTTATGATTTATTGATTTAATTTAATTTAATTATTTGTGTATTTCCTTTTGAATGAGCTCTTTAAGTTATTTTTAGTTGGCTAACTCAAACAAGTCCTCATTTGCCAACTAATAAAATATGGTTTTAAGTTCAAGAGCACCTTAAAGAAGGAACATAAGACATTTTAGCTGTCTAAAGTTTAAAGAGTTGTGCAAATCTAATACTCTGTTCAATAATTAACACTGACCACTTAACTAATTGCATACAACTTTTGTAATGAAACCAGAAAACTTGGCTCAACACAAGCTGGCACATTCTAGTGGCAACAAAAGTGTCAGGAAACCTCATTCCCCAAACTGAAAAAAAGAAAAAGCACTTTTGTTAATTTGAATTAAAAAGTTTGTTTTCTGAATGATAGATATTTAAACATTTTAATAGTTATAATCAGAGTGGCCAACCGCAGAATGCCAGAAAAGCCTGGCACAAATTTGTTGTGTCTGCATCTACTTCTGTATCTGTATCATTATAAATCTATATACATATTGTAATGGGTCTGGCTGGAATGGAGTTAATTCTTTTCATAGCAGCCCGTAGGGTGCTGTATTTTAGATTTGTAACCAAAACAGTGTTGGTAACAGTGTTGGTAACAGTGTTTTGGCTGTTGCTGAGCAGAGCTGGCACAACACCACGGCTTTCTCTTTTTCCCACTCTGCACAAAAAGTTGGGAGGGAACAGCTGACCAGAATTGAACAAAGGGATATTCAATACCATATAATGTTGTGCTCAGCAATAAATGCTCAGGGAAAGGAGGAGGAAGCAGGAACATTTGTAGCTGCCTTCTAATGGGAAGTTGTAAATAAATTTCTTATTTTGCTTTGCTTGAGCACACAGCTTGTCTTCACTTATTAAACCATTTCTATCTCAACTCACAAGTTTTCTCGCTTTTGCTTTTCTGATTCTCCTGGGGTGGAGAGAGACCAAGTGGCTGAGGGGGTGCTTATATACATACACGTCTGTATGTTTTCATAAGCTTTGCACTTCCTTATTTGCAGTTTGTTCTCTGAGCCATTAGAGTGAAGGCAGTTCACCTTCTAAACTTTTTTCCTGAAGCTCCACATTCTAGAAAGCTTCAACATTTGCGGTGGGATTTTCCTTTTGTTTGTTTTGTTTTGTTTTACTTGACATTAAGCATTCTCATGTAAACATTTATCTCAGAAACTTTAAGGATGTCATAGGAATCATAACTGGAGTTCCAATATTAAAATACTCCAGCAGAGCTTCCAGCAGATGACATAACTAGAAAAGAAGTAAAATGAAGTTATTCAGACTTGATTGTAAATTACCTGACAGTGTCAACTCTGAAAGATGTCTTCAAATTATTGGATCCCTCTTTAATGGTTGAATCATTTCCCTGTGGTAGTTAATGATGGCTTCCATTAACAGTACCTAACTACCTGAAGAGTTTCAACTTTGTCAGTTAACAGTTTTGCATGAAGATACCCAAGGGTCTCAACATGCAAAAGGTGTTTGTGAACACAATTGAGTTTTCTACAAAATGTCTATAGTGCTTTTAGCCACACCCTCACAGTTCTTCTCCACTTTTAACTACTGCTTGTCCTGAGGCAATAGTGAAAAAGCAATATATGCAGGTGATCCCAGTAGTGCTGTATCGGTATATATATAAAATTTTCTTCTGACCATCCCAATTAAATAAGGGCAAAACAAAATCTGGTTTCGAGACTCTCAGAGAAGTCACAATAGAACTTGTGAGAAACCTGAGGTAAGTTAGTTTATGTGAGAACTGAAAACAAATCTTCTGCCCAGAAAAGATATATTTGGCATTTAAGTATTATAGTTTACTTTGAATTTACCATATAGTAGTCAATATTTTAAATATTTGGCAACAAATTAGGTTAAGATGTATACGATATGTCACATACCTCTATATTGAATCTCAATGTTGTCATTGACATTGAAAAAACAGATATTTTATCTCTAAAAAAAATTATCATTATAAAATAAAATGTATTTTTGTTGTTTTATAAATGAAGTTAAGCTCGTAATGCTAATTTGCATTCATTTTCTTGGAAGAGGATTTTGTTGTCATGTTTTCTTTATTTATTGTCAGCTTAATATCACGTCCTCTGGTTAAAAGACTATATATTCCGTACAATTATTTTACATAACAGCACTAATTTTGTGCTTTATTAGATTAAATTTGATTTAAAATTGTGTTGCTTCAATACTACAGTAAGTCTTAAGTGTATTCAATTAATATCTCATAGTTTTTAGGAGTCCTTCCTTTAAAACCATCCCTCAATTTCTGTCCTCTGAGATGGTGTGCTCTAAATACTAAGAGTAATACTAAGAACTGTGCTGCATATCCTGCACTGACACAGATATTTTCTGTATAATGTTCTCGTACTCTTTAGAATAATTTATTTTCTTTTTGAATCAGCACTCGGTGTACTTTGGAAGAATGGGACATTCTCAGAATTACATGGGTAATAAAAATTCAAGGTCTTGAATTCTTGCATTTAGCTTTAGTCTCAGTGAATTTCACTGCAGAGAGTGATGGAGTACATCTGGAGTTAATGATGTGCAATCCCAGTACCTTAGGAGGGATGAAACATGAAATATTCAGCTAGCTCTTGTCTATTTCCCCCGCCCTGACACGCAAACACCAAAATGTTTAAATGCTGGCTACCATAAAGCAATCTTTATATTATACAGAAGAAAAGGTATTTTTAGGTTAACACTGGGGAAAAGAATACACCTGCCCTGTCTTATGTTGTTGCCTTCAGAAAAGCAAATAGAATAAATAGCAAGAGGTTATACACTAGGCAGCAGAGAAAGAAAAAAGAAAATAAAATCGGTTGTAAAAGTGCTGTTAACATTCAGAAAAACATAGATTGGCAACACGTTCAACAGATACTCCTGGGACAGCTCTTCCTTGCAATCTGAGAAGCAACTTTGATAGAATATCTTGTCCATCACTGTGCTCTGAGCTCAGAATTACCCTCTGCACAGGAACCCCACAGCCCGCTGAATCTCTGGACCTCTGTCAGATCAGGCTATGGTGCTCACAAGCAGATTGATGCTTTATCCTGAAACAAGGCTGAGACTCGTCATTCTGACATGTAACTGCTAGGTCTCCAAAAAACCCATGAATATAGATTAGAAAGAATGACTAGGTTGAATCAGGATCCTAAAGATAGCACAGTAAGCTGACTTGCACTCTTTCCTGTTGCCCCTCTTCTGTGACTCTCTGTCTTAGCCACATAGAAATATTTGCTAGGAAAATTCCCTCCTTTCCTCCCCAAATTCCCTCCTTTCCTCTCATCTAGACACACACAATTATCTTTTTCAATTGCTTTATCATCTTTGTGAGCCACTGTCTTGAGTGCAAATCCAATTACTAGGGTAAATAAATAAAAGGCAGCTAAAATTCTTTCCGGTATATTGACAGGAAAAACTTCTATTTCTTCAAGTATTATCTTAGATAATATAAACAAGCCTACCAATATTTTTTCTGCATAAAATTTAATGTTTCAATAAATAAGAAACATTCACCTCTACTGGGATATTGTTCTAATATTCCAAAGGATTTTTAGGCAGGGTTCGTAGGGCCCCTGGCTCACAGCTGCAGACAGCTAGATCTGTAGTCCCAACAGCCGGTAAATAGTTAATTCACATGCACTGACTTCACTGAAGACTTCAGAATGCATTAACACAAGTAGCAAACTCTGAGAGTTACAGACTCCAGAACTGCAGTTACAAGTCACACAGATAAGCAAAAAACAACAGAGAAAACAAACTCCTAGCTTATGCTCTAGTGGGGAAGCCCTTGTCTTCTGCAGTTGATCAGCTAGAATCCTAAAGCACAGAGTTGTTGCAGTAAAATTATGTGCAAATAAACAATCAGGAAATAGTAATGAATTTTCCTGCAACCCCTTTGAGATTACAGTAAATTGTCCTCTTAGATACTCTTCTCCCAGACTTAGTATTCCACCTTTGAGATGACTCCTGCCCTGTTATAAAATTCCTTCTCTAATAGGCAAACAGCATCTTGAAATAACTTAAGCTCTTTCCTTTTATGATTTCATTCAGATGATCTTTTTAGCACTCCACTCACTCGTGGGTTAAAAAGTTTTGTTCTTATTTTCTGATGAAACCTATGTTACCAATAAAGGTACTGCTATACTCTGCTAAGTGTGATTTGGGCTCATATTGTGATTTAAGTACATTAGTGTATCATTGCGCTCAATCAAAATCCCATGTAATGTCAGATAACTTCAAATAAGTAAATTTGGTATTAAACATTATACTCTTCACATGTGGTATATCTAAAAGAACCCAGACAGTGAGTATTGGACTCTGACAACCTATTTCTGATCATTTCCACTAGGCTCTTAAAACACATCCTATCCCATTTTAATAGTTACATGATTCCTGCCTTCGGTTTCTTGTTACTCCCAAACACATATAAAGACATTCAATATCTTTCTCAATCATTTTTGTGCTGAATTAGATATAATTTTACTTTTTTTCTTAAAATAGATTCTCCTTCCCTGATCATCCTAGCAGCCAATTACTACCCTTGTTGCAAGTTAACCTGGTTTTGAACATAAATAATCGGAACCACGCAGAATATACTAATCAAGATGTTCTCTGTGTCTTGTGTACTTATCTATTGCCTTTCTCTACTGCATATACTTTGTCTGATAGATTTTAGCATCACTTTTCCCTTATTTTTCTCCTACATTGTTGCTTATAATGATCCTATAACTAAAAAAACATACTCAAATCTCTCTTGTTTTCTGTCAGCTTCAACTAATGATGTATTTCTGTGTAGTAGGACTCCTCATTATTATTCCATTAGTCCATGACTTTGAAATTTTGTACTAAGAATTTTATTTCTTCTTCTACTAGGAAGCAGGCTCTAATTATTCTTGTAGTATTATCTCATTCTTCACAGCATCACATTCACAATACCTCCAAATTATAAGCATGCACCTCCTTCGGGATATTGATGAGCTCAACTTTACATATTTAAGCAAATTTCATTTTTGATACCCTCATTAAAAAGATCAAACAAAAAATAATTCATCCATTGGAAACTGTTATCTTCCAGGATGCACTCTAGTGCAGATTTTGCAAGACAGAGTGGCTTCACTTCCAAAGCTAGTCCCTATTCAGACCATTCTAACCAATGATAGCTTAAGAATTAGATGGGCATTTATTAGCCAATAAGTACACCTTGCCTTTTATTATTGTTTATGTTGTCTTCATTATTTTCGCTTTTGTGAACAATTAGAGGACTGAATTGTCCTCAGTGAGAATTTGTGTTGCTACCCATAGACCACTGGTACAGCATTATTAATTTGGAAGCTTGCAAAATTCTGGAAGCTATTTTATGTGAATGGTACATGCATATGGCATCTATTTTATTATAGTTCTTAAAATCTAATAGCAGAGAAGGTTGGATCATAGTCTCCTTTTTCAGCACTTGCTAGATACAGGATTTTTATTTTTAAATACTTGCCTGAAACAAGTATATTTCAGGAGATCTTTCATAATGATTCTGTTAGTTGTTCGGATTTTGCAAAGCCATGTCATTCTTTTTAATCATGTTTTGTTCATCGAAAATCAACAACTGTCAATCTAAGCAGAACTGCATCGCTCACAAAACTCTGGTTCTTAAAAGATTGCAGTATTTCCTAACTAAAATGCTCAGAAGTGACGAATGATAGTGTCAGTTTGTGGCAGGCTGAGAGAGATGTTTTTCAGGAAGGGATGACCATGCTTATTTAAACATCTCACTCCCAGATGATAACTCAGATAGGAAATACAAAACTCAGTAGTCTTTTCTGAAAATATTGGATTTCACGTCTAGAAAAAATGGCCAAAACTTCAAGTCTGTCTACATGATTTATAATGCCAGTATTAGTCTAGTGTCTAAGCAGTTCAACTTCAAATTCTCACAGTACTTGTATTATTTTTATTTTAAAGTCTGCTGCTTAATCCAAACATATTTTTTAAAATAATGTTTGGGTTTTTTTTTTCTTTTTTGCACTACAAGACCAGTGTTTCCACCACTTTGAAAAGTAAGTTTTAAATCATCTTGTAACATAACAGTCATAATGTAGAGAGAATTGAGGTTGTTACTTTATCTTTAGTCTGAAATACTGTGATTTTTTTTTTTAAATTCTCCTTTATATTTACTTTGAATGGAACATTATTTCCATCACTAGTAGTGAGGAGTACCTGTAAGTTGGGAAAGTTAATAAAATATTCTTATGCCTTTGTCTTCAAAATCTTATTGTTTAATGCAGGGAGAATGAAAAAAAAAAAAGTTTTTAATAATGAACAATATCTTAGTGTATAATTGCCTTTCCTTGTAAACAGCGCAATGCAGAGCTCATGATCATTCAGACATCATGGCACTGCTGTATAATGAAATGTAGATTCTGGCAAAGCACTGTTAATGGTGATTAATAAATAACAACACGGGAACTGGGAGTTCTAAAGAAGACAGAGCTCAAAATTTGTAAACTGCCCTAGAACTTAAACATTACTTTTGACAAATTATAAACACTGGCAGACCCACAGGGTTGAAATTCTCAACCCGTAGTCTGGAGGATTTACTCCTGGTCAAGTTTTAAATTGTTGTTTGCCTGTTTCTGGCTGCTAAATTGAATTAAGACTGCAAAATACCTTCAAGCAGAACTATCTATTTCAAATGAAGTAATTTAAATTATGGAAATGCTACTTAAACAAAAGCATAATTTTAAATGTTTTAAATGTTTAAGAATCTATGAAGTTGTGGCAAAATTAGTCTATCGGACAATATTATTATATTAGAATAATGTATCCTTTAATTTTCACAAGGATTCAACATTTAGGTACAAGCAAAATCATGTTTACATTGCTTATGAATGAATAATATGCCTTTAAAAACAACCTCTTTTTCATCAGGAAGGGTAGGGAGAAAATTAGCACTGGTTGACAGTTATATCAACAGTGAATCCTCATACTGAAATAACTCCTGTTAAACTTTTTTATTGGTATACTTCTACCATTCCTCCAAGTAACATTACTATGTGACCACAACAACGCTTGGTCTGCCACAAGGAAAAAGAAAATCTTATTCTGCAGCTCTCATACCTTTCCTTCCTTATAGCAGTTTGAAAAACGTTACAGTTTAAAGTAGTAATAGTGTTGTAGCACTATAAGGATATAAAAGTTCAAAATACAGTTTCTCCTCACAAACCTTGCTACAGTTTTTTATTGATACAATTTTTTCTGCAGATTGTTTTTCCTTCTAGGTTTCTTGGTCCTTTTCTCACGTTGTAGAAAATGCTGGTTAGATTTCTTAGCAGAGACTGTAGAGTGGGTAGAAAATCCACTTGCTGCAGAAGTACCCAGGTCAGACAGTTCTAGTTCAGTGTGAGCTCGGCCAATATGTTTCTGTGTCACTGAATCTAGAAATCCCATCTGTGAACCAATCTGGCTTGTTCTTGAAACATAACAAGAGAGGAAAAAACTCTTGCTCCCAGAAATACATGCCTACACTGCAGTGAAAACATGTGTTTAGTCTGGTGGTTCTAGTATGAAGATAGCAAGGATTTCAAACGAGCTGATAGTGCACAAGCTGTGATAGTATGCACATGTGCTCTTAGTACTGCACAGAAAGTTAGAAAAATCTGGTGTGTCTGTGCACTTTTGACTATATTTTCAACACAAGTTAGTTTAGGTCAACACAACAGATCAGTAGCTCAGTTACTGGTGCTTTAATAACCAGGTATTTGCTCTTTTACTTCCCACTGTTTTAATGTGCCCAGCTGTTGATTTGTAGTTCAGTTTATATGGCCATTCTAGGCTAAAATCTCCAAAAAGTGTACCAGTGATATTTATGAAATGGTAAATTAGTATATATAAGAAATATATAAGTATAGATATAAGTATATAGGTATAAGAATGTATAAGTATATACTAACATAAGTATATAGTATGTAAGTGTATAAATATAGATTTATGTAAGTGTATATAAGAAATATTATACACTGAGATAAGTGTTAGTTTCAGATTTTGATAGAGAACATGTTCCACACAGAGAAAAGCACAGGTGGATTTCCACATTAAAGAAAAATGACTTAAGAAAGAGGTATTAATATATAGCAGTATTTATGAATTTTCATTGAGGATGCCAGAGTTAGGAAAGAGTACATTTTCAGATGAAATGGACATATTACAAAGTATTTATTAAGTAGATTTAACTTATTCAAGTCAAGGCTTAAAAGTAACAGCACAAAGAGAATAGCAAATGCTGTTGCTTGACACTAGAGACAGTGGAGATTTAGGGCTTTATCTCTCTAACAGGATTTAGAGAGCTTAGCACACTCCCAATTTTAGGTCTAATATAGAAGCAGTTTTTTGTACATAGGGATTTAACAAACAAACTTTATTTGATCTCTGTGAGGAGCTTAAAGAAGACTCTAAGGCAAGGCATTGGAGAACTACCCTTTAAGGAATAAGAAATGCTTGAAGTGTCAACCTAATCATTGGCCAGAAACTGTCTCTAAATTTTAGTCAGTTCAGACACATTAACCTTTTTTTTCCTCCTGGTCTTGTGCCATTTTCTCCTTGTAAGTAAGTCCAGCATTGTTTCAGGAAGTTAGAAAAAGCACGCTGAATCGAGCGCTGAGACTGGCGATGTGGTCAGTCTCGAAGTGCTTTCACAGCAGCTGTGTGGTGGTGACGGAGAAGCCACAAGTGGCGTTAGAGGGAACATGTGACTCCCCAGAGCAGGGTGGCCCTGCAGTCCATGGATCCGGCATGCTGAGCGCTCCAGTAAAGGTCAGACTGAGGGCTTCTGGCCATGCTGGGTACCAGACAGCCCACTGAAATTGTTACCTGTACGTCCATGCCTACCACAACTATGCACTTTGTTGAATGGTGGGAAGAATTTTCAGCTCTTTTCAAAACTGAGCCCCAAAACTAGAGCCCACTTCTTCTATAGGATAAGGAAAATGGTGAAATTCTTGTTGTTCATTATTTTCCTGTCAAGAGGAATATTTTAATTCACTTTACTGGGGTTATTCTTTGTTTAGATTAAGAATGCAAATGAAAGCAGGATCTCAGTAAAGAAATTGTTTGAATTCTCTCCATCTCTCAATATTATTAGTATACCTAACATTTGCAACCATTTTCAAACAAATCAGTTTCTTAAAAGGATAATATGAATTATTGGTACCAGCTCTTTATCTATCAAACACTGAATTATTGTCGGTTTAACTTTAACCTTTTATCAATATAAGAAATCCTATGCTTTATTTTCTCAAAGTTAAATGAGATTAAATACCTGCCAATTGTCTTTCTAGTGGAGGGATGCTATTAAGAAATATTTCTTGCAATGAACTTTCTTTCAATTTAACACAAAATTACATACTTTGCAGCACAGAAATGGATATGGTTGGATCAAATTTTATTTCAATTATTTAGTTAAGAATAGTTAGCCTCTTAATTTTAATTAAAAAAAAATATGTTTCTGTTCTTTTTGAAGGAGAACCAGGGCTTAGCAATGACAGGGCAAAGTAAGCTTCCAATTACCTTTCTCTGTTTAACAAATAACTTACTTTGCCCACAGTATTTTCTTTGAAAATAACAAAGCTTTCAAACAAAGAGCCTAATAAGGCTATTACTCTGGGTCAATAGCAAAGTTTGAATGTAAGCTTAAATGCTATCAGCATCTTTCCTGTTTCTCTGAACAAGATGCAAATGTCTGAAATGCAGGCTGGTTTGACAGGACTCAGACAACTGTATCAACATATCAATTATATGTTGTGATTTTCCAGTTAGTCCAATGCAATTGAATAATATTCTTTAGTTCTACTTACTAGTAGCTTTAGGATGAAAATGGAGACTTGATTTAGCTTATAATCATGTATTTTGTCTTATGAGCTTATTTCTAAAATAATGGATATAGGAAAAAGCATTTAATATGCAATGAGAATTGGGCTGTTTTTTGAAAGACTCGCCATCTGAGCATGATTACGATAGTCAGGACAAAAGCATTCAGGAATCAGCCCTGTGGTAGGATGATTAGGTAATTTGGAAGCACATGCTCAGAAAAAAAATGAGAATGAGTCTGTGGTCATATACAAGACTACAGCCTCACCACTGAGCCCACTTTCTTTCTGCTCAGGATCTCTTCTACTCTGATCCTCTAAAAGGCATATACTGTGTTACTGGAGATAAAGGAGAAGTAGCAACCAGTGAAATAAGTAGGCTTCTGATGAACGAAAATTTTAAGCAGACATTTCTCGGAGTATTTCAAGTATTTCTGCCCGTACTCTTAAATGTGACCTGATGATCTAGGGGTCCAGGATATCGAACAGCAGCCACATCCCACTGCAGTGGTGGCTCTGTGGCCTGGGGGTGGCAAGCTTTTTCACAAAACTTTCACAGGAACCATACTTTGTTCATGCAGTTCATTCCCATTAGGTCATGCGAGTTGAAACCTATTTTTTTTGAGACAAATTATGCACGTGAATCCTTCAGAAAAGTCCACATTTGGAAATATCTGAAAGTACAAATTCACTGAGATTCGTTTGTGCTGTGTGCTAAAAAGAGAGGAAGATTTTCATTTGGTTTTATTTTGAAAATGTGGGCTGTTTTCAGTTTTCAGGAGCAAGGCTTGGATTCTCAAAATCCTTATGCAATTTTCATTCATTATTTTAATAAATGCAGTGTCAAAACTCTGATAAACATGCACAGCCTATTTTAAGACATATATTGCTACCCTTACTTAGGAATATACTATGATTTTCTGGATTCTATTGCCTTTGTGCTGGTCATTTTTTAATCAATAACAGTTTGAGGGATTGTAGTTTCTCATGTGTGTTATAACTACTCTAAGCAAATCCTTCTGTTCTTTGGACTGATATTTCCACTACCTACGTTACATTTTGATGCTTTCTTTTGTGGGTTTCTTTTTTTTAACATTTTTGCGAAACAACTCCAGGAATAAGTTCTTTGTAGGGAATGATAGGTCTGAGTTGCACAACATGCAATAAAAAAAGTGGGATAAAAAAGTGTTTGTTGACCTTTTTATGTTTCTGTAAGCAACCAGTTATCTCTTTTGCAACTGGTTCAAAACTCATCAATCTCAAAAGATATCTTGAGATAAGAGAAGGTAAGAAAAGCTCTTCATGCCACCTTGACTTTAAGGACAGCATTGCAGTGCCACTTCTCTGTCATCCATGTAGATAAAAATGACAAGTAACTGAAGATCTTCACTGTACTTCTAGATTAGTATACACCTGTGATCACAGACGCACTTATTTCTGCAGAAGTGAGAACTACTGGGTTTTATTATAGCTTTTCTTCTGATGCATACCTCAATAGTGTGAAAATGGATTAAACTATTGTTCGTTGCTCCCCTACAAACTGTGTGTTCATGACTGAAAATTTCTGGCATTTTATAACGGAAAGCAAGTACTATTGTGATTTAAGGGACAAAAAATATAAACTTGTCATTGGGCTAGATCAACTGTGCTATTTCTGTAGTTAAATTGAAGCACAAAGTAAGTGAAATTTGATGCAGCTGTCTCTTCTTAAATGAGAACAAAATTAATGTTTTGAAACATGTAAACCTAAAATACATTTGACTTCCTGCAACATCCTCAGGAAGGAATGCATAGAAATGTACTATTTGTACATGACAAAGGCACAAAGATGTACTGTGAACACATCTCTTCAATTTTCTAGTTTTCCCATTAGTATTTTATGCAATTAACTTGTAAATTTATTGTTCTGTGCATGGTGCTCAGACTCACTCATTCCACGACAGCAGATATGCCCGATGAAGTCACCCCCAATGAAGTAGCCCCTGATGACTTCACAATGAATGATTTTGACCTGATGTTACCAATTGAGATGGGACTATTATATTATTGTATCCACTTTAGAGAGGGGGAATGTGAGACACACAATGATGTGCTCAAGGTCATGCGTGAAAACAGGAATAGGCAAAACCGTAGTTTTCTAAGTAACTTCCAAAAAGTTATAAGCCTAGATGCATTTGAAAAACTCACAAGGCATCCTATTTTCAAGCTTAGCTGTTTGAATGTCTTTACAATCTATCCCTTATCACTGCGAAAAAAAAGTTGATCCTGTAGCTGAATGATAGCTCATGCCACTCAAGATTTTCAAAATTGTGCTGCAAAGTAGAAGAACATGTCCCATTCCATACAATTTCAACTGTTTGCAAAAAATAACAGTATTGGTGAGAAATAAAAAAACCTGAAAGCTCAAACCTCAGGGCTTTCTGGGAAAATGGACAGGTAGATTTAAAAATAGCAAGCACCATACATATTTGGGAATTCATGTTTACAAAAAAAATAGAATAGGAAAAAGTGCTGAATGGTTACTGCAAATAAACAGTGGATTGAAATCTCATGTGCTTTACAGTGAATTTGCATGATATGAAAATGTACTTATAAGTGGAAAAGAGATATGAAATCTTTTGGTGTATATTTTTTCTGTTGTGCATTTGTTAGTCCTTAATCTCACATTTAAAACATTTCTCCTCAGGGAACAGAGGCAGTGTTTTGTGATTTACAAGAAAAATTACATATAAATAAAAAAATACCCAAAATTCGATTAAAACAGTTCAGGAATAATCCACCACCTGATTACTATTGATGCAAGCTCTTCAGTGAAATTCTTTAGTAATATACATATTTCCAAAAATCAAGGTGACTTTTCTTTTTGTTAGTAATTGAATAATGGCCAAATTTTGAATAAATTGCTAATCCAAGGACCAGTTTTACTCTGAGGCATTTGGAGAACTTTTTCCAGCAATAGGTAGTCTTATGCTGCATTCTCTGAATAGGAATGTTCAGTAAAGAAGCAAAATTTAATGAAGTAAACAAAATATACATTTTTAATATATCTTGAGACAAACATAAAAGAATTACTGTCTAAACCAGCTGTATATCTTTCACCTCTAGATGTACTAGTGTGCATTGTAGGTGTTATATACGTTCATATAAATAGTTGTGGAACAGTATCTATATGAAACAAAAAGAAACAAGCCGTATTTGATTCATACCATCTTTATTGTTCACATCAGAGTTTTTGTTCTTGTTTTCCCTGCTCAGTTTATTGTGCTGCGATTGTCACATGCTAGCCATATATAATTGGATTTTGCTTTTCATGTCTTTGTTATTTCTCTGAGATGAGAAGCATCAAAGAAAACATTTCCCAGTTTGCTCTTCCTTATCTTCACCACTTCTTTTTTTCCTGCTCTGGAACAATGAAATGTGAATCTCTTTAGAGCCTTTGGGCCAGAACAGAAGGTAATAGTGGGATCTCATAGTGTTTTTGCTATTAGCTGTCCTCCTGCTGGAGGTCTTTTAGGCCTTTGAAGGCTTGCTCTTGGAGCTCATGAAACTGAGTCCTGAGTATTAATGTCTCCACTGTCCCTGAAATGCTTTTGTTTTTCTTGTCAGCCTCACTGGGAAGAATCTGCTGAGAGAGCTACTGTAAATACCTCTGGTAAGCATACCTGTCACCAGTCTGGATTTAAGCCAAAAAATAAAACAAATATGCCTAAGTGAAAACAGCAAATATGAAGCATGATTTTTGACTACAGGATATAAGAGTGATTTTTTTTTTTTTTTTTTTTTTTTTTTAATGCTGACTACTGCCTAGGAAGCCTCTGAACCTGTTCTGGAGTACATTCAATTTATAGCTATGTAAAGGGCACATTTCAAGGCTGGACAATTACAATTCATCAATACCAGAAAACATTCTGAACAGCATCATTATAATTTTAAATAAAGGGAATGCCAAAAATACCCAAGTAAAAATGGATGCAGTGCTTAAAATAGATTTTGAGCTAACTCTAATTCATGATAATTGTAGTCTAATTCATTAGGATCGAGCTGATCCTGATGATAGGAAAACGTGATGTAGCACACAGAATACACTCCCTGGCTGGCAGTGGGGGCAATCAGCCTTCAGCTGGGTAAGCAGCTGCAGATGGTTAGATGTGAGAGGTTCGGGAAGTATCTGCAAAACTTTGAAGCTTGTGGGTTTTTCAGGCTTTCGAAGGTATTTGAAGAGCTCAAAGAGGAGAAGTGGGTTCTTTTGACAGATAGTATTGAGGATCAAGATGGATAAGAGTTGAGTATTGTTTTGGTGGGTTGTGTTTTGATGCTGGAAAAGAGGGAAAGTTGCTAAAATAGAGTAGATCTCACAGGCACTGCAAGGGTATTTTAAATTTATCTAGAGTTTTGTTGACCCTTTGCTTTTCTGTCTAGAAGATGATGCTTTGCTATGGGGGCATGCTGTGTGTGGTTATTAAATGAAATTACTTGGTGTTCTAAATTATTTTCACCTCCCTTTACTTCTTTAAATAAAGCATTCTTCAGGGAGCTGGCCAGGCTATCAGGGAGTGTAGTCACATAAAAGGAGGGGTATGGGATTGGATGTTTGTTTTAATGTAAGATGTACAAGACATGTCTGATGAACTAGTGAAAAAAAACAAAGATAACTTTATTTCTAAGTATGAATTGGTGTTTTGTCTGGTGTCTTATAAGGTATTTTGAGACTTTCAGATAGCCTTTTTAAGGTGCCCCTTCTGGTATGTTTTTGTCTTTGCGATAAATGAATCTGTTCTGTTGTCCTCTGGTCCTAATACACTTTTATTTGAAATGTATTTAATTGTCATAGATAAGGAGTGCAAAATGGTGGGAAGGTCTGTTTTTAGTGAGTCTTTAACTCACTAAACTATGTGACTACTCACATAAATAGCTGAAGTGCTTTAAATTATTTATGTATGAAAGAAATGTTGGGCCTCCCACAAGGAAGGTAAAACAGAGGCTTTATGGAGTAATTTTCTGTAGTTTTTTTTTTATTTGTTTGTGGTGTGTTCTTTTTTTTTGGGGGGGTGTCTTTGTTTGGTGGTTTGTTTTTTGTTTTTTTTGTTTTCTGTGTGCTCTTGAGGGCTCCCTTTCCTAGCAAGAGAGGTTTCTAGTTTGGGGAAAAGGGGAAAAGGTGGGCAGGAGAAGCAAAAAAATGGGTGAATATTATCTTTCTGTCCAGTTGCAACAATCTCAGGAAAACATGCCATGGGATGGCTTTGGCTGTTGAGAGGGGGCAGAATAGGCTTTTGGGAAACAATACCTCTTACAGAGTTATGGGGTTTCTGTGCAATAGATCTCTTGCATCTGGAACAGGCTTGGGGAAGCAGGTCTTACGGGTCTTTTCCTGGGCTGGATAAACATTGTGGAGGGGAAAAGAAAAAAAGTCAGGAGAATGGCTCCTCTCATATATTTAACTCTTAAACTCTGTTTATCTCCTCATGGGGTGGATAATCAAAAGTTCAATAACAACAACAAAAAAATCTTCCATTTTACCGTTTGACATATTTTAAAACTTTAGGTAGTTTCTTGTGAAGAACTTATCAATAACAAGTGTTGCAGTGAATAGAGGGCTTTCTCAAGGACCTACCTGTATACAATTGGGTTTCATGTTCCTGTCCAATCCCAATTTATGTTTAAAACCTTTAAGAACTTCCATAGCATGGTAGCACTGTGATGACTGCTTCTCTCTTTTTAAAACAATGGAGGTATGGAGGGGAGGAACATAACAGGATGCCAATAGTTCAAGAAAGTTTATAGCAAGGGCAACACCGATATCTTTCTGAAACAGAGAACGTGTGAAGAAATGTGTAGTAGGAAGATTTCTGTGACATGATTACTGTTGCTGCTGTGACCATTGTCTGCTCTTCCAACTTTCTCATTTACTTTGGATTGCTGGTAAATCGCAACTGCCTCTGTCAAAAGTGAACTCCCTCACTAGATGGAGAAACTAAATTTTAAACCTTTATTATGAATAAAATAGTATTTCTAGCAGTATCAGATGCTATGATGATAGACTCAGCTGTAATAAACTTAGGCTAACAAAAGAAAGGAGTCAAAAACAAAGGAACGTTGTACTAATATTCTTTAATCTGCTATTTAATAAGATACAGAGAACTGATTAGGCAATGATTCAGATAGGAATGAGCTAATCTGTAGCATGTATTGGTAGGAATAATTTTTCATAGCTAAGCTGTTTTCCATTCCAACAAGATGCTAAAAGCTCTGCAGAAGGTGTGAAACAGTCACAAGCAGACTATGGTGCAAGTTGAAGAGTATCTGATTTCCACTAGTGAGAGCAAGATCCACGTTCAGTGGATTTTGAGGATGCTCTATAATATTGGGATAGAAGTTGTGAAAGTTATGGACTCAGAATTTTATGCACAGCAATAACTTTACTTTTCTTCTGTCTCAAGCTTTTGGTTTTTTGAACTTTTTAAATCACATTTGTAAGTCTGAAGATATAGGCAATTGGAGTCACTTTAACAGAATGGAGTTTTTAATGTGTTCAGAAGAAAATTTCTATGGCTGCAATTTTTTTTTTTTTTTAAGTTTTGTCCATATGTATTTTCAATTCTTTGGTGTTTTCACTTACCTAACTTTAATATTAAACTAATTAAACTATTTTGTAATTAATTTTTATAGCATCTGTGTCTGAAAAATAGTAATTTTGCTGTATCTTCTTAACATCTAAACGTTTGTTCTAAAGTAATGGGGAGATGTTGATAAGTTCAAAGTCAGGGGTTTATGTTTGTGTATGTATTGGTTTATTAACAACTTTGTAAGTTAATGATCATTCTTTAACTGTTAAGTTGCAGATAAGTCCAAGCTAATTGGTTTGCTAACAATTAAACTGAAGCTTCAGTGCAGCTGCATGAAAGACAAAGTATCTCAGAGGGAACTTTATCACTCTTAGCTTTTACTTAAGTTGATACTTTTACAATAGAAGATGGTGATGAAGAAACACCATGCACAGATACTAAGAAAGCATACTCAAGTATAAGGTTAATTCCAGGTAAATACAAGAAATGCAACAGACCTGAGAAAGGAATCCCTAGTATGGTTCGTTTGTTTTCTTCAGGAAGGTATTTTCTAACATGAAAAATTACTCAGTAAAACTGCCAGTTAATAAGAAATGTACGATAGGGAAAGAGAACTATCTTAGCAAAGTGTAGCGTGATATTTTGTAGGACATAGTACCTGATTTAGAGTGACTTCTAAATTAATCTTTGTTTCATTGATACTGAAGAAAGGGGAATAAACTTGATTAATGGGCTTGTAGAAAGATGAGTGGCGTAATTTAACATATTAATGTCCTATTGAAGCTGATGTGTGGGGCAGAAATAAATCATCTTTACTCATATAAAGCTGGAATCTGTCAAAGAACAGGAATATTTGATTATTTGGGCATCGAATTTACTGGATTCAGACTTTCTGATATCACTTAAAACAATTCATTATTACTATTATTATAACTTGGGATTGTGAATATAGAATGTATTTTGTTGCTTTTAGTGATCGTGAAGTATACAACATTTTGACTGTATCAACTTTTTTCATTATTGGATTCAACCTTTGGGTAGTGTGTATGAGTGTTTAAGTAATAATTAAAATTGTTTAATTTCTTACTACATGCATTACTCAAATTTAGTGCACCGAGACCTGCAAATCAATGCAGTTCTGAAGATAACTAGTGTATTTTGATAAAAGTATGACTCTTGGTACATCTATTTCAACCTTCTCCCCACCAAACTGTTAAAAAAAAAAAAAAAAAATCATAATTGTTGTATCTTCTTGCTGCTCCACCAAGTAAATATGCTATTGAAGATCTTCAAATTATGTATCTTTAAATTCCAGGTGTCCATAGCTCTGTGTAATGCGTACCTCTCTATATGCACATGCCAATGTGATAATATAATTTTGTGCACACAGCTGTGTGGTACCTTAGGGGCATAGAACAACAGTTATCCAAAAATATTATTCAGGGGAAAAAAATTCTGAAGGTAAACCACACGAAAAACTCTTTCAACGCTGAAAGTTGAAAACCAGACATTATTGCTAGCTTCTTACTGGCAGTTATTCCAATAGAGAATCACTTATGATATGAAATAGTACATAGCGCTCATAAACGGGTTTCCAAAATGGAGTATAACATGGAAGACATACCTTATGAAGAGTATATAACAGGGTATTGTTTCTTTGGGGGGATGCATGTTACTAGTTTGATCTTAAAATCAGTGAGTGTTACTGTCATTTTGCATGTCTCAAAAAAAAAAAATAAAAAAAATTACATATTCTTCTCCTGTTCTTCCTTTTGAGTTGAACACTACACTGGCAAAAAATGAAGCTCATATCTGAATTTAATCATGTTCTTACACGGTCTTTTCTGTAACCACCAATAGTAGTGAACTGAACATTCTCTTACTGAGGAAAAACGTTTACAGTAACTTCATATCTCCCTCTGCTGCCTCGGGGTGGGGTGGAAATCCTTGTCCATGTAAGGTTTATCTTCAAGACAGATGACACTAGTGGTACTGATACTTAAATTAGCATGCCAGCTTCACCAACAGCAAATGTACTGGCAGCATAATTCTGCCAAGAAACTGCTTAGCCTTCAGAAAAATTGTGGTTTTGGCAGGCAATCCTTTTAAAATATATATTAAGAAAAGGGATGGTGAAAGTGAGCTTTATAGCCACCTGGTAGAAAATATCCTGTAGAAACTAGCCATGTTATATCTTTGCTAAGTATCTCACCTGTAGCTTCAATCTTGAATAGCATAACCTGCACAAATTTTCAGAATTTTGGCAAAATGGACCTAAAGTATTGGTATGTAGGAGATCACTTACCTGTTCTCTACTTTAAAGTTTATATATGTAGGCTCCTAGGTGCTTTTATGCCTGACAGGTATGGATTACTGAAATTTCCAAAATGTCTATACTACAGAATTCAGTAGAAGAAAAATTGCCGAATTGAATTCTTGTTTACAATCAGTATCAAAATTCCCACTGTTGAGATGGTGGGTTTGAAGATCAATTCCATTTGCATACAGTGAAAAAGCAATGACTGTTTTTCTGACTTTCATTACTGAAAGATCCCTTATGAGATTTTTTTGAGAGCCCTCCCATATGAGTTGGCTGGTGATATGAAAGGTGGAGAAAGGACATGGATGGGAAAGACAAGCTTAACCAAATAGCTTTGATTCTTTCCTCTGAATAGAAACATTTTAGGTTACTGCTCTGGAAGTAACTGACATAGGTAAAGCTACGTGTTTGGTGATCACTGAACAAGTCTGCACATGTATAACGCTCACTTTTTTTTTTCCCTTTTTCTCTCCTCCCCCAAAGGCATTCCAATACCTTAAAAAACATGAGTACCCTAAATGTGTGCGCTAAATGTGTACAACTTAAAGGGGCATGGTTTTACAGTGTGTAAAGCACTGCTGAACTTGAACTTGAGACATCATGTTAATCGGAGACACCACGTAAACTAAGGCCTTCTAATAAAGTTTAGAAATCAGTTCAGTAAGACAGTTTTTATCTGCAGTGATACCTATAACATATTTCTACACTACTTCAAAAAGTTTGTGGAAAGAAATTTGAATGAGATTAATCACTTTCACACAGTATTAAAAAACTATATCTGATCCAGATGAAGAGGTGATCAGACCCATGAGTTCTTGAAAGTATAGTTTTCTACCTATTACTTCAGGAAGGAAGGAAGGGATAACTGGAAAGATAAAACCCTTGAGGAACACTAGAGGGGAAAAAAAGTCTGTTACAGGAGAGAAAGCAGCATGAAAATTAATCAGCTGTTGTTTTTCATCTCCTTGGTAAATGAATTAAGAAACACATAGAAATGAAAGCAGCAGGCACAAACAATTTTACCTGTTCACATAAGAGAAAGGAACTCTTGTTTCTTAGCTCGTCTTTTCATGAGCAGAGGATGTATGGAGAAAACTTCCCATGAAGATTGTTTGTTTGTTTGTTTGTTTGCTTCAGTTTCAAAGTCTTCCTCCAAAAGTCCAATGCTCTCTTAGCAAGCAGAAGTATCCCATTCCTTTAGCTATGACAAGTATTGTTCAGGCAATGAGAGCTTGCTTGAATTTGAATCTAGTGGTGATTATTCCTTTAGGCTGTCGCACAGGTTTTCAATGCGAAGCTGAAGAACAGCGTGTCACCATGTTCATGGAAAAATCTCTCCAGATCCAGCTGAAAGATATTTGGATGCTAATGCCTGACCCTCCTATGACACTGAAGCCAATAGAGCTGTTTGAAAATGTGGTCGTGGCTAAATGATTCTGTATAAACTAAGGTATGAATGTTTGACTGTAAACTAACTTATGAGATTATTTTCTTCTGATGAGACAACTGGTAAAGCATCTTGAGCAAGAAGTTAATCCTCTAAAATTTATATGAAATGGGAGTGTGTTTTAGCGATATAACAAGTCCTTAAGTACAGTGTCCTGAAGCAGATGAAGCCTTGTAAGAACTGGTCTTTAAGGTTATTTAAATTTTGCTTTAACTCTTTGTTTTAAGAACTTTAGTAAAATTTAAAATAGGAAACCTACCTGGGACTTCCTAAATACTGCGCACAAGCAAAATCTCTTCATGAAATCCAAGCTAAAAAAATATTACTTATGACTTGTTAAGGCCACTTTCATGTTGGAGAGTATGCATGCCAAAGGCAGAAAATAAGTTAAACTTTCTGTTGTGCTGCAAGCTTGGCCTGGGCAGATAATTTTATCTTGTACAAATGAGAACAAAGAAAGCACACTAAAACTTAATTGATGTAAGTTTACAAATTTGCATATTCTGAAGTCTTGTTTTATATGGAAGGAAATTGATGGGAGTCTTGCTCATGTGGGGGGGGAGAGGAACAAAAAAACCAAAACAACCACCAACTTTAAAAAGTTACTGTAAAGCGCTGCCAGTATACGAGTGAGAATAATAGTGGCCAATACTCCTGAAGATAGCCTTCTAAGAGTCAGCATTGCAAAGACAGTAGAGGTTGTGCAGTTGAAATGCTCATCTTTGTTTTAGTAGAGTTCCTGGGAATGTCTTGTGTGTCTTTGAAAGTGAAAAACATGGTTTATAGATCAAGATAGGAAGAATCCTTTGTGAAAGGATTAACACTGTGAACCTTTTGGAAAACAGCGCATCTACAGAATAAAAACTTGCAAGCTTAATAATAAAAATCAGAGAAACGTTATATGCAACATGACTCCCTCTTTTTACATGTTTTGTCATTCGTAAATTCTCAGGATTATCTCCTTTTCTTCAGCTGAGAAAGCTCTGGGGAAGAGCTAAAAGTAGGCCATAGACCAGAAACAGTTGCTATCCTGTTCCCCAAGAGGATGAGGGTTGGGTGGCAGGTGGGTTTTGTACAAAGTTAGCTTTAGCAGTACCTTAATTAAGTTAAGGGCATAAATTATGTAGCAGCCTTATAGGCAGCACAGCTCTTGCTGCTGGAGGTAACTTGATCCTAACACAGGAACAAAACTGCCTTCAGGCCACGGGTTGGCAAGATCTCCTGTATGGCTCAGCAGTCTCTCCTAATGCAAGACTACAAAAGGAACAGGAAGTCAACTGTTAAACTTAGCCAGAGCATCTCAGCTTCTGTAATCTCACCACAATGATACATCCTGAAGTTACAAAAAAGACTGGGAGTCCCATCAGGTTTACTTTTCACTGTACAACTGTAAACTGTCACAGTTAAAGATATGCCGGAAACAGTGAAGCTCAGAAACGGTGGTCTTTGGTGTATATATATGTTGTCTGATTAATAAAACTCTCTGCTAGTATCTTGGATCACCTGTAAATGTAGCACCTGATCATAGTATATTCAAGTGCTTAATTACCTTATTTTGCTCTGACTTATCAGTGTGACAATGATCGTGATGTTTAGTTTTGCTAAATAGGATTTTTCTCTACTCAAATTCAATAAACCTTTGAAAGAAAGCAAACTTGTGAATCACCACACTGCACCAGGTCCTCAAATAATGAAACAAACTAATACAGCATGAAGTATCAATATTGCTGTGTTCTGGCATAACTTAGTTTACAAGGGGTTTTTTTTGTGGTGTACATGTAGAAGGCTGTTAAGATGATACTTAATCAGCCTGGCCAGTTGCAAAATCCAGTTACAGTGTGCTTTGACAGGCATAACTCGTTGCAAGTGACCTTCAATCCTGAACCAAATTTTCTTCTTTCTGTTCTCAATTTTAACCTTATTCCTGTGAATAAAAATGTTTAGGATTACTTGTTTTCAAAATGACATATTGATTTTCAGCTCCTAAACACATAGTATATGATGGCATATTGGTTTTATATAGTCCTGGTAAGAATTTGACCTTTCGTCATTTTAGGACCGAGTCTTTTTCCCAAAGATACTTTGTCAATATGTCTATGTCTTCAAAGAAAAGGAACATAAGAAAGAAGCTTCTGGTAGCCAAGAAGCTTGTTTCTATGGAAACCTTTTGTTTTCTTTGAAACATTCTTTTTTTTCTTTAGAAAACAAACCATCTGAAATAAACACTGTCAGTGTGACAGATGCAGATGTTCATGTATCTATTCCTTTGAGACAGGTTTTGCACAATTAGCTTTGTTTGGCAACTAATGCTGAAGAAATACAGCTTAGTCACAGGAGATATTAAGTAATAACAGTGTTCTGGATCTCATTGGGTAGTGAATAATTGCCATCTTTGATTCCACTCAAGCTGGAACAAAAAAGTAATCTTGTGGCTGCTTGGGAATGCAAAGCCAGCCAGGATGCAAATACTGACCCATCACCCAAGGCTTTTATTTCCACCCCTGCCTTGCCAAGTTTCAAGACTTGGTTATGTCCTGGCAATAGATATATAGATTTTTTTTTTTTTAAATCATGGCACTGTTTATTGTTGTTTGATACTACCCTCTGTGTATTCAAAAGCTCCCATTGAAGTGCTGCCCCACATAACTGGCCATTTTTGTGAGTATAGTGGAACTGTGTAGCTTGTGAGAAGTTGAAGGTAGAAGTAATTCCTAATAATATTCAAAGGTTACTTCTGAAATCTTGAGGGTAGCTAGCATGTGGTGTTTGAAGCAGTCTGCAAACCCTCTGTCAAGCTTGTGAATTAACTAGTCAAATGTTTGGGATACATTGCCAAAAATAAATCCCTATTTACCTGTTCTCTATCTTGCTATAAAGAATTCATAATGTCAATTTATGTCTTATAGCGGTATTTGAGAGATGACTGGTTCTGAGAGGATAAGTGCTAACAGCAGCAGTAAATACCTGAAATACCTTGTTTATCTTATAGGTAGGGGTTAGAAGCCTGCATTCAGGAGTGGGATTACTTTATGCTATCTTATGAAATAGTGTGCTAATGATCTTACTCTGCTCATAGCTAGAATAAGTTTTAAGAGGAGCCTCATGAATTTCAACGTAGCAAATGCAAAGTGCAGCCTGTGGGGAAGAAGAGCTCTTTGCAACGGTATGGGCTGGGAACTGAATGGCTGTGGAACTGCTCTACTGCAAAGGACCTTGGTGCCTTGGCAGACACAGGCTGAACATAACGCAGCAGTGTACCCTGGCAGCAAAGGTGGTCAAAAGTATGCTGGGCTATATTAAAATGAACACAGCTGGTAAATGGGGGAAGTGATCATTTCTTTCTACTCAGCACTCAGTAGACCCCATCCAGAACATTGTGTCCAGTGTTGGCACTGCATCATAACCATTATAAGAATATTATTATGCATTACTAATGATATCATATTATTAATATGAATAAACTGGAAAGAGTTCCGGGTGGGGAGCAGGGATGGAGTAAATGTTGGCGGCTGGAGCACTTGGTCTATGAGGAGAGGTCAAGGGGCTGAGGCTTGTTCAGCCTGAGGGAGAGAAGGCTTTTGGGATGACCAACAGCAGCTGACAGTATACAGATGGAAGTCATTAAGATGGAGCCAGGCTCTTCACTGCTCCAACAAAGTTGTCAGTTTAGGCAGGATCACCAATGCTTTCTATATTTAGTTTCTTTTGGTTTCAACTACTTCAACTACTTTCAGCTGTTTTCTACAGCAATTAGCCACAGGTATCAGTGTTAACTGAAAAACACATGCTCAGATTTCTGAAAAGGGAAGGAGAAGGGTTGGTAATTAAGGAAACAATACAATCTTCTGTTTTGATTTTCTTTATTAGTTCATCAAGGATCTGAGTAAAGGAAACAGTAGTCAGAAGTAGCCTTGTTTAAAATTTATTTCCTAAAGCAATTACATAGAACCAGGGTGAATGTTGACAGTTCCATGTAAGAAGTTGTATAAGTCAAGTTAAATATCTGTACTGCAAGATACTCAGCTACAAGTAGCAGGGATCAATATTTACGGATAAATAAATTCTAGACTAGTCTCTTCTGCTCTTGATAGTCTTCCAATAACTTACTAAAAATGTAAGGTTAAGCATACTTTAGCTTTCCCTGGAAGGCAGCCAAGTTTATCAGTGCAGGGAATGCTGTTTTGTCTGAGCTGGAAATGGCAAAAGAGACAAGGACATACAACTACTCTCAAGGTATGTTATGGTAGGATACCAAAGCTAAGTCTTACATAGATCTTCACAACAGCTCCTTTTCAGTTAAGGAGTCAGTCTGAAGACATGATTTTGTTGGTCTGCCTTTTCTTTCTTAATCTTTGGTAAATTCTCTTATTGGTATTCAGCAAATTTAATAGGTGCTGTCAAAAGGAGCAGTGGTCTCCACTTTCTGTAGGACTATTCTTTGCTGAGCAGAAAAAGAATTTTGTCATCTGATGGTCTTTGGTTTAGAGCTCACCTCCCTGGGAGGAGTAATTCATTGCCCACATGTTGCCAATAACTTCCCTCCCCTGGCCCCTGCAAACTCTCTCTACATGTAACATTGAGTCCTCATTTAGAGCTTAGAGTTAAGACTAGGACTTCAGAAAGATTCTTTTCTACAGTTTGTTACTGGGGCCTGGGAGTTCATTAATGATTCAAATGGTGGAAGTATTGTGCTGTAAAATGAAGCAAAGTTCATGTATATGGTGCTTATCAGTGATTTAACTAGGTATCTTTTGTGAATATCTTTATTTAAGAATGCTGAGTCAGCTTCCATAACTAATTAAAGTTATAAATGTGGATACATAGATAATCATAAATGCATTTGTTGATTACAAGCCCAGAGCAATGCTAATTTCCTTGCAAGGAAATTTCAAAGACTGGTGAACAAAATGGCGTTGCAATTCAATTTTAGTGTTCAGTACCTCCAAGATTAGACCACTAGCAACATACAGCATGAATAAGATGTGAGATCCTTTTAGCATAAACTCATCCAAATAAGAAGTTATGACAATTTCAATGAAATAAACATGCAACTCTTTATTTACTGTGTGAATTGATACTTGAATCAGTGTTAACTACCTGTTTTTAATCCGTAGTGTAACAAACAGAAGGTCACATCTTATGATCTCTGTACAATATTTTCTTACATCTTCACTGTATGGAATTAAGCTCATAAGAACAATCTTTTGTGTTAAACAAGAATTATGCTATACACAGACAATTAGTGCTTTTATTACTCTGTATTTATTTATCATGTAAAGTATACTATTATCATTAACTTTTCTGTACTCTAAGAAAATGCATAGTGCTTACAAACCACAGGAAACCAATTATGAAGATGTGATTCATGGCTTACTCTAAAGCACTTATTAACTTCATATACTCTATTTCAGTAAACTTCAGTCCTCAAATGAGGTTTTACCTAAGTAACACTGAAAACTCTTGAGTCATGCCAATAAGAGCTCATAATGCTTAGGTTTTTTATAGCCAAGCTGAACAAAATACAGAACTAAAGTATTGTTTGCCTCTGACTTGCACTAATTCCTATAGCTTAATCAATTTATTGTTGGTACACCAACCGCAGGAAGGGGGGGAAGAGAGATTCTCTGAAAGCACTACATTTTTCTACCTTATATTATACCTAACTCTCTATAGTTAGAAATAAAAAGTATTGTGTTCTGTAATTTAAAAAACTTTCCTCTATTGGCTAAGGAGAAAACTGTTTCTTCTTGGTTGCTATGGAATAGGAACTTTGAAATTCTCCTTCTCCAAGTCTTAAATCTAACCTAACAAATTTCCTATTTTTAAAATATTTTTATATGTTACATAAATATTATAATGTATATATTTTATAAGAAATATTATAGACATGGTTAGAACAGTAAATTTTATACTGCCTTGTAATTTGGTCAGTTGAATCTGTAACTTCATCTTGCTCTTTGAAAGACTAACCTATCTATTTAATTATAATTCTCATTTAGTGTAAAACCTAAATCTTTTAAGTCCTCGTTGATGCAGTCTGGGATAGGGAGGGTTATCATAAGGCATCGGTGCTGTGAAGTCTTTCTTTGGAGGATCGTGACACTCCTGGTGATACTCTGGAATCCTGGGGTTTGCTTGGGGCCACTTTTATATGTTTTCCTATTGCAGCCTTTCAACTTTCCCCAAAATGTAGTATGTGAACTACTTCTTTTTCCTATCCTTCAATAGTCAGGTGTCTACTTTCTTCTGTGTACTGTGTAACAGTGGACCCTGATACCTATAGATTTTCATTAAATATTTTTCATTTCTTAAATTTTCATAATATTTTCCATTTATTAATATGAAATACAGAAATAGGCAGCTTTTTGCTGCTACTTTATTTTCCACATACAACTGCATCTTTGCTTCTCTTATTCAAATATTTGGTGAAAGGTGGCATTGTGCTACTGATTTAATGGTTCACCGATCCTACTATAACTTAAGTTAGATAATCCCTCAGCTGAATCTGCAGACTAGGAAGTAATTTAAAACAAAAACTGCAGGCAGTTCGTATTCTCTTTTGTTTTAGCCTTTCTTGCCTAAGCAATCAATGAGCCCAGAAGAATAAGGCATACTAGATTCATTTTTGAAAACTGACACCAAGGTGATAATTGTCATAAAGCTGCAATTTTTGTGGCTTACATGAGCAGTTAAAGCAAACATTTTTTAATCTTAGTTGAAGAACAAGGTAATAAATATTCAAGGAAAACGATGTTTCCATTTTCTTTGAAATGTCTGAACATCTCTTAATCTTATTTATCCCTTTCACTAATAGAAATTACAGGTAAAAGGGAGTGAGGAGTGCAACAGTGATATTGTTCCTGTAAAACTAACCTATGACAATGCCTCCATCTAGAATTCCAGTGGTGGAGTAATAGATCTTAATTACTAATGTAGGATTTCCCCAACTTTTTATCAATCAAATAAGTTTGCTTGTCAGATTTTTCAAATCCGACTATTTATTCTAATTGAGTGCATTATTCTGAGTAAATTCTGGGTAAAAAAAAAATGGCTGAATGGCTGAGCCCAGAGAGTGGTGGTGAGTGGAGTTAAATCCAGTCGGCAACTAGTCATGAGTGGTGTTCCCCAGGGCTCAGTATTGGGGCCAGTTCTGTTCAACATCTTTATCAATGATCTGGATGAGGGGATTGAGTGCACCATCAGTAAGTTTGCAGATGACACCAAGTTGGGTGGGAGTGTTGATCTGCTGAAGGGTAGGAAGGCTCTACAGAGGGATCTGGACAGGCTGGATTGATGGGCTGAGATCAGCTGTAAGAGTTTCAACAAGGCCAAGTGTCGGGTCCTGCACTTGGGTCACAACAACCCCATGCAACGCTACAGGCTTGGGGAAGAGTGGCTGGAGAGCTGCTTGGTGGAAAACGACCTGGGGGTGCTGGTTGACAGCTGCCGGAACATGAGCCAGCAGTGTGCCCAGGTGGCCAAGAAGGCCAATGGCATCCTGGTTTGCATGAGAAACAGTGTGGCCAGCAGGACTAGGAAGGTGATAGTGCCCCTGTACTTGGCACTGGTGAGGCCGCACCTCGAGTACTGTGTTGAGTTTTGGGCCCCTCACGACAAGAAAGACATTGAGGTGCTAGAGTGTGTCCAAAGAAGGGCGACGAAGTTGGTGAAGGGTCTGGAGCACAAGTCTTATGAGGAGCGGCTGAGGGAGCTGGGGTTGTTTCGTTTGGAGAAGAGGAGGCTGAGGGGAGACCTTATCACTCTCTACGACGACCTGAAAGGAGGTGGTAGCGAGGTGGGGGTTGATCTCTTCTCCCAGGTGGCAAGCAACAGGACAAGAGGAAATGGGCTCAAGTTGTGCCAGGGGAGGTTTGGATTGGATATTAGTAAAAATTTCTTCATGGAGAGAGTGGTTAGGCATTGGAACAGGCTGCCCAGGGAAGTAGTGCAATCACAGTCCCTGGAAGTGTTCAGAAAATGTGTGGATATGGTGCTTAGGAACATGGTTTAGAGGTAGACCAGGCAGTTAGGTTAACAGGTTGGACTCAATGATCTCAGAGGTCCTTTCCAACCTTAATGATTCTATGATTCTGAAATTAATATATCATAAGATTCCTTTTAGGTGGTAAAAATGCATCTTCAGAAGTGTTTCAGTAGGTATTTCAGCACCTGATGAGTTAACCAAAATAATTCCACATATTTGCAGTTGAGAGTTTAAGAAGTCTTTCTCATCTGGCAATCTAAAATCTCAGAACTACTGCATTTTAGTACAGTCTTGCCTACAAGATCCTGTTTAAATGGTTATTGCCTTCTCTAGATAGCCTTCAGTCACTTCTTAAAATAAACCATTTTCTTATTCTGTAACCAAAACTAAAATGCTTTACAAAAGTAATTGTGTAGACTCACAGTGTAGACACTGTTTGAAATGTCTGTTCTAACCACAAAAACTGCCTTGACTGTTTTCCAGGGAATCACAGTCATCCTAGCCAATTGAAGAAACTGATATTTGCCTCTGTGGTCACATCGAGTAAAAATATAATCTTACCTGTAGTATAGCTCTTGATCAATGAATACCATTGGTTAAAATTCATTCATGTTCACCTGTGGCAGGCACTTTGTGTGTGAAAACTCAGTGCTGGAAATCACATGTTAATAATTCTTTCAGTTCTTGGAAAGGAAAGCAAAGGACATTTTACTTCTAATCAGTTATCCACTTTCTTGTACTGGAATTGTGAGAGTGGAAGACCGCATGACGTGCTTGTCTCCAGATATAGGACTGTCTGCACCAATTGACAGGTGGGACTTTTTTGTTTTGTTTTGTTTTGTTTTTTTGTTGTTAACTAGAGAAGTGCAAAGCACAGAACATTTTAAGGACACATGAGCTGTTATACTTCTGAATATAGGTTCAGGTATATATAAGACTTGGAAGTTTGCTGCTTCTATAACTCTTTTCTCTTGATGATAAAACTTCATCCATGAAATCCTAGGCTGAATATTAAATGTTTTTTGTTTGTAATTTTGCAGTTGAATACTCTCAGCAGGTGTTTTCCTTTTGAAAGGGAGGAACATAAATTCTGAATTATGGGCCACTGGCTTATTTGTCCCATAATCTTCATTAGAACTTGACATACTCTTTCATGTTACACTAAGTAGGATATCTTCCAGGATGTCCCTAAGGATGTGCTTTAAACTGTATTCAAGTTAAGGATTGAAAATAAGAAAAAGCTGTAGCCAATGCAAAGTACTGTGTGGGCAGTGAAAGGAATCTTCAAAAAACTGTGGTGGAACAGCCTGAGCAACCGTCAGTGCCACTTAGGACTACAGTAGGATATTAATGTAAACTTTGTATTCAGTTGTTTAAAATATTAGTGCCGTTTTTTCTTAAATAAGTACTTTACTAAAAATGAAGTATCTGCCTCCTTAGGTGAAAGGTATAAAATTAGAGAAACTTGAATCCACAGACTACTCTCTACTAATTTGTAAAAGAGATTGAAAAGTTCTGAATTGTTTCACCATTCTTGTGATATTGTTTCCTAATATATATCTTGAAAGCTATCACTGCTGTATTCTCCTTTTTAACCCTTTATAGCATGGGTTTTGGAGAGAGGTGCTGTAAATTCTCCTTTCCTTAATAGGAGATTAAATGGAGGGGAGGCACAGACCACAAACAGTATTTCTTACATTGAGTTTAACTATTCTCACCTCATAAATTTTATTTTCCTATGACAAATTTCAATATAATGCATTTTTTATATTTCGAGATATCTTTAATCTATTTGATTCAACTGGGTCCCAATAGTGTCTGAAATCCTGCTGTTCTAGACAGCTTCCTTTGCATTTTAAAGGAAAATCATGTATGTATGGCACGTTAATTGGCAGTCAGAATGATTTGTAATTTTACATCTGAGAGAAGAAACAAATAGAGATGGTTTGTCCTTGAAAGGAAATAGATGGTGTTCTCTGAACTGGAAAAACCTCAGTGCTAAGAAAACTGAGTATCTTTCAATGACAAGTGCTTGTTACTCACTGTATTTGGAGATACTTTCTAAACGTGTAACCTCCTAAATTGTAACATAGTTAATTCTGATGTCACCAAAAAGGACTTAGTGTAACACATCTGAGCTGAGGCTTCATAACTGAAGACACGAAAAAATAAGATTTAATTTGAAAGACATAGTATAGTTTCCTGTTGTGTAATTTTAATTATGAGTACAAACCTTACTGGAAATTATGGATAACACTGTAAATAAGACTAACAATATAACTATCCAAAGCTAATTTGAGCATTGGCCTTTAAGCAAAAGGATAAAGTTCATTTACAACCAAGTTATGATTTTGACTCTTTCTTCTCCAGTAACCTAACATGAAACTTAATTAGCAGTGGAAAGGATTTATAGTGTTCTTGCTGGTCAACTTTTGTGTTATGAATGGTGTTGGTTGTCTTTAAAACAAGTTGCAACAGATGTAATATGTCCCTTCGCCAGATATGTTTTAATTATGTGGAAATGTCTAGCAATAACTAGTCTTTATTCTGTTTGCTATATTAAATATTTGCACTTATACTTTTGCTGTCAAAATCCACTATAAAATTAGTAGACAGTTTTGTATAAACTTTGGTTCAATGCCATATTTTTACTTTGAGGTAAATGGGGACTTAAAACACAGGTATGTGCCTTTGAAATAGAAAATAGGCAATAGGGATTCTTATTTCAGTCTCAATGGCTATGCTTCCCTTCAGAGAAGGGTCTCTCACAAGCAGATCTGCTTCAAAGTATGTATCAGCACATAACAATTTCTATTTTGTAGAGAGCTGGGATAAAACAGTTTGTCAAATACATCAAGACTCTTGGTAAACAATGTTGGTGCTTACATCTTCCAAAGCAGGTTGTGGTTTCTCACATTTAAAAAGATGTATAGGTCTTCAAACTACAATCTCCTCACTCTTCAGCCAGCTATGTGCCGTTAAATTAGTCCAATGTAAAGTGGGGCCACAGCTGTAGAGCTTATATGGAAGAATCAAGTTTTATCTTGGAAAATGAATGGAGTCTGAAACAGACAAATGCTTTGGAAATACACTGAATATGAAGAGTAATACAAATTGTACCACCTTCTGCTTCTCCCAATGTTTGTTTAGCATACTCTTTATGAATCAAGAGCAAACTACCTAGAACTTCAATGCTGCCATATTTCTCTGGAATTGAAGTAAACTTGCACTTCAGGAGTGTTCAGAGTAGTCTCCATAGTGAATTGGAGTATGACGATCAAATACTGCATAAGGACCCAAACATTTATATAGCAAATGAAACTTTTGATGTTGTTGACTTTATATATCTGTGCTGTGTGAGAGCTCTAATTCCAAACAGCGGATGAATCAAGTCTTCAAATGGTAAATGGAGGAGAACTTCAAATAAACTAAATAATAAAGGCTGGGGTTCTCTAGTACTCTGATGCCGTGATTGAGTTCTCTGTTTTCAAGTCTTAGGCAACATTAGCATGCCAAAATTTGGACATGTAGCTGTTATTCCTGCACTTGTTGCTCCCTAGCTGTAAGAAGATTTCTGGGTACCGCTTTTCTGGTTTTTGTCAACAATTTCATTATTTTTTTTTTCCTTGCTACATAATCTACTTAGCAAAAAGTAGTATGAAGTACCCATTTTTCTTTCCATAGAAGACTAAGTGCAATTGCCAGGCTTTCAGTTTCAGGAAACTGGATGAAAAGGTAACACATACAGTCATTTTCCAGATGTTTGCTCTCAACCCTGTACAGTTGTTTGATATGAACTTATGCCATGACTTATATGGGACTTTCTGGCAGTTCAGTAGTTACGTACACTCAGATCTGTTCAGTCTCTGTAACCTGAGGAATAGGTGTGAAAGTACATTCTCATTAACTGTGCATGATCATTTCTAGGAATCACCTGTTTCCCTGGAAGAGTTTGGATACTCCTTTATTAAAGCACACTAATTTAGGTACCTAATTAAGAAAATTGAGCCATTTTTAACAGATGTACTGCTTTTCCAATGTTCAAATGATAATTGCTACTGAAGTAATCTATTTTACAGTCTAATAGCTCTATACAACTTGTTTAGTGGTATATATGTGAAAAACTATTTTGAAACCTTTCCTATACTTGCCTCAAGGTTTTAATTAGCAATGTTAGCTATTCATTCTAACAATTGTAGCTTGCTACTGATTTTTTTTGTTTGTTTGTTTCCAAATGGCATTGCTATCCTTACCCTAACAATTGTTTGCTTCAACTCTGTAAGCCGTTTATGACACTTGTTCCTATTGTTGGGTTTCGATGACTACACTTTCCAATAGAGAAATATATGAAATGCAAAGAGCAATCTACTTCAAGGACAAATGGTTGTCTCCCTTGATTCTGTACCTGGATGAACAGCCAGTGCTTCAATGGAACCACATCCTTTGAATACTTTTTACAGTAACTAAATCTTATAAGTTAGGCCAAAGTAAATAAGTTGGCACATAACTCTTAAATCAAGTGTAGTTCACTTTATTATGCTGTCTGACAAACATATATACATACAAATATATATATACAAATATTTCAGAAAAATGTTAGTTTTCTTGCCTGAGATCTTGTGTGCCACATTAACAGATTTCAGCAGATTTCTGATATGTGGATTTTAAGTCTTAAAACCAAAAAGGCATGAATACACTTGTATAGTGAGGACCATGACAATGCTAAGAATAGATCTGAATCTTCATTTCCTTGATTGTAACGTCACTCGCTAGGGGAAAAGAAAATAATCTGTGGCACGTCTGTCTCTCACTTAGAAGTTATGATGTGAGATGGTACAGTTTAAGATGTAAAGAAAAATAGAGTAAGTAATGCTGACATGACAAGGTAGCAGAAAGCTGCTCTATCCATAATCTGCAGTTTAGAAGTATTGTGAAATGTGCAAAAATAATTTCTTTTTTTTTTTTATTCAGAATTTAAAGGAAAGAAAACAAGATTTTTACAAACAAGTAGTAGTTCTGGTTTTATACCTGCCATGATCCTGGAAAATCTTATGGTAAGTTAGGCATTTTTTCCGCTGTCCAAAGGTGGTGGTGGGGAATCACTCTTCCAGGATCTGCTGTCAAAACAGGGGGGTTGCAGGTTTTTTCGCTTTCTTCCTATTAGATGGGTGTGCTAAGCATGCAAAAGAAAAAAAAAGAAAAAAAAAAAAAGAAAAACAACAAAAAAATGCCAAACAAAACCAAACTCATAATCAGCCTGTGGAATGTAAGTACGTTTAACTATTTGTTAGACAAACTTGAATCACTTAGCAGTCTATTTTGTTGGAAAGTGTCCAGCTCTTGGAATTATTTTTCCGCCATTTCTTACTGTACAGTATGTGCACAAAAAACCCCTACATCTAATATTTTACATTAGAATAAATCAAGCATATATTTGTGGCACAAGCAGAGGGAAAACACAGCAGTCTGAAGTGCTTGTCTTACAAAAGAAGGTTAGTCATTTCAATGGAGCAGGTGACAGTCTTTCAAACATATCCTGCCATGGTTACAGCAGCCACATGCGGAGATCTAAAGATAAATATAGTAGGAGTAATGATGCGAGACTTTATCTTATTGACATGGAAAAGGATATATCTCTATTTGAGTAGTTCAGCTAATGGAAACTGTTTCTGTGAGTTCAGATTTTTGCTGAAGTATTTACGTGATGAAAACTTTTGCTTACACATTGAAGCAGCAATCTGTCTCTCATACAAAGCTGAACTTCAAACTGAAGCAGCAGCAGCAGCACTTAATCTTCCAGTGAAACTGAAATTCAAAACACTTTCTGTATTTTTTCTACTTGAAAGCTGATTCACTTCAGCAGATACAGCAAAGTGGAGGCAGAGCCAGTCCTATCACAGGTAGTGTAGTTGGCGAAATTACTTAGGAGGCTGATATCCCTTGCTTTCTGCAATAAACTGGTATCTGCTTTAAAAGGTTTATCATCCCTTCATTAGGACGCATTTGTACTTTTTTGTGTTAGTTCTTAAGGATTGTATTAAGAGCTGATTAGTCACAAATTCATATAATTTTATACTTGGCTATATTGTTCAGCTTGCATATCATTACATAATTCTTTTAGACATTTAAAATCTTACTGAATTATTTTAGTGTCTCTGGAACTTGACCTTTTAAGCTGCCAATATAGGCTATTTTGTTTGAATATTGGAATGAAGTGCCTCAACCTAGTAAAGTTGTTTAATAGCATTCTATTTTAATAGAATACCAGGGTCACATCAGGATCTTTAATTTCTCCTTTAATTTTTAATTTCTTTTAATACATTACTAAGTGTTTCTGTTAGAAAAACACAGTTGGAAGCTGCTTCTGCTTGACATCTGCTTTTACTTGTAGTATGCTTTTTAATGATTACTCTTATTTCTTATAGTTTATTTTGTAGAAAGAATTATGCACTTAGTTTTGTATTATGAAAATACCCGAGTCTTTAGAAACCCCTGAATTACTGTACTCAGATCACTTTGTTTAGGCACAATGTTTTGAAAAATGAATATTTTAACATTCTGTTTACTTGTTTCTGTAGTATTTTCTCTCTTCTGGTTATTTTTAACATTTCTAGTTCTATTACTCTGTGAAACCAATATTTTAAGATGTTGACTGTTTAAATTGAAACCCATAAGAGGCTAAACTGTGCTTATGAGGCAGAACACGCAGTGTTACGGTTTTCCTTAGTACAGATCCAAAAGTGATTCAAAAAGTTATTTTTGTCTTGCTCCCTGGAATTTGCAGCAGCAGGTTTAGCAGGGTTTCTGAATCAAGGACCAGAAGAGGCAAAAAATTCCTAGAACACAAAAGGCCCCAAGGTCCACTAATGGGATGTCACTGTTACTTTAGACATCTGTTCCCGTATTCCTGTCTTCCTTAGTATGATATCCTTATTTGTGTTTTCCATAACCCATGGTAATGCAAGCTGTTTGAATACTTTAGCTGTGTAATACAAGCAATCCAGTGAACATTCAATGCAACTGGATTCTGATCTTCATTCTGGCAAGTGGAAATATAGATTACAGTTCCTACTTTAAATAAGGTCTAAACAAGACTATTCTTAGGCACTGTCCCACCCCTCTCCTCTCTTAGAAAAAACATACCTTTTCTTTAAAAGGTTTGATTCCTATTTGGTCTCTTTTATTCTTTGCTAGTCTTGAAATACTGAAGGTCATTTCCACAGGGTATTGAGATGATGAAGATGGTTTGCTGCTACATTACAGCTGTACCTGAAGTTTTTTGGCTTACAATTAAGTATAATACTTGTATTATCTTTATGGTATTTCTGTGTTTTAACTGGGTGATAGACAGAAATACATGTCACCTATATAAACCTTTTCTCTCCTTTGTTACTGAACCTTGTTTCAGTTTAGTGTTTAGCATTTGTTTCAGTTTAGCAAAGTTAATATTAATGGGCTTTCATTTTTTAAGAAGTTGTTGAGGTAACTATATAATCTAAAAAAGGAAAAAATGTATATAGATCATAAAGTGTATTTTATTTTCAATATATCAGCTTCATACTAAACTCAAAAGTATTTTAGCTAGCAATTTCATGAAATTGAGCTTAAAACCATTTATCCTTCTCTTGTCCCATGCACAGCGCACTATGTGATTGTGTGCTACTCTACTTTGAAGACAGTAATTCAAAGTAGCTCTGGTCACTTTCATATGGTATCATTTTCTACTCCTCTGGCAACTAGACCAACCTAAAGCTTCGCGGTTTTTTGTGCTTGTCATCTGTGAGTCAGAGGATCACTGATACATTCCAGGGCAAAAGAAGGTTCTTTGTAATCCAGTTTAATTTCAGTGCTTTGATATATTTCAAGATATTGCACAGTAATAGACTAGCGGCACGCACTTTCAGTTGTACTCTTAACCTGCTTTCTCTGAGAAAGAAAAAAGCTATGTAGATTCTGTCATTTTCTGAGCTTGTCTACATTTCATAAGACTTCTTCAAATACTGGAAAGCAAAAGAAGGCAGAAAAGCTTGTATTTTTCCTTTACAAGGCTTTCTCTGGCACATTTCAAATTGAATGTGGTGACCTACTTCAGGGTCTGTTTTTTCCTGGGGACTGTTGTTAGCAGGTCTGTATTTGTAGCTTTGAGATGGAAAATTTAAGTGTCTGCATTTGTAAGAAAAGCAGAGACTTCCATACAAATTACAAATCTAAATCATACCTTTATCAGCTTTCTTTGAAGTACTTTAAAAAAAAACAAACAACCAAACAAACAAACAAAAAAACCCCTTCTTAAATGTATCTTGTTTATTCAATTGGCAGTTCCACAATAAAAATCTGATTTCAGGTAATGCTTCAAGACCATTCCTTTAAAAGTAGTTGCCATACCTTATGACATGAGACATCGTCTTGGACAGTATTGTAGCTCCAACACATTTCTTTCACTACTAGCCTTGATTATAGCCACCTGCTTAAGTCTTTGCTTGAATAAAAATGGGATATATTACATACATGAGTAAAAGTAGATTTGAGAAAGACTTCAAAGGATCTCTTATGGGAGGAACCACAAAGCTAAAATGACATCAAAGCACAATTGTATGAATGATAGCTGACAGCAGATCTCATTGAAGTTGTTGCTGTCCCCAGTTGCTTGTTGCTGTTGGAAGCCAGCTTTTCAATGACATAAATGAGGAACTGCTTTGGTTTTCTGTCTGGCTTCTGACTATCTTGGATGATTGTGAAGCGCGGTAATACAGAGTCATGAAATAAGCTGTAAGAGTATCCTTACTTCGTTGAGGAATGGAACTTACCTTGCATATTGCAAAACTTCTAAGGGAACTAACAAAACTTAGCATATCAGATAGTACAGACAATAAACACTCATACAAAAGCTGAAATGTTGATCAAGGTTCTGTTCTGGCAGGCGTAGCAAGACAGTCCTCATCTGAAAGAGTTTACAATGGGCACTGTCAAGCTTTCTCTGAGAAGACTGAGCCATCAAGACATTTCAGAAAAAATCTTAGTAACTGTAAGAAAAAGTCACCTCCTTTGTTTCTAGTCAATGTTATAACAGTATGATTAAAGTATTGCTTCATAGCTTTTTAGAGAATTCAATTGTGTATGTACTGCATCCTCATTTTCATGTATGGTCTTTCATGCAAGGCAACAGCTTGAACAATGGAACAACTGGATTTATTTTAAAAAAAAAAAAAAGAAAAAGGATAAGGGGGAAAAGGGGGAGAAAGAGAGAGAGATCTTGAATGCTGTGGGTTTTAACTTATTTATCTGGGAAAAGTCTGGTGAGACTTAGTTATTCTGTAAGGCAGCCTCTTTGTATGTTAAATTACCTGATAGAGATCATTATATGTCAATGAGTCGGGTTAATCTTTCAGGTTAGTCTAGATATGCCCATGGAAAATACTGCTTATTAATCATTTTTAGCAAATGTCTTGACACTCGAGTGAAAGCATTCAGTTTCTCAAAGTCATGTAACAAACTGTGCAAGGTTACTCTGGTAAACAGACACACAATATTTGTAGAATTGTATCATAAATTTCTGTGTTCTTAATATTTAACAGTATCAAATTTTTGGAAAGATTACCAAAGCCAAATCCTTATGGAAATAGTTGTGCAGGTTATTGTAAAAACAAGCAAAAAACAGAATGAAGAAAAAGAGGAAAAAAAAAAAAAAAAGCCCTACTTAAAAAAGTTCTGATTTTTTTTCTGCAGAGAATCTGAAATGAAACTCAAAAATTTAGAAACTGGCCGGTTCTTGTATGATGCTCAATCAATTCTCAAAGTTCTTAATCTACTAATTGTTACTTAATCTATTTCCATGAAATAATGGTTACCTTGGTCCTATTGAACTGGAACTCTGCAGGGCACAACAGTTGAACTGAACCAGTAGCAGAAGTCTTGCTTTTGCCAGATCAGCTAGCCCATTACTGATAGCTATTTGTCATAATCATTTTGTGTATTCATATAAATATATAATTACATAATTTATGTCCTTATATTGAAATGTCCCATATAAGCATTTACTAAACTGCATCATGCCTTAATTCAATTTGAGTAATAACAGACACTTCCCAGATTTATATTCTCTATGAAGCCCATATTAGTCAATAGATCCCAAATCCAACAAATCGCTCGACAACTTTTAGAAATTGCTTTCTTACATCTACCCTAGTGAACAGAGGGCTAACTTACAATGCAAGATCTGGGTTCAGATCTTCACATGCTTAATTTAGACAAGAAAACTGAACCCGGATATCTCAATGGAGTTTCATATCCACTTTTAGGATGGAACTCACTTCCTACAGTTCAAAGTTCTTGGATTTTTTTCTCCAATATATTAGATTCCTTGGTTTGTTACTTTCTATAGTAATGCTTTTCCTGACACAGTGGTGTTTTTTTGCGGTGGTTAAGCAAAGAAGTGATACAGTTTCACCTGGGGCAAATTAAAGCTCTACATAAATTTATTCTGTACCTTTGAGGCCTGGGAACTCAGACTTGGAGATAAAGGTTCAAATCAGTCAAAACTGGGATTGAAATAAAGACCTCTCAAATCATGAAAGAGCTTTAACTAATAATAAAAGGGCAATGTCTCCTTCCTAGAGCTGGGTTCTGAAGTCGGACTCACTCTCTCATATACAAAGAGTCAAAGCTTGAGAATTCTACAAGTAGAGCAAATCTATGGCATATGTGATTGCATATAGAGCACAGTAGTTTCATTGCAACCTGCGTGGAACTGGGGGATTCGAGGAAAAGGTTTATGTGGCAAAACTCCTGTGCACAATGGCAAAGTGCAGTGGGGAAGCAGCAAATTCCAAAGAATGCTCCCTGTATTAAACTTGGTTCTCAGTTCTTCTTACTCATAAATGATAAGGAACTAACTTGACAAACAGTATTTTATTAAACAGGAAAAAAAAAAAAAAGACAAAATATATAGGGTAAAGGATAGAAGATAATATCTAATTGCTCAGTTATTTTAGTGTCTCTGCTCTACACAAAGCAACTCAGGACTAGATGTGGGTTTTATTGTCACTGGGGTTTTTTTTCCTCCCCTTCTTCCCTCACTGTCTGCCCCACACTCCCACTTCTCCACAAATTGTCGAGTATTGTGGGGTGGCAAGGCCTGTGCCTTCTTAGGCAGGACTATGAGACACAGGAACTAAAAGTTAGTATCCAGGCTTCATGGGAAATTACCTAAAATGAGAAACTTCTTAAAGAGAAGTCAGCTGGAAAAATACCTGTTTCCGAAAATACATAATTACTCTTGATTTTTCTATACAAGTGAAAAACAGTGAAAGCATTGTACTTTCACAAACTCCTTATTTTGCTGAGGTCTTTGGTTGTTTTGTTTTGTTTTGCTTTGCCAAGGGATTCCATGCATGAGAATCACTGCAAAACAGGAATACTGTGTAACTTGCATGAAGTTCAGAGACTTTTATGACATCAGAGCAGAAATCCAGTTTTTCTGTTAATCAGGAGCACCCTTTAAGAGGCATTCAGTAAAAAAAAAAAAAAATGTGGAGTGTATTCAACCCACACTGAATGAACCCAGTTCACTTTTCAGCTAATCAGGGTTTCTTCTAGGAGCGAAGCAGAGATCCTGGTAGCACAAGTTTATAATTTATGAATCCCAGTGTCAAAATATATACACATAACAGCTGGAATTAAAAGCAGGTGTGAATGTTTGGTAAAAAGGTTCAATTTTCTGTCAGCTACAAACACAGAATGCCTGCTCCTGAAGCTGTAAATGGAGGCTGGCCTTAGCAGCATAACCTAGGAGAGGCATCACGTTGAACTTATGCAGGAAATATCTTCATAGGCTTCTGTGTACTAGCACCATCTCACAATCAGCTTGTTTCTCTTCACTGCTGAAGTTTAGATGCTTGTCAAAGATGATACCCTATATAAAACTGATATTTCATTTATAGCAGCTATTATAAAGAGAGGAATTCTCTGTAGAATATCTAGAGCAGTATCCATTAACAAGTGTTGCTTGCAACTGATTAGCAGCATACAGCTGTACATAAAAAATAAAATAATCAAGGTATACTTAGGAGAGAGATTCTCTTGTTCATAAGGCACCAGAGGTTAATTTAGGTGAATAGTCTGCTTTACTGCTATTCTTTTGTTAACCAGATCAGAAACATGACAAGAAGCCTCACAATTAAACATCACCTAGATTTGCTTGAATCATTGATACTATGTTTACAAGTAATATTGAAATCTTAATTCAAAGCTGATGTATTTTCATGAAGATAAAAGTAAATGCAGAGTGGTACTACAGGACTCAGTTTCTTTGGGTGAGTGTCTGTGGGTGTCTTCCGAGTTAAAAGGACTTGTTCCTTCAACAACTTGAACTGGCCTTATATCTCTATGTTATTAAGAAGTCTGGCATACAGTGAATGAAAAAGTAAAACCATAGCATAGTGATAGCAGAGGAAAAGGAAGCATGTAGCAGATAGATTTGGGGTACACTGAGTACATTGCCAATCCAGGCAGATTTCCAGGCAGACTTCCTGAATAGTATGGGTCTTGAAACTCCTACAACCTTTTGCAGACTCCACACAAGTCTGACTTGCTCATAATCTTTCAGGACCATAAAGCTCTTTAAAAAAAGAACACTGTGTTTTCAGGAAGAGAAGAAAAAAAGTCAAAATGCATGTATCTTATTTTGTCTTTTACTTCAGGTGCAATGAATATATCATTTCAAGGTGCATTATTTTATGTGATGAGACTTAATCAGTGTAGTTTACACTACAGTCAGTCTTGACTTGGATCAAGTTTCTAGTGAAGAAATCTAAATAACTGAGGCCACATCTTCTGACAAGCTAGAAGGTGTTTAGGGATCATATTTAAGGACTGCTGCAAGCGATGTCTTATGATGGGTTTTTTTGGTTTGGTTTGGTGTGTTGGTTTTGGAGTTTTTGTTTGGGTTTTTTTGCAGGGGTGGGGGGTTTGAGAGGGGGTTCATTTTGGTTTTTTGTGTTTAAGAAAAAGGCTGCTATGGAGATGTGAATTCTTCCCTTCCTTTTGTATAGCACCTCATGTAAAGATTTTTGAAGGATGTTGCTGTGTTCCTCAGTTCATGAAATCTTTTTGGCAGCAATATGAGCAATGCAGATGCAAATGAAGTCAACAGAAATTTCATCAAGGAAATGTCTACTTTGATAATAGTCAATTATGATTCTGATATTAAAAAGCATACTAGTCTCAATTTGGGCATCCAAAATGGACTATTTTTGCTTTTTCTGTTTTAATAATATTATTAATGAAATTTTTTTGGTAGTATGTAATGATTCATTGTACAGAAATATAAATAAACAAAGCAACTTAGTCAAGTGGGCTTCACAAACATTATACAAAACGATATATCCTACAATAAACAATGGAAAATTAAATACTGAAATGAAACGAGCACTGACATGTCTAAGACTAGTTATGCATAAGTACAGTGGGAAGCAGAATATTGTAACAGATGGGGGTGGGGAAGTGAGCCAAGTTAACCTAATCTTAATTCTGATACTTTCTAAGTGATAAATAAGTCTAGAGTAAGCAATCTGAGCATGTATTTAATCAGAGAAATCTATATATTTACTTGGACTGGTGCACTTTCCATTCCATGATTTTATGTTCTACAATACTATCAGGTAAAATTATTTCTCTCTTATTCACTTACCCATTCTAAGATGGGCCAATATGCAGGACTTCAAATGTTGCTTTCCTTTCCCATCTGGTGAATGTCTTAACCTCACCATATAAGACACTTACACACTCAGTGGCATAACTTTCTGTTTGGTTTTAAAAACTCATTATTGATCTGAATATTTCTGGACATTGATACATTTTTCAGATGTTTATTTCTTCTAATTTCCTAAAGATTTCTGCAATTCCATTCCAAGAAATTGCTTTTGTAAGTATAGCAGACCATATTTTACTATAAACATGCTTACTTATTAAAATTATATCATATTTACAAGATTAACATAGAATTATAATTCATAATATATTTTCTCTTTGACCTGGAGATGCTGTGTTTTGATAAATGCCAGACATTCTTGGTAGGTTAGCAGAGCTATAAACAAAAGAAGGAATGAAATTGCTGGCCAATTTCATATGCAACACGAAGAGGTCGAAGTAGAATAGCTCAGGACTTTTTCAATAAATGAGTCATTTAAAATTGTGATATCTCATTTTCATGACAAATATTCTGATGAGGGGAGAAAATGGCTCAACATTAATCCTTTCTTGTGACAGAGGGTAAGAAATGGGGAAATTATATTAAATTAATCTTCTTATTATAGGTTTGATACTAGTCTTTCCATTCTTATTACCTGATGTTCCCAGCTCTCTAGATTTACGGAGACTTTGTCCGTGTCAATTTAGCTTATACCAAGAAGAGACTTAGCATTTTTAATGTATTCACACTTCCTCCCTGTAAGACCCTTAGCTGTGAGTTAAAATTAAGTGATCCGTTAGATGCACAACCACTGTATAATGCCTTAATTCCCAGTGTTCGTGATTCTCTTTTCCCTTAAATTTAGAAAATACTAGATCACAGCAGGAACAGATTGTCAGCGAAGTTTGCATCTGTCCTCCCTGATCATTTTCCAGGAAGGTGGTACCACTCCTCACAAAGTGGTGGGTGTTACAGTTCTCAAAGTAGCAACAAGCTGTATTTGCTCCTACAGCTTTTTGGCTTATTTAGTGGTACCAAATGTAGCCACAGATGTATGAATTTCTTGGATTAAATTAATATATTATCCAATGAACCATCCTGGCACTTCCAAGAACCTGGCAAATTCAACAGAAGAAAAGAAATCTAGAAAAGGGCAGAGTCAGTCATTGGTCCTCAGGTGTCACATTTTCTGATCACATCAGATACCAACCATAAATATTAAAATGTGGAGTAGGTTATTATCAAGAGCACTTTTTCTGTAATGAATTGTTAAATTATCTTCTGTACAACAGTGAATAGCTTTACGTTTCTCCTGAATTCTCAGCTGCTTCCGTAGAGAAACAAGTTTCTTCATGTGTCTCTCTAACTGTCAAAGCTCTTGGGCCATTTCTGCCAAATCACGTAGAAGGATAGCAGTCTCCAAACGTTGAATTTATGTGGAAATTGAAGCTTCACTGACAGCTGCAGCCAGGCAGGTAGGAGAAATAAGTTATTCCTGGGAAAGCTGGGACATGGTCAAACTAGAGTATGTGTCTGTAGAAAAACAGGTCTTGGTCCCAGAGCTCGCAGAATTACACTTTTTGGCAGGTCTGGGAAGGGATGCTAAGTTTAAATGATGACTTGATCAGACTGCCTCCGACACATCACCCCTGTTCTATCTTCAGGAAATTTGGGAAATTCACCACCCCATCTTCAAAGCTTCTCTTTTAAAATCAGTCTGTTGCTTTTCAGGGTTGCTTCAATGAGGACTTCTCATAGTGGTGTTAGATTGGACCATTTCCTAGTTTTTGTCTCTCAAAAAAGGTAAAGATCTTTGAAGCTCCTATGTCTTGAATATTATCTCCCATTCACAAATCTTGTTGTCATTCATAAAGCAGGCTTAACTGCTTTCATCAAGTCCTCTATCTGCTAATGTCCATAAAAAAAAATAAAAGGCGGTATTATTTGGATATTCTTATGCCTCCAAGCTTTCATATAGGCATATAAAAAACAGCCCTTCTCCTTTATGGCAGGGGAGGCTAACACACCTGGTGAAGCCAGATTGATGCATATTGTTTTGAGGGACTGTTGGGAACAATTGTCTGTCAGCCCGGAGCTATGACAATGGTACCACTAAGGCTTCCAAATTTGCCCTTCAATGCATGAGGAATATCACCATTTCTCTACCCCTTGATGAGCAGTCATTTCTTGGAGTTCTCTGCTGAGTGTAAGGATGGCTGTCTTGGGAACTATTGAGTGTTAAGTCTAACCTGTTTATTTCTAGAAACCACATAATATGCTCCATCAATCTAGCTATTCTTGCTTTGCTTAACAGTCATTTATAACTGCTTTAAATAGGATAACCTGAACTGACCTGTCTCAATGGATTCTCTAATAGCTTGAAATTATACCTATGCTCCTCTCTGAATTTCCAGATCCATCTTCTGAGGAGTAAGTGAATGTTGTTCACCTAGATTAACTGTAAAGGATGGAGGTGGGATCTGTTCCATATTGTTGCACGTGATTTCATAGGGACTTACCTGCCTTGTATTTCTTACCTTGTCTTTTAGTAGGGCCAATTTTCTTTCAGTGGCTGTATAAATTTGCATGCAGCTCATATAAAAAAATTCCACAGGGAAGCCTTCAGTAAGTAGCTTTGGCATTGCTGTCCAAATAATTTCTAGCTGTCATGCTGCTTTCTCATCATGTTTTTTGTTGTTGATGGTGATGTGTGTTTTTCTGAAGAGCAATAAATCTAATCCAGAAGTTACATTCTTCGCTGCATGATGGAGAAATACCTTTTGGGTATTTTTTCTTTCATTTTTAAGACAGTTGGCACCTCTGAAAATATTTGCTTAAAGAAATGAAGGAACTTATTAAACAGTGAGTAACAGAACAGCAGGTTTCCTAGGGAGGGTTTGCTTTCAACCCTCCCAAATCTGGGGGGCTCGGAGGTGAAGAAGGGGAAAATCCTTTATGTATGAATACTGTTTGGACAAAATACTATAATATTCCAGTCCCTTCCACTTTGTTGTGTGATGGTGGCATGCCAAATCATAAACCTTGAAAAGATTAATTTTCCTTCTGAAATTGGATTACCCAGAGTTCTTAAGTATATGAATACATATGCTGAAAAAAAAGTTTGATTTAAGGACTCTCAGTATTAATTTCTTTTGCCTGGGTTCAGGTATTCAGGACCAGAACTACTTACCAGCTTTCAGCCTGTTGCCAGCAGACCTACCCAGAAATACAAAGAACTACTGAAAAATGAGGTAAAACCTCCATGGATACTTTATTTTAAATAAATTACTTGGAAAATTTGTATTTTTTTCTCAACAATGTTTCTTTTCTTCTCAATGATGTTAGAATATTCAGTCATGTAGATAGTCATATTGAGTGTATATGTTTGATCCAATACTTAGAACTATTTTTTTTTTTTTTTTTTTTTTTTTAGTTTCACAGTTAATTAGCTGATAATAGTAATTCATAGAATAGATATTTTGACATTCTGGAGTTTTAGTGTTACCTTTTAGCCCAAGTAAGATATTTCAAATTTATGGCACTGGAAACCTGTCCAGAAACATAAATGGATTGGACAGACAGAATTGGGGCCATAGTAAGGCTAAATAGCTCCCTGTATAGCAAAGCTGCAGAAGAAATCTGAACATATGTGGAAGGAGGCAGAGTCCTAAACTAAGGTGGATGAAGGAAAATGAGTAAATGTTATGATTAAAAAGCAAGTGGAAGAGATTGTTCTGTGTAGGTTTTACTACATTCTCGTATGTGATTTTTTTTTTCTCTGTTTTAACTGACATTTTCAGAAGTGGTTGTGGGTTATATACTGAGTGCAAATCTCTTAAAAAGGTGCAGGGGATGGATTGTCTTTATTTTCCTTCCTCTGTAGCAGGGATATCTGAGGACACATGTTCTGCCTGCTGTGATTGCCATCAAAATTCCCATAGTTTTCAGAGAAGCTTGCAATCCTATTGTCATAGCTTGGTGATTTAATACTTGCCAGCTGACTAGAGGTAACTTGAACAGTGCTTCAGTTCTAACTGTAGAAGTAAAGGGCATCAGCTTGAGGTGTTTTGTTTTGCAGAATGTTAATTTCCATAGACCAGCTGATGAGCAATGACTTAAGTTATGCTCTCATTGACAGAGATGGAAGGAGGTCCTGTTTAATATTGACTGCTGAAAGTTCTGAAAAATTACAAACATGGATATTTTATGTTTTAATGGGTTTACAATAAAAGTTCTTAACCCAAAGTTAAATATTTTTGATGTAGTAACTATCTGGAGACTACACATTACAAACTGGTGTTGATCAGTTACACCTAGACAGCTGCATGCACAGTTAGAAAACCACTGTGCCATCATAAGACAGTAGATTGCTAAAGGCCTATGTGCAGGTGTAATTTTTTTTTTTTTTTTTTTTTTCTGGGAAAGATATCTAATAACTATTCTAGGTTATCTTCAAACTTCTGTTTGCAAAATAAGGCATTATCGTGTAAAGGAACTCTAAGCTTATTTAAAAAGTGGTGTTTATAGTCAGATATTTTTAAGAGGTTTGAAATTGTTACATGTATGCAGTACAGAAAAGTGTTTGCCTTTGGAGGTTAGCTCTGATGCAGATTGCTGCTATCAGGAGCTGGTGCTCTGTATGTTGATCATAATTGCATTTGGTTTAGACACTCATAGCTTAATTTCTACTGACACTTGTGTGATTCAATTTTCCTTAAAAGAAAGAAAAGCAGAAGTGCCACTGGATGTCAGACGCAACTGTGACTCAGAAATAGATTTTTTTTTTTTTTTCCCAATAGGTTCCTATTTGAAAGGAATTAAATAGACTATACTGAAGTAATTTTTGACTAATAAAAGCTGTCACATATGTTAGAGTGCTGTCCCTGGCGATACTGACTTCTGTGGTTCTGCCATTTTATTTACGCAGGGTTATCTGGACATTATTAATGTTGTATGCTAGTTACATGAAAGCAATTCTGTTATACAAAGGGCTAAATATTGGAGGGAGTTATGAGAGAGCAGAAGCATATCAGCACCATCTTGGAACTGAGCATCTGCTTGTGACTAGTGTTAGGTTTTGCTAGAGCTGGACTGATCCACCTCTCCTGAGAGAACCAAAAAGCACTTTCTGAAAGGAAAAATGAGGGTGAAAAATTACAGTGAGGGACCACTAACAACAAGAACAAACCAACAAGGCCAGCAGGACGAGGGAGGTGATAGTGCCCCTGTTACTCAGCACTGGTAAGGCCGCACCTCAAATACTGTGTTCAGTTTTGGGCCCCTCACTACAAGAAGGACATTGAGGTGCTAGAGCGCATCCAAAGAAGGGCAACGAAGCTCGTGAACGGTCTAGAGCACAAGCCTTATGAGGAGAGGCTGAGGGAACTGGGGTTGTTTAGTCTGGACAAGAGGAGGCTGAGGGGAGACCTTATCACTCCCTACAACTACCTGAAAGGAGGTTGTAGTGAGGTGGGGGTCAGTCTCTTCTCCCAAGTAACAAGTGATAGGACAAGAGGAAATGGCCTCAAGTTGTACCAGGGCAGGTTTAGGTTGGATACTAGGAAAAATTTCTTCACTGAAAGGGTAGTCAGGCACTGGAACAGGCTGCCCAGGGAAGCAGTTAAGTCCCCATCCCTGGAGGTATTTAAAAGATGGGTAGATGTGGTGCTTAGGGACGTGGTTTAGTGGTGGACTTGGCAGTGTTAGGTTAATCGTTGGACTCAATGATCTTAAGGGTCTTTTCCAACCTTAATGATTCTGTGATTCTATAAATGGTTAAAAGTATAAGGAAGAGCGCCAATGCAAAACACTGAGTGAAACACTCCTGGCAGCATGTGTTGTTGCCTAAAAGTAGCCAAGGAAGAACCAAATGCTTTTTCCAAAGATATGATAAGCTAAGCAACTGGAAGCAATCCTTCCTTTCCCCCCCATCTCGACTCCTTCCCACAGTGCTGTGAACAGTTGGACTGGATAGGGTCAGGAGGCATCTGGCAAGGGAATACTGTGGCTTTGGTAGGGCACTGAGAGAGGAGGTTACAAGTAAAATGGGGGCGGGGGGGGGGGGAGGGGGTGGGAAATGTGCTGTACCACACACACAATACTGAATATGAGGGTTTTTTCCAAATCACAGAAGTTCATTCAAAAATGAACACCAGCTGTCCAAGAACTAGGCCCAGGTAGTGACAATGTCCAGATTGAGTGTGTCCTAGAGTATTTGGCAATCCACTGCTACCCACAGCTGTGTGAGTGGGTTCTCAGTGGTGGTCTTCCCAGCCCTCAGGGGTGGTATTGTTCTACTCAGCTGTCTTTGTCTCTTCTTGGACTTCATCTGCCAAACTTTCTCTGAGGGAGCAGCAATGAGCCCAGGTCAACCTATGCTGATAGTGTGGAGAACATCTTCTCGTGAGGGAAGGAAGTGCTGGGCCTGCATGTTGCATCTGACACTTCAGAAAAGGGCCTAGCTCATATCATACAGGTTATTGGCTGAGTTCAAGTTTGGAAGTGGGATGCGTCACCCACCAGTGATGCTGTGACCAGTGTTCCTTTTTCCAGGGAAAGAAGCGCCAACAGAAAATGCACTGACTACTCCCACTTAAATAATCATCCATTAAAGTAATAACTGGTGTAAGAATAAATAAACAAATAAATATAATTTTCAAAACCTCTCCAGACCTATTTTCTCACCGAGGAATAACATGGTAGTAGTTTCATGGTGACTTGCCAGCAGAAGAGTGTGTAGGAGAGTGGAGTCTTTGCACTCCTGTGAGAAAGAGCTGATGGGCAAGAGCAGCTGGGAGAAGATGAGATGGAGTGTGGACGACCAGAGCTTATCACTGCCCTGTACTCCTTGGTCTTTCACAGAGACTCAAATTGAGTAAAAACATCCCTTGCTGACATCCCCTTCTCCTTTTGTGCTGGACAGCAACCTCTGCTGTTAGAATAAAGTCCACCTCTCTGGCCATGTCTTGGACCTGTTCCATTTTTTACCATCTGCCCATTTTCTGTCATCTCTTCCCTACTACATCAATGAGGATGCTGAAAGAGCATGAAGGGATTTTAGATGATACCTTCTTGCCTCTTCACTTTAGTAACCGATCACAGAGCCATTGCCTGCAAATTCTTTTTGAAGCTGCCCTTAACACCTGCCTCCACAGCTTCCTGCAGCAACACTTTCCAGAAGTTCACTACTTACTGTATAAAGAAACATATTCTTGTATCTGTTTTAAATTAATTTCTTCATTCTTCATAGCTTTCTAAATATATATTGGCTTTTACAAAACAAAGTATTAAATACTGAGGTTTAAATCCATCTAACTGTTTGAGAAACTTGAGAAAGATTAAGTAGCTCACGGTGCTATAAACCAAATTATTAGTTACAGTTATTATAGTTTTGGTTAATGTTATTTGGTTTATAAATTGCCATTCTGATCTGTCATCAGGGTTCTACAAACACCAACAATTTTACCATTTCCAAAAGGTTCCTATTTGAAAGAAATTAAATAGAATATACTGAAGTAATTTTTGAGTGATATGTTAATGAATCCTGGCATATAGGTTAGAATGCTGTCCATGGCTACTTTACCCTGTCACAATAATGCCATAGGCTCTGTCCCAGTGAAGTGAAGGTTCATGTTCCATACCTGAGGTAATCGGTTCACAACTGCTATAATGCTAAAAGGAAATATGTAAAATGTTCATGCAACAAATTGTGCTTCAATATACTGACAGGCTTCCAAGTGTTCATGATGTAAATATACACTACAGTATAAGGTTTTGGGCTTTTTTTTCAGATCTGAAAGATGAACTATGTTTTCACCATCTAGGCAAGGCCAAACATGCAGCCAATCTTAACAAATATGGGCCAAATATTTCCAACACATTAAGCAGTTCAAGGTAATATGGCACTTTATATTTTAAAACAGCATCTTGACAAGCGTCTTTCATAGACGTGCCCCCTCACAGTCTCCATTTACTTAACACCAGAGCAAAAACATCCTTATATCAGTAGAATGGCTGAAGTGTTCATTTACATTATCATATTTTAGGATGTATTGACTCATTTGTTGCTGTGATTGTATGTTGAAGGAATTATACTGAGTTACAGAAAAATGGCACTAATCACTGCAAAGAACATCCCAGTTGATTCAAAGTAGAAACCATTGAGATTTTTTTCCCTCCATGACCAGGGAGTCCATGATTCTGAAGAAATAGCAAGCTATCCTTCCTAAATGTTCTTCTGTAAACTCCAGCAATATGAGCTTGTGTGGTTCATCAAGTTAGACTCTTAAACAAGCTTGGGTTGGGTTGGGTTTGGGGTTTTGGTTTTGGATGTTTTTTGAGGGGGAGGATGGGACCCAAAAAACCCACAGGGCTGAAGATTTGTGTGGTGATATTAAGAGGATGTTCATTACTGTTAGTGGAGCCAAGAGTTCAATTCTTAACCCAAAGTTTTGATATGCTTCAAGAAGAATAAGGTGGAAAAGAGCAAGAAGCAGTGAAAAAAGGAAGTAATTGCCTTTATAGAAAGTTAGGACAGCCAAATTTTAAATTCAATAGAGGTTGTGCTAAACTTTTACAGTGAATAACAAATGCTTGTTAAAGAGACATGAAAATTACATATTCAAAATCACAGACAAGCAGAAGCAGACCATCCAAGAACTCCACAGAGCAAATAATGGAAGTGAGATTCTGAATCACTGCTGGTGAACTATTGTTATTCCTGTAATGGAGTGAAAATATTGATGAACAGAAGCCCTAAGACTCAATTCAAATCACACTTTCCTGAATTTTGGAGCTGTTTAACATAGATTGAGTAATCTGTTGTCTGTCAGGTTTGGTCATGCCATATACACAAATGAAATAAAACTATCAAATTACTTTCTAAAGGGCTGCAAAAGCTTCTGTAAAAGTAGCCACTAGTAATTAATATCAGAGACCAAGCATTTACCTACCTTAGAAATATAACATTTACCCTCATACTGACACATGATACTGGGATGCTTGAGCAGAAATTACCACCGTGCAGCAAGCATTAAGTGCAAACAATTCATTTAGATATCACGCATCCTCAGTCACCTGCTAAGGCAAGCACAAGTCATTAAGTTTTTGCTGTCTTTTACAGCTGACGGTTTGTTTGTTGGTTTGTTGTTTGTTTTTGGTTTTTTTTTTTAACAGTGATGGAATTGAGAGATTACATCAAGTTAAGCTACGCTTGATGAAAAAGAAATGTACAGAGATGAACAAGAGAAGATGCAAATGTTAAAACATTGCTAGAGTTGTGTATTGTCATTTTTAGAAATCAATCTTGTTCTATGGCAATTCACTGAAATATGTCATAAAACTGAATAGTTCTAAACACTAGCTCTACTGCTATTATATGAACAACACCCTTGGACTGTTTTAAAATTATAGATGAGTATGATTTCCTGACCAGTTGAAATCAGATCTAGTAGTTTGTTAAGTCAATAATCTTTGACGATGATAAGAAGGAATTGTGATCTCCAAATGTATATTTTAGAAATGTATTCTTTAGAAAGAATTTTAGCATGACTGCATGCTATGTCTGTTCTGCTGTTCATGTGGATTTAGAGTGTGATAATCTCAATGTTGCCACAGCTATACTTTCATTCCTACAAAAGTTTTTTAGCTGAAAACTTGTTTAAGAGGGAGAGCAGACATAAACAGTCTGAGGGGAAGGGTGTGAAAAGATGATTTAAAATATCCTTCTAATCTGCCATTTTGTAGCCCAGGGCAGTATCAGATCCATTATCGGCCCCTGAGGAACTCCACTTCTGACCAGCTGCCAGTTTGACTTTGAGCCATTAACCACCACCCTCTGAGCTTGACAATTCAGCCAGATACCCACTCATCTTGTGGTCCATCTGTCCAGTTCAGATCTTACCAGGTTGTCAGTGAGGAGGATGTCATGGGAGACTGTGTCAAAAAACTTGCTAAACAAGGCAAATGACATCCTCTGCTCTGAGCAAATTGTTTCCTCACAGAAAGCAACCAGATTGGTCAAATGGGACTTACGCTTGATAAATTGGTGTTGGCTTTTTCCACTAACTTGCTTGTCCTTCATGTGTTTCCACAAGCACCTGTTCTTTCTTTCATAGTTCAGGGCATAATTACTCTTCCAGATGTTGAGCTCTTGGGGCTTCTTTGTATTATTCTGGTATTTTTTGGCACATACGAAAGGGATTAATAAGATTATTAATTTTGCCATAGAAAGTATCTGGAGTTGCTGAATCTCTAACTTCATAACAAAATCCCTTTAGAGTTAATAATTAATAGAATATATTAACTGCTTTAACTGTAGTAAAATATATTAACTAGCTGTTTTATTAGAAATGTATTTAGTAAATTGAGAATTTACATTTTTATGGCTAAATTTGAAGAGAAATTTTGGACATTTTTGTTTTTGAAAACTATGGAAAATATAAGAATTTTTATAAAAATAATCCCTTTACTATAACATACTTCAAGATACTTACTGCGAGTCAGGTTTCAAAGAAATACTGAGACAGCCATTTGCAAGAAATATGCCTTTTGTACTTCTATTCCAAAAAAAAAAATAATCAGTATTTCATATTTTCCTTTTTCATTTATTAACCTCTTGAAATGAAGCTTCCTTTAGTTTGAGTATGGGATGTATTTAGACAATCCCTTAAAGTCTTTCTACTTGCTTATGAACAGGGAAACCTAAATGCCACTGCTTTGTCAAATACAGGCGAGTGATGTTACATTACGGTCAGCGGCTGTTTTGAGCCAGTGGGAGCAATAGACTAGCAAGATATATATTTCCAAGACATAGATACAGGAAAATAAAATAAGGAATGAAACTGTTATTAAAATTATGAAAGCATCATTCCTCTCCACTGCAAGTCAAAATACTTATATTAACAATTTATTTCAACTCAGTGTGCCTGGGGGCCCTTTACTATCCTCCTTTATAGCTCTGGAAACTATCACAAACCTTTACAGAACCACGTTTTGAAATCTATGCATGTAAGTTTAGAAACTTAAACATGTGGCATGACAGGAGAGAGCTTGTAAAGTTCTCAGTGATTTTCTTTTTGTTGTGCCAGTAAAACGCTGATTTGAGACGCTTTTTCTGTGCACAATCTTACATAATCAAGACGTGGCGAGGGGGAACAAACGTTGATCTGAATATATCCTGTTTTCGTTGTGTACTAAATCATAAACTCTTGAATTGCAATTGTCAGCCTCTATCTAAAAGTGCAGTAAAATTTAATCCGTCTCAATAGCAGGTAGTAAGTGCTTTGGCAAAGTTTGCAGGACCTTTGCATCCCCTGCCTAGGTGCATCTGTTGGTGCTGACCACCATTTTTCTATATGGTATTAACATATATAATGTATTAATCATTTTACAACTTGTTCGCATTTAAAAATCTAGTAGCTTCTGTACTGCTTCCAAATAATAAATTAAAAAAGCTGAAGGTTGTCAAAATTGTGTAAATTTCTAGCGTTTTCTTGGGACAGTACTTCACTGGAGCTCAGACTTTTAGTCTGAGGAGCCCTAAATTTCTTAATCATAGAATCATAGAATCGTTTAGGTTGTAAAAGGCCTTCAAGATCATCGAGTCCAACCATAAAACTAACATTGCCAAGTCCACCACTAAACCATGTCCCTAAGAGCCACATTTACACGTCTTTTAAATACCTTCAGGGATGGTGGCTCAACCACTCCCCTGGGCAGACTGTTCCAATGCTTGACAACCCTTTCAGTGAAGAAATTTTTCCTAATATCCAACCTAAATTTCCCCCGGCACAAAATAAGGCAGTTTCCTCATGTCCTATTGCTACTTGGAAAGAGATCAACACCCACCTCGCTACCACCTCCTTTCAGGTAGTTGTAGGGAGCGATAAGGTCTCCCCTCAGCCTCCTTTTCTCCAGACTAAACAACTCCAGTTCCCTCAGCTGCTCCTCGTAAGACTTGCTCTCTAGACCCTTCACCACCTTCATTGCTCTTCTAATAAGAAGCACTATAATTTAACTTTCACCATTTAATTAAAATTCTGACAGAATTTTTCTCAGTATCATTCCTTTCAGTTAGAAAGCCTCTAAATACTGCCATGTGAAAAGGTATGTTTTTGTTAATAGGCCAAATCAATTGAAACAAAATTGAATTAATGTCTTTCATATTATAAGATGAAATTAACATTAGCTGATGAAGTAACTAAAGCACTGTTAAATTCAGTGAATTTGCCCCAATTAACACTTTCTAAACCGACCCCAAATTGACACAAGATACCACAATCATGTTAGTTTCTAAAGATCCTGATGTAAAAGATTCAAAGTTGGTCAAGAAATGTTTGAGTTTAGAGGTACCTGGGTTTAGAGGCAGGAAGTTCCTAATGATGGATAGCAAAATTCTAACTGCTTTTTTGTTCAAGACTCTGATGATTAGCTGCAATGTCCTTTTCAAAGGCCATCTTGAATATTTGCATCCTGGTGCTCAGCTGTGATTTAATGTAAAGCTGTGCTTTGTTGTGAATGATGGAAACAGCAGGCATGATTCTGTCAGGAGATGACAAGGCTTTTCATTGTGAGGTTTTCAGTTTAAATGTTAATTCCTGTAGGAATTCCTGTCTGTGTAGCAAGTCCCATGCTGATTCCCATTAATCCATAGCTTGCAGAAGCATAACAAATTTGAAAGGTGCTTTCAGGATCTTTTAATGTATAAGGTACTTTGTCTAATAGCTTCTTGAGTACTGCCTGAGTGAAAAATCTATCAACATTTTAGCACACTCAATGCACTTCAGATTTAAGGCTGTGTATTTGAAAGATGTATGATTTTGTAGCATGTTTTTGTCATGAGCATAAGCACATCCCTGACTAAATAAAACCAACATAGAAAGAGGAGTTTATTTTCAATGAGTGCCTATTATCTCTGATGTGGCATGAAACAACTTTGTTCTGGAAAATGAAGCAACGTAAGTGGAAGAGCTAAAGGACAAAGAGATTATCTGTTAGACTGAGCTCGGGGCTACAAGCAAGGAAACCGCCAGCTAAACAGAAGTCCATGAATATACATACACAGCAGTGCTGTGCTGCACCACGTCCCCAGTCCTTCTGCCCACATACTCAAGGCAAGAGAGCACGAGCGCAGGAACTGGCAGATCAGTTTTTCTTTGTTGTGCCTCTGAACGCTGTATCAGACAGAATCCCCCCTTTACTCTTAAATTGAGCTTAAAAAAAGAGACATTAGACTTTTTTTCCTTGGATTGAGCAGTTAAAAAACAGAACGGAAAAGGAACACCCCCTGTGGGTGACTACAGAGTCCTAGTTCAAAGTTTCTCTCTACATTAATGACATTTTTGCTCCACCTACTGGTAGGAAGGTTTGGAGCCTTGTGAATTGCCATCAGGCACTTGCACCTCCTTCTGCAACTAGTCCTCTTGTTCCAATTAGAAGATTAAATTTCACTATGCAGAAAGAGAGAGAAAAAAATGTCCATACTTGTTTCTAAAATTTGGAGGTGAGAGAGAGGTTCTAATTCTAAGGGGGAAAGGAACATCATGGCTCAAAATGTAAAAACAGAGAAGTGGTCGCTGTGGTGAGGGAGGCTGATGCTCATAATTTTAGGGGGTAAAACCAAAACCAAAATAAACAAAAAACCCTCCAAAACAGTCTACAACTTTATACTTTAATTTTTTAGCTGTTAATTGGTTTCTTGTCTAAAATCTGTCTTGTTACTTCAAAGCACAAAACTGTTTGTCCTTATCTCAGCTTCCTTTCTAGCCCTATTGACATGAGGGAGCTGACAGTCATTCTGAGATGCTAGTTTGATATCAGTGAGCACGTCTCAGTTCTGATGGCTTTTTTTGCTGCATTTCTTGATTACTGGGTGGTGTCAAGAAAAATAGGACTTCTGAATTTATTTGCACAGCTGTTGTGATCAGTTACATTTGGTTTTAAGCCAGGAGGTTCTCAAAGGTTTACTGTGTGGTTTCTGAAGTTGTCAGCTCACTGCCTCTGCCTTGTTAGAATGATATCCAAACACTGATTTGTTGGATGTATTGTTTCATTCTTGCTCACTGGAGTGAAGTCAATGAATAAGCTTCTTTGAGAAGTACTGATTCAACAGCTGTAGCTTTCTTTCCTGATTGCAATCTGAGGTCTTCATGAGGACACTGTGCAATAATATCACGACAAATCTTTTACAAGGTTTATGATGTGGTGAAGTTCATATCACTATATAAATCAGATTGCAGTTTTTCAAATGGGAAAAAAATCACAAGTCCACTGGTAGCCGAGGTTTCATTGGCATTCTAACTGGGCTAGGTACAATGCTTTCTCTGTTTGGACAAGTGTATTTGAATTCATATTAAACTATGCTCTGTTAATCACACACAAAATCACAGAACAGGTAAGGTTGGTAGGGATGTTCGTAGATTATCTAGACCACTACTCTTACTGAAGCAGTGTCAACTAGAGCAGGTTGCTCAGGGCTGTGTCCAGCTGGGTTTTGAATATCACTAAAGACAGAGACTCCAAAGCCTCTCTGGGCAACCCTTTCCAGTGTTTGGTCACCCTCACCATAAAGAAGCTTCTTACACAAACAAATTTGTGCCCACAAGTTATGTTGGTACTTCACCGTATGCATATCACAGCAAGGTATAAGGTGAAGTGCTTGTGTATCCTCTGCAGGACTAGATTATTACGACCAAAACCATAAAAAGAATTAGTCTGCCTAGGACAGGACTGGAGATAGAAGTCATGTCCCTGAGTTTGCAAATGGAATCAGAAAACACCATTGCACTTTTGTCCCACACTTATTCAATGAAGAAACTCTCCCCCTGTAGGTGCCTGTCTCCTTGATTCTGTAGATTTAGTTAGCTGTGTTTCTGAGTCTGTCCACAGTTCCACAAGTTTAACAGAAGAATTTCTGAACTATTCAGAGGCTAAACAAAGAATCAGCCAACCTATTGTCCTCTAGATATAATGCAGAAGAAAAGGATAAGTACTTTTCAGCAATTTTAACAGAAATAGATACCTGCTCTTACAGTCATCAGGGCTCTGGAAATGCCTTCCTGCAGTCTGAAAGTGTGTAAATTCCAGAAAACACATGGATTTCAGATGCTGCTGGAAAAATTCCTATCATCAGCTACTTTTAGGTATTGACTGACTACAAACTGACTAGTACTGTTGGTTTTGACTTCCTTTCTACAGTGTCCTTTAAGATATGAAATGCATATATCTAAAAAAATAGGTGCTGTGTTCTTTCAGTAAAGATTGTGGGCTAGAATGAATAATTCCATAAATGCCAACGCTGAGGCAACTGGAGAATCTGTAGGGGTATTCATCAGAGAATTTGCAGGTTTATGTGTTAACTGATCATTCTACTAAATAGCTATGTTACATTTGAGTTTACTCTGACTTGTTGCTGCAGTATCAGACACTCTGTCGCAAGGCTAGAGCGGAAAACACACGCATTACACACACACATACACACATGTACACACATACACACAACAAATAAAAAAAACACTCTGCATTTTGAAGTTCTAATCTACTAATCCCAGTTATAGAATAGAAAGTAATTACTTGGTTGCAGAAGCAAAATATGGTGAATGGCAAAACAAAAAGTTTTCTCTATCAAAAAGGGGACAGGGACCTGCTGATGCTTAAGTAGTGGCATTGATTAGGAGCAACTGAGTGACATAATGCTGCAGATTTTTTTTCTCTCTCTCTATTCTTCCTTTGGTCCACTCTTGTAGAGACTGTGATGGTCTCCTGTATCTTCTCAGTGGTGGCTCTAATTCCTCTAAGCTGATGAGGATCTCAAAGGGTAAGCACAGGTCACTTCTAGTTCTGTTGTACAATTTCTGTTCTGGTGTTGGGCTTAATGCCAGTATGTCTGCCACCCATACTTAGCACAAGAAAGAAAAAACAGATTTTAAGGAGCATGAAAATGTTTTGCTGGGGATGGACACTGTTGTCCCTAAGGCAGAGCTACCTCTGTTTCTGATTATGTCCTTAGTGTTTTCACCATACAAGGATGTTTATGCATGTTGGATGCATGGGTTTTGTTCTTTTTGTATTTCCCTGAAAAGGTCATCCCAGCTTTCAAGGTTGCATTCCTTTAATAATAGGTAAAACTGATTTTTTTTGGTGTTGATGTTTATACCCCTGGGGATCTCTGTTATCACTTCTATTCTCAAGCCCTCTCTGTCATCTTGTGCTTGTACTCTTGGAGGCCACTGCTACATAATAACAGTGACTATCCTGTCAACCACTAGTTAGGGAAGCTAGGGCTTGTAAGAAACAAGCTGTTGTCTTATTTTTTTTCTGAACGGACATCTGTTACGACGTAAGGTTTTTATCCACATACATTGAAATACACTCACAAAACTATCAGCCTTTTCAGAATATCAGAATCTTAATTTTGCAATTAAGACAATTTTATCTGACAAGAACATCAGTAGTGTTAGTAGAGGTCAGGAGATACTATGAAACTGATTAAAATTACAGTAATAGATTTCTATTCTTTTGACTATTACGATAACACTGGAATGAATTTGAACATGCATCTTAGCACTGTTACATCTGTTCCATTATGGTGATGAAACATTCTTAGTAGAGAGATACACCATGCTACGAAAAAATACCTCAGTGAAAAGACTTGGGTAGTCTTAAGGCTACAATTTTTTTTCTTTTAAGCAGAAGAATGCATCACGTTTGGACAACTAAGAATATTATGTATTTGAAAATGAAGCATAAGCATATACAAATAATTAAAGGCTAAAATAACTTTGACTAATTGGGGATATTTGAGGTCAGGTGAAAGATTTCAGGTAAATAGATTTTTTTTCTACCAAGAGTTTTAACAAGATAACATGAAAAATACCAAGAGTGAATACGTTGGGCTGACATTAGATAGGAGAGCAGTACTGATGTTGTAATGCATATAGTTAACATTTTGTTTTTCTGAAGACTGATCAGGGTAAAAAGACATTTTAAAAATCTATGAACAGTAGTAGTTAAGGAATCTGAAAAAGTAGGGCTCTGAAATGTAAAAGAAGACAGAAAAGAGCAAAGTAGTGATCCAGACAGAACCTTAAAGATGAAGTTTAAAACTGGTAATGCAGGAGTAGAACAGAATTTATATATAAGCATGTAGAATTTTTAAACTCTTGTACTATGGATAGAAGTATGGATAGAGCACGCAGTAGATTTAGAGAGTGTGTATAGCAGTGTGGATCCGGAAATGGAATGAAGGAAATCAGTACTCCTACAGGGTATTTGATATTCAGATTTGTATTTTCAATATGAAGTTCTTTAACCCTAATGCCCTTATTGTATCATGGAATTATATTCCACATTTCAGTGGAATGCTATGCAGCATAAGAAAGCACGCTTTTTAAAACCTGTACTTACTGAATTGAATTGTTATAAGAATTATGTCATAAACTTATAATCTCATAAGAATTACAGATTTCATGGTTAAGAATACTTGAAGTGCATAGAATTCCTTCTATCAGTTCCCAAGATCTGTAATAATTTTGAAAAATTATTGAAAAAATACCCTGCTCATGACTGCTGCCCCTTATTCTTAGAGAATAAGGCTATTCCATCTGCATTTCATTCCTCCCTGAAAAAAATGCCTTACTACTGTTGTTTTCTTCATTTTAGCACAAACTAGAAATACAGCCTTAGCGTAGATTTTTGTTCTTTTCTTTCAAGTTATAAGCAGCTAATTTTCCCTGTTTTCCCATTCTCTTGTTGGCTTGAGGTATTTTTCTAAAGTTGTACTGAAGTAAACAATCTGTGTGTAATAAATTGCCTTAGAGTAGTCTTAAGTCCACCTTACTCTGGTGTAAAACTCTACTGAAGTTAAAGAAACTGTACTGGCAGAAAGAAGTAATGCATCTTATTCACACGGTGTACCCTTGGCCAAGAATTTTATCTCTTCAAGTAACTCTCAGGGAGGAGTAAGGCAGGTTCAGACCTTATGAAGTGGCATGTGTTAATCTTCTCCAGTTAAAAACTATATTACATTTTGATTGGCATGTACCTCAGAGCTTACAACTCTTTTCTGCAGATGCTTTATTAAAAACCAATTAACTTTCAGTGTAATCAGGTATTTAACTTATCAGTTATGCAGTGAAAAATGTTGGGGGTGATAACAATGACAAACAGGCTCACCAACTAATCAGCTGTCTAATTAATTTGAAAGTCTTTCATGTTTAATAAAAATTATGCATAATATCAACTGTTTAAGGCCTGGTGATAAACATACCTCTAGAAAAACCTTTGGGAAGGTTGGGCTTGAAATATGTTCAAAAGGCAGTTGAAAGATGCAAGGATGCTATGGTACAAAACATTTTAGTGTCTTCTTTCTTATATAACCTTCCTCAGAGGTTAATAGAAAAATCTAGGAAGAGAAAATGATTTAACTGGGGTTCGTTAATAAACAACCTTTTCAATGATGTCAGAAGAACTGGTGTTCCAGAAGAAACCTGTACCCATAATTGGGGAATATTTAATTTTGTGATAATTCCAGAGCAGATTAATATTTTTCTCGTTATTTAAAAACACAATAGCTTTTTCCTCATTTCTTCCCAGGCAGGCAACTACTGGGCATAACTGGCAGGGTTTGGGCATCAGGGGCTGCAGGATGCCCTGTGTGGGAGAAAGTCAGGAACTGCCCTGTGCCAGTTAAGCCAGGACTTGGCAACAGATAGAAACAGCCCACTATGCACCAAAACTTCAGTCTGAGGAGCACACAGTACCACTGCTCAGCCATCATTGAGAAAGGGCAGTAGCTGTGGGGAGTAGAAGACATAAAAAGAAAGACGTGAGGAGGCACAGGAGACAAAAAAGGAGGTACATGAGGACATGTGAAGACGTATATTTTGCAGAGAAGGAAGTGAAGGATACACATAGCAGAAGACATTGCTGGTGATGCAGCTGGAGACACACTCTTGGAAAGGGACGGTCCATGCTGGAGGAAGTCTGAGGGACTACAGAGCAGGGACAACCCTGAGGTACTGCAGCCCATGGTGGAGCCAACTGCTGAAAACTATGGGAGTGGAGACTAGAAAAGGGGAAGGAGAGGTATTGAACTGAAGTTGAGCCTGTGAAGCTTGGGGGAAAAGGTGTTACCCTAGATGTCTGTTTAATTGTATGTGTTTTTTTCCTCAATACCTGAATCAGTAATTAAAAGATTAAGTTAATAGGCAATAAATCAAACTAAGTGAAATTCTCCAAGTCAAGACTGTTTTGTCCATGACAGTAATGGAAATAAAAATGTAACCTAACTTCAAAATCTTTTTTTTATTAAGTTCACTATCTCCTTTTCCATGTTAGCTAAACCAAATTAAATTAGCAAAATTTCTTTAGACATACTCCTTTATTATAGTGGTATTGTCTAAGCAGTTTGGATTGAGTATGGCTTCTGAAGGTGTTTTTTTTTCTTTTTCCTCTGGTTTGACTATGCAAGAATTTATGGTAGATATATGTATATTAAAAGGTATAGCTGGTGGAAGATGTGAGTGCGCATTGCTCAACTCGAATGTTTCTTGCACAGCCTGGAGACCAGAACTGTAGGCTGGGTGATCTGACTGCCTAAGAAGTGTATTAGGAACACAATACTTCGAGAACTCAAATACAAGCAAATGCAAGTCAGACAACTGAAGCAGGCAACATTATCCTGAACTGTCAATCCAGCCTTTCTTTAGGTTGCCTCTTTCAGAGGTTGAATGGATAGCTAAACTGCATATTAGTCACTGCTTTCCATTTCACTTTACATCCCTGGCTATTAAAAGAAACTGTAGAGGATTTTTACATTACCTTAGCAGAGACAGGGAATAGTAGCAATTTAGGTACAGGGTAAGTTTACCAGCAAGTGTGCATGTGGCTCAGCAATTGCTGCTGTAATGACAGCAGGTTCATGGAGAAGGAATGGTGGTTTAGAGATTAACTGGGAGTAGTAGCAGCTTTTCTTGTGACTTAAACTTACCTGTGAGTCATTCTTCATTTCGGAAAAGGATCTAAACCAAACACTAGACTACAGAGAAAGGTGCCTACAGCTAGCCACTGGGAAATGTAATTATAGGTTACTGAAAATTCTCCAGCTGTTCTAGTTATAAAGAATGGTTTCAGATATCCGCAGTAAAATAAAAATGCTGCTGTCAAACTACTGAGAGAAATTAAATGACACAGGTATCTGTGTTACGAAGGATTTTAACATGCAGCTTTTGTTTGCAAACACCTATTTTTCAAGGGACTGTTTCTCAGTTAATAATTTATAAAAAATTCAAAGCTCACTGATGAGAACTGTAGCATGCCTTTGTTAGGATACTCAGATGGGAAAGAGGTTTTGACTTTACTTTATATTCCTAGGAATTTATACACTTCTGTCTGACATTAAGCACATAAAAGAAACCTAGAACAGAGACCAGAACATAAAACTATCTTGACTGAATCTCATCTGGTTTGGCAGGTACCAGAACCATTTCATTTCCTTACCTCACAGAGTTTTTCAACCACTGAGTTGTTACAGTCTTATAGGTATGAAACCTGGATACTATAATTAGGAGGGATCTTAATATTTTCATGAGTTATAATCGGTTGCATTGGTTTTTAATTGCTAGGGATCTCAACAGAAAATCCTGTAGTAGGCTTGGATGTGTGCATGCATGCTTGCTTGTGCAGGCTTTGCACAGAGTAGATGTTTAAAAGCACAAAATCACACAGAAGAAGAACAGCATAGCTTCTTCAGGAACAATGATAAGAATATTTATGCACTCCTTTTATTGCTCGGCCCAAGTTGCCACATGCCTGTCTCTGAAAGCCTAGGGATAGCCCATGAAATCCTCTCTCATGGCTACTGCACAGAACCTTTTCATACACTTCGAAATCACAAGCTAGAGGGATGAGGTAGACCCTTTGTTGCTGTATAGAAAATACAAAGTCTGGACACAGATGTAACATTTCAAAACATGCAACTTCTCATTCACAACATAACAAAAAAGCAAATAAAGGTAACAGAGGTACATCAGAACTAAAAAAAATGCAAGAGTTGCTTACATTATAAATACAACCATCCTCTTGACCATAATATGCAAGGTTTTATGCCTAGACACATCCACACATGCACACATACATCTCCCCTCCCAGGGACAGTTTTCCCTATTTCTCTCCTGAACTGATGTTCTTTATTTGATACGGCGCGTTACTCACGGACTGTGGTCTGTATGACCCTAGGGAGGTTTGGCAGGATCTGCGCAGACCTGACACTCTCAGTGCTGCTTCTGATCTTCTCCACTGGGTCCTCTCTGCACCATTGCTTTGCTTTATGCCTGGTCCTTTCCAAATACAAATAGGAACCATTTGGATTACAAACATGATTCTAGGTGGACACTTGGTTGTTTCTATGCATTTTTTGGCTGTTTCTTGGTGATATCTCCCCATTTTAGTCTAAACAGTCAACTCTGTATCATTCAATCACACTGCTTTGTTTAGCAAGATCCCTTTTCATGTGAGAGCACAAGGACTTCTCCACTTCCATCCTCAGGAATCCTCTGTCTTTTCTTTTGCACCAATCTGGACATCACAACCCGCAGGAAATATACAATAATGTGCAAGTGTCCAAGTGTTTCTAGATTTAGGCAGCACTTGGCAAGGGCATTTCAAGAAGCAGCTTTGAAACTGAGGACCTCAGTTAGTTCTAAATCTTGCACTGGCTATCTATCTGTAGGTCATGTAGCCTTTAAGGTTTTTTATAATACTGATGACTTTAGAAATTCTTACCAGGCCTCATTTGCTGTAACTTACAGATACATAATAAAATAATCCAGAATAGTTTAGTCTGAATAAACATGACAGATTAAATGTACCAACTTGTTAGAAACCTCTGCTGAATTGCTAAAGGCATAGACTGTATCTTCCAAGTCCTAGTGTACTCCCATGCTGCTGGATGAAGCTGCTTCTGTTCAATTCAGTAGAATGCAAAGATGTATATTTTAAGTTTATTTCAATATTCATGATAGTATACTTAACATTCATTGACGTTTGTGGAGAGCTAACAAAAATGTGATGTAATTCTTCTTTTGCTACACATAATCTGTCTATTTGGATGGGTGTGGAGAACAAGTTTTCATACCTGAGCATCACTTGCAATTATTCTTGCTGTCAAGCCAGAATCTCACTCTATATAAAATATAAAATATAAAATATAAAATATAAAATATAAAATATAAAATATAAAATATAAGACCAGCAGGTTTAGAAAAGGCATAAGACTAATAGGCAACTTCCTGGTTTCATCTTACGGAAGACAGAGCATTTATGTAGGAATGAGTTGCATAAGAGTTCTGAGAGAACCTACGCTTAGGTTGTATGAGGACTTTTTGTAAGCTTCAGGAGAACATAATCAAGCAACCCCAAATTAGTTGTCCTTGTTTAAAAAGCATTGAATTTAATATGAGAAAGGTACAAAAATATCTGAATGCTTCTCAAACTGTTTAAGTTCTAGGTCATATGCTACAACAAAACCTCTCCAAGTCTGACAATGCAAAGTTGAAATAACAAGCCAGTTTCTCTTTTACTGCAAATAATTTTGCAATGCTTCAGGCAACTCTTCACTAGTCATTAGCTTAAATACTTAAAGAAAATCCCATTAATAATATAATCTTTATTTTTATTCAAGAGAAAAATTTCAATTTGTATTTAGTTATCATAACAGGAACAAATTCAGTGACTATAATTGCCCTTTTCTATGACTAAAATTTATCCTTAGAGCTATATTATGGAGAAGAAACAAAATCCATTTGCAATATAATTTTCAGATGTACTTCTTTTCTTTACTTTTCTTCTTTAGCCTTTTTGTCACCAACAAAAAAGCTTTTGCTCAGTAGATGATTTAACCCCTTTCTCTTGCTGACATGCTGGGCTGGCATGAATCTTTCAGCTATGCCAAAAAAAAGTGCTGGTTTTCCACTTGGCTCCCCTGATTCCTTATCTGAGAATTTCCTTTCAATTCACCAGGCCTTCAGTACACAGGTCAAAACTTCTCTTATTAATGACATAGACAGTGGGACTGAGTGCAAACTCAGCAAGTTTGCAGATGACACCAAGCTGAGTGAATCAACTGATATGCTAGAGGGAAGGGATGCCATTCAGAGGCACCTTGACAGGTTTGAAGAGTGGACCCTTTTGAACCTCATGCAGTTCAACAAGGCCAATTGCAAGGCCCTGCACCTGGGTCAGGGCAATCACCAGTATCACTCAGGCTGGGGGATGAATGGATTGAGAGCAGCCCTGCAGAGGGCTTGGGGATACTGGTAGATGAAAAATTGCACATGAGCTAGCAATGTGCACTTGCAGCCCAGCAAGCCAATTGTATCCTGGGCTGCATAAAATAAAATGTGGCCATCAGGCTGTGGGAAGTAATTCTCCCCCCTCTACTTCACTCTTGTGAGACCCCCACCTGCAGTATTGCACCCAGTTCTGGAGTCCAGTTCTCGGTCCTCCAAGAAAGATATGGACCTCTTAGAGTTGGTCCAGAGGAGGGCCACAAAAATGACCAGAGGGCTGGAACACCTCTCCTACAGAGAAAAGCTGAGAGAACTGGGGTTGTTTGGCCTGCAGAAGAGAAGGTTCTGGGGAGACTTTAATGTGGTCGTTCAATATATGAAGGAGGCTTATAAGAAAGATGGAGAGAGACATTTTACCAAGGCATGTAGTGACAGGACAAGGGACAATAATTTTAAACTGAAAGAGGGTAGATTTAGATTTGATATAAGGAAGAAATTTCTTACTATGAGGGTGGTGAGACACTGAAACAGGTTCCCCATAAAAGCTGTGGATGCTCCCTCCCTGGAAGTGTCCAAGGCCAGGCTGGATGGGGCTTTGAGCAACCTGATCTAGTGGAAGGTGTCCCTGACCATGGCAGGGGGGTTGGACTAGATGATCTTTAAGGTCCCCTCCAACCCAAACCATTCTATGATTCTATGATTCATTCTATGATTCTATGATTCTTACGTCAGTATCATTTATTTTAGCTAGTTGCATATTTGAGTTCTTTTATTTTCTAACAGATCAAGAGTGCAGCTAAATTAATAGTAACTGCAGTTGTTACTGCAGACTAAAATTACTTTAATTTTAATCTGAACTGCATTACAACTTGCCAAAGTAGGAGCAGGGAAATACAGAAATTGGAATAAATGTGTGATGTCAAGCATGTTTTACGTATAAATGTACTATAATGAAATTAAGAGTTATATTTCTGTCATTAGTACATAATAGTACTGAAATTAGGCCATGCTTCCACTGCTGTTATTCATGTTACTCAGACTTCTACTCTAGAAACATCTTGAAATTTCACGCAAAAAGTGTACATTTGCTCTGCTTAGTCAGGCATATGATGAAGTATTAAGATGAAAACTACCCTCTCCCTTCACTGCATTCAATAAAACTTCTGACTTTCAGCTTTATGCTCAGACCAATAATTGCTTCCCAGATCCTTTGGTTTGGACAGAAGTCATCAGAGAGATGGAAGAACAGTGACTATAATCAATAATGTGTCTCCCTACAGGTTCTTAAACAGAATCAGCATATTAATATGCTGAACCCCACAGAATGAAACACAAACTACACTTCTATGCTACAGGCTGGGAACCCTAAAAGTATATAGCTGCTCTGATCCAAAGATTCAAGGATATTATTATCAGTGTAGCCAGGATTAAGAAATAAAATAATGTAAAATGATGCTTTGCTCACTCAATATGCTTAGGCTGTGCTTTTCTGAAGTATTAAGCAGAGTTCTGTGTTTGTTTTTTTGTACGTTTTATGAAAATTTACACTGAATAATCATATACTGTAGCAGCAGAATGAGATTTCTTTTCCTGAGATACTAGTAGGAAAGATGCAGTGAGAACAAATGCTACCCAGTGTGAATATGTTTTCAAAATGCCTGTCACCACTAATTGGCGATTCTGCTGCTTGCTCAGGGAAAACTTTATGAGCATCTCAACCTGTTGATTAAGAAATCTACTGGGTATCTTGATTTAGATGGGTAGAGAAATTGATGTCAAGGGGGATGGGAAAGAATGGTCTGCCACACAGCCTGCCAAATTCAACTCAGTTCTGATTATCATCAGGAATAATAATGCACATATGTTATCTAACACTTATTTAAGACATACGCTCTTATTTAGATATAGAGCTTGCTGCTCAACACCTGTTTGTACTACTCAGTACCAGACTTGATAAAGTTATCCTAAAATGACCACTAAAAAAAAAAAAAAAAAAAAACCTGCAAAAGTTAGAACATGCAACTTAATTTTATTGATCAGAACAGGTTTAAAAGTTGTTTCAGCTGGTGTTCCTGAAAATCAAGTGTTTGGTTAAATTTGGTAGGCTCATCTTCATAGTTTTTCCATTTATTAGTGTCTTCAGATTCTATAGAAGAGGTATAGGACAAATGTAAAGTGTTACTGCTGTGTGTGATGGCAAAAGGGCATTTCCGATGCCACAACATCTTTAAGCAGTATGTGTAAAAGAAAGCATTGGAATTGTTCAGTTTAAAACAATGCCTTCTTGACAGTTCACCGTAAGATACATTTCCCCATTAAGTGGTGATAGCACTTGCCCTACCTCTGGCAAGTGAACAAGAACTGGGCTGAAGCAATTGCAGGCTTTCTGCACTTCGGCTGCTGGAGAATTCATTTATCTGAGAGGTGGCAAGTCCTCAGATCAACAGTGACACTTGCTTCAAAGACTATCACTTGTCAGCTTCAGGAAGGGTCCAGAGAGGGTGAGAAAAAAAAAAAAAAGAAAACACTGAGGAATTCAAGGAGCTGAACTGTATTGCTTTATACAGCAGCAACCTCTGTCATCAAATCCTTTCAGGCTCTTGTTCTAGGCTGCCTCCTTTTTAAGGCTAATTATAAGATATAGTTCAATTTATTATGAAGAGTAAACTGAAAGAAAACACACAAATTCATGTCAAAGTGTTTCTTACCTCTCTGTGTATATGAATCAAAGAGTTCCCTGTAGCATACTGTCAGTTTTGTTCTGTGAGATTTAGCTGCAGCCTGAAGAAAATCAAAGATTGGACTAAGTTCGGGTATTGGAGGAGGGAAGGGAAAGAGCTGAAGGAAGCAGTGCAAGAACCACAGAATCACAGAATGGTTGAGCCTGGACCTCTCGAGGTCATCTGGGCCAACCTCCCTGCTCAAGCAGGGGCAGCTAGAGCAGGTTGCTTATGTCTGTGTCCAGTTGGATTTTGAATATCTCCAGGGATGGAGACTCTACCACTTTTCTGGGAAACCTGTGCCTGTCTTTCACCACCCTCACCATATAAGTGTTTTCTTGTGTTCAGATGTAATTTCTTGTATTTCAGTTTGTACCCATTGCCTCTTGTCCTGCCACTGGACACCACTGAAAAGAGTCTAGTTCCCTCATCTTCATTCCCTCAAAGGCAGGTATTTGTATATGTTGAGAAGATCTCCCCTGAGCCTCCTCTTCTCCAGGCTAAAGAGTCACAGCTCTCTCAGCCTTTCCTCATATGACAGGTGCTTCAGTCCCTTAATCATCTTTGTGTCTCTTTGTTGGGCTCGCTCCAGTAAGTTCCTGTCTTTCTTGTACCAGAGAAACCAGACCAGCCCAGTCCTGGACACAATACCCCAGATTTGGCATCATCAGTGCTGAGTAGAGGAGAAGGATTATCTCTCTTGAGCTGCTGGCAATACCCTTCCTAATGCAGACCAGGATGCTGTTTGCTTTCTTTGCCCCAAGGACACATTGCTGGCTCATGTTTAACTTGCTGTCCACTGGGACCCTAAGGTCCTTCTCTGCAGAGCTGCTTTCCAGTCTTAATCTAGGTGCTAGATTACTTCTGCAACATCTCTTCAGTAATTTTTAAGTTTTTGGAGTTTTACTACTTACACAGAAATTGGAAGTGCATAACTGCCTGGACACTTAAGTTCTCGAATTTGGGAGATTGTAGGCACATACAAAATGCTAGTATTTCTTCTTATTCAGCTATGTGACAAGAGTTACTGATAACATTTCAATAACTCGTACTACACTAACTGAAACAATGTGAATGGACCATAGAAAGACTCCTTCCTGAACTGGAGAATGTGGACTTTTGGTGCTACAAGCTGCCTCAGTCAGGTGGGGTGTGTTATCTTAAACAAGAATTATAGTTCTTGTGCCTCATGCTCAAGAGCAACAGATTGCCTGGAATTCAACATATAGGGTTTGCATTTCCACATTTTTAAAAAGAACATGCACCAGTATGGCAAAATTTTGGGGAAACTGCAGCTGAAATCTGAGGATGGAGCAGGAAGAAGAAGAGGGAAGAGAATATGTCAGAATGTGTAGCTGAGCAGTCTCTGTGAAAAGCTGGCAATGTGCACAGCACCGGACGGTGTGAGGACATGTGAGCAATTGCCCCTAGAAACCTTTGAGTAAGTCCATTGTTTCAAAATTCTAAATTTGAGAATGACTGGAAGAAAAAAAAAAAAAGAAATTATATTTACCAAGTATACAGGGAAGCAGACATCTCAAACAGAATACTCACTCAAGTGTGTCTGGACAACTATTAAAACAATTTTATTTCTTTGGAGGTATGTCTAAAGCGAAATCAGTAAATGGTTGGGGGAGAGAGAAAGTTATTCTAAATTGACTGGTAGGTTATTTTGGTGAGATTTTGTACAGAAAGACCTTTAAAATATTACATGGCATGCACATACAATGACAATTTCCAGGATTTAATATGAATTTTACATAGAATTTATAGATGCTTGTGAAGGTGGGAATGTCAAGATCCCAACTTTTCTTTTGTTCTGCTGAGCAAGAAAAATGGAAGGGAAGTTACCTGATATTGCAGAGTTGTTTGACTTAATTCCTGTTGATCCCAAGAGCTTTTGCAAATTATGTGAAACTATAATCTCTTTAGGCCTTTTCTCACAAGAGATAATGAATGATGTCTTGCTCTCCTCCATAGATAACTTCAAAATGAAAATGATATGCAGCCTTTAACCATCTGTATCTATTCTGGTTTAGGCATGGAGGTTTTACTAGCAGAGGTTTTTTTTGCTGCTTTTTTGTTTTTTGGTTTTTGTTTTTTTTTTAAAGTTCTGTTTGCAGTCTAAGGAAGGAAAGGACTTTCATCATGAAAGACTGGGATGAAAACCATAAAGCAAGACAGTTCTATAAAATAGTTTTGTTAGCTGCACAGCATGCTTCAGAAAAGTTGTCTGGTTTTGGACTACTAACTTTAAGACATCATGAGATAGTGTAGAGGGAGTGGGTTTTTTAAGGTCAGGACAGTTCTCTATTTTTACCGCCTATGTAGGTAAACTATGTAGGTGACCTATGTTCTATGACCTTTGTTACCTACTAATCATGTTACGTTCATAATTTCTGATCACTAGTGTATTCTGAAGAAGACTTAAATCTCAACTGAAAGTTCCAATGCAGTAGGAGATCAAACAATGGAATTCTTTAACTGATTAATTCCTTAATGTTAACTAATACAATTTCTTGGATGAATAAATTAATAAATAATTAGTGATCTGGTTTCACTAAGCTTTCAGAATGAATTCCACATAGACAGAAACTAAGTAAAAAAAATAAACTTTTCATTACTGAGTTAGCCTTTTGAATATTCAGACTGTAGGCATTTCAGACATGAACTGTGCGGTGGCAAGTCTTTCATATCTGTACTGGGTCTGGCCGGGATGGAGTTAATCCGTATGGTGCCGAGTTTTAGATCTGTGACTAAAACAATGCTGGTAACAGACCAATGTTTTCAATATTGCTGAACAGTGCTTGTTGGTACGCTAGTAGGAGAGATAATTAGTTGGTTAAGAGTTAATGGTTATGCTGATTAATGATGATTAATGATTAATGATTAATGATTGATTAATGATTAATGGTTACACTCAGGTGTAGGACAACTCAAGCAGGATGTGTGTATCACCATTTCATTTTTCTCAGCAGCCCTGTTGAGCTTAAGTATATAGCTGAAAATAATAGCATTCTGTTGATACTTCATCTCTCTTTCAGCTGTTGTATACTGAAGTGTGCCCTTTCACAGGGTGTAACATGAAGAACTGAATTGTATTTCAGGGCCCTGCATGCAAGAAGATTTTACTGTCTTGGAGAGAGAAGTTTTCTTGATAGTTTTTCATCTACTGTGTTGTGGGCTGGCTGTTGCTATCTAATCTAAAATGGGAAGGGCTTGAAAACTGCTTGAAAGAGATTTGGAAACAACAACAACTTCAGGAGCTTGTGGCAAGAGTTATAGAATTTGCATCTGTAAGTGTGATAGAAAGATAAGAATCAAGTTTGTCCTAAAGTTATAACTGTTGTGTAACACCTAACACATTTAGTCTTCAGGTCCCTGGGTGGTCCATGAATTGCCTAGCTATTGTTCAGATAGAGTAGGCAGTGGGCTCATTTGACATAATGGACGGACTTCAGATAAGAGGACTGACTGAACTGCTAACTGGCTTCACAGGAAAGCATTTAATAACTGTTGCCGGAGCTCCCCAGGCTGAAATTTCAGACAATCACAGAGGTTACCCAGGAAGTTCCTAATATGCCCCAACTAAATAATAGGCATTATTGATATGCTTCAATCTGTTGATCAATATCCTGGGTTGACAATCTGACGATCCCAGCAGATTCCTGCTGCAGAATTGACCAAATAGTGCATAGGTAAGACTCTTGTAAGTAGTCAGTACAGACTGTTCCTGCAGATGCAGGAATAATCATATAAGGACACGTCATTTGTACATAGTAAAGAGGTGGTTTATACACAATTTAAAGGGAATAGATCTAATAGCAATGGACTGTGCATGTGCTGGCATGGTCCCAAAGGGATATTAGAATTCAGAAGAATAGGAGTTTGGGGGAGTCTTGTCTGATCCACCTGAAGATGCTGTTGCCAGGACCCTTGCAAAGAAGATGTCTGGTTGCCATCTGGACAGCGACTGATCATCTTGTTTGAGAGATATCATAACACGTGCAAGCATTACTCTACACAAAGATCACAATAAATTAGATTTTGCTTTCTTGCATTTTTAATGGGTTTGTGTTTTGGTTTTTTTTAACAGACTCTGTATTTTTGCAAAAAGTTATTAGTCCCTGTAAGCCACCAAAGGCAACTATGACAGCAGGTACAGTGGGAGCTGTTATCTTCATAGGAAGATTGCCTTGAAGAATCATCTTTATCACCTCCATTTCAAGATGGAGTTAATTTCTTGACCTGTGGGGTTATAGCGAACACCCATTCAGCAGCATCTGACATGTTTTACTTGCTTATAGCTGAGGCATGCACTGCAAATATGTTGGGGTTTTTTTTCCTTTTTCTTTAGTCTCATTGATAGCATTGTGCATTCTGTATTGCATATAGAATATATATGTTACACTAGCAAATGTCGGATCATCTCCTGAGCTTTTCTTTCAATTTCTAGTAGTGTCATGAGTTTTCAGTTTGGTATTTCATGGCACTTGAACTTGATGCCTAAGCATGTCTCCACCAGTTTGGTATTGTGTTCTTTTGTACCTCATCCTGTGCATGTCTGGAACTGTGTAATCCCATCTGGTAGTGTGACAAGATGTAGAAAGAAATATCCTCTCTGGACACATCTACATCTTGAGGATCTTGCCATGAAGGCAAAACAGAGATGTCATCTTTAAGATAGGAACAGTCACCTGCCTCATTTCATGACTGCTGAATTCCAGATCTGCCTCTTTCAAACCAGTCTCCTTCCATCCAGCTAATCTGGACAGGCTGGATTGATGGGCTGAGATCAACTGTATGAGGTTCAACAAGCCTAAGTGCCGGTTCCTGCACTTGGGTCACAACAACCCCATGCAACGCTACAGGCTTGGGGAAGAGTGGCTGGAGAGCTGCTTGGTGGAAAACGACCTGGGGGTGCTGGTTGACAGCTGCCGGAACATGAGCCAGCAGTGTGCCCAGGTGGCCAAGAAGGCCAATGGCATCCTGGTTTGCATGAGAAACAGTGTGGCCAGCAGGACTAGGAAGGTGATAGTGCCCCTGTACTTGGCACTGGTGAGGCCGCACCTCGAGTACTGTGTTCAGTTTTGGGCCCCTCACGACAAGAAAGACATTGAGGTGCTAGAGTGTGTCCAAAGAAGGGCGACGAAGTTGGTGAAGGGTCTGGAGCACAAGTCTTATGAGGAGCGGCTGAGGGAGCTGGGGTTGTTTATCCTGGAGAAGAGGAGGCTGAGGGGAGACCTTATCACTCTCTACGACGACCTGAAAGGAGGTGGTAGCGAGGTGGGGGTTGATCTCTTCTCCCAGGTGGCAAGCAACAGGACAAGAGGAAATGGGCTCAAGTTGTGCCAGGGGAGGTTTGGATTGGATATTAGGAAAAATTTCTTCACAGAGAGAGTGGTTAGGCATTGGAACAGGCTGCCCAGGGAAGTAGTGCAATCACAGTCCCTGGAAGTGTTCAGAAAATGTGTGGATATGGTGCTTAGGAACATGGTTTAGAGGTAGACCAGGCAGTTAGGTTAACAGGTTGGACTTAATGATCTCAGAGGTCCTTTCCAACCTAAACGATTCTATGATTCTATGATTCCGTGAGTTCCCTGAAAGGCAGCTGGGTGTACTCTTTGCCATGTTCTGCTGTGAAGGGACATAAGGCAGCTGGATTTACTCCTCCCTCTGGAGATACTTTCAGAATTTTTATGCTTTCTTCTAGACAAGGATCTTCATCACAACATGGCCTTCCTTGCAATGACATTCTTACATAGTACTTTTGACAACATGAGGAAAAATTTAGCATGATGAGAGATGAAAACAGTGTCATTATGGTAAAGTCTCTAATTAGTCCTTTATAATATCAATAATATAATATCAATAATATCAATAATATCTACCCTCTCTGGAAACATTTTCCTGTTAGTTCATAAGCAACAGTTATCAGCAGTTCATCTACTTCTCCAGTTCTCCCATATGTGACCAGAACAGAGTGGAGTTACTAAGCCATAAGTATAGGGTCAGTATTGTGTCGTTAGGATGCTTCAGAAACGTAGTTTACTCAAGACAGGCTCACTTTGCTTAGAGGCTAATAGAAAATACTGATATTTCTTGCCCTGTAGTATTTGTGTCCCACTTCATGCAATGAGTGCGGGACAGTTTTCTTAGAGTTATCCTATTGAAGAGGTGCTTCTGAGCAGCACAAAAGAGATTGGTAGGTCTAACTGACTGCATAATGAGTCAGGTTTGTCTCAATGCTTTCCTTTGTATCATCTGTATCTCCAGTGGCAAGTTGTCTGCCCAGATTTAACATTTTCAGATTTTCTATTTGGCACTGAACCTGTCTGTCATCACACTACAATCCTGTGGGAGCTGTGGGAGTGAAACAGACACTAAGCCTCTGTACGTCTGCTGACGTGCTTCCTCTGAAATCTAGAACTTTAGCGGAACCTAAAATTGTCCTGTGTTTCCATAACTCCCTCCTTCAGAAAAGTGGAAGATGGTGGGGCTTTTTTCCAGTCTCATAGAAAAGTAGTAGAAAGCTTCAAGGTGTTAAGGACATACGCATGCATAAACACACACATAGATATACATAAATATGCATATATGTTTATATTTAATAAATGTGTAACTATGTAATAGATAAGTATATAACTATAAATATATGCCAATAAGATAATAATATATAATATGTATAACAAATATATAACTTCAGACATTCTTTCCTGCTTAGAAGAGTTAATGAAAAGAAGATACTAGATTTTTCACCAGTAACATTTTATAATGTTGAAAAAAAGGTGTTTCTCAAAATAACCTTTTTCAATAAAGGTCTTTTTTTCCTCTGTGTATAAGCTCCTTAAAGAAAAAAAAAAAAAACTTAAATTCTGCCCTTTTTCTTTTGTCTTTTCCTGACCAGCGAATAATGTGATGAGAATAAGGGAAAATTTGGAGTGCTTTCCCCTATGCCACCTTTTTTCCTGATTTTTCCTTTTGTCTACTGCATAATTTAACAGCATCTTTTCAATGTGGGAAAAGCTATGAAAGTTAATATTTTGAGCATGAAAAGCACAGGAAAAAAGCTGAGAAGTTAGTTCCAGCATAGCTGTCAGTAACTGTGGACCACAGTATTGTCTAAAAATGTGAAAACTTAAAGTTACCTTGAAATTAAAAATAAAACTTAAGAATAGGTTTTACCTATCTTATAGACTGAAACCTGGAAATAGTTCTGTTTTCTAGCTCTACTTTTAGCCCTTATATTTTGATCAAATCAACTTCAGACACTTTTTTGCCTCCAGACATTTTCTGTGCCATTTGAATTACAAAAAGTGTGGGGTTTTTTTCCTTCACTAAAATTGCTGAATAAGCAGCTGCTTCAGAGATACTAAATAAGGATCACCACAGACATATAGCTTAGACAGCCTTAAATTTTTAATAATAGCAAAATCTCATTTTTTATAATATGAAAACTAAAACTGTATTCAGAATATCGCATACTCTTGGAAGTCTGTTAGGAAATGCTGAATACCAGTTGTTTCCAGCAATTAGAAAGTTGACTACTGTTTGTTTCCCTTTTGAAATAAAAACGCCGTGTCATTGATTGAAAATGTAAAAAGAAAAATAAGCTATTTCTAACAAATACAACTATTTCATGTCAGTTGTTGATAATGGTAATAGCCTAAGGAGTACTTTCCAGCCTGCTCCATTTAATGTGGTCTGAAAATAACATCTTAAAAAAATCCAACCTTTTAAAATTTATAAATTTTCAGAACACTTTTTCTCTCTATTCCATATCCAACTTTAATGGCAAATTCAATATGGGGAAACATCATGATATAAAACAGAAGGTAAGTTGATTTCAAATGAAAAGACCCCATAAAATCATGAAACTTAGTAAAGACACTTCTTTCTTACAATGAAACAGCGTGATTTTACGGTTGCTAGATATAGGCAAAAGTTCTGCTTTTCTTTCCTTTTTTCTGATTTATTATAATTAGATTTCCAATACAATACTAAGGTTCATAAACATATTGAAAAGGATATGGTTATGTTTAGCATATTTGGGGTATTCTATGACTTCAGGTAAAAACTGTTTGATTTTAAGATGACTTCAGATTCACAGTTTGGAATAAGTTAATCTCCACTTTGTAAAGCTCTCTTGTATTTCAGTGTAACTGAAATTTGCTTTTTCTTGCACAGTAGGTGTCCTTTTCCTTTCAGACTACAAGGTAAAAGCACCTCAGCCCCCTAGAACAAGGTTAAAAGTTGAACCCAGTTCATCTCTATGCTGCCTATGAACAAGCAGGCATCTGTCTTATTTCCTCAGTTATCTCTTTTCCAAGCTGAATGGTTAGTCTATTTTGTTCTTAAAGCAGAAGCCATTTCATATACTTCATATTTGTCATAGACCTTTTCCTAATTTCTACAAGTTCTACTGTACCTACTAGTTCTACTGCATCTTTTCTGTGATGTCATCCTAAAGGGTGCACAAAATCCAGACACTAGCATTGCATGGGCTCATGCAATAGCAGAATGAAGTTTTCTTTTGTTCTGTGTGTATTTCCTGTTAATTCCTGGGTTTTGTTGGCTGTGTTGGGACTTTTTTACAACAAATGAACAACAAGCCACATAACCTCAAGTCTGTTTGAGTTGTTATGGTCCGTTCACAATCCATCTGTGGCATATATGTTAAATTTTATCTGCTGTTTTACTGCCCAGTCACTGAGTAAAATTGGCATGCCCCAATAGCTGGAGGTGCAAGTATTCATTTCTTGGATTAGCTTTAGCATTATCAGCATTTGCAAAAAGTCTTTATATTTTAGGCTTCAATTTCAGTGACCTAAGTGACTACCATTTACATTCTTTTACCAGGACTGATTTAGCTCTTACTTTATGGGAAGAGTATGATATACCTAAAAGTTATCACAGACTTATATGTCTTAAGGAAGATAATGTATAGTTAGTGCATTCAATGCATTTGATGTCTTCTTGCTTCATTCATTATCTTTTCTATGAGTTGAGGCAACAGTCACACAGAAAATTTTGATATATTCTTATTTAAGTGTTCATATAAGGCATATTTATAATAGCTAAATTACAAATTAAGGCTGCAAAGGAAGCTTCATCAGTCAAAAAAAAAACCAAAAAAAAACAAAAAACAAACCAAACAAACCAAAAAACTGTTTTGAATGAAGTGCTTCTCAATCTTCTTTTTATTGCAAGAAAAATAGGGTTCTCTCTCCCATCTCTACTTCTTGTCCTGAAATTTCAAGTCAAATAGCTGACTGCCCAGATTTCGCTTTCAATAATGTCAGTCAGTCACACATTTACTAACAAAACAGGTTTTCAGCATAATGCTGAGTTTGAATGAATATTTTTGCATACAGGCAGGAAAAGAAGGAAATTCCATCTCTGAAAAATCCATTCATAGTTGAAAATGTAATTCCTGACAATTGTAATTCCTGTAATTTAACCAAACCCAGAAACATGTTGGAAAATATGTCATTCTGTGTTTGCACATCTCATCTTCTGTATTGCCTGTTTCCATCCCTCTTTATTGCTTGTGTCCATCCTAGAAATTTTCTTCTTCTGCACTGACATAGTGATAGCATGACTGTCATTGTGTTTAGTTTGGATTACCCATACATCTAAACATACAAAAGTATGTGAGTTCTTAATTTAAAAAGTCAGGAGAGTGGGTATGTAAATCTACCTGAATAAATTTAATATTCAGAACCTGCAACGAATTCTGTTATTCTGGTAGCAAAGTCTGTATTTCAAAGAACTAGCTTTCTGGTTAGTGTTCCAACCTTTACCTTTCAGAAGTCATTAGTCTTGAATAACTAAAATCACTGACTAAGCATGGCAAAATCTGACCTTGTGTAATTATGGCTTCTGTCCTCTTTATTCATACTGAATACAATTCTTTACTTAGCTTTATTCAAATCAGTAATACCCTTTCTGCTTACAGTATGTATGCTGAAGAGTAAAACAATATGATCTGGACTAAACATCTTTTAAAGACACATCCATCGATTATTTGGGTGGTACAAATCTGACTTGTAATGTATCTCAGAAAGCACACTCGTGTGTGCTGGAAAGCCCTGAGAAGTTTGGGTTCTTTTTATGAGTTTTGCAAACATGTCTTTTGGGTGTTTGTATGTTTGGGGGTTTTGTTTGTTTTAGCATAGTGAAGAAGTTAACATTGTGCTTCAGAATGAACAAAAGGTATTTTTTAAAAACATGTTGGAATTAGCCTTAAAAAAATGGGCTTTTAAAAAGTATCTTAAGTTCATATAGTTATTGACATTCCCAGTAGTAAAGACAGGAGAAAGAAAATTGAGCAGAATCCTGTTCTTTGACTGGTAAACAGTGATGGTCTGATTTACTGACCTTATTCTTTATCTCAGTTGGAGAGATAATGGAGTGACTGAAATATATATTATCAAGATCATCCACTCTTCCTGTTATAGGAATAACTGTTTGTCAAGTATTACTTGACAAAGTGATAACATCTATCTCCTCCCCTAGACGTTAATACAGCAGTGGCTGATAAACCATGTATATTGCTTCTCCATCCAAGACGGAGTCTAACTGAACAGCAGTGTAACAAAAGTATCCTCAAAAAAGATTGAGGTTTTACTAACTTCTAAAAAGAGTTACAGAGTTCATATTTCCTAGCACCTGGAGCAGCCAAAGAGCATCTTTTAAATACATATCCTGTCAGTTATCATCTCTTTTCTCATTATGCACACACACAATCTCTCTCTTTCTCTCTCTCCACCCTGCCCCCCCCCCTCCCCCCCCCCCCCCCGTCTCTCATATGCAGAAAAGTCTTTGAACAGAGCTGAATTGCTGTATTTAAAGGTCAGAATTTTGTTGTTTTGGATCCATAGTGTTGCCATGCTTAATTACTATACAAGCACAAGAAATACTTTAGTGGGTTGGGTTTTTTTTCCTCCTTGGAAAGTCTAAAACAGTGTTAGGGGCTATTGGTTTCTCTTAAACCAGGTTTGAATTCTTATGGAAACGTGCTTGCATGCTTTCTTTCTCCACCACCCTTCCCCCTACTTTTCTCTTCTTTCCACACAGACTGTTTTGGATAGATAAGACTATTCTGAAAGTGTTCTGGAAAAGCATACTAACAGTTCAAGTGGATGATACTAGTTACTGATGAAAAGGGAGAAATCTGTGGATTAAAAGATGATTTTTTTTTCTACCGTGCTGTTTATAGACATATTCTGGAAGTGAGTTGTGGTGTTAAGCCTGCCGAGCTTGAAAAATAAAAACCAAAAATCTTAAATTAACCAGCTTGGATTTACTCCCACCTTTCTATATTTGAAATTTCATATAGACTAGCACTATAAAAATGTTCTCAGGTGGTAGACTGTTTAGTCATAAAAACTGCAAAACAATAGGTTCTGAGGGATAGATAGATTCTTGGAAGGAAAAAAAGTTTGTATTGGTTCAATGAACATTTTTTCTTCTACTTTAAATGGAACTTTTCTTATTTTTGGCTGCCTGTAATACAGTCCAAGAAAAAGAAGAGCTGAAGTGACAGAATTGTTAATAGAGATGCTCGAATCCTAACTCAGTAATTTGCATTTATAGCAGAAAAGGACTCCACAGCTCAGATCCCCCATCTGGTTATCTAGAGAGAGAGATCTTCAGTCTCATTATAGGTACTGGGCAGTTTTTCTTCACAGAAATCTTCAAGCTGGTGTGAGCTTTTTCTAGAATGAATTATTTCTGTTGGACAAAACCCTTCTTTTCAGACAATGATTCAGCTTCTGACTGGTAACTTTAAACTATTTTAGAATATAACATGATTTTTTTTTTCAAATATTGGTGTCTAAAGATAAAGAACTAAATCTAGGCTGAGCACATAAAAGATACAGATAGATATATCAGAAATTATATTCAAGCAAACCCCACCGAAGTGTGTGGGAACCATTCCATGCTCCTGACAAAATGTTACTTTTATTTCAGTGTGTAGTTCTGGCTTTTTTTGTTGAAATTATCAATACTTCCAGGTTTCAAACATAACAGTGTACACTCTGATTGCTCCTGAAAATCAGTCTGTAATTCAATTTACTATGATGACTTTATTTCCCACCTGCAAAAAACATAGTATACTTTCTTATTAGGGCTTTTGTGAGTAGTTTATCTGGTGTTTTTCAAAACATTCTCACTGCAGCCACAGTTTTCCTCAACACAGAACAACAAAATAATACATAAAAGTCCTCTATGGGTACCCAAAGTTAGAGAAATAAGTCTGGGCAAGATTACTCAATATTTGTTTCATTAATATTTCATTTCTATGCCATTGTTATAATTCCCACAAACACACCCCAAGCATTGAAAAGAAGCATTTAACTGCTTTAATCTAGAGAAGAAAAATGAACTGATGATTTCAGCATTATCACTTCAATCACTGCTATATATGCATAACTTCATGACCTAACACGTAAGCAGTTTACACTAAGGACATAGAAATAGTTACATAGTGTACATTTGTATTCTAAAACTCTAATTTCAAAGTAAAGAGAATTTCCATAGAGAATAATCTCAATTATTATTTTAAAAGAGCCACAAAAGGTAACAATTTACACCAAGAATCTGAAATCTTCCTCATACTTTTAAGCACATAATTGTAGTAAAGCAAAAGAGTTATGAAAATAATTTGCTTTATGAACATTGTAGGATGAAATGATATGCAGAGATATGTTCACATAGGTCTTTTTACTAATTATCAGAAAGAAGCGTGCTGAAGGGTGTTAGGTTATATGATAAAAAGCTTGTTTCCATACACACAAAAGAGCAGAGAGGAATAGTGGCTGGTGGGGAACCCAAATAATCCCCTGCTCCAGCTCCTCCCAGGCCCATCACAGGAGCCATCACTCCATCCAATGCCCATCTCCAGACACACAAAGGAGCACAGAGGCACAATGGCAGATAGTGGAAACCCATTAACCCAGTCAGAGTAATGGGCATGCTGTCTTGACTGCTCCAATGGCTATCCCAGGAGGGACATCAGTCCCATAGCCTGGGCACGACATCCATCGCCATGAGTCAATGGGAGAGGCTGTCATGATTGCTTGACAGGCTGAGGGGAGTCATTGCCTACAAGACCATCGGACACATTACAGGATGGAGTGAAAGAACATTTGAGGATTGCAGAAGACTTACTATGGGATGTTTAGGAGAGGAACCGAAGGCAAGGGAAGGGAGGGATCAAGGTGCTTTGGAGAGTAACAAATGTGGGAAAATAGACGGATAAGGGGATAAAAGGGGATGGTCATGTAAAAAATGTCAAATTTTAGAAAACTAGCTGTACCTCAAATAAGTATAATTCATAGACTAAAAGACCGCATCTATTGAGTTATCTGTGTTTGCAGGGCAAAGAAAGAAGGCAAAATAATGAAGAAATCTAAAAAAAAAAAAAAAAAAAAAAAAAGAAAAAATACAATCATCTGCCTCATTTCTAAAATTGGTAAGACGGCTACCTTTCCCTTTATTGAAATATTATTTTACTGTTCTAAGCTATATTTTTTCTTGCCTACTTTTGGATTTTCAGTCCTATGGCAAACAATTTGACCTGAAAAATAATAGATGCTGTAGAAAGAATTTTCAAATATTCCAGTATGAACTTGAAGGGAAATAAATTTTGACATTTATTTGAAAACATTTTTTTTTGCTTCCAGAGGACAGAAAATCCTACTGTCCCTTAGATTTTGGGCTTATTTCAATTTTTCATCTTGCTTTAATTTTTTATTGCAATTCATTGGATATAAGGAAAGTGTATTCTTAGTACACAGTATAGTTTCTTCTTATAGTTGTGCTTCATGATTTTATTTTATTTATTTTTAAAAAAAGATTCAAATGCTATCTCATCCCAATAAGATTTAATGTTTTATTTGTATGGAAGAGGAATTTCTTTGGAGAATAATCTATGAAAAGTCTGACTAGAACATTTAAAGACAAAAGCATGGTTTTCTATATGAATAAAGTACTTGGTAAGATACTTTCCCAGTTTCCCAGATAACTTTTCTGGACTTGTTATTAACCTTATATATTATTTAATAATTACTACTGGAAATCATGAATGGCACACTGGCCATTCACCTTCTATACTCCATTATAGGTTTTCCAGACCACAAATGTCTTTTTTCTCAGCTCTTAGCTTTTTGCAGAGAACATAAAAATCTACAAAAAGTAACTAATTTTCCAGGAAATGTCTGAACAGTCTGATTCACTAATTTCAAGTTTCTCAGGTTGTTTTTCAGAAAACATGTTATTGAGGAAAGATGGTTGTATTGTTTTTCATCTGAAAGCAATAAGAAACTGTTAAATTGGATGGGAGGAGGATTACAGTGACTGGACTCCTGAACAGCTATTACAATAGAACATGATAGTAAACCTGATGCTGGCTAAATGCATGAAGACCTGCCCTTTGGCCTTCAGGAAGATAGCAGAGGGAATTAATGTTGGTTACCTTCCTTTCTAATCAGACAGCCCTGGGCAGACCTTTACCGACTGCTAGGTGAAAAAGTGGTTAAAGATTTGTTTTCTTAGAGTGACTTTTGATATAGCTGGATCAGTACTCTTTCTGCATTATATTACATTAAAGGAATTGTACATAACCAGGATCACCTCTCCAATGAAAATCAAAAATATAAAGGCACAGAATGATCACTGCCACTGACTGAGGATGCAAACTTATTTAGTCTCGTGGATTTAGTCAGAGACAAAATGTCAGGTCAGTACTTGTAAGCACCACAAGTTCCACAATATCTGGAAAACCAGCTAGTTCAAATACAGTTATGACAGTCTAAACTCCCCATAAATTAGTTAAGTACTGTAGCCCTTGGCAGGAAGAGTGATTGTTATCTATAGTGATGTAACAGCTTTGCTAAAGCATCACTCAGCATAGGTCCTATTTAAAAATATGGCCAATAGATATAATATCTACACAAAAATATACTAACAAAGTTGAGAGAATGGTGGAAAATGAACAGCCCTGCCAAGTAAGACATAGAGGTAGAAGTAATAAGGGAGATATTTATTTAGTACAAAATGACCTGAAGCCATGTGTTAGGTATGCAATATAAGCATCCAGATCAGGATGCAAGCATCATTTAATAAGTAGATTACCATTTAAAAAGGGATAAAAAAATATCTAAGCATTCTGTTATTATAGTGTTAGAGTCCTCATAGTGTTGTGCCAGTGTATTGCCCCTAGAATACCTCCATTAACACTTTGTTTTAATGCACATATTATGATTAGGCCATGTAGGCAATTAACCTGTCTCTGTCTTTGCTGCTGAATTTACCAGGCTAGTAACAATGGTCAAACTTAATCTGACTCTCTTAAAAGCAAACTTGGAACTTATAATGGGACATAGTTCTTTCCTCCCTTTCTTCCTTGAAAAATTTGTGATAACATTTATAAGCCAGACTTATTATTAAAAACCTGAATGTTTGAGCCGATGCTAACCTGAATTTTATTGGATTTGGTTTTGGTGAGGAATAGAGGAATACTCATACCTTTTACTCTATACTTCATAATGTAATCACAAAGCTTTAGATATAACCTATGAGTTTGTTCTGGTGAATGCCTAACATCTACCTTAAGGAATTCTAAAAAATTGTTCTCTTGTCTGATAAAGGCATTTTCCTCATATTTGATTTATATTTTCACTACATAGTATGGAATATAGGTCAACACATGCTATACAGTCGGAGATTGTGTTTTTCAAATGTAACTGTGCATCACTTTACTGAAGCGAAGCGTTACAGCTAAGTGTTCCTGCTTCCCATATCAGTACTATCCTGAACTGCTTTTATCTCCTAAATTTTGTAAGGTATTATAAAATTTATGTCTTGTACCACTACATTATATAATTTTCTGCAGTACCATCACTTCAGAATTGCAGATTTCCTCACCATAGGATAAATCAAAGGTATTTTTAAATTAAAGACATACAGACAAAATAATGTAGAAAACTAAGGCAAAAAGTATCAGTTCCTGAAGGTGAGTCCCTGAATAGATGAATTAGTTTCGAAGTTTACATATGAAATAAAAAATTGTCATTAAATACTCTGTCACTTACTTGACAATTTCATGGAACACAGACATAACAAAGCACATGATCTGAGCTACTTTTTGAGAAAATAAAATAGTTGCATTTCTAAGTGACTCAAACAACAAAAGTGTCTCTTTAATGCAATGAAGTACTGCGTTTTGTTTAATATTTCTAAGATGAGTATGCCTATTTGGCTTTTGACATAAAATGATAGGGATGACACTCTTCTGACAGCCTTGAAGTGCAACTTGTTGGTGGCTTTTCATTTAACTGAGAGTATCACAGAGAGCTGTGGGAGATGACAATAATAGGTTCTTGTTATTTTTAGCTTAAAAGGGTGACGTTATTGTCCAACTCTATCAATCACTTGTATTTTAAAGCTATGTTCTGTAATGTTATATGTGTGATAGGACTAACGAAAGAGACAAAGTGGTATAGATAAACTGGAAGAATTTAATAAAGTAGTTTACACCAGACAGTATACTGAACTGCTTTAGCATAACTCATGTATTTGCTGCAGTTAACCAATGAGAACTTAAAAATCCAGTTTCAGTGGATGAAGGGATGAATATCCCTAGATGACATGTGAGAATATAGACTATAGGTATCTTAGCAACAGCACCTGTAATTCTTAGTAGTATCACTTTCAATAGCCTTTTTCTTGGGTAAGACAAAAGGAAAAAATTTTGCAAGCAAATTTTCTTTGATACATAGTCAAATACTTAATGAATGTTAGGAGGGGCCAAATCCAGCAGCCCAATGGAGGTGAGGCTGCTGCAGCTCCATTTTCCAATCTGGAACATAATTTATAAGACAGACATTAACATTGCCATCGAAACTTGAGAGATCTCTTAGATCTTCTGGGTTCAGACTGTAGCCCACAGCTTTGCATTTATGTGTGGATAAAAGGAGCAAACTCTGCATGTCTTGCATAATATTTATGGATACTTTTGGAAACTTAGATTCTCTCCTTACTGTTCATTTGTATCCAAAAAGGTTACTAATGACCAGTAAGAAGAGAGTCTGAGTTTCTTTCTGATGCTTCTGTGCTGATGAGTAACTGGTAGAAAGAAACAGAGAAGGAGAGTGTTTACAGGGTGTTTATTCATATGTTAATGTCCACTGCTCTGGTGGGTTTATAAAAAACATTTTAAGTTTTTTGTTTATTTCTTTTAAAATTAAGCAAAACACAAGGCCAAATAATCTTCTTTTTGTCATTATAGCAAGTTCAGTCTGATTTAGTGAAGTGTTCTCCTTTCTCTGCTTCAAATTACAGTGCAATAAAGGTAAGCATAAACAAACTGCTCATTTTCTCTGAGTAGTTCTTCAAAGCTTCTGCATTCTTTTCTCTATTTAAGATAAACATGGAACTGTCACAATGTTTCTTCAGTCAATTATTTGTACCTTTGTTTCACCCATTTACCTTTTAACTTGCCATATGATTAAAGTATTAGGTTAATGCAATGAAATTAAGTTGAATTTGTTATTTAAGTGGATAGTATTTATCATGTTCCTGACCAATCTATTTTGGTTCTTTTTTCCTCTTTTAAGTGTCCTAGTATGTCCTCTTAGCTTATTTTTGTTCTTGTTCACTCTCAAAAGCCTTAGCAAACTCACGTCATTTAGTCCCTTGGAAATTTCAGAATCCAAGCACTTAGTTTGAAACACAAGAACAGTAGGATTGTTAGTTTATTATAATTTGCTCAAGCAGGTCTGAATTAATCTAATAACAGCATTATTCTTCTCCTGCTCAGCCAACTAAAGAATTCCATAGTTAACACTTTATCTTACACCACAAGAAACAAGAGTATATTTCACTTACTTCTTCCCTTCTCACAGAGCAAATTGCAGTTTCTACCCAATGCTTCAAACCTAAATAAAAATTCTACTGCCATCTCACATCAAATTGTGAGGCTTTACCCTATTAAAATAAATGGGACTACTTAAAATTGTACTCCAATCAGTAGGGTCTAGCAGTGTTACTATTATACAATGACAAGTAACAGTGCTCTTTGTTTTTAGATGGCTTAAGAAATAGTTCAGTGCTACTGGAAATCTGGTTGGGATGCTCAGTGCTCTGTTTTTTTTTTTTTTTTTAGATGTTATAAACCATCTTTATTCTAAAACAACTGGAAAAGTGGGGAGAGAATTTTTTTCTCTGTATTTGAGCTGCCAGCTGAGGTGTCTTGACCAAACCTGATTTATTTTGCAGTATTATAAAAAGGAATGGAACTTGACATAAGGCAGTTATCTCAGTGCTTCTAGACTGACGATGGTGTATGGGTTGGATTTTTTTTAGCATGAGGTTTCTACAAGTCTGTTCATATCCATGAGAGGGAATGGGAGCGAAAAGAGTGATATGTAACCTCAGTGGTAACAGTAGAATTAAAGTCAATATCCTCTTTTAAAATCCCTGTATATTTAGTTAAAAAACAGGAGAGCTGCTGATCACTCAGGTGGCATTGTTGCTTGGTAACATTATAACTACAGAAATATCAGTCTGAAATATCTTTTTATCTGAAATTCCTTGCAACAATGAATTGATATCTCAGAAGACTTAAAATTCATCCAGTGAGTTGAAATCCATTTTACACACTTTAAAAAATTCATAAGTAAATTAAAACATCATAAGAAGTTAAAAATTTCCAAATCACATATATTCTTACTGAATCAGTTTTGGTTTAAGATGCCTAAATTTTCTGGAGAGGGGTATGTTTTGTTTTGTTTTGGTCTTTTTTTCTGTTCACATGATGAATTGACTTGTTTAACATGTACTATAAAACTCTACTGTATATTAATATGCTCTATATAACTCCACATTGTTCTTTGGAAGGGAATTAGAAATACTTAATAGGGAAGACTTCTAGAGGTGATGAACTTATTTTAAACATTTGTGTATTTAAAGTAGAAAACAGTCTGTATTGCCTCTGTCTTTCAGAATGTAAAATTGCAGCTCAGACATATTAGCTTGTGGATAGCCTTGACTTCACACGCAAACTCCAGTTTAGGAGTGGTAGTCTTGCAAGCAGTCATCACATATTTCCAGTTCTACTTTCTGAATCAAAAAAGCCTTCTGACAGTTATCAGTTAAATTATACAGCATACTTCCTCAAATAAATATCTTCCTTTTTTTAACCAAGTTTAGTTCCAGGGCCGAGCAAAATATTCATTTTCCTATATTGAGAGAAATAGGTTGCTCTTTTGTGTCATTTAAACTGCTGTGAACTTAAATAAGCCCTGAATCCAACAAAGTAAACAAATCTGAAAAAAATCTATTTCTCCAACATTTCTAAACACTGTGCTAAATCACTTATCACAGACCAAGCCAATGCAGATCACAATGAGCTGCACACCGTAATGAATGGCTTTTCTATTCCTGGCGCTTTCCTTATTGAGTGGTTTTGCTCAGGAGGCAAATCCATTAGGTACTGAAATAAAAATGTTTTCTCATGATACTGTCATGGTGTCTCTATGGAGACAGGCAGCAGCAGCTTTGTCTTCTTCATACATTTTGAAAGACTGAGAAAGAAAAGAAAATGTCATTAAACAACATGCATAAATATGGATTTTTATACCTTTTTATCATATCATACCATATCATAAAATGAAGCATCTTGTGCTTTTGAATCAAATGCTAAAAAAATAGCATAGCCAATTAACTGAACAAAGAGGTCAGATGAGAAAAATGCCTCTGCTATATAGTTTTAGACTTTTGACTGAAAGAACTGGAAGATAATAATAGAAAGGTAATAAAAGCCAGAACTTTACTTCTATGATAGAGATGATTGGCAAAATTCTCTAAACACAGTGTTAATTTAATGACATTCTGCACACAGGAATACAGGGCAGATAAAGGGGTTTCTGATGGTAATATGTGATTTGTACATTTGTGAATGTTCAGAGAAAAAAATTAAATTGAAAGGCCGTAATTTGTTTTCCTGAAGGGCAAGAGGCTGAGAACAAAGTCTTTGTTCAAATCAATAACTGGGGAAACAGAAACAATCACTTCTTAAAGGTTAAATGCAAACATTTTTATTGTACATTTGTTCCTAACATTATCACATGTTCTTATGTTAAGCATAAGCTATCTTCACAGTGATCAACTTCTCTTTAAGTATAACACTCTTTCATCCATAGCTTTTGCACATAGAAAAGAAAAACAGAAGTTCTCTGTTTAGGTCCAGTCTGTCATTTTTTTGATAATTTTTGCTGGCAATTGCTAATTTTTCAGTACCAGAACTTCCTGAAGATGGATTAATTTCTACAACCTTTTTCTGAAAGGGTCTCAGCTTTTTCTCATATAAGCATAATATAAAATGAATATATAAGAATTCACACTGAGAGATATAGAAAGCTGGTTTCAGATTTCTACACTGACGGCTGAATCTGGGACTTCAAGATGGGTCTTCTGGCTGGTCTACCACAACTTGCAAGTGGAGTACCCCTTAGCTGTTAGGCTGTTGGGTTTTATGAGGTGCAACATTCTCTCTATTGTATTAAATGTTTTGTTTTGTTTTGTTTTGTTTTCAAAAATCTTAAGCAGTTTTTAAGTTTCCTCTAAGAGTGATATGGGAAAAATATTGTGAAAGAAAACCTGTCTTTCCAGTACTTAAAGGAAAAAGAAGCAACAGACTGTTCAATAACATGGTGGAGTACTTTACTGTAGGAGTCAGTCCAAGTTGATACTGTGTATTTACTGACTGAAAAAGAGGAAAGATGAAACTGGAGAAATTATCAGCTAATTAAACAGTATCAAACATAGGTACTATTTAACCTGATTGAGATCTTTAAACTTATCCTTTAATTCACATTGGATGTCTGATTTTTCTGTGAGACAACTCTTCAGGTGGGGAAACCAAAACCATCTTCACAGTAGAGGAAAACCCAGACAAACTGGAAATGCTATGAGAAGATCAGAGCTTTTTAACAAAGGTTCATCTTTGAAGTTAATCACATAACTTTAGGAGTGCAGAGGTTACCTTGCTATTCAACTTTCAAATCTATTAATGTCATTGACAATTGTCAAGATGTAACACTTGCCTTTTTGCCCTTATTGTCAGCTTAGAGTGGTAACAGACCTCTTCATTAAGTGCTTTCTCAGCTTACAGATTCAGTATTCACAGTAGAAAAATTATTGAAATTAAAACCACCAGCGTAAGACACATGATTTGCATGAACTTTGTAGAATGAGGTACCCAGAGAACAGAACAGGAGGTTGCCTAAATGCAGTCAAAAAATCTCAGGGCCATTTTCTTGACAATAAAACATAATGGAAGGTTTGCTAAGACTGTGTCATGAAACTGAGCATTCATGTGTACGCATGTATAGACACATATGCACAGACACACACATTGCATGTTCAGACTACAAGACTTGATAATTGGTTCTTTGAAGAAATATTCTCATCGTTATTGATAATGTATTTGTAAAAATAAACATGTAATAGAATAGTAGCACGGGAAAACAATGTACTCAGCTGTGTATAGGAAAGGACAGATTGAACTCATCATGTCTGGGATCCATTAAGGTGGCCAATGTGACTACGTACCTAGCTGAACAGTTCAGGTTTTGTTCCTATGCTATAGTAGTGTCCCTTGATATGACAGTGACTTCTGTTGATGCAGAGGTTGCTGATATATATCAATTCTAGGTTGTGGAAGGAAAAAAAAGTAATTTTGTTCTTGGTCCTGTGAAGGTTTCTGTGGGTTTCAAGGCCGTGTGGGTGGATCAGCTCTGTCACACATCCAGTGAGGTGATGTGTCATTTATAGAACAGATTCTGTCTGCCATCTTGCTATGGAAACACTATCTTAGGTACATTTCCTTGATAAAAGAAGTTTACTTGACAGAGAAGACACTTCCATAAACTATAGACAGGTAATCTGACAATTCACTGCTGCTAAAGGTCGTGTTTCAGTTAGTCTTTCTCTAACAACAGCCCTGCATTCTTATTGTGTTTTGTGCCAGCTTCTTCGTATCTTAGACACTTTCATGACTGTTTTAATATACTGTTATGTAGGGGAAAAATTTTGGACTGTTTTCTGTTGAGATAATGTTAAGGCAGCTTACAAAAGGGCCAGAAATGTGCAGAATATGGTTCAAGGTGAAGGGGAGGAGGGAGAAGTGTGAGGAAGATTTCTTCATTTGACAGCTGTGAGCTATTAGGCCACCTCTACTTCCCATAAAAAAGCGATCTCTAGTCATGATACTGTATTAGCAGTGTGACTCAGATATAATGTCCTACTCATTCCAATATGCTTGAAAGCTTAGAGTACTGTTCTATAGTTGAAGAAATACTTGAGTTTGAGATGAAAGACCCAAAGATGCTGCAGAAAAATATCTTAGTACCTATGAGAAAGATCATAGGTGAAAATGGATTGCCCTTCAAACCTTTTGTCAACTAGTACAGGTAATAAAGCAAAACAGAAGTCAATGCATTAATACCTGTTAATAAAAAAAAGATGGTGTTAACAAGAGAGAGGTGAACCAGTTTAGGAGCAGAATATTGTAAGCTTAAAAGCTAGCTATTTCAGGGCATGGATGCTATTATGAATCTGGAAAGAGATAATACTGGACATTAAAAAAGGCAGAATAACTGAGTAGAAAGAAAGCAAAACAATGTCTGCAAAAAAAGTTCAGAATACACTGCCTGGAGTCACAGTCCTAGCTACTATAAACTGAGTTACTCCCTATCGAGAAGAAAGCACTGCATAAATAACAAGTGAACGAAAAAGGAATAAAACATATAGCAGCCCCATTTTCTGTATCTGTAGAAGGAAAGAGAGGGAAAGCAACAGCAAATAGAGAGCTGTACTAGTCTTTCACCCTCATTATTTTTTTACCTACATTTTTCAGTATTTGTCTACTATATTTGTTTTAGGTGAATCATAGAATATCTTGAGTTGGAAGGCACCCATAAGAATCATCAAGTCCAACTCCCTGCTCCTCACTGGACTACCTAAAACTAAACCATATGACTAAGAGCACCATCCAGATGCTCCTTGAACTCTGACAGGCTTGGTGCCATGATCACTTCCCTGGGGAGCCTGTTCCAGAGACCAACCACCCTCTCAGTGAAGAAGAACCTTTTCCTAATATCCAATCTGAACTTCCCCTGACACAGCTTCATGGCATTTCCTCATGTCCTATTGCTGGTCACCAGAGGAGATCAGCACCTCCCCCTCCACTGCCCCCCTTGAAGTTGTAGACTGCAATGAGGTCACCCCTCACCCTTCTCTTCTCTAAGCTGAACAGACCAAGTGACCTCAGGTGCTCCTCTTAAGTCCTGCCCTCAAGACCTTTCACCATCTTGGTCACCCTCCTCTGGACGCACTCTAATAGTCCTTCTTATATTGAGGCACCCAAAACTGCACACAGTACATGAGGTGGGGCCACATCAGTGCAGTGTAGAGTAGGACAATCACCTCCTTCAACTGGCTAGCTATGCTGTGCTTGATGAACCCCAGGACAGGGTTGGCCCTTTTGGCTGCCAGGGCACACTGTTGACTCATATTCAACTTGCCATCAACTCAAACCCCCAGATCTCTTTCCATGGGGCTGATCTCCAGCTTCTTGTCCCCCAATTTGTATGTATAACCAGGATTACCCCATCCCAGGTGCAGAATCTGGCACTTGCTCTTGTTAAATTTCATACAGTTGGTGATTGTTCAGCTCTCTAGTCTATCCAGATCTCTCTGTAAGGCCTTTCTACCCTCAAGGAAGTCCACAGCTCCTCCTAATTTAGTATCATCAGCAAACTTACTTAATGTACATTCTACTCCTTCATCCAGATAATTTATAAAAACATTAAAGAGCACTGGCCCTAAAATTGAGCCCTGTGGAACCCCACTGGTGACTGGCCACCAGCCTGATGTAACCCCATTTTCTATAACTCTTTGAGCCCAACCCATCAGCCAGCTGTTCACCCAATGTATTATGGACTTGTCTAGCTGTATGCTGGACATTTTGTCCAGAAGGATACTGTGAGAAACAGTAGCAAAAGCTTTGCTAAAATCCCCCCAAAAACACATCTACTGGCTTCCCTTGGTCAACTAGGTGGGTGATCTTGTCATAAAAGGAAATTAAGCTAGTTAAACAGGCTTATCCTCTCGTGAACCTGTGCTGGCTATGACCAGTGGCTGCATTGTCTCTCAACTGTTTTTCAATAACTCCCAGAATAACCATCTCCATAATTTCACGAGGCACTGAAGTGAGACTGACAGGCCTGTAATTGCCAGAGTCTTCCTTCTTATCCTTCTTGAAAATTGGGACAGCATTTGTCAGATTCCCATCAACTGGGACCTCTCCAGATTCCCAAGACCATTGAAAAACAATGGAGAGAAGTTGGGCAATAACATTGGCCAGATCTTTCAGTACCTTGGGATGAATCCTGTCAGACCCCATAGACTTATGTGCATCCAGCTGGAGCAGCAAGTCTCGAACAACTTCAGAGTCGGCTGAGAGTTTATCATTAACCCAGTCACAGCCTTCCAATACAGGGCTCTGAGGGTCCTAGGGCCCATCATCGCTGTTGAAGACAGAGGTGAAGAAGGCATTAAACTTCTCTGCTTTGTCTTCATCCCTATTTGTGAGATGACAGACCTCATCAAGTAACAGATGAATGTTATCTCTGATCCTCCTTTTGCTGTTAATATGTTTTAAAAAGCTCTTTTTGTTGTCCTTCATGGTACTGGCCAGCTTGAACTCCACTCAAGCTTTGGCCACAATAATTTTCCCCCTACAGTGGCAAACAGTATCTCTGCAGTCCTCCTGTGTAGTCTGTCCTTGCTTCCAATGCCCATACATTTTCCTTTTCTGCCTAAGTTCTAGTCTGCTTTAAGAATATTTTACAGTGGCCTGAACCCTTTCTGGTAAAGCAAGTAGAAGAGAGACTGCTATTAAATAAGCAGTCTACCTCAACAATTCATGTTAGAGCACAAATCTTATGAGGAGTGGCTAAGGGAAATGGGTTTGTTTAGTCTGGAGAAGAGGAGGCTGAGGGGAGACCTTATCGCTCGCTACAACTGCCTGAAAGGAGGTTGTAGTGAGGTGGGTGTTGGGCTCTTCTCCCAAGTAACAAGCAACAGGACAAGAGGAAGTGGCCTCAGGTTGCACCAGGGGAGGTTTAGATTGGATATTAGGAAATATTTCTTCACTGAAAGGGTTAACAAGCATTGGAACAGGCTGCCCAGGGAAGTGGTTGAGTCTCCATCCCTGGAGGTATTTAAAAGATATGTAGATGTAGTGCTTAGTGACATGATTTAGTGGTGGACTTAGCAGTGCCAGGTTAACGGATGGACTCCATGATCTTAAGGTCTTTTCCAACCTAAACAATTCTATGATTCTATGATCCTGTGAAAGATTGTAGTGGATATCTAAGTTTGCAATGGGATGGAGTTCAAGCAGAGGAAAATTTTAAAGTGCTGGATTAAAGTATCACCATGATTATGAGAAGTCTGCCACATTCACTCATTTTGGTTGTTCTTTGCTTTATGAGTGGTCTCATTAGAATAATTTAATCTTCATGCACAGTAACTCACTAGCTGCTATGAATAAGCATAATGAAATCTAATCCTGGGGGAATGAGTAGCATAAACTGGTACTATTCATGGAATGTTAACAACATCTGGGTTAACAAAAAATGATTCATGTCTGTGTAGTATTCACTTAAGAGACACATTTATTATCTTAATAAGACAATAAAACTAATTAAACTAGACTTGCTCTTTAAATTTACCTGTAAGCATATTGTCTTATTTAATAACTTGCCACTGTCTGGACTATTTTTTCTTCCTCTCCCCTTTATCCAGGCCACAATTAGGAAACATCTCTGATTTTTTTCCAAGCCTAAGTGACATGCATCTAGCAGAGATCAAACCAGGAGAAAGTGCATGCATTCACAAATCATAGAACAGAAAAAACATCATTATCTATTATGATATACACAGTGGTAGTGATTCCTTCTGTCATAATTTTTCCTTGCAGTTTAAAATAGTAGGATTGATATTCTAACCTCATAATATATAAAAAAGAGAAGATAATATCCAGGCAAGCTCCAAATGAAAATACTCCATTTTACTAGCCAGAAAAAATTACAGTGGAATTTTTCAAGTGTCCTCTTAGAACTAATAGAAAAGAGATGCCAGACTTTATTCCAATGTGACTACATGTTCTTTTCACAGACAATATCCATGGTGTAGTGTTTTTCATAACTTTCTGGCAGGTCCAGGAGAAGCTTTGTCCATGAACAGTTGCCACAGAAAATAAATGTGTTTTGTAAGCACAGCATTTTTTCATTTCTCAGATTGATGTGAGCATTTATTTATCACTTTTTCCCCACTGTGGCACACTTCCTGTGAGCTTCAGAATTCAAACATGCAGCTCAAAGTGCATATCAGAATATGAGGGAAATTCATTCTCTTCTGGTACAGTTTCTGGGCTATACAGCTCAAACGAGGGCCCATTTTGTCTCTGTTTTGATATATTAGGCAATGTGCTGGGGATCTAAAATGCACAGTAAGATGTTCTAGTTGGTTGATTGGCCATGTCACTGGCTTTGTTGTTACCAGTTGGTTGCCTCACTTTGTCTTGAGCCAGGATGAAGTAAAATGCAATGAAATACTTGTTCATAACATCCTAAGTAGTCTTCACACTTACTGGTATTTATAACAGACACAGCTAAAGGCAAAAATATTGCTTCACTTCTTTAAACGTATAAATATGCCTTTTCTAGGGTAAGTATCATCATCCCTGTATGTGAACAGCTGGTAGACAACTAATCTCACTGAAGGTTAAACTCCCCTGTTCTTGGTAACTCACCAGGATGTTTCAGTGCAAAACATGGTCTTACATTCTATAATCTGTATATTACAAACATACAGAATACTCCTAAACAGGACAAACATACATACATATTTTCTGGTATTCGACTGACATGAGACACAATACTCGTTAGTTGGGTTTGGATACTGATCCCCAACTTCTTTCTCATCTATGTCGTAGTACAGGTAAACTTCCTCTCTCCCCCAGATACTTGATTTGATTAATAATTTACTGTTAGTTTTAGTTACTGGTGGTTAAGCTTAACTTACTTCAGTTATCTTACTTCAAATACATAATGCAGAAAGGGTCTAATAATGTCTAGTGAAAACATATATAGTTAACTATTCCAGTTGAAACCATAAAACTGTAGTGGTTAGAGTTAAATTCTTCAATAACTTTGAAAATAGGCAACTCTGTTGGCTTTGGCTTATATGGGCTGCAGTTCCAGGAGAGAAAATTTGTCCACGTTGCACTATACTTTGTTGCTCTTTTAGCATGCCTGTATTTCCAAAGTCTTGCTGTTGCTGCTCAAGTTATTTCATTTTTCTGTGGTGTCTCCCAGTATGTTGACTTACTGTGACTCTCATTGAGATTGATTCTGAGAAGGAGAGACATGGTTGGCTTCCAGTCCCTGAAGTTATTTTTCCTCCTTCTCCCTTTCCAAGCCAACTGTTCTGTTAGCAGAATTCTCTCACAGCAGGCTGCTGCCAGGGCTGTTTCTCAAGTGTTTTTGCTGGTGTGTGCTCTCATTGAGATACTGCCAATAAACTTCATGATGCTTCCTGTTTGGATATCTTGGCCTTTTCAATGCCACTGTGCAGCAAACTGCCTTATGGCAGATCTTTTTTTTCCCAGAGAGACTGTAATATTCCAGACTTATGTACAGCAAACGGCAGAAGCTCTGCGTGAGTTTCCTGATGTTCACTCTTTTTTTTCCTCCATACAGTTTGTGGTCTTTTTTTGTTGATTCTGTGTTTCATGTACCGCTTCTGTCTGCCACTTCATCATCAAACATATGGCCTTGCATATTTCTCATGTCTCTTTTAAAGAAACAGCACTGCCTACTTCTGAAGTCTTAAATTCAGAAACTAACAAGGAAGCAGTAGTAAAGTTTTCAGTAGGAAGAAAATTAGAACCAAGTGGTCAGACTGTAGGCTGTCATATATATGAGATGATTAACATGCTGAAGAGCTTTTGAAGGTTGTTCTAGCCCTGTGCTAAGCTTACCCTATTTCTCCAACTTACTGGCAACATACGAAGTAAAATCTCAGTCCTTTGTTCCCCACAGCTGGTCTGTGCAGGGAATGAGATGTAATTTCAGTGGGAAATCACCTGACAGAGAAGTGCCAGGGTCAACATTTCTGATTCCAAGAAGAGTAAGCAACGTATGTTACTTCCACCTAAGATCCCCTGTCCTGCCTTTGCTGAGCCTGGCTCTTGGGAATGGACTGGGTCTGTCTGACTGCTGAAGAGTGCAGTTCTACCTAGCTGGTGTCCTAACTATCTGATATCTTGCACAGGAGGAGGTGAAATACTCCAAAATCTTTATTGATTTAGTGCAAGCGATTCTGCATCTCCTCTTAAATCTAAGTAAGTAAGTAGTAGGCATCCAAAAATGCAGATATGAGAGAGAGTGATATTTTCTAAATAATGTGTTATTCTCACTCTGTAGACTGCATTATTTTTCTACTTCTTGGATTTTAATACAGTACATATTTCATTATTATAAACATCTCTATGTGGAGACTATGATTAACCTCCAAAAAAACCCTACAGACAGCTTGTTTAGCTGTGATGTGTTCAGTTCTTGACGACGGAGTCCCAAAAGAACTAGATGTATCTGAATGTGAAAGAAGGCAAATTGTTCTTTTTCATGTAATGGTGCCTAAGAATGACTCAGCAAGCTTAAAATCTCTGTTGTGCAAACATATGGACTTGAATGGCATCTTACCTTTCTTTGAATTTTTCAGAAGTGCTATCAAACTCTTCCATTTGTTCATGATTATATGCTGAGAGAGTATAATCTTTACAATAAATGTTAGTATAAAAGATCTTAAAGATAACTATATCAATATATATATTTACAATAGACTGGGCTGCCAAAAAAGATATATAATTGGGCTAGCAGTTTCTGAATTGTATGTGCAAATAGAGCGACGCAAAAGGGAGTTCATATGTGAAATCTAAATCTGCTTGTACAAACAAAACAGCAAATATTAAATGTGCAGTTCTCAGCTTACTTTGTAAAATCACACCCTCATAATCAATATGTAACTATGTAAAAGGAAGCCATGGTTTCTCAGAAGTGAAAAGTAGGTAGAATAATAGAAGAAATCTTTGATCATGCTTTCCCAGCAGCATATTACAGAAATAAACCTATTACCTCAAAGATCAGAAATACGTAATGTAGTGACTGAAAATGGAAATTATATAAAAGTTACTAACGTAGCATTGCAACAACTTTTCCAGAATGTTTTGGGGTGTGAAGATAATGAATCTTAACATTTCAATAACAAGGTTTTTTAGTTTATCTACAGGCATTTTTTTAAAAATGTAAAATAACATAAATACAATCAAGTGTCAGGTTCATAAACCTTGTTAATCTGTTCACAACCTACTTTATGTCACAAAAATGAACAGTTTTTTGTTTGTTTGTTTGTTTGTTTACTGGAAGAATTCCTGTATATCTAAACAATGAATTTGACAGAAAATTTATTTGAATTCATATGGTGATCATGGGTTGCTTTTTCATGGTGGGCCCTTATTTTGACTGTCCATTTATAACTATAGCATTTTTTATTAGTTGTTAGTGTTCAATGAAATCAGTTTTCTCCATATTTTTTAATTCAACCACTTTGCTGAGATAAATTGCCACTGTGAAACTGAGTTATTTTTGAGGTAACTCAGTAATTGCAGTTACAAGAACTGGTTAGGATGTTCTTTGAACATGAGTCAGACAAGATTACCTGAAACTTTTTGGAGAAAGACATTAATTCTGATGAAAATCAAATTTCGCAGATGTTGAGTCAACTTTGGGTAGAAACACTTAGAACAGTATTTGGGGGTGTACATAGCAGAGGCTGAAATCTTTATCTTAGGCAAAAAAGTGGGAATCTGAACTAGAAAACCTCTTATTTCAGGTGAGGAGCTTTGTTTACTGCAGTATTGCCTAATCTTGATGATAGCAACATTATCTTTCTACTGCTCCTTCAGTGTTCTCTCATACTTTCTCAGTTTATGCCCAACTATTTTCTCAAGTTCCTGGTATACTAGTTTTCACAGTTGCATTTACTTTACCTAATAAATATTGTTCTCTTTTTTTTTTTTTCTAAGAAATGTAAAGTGCTTCTCATGCATGCTTGTTGTTATATTTCTTATAAATATGGGTTGCCATTTTCTAGTAGCTATAATGATGGAATCTATAATTTAAAGAAAAAAAAATCCAACAAAGCTTAACTTAAGGTAACTTCTTTTTTGATTTGAGAAGTTTACAGTGTCTAAATTTTGAAAAATAGAAATTCACAATTTTTGTCCTGTTTAAAGATACAATTTCTATTGAGGCTTGAAATGTTCAACTTCAAGTGGCTTGACATTTGATAAAGTCTGAGTTGGAACTAGGTTCTTTGCCCCATAAAGTCAGAAGTTTGGTTTTTTTTTTCTGAAATTTAATTGTATTTTATAGAATCTACTGTAAACCAAGTAATGTGGTGATAATACGAACAGAACTGCTTATGCATTGTAGTCTTAGTGTTTTACACTTAGAAATATGAAAGGGTTACTATCTTTTTCAGGAAAGATTTGTCTGTTTCTCTTATAACAGGAAATAAAATGAGAATATTGATTCACCGATTCAAGTTTTCCTGTACAGACTTAAATGTGTTTCATTTACAGCTCTGACTAGTTACTCAAATGCTGATGAAATATTGGTGAAAATGATTCTAAAGTATTTTTTGGATGTTTTTATGACTGTTTTTTACAGGACACCAGTATATTAGCATCATTTAAAATAATTCCTGATGCAGTTGTTCATCTGGATAATTGCTAAATCATCCCTTTCCCTTAATAATTAAAGTGTTGTTAGATTCAACATCATTCATTCCTTAGACTGGGCCCCAGGATATTTACTGTACTTAGGTTTAGCAAATCAAAGTTCCTCTTTTAGGAACTCTGATCAAATATTCCTTAGCAACCTCACAGTGTTTCTGAAACACAAGTATAGCGAATGAAAAGACCTTCAGGGAGAATTCTAAAAATCTCATATCTAGCTTACCTAAAGCTCCCCACTCTGTAATGTTTGCCTCCACAAATCTAACTTTTTTCAGATACTCCAGAAAAGCCTTTTGGCAACTGTCTCACTGAATAGTTCTCAAGAATTAACTTCTCCAGAGAAAAAGAGTGTGTCACCTGTTATCCCCCGAGAGTTCCTTCATTCCTAAGCATATGGCACTGTCAAAATCACTTCTGTTAGCTCCAAAGGATGCCAAACCAGACATTAAGGAGTCACTGCCAGTGCCATTTCCTTAAGTACTTCGTACTGTGTAGCTCATCACAGGCCTTTCTGTTTGTTTTTCTGAGTTTTGCTGGCGTAACCCACTGTAGACACACAGGAGAACACAGTTTAACCAGAGTGGTCATGAATTAATTAGTAATTTGATGTAAAGAGTTTTGCAACTTTCACGTATTTGTTTAAAGGTATTTCTTTTCTGTATCTTAAATGTCTCAATACTTATAAATGTCCAACATCATACTGTAGATAGGGTCTCTGACAGTAGCCAATTTTTGATTCTCTGTGTTAGAACTTCAGCCTGAGCATTCCAACATTTGATAAGGAGAAGAGATGTGGACTTGGAAAGGGCCTGATTCCAAAAACTATGTATGAAATTTAACTTCTTTCTCTTTCTAGCAATTATCTTTGATCAGAGCTCTGTAGCAGTGGAACAGAAACTTAGGCACTGTTCCAACTAACATTTAGTATCAGGCTGCACAATGTGAACATCAGAAATATCTGGTTTACTTCATTTCCTTTGGTTCATAATTTTGCAAAGAAATTGTAAGTTTCTTCATTGAAGAATGTTGGAAAAGTTGACATTCTTTTTCCTAACAACAAGCTACCATTAGACTTTAAGTAATATCTTGACAAGAAGCTGTCATGTCAATCCATACTGTATGTGAAAGGTGAAGATGGGACTCAATAGGGGAAATTCAGTAATCAATGACAAGTCAAATACATAACAAAAATCAACTAATTCCTGATGACATAAATTTATTTCCTGCCAGCTCATCTCTGGATTCATCCTGGATCAACTTCATTCATATCTAACACAGCTATCACAGTTCAGAAATAAAAAGAAAATTGCATAAATGATGTGACTAGTGAAATATGGAGGCTATAGGATCAGTCGTGTAGTGAGAGTTAGCTTTGAAATACGCATTCAGTTGAATACCATCTGTTTTGAATGCTTTAAGTTGTGCTAAGTAAATTTATGAAGTTTTTCTGATACAATCACTTACGTGTGTGCAAAATATCCATGGAAATCAAAGTTTGGGATTAACATTAAAATACAGGTAACTCCAATCATTGTAAGAAGGACTCACAGTAGGAAACGAGCCATTTTCCATACACTGGCATAAACAATAACCACTTAAAATAGAGCACTTAGATGACAAGGCTGGTTTTGTAGCTACCGGGACAAAAAAACTGAAGTTACAAATTCAGAAAATGAAGTTAGTTTAATTCGTAATAGTAAGATTTTTATTCTTTGTAGCTGAGGTCACGCAAGTAGAAGCCACTTTTAGAAATTGTGGCACACTATGTTGAAGGGCATGGGATCCACAATCAATTCTTGCTCAGCTACTGTGGTCTTTTTCTGAAGCTGTTCATATACTAAAATTTATGCTGATTAACATAAATAAAGATGGTTTTGATTGGTTATGAAAAGTCCATGACATGAAATGTGAATTATGAAAAACACTATTTTGAAATTAAATTCAAGCTCTAGTGCCTATATGTGTTAAAATTGTTTGTTTTAACATTTAAATTCTGGTATAAACCATGTGCTTTAATCTATTTGAAAGTGAATTTAAGATTAAGTGGCTTTCAGTTCAGTCTAACATCATCTTCTGTAAACTACATCCTGAAGTTGTGCATTTTTTGTTTGCAACTGTTCAGTTTCCAAACATTAATTCTACAAGCTTAGTTTTAATCCAAAGAAATCATAATGTAAATTTAACCTGAATGAAATCATAAAGGATATACTTCAATTTTAAATCAGTTTGGTAAGAAAGTATTCAAAGTACTTGATCTCAGGGATATGTTTGTTATTGACAATTATATACACATAATTATCTGAAGAGCTAACAGCAAAGGAAGATATATACTTATTCTTTACAAGAAAATGTTATAGCTTGTCCTGGGATGTTATTAATGCAGAAATCTGACCATACTGATGTGAGAAATGCACTTTCATATTTTTTCACTTTGATAATTAAGAGAAGATATTGTTCTTAGTAAAATAGTGTAAGTGTTATTTTCACGTGGATAAAAGGAAATGGGTATCTCTACTTCCCAACAAATAAATGTCCATTCTTTTTCTAATGAATTCTTAGATTTCATGTGGATTCAAAAGCTTTTTTAACATTGTTTCAATGCTTTCTGACAATTTTACTATGAGGACATTCCTCATAGTAGATTTTTTGTTTGTATTTTCTTGAATATGTGTGTTTAGCAAATTAATCTTATGGTTTAATATTTCTTTTGGATACCAGAAGTGTTAGCCATATACATTTTCAGATAAGTGATGGACAAATAAAGCTTTTATTTTCATTATATCAATGATTTCATAGAAAATACATCATTATATTGTGATGTTTTTCAGACTATTAAAAAAGTTTATCCTGTTCACCCTCGGTAAGAATAGAGATGGTTTCTATGCAAATAATACCAAATAATGCCAATGAAAGAAGTTAAATAAGACCTGTGAAGTACAGTCAACCCGTAAAACATGTTGTGCAAAACTAGCTCTCAATGCGCTGGCATTTCTGGTCCAATTTAATAAGCACAAACCCATCAGACCTCCTGCACGTGTTAGCAGAGTTCCTCAGACATCTTTCAAGTGAGAATTTTGATTTTGATCAGCAGGACCATTTTGAGACAGTAATATATACTCACAAGTCTAACGGGGCGGGGGAAGAAAAAGCAATGCCTGAATTGTCAAAGCATTTAATCTTTAAGGAGTTTAAGTGGAAAAGTCTTTTCTATTTTTTCTTTTGTTCACATTTGCTCCTTTTAAATTTTGCAGTGTAACTAGCGTCAAGCTGTGATCACAAAATCTCATACTAGTACCAGTCTTTCCTATCAGATTTCTTCTTACTGCAAAAGCTGACTGTGACTGTGCTTATGCTTAACAAGAATAAGCTTGGATAAAATCAAACTCTTGCAAAGTAATTCCTCTTTTTTTTTTTTTTTTTTTTTTTTTCCATGCTAAGGTTTAACTATCACTCATAAGTAGAAGGCAGTGATCAAATGGGAAGTGGACAGCTAAAGATGCTCTCATATCTCTGAAGAATCTTGCTGATATGGCATGCTTTGTATCTTCTAGCTAGTGAATTTTTATGTGTGTTTATACTTGTGCATTATCTTATTTCTACAGCATGCTGTCAACTTTGTCACAGGAAATGAAAATGAGGCGAGCATCCATATTGTTTAATCCCATACAAAATAGTCTGCAGTATTCAGCCTCATGCTGAAGGATGCTGAGGAACTGCAGAAAATACATTTTGATTGTTAAATTGTTGAAGACGGAATCTATCTTTCAGAGTATGTGCATACTATATTTTGGAAGCCTCAGGGCAGAGATACAGCAAATAATAGAAAAAAACACTAAGAACATGGGGGCCTTCTATCCTAAATATATATATATAGTCTTAATATCTATTTTTATATTCATTTATTGCTTGTTTATGGCAGGGTGGCTTGCTTCAAGGCTCTAAGCTCTTCAGAGTTCAGATTTTATTTCCTATGGCTTGTATATTATAACATCTATAATACTGGCAATTAATGAAAAGTGATATGACTAGTAGCAATTACTCTGGCACTCTGGTTAGATAGCTTTTCAGCAGCACTTAATTCTTTAGGAAATATCTCGTATACCACTCCAGAAGTGTTGATGGCTATGCTGATCTCTTCAAAACTACTCTGACTAAAAGTATTTATCTGGTTTTCTCTGAAAATGAACAAGCAATCGTTTTCAAACTGTACCTGTTTTAAACCAGACTGCCTAGCACTGCAACTTTTATGAAGACAGCCACACCTTTGATTTTCCACTGCTTGAAACACAGATGTCCTGAGGACAAGACCGAAAAGTATTTTGCAACGAACAAATCTTTCCCTTTCAAAGAAATAAGTAGTGACATTCACCAGTGTTCATTGGATCATTGTACTAAAAATGACTACTCAGCTTTTTCTGAGTGGTGCAAAAATTGCGATTGAGAGAGACTGTTTTCCTATGGGCATCTGTAGGTACCTCTCCTATTAATGGCTCTAAATTTCTTTTAAAACTTTCCTTTAAACAACCCAATAAAGTCCTTGATAGACATTTTGTCCCTAGAAATTTTGCTTTCCAGATTTGATTCTACAAATTCAATGTTTGTATTCCTACAAAGGTTCTAAATATGAGAGATACTTATTTTTAAAAGCTTAACAACCCTGCATTTGGTTACTTTATGGTCTCCATACAAGATGAAAAGCTGCACTTTGTTGTCTGTTCCTTCACCATTAGGGTAAAAGGTCTTCTTTTGCTTCAGTGTTTGACAAACATTTCTGAGTGGCTCATCTGGACTCTCCTATTCAAAGCTTTGTTTCTTTTTCTGCTTTTACTTACTGGGATGTTGCCCGCTTAAATTTACAAATAAATTGTAAATTCAACCCTTGTGTCAGAAAATGCTCTGCAAGAGCCTAAGCTGTTTTCATCTACATTTTTTCTAACTGAATCTTTGAGTTTTTTAGATTTTTTGCTGTTTGTAAGGCTACTGATAATTCCACTGCTTTTTGGAATAAAACAAATTTTCCCTGTTTCTTCTGATAATGATTCTTTTTAAACATATTGCTGATTTCACAAAAGATCTTTCTTTACAATGTGCTTTAGAGCACTTTTCAAGGGCATGGTATACCTTTACTCTTTTTAGTTCTGCAACATTTGATATCTATTGCAAAACAATGCCACTCATTCTTTTATGAAAGTAGAGTTGGATAGCAGTGCTTGCCATCAATTTGTAGAGGTCTCCAAAGGTGTTATGCACGTCTTGTGAACTTTTGTTTCATTGTTTCCAAGTTAGCCAAAAATGTCTTACTTTTCTGACCTTTGAAATGGAAGCAAAATGGGAACTGTGCCCTTTGTTTCCTTATGTTGTCAGAGATGGCCTCAAAGATGTAACATTTAATCTTCAAAAATATTCTGTATTTTTTTTTCCATTAGAAATGTCACATTGTAATGTGTTGGTCCATGCATAAAAGGACACTTTTAAGAAACTAGAGTCAATTTTTATTGTAATGAAATATCAGCAGTTTCTTTCTAGCATTCAACGTGAAGGTTGAGAAATGCAAGTGTGTTATTGTTCACACCTTTGTTTTCCTTACTTAATTCTGATTTGCATCCAAATACAAACAAAACAGGAAGAGAGAGACATGAAAAATTTAGAAATCTTCATTTCTTATGTTCTCAAAAACCACTGTTTTGTTTTCAATATAAAAAAACTGTCCTATTATAGATATTCATGATTTTGAATGCATTTCACTCTTTTACAAAAAGACAGATATACTACTTTATTTCATTTTATATCTGGGTAGGCAATGTCAACCCGATCACCTTTCCTTACATGATTCTTGATTTTGTTAGAAAATTCCAGGGGGACCTGAGGCAGTATTTTCCTCTCAAAAAACTATGTTAGTTCCTTCCCGCACTCTTATCTCTATGTGGCCACTAATTTTATTTTCCAGTGTGTTTTCTATCAAGTGCCAATACCAGGATTAACAGCCTATGGCTTGCCAGATTTCTTCTGGTGTTCTTTAAAAAGAAGAAAGCCATTATGTTATTCACCTTTCCACCCTCTGTTATCAAGGCATTACTAGAGCACAGGTTGTATGTAGAAACAGTTGAACTGAAAACTGTGGAGAAAACCCCAGTCTTTCTACCTTTTTCCTCCTCTGGATGAGACCACTCTCAAGAGAGGTGGTGCTGTGATGATACTAACTGAAGCAGAACAGAGTAATATTTCACCTCGATGTAGAAATGTAGAAACGTGCTGAAGGTGGCCAGAAGGTACAAAGACCTACGAGCAGTCAAAGCTGAGCACTAATGGAATGAAGAAAGGAACTGATCGGTGACATCTCCTCAATGATTCTGACCACTGCTCACAGGTTGGTTGAGCTGTAGGAGCTCTTCAAATAAAAATGGTTTATTTGCTATTCTGCATCACATACAGACAGATTGTGGAAATAAATGGAGAGCAAGAAAACTGAGGGTTCTTTAGTAGTTATATCAATCCAGGTGTTTCTTACTGCAGTTCAATGTTATCTTTTCTGCCATCATAATATTCTTGGGGATCAAGGCTGACACTCAGTGCTACACTTACTTACTTCTTCTTGCTCTGTTTCTTAGAACATTTTTTTTTCCGTTTTCATTGGTTCTTCATTAAATGATGCTGTTTTCTTACAGGTGTTTAATATACTATAACTCCCACTTACTAATTAACCATTGTTAAAGGAAACATTTATTTCATTGCTTGTGGTCTGCCATGGACATCTTGGAGTTAGAGTTTTTAGTGAATACTGCTATTCTGCAGAAGGAATTCAATTTTTGTATTCAAAAGGCTCTGTCTTACCATCTTTTAGAAAGCTATTTCAAAACAGAACTGCTGAGAAAAATTTTACTTAAAGGTGTTTTGAATTGTGCTAAGTTGAACAGCACCCAGGGATTCTTTGTGAAAGGTACCATAGGATTGTATTGTAGTGTTGTTGTAACTCAACTGGATGTCTCAATATCCCTTGTAAGTCCCATTTAAATATGAAATTATGATTGCTCTAATGTGAATTTCTTGTTCTTCTATTTTTTAGTAATACTTAGACATTTCAGCTTGCATTTGAGTAGAGACTTCAAGCTGCTACGGTTACTTACATAATAAAAGCAGGTAAATTGTGCATTTTCGTGACCAATGAAATATATCTGTAGAAGTGTCAAAACATGTTTTATTTTAAAAGAGACAGAAGAGACTACTGTGCATCAAAAGCTGTAAGTTTTAATTATGCTTTTACTTCAGAACTGTCTGAAATATAGTGTATATTTACTTTCTTGAAGCAGTTTTATCAGGTAAAAATGCTTCCATCATCTGTTCTTAAAAATAATGCTGTCTGCTTAATGTGTCCATCTGCTGTCTAAAACATCACAAGTTTTATATTTATGTGTAATTTAGATGTGTGTCTGTCCAATTCCTGAATACAGTAAGTCACAAACAAACACACCAGAATCATTTGCCTTTCAATCATGGCTTCACTTTGGGAGATAAACTTACTTCTTGCAGCTTCTCAATGGCCATGTGATTTTTTTTTTTTTTTTTTTTATCATCCACAAATGATACTGAAATACAATCATAAAGGATTGTCACTGTTTAAGTATATATATATATAAGTATATATTCACATTCAAAAAGATATATATTTAATTATACATTGTGGAAAAGAAGGGAAGTCTATAATGCTGGTTTAATTTGAAGGATTTATTAGTGATCTAATATAAAATCTGGGACATTGCAGACTTTGATAGGAAGGCTTTTCCCTCCCATCTTAATAATGATTAAGGACAGGAGCTAGATTTAACAGCAATGGAACAAAGCATTGACATATTTGTTTCAAGGTAGTGAATAAGATCTCTTTCAGCTGAGCTCGTAATTTTTTTTATCCTTGAGCTGTATTGTAACTATGTGCACTAGTCATACAACAAAACTCAGTTTTCTAAGTTTTGAAAAAGAATTGTATTGCTTTCTAAGAAAGGAGCTGTTGTGACTTTCAAGTGTTATCTAGCTGGGACATATCACTTAGTATCCACCTGCGTAATGTCACTTCTCACAGTATGTTATCACTGACATATTCTGGTATGTCATACCAAAGTAATTACAATTTTGCAGCTAAAAGCTGAAGCTAATATAAGGTATCTATCCATTGCATACAGGTGTTAATGTCTGCAGACATCTGGAGCATTGCTTTACCTTGTGATTTTATTGATGTCCCATTAATAGTACAAATTAAACCAGCATATTTAAATGATCGACATTGTGGCAAAAATAGTATCTAGAGATCCATCTGAAGACTCATTAACAAAGGAAAGGCCATTGTTTCAGTGGTATGAAGGCTTGCAAGATGGGAAATTACTGTGTCCAATCTGTGATCTGTGAAACTCAGCCATAAGAGAGTTGATACGTGAACTTTACAAATAAGGTGTCTTCAGAAATAAATCCCTATTTACTTATCTGTCAGTGTATGGAAGCCTTGCCTTAACAGGAACAAAAGGTTAATTTCACAATAGTGAACAAAGAGTGAGTGGAAAACTTTAGTTTCTTTCACTATCCAATATAGTTAAAATATTTCTGTTTTCAGCATCTGAATTTCTCTTCCAGCACAAAATGCTCTTATAAATTCTCATACCAAACATATAGTTTCACTATTTATACCAACCCGTGTTTAGAATTTACCTTAAACAACTTTTTTTCAAACCTCCATTACCCATATTTCCTTTGCCCTCTTCCTTTCCTGGTGTCTTTTGAATCCCCTTTACCCAGCAGGTTCCACAGCTAGCCCTGTTAACCTGCTGCTGCTTTTACCTGCAGGGACTCAGCTGTAGTGCTTTGTGGAAGCCTCTTCTCCCACCTGTGACTGCCAGAAGGAAATGCTGCTGAAAGGGATTGTGAAACCTCACTCATTTTGTGTGTATAACATAAAGAGTGATTCCTACTGCCAAGGAAAAAGGTGTTTATTGCTTTGATTTCAACAATATTTTCTTCTCTGAGTTCTGCTGCATAGTCTGAATTATTGCACTGTATAGAAGGCTAAACAGAAGAACGAGTGGGGGGAAGTGTTGTTTGGTTGTGGCTTTGGGGTTGATGTGAGATTTTTTTTGAAAGAATGGAATTTTCTTTGTTTTCCAGTTTCAGTTTGTGCCAGTATCCAAATTAAGGGATAACTGCAACCACACAAGAGCTTCTAGATCTAAATATTCATGTGTGGTTACAGGTGCTTTGAGTTGTATTTTGGGGTCTTGATTTATTGTACAAAATTATGGAAAATACTTCGGCAACAGAATAACTGTTTGTTCATAAAGTTTAATTTAAATGGCATAGTGCACAGATTTTATTCTTATCTCCAACTATGTACCTTTCCTGCAAAGGAAAAGAGTTTAGTTCACTGGAGTTGTAACTTGGCAATCTGACAAACAACATATTGAGAGTTCCATAGATGACTAATCTAGAAGGCAGCAGCTGGGTTTACTTAATCAGCACTAGCATCTCTGAACACATTCCTCACAATTCTCTTTCATCTGACAGAATTTCAGTCTTTTTCCTGTTGTGATTTCCTGTGAAGATTATAATTGTGAAATATTTGTACAGTGCTTAAACATCTTGATCTTAGTGAAAGAAAGCCTTGTTCCTTGTACTTCATCACCTGCAGCTTTGTGTTGTAGTTCCTTGTGATCAAATGTATGCACTTCGAACTTGTGTGTTCTGTTCAGTAACTAAATGGTCTCTTTTTTCTCTGAGTGATGTGTAAAATGATGTTCACTTGCAAATATAGAATTCTTTCTTTGTTCTACTATTAACCAATGTAGAGTAACATAAATCTTTCATGAAATACCATTTGGAACAATTATTTGCTTTGGAATCTTACTTTTTTCGTTCAAAATACTATTTATCCTGTTCTTACACATGATATGTATTAGAGCTCTCTTTGACTGCTTCCCTTTTAAATCAGTATCAGTAGGGGTGGCAGAATGAGGACCTTCGTTATCTAGATTTCTTTCCATAGCCTGTTGTCTGATTACAGATAATAGGAGTAAACATCCACTTAATTACTAAGTATATTGTAGCTAAAGCTGTCTGGTAACTATAGTTATAAATAGGTACTACCATATCATTTCATTCGTATTCGTGACCTCTTTTGTTTGCTTATAGATGAACATTTGGTTGAATTATATTTATTTGCAAGCATGTTTGTGATAAGTATAAATGCCACATATGGGAACCCAAATAAATATTGGCAAGATATGAGACTTTAGAAAAGAGCTTTCCTGACTACTTAAGGTTCATCTCTTTCTCCTCAACCAACCACTATTTCTTTTTATGCTGTAAAATACTGGTACTGAAATAATTTAAATATCATTATGCACATATCTTTCAACTTGGAAATGTATCTATCTATCTATAAAACTGTCACCTCTTTCTTCCCTCATATTCTAATTCTTCTTCCCCTATCTCTCTTACCCATTCCAAACAAAGTTAATAAATTTTATTTTGAACCTCTCAGATAAGAAAAAACAAAGATCTGATTTGGACAAAGCAAGTGTTTGCTTTTTTTGTTAATCTACAATCTAAAAATTAAGGGTCATGTTGCATAAAAATGTCTTTAAGAAAATCATGTGTTATGACTTAACAAACTGAACAGTACAACCAAACTAAAAAACATCTATAATGTAGTTACAGTCATGATCACAGATGCAATTTCTCAAGAATCCTAGGTCACGAGAATATTGCAACCTTTACACATTTCTTTTGGAATATGAATCGTTTAGGGTTTATCTACATGGCACGTTTACTGGCATAGTTTTTATTGCTATAGTTGCATTGCTCTAATTCTCCCTGTAGATGCTTATTTTAGAATAGGTACCATGAGAGGGAGCTATAAATACAGTGTTATGGTTACTTTTTTTTTTTTTTTTCCCCATAGATCTTCTTTCTGGGTAAATCTTTGATGCAGCACATAATTTCTATACCCATTTCACAGAGGTTGTGACTTACCAGCATAAAACCAGCACAGCTGGTAAAAAAACCAAAGTCCTAGTTTAATCATCACTGTCTCTGCATGTACTTAAGGGCTACAGCTATATTAGTAAATTAAATTGTCTGAAAGCATTCCCTGTAAGTAGAACAAGTTTATCTATTCAGGTAGGTTGTTAGAAATCCTACTTGCAGCAGCTTGGCCCATGCTAACCACCAATCTTCTCAAACAATTCCCAGCCGCAGTTCAGCAGTTAAAATGTCTCTGGGACCTGTTTCTGCCCTCCAACAATATCCAAGCAGGCCTTGTAACTCCATGTACTGTAACTCTATGCTCTCCTTTGTGCTGTTGTGCTGCTCTGTGGTTGCACTGGACAGGCATTTAAAGGATTGTACTACATATTTCTACCCTTAGGGGTGCAGAGCAGCCTCTTGTTCACACAGCAAGGTAGAGTTGCAGGGGAAAGCAACCTGACGTTCAAGGAAAGCACACTGCAGTTGCAGTCTATGAGGAGATTGGCCATGAGTAGACTGGATGCAGCTCTGGATGAATCTCTCTCCTTACCTGTACTGAGATTACTCTATACATGGAGATGGGATCCCCTTCTCCTTCACATGGACGAGCACAGCCACACTGCTGAGAAGATGCGTGGTAAGAGAAAGGGACAGGCAGTTCATACTCTAGTCTCTTCCAGCTTTCTGCTTCCCTCCTGTCTCTTCCCGAAGTCCATGACATCCCTTGAAGTGTAAGCATGGAAAATTCCCATTGTTGTTATGGTTTCCTTTGCCTGGAAAATGAAGTGGGATATATAGTTGCATTTATTTAAATGGAGGAAGAGATTCGGATGTTGTGATTGGGTATGTTCTGATTGGGTATGTTGGGTAGTAATGGCATGCAGTAGGTAGGTCAACGCGATAAACCAGGGAGAGAGGAAACTTTCCTAAAGCCCATGTAACACCATGACAGGAAAGCATACATTTTATAAGAATGCCTGTCTGTGTCATATAGATAGATGAGAAACAGCACTTAAGGACTAAGATAGAGGTGCAAGCAAAGTCTGACTCAGCATCTACAAGCTCCAAGTGTACAGTACAGACAGCTCAAAACAGCGGGATGTAGAAAATATTCATCTGAGTGTGGGTGGTAGGTGCCCAGGGCTCATCCAGAAAGTCTGTGTGTGATGAGTCTGTGGAGGCAGGCGGAAACCAGCCATGGGAAAGGGCTGGAACATCTGGGAGGTGGCTTTGATTTAGCAGAATGAATGTTGCACCTCATTGCTACCTGTCAGATGGTTTGTGTTACAAACAGATGGTGTGGCAATGGAGAGAGAGGAGTGGTTAGAAGCAAATGGTCCATATTATATGACAGGGGCTAGAGGGAGCGCCCATTATAGATTTTTGGGTTGATTAGTTTGTCTGTTTCTTCTGGTGGTTGTTTGGGTTTTTTTTTTAAGTCAAAGGAACTGAGTTACAGCAAGAGAATGTGTTGGTGCCACGTAGAGCATAGGAGAGAAGCCAGATCTATTTTTAAAACCTGCCTTGGGGTATGGCTGACAGAACGTTGCTGCAATGCTCATGAATATTTTGATGGAAAAGCCCTGAACTGGATGGGGCAGTGAGGTCAGGCAAGATGTATATGAGTTAGAGGACCCAATCCTGCTGTGAATCCTCCTTTTGAAATAGTTTGCCTGCATTCTCATGCAGATTCATAAGGTGCTCTAGGTAAAAGATGTTTTGCACAGCACTAAGCCTGCTGATGTCCAGCCTGTCCCTGAGAGTTTTCTATTTCAAAATCAGCAGGTCAAACACTGCAAGGAGATGCTACAGGACCACAGGTCCTGATCCAAACACAGGCCTTGTAGTTGTTTTTTGAATGGTTTCAAATTGCAGGCAGAACCAACCACAGTATGTATGATTCTTCCCTGATAGTCTAACAGCAGCCTTCACGATGCAGGACTAGGAGACACTTCAGTTGCTGTAGGAATTCTGCAGAGGCCTGTGACTGAAGAGAGGGAGGGAAAGAGTATGTATTTTCAGTGTGTTTACCAGTGTGCCCATTTTAAAAATCCTTATGCAGCTGGGGTTGTGCAATGTCTTCACAATAGGTTTGCTTGGCCTTGCTGACATTGTGGACATGCACCAGTCATGTGTAGATGATCAATATGATGGTCTTTACCATCTGTCATAATCTTGCCTACTATGGACTTTCTGATCGCAAACTGCTTGCATGTTGACTGGGAAAATTCACAGGAATGTTCCTTTCATTTTTATGACAGAGATGCGTGATATCTGAAAAGACAAGTTCACACATACTGACAAAGCATAGTTTCCATAGTAGTCCTTTCCCATTTAACCATAGCTTTTGTGTGCAAAAGGGAAAATCCTAATTGTCTAAAGATTACAAATTACAAGATGTTGAAGAAGATAAGAAAGGGGACAACTTTTAACATGGTACTAGAGTAAGAACAGTCAGTTTAAAGTATTAGGTAATTAACAAAGTCATACACTGTAAGAATATTGCCCTCAAAATTTAAGGGCAGTCCAAATGCTGATGAAGCATTTCTTACACAAGGTCAGCATGAAGAAGAAACAGTTGTGCATGAGTCCATTCCCATTGTGGTCTGTTTTGTGGGCAGACCTCAGAAGCACCTGCTTTGCAACTGGTAGAAGCTGAAACTCTGCAGATATCCTTTACAGACAATGTGTCTGGATGCCTTCTGAGTAAGCACTTTATTTATTTTTATCAACGTGCAACCTGGTGTTAGAGATGAGGTGTGGGCCTTTCCCCCTCAGCAATAACTCTGTAGGTTTCGGTTAGCATTTCTAATCAAAATGCTATTCTGCCCAACTTTGAACAGATGTTTTATGTACTATGTCTACATGCAGCATATGTCAGGTGACGGTTTAAGCAGTTAAATGAGATTATGAGGCAAACACTGGAACTCAAAACTAGACAGTATTAGTTTTTATTAAAAAAAGAGAAACTTATTTTGATATCAGGTCTTGTGAAGGATTAAAAAAATATTGTTTCTAATGCATTTTTTTCCTGGAAATCAATTGCAGATAAGAAACATATGAGCACTTTGTTAATGTGACTCCCTTTTTTTTTTTTTTAAAAAAAAAAGAATGATTGATGATTGCTACTGAAAAATAAATTAACTTTGGTTGTTGCCTTGTAGCTCCCTCTCTTCTATCTGAGATGTCATCACTGAAATGTTATTATTCAGAATTGAGAAATATTGAGACCTACTGCCTAAGGCAGTGAGGAAGCAGAATGAAGGCTGTTAATTGAACCTGCTAACAATAATGTTCACCATTCATATGAAACAGAGGTGCATAACCAGAGGAACTGGGAGAAAGGGAATGTATTAATTCTCAGTCCTGCGCCGAAGTAGAAGCTGCAGACATAGTAAATTTTTTTTTTTTAAATGAAGCATTATTTTTCACTGTATGGAGAAAGTAGGCTAATAGACATGTATAGTGGAGCAAATTTCTGTTTGAGACTCCTGCAGAAAAAACACGTTTGGTTCTTTTTCTTTAAAAAGTATAAAGTAATAGGTCTTAGTGATGTACAGTATCTTCCATCTCTCCTCTAGCCAGTGTGGCTGCTCAATACAACCTGTAGGTGACACTGCGCAGACACAGGAAATCCTGCAAGTATAGCCAGGGTTCGTCAAGCAACAAACCGTGTCTACAGGCTCTCTTTCTAGAGGATGTGGGAGCGATCACACCCGGCAGTATATTGTAATGTGGGTAAACTTACGCAGAGAACAACACACAGCCTCAATCTTCGATTACAATGTAAGCAAAAGCTGAAGCAGTAGGATGAGCTCCTGCAAAATAAATAGTGTTAAGACAGACTGGGGCTGTGTTGGGAGGTGTAGCAACCCCCTGAAATTCTGACCAATCCTTCTCTTTGGTGCCACACAGGTGTTCTACACACAGGCACCTTGCCTTTCACTCTGAAAGGTACTAGCTCATGGTGGCTGGTTCTTAACGTTTTCACCCCCTATTCTTTTAATAGCAAGGAAGGACACAGCATCTGAGTACTGCACCCCAGTGCTGTGTGGTGTACAGTGTTCAGTACATTGTAAGAATTCTGTGTTTGTTAAGTTTTACTGGTCTACATTAGCCTTCTATAACCTCCTGGAGACAGTGTCTTACAAAGCGAAAAGTAATCAGTAGTCAGCCATCTTGATGCACAGGCTGGACGTTAATATTGTGGTTGTCATGGCAACAACACAGTATTTAAGACAACAATGCATTTGCAGAATGTACAAAGACAATACATTTCACAATTAAAAAGGAATTAGTAGAATTCTCAGTAAGAAAAAGGAGAAGTATATAGTTAAATCTATTAAATTCAGTACCATACAGGATTTATGCAAGTCCCAAATACCATGTTATAAAACACACATGAACTGGAACAGCTTTAGATATCACTGAAAATAAAACAATTCTGTGTTATGGTAGCATGTAATGGAAACCGGATAGCAGTTTGTAAGTGATCCACAATTTTCCTCTGAAATATTGCAGTAGTATTGAAAAGTAGATGATTTGTCCATGGTTAAATATTTGAAGTTGATATTCAGTGACGTGGCAGGTGTGTAAACAAAGTTCACTCAATCAGAATGAATGTCTCAACTGCAAACGGTCATGAAATGATTGCTCAGTGTAATTTTCAAGAAGCTGAAATTTTCAATTAAAGGAAAGAATGTCTAAGAGATGAATTCTTCTTGGTTCTTAACTAGTAACCTTGGGAATTTCCAACTAAATCCTTTTGGAACTTATTGCTCTTTACTAATCCATACTATTAAGTATAAGACAATTTTTCTTTCTCTGGCAAAAGCTCCCCAAATTAAAGCAGTGATATGCAGTACATCCGACATAACTATTTAAGTACTTAAGTGTTTGGTTTACTGTGCTGCAGCTATCAGGACCCAGTTGCTGACTCTTGTGTTTTTTTGGTTGTCTAAAATCATGCAGACATTTGTTTTCTAATAAAATATTGCAGGCCAGAAAAGTATCTCTTCTAGTAATATCAATACTTCACCGAGGCTTGACCTTTTACATTAAGAATCTGAAAACAGAAAGAGGGGGGAAAAAAAAAAAGAACTGGAAGGCTTTGGGGTTTATGATAACTACAGAACAACACAAAAAAATTAGAGGAAATATTTGCAGCCTAATAGAACAAATTTCAGGGAATCTCTGTATTCTGTAACTTGTACTGATAAAAGCATGCAGGAGCCATTTAAAAACTTTGTATTGTTTAAATATAAAGCAGGGGACAATAATGTCAATTTGTTTCCATCACAGGAATATCACATGATATAATACATCATATATGATTCAAGTGGTAGATCTTAGCCGTCCTTTTCATGAGTGGGGACAGTGTGGGCTCTGAATAAGATTGATCTACTGGAAGGAAAAAAAGGAAGGGAAAAAAAAAAAAAACCACAACAAACCTCAAAGCAAAACTGAGATTATACCAGCTGGATACTTTAATAAATTTTAATTCCAGGCTAGGTAAAATGTATACTATATTGGTCTAATTCAGACGACAGATAAATGACTACTTCAAAAAAGTAATTATCTCAAAAAATAATTGTTCAAACTGTGACTGTACATATATTTTGATGTAATTCCATTAAACTGTTGAAGCTCTTGATATCATGCAGGATAATTAAACATTTAATCATCTAAGCAATTACACATAGTACATGGTATATAGAGCTTAAAAATTCATAAATTAAGTCACAAAAAATTATTTGAAAACAGATGAAGCTATTGCAAAAATATATATTCTCTTCAATCATGAAAAAATTGTGCATGTATGAATGTGAGAGACTGACCTAGTATTTAAAATGTCACAGGGTGAAGCCTTCCTGAAAGTGTACCTCTGATAAAATGAGACCTTGACTACACTACTCAGCTCTATGTCATCAGGTGATGTGGGAAAACAAAGAAAACACAGATAATTATTAAGGGGAGATGTGCCACATACCTCTGGATTACATCTGTCCCGCTCTAATATATTAGGTATGAGTGGGAAAGAAACACATCATCACAGTTTTACATCCCTGTGACACAAGTGACCCAGGAAACTGTGCTAACTGGTTCTAGATATAGTGAAATTCAAAGAGATTGGCCTGGGGTGATTTAACCAGCAAGGCCACTTGTAGCTTGTGAGACCCTCTAAGTCAGAAGTTTCACCATAGCCAAGTAAATGAAACAGAAGAATTTTACATATACCTGCATATGACTGTGACAGAAAACCATGAGGGAAGGCTGGGGTTTTCTCAAGGTTCCTCAGAGTTTTTAGTCCTTAAGGCTCAGGGTCTTTTTTTTTATGTACTTACATGTTTAACAAAACTCTATTTTTTTTGCAGCTGACACTTGAAAACTTTGGTTGAGAAAAAATTACAAAATGGGTTTTGCTGGTGTGATCTGAAGACCCATATGTCATGATCAATCTGTTTTCTCTACAGATATTTGATAGGTTGCACACTGATATTGTATCTGTTAATTTAAAACATTTTCAAGGCAGACACTGAAAGAAGAGAAAACACTTGCGTTAAAATGTTGTAATTAAGTGTTAGTCCCATGAGTTTTGTAGGATTGTCTGAATCCATAAACCATTCATTACTTCTACTATCAGTGCCAGTAATAACATTATGAACCTAAACCTTCTTATCCTGCTTTCCATTTGCTAAAAAGTTCCATAATTACTGTTGATTCTCTTAATAACAGCATAGCCTAACAATTAAGCCAAAAGAAATTGACAATGGCAATCTATTTAATCTATATTAAGTAGGAGCTAATAAAGAAAAAAAGAACAGAAAGGTAGAGAAATTCTCTCATTCTATGTAATCTTTTCAGTGCCAACTCAAAATTAGGATTGTGTAGTGAAATAAAACTGCACAGTCCAAAAATCAGATAAAGACCTCTAGATTAAAAGTACATCAGGGCAAGCAACAGAGTAATAAGCATTAAATATGACCTACAGGGGTCTCACAATATCTGTGAGAATAAAATAGCATAATCAGAGCTGGAATTCTGTCCTTGTGATCCATCCTACGGCTCGCGTGTTTCTGGCTCTCTCCTGCCACAATTTTTAAACCAGTAGGAACAGGTAAAGAGGATCTTTCTAAACCATAAAAAAAACCAAAACCAACGAAACAAGCAAACAATAAAAACCCTAAAAATGCTCTCTAGTGGAACTTTAATAGTCTGCCTGGAAGCTATTTATCTATAAGCAATGCTCCATGCTTGAAGTTTTCCCTTTCAAAAACAAATGGATAAATCTCTGTTTTGTGTGCACGTGTGTCTGTTTTTCTTGAGCCTTTTATTGCTTTCCATACTTTAATTTCCTGTTGGTATAACTCATTCAATCTGTGTTATTCTTATATCATTATAGGTATGTTGAAGATTAAACTATCTGTAAATTCGTTGAACTGGTTACTCTCTAATAATCTGGAAAAAAAATGAGATTATGTGTGGGGTGTTTGTTTGTTTGTTTGTTTGTTTGTTTCTCTTTGGAAGTGCTGCACTGTGCTAAGAATGATTTAACTAAATATTCAGAAATTGTTTGAAAAAATACCTGTCATCACATTAGCAATGAAAAGCTCCATGAAATGTCAGAAACTAAATGCATGTCTAGAGAAGCCTTGGGTGTCAATAAAATAGAGAACTAAGGATTTAAGTTATGAAATTATTATTCATGTAGATATACGTGGTTTTGTGAATCCAAAAAGTTATAAAGTATGCACACAAAGGAATAGCAAGGTGCTGTGAGGAATTTGTTGCTCTTAAAACATGCACACTGTGACCTATTCTTGTGTAATACCATCAGCTGCAATTCTGAGCTTCACTGTCATAGCAAGGTCACGTAGCACTAGAAATTTCATCTTTTCAGCATCAGGTCATGACTAAAGTTATCATCTTGCAATGATGTAGCAAAGCTCATGTTGGAAGACATTACTAATGTAGCATCCTGGGATTGGGTCCTGCAGGGACAACAGTACTGGGTACAGAAAAAAGGAAGAGGAGAACTTTATACTGATTTTTAGCACAGACTTAACACTTGTATTTATTGTTTTACACCAGGAGGTGTTGCTTTTTTTTGGATCCCAACAAGAAAGCCACACATTAATATTCCAGAAAAGGTGATAGTAAGTTATAAAATATTGCATCCCTGATGATTGAAACCTGGGATGATATAACATCACACAGACCCCTCTGGTCAGGAAATGGCATGCTGCACAAAATGCCCATTCATGGTGAGGTTTGCTGCTATTGTGGTCTTTCAAGTTTTTTAGGATTTTCTTCAAGAGGATGTTTTTATGAAAACATGTTCCTTCATTTCAGGGAAAAGACAAGGACATGCGATTGGCATCATCACTGATTCCAGTTGGGAACCAGCTATAGGATCTTCCGTTATCATTATCTAGCTGAGTTTATCCTACACCAAAGGATATGTGTAGCACAGCACAGCCCTTAAGGCCAAGTAATATGTGCAGTGCAGCACAGCACAGGCCTGCACCTACTCAGGCCAACCATTAGTGGAGCACTAACTCCTCAATATACAATAGTCTCCTCGTCAAGACCACTACATTTAATAAGAATACTTGGGCAATATTTGGTGGCTATTTTACCTTTGTCTTACCTGACCTCCAAACAGGAGCTCTGCTAGCAAGCTGGTAGCCCCAAAAGTGCCACTGAAACTATATCAAACCTCTAGCTTACATTCTGTGAAAGGTATTCTAGGCAAAGGACTTCAGTCCAACTCTTTTGTCTGAGATGCTGCAGTAGGGTATAAAAAGAGCTTAATGGTAACATGTAATGAATAGGGATACTACTGGTGAGTTTTAAAAGCCGTCTTGCACAACTAATTACCAAAACCAACAACTCTGCTGCCTGGTATATGGTATGATAACATGATATGAACATATCTGAAACTTGGCAAAGAACATTTTGAAAAACTTCTTTTGCAAAATTTTCTTTCTGAAGCTTTTTAGAAAAAATGTGTGTCAAAATTAGAATAATGAAACGGTTCATTCCAAAGTGTTGCAAAAAGTACCTTTTAAGACTTTCACTCAGATTGGCCTTTTTAAAAAAATTAATTTTTAAGATTGGCAGTCTTCTAAATAATTTTAATTTTGGTGATGCTGTTTCAATGGAAAATGAGTGTCTCTTTTTTTGCTCTCCAAGCCTAACTTCCATCTGTGCTGCACACAAATGGATTTTCACCTTTGAAAGTTCAGCCTGGCCCTTAAAATCATCCTTAAATTTCGTGAGTTGTTTGTTACATATTATTACTTACAGAAAAATACAACAAAGCCTTTGCTGGATGGCAGTGAATAGGGACATACTGAACTTAAGACATCAGTTGTGTCGCCCCCATTGTATGCTGGTGCCTGGAATTATTCCTGCCCACATGCAGGACTTGGCATCTCCCTGCATTGAACTTCATGAGATTCCTCCCTGCCTAATTCTCCAACCTGTCAAGGTCTCCCTGAATGACAGTGCAACCCTCTGGTGTATCAGTCACTCTTCTCAGTTTTGTATAACCTGCAAACTTGCTGAGTATACACTCTGCCCCATCCTCTAGGTCATTAACAAAGATGTTAAAAAGTATTGGACTCCATATCAGCCCCCGGAGTACATCACTAGTGACTGGCCTCCAGCTGGAGTCCAGTAGTTCAGCCAGTTTTCAGTCCATTCACTGTTCAGTCATCTAGCCTGTAGTTTGTCCATTTGTCTGAGAGGATGTTACAGGAAACAATGTTGAAAGCTTTACTATAATGCAATAAACAGCAACTACTGCTCTTCTCTCATCCACCAAGTCACTCACATCAGCTTGATTAAGCACAATTTAATCTTGGTAAATCCATGTTGCTGACTCCTGATCACATTCTTGTCCTTCATGTGTTTGGAAATGGTCTCCAGAAAGATTTGTTCCATTACTTTCCCAAAGGTCAACATGAGGGCTGACAAGGCTGTAGTTCCCCAGATTCTCCTTCTTGCACTTTTTCTTGCACTTGACATTTTCTTTCTTCCAGACTGTGGGAACCTCTCCCAATAACCATGACCTGCGTGCAATTTGCTTTGAATTTGGGCTTTAAAATTCACATGTGTGGGTACTTACCTTACACGACCAAAACTTTTCAGCTCCCAGTGATGACTATTAGCACTGCAAGTTGTAAATGATACTTACAATCTTTTGAAGAATGTAAGCCTTCATTGTTTTTCATCTTCAATCTAATTCTCTGCTTCCAGCTTCTGTTTTTTTGTCTCAGTTTTTCCATTGACTGCGAAGGTGGTTCAAGAATACTGATTAAATTTCACTCGTATTGGTTAGCACCTCTCACTTCCTTTTGATAATACCTCTTTCCTGTCTTTTGACTGTGCACTAGTATCTCATATTTGCAAAGAAAGTACTCAGTGATTTCTAATGCCAAATCACCACCTCCTAGACAGGATTTGTGTACCTAGGCAGTGATCCCATAACCAATCACGTGTAGCATGAAGGGTTACAAAGTGGTAGAGGGGCTCCAGCTCCGCACTACAGGCATCAAAAGGGCCCTCCTAGAGAGAAAAATACTTCCTTGTAGCAGCGTGTCTTCTCCACCATGGTGTAACTCAGTCTGCTTTTCATTTACTTCACACAACCCTCAACAAGTGGCTTGATACAGGCTCGTGCTTCTAGTTTCAACAAAGCTGATGATAACTTTTCAGTGTGAAGACTGCTTTCTGATAATCAGTGCTTATCTGCGTATTAATGCCTCTGGTTTTAATATATTTTTATAATATTAATATTGATTATATTAAACCCTCTGGTTTTAATATGCTAGAAAGTAAGGAAAGGTGTTAGGAGTTGTAGATTTAGTGTTAGTTGTGTATGTGTGGATACTTAGACATTGTAAATATTCAGGTATAAGAATTGAATATATGCTTCCCTGGGCTTTGGGAAGAGCCCTGACTGCAGAGGAGACCAAGAGTATCCTGAGCAGTATTCACAGGAACAGAGCAAGTACATCAAGGGAAGAGATTAAGCCTGTCTGCTTGGCACTTGTGACACCACACCTAGGTACTGCGGCCAGTTGCCCTCCCTTCCCCCTGCAGCCACACATTGCAGGAAGGACATTGATTAACTAAAATGAGTCCAGCAAAGACCACTGTTGTTGCAGGGGGCTGGAGCACATAACCTGTGAGGAGAGGCTGAGAGACCAGGCCTGGAGAAGAGTTCAGGGAAACATAACAGTAGCCTGCAAAGACCTACAAAAGGTAATCAAGAAGATGGATCCTGGCTCTTCCCAACAGTAAATGGTGGGAGGACAAGAGACAAGGAATGTGAGTTGAAACAAGAGAAGAGTTTCACACTAGACAGAAGGAAAACCTTTATCACTCTGAGAACAGCCAAGCAAAGGAGCAGGTTACCCAGGGGTTGTGCAGTCACCATCCTTGAAAGTTTTTTTACAACACAGCTGGATAAAGCCCTGAGTAACATGGTCTGACCTCATAGCTGACCCTGCTTTGATCAGAAAGTTGGACGAAAGTCCTCCAACATGAATTATCCTATGATCCTTTATAGTTGCACACTTATAAAATTGTAAGACTATACATTATGTTATTAATCTTTTGAGCATTGTGTTCTTGAATCCTCTGCAGCTTCTTCCTTCCAAGGTAATTCACAGAGGCTGACATGCTGAAGTATATTGTGAAACTACATTTCGTTAGAAACTTCATACTTTTTGTTTTCCTTCTGTATCTTTTCATTTGAAAATTAGATTAAATTGCCTTTCTAAAAGAAAAGAAACACTTGTTACAGCTGACTGGAGGGGAGGAGAAGTAAATGGAAAAGTTCTGTGCCCATTAAAAGACAAAATTACCTAAAAGGTAACTTCAATAATATCCAAAGATATAATAATAAATTATCAGTTTTGTTTATAGCTTTGGAAATGAAAAGCAGTCATTTCTAGGAAAGCTTCACTTCATTTAAGCTATTAAAATTAATGTGTTATTACATATACGTACATTGCATTTTTTATTTTTATGACTCTTTTTGCTTTAATCAGTGTCATTGCTGAACAACTATGCCTTGTAAACAAATTTTGAACAATTTCAATTTCTTGTGCATCTGGTATAGTTATATAAACTGTTAGTAGTACTGTACTTTGATCAAAACAAATATCTTAATTTAAAAGTAATTAAGAAAATGATAGTACTCTTAAAAGGAAAGTTAGTCTTTTTTTTACCATAAATTAGCTTAAATGTCCAGAAGAATGAATTATGTTTAGTGGAAGCGTTCATCTTTATATCTATTTTATGAGTGTGGGTTGAGTGGTTATGTTTTAAATGTTCTAGATGCCTAATCTAGGATAGCATCTATTTGCCTTTAATGTGAGTATTTGTACTGTCTTCATTACATAATGAAGATGATCTTCTGGCTCAAAAAAGTCCATACAAGTGAATAACAAAACTTCCCTGAATTTCCCACAGTGAAAGGAGCCCAGATAAGAGGTAGTTTTTTATAGATTTCCTGAAATCCCCCCAAATTCTTGAAAAATGAAGCTAATCCATCCTAAAAAAAGGTATATTGCCCTCAGCCTGAACAGAACTCTAACTTGTGGAATATATGTAAGCTAACCTTCTAACATGTCTATCTCATGCAATAGGTCACTGGGTGCACTATCTGAAGAAAGGACTCATACAAAAGCCCAAGTTCAGAACTGTAATACAAGAAAAGAAAATTGTATGAGGAAGAATGAGCTTTGCCTAGCTTTCTCTTTGCCAAGTATTGTTCCATTGCATTTTGCCTTTTCTTCTGATGTCTTTGCTTGTTCCTGTGAGCAATAAATTGTCTCTGCACAGAGGCCAAAAGTTATAACCACTGATAGCAAAAAAAGCTATGAAGACAGAACCAACTCAAAATGTCCTTTAGCTTGATCGTTAGTAATACTTAGATCTGAACTAATAATGATTCTTGTATGAGACTGTCAGTTGTACTAACAATAAAGTCTTGGCTATATATAAGGTATATTACTTTTCTGCCCTTAAGATTTTGAGGGTAACAAAGCTCATAAGTTGCTGAACCTCCATTGAGATGATGGGGTCATGCATATGTGTAACCTTGCTCCAAAACTTTAGAAAATATAAGCCACTCTTGAATTACGCATAACTCTTGCCTAATTCTTAATTTTTAACTTGGAAAAAATTCTAGTCATGGTGTTCTCCTAGGACTTCTGGAACAGAACTTTGAGACTTCACATTACATTCTTCAGAAAAAAATAGTAAATAAATTGGGTGGGGGGAGGTTGTTTTTATGACTGCTCAAAACAGCAGTTGTTTTTATGACTGTTCTACTGCACAAAGATTCATTTAATCCACTTATATGATAAATAGATTCAGATGTTTTTGTATTACTGCCTCTACACCTTGCTGTAGCACTTTTGGTTAACTTGCTAATAAATAGTAACAGCTGAGACAAATTGTATTATCTGGAAAATGCATATATGTGTGTATTATAAGCTCTATGCATGCACTTTTCTTGTATTTTTAAAAATATTAACTTTAGTGAAAAGATGATTTCAGGTAAAACCTTATGCATAAAAGTTGTAAGCTGGTGTTAAGAATGGTTTTATCAATGTTCTTACTATACCAGGAATATACGTTTTCAGTGTTTGCAGTTGCAGTTTTTTATTTTTTAAATAGTTTGTTTCTGAGTCATTATGGGGCTGCTATTCTGTTTGAGAGTTTACACAACACTTTATATTACTTAACAGACAATTTATGTACATGATGCTGTTTATACAGATAAAAAATTGGTTTCAAAACTACTTGCAAAGACTTCTGCATAGATTTGTGGTTACATGATGTGGTTTCTTAAACTTTTAACAATCCCTACTTGCAATGTAGAATCCTGAGTTCTTTGTTTAAACAAAACTTTCTACAAATACTTGAGAAACATTTTAGGAATTCTACAGTTTCCAATTTAACTGATAGTTTGCAAGAATCGGCCAGACAACAGAGCTGCGATGCTCTGTTGAGAGCTATAACTATGGCTAAGAATTGATTAATTTGAAATGTAATATAAGAGAGAGAAACACTTACTGTTTCATTGCTAATGTGTCTGATAGTCTCAAGTGTTCAAGTTTATCAATCACCATGAGACGTGAAAATTTTTTTAAATGTCGTTCATTTAGCATTTGTAAGTTGTGTCAGGGCAAGGTTTTTTATATGATTTAACTCGTCTATCTATTGGCTAATATAACTGAGAAAAATATTTTTAAAATAAGGAAGGCAACAAAAATGCAGGGATAGGGATTTTTTATCACTATAAATTATTCCCAAAGCAGAAATTGCATTGTTTTAAGTGATGAAAACAACTATCTTCCAACTGAAGTTCTCCAGCTTCACCAAAAATCTATCCTGTAGTCTGGTTGTGTTTTTATTTTTCTTTTTAAACTCTTACGGAATGGTTACTATCTACCTTTTCCACAATGGAGCCAGGGGATAATTTGCTCCTTTTTTTTAATCTGTTTTAAAGAGATTTTTCCAAAGTTCCATTTTTCCAGGTGACACTTCATCAGCCCCAAAGTGGGGGAAGGATATTTGTACCAATGCACTTTTTTATCTTTGTGTTTTAATATTCCAAGATTTTTTGTCCTGAATGAGTCTGGAACTTATGATTCCTGACTAAGTGTGGAACCTTAAATTTGTCCCTACATAGTTTGAGCTGCTTTTTTGGACCAGTTCTCCAGCTCTTCCTGTCCTGCCTTTCTGAACTCTGGTTCTGTCCTCGGTGAAGGGGATGATCTGTTGAGCTGTAGAAGCCTGGCTTTTTTTAAGCAGAAAAGCAGTTTCCGGGTACTAAATTTAATAGAACAGATCTATTATAAATCTAGTCTGACATTTCATGATTTATAGCGTGAAAGAATAAGCATTCAATGATTTAAGCACCAGTACATGAGTCCCTAGTTAGGAACTCATTCACAGACTAGTCCCAGTTTGCTTCTAATATTTGTCATTTGTGAATACTTCCTAGGTAATGTGAACAACTATTTCCCACACAAACTTAGAACATTCAAATTGGTTTTCTTTTTTCGAAGTTTTCAGATTTTGGACACCTAAAAGCTGGGGCATTTTTATTTATGATCTATATTTAGGTGACAGAAAAAAAAAATTAAACAGGAATATAAAGGCACCTGATCAGCAATGAATCTTGGCCTGGCTCTTATGCTGATCATTTTCTTGTATAGCAAACAATGTGTGTGTGACCATGCTCACACACAAAACTGACTTGTGGGTTTTACTGACTTTACCTTATGTAGTGGTATACTTGATAAATACTTAATATTTTATTGTTTGATTGACTGTTAGCTTTTTTATGTATAACTTTAGTATATTAACTTGTTAAAAGCATTCATTCTTTGTAGCATAAAATAGTTCTCAGATATTCATTAAAGAAGGTTAGAGGCAATACAATTCTTGACCTCTTTTGCTTTGCCTAGGGATGTTTTTGTAATAGTAATGTCTAAATACTAGTATTTGCCTTTCTTCATGAACTACAGTGACTACTGGGTCTCCAAACCCTGAGAACTTCCTAAAGCAGCAGTATTTTTATTTTCATTGAACTTCTGTCACATCCTATTGAGAAGGTTAACTGTGATTACTGCCTTTCAGGGGAATTACACAAGTGAGGATCTACTTTATTCATTGTGCTATTTTCTTGCTAACGTTTGTGCATCTGAGTACTGAATTGAGTACAGCTGCATCAAAGCTAGAGTGAAGAAACTGCATTTCTGGAAGACACAGTTGCACAGACAGAAATAAGTGGCAACTTTTTACCTGAAGAAAATGAATGAAATGTGAAATATTTGCCTGTGAACTTTAAAAGTTCCAGATGACCAAAGGATATTTACAATAAACATAAATAATTCAACAGTTGAAATTAAAGTGAAAGAAATATTGAATTCCCTCTGTAGTATTTATTTTAAGTAAGGTAATTTTTTACATAGTCTTGCAACAACATCTTCTTTCTTTCATTGTGAGAATAACCATGAGAAATACACTATAATAATTTGGAGCAATACTGTCTTTAAATATATGACCCAGTTACTCTGATAATATGGCACTACAGTGGAACAACATGATAGGGAAATTAGTGAAATAAAACTCAACCCAGGGTATTTATTTACAAAGTCTTAAAGCAAGTGGATTTTACACATTCACAGTCTCTTGCTCATGTACTCTGGCTAGGGTCACTTATGTGCAATATGAAAAGCATTACATCAAGTCCTTATCAGTTCTTGACTGGAGATGACAAAAAAGTTTCTGGACAATTCTTTTAGAAACCTTAGGAGTCACCATATGTTACACCTGAGAATCTTGTTGATTTCTGCTTTCATAAATCTTCGGCGACGTTGATGCCTATTGTATGTTTTTCCTCATTTGTGGGTACATGGTTAAAATATGTTTCCGTAGTTTGTTCTTCTTTTGAGCAAACAGGATAAAAGAATGGTGTGTACCGTATGCGGCAACCTAGTTGCCGTCTTCCTTGTGCGAGGGCGGTCCTCTTCAGCTGGGAAGTCATCTGTGATGTGTCGTTTTCAGAGTGCAGGTCTTTTCATCTTGACATAAGCCACATCTTCCTCAGTGCTAGCTGTGAGAACGGTGCCTGGAGAAAAGTGCCCTTTCCTTCCCAGTACAGACCACCTTTTTAAACCTTTTTCTACTGCTCCTTCTGATGCTTACACACATGCATTTCATTCATTCTGCATCCATACAAACCTTACTATTTCTGTTATAGATTTGTGCAACGTAAATGTGCAAATATTTGCATTATCTGAGGACTTGCTGCCATAAAACTTCAAAAGAAACTTGAAGTCTATGCCTGCAGTTTCAGGTATTGGTATTTGATGGTACCCATTAGCCCATCCTAAGGGCTCATCAAAATCTAAGTTTGAATAATGATATACAGGAAGAATACTATTAAGAGTGGGCATATTTTGAAGAACAAGAGATCTCTTCAGCTTGAGACTTCACTTAGAACTTCCTTGAGTCTTCTCGGTGCTTACAGGTGCTCTGTGCCAACGAAGTAGATTAGCAATGCTGTAAGGAAAGGGGGACCGTAAGAAAGACATGGACCTGTTAGAAGAGGTCCAGAGGAGGGCCACAAAATGATCAGAGGGATGGAACACCTCTCCTATGAGGAAAGGGTGAGATAGTTGGGGTTGTTTAGCCTGGAGAACACAAGATTCCGGGAAGAACTTATTGCAGCCTTTGAATACTTAAAGGAGTCTTATAAGAAAGATGGGGACAGACTTTTTAACAGGGCCTGTAGCGATAGGACAAGAGGTAAAGATTTTGCTATAGTTTCACTGTTTAAAGTAACAAAATACAGGTATTGGATAATATTGTACAATATATGCACTCTGATTATTCATTCTGATTCTCTTAGTAATGTCTTATATGCATTTTCACTGATAAAATCATTATTATAATCTTTAGGACCTGGAAAATATACTCTTACCCTTTAAGCTGGCAAAACATGCTCACTTAAGTTTCCGTCATTTGCACTGTATTTCATTTGGCTGTTCCAGCTATATGAAGCCACTGGGCATCTTAACAGGAAGGTTAATTTTTACTTGCTTTCACATATTTATTTTTATATATATATTTATATATGAATATGGTGTAGATCTTGGCAATTCAACATGGTTCAGCAGTGACAGCAATAGTTATTTTACAGATTTGCAAAACAATGTAATCTCTGTAACACAATGTGATATAACTTTATATATATATATATATACACACATAGGATTAATTATATGTACCACAACAGAGATTGGTGTTGCTGTGCTGATCCCCTAGTTGACAGCTAAAGTTATCCATTCAAATAATCCCAAAATCTAAGAGTCATATTTATTGACAGTCTGCTGAGAAAGCTGTGGGATGGGCTGGTATGTTGGTTTGGGCTGTTTTTTTCAGTGAGTCTTCTCACGGTGGCTGCTACCTGGTGGCTGCTAAGTACTTTCTCACTGTCAACCCACCATCTAATCAGATTATATTCATAGTCAAATTATACAGCCATTGAAATGTGAAGAGAGGAAGAAAATTGTCACATGAAGATAAAGGTTTAGGCTTTCTTTTAAACAATGTTTCTAGGCCTGCAATAAGCTCTTTCACTGAATTTGGGCAACTTAACTAATATATTTGGAGAATCTTTTGGAAATTATATACATTAAAACTCTTTCACTATTCCCCCAAACCAACACACCAAGCCCTCAGAAAACATCTTCAGCCAGCAACTTATGTGAGGTCTTTAATATTCAAGCCTGAATATGATTTGCTGCAGGGAAACCTAAGAAATGAAACAAAATGGGTTGTTTTAACAGGTTTTTGAAGTACTGCAGCCAAAATTATTCTTTACATTCTAGATCTAATAGAATGTAATAGAATGGATGACAAAAATCAAAATCCATGGTTGATAAGTTGCTCATGGTATCTGAGCTGACTCATAGACAACCAGCAATACAAATTTACTTTAGATTTTGCATCAAATGAAATATGGAAGAACTCTTTTTTGACTGTAAATTTTGAGCAAAACCATACTTTCTTCAATACACCATGGTTATGCAGACCTTGAGAAACATTTCAAAACTCTGTGTTTATGTGATCAAACACACTGATGTGGCTATTCACTGCTGCATTCAATTAACGAAAATTTAGCATGTAAGCATTGCTGCCAGAATCCTGCTACTATTAATGGTGTTTCTCTGCAGAGCAGGAAACTGATGTGCTGTTGGCTTCCAGACAGATCCTCAGTGCTGACCATGTTTCCGACTTTGACGTAAAAAACATTCTATAATTCAGGGCTATTAGAAATTGGTCATGTTTGGCTGAGATCATAAGAAATGACTGAGACCTTGGTTAAAAGCAATGCAGTATGGAGAAAGGCCCTTGTAAGCAGGCACCGCTCCTACAGCAAGTAATTAAGCAGGGAGCTAAGATGGTTTTAGTTAGACTCAGGGCTGCTGTAAAGACTTTGGGCAGATGGTCAATGGCTAAAACTTGGCAGGAAGTGACTTGTCAAGGAGTTAGGAATTATAGCACTGAATGTCAAACCTGGTACTGTGCAGGACCAATTTTTCAGGGAAGGTAGCTTCAAGGGGAACTTGAGAAGTATTAGAGTGAGTTTCTGAAAAGCTGATTACCTGACAGTAAAACTATTAAGCTATACTGATCCAGGGAAGAATCAGCAGTAAATCGAGAGCACACTAGACTTGTGCTTACCACATCAGATACAAATGAGATGAAGAACTGGGGACACTTGCTTGGAATTTCTTCTTGCTATAAATGACCAGAGGGTTTCAGTTAGGTGCCCTCAGTGCAGGAACTTGTTGAGTGAGGAAGAGATTGGTAGACATGATAGAGTCTGCATGACATGCCAGTTCCCAACTCATCCTCTACCACCACCAATACTCTTTGTACTCACATGCAGTCCTGCTATATACACCTTACTTTTGTCTCCCCCTGAAATTATTCAGTCTTTCTCCTTTGTAAAAAAATTGGCCTGCTTTTTCAAAGAGCAGATGAACAAACTAACATTGTTCTATACCTCTGCATGAGTAGCTGGAATAGCAGTTCTGACTGGACCTTTTTGGAATAGTCTACTCACAGTTCTAATAATAATAAACCCAGCAATAGATTTTTTTTTTCTCAGTTTTTTTTGGGTCTTTTTTTTGTATGGTTATGCATATAATGTAAGCAGCAGTAAGAGGATTTTAATGTAACATTGTGATGAGCTAAATGGCAGTGTTATCAAATTTGAAATGTGATTAAATCTTGAAATCTCTTTTTAAAATATCAACTAGGATGTTATGGATGTGTGCTGAGTTACAAATAAATAGCACATAAATCTACTCTGAGCTGATTAATATTGTTCTTTATAATACAGCTACTACAGAACTCTGCTAAGATTTGGGATTTGCAGCCTTTCATCAACTATTTTTCTGAAGCTTCTTTTTTCTCCATGGGCACAATTAATTATTAAGATAATCTAAAGAAAACATACAGGCTTTATTTGCCTAGCCAGATAAATTTGACTTGAAATCTGTCTTATAAAAAATATTTGTTTTATAAACACAAGAAAGATAGTGTAAATACAACAATTCAATTTAAAGTTTTCAAATAATTTATACCTAAGAGGTACCACTGAATTCTACCACTGAAGAGCTCCTAAACTAGCTACCTTTAAAATCAAATTAAATGTGATTTATTTGCAAAGCCTAAAACCATGAAGCTTTTATTTTCTACTTGCTTTGTCATCTACAGTAGTTTCAAAGCTTCCTTGAAATAGATGAGCAGCACTTTACAAATAGAACTTTTAACATTTTAATGGATTTAGTCCTTCATAAACATTAAATACAGTAGTTCTCCATCCAGGTGTGATCTGGAACTAACCTTGTTATTCTCTTATTTTCTACATTACAGATTGTGATCAGGCAGTCTTCAGCATGATCTTTCAGAATTGAATTGCTAGACTGGAATGACTTAAAGACATTATGTTAGCATTTCTTAATAAATAAGTCCCTGCCAACTAAGTAATTTGTGTATAACTTACGTCTGCCCTCACTGATGTAAAATTCATGATCTTACTATTCTTTCATTAAGTTTCAGCACAGTTGCATAACCTCCCAAGGAGGGCAAGCTAATATGACATACATGGATATTTACCAAGAGTACAATATCACAGGTGACATCCACTATTTTGTGAAGCCCCTTTGATTGAGATGTGCCTAAGTGAAAAACTGAAATTTGTGACTGCTTGAAAAACACTTCATTGGCTTCATGAGACAGAAGTGTAATGCAAATTATTTCCCAATTTAGACCAATTCCAAAATATCCTTGCTTTGGTTTAAAATGATAACTTTTAAAAAATTGAATATAATTTTTCAGCGATGTTAAATTAAACATTTTCAAGGGTTTATTTTTAGGATGGTTAGAAGATTATTAATTTGATATTAGATTTGTAATAGCAAGAGAAGAAATTAAAACTAAAATCTAGGATATGAAAAGGGTAAGGTTAAGGATATAAGATTTTTTTGAGTAACAGTTTCATCCATATACATATTTTTTTCAGATTTGTTATAATGTTTTATGTTTTCTATTTCTTATATTTATTGTACTATATAGCATCAAGATCTTCTCTGTTTCTCACTCTGCTCCCCCAGGCAAGTAGGCAAGGGGCGGAATAGTGTATGGGAGGGGGCATAACCAAGACAGCTGATCCCAACTGACCAAAGGGATAACCCATGCCATGTGATGTCATGCTCAGCAATAGAAGCTTGGGAAAGAAGGATGAAGCGAGGGGACATTTGGAGTTATGGCATTTGTCTTCCTGAGTAACCATTATGTGTGATGGAGCCCTGTTTTCCTGGAAACACCTGAACACTTGCCTTCCGATGGGAAGCAGTGAATAAATGCCTTGTTTTGTTTTACTTACATGTGCAGCTTTAGCTTTACCTGTTAAACTGTCTTTATCTCAACCCACGAGTTTTCTCTTTTACCCTTCCAAGTCTCTTCCCCATCCTACAGAGGGGACTGAGCAAGCGGCTGCGCGGGGCTCAGCTGACTGCCAGAGCTAAACCACAACAATGACCCAGTTCAATTCCAGAGAATAAAAACTGAGTAGTACTTCAAGTTCTTACAAATTAGTTTGGCAGAGCTATTTGCACCACAGTTCTAGCTATTCCTGATTCTTGTAGAGTTGGCCATCTCTCACTTGTTATCAGATAACCTTTTTTTTTAATGTTCTAATATTTGGGTCGTGTTTTGTGTAGTTTAATATTTATACATGATTATTAGGAAACATAAAATTAGCAGTCTTCTAAAGTGTTTAAAGAAATTTTACAGAAATATGAACTGTAAGAATAAAGTATTGCTGTAAACATTTGCAAATGTGGGTGTGTCTGCAACTGCGGGCACAAACTCAGGTAGCTTGGAATCTGGCTAAAAATTACTTGTTCTATTTGCCCGCTATTTAATTCCTTAAATAGCTTTTGAAAATTCTTTAATTCTTCCAGTATTAGCTCTTTAAAAAAAAAAAAAAAGCCATAGTAGTTTCTCAAAGCATTTGAAACACTGCTGCAGCTATGAAAATTTCAAATAAGAATTTAAAAGAGTATAGCCTCATTAACTATCCCATGGCCATCTGCAAATCTAGAGCCTGGGAAAAAAAAGGTAATAATTTAAAATGTGTATATGATTGGTCTAACAACTCAAGCTTAAACCAACCTCCATATTCTCATAGTTGGTCTTCTTTGGGATTTATTCTAATTGCTTTTTATCAATACATTTTTCTTTCATTTCAGTATTCCTGTTATAATTCACAAAGGATATCCCACTCATTAATGAGAATTAGCAAGGCATTATTAAGATCAAATGCCCTTTTTCTTTTTTGCCCTTTTGCTCAAGGGTAACTACTACAGATCTTTCTGGTATCCTGGGTAGGAGTAAAAGTAATTTATTTCATGGTAAATTATTCTTTGTCAGAATCCCAATGTCATATGGGGCACTCGGTGACAATCCTGTTCACAATATTACCAAGAGCATTTAACAGCGCTCTTTTACTGAAGGATTTCTCTCCTGAAGGTTGAAATGTTTCATTGCTGGAAGCAGCACTACAGCTGGTGTATGAGATGAGAGAGATAACCCTGCTCTCTGTCCTAAAGGCAATTAAATACAGCCCTGAACAGCATAGCTAACTAAAAGTGGATTTTTATTTTGTATGTACAATTTCTGTCAAAACCAACAGGTGTTAATTCTACATTACCAAGAGCAGTACTTGGAATGTAGCTTAGTGTGTTAAATCTACTGCTGCTTTCAAGCAGCAAAGAAGATTCTGCTGGTTTTTAGAACCTTGCTGGACTTTACTGCTTTCATTTGCTCATGCTATAAAAAAGTATTTAAGACTATAATATGGAAAGTGTTCTTGGTTTAGACATAAATTCAAATTAAAAGAAATTATTTGGATTCACAAAACCAAAGATTATTGTTTCTAGAAATTGTTTTAGTTGATACTAAATAGTGATTTGATACTGCTCAATACAGTATGTTTTGTCTTAACAGCTTCCCAAGAAGTTTAACCATGGAGCTTCCCTGTTTTGGGTTTTTTTTGTTTGTTTTTTTTTTTTTTTTTTTTTAATATATTTTTAGTCCATCTAGTCATTTTCTCAGTAATTACCTGGTACCAGCCCACAGTAGCCTTCCAAGGGGCTAAATGCAATTGGCTTTCTGCTATGTGTATGAAGATATTCAATCTGCGTACAGGTCCAGTAGATTTGTTCCAGCTCAACTTAAATGTCACTCTTTCAAGCAGTTTGGGACCTTCACTTTTTCTGCACACCGGCCATCACAACATCATGTTAATTAAGACCACAACATACTCTGCAGGTCTCTCTTATACGGTTTTAGTTTCCTGTTATCAGATTTAAGGAGTGCATTACACAGTATTTATTGTTCAGTCTGACATCACCTCACACAGTCATCTATATTTGAATTTGCAGGTATACCTTTCTTTCCTGTGGGTCATTGAGCTCCGTTTGCCATTAAGTTGTCATTGCCTCACATGTTACTATTTCAATTAAAAAGGACTTGCTAATACGACTTCATTTTTAATATGCACAGCAAATTTCCATTAAATATAGACTGGCCTTAGTGATGAGGGCTTAGTTATGTCTCCTGGTTTCAGCTGGGATAGAGTTAATTTTCTTCCTAGTAACTGGCATAGTGCTGTGTTTTGGATTTAGGATGAGAATAATGTTGATAACACACTGATGTTTTAGTTCTTGCCAAGTAGTGTTTATACTAGTCAAGGACTTTCCAGCTTCCCATGCTCTGCCAGGTGCACAAGAAGCTGGGAGGGAGCACAGCCAGGACAGCTGACCCAGACTGGCCAAAAGGATATTCCATATCATATGATATGCTCAGCATATAAACCTGGGGGAAGAAGAAGGAAGGGGGGGATGTTTGGAGTGATGGTGCTTGTCTTCCCAAGAAACTGTTACACGTGATGGAGCCCTGCTTTCCTGGAGATGGCTGAACACCTTCCTGCTGATGGGAAGTAATGAATTAATTCTTTGTTTTGCTTCGCTTGCATGTGCAGCTTTTGCTTTCCCTATTAAACTGTCCTTATCTCAACCCATGAGTTTTCTCACTTTTACTCTTCCAATTCTCTCCTCTGTCTCACCAGGGGGAAGTGAGCAAGCGGCTGGGTGGTGCTTAGTTGCCGGCTGGGGTTAAACCACGACAATAAGCAGAACTAAACTTGCCAAATGAGTCAGTCAAAAACTAGAACATGAAAACTTGTTTTGAGGCTTTTGACATGCCCACACAACTGGCTTCTTAAAAGACCTTCTTATCTGAAAGTTGGAATTCTTTAGAAAGAGTGAAATGATGAGTTCTCATCTAAAACCAATTAGGTCTGTCATCATACAATGCTTAAATGTGGTGGCGGTCTTATGATTTTCAAGGTGTACTTAAAGGAGTAAAGTGCTCATTTTTTGCAGAATTTTAATATGTAAATTGGATGTCTAACTCCTTGAGGCACCCTTATGATTAAAGGATTTCAAATAATTGTCATACTCCTTAACTGTTGTATTTATTTGTAATGGTGATGGTGAAACTGCACTTACAAAGTCTTATGCTAACTTCAAACATTTAATACAAATGGTACACAAGGAGTGAAAGGAAGTGATACGGAGAAATCATCTGTAGGCTCTGAAAAAAAATGTTGGTTTCTCTAATTGCATCTTATCTCCCACTGCATCACACTTAGTTAAAACAGCAAGAAAGAGATCAAAAACGTAATACAGATGAGATACTGCTCCCTCAGAGGTTCAGGATTTTTTCAGTCCAATTAAATCTAGGGTGTCTGGAAAAAGGCAAGGAGGAAAGTAAACAGTGCTGTCACAATAAAAGAAAATTTTACTAGACAGTAATAAAGTGTTTTGGGTTATGCTGAAAGATAGAGGAAGAAGGCCTTGCAGTGTATCAAGCATGAGGATATTAGCTTTTCAAATAATACAGCCATCCTTGTCTTCTATCTTGTTTGCAAAGGGAACGAAAATATGACTAGCAGCCAAAAACTGAATTTTATTAAAGTTGCTTGTTGTCCTTTTGTATCACTAATTCCCAGGAGTTTTTTTGTTGTTGTACCAAGAAACCTGCTATTAATTAACTATATTTCTAGGAGACACTGCTTTCCAACAGATGACTGGGAAGTCTGGGAAATCCTACTTAATTCCTGATGCTCTTCTGCAAATTCTCATCTAATGTCATCAAACATTCCCTTCTCCAGCAAAAGGAGTGTCCCCTGAGGCTGCTCATTTTCTTGACTCCTAAAAATATTTCCTTCTGTCTCAAAATGAGAATTCTGGTGGACAGGACAGAGGCCTTTGTAACCCACAACAGACTTCTTGTATCCGGGGATATAGCCACCTCTGAAAACTGTTACTCTGAGACATTAAATGTTTGGGAGGAAACTCAGGTGATGTTCATGCTCCAATCAAGTACAACACAAATACAAGGTTACAATATGTAACAGTGTTTCTGAACGTATTTTAGTGTAATAGGCAGTAACAGTCAGTAAATCAGCTGCTGAGGATCCTACATTGTTCTCACTGTTAAATTAGGTTTTCACTTATAACCTTTGTCCCTGCAAAGTGTTGAGTTGTCTGATAGATAACATATTGCCCTAACCCATACCTTGGAATCACCAAATGCATTGCTTTTAGGGTTGCATCTGCCCTTTAATCTGTATATCCAAGTATTTGAACTAAGGTTGGTTTGGTTTGATTTGGCTTGGTTTTGAAAGGAAGGAAAAATTACTACCTAGACTGAAACTATTGTCAATGTATCCTAAATTTTATTTGCTGTTAAAACCTGTCTGCTAGAATTCGCCATTATTTCATATCAAAGAGTTTATTTCTTATAAATGAAATATGTTTACTAGTGTGTTATTTCTTGTTTAAAACCAGACAATATTGATTTCTCTGGCTGTTACTTGTAAGAGAAAATGCAGATATTTCTATCATGGGAAACTACAAAAAGTAGTGTATTATGTGGTGCAATGTCCAGGGTAACATCAACTTTGAAATTTTGAAGTTGAACAGTTTCTTGACCAAATTATCCTCTGAGGCAAAAAATCTTCTATATCCTTAAGACAAAGTACTTCACTGTATACAGGACTTTGGAAATCACACTTCTTATCACACAGTGATTTTAAAGGATTTGCATCAAGTCAAACAATTATTTAGTAAGATTATCCAGTATGTCTTCTGATTCAATAAACAGAGCATATCAAATTAAGATATCAGGCAACAGGTTCAAAAAAAGCTAGAGGTTGCTTTTCCTAAAATAGGATGTTTAAACAGCAGAATTGTGTCAATGGGATATTAAAGATACTAAAATCAGCTGGACAGATGATATAAGGAAGAGGAATACATCAAGCATTATTAAGTATAAAAACATCAGCTTTGACTGATCAGTCATGACCCTTCTTAAATTCTTATTCAGCTTTCAAATAGTTACTACCATAAATACACATTAATGTTTTTGGAGATTACTGTTTCTGTCTTCGTCACTCCATTGTCAGAAGGGGTGATTTAAATACCTGTCTTCTTGCTGTCAGAGAGTGCTGTAGGAGCTTTATGTTACCTTCCATCTTGTACTGTTTCAGTGTGCCTGAGAACAACAAAGAAACTGCAGTTGAGGGGACTTTGGAAGTGCTACTAAAGCTGTGAGACAAGCCTTTAAGATATTCTTAACCTGATTAAGAATTGCTCTGCAATATCCTAGAGTGGCACATGCTTATACTACTTCAATCATGTATCAGACACAGCTAGATTATCATGACAGCATACCTAGGTTATTAATTTCCTTTCTATTAATTCCAATTCAGGCTTTTTAGCAGAACCATGGAAAAAGAGACTACACAGAAACTTCTTTTGACTTTGTCAGCTGGGAAGGAATGAGAAATCTGCATCATTTTCAGTATTTCCAGTAAGAAAATGCAATTTCTGTTCTCAAGATATCTTAGCAAGCATCTGTCAGGGTTTGAGAATACCATTTGTCACAGAGCAGTGAGGCATATGGTTCATAAGACAGTGTGTTGATGTGCTGTGAAGAGCATCCTCTTGGGCACAGGAAGTAATGTCTCCCACCCTCACTTGGTGCTGCTGTTAATTGCAGTCATGGCTGGGAAGGAAGGGCACTGGCAGATACCTCTGCTTAGATGCTTTACATGACAGTCACTGTGGTACCTTGGGACAATGTGGAAATGGTGAGAAGCGGAATAATCCTATAATAAAATCAGACGTAGTAGATTATGTTCATATTGGTGAAAAACTATAAAAATTTCATTTAATGAAGATTTCATGATAATGTGAACAAAGTTTATGAGCTTTATACATCAGTATAAAAGGCATGAGAAAACAGACTGTGAAAAGAGAAAAGGACTCAAGAAAAGAAAATTTTCAGAAAAAGTCAAACTTTGTGGTAATGCTCTCACTTTATCTGTTTCCATAGCAAAGGTTAGCTGGTAATATGGATGTCTAACATCCTTCTGAATGCATATGAAGCTAACATATTCTACATCTCTGACCCAAGCATGTTGGTTTTTTAGAGCTGTAAGCATTCTTTACTCTGTGTGTTAAACTTTGCGTATCAGTATTTTCTGCTGTACTGACATTGAAACAGAAGGTTAGTTGCAGCAGAACCTGACTGTTAGGCCCACACAACCTGGCATCTTTCCCATTAAGGCTTCCCAGCCCAGTTACCAGAACTTTATAAAACAGTGAAAGGAAAAAAAATCCATCAAACTAAATAAGGCATTCAGTAACTGAGAAAAGTTTTGGCTTTGCATCCAGAAGGTTTGTCTAGGTGTGTCTCGAACTGGTAAGATAGTATCTGCTCTAATGTTGTTAAGAGGGCTTCTTGATTCTCATATCTAGGGATACCAGTTCATAGCTTTTAAAGGTGTCCTGAGTGTAAGAATGTCCGATATTCAAGTTAAAGATATTAACAGCAAGCTGTGATTTTATAATAAACCATAAATATGCAAAACCACCCCTTAAAACAAAACATAGATGCTTTACTTGTTGACCCCCGGAGAAAGTGTGTGAATTAACAATAAGATTTGTTCTGTTACTGGTTTTAGAAATTATTCCAATTAGAGGATGCTGACTAAGCATGATAGTGGCATATATTTCTATCTGAAAATAGGAAAGGAAAAGCAAAATATTCCTCAAGTTTCTTCTTTAAAGAAATCATTGCTAATAATTATTTCCATAATAACTGCTTTATAAGTTAATGTCATTTCAAACAACTTGGATTATTCACCCACGTGAAAATTTATAATACTTGCTGGTTTATCTCTAACTAATCAGCACAAAAATAGGTCCTTTGCATGTCCTGTTGGGTGAGCAAACAAAAAAATGTAACTGATCTTGTTTAAAATACATATATATTAAGCCTACTTATTCCTGCCTCTGCCTGAGATTACCAGATCTATAAAAGCACGATCTGACCTGTTCAATACAAGGTTCTGCATTAGGAGAGGAAAAGGCAACAGACAAGCTTGTACTCAGCAATAAAAAAAAATAAATAATGAATATAGAAAATAGGAAACCACCAAGAATTTGTTTCTCCACAGATAGTTCTGTTCTTTGCTTACCTAGTCTGGAGTAATTCTTCCATATAAAGTGTTCAACCACCTAATTGCATTTCTTCTGCTCTGCTCTCTGTGTACCACTTTAGCATAGCTGGATTTCAAATATCTGACTAAATTTGTATAGGTAGAGGAAGGATGTAGCTAACACTCCTTTCCTGGTCAGGTTCTGCATGGTGTCTGCAGGAGAAGGAAGGAATGCCTGCCAGGGGCCTTTCTTGCTCTAGGGAGTCAATTCCTCATTCTTCTGCTTGTGTTATTAGCTTCCAGTTTCCTCATGGTCAGTCTCCTGAGTGTAGCTATAAATTGCTTGCTTTCTAGACATGGACTAATTACTTTTTCCTTTTGCAGCTTGACAGAGATGTATAGATTTTCCTTAGTTTTTCTTGTGCTGTAATCTCTTCTGTGGTTTTGGATCTCCAGTTCTGGTCACTGTCTGATGTCTTATAATGGGTTCTGTCAAAGTTCCATAGTTGTCTATCTGAGTCATTAGTTCAATATAAGTAATAAATTAATCAAAGCATTCTGCCTGCATATGTAGTCTCTATTATACATGTATTTTATAATAGCCTCATATTTCTGTTGAGGTGTTATAATCTTTAACCTTACTAGATAGAATTTCATAACTAACTCTCTCATCCTAACAAATTTATTAGCATTTTTAGTTTCACGTAACTTTCTGAATGTTGCTATATGCTGAAATTTTCTTTCTCAAAGAGTCCCCTTGCTCCTATATAGGTGACAGAGCCTTGCTTGAATATTTTCAAGACCACAACAATGCCTGTTGTTCCAGCTCCTTGTAAATTCCATGTCCTCCCCCTGTCTCTCTGGGGTAAGATAAGAATAACATTGCCTTTTCTGTGACCATGCTCTCTTGGAATACTAGTCAGTGATATTGGGTTCTTGAAGAAAGAACTTAACTGGATTTACAGTAAAAAGCAAATGTTGGAGTTCCTGCAAAATCTAAAATTTCATTGCAGACAGACTGCTCTTAGGGGCTCAATGGATTTGTCTTCAGCAATTTTATGTGCACTATAAGAGAATGTATGTATTCTCATCATTATTTTAGTAATATTCAATTTGTGGCCATCAGCATCCTCTTAAGTCTTGGCCTTCACAGTCAGTGGGAAGTTGGTTGGAAAATAGTTGCCCAGTTGCTTTATGCATAAACGCCAAGTCAAAAAGTAATATTTGTTGCACTGAGGCAAGGCTTTTATTTCTGCTAGGTACAACTTGATTCTGCATCACACCTAAGCCTTCCAGCACTGTGAAGACTGCTGGACATTTGTAGCTATACAGACTGACTGTGACAGCACATAGTCTACCTAGTGGAAAGTGGTTAAGACAATGTTTGATTTTTTTTTAAGAGATTAACACAATATAGTGCATAAATACCGCAATGAAAAACACATTCATAATCTCATTTTACAAGTCATAGAAAACAATGTAATTTGCATTTTGTGCGTTTATTTAGCAGCAGCACCATTAAATAACTTCTATGTTTTCCACAGAGAAGTTTGAAGCTCAGTAGTCTTTGGAAACGAGTGTAAACCTTTTCAGCATATTATCTGTTTCTCTATATCCATACTTTGGGTTTGTCTCAAGTGAGTATAGACTGCCTTCACACTGAGTCTTACAGCTCCTTGACAGAATGGATTTACTTTACAAGTACCATTAAAAATATTTGGCTGCCTCTTTTTCACAGTTTGGTTGTTTTCCAGAGCTGCTTATGCAGAGTTGCTGTTTCTGTCAGATGAAATATACACACACGTTACCTTGTCTGACAGAAACAGTAAGCATCAAGGATTTCCTGAGAAGAAACATCAATATGCAGCATGTGAAGTTTCACATTTCCCAACACTACTAATTACATTATCACCTTAACATCAGCTTCTAATAATAGCTATTACTAAAATGTGTACTGCTGTTTATCTTCTTTAAAGATAATTCATCTGACAGACTGCACAGCTCTTTTATCTTAGCCATTGCCTTAAAGTGACTCAGAGCCTGTTCCAAATGAACCAATGGCAATAATCCAATTTAATTCAACAGTGGGAAGGTTAGAACCTCAGTGACAGGAAAAATGTCCTCCTCATACATATAGTATGATGGGAGTTGATATTCATGTTTTTAAATTGTGTTCTTGGGGTTTTTTTAATTTTTATTTTATTTTATTTTCAGTTTGAAATGAGGTATGACATGCAACCTGACTACAAAGATAAGTAGGGCAGCTGTCAGGAAAAGTGAAGTTTGTTGCACTGAAAAGATTCCATGTTATACCTAATCTTAGTTATCCATTCAAATCCTTCTTTTAAATTGTAGCTGATATATATCTTGTTTGTTTCTGAGAAGGAAAGGATGTAGTCCCTAATGAGAGGGCAGCAATACATGGTAAATGAAAAAGAGAAACCATTCTGTGGATGAATATTAAAGAGAGAAAACTTGTTCTGCTTACAAAAGTTTGTTCTATATATATTAATGTTATATATATATATATATGTTCAGCAAAATAGGTAGTGAATTCAGGAAGTAACTAAAGGAACAAATGCAACAAAGTGCAGCACAGTGTTTCCAGGATACTTTGAAGATACCAAAGGTTCATGAAGTATATACACACAGTGGTTCATAGCAAGTGGCACGAGTGTTCAACAAACATCCTGAATGAAGTAATCTGTACTGATAAGTCTAAGTCTAGATAAGTCTAGATAAGATCCCAAAATATTATCAGTAGGAATAAATAGAAAATGATGGATGCTGAACACATTGAGGAGAAACATCAAGACTAACTTGCACATAAACATCATTTGCAAAAATGTCTGTTTCACAGTTTAATTAACTGGAAAAACAGAGAATTAATGGTATAGTAAATACAAAGTTTTATTAAAACCTACTGTTAAATTACCTAAGAGAAGTTAGAAACAACTGCAAGTTTAGCAGGCAAAGAAACTGGATATATCAAGGGTGAGGGTTACACTGGAATCTGACTTAAGGCATCTAAGGCATGGCAGCACATAAAGCTCTGCATGAGTGGGATGGAGAGAAGAAAATGTAAATGAAATTTTGGGGTCTTGCTGGAAGAATATGGCAAGAGCTACTGATGTAAGACTGAGGTAACAGGAAAATCACTGGAGCACAAAACCATGAAAGCCCAAGGAAGCCATAGATAAGCCATAAATAATTTACAGTGTTTGAAAACACTTCAGTGATCAAAGGGAGAGGAGAGCAGAGAGAACATCTTTGGGTATAGCCAGCCCGTTTATTAGTGAACTCTAAGAAAGTAGTTCAGAAGTATTTGAGATGTGAAAACAACAGACTACTTATTTTCCCTTACACTATAGAGAATTAGAGTGAAGAATGTGAATTGAGAGCTTGGCAGACAACGGTCAAGTAAACACAGATGAGGACTGTAATAAAGATTCTGAGTTCAGTTAGCAGTCAATCATGTTTGGAAACCTTAAACTTTGAAATTCTGCACTAGGTGCAGAATAAAAGAATGTAATTTCTCATGCAATTTTTCACCCTCTGCTCCTTTCCTTTAGTACCAACAGAACTGACACCAAACTGCTAATGCCTCTGAATGATCACTTCATATCACAGCTCTTTCTTCTTCACCCTATGGAAATCTTGTTAAATAAGCAGTTGTGTCCTGGTAACTTCTTTGTGTTTAGCAAACTTTAGTTATTATGTTCTAATGCTTTACAGTGCACTGTTTACAAACTACAAAAGGCTGTTATGCACAAATTAAAAAAATGTAAAGGTTTGCAATACCTGTGTTTCCTAATTCTTCCTAAATGAGTATCTATCATGTCATACAGATCAATGTCTTTCAGCATAATAATCATTTTAAAGCTCTGATGCCCCCATTTTATTCCATATTTGCCATAACTGCATAACAATAGGGATTTCTCATCCAGTTGTAAATAATGTGGATTTTCTTAACAAAATTCATATAGAATGTATTGATATAGGCATGTCAGCTATAAGTGTAACACACAAAAACATGTGAAGGATTAGAAACGTAGTAACATTTCAGGTGTACTCTTGAGAAGGAGAGAAACTGAAGCTACCACACTGTGATACAGAAGCCTGTTGCCACAGCCATTTCTGTAGCTTCTCCATAAAAAGGGGAGTTCAAGTCTGTTAGTTATGCCATAGATTAAGGAGCATGTCAAGCTTGTCCACACTGTGTAATACTGCTCTTCCTAACCATCTTATAGTACATACTACAACTACTTAGACTGCACTAGAATTTCAGGGAGGTTATTAGAATTTATTAGTCCCATTGGAAAATAAATAAACTGAAGCAATATCTTGAAAGTACTGAAGTACTTTCCACAACTTCCTTTCTACAACCTGTTTGTTAGTACTGTATTTTAACTGCCCTTGTCTAATAGTTAAGGATAGGATAACTATACAAAATATACTCATTTTCATATGAGTGGTTCAGTAGGATAGAGCACATACACCCTGTTGTTAATCTACCATTCAACAAATTAACAAATTAAATACAGTTGGAGGGATTGACATTTAGGGGAAGCAAAGTTCAGTTTCTCAAAACAGCCAAGAAAACTATGATATTTAAGTTTATCAACCCATCTGGAAAAGAAGATGGAGTTTCTTTAGTGGTAGTGTTTTTGGTTTTAGAGTCTTTTGCCATTTTTAGTTTGTTTTGTGTTTTTGTTGTTGTTGGTGGTTTTTTTCTCCTGAAACTAACACTTATAGTCAATGGTTCTGGTTTAGAAAGAAATGAAGGAGGTTAGACTGATCAGAAACTCTCATACTAATCACATAGAATGACTATTTTAGGTGCATGGACAGAATAGTGAAGGTAAACCTCTTGAAATATTTTGTATGAACAAAATGGAAAAAACAATCTTGGACCCATTACAATAAAAAATTGTCATTGAGGAGGAGGGGATTTAGATGACTTGGGTTTTCATGGGAATGCAAATCAAGATTTATGTCTTTTAGTTTGGCAGAACACAACGTTGCTTAAAGTACCAAAGGAGATAAACTGAGTATATGAAATTTTTTATATTACCCTTAAGACTTATTTCTATATAAATGTTCTTAATGATGAATTTTTCCTTTGATTCAAGTTGTCTGTTATATTCCAACTATTTTCATTAAGACTGCCTAGATTTGCTAAGGCTTGCAGTTTTGGGCACTAAAGATTTGGTGTTGTGCCAGGTGGTATAATGGAGGGTAGAAATAGATTCTGGAAACTGTATCTTCAGTTTTCTGCTCCATTACCAGGTACATCTTTTTTTTTTTTTTTTTTTTTTTAATGCATTACAGAACAGAGCTGTCTGTTCTATGGGGAGAGTAGAGAGAAGAGATGGGAAAGATCAGACAGGGTGGAGCACACAAGGACCCCTGTTTTAGGAAAGCCCTGGTATATTTGATGAAGACATACCCAAATGCAGCCTTACAGGCTCACCTTCTGCCTTGTCCTCTCTGGAACATCTGTTCATACTTGGTTATTAGAAAGTTTGAGATGTGGGAGGAAGGAGCAGCCTCCTACAGAATAAATCAGGGATATGTCAAAGAGCCTTTCATTGCTAAGAGGTTACTGGAATTTGGATGAGATTGTGTTGAAAAGTCTGGTCAGCTTTGGCCCATGTCCTGTCTCAGGCTGAAGCCCTTGAAACAGCCCTGAGGTTTCCTATGTCAAACCTGCACACAATCCATGTGGCTGAACGGCATGTATTTACAGCCTGTGGCTGAACCATAATGAAGTCCTTGTCTAGCTGTGGTTAGTACAACCTCCACTAAACTGCACAACGTTAGTTACAATCTCTGTGTAGAATATATTATGCTCACAAGTTGTACAAAAGCATTGCAGGAGGCTTCTGTTGGCTAATAGATCACCTAAGCGAAATGATTGGGAAGACTGCAGCTGAATTCCCATTTGACAAATATCTTAATCATAAAATGTAACAAAAATTATCACTTCCTCTCATTCTGCCTATACTTGGAGAATAGTGGCCTTGTCACGTCGAGGTTAAATTACCTATGTAAGCAGCAAAGTAATTAATGGTGACTTCCAGACACCCACCATAATTATCATTACCACTTGTGGTCCCACAGTTTCTGTTTATAGCAGTGCAGTATTTTTTCATAGCATTAAAATTCAGTCCACATTGTACTGTGAATAAACTCACGTCAAATGCATCAGTAGTGTCTCATACACAAGGATACTTTTTAAGGTATTTTCTCAGATTTAGTGTAGATATTAATGTTACATTTGTTAAGTGGCTGTGGAACCAGTTAAAAAATTGAAGTGCAAGACAAAGAGGGGAAAAAAATAAACTAATGTGAAACATTCAACATCAAATCCAAAGAAAGATTGCAAAGTTTTTGCAAGCTATCTTGAAATTATTGTCAAATTTAACTGTTTTAAGCAATCTAGATTTTCAGTTATATAACTTAACGGGATTTGAATTTTCCTTGTTGATAAATCTGAACTCTTGGAATTTGCATATATGTTTATGTAAATATGCTGAGAAACACTGAAATCATATCAGTTTCTAAAATGACATATGACAAGTAAGTTGTGACGTGAAAATTTTCTCATGTTACTGCGAAATCCTTTTCTCTTTCTTATTTTCCATGTATAGCCATTGCATTAATCAAGATTTTCTTATGACAGCCCTTGCTGAGGATAACTGCCTACCCATAACATAATACCAACTATGAAATTGTCATATGAGACCATTGCTGTTTCTCTAGTGGTCAGATATTCCAGCTAGCTATCATTGATGCCACATCTCTGGAGACTGGCAGCTTTACCTTGTGCCTAAGACTGTTGTAGTGTCATGACAGAAGCAAATACACATCTAACATATGGAATGCATGATATCAATGCAATTTTTAGTTACAGAGATAAGGACAACTGTAGCATCTTTAAAAATAAAAAGAAACATATTCTTCAATAACTGAATATTATATACTTTGTCTTGTAGGTCAACAATATAACTAAGACGAAATCACTAAGTATTATTCTGTTTCTGATAAAACCATTCAATGATCCTCAGGAAAACAAAAGGTCCTACACTGTTTCAAGTGGCATGAAGCCATACATATGTATCTAACAGAAATAGCTATGCCAGTATATAGTCAAGGTACATTACGTTCTAAGAAGTAATTGGAGATACTGTTTACCCCTTCAATAGATAACCCTTAACAGGATAACTTCACTTAAATAGTCTTTTGTAAATAGGCTCACAGCTTGAAAAACGATGAGTATTTAGGTCTGCAAATACTCCTGTAACCCACATTCATTTGGAAAAATAAGGCTTTATTTATGGATGCTCTTTAAAAAGTCAAGTCTTCATCTCAAAGAAGATGAAGATATGATATTTTTTTTTCTCCCCTCTCCCATCCCTCATGTTTACAGGCTTTGTTTTCTCCATGTTACCTAAAGAAGCCTTTCTGTTTTCTTATTTCCATATATTTGAAGCACAATGTTATGAATTGCTTCTTCTCACAATTTCAGTAGATTTACAGTCACTTTTCAGAAATCTAAGATCAACTGGGGAAAACCAGAAGAAATGAGAAGGAAATAGACTCTACTATATAGGGTTTAAGCCTTCACAAAAGGAAGGAAAACACAGAGTATTAGTAGTGACAATGGCAATACTTTGATTTTGATCTAAAAAATAAGGAGCATGCATGATTAAGAAAACGTTGATGGTCACAGCAGGTGCAACTGTTGCCTTATTCTTTCCTTCTAATTTTTGTTGCTACTGTCACAAAGAAATGTTAAAGGAGAGATTGATGAGGACATTAGGAATGTGCTACTAAAACTTTATTTTTAATACAACTTGTATACTTTTCGGGGTTTTTTTGTTTGTTTGTGGTTTTATTGTTTTCTTGTTGTTGGGGTTTTTTTGTAACATGGTTTACCTTTCCACTAAGCAATAGCAAACTGCTGGGTCTTAACAGGGCAGCTTCCTCATGAGGAAAATTGCTCAGGTAAAGTGTCAAAATACTTTATTTCACATACAACAATTCTGAGAGTGATGGTCACGCAAACAATAATTAATTCCCTCCTCCTTTTAGTTCTTCATTTAAATGTTAGTGCAGATGTCCTGTCTGAAGAAACAAAAGTCATCTCAGGAAAGAAACTTAGTCAAAAACAAACAAACAAACAAAAACTTCTGAAAGTATTTTTTTTCCTTCTGCAGAGTTTCCTTTCTCTCTAGGGGCTTCTCAGTCATTCTGCATTTATGTATTTTCATGAGCATCTATGAACAATAAAAGTTGCCCAAACAAAGATGATCCAACTAAGGAGAGCTGCATGACTTTGAGCACTATGTAGAGTAATGAAGGCTTTGGAAAACTATTCAAGAGTTTCAAAAAATGTAGCTCAAAGGTTGGGGTTTTTTTGCTAAATACTGGGGGTCGTGGTTAACAAATCTGTGTAAGATTCTAAAAAATCACAGGTCAAGTCCACAATAACTACTGAAACAGAGACTGCTCACAGATAAGTATGAATCCATGGTGCTAGTTCGTGAAAAAATGAGAAGTATCTTCTATCACTATTTGACGTTTACTTCTGCAAGTTTATTCACTCTCTGTCATTCAAAGGGGCTCTTGTAGCTATCTCCACTATGCAGCAGAAGACTGTCTGACAGAGCAACAGGAAAACATGCAAGACTGATAAAGTTTTATTTATTCTAAGTGATTTGAAAGAATGTGGTAACCCAAATATTCCATACAGATGACAGGAAAGAAATAATTCTGTGAAAACATATGTCCTTCCAGAATGGTTTTGGTAACTTTTAAGGACCAGATAATTAATAATAGATATTCTTGACACTACTTTGTCAGTTTGATTTATGTAGATTCAAGAAACAGATACATTTATTCTTGGATGTTAATCCTAATTTCAAGTATTGATTTTCTTACCCAAGGACATGGCTGGTTTTTTAAGTAAAACATTGCCTTGAGAAGTCTCTTAAACAGTATTATTTTTCTGTTTGACATCAATTAAAATTTTTTGTTACTTAAAATACCTCTTCATTTTTAATGCTAAGTGTAATCTGATAAGAAATGGAAGAGGATGTTATTTTACTAAACCAGAGACTGTATACGCCTAACCTAGCAAAGCATATTTAAAAAAAACAACCACCACCTTGCAAAATTCCATCTAAAAACTTCTCATAAGAATAATTAGAAGTTATTTGGTCATGTCTTATTATCACAGACTTTTAAAAACTAGAATGCAAAGGTCTTCCTTTGTACACACAGAATTTATACTCTGGAAGGATGAATTTAGGAACCTGACCAACCTTGGCATTTTCTGATCCTCCAGAATGACAGACTAACACTCCTCCTGTGGTCCATGAAAGATCATGGTAAACCCCTGAAAAGCAAGGCAAAGCCTGAGGATATTTTTGTGTGGAGACTGAACAATAAACAAGGGGATAAAGAAAGAAATGCTGTAGCCTTCTGTTTTGCAGCCCTGAAGACACTCTTGCCATGAATCTCCAGCCATGTGATTCATTTCCTACCAACTGTCAGCCTGACCTTTGGTTGCACAAAGGCTGTGTTTGTGATGGCACCATTGGGAATGTATTGCTTTAGCTATTAAATATGTGGACTTCTGAGTTGATTTATTTTTTTCTCACACTTCTTTCTGGTAAAATACAGGGTGCAGGTTAGGGCAAGTCTCAATAAACTTAAAGAATGAGTGGAGCTTAATATAATAGGTCTTGACTGAAATACTTCTGATCTCATTAACTTCTGCTGTAAAGTTATTATTTGCAGGACTTGTGTTTATCTTGAAATTTGAACTCTGTTGTTAGTTGAAAAGTCTAGTTTAAGTTTTCTGTGAGTGTCTGACAGCCTAGATAGACCATGTAAGTGCTGCTAGTTCCGAATGGTGTTTCTGTTACAGATCTGATCAGTGGTCTACATTTTGTAATATTCAACCTATATTCAAATATCCAAACTATCCCAGACCTTTAATAGGAGACTCTGGCAGAAGTGATTTTTTCTACATTCCTCCTTCACTACGTTGGTGTGACATGTCGGAGGGAACTGAGAAGAAAATGCTGAGACAAACTAAGATGACACAGCTCATGACTTTTTTGTGTCTATGTGCAGAAGAAGACATATGAAAAACATCCAGATGTTATGGTCAATTTTCTTTTTAAGGTCATTTTAAGTTTTTAGGGATTTTACTTAAAGGTACAAGTAGCATTCCTAATTTAATGGAAAGGTCAGTAAGGTGGGCTTGTTTTGCCTCATAATAATGAAGAGGGAATGTTTATTACAGAAATCCTATTAATACCTAACCAGTTGTTATGTTGGTCTATAGTTTGTGACCATACCTACCTAATATGAGATTTTGTTTATTTGTATGTATTATTAAAATCCCAAATTAATATAAGAGTTTAATAACTATTTCTTCATGAAGCTTGTGCCTGTTAAAAATCATTATGTGCCACACTTAAAGCTTGGCATCACATGAAGACACAAGGAAATAATCACATTTCTGCTTTATATATTGCTTGTTAGTTTTTAAAGTTTTAGTGGAAGTCAGTGTTCTAAAAGACTTTTGCTCTTTTAAGCAATTGTGTTTGACTTGCTTACCACCACAATTTTTTAAAGGCAAATGAACATGTTTCTACTTGTGACTGATTTGAGTACTCTGTAAACATCCATTTCTCATAATACCTTGAATTTGCTTTGAATCATATGCTCTATTTCATTCCCTAACATAACATTTGCATATATATGTTTCCCACATTACTGAGTGTCCACTGTATATTTGTAAAAATATAATTTTTCCCTTGTTAGTAACATTTCTAAGTTCTTTTAATTTATTCTGTGGCTTGTTTAATACTTTCAAGAAACAAAATGATGATGTATAGTGGGTTTATTCTGCTTACAGTAAATATTATTTTTTTTAATTGTGCTTCTCTCTCACACTGTTTCAGTGTTAATTAGTGTCTTAGGGCAGAGCCCTCAAATTTTTTCATTTCTTCTCAGCTCTGCTACTTGCGGATTCTTCCTAGGTTCCGTTATGCTTTTCCAATTCCAGAATAACACAGTAGTGATGAAATTCTTTGCAAGGCCTTGCTCTGCTTTGCTATATGGCTTAATGGGAGTCAACTGAGTACAGTGTTGAAAGATTTTAAGATAATTTTCTGTAGTCAACACCTGTTCTTGTTTTGCAGAGGGTGTGATTTGGTCCAACAGATGGACATTTATGTTATCTTTCTTACACTTGTGCTCTTCAGGGTCCTGGTTTATCACAGAAACTCATTGAAACAACTGAAGTTAAACAGACATAAAACTGTAGTGATGTAGTGATGAATCAGGTTTTTATTGTAGTTGTGCAGAGCAGTCCAGACAACTCCAGAGATGATAAAGTATGTTGTTCTCAGAATTTAGGAATCAATCTAAAGTCTTGTCCTGTAAGCTTTAACATTCTCAGCTTGATTAGTCAGTTATATTGATGTTTTTTTGATGTCACAAAATAATTCGGTCCCAACAGTTTAAACAACCTTTCTTTTTTCTTTTTTTTTTTCTTTTTTTTTAGTTGCTTTTAGTTAATAAGTATAGATTTCTGTAGGACACTGCCACAACTGTTGTATTGTGCATCTGCATGCAGCCAGAACACCTGGGGACCTCGGTCAGAATAAAGAGAGGGTAGAAAGAGAAAGAATAAGCTATGTTACCATTTCTTACTTGTGGTCAGCTTTTAACTCTAACAAAAATGAAGGAATACAAACTTCCTGAGAACACTGAGAGGCAGAGTCGTTAATCTTTTACACGAAGTATTTAACATCAGGTTGAATCTAACATATCTGGGTTATTGGCAAAAGACACAGAACAGATTGCTTTAGTATACCAGGCAGCATCACTGATCATCTGAATAAATCTATTTAGATTACAACTGTGGTGAGTGCAATTCATGTCATTAATAGTAAAAATAATAGCAAAAATTGAAATATTTATGATGGATTTATAAATATGTGCCTCAATCTGTGAAGAAGTAAGTGCACATGTAAACTTACCTTACAAATTTAAAGAGAAGAAACAAAAGTTTTCTTTTAGCACCAACCAAAATCAATAGGGTAAATATAACCTGTTTACCATATACATATGTGGAATATATCTGCAAAGAAAATAATGGTGTTACAGTAGAACATGGCATGCCTGTGCTGATCTAATCAAGCTAGCATAGATAATAGTAGTAGTGTTGATTTACTGAGAAGACTCAGAGGGATGTTATTAGATCCATAAATCTAGGCCTCTTGCTACTTTGCCCCATCATGTCATCTGATGCCACAGCAGAACTCAAACCGTATGCTGATATTCCCATCAGAACTGCACCCATCCTTGCATTACAAGATTACTTTTTTAAAACATTGTATGAACTAAGGGTCTTGGTGCAAGAAAATATCTTGCTGACATTCCTGGACTGAGCGGGAGGAAAGAGTCCGTGGTGGCAGTCCACTGTCATACCTAGTTTTCAGTTTGCATAAAGTAGGGTATAGCACTTTGTTATGCCTCAGAGCATCCAAGGATGTCCTGCATTTAAAAATGCGAAGAAAGCCAGTCTTTTAAGGCTATTGTGATGCAAAAGGAGAAAGAACAAGACACCATTCTTTCTTCAAATGCAGAAAAGCTGAAGGCATAAAGGTTTGTCTCCTCATAGGGATATTTCTCATCATACTGCTAACCACAGCATGAAATAAATTCTGTCAACAGTCATTTTGCTTCTTTGCATCGAAGAGTATTTCGTACAACTGGAAAAGAGAGCTGGAGGTATAGGTCTGTGGTTCTGCTGTGTCTGTCAGCTTAGTTTGCCTTTGAAGTACTCAATGACACACATAAAAAGCACAGACTATCCCGTATGTTTGTAAGAAAAAGTAAAAGGTGCAAAGAGATATACATGCTTTGCATTGTCAATCTGTGTTAAGCAACTCAGAACTGACAGTCACGAAGGGAAAGTATTCGACTTCCTTAGGATACTGAGCTTCAATTAACTTTTGTTTAAGGTTGCGAGGTTTCAACACTTAAGACTGTTAGTTAATGTCACCTGCTCAAAAAGACATTTGCAGCAAGTTGGGGGGGACCTGAAGGACATTATGTGATTTGTCCTGGGTTCTGATTTCTCACCTAACATAAATTTACTGTCTGGGGACTTGGTCACTCAGTATGTGAGAGGCCCTCCTTAAGACTTCATTGGAATGCAGAACTAAGAAGGATGTTTCTAGCAGTCCAAATCTGGAATAAAAAGTTCTTCTGAGCCCTCATCTTCTTCCACTGTCATCTTTGTACTTGTTTTATGTACCAGGTTAGTGGTTATTTTTTAATAGCTAGTGTCTGCATGAGCTCCCCTGCTACTCCTTCTTTATTCCTTAAATTTCAGGCATCTTGCTTCCACCTGGATGTGTAGTAAGAGAGATTTTTGCAGCATTTTTACATGGATCTTGTCAGGATCTATTTACAGATCTCTTTTAAAGCAAAAACTTCATAAAAAAATGCCATTGTTCTGGATCTCTGTTTCCATTTCTGGTAATTTTCAAAGTCTTACCTTTCTACCTGTTTTACTGCCATTCCTGGTTTTATTTTGGATTTTGCAGTTTTCTGTTTAAAACAAAGGCTTATGCAATCATGTTATGTCAGTCTGTTTGCACGTGCTGTAATAAAAGACTGCTGAGTCATGTCTAGTGGTTTTCTCTTTGTAGTGCACACAACATAATTAGCCCACAAACCTCCAAATCTGTGTGTGCTGGCATCACCAGCCTTTTTCCTATAAAGTAATAGTATTTTTCAGGAAAATGCAGCAGTTTGTGTGTGTGCCATAGCACAATTGCTAATGTAAATAGGAGTGACTAATATTCTTAACACCTTAAATAGCAAACTAAGACAACTTTTTTTTCTCCACTAGAAAAATACTGTTACTATGTCATTCTTTCAACTGTACTGTAAAGAGCAAGAATTACAAGCCTCATTGTTGACTAGGTAGGCAATTGCAGTAAGTAGCAATGGGAAAAAGTTCAGCTCGGACTAAAACAGTTTTCCTGCTCTTTATATGATGCCAGAGGCATCTTTCTTCCTTTATTTACAGAAAGAATTTTGCAAATAAGAATCTGTACTTTGGTGCTGAATGATTTTCAGTTTGGCTGCTGAATGGTTTTGCTGATTCAGCATAAAGTAAAAATGCTGAATCCTGCATGGTTTTTTACTGTTTCTATCCACTATACATCACCTTTTCCACCAGTGCCTTAGGGACGATATGAATGATATATAAATATATGGTTTGAAAATATTTTCCTTTGATGCTGAAGAAAGGACTCAGTGTGGGACCTGTGAATGCAACATTTTTTCCCCTCTGAACTTACAGTTCAAGCAGTTCTCCTTTGTCTTCAGCATGAAGTCAGGCTTCTGCTTCTGCTTTTGTACTTGCAATAGATAGAGTGCTCCTGAAACACATCCATGAAATTAATTTTCTAAACTGAAGTAGTATTGTGAAACAGTCTGCTTTTAGCCAAACAGGCTATCCAGGGTACAACTGGACATTCAAAATAGTGAATCTAATGAGGCAGTGGAGACATCTGACTTATGCTATTTTACTTGGGGCATAATACCAAAGGTGCTAAGTAACTTAACTCTAGGGTTAATCTTGAACTTGTAAGAAATTATTGTTGTTTTAAATGTTTCCAAACTTCCTTTTCTTACCAAATCAAAAATCTTTCCTTTTTGTTCATTTCCTATTTTTATTGAGAAGCTAACTCATCTGGATGTACCCAAAAGAGAATGATGTTTCAGCAGTTTATCATGAAATCTGATTTCACTATAGGCCACCAAATACTTGAACCACTATGAGTGCTAGCTGCTCCCCATTACCTGCTGTTAGCTATAGCCCTGAAAAGAACCCTGTATTCTCCCTGTTGCATAATCCATCGTCCTTAGATTTGCTCACCCTGTGCATTTATTTATATTGAAATAAATATAGTATCCTTGAGCAGGACACATGAAATTTTTGTGAAGCATCAGGATTACATTATTATTGTTGCTCAGATACCTCTTTTTGGTTACATTACCCTATGAGTTACATAATATTAGCTTTCTGTGGAGCATTTATTTTCTATGAAACGTGTAGAAAGACCGACTCATATAGGGCATTACTTCACCAAATCCTCTTCCTTCTAGTCATTTTTCATGTTATGTATGTTTTTCATGGATAGCAATATTGAATTGTCTAACACAATTTCTTCTTTTTGTTTTTATTTATTGGTTTTTCATTAGCAATCAGGGTTACAGGAAAAAGAAAAGGATTAGTTGAAAAGTAATGGCTAGAAGGAACAACTGAACTCACGCATGCGGGAAAACACAAGCAAAAGTGTTTATTTTCCCCAGCTATGTGGTGTTGCAGGGCTGTTTTTGTTTTTCTTTTCCCAAGGCAAGGTTCAGATGTATGAGAAAAACAGTAACAGCCTCAGCAAAAGATTTGCTTTATCAACCAAAAATTACTGAAAAATGTGCTTTGCAGTAACTATGTTGCAAAAACAGAAAAAGCAGGTTAAATACCAGGAAGAAGAAAAAAAAAAGAATAAAATACATTCATAAATAGTTCAGTGAAAAAAAGAAGCCAATATGTTTTACTGATATCTATAACCTTTTTAATATCTCAGTTTATAAATATTTGGCTAAGTCACTTTTTATTTACAAGATATTTGTGAGGGAAAAAATGATTACTTGCACATTCATGACATTTTTACTGGTTTTAGAAATATTTTTAGAAAGTCTTTCATTATCTACACAATATATTTAAAAATTATGAGTATGAGAATAAGCATAGATTGTTATTAAATTAATGTGATCAGTGAAATAGCAAGTAGTTAATAACAATTTAAAATAGGAATAGCAAATATTCTGTAGCTGAAAAATGAACCAGGGTTTAAAACTTGCTGTAAAAAAGCACTTAAAATTGCAAGGAAGAGAAAGAAGTTTTATCTGCAAATAATGTATAAGTAGAGGAAAAGATTCAGTTTTGAAAATGTTCACATCTTTGAGTATATTTGAATAGGTATGCTCATGTATGGTTTTATGAATATCTCTGCTCTGTAAGAATTCCAAATCTACTACAATAGTGTGCATGCCACATTGGGACTTCCACTGAAGCCAACTAGCATTCCCTGGGATAAACTCTTCTAAACATTTTTTTTTTCCTTTTGTTCAATGAAATGTATTTATATGTGTAATGCCATAAATGAACCTGACTTGTTTAAGAATGATAGTATAACAGATACTAACGACGTCTCTATTTTCTTCTGAAGTTGATAGAAAAGCATTATCATCTAGAAATTCGTAAAAGGTAAAAGAGCCTTCAGATTTTGTTTTGTTTTGTTTTAAAGCAAGGTATTTCAAGAATTTATAAATGTGGAATATTTATTTTTACAGCATTATATTCAAAAAGGTTTCTTGTTCTGTAAGAAATAGTCTTACAAAATAGATGTGTTAATCTTGACATGCAGTATCTACATCTATATATAAAAGTCACTGAAAATTCAGTAAACACACTGAAGGCACAAGATAAAAGTTGAAAGTTTCAGAAGAAATGGGAATTATACACACGACTGAGCACAATAAATCAACAATATGGAAATTGTCCAGTATAAAAATAAACTCTTTTTCAAATACCCTGAATGCAAGTAAGCTGTATAATATATAACAGAGAGATAATTGGATTGCACTGCAATGCAGCTTAAAAAAATAAATCTTGTAAATTCTTAAAGGTGATGTTATCCATTCCCCATTAGTCTTGGAAATGATGACACACCTGGATTTCCAAGTATCAGGTGAAAGAAACAACAGCAGTCTCAACAACATAGTGTAAAAGAAACCTCCCTTCTATTTTCACTTTTAACTACTTTTCTCCTTTAGGAAGTCAGGGGACATTCATAGCCTTGTAGAGGATGGAGGAAGTAAGGGTATAAGGACAGACATACTGTATGAAATCAAGAAGTCTGCCTAGCCCACTATTTTGTGGCCAAAACTAGGAGCCTAGAGAAGATGATGAAACAGTGTAAACATACAGTGATGAATCCTCAGGATTTTCCAGGCCGAAAAGATTAAAGATTTGGAGATTCTATGCATTATAAATGATATCTTTGTTTCTACTCATATAAATACGAGTGGTTTTTACAGTGCACCCTTGTTCCACAAATTTATCTTATCGATTAATGAGCTCATTGCATCTTGCAGCAAAGTATTCCTCAGCTTAATTATAATGTCCCAGGAAAAACACCTCCGTCTGATTGTTTTGAACCTGTCACCTCCTAGCTTTGATGCTGTCATTGCCTGTATTGGCGGAGAGTGACACATAGTTCCTAATTATCTTTTCCATGCTGCTCATGATTTTACAAATCTTTATCCTCTTCCTCTTTCCACTCTTATTTTTCTCTCTTTCAAGATTTGGAAACAAACAAATGAATCCACAACACCTATGTATAGAAGTGTCTGGTATGGAATTCATTCTAGACCTTCGGTCATCCTTGACACCCTTCTCTGAACCAGTTCCAGCATTATCTGCTTTCTGAGGAGAAAAGACAAGAATGCTACAAGGTCTTCAAGACAGGAGAGAAACATGGATATATACAATGGCAAAATAATGAACTTTTCTCTCCTAATAAAGTGCTTGGATTGATGTAACAACAAGAAGGCAGTATAAATTACTCTGAAGCTTACTATGTCTTCCAAAGATCTTCTTGTGCCTAGTGTTAAATGAGCCTATCACATTGAGTTGTTAATTATAAATATTTTGTAGGAGTGGAAACTTGTTCAATATCTCTCTGTATATAGTGACATATCACGTTTCTTATTGAAAACTTGGGTCCTATTCATTTCAAATACAAAATGTCTTGCCTAAATTGTAGCTCTGCAAGTTTCTCAATCTAGCAGTTTATTCTCAGACAAATTTTCATCTATAATTTCAAGTGACGCAGATATTTCATGCTCTGTAGCTGGCGGTAGCAGGGCCAGTCACACTTGGAACCAGTTGGTACAAAATGGTTTCAAAAGACACATGCTAAACACCAGGTGAATGGTTTCAGGAATAGCTGAATACACTAAGGTAATTTCTTTGGTAATTCCCCATGATCACCCTCAAAATGTCAGTCCATCTCCTCTGAGAGTTAAAATAGGACAAGTTTTGTGTTAACAGCTGTGCTTTGTCAAAAATGGAAAATTTGGGAGCTTTGAAGCTGGGCTACTTTTTGCTCAGTTACACTAGAACAACAATATGTAGCCTTACCCTTAGAGAAGGTGCACAGTCATCTCACAGTTGTGCAGCAGTACAATGTAAGTGAAATACTATCTGTGACTACAACCATATTTCATGAGTAGGGCTAGCACTGTTTGAATGACACATTACAGATTATTAGACAAAAATGGATATGTCATGTCATCTAAGTATATAAAACATGCACAAGGGGCAGAGAACATATGGCTAACTTCTCTGTGTTACCTAAATGCCTGAGTTCTTAGCAGTGACAGATTTGATGTAGCTTAGAATAACTCAGTAATGAGCTTTCTTATGCACACATTCACACACACACAACCCACAGTACTGATATTTTCTGTAACTAGACATACTCAGGCTCAGGAAGCCTTTTTTCTAGAAACACAGCATTGTTACTCCTCTACTATTTTTTTAAAGTTGGTTTTTTTTTTCTCCTGGTGACAGAAAATAAACTGATTTTTCAGTTAGTATTTATCAAATTATATATTCTTTTAGTTGGTACAGGATTTTTTTCTGATTTTTAGATTGTCAGATTTATTTGCATTTAATCATATTTAAATCCTTTAAGCTGCTGCATCAATTAGGATTAATCTCCTTGCTCTGTCTTATAAAACCACATCCAAAGAACTGCTGGAAGAATCTGTGACAGAGTTGTTCCAGGGACAATTATTTACTACATCCATCATTTATGCCTGACTCACTGTAGGTATCTCAAGGGGCACTGACTGATGCACTGAAGACTGAAGTCACCAGCTTCACAGCTTTGCTATCTGTACATGTTGTCCTTAAATCATAACTATTTCATTCCCTTGCTGCTCATGACTTTCTATAGCACGAACCTGTCTTGTTCTCGTTCGCATCTCAATAAGGTTGTTTTCTGATTGTACTTTAAATTGTAAAAGTGATTCTTTTTTCCTACTTCTAGATTCTTTCCGTAGGCCTCCTAACCTAATAATCTGAAGGCAGCCATATCTTCTGTGCCGATACATTGTTTATAATCTAATAATGTTGTTGTTTGTACATAGTAACAGATGGTGTGGCCTTTCTCACCTAAAATTTAACATTTATTTAGGTTTGTTTTCAACAGAGTTTTATTACTGTGTTTCTGCAAGGCAGAGGACGTTTTTGAATGTCTGTTTTAAAGCTGCAAAGGGAATCTTTTTAAGCTGGAGTACTTTTTATAGCACTCTTTTCACATCAGTCATCATGCCTCCTCCAACTCCCCTCTGTCCTTCTTTTTCTGTTCTTCATCACCTCAAAGAGATGCTCTCTCCCAAAGTCCAATTTCACAGTCTCACACATGTCCCATTGCATTCACCAGATCAGGTGCTTCAGCAGAAGGCAGAAAACCCCAAATATTTGCTGCTGTAACTGATGCTGATTCCCCACCTCCAACCCCAGCTTAAGGAAATCCACCTTTCATATTGGCTTATTTTTTTGCAGCCACAACTATAATATTAATACAAGCCATTAAATGAGCCAGCTTGCAAGAAACTCAAAAATGAACTTGAGCAGAGGGAAGGGTCATGCTCTAAGAGCAAAATTCTTTTTTTTTTTTTTTTTTTTTTTTTTATTAATAGAGCAGTGTGATTGTTCACATTATTAGGTGACACTTGAAGTAAGACTTCAACACTAATACCAAATATTGACTTAAGATAAAATTGAAAAATTTAGCAACGCTTTATGGACAAATTAGAAAGAGGTTTTGTTGCTGTTGTTTTTTTGTTTTTGTTTTTGTTTTACTGGCCTAGAAAGTAATGGATTTATTTTTTTTTTTCCCTCATGAGCTTTCTATTTGGCTGCTACTTCAGGTCGTAATAAACCAACTTGTTCCATTAGACACAGATCAAAGGAATGTTTTAAGGCATAATTTTGAGAATGTTAAGAACAAGACCTTGATTCTATAGGCAATGATGCCTGGCTCAAACCAAAACTAGGAAAGGATATCAGTTGAACTCATATGCAATACATTCATTTACAAAATTATTTCACAAAGAAATATCAAAATTTGGAAGGTCTTTATTTTTGGAGTTTTGTGACTGCCAGTCATAGTTGCTTCTGCTTCCAATCTCAACGAGTAATGTATGCCAAAAATTTTTACCACCATGAGTTTCCTACTTTTATATACTTGCTCTTTGCTTAAACTTAGCTGTGCTGCGAACGGGAAGAATAAGAAAAGACATAAGAAGAAAGATTACAATTTTCTTCCTCCCACAGACTAGTGCTTTTCCCTGATAGCTCTTTGTACTTCATACTGTCTAGACTGCATAAGAGTAATACCAGTCTTTCTAAACAGAGACTTGTTTGCTGTTATTTGTCCTGTACTTTCTTTTTGCATCTGTTTGGGTGTGAAGTGCAGGCATCAAACTATAAGACTGCAGATAATATTTTGGCATTTGAATGCAAGTTTCCAGGTTTTCAATTTAAATTGAAAATGCATATAGAAATTAATTTATTACCCCAAAATGGTTCAGTTGGTGGCAGCTTGTATCGAAAAGTAGATGACCATAACAACCAAAGTCTGTCTCTCCAGATCTGTTATTCCTGTTTGTTCACATAAGTCTTTGAATATCAGTGTGGTTCTCTTAACATGATTTTTACTCATTTACAAGAAAAACAGACTTCATGAAAGTAATAAAATGCTTTTTATCCTTCATTGTGTTATTGAGAGTATGGTTTAATCCTCTTACATTTTTAAATTGAGGCAAGATGAAAATTTTAAACATTTCAAATATAATATTTCTTGTTTGCTACTCATTCAGCCTCCATTTTCTGACAGATTATTTGGCCACCCATACAATTCAGGTGAAGCAAAAAAGAGTGAGAAGGTTTTAGTTTCTGTAAGCTATTACACAGTGGCAGATACTGGTTTTGTAATGTCAGTTCTGATACTGTAATGGTTACTTTGTGAATTAGCTTTTCCTACAAATTTTACATTTGCATTTATCTCAGTGTTTAGATCCTGCTGAAGATTTAAAAAAAAAACCCATAAATATTCTGGATGCCATTTATGGTGTCTATAAATCTGTCAAGTCATAAATGCACTAAGAAGGCTTTGAACAGCAGTTATCTTTTGAAATTGAATCCTTATTTTGTATCCTTCCCGCTTAAAAATATATTTTAAGTGCTATTTTATAGATCTTCCTATCCTTCAAACTAATACATTTTAATCTGGTAAAACAAAGGTGACACAAAATTCATAGTGGACTAGGTGAAACAATTAATAACAGTGCTTTTCCTAGATCAGTAATAATCTAAAATAACAATTAGTATGCAAAATAAAGCCAGCCAAGAAATCTTGGTACATAAACAGTCAATGGGAAGGATGTAACTAAATATTTGCAAAGTCATAGCAGATTGACTTGAAAACTATCAACTAGAAGGTCCCCAGATATAAAATAAATATTTACTTATAGAATCTGTCATCCCTGACTTCCTAATATGTTACCCTTTTTGCATAATTTATTTCAATTGATATAATTCTGTTGGGTAATTGCTATGCTCCTGATGCAGGCGTATACAAAGATATCTATCTTTATAATGATTAATCATTGTATACCAATGATTAATGCAGGTTAAGTTATGCTTTTAAGTTTATAGCAGCCACAGCAGAAATTCCTGTAGTCTTAGGATGTTAAGTACTTAGAAGACAGAGCTTTGAAAAATAGTTTTATAGTTACTGAGTATGAAGTGTACAGTCATTATGTAAATTACTTCCCTTAGCAAATAAAAGTTTAGGGATCTACAAAATTGAGATATATCTGCAGTTATGGATCAGTAACTGTATAGCACCCTGTCAGTGTGGTGTGATGGTGTGATAATATGCTTAAGTATAACCTGGAACAATTTCGGGTCTATTCAACTCATCATTGCCCTTTTCAATTTTCTAGTCAAAACTACTGATAAAAATTTTTGAGGAGGAGAAGGAGGAAAAAAAAAGAAAAATATTTCTACTGTTGATCCAGGACATATCTTAGCTGTACTGTTTGATGTAACTAGCCTTTTTGATAGGCTTTGGACAGTCAGTTGACCTTTTTCTCCTAATACCTCCCAGCATTCATGTACTTCAGAAATGATGGTTTTCTGTTTACTTTAGCTATACTTATTCTTATGAACACAGTGTTTATTATCGTTCTCACTGTAATGTCAAATTGAAAGGCAAACATTTGCTGTGCTATTGCCATCTCCTTTCAATATATCAAAGGCTTAAACTATGAACTCTACATATGCTTAAGGCTCCTAAGTATATGAAGTGAAGTTGGATATTGCTGTTCTTTGTCAAGCTAATACCAACCAGAAAGCAGACAATAAGGTCACTTCAGGTAAGATCAGTACAATTGATCTTTCTATATTGCTTTGGGTGGGCTCAGTGAGGTCACTGAGGGAAAGAAACGCAGCTGACCAGTGGCAGTTCTAACCTATGAAACAGGAAAAGTGCTGTGGATCATGAGTAGAGCAATAACAGTTTTGCCTAGAAATGGAAATTCAATTCTCATCTTACAGTTAATGAGACCATTATCGTGTTCTCCATAGTTCTGAACACTTAGATGCTGTTGTGCTGAATTCTAACTGATTTGTATCATTATGTTCTGTAAATGATGGAAATTAGCATAAATTGCCTGAAATGTGCCATTTGAAATGCAGTGCAGAGTGATGCTGAGGATATTGTCTTTCCACTTTGCAAAGCATTAGTATATAATGACTTTGTATCCCCTGTGCTAATATTCCATGTATGTAAATGTTAAATGCTGCCAACAAAAATTATAAAGTAGAAAAGTTTGTTTGCTTTATGTTATATTCATCCTGGTAATGAGGGATAAATTGTGTTGGGCAGCAAAAACACTGCTGGTTAAAGAGGCACAAAATGCATGAATAGAAAGTATAGTTCGTACAGTTCCATATGCTGGCTAGATTCAGTTTAGGGAATGTAATGGTAACATTTTTCTAAGAAGTGATGTTTGTGATGAAAAGGAATCTAATGTGAACATTTTTTTCTGAGGCTTTGGGAGTAAGGCAAGGAATCATAAGCTGGCACACAGTTCTTTATGGGTAGCTGCTTGTTACTAAAGTTTCTCCTGGAGATAGCTTGAAAAAAACCCTTGGGGGAAAAAAACAAAAGTCACCCATATATAGTATGCCAAGTGGTCCACCTGCTTGTTTACTTTAACAGATTAAGGAGAAAGAAAGTTTAGATTATTTTCACATATACTTAGGAAATTTGTAATGGTTTAAAAAAAAAAAAAGGTGAAGTGGGTTGAATGCTCTGAAGAACAGTGGTTGTGCAGTTATCATATAGGGTTGATTTAACTGACTACATTTGGACTGATGCTGCATAAAGCAAAGAACAGTCAGTGAATCTTTTCATGTAATAATAAAGAAATTTGAACACTCCTCTGAAATTTTAGATTCATCCTCTTTCATCAACCTGCTAGATCGCCTTTAAAATATTTTATTCATCATCAAGACTCCTTTATTTTAAGCTCCTTTGCCCTGCCCTCCTAACGTATGATAAGGAAAAGATAGGAGAAAGACAATTCTGTCTCCACTCCTTAAAACTCTGAATATCTGTTCTGTGCACACAAGTATGTATTTAATTGTACAGGCTTATCACAAGTTTCTGTATACTACTAGCTCCTCACCCACCTATAATTTCTAGCAGACATACCAACCACCATCCTCCAGAGTTAACTCTACCTTAAAAAACTGTGAACATGAATCTCTGCATATAGTCTCTTTTGTTTTCTCAAAACCTTATGAAACAAAGATTCTTGCCTTCAAATTGCATATAAAACCAAACTGTTTATACCTGAAACCTCAGGAAAAAAATGATAACACTTTCTGCATCACAACATGAGTTAAAAATATTTTCCCTTTCATCTAGCTCTCCTGCTAACATTGAAGCAATGCACTCAATACTATATATTCAAAGTTATTGAATACTTATTTGCTCAAATTTATTAGCAATGTGAAAAAAACCCTTTACTGATTAGCACTACTGAAGAATCCAATATTTCCATAGTATCTGTATTTCCCCTTTCATTTCTGAATGGTTTTAAAGTTGTCTATTTGTTGTAATATAAAATTCTTCAATACAAAGTCTGATTTACTTGATATATGTCTTTGACTGCCTAAAACTGCAGTTCTCGTTTACTAAAAAGTTAATATAATTTTTAATGCACTACTACATATTTTAAAAGAAACAGACAAAAAATCATCTATGGAACATGTACTAAAAGTTTAAGCTCCTCGTAACCATTTGGAAGGCACAATATACCTAAGACTGGGTTTATTTAATAATTTTAGTTGTTACTCACAGTGAGAGAATATTCTTGCTCCTTCTATTCTTTATTACATAGATAGCACGTCTTCCTTATACTCTTTATTACACAGGTATCATTTTTGAAAATGTGACGTGAATGTTCTTGGATAAAAATATTGGAAATATTCAGCAGCTTTGTCTATAAGACTTCATGCTTCATACTCATGACAATATCACTCAACAATGTCTGATATGAATTTCTTTCTTTGTCACCTAGTGGAAATGTATATACTTATTCTTCACTTTTGATAGCTGTATTTTTTCCAAGGTTCTTGGATACATGGTTCATTTTACTGGTTCCTCTTTTGATTTTAAATTTTGGTTTTAAATTTTGATTTGATAGCTTTTCATTTTCTTCCTATTTCAGAATAGGCTGGTAGTCTCAATAAGGTCTCAGACCTTCAGAGACAAACAAGCAAACAAAAATAAAATAATTTAAAAAACAATCCAAAAGCCTAATGAAATGAAGTTTCTTTACTTTTCATCAGACTATAATTTATGGTTTAGCAGCTACAAGTAAAAGGTACTGCTGAAAATACTGTATAATTCTCTATAAATTGTGATTTAATATAGAAGTGATAATCTTGACAGCCTCCCTAAACATTATATGTTTTTCCAAACTTTATTTACATTAAAATTCTTTGGAGGAGTCAACAGGCATGTGGACAAGAAAAATCTTTTTAATATAGCCTACTTGAATTTACTAAATTTTTTTTAACAATGTGTCTCACCAAAGGCTTTCAAGGAAACTTGACAACTGGAGCATGAGAGGGAAGGATTAAAACATAGAATTAAATCAATTTTTAAAAATGGTTAAGTGATTAGAAATAGAAGGAAGAAGCAAAGGTCAGTTCCCATCATGAAGGAAGTCTCACAAGGATCTGTAGGGACCTGTGCCATTAAACAGTAAAGTTCATAAAAAAGGACTGAATAGTGAGATTATAAGGTTTTTTGGCAATACCATGTTATTCAGGATAGTGAAGAAAGGCTGACTGTCAAGCACTGCAGAAAGACTGTACAAGACTGAGCATTAAAGTGGCAGGTGAAATTTACTCCACATAAATGCAAAAGACCTTACAGTGGGCAAAACCAATCCCAGCTTCACATATAAAACAATGGGTACTAACCTAAACAGTTATTACTGCAGAGAGCAGGTTATGACAGATACTTTCTTGAAAATTCAGCTCAGTGATGTCACTTGTGGTCACTTGATGAGAATTAGTCATAGTCATAAAAGCAAATCAAATTCCAAAAGCTAGTAGGAAAGAAATAGAGAAGAAAACTAAGAAGAATGCTATATTATTGTACAAATCCATGATACACCTGCCTTTTGGGGCGTTGTTTGCAGTTTCTTAATTAGTCCACTCATCTCAAAATGCATATATTAGAACTGGTGAAGGTTCAGGACAAGTTAAGAGGTATGACTGAAGGTGTGAGTGTAAAGAAGAATTAAATAAAACCATTCAGCTTAACTGAGAAGGGTCTATACATTCCCTGATAAAGGGGGCTAGAAAATCCTGAGTGAGGTAGACAGCATGGATCAATTATCTGGTGTTACTTACCATGAAGGTACAAAGGGGATATCAAATAAGCTAGAAGGAGGAAAGTATATGCTCTCATACTCTATTAATTATGATAATTAATAAGAAGACAGATTATATAATTAGTGTAATTATTATTATGTCTAAGAGTTCTAGTTATGGATCAGTGTACGTCTAAGTGTATGAAAACAGAAAAATAACTTTCTCCTTTTGTAAGATAGTAATCTCTCTGTATTTCTGGATGATAAATGCTCCATGTCCCCATCATGCTAAAGGTTACTAGTCTTCATTTTATTGTGAAAATGGTTATCTTTAAAATGTTTTAAAAATTTCTTCCTCAAGATTTAGAAACAGTTCCTACAGGTTTGATTTCCTTTAATGTCTGAACTGATTTAAATGATATGTTTTAAAGTCCTGAAACAAATGTAAATGGAAATTGTAACGAAAATAGCAAGAATGATTGATTTCAGTTGAAACTGTAGTCATATTTATCCATTAAGTGTATGGTAATTTTACAGTATCATACTGAATTTGTAACAAGTTATTGATTTGAATGCAGACAATTTATGCATTTGGAAACTGTTTATACCTGTTGCACTGCTACAACACCAGTTAGCGAGACACTGATAAGAAATTCTTTGATATATCAGAGAGATAATACCTAGTGTTCAGGAATTTCCTTTGTCTTCATCCACGGTGTTGTAGGCTAGCAACTTTCAAGACATGTTTTAGCACTTGTGTGTCTCATCTGGACTTTGAGGAGTAACACATGATAGCAGACAAGCTACTGGCATATGGCTGTCGTTTACAAGGTCTGAGCTAGTTGCACTATACTATCCTTTTACAAGCACCAGTGCGTACTAGAATATGTGGTTCCTTTTTCAGGTTTCAAATTTGAAAAAAAATTAAACAAAAGATGTAGTTTAAATGCTTTGCAATACCAGAGCATGTGGAATTCAAGTGGTCTCAATCTTAGATATCCATCTAAGGGAATAGGAAGTATGCAGACATCTTTTTATTCCTTTGTGTGGTACTCTTCAAAACCACCAAATGTGATTTCTTTTTAAGTCTGAATCTATTCAGGTCACAATATTACACCGTAACAGTTTGATACTTCAAGTGCTGGGTGAGGAGAGACACATTCCTTGAGTTCAGCTGTGCTATGTCCTTTCAATAGAATTTGGGAAATATTTTGAATATCAAGGATAGGCTTAAACATTTTCCCTCACTAAAATATTTTCTGTCTTTTTTAAGTGGTGTTAAGCAGCAGGTATTGCTATTACTTTTAAGGTTTTGTGCAGTTGAAATGGAAGGGACCTGCAAAAGGGACAAAACTGCATATTACTTCCCAACCCAGGTAATACATCAGACTTCTTAAGAATAAGTGGGAATTTGCACAGAGTGGGTGAGGTGATTTGCCAATCATGGCTTTTAACAAGGTGGAGGAGGAGACAGATATTTTTTTTATGCCCAAAAAACACACATAAAAAATAAGCAGAAAGTCAAGAATGCAGTTATAAGAACAAAAGGGAAATTAGCTGATAGTACCCATGGCTACATACTGATTGGAAAGATGTTTCTAATTGTGAGTAAACATGGGTGTCCCTGCTGACATCTTCCTACTGTGTTCATAGAAATAGAGCTTGGTACATCCTTAATCCATAAACAGGATTGCCTTGAATCCACTTCCCATTTATCGTTTCCTAGTGCTTGCCTGCCCCCAGATTTGTAGTTGACTCATAGGTTAATAACCTAACTTGTTGATTAATAACCCAATACAAATGTTCTGTGAAATAAACACACTTCATAGTTTTTATCAGACTCTTCTTTTTGATTCTCCTATTTTTAGGGTTCGGGTGGAGTTGTGGGGGTTTTTTTCGCTCTTTTTTAGCAGTGATTTTGAACATCATTACTAAAATAAGGCACTTGTGATGCTTTTCCAATGGCGCTTACTAAGCCATGCCTTTAAAGCTTTAGGAATTGTTGCTGAATGCCAGTGGGAGCTGTAAGAGATCAGATCTACAGTTTCTCCTGGCACTTTATAGGATCACATCATCTTTATAGTTCTCAAAACGTGAGTTTGCATAACATGCTCTTAATGTTCTATGAGACAAGGATTTAAAACTTCTCAATATATATCCCACACAGCCAAGCTCAAAATAAAGGACCTGTTTCTATAAAGTCTTCCCATCTTGCTATCCATCAACATTCATCAAAGATCAGGACAGTCTGTACGTCTCTAAAGGTACTCAGTTCTTCACAGATGAGTACTGTACTTCAGAACCAGAGTTTTATAGTTCTTGCATATTTGGATCCACTGTGCATCTTCCTGGAGGACATTAATCTAAAATTATTCCTTTCTCTTCTGTATTTTCAAAACCATTGCCAAATACTCATCCCATTTTTATATGGAATCCAAAAACTAGATTGCAAATGTATTTTCCCATTTTAAGGGACATATTTTAAAATTTATTTGCTTTTATTTAGCATGCATGTTGTATTTTCTTCTTATAATCACTGATTATCTTCAGAAATATCTACTGGTCTGGCTGAGCTCTGCTCCCAGTACCCAGCCATGACATCAAAATGGACTATTTATTCCAGAAGCCCAAAAGTGTATGAGCCAAGTAAGCCCCATTTTCTTCAAAAAATATTCAGAGATAAATCCTTATGAAAATAAAAATCCTAGAATAGAATAGAATCATAGAAGTGTTAAGGTTGGAAAAGACCCTTAAGATCATCGAGTCCAACTGTTTACCTAGCACTGCCAAGTCCACCACTAAACCATGTCCTTAAGAACCACATCTACCTGTCTTTTAAATACCTCCAGGGATGGAGACTCAACCACTTCCCTGGGCAGACTGTTCCAGTGCCTGATTACCCTTTCAGTGAATGAAGTTTTTCCTAATATCCAACCTAAACCTCCCCTGGCGCAGCCTGAGGCCATTTCCTCTCATTTTTATCGCTTGTTACTAGGGAGAAGAGACCAACCTGCACCTCACTACAACCTCCTTTCAGGTAGTTGTAGAGAGCAATAAAGCCAGACGTGTGTTTTTGTTATCGTAGCAGAATAAGAGTTAACTTAAAACATACCTCCAAAACTGTAAATTTGAAAGTTCAGTTGTCTGATCAAAAATCTGTTTTCATTCATTTTACTGACATACAGGGGAAAAAAAAAGAAAGGGAAAAAAAAAAAGAAAAAAAAGAAAAAAAATGGTAAAAGCAGTAGTATATTTTTCTTCAAAAAAATATAGGGCATTATAAAAGGCAGGGGAAAATGGTTTTGGTTTGTTTGTTTAAGGGAAAAAAGCCTCATAATGTTTGCCTTTTTTACATCACATACAAACCCCAAAAGCTTGGGATGATTTTGGAAGTTTAACTTGAAGGACTGCACCAGGCCATCTAGGATGAAAGTGTCTGGGGAATGTGAGATAAAACAAAGTACCAGCATTTCCACTGCCCACGTGTATGTCTATATTTATATACATATGGTAACATTTGTAGCAACCAAGGTAAAAATCAACTGTATTTGAAAAAAAGGAGGAAAGATAAAAGCAAAGAAATCTCTTCTCGAAGACCCAAAAATCTTCATAAAACACCAAGAATTTTGCCATTCATTAAATGACCCTGGAAAAAAGCTGACATATACCATTTCACTTAGCAATGAAAGGTCAAATATAGACACCTTGGATCATATATTGATGCTGAAGTGCTTTTTTCAGGGGGACTGAGGCTTTATCCACTTCACCAGCATACCTAATGAGAGGTACAAAATGCCAGCCCCAGTGACGGCAGTCAGACACATTATAAGATGGCCAGTGTCACCTTTCCTGGCTGATCATCTGTCTCATTTTCCAGAATACAACAATTCTTAACCTCAAAATTTTACAGTGAAGAAAAAAATGAAAGCTGTGAAAGAGCGCCACATGTCTTTTTAAGAGACAAAATGATGACATAAATAGAAAAATTGCAGTTAGCGGTAGGACAGACATATTAGGCTGTTGCTGTTCAGCTTTTGACCACTAGAAAGACTGGCTCTGGTGGCAGCTCTCCAGATGAGAATCATCATGAGGATGGGACACTCCTTTGCACAGAGTGTGTGGGTCCACTTCCCTTCTCCCCACCCACTGCAAGGGATTTGGGACAAGAAGAAGAAAGCGTTTCAGAGGGAGAACAGTTAAGCTTCAGTAATTGCCTAGACATGTTCGGGAAAGCAGCTACAGCTTCATTGAGGCTACACTGTTCCACAACTGGAGAGCTCTATGCAGTCCCTCGATACATGGTCACTAACTTGTTTTTTTGTAACCTGAGCAGTTTGTAGCCAGTGAAGAATTCATCCCCGTTTCATTTGTTTTATAAGAAGAAGTAAACATATGTTTTTAAAGAGAGATGAAATAAGCACACTTGGACACTCAAGTCGGTATGCTTAGCTATTTTTACTATAAATTAATATTATATGTTTCTATCAGTCTGTGTCCAAATGCAGATATAGAATGATCTTTTAGTTTGAACATTTTTCAGAAATTCTGTTCAATAATAAACCTCTTCTGTAGTTTCTTATTTCTTACTTAGCTATATCCTTTTACTGACATGTTTAGAAAGCAAAGGCAAAATAACAACAGCAATCCACAGAGAAAAAGTCCATTGAATGACAAATCAAGTTGTTGTCAAGAATATTCATTACTTTATATTCTGTAAGCAAAAGTTGTTTTCTTATGTTGACTGTGAAATAGATTATATTCTTGTATGTTTGTTTGTTGTTTTCCCCTTCCAGCACATTCATTTCAAAAATATGATAAACAAAGACACTGTTGCTTAGCAACTTTAAATATTTCCTTTTTAAACTCAATGCTTATAGTTTGAAATGTAATGTAAGTTCATTGTATACTGTGTGATAAGTTATTGGAAAATAATTAGCTTCCTCTTTCTTGGACTAATTTCTGAGAAATACATTTTATGCGTTATTGTATCTACTATTTGTCTAGGGAGAAGGAATTTGTCTAAACTATATTCATGTATAGAGATTTTGTTAAAAAGCCAATATATTATCTTACATATTGAACAATTAATTTTTCAGTAACTAACATTTCAGTAAAATACATTTTCCTTGATGTGTGTAGAACAATCTTAAATCAGTAGACTTCTATAGTTTAAATGTACTCCATATAGAATGATTCTAGCTTGTCTCTAATGAGTACCCAGTGATATAGCTTGTTCATACTGTATAGTTACACTTTGAAATTTTGGGGGTTTGTGTTGTAAATAATAGGCTAGACTCTTAGTTATTTATCAGTTCAGTGATACTGAAGTCAGAAGCCATCTATTTTCTTCTCATAGAAGAAGCTGTCCCAACAGTTTTTGCCTGTTAATAAAATCAACGTGTTACTAGTGGCTAGTAGCGTTATATGACCATTAATACAAGTAGGGATATGTGGTTATTATTTTGACTATCTATCTTACTTAGAAGCTTCTTGCATACATTCTGAAATTGAAAAATCTTTTGTATTCCTTTTTTAGGGAGAATGAGCTTTCTGCATTTTGATGGATTTGTAATTATTGCTCATATAACTGAGACTTTCAGTGGAAGCAGAGAGTTATGGAAGATTGCTACATTGTGACAGAAAGGATTTTCAGTATAGGAAAGTGAGAATGGATGAAGGAAACAAGGAAATGCTTATTTAGGGCTCATGTTAAACCTGTATGCTGTCATGTTATGGTATCTACATTGAAGAAAGGGAAATGACAGTAGTTCATTATTATATAATAGTATGCAACTTCTGTATAAATGTTAATTACTGTATTTTGGGCATTTATAAAGAAACCAAGTATTTGCCAAATAGCAAGAAATTGGCAGTAATTTAATAGGCAAAGATGAAAACTTTCTTCCAATTATTAAGTATCTTGAAAGGCAATTCAGATGATAGATTGAGTTGCTGGGCTTTTCTTTGCTGAACTTCTCTTTGAAGAAAAGTAGATCTTCAGTTAACTACCTGGTAGAAGGGCAAAGTTAACCCATGCATCATGGCACAGATAACTCTGGAATTTCATATTTCCCAGGTTAGAATCACTGATTATGTTTTCCTCCAAAACTTTTTTTTTCTTTTTTTTTTTTTTAAGTAAGTGAAGAGGGAGATAGCTTTGTTAATTTTGAATAAGAATTGGTAATTTTTACCAATATAGTTTTGCATTCATTTCCTTCTGACTTCAAAGGGTAGATCAATTACTAAATAAATTAAGACATAAGAAGCAAAATTGTTGTTAATACTTTCTTTGATCAGAAATTGCAGGCATGAAATAAATATGGATTGGAAATACTTCCTTTTTTAGTCATAAATTGTCTCTTAAAATTTGGTGACAATTACTGCCTAATGGTTGTACAGTTCTGTGTGCAGTCATCCACTTCTTACTGATGCTAGAATCTATTAAAATGAATACAATTGTGGAAGCTAGCATTCTTGATTTAGAAAACAGACTATGAAGTAGCAGAAAGCTGACTTGCAATATTCTCCATGCCTCGTTAAGTTGCCTACCATCAAAATGTTAAGAAGAAGCCCAATTAAAAAAAAAAAAAAGAAGTTATTTATTTTAGTTTCAACTTATACAGTTTTTCTCAAGCACGTGCATGAAAAAAATTCAAATCACAATATTTTCTGAGTTGGTTAACAGCTAGATTTGATCAAATATCAATAACACAAGAAAATACTATTATCAGTGGTAGCAGCTGGATTCATCATTTCCAGAGCTAATGACAAACTATGCAAACATTTTGAAGCTTACGATATTTTTACTTGGCAAGTCTTTCAGTACTTTTTTCAAAATGAGTACTTTCTTTTTTTCTGGTTTTTTTTTTTCCCTTTTTTTTTCATTTTTTCCTTTTTTTCATTTTTTCTTTTTTTTTTTTCATTTTTTCCTTTTTTTTTTCATTTTTTCCTTTTTTTTTTTTTTTTCTGAAAAGTCAGTGTACGATGAATAGGTATTCTGTAGTACATTTTTTTCATACCAAGCTCTCTACAGTCTGATATCTGTTTGCAATATAATTTTGTATGGCTTGCCATTAGCTCTTTATAGATATTTTGCATAGGTCAAGAAAAGCCATTTGCCTAAGAAACAAAGGCAGCTTGTGAATCAGGACAAGCTCTCAAAAAGTGCCTAAAGCTATAATGAGAAGTAATCTTGCAGTCTCTCTTAATCCATACCTATCATGAACATCATAATTAACCATTTAGCTCAGATTGCCTAGCAGCCCCTGCCATCCTTGTAGTTCTGCTTCACAACTTTTCATGAGCCTAAACTGGTTGCACACCTGCATGCACCTTTCTCCATCTAGATGCATTTTGCTCAGCTCAGGTGTTCTCCCTAGAGAACATTTACAGCAGTTCTAGAGTATGTGCATTCTTAATTCTTCAGCTTAGCTGCATTAATTTTTCTTGTCTTCTACCTGAAAGGAAAAAACAGAGAATGTAAAAATACTTTTCTGTATAGGCTATTATTCTCACAATATAAGACAACCTAAAATGTCCTGTTAACATTGTTTCTAGAGAAATGCAGAATAGGATGTAAATTTGGTATGACAAGTTGGTGTAGAAGATGAAGGGTAGCTCATGCAGCTTTTGCTGATGGAGGAAGACATGAAAGATGACTCTACATATTTACAGAGAAACTTCCTGATTTAGGGACTTCTATGAGTAAACAACTGGCATCTTTTCTAAACTTAACTTTGTAATGGGATGATCTGAAACTCAGTAACCTCACTAATGTACTTCTATTGGTGTTGTAGAGAGGTGAATTTCTGTTTTAGAGGTCCTCCAAGAAATTGTTGCCATCAGTTCCCAGGATTCTGGAGTACTGACCAGATGCTCATGAGCACTACTTCATCCCTCTGGAGTGGCTGCATGTTAGGCACTTTACGTCATCAGCTCCTGTTCCCACTGGTTTCAGTAAGTTCTGGCTCAAACCTGGGTAGCTGAAATACAGCTCAGATTGCTGTTGGGCTAACCCTTATGGGCACACAAACACACTATAATGGATATATGTCAGACCATTAAGCTCTATCATAATGAAAAAAGCCATTACACACATGAACTTTCTCCAGTGTGAGAAGCCCTCACTTCTGGAGCACAGCACCCCTGCTCCAACAAATTTCAGAAAGACACTGGCAGTTGGTGGGGCTGGAGTCATGATCCAGGAGGCAAACAGATAAAAGGCACTCCATTCTGGACTGGAGCACATGCCCTGCCAAAAGCATCACATCCCCTAAGTGACCCACTCATAGAATGGGACAGCAGGAGACCATGCAGCGTCAGGAGGCAGAAAGAAACCACGAGGCGGGCCACCTCAACCTCCAATGCTGGCTTCCACCTTACCAGGGGAGTCCTGACCCACTGACTGGGACCTCTAGCTAAGATACAAGAAATAGAGACTGGGAAAAGGATAGGGTAGACATGTTTGTCTAAGTGCTGGTCTTTTTCTTGCTAACCAAATGGAGGTTAGCGATGGCTGTCGAAAAATTAAGTAAAATTATATTCCCTAACTCTTTTGTCCATGGCATAAAGTCCCATTATTTCCTCCCCCTCCTTTTTTACCTGGATTTTTCTGCTTGTCTGTCTTCTGATTGAGTTCATATTTACTTGCAGTGTGGTAAAGTGTTTGCCTACAAAATGCTGAGTATTGTACGAAAGAAAAATTATAGACAGTGAATATTCATTCATGATGGTTGCTTTTCATATATGCAGGTTACCTTACATAATTTTTAAAACTCAGATTTTTCTCCAAAAGATTCTAGAGAAATGGCACATTTTAAATTGGTATTTTTCTCTTCTTGTTGTTTTAAAAGTAGAACTGGTTTGCACACTTGCCAGAGAAATATTTTTACAAACCAGATTTAAAGCATGATAGGAACGGGTTTCAGGAAAGAGTTTAGAAAATATGTTTTCTCCTGGTTGTTTTGTGTCTTTCTGCCTGTCTCCCCCAACCCACCAATGCTGAAACAGTTTTCCTTCCATACTCAAAACAACTTCATATTTAAAAATACCAGCTTATATTTCTAAGGCTAAAATTACATTTTTCTTCATATTAAAATTTAATTTTCAAATTATCTGTTCACAAAACCTTTGTTTGGGTTTTTTTAAATCACATTTTAGTTCAGGAGTATTTTTAAAATCTGAAGCTTGTGATATGACAGACAAAAACATTGCTTAAATAATAACAGAACCACTGTATTTCACAACCATTGACATAAAATTCTACGGCAGAATACAGAAAAACAGACAATGAGAAAAGAAGCATGCATTTAACACAGCGTGAAAATAAGATGTGATTAAAATTAACGGTAAGTTTTCTGCTAGAAATAACAGGATATAAATATCTGAATACTTACTTATCTCTCTCTTTATGTGTATTAATATCTTTTTTTAGTTTCCAATGACAGTAAGGTAATATTGCTAAAAGAGACAAATCGTAGCAGAAGAAAGGGTTTCCAGGCCATCTAAAACATATACCTCCCAGAAAGGAAGCAGATGCAGCAACTGAGTGAACCTTTGTGCTTACTCAACTTGAACAGTTGTTCAACAAATATTTGCAGCCATATTAGAAGGGACTAAATACTTAACTTGAGATTCAGATCACATGTAAAAATCATCTTCTAAAACCAGGAAATCTCAAAAAACCAACAAATAAAGGAGATGATAAAAATAAAGACTTCTGATGAACAGGACAACTAACAGAAAAAGAATGAAACTTTACATATTCACAATTTGCGAAAAATGGAATTTACAAGATGATTTACAAGTGATTTAAGAAAACTATTGTTTTAAAACCAAACAAATTTGTTTCTTTGAATGATGAAATATTTTGTTAAAATATACATATTTTCCTCTGCAGCAATATTTTCTGCAAATATTCAAAGTATATCCTGAAGTACATTTGTTGTTCTATCTGAGTTTATTTTATTATTTCTGTGCTTTTAGATCTCTTGCTATTGAAAATCCTGGAAAATGGTTTTATGACTTCTGTGGTAGAAGTCTTTCTGCTAATTATTCTGATCTGATCTGAATTCTCTCAGTGCCAGAAGGCACACAAGGCGCGAACATCGCTCTTCCACTTCGATCGGTCCGCAGCTGCGTGCTCTGGAGTCAAGGGCCACAGCGCAGTCTTCCGTCCGTTTCCCCCTCAGGACACGACCGATCCAGCTCCATCTCCTCCTCCTCACTTCATTACCGATTTTCTCCATCATTTCTGATGCTCGTCGTTTCTGCAACTTTTTTTTTTTTTTATTTTATTTTTTTTTTCCCGGGAGGAGGCAGCTGGCCTCCTGCCCAACCCCCATGACTTGGAGGGCCAGTGGTTTTTCTGTCAGGGTGGCCTTCCCTTAGGCTGCGTTGGTTTGCGGCACCTTCTTCAATTTTATCCGGTGCACCCTCCAGAGAGGGATCCCCTATCCACCACCCAGGGGACGCGCCTTCTAGCCGTGCAGACCCAGCCGAAGGTCTGCTAATTATTACTATTGGCTATAAAGTTGCCTGTCTTGAAAAGGGTGAAAATTAAATACAGAATGATTTGTCCAGTTCACTTCTGTTCCTGTTTTATTGAACTCAACAGTTGTTAGGATGATTATCTATATTATTTAACAGATAAAAGAAATTTAATGTGCTTATTCTATACGATAAATTTCACATTCTTCACTCTTTGCTCCTTCTTTCTCCCCCCTCCCCCCCCCCCCCTTTTTTTCTGGTTTTATTGGTTTTCTTTTCATTCACTTATGGTACCAAAACCTAATTTTAGTGATGCAATGATTATGAAGAGATCATTTAAATGTGATGTAAAATGAAATGCTTTCCTTAATCAGGTCCATGGTGTCTGGTGCAAGACCTATCATTTGGACTGTGTTTCAGCATTTATTACTGAGCTTCAAAACCAGAAGTTGCATATGTAAATCGTGCCTTTAAGTGAGTACATCTTCAGTGTCCTGCTATCTTGCCATTGTTTCCCATCGCCTGTCCTTAATAAATTAGTATTTTCTTTTCTCTTCTGGCTCTGTCCTTCCCTCTAAGTACCAGGTCACACACTTTGTAGTTCCTACCATTAGCTTTGCGGTCTTTAAATGACCAACCTCAGGGATTTATTTTCCCTATTCTACACCCACAAAATCTCTTTCCTATAATCTGCAAATAATCACCCCTAGAACACCTGCAGAGGTGAGTCTCCCTCTCTCAAGATAGGTTTTAATAAGTGACCAGAGGAAGGGAGCAGCTATCTGCATATGCAAAGAAAGAATTTCACAGGAACTATCTGGTATAGATTTTCTGATATGACAGTCTGTATGTATGCGGGACTTCGCTCTGGAATCTTTAATGGATTGTAAAATGAGATTTGCAAAATAATAAGAAAATCTTGTCCCTTTTAACCACAGCATCAAGGACAATTTAGCCCATGTGTCTTTTATTGAGTTGACTAAGTATCAAGCTGTACCAGAAACTGTTTACACAGTATAGGCACTCAAAGTATTTCTCACCACCTGGACATCCTGGTCCTGAAAAACTGCAGATCTCTGAAGGCAGCAGCTCTTGTATTTAAAACTCACGTGGTACTTAAGAAATCTTCTGCTTATTGAAATTTTCTCTTTAAAATTCCTTGATGCGAACCATTATTGCCTAGTCATTGGTCCATGCTTATGTTTGCTCGTTGCTTCTTTAGCAAACTGATGGAAAATATTGCCTAGAGAGACCCTTTGTAGGTCCCAGTAAAGTTCCAGTTCCTCAGAATATTCTGCTGAAGTTTCTCAGCTTTCCTTTTATTTCAGTCATTAGATGGAATAGAGTCCATCTGTAGTTAATACCTTAGATTTGTGAGAGATAAAATTCTGGAAAATAAAAATATATAGGTTTTTCCAACTTTGTTACCTTCCCTAACAGTTTCAAATGAGCATTGGTTATGAAAAATTTTAGAAATAGCCAAAGAGAAAATTGGGACCAAAAAGTAATGCTACAGTCATTACAGTCAATGCAACCAACAACAACAACCCCCCCCAAAAAAAACCTTGAAATGTTGAATGTAAAATAATCTTCAAAATGATAAGTTTTCTTCTCAAAGTGGTAAATAATATGCTGCAGCCACTTTGATACTTTTTTTTTAGAGACTTGTTTTGTAAGCTATTTTGTTTTGAGTAATCTCAGTTTTCTGACTAAAAAATCTTCCCAATTAAAAAAAAAAAAACAACAAAACAAAAGCAGCAGCATTTCTTAACATATCAATCTTTATTTTATATTCCTTCAGTATATCTACTTGTGAGATACATCTTCTGACTTTCTTCCTGCAAGCTTCTTCTTGCATCTATCTGGCAGAGTTCATAGATGTTTTTTTTCCCCTTCCCTCTCCTGCTTCCTTCAGAATGTCATTAATGTGTCTAAGAAGCACTTTACATTCTTTTGAATTCTGGAAAGATAAAGCTGTAACTATTCTGCTTTCATTTTAGATCTGATTTTTTTTTTCAGGTGGTACTCTAATCTGTGGAGTGTTAAGTGTCACAGCAGATAAGCTAAGTTGTAAATTGAATTTTTTCTTATCCATATATTTATCTTTCAGCATTTCCTTTTTCATTGGGTCCTGCAGAAACATGCATTTAATTCTTCCCATTCATTCATCAGTGTTAGTTCATCATTCAGATGAATCAGAAGTCTGCTCCTAGAAAGGAAAAATGCATGTCATATGTTTTATGAAAAAGTAAGCTGTTTGAGTTTAGATCCTTTTTATTGCAGCTGAAGGGGAAGATGTTTGCTCTGAACAAAAAGGAAAAATAATGATGAAGTCTTTATGAGAAAATGAAACACCTACTGGGAATTAAATGACAGTCAGTAGAAAGGCTTCTTCTGTGAAGCTATTGTATCTCCTCCCAAGAGGCTGAAATCGTCTTATTTGGCTTCCAGGAGGTACCACACAGAATTATTTCTGCCCTAAGAGAAAAATTCCCATTAATTTGAAATGATTTAATGTTGAATTTTTCGTACCCTCAATGATAAAAGCTAGAACAATTCTCCCTGCAGGCTAACAAAATATGCAAGTATCATTTCTATGTGGTTTCAAAATGTGTGCCTGTGTCTCTGTGTGTGTGTGGTACGTACACAGAACAGAAGCCACAATAAACTATAGGCTCAGATTTTTAAGTGTTGGTAGCTGTCATCATCCTATAGGTTTTAATTATTGGAAAACCTGATCTGATATTTTAAGATAATGCCACCCACTGTAGTCAGACAAATCAGGAAACTTTCTAATTAAAAAAATAATTACGAAAGGTAGAAGAAATTCCAGTAGCTGAATTGCATAATTTTCTAAGGCAATACAGTGAAAAACAACTGGGTGCCCAGAGTGCTCTCCTAATATGTGATCAAGCAATTATGTGTTTCTCATCTTCTCTGAGATGTGAGGAGGCTACTTTGCTTTCAAACATAAAGCCATACAGATGGATTTGATAGTCTACAGATCCTTCCTCTGACTGTCTCTTTGAAGATGCTCTAAACAGTATGGGTCAAGGCTATAGATATCTGATACTAGGCATCTTTCTGTATCACCTATCCAGTGTGGAAAGATAAGGGCTGAATAATATTCATGAGTTAAGAACAAACAGCCATTAGTCAATAGTTATTCATTTCTAAAGGTATGAGGAGACTAGATATTCCCTTTTTCTTTCCACAAAAGATAGTACTAGTCTTCTTTCACAGTGTGAAGTAAATACCCATCTTAAAACATCATCGTTAAAACCTCAGTGTCTTCCCTTCCTCCCCTTCTCGGAAGTTTCGGCTAGAAGGCCTTTCAATCAAATTTGACCAGTCATTACTATGATGCATTCCATGTAAACCATGTGCAGCACAGTAACAGGAGAGAATTTCATTTCTCAGAATAAGTTCCTCATTATTAGTAGAACTGCTGCAAGAAGTGCTTCAAGCTGGCTGGCTGTCTTAGTAGGCTTACGAGCTGTTTGGCTAGTTTGCTGTTTCCCCCCGGTTTGTCACCACTGCTGCTTGTATTCTTCAACATCAATGGTACTTGCTACAATTGTCATTTTTCAGCAGATGACAGTTTGGTTTCATTAAACCAGCAACTCAATACCATTTCCTAATAATCACAGAACAAGTGAATGGTGGTCATTATAAACTTCAGCTTGTCCCATCTAGGATTCATCAAAATCAGGAAAGACTAAATGCACTATTTTTTCCCTTCTCAGATTTATTTGCTATTTGAGTTTCCAGAATACACTGTATTGTCACTTGCAGTCTGCGCAGCATTCAAAAGCAGTTAATTGAATTTGTACCCAGTATAATTTGATTCTTACTGTGGCAACATAAATCACATGGAATTTCTTCTGCTTCCTGATTGGATGAAAGCAACCTAGATTCTTCTGTGAAAATGGTGTCTTCTTGTGCATAATTACTTTTTCTTCCTTCCTTTTAGAATTTGCTGGTTTAGGAACATTTTTCTTAGTAAGTACATTTCCTAGGATATTTTCAGTAGAAAAAGGAAGTAATGGACACAACAAAGCTATTTGAACTTTACATCTGAAGTAACATGAAAGCAAAATAATTTTAGCCAAAATTTCCCAAGGTTACTGGTAAAATACAGAGTGTGTATTAAAGAATTAGGAAAAGATGAAAAAAATTTAGTCCCCCAAAGTCTGTATGTGTGTGTATGTGTGTGTGCATGTGTGTTCCTGTGTGTGTGTATGCACACATATGTTTTGGAAATAGCTGGAAAATATTTGAAGGATAGCCAGAGAATAGGAAATAATTATTCTTTGTGTATCACTGTAGTACCGTGTGTGATTAATTAATTTGTTTCTGGTGTTTTTCTTGGAGAAGAACAAATGCGTCCATAAAACAAGAGATTTAGCAATGATATCTTACATGTGAATGTTCAAATGCTAGGTTTTTTTCTTTGGACTTAGAGTCAGACTGCTGATTTGTTCTGGAAAGTCTTTACTCTTTTAAGTACATTGATCATAACAGCATAAAATTCCCCATCAATAAGGATTTGAGAGATATTTACTCCTTAGGATCACACAATAATTTGGGATGTAAGGGACCTCCAGTGGCCATCTACTCCATCCTGCTGTTTTATTTTACATCGTACAGAAATAGTCTTTAGTGATAACTGACTAATATTCTGGCAATTTTAAGATGTGACTTTTGCAGAATATATAAATGAATGAAAAATTAAAATCTTAAGTTTGTATTTAAAATGTTAACATTTTAAGTAGATGTGATGCAAAATAAGGGGAAGTAAAGCAAAGGGTGTTGCATTTCGTTGCCTGAAATACTAATTTTTTTTAGTATCCTTGTGGGACCCTATTCATGAATCGGTACTGTAGTCTGATGCATACTGTATAATCGCACACAACAAAATGATCCCTGCCCCCAGGGCTTTTTAAACTGTATAGTCTACATACAAAAGAGACAAAGGTACACAATAATATATAAAACTTTAATAATCAACATGACCAATCCTTTCACATATCATCAAACTAATGATTATCATGGGTTTTATAAAAATCCACAGCAAAGTAGTGTATGAAGAGAAAGTTTTTAAGAATATGGATGGTGGAGAAGTTTGTAAATATTTATATGGAACTTCTGTGATGGGTTGCCCTGCTCCAGCTGCCAGACCCCTCCCAGGTGCTCTCTCACGCACCTTCTTCAACAGGACAGGGGAGAAAATAAGACGCAAAAGCTCCTGGCTTGAAATAAAGACAGGGAGATCACTGACCACTTACTGTCATGGGCAAAACAGACAAAACTTGGGGAAAATTCACATAATTTAACCAATTAAAAATTGAGTTGGACCATAAGAAAAAAAGACAAAACCTAAACCACCTTCCCCCAACCAAGCCCCCTTTCTTCCCAGGCTCAGCTTCGCTCCATCATTTCCAACTCCTCTACCTCCTCATCAATAAGCAGCACAGGAGGATTGGGAACGGGGGGCCGCGGTCAGTCCATAACAGCTCCTCTCTGCCGCCCCTTCCTCCTCACACTTTTCCCTGCTCCAGTGTGAGGCCTTCCCATGGGCTGCAGCTTCCTTCAGGGCATGTCCACCTGCTGTGATGTGGGGTTCTTCACAGGCTGCAGGGCGGATATCTGCTCTGATGTGGTCCTCTTGGGGCTGCAGGGAAACACCTGCCCCCGCGGGGCCTCTCCCGGGGCCGCAGGGGAATCTCTGCCGGGGCGCCCGGAGCCCCCCCTCCCCTCCTCCCGCTCCCCCCTCGGGGCTCGCAGGGCCGTTTCTCACCCTGCCGCCCTCAGCCCCGGCTGCCGGGCAGCGTTTGCCCGTCCTCACCCAGGCTTTCCCCGAGGCGCCCGCCCGGGGCTGAGGGGCTCCGCTGGGCCCGGCGCTGGGGCCGCTGGAGCCGGCGGGAACCGGCCGGGGCCGGCGCGGGGCCGCCCCGGCCGCTCCTCACAGGGGCCGCCCCTGCAGCCCTCCCACTCCCACTATCAAAACCTTGCCACATAAACCCAATACAATTTCTCAAAGATGCAAGAATATAATAGCAAAGGCATGAAGATTTACACACACACACACAAAAAAATAACACCCCCACCCCCAACTATCCAGAAGTTGAATATTGGCTTCATGGGATAACTGGAGTCCAAAGTCACACCCTTCATACAAAAGTAGAGACAATATATGACATAGGATAGATGAAGGACAGTGAAAGTAAAGATAAGCAGTTTATTTGACTGTAGTGCAAAATAACAAGACTGTGGAAGAGGACAGAGAGAGGATGAAAAGTCTAAAGCTGACTGGGAAAACAGTCTTTGTTGCAATGTTGTAAATAGATTAGAAGAAGAGAAAGATTGGAACTGTTAAGGCCATGTTGTAGAAAATCAGATGCAAAATGGGACTCCAAACGAGTTCTACCTATGTATTTGAAGAGAAAAGGTCATGGCTTATATATTGTGCAGAAAAACTTGGCCAGCATTAATGACAGTTGGGCTATAAGAGCCCAGAGTGAGTCTAAGAAGGGAGTCCTAAGCTAATGTGGGTAATTGAGAAGAAGTCTGGTAAAAATATCTTCAGTGATAGGAGGCAGGAGAAAAGCTGTTTAACCTTATTAGGTAGCCAGTAGAGATGGCTAGCTACCCATAAACAGATGTGAAAACAGAGGGAAACAAGGCTGGGGTAACTAGGTTAACATCTAAGCTGTCCTCATGAGGTAGATGTGTAAGGGAAGGAAGAGGAGACTAATAACATGGACATTCACCTAATACTTGAAAAAAGAGCTCTATGGAACTGATGTAACAGTGAAATGAGAGATACACAGCAGCATGGAAGTCATGGAAGTCATATGAGGACATATTTTCAAGAACTTCACCTCCCTAGTGCATGGAGAACATAAATGCAAGAGTAAGAAGGAATGAGTGTGGCTGCCAGCACTTACTTATTGATCAGTGAAAGTTCAAAACCTTGATTTAAGAGTCCAGATTTTGAAGAAAAACTAGTGTATACCTTTTTGTTCAGGACATAGAAAACAGCTGGTAAATAAACCATCACCAATCATGACCTGTATTATCTTCTGTCTCAATCAGCCTTTATCCCTAAGACTTTCTTCTCATTATGTTTTGGAAGAAAGGTCGGTTGTTGGATTTCGTATCTTTTACTAGTTGTTCAGTAAAATAATCTTTTGGTGTGCTTTGTTGCATTATCACTTTTAACTTCCTAAATTTTTTTAATTCTCTCTATGGCTTTTATTTGAACATTATTCCATTTTTTTGAAGGATACAATACCACTTCTAGTAACTCTCTTTACTATGGTGTTTAACTGTGCTAACATTGGTCTGCTCTCTAAAATCTTTCCTGATACTTTGTACACATATTCTTTTTGTTTCCAGTGTGGTCCTCAAGTAACCTCCATGTTGTCTGCAAAGACTTATATCTCCTATCTTTTTTCTTTTACCTTCTTTTCAAGAAGTTTGTTCATTTTTATGTTGGTCACCTTTTTAAAACGGACTGCAACTGTGGTGAATGTCTGCTTTTGTTGCTCCTGAAAGAATACTGAACTAGAAAAGTCAGTCACTGTTGCTGAATTGGTCTCAAGCATCAGCATTTAGAACCACGTTCTTTGTGCTGGTGAGGACCAAATAAAAAATTACCCCATCTCTTGTGAATTTAAATAAGGTAAGTGAAGTCTACCATTTCTGGTTTATGTCCTAATCTCAAAGCATCTCTGATCTCTCTCATGTTACTGTCATTGGTCAGGGAGACAGTAATATTATCTCAAAATTGCTTTTTTTTCATCTAGGTCTGGACTTCTAATCAACAGGGATTTCATGTCACTTGTTGACAAATTTTGCTTCTTAAGATGCAAATATGTCTATGCATTTCAACATACAGCTGTACACCACCATCTTCATGGCCTGTTTTGTTTCTCATGTATTCTTTATGTTGTAATCTAGCACTGTCCTCCTTACACCCTGACTTCTACCAGGTGTTAGGTATGTCTATTAGGATAGTGAAGTTTTCCCAATTGATTTCTTGGGTTTAGTAGCCTTCTCATAGGTTTGTTTATATCAACAAATCGTTCTGTTGTTCTGCATTGTCTTTACATGGTATTGTGTTGGGCCTGTTTTTTCCTTTACCATTTCACTGTTGCCATGCTCTGGTCTCTCCTCAGCCTGTGACTTTACTCTGTGTGGTTGCCTCTTTCTGCACTCATTGGCTTTCTCACACTCTTCAGCTTGGAGACTTGTTTCCAACCTTCTTAATTTCAAACACCAGAAACTTGGGTTTCTTATGGTTCAGAGTTTGTTTCATCTTTGCAAGCTTTTTTTATTCCAGAAGTACTCCCACAACAGGATCAATCTCAATATCTCTTCATATACCATTGTGATGGGTTGACAAAAAGATTTGTTCTTTACTTCCCATCAACAGGTGATGTCCAGCCACTTTCTGGGAAGTAGGGCCTCAGTACGCATAGTGGTTGCTTCAGAAGACAAACGTCTTAATAACGAATGTCCCCTCTCCTCCTTCTTTCTCTTAGCTTTTATTGCTGAGCACGACAGCATATGGTACGGAATATCCCTTTGGTCAGCTTGGGTCAGCTGTCCTGGCTGTGTCCCCTCCCAACCTCTTGCCCACCCCCAGCCTACTGGTCTTTGGTGGGGAGGGAGTGGGTTAGAGAGACAACCTTGATGCTGAGGAAGCACTGCTCAGCAGCAGCCAAGACATTGGTGTGTTATCAACACCATTTTAGCTACAAATACAAAGCACAGCACTATGACTTAACTCCATCCCAGCCAGACCCAATACAACCATGTTCTCAAACAAAAACTTAAATCTTACCTTTCTGCCTCCCTACTGGGTATATGATTAAGTCTGGAACATTTCTTGCATGTCTGATATGGAATTTTTGATCTCCAATTTTAAACTTGACAAACGTAAGTTTTAGTGAGAACTTCTCTCCTCCATATACTCTAGGCATCTATGCAGCCTGTAACCATCAGCTCATCCTAATATGACTTCTAAAGCCTATTCAGACACCTTGGAAGGTCTGCAATTTCTGTATTTTTTATGGAAAACACTGTTTGGTCCTTTCTCACATCTATTTGCCTGATGAATGGTTTGTGTAACACAACAAGCTACTTCTTCCATTTGACTGTAATCCCTTCTTTCAGGGGTGTATCTTTGATACGTAATCTTGGACTGTGCACAGCACTGGAACAATTTTCCCTTGAAGAAGATAGCATCCTTCAAGATTAAAGTGGGATTCTTGAAGGAATGATTGTTCAGTGATGTCTGCAAACCTGTGGTTAATAAACATTTACATTTCCCTGAACTCCTTCAAGTCAGTAACCTTGGTCTCAAGGCACAGATGTTTACCTCAAAGGATCATGAGCAGCCTACACTATTTACAAGTACATGGCATTCTGTTTCCCCCACCAATAATACATATGATGCTTAATGCATTTAACTTGGAAATCCATTCACTTGAAGGGTTTCTAACTGCTCATTTTACCTGTTTCAAATGAAAAGCGATTACTTTAGCTAGCCTAAAGTAGCCAGTTGATCTAGCTGACTTTCCTTGGTAAATTTGTCTCTCAGGTTAGGGAAGGAGAGTCTTTTGGACTTCATTCTCCTACCATTGCTCCATTTGCTCCACATTAAAAATCCCTTTTCAGCTCATTAAGTGCCAGGCTTTGCTTATTGATGATCTTCACCTGACCAAGATGGTTTTGGTCTGCTTCAATGCTATATTTATGGCAATATATGTGGCCAATGTGTGGTTGGGTCCACACATCAGCCAGATTCTTTCTTGACTGTTTTGCCCACCCCTATATCATTGTGGATTTATGACACCTTGGATCTTTTTCAGTGTTCCTTAGTAACAGTTCAAGTCCTCAGGTACAATGGTGATCGTAATTCTCAAGGTACTGGAGGTTTACGACTTGCTTATTCAGCTTCTCTGTGCAAGGCAGGCTATTGTATGTGCAACCTCTCCTCAGCTAAGTTTATATTTAAAAATTTGGTAGTGTTCTAGTCTGGTATCTTACATATTTAACGAGTAGTTTTTCTTGAAGTTAGAGAATTTAATCTGCTAGCTCGACATATTTTAGACTAGATTAGATCCTTCCTCGATAAGGAAGCTTTAAAGAAATTCATGAAATTGTGAACATCCTTTTTGTCCCTAGCTTCACTTTGCAAGGAAACACAGTTTATAAAATGAACAAAAAGTTATCCTGAGAAAACACCAGGACATCCCTTGGGACAAAAGGTCCTACATTCCCACAGTTGCAGTTACATTATGGAATAAGATGGACTACATTTATTTAGAACAACAATGGACTATGAACAATAAAGCAGAGTCATCTATCTGATCTCTGCCTCCTCCCATCTGCCTCAGAAATGTCATGAAGATTTCTGCCCTGCTGTCATCCCAAGGATGCCAAACTGGAGCACTTGCGTAAGTATTCTGTGAAGTCAGTCTAGCCAGCTAGATGAACTGAGTCATTTGTCTTGGGGAATCTTCTGCTTTGACATCAGGTGAAAACTAACTCAATAATCTACTTTGATAAGGTGATCCCAGGAGAATTCCTCATTTTTTATATTCTAGATGCCTAACGTGCTATATGTCTGTGTTCTGCCCAGTCGGCCACAAGCCGTTAGAAACCAATTCACCCGAAAATTTAAATATACAAGAAAACATCATTAAAGCCGATTGGCTAAAGCAAATCTTCAAAACCCATGCAATCCTTCTTCTAACTGCACAATCAAGTCTCCAAAATCTTTTTCTCTCTGAGTAAAGCTTATTACATTGTGTCCTCCCATTTTAGATGGGAACCAAAGCAAATAAAATGAAATCACAACATGACAGTAACATTTGGTCCTTTTATTTCACCAATGCAAACATGTTTCTGTGTATGTAGTTATTTTAGATTTACACCACTATACCAGAATGTATGAATTGAAACTCTCAGCAGAGACTAGCTTGAGGTGAGAAACTTCTTTTTTAATAAGGAAGACTTTTTATGATAGTGGCTGCTTGAGAAAGAGTAAGTTGTTTCAGCAATTCAGACACAACAGAAAAATTTGTTAGAGATCCTGACTTTTGTCATTGCATTTTTTTCATTTACTTGAACAGTTCACATGCTGCTGTTTTCAGGAGCATGGCAGAATACATTAGGTCTACACTTTCCTTATTTTATAAAGCCATGTTTTACAATAAAATGAAAATGCTGAACTAATTTAAGGCCCGTATTGTTTCTTGTCTGCAACCTGCAACAGTCATGTCTGTCTATCAGTTGTGGCCACTGCCCTCAGCAGACTGCTGACTGACAACCTTTTGTACATGAACAGGCTTTAATGATCTACAAACCTTTCTTGAGCAAAACTACCAGAGAGAGAGCTGAGAAGGCTGATCTTTCTTACCCAAAACATTAAAAAATACTGTTGTTATGGTTCAATGAAAATATTGCTTAAATGACTGCATGACCTCTTCAGGGACCTTCCAACCTGAATTATTTTGTGATTGTAAGACGGAGAAAAAAGACCAAGGACTTATTTCCAGGAAGTGACTTAAAAAGGAAGTTTTTCTTCCTCTTACCATTAAACCTAAAATAACTATGTGCAGGTCTCTGGATCTCTCCTTAGGGTGATTGCTATAGGACTGAAGGGCCTGAGGAAGATTTCACATTCTTTCTCTTCCAGAAGGTGAAATCTTCATTCTCCTTTATATTCTCCAGGAGAAAAGTTCCTTAAAGACAAAGAAAGGGAATCCCTGTGATTCACTAATAAAGATAAATAAAAATATAATTAAAAATATAAAATTCAAAATTTCACAATAAATATAGACAGCTATATAGACACTTTAATTTGGTTATGAATATAGATCGCCAAACATAAAAGGCCTTCACAAGTCTTACATTAACAGTTTGAAAAGAGCAGAAAAGCAATCTCTAAAATGCACAGACTCTTTGCCTAAAATAGACTTAATCTCTTGCCTTTCATTAAAAATGTCTGAGTTTACTGGAATTTTACAGAGTCACGGGATTGTTGAGGTTGGAAGGGACCAATGGGCTTGTGAAATCTCCATCCTTCTACATGCTAAAGACTAAATAAGACAAGGCCCTGAGCAACCTGATCAACATTAAAGTTAGCCCTGCTTAGAGCAGGAGTTTCAACTACATGGTCTTCAGGGGTCCTTTCCAAACTTATTCAATATATGCATCTATAAACTTTGTGTCAAGTCCATTTTTATTGAAAAAATTAAGTACAATGTTGATGATGACATGAAAACTGAGTTCCCTCTGACTATAGTGCTTTGAGGGTGTTTTACTTTTATAAAAAAAGACCTTGTTTTGAAAAATAAACCACATTTATTACTGCAAAACTGCTACAAAGGCAGTTTGTTTTTATATTTTCATTGCAAATAATTTTTCGTGAACAGAATTTTTTTACTTTATTACATTAAGATTAAGAAATACATATTTTAAGTAATTTAGTGTTTCAAAGAATTCCAGATCAAAGGATAGCTGTTAAAAGAAGAGAAAGTAAAACTCTTCAATGATAGAGGCAGTCTCTAAATTAAGAAAAAAACTCTGTTTCTTAATCAAGTATTGTTTAAAATTTTCTGGGTCTGCAGAATAAAACTCTAATCAAATTAAGGGAGCATATTTGCCTATTTGCGTGAGAAAATTTCCAGAGAAGTTAAAAACCCTATTGAACTGTAGGAGTGTATGACCCTAAATATTTTTGGGGAGTTTTGTTTCTAAATCTTCTCTGTCTCTCCGAAGTGTTTGTATTCCTATTGTGAATTCAATACACTTGGAAGAGTATTGACCCCACAGTTGTTTCACTTGTTCACATTCCAGATTCAGATGCTGTGATGGTGCTTGAGATTAATGTGTACATTTTATGAATACAAATGCTTTTAAATAAAGTTTTCTCACACACTTTCATTTCTGCAGTTTTATGGTTGCAGCTTATATTCATATATTTCAACCATAGTATGTTTTTAAATAGCAGCATTTGTGAAACTGAGCTTTATTTTAAAATATGCATTCATTAAAAGTTACTCATTCATGCATAACTTGCATTATGGGTATAGTCTCAATAACAAGATACCATGTCTAATGTCAAATACCACTACTTTACTACAATTACCAGTGGCTCATCCACCTTCTAGATATCACCAGCTCAGGCTTTGTCTTAAATTTGCAGGTTCTTTCTGAACAGCATTTCACTAATATTGTGATTAAGGTTGTCCTCTGGACTTTCCCTGTTTTAGCAGGTATGTTTTTTTTAATGAACCAGGAAATTTTGCAATGACAGAAGCATCTGAGGAATGGAAAGAGATGTCCTTCTGAGATTAATGCAGGAGTATCTTCATAGTACTATCAGCCCTAGAACTGGAGCTCCTGACTTTTTCAGCAAAATACTGAAAGCTTCAAGTGAACAGACAATGTGGTTCTCTTTATGGTAAAAACTCTGAATAGAGGAAGGATTACAGGATAGTTCTGAGCTGAAAAAGAGTCTGTTCGTCCGTGTAGTGAGATCTGCAGATCAAACCTTGATCATGTAATGTCTAACTGACAAAAACTGAAGTCTACAACTGTGTATAGTACAGGCAGCAGGGCCAAGAAAGCTCTGGAGAAGACATAATAGCATTCCTGAGTCAAGAAAAAGAAGAAATCTAGCATCACTGAAACATTCTTTCTTGGTCTCTGCTAGAAATAAAAGCAGTAAAGTATCTTGAGTGTATTAAAGTATCTATTTCTACACACCTAATCTAGAGGAAAAACACTTACAGAAACATACCTTGTATTTGTAGGTATGAAGCAGTGGCCTTTAGAAGGTCATAAATTCTTGTGAAAAATTCATTCCTTCTCATAATATAACAGGGAACCTCTTTGCCAGAAGTAAGCTATGGTAACAGAGATTTCTAGAACAATGCAATTTACTTACTGATAGGGAAATTAAGGATTTTCTTTTATGGACATCTATCCTCATAGACCTGAATCACTGGAGAAACTTCGTAGAACTTACTTTTATCTTCAGAATTAAAGACAGAATTTGTCTTTTTGTCTTTCATGCTAGATCATAAAAGAATCACCAAAATATGCCAGAACAGTAGTGGAGAACTTTCATATCCACAGCCATAAATGAATACACTGAGGCATAACAGAGACAGTTCTGAGACAAAAAGATGATCTTGTCATAGGTGAAAGAAACTAGAGTCTAAGGAGGAAGAAATACTGTCTGGCAGAAGAAAATCACCTAAAGAATAATGAAAGCTTAAAAAGGCCTTCAGTTTAGCCAGCAGGAAATCTTTTTCACCAGAAGTGTAATGCAGTACCAAAACAGGTTACCCAGAGATGTTGCAGATTCTCTGTCCTTGGTGGTTTTTAAGACTCAGCTAGACAAAGCCATGTCTGACCTGATGCAGTGTTGGCGTAGTCCCTTTTTGAGTTGGAGAACAGACTTAATGACCTCCAAAATTCCCTTCAACTACTACTTCAATGACTTTATGAAAAAATAATAATGTGGATTATTTGAAAAGAGGGCAGATAATAGGAGCTGGAGTGGAGTGAATGATAAAATAATATGGGGAAAAAAAAAAAAAGAAAAAGAAATTGTAAGATTGGTAGTGTACACCAGAGTTTTAAGTTGTGCCTTCTCATTCTCTAACCCTTCACCAAAACAAAATTGTCTTGATTCTAGTTGTGGCTAAAATCCTTTAGCTATTTTTCAGAATAGATAAAAGCAGCTTGTACTCCCATATGGCTAGAACCAAACTTTCAACCTCATCAGAAAATTCATTTAACAAATGGACTAAGAATGGTAAAAACATATTCAGGAAAAAAAATTGCTGCAGAGTATAAAATATTCTTGGGTAGCTGAACGTATATCGTTTCAACCCCACCAGATGTTTAAGCGTGCAATATAACATCAGGAATATGCCTAGCCAACAGTTTCTGTTTGCTATAGGGCTGGGGTTTATAGCAAAGACGTCCATTTAGAAAGCCTTTAAGTCTTGTTTAACACCTGCCTTACATCAGGATTGGACCATTGCTGTGCCTCTTCTTGTGGAGGAAAATAAACACGGTAGGGTTCACTACTCTTGAGTGTGAGGGGACAGGCTGATGTTTACACTGTCAACCAGCTAGACAGAAAATTTTTTGCAAGATCAGTATTGGAAAATGCCCTGGTTCTGTCCATTGTAAAGTAGATGTTACATTATATGGAGACTGCTATTCAACAAAACCTTAAACTAAATGACGAATAGTACTAATCTGTTATTAATAGGCTGAAAATAAAAATTATTATATGGTACTCCTGGAAGCACTAGAGTCCAAACATCTAAAATTAATCAACATAACTTTTTTTTTTTTTTTTTTTTTTTTTTTTTTTTTTTTTAATATGGGTAGTAATGACATTGGAATTACCTAATAAAATGCTACTTTAGAGAAATAAATAAAATTAACCAAAATTGTTTTGGAATATTAATTCTACTCTAAATTCAATTGGAGAGATGATAATATTTTTTTCACATATTTGGGAAAGCTTATTTTAGGAAATATGTTGAAATCTTAAAGACTAATTATTCTTAAGTTTACATTTTAATTAAATATTTGAGCATTTTGTAAACTAAGATCTAATCACTAAGTCATTAATCTAGACTGATTATGTCTTCATCCTTTTGTACAGATATTTGAAACAAAACTATCATCCTTAGGCTTGCAATATTGTAAATTTGTCATAGTAGCTCAGCATTATATAGTTTTCCTCATACAAAGCATTATGTATTTATCCTTCAGTATTGCAGAATGTTTAATTGGGATATGTACAGTATCTATAGTCTTTATAATCTCTTAGTGAAATTCAACAACTTCAGATCATGAACATTGGAAGCAATTGTTCTTTTTGGGGCATGAAGCATATAAAAAAAATAGAAACAGAAATATAGAATACCTCATTCGTTGGTAGAGTATAACAGAGCATAGAGACAATTAAATAGATTGAAATGTAGTGAAATAGAAAATAAAAGACACCAAAAGAAAGGAGGGAGATGTCATAATTATCTATTATAAAATTATGAAATGGTGCTAACTTGTCACTGATAACTTCTCCTTGTGCGAAAGTAACAGAACAGAATTTACCAGCCTTTTATCTTCTTTTAAACTACATTCCTTAAAGATAATGAGCAGAGAAGTTCAAAGAAGAGGGATCAGAGATTTAGGAAATATGATCTACAATAGATTAAGCATGTCTGTCAATAATGTGAAAAACTGTTTTAAAGAAAATGGTAATAATTTGCTCCAATTTGTGCATATCCCTGTGTATGCACACATACTGAGATGCTACAGAAAGCTCTGGGGAAGGGAAAATACCACAGCAAACTGTTTCTGGAGGGTTTTTCAGAACTGATAAGACAAATATCTATGTAGTGTATCCCAGCTCATCATAGGGCTTTGATTTGGATAACCCTGAAGACTAAATAGGAAATAAAATTTTTTTTTATGAACCAAATATGGGTTATTTCTAAGCATTACCACTGCTATTTAGGTATTTAGATTTGTATTAGATTTTTTTTTTTAATTTAGTTACTCCGTGTCTTCAATGTAGTGAAGCCTTAAAGGTTACTACTTCTAGGAAATTTGCATCTATGCTTTTGAACAAAGTTTATAAAACAGTAATTAAAAATATAATAATGTAAAATAACTGGTTACTATATTAAGTTGTTCAACACTCTCTTGAAAGCTAAGGAGGTTAGTGTGTGTGTGTATGTGTATAACTGAGATTTCATCACTGTGCATTTGTACTTTCAAACTGAGACAACTGTGAACGAACCAATATTATGCAAACTATCTTCATACTCACCCTTTTTTGTGCTATGGATTTTTTCTTAAATGTTCTAAAAAGGGCATTTGTCCATGTGATTCTTCACATTTTCCTCTCATTTTACGCAACTATAGAACGCTAGTCATTAAGCTCAGTTCTCAAGTGGCATACTTCAGATTGTGACTTCCACAAATTGGATGGGGATGTTGGATGTGAAATGAATAGAGTGAGAGTGTGAGAGCTATTCATTTTAATGAAGAATTTTTAAAGTCCCATGGATGACTTCCCTTATTAACATCCTACTCAGACTTAAACTTTTATTAAAATATGATTTTTTTATATTGACACTAGTAGTAGACAACATCAAAGTGGAAAACACTTTTTCCTCACTGTACTAGTAATTTAACAAGTGCATAAGTTTTGCTCTACTAATCGTTTCTCCGTATGTTAAACAGCACTGTGACTTCAAATTACTAAAACAATACTAAAACAATACTATTCATACTATGATATTTGGCTCTTCTGTCATTGAATCTCTATGGGAGAAGTAAGTTTCTGTATGCATATGATTAATTATACTCTTATAGAGAATTAAGACTAAAAGCTAGATATAAAAAGGTATTTACAGGTTCAGTCAATGCAGTATGCACAAGCATACTTTTTAAAAAATGCATATGGTCCTATGAATAAGTAAGACTTAGTCTAGTTACGCTAAAACTACAAGTTCCCATTTCTTAATGACAGAATTAAGTCTGAGAGCATTATTAAATGGCATTGGAACGTGGCAAAAATAATTCAAACTGTAAAATACTTATAAATTCTATAAAATGTATCTATCATACATACAACCAGGATTTACATTTCTCTTTGATGTATGGAACCTCACTTAGGAAATTAATACTGTCCTGAGTAGATTTTCCAATTATCTGTTGAGAACATCAGCTTTGATTGAGAATGGAGTTGCTTTAAAATACTTATAGTAGAATGCAAAGAAATCAAATAATTCTTGTCACGTCATTATGGAGTGACGTTTTAAATTCAAATTAAAAAGCTATGTCAGGATTAACGGCCATGACAGTAATACCTGGCATAAACAAAAAAAAGCAGCTGCAGAGCTTTCTGTAGTTTGTAGCATGTAAATAGAAGCACCTGCTTTTTACAGAAAAATAGTATCCCAGGTAGACTTCAACATATGCCACATTTCATGCTAAGTTTAGAAAAGAAAAATGCTGCAACTTTTTAAATATCAAACCATTACCTTATTAAAGTGATTTATACTATTTAATAGCAGATATTTACTTCAAAGTGAATTATACATATATGGTAATCCAAATATATAAGTATGCAGAATCTGTCTTCCTGTTTGGTCAGTAAGGGCTAGTTAGCTAGGTAAATGCTACATAACCCAGAGTAGTCATGAATGAAATTTAACCTAAATGAGATACTCAGTCCTCTGAAGAAATCTTTCTCTTAATATGCTGCTTGCTTAGAAACATCTAATCCACCACATTCGGGGAAAAAAATTGCTGATAGCAGAAAGTAAATATTTCTCAAACCTTATGAAGTTTAGCATTATGTCAGATTACTGCAACTTCGCAAGTAACCTCAATAATTTTCAACCCAACTTTTATTTAGCTGTAGAAACAGAACAAGGCACAAAGCTGTCATGACAAGAAAATGGCCTAAACCCTGTTGTTCACACAGAATTATAAGAAAACAAGGAATCAAGACATGTATTTTTCAGAGTCTTGAAAATTGTACAAGTAGAAGCTACTTCTAGTAGCAGGCATATATAAACCTCATGTAAAAAATGAAAGGAGTGAAAAAGCATCTGTTGAAAGTGTGTTTTGAAAAGATTTATGTGAAGTTGAGGTACTAGACCAACATAATCTTAACAGTTTCTGCCTGGTCTATTTTTTTTCTAAAACAAAAGGGAAGAACTTAGAAGTTTGACAATGTGTGTGTTGTGGCATATGGAAAGGAGTAAATATTGTGTAAAAAAGAAATGGCGAAAATTTCAAATGAGACTATCTCTTCCATGTAATTATATCTACACTAGGTATATATTCTCACTGGTTAATTGTTGGACTCCAGTCTGTCAACACATCTGTAATTATTCAGCTACATTCCTTTCTATTGCTGATGTACATAGATTTCATACAGAATAAAGGAACAATCAAATTTGTGTGGAACAGAATTGTAAATTAGTACAAAATTAGTGACATTTCTCAAAAATGTTTGAATTCTTTCTTACTCAACAAAGCATTTTAAATGATCACAGAAATATTTATCATTAGATAGCTTAGGCAACCAGCTTTATTTATGAAACCTTTGTTTTTTCTTATGCATTTTGTGAAGTAGTACTTGGTGATTATACAGCAAATTAAACTAAGGTGGAAGTTACATTCCTGGTTTTCATTTGGACTAGTATCCATTAACTATATTGTCATTTACTATTATGGATTCCTGTGATCAGAAATGTTTGGATGATTGTAAACTACAATTTTATTTCCATAAAGGAGAGTTTCCAAAAGAAGATTCAGATATCTAAACAAACAAAAATCAAATAGTATACCGTATATTACTATAAAGGTATGTCCACAATTTGACAAAAGGAATATCTTGAACAGTTCATAGGTACTGTCTGTAAACAGAGAAAGACAATAGCAATATACTAAGGAACAGAATGATTGGTTAGAGGTGCCTGAAGCCCAGCTGGTTTGAGAGCAACTCTCATAGTGATGCTACATGACCAGTAGTAGAACTGTATTTGTCCCAGGATTATGGGGTAAACCAGTATGACTGAGTGAACCTGGAAATCAGTTGCACCCCTAGAGTAGTGTGGTATCATCCACAGATAGCATTATCTCAGTCTCTCATGAATGGTAACTAAGCCTAGAGTTTCCCCTCTGCTCAGCTCCCTGAGGCATACGCTTTGCAATTTAGATCTACCTGAACATTTTGGTGACTTGTAAGTTGAGGACACTGCACACCATGATTTCCATGTTGATTTAGAAACAAAGTCTCTAAAAGATGATAAAAAATTTGGGCAGAACTGAAAATTGGGGATCAATAATCAGGAGAGGTAAACTGGACAAATCTTGATACCCCTGCAAGTGAATGAGATCAAGCTCTTTCAGAGCAAGGAATAATAGAAATACTTTTGTCTTGATGTATGCAAGTCAGTGTGTTGCATAAGCAAGTCTAGCAAAAGCTAGATATGAAAAAAAGCAAAGATGCACATTGCTCACTCAGACCCTTTGGAATAGGTCTCTGCCAGCGAGGCATAATACTTCCTGTAGATAGAAGAACATAATAGTTCTAGCATTCAAAAAAAAGGTCATTTTGTATGTAATTGCCTTAAGATGACAAAGGAATACCAACAGTACTGGGATAAAGTAGGGAAAGTAAAACAAACTTTTTTTTCCATAATGAATATAAGTTGTATTTTAGTAAGGGGTAATATTTTTCCTCAAATCAAAGCAAACATTGGCTATATAATAAGCATTTCATAGCACCTGTACACATTGCAGAAATAGAAAATACCTATCTGAACTATGTGTTCAAAGATGTTTATTTTCTTTCATTATCATACTGATTTATACATTAAAATATTTGACACCATGATATTTCTGTAACTGTCAGAAATACTTCTAGTATAAGTATTCTGATACTGTCCTGCACAGACACAAAAAGTAATCATTAACAGTAACTTTTTTCTGTGATGGACAAGGCTTCATAAGAGCCAGAACCTGCAGGATTTACCTAAATATGTGAAATGGACGAGAGGGAAAAGCTGTTGAAAATGTGGGTTCTGCCAGTACAGTGGGATGAATACTGTATTGGCATCTTCACCTGGGAAGTATGGAAATGGGGCAGGACAAAAGGCTGTCCCACAGTTTAAGTCAAATTCTCCCGTTAGCTAAATGAAAACATGAAAGGAAGTGTGTTTGTTATATCCCTGTCCAGATAAAACTGTAATTTTCCTCTTTACTACATTACTGATCCCAATAAAATGTGAGAGCTTCTGCATGAAGTGGTTACAGATATAGTTACTCTTCAGTAACATAACAGGCCTTCTAAATAACTCGGCTTTTTAAAGAACTGTATATGATTTTCTATTATCTGTAATACTCTAATGACATGAGGAGATGCAGAAGTATGCTATTGCCATCATCAAAGCAGTACTCTTTCAGTTAAAGCAGTTAAAGTTGTATTGAAAACATCACCTGGTACATGTTGGGTGATTTGCATTCAAAAAGGTAAGTGAGGTTTACCACATATATCAAACTAATATGAAACTGAATAGAAAAAACCCATCCCTCAAATCACAACTTGCAATACACAAATAGTGATTTGGGGATATTACCTTAGTCATTGGCAAAATGAACAGCAAGTTTTCGTAATGCAGCTATATTTCTTTAATTAATACATTTGACATATAATTTTGGTGATGGAGGTCTTGGCAAAACAAACAAATTGAAAGCCAAGGGATTATCTAAATGCTTACTTTAATCACCTATCACAGGTCTTAGTTGCATGTGATAAATAGAGTCCAGAAATGTTCTTACTATTCTTGAAATGGTTCCACTTACTCAGTTAGAAGCATACAGGGGTGGCTTGATTTGCTTTCTGAAAAACTCATCAGGATTTCAAGGAAAATCAGGAAAACTCCTTTCAGGATTCCACTGATGACTTCCCTCCACTGAGTACTTTATTATTGTTCAACGTCTTACCATTTAGTCACTTTTTTTTAATCTGTGCAAGATCTTCCTCTTTATTCCACAGTTACTGACTTTTAGTAAGAGCATTTGGCTCCAAAGAGCCTTGGCTTTCTCTTTGGATTAGAAATACAAGACTATAATAGCCACATCACCCTTTCTCATGGACTTCTTGTCCCCTTCAAAGAAGTCGCATAGGTTTGTGAAGCAGGACTTCTTTTTGCCAATGCCATGCTCACTCTTCCTCCCTCCCAGTCGGTTATTTTTATCTAGGTGTCCATTACTTCTTTTTCTTGTTTTCTACTTATTTGTCCAATACAGGCTTGCAAGCATGTAGTTGCCAAGATTTCCCTTGGAATACATTTAAAAGATAACATCATATTTGCCACACTCCAAGGCAGTTTTAAGTAAGATGTTACATTCTTCATTAGTAATTTGGCTATTTCACCCAAATTGTTCCTTTAAACTTTCGAGTGAATACCACTCAGTACTGGCTATATATTTCTTCCTTTTTTTAATCTCTGTACTCCCTAACTTCTGCCAAGCAATCATTTCAAGTTTAGATAGATCCTATGAACTGATTTTGGCATTAGAATCTCCACCGCTTTTTCCACAGTGGACATCGTTGCTAAGAATGGATTTAGCTTCTCTGCAATGCTTTTTTATATCCTGATTATCCATTCTTCCCGCAGAGTCCCTGGGAGCTTTTCTGATCTTTGATGTGTTTGGAGGAGGATCTGTTATATTTTATTCCTTTTGTTTAGAGCTTCCTCAAACTTTTAACCTTCATTTATTTGTTTATTATGCACTTTCTGCAAGACTTTGAGCTTTTCTACTTTCTTCATTTGGAAGCAATTTCGGGTTTTTGAAGGATGTCTTCTTGCTTCCAATAACTTCCCTTACCCCATTGCTTAGCCTTTTCATGTTCCTTTCATCCTGTCTTAAGCCTTTCCACCTGCAGACATTTAAGTGTCTTAGCTGGCCCTTGCAGCTCTTTGACAAGTTCCTCATTTTTATGCAGTGTCCCTTTTTCAAGACAGAGCTCATTTACATACATTACAATTCTGTTACGGTTGAGGAGGCGCTCTAAAATATCGAAGTACATCCTGCATTCTACTCAGGACCAGTTGAAAGGCTGCATGTTTTCTTGTGAAGCCTCCAGCCAGTTGCTAGTCATTGATAGTGCATAAAAATGTGGTCTCTCCATTAGAGACTGATATGACATTTGTCTAGTCTAGATGGAGTCAAGTCTCCCATGACTGCTATATTTCCTGCCTCTAATCTCTGTAAGCAGATCACAATCAGTGTCACAATCCTGTGGTATCAGGAAAACAGATCGAAAAATATACTCGTCCTATCTGAGACCTGGAATTTCGATCTATTCAGATTCTGTTACCCTCTGAGGTAAGTAGTTTTTCATATATACTGAACTTCAGCATTAGCCCTGTATATTTTGTAACCCAGTTTCAGTCTCCCACTGATCAGACAAATATTCAGCATCCTATTATATGTGTCTTTATTTGGTCCTAGACTAAGTAGATTATCCACACAATTTCTTAAACTTCCAACTTTGATGCAGAAGCATAAGTACTGCTGCTTTGGTTCTTATCTTCGCATCCTGTATGAAAAGCACTCTGCCATACCTAATTCCTGTGCTTGAGTACTGAGTGTGCATGTCTTCTTCCACAACTCAACTTCTTGTTATTTATTTCGAGCATGAGAAATGTGGTTCCCCTATCACTGAGCTAAAATCCATTTCTTGTGTATAGGTGCTCTTTGACCCACTGTGTCCCCGGTTTCTGATGAATCCAAATTCTTACTCCTTGCACCTTCCAAGCGAGACACTTGCTTCTTGAGATTCTTCACCTCCTTTGGCCCTGCAGATTAGGAACATTTCACTAACACAGGTGCACTGTCTCATCTTCCTTCTGAAGTGTCTAAATTTGCCTCCAGATTCTTTCTCTTGCTCTTCTCTGTCAGCAGTACCATGTAAACCATGATTGCTGGCTTCTCTCCAGAACTTTCTAGTGTGGATCCAGATTCCTAATGAGGTCAGACACTTCTATAATCAATGGACAAATCACTATACAGTTTTCTCTGGGATGAGAGGCTGTCAATTTGGTTGAAATAGCATCTTCTACCACTAAAGTACTTCTTTCCAGCTTGGGTTTCTGATTCCAAACAGATGTCCTCGGTGCAAGATGTTAAATGGCCATCTTTTAATGAGGAAAGGAACACTGATGTCTCCCAGAGGGATTATTTCCCCTTTCTTCAGCTCAGTGTTCTCCTCCCAGAAGATGGGAGTGGTATCTTGAATTTGATTCTGCTGTGTGATGTTCCTGAAAATCTCTATGAAGCTCTGCTGTCTTTCTCAGCACAGGGGATTGTTTGCTTTGAGGACAATATGCTCAAGGGTGTTCTTAAACTTACTGTGTGTGAACCTCTCCAGTTCAGCTGCTCTGCTCTCAAGAGCTAGAATGTCCTCTGAGGACTACAAGTGGTCTGTATTATACATATATGTATGCTATATTTTCAGACGGAGGTTCTAGCAATAAAATGAATAATCCCTGCTTTTTTTGCTGAAGTTCTTTCTCCATTTCTTCTTTCAGAGTAGAGAAGACAGAGGGGCTTTTAAGTTGATTTTGTGTCTGGATGAGTTTGCATACTAGCATATAGTGAATCATAAGCTACAATCTGGTTATCATTTAGCTGCAGCACCAAAAAAAATGTACACTAATACACTGTATTATACATTTTATAACTGAAATTAGAAATCTAATTACATAGATTTCTTGTGTACTTAGCACATTCATTCATACTAATCCATATATGTAGAATGCATTGGTCACATGGTCTATTATTTGTTTATATCAAATGTGGCTTGCAAATAGTGTTCTCAATTAAGCTATTTTTTTTTATCTACAAGTCCAGTTAAATTTGATTGAATTGCAAATATTATTTTTCAATTTTTCATAACTGACACCATTATTAACATTATTCAGCATTAGTTTGCTTTTATGTCAATAAGTTAGAACTAAGGATTGAAAAAATTCATCTCTTCAACTTTAACTATGAAATCTGCTATTATTACAACTCATAGCTTGGTAAATCTGCCTGCATACATTACCATAAGACATAAATGAATTCTTAGATTTGGAGCTCAGGGGCCAAATGTAGTCCTAAGAAAAGCAAAGGGGTTTTTGCCTTGCTATCCCATCTCTCCATGGTTTGTTTTTTATTCCTTGAAGGTCTCAAATGCTACCTATCATTATCCAATGGATATATTTAGTTCTAGCCTGTTCACAGCAGTCAGCAGAGCACTCATAATATTGTAGCATCTCACTCACCCTGGAGACGAATGATGGGTTGCCTGGCAGCAATTCTCATTCAAGATGATATCAGGCCTATCCAAGCCTCCTTGTCAAGGTCAATTCTCAATAAATAAAAAAGGGTAGAATCAGTCTGCAGAAAAATACTTTCCTGCACTGGCTGCAAATAACCACTAACTTAGTTTTGTGTTAACTCATATAAATGTTAACTTAAACATGTAATTAAAATGTATTGAAGAGAACTTTCAGAAGGCAAACAGCTGACAAACTATGCCTATTATGATCAGTTCAGTTTTTAACATGATTTATTAGCTATCAAGCAAGACTGTCTTACAACTAGAGAAAGCAGGTATTGTCAACAGCAGAAAGCCTCTAACAAGGTGAACACATTAAAACACCAATCTGGCTATTTCTTCCCAACAAAAAATATTTGGAGTAAAAAAAGGCACTTGTAGATTCTAGACTCCCTTAGAATGATTTAGTGAAGCTTTGTGGTGAGAAGTAGTAAAAAGACAGAGAAATCTGCTATCGTACTCTATTGTGAAATTTTCAGTGAAAGGAAAAATAAAAGAAACTTAGAAAAGGTATATTCTTCTTTTCACATGAAAAGACTCTAAGGGAATAACCATCGAATATTTTCTTTTACTAGCAAAGTAGGCTCTATTAAAATGTTATTTGACAGTATATATGAATGCAGCGTATGCCTGGATAACAGTTTATACTCCAAAGTTTGAAATAACTTCACTAGATGTTGCTGTTCTTCCCAGATTTCCATCACTCTGTTCACAGAGCTGATTCTTCTTTCCACCGCTAAACCCTAATTCAGAGTCAACCAAAGTGCCAGTTTTCCTGGCTGTATCTATACCATATCTTCTAATCAAGTCTGGAATATCCCCCAGAAGTCAAACTGAAACATTTTCTAAATGCAGTATAGATTTCTGGATGATAACAGTCATGAGACAAACCAAGATAGAGGCTATCAATCTCAATTTAATAGCTGAGAGGTGATGAGGAACAAATGAAATTCTTCTTGACTGTAAGTGATCGTATCAGGCTACTGTTTCCTTTCCAGTACAAAATCAAACAGATTATTGATAAAATACAGTATAGGTGAACTCATTTGAGTTTGTGATGAAAAAGAGTAGGAGAAAGTATGCCACCAGTTAGAGATGACAGAGACTGATGGAAAGTGCAACCACTCCATTTCAATGCAAAGTCCAAATAGGCAGTAATTTTTGTTTTATTGGTAATGTTAATAGAAAAATCTCTGCTTTCCTGCAGGACATGAATGTTATAGCTGTATAAGAATTCCTTTATTTTGAGCTACACCTGGAGTTGAACAAGATTAACCCAGGAAGGTACAGCTAATTACTCAGAAATAAATACAGCTTAGGAGGTTTGTTGGGTCCAAGGCTTAGTTAATACTCAAAGATACACCCCACAGAGACAAACACCAACCCACAAGACATGAAGGGGTAACCTCAAATAAAAAATAAATTTTTTTGTTAGATTTTATTTTTCTTCTGTGTAATTTCAGTGTCACAGGTGTGAATACATGACTGGCTTGTACACTATGTCAAAATTCACTTTTAGGTAAAGATGAGACTGATTATTTCATTTTTTGCCCTTTCAGGAGGAGAAAGACAGCTTGTCATGAAAAATAAAAACAGTTGCCATTCTTGCTTTGACAGTGAAAAAAACATACAGTAATTTCTTTTTTTTAAATTTCCTTCAAGCTAGCAGTTGCTTACTGTTTAAGTGAGATGAGAGGAAACTCTTACATAAAAAATAAACTATTGATCAAAGCTGGTAGCATAAATTCTTAGCTTTTTTTTTTTTTTCTATAGCATAACTGCAATTGTATTCTTTTAAAATTGCTTGCCATCATATCCATCAAAACTAAACTGAGTGCATGCAGGGGTGGAGTTTTGGTGTTTTGTTTTGTTTTGTTTTGTTTTGTTTTGTTTTGTTTTGTTTTGTTATCAATAGCCCTTACTCAGAGCAGTTCTGTTTGTGATGGAGGTAAGCATCTAAACAAATTCAAAACAGTCAGATCACTGTTCCTACTTGTACCTTTAGCAATTTCCAGGTTAACTTTCACCAAAAGCATGTTTGCCTCTGAAGAGAAATTTGAGGCTCATTTTAGATGTTTTTTCAAATTGTAGCAGACAGCATCTTGTTCACCTGATGGCATTTCATATGTCTGGTATATCGTTAGTTAGTTAGTTTTCCAAATTCTTCTAAAAAAGCAGGATCATCCTGATCATACCTGAATATTACATTGTTTATTTAAGCGCCTGAAAAGAAACGTGAGTCTTTATAACCTGGGAATCTGTTGGCTGGATTCATGTCTCAGTTGCTCAAGTTCAGTCATTTAGCCCAAGGCAGAATATCAGAGAGATGATTCAATAGCTTAGTTGCTAATGATTGTATCCCACGATCTAGCATCTTAGGCTACTTTCTATTCTTTGGCATTGATATTATCCAGTTATTGCCAAAGTCTCTTTTATTAATGTACAAAAATTATACAAAAACAGTATTCATTTTATCTCAGTAACTTGGCTGCAACTGGCAGAAACTGAAGGTAAGCTTTTGAAGTATGATAAGAATTTGAATGCCACTCCAGGAAAAGAACCTAGAATGCTTTGACAGAGCCTTTTTAAACATAATATGTGTTCAGAGACTTCATCCTACAGGTTAGAAAACACTTTCTATGAACCGTTCAGCTTTTGAGGTTCTAAGAACCTCCAATACCGCAGGTAAGTTTTCACCCAGATGCATATATAAACAAACACGAAGGAACCTGAAAATCACAACAGAAGTTTCATGATCTCTTATAGGAGAAAATGCAATGCAACATAACAAAAATAGTGGAATATTAGTTCTCTGAAGTTACACTTACAATTTTTAGAGAGAACAGAATTTTATGTCACACATTATGAAATGAGCATAAAAATAGATCCTTGGCTTATGGAAAAGAAGCAAGTTCAATTAATTTGAATTAGAATGCCAAATTATAGCAGAAGGCAGCTGACTAGAAAGGAGGGATTCATTTTCTGTTCTCCCTCCCACAGGAGGCTGGTTTTGTTTTGTGTTTTATTTAAATAAAGGAAAAAGAAAGCTGGAAGCTTACCTTTATCTTGAGCAGCAGCAGGAGATTTTGGAATATGGACAAAATTGTTGAGAATTATGGAATTATATTAAAATAGATAACATACTTTGAAAGAAAATAATTTCTCATCCTCCTAATGAAGCCAGAGGTACCTGTTCATAATACACTCACATACACATACCTTTGTTTTTACACATTAAATCAATCCCTCAGGTTATTGTTCTTAAATATGTGAGTGACAACAGTTTATGTTCATACACACAATATATTTCAACAACTGAAGGTTTTATGGGGTTTTTCTTTTTGTTTTGCAGTTCTCAAACCAATGAGTGTGGGAAATGCAGTAGAATTTTCCTGCCTGAGTTTGCTGCTGATATAGCTGACTCTGATTTTCACTTACAATAGAAAGACTAAACCTACACTGTGAAGGATGATACATTTAGATATTGCAGTACATGAAGATGTTATCCTTATAAAACTGTTATAAATGTTCCAAGTTATGTCCAAAATACAATAAAGGCAGTAGATATGCATTGATCCTGCTGATCTGTGACTGTAGAGGAATGAAATCTAATCCATAATTAGATTTGTACAGAGATGGTATTTTCAAGTAGTTAATACAAAATTTTAGTCTTTTTTTCCCACCTACTTGGCAGCAGATCAAGGGTGATTTAAAGTAATGCAGTCCAAGCAGAACAGATCAGATCCTGTATAGACTGATGCAGAACTATTGCAACTATGGATTGATATTTAGAAATTGCTATTAAACCAAGGAAAATTATTTAGAAAAATCACCTTTTAGACACCGAATTATTTGACCTGTACTGCTCTGACTTAAAAGGAAGCTCAGACAAGAATAGCAAATGAAGTCTTCCTTTATTGTGAATATCTCAAAGTAGATTATATATTAAATGGTAACAGTAAAAGTTTTACTTTCCCTCTTTTCTGAGAATTTCTTCACACAGGATATATTTTGCTCCAGAAAAACTCCCTCAGTCTATTTAGGGTACAAAAATCCTTATTTGTATGAAACAAACACACCAAGGATTAGAGAAATATATATATATATCCAATAAATCTGTGTACTGCCATAAAGAAGGAATACTTTCTCCCCTCTCCTCCACAACGTCCTTTCCTCTTTACAGCACCTGTAACAACAACAAGGCACATCACACCAGACAGTAAGAGAGCATTTTGCTTTCCCTTCCTATTTTGTGTGGTCATATTAATGAAGTTTTGGTCTGGCCTTGCAAAAGCAAAATGAGAGTGGGAGATCTGAGTTGCCAAATATTTGATATTAATAAAGTAGTGTGTTATTTTATTTGCCTTGAAGTATTTCTCCAGGGTCATTTCAGATACATATAAGAAGATATGCATAAACACAGCTTCTGCTGTCCTCTAACAGGGCTTAGGATTGTTTTGTATTCTTGTCCAAAAAATCTTATTTCTAGGGTATTCTTCCAGCTCAATTGCTTTTTAAAAATTAACTCCGCTATCCTGTATAACAAAAGCAATTCCTTGTTTTATGGAAATGTCTCTTCTTAGATTAACTAAACAGAAAGTATTCCTCTGCTGAAGAACAGGTCTTAAGGTTAGCAGGAGTCTATTAATTATTGTTCCTTTTCCAATCTGATCTTCTCTGAAAGGCTTTTGAAGAGATAGTGCTTTCTCATTTATAGCCCTTAATTTTATATGAAAATATGTTGTAATTTTGCTTTGGAGTTGATACTTTTTGGAAGAAGGGTTTTTTTTCTCGAAAATTGTTTAACAAATTTTGAAATATTTTTACTATATTATGCATAGAAACTGCATAGATTGTGTGAGCTTACTGTCAAGCCTTCTAATACCATACTAATATCATAAGAATGCTTTATTTTGCCTGGAGCTCCTGGAGGATTTATAGAACACAGTATGAAATCTAGTTTTGCTTTCATTTCTTCTCAGTTCAATCCTTCCATCTTTTTTTTTCTTTTTTTTTTTTTTTTTTATTTAACATCTGCAAATGTCTGTACCTCAGCTCTTTCTCAGTTTTCTCACTGTGATGGTTGAAGTTATAAATGTGTATGTCAGGACTTACTTTAAAGTATAATAACACGATGACCACCTAAAACTTTTATCATGGTTGTGGTCTAACCGCAGTAGGCAACTAAACCCCACACAGCCACTGAAAATCCAACACACAGCACCATATGAGGTACTATAAAGAAAATTAACATGTCAACCAGATATAATACAAGCTGGTTTTGATATTTTTATAACATCGAAGCATAGGTGTTAGAGAAGTTAGTTAGTGCACCTGCTCCAGAGGTACACAGTGTTGCACAAAGGATGTTGGGACAGGTTCAAATGCGCAAAGACTTATTAGTGCGGTCTGTAGCTGACAGCAAAAAGCCGTTCTACTGGTGAAAGTTGCTTTGGGGCATAAACAAAGAAAGGAGAAAGAGGAAAAGAGAAAGAGAGAGAGAAAGGAAAAGGAAAACTCTTCCCAGTGGCCAGTCATGAAAAGAAGCAACAGAGATCCCCAGACAAACATCCTTCCCTGTGTGTCTTCTCTGATGCAGCAGGTGATTCCCCTTGTAATACTTTTCCTATAGTGACTGTACAGTTTCCATCAGGACCTGTTCAACCTCTCAGCTGGTTTTTCTTGCTCGTGGAACTGTCGGAGCTGACTACATCAGGGGCAGGTAGTGCACACTGCTTGGCTGTTAACCTCTCCGGATGCATATTATTTTTCCCACTAATATTACCAATGGGTAGCTTGGGGCAGCAGGGAGAAGAGGGGAAAAGAAGGGTCATTCTTAATTGATGGCAACTCTTTCCCGTGAGAAGCTGCAGTAGCAACAGTACTGAGTTTGTGGGAGCAAGGCCATGGGAATAATAGCACCAAAGCAACAGCATGAGAAAAATATGGTGAAAACACTGTCACAGAAGCTATGGAAAACGCTGTCACAGCAGCTTGAGTGAAGAGGTACAGAGCTGGCAGGTTGTAGGGTGGAAAAAGTGAAGGCCCTTAGCAATACAAAAGGCTAAGGCACCTAAGGAATTGTGAAACAACAGGCTGGTACCACCTGAAGAATGAAACACTCTTTCTTAGGTGGAGGGGAGGGGGAGTACAGAAAGGAGAGGTGAGATCCCATGCTGATCTATCATGTAAAACGATGGCTCAGGGTTTGGTGTTTGTTTTTTTTTTCCATGCCTAGTAGAAAGATATGGAATTGTGTGGAATTACTGCATGCTTTAAACAGAAATGAATAAAATTCTAAATGCCTACCTAATTTGTACAAACCAATTGATTGAAAGGTTGAGGGTCGTTTTGTGCAACAAAGTTTGAAATGCTAATTTTGAAATGTGGAGACATTTTTTTATAGAGACTTTGACATTGAATTGCATCTGCCTAGAGTGCTGCAGGCAACTATGGTTCAATCAGCTAATATTGTCTCTCTTCTTTGAGGACAGTATCTTCTATAATCTACCAAGCACAAGGTAAAACAATGTATTATAGAAATCTACGTAGCCAAAAAGAGAAAATAAGGCATAAACTATAAGAACTAATGACATCTGGAAGAAATGTAGTTTATATTTACTGTTTATATTTAATTTTATATATTAAATACTGTATTTTGATAAATCAAAATTCAGTTTTCTCATTGCAACACACCTAATATATTTTCTGTTGAAAAATCATAGCAATATTTTTTTTCTGTGACATTCACTATTAAGATTAATCTTATAAAATATTATGAATCTAACATTTTTGTTTAGAAAACATATTCTAAGCTTTACAAGGAGTGTCACACAGACATCAAGAGATTTTATGGAATCAGGAATTTGTAGTTCATTTCTGTTTCTTGATAATTAAATCATTACCTTCTCTTGTTGGTGCCAACGTGTTTTATTTACAGAGAAGTCATGTTATTTACTTTTACTTAAGGTGTCAAACTACTAGCTTTTTAACCTAATTTGGAGCTCTTCTGCAGATATGTGCATAGCATCCTGTGATCCAGGTCACTGCCTCTGAGTCACCAAAGGTGGAATTTTATATGACTAAGAAGATTGCTTACTTCACAATATTGTGGCTCTTTGCGATACATTGTCCATATACATGACATAGGGGAATCTTTGATTTTATATTGTTAGGCAAAAACAACACCCAAACATTAGAGATGATCCTGTTCTTTTATCTTTTGAATGGCAGCTGTGGTAACACTCAGAAGGTTGTCACAGTGTGAATTCAAAAAGGAATATAAGTAAAGTTCCTTTAAAATATGAGGGGTCAAAGTTCAAATAAGAAGTTACACTGAGTATGGATTTTTGAGGCACGTACCTTCACAAGGGAAGAGGAAAAAGAGTTGGACTGTGGTGAGTGCTTTCAGTTTCAGCTGTCAGTGCTTGGGGACACTACTGCTGTGCTCATACTGGTTTTCCAAAGATTTAACTCTTAGCTCTAACAAGTGATGCCCTCTTCCATGTCCTTCATAACGATTATAAAAAGTGCTTGCTACCTTGTCTTCCGTGATCCCGCACTAAGCAGACACAGTCTGGGTATGAGAAGGACAGGGACATTCCTTTTACAACTGCTTTATGCAGTAAATAAGAATGACAATTGTCAGCTGCCACAGATAGCGAAGCTTGTCATGGTAGCTATTACAGATGCATACCACGATTCATACAATCACAGGACAGTTCAAGCTTGGAAGGGATCTGAGGAGGTCATCCACTCTGACCTCTTACTCAAAGCAGGGTCAGCTATGATGTCAGGCCAAGTTGCTCAGCGATTTATCCAGTCAGGTCTTGAAAACCTCCCAGAGACCGCACAACCTCTCTGAGCAACCAGTTCGAGTGTTTACCTGTTATCATGGCAATGATGAACAAGTTTCTTCCCCTTTCAGATATGAAAATAAATTGAAAATAAAGCCATGAGTTTATGCCAAGAACACTAACTTGGTCTACATTTTTCTACCGAGCCATGACAAAATACATTATTTTTTCCAAGACCAAACTCTACTTTTTAGATCATTTCACTTTTTCATATGTTCCTGTTTCCTTAAAGTTTTTTAAAAAAACTGTAAAAATTAATTTCACTGTATTCTTGAATCCATTGTTGCACAAAAGTAGTTCTTGAAGTATGCCTGTTATCTGGGATTTAATGTCTAAGTTCTCGTACTTGGTGGCTTGCTTTGCTTGTTTGTCTTATGCTCTATGTACTTCTGTTGTTAGATGTCATAGGATTTCAGCATACCACAGCACTGAAAAGTGTACCCTTTCTTCTTATTTTTCATTTTAAAAATTCAACAGTTTGTTATGGCTTTGTAATTTTAAGAAAGTGGACAATTACAGAAAACCACAGCCATTTGAACGTCATGTCATGTGTTATGTCTTTCTAGCTGTATTCTTAGCTTCACTCACAAATACTCAGCTGATAATGGTTTTTGGTTACCAGAATAATGGAGCTAGAAAAAAAATCACTACTGTCTTTTAAAAACGTGTATTTTAATCATCATTTGCAGCACGTTTTAAAGGTAATACAGGCTTGCAGCTGTATTGTTTGAAGGTACCATAAACTTTCATGGATAAACCACAGGAAATAGTCCTTTTGACTTCTGTCATTTAAGGAAACAAGAAGGACAAAAGTGGGATTTTTACCTACAAAGTTTATCTATCTCTATTTCCTTTTTTCCAAGTAACTCTGCAGCATTTGCTACATCAGGCGATACATTTAATACCAAATTAACATTCATAAAAGGTACTTCATCGTACTGCAGATTTAGAAAGGTTCTAGAGGCTAGACATTACATGATATGACTGGAGTAATCCCTGGTTATCACCTTTAGATGGATACAAGGAGTCAGTGGTATAGCATAGATTTAATATCCTATTACTGCTAATTAGGTTTGCTTCACTTGCTTCACTTTCTTCTGCATCCTTGTCCTATAACTTCTCTTGGCCTTGATAGATGTAGGTGTCTAGAGACAAAATATGGTCATTGCCAGATATACTCCTGCTTTCATCAAGTGAAAGTTCTTTAAATGTTTTATAGCTCATTCTTCACCTCCTCTGCTGTACAGACTGCTGTATTAAAATGATACAGTAATGGTAATATCTGTTTGGGTACAGCATGTAATACATCAGCTTAGTAACTCCTTTGCCATCAAATAATGCTTATCTAGGACCATAAAGGTAGAGGTTTTATTTTCCTCTGCAAGTCTGTGACCTCTCTACCAATTATCCCGGGCTCAAGATCAGCCAGGCGGCAAGAGAAACAGCATGAGACAATGGCTCAGTGCTAAAGAGAAGCCTAAACATTTCCCAGAAAAACAATGGGCTTCATCTTTACCAGGCAGGGGGTCAGTATCATCAGCAAAGGATGAATGGTTACCTATTGCGGGATAACCAGGGTTTCAGAAGCATCCAAAGCTTTTCTGATGCTCCAAAAGCTTACCACTGTTTAACAGCTGTCACCAGAAGGCTAATGACCTGAGGGAATGCATCACATTTCCCACCTCTGAGACAGCAATGTACGTATTTATCATTCTATATATAGATCGAAAGACACACACATTCATTTGTGGGTTTTTTCACTACTGTTATTCACTGATGGCAGTACTAAGAATGGAAAAAAGAGACATAGTTCCAATGAGTATGATTTGAGAGAGGTGAGATGCAGAAGGTTAATGAATTAAAGGCAATGAAAACCTAAATAACACTTTTAGATGTAAAATAGATGCATAGAATGTACCCATGAAGTTCACTTAAGTCACTGAAAATCAGAATATAAATAAAAATTATAATATACTAGTGTAAATTATAAAACAAATTTGTGTTATAATTTTTGGTACTGATACCCACACAAGGTTGTGCAGTTCTTGTTGTGATAGTGAACACAGACGGTAAATTAAGTGATAGTGGGGTTTAAGCTGAATGTATTTCAGATTTAACTTTCTTACCCTTCTACTACATACATACAGAAACCAGGAAAAGTCACTTTTTTTCTTACAGAACTTATTTTTCAGTCTGTTCTTGTAGTATGTATATACAATTGTAAATTGCACCTTTTTTATAAATAACTTAGAAAAAGCTAGAGGAGCTGACTGTGGAACAGGAACATTTTTTCTGAGATTGGGTGAGGTTTTTTTTGTTTTTGGTATTGGGTTTGGGGTTTTTAAGGTTCTTTGGGGCATGGGACACTTTGGTTGCATCTTCTATATTTAGGTAAATGAGTATGTGCTTTCTTGGTTGCCCTTTGCCTGTAGTTGTGCATGTAGGCTACACTACATAGTTCTTCTATATCAATTGCTTTTTATCAGACAGGATTTTTTGGTTTGGTTTTGTTTTCTTTTGTTTTTACAAATTGCATACATATCCTTACTGATAAGGAACTAGGGACTGATTTATTAGATGACTTGTCCAAATTTCCATTGTAAATTCACTGACTGAGACTCTAGGACTTCAGTTTCCTGACTTGCTTGCACACTGTCCTGCAGAAAAAACTGTTCAATAATATTTGGAGTCCCAAGTATTACTCCCATATACATTTCGAATGCAGAGACATGATTCTACATGCAGCATTTCACATAATACTTGGAGTCCCAAGTATTACTCACATATACATCTCAAATGCAGAGACATGATTCTACATGCAGCATTTCACAGGTCTCCAGCATCTAGAAACTGCACTGGCAGAGACCTGTTTCACACCTTGGACGGGACAAATAAGGAATTCACTTCTGTGTGAATCAACTATTGGCACTAGTGCCTATCAGATTGTTCCCTGAGTAGGTGTAAAAAAGCCATAATGTCTTTAAAAAAGGATAACATCTTTAAAACTGTGTTTTCTGCACTGTGAGTTTCAAGTCATTGTGTCAGTTCAGACCTTTGCTCTTCCAAGGTAAATGGAATTGGATTTTCTAGCTAACAAGTCCTAAAACCCCAAGTCTCGTATTCCCCATTGGATAGTGCAAGACAAATTTCCAAAACTCAGCTCCTTCAGCTTGAGAGTTCTAGGCTCTATCTTCAACCTGTAAAACTAAAATAAGGCTTTTTCACTTTGCAGAAACATTGTGAAAATGAACTCCATAATGTTTACAAAACATGGGTACCATGAAAAAGACCAACAAGTAATCAATCCAATAGATGTATGATTCTTTGGTCTTCATGGGAGAAACTTTTTCCAATTAGAATTTATAAACATTTCACAAATTAGAAGAAATTAACATTTCAAATTTTGGCAAACACATATTGCCTACTCTCTTGTCTCTTGTAACTTGCTGGATAACGATAGATATCTTAGCTGTATGCTCAGGACAGATTATTTCACAGCATGCAATGACCTTCCGCTCTTCAAAAATGTCTTAATAATGACTATCATGATAACCATTCCCTCTTTTAGGAAAAGTTGTGACTTCAAAATTTTCACACTATAGACTCTTGTATGCCTTTTAATTTTTTACTGCTTTGACCTTCCTTTGACTGTGCAAATCCCATGGAGCAGACTGTGGCCATTGCATGGGAGCTATGAGATTTAAAGTATCTCCTTACTTTCTTATGGTGACTATGAAGTGATTTGTGTACAGATGGGGCAGGTTACAGATTTAAGTCATGATCTGATCCCTTTAGTAGAGTACTCACTGGTTGAAGTTTAAAGTTTGTGGATAGGCACAACTGAGTTTGTTAGTGAGAAAAAAATAAGATTACCACCCACCGAGGACTTGATCCAAGGTCTTGATACCCATTTGATGTCTTCCCATTTCCTCAAATAAGTTTTTGATTACAGTCAAAGTGCTCAGTTTGGACTTTTCAAGTCAGTTAAAAAAAAAAAAAAAAAAAAAGAATAGGTAATCCAGGTAATACTGTGTTTGTAAGGAGATGGGAGATAAATTCAGTTAGGAAAACCTTCCTTAGCTTCCCTTCACGTCTTGTGTACAGACTAAACATTTGGATATTGGAATTTTGAAATACTTGTTCCATAAATGAGGGAGAACATGTTGGAATCAAGAATGGAAGGTGGACATAAATGAAGGAATGGAAGAAGGAATCCTGTATACTAGTAATCATGTTTGTATGGCTTATGATGATTAGTCACATGAAGAGCAGTTAATAGTATTCCATCTCTGACTTTTGAAATACAAAACAGTAATGGAAGTCATCCTAAGATGACTATATAAGATTTTTATATAAAGCTGCATGAGGTGTCATGGAGGATGGGTAACATGTCCGATATTTGACTCAAAGGTAACAAACAAAAGAATTTAGCCAAGAGTATGGTAATCCTTTGCCATGCAAGCAGAAAAGTAGAGTGGAACTTCATCCTAGACAGAAGAGTATTTTGGAACTGAAAGCAAAGTACGTAAATAGTGGCTGATGGAAGCTGCTGGAAGAACAGTCCAATTGGTGCCAAAGGCACCTTCTGGTGGAAAATACTGTCGCCATATTTGTCATGTGTTTGAAGCAAAGCAATGTGAAAGTGCAGTGTTTTTCATTCAAAAATTTTTCCACTTATGCCTTACCTTTGGCATCTCCTGACTACATTATACAATCAAAACAGGGAACAAAAAGGCAAATGGAAACTCCTAAAGGCAATGGAAACTCTTATTGCTGCTCTCTAAGCCTTGATGGATATATTTCTGAAATACAGAAGTTGTTTACAAAATTAATTTAGGTTTATACAATGGCTGAAGAGGTTTCACCACCTTTCAGCAGGTGGTGAAATGGGGGTCTCTATCTATTTGGGTGTCAGAGAAACAGAAAACTAAGGACTTCTCTTAAATCATTAAGAGTCATATAAGCCTCTCCTTAGGGAAAAAGAGATGTTGAAATTTAGATCAAAATGTAAGTGCAGCTTCATTATTTCGAAAAGGGCCAAAAGCTCATTTTGCTGCATAACTGGAGTTACTAAACAACTGTAGATGGCACTGCATGTATCCATTACTATAAAACAACCTATGCTCTATAAAAATGAGAAAGGCCTGATCCTTGGGTATAGATCAAGCAAATTAGTTATATTAAAGATGTTTAATCTGGTAATTTTGACTCTGAACAGAACTTTATTACTTATTTAATTCACCTTCATGTTTAAAGTGAAAACAATTGCAAGAAATGAAATATTGCTTAAAATATTCAGGGCAGCAGCATATGCCTCAAGAGATAAGACTTTCACTGTTAGTTTAATTAAGAGACCAAAAAGCAAGCTTCAAGTGTTATTTACAGGTTCTTGACATATTCACTAATGAATCATAGGATGCTGTAAAGGTTATTCTGCCTATTACAAAAGAAGTGCACAATAATTGTTTTTTAACCAATTTCTTTTCTTTGCAAAGTTTTATTCCGTTCATGATAGATCAATGTGCTTGAAATGGGAAACAAAGATTCTTTTTTTACTCTTTCAGCTAGCTAGCTAGCAAGCTTCATATGTGGGATAGAGTCCAGTGGTACATTGTTATGTTCATTGTTGTACATTAAGGAGTTAAGCGTACTACCAGCACAATTTTTACTACTCCGTATTTTCCAGAACAATTAATTTATTTTTAGGAATATCAGGAATGCTTGGTGCCACTGCCAGCACACCAGATAACGAAGGATTTCCAAAATTCAATACATTCTTTGCTTTAGTACAATCAATCTTTATTCTTCCTGCATGCATATTTATCAACCTGATTGGCAAATTTTTTTTCCGTTTATTTTTCCATTAAGATCTTTCTTATGCAGACACATACACTCTTTCTTCAGTATTTATCTGCTGCATTAGACAATCTCTCAGCTAAATCAAAACAGGAAACAACTCTTCTTTTCCAACTAAGTGATTTTAGGATTGATAGAGATGATAGCACATCCTGCCTCTGATACAACGGGTGCTAGACAGTGTATAACAGCATCTGTATTAGCATTATGGCAGATTTTTAAGTAATAGCTCTAAATACAGCATGCCTTACATAATAATGTGTTGCTCATCTTCCTCTGTCTTCTAAAGAACAGGCATCAGCTTACTCCAGCTGTGGCTTGCTACAGAAGGACAGATTTTGAGATAGTGTTTATAGTTCTTGTTTCTATTTAGAGTGCTGTCTAGATTACATAGCCAACATTGGAGAGCTATTGGCTTGTTCCTATGAGCAAAGACCCTAAGTGCACCAGAAGATCAAAGATTCTGTATTTTTCTTTTTGAAACATCTTTGTTGTTTCTCCCTTATTAAAGGGAGAGGGAAGAGCTAATTTTATAATAAATAAACATTTTTATTATTCATCTTAAAAATAAAAAAATAAATAAATAAATAAAAATAAAAAAATAAAAAAATAAAAAAATAAAAAATAAAATCTTGCCTCACTTCACATCACCAGGAATTAAAGGTTAAGATTTTATCTGAAAAAAATGACTGACCATACTGTGTAGTGAAGGGAGAAATAGCAAGCTGAGCTAATCTGAGCTATACACACTCAGAAAGGAAGAAAAGCTAACATTCAAAACCTACTTCAAGGATGACTGTGAATAGCAAATTAGATACAGCTTGTGGTAAAGTGTGGCTGGAAAAAGGCCATACCTCTCCCTGCTGAGGTCCATGTCTACTTCGGTTTCCCTGCTTTTTGTGCACAGATCCAGATTTATCAGTCTCCGGCAGCCAGCAAGGGCACAGAAAAAAAAATGGAGCGGATTGCATTTCCTTCAGCAGCAGGTGGTTTCCCTCTGGCAAGAGATTTTCTGAGGCCCTTAAATGGGCCCCTTTAATTTCCAGCCATGTTCTAAAAGCTGTGTTTAGTTTTGGAGGAGACTATCTTCAACTCGCACACTCATTCTGATGTAGTTTTGTCAGGTTGTGCCCGGAAAGATTCAGTTATTGTCAAAATGAGTGGATTGTGTCCTCTCCATCTGCCCCATAGTCTCTTCCACCAGCTGTAAGCTTGTCCGCATTAGGAACTTTACCACATCTGCAGGCCCCTCTGTTCCCTCTGATGGAGACAGGGCAGTGAAGAGCTCCTTTCATAAGCCAAAAAGAGTCAATTAGAATTGAAAAAGAACTGACTTTAAAGACAGGAGACCACTTATTTTAAGGCTATGTGCCTATCTGTCATTTCTCCATGTGTGTTAGATGACAGATTCTTGATAAAGAAGGAATGCATTGAGGAATGAGCTAAAACAGCACAGATTCAGTAACTTGGTGTCTGCAGGTCTCCCAAAATATTATATGTAAATTAAGCTATTGTTTTCTATCCATATACTCCCTTGTCACATGCACTCATCAGTCTGGACCAAATTACTTCTGCTTATGGACAAAAAAGTGAATATACAGCTTTTGTCAAAAGCTTTCAACCAGATATGCTCCAGAGTGCCTTAGGAGCAGTGAAAGTGTTTGAGGACCTACTTTGTGCAGAGCCCTGAGAAACAAGAGGAAAAACAAACAAACAAACATACACCTCTTTTGATTTCTCTGTTATTCAGATCCCACTGTCCATTGTTTATAAATAATTGTGATCACATCTGAGATACTTACTTCATTACTAAATTTTACTCCTCACTGAAATAAAGTACGGAACTCAAGATTTTGGTTAAAGTTGAAGAGCAAAACCAACTGCTATCTAAATGAAAAATAAGTTTTATTTGAAATAAACAAACAAACAAACAAACAAACCCCAAATTATTCTTATAGATCCTACTCTTTCACACAGGCATATTTTCAACACCTTTCGGGTAGTCCTGCCTCTGGCTTCCGCAACTTTCCTTCTCTTCTTTTGACAAAGAATTAGAAGCAAATACGTTCTTGAATCCCACAGCGAATGGACAGAAAAGCAGAATAAGCAAAATGGAGGATGTGTAACTTCTTTCCCATACAATATATTTTAACAGCTTTTCAGTGCTTTTCATGACCACTGAAAATGTGGATGTGAAACAGCAGTTTGAATACTGCATAGGACTTTCTGAATAGAAAGCTATAGCTCTCATGGTAGATTTGGATATTTCTCTAACCATTCACATTAAAAAATCAATCCTCCACCTGGATTTCAAATGAAAACCTAAATGAAGCGATTATTGTTTTCTGAGCCCCAAAAGAGCAAATAAACTTACATTGTAAGCTAATATAAAGTCTGTAATTTAAATACCTTGTCAAATGGGTGAAACGTGCTTTGAATTATTCTACAGTAAGCTTATTACAGGTTCGTAAATTACAGCCTAGGAAAAAAAAAGTAAATCGCAATAGTAGAGTTCTCAGAATGGTAAGGGAGAGATGTAGTATACTAAAACTTTCCTTATGGTATCAGTAGTTAAAACAGGCCTTGGAAATGTAGATCTAATCAGGTGAATCTTCACTTGAAGGAATGATAATCTTTATTTATTCACTCTTTTGTACTTCTAATATTAGCATATAATTCTCACAATTATTTGAAAGTGAAGAAAGAATTCCGCTATCAAGAAAGAGCAACAGAAAAATCTGAAGAGTGCTAACTGCATAGCTATGGTGATCACATGGAAATCTACTAAGCGATCCTTTGCTTTTTAAATGACATTTTCATCAATTAATTTTAAGAACTGACACTGCTTTTCTTCTTACAGAAGTCTTCTCTATACTTCAGAATCCAAAGAAATATAGAGAAAATAATAAACAAGATGGCTGAAATAATGTATGCAGTCAACATTGTTATAGAGATTCACATATAAAGGAGGTTTTTATTTTTACTCTCAATGCTAAAAATTCCATTAACACGGTACTACTAAAAAATGTACTGTCCAAAAAACAGAAAAATATAGCAGCATCTAGCTGTGAATAGTCTTTTATTGAATAATGGAATCTACAGATCTCACCTATCCAGAAGGAAAATCAGATTATCCAGAAGTGACAGAAATGAAAATTAAAAGGCTCGTGGTTTCTTGTCATTAAATGACACTTGCTATGCTTCGTAGTGGTAGCAAGTAGAAGTTCCCCTCTGCCTCAGAGTTAATGTAACACATTCTTTATTTTGTAAAAGTTGATTTGGTAGTAGAAGTTACCTCAGATGGAGGGAACCTATGTGAAGAAAATATTCCCAGGATGCTAAAAGTTGCCAGGTGTTGTTCTTAGCTCAGGAAGCAAACAGGCCCAGATATCCAGATATTCAGTAGAATGGGAGCTATGGAGCTTACTATTCAAAAAGCATTTTTTAATTTTATGTGGCATGTATGCATTTTTCACAAGAATTTACCCCTGTGTGTAAGATGGATCATCAAGATAACATCCTTTAAAAAGAAACATTAATGCAATATTTTGTACAGTCTTGGACGGCTGGTACTGGGTAATTTCAACAATTTTAGAGAAACAGAGGGGAATGTTTTTAAATTGAAGTGTTGCTATGGAAAAAACTGTTGTTTTCTGCAAACTTTAATGTTTTCTTTGGAATTTCCTTCAGTGCCAACCACACTGCCATGTCCTCATAATAGTTGGATCTATTTGGATTTGGTGAGGGTATAATATCTTGCTTTTCTTTTGGAGTCTTCAAAACTGTATGAAATCTGTTTAGAAGTTGCTGCCTATTCTGTTCTTCAGGTCCCTAGCAGGGAAAAAACATACTCTGTTTCATATTGTTATGCACAATATAAGGGTGCCTTCTTTATTATAGAAGTATTTACTAGAATTCAGACTTCTCTTTTAGCACCTTGTAACTTTGTGGCTTCATAAGATTCACCCTAATTTAAATCTTATTTCCTTTCATACTGTCATGCTACTCTCAGTGTGCGAAGGGGAGGAACAACTTATTAACAGTTTTGTCTATGTTCCCACTGGACATTGTTCTGGTTTGACTGTGCCAAGGATTTCATAGCCTTTAGGCAGAGAGAGAATATAGCAAAGAAAGCTATTCCTCTGTATTGGGTCTGGCTGGGATGGATATAAGTTCCCATAGTAGCCCTCATAGTGCTGTGCTTTGTATTTGTAGCTAGAATGGTGTCAATACACCAATGTTTTAGCTACTGCTGAGCAGCGCTCCCACAGCATCAAGGTTTCCTCTCCAAGAGCACCCACTGCCAAAATGTTAGTAGGTTGGCAGTGGGCAGGAGGTCGGGAGAGGACATAGCCAGGACAGCTAACCCAAACTGATCAAAGGGATATTCCATACCATATGACATCATGCTGAGCAACAAAAGCTAAGAGAAAGAAGGACGAGGGGGGTATTCATTATTAAGGTGTTTGCCTTCCAAAACAACTGCTATATGTACTGAGGCCCTACTTCCCAGGAAGTGACTGGACATTGCCTACTGATGGAAAATAGAAAATAAATCTTTTTGCTTTTCTTCCGCACTTGGCCTTTACTTTTCTTTATTAAACTGACTTTGTCTTGGCCCATGAGTTTTTCGTCTTATTTTCTCCCCCTGTCCAGCTGAGGAAGGGGAGTGAGAGTGCAGCTTGGTGGGCACCTGGTGGGCAGCCAAGGTGTCGACCCACCACATCCTCCCATGTCAGTCTATTATACCTCCTAATCTATTGACAGGAGGTGGAGGAGGCTAGTTACATAGCTATGTTGTAAGTGAGTGTAGGGTACAGCAGAAGGGCCTTTCACTCTGAAGACTTCCAGGAGTTTTTGGACAATGTTCAGTGCATCATCAGGCAAAGGTAACTGCCAACTCCACCAACAGAAGCCATTTAGGTGTATCAGCCTGGGGCTTCACACAAGCCATCTAGGTTCTCATAATTTTGGAGACAGCACAGCACAGCACATTAAAAAGCATGGTGGCATTCAATCAGGACTCCTGGTAGGCCATGAAGAAAAAAAAATCAATTCATTTGTAACTAGCCCAGGTACATGGGAACTTCATAAATGCCATTCCTAGTGATCTACCGTGGACTACAGTGTTGCAAAACTTTGCAGTCTGAGAGTATCTTTTACAAAAGCTTGTGATACATACCTTTCTGGTTTTAACTAGTGTCTTTTGTTTCCGTGACATAAGAGAGATGTGTCACTTTGACTTTGGAAATGGAACCAATATTTGGAACCAATATTCCTGTTACACTTGACTGCAGCTCTGCCACTCAGTGGCATGGGAGTAGAATTAGGCCCGCTGTATGTTAACAGTTCTTGCACTTTGTGGTATTTACTCTAATTAAAGTAACTAAGAGCTTGTTTATTAGAGGCGCACTGAATCCAAGTTGACTCAAAGTGTAGCTTCAAAGCAAACTAGCTAAATGTGTATGTTTGCATAACTTCATTCAGTGGCATAATTCAGTTTCCTTTAGACTGGAAATAAGAAGAAATTAAACAAAATTACAGACACTTTGGTCCTAAATTACTGTTTCTATGCAAGGATTTGCCATTGCTTAAGTCATATAAAATTTAAACCACGTCATTTTTCTTCAGCATCTCTACCTAGACAAGGCTCAAATGATTGTTTTTGGCAAGCATGTCATCACATGATAAAACTCATGTTGTGATTAGGGTGGATGTAGGCATTTATCTTCTGCTGACAGCTTCAGACAAAAGGAAGATAAGTGAAGCTGTTGTAATTGTAAAGTGACCTTTCCACTTTAGGGATATTGACAGCTATCCTCTTACTTCTATACAGTATGTTTGCCATCATGATAATTAAGTTTTTGTTAGTCTGTTGTTGGTTTTTGTACTTACAGTGCTCTGTCTTGAAATGTTTGTAGATTTCATCTGGTTTTCTCAAGATAATATTTACTATATACCTGACAAAATGTCAGTGAATAATAGTACATGTTTTCTTAAAAGGACTCTTACTTTTTTCATGTTCATATCAAACAATAATTTCACTGACCAGAAAAAAATATACTCTTTCAGTTTTAAGAAACATTTTCTTCATGTATTTCCCTCTGGGATCCATCTGGTTAGAATGCAGAAGAGTAGACCAACTGCAAAGATTCATGTATAAAATAAGAAGGCATAAAATTATCTTTTGAATACAAGAAAATGAAGCTGTATTTGCAACTCATTTTTCACAAACTGCTTAAAAACTCAGGCAGCTATAGGATGGAAACATTTATTTAGTGATTTTTAAAATAAAGCTTATCTTACTGCAGGCTTACCTTACTGGTGGGGACTGTTATTCATTTTGCCAGTGACAAAGTGCCAAAAAGGGCTAGACAGTAAGGAGTAGACTTGAATTTGATTTGACAACCAGTCAGGTAACTAAGAAAGCCCTACTGCATTTTTGATGTTCAAGTACACATGAATAAATCTGTCTTTCTGCCTGCTACTCACACTTTAAATGGGATCTCTGGCAAAGTGCTGGCACTGGGCATACTTACCGCCTGACTTTCCATCTTCTTGGTCAGTACCCCTGTATAAATGCAAGGATTATCTTGATTTACTGCAGCTGTAAACTATCAGAAATTTACCATCCTTCTTTCCTCGGGGGAAGGAGGAATTTTGACTTAACAGTTTGGCTGAAGTTATAAACTAGATGTTAATGTAACTCCTCTTTGACAATGCCACCCTGTGGTAGTCAAGTTGATTCACTGCTGCCCAGAAATAGAGCTCTGCAAATAATTCATGGGGCTTCTCCCTCAGCTTCTCAATATCTGTGACTGGTCTGCTGTTTCCCAGCATTAATACATTATTTGTGTGTTTGAAAAGTATCTTTTAAGTGACTGCTATTTGGATTGTTCGTGTATGTATGCATGATGACAACTTGTGAATAAACAGACAAATCCCATGCCTGAAAAGAAATGCTATAGTCGATGAGGAGATACTTTCCCCATAAATTTTGCCTTCCTTGGTTAGACCACTGCTATTTCAACACTAACATTATAATTTATCAACGTACATTTATGATTTAATGTTAGGCCGTTTTAATCTCTTTATAGAGCTATTCCCTCCTATTCTGTTGTGAGTAAAATGAATTTAACAGCAAAAGATTTTCAAAGGCACAGATACGTCACTCAAAATCAATTGAACTTCAGATAAGGAACTTAGAGGTAAGATAAGCTCTTCTACATTTGTACTTTGACTTTTATCTTTACATACTATGTATATGATGGTATTCATGCTAGAATCTAAACCAAAAAGTTTTAAGAAAACACTTTAAAATACATCTTCAGGAAAATATTCCTTAAGCTATTCCAACAGTTTCTGGCTTTCCAAGCCAGACATGGAAACATAACTGTCTCTTTAGCACATGTATAAAATAGCTTGCATTCTACAGTTTATGATGAAGAAAACATCCTATATGCTATTGTGGCACTGACAGTAAAATTCACTGAAAAAATTCTTTCCTTATTTCTTCATAGAAAGAACTGTTGTTTACAACAATCTTCCTTTTATAAATCCCAGCAATAAGAACCATTTATTTTCTTAATAATTGGTAATCATTGATCCTTTGCATAAAACATGTAGTCTTACCTTCCTTTTATACATGTAGACTTCAAAGTTTTTCATTTCTTCAATAATTTTATTACTTTTCATATACTTTCAGTATGTTTGATGCCTTCTGTTCTTAAAAGACCATCCGTAATATTTGACAGTACGCTACTGTCAGGCTGCTGTAGAGACAGAAAGGGGAAGGTTACTGGATTTATTAATATGAGAATATTGTGTGCCAACAATGATGGGCTTAATGTGTGATAAGGACCATACAGCAATACACCCTCTACCCAAAAGCATGTAGACGGAGAACCACTGAAAGACCCCAGATTGCATGAATCATACATTGTCGGCTGCTGGTACTTAATTTGCCTTAAGAAGGAACTGTTTTCTGTCAATGAGCATGCTTGCCAAGGAAAGAAAGAAGCAGATATAAAGAAAAAATAATTCTTTTACTTTCAGATCCCTAAAGGCCTCTCTGCAACTGGAATTCTGACTGAAATTCTGCAACTGTGGAGAGCTACATAGGTGCTTACAGATCATTTTGTATGGTGGTGTTCAGGTTTTTGATCCACGTTACTCATTTTTTATTATTTGAATCACCCTCATCATAGACTCTGTTTGTTGTTATTGGAAGCAGACAGATAGAAAAATATAGATGCATATAAAATCTTTATAGACAGCAGACCGTATAGACTAAACTTCATGAAATAATCTACGCCTTATGTGGAAATATTGACAATCAATCAGTCCAAATTGTTTTATTTTTTGTTCTTTCAAATGTAACAAAGGAAAACAAAAAAATATGCCCATTTGTTTTTATAAAAAGTCCTTATTAGGGAAAGATTAGTCAGAGATAAAAGGACAGAAGATAGATCATATTATTCACAAAAACTATAGTAATATGCAGTTTAAGCTCTCCAGATACAATCATGATATTTAAAAGTTTTTTTTTCCACTTAGAAAAAAAACAAACCAACCAATGTGGAATTTTTTTTCTTTGATACTGTAATCTGGAGACCTATGCCAGGGACACAGGCAAACTCATAAAACTTCGATCTGGATCTGCATGCACACTTCTTCAAAGACTGCAAGGATCTAACACTGGAAGTTAGGTTCAACTGTTGCTGCAGTTTCATATGTATATTCTAACTACCTGCCTTTTATGAAGAACAAACAGGAGTAATTTGACTTTGCTCTGTCAATATATCACTGCCTGTAGTCAAAATTGAAGTAGTTTATGCATATTATAAAAGAATATGGCATGTGCTGTGATGTTTATGCTTGTTACATGCATTTGTTCAAAGAGTCTGCCATTACTTAGGGTAATTCCTCTATTCTTACAGTAGCAAAAAGTGAGTGACGAATGAAAAGAAAAGTATAGAAGTAAGTTGCCTAAAAGTCTCATCCAACTTCTCTTTAAATGTGTACTTTGGAGCTGTCAATGCCAAAAGCTATGATATAATGTATAACAGGAATACGGAATTATCCATGCAGAAAATACAAAGAAATGTGAGTCTAAAGGTGAGCTTTAGAGTAGTTACTTATTCTAGATAGCAGTCTCTATAAAATGATTTTTTTCCTGATGCCAGTAATTTTAACGATAAAAGTGAAAGGATAACAAATTGGTCTTTAAAGGTGACAATGTGGTGATTGAAATGAGTGATGTTCCTACACATATAAAGCAGCAAGAGCCTTTCCTCTATCTTTAGTGGCATATAAATCAATCAGCCTTGCAGAGCCAGACCCAGAATTTTTTTCTCATGATTAGAAGATCCTTCATATATAAACAGATTCCTGTAAAAATAAACACATTTGGCTGACTAACGTCTTAGCACGGCCACAAACAATATTGCTGTCTCACCTGTTGTGATATATTTAAACAATAAAATTGAAATTGGTCATTCCCAGTTAATAAAAAATACTCCTTCAAGAATGCAAAACTGAAAACAAACTCACTATATTAACTTTTAAATTACTGTCTGGAGACTCCACTTTACGATTGTAGGAGGAGTTCAACAAAACACTTCTGCAGATTTTTTTTTCTTGGAGAGGAATCAGATTTGGTGATATATAAGCATTCTGCAAGATCACTATGGATTTGCCTGATGTAGTGAAATAGCTGCTAATAGCGTTCAATGTTAATAAATTGAATCCATAAGGAAATAGTCTAGAATTTTGTCTCTCAGAAGTCATCTTGGCAAAGTTATATTCTTAAAACTGAAACTGTGTTTTATTGAATAAAATTCTTCTTATGCAATTTTTTTTTAATTGCATTGAAAAAGTCAGATGTTTTTTAGTCCCAGCAGCAGAATGAGATTTTATGGTCCATTCACCACAAGAACTGTTTCCCTGAAGGTTTTAATTCCAGGAACAGTCATTCACTTTTGATGGGCAAGTTGATAAGAACAAGAGGGAAACCATTTCCCTGATCTATCAGTATAGGTGAGGAACCTGTCATTTTAAAAAAAAAAAAAAATTATAAATGTAACCAGATAACTATGTCCCACAAAGGACACAGCAAACCATGCCAGGTGAAACTTATTAGAGGAATACCTGCCAGAACTATAAGCATCTATACTCAGAATCATAAAGATATTTTAGTAAAAACAGAAGAGAGAGGAGGAAATTTCAGGGATGGACTCTGAAAAGTAAACTGGTTTTTGGCAGTAAAAATAGAGGTTAGCTCAAACCAATTTTCAGATGTTCTTGAGTTTTTCACACAGTTGGCTCTGGAGCTCCATCCTCTTTTTCAGATGCAAAATGGCAAGGTAACAAGTATTTGGAGTTTTGTGCTTGTGAACTATGATACAGCAACAGATTCTTCTGCTTATCTTGCATCTCTTTTATCACAGCCTGATTGCACTGATCTTCCAAAGCATTGCTTAGGATCCTGAAGCAAGTATTAAACAATTGTCTACAGTTTTCTCCTTATTACTTTCTATTTACTTTGGCTTATCAGTCCTCTTCACATTCTTTACTTTCCAGTGACACTGTTCAGAAACTGTCCAGCAGTCTCAGTGCAGATTTGGGAGTTAATGCTTTACAGACCTGTAGTTTGGCTTTCCATATTTCCTTTTGATTCCCATAGTCCCTGGTGCAAGATTGATTTTTTCTTTTAATGCATACACTTTCTTAAGTACTAGATCTAGTCAGATTATCTTCTTTACTGTTGTGCTAGCTGATAAAGTGTACCAGTGATACTAAAATAATACTCACATTTCTGCCTCAGCCAATCTTTTATTTTTCATTGGCTTGTTCACTTAGAGACTTCTATATCTCTTCTATGGGGATTAGCTTTAACTCTGAGCATTTACTTATATGGTGCTGTAAGAGAACAGAAGGTCAAAGAGAAGAAAGAGGAAGAATTCACAAGAAAGAAAACTAGAAAAACTACCTATAAGGTAGTTTGTGAGGACCCTGTCTGTGTAAAGATGAGTTCCCCCTATAATGTACAGGGCAATTTCTTTCCTAAATGCTTCTTTCATTTTACTTTTGTACCTTTGCCCTGACCCAAACTTTCATCTCTTCTTTCCAAGGAGTCCATTACTTAATCTTCTCATTTCTCCATTAATCATTTGGCTCCAACAATATCCAATACTGCCAGGAATTTAAACCTTTTCCTGTGTTGACTATGATTCTTAGCCCTGTTGACAGGTCTAAAATATAGCCTCTTGCAGTCTATATAAAGATGAGAAGTGTAATGATGTTTGAACAACAGCATGATCTGGAGTTTGAGCTTTGTGAATTCAGAATTTAACACACCACTTCTCTTTTTCCCATGTAAAGACAAATGAACACAGCAGCCCTTATGCAAGACTGGGCATCTTCAGCTACTCTCAACAATATCTGCTCTTACAACCAAAAGATATGCACATGCTCATGAGGGGGTGAGAACATAATCTCAATTTAACTGTATACTAAGGGCTAGATTGTGTCTTGAAAAACAGGAAGGAGAAACACAACAGCAAGGTTCCTTAAGCAATAATGGTAGGCTTGTTTCTAAGAAATTTTAGGACAGGTCAGAATGCTGTGAGGCTGCCATTCCGCCTTTGTTTCCTTCTGCCTCTTCAGTTATCCCAAAACAGCTAGCAGATTACACAATTCCAGTGTCTAAGCAAACTGGGTTAAATATTCAGAAAGGTTTAAGGGGTCAGATTGTTCCCCATATTTGATGCTTGCAGATGAGTTGTGTTCCAAAAAAATCAATGCACTGAGTATTGCGCCCTTAGATGTATACAGGGCTCTGCTCCAGAAAATCTGGTCCCCTTGAAAGTTGGATGCTAGTATTAGGGCATGATGCTGGGTGCATGGAGCAAGAGACTAGCTACCTCTGTACTGGTGAATTCAAGCACACGCAGAAATGTCTGCAGGCACGAATTTGGCCTGTGCTAATTACTGCCTTCGCAGAGAATTCCCAAGCACACTTTGACAATTAAAATGCTATCACAGGATAAAATCACAGAATCATTCATGTTGGAAGGTGTCACAGAGAAAAACTATTAATTTTGCATAGTTTAAACCAAAACCAGGTTTGAAATGGTTTATTAGTTTGCTAATGACATATAATTAACCAGCAATCAATGAACAATAAATGCAGGATGAATATTGTTAATATAGCAAATAAAGCAGAACACATTTACAAAATGTTAATAAATCCATGCAAATTTTAAATATGTCTCTATAACTAATCCCAAGGAGTTCTAATCACAAACATACACACAGTGTTACACATACAACCCCTTCCTAACAGCACATGTGGGTTACAGGTACCCCCTTGCCCTGTCTGGGGGTGCAGGCTCCCCTACTTGCACCCACGTCCTGTGGGAGTTGTGGGTGCTCTCACTTTGTGGGGCCCTGTGCTGCTCCCTGCAGCTTGTGAGGCTGCACCCAAGAGCTCATGTACACCCCAGGAGGTGTGGGTCCCTCCTTGCAGTACCTCGTACTATTGCACCCTGACCAGAGAGCAGGCAGCTTATGGCATCTGACCAGACTGCTCTGTCTGGCTGAGGCAGAGGTGTGATGCCAGTGAGATGACTTCTAGCAATGTCAAAACAGGTTTTTACTGCTGCTGTGTCTACTCCAAGGTCTCTACCCACATGTTAGAATTTGTCGTGCTTCTTTTATACTTCTTCTCAGACAGACTCCTGGTTCGTTTCAAAAGTCTGTCTGTAATTCCTTGGCTACTCTTTTTCCAGCTGATGTCTGTCTTCCCCTTCTACATGATCAGTTGGGGGCTGATAATTGTCCTTCTATTTAGCACAATGAGCTGTGGGCAAATGCTCTCTAGTTTTACGTAGTCAACCTGCCATACACATTAAATAGCCTTATGTTCTCACCCTAACAGATGCTGTTATCCAGGCCATTTGCCAAGGGTAGACTGTGAAAGCACCCCACAAAAGAGATCTTGTGAAGCTGCCTAGTCCAACCTCATGCTCAAAACAGGTTCAACATGCAACTCAGATCAGATTGCTTAGGGTTTTGTCCATTTGGATCTTGGAAACCTCCAGAGCTGGAGATTATACAATCTCTTGGGGCAACCGGCTCCAGTTCTTAATTATACTGAGCAATTTTCTCCTTGTATCTACTTGGAACCTACCCTGCCATAATTTAAGACCATTGTGTCTTGTCCTTCAGCCATTCCTTGTAGGAGATGGAAGGCTACTGGCAGGTCCCCTCAAAGCCATCTCTTCTGCAGGCTGTACAAGCCCAGTTCCCTCAGCTTTTCCTCACAGGGCACAGGCTCCAGCCCCCAACCATCCTGATGACCCTCCAGTGGACACACACAAGTTTATCAATGTTTTTCTTGTACTGGAGGGCTCAAAACCAGGTGCAGTGTTTAGGATATGGTCTTGTAAGAGTTAAGTAAAGGGAAGCGATCACTTCCCAGTGACATTACTTCCCAGTAATAACAACACAGGATGCTGTTGGCCTTTGCTGCCAGAGCACACTGCTGACTCATGTTTTGCCTGCTGTCCACCAGGACAGCTAGGGCCTTTTCCGTGGATCTGAACCCCAGTCAGTTCATCACTACACTGTACCAATGCAGAGAGTATGTCTGTTCCTAGTGTAGGACTCTGAATTTGCCTATCTTCAATTTCAAAAGGTTCTTGTCAGCTCATTCTTTTATCCTATGTAGGCCCATCTGAGTGGCAGCCCTGCCCTTGAGCATATTGACTGCACATCTAGTTTGTTGCCCGCATTCTGGGGAGCCTTCCTGTTTGCTGCTACAAATGGTACTATGCCACTTCAAGGTCCTCATTCTCCCACTGCCCTCCAACAGTGTCACAGTAGGCATAACAACTTCACATGTCCATTCAATGTGATAAGAAGACACCAGAGAGAAGTAGATGTCTGAGCCATACACCAAGAAAGGGTATGGTTCCTACAAAGGCTAAAGGAGGTACAAAAAGTCATCTAGCCTGAACATGAACAGCAAAAGGGGCAGCAACAGGACTTTCAAGGAGCTGGAGTGTCCCAAGGCACACTGACAGCAGTTGTGGGCTGTGTGTTGGAGTACTGAAAGCTCATCAGGGACTGCAGACCTAGAGAGGGTGGGGGTAGGCTGTTTCTTATAAAAAAGGAAGGTGTGATAACAGTAGATAATGGCAGAACATGGCAGGCATGTTGTACTAGACAATTATACTTCTGAACAGTCACAAAAGCATGTGGAATATGTTCTCTCTCAGGATCTGTGTCAACTAATTTTCAGTCTGATCAAGGCTGATTTGTTTTGGGAAACAGGAAATTAACATCACATGGAAGAAGTTGTTCCATGCCGGTGGCATCAGTGACAGAGGATGTTCCTGAATATGTTTAAATTACCAGTATAAATGTAGTCTGTATGCCTTCTTGTTCCTACTTCCCTTTCCTGCAACCACACTGTGCAGTAACTCAAGACGTGTTTTCTCAAGCGTTCTCTTAAATTGATTGTTAATGGAGACTAAAGTCTGACTTACACATATGGCTAACCATTGGGATCCAGTGGGAAATTACACTGCAAGATAAAATTGTAAACTGAATTTTTGTTTGGAAATAAGTACAATATAATATTATTCCTTTTACAGTATAAATAATACAGCAGTGAGACTGCTTATTTCCTCAAAATACTTTGTTTATATATTATCAGCAACAGAGTTCAGTAAACAGAAAATACAGCTTTCTTGCAAAGACTGACAGTTCCATGCAAGTCCAGTGATCAAAAATTCCTGAGGGGAAAGAGTTTCTATTCCCTTTGTGTGGAAAAATGAGAAAAAGCATAAGACATACATCACCCACTCATACTTCCTCTAGGGATATTTGGAGAGGCAGTCTAGCAATCAGAGCTGATGAGCAGTGGATTTTCCACTCCACAGGAGAAGCCAAAGTTTTGCATTTTATCCCTTTTTGAAATGAAAACTAGAAGTGCAACCACATTTTCCATTTGAAAATTTCCAGGAATAATAATACCTGCATATGAGCTTAGACACTAGGAGGGTAATGGAGGCCCAGAAAGGCTCAGTGAAGGAAAACGCCTCTTACTCAAGAGCTTGTTTTTCAGCAGCCAGGCTTCTATTTAAAAGGACTAGCCTCTCGTTACTGCTTTCCCATGAGGCACGTGTTGCTGCACATTGCACAGACGATAAGAAACAGTGCTGACTGAGACAACTTTTCTCAGAGACATGACACAGAGGACACACTGTAAGAAGTGACACAACTAATCAATTTACGCGAATGTTGTAGGGGTGGCCTTACAGCAAAAATGAGGATCTTCACTACAGGAGCAGAGGTGAGCAAACTCTGGTTAGCTCTTCTTCTGTCCCTCCGCAAAACAAATACTCAGTGCAACTTTAAAGATGGTTCTACGGTTTTTTCTCCCAGCAGAACCAGAGAGTCTGGAAGGCTCCTATCTGGACTGCATCTCATTAGATGCCCCTAAGACTCTTGAGCAACATTGCTGGTTATTGAGTTTGAGGCTTGCTTACTTAATTGTCATTATTTTGTACAGTATTTCCTGTACTAACCAGGATGACAGATATTGTGAAGAGCTGGGCAAAAGAAGAAACTGCGATTTGCAGTAACCATGTCTGCTAGTCAGTGAAGATTTTGCAACTGCTCAGAAGGCTTGACTATATTAAGATGAAATATGATACATGTCTTTGTGTAGAGAGAATAGTCTAGATGCATGTAATGTCTTGTTATTTTATGTTAGTGGGAACTTAGTAAGAATGGGACATTAATAAGGCACAGTCAAAGCTGACACAATATAAGATAGCACCAAGAAATTTTGAGGTATTGTAGTCATTTCCAGAGAAGACCTGTTCAGGCCTGCTATCTTCTTTTCAGGATGTCCTACCAAGTATTAAAATCCTCTACCTACTCCAGCTGTAGCCTGTGACCTTTTCTGTCAAGCTCTTTGTTATATAAAATAAGGCCAACATTTAGAGACAGTTTGGGTGGTAAATTAGATAATGTGATACATGGACTGTTTCAGGGGGTAAATGTACCTTTCTTCCTATGAGGACTGATAGTAGGAACCTGTAAAATGAAAAAAAGAGGGTGCTGAAAACAAATGTGAATTTTATGCCTTCCTCCACATTATGATTATGAGTGTCATTGTGCAGATGTTAATCCAGAGCAGGTGATGCCTGTCTCAGACCAGTGAGCCTTGTCATCAGAGATCAGATAGAAGCTTGCAGCTGGGGAGGGTCAAGCTGGTGAATGAGAAGGAAAAGCTTGCTGAGACCATAATCCCTTCACTCATATCAAAACAGATTTGAGCTATTGTTCAGCCTATGGAACCGCTATTACCTTTAGAAGTAATTCTCTTTGAAAACATTCAGAAGCCTATGGATGGGAAACTTGAAATGAGCACAGTTTAAAGGAATTCACCTGTGTCACTTCAAGGAGAGAACAGCCTGTGCCCTACAGTTATGAACGTAAAACACAGGCACAGTGAAAGTCCACTAGTTTATGAGTTTTGATGTTAGAATAATTACAATCATATGGTTTTCATTGATTTTTCTAATTCTTATCATTTAACATATAAACAAAGGTAATTACTTGCCTTAATCTTGGTCTGAGGGTAAAGTTCCTTTAGTTATTGATGGAAGTAATACTCATAAATGAGATATAAGCTGCCAAGCATAACCATAATGCACAGCTGAAAAGCTCTGCTAAGTGAGACAAGAAACCCAGAAGAAAATTAGAATCCATTGCAGGATATATAAAGCCCACATAAGAGATTAAAAAAAGACAAAAGGTTGGACAGTATCACTGTAGTCTTAAGAGAGCTCAAAAGTTATGTGGAAGTTAGAAGGGATGCAACACGGGAAATAGCTACTAAGGCTGGCCATGCATGAGCTCATGACTTCTGGGAAGTTAAACATTAACTTTGTCAATGGAGAAAAAGAAGGGAGTAGAGGACACGGGATTTTGGAGACCAATCCATCTTCTTTAGACTGACGGCCAGTATGGCTTAAACAGGTTTTCTCATACTCTCTGAAATCACTGTTATGTTGAGACAATTACCAGCATTTAGTCAATATAAATCATTAGTAAGTACATGAACATCAGTCAACATAGTGAAAGTAAAAACTGATGATGTGATTTGATAGAAATTATAAAGTATCTAGATGTATTGTTCATAAAATAAAGGGGTATATGGCGCCTTTCAAAGAATCTGTAGATGTTGTCTACCTGGACTTTAGTAAGGCCTTTGACACTGTCTCCCACAGCATTCCCCTGGACAAACTCGCTGCTCATGGCTTGGATAAGTACACTCTCCACTGGGTAAAAAACTGCCTAAATGGCCAAGCCCAGAGAGTGGTGGTGAATTAAGTCAAATCCAGTTGGCAACCGGTCATGAGTGGTGTTCCCCAGGGCTCAGTATTGGGGCCAGTCCTGTTTAATATCTTTATCGATGATCTGGATGAGGGGATTGAGCACACCCTCAGTAAGTTTGCAGATGACACCAAGTTCGGTGGAAGTGTTGATCTTGTGGAGGGTAGGAAAGCTCTATAGAGGGATCTGGACAGGCTGGATCGATGGGCTGAGGCCAACCGTATGAGGTTCAACAAGCCTAAGTGCTGGGTCCTGCACTTGAGTCACAACAATCCCATGCAACGCTACAGGCTTGGGGAGGAGTGGCTGGAGAGCTGCCTGGCAGAAAAGGACCTGGGAGTGTTGGCTGACAGCCGCCGGAACATGAGCCAGCAGTGTGCCAAGGTGGCCAAGAGGGCCAATGCCATCCTGGCTTGTATCAGGAATAGCATGGCCAGCAGGACTAGGGAAGTGATTGGCCCCCTGTTACTCAGCACTGGTGAGGCCGCACCTCGAGTACTGTGTTCAGTTTTGGGCCCCTCACTACAAGAAGGACATTGAGATGCTAGAGCGCATCCAAAGAAAGACAATGAAGCTCATGAAAGGTCTAGAGCACAAGTCTTATGAGGAGTGGCTGAGGGAACTGGGATTGTTTAGTTTGGAGAAGAGGAGGCTGAGGGGAGACCTTATCACTCTCTACAACTACCTGAAAGGAGGTTGTAGTGAGATGGGTGTTGGTCTCTCAAGTGATAGGACTTGTCCTATCTTGTCACTCTCAAGTGATAGGACAAGAGAAAATGGGCTCAAGTTGTGCCAGGGGACATTTAGATTAGATATTAGGAAAAATTTCTTCACAGAGAGAGTGGTTAGGCATTGGTACAGAGTGCCCAGGGAAGTGGTACAATCATAGTCCCTGGATGTATTCAAAAAACATGTGGATGTGGTGCTTAGGGACGTGGTTTAGTGGTGGACCAGGCAGTTACGTTAACAGGTTGGACTCAATGATCTCAGAGGTCCTTTCCAACCTTAACGATTCTATGATTCTCTGATTCTATGAATCCAAAGGAATGGTTTGTTTGAGCTTACAAGAAAACTAGGCATATATGCTGGGTCTCAGACCAGGGCCATAATTCTCAGCTGCCTGATTTAAACAACCTTCTAGGTAGAAGGAGAAGAGAGGGTAAGAGGTTTTATTCTTCGGTGACAACGATCCTAGGAGACTCGATCTCACAGAAGTTGATGGAGAAACAGAAAAGAACAGAGCAAAGGCAGGTTATTGCTTTTGTTCTTAAGTGTAATGAGTTGTCTCTGTTTTCAGCTTGTTTGGGGAAGAAAAGAAAAAGGAAAAAAAAAGTATTTATCAAGAGTTTTTTACTGTGACACTGCCTGGTTGGCAGGAAATGTTTTTACTTCCCTCCTCTCTTCTTTTACACTCTTTTCCTTTACACTCCCCCTTCCAAGAGAGCCTATATCACCTCAGAGGAAGAACAAGGCTAAAATCTAATTCCAATACCAAAATGATTTTATAAGAAATTTACTAGATCTGGGCAACCGCAGAAACCCCTAGAGTCTATGAGGGGTGCAAACAGGGTTTCCAGGTTGCAAAAAGGAGTGTAGAAAATAATAAAAAACTAAACAAACAAAAAATAAGGGAAGGACCCACCATCAAAAAAGCAAAAAAGAAGAGGTAGCTGGCTTAAATGCCGAATTTCCTTAAGAGTCAAATGTGGGTTTTTCAATACTAGTAAGAATAAATGGTCCGTCTGAAAACTTGATGGAACTTAGAGTCTCATAATAGACTGTTGGAAATTAAAATGGAAAGTTCCTGCTGTCTTAGTAGTGATAGTTTCATATAAGGACCTCTTTGAGACCGTAACTGTGTGAAAGATGGAATTCTCTGCTTGTGATGAACAAGAGAGATTTAAATCACCTCTTTGGTGTTGAAAATTTACATTTGCCAGTACACCAGCAATAAACGCAGGATCATCTTCCTCATTATTTCAGTGACATTACCATGTTATTCCATGCATCTATTACTATAGTTCTGACCTCCTTTATTAGAGACTAATCAGGTCAAATGCCAGCATGTACAGATCAACTTTGATGGATTTGGACTTAATTGTAGAAGCCACTCATAAGCCACTGAAGTCTGTAGAGGGTCTTGTAGAAAGTAAGAACTACTTATGTGTCAGCTTTTACAAGGGATCCTTAGAAATTGCTGTTGTCAGAGATAATCTTCAGTGGTGGGAAAATTGACGTGGACCCCAATACAAATGCCTACATTCCTTCTTCTACCATGATCCTGCAAGGCTCATATTGGCGTTGTGTTGTGTAAGTCAACACACTGTCACTAGTATTCCACACTATCCATACTATCTTCAGTATATAGAATTGCAAATATGTGGTTTCCTTGGAAACATTTCCTACAAAAAAAGATGTATGCTTAAATTTGACTGTCAGTGAATCAGCACAGTCTCAATGGAGGGGCTAACAGAACTGAATGCGCATGGCACAAACCCACTTGTCTGATGGTAACACATTTCTGGTGCTGACTTATATTGAGATAGCTGGTCTACCTTCTGCAGTTGAAAGAAGAAGAAAAATTAAAAGAACCACCAGGTGTTGCATGGAACAAACAAACAAAATGCCTTAGCTTCTGTTATGGAAATTTCCATAAACTACATTGATTACAGAAGTTGAGAAGGAAAGGGAGAGGCAGAAGGAGAGAGAAACTGTAACATTACCTGAAATAAAATCATCTTAATTGTTCCACTTGGTGTGGACAGACTGATAACATCTTGCAGTGTGTTGCAAAAAATGCAGACGAAGAAGGATCAAAGCTACCTTTTGAAATTTCAAAGGGCACCTGAGCCCTATGACTGAGTTCAGATTAAACTAGACAGCTGCCTACCAGATCTAAAAGAAGTTAACTTCTACCAGTAGCAGTCACAACTTTCACAAAATGATTTGAGACTCAGCCTGAGAAAACTGACAGTCTTAAGTCCTGTCAAATAAATGCCCACAGTATACCAACAAAAACATGTAATATTTGTTGTGACACTTGTGTATTCCTAGAATCAGATCAAGAATTTAATATCAAGTAAGATCAACGCAACTGAGCTGTTGCTTGTTTGGGATGAAATAATGATTCCAAATATTTAACCAGTCTACAATTGTTAAGGAGGTGCAAGTTCAGGCAGGTCTCAAAAAAATCAGTCCTGATCATGACACAGACCAAGAACTACCAGAAATTCTAATAACTCCTGAGAAGCTGCAATGGCTCAGCTGCAGAAGGCTTTTTTATACTAATGGCAAAAGCAAAAATGCAGTTATCAGATACCTTAGTTCAATGAAGAAAGGCAAGCAACAATGTCAACCAATTGATTTTGTAAAAAGATCAGCTTTTTAAAGTAAGGAAAGGAGCACGTCAGCATTTGGCTATGGGAACAGATATTATTAAGGGAATAAAACCACAGCAAGGCATTAAACTTGAGGAATGAAGTCAGAAAATGGTAAAAATATTAAGGAAAAAGGATCATGCCTTCTTCTATCATGCAGAAAGACCCTGTGTTATTACTGACAAACAGCTCTCTTCCATCTGATGTATATGCGCACCTGAGAAATAGAAAGCATTTGGAGAGGTAAATCCCTTGGTCTCAGTAAGTTGTCTTCTGAACAGAGAGAAAAGTTCTTTTCTGCCTTTTTTGTCTTTTTTTGTTACAGCAACCTTCCTTGCCACCCTGTGTTTCAAGACTTTGAATTCAATATGATTTCCTATCCATAACAGGGCACAGGGAGCATTTTATTTGTTCAAAGCCCCGCCAGTTCACAACACTGAATTAATAGACTAAAATTAATTTGTCTATTTATTGGTCAAGCCTTCTTGGAAAAATCAAACACACTCAACTAAAGAACATTTCATTTTAAAGTAGTGAACTTTAAAATTATATAAGGAAAGACAAAATATTCTCTAGAATACACAAAGGTTTAACTCTTTCCTAGTGAAAATATCTCAGCCCTGCATTGGGTTGTAGAACCTTTATGGGCCTGTGTTGTAACTCAGCTGCAGCACAATCCTTACTAAAGCAGTGACATTAGTGGTTGGTAGTTAGAACTCATAAACAGTATACTACTATTTCATCAAAATGGTAAAGATTAACCTACAGGAGTAGTGAGCTTGGAAAGCTTTTGCTTCAAACCCAAGAAAGTAGAATATTTTTGTTGGGGCAACAAGGGCAGATGCTGACCTTATGTATCAAATTATTGCTTACAGTACATGTAATGAATTTAGATATATGCTTGGAACTGTTAAAGATACTAGCACTCCAGTAACACTGCAAATAATAAATATTGCTATGGCAAATACATTGGTTCCTAACCCCAAATGAATGACTATTTATGTTAAGTAGTATCTCCATGTCTTCCAAGCAGGTCAGAAGGTTCTCAATATCTTAATAAACAGCATATTGTGCTTGAGATGGTCCAGTGTACTAAACCAAATTACAGCATCAGTGCTAACCACCGACAAACATTACAAACTTTGGTGGCTATAGTTATTTGGATACTGGAGCTGAAAAGCACTCCTGGATTCTCTAGGTTTTACAAATTAAAAACTTTGGTTCTGTCTCCCAGTCCTGTATTTAGTGCAGGATGGGAGCTAAAACAAAAACAAATCCAAACGTCATCCATCTTGAAAAAAAGAAGACTGTATGGTATTTTTATACCACATAGTTCAGTGTATAGTGAGGCACAAATCCAGAAATATCTACAGAATAGTGCTGTTTATGACAGAATAAATCTACAATCTTGTTTTCTTACAGTGTACTTCTTGTTCAAAGACATTTGCTTTGAAGGTCTATGGTACTTTTCGTTAAGGGCACTGAGTTAACACATGGTTATATCACTCTAAAACAGTATTTTTTGTCATTTTATCTTATTGTTGCCAACTCTAAAACCCATTTGCTTTGATAAGAAAAATCTCAAAAGAATGTTCAGCAAATCAACACTGTCCAGACTCCAGCCATTTAATTATATATACTTTCCTCTGTATCTCATGATGATAGACTGTCATCCCTAAGATGAAGTATGGAGAAAACTGAGAGACTTATTTTTTTGTTTAGCTGACAAAGATAGCATCACTTTTATTCTAGAAGCATATTATCTCAGCCTGGAAGACTGACAGCGTACTTCTCCTGGTTTCATTTATCAGTCTGAAGCTTTTTCATGGCCTTGGCCTCTGTCTTCTTGTGAAAGACACCTATATGTCTAACAGGACAACAGAAGTGCAACTATTGTTTCAATGAACTCCCACAAGAGTAAGAAAGACTTAACAACAATGTTTTAAGCACATTCACTTTGAGTGTGGAGGGAAGGGGGGGAGTGTTTTGTCTGTTAAGATTTGGAAGTCTCTGAAGCCCAGTAGTAATAAGTGTATGTCTCTTTTCAACACATAGTAACAAAAATGATACAAGTTCAGACACAGCAAGATAGGGTCCCTGAGTATGTCCTACCCTGAGTTCTGTTACAAAAGTGGAGCCCAGAAAAGTCTGTAGAAAAATAGTTCTGCAGGGAGAAAGGGACCCACATTGAACACTGTGGTGGCTGAGGCTAGGTGATGGCTGCTGACAATGAGCCCATTGTGGATCGGGAATGCGTGATTAGGGAAGCACAGAAAAATGCCTGAACTTCACCATTGGCACCTTTCTACCCCTCTACCATGTTAGTACTAGCAATGTTTTTTCCTGAGTGTACAGAAAGGCTTGACATCAGGATACAGCTTTAGTGAGAAAAACTCACTAAATTCAGCCTATATACTGTGGGTTTGCAAAGACTGAACTACAGCTTGCAGGGTTTTCTGGCAATTAAAGCAAACTAAGTCCACTAGAAGTTCACATGAGCTGGCTACAGCAACATCAAGGTTTGCAAAAGGAACTAAAGAAAAACCAACAATCCAAAAGCATTTCTGTACCTGTTTCTATAGTAAGAGCTCACCAACGTCATGGTTTTCTCAAAGACTGGAGCCAATATAATAAAAGGTTCTAGAGAACAAGTCTTATGAGGAGCAGCTGAGAGAGCTGGGGTTGTTTAGTTTGGAGAAGAGGAGGCTGAGGGGAGACCTTATTGCTCTCTACAACTACCTGAAAGGAGGTTGTAGTGAGGTGGGGTTCGGTCTCTTCTCCCAAGTAACAAGCAATAGGACGAGAGGAAATGGCCTCAAGCTGCACCAGGGGAAGTTTAGGTTGGATATTAGGAAAAACTGCTTTCACTGAAAGGGTAGTCAGGCATTGGAACAGGCTGCCCAGGGAAGTGGTTGAGTCCCCATCCCTGGAGGTATTTAAAAGACGTGTAGATGTGGTGTTCAGGGACATGGTTTAGTGGTGGACTTGACAGTGCTAGGTTAACAGCTGGACTTGATGATCTTAAAGGTCTTTTCCAACCTAAACGATTCTATGATTCTATTCAAGTGATGTGTGTTGCAGACTCCTTACTGTTACCATTCAAGGACATTTTTAACTTACTGCTGAAGCTCAAGAATTAACTTTTCAAGCATGCTAAAGTTACAGAGGTATTCAAGCTGTTGCATCCAAGCCTAACTCTGCTTTCAATTTTCAGTGACATTTGCTTCCCGCTTTAAAAAAAAAAGGAATTAAAATATGTCCCATCTTATTTACACAATAGCTGTGACATCATATTGAAGATAGATTTTGTTCCTGATGCTGTTGGAAAAGAAGCCTACAAAAGTCTTCATTTTATGCAGAGTACATTTCTATGCTAAAGTCAAGTTTCTATTCTTATCTTAATTTTTACCATTCACAAACCATCTAAACTACAAAACAGTGGGCAAATATTTAATCTTTAAGGCTACACTAAGATTCTGTACTGTGTAAGGCAGGGGGAACCTTTCTTTCCCATTTTATGGTAGCTAAGGTTGGAAGCAAGTACAGGGTCCCTTTCCTGGATTATTGTTCCAGTTGTGTTATATTGGATGACTTCTCAGAAGAGATGAGGAGACAGTTTGAGAACAGGGAAGAGCCTTGGTTTCCACCTACCTATTCACTCCTACCTATTTGGAGAACCCATGTAGTAATAATGAAAATGTTAAAAATGGTTACAATAAGTGTAACAGAAATGTGCTTCACTGAGCTACTGGTAGTGTGTGGGCTCTCAACAGCACTTGCAGCAGATTTTTAACTACTTCATCAGAGCTCTACTTTTTCAGGACAATTCAGTGATGAGTCAGCAGCCATATATTTTGTTCTATGCTGGGGCTACAGCTGAAATACATTCATTTATTTCAAATGGGATCCATGCTGTTGCAAGATTGCCTGATCTGGAAGCCAGGAGAAAGAAATAAGCGTAGAAGAGGCAGGGAAGAGAAACAAGGTAGGAAAGAAAAATAGTTATTCTGAAACATTTTAAAGTATCTCAAAGTGAACACAGTGCAAATTTGTGAAGCGGCTGAGAGAAGACACTGGCCAGTTCCCCGATTCAACACAATGGCAACTGTTTGAACAAGGAACTTTGTGAGTCAGTCACCACCCAGTCTGCTGTGCCCAGCTGGCCACTTAGGGTGGCTAGAACGAATTTCAGACAGAATTCAGTTCTTGCTTTCTTTTATGTAACTTTTCACTCACTTCTGCCCACACAGTGTGCTATTTAAACAGCAGTGTAAAATACAGCTGCATGAATCATGTACAGACTATTCCCAGTTAGTGGGGAAATGTGAGAGTCCCTGAAACAGATCTTATCAATACTAACTGTTAGTATAAAGTGGAGATTTAGAGTTGGATTCTGCTTAATCATAATGCAAATTTCCCTATGGAAGCAGGAAAGAAGACATACACAAGACATATACACTAAAAAATAGAAAGAGAGCAGAGACCTAGCTTTGTGCCAGGCCTGTCTTCAGCTAGAGATCTACCTGGTTAGACAGGCAATGTCATGTGAGACATAATACAGCAGTGCTAACACCATGCATCCAGAAATCATGCTGGTTGCCCCACGTATCAATTCATAACGTCAGCTAAAAATAAGTAAGGAATTTTCAATATAATAATGTTGGATTAAAAATCTTTCTTGGTTTTGAGCCTTCAGAATTCATACTCCTGAGTAACTCTTCTGTGACTCTGAAACTTGCCTTGCTTTTAGTTCAGAACAATTCATCATTAAAAAATGAAATCATGTCATGGGTCGTAATGTGCAAGTTCACAGTGTAAATGTTGTTTTACAGATCACAAGAGAATTTCAGGGTGATGACCCAAAGAGAGAATATAACGTCAGCTTGTTCTCTATCTCCTTTGTGAATAGTTGTCACTCAGTATTACTCATTTATGTTTTTTCCATGTTTGTTCAGGTTAAAGAGCAAAAACAGTATAAAAAGATTCATCTTACACTTGCGTCCAGATTGTAATAAAATGTTCCAAATGTTGACTGCTACACAAAATCCAGCTGTTTTTGTCATATTTTCTCTGAGGAGTTGAGGAGTAACTGCTCTTGTAGCTCTTCTTTGCTCTAATGCCTTCATAAGGCCAAGGGTTAAGTTTGTGATCATATGGTAAGAGCAAGGTAAATAGAAACAAACTTTGTCCTGTATATACATACAGAAAATCTCTAGTGAATGCAAGCTACTGCTGCTGTGTCAAGTGTGGACCTCCATGAACTACATGACAACATACTTCTTTCCTTGACTGCATGACAGCATAGTTCTTCCCTTGACTTTGCACCTACAAGATATGAATTAGTATCTTGCTCCTCCAGAGACAATACAGGGGGAGGAGGAATAATACACAAAATCAGTTGTTAACACGATAAGCTGAAACTTTTTTATGTGTAAAAATTATTACGCAAAGCAAACCCTAATATTTACTTTTTATTCAGCCACATAGATGTAAATCCATTAAATTCCACAGAAGTATATAACATCTCTCTAAATTTACACAAAGTAGTACCAGAGGGTATGCAGATAATAACCTGTCTTCAGAGGAAAATTTAAATGGCTGTCTCTGTCAGGACATTATACCTGACTATAAGAACTGTGAGACTGGTGTCATAAATCAATGTTCCTGAGTGTGATTTCTTTCTGATAGTAAAGATACATTCCAAAGAGTGCTTTTATGAACTGTGTGAGAAAACTTGTCCATGCTCTCAAGGGTAATGAAAGCCATGGATACTGTCCAGAGACAAGATACCTATGTGGTTTAGGTCCAAATCCAATTACAGGAAGAAATTTTTAATTCTAGTGGTATTGTATGTACAAAATATAAAGAAAAACTCTATAGCTGTGAATCAAGTTTTTTTGGTTGGTTGGTTGGTTAGTTAATCTTTTTTTTTTTCCATCTCTGTGCTTTCCCATGTTTCAAAACTCCAGGCTTGGCCTTATTCTTTTACAGGACATGTTCCTATTTTTAATCTTGGGAATTTCTTTTTTCTTTTTTAATTCATATGTAATTTTGTTGTTTTGTTTCCTCCTGCCTCAGACTTCTTATTCTTCCGTTCTTGATTCTTTCTTTCCTTCAGTATCTCCTGTATTGAAATATATAATTAATTTTATTTATAATTATTTTTATTGAAATTTATAATCAATTATTTATATTATTTAAGTTTAGTTATGATTTTTAATATTTGTTTTATTGTATGATGATTTGTCTTTTCAGAGATAATCTCTGCCCCAAACAAGGATAATGCAAACTCCTTTGACATCTTTCAATTTGTATCCAAAACTCAGAGAACACAGTTGAAATTTTTCTCTGAAAAAATTTTTTTTTAATTAATCTTTTTTCTTTAGCCTTTAATGTGGCTTGGCAACATATTGTTTCCCTGGTTTTGTTTTTCGTAAAAATGTACCTTCACATTCTAGAACTGTGGCAAAAAGTCAGGCAGGAAGGAACTGGAAAAAGATCTTATTAAAAATGTTATAGTGAATCAAAGAGGGGGGCATGACTGTTACATTTATTGTCATAAAACTTGTTCACTTTTAGAAGCAAGTAATTCTTCCTTGATCCTTTATCATTGCCATATAGTAAACACCTACTTTCATTTTTCCTTTTTTATTGTTTTAAAATAGTTTGCTGAGGTGGAACTTCAGAAGAAATAATCAATCAGTACTGGTCAGGTAACTCACAGTTCAGTAATTAAGGTTGCCTCCTCTTGCCCTTTCTGTTTGCTTTTGGATTTGTTTTTACTGTTGGGATTTTTTTTTTCGCTTCTTCCTTTCTTTTCCTGTTTCACTTAAAATGTGAATTTCACTAAGGAATGTAAGTAAGCACAAAATAAGAGTTCTTTTCCGGTTTTGAGTTTTCCCTTGTTTTCCAGATTTCTACCCCAGCTTCCTTCTTTACAAATATGAAATATAGAAAGAAAAAAATTTAAAAAGGAAAAGAGAGAAAATAAAGCACAAACACCAAAACACAACTTTTTCAGCTTTTTCATCTGAACTAATTTAAATGCAGAATGTTTGAATATGAAACAAAATTTTAAAAATTAAAAACACTGAATGGTGACTTTTTGAACCAAGAAGGATAATATTTTCATAAATGGCTTCCTCACCAAGATATGCAACTCAGCTTTAGCGGGGAAATTTTCCAGATAAAATGTTGTAATGTTTTAACAGTTCACATTAGGTTTTATTTATAACAAAGGACAAAATGAGAAAAAAATGTTCTAAGTGGTATTATATTCTATATTTGTTTAGGCATTTCACAGGCCCAGGAAACACAGAAAGATGTTTTCATACAATCATAAAGTTTTGGCTGTTGTTTATTGCCGCTGCTGAACTTGCACACTACTCACTGATGAAAAATTGTAGTATCTGATCTAGGAACAGCTAAATATGCATTGACTGTAATCTGACTTTTCCTGTATTATAAATGTCATATGCTGAATTACATAATCTAAAATTATTCAAATTGTCTTAAAGTAATAATAAATTTCAAATGTACTAGAAATGTTTTTAATGTAAACGTTGGAGAGTAGTTACATCTGTTTTAAAGCATTAGGTTTCCACTTTATTTCAGCTCTATTTGATTGAGAAACTTGGCGCTATGCGCTGCAAATAGTTATGGACATCACAAAGATCCAATCAGGTTGTAAAGTATTTGATGGTTGCACTTAACATTGATTGACCAAAATATATTAAATTTCATTTTAGGCAGGTAGTTTGGAAGTAATGGGCCAAATAGGACATTCTTGCTCTAGATAACGTGGTGGCATGATTAATTTTTCTAAGCCCTTAATAAGTCAATGGAAGATTAGACTACAGCCTACCGTTTCCTGGTAGTTCATCCCATACCTTTGCCATTAACCTGACTGACATTATGTAGTGAATGCTCTATTTTTTATTTTTTTCGGGAGGTTGCTGAAGCTGTGAACATGTAGAAACTGACACTGTAATCTTATAAAATTGTTTAATTTTACTAGCTTTTATGAATCAGATAACAATCTAAAGCAGCAAAAATCTAAGAGAGGGTTCTTGAGAAAGTACATGAAATTGAGAAAAAAATTCCTCTTGAAAGTCAAACATAAATTATAGGATTATACTTGTGTGCATAGGAAAGCAATTTCATGAAGGTTCAGGAAAGATTTTACTCTTTTGTGCTCAACAACGCTATTATATGTTTTCCTCTTTATCATGTAACCAGCTTAAAAAGAGACTGAATTACATTACTGACTAGTTTTTCCAGCATTGCTGCTGGAGCATCATAGTGATGACTATTAAAATCATCTCCCCAGTTCAAATAACCGGAGTTCATATTAGTGTCCAAGAATCAAAGAAATAGACAAGATAGATATACATTTTTGCAGTGATCCAAGTAAGTTTGCAGTGAGTATATAACTAAAAATCTGTGAATATTGATATTAATATTAATGAATATTAATGGTTTTCAAGAGATAGTAATGTGATCAGCAATATGCCATTTTTAATTTGCATTGCAGTTTTAAAAGTGCCTTTGGATAACAATCTGATGCTGAACGGACAGGCTCTGTTAGAAGTAGAGAAAAGATTTAAAGGACTTTTCAACACCTTGCTTGCGCCCCGCCTATACTTACCCTCTTTTCCACCTCTCTTCTATTGCTCTCACCTTTAACTTTTCAGTCTTAGCCAAGAAAGTGACTTATAAGCTCAGTATAGCATTACAACAGAAACATTCAACACCAGGGAACAAATAGTATTTCATTATAATTAGGATTTGTCAATACTACAAACATGAACTGCACAGAATTTGATTAAAGTGCTGTTGTGTCCTGGCCTGATTGTGAGGTGATTCTAATTTGCAGTGTAGACAGTTGGTCTCCTTTTATCTTTTTCCCCTGATAGCCTTCTCCAGTGCATTAATGATAATAGGATCTGATTCTTTCCATTTTATTTTGGTGAGGAGGTTGGAGGTGTGCACCATGGAGAGCTGCTGAATTACTGTCACATGACCCCAAAAAATCAACAAGAACATAGCACAGTAAATTTCATTTTCTACACTCAATTTTAATCCATAATGTTACACTATATGGCCAGATAAAGAGCTAGTTTAATATTATTTTTTTTCTCCTCTTATCAAGGTTTCTTACCCTGTTTGATCTCCGTGCTAGAAAATTCAGTTGTTTCAGTTGTTTCTCAGTGATTTCTGTGAAGTTCTTTACCAGGTATGCTTATCTCTTTTTTTCATTTTCCTGATCTTAAGCTACATCATTTCCAAATAACATTTTGCCTTATTTGCTTCCAGGAAAAAATAAACAAAACAGTACCTATGGAAACAGGGTTTTAAGTCTCAGACAACACAAAATGATATGCCACCTATGGATTAAAAAAAAAAAAAAATTAAAAACATTAAAACCAGCATTTTGTTTCTATCCCAAATAACTTTAAAGCAGGGTCAGTTTCTGGCCCACTGTGGGTATGGATACTCATAAAGGTAGGGAGTATTTAAAGTAAATCACTGTCTCTGGTTAACTCAATAATTATGGTGACTGGGTTCACAAACCTTGACATCGTGTGCTGTTGCATCAGTTTATGGCAACAGCACATCAGGCCCAGACCACCCAGAAAATGTGGGAATCTTATGGAATATCTTGTTAACAGTTTACTTCAAGTGTTCACCATTCAGAGTAAAAGTCTCTCATGAGTGGTGTCCCTCACGGGTCCGTACTGGGACCAATACTATTTAATATCTTCATCAGTTACATAGACAGTGGGATTGAGTACAACCTCAGCAAGTTCGCAGATGACACCAAGATGAGTGGTGCAGCTGATATGCTTGAAGGAAGGCATGCCATCCAGAGGGACCTTGAGACCTTGACAGGCTTGAAGAGTGGGCCTATGCGAACCTCGTAAAGTTCAACAATGCCAAGTGCAAGGTCCTGTATGTGGGTCAGGGCAATCCCAACCATCAATACAGTCTGGGAGATGAACGGATAGAGAGCAGCCCTTTGGACAACGACTTGGGGATACTAGTAGATGAAAAACTGGACATAAACCAACAATGTGCGCTTGCGGCCCAGAAAGTCAATCACATCCTGATCTGCATCAGAAGAAGAATGGCCAGCAGGTCGAGGGAGGTGATTCTCCCTCTCTACTCTGCTCTTGTGAGACCCCACCTGGAGTACTGCCTCCAGCTCTGAGGTCCCTGGAACAACAAAGACATGGACCTGTTAGAGCAGGTCCAGAGGATGGCCATGAAAATGATCAGAGGGCTGCAACATCTCACCTATAAGAAAAGGCTGAGAGAGTTGAGGTTGTTCAGCCCGAAGAAGAGAAGGCTCTGGGGAGATGTTATTGCAGCCTTTCAACATACTAAGGGGGTTTATAAGAAAGATGGAGAAAGACTTTTTACCAAGGCTTGTATTGACAGGACAAGGGGCAATGGTTTTAAACTGAAAGAGGGTAATTTTAGATTAGATACAAAGAAGAATTTTTTTTGCAATGTGGGTGCACGGACACTGGAACAGGTTGCCCAGAGAAGCTGTGGATGTCCCATCCCTGGAAGTGTTCAAAGTCAGGTCGGACTGGGCTTTGAGCAACCTGATCTAGTGAAAGATGTCCCTGCCAACCCAAATCATTCTATGATTCTATGAAAGAAATGGAAGTACACAAAAGGTAAATTCTAGAGAAACTGTGGGAATGAATGAGTAAACAGGAAATACAATCAAGAGTAAAGCTGTTGACAAAAAAATATAGGAAAAAATTGTCAAAAACTCTTACACTTTTGGAAAAAAAAAATGCTTTGGGTCTTAACTAAACTAAAACTAAAGCTAAAATGAGGGTTAGCTTAAGAAAAAGTTTGTTTAGATTTAGTCCCATGAAACTGGAGTTTTAACAGGGTTAAATGAAGATTCTTGATCTTCATTTTGTTACATACTTTGACTTTTTTAACTGACAAAAGTCAAGATAAATCTCAGTCCTATGCAAAAAATCAGTATTTTACATGTGTGTAGATTTACATGCACACAGGTGTATGTATATAGGACTAGACAGCAAGACAAAAAAGCAAACAGACAAAATGCATTTTTTGTAAAATCCTAAATTCTGTATCTTACCTGTTTTTACTTAGGAGGGAAATAGTCCCTAACCTACTTTTTCTGGAGATTTCAAATCTGCTTTCACATGTCTGTAACTGGAACAAATCCATATTTCAAAACAGAAAGAGAAAAAAGAAAGTAACATTGGGAGAATATATAAAATTGAACAAATATGTATTTAATAAAACATAATTTTTTTTCATTAGTTGCATGTTATAAAATGATCTTAATATATTGTATTGCTCTCATTAACAGCAAAAAATTGGAACATGGCAAAGCATAGGAAAGTATAAGTCATCATTTTCGTCAAGACTGCAGAAATTGTGAAATTGTTGTTTTTACACTGTCGTGGTTTAACCCCAGCTGGCAACTAAGCACCACACAGCCACTCGCTCACTCACTCCTAGTGGGTTGGGGGAGAGAACTGGAAAAGTAAAAGTGAGAAAACTCATGGATTGAGATAAAGACAGTTTAATAGGTAAAGTAAAAGCCACGTGCATAAACAAAGCAAAACAAGGAATTCATTCACTGCTTCCCATCAGCAGGCAGGTGTTCAGCCATCTCCAGGAAAGCAGGGCCCCATCACGCATAATGGTTACTTGGGAAGACAAACGCCATAACTCTGAACGTCCCCCATTTCCTTCTTCTTCCCCCACCTTTTTATTCCTGAGCATGACATCGTGGGATATGGAATATCCCTTTGGTCAGTTGGAGTCAGCTGTCCCAGCTGTGTCCCCTCCCAACTTCTTGTGCACCCCCAGCGTACTCAGTGGTGGGGCGATGTGAGGAGCAGAAAAGTCCTTGACCCTGTGTAAGCACTGCTCAGCAGTAACTAAAACATCCCTGTATTATTGCTGTATTAACATTTTTCAGCACGAATCTAAAACATAGCCCTGTACTAGCTACTATGAAGAAAATTAACTCTACCCCAGCCAAAACCAGTACATACGCATACTCAGTACATACTACATTCTGAAGCTGCAGTCCAATCAAGTGGAGGAAGGTGAAAAACATGTTGTGTTATAAAGGATGCATTTTAGAAGCAAGTACAGTTTTAGAATTAAATTGTAAACCTCAGGTAGAGGTTGTAGTTTTTATCCTTGTTTTTGGAACAAATATAAGCTGAGCTCTTAAAATAAAAAAAAAAAAGGTAATGCAAGCCTATTAGTTGTCATGAGAACTCCTTCCATACAAAAAAGAGGGACTTGAAGTCCCTTTTGTGATTTTAGGAAACTCATTTGACTTCTGTGGATGAAATCCTGGCTTCACTCATTGAGGTCATACTGCTGTTGAGTTTAGGATTTCTTTAACAGTGTCCAACTTCTGCATCTGCATGCTGGAGATAAAACTAATTCTACACATCAAAGGGATGGTAAGAGGCTTAATTTATTAATTGTTCTAAATTGCTCTGAGGTCTTCAGATAAATGTTGTGGAGTTGTTATTAATTTATTCAATTTATGAAAGCCAATAGTAACTGTTCACACCACCTATAGTACAGAGTTGCAAAAATTAACACTGTTAATTATGTGTCAGAGCCCTGAGCTTTCCCCTGCTTCCCTACTGGGTTTTGGCTGGCTGTGCTCAAGACCAGCTCTGATCTGGTACAGCTGCAGGACCCAGAGTGGGAGAGCTGGGGAAAGAACTTGGAGAGAAAAGGCTATGAGAAGAGTTTTTGGCATCCTGCTCCTCTTTGCACAAGAGGTGCTTTTAAGACAAGATGCTTAGCCTTGTCTTTACCAGAGCTATTTTACAGCATTGCCTGTGGTCAACTGTATGGTTTTTTGCTCCTGACCTGTGGACTTGACTTTCCAGCTTGACCTTGGACTTGCCTTGTGGCTGAGGGCTAGCCTGGTGATCTGAACTGTCAGCTGAAGCCAATCACTGGACCTGCTCTTTTTTCTTGAATGCTGTGAGACTACGCCCCTTATCTTTGATGGTGCTGCCCCTCCTGCCCTGCTGTCACTCAGCTACTGGCTTGCCTTCTCTTCTAGAGTAGCTGGTTCCTGCTGCTCTCTGACTCTACCTGCACAAGAGTCGTAGCACATACCATGGACTGCTCATGCCCCCCTCTGAAAATAAACACATAGTCATCATGTGTGATAATAAAAGACAATCTATTGTGGAGAATCTAATAATAATACCTTGGGTTTTTTCTACAAAAGTGTCTACCAGGTTGTTACAAAATCTGGAGCAAGGAGGGAACAACTTCTCAAGATAGTCATTACAAAAACTATCTCCTTTCTTCTGCTTGAGAAATAGAATTTTATTGCATATCCAGAAAGAGAAAGGTTGCGGCTCCACAGCAATTCTATCTTTGCGTTTTCCAGGTTGTTGACTGGATGATGGAACCCTAATACTGATATCTTAGTGTGTTTTGTTTTGAATGCTTTGGAAGACAGAAGCTTAAACCAACCCTTAGATTCAAGAAGACATGAACTTAGTGAACACTTGTGACTCCACCCTGCTCTTGTTTTTAAAAAGTGTTAGTAGTTTCATAACTACAGTGTGCAAGAGGTACTTCCACTGAACTTCAATAAGTTAAATTGTTATTTTTTAAAAAAAGAAGTGATCATCCAAACTATCTTGCTGCACTGCAATGCAACAATTAATACTGTGGCTATAAGGAAGCTTTTTTGTGTAATTTGCTTAGTCAATGAAATGGAGAGAAAGATTCTACAAGAGTTAAGAGAATTTAGTACTTTGAAATATTAGCCAAATTATCTATCAAGATGTTGTTTTACATGGGTGGAGATGGAAACATGAGGAATGGACCAGATGGACCAGAACAGACAAAGGACAAAGAGAAACATCTTTGCTAATTCTTTCTGTGAAATTTCAGAAACTTCTTCATACAGACTCCATTTGATGGGAGTTCTGCAACTTTGTGGATCATGCAAGAGTTGCCAATGTCAGTGTAATATAAGATATATCCATGATATTAAGAGGACCGGATCTTGTAACATCCATACAAGATTTTCTGCTATATTGTTTTGGGGACCATACAGCTGTAAGCCTATTTTCCAGAAATACCCAATAGAGATACAATTCTGTAGTAATTGATTTGGAAAGAGATAGGCTTTAAGAAGTAATGAAATTCAAGAGTAATGTAGCATACAGGTGCAACCCAGACTGCTACCAGAAGAGAGTAAGGTAGTTGAAAACAAAAAGTCACACATTTATCATGTAACCCACATGAGTAGGCAATACTTTTCTTGCTCTTAATAACAAAGTGCTTTGTATATGAACTGGACCTCAGACATCTTCCTGTGAAATTCACCGGGACAGCAGAAGACCAAGCCATCAAAGTGCTTCATTAAAGATACAACACCAACTCATAACTCTGCCTCACTTCAGGTGCCTGAAGGTACATCAGCCCAAAGAAGGAGTGTTTTCAAGATCCTTCTATTGGCAATACCACCAAGGTAACATTAAAGTATTAAGTAACTTATTCCTTTCTCCACTGATAGGAATCTCACCAGATTAAAACAGATTATAATACTAATGAAACTGAAATTCTGCATATTCTTTGAGTAGTGACTACAAGCAGGAACTACAGCCAGTATTCATGCTTGCTATCTCTTATGTGAACACACTAGCTGTGAAATAACTTGATCTCAGTGACAGGAGCCTGGTTGACAGAGTCCCTTGGGAGGCAGTCCTGAAGGGCAAAGGAGTCCAGGAAGGCTGGATGTTCTTCAAGAAGGAAATCGTACAGGCGCAGGAGCAGGCCATCCTCATGTGCTGAAAGATGAGCCGGTGGGGGAGAAGACCAGCCTGGCTGAACAGAGAGCTTCGGCTGGAACTCAGGAATAAAAGGAGAGTTTACGACCTTTGGAAGAAGGGGCAGGCAACTCAGGAGGATTGCAAGGATGTTGTGAGGTTATGCAGGGAGAAAATTAGAAGGGCCAAAGCCCAGCTGGAACTTAAACTGGCTACTGCTGTAAAAGGCAACAAAAAATGTTTCTACAAATACATTAGCAACAAAAGGAGGGCTAAGGAGAATCTCCATCCTTTATTGGATGTGGGGGAAAACATAGTGACAAAGGATGAGGAAAAGGCTGAGGTACTTAATGCCTTCTTTGCCTTAGTCTTTAATAGTCAGACCACTTGTTCTCGGGGTACCCAACCCCTTGAGCTAGAAGACAGAGATGGGGAGCAGAATGAAGCCCCCATAATCCAAGGGGAAATGGTTAGCGGCCTGCTACACCATGTAGACACACACAAGTCTATGGGGCCAGATGGGATCCACCCAAAGGTACTGAGGGAGCTGGCAGAAGTGCTCACCAAGCCACTTCCCATCATCTATCAGCAGTCCTGGCTAACCAGGGAGGTCCCAGTTGACTGGAGGTTAGCAAATGAGACGCCTATCTACAAGAAGGGCCAGAAGGAGGATTCGGGAAACTACAGGCTTGTCAGCCTGACCTTGGTGCCAGGGAAGGTTATGGAGCAGATCATCCTGCGTGCCATCACACAGCATGTACGGGACAACCAGGGGATCTGGCCCAGTCAGCATGGGTTTATAAAAGGCAGGTCCTGCTTGACTAACCTGATCTCCTTCTATGGCAAGGAGACCCGCTTAGTGGATGAGGGGAAGGCTGTGGATGTTGTCTACCTGGACTTTAGTAAGGCCTTTGACACGGTTTCCTACAAAATTCTCTTGGAGAAACTGACTGCTCATGGCTTGGATGGGCACACGCTTCTCTGGGTAAAAAACTGGCTGGCTGGCTGGGCCCATAGAGCTATGGTAAATGGAGTTAAATCCAGTTGGCGGCAAGTCACAGGTGGTGTTCCCCAGGGCTCAGTATTGGGGCCAGTCCTGTTTAATATCTTTATTGATGATCTGGACGAGTGGATTGAGTGCACCCTCAGTGAGTTTGCAGATGACACCAAGTTCTATGGAAGTGTTGATCTTCTGGAGGGTAGGAAGGCTCTACAGAGGGATCTGGACAGGCTGGATCGATGGGCTGAGGCCAACTGTATGAGGTTCCACAAGCCTAAGTGCTGGGTCCTGCACTTGAGTCACAACAATCCCATGCAATGCTACAGGCTTGGGGAGGAGTGGCTGGAGAGCTGCCTGGCAGAAAAGGACCTGGGGGTGTTGGCTGACAGCCGCCGGAACATGAGCCAGCAGTGTGCCCAGGTGGCCAAGAGGGCCAATGGCATCCTGGCTTGTATCAGGAATAGTGTGGCCAGCAGGACCAGGGAGGTGATAGTGCCCCTGTTACTCAGCACTGGTGAGGCCGCACCTCAAGTACTGTGTTCCGTTTTGGGCCTCTTGCTACAAGAAGGACACTGAGGTGCTGGAGTGTGTCCAAAGAAGGACAATGAAGCTGGTGAAGAGTCTAGAGAACAAGTCTTATGAGGAGTGGCTGAGGGAGCTAAGGTTGTTTAGTCTGGAGAAGAGGAGGCTGAGGGGAGACCTTATTGCTCTCTACAACTACCTGAAAGGAGATTGTAGTGAGGTGAGGGTCGGTCTCTTCTCCCAAGTAACAAGCAACAGGCCTAGAAAAAACAACCTCAAGATGCACCAGAGCAGGTTTAGGTTGGATATTAGGAAAAACTTCTTTCACTGAAAGGGTGGTCAGGCACTGGAACAGGCTGCCCAGGGAAGTGGTTGAGTCCCCATCCCTGGAGGTATTTAAAAGACGTGTAGATGTGGTGCTTAGGGACATGGTTTAGTGGTGGACTTGGCAGTGTTAGGTTGACAGTTGGACTTGATGATCTTAAAGTTCTTTTCCAACCTAAACGATTCTATGATTCTACTCTATGACAGTCCATTATTCCTATTACATATTTCCTAGAAAGTTTATAACACAGTCCAGTTCAACCACTAAAACATTACAGATATTAAGATTTTTTTTTTTTTTATCACAATCCTCATCAGTTAAACTGCATGAAGAATGATGCTGTTCATAGCTTAAGGTAGAGTCTTTATATTGTCCCTTACTCCAGCACTGCCCTGAACACACAGCAGCAGCTGCCAACTTCTGCAAGCTTCCTGCAGAATTTGGCAGAGAATCTTTTTAGTATACTGATTAACTCACTGCAAAGGCATGGTGTCTTAATGGCATAATTTAAAGGGCTCCATGTAAATGCAAAGTACCTTGAATTTGTAGCTCACTTGATAAATGGTCACAGCACAAGAAACTAAAGGTGCTTAAAATGCTTCAAGATGATGTTCTTTAACTGAAAAAAATACAGTATAATGATCATTTAAACAGAAGGTATGAGTGAAATTCCTTTTTTTGTTGTTTTTTTTTTAATTATCAAATTGTTTTACAGGTTTTTACAGTAATCATTGCAGGTGATACTTTCCAGAATGTCAATATATACAAGAATTCAGCTGAGTTAGTTATACTCTAATATCACATATACAGCAAATGTAAGGTATTATGCATGTAGCTACCATTGCTTTCTCTTCTGGCCACACCAACCATGATCACTCTAGGTACTGAGCACCTCCTGAGGGTCCAGACTTTCCTAGCTTGCTTCGGCTTTAGATTTCAGACTTTTCTGGAAGAACATGACACTTTAGAAGAATCAGTTCTATATGTTTTCTTATAGCTGCATGAACTAGCCAGCACTGTCTCTTACCTGAAATACACAAGCAGGAAATATTTCTCTCTTGTTTTGCAGCCAAAACTCGCAATTTTTGTAGTTTTCTCAGTTAGATTTTTACTTTGTAATCCGGAAATTATTTTTGTCTCTGGATATCTTAGGTGCACCACTTTCCCAAGTATTACAACAAATCATATAAAATGGGAGTATTTGGGGAGAGAAACACTTTTATTAATGGCTGGAGCAGCTGCAATGCCTGAGCTACTTACAGGAAACAACCTTTCATAGTTTTGTTTTCCTGTCATTTGCAGCAGGTCAGACTGGCAATGATGAGCTGATAAACAAAAAGTGATCTATTTTTTTTGTTCTTCAACTCCATTTATCCAAGTCATTCTCCAACACCAATCCTCCAATAGTTGGCTGTATAAACTTCAAGGGCTTCTGTCTGCTGCACTGTCAGTCAGCCTTATTAACCCTTTGCACTGAAACTGTCATCTCATGGCTGAAATACAGTGGCTGCCAGTCCTATATTATCAAAGAGAACGTGCTTTTTCCTTTAATTTCAGTGAAAAGAGTAGGACTTTTTAGCTACTTAGTTAGTTAGTGTTTTGTAGACTTTACAGAACTCTAACTTCCATGCCTCATATTCAGCTTAGTTGATGATTTGTCTATTGATAATTCATGCAGAGCCACTGGGTGGATGATGAGACTTTCTGATGAGCTGAACAAGTAATGAGGAATTATTCTGGCAAAAAGTCAACTACTTCATCATCCATTAGGGAAGACGGAAAAATGTATCTGTCAGTTTCACGTACTGTGCAATACATTTCATGCAGGTTTGAACACTATTATTTCTCATTCAGAAATTTGAAAATGGAGGTACAGAGGGTACCCTTCCCACTCCCCAGTTATTCACAATTTAATTCATTAAAATCATTTAAATGGCACATCATGTTGGGAAAAAAAAATGTTCCAATTAAGTAATTGTCAGTGTGTCATGAAGTTATATCCGCAAACAATTGTTTTTATTAGATGAATTTGCAGAATAATACCTTTAAGTATCGTCCACAGTATTAGAACGTTAAAAGAATGTTCTGTAATGAGGTTGACTATATGAAAGCTTTAATATCAATAGGACTGTTGGAGAATTGTAAGCCCCACAGAGGAATGCATACACCATGATAAGAAGGAAATTCTTGTAATTAGGTTTAGCAGTCCATGTAAGAATGAGGTCAAATGTTGCCATTCAGCTCTTTCCATATGTATAACAGCAAACTTCATTCTTATAAGTAATATACAAAGGCTTATCAAACCAGCTGTATCATGCTAATAAAAAGGACTGATACTTATATAAAAGAACTATGTTGTTACTCATATTACATTACAACACAGTAGCCCACTATAAGCAAAATACCCTTACCACAATTCCTCTCACAGGAGAGGTAACTTCTCAAACTGCATCAGTTACTAATGCTGGAGTCATAGCTGACTCCTGTTGCAGCAATTAAATCTCAGCAAACAGTTGTATTCTGTGAAGTAGTGGGCAAATCTTAACCCGCTCTACTGGGTTTTGTGGTTTCTAACCTGGGAATATGAAGTAGATCTCAACCAGGGAGCATGTGCTACCTTTTAAAAGGTAAGCTTGGATAATAGATTGAATAGAAAATACATGTTAGCCTCATTTTAATGACTGAACCAAAATAATTTTTCTTGGAAAGTGTAGCCACTAAAAGCTACCAGCAAACATTAAACCCTACTAAATCACACAAATGCATATATAAAATTGGTAACCAATCATGAAAAGAGTCACTTGGCAATGCAATAAATTTGTATCATAAATGTTATGTCAGTTTAAAAAATGTTGTTTTTATAAGAGTGTATGCTCTGTTGTTTGCCCAGATACTTTTGTAAACATACCCTGTACAGTATCGATGGGATATATAGTATGCGCACTGTACTTTGGAAAGAAGTCATTTTACTGGAAATGAAATACATGACTTTAAGAGTTTTACAAATACTGTAACATTTCACACAGTTTAAATCTGTCACAACAAATTTCTGTAACAGGTTGTATTTTTTGATGTGCACTGGAATTTTTATTATAAATTGAGTGATGGGTACATGAAAGGGAATATAACAGTCTACAGTTCTTTCCAATATCTGACAAAAAATTAAAGTAAAATGAAACACACAGCTATCATACACTGATAATGAAGAAAAGAAAATAAATCTTTGAAGAATTACAGTGCTGTAGTTGGGTTTTTAACTAACAACTTTTGCATTTATTTTTTTTTTAATTAACTTTCATGCCATTATAAGGAGGTCTATGGAGAATGTAGAATACTCTTATTCATGGTCTCTAAACTGTAGTCCAGGAATAGTATTGCATAAATGGTTTTCCCATTAGCTTTTGCAAAACTCATGCCTTTCAGGATCTGGGACTTCATGAAAACTGACTGTTCATGCTGCCCATGAACACACAGTTCAGTGGAAATGCATATTATCAGTGGCGATTATTTTCTGCACTGGTAGCAGTTTGAAATTGGAATATTTGTTAATCAGAGCAGGGAATTCTCTGTTCTGGCAAGAATCTTGTCTAAACAGTGGAAGAACCAAAGCTCATAGGAACAGTGGCTGCCTCTCCTTCTGCCTTCCTCGCTATAAGGAAGGTAAGCATTACATGTGTGTATTTTCCTAAAAGATCAGTATTTACTAACAAGTGAATCATTTACTATCAGGGAAAACAGTACTAGGTAACTAAAGGTGGTACATTTTTTAATTTTTTTCATGGACTTTTTTGTTTCTACCTTTTTTCCTAGAACATAATGGGACCTCATTGACCTCCAGTCAAGGCACTTGTCAGTTAAAGTAACAACAGTGAAGATTATCTGTGATTTTCTTGGTTTAAATACAGAGAAAAAACGGGATTTAATTAGACTAGTGTGAGAAACATGAGAAGAGGAGGTGTTATTCAGATATGAAGTGGACACCCATGTCAAACTAGTACTTAACCTCTGCAGCTGGTCAGATGAGATGAACTCTCCAGGCAAACAAAGTGGGTGCATGTGGTCTGCATGCTATAGATTGAGCACCATGTACCTAAATATCTTAGTACAGATTATGATAGCAGGAAAAGGAAAAAGAGAGTACAGCTTGGGAGTGCTAAGGCCAGACTATACTGAGACTATTCAATCACAGATCTCAGCATGTAACATGGACCTCATTTATGCCAACTTAATGATTCTTACTAATGAAATGAATGATGGTAGCAAGTATGTGGCTAGAACCAGCCACATATATAGTGGAACTAAATAAGCAAACTATTTGGGAAGGGACAAGGAAAGAAGAGAAGTCAATGTCCAAATAACAGAAATCACAGCACTTTAGCTACAGTTTGTAAAGTAGAATTTTAAAAGTTATGAATTCTCTGGAAAGTAGAAACCTGGAGTGCTGTAAAACACATAGTTGCAAATGTTTTTCAGCAAGAACTGAACAGAATAGCAAGGCTACTGGATCTGTCAATAGAATTTTGCTGACTGCATGAGTTCACTCAAATTTAGGTAATATGCTTTTGTTTCAGTGTTCAGAATTTGTTTGGTTGTTTGTGCTTCCTACTATACGGTGTTGATCTCTTTCCCTGAGATTCTCTTAATCTGTAGTGAACACATTTGAAAACTGTGAGAAAGCCCCATTGTCCCATCACTTGTAAAATTATTAAGAGTGGAGTCTTTTCTGGCCATCATGATGCCATCACTTTAATGCTACAATGCTCTGTCCTTTTCAAGATCAGTGAAAGAGTCTGAAAATAAAGAGGAAGTGACTGCTGATGTGGGAAGATGAGCTGAAGGAGAAAGAAGAGATCACTCCAGATCAGACAGTCTGAAAGAAGAAACTGGTTGAGGTAGAGGAACTGCATTGGTGACAACTTTTCAGACAAGAAGATTTGGGAAAGGGAAAAATGAGTAGTCAAAATCATTGTTAGGGAAGAGGAGGAGTGAAACTGTGTGCAAAGGGAACAAAGTTGAAGAAATATAGTGTGGGAAAGGCAGAGACATAGGAATGGTTTTGATAAGCCAGGCTGAGGAAGACCTCAGAGCTATAGAAGAGGAAAAGACAAAAGAAATATTGAAAGAAGAAATGGTATCTTAAAAGAAGGAGGAAAGAAAACATTGCTATGATCACTCGTGATGAACTCTATGTTTTGTACTGTTTGTTCTCAGCTGTGTGTTTCTGGTTGACTGGGTCAGGAGACTCCTGAAGGCAGTCCCTGGGAAGGAATTGAGTTTGTTCATTGGGAGCAAAAGTTTTAGGGCCTGCAGCATGCAGCAGGGAAAGGAGAGAAGGAGAATCCTCCTCAGAGGAGCAACAAGTAACCTGATAGCCCTCAGAGATGACTGAAACACCAATCTGGAACATGTTGTGTTTGCTACAGTTTGGAAACTTATTAAGTTGCCTAACACCACACTTGGAAGCAAAGATATCGTCGACAGGGTTAGCTGTAAACCCTTCTTTATTTCTGTTCAGTCTGATCTATTTTGAACTTTCTCTATTTAAGAAGTTAATTACTTTCCTATAATAAAGCAGAGTTTTCTGAGTTTAGCCTTTCTAGTCTTCATTGGGAGCTCACTACAGGGTATCTACATCAAAGGTCTGATGACTCAGGTTGCAGTATCTTTTTGAAAGACTGAATTTACAGGAATGGAGGTCAAATGTCTGTAGGAAGAGGGGAGATAGGGTGAAATAGAAAAAGTATGTTTTTTGGAGAGCTATGATCTCGCCTGGAGATTCTGCTTTAGATCATATGTTGAATTCAAATAGTGTGGATTCTTAGGTACAGTGTCTTTGATTAAGTCCTCCATTGGATTATTCTGGATTTACACTATTTTAACCTATGCTCACCTGTTACTATGCTAAACTGATGTGAACAGTTTTCTTTCAGTAGGATATATCAAATGTAGTTGCCTAAGACAAAGCTCTTCACTGTGTACATCAGGGTTTGATCCCCTGGGTCATCTGTCAGAAGTATCCATTAGTGACACAGCAGTAGATAGTTATATATCACAATGCCATCTCAGCTTTTTGCCTCTCCTTGGTCTCAGGGTTATAGTTGTAACACTTCAGATAATTCTTTATGTGGTGGTTTGCTTTTAAAAAATGACGGTTATTACAACTCAGAAACATTTATCCTAACATGTTTCCTCTGTTCACATATTTATTATATCTAATGTAGCACAGGGTAAAATAATGTTTTTCTAACTATGGATTTATGAGCAAAAATCCTTACAGTATTAATGGAAAGAACGTGCATAAATTCCCTTGTGCACTGATGGCATTATATTTCCCAGAATGTATGTGCATTGCACGTCATTTGGGGCTTTGCTTGGCTAGAATCCTCCCAGCCATTTCTTCAGTCCTCTAAAATCCAGCCATTAAGGTATCATCACATGCACGGGGAGACATTTCTGAAAAACTTTCACATAGTTACTGTTGCTAGGTAAATCACTCCCTTGACAGCCATGTATTTAGATATGCTTCTCACTTTCTTTGTCTCAGATCTGACACAGTGACATGAATTTGGGGGCAGGGGTAAGGAGAGATGCATAAAGCCAAAGCAACTGCTGAACTGTGGGAATAAAAGAAATAAAGTTAATTTCTTTAAGGTATTTTAAATTTGTTTTAATTATATCTGGACAGAACTTATTCATACATTGACTTGATATTTATCAAGTGCAAGGGTAAAGAACAGTAGTTCTTTAGTTTTAGAACAGCTAAAAATATATTTAAGCGTAAGTCAGTTCTGGCACTACCTAATTGTTGAGAAATTATACTCTCCAAACTGAACTTGTCTTTAAGTTTTTCACTCCTAATGTACTTCTAATCAATACTTACATGTGTTTTATGCACCTATGTTTATGCATGTCAGTATTTAGGCCAGTTTCAGATGATGTAAACAATGCAACACATTATTTGTGCATGTCCTGAACATGAAAGCTCCAGTTTCAAAACTGAGACATGAGCATTGATTTCTGACTGTTAGGTTTTATGGGATGAATACATAAGGTAGGCTAAGGAACAAAAAAGACAAAACATTGTTTGAAAAATCTGTGGCTGGTGAATGAGAGAGGGAAACCTCTTCTCATAAAGGGAATACTAGATTGAGTTGACCTTTGATATTCTACAACAGTCATCTAGACATTATCCTCAGAGCCTTGGAATTAAACAGCCTTGCAGTAGCACATTGGTTCTAATACTGACTTTCTGTACAAGGGTAAAAACCACCCTTTGTGAATATTCCATGTACTTTTGATGGTACTGGTGATATTTCTAATGGATAACTTACCATTCACAGAAAGCAAGATGTGTCTCACAGCTTTTATAGAGATTTCTTAGCCAATGTTTTTAAAAAAATACATGAAAACCTTAGGATTTGGCTCTTAGTAGCATGACTGTTATGTAAACAGTAGTGGGAAAAAAATCTTTTCTGGAACTAATAGATGAAATAAAGGTAAAGTTCTAGACCAGCTCATCATTTAAATAAGATTTTAATGAAAACATGACAAGGCAGTTCATGTGATGACGATCTTCTTTCCTCAAATTCTTTCTAATTTTTACTCTGAACCATTTGATCAGCTTCTTCCTTTTCTGTAAACCAAAAATATTAAGTTCAGAAGCAAGAATACGTCTTGGGAGACTTGGGATGTTTGATTTGCAGACTCATAAATATTATTAGTAAATAGGATTCTTTGTGTCACTGTGTCACTGACCAATAAATCCCTACAATGGAAGAAGGCTCAGAGGAGGTGGGCGAGGAGAATGTGCCCATGAATCTCAAGGAATAATGCAGGGGGTGACTGACCACAGCTGTTGCACAGAAGCTGACTGTATCTCAACACAGGGGACCAGAGGGAAGCCTTTGTTTTAGATGATAAACAGCTATCAACAGGTCAGTGGATCAAATGGTGGTGTAAATGTTTCTCCCTGAGTTCATTAAAGGACTGTGAATATCTCCTTGAGTCAGCCAGATCAGCATGAGGGAAGTGAATATGTGCCTCAGCCCAAGGCAGAGTATAAAAACTAAACAACTAACAAAAGTATTTCAAAGAGAGCAATGGGCATGAGCTGGCTTCAATCCATGTTTCCCTTCCCAGTGACTGGGGGCACCCAGCATCGTGATGGTGAGCATATTATAGAGACCGGTAATGGGGACCACATTGGTATTGTAATTGAACCATGTACTGAAATTGCTATTTTTTGCTAAAAGTGTAACTTACATTTGTATTATGTTTTCAGTATATTTTGTATCACTCTGCTAAATCAGAAATCCCATGTAACATCAACTGTCTTCAAACAAGCAAATTTGATATTAAACATTACACCCTCCACTCATGGAATGTCTAAGAGAACCTGGTCAGAGAGTATTGGACTCTGACACGCTGATTTCCTGCCTATTAAGCATTTGGTTTCTCTCTGTTAATGTTCCATTTTCAAATGTTTAAATTTTAGTTACATCATTTATAGCATAACTAGTAATAACATAACTGAGTAGTTTTTATGCATGCACACACACACACACACATATATGTGCTATATTGCTAACTCTATGAATTAAAAATGCTAATTAAACATAAGCCGCATACTTTAGTATTTTGCTTCATGAACTCTCAAGATGACATTTTTAAGGAAACAAAGCACTGCTGCCAGTATTTTTTTTTTCTGCTTTCTCATTGTCCACATTTATCTTCACAAGCTGCCCATCTACAGCATAAAATTACGTAACTTTTCAATGTTGTCACCTGGATCATTGTTTTTCCTCTTTGAGGTTTAATTTCTCTGATAGAAATAGTATCTCAATTTTGGGATATTAATTTTTTTTAGCCCTACTGATTAAAGACGATGTAACCTTCCCAATCTGAATCTTTTAATTCAGGGGCTTTAGCCACTGCCAAAGGACAAGCTTAAATTAAACTGGGGTTAAAAAAAAGCAACTGAATAACTTAAATGCCTACTAATTTCAAAGTGTTTTGAAAGATGCTACTGACTAACTCATATGGGACATGAAATACTTATTGATATTTAAAAAGAACTAGAAGGGAAGAAGATTCTGTACAGTTAACCCTTCAGCATTTTCTGCAACACATGGTATCATATTACAAATAAGAAAGCATTCTTCCGAATGAAAATAGAAAAGCAAAAAAAAATTGTCCCTAAAGTACCATCTGAAGCTTGTAAATCTTTCTAAGACCTTCAAACATCCACAAACTTATCAGCAAAAGATGCGTGGTCTCTTTCCTTCCCTCCCCATCTCCCACCCTACCCTTTTCTAAAGCCTTTGGCTTGCTATTACTGAAGGGCAATCAATTCTGGATTTGAATGGAGCTAGGGATAAGATCCTGATAATCCTGTATGCGTGCAGGGAGGAAACAGCCCTGGAAACCTTCCCTGGGCCCCTGACTGATACCTCTGGGCTGCTGCTCAGCACAGAGCAGGAGCCAGCAGTGCCTGCGGCTTCCCTACTGTGTGGGCAAGCAAGAGGAAGTTGGGCTCACAGTTAGGCAGTACCAGACAATAGGCTCCTATGGGACGACTAGGAAGAAGAAGTCAGTGGTTATTCACCACGAGCACCAGAGCTGCTAGTTGTCATAGGTATGCCTGGACTCATCAGGAACCAGCCATAAGCTCCATCAGTTTGCATCTTTTTCCACTGTGTATGTTCTTAATGCATTAGTAAAGCATGTAACATCCAGATATATTCTTCACTGACCAATGCCAGTTGTGATTTAAGGTAATTTGAGAACAGCATGATACTTCTCTTGGGTGTGGCAACTCTGTAAGCCAACAAATGTTACCACGTGTTCCAATGAGCAATAAAAAGACAGTCTTCACCTTTGGCAAACAAGAATCACAAAGGCAGAGGTCTCCAGAGTTTGAAAATCCTGTGTTACTATTTATACAGCGGATTGATAACCTTTAAAATGGACCTTAATTTAGAAGACAGGACCCCAGAGTATTTAATTCCTTTGCTGACCACTTTCAGGTATTCTTAATAGCAGCAAGCTAGAGAAAGAAATATAGTGGTATCACACAAGTTGTCCACTTAGTATTTGTGGCTACTTAACAGACTTCATTAGGAGCACAAATAATAGCTTTATATTGCAGCAAGCACAGTTCAGTTTACATAATAGGAAACAGAAGAGGAAATAGAACGGAATAGAAAATAAAGCCATGTCTGCAGAGACTGTGAATAATATAGCAGTATCTGTCATGAATTTTGTAGGTACACCTGACCCTGCTTTAGGGTAAGGGAATGAAATACAAGACCTCATTTACAGTGTTTCAACAAACAGTCAGCTCTTAGGAACTGTAATACAGATTTTCCAACAACAGACCAGAAGCAACATGAAAAGCTAAAAGCTGGGTTAATTTGAATGACATGTGCCAAGTGACGAGAGGTAGCAGCATTTGGCTTTTAAAAAGTAGTGCGGCATTAATCCTTCATAACGCTTTTGAATTTATATAGCACCTTTCATCTCAGACTACTTTGTGCATTATCCAGTGCATCACTGGAAAGAAGTTTCTTCTGAATTGGCCTGTGGCAACGATAGCAAAAACAACTATATACAAGTGAAACTCTGTGCTGTTCAACTTTTTTTTTTTTAAAATTATTATTATTTTAGAATCTTCCAACATGTGCTGTCCATGGAACCAAAAGTATCTACCTTACAGGCATGAAATAAATAAACTCTGCTTGTATATTGATATTTGGATTCAAGGATATGATTTAGTATTTGTTATTGCTGTAGGAGACCTCATCACCAGTTGTTTGCAGCTATGCTAGACATAAAAAAGATGGGTTTTTCTTTACTTTAAACCATATATAGTTTAAAAAGAAAAACAGAAAACATAAAGCAACAAAGACATTCATGAATGCTCTAAGAATGAGCAATCATGAGACACCAGCTGTGTACCTCTGTGGGGTATTTCTGTAGCAAAACTGAGTTTTAAGAAGGGTTTTCACTGTGGATGCCAATTTGGTTGTCCATTTATTATGAGTTTACAAAGAGCTTGCCACAAACCCAGGAACAGAATGTCAGCAAAAGTAAGGGTACTTCTTAGAAAGAAAATTGTTAAATAGGCAGTACAGGCTCTGCATTGCTGAAGTGGAAGAAAGAATCAACATCCCAGTAGTGTGCAAGAAATGCTGGGTAGAATACGCTGTGAGAAAAAAAGCAGTTAAGTTTGTTTGACATATTTGACAATACCAGTCCTTATGATTTCTGCTTGAACAGGATAATTTTCATTGTATATAAAAGGTTCTTGAGATCGGAAAAGGACGATGGCACTACAGAAACCATGAACTGATGAAAATATTCTCCATAAAATCGTTTCTTGAAATAAAGAATCAAGCTTGAATTTCAAATACATTTTAAAGAAAGGAACAGGTTCCATCAGAAATCTCATTCTTAGGGTGCATGCTTTCACTCTAGTATTTTCACTAACCTTGGACTTCAGATTCATTTCGGAAACCTTTACTTTTTTTTCCACTGAGGCATTATGCATCTGATTATTTCTTTAATCTGTTCTTGTGTAGGATCTACCTCACATATATTCTCTTTCTTCATAACTTTCAATTTATGACCCACAAGAAATTTCTTATTACTTTTTCAGTCTGTAGCATCTCTATCTTGATTGTGTTCTGGGCAACAGGAAACTTGACTACAGGAAGGAATAATGATTCCTATCATGTAAAATAGCTCTGCCATCAGCCACGCAGAAAAATAAAAGGATAATATTTGTGGAATACTTTATTTTCCCAACTTCCCCAAATTCCTCAAATTCTTCCTCTCCCCCCAACTCCACATTAGCCCTGTAGATGCTGAAGGCATGGGCAACTGCCTAGTGAAAAGGATCCATGTTGGTTTTTTGGTTTTGGGGGTTTTCAGGGGGAAGGGGTAATTCCCTGGACAATGGAGTAAAATCATCTGTTTCTTTCACAGTTTACTTACCTATATTCACATTTTCAAAGCACTGTAGAGTCAATTGATAGTTACCTCACTTTTGAGGGAAAAGCTATTGCTGTTATTCCAGCCTTACAGAAAGAAAGAGAAATGGTGAGTAATCAGTAGGATTTACTCGGCTGACAGTTTCTGTCTTTCTGTGTTTAATTACAGGAGTGGTGACTTTGATTCTCTTCTAAAGACCCATTTTAGTTAAAATACACTTTGTCCAGGATGAATGAAAGAACTCTTGTTGACCTCAGTTGATTTTGTAATCAGACTGAGTGTATAAAATAAAATCTAGCATATTTCCATACAGGTGCCCTTAACCCTCTGCCTAGAATTGCAACACAGGTAGCAGATAATGTGTATATATATATATATGGAAATAATGACCATACTTTTTTACACTATGTTAGAAAGTTTGATTTGGGATTAGGAATCTGTATAATCCTGTTCCATAAAAGGGAAGGAAAATAGCAGTTTTGGCAGCAGTTTCAGAGGATTTCTTCTGTTTCCTCCACCCTTCTATTTGAAACGTTTGTGAAGTTGTTTCAGGCTAATCTGTTTTTCTTAGATGTCACAGATGATTGTTTTTTTAAATTTTTCCCACAAATACTATTTCCATCCCATATGCACTCATACTTTTCATTTTAATAACTCTTTTTTTAAAAATGCCATATTAATGACTAGCAAGATTTTTTTCCCCCACTTGTGCATCACCTAAATTTCCACAGAATATATGTTTTTTTTTCTTGTAAATTCAGCTAATTTCTATGGTCAGTTTTGTGGGTTTTTTTCCATTAGTCAGCTGTTTTTTTACTATTCTTTCTTGGTATTCTAGTAAAAACTGTCTCAGAATCACTTAGAAAGCACTTAGAAACCTTGGTAAACTTCTCTTCAGTGTCATGTGGTGCTCTGGATTAAAAACTGCCAATAAGTAATTATCCTTTGAATATTTAGTAGTAATAATCATGGCAAATGTTACCGTTCCACTAATTGTTTGGGTCTGTATCTGTTTGTCTTGCAACGTTTAAAATGTATATTCCAGGTGCCTCTTGGAAAAGTTGAGGATTTCCTAAGGCAGAGTATTAAAATAGTACAGGACATATCTGATGACTTTCTTTACCTTGGGCAAAAAAGTAGACCATAGTGAGATCCTTGACATTTATCAGATACTGCTTTTTCACATGCCAAGTTCAAGTAAGCTGGATATTCTTCAAGGATGTTTAAAAATGGCAGAGCTGTGAACAGATTTTACTACTATACAGACCCATCTTCTAGTAAGTACTCTCTTTGATTAAAGCTAGTGGGAGTTTTGAGTGAGCAAGGGTTGTAGGGTCAAGTTTGCAGTGTTAACAAAACATTGAAGCGAGAAGAATGAAAGCACTTAATGACACAAACACTTCTGTGAAAACTCTGTCATCTTTGTGTTCTTGAGTGAAAAATATTCTCAGTCAGCTGTCAGGATTTTTATAAGTGCACATGAGCTGGGAAAGGCCAAAGACTGCCCTTGATTTGTGTGCTCTCCAGTGGAGTCTGGCCAAAATCAGGTCAGAGTGTTTCCTTTAGCAACGTGCTAGACTTAGAATCCTAGAATAATTTAGGTTGGAAAAGACCTTTAAATTCATTGAGTCCAACTGTAAACCTAACACTGCCAAGTCCACCACTAAACCATGTCCTCAAGCACCACGTCTACCCGTCTTTTAAATACCTCCAGGAAAGGGGACTCAACCACTTCCCTGGGCAGCCTGTTCCAATGCTTGAAAATCCTTTCAGAGAAGAAATTTTTCCTAATATCCAACCTAAACCTCCCCTGGCTCAACTTGAGGCCATTTCCTCTCATCCTATCGCTTGTTACTAGGGAGAAGAGACCGACCCCCACCTTGGTACAACCTCCTTTCAGGTAGTTGTAGGGAGTGATAAGGTCTCCCCTCAGTCTCCTTTCCTCCAGGCTAAACAACCTCAGCTCCCTCAGCCCCTCCTCATAAGACTTGTTCTCTAGACCCTTCACCAGCCTCATTGCCCTTCTTTGGACACACTCCAATACCTCAATATCCCTCTTATAGTGAGGGGCCCTGAACACAGTATTCAATGTGCGGCCTCATCAGTGCCGAGTACAGGAGCAGGACCACTTCCCTAGTCCTGCTGGCCACACTATTTCTGATACAAGCCAGGATGCTATTGGCCTTGTTGACCACCTGGGCACACTGCTGGCTCATATTCAGCCAGCTGTCTACTCTGGGGATGGAGGAGCTGAGCCACTACCTCACTCCTGTCTGTTAAAACAGTGGGTTACCCAAAGACGAAAGCCTATACATGTTTTCTGAAGCATAAAATTTTAAGTTAAATCTGATTTATTATGAGTTAAATCCAGGTAACCCTCCTGAAGTAATTTTGCCTTGATGATTATTGATAGCTAATCTGAGTATGAAGTTTGCAGTCTTAACCCGGAGGATCTGGAGCTGTGCAAACAGAACAAACAGCCTACATGCCTTCCTCATGGGGTACTCTGCAGAGGTGCCAGAGGACAAATGTTGTGCAATTGGAAGGCTTTTGGAAGGCTTTCTCATTTTCTGTTCCTCAGGGTTTGACTTTATTTCATGTCATGATGAATACTTACTTACACATAAGAAGTTAGAAACAGGTATGGGCTAAAAAGTTTCTAAAAGGATGACAATACAGTCCTTCATCGATCTCTATTTTAGCAATCCATCAAAACTGCCACCCTTATTTTAATGTGTATCTGAGATTTAGATAAGAAGCAAGGGAGCAAAACTAATTCCTGACAACTCAAGGTGATGTTGGTTAGATGTGGAAAACAATTACCAAATGATGATAAAGATGCCATTATCTGCACTAATATTTTTTGGTCATGGAGCATAGAAGATTTGCAGGCTACTGGATTGTACTCATCAAAAGACCAGAGCAATCCACAGCCTTATGTTTCCTTTTGAGTAGGAAAAAAAAGCAGTACAGTCAGAAGGCTGGGATAAAACAAGTGATGTTACTCTATATATCCTTGTTACAGTTGAGGAAACTCAGCTTCCAGAAAACAGTTAAAGTTCTGTCAGTTTTAGCAATGTTCATGCTGTCATAGCTATGCCCTCTGAAATGTTTTACTCTGCTGTGGATCAGTTGTATTGAACACACTCATTTTTGTTTATCTACACTAATCAGCCTCACTTAGCATTTAAAGCAGAATAGTTCAAGCATGCTCATAAAAGTACAGCTTTGCTGTTGAGGCAGTTATTGCTGTCTCATAAATTTTTACTTAACTGGCTGTACTTCCTGAAATGTATTCTCTGCAATGGCCTTGTTACTGCCGCAATATAATTTTGGTTTTATGTTGATGTATATTTTAAAAATTGTGCTATTATGTCTCATGATATTGACAAAACATCTTATCCCCCTCTACTCTGCCATGCCTGCCTTAATGTAAGCCAGGAGTGGGCACACTTTTTTCCATTTAGTGGAGAACCATTAAATATGCTCTCTGTGAAGAGCAGGTTCCCCATGTCATGCGTAAAGGCTGAATCTCTTATCAGGATTTCTAGGTACACTGAGCAGCTTTTCTGGTTATATCTACATATCCAGAGCAGTTATGTGAGCTCTTTGTAGGGTAGACAGTTTTTCTAATGATATATTTCATCTGTTTGAAGTGAATGTCTCAGTATTTTTTTTTAACCTTTGTGCTTCAGGACATTCTTCATTAGTGTAATCTAATCTATTAATCTGTTAAATTGTTTTGGGTTTTGTTTTTCTGTGATTTTCAAGATCTGCTTATTTCCTTTTTTTAGCAATGGGGAAAACAAAACTGACATATTAGATGGAAATAAACACACTGTAAATTAAAAAAAAAAAAAAAGATAAAAAAAAAAGATGGGGTGCATGCCTTGGATTGATAGAAATTCTCTCTATATAAAATTTTAAGATTTCATGAGTGCAGTAAGCTTCCTAGCAATGAAAAAAAATAAAATCCTGAAGTTAGCATTTCAGGACTTTGTGTTCTCTCATCTTTTTGCCATACTAGAAAATTTTAAAAAGTAGTGACACAGTTTCAGATATTCATAGGGTAAAATGTTTCACAGTTGATTTATTATATAAGTTTTCAAGTTACTGCAAAGGAACTTATATGAGTACTTTTAACATTAGGACTGAATTACTGCCTGATGAGAAACTCTTTCTTTAATGGAAACCTCAATGGAACTTCAATAGAAAACTTTTCTTTACTGCACATGAAACTAACTGTGACAAAGATCTTTCCATAAAGTATGATGTAATCTGCCTGCAGTACTTTGTGCTTCGATCATAACACTTTCATGACTATTTGGATCTTTCCACGATTTTCCTGCAGCGCTCTATTTCATAAAAAACAGACATTCACTGCAGTGAATTTTTAGAAATGTTTTTCTAGTTTTTCATCAAAGTTTTAATATTTTGGCAAGCATGGCTTTGACAGTTGTGACAGTTTTGAGAGTAACATCTATTGAAGAGGTGTAGCACTGATTACAAAACAATTACTCCAATAATCCCAACAATATTTAAAATTATATATATAGATTTAAGTAGGTAAATGGTCATATTGACATCCATGGGACTATTCAGAAGACTTAAATTGTGCATGGCCTTGGAAGGCTTGCTAGACCATCACTTAAAGAAATTGTTGCAGAGTGTGAGAATGTCTTGATACATAGCAAGGTCTATATCGAGGTTAAGAATCGCTAATGTGTTTCTTACTATTTTCTGTCACTGTACTATTAGAGATTGCTTGGTTTCCATATTGTTAGAAGTGCTAAATGTGTGTTAAACTTTCTGTCACATAGACTCTGATAGCCTAGCTGATGTCACCCTAGCCATATTCCCCAGCTACCAGTTACAAAGAAATAAAAACATCAGAAAATTTAAAATTAAAAAACAAAACAAAAACAACAACAACAAAAAACCTTCTATTGTTTGAAAGGGCTTTTTCACTGTTGTGTTCTCTTGATCAGCAAAATGTCTGAAGCATTTAGCAGAGGTTTGGAAGTTTTAAGTTTAACAAATGTTCTCTTTTTTTAAATTAAACAATAAAGCTTTGCTAGGCATAGCAAGAAATCAAAACTTTACAAAACAAAAATACTTTTATGAAGTTTAGAAAGCAAAAAACTCTTGAGCTGTAATAGTACATCATTCAAAGTTTCTTTCAGATCATTCTGTAGAAAGACTGTTGTCTACTCACAAACTGCAGAATCAGCAGGTTGGTTCTATTTGTTTTAATTGATTTAGAAATGGTAGGCCTTTCCACAGCAAGCTGCCATTGGAAATTATTGTTGCCACACTTGTTGCTAGGTGTAGTAAGCCTTCTCTGGCTAAGTCTGGCTAGCTAATTAATGAAACACACCTTTTGATTCATTTCATGGATACTTACAAAAATTATCAGTATGATGCTATATACCCTGTGAACCGTTCCCTATTTAATTCTAAACTTCTTACATTTCATATACTTAAGAAAATATGAAGGCATTTAACCTATATGGATTTATGTTGAGCTTAGTAAGTGTCCATACTCTAGACAACAGCGGTAAGTTAATTCTTTCTTTTAGGAGATTATTCTATGCCCATATCCTATAAAAATATGCATGTACCTTTACGTTTAAAGAAAGACCTTTAAAGAATGACCTTTGAAATATTCCCATTGAGATGAAGAATTGTAGGGAGCCTAGGAGGAAAAGTAGTCAGATATACATCATTTTTGTTTATACTTAAAGTCAACTATATCAGTTAACTGTGTTTGCCATTTGTAGGCATTTTATTTTTTCTTCAGCACCTCTTGTGAATCAAAATGTGAATAAATATATGATGATTTCCTATCATGTACACTGGACATTACCTTCAAAGTTTTGTTCAGTGTTTTGTTCAGAGTGTTTAAGCATATTAGCTTCTATGTATTTACCATACAGTTCAGTTCACATGGAAATGGGAACTCTTATGACATCAAACTAGGCCTTTACTTCTTTTAAAATAGCAATTTGATTTTCTGGGTACGCTATTATTTCCCTAATTTTGTCAGAATCCCATAAACAGGGATTCCCACTAAGGCACCAGGTCCAAATACATTGCTATAAATCTATCAATCATGTTCATGCAATAGCGTTTGTTTGAACAAGCCTTTCTCTGTAATTGATGACAGCAGTGGAAAATGGCCCAGACAGGTGGGTGTGAAAGAGGCAGTCTGAGAGGAAACAGTATTCCTGGGCCTTATTCTTTTTGCGGCTGACTGTTAAAAGAGTACATTGCAGAAGAGAAAGCATCTTTATTTTTAATGGTAGTGAAAATACTGTCAAAACGAGGGTAGCAATCAGCCTTTACATTTTCTATCACCTGAAGAAATGGGAAGAGTACACGAAATATTGAGTGATTTTTGAATTTGTGAGCACTTTGGGACAATGCATATCATGTCAGGCAAAAATCTGTTCACTTGACTAGGTCCATAAATAGAGATGAGCACCAAGTTGAAAACATAACTTCTCAAGCCCTCTTCTTCCCTGCCATCTAACTTTCCTAGACAGTCAAGAGCATGCTTATGTCATACAACATGATGCAGATGAGAGATCCTGAAGCAAGCACCAAAAAACTAGCTCTAGGTTTGGAAGCAGTACAGCTTCATCAGCTTGGACTGAATTGATTTAACTATTCTTCTTTTGAATCTGAGCTCCTTCCTCTATGCAGCCCTGCATTGTGTAAGTAAGTATAGATCCATTTTATGATACTGGACTGCATTGCAGAAACATACTTGAAGCATCATCAGAAAAGTTCCTTTAGATGATGTTATTCATATGTATAATTGGACACACTCATGACCTGCCTCGATGGCATCAAGCAGCTGTCACTTAACTGCTGCCAAGGACTTCACCGGACTACGGTGCCTCTTACATCCAGTCCCATGGTATTTTACTTGACCACTGACTTAGGCAACAGCACCGAAGAAGTCACCACTTCTAGTCTAAGCAGCTTAAGCACCTCTGAGGTCTGGCTTAAGCAACATATAGCGTTCAGTGCACAGGAAAGGATTATATGCAATTTGCACCATTTTGTGTTGCTTAGCATAAGTCAGAATGATGTGTTCAGCTCCAACATGGGTGGAAGTCAAGCCAGTTTTATTTATATTTTTATTTCTCCATAACCAACTAGGACACTGAAATCTTCATTGTAACTCAACTCAGACTGATGCCATGTGTCATTTCAGATGACTTCCTTGACAGTCTAAGTGAAATTTCCTTCTAATAAGCATGTAACTTTGCATTGTTTGACCTAATCGATATATGTCCAGTTAACAGTTCTGATATAGAAGTACATGAAGTTGCTTTTATCTGAATTATCTCCTGAATCAGTTCCAGTAATCTCAATTTACCACTTCAGCCTATATCTTCTTCTCTCCTTCTCCATCTTTCTCCTTCTGCAGCCCTGGAAATGCAGCCCATCTGTTCTTTGCTATTATAACATTGCAATTTACAATTGTACCTAAAGCTGGTTTGTTTGTTGGTTGGTTAGTTTCTCCTTGATGCCAGCATTTAACATTTAACACTTGGGGCTATGGAAGAGATGGAAGTCAATCATTGCTACTTGCAGTGTTTAATGTTTGAATGTTTCATCTTATCCATCAGCAAAAGTACCCACTCTAATCTGTATGCTTAATTACAGCAGAAATAGAATTTTAATTACCATAACCAGAGACATTGTTTTTATTCTAAGATCATGAAGTGACATCAACAAAATCCCGTGCCATACTGTCAGTACTGCCCCGCTGCAGTGTTAAAGCAACCCTAACAGCATTAACTATTGGGCATTTTTCAGGCTAGAAACATACTGGATTCCCTAGGCATTAGTTAATGTTTAAGGGTTGCATCATTTCTCTGTCCAGCTTAATCACTGCATACACACCTCATCTCCCTTGATTTTTACAGAGTTTTGACTATGCACTGTTCACTTTTATGTTCTCCAGGAAGTTTAGGGGATGGTGGTATCATCTCTACCCCCAACCCAAATAAGATCTCAGTCTATTCAATCAGCAGTCAAAGAGATGAAAATAATTTACCTTAAATCAGATTTTACTACTTCTAGTACTCTATTCTCAAATGATTTCTGAATGATTCTGGCAGGGAACTAACTGAAGTAATAATAGAAAAAAAAATTTTTTTATTATTTATTCAGAAAAGGAAGTTGATGATGAAAGCAGGTGACTACAGTTCATTCAGAGATGCCCTCTGTTACCAGATTTATTTTCTAGCTTGAAGGACAAATTATGTTCTTTTATTGTATCTAATAGGCAAGTTGCAAATCTCTTGGTACAGGATTTATTTTATTGTAAATAACTGCTAACATGATTTAACAGAGAAATAAAAAGTTACCTCTGTTCTCTCCTCTATTAAATTATTTTCTCATGTCCTAAATAATAATGCACTTGTCCAAAACAAGAACATGTTCTAAAATTTACTCTTTCCCATGTGTGTCATGAATTACTAACTTTTGCTGTTGTGGTAAGACTCAGTGTATTTACTTCATTGATATTAGGATATACAATGCAACAGTCATTAATTTAGTACTGTTTGAGATAAAATGACATCTTTTCTGCTTCAATCATATAAGTGTTTTAAGTATTCCAATGTTAACTACATGAAATATGTTGGCTTGAGTTTCAGTTTTAGCAATCTTTTTATTGACAGCTATAAGACACAGCTACTGGTATAACAGTAGCATACAGGTTAATCTTTTCACATTTATTTTCTAACATTATGATAAAATAAAAAGTTTATTTAGAATGGAATAAGCTGCCCAGAGCACAGATGCTTTGTGCTTCAGTTTACTACCCATCTGCTCTTTGGCAGTAAAGGTATGAGCCTTACATGGGGCATACTTAGAAGTGTGTTCTCAACACAGTGCATTGAGAATTTTATACGCAACTTGCTGAAACTTGAATTGGAAATTACAGCCATCAACTTACCTCACTAAGATGAGAATACCCTCTTATATAAGGCAGAAGAGGTATTTTTGAAACTCAGGCATCTTAGTCTGTGTGTTCTTCTCAATGAAGATGGTAGAATCAAAGGAAAGATGTACCATATACTTTGTTCTATTGTCATAAAGTAAAAATGCTGTATTTCTGTCTGTCCTCATTCTAATTTTGACACTTCCTAAAAATATTACTGGGAATTGCATGAGTACAAATTGCCCTGGTGACAACTGTATATTATTTCCCTCTAGCAAAGCCTGAGGTTTTACAGGAGCCTATGTGCTCCAAGTTGTTGAGTCAGAGAAAAACAAAGCTAAAGAATAATTATAATTTAAATGTAAGAACAAAATTTTAGAAGAAAAGGACAGAGTAGCAGATCAATACATTAAGTGAGAATAGAAAGAACTGATTCCACTTAAAAAAAAAAAAAAAAAGGATGGTGATGGAAAACCAGGAAGATCTAGAGTGTAACAGATGGCCCTGAAAAGCAGAGTGGAAATTCACTGGAGCAAAGAATTGCATCAATAAGATATAGAAAAGACCAAAGGCAGTAGACAGCTATGGAAAAGTAGTAAGTTCTGGTGGTAAGCACTCAAAGTGAGCAGTAGCACAGCAGGAGAAGAAGCCACAGGAGAAGTGAGACGCGAATTGCGCAGATTACAATTAAATACTGTCTGTTGTGTTATATGGCTGAAGAGAAGACCATGAAGAGTAGTTTAGATGATGATAGAGAGTTGAGGTGCAGCATCCCAACTGCATAGACCAAGATTTTTATTCTTACATGGGTATTATCTAGCCCTTGAATGATATGGCACACACTATTGACATGTTTTAGTTACCTGTTAAAAGAGCAGCCTAGACCTGTGGCAGAAGCGTATATATGGGCAGGGTGCCTCTATGAGAAGATGAGTACTATTTACACTTTACTAGCTAGCTTACAACTAGTTTCATATGACTTTTGTATGTTTTAGTTCTCTCTTTCAAGAAATTGTACTGTGTTTAATTCACTTAGTACAGAGAAGGTGTCTGAAGGACATAAATTAGTGAAGTTGTTTATTTCTCGCCAAGCTTCCAGCTATGAAGGAGAGCGCCTTTATGTGTTCTGCACTGGATTGTGCTGGAGTAATTTGTTCTTATTCATGAATATGTGAATACCTTCAGTCTGTGTTTTGTTCCTGCCATTATCTGATTACTTCAGGGTCTTTTTCTGGTTACATTTTTCTCAAGCTTTTCAACCGCAGATGTTTAAGGGTAGTTAGGTGCTTAATTGCTGTGGAAGATCTGTGAAATACCATTGTAATAGATATTAAATACAGTCTTTCTCAGTTTGGGATTTTTCAGCACTGACTTCTTCTGTGGAGAAAGGTGAGCAGTCTGGGTCAGATTGCTAGATATATTTAAACGCAAGACTTCAAGGAAAGACACTGTGCTAACTGAAGATGCAGAAGTTCTGTACCCCTCCTTCCTATGATACCCAGGATCAAAAGGAACCGTATCAGCTTTCCTGCTCTTGCTTTTAGAAATGCAGCTGTATAAGTTTGATTTGCTTTTGTTATTTAACGGCTATGCAAGACTTGTGATCATACAAGCATTGTACGTTTTTAGGAAAGAAAAGAGCATTTTGGTTTTATATTCTGTCTTTTACCCTTGGAAATGGTGAGTTGTCCCTTACTGACATCTGCCTTTGATTATCACTCATCCCAACGCACAGACAACCTGTTGGAATTGTGCATTAATAGTACAGCATGTACAGAAAGATGTCACCAGGGTTTTCGCAGATAATAAGCTTTTTAAAATATGTCTGATTTCAAATATAAACCTGAAAAGATATTAATGACCTTGCTCCTAACCTAGAATAAAGTGAGACATGCATTTGTTGCAAATTGGTACAGCTTCTTCGACTGTTTGGCGCTGACCTAATTTACACATAAAAAGAGTCTGGCCTAGTGATGGTAAATGTATTTCCTGCACCCCTTTAGCTGTTTGTTCTTGTTTCATCCTTAATCCTGTGTTTGGATGACACGAAAAAGAAATTCAGAAATATTGTACACATGACTTGGAGAAGATTTGTTTACTTTGCCTTGCAGATTCCCTCCTCTCCCATGGGTGAATTATAACTCCCACTGAATTTTAACTCCCACTAAAGTCTTTGAAAAGAAGGGCAGGATAACTTTCAGAATTTGGCTTGCAAATAAATGGGAGGGTTTCTTGCTGGCAAAGAAATAATAACGTAGATAATTCTGAACAGATGCATTCTGTTTTAATTCAAATACAGCATTGTCTACCCACATACCAAGAAATTTTCAATAGTCTTTTGCTTACCATGTATGCATGCAGAAGTTTGAAGGCTGTGTATTTTTGTGTAATGGGCAAATACTAAGTGTCTTATTCCATGCAGTAAGGATCTGTGTTTCTGTACCATTAACAAAGTGTATTTTATTGTAGTAATAATGATACTCTGCAGTTGTTACCATTAAAAGAGCTGAATCATGTTCCCTTGAACGTTTCCCTATATTTACAAGGCCTCCTACAATGCAGCTGACTAACACAACAGTGAATGGTTAATAGTAAGGGTAGTGGCCTGGCCAGCAATAAGTGTTGCTGTGAGAATGGCCCAGAGGCAGCAAGTGCTTCTCTGGGACTGTGGAGTAAGCTGCAGTTAGCAGGGAGTGAAAACATTCCTTCTCTGTGTTCCAGTTTTGTTTTGCTGTTTGTTTTTTTTTTTTTTTTGGTGGGGATGGGAGGAAGGGACCAAGAGGGACAGTTAGTAATTTTTCAAAAATGACAAGCACAATTTTCACTTCTAGAGGAAGATGCAAGGAAAGACAGAAATGTTTGGGAAGGTGAAGCAACATCTGAGTCTGTCTGTGTATCAGTAATGCAAGTGCCATTTTTTATTTTGTTTTTTTTTCAGCTGTGGCAAGGCCAAGAGTGGAGCAAAATAACATGGGCTAAAATGTACCAAGAAAGACCATTGACTTTGAAATGTGGCAGAACGATCCAGGACCTCCACAACCGTCATGGTCTCCAGCCTACGTGGTGAAAGAACAAGGATGTGATGAAGAAAGTGAATGAATGAGGTCAGCTGTTTCTGACCAGAGGTGTGTTTTCTCTCCTGCCACTTCTCTCCCGCACCGAGTGCCATGTGGCAACTGGTGCACCAGGCGCTCTCTGCCAGGCAGCAGCAAGACTGGCTGCTCCTGACAGGACTGGGACAGTCAGGGCTATCAGTGCCCTCAGGGCCATGACACTCCCAGTCAGGTTCTGTCTTGCGTACACTTTTAATTAGGAGTATATTTCATTGATATAGATGGATTTTGTGAGTCATCTATGTTGTTTCTGACATTACATCGGGAAAAGGCAAGATTTTTAAAGCAGTGTAAATGACTTGCATACTAACTGCCCATAATTGCCCATAATTTCATCTCCCTTCACTACAAATTTAGTAATATTTAAATCTCTTCACCTTTGGAAGCAAGCTGTATTAGGTCCCCCATCAGCTTATGGACAGAAATTACTTCTGGGTGCTTCTTTGCAAAGCTCTCCATCAGTGAGGTGACTAATAACTAGGGTGGTCTCCAGCTAATGGCACTATATCACAGCTATGAACTCTATGAACTTTTCCTAATAGTTAAATCTCTTTTTTCTGACTGTTTTGGACTTCAGCTACATACTTTTCATCTTATTATCTGACTTATGCAAGCTGTAGACCACACATGGTGGAGCAATACATTTATATGTAATGAAGGATGAAAAGAGCTATGTGAATTTTCCTTCTGCTAGCACACTAATTCTTGCCTCACTTAATTCTAAATTGTAAAGTGTAACAGTGAGAGAGATTAAACGTGGAAACAAATGACCCAACAAGGTAGTAGTTGTTTTCTTGTTTTCAGTCAAGGTATTTTTCTAAAACAATTTTTGGAACTACATCAGAAATTAAGGATTTGATAATGAAATTAACAAATGAAGTTCTGTTCCCTGCAGGCTGCAGGAGGAGACTAGATTAATCTGGATCACAACAAGCACTTTGACTGTTAAACGCTGTCAATGAAATTGAAAATTAATTGTATATATTCTCATGCTAGTAATTAGAAAGATTGAGAAGGTTTTGTTACATCTCCAGAATGTCTGGCAATTTTCATTTATAGGTCATAGGATATCATTTGTCATGTTCACTGGGTGCCAAAACAGATTTTAGTGGGAATACTGATTTTGTGTTTTGACATTTGTTTTGGAAGAGGGAAAGGGAAGAGGTCACTTGTTTGATTTTATTTGTTTGCAACCACCCAAACAGGCCAATCAAACTTGGCTATGTTGCATGGTAACTTTCACTGCTCTCTCCATATGACAAGACCCTGAGTTGGCCAAAGTTTTAGATGGGTCTGAGTAGACTCTTATCTTCAGACCAAAAGCTGTAAAATCAATTTGTATTTGAACATAAGCTAAAACCCACAAATTTTGCAAATAGACTAACCAGAATGAACTGGAACAGGAATAAGGCCAGTTCTTTTCTTTCAGGCTTGCTCTTAGTCAAGAACATCTGCAATTTTTTCTGGGTTGCAATAAACTCTTTAAAGTCTCCTCTAAGTCTCCAGATAAAGTTGTTTTTTTTTTTTTTTTCTCATCACCTCTGTAATTTGACTGTGTCTCTGCTGCCTGCTTCTCTCAGCAGTCTCTGTTGCACACATCACTTGCTTAACACTCATGCTCCCCTATCCTGCACTCAAGGAAGTATATTTTGTCTTTTGTGTGAACATGCTCAATTGCAAGAGAGGGTGCAGTGTCCCAAGGTGATCTGCCCATTTCCCACCCTTTTAGCCACGCCTTTGCTGCTTCTTCTGGTTAAACAAAGTGAGAGTGCTAGAGAGGAGGAGTTAATGTGTTTTTAATGGACTGATAGATGAATCACATACCCTGAATACCCCTTGACTTTGTATTGTAATTTAGCAACCTGCATTCTGTCTATAATACAACATTTTTGCAGTTGACATGTTTCAGATCCCAGTGCCTAAAAATGAGGTTCGTAAAACCACCTTTAGCTTCCAAAATAAGGCCTAACATTGTTTAAGACTTATTTTCTTGACAATGTCAGTAAATATTAGTCTTAATTTTTAGTTTCCTAAATAATTGCATGTCCTAATATTAGTTTTCACATAACCATTGGATTAAAACTCCAATTTCAATAAAATAAAAGTAAAAATAATAAACTATCTTTCCTGATCTAGAAAGAAATAACAGAATATCTATTGGCTAAGTACATTATTAGCACTCAGGTAAATTTTCAGGCAACTCACACTGCAGATTTCATTATGCATTTGTGTATGATTTTTTTCCCAAACTCACAGATTCAAGATTAAAAGAACAGAAGTTTTTTGCCTCATATTATTTTATTATTCTAATACAGTGCTTTGGAAAGTTGTGGATTTATGACTGTTCTGTAACCAAAGCATAAGACTATTCCACCTTTGTAGTAGAAGCACACTTCTTCTAAGTTAAGCAAATAGACTCAGATATAAATACACCAAGATAATGCAACCCATGGCAATGCATATGTATACGTTTTCACCAAAGCCTAAACACTGAACTGTGGAAGGATTTGCTTGTGTTTTTACCTATGGCAAAAACTACATGGTAGACGAATGGGAAATTTAGGGTCCAGCCCTAGGCCCATATTTCCTATGTTCTTTAACTTCACCTACCTGATGGGATCTGGGATTTCCAGACAGAAAGAGAGGAGACAGAAAGCTCAGAATTTCATAAAATAGCGTGTAAAGCAATGTCACCTTGTTGAAGGGAAAGGGGAATACTAGACTTACCTAAATGTAGTTATGTTACATAGCTATTCTATGTATGCATATACTAACTATACCTTTGTGTAGTATGTTACTACACTTACATAGTTAAACTAGGACTTCCAGTGAAACACTCCTTCAAAACTGGGTTATTGACACCACACATAAAACAACTTGCACCTTTGGAGAAGGGAAGGTATTTTTATACCTGCTTTGCATTGGGTTCTATGGAACATATGGCTCTTAAACAAGGCAGGAAAAGTCACAGAAGGTAAATTGACAGCTCATACATCTATTTGTTTTTACAAAGAAATCAATGTGCATTTCAATGAATTTATGTTTAGGTAGACAGATGAGGAAATATTAAGTTGAGAATATCAGTAGGGAAATCATTAATGCATAGGCAATGGTAAAAATTTATTCAGCTTTCTCTCTGATAGCTCATCAAACACAGAATTTGTCTTATGAAACTGCAGCCATCCCTTGGAGTGTCCTCTGCAGCTCTTTCCTCATAAGACAATCTCTTTTTGTGGTGTCATTTTACATGTCTAGAACCTGCAAAACCTTGTTATGCCATGCCAAAAGTTTTTATATGGCTATTATAAGTCTCTTGCCTGACAATTCCAATATAGAAATTACCATTTAGAGATGTTTTTAGTACATTGATCAAATAAACCTGTGCTTTCACATTAGTGGACATGATTCTTTAAAACTTTCATGAGGATTGTACCCCAAGATACCTGTCAGAATCTCATTTTCTTGGCCTCTGTACAGACATACCATAAGAGACAAACTCTCATAGAATGAGCATGTGTAAAATGTGAAAACACAGCACGGGTTGGCAAGAACTAGGTAGCAGTAAAAGCAAGCAAATTAGTATGCCATTACTGAAGTCTCAACTTACTTGGCTTAGAAGCTGTCAGTCTGCAGCACACTGTGTGCTTGCTGTGTGCTACTACATAGAGAAATTTGTAAGTACAAATATCACTCCTATTCATAATGGCAATAAACACATGATTTTTCAATAATTACAAGGATTAATTCTTGTAATTACAATTACAAGAATTTTCAATAATTTTAAATAGTAAAAGGAGGGCTAAGGAGAATCTCCATCTTTTATTGGATACGGGGGGAAACATAGTGACAAAGGATGAGGAAAAAGCTGAGGTACCTAATGTCTTCTTTGCCTCAGTCTTTAATAGTTGGGCCAGTTGTTCTCAGGGTACCCAGCCCCTTAAGCTGGAAGACAGGGATGGGGAGCAGAATGAAGCCCCCATAATCTAAGGCAAAATGGTTAACGACCTGCTACACCACGTAGACACACACAAGTCTATGGGGCCAGATGGGATCCATCCAAAGGTACTGAGGGAGCTGGTGGAGGTGCTCACCAAGACACTCCCAATCCTTTATCAGCAGTCCTGGCTAACCAGGGAGGTCCCAGTTGACTGGAGGTTAGCAAATGGGCTGGAAGGAGGATCTGGGGAACTATAGACCTGTCAGTCTAACCTTGGTGCTGGGGAAGGTTATGGAGCAGATCATCTTAAGTGCCACCACACAACATGTACAGGACAACCAGGTGATCAGGTCCCGTCAGCAAGGGTTTATGAAAGGCAGGTACTGCTTGACTAACCTGATCTCCTTCTATGACAAGTTAACCTGCTTAGTGGATGAGGGGAAGGCTGTGGATGTTGTCTGCCTGGACTTTAGTAAGGCCTTTGACACTGTCTCCCACAGCATTCTCCTGGACAAACTGGCTGCTCGTGGCTTGGATGAGTATACCCTTCACTGGGTAAAAAACTGGCTGGATGTCTGGCCCCAAAGAGCTGTGGTGAATGGAGTTAAATCCAGTCGGTGGCCGGTCACAAGTGGTGTTCCCCAGGGCTCAGTATTGGGGCCAGTCCTGTTTAATATCTTTATCAACAATCTGGGTGAGGGGATCGAGTGCACCTTCAGTAAGGTTGCAGATGACATCAAGTTGGGTGGAAGTGTTGATCTGCTGGAGGGTAGGAAGGCTCTACAGAGGGATCTGGACAGGCTGCCTTGATGGGCTGAGGCCAACTGTATGAGGTTCCGCAAGCCTAAGTGCCGGGTCCTGCACTTGGGTCACAACAACCCCATGCAACGCTACAGGCTTGGGGAAGAGTGGCTGGAGAGCTGCCCAGCAGAAAAGGACCTGGGGGTGCTGGTCAACAGCTGGCTGAATATGAACCAGCAGTGTGCCAAGGTGGCCAAGAAGGCCAATGGCATCCTGGGTTGTATCAGGAATAGTGTGGCCAGCAGGACCAGGGAGGTGATAGTCCACCTGTACTCAGCACTGGTGAGGTCATACATTGAATACTGTGTTCAGTTTTGAGCCACTTGCTACAAGAAGGACCTTGAGGTGCTGGAGAGTGTCCAAAGAAGGGCAATGAAGCTGGTGAAGGGTCTAGAGCACAAGTCTTATGAGGAGAGGCTGAGGGAACTGGGGTTGTTTAGTCTGGAGAATAGGAGGCTGAGGGGAGACCTTATTGCTCTCTACAACTACCTGAAAGGAGGTTGTAGCAAGGTGAGGGTCGGTCTCTTCTCCCAAGTAACAAGTGATAGGACAAGAGGAAATGGCCTCAAGTTGCACCAGGGCAGGTTTAGGTTGGATATTAGGAAAAATTTCGTCACTGAAAGGGTAGTCAGGCATTGGAACAGGCTGCCCGGGGAAGTGGTTGAGTCCCCATCCCTGGAAGTATTTAAAAGAGGTGTAGATGTGGTGTTCAGGGACATGGTGTAGTGGTGGACTTGGCAGTGCTAGGTTAATGGTTGGACTCAATGATCTTGAAGGTCTTTTCCAACCTTAATGATTCTATGATTTGATGATTTTGAAACCCTTTTCAAAAGGATTAAAACTTTAGTTTTACATAAGCACAACAGGAAAATAAGAAGTTTAGCTTCTGCGGGGTGGGTGGGGGTTTTGTTGTTTGATTTTGTTTAGGGGTTTTGTGACTTGAAATAGTAAGAATTCTGTTTACATTAGATTCAGATTTGGTTCTTTAAAGCATTTAAACTGCTCTGAATTAATCTAAAAAATAAAAGCATTCACACCACTAGGGAAACCCTGTCAGGGGCACCAGATGATAGACTTGTGCATATTGTTCAAAAGCCATCAGTCTACTTCTAAAAAACACTTCTAAGATCTCCTCTTATGACCAAACTACTATTTTTTTTTCCCCCAGGAGGTCCTTGCAAGAAGCTTTTCTTCTTTCAGGTACAGTTTCCTGTTCACAGAGATTAAAAATGCACTATATTGATAACAAGAACAGGTCTTCTAAGTGCTGTTTAGGCAAGCCCAGACCTGATCACTTCTTAGTCTCTTCTGTGGGTAGTGGCCATAATTGAATGAGTTTGTGATCTCAGTCCAGTTATCAAAGAAATGTATCCTTTTCACATGAAAAAACAGCAGTATTGTCACATCTCCAAGTAACTGCATTAGAGAAGTAAAGCTCTGAATGAAATTGTCAAGTGGAACTTTCTCCTTCTGAGTGTTTTGATACCTTAAATCTGTCCTGTACCCCACAAAATATTTGTTATGAAAAACTGTATTAAAGAATTTCTGTAGAAAACATTGTCAAGTGCCAGTTTGCAGTATTTCTTGTCTATAAAAACTCTTCTTACACAGAAATACTCTTACTATTTTTTATAAACAGATGAAACATTGTTTCTGTATAGCTTGTATGGTAGATAAAACATCGACATATATGCTTGAGCACTGGAAAAACCTGCAACACAATAAGGTTTACAACGCCATCCCACAAACATCTGACTGATGTGAAACGGTTGCAGGCATTTGTCTTAAAACATGAAAAAGGCACGGCTGTAATACAATTAATGCATAATCTTGTCTTTGTAAGTATATTAAATTGTAGTGTACCAGGTAATCTCTATTGTTAATGATAATTCACCTTATTCCTAAAGCTAGCCACACCAGATTAATGATCAAACTATGCTTTCCATTCTGAACAGTCTGCGAATATGCATTTTTCTGTTTCTCTTCTGTTCACGTTGAATTCATTTTTATAAATATATATATCATTAAATCACTGCCTTTTTCAAAATCTTTTTATAAAACTTGAAGAGACCACTCAAAGAGAGGTCTTCTAGGAGGCTGCTTTGGGTATTTATCAATCTAATCTTATGTTTAAAGATCTGTTCACAAAATCCTGCTTGGATTTGGTATACCTTTGCTTTAAAGATATTTAAATTTATTTCAGTTCTCCTGGTTTAGCAACATCACTGCTTGCACTTGAAATTCAAGATTAATTTGGACCAAATATGATTAATATGAAATAAACTAAAACAAACAAACAAACAAAAAAGGTCATCTTTTTGTTTTCTAGAAAATCCCTCCCAAAATGTTTAGGAGCTTTCTCATTGCTTCCCTGATCCAAAAGTCCTAACCCTCACATATTTTTATATTAAAAAATGAGCATCATATTGGCTTGTGTGTCTTCATTTGGATCCTGAAAGACTCTGTTATAAATTTTCAGGACAGATGAGACATTGAAAGAGCAATATTAAAAGCTGAATAGCAGGAAAACAATAGCGGGGATCAAGACTTTCTACAACAGAGGTATCTAGTTGCCTTTTGTGTAATTGATAATTAACCATCTCTTATGTGAAGAAATAAAACGGCTCAACTTAAGAGCAGCTGGAATCCTGTTACGTACTCCATATTTCAGTAAACAATATTTTCATGCTAGCCAAATACAGTCAAATGTCTTTATGGAGAGTATTGTTCATCTTTTTGAATCTCAAAGGAAAAACATTTAATTTTAAAAGTTTAAGTTTATAAAAATATTTAAGTCACATATTGCTTAAATTCTTCTGTTTCTTTCTATTTTTCAGTTTCATAAAAAAGGACGTTAGCAATTTTTAAGGTCTCTGACCAGTAGACCAGGCTATTTTTTAAATCAATATATTAAAAAAAAAAATAGGCTAGGGTTATTATACAATATCTTGATTTATATACTTGGAACTCAAGATCCGTTTTAAAAAACACAGCCAAAAGTAAGAACTGATGCTCTTTACAGCTAATTTCATTGTAACGTTCTATTAAAACACAGGGATTTTTAGCTCCTTAATTTAATAATTACAGCTTTTCTCTTTATGGAAACACAAAATTTTGGAAAAAGAAAACAAATAAAATGAAATTTCATTATACTTTATAGGACTCATTCCAAACACATAACCTTAACACCTTTTCAATTTATTTTTCTTTTTCTTTAGAAGTCAAAGCATATAAAGACTACAGCAAAATTAATAGTTCACTACCGCAAGCTGCTAAACAACTTTGCATTCATTTCAGCGACATTCAGAACTGTGTAGGCATCACTGTGAGCACTGTGGAGATATGGACTGAATGTACAGCAGCTGCCCCTATGACGTTTTCCAGAGCTGAAATTAATTCCTTCTGACTAAGTGTTGACCGTATGAACTGTGACAATCTAGTCAGTAGGACTACTTGCAAGATTATTATATGCATAGCACTTTGAGAGAGCTCTACACTGTTCTAGGGTCTACCAATATATCAGTAAAACAGTAGCCATGGTTTACCTCCTCTCTCCTGTAATATTAGTAATTTATTCTAGATAAGCAGCTTGCTATTACTGAAATCCTAATTAAAGTCCATTGCTATGGTTTTTACTATTGTCTACTTTGTACTTATGTATTTGTACATAACTAGGTATATTAAGTTTATTTTTTAAGGTTTCTTAGAAACATTGCCTATAGCTTACTGACATGTGTAGAGCCAGAAACTGCTGTAAAGGAGCAGCAACAAAACACTTCCTGCTGGCATACTGTAATGGAGTAATCAGAACAAACACCAAGGAAATAAATTATTTTACTCCTGAAGAGACTTGACATTGAAATCACACAACCTTTGATTTTTTTCTCCCTTAAAATAAAGCAAATAAGGCTCCTTGAGTGTCTGTTGTGATGACAGTATTTAAGATGATTTTGGAATATCATTTGCAATATATTTTTGTATTTTCAGCGTTATAGCTTCTTCTGTCTGTAAAGAACTGGTCTCTGGAACTAAAGTTGGAACACACAGAGAAAAGGGTTTGCACATGTCAATTCAATTAAAAAGGTTTTGTCAGCTCCATAAAAAAATGTCTAAAATTTGAAGTAAACTGTATTTAATTGTTTAATTTTGTGAGTGTTCTGAAGTGAAAGCAAAATATCAGTCTTAAATGGTATTATTAAAATAGATGATCTCTCTATTACATGATTTGTGAATATTTATAAGTAAACTTTTTCAAGCTTGACTCATAGTTATAAGCAAATTTATATCATAACTATTTTAAGCATAACTAGAACTTCTCTCTTATTCTTTTTGTAAGAGCAGACTGAATTACTCCATCTCTAATGCCACAGTTTAATTTCTTTTAAAAATACGAAACAGTAAAATTAATACCTTGAATTATTTTTTTTTTAATCACTGTATTATTTCAAGGAAAAATAATCACTTCAGCTCATTATGAAAAGAAGGATGTCATGATATTATCATGTCATCACATGCTAATATTGTCAGCCTGATTCAAATCTACTCCTTCTGTAATACCAATCCTGCTTTCCTAAGGAAGCTTCATTTAAAAGGCTGACCATTATTTCTGTATTCTTACACCCTGGAAATCATATATTGTGTGATTTTTCTGCATACAGTTAGCACTCTTCCGGTACCAGTGATAGAAATTAAATTTAGATCATATATATCCCAGTAGATGTTAAAAAAAAGCTTAGGAACCTGAGTACCTGTTGATAAAGTGTCCATTTTTCTTCAGTAAGTGCCACAACTGACACATTTTGAAGTTTTTATGTACGCATAACTACTGAATACTTTTTGTTATTCATACAAATATCCAAATACATTTTTAAACTTCTTAATCACCTGTTTTCTTTTATATTTCTTTTTATTTTATTAATTTTTGCCATGGCTTAATTGCACCCCTAGCTTTTGTATTACAGGAGAAGGTATAGAAGAAATCATGATACAGAAAATAATACATGGCCAAATTCAAGTAAATCCGTATGAGGTAATATTCACCTTTATGTCTGAACTAACAGTTCTTCATCCTCCAAGGCAATACTGGTGACTGAAGGTAATCCTTTCATACTCAGCATCTTATGGTATGTTACACTTTTTCGTTTCAAGGACTTGTTCATTTTCTTTTTGACTCTTCTTTTTATTGATAATTCATCGGTCCTTTTATATAATTTGTGAAGACCATGCAAAAATGTGACAGCAAATAGCAATGTAAAAATCTGTGAGTAAATGAAAAAAGCTGCCAAAAAGCAATCTGCAATAAAAAAGTTGGTTTGGGAAGCAAATCTGAAAGCAAGAATACCCTTAAATTAGATTTCTAGGCTCACTCACATATTTTAGACCTATAGCACAGCAGAAAGATACCAGTAACGTGGGAAATCTGAGGTTTGGATCAGTTCCTAAATTTTGTTTCTTGCATATCTTGGAGGTCAAAGTACTCACTTTTTTAGGAAGGTACAAAACCATTGGAAATCAATGAAAAGACTTAGACTTCAATGAACCTAAGTTCTGTAGGAGCATCGTGCTCATCACTTGGATTATAGTGAGCTGTCATGCCAGCTGACTCTCACAGTCTCATTATCAGTATTTTGGCTCCATTTCCCCACACTGCTTCTTTTCTTGTTCTCTATTCACTTAAGATGTGTCTCCCACCGTAAAATCCTAACTCACACGTTTTTTTTCATCCCTTTGATAATGCTGTAGACATTCCTAGTGTGAAACAAATAAGTAAATAGCGTTATCCTGGAGTAAAATCATAAAAGGCCTTGCTTTTTTTTTCAGCTTCCCTGGATAGCTTGTTTTGCAGATTGTCCCATAGCCCATTTCTGAAAAATATCAGAGAAGACTAAAGACGTTCAACACAAATGCAATTTCCATGGTAAAATTGTAAGTTTACAATGAAGCTGGTTTATTCACTGGAAATTTCTGTACGTGCATCTTGCGCTGTTTTTCCTGCTTCCTTTACCCTTTGGTTTGCATGACATTGCAGGTAGCTTGATGTATATATTCAAACACATCTCTTCCTTCCAGAAATTGTTTGGTATCTGCTCGCCCTTGTTGCTTATCCCCGCTTGATTTCAGTGATGTCATGAAACACAGTCCGTTGCCATGGCAACAATCAGCGGTGTGTGGCGTGAGCTGCGATGATTACAGGTCTGCACTGCTCCACTGTTTTTTCCAGTCAGTTCACAGAGACATCTTTTGTTTCTCAGTGTATTCCAAGTTGTGTTATTAACACGCTTAACCAATTTTGTGCCTATATAAGCGCCTGTCACTGTAGAAAATACATTCCCCAAAGGGTTTCCCATACACCCTTTTGTGTACATGTGGATACACTGCTCTTGCTAGTACTTATGCCTTTGAGTGGCATTACCTCATATGTGTGGAGAAGGGCAGACAGAAGGGTTAATTTCTGGTGTGAAATAGCACTTAAGTCAATTCTGCTTCCTAGGCCTGGAGGCAAACAGGCCCAAGCAGAAAGAATGGGGCAAGTTGTGAGTAGTTATTAAATGAGGGGGAGAGTGCTGTGCAGGTGGCTTTCCCTTAACAAACATTGTCACAGAAATCCTCTTTTGTTTTTCTTTTCTTTTTAAGAACAAAGGTTGAGCTGTGGTTTACAACCCACATCCGTGTTCTGAAAAAAGAGAATTTCCTGACGGCGGGTCTGCCTGTGGAAGAACTCTGATTCAGCTGCTGGAGACACACAGCCGCGGCTCAGCCTTTCTCACATGGCACGTAGCAAACATTTCTTTTTAAGCTTATTTAGTTACAGTTTGCATCTGGAGGGAACATGGACAGAAAAGCTCATTCTGCTTAATTTTGGGGTCATCAATGCCTCATACCAAAATGTAGCTGCGAGCTCTCACACACAATTTATTAATGTGAAATAAGCTCAGCTAGCATATATCTGCACTTTTGCATTGGGTTAGCAAATTCTTTTGTCAAATTGTTCCCAAATGCTTGCCAAGCACAGTAAAAAAACCATAAAGTTTTCTGCTTGCCAAGTATTTACCTAAATCTCCCTCTCGAAACTTTATGACTATGTTATTGTATGCAGTATCTTTTGGAAAGTTAGGGGAAAAAAAAGAATACAAATTTTCTATCCATTCCTTGTCCTCCATTAAGTGCATAACTGAATTTCCCTTTCCATCCCCAACCCACCCCAAACCCTCATGAGAACTATTGAACAAAACCTGCAGAGGTAAGAAACAAGACACGTGGGAGGAAGTGTTCTGCTATGTGGTGCAGAGGTGCAATACTCCTTGGCAACACTGTCAGGGAAAGTATCTGTGCATGACTTCGTATAAATCCTTCCTGTTTTCAGAGCCGTGGGACTCCAATTGTGTTTAGTTTAGTAAACCCTGTGGTGCAAAAGAGTGGATGCATACCATAAAAGAGTTGGTGTGCTCCTGGAGCACATCTTCCAATTTTTATTGCGACCAAAAGGTTGCAAAAAGTGAGAGTTTGCTCACTTGAGACAAAAGTACAGCAAATGGGGAAATGAGATTCATTTCAGAAATGTTTTTCTCATCTGAATCAAAATTGGACCCTGAATTGAAAGCTGTCCAGGGATGTTACAACCCTTGTTGCTACTGCCTTTCTTTAAATGAAAGCTGTTTTGTTTCTAGTTGGTTTTTAACTAAAAAAACCCAAAGTGTTATGTGCTCACATTCTTTGGATAACACTTGAACAGCCCTGAACCGTGCTTCATTGTATGTTTTGCTCCCATATTTAGATTACAGGCTACCTAGGGGACTTCAAATATTTCAGGGATTTTCTTTGTCCCCAAAGAGAAACTTTAAATATATTTGAAAAAATCATGAAATAATATCTCTAATGCTGCATAAACATTCCTAGCATAGTTTCTTAAAATACTAATTGAAGAAAATGCTTTGCATTAATTTCTTAATTCACCCTTTACTCTCAAAATGGGAGCCTTAGAGAAAGAAACCTGCCTTTTTTAAAAAGCAAGTCAGCCAAACAATTCCTCTACATGTTTTTTCCCCTTCAAAAAAACTACAAGAAGTGGTCATAAATATGTGATGAAATCTGTCAATTAATTTAACCAGTTTGTATTACTGTTTTAAAAATCAGTGACAAAAGGAAGGATTTCTTGCTCCTCTGCTGGAATCAAAGATATTCTTTGGTAAGCAGTGATCTTTCTTTATATCTCTCAGAAAACAACTTATGTTGAGATCACTGTATATTTTAAATTATATAATGGAGTTTATATATATATAAAAATTATTCCTGATTTAACCACTGGCTTTCATTTACTTCTCCAGTCTTTTGTTCTTTGACAGTATGGAGATGAACTGCTATGAGAATTAGAAGTTTAGAAATAACTTCTTAATGTCCAAAGGACAGGAACTTTTCAAGCAATGGTTTTGTTTTTCTTTGGTGAGGAAGGTGAACTGCGTTATTTCCACTAATTCCTTATGCTCCTAGGCATGGGCAAATGTATCCTCCTGGACTTCAGGTGAAGGCTGCTTTCTGTTGTTTATATCCGTCTTCTCTATCTGTTGCTTTTCTAAGACTAGAAATAAAAAAGGAAGAATAAAGAACATCCTTACATATCCTATGGTAAACTGTCCTCTTTCTTCTAAATTTCTGTTCTTCCTTAGTCTCAACAGTATATCAATGTGAATCGTGTGCTTGCATATGGAGAGAGAGAGCAACAGTATTTGTGCATGAGTGTTAGTCATTAATTCATTTGGGATTTTGACACAAAATTGTATCTAGTCACGTATCTAAGAATGTTGATGCCCTAACACGACAATTAATTATACAATAGAATGAAAACATAGAACCATCACTGATTATTTCCCTGTGTAAATGTTTGGCATTTAATCAATGAAATGAGACTATACCAAAACGTAGATACTGGTGTAAATTAGCCTGGTTCTTTCCACTGAATACACATTTTTGTGTTGTGCTTCTCCTTGTCATTTCCAGCACGTCTCCTGTGGGAGCAAAGCAGTTAGTGTTAGTTAGTGAGTTAGTTAGTTAGACCTTTGCAGGCCTCACTAGTGGATAAACATTTGCAGCTAATGGTCTGTCAGCCAGCACAATTTAACTAACAAAGGAGTGGATTATTCGTAAAAGGATGCACTGTCTGGAGCCTCACTATCTGAAAGGTTTCAATTGCTATTGTTATTTACCATATCCTGTGTATCTGACACAGTTTTGGTGAAGAACAGGTTGCATAACCTAAAGGTACATAAGCTCTGTAACTGCCCCATGAGGGCAGAGCTGGCATTGGCAGAGTGTAGGTCTGCTGCCCTGTGCGCTCTCCCACAGCTACAGGAATAAACTGCTTCTGTTCTGACCACATCCCAGTTGCAATTCCAGTTATTTCTGCAACAGCCCCTTGCCACTAAGGAACAAAAAATACCTGTTCAAAATACTAACTGTCTGAGCATAGGTTGATAGCAAGTTGAACTAGCAGGAAGGGGTAATTTCCAAACGCTGGGTAATGCTTCTTTACTGGGTCCACTGATGTGAGGATCGGGTAAACACCTGATGACGTTCATGCACCTGTACCGATGCAAGCGCTCACAAGAGAGCAGAGAAGGCTTTATGCCTGTGCTCTATTTCTTCATTCTCTTAATATCATTTCAAGCAATAGATCATCCACTGGGAAAACAGCATCTAGGAAATTTTGCATGTGTGTTTTGGCTGCAATTAGCTGGAGTTCTAAGTGAGGAGCAAATTACTGTAGTCTATTAGCATAATTAATACACAAACAATACTAGATATTTTGCATTTGAACAGGCATTTTGTCAAGTAGGATAAATGAACAAATACATATCTTTTGTTAAAGTCATGGCTGTCTCCATAATAGTTGTGGCAAGACAGTTTTGCTGTTTGTATTCTGGTTAAGAAAGAATACTGCTCTCAGCATGGAGCAATACCACAGCGCTCCTAGTCACTGCTAAATTCCACTTAAGATTTGCTGAAGTTCTGCTGACCTATATTGTAGCAACACTGAAGTATCTGAGCATTATTACTGTATCAGCTACTTGCTTTTGGGAGGGGAAGATATTGTGCTGATGGTGTAAAAGATTTTTATTTCCATGTCGGAGCTAGCTGAATCCACAGGAGAGAAAGACTTGAAATGTATCATCTGTTCTTCTAATACTGATGCTTTATCTCTTTCAAATGAGGAAAAATGTTAAATGCAAATGGCTGTCTGCATGAAAGATACTATTATACAGCACACTTGGGATTTCCTCAGAGACCTGTATACTATAACTGGGTGCCTCGTGTGATGTTAACTTTTTGACTAAAGTACTGAAATTTTCTCCTGAAGAACAAAGGGTATTGTTTCAGCACATCTGTATATTTCACTGGTTTTTTTATATTTAATTTGTCAACTTCATCTTTATAACCAAAAATTTTTGCATTGATTTTTTGGTTTGTATTTTGTATTTTCTTCTTTCTAGCTTTTTTGTTCTGTTTACAAAACCTGTCTGTATTTCTCTCATATAACTCAAGTAACTGATAGCTGCTAATAAACATTCCCCTTACAAAGAAGTAATGAAATAACCTCTAATCTTGGCTAAAATGATAGAGGTAAAGTAAATAAAAATACTTATAAATTTCTACTTTTAGATATTTTGCCTTTTACTTTTATTTCCTAGAACTTCATCAAGGTAGTACTCCACAGTTAGAGAATTAGTATATCCTGAAGACACTCGGCAAACATATCTCATGCAAAATTGCAATTACGATGCATCATAAATAAATCTAATTGCAAAAGCAGAATCTTCTATCTATACTTTGACTTCAGGGTCCCTTTCAACTTGTTGTTTCTCACATTTGTCAGAGTAATTCCAGTGAGTCTATCAAAAAATAGAGCCATGCTGCAGGTTACACCAATAACCAGACAGTAAGCAGTTCTAGCTGTCTCTCCTTGTTTTGAAATCTGTTCAGCAATTTCCTCTCTGCTGTGAAAGCATCCAGAAAAAGACTCTCTTTTTTCCTTAACTATAATCTAATTCAGCAAGGAACTACATGTTTTTTACCTGTAGAATACATATTCTTATTTTTAATACTTTATGTGTGTTTTCCACCACCAGGTATTAAGTAGCCTTAGATCCTAACGCAAACAGAACTTAAGATGTAGGTTAGAAATTAGACCGTTTTCCTGTGTCTAAGAAGCAAGGCAATCAGCTTTATGGGGTAAGGCAGAAATGTGAACCTAAGTAACTATGATATTTCCACCAGCTGGAATTATTTTTTTCTTCTCATTATTACCAAGAAAAAAAAACAGTTAAACAAAAAACCCCAAACAAAACCAAAAAGCAATCAATTAAAATTCACATTGACTGAAAATTTTTTTCTGGAATGATTTTATATGGATAATTGAAATTTGGTGATATAAAGCCTTTATTTAAGGAAAATAATTAATTTTAAAAAAAGTTAAATATTATGTTTTGAGTTAAACATGCATGAACTAAAATATTTCGCTGAGCTGATCTGGAACACACCATCTCAAGTTAGTTCAGTATAATTTGATTCTACTGTTTTATCTCAATTCTTTCTGTATAGAAGGTATGAGCACTCAGATGAATTCTATGCTCAGGTCCTCATGCTATGTTATGAATATATAATCTAGCTATGAGGAACAGTTAGGAGTTCTGGGTTCTTGAAATCCATGCCACGACCAAAAAATGAAGTTTATTTAAAGAATTTTGTGCCAGTTCACAAACATGTTGCTTCAATATTGAAAATGTTGGAATATTTAGTTTATATGGAAAATATCTTTTTGCACACCTTTTTAGAGGCATACTCCTAAAATACATATTAAAAGTTTAACTTTTCCTCCATGATTCTCATCAGAATAACAATTTGCAATTTTGTTCAGTATTACTTATTTCCAGTCCAGTTAGACCTATTTGTGATGCAAAAATAAGACAGGATTTATGATTTTTTTTGTCCTAACAGTAAAGTACCCAGGGAAGGCAAAGGTTCTACTTATCTAAGCAGAAGAGCTGAACTTGGCTGTTATCTTTTTCAGCTCTACAGCCCCGTTACAATACCAAATAACTATCTTTAGTGAATATAAGTTTGAATCAAAATTGACAATATATGGTAGAACCAATCCTATTAAAGCACTCATAACAAAGCAAAACAAAAACTGCTTCAGCCTTATTTGGCTTAAGCTCTCCCATTAACAAATATATCAGTGTAAGAGATAGATACAGCAGATACAGCCAAGAAGTGGTACAATGGAAGAGCTTTCTGCTCTTTATATGTGACAATCTTGATTAGCTTCTTTTTTAGGATGGACTATAAATTTAAAATAATTTTAAACAAATTTAAAAAGTGAGTTCAGAAGCTTAGCTATAATAATTTAGAAGACAAAGAGGAGTAATAGATAATTCTACAATTAAGCAGAAGTAAACAGATAAAAGTCTGGGCTGTAAAGTTGTCCACGCATTTACATTCTAGCATTTTGTAAACTCAGAATGATAAAACTACATTAGATGTTTTTAAAGTCTTTTAGAAAGAAATAAAGAGGATCACAATTTGAGTTTCAGAGGAAAAAAAAAACAAAACAAAGCAAAAACAAAAATCAAACAACCTTTTAATATGTTTGAGGACTTACTATAATTACATTTTTAATCCACAAGCTAAATATACTTTGTTGTATTTGTAACCTTCCCTAGGACTTGACAAATGGCCACAAAAATGATCAAGGGCAGGAACACCTATCCTATGAAGAAAGGCTGAGAGAGCTGGGTTTCTTCAGTCTAGAGAAGAGAAGGCGCTGGGGAGACCTTATTGTGGCCTTTCAATATATAAAGGGGGCTTATAAGAAAGGTGTAGAAAGACTTTTTACCAGGGCCTGTAGTGACAGGACAAGGGGCAGTGGTTTTAAATTGAGTGTAGATTTAGATTGGACATAAGGAAGAAATTCTTTGAGGGTTGTGAGGCACTGGAACAGGTTGCAGATGCCTCACCCTGGAAGTGTTCAAGGTCAGGTAGGATGGGGCTTTGAGCAACCTGATCTTACAGAAGACAACCCTGCCCATGGCAGCAGGACTGGACTAGATAATCTTTAAAGGTCCTTTCCAACCCAAATCATTCTATGACTCTATGATTTTATTACTTCAATTTTTTTCCAGTAAAGCTTGAGAACAAGAGACGGAGAAATTCCAATAAATGCAAACTTTCTTGAGCTCCTTTTGAACATTCCAGCTGTTATAAATAAAGAATGAATTCACCAAAGTCCGCTCACTGGAATCCAGTGAATGATTACTGGAAGACATAGGATGCTTTGGTTTCAACTTTTTGGTTGTTTGGTTGAGTTTTTTTTAAAGGGACCCTCATTTAGCCTCTTGTACCTTCAATTTTTGCATGCACAGGCTTCTATAGAATTGTATTATGCTACACTGAGTAAACTGAGTAAATAGTTCTGGTTTTACTTAAAACATTTTATTCTTCAATTTGATTGAGAAAGAAGAGCAAATTAAGAGTGAGTGGCTGGTGTCTGGACTAGCTGCATTTCACTCAGACTAAAACCAATAACCTAGAACTGGAGTTCAGATTTTGTATTGGGTTTATATGGCAAGGCTTCGGGGGGGCGAGGGGGAGTGTGTGCAGGGATGGCTTCTGTGAGAAGAGACCAGGGCTGCTCCCATGTCAGAAACAGCCAATTCCAGCTAGCTCCAAAACAGACCCACCACTGGCCAAATGCTGAGCTCATCAGCAACACTGGCGGAGCCTCTTTGATGACATTTTTAAGAAAGGGTAAAAAAATGCTGCACAGCCACTGTGAGAGAGAGGAATGAGAAAAGTGAGAGAAACAGCCCTGCAGACACTAAGGTGAGAGAAGGAGGAGGGAGAGGGGATGGTCCAGGCACCCGAGCAGAGATACCCCTGCAGCTGCAGCTCCTGGACAGACCATGGTGGAGCAGGCATTTCCTTGCAGCTCATAGAGAGACCACGTCGAAGAAGATACCACACTTCATCCAGTGGAGAGACCATGCTGGAGCAGGTGGATATGCTCTGAAGGAAACTGCAGACCATGGAGAGTGCTTACAGGAGCAGGCTCCTGGCAGGAACTGCAGCCCATGGAGAGGAGCCCACACAGAAACAGGTTTTCTGGCAGGGCCCATGGGGGACCCATGCTGCAGCAGTTGATTCCTGAAGGACTGCACCCCATGGAAAGGACCAATACTGGTGCAGTTCATGAAGAAGTGCAGCCCATGGGAAGGACCCATGTTGGAGAAGTTCATGAAGGACTGTATCCCGTGGGAGGGACACCATGCTGGAGCAGGGGAACCACCTCAGGGAGGGGGAGAAGGGGGTAGAAGAGTCAGGAGTGGAGTTGAGCTTGAGAGGATAGTTTTGGGGGGAAGGTGGTTTTATGTATTTTTTGTTTCTCATTATCTTGCTCTATTTTTAATTGACAATCAATTAATCTTCCCCAAGGCTAGTCTGTTTTGCCCATGACAGTAACTGGTGAGTGATCTTTCTGTCCTTATCTTAACCCATGAATTTTTCATTTCCCTGTCCTGCTGAGGAAGGGGTTGAGAGAGCAGCTTGGTGGGCATCTGGCAGACAGCCAAGGTTAACCCATCACAGATTTACACAAGAGAATAGAGGTGAATAATTATTGCATACCTAAAGTGTGTGTCTGGCTTGTATTTTGCGTTTGCAGTGTTCATATTGGTACTTCTTTCTGAAGATCTAGTTATGCTGGAAAAGGGTTATGTTGCATCTTTTCAGTCTTTTGCAAAACTATTTTAGAATAATATTTATTTTGGTATTGGTTTGGTTCATTCACAAATCCTTACTCTTTCCATTAAAACTTCATAAATTATTTTCATTACTTACAGGTTTGTAAGCTTCAATAATGCAGTCAGTATGACAGAAGAAGCCCCTTCTTAAGCGATGAAAAATTAATCAATCTCCTGATCACTGGATTGAAATATTGCAAATTCTCAGATAGTTTATAGTCTGGGTTTCAATCTTCCTCATTTTTCTTTTAGTATTCTCCATTCCCACCCAGACATTAATGTGTTTGGCAATCATTATTATTTCCATCTTACCTAAGAAGATTTGAAACTTTGGTTCTGCAACAGCTCACACTCCCACATCCAGCTATTCTCTGCTGAGGAATTGGTTCTGCTGCCTCATACCCGTCTCAGTCCTTTCCTGGGTTTCATTCCACATCTGCCCCATAATCCCAGGGTGATACATTCTGCCTCTCCTGACCTTTTTCCTCTCCTAATATTCTCCACTCACTTCTGGAGGGACCAGAAGGACAGAGAAGCAATGTCCCCCTCCTCTTCCCCCAAGCCTCTGCACTGCAGGGAGAGCAGGGGAAGCATGTCCCCAGCGTGGAAGTGAGTGGAGAGAATGGGAGAGCTGCTAGGCTCATTACAGTCCCTTTTCTCAGCTTGTAAGAGCAGCACTAGGTTGTTAAGCTGGAGTTCATTCTGCTTGCCAAACAACTCTAATCAGATGCCTCCACCTTGAGAGGTAGTAAACTGGGACTGAAAGTTAACCTAAGGAGTTGCCTTCCTCCTTCCCAGTCATTATTGATGATTTGTTCACAGTTCCCACAGGAATGCAGGTTTTCTTTTCAAAGTTTGCTCACATGAACAGGAGGTAACTTACATTAGACATAACGAAAAACTGCATAGTTTTTCTAGGTGATAAATCATTTCTGGGATGTTTTGTCCTAAGAACAAGTACCAGTTGACTATTAAGATACTAAAACACAGAAAGTATATAGAATTTTCTTTTAAATATTCGGTGCTGATGGCACCACTGTTGTCAATCTATGTTTAAACACTTAGTCACATTACATGAAGTGATCACTAAGTCAGACAAGGGAAAGTTGTCTTGTACTAAAATGCTGGACTGTTAGCTGTTTGTCTCTATTTTTTCATTCTTAGCTGGTGCCCACCACAATAGACACGATTGTGGAAGAACTGGGGTGTAGGTCAGCTCTGCTACAGCAATTTCTATTCCTGCTTACCTCCTGCCTTTTGCTATCAAAAGCTAGAAGCTGTAAATGCATTAGCTGAAGGCCAGATCTTGGGGACATGTATTTGAAAATTAATAACAGTAATGAGGATGATATACTGAAAAGGGACTTCGGGATGTTTGGAAAGCAATAATAAAGGCCAAGTGAATTCAGAAAGCCAACTATTAAAATGTTTTCAGAAGGAAAAGAAATTCAAGTTAGAAGAGCCATTTTTAATAAAAATATCACTTACAGGAAAAAAATTGTATGCACTAATGGAAGCTCAGTATGAACTTAATCCTTAGACTGAAAGGGTGGAAAACATAAGAACTTGTGGCTTGTCCTATTATGAGAGACAGTTAATGTGGCCATTCTGGAGACATGTCCACAGCATGCTAATCATTGGCCATCTGTCAGAAGAAAGAATAACACCTTCTTCTTATGTCGTGGTTTAACCCCAGCCAGCAACTAAGCACCACGCAGCCGCTTGCTCACTCCCCCCCAGTGGGATGGGGGAGAGAATCAGAAGGGTAAAAGGGAGAAAACTCGCGGGTTGAGATAAGAACGGTTTAATAATTGAAGCAAAATAAATTAGAACAGTTAAATAGGCAAAGCAAAAACCGTGCACGCAAACAAAACAGAACAAGGAATTCATTCACTACTTCCCATGGGCAGGCAGGTGTTCAGCCATCCCCAGGAAAGCAGGGCTCCATCACGCGTAATGGTTACTTGAGAAGACAAACGCCATCATGCCCAATGTCCCCCCTTCCTTCTTCTTCCCCCAGCTTATATACTGAGCATGATGTCATATGGTATGGAATAGCCCTTGGGCCAGTCTGGGTCAGCACTCCCCCTGGCTGTGCCCCCTCCCGGCTTCTTGTGCACCCGGCAGAGCAGGGGAAGCTGAAAAGTCCTTGACCAGTGCGAGCGCCACTTAGCACCTATTTAGAGACAGCTTAGCACTACTTAGCAAGAACCAAAGCATCAGTGTATCATCGATATTGTTCTCATCCTAAACCCAAAACACAGCCCCATATCGGCTACCAAGACGAAAATTAACTCTATCCCAGCTGAAACCAGGACATCTTATTAAAAAAAGGAGGGGAGAAAAAGGAAAAATGATATTTTTCTATTGTGTGTTAATGTTGCACTATCTCTAAGGATTTTAAAGTTTTTCTGAGAAAACTCAAGCTCCCAGGACTTTAAGGATTCAGACTGGCAAAGCTGATTGAGGACTTGTAGAAAAAAAGCACAGAAGTCATAAAATTAATTAAAAAATGAATAAACATTGCAACCACAGGCAATGACTTGTCTTTCGAGACCAGACAGGAATTATTTCTCTCCCTTGTTGCATAACTTGATTTTTGCATTTTTATCTGTTGATTTGGAAGTACTAGAAATGTGATATAAAATTGGGCAGTTAGATGATGACCTAGGACCCTAGATATAAATTAATATCTTTCAAGTATTTTTTTAATGTCTCTTGCTAAAAGAGTTGGGATCCTATCAACTCTACTGCATGTTACTTTCCTACATGGGTGTTGGTGGTCACCAGAAGATACTTCTTCTGATTCCTATGATATCAAATCATCCTAGACCATAAGGTTTCTTCAGATTCATTGGAAAAGCATGCTGGGGAGTGGGGCACTTGTAGGGCTGTTCAAATAGCTTAACATTCAAATATGCTTAACATATCCCTGTGTGACAAATGGCTTGATATTAACCAGTAATCTTGAAAATCACCCTTAAATCAAGTGAGCTAAGGTAAAATATAAGTGAAGGTATTAATTTACCACATCCAAAATAATAATCAAATTTAGACATATACATTAAGATAAAAGTGAAGCAATTAAAAAAAAAAAAAAGGCTCGTTATTCACTTTAAGCCAAAATTATGTTTAGAATGTCTCTTTCTTGATTCACACGGATTTTCTTTTCACAAATGCCTGGCACTGCTCAGATAATAGCATTCATTGCTGAAGCATACTGGTTTTACAAACTATTTCTGGCTTCTTCTCAGGGTCATCCAGAGGTTCTACTCAAATTTGGTGTTTCACCATCAAAACATACTCCAGCCACCAGTAAAACCCTTCAGTGTCTTCCTCTGCTGACACAGACTACAGTTTCATATCATGTTTCTTTCTGCAGCATACTGCCCAACTGCCATAATCTTCTCCAGCCAGTTATTCCCACACACATGGCACCATCCCTGATTTTTCCTGGCTCTCACTGGTTGAGGCTGGACACAACAGATGCCATCCCCTTTGAAAAACGGTAGATCTGGAGGGGTGGAGTTTGCAAGGGTAATTTTCAATGTTTGCTGTAGCATGGGAAGCAATGATTCCCTACAATTTTGATGCTGTGATTTTATGAAGTAGCTGCCACTCTACGAATCCCAATCAGAGATCAGGAGGGGATTTTTGGCCTAGGTCAGATTGACAGGATGACCAGAAAAGATTTTGTTCATCACTGTAGCAAGTAGTCTGCTTTTCAGCGTTGTCTAACAGCCTTTACTAAAACTGTCCTCAGCTTTGACCTCTCGTTCCTAGATTTACGTCTCCTTCATATCCTTAGAACTGTAAGGACAGATCCAGCTGAATTTTTTTGGTGCTTTTTCTGTTGAAAAAAAAATGAAACTGCAGCTGAATTTTGCAAGTCAAAGGAATGTAGGATATTGAGGATCTTGATCTGTACTTTTCACTTCTTGTGGTCAGTATGGTTCTGGATTATGACCTATTGCTATACTTCCTAAATGTGTTTTAGAGGTAATAAGAAGCCTTTGGTAGCCTATGTTGTATTCAGCTAGCTTTATGTGTGTTCCCATGAACTAAACTTCTACACCATTGTTGTGTGCAACAGTTGAGAGTGGATTTGACAGTCCAGGAGTTTCATTCCATTTCTAAAGCTGAATGAATGTAACTGAGGTTTGTAGGTGGCAGTCTTCCCAGGACAGATGGACAACATCTGTCATTTACACTAGAAGCTGGTTTGGGTCTGGAGTGCAGGATACCATTTTTGTTGATAGTTAATATTTGCCTAGGCACTATAGACTGAAGGTTTATATTGTGCACGACACTATCGACTTGAAAAGACATATTTGGAAATAGTGTTTGGGAATTCTGCTGAGTATGGAGTAAATATAAATAAATGAGGAGAGGAAAAGATTCAGATCGCTTTAATTTAAACTATGTTTTGGAAAAATGTGAGGGCCATATATGTGTGATAAATTGGTTTATTTTACATATTATATCTTGCACTTATAAAGGATCATATATTGATATCTACTTAGCTTTTCACTAACAGAGATTATATGAAAGTCTCTGAACACTGAAGAAGAGCATTAAAAAGGAAGGCAAATGTGCAGTAAGACCTATCAATATAATATTGCAGTATAATATTGCAGTGATAAATATTAACTCATTGCCTCAGGACTATGAAGTATTCTCAATTATTTCAGCACAAGGGCTTTGTACTTATTTAATAATTTACGTCTATGCACGTTGGTTTGAACAAGAGAAGATTACAACCATAGCATCTAACTACTCCTTTATATTGAATTTATAGTTGCACAACACCTGCAATAAAGCTGGGAAGAAAATGAGACTGAGACAGAGGAAGAGGAACCATATGTGGAAGGGTATAGTACAGGGAAAGTGGTCGACATTGATGCAGAGGCATATGGCTGGACAAGGAGACAGGAAGAGACAGCTTAATTTTGCTGTATAAGGAGAGAAGAGACATGAATTTGCCTAGGTTTTGTTTAGTAATAAGTCCACATGTGAAAATGTCAGTGTCATTAAGAAACAACATGAAGTATATGGAAAGAGGTGCAGCTGAGCTGAACAGACTATTCCAAGACTCCTGATTCTTGATTTTTCAATTCTATCCTTTGCTACCTCAGACACACCCAAAAATCTATAGAAAAGGAATATGTGTCATTTCTTTTTAGCATAGTAGCCGCACCAACAACATGCTGAGGAAATCAAAGAGGCAATGAGAACAGGAAGCACAATATCAGCAGAGGATTTAACTTACCTTGCTACAGATTGGAGAAAGGTGGCACTGAAGCACGATGCTAAGGCTGAAGTTTTAGATACACATCATGACTCCTTCGTGAAGATAACAAAAAGAGAAATCCAGCATAGCTGTACACATTTTTCAAAAGAGGAACCACAAGAAAATGAGGAAACTAGCAGGAGCAGTCACAAAATAAATATTTGAAAGTAGCATGGAAACCATATTGGAGGGGTAGAGCAAAAGCATACCACCTGTCAAAAAAGACTTGAGAAATGACAAAAAGAAACAGCTAAACAGAAATGTAAAGGAAGCTAATAAATTAAGAGGACATTTTTCCAAAAAATTAATTTGTGTCCAAGAAAATATCATAAACTCCAATGGGCACAGTGTAAAAGCACAGCAAGATGGATCACAAAAACATCTGAAGAACAACTTGGAAAGGTTCAAAAACTGATACTACACATTTTTTCATATACAACAGAAAGAGGAAGCTTTCCAGAGAATCTGCAGAGTTAATAGAACAACTGAAATATAAAAAGAATGTCCTAAGTAGATAAAGGTTATAACATTGATTTTTCTTTTTTTTTTTTTTTTTTTTCCATCGGTGTTAACTATGGAGGAGTTTGAAGTGTAGAAGCAGGGATTCTCCTTTTCAGAGTATGTGTCAGAGGCTTTGTCTAAAATTGAAGTATTGGCAGAAAAGGTTATGGATCAAGGAGGCGATGTGAGCAATAACAAATCACCAGGAACAGATGGCTTCTGCCCCAGAGTTCTGAGAGAACTCGAGTGTGAAATAGCCAAACTAGAAACTGTGGTGTGTAGAAAACTGACTCAGTGTCAGAGGACTGGAAAGTGGTTAAAACAATGCCAATTTTTAAAGAAGAGCTTCAGGGGAACTATGGATGAATAAAGACTGGAATTAAGGGACATATCGATAAATATGAGATGTCACAAACCTACTAGAGTTCTTTGAAAAGTTTAACATGCATTTAGATAAACGAGATCTGATTACCATTCCTTTGGATTTGCAGAGCGCTTTCACTCATGTACCTCACCAAAGGTTTTTAAGAAAACTAAACAGGGAAAGTACTTGTAAGGATAAAGGTTAATCAAAAAACAGGAAATAGAAGACAGGAGTAAATGAACAACCGTCCTTGTAGTGGAAAACAGTTCACTGCAGAAGCTTCATAGATACGTATGCTGCATTCTTTGGTGCTCAAAATACTCGCATGTATTCTGGAAAAGGGAGGTGAATACTGAAAAGACAGAAGTTGCTGGTTCTGTTAAATTATTCAGGGTAGTAAAGATGATGTCCAGCTGTGAAAAACTGCAGAAAGTTAATAACTAGGAGCTGATATGACAGCTGAAAGGCAGTGTAGACAACTGTAAGTTAAGTCAAAATCCCTGCCTGAACTACTTCCCTTCCAAGATCCAAATCCTATCCTGCAGCAGGAAGAATGCAGCATAGGTTAGAAAATCACCTCCCTGATTCTCCACCTCCCAGATTCTCAATTTTCGTACCCCATATGTGTACTGTAGCTATCTTGAAACAGCTGTAAAATAAATGTACTGGACCTCGTCCCTATTCACATGGTAGAAAAAGAACAAAACTTAAAAAGGAGGAACAAGCACTTAAACCAAAGTCTGCCTGTGAAAATGTGTGGATGATTTGGTCTTTTCCTTCCAGTCCTTCATTCATGGCAGTTGCAAACATGACTCACTTTATTGTGACTGTGTTAGGATCCAACCATGATCAGTATATTTTTATGATGGTTAAAATGCAACTCTGAAAAATTTTTCATTTTTTTTCTTCCTAACATCTGAAGTGGAGAGTTAAATGACAGACAGGGATAAATTACTTGCTTTTCATATATGGAAGCTCTTAATTGCTGTGTGGTGTGGTTAAAGGCAGAGAGAACACAGTGTCAAATTACTTTGCTTTACTGATTGGAACTCAAGCTCTGTGAAAAGGCTGCAGAAGCAAAATGCCATGGGGGACAGGGAGACAGGAATGACCATCAGGTATAAAATTAAAGTGGGAGTATTATGCATTGACTGTGAAATTTCTGAAATAAATTACTGTATGGATAATGTTCCATACCTATTTTTAAAGCAACATGGAAACTGATGATGTAAGACATTGACACCAAATGCACTGCTCAGGTGAAAACATTACACCAACCTGAGAATTTTATTTTAGCTGCCATGCATTTATTCAAAACCACTACAGTGTCAAATATTCACCTGTGTTCAGACATGATCTTTTCCCTTCTTAAGCTTAAAATGAAAGAGAGTCCTTAGATACAAGTATATCAGTAGCGTTAAAAATACAGTCCTTGGTCAGAACTGCTTTCACCTACATTTTTGTTCTGTGCTATTATTAAGCTTCATGAGCTCCACAGTTAGGTGTCTGTTCTGAAATTGGATGATCTTTTTGTTGGCTGTTGGCAAAAGACAAGACGGATGGAAATATCAGTCAAAGTAGACAATTATGTGTGTGTGAATGAGGATACGTGTATGTGTCTATAGAAAGTATTTAATACATGCCAAGCGCATCATATTTTCCAATTTTCATTGCAATTTATGGGAATTAATAGTCCATTTAGTATGACAAAAGTCAGTGGTTGATACAACAGAACAGTTCTCAAGACAGTGGACTCTTAGTATAAGTAAACCTTATTTCTTAAGCATTAATTTCAGCCAACTTCTTTGGTGGACTTCTTCATTCAATATGCAGTTTAAAGACATTTTGTTGGGCAATGAAGAAGGTTGAAGAACTGCCAGTCATGTTAAGTTGCCCAATTTTCATTAGTCTTTTAAAATTATTTTGATGGAATCTAATGGTGCAAATAAATCTGTCCTAATGTTCCTACTTGTTTATGGTATAAGTTCAGGATTAAACTTAGTTGGATTACCAGGAGCTATTAACTGTGGAGAAAATACTCTGAATATTCTGACCTTTCACATTTTTATAGTATCCACATTTAACAGTACCAATGGTGCCTCTCAATAGAGAAGTATTGCATACTTTTTTTTATGGTTTAAGACAAAAATCTCTTTTGAAGGTTTAAATCTGAAAGTGTATAATAGACTAACATGATACAGAAAAATGTGCAAGACAATTATAACTGAATAAAGCAGCGTATCAGCCCATATCACCCCTAGTGATAATCAGTCTAGAAATAATGCTGAACAGAACAAATACAGCTTTTCCTTGATTGATCTTTAGTATTTCTGATTAACTCAAAATTGACTTTGCTTTTATGCCAGCCTAGCACTGTGAAATGGAGGTGTAACTGGGCAATGTGCCATGTTACTCAGAATTGAAACACTGTTTATACAAAAGGAAGAATCAAGTCCAGGAGATGAGGCAAGATGTTGCATTTAGCTTATTTTATGATTATTAAACTAGTGCTAACTAAAACTGATCTTGTTGGGAGAGAGGGATGTGATAATGTTTTCACTTTTAAAAAGAAGAGCTGAAAGTAATGGCATACAGAGGCTTTCCGCTGTTTCTTATCCTTTCAAATCCAATTAATGAAGCTATTAGGAGACAAGTTAAAACAAGTAAAGAGGTTAGTCTTCATGCAACATTTAGCAAACTTTCCAGAGGTTGTTGTAAAAATAAGAAGATTACATTAGTTCTAAAGACTGGTTCATGGGAAGAAGAATCCTATCAGGGCCCTGAATTCATGACACTTAAAAGTTGGAAGGTATTAAGAGGAAATACCTTGTATACTTGCCCTGTTTCTACACATTCCTAAGCATTAGTACATGCCAACTCTGTCTAATTGTTTTCTCTTGCAGATGAATAGCAGATATGTTTCTAATATATTCTCAGACCTTTCCCTGAGAATGAGGTTAATCGAAGATATTAAGGGGGGGGGGGGGGGGGGGGAAGTGTACAAGACAACAAGCTGGGGGGAAAGGGCCAATGGGAGGCACAGAATGAACTGAAGGCCAAAGGCTCAAAAGTGGAAGACTGAGGAACTCAAAAGATTAACCTGAAAAACAGACAACCCCCAGCAGCACCCCCGGCTCCCTGAAAAGAGTCCAAGAAGGTGGCTGATGGGCACAGCTGGAAGGAAGATTCTGAGATGGAAGAACCGTTGATCTGACCCATTTTTATGTAGCCTGCTGAAGTGTGTTATGAGTTTATATTGTTCAGCACTCTCTGTTATCTGTGTGTAACTCAAAATAGATCCCAGTGGGAGAGTACTTACATTGACAAAGACAAAGTGTCTGTGTTGACAGATTCAGCAGTGGGGCTGCAGGCTGAATGGGCTATGACAGTAAAGGTGATTTTAGTTGTCCACATCAGAACAGAATCTTCTTTCTTAGAAAAGAGATTAATGATGTATAGAACTCTGAAGGTAAGGTAGATGTGAAGAGGTTTTCGTTGGTTATCCAGGTACCCACTACAAGTGGTTGATATGCCTAGCTACATAGCTTTCGGCTTTTTTTGATTGTTTGGATTTTTTACAGAACAGTAAGTAGAAGTTTTGCACTGACTCAGAGAGGTCAGTTCATTTTAACTTACTTCTATGAAGAATGTGTGAAATATCCAAGATAGTAAAAAAAGGATGGAGCCAGATATTCCACTGGTGTGAATAAGCCTTACTTTAATTTACACCATTGAGGTCTTTGATCTTACAATATCATTAGGTAGCTGCAAACTGTCTTTTTTAAAGATTACACTTTTTTATCTTAAAACACTTAGACAGTAAAGATATTCTTATGGATTTGTTTCATTTGCTGAACACACACGCAATAAGGCGGTCGATTTGTCACGAATTAGGTGCATTTTCTAACATTACTTTTCTTAGTTTCTAGTATTCTTTTTTTTTTTTTTCTACAATAAGTGTATTCAGTACCAGAAAGCTTATAATTGCAAAGGCATATAATAATGAAAGCATTGCAAGCTTAGCTGCTTTACTGGTAGGGTAGGGATGATTTGTGCTACAAAATCTTCAAACTTAATTTATTTTCGGTAGTCATTCTGTTCATTTTCTTCATCTATGGTTTATGTGTTGTCAGCCACAAGAAAAAATAAAGCTACTTTCAGTTACACAGGCATATGCTGTTGCATATAATGGAGGTGCAAATGCTAAACATATCATATCTAGTTCAGGAGCAGGATCCAAATGCTATTCTTCCATGATTCAGTTGAAATAGGACATCCAGTTAATTAATAGCAAGTAATTAAGATTCTTTTTTTTCCCATATTGATCATGACATTCTTTTGATACTGGCATCAAATGAACCTGAGGTTGAAGAATCAAAAGGATTACTAAAGAACTACACTGAAACAAATTCTTGCACAATAATAAGATGTACAGAATAAAAACTCAACTAACATGTTTATTCAAAAAATCAGAGTTAACAGCCATAACAAAACTTTTTGTCTAGAAACTTTCAACAACATTAATCTCAAAATTTTACTGAAACAGTCTTGTAGAACTCTGCTATTGGCGTACCTAGCAAGAGTAAGTTGTTTTGGTTGGGTCATTTTTGGGTTTGCTTGGCAGATTTAGCACTTGTTTATAGACTGTTGGAAATTTTCTGAAAGGTGTTCATGAAGATGGCAATGAAAGAACTTTGTCACTGACTCCCCATAGCTGGGATTTCATCCAGCAATAACTTTAGCTCGTCCTTTTTCCCCACTGTAGGATTATTTCATAAAATATTTTCTATTGGGCTTGCTTGAGTTTCTTCACGTAATGGGCCGTTCTACAGTCTGACAGAAATAGCTGTGGTAAGGATTTCTTTAATCTCAAAATCTAGCTAATAATCGTTAGCATTTGGACTAGTTACTTCATTCAGGAACTGCATAATTTACAATCATTTTTTTTATTAATGTACAATGATACTTTAAAATGCATTCTTACTTTTCATTCCATTTTTATTAGTCTCTAACTTGAAGGGAACTGCAGATAAGCTACAATCAGCTCACTTGAACAAGTTTATAAGCAGGGTTGAAAGTAACAATTACAGATGAGAGACCTAGGAGCTTGATTCTGCACCGTTGGAACCACTGAGCTTTTGGCTTTGGATCAAGCACCAAATTTATATTTAGTGTCAAGGAGCAAAATGTAGAGAGAGTTGCTGGAAGAATTTAAAATAGAAATTAAAAGTAAAATAAAATGGCACTCTAATCTACCAAATCTAAAACACTGTGCATATGTAATCAAACTTTGCACCACAATCAGTGTAGATTTTTTAGGGGCTGTGATTTCTTCTTACTATGTATAGGATGGGTGAACTTCCCTTCTGTTGCAGATTTTAATCCGTCTTTCATGGTGTTTACAGGTTTGACACCAGTTACTATGAGTCGAGGTGTCCCACAATGACCATACATAAATGCAAATTCAAATACCACCTGTTGATTTCCAGTTTCTTTCTTCCATTTTCTACATTCCTCCTATCACTCAATCAGAGTGTGTTGCTGAGAGATTTCAGTTTAAATATGTGATATACTTCACTCCTTGGCCATTGCCTCCCTCTTGTTTTTTTCAGTATTACTATCTCCTCCCAAGCATGTTTCCTTTCCCTTTTTTTCTCCTTATGGCTAGTTCCTTGTTTTATTAATTTTAACCATAATTCAAACCTTTCTGGCTCCTATCATATTTTATTTATTTGAAAAACCCAGAATGAAAAAATAATCCATTTAGCCTCTGTTAGAAAGTCTTCCATCTCAGTCCACCATTCTATATCATTACACTTTGTATTGAACTATCAACAAGATTTCTGTATTTTCATGATATAATGATACAATGATACAATGACACAAACTGGTCTCAGTCAAATTGGTGAGGTGATATTCTCTAATATTTCAATAAGATTTGAATAGTCTGAGGCATTGCTTTCATTCAGTGTCTTCTGTAATCAGTTGAAGGAGAAATTATTTACCCATCAATTAATTTATAAAACCATGCATTTAGTTACTTAGAGTTTAGTTTCTTCCTTCTGTCCTGATTGTCTCAAATCACTTATACTTAATTTTATTGCCATGATCATTTTCATAAGAAGTCTTTAGTCGTAATATGCCATGAAAAAATTGTCAGAAACCAGAATATTTCAGGAGAAGGACACAATAAATTTACCTTCTACTAACCACTAAAAGCAGTCTTTCTTTTGGTAAAGACTGATGCAGCAGTTACTTTCCCCTCTCATTTAGTCTCCAGTCCTCTTTCAGATTCCTCTGTCACCAATATTCTTATACAAACCAATATATGTTCGGCATTTTAATAAAACCATACCCCTTGTCCTATTTTAATTGTATTATTTTCTAGGAATTTCTTCTACAATCTGTGGAAAAAAAGTGGGGTTTGGTTTTGTTTTGGGTAGTTTTTACAATGAACATTGAGAAGAAACACTGGCCCTTCAGAATGTAGTTAAGTTTGTCTTTCATCATGTAGTTTGAATTTAAATGTCTTTTTTGTCCTTCAGTTTTATTATGAGGAGTCTTTTCAATACTATTTCCCTTTCACAATTAGTGGACTTTTACTGGATTTTGATTGATATGTGCTTTGAAATGTTAATATAGTTCATTATTTATTTTCATATTTTTAATATAACTTAAAAATGTATATAGGATATTTACTTATTTATGTACTTGCAAAGGAGGTACTCACCTCCTATTCTTCTTGTTTTTTATAATAATGTTGATCAATTGAAAACTCCCTTGTTTTTTCAATATGTTCTTATCTACCTAAAGTAATTTGCAATATGTTTCTGAAAACTGTACTTTCCAGAGATGTGACATATCCTACGTAATGCTTTGGAACAGACTGAACTGGCTACATAAAAATTTATTCTATGCTTTCTAAACGTTTTTGTTTAAACCACATTTGAATTTCACATATGGAGGATCACCATGTTAGATCTATTGGGCAAAATAAAACTGTTAAACTGAGAAGTCTATTTTTATGACAAAAAGATGGAATCTGATGCATAATGAAGGAAAGATGTGTGCAAGAAACGTACTCTGTTTACTGAGTCAACATAGCGACAGGGTGGGAATGAGCTTATTTCAATGTAATTTTAATTTAATTGTTCCTTTCAGTGGAAACAAATTCCTGAAATAATGTGATGCATCTGTGAAAAAGGCAAATCCAATCCTAAGATGCTTCAGGCAAAACATTTCCAAGAGAAGTAAGGAAGTATTAGTGCCATTGTATAAGGTCCCACTTCAAACTCGTGTGGAAAACTGTAAAGTTCTAGTAGGCCATATTCAAGAAAAAATTACCAAAATGGGAAGAGGTACACAGCAGGGCAACGGTGAACATCAGGGGAATGGAGAGCCTGTACCTGGAGAGGATTCTGGTAGAAGAGCACAGCTTGTTTGTATGAGCAAAATAAAGGTTGAAAAGGGGTATGATTACTGTCTTGCAATACATCATAAGGGAAGCTCTTAGGAAAGAGAGGAGCTGATAAAGCTAAATATCATTGTTGGCACAAACACAAATGGGAATGGACTGGCTATAATGAAATTTAGCACAGATATTGCAAGATGCCTGACCATCAGAATAAAGAAGTTCTGAAAAAGGTCTCAGATCAGAGAAAAAGGTCCAAAAATCTATTTTTAAGAGGGTGTTTAATCAGTATTTTGAAGGGACTTAGCTGGATGTATGATTGCAGGGTCTTAGTGTGTTGCCTGACTGCTAAATATGCTTGCCTGTATCATCATAGCATCATACAAAAAACCAAAATGCTAAGATAACTGTCAGTTTCAATATAATATTTTGAGTGATTCTCTTTGAGCTACTCTGATTTTGAATGGTTCTCTTTTACTTACGACTGATGTATTTTGTGCTGGTTTTGATTCTGAAGAAACCTAAGAATACCTTTCACTTGCTTTTAATGATCAGCATTTTCTTTAAACTCTCATTCTAGTTGTGCCTTATAAGATGTGCTAGTTTATGTGACAGATGCACTCGACCCCTTGACCAGACTGGAAGTTGTTCGATGCAGGCTCCGAAAGAGATAAAGCCTTGAGCTGTAGCCATTTACCACCATTCATCCCTGCAGGTTTTTGTTCCCTTCTGCCCATATGCTGAACTAAGGGGAAGAATATAAAATTTCAGAAAAGGTGTGGAATTTCCTCAAGTGGACACACAGATTACCATTTTTGATGAACAATATTATGCTCAGTTTTAATCCCAAATTCATTACATATTGAAATCCAGAGGGTGCATAACCAAGCAGCAGCCAAAGGGCAGGTTCCTGAAAAAATTATTGCATTTCCAATAGTGATAAGTATCCATCATTTTACACTGAAATCAGGATTATATTTTGGATATTGTCATTTTGTAGTGAGTAGCTGCTGGTTTAAATCTATATACTAAAAGACAAACCATGTGAGGTCTGAGATGTAGTTGCAAGGTTTCCTCTAGTGCCATCAATTTTCCACTGCATAATCAAATTGTCAGTAAAATGGCAAGTAAATGAGTAGGAAGGATCCATATGTTTAACAAATAGTGTTAAGATTTTGATTTTGAGCTATTTCCAGTGCACTTTGTTCATCAACTAATAAAAAGCACTTTTGGAAGAGAAACACAGATAAATTCACTCAGTTTTGAAGTGAATATCATAATGCACACGATTATCTTCAGAATTGTTTAGAGACTTGCATTAGCGAGTACACTGAATGTATCTGGTTTAAATCAAGTATCCTAGGCCTTTCATATACACATCACCAGAACAGAAGTAGGGGGAGGTCAGCATTCTGTTGTGCCTTTCTTTCTGTTCAGCACACTGCAAATACCAAGGAAACAGGGATTCCAGAGGCCAAACATACTGTTGATGTAGATATCAGATATGAAGACAAAATCTGTCAGATATATTTTCAGCTCTTCCATAAAGCTCAGTGCCTGAGCTCAGTCAGATATCATAGGAATGCTTCATCACCCAAAATCTTGCTTTTCTAAAATAGCTGAGGCATGTTCGGAAACTTCAGCAGAGAGAATACAGATAACTGAAATAAAATACCATTAATAGTTTCTGAGAAGTGCAAAGGCACAGAATAAGTAAAAACCCATTTAAAGCTCCCCTACCAAAAGAATACAACATAAATACTTTCAAGAAACTGCATTTTGTCTGGTACCAGTCTCTCAATTTGAGATGACGATGACTCTCAATTTGAGACGTTGAGATGCTGGAGCATGCCCAAAGAAAGGCAACAAAGCTGGTGAAGGGTCTAAAGAACAAGTCATACAAGGAGCAGCTGAGGGAACTGGGGTTGTTTAGTCTGGAGAAGAGGAGGCTGAGGGGAGACCTTATCGCTCTCTACAACTACCTGAAAGGAGGCTGTAGCGAGGTGGGGGTTGGTCTCTTCTCCCAAGTAACACGGGATAGGGCAAAAGGAAATGGCCTCAAGTTGCACCAGGGCAGGTTTAGGTTGGATATTAGGAAAAACTTCTTCACCGAAAGGGTAGTCAGGCACTGGAACAGGCTGCCCAGGGAAGTGGTAGAGTCCCCATCCCTGGAGGTATTTAAAAGATGTGTAGATGTGGTGTTCAGGGACATGGTTTAGTGGTGGACTTGGCAGTGCTAGGTTAACGGTTGGACTTGATGATCTTAAAAGTCTTTTCCAACCTAAATGTTTCTATGATTCAATTCTGAGTAGACAGAAGACACAGTGAACATATGCCACACAACAGGAATCAGTTGCTCTCAACTCCACCAGCTACCATTATATCTTTCCCGTACCACTTAAATTCCATTAAAGTATATCTTAATTAAAAATAGCATCTCTAAAGTATTAGTTGCTATCTCTGACCCACTATGCATTTCTGATCCACCAGTAGTGCATGTCACTTGACAGTATTGGCGGACTGATCTGCAGCCTGGGCCCTTAGGGTTACCCTTCAATCTGCAGGCTTCTGTCAGGTAGTTTATTTGTCAAAATAGAATGATTTCTGTCTCACCTACTTAAATATTTCCAGTTAGTGTCTATAAAGCACCATGCCTTGAAACTAGTTCATTCACTTCATGTGCAGCCGTCACACAAATGTGTGACATCACAGCATTTGTGATGAACAGGGGTGCCGTATGTGAACATGGGTGAAAGAATTATATTCATTTTCAGTTTAAATATCATTCCTATTAACAAGAAAAATCAGATCATCAGATAGCTAGTGTCTGTTTCTCATGTATCACAGCTGAGATATAAGTATACAAATAGAACTTACACCTTTGTAACAATTATCATCGAGCACACTAACTGAAAACATGATAGCATGGGTATATGCATATATGTGTGTGTGTGTCTATGCATCCATACAAAAGGTTGTTATTTTCAGACAGCAATTCTAAAAATAGTACTTAAGTTCCTGAAATCTAAATTAATCTTATGTCTTTCAAAACTGTGCCACTGTCTATTTTTTTGCTTTGCAGGAGTCTCGTCATTGAAGACAGTTGCCAGGGATTCAGCATTTTTTTAAAAACTTTCAGGCTAAATATCAACTTAGGATACTTTCTGGAGATACTAATTTCTGAAAATGCTGACCATGGCTGATAAAGCAGAGCAGTGTTCAAAGTAGTAAAACTTCCTAACATAGTAACATTTTTTCTAACATTTTTTCATAAAAATGTGGAAGGAGGTTCATGAAATATTTGAGAAGAGAGCAAAAAGCTTTATCACTGAATTAAATGAAAAATTTGTTTTGTCAGATATTTACAAACAAAAATGTTTGGAATGTTTTGCCAAATATTTTTGAATGTTTGTTCACAGAAATATAAGAATGAAATGAGTTTTCAATGGGCAGAGTAGTTTTGTAGAGTTCAGGGCTGAATTATAACATGTCAGAATCACCCCTCTATTAAATCTTTGTGTTCCAGGTGAAACTTCTTACATGTCCTGTTTCCTACCTAATTTCTAAACTGGTGTTTCTTCTATCTGCATCTTGCCATTCAGTGCTGATGCTTTTGCTTCCTTCACCCACATCACCCTACCACAGATCACACTTTTATCTGTAACACTCCGCTTCTCTTTCACAGATTCCCATTATATTAAGCCAGTTCCTTTCCCAGCCTCTTCATCCTGCTAATAACCTTTCTTTTCCTCTCAAAGACATTGTCTTGCTAATCCTTCTTCCTAGAATTCCTTCCTATGTCTCCTGAATTTATGCTCCTGGACAAAAACTAATTAATTAATTAAGGTCAAAGTTTTTAAATCACAGGACTTTAATGTGTATCTAAATGCATATTTTAAAAGCTATACTTGTTCTCCAGACAGATTAACGAGAGCCATAAATCTGTACATGCCCCTGTGAAATCACTTTATTTGTTCCTGTTAATCTATCTATCTTCAATATTTACAGTAGCAGTAATGCCCCAAAATAAAACTCCACATATACATATCATAGTTTTCTTTCAGCTGTCAAGTGGGGTGTCTTTTTTCAGTTTTTCTGTATTGTTTTTGCCTCTTGCTTTAAATCAGATGAATTAAAATGCTTGTAAGGCTCATGCATCGGAATTGAAAAGAGAGAGCAATTTCAAATACAGTGTAAAGCCACCTCCAACGATCATATAAAATCAGACTTTGGGATACTTCATAATTTATGCTTATTCTGAAGATAGCTGAAACTAATCTACCTCTAAATTAAATTGCAGTTGAATCACTTGAATCTTAACTTTTTCAAAAACTTCATTTCATCATCCCAACTCAAAAAATATTTGCCACAGGTTTTCTATAGTATTAACTCACTTCTTTAATCAGCATGAAAAATGGTGTGCGTGTGATGTTGTGGGTTTGTTCCTGACCTTTTCCTAAGAAAGTTTAGAGAGAAAACTGTTCACATACAGATGTATGATGGGGTGCGTCTAAATGGTATCAAGCAGTTATCCAGTCCAGCACATTGTCTACAACACTGCTTCAGAGGAACCCTTAGAAACTTCACAGCCAATTATTATGCAGTAAACTTTCCTAAGATGAAAATGCTCAAGGGGGCTACTCCTTTTTTCTTCTGTTAAAGCCATAAGCAAAATAATGCTGGAAAATTTTGTGTAGTTTCTTGCACTGAGATATATTGCACATGTTACTTGCCTACAAAATGGCCATTCAGCAATGTCAACTGATATTAAACTTTTTTTTTTTAATGTCATCCTGTATCTCAGATGACAAATGATTCTTAATGTGTGAACTGTTTGAAAGCTGGACTTCATGAAATGAGAGCAGTTTTCCTTCAAGCTACATGAAAATGTCACTTTCCTCCTCTCAGCATGCTGGACAGATGTAATGTAATGTAGAAATGAGATCTGGGCCTTAAAAACAGTGCTGTGTCTACGGGATTCTCGAAAACAGAAATAAATAGCAAGTATCTTCATGACAAGCAGCATAAAAGAGGAGATCTTTGAAAGAAAATTTCAGCTAACAAAGGTAAAACTTTTAAAAAGGCAGTCTAGATTTGAAATGCAAGTGAGATGCAATAAATTATTTCCTTAATAAATAAATATATTTTTTAAAATTATCTGCTAGCAAATTACAAACTTTTTTCTTTACTAGATCTTTAAATGAAGTTCCTAAATAATTTCCATGACTCACTCTTAGGGAAAAAATAACACATACAAAGATCAATGGAAAATTTCTATTCACTTTAATGGGGTCAGAATTACAAGTTTATTCACAGCTTCTTTATAAGCCTCTGCTAATTCTGTTTCATTGACATGTTTAATCTCTATTTGCTGCTTCCTAGATGGGAGTTCATTTACCTGATGATAACTTGATTTTTCTCTTACAGTATCTTGTGTCTTAGAATATTTCTATGAAATGTGGCTGAGGTATAATTGCATACTCGTAATGTATGAATCAGTACAGATCTTAATACGTCTTTAAGATCTCAAACATCTTAAATTTATTCAATGTTAGTATAATTTTTTCTGACACAATTTCCTCAGAATTGCTAATCTGGAAAATTATCCGTATCATCTGTTCTCACCTTAACAAAGACATATCTTTTTCTGCCTAACTTTCTAATTCTTCAACTTATCTCCAAGAAATTGCACTGTACTGCAGTCTGAGAATAAATTGCATCATAATAAATTAAAAATAAACCCCTGCTACAATGATACACTGGAACTTTAACTGTCTTTTTATTATAATAGCAAAGAAAATCCTATGAACTACTACTGAATGCAAGTATTTTTTACTACTTTCCAATACTTGCTTCATAGTAATCGTGCTATGTGAAAATAGCAGTACATCATGTTATTTACTGAAAACATTGAGAAGAGCCAGCTGGTCAATTAGAGAAAAATGCCATCGATCTTTCAGTATAAAAAATATTTTATTCAAGCCAGAATCTCTAACTTGGAACATGCTAATAAGCCTTCCAAAATGTACAGGAAGGAAAAAAGTAATTATGTGTAAGTACTATTTTCTCTAAGACTTTTCCTAGGCATGTTCTTTGAAATTGTTTTCTCTGGATATTCCAAAGAGAAGCAAAGCCCTTCCTGTCTCTATGAAACTGGTTCAACCATAAGGCTAGAAATGGATTCCTCTGGTTTTTACAGTTATTTTTTTCATTGTCTGCTAGAACAAGGAAATCTACTACCCCATTTGGTACCTGGATATTCCTTTCTACATAGTGATGAAGCCTTGTCATGATCAAGAGGAGCAGTGGTCTGTACTTAAAAAATCATGACTGACCTCTCAGCCATACTGTTAAGACCATGTAAAGATTAAAGTTTTCAAGTGGAATTCAGCTGCTGTGTATGTGTTCTTCCAGCTGATGCAGGTATGGTGACACATGCACCTCTGCAGCGCTGATTTACATTTCAGTTCAGCACTGCAGTACCCAACTGCCTTAATTTAAAAGCATACATAAATTTGTCCTTATAAACTTAAAAGATGTGAAAGGGACAGGGATGAGAGCATCAAACTGACATGTATTTTTAATGAAACCAGAGGACTGAAGTTCATCATTCTTGAAGTGAAAGATTCATACATTTCCTCCCCCTGCATTTTTTTTTTAACCAATCTAGGAAGAACTTAAAAAGTGAGGTGATTCTAAGTCCATGAAATATGTTAACCGTGATCTTAGAAAATAAGAGAAATACTTTTTGTCATGTCATTTACTGGCTGCAACCTCTGTTTAGCTCTTGTTGGGATGATAAGGTGCTGTTACTTCTGCTGCTTCTGCAACTGAGAAGTGTTATCACCATTTGAGTTGTGTTTCTGGGATCTGTGGTGAATCCAAGTCATTTTTCCACTGGGTGGAAAACTTTGTTGCTCTATAGGGAGTGTCCATCCCACATAAGGGTGAGTGTGCAGAAGAAATAAGTACATGCTTCATTGTCTGTAACTCTGCCTGCTCCTACTGGGGTTTGGTGGCATCCCTTTCCCACTCCCACAAAGGATGGAGCCAAGTGCTGCTCAATATTGCTGGAGACAGCAATAGTTGGCATGTCCCCTTACTTTAGCACCGAAGTCTTGCAGAGTCATGACTGCACTGGGCCAGCTGGCTACAAGACGGAGAAGCCTGCAGAACTTGCCACATGGCAGTGTACTGAAAAAGCATTGCATCCTTCAAGACCTTGTACAAACTGTGCATGGAAGATGGTTCCTTTATGGATACTTGCCTCTCATCATCCTGAGTAGTTTATGTTTTTAGTTGTGAACATCTTCTGTATTTTCTAGGCTTTGCTCAGCCTCCAGCTCAGCAAGGAGTCCTGCTGCCTCTCCTGAGAACCACAGAATAGAGTCCTGGGTTAGTTTGGGTTGCCAGGGACATCTGGATGTCATCTGGTCCCTCTCACCCCTTAGAGCAGGGCAGCTTAGATCAGGTTCCCAAGGGCATTCAAGGGCCTTGACATGCCTAATTTGGCATTCTCCTGAAAAGGAGAGTCCAGCATTCAGTCTCACTGATGGGTGAGACAAAGTCATCACAAGGAGTGAGCTGTGGCTTTTCTTTAATATTTTTTTCCATAATTTTCTTTGAAATCTTCTGTGCAGAAAGTCTGAATCATATGGAGGGTCTTACATCCCTTTAAACAATTCTTCAGTTATTCTGCATATGAGGAGAGAAAATAATGATACGTATCTATATATACATATTCTATATGTAATATATATATTAATATTTGTTTTGAATGGCCCTTTTATTTACATTAATGTTTTTAGTTGCAATTCTTTTACAGTAGCTATCATAGTCAGTCAGGATAACTAATGAGAAAACAAGCTACCAAATAGCAAAGCAATGATGATATCAGTTGCAATATAAACTTCCAATTAACATTTAAATTTGTATTAATATCTATTATTCTGAGTACCAAAATAACTACCAGTTATAAGCTCAAGTTCTAGTCATAAATAATTGTATCTGAAAAGCCATATATGTCTTTTAGGAAAAAAAATTAAACATACAACAGTCCTATCTTGAGTAATTAGAGAAAGAAAAAAAAAAAAAAAAAAGATTGGAAAATTCATAAAATAGATAAATGTTTTTACGTGCATGTATTTTTTCATTTTATAAAACACTTGAAATCCTGACACTTTTTTTTTGAAATTCAGAAGAAAAACATTTTTACAAATAGTATTTACTTTATACGTATCATATATATTATGTATAATATATGTTCAATATGATATGTGTACACAGGTATAGTGTATATCTTACATATATGCTATGGATATGTCTTTTGCAATATAAAAATAACATATATGTGTATATACACATATATATCCTCTCTCTGTGTATGTTTAAATATCAGAGTACAAATTTCTAACTTTCATAATTTTAAAAATAGTAATATGGTTAGCAAAATTCAAGTCATTATTGTGCATTTTTGTTGGTACCTCCTTGAAAGAAAGATTATTTCTGGTAAATCAGTGTTACATGTGGCACTTTGGATTAAAATGAAAGTGTTTTCCCAGTCTTATCAGAAATATATTATCACAGCAATTTCTGAAGTAATATCATATCCACATAGGACTAGAGACACTGATATTGTCTTGAATATCAAATACAGATATATTTTTAAAATCATCATCTAAGTTTTTATGTGGCATGCTCTGATAATGGTCTTTGGGCCCCAAACAATTTAGGGCATATAGTTGAACCTCTTCAAATTCTCAGTTCACATCAAGCAATTAAAAGAAATGATTAATAGAGGAAATCTAATGAGATTTCATTTTTTTAAAGAAGATACCCATTCAGAAAGTGGTAGCAAAAGCAGTCAGACTGAACAGAACTTCAAGATCAGGATGTCTGCCACACAAAAAAAGCCAGCTAAATTTCACAGTGTAATTTCCTTTCACTTTGTTTCTTATTTGGACTCTGTAATTCAGAATAAATGAAATTTAGATTACAGTAGCTAAATCTATGCCCTTCATAAGAAAATCAGGGAAAAGCTATGAGATTTTCAAGAAATAAAGGCAGAGAATCAGTTAACAAGAGATACATATACTTACAAAAATTTTAACCAAGTCAGGATTGCAAGACAATGGCCAGAGAGAGAGAACATGAACTACATGGCAGTTTCAGGATGCATACAGTTTTACTGAGCCATTAGTATGATCTACAGTCTCTATTTTTGCCACTTCAGCCACATTTTTCACCATTAACATCATTTCATCACTTAGCACAGAGAATATGGCTGCAGCAGGTGAGAATCAATAGAATAGAAAGCTCTTTAATGTTAACTGGTCAAAAATTAAGTATGTAAATCAGCATGACTTCTGTTCCTTCAAGGGTAAAGCAGAACATAAGTTACCCATTTTCCAATTTTGTATGCCGGTAAGCTGATATTTTGCTTCACTTAATTTATGATTTGTTTCTTGATTATGAACCTTTGAGAAAGACTATGAATATGTGTGAAACAAATGGATTATCTTGGAAAGAAAGGTGCATTCTGCTTTGGAGAAGAAAAAAAAAAAGATCAAAACAAAAAAGCTGAATTGAGCTAGCTGTGCGATAATTTGACATTCTAGGATAAGCATCTGAGTATTATGTACAGACTAAACCCACTGCTCAAGCATAGTCTCCCCACACTTCCCGCTCTCCCTTCCTTTCTGTTCATCTTTTACATAGACGATAAAACCTACTACACTTGTGACTGTGCCACTGCTGGAGACTTAGGTCTGGGATCTCCCTTCGGTCCCAAGTTTGTCACCATTTTCAGCATGGCATTCTTAGACTTATCCAAAAGTTGGGAGTTAGGAACCTAACTCTTAAGATTTATTAGACAGCTTTCTCCCTTCTCTCCTCCCTCTGTCTCACCATCCCCTCCCACACACACACTCTCACACGTAAGCAGGAATGATTCCTTTACAATGGGATGAGCTTCTAGCTCCCGTATGTAAAATCAGTGGTTTGGTACTTGCTTTGCTAGATTGTCATAGAGGTGTAACTCTCTTCGTTTTTGTAATTTTCTTCACCCATTTACTATCTCTTACCTGAGGCTTCTGAGCATCCTATGGAATCCTTCTCCAGATATTTTTGTTGTTGAGAGTAGGACTGGTTATTGAGTAATGCTCTATGCTGACAAGCGAATACTTCCCAAGAAGCCTGCAAGTGGCTAATGCACATCGCAGCAGTGTTACCAGTGCAAGGTGTAAATGCCAGTCAGCTCAGAAGTTTCTGGTCAACTTAAACTGGGGACTGCAAGTGTAGTTCTGCTAAGAAACTACCAAGTCCTTGCAAAACTTTCAAGCTTTTACTGGCAACGTTCAGTTTCTTGAGCTCACCCACATCACACCAATGTGTTCAAAATGAAGCCATTAACACCATTACAAACAATTTAAAAGTCAAAGAAGTTACCTTGAATAAGACTCAACCTTATTTTGTGGTACTTCAGGATTTAATCAACAAGATTTTCTGACTCAGTAAAATCAGCAGAAAATAAGCTCATCAGGGTTAGCCCCCGTGAGAAAACTATTAACCTCTGTTTAAACGCACACCAATTCAGGACTTAAAGTGGTAAACACGAGTTACAAGTTATTGCTGTGAGCATTAAAGAGTGGAAGTTTAGCAGTCATTCTCTACATTCAGAACAAGTAATTTCCGTTGTAAGTTCATTCAGTACTAATTGTGGGAGCAGTTACTCAGGCTTCAGTGACGTGGAAATGAATGAGAAAGGTTTATGAAAAGCTACATTTAATTTATTTTGGAGCTAGAAGGAAAATGTCAATGAACCACATCATTACTGAATTTTAAAAATTATTAGATTTGTTTTGATATTTCAGTTTGGGGTACTGTAATTTTTGCCAGGATTTATGACTCACTGATCACATAACTTGGAGACATAAGCAGCTGAAATTTAATATTTCTCTGGGCATGTTATACATGGGCAGTCCAGTGCAAACATGGGTACAGTAAACTGACAGGTTCAATGTTTCTTTTTTCTTTGGGTTTTTAGAATCTGTGTCAACGCTTCCCTTCTATTGAGCCTTATCATTGTTATTTTCAGTTTGTACTTTCATGAGTACTAGGAAAAAGAAAATGTCGAATGTTTGTTTCCTTTAATAGAAACTTTTACTGCCCTAATTATTTAAGTTTCTAAATTAAATGTTAAATAAACTTACATCATTATATCTTGGGATAAGCAAATTTGTCTAAGGATATTGGTTGTGTTTGGAGTGCTTGTCTGGAAGGACATTGGCATGTCTTGGAAAAAGCACGCCTATTGTCATTCCAGTGAAAAAAACTGCTAGTAGGAAATAGCTAACCTGTAAGGACAAAGACACCTGATGAACTTTTAGAAATGTAGTACTCTGCTCACCAATACAAACAAGAGAGCATTTTGTTGACAGAGGTTGTCCTGAAGTGTCTATTCCAGTTGATATCAGAGCTGTGAATTGCTCCACTGGAAGTCATAGACACTACAAATTCCTTATGCACTGACTGAAGTAACTTATTAAGGATTTTATCAAAGACCTCGGCTCAAACAATCCAGACATCTTAAGGATGAGAGTTTAAATTTATGAAAGCAGTCCTGGCTACCAAAACTACAGGGATTATCCCATTTAAAGCTGTCATAGTCACCATTCCCCAAATTTGCTGTTTAAGAGAGTGCCTAATGATGCAGGTTGATGAATTAAAGGCTATATTTTATTACCAGCAGTTTTCAGATATTGTCTTCAGGACCCCATGTACAAATTTTGATGAATATCATGGCCAGCTTTTTTCCACTGCATTACTGTTGATTGCAGCCAGCTTTTGGATGTGATTAATTCTTTTCTCAAAAGCGATGAATCCAAAGCACTGGTGTTTCTGAGGTGATCCTGATATATCCAGGAATCAGATGTCCCATTTACAGGAAGGAAAAGAAAAATTGTTCCTGGAGCATGGTAGCCTTGAGAAAACAAGAAGATTAAATGTGTAGCCAGGCATTATTGCAGAGTGAGGAGAAAATCAGAAAATACTCAGATTCCTTTTGAAGCATTTAGTCTGCCGATAGCTCACGATCAAACTTTTCTCTGAAAATTTCAATGTTTTCTAACTTTAGGTGAGATAGAAACAACAGAGGATCTTCATGCAATACTTTCCCTTCTGGTTAAAATAAAAAAGTTTAAAAGTGCTCATTTTTCATTATTTTAAAAAAAGAATTCCACTCCAGTTTTTAAGTCTAAACTTTTCCCCCCTTATTCTCTAAGTATATAGGTGAACTTATCTGTAAATCCTTACTCACTAAGGCTGACAATTAGAACTGAAAGTCACTTGCACAATGGGCATATTTTCTTTTTGGCAAACAGGGCAAATTAACTAATTTTATCGTCCTATCACAGGACAGCGCTACTGCATTTAAGCTTATGGGAGTAGCTGTCTGTTCAGAGTGCAGATAACCAAAAGAATTTTAACTTCCCCCACTGACTTTTAGGGGGTGATTAACTCAGGTGATTTGCAAGTGGAATGGTATTTCACCATTCCTGGAGATCCAGTCAAAGACAGTATGTACTGTGTGATGTCATTTTTTATCTACACAGGCACTTTAAAATGGATGCATTTAGATGAACAGTTCAGAAGCTTGTTTTTATCTTCCATACTACCATTCTGTTGCAAGGGCAGGATATACACTGTTTTTTTAACATGCTGCTAACACGAGATTTTTTTTTCCTGACTAATTCAACAGTTTGGACTTTTCAGACTGTGATTCAATAAAGCTCTAAAAATATTCCTGAAGGGATTTCTCTAAATCATATACATGTTCAGTTACACCTGTTAGTTCCAGTCATCTGTTAGATATGAATGAATATGTTTTGATAGAAAAAATATCTTTAAAGCTAGAAAGACATTATAGGATTTCTTTTGGAAAACAAAATTTGCTCTGACAGTTATTTCCTAAAACGGCAATGAGAAAAAATAATTTACAATTAGAATACTGAGCTCTTATAGTTGGTATTGTTGCTCTGACACACAGAAAGGCCCCTGAGATTAATTATCTACTGTAAAATATCACTGTGTTTCTTTGTGCTTCTTTGGCTCCTTAAATAACTGGATTTAAAGACATAGTAATGGACCAGATTTTTTTAGGTACCTAGACAGCTCCATGTAGTATTCTTCAGTTAATTTGGTAGCTTGTCTTTAGAAATTCACTTGTATTTGTTCTTTAGATTACTGAAGTGTACTCTTTTTGATTAACAGCTCAAACCCATAGATTCTCACCGTGAGCCAAATTACCAAATGTATTATCCCCTTATAGCATGAGTCACTAAAGCTTGTGCCATACATGTGGAGTCCAAATTATTCTGTCAGGCATTCAAATTTGAAATATCTGAACTTCAGTTTGCCTCATTTCATATTATCTTTTGAATTCATCATTCTTGCTAGGTGTTTCCTCCATCTATTTAATTTTTTTAGTTATTGAGTTATTCCACATAAATTATTAATATGGTAATTTTGCTATGGAAATTCAGATAAAGGGCATACCAGGGAAGATAAAAAGCATATCTGGCTTTGAGAATTGGCAATGGGAATGGAAATCTTTTCTTTGCTAAAAGAAATGGTGTGCAACATAGTCAGGAAAAAATTTTGATCCAGAATTGTCCTGGATATGATAGGTTCCAGAATCTGTGGAAAGTCTCATTTTCTTCGGAGTAATTCTGCCTAATCGTAGGACCAACACTGCATTTTGTGGTCAAGTTCATCCCTACGATTAAGGAGAAGAGGGAAAGAAAAAGGGAAAGATTTTTAGAGTCCTCCACTGAATGCTACTCAGTTGAACCTAGGGATACAGCACAACATTATTTGTAACAGCATGATATAGTAATAAGCTTATTAAGTAGCTCAGACTATGCTACTAGTAATATTTATTCTTTCAAATAAATGTGGAGGTTTTTTCTGCTGTATAAAGAGATTCTGCAGTATAAATAGATTCTTCTTGCAATTATTTGGTTCTACCTGGAAAAGAAATGTAGCAATCTCCTGGGGTTTTCTTTGGATTTAAAGAAAGCCGTAAGGTTTCCTTTGAAGGGGGATTCCTGGAGACTGGCTGGTATTCAGTGAATTTCAGAGTGCAGGGTTTAAGCTGAGAGAGACAATCTTTTAAGAAGGGGAGCTGTTAACTCGCATCCTTTCCCTGCATAGATCTTAGTCCAATAGATGACTGATTAAATGTTTTTATTTTAGATGTTTCATATATTGCAACCGTAGTTAGTCTGGCAGGTTTAGGTACCCAGTTAATATCAGTAGAGCATTTCATTCATTTCTATATATGCTTAAATTCTATATTTTAATTCTATTAGTTTCCTTTCATATTCTGATTGTAATTGTGTTAGGGATCCCTCTAAGATATGAGTAAAAAATATTGTTGTATTTCTCTTAATGACTATCTATATCACCAGTGTATCCAAAAAGTGTAATATTATCTATACTTTTCTGAGAATGATTAAAGAACAGGCTCTGAAAAAAATAAATTGTTTCATAAAAATTAGTCCTTGCATATTTGGAATACTGATGTATGCAGCAGAATTTTTTACAGTCTTAAGGAAGTGCAAGCCAAAGTCTGTAGCCTTGATAAGGTAGATATTTCACTGTCTTATCAGAGTGCCTCCAAGCAAGTAATTCACAGTTTTCAAGGAATAATCCCATGGGCCTTCAGCAGCACAATAAATATTTACTCTTCTCTTTAGAAACTATGTTGCACTGGCTAAGCAGGGAAGGTTGTCTCATGGAGGGACAATAATAGTGAGGGAGCAGGAGGAAATGGTGCAGTTAAGATACTCCTAAGTGCTTGTTAAAGAGGGTGGGTAACAAGGTTATGAAGTTTGCAGTGAAAAAATCACCCTCATGACAGTCCAAACTAAAACTGACTCTGAAGAACTGCATCAGGATCTTATGATGCTGAATAAAAATTGCAAATGAAATTCTATATCTGCATAAGAAAAATAAAACATGGGAGCACAGATAACACTGTACACAGACCATTATGGTTCAAAAGTAGCTACCACTGCTTAGGAAGGAGATCTTAATCATTGTGGACATCACCTCAATGCTCACATGGTGTTCAAAATCATTACAGAGAACAAAAAGAAAACAGCAGTATCCCACTGTATAAATTCATTGCTACCACATCTTGTGTACTGCTTGCAGTTCTTGATTGCACAGCTTCCCCATTGTCCAGGACTACAGAGGAGATAACAAGGGGGTCAGAAGTATACAGTCCTTTCCACAGAAGAGAAGAAACCAATTGCAATGCTTCTGTCTAAACAGCAGAAACCTGAGGGATATATTAAAATCATGAACAATATAGAGAAAGTGAGTAAGGAATAATTTTTCCCTTTCTGCTTAGCTAGTCCTTAAACTATTTAATAACAGAAGCTATTAAGTCATATGAAAAGGACGACTGAGTTATATTTTTCTCCTTTTCTTAAACTCTGATAAAACCAGGATGCGTTACTTAGACCTTTGATGTGAGAATCACAATACTTCTCACTGGCTGCAATCTTTCAGGGTAAACCTGCTCCAGCGTGGGCTGTCTACAGGCCATGTTCCTTCAGGGAGTATCCACCTGCACAGTGGTGTTCTCCAGGGGCTGTAGTGTGTATACCTGCTCCACCATGGGTCCTTTCCAGGGACTGCAGGGAAACACCTGCTCCACCAGGGTCTCTGCAGGGGCCGCAGGGGAATCTCTGCAGGAGGGCCTGGAGCAACTCCTCCCCTCCTCCTGCTTTCCTCTTGGGCCTCACAGGGCTGTTTCTCACCCTGTTTCCCTCACCCTTCCCTGCCTCTCCTCACTGAGGCCATCCTTGCAGCCCCCCACTGCTACCAAAACCTGGACACCTGCACTCAATACAATTATTTACTTTCCAAGCACCTGAGGTCAGAATTGTTTAAAAATATTCCTTACATAGTTTCCATTGGATTATGTGACTGAAAAGTTCATATCTTACAACTTTTAAGTAAAAAAACCTTCGTAACTCAATATAGAAATCTCCTAGTTTATTTTCTGCAAGCCATGAATAATCCATGCCTCTTAAAAAATACTACATATTACTTTACAGATTCCCTCCCCTGTTTGCTGTACCCACCTTCTTTAATTGTATTTGTTTGTTATTTCATCAGCCCAAAATTTTTAGCTTTTTGGCAGCATGGAACATTATTTTCAAATATTCCCTCCTATCTGTATGACGTAGTCTAACCTCATGTTTTATTGAGCAATTATGTCAATTGAGCAATAATAGCACAGAATAAAGTAGCTAAAAGATATTCAGATATCATTTCTCAACCTTTCTTCTCAGTATTGACCACATTATATTCTTTAGCTGACATGATAAAATATGGTTAATCTTTACAATTGTTTAAATTTTTAAAATGCCAGAGTCCTGGCTTCTGCTGGAGTCATGATGATTTTTATACAGACTCCTCTTAAGGCACAAGTTTAATCTATATATGTTCTTCAGAGATATAACCATCTCTTTCATGACTTTTTGGTCACAAATCACACTTAATTTTTTCAGAATTTGAAAAAAAATTCTTAAAATGAATATTAACACAGAATGCTTCACTAGAACTTTGAACTTCCTCCCTCCTATGCATTATTTATTCATTCAAAGCAGATGTGGCTAAATACTGTTTAAATGCTCGAGGACTGATCACAAGTCAGCAGAAAAATTAAGTCCTTTCACTAATTATAAATATAAGTGATATGAAGATCTCAGTGGCCTACAACTCCATATAAAGTCTCTGATTATTTCAAGTAATAAGCCAATTAATACACTCGGATTATTAATGAATAATGTATGAGAAGAAAAATAGAAAGCATTACTGTCTTTGAAGAGCTTGCTTGCTCTAGTCAAAGATCTTTTTTAAAGATCAGTTACTGTACATCAATACTTTTTTAGATCAGATACTACTATCACTGACATGAAGCTCTCCAGTAAGGGCCAGAGCTAGTAAATTACAGCAGTGAACAGCCTGATCAAGATATGTTTGGTGGAAATTCAACATCTTCTTGATGGTGTGCAACATTGCATTAAAGAAAAACACTAACTGAATATAAGCTTGGACACAAGCACTGGTGTACAATCAGAGGTTTTTTATATTGCAATTTTTCTGTTTTCCTTCTCAGACTCTTAGGTGGCTTTCAGATTATCAGGAACAGCTCAGGGAGAGTTGATCTTGCATCTCGCCAGTACTAAGTGAGCCTCTTATATACCATATCTCAGGAAAGAGTAACCTGAAAAATACATGCTGTGATTTCTTGTTTTACCATAATGCGTAACATAGGCCCTCTTTGTTGTTTCTAGTTATCTTTATTGACAGTTTTAATTTCAGTGCATTTCCTATCAAAATGAAAGTAATATTTTATATATGTTACATGCTAGAGCTGTGACAATTTAGAGGCACAAAAGAAACATCTGGTAAATAAAGAGATCAACTAAGAAACTGGTATTACCCTTACATGGCGAGAAAGCAATGTGCACAGAAGCTGCCTGGTCAGGACACAGTTTTTCTACCTGAAAAGAACATATCATAAGGTAGGAACAGTTTTTATCCAGCTCACAGATACCAACATTTGTTACACAGCAAAGACTGACTTTTTCCTCTGCAATCAGGCTTGATTTTCTCCAACTTTTCCTTGGAGACTAACAAAAAAATGAATAGTTTTCTCTTTTTCACTGCTATAACATTTGTGGCTCTTGAATATTTTTGGGAAGAAAGTGTTTTGAGATTCCTGTACCTGGTTCATCCACAAGTTCTGTGGAACTATTTTCCGATACTTTTACAAAAGTTTAACAAAGATACAGCTATGAACTATGTCACTACAAGCACCAATCCTCTTTAACTTTTAATTTAATTCTGTCTGAATTCTGTATCAGTTCAGAGAAATCCCAAACGCTTGAAATTTTTCTAAAATTGTTGATTCATTGAAATTATAGGTATGTGCTTATTCCTTAGCATATGGGGTCTCTCACTGGAGCTGGAACAACCAGCTTTTTCTGAATCAGCATCTTCTACTCAAAGGTAAAGATTGAAAACACAAAATAATTCATGTTGGAAGGGACTACAGGAGGTAATATATTCCAACCCTCTGCTTATGAAAGTCATAGAGCAAGGCTGCAAACTAAATTTCTTGTATGCTGAGGACTGTTTGGCCCATTTCCTCTGTTGAGGTTTCACTGTTGTTCTTGGAATTTTGAGAGTTCCACACCCATTTCAGGAAAACTCACAAATTAAAGTTGTTTAATTTCTTTTCTTCAATATAATCTGAACTATCGTCATGTTTAATTGCAACTTTTTAAAGCGTAGAATCAGCTGGTTATTTCTTGCTGAAGAAAGCCAAAGGATGTTCAGAAATTCCTGTCTTTTAGGAAGTTTCTCAGGTATCTAGGTTCTTGTTTGATGAAATCTGATGATTTTTCACTAGATGGAAAATGAGAATGTTACTATACACCTCTTTTTTTGTGCCCAGTGTTCTCCAATGTTTGAAACTTCTCCCAAATGCTCATTTTTAAAGGTTCACTAATATTTTCTTTGGAAGAACTTATTTTGAACTTTTTAATTCCTACAAATAATATGAAAAATGTACTCAGAAAAAAAAAAGGAAATTACTCCCCTTAAAAATAAGTGAGATTAGAGCAACACAGAAAATAAATTCTTTCTCTACTGCACACCTATCCGCACACATACCTTCCTAAAGCACAGTGAAAAATTTCAGAGCCTAATGAAAATGAAAATTAATTTAGACATATCTAAATAATGTTGTGCAACTGAAATTAATATTTTTCAAATATTCATTTCATAATCTATCATATTACACAGCTTCTCATTTTTTAATATATTGTATAGTCTTCAAATGGGGAAGGGACAGCTGCTGAGTAATTTCCAGAGCTTATCTGACTTCTTTTCACAGGCTTGTTCCTTCCAGTTAGACTATAAGCCAAACCTGGCCCTATTCTGAACTTCTTTTTCTCCCTTCCCTCTCCATCAGCCCTCAAAGTCCAGCAGGGTCACTAGGAGCTTCTGGGAAAAAAAGCTAAATTTCATCATAATGCCTAGACTATGAAAGAAGTCGACGACCTCCTCAAACTCTGGTGAGACAGAGTAGTGCAAGCTACATTGCCAAGTTAAATACAGGAAAGCTTCCAGAGGGAGACAGTGGGAACAATGCAAGAATTTAGCTAAAGCAGGGATTGAAAGCATAGGAGAAGAGAAGATAATTAAAAATCTCAGAGCTTACCTGTTTCCTTACCTCTTCTATTATGGTCTCTGTGAAGCATCTCTGTAAAGGCTGAGATAAGCATTTGATGGATCTGTGTAGGATCCATGGGGTCTTGACAACAAAATGACAGCAAGAAAAAAAAAGGTTTGATGAACTATGGGAAATTTTTTTAGTATTAAATTACAGGATAGGTAAAGAGGGATTGTGGAAATAGAGCCTTGAGCTATGAGAATATTAGTGCACCAAGCAGTGGCCCTGTATGTCACTAGGCTCCCTATGAGTTTACCCACACTGAAGCTCTCTGCAAAACACATTATTTTGCAGGGAGAATATCTGGCAGAAGCACACTTTCTCTCAGAGCTCAGTGGTGTATTGACATAGCAGTGATGTTGCAAGCCAGCAAAGCTTTGCACTGCTACTCTTCCCTCGGGTATCCTGAAGCAGTTCCAGACATGTTTTGCAAACTGAGACAGTATTCATCAACAGTTATTTCCACTTTCTTCTGCATTGTCTGATCCCTCTGTAAGTTCTGCCTCACTTTGCTGAAATAATGACCCTTAAGCATATGACATCTCAGAAGTAACTCACATGTTGCTTTTAACTTTTCCTGGTTTATATGTACATTGCCCAACCCAGTAGAGAATGTCTTTGCTTAATGTATACATAAGTTCAGAATAACATGTATACATTTTTGTGAAATAATCTGATTAATTCACACAGTCCTTACTTATTTATTAAAATGAGACATTATTTCAATCTGTTTTACCAGAATAACTGTAGCACTCCTAATGTACCTGAATATTAGCATTTGCATTGTGTGTGACCAAAGGAGTGATATATGGGTCACTTCATCTCAAATGCATAAAACCATAGCCACACAAACCTTTGAGTTCAAAACTCATGGCTGTTCTCTCTTTTCCTATATAAATTTTCTAAATAAGAAAGAAAAGGATAGGACTTTCCCCTGGAGACCAGGGGGAAAGACTGGAGCGAAGAAGATCAGGTCAGAGAATACTTAAGCAAACTGAATATATATAAGTCCATAGGCCCTGATGGGATACACCCACGAGTGCTCAGGGAGCTGTCTGAAGTTATTGCAAGGCCACTGTCCATAATCTTTGAATGATTGTGGTGACTGGGATACATGCCTGAGGACTGGAGGAAAGCAAATATCATTCCTATCTTCAAGAAGGGCAAGGTGGACCCAGGGAACTACAGGCTGGTCAATCTCACCTCAAGCCCTGGTAAGGTGGTGGAGCAACTAATCTTGAAAACCATTTCGATGCACATGAAAGACAAGAAGGTCATCAAGAGTAGTCAGCATGGATTTACCAACAGGAAGTCATGCTTTACCACCTTGACAACCTTCTACGATAAAATGACTGGCTTGGTAGAAAAGCAGTGGATATTGTCTACCTAGACTTCAGTAAGGCTTTCAATGCTGTCTGCCATAAGATTCTCATAAAGAAGCTGACGAAGCATGAGCTGGATGAGTAGACAGTGATGTGGATTGAAGACTGGCTGCATTGCTCGGCCCAGACGGTGATAATCAGTGGAACAAAGTCTAGTTGGAAGCCAGTAACTAGTGGTGTTACCCAGAGGTCAACACTAGGTTGAAGCCCGTTCAACATCTTCATTAATGATATGGATGACGGGGCAGAGTGTGTCCTCAGCAAGTTTGCAGGTGACACTGCCTCACTACCTTACATTATAACATTTTTTATTAAATAGCATGCATGGAGACAACTTCTCCTGATCCAAACACTGTTTTTAGTATTGTGTACATTACCAGATTATTTCATTTCCCTACAGTGAGAATTAGTACAAGTTATGAGGTAAACTTCATCTTATGTTGAGTAAACAATTCTTGGAGTAAACATCTGTTCATGCAATCATAAGTAAATGAGGTAGATGTTTGATACCGAGCTTTTTTTTTTCTTTTTTTCTTCCCCTCACCCCCCACTACCCGATTCCAGAGATGACAGCAATCAGTAGTTAAGATCTTCTTTATGCTTTTCCATTCCACTAAACAGTAACATTTCTGAGTGTACTATACAGAAGTAGTGATTTAGACATCAACTGAAAGATCAACTAATTCCTTGATGGCAACTGTTTTTGACTCTACCACATGAGTTACACTGTGTTTTAAAGATACAAGGTTATTCTCTCCTATCAATTACTGTCCTGAAAAATCTAGTAGTGCTCCAGTGGATGGCAAAGTTTAAACTTTTTAAAGGTGTTTTACCTTTTCAAGGATTGTCAGTGAGTCACAGAGAACAGCTGTGTGCCTCTACATCCCCCTCCAAATCTATAATGTTCTTACTCCCCAAGGACTCCTTGCTGCTGTTCCAGCTATATGTCTAGACCCATGGAAAGTCAGAGATTTAGAGACGTTGACACAAGGACAGCAGGTCCTTGGAAAGGCAAGGCCTGGAGAGAATAAGTATGATCTCAGCCGGTGGTGCAGTGGTGATTAGCAGAAAATATTCCTTTCACAATGCAACATTAGAATTAGAAGGAAATATTTTGACTGGAATGAAAATCTACTTAAAAATGCATTCTTTCTCCCCACCCCACCCTGACTATTTCTGAAGTACATGCTAGGTCTCCAGTGGTAGATATAATAGAAATATGCTCCTATAGAGCCAAGAGCAAAATACCATTTGGAATTCTAGCTGGGAATATATTTGAGAAATTAATTGTGTCCTGGGTGATTTCTTTATTTATTCATTTATTTTTAGATAAAATGTGAAAGAGAAATACATAGTGCTAATTGTGTGAAATGTGTTCTGTAGGGAGTATTTCAAGAAATGCACAAAATTAAGGAAATTTACAACGGAAAGTCTAGACTAGTGGTTCCTGAGCTTTGGCTTGGAGACAAAGTTGCTTACAACATCTTTTGAAGTTGTTAACAGCCACTGTAAATTAGGATGAGAAATAGACTATGATTGCTGTAGGATATGTTTACACTTCATTTTTCCTTTGTGTTTTAAAGCAAGCCAGTGGGCTGAATTGGTCATTGCTAAATTGCGTACATTTCCACAAAATGAAGATGGTCACTGCAATCACGTGATGGAAGTCTCTTTACATTGTTCTACAATTGTCCACTTATATACCTTGTTATGTCATTACACCAAGAATTATTATAGAAAATGGATACTCTGGAAACTTTATCTTACTGCTGCTACCATGTCTTCTGAGATCATTTTGCCTGTTGCTTCTTATGCCATTGCTTCTGTTCTTGCTGTGCAAACCGTAAGAGTCTCCATAAGAGCACCAGACAAGCCTGGATATGAACATCCCACTGCTATTATGGCTGGAGGTCAGATGCTTGCTGGCCTATGGGATGATAACGAGGTGGCAGCTGGTATGCCCTACACAGTAGTAGGTCCAGCGTGTGGCTTCTGGCTGAGACAAATCTCTGCATGGTGAAATGGAAATTTTACACCTGAGAGATTAAATTTAAAATTGCATTCCTCTCTGTAGTGTATGGGAGAGGTGGGATTTGCCGTTCTGGAATGTCGCTCCCTATTGCAGCATCTTGCACTCTACGTGGTTTTTTTTGGTTGTCGCAACATGAGGTCTGTAAGATGCCAGTAATGGTAAGAGTGCTGAGTGTATGCATCCATGGCTGGGCACGTATTTCTTCTAAGGGCTACTTTTTGTTCATTTTTTCCAGAAGCAGTCATAGGATTTTTTTGCAAGGTTTCCTCTGAGCTAGTAAGGAACAAGTTGTGATATGTTAGGTTGCTCTGACAAGCACTGTCAAGTAGCCAGGGAAGGGAGCTGTGAAAAATTAATGCACTGTCCCTGGAATGTGGTCCCTTGTCCAATATATTGTGTTTGACCCCAGATTTCAATGTTGGCCCAGAGTGCAGACTGTCTTCATTTGCCTCACAACACCTAGTGTCTTTGTGGACAATGTGTTGTACATTGATGTCTTTTCAGATGAAGTTTTGGGTGACCTCATTACAATATGAATACATTAGACAAACTTTTCCTGGCCACTGGTTGTTGTCCTTGACCTTCATTCAACTAGCTTTGATTTTCCTGAAAAGAGCACTGTTCTGTTTCTGTCAGAAGTTACTCAACCATGTTTCTCCATGTGTTCCTACTGGGGAATTCTCCAGGCAGCAACACTTCTTCCAGTATAATCAGACCAAAAATTCAATTTATTCCAGTCCCCAGGTTATCCTTCTGTGCTCCTAGGGCTGGAATTACATCATCTTTTTTTTCTTGAGTAGCAGCTGTAAGGAGTAACAAAATGCACTGCAGGACCAAATACTGAAACAGTTGTTTCCCAGCATTCAAGACCTGAGTTTTTATAGCTTTTTGAAGCCTTGGGCTCACTAGGTTAAAAGAAATTTTGGAAGAAAACATTGCAGGGCTCAGGTAGCAAAGGAGGACTAGAGTTTGCAGGCTGTTGGTCCGTTATATTCTGTGGAGAGCGTTATGTAAAACAGGGTATCCTCTAATACATTATTTTTTTTTTTAATGTGACGGGAAAGTGGGTGTTTGTGCAACTTTCTTCCCTAGCATGTGACACATGCAATATGGGTCATTAGGTAATAAGATGATACTCTAACTCAGGTACCATTGCTCAGTACACTTTCCAATGTCCCGGCTGAAGTTAGAAAATGCTAATCCAGATAACTGAGATTGTAAAATCACACAAAAGATAGAGAAGAATCAAAGATGTGAAAGGAAATTGTCAACAATAAAACAGAATAGACTCCAGAGCAAATCATTTTAATAAGTGAAGATACATTTTTCAGAGATACAGAGATTTCAAAGAGAACAATCAGGATTTCTCAAAAATTTTACAGAATTATGGCAATAAAACTTGAAACTTCACTGGAGCAGAAAGAGCTAATTTGTACTGGAATTTATGGTAAATGGCAGATTTCCTATACTATGACATACAGTTCAAATATTTTTGGTGTTTTTATAAAATAGTAAAATGGGGAAACACAGTCGGCTAAGAGGATTGTCTAAACAAAATTGTATTTAGTGAAGAACAGCATTCACTGAGATTTACACTTAAGGGATTTAGGCAGAATCACTGGTGTTTAGCTGTCTGTTTCAAAGAATGATTCATGTAGTAGTCTGTGGAGACAGTATGGGGGGTATCCTTTCTGCTGGGAAAGAAAGGTTGTTACAACTCTTCAACGGCAAAAGTAGTTGCACAACACAGTGGAGACACTAATATGTGGCTGGCAATGGGTTTGGGTTTGACAAGGTGATCTATGATGTCTCCATGAAATCAAACTCTCAGCAAATGTCTAATGGTGTAATACAAAACAATGCCCCTTGAAAGATTTACGAGCTGAGCATGTTCTTGGGGCTTCTACAACATGTGAGAGTGATAGGACTGAAATGGCTTAAAAAAAAAAAAAAGAAAGAAAATTGTCTCTGTTTTTTATTGTGCTATTTTTATTTAGCTGAACAGAGCCCACTCTACCCACAGTTGTTATAAGGGGCCAGCCACTATTATAAAAATCAAGACTTTATTTGAAGCTATCATGCCTTTTAAGCTGAAGTGTTTCAAAACTGTTCAGAACAAGGAAATACTGTAGCTGTTTTCAAACCTTGTTCTAAACAGACCAGAGCACAGAGATGTACTGAAAATGCTAGTGCTGGCAAAAGGCTCTGGCAGTGGCATCAAGCAGATTTGGCACTACCTGTTTTGACGACATTCAGCCTTCTGCATACTTAATGTCTGTATGAATGTGTGTGGAGAAGTACCTCTTTAAGAAGTCATGACTCCCCTGAGTCTCCCACATTCCCTGAGTGTTCCCATCTGAACTATTTCATATCCATACAGCAGAGAAGCAGCTTTCTTTCAGATAAGAGTGCAGAATATATTTGAAATTCTAGAAAGGGGGTTGTTTCAACCTGGTACAGACACTATCCCAGCTGTCAAGCCAAAACAATGACAAAACAATGCAGAATTTCAGAGGGTTTTGATACTCATCCAGAAACCATGGCAGCTGGGTTATCAGTAAAACACAGCGACAGAATTACCTTTTATAGTACTCTACTGTACTTGATGTAAGGCCCTGAATATTTGTTACAAGACAAACCCAGTACTTTGCCAGTAGCAAATATCTGCTTTGAAGTTTCTGTAAAAATAGAGACTTAGTCTGACAATGGTTGCCAAGTGGCTGTCTTATCTCATAATACCTGCAGTTAAGACTAAGACGATTGCAATTTCCAGTTTCAGTGACATAGTGGATGTTTTTTATTGGAAGGATGACTGTAGACTTTGGAAAACTCATCTAACATGAGTAATAGTAAAATTACTGTAAAATTAGAAATATCTTAAGTGGAAATGTTTGAGACAAATTAATCTAAAATCTCTGCTTCCTTCACACCTCAAAATAGGTAAGCATAGGACAAATGTGAGAGGAATTCTAGTACACATACCTATGTAAAAGGAAAATAAAATACCTTATACTGTTTTGGTTTGGTTTTCTTTTTTAAACTTTGAAGCAGGAAAATGAGATTCCTTAAGTGTCAGATATGCAGGATTTTCCACAACCCTTCCTTGTTTTTACTCAAGCTTATTTCTCATGAATTAATGTGGCTTTGTCAGAAGAACAGCCACAAGATCTTCTATTCAATGAAGAGGTTTTCCTAGTATGTTTTAAAGCTCTGAAACCCAATAAAGCTACTCACAACACTACATGCCATAGGCTGGGTAGTCCTCAGGTTTCTCCTTATAGCAGTTGATGTTGTAATATATGGCTTCATGCACTCCCATCATTGACACATTTTTCCAATGTGGCTTGGTTGCAAGAAGCGGGAATCATTATAACTGAAAAACCAGTTCTGCAGGGAAACAACATAACATGTTCCACGGTCCGAACTGATCTATATGCAAAATAGAAACTCTGATATTCAAAATCCATTATTTGAGAGTATTTACCAGTATGGTGAAATTCTTCATCCTGTCTTCCCATATAACTGAATCTTTGCATTTCAAATTTATTGCAATGAAGGGTTACGAGAAGCCTTTCTAGTGGGCAGAAATATTAATCATACTTGCAAAGCATGAAAGGCAGTTGGAATGAAACTGGGCTATTAATGAAGATGATTTTAAATCCAGTGCACCTTTAAAAATATTAATTGCATGGATTTCCATAATATTGCAGACCTCAGATGGTGGTTGTTAAGAAACAGAGTCACCTGGGCATTTGAATTATGTAACTCTTACTGCAGCTACTTGTTTTAATCATTGTAGTTGAATACAATAAAATTTGTGGAGAAAAGTAGTATCCTTTATTAGTTCAGCTGATGTTACTGAGAAAGACAGACATATCTTATTATATGTTATTAGACATACCAGTCTATTAGACACGCCACTAATTTTAAGGGGTAAGGGGGTGATTAATAAACTGGAGTTGTTAGGCAAATGACAGTTACTAAAAAATCTAAATATCAGTTACAGAGATGTTTTTAGGGCTGCATTGAGTTTGGAAGAAATGAAAAAACTTTAAAAATAAAGTATAATATGACTTCATGATTTTCCTCAGTGTTGTTCAAAGATGATAGTCTAGCTGAATTCAGACTTATTCCTGGAGGCACTGTCATTATCAAAGTCACCACTTAACTGATTTCACCTTTGAAATATGAAATTCATAAACAAACTGTGGAGTAAAGAGGATGAGTGCCATCTTGTCCAATGGCAGCACATGATCCAGTTTATTCTGATAGAAAGGGGCAGGGAAAAGGCAGTAAAGTGAAAAGGATGAAAAACCTGCTAAGCAGGAAGGTTAGCCAAGAATTAACTTGTTTCTTTACATGGGGAATTCAGGAGGAGGTGAGTAATCCAGCTGAACTGTGCCAAAAGAAGTACAAAAGATAGGTGAAGATGATACTTTGATAAAGGCCTGTTGGAGATTGATCAATCTATCCTACCTTCCTCCCTTCAGATTAATTTTCTTGTAATTGAATTTTAAAAGAAAAATGAGGAACAAGTTCAAACAGTGTTGAAACATTGAATTTAAAATTATTTTTATTTTTCATGTTTCTAACTACTTTGTACTTGTTTTTTTCAAAGATATATATATAATAAAAGTACTTGTTTTTTCTATTTTATTTTATTGTTTCACAAAAAATTTTGAGTGCAAAATCGAACAATAAAACATAAGAATATTGTCACTATGTTTGTTTGCACTAGATAAAAAAATAATTCGCAGATTTTCATAACACACAATTTTTTTATCCACTGGTGTTTTTACAGGCTTCCTTTACAAGTATTGTTTAGGTATTCCTGTTATAAGAAATAATGCAAACATAGCTTGATGAGGAATAGCTAAGAAAAAATTGTGAGTGTTATAGCTGGTAAAATATTCCGTAAGAATGAGGTTTGTACTTTTTTTGGAACTCTCAGGGTCTAAATTTTCGTGGTGGAGAATGCTAAAAGGATTTCTGAAATTAAAGCAATTATCAATATATAAATTCCAGAATTTCCAAAAGATATAATTTTGTGCTAGCAGGACACTTTTTTTGAAGAGACTTAAAATTTGAACTGTTTATTTGAAACAATGTAAATATATGTTGAGGTGAGACATAAGTCAGGATAATTTGACTTTTAATAGATATATTAATCTTATATGTATACATACACAAATTTTACACATATATGTATTGATTATTAAACTTCCATTTAGCTAATATTAACTCTTAAATGTTCATTATACAAAAGAAAATAGATTAAAACTATTTTGGTATAACAACTTAGAAAAATTACCATCTGAATCTAGGTTTAAGAAACATCATTTACAGAACATTCAATACTGCTGTGAAAGTTTTAAATATGAATCAAGTTTAAAAGCTTCTCAGACTTTTGTATGACAGTTGTAACATAAGAATGCATGAACCATGTTATACAGAATGAGTATAAGAATGCACTTCCTTCTTTCTTTGTTTTCAGAACCTGCACGAAAGGGTCATATACCCTGGTGATATCACCCATGACTCTTAAAAGTGCATGAATATTGAGTGGAATTTACGCTGTACTATATTTATCAGCCAAAGTTGATGTGCAGCAAGCTTCCTGTGTAATTTTGAGCTGGTATATGTGCACCACTAAGAGAAATTCAATATACTGTGCTCAAAAAATTATTGCAGTTGACTAAATTTAGGATGCTGTTTCACAGCAGATAAAATGGTATTTTCAGAAATGTGGGATAAAGTCCTGTCCTCTTTCCCATGTGTTCAGATGACCTGGTTCAAGCCATTCAGCCAAAACAACCTGGGGAAAAAAAAAAAAAAAGATTTTTTTCATGAAAAAAAAATCCTTACACTACTTCAATCTTACAAATACAAATGTCAGTATAGTGGAGGGAAAGGCAATGTATAGGAGAGGGAATGACAACATATGGGGAGGAAAGAGGAAAGACTGCGAGCACTAGTGCCAACTTAGATTGCTGTAAACTGCCAGGCAGTTCCTCCTTGAGACTTTATACATCAACTTTTAAAGAGACTTTTCTTGTCTCTATAACATTTTCTACATTAAAATGAAAGTGTAATATACAAACTAAAACAAAGGAATCTAGAATAATCCCTTATCATGTATTAAAAAATTACTGTTCACTGTTTTTAAAAAATAAACCAATATACCCACTACTCCTTTTCCAAAAAAACAACTCAAAAAAAGCAAGCTGTCAGCTGTCGGAAGCACATAAGAAGTTAATTAAATTTATATGGATAGGAGTGAAAAGTTTTCTTTTAGTCAAAAAATTGCCACTGAAAGATACAGAGTCAGGTCAGCCAAACATTTTACATGTTCTTTTTGAATGAATTTGACAGGAAAGTGCAATAAAAATAGGTAAAAGCCCTTTTGGAAATGCTTTAAAATTCAAAAATTTCATCCTGAACTGTTTATTACGCTATCTTAATTAGCTAAGCTATTAAGAATAGTTACTCACTAACTTAAACTTTCACTGCCTGTTAGCATATGTATTAACTTACATCGTTATTCAGAGTGGTTATATATTTATTCAGAATAGTTTAACAAAAATGGGGAAAAAAAAAAAAACAACAAATTTCAGAATACTTTCTTACCAGAAAAAAAGTCATATTTAAAAAAAAATATTGCATTTATCCCAATAAAGTATTTGTTCTCTTTCCTCTTTCCATGGAACTTATTTTTTGTAATTGTTTAATTACACTGCTCTGTGTAACAAGTTTGACATGTCTCTAGTGTTTAGTTATTTTCATTCACAAAAAAGTGTTCCAACAACAGGCCTATTTTTCTTAAAGGGCCGAATTAAAATACAGCTGATAGTGACTGAGAAATTCAAATTAATCTTAATATATTAAGTATTTTATATATCCACTGTAAGAGATTTAATTTTAGAGAGAATATTCTGTGATTGAATTCCAAGATGAAATGCAAACTTCAGCTTTGACAACAGACCATCAACAATGTCTTTCCAGGACATATTGATTATGTGTGACCCTTTGTATTACTTATTAGACAATGTATGTAGACAGACAGAAAAACTGAATATCTTTAAAGGCACATTTTACCCTCAGATGTGTTTTAAGTCTCAGCAAGCTCTATTAAACTCCTCTGAATCGTATATATTAGAGATACTTTTGAACCAAAGGAGTTCTTTTAAACATACTATAATAGCATACTGGAAGGCTTAGCTTTGAACACTTACAATAGAGAATTGGAAAGGTCCCTGTGTCAGGCTTTTGCTTAGGAGATTGTGCATACATTTCAGATGATTTTGCAGTCTAACAGGGGATGCTGTAGCAGTCCCTGCTCTTACAAAATAAAATTGGAATTACACAGTTTACCTTCTATTTTTGTTCTGAGAGTTTCTGAAAACACTGGGAAGCACAACAAATAGCTTGTTACAGTCTGCCTTTGTGCCTTGATGGGATACCTGTCCCATGCATACAGCCCTTGCTGTTGATTCCTATTTGACTCCAGTCTTCCTGTGTTAGGATGCAAGGACATGTCACTGCTCTTCAAGTCCAAGATCTACCCGTGCAGACTAAGCTTCCAGTACCTTTCTTGGCCCATGGGGCATAAAGTCTGGGTATCATAGACACCCAAACCAGTTCTGTTGCCCTTCTGGTCCTCTAGTTGTTTAGAAGTACAATTATCTTCCTTTCCTGCCACCATTACCTCCTTCCCAAGGTTCCCTGCATACTTAGATTCTTAAGGAACAAACTGCCAATTTTTTTTTTAAAAAAAAATATAAACTGAGGGAAGGAATTTCTTAGTCTCAGACACATTAGTTCTTAAGAAGACACAAGGCTCCCATCAAGCTGCTTCTGTAAGGAGAGACGTAGTCACTGCATCTCCATAGAGAAACTAAATCCACTGCTTTAGCTTAGAAAGAGTAATTTTGGTTTGATGGATCTCATTCTTGTTTGCTCACTGACATGCCCATTCCTCAAAACAAAGGAATGCTCTCATTCTAAAATACTGATTATGTCACAATCTAAAGGTGTGACGAAAATCAGAACTGGGTCTGAAATATATCATTCTGACCATATAGTAAGTCTCGTTTCACAATTCAGTGCAGCTCCGTCTTCATTCTTTGTTCCTGCATAGCTTCAGATGTTGCAGATTTATTCCATATTCCCTGTTTAAAGTGTAGTTAAAAAGGATCATGGCATAGCCAAAGGTGCTAAAAAAATGAAATAAAATTAAGTATTTTCCAGATAATAAATATAGTCTCTGGGTGACTGAGAGTGAGAAATCATTTGTTCAAAGAAATTGTTCTCTCATCGTATAACCTATATTCTTCAAACTGTAATATGCATGTAGGATACAGGCGTGTAAAAATATTGTCATTTTTTGCAGATAAAGAATGCACTCTTTGCAGGTTAGAGATATTAGAATAGATTTTAGCATCAGAGTAAGAGTGTCTGTTCAAATATGATGAAACCCATTGGTGAAAAGTAGGTTACAGTACTGGTTTAGCTATATTCTTAAAATAATCTAGTATTAAAATGCTAAAATTGAGATTATCACAGCATTTTTTTTTCTTTCAAATTGCTTTTGGCACTTATTCCTGTTAATGATATATGTCATGTATGTAATTTTGTGCTCAAGACAAGCAGACAGCACGTGATAGAGAAACACAAAATTGAAAGATTGAAGCCTTTGTTGTCATCATTAAGTGCTGGGTTGTGCTCTGCCTTTGGTGGATCATAAATACCTTTATTTTTCTTACTGTCTGTAAGAACTAGTAAAGGAGTGCTATGTAATTTGTTAATTTCAAATTGTTCTTATGAAGTCTACAGTCAAAAACTCCAGAATTAGAGTTCAGAATTAAAAAATACTTGTTTTTTATCTGGAATGAAAGCTTAAGAGCTTCACTGAGAGTTAGAAAACTTGTTCATCTGGACATCAGTGGATATTATGCTACATTTTTGTCAGAATAAAGATCTAACCTGTAATGTGGGGACAAATGTTAGCTTGCTGTATATCAGCATCAATCTTTGCATTCACTTGGAGACATCTTGAGTCCACTGAAACCATAATTTGTTTATACCGACTTGATGTCAGTCCATATTCCAACCTGAAACATGACATGAATGGGAATTCAATATCTACAATGTGGTGGTTATGGTATAGAGAAAACACGACAGAATTCAAGATACTTGCTAATAGGAAAAGAATGAAATTTTAAGAAGCTTTCTTGCTTTAGGATGCTGCATCAGTCTCAAATGCATTATGTCTGATGATAAACCAATGGATTTCCAGGGGATTAAAGCTCCACTCATTGTTCATCTTTGAATCTGAAAGATATTGTAGTAGATAAAGGAAGATACATTGCCAAGTAGGTTAAATTTGTTAAGCATATTATCAAGTGCTTTACATTAAACAACGAACAGTCTAGTGATGCATTGGAAGTTAAAAAGAAGCAAATAAAAAATATGTTAAAACTGAAAAGTAACCAAATAAAACAAAGCAGATCACTTAAAAAAAACAACAAGGAATATGCATTACTTGGGAAACTCTATTTTGACTAGGATAGGAATGTCAAAACCTTAGCTGAGCAGATGACAAAAAACTCAAGCCCTATAAAATCGTATTGACATATTGCACAACAGTTCTCTGAGCACTTGAAGTCAGCATATGTCAGGGCTGAGCTAACAGAAGTGGTCTCACTGTCATCTCCCCTCACTACCCTTTCATTTAATTTCAGCAGCTTGCCTCCCCCTCGCTTTTTCTGGTGAAGCGGGTGCACGACTGGGAACCTTCATCACGGAATTCCTCTGCTCCTGCTAAAGCTCTGCTCTTCTGCAGTGAAGAGTCTCATTCATCAGGCCAAACAGAAATGAGAAGTTCATGCTCAGGTGTCCTGAGTGTGGTGCTCAGTTGCCAACTGGGGTTAAACCACAACATCCGGAAAGCTAAACCCCTACATTACTGTATCTTATTTATTAAAGTGTTTTCCTGGGGAAAGAGCCTCAACCTTGCTCCTTACTCCCAGGCACCTTTTGTAATTCATCGAGTGATTTAAATTAGTGCTTTCCATGGGCCTTCCTGTGATCTTACTTGGGCCTAAGAAATTTATCTTCATAAACTGATTTCATAGAGAAGAAGGCTAGTAGCAGTCCCTTGGTTTATTCATAATTTGAGCCATTAGAGCTTTTGCTTTGAATATAAATCCAAACCATGAGGCCCAGGACCTTTACTGTGTAATAAGCTAGACTAAGAACAAGGTGAACTGCATAGGGGTTGGAACATGATCTGAAACATGATGTCTCTAGAAAAAAAAAAAAAAACAACTACTTTTGCTTCTGTTATTTTAATAATACTTTGGCTGAAATAGATTTTTTTTAATTTAAAAATAAATTTGCCTTTTAGGTTAAAGCCAGTTTTGTGTGTGTCTCTGTGTGTTTTGTGTGTGTGAGGTCAGTGTATTTATTACCCTTTGTTGTTGATCGAAGAAATAGAAAAGAAATGTAATAATAAAATGTGAGAGTCCTACAAGTTCCCAATTTAACTGCAGCAGAACCTAGATAAATATGTACATTTGCATATTTGTAATTCAAAAGCTTTTCTGGTAAACAGAATGAATGTTTCTGAGCTGTCCAGCTGCTTTGAGTAAGATTGCATAAGTTTAAATTAACCACAGAAGAAGGTTAATTCTGGTAGTATCCCTGAGCAATGACTTCCTTTTTTTTAACTGCAATTAGAGAATGAGGTATTCAATTTAGTCATTTATTCATTAGTAGAGTATAATAGATAAATGAAAGACACAAATTAATGTCTTCGGTGTTATGTAAATAATGAAAAGTCTATTTCCCTACCGTAGTTATATTTTTAATGAGTAGACTAAGATAGTTTTCATTACATGAATATTACATTGTGCTGCCTGACTAAAACAATTAATCTAATTTTTGTGGAAGAAGGCATTGTGCTTATTTCAATGAGATTGCAAAAGGTGATATAGAGAGCTAGTTTTGTTTCACCTCAGTAGTATAATATGTCTTTGCAGTGACAAATGTAGTGCAGAAAGCAAAGCTAGGCATTGTGCCAGATTTGCAAGCACTGCACAAAAGGTTTGTTGTCCTGTTCCATCAGTTTTCACTCCAGGCAAAATTATTTTTGCCAAACAATGTATGTTACAGTTGAGCACAAAAAAAAAGGAGGTTAAAGAGCAAAGTTTAATGTGACTTGTTTTCTTTGTTGCAGAACTGCAGCAAGTCTGTGAAGCATGGCAGTCTCACTGAAATGAGTACACAATTGAGAGTATAGTGGGTCCGTATTGCCTTTACCCATTGAGATGTCCTAAAAGGGGTTCACAAAATGAGGACAGGATAAGGCACGTGTTTTCTTTATGGAACTCTTCTCACATCTTGATCTTGTGTTTTACTGCACCTATGACAGTAGGATATGGCACAACCCATCTAAAAAGAGATCCTGAATTTTTGCTAAGTCTCGCAGTTTTTAATGTTGTTTCTTATGCCTGATAAGACAGGGATAGGTCCCCTGAGCTCTGTGGAAGGAAGTCTCCATAGTTGACATGGCTGCAGAGGTGAACCTTCCTATTCTTGATATCTTACAAGCAGAGATGATTACCATTTTTGGGCCCTGGTATAGTATAACCGTCTTTTCTTTCTGCCATTAGCCACTCAGAGCACAAAATTATAAATAATGTTTAATTCCAGGAGCACTTCAGAATTTCCTAGGCTGTAAAAAATAGACAAATATTTGGGAAAAGTAAGCTCTGCTATCTATTAACCTTTCTGAGTTCTGTTTTCTCTTAATGTCTACAGATACTGTCTCTCATGCAAGTCATTTTCCATAGTACATGATGCCAATTTGTTGTGAAGCTGGACACCAGTGATAGGAGTTGACTCCAGTTCATATCTCGGTTGGTTTAGGCTTTGTTGCTAATGCATCAGAAAGTATAATTTCTTGATTTCTTCCAATCGGCCACTTTCTTTCAAAAGGGCGAGCACTGTTTTGAAATAATTATGTGTATGTGTTTTTCTCTCTGATTGAGTTTCTGATGACTTTCTAGAATGCTATGATATTTGAATTCTTTCTGCAGTCATTGTGTTTCCATGAGTTTCCACATAGTCTGTGCTGGTCTTTAGATTCTCACCACCACATGAATGAAAAGATGCTTTTATTACCACATGGAGATCATGTGATATTTGTGGTTTGTAGCTACCTCAATTCAAAAGATCCCTCATAGTGTGTGACCAGTGCTGTGTGTGTGCTGAAGAACAGCTGTGAAAAACTCATGTGTGAGGTTTGATTATCAAAGGTACAGTGAGTGCAGGTACCAATGCCCCTGTGTATGTATGACTGGAAGTATAACACTTTCTGTTATCATTGGTTTTTTTCAGAACTGATAAGGATTTAAACTGGGTAATATGGATGTCATTTGATCTTGGGGGGTTGCTAGGCTTTTATTTTCTTCTTTTTTTTTTTGTATTGCCAAAAGTAACGCAACACACTGCCTCCAAATATTTGAGAATATTTGTGTGCAGGTGGCATTTCCTTTTGGTCCCCCACCCCTCTTCGCCCCCAGGCTCTATGGTGAGTAACTATGGAGCATCTGGTTATTTGGTAATTTCATGGATGACTCTCTTTGTTGACTTTTTTCTTCTTGAAATAATTCAGGAAGGTTCAGTTTTTCTGGAAAAATGTTAATGTATGTTGTCCACATCCCGTCTTTTCTTGCCAACCCAGCATGAGATATGAGATTTGTAATGCAATAGGGTACCTGTCGAGTTCAATCTGACCTCATGCATTTGTATGAAGCTCATTTATCTGAAATACTCATTTCAAGAAACTTTTTGCTTGAGACTAATAGAAATTACATTGTCCAAATCTTGTTTCACAGATGAATGTTAAGGGTATTTTTCATCCAAATTTTCATTTTAATAGTATTAGCCCACTAATCGCTCTGATTTTTCAGTACTTTGGTGTTAGCCTTTGCAAGTTGCTGGCCCCTGCTAAATGATCTATGTTTTTAATCAAATAAAATTACTAATGCAGCCTTCCCGTGAATTTTCTGTTTTTTCCTGCACAGAGAGAGACAAAAGCAGGAAAAAATCTGAGGGAGCTGTGTAATGCCTGACTAAACAAACTGCTTTACATAACAGATTTCAAATTCTCAATTTATATTATTTTCTTACAGTATAGTGAAAGCAGGAATAACATTTATTTCATTCAAATTAATGTTAATTTAGGTTGGATTTGCTATTAATTTCTTCTGTCTGTCCCTGAGTACAGAGAGACAAAACAAGTAAAAGAACAATACCAAAATGAAGAAGGGGTTGATTGTAACAAGGCATCTGAAAAGTTTTGTAGTCAATAGACTCTCTCTTTTAGTCTGAATACTGAATGTAATGAGGAGCAGAGGGAGAGGGAGAGGAGAAGAGAGTAGACACCTGCTGTCTCACTCTTCAGGCAGCAATGTGTAGGTGTCCAAGCCAGCTTTTAGCTATTGAGAATTTAAAACTGTAGCCACAATAACCTCAATGCAAGCTAATTCTCCTCTCCAGGGCAGACACTCTTTCCCACCTTAACACAGGAGGTGGGGCAGGGAAGAACTGGGTGGTGGGCTGTGCCCAGACTGAATTACTTTGTTGACATTCACTTGGTTTGTTTTGGTAAAAATGTCACTCGGGGCTTGTGTTTAAAAGAGTCTCCTCAGAGCCACTCATTCTTTCCTAAGGTAGAAATTCTGTTGAAGTAAACTAGCTAAAGTCCAAATAAATGCTTCAGGGTTGTCAAAAAGTGAATATGATCAACGGCTCCGCAACAGTTTGTTCTTTAGGCAGTCTGTGTGCCATGATCACAGGGGTGTGAGAAAGCTGCACTTCAACAACAGGGTAATATTTACAAAATGGATTTCTTTCCTGGTTCTCATTGAGTAACCGTTTATAAAACTGAAGCAAACTTTGATTTACTTCTCAGTTTTTATCAAGTCCTTGCTTAGAATAAGGTTCACTATTCACTACAATTTAACAACTCAGAACACATAAGCAGGAAATACATCTGGACCCCAAAATAACTGACTACATTTCTTCTTCTCTGGTAGCAAAATATATACTTTGAGAACTATCAAAGCACTGTTACTCTGGAGTGACAGTTAAGAGAAGGATAGCTGAAGTAGATCCAGAGCACATTTGCCAAGAAAATACACATCCTTCCTGGTTTGTAAATTTGAGCACCTTAAGTACTTGGCAAAATGCTTTTAAGCTAGAGCAGGCAACATTCCAGCTGCAAAATAAGAATTTTAAAGAGATTTGATTAATTTGCCATTCAGACTTGTACTATATCATCATGATTTTGTTGGTTGTTTGATTAAAGAAAGAAATAAACCGCTTCAGCATTGGAGGTATTAATATCCAACATGCTGATCCTGGTGGGAACTTAATAATTCCTTCCATACAGACAGTGATACAAGCACTTAGTAGGTGGCAAATGCCATTTTTGTTTTCGGATGTCTCACTATAACTAATGACAGCAAAAGCAAAGCTCTTTTGCCATGGCTGGCTCACTGGGTAAAAGAGGCTGAGTCATCTCCACAGACAGTCAGAAAGTAGAGGTGTCCCTCCATAAGAGCTCTCTCATTATGAAATATTTGTGCCAGATTTTTTCACAGTAGACCGAAAAAATTAAGTGAAAATAATTAGCTCAAGACAAATAAGGAGATTGTAGCCAATGCAGAGGCCTGTGACACCAATAAATTATAAATGGAATAATCAGGATATAATTAACATTAGCTATACTGTAACTATTAAACTATTAAACTATTAAACACTATAATTAACAGTAGTATGTATTTATAATACTGTGATGGCATAGCCAGTCATAATTTTACCTAAATGTGTGAGTAACATAATCACCAAAGATGTAAACAAAGCTAGGTCTAGCTGCACATAAATAGCATCCAGACAACTAAAGCTGCCAGACAGATACAAGATAAGCACAAGTGACATCCTTCCAAATACACAAGGATGACTGGCAAGACAAAGAGAACAAGATAAACAGTATGGGAGTCAAGGACAACCCCCTTCCTCTTTTGATAGGAGGACAGTAGCGTAAACACACCAAGCACAAGAGAAGAGAACTGGAGAACTGGAGGAACTGAAGGAAGACAAGCTCACTTCAGTTCTGACATGTCTTGACTAACTCTCAGGCATGTTCAGTGGGACCTCTGCAGCTAAGAACCACCAAGGACTGTACCCATCAGTACTAACTATATGGCATCTGCTCCATGTTATTATATACTCACAGCTAATTTAGAATGTGACTGTCGAAAAACAAAGAGTTTTGCATATGTATTGGTGATGATTAATATTAAAATCTGACCATTAACAAGTGTGTTAATAATGAATAAATTGAGTAAAAGTTTATTTTTACAGTCTAAAGCTGCCCTGTTTTGCCACTCTTCTAAACAGTTACATCATGATGTTTCTCTAGCTGATATATATATATATATACATATAGGCATATATATATATCAGATACATACACATGTATATTATACCTATATACACATATGTTCAGTAGCAATAAGGTATCGTGCCATTTTTCCATAATAAGATAATTTATGCATAAGAAACAGAGCTGTTTGTTTGGTAATATTTGGTATACACATAGCACCATTTGCAAAGAAGAACTTCCACATTCTTGCAAGCTAGGACTTGCAACACCTAATGCGTAAAACTTAGGATGGAATTTAAACCACAATGATGTTACAGCTCCTAACCTGGAAAACGTAACTAAACAGTATTAACAATTTTTTCTTAAAGAGCATCCAAAGAAGGCGTGATTACCTCTGCCTGTCCTTCATGCCACTGTTAGAAACAAAACACTCCCCCTCCTGAGCCACCCAGGATTCAAACCAGATATCTCATGTATCTTAGGAGCGTTCCCTAATTTACTTTCATTTTTATTCAGGAACTACTTAATGCAAATTGCAAAAGCATGTTGCTTCATTACTAGATTACAGATGCAGGCTCTCATGACCATTATTCTGCCTGATGCCATGAATCTTGATAACTCTTTTATGCCCTTTCCCCAGCAGTAGCACAGCTGCTATTGTGAAGCAGCCGGACCATTCAGAGCTCTCCAGAACCACAGGAAATTGTCTTGAAAAGTGTGAGCTCAAACCAATTCCAACTCAGGTGAGCATAAGCCCTTGGGCAAGTGCTGTAGCCATGATGGTATTTTCTTCCAGCATTTTTCAAAGGAGTTGTTGCAATGACATTTAGTGAGAAATCTGCATATGAGCTTGTACCAAATCTGATCTGGTCCTACTCACGGTCCAGGGCCTCACTGGACCTCCATCTGCTATCCTGTGCGGTTGAGGCAGGAGAGGAGATGGCAAACCAGCCTAAGTGGGCAGTGTGCAGAATGAGAAAAAAAAATACAGCAAACTTTCAAGGTAATCAGAAGCACACCTGGGGAGTGGTGGTTTTGGATATCGTATCTAAACTATGGATTAGACGTGGGTTTCTTAACTCTCTCTAAGATGGAAGTGTTCAAGGCCAGGTTGGATGAGGCTTTGAGTGACCTGATCTAGTGGAAGGTGTTCCTGCCCACGGCAGAGGGGTTAGAGCTAGATGATCTTTAAAATCCCTTCTGACCCAAACCATTCTATGATTCTATGATATTTTTAAATTGCTTTTGCTATAGAGAAAAACGGATGCGTGCCTTTGCCACAGAGTAGGCTAGGATTTACATACAGTTTTATCAATCCTTGTTCTTGCAGACGGTTGCACATAAGCTTATGTGTTATTTACCTGAGTAAAACTTCTTGAAAGTAAGACCTGAAAAGAATCAGCTTGAAGTGAATGAGATGATTATTTATAGAGGTAAATTCATTTTTAAGGATTTTTTTAAGAGCATGCAACCTAGAAAAGCAGCAAGATATGAAAACAACTCATTAGTCAAAGAGCAGTCATAAAACTGAACCTCTGCCTTATACAGTTCTTAAATGAAACTGCATTGCCTAACTACTGTTTTCTAAAATATACATAGATTTTACATGTATTTCAGTATAAATATTTAAACCATTTGATGGATATCTCCATCTGGTTGAGGCATGCTAGTTTTTCTCTTTCTATTCTGGCACCAACGATTGCCACTGAAATGTTTTTAAGCTATGTTGCATTTAGACCTAAAAAAAAAATATATCACTTCACTTAGATTTAGGGCATGAAGTATGTTAGAAGAATTTGAGAGGTCAAAGCAGTTCTTAAAATTGCTATCATCTACAGCACAGAGAATTTCAAACTGGGATCCAGGTTTCCACATTGAAGGCATAATGCCCTGATTTATAATATGCTTGAAACAAGTGTAATACTAGCATCACAGTTGCAGGTTCAGTCATTTAGAAACAGAGTTTCAGCCGTGATAGTTGTATTCTGGTGCCAAACCTTCAGAAGTTAGGGACTTATAAATCATACTCTGAGCTTCACTTGAGTTGTGCATACACCTCTGTATCTTGACTCTTCACTTTCAATTACAAATAAAACTTTCAAACTCGCATTCTATAAAAGTTAAAAGATGTAGTAAAACCTCTCACAAAAGCCACAGCCTGTCAAATCAGTAAAACAAAGGATTAAAGACCTGATATAGTAAAATGTTTAGCATCCTTAGCACTCATTTTAGTGAGAGAGTTACGGGCTTATTCACTTATCCATGATAAAGACTTCAGACAATCATTGTATCATTTTTAGATGACCATAAGATTATACCCCTAAATTCGAAGTCATCAGCTACTTGGAAAAATTTGATCCTGATCTTACATACATCTTACAAATGTATCTTTCCTTAGACTCGCTGTTGGTTTGGATTTTGTTTGTATCTTTAAGGTTTGGCTTAGGCATATAGGTAAGGACAACAGACTGGTATCCATCATTATAAACAGGAATATTCAATGAAAGCATCAAAACAACTTTAAAGAGGGAACATATTAGACGTGGTATTTAGGTTGAAGCACACTCCTCCCTGATGTGCTGAAGTAGGAGTAGTCTGGAAAACTTTTAGCAGATTAAAAACAGGAAAGCAGATTTCCAGTGCTCTGGTTAGAATCTCTATTGGCAAACTGCAATGAATAATAAAAAGCACAATAAATAAGTCTTTACTACAAGCTAGTAGTAAGCACAAGCTTGGTTCAGTGCTGGCAGCACAGGGTCTCAAGACTTGTCTGCTTGCCATGGCAGGAGCTAGATTTAGCCATGGCAGCAATTGCCTGGTGGCCATGCGCCTGTTGCCTTCCTGCATTGGCCTCGCTCTGGGGGTGCCTGGAGCAGAGGGCTGGGGGAAGAGTAGCCACAACAGGGTACATGTAGTCACTGGGGGACAAACAGTCCCTCTGGGGCAACTGCGCTGGGGAAAGTGTAGCATGTGGCCAACTCACTTTGCCTAGGAAAGAGGGACACTGTGACAAGACAATATATAAAAATAGCTCCCAGTTGACTTTGAGGCTGAGGAGGAACGAATCCCACCTATAAACATTGTATATCCCACGGTGAAGAATTTGGGATGATGACTGCTCACTGCATCACCCGTGGTCTCTTTCTTTGAGGAAGGTGGTCTCTATTGATGTTAGTACCCACTAGGACATTGCAAAGGTAAGCACAATATCCAAGGAAAGGTTTAGATATTTGGCCGTTTTCTTGTGTAACTGTTTTAGGGATATCAGTCTTAATGAGGCTTTGCTGTGTTAATTTGGACTATACATGTTAGTAGTGCTGTTAACTGGCCTAATGGTAAATAACTTTGATATATTTTGGTTGGACTGTCAAGATTTCAATTAGTTTATCAATGAATCCATGGCTTCATATATATGGCATGTTCCCTTTTGACTGTAACAGGATTTTGAATATAATGAAAGTATTTCCAGCATTGTTACTGGCTGAGTGAATACCATGCTCAGGGAAACTAATGTTGAACTTCATCAGTTTTTGGTGAACTAACCAACAGAAGGAATTCAAGTAGGACATACTGGACATTTAAATGTTTGCACTAGGATTCTCTCAGGAAGCTAGACGGAACTGCTGGAGTAGATCATTTCACTAAGAATGATAGAGCTCAATAAATGGGCAGAAATGAGTAAACAAGATAAGATCAGCTGGCCTGAGAGTACTATGGTGAAACTATCAGGAACAAGAACTTGCCTCATAATCTCCTTTCCCTGGTGCCCAAAAATTATCACACCATTGTGGGTCTGCAAAATGAAGGAGCACCTAATAATGAGAACCTAAAGCTAAGGCATTCAAAGTTGCCATTTGAAGGCAATAGCAGCTTCATGGAGGTGATGTGGCTTACTCCACGACACCGATTTTGTATTGAGGTATAGAGATGTTTTCTTCTGACATCTTTAAACCAAGAAGAGTCAGTTAGAACACATAACTTGCACATCAACTCAAAACAGCACAGGAACTGAAAAGAAAGGATCTGAAATCTTGCTTTACAACCAAAAAACTTGGTTATTCGACATCACAGAAAGCTGGTGAAACAAATCAATAGAATTGGAAGGCTAGTAAAATAGAAATAGTTTATTCAGGAAGCAACAAACAGGAAAAAAGGAAACCAATATTACACTGTAGATCAAGCATGCTTTGAAGTCACTCTCTGAAGTTGAGAAAGAGGTGAGAGGCAAATTTGTTACATTTCTCTGGGTGAACATAAAAGGAGAAAGAACAAAAGAAACGTCCTTATCAAAAAGAAGCTGTAGATGAAATTTTTGATCAGGCAACAGCAGCAACCAAAAGATGACAGCAACATGGGACTAAGTACCTAATTATTTATTGGAAAACAGTATGTAGGGCACAGTCCTACAAAATGTATGGAGGGTGACTTTGGATAGGGTAAGTTAGAGAGGTTCAAATGTGCAGAGAATGATAAAATTCATCCTGGAGTACCCAATAAGTAATTGAGACCATCTCACAATTATTCTTGAGAAATGCTTAGGGTGTGATATTTCATGAATTTTACCCTCCCAAAGGAAACTGTATCAATGGAAAAAAAAGTAGATGATGAATTATAGATGTATTGCTTCAACTTCCTTTCTCAAATCATTGAGTAATCAATTTATAAGCAACTGAATGATAATAGTGAAGAACATATACTGTTTCTCATCATTGCAATTCCTTTTGGACAATATAACTGGCGTAGAAGATAAGGATGAAGCAATACTTGTGATATATTTTGATCTCAGTAAGCTTGTAGGCAGTAGCCCACGTGATATTTGTAACATTAGGAAGATCGGGTTAGATACTATGGCCATAAGCCAAATTCCCCATTCGGTGTGTACTCTTAGACTAGATAGTAATGGTTCACTGATGAGCTGAGAAGATATTTCAGATCTGTAGGGATCTGGCTTGGGCCAAGTTCTAATCGACATTTTCATTAATGGCTTGAAAGAAAGAATCAAAAATATGTTTGTAACATTTGCAGAAAATGCCAGTCTAAAAGGAGTCACCCAACTGCCATGATGGTGACTCCCTTAGAAAAATCAAAGGCAGGAAGTCTAAATTAAAATCTTTCCTTCTTCTTGATTCTGAGCTATCAAAAGCTCACCCTTCCAGTACAAGACACTATTAAGTTCATTGGCTCCTGCTATTCCTTTCTGAGTTGTAAAAGCTCACTCTCCTTTTCCAGGACTGGCTCCTCCTATCTATCCAAATGTTTGTATTGTTTGGATTAAAATATTTCTCTATAAAGGATCCGAACTGATGATGCTTTCTAGAAGCCAGAAGCTGTGTTTAAACCTCAAAAATACTAAATAATTTTAACTACTGATACATAGAACATTCCTTGTCATTTTCTAGTGGTTGTTTAGTTACATAGAACTACTTAATTTGGTGAGAATTGCTTTGGATATGATTGTCCTTTTCTTCTGGAATTAGCAGTGTGAGAGTCTGGGAAAGATGGAAAGCTGAGCCAGGCTTGGAAGATGTCATTAGCAGAGTGTCTTGCAAGCCCTCCTGTCCTGGGCTGCAGACCTTACCTAACCACCTCACTTGCTTGCAAAATGAGAATAGCTTTAGATTGAATAAAAATAGATCAGTGAAGTCGTGCATGAAGAACAGAAGGTCTGCAGGAGGGGAGGGCTCCTCGCAACAAACCCTGTATATTCATTCATCTTTGTTAACAGGACTTCCTCTCAAAGTGCTCTTACCCAGACAGCAAAATCTTCTCCTGACCTCAATATTTACATGCAGCTTCACTCACAGTCTCAATCTTTTGTCCTCACAGAAGGATGTCTGTTGGATAAAACTAAAGAGAACAGTGATACTGATTTAGAATAACCATCTTTCCTGGATGAAACAAAGGATAATAAAAAAATAAAGCACAAGGGTTTGGATTAATTTCCAGTATTTCTGAAAGCAATACTATTTTCTTTTAGTAGAGCATTTATTTTTCTCTTAAATGTATGTCTCTATTTTCCTCAGATAAACATTTCAGTTTTTCGGAACTTGGTCTTAAAACAGTTGTTATATAAAAATTCAGCACTGCACAAATCTCTTTGACCTAAGAAATCATTCTTGCATGCCTTGTATTTAAAATAAGAATTGGTATAAAATTTTGTGCAATAAATAGAGGCAAAAGGACTCAGATATCGTTAGGAAAAAATTAGACCACGCAAGGTTTCTAAAATAACATGCTTATGCTACCAAACCTGTAAGTACACACTGTTCTACACACAGACAATTTTTGTACACCTTTGTTGTTGTTGTTGTTGAGCTGCAAACTTTAAACTAGATTTGCGTTTTCCTGAAAGGTCGGCACCTTCCTTCAGAGGAAGTAACTGGACTGGGATGATGGTTTGGATATTTCGGTCTTCATATTGATACCAGTAATGAAATCCTTTGCTGTTGATGATTATTTTTTTTCTTCACTGTTTCAACCTGCTTTTAAAAAATGAATTACAAAGTTTATGTATTGCATCATAAACTTTGACATGCAAACGTGTATTGGGTAGGATTTTAAAACTAGAATATGAAAAATCATTGGTTTTGTGAAAGAAATAGCCATATTTTCATTTGCTAACAACATCTTTTCCTCATGACCTGTACAATATACAGCACTTAGAAAATGCAGTTGGGTTTGTTGGTTTTGGGTTACTATACAAAACTAGCTTCAAGAGGTTGGAAGCTATTTCAAAGGCCTTTACATCTCAAGGCATTCAGATAACACTCTGTTAAGGGATGTGCTTCAAGATGCCATTGTGATCAGGCAGACAAAGGCAGTATTTCTAGAATTTTTTAAAATATATTTAGAGTTTGGTGGAAGAGAAGAAATAACAGAAAAGCTCTCTCAACTTCCAGCTCTTTCTAGTGACCATTAAATGAACCTCTGAATGATGACTTGTCTGGAATTTGTTTACCTGTTTTGCACCAAAAGATAGTTGGAAACAAATGGTTATTTTCAGTTTTCAATCATTCATTACAGACACCTGAAAGTTACCTTTGAATTATAAACAGATAAAGACAGAGTGACAAGCTTCAAATAACTTGATTGTGGCATATCTTTTTTTTTCAAATGTTCTTGAGGGAGTTTAATTTCTGTTCATAAAACAATCAAACAGGAAATAGTTCATTCCTTTTTCCAACAGTGTAACAATAAGCAACTGTCAGAAATGCAACAATATTCTCATGGGTTGTGGCAACAGTTGCCATGGAGAAAAACATGCCATTTTCATTTAAGTCTTTGTTCTTTTCATACACAAGAGAAGTTAATACATTGTTCTACCAAGATGTTGTAGTTTAACTTTAGGTAAATCTCCGGTGATAATTTAATTTATTATTTTATTAACAGTCCTTTGATTTATCTTGATTGACTTGATCAACTGTTGTTGCATCTGTCACTCAGTTTTAGCTGGTATTCCTCGCAATAGAGGGAAAAAAAGCCTCAGAGTCATTAGAAGCTGTTCTGTAGCTGACTTAGTCATGCACTTTGCTGGCATTCTGACAATTAACCACGAGCAATGGAGAAACCTCTTCTGTCTAAATGATAGTCTTACTGTAGCAATTACCTCTAAAAATTCCTAAAAGCATCTCATTCACCCTTATGTGATCAATTATTCCCTCTGTGTTTTGGGATAAGGCAGCCTAGACTCGATGCCCTGTAAAACTAATATTTACTCCACCATGGAGTAAACCAATATTTACTCCACGCTGTAGGAAATGAACAATATCTAAATAGCAGAACATTGAATATATACAATAATATTTTTTGAGAACAGACCTATTCTGGAAATAAATTTTCACTTCAGTGGTGACAGAAGGCCTTTGTGTAGAGTTGTATAAAATATGAGGTGTCTAGATATGTGTTCTGAGGTGTCTTATCTTCACTGCGCTTATAGCCACTTCCAGATGCTTAAGAAAATGAGGTTATGTTTAATAATACACAGAGAGCAGCTAATTTTTTCTGTTCCATTCAGTGAACTCTTGGGTTATTAGTTGTTAGGATTCACTATATGTTAAATGCAAGGCAAGAAGAAGTCTTAACTTTTAGCCATCAATTCCTAAATGCTGAAGTCAGGCTGCAGTTAGAGGCCTAATCATAATAATTATGGAGCAGCATAGCTTTGAACTCCTCAAGATTTACTGTGACAGGGAGTTTTATTCAGTAATGAACTCCTACAAAAAGGAATGTAATGAAAATGAGAGGCAGAGCTTGATAGCGTGAAGTGTTCTTTGCTCTTTTTAATATAATGGCAGTTTTTTAAACTGTAATATTTCATATACATGCATGTGAAGACAATATTAGATTTTGTGGGTAGAGCTTAAGATGAGTTTCAAATCGGAAACTTGTTCGGTTGGCCTAGGAGACAAGCTGAAGAGTAAACTCCATTCTGAGCATGCCCCTTAATGATCTGAAAATCACAGCTGCTGAAACATTTGTATTTGGGTATAGCTTAGCTACTAGTTCATGTTTTACATAATATGTGCAAGTTAGACTCTATTTTCAATTTCTGCCTCTCTGACTTCATTATTTTCCTAGGAATATATTTGATTTCATAGTAAAGAACAGTTTTCTCACTACTAAAGATGCAGTACATCAAGATAATGACAGGTACAAGCATAAGTCATCACATTCTCTCAGCACATAATACATCCATCAGAATGTGATTTTTATCTGTACAGTTCTCCATTTCTTCTCTAAAAAGTACAGCACAGTCATAAACTCTACTTTCAGCAAGTGTTGATGGAGCAGTAAAGATGTGGGAGAAGCAAGTTTTATCATTAGTCTTGTTTTTTTTCTTTTTATATTTAAATAGTTAAATCTGATTTAACCCTTTGGTTTTGGTTTGATTTTTTTTTTCCTCCCCAAATTGGCTATAGCTTAGCTGTAGGCATATTTAATTAGTTTTTTCTAATTTTCTGTCTGCTTTTATTTACTCAGTGAGTTGATTACTTCCCCATTTCTTGTAAAATTTTCTTTTTTTTTCTCCTTGCCTTATTTTTGACCTCTCGATAGCATACATTTCATCTTTTCCTGTTATTTTTTATTTGCCAGTCTCATGGTTTAACCCCAGCCGGCGGCTAAGCACCACACAGCTGCTCGCTCACTCCCCCCCCACCGTGGGATGGGAAAGAGAATCGGAAGAATAAAAGTGAGAACAGTTACGGGTTGAGATAAGAACAGTTTCATAATTGAAATAAAATAAAATAAATAAAATAAAATAAAATAATAATAAATTGTAGTGAAAATGAAAAAACTAAAAGAGAAAGAAATAAAACCCAGGAAAGACAAGTGATGCAAATGAAAAACAATTGCTTACCACCAATCAACTGATGCCCAGCCTGTCCCTGAGCAGCAGCCCCCCTGACCAGCTCCCCCCCGTTTATCCACTTAGCATGATGTCATATGGTATGGAATATTCTTTTGGCCAGTTTGGGTCAGCTGTCCTGGCTGTGCCTCCTCCCAGCTTCTTGTGTATACCCAGCCTTCTCAGTTAGCAGAGCATGAGAAGCTGAAAAGTCCTTGACTTAGTATAAGCACTACTTAGCAACAACTAAAACGTCAGTTATGTTACCAACATTATTCTCATCATAAATCCAAAACACAGCACTATACCAGCTACTAGGAAGAAAATTAACTCTATCCCAGCTGAAACCAGGACAGCCAGGAAATTTGAAAATATCAGGCTGGAGTTAAAAAAACTTGTATGAACAGGCAACCTAATGCTGTAGTTAAATTGAGCAACTTCACCTGACTTCATTTGCAGTGAAATCAATCATTCTGACACCTTGAAAATCCTCAGTGTCTCACTTATTTTTTTCTAAAGATGAGAGGATGTTCTTCTGTTTTCCCAGCTGCTGTAAATGCATTATTGCTTTCCATCAAATTTCATTTTTACAAGAGTGTACATCTACATTTTACCTGTATTCATACATTAGGTTTTTATTGCCCTATACTAAAAGTTTACTCTTCACAGATTTGGTATTCATCTCTGAATTTTTCACTTTGAATTAATAGATTATTACTCTAACTTCTGACTTCTTTAGCCATCTGTGGTCAAAACAACAAAAACTGTGCATTTGTTATGTTAATATATATGAGGAGTATTTGATGATCAAATTTGATATTTGCTTATGCCTTATTCATATATTTTCTTAGGATTCTACATGTTCATGGGTGCCATAGTCCCTTGTGCTTCCATTTTTCATAAAGGTACCTTTTTTCATAGCATAAAGCCAATCAACAACTTTATTACGCTTTGCAAGAAAATTCCAAAGGAAGAATGTCCTCTGCTTTTTAGATATTTGGATGCTTGAAGTCAGCCTCTAATTATATCTCATGTGGAAAATGAGCTTCAGATCTGAGAAAAAAGGGATGAAAACATACCTGCTGTCAGATATGGAATACCTTTACAATGCATGTATTTAATACACAAAAATGCACTCTAAAATCAGAAGTTAAATTTGACAGAACCTGTTTGGTCTGCTAACACTTAAAAATCCCTAGATAACAACTTCAATGGATGGTTAACCTGTGTGGCCACTAGCTTGAACCTTACATACTCAGGTAAAACTGAAGGAACCAGGCCAGATGAGGGAATGTGAACTGTTTCCATTGCACTTCTGGTACATTCAATTCATAAGCATCAGCCACACGAAAGTTGCCACAGAGCAGTGCTTTGCTGTTGAAAAGGAGGATGTGATATGTTTGGAAAGAGAGATGGACCATCCTGAATGGCATTAGCATTGGTCTGTAATTCTGTGCAAGCCTTTGAAAACAGAAAGTACTGAGAACTGGTAAGGCAAACTTTGCACTTACCTTTGCATGACTCAGTGTGTTGTGCAGCGTGGAGGCAAATGACTGTCCCAGCAAATGCAAGATAGGTATATGGAAAAATCTGAATTTTTTTTTTTTGCATTTGAAACTTGTTTTGTAGAGGCAGGAAAGATATAACACAGTACAGAATAGTGGGCACTCAGACTTAAAAGCCTTAGACCCAAAAAGTTTGTGAGCCAGTGTACAAGCTGTATCTCCCTGTTATTTCAGTGACTGGGATTTCCTGCACCCACTAAGTGTTTTGCAAAGCCGAGTGAAGAGAAAATCAAGTATGGAGTACAGCTTTCCTTCCTTTTCTACTTGAATAACTGAATTCTATATAATGGAGAGCTACCAAGGGTTCTTAATAGCTGAGTGCTACTGCTTACTGAAAGTGACCTGTAACAATATTGAAAAAAAAATTCCTTTTCAGTTGTGCTGTCTGAAGTTTTTAGTATGCTGTAACACAAGAATTAAACCCTTCCAGGAATAAAGTGAGCAGCCTGTTAGGATTATTGCGGATGGAAGCTTTTCGTTACTGCAGCAGTGGAGAGCTAATGAGCTAAATCAATAGCGAGTACCTCCGACCTCCTTCTCTGCAAGGTCTCAGCTATGCTCGCACACCAAGGGAAGCAGGGCCAGGTTCTACAGGTGTTGACTGGTGAGGTCTTTTGTGCTGTCGCATAGACTCAGGCTTCTGAGCCAGTGGTTCCTCCAGGCTGCATTCCAGCACACCAGTGTGCTGTGCAAGCAGTGGCAGTGCACCACAGCAGCAGCCTGCGTACTCTGCCTGTCCTTTAGCACCCAACGTTGCCCATAGCCTGACAACAATGAGAAGCCCAGGGGACCCAAGCAAATGGATCTGTTGGCAATAGGCCCAGCAGCCAGCCATGAAGCTAGTCCTCTGTTATTTGGGCAGGGCCAGGGTAGGGTAACACAGAGAGATCTGCTGTGTGCCTCCAGTTTTAATTCAGAAAAATCACTGGCACAGGTGCACTTGTCAAAGCATTGTCCTTCACGGTGTCCCTGAAAAAGACAGATTACTCTAGACAAAAAGACATGAAACACTACATCATAATAAGTGTCCCATAATTCAGTGACCAGGAGGAGAAGGTGCATATTGTTAACCATTTAAAAATACCAGATGGGAAGTTTAACTTTTGCATTGTGTCTCAGAGTCTACCTAGAACTCTCTCACTCTTTTTGTCAAATGCACATATTAAAATCTCTCCTTAAGGCATCTGGGATTGGGAACATTTTACATAAAAAGAATTAACAGAATTAGGTAGAATGATTTTGATAAACGATTCATGTGAAAGCTGGGTGCCGTGAAAGCTGCTGGGAGTTTCAGTATTTATTCTACAAGAATAAAGGTTATTCTTCCTGAGGTTTACTGCTGTGGTGGATTTGGCCAAGCTGACAGCCAAACACCCACCCAGCTGCTCATTCACTCCCAGTGGGACAGGGAGAGAAAATAAGAGGAACAGGAATGAGAAAGCTGGTAGGTCAAGCTAAAGACTGGAAGATTGCTTATCAGCTACCATTGTAGGCAAAACAGACTCAACTTGGGGAAAATTAATTTATTGCCAAATAAAGTAAATATTTAATTACTAATTTGAGTAGCGGGAAACAAAAAGACAAGAACTTAAACAACACCTTTCCTTCCCCCTTTCCCAGGCTCATCTTCACTCCTTCACTTTTGAATCCTCTCCTCCCACCCTTGTTACAGCCACAGTTTACCCTCAGCCCCTTCAGCGAGGACACAGGCAGAGAAAAGGCAGGGACAGGGGGTTAGGGTCAGCACATGGTGCTTTATCTCCTTAAACTGCCCAGCTGTGACAGTTTCAGAGTCTTTATCCAATGGTTTTTATAGGTAAAATCTGTGTGAGATCTGTCTGTGCATACATATATGTATTACATATATTTTAAAGTTTTATAATTTTAAATTACTTTAAATGAGAACTACTTGTTTTGTCTTCCAGAAGCTGAATGGATAAGGTTAATTTTGGTTTGTTCCATACAAATATATGTTGCAGCATTGTATAACTACTGTTCTCCAAGATCCCTAAAAGAAAAGAGTGACCTCTGTGCTTAGTTCATAAAAATCAAGGTATTTTTATGAAACGTATTCATTTCCTACCAAGAAAGGATCTAGTCAAAACGTTTATTTCACAAAGCTACCCTATTGAGAGACTTAAATAAATTGATCTGACCCTAATATTGCCTGAATACTCACCGTGTACATCAGCTTCTGAATAAAGGATCTGCTGTCCCTGTGAGACAAGTTAGATGCAGTTAGCTTATCTTCCTTTCAACTATCCTGTTTAAATTCTCTAATAAATAAACTCAACAATTAAATAAGATGTGTATTTAATTGGCACAACAAAAAGCTTAGGATAAGCTGGCACAAATCCTGTGTTTATGCCAAAGCAAAGGAGATTTGGGGGCTATGTGCAAATCCTGTTCTGCATCCTGCCAGCACATGAAATTCAAATTTTTTCTTGGTTTGGCTTTTCTGTCTAGAGAAGTGCTCTGTATAGATGACAAAATCATTGCTTTGGAACTGATACCTCCTTCACCTCAGAAATGCAAATGTTTCATAAGAGCTTCTAACTGTTCACAACAAGCAACACCTCTTGTTGATTTCCTGGAAGCTGAACATTGGTTGGAGGAGTATGTTTAGTATTTCATATTCTTAATATTTCTTCTTAATATCTCTGCTTGCCAGTGTTCTTTTTCTTTTTAGCACTCTCTTTTCTGCTCCTGTTTTTGTTTTCCTGCATCGATTCCCTTTTCCTGATTTGTGCTTTCTGTTCGTGGCCTGGCATCCTGCTACTGAGCACTGTGTTATTCAAAGGCATCCCTTCTTTCTCAAACTACACCAAAAAAGATTACTGCAGAAAGGTACATATCTAGTGGTTTTATCAACAAGTAGATCAGTTATGTATGACGCCTGGAATACTTATATTGATCACATACAGAGCCTGAATAAATAAAAACTCAACTATGGAACACGAAGGAACAAGATCAAGCCACCCAAATCCCAGTCTCTTGCCTTATCTTCAGCACCACTCTACGTAGTCACACTTTTCTTCCACATCTTTTGCACATCTATGTTTTCTTCCTAAATTCATAATTTTCTACTCATTTTCTTCTCAAAATTCTTCTTAGCCCCGTCCTTTACTTCTTATGGCCTGTCCTATCTTAGTTCCTCTTCTGCCCAAATCTTTTCTTCTTACTTCCAAATTCAAATTTCTTTGAGTCAGCTGGTTTCGTCACCACATCAGACACCAAAATAACCTTTGCTACCCACAACTAGCATGTACTGCCAAAAATGTGAAGCTTTAATTTTAGTGTATCTTATTTTCTAGTGTTCCACTAGTAGCAATACTATTGGCTAGATTGCATGGACTGGGTTCTTTTTAAGACTTTGTCTACGAAAGACTATTTTAAACCACTTTTTTATAATAAAACCAGACAAGAGAATAACTAATTCTCCATGTACCCCCAGCACAGCATAAGTTATTTTCTTTGTGAGTGGAGCTTTGAGACTTTTTGCCCATTTTTCATTTAGTCATATAATCACATTATGGAATGATTACTAGGCTCAGGACAGGGTGGGCTGTTATGGTACTTTGTGAGAAACCTTCTGGATTTCTAAAATACAGGACTATTCTTTCCACAACATTCCATACTTTTTCCTCAAATCCCTACCACTATCAAATTTCTAATTTCATATAAGTGTTAAAATCAGTTGCTAGACAACATGTAGAAATCTCTTCTGAATGTGTGTAGGTGGTTTTTTAGGAGGCCCTTTAGGAGGCAAAAGATCACCAGCACAGTCATTCCATTAGAATGAGGAAAACAGTCACAGAATTATTTATGTCTGGTACTTTGTTAGAACATCTTCGGTTGATGGAGTTGTATTCATTTTGGCCCTAGCCTAGGTGAACTGACTTGTAGGACCAGCTAGTATGACAAAAATTAACACAGTATAACGTATATACTTAAAGATTTACTATAACAGCAGAGGAAATTTTTAGAAAGATATATAGTAGAAGTGACTAGTGCCCACGGGGACTCCACACTTGAAATGTAATCGTATTGAAAAATATTGAAAATTCAAAGAGTAACAAGAAAAAAACAGTAACATGATTACTGAAGAGTACTATAGAGTACCAATACTGCAAAGTATTGTTATTGCTATGACTAAACATCTTTAAATTTCAGTAATGTAAGTGAGAAAAATTTACATGTTCTGGAAAATTGGTTAGAGAAAAAATAGGACTGCCCAAAGAAAACATTTTATTGAAATTTGGATGAAAGAACTAGAATGTGGGTTAAGGACATATTAGAAGTTAATGCTCCATTATATAACCAGCAGATAGACAGTGTTGAGATCTGATTTGTCATGCCATCAAGTCTCAAAATTAAGGACAAACATTGTTGGTACTATAACATAGTCTATAATGCAGCAAAACCAATCACAATAGCAAAACATAGAAGATAACATATAGCAATTGAAGTTTACTGGATGAGGTATCTTTTAAGCTGCTGTTGCTTAGACTCTATCTGCACAGTTGGGCCTGCTTGGCCATAGATACCTTACCTGGCTGCAGGATCTTTCTCATGGCAAAAATATCTAGTTGCTCTTGTAATTAGTTAAATGCTTTCTAACTTTTAAAGCTGTGGCCAAAGTGCATAAATTCAAAGCCTGCCATGTGAAAAAAAAAAAAAAAACAACTTGTCTCATGTCTTCAAACCAAGTTCCACACATCACTGAAACACAGCCTTTAGGGTGCAGTTGCAGAGCAGGGATGCCCCAGTGACTCTTAGCTGGGTAGCTCCATGGAGTATGTCAGCCAGAAAGGCTGATGACTGCATGTGTTTCTCTCATCAGTGGGCAGAAAGACCCAGAGCATTATGACGTGATATCATAGAAATGTGAAGAAATAAGATTGTAATAAGCTTTCTAATTCTGAGCTGAAGTTATATTTTGCTGTATAGCTGGGGTTAGACTTAGGCAGAGAAAAGGAGGAATTGCGTGTCTTATTTTTCTCTTGCAGTATGCTGTAATCATCTCAACAAATGTGGCTTCAGATTGGTATTTGGACTCTTCCTTTGTGAGAAGAGTGATAAGTTCAATTAATGATCAGCAAGCCCTCAGCAAGAAAAGCACTGTTTACTCAGGACAGCAGCATTACAATGAAAATGAAAATGAAAATGGGATGTGAGTGCCTGTCTTGCTTAGGAGTGGTCTATTGATATCGCAAAGGAAATATAAATCTAAATGTCTTCCCTGTGACTGTTCACTCAACTGCTCAGGTTTTGGCCTAACACACCACTCACACTGAGGCCTGATGTATGCTGGCAGTAGCACCATTAAGTTGATGCAAAAGCAGCACAGAGGTAGGACAGGATGGGCAAGGAGGGATAAAGGTCATTATGCACCTGTTATCACCTGCAGCTTGCTGTCTCCGGTGGCCATTGTCTTTTGCATCCTTGCACATTAATTGCCCAGGGTTTCTTTAGTATCCACTAATTTATCGAAATGTTATAGACCAAACTTCCAAGCTGGGAGTATAAACACATCAGATTACCCAAAGAGATTTTGAAGTGAATCCAAGAGCAGCCAGACTGCTGAGGGTTTTGTCCTTCCCCATGTGATATGGGGGGACACCGGCGCTGTGAGGGAGAAGGAAGAAGGAGCGCTCTCAGCCTTTGAGAGGTAACAGTTTTGCTCATTGGCGCGTGAGTTACAAGTTAGAGAACTTGTGGGTCATGAATTACTGAAGTGATGAATGAGTGGATTCACATTAGACTAGCCTGTACAAAGGGGACTGAGCCCATGTTTGATGCATTTGTTTGTTTTCCTTCCTAATGAGTTCATAAAGTTAAGTTTAATTTACAGAGAACGTTGTCCTGTAAATTCAAGAGATTTAAATGGACCATGACACTGCCCCTAGCATTTGTTATACCTGCTGCAGTCCCAGGCTAGTCATTTGCAAACAGTATCTCTTTTTTCAGGACAGGACTGCCAATTTTGTAAGTTTTAAGTCCTATTTCCTTTTCTGCCTCTCTGAGTAGGTTTAGCTATTTCAAATGTTCCTTCCGGGGGAGAGAAGATTTGGACAGTGACACTTTATAAGACTTTTCATGTGCATGGTTTCACCATAAGGATGTGGTCTTAATGGCTCCTAACATTTTCCAGACTCTTGAGGAGCATTCTTTAGTTCACCAGCTTCCTTTTGGGCTTGCTGCTGAATTCCTGGCTCCCTGTATACCATTTATAGCACTAACATGGTAGCTTTTTGCTATTCTATGATCCTATAGCATCTGTCATATTGGGTATTGATCATTCAAATCCAGGACTACTGAAAAACAAGAATTTATTTGGGTTTCCTGTAAGCTGTACCAATTCAATTATTCTGCATTTAAATAATTCACAAGTAAATAGAACTTCTGTATTACAGTATGCCATCCACTCCCTCTTACAAATTTCATTTTGCTAGCTTTTGTTATTGTTAACTTTCTGAATTCCTCTATTTATAAGTGAAATCACCCCTTGCAATTTAACAGAAAAATGGCATTTCTTGTAACAGTAATTTCTGAAGCAGCAGTTGGTTTCTGTTCTGTATATGGGGACTGGCGTTTTATTTAGGCAATCAATGCAAACCTCAGCTAAAACTAGAAAATGTTGCTGTCAAATGCTTCTTCAATGCTATTTCAGCACTGTGATAATGAATTAAAATTTATAATAGCACATATTGCATCCTACTGAGGATACCTAAGAGATCTAAAAATGACTATGAATTCAGCCACAAGAATCCTGTAAGGTGTTACACACTTTAACAGTAGACAAATCCACCATGTCATATGGAAAATTGGAACCAGATCCAAATAGAAAGTTTATTTTGTGGCTAAGGAATATGCTTTCTTTCACTGTATAAAGTAGAAACAATAGCTAATTTTCACTTGATTGTCCTTTTATAATTTAAGGTAAGTTTAAACATTTTTTTTTTTCTGGTACCACTGCTGTGAATAATGTTATCACAAACAGGATCACATACTTATTCAGACCTTAATAGTTGATCAGACTATTAATTTCTTCTATCAAACCATAGAACTGTATGATTCCATCTCCATTTAACTGGGTAATATCCATTGTTTTTCAGACCATTACCTATAAAGGAATAATGGAAAGTTTTTTCAGATAGTGAGGCAGCAAAAACTTGTCAAGCCCCCAGACTTTATTGGCTCAGTTTACAGAAATATGATGTGTTGTGGAAGCTGAAGGAGATACGCTAGAATGGCGTCCTTCTCAAGCTATCTGTTTATTTCAGTCTAGAAAATACTGGATCCAGTTTAATTTTGGGGATTATCCTTATGGGGAGATGGACATAAATCTGTATTTTTTAATTATGATTTATTTTATTTTATTTTGTTTTGTGGGTTTATTTTTGTCTGGGTTAAGGAGCAAAATGCCACAACCTACTGAACCTTTCCCTAGGCCATGCGAGACTTGAAAATCAGCAGTAGCAGCTGGTACGGTAATGACTTTTCCTTTTGAGTTTATCACAAAAAAATGCCTACTTCTTATCTTTAAGCAACATTTTATTGTCATTTTAGAGCATCTGAATTTGACTTCAAGACTACCTTTTAGCAGTCTCTTTTTGTCCAGTGGTTACTCCCAAACATGAGGTGAATATGTTATAACTTTCTTTAAAAATGAGGTAGAAGCTCCAATGTTCTTTATCAAGGATTTCTTTTTTTCCATTCAAGGCAAAAGAACATAAAGAATATCTACTTTATCTGAAGAAGATAAGCAGTTGATGATAGAAGTTTCTGACTGTACTGTAACTGTGCAAAATGTAAACATGGTGAGTCATTTATTTCAGAAAGGATACCTACAACTGCTAAGCAAATACCCGTGAAAGACTTAAGTCTCAGTAGACCCTATAGAAAATATCACATAGAAGATTTTTTACATTTTTTATCAGAAAGAAAAGTTTGTTCTGTATTTACAAAACTTAAAACAGATCAAAAGACTGAGTCACTTGTTCAGCCCTTTTGTTCTAAGTGAGTCTTTTTTAATATAGATTAACTTTTTTCAGTGAAAGTTGGGAAGTTTAAATAACACCTTGTCATCAATGCTAGTTAGAACAGCATAGAGCACTTTCCCATTGCAGATGGGGTCACAGAAAAAATTAGCTGCAAACACTAAAAAGGCTCTTCTAGGCATGAGGAAACTAAGTCTTGTAAGAGTCCTACAACTTGATGACATTTCATGCAGCACCGTAAGACCTGAGGCCAAGGTTCAGTTTGTTAACAGAACTACTGAAGATACCACATATTTTTCTTCTCAGAAATGACTGCTATAGAATGACATATTTCCTTTCTTTCCTTAGCTGCAGAAATTTCAGCAATTTAATGCAAATAAATAGATAAAAATAAAAGGCAGAGGGAAGCACATGAAATAAAAATGTTAACCCCAAAACCTGGAGTTCAGCCATGTTACAACCCACTGTAAACAGTTCTTATCAGGAAAAGGGTTATGCTGTCTTTTCTGTAGGTGGTGTTATCACCTACACATATGATAGCATCCTCAGATACCAGACATTTATAGAACCCTAGCTGAAAAAACCTAGCAGATACCCTTGTGAATGCATTTTTCTTAGTTTGACAATGTCTTACTGTCTGATTATTTTTTTAAATGGTAGTAGGAGTGGTGGTGGTCGTGGGAGTGGTCTCATGTACTGCTTTTGGTTTTCCCTTTACGCCCAGAATCTCGAAGGACAATGCCCACAGCTAGTCTTACTAAGCCTGCAGTGATTTCTTAGCTATTCACAGATATGGGTTCTAGGCCAGACAGTGTGAGCTGGTTACATCCATACTGCTTGTAAGGTTCGAGTTTTGAGTTCAGACAGGTCCTCAACCTATGCCAAATTTTTCCTTGCTTGGAGACAGACACTTCTCAAGCTGATGAACAATCCAAGAAGGAAGCATTGATAGAATTTATCCAAAGTAAATTCAAGCTCAGCCCTAAGGCCACATAATGCATAATGAACTAATTAAAGTATTAAAAGACTGGAAAGAGTCCATTGAAGTATCACTGAAATATCTGGGAATAGACATACATAAAGAGACTGAGGGAATTGCATTTATTTAACATGGATGAAAGAAGACTTGGGGGGACCTAACTGCAGCCATCCATTTCATTAAAGAGAAGTTATGCAAAAGCAGGACCCAAAATAATCTCAGAGCTGCACAATGAAAGGATGAGAGGCAATATTCATAAGCTGCAACAAAGAAATTCCAGCTGGACACAAGGAAAAATTTCTTAACAAACAAATGTAGTGGTCAAGCACTGGAACAGGTGGGCTACAGAAATGATAAAGTCTCCGTCCAATCAAAATTAGATTTTCAAAACTAGATCGGACAAGGTTCTGAGCAAACTAATCTAACTTAGAAGCTAGTCCTGCATTGCAAACTTGAGTGATCCCTTCCAAATTAATTTTTTTCTATGATTTGTATGAAGTGTGCCCGGAACAAGAATGTGGCCATTTCTGATCTCCCCAGTACAAGAGAGGTAAGGAGCTACTGGATAGAGATCAGTGAAGGGCCAAAAGATGGTGAAGGGACTGGAACATGTCGCTTATAAGGAAAGGCTGAGACAACTGGGGCTGCCTGGACAGCCTGGAGAAGAGAAAGCTCAGAGAGGATCTCATCACTGTATATAAATATCTGAAGGGAAGATGCAAAGAAGATGGAGCCAGGCTCTTTTCAGTGGTACCCAGTGACAGGACCAAAGGAAACGGGCACAAACTGAAACATAGAAAGTTGCCTCTGATCATCAGGAAACACTTTTTCACTGTGAGGGTGACCAAGCACTGGCACAGGTTGCCCAGAGAGGTTATGACATCACCATCCTTGGAGATATTCAAAAGCTGTCTGGACATGGTCCAGGGCAACCAGCTGTAGGTGGCCCTGCTTGAGCAAGGGGGTTGGACCAGATGACCTCCAGAGGTCCCTTCCAACCTCAATCCTTCCATGATTCTGCAATATATGCTCTGTTAAATAATCGTCCTGGTACTGTGTTGACAATACAGATTAATCCTGTGAGTTTCTCTTTTTTTTTTTCATGGTTACAGCTACAAATGAACTGAATGTCAACAGTATCCAATATTCAGTGACAGTTTTTGTCCAATTTATAAAATATGGAAGTTTTATTACATAGTTATTGTTAATTACTTGACAATTAATTGCATAAATTTCGGTGAAAACAGGGGTACTGAGTATTCATGAGTTTCACAGGCTTTAATAGAATTACTTTTTAAAAGCAACATTTGTTTTAGTCATAGAAGGCATTATTCAAGATAACTGTGGTATTGCCAACCACAATTCCTCAGCTAGTACCAGGACTTCTTAACTTCCAAGATAGGAAGACACTGGTACATGATGTCCAGCATAGCTGTGGGTGTGAGAGAGATCATTCTTGTTTATCTATAGATTTCAATTTTTTAGGAAACTATTTGCATTCCTGAGAAAATGAGGTGAATTTAGTGTTCCGCTCTCTAGTTACTTCTATTTCTCTTTTATTCATTTGTGATTGGGGCATTAAAGCACTGAGTGGATTCTTCATTTTATTTTTATATGAGAATATAAATACACACTACAATTGTGTCTCATGGATTCACAGTTCAATGAAATGACAAAGTACTGTATTTTTTATGTGACACTCAATTTTGCAAGCTAAGCAGTAGCGTAAAGTGGTCTGAAGGTCTGCTTGATTTGAAAGATAATTGCAAATACCCTGAGACTTTTAAGAATTGTGATTTGCTACTGGGCAGTTTATATTTGAATTTATTAATAATATTCCGAAGTAATGCAAATTCTTGCCTGTGACAGAAGGATTCATAAAGAGAGTGTTAGTGTTTTGTGACACGATGAAATGACAGCTTTCACTTCAGTGTATGTAAATTGCTATAAATATAGTGTCACACCTTTACTTTGCTGTCAAAGGTTTTCCGTCTGAAAATATGTCCATTTCTCCCCTGCTGTTCAGTAAGACAAGCAGAATATTCTGGTTTCTGGGGAAAGCAATAGGGAACTACCATCCCAGTTTGCTGCTTTAAATACCTTTCTTTTGCTCTACTGACACTAGTACATATTGAAAACAAGCCAGCAATCAAGGTGGAGAATAGAAAATGCAAAAGTATTTGCAGAGGGTATCCAGCGTCGTCATCAACATAAAAGTGGTAAGACTGCTCTGGAAGTGAGCAGGGTGGAAGCTAATTTAGGAATGAGTTGAAATTAATGAGATACGAAATGACTAAGCAGATAAAGGGCCTAACTGAGCTGAAAATGGCTGGGGAAATGTAGGCTCCATATGGTTCCCAGTGCACTTTCCCTTTCTTCATATAAGTATTCAGAAAGAGGCTGTTAAAAAGAGTGCAGGAGAAACCCAATAGCTCGAGAACACCATGGCCTCATTCCAAGTTTCAGGGAAGACTTCAGTGCTTTGCTTCTGGTTGTGTTAATCTCTCTCCAGGTGGACAGATCCCACTCTTGGTTCCTCCAGCATGTTTCTGATCAATCATCCCAGGAAAGTACAATACTATCTGCAAATGTATCTTTTTTGCCAAGGTCTGAATTTTGCCTCTATAGAGATATTAAGCACTTTATCCATTTTGGGGAAGCTAATGTCTGACAGTCTAATGAGCATATACATTTAACTGAGGGAAATATGTTGCAAATGATTGGTGCAAAAGATGGAAATTCCCTCACACACACCAGTGGCTGGTATTAAGACATAACCTTTGTTTACTTTTAGTTTTAACCCCTCTCCTCTTTAAATTATGCAGTAGATTTACCCAAGTAAAGGCCATGAAATGACGCTACACCAGAATAGGAGCACGTCCAAGACTGCCTGCCACAGTGTTGTATGGGCTGGGGGCTCTCCAGACAGGAGCATGGTCAGGGCCTGTCCCACCACCCCAGTCAGGGAGCAGGGCAGGCTGGGGGGCGCCGTGGGCAGCCCTTGCTCCACGCATTGGGCACCTCCCTGGGGAAGGGTCAAGAGCGTGTGAGAAGTTAGATGAGCCTAGAAATGCTCTCCCCAAGGAGATGTGCAGGAAGGGGGCAGCCCTCGGCTGCACTGCCTCTGAGCTGGCCCTGATCTCCAGCAGCCAAACCCACAGGAGGCAGGATGAGCCCAGGACCCTGACACTTACTGCAGTCCTACACAACATTGTGAAAAAGGCAATGGGACCTGGGTCCAGTTCCTCACTGTATCAAAATAATGTCAGCAAAATCCTGTTGTTGCTGATGGTGCTGCCACTGTCCTTAAGAAAAACTGAAGAACTCCAGTTTATCTGCATTCTGTTTCTAGCAAATTATTTTCCATTTATTTTTCACCCATTTTCATTTCAACATCTTTTTTTGTGAGTGCCTATTTAACTACTTCTCTTTGTTTGCTACTGTTTACAATGAACTTTTGAACTTGTGTCTATAAATTGTACAGGCTAATTAATGTCTTTCATTTCCTTGGAATGTTTTCAAATATTATTTTCTGTAATCCTTAATGCTGAGCTTATTTCTGCTACACTAATATTGGTCAGACTGAAAATAAAAAAAATGTTTAGGATGGTTGATATAATAAGTTTACAGCCTCTAGAATCTTTAAACCCTGATTTTATATAAAAGACTAATATTGACAGGTGGAAGGTGGAGAAAGAGGGCTAGATTTTCAATTGTATTGTAAAAAGCCTCTTTTATCAGTCAGAGGCATTCTTTCCCATAACGGATTGGGGTTTTTCTGTATTATCTTTTCTCTTAGCAAAGTGCATATCTGTCCCCTGTCAAAGCAGATACAAAATCATTAGAATATGAGGAATTAGGCTCTCCCGCTTCACCATTAATATTACAGGCTGAACTGAAACAATTAGAACAATTATGAAGTTCAGTAACAAGGACAGGGATGCAGAGCCTTAAAATAAACTATAGGTTGTGATTATAGTAACAGTGATTTCATTATAAAATTGAGCTGGACCAATGACTGTGGCTTTGGCAGCTCTGGGGGACAGAGGTTCCTTCTTCTTTAGGTTGGGATGCTTTTGGTGCAAGCCATAAATAGGATACAAATGAATTTAGTTTTTCAGCATTCAGTTAGGGCTTCATTTGTAAATGTGATGGCACCCAAAAGATCTGGTAAACTGTCACTACAAAATTTCAGAAACAATGATAAAGATGCCATCTTTGTTCAGGCCAGAACTGCGCTTTTAGGCTTTTCTAGTTGGAAATGTGTTAACCAAAACTATAGAACACAGAGATGGGAGAATTGTGCTATAGGAAATCCAGCATTTCTTGTATTCAGTCTGGAGCTATAATTATACCATAATACAAATATTGTTCTTTATCTATGACCAAGATGTTAAGGTAGCCATCAGTAGATGATAGTCTGTGTTATATAAGTAATTAACTATTGAAAAGTTAATATGTATTTGTATACGATACTTCCATTTATATATTCTTTTAACTTTTCTTTGGCTTTGTCAGGAAAATTGGACTATAAAATTATTTCCTCTCTCTTTTATGTAAAAAGAAACAAAAAGTGTTCTTTCCTTTGAACCCATTACTCTTCTTTTGGTCTGAAACACTTTACGTGTGGCCAATACAGACTTTTTTACTGAAATTCCAGGCAAGCTTTTAAACCTAGTTCTTGGCTTTTATGTTAGCTACTTCTTCCATCATTCAAAAATATTTATATGGATTTCATCTTATGCTTGTAGCTCTAGGATTTCATTTCCTATTTACTTTTTTTGGACATGTTTTTGCCAACCCCTTTGCAGAGAAGCTAGCTTATTGCTAAAGCTTCACTCCGTCGTTACTTATAGATTGCAAAGAGACAGACTTACAAAGAACACTCCCATCACAAGTGTCTTTGAAGATGGCTTAGCAAGAAGAGGAAGAGAAGGTGTGAGAGAGGGTACAAATGTGTAGCTGTATAATTAAGAAGTCATATAGGAGATTAGAAACTGATTAGGAAAGGCAAGGGAGAATACAGAGCAGTACAATTTGGATAAAACATATTGGCTAGCTATTCCTCTCCTTATTTGTATTCAACATATGAAGACTCAGAGAAAATACTATCTCCCTGATGAGCTGTTAACACTAGCCAGTATTACCAATGAATAGATAATAGCTTCCCTCTAAGGCTGCGGGAGAATTAAATTTCAGTATCTGGTAGTATGTATATGTATGTATGAATGTATATATTCATATAGATGCATATATTAGTATATATATTAGTATAATATAATCTATACTATTAGTAGAGTATATATATGTTAGTATGTATACATATACACATACATACATGCAAAACCCTATATTAACATAAATATATAATATTATATGTGTACTTGTAACATGTGTTTGCATATATGTAAAGAAATACTCAAATTTTTGCCTTTGAAAGTATAGCTAGCAACAGTTATTTTGAATTAGAATCACAGAATCATAGAATTGTTTCAGTTGGAAAAGACCTTTAAGATCATCAAGTCCAACTGTCAACCTAACACTGCCAAGTCCACCTCTAAACCATGTCCTCAAGCATCACATCTGCACATCTTGTAAATAACTCCAAGGATGAGGACTCAACCACTTCCCTGGGCAGCCTGTTCCAATGCCTGACTACCCTTTCAGTGAAGTTTTTCCTCATATCCAACCTAAACCTCCCGTGGTGCAACTTGAGGCCATTTCCTCTTGTCCTGTCACTTATTACTTGGGAGAAGAGACCGACCCCCACCTCACTACAACCTCCTTTCAGGTAGTTGTAGAGGGTGATAAGGTCTCCCGTCAGTCTCCTCTTCTCCAAACTAAACAACCCCAGCTTCCACAGCCACTCCTCATAAGACTTGTGCTCTAGACCCTTCACCAGCCTCATTGCCCTTCTTTGGACACTCTCCAGCACCTCAATGTCCTTCTTGTAGTGAGGGGCCCAAAACCGAACACAGTACTCGAGGTGTGGCCTCGCCAGTGCTGAGTACAGGGGGACGATCACTTCCCTGGTCCTGGTGGCCATGCTATTTCTGATACAAGCCAGGATGCTATTAGCCTTCTTGGCCACCTTGGCACACTGCTGGCTCATATTCAGACAGCTGTCAACCAACACCTCCAGGTCCTTTTCCACCAGGCAGCTCTCCAGCCAGTCTTCCCCAAGCCTGTAGCATTGCATGGGGTTGTTGTGACCCAAGTGCAGGACCCGGCACTTCGCCTTGTTGAACCTCATACAGTTGGCCTCAGCCCATCGATCCAGCCTGTCCAGATGCCTCTGTAGAGCCTTCCTACCCTCCAGAAGATCAACACTTCCACCCAACCTGGTGTCGTCTGCAAACTGACTGAGGGTGCACTCGATCCCCTCATCCAGATTGTTGATAAAGATATTAAACAGAACTGGCCCCAGTACTGAGCCCTGGGGAACACCACTCATGACTGGCCACCAACCAGATTTAACTCCATTCACCACAACTCTTTGGGCCTGGCCATCCAGACAGTTTTTTACCCAGGGAAGAGTATATTCCTCCAAGCCATGAGCAGTCAGTTTCTCCAGGAGAATGCTGTAGGAAACGGTGTCAAAAGCTTTACTAAAGTCTGAGTAGACAACATCCACAGCCTTCCCCTCATCCACTAAGTGGGTCACCTTGCCATAGAAGGAGATCAGGTTAGTCAAGTAGGACCTGCCTTTCATAAACCCATGCTGACTGGTCCTGATCCCCTGGTTGTCCCATACGTGCCGCGTGATGGCACTCAAGACGATCTGCTCCATAATCTTCCCTGGCACCAAGGTCAGGCTGACAGGCCTGTATTTTCCCAGATCCTCCTTCCGACCCTTCTTGTAGGTGGGCATCACATTTGCTAACCTATTTTATTAGCTTTTACCAGGTATTCAGAATAGCTGAGGACATCACCTGTCCAAAACTCTATTCTGATTGAAACTTTGTGCATGATCTGCCTCTAGTACACCAGCAGCTTGTTGCTGAAACAAAAGTGACTAAATCTAAATGTAGAAGAGGAGGGAAAGGGAACAATCTTCATCTGTTCCTTTTCCCCAAGTGTCAGGCGGTCCTTGCAGTACCAGTTTAGAGATCTCCATTTGCTTTAACTGATTTCTCAGTCTGAAAATTAAGGTTTCTACTGCTCATTATTCAGAATTTAGGAATTATGGAGATACCCAGGAGACTCCATTGCCAAAGCTACCTGTTAGGTAAAGCAGGAGTGAAATAATTCTTTTGTATGCTTAATGTTCAAGATTGGTATTTAGACTTACTCTTCCTTCTGTAGCCAGCTGAAGTTTCTAGAACAGTTTTTAGTCAAATGATTACTGTCAAACATTTAAAAATTAATTTTCCCTGAATAGGCAATGGACTTCAGATTGGGGAAGTTCTTCAAGTGAAGGTATTCTACAAGATCCCTGCCATACCTCCTACAGGTGAATTCACATACAAGCACAAATACAGTCATTTCTGAATTGAAAAATACCCCTCCCCAAAAAACATTAAAAACCAGGAATTACACCTTTCTTGCTGTCCCTCATTTCTGCTAGGGAAGTCCTTAACCCACTGAGCTCTTTTTCTCAAGCCTGCTATCCACTACCCTGCCTCCTTGAGCTCCTCAAATTGCTTCTCACAGAGTCTCAGAAATCAGGGATGCAGGCAAGAAAACCCTGAGGAGGGATACATAGGGATCTGTGTAGGGCAGGCTATAGGAGTATGTGGCCTTGCAAGAAGAAAAAGCGGAATTTCGCCCTGCTCCCTGCAGTCAGGTGGTGGTACCGAAGGGAGCGGGTTACAAAAAGTGAAAGTGAGACTTGGATGTGGGATGGGCAGGATATTGGTTGAATTTTGAGGAGAGTAGGGGCTAAATGAAACTCTTAAAATGCTTAATAACGTTGTGCAATTGCAGAGACAAAGGTAATGGACAACCCTTCTTCCTGGGAGAAGGTGTTTAGCGACCACATTGGTTGTATTGGTTGGAGGGAGGATTTCACAGAACCATTGAAATATCAAATGTTCCCCACTCCCTGCATCAGAAGCTGAAATACTTAAACACAACCTTGACTTCAAAAATGTTGACACAATAACAAAGGGGTCTTTGCCACTTAATATATATTTTAAAAAACAGACAGGATTTTCAAATAAAGTTGTTTCTTTCATTCAGTTTGGAGCTGTGCAGGTCTGTTAGTTGCATACTGGGGGATTATATAAGTGCATAGGCAATATTATACAACTGTGTGGACCTGAAGAACCTATGAAAGTAATTTGGATAATACATTTGAGGCTTACAGAGACTGTTTTCCCTGGTTCTCAGCTACTCTGTAACTTACAGCAGAAATAAGACACTCTTGCTTTTGAGTTTATAAATGAAGTGAGTTTTAACTGTCTGTAAAGCCAGAATTGCTGGCACAAAAGCTGTTAAGTTTTTGAGGAATAACACTCTGGGGAGCCATTAAAAAGAATCCTGGAATGTCATAGAATAATCAACCATCATGATGGAGCATGCTGCAGTTACTGTTTTTCAGAAGAAAATGCTTTCAGCTGAATTTCCAGCACCACTTCCTGACACATCCTGCATGTTCTCTTGGGTCTCTGGTTCAATCCATTTTCTCCAGTACAGTTCAGGTTGGGAGGGCTTGAAGCTGGTGTGATTACAGTGATGTGGTTAAGTCAATTGAAGCATATGAAAGTTTACAGAATTTCTGTCTTGTTTAAATAAAGCTTAATTACATGAAAGAAGCAGATGATCGGGATTTACAGGCAAAGTTGGGAAGGCAGAGAAGGAAGAGGAATAAGACTGCATATAGATTTAATTGTAACTGTCAAGCTTTGAAGACCTCACTTACAAATCATCTACTTGTTCTGTACTTCAAGTGCAAAGAAAGGATTTACAAATCTACTCATTTTAATTTAGGATTTATTGGGATGATTTGTAAATTAATCATAAGAATTACATATAGAAGGTAGGATTTATAAGCCTAGGGGAGGATTATAAAGTATGATGTAGGATTAGTAAATCTATTGTATGTATATAAATATATTTCCAGACTTCTAAAGCTATTACATATGTTAGCTAAATCATATATTTAAATTAATGATGCCTAAATCAAAACTGAGTAAAATATGGGGTTTTTTTAACCTACATAAGGCAACATAAGACAAGTTGGTACAAAGTCAAAAAAAGGAACATTAATGCATACAATTTATAGAACAAAGTCAATAAGGAGTACATTTTACCAGTGTAAATACATGGGAGGAAGAAGAAGGGGTAATACTGACACAGAGACTTTCCAAAACTGGTTTCAACTTTTAGAAACCTGTCCAGCTGGAACAAAGCAGCAGTCTAAAACAATGTATTCAGTGGTCACATACATGATGCTGATGGGAAGTCAGGGGAGGGTAACTGAATAAAGCCAGGGAAGCATGCATACATCGTTTTGACTAAGCCAATTAGAATAGACAATTCTGGTGACAGTGCAGTGATTAGAAACAACAGGGAAGTTACAAAACTAGTCTGAAGACAAACTTGCCACCCGCTTTGGGATCTCTTCCTTTTTTTTACCATCCCCTTAAATCATAGAGCAAGCGAAGACTGGCTTGTTGAGCAACTGGCACTGAGCCATTTAAGCCTAAAGAACTGATTTAATCTTCCAGATGGGCAAAATAACATGTAAAGACAGTGTGAGCAATTTAAGATTTTTAGTAGCACTGCTTTCTAGAACAAAAACCTTACATAAAGACAAAAATGAGAACCTTGTAGTAACCTGCAGTCTTTCAGTAGAAGGTACCACAAGGTAGCAGTTAGTTACACTCAGACTTAAAATGCAAAATAAAAACCACTGGCAGTGTTATCAGAACAATCTGAGCAATTTGACTCACACTGCAAAAGTCTTGGAAATTTTCCTTGGCTGGCACTCAGATTGCATTTGCCAACTTGTAGCAAGTTGCTCAGATTTGCTCTGTGTTTATAAACACCCTACAGAATTTATTTTTATTCTGTTACAAAACCTATTTTTATTCTGTTTCTAAATAACCACAAAATATGAGAAGGGAAGAAAAGTCAAAGCAAAACTGAGACAGAAAGAGCTGTAAAGGAAGAAAGCAAATGAGAAAGGGGTCTTCATTATGTGGAAAGCTTAATGGTAGAAAAGTCATCATTCTTTGTAATTAAATGAAAGGGATTGTCTATTTAGGCTCCTACATGCAAACAAGTTTCACCAAAGTTTTAGCACTAAAGAAATTAGTCAGATGTTCAGCTTCATCCATATTTCATTAACAAAAACATCTCAGGAAGAAGTGAAAGTTTCCTTTTTTTTAATGATGACTTTTGCACCAGTTCTGATTTTTCTTAATTACAGTGTCGTTGTCTGCCTGACTAAACAGAATGTGATGTAAAGGATCACTGCACCAGGTCTCTCTAAGTCCTGTGACCAAAACAGGACAGGTTTTTAATATTCTTTATTCCTTGCTAAAGCTTACCTATGAAAGTACTAGCTTTGGCTCAGGAAGTCCCTGACTCACACACTCATTCTTCAGCAATTTCTGCTCTGAGAGGATGTTGTACTATGTGCTTATCTTGGGTTTAGGTGTTTTTCCTTGTCATCTGTTTTTGATGACTGATGGAGACAGACTATTTGGCTAGACAAATGCTTGGTCTGACCTGGGTTAGCTACTCTTATCTATTTTTTAAGATTCTCACCATTGGCTGTTTGTTGGCATTAGCCCTAACCAGTGCTTTTCACCACTGTGGCACAATCTGAAAAATTACATGTAAAATGAATGGCTACAGATTTGCCTCTATGTACCTCCATCTGTGGACTCTTCTTAACCCCTGAGGCTGAGAGGTCATGAGATTAATTCAGCTCCCTCTTTGCATCAAGAGAATGTCTTAGTAAATTTCAGTGATGGACTCATCCACTTATTCTGAAAATGCGTTCAATGGTCACAGAGTAAATTGAGAAACAGCTTCACCTTTAAGTTACTGACAAGGTTTAAGATTCAAAGAAAGGTAGGACTTCATTTTCAGGTTCCAGAATGAACATGAAGAGCTGAAGTTAAGGAAAAATGTTGTTCTTTACTAAAAAAGAAGTTCTGACTCCAAATAATTGGAACTGAAGAATTAAGATGCCAATTTTGTAATTGAATTTTATATTTATTCCTTCTTTAAAATACAAAGGCATGAGAAAAATGCAAGCAAAGCAAAAACAATGAAACAACAAAAATTGCTTGAAACTGAAAGCCAAATCAGGATAGCATTTGAGCATAAACAAGGATGAAAAGTTAGAATTGTGATATCTAACAGGTATTTACCTTCCCTCATTTTCCCACAGAGCTCTTTCTGCAATGCAGTTGTGTTTAAGAAGTAGCATGTTATCACCACCCAGTCATCTGGAATGTTAAATCCTGCTTTATATTGCCATTTTGCAAGAAACAGGCAGCTTAAATATTTTCCTGTATCTCCAAGTACCTTAAATTATTTCCATCACGTGTGTGTATTGCAACTGCCAAGTACAGGAAGACCATCAGTTAACAACTCCCATTTGGTACTAACCTTATTGCCTATTTCACTTACGCTGTCCCACTGTCTTCTTTTTGTGCTTTTGTTACATGCTACTCCTCCCCCTATAAAAGGCAACTGAAGAAGGTTTCTTGCTTTGCTTCTTCTTTTCATAGGATTGTGGAATTTTAGAATCATACAATTATTCAGGTTGGAAAGGCTCCCCAGAGGGCAGTCTCATCCAGCTCACTGCTCAAAGCAAATCTCATTAGATCACATTGCTCAGGGCCATGTCTAGTTGGGTCTTGAACAACTCCAAGGACAGTTTCTGCAATCTCCCTGGACAACCTGTTCCTTCACTCTACCCCACTTTGTAAAAAACAAAAAATAATCCTTGTATCTAATCAGAATTTACCATGTTCCAGCTTGCACTTGTTTCCTCCTGCCCTGTCACTGTCCAAGAAGAGTCTGGCTTCATTTTCTCTGTATCCTCACAAGTAGCTTTAGAGAGCAATAAGGTCTCCCCTTAGCCTTCTCTTCTCCTTGCTGAACAAACACTACTCTCAGCCTGTCCTCATACATCATGTCCTCCAACCGCCTAACCATCTTGGTGGGCCCCATTGGACTCCCTTTAGGACATCAGTATCTTCCTTGTGCTGGTGAGCCCAAAACTGGACACAGAACTCCACATCTAATCTGATGAGCATTGAATACAGTGGAGGGATCACTTCCCTGGACCTGCTGGCTACACTTTTGCTAATACAGCCCAGGACACAGTTGGTCTTTTTGCTGCAAGGGTACACTGCTGACTCATGTTCAACTTGTTATCCATCACAACCCCCAGATCCTTTTCTGCAGAGCTGCTTGCTAGTTGGTCCCCAGCTTGTACTCTTGCATGGGATTATTCCACTCCAGACGCAAGACTGCATTTGCTTTCACTGAACTTCATGAGATTTCGATCAGGCCATTTCTCCAGCCTGCCCAGGTCTCTGTGTCCTCTAACATATTGACCACTCCATACACCTTGCTGTCATCCATAAATTTGCTGAGAGTGCACTCTGTTCCATCATTCAGGCTGTAGCAGACATTAAACAGTGCTGCTCCCAGTATTGATCCCTGATGATGCCACTAGTTACTGGCCATCAGCTGGACTTCGCAATGATCACTACTCTTTGAGAGCAGCAGTCCAGCCAATTTTCCACCCAGCTCACCAGCCAGCCCATATCTCACCTATTTGATGATAAGGACACTATGGGAGACTGTGTCAAAGGCTTTGCTAAATAAAGTCAAAGTATACAACATCCACTACCATCCTTTTGTCAGTCACGCTAGGCATCTTATCATAAAAAAACATGAGGTTGTTCAAGCATGATTTGCCCTTCATGAATCTGTGCTTGCTGCTGTTAGTCACCCTCTTGTCCTTCATGTATTTGGAAACAGCTTCTAAGAGGACTTGCTCCATAATCTTCCCCGGGACTGAGGTGAGGCTGATCAGCCTGCTAACTGGATCCTCCTTCTTGCCTATCTTGAAGATGGTATGACACTTGCTTTTTTCCGGTCATTAAGAACTTCCCCCAGCTGCCACGACCATTAGAAGATGATAGAGAGCACCCTTGCAATGCCATCAGCCAGCTTCTTCAGCACTGTGGGACGCATCATATCCGGTCCCAAGGATTTGTACGTTACTAACTGGCTTGAGTTATTTTGGACTCTTTCTCTGCTGTGGCTTCTGCTTCACTCCTACACTACTGCCCCTCACTACAAGAAGGACATTGAGGTGCTGGAGAGTGTCCAAAGAAGGGCAATGAGGCTGGTGAAGGGTCTAGAGCACAAGTCTTATGAGGAGCGGCTGAGGGAACTGGGGTTGTTTAGTTTGGAGAAGAGGAGGCTGAGGGGAGACCTTATTGCTCTCTACAACTACATGAAAGGAGGTTGTAGTGAGGTGGGGGTCGGTCTCTTCTCCCTAGTAACAAGCGATAGGACAAGAGGAAACAGCCTCAAGCTGCACCAGGGGAGGTTTAGGTTGGATATTAGGAAAAATTTCTTCACCGAAAGGGTAGTCAGGCATTGGAACAGGCTTCCCAGGGAAGCAGTTGAGTCTCCATCCCTGGAGGTATTTAAAAGACGGGTAGACGTGGTGCTTGAGGACATGGTTTAGTGGTGGACTTGGCAGTGATAGGTTAATGGTTGGACTCAATGACCTTAAGGGTCTTTTCCAACCTTAACAATTCTATGATTCTATGATTCTATAGACTCTGCTAGTGGGCTCAGGGACTCGGGATGCCTGAGTAAATACGGTAAACATTTCACAGGTAAATATTACCACTGAAAGCTGAGGCAAACAAGGCATTTTCTATATCCCTAGGTCCGCTGCTGCACTGAACAGTGGACCTACTTCTTCTTAGCCTTCCTTTAAACTACCAATGTACTTACAAAAACATTTCTTATTGTCATTCACCTCCCTCATTGTTTTCAACTCCAGCTGAGCTTCAGCTTTCCTAGCTGCATTCCTACACATGCTGGCAATACCTTTCTATTCCTTTTAAGCAAACTGACACTGATTCTACCTTCTGTGTATTTCCTTTTTGTGTCTGAGGTTAGTCAGATGCTTCCTGTTCATCCATGCTGGCCTTCTGCTGTACTTGCTCAACTTTCTGCACATTGGAATGGACCTTTCTTCCACTCTAAAGAGACTGTCCTCAAAGTCTCCTCTGAAGCCTCCTCTGAGGATGTTGTCCCAGGTTTTCTGGGCCCTTTAACCTCCAGGAGAGTTTCCCAGGCTATCTTGCCAAGTAGGTCTGTGAAGAGGTGAACATCTGCTTTTCTCAAGTCCAAGGTTGTAATTCAGCTGTATGTGTTGCTCACTTCTCTTAGGATCTTAAACTTCACAGTCACTGCAGTCAAGGCTGTCCTCGACCTTTACATCTTCAACTAGTTATTCCTTGTTTGGGACTAACTGGTCTAAGGAAGCATTTGTCTTAATCATTTCACTGATCACCTATATCAAGAAATTGTCTTCTGTACATTCCAGAAACCTCCTAGATCTCTTGCACCCTGCTGTATTGCTCTTCCAGAAGATATTGGGGTGGTTAAAGTAACCCATCAGTACCAAGACCTGTGATTGTGAGGCCTGCTTAAAAAAAGCTTCACCTACCTTCTTTTCTTGGTCAGGAGGTCTGTAGCAGACACTTACTACAGCATTATCTTTCCTTGTCTGTTCTCTGCTCTTTACCCACAAGCTCTCCACTGGTTCTTCACCCATCCCAATAAAAGCTCCATGCATGTAAGCCACTTCTTTGCACAGAGCACAATACCTCTTCCTTGCCTTCCCACCCTATCTTGCCTGAAGAACCTGTATTCCTACATTGTAGCACTCCAATCATGAGAGCTATCCCATCATGCCTCCATAATCCCAATGAAGTCAAAGCTTTGCAACTGTACACACACTTCTACTTCCTTTTGTTTGTTCCCCATGCTATGTACAGGCATTTATTATGAGCCTCAAGTCACACTGCTTTCACAGTGGGTGTGGGAGACCGTTCTCTGTCATGCCATCCCCTGGACTTATCTGCTCTGCCCTTTGTGTCCTCACTTCTTTTCAAGTTATGGTAACCCTCCCCCAACTAATCCACATTAAAGCCCTCCTCACTAGGTTAGCAAGCCTGTTTGCAAAGATACTCTTGCCCTTCTTGATCAGATCTACCCCATCCCAGCTCAGTAGTCCTCACTCTTCAAACAGGGCCCCATTGTCACAACAAACCAAAGCCCTACCTGCAACACAAGCTATTTAGCAAGGTCTTGATCTGATGGATGACCCCACTTCTGCTCAAGCCTTTCCTCCTCACTGGCAGGATTGAGAAGACACCACCAGTCTCCCCTTCATCACTCTTCCACCTCACCCCCAGAGCTCTGTAATCACTCTCCGTATGCTCCAGGTTACCTGTTCCACATCATTGTTGACCACATGGAAGAGCAGCAAGGCAAAAGAGCCCAAAGGCTGGTCATCCCAAACCCTGGCTCCAGCAAGCAACAAACCTCCTGAGCAATCAGGTCAGGGGAGCAGATAGGTTCCCCATAGCAGGGAATCACCTATAACTATCATTCATCTTTTCCTCTTCATATGAACACTAGGCTGGCTCAGCTGACTCTGATGCATCTGCTGATGGGTCTTATTTGCCCTCACTGGTATCTGTTCTGAAGTTTTAGATCTGTAGATGAAGCAAGAACCAGAAGTCATAAGATTCCAGCTTCTCCATCTTGACAGTCTACCTCCACTGCTTCTTTGAACATGACCCCTGTCTGTCCCTCCTTTATTGCTTTGTATGGCTCAGGCTCTCATCTCTGCCAATTTTCTGTGAAGACCCAGTCTCATCTTCATCCCTCCTGATGACACACAGCCTGCTCTTCCTTCAGCTCCTTCACCAGGTGATTCAGTGCCTCGGACAAAGCACATCTCCCACATGAGAGGTCCCCAGCACCCAGGCATTCCCCACAGCCCCACACCTGGACAGTGGTATCCCTTTCATGGGACTCTGTCTGGAAAGAGGCCTCCAAAGCATCAATGGCATTTGTACCAGTTTGTATGAAAGAGTGTACCCACAGCATGCTGAAACCATTGTTGGACATTTTTCAAGTAACCTCACACAGTCTTGAGTGGATTTTCTGTGTCCTTCTGCACCCCTGCTGTGCCATAACAACTGCTATACCTCTGGTGTGCTCAAAAACCTGGAACGATATCAATTGTTTCCTCCTCTCTGCTGCTCTGTGTTCTGTTTTGCCCTTGATTCTTGGATATAGAGATAGTGGCAGCAAAGAAGAAACATGATATGTCAAGAGCATGGGTTAGAAGAAGAGGATTTCAACATAGGAGATGAGAATTTTAAAAGGTGATAAGAATTTTAAAAGGTGATAAGTGAAGCAATAATCCGTTAACACTTCTCAGTCATTCCAGCTAAGGTCTTTAACATTGTACCTAAAAAAATATACCATATACTGCACTAAGTGTTACAGCTAATTTCACTATTTTAGCAGTTTCTGTTTTGATGTGAGTAGATGCCTTTGAAATTCTTTATGAACCTTACTAGAACTGACCAATTTAAATAGCCATGTCATTGTTGTGCTCAACTTTACATCTGTCAACATAGCACTGGAAAACAGACTAAGGAAACCAAGGTTCCAGACCTTAATTGCTCATAAATGTATTTGTATTGATTTATTGAATGCATTGTTCATGAGCTCTCATTGCAAAGATTACACTGTTTGTGATCTTTTTAACTTTTTCCTGACACTTGCAAATCAAACATCTATTTGAAAGTCAAGAAAGCATGTTTACATTACTGTTGCAATCTGATAAAGCACACCTGTTATCTTCTCAATGGATAAATTAAACCACTGATAGACCTTGGAAATAAGGCATGAAAGGGAAATGAGTTGTTTGAAGTAACATGGAACATGAAATGTAGGAATGAAAACCTAAAAGTAAACGGCATGAAATAAAGTGTACGAACATGTATCAAACTCATGCAGCTTTTTGTTTGGATTAGTTATTCTATTTTTTAAGTAGGTACTTCAAAGATAGTGGAAAGCTTTGTGTGTGTGTGTCTTGGTTTTTACCTCTTGACAATGACAGTTCTTTCATCTGAACTATGGGGAGAAGTAGTCCTGTAGGGCACTAGTAGTAAAATCATGAATAATAAACAAAAGACGTGAAACTGAGAGGGTAAAGAGCAAATGATCTAGGCCCAGCACAATCATACGCATCTCTTCTTAACAGAGGCTTGTCAATCTCTTTCTTTAAAATTCCCAATGACAGTCATTCCACACCTTTCTCAGACAATTTACCCATGTCTAACTACACTTAACTTTAGAGTTTTCTTTATGTCTAACAGAAATCCTATTTCCTCCTGCAATTAAAGGTCCATACTACTTTCTACATTTTCTTTACAGTGAAACTGGGAGGCAGTTTATTTCCTTCTTCTGTGTAGCAACAAAGAACCTTCAAAAACCATCACCGTGCTGAACTGGAAAAGAAAATGGAAAGGAGTTTATGAAAATCAGAATTTCAGTATTAGATCCCTTTGTTACCTTACAAACTGTAACTCAAAGAAGTTTATTCCATGGTACTTTTTCACTCAAGTAATTTTTGAAAATTCTCAGTTGGAAAACCTTTTCTTGGTATGTTAATTTTGTTTGCTTTATAGTAACTTTAGTAAAAGTATCTTTAAAAATAGGCTGCTGGTTATTATTCATGATTTTATACTCACTGTTTTTACTGACTCTACTGGGTCTGGCTGAGATGGAGTTAATTTTATTCATAGCAGCCCATATGGCGCTGTGTTTTGGATTTGTGACTAAAACAGTGTTGGTAACACAGAAGTGTTTTGCCTATTGCTGAGCAGTGCTTACACAACATCTAAGCTTTCTCCTTTTCCCACTCTGTCCCCCTAGTGAGTGGGCTGGGGGTGTGCAAAAAATTGGGAGGGGACATAGCTGGGACAGCTGACCCAAACTTCCCAAAGGGATACTCCGTATCACATGATATCATGCTCAGCAATAATAGGTGGGGCAAAGAAGGAGGAGCAGGGGACTTTGGAGTTATGGTGTTTGTCTTCCCGAGTAACCATTACGTGTGATGAAGCCCTGTTTTCCTGGTGATGGCTGAACATCTGCCTGCCGATGGGAAGTAGTGAATGAATTCCTTATTCTGCTTTGCTTCCATGTGAGCTTTGCTTCACCTGTTAAACTGTTTTTATTTTGATCCACAAGTTTTCTTCCTTCTGCTCTTCCAAGTTTCTTCCCCATCCCACTGAGCAGGGAGTGAGCCAGCAACTGAGTTGGTGCTCAGCTGCTGGCCAGGGTCAACCCACCACACTGACAATACATATCAGAAGACATATTGCCAATCACAAGTATTTCTGTCTAGGTTTTTACCCCACAGGAACTTTAAAATGAGGGTCTTAGTGGCTTTTAATGGCACTTTATTATTTGCTTTTTTCTGTTATTCTTTCCCCCTCCCCAGTTCAAGTGATACTACTGGGCAATTTAGGAGTAAAAGAAGTCACATGTTTCATCTGGTGTGCTAGATGCCACCATAGTAGCTACTGAAACCAGGCAACCAATATGCACCTGAATGAACCCATACAATTACTAACAAATAAAGACATGCTTCTGACATTGTGGGGACACTTTCCCTAAAACAATCACCCCATTGACTCCTCAGCATAGCCACTCTGGCAGAGCCTAGGAGTCCACCTCCCTGGTGGAGATAGATAGACTCTCCAAGGTCATTCACCAGGGTTCCCAGTGCCAAAACTTCACTGAGGATATGCCTCTGCCTTGGGAAGGAGGCATATGGCCATTTGGTGAGTAATCAGCATATGGCCAAGCATTTCACTTCCCAGTTAAGTTTTCACACCACTTTCCTCATGTGCTTTCCTTTATATTCAGCTACACTGAGTATCAGCTGATATTGTATTGCCTCTCAATTTCCCTCCTGCAATTTTACAAGCAACCCTCACATATCATGTCCTGAATAACCTGGTATCATTAACAGATTTTCTTACCTCACTGCTTGCTGTCTTCATGGACATTTGGGATTATACTAACTACCACAGTTCCCTGCAGAACTCGACTGCTGACTGCCCTCCATTCTGAGGGCTGAATATATTTCATTTAATTTCCTGGTTTCTACCCTATAAATAATTGTTGGACATGCTGGTACTTTTTCTCTTACTCCTTTCACATATTTATTTTCTTTAAAAGTCTTTTATGAAGGATTTTGTCAATGCTTTTTTCTGAAAATCCTTTGAATTAAGACTGAAGGACTGTCTGGATTATAGGCACCTAATATGGAATGTCCTACAATTAGCAGTTACATTATGAAATAGGAAAGTAGATTTAAGGATTTAAGAGTAGCAACAAGTCATTTTAAAATGTCAGTAATTAGGAACATATACTTGGCAGCCTCCTGCTGTACAAACTTGTCCTTCAAGTACTAAGTTTCATAGTTTTACTTAATGTCTAAAGCTACAGATTCATTACAGATATTACTTTTATGGCATATTGCAATCTTTCCCCCCTCCTCTCACTTCTCTATATTGTAAAGACCATAAACTACTTGTCTGTCTCCTTCCCTTAGGAGACTGATACCTTATCAGCTCTCAGAAATGGATTTTTTGAGAAACAGAAGTCACCCCCCAAAAATCTTTTCCACTTCACAGGTACCAGCTGTCTTATCTTTCAGAAATAATCTAACTTATACATATCAAATTAAATTCCAAATGGTTCTTCCAAATTTGCTTTGAGTTTTGAAGTTTGTTTCTTCTGTTCACTGACCTGAAGAAGGATTTGTTTGCCTGCAACCTTGTCTGATTTTCTCTAGCTATGGTAGTGAATGTAATAAAAGAAGTGTTACTGCTCCTTGTAAACTTTGTCTTACCTGTATTGTTATATTGTCATTGCAGCAGCAACACTACCATTATAAAGAGGTTATCGGTTTAAATTTGTTCAGCCAGAAGAAAAGAGAGCCACCTTGTTTCTCCTTTTTAACTCAGAGATTACATACAGGATTACACAATACAAAATTTTCTTCTTAACTTCATTAATTCTGGAAAATGTTATGTGAAGAAATTCACTGTTTTATCTTTCATTTCCTTTCTTTCTATATAGATTTTTAGTTAGGTTTCTGCTACTGTTTTGCATAATAAACAATGCATGTGATAATAAATGGACAAGAAAAAATATCTGGCTTGTTTTCTATGCACCTTTGGTAAAAAGCTTATTTTCTAAATAATTTTAACAGTAAATATCAATTCTCTTTGATATGCCAGCAGAATAAAACTTTAATAAGATTAAAAATTGCATAAAGACTGATGCTCTTTACAAACTTAAAATTCTTGATGAAACAAGTGTGAGGTTTGGATAGCCAAGAACTATAAGAATGACGAGAATTTAGTGTCGCCAAAGGCATATTCTAGCTTATCTTAGTGTTTGGTGATACTCATAACAGTGTCGCTGCTCTGATTTGCCTTGAATTATGACCATGACTCCCAATATCCTGAATTTTTACTTCATTTTTAAAAAATGGCAGAGTCATAGAAATGGCTTTCTAGCCATACCTTACACTGTACTTCTCACATCTTCCACATGATAAAAAATGAATTGAATTCTCTTTTATTCCTGTACACAACTGTCGGGTATGAGGTGGACTCTGGATTCAATGTGATAAGTTCCTGTGGGATTTTAAAATGTTTGATTTTCACATGTATTTTGCATTTATTTGGGTTTCACATTTATTTTGCAGTACGCTATTTTCTTCAGGAATGTCTACTTGCTCTGCTCAAGTTAGTGAACAGGACTTAGAACCTCATTTATATTTTAAAACATTCTTAAAAGAGGGATAAATAATTTCTCTTTACCATAAAAAAATACTAGCTACATATAATTTAATACTTTATCTAGTTTGCCATTAATGTGGTGTTCATCAGAAATCAGCAGGAGGAATCCATCTCTGGACGCTGCAGTGAAAGCATTGAATCTGGTTACTACATATAGCACACTGCATGTCAGCTTCTAGACAGCGTACTCAGCTAACTCTTGGAGTAAAAGAGGCATGGCATAAAAAAAAAAAGGGAATAGCTCAAATCTTCAATGCTTAACTCTTGATATATGCAAGTGTTTTTTCTTAGGAAGAAGTGGGCGTGAACAGCATATGCTTTTATACACACATTTGTTACATTTTTAATTCTGGGACGAAGTGCGATATGGATCAGGCAATGCTTTGTTTTCAGAGTGTTGAAGACTCACAGCTGAAGCAGATTTTCAAAAAGCTCAGCAAAACTTTCAGACAACTTGTACTAGTCTATTTGGCAACCTGACCATACGTAAATAAGACCTCAGCCATTTAAATAATCTGCCCCTTCATATATGCACGTTCTTTCTCTTGGGGTTCAGAACTAAAGACAAGCCTGACTTTGAATTTTACTATAGTCAAACAATCTAAGTTTCTTCTGAATCAAGGGAATTGAGCTCCAGCACTTGAGAGTTAACATCAGATTTTCATTCCATTCACAGAGACAGGACTAATCTTTTCCAGTTTCCCTGTCCTGTGAGCCATCAAGAGACACTAATTTTAGCTGACATTGGATTCCTATTCATTTCTGACGCTCCAGGAGAGTGTTAAGACATTAGTGACAGTGAAGAATTACTTGTCTGCACAGCATGTTGTGTATTGCAGCATTCACTACATGCAAGAAACTTTGAGCAGTGACAATGATGGCTTGATACTTAGAAGACTTCAAAATTATTGATGTCACAAACAGAATACCAGGTTTTAAGTGTGGCTCACCTTGTTACCCAATTTGTCACATCCTTGCACAGAATTAATAACAGTGTATTTGTCATATTACCTCATACCTCCATTGATACTTCCAAAACGATTTCACAAACATAAAACCACCCAAGCAATGATGATAATTTTTAAATGCCTAACTGTCTTGCTAATGTCTGCAATAAATTCACAGCAACAGATTTTACATTTTGTCTTCCGTACTTAAGCACTGCACATACAACCATAAAATCATAACTATTCCCCCATTTAAAAATAGACTACAAAAATATTTGATCAGAAAGTCATAAATAGAACTTAACATTTTCACTTTTCTTCATGATTACTATGTGTTTTCCTTATATTTCTATTTGTCTGAGTATTTGTGTAAGGTGAGAAGCCTTGAAATATTAATACAGTTATAATTACAAACTTTTAATAATCTAACAGGATGTAAGATAAAAGCCACTTGAAGCTCTTTATAGCCTGAGGGACTATGTTGATTCCTTTCTGCACTCATAGAGTATTAAAAATGCATTATTGGGAGTGCTCTGATAACTGCTTACATGTCTATTTATTCAACTCTGCAATTGTTTATAGTAGAGTTATGGACCTGGTTTTCTATTCAGACAGTTAGTTAGTTTGCTTGCTTGCTGAGTCTTGAAGCTATTTTAGTTCAAATTATATTAGAGAATCACATACAAAAGAATTCTTTGTTCACAGCCTATCCAACAAAATCGAGAGGGCTTCAGAGGCATCTATAGCTTCAGGGCCCAGTAAATTAGGTCTTGACTAGAAAAATAAAAGGAATAAAAATTGTCATATGTAAGAGGGTGGATTGGATATGCTGTCTTCCACTCAGAGAAAGGAAACCATATTCTCTTATAAATTGAAAGTGTGTTTATTTTACATACTTTTTCAAAAAATCACATATTCTTAGATAACAGGCTCTACTCTAAGATAAAGAAAGAAGTCTGGTTTATATTCTTTCTGTGGCCCAGATTACACTTTCCTATGATGATAAAGAAAGAAGGAAGTCAGACTAGAAATCTCTATGAAATTTACATTATGCTGGCGACTCTCCATTTTTGTACCAGCCATGAAAGATGTGGAGGAGAGTGGCTCCAGAGCATCTAAATTTTGCCACACCCTTACTGGTGTACAGCAGCACAGTCAGGAAACAGGATGTATTTTCAGAGGCTGTTTCAGAATAGAATGGTTTTCTTCTCTACTTCTGCCCTTTTTTGAAAGGCTGAAAATTAATTTGCAATGTATGCTTCTATTGAAGCAACCTCTGAAAGATAACTTTGGAAGGTCTAAGCCATGAAAATCCTGGTGTCATCAAAATGTTGCTTTTTGACCCTTATTCTTTTAATGATCATATTATGAAACTGATAAGCTTTTAAATATTATTCACAGAATAGAATGCATTTTGTTTGTTTCCTGTAGATGTCTTATTAGCTATGCCATTTTCCTTAATATTTATGTTTAGCTAGCTGACGCATAGAAATAAGTGGAAAGTATTAGCTATATGTACAATTTTGATAGTTTGTTTTACATGGAATTTTACTCTTCTGTTTTAATACAAGCTGTATACAGTGGATTATTGTTAACTAAGTTGATAAGCCCTTAGTATTATAGTGAGACAGGATGTGATTTTAGTCATGTCTATGTAGGGCTATTTGCAAACTCTTCTGTGTTATTTTAGAGACATCTTGTTCTAAGTTGCATTTTCCATTTGTTCAGTGTGATCCATTTTTAGTTTTATTTCAGAACACATTACAAAGACATTTTGTTTTGATCACTTTGAAGTTCTTTAAAAGATCAGATCCCTGCATCTGGTTTATATATTTGCAAAAAAAGCAGGAGGAATTATGTCTTACTGGAAACATTGAAAAAATTAATAGTATATTGAAAATATATCAGGCGCTATTTTTCATTCATTTGCGTTATACCCATGCGTCTTTAAACCAGTATGAGTTACTTATTCAAAATTTGATATACCTGTTGAATCCATTAATGTAGCAAGCTAAAAAGTCATTCTTTAATGCTTCATATGACGTTACTTTGGACCAGGAGGGAATTGGTTCTAATTTAGGAACCTTTGTCAGAAGCTATCAATCAGAATTATAGATAGCTTTTCATTAGAGCAATGAGGTATTGGATTTTTTCTACAATGATATGGGCCAATGTTTTTTTTCTTAAAAAGTTTAGTGACTTTTTTTGCTTCAATCTTCACATAAAGAAGGATATTCACAACCCAATATTTTAAACAATCAGTAGTGACAATGGGATAGAAACAATGACAGAACAGGGAAAGAACAGGTTAATAAGCAATTAGATAAATCAGTCAGAATTCAGTCCAGATTCCAGGGATTACTGTAAGGTGTTGAAGAGTCAGTCAAATAAATGTTTTTACCGTTTAACTTCAGGAGTTACAGGAAGATAGGCCTGATCTCGGAGAGGGGTGCTGCAACACAGCACCTATATGTCAAACAGGAAATGAAAATGGAAATCTGAGACCATTTCTCTTCAAACTTTGAAAGACACTAGCACTAATTAAGTAATTGGGTTGTGCATATGTAAAAGATGAGAGTATAGCAAATGTCAGGCATGAATTTGCTGAGACTCAATGTCCTTCTTCGGCAGAATAACTGACTTACTGAATGGAAGGAATGGCAAATATTATGTAACTTCATTTCAGTAAGATTTTGATGGGACCATATCATATGAAATTCCTACAAGCAAACTAGGGAAATACATTTTAGAAGAATGTGTTATGAAGTATATGAACTACTAGTAACAAAAATTGCAAAGTAATTACCAAATATTCATTGCCAATGGCTGGGCTATAAGGATACCTACAGGCTCCAAGTACCATGACCAGCGTCATCTGGGGACTCCGTCCAGGCACAACCCCACCTAGTGGCCTGAGAGCTGCATATGAGGTCTGACCCTCTGCCTTGGTCCCTGCCTGATCTCCAGAGCATGAATGCTTTGCTGTGCCATCTGCATTAATGTTCTGGCTTGACTTTGGACCTGTCTTGTCACTACAGACATGTCTGCTGGTCGCTGGACTGTGGCTGAAACCAGGTACTATCATCAGACCTGCTCTGCTCACCATGCTCAGGTACTGTGAGACTGTACCCCTTTTTCATGAGGTATCTGCCTCTGCCTGCCTTGCTGTCACCTTTCTCTTTCCTTGCAGAGCAACCTCACACTGGCTGCTCCCTGATGGGCAGTGCAGGGATCATCTCAACTGTAATCTGTCCTCAGTCCATTTCCATTCTCCACAGCACTGAAAATATGCCAAAGCCAGATATGGTAGAAGTTACGAATGCTTGGGAGACCCAAATTAGACAGGAGAATGAAATCCAAAAAGAATAATTAGTTCAGGGTCCAATCTACTAGGTAGAGTCAAGAAGGTAAGTGCCTCACTGGATCCAATGAATGGTGCTCCTCCCCTTCCAGATAAAAGAATTAGCAAACTTATAAACCTCAGAGGAAAAACAGGAAAAAGCTGAAGCTACTGCAGAGCATCAGCTTGGAGAGTTTTAGAACGCTATTGGTGCCTTTTAATTGAGTTCTTTCTAACTAAAAAATAAAATTGATATAGCTTTAATATACTGTTCAATAAAGTTAGTGTATTTTATGAAGGAAAATAACTTAACTTTTTACCTTTCTAGACCTGGACAACCTAAAACTCCTCTCCTGAGATGAGCAGAAAAAGTATATAGAGACCTCTTAAAATAACGGCTTCTGTGCAGAAGTTTATTGTGAGTATACATGTGGATAATGGCTGATCAGCCCTGAACAGACAGTTTCAAAGTGTAGACTACCAAGAAACAGAAAATGTCTTTCAGTTGTTAGCCAGGATGTAGCATGAAAGCATCACAGATCTTTTTTTGGCCATGTACCATTTTCTGACCTTTCTCCTAAATACATCTAGAGTCAGGCACTTTACAGTGGTGCATGGTGGGAGAACACAACACCACAGACACAGCCAGAAACTAGAGAGGGTCGAGTCTAATATAAGAAAACAAGATTTCAAGCACTGGTACAGGTTGCCCAGAGAAGCTATGCAGTCTCCACTGTTGAATATTTTCAAGACCCAACTGGAAAAGCTGTGAGTAGCCTCATCTGGTATCACAGCTGAACCTGCTTTGAGCAGGGGGCTGGACTAGAAACCTTCTGAGGTCCTTTCCAACCTGAGTTATCCTATGATTATATTACTCTCTGGACTGTTTTTTAACGTACTTGATAATATAACCACATATGGATTACAGCCTGACATTTTTAGTGAAGTTAAAATTCCCAACTTTTTACAGATTGTGAGCAAAAATGCTATGTATGTACATACTATTTTGGACCTAAAACAGGCTCACTAAGTGAGGCAGCACGTATCTTCCTTTGTATTCTAAATGACACCTTTCTGTGGCCAATTTAGTGTCTGTTGATGCCTGAATTGTATGTGGTGGTCTGCTGCTTTCTGGCTCTCAAGGCATTGCATAGCTGAGTTACGGTACACCTGTGAGAGAATTCCTTTTGTTAAAAAAAGGGAAGTCAATATAGTCTTTTCTGTTTGGGCTTTCTCATTCATACTCATGTTTACTTTGCTACCCTCTCAACCTTTCTTTTTGCTCACTGCTGCTAAGAAACAAGTTTCTATATCAAAAGAGAAAATAGACCGTCTCTTTATATGGCTTCTTACTTTCCCAAAGTTTCTTTTGACCTAAATGGAATTTGGGCCAAAAAAATATATATTGGAAATGTTTCATATCTGGGCAGAGGGGGAAATAGGTTTGGTGGGAGAGCGAAATAATTCACATTTCTTTCTTCACACTAATAAATGCCTTGCTAATATGATGCCATAGACAATTATCAGAGTCAAATACCTTAAAAATGAATTGATGCTCTCTAGGCTGTTATGACTGGGATTCCACAGTTGCAGAGGTCTGTAGAGACACCCTCACAGCATCAAGAACCAAGAGTGTATAGTAATACAAACTACATACAGTGACTGTAGTGAGTTCATTTCCTATTTGTTTCTCTAACACTAGATGAAGGACAGTTCTGCGATCCCTTGCTTCCTGGTCTGCTTCTCCAACATGTTGGTGATTTGAATGAAAAGGATTTAGAAAGAACAAGTTGCAGCATTTTCACATTCTTTCTATTTGTGGTGAAAGTTTGATCAAACCTGCCAAAAAATAAAACTCAACATGGAGATGTCTGGGTTGTTTGTGTCCTAATCATAACCATTCAGGATTAGCCAATTCCATAACTGACACGAAACTGTCTGAATCTTTCTTCTTGAATCTTTTTAGCTTTTTAGAATTTTTAGTAGAAGTTTGGCTGTTACCAAATAATATTTTCTTTCTTTCCTTGCATAAATCTTATTTCTCAAAAGAACTAAGTAATATATCTACATCTATATAGTCCTTCCCTACATATGGCTGTAGATTTTCCTAAAACATCAAAAACATAATGATCTTGAAAAGCATCTCTCAAAAGATGGAATAAAGCTAAATAGTGCTCTGGAATCTAAATGTTTGTATTGCATGTAATAACTTGTGCTGGGAGTCGTAAGCTAACCCTTGATATAGTCACAATGTGCAGGAAAGCTTCATGCTCCAATTTCTGACCCTTGTGAAAATTTGTCACTCCTTACTACAATTACCAGTTTGTCGTACTGGTTTCCAGTATGCCTATGTAGAAATAATCTCTTAACCGCGTTCTGGTGTCATTATTCTCAGAGCATACTGCTTAAGGTGTGACTCTATCTGTAATAAACTTTGTCATGGCTGCAAGATAACTACTATGATTTAAAGCGCACAGACACTTCTGAATATAATGTTTGGTGACTTTTACATGCTTTCATTATTAAATATTTGGAAGACTGTGACTGAACAAGATGGGTAGGTTTGACATGTTTCTAAAGCTACATCAGATCTAATGAGCTTGACCTTCAGATTCATAACTAAGATCTCTTTAGCTTATTCTTCAGATTTTTTTCTTTACAAATTTAACCATTGTGACTGCATGGATTTGCAGATATTTCAACCCACCTGACCTTTTGGGCAGAGAGGAAACCTGTACAGTGGAATGCTTAAGATATTTTGCCAAAAAACTTGTGATTGGAGACTTGGACATATTGTAGGAACTCACAGAAGCCAAGCATCTAATTTTTCTCTTCCTAGAGACAACTGATAGGTCTACATTTCAAATTAAAGTGATGCCAACCAAGTAACACTACAAGTAATTCTGTGCAATATTTTCATGTTTTCCATTACAGAATTTAAAAGATAAATAAAATATTAATCTGTCATTGTTAAATGAGTTATTTAAAAACATTTAAAGTTAAATAACAAAAGAAGCATTGGAAGTCTATTATGAAACAGAAAAAACCCTCAGCAACAAACTCAGGAAGCAGGTACTGCACAGTTGGTCCCATGCCTATGTAAATATTTGCAAGATAAACACAAACAATGGTGAAAACAATTGCAGATTACTTATATGAGAAAACTGGGAGCTGAATAATTTTTCACACAAAATATGTTTAATTGAAAACTCTTCACAGTAATTAAAATGTATAATTAAAGTGAGATGTGGCAAGATAGTCTTTAAAATGCCCAGACAAACATCTAGTTGAAGGAAAATAAAACAATATACAGCATAGAATGCCATTATACATTGATATACCCTGATCCTGCTCCTTATGGTCAATATTTATTATCTATGTATTGCAAAAATATTAAGAAACTGCATTGCTTTTAAGTATTGAAAAGTTCCTGGTCCTAACAGTCCACTTAGAGGAATCATGTTTCTCCTGTGATAAGAAATGATCTGATACGTATAAATATTTGGAAAGGTTTTTCATTATTTCAAAAAACATTACTGAAACCAACAAGTTGTATTTATTTATATTATTAATAATGAATTGTTGCTTTTTACATTTAAATTATACAATCTACAGCAAAGCAACTGCTTTATAAAACTGAACTGATATGTGCATGCAACAAAGCATTACTGAAATCAAATGTAAAAAAAAAATATTTCTTAGAAAGCTATATCCCTTTCCCATGCTCTTTTTGTGATGTTACCATCTACTCTCCTCCACTACATGCCTGACATACTGGTACAAATCTAACTGTTCTATAAGCATAATTACAACATAATTATTACTTCCAATAAAAATTGTCTTTAAGAAGAGCTCAGAGAAAATTTAGAAAAATTTAGTATATAGTATTTTTATAGTTTAGCTGGTGTCCATATTGTATGTGCACTTCAAAAGCACCGCAAATAACTAATTGCTGAATTTCTTCTGAAAACATAAATATATTGTCAAATAATGCTTGTAACATTTAAAGTTTCCCTACAAGAACTAGGATTTCTAAAATAACGTTTACCTTTATAAATATACCCTTACTGAGGACTAAGCAGTCTAACGTCTTTCAACAGAAAGTTGAACATCATACCTTTTAAGAAAAAGTAAAACCTGAAAGAAACGGTAAAAAGATCATGTAGTAAATTTAAAAGAAAAGAAATTGTAAGTTAAAAAGCCTCACACAATTTTACTTCTGCACTTTAGGGCATCCACTATAATTTTCCACAGTATTATTATACCTTTGTGTAGTCACCTACATGGATACAAATCGATGGAAGAGCTCATCATTCTGATGAGGTTGTATTTTTTGCTGCTGTGTTGACCAAGTTATTTTTATCTTCCTCTGTATCATCATGTGTCATCTGTTTCCCAGGCTCATCAGAGCATATTCACCTAAAAAAGTTATCTGCCATTCTACTGAAATGGGGATTGCTGATACACTTGATTGTTCCTGCCCTCCTCCTCTTTTTGTGATATTTTACACTAAAAATCTTAATTTCTAAGGCACTGAAGTGCTTTGTGATGCAGGGTATGTCAGTATGGCACCTTCTAGATGAGATATTTATTAAATGGCTGCCTGTAATCACAGCTGGGTGGATTTGATGGGTCAGGAGGTCTTCCTAAAACTAAATGTGATTACATAAGGTGGGAAGTAGTAAAGGATATTTAATTACTAAATCACATAGGCTATTATTCGTGAAGGCGGTGATGCATCATGAATAAGGCAGTGGAGCATATTGCTTTTATCCTTTCCTTTCAGTAAGCAAGGACATCTGCATCATTCCTCTGTAGGCTGTTTATCCCATCAGTGGGGATTGTTCTCGTGAGCATAGTACAAATGAGATTCTTACTTATTCTTTTAAGCAAAACTAGGGTCTAAAATGTATTGCCATACTTGTTGTTAAAACAGGTATTTTCATCCTTCTTAAGCAATTTTTCTGAAACTCAGTCTGGTGTTCTATATGTATTAAAAGGTATCCTCTTCTGCTCGTTATTTTTGTTATTCAGGCTATCCCCACTTTGCTGGGGCTGCAGGCTGATGACTGCCTAGGTCTTGGCCTGGGATTAAGCTAGCTGAATGGGCATGGAAAACTACTGGACAAGAGAAACTCCTGGATGTAACAAGATGGATGTATGGGAATCCAATAAAAGTTATGGAAATGCCATGAGGGGGTGGCTGGATTTCACTAGTGGTTCAGGAGTAGGTACACAAGAAACAGCCACACTTCACAGGAGGTGAGTATGGGGGACCTTTTGGGGAGGGGAATCTTGCAAGGTCTAGGAAACCTAGGAAATCATGCCAGCAATACAGTATGTGGCTGAGATCACCTGGTTAACAGTATCAGAAATACCAAATTAGGGTACAGATGTACCAGAATGGGGACTAATGGGGTTAAAAGTAATTAGGGACAGGTTGTTTATTTGGTAGGGGGCAGTGGTAAAAAGGAAGAACCTAGGAGAGAAAAAAGGGAATTAAATCAACAGCCGAGGATGCGGTTGAGGCTGTCTGGGCAGACCAGTTAGGCTGTCTTGGTGCTTGATTATCACAGCTGAGGCAGGAGAGCAAAACGGAACAGTTGTTCTGACCATACAAAATGTGGTGAACCTGCCTCTGCCCTTAGGTGGACCAAGGGGATTCAGATGCTTTTGCTTACTAGCAGGGGAATGCCCAGGCAAGCCTCCTAGTGTCATCTTGCTAGCACCTTGCTAGCCACCTTGTGGCACCAGCACCTTCCTCACAGTTTCCCAGCACACTTCCAGTCTGACTATAGGAAATATGTGATTAAAAGCCTGGAACGAGTTATGGGCAAGAGGTGCTATCCTGTGGCCTTGTGACTGTTTCAGATGGATGCACTGTTGTACATAAATTTATATTAACACTGAATCAGCCCCTAGAGAGCCTAGAATAGGAGGACAGGAAAATTACATTAAATTATACATGAAAACCAGTCTTCTGTTCTGGTACTTTGCAGACCAAGCTCAATGAAAAGTTTTCAGACTTTACAAAGAGGTTTTTAAAGCCTTCAGCAGCTTCACTGAGTTTCAGACTGTATGGTCTAGGATGATGCGCTGGAGAAGTACCACTGCAGGATAGCTCTGCTTTTACACTCTTTCCTAGGTCTGCTCTACTGACCACTGCTGAAAAAAGATTACTGAGTCAGGTTGCCTTTTGGTCGGGTTCTGTACTGCTAGTAGGAGATGCAAAGGAAGTCTTGTCAGCACATTTGCATTGATGCCTTACTTTCAGGAAGGCTCCTTGGAAGCACTGGTCGATTTTACAGTAGTCTATGCATTGAGCAGATCCATTGATTTGAAGACAAACTCTAATATTTCATATTCCATGCAGTCTCCTCCTCTTCTGCCTAATGGAAGTATTAAGAGGAAACCTCATGAAGCATTTCTCCCTTGATAGTCTGCTAAAGGTTTTTCCAAATGTTAAGATGGTCTGGGTGACTTGAGAAGATATGATAGCACACCAGAAAAAGGCATTTTAGAGGGGAAAAATGCATTGAAATACCTTAACCAGAAATTTGAAGATGACGTTAAAACAAACAAGAACTAATTTTATGGACGTGTGTTGAAAATACAAGCTTATAAATTCTAAAATTTATAAAAGGTTCAGTCCACTAAACTACAGTCTAGGCAAACAGTTAAAAAAATTATTGTCTCACCAGTCCACTAATGAAAGCAAACATCAAGGCAAATTAGATTTTTGCATGTGTTTTTCCAGTGTAATGGCCAAATGCAGCTTGGCTTCTTTTAATCTGAGTACTCTGAAACCATTGTAAGTAACATAGTTAGACATAAGCAGGACTAATGTAGCTGGTGTCTAGCCTGAGGTCAGTGGAGTACAGCTGTCCTTCTCCAGGGCCAGGTGTCAAAACAGCAAAACATTTTGTGAACAGGTGAAGGTAAAATGCAATAATTTGTTCTCAGGGTAGCAACATCAGGGACAGGGACATGACATGATTTCTGAAGCGAGGAATATTTTTGATTAAACATAATTCCCTGCCTCTCAATGCTGACACTAAGTACCTTTTCCACAGAGTCCTTTATGGTTGCCTGCATATGAAATGAATACATTCAGTTTTCAGCAGTTTCATTCAGTCTCATGATGATCAGGATAACACACTATCAATTAATTAAGTTCAGAGATAAGGTATGATTTTTGTGCAATTATTTAATTTTTGCCCAAGCAAACTGACTTTAGGTAACATTGTGCATGTTTTCCTACAGTTAGCTGTGCTTCGTACAAAGACTATTCACATATATCCTGTATGGATTTTTCCTCTCCCATCCCACATGTACTAAAAACAGAGTTTAAATAATATTGGATTTATCTTCACAGAATACATCTGGTAGAATGTGCATGAGTACACAGCATACACAGTGCACGTAATATATACAAAATCCTGTCAAATATCGGTTGATGCCTTTGCTGCATATGCTGGAGAAGACTGTTATAGAGATTTACCTAATGCATGAAAACATTTATTTGCACCTATTCTTTTACATTTACTTTTTCACCCCTACACATTTACTTAAGATTTACCATGAGAAGCTTAGAAAATAGTTCAAGTTCCTATGCATCTGGTATATTTTAACACGGGTTTCTTTGGAACAGCATGAAATAATAAAGCAGAACACAATGAAACCAATTGTGCTACCTCCACCATATGCAAAAGCTGAAACATTCACGAATGCTGTTCTAAGTACATGACCAAGGGACGTGCATATATTTTCAGTATTGCTGCCTGAATCAGAATGCAATCATTCACAATAGTAATCAATCTGCTTCAACACTTCCTTGTGTTTCTAGGCTCTCATAACAAGAATCTTTTTTATAATGCAACAAAAATTAAGCCTTATAGGAAAGTAAAATGCAAATTCCGTATCTTTCGTTTATAAAGACTTTCTTTACTTGGAACACAGGTGCAAAATACCCACATATCAGTCCTTAGAGCTAGATAAAAACTTCAATTATGCTTATCAGTTTTCGGTTGGTTTTGTTTGGCTGCTTGCTGAGGAATGGATTGCCTTTTTTCTTTTTTTCCTTAGCTTATTTTTAAGAAACATATTTATGTCATCTTTTCAAAGGAAAAACTCCTGTCAGACTCTCTCCCAGGACTGATCTGCCAGGTCTTCTTTTTCTGCTGGAAAACTAAACACATATATGTGTAAATCTGTTGATTTTTTTTTTTTCAAGTGTTCTTTGGCTGTCTCAGTGAACAAACTGTAAAATACAGTTTTATCTTCCTCTTCCATGTCCATTCCTATATATGTTATCTCATTGGGGTTATCTCTCTTATGGGGTACCTGTCTCAAAGGGGGAAAAGGATCTTTGCGCAGGAGTTAGCAGGGCTCATTGAAAGAGCTCTAAACTACATTTGAAGGGGGAAAGGGGTAAAACCAGGCTGGCTGGAAATAAGCCTGGGGGTAACACACCAATGTTTGAGGGACCATGTGCTAGCGAGGTATCATGGTTTAACCCCAGCCGGCAACTAAGCACCACACAGCCGCTTGCTCACTCCCCCCCGGTAGGATGGGGGAGAGAATCAGAAGAGTAAAAGTGAGAGAACTCATGGGTTGAGATAAAGGCAGTTTACTAGGTAAAGCAAAAGCCATGCACGCAAGCAAAGCAAAACATGGAATTCATTCACTACTTCCCACCAGCAGGCAGGTGTTCAGCCATCCCCAGGAAAGCAGGGTTCCATCACACATAACGGTTACTTGGGAAGACAAATGCCATCACTCTGAACGTCCCCCCCTTCCTTCTTCTTCCCCAGGTTTATATGCTGAGCATGACATCATATGGTGTGGAATAGCCCTTTGGCCAGTCTGGGTCAGCCCCCCTGGCTGTGCCCCCTCCCAGCTTCTTATGCACCTGGCAGAGCGTGGGAAGCTGAAAAGTCCTTGACCAGTGTAAGCACTACTTAGCAACAACTAAACCATCAGTGTGTTATCAACATTATTCTCATCCTAAATCCAAACCACAGCACTATACCAGCTGCTAAGAAGAAAATTTACTCTATCCCAGCTGAAACCAGGACACGAGATCCTGCGGTCTGCCATCTCAGTGAAGGGAGGGGATGGAGAGCCATGTGGCAGCAAAGACACAAGGGTTATTGATGTGTTAGAAAACACAGAAGCATCTGAGAATGGTCACATCATAGGAATTAGGGCTTCTCCCACCAAAAAGGTGTCAGGATCAATAGCCCAACTGAAGTGCATCTACACCAATGCACACAGCATGGGCAACAAACAGGAGGAGCTGGAAGCTGTTATGCAGCTGGAAAACTATGATATAGTTGCAATCATGGAAACATGGTGGGATGACTCACACAACTGCAGTGCTGCAATGGATGGCTATAAACCCTTCAGAAGGGATAGGCAAGGAAGGAGAGGCGGTGGGGTAGCCCTGTATAGAATCATAGAATCATAGAATCGTTAAGGTTGGAAAAGACCCTTAAGATCATCGAGTCCAGCAGTTAACCTAGCACTGCCAAGTCCACCACTAAACCATGTCCTTGAGCACCACATCTACTCTTCTTTTAAATACCTCCAGGGATGGAGACTCAACCACTTCCCTGGGCAGCCTGTTCCAATGCTTGACCACCCTTTCGGTGAAGAATTTTTTCCTAATATCCAACCTAAACTTCTCCTGGTGCAGCTTGAGGCCGTTTCCTCTCGTCCTATCAGACAAAGGGAATGTTTTGATTGTCTAGAGCTTAATGATGGTGACCATAAGGTTAAGTGTTTATGGGTAAGAATAAGGGGGAAGGCCAACATGGCAGATATCATGGTGCGAATCTGTTATAGACCACCCAACAAGGCTGAAGAGGCAGATGAAATATTCTATAAGCAGCTGGGAGAAGTCTCACAGTCACTAGCCCTTGTTCTCATTGGGGACTTCAACTTACCAGATGTCTGCTGGAAATACAATGCAGCAGAGAGGAAACAGTCTAGGATGTTCCTGGGGTGGATAAGATAAGACACAGCTGGTGAGGGAGCCAGCTAGGGAAGGCACCCTGCTGGACCTGTTGTTTGCAAACAGAGAAGGACTTGTGAGTGAGGTGACAGTTGGAGGCCATCTTGGGCATAGTGATCATGAATGATAGAGTTTTCGATTCTTGTAGAAGTAAGGACGGAGGTCAGCAGAACTGCTACCTTAGACTTTCAGAGGGCAGGCTTTGGCCTGTTTAGGAGCCTGGTTGACAGAGTCCCTTGGGAGGCAGTCCTGAAGGGCAAAGGAGTCCAGGAAGGCTGGATGTTCTTCAAGAAGGAAATCTTACAGGTGCAGGAGCAGGCTGTCCCTGTGTGCCGAAAGACGAGCCAGCAGGGAAGAAGACCAGCTGGCCAGGCTGAACAGAGAGCTTTGGTGGGAACTCAGGAAAAAAGAAGAGAGTTTATGATGACCTTTGGAAGAAGGGGCAGGCAACTCAGGAGGACTACAAGGATGTCATGAGGTTATGCAGGGAGAGGATTAGAAGGGCCAAAGCCCAGCTGGAACTTAAACTGGTTACTGCTGTAAAAGGCAACAAAAAATGTTTCTACAAATACATTAGCAACAAAAGGAGGGCTAAGGAGAATCTCCATCCTTTATTGGATGTGGGGGAAAACATAGTGACAAAGGATGAGGAAAAGGCTGAGGTACTTAATGCCTTCTTTGCCTTAGTCTTTAATAGTCAGACCACTTGTTCTCGGGGTACCCAGCTCCTTAAGCTGGAAGACAGGGACAGGGAGCAGAACGAAGCCCCCATAATCCAAGGGGAAATGGTTAGCGGCCTGCTACACCATGTAGACACACACAAGTCTATGGGGCCAGATGGGATCCATCCAAGGGTGCTGAGGGAGCTGGCAGAAGTGCTCACCAAGCCACTTCCCATCATCTATCAGCAGTCCTGGCTAACCAGGGAGGTGCCAGTTGACTGGAGGTTAGCAAATGTGATGCCCACCTACAAGAAGGGTCGGAAGGAGGATCTGGGAAACTACAGGCCTGTCAGTCTGACCTTGGTGCTAGGGAAGGTTATGGAGCAGATCATCCTGCGTGCCATCACACAGCACGTACGGGACAACCAGGGGATCAGGACCAGTCAGCATGGGTTTATAAAAGGCAGGTCCTGCTTGACTAACCTGATCTCCTTCTATGGCAAGGTGACCCGCTTAGTGGATGAGGGAAAGGCTGTGGATGTTGTCTACCTGGACTTTAGTAAGGCCTTTAACAATGTTTCACACAGCGTTCTCCTGGACAAACTGGCTGCTCATGGCTTGGAGGAATGTAATCTTCTCTGGGTAAAAAACTGTCTGGATGGCCAGGCCCAAAGAGTTGTGGTGAATGGAGTCAAATCCAGTTGGTGGCTGGTCACAGGCGGTGTTCCCCAGGGCTCAGTATTGGGGCCAGTCCTGTTTAAAATCTTTATCAACAATCTGGATGAGGGAATCGAGTGCACCCTCAGTAAGTCTGCAGACACCACTGGATCTGCTGGAGGGTAGGAAGGCTCTACAGAGGCATCTGGACAGGCTGGATTGATGGGCTGAGGCCAACTGTATGAGGTTCAACAAGGCTAAGTACTGGGTCCTGCACTTGGGTCACAACAACCCCATGCAATGCTACAGGCTTGGGGAAGACTGGCTGGAGAGCTGCCTGGTGGAAAAGGACCTGGAGGTGTTGGTTGACAGCTGTCTGAATATGAGCCAGCAGTGTGCCAAGGTGGCCAAGAAGGCTAATAGCATCCTGGCTTGTATCAGAAATAGCATGGCCACCAGGACCAGGGAAGTGATCGTCCCCCTGTACTCAGCACTGGCGAGGCCACACCTCGAGTACTGTGTTCGGTTTTGGGCCCCTCACTACAAGAAGGACATTGAGGTGCTGGAGAGTGTCCAAAGAAGGGCAATGAGGCTGGTGAAGGGTCTAGAGCACAAGTCTTATGAGGAGTGGCTGTGGGAGTTGGGGTTGTTTAGTCTGGAGAAGAGGAGGCTGAGGGGAGACCTTATCACCCTCTACAACTACCTGAAAGGAGGTTGTAGGGAGGTGGGGGTCGGTCTCTTCTCCCAAGTAACAAGTGACAGGACAAGAGGAAATGGGCTCAGGTTGCACCAGGGCAGGTTTAGATTGGATATTAGGAAAAATTTCTTCACCAAAAGTCTTGACAAGCATTGGACCAGGCTGCCCAGGGAAGTGGTTGAATCCCCATTCCTGGAGGTATTTAAAAAATGTGTAGATGTGGTGCTTAGGGACATGGTTTAGTGGTGGACTTGGCTGTGCTACAATTATGGTTTGACTTAACTGTCTGAAAGGTCTTTTCCAAACTGAATAATTCTGTGATTTACCAGTCTTTCGAAAGGAAAAATTTTTGCAAGGCAAAGATGTGCCATCAGCAGAATTAACAAGGATTGTAACGAAAATGTTCTCCTACATGGAAATGTATGATATAAAGAGGCACAGTAAAAGTCTAGGGAGTCTATTAATTTGCCTTTCACTAAAGTGAGCATAAGACAGCATTCACCTGGCGTAACTCTTCACTGGGGATTGTTTGTGAATAGAGGTGTACAATTTCAACATATTTTCTTTTATTGCTGATCGTTTGTATTGTTTGGTACTGTTCTACAAGTAAATAGTCTCCAGAAATTAATCTTTGCTAATCAGGATGATTTAGAATTATCTAAAGCAACTATGTGCCCTGTTGGAGTCAAGAAATTTATCCCAGCTGAACCTCTCCTTAAGATTTTCTAGGAGAACTTTAACAAGGGAATATTAGAAGATCTAGAAAGTGCTTTCTCTGTATGACATGGAACAATGAGTCATAAAAATAGGTTACTTCAGAAAAAAAGAAGAAAAAGCTTGATGCCTGAACTTTTTCATACAGCATGCTGTTGCCAATTAGCATTCCCATTCTTTGCCACTATTGTCAATAGATTTTTCAAACCTATTGTCTGTAGGTTTTCAAATGTATTAGACAACCAGAATAGAACTTTTTTCCACCATGTATATACTGAATTATTTTCTTCAAAATTTTTATAATTCATCTATTCTAATCCCTTTAATTATTTTGTCAACTCTTTTGAATTCTCACTTTATTGATATAAAGTTTTATGATGAACTATGTCAATTTGTAAGTTTCCACATTTTTCTTTCTCCTCTTTGATAAGTCAAGGTAGTTCTGAGCAAATATGTCTATGAAGCCTAATCTCCAGAATGGTGATACTAGCTAACGTCTCAGAACTCACAAGTTCTGTGCTAAGAACCCTGAAACATCCCTTGTTTTGCCATCAGAAATAATGCTTACATGAAGCATTCCTGAAAGAACTAAGAAAGGAAAGGACAGCCAAGGGAACAATAATTCTTTCAAAAATTAAGTGTTAATTACTTCTAACGAAACCTTCCATTTTTCAAACGAAGTCAAGAAAGTTCAGACTTTTTACTCATTATAAATATAACCAATGTAGAAAATACAGAGAAAGGTGTAAGTTTATTATTAATTGCATCTTAATTCCCAAGTTTTCAACTTGACTATCCACAGGCATTTTGAAGGAGGTGCCAGGTGCTTTTTATAGATATTTATGTTTAAACCAAATAAAAGTTTCTAAGGAGCATAGTACTACATTGGTAATAAAAAGTCCATGTGAAAATATAGGATTTGTTGTTGACGAAAGGGCATACATTCAGAAATATGAATACAGAGGGCATGGAGAAAGAACAACATGAGAGGAATTTCAATTGACACAAAAAGATGGGGAATCGTACATAAAACTGCGAATGTAATTTCTCTTGACTGTATTTATGCTAAAAGAAACCATAAATGTAGTTCTCTAACTGTTTTAAGTAAGATGAGTTGAAAAGGGCAACTAACAGAAGGGCTTGCATCCTAAAATTAGACAAAGTCACTGTGGCTTTGACAACTTCCTCCAGTCTAAGCCATGTGCACGGAAAACTGAGAGGGCAAGAAACAATGAAGATGACACCTTAAAAATGTAAATTTTAATATTTATAGAAGTTATGTTAATATAGTAACTTAACATTTGGGATTATTATTCTCATATAGGATCCCACTGGGATCCTATGTTGCTCTACCCTCAAATATAGCAATTATTACCCTCTTCCTCACATTATTTTCCTGCTTTTTCCCTTGTGGTAATTGAGTAGTTGGGAAAACTGGTATTTCTTTGCATGTTATTAGCCATGGATCTCAGAACAGAAGTCCACATGCAGGAAGGGAGATATAAGGTAGCATTATCATTCAGAGGCGAAAGGATGTGGCAGTGTAAAAACTGAGGATGTTTATCAATGGGATGAAGAATTTTTGAGGATGGATCTTGCTTAACTTCATATATTAGATCTAAGCTGCTTTAGAGAGAAATGAATCATTCTTTGAAGGGTCCTGCCTCTCCCCATGAGATGTAAAGGTAGTCTTAAGCACCAGGAAAGACCTGGTGCTTAAGTAAAGGTCAGCAAGATGTATCCAATTCTAAATTAGTGAATGTAAGCTACTGATTCTATGCTCTTTACTAGGCTTCATTGCATTATAAGTTACCAAACCAAACAGTGTTTGTATACCACATTACAATGTTCTGATCATTATGGTTGCTATGGAAACTTAGCTCAAGTTTTATCAATATAAACTCAAATAATTGAATTGTGATTAAGCACAGTAGGAGAAAGAAGAGCTCATACCACATCCTTATACTTCAAAGCAAATTACAAGGTCATGAGTCTAGATGTGCAGGAACAGGACCTCAGGGTACTCCCACTGCTCCCATCAAGGTTCAGCTGAACAGGAGTAAAGGCTACAGAGGCAATGGCTATGAGTCTCAGTTGGTCCATGCTGTTAGTAAAGTACTGTAATGATAAATTCTTTTGCCTACTGTGCTTCACCACAGGATAGAAGTGGAGCTTCTGGAGCCTTGCAATGGCATGAGGGCCCGGATACAGCTGCATAGTTATCCATTGTTTCATCTCACAGCTACAGCCTTGCCCCTAAATGTAACGTTGATTTAATGTAATTTTGTGAGATCTAATTTGCATAATTAGCTCTAATTATCAAATAACTAGGTGCATAAATTCAGTGTGAAAAAAAAGAAAAGAAATGTTAAACATTTATAATATTCTCTATCTGTGGAAAGGCACAAGTTTTCAAGCCAGCACTAGAAAAATTCAGTGCAGTAATTAATGATTTAGAACAGAATATAAGCAGAAAAGAGTCAGATCTCAAATGATTAAAAAGGTTTTGGGCCTGCAGCAGTAGAATACATTGTAAAGGTTTTCAGGGCAGCTAGGTAAAGACAAGAGATTGTGAAGTATTTGCAATGGGAAGATAATGCTAACAAGTACAAAGCAATGCATACTGCAGGGGTTAAGATGAACTGCTTGTGCATACTGCAGGGTACATGCCATTGCTCAGGCACAGCTATTCAGGGTAAAGAACTGGGCACCAGTTACACAGCTCAGCTGCAGGACAGTGTTCAGTTCTGGTCATCTTAAGTAAAAAGGGAAAACAGCACATAAGGTGTAGGCTCAAGTAAGAGTCAATGTGAATCAGTAGAAGCACAAAAGCACAAAAGAAGCTTTTCTGGAATATGTTTATTTTAGTGAAGAATAAAAATTCATTAGAGTATCAAACACAGCAATGGATACCAGAGAGAAGAAAAGACAGAAAATGGTAAATCCCTTTGCCATTTCTTTTAGGAGACAAAAAGAGGTAGCTAATATGGTGCTAGTGTGTGTCATTCACCGAAAGAACTCCTTGTCACAAAATATCACCAGGAGAAAGTTTTAAGTTGAAAGTGGAAGGGAATTTGATACTTACATGCTTGGTGACTACTTCTGTAGTTAATCTCTAGGCAGAATTTTAAAGCAGAAAGTTTTGTAATCTCACTCTTCAGGACCAAATGACCAAACATGTTTTTATCATGTGCCAGTTTTTCCAGGCTCTTTATTCTGGATTATTTCACACTGTCAAATACCAAACACATCATTACCAGATTACAGTTAGCAGTATAATTAATTAATAATGGTCTCCAACCATTGCTCTGATTCCTTAACTCCTTTATTTCTATGATGATCTCAGATCACAACAATCCATATGATACTGTAATTACATATTAAATTAATCTGCAACAAATGAGCAAAGGAGAAAATTCCATGAGTTGTAATTGTTGACCAAGTTTTACCATGGAAAAAAAAAAAATTGCTGATTTATTTAAAAATATGGAAAATGCCGATATAAATGACATACTAGAACTATCAAGCATAGCTGTGTGGGCAATTGATAGTAAGTTTGTGAAGCACTTTTTTTTTTCTTTTTGACAAAGATCAGAACAACACTGGTCTAACTTTGCTCCTCAACACAGATTCAACCTGATGTTGTATGGGAATTCAGTTTCCGGGAAACACAGATAATAACATGTAGCTGTCTCATAAGGGTGCTGTGAGAATTAATTAGTCCATAAAAAGCTCATTGCAAAAAGCAGTATTTTTTAAAAGGAGTTTTAAATGAGACAAAATACTGCTGCAAACTCATCAATAGCACAATATCAATACATAAAACAAATTACCAAGTAAAGCAATAGGAATTCTGTGTTAGAATCCAGCACAAGGACAAAAGAAATGAAGGAATTTTTTTTTTTTTTGGGGGGGGGGGGGGGGGGAGAGGGGAGTTTTTGTGGATTGGTGTCAGATGGCTCTGTATTCTCTTTTCCTCACTGAAATAATTTGTTCTGGCCAACAAGTGCTCTAACAGGCTTTACAGCTTATTTGTATGAGCATGCTAACTGGCCAGTTGTCAGACTCCTCTGCTCAGAATGCAATCTTTCACTCAAGGGAACACTAATTTGAACCTTCAACTTCTATGCAATAGTCTATTTTCATGAAGCTTGTAGGAACTTAATAGTTTTGAGTCCTCAGCTGCACTTTCAAATTTGGTTGAAATTGGATACCGGGTTCAAAAGTTGTTGGGGAGACTGACTGACCGACAGACAGATAAATGAACATGGACAACATGATTGCATAAAACTCTTCTTCATAGGTAACTGGGATAAAAATAAACTCACATTATTGTAACACCCAGTAGACTTTCAGAATTGCTAAGAAAGCTTCCATAATTACAGTACTATACTCCTCAGGCTGTTTGAAGGTATATAATGGTTATAACTGTTATTCTTGTCTGACTACCTGTAAAATTGCTGCATGTCACTCATTCTTAATGGCTGTTTAACAATTATTATTGTTGAATATGTGCTACCAACTGACTATAGCTGGAAAAAAACAAAAGGCAAGACAAAACAAAAATCTTGATATTCATTTAGGGTTGTCTTCACCGAGGTCTGTAAACAACACCTATTAACTGAGCTGGGAACATGCAGAGCCCTTATAAGCTGTATATAAAGTTCAATCCAAAAGAACTGAACGCTTACAGGAAAGCTCTCATAGGATAATCATACAATCATAGAATTATTTAGGTCGAAAAAGACCTTTAAGATCATCAAGTCCAATCACAAACCTAACAGTGCCAAGTCCACCACTAAACCATGTCCTCAAGCACCACATCTACATGTCTTTTAAATACCTCCAGTGATGGAGACTCTACCACTTCCCTGGGCAGCCTGTTCCAATGCTTGACAATATTTTCAGTGAAGAAATTTTTCCTAATATCCAACCTAAACTTCCCCTGGCATGACTTCAGGCCATTTCCTCTTGTCTTATCACTTGTTACTTGGGAGAAGAAACCGATCCCCTCCTTGCTACAACTTCTTTTCAGGTAGTTGTAGAGGGTGATAAGGTTTCCCCTCAGCCTCTTCTTCTCCAGACTAAACAACTCCAGCTCCCTCAGCCACTCCTCATAAGACTTGTTCTCTAGACCCTTCACCAGCTTCGTTGCTTTTCAATTACAAGACACTTGTAATTATTTTATGATGCCGCCTTTTGAGAATCAAGCAAATACTTGATTCTGAAGTACACCAGGAAAAGCTGAGGCTTTTTTGTTCATTTAATAGGATACAAAAACCATTAAACTATGTTCCTCAAATGAATATTCATATTCTGAAGTGGCTTACTTCAATGACTTCAAATTTTAAAATTCGTCTTTGCTGCATTCCAATTGTTATTTTCAGTAAACAGATTGGCACTTATCTACAGCCAGAAGAACATTTGCCTGTAAAAATAACCCATTCCAATGAAATTATCAAGGTTATAATATATGCAGCATTCAACAAATGCAAGTTAACTTTCTGGAAATTTCCAAATGCTTGGTCCGATTAAATTATTTACTATGTGAAAAGAAAGGTCTGTGACAACTCACCCAAATATGGATTTGCCTAGTGGGTTTTTTTGTCAGGGAAAAGAAGCCCCTGCTGGAAGTTTGAAGCTAAGCTGAGGTGATGCAGACTCCATTGCTGGCATTAACATTACAATTTGGGCCAACATCACTGCAGCTTAACCCTGCACTAAATCGTAGCATAGCCATAAACTACAAAAGGATCAGAGCTTGTTCTTCTTTATGCTTATGGAAAGACTTCTATTGTCATCAATAGAAGTCTTACATGCCTGAGTTTTATGACATGTTTTGTCTTGTCTTGCAGTTTTTAAGCACAGAACAGCTGAGCTGTGAGGACAGTAGTGGGGGGGGGGAAGGAAAAAATTTAGTTAATCATCAAGTTCTCCATTTAGTTAAAATAACATTGGCCATTCTTACTTATTCATTTTCTTTGTGATTTTTTTTTCATCTCTTTATTCCTGGTGCACGTCCATTAGTTCAAAAGAAAATTCTCTATCTGCTGATGAAAAGCCTGGTATAGCAGCATTGCAACTGTACCCTAGAATAATGTAGGATTCAAATGTTCTGCCCTTATCACCTTGTGGTACTTTAGTCTCTCTCATAACAAGCAGCAAGCTGGAATACTAAACAAAGTTTTATTTACATTACCGGGGAAGGCTTATTGTACCATAATGATCCTCTCTGGGCAAAATTTAAAAATGATGCAATATAGCTCGGCTGACCTTATGTCTGAAGCCAGTCCTTAATATTCATCATTACATTGGCTTTTCTGATTACAGAGGCATGACATGTATTCCTCCATCTAACTCAGTTCAGCTAAAGTTTTTGAATGAGTTTGCTACTAAGTGCAAATAAGAGATGAGATGCCAAACTTGAGGTAGAGCCATTTTTCATGACAGGGCTGGGGCGAGGGGTTGTGTGCCTTTTTTTATATATGTATTTCATCTCTTGCTTGTATGTATCCATTTGCTCCAATGGCATCTCAGTGTTTTGTTTCTCTTATAAGACCTTGGAGGTGAGATTTTCTTTTTGATGAAGGGCTATTCGGAGCTTAATGCTTTCATATCTTAAACCATTCCATGCTGAAAATATATACCCTTTCCATCGCATGCCAGAAAGAAGACAATAAAACTGCCATAGCAGAATAGACTGCAAGGTAAGTAACTGTTTTCTAGTTCTTTAAGACAACTTGCAAAAAGAAAATGGGCAGTTTTTTATAACCATAGTTGAAAGACTTGATGTATTTATCTTGAAACCTGGAGGAATTTTTATATCATCAGTAAGTTCTGACCTATTGATCGGCCTTCCATCTGGTGACACCATTTATACTCATGCAGAGCACAATCAATAGTATAGAAAAAAACATATTTTTCCTGTATTACAGTGATATTTTAAGTGACAGTATAGTCAAGGGGGAAGGCTTCAATAATAAAAAAATTTTAAATAAGAAATACAGTTTGGGGTTTAATAGCTTGGCCATATTGATTTTTACCAGGGTTATTTGCCATATTTTACCATCAGAGGAGTTGTCATCTCTGTAAAAGTCTTTTTTTTTCCCAATTAACTATTTTCAGTTGGATAAGCAAATAAGCACACTGAGGAATTAGTATGCTTTCCTGAACTATAAGCCAAACTTTCCTACCCCAGGGTCCTCGCAACTTTCTGCCCCATATCCTCTGGCACTTTGGGGTCCTTTCAGCTAAACATTTTTCAAAAATAAGAAAAAATCCCAGTTCTTTCCCTAGTCTAAGCAGTGCAGACAACCGTGTCGCAAACCAAAGAGGTTTCCAGAAGTTGTGTTAGGAGGAGGGAAAGCAAGAGGACACTCTTGTCTGATGCTCTGGCAGAAAGCATTGAGAGAAACATAGGCTTAGATGTTGGTCTTAGGCAATAACTGCTGCACAATACTGCAGAGGAACATGAAAAAAAGCCCAATGTCTCAGCCAGTCTGACCCGGAAGAAAAGTCCTTCCTCACTCCAAAGCCAGAAATTGACATGCCACAGAGTCTGCCTGATGGGGTAAAGCTTACCTGAAAGCACTGCTCAGGTAAATGAGATCATGACTATACTTTCACAGCTCTGACTGACTATATCAATAAAATGGAAAATAAAAAAGGACAGATAAACTTCCTTATATTGCTGTTGTCAGATTCACACCCTTGTAGCAAATTTGGGAACAGGAGACCAGAGTGTGATAGAAATCCAGGTAGAAAATGCTAACCAGCTTTCAATATAAGGAAACCCAAAGAAATTGGCATGGGCCACATGATTAGTGGCTTATCAAAGCTATTTTAGAAAGCAATAAATAGTGAAAACAATAGTCTCTGGGGAGGCAAGGGGAACTCTATACATAGATGTCTGACACCATGAAGAAGACTGAGCCCAAGGTGGAACCGCTATGCCCGGGGGTCAGACTGCCAGCAGACTTGGACATGTTGACAAGATAGACTGGTGTCATTCTCCCCCAGATCTGTGGTGCTGGTCAGAGCTGAACTGGAAGGCCTTGATTATTTTGAGTGAGAAGTCTGAGTGTTGTGGAACTGAAATCTTAGAATACAACTTATTATTTACCTTCTATAGCTTATTAAATAAAATTAACTTTATGTGTCAGTGAGTGGTGTGGATCTGTTCTCATGTTGATCCGATTCAGGTTCCCTCCAGGGCAGCGTAAGAGCAAGAATAGCACAGCTGACATTTTGGGCCATTGGATTTGCTGAATGCCATCTGAACACCGGTGCTGTCTTCTCTGGGGTTCCCTGCATTCATAAATGGCCAATATCTGATGCTTCAGAGGAAGAGGGCAGGAAAAATGAAACACACTTCAAAAGAAGAAAAAAAATCTTTCTTGCCTCTGCAGTGAATTTCTATTTTCATAGCCACTCCCATCAAAATCTTTTGTGTTGTTCCCCTACAAGAGTAGCTGACCTTGTGAACAAATATCAAGAAATAATAATAAGCACTGCCTGCATGAAATGCATATGGAAATGACATGAAATACTGCAACTCTACTTTATTCTCCTAATCATAGCCCAGAGTATACATATGTGCTTTTAACCTTTTGGTGAAGGAGTTTGCAGCTTTCTGCTGAGGCATTGTCGCTTCATGCAACTCCGCAGAAGCTGTGCCTGTCAGTGCAGTGCCCCATTTCAGCCATAATTTTCTTCACTTTAAGAGCAAAGTCAGAGAAACTGCCAAGGAGTTCATCTTGCACAAAGTAGCTTGACTCCCTCTGGGCCCTGAAGAAATCAGCATCAAGTGGTGAAATAAAAAAAAAAAAAAAAAAAAAAAGAAAGAAAAAAAGAAAAGAAGATAACTCAGGTATAAAATGTGTACCTTAAAAGTTAGGAAGCAAGAGAAAAGGATTGTAATAGGATATCTGACATGGTTCTAACAGCTGTCCTTTGGGAATTGTAAATTCCCTGTAAACTTCACAGAAAGAAAAGCTGAAAGATTATTCATCTGAAACCAGTGAATGAAGAAAAACACAGCTGGAAGAGTAAAAAAGAAAAGCGTTCACTCTGCAACAGCAATGAAATTATTAAGAGCAAAGAGCAAAGTAACAGATGCTGTCAATACTGTATTTGTACTTGTGAACTGCACAACAAAAGGTAAGGGAGGTGGGGCAGCTGAAAGTTTTGCAGGGGCCTAAACTAGTAAACATGACTAGTTTTGATACAATAGAAATCCAAGGCTTAAGTCATTGGGGACATTTCCTGTAAAATGGTACAAAAACTAGACACTCCTTATTCCAAGATTGTTTGTTTCTGTTTTGTTTTACTAGGCTTGTTTTAGTCCTTTTGTTATTAAAGAGAAGATGGAGTGACATGGATAACAGCAAAATAAAAAACAGGTTTTGCCTGAACAAAAGGAAACCTCAGAATTAAGTGCAATTTTATGTGAAAGATAGATGAAGGGAAAGCACTGATTTACCATGTGTGGTAAATATTTTAAAATAACTGAAAAATGCCTTTCTTCCTACAGGTGTATGAATAATGTCTTTGTGCATTACTTTGTTCAGTAAGCCAGAAATCTTCAGTGTCATCCAAGTGAGTGTCTGAACATATTTTCAAATTAATGAAGTGACTGTAACTTCCTTTGGATTAGAAACAACGAGTACTAACATGTAGGCCTGAATGACATTTACTTTAAAAAAGTGTCAGGAAGAGTTTGCTAGAATATGCATGGTTGTGCTACCTTCCACTGTGTAAAAAAAGGTGTAAGGATCATTGGAATGCTTTGAAAATACCTGTGAAAATCAAGTAGGGAACTTGAAACATAGATTTATTTAAGAAAGCGCAAAGTAACAGCAGAATCATTTTAACTAAAAAGAGCTTGAAATGGTTACATCTTGTATCAGTCTGTGTTTAATAAAGTCATGACCCACCTTTTAGAAAGGCATTGGAGCATGGATACTACAAAAACAGGAAGATGTGAAGTACAGGAACTGTACAAGTCATGAAGTACTAGAGTAAACTGGGAGAGTTCTGCCATTATAATGAATGTTTAGACCCCGATATATGTCAATAGACTATTGGATTGGGAGTAAACAAACCTGCTCATAATGATCTAAGTTCCTTTTATTTCACCACCTGTTCTTACTTCAACTCGTAAGCTCAGACTTACCAACTCCAATATAGTGATCATAACTGAAGTAAACTTCAAATTTGCAATACCTTTGCTTATTTTCAGAACTAGAAATCATAATTTTAGTACACTTCAACCGTATAGCCTAACTGATTGGTTGGCTCGATGGTCCTAAAGGTCTTTTCCAACCTAAATGATTCTATGATGCTAAGATTTATTATTTCATTTTAAAGACTTTTACTTCCTGGGACCACGTAGAATCTGGGTACAAGGACTCATTATCATATTTTCAACTTCATTGGACATCTGCTTAAATCTATTGTGATCTGAATTCACAATAACTGTGACTAAGTTTATGCATTCTGATGATAGATATAAATGGCATTTATCATGGCTCAAGTGGAAGCTCATTTCTGCATAAAGACAGAATCTCTTACAATGCCGATCATCCCCTCTGAAGCAACAGTTTAGGGAAGGAGATGGGGATGGGATGACTATGTATATGATGAACACATTAACCAATAGTAATATGATCCTATTTCATTATCTTGCCTCTGGATGTTTGGTAACTTCCTCTTGTTCTGGTTCAGTGTGAGCTTAAGCAGAGCAGTGCAGCAGACAAGATGCAGTGTGCTTCAACAGTTCTTTCTTAAATTCTGGTACTGTTTTTTACCTCTGACACTTCCATGTTATTGGATTGTGCTTGTTTGAGAAAAGTAATACTCAAATTATTTTTTCATGGATAGCTGTCTTCAGTTTGGGAGGGGTTTTTTGGTTTGTTTTGTTTTTTCTAAGTGTTCCTATTAAATCAATTTGGTGTTCGGGAAGTGTTGAACAATTTCATCACTGTAGAAGAGTGGTAGATAGAACAATACTTTTTACTCTGTTGCTGGCTAACATTAAAAGGTTTTTGACCAGTGGCGTTCAGCTAGATCCCATGTAAACTGCATAGACAAGACAATTGAAAGACAAGTTAATCTGCGACAGCTTCACTAAGCTAGATTTTAATAGCAGCCTGTGGTCATCTGAATCTTCACTCAGGAAGATAGATGTGATTGATTGTCTATATTTATTGCCCCCAAAAGAGCATGCATGGTGCTAAGTTTTAGGTTTAACATAACATAACAATCAGGGAAGTGTTTGGAAAATATCTTGTGACTCTGCTTTAGTGAAGGAGAGGCCCAAGAGCTTTACTGAATGTGGTCTTCACATTTTAAAAAACTATAGCCACTTCCTAGCCCAGCTCTCACTGTCTTCTCCAATGACAGACACCTACACTGCAGCAGTCATTTAAATAATCTACCATATCCCACCAGTACAAAGAATGTTCACAGATGAAATCACCAAATGTGAAGCAAGTTCTACTCCGATGAATAACCTCTTGGGCAGTTAATGAGACAAAAATATTACTCCCAGCTGAGTGAGGTGGCAGCTGTGTGGAACAGCCTATGAAGAGCAGAGGGACTGGCCCCGCTGGACCCACAATGTACTAGGGTTTTCAGTTGTGCGGGGTGCTTCAGGCTGAAGGGGTCAGTCCAGGTACTACAGGCATCCAACACGAAAGTCAGCCTCATCTTCTTTTTCCTGTATGGATGATCTGCCTGGGGGCCTACAGCTCTCAAGATGCAAGTTAGGGGAAGAGAGGAAGAGGACAGAGAGCTTTACTAAATTAGAACTCTCAGGATATTAGGTCAATATAAATACAAGCATTTACAAATAACACATATTTATCATAGATTTGCCCAGCAGTTTGCTTTTCACTTCAGAACCCTTTCAACATATAGTATATATAAATATAATACTTTATGTTATACACCTTGGAAATAAACCTGGGTTTAGGCTTGGCATTTCACAGTTTTAAAGAACTTTTATTAGTACTTACTGGACCACACCTGTCCAAGCCTTAGCAAGAATTTTCTACAATTTTCCTTTGGGGGGGAGGGGGATGTCTCTTGTTTTGAAAGGATTCAAGAGGATTCTATGATATTTTTAAAATATTAATCCCAATTCAATTCTATATTGCATTGATATTGACTTGAGAGAGTTTGATATCAATTAAACCAGTATAGCACTTGAATACAGCCCAGAAAAACTACTGCAAAGATTTATGTGGCCAGGAAAGTGGGATATCCTGCAGCATACCCACTTACCACATTAAAGGAAACCATTTGAGTTTTTTCTCATAAATTTGTCACGGTACAAACTTTCCTGTATGTCATATTTTTTTTGTGTCTTATTTTTCACATTGGTGTGTGATTCAGAGATGCAAGTGACTGGAATGTTGGAAATGTCCACACAGATAGTGCTCTAAGAGAGCTGAGTCATTTTAAAATACCAAGAGGTATGCACAGTAGTATACTGGCCAAAAACTGGCTACAAAGTGTGATGCATCAGTGCATACAGAAGAGGAAGCTGCAGTCACAGGACTATCTGTTTTATTATTGTATATTTTTCTTGTATTTGTGCTTTGCAAAGTTGCACAGAACCAACAAGTCAAACTCTGTTCTCCATATTAAATGCAAAATCCATCTGGTAAAATATTCCAGGACCATATTAGAAAGAAAAAAAAAAAAACTCTTGGGAATATATTACTTCACCTGATAAAGATGTTGACAGTGGCTTCATAATACTAAAGGAGAATTTGGAACATGAATGGAAATGCAACAGGCAAAAGAATAAAGTGCTCCCTGGTAGCCTGGGTGAACATCACATCTGTGTATGATTTCAAGATTAAATATCTAGACACTGTCAATGACAGTTTTTTAGGTTTGGCCCAGACCAATGTGCAGGAATCGGTTCAAGTGATATCATTAGAAGTCACAGTGTAATGAATAACCACAGGACACTTGGATTCCAAAATCCTGAAGCTACTAAATCAAAAGGTCTACTGCTGATTGATTTTAAAAAGAGAAATCACATATAAATGAGAAAAGTTGTTAGAAAAAGGTTAAAGAGATTAATCATTCCCAGTGGCACAGTGACTATCTAATACCACCATATGGCTTCTCAAAGTAAAGGAATACAACCTACTAGCAAAGACTTAAGAAAATCCAACAGGCTAGGGGATATCATTAGAAAGGGAAATCCTTTAAAAACCTTAAACTGTGTTGAAATTTGGATAATAGAAGGAATAATAATCACTAAGAGGCCAGTTATATGTAAAAACACAAAATGGCAGCACCAAAAAAAGAGTTTGAGAAAGTATCTACAGATATCACAAAACCAAAGAATAAATCCTTTTTCAAACAGATGAGGAAGAAGCCTTCTAGGGAGTCTGCAGCACAAGGAAATGAATCAAAGCATGAAAAGAGCATGCAGAGGAAAGGAGGCCATAGCAGAGAAGTAGTATTACTTGTTTATATCCCTGCTTAACATGGGCAAGTTTAGGGAGATTTCTGAACGGAACTTTTTTTTTAGCTATAGACACATTAAAGGATACATGTAATTGTCAGCAGAAGTTATTGAAGGAATAGATAAAATTAAGAGTAAAAAATTTGCAAGACTGATTGATATTTACCTTTGGGCTCTAGGGAGACTTTAAGTTGGAACAAGTAAATCACAAACCTCTCTCACAGGAACAGTGTGGAGGCAGAGGACTGACACACATGACACCAATTATTTCAGAAGGCTGTAGGGGAATCCAAGGACTGACCAGTAGCTCAACGTGTCCAGCAGGTTAATTAGTTGAAACTGGCTGGAAAATAGAATCAATGTGTACCTGAATAAATATGAACCATTATGGTTCATAAATATGAACGATTAGGGAAGAGCAACATGGCTTTTACAAAGGAATAGCACTTGTCACAAATATACAGTTCTTTGAAGTAGTCAGCAAGCCTCCAGACTGGAGCAAGCAGGCTGATACAGTGCACCTTGACTTTGAAAAGGCATTAACAATGTCTTCTACCAAAGGCTCTTAAAGAGATAAAGATGACTGAGGAAAATAGGACTAAAATGGATAAATAAATTACTCATTAAGAGATAGGAAACAAGTGGCAGAAATAGTAAGTTTTCACAGGGGAGGAAGATTACCAGAAGAATCCCTGAGAGATTTGCACTTGACTCCAAAATTTTTAACTTAGTCATCAATGATCCTGAAAAGAAGCTGAGCGGTGAGGTGGAAAAGTCTGTCAATGATAATAAGTTATTTGGGACAATATATATGAGCAATGGCTGTGAAAAAAGCAAGAGCATTTCATAGTAGTGACTGACTAGGTGAAAAAATGCTGGATGAATGTACAGGAGAAAGCAGAAGTTCACTTTATTACCTGAAGTGTATTTTAATTAATCTTTTGATAAATTAAATTTATAGAAGTTAAATACAAAATTAAAGTCATCAACTCATTTCAGAAACAATATGGAATCCTTAGAAAACTCTCCAAAATACTGCTTCAGTTCAAAATTAATATCTGCAAATTGCATCTTTAAGTCTACAGATAAGCTTCACTTGATTTTCGTGTTTTTGACAGAATGGACCAGAGTGAAATATATGATTTCTATTCTATGAAATTAAATCTAGCCATGAAAACTTCTGATGTAATGTTATAATTTAATTTTTATTTTACACGTGAATAAACCATTTGATATATCTTTCCAATGTAAAGAACCAGAAATAATGTCTCAATCATCATTAAGCTACTGCAACTTTTAATGATCTTTTAAAATAAATATATTACAACTGTTTTATGAAGCCAGGCCAACAATAAGAGTACTTAATACATATAATAAAATAATGAATACAATCTAAAGCAAAAAATCTCCTAAAAATACACCTGAGAAACTTTTCTACATATTTCTCCCCTGAAGGGCACTTCAGTCAGTATGAGTTCATGGAAACTGTTGTTTACGCACATTTTTCTGTCTAAAAAAAAGTTCGGTAAATTCCTTCTGAATAGCTTTAGTTCAGAGAATTTGCAGAAAGCCTTCTGTGCTGCTTAACCTCGGTAGGGACAACACAGGTGGTTGGGAACATTATGGATTATGTGCAAATTCGTTGTCATGGTTTAACCCCAGCCAGCAACTAAGCACCACACAGCCGCTTGCTCACTATCCCCCAGTGGGATGGGGGAGAGAATCATAAGGGTAAAAGTGAGAGAACTCTTGGGCTGAGATAAAGACAGTTTAATAGGGAAAGCAAAAGCCATGCACGCAAGCAAAGCAAAACAAGGAATTCATTCACTGCTTCCCACCAGCAGGCAGGTGTTCAGCCATCTCCAGGAAAGCAGGGCTCCATCATGTGTAACAGTTACTTGGGAAGACACCATCGCTCCAAACGTCCCCCCTTTCCTTCTTCTTCCCCCAGCTTTATATGCAGAGCATGACGTCATATGGTATGGAATATCCCTTTGGCCAGGCTGGGTCAGCTGTCTCCTGCCTGTGCTCCCTCCCAGCTTCTTGTGCACCGGGCAGAGTATGGGAGGCTGAAAAGGACTTTTCCTTGACTAGTGTATGCTCTACTTAGCCACAACTAAACCATCAGTGTATTATCAACATTATTCTCCTCCTAAATCCAAACCACAGCACTATACCAGCTGCTAAGAAGAAAATATACTCTATCCCAGCTGAAACCAGGACATTCCTTTATGACAAAAAAGGGGAAAAAAAAGAAGAAAAAAAAAAAAAAGAGAAAAGATGCCTACCTGTTTAGGTCAACTGAAAAAGCCACAGGTCACAGGCAAGTCACACAAGCATGAGGAATGCATGTATCTGCAGCAACAGTGGTGCCAGCAGAACCTCTCCAGGCAGAGGGCCACATACAGCATCCAAGCTGTTGTCATGCTCACAGGCACAACTCCATCAAGGCTGGGCAGCACTACAGAAAAAAAAAATGGCATGAGAGCAGTCTTACTAGGAAAAATCCTCAGATGAACATTGTTTCCCCTTTTTCCATCAGGTCATCACATTTTTTATTTAGGGGACCGACAGAACCTCTCTTTATCCTGAGAATTTGGGAATTTCCTATTTTACTAGACCATTTTAATATTTTATCTACATTATCTATGTGATCACTTGCAGGTATTTTTGCTGTTTCAGGTAGCAAGGTAGCTGTAGTAGCAAGATTTTTTTCATGCTCTATAGTTCCTTTTTTAAACTTTCCTGTCTCTCTCTTCAGTGATGCAGGTGTAATCCAAACAACCGCTAATTGCCTCCTCACTCAGTTTTTCTAAATGTTCCTCTTCTGTAGCAGAGCTACACAGTACATGCACATAGTTCAAAATGCTGAACATCTTTAATATTCACTAAAATTAACAAGATTTATGCATCTTTTGAAGATTTCGGGGATCATAACAGTGCCTGACTGTCATGCCAGTACTCCAGATACCTTATCAAGCTTGTACCACAGAGTTTTAAGGTATTGCAACTTTAAAAAATGAAGTTAGTTGCCTTGCATTTAATATGATGAAATGTTAGTACTGCAGCCTTTCATTGGCCTTATCCTATTTGAATAATTTCGATTGCAGCCTTTACAAAATTTATAATTATGAAAGATGGCACTTGAGAAGTTCACTTAGAATAACAAAATAAATATACAACAACAAAAATAACTGAAAATAATAATTTTATCTCAGTTATCTCTTCCTCTCTTTGTCTCTCTCTTCACTTAAAAAATACATCAGTTATAGTTTTGCAACACTTGAATTAAACTATCAATAGCTAATGTAGAGGAATTTCCTGAAATGTAGTGTAAAAATACTAGAGGCCATCAGGTTTTATTATTCCCAACATAATAAGCTTTATTTAAATGTCTTTCACTTTGATGAGTTTGTCAATTTCAGGAATGACACTTACTCAACTCAGACTATCTGTCAAACACAGAAGACACCATGAAAAAAAGCCTGAGCTAGGGAAAATATTGGAAGTTTTAAAAGAGAAGTTTAAACTACAGAATTGAGATACCGTTCATTTTAAGTCATCTAACTTCATTTTCTCCAAACGAGTTAGTACATACTGGACAACATTTTGATCAGTCTCAGATATTAAAAAAAAATTATTAAGTTACTCGATGGCTTTAGAAATACAGGGTGCCCTAGTACTTCTGCTGATTTAAAACTTCAGTGTCAAACATTAATTCTCCTAATATGTATATACTGTTATTTTAGTTGACTACTGTTATTGGCAAAATCTTCTGATTACATGCTTATTTAAGTTGCTCAGAACTTCTAGAAGTAGATTTACTTATAATTGTCTCATCATTATTTTAGGCATTGTCAGTAACAAACACATCTGAATATTGATGAAGTAATTAAAGAGGTCAAGACTGGCGTCAGCCTCAGCTGCACTGATCATGCCCTGGTGGAATTCACAGTCTTGAAGGATATGGGCCAGCTGAAGAGTAGAGTCAGGACCCTGAATTTCATGAGAGCAAACTTCCAGTTGTTTAAGGGGTTAGTGGACGGAACCCCCTGGGAAACTTCCCTCAGGGATAAAAGAGCTGAACAGAGTTGGCAGATCTTTGAGAATATTTTTCTTAAAGCACAAGAGTTCTCAGTTCCCATGTGTAAGAAATCAGGAAAGGAAGGTAGGAGATCAGCATGGCTGAGTAAGGACCTCCTGGTCAAACTAAAGTATAAGAAGGAAATGCACAGGCAGTGGAAGCAAGGACAAGTTTCCTGATAAGTATATAGGGATGCTGCCCAGATGTGTAGGGATGGGATCAGGAAAGATATGGCACAGTTGGAGCTGAATTTGGCAAGGGATGCAAAGAAAAGTGAGAAGGGCTTCTATACCTACATCGGCCAGAAAAGGAAGATTAAAGAAAATGTACCTGTCCTCACGAATAAGACAGGAGAATGGGTGACAACCAACATGGAGAAGACTGAGGTATTCAACAATTTTTTTTGCCTCAGTTTTCAGTGGTAATCTCTCTTCTCGTATCTCTTGAGCCCCTGAACCTCAAGGCAGGGACTGGGGGAATGAAGTCCCTCCCATTGTGGGAGAAGGTCAGGTTCAAAACCACCTGAGAAACCTAAATATATGTAAGTCCATGTGACCTGATGAGATGCATCTTGAGGTCTTGAAGGAATTAGCTGACTAATCTAGTGACCTTCTGTGATGGAGTGACTGCATCGGTGGACAAGGGAAGAGCTACAGATGTCATCTACCTGGACTTCTGTAAGGTCTTTGATATGGTGCTTCACAACATTCTTGTTGCTAAATTGGGGACATAAGGGTTTGATGGACAGACTGTTAGATGGGTAAGGAATTGGCTGGATGGCTGTGTCTAAAGAGTCACAGTCAATGGCTCAGTGTCCAAGTGGAAACCAGTAATGAGTGGTGTCCCTCAAGGCTCTGTGCTTGGACAAATGCTATTTAGTATCTTCATCAGTGACATAGATATGGGATTGAGTACACTCAGCAAGTTTGGAGATGACACCAAGCTGAGTAGTGCAGTTTATGTATGTGATTCAGGGAAGGGATGCCATCCAAAGGGACCTCAACAGGCTTGAGAATTGCGCCCGTGCAAACCTCATGAAGTTCAACAAGGCCAAGCGGAAGGTCCTGCACATGGGTTGGGGCAAACTCCGGTATCAATACAGTCTGATATGGGGGCTGAATGGATTGAGAGCAGCCCTGTGGAGAAGGACTTTAGGATACTGGTGGATGAAAAATTGGATGTGAGCCAGCAATGTGCACTTGCAGCCCAGAAAGCCAGCCGTATCCTGGGCTGCACAAAAAGAAGCATGGCTAGCAGGTCAAAGGAGGTGATTCTCCCCGTCTACTCTGCTCTCATGAGATCCCCACCTGGAGTACTGCATCCAGTTCTGAGGTCCCCAATACAGCAAAGACATGGACCTGTTAGTGCAGGCCCAGAGAAGGGCCATGAAAGTAATCAGAGGGCTGGAACACCTCTCCTATGAAGAACGGCTGAGAGAGTTAGCGTTGTTCAGCCTGGAGAAGAGAAGGCTCAAGAAAGATCTTATTGCAGCTTTTCAGTGTATAAATGGGGCTTATAAGAAAAATGAAGAGAGACTTTTTATGAAGGCCTGTAGTGATAGGACAATGGGCAATGGTTTTAAATTGAAAGAGGACATAAGGAAGAAATTCTTTACAATAAGGGTAATGAGACACTGGAAGAGGTTGCCCAGAGAAGCTTTGGATGCTCCATCATTGGAAGTGTTCAAGGTAAGGTTGGATGGGGCTTTGAGCAACCTCATCTAACAGAAGATGTCCCTGCCCATGGCAGGGTATTTGGACTAGATGATCTTTAGAGGTCCCTTCCAACCCAAACTATTCCACGATTCTATGATTCCATGATCTGTAAAGTGATGATTGCATTAGTTTGTAATACTACAACTTTTTGGTTCTTTAGGATGAAACACACAGTAGCATTGTAAATAACGAAATTTCTCAAAATGCTCACTTTTGTATAAACTTGCTCAGATTTATCAATGACTAATTTATGATGTTGAGCATTTCTAAAAATCTGCTTGTCATATTTTATTGTAGCTAAAAATGAAGAAAAATAAGATAGTTAAATGCATATCAAACATGCAGAGGACAACTAGAAAAAAAAGGCGCTAGCTAGAAAAATATGCTTTGAAATAATAGGAATGTTAAAAAATAGTTTTAAGGAATAAAGCCAATGAACATTATCTAACATACGTAAATAGTATTGACACTTTCTAATCTGGAGCCTGTATATTCAACCATGTAAACAATGCATACATTTCTTCCTTTTCTTAAGTTAATGTCCTCTCAGCTAAAATAATTTTGCTTATAAGTGCTTGAAAAGTAGACCAATTTACAGAAATCATCTGCAGAATGTAATTGCCATCTAGTATTCCAGGCAGCTTTGCCCATCTATGGGGAGAAAGAAATAGATAAGGGGGAAACATAAAAGACAAGCAATGAGAAAGAAGTGGAATTATAGACTGCTGAGAAGAAAAACTACTGCTATCAGTCCTGCCAGTTCATGAGAAACTGATCTGCAATTCATGAATGTGACAAAACACATTCTCCTTACAAAACAATAAAACACAAAGGAGAGAGATAAATAGGGACAGAAGGAAAGGTGCCTTGGCCAGCTGCAGGTAGATCCTTTGTTTGTTTACAAAACAAGGGCATGAAGAATGCAGAAATAAGAAAAAAATCACATTTTCACAATTGAAAAAATTAACCCCACAAAAATGAAAAGGTAAATGAAAAATTTTGAATTGATATATAATCTTCTGATAACTGGGGAATCCTCGAAGCCTTGCATTTGAGAAGCTATGAGAAAAACTGTTTACTTTTTGCTTGTAATCTAGGTTTCTTTATAGCTGATAGAAGCTGAGATTCTTTTATGTGTTTTCTACTGTTGTTTTGCTTTTTTCATAAAAGTAGAGTACCTGCGATCCTTTCTCTATGATTCTTTTTTGTCTCATTACTCCAAAGTAACCAGGTGTCTTTTTTCCTTTGTATTCCGATGTCTTTAAATGCATTGGATGGGAAATTGCTTTTTCTCCTCTCTGTTGGAAATGCAGCAGTGTTGTTCTGCTTCTGGAAGCAAAGAAAGGAAACTTCATGGATCAGACTGAGTAGAGTTTTTATGATTCTAAGCATTTTAAAATCAAGTCAAATAATACATGTTATAGATTACTCATTCAAATGCAAGCGTAGTACTCTTAACTACTACTTTCACCTTTATAAACTTTGGTCTTTAGGCCTTGGACAGATTTTGACATTCCTTCTTCCTCCACGAGGTTCTTTGTTCATTTTAAAACCCAGTTGTAGGATTTCTAGCCCTGGATCAACATTCTGGAGCGTCCTGGTTTCAGCTGGGATAGAGTAAATTTTCTTCTTAGCAGCTGGTATAGTGCCGTGTTTTGGATTTAGTATGAGAATACTGTTGATAACACACTGATGGTTTAGTTGTTGCTAAGTAGTGCTTACACTAAGTCAAGCACTTTTCAGCTTCCCATGCTCTGCCCGGTGCACAAGAAGCTGGGAGGGAGCACAGGCAGGAGACAGCTGACCCAGCCTGGCCAAAGGCATATTCCATATCATATGATATCATGCTCAGTATATAAAGCTGTGGGAAGAAGAAGGAAAGGGGGGACGTTTGGAGTGATGGCATTTGTCTTCCCAAGTAACTGTTACACGTGATGGAGCCCTGCTTTCCTGGAGATGGCTGAACACCTGCCTGCCCATGGGAAGTAATGAATGTATTCTTTGTTTTGCTTTGCTTGTGTGCATGGCTTTTGCTTTCCCTATTAAACTGTCCTTATCTCAGCCCACGAGTTCTCTCACTTTTACCCTTCTGATTCTCTCCCCCATCCCACCAGGGGGGAGTGAGCAAGCGGCTGTGTGGCGCTCAGTTCCCGGTTGGGGTTAAACCATAACATGGAGTTTCAGATTAACATGAGGAAGTAGGAGAATCTTTGATGCAAGAGGTCTTAAATCAAATAGCTACCCCCGTGTGACATTGTAGAAAGCCTTATTCTAACATATTTGTCTGCACAATAAGACCTCTTTAGAGCATAAGAGCATCACTTGTTCCAGAACAAAAGGCCTGTGTGTTCTTGGGCATTGAAACTTCCGTTACAAGCCCATTTCATCTTCTTTTTTTCTCAACTAACAAATTCCTTCTCCTTGTTATATCTGTATGCAGAACAAATAAGGGTGATATCTCAAAGGAATTACAGTAACAGATTAAAAGTAATGTGCAGGATCACAATTATGCTGTACTTGTCCAAAGTGAATAAAATAGAATTAATTTCAGATTTACAATCACGAGGAATGAGGCTAATGAAAGGCACTAATTACATCCCTTTAACATGTTAAACAAAATAAGTAAGTATGGATAATGTACTATGATTTTGACAAAGATCAGGAGCGTAGGTTTTCAGGAAAAGTTCTAGGCAATGGAGAAGAGCCTATACCTTTAAAATTAGCAAAGATGTCTGGGATATCAGATTTCCTTTTTGGTCTCTGGAGATTACACTTTTCAAAACTTCATTTTATATACCTGTAGTAAGGCCAGGAAGAGAGAACTGTCTAATCCCCATTTTGTGAATGTTCTTTGGATCATCATTTTTGGTGATAACTTTGACTCCTTTCACACCACACTATGTTCATTCTTTACAAACATTTAGCAAATTATTATTTTCTTAGGAATACCTCCAACTACTGATTTTAATTGTCTATATCTCAATTTACTCTGGAAAAGTAAATTTTCATTTATGTAATTGTCGCCACAAGAAAATGATAAAAAAAGGGTTAGGTGTCCATGCAGGAAACAGAAATACAGAATTAGACAAAGGTATGGAAAACCAGTCCATCTTAAAATTATAATATTGAATTTTTACAAATAACAGCAACAAAAAGCATTCAAAGAAATGCTGAGGAAATTATGTAAATCACAACCTTACTGATGAGCAAATGGAAGAGTAAAATTACCTTGTTCTTTAACAGTTATTTCTGAAACGTGATTGGGTCAACTTTACATCAAGGTCCATAGGAGCTTGTCAGCTTACAATAACATTCTGTCAGCGATGTCTGTACTGTTACCTGTATTGTTATTTTAATATATAATATTGTCATACTCAGAACTCAAAAAAACCTCTCTGCAAAGATTATCTTCTGAGCATACCTAATTCTGGTAACCAGTTAGTGACAACTTGACATAGAACAAATATCTCCGAAGAATTTTGTTTGTTTGTTTTACCCTGTGAGGACTCTTTATGCTACCATGTTAAGGAGTTTTCCTCTTTAGGTGTTTGATTCATATAATAGTCCTGCTTGGGATCTTTAAAAAAATACTTCTGAAATCAAACAATTTCTTTAACAGCTGTTCAGGTTTGCACCAAACCTTCGGATGCCCATTATCCTTTTATGTGCAGTATTCTCTTGAACTAGCAGATGCAGTGATGAGCAGCAGGCTTTTCGGTCATGTCCTGTGGCCTGCTTATCTTCAGGTGCTGCATCAAAAGTATGTTCTAAATGGCATGAGTGTCGCCTAATGGAAGAAAAGGTCTTTTAAAAAGTACATGTTTTCAAGTTGTTTTGCCAATGTTGTTTTTAGCTCTATTTTACAAACAGAGGATTAGGTTCTTCCTTTTTTTTTTTTTTTTTTTTTTTTTGGAGGGGCGGGCAAAGTAAAGCTAAAGCTGGTGAAACTTGGCAGGGGTATGTGAAATGGAAGCAACAGCAACTCTGTTTATGTCTCATTCTCTGTGAAATCACAGAGTCTCACAACCAACTTGCAGCTGTGTCAGGCTGTCGCCAGTCTGCAGGAATTACAACAGGATAGGAAAGGACTGAAGCTGAAAGATGAGCTGCTGTATAGTACATCTCAGGTGAAAACTTCCCAGGGTGCAAATAATGTCTCTGAGCAGCATTAACAAACTCTTCACATTTTCTGCCCAGCACTGGGGAGAACCCATGTTTGTGTAGCTCCCAAAGGAAAAGCAGCTTCGCTAGGTGACCAGAAATGGAGACCAGCTGAATATATCTTAACTCTCAAGTAGGAAAGCCCAGAAGCATGGGCTTATTCTCCACATACCCCTATCACACGGGGGAAACCTTGTTCCTTGGGTTGATCAGAATGAAGTGTGTGCCAGAGTGATTTGTTGAACTGATGCTTCTGGGTTCATTGAAAGCCCACTAAGTAAATGAAAAATGTCGCATTAGCATTAATAAGCTTCAGAAACTAAAATCCTATGATCTGCAGAGCATGAGCCTGATTTCACAGTAAATCACCTCATTGCAGTTTTTGAGCTGAACAAATGTAATGAGATTACCAACCCCTTTCATGGATATTTCTCATTTCACAATATAAATGGATATATATTGCTTATAGATTTGTTCCTTTATGTTCCTCACCACCAACTATGAATTCCATCAGATGTGTATTCTTCTTCTCTGATAATCTCTTGAAACCAGTTGGACTCAACTAAGCATTATGACTTGGAAAAGGTAACAACTTTGAGTCAGTCCTTCCAAGAATAAAGTTGAAAAGACAAGGCATTTTTAATACTTCTGCACAGCAAACACACTGATTAGATTGTGATATTCTGAATGAAGAAATTATGAAATGTCAGTAAGCAAGTGCTGACATGACAAAATTCTGTTGAATTATTTCATTGATCAATGTCTTGAAAGCCAAATTTGGCAGCATCTATAGAATAAAGAAGCAGAGAGATTCACAAAAAATACATCTCTTGAAGGGAAAAGCTTCCTTTTCTGAACAGGAAAAGATCTTAGTGAGAAAGTAAATCAAACTCTTCAGAAAATGAAAATCTCATTAAGAAATGAAAGCTGGCAGCAAAAAATTGTAAGCCAGGTTGCTCATCTTATCCATGTTGTGTCTTTAGTTGGATCAGAGGACTGGCTTGCTTTGAATAGCATGCCCTGAACACTCAAAAAATATGTGGGCACACACTCTGCATCACTTGGGACTTATCCAGCAGAGGAAGGAAGCTGAGGTGACAGATCTCCACTTCCAGCCTCACACTGCAACATGCAGCAGAGGCACGAGGGACAGTGCCCTAGAGAAGACAGTCTAAAGGTTTGTTTAATTCTGTAAACCCTAAAGTATTCTTAAATGAATGCTACAACAGGAAAGTAGGAAAGCAGCCTGCAGTCCTGGTACTGGGCAAGCTGAGGATCTCTCATTCCAGTTTATTTGCAGATATACCAGTTGTAGTAGATTATTTTGCACTAGCAGAGCATTGCAGAGGTATCCCACTGGAGCAGTAAATCTAGCCCAGCATATTTCATTATGGAAGGAACTGCTGAGCCTGACATTTACATGACCTGTAAATGATATTGGTCTTCCTTATTTCACAGTAGACTAACCATGTTGGATGTTACCTCAGGGTGACGTGGGTATACTTGGGTATATACATGGTTTTGTGAAGGAACTGTAGTATTGAACATTTTGGTAGGAGAAATCTGCTCATAGCAACTCTGATTCTTGAAATAAGCAAAATTGATATTGAATAAATCCACATTTTGTTTGACAAAGGATCATGGGATTTGACAAATTATCTTAGCCTATCCTAGACAACAAGGTGCTTAAATGTATTTAGGTGCTTAAACATAGTGATCTAGCCCCTTCTATGTACCCAGAGGTATCTGAGAAATATATATGAGACAGACAAGGATAAGCACAGGGCCTGTTTTTCTTCTGGAGTGGCAACTGGAAGCTAAACAGGATACCGTGTGCTAAAATGGCACAAGAACCTACCTTCCGATACCTGAATAACTCCCCTATTGCTTATGGGAGAAAACAGAAGAAAAATCAGCTCAGCAAACCCAAATGCATATACTACCAGTTATAAAACTTTTGGCCGTGAGCACTAGCACCGATCACATGTCGAGTGATTATTCTCAACCTTTAAAAAGAAAGTCATTATGGATTTAATCTGGCACCGGTGCTGAGATTATAAAACATATGCTGTGCCCTCCTTGCTTCACAGTGGAGCCATCCAGTCTGGCCCCTGAAATGCACAACATGTGTTTTTGTTTGGCCAGGGGTGTCAGGGTGCAGGGAGGGAGGGAAGGGAGTGCATATTGCCCAAATGCCCTGGAGAGAACTGAGTTGCCATTGATTTTAATTCCATCACTCCCACATCGCTCTCACCTATTCATCTGCTTGTCAGCCTCAGCTCCCTCCTCCCCTGTTCCCCTCCATCCTCCTCACCATGGGGTGTATATCAAGGTGATGGTGAGGATTCTGGCTTCAAGGTCCAATGAAAAGTCTTTCATGGAAAGGACAGAGACTAGCTTGTCATTTGTAATTTTGTCTGAAAGGACGTTCCATATTTCAACAGATTAGCCTCTCCTGTCACGAGATGGTTGGACACCACCTGCATAAGATAACAGATTCTTTCTAAACTGCTTGCAGGTTATTTACGAGCAGTTGTGCACAGTGATTAACCACACTTTTTTCCACATTTCTTCATCCTGATTTTTTTAACTTAATTTTTCACTTATTTTTATCTGTGCTGTTCATTCTTCCTTCTTCCTTTTGCTTTTACCTTATTTCAGGAGCCCTTTTCCCTCTTTGGAAAGAGGAGAACAGAAGAAAATATTGTTTAATTCTTGAAATGGGCTCTATCCTTAAGTGCTCTAGGGAAGAGTATTGTGAAATGCAAAAACCAAGAGGTGACTTAGAGACACAGCAGGCAAGCAGGAGTCACAAGTTTTAGTACACAGTGGCTTTTGCATTTTTTTGATTTGGATGTATTAGACAAGGACTAGGCAAACATATACAGAATGAAAGGCTTCAGATTGCTAGGTTGAATGCAGGGTTGGTATTCTCATTTATACAGCTATCTTATGCAAGCTGGTAGATGAGCATCCACAGTGACATACATGTGATTTATGGCAATCCCAGCTGAAAGGTAGCAGAATTCGTGCCAAAGAGTATTTTTAAAAACGAAAAGGAAAAGAAAATTTACTCCCTTCCCAAATGTGAAGGTTATTTTTAATTCATTCTACTTTTCAAATACTGGAGTTATCCAGGAATAACTAGAGAGTCATTGACAAACTTTATGTATAAAAGCATTATACAATACATATTATCAATGACTATGCAGCTATACACACATAGAATACAACATTTAAAGGAGATAAACATGGTTCTTGTTTTGTTCATGTAAACTCCATTAAGCTTAAGTATATGAAAATATCTTTGACAAACTGAATTGATTTGAACACCTTGTTTTGAAAACTGAAAAACACAGCTCAAAATTGAAAAAGCTGAAAAAAAACCCCACTCTGTATCTTCCTCTGCCTTGGTATCATATTCCAAGCAAGTTGAACAATTTATTTCCTATCATCTCATCTCTTTTCTTCTCTGCCTGGCATAGTTTTCTTTTAATCATGTGATCAATTTCACTCCCTGTTTTATATTAGCATTATGTAAAATTATTTTATTAGGTCCCTGTTTTCACTGTATGCATGCTATGTTCTTTAGATTTCATGTACATTTTACTTAGAATATGACATTTTGCAATATATTGTAATCTTCTGTATTCTATCATATCTTTGTTTAGTCATACACTTATTTATTAGTTATATGAATTACTATATGGTGGTAGATTTTTGTCAGTTGAATTCTCTCTGACTGTCCATTAGAGGTAAGATCTTGCTTGTTAAAGCAAGCTATAATGAATTACATAAAATTTCCTTTCATATCCTTCAATTCTGCTAAAAATATTATTTAGGTTGCTAGATAATTAACTTTTACCCCTCCTTAGGTACAGGCTGGAGTTCTCAAGGACCCACAAGATTAATGTAACATGGAATGTGCATCCTAAAGGAGAACGACATTACTGTTCAGCCTCTCACACTTCAGATGAGTCAATTAATTACAAAATTTCAGTGACGACAACACAGCTAGCTTTTTTTACTTGAAGAGTGGCAAAATAATGAAGTGCTCCTTCCATTTTAATGCTTTCAGATATGTTTGTTGCGAGCACTAGATTCACGCTGGATGCAGACTGAAAACTGATGAATTCAGAGAGCTTGTGAGGGAAGAGCAAAACATGTGGGGAGCGTGCTGGAGACAGTGGAGCAAAGCAGGGGTCAAATAAGTCAATGGATTTATATGAGCATAAACAGAGCAGCAGGAAGAGAAAGGAGTTGAAGGAATCGGAAAGCAGCGGAAGGGAAATTTTAGGAGTGAAGCACTGGCAAAGGAAATAAAAATGCAGGGAGAAAGAGACCTGAGTACAGCGTTAGGGCTGACAGATTAGATAGATTAATGAGTGCATACTGAGTCTAACTCCTTTAATGTTATTTTCAGTAGCTAAAATTAGGTACCTCTGGCCATTGCAAAACCAGGATTTTGTAAGTATTTGAGACTGAGTTTTAATAAACAGCCTCATCTAAGTAAAAAAATGGAAATCAAAATAAGGAAAGAAAAATGTAATTTTAACGTTCTGTTTAAAAATTATTTTTAGCCTGAGATCACAATTTATAATGGGCAGTCTATTTCATGCTCTTGTACATCACAGTACAATGCACATCAATGTCCTAAATGCATGTACAATGTCCTAAATAAATAATGTTGACAAATAAAAATACTTCTTCAACAAACCAAGACAGGAAGCAGATCTGCGATCTGCACAACAGAAACCTATAGCTATATCTATACCATGTTTATGGAAAGACATAAATGAAGTTAGAGTCAAAGGGACATTTTAGTTAACTGGTTGATTGTAAGGAATTTCAGGCTTGAACAATAAAAGTCTTGTTTGATGAGACATGGTAAAAATGTCCCAAAAGTTAGTGTGTGGGGTTCGCTATAGAGGACTGAGTCTTGGAATGGGTAGGAATTTTTATAAGATTATAAGACAAATAAGTAACAGTGAAAATGGAAGAATTATAAGTAATTTTAATTTCCCAAACATAGACGTAGAAAAATGAATGCACCAGTAGCAGCAGATATCACATATGATACCTTTGATATGATAAAGAAACATACTCCTTTATCAAATAATGAAGTCATAACATGATGCTAGTTGTATTTTTAGTGAGATAAAATCTTGCAAAAGTAATAGGAAACTTCAGCTTAGTAAGTCAGGAGTTCAATTCAGTTGGAATTTTAGAAAAACAAACATTGATAAATGATGGAAATTTTATAGGAAGGTTGCCTAGAATGATGAGTTCAAGAATTTGAAATTGAAGAGGACGTAGAATCCTGTTGTGTCCAAAGCACCAGCATCACTTGGTGCTTGAATTTCAGGGAAAAAAAAAACAAAACAAAACAAAACAAAACAAAACAAAACAAAAAACAAAACAAAACAAAAAAAAAAAAAAAAAAAACACAACAACAACAAACCAAAACCCTGACAGGGCTACAGACTTCCTAGGATGATTAATCAGTTCTTACAGAGATGAAGAGTAAGAATAGAGCAAGCAAACATGGAAATAGGAATGTAGCAGTTTTCTACATCTTGGCAGTTTAACGGTGTAGAAAAGACCAACAACCTATTGTGCACCTAGATCTTGCAAAGAAAATGAAAACATGACACTGATGTTTTCTTTAGCCATAAAGCAAAACATGAATGAAAAGGGTAAAAACAGTGTACTGCAGACTGACACAAGATTAAGGATAAAAATAATGAAGTACAACCAAATATTAAAAGATGATAATGGAATCAAGTAAGAAAAGTGAGGATAGAATAATGGAAACAACAATATATGGCATAGAAAAAATGTCTAGATTGCTCAGGATAACAAAAGGAGGGGCTGAAAGATCAACATGTGAAACCACAGTCGTAAATACCTAAACACTACAGAATAGGGGAAACAATTTTAAACAACACCACCACCTTTTTGTGGGACTATGTATTTATTCTAGAAATTGTTGCTCAGTTTTTTCAGTGACTTGGTTATTTTTCTCTAGTGTTATACTTTGTAGTAGAGAAGCGATCCACATCATACAATAAAAGCATTTCATATTCATATGATATCATAAAACTGTAATACTGGAAATCTTTGGAGTATTAGGCATATAACTTTTCTTACAAGATACTGAGAAGCCAATTAAAATAAATATTTCTAATGATTCCCCACTGTTATCAATGAAACATTTATAAGAGCACCGGTTCTTTTGCAGTTATAAAATAAAGCTGTGCAGTTTTACAAATGTGACTCATGAACTACAACAAATTTGTGACCTGTCTAAAACTTTGGCACCTCCCTAAGCCCTGCCTGAGATTTTAAGCAGAATCAGAAAAAAACACCTCGGTAATCAGTCCCGCTTTCATACCAGAGCAGCTGCGCAATGAAATAATTAATTTCAGAAAGTTTCACAGAAAACAGTAGTCCACAGAAACCTATGAAGAATCTTGTAACAATCTCAAGATCTCTAATCAATATCCATAACTATAATGGCTGCAGGAAAAGATTGGAAGACACTGACAACTGTCACGTCTCAGGTTCCTGTGTTGGTCAATGATTATTTAAACAGAATTTCAAACTAATCAAAAAAGCAAAACACACAGCATTGTACAAAAGGTAGAAGAAGTAAAAACAAAGAGGATGCTTCCTGTGATTTCATCTGCAAGAAAAAAAGTCTTCCTGATTTCAGGTATGATCATCACTCTAACCCTGAGCATGTGAGCAGGGCTCAATAGCAAGGTACCTGATAAATCAATGCTACTGAGAGCACTAGTAAACACTAGTCTCCATTCTGCCACCGTGATCAAGTACGAAAAAACTTTGGGAAAGAAATGAAACCCAAACCAAAACAAACTATGCATGGAAGGAAAAAAAAACTGGCCCCATTTGGCAACAGGCAAAATTCCTGAAGCATACTATTACAACTATCCACATACAGCATATACAAAGAACAATCAGCCTCCTTTTAAATATCTTTGAAGATATCAATACATCAGATAGCCAGAGATTCCATTTCAAATTTCAAAAATTGTCATTTTCTGTCGTCTTTTCCATAAACTTGCCCTCTTCTGTCTTAAAACAATTAAGAATCTTTGCTCTTGTTATGCTGTTTTGGAAGATTATTCATGAGCATAAACCTTTGGATAATAATAATAATAATTTTAAAAGTATTTTAAATTTATTCTTATGTCAAAATTTGCATTTCTGTAGCTATTTTCTTCTCCTGAAATTTATCTTTATATTTATTATACAGTCAATGTCCTCCTCAGACTCTGTTCTGCTAAGCTAAACAAGCCAACCACTTTCAATCTCACTTCTTTAGACAGATACTCCTCTTCTTTAATTAATCTAGTAAACCATAGTCTGTCTTCAGACCAGATTCTTGTTTCTGGAAAAAGGCTAACCTAAGCTTTATATGTTATTCCACAGGAGGCCCTGCCCATGTCTCAAAGAAGAGTTCTGATAATTCTACATCTCCATCAGATGACAGTTTTCTGTCCAAACTCTCTGCTTCTCTGCTTTGCCAAATGTATCTTAGAACAGGAGTAGCTCTTCTCACACCTCATTCTGGCTGCTCAGATGCCTTCTCCAGTCAACGATGTGCAGAGATTTCTCTTCTCTATTGTTTCCATTTGGAGAACTGACCAATCTACAGCAGTTGTTTGTGTCTCCCTCAGTGCCTGACTTTCCACTGTTCAATATCATTCTATTCCTACTGCTCCATGGTTTAGCCCTCCATAATAGTGACAATACTCTCCAGCTTTCTTGTTTGCCCAATTAAATGAACGCATGCCTGTTCTTTACCTGGTGGCCACTACTGCATCTATTAAACAGGATCAGTCCCAACAGTGTTGTCTAAAGATGATTACCCTCCTTTCTGACAACTGTTAAACTATTTGCTGGTTTTTTACTTACCTCACAATTCATTAGCAATCTCTGTCATCCACACCTCATTTTATAATTGTACAGAGGTCATGTAGCAGATGCTTAACCTAAATCTAGATGAGTGACATTCTCTGGATTAGATCCCTTCTCTGAGAAATCGGAAATATTAAAAAAAAAAAAAAAAAAAAAAAAAAAAAGAAAAAAAGAAAAAAGATTGGTCTGTCATGATCTACCTTTACTAAACACCTGCTGATAACTAGGATAATTGCATTTTCCTCTTTGTCCCTACTCACTCTTCCCTTCAAGATCTTTTCCTAGACAATGTCCAATACTGAGGTATACTATCAGGGAGATTGTTGGTGGATAATTTTCCACATTTTCTGTGAAATAGTCAAGCTGTTAAACAACTTCAGCAACAAGCTGGGAAATAGACAGACTTTCTCCATGGAAAGAAAAAAAAAAAACACAGCCAAGCTTGTTTTTGCTATTCTTTAATCTGCTTCATAAAAAGAGTTCAAGAAAACCTGGTCATATGCTGAACTTATAAGATGATATTTATTACAGAATAGCACTGATATAGCCTGCATGTTCAGGGATTAAAGATTTTATTAGCTTTTGGTTCCTGCATATTTTTTATTAGCCAATTTAAGGCTAATGTTCACACAAATATTGTTGGGGAATGCAAGAAGATTCATCTAAGCTTGCTTTTGACTGTACAGACTACATTTGCATAAAAAGAGTGCATCTGAATCTAAAGTAAAAATGAGCTTCTCAGAAGATCTTTTCTTAAAAAGAAACAAAAAAGTTTGCTAAAAAAGCTACTGCATTGTCAGGCATATTCTAAGATGCAGGGAGGAGGAACCGAGAGCAACTAAGAAAACTCAGATGAGAAAAATAGCCTTACTATTAGTTTTTCAGTAAAGTCCACATTCAAAGAAAGAGAAAGAGAAGTGAAAATAAAAGTTCATTGCTATTTTCACAAGCCATCATTAGCTGGCTGAAGATACCTGTATCTACTAAAAGCAGTGGCAAAATGCCTCTTTATTTTAAAGGGAACAGAATTTCAAAGTCCCTTTGGAAAAAAACTACCTCGGTAGTTAAGGCATTTGACAAGCCTGGACAGAAAAAAGAAAAAAAAAAAAAAGAAAAAAGAAAAAAAAAGAACAAAACTTTGCTCTCCTTGGTTGCACCTACCAAATGTAACGCTCTAGGATCTAATGGAATACGGACACAGATACCCAAATTACTTTGAGTACTGGAATTAGCACAGGAAAATCAGAGCAGTGCTTTCCCTGAGATAATTTACCCTCTGTTGTCCAGTACTCACATTCAGGACCTGAGACATTTAGATGCCACCACCTTGTTGAAGTGTGCTTTTCCTTTTCTAAAGTCCTCCACACCATATTCATGAAATTACATATGATGTCTTAGCCATTGCAGGGAATCTTGATTCTCAGCTACTATTTGTCTTGGAAAATCTCCCTCTATGAAACATCAGCTAAACCAGATGCCTGCCAGCTTAGGCTGAGAGATCAGAAACAAAGTAATAGCTTGAAAATCACAGTATCCTCATGAAAGCTGGAACCGCAGATAGCAACAGGAAACTTGAAACAATGTGAGAACTCGGCTAACCATGTGATTTCCAAGCAGATAGTCTGTAATATGCTGCATACAGCAAGTACAAGTCTGAAAAATGCATACATGCTAGCAGAAAGCATATAGTAGCTGTGCTGAAAAGAACCCAAAGCTTTCTAAGCAGTCATCCAGTTTGAGGTAGGTTAAGTATTTTGTATGGCTACAAACAATGATCAGGGAGGCACCCAATACTAGTCATCTCCTCTTCCTGTATGTCTTCAGATCAATGAGACAGGCTACACCTACCTGTTATTTTTTTTAACTCCATAGCATACCTTAAAAAATACAATTTGGACAGAGGAAATAAAAAGATACAAAAAGAAATAATGTGGACCAATTTTCCCATGCTCACTGAAGTATCCATGTTGTGCAATATCATGGATCAGCTGCAGATAAGCTAGTGTACATTTGTGTAGGTTTTACTCTTTCCTCATTGTTTTTTAGAGATACACATTGCTATCCCATGGAAAACACATGCCAAAAAAATCAAACAAGAATAAGAATGAATCCACGATACAAGAAAACAATTTTTTAAAGCTACCACTGTTTGAAGACAATGCACTTTTCTAAAATGCCTTGTGGGAAGATGCTTTAGGTGTTGAATGTGTTCAACATTTAAGTTTATGATGCATGCATCAGAAATGAAAAAGGTTGCCCCTGGTTATCTCAAACTTAAGGTAGGTTCTTTAATACTTAAAAGTACAGCAAGTCTAGCCTGCTTCCATGACTTTTAGAGAAATCCCAAAACACAGAACACTTACCTACCTCTGAGTTTTAATCTCTGAAAGGTTCATGTAGCTCTAGCATGAACCAGATTTTCCTCCTGCAACAAATATAGACAATTAGACAGGAAGTATTAAAATTAAATTATTGTGATGTAACCTTATACACAAGCATTCAACTGCCAGTGACTACACGTACACTGAAAACAGAACCCATGGTCTCTAGATTCAAAGACTCATCCACTTTTAGCTCTCATATTTGAACTAAAAGTGAATCTGTTGGTTGTATGAAAGCTTCGTCATGTACCTTAATTACTGCATTGCAGAACAAAAGTGTAATGACCATCATATTCTTAAAAATAAATTTCTTGCACAAATACATTTTGTACATTAAAGTTAATGACAGAATCCATAAATTACCACATGACTCTCTGAAATAAAAGATGAAGCCTCGTAAACAGAAAACTATTGAGAATCACTTTCTATAGTCTACTCAGTGATGTGATGACTTATAAGACATGGTATGGTCTCTCAATGCAGTAATAAATCAGAAGTGTAATGCTAGAAGTGTGATTTATTTTTTCCTTAATTTACTGCTCTTTTCACTTCTAAAATATAAGGTAGTTTCAGCTAAAAGCAGCTCTGGGGCCTGAAGAACTGCAAAAATACTGTGTGCTTCACCATTCTGTGCCTAAGAATGATTATCTGAACCTGAATTCCCAAAATTTGTGGAAGCAAAGATCAGTAAAAAGTCCATCTCAATGCATACATCTTCCTGACTATCTAACCCTGAAATCTATGGAACCAAGGGAGTATACTAACTTCTCAATGTAAGTGTGATGAACAATATCAGTCCCTGTCCTGAATTATAAGAATTTTATTTTGGATGAGGTCCATTTAAGCTATTTTTCCTCATGAGTGAGCTGTCACTATAAAACAATTTTTACATGCATAATTTTACTACAGTTGGCATTTTCAAATCCTCCGTAATTTGTAACATAAAATTTGGAACACTTTCCAGAGAATCATCATTCAGAATGTTTTGCTGTCTACTGTCAATTTAAAACAAAACTAAAATTCTGCTTATTCTTACCTCTACCTTTACTTCTCATTCTGGTTTCTACTTTCTTATGTGTTATTTCTCACTGTATGCTGTACTGTATGCTGTGTGTAAATTGTGAGTTTTGAATTGGTCTATAATTTAATCTTTTAGTTCTTAATATCCTGATATTTTCAGGCAGTAGGTACTTTGTAACTGAACAAAGTAGGGAAGGTTCAGAGTTTATATGAATCTGGCACAAAATACAGAATGTGATTGCCCAAGGAAAAGAGGGGACATTAAAGATTATACACTGACAGCTAATCATGGCTAGCTGTTGATGAAGTATCTAGTTTGCTTTACGGTACACATAAATATTTTGGAAGACCCATAAAAATGCCAGCAAACCAGTAAAATTTTCAGAACCATTATATATATATATATATATGGGCATTTTTTTTTCACTAGAAAGTACAAATTCATTTAAAGTTACTAACAAAAAAATTGAATTCCTAAGTAGTTTCTTAAGAGTAAGTTCCACATTAAGTAAAATCCATATTGCAATATGAATATTTTAAGGAATATAGAAATTCAGAGTACCACCTGTTGGTGAAAAACAGAAGTAACTTAATTTCCTGCTGAATGGTAGATGCCATGCTTTGGTGAAGAGCTGGAATCAGTTATAATTCTTGATAATTTGCCAGGCTACATAATGTGAAGCAGAATTACAAGAAATCCTAGTTATTTATGATTTAATTATTTCAGGTTGATAGTATGTAGTGCTGATTTACCACATCTCAAGTACTTTGCAAACATTATCTAATTTGTTTATAAATATGTCTCTCTGTTTTGGGTTTTTATTTATGCCATACTTTGTTTTGGATAAATGTGTTAAATTAAAATTAGCCACCCCAATAAGCAATACAGTAAAAAAAGAGAAGCAGTAGAAAGTAAAGAGGATTTAATGTAGCATGGAACTCATTCTAATATTAACAACTATTATGTCAAAATTGAGGTTTTGAAAGCTGCAATACTGCAGGCCAGACTGTATCATTAAGGTACATCTGTGGAGATGATAGAGAGAGGCTGCTGAAGTCACTGAAAGATAGCTTTTTCCCTAAAAGAGGTGTTACACACACGTATCTTAGCCAGCCACGGAAGTCACGGAAGATTTCTATAATAAACTTGTCTTCATGATGGATCCAAATTAATTACAAGAAAAAAAGGGAGAAAAGAGGTATATATTTGCACTGATTGTTTTAAGCAATTTCCTTCTTTATCATAATGTAATTCAGATTTCAATTTACCCCGTAAATGTCTGCAACAGGGGCAGGCAGATTCTGACACCCAGGTGACCAGATAGCCTTGGAGCAAACAAAGCTTGCTAGAGCTTCCTTTTTTTTTTTTTTTTTTTTTTTTTCATTTTTAACTTGAAAGTTCTCCAAAAATGCGTATACCTAATCCTGCCTGGCTAGACATTTAGAGTTATGACTCAGGTCTTGGTCTGAGCAAACAAAAACTCAGAATGAAAGAAGTGGCATATAAGGCTTCTGCAGGCATGCTTAAAAAAAAAAAAAAAAATAGCTAGTGTGTTCCAATGCTTTCAGATGCCCCAGAAAATGCTCCAAGTAAGGAGGTGGCTGCTTCAGACTCTGGGTGACATCAAAATTGTCTGAAAGCATTTTTTCAGTTGGTGTTCTGGTGTTTTGGATCACCTTTACACAATCCTCCATCCCTGCCTGAATGACATATGCAGTATATATATATGTGTGTGTGTATGTATGTATATAGGTATATGTAGGTATCTAGTCTATGTATATATGGACATAGATAAATATTGTGTGTATATATATGCTTACCACCAAGCAATGGATACTACTTCTGGGACCTACTTGCTTAGCACACAGTCACTAACCTGTTAGTGCTGGAGCGTTTTACAGACCTGGCCGTCTCCTTCTAGTGACCTTTGAGGGCCAAGACAAAAGCTCAGCCATCTGATGTTGAGGCTCCAAACGGTTAGCTGTCAAAAGAAAAAAAGAAGGACAGACTACATCTGAAATACTTCTCTCCATCTTCTATACATGCTGCAATAAGAAATGCATTGTGTTGAGCTTGGCTTAGGACTCATTTTCACTATTTGATAGGATACAGTATCACTGGGATTTGTTGAAACAACTAGAAGTGTCTTTTGGGGAACGGAAGGTGCTAAGCACAGCTATAGTATATTTCATTTCATTTTTTGAGCAAGGAATGCATCTTTCTCGTGCTGCCACTGACACAAAAGTCAGTCTTTATTGCTGCTTAGCAAAAAGGCTTCATAAGCCTAGTTGCCGCTTAGACACATCTTTCTATGACTGTCAGGATCTTTAAGATAAACGTGTGACTCCTGACAGCAAGCTTCAGCAAAAGAACTAGCCTACATGCATATATCAATCGGTATATTTATATATAGGTATATAGTAGTCAGTTTAATACACATATATTGCTGGAGATGTTTTGTTATTTCCTATTTGTCACTAAATTATGACCTATAAGAATTCAACTTTTTCTATACTTTCTCAATTCACTTACTAAAATATAACAAGGATCTATTCAATCTTATGTGGTCAATGAACATTTCAGTGCATTTTCACTACATTTGACAACTGGAATAAAAATAGGTATTTGAAGTTTTTTATGAATCAGTTCATGGAGGGTCTAATACTTGTGACAATCAGAGGGCTTATGTTCTTCCCTTGTTCAAACAAATGTTATCTTTTACAAATAAGAGCAGAGAAGCATGGGAATTTCAAATTTATCTAGACCAACCAGCACGCTAGACCTAGCAGTGGCCAATATCACATCTTTCAGATAGAAACTTTACATCTCTGCTACGGATAAATAAATGAATGTTAGCAGTAAGATGAAAAGGATGAATATTGCAAACAATACCTGACCGTATTTGGCCATTTCAACTGGATAGTAATCCAAACCAATGATTTGTTGGTACAATAAAAAGCGAGTCATAAAAATATCAAGAGGAAAAAAATAATGAGTCTTCAACTATGCCAAGCAGCTGGGTTGAATAGTTTCATAAAGCAACCACATTCTATTCTGAAAACTGTTGAGTTTTCTCGCCCCACTTCCTACTGGAAAGATGGTTCAAAGTCTCATTTTGTTAAAGAATATCTTCTTAGTTCCAGCCTAAACTTACTTGTGCACAGCATACAGCTATTTTTTTTTTTGTACCAACATTATCTTTCAGCTTTAGAAACTCTTCCACAGTTTTCCGTCTAGAAAAGTAGGGAGGGAAGTGAAGGTCTCTCACGGAGGGATCAAGTGTGTGTCATTCAGTCTTTGTTTGGTGAGACTATTAAACCATGTTCTGTTCGACACTGTTTGCAGAAAATTCTGCCCTTTCTCTGAGCAGTCTCTGTACTCCTTTTAATACAAATTCCATTTTCTTGAACGTGGATGATCACAATATATGTAGTACTCTTCACAATAATTTTCTAGGGCCCTGCATTAATACTTCTTACTCTCCTGCAAATTCTTCTGATATCTTTAATTGCATTTCCTTTCTCTGGACCACATCACACTGATAACTTATAACCCATCTTGATGAACTCAAACTTTTCTTCTCCACTGTCATTTCCTTTTCATGAACCATTCATTTATAGAAGGAAATTCTTTTATCAGTCCTTACTAGCAAGACCTTCTTGTTCTCGCATTTTATAACCATTTCTATTTGCCTCTCTAGTCTTAATTGCTTTTTCTTTGACAATATATTCCAAGTTTTGCACATTGCAGAGGTCAAAGTATTTTAATCTGCAGCTGTCTAGATAACTTTTTCCTTCTGAAAAGTTACTGCTTCATGAACTATTTTTGATGCCATACAACATTGGACTTTTAGTAAAAGTCATTGCTACCAAACTCATTTGCCCACTTTCCTACATATCTGCAGTCAGAAATCTAAAAACTGGAGGTAATCCATCCCATCAGGTAGTCCACTCATTACACTGAGGAGGTACCTGATGAGGAGGTACTGACCTCCTCATTTTTTCCTGTCATTTCATGTCTCAGTTTCCACTTCCATACCATCGTTCTCATAGCCATCTTACTCCTGATACATATTCAGCAACGTCCCATTTTCGGCAAACAGAAGCAGAGTGCTAATTTAGGCTGGAGCCACACCTGTAGTTATTTTGACCCCTTCGTCACTGGTCAGGATGAGCTCAACTTCAGTTAATTATTGTCTCCTTTCTTAACTTTCTGATCTCCCTAATTAGATTCCTTGATGATCAATCTTTTCTCTTTTTTTCATCCTTACAGGTTTCCAGTTTTCTTAGTATCCTGTTTCAACTCTCTAGTTATCCAGCTAAATCTAGAGCTCTCCCCTGCAGAATTTCCCTTGTGCTTGGCAACAAACTCCAAGTACTCTGTGTATGTTTCCTTCACATCATTCCAGAGCCTTTGACACATGAATCTTTTCGGTCTGACCTCTCTGAATTCCTTTATATACCTCAAATCCATTATTTTGAACAAGAAAACATTATTTAGCAGCCTGTTTGTTTATCCTTCTTTTTAATTTAAGCTGAACAAGCTCAAGGTATTGGATTGTGTACTCAGCACTTATCAACCTTCTGGAATAGCTGTCGTTCTTGACGTTGTATCACACTTTAATGACAAAATCTCTCAGCTATCCCAAACAGAAATGACAGCACTATTCTTACTAATAATTTTTTCTGCTATTCATATCTAGGCAATTAAAAATCTGATAAGTATACAAATATAAACACTCATAGTATTTATAATATGAAGAACCACAGATTTAAATTCTTGGAATCTATAGAATATTTTTATGTTGTTGCAGTGGTACTAATTTTTTGCAATCCTTTCCCCAAATTAATTTGACTAATATATTAATTCAGGGCCTCTGCTCCTTTTAACATCTAGCTCACTAATGCTTGAGCCATTTCAGTGGCAATATTTGTCCTCAATAATAGCAATTACTAGATTTTTCTCTGTTTTCACCAGAATCCTTTTTTTCCCTTTTTTTCACTTTATATCCACCTTTCTTATTCTGCCTGGCAGGCAATTCATTTTTCCATTCTCTGATTCTGCTTTGGCCTCAGGACTGTCAGTTCTTCAACAGCAGTCCCCACTAGCAAAAACTTACACAGATTTGTGGTGTTTGCAACAGGCCCTTATATTTCCCAAGTATTTCACTTCCAGTTTTCTCCTACAGTCTCTTTGACATCATTCACCTTTTTTGAGGATTCCTGCCCCTGTCTGCCTCCATTTTCTTCTTCCTCTCCTCTGCTGGAAAGAGTCTTCTTTCTCCTTGTCCTTGTCACCCCGTCTCCTACCTGACTATCTTTTCACTTCTCCAGCACAGCAAAGCTTGTTCCTCAGGGAACAAAAAGACTTGTTCTTCTTTATCTCAGGAATTAGCCAAGCCAGACCAGGGAAGAATCGTGAGCTATTGGTTTGAGCCTGCATTCAGCAGTGAAGAGAGGGAAATATGGGAAGTTGCTGCTGGAGTGGGATGAAGACTACATATGGCACAGTGCCAAAAAGCAGCTGCTCTTTACTTCTGCTTAGCTCCTGTCAGTCAGTTGTCATTAGTTGTCTTATTTAATTAACAGTTTATGCAATTATGGGCCTAACAGCGCAGGCTTTAGTCAGGCAAAGCTCCTGCTGAGTTTTTAAAGTGACTTTTCTCCAAGTTTTTCCTTTCTAGACTTCAAGATCAAGTACAAGAGAAATAATAGCTGGGTCCCCTCTATTTTTTATCTGGACTGATTCCCACGCCATCTGTAATAAGCATTTTTAAACAACTTGTTTGTGCTCTAGTGTGCCCTAAAGAAGCAACGTGCTGAGTCCATTACTGAATCAGTTCTGTTTCAAAAAGGGATGAGGCCATTATCTAGCTAAGTCCTAGCAAAATTCCAGTGTCAGGCATTACTTCAGAGTTTCACTAAAGTCTTACGTATAAGTCAAGAGTTTAGTCATCAACAAACATAGTAGCTTAGGTTCGTGAGATATAATATTAAGTTTTATATTTATGCAATACCACAAAGATAAACAACGATATCTTCACTTTTTATGAGAAGCTCCTTTTGGTCCAGATTTTACCCTTACTCACTCTATGTAGTCTCCTGCATAACGGAGTAATTTCCTGACTAAACTTCCCAGAGCCTGGACCTTTGAGCGACAGTGGATGTGACAAGGGAAACTCTAAGATTGTTTAGAAATGTCAAGCCCAGCGATGTAGCTGCAAGTGCTTTCATTTTTTTCAATTTTGTTAACTGTAGTATTGAATCAGCTTTACACTGAGAAAATAACAGATCTATTTCTGACGACTGTAATAACTGAGGCTCATGAGGTCTATCCCAATTGTGAGCTCAAGTGCTGCAAAGTCAATGAAAGTTTATAAAATGCTCCAATAACAGTTAATAACAAATACTGAGGGGGAAAAGTACAAAAGAGAGAGAAAAGAGAGTAAAAATAATCTAAGAACAAATTATATCAGCCTGTGGATACCATAAAAGGACTGCACTGAAGCCACCTTTGGTTAAAAAAAGCAGCATGGAAATGAATGAACGAAAACTGGTGTGTTGGAAACACAGTCTGTTCAACATCTGCCCTTAATCACTGCCTTTTTAATGGTCTTTAAAAAGGTGGTTTGAAAGGAACAGGTGGACACAGAATCCAACCATTAGGAAGGCCAATAACTATTTTTTTCACACCAGAGACTTTGGCCTTTGTTTGTGAGCCCTGAACTCACCTCCCTAAGGGTGTTACCAGATTAGCTCGTTATAAAGTTAGCAAAAACCCCTTCCTGATTAATGTGAGGCCTTCCTTCTCTGTTATCTTCCCAGGATCCAGGGGAAGGACTTTGGTGATAGAATCTACTGTGATTGAGCTCCAGGCAATGATGCTAAAAATCATGCAAAAAAAAAAAAAAAATCATATTTCTCCTCCATTACCAGATTTCACTTTCCCCATATGTATTTGTTTTCTTTAAAAAAATAAACAGGAAAATTACCACCTTTCAAAGAACTGAAAAACAGAAATAGCCTTTTTTTCCCTATGACATGTGTCCCTATGACAACATACTAGATTTTAACTAGTAGATTCTTACATAAAAAAGGTCTTTGATGCCTTTTGGCCATAGTTTTCAGTTTTGTAATCAGATTTGATTCTTTTTATTCTTTTTTTTTAAAATTCTTATTTCTTATCTTAACATTTCCCAGTTTCTGTGAAATGGTAACTAAGTACAAGTATTTCTACTTAAAACCTATTTACCTTCTGACACACTGTTACAATGGAATTGCCATATGAATATTGATAATTCATTAGGCTTATTTATCCTTTTGGAATAAAGGCAGTTGTATAGAAGCTCAAGTATAACTGAGCAATCCAATGCAACTCCAGATCTGCCAAACCATGCCACTTAACAAACCACCCTTTATGGGCTGTGGCAGAAGGTCTGAGGAGCTAGCAGAGACTTGGCTGAGAAATAAGAGGACATCAGACCATGGAGACAAAGGACACTGTTCATGCTGCAGCAGCTGTTGTCCAATCTACATTCACCCATCCCTAGAAAAGTTTTTGCCCTTGCTTTCCTTGCCAGAATACAGCTGCTGCTGACTAAGCACATTTTGCTGTAAGTGAACCACAGACACTATGCTTCCCCCGTGACTACTGATGGAGAATGTAACTGAGATATAAGTTCTCTTTAAATAGCCCTATGATATCTTAAAATATATTTTAATTTGATAAATGGGCAGGGGGCTTATGGAGAACTATGCATTGTATACCTACCTTTATATGAATAGTGAAAAACAGTGAGGGTCTTACTGATCATGTCTGAGTAATAATTTCTATGGGTTAAAGGAGATTTCCAATTTTTCAGTGTAAAAGGTTACCATGATATAGGAAAAATGCCTCTTCTTTTCCTATGTAGTGGTATTGCAGCATGAATACAACCCAAAGTGAAATTACTCTGAAATCATATGATCTTGTTAATGTTTAGGTAATTTCTCTATGAATTATTTACAAATCTCTGTTACTCAGACATGTTCCCCACTGCCTACTGAATACATGATTCAGGTTATTTCACCTTTCTTTTGCATTATCATGCACTTCCCACGGTCTTGCCAGTCTTATTTCTTACCTCATTCAACCATTTATTCTTATGTTGTATTTTAGACAGAATTCATTCCAGGGCATATGACTCAACTTAAGAATTTAATTATATTTTAGCAGGTAAAGTTTAAGAGTTTTGAGTCAGATGCATCACTGGGTAATTTCTACATCACCCAGCATAACATCACATATCAGTTTATACTAATACACAGTTCTCTTTATTATATGAATATATGGCTTGTCTCTTCCTTGGATGACACAACTGTTTAAATCCTGTATTAACAAGGATTTTAATAAACATATCTGCTTTATGATACCTTGCTTTATGGTTGAAGGGGGTTCAGTTGGCTGGTTGTTCAGCTGTCATTCATCACAGTGAAATAGCACTGATATTTACTGATTATTGAACCTTCAACAAGCTGAATACGCAGTGTTTCCTTACCAGCTGACACTATGATATATTTAGTTGCTAGTACATCTGTATTCTGAAACTAATGTTATGAGGTAATTTGGTGTCATATTCCTGAAAGTATGTATTACTGTAAAATGCAAGTACTAACTGGTCGTGAATCATTCATTTTTTCATGTTTTTAAATCATTGTGAAAGTTATTCAACTGAAATAATTTCTTTTTTTTTTCAGCCTCTAATGTTCAAAATGTATGATATTCTTTATTTGCAAGAACTAAATTCCTTATTAAATGCTTTATATTACCTCTGAGTTTATTATTTTCGACCTATTGTCCTTCTGTACCCAATACTTGCAAGCTATGATAGAGTTAAATGATTTAAGTAGAATGAAAATAAGGAAAAATCATTCTCTGCAGTATGCCCAACCACTCTCATACCTGAAGTTTATTGTCAGTATTATCTCCTATACATAAAATTCTTCAACCAGATTTTGGTTCCTAACAATGCTTAGCCAATTTGAATTAATTTTTCATTATATTCTGAAAAAAAGATTGTGCAAAGTAATCTCCAAAGAGCATTGAGGTTTACATAAATGGAAGCTAAGGTGATATGTCAGTTCAAACAAAACAACATATTGATTTTCCACAAGAATTCTGATCTTTGATTCAGCAGTGCACTTGCATGATGGTGCTACAAGAATATACACATTCATGGATGGGGATCCTCAGACTTTTATTCATCTGGCTGAAATGAATGTTACAATGGACAAAACATCACGATTCAGAAGAAAAGGTAAAGTGGCAACCAACTGATTAAACACAGAAGGGATTTATGCAGTGTTTGTAAAACAATTCAGATTATGCTTTCAGGAAATTGCTACAAAGGTCATCTTAGTATGGAAAAGGTACAGAGGGAGCTCACAGAAGCCATTCACCTACAAAAATCCTTCTGTGGTAGCTACTGGTTTTGTTCTCAGTCCCTGTCTTAGTTTTAAAAACAAGAAAGAGGAGATTTGCAGTTAGCAGGAGAGGGGCTGTCTTGTTGCAGGTTTCTGTGCAAAAAGTAGCATTCATAAATAAAAAGGAGATCTTTATTTTGCTTGGGAAAATTGTTGATATTTCCATTGTCTCCATTATCAAGAACTCTGAAGCACTGCTGTTCCCATGAGAATGGGAACTCTCCTTTGTTTATACCTATAATACACAGACATATGCATGCATGCACAAACACGCACACACACATCTGTTCATGCCTATCAGTTTATGAATAATTTCAGATAGATTTCAGATAAATCAAGAATACTCATATTGTAAGCACTTTTGGGACTGGTAGTACAAATGGGACCCTCTGACAAACACTGGCATCGGGGATTATAAGAAAATCATACTAAAGCACGATGGTAGAAGTGTCAAGGATAATAGAAGCAGTGACCCTTTAGTGTGCCATCACATGCATTTACTCTCACTGAAGAGCCTGCCCAGACAATGCAAGAAGGTCTTTCTCTACCTCTTTTCATTAGTAAGGAATATCCAGGTGGATGATGGACAAAAGCAGTGGGGAGGGTAAAATGCCTATGAAGTTTCATTGTCTTTTGGAGAAATGATCTTGTTACCATGAGAATACCTCGTGGCTTAATAAAGGTGTTAGCACATATTAATTACTCAACAAGAAAAAATTACAGTTTGATCATCCCCAGTGTATGTATGAAAAAAGGATGGTAGCTTCAACAGCAGAATACTATCTGACGGTTTAGCACATTGCCTCATTAAAGACCCTTGAATTTTAACTTCCCCCTTCCTTCCCCCTACCCCCCCCAATCTACATTTTTTAACAATATAATCAAAATTACACATAAAAAGAAGAAAAATCCAAGATTGAACAATATTTTTTGTCTGGATTATGAGAACACATGATTCCACCTTTCTTTTCAACCATCATTTTACTGCAAAATTTTTGTCCTAACAAACAGATATAGGAGAAGATATGCAGATCCAGAATTTAAAGAAAATTTAGTGTAATGCAGTTTCTAAGATATAATGACAATTACCCAATTTCTTTTCAGTCATTAAAGAATAAAAGAATTTCAATGATCATAAAGTAGAAGAACATGGAAACGAAATTTGATCTAGCAGAATATATGGAAGCATCGCTTGAGAACAGAAGGCATTTTAGTAGACCATACTAAAAAGAGAGACAGACTGCTATACAGAGGAAGGAGAGATCAAATACATATGGAGGTATTTGGATGTTTATGTAGCACTGATTTTTTTTGAACAATTGTTACTCACTCTTCTCTAGGTGAGAGGCAGTCAGCCAGAAGCATCCTGTAAGCCGCATCTAGTCCAGAAGCTACTTTTGAACTATGCTGAAATGTCAAAAGTAGATAATGCTGCAGACCGCTAAAATTAATTTTGATTCATAAGTAATGGAATACTTTATCACACTTTTGCTTAGGTTCTTGGTCGTAAATAAATATTCTAAAAATCAGAGGTCACAGAGAGAGAGGTTTATTCAGTTAGGAAAGGACCTTGGGAGACTGCCTACTCCCAACCTCCTTCTCAAAGCAGGGTCAATGTTCAATACAGACCAGGCTGCTTTGGACTTTGTCCAACCAGGTCTTGAAAACCTCCTTAAAACTATTTGAGACATCTGTGACATGAACACCAGTAAAAGTGCTGTGAGAACTCTTTGGACATTTCCTTCCGGTTTGATTCAGAAAAAGATTAACTCAGAGCTACTTCAGCAAAGAAGTTCCACAGGAATTTTCCAGGGGATATCATTGTAGCAGAACTGCAAAGACACTTTTCCAGTCTAGGAAATGTGAACAGGTTACCTGGTACTACTGTCTGTATTTGTTTATGAACCAGTGTTGAATACACTGGTGGGGTGGGAGAAACATTGTTAGACACCTATCATTTTTCTTTGATCTCTGGAGTCTTTAGTGGGGCTCCTTTTTGGAATTACAGACATACCCATAGCTACTATTTTAGCAAAACATGCTTACTGCACTGAAATCAACCCATAGTCCGCTGGTAAGTATTTGGTAAGTTGTTTTGTTGATGCAACCATAAGCTACAGTTTTAGGAAAGCAGCTCTTTCTTAAGGAAATTAACAAAAATAAAATTGTCTGCTTGATCTTCATTCATAAATAGCAGACAGATGCTTGTTTTGGTACTGCTTGGCTTTGATGCTCTTAAGAAGTGCTGTGTTACATTGCAAAAATTCAGGAAACGATTTAATTAAATGAAAAGGAATTCACAATACATTTGTTCTACAGATGATAGAGTTACTTTCTAAGGCTTACATTATTTCCTCTCAAAACACATTCCCCCTTGCTAACATGTCAGAATTAGGATCCATAAAAAATTTAAATTTGTAAGAAAACTGTGACATGTATGGCATCATCTATAAAAGCACAGTAGAGTACAATCATTTAAGTGATTTTTCATCTCTGTGGGACATGAGATTACATCTTCATGAAGAATAAAAGTTTGACCTAGGTTAAGGCAGTTCATAATATCACCAAATTGTTACTCATAACATGACGTGAACAATTTCCAATTATCGTTTTTTCATCGTTTTTTCATCTTTTGAAAAATAAGATTAATACTATTTTTAGCAAATGGAAGAAAATAATTACTTATATAAAAGAAAACTAATACAAGGCAAGGGTTGAATTGTTTCAAGGATTTCACTGTTTTATATGAAAATTCTTGAGATGTGTTTAATTGCAAGGCCATTTCCTCACCTATCAAAATATATAGTTTTAATATTTTTTCTCCTATGTGAATCTTAAATCTATTTCCTCTACATTAAACTCACTGAGAGCATGTAATGTGTGGAAGACAAGCAAGAACTAGAACTGAGGAAAACCTGGTTATTTTCAGCCTATGGATTCTTACTTCCTATTTTCTGGTTTTTTTAAACCTGGTAAATTCTGATTTTAGTTTTGAACTAGGGGACAGCATCATTACAAAATGTAGTTGCTAAGTCAAGGGTTTAAATATAGAGAAATAAATATCAATTTAGATGATTACTTTTAAATTTTCTTGATCTAATTTATGTTAGAGGAGGTTACACTTGTGAAGAGAGAATTCTCGTGATCAAGTTCTGCAGTTCCTGTGCTTTAGCTGCTGAGATGGACATTCAACAAACTGCATCAAGAAAAACTGCACTGATACTTTATGCTTGTACCAGTGAGATGGTAATTCTATTTTCAGCTCAAGTGGAGCCTTATAACTGGATATTCTATTCAAGAGCTTCACAAACTTTTTTCGTCCTACATCTCAGTATATGTAATCACACTTTCCACAGCTTTCTGTGACCCTACAGTCAACTCTTTGCAGCAGCTCACCCTCAGATTCAGAAGTGCTCCAAGATATTTTCTGCATGTTTTCCAGAGACACAAAAGTAACACCCATGACCCCAACAAAAACACAGTTCTCTGCTCCGGTCATAGGACTAAGTAACTCATAAATTGAGATCTTCTGATCTACACAAAAATTGGCAGACTAGATGAGTTAGAGGAAATGCTGAAATATTTCAAGACTTTATCTCTTAAAAAAGCAGAGGGAGAAGTGTGAAGATCAAGCAGATGGAGATTGTCAAAAGCCTTTATTAATGTTTGATTTTATGTATCACACTATATGAGGCACTGGTACACTCAATCTTTTTACGGCTCCAGATATACATTAGATAGGATCTGTGTTGTCTGGAATGGCTGATAAATATAAAACACCTTTTGTAATTGCAAGAAAAGAAGTAGTAAGAGTTATTACATGGGAAGAAGATTTATAATGCTGCCACAGGGCACATTACAAACAAACAGGAAAACGAATGAACATTAAAGGCCAGAAGATGATGACTTTATTGTTCTTTAAGGTCTGCCCTCACCATATGGTCTATCTAACAATCTATGATTGTTTTTACCTTTCCCAATTTTTTATTGTCCCTTTGTGTTACACACATAAAATGTTAGGAAAATTAACCACTGGCACATTCTGATAAGACGGTTTTCAAACATAAAATGAAACACCTTTCAGCATTTTTCCCTTTGAAAATAATACTAGCTTCATTTTGAGTCGCGATTTAAAACCCTTATTTGTTTTCTAGGAGCTGCCAAATGGTGTCCAAAATGATACCTGACTGTATCTTACAACACAAAAATATCTGTTCTAACATAATCAGAAGCAAGTCCTGCCACTGCATCAAAAATCAGGCAGACAAGAGAGGAAAAAGGCCCTACAGCAGAGGTGATAGCAGCTCTTGCTCAGGCTGCATACGCCCCACCATTTGACTACATCCAGACCACATATGGCCCATATTTCCATCCCAGCCCCTCTGCTGCCCACTCCAAGCTCATTTACCTTTTTCCAGTTACAGCCAGAGCACCCACGCAAAATGGGTGGTCCAGGCCTCTGAGATGTGGGGGAGACTGACCTGTTGTTTAGAGTGCTGGACACTCCCCAGTCATTTTGGGGTGCTCTGTCCCCCCCCCTTTGAGCCCTGCTTATTGCTTCCTGCTTTTATTCCTGGCTACTGCTACTGTCTGCCAGTGGACAAGACTGGGCAGCCCTGGCTCCAAAAGTGGAGGAGAAGATGTACTTTCCAGAACCTTTGAGGGGGGGTTCGGAAACTTTTAACCTGTCTAACTGAGGTGCATTTTTAGAACCACCTCCCTTCTTCCCCTTTCATACACAGGTGTGGGGGGAAGGATTTCCAGGTCCCTATCTTGCCATTGAAATAATAGGAGAGTGCCATCCCCCACAGTAGTGAACAGGTTTCCCTGTGTCTTCCTTCCTGGCGTGTTAGATGTAGGTGTACATGTGTGCATGCTTGTGTGGGCATGGGCACGTGGCGGGAAGAAAGAATTTTGTCCCCCATGGTTTTAAGAGATGTTCATCACCAATGGGACAGAAGTGATTTCTAAAATGCACACACACCTGTTAAGCCGATGGACAATTTCCACCCTTCCTTGGCTCACCCTTTTCCTCTGCCTTGTGATAGCGATAGCTTCTGATAGAGCAGAAAGAAGAGCAGCAGACAACGTAACCGCTACAAACAACAGCCTGGAGCACCGTCGCTACTGCGCCTCCCAAAAGCGGAGTGACTAGCTAGTGACTAGTTTCCCCTGGATATTCTTTGACTGTATGAGTAAGAAATACTAGAAATTAAACCTAGCCCATTTTACTCTCAGTTAATGCCTGTGGGAGCATTACACTCTATAAAGCTAAGCTCTGTGAATTTGAAATACATATTCAACCTTCAGTAATAAAAAGGTTCCTTATGTTCTTCTAGGCATGGGGAAAGCTTCGTGAAGTAGGGGCTGGAGCTTGATAGAGAGTGGTTTTGTGCAATGGCATGTTCTCCTGAAATGGTAAGGAATTTCTCTGCACAAGAGCAACTGCACTTCTGAATCAGGCACATCAGAAGTGAATCTGATAGAAAAAGAAGTCTATAAAAGGTCTTGAGACTAAAGATACAGTAAAAAAAATTGTTGGCTACAAGCAGATGCTGTAGTGCTATGGGAGTTTCACTGTGGATCTCAGGACAAAGGAAGCTTGATGTGTTCTTTCTTTTGACCAAATCGCAGAAGAAGAATGGGAGGTCAGACGGACCCTCAAAGCCTTTCTTCTCAGATAAAATGTGGCAATATTTCACAGCCTGATGCACGTAATACAGACATTCCTTCGTTGCTCACTGTTTGCATGTATGACAACGCAAACTTAAGATCTTTTATTTTCCTTGCATGTTATTTATTAGATCATTTTTTTGTAGAGCGAATGGTCACCTTTTCTCTGAAATTAATAGAAAATACTATTAATTACAAAGGACCAAGATACTGTGTCTTGCCAGATGTCGTTTATTATGCAAACACTGAGGCTATTTAAGGCTTTCAGCATAAGGGGACCCACTCTTGTCCAGCAATACTGAATTCTGCAATGTTAATTATAATAATTCTTACAGGCCGTAGTGACAGCTTTTAACGAAGGAACAGCTGATCTGCTGTAGATGCATCCGTTGCCAGACTGAGTCGACTTTCAAGCCACAATGAGCTGATGAGTCCCGCTTATGTGCACGTGTAAGTAATGAAAACAAAAACAGTCAGAAACACATAAATGGAAATGCCAGCATTGTTCGTATCTGTAAATTCCTGCTCATGTAGTGACTCAGTTGGTAATCCGTCAGGTGTTTCTAGGTCTTGTCAAATGCTAGCTAGTATAATTGACTAGTATTAGCACTGTTTGCAAAACAGAGTTAATGAACTAGTTGTAGGGTTATAAAACAGACTTTATAAAAACAGGTGAGAGACAAAAAGGCATTAATGCTCTTCTAGACAAAGTTATTGTATTAGTCTTAAAATATTTAATTGATAAACTCCAACAATTCCAATGACTCTGCATGCTATGTAAATGAGATGTACAGCTCATTTAGAAAAAGCTAACTAACTCTGTATTTCATTAGCTATATATCTCTCTGTGTTAAATTTGTATCCATCTCATCTACTTCTGTGTAGGCATCACCTATTCCAAAAGAATGTCAGGTTACACATGACTTTTAAGCCAGAGTCATATTTTTACACAATCTTATAGTGCAGTGAAGAGGAAGGATAAGAAGCAAACGATTTAACTAATGAATTCTTCAGTTACTTCAACCAGAAGAAGAATTCAGGAAGTGAAGACTAAATCAGATTGCTAAAGATGAAGACCAAATAACATAGGCAAGCATGTGGAAACAAAAGACCAAGGCATAAACCCCATGAAACCAACAAAACATATCACAATAACAAACGCACAGCATGCTAGCAAAAGAGTAGAAAAAAATCCTGTCTCATTACCCAACAGAGAAGGAAACTACTAACAGCTAAGAAAACCCATGTATTTCATGCCCTTTTTGAATCTTGCCTCACCCAAATCCCCCGTCTGTCAGCATTGGCTTCCACAATTGATTACTTCACACCAGTGGGATAAGATCTCAGCCTACAGCAAGGGGAAAACTGGTAAGAATACATTTAGGTAAGCTAACTGTTTGGAGATCAGCTGGCCCTGATTAATTTCATTCTAAAATATTTATGGAACTGGCTGAAACAGACACATTCACTAGCAGTTGTTTTTGAAAATTCATAGGGACAGGAGGCAGCCTGAATGCAGGCTAACCCTAAGAATGGTAAAAGGAAGTGAGCTGGAGGATTTCAGGGGGATTTTACAGATTTTTCAGCTTCACTGTGGACCCTGAGTAACCTTGGTGCAAGTAACTAAACCATTTGCAAGTAGAGAAGAGACTGAAAGATTACAGGATTAATAGCAGCTAATGTGGATTTGTAAAAAATTAAATGTGTCAGATCAATATAATTTTATTCTGCAGTGGTGTAATGAGACTTGTGGATAGAATGGAAACACAGAAACATAGAAACATGTTTCATATCATGACAATAATAAAACTTCCAATGATGTCCTGCACGATACTCTGATAAGCAGGTTAGGGAGACATGATCTAGGCAAAATTTATTACAGGACAATCTGGATAAAATCTGCTACAGCGTGGGTGTAAATCTTGTTGGAAAACTGTAATCAGAAGGGTAGCCATCAACGAATTACCACCCACAGTAGAAGAGGGCTGTTCAGAATCTGTTTTTACTTAAATCTTGTCATTAATAAATTTGATACTGAGGTAAAAAGCAAGCTTATTAAATGCACAGATGATGGAAAACCAGGTGAGGCTGCAAGTATGTTGAAATATAACATTAGAATTCAAAATGACTTTGACAAATTGCAGAAATGATCTGACAAAGCAAGAAATTCAGAGGTGAGAAATGCAGTGTGCAATTATGCAAGTAAAAGGTGAAAAGCAGCCTGTTAGAAATCTGTCCTATGGGAAGAGATAAACAATGTGAGCATAAAAAGGTTACTCTCAGAGGATCATTTTTGAAAGACAGCACACTTCTAAGCCATCCATGTGACCACATTATGCACCTGTTATCTAGTCCTGTTCTCCATATACCAGAAAGGAGGAGAAAATTTAATATCAACTATGTACCCTGAATATTTTAGGCAAGGTAAGATCTAATTTAGGGTATTTAATGGCTTTAAATACACTTGGGAAAAGGATGAGGATCTACTCTATGGAAAAATAATGTCAGAAAACAATAGTTATCTGGGCAATAATGCTTCTTTATTAGGATTTTGAACCTAAGCAAGAGATACATACCCTTTAAAATATTGCCTCCAGAAGCAACCATTCCTTCCCTGGGTTTTTCAATGTGGAGCTGGAGTAGACCTGGTGGATCTCTTGACCTCTAGATTGGCTGGCTGTCTCAGCATGTGGGGATGGACTTTAGAGGGAAGTTACCTTAATCTATGGACTCTTAGGGATCTGTGATGAACAAAATCATCACCATTCCCCAAGAAGATATGTTCTTTTTTGTGTTGTGCTATGTAAGATGCAATACTGATGCTTTCCACAGGAGTTTTTAAGATTTGTAGGCTGTAAAAGTCTATGCCATTTCATTCAGAAACCATTTTTATTCATCCATGTATTTTCCTATATCTAGGAAAGTTTCTGCTTTTCTGATGTAATTCTTGGAAAGGACAAAATGCCTTTAAATCCCACCTCCCCACTCTTTGACTGTTTTGAGCTCTAGGTCGAAGAAGTCCATCAAATCCATAGTTCATTCAAAATTCTGATTGCCTCAAGGTGAGGGAACAGGTCTGGCTTGTGTCACATGGAGACACAACAGGGAACGGTAAGCTGCCTCTGGGAAGGGGCTGGGGACTATGGAATATCTTGGCATTCTTTCTACAGCAGGTAAAAAAATTTTTCATCAATTAAACTTGTGACAAAATTATTTAGTTCCTTTTTTTTTCCCTTCACATAACAGTTTGTGTTCATCAAGTATCCTCTTTCTGTAGGAGAAAAAAATTATTGAAAACTGAGCTTTTCAATAATTTCAGATTCGCAGCTGAAGAACACCATATGAAATGAAGTCTCATGTACAACTTCTTCTCACATAAGGCACTACAGCAGTGAAATTGCCAAGAAACAGCTCAAGAAGATACTCAGGAAAATGTAGAGTGTTGCAGCTAAAATATTCTGGCTTTCCATTTTTTTGCTGAATACTAGGAGTTCTGTGCAGAATACGCAGACTCTCTCAGTTGCTGTTGTAGAAAAGCTGTCAAAGCAGCATTAAAAGATCTGAAAATTACTGGGTATTTTAAAAGCCCACAGGACTGAACTCATTCTTGAGTCTTCATGTTAAATTATGATACAATCCAAGTGGCTAGTTATTTGTTGTTACCGGAGGTGTTTTTCTTTTAATATCAGTGTATTTCTTCTAACAGTAAAATATTGTAAAAATCAAAGTAATTTTCTGTAGCTGTTACTCTCTTCAGAATCTGCAAAAAGCATGTTGTATTGCTTAGAAGAACATCGGGTGATGTTATCCTCAGAATCTTGTTAATAAATTACTCTAACAAAGAGGACTGGCTTTATTTTTTGGTTGTAGATCTTTTTTCTTAAGCAGATAACCTCTAGTTGCTCAAACATGGTGGAATATTAATAAGCACTGTAAGGATATGTGGAAGGTAAAAGCTGTGTGAAATGTAAACGATATGTGGATACCTGTAATGTAAGGACATTTCTTGAGAATATTGTCAAAAAACAAAAAGAAGAGACAGAAAAAAGTAACAAACCCCACCTAGATACACAGACCTAAGGAACAAGAGATAACAGAGACAATATCAAAGACCAGATCTCTCAGTTCACAGACTGAGGGAACACAACTGAACGAATCACTCAAAGCCTTGGAGAGGTTCCACCAGCTTTTTGTAACTGATAGGAAGGGATGCACAGGGGGAACAAGAGTATCACAGTTCTCACAGGAAAAAGCAAACTCATTCTCAGAGTCTTTAACGGGCTTATGGGAATAGGTGAAACTTATTACAGGATGCTTAGGGGAAAGAACCAAAGGCAGGGAAATGGTCAATACTGAGCTGAGCTCCACACCTGATCACTGTAGTCTGTCCTATCTTCTTGAGCCCTGTTCCTCACTCTTTTCTGTGTGACGTTGCTCTCTGTGTGGAGGTATGTGGAGATGACTCACTAGCACACTTCAAGCTGGACTAGCTGGCAAGTTGGAAGAGACCAGAATCTGGAAAGACACAAGGTCAGACCTGGAGATGGGTTAAATGGGGCCATGGATTTGGAGATGGATCTTGGGCAGGCCTGTCTGATCTAGGGACCCATGAATTTAGGAGTGACTGTGAATGAAGAGTGAAGGTGTATGAATGTCCACTAGTAAACTTATCATCTGGAGAGGGGGGACGGACTGCACTGTGTTGTTCATTTCTGTGGGAGTGCTGTTGGCGTTTATGTGGGTGAACACTTTGTCCATCTGTGTGGCCTGCTGTGTGTATACTGTGCCTATGTGTCTACTGGGAATGCATGTTAATCCTTGCTAACAAATGATCCTACTAACACGAACACCAGAAAACAGACTGGGTAGGAGAAATCTCCTGGGCTTTAAACTCCACTGGATTTGGCAACCCTTCATACATACCCAAAAATTCCTCAAGTAATAGCCATGTTATAGCTTCTGTTCAAGAACGATGGGGAGGAGGGGGAAGAGGCAGCAGTTTTGAATTGCCAGATGTATAATCTTCTTGTATTCTCACCTTTTAATTTTACACCATCTTTCCATGAAGCCACTGAAGATTAGGTACTGACAATGGACTAAATGCTTCAGGGGAAGCAGAGAGCTAAGTCTAAATGTATGGCTACCTAAATAGTCATAGTTTCCTACATCTGCTTGAGAAAAATAGGAATGTGATGATGGACAGAGAAGGAAAACAGGGTCCCTAAGAATAAGCATGAAAGTCCCTATAGTCTCTTAGGATAAAGGAGTATGGCTTAGAGTCAATAGGGTACTGGAAATGAAATTTGACCTGAAAGTAGCAACAGGTCTGTACAGAGCTCAGTGGCACAAAGGAAAGACATTTGAAGGGTGACAGAGCTGGCTGTGGTAGACAATAACAGTGAAAAGAAATCAGGTGATGATAAATCTAGAGAGACAGGAAATCAAGAGCAAAGAAGGAACCTGTGATACAGTAAGTGAAAGAGCCTTCCCCATTGCTCTGGAAGGCTAATGAAGCTCCACTGTCTGCACTGGTCTGAAAGAGTAGTCAGAACTGTTACTGTAATGGTCAGGAGTACATAATTTTGGCCATTCTCCACAACAAAATGTAGCAATTTGCAGTATATGGTTGGCAACCTCACCTCTTCCAGTACCATCATGTTTCTTTGCCAATTACTCATAAGAGGGAAAGCTGAGACCACCTGACAAACCAGTGGGAGAAGCCTACCAGCATAACAGCCATAGTCAGTGCAGCCTGCCTTTCACTGCAGTTCGCATTGTGGTGGCTGTTTGTATTTGCCCACTCTGGAGTATACTGGTTATATTCAGGGATTTTTTGTATCTTGCTTACATGTTGTCCCTCATCCAAAGACCTCTGTCTAGTCCATTACTGTGTGTGATATCACCATCTCAGAAGTGAAAAAGTAGAAACCAGTTGTATGGAAGTTACGGACATGTCCTGACTCAGTGACGACCCGTAACAGAGCATCCTGGCCCTCAATTATCTGTTTTAGTGACTGCCTCACATATAGATTAAATGGAATGGAATATACTAATGGTTTGTTATCCCTATCACTGTAAAAATCTTGAGATTGTTATTAGATATGTTAAAGTTCCAGATCACCTTTCTCATAATAGACTAATGCAATATTATACCTGAAGAACAAGTAACTAAACAACCGCTGATGAAATATCCTTTACATATCAAAGTATTTTTCTTCACCATAATACACTGACCATTACTTGTACACATGAAACCTAAGTGAAAGATAAAATTTACATATTGTTCAAATTAATGCTCGCCATTTTAATACTTATAAACACACACTGCATTCTATAAAGAGGCATTCTTCTTTCTTTTGAGCTCTGTATACAAAACCAAAAACTGTAGTCTTTAAAAAGTTTCTTTTTTAGCCACTATGGATTACTAAAATGACATGGCAGCACGATGAGATCCCTCACATTCTGGTCTTGTAGCTTAACAGGTTTTTTTACAAGAAAGAGAAAGCCAGCTATACAACATGAAAGTCCATTCTAAACTTAAAATTCATTAAAGGGTATAAAGATCAGAGTCTACACTGTGTCACAAAATTGCTTGATGCAGTATTAGGTAAATTGGCAACCACCTTGTCAGTCACTCACTGGAATAAACAATAGGAAAAAAGAATCCAAAGATGGGTAGTTGCTCCCCAATATTTTTCTGCAGAAGATGTTTGAACTTCCAAAAGCACAGTACTATTCTCTGCTGCTTTATAGCAGCTGAAAAATCTTCCAGGCATCACAAAATAACATAAACATAACCAAAGGTCACTAAATCTAATACAATTTTCTAAATTGATATCCTAGAGTAAAAAAGAAAAAGATTTGCCATCTGAACTCTGTATGTGACAACAGTAACTTATTTTAGGGACACCGTTGACATGGGAAATGTCAAAGATTTTTTGTAACTCAGTTAAAAGGTTTTACCACTTTAAAAGTATTCTTGCTGTTGAGTTTATGATAGCTGTCACAGCATACTTTTAACATCACTCCAAAAGGACTGATGCTGGGACTAACTATGCTACTTTTGAACATCTACAGTTGTTCTTGCAGTGTACGGCCACAGTAGAAGTTGTGGGTATTCCAAAATCCAGCCAAAATCACTGGCTAAATAAATTTAATATAAATACATTTTTAATAAGGTCTTGATTAAAAAGAAAAGGAAATCTTTACATTAGGATTTAGAAATATCTTATTTCCCTCTTAGTACTTTGTATTACTTAACAGCTTATTACTTCGATTTTTTTCTTCTTGCATGAAAGGTAAGAGAATACCAAACTCAGTTATCTTTTCCTTTTTAATTTAAGCAGGTGGTGCTGATAACATATATCTTTCTGTTTTCCACTAAGTTAAAAATAACACAAGGAGGTCAGGTCTGCAGTAATACAGAGATTTAAATAACAGGATTAGACAAAAATAAGCAGTTACTTTTTCTGCTGAAAAAGCATAGAGTAAGAAACTCAAGTTTTCCTTCAACAGCTGTTATCCTGAAACCAAAAGAGCAGGAGCAGAACAGAAAGTGAGGGAAAACACGTCCTGCCCTACGTGCTCCACATATTTTCTTGAGATATTTGAAAGCAGTGCTGAACACGATCACATAGAACTTAGAAAGATAGTCACAGCATTCGACAGCCGTACCAAGCTGGACAATTTATAATTGTTTAAAAGTTGTTTCACTAATTTTTTCATTATTTCCATTTTTACAACATTATTGTGAAAATCTAATTTCCCAGGTAGAAAACCATGATGTTGAAAACTTTCATAAGGAAAATTCAGCATTGTACCCATCCATTGCACACTCACCCATTCTACTCTTAGGTAGATGGCTACTTAAACTGCAGCAACTGATGCTCCTTCATTGCTAAAAACTATTCTTCCAAAACAAGTTAGTTCATAGAAGTGAGATTGTGACTGAAAACTCTACAGGATGATGACAAACACACCTCTCGCTAGTACAAATCATGTGTAGGACTAAAGATATCATATTATGCAGGAGAGCCTGTAGGAAAAAGTGGTAAGACTGGTTAACATGCATGAACCTGATGATCTGATACACTCCAATATTTTTTTGAGACAAATTCTGGGGCCTGACCGAGGGAAACATCAGGTCAAAGCAGGAGACAATCAATCAGGCATCTGCTTCACAACTATGAAGTACAAAAGAGCTCAGCTGAGAAAAGAGAGGGAATGAAGTAGTTTTGGTTCTTGTCCCACTTGGCTGAAATGCCCTTTGTTCCAACAGGGAATATCTACATCACTCACTGGTACAGTGTAAAGAGGGCAAAAGTGGGGTTCAGTTTTCTGAGATCTATTAAGGTTTCGGGACTCTATGTCCACATTACATCTATATCAGCACTAGAGTTCACAGTAGCTGCTGGAACTCAGTATGTACAGGGCATGCTGGAGGACCTCGGGTCTACGTTGCGAACAGTGCTCTCTAGACAGCACCCATTTGTGACTTCAGACTTGGTGCCACTGGTGGGGGAACAACTTTAAATGCACTGGGATCATACTTGAGAAACTCCAGGTATGGATGCGAGGAATATTACCAAGTGTCCTCCTGTACACTAAAACATTAATGTACATGCCACACAAGGAGACTAAGCAAAAGCTTTGAGGAGCAGGAAAATTCTTGCAGGGAGATCTTGCTAACTAACTAACTTGTATACCCATAGAGCTTCAGTGGTTTGGGGTTTATACTAGCAACAAGGGTTGCTAGTATAACTGTCAAATAAAACTGAGAAAAAGGACCTGAATAGGTGTCAGATGAGGTGCTAGTCTCCTGAGCACTGGGAAAACAGATCAACAGTCTCCAGGAACTTAAAGCCATGCTGGTTGGAAAAAGCAGAAGCATGTGACTTTTGGAGCGTGATGTTCATGGAGTTAACAGCCAAGTAAATTTAGCTTCATCTTTCCTGATACTGACTAAATATAATAGAGAATGGATTAGAAAATGAGCCAGCACTCCATAATTGCAAGATATACCAAGTCATTCATTCTGCTTTCAGGGTAGGTAATATCTCAGTCTTATGCAATACGAGGTTTAACTAGATGCTTAATCTACTGGCTCCTTGAACTCTGACAGTCTTTTACACTGTGGAAAAATATGAAGTAAAACTCACACATAATTGGATTAAATAAAAGCATATAAAGTATAATAGTTTCACTAACTGTTATCCAAACAGCATCATTTTCTGAATCTGTGGCAAGATTTCTACTTGGCCTTTTGCAGGATGGTCTTTATCGTTGAGATGAACTTATTCAATACATAAATACGACAGAAAGGAAAAAAAATCCAAAAGGTACAATACAGTTTTGTGAGTGTTATACCTTAATCCTAAATGCTTTTGCAGCTCTAAATGTATTAAGGGATACATTCTGAGAATGGCTTGGCATTTCGATTGACACTAATAGGGATAAACATGTTTTGAACTATTAAAACTAGATTGTAATTTGCAGCTGAGTTCACATCGTACTGCTTGTAAGACTGGGTCACATGAAGATAGATTGAGATTACTTTCTTTCATGGGATTAGGGTTTAGAAATTGTTTCAGAACATTCAGCCCCTGTTACATGGCTATATTTCAGGGGGAGCAAGAGGAGAACACAACCTGTTTCTAGCCCTTCTCTCTCCTCTCCCTTTATTGACAGAAAAACCTTTCAGCTCTGAAGAAGAGAAGAGGTTGGGCTGCAGAAGGTGGATCACATGATGCTATGGTGGATCTAGGATGCTATGACACCCAGTAATTTTATTATCAAGTATATCTTGAGGTTTAATAGTAAGATAGGGACTCTAGGTATCTACTGGACAATACACTACTTTCAGTCCAGAATTAGATGTCTATCTCAGTCTGGGAATCAGAAACCCAACGTCTTGCACTTAACAGACATTATGTTCTTCCTCCAGATGCAGATAACGAGACGCTTTTTTCTTTTCACTCTCCCTGTGAAAGGGTAGCTGCTGGTGGGTCTCTCCTTACTCTGCAATACTTTGGAAGTTAGAACATTTGTCAAGAAACAAGAGAGCTGAGTTGCATGTCTGATTAGGAGTTTCAGACTGGAAGAGCAGTCCGCTTCCCAGGATAGGGCCCTAACCATCCAACAGTGGGCTAGGCTACTATGCTGGCAGTTTTTATACCTCCAGCTGCTGATTTTTCCAGCTTCAGATAGCCAGGGCAGGCCTGATACTGCTGTTACAAGTTTGGACAAAGACAGGGAATCAACTTTTCTTCTTTCTTTAGATGAGGAAAAGATTCAGATGGACAAACTCTTAATTACTGCAGATTTGTTTAACTATTTACTGTTATGGCTTCTTGAATTGCTTAAGTAGACTGCTCTGAATACTAATTTTCTCTTCTGTTTCTAGGGTGCATCTTTGAGTAGATGAAAACAAGCATGCTTATTGTGAGGCCAGAGATAGCTGATGAATGAGCTAGCCTCAAGGCCGCGCACACAAAATTCTGCACTTAATCCTTCCCAGGTAAACAGCAAAGGTAAAATGAAGACAAGTTATGTAAGGAAATAAAACAAAACAAACAAAAAAAGAGACCACAGGCAGCAGAGAAGCCTTTCTGGCACCAGACGCGGCACGAGCAATGCGATGAAGGGAAGACGTAGTCTCCGGCCTCCTCATGAAACGGAACGAGGGTAACTTCACCTCAGCCCTCGGGGAGGAGACGTTCCTACTCCACCTCGGGGAGGTGAAGCTCCTGCTTGCAGGAGGGTTTGGGAAAGCTGCGAAAACGCCAAGCGAAAGGTGGCAGCAGCGAGTCGCTCTGCAGCCCGGCGGCGGCGGCGATCCTTACCGCGACGGAGTCGGCTAAATCCGCCTGCAGATACCTCTTTCAAATCCGCAGCTGTTAATAAGGCGCCTGCCAATGATTTATTCGGCCACCTGCGCGGCGGGCCGGTAGCGGGCGGGCCGGGGCGAGGCCCCCCGGGAGGATGGCAGCCCCGCGGCCCGCGCCCCTTCCCGCGGGAGCGGCCCCTCACGCCCGGAGCAGGCAGCGGGTTTCGCCCCGGCCAAGCAGGTGTCGGGCGGGCAAATAACCGGCTGTAGGCGTTGCCCTGGCGGCTCAGCCCAGTAACTGGCTTTCCTGATCGTCATACTGATATTCAGACCGCTGCGAGCGTGCATTAGCGGTAATTGCCCTAGGCGACAACAACAACAAATTGGTATTTTGCCTCAGATACCAAAACTCCGCGCAGCAAGTTAAAGGACCAATGGAATGGCAACTTTCAGGTGAGTGCTGTAATTGCATTTGACACAAGTTTCTCAGTAAAGGGTTAAGCGTGCACAGGAGTAAACATGACTTCCATATTCCTTACCCTCTTTGCTCGCAAGAAGACTTCTAAAAACATGGTAGGTTTTCCACCTAGGTTTCCCAAGGATGGGGCGAGAGAACCCAGGGAGAAACGAGCGGGGGAACAAGCTCTCGCTTCCCTGTTGCTTTTACCATTTTGGCTGGCAAACCTCAAGTTTCAGTCGCCCAACCTACTGCCGGGGGCGGCTGCTCTCCCCCCGCCCCGGGGCGCGCCCCCACACCTGCGCCCCCGTCCCGCCGCCCTACCTCCCCCCTCCCCCGTACACCAGAGCCCCCCCCCGGCCGCGGGGGGCCGGCGGGCTGGGGGGACACGGGGACGCGCCCCTCTGCGCCGAGGCCGCGGCTCCGCTCGGGGCGCGGCCGGGGGACCCTGCCCGGCCCCGCCCGGCGCAAGCGGCGGCGGCGGCGCCTCAGCGGGAGCGGGGCCGCCCGCTCTCCCCCTCAGCGCCGGCTGCTCGGCCGCGGCGGGCGGGCTCCTGCTGGGGAGGGGACGGGGGAGGGAGGGGCGGAGGCAGGCGGGGAGGCAGGCGGGGAGGGAGGGAGGCAGGGCGGGAGGGAGCGCGGCGGCGGCAGATGCTGCGGCGGCGGCGGCTGTGTCTCCTTCGGCCACATCCCGCGGCCGGTGCGCCCGCCAGGCGCGCTGCGCTACGGCGGCGCCGCGCAGCCTGCCCCAGCCGCTGCCGCCGCAGCGGCCCCGCACCTCGCCCGAGCGGCGGGGCGGTGGATGCCGAGCCCGCCTCGCCCCGGCAGCCAGCGGGCAGCTGTCCTGCGGCGGAGCCCCTCGGAGCCGGATCGCCGCGCTCGCAGGGACGCGGGGACACAGGGGCGCACACGCAGACGGGCAGAGGCGCGCGCCCGGGGGGGGGCAAGCCGAAGATGCTGCAGCTGGGCAAGGTCAGGACCTTGCGGTGAAGCCCGGGGCCGTCGCTCGCCCCCCCCCCCCCCCCCCCCCCCCCCATCCTTGCCTAGCGGACTGAGGATTTGCTGTTGGGTTTTGGTATATGTTTGGGAGAAAGCAGGCTGAATCGGCGCCGATCGGTGAGTACGACAGGCACCGTAGTGGTGCCAGGTTCCCCCCCCGCCCCCCCTTCCCGCTTGCGTGATATTTCTTTTCTTGGTGCGGGCTCCTGCACTGCTCCCCTCGGCGAGGCAGCCGGGCTGGGTTGGGCTGCTGGAGCTGTGGCTGTGCCTTCAGCGGAGAGGTAACAAAGTGCGTTATTTTCCCTTGCTTCTTCCTCCCGCGCCTCCCCCCCTCCATCTCTTTCCTCCCTTTCTTTCTACGTTAGTCGTTGCTTATGTAGGGCAGCCGCGGCACCGTGTCTCCCGACGCCCTGCACTAATGTACTCGTTACGGCAGTGAAGTCATGGGCCGGGGAGGAGGAGGAGGAGGAGGAGGAAGGGGCCCGGGGACCCGCGGGCGGGGGCAGCGCCCGGCCCTGCGCGGAGCCCGCGCGGGAGGTGCCGGGGCGATGGCCCGATGGCCCGGGCCCCGGGGCGGCTCCGAGCGGCGGCTGCTGGCTGTGTCCGTGTGTCTGTGCGTGTGTCTGTGTGTCTGTGAGTGTGTGCGGGGGGGGGGGGAGGTGTTCTTCCTTTGAAGCCACCGTCTGCGAAATCCTGCGCTCGAGGAGCGGGCGGAGGGGGTGGGGAGGGGAGCCGCGATGTGCGCTGTTATGTTTCGTTGATCTATATTTAATGGCTGAAAGGAAAGATGCTTTTCTTCTCTTTACCCTTACCTTACTCTTGTTCTGGTGTGTAATGTGCTTGCATCGATCGGTCAAAGCGTAGCTTCAGCTGAATCAAGTCACCACAGAGGAGGTGCGGCAGCACAGGCGGTACATGTAATACACAAATTCATCTGGACGGGGATCTTGGAGAAAAATAAAAAAGCCCTGAAGAGCGATCATTTTAGAAACGATGTTAAATTTCCCCTGGAGGGACTGGAGGCACGAATACATGAAAGAACAGAATACAGCATCTTGTGCAGAGACATTTTCTTTCTCATAGTTTGAGTGTTAAGGGTGTGCTTTGTTCCGATTCAGGGTGTCATGATTAACCCTGTGCATTATAGAAAAATATCCAAAACTTGCAGAAAATATCCAGAAACGAATAGGCCCCTTTATTAAACGCCCAGCTGTTAAGTTTATTGGCTGTAGTAACTGATATTTGTGCCCCTTAAAACATGTATGCCTTTTTATAGGCAATAACAAGATAAAGTAAAAACTTCACATTGCAGGTTTATTTTCACAGTCTGTATAGGTAGTCTGTATGTAAAGTGAAAACAGTGAATTGGCCTGAGCTGTGGTTTGTACCAACCCTCTCCATAGCATCCATCAAGACTTACGTACCTCAAGATAGCGAGAGGACTACCCAGAATTATATGGAGTTTATGTGAGTAAGTCTGTTGTGGGCTTTTGCAAAATCAAGAGAGGGAAAAATATCTTTGTCATCCTGTATTTAAGGATATATTCATCCTGTCTTAAAAAAATGAAGTGATTATCTAACTCATGTAGGCTGGGTTGGTATTTTTCAAACAGCCTAGTTAGTTGGTCAGTGTGTAAATGACATGGCGTGAGGGAGTTAGGTGCAGGTCTCCAGAGAAAGCTGCTACATATCCTACTTGTGGGCCTCTGAGACTCAATTGGCTTTAGGGCTTTTGTGAGCCTATTTACCTTCGCACAGGTTATCTGGGGAGGAGCCCCAACCCTAAACCCAAACCACCTAGGGAGACTGTGATATATAAGCAAAACTCCGACGTTCTACGATGATCAGATACCCTTGTAAGACTAATTCAGAGCCAAGTTGGTGAAGCTGTCTCTTTTCAGTCTGTGAATGACTTGACCCTTTGGGAGCCTTGACTGACTGTCAGTCTGCGTCCTGCGAAACTGCAGAGAACTTGAGATAGATCATCCTCATTAGTAAGAAGTTGATTAATGGCTCGGGACTGCATTGAATGTGATTATGTTGAATGTTGTAGTACTGAAACAGGAGATCGCATCTTGATCACGTTGTTCAGAGATGGTTTTTGCAGTCTGTTATATAAGAGATGCTCTGAAAAAAGGAGTAGCGGGCTGTGCTGTGTATGCGTACCAAAGGAATACCCTTCAAAGCAGCTGGTAGGAAGCAAAGTATTTATTTCTGAATGCCAGTTGCATGACTTTTTGTGGATTGCAAGAAAGATGCTTTTGGAAGGGAACTCCAGCTATGGTCTTGGAGTTCGGTTTGTCAGGTACCTGAACGGACGTTAAAAGCAATAAATAGCTCATCAGTGACACAAGCTTGTGACTTTTGCAGTGTTTTTTTGAATAATGCTACTAAAATAATTTCATCCTCAAATAATGAACTCTGACAGACAGCTCCACAAAATAGAAATAGTAGCAACTAAAAAAAAGGTGTTTGCATAAATCTAATATGCATAATTTACCTTTGCTGGTGGATGGTATCAATTTAATGGCTGTGGTTTGGTGTTAAGCATTTGTTTCTCAAGACACGTGTAAAATCAACTTATGCTACAAAGGAAGTGCCGGAGCACTTTATTTTAAGGGTTTTAAGAAATGCGTTTTTAGGTAGGGCTGTAGATTGGCATGTAAATGAAGCAGATAACAGAATCAGCAGAACTCACGAGTGATAAATTTTGCACTAAATTTCAGATACATTTTCTGTTTCATGGTTCCGCGTGATACGATTTTTTTAGAGCCTGTCACTTGTGGAAGTTCCAGCATATCTTTGTTAGGATGTCAAACATACGTTTCAACAATTCCTAGAAGCAACTGTTTTCAGGAGTATCAGCAAGATAAGGAAAATACATTATTACAGTACTCTCTACTTAAATAAGGACATGTGGTTTTGATGCTTATTGATTGCTCGTGTAAGTCATGAAGAGTATGATATTTCAAGTTACAGTTGAGGTTTGACAAAAATGAAATTGATTGTTTCTCCCCTTTGAAGGTCTCAGTAAGATCTTATTACAGGATGAGTTTTGGATGCTTATTTAACTGCACAATATTAAATTTAGTAGTCTAATTATTAATAACATACAAGTAAACAATAAACCTTAATGGAGGCAGCATTTTTAAATATGATGCATTTATTTTTTTAAATGACAGAATGACTCTCAAATAGGACTAAAACACATTTGCTTCAAATGATTGATTTTTTTTTTTTTCCCTGACAAAAGTCATGACACCTGCAAAAACATTTTTCTGACCTTTTTTCTTTTTTTTTTTTTTTTTTTTTTTTGATGGGGGCATGATGGGAAAAATTATTTCTCTTATGTCAATAGGAAGTCTCCATGCAGGGCAGGTATGCAGTCCTCTGCTCACGCACTGCAGAACCACACGACCCGTTGGCTAATGGCTCTTCTGTAGTTTAGGCTCACTTGGAAAGAAATCTGAATGCAGCATGACACACTGAAACAATTTCTTTTGTCCCCTTGGGATGTGCTAACTTGGTGTCATGAATGGGTTGTAAAAGCAGATTGCCTGACCAGATTCTCTGGCAGTGTGCTGGACAAAATTTAAATTCAATAAAATTGAAAAGGAAATATGGTATCTGTTTATATGTAAACTGATAGCCATGTTAACAGATTTTTTTTTTTTTTTTTCCCTTGTATTAGTTGCCAGTTAGTGTAAAACTAAGAAACGGAGAAACATCTCATTATCTATGAGAGCAAGTATTTAATATTTGTTTAAATTGCTCTTGGCGTGCTAACTTCCAGTGCATCCTGCTGGCTCTTAATCTGCCTGTTCTACTTTACAAAATTCAATTATAGTAATAAGCAATAACTTCAAGAGACATAAAGCATGGAAGAGTATGTAGTATTTTGTCCTTTTGGCCACTGCCTATTTTATTGAAGTTCCTGAAAAAAAAAAACCAACAGGCTTCTTATGAAACTTTAAAACTTTGTACTTCTCAGACCTACCAAAAAGGTGGTAACTTTTAAAATTCATATATAAAATAACCATGTTTGATGTTATTTTACATTTTATTATGGTTTATTGCATTAGCCATAATAGTTCTGCTGTATAACAAACCATTATTTTCCACTTGTTTTCATTCATTTTGAGAAGCCACAAATATGCAGAGTCCGCTTTGAGTAGTAACATCCAAAATCAAGAACATCTGAGAGCCCAAGGGGCTTTTCATAACAGGTTCTCTAGGGGAAGATTTTGAATTTTTCCCCACTGTTTCTTCTACCTTTTCCCCCTGCCCCCCCTTTTTTTTCCTTGCCAAGTTTGCAATTGATTTCTTCATCTCCCAAAAATCTTCACAGTACAGCAATTTCCTTTTGGTCAAGAAAATTACTTTTGGAAACTGACAGTAAAACTTAAATTTGTCTGCTTAGTGTAACATAAACGTATTCTTTTTTTCAGCCATAGGTACATTCTTCTGTCCTAAAACAGTCAATTATTGTTCAATTAAGTAACACCAAAATATCACTTTAAGGCTGAATTTTTGAAGGGAGCCAAATGAAATTAGGCAGGTAGCGTAAAAGGGGATTCTGATGGGGTTCCTTATTGTTTTAAACCCACTGAATGAGACTTAACTCTTACATATTTGTTTATACCAGATTAATTTATTTTAAATTACTAAGATGTTTGGGGAAATAATTAGAAATAAGTTTCAATGTGGTGGTGGAAAACTGCTGTAACTTTCAGTACCACTAGGATTACTAAAATTTATAATCTGCATCCTGTAAAGGCAGAGGCCTTCCATTACAACCGGCAAGAAGTTTGGAAGGGTGACTGGCAAGGGTTTCAGGGGTAACTCAAGGCTCCAGACAATAAATTTCAAGGAGTGTGTTATATTTTAATTCCTGCTTCCTGTGAGAGTACTTCTACAATTTTTGAAGCTGGGTATCTGAAAAGCAAGAAAATCTGCTCTGGATGTTGGAAGCAGAACGTGTGAATCTTCCGTTTTTTGCCTATAGTTTTATAGTTTTCCACCAAAATGCTGAAACTCATGAGTGTGTGTATTTCTGGTATGCTAGCTGATCTACAGATTTTTTTTTTTTTTTTAAATTTACATTATTTTAGATTTATCCGAGTGAAGAGTCTAACTTGTACAAAGGAGTGCAGTTCTCTGAAAATGACATACACCATTATGTCAGTCAAGTCCTGGTATTCTGGTATTTTCTCCTAACGTGGTACTTGGCTGGATAGTAATCAGGTTTCTTTGAAAGCAGGTGGTGGTTGTCCCTGTCAGATTTGCTTCTTTAAAAATAATTGTTTTTCTTGCCAAGAGGTTGACTATTGCTTTACCTGTTTGGCATATGGGAAGGCAAAAGCATTTTTTGGCATGAAAAATGGCATGGCATTGGATATGGAGGTTCATATTCAATGAAAAGCAGAATGAGAAGGCAGAAGGCTAGGGCAGAGAACGGTTATCTAAGGAAACAACAGCTTAAACGTTTTCAGCAATGGAAATGGCTCAAGGTTAGACATGGAAAGCCTGCTTGGGCATACCTTGTGGATGTCTTGTACGCCAGAATTTTTAGAGAAATTGAGTTCTTTCAGGTATCTGCTTATTTAAAGCATTCTTAACACCATCTCTTTCTCACATATTTCTTACAACAACTCAACTTCAGGGTAGCTTTTGAACATGCCTAATGGTATAATCTCATTTCTGAATGGTGTGGTATCTCTGAAAGTGAGATTCTGTGTGATCTAGAAGCTGAAGTCTCATGGGAAGTGGGCGTTGGGCTCCTAAACGGTGTAGATGCTCAATACAGAGTGGATAATCTAGTGAATTCTTAAAATCAAAATCTGGGTCAGTCTATGAGCATTTTGACAAATTGTCAAATGTGACTAATCATTTTGTTAAACTTCTGGATATTCCTGGTGAAGTACCTGTATCCTTGATCCACATTATGGTAACCTAAACGTTCAGTTTGGTGCCTAACCTTGTCTGACCTAGTGTGCTTTAGAAATGCAGCAAATAGAACAAAAAAGCTCTGGGTATTTTAAAAAAAGTTTGTGCTTTAATGAAAGAGGTTGACAGTCATTGATGAATTGCATAATTCTTGCTATTCTTACTGCAAATGGTTTTGAAGCTTGAGTTACAAGAATAATGTGACTTTATATATGGATTTCCACTGCAGTGCTGATGTATGTCAGCTGGTGGTACTGGGGAAAACTTGGAAATGTGATAATATCTCTTCTACATAAGTGTCAATAATATGGAAGGCCTAATGCATTCTCAAAATTATCATTACAATCACAAAACCAGAAGACACATGTATTTGATTTCTTTATTTCTGTCGTTAAACCACATCCATAGCATTTATGCCCGACAGAAGGGTTTTGAGTAACAGGGTTGGAGGTCCTGCTTCGGGATCATCAAATGAATTCCAAAATGCCTCTCAGCTATGTCTAGATGATTTTTAGAAGGTGAAGTTTGGTTCACTCTGGGAAAAATAGCATTTGTAATCTGGCACAGACCTCATTAAGGATTAACTACTACACTTGCTTTTATTTTATTAATGACATACAGCATCCTATAGTTGAATGCCTATGAGATACGCAATACCATTTCCTCTTTTTCTCCTGTATAAATATGATGGTCCCTTTAAAGATTTTACAGGTTCACAAGTGTGCATTTTTGGTTGAAAATGTTTCTGACAAGCTTGGCAGCTTATTGCGCTTATATTTCACTTCCGACTTCTATTGTCTTTACCAAGAACAAGAAGGTATTGCACCCCTCAAGGGTCTTGGTGGACTCTGACTTTAATATCTTCAAAGAAGGATGGACAGGTTGAGCTTAATTAGAAACATGTGTGTCTAATTAAAGGGTAAATTTAGAATCGCAGGTTTTAAGAACTGGCATTAGAAACAAGAGTCATGATACCAAGAAATCTTTTTCGTGTAAATGGGAGCATTGAACAGAAGCTATAGTATATCTGAGAAGCCTAATGCACTATTCTGTTAAGCAATTGTTTAATACTCTCGGGTAAATAGGTTTTTTTAATATGTGTCATTACTTTTTTTTTTTTTTTTTTTTTTCCCCTCCAAGAAAAATTCCAAAGCATGCATTTCTGGTCAACTTACGGAGGTTCGTTAACCTCTGAGTGTTTCCACTGGGATGTTGTGCACTTAATTCTCAGTGCTGACTGTCATAATGAGCACTCAAAGGATGGATAATACTCCTCATTTCAGAAGGAAACACACATTCCCTTATAGTCTGTGTTACCTTATGTAGCGTAGATCTGTGCAGCAATTACTTTATGTGGATGAAATGCAAAGGTATGGTGTAAAACTTAACCTTTACATCTCTTCTTTGCCTTTTCGAGGTGGAGTTTTGATCAGTTGTCTTAAATGTTCCCTCTCTGTAAGTACCTTTTAATTGAAAGCAGCCAAGAGTAATCAGCTTTATAATTCTTACTTTTCTATCTCTAAGTCTAGGAGGTGCAGTGCACGTATAGGTCTTGCTGTCCTTGCCCCCCCTCCCTCCCTCCCTCCAGCCCCCTGCCCTGGTCTTTTTGAAGAGATGTGAATTTCTGGTAGTGAGTAATAAATATTTCTTCTATTTCCTGTATATTAGTATAAAAAGACTTAAACTGAGCAGAGAAGACACCTGTTTTTGAGTGGTAAAAACAAAATTCTAGACTTGGATCATGTTTTATTCCTTCAGTTTAGTTTAGAATGGCTAAAACTTTGCACAGTTAGATTAAGTAAAGCAATTTAGTTGCATTTCCAAAGAAAGTTGTGGGTGTTTTGTTTTTTAGCAAGTGCAACATTAGTATTTGAAGAATATGCTATGACACTTAATGCCAGCTAAGTGCCACATGAACTTGACCTGCTTTTAGGACTTTGGGACATCTTGGATTTTTGAGATCTGGCATCTCTGTCTGACCTCCTGAACATGCTGGTGTCATCTCATTGGAAAGCATGCTGGCCTGTGTCGCTTCAGAGAACCTGATTTTCCTGTTTGTGTGTGAAATACCTAAATATATTTGCTCAAACCAGAACTGGCCGGTGAGAGGGAACAGGGGTTTCCTCTATAACATTGCTCTGCCCATTGGAGTCCTTAGGCTGCCATTGCTGATGGATCGCTCTGTCTGAGACTCTCTCAGCATGGTCTTGCCTCTAAAAATATCCAGCAAGGAGCTACTTGGCTTTTGATCAGTGGTGATGACAATATTTCAGGTCCCCAAATCACAGATTGCTGGTGATCTATTGACAGAACAGACTTGGAGCAATGATGTTTGTCAAGGAGCCAAAGACTCTGCAGTATAAATTGCTTTTGTGTTGTGGTTTTTTTGTTTGTTTGTTTTTTTGTTTTTTTTTACTGTGTGTCTAGTGTCCAAAGCAGAGAAAGAGATCTGAGATACTCTTAATAGCAAAAACGGCTGGGGGAGGAAGGTGGGGACAGGCTGGAAGGCGCAATTGCTGTATTGTCAATGAATAGGAAAGATGCTAATTCAATCTTTTAACATAGGTAGTTGAGCCAGTCTGATGATTTCTAGTAAATATTTTTAGAAACACATTTTCGGGAGTGTTTCATTTACAGAAGTATACCAGTTCTAACAGGATATCTTGCACAGATACAATAAGCAAACTACAGTTTGAACATGTTTAAGAAATGCATGCATGCATATATTCTACTCGTATGCTATAAGCAGGTATGGAATTAGCTGCACCTGTGTCAAATGTTAAAATTTCTCTCTTACATGAGTGTTACATAACTTGTATATCAAGCTCAAACGCAATGTAATTTTGTATTTTCCCCCAGGCAAAACCCAGTTGTACTCTTGTTGAATGTGGTAACAGAAATCCTACTGATTAAATGGGATACCTGTGCTTTACAAGATGTACCTTAGTAAAAATATTTTTTCTCTTTATTCAACTTTCTTTCACTTCACTCTTCAGTAATTCCACAATGTAATGTATGTCATGACACAGTTGTGGTTTTTCGTTTTTGTTTTGGTTTTTTTGTTTGTTTGTTGTTTTTTTTTTGTTTGTCTTTTTAAAGAAAATTACAGGTATTACAGTGTTATAAAACAGGCAGGATGAGTAATCTCAATACTAGTTTATAATTTTTATACTTTAGAACTCGTAAGATTTGCCATACTGGGTTTAATGATTATTTTCCAGATTTGATCAATATATGAGTTCCAGGTGGGGTAAAACCTGGTGGAGGAGTGGGAAAGAGAAGGAAAAAATCAGAATGATAGTTTGTTTAGCTAGCTTACCTTACAGACATATCCTTCCTGACCTGTAGAACAGTATAGTTCTGGAAGTATAAGGTTTGTTTACCTGATACTGTAGTATGCTTGTCAATAAATGGTATTGTTCTCTAGAAAGTTGTATAGACCTCTAAAACAAGTAACTAAGTTTGTGGAAATATGTGTTCTTGGGAATGAAGGAATTATTTCTCCCCCTTCTGCTGTTTTTAAATTCACTTATTCATGATGTATTTAGTATGCCTCTGGTAAAATACCAGGACTGTAGTACAGAAGCAAGGACTCCTGATTTTTGAAGGGCTTAATATTCTTATCGTAACATTTAAGAATCCATGTTTTTCAAATACTTTTCTAATAAATGTTTATTTAAACGTGGTCTTTTGGTTCTACTTCGGATTTAATAACTACATAGCATCGGCAGGTGGCCAAAAATGTTTTTTTTGTCACATGGTTTTATTTAGGAGTATCTAATTTGTAGTGCTATGCAATGTAGTCCTATTTTTTGCTTAACAACAGAGAATGAGTGGTTGGTATGAAAAAGCTGAGTTGGCCAGGAGGAATGGGACAAGTGGAAAAGTGAAGTAGTCCCTAAAACTGAAATCAGAGGGAGAATGGGAAGGAAAAGAGTGATTGCTCTTGAGGTTACAAAGTTAAAAGTATTTCCCTAACTCTTCTAGCTGTTGATCGACTTTCTGAAATGCATTAGTTCTACACAGTGGTCTGTAAGGATCCGGGTGAATCCTCTTGAACTGTTTGTCTCTAGAGAAGTAGGTGCCAGGTTTCCTCCCCTGCGCACATTCAAGGTGATACTGGTTTGTGCTCATCTTTCACGCTTACCTACCTATCCAGCAAAACCATGTGCTGGTAAGTGTCTTGTACGTGTTAGGATGCTGTCATCCTATGAAGAAGCTGTGTTGGTGTTTACACTGAAGACAGGGTTAATGAGTTTGATGTTTTAATGATGTGGTTTAGCCTTCAGGTCTGGAGTAAGCTATTGGGCTATAGGTTCAACTTTTTCTATTCATCTGAGGATAGAAATGCAAGCTTTGGATACTGAGGACACATTTAGACATACCCATTTTTCTGTGTGTTTGTTGAATGCACATATAATATGTGGGATATTGTTATTTGAATAAAAGTTGTAAAATAAAAATGAGAGAGAATTTGAACTCTGTAAATTTCCCTTCTTATTTCTAGGAAGTATGGTAGCGACCTGAAACTCAGGTTAGATAAGTTCTTTTTTAAAGCAAAAATACTTGTTTTCTTACAGTGAAACAATAAAACTACAGTACTTAATAACAGTTACAGTATGACTAAATTAAGTAGGTGGTGTAAGAGAGAGGGACATACTTCGGGGTCTGTATCAAGGTGAAAAAACATATGTAAAGGTAGAAATGTCTACGTAGAAGTGTGGTATGGGCTTTCGGTGGCTGCTCCCATTCAGAAGGGAAATCAGCTTCAGCAGTAAGTGGTAGCTACAGCACCTCAGGTTGCCTGTGTAATTCATCAAGAACCTAGCCTGTTGGAATGGTATGAGTTGAGACGTATGTTTGGTTTTGGATCAGCTAAGGGAGGCAACATGACTGCGATAAATCCTCTACTACTTCAATGGAGTTTGAGGATAGCTAAAATAATTTTAGTTTTGTATTCCATTCCCTTCAATGTGCAACTTACAGTAGTTTATGTGAAAGGGTTAGAGACTTGTGATTTATTTCATAATACCAGGTTTTAGATATAAAGTGTATTTCTGAAGCACAGCTATATATCTGCATTTCACAGGAACAGTCAGAGAAAGGAAGACCAGCACAAAGCTTTTTCTGCTTTGCACATGAATCGTTTCAGACCTTCTTCAAAAAGGTGACTTGCCCTGCTGAATGAATTTATAGAACATTGTGTAATGTCTCTGATGTTTTAATCTAAATCTTTTTCATATACATGTAGAAAAGAAGAATAAAAAGGGGATGGCAATTTAAGGTCTGAACATTTCTACATACAAAACTTTTGAAATTTGAATATATATGCAGAGTTTTTAATAATACCTAAATATGACATTCAAATATTACCCAAAACATAACAGACGTATAAAGCAGTGCTGCCTCTCTCTCTCTTAATTATTTATTTCTGTCAGGCAGGCTCCTCTTTTGTAAAGACTTTTTGTTTGCTTGTCTTGAGACAGTCATTAATGGCTTAAATAGAATCTCATGGAAGTTTTTGTTGCCTTTTGAATGCTGTTTATTGCATTTTTTAAAAATTATTTTAAACGTCTGGGATCTTTCCTGCTCTCTGACAGAATGTGAGTGCTATCACTTCTTAACAAGTGTGCATGCATTATATATTGCATTCCTCTGCAGTTGATGATACTACTTCTATAGCTGAAATAATTTTATGGTGCAAAAAGGTGTTGTCAAGGGGCTGAAGCTGCTACTGCTAGATGCAGGCTAACTTGTGGTGGAAGCCCCAGGAACTACTTCAGTTGTCCTGTTTGCAGCTCTCATTTCAAACTTTCTTATTGTTCTACTGATATGAAACCAAACTTCTCAACGTTGAGTGGAAGTGTATCCACTTCCTATTGATACTGAATTTCAGTGGGCTAATTTTGTTATGAAACCGGGCCTCAGACCTAAGTTACAACAGGAGCTTGAAGCTAGTTGTAAATATCCCAGCGTTTCCCACCTTGAAATATGAGGGAGCTCAACACCTCTGAGTTAATCTGTGACCTTTTACAAGCAGTAACAAAGACAAGACCACAGTCAGGACTACGCTTCAGCACTCTCTGCCGATGCTGAGTGGCGTATAACCAACTCCCTCCCAGGGCGTGTTTAGAAAATCGTGTGCTGTAGATTCATTAACTGTACCATATATGAAAGACCATATGCAAGAATGCAGATGGAGTAACAGACTGTAATGTTAATTTATCAATCATCTAAGTAATCAAACATAGCAGTGGCTCTTTATTTTGTACTACATTAGTGTGTTGACAACTGAACCTAGATCACGACCCTGTTGAAGCAGTGCTGTTCAAAACATACTCACAGATGGTCCTTGTGCTGAAAAGTTCAAAAACCTAGCTAATGCAAGTGCTGAAGGGAAAACAAGTCTAGAGAGGTTAAAAACAGGTCAGGTACAAGCATGAAAATAGGATCCTGGTTGCTTATGTACTCTGTCTCCTAGAACATGTAGCCCTTTCCATGTTGCTTAAGCAAATGCTTGTCTCTTGTTATACTGCCTCCAGTGCATGGATGGCATAAAACTAACTTTTGCTTGACTTCATATGATGTTTTCCCAAGCAGGTAACAACATGTTTTATGAGATGCAAGAGGCTTTTTTCCGAAACAGAAAATGCCATTACTGAGCTTGTGTCTCTTCTTTAAAAAAAAGAAAATAAGTAAAAAGGGAGTCATTTGGAGGGGAAAAAAGAAGGGAGGGAAAAGGTGAACTATACTAGGTCCCTTCTCCATGAAAAGTTTAAAGAACAAAACCAGAACTTACTTTTGCAAGAATAATGAAGCAGTACAAAGTATCAGTGAATACCCTGCTGCTGGTCCCTTACTGCAGCGTCAGTACTGCTGTATTAACACAGAGTGTATAAGGAACGGTATTAACCTCATTTGTGAGCAAGAGTCTGTTGCAGTTGTTTCATCATATACTAAAAGAGAGAGCTGGACAGACAGCTTCTGTTCAAGCCTTGTTGTGGTACTAGTAACAATTTCTTTCCAATCCGTTCCTTTTTTATTTCAAGCAAAAAGAAGCATACAGTCTCAGAGCAGGAAGATGAAGGACAAATATTTGAATTTCCTCTATCCATAGGTTGTCTTCTTCAAATAGGGGTCAAGTTGATGTTGAAGTCATTAAAGATTCCTTCAGCAAAATAATTAGCATAGGTAAGCCCTAGAATATTTGGATGATCTCTCAGCAATTTTCTCTCACTTTCACAAAACATTAAACACTATTCTGATTTTTGTTTGTCTTAAAAATATCTCAGAGCTCTTAAGATGATTTCTCAAAAGTGGTCTTTTTTGACATCATTTTTCTTGACATTCATTTTGTAAGGAGAAACAAACAAACAAAACACAAAAGAAACAAAAAGGAAACAAAAGAGGAAAGGGGCCAAGGTGGCTGAACACCCTAGGCTTTGACTCAGTGGATCGGAAGGTAAGCATAGACTTTTCTTTGCACTTTGTATAATTAGGTAGAAGTTGCCTTTGTCACTTCGTGTGTTTAAAAAGAAGTATCTCAACAAATATAGGCGATAACTTCGGTGGCAAGAATGCAGAATGATGTTTTTGGCCATATTATGGATTGTATTTATTGTTCTGGAATAATTTACAGGTAGTAATGTAATACACAGTCAAAAATACATATAGTGCAATATTAAAAATAGGTTTGCTGAGCAAAGTTATTTTAATTTATTGGAGAAATCAGATTTTCACAACTCTGATCCATTTATATAGTTGTAGGCAGCCTTGATAGTATGGTCTATTGAAATGTACAGTGAATTTTAGAACATCTGCCTTCTAATTATTCTAAATATCACTATCCTAAATGCGTGTACATAAGGTGATTACTCCTTATGTTTTTATACATTTCTATTCTAGGAGCTGCTCGAAGCATGTCTTTGTTTTTCTTATCCATTGTTCGTCTAGGTTGTCAGATTACAATCAGCAAGACTTTTGTGTAGTTGACAAACCACTTACACCTCAAAAGGGTAAATACAATGTGAATGACAATGATATTTCCTACAGATATAATCTGAAGAGAAATTTCATTTTAAAAGCCATAGTTTCTAGGAGATAAGTTTGTTTACCAGTATGTGTGGATATAGCAGAGTACATTATCTCCTTTATCCATGGTAGAGATAATTTTTTACTGTGTCCTCAGAGGATGGATAGACTTTGAATCTTTTTTATTTTCTTTTTTTTTTTTTTTTTTTTGCCACCTTCTTCCAATAGACTGTGCCACAGTTGAGCACCCTTCCCTGACATTACTCAGTCTCCTGCTCTCATGAGCTTTGCTCTAGGCTTCATTACCTGTGTTTTCAGCTACTAGCTGACTTGTTTTGGATACTGCTTTTCGCTGAGTTAAGGCACAGGCTGTTGTTAATGACAGAAAACCAGACCTTACTCCTCATGGCCATGGTAACACAAAATTCTGTGGCATCTCATTATCGGTCTGTGACTATCAAGCTGTCTCAGGATGGTTCCAGTAGGTCTTTTCCTTTTATTCTGGTGTGGACTCTGTTACAGATGCAAGAATATATCTATCTGATTAAATGCTAGTGAACAGCTGACTTGGGCTTCAGAATTAGCTTGTAGGCAACAGTATATTTGCTCACTGAAGAGTGGAGGAGTTTGTACTGATCTGCTTTATCATGGCATCTGCCCGTCACCTACATTAAAAATTCTACTTTTGTATTAGTTGTAGGAGATTTAAAGTCTCTAATAATTGTCTTTGAAAGGTCATGGTGATCAGGGGAGGTTCCTGAGGACTGGAGGAAAGTGAACGTCATTCCTGCCTTCAAGAAGGATTATCTGGGGAACTACAGGCCAGTCAGTCTCACCTCAGTCCCTGGGAAGGTGATGGAGCAAATCCTCCTGGAAATAATTTCCAAACATATGAAGGACAAGAAGGTGATTGGGAGTAGTCAGCATCTATTTATGAAGAAGACATGCTTGACCAGCCTGACTGATAGTCTTCTACGATGAGATGACTATGGTGGATGAAGGGAGAGCAGTGAGTGTCATTTATTATGACTTTATGGAGACTTTTAACAGTCTCCCATAACATCCTCATCGACAAGCTCTTGAAGTACAGATGAGGTAAATGGACAGTGACATGGACTGAAAACTGGCTGAACTACTGGGCTCAAAGGGTTATGGTCAGCAGCATGAAGTACAGCTGGAGGCCAGCCACTAATGGTGTACCCCAGGGATTGATACAGTGTCCTATACTGTTTAACATCTTTGTTCGTGATCTGGGTGATGGGACAGGGTTACACTCAGCAAGTTTGCAGATGATACAAAACTGTGAGGAGTGGTTGATACGCCAGATTGTGCTGCCATTCAGAGAGATGTTAACAGGTTGGAGAAAAGAGCCGACAAGAACCTTGCGAAGTTCAATGAAGGCAAAATGCCAAGTTCTGCACCTGGGTTGGAATAATCTCGTGCACCAGTACATGCTGGGGCCAACTGGCTGGAAAGCAGCTTTGCAGAGAAGGATCTGGGGTTCCTGGTGGACAAGTTGAACATGAGCCAGCAGCGTGCTCTCATGGCAAAGGTGGCCAAACAAGCCTCCTGGGCTGCATTAGGAAAAGCGTCACCATGAAGTAGAGGGAAGTGACTCCTCCCTTCTACACAGCACTGATGAGGCCACATCTGGAGAGCTGTGCAGAGTTCTGCTGCATTTCTAGGTAATTCACAACTGTTCTTTGACTTCTGCTTTGGCATCTGCATTGTCTCAAAGAAATTCAGATATTAGTGGGCTGTAGTATCAGTTTAACTGTTACTTAATGTTGAATGAGGAACAAGGCTTCAGACTGGGAACGGAAGCTGTCTGAGACCAGGCAAGACTCTTGGGTATGGGCCTGATGTGTTCCCACTGACACTTGCTTTTAACCCAGTAAGCAACTGGTTTCTCTGGAAATGGGAGTCTGTGTGTGGTCTTCACATTGAACATTGGATATGTTAATCATCCCAAAGATGTCAGTTGCATTGTGGCTTGTCCAGTGTGCAGGAGAAGTTTCTTGGCAGGCGGGTGGCAAATGAGTGTTCTGATGCTGCCTGGGAACTTAGATAGAACAGGATGTAGAGGAGCTCAAAGCTTTGCAAGGTTTCTTGTAGGGCCCGTATGCCTGCAGTAAGGGTGTCTGTGTAGCACTATTTGGCCTTGCCTGAGACCAACTCTTCTACATTCAACACTTAGTCTCCTGAAATTCAAAATTCACAGTAGCTAGAGCTGGATCCCTGAGGAGCCATCATCAAGATATTTCAAGAGTCTCATTACAGTTTTCTCCGAAGCAGGCGCTGTATGATTTTTGTTAGCAATTGGTCTTCATTTCACCAGTCACTGATATGGCAGTCTACTTCGAATAAAGTGATGTGTATGACTCAAATTACTCTGATACTGGAACTGGAGAAGTATATGTAGCATGCTCCCGTTTTTCTGTTGCTCCTGGGATACCCTGGACACTCTGATCCATGTGGGTTTTATTTGCTTTCTCAACAAAAACAAGGAGAGAGATTTGCAACAAAAGACCAGCAGTCTTGGAGTCAGAAAGCTTTGGACTAATGGCTGGCAATTTCAAACTACCCTAAAAATAAACACTTCACAGTTGGAATTTACATTTTTCGTGATATTATTGATGTTAGCAAATGCCTCATTAATATTCAGATTGTAAAATGTTTTTTTCATTTTTTTCTTTCATAATGAAGCATCTTAAATGAGCTATTGTTTCCTGCTTTGGTTGGAGGAAGTCGCTTAGATCTGTACAACTACTTGAAAGACTCTGTATTTTTAGACTTATAGGGTGATGATAGCCGAAAATTAATGCTTAATGTTTGAGCACATTTGCCTTGAACCTGGAGAGCATGATCTACTGACATCTGAACAGGTAGTTCTTGATTATATAATATAGGAAGTTGCATCCTTACACCAACTTGATCAAAAAGTGAGAAGGCATACAGGAGTTTTGTAGTAGAAAGTCTTGTCCCCTTCAAACTTTGTATGGGCAGGGCTTGGGGGGAAGGGAGAAGAAGTGGCTGGACAAATGACCACAGATTGGATAATTAACACTGCTTTTATTCGGAGAACATGAATAAAATTTAAATTCCACTTTATAAAAAACAAAATCTGTGTGACACTAAAGGTTAGGAATATTGTTTTACAGTGTTGCGTAGATGAGTGATCTATTATTTTGCTGTCTTTGGGTTTGGTTTATTTTCTCATAAACTAAGTGAAACATTAAATTTTATAAAGCTGTAGAGTTATGTGGTGGAAATTCTATTTCCTTGTCTTTTAACAGGGTGGTATTAATTGTGATGTGTTTTTCTAGTTTTTATTCCTATAGACCCAGAAGTCCGGCGCTAATTGAATGAGATGACCAATCTGATCACACAGAATGAAACCAGAATTGATCCTCTAATGTATTGTTTTTGCATTCTCGCATGAACCTTTTTGTACCAGTCTGCATTGGTTACAGGCTAGAATTCTGGATCGTAAGCTCTCCCAAATTTTGTGATAATTATAATTATCCATCTTCTGAGTTGTTTCTCTGTGGGAGCAAAACCTCTAGAGGGTGCCAAAAAACTGGTTTTGATTAAAGAAGCGGTTAGGTCCTGTACTGCTAATGTCAGAAGTGCAGGTCAAAGTTCAGTTCCTGAAAGCTCTTCCTGCTCTTGGTAATTCAGGTGCCTTAGAAATGCCTGCTCCTTTTGTCTCTGAAGTCTTTCTACTCTATGATGATAGACTTTTTTTGTAGTTTTTTTTTTTTTTTTTTTTTTTAATACTAGGCACAAACTGTATGATTGACAGGGCTGGTTTGGGATTTTTTTTTCTAAACATACTTTATGCATAATTTCCCCAAACGAGAAGAATACATGATGTTTCTAATGTCACACAGAGCAATACACTAAGATACATACTGTTTCTTTGACCAAAGCTTCCTATAACAGCAGGGTCTACAAATTATAGATTTTCCCATTCCTTTGTAACTCCTAATCTTATCCAACATTGTGCCCTTCGCTGTTGCCAGGTGTTCAAAAGCCCCAGCTAGCTTTAGGCAGACACTGCATTTAAAACAGAAAAAGGGAGGGAGGGAGGGGAGTTGTTCAATAGTGGAGACAGGTCCAGGGTGGAAGCTCCAGGAACAGGTCCTCTAAATAGTTACTTCTAATGCACTTCTTGACATGTAACCACATTTCAAGAGAAACTAGACCAGAATTTTTTTAAGAAACACTGATTAATACCCGTTAAACATGTACAACATGAGAAGATATTGCTAGCTGGACTATTTATCAAGCAGTGTCACTGCCAATCAGCTGCAGCTAGTGGTGAAGAGGACACTATCAGGAGCACTAGGTTTAGAGGGCTAGTAATTGCTCCTGCTGCACCTTGTCAGAGGACAAAATTTGCTTTGTTGCTTGTCTTTCTTCATATAGGTGTGCCAAAAATACCTGGATATGTTCATGTATTTATAGTTTGAAATATTCCTAGGAATTATTCTCCACTGCAGCCTTGCACACAACCTCAACAGACTTAAAGTGGTTGTAGACAGTAATGATGTGTCTTTAAAAATAAGGTGGTATATCAAAGTTGGAGTCATCAACACAGATTAAAAATTGGGAAGGAAGGTTCTTAGGGGTTTTGTAGGTATTTGGAAGCTTCTGCTATAACATGTAATTGTTTGGGGGTTTTGTATATGACCTAGGACTGTTCCGCCCCCTCCCCGGCAAGGTATGGGAATTCTTCGTATCTTTATATTCTGGTCAACACAATCAAATCCTGTTCATATTTACTCTCAAAATTCTGTTGATATCAGTGGGACTATTTACATGAGTAAAACCAGTGGGATTTGCCCCAAATTATATAATTGCCTAATGAATTTAATAATTTATATGTATTAACAGAGCATTTATAGTGGTTCATGATCAAGATCAATATTTAGTCTGTAGAAATTGTATTGTGTATAAATTAATTATATGACCTGCCTAAAGAGGGCTTTAAGAACATTGCAAAATTAAGTGCCTGAAAAAAACTTGTCTAAAAAAAAGTTAGTATATACTCTTAACTGGTGATGTGCATTGTGAATAGAGTGCTGGGGAAACATGGTGAAAATGGTAAGAGAAGGCTAGCTAATAAGAAAAGGTTGTCCTAGTAAATATAGACTTGTTGATATGGCAAGACTAATGGGATCAATTGGTTTTACAAAAAAGTTAAGATAGTTTTATTTATACAACTAGTTCTGAGAGTGCAGAGAAAATCTGATGTCATTTCTAGGAAAGAGCAAAAGCTTGGAGACTAGGAAGAAGGGAGGAGGGATGAATCTGTTCCAAACAAAATCATATGGTATGCATTGGATTAAAAACTAGTTGAATGATCTCAAGTAACTGTGAGTTTAAGGATCCTTACTGTTCAGTGCAATCAGCTGAGACACTGCAGGTGTATTGAGAAGGGTCTTACTGGAGTGAATCATGATCTAGAAAACACACCTGCAGAAGATGATAAAGAAGCTTAAGCTATCTTCTTTTGCCAGCTGAAGGGGGTAAATTGATTGCAGTCTGCTAGTACCTCACAGGGAAGTGATTTCTGATGGAGGGCTTTTTAATTTTGTAGCAAATAAAACAATGAGAATCGGAGTTGGTGGCTAAGATGAAACAGATTGATTTTTAGAAATGAGTTTAGACTTTTAATACTGGTTGTAGTTCATCATGGAAATAAAACTATCAAATGGCAGTAATCTTCATATATTTACTTGAAGGCTATGTATGTATTTAAAATACATAAATAGATTGGTAAACTTTTCCACTGTGGCTATCAGATCAAATGATAGTATTTTGTGGCCTTACATCCAGTAATTCATTACCGAACTGATGCATTTCAGAGGTTACTATTTGAATTTTTCTCAGTTGCTCACTAGTGTTTAGGTACTAGTCGTATATTCTGTCCTTTCTTTTAATGTAGCACTTGAAGCTAATTTATTTCTACTTATATTACCACTGGTTACATTATTGATGTTATTACTTATATTATCACTGGTTCTGGGATGATTCCAAGAGAATCATGTATTTATAGATACAGTAAACACTTTTAATTTCTTGATGCTGGAATGTAAAAAACTCATCGAATTTAAAATCATGAACAGAATTTCATGTGCAGTCCCAAAGACCTGGTTCTTTCTCCATCCAAAATTCAAGAACTGTATGAATTCCATCTTGCTTCTAAATATTCCCCACAACTAGCACCAGAAGGCAAACCATAGCATTTCATTGCCTTTTCTGGTTATTACTGTTTTTACTTCTGTCCACTTAAGGGTGTAATGGAGAGTTTGGATTAAAAAGCATCCTCGCTAATATACAATAAAAGGTACCAGAAGTACGCTTTGGATGATATGCTGTTTTGGTCTTTCGTTAGTCTATTTGTTTTGAGATCTGTCTTAGAATACTAATGGTCATAGATGTCTGTTCCAAATTTTAGCTAATATGCTTATTACTTAAAGAAGACTAAAGCATAACTGGTAACGAAACTTGCTGAAGTTGGAGTTAGTTTTTTTTCTCTACTGGAGTTGTTCACTAGGCTACAGAAGTGAATTTGTTCATAGTGTGTGTATGATGTCACCAAATAAGACTCAGAACACAGGAAGACAGAACTTGGTGTCAAACTATGGTTTCCTTCTGTAATGAATGTTTGTGATGACTTTCTAAAATAATTCAACTACTTCAGTGAGGTAGCCCTAAAATGTTGCCATTGTGTTGAGATACCAGTGCAAGAACCTCTGCACCTTAGGATAAGGATTACGCTATATAAAGCTTTCCTGTCACAATAACTTCAGAACTTGTTTCTAAACCTGGGTTTACAATCAATAAGGGCTCAGTAAGTATTTTGGTACTTGGCCATACCTGAATATCCAAATACTTAAAATGATACATGCCACTTAGTTTCTTAATAATAATATAAACAACTGATGTTATGAGGCTTAAGCTCTTCCATGCATCAGTACAATATAGGCTTGGACAACTGTGTAGAACATGGGTTTCAAGCAGCTTTAAAGTGTGGTGATACGTAGTTTTGCAATTTAAAAGTAAGCATGTCTCTTCTGCAGCTACAACCACTTATCTGACTGGCACTTCTGAAGCTTAATTTAGGCTTCTCAGGTGTGCTAATTAAACTTCATTAATTTTAAATGTCTTAACTATGTTATGAAGAGCAAGAGAGCAGTGGATGTTGTCTACCTTGACTTCAGCAAAGCTTTTGACACTCCCTCCCACAACATCCTCGTAGGTGAGCTCAGGAAATGTGGGTTAGATGAGGGGACAGTGAGATGGATTGAGAACTTGCTGAATGGCAGAGCTCAGAGGGTTGTGATCAGGGGCGCAGAGTCTAGTTGGAGGCCTGTAGCTAGCGGTTTTCCCCAGGGGTCAGTACCTGCTCCAGTCTTGTTCAGATTATTCATCAGTGACCTGCATGAAGGGACAGAGTGTACCCTCAGCAAGTTTGCTGATGATGCAAAACTGGGAGGAGTGGCTGATACACCAGAAGGCTGGGCTGCCACTCAGTGAGACCTGGACAGGCTAGGGAGTTGGGCGGAGAGGAACCTAATGAAGTTCAACAAAGGCAAGCGTAGGATCCTGCACCTAGGGAGGAATAACCCCATATACCAGTACAAGTTTGAGGTTGACCTGCTGGAAAGCAGCTCTGCGGAGAAGGACCTGGGAGTCCTGGTGGACAACAAGTTAACCATGAGCCAGCAATGTGCCCTTGCGGCCAAGAAGGCCAATGGTATCCTGGGGTGCATTAGGAAGAGTGTGGCCAGCAGGTCGAGGGAGGTTATCCTCCCCCTCTACTCTGCCCTGGTGAAGCCACATCTGGAGTACTGTGTCCATTTCTGGGCTCCCCAGTTCAAGAAAGACGAGGAGCTACTGGAGAGAGTCCAGCGGAGGGCTGTGGAGGTGATTAGGGGACTGGAGCATCTCTCTTATGAGGAAAGGCTTGGAGAGTTGGGTCTGTTTAGCCTGGAGAAGAGGAGACTGAGAGGAGATCTTACCAATGCTTAGAAATATCTTAAGGGCAGGTGTCAGGAGGATGGGCACTCTTTTCAGTGGTGCCCAGCGACAGGATGAGGGACAACAGGCACAAACTGAAGTTCCATCTGAATATGAGGAAAAACTTCTTTACTTTGAGGTGACAGAGCACTGGAACAGGCTACCCAGGGAGGTTGTAGAGCCACCTTCTCTGGAGATATTCAAAACCTGATCCTCTTGCAACCTGCTCTAGCTGAACCTGCTTTAGCAGGGGGGTTGGACTAGATGATCCATAGAGGTCCCTTCCAACCCCAGCCATTCTGTGATTCTGTGTTTTTAAGGGGGGGGGGGGGGGATTGGTATTTCTAGTTTATTCTTCTCCAGATCCATTACTTAAGAAATAAAGATCACTTCCTAAGACTGCAGTAAAACCTACAGGCAACTGTTATGAAATCCAGCTGTTACAGACTAGCGAGTAGCTTTTGGTTTTTAACAACCTGTACATCTAGAAGTTAAACTTTCATTCTTGGGTTTTAAGGTTTCTTCTTTTCCGAGCCTTGATGTGTCTCATATAGTATACCACTGGATTTTTATTTCTTGAGGATAGAGATTTATATTTAGGGTAATTTGTATCAATTTTGATACACAGAGATAGATTAGCAATAGAAAGTGATAGCTCTCACTTTATCACGAATTTCTGCCGTATCAGTCTATTGTTAAATCCTCATATCCTGGCATTCTACTCTTGGTAGTGCTGATTAATAGTTATATTTTGTATCGAACTTCTAGTCCGTTTCCCAGTGTTTATATCCAGTTGTGATTATTTTGTTTTTTGTCAAGAGTGAGTCTTGTTACTTTTTTATTTTTTATTGGCAGGGAGGGGGGGTACTTAAACACCTGGTCCTGCCATCAGATAACTGCATCATGATGTCATTTACCTGTGTGTGAAGAAGAACAATCTAAATCTCCAAGGCAGTGAAGAAGGTCCTGGAATTATAAACTCTAATTGGTGTGTGTGTGGGGGGAAATACTTGTGAGGCTTTTGTGGTTTTTTTTGTTGTCTTTTGGTTTTTTTAAGAGTTTTGACACTGGGATTGAAATTGAAGAACTTGAATTATGACTGTAGTAGTGAACTCAGTTTATACTGATTTTATTTTTTTTTAGTATTTTATAGTATATTATTTAATTAGTAATATGACAGTAAAATGTTTATAGTATAATAAAATATATATACCAAAATATCTATACCATGTTTATGGTGTCTTATCACGCTTAAGCTGGAGACATTTTAATTTTACTAAATGCCCCACAAATGTGCCTTCTTGTGATTTACTTCAGTAAATACCCTGTCAAAGGAAACATTTGTGGGGCATTTAGTAAAATTTCAGTGGTTAGAAATGTTTTTTTTGGAAATTATAATACCCATTATGAATAATGGGGAGCTTGCCAAACAAAATAATTTTATAACTTGTAGTGTGGCATTTTATTGCTTCCTAAATAAAGGAAACATGTGGGCCCTTTGAGTGCCTGTGTCCAGCTCATTCCAAGACAGTACGCATTAGTCTTTTAAATCTAGTTTCACCCAAAATATAATGGTGATTGGTGATTGTTTTCCCTGAAGAGTAATGACCGATGTAACCTAAGCACCTTTAAATGATGTATAAATGATTTGTTACATGATGATATGTAGTTTAGAACAAGGTAATTCTTGTAAGAGTGTAATGACCAAAACTGTCACTTTTTTTAATCATTTACACTTGTAAATTGAAATGGATCAGATAATAATGACGCTTCAGTGTTTTTCCCTCAATTATAGTAGTGACAGCTCTTTAGTGAACTAGGAGTTCAGAAATAGAGCATCTCATAACTAATTGAGAGAGAAATGCATGTGCAAGTAGAAAATGATTCTCATGCTTATTTTTATACTCGGTGTTTTAACAGCTGCATATTTCAATTATATGTGGCTAATTAGAAGCCTGGCTTAAAGGAAGTACTGCTTCTGGGGTTTTAAAAAGTACATTGGGCTATTTATCACAAGAATAAAGTTATGAGTCGATTTTTCACTCTGGACTTCTTCCGTGTTGCAAACAGTGTTTTCAGTGCACAAGTGCTCCATATTTCTCCAGTTTTGCCTGGAGAGATGTGACATTGCCTTCAGCTGTGTTTTGGTTACTCAGGTGCTTTTTTTTCATAGGATCCTTTTTTTTCAGGGGATGCTAACATGGTCCTGTAATCACTCTCTTTGGATTGTCAAGCCATTGACCTCTTAAAATAGACTCTCTTGCTGTGGATTTTTTTTTTTTTTTTGGTAGTAATATATACACCCAAGTATTTGTTTCAGAGAATTTGGAAGAAACTTGTAACTGTGGCCTCCTTCTGCTTGCTCCAGATAGAAGTGGAGTCTCAAAGTCTAAAAGTAATTACCACTGTTTTCTGAAGGGCTCTGTGCTGGTGGACCTTGAGGAGCTACCTGCTAGTCAAAAAGTCAAGCTCTTCTCTCTGTTGCCTCTTGCACTATTCTCTGAGGTCTTTGCGTAAAGCATCAAAGCTTCTCTCTTAAGCAGTGGATAAATCGACATTTAAATGACTGTGGCTTTCCTTGAGCCAGTCTGGGCTTTGCCAAGAGAGACATGGTTTTTATTCTGCTGTTGGGCTGCATGGTCTGGATGAGTAGTGTCTTCTGAAAGGTGCAAGGACCAGCTTTGCACCATGGTCTGGGTCTAGAACTGTCACTCTGGGGGGGAAACTGCTGTGATGAATATAAGGCTTTCAGAAAGGGGAACTGAAGATGCTTTCTCGATTTATACAAATCATGCTTGAAAGAGCAATTGCACTGTCAGGTGAAATAAATAGCATTATGTAAGGGGGCTTGAAACATCCCGAAGCTGAAGTAATCAGGACAAGATTCAGTTCAGTTTGCTGACAGTTTGCTTTCTGCATCCTTCCTTATGGTAAATCTATTAAAATTCATTCTGACTTTAACAGAGGAGTTAGTGGACTTAGTGATTAGCTGCTAGTGTTATAAGACTAGCTTTACCTTGGGGTGAAATGGTATGTCTAACTATTTCATAAAAATAAAATATGTATCTTCCAAAAATATCCTTGTAAGGGTATGAGTTTGGTTTTTGTGGGTGTTTGGTTTGGGTTTTTGTTTGTTGTTGGTGGTGGTGTTTTGTTGTTGTGTTTTTTTTTTTTTTTAAACTGAAATATATTGACTTATGGAAAACATGAAACAGTATTTTGTCAGCATTTAGAAATACAGTAGGAAGTTCAGCAAGAAGCACATTAGACACTATAAAAAGTAATTTAAATTCTGTTTAAGGCTGTTTAAATAACCCAATGGTTAGTTCTAAATAAACACCCATTAATACTTGGCTATTAGTGGAGTTCAGACTAGTTCAGAAAGGCATTTTAGCTTTATTAAGGTTGGGGTTTTGGGGTGTTTTTTGTGTGGGGTTTGTTTGGTTTGGTTTTGGTTGGGTGTGTTTTTGCCTTTTTTTTTTTTTTTTTGTTTAGCTTAATTATGGAAAACTGCTTCTGTCTTCAGAATAATTAATGCTTATCTTCTTGGTGCCCGAACACACCTAATTCCACATAGGCACTTGCTGTGTGCAATTGCAAAGAGTCATTCCATCTTATGGTTTGCTTTGTGTTTTTTTTTGTTTTTTGTTTTTTTTTTTTTAAGACATGTTAAGACCATCTCTTCTTTGAATGGATTAAGAACAGGCAATAACTCACAAAAAGGCTACAGAAATACTGAGAAGAAGAACAAAAGAACAAAGCCAGATTCAAACATGATTTGAAATGACACTGGTAGAACTTTATTTTCACTTTTAGAATCCTGCTTATACAAATGTACCCAGATAGCCATTGACTTCAAGGGGGAAACTTGATAAACATGGACAGAATCAGGTCCACAAGCACTAACATCCTTTTTCACTAAGCATAAAATACAGTCTCTCCTAGCTATTTCAAGTGTTTTCATTGTCATCTTTTGAACCTGGTTTTGATGTGGATAATTAAAAGATTCATTGCTTACTTAGCAAATAGGGAGGAATAAATGTTTTACTGTTTTTATTGTGCATGGCCAGATGTCACATTATCATGCTGCATTATTTTTCTTTGAGATTAATAGTGCTTTGTCTGTCTCCCAGATGTATGCTAAACACCTGCTAGTTTAATATCTGTCTAGGTCATTGTTACAGGGAGTCTCTTCACTGTGTATGCTGTAAGGATATCTCCTGTAAAATGGCTTTGCTCTATTTTACGCTGCTTCTGTATTGCTGTTCGGAAGATACAGGTATTGATCCATGGAAGTGCAGGAAAAGTTCTTAGCTGCCTTCTCTCTCTTCAGGCAGTAAGAGGGCTTTTCAGTGTTTTCAAGCCCAAGTTTGCAGTGGATGTGAGTGAGCGCAGAAGCCTTTTCCCAGTTTGGCCAAAACCTCCGTGCCAATGCAGACATCAGGATGGAGGGTAAGAGATCTGTCTCTTCCACCTACTAGTCCTGTCAGAGGAAAAGAGAGGTGCAAATTTCTTTCACTGTCCCCTTATCCTGTATGTGACGTTTCTGGCATCCATTTAGCTCATGAAAAACTGCACTGCTTGTTTCGGATGCTCTTCACAGGGTCTTGCCAACAGCAGCGCTGTGAAATAAGCGTGGTTCATGCGAGGTGTCATGGCTCCCCACTGGGCTCTCAGTGGCAGCGCTGAGTGATAATAACACGGGCTTTTTGTTTTCACTCTGCTGCGGTTTAACAAGCCCATGTGTAACGGTGGAGATTAATTCAGCTTTCCCTCTGCTAACTTGGGACAGCATTATGGCACTTTGCATTAGGAAGCTTAGGTTTACTATTATAATGATGTAGTAGGATTTATTATCATTATTATTATTTTTTAGGAAGAATTTGGCATGGGAAAGCTGTCGGGCTGCTTGGCTTGCTTTGGGAGGCTCTACGCCTTGATAATTAGCAAAGTAAAAATATAAATTTAGGAACCTCTTTGTGCTGTGTAGTCTGATCTGTGTAAGTGTTTTGTTTGATTCCTACCAGGAGAGTGACTGTTTCTGGTGGTAGTGCTAGTGATAATCCCAAACTGAGTGGGGTTTGACAATAAAAAGCTAGTCCTGCAAATCAGCCACATTTGCTTAATTTAAACATTCCTATGGATGTTGCCTTTTTAAGTAGTGAGGGTATGTGTGCTGTTGCTGGTCCATGGGAAAGGAAAACTAGTTACTGTTCTTCTCAAGTCCATTACTGAGAAAGGGTGCAGCCTTTTTTGTCTCTCCTCATAGAAACTCCACCCATTGCTTTTCCACCCTGGGCAGCATGACGGGCTCTGGGGTCTCTTCTGTGTGTGGGATCACCAGAAATACTGCTGCTGGTTTAGAAGAGGTCTTCCTCTTCCAGCTTCCATGCTCTTTTTTAAGGTTTAAAGACCTGTTGCATCCGTGTCTGGATCTCATGGCTTTTTCTTGCAATGTACTTCCATCCTCAGCAGGAGGAAGGGTACAAAAGGAAAAAAAGTCTCTGCAGGATTTTTGCTGCTGTCAGTGGATGTCTCGCTGAACAATGGCTTCCTCATTTTTAACGTGCTCTTGAGGTGCCCTGTGCTGATTGACCAAAAATCATCATTTTCAGGTATTTCAAGACCTGGTCTGTTTCAGATCATCTGAAGAGGATCTTAGTTTTTTATCCCTTGTGAACCAGGATCTATTCAACCCTGTTCTTCCCAAGTAGATCAACTATAGAGAGCAAGAAAGTCACATGAAAAGGATCCTGTTTCCCGCTGTGGCCTGTGTTGTACTGGTAATGCCGCCATTACAGCACTTCATCCTTCCTGCCCCCGTTCTGGGGGGGAAATGCATTGTAAATGGAAATGCAGCGTAAAAGTTAGGTATTTGCTCTTGCTGATGAAGCTGGCATTTGTATCTGCTATGGTGTAGTTTATTGGGTTTGTTAATTAGTTTTAATATGTGATTGAGGCTGCTTCTGGTACCTACAAGTAGACAGGGACTGAAGTTGCCAAAAATCAGTTGTTGTTGCAGCTGCTTCCACTTTATGAAGAGATGGAGTGTATTTTTTCAGTCTCAGATGAGTGTATCTGTGATGCAGGAACAACACTTGCAGATAAAGGCCAACTATTTGTCATTTGCATCCAGTTGAGACACTGTTCAGAAGTCAGTTAAAATTAGTCAAAATTAGTTCCTAAATGTTAAATTAAAATGTGTCCTTCCATTTAATGTCATATTTATCTTGAAGTTTGAGGAAGAACATGAAGTTGCATGTTACTATAGAGCTTTAATAAGCTTCTGCAGCTAATTTTTGGAAAACAGAAATTACTCCATCTGCTTGCTGTTATTTAGAAGTGTGTGATTTCTCAGGTGTCTAGGTGACAGAGCCAAGCTATTTTGGTGTGCACAGAGTAAACTCATGTTCAAATATCAATATAACTTTTCAAGTATACATTTAAATAAATTCACTCATTCTCAACCTTCAACCTTTCATAAATTGAAATGATCTTTACCAGATATTAACTTGTATTTTAGTAAGCTTAAGTATCACAAGGGCTGAAAAGGAATGGAAATTTGTTTTATGGGCAAACTTTTAAGATGTAGAGTTTCTGAAATTTCAATAAAATAGCAAAGTTAAATTAAATGAAACATTTTGTTTCAATAGCAGAGGCATTGCATTTTATGTATTACATGATTTTTAACATGGGGAAAAAAACCCTTTTGAAACATTGTTCTATTCTGTGCTTCTCTTTTCAACATGACATTTCATTGAGATCCAGATTTTCCCCCACTCTAAAAATTAAATCCCGCTTTAGTGAGCTAGCAAATAATTTTTGGCCAAGCAGAGGAACTGTGTTGCAAATAACTTCTTATGGTATTTTTGGAAACTTTTTAAGAAGGTGAAGCAAAGGACCGTAAGGATGAATATTCATCAAAGCAACAAGCCCATCAATGGTCCATCAATGCAGTCAGGCGTCTTAGCTGGAGTCAGCAAGCAAAGGCCAGCTCTGCATTTCTGTGTTTTGCTGGGCTTTTTGCTGATGTGAGGAGCTTGGGTTTCTGCTGTAGCTGCGAAATATACCCTTTTCATATGTTCAGCAGAAAGTCTATGGATCGTAGGAATCCTAACTCACTAATACTTCGAAGGCTTTACAAGGGCTTGTGTGAAGCGTAGGCTCTCTGCCGGGCCTTTTGGCTGACATGTATTTCACTGTAAGTATGGAAGGTGTCCTTAAATTAATAATTTCTTTAATATCATGTTGAAGGATGCAGATATTTGGTGTAAACTGGATTCTTTGTGTTTTTATCGCATTGCAAACAAAATAGCAATGTGTTTTAACTGAAGAGAACGTGCCTTTTGTCTTCCTCCCCTGGTAAGTCCCAGTGGTCTGTGCTCTCTTCAGGACGTGATAAAGTGAGTTTTTTGCTGAGCTGGTGGTCTCATCTGTGAGTTACCCATCTGGTGTATTACGTTACTGCCAGGTTTTGGAAGTACTCTGGCTTCTGTGACTGGCTTTCTGCTTGCATGTCCTGTTCCACTGCAAATGGTGCTCAAGTGTAAGATGGAAGCATCGTGCTTGCTGGGGAACACCAGGTTCTTGCTAATGGTGGAAGTCGTCTCTGCATGTAATCCTGCAGTTCTGGCACACCCAAAGTAAATCACGCCTGCTGTGAGTATGCTGCTACCTATAGTAAACCCAGACGCATTTGACTCTCTGTTTATGCATGTAGGATGAAAGTGGTAAGGAAAACACTTGGATTTAAAGGAATGTGACTGCATTGACCATGTAGCTCTGAGGCGACCAGAGCTTTGATGTGCAACTCCCTAGACCTTACTCTCTTAGGAGGTCCTCAGAGCAGACTGGATGACTTTTACGTTAAGGAAGTATCATGTTTTACTAGGAGAAAAGACACTTCCTTGGTTTAAAAATTTAAGTGATGGATGTAAGACAAGAATAAAAGAGAAGCAGGACTGTGCGTAACTTTTTTGTTCAAGTGTGTCCTGGCAGGGAGACCCCTTATTGCTGGCCTTAGCTATTGTGGCAGCAAACTGCAGAGTCCCATCTGATTTTGGGTAAGTTTTTTCATTTTACAATCCCAGAAGAAATACTGTTTGTCGTAAGATCATCAGTATAGGGTAGTGAAGACTGGTGGGTCATTACTACATGTTAACTAATAGTGCTGGATTAGCTCAGACAAGATATTAGGAGGCTAAGTAAGGAACAAACTTTTAAAAATCTACTGTAAAATGATATATTTAATTTTGTTCTTACTGGGTGTTTTGGTGGTGTGTTTTTTTGTTTGGTTTTTTTTTTTTTCCTTTGCTGCATTCTTACCAGTTTCTCTGATTTTTTTTGTCTGTCTTTCCCTCTTCCTTTTTTTCTGTTTGCAATTGTCCATTTGTTTTTATGGCACTAGTTTATAGAAAGTAAAGAGTGGCTGATTATGATACCCAGCATCTGTAAATAATCTTTCATTGTTCAAATGAAAGAGAGAGCTAATGGAGGAGTGACTGTGTATATACTGCCTAATGATCTCAGGCCCTTCAGTTTAATTGTGGGTGTTGCTATTTACTCTGTAAATGTTTGAAAAATCAGAAATAATACCTTATACGTTATGGGGGAAATGTGGTCTGCATATTGAGATGGTCATATCATGTTCAGATGTTTAAAAATTAGCATAAATTTAACCCCCAACCCCCCCTCCCCCAACTCACTGACTGAGTACTACTGGAAGGACTTTACAACCTGAACTTTGCTGAAAAATGTTAGATAAACTGTTCTTTATGAGGCAAAGAAAGTATTATAGGTCAAGATTCTTTTTATCTACTGTAGAGGGTAAGCTACGCTACATATAATGGATACTTGGCTGAAAAATTTAGATATGTTTAAGCTTGATAGGAATACTTGTTACTGCTTATGTTGTATTGTAGTATTAAATTCAAAGTTTGTATAGGACTAATGAATTCAGGCTGTTGCTACGAATTATGTTTTGACAGGGTTTGTGTGACCTCCTCTCCCCTTTATGAGTTATGAGCAAAATTATTGGAGATCTCGGAGAATGAATGAACTTTAGACCTAAAATTCAGTTAGTTTATTTCTCTAAATCTAAACTAATAGAAGTGCATGCAGTTTTATGGGAGTGTTTGAATAGAACATGCCATGCATATTTTAGCTGATTTATGGCCAAATATGCACACATCCAGGGAAAACTAAGGAACTTGCTTATCCTGTCTATCAAGATTGTACAGGCTTCTTAAAAAAAGAAAGGGGACACCCCACCCACCCACCCCACCCCCCACGCCCCCCAAACACCGCCTACCCCCAGCTTATTTACTTTCCTTAATAAACTATGGTATTTCTTGAGCATGTTGGGCTTTACTTTGTATATTATTCATACTGTCACTGTGCCTAGGGCTTCACTAAAGCTAATGAATAAATGCATCAGCTAGCTGCAGAAGAAACCAGTTCAGCTAGAAGGCTGATTCTGAATTATATCAAGGAATGCTTGGAAAAGAATGAAGCAAACCAAAATGTCTACATAGATAGGAATTGTAAATTTGCAGATGTTGATAAAACTTTTAGTATAAAGCTGCTGCTTCCTCCAGTGTAATGCACTGTCCTGCAGTTGGCCCTCTACTCCCCTAATGTGAGATGAGAAGCAAAAGCAGCAAAATAAGTAAGCTGCATGCAGTGAATGCAGTAGGAGCCAGCTTTGTGTGCAGGGGATTGTGGAAGTCTCTACTCTCTTGTGCCTGGCTGATATCTTTCTGGAACAAAATAATGGACATTAAAATGCTGTTAAGTGCGATCTCTTCTCATTAAAAAGGCTGATTAACTTATTTATATGAGCCATAAGTAACTGGTGATAAACTTGTGTAAAAAAATTAGATGTGGAGGGCAAAAAGATTACCAGGCCTTAAAACTGTAAGTACAAGGAAATGTTTCCTTAGACAGGATTAAAACAGTAAATATGTCCTTATACTTTAGGGTGTCTGCTAAGTATAAAGGGATTAGGAAGAAAATACTATAAAAGGCTATTTGTTGCATGCTCACCCACAATGGGTTTTATTTTTCAGAAGATATCCTCCCATAGTCTCCTGTACTAGCCGTGGACTGAGAAGGAGCTGGAATAAATCAGTGGGGTGTAATCCCTCTTATTGCATGTGTAGGGGATTGCAGTAGCAGTCTTAAAGGTGATCTGGTGAGGAATGTATGGGTGTGGAAGCAGCGGGAGGGATAAATTACAGGAAAGGAGCTGTAGGAATGGAGGGATCTAAATGCAGCTTTTCCTGAGACCCATGTCGAGAGGTGAAGGACAGTGATTGAGCCCTGATGACCCTTGGGATGGGAAGGCTGATCACTGGCAGCTCCCGAAGGCTGCAAAAGGCCCACCCAGAGCTGCCTGGGTGCTGCATCCCAGCAGGAGGAGGGCTCATCCTGGGAGTCCCTTGGCTGCCAGGTCATTACAGGGAGCCCTGGATGGATGCCAGTGACACGCTGACCCTGCAGCCTCACTGCTGGGCAGGCTGCTCAGACCTGTGTGTCATGGTGTTGGTGAATATTTGGGTATGAGAGTGAGTGAAGACAGCTTTGTTTTAAAAAAAAAAAAAAAATCACCTTCCTTGCCTATAAGATTTGCTACAGTAACACTGCGATAATGCAGCAACATTTCCTACATACAGACAGCGATCAGCATCTGCTCACCAGTGAACCATTGCACGCATTCCTCCTGACATAACTAAAGCTTATGGGAGTCTTATGGGGTCTCTGTGGGGTGTTGCATACATTCTCCACAAATATCCCATCTGTGAGCAGGTAAGTACTGGAAAACCACTTAAACCAAACCAAAACAAAAAAAACATAAACAGAAAAATTCAGTCATCAAGATGATGTTGTGCTGCTTCAGTGCTTTGGTCCTGGAGTGCTGCCTGTGTGGGTGGTGCTGCTTGGTGGGCTTGGGTGGGGTGTGAGGAGATAGGGGGTCTTATTTGTGTGTGTCGTCCTGCGGAAGACCCTTATGCAGTAGGTATCAGGTCAAAGCAATAACAAAAGCTGTTCATGGTTTTGTTTTAAATTAAGAAAGGAGAAGGTTTTGCTATATCTACCTTGTATGCTTTGAAAAAAGCTTTGGATGGCTTGTGGGGTTTGCAGGACTCCATTCTTTTTGTTTGAATAGCTACATGGTTCTTTAAAGCTGGAGATAAGTTATAAACAATCTCATGTATTTCACAGTCATCTGTGGCCTACTGAGTGTGTAACAGTTAATTTCTTGCTCTATTTTTTCTGTCTCCTGCCATGGGTCAGGTGAATTAATAGGAAAAAAAAAAAAAACAACCAGTGGTTTGACTTGCATCCCCTTCCATGGTACTCTCTGTAAAACAAGCTACTTTTCACGTGTGGAGAATCCTTGCCTCTGTCACTGCTCAATGTTGGGCTCTGGGAAGTTGTCTTAAATTTTTTTATATTTTTTGTTTTTTAAGTTATTCGTTAACTTCGGTTCTTCTCAGGTTTTCTCATCTATATGCTCCAGCACACGTGAAGATGCTTTGTTCTGCCAGAACAAGGTGTAGTTGCTTGTTCATACTCTGGACATGTGGTAGCAGAAGTTTCATAAGTCTATGCAGAGGCTGACGATGCCATAGTTCTACCTCATTTTGGTTTCCTTAAGAGATTGTAAAGACTTTGCAGCCCTCGAGTGTGGAATTGTACATGCAGCTCAGAGGTGAAAGATGTGTTATATGCACTGTTCCCCAAAATTGCTGAAGTGTGTACTATGATGTACGCGTTGGCTTAGTGAAAAATCTGAGAGATTGGACACTAACACAGCAATAGTATTAGACAAGCTGATCCATTGGGATGCCTGTGTAAGCCTTGTAAGCACTGAGGCAGAATATTATTTTGCATCATAGATCAGTCTAGGTTAGTAGAATTTACTGAAGCAAATAGTAGTGGAAAAAAATTCTGTTTTTTTACCTGAATTATGAGTTGAGTTGATATAAGGAAATTAACTTGAAAATTCAATTCCAGATAATTCCCTAAAAATGTTAAATGTATTTTCACCAGCAGTAAACCAGTCATTTATTTGTCTGAGTCTACTCATCTGTTCTTTTAGCTGCAGGGGCATAGACTTGAAATTTTCTTAAATAGGAGAGAGATTTTTTAAGTGATTCTATTGGTACATCCTACTGATGCTGAACAAACTCAGTTGTCTGAAAGATACTATGGATAATCCATCCAATAATACATGTATTATGAAGATGTAAAGATTACAAGGTAAATGAATAATTAGCACATTGGCAGCCTTATGCAGTCTGAGCTTTTTCTTACTTTTCTTGTTTGTTCTTTCAGGTATTCCCATTTTCTTGCCACAAATTAGTATCACATTTTCTTTAAATTTTTTTAAAATACCATTTCCTACATCGTACAAGGAAGTTACTCCATCAGGATAATGATTCATTATTCTGCCAGGATTCTGAAAGAAGCTGTGTGTTATTTTGATTAGATGCTAAAGGAGGATGGGGGGAGACAAAGCAGAACAAGTCTTGAGTTGATGTATCATTTTTCATTTGAACAGGAAAGTCTAGTGTTCATCTGGTTTCCTGCTAATTGTTACTATACTAGGAGGACTCATGTTCCAGAGTTAGACTAACTTTAAATAAATCAGTAAAGTGAATGGCTAGTGAGCTCTGGCAAACCTATAGGAGTATTAATTAATGAGATCATATTTAAAACCATACCCTGGAAACAAAACATATAACCTTGGTGTTGGTTGCATTTACTGCTATATCTTGGTTTGTCTTTTTTTGACTTGCTTTGATTCACTGAAAGCTTTTCTAGGAGACTGGCCAATCTGTTGGTGGCAATCAGGGATGGCACAGAATTACCAATCTATTTCTTCGTTGTTGTGAAGGCTGAAATGTATTTGTTTCAAAATATACCAGGAAAGCTTAACCCCATTGGCTAAGTACTTTTTGTTGATGACCACACTAATGACATACTTGTCACTACTAGTCGAGTAAGACCAGTGTCCCTACTAACTCCTTTTTGCATGATGAAAATGTTGGATTTTTTTTTTTTGTCGCTTCCTGTGTCTTCAGTTTCTCTTGCTGAAAAGTGAGCTTCCTTTAGCACAAATCAATATTTTGCACCTCGAAGGACTGGAATATTCTTTTCATATAATTACTGCAAAAACATTTCCGTAAAAGTTTAACATTAAGATTTTGCTGTTTGTGAATCCTGTTTCTGTTTTTCTTCAGAGACTATTGCAGAATAAAGATGCTAAGCTTTTTCATATTTTTATGTCTGCAAAACCATGATCCTTCTGTAATATAAATATGTTTAATAAGTGAATTTAATAACAAAAATCCAAACTAGTGACTAGGATACTAGTACAAAGAATGAGTCCTCTGTTGCTTCATGAATAGAGTTTTTCTCCTGAAATGCTTACATAGCAGAAATTATAAATTCACAAGCTAGTCTTGAAATAAGTATACAAATAAGTATAAAATATGGCCATCAAATAATTATAAAATACAGCTGTCAACAGAAAAAACATTTACTGTGTGTATGGTATTGAAACAATATTGATTTATGGTTTACAACCCACAGTTCTGATGAAATATCTTTTCCCCACATTTTAGCAGTGACAAAGGCTGGCTTGCTTGCTCCCAGGTTTAGAAAAAAGTAAAGCTTTTGCTTTGAAAGCAAAACTAAAAGCTTTTTAATTTTCAGCAGCTGGGAAATTTTACAGTTCAGGTAGAAAAAAAACATTGTCCAAGTAGGTGCTTATACAAATACTTCATTTTTTCTTTGGAAAACCGCTATGTATCATAGAACTTAGTTTAGAAAGTTACTGACTCAAGAGTTTCATAATTCTGCTTGCTCCCCCTAAAAAGAAGGGTGTGTGCCTTTAGACTGTGGTTCGTTTAATGCAACTAAACTTGGCTAACTTTAAGCTCCCAGTCTGTATAGATGGCATACCATTATTTTACCTGAGAGAGAGGGGGTATGGTGGACACAAATGACCTTAGATGATAAAGGAAGTGCTGAGAACTTGGCGCTGTATTCCATGCAGAAAGGGAGCACTTTTCCATAAGCAAATGTCTGGCTCTCTGCACTGAACAATACTGAGAAAAACCTGAAGATGAGAAAATTGGCTTACTGTGTGGTGATGCTTAACAAATTATGTGTAAAATGAGCTCCAAATCTTGTGGCAACATGCTGTGCAGCCAGACTTCAGCTTTCTACTTGATATGGCTGACAGTGTGTTAAGTTTTGAATTTAATTAATCTAGTTTAGTTAAACATTTTTGTTTTCTTTATTGTAATTACTTTTGCTAGAGGTGTAACATTTAAGCCCAGATACATCAAAACGTTGACAATCATAAAATAATTTTGGATTTTGGAGAATATTTCTCCACAAACAGGAATGTAGTTCTTGGCCTTGCTTTGGACAGACAAGAACAGCTTTGGCCTTTTTAATTGGGGCAGAGTTGTATGTCAAATACTACTTAAAATCAGTCATGTCTTTTTGATATTTAGAATGTATAAATGCTATGTGTTCATGACGCTTGTGTGTTTATGGACATATGCATTGATATCTTTAACTCTTACTCTTACTTCTGATTCTTCCATACATTATCTTCTTTATTTTGTACATTCTAGGGAATTGCTGCCGAAGACTGAGCAGTAGCCACACGTTGCACAGATATTGCCTTGCTAATGCTGTTTTCTGGGTCTGGAGCTTTTATTCATCTGCTGGGCTCTTCGCTGCTGAGTTTGGGTATACCAGGTGGCTGTGGGGGTTGAATTGTTCTCACAGGTTATGTGAAACTCTTCAGTTTTTCTTTGTTAGTGTTTTTCCTTTCTTCTAGAGTACCTACTTTAAGTGATGATACGAAGCTCTGGATATCTGATGTATTTGCAGAGGTGGAAAGCTGTAGTAGCATCTCTGTTGCTATGTGGTATCAGATTTTTTCCATTTGTTCTTTAATGCCGTGCTGCAAAACATTGAGCTCTGTTTGGGCTCTTTTAATGCTATGAATGTCACAGGCTTTAATAATCTCTCAAAACTTTTTGGGTGTAATCTTTTTTTCTGACGCTGGAAATCTGACAAATTTTAGGTAATTTCATTTTAAAACAATCCAAATGTTTGTAAATTGCTTGAAACACAGTTGGTATTTTTAAAAAAAAAAAAAAGCAATTATAACAACAAATGCTAAGAATCCTCTTACTCTAATTCCTCCATTTTGCTGTTTAGAAATAATTGATGAAATGTAACTTATCAAGGTCTTAACTCTACAAAATTCTTATATTTAAAAATGGCGTGATACTTTTGAAGGGAAAGGCATGGCTGTCTCTATGAATGATACATGTTAGGTGAAGCAGTATAGCTTTCATGCTATTCAGCATTGCTGACTTATTTCATGCAAACTAATTAGAGTTATTGAGCGTGGCTTCAGTGGGGCTTTGAACTGGTTCTTAACTGGGCAGGGTGTCCTAATTACTGGGATGCTGAACGTATGGTATATCAACATGGTTTATTAAATACTGTACTTGCCTAGCGCTGAAGAAACTTTAGAGCCCTATCAAAAAATCTATCCTGTACAATAGTCCTATTACAGTAACATTTCTTCTGAGGTGATTGTTTGAAATGTACTCTGCTCTTGAATTCCCTGCTGATCAATTATGGAGCCTCTATCCAAGATGGGGAATCTGGGAGATGAAGGCACAAGAGATTTATGCAGACATGGTCATATCCCAAATAACAGGATTTAAATCCATGGACCGGTCAGCACTAGCGGAGATGGAGAAGTGGTTGCTACAGCTCCGTTAGGTCCCTGCTTGAACAACTCATAAGTTTAAAAACAAAAAACAACTGTCACCACCCCAAAAAAATAAACAACAAAAACACCAACACTGCAAAACAACAAAACCCACAACCAGAAGAGATGCTAGGCGAAGCATTGATTTGCTCTATACAAGGGACATGCTAGAAGCTGTTGTGTCTTAGAAGCCAAATATCTCCTTGAGCTTCGGGGATGCTAAGTGGGAGGTAGTCTGCTGTTACTGCACCAAGGCTGCTAAAAAACTGTTACTCTTCTTGGTGAGTGCCAGAATTTCGGATGGAGTAAAAAGATGTAGTATGCATGCTGTTAATTGCAGGCAACATTGTACTGGTGTTCTGTTGCTTCAAGTACAGAATTTTTAGAAGTATGTAGAATACCACTATCGTGTAGGGCATGCCTGTCCCCATGTGGCAATCAAACTTAAACTCAATCGTAGAGAATGGCGCAGACCAACTGTACTTGCAATAAACGTTTTCCTTAGTGAAAACCAAGGCTGACAGAAATTGCTTAGCCTTGGCAGACTACACTAGGTGGCTGAGAAGAGCATCGCTGGACTGAGTCTTTGATAGAAACATTAGGTTCATATTTCCATTGTGGAAGTATATGAATACTAAGAGGATTTTTGTGCTGCTAATTTGGGGGCAGGGACGGGACACAAAGTTCCGTATGGTACATTCTAATTTCTTTGAAAATAAGTGACCATAAAAACATGACCAAAAAAAAGCCTGCATTGAATTGATAGTATACAATCTTTGTTTTGTAAAATCGTGTTTGTCAATACTTATGATAAAGTATTGGGTTTGTATTTCTCCTAGCTTAGGAAATTTCTGTGCATTTCAGTACCATAATCAGATTTTACCTGCTGAAATACTTGGTTTTACAAATTGACCAATGACTATTTCTTTAAAATGGATAGAGCTTTTCTTTTTAGGGTGCTAGTTGTATTAATCTTTGTTTTGTCAGGTTTGTTATAGCAGTCTCAAATATGGTACTGTGTTTCTTACAGTGGCTCCTTAAAAGCACTGAAAGGTATCAGGTCACTTTGCTGAGGGGGGTGAGTGATTCGCTCTCAGTCTGCAGTCTCTGTGTATGGGAAGATGAAACTGTGGCTGCCCACCTGCCCTTCCAGAGGCAGCCTCGTTTCTTTTAGGCTTGTGTCTCTCTAGTTCAGAGGTACTCCCATATAGGTTAAAAAATGACTGGGTTTTCATGGCTTGCGTGCTACCCAGAGCACTAAGAATGTCATGGGCAATGGGTCGAGTTCCCAGCCTGGTCAAAGAGACCTGTCTGAAGCAGCAGTCTCCCACGTAATTCCAGAAATTCTGCTCTGCGTTTTTGTAGCATGATTTTGTAAAACATTTGCAATCATAGAATCGCTAGGTTGGAAAAGACCTTTAAGATCATCAAGTCCAACCATAAGCCTAACACCGCCAAGTCCACCACTAAAACATATCCCTAAGCACTATGTCTACCTATCTTTTAAATATCTCCAGGGATGGGGACTCAACCACTTCCCTGGGCAGCCTGTTCCAGTGCCTGACTACCCTTTCAGTGAAGAAATTTTTCCTAATATCCAACCTAAACCTCCCCTAGTGCAACTTGAGGCCATTTCATCTCATCCTAATCTTGGGAACATGTGGGCAAGCCCAGTTGTTCGGTCTCACTTGGCAGAGCAGAGAGGTGTATGTCGTCGTAATATAATATGTGTATATGTCTTCAAGTATATGAGACGTAGTAACCCTTTTACAAGCTTCTGTAGCAGCTGTGTAACAACTGCATCCAGAAAACAGAAAATTGTGAAACTGATGTCTTTATTTTCCAATCTGTCTACTGACAAATCATAAGCAGAATGGATCCTGTTTACATCTCCACTAGAGGACATGATTTGTTGCGTTCGATATTGTTTTCTTTGAAATACTCTTTTAAAGAAAATGTACAGGTAAATAACCACTATATTTAGTAGCTGGATCACACAGGTAAGCTTGCTTAACATTTTAAAGCAATTCCTGCAAACCAGCCTGAAACTAGTGGTAGTGCAGTGGAGAATTTTTTTTGGAAGAGTGCGTAGCCTTGAGCGAGCAGGTGTTTTCTTGATTTGGCCATTGGAGTAGTTCCCTGTAAATGCGAAGATGCCTTTTCTTAGGATATGGTTCTGGAAAGAAAGTCAGATGTGTGTCTGTGCTACTGTGTTGAGGGGCAGGGGGAATTAATAGCATTAATGAATTCACAGTAGTTCGTAATAGCTCATTAGTAGCAGTCTCAAGAAGTAAGTTGTATTTTAAACTTTTTTCTGTGATAAAGATGATCCTCCTGCAGCGCTTAGACACAATTTCATTATAATGGTAAGTATTAATGCTTAATTGGTACTATATAAAGAATAAGTTACGAAAGAATGTCTTGTAACAGACTTCAGAAAATCATCAGTACAATTTCTTAAATAAACATTTCTTTTTTTTTTTTTTAAATTCAGGTGGCATGATGTCAAAGGTTCTATGTAAAACTCTTTAATTGCTAATTCTTTTTTTTTTTTTTTAAACTTATGTTTAAATTTAACGTTATGTTTCAAAAATTACCCCCATTTTAAAGATGGGAATAACTTCAGAGGATACAAAATGAGTAACTTTTTAATGATGAATTTTAACTTTCAAAGAAATGTGAGAATTGTATACACAGCTAATTAATTCAGCAATTGATTACTATAAGGTATTTATACTGGAAGATTTAGACTTAAAAATGTTTGGCTTTGTTTTTTTTTTTTTTGTAGACTTTTAGGTATATGGAAGAATTTCCTGGTTTACCTGTGGGTGCTAAGTTGTATTTAAGAAAAATAAAGCCTTTCACTTTTGTTTTCATTCTCTGCTGCTACAGAATTCTTGTTCCTTTTTACTGTCATCGCTGTTTCCTCTGTCTGCTAAACAGTGGGTTGTGTTAACATTTGGGCCTTTGTGTTTGGATAAATAGCTGGTTTATTTTGTAAATAATAGAGAGACTGATAGTCTGTGTACCTCATTTGCTGTTCTTAAAGAGAGGGATGATATTTTGCATTTGATTGTGTCTGTGTTTCACTGCTTCTTTTTCAAGGGTTAAATCTCTTGGGCCATTTTTTTCCTCCACACTCCTGCGCATGGCACAAGTGACGTTCTCTTTTTGGCCAGAATCCTCTTAATGTCGGTATATTGATTGCTCATTGAAGAAAGAGATTTAGTTTAGCCATTACTCAAAAGTACAACGTGAAGACAGGAGAGCAAATGGAAAGGCTGTGTGAAATTAGAAGTTTGTATTACACAAAGGATGTGCAGCAGACTGCATGCTCTCATGTGTCCTTATTAGGTTTGGGAGGCAAGTCTCCATCCAGACAGAATGGTGTCCTTGACTAGCCTCCATGTCTGTGCAGCTTTACTCAAAGATGTTTTTTCAACTTTTCATCAGTTTGTGAGTCTGTTAAACAGAGAAATGCACACAGTTCTAATGAAAATGAATGAGAATTGGGCATCCAGAGTACTTGGTGATACAAAGTCCCACCTTCCATTTCGTATTGTGATACTGAGTCCTTTTGCTAATTATAAGACATGCTAGTTTCACGTGAGTAGGGGTTTTGCAGGAATTGCAGAGCTGTTGGTGGGGCGTGCACTGAGGAGTCTGAAATACCGCTGGCTTCGGAACCAACACAAGCTGTGCTGCATATGGGTGTTGTTCAAAGTCCCTTCCTTCAGAAATGGTAGCCCTGACTTGGTCAAAAATACTGTAGTTGCCGTAGGTCTGTTGAATGTGTCAAGGTACAATGACATTACTAGATCCCAACACGAAAGCTGATGGTATCTGGTTCAGTTGTTCTAGCTTAGTATTTGCAGCCATGGCCTGGCAAATGAGCAGTTGGGTTGAGTGCTTTAAGTATGTGGGATGAGGTGACCTTTGTTGCCTTTTCTCTGAGGGACTCCTTCATACCTCGGTTTCCATTGCTTTTGCCTTCTTGAGTATTTTTTTTCAGCTAGCCATAAATGGTAATTTGTGTACAGAAAAGATCCTGCTGACTGCAACTGCTTGTATTTCTGCTGAGACCTTTCTGGAGTTTATAGTCAGCATTTTTACTATAGTGAAATTAATGTTTTATTGTTGCTTAATGTACAGGAAGTAAATCCCGTGGCAGAGTTGCTTGTTGCTTGCCACTTCTGAAAATTACTTTTTTTCTTCAGCTTGCTCTGCCATTCCCTGTAGAGCATGGTGCTTGTTCTCTGCTGTTTTAAGTGAATTGTGAGACTTCCCACCCTGAGCCATATTTCCTTCACATTTGTTTTCCAGCAAATGTTTTAGGTTGCCTGGCATCTTCCCCAGACCAATTAACATTAAAATCTGTCAAGAACAGTTCAAGCAAAAGAACGTAGCCTCTAACGTGTCAGACTACAGCGAGCAATCGCATTTTTGACAAAATTTAAGACAAGCATCTCTGCTGTTTAAATTATTATTCTATTTAGCTGAGATTTTCTTCTTCTGCACTGTTTACTGTCTGTCTGGCAAATGTATTCCCTAAACATAGGCAGTGCTCAAGTACAATCTCTATTCCAAACATTTTAGAGCCTATAATCTCCCCAATCAAATACCTGTCAGAGACAGAATCAAATCTCTACAATCTCATTTTCCTCAGTCTCATGAACAGTAGAATTACTCCTCCATCACTGTAGGAAAAACAAGGAGGGCTGCTCCGTGGTGAGGCAGGGGTTTTTATGCCTGTGATTTCTTCCCCTGTCCCTAATCATGAAGTTCAGCCGCTCTCCATTCCTTCAGGTGTAGTTATGGAAGCTGAACTGAGAAAGTCACTTACATGTTTCCCTACTGTATTTGAATGTTGTTAAGCTGCAAAGATAAGGAGAAATTTTAATTCATTTTTTGCAATAGCAATTTTTTTTGTGGTAGCACCTAGAAAGTCTAGTCAAGGACAGTGTTACAAACATGTAAGAAAAAGTGCAGCCTGTCTCCAAGGAACTGTGTCAAACTTCTCATCAGAGGTGGGCAAGAGATGAGCAAACTTGTTTCAAGTTCGGCAGGCTAAAAGAGGATCTTGCGGCGTGCCCTGGCAGCAGTGAAAGCTGACAGCATCTTGGACTATATTAGGCAGTACCCTGGTGGGAGTGTTTCATTCCCTTTTTTCTCTGCACTCATCAGACCACACCTGGAATATTGTGTCGAGGTTTGGACACCACCTTCCCTCTTTCCTCCAGCCCAGTACACAAAGGACATCAACTGACTGGAATGTATTCAGTGGAGGGCCACCAAAGCAGTTGAAGGCTGAAGCATATGTCCTGTGAGGAGAAGCAGAGGGAATGGAGATTGTTCAGCGTGGAGAAGATGCTTCAAGGAGGGGAGAACCTAATGACAGCCTTCCAATACAGACAAGGATGCAATTGGGAAAACAGAGCTAGGCTCTTCACTGAGGTGCTTGGCTAGAAGATGAGAAACAATGTACGTAAATCAAGATAAGAGGCTCAGACCTAAGGAGAAATACCCATTCACTGTGAGGACAATTACGCATTGGAAGAGGTTGCCTAGCAAGGTTATGGAATCTCTGTCCTTGAGGTTTTTAAGTCCTGCCTGGCAAAGCCCTGAGCAACCTGGTCTGAATTCAGTGTTGTCTCTGCTTTCTGCAGGTTGGAGTAGATAACTGCTGAAGTCTTTTCCAACACGATTTATACAATGATTCTATGAATCAAGGAAGATTCCGGAAGCAGAATGCTTACTGTCAAAGATCATGGTTTATAGGCCTACTTCCTTGTAGCTGATGGAGAAAAAGATGTCCGTAGTTTTCAAGAGGCCACATTTCAGGTTTCTGAGAGATTCATCCACCTGATGACCAGAATTATGCAGTGATCCAAAAATATGGCAGTGATGAAGAAAGTACAGAAAATGGAAAAAAATATCAGGATTATGGGACAGCTTCCCTGTGAGGGGCGATGGGTGGTTGCGATCTACAGCCTAGAGAAGGGATAGCTGAATGAGTGTAAGATAAATCCCAGGGAGCATGGAGGATATGAACTGGGAGCTCTTATCTCTCTTCCACTAGCCATCAAACGTGGTCATCAAATGCAGTAACCAAGAAACAGGTTGAAAACACAAGAAAATGGTTCTCACCTAATAAAGATAGTTGGGTGGAACTGCTTGCTACAGCTGTCAAGTTAAAAATAAGTAAATAAATAATCCTCATGTTAAAAAAAAAAAAATTGGAAAAAATAATAGGGGAAAAAAATTGAGAGCTGTTAAACAGGATTTTACCATAGACTTGGGAAGAGTATGTGAGAGAAAATATCTGGTTTTGGCTAGTGCTAGAGACAGGAGAGGACACTCTACCTGACTATTAGAACTGCTATGTCCTGGTTCAAGGATCAGTCTGTTACCTAAATGTGAATTGTATCAGCTCAGAATTTGCCAAACTTGCAAACCTTAAAATAACATGCTGTCACAGTCTGACAACTGATCGATGGTTGACTAATACTGATCATCTGAGAGCCTGGAATGATCATAAAGGCATGAAATCAAAAGGACATTTTTTACTGGAAGGGCATGGAGGCAGTTTCCACCCTGCTGCTGGTTTTGTTGACATTCAACACTAGTTCAGCATTCCTTCTAGCAAAAAAATGCTTTATCATTGGATCTTTTCCACAGAATTTGCATCCTGTTGTAAGCTTACTTTTTCTCTGGTTAAAGAAAAAAAAAAGTCCTTTGAAGATGTCAATAGGCATATCACTTATGTAGAGATATTTAGCTCAGTAACTTTATGATACTTCAGTGTAATAAGGTCAGAAGGAAACTTTATTTCAGACTGCAAAAAATTGTACTTGGACTACTTTATCCTTTGGACAACACATCAAGCATGAGTGAATGTCTGCGTACAAAGCATTCAGCGTTTAATCGCATTCAGTAATATTCAAGATCCAGTCTCTTACTGGACAATCTGAGTAGGCAACTGAAGTCCAAATGCCAAGAAAGCGAGCTTTTTAAATTAGCAAACTTTCGTCTGATGTGGTTGGTGGCAGTATGTAATAGTCTATAGAGAATATCCAGTACAGAATCAAGGGAATGTAATTTAACATAATGCGCTTTGAACGCTGCTAGTGAGCATAGGGTATGAGGGTATTGTAACAAATGTATTCACTGTAACTTTTTCTCAGTGTGTGTGGGATTTTTAATCATCACAACATGTTTCAAAAACTGCGGATACAGAACTGCTGTAACAGCTTCTTCATATTTGAATAAATTTGTGTTAATAGCAAGTATGTGATGACTGCCTGAGATGTAGGAGCAGAACTCCAGAAATACTAATGAACTTCCAGAGCTTTATACACTTTTTTCCACTTCTGCTTTGAGGTATATTAAATCTGCTCTGTGGATATAGCATCCAGCAGCCGCCTTTGGAAAGCGTGTGGGTGGGACGCAGAGGACAGTGAAAGGGAAATATGGGCCTGACTACATCTGCCAGGAACGTTTTTTTATAAGATGAAAACTTGAAATGGAGACTATATTTCATAAGAGGTTTTCCAAGTGAAGATAGGCTGTGTTTTGGCATGCTCTTTGTTGGCGTTTGACACACAGTTCTCATCTTCCCTGCAGTGCTGAAACAAATGTTAGTAGCCACCATATTATGCCTGTGGCTGGAAGATGGTTGTCTGCCACATGCTGCATCCTTTGCATTGATCTGCATACAGAGAAGCGAGAAAGCGTGTGCATATATGCCTACTATTTAATTGGTGGCTTTACTTTATTGTTGGTGGTCTTTGTCCACTTATATACCCAGAGACCATGTTTTAGACAGCTTGGAAGTCTTACCAAGATTGCCATCCCTAGAAAACGTACTTAATCAAAAGGATTTCCAGATTTCAGCATTGGCATTGGCTGATAAATAAATATCGAAGTTTTAAACTATCCTCAAAGCTATTGTTAGTGCAATCTTTACATGGCATGAGAAAAAGCAACGTTAAATTGTATTTTAAGCAAAAGAGGTAACACTTGGAAGAAACAAGTGCCTGTGTGTGTGTACTGTAAAACCAAAGACATGATGCAGTTCAGCAAATACCCTCCTTTGTTCAGCTGGTTTTGGTCTTTCCTGCTTAATCATCCATTTGAAAAACCGTAAATCTAGTCAATGTCAAAAGATTATGTCTGTTACTGGATTGCAGAGGTTCATAACTAATGAAATTTGATTTTTATATATAATTAAAAGCACCTAAATACAGTTATTCCATTGTGTTCACTTTATGCTTTCTACTTGAAAACACTTGCAGTGAAATGAAAGGTTGAAATGTAGAAGGTACATTGTACTAGCTTTTATTAAAAAAAAGAAAGACATTTGTATAAACATGTTGTTTCCCAGCACTGTAAGCTCAGACGTTTGTGTTCAGCTGTGAATAATCAACTGGCAAAGACTCTACTCGTTTCTAATTTTAGCATCCTTTATGGAACTTCATTATATAGAAAATGTGTTAAAGACTTTAGATGACTTTTATCTATCTCTATATTGGAGGTCTCCATACCATATTTAGTTTTCTGTTTTAGTGTCAATTTCTGTGTGCTAAATCATTCTTGGTGGTCCCTGACATCCACATGTAATGATACATGGTTCAACTCAGATGGTCATTATTTTATTAGTATGCATTAATTAGAATTGCTTTTATTAAAAAAAAAAAAAGAAAACAACCCACACACAAAGAAAACCCAAACAGCAAAAATAAGAATTTAATAAATAGCCTGAAATGGTGTAATGGGAATTTGTGGGAATACTCTGAAACCATGTGGAGAAAGAAAATTAAGTATTCTGACAATGTCAGCTTTCACATACAAAGTCTGTTCCTGTTGAATGATCAAATGCTTGTTTTAAAATGTTTCTGGGAATAATGAAATAATCTCAGCAATGGAGTTGATGAGATGTTTATGACAGACAGCTAATGTCAGATGAAGATGTGCTTAGTGACTAATTCTTACGAACCAGTTCATATTGTGTACATGTGCTAAATGGCAAAATAGCTACCAAAGTCTTGAGTGTTGCTGGTACATTAACAGGTTGATTTAGACAACAGGAGACATTTGAATGTATCTGCCACTAAAATATCTTCACTATAATATATTAGTGAGGATCAAAAATGACATTACTGTGCACAGGAAGATGACTTCTAACTGAAGCAAATGTGGTTGTGTTGTCAGTGTCTATTAAATTAGGTTAAAGTAGCCCTAAACACAAGTGCCGCTCTAGAATGCAGGGAAAGGCACAGTGAAGCAATGGAAGCTTATGGAAGATGTTAATAAGTCAGTGTAATAATTCTGTATGTGCCGATTGTCAACAATGTGACAAGTTTCAATAACATAGCCAAAGTTGCAATTGTGCTGGAAGAAAATTTTCATTTTGGAAGCCTGTGACACTTTTTTTTTTTTTTTTTTTTTTAAAAAAACCAAAACAAAACACCGATTTCTGGAAGGGTGTCAGTGAGGGAAGATAAATAGTAGGTCCTGGGGCACTCGTTAAATACTTTCTGTTTTGCATTTATAAATTAATTGCTAGAGGACTCTGAGAAAATCTGCTTGTGTTGAAAACTAATTTACTAATTTGCAAGATGATCATAATACTTGCAGCTGACTGGTTGCGTCCATTTTACAGGGTTCTACAATTATAATTGTATGATGCCGAGAACTGGTTCTCTGAGCCTTTGTGCAGGGCAAAGCAAAGATGAGATGTTTTGAAGTCCTTTGGTGTTGTGGGTTGTTTATTTGTAACATAGTGGATATGTCAGTCACAAGGAGAGGAGGACCCTGTGTGCTACTCGCACGCTTCCACCAGAACTTCGACTGGTTGCTGGGTGTGCTTAGTGGTGTTTTGGAAAAGGAAGCCTAAAAGATTTGCAGATGAAGGTGGTGGGGGTTGAGAATCCTTCCTAGGTCAGATTCTTTCACTTCTGTTGTCCCTTCAAATGGTGTTTAGGATAGGTACAACCATCAGCTGAAAAAAATTTATTAAAAAAAAAATATTCAGGGCCGAACATGGTCATATCTCATTCTGTAACTTTCTGACACTTCAAAGCTGTGCACATGAGAATATTCATAGTTGACCTCATATGGAAGCTGCTGTCGCATCAGGGCGTCAATTTATTTTTCAGCCTCCTCCTTGATGTCAAATATGACTGAAAATGGTGACTTATAGAGGTTATTGCAGAAACATTGTTAAAGGAATACTTCAAGACTGCAGAATCCTCAACTTCTCCTAACAGGGGAACTGGAAATTAATCTCTGTAACTCTTTTCTTGATCTTGACGGCTACTTTTCTGTTATAGTGATAAGATACATCCTGATAGGACTAACCACTACTAAGCAACGCCATCAGCATAGCGCTTTAGCTATACCGCACAAGAATCTTTTGTTTCTAATATTGAGGAACAATATATATATATATTGTTACATTTATTAGCTTCCTTCACTTGCCTGTAGTTTGCATACAATGAGTTTCCTTCTTCCTATCTATGTTTTTCTTGGTGTTTTTTTTTCTGATGTTTCTTTGTTTCTTACTTTGTTAAAACAAGTTTGAGGAATTGGTTTTATTAACTGAGACATTAAAAACAATCAGTGGGGTTGCTGGCATGAGAAAGACTTGCAGGAACTGCAAGTAGTAGTATAGTACTGCAAATAGTACTATAGAGAAAAAACTGCGATATTGATATTCAGAACCCAACTCACTTCTCCTTGTTGTCTGCTTCCCCTCACTAAACATTTGGCAAAATTCTTGTTCTTTTGTCAGCAATTACTTCTGTTCATTCGTTGGGTTTAGTACCTCGATAATGATGATCAGGTATTTTCTTATGTCTTGCATTTTTATATAAGTTAACACATACCATTGTGGGACTTGGGCCTTAATCAGAAATTGCTAGTCTGAGCTGCCAGTTACCGCACAGGTATGACAAAAAGTGCTCTGTGGTTTACCAGGTTTTTTTAGTCCACTTGATAGATGGCATGGTGGTACAATAAGCAGGGGGAAGAGATTGCATAGTTAGCCAAACAGTCACACCTTTCCCAGCCAACACCTAGTTTCAGGAATCCTTCAGTAATTACTGGGACTTTTTTTGAGCTAACTCAGACTTTTCAGCGCCCAAGGAAAGCGGCACAGTGGCTGTGGAACTGTTGCTTTTTTTTCTTTTAAAGCCATTATGGAGCCATTTGTTCTAGTAATACCAGTGTGTAAAACAGTTAAAAAGTGTTTTCTCCACCTGGAAAAAAGAGTATTTGTCTATGAAAGAATGGTAGAGCTTAAGTTTCATAGCTGCAATGTGAATATATAATTAATATTTCCCTGTTGCCACTATAATAGAAATTAAATGGTAAAGCAAAGCATTTTCTCTGTGAAATGTAATTGTAGAGAAAAAGCAGTGCTGCAGAACTGGCAGGTTGAGCATTTATGAGGAATTTCCATTTAATTTAGTAACCTATTTGGTGAACAAGAGGGATATTGCTAATAAGGAGACACTCCAGAAAAAAAAAACCTCAAACTATTAGTTATCAAATGTTTTAGTCCAATAAAATTGAGTTTCCTGAATGTTTTGCTTTTTCCTCAACTTGAACTAGGTTACATTTTTGAGAAAATGCAAATACGCATGATGGCTGCATGTCATTCTACTGGTGCAGAAATTTTTAGGGAAAAATGCCATAGGAGCATCCCATTCTTCTGTGTTCCTTGGTGCTGGGAAATATTCTTCTCCAGAAGAGAGATGCATGCACAGACTCTGTGTTTTTTATGAGACGGACCATTAGAGTGGTGCTTGGCACATTTCTTCTGGCTGGCGATGTGTTCTTGAGGTGAGGCTAGGAGTCAGCACATGCTGGGGGAAAGACATGGAGAGCTAAAGAGGTAACCACTTGGTTTTAGAATAATTTTTCTGTAAATGTTAGTTTACTCATGGGAGCACATAAGGACCAAGAAACAATAGGTTGATCTGTCATGAGATGTAAACAGATTGTACTGCTCAACATTATCTGTTCTGAAAACAGATATACAACTCTGAAATTGCTCAGCTTCATGGTTAAGACTGTATTATATGGAATGTGAGCTCCAAAGTTTTAGATAGATGTATTTACTTTCTCTGTAGGAGAAACGAAGGGTTATCTTCTATGTCATTACACCAGTTTTGCATGCATACGTTCAGTTTATTTTTCCTAATAAGATATTATTGAAACTCTCATTAATAATTTCTGTCTTTCTTTTGCTGTTTTGTTTAAGTATCCACTTCTTTTCCTGTTGTAAGGAAGAAAAAACTCAAACAGTTGAAGCAAAATCTGTTGAAGGAGAGAGTCAAGGTTCAGAACAGTCAAGGGGTTCTGGAGCACTGTGCTGAAGTGCCAGTGCATCGGTAAGGCTGTCCCTAGCTGTGTGCCCTAAGGAGGGAGCACTATTGAAGTCGTTTGAGCAGGGTCAAGCTATGAGACGCTGCAGACCTCGTTATGTTTTCTGCTTGCTTTAAATGGATAAATATCCTCAGGATGATTTTCAGTGGGATCAGGGTTTTTCCACCCTCGTTACTGTTTTGTGAAATGTACATTATTATATTTTATTTTGTATAAAGACTTCCTTCCTTCTTTAAATTAAATTATTCACTGTAGCATCCCTGGTAATTATTGCCTGGGTGAATTTGAGAGTAAGAAATCTTACCTTGTTACAGCTGGGCTTAAGGAGCAGACAGAACTGGGGATGAGAAGAGAAAAACAAACTCTGCTGAAGTTCACAACTTTTTAAGGTCACCACAACATTTCTCACCATTTTTCATGCTACTCCTTCATTAAATATATGAATGTATTGTGCACGTCTATTGCCAGACGTAAAAATACCAAGGTGGATTGGGAATGCAAATAGTCCCTAAATTCTAGAGCTTGCCCTTTTTCTGGGAGATTCAGCAGCATGGCCAGGAGACAACTGTCGTGACTATTTATGTTATTCTCTTCAGCCTTTTTACCAAGAATGATATCAACAGAGAGGGCTGTCACTACTGCTCTCTCCTAGCAATTTAGGGAGTGAGAGCAGCCTAGGGGACAGCTGACGCAGAGACTTGTCTCCTGTAGCTGGTTTTGCAGCAATGGCATTAAGAAGGCTGCTAGATCCACACTCTAGTGATGGATTTATGTTAAAGGATGATAATTTGTATTTAGGGTGTCATCTTAAAATAAAACAAGGAGGTTCCAATCTACCTCAGATTATGTCTAAGGAAAAGGCTATTCATTGCTCCTTAAGGAAAAAAATGTATTTAAACAGAAATCTAAGCAGCTGGGGCTTCAGTTAGTTTCATTATATGCAATAGTATATGATTATCTTCATATTATTTTCTTGTTCTCTCGTGCAGGCTTTTTAATCAGTTGCAACAGTAAAGTAAGATAAAGCTTGTAAATTAAAACCTATAGTTTCTCCCCATTTAGACAATACTATTTAAGAGACTGGGGGGAGGGGAAGCAGTATTACAGTTTCCTCAACTTTTGTATGACTATTTTCTATACTGTTTGAAATTGATAGTACTTCTGCTGTTTCTTCTGAATTAAGCTTGTACTGTGAATAAAATCCTCCTTGTCCAAGTGAACTTAGTTTTCTTATGTCGGTGTGATTACCAAAAGGGAGATCTCGGGTGGAAGAATCTGAGCTGGAAACCTGACTCTCCCATAATGAACAAGATGTTGTGTCCTGCTCATCAGCTGAGCTTGAGAAGATACTGGGGCGGAAAAAAGCAAGGGGGGGTGAAGCGAGAACTAGGGATGAAACACTTGACCCATCTCTAGGAGTCCATTGACTGTGTCTTGTTCCTCTTATTTCTTTTCTCTTCCACTCCTTTTAGTGGAGAAGGTGCTCAGGTGCCATCAGTGCTACTGCAAGCTTTCATGTTCTTGGCAGAGTTGTTCTCCAGCTCTTTCCGCTGCCTCCGTCTCTCCTGGGAATTGTCTTGATTATTTGAATTTGGTGTAGGGGTGTTTGTGGTCTTTATTTTGAAAGTGCTTCAGGATTTAATTTGTCACGTCTTTCATAAGCTCCTACTTATAATATTTTATGGACATAGAGATGAGTATTTTGGAAGGGTGAAATTTCATGTAGTGTACTCTTTGACAGTGGTATGATTTGGTTGAAGGGTATTTATAGGTTAACATCTGTCTGTTTAGTGAGTTTGGAAGCACTCTCGGTTCTCAGAGTGGGCCTTCTGTCGCAGGGAGTGAAAATGATGGATACATCTCCAGTTATGAACAATAAGAACTGGAAGTGTGTAGGGGGACAGTTCTATGATGGGTTAAAACACACTAAAATTTAGATTATTTCTAAAATTCTGTGATAAGTGACTCAGTTTTCCGGTTGCTACTTGATGCTTTGCAAAATATTTCCCTTAACAAATACTAATTTTGATATTGTCTATGTTGCTGCCATGTATAGAATTGGGGGGAAGGGGAGGAAGAGAATGAACTTGTCTTTCACAGCTGAAAATTGAACTTTCTCCTTGATAATACAGTGGTGTAAATTACCTGAGATTGTATGTGTTTTGCAGAACAGCCAACTACCTCCACAATCAATGAGAAAAAATGCTTTTACTAGAAAATTTTTTAAACCTCTCTTTATAGTTGTATTTGACTAGTATTTAGCACATCAAGGAAGACCTAGGATGTTAATATTTGCCGCTCTCATTTTCTGCTTGTAGTTAAAGCCAGAGTAGTTCAAGTGTGTGTGCATGAACAGGTTGAATAAGCAGAAGTAAATTTAACTTACTTCAGTGGTATTGTTTCATAATGAATACATACATTGTGTATAAAATAACATATATTTTTATTCATTAAAACAAGAGTAAAAGGAAATTATTAGTTCATACAGAGAATGGTCAGTTTGTTGATATGAATTCAGTCTGTGATGCAAAGGTCAAAAATGTTAATTGTTTCTGCAGGTGGAAGATCTGATAGAGATTAAAAACTACTTATGTGGCAGGCTGATACACTAATGTTACTGATTTCCTAAAATACAGGAAGGAATTAGTCTTCCTAAGCTAACAAACAGTTTACTTGATCTCTTAAATTTTTAATTCTGTAAAGTGAACTCAAAGGATGGCAGATACTGTGCTCTGTATAAAAATACTGATACTGAGGTAAAGGCGATTCCTGAAAGTTAATTTTCAATATGTTCTTAGTCTTTGGTATTCATTTCACTATTCATTCATTCAGAATTATAAAAAGTCATGTTAAAGAAGTTAAGATGTTTATCCACAGCAGGTAAGCACATACATTTTCAGTGCAGTGAATGCATGAAAAAAGCATCTATACTGTTTACACACACTGCACCCCTGTTACATTTTACTGCATCAATGCAGTGTGCATCCCTTCTGTCCCTTGTAAAGTTTTGTTGGGCAACACCTTGGGATCAGTCAGTGCTCATGCTAGCTGAGGATGGAAAAATGGGTGGTGGTCAGTGGGGTTGGTATTTGTTTTTTCTGACCAACAGACGAAGAGAGGAGGCACAGAGGAGACAGATGCTACTGTGTGAGTTACTCTACCACTTTGAAGGGAGAGCAGGAAAGGGGAGCGCTGTTGGGAAGGCAGAGGACTGTGTGGTCGTCTTCAATACGGAAAGCAAAAGCTAAGCAATCATGGTTAGAAGTGTACAGTGTTGTACTGAACCTCATGTAGTTTGTGGGTCCGAGAAGCACACATTACGTGCGAAGCGAAGAATTTATTGTCAGTCTAATGGAAATTGTAACAGTCTAATCAGGAAGTGTCATTTTAATTGGACTAATAATACCATGTTATCTTGGACTCAAAAGCATGTTGTTATAAGCATTAACAATATGCTTAAAGTTGTTATTCATAAATGTGCTTGCATTGACCCCTTTTATGTCATGCTCAACCGTGCAACATCCCCCTGGGTCCTGAACTCAGTGGCATTAGTCTTCTTGAAGGACAGTGGGGCAGGGGAGTGTCGGCATCCTTGGCTCTTCTCTGCGGGTGGTGTGATACTGTCTGTGCCAGGGAGGAGCTTCCCCCTTTGTCTCAGGTCTGTTTGGGGCTGGTTTTATATATTTGCAGTTTGTTCAGCCACTTTTCTAAATGGCTCACAGGATAATTGCACAAGGACTACTTATTTCACTTAGACCTTTGTCACAGTATGGTTGAAGCACATCGTGGCAGTCAGCATTAAGCTGTAGCAAAGGAAGTGCCTTTTAAGCTGTAGAAAATAGGTCATTGCAGAGTCAGTATTCAGCTATAGGAAATAACCCTCCTGACCCTTTCCTGACCCTTATCAATATTTGCAGTTAGAGCTAAAGCAGACCCGTGACCATTTAAAGCATTCCCTGGTGAAGCCCAGGAGCCTTGAGTTGTGAAGCTGCTGGTGAGCTGCCTGATACCCATTGCCGGGGTTGCAGCTGCAAAGAGGAGGGGTACGGCAGGACACGGTGCTCGCGCGAGCCAAGGAGAGGAGGAGCTTGGGGCAAGGATGCCAAGGGTGGGTGCAAAGAAAATGGGACTTCACATCAGCGATGGATAGTCTATTAGAAGACGTTACCTAGCACTCCGCATGCAGTTTTATGAAGACCATTCGTTAACCTAGGCCAGGTAGTAGCAGTTCAAAAAGTCACTTTTTTTACCTTAAGCTTATGAACTGACCAGGCCAATTTGAGCACACAAGAGAAAAATCAAAGTTTGAAGCACACGTTGCCATTTTTGGCATTTTGAGTCTTTGATTGTGCTTTAAGCCTTTAACTTTAAAATGCCATCGATTTTCATTAGAAGGCTTTGTAATCTATTTCAGAAATGCTCTCTTAAAAAAAAATAAATAAAATCTATGTTGTTAAGGAGTTATACCGATTTCCTATTTTGGCCTCTTTCCAGTCTTATAAATTGGGACTTAATCAGGGCTACTGAACTGAAATAGATTTTATAGAGAGTAACAAGCCATTAATAAGATCTTTTGCTTAAATAAGTCTTTAATTGCAGCTCTGTACAAATGTGATAGAGGAAAAATCTTGCGGGTTTCTTAGTGGTATGACTTAATATTGACTGATATTTCTTCTTTGAGAGAAATATATGAAAAACTTTATTCTAAGTTTTTTAAAGGACATAGAACCAAATCTTGATCTAAGCTTTATTTCCCTAATGAAGTGTAGTTCAGGCGTTAACAGAATTTTTTTTCAAATGTTTGTCAACGTAACCTTGTGTAGTAAACTTGATTCAGCAGTTTAGAGCTCTAAATTGTTAGAATAATTTACTGTAAGAAATTTTCAAGCCTTGTGAAAAACCTGTTAAACCTTTTGCCCCTGTCCTGTTCCATTGCTGGGGGTAAAAAAGTCTGCCCAGCTGAACTGAGAAAATGAGACAGTATCCTTAATCAAACATGTCTTAAATAAAGGTTACTCTAAGTAGCCTGTATTGATTTCACTCGCCCCCCCAATACTATAGTCATCTTTCTTTCAGTCTCCGTATCTCATTGAAATACCTGAAGCAGTTTTTGCCTGATAACTCTTACACAAGCTGTCTTTAAAAAGTCTGCATAAGTCTCTGTATCAGCTATACTCTTCATTTTCAGATCTGAGTTGGAAAGGGCCCAGTTGAAAACACTTTCCCTCTCCCTTTCAACAAGCCTGTGAAAGTGAGGGACTGAGAGGTGTCGCAGTATGTTGCTGCAGAGCTGCCTGACAGAGTGATGTATCTCTGGCTGATTAATGTAAGCACTACTCTATGTTGTATAATCGCTAATCCTTGTATAATGAGGTGGTTGTGCTGCTCTTGCTCCCATGCCTCTGTCCTCCTTACACAACTATCTTGTCTCCTAACTTCAGAGTTTTCAAGGTAGGGACCATGTCGTCTCTTTGGGACAAGGGTTATCTTTCTTTGCTGTAAGCCCAGGGTGCATTTTGGGGGCTCTTGAGCTTATAAACAGTGATCAAACTGGACTACTGGTTCCAGGCTTGAGACCTATAAAATGGTGTTGCCCTTTTTAATCCATTTGAGCAGCCTTTACAAATCCTTTTGGAAGTATGCTCAGTTCTGAGGTGGACGTTTTGATGTGACATTTCTCAAGGAAATACAGTATTTTATTGATAATGAGCCATTTCTTCTATTGATGTGTCACTTGGTGAGCACAGCAGTGACATGGCTTGCAGTGGTAGTCTTTTGTCTGTGAGCTGGGATACATCTCAGAACATCATAGTCAGTCTATGCTGACACTTGCAGTCAGAAAGTAGAGAAGTAGATCACTTAAGCCTATGTCGATAATAGCTAGACTACCAGTTAACCGTGCCAGCCAACAGCAAGATTTCCTGAGGCTTGATTATCTGACTAAGTGGTGCTCCAGGCATGTGTTGCAGCAGCTATGGAGTTGTTAGTCATGAGTGACCAATGCAAGCTCAGGCCGTGTCTTCTACATGTTGGAAAGATTCATGTACAGCCGAAGCTTAAATACAGAAATCCCTGCAAGGACTTTGGCTTGCTTCAGCTTTGTATTTGGACTAGGCAACAGGTTTGACAACCAATAGCTGGGCATCTTTTCCCATGCAACTTTACAGTTATTAAAGTGTAAAAAGCTCTAATAGGTTACAGCAGAAATTTAGTTCATATGGCCTATAGATCTCCGACCTATTTTCTGACCATGAAAACAGTTGCTTTCCTTTGGAAGTAACTCAAGCATTTTTAAGATGCTGAGCCTAATTAGCTCTCATCCAGGTTTGCTTTATCATTCTGACTTGGAAGTACTGCTCTTTGAAAGGAGGATAGGATCTTTACTTAATTGGTTCACCATTTAACCACAAATTAGCCAGTAAATTTGTAAATGAATAACTTTCAAGTTTGTGTTCCAAATTAGACTTACCTAAGGAGTATTTGCATTACTTTATGCAAGTGGAATAATTACCTTGGCTAACTAGCACTTAGTAGATTTTCAGTTTAGATAAATTTTCCATTTAAACAAACAGAAAAGGCAGAGTGAGAAAATCTTAAATACTCTTTAAATCTTAAAATTAAATCTCAAGGTGTTAATTGAAATCTTCAAAAAAATTTTTGTATCTACTCCCCACCTCCAAGGTATGTAAAAATAGCCTTATGTAACACACAGAGAGAATCAAGTCCATTTTTCCCCTCTTTGTCAAGAATCTTAAGAAATCAAGATTACCCTAACTCTTCCAGGGGAGGCTTTGTCCTTCCAGTCAGTTTGTTCTAATACCATACCTTTTTAAAGCTTGTAAACATCAAATAAAAAAAAAAAAACAACCACAACCTATCTTGCTCTATCTTAGGAGTTTTTTTGGCTGTGTATAAAAGTGTAGCTCTGGAACATATATTTGCAACCAGTCATTTAGTCAAGGGAAGAAAAATTAAGGGTCAGTAACAGAAGGCTAGAAATGATATTCATTTTTCAGAGATTAAAACCCAGAGCTGATTAAGGTAATGGATAGTATTGGGGGCGGACAGAGGGGTTGGGGCTTAGATGCTTCAATTAAAAGAAAAAAATAAAAAAAATTAAAAAAAAAAACAACCAAAAAAACCCAAAACAAAACAAAAAACCAAACCAACCAAAACTTTAAAATGAGATGGTGTGTTAATTGTGAGAGTTAATGGACATCTGTAAATGAGTCGGAAAATTCTTTCCCAGTCAGAACCTCAGACTTGTTATCAGAATGACTCTTTTAAATGCCTTTAAAATATGGTAGTTTAAGAAACTCTTGAGTCTTTGCCTACTTTGCATATGCCTATATTATGCATAAAACTTAAAATTGACAGGTTAGTCTTATGTGAATAATTTTTTTCAGTTTGTTTCCCTATAGTATCAGAAACTCCTCAGGATTCCAAAACCATAACTAAATGTAAACATTATTTTAGCAAAACATGTGATAGTGCTTATTCCTAAATCATTGGTGTTACTGGTACAGCCTACTTTTCAAATTTCCTCCTTTCCTTTCTTCTTCCCCTGCACCTCTCCACTGTGCCCCAAGCATGAGGCTGAAACAGGTTATCCACCATCAGGTAAAAGCTTTCTGCTATGTAACAGTGGATTGTCTCTGCTATTTGCAAGATTCATTTAAATGAGACACTATTTAAAAAGCAAACCAAAAGCAAAACGAAAACAAACAAAAAACCCCCACAAGTGTCAAAATTTAGTACCTGATGTTAGGAGGAAGAAAAGAGAGAGAAGAGAAGGCAGGGGAAATATATTCCTGGCACAAAAGATATTCTGTATGTAATTATTCATTTATTTTTACATGGAGTAGAAACAGTGATTTATTTTTGGCATGAGAGAAACGCAAAATATTTCAGTGTAGGCTTGCAGCACAAACATTTGTGAAATACACTATTGAGTGGACGTATCAGGAGGTATCACTTAGCCTTAGGCATGACCTGCCTTTCAGTGGGAGCTCATTGAAATTAGTAGTTCTTATCAACCTTCCTTAAGACTTCTCAGCTAATAGATGGATTGGTTTGTGTATTTATATTGTGAGGGTCAGCATGCTAGCTCTACTGAAATTGCTTTTACAGAGAGACATTGAACAAGATGCTTGTGCTGTTAACTTTAGAAGATGGTTCTTTTTGGTATAGAGTTTCTAAGGGGGCTTGAGTATAACTATCAACACCTATTTCTAAGGGCTACATTGTGACTTTTGAGCTAAAAAGGCTCCTAAGGATATGCCTAAACTGAAGAAGCTTTGTGATGTGATCGTAGCAGGGGAACATTGCTGGCAAGTCTACTGTAGACTGAAATTTAATTTTATATTCCTTTGTGGAATGAGTTATGCTGGCAACTGGCAACTCTGCCTGCGTGACTGCTGCTACGGGGGAGGGGAATTTGTTGTTTCAATTCTGTCAGCCAGTGGAAATAACTGTGGTGGTAAAGGACATTAGCATGAACATGCTCTGATTTGATTTAGGAGCTGCCCACGTATATCATGGTAGTGAAATAGGATTTGGTTTGGGGTAAAGAACTTGATGCATATGGTATGCTACTATGATGTATATCTAGCAAGATATTCAACTGAGGTTAGTGTGGAAGCTGGTGACAGAGCATTGACTTACTCATGCATGTCTCTTCGCCCAAGTAACAAGCGATAGGATGAAAGGAAGTGGCCTCAAGCTGCACCAGGGCAGGTTTAGGTTGGATATTAGGAAAAACTTCTTCACTGAAAGGGTGGTCAAGCATTGGAACAGTCTGTCCAGGGAAGTGGTTGAGTCCCCATCCCTGGAGGTATTTAAAAGATGTATAGATGTGGTGCTTGAGGACATGGTTTAGTGGTGGACTTGGCAGTGCTAGGTTAACGGTTGGACTCAATGATCTTAAGGGTCTTTTCCAGCCTAAATGATGCTATGATTCTATGCTTTCATGGAGACGTCACTCAAGCAATTTGAGTTTTATTTACCCAAAAAAGAATCATAAATATGATTATGTTTTCCTCTGTTACAGTTTGGCCACTGGACTCTGTTCCATTAATAGCAGATTGATGTCAGACCCTCTACAGTCAAATTTCAAATATTTTGGTGCTATCAGTACTGACATAGGGACCACTTCTAAAAAGTTACGTAAGACAATGCATATAGAATGAGGAAAACGGATGCTCTTCCACTACTAACCAGAGGAGAACTCCAAGTTATCTGTAGCAAGTTTATTAAGGAGATCAAGAAAGCTTATGAGAGTGGAATTTATTATGAAGATATTATTTTGAAGTGTTGATAATCTGAAATCATAAATTACTTTGCACTGATACTGCCTTTAAGTAGGAAAAGTTATATAACATTTGACGGAATCGGTATTTAATCCTAAATTAGCTTTTTAAGGAGCTATTGAATTGCTGAATAACACTGACATGGAAAATTATAAATTCTACTATAATGGGAAACGATGCAAGAGGAATGAAACAAGGTGGGAGCTTGGAAGTGAAAGGTGAAGGTCAAGACTGAAGGTTTGAACTAGGCAGCAAAATTAAGAAGGAATGCTCTGAGAAGCTGCCCATGCAGGGTGTTGAATCTTGTTCACTCAACGCGTACCCCATGGCTACTTTTGCAGCCCGACGGGGGGAGAGGAAGGCTGGCTGTCACTTGCCCTGAACGTGAATGTCTCCAAGGTTGAGAACACCTGGAGGGTGATGAGGAGCAATATGGAAACTACCGTGTCATTTTTGTTACTCGGCTGTATCGCAGACCTCTTCAGTCCTTGGCTCAATTTAGAGCAGTCTTGCATCTGCTGCCGCTTATGCGGCAGTGACGGCTCCTTGATAGCTGTGCAATTGCAGAGCTGCTCGAGTATGGCATACTCATCTCTTCTGATGGCAGGAGCAGTTAGGATGGAGACAATTTTTTTTTTTTTTTTTTTTAATCTCTGTCAGTATACTTCGTCCTTATATATGAAGAAATGAATATGACTAAGTATGCAGCTAGAAAGTAAATAAACGTCCTGAAAGCTGTGTAGGAGTCTATACAATTTTAAATATGTAGTTAAGTAGAATGGGGGAAATAATTGATATATAAAAAAAGTTTATCTTCTCATCTTCTTTTGTATAACTATGATTAGATTTTTCTTGTCTTCAGGTTTCGTGAAGAAATGCAATGTGGGATTCTTCACTGGATTTTGTGTTTCTAAATTTTTCTTGGAATATGTCATGATGAATTACACTTTGCTGTAAAATGTAATGCTGTCTTATCTGTGCTGCAGTCTTAATGTATAAATGGCATAGTCCCAGTGAAACTAGTACAGGTTTGCTCTGTAAAAGAGGAGTAAGTCTTGGAAGGTCACCTGGCTCCAAGAGCTTAATGAAACCTGGCTCCTGGAGTCAAGCCTGTAAACAGCACTGCTGCCTGTGTTTGATTCTCTCCACCACCCCCCAGCTGTTAAAGAAATTAGCCTCAGGCCTTGAGTAACTTTTTAATCTGAAAAGTGAACGTCTTTGCAAAAGTTCTGTACTTTGGTGGCTTTCTATTGCAGAGGCAAGATAGCTGTTGCTTCCCATTTGGTTATCAGTGCTGATCCTACTTGAGATCAAGTGATGCCACACAAACTGTGTCCCCTTGCACTTCCAAAAAGGGGTTACTTGAGGTCTGAGTCACTACAGCTCCAGAGGCAATTTTTGAATGTTTACCCTCAGGATTCTGTTTCCTAGAAGATAAGCGTAATACAGTCCTTTCCTTTCAGTATCCCACCTTGTTATGTTATTTTTTTCATCCTTTTTGAATGCACCTGTTTCTAGGGTATCTGACGTATCAGTGCTGACAGCCAAACCGACAACAGCAATTTAAGGAGATGGCGGTGGCTGTAAGGGAAACCGGGAAGCAGAACAATGATGGTGGGGACTGGAGTTTGCTGGAAATGTTGAAATAGGGTTGTCTTTTTTTGGGATGTCAGGGGGAATGGAGAAGAGGAAATTTCAGCAGTGTACAGCTGTAATTTTTGTGATCTTGTTCTGTTGAAGCCAGACTGAGCCATGTTGAGCACAGTACTAAAACATAGTGTTTTGGAGTTTGAAATTGTCAGCATAATAAATATGGTGTTTTATAGACTCCTGAAAAATAAAGTCTGTACATTTCTACCTGATGACATAGGACTGTGTAAGACTGAGCCTTCAGACCAGGCTTGTGGATTTTATATACCCATAAGAATTTATCTACTCATATCAGCTTATAATACCTGAGATTTGCATCAGCCAAAAAAAAAAAAAGTATTGCAAACACAGGTAGACATTTAGACATTAGGCTGTTCTGCTGAGTGTCGCAGTACTGTACATGTAAACATATTCAAATTTAGTTGAGTGGACATGAACTTGGAAAGACTAATTGGTTATCTTTACTTGTGTGCAGTTGCTACTCACTAATTTATCAAGGTGAAGAGTATAGAGTGTATTATTTCTATGAAGAAATCTTCCCATCTGTGAAGACGTGAAGATTAGCTTTTACCAGTTACATTGTAATTTCCAACTTAATTTGGGTTAACTTTTGTGTGTAATTCATATTTCACAATGTACTAAATATGAAATGTTTCAACTTCTTCATTTAAAGGTTAAATACAGATCCATAATTATGGCCTAGCTAAAGATGCTCCATATTCTTGAAAATGTTCTGATTTGGCTAAAGAACATATCCTTTTAAGTTCCCCATATCAGAGAGGATGAGTGAGAGGTTTCTGGCAACTTCTTCAGTTTTTCTCTGTGCAGTCAAGTAGCTTGTTATCTCTTACTGCAACATTTAGCAGATAAAAGCATTTATAAATGAGAGCTTTTGTAAACAAAATAGGTAGAAGAGATGGGAAGGGAGAAGTGCCGAACTAGAAATAGCTCTTCTTTCTGTAATAGGCTGGATATCAAGTTCTCTGTTGATTACAAACATCTGAAAGGGTTGGACAATGTGTGTTTACTACATGACTAACACAGCAAACAATAAATGGCTCTTTCAGAAACATATGATGGAAAAAGTAGGCAGCAGTTTGACAACGGAAATAATGTTAGCAGCAATGAGAATAAAGCTGTCAATGGTAAATAGTAATCCCTCTTTATTTGGACACGTACTATCTGTCACTGCCTTGCTGGGGAAAATCATAGTGAGATAACGCTGCCCTAAGCTGGTAGGCATTCTCAAAGTCCTTTTCTTGCTAGTAGCCTCTTCTGATGGCAATTTCAGAAAACTAAAGTCAGTTATTAGGATTAGAAGATTTTTGAATATTGTTTTCCTGAGTCTAAGGATCTTAGTTGGGAAGCTGAAGTGGTCCATAATGGATTTGTTTATAGTGAAAGGCTAATTGTAACAAAAAATACTTAGTGGGAGTGTCCTGAAAATGTGTTAAATCTTAATTGTTTCCTTCTGGTTTCAAATTCAGTCTTTGGCCATTTAAAAATTACCAAAATTAGTCCTATTAAAAAAACCCAGCCTACCAAGACCATATACAGTATCATATCTGTACAAAACTGCTTGACATAATTGAGGAAGGAAGGATGAACTCCATCTTCTTTATCTCAAATGGTGAGAAATTCAGTTGCACTGTATCCTGCTCTGCCAACAAAAGTAGTTTGACTGAATTGAAGAGGGTCATAAAACGTGAGGAATGTGACAGATTGATGAGTAGGTTGAAAATGTTTATCCTGTAGAATATGGAGGCTTGAGCATGAAGACCATCATCAATCTGTAAAGCAAATGAGGTAACTTGAGAAAAATGTGAAATGAATGTGGCATAATTTAGTCATGAGAGGTAATTTATGAGGGGTTCTCATTTTTTTTCCATGAAATCATTATGTTGGTGTTGGGCTGAATAAATGACTTTCATATCGTGTTGTCAAAGATAGTTGTTGTAACCATTCACTAAAAAAGTGGCCTCTCTGTCCTCATTGTTTCTTTTCACTGCCTGAGTATTATTTCAGTATTTGATGAGTGACATTTTCTATGGAAATTTGTCTGTTGCGAGGTTTCTCTGGGAAAGCCAGAAACAGGAGACAAGAGGGACTGGGGGCAAGGTGATGGAGGGGGCAACAATAAACAGGTGAGAAAAATTTTGCAGAACCAGATGTGATAACACTTAATGATTTTGTTGTTGTTGTTTGCTGCACTCTGTTCCATGGGGATATTCCAGAGTTTTGGAAGGAGACTAACCTCCTTATTGTTAAGGACAGTAATTTTATAGAAGCCCCGATCAGAATTTTAGCAGTCCTGTGTGCCTGTGGAATGCACCCTTCCTTCTGCCTAGGGAAAAAAAGTGAAACAAAGCCCTTAGCATTACGTGTTCATGTAGCAACTCGGGATGTCGCATCAGTAACTGTTAGCCTTTATGGGAGACATGGCTATATATTTTGTAGCTACTGGAACATTTATCTAAATCGGCTCTATTAACTAAATGCAAGAAGCTAATTCTAATTGACTGCATTTAATGCAGTGTCACCTGAAGGCGTCTATATTGCTAAATTTAAACATAAGCAAAATGACTTACACAGCCCAAAAGGAACTTCAGTGCGTTTCTTTTCTGCTCTGCTTAGCAATTAAAGAGCGAATCTCTCAAGGTTAGCCAGGTGCAATATGCTGCTACTCACTTTTCTGTGTAGCATCAGGTATTGGCCGGTGCTGGAGGCTGCATGCCAGATTTCACAGAGCGGCAATGTGATCTGCTATGACAAATCCTGCGAGTTCGTTTGGGGAAGTGGAAAGCTGCTCTGCTTCGAAGACTGATGCATTCTCCACAGATTGTGTTTGTGGGTTTGGTGGCATGTCTATTTTTCTACATCCTGCTTCATAGTAGTAACATTTCCCTCTCCGACTGTTGGTCCAGAAAATTTCTTCCAGTTTTATGTTACCTTACATGTCAGCATGAATGCAGTTAGAAGGATATAAGTATTTAGAAGGAAAGCAACAAGGGCAAGGAGAAGCAGAGATACAAACCAATGAGGAATGCATATGCAAGGCTACGAAGTTTGCATGCCTATAGGCAGTCTATTAGGTGAAAATGAAGCAGGACTTGCTGGACTATAACAGAAGCTGAGAAGTTAAGCAAGTGCAACAACCTTAATCTCTGCTTCACCCCTCTGCTGTTATTGCCTGAAAACCATTTATTTAACTCATGTCATGTTTTAAAAAGGCTGTCGTGTGACATTACAAATGTCTCCTGGATACATAACCCACCAGTGGGAAAGGCAACCCCAGGCACCAGAACATGCAGGGGGCCACCCAGCTGGCAAGCAGCTTTGCAGAAAAGGACCTGGGGTTATGGTGGACACCAAACTGAACATGAGCCAGAATGTGCCCTTGTGGCAAAGGCGGCCATCAGTATCCTGGGGTGCCTTAGGAGGTGTGTTGCCAGCAGGGCAAGGGAGGTGATCCTTCTCCTCTGCTCAGCACTGGTGAGGCCGCACTTGGAATGCTGTGTCTAGTTCTGGGCTCCCCGGTACAGTAGAGACATAGACATACCAGAGAGAGACCAATGAAGGGCCAGGAAGATGATGAAGCGACTGGAGCATCTCTCCTATGAGGAAAAGTTGAGAGAGCTGGGACCGTTCAGAGGGGATCTCATTAATATGTATAAATACCTGAAGGGAGGGTGCAAAGAAGAGGGAGCCAGGCTCTTTTCAGTGGTGCCCAGGGACAGGCCCAGAGGCAATGGGCACAAACTGAAACACAGGAGGATCCCTCTGAACATCAAGAAACACTTTTTCAGTGTGAGGGTGACCAAGCACTGGCACAGGTGGCCCCGAGAGGCTGTGGAGTCTCCATCCTTGGAGATATTCAAAAGCTGTCTGGACGTGGTCCTGGGCAGCTTGCTGGTTGAGCAGGGGCTTTTGACCAGATGACCTCTAGAGGTCCCTTCCAGCCTCAGCCCTTCTGTGATTGTGTCCCTGCTAATCATACTTCTGAGTAGCTAAAAGTTCACCTGAACTGTATTTATTTATTTATTTATTTAATTAATTCCTTTTTTGGGGGGAAGAGCTGACTGAATTGGTGGCACAACTACTTTTTGATTAATTTTCTTTAAATCTATCGTTTCAGAACTTTACTATGGTAACAAAAATAATGAAATTATCACATTATAGTACCAGAAGAAAACTGTGTTCTCTTGCAGCATTGCCATGATGGAACAAAAATACCATTTCCCTTATGAAAAGGAGGGACCAGACCAAACAGATCAAGAGCAAAGGGGACAAGATATTGCAATATCAGTCAAATCGGTAATGAATAACGAAAGGGAAGGAAGAGTGTGTTAGATAATGCAGTGTTGAAGGCTTTCTGGCTCTGAAAAAAGGAATAGGGACGCCATTTTTAGAAGGATAACTTTGCAAATCTTTCAGTATGTGTGTTTTCAGGACAGTGCTTCAATGTTTTTAGAACTCTAATTGAAAGAGAGAGCGAAGGATGTTAAAAGAACTGGGGATGATGGAGATAATTTCATTCTTTATTTCTATCTAATGTCAATTCAAGGTACTTGGAAGCATAAAGGCTAATTGCAAGATGACAGAAATGAATCTGTATTAACAATAAAACTTTCCAGGCTTTGCTTTCATGTGAGGAAGATTCAAATTCGAAGTGTAGGTTGCTGATATAGCCAAAGCCATTTTCTTCCCTTCTTATTTCTTTTCCTGTTGCACTGTGGACTTCTTAGTTTCAAGACTTTACTCCCCATCCCCATTGCTGACAAGTTCAAATAAAATGAATGCTAAATCAGTCACCTGTTTATGAGGGCAAAATTTTGTATTCCATATGTTGAACCAGTGCTTCCATCAATTGTTTGTGATAGTGGGATGAATACTATTCACACATACTCTAGTTCTAATTCCAGGATGACATTCTCAAACATTAACAGGAAAAATCTTCTCCCCTACTTCCCCTCCACCCCCCCAGCTGAAACCCATTGTGTATTTGACTCTAAAAACACAGAAGAATTGTAAGTTAGAAAAATTATTCATTCTTAATCATTATGAGTAGGTACACACAGATGTTGGATACGTATTTTAGGGAGTATCTGTCGTTTCACTGTGTCAGCAGCATAATGATCTATAAAACAAAGACACTCTTTATTCCAAATAGTGAGTGTGTGGTTTTTTTTGTTTTCTTTTTTAAGACTAGATGCACTCATGTGAAAAACAAAAGTGCAATATTAGCAGTGAAGGGATGATACAGAACACAATAAGCATCAGAACAAGGTGCCTGGAACTTTGTTACCCTTACCTGAGATATAACACAATATGAAAACCTCACAGTTGTAATTAGAGGGCATGTACAGGAAGGAAAAAAAAAAGTATAAACATTGTTAACAGCAAATAAATGGTCAGGGTTCACCCAGCAGAGAGTCTGGGTTGAGGTAAAGGGTGGGGGGAGAGGAGCAAGCCAAACTGATTTTTGGATGGTGTCGCAGCCCTCCTAGAATGAGATCCTTGGAGAAGTGCGTGGGGTGTTGGGGGTTCTTGTTTGTCTTTTTGCATGTTGAACAGTTTAGGAAAGATTCCAGTTGACTTGTGTGATGGTTTCTGCCATCTACCCATCCTCTGACAGAATCTCAGAAATCAAATGTTCCTGGGGATGATCTAGGACTTTTCCACTTTTCGTTAAAATTAAGGAACAGCCGAGCACACAAGCAGAAATACCTTGATCTGGATGTGATCTGTTCTAAGTGTTGAGAATTGCCCATGATTCAACAAGTACAAGACAGGTACAGTGATTTGTACTTTAGAGAATTCCTTGGCATGTTGCCTGGCACCTCTCAGATGGTTTTACTTAGAATTTATGGTTAAAACAAACAAAAATGCTACTAGGTACCCTTTTTTTCCATAAAACAACCAACTAACCAAATTTTTTCCCCAGTCTGAGACAGACGTTTCTTATTTGTTGTTGCACTTGGTGAACTTGAATCCAGCTGAACAGAGTAGATCACTGTAATTTCTCAGAAGAAATAAAATGTGAATTGCATTATTATTATTCAAAGAATGTATTCTAAATCAGTAAATATCTGACACAACTGCACTGAATCAGGGATTGCCGCTTAAAAAAGACGCAGTACTGGTTGCACAAATTTCCTTCTGTTTGATGATAGAATATAATGCTTTTCCATAATCTGCTTTCTCTGGTGCAGAAATTATTTTAATGTATGTTTGCGTGGGTAACTAATCCCAAAATACTTGTTCTCAGGGTAATGGATAGTTCTGTTCATTCAAGTGGTAGGTAAGGATGAAACCAGAATATATTTATTTACTGTTTCTATTGTCTAAGTGCAGATTTAGATATATGATGTATGTTTGCTTTAAAAAAACAAACAAATGAACGAGCTCAAAAGCAGCAACAAGAAAACCCCTGAACCAAAAATCTCCAAAATGCCTACATTTTAGTCTCTGATTTATCCTTAATCTCATCAGCATCTTAATCTAATCAGCAGTTCAGATCTCCTCCAGGACTGTGCCTTCATGGGATTGCACAGCATATTGCATATGTAGAGATAGAATAAAATAGAGTTAAATGTAATCATTTAACTTTATTTTCTCTTGTTGATTTTTTTAAGACTATGTGAAATGGTATTTTCAGTTTTATTGCTAAGCCATAACCAAAATAATCTGAAATGCTATAATTGATATTAACGCTCACTACAAAAGAGGGAACTTTGTTTAATATGTTTTTTTATTAAACCAAAAATTATTTGGTATGTCTTGGGGGAAAAATAACTTGAGCTTGAGTAATGGTTCCTTTCTTTACTAAGATGTATTTATTTTGCCCAAGAATTGAGAGTTCTGCTTAAGAAGAGTTGGATACTTATGTATCCAACTTATATTCCTCCAAGGGTACCGCAGACACCCAAATTCTTGTAGCTTTGGGCATAGCCTCACTTGGTCCTCATTTTGGGGGTTCTCCCAGAGAGTAAATTATCCTAAAAATCTGTAAATGAAGCAGAAAGTCTGGGATGTTCCGTAGCCTAGATTTTTTTTTTTTTTCTTTCTTATTTATGTTTTTAACTCCCCCTCTTTTTTGAAGTGCAGCAATAGAGTAAGAAAACTGGAAAAATCTTTTGCAGGAGACAGTTTCAGGAAACAGGGAGCTCGACCCAGTTCGCATACTTGTCTTTCCCTGAAACATTCAGAAAAATTCTGATTTAGGCATTATTATATCTTTAAAGCAAGCTGTCCACTGGTGAATAAACATCCTTGTTAAACTGCTGTTGTGGATGATTAGCCTCTTTGATACTCTGAATCCATTTCAAGCTTTTAACAATCTAGCTATTTGTGAGGTCTACCTCTTAATCTAGCAGATAAAGATAGTATTTCAATCTTGTTTATCTGTTCCCATATATTTATGGACATCAAGATTTTCTGTAACCTACGAGGTTATTGATAATTGATTTAAAAAGTGACACTTTTTTTTTCAGTCTAGAAGTGTTCCTGTGGCTCTTTTACAGTGCTCCTTCTTTGTACTATGGATATCAGAACTTAACACATTCACCGTGTGTTTGGCATTGGGTTTATTAACTGTCTTTTCACTGTCATTTCAGTTCATAGGTGTTACCTGTGTTCTTTCCCATTAAACAGAAAATTTCACATCTCTATATATCTGGCAGTTTTATATCCATTTAGTGTGTACCATGGTGACTTTCTAGATCCATTTTTGTAACTTTTCAATGGACATGAAGGCATGTGCCCTTAGAGAGGAACACCAACATTAATACTGCTTCCAGCCGAGGAAAATTGTCCTTCTGTATTCTGTTCATTATTTAATATAAAATGTTATCTTGATAGACACATAATTACTCCAATTATTTTATCGATGGAGCATTTACAGGGGGTATTCTTTTTATTCAGCCTACTTAGTATCTTAAGAACAGTTCTCAGTAATTTCACTTGCACAGTAAAATTAAATCTGCTATTCAGAAAAAAATCTAAATGGCATTTTAACTTGTGCATATCAACTTGTACAGCTATTTTTGGTTTTTATTGATAGATCTATTGAATAGGTATGCTGCACTGAGATTGCTTTGCATTACAATTGCAGATAGGGATTTAGATCTACATTCAGGATTACCTCAGGGTGTAAAGGCAGGCAGCCTTCACTTATGAGAATATGTGAGACTATCTGTCCTGTCTTTGGGGGGACTGAAGTTGTACATCATTCTTCCCATGCTAGTAATTTTAGGTATGTAAGTGTTTCTGTAAATCTGGCACACTCCCCACCCCGTCCTTTAATGTAGCTTAGTCCTGCACATATTTAAGTCACTGTGGTTTAAAAAAAAAAAAAAAAAAAAAAAGGCAAAAGCAGCCCTTTAAGGCTTTATTTCTCATTTTATGTAGTTATGAATGAGACATAACATAGTCATTACACAATTCTGAAGGACAATCTATTCCCACAGATCAGGGCCTATACCTATTCATAACTGGATGCATAATGTAATTTCAAATAATGAAATTTCAAATTTTTTTTCTTCAGAGCATTTGTAGACTGTCAGATATGTATGTTCTCATTCCAAGTCATCAGTTTTGAATCATATTTCTGGATGTATCTTAGCTTTCCTGAACAACCTTTTTAAATTATAGGAACCCTCATTTGGACAAATGTTCACAGCAGAAAGCGATGGTATTAAGGTCTCAGAGAATTTTACTGCATATTCCATTTTAATGGCTATCCAAAGCTACGGCTGAAGCATGTATTTTGAGCATATATTTTGCTATACACTTTATGGAGAAAATGGGGACAGTATGTATTCCCCTAACCCTAGTCCCTTAAATTTTGTGTTTGAAATCAGAGATGACTAATCATGTTGCTGCTAATTTGCAGTCTACACTGAAATCTTTGCATCTCCCAAACAACCCAGGAGTGTCCTTTTTCCTTCACTTTGTTTTTTCCTAAAGAATGTATAAGTTTTTTCAGGTGTTGATCATTCACTGATGTTTTTTTCTTATGGCAGTAGAAACATACTCGGCAATTAGTTAATGTGAGGAGATCACTAACACAGCCTGATAGTGACATTTGACCTTGCTAGCAAGAAATGAGGGAAGAGAGTAATAAATGCAGTAACAAATGTTTTCATACCGATGTGATTTTTTTTTTAATGTTTGTTCTAGTCTTTTGTAGACAAGTGTTTTGTTTGTCCTTGTGAATAAATTGCTCAAAGTAAATGGTCTAATACTGTGAGGTTTTTATTTTTTACTAGTTGCAATAGATAACCTAATGAAAACCTTTTTTTTTTTTTTTTTTTTAAAGGGGGGGGGTGGATTTAGCTCTTTAGGCATGTCCTTAATTTTTTGTTTGCTTCATTTTTCATTTAGGTGCACAATTTAGTAGATAGCTATTGAAGTAATGTATTTTTAGCAAAGTAGATGACCCAGTGTATTTTGGATTATTCGGACCCTGTTTGAGACGTGTAATATTGTTCTCATATAGACTGGCAGCAATGAAGCATTCAAATAACTCACAGAGTAACAGGCCTGTGTTGGTTAAAGGGCTGTCCTCTTCTCAAACTGTGTGCGTAGTTACGCAGTGTTTTCTTTCTCCCATAAGAGATTTTTGGTATCGGATACTATCAGTTCAGGTGGTTCCAAGTCTGAGACACAGCTTTTTAAACTGATGTTTTCCAAGTGTTTCCTCTCTCTCCACAGTTGTAGCCATTTCAGCTTTGACTGGTTATTTTCCAGCCTTTGGTGTGTTTAGGCTGCTGTTGGAGGTTCTTGGTGAGCTGAACATTAAACACCGTTTTTCAAGCTCGTTCGTATGGTGGTAGCTGGCACAGTGGAATCCATGTGGTAAAGCATTATTAAAATGTATCTCTATCTTCTGACTTCCCTTATATTTGGCATCTTTAAAACTTTCCATAAAATCATCCTATGATAGTGACAGATTAGTTTTTTCAACAAGAGCTTCTAAACATGGCATTATTTTTGGTCACTGAAAGACCAGTAGCTTGAATACCAAAGGTTAAAACAAATACTGTTTGAAAACAACTAAAATAAATCATTCCAAAGAACTTTTATATAGAAAACTTACAGATTAACTTCTCTTGTCTGAGAAAAATAACTATCATCATACAACTGTCACCACAAATAATGAATCCAACATCATTTACATAGTTTAGGAAAATTTTGTTTCTGGCAAAAAAGAAATTTACCATGCGAACAGCTGGGCAGTGGATTGGGTTGCCCAGCGAGGTTGAGCAGCCTCCATCCCTGGGGGTTTTCAAGGCCCAGGTGGATAAAGCCCTGAGCAACCTGGTCTGATATCATAGCTGACCCTGCTTTGAGCAAGAGGTTGGCTTGCATGACTTTGAGGCCCCTTCCAAACCCGTTTAGCCTCTGATTCTATGAAATGCAGACGAGGTCACCTGCTGCTGCTGAAAATAAAGTAACTGTGTTGTAGCACATGAAGTTCTCTTTTAATCAGTTGTACCTTCTACAAAGACAGCTGAAGCAGGAGTTGAACACAAGAAAGAGGAACAAGGAAAAGTGAAAGAAACAAGACGTAGTGCTTAGTGCAGGAAATATTTCATCCCTGAATGTTTAGAGTTTTCCAGTTGTCTTTTGATGTCAGGAGAGGTTGGTGGCCCCAAAACGTTGCTGTTCATCAGGCAAATATGGGGAGTTTACTATTTCCCAGTTTGTAAAAGGATGAGTTAGCTGGTGAGAGGTCAAGGTGTGTCTTTGCAGTCCTCTGGTGAAAAAGCGTGTGCTGAACTTGAAACAAATAGGAATTGAGGTACATCTGGAGGAAGGTGATAGATTTCTAGATATTAAGAAGAGATGTACTGAGCTCAAAGAGCTTGCTGCAGAATGTTGTCCAGAAAAATAAGAGAGGAAGAAAGGCCTGGAAAATCAATAAACTCACTCTTTACTTGATACACATAGAGTTACTCTCTGAGATCTTTAAATACCGTTTTTAGCAATGCTCATTAAGTTTGGTTGTGTGCCACGTTCACGGTTTACTTTTATTAGCCACCCCGCCTAACACTAAGCATTTCTCTTGTAAATGGGAGAGCAGTTGGAGCCTAGGCTATAGAATACTTACAATAGTGTAAAACTCTACTTAATTTCCCTTGGCAAGAATGGCAATATGCATAAGAGTTCTTTAAAACAAATGACTTTCACATGCTTTTATTTAAATGTCTAAGGTGATCTGCGTATGCAATGACGAGTTCTCAGGGGTTTGGTTGTGGGTTTTTGCTTTTGGTCAATCACTGTTGCCTTATCTTTAGTGTAGTTGTTACTACTCTTAGCATAGTGTCTGTGGTAGCCCTGGTCTAGTAGGATCTAAAGAGTGACAGAGGGGAAAAAAAACTTGTTCCCCCCCCCCCCGCCCCTGACAGCTGTTGGGGACACGGGGAGAATTTTGTGAGTAGAAGGGGTGGCCTTGGAAGGAATCCCCATAACCTAAAAGAGCTGTCCTCTTTTCTTGTCTTCTGACAGTATGGGAGATGCCAGCTGCTACTGTGCATGGGGTGGCACACAGCCCCTTGACTTGCCCCATTTTCTAACTCTGGTGCTTGTACGCTTTGTGAATGTAAAGGTGCTTCTGTGTGTGCCAACTGACTGTTTTGTATTTCTGAATAGGTGAAACTACCATAGAAGTTCTTAGTTATTAGAGGATAAATAAAATGTGCTGTAGACATTTTGACATCCAGTCTGAGTCTTCACTCAGGGTTCACTTTTGCCATTCAGTATTAGTCTGTATCTGTACTTCTTAAGGACCTTCACATTTTTAGCACAATATAAACCTGCCAGAGGCTTTTCAGAATATTTTGCTACCTGCAACAGTGAGATCAATCAAGTCGGCTAAGATACTTTCACAACTGTGTGTTACACTTAACTTCTCAAGGTAATGAGCTGTCTTGTCTATTTGTTAGAAATGTCTGGTACGATCGCTAGCATGCTGTCCTTTACAGGAGAAGAGAAAATAACATCTTAAAATTTGCAATTTGAATAAAGTCTTTGATTACATGAGCAAATATTTGATGTTTGAGAGTTTTCTATTGCATATTAAAAGGTGTTAAAAATGCCACTGGTTTGGGAAAAAAAAAAAAAAAAGCTTACATTTGTTCTAAAAGCTGAATCTTTCCACCTAGTACCATGCCTCTCAGAAGCCTTGGCTGGACTTCCCTAGCAGTTGTGGGGAAAGACTTCCAAGTTTCTCACAAAACAAGAGAATGATTTTTTTGAATTGTTTTTTTTTTAAAGCACATTAATGAGAGAGATTGACTTTCAGTTGGTGGAATTCCAGGTCATGTAATGAGCATTATCTTTGGTGAGTTGAGAAGTATTTTAACTTTTTAAACACTTCAGGTGAATGAGTAAAGTCTGTGTTTGGAAACTAATTGGCTGCTTCTGTGGGTAAGTGCTGGATGATGGCATAAAAATATCTGCGCTCTTCTTCATTCCATTACAACAATTCCTTGTGGGTAGTGAATGTGGCCCTGACATGCAGAGGTGGGAAGCTGCAGCTTAGCAGCCATCTCATCCTCTTTTCTCCCTTCTCATTTGTCTCTGAAAATATTATAGACCCATGCTTTAGAGCCCCTGTAAAAGTTGAAGATACTGTTGGAGTAACACACATGCCTCTGGGCAATGCGAGCTCTCTCTTCTCTTTTCTTTTCTTTTCTTTGTTTAAAAAACAAAACCAAAACCCAAACAAAACGTCTGGTACGTGGGAGCAACCAGTACGTTGGTCTGGAATGGGGTTGGCTGGGAACTGAGTGGGGGATGAAGGACCTTTGGTACCTGGGAAATCTGAACTCGGAAACCTTGAAAACAACATTTTGATCCTAGATCAGTAGACTGACTCTCTGGAAGAAACAATAGATTAGCTATTCATAAACTGTTAAATACAGAATAAAGTGCAACTGCTTTTTTTTTACCACCTACTTGGCTCTAAATGTTGAATACTTCATACTAGTGAATTACACGACTTTAAAATATCTTTCAGAGTATGAGTTAGTGCGCTTTGTCCCTAAATTCTCTGCTCTTGTGTTTCTAACAGAATGATTTATGTTACTTATTTCAATGTTTTTAGGTTATTTCCTTGTTATTGTGTTTCACTTTTTCATATACGTTGCTTGCACTCTTTTATCTGATGACTGTGCCTCAGAATATGAAGTTGCATGATAAAAGACATCTCCATGTGCATGAAGGAACAGAGAGGCGTGACGGCAGGCAGGGGAACGCCAATATCTCATTCAGAGGAAGGATCCCCTACCCTAGCCCCTCCCAGGGCTGTCCCAGGAGGGACATCAGTCCCATGGCCTAGGGTTGACTCCCATCACCGTGAGTCAATGGGAGCAGCTCTCTGAAGCACCCATTGGAGTGTGTGTGAGGAGTCATTGCCCAGGGCTATGGGGCACATTATGGGCTGCAAGGGAAGGGCATTTCAAGATTGCTCTAGCCAGTGAGAAGGTTAAGTGCCTTGGGAGCCAGGTATGTGTGTGCCGAGCACCTGAAGGAGTTGCCTGCTGAAGTGAGGATGTCCAAGACAACTGCCAGAGAGACAGTAGGGTTGTGGAGGGGGGGAAGGTTGGGGGTGTCTGTGTGTGAGGCTACTGGAGATGAGAAGATTCAGAGATGAATTAACTGGGGAGACTAAGTAACTCAGGCCAATTACTGGAGGGATGCGCAGTGGTTGCTGGAGGTTACCCACTAGTGGACCTTCACCCTGATCTGCTAGAGAGGGGAACAGGGTGAGGCTGTTGGTGATGTTCGTGTTTCCAGTTGGCAGTTTACAATGCTGAGCAACAAGTCAGGTAGCCCAGCTGCTGTCTGTACCTGTCAGCATGGTGTTTTCACAACCCTATGAATTCGGTGCAGGTTCACCTAGTAGCTATTTGCCCTTTCTCTACAGGGCTGCTTTCTCTTCTGCTGTTGATTGCTCATTATTGTGTAATTAGTTCTCTCAGTCTGGAATCCGGCAGTTGTCTGTATGGGATCTGGTCCTATCCCTGTCTTCTCCCCACACCATGTTGGATTCTAACTCCATTTTCCTTGTGCTTGCACTCCATCACACAAGCTGCAAGTTTAATAACGACAGTCGATGTCCTAGGTGTTTGGAATAATAGCAGATCAGATCGATGGGAACTGCACTCAAAATATCCTTCTCTTGTGATAGTTACCATAGACAACTCTTCTTGCTATTGTTTTCTGAACAATTCTATATTTTCTTTTTAAAATTTATCTAGACCGCGTTTCTCTAGCTTATTTTATGGCGATGTGAGATGGTAGAGGGATCACTCTGATTCTCTTCTGATAACACAGGAGCCTCTTTCACTGCAGTTATAACCATGTTGATTTCTAAGTGGAAAGTCAAAAATATTTTTGGGTTGCTGTACTCTTCTCTGCTCCAAAATATTGCAGCTTGAGGTCTTTAGCTCATTTAGTGAGCTCGAAATACATGTTTTTGTCCCTAGTCCTGTCCTTCAGAAGTGCAGTGCAGAATTTGCAGAAAAGATATACATTCATATGAAAATTAGTTCAGGCAAACTGTCTATCAAGCAAAAGACCGGTTTGTTAAAATGCAACCCTATCAGAAATACGTTTGTTGCTTGCCTGTTATGTGGAACATTAGAATCAAAGTTACTGGTTATCACATTGAAGATATTCAAGACAGTAAAGCTGATTGTAATTGAAAGCATATTTATATTAAATGGCAAATATGCTCATTTTTAATATAAAAAAGCATTCATTAGAAAAAAGTAATTCACTTCTTTTGAATTGAATGCAATGTTAGTTTAATTTTCAGAACATTGCCTGGGGCAATGGTTTGACATTTTCTTGAAACCGATCTGATTAGTTCTCAGAATTATGCTGAGAAATGTCACTTACTATGGAAAATACCTTTTTAAGCGGTGAACCTCAGAAAAGAAAAATTATTTTTTCTTTTTCTTCACAAATTGCTTTGTGCATTTCAGTGGCAAGGGCAACAGTTCTCTCTAATTGTGTATTGAGCTTGTTTTTATATGATTATGGAATCAATTCAGAATCTTAACAGAAAAATGATGTGGATTGAACCAAGTCCATTGTGCTATTTTTGTGAAGGTGACCTTAAAGAGTAAGTGTAAAGGCTTTTAAGTTCAAAATTTCAATATTCTTCTGCTGTAATTCTTATGACATGAAGCTCAGAGTTGCCTGTGTAATGTCTCCCTTAAATGAAACAGGCTTTTTCATCTGAATTAGTGGTGAAGATTAATTGTATGCACTCAGATATGGGTTTTGAATGAGTGAATAAATTTAATAAAGTCCCATAATATCATTTACAGGACTGCTAATGTAAGTATTTTGCCTATAGCATCATTCAGTACTATGAAGATTTCAGTGCTCTTACTGGATCTTACTGGACAGTGAAACGCTATTTTAAAGTATGATATTCAAATTAGTATGGTTAAAGAGCTGGTAAGATTCCCAGAGCTTAAAAACAAACTCTGATTGTCAGATTTTGTATGGTGCAAAACTTGTTTCTGCCAAAAGCAATGTTTTCATATCTGAGTCAAGATTTGTGGTTGTTATATACAGCAAGGACAGCAAAATGCAATGGCTGGAGGATGGTCATTTTCAGCACTGTAGTGGTGTTAATGATTAGGTTTAACACTCCAGGCTATTTTGCCTTCTTCATTAAGAATATATATATAAAAAACAAAGAATGCACATATTTTCAGAACTTAAGATTGTTTATGATAATTATTATTTAAATTCTCCCATGTAGCTTCATTTTTTAATTAAAAAAAAGCTCGGGGATTTGGACCACCTCGCTAGATGACTTCAGTAGAATAGTTTACTGTCTATTTTAATGCAGCTTGCTTTCTAATTAGAGGATTTTTTCCATGACAATAAAGCTGATATATCTTGTTGCATTCTTCTATTTGTATTTGCTTGCAATGTTTAATGTTGTCATTGTAAACGAAGCACTATTTTCAGCGGACTTCAGCCTGTCCGTTAAAAGGAGCATAGAAAGCCAGTTGTTTTTATTCCCCCGCGTTCTGGAAAATGTCATGTGCACTTCCAATTAAAAATAGTATTCATATTGAAGAAAAATTCTTTGCAGAGGAAAGAAGTTGCATTTGACTGGTATTGCATAGTGCAGGTTGCAGCACAGAACATGGTCTCTGCTAGAAATGAGGGGAGCTCCTTTAAAATTGTTAGAACAACTTTGGGCTTGCTGTGAAGTGAGCTCAACCTTGCACTGTGCTGGTTGCTAACATTGATTTAAATGTTCATATGTTAATGCATATGTAAGTAGTTGGTTGTGCAAATTGATGTATTTAAAATCCATTCTGACCCCTGTTATCTGAAATGCCTGTGGATTTATCATTTTAAAAAAAGAAGTATTTTTAGCACTCAGATACTTTGTGACAGAGGTCAGTATCTTTTTTTTTTTTCTTCCTTCTCCTTCATTCCCAGGTTTACAGATAGGGAAATTGGAGAGGAGAAGAGAAAAAATGATTCACCCAAGGTGAATTAAGAAGGGCAGTGATAGGACCCAGGTCTCTAGTCCCAGTCATACGACCTTCCTTATTGCTAATCAAATTCCCTTTCAAGCAACGTTAGTTTTAATTAAATAGAATAGTCCTATCTCTAAGCTTCATTAAGGTGTCATTAAGAAACTAGGGAGATGAGGAAAGGATGTCAGAGTTCCTTCAGCAGGACCTTAAATTCTGTTGAGAAACCATAATGTAATTTCATATTCCAGTTTATTTAATTGCTAAGGACATTGGTTTCTCTTGAACCCTTCTGAAACATAAAACTGCTAGTCGTGTTCTAAAGGAGCTTTCCAAATTAAAAAACAACAACAACAACAAAACACAGTCGAATGACTCATCCCCCCTTAAACATTTTTTGGGGCCTGAAAACAACAAAACAGTTTTAATTGTGGAGAAAAAATGGCTTAAATACAGTACTTGATAGCTTGCAAAAATCATACAAGTTGTGACTGAAGTGTAGCTAGATGGAAACTAGTATTTGGGACAATTTAATAAGTTTTCAGATGCTTTCTTTTGATGCTAAAATATCATTATCATCCTGAAATACTCAAGTAACAGATTTGGCTTTATGTGATATTGTGCTTTTGTTTGGGCTCTTTTTTTAATTTGTTTTTTGTTTAAACATAATAAAGTTTATCGTTTCAGGCTTTCATCCACAAGCAGAGGTCTAAAGACAGTTCAGAGAACTGTATGACTGAGGGGGTGCATCCTTTAAAGGAAGAAGAGGAGAAAATGTAATGTTGTGAGGCTGTTTAAAACCAAGCAGTTGAAAACTGTTGACTTTTTCTTAGAAGTGAATCTGCCGCACCATATGTGAGCATTTTAAAGCAGTCTTTTTAATTACGCAGTGTTTTAAGATTTGCAACATATGCTTGTGTGTTGGGATGACTAATTGCTGTCCACTAGGTTTTCACAACACTCACAGGAGCAGGAGCTGAGCTCCAACATTGTGACTTTTTTTAAGTAATGGCAATGGAAAACTACAAGAACTAGGAGGTAATGGCAAGGTGGGTACTAAGCAGACATTTTGCCCTCAAGTTCATATACTTCAAATTGCCTGCAGTCCCTGTGAAATTTATGAACGAACTAAAGTTAAAGCTGTCTCCTTAAATTTCTTTCAAAATTACTTTTCCAGCTGACTTTAATCATCTGAGAGGTAGAGGACAGAGGATGTGTCCTGGAAGTGCGTTAGTTTGTTTCTTTGGTTTGGTTTGTTTTTCTCCGGGGACCAAGCCCAGCGAGTGTTACTTTTGTTAGGCAGTCTCACCAGTATGCCTTGTCCCTGGCCAGTTCCTTCCCTGTTCCTAGAGGGGATAAAACAGCTTTCATCCGCTTCTGCTCACTGCTTGCGCTATCTGCAGAGCCTCTTGTTTTGAGGCATTTCTTTTATGTCTCTGGTAATCTGGGGTCTAAGCAATTGGCCTTGTTAATTTCCAGCTCCATTAAATTGAGCCAGGGACTAAGGAAGGGCTAGGAGTTCAAATCCAAGTATGACTGTGATAAACCATACGAGTTTCCATTTACTGTTGACACATGATTTAAAAAAAACAAAACAAAACAAAAAAACCCCAAACCCCAAACCTTAACACTTTTTCTAACATTTGCTTCAGCACTGTGCTTTAGGAAGAGATGACTCAAGGAACTGCATCTTCTTTTCTTGCCCTTCACTTTTCTTTGTTGTCTTGGCATTTTCCCTCTCTGCTTGCTGAATTTGCAAGTTGCCTTGTTTTAAGCAGCATCTTACCCCTCTTTATTTTATTATTCATTTTAAAGATAGGATAGGCATTTGTTACAGATACAGTAAAAGCTAATGAAGTGATATGAAGCCCTGGATGCAACAATTTAATCCTCCCCAACAACAACCCTTGCACACAAAATGTGCTGTTTGCATTGTGAGCCTCAGCCATGTTTTGAGCGGACGTCAGCTGTGTTTAAAATAGAAGCTGCACTGTGGTTCCTGGATGGAGCCACAGGGCTCTCTTGTTCTGGTCAGAAACTGTACAAAAATTAGAAATCTGTGTAGTTTAAAAAGTGCAAAAATTATTTTGGACTTTCTCCATATTTTTCAGAATGTAGGCTCATTTGGATTCAGGGTTCTGCATGAAGTAGATTCACATTCAGGTTCACACAAACTGACTATAGGGAGTTATTACTGCAGATAAAGGGTGAGCTCTTATTTGGGTTTCCATTTAGTTTCATTTGAGCTGAACTCTTTAGGAAGAGATTTCATCAACTTCACTGTTCTCTAGGAAGAAACAAGCCCTAGTTGTAGGCTGAAAACTGGGCTACGGTATGATTAGAGAATGAGTTGGAAACTTCTAGTGACCCAGTCTGCCATAGGATATTCATAATATGAAAGCCTGGGATGCCAGCTCTCTTCTGTTTAAGAACAGTTTCTTCCAAACAACATGCAATTTATTCATCCACATGGGTTTAGCATCCAGAGCAAAAGGCTGTGCCACAGGAGAAAGACTTAATAGGTATGGGTCTTAACTCTCTAATTCGATGATTTTTTTTTTTTTTTTTTTGCTACTGAAAGCCATTTATTTTCCATTATTAGGCACATAATTATATGTAATAATTATGAAAAATTGTTCTTCATCTATGGTTAAGGTTTTGCTCTCTGTCTTAAAGTATTTCCATTTCTGATGGGAAACTTCGTAAAAGGTAGCAACTTAGGAGAAGTTTAAGATTCTTAATGCTTCAGCAGTGAACAAAGACTTGTTATCAAATGTCTTCCACTGGTACAATAACTTTGGAAATAAATTTAGTATCTAATACGAATATTTCTTCAAATATTAAATATTCTAAGTTAGTATTTGACCTTATGCAAAAGTATAAAACTTCTAATAAAGGATCTACTCTAGCTGACTGATTATACTGCCCTCATTCACGCATGTAGTTTGATGGACTTCGTTCGTGCTTCTCGTCTAAGTCCTCTGCAATTTTATCTGAACAGCACCAAACTGTTGGTACTGTTTATTTCAAATCTTTTGCCTACATGTGTTATTTAAAAATAAAACAAAAAACAACCCCCTTTTTTTCCCCCCTTTATGTTTATTTAAAACTTCCATATGTTTGCTGAAGTAATCACAGTCCCTGTTTCTGAAAAGCATAAACAGATAAAGGAACTAATATAGAAGCATTTCATCAATATGGTGTTAGCTGTTCAAGGTGGATGTGAAAGCTGCTCTCTTGGGATCAAGAAACAACTGCTATACTGCAAGTATACAAATGTATACCTTATTTTTGTTATATATTTCTATATAATTAAATATAAAAGGGGATGCTGATTTTGTTCCAGGTCTAATATTATGTAGTAAGTTGAGCAAACTAATTGGCTAGTGAATGGAAGTATCTCACCTTATTTAATAATCTAAATGGGTGAAATTTATGGTAGTTCAAGTACAGTTGCTGTAATTCTTTATATGCAAGTCCTTAAATTAAAGTGCCATGTGTTATAATTTGCTGGTGGTATGAACTGGAAAAGAAGATGCCTTAAGGTTTCCAAAACCTGATTTATGACTGTAGCAATCATTTCAAGAAGTTCTATATAAAATTGCTTGGTCTTTTTGTCATGCATTTTCCATTTAAGTCAGTGGAAGTTGTACAGCTAAAATCATACTGAATTCATTGCAAATCTAGGGCATGCTTAAGGGGCACTTCATCTGAGCAAAGAAATCATTGCTTTGACTGTGGCTATGTTAAGTGAGAGATGGAAGTGAATAGCTTTCAGTTTATTGCTCATTTGAAAGCTGGAGGGAAAAATGGCCTTTGTCTACCTGCCAAGCTCTTCCCCTCCCCTGCCCAGACTTCCTAAAGATGCTCATTTGAAATCTGGAAGCAGTTACCTTTGATTTCTTTCAGTAGCTTTTCCAATATTTTTTTTTTTACAGCATTTCATTTTTTTTTCCTTTTGTTTCTGTAATAAATTTGATCTATTTTTAAAATCTAATAAGTAAAAACTAATGTGGTTTGAAACAGGCCCCAAAGAAAAAGTCACTTAATGATAATTTGATACTTAATTCAAAGTCTGATCACTAAGATGTACTCTTGAGTTGCTGAGTCTTTCTCTGTTTGTTGATATATGAATCTGTTAGGTTTCCTTAGGTAAATTTTAAAAGTCCTACCTTTTTGTAGTACTATAATGACATCTTATTGCAGATCAGTCTAAGTGTGTGTCATAATGTTGAAAAACGGTAATTGCAGCTTGTAGCAAATTTGTGATCTGTAAATCTGTGGATGACACCTTATTGTTATGTAATTAAATGAGGAAAATGAAGTTATGAAGTCTGTTGGTACCTTCAACAGTAGTGCTTTTAATGCATTAATTAGCTGTGTTTGCTCTGAGACCAGCATAAAGAACAGAAAATATTTGTTGTTTTCATGGCAGAGCATTAAGTAACACAAGCTTACTTGCTCTTACTTGCTGGATTTTGAGAAAATCAGGTAAAGCATTCCTGATACTTAAAGCCCTTTGCTAAGTTAAATATATTCTGATTATTGGAGTAGTTAGATATTTTAAGCTGGTTATCTTGAAGCACTATGCTTAATTTGCTTTTGTTTTGGTTTCTACGAAGCATAGAAGTAGACAATTATTGGCATCTCATGGGTATCTTCTTATCCTTTTCCTGATCTCCTTCCTCTGTGAGTGGTAAAGAAATACATACTTGGTTTTGTGAAGTAGAATTGGTATAATCCACATGGTAGTCCCTGGTTAAAAATAAGTAAATAAAATTGATACCAGTTTGGAGATTGATGTAACATTCTTTACCTAATGGGTTATGTCTCTGTCATCTTTGGACAGAATCCTCCTCCTAATGACATTACAGAGAGCCCTGTACATCAGAGTCCTGCAAAACCAGACATAACATGTCTTCTCCCATTCTTTTTTCCTTTGAGGGTCCTCTCAGCTAAGTTCTGATGTCATTTTAGCTATTGCATAAATTAAAACAACCCCTTAATAAACACTTAAGTTCCAAGGGTATGAAATAAATAATGTACTCTTTGTGACTGCTAAGTTTCTTTCATTAAAGTGCTGACCAGTGAAATAGAAAGTTGTAGCAACATAATGATTTCTGCTTGATAAAGATGCTACTATAGATAATGATGCTGCCAGGTAAATGTCATTAGAGTATGAGACATTTTTCAAAACCAAAAGTCAGGCCTCAGCTGATGTGCATATTGATCCAGTAAATTTGTTTTTCATGAGTGTGGAAGGTGCTTATTTTTGCAGTGAGGGTGAGCACTTTAAGATGATGGTTACTTAGGAGAGTTAATTTTTCTTTTTGCCTTCATGATTAAGGAGCATGGACTGAAGTTGTGTGGTTGCCAGACCCAGGAGTGCCCATTCATATCTCTGTGCAGTGCAACCTTGTGTTGACAACAGATACATGATGGGAGAATTTGGAGATGTATGAAGGCTCAGAGTCATGCTCAAAATGCAGTGTAAATGTAGCAAAAGACTTACCTATCATAAAAGTATGTGTCTTCCATAAACCATGACATCCTCTGCTGGCAGCAGAGCTGGGAGGAAACGGAATGGTGGTGCATGATCAACGGTTTTCATGAAGGTCAGAGGTCTGATTAAAAGTTGGTAGCTTGTGCTTCATGTATCTCTGTGGTGATATTTCACAATTAATATGCATTACAAGGTATTGTTTGAAATAATAGTGGTACCGAACTGACAGTCTTGGTTGAAAAAAAACCTGTTGGATTAATTCTGGTAATTTCATAATCTGATAAATTTGAGTTAAGGTGGGGGGGGAGGGAGCTTTCTTCATAATGTGACTTAAATACCGTTAAGGCCCTGTCCATTTAGAGAAGATATTTTTAGGCAAGGATTGTCTTCCTAGCAAAACAGCTTTATTTCCTATTAGTTCACTTAAGTGTTTTCAGAGATACCCTTCATGCAGTTTCAAGTAAACTTCAAAAAAAGCATGTTAAGAGTTTTCCAGGTCACTATGTGAGAATGATGCATGTACGAATTATTTTACGGGACCCTCATTTGTAGCATCATCGATCTCTGTTTCAAAAGAATTATGATTGACAAGGTGCAGCAGATGTTTGATTTCCGTGAGCTTTTGTTGGATGATATTGCTATATAAAATTAAATTTTAAAGGGTACCATGAGCTCATTTTTTAAATCTCTTTGCCTCCATTTAAACAAAAGTCACAAATAACTGCTTTAATCATCTTGGCTCATTCAAAACAAGAAAAAGATGAAACTAGTTTAGCATCCAGTTTAGCTATTTTTGTCTTTGGTGTGGTTTTGGGGGGGATGGGAGGGTGTTTGGTTTTTTTGGGGGGTGGGGTTTTTTTTGGTGTTTTGTTGGTTGTGGTGGGGTTTTTTGTGTGTGGTTTTTTTTTGTTTGCTTTTGGTTTGTTTTGTTTTTTTTTTTAATAGTGGCATTGTAGTCTACAAAAACTTTGATTTTTCCTTGGAGGCAATATTTAATTTAGGCAAACTAGTTTTCTGGAAGTGGCCATGCATCTAACCCTTTTCAATTCATGATGTAAACTCTAAGCAGATAATTGGATCCTTGGGAGACATTTCATAAGAGTTAATATTTCATAAGGTGATGTGTATGGGATATGTTTAGAAAATTACAGTCACCACACTATTTGTGTATACCTCTCAGTAGTGTAAGTTTGAGGTGTTAATGCTTCCTGTTAAAAGAGAAAATCAAGATACTGGCCACGTTGCCTACATCTTGAAGGATCGGGACATGAATAGCATCTGGCCAGTGAACGTAGCTGCAGGATGTGATAGCCTGTAGTCAGAAGGAAACCCGGTGAAGAGAAGTCTTCTAATTCGTTCCGATTACAGCCAAGTTTGCTCTTGAATTCATTTCTGCCAGTAGCAAATCCCAGAGATATGTATCATCTGTCAACAATTCCCCCTCCTGGCTGCAGAAAATACGACGCTTGGAACCCATCAAACACTTTGTGTGGTTTGGTTAGAGAAGGGTAGACAGTTGGTCTTTGGAAAGACATTGCATCCAGGCAATTTGCAATTGTATTGACTGCCCAGCACTGGGTATTTCACATAGAATATGTATTGCTAGCTGTCACGAAGCAGCAGCACAGCATAGAACACGTGTTGTACTTCTACTTCCCACGCATACCTTGTTATAGATAGCATGATACAGTTTTTACAGCAAAGTTCTAGGCTAGAACATCAGAAGTCACATTTCACTGACTTGCCTGTGTATTAAACAAATAAACGAAAAACATCCTTGACTTACAGATGTCATGCAGTCTTTTCACATTTTGTCATATTTTTAAAAGTATGTATAGATCTAGGCTGAACAAATTCATTTTCCTGTCAACGTTTTATCACCCCAAACAGCAAACCTCTGTCAGACATTCTTATCAATCATGAATGCTGTGAAGTTCAGGGCCCTCGAAGAGTACTCACCAAGGATGATGCTTGATTGTTCATCTACTGCCTTCCTTCCCAAACTAGAGGAGACAGATTTGGCTTTAGCGAGCAGAGCAAAAAATGTCAGGTGTAAAAGCAGTATATGGAAGCTTTCAAAAGCAGTAAATCGATATCTTGATATTTCCTAAGCTTTTGTTATGTTTGGGCAATGCTTTTTATTGTAAATTTGGCTGTATTTTATCAATATTCAAAATGCTTCATAAAACATTTCTAAATGTGAAATTCTAGACATTAATATAATATGTAGATATGAGTTTGGATTGCTTTTCCTTAAATACCCTCTGTAGTAAAAAAAACGATAGTCTATTTGGAAGTGATAACTGCTTTGCTAAGTTGACTTTGAATAGTATTGCCATTTCTTCATTTGTCATAGAAATGTTATCTTCCTGAATAGCACCTGAGTTATTTATTAAGCAGCAGATATAATTTAGATTAAAAAACAACATATCTGGTGCTTCCGTCGTTAAGGAGGCTCTGAATAGTGCATGATAAGCAGAACTTAAATTCTTTGACATTATGATAAAAAATTCAAAGATCATTATCAGTGTTGTGCTCTTTCAGTGAACAGGACACACTGGAATTAGGTATCTGAACTTTAGTCTGTGTTCAGCTTAGATTGGTTTGTAAATTTTTTTGGTTGTTGTTATACAGTGCCCTACCTTTCTTTTGGGAAAACTTGTAAACTTCCCTCTGTTGATGATTAGTGCGTCTGTGTGGAGCTGGGTAGGTCTTATCTAGGTAAAGAAGTGTTGCATCCTCAGTGGAAGATACTAGTGCTGCTGAGAGAGAAAAAGTTTTCCTTCTGCAGAGCCCACAAGATTTAGTCCCACAGAGACTGGGAAAGCCGCCTTGCAGCGTGTTGCTTAGCTGGTAAGAAGAAAAGAACCCTAGGCCTTGTAAGAAAAAGCAGGTAGAATGTGAATTTTCTTGCTTTGAGATTTGCCTCAGACAAGCCAGAGTAAGTTGCTTTCTTTTGCCTTGTCTGCTTGCTTTCTTTGCTCCTCAAGGTTGCCTGGCAGAACAGCCCTCATCAAGGCACTCCTTGCAGCTCCTGGTCTGCCCAAACTTAGACCGTGTTTTCCAAAACCCCATGCCTTGCTTTTGCTCCCCTTGCTTATGCCTTCAAACTCATCTTTGTTGTGCTCCTGTTCCTTGAAGTCACGGTCTAGTGCATAACCTCAGTCTTTAGTTTGACAGGGCTGCTGTAGTATCGACTGATGTTCTCCTGAGCAAGTGTAGAGGAAGATACCAAAAATGTCATAAAGTTAGGCAGGCACGATTTTGAATACATGTATGCAAGGTGGGTTGAATGACTGTTGACTTGGTGTTACGATGTGGATCTTTTGTGGTCAAGGTCTTGACTTTCGTTTTATTGATCATTCACTTCTGGAACAAGGGTAGTCACCAAACAAAGAACAACTTTTGCTTTTGCGTGTTATTAGGATGTGGTGGAATAATTTGCAATGAAGTGCTTCAATAGGTATTCACACCCAGTACTATTTTTAGACCTGTATTAAAATGGCCTTAAACTTAGTGATATATAAAATAAATTATGAACAAATAGTGAAAATGAAGACAAAACAGTACAAAAATTAACTGATCTTGAATAAGAACTATACAATATGCAATTCATTTGTGCTGGATATTGTTTTCAGAATCATAACAGAAGTCTGAATGACACAGATGTTAGAATTACAACATACATAGCCTCATGGTCACCCCTGCCCCCCGAATACTGTTACGTCTTTTGAAAGAAGTAGTGTAGTATAAATCCACACTCAGACTGGCTCGTGTACTATTAACGCTATGAGAAAAGTAAAGGACTTTTAAGTATAGGAGTGACAAGCTTAGAAAGGCATCTGGAATAGTGAATATTTTCAGCGTGCCTTAAACGCAGGGAAAGGTTTCCCCTTAAACAGGGGAAAGTCTTGTTGGAGCCAAAAGTTTGACCTTTAGACAGAAGTAGAAGTTGGACTCCTCACTTCAGTTTTGGAATTGTGGTACACATTTCTGTAATTCTTGTATTATAAGGACGTGTTTACACATTTTTCTTCGAGAAAATGTGTTTTTAGAGAGAATCTCATCTGCTCTAAGACTTTTTTACACCCGCTATCTTTGCATGAAGGTGATCAATAAGTTTACTACTGAGTTACTTTTAAGAGCACCACTGACAAAACTGCTTGTGAGAACTTCCTTCTTTGGTAAGGTATTAAAATATTTTTGAGCATGATCAACTGGCATCCTGTATTTTAGCTGTTCATTTGATGTTTTATATATATGTATGTATGTATGAATGAATATATATAAAGTGCATCTAAAGCATTCAGCAGTCTAATTTATGGAGAACTGCTTGTTTCCAGACTGGGAAAAGAATGATGCTTTTCCTAAGGGGAAAAAAAATCCTTCTGTTCTCTTTATTGACTGTCTTGAAAAGGGCTGGCAAAATTCAGTGTTCTGCATGTGATTCAGCTCTGAATGCCTTCCTTTTCCTCCCATATAGGCTGAAGAGATGTACTATAGTATATTTTTAAGCATAATTTTGTTGTGAAGTGCTAGCTGGTGAACAACTGCTAACACGCCTTCCCATTTCTCTTCTGCATCTTCGTTTCACCCTCATATAAGGCATCTCAGAAGGAAAACCGTTCTTGCTGTCTGGTATTTCTTAGGGGTGATACTGCATACTCCTTTTTCTGTCCTTATTCTCTATAATTTTTCTGACCGTCTGGACAGTTCTTTGAAGCAACTTACATATGTGGCTTGCTGTTATGGACTGATTTATTTTTTTAAATTTTATTTGCTTATCTTTTCCATCATTGATGTCTCCAAAAGTTCTTGTGCTGTAGATGGCAGCGTTCTACAGGTGGCAGAATGTGAAGTGGTGTGCTGGGCTGGTGAAGACTATTTTTTCAGTCCATCGTCAATGTTTTTTCTTTGTCTTCCTATCTTTAGTAGTTGCCTCATACTTGATAGTTACTTCTGCATTGCCGTTGCATTCCCTGTGATGCAGAGAGAATGAGGTTTGAAGTGCTGTTGATGCCATCATCCATAGATGTTTCATACAAGGTAGCAAGGTGAGCTGTCCTGTAGAATCCTGTGTCACTAAGCTGACTGCGTTTTAGACTGTCCATGGGAGAAACACTAGACCTTGTGAGGGATCTGTTTCCTGAAAAAGCAAATAAAGAAAATTCGTAAATCCCATTCAGTTTGGAAATCACCGTTCTTGAACCACTCACCCTTTCTCTTTTCTCTCCCTTTTATCTCAGAAAGTAACCGGGGGTGGGGGAGGGCGGGCTGGGGGGAGAAGGGTTTGGGGTTTTTTTTGCTTTGTGTTTTTTTGTTTGTTTGGTTTGTTTTGTTTTGTTTTTAAAAGGCTGAAAAAAACCAGTGTCTGTCTGTCTTTTTAAATCTGAAATACCTGAAGCAGGCTTCCCTCACATGCCACCAGACTTAGTATCAGCATCATAAGAAACCCTCAGACCCTAAATAGTCCCTCTATCAAACTAAATAGTCCCCATATCAAACTAGAAAACTCTGTTCTTCTGTTGATGTGTTGTTAGCACTGTTCTGTGACCATACTGCTCAGTATGGCATTCATTTTGCTTTTGGTTCGAGGTAGTTGTAGCTAGTCCTAAAAGACTGCATTCTAGATTCAGCTTATTGAGAATATAAAGTGCTTCCATTGGAGTACTGGAAAGACCAAATAATGGGAGGTGACAGAGAGCCATCACCAGCAATTGTTAGCTTTGTAAGGTGATGAAAATCTTATTAATCTGCTACATAGATGCCAAGAAGAGCAGGAACAGCTGCCTTCTTTCCATACCTTGTCTCAACTAAAACACAGAAGTAGGAATGTGAGAGGTGGTTTCAGAAAGCATCTGTTTCCAAAGCATGGACTATTTGATTTCCAATTTTAAGAAGAATTGACTAGAGGAGACAAAGACTGGAGCGCTCGTCTGCTACCTAAAGGTATTGATCCTACCCAGAAATTGTTGTGGGTTGAGCGGTATATGTTCAGGAATTTGTCACTTTTTTTTTCCTCCTGAGGGACGCTAGGAGAAAGGAGGCAAGACTCAGGGGTATCTTCTTCTCTTAGAAGGCTCTCAGAGCCAAAGGTTGGAGAGCTAAAGTCAGAACTCATTAGGTTGTCAGAACTAATCTGCACTTGTGAGTGTGTGTGTGTTTATACATTCATTCACTCACACATACATGAAATACAAAACCAGGAAAAATACTAGCCCGTGTGAAAAGCTTCAAGTCCATAATTTGGGTTTCTTGTACTGCCGAAGTCATAGCTCAGAGAAGGAACAGGGTCACGTTGTCACAGAATCACAGAACGGTTTGGGTTGGAAGGGACCTTAAAGATCATCTGGTTCCAGCCCCCCTGCCACGGTCAGGGACACCTTCCACTAGACCAGGTTGCTCAAAGCCCCGTCCAGCCTGGCCTTGAACACTTCCAGGGAGGGGGCATCCACAGCTTCTCTGGGCAACCTGTTCCAGTGCCTCCACTACCCTCACAGTGAAGAATCTCTTCCTTATATCTAATCTAAGTCTACCCTCTTTCAGTTTGTAGCCATTACCCCTTGTCCTATCACTACGTGTCATTGTAAAAAGTCCCTCTCCAGCTTTCTTGTAGGCCCCCTTGAAGTACTGGAAGGCTGCTATAAGGTCTCCCTGGAGCCTTCTCTTCTCCAGGCTGAACAACCCCAACTCTCCTATCCTTTCTTTGTAGGGGAAGTGTTCATTATAACAATGTTTAACAAATTTTGCATGCACAATGATTTTGGAGAATGCTTTTTTTTTCCCCAAACAGTGAATGAAATAGGCTGATCAACTGTATCAAATTAAATTTCCTCTTTAAAATAATTATAGCTACAAAATCTACAATCCCACATAATTTAAGTATAATTTTATTTAAAGTATTTTATATATTTTTAAAAATAAAAATACATTTGCCAAATGATGAATTGGAGTAATATCAGTGGGAGATCTCTTTTTAAAAAACTAATTATTTGAAGTACATATTTGTAAAGAACTGCAGAGCTAATTTAACTTCTTAATTTATATTGTTAACAGAAAAACAAATACTTAATAGTATGCTATTAAGTAGTATGTACATATTTTTTTTAAAGTATATAAGCCAATTACTTGCTTCTAATTTATTGATGATATTAAGCACAATAGGTATGAACGTGATCAGAATGAAATCTGACAATGTGAATCATCTTTGCTGGTGGAAAAGTGAAACAGGGTCAAAACGTTATGCTCTAAGTCATAATAAAATCCCTTCCTCTTACAAGCCATCCTGGTAATATTGCTGAATGTAACCATGGAGTTTAGTAGTTGAAGAATGAATGTCAGCAGACAAAGTAATGTTAGAAAATAACAGAAAGCCAAGTGAAGCCTGAACATTAAGTGGAGCCCGTTGCACATTGTGGATGGTGGCCATGCTGGGCTTCACACTAGGCTCCTGCTGTAACAGCACTTATATAGCTGAAAACTTTTCCCTCTGGTCAAAACAGAAGAAAAAAGTGTGTTTGAGATTTTATTTTTCTCCCCAAACAGTTGTTAACAGTGGGTACCCCAACTTCCGAAATATTTTTTTTCCTCCAAGTTACGCACACTCTGTGGAAGTAATTACAAAGAGGGAGGTCTGTTTCTTGTCAAACTGGCTTGCTTGGTTGAAATACTGCAGATTCATTGTATAACTGAAGTAGAATTGTGGGCGGGGGGATCACTGCCAAATTCTAATCAGTCTGGGATCATAAACTGCTTTGAGACAATTTCCCTCCACTTTTTTTACAGTGATGCTTTTATGAAGTAATGATGCATGTGTGATTCTTTTATCTTATTAGTACTGCATATGCATACTGCAAGTGTCAGCTTAGGTGGCAAAGCTGGGGAACAGCGTGGTTTTGGTTCATTGCTTTATGCCACTGCATCCTGTCTAAAGGGAAACAAAAGAAACTGCATCGGTCCAGTTTGTTTATGTTTTCATGTTCTGTAAATATATGCTAGGTGAAAAGCCAAAATCGTGGTTCTCATTCAAAAGAATTGTCTTCAAGAGAGTTTCCTAAGATGCTGCCATTTATTTTGCGTTGAAGTGCATGTCCCACAACAGTTATTCTGTTTGTGCAAGCTTGGAAAAGACATGATGACATTTGAATCAATAGAATATTTGAAATTTAAAGAATGTTATTCTTAATATTCTTTTTTCTTTTTTTTTCGCCTTTCGAAAGGGATGAATGTGAATGTGCCCTTCTGTACATGCTTCTAGTTCAAGATTGAGCTTTTGAATTCAAGATCTGGATTTTAAATTGTGTTCAGTAGTTGTAAATCTAGAGCTTTTTCATTAGAACTGATGGTTTTAACTCAACATCCTCTGTCACAGAGTACTGCTCTTGTTATATTACCAGGCAGAAATTGATGCAAAGTAGCCCTATCAGTTAGGGTCCTTATTGACTCACTGATGTAGAGTAAGTTTAAAAAAAATGTTGCTAACAATAGCTTCCATTAATCACTTTATTAAGATTATAGGTGTGTTTTCCCTCCTCTTCAGTTACTGATAGCCATCCTCTTGGAACATCTACATCACCCTCCCTTCTACTTTATGTCAGCATGGAGATGAGTTTCTTCTTGTGTGTTGAGCCTATCTATTTAAAAGAAGATAAAATGGATAAAACTGGAGGTAAACTTTCAGTATGTCCACTGACATTTTAATGTTACTGGAATGAGATGCCTTTGTAACACTGTCCACGTAGTCCAGTGTGTAACTATATTTTAATAGTCTATGAACTGTGTACTTTGTATGGGCTCTGACGGCAGATGTTACCAGCCGGCACAGCGGTACAGAGCCTAAAAATTGCTTTCATGAGAAAGGAAACCTGATTGCAGGGGATTTTTTTGTTTTGTTTTTAAGTGCTGCTCTGGTGCTAGTTTTTGTTGTTGCAAATTTCCCTGGAGAAAATGTGGCTGTCTTGCATGTTTGTGTAATATCCAAGTGACAGAGAGCTTTGAGAACCCAGTTTGGCTACTCTTGTGGTATGAGTGATTTGTTTGTCCAGTGTTTGTAGCTACATCTCTCCTCACACTGGTGCAGAAATTTACATACAGGGAATTATTCTTAAGATATACTAAAATCTGATGATGTTTGGTTTTCTGTGCAAGACCTTAAGGTATAATTTGGATTTGCAGAAAAGACACATTGTGGTAATTCACATGTAAGTTTTGGGTTCATCATTTGCCTCAAATGGATGCAATAGATACGACCAATCTTGTGAAGTTCCACACTTCTTTTGCCTTTTTTTTCTCTGCCCCCCCCCCCACCCCCCACCCCCCCGAGATGTATTCTGTTTGGGTACTGGATTTTCAGTGGCTTCTTTTGAACTTAGGGCAGCAGCATTCAAGAATATCTTTCTTCATTTGTGCTTCATAGCATAGATTTCAGCATTCTTTTAAAATATCATTTCTACAACTACAATTCAGTCTACCCCAAGCTGTTGCAGAAAAACTGTAGTAAAGTTTAGTCTGCAAGCAAGTGGTAAAAATCAGTGCCTAATGTAAGTGCTGCTTTCACATCAGCTTAAAATTGTTACTTTATCTGCCTGAAGCGTCATAACCTTTTGTTGTTTGGAGGTGATCCTCACCATGGCCTTGTAGACGTAAAAGCTTAACCAGCACTCAAGTAATTCTCTTGACGTCAAACATACTTCAGCTTGTCAGATGCCTGCCTCACTGTGCTTTGAGTTACAGCATCGCAAAGCCTTTTTTGTAAACATGCATTAAATCAGCAGTCTAAGCCAGCCTCAGGAACGGAGGTTGATAGGTACCTGTTCTGTTGTGAAGGAGAACGTGTGCCCAGAGCGCATCAGCTCAGCTCTGCACCATCAGCTGGGTGGGTTCCTGCTGGCACGGTGGCTGGTCTGTCGCAACAGGTACGGGGCTGGGGGCAGGAGGAGAGCAGGGGAATTAAAAAAGAGAGAAGGAAATACTGTTGGTACTTCTTCCTCATGGGCATATGAAGTAAGCAGACATGCAAAAGGAAAACAAGAAGAGAAGATTGTGTACCCTTCAGCACAGGTTAGGGATTTATCATTTTAATTTGGACAAAAATTAAATTGCAAGTGTATGTGTACTTCAAACACGCAGTTCAAATTACTTGGTAATTTGAATAATTTCCAGGGTCTTGAATTCAGCATTATTAAGAAAGCAGTTCTGTGTGTAGCATTATCATGTGCTAACATTTTTATCTTTTACCTGTAATTTCATAATATTTTTATCCTCTAGCAGAACTGGTATAGGCTGTTATACACTGAGTACAGGATTTCTAATCTCATGGAATAAATTCATGGACAGTTTTATAAAAGCTGAAATACAAATTTATTCAAGCTAGCTTAGTGAAGCAAAATTTGGGGTTTCTGCTGGAAACAGAACGTCTTGTACATCAGAGAACCAATTATGTATCTGATTATTTGAGAATTTGCATAGAAATAAGAAATTATGCAGAAATCAAAACGTAATGTTAATTGGAGTTTGGACAAGGGCAGTAAAGAGACTTGGAGTTGCAGAGTAAAAAATGAAAGTGAAATCTCTGACTTGTTCTGCTTCTATTGAGATTGTCTAAAGAAAGATTTTTTTTTTTTTTTTTTTTTTCTTCTTCCCTCCCCCCCCGCCCCTTGTATATGCCTCTGAAAGGGAGCATTGCTATCCATTGTATGTGAGACATTGTCCTTTAAATATCAGTGATAGTACTGGGTATATTGAGAGCCACATAACTGATCGATTTTGAAGTTTTTTAATGCATTTTTATCTTCCTGAAATATTTGTTTATGCTTGCACCTATAAGTAATGCTCAAGTGGATTTTAAGATAAGTAGGACTCCATCTCTGTTTTTCTTGAAACAGAGCTCATGGATAAAGTTTATGCTAAGGGAAGAGAGCAAGCTGTTAGCCTATAAAAGTATCTATAGTTATGTAAAACATGGATAGCATATATTCTCTTGTTCACTTACAGAGGACAAGGATAAGAGAGTAGTGCCAGAGAAATTTTAAAGCCACCAACAGGCAGAGAACCATCATAATATTACATATAACATCAGTGAAATGTTTTAGAAAAAATTATTAAAGTCAAACTAGAAATGATTTTGTAACTTTGCTTGTGCCATTCCTAACCAAATGAACAGTATGATACTTGCCTTTGAGTTTCATAGGAGAAAAATGAGACAGGCTCTCAGAATTAATTTTAATCATGCTGAAACTTATTTCTTGGGATAAGTACAAAATGTGTGAATCTTCCTTTTTTTAGAAATCATTTTTTTGTCTTGCTGTCACTGGATGTGACTTTGCTTATGGATGTTAGATGGTCTTACAGATGTTAGATGAGCTTATGCATAAAGAGAGACGATGCAGAAGAAGGTGCAAAGGAAGGAAGAGGCATTAATTGCTGAAGTAAAAATGATGAGGAGAATTCTGTGGGAAGCAAATGTATATGGGCCTTTGAATAAGGTAAACAAAAGCCATGAATGCGAGAGGCATAATGAAGTAACTTAAGCCATTTAGAAGGGGGACGTATATCCTCCATACTTCAGAAGTATCCTGAAATAAATATAGGATGATGAGAAGGGTAAACATCAGATCTGGAAAAAGGAAGATACGATAGGCAGGTCTACAGTTAAGCTCTCTTTTGTGGAAATGAAAAGCAAACGACAGATGATAGTGATGCCGTGAAGCAGATCTAAAAGGCAGCCCCAGCTCCCTACACTTGCAGGGACTTGGGACAGTGTAGTTGAACTTCCTATGGTGAGGGTCTAAATAGGCTCGGACATCATCAGGGGTGAAGAACTTAAAAGGAAGTCTTAGCTGAAAGCCTTTGAGGATCTTGTTCTCTGGGTTGAGTCGAGATGGCTGTGAAGCATCTGACAAATGACTAATTAAAGCAAACCAGATTAACTCTTTGTGTTAAGGACAACTCTGTACTTTTAAATGTTTGTGTAATCTTAGCTGAGGAGGAAAATTTATCAGATTTGAGGGCAAGGCACAATGCGTGAGCTGACAGCCAAGGCAAGGAAGATCATAAAAGGGCATCACACAACTAATGAGGGACTATTAGCCTACAAGGTGATAATGGACTTCTTCATAAAGCAAATTACCTGTTGACATTGGTATAGCTAAATCATGAGAAAGTAAAAATACAGCTGCGGATCACAAACACAGGTTTGTAACAGATAAAACGTGGGATCACCATGGAATAAGGAATTGCCTGTTAAAGATCAAAAGCAGAAAGGAATGCATTTATGTGAAGAAAAGGAGGAAGGAGAAACAAGACAGACAAACGAAAGCCAAACAAGCTCTATAAATACAAACCATGAAGTAATAATACAGAAGCCTTTCTAAAAAGAGGATATTATTGTTGTAAAGTGTAAAGTAAAGAATCATTGAATCTGATTTCATTCCAGCTATAGGACAGAGGTATAATTTTGTGGTAATTAAAAAAAAAAAAAAAAGGGGAGGGGGGCAGAAAGTATTTCTTTCCCAGCCAATCTTCTTTACTAGTAACGTATGTACAAGGTACCTTGGAAAATGGAATTTTGTGCAAATTACATGACTCATCTATATCCCCAGGGTGTGAAAGAGGGTGGAGAAAGAAAATTATTTCTTTATATCAGTGATGGAGAAAAGAGAAATACTAGAATTGCGCTAAACAAGCCAGAAAAGTGATTTCCTATTGTTTATTATTTCCATTGAGAAGATTCTTGGAGATTAAATATTCCTTGAAGATGAATGCATGAAAACTAGCATGCTTTTAGTAAAGGTAAATGAGGTTCTCACTGTGAATGATAGTGGCAGACGTCTACCCAACATATCACAGCTCAGCATTTCCCTAATAAATACGCAGTGTAGTGAACATTTTGGAATCAAAGCAAATCCCAAAGCTTTTGTGGAAGTGGATCTTGTTCGCTGTTGGAGGGACGTAGACAAACCCCTGTTATACAGTGGTTTTCTCCAACTTGAATGTGTGTGGATCCTGTGCAGTGAAAGGATATGAGCCAATGCGCCAAGATGATCTTCTATGGGTTCCTATTCCTTCTCTGATTTGTCTTTCAGTCTCTTGGTTAACAGTCTAGAAATGGTTTTCAGACGCTGATCTCCTCAACAGCATTCTGCTTCAGCTCTGTCTTCAGCAGGACGGCACTTTTCTGGGCCGCTGTGTCAGCTTGGGTGGAAATCTTCCATTGTTATTGGTCTAATCAGTCCCACTCTCTGTCTGGTCTCATTAGCCACTTTGAGAATGACTGGCTGCTGTCAGTAGTAATTTCATTATTTCTCTCTGTCTTGTGACAATCTGTTGACCACACTAAGTGCAAGTCACCTCACAGCTGTAATAAGTACTGCGTTACTTCAGTAAGTGGTTTATTTGGCGCATGGTTTCCAAGCAGACTTGACAGACATCCCAGGTGGACTCCTTTACAGTTCTACAATCTCTGGACTGATTGATTTTTACCAAAAGTTGACTTTGTAAGCATTTCCTTTAGGTTCTTGAAGTACAATTTCAGTATACAGAAGGATATGGATTTCTGTCCAATAATGTTTTTGTCTTAATATCTGATGAAGACATTAGTTTATAACTGTTGACATCCTAGACTTCATTAGCTATTCTCCTGATCTTTGCTAATTACATATTAGTTAGTTCTTTTCAAGTGAGCTGTGTATTGTTTTTCTTGATCTCTAATAACATTGATTTCCTGATGTGTTTCCCTCAGATTTAGTTGATGTTATTCATGTTCGAGAGTAGCTTTATTCTTATGACTGTGAACACCAATGTTTTCTGGATCATTATATGCTATTAACTATAATGCACACTTTAAAATCGGTGCAGAAAAATGAGGTTTGAAGTTCAGACAATATTTGTACAAACCTTAACTCTGCATGCAACAGAACCTTTCTTTACCTGGACTGGAAAAATTGCTGCTGTAGACAGGTACACATTTATTAACAAAGGGCATTTTTTTTTTTTAAGTGTCTGTGAAGGTTTTCTAAACTTTTGTGGTGCTTTGTCAGTTCACAGAAACAGACAATTCATTATTTGTAAGTGTATAAGTTTTACAGTAAACTCTGATACCTGGGGAAGAATCTTTTTGCAGAAGGCTTTTGCACAATTTGCAGTACTTTGTGGTATTTATATTTTTCTAAGGTAACTGCTTCGTATTGGTTTCAGAGGTCAGTATTAGAGAAGACATTCCAAAATGACTCATCTTTTTTCCATTATACTGATTTTTATGTGTGCTTTGCTGAAATTCTCTTTTCTATACAGTGTAGTCTGCCCAACCAGCTGATCTCAAGGCTTGTAATTGTAAAGGATAAGGAAGCACTGTCAATGCCAATAAGCAAATAATAAGCATGGTAAAATGACTGGGTTTTGTTTTCTCTTTTTCTTAGTGAAGTCACAAAAAAAGGGAAAGTGTTTTGAAGCAGCCCATTATGGTGTTGCATTGCAAATTGTATTCAATTAAGAAAAATAATACTGCATATCTGTAAATGCATTGCAAAACATTTATATAGGCTTTTGTAAAGCTTAGCTTTACCATAAGGCTTCATTGCATGTACTCATCTTTGTTATGCGTCATCTTTGGTATGCGTCTTTTGATGTACCTGTTTTCATACTTCAAACTGTTCATGAGTGAGAAATTCAGTTCCAGAAGTGAGAATTCATGCAGTACCAATTCCATAGCAGTGTAAATCATTGCAGTATCACCTCTCCTCGATAAATGATTTTTTTTTTTTTTTTTCTTCCTTTTTTCTTCCCCTTATACTGAGATGTCTGATGTGTGAGCAGGAGGACAATTTCATAAGAAATGGAATAATTCAAAGCTCTGATAATGGAGTGGTCTTCTGTTTTCAGTCCAGCAGTTTGGATCTGGCTGACCATTGTTTATGGGTTGGCGGGCGTGGATGAATGTATGTGTAGGACAATACGGAGCAGGCATCAGATTGTGCACCACTGTTGATCCTGATGCACCTCTCTTACAATCTTGTTCAAGGGGCCACAGGTTCACTGGCTGTAGACAGAACTGTTTTCTTGCTCAGTGAACATGGCTCCTTCCTTCACACTGGGTATGGGCTGTCTCAGATTGGCAGAGGCTTTGTAATGCAGCTAGAGTTTTAAAGAGAAATGATGAGGAGTCTGGGTTTCTGCACGTAAGTTACGTGTGCTCAATTACCTTCGTGCTCAGAGAATTATTATTTTTAGTATAAAAATTCTTCGTGTAAATAGTCAAGCAAAACCTCAGTTCTGAGGCAACCTTGGGTATTACATCTATCAGTTTAAATCTGTATTCTCAATAACATGGTATAATCAGTTTGTTGTTTGTACTCTGTGTACATATACCTTCACCTACCCTGAATGTGCAATGTAAAAGTAGAATTTTAAGTATTATGAATATTATTTACACTTCTTTTTGCTGCAGATTTCTTGTTTTGGACCTTAGTTTCAAGGTATCCAGTCCTAATTTCAAAAATTTTCCTGATTTTTTTTTTTTTTTTTTTTTTTTAGATTATATGCCTAATCCTGCAATATGTATCTCAAAAGCAATCGAACCTGAACACAAAAATAAAACATTGAACAGAAAGTTATGTCAAGGATTTGTTGTGCAGAAAGAGCTCAGTTCACATCCACCAGCTCAAACAGAGCTTAATAATGTACAATTGTTTCAGTCGATGTGCTTGTCTAATGTGACAGACTAATGGCATTTTGCCTTGTAACTCCTGAACACCAGCCCTTCTGAAGAAGGCAACTTTGATTCACTCAGGTGTGCTCTGGCCACGCTCCATTGCTTCCTGCCAGTAATTTGGAGGATTTTGCTGGGTGCTTCTGAAATTTTGGGGGCATGGAGTGTTTGGGAATCTTTTATGCTTCCTTTTTGTGTATTTACAATGCCTAGCATTTTTAGTAGGTCATGGATCTGCTCCTATATGCTGGCTATATTGCACACCTAAATAGGAAAGGGAAAAAACAATTTGTTGTAATGAAATGATAGAGTGAAAGTCTTAAGTGGTGCTTTTTAAGTTATAGAGGTTTAGTAAAATAACTTAAGTGAAGCACAATTTTGAAACAGTATTTTTCCAAGTATTCTAGAATTTACGAATGTTCTTGTTTTGCTTAAGCAACATGGTCTGTATAAAAAGTAATTCTAAATTAGTAATCTAGCAAACCGTATAACTGCGTGGGATGTTTCCAAAATTATATTCAAATTCCTTGTCAGACCCTTTAAAAAGGAGGGATAGAAGTCTGAATTTACTTTCACAGAAATGGTTTTGTCTCCTTGCTCACAATAGATCAATTTATCAATGGCATAGTCCTGAAGTTAAGTCAACATGCTTGCCAGTATCAAGGTTTCCTTTTTCTATTTTTTTTTTCATATTCGTGTTGTTCAATTTGACTTGTGTTCATGAGCTCATTTGGGTTTTGTCCATTTGGTTAATAAGATTTGGTTTTGAGCCTTTGCAGCTTTCCATAGTTCATTGCTTAAAGCTCATGTAACTTGCAGTCACTGAGGGGTTGCAATGCTCCTTTGGTTATGCACTATGTCCATTCCATATCTCCACAGCATGCAGTAAAAAATAAATGTCTTGTTTCCATAGCAAGCTCTGGTCTAATAAATTTTCTCTGATTTAGGCATGCACTGTGAAAACAACGGTTTTCCATGAAAAATATGTACATTTTTCCTGTGTTAAGCATGGTATTTTTCTCTTGTTTCACTGTGTTCTAGGAATGGAGGGCTCAGTTCAGTTACCTCAACACAGGTGCCTAACGCCGTTTGAGTTGCCCCTACTATTTGTTGTTCCGACATAGCAGATAGGATAGAGGACCTACACGAGAGTCCTCCTGGAGTGCCACCTGCAGTCCAGGCAGGATTACCTAAAGGCCTGTCAAATGGCAGTAGACACCCATCGTTAGATTTAGTATAGTTATATTTTAATTGGGTATTGTGAGAGGTCAACATAAAAAAAATTAAGAACAGCTGTACTGGATAAGACCGAGGGTCCATTTGTCCCACTATCCTGTCCCGAACAGCAGCCAAAGACAGACGATCAGAAAGGAAGATGTGAACGAGGCAAGTGCACATTGTGTATCTTTTTAGCACAGTATCAGCCTCAGGGACTTTTCAGAAACTGTGGCACTGTGTGTTTATTTAGTGATCTCAGTGCATTTTTCTCATATGAAACCAGGTATGTGTTTAGCAAGTGCAGGATCATTTCACAAGGACTTCAACAGCTCAGCGATGTACAAAGAGCCTCTTCCTTTTGTCTGCATGGAGCTCACCACTCACTCACTTCATCTGCTGTCCTTGCTTGTTCTAATCCCTTATTCACCCTGCCTGTGCTACCCAGGATTTGAGAGAGCTTTCTCATTCTCCCTGTCAGCCCTCTCGTTCCTGGACCAGAGAGTTCTGGCATGCATCGGTGTTCCCTATGTGGGGCTGTTCTGTGCCTCTGGTAGTCTCTGTTGCCCTTCTCCGCCTTTCCAATTCTGCTGTATCCTTTTAACGAAGGGGAACCAGAGCTGCTCACGCGATTCCAGATGAACAATTCCTGGTTATTGCCCAGTCATTCAGTATTGTAAGGTCCTCTGCAGTTCGCCCTAATTAGCCATTTTCTGTAATACTTTCAATTTAGTATCATTAGCAACTTTCATTGCCTCCTGCGATCCAGAAAAGGGAATGAGCAGTATGAATATGTTAAACACCCCAGCTCGCATCCCAGCTATCCCTGGGAACCTGTCAGTGCTCTCTATAGGAAGAGCTTACTCTTTCTTTACTTTTGTTTGTTCTCTTGTGTGTAAGTAGTCACTCACAAAGGGACCTTGCATCCTATGTGATATCTCTCTAGTTTACCCAAAAACTTTCAATGAAGGACTTTAGAGAGGCTTTGGCACCGGCTGCCACAGCATCCTTGTATCCAGGTTGGGATATTACATCCCAGATGAGTGGTCTACTAGATGGATGAAAAACTGGCTGGGTCATCAGACCAGGGGTGTATCTTGTCCCCTTGTCTTGTTTAATTCTTCATGAGTGACATGGGGGAGGAGGTGCAAGGCACTCTCATCAAGTCTGTGGATGACAACAAATTGTGAGCTGCAGTCAAAGCACTGAGAGGCCTGGCTGTCATTCAGAAGAGCCTACACAGGCTTGAGAAGAGGGCTGACAGCGACCTTGTTTGTGAAACTCTTAAGAGCAAATAACTTAGCCTTGAGCCTGGGATGGACAAACTCCCACCATCAGTACATCCTGGGCACTCGCTGGCTGCAGAGCAGCTCTGCTGAAACAGACCTGAAGGTCATGGTAGGCAGCAACCTGTGTGTTAGCTGGCAGGATGCCTTGGCAGCCAACAGCATCCTGGGCTGCGTTAATAGGGGCTACATTAATAGAAGCACAGCCAGTAGATCGAGGGAAAAAATTACTCACTTTTACTCAGCGTTCATTAGACTATGCCTAGACTACCATGCACAGGTTTGGGGAACACCTCAATACAGGAGAGATACTGGTAAACTGGGGCAAATTCAGCAGAGGGCCCCTAGGCTGGTCAGTGGCAGGAGCACTGCCACTTGGTGAGGAGAGGTGGAGAAATGGGGCTTGTTCAGCCTGGAAAAGAGATGGCTTAGGGGGGACCTATCAGCCACCTTCTTGTATCTGTGAAGAAGTTCTCAAGAAGACCGAGGCAGGCTCTTCTGCTGAGGTGTATGGCTGGAGATTGACTCATTGATTGAGAGGAGATATTTTGTCTTGACTTAAAGGGGAAAAAAAAAGTTCACTAAGCAGTGGACGAGATTGCCTGGAAAGGCTGTAGGATCTTCATTCTTGGATGTTTCAAGAGCCAACTGGACAAAGCCCTGAACAACCTGGTCTGAAGGGTGATCATCTGGCTGAAGCAGATCATCCTGCTCTGCTTTAATCAGGATGTTGGATAAGAAAACCTGCTGAGGTCCCTTCTGATGTGAATAATTAATTCTGTATCATCATTGTTCATTTTATACTTGCATATTTATTAATATCCACCTTCTTACTGGCATGTTTATTAATATCCAACTTCTTAACTAAAAACAAAATAATGTTTTTTAAAAAAAATTATATTATGGAGAATAGATTTGTTTATATTGTCATTCAGCACTCATGTGGTTGAGTTCTTATATTTTAATACACAGACATAACTAAAGAACAGGTAAAAAGAATGTCATTTTTGTAAGGTATCCTAGTTAGGAATAAATCCTCCTCCCCTGCACTGGAGGAGTATTATATCATCTCCTTTTCAAAAGAAAAAAAAAAAAACAATCAACTCTATCATAAATGCTGCATACTTTGCATAATTATTTTTGTACTGAATTTGCATGCACATATATTTCTGCTGAAAACTAATGTATGAAAAAATCTCTCATGATACTTAATTCTCTGTATGAAACAGATAAGGTATAGGAAAAGCTTGGATGTTTTCATGTCAGGGACAATTTCTAGTACTGGATATTTATACTCATCTTTCCAGAAGAAGTTTTGAATAACCTTTTGATTATATAGCACTTCCCTGATGAGCTTGTTTGTTGGTATATTTATTCTGCATCTCAGATGTAACTCATCTCGCCTAATTTTAGCTACCTGAAAAGGTAGTCATTGAGTTTAAAATAGTTGCCTAGGCACCCGCTACAGGTAATAGAGATGATTCCTCCTCTCCCCAAACATGAGTCATCCTGTCTGCCTTAGAGGCTTGTCTTGTGATAGAATTAATCACTCTGCAGAAGTGCCTGTTTTACCCTACTAACTACGAGGAGGCTATAGGCAGCTAGCTCTTACAGGTCAACTAGTTTTATGTGCTTATTTTGCAAATCTCCACATCCCTTCCCACACATCACTTGAACACCTTGGAGGAACAGAAGTGAGCCCAACTAAAAAAAAGTTAATCTTAAACTCCTGAAATCCATCTTAGGGCTGTTGGTAGCTAATGCAAATTTCCATTTCTGCGGAGCACTTTGGAATGTATCCTGGCTGGAATGCGAAGCGCAAATACGTACCTAGTGTGATGGCTCGTTGGAAACTTGAAGTCAGTAACATAGGTATCTCTCTAGATATACAGAGTGGGTTGTTTGCAGGGAATGGTGGAGTGGTGGTGCTTGGATTTGGGGTTGGTTTTTTTTGTTTGTGTGTGTGTGGTTTTTAATCTTCCCCTTCTCTGGCTATCTCACAGGAGACATTACTTCCCTTCTTACTTCAGTACTGGAGTCTAGTGGCAACCTCGGAGTTGTCACCAAAAGACAATGAAGCAATATTTCATCTTGGGCCACAGGATTTTTCCAGTATATGAAGAGCTAAATTCACACAGGCAGTGCTCATACTTCTATTAAGCTTACTTCTGTCTTTTGTTTTCTAATCAATGGTAAGAAACATAGGCTCATCCTCATGCAGTATCTCTACTTCATGGGCCAGAGATACATTTAAGCAGGATAGGTATCATTGGGAGACTCTGTGGAAACTGTGGAAGTGATATGTGTGAGATAAGTCTCTGAAAGTGTTCCGGAATTTCCTTTTATTTTGCTTCTTTTTCTTGATTAGTATCTAGACCCAACAGATCGACGTTGGATACACGCCTCTCTTCTTCTTGGCGATGTGAGTGCTCTTCAGGACAGGTCAGATATATGAGTTTGTATCCACTTCAGATCAAATCAGATGAAATCTGAAGTATTACTTCTTTCTTTCAGAAAGTAATTGAAAGCAAGTTCGTTCTTCTAGCAGCGGACTTGAGCGTACTTCATAGAAAACTCGTGTAATTCATAAGCACCTCTAAAAGCCCAACTTGAACTCATGGACTAAAGGTGATGGTAATGATGCCTAGCATTCAAAGACTGCCTGTAGCTGAACAATGAAAGCAACACCGGATCAGCGCAATATATAGCATGTATCTGATGATCTAGGGTATAGGACAGCAAACAGCCACCTGTGTTGTTAAGATTTATCTTTGGCGGGCAACAGCATAATAAGTGTTAAGCCAAGAGGATTCATTAGAATAACTGTTCTTTTGGGGCTGTGTATTCAAACATCTCTAGCAAATTCTAACACCATTAATAACAGAAATGGATAATCATGAATACAGCAACTGACTAGCTATTTTTAGCCTTGTACAGTCTTTGTGTCTAGTATTTTCATTTGGCAAATATTGCAGTTGTTTGCAGATCATAAAACAATTAATGATTTGCTGCCTGTTTTAAATGTTTCTTTAATGATTTTAAAGAGTTGTGGAGAGTTTGGGCTTTTTTTTTTTGTGTGGTGGTTGTTTTTTGGGTTGTGGTTTTTTTTTTTTTTGAAAGCGAAGGGTGAGGGGGAAAACAATCTTCAATAATAAGTGGCCATAAAGAGATCCTGACGTTTGAATTGCTTCAGCTTTAAGTCACTGTAAAGTGTATGAGGGGGCTTCAGAACCGTGAATATCCGCTGCTCCTCCTGGCTGGCTTTATTGCAGGCTAGTAGACTTCCAGTTGAATTTCTTTTTCTGGTGCATGTTTGGACTAACAAGCCTCAAGTCTCTTATCAAATAACAGTATCAAATAACTAATGAATAATGCTTCTGAATAATTTATTTTGTAGTCAGAAAATAATTGCATAAGTTAAATTCTGTGCTTGTTTGATTGAGCATATTGAATTCAGTAGAGATCTGTGTATTACATTTTTATGATATTTTTGCCTTGTCTTTTCTTAATTTGTACAGCCCTTAGGCCAGTGGATGCTCAGTTGCAGTTGAAGGCTCAAGGTGCTCCTATAATGCAAATAATAATTTTGCTGCTATGCCCTGTAGAAGATGAAACACTTCTGGAGCTTCCACTTTTTTGAGAGACTTTTTTATAACGCAAACAGCAAAAGATACTTTCCAGAAATACAATTCTTGGAAATGCCTGAACTGTTTAAGACTGGGGGGGGGTGGTGGTGGTGGTGGTGCTGTGCTTAATTATGAGACAGCTGCTTGGATGGAGTATTTCAGCCCAAACAGTGAGCTTGTGAAAAGTGTAAGTGGCTCAAAATAGGATCTTAAAATGAGAAGTGCCAGCTCTGCCGGTGACTAAAAGAGAAAGCTAGAAAAAAATTGTGAAACTTCCTCACCAGCTTTACATCGTGCAATAAGTGAATTCCACCAGAGCTGTTTTGGAAAGCTACTTCCAACAAACTCGACTCCCTGCTGTTGCTGGCTGCTTTCCTAGAAGCTTTGATGTCTCAGGTCTGCACTGTTCACCTTCCCCCCCTGCACCAGCTTGGGTTCGGGAGGCAGCGCCTCTCACCTTGGTCGAGGGTGGGAGAGGGAAGAGGAGGCAGAGGGAGGAGCGGCGTCTTCCTTCTTGGCTTCCTGCCCATCTCCTTGGCCTCCTCCCCAGAATCACTGGCTATATCTCTGGCAGTACGACCCTGAATGCAACGTTCGCTTAACTTGTGCAAAGTTTTTTAAGATAGAGAAACTGGATTTTCTGTTATGACGTGTAATTCGACAGGATGAGCTTGTAAATAAAAATCATAAATACAATCTAGATTCTGTAGATATAAGTAGATTAGAGCATCCTGTAAACACATTCATATAGTGTGTATGTAGTTCGTTAAAACGAGGTAACGTAGACAGCCGAAACAAACATTGGAAAACTTTTATAACTTTAAGCAATTGTGTGCATGTCTTTGCATGTGCAGTGAAATATATCTGCTTTGGGTGGATGTTGCTGCTGTTTCAGCCACTTGACAGTGCAAAGGAATTCAATGGTGTTTTAAATCAACCTTGCAATGAAAATGGGGGACAGCAGTTGTTATACTGCTCTAGTTTACCCTGTATTATATTCAACAATAGGCAGCAAGGTAATTTTAAGGACTTAAACACTTCAGTAGTTAGGCATTGATTTTGTTGAAGAGTTGGACAATAGTTCTTGTTTGAAAATAATAATCTGAAAAGAAGGAATGGTTAAAAGAAGTCGATCTGCATGGAGACTGGGATAGACTACTACAGAAGTAGTCAGTCCATGAAAGAGTGTTTAAAAAAACCAAGGCAGTAGTGTGTCTTTGTAGGGCTACAATAAATGGAAGAAGGAGATGCTGGAGGATATGTACTGAATTGAATATATTGATTTCTCTTCTGTTACCGCTAATAAGTCTGATTTAGGAAAATAGAGTTACACAGTGTATAATAAAATTCTAGAACAGACAAGTCACAGGCAATTTTCAGTTCTATGCAACTAGCAGGTTTAAACCCAAGTTACTGATGGGATGGCTGACTTGCTGCTTATGCCTAGTTGCCACTACAACTCCATCATTGTTTCTGTTACCTTTGCATATCCTTTAATAATAATGGGCCTGTTGTTTCGGAACCAGGTTCTGCACTGGCATATGTTCGTGATAAGTGCTGTCAAAGTAAACAGGCCCCTAAGAGAAGACAGTGATATTAGAGTATTGTAAAAGTAAGCCCTAGTTTTAGGCTTTTTGAGAAAATTATTGCAAATTCACTTGCCTGGAGTATTTGTAGGTGCAATAAAAAAGTAACCATCATTAGATTGAAGGCCAATGTAATGGTGCTATGTTAGTTGAGCTATTTATCCTTATCATTGAAAAAAAGGTCTAGTATCTCCTTTCTAGGAAAGTTTGTGGCTCTTCAGGCAACATATGCCTGACATGGAAGTAAGAAATTTGATTGAGCTTCAGATAGTGCTGTGGGACCGTTCCTTTAGGTGAGTTACTATGGCACTTCACTGTTTTAAGAATCACTTGATGAGTCTGTTGATGCCAGGTGAGGTTAGTTCTCACTTGTGGTCTTGTAGGCAAAACGGCTATGGATAAGCAAGACATGAGTACATTCTTCACAAATACAGTTCAGACCATCAGTCTGAGTCTCCCTCACACTTAAGTCTATTCAGCTTGTATTTGGAGAAACATTGTATGCTTTCTTCTTAAGCAACAGCAGAATCCTTATGTTAGACTGCTTCCCATCTTTTATCACTACGCAGTAAAAATATGTAAGTGAACATTTTCTGCACTGCCTACCTTGCAAGTTGTGACTGCCACCTGCTTATAGTTACTAACTTCTCTCTGCTACCTCTGTATGCTGATCTAAGCGTCCCTGTCAATATTTGAGATGCTATGTGCAGTGTTGCACTCTTTGGTCTTATGTACGCTTTGTAGTCTTTCTAAGTATTAGCACATTCATTAGATTTTATTTTGTACATTCCAGAACAATTAGTGTCCTAAAACAAAGTTTCAAATTCCTGTATTTGGAAACATCAAAGAAGGTGGGCAGGAATTCTTAAATGACCCTTAAAACAGTTGGCTCTGAGGGAGTTATCCAAAGGTTTAGGTTTGCCTGTATTTTTTTCCCCCTAGCAATTTTTACTGTCATTTAACAGATTATCCCGCTTGATGTATTGAAAACAGGAAGAAGAAAGACTTAATATAGCCAGTCTATTATAGGTCTTGCAAGTGATGTGTTCCTATCTGATATATTTTAAGAATGTGCTCAACATATGTGTAGAAAGGTAACACTGTAAACTGATATGCTTTTAGTGTGACAGAGTGAAGACTGAAACTGTTAGACTGATTACAGCCTTACACAACTTAAACATACATATTTTTATTTCTTTTCCGTCAATTAGCTATCTCCCAGACAATATCATTTTTTGGCTAGAAAGAAACTAAAATAGAGGGTATGTACTGCATAGGGACACTGAGTACGGCTGAATAACTACATGGCGGGGATTAGTAATTTCCAAACTTTCAGACAGACTCACTGAAAAGAAAATGCAAATGACTGTTCCCTCTATATCACAAGACACAACATGTAAGTAGACATATAACCTCTTATTTTATATACTTTACTGTAAATTGCTCTGTTAATTCCACAACAGCTGGCTATCAGTTTTCAACCAAACAGAAGAGTTGTCATCACATTCTCATAATGATTGTCATTGTTGATTTAAGTGTACTCCAGTTAAATCCAAACTTGCAAACTTAATTTGTGTACTTAAAGTATATTTTGTAAAAAATTATGCATTAATGCAAGGACTTCTGCTTTCTGGCAGGCAAAGATCCAGAGACAGTTTTCTACTTTGCTGGCTTTAACACTGTGTTTCTGATGCACTTTATTAGTTGATGTTTCATCAGCAATTTCTTTCAGCATTTATTTCTATGAAAATCCAGATTCCATGCTTGGGAGCACATGAAGTATTCCTCTGTATGCAGTTTAGAAAAACAGCTAGGATTGTACTGATGGAATTTCTGTTCTGTTTTCTCCGTTAAGTTGTACATACTGTCATATAGATCAAACAAGTTTGACTCTTGGGAGAGCTGGATTCAACTCTGATCTGCTTGGCCTCTTTCTACCTCTGCACTCTGTTAAAAGGGAACAGTAGCGTTTTCTTTTCTCAAGAGTGCTGGGATAGCTCATATAGTAACACTCCTTATATCCCCCCGCTTTAAAATAATGAGGTAGAGCATATAAATTACTGAACGTTTTCTGGCATCTCAGATGCACACAGTGGCAGGAATGCTATGGAATTTTGTAGAAAAACTAGACAGATCCTTACAAATCTGCCATCTCAAATTAATGGTCTATTTTTCGTTTTTGTGGTTTTGGTAACAGAAGTTTATTTTTCATGTTTACTTAGCCAAGAAGTTTTTATTTTCTCCTTTGTGTTTCTGTAAACTCGCCATTTCGGCTATATGTTTGCCTTGTCACTGTTTTAGGAGTTACAGTTTTATGAGCAATCATGCACACAAAGAAAACTGTGGCAATGGTACTAAGTCCATGTATATCCTAAAGCAGAACTGTGTGGATAACGTTCCTTTGTCTTCTCTCAAACTTCATAGCATTATTCTTACTATTGCTTTCATATGAACATTTCCTGCATCTTCTAGTCTAAAAGCTGTATTTTTTCTTATAATAAAACTTTTATTTATAGAAAATTTATATGAATTTATATAAAAAGAAAATTTATTTTTCTTGTAGACTTTAACTAAAACATCTTCACTCACCACTGCTCAAGTATGACTATTTATTAACCTGCTGATTAGGTGAGAGAGAGAGAGAGAAAACGAACTGGACTTGTTATACCAAGTGCGGAAAATGCGAAGAGCTGTACAGGTATGATTTTAGAAGCAGTATATTGGGAGCAGTAAACTGCTCAGTTTTAAAAGTATATATGATCAAACCCTATTGTCAGGAAAGGAGGTACTAGCCCGCTTGTATTCTAATTTTTCCCCTGATGATGAAATTGGCAGAGTCCAAGTATCCCATACTGAGCTCAACTCTAGAAGGTCATGTGGAAAGAACATTTCTTAAGGAAGCTAAAAGTGGTCAGTAACAAGACTAGTTCTTTGAAGGAGGCATAGAGATTACTTAACTGCCATGACTTTGGAGTGGTGAATGACTGAGTATCATGAGAAAGCAGAAGAAAGCTGGTGTGGGTATCCAGGAGAATCAAGTTCCAATGTAAGAAGTAGAAGGGATTTTGCACTTTGGCAGGATAAATGTGAAAACATAATAAGCAGATCAGAAAAAGCTTAAGAAATAAGAAAAGGCCTAAAAAGTTAATGAAAACTTTCTAATGTCTGGAGCAAGAAGCTTGGCAGTGAGTCTGTAGGGCTAGCAGTGACTAGGAATGGTAGAGATTGTTGCCATTTAAGACCAAATGACAGTATGGAGGCTAAATGGATTTGGATGCCAAAACACTTTTATCGCACATATATGGAATTTTAAGAATTACATGACTTCTCTATTCCATGGGAAAGAGGACTTGGTCCAGGAACAAAACTGGGCAGGTCGGTGTAGTGGTTCCTCACACACCTTCCCTTTACCATGGGGGAGAGAGTGCAGTCCAGGAGAGATGTTTCCAGCTGGGCTGTGTGCAGTCCTGGTGTGGGGTCATGGGGACCCAGGGTGCTCTCTGGTGCTCTCAGGTCCTCTGAGTGTTGGCGAGATGGTCCCAAATTCTGGTGCAGGAACATGAGATTCTTGCCTCTCTCTTTTGTACTCTGTTCCCCCCCCCCCCAATATTAAGTATCTTTAGTTACAGGATTGGGCAGGGAATCCTGTGTTGGTGATGAGTCCTTGCAGATGGTGCTCTTTTCTGATTTGCAGTTGCTGCTGTTGCTGCTCACAATCTGCTTGTTCCAGATACTTCTGGACATGTTTGCACTTTTTGATGATCAACAGGCTGTTTGCATAGTTTGGCTATCTGTTTTCTTCAGCACACAAAAACTGTTCTGTTCTTTGGGGCAGGTGGTTGACTATATTTCACCTGCTTTTGCCACAGTAAAGAGCTGGTTAACGTTTACTGGCTTATGCTAACAGCTATCCTGTCTAGACATAACTCATGCTAACTGCTACAGAGGGTGAAGAAAAACTAAAGGGTGTTTTTCATCTTTTGTGGCCATGAAGTATGTTCGGGGAGCTTACCGTACTGCAGCCATTCTTTGTGGAGATGCCTTAGAGTCTCAAAATATTGTGAAGAGTTTATGAAGCTAAACCCCAAAATAATGGGTGCTAAAAATTCCTGTGGATAAATGTAAAATGATGCACTTATGAAGAAGCAGTACAACACCCCAACTTCACCCATAAAATGATGGATTCTGAGCCCATTTTACCACACAGGAATCAGAGGTGGGATGTGGTGCTTTTTGTGGGCTTGGGTTGTATTCATAAGCCTATACCAAAAGGAATGAGGAGGTGAGCAGCCACAGTTCCCATTAGGAGTATGGCTCAGGACTCTGCCCATCCACCACACGGCTCTGCCAATATCACATCAGCAGGATACTGTATGTGGAGAGAGAGAAAAGCACGGCAGTCACCCTGTCTGCAGACATACCTCAGCTCCTCAGGAAAATGATAAGGAAATGTCTGATTGTCACGCTCACCTCGGGCTGGGGGAGGTGGATCCAGCCGTTTAAAAGTGAAGACATCCTTCACGCGCCATTTAAGGCACACAGCCATGAAAGGAGTCCCAGAGTGACTGCTGCATTGGTTCCCTAGTGCAGCCCTAACCACTAGACATCTTTTGTGTCTTTGAAGGTTGTATCTCCAGGCTACGGAGATACACTGTGCGCAGTGTTGAATGGGGCTTGGAAGTACGCATTCTGCTGTCTGGCTCTAATAAAAGTGAGACGTGAGGCAAAGAGGATCTGTGCAATTCAGTATGATATATATAAGTAAGCTCCTTAACTGTAGGAATTAGTGAGGAAGTAGATTAGTCCTGAGATTACACCAATACCAGAACTGTCTATCCTACTTCAGGTTCAGAGCCATGGGAAACATTAAGAGTAGTCAGCGTGAATCAGCCTGCAATTTAAATTTAAAGTAGTAGTAATAAACAGTCTGTTTTGGCACAGAACCTTAGTGGATTACTTGCCTCAGACTGAAAGGGCTGTGCTTAGCCTTGCCATTTCTGTTCTTTGTAATGAACGTGCGTCCTCAGGCGTTGCTGCCGTTGACCCCATGTCTTGCACTAGAAACTGTTTTTCTCTTATTACTCTTGGTGGTGTTGGGGGGGAATTCCGTAGTCATGGTGTGTGGTGGGTTGACCCTGGCCAGCAGCTAAGCCCCCACGCACTTGCTTGTTAACCCCCCACAGCAGGATGGGGGAGAGAATGGGAAAGGCAAAAGCGAGGGGAAAAAACCCCTAGTGGGTCAAGATAAGGACAATTTAATAAATGAAAGAAAAAAAAAAAGTAACAAGTGATGCAAAAGCACTCACCACCAGCAGACCAATGCCCAGCCAGTCCCCAGGCAACAGCTACTTTGGAGAAACTGCCCCCCAGTTTTATTGCTGGGCATGATGTTATGTGGTATGGAGTATCGCTTTGGTCAGTTGGGGTCAGCTGTCCCAGCTGTGTCCCCTCCCAACCTCCCTGGGGGGCAGAGTGAGAAATAGAGAAGGCCTCGATGCGGTGCAAGCACCGCTGAAACTGTTTTGGTCACAAATCTGAACTACAGCACGACCATAGGAGCTTCTATAAAGAAAATTAACTCCATCCCAGCCAGACCCAGAACATGACGTCACATAAATTTTCAAGTCACTCCCAGTCAATAAATGACCAATGAAAGGAAAAAAAAAAAATACAAAGGAACACCCCATATTATGTTAGAATCACCTACTCTGATGGTATCTAGGTCATGTCATACAAGATTTTAAGAATCCACCGTAGGAGCGTTGCTGGCTTTTGTTTGTAGATGTGCATTTTGCTCTGTATGCTTGAGGATATTGGCATTGTCGCTGAAATAAGAACTCCCACTCCCTCCGTAACACCAGCAAACAATATTCTCTTATTGGATTCCATGAATGGAACAATTTTGCTTGATTTATGAATAGAGTTTTCAGCAAAACTGAAATCAATTATTGTAAATCTTCATGCTGAGATCTCTAAAATATTGGCAGGAGCATGAATTTTTATGTTGGTTTCTCTTTGTGATCATGTTGCTGACTCGAGCTGTGAAATATTTTCATGAGAATTTTAGGAGGTTGCTCAGTTATCAGACAGTGCATGGTTAGGGTAAATTCTTACAGATTAGGTAGGTGCTTTCAGTACCAATGAAGTAGGAACATGTTTCAAGCCAGCATGTGGTTTCTCTGTCCTGATTAATCACTTAGTCTGTTGCTATAATATATTGACAGAGAAGGGGGCTGGGGGCAGTTAACTGACACAGCGCTGTCTTCATGGTTTGGGTCTCATCTTTAAATCTTCATGCACCCAGCATTGGTGCTGACTCAAGTTTGAGAGAAAAAAGCAAGGGATGTACAATCAGGCCATCTTTTTCTTGCCTTTTTTTCAAAGCCCTTTGGGCCAAATGCTGTAGCTTTTCTCTCATAAGCACTTCTTCTGAGTTACCCTGCTAAAATCATGGGGAATTTTAGGAATTCTTTTGTTTGATTTTAAGGAGAAAGGCTGTATAGTAATTCAAAGTACTTGAAATTTCAGCTATTATAGAAAAAAGCAAAACTGCCTTGTTTTATGATATATTACTTGAGCAAAACAGTACTTAGCATGATCATATTGAACTAAAAATGTTTGGAAGTGTTGCAGATGGCTTAAGCTCTAGGCAAGACTTTAGGTTTCATGCAGCTTCCAGCATTCTGGCACTGGTTAATGTAGACAGCGATTGGAAAATATTTGATGCGGCCTGCAGAGACCTCGTATTGGTTACTGTGTGCATAAGATCCTTCATTTTGCTTCCTCTTTGGAGAATAGGAAAATAGAGATGTTTTAATCAGACTCAGGGCAGGAGTAGAGAGTCCCTGAGGAAGAAACTTTTTTCCTGTTGAGCTGTAGTCTTTGGATTGTTTCAGCAAACGCCTTTTTGAGTCAGGCATCTGTGGAAGAGAAGGGAAAAGAAAGTTTCATATACACTGATGGTGTATATGCCAACATTTATGGTTTCCGTTTTAGGTATTACATATTTATCTGTAGGACTTTAGGGTAGGATAAGTCAAGGAAAGTGTTGGGGCACATTTGCCAATATAGCTTTTCTTCAGTCAAGTTTTAGAATATGGTTGTCTTTATCCTTTACTGCGACAGGTTCTTTTATATCTTCTATCATGCTTTTGCAAAGCGCAGGAAAATAAAAAGGGACATGTTATGGTTTACTGAACCCAAACTTTTACTTTATTTAAAACTTAAAACCAGAGGATTCTTTTTTTATCCATTTAGAGGTCCTAAATACCTAAATAGTATTGTTAAAATAACTGGGAATGCAACAGTTCAAGTCACAGAAGACAAAAGGGAGCTTGTGTGTCTTAGTGAACGGGCAAGTGGATGAGTCTACAGACAAAGAACAATCCCAGAAAGAAAATGGAGCCCTTGCTCTTTGGAAAACCCCTGTGATGGATTAGCTAGAACAAGAAGAGTGCTGACTTGATCCCTCATATCCCTGACCCCTAATTGAGCTTAAGCTTTTGCAAAGGTCTTTAAGATATCATGTCTCCTTTAACTAATCTGTTTTCCCATCTAGTAATTTAAACATAGGAGAGATATGCTTTAGGATGTTGTGATAACTACTTAGGCAATCAGAAGAAATTTTCCTCTTTGAGGTATTTGGCAGGGTCTGGCAGATTTTCTTATCTTCCCGTTGACTCAAGAGATTATCAACCTATTTTTAAGAATACTTACCCAGCCACAAATTGTACCAAACTGTCAGCAAAAATAGGACAGTAAAGGAACTCTACAGTTTCAATGGTTGTGTGTGCAGGAGAAGGGAGGGCCCATCTTTACAGACTTCCTACCCTGTTTCACTGTTGCACAGCTGAAGGATTCAGCTTCATTGCAGCAACGTTTAATGCAACATTAGTAGATACGCGTCCTGCTGCCTAGAGCCAATGCTGTCTCAGCCTTCAGTCACCTCCACAGTTTGACATTACCGAAGGAATGCGATAGGTCATCTTTCTGCTGATGCCGATTATTTCCATGTCTGAATTCTCAAGCACTGACAATTTCTACCTCTTCCAGTTGGGATTTTGTTCCAAAAACCTACTGTAAACATCTTGGTTAGTCTAATAGTCATATGTATGTAATAATGTTTGAATTGGCTGTAGAAGATATAATAATGAAAATTATTATTTTGGGTATTTTTTTCCTCCATATCTGCACCAAATATGACTTGTGATATAGGTAATGATTTTCAAGAACTGCCAGGGCTATTGTATTCTATAGTGTTCTGGCTCCTAACTACACCCACTGAATTCTTAGTTGATCAGAATGACTCGGTGAGCCCCATGAAAGCTGGTGGTTTTCACGTTCATAGATACAGTGCCAAACCTATTTCTTTTTTTTTTTCCTTACCACAGTTGTTAGAAGCTAGTGTGATGGAGCTGTTTACAACTGTAGGCTTTCAAATAACAACTGTTGTTCATATATGCAGGGAGAAGTAGAGGTTCCCTATGGCAATCATGCAATTATTATATTGAAGAACACCGGAATATTTTATGTATTTATTTTTAAATTAAAAACAACTAGAAACAGGATCAGCATTAGTCCTTGCTTCTGAAATCTCGATGCGAGTTACTGAAATTATAAACAGTAAATTTAAGTGTAGCCATAAACATGCAGTTTTAGGTTAAAAAAAAAAGTATTCAAGTATTTTAATTATACAGTAAGTCGCCATAATTTTGAAACAACAGCAAAAAAGTAAGAGCAACTTTAATAGGAAGAATAGAAATGCATATTATTAAATGGTAGTCATACTGTAACCTCTATACAGCATATCTAAGGTAGAGAAAAGGAAGCAAAAAATATTTCTTATGCATAATTGCATATTGGATTATTTTAAATGATCTGTTCTTATCCAAGAGTACTTCAGTATCATTCATGGTTCTCCAGATTAGCTCAGCAACAAGCCAAATTTGATTGCTGTGCAGTAAGACAGCATGACTACACTTTTATAATGAATGCTCTCGCTGATTAATGGCTCATTGTAGAGGGAAAACCCACTGGGGAGCACATATTCCTTACCGCAATATCTTTGTAATTAAAGAAACATATTTGGATTTTCTGATTCCACTGATCTGATGCAGTTGCCAGTGTAGTAGATAACTTGGCTTTTGCCATAGATTTCCAGATATTGTGGAGCTGTTTTTTTGTTGTTTGTTTTAGTTTGTTTAACCTATCTACACCCCGTGAAAGGGTGATGTAACTTTAGACTATGTAAACAGTGTTAACAGTGACATTTAAACGAATATCAATCTAATATTTAAAAATGAAAGTCTGTCCCTTTAAGCAATATTCCCTTTTTCTTTAAGCATAGGTCATAAAAGAACTTATTAAAACAATGCAGTTTAAGTTGGAAAAGGAATGAAATGCTCAGTTTACAGTTGATGCTGCTGCTTTTTCAGTTCTAGGGTTTTTTTCAGTGTTCTATGTGGATTCAGTGAATGAAGCACAGTATTTCTGATGAGGAGGAGGAGAATAAGAGCATTGAAAGGCAGATGCAGGCATCACAAAAATTTGTTTAGAAACAGCTTTTTCATTAGAATTCTGTGAATTTTACTTAGTGATAGTTTAGGGACTTTTATGTATTAACACAGGGTACCTTTTGTGCTGGAATGGAAATGTGTGCCTTTCCATCAAGAAGGTGCTTTAGCAACAGAAGGTACAAATATCTGTATTTGAACTGCAAGAGCCATAGCTTGAGTTCAGAGAGAAGTGGGGTTTAACTGTCTCAGAAGTAGCGTATTTTTTACTTATCTTCTGACTCAAGAACCAACCCCCTGACCCTCTCTGTCCTGTTTATTTTAGGAATAATGCTTCTAGTAGGACTGAGGTCAGATTATAAGATTTTAGTAAGCAGTTGCATGACAAAAGTGATTTTTAACCTTCTTTTCCAAAGAAATAAGATTTTTGTCGTGGCTTTCTCAATGATGTTAAATAATTTTTAATTCTGTCGACTGATTTTATTCAAATTTTACAAAGTGATAAAGGCCAAAAAGTTTAAAAACAAAACCAACAACAAAAAAGCAAAACAACAATTTTTGTTGAAATCAGTTGCTATACTGAATGAAATGGGTGCCTGGCAGTTGGTTATGGATTATGGAACTATGGTAGGAAGATAGCAAAGAATAAAGAAGTGTTGCTGAAGTTATTTTGATGGGGAGTTAAAGTAACCAGTGTACCCAGGTAAGCCTTTGGGTTTCTTTTGATTCAGTTACTCACTGAGCAGTGTTTGCCCATCTGTATTCCAGACAATAAATTGGAATTCAGTTATATAGTTTGGCTTTTATTATGTCTATCATACTGGTTTTTCATATCTATATAGATTGTTGTTGTTTTTCTTCTGTTTCTTATTTTGTCCAATCATTTTTTTTTAAATACTTCCACCACTGTACTTAATAGTGATCTAACACGAATCTTAATCTGATGAGGTTTCATATGGCTTTCATTGGCTCATGAGATGGTGACCATGGTAGCTGTCAGCTGTAGATTATGGTTGTACAGTGGACACAACTGTAGATTGTATCTAGGTTGTCAGGAATCTAGGTTGTCACAAGATAAAAGCAAAACAAAACAAAGCAAAAACCCGAGCCATTTCTGCTGTCTACCCTTCTTGTTGAAGTCAAAACCAGTTTGTGGGGTGTGGTGGGTTGACCTGCTCTGGCTGCCAGGTGCCCACCCAGCCGCTCACTCTCTGCCCCTCCTCAACAGGACAGGGGAGAAGATAAGATGGAAGAGCTCCTGGGTCGAGATAAAGACAAGGGACATCACTGACCAGTTACTGTCACAGGCAAGACAGACTAGACTTGGGGAAAATTCACTTAATTTATTGTCATTTAAAATAGAGTTGTACGATGAGAAAAAGAGAGAAAACATAAAACACCATCCCCGCCTCCTCTTTTTTTCCCAGGCTCAGCTTCACCCCTTCACTCCCGACTCCTCTACCTCCTCCCCACACGGAGTGGCGCGGGGGGGATGGGGAACGGGGGGCTGCGGCCAGCCCACCGCAGCTCCCCCCTGCCGCTCCTCCCTCCCCCAGCTTCTCCCTGCCCCAGCCCGGGGCCTTCCCAGGGGCCGCAGGGAAACACCTGCCCCAGCGGGGCCTCTCCCGGGGCCGCAGGGGAATCTCTGCCGGGGCGCCCGGAGCCCCCCCTCCCCTCCTCCCGCTCCCCCCTCGGGGCTCGCAGGGCTGTTTCTCACCCTGCCGCCCTCAGCCCCGGCTGCCGGGCAGCGTTTGCCCATCCTCACCCAGGCTTTCCCCGAGGCGCCCGCCCGGGGCTGAGGGGCTCAGCTGGGCCTGGCGCTGGGGCCGCTGGAGCCGGCGGGAACCGGCTGGGGCCGGCGCGGGGCCGCCCCGGCCGCTCCTCACAGGGGCCGCCCCGGCTGCCCCCCATGGCCAACAGCTGGGCATCTGCACCCGGTACGTGGGGAGAGGATGGTTTTGTTTGGATTTATAGGGTTGGGTTTTTTTCATTGAAGTGAGGTTTTTTAAGGTACTCTTAGAAAGACGACGACAGCAACAGCAACAAAAAGGGTCAAACTCCAGACAGAATTTTGCCAGCGCTGTGGAGTGCGGGAAGCCATGAATTATTTATGTCTGACTTCCCAGTGTGTTCCCAAAAGGCTGGTAGTATTTTTCCTGTTCATCTACCTATGATCGGCTAAGATTTTAATTTGACTCTCTCAGGAGTGTGTATATGCTCTGACTTACAGAATCTCATTTGTGTTTTTGTGACACTGATAGGAAAAATTGTTGCTGTTGTGGAAATTAAACGCAGCGGATTTACTTTGTGGTGTAGTTACTCAGCTATGGTGCACTCGCTGCTTAATTTTTATTTTTCTTCTTGTACTTGCTCTAATTTTCCTTTTGTTTTTAGTGCCAAGCTCCCTTGAGTGTGGGTTAAAAGGCTATCAGCCAGCTTGTTTTATGAGGACAAATGAAAAGATTTGGGGTAGCTTTTCTAGAGAAGAGACGTGAGAGCAGAAGGAAAGGTTCAGTGGTCGTCATCATGTGGGATAATGTTGTTTTGAAGAAGAATGATGCAATAATTCTGTTTTTTTGTGTCCATGCTGGATAGTACAGGAAATACTGAGCTTAAATATATTCAACACTAAAGCAAGTTTTCTACGGGAAGGCTGGTGGAGCCCTGAAACAGAGGAGGTGGCCATGGGAGGCTGCAGCGAGGGAAGCTGTGAAGGACTGGTTAAGCGTAGTAAATATCCAGAATGACTTAGTGGAAAAATCTGCCTTGTCTAGAGATTTGGTAGTGGTCTAGGGGCTTGGAGGCCCATTTCAGCCTTATTTTCTGTAATTCTACAGTACTGGCAGTTTTAAGTCCTATTAAAACCTGCGAATGTCCAATTTCTTATAGTGAAGACTGAGCTAAATTAAAAGGTATACCTGCTCTGAGCAGATGGACTACTGCAGATGCAGGCCTTTGTTATGTTGGTGTTTGCTGTTGAAACACTGTTGCTGATTCATGTATGATTTTTTTTTTTAATATAACTACCTTTGGTACAGTGGCTTCTCTGTTGCTTGTGAAAACTCATTCTGTGTTTCCTTTCTATATGGTATTTCTTCTATGAATTTGTGTAATGAAAAAATGCTAAAATATAGAATATTAACAGCTGAGCTGGATAACATCATGATGTAGATTCAATGGTACTAGCTTACTAAGTGCAATTGGCTGCAATCTTTCCTCCTTGAACAACTGTAGTAATAAACTGGACTAATGAGGTAGATGTTAGAAGTTATGTTCTCTGTCCAGAAGAAATATTTTAATAGGTGCACAAAACACTAGTTTTAATGTCAGGGACATTTCTTGTGATTTCTCTGTTTCTAGAGGAAGAGGATGTGCAGCGTGCCTTTTCTTTTTTCTTTTTTTTTGTTTTCCTCTTTTAAGATCTATATTAAAAAAAACCAAAATCCTGGAAACGTGCAGTGGTTGTAGAATATTAGTTACTCTTCTGTCTGGATTTTGAGCCCCTTTGAAGCAAGTACAATTTATTGCAGCGGTTGGTTGTGTAATCAGATTTTTTTTTTTTCCCCCATATAAACTGATACTTGCAAAATTGTAGATTACTAAAGCAGTTTTTGAAGTGTTCTGTGGTGGAAACAAAGTGTTTACAGAAATGTACAGCCTAAAAATTAAAATTTACAGAAGTTGAATACAGTCCCAAACCAAGTTCCGAATAGCAGCCAGCAGTTGCTGCCTGTATCACAGAAACTGGTGTTTTATCACTAGTGTCTTTTTGGTCACTGAGTGATTTCCCATTGACCGTGTGGCCTTGCTGTCCCTCTCAAATATACTTCAAATATTTTGGAGTGTTTGTTTGTGCTAAGGCAAGCATTTTGTGTAGCAGATAAATTTTTTCCAGCAACTCAGGCAGCCGTATTTCCCCCCATCTTCCTGAAAACCTAGCAGCAACAGAAACCTACCATGCCTCAGTGGGCCTCATTTAGATTTGCTCTTAGGCAGTGTCACGGGCCAAAACCAGTCTTTGAGTCAGGGAATTGTACTTAATTAGATATATTGCCAATTAATGTAAGCTTTAAGTTACTGATTTTGGTATTGAGAAATAAAGAAGACAACCAATTAAATGAACACGCAGAGAAGACACCTCTCCCTGTCGTGGTGTCGCATCCCCTCGCTACATGCTAGACTTGGTCCTTTCTGTGGTGGGTGAGGCCCTCTGACACAGGTTGGCCCTGCAGCATCCCCCACCCCCAAATACGCACGCTACCAAAACCCTGACACTTTTACCCAATACAGAGAGGTGCAATATGGAAATGAGGGTCTCCTTGACTGCAGCCAGAGGCCTTCCAGGTGGTGTTTGTGTCTTCCCAGTCAGGCCCAGTAACCGTGTGCTGTGGTAGGGAGCTGGGGATGGGGGGAGCAGGTAAGTTCTCTTAATTTTTCAGGTGAAGAGGAAAATTTAAATGGACCTCAAATGGCAGTTACTTGCAGAGATGGGAGCAGTTCTTGACTCCTGGTCTTGTTTAGTTTGCGGGCCTTTACCTCCTTGGGCTAGTGTCTATGGAAAAGCCGATTCAGCAGAGTCTCCCTGCCAGGGGTGAGGCAGTCCTGGAGGAGCATGAGGAGCTAAGCAGACAAAGGGGCTTTTTCCAGGAACCTTCTTTGCAACTGCAGAGAAAGCAGTCCTGTGGCAGGGGACCTGCTCTCAGCCGATGGGTCTGAAACCATTTAGTAGGTGCCTTGTTCACAGCTCTGGTGTTTCTTCCTGACACAGTGCCGTCTTGGGGAGGCAGCTCTTTGTGCCTCGTGCTGTTCTAGCTCCACGTGTCTTCCTGGTGAGCTGCCCCAACCGGGAAGCATGGCTCCCCACTGCCCAGAGGGAGTGTCTGCAAGGGTGGTAGGACCGCTTCACGTGTCCTTACTCACGTTCCTGAATCCTGTGGTCTCTTTTGTTCCTGTGCACAATTTTCAGCTGGACTCTACAGGCTATGGGGTTGATAGCAAGGCGCGTTCCACTCCAGTGTTTTCTGCAAATACAGCTCTACAAAATGAACTATCAGGCCATTTGTATTTTTTCAGGTAAATTGCAATACCAAAAAGAAAATGACTTTGCTTTCTCTTATGATAGTGCAATTAATAATTTAGTAAAAAAGGAAAATAATTAGATGATTTGAAAGTAAGGTAATAGAGTAAGCGTGTATATGTATGTGTGCGTGTCTTTTCTGTGGTACTTTACAAAAGGGTAGCAACTTTAATTGTACGCCACAAACTAGGTAACTTGTCATAATAGAAGCCGGTTCCTTTGTTTCACAAAATGAGAAAATATAATTCAAAAGTCCTTTTAGATTGATGTATTGGAATCATATAGAAGTTTGGTACAGAATACTTGTACTTGTGATAGAAGGAGACAGGTATGTCATCTGAGTTTTTAAAGATGAACTTCAAATAGTGTACGTATCTGAAGCGAGGACATTACCAGAGCCAAAGATTCATTATTTACCACTTCCAGTGATTTGCTTACAAAAAGTGAGCTGTATGAAAATATGTAGCTTCTTTAATTAAAATGATATATGATCTCATGCTTCAGTATATAAACTAATCTATCCTGCAGTTTAGGGAGACTTCTCTTATGAGAAATAACTGACTTTTTTATGAATAATCTGTATTTTCGTGTTTTTGTCTTGCATATGTATGCCAGTGTCTTGAGCTTCAGGAAGCTTTTGGAAAAGGCTGCCCAGCTGGGCGCTCATTGAGTATTCTTGGGCAGCACTGTGGCTTCAGAGCCAAAGCTTTATAGAATGTCATCTCCCCTTCTTTTAGAGCCCTACATGGCAAACTGGTGCAGGGATGCTTGCTCTGTGTACTGAATTTTATATTTGCTTTTACCAACTACCCTTTTCCACTCTTTTCAGACTTCTTATTTCTCCCAGAAAAAGTTCTGTTTTATAAAAACATGGGCTTTGAAAAGCAGAATGGATCCAAGGCAGGAGCTTTGCCATTGATGGGAATGGCAAGCGCCGTGCACATGTGACCCCTCTGATGAACATCCCTCTGAATATCCCCACTGCTCTTCAGGAGGGCTGTCCAGCTGGCAGCCTGTGGGCCAGTCCTCTTCCACAGAACAGTTCTGGCCAGCTCCCACATGAACGTGAGCTTACCCTAACTCGCCTGTGCGTAACCATGCAAGCTGCCTCTCTCCTCCTTTACTTCTGGAATGTGGCACAACGTGCCTGCAGAGATGTGCCTGTTGTGACATTTAAACAGAGGTGCTACACCGTAGCTCAGCCTTCAGAAAGATAAATCTTTCCACAGTTGCCACCACCGTTTTCCTCTCTCGAACGCTAGAAATTCCTTCAAGTGCTAAGAATCTTTGCTTTTTGTAAAAAGTCTCAAAAATGGCATAACAACTAGTGCGTTGTTTTCCTCAAAAATACTGTGATAAAATGTTGTCAAAATCGCCTTCTAGACTAGAAGAAAGGCGAAGCTAGTTACCTAGGCTTAAAATATACCTATTAAATAATCATGCACGTTAGAAAGTCAACACTAGATGTTTTATATTTCTCTCATGTATCATTTGTTGGTTTTCTGTTTGCAAAGCATTTCATGATTCATTACTTTCATGATATTGTAATTTCATGTTGGATGCTGCCACTGGACCACTAGACAAAAATCACAGCTGTAAATCATTTGAATCATCTCCAAATGTACTGTGGTGAATATTTTGGAGTAAGACTGGGAGATCATTTAATATTTTGTTTTATAATTAATTTAGAACTAGTTTTAGTATTAAATAAGTGATATATTAATTCTGTATTACAGAACAGAAGCGTGTTCTACAATTTTTTTCCTTAAGTTAGTATTATTCTTATATGCGTATGATTTCTGGTATGTATAAGGTTTCTAATAACAAAATCATTGTTTTTTTTTCCCATAAACTGCAGAAACTATGCCTGTTCCAGACCAACCCTCGTCTTCTGACAAGACAAGTTCCCTTAGTCCTGTGTTGAACACATCCAATGGCGATGGCTCTGAAACTGAGACAACCTCTGCCATTCTAGCTTCAGTTAAAGAACAGGTATGCAAGTTCTGTGTCCGCAGGCTAGAAAACCGTACTATAACTTAGTGTTTTCTTACAAAGGTTTCATAGGTGGTATCTGAATAATTTCATTCACAAATGCATATTGGCAAACAATGTGAAATATTTCTTTGTGTCTTAGTATACTTCCATGTGCTGTCCTACAATAAATTTAATGTAATTTAATTGAATTGTTCATTTTGTTCTCCACTTTCACTCTTTACTGTGAATGGTGGTTTTCAGAGCTCTCTCCTTTTCTTGTCGACGTTCTGCATGTGGAGTTACAGCATATAGGCATGGCATATAAGAACTACAGACAAATGAGTAGTTGTGGAGAAGATGTGTTATTCTAGACTTTTTAGTTAAAAGGATTTGTAAGAATACTAGGATTTTAAAATTTAACATATACATTTTTTTTATTTGTGTAAAACTTGATGTGAGATTATTTTAGGGCAAAATTGGGTAGGGACAGAGGCTTTCAGCCTAGGATGGTTAAAACCAAAAGTAGTAGAAATTTTTGAAAGAAAGGTCTTCAGTGTGATTCTCTGCTTGATTCTAGTAAGACAAGTTTGGACATTTTAATGTAAATTTTTGTGGGCTGAGTGTCTGAGATTTTGCTTAGTGCCTCTTTGCACATCAGGAGATGGTTAATATTCCAGTTCATGAAGACACCTGGTCTCCGTAACTACCTCATTTGGCTCAACAGCTGCAACAGGTATCCCAAAGAGAGACATTAAAGGATAGCTGCTTTTAGTCAGCTTTCTCGTTGCTGAAGGAGTCTAAATTGGTTCTCCAATTATAAAGTGGTGATCTTTCCCTGCCTAAGACATTCACCGCTTCTTTAGTAAAATTAATGCATGAATTTGGCTTATAATATCTAACACCACTGGAGTAACAGCTGTTGAGTCATAGCGCTTTTATAAAAATTGTGACCTTGCTCTTCATTTTTTCTTCTTGATATGTACCGGTTCTCTCTCTTGGGTGTTAAAGGTTAGTCATGTTTTCCGGTTCTGAAAAGAGGAGTGCAAGAAAGAAAGGTTGTAACATGGAATTTTGTCTTAAGATTTATGGCACATTGTTGTATTGGAATTACCCATGGTTTAGATGTTTATATGCATATTCTCTTCCAGGACAATAGTGTTACTTGGGCATGTACCAGTGTTTCATCCTGTGTTACTGTATTATTTTGAAGAAAAATACCTGCCTTAGCTTTTCATTCTCTGATGCTGAAAAAATGTACAGGGAAGTTACATAGGTGGAAGATAGGTTGCATCTGCCTGTTAGAATGTGAAACGCAGTACTGAATAGTGAGTTGTTTTCTGTTGTTGGGTTTTGTGATGATATTGCTAGTTTATACCCGGTCATGTGTTTTGCAACTCCCACCCCCATAAATCAGTGAATAGAGTACTAGAGGGAATTGGAGATGAATCCACTAGATGAAAAGGATTTTCAGTGGTAAAATATTAGCAGAGTTATTTCTGATTCCTGTGAACCATAGCAAAAAGGAGCCTGTAATAAAGGAGTTCTGCCTTCTCTTATTACCAAGATCAACCTAGCCAGCTAACCTAAGGTACTGCTGACTAACAAGATAATCTCTTGAATTGTTGTGGTACAGGGTACCAAAATTTCACAGGTGTTCTGTTAAGTAGACTTCTTTCTTGACAGATGATCTGTAGTCAGACCTGTCTTGAAGCTGGAAGACTGTACTAATCTCAAAAATGAGACTGTCGTTTTTTGTTTAATCTGAATGCATTCCTCAGAGTCTATGGTGACTTTAGTAAATTTAGCTTAATGGCACACACTTGTCTTCAGCCACACTCACTACTGGGAAAGCCATATAACTTCAATATTCTTTTTGTTGTTGTTGTTTGTTTTGTTTTGGGTTTTTTGGTGGGGTTTTTGTTTGTTTGTTTGTTTGTTTTTTTTGTTCTGTTTATTTTGTAGTACAGATTTGAAAGGGGGGGAAAAAAAAAAAAAAAAACAAACACCCAAAAAACCCCAAACCTGCTTTTGGGCTTTTTCTGTTCCCCACAATATTGTGTGTTTTGACAGACTTCCATTATTTCATGTTCTGTTGGAAGAATTCTAGGTAAGGCCACCATCCCGTGCTTCAGGCAGATGAAATGCATTATATTGATTCTGCATTTGGGGAGTAAATGAAGTAAGTTTCTACCTGACTGTTCAGATGGGTAGCCCTCTGTTTTTTAGAAAAAGGAATGAATTACTTTACTGCCTGGTATGAGATTTTGCATTATGTGCCTTTTGACTGTAGCTGAAAATATACCTAGAGTTTTAGAAATATGAACACAGACAATTATTCAAAAGTACTGTTAATAAAAAATGATTGAGTTTGCAATTAAGGTATATTTTAATGAATCAAATATGTGCTGATGCTTAACTTTAAAAAGTTTCCTTTTTTTAATTCTCTTGGAACACTTGTGGCAACTTCATGTGTTACTTCTCATGAAATAACTAAAGTAGTGTCTGTGAGTGACTGCAACAGAGTGTGGGATTTATGGTATTGGTGACTGTAATAGGTGTTTGCAGTCTTTGAAGAGGGCGTGATATGTGAAAGAAGGCACAGAGAAGAAATCATAGATGTTATATTTATTTGCTCTACTTAAATTTTCTGTGTGAAACATAAATGATTTATTCAGAAAATCTGAAGCTTTGCTGTGCTTAGTTTGAAGAACGCATATTCCTGTGCTGTCCTGTTTTGAGGAACAGATTTGTTGGGTCTAAAAAATTTATTGGGTCTAAATAATTGTGCTTGATATGTCAAATATCAAGTGGCATTCAGGCTGGTCATGACTGGATCAGAAGATTTAGCCACATGCTTTTCAAGGTGAGGATTTCTGTTAAACTGAAAATTGAAGTTTGTATTTTGTTGTTGAGGAGTTAGGTTGATTTTAGGAAATTCAAATTCTGAACTCCTTGCTTTAATGTATAAGCCATTTCATTTGTGTTTTACCTCTGGACAAGCATGCTGGATCACTTTTGGGTTTCAGACTTCTGAGATGTAATTGAGAAGAAGTGATGGATAAATAATATGAATCCATTTTTTTTCCCCTGCTGCTAACTTTTTTTAAGGTCAGCAGGGACTGCTGGAGGGGAGGTCAGAATCATACACCGTATGTCTAAGAAATTGTGAGATGCCAGGCAGTGAGCTTTGGCTTAGGTGTTTTCAAGCTGTCTTCATGAAGAGGAAGGGTTAATAACTTCTCAGAAAATGAAAGCTGTTGGGTTTTTGGGTGGGGGTTTGTTTTTAGACAGTCAGAATCAAGTTCTTTAAAGAGAAATCATCAAGTAGTGTTGAAACACTAGACAAATAGTTTGTTTTCCATGGTGTATAAAATGTGGTTAAATATCTGTGTGTGAAGGATTTTTTTGTTTCTTGTGATATACTGGCAAACACATTTGGCCCAATGCTTCATAGGTTTTAGAAAACATAAGGCCATTTGTATTTCTGCTTTGTCATCTTCTTTTGTATCTGTAAATATGGGAAAAATCCTTCAACAAACAAAGCGAGATATCAGGACTCTCTGATTTGGGAGAACATACGTGATAGATACAACTATTTCTTCTGTAAGAAGCATGATATGTTTCTGATTGGAAATTTCCACCTGTGCAAGAGAATTCTGATCCCGCTTGGTGTTAAAAAATTCCTGGGAAGAGAGCTATTGATAATGCTGTTTTGAAGGTAGAAATAGCTGGTGGAGAACCTTTTGAGTAAATACGTAGTAAAGCTGATGCTTTTCCTGGAAGTCTCCAGACGTATGTGGTTCACAGTACTTTGGTTCTTGGCATACAGAAACTGCTCTCTGGGAAGCTGAGGAGGAATGTAGTGACAGTGACCTAGCAGAGGCTTGTTTTGGCAGACTTTTTAAATAAAAACATTTGGAGAACATGAGATAAAATAACTTCCTAAGAGTGAGATCCATCTTGAAGCACTGACAACCATATTCAACTTGGAAATAGTATCATACATTTGTTTTAGTTTCTTTGTGACTCTAGATTCTTTTACTGTCTTAGTAGTAGCCTTATTCACGGAACAGCTCTTCATCTTTCAGAAAACTTATGCAAAGAACAAGTTGTATAATGTTTAATAGTTCTTTTGAATCCTTTTTAAATCTACATATTTCAAATAAAGATACTTGTTTCTGGATGCCTGTCTTCATTTCTCCCTCTCTCCAGAAAAAGCTTAGGCTCTAAGACTTTTGGAGTATTTCTCACACTGTTTAAATAAATGATAGATTAATATGTTCTTTAAATCATAGTGCTGATTCCAGAGAAAAACAGAAGTCTCTGGCTTTGAGGTGGTTGCTGATTTTTTTTTTTTTTTTTTTTTTTTTTTTAAACAAGAATGGGAGTGTCATCTTTAAGGTTAAAAGCATCCCAGCTTTATAAGACTTATATTTTTTTCTAAAGTAACTTCTGTTACTTTTAAATATTCACCAGTTTTCCCATTAGAAAGCTACTCGTTTGTCAAGAAATCGTGGTTAAAATGAGACTAAAAAACACATACAGGGTAATAATGACTAAGTGTTGTACTGCGTGTCAGTATTAAACAAGGATAAATATACATGACTTAAGTGAACTTGTATGTTAGGTGTTAGTACTCTTTGGAAACAGGGTTGTGTATGTCATGCACATCTTATGTGTGTATATGTAAGTAAAACTGCAGGTAGAAATGGCTGTAGAAGCTAAAAGATTTAATTTCTTTTCTTGGCTTTGCCAGATTGTTTTTCCCATGTCTTTATATCACGATTGAAGTTTTAGAACAAAATCACCTATCTAGATGAGTGTTTCAATTCAGACTATTAGTAATGTTTTAAGGCCAGAAGAGACTTGTGAAATCATCTAGTCTCATCAGCAGGTTGCGGCACTTCATACAGTCATCCAAGTATTGGGCCCCACGTCTGATCACAGAATGACTTTTGCAGCTGTTTTCCCTAATATAATGCACGCTTAGATGATATGCATACATGATATTCACCAAAATAAAATGTCATTCTTGCCTTATAGGAACTAGTAATTACTCTATTAACCTTAAGTATTCTGTAGCTTCTCTAAATAGGTTCAATTGTGATATATTCATGTCTTGCTTCCCCTCAAACATCAGGCTCTGTCTCTGCCTTTAAAAGTTTTAGCAGCTCTATCTCAGACCCATGCTAATTATATTCAATCAATATATATTGCTTTCATCATGTCTCTGAGTAGCATATTAATATATTCACTTCCTTAGTTGTAGAACTCCCTTGTTTCCATTGAGGTTTTAAAATATTCCAGAGAGAGATTCCCCTTCCTTTTTGCCATCTTTTATTTTCATTAATATATTGATTTTAGATAAGAACTAGACTGGGCTGTATGATATGTTTTGAGTAGCACAAGTCTATACAGTGGATAGTGGATACCGTACTTCTGAGTTGCTGGATGGAGCAATATATTATTGAAATACGAAGCTTTGTGAGTACAGCAAGCGCTTCCTAGGTACGTCCTCAAGTTGATGGGGATTGCTTTTGAAATGTACAATTCCACTACTGGAAATGGGGAGTTGAGTGGAGAATTTTTCAAAAGTGTCATCATAGTGGCTGGTGGAGAAGGAAATCGTTTAATATACTTAGTCTACGCCCTGCTCTGTAGGATTCTCAAGTTCTTGATTTAGTCTGGGACTGGTTTGACATAGCTCTTTGGAGCATCTGTGAATGTATTCATGTTGTGCTTCTCAGGAAACGGCAGTTCACAAGAATGGAGACCTAGACAAGTAATTCATATTCAGAACCCCTGTTCTGTAAGTCATGCCAAAGACGCGGTAGCCATAGTAGGTGCAGTATGAAGAAACTAAAAATTATTTCACTGATAAAAGGATGTAGTAATAATCCAAAATACGTATTTTTGGGATTGTTTGAAACGAGCTGGGAGTGGACAGGCTTTTGTGAAGTTTTAGTCTGATAGAAGAGTATTGAGAGAATATATCCTCCCAGCCAAACCATCTTTGAAGAGAGGGAAGAAAATGCCAGTTATCAGAATAAAATTAGAGTTAAATATGATGCTATTTTGACTTAATGTTGAAAAATTAGTAGTTCAAAGCCAAGAATTTCAGAGAAGCTGGGTAGAATGCCACTTAATGACAGCTCAGTCTAATGCTAATTTAAAGCACTATTAAAGGACATCATAAAGAAAGGCAAAATACCCTTTCTTATCATGCAGCCAGTATATGAACGTACTTTTGCTGATCCACAAGCACTTCTGCCTTAACATTTTTTTTTGCCATTAGTGGAAGAATTTCAAACTTGGAATAAAGATACCCTAAGGAAGTAGTAATATTGATTTCAATTTCAATATAATTTAAATTTAGTATATTAAATTTCTAGTGTTTTAACATGCTACATTTGTAACATTTTAACATCATTGATTTCTTTTTCTCTGGTATCATTCATTGGGGCTTTTTTAAATGTAAAATATTTTCACACCTAAACCCAAGTCTTTTAACCAGCATAGTGGAATAGAGTCTCGATCTCACCTTAAAGTCACTTGAGAGGGAGATCTAAATGAACTTAAAGTAGTTAGAAGTGGCTAGTCAAGTGGTGCTTTTTCCTCTGTTATACTGACAAACATGGACTTACGCAGCCACATGGGGAATGCTGCTGGGGAGCGGAGTGAGTTGGAAATAACCATCTGAAAAGATAAGGCAGCAGCTTTGTATTGCGGAAGGTTGGGTGTGTTGTTTTCTTTTTTGGGGAAGGGTGGTTGGATCAATTTGCCAACTTGTTTTCCAGGATTGGGCTTTTTAGCATAGCTGCTGTAAAAATATATGTGAAACCATGGGTTTAGTCAACTTTTTCGTAGTATTTAGAATTGATTCAGCAAGTCCAACGTAACATCCCTATTGAAATGTCCAGGGAAGCGGCGGTTTTGGGTGTGTCTCCCCCAGCTATGCCCCACGTCCTTTTCTAAAAGGAAGTCACAGGTTCCTGAGACTTAGCTATCTTACCTGTTTCCAGTATTTTTCTCTTTCTATGCTTGAATTAAGCAATATCCACCAACAGTAATTTTCATTTGCATAGAAGATATATGAAGCTGTGGGGCCCATGGCCTTCAAAACCAGCATACTTCTTCTACAGAGAAAAGAAAATGCTGTTAAAAGACCAAACTGTGAACACTTCAGTTAGTGATTTTTTTTTTTTTTTTTTTTTTAATTATTTCTTCTGTCTTCTCTTCTCTGGAAATGAAAGAAAAACACTAAAAGCACTCTTCAGATTCCACCGTGACCCTTCTCCTTTAACTTGTCTTGCCAGTACTTTTCGTACAGCTTGCTCTTACAACTTCAGTTTTGAAGGGGATTTTTGAAGGAGATTTAATTTTCATCATTGTTTTAGCAATTTTTGTTCCTTTTATGTAATTTTGAAAACTTGAATACTTCTATTGTGTTTTCCCATCTGTTCCTGTGTGTTTTCTCACATGATGGCATTTTCTACTCCTGATGCATTTACTGCTAAATGGAACTGTATCTTTTTGTGGGTAATTGAAATCTTTTGTATTCCTAGAAAAAAATTACTTAACGGGTAGTTGAATGCAATGCATGTTATGCTTTGATAAAATATGTTACAATTCTGTTTATCCCCAAACAAGAAAGCTAGAACCCAGCAAATGCTAAGCTAAGGTTAAACTTAATTCTACACCTGAGAGTTACGGTACATTACTACCCAAATAAGCTTAAGTTTGGCTGTGAGTTATGTAGTTATGATAACACTAAACTAAGTTTAGAATCACACAATAAATTGATTTTAACAATGTGTAGCGTGTACTTCTCTTTTTTTCCTCCTCCATGGTGAAAATGAATTATTTATCTCTGAAATTTCAGAGGACAGAAACTTATTCTATAGTTGCCTCTGATGAGAACCTTTCCAGTGTGAAGGGATAAAAGGCTAGCAAAAGACATTAACCTTTAAAAAAATTATGAAGGTTTGTAGTAAAGTTCTACACAAATCAATTACTTAATTCATAATTCTTTCCCTCAAGGTTAGCACAGCATTTTTCGTAGAAGATCATTCACTTTTTTTTGGAGGGAGGCTTTACATGTATAACCTATAACATGTATAACAGTGGAGCCAGACTTTTTGCATGGGTTCCCTGCTACTCTTTATACATACATTTTCCTTTTCTATGAAAAGAACAGTTCCAAGTCCTGAGGCCCGAAGAGTTTTGTTTTTTTTTTTTTTCTCCTTTTTATTTTGTAAAAGATTTCATTGGAATTTTTTTTGTTGGTTGATTTTGCTTGTGTGTTTTGTTTTTTTTTTTTTTTTAATTTAAGGGGTAGATATGATAAGATCATAGCGGCTTCTTAATTTTTGAAATGTCTTTTCTAGGATGTTACCTTTTTTCATTGTTGAGACCTTGTCATAGTGCAATACCCTTGGACCATGTTCTTTTAGATATTCCACATGTGCAGGGCTTAATATATAGTACAAAACGTAATTAATTTCAAGTTACTTGCAGTTACAGGGGATTTTGATTTAGTACAGTGACTCAATGCACTCAAATCACAATTTAATTAGAAATTACACTTAGCGGAGTATAGGAATCACAATATGCAGTTGACACAAAATAAAAGTGAATTTCATTATCTTGAATATGCTCACCATCATGATGCTGAGCATCCCCCAGTCGCCAGAAAGGAATGTGTGTGTTCAAGTCAACTGAAGCCCACAGCTCTCTTCAGAGCCCTCCTGTTTATTGTTTGGTTTTTATATTGGGCTTAACCACATATACACTCCCCATGCTGGTCTGGCTGAGTTGTTTACAGTCGTTGGGTCTCCACTGCCAGCTTGGTGGCCCATCTCTTTTCCCTTCATGTCTGTACTATGCTACTCTGCCTTCGCTTCTGAAGGCCACTGCGGTCATGCCAGGCCTGTATCTCGTCATGTCAGTGGCATTAAGTACCTCGCTCTACACAGAATGACTGCTTGATACTTCTGTCTAGATGAAGTATGGTTGTAACAAATCAGCCGTAGGCACCTGCTCGATTACAAACATTGCTGGTATGGCTAAACCAAGTAAAACAAAGCTGCAGGCAGGTCAAGAAAATTTCAGACAGAGAAAGCCTGGCAAGGCTCAGCCCTGAGGTCTTGCAAACTTGGTACAAAGCTGAGCCATTACTTCGTTCATTAAGTGCTCCATATAGTTCATATAAAGCTATCCAGCAAGCTCCATGATGAGGAACATAGTCCTTCCTTCATCGCTCTCTGAGCCCAATAGAGTGAGCTGTCCTATGCGCCGGGAGCTCAAGGCTAGCAACCCCTGAGGAGCGAGGCTCCTCTCCCAGGAGATGCATCCCAGCTCAGCCCTCTTGCCTCCAGTGGGTGCTGTTGCATTGTGGCTTCATCCAGCACTAATCGTCAGTGGAATCACAGCAGGCAAAGTCACTTGCTGAGGGAGTGACTGGACTCTACAGAAAAGTATAAAACAATAAGCTAAATACCTATTACAGTTATATGAGTAAAAGATACTCTTGATTAGAATTATAGAATCATAATTTCTAAGCAGATCCAATGCATATAGAAGTTACGTTATTTTAACCAGAACCACCCCTAAAACTAGTTTTGTTTTGCTCTGGGTCTGCATTCCTTTCATTCAGGGGCAGGCAGTTATGCAAATGATGAAATACTTTGCTGATATAGTCAGTTTGTCTAAAACAAAGGCACCCTTGGGTTTCCTTTGGCATTGAGATGAGTTTGGCTTCCTTTTCAACAGTTGTGATCAATCATGTCTTTATTCTCCCCTGAGTCTTCAGGTCATGTAGCCCCTATTTATGTCTTCAGAGCATTCCTTCATTGCAGGTGTGTAAGTGGGTGTGTGGGGGGCTCCGTGGGGTGGGGGTGTCTTTGATCAGTCACAGCCCTTTGTCCCCTTATTTTACATAATGTGGTATGAAATCTTGTTTTCTCATGTGCAGGATTTTACCTTTTTGGGTAAATTTAACTTGTAACACCACCTTTTGTAAGTGACAAACTGGTTATCTACTTGACAGCATACAAAGTAATATTTCTATTTCTGTTAGCATTCCCTCAATGTCTTCAGTCTGGATTGTCATATAGCAAATAGCTGCTTGTAGTCTATTTCCTTAGTTGTTTCAAAATGTGAGCCATACTTCTCAAATTTCATCTCTGTTCCTTCAGTTGCCACATCTGTTTTTCCTTGAGTCCTCATAAAGCATTATTCTTTACATTTTTCGGACAGTCCCATCTCTTAGGTGTAGCTTGTACCTGTCTGTGTTGAGCTTTCCTTCCTTGGGTATCTAGCACCCACCAGTATAATGATCTGATTAATCTGGAATGACATTTTGCTGGTTAATGTGGTATTCTATCACTCTAACCTGCAATTCATGTTGCAGTGTTATCCCATGGTCACGATTATCCATCTACCCCAGCGGTAACACAGTGCAATTATGTGCCTGGCTGTGTAATTAAGATTTAAATCGAGCCTTTTGTATACCATTACCAGCCTCTTCATCTAGGAAGTCTTTTAGTTTATATTCACATTGCTAAGCATTTTTCAACAAAATTTTTCAGTGAAAAATAAAGAAAAAAAAACACAGAATGACAAAATTTTCTGACTTTATCTGTTCACTTTTATGTATTTCATAGTCTTCAGAGTCTTGATGTAAATAGGTGTATTTAAGAATTGTACTGTATGCTGTCTTGAAACTGGTGGCTTTTTTCACCCGCTGTCTGATTCCAGCATAGCAACACATCTTGGTAAAATCCTGTTTATATTTTTAATGTGTAGTTATTTACTGAAGTACATCTGTGCTTCAGGTGTTATAAATGGTGCCCCTGGAAAATACTATTTCCTTTTTCAAAGTAGTTGAGGATTTTTTTCCCCCTCTTAATACTATCTTTCCCGTACGTAGTTACATCCATCTTTGTTCGCTTCATTGTCAATCTAGGTCATTATTTGAAGCTTTTGTTGACAGAGCACTTGAGGGTAAGTGCATCTGATACTATAAATAGGCTTGATTCTTCATAGTAAGTCAGCAAATTCACTTGAAAATTCTCAGTTTTGTACTAGGTTTGATGAAATGGAAGGTATATTGCATTCTTCTGTCAACCAGTAGCATAACAATTTTTAATGAATTGATATCTTCAAAACTTTGACATTCCAGAATTGAATGATTTTTAATTAACACAGCGTTACTAATTTTGTTTGGAGGGGAAAAATGGACCCTTTAAACTGTCTCTTTTTTAAAAAAAACTATTTTTAAAAACTTCTATTTTTATTTCACAAAGCAGTGCTTGCACATCAAAACATGTTCCAACACAGTTTATGCTGTTCTGTTTGTTCCAGGTCACAGAAAATAGAGGATACTATTGCTTTTACTATGTGTTTTCAGTAACCTGTGCTGTGAAAATAGATGATTCTTTGGATTAGGTTTTCATTTGTTAGTTTACCACAAATGGTGACAGGGACCAACCAACCAGTGTGCATTCCTGCCACAATGTGAGGCAGCCTTCTGGCACAGCTCCAAGATGCTGTTCTACTGGCCAAAGATTTTCAGGCATGGAAAAAACTGTAATAGGTTATGTTTTATGTATGGCTGCAGCCACAGGAAGGGAGTTGGGTGCAGCTCCGGCTGCAACATGTGCATGGGCACCTTTCTGAAACCTTTGACCGCTATGTATGCTGGTGCACCTGTAAACCAACCAACATTTTATTCCTGCTTTCACATTCTCTAGTAGGCTTTAAAGCCTTATTTAAACAGTGAATAAATTCTTGAGATTAAATTAACAATGTAGTTTCATCCTACGCCCTTTATGTGTGCACAACAAATGTATTATAAAAGCAGGCATAACACTAGGTAAGTGCCTCTGTCTCTGAAAGTAGGACTGGATGTACCACTGTGATGCATATTGGGATTGAAAAACATTGTAAAAGGTGGACGTAACAGTGACTTTTCCCCACTGCAGTCTATAAAGATTTGTAAGCATCCCACAGCTTACATGCAGCACGAACATCCCCTTTAGAGGTTTTCCATGCTGAGGCTGGGTGATGGACTGTAGAAAATGGACAGTTGTCCACAATAAATTTGATAGCCACTCAAACTGAGGTTTGACACAGTGCCTGTTTTCTGATATTGAATCAGCATTGCTACTGGTGCTGTACTTTTGGGTGCCAGATTCACTGTCAGGAGCAGAAATATAAATTCATTGATAGCATATGCCACAGTGATGCCTACCTAAGTGCAGAAGAGCTAAGCTAAGTTAGTGACTCAAATAAATATACTTGTTTCTTTAGTAATACGTGAATATTTAAAGGCTCGTGGTAAGTCCACTAAGCACTTTTCATTTCATTTTAGAAAGTGAAATACAGTTTATTCTACAAATGTCTAAAAAAATATATACAAATGAAAAAGTACTTTCTGCGTGAGTGGTGTGTGGGTGATATGCAGCTGTATTCCCTTATTTGGCATGAGAAATTGTCCAGTGTTTAAAACCTTGCTAGATTGTTTCTCCATGAGAGAGAATTGCTGCTGTCAGGTAGTTTTAGTGCACTTTGGTTTGTGAAGACCATACCTAATTGCGTCTCCTTTATGCATTGGGAATAAAAGGATTGAAAGAAATCTGTCTGGTTGTCATCAGTTTAGTCTGAACAGAAACCAGTGTGTTCCTTCCCCTTTTCATCTATGATGAGATTCATGTGAAGCTTCCTCTTCTCTCTTTTCCCCACCACGTACAGTTTAGCTTTCGATTTTCTTGTGTTGATGACTGTATCTACTCCCTCTCAGTTTATCTGTGGTCAAGCAAAGACCTACTTTATGGTTTCTTACTGTAAATTTGAATGGTATGTGGTGTCCCTTGATGATTTTTTTTGTTGCCTTTTATTTGACAAGGTAGCGGTTAGTCTGTAGTTATAATGCAAGATTTATGGGCATAGGTAATATTTTTTTATGGGGTCAACTGTTAAACGGAAAAAATATGCAAGCTTTTCTGTGGGTCCAACTTAAGCACCTGAATGTTTGCCCTTTTAATTTTTTTCACCATTAGTTGTTCTAATAGCATATAATCCTTCTCATTGCAAGCTTTCCCTGATGTGAAGATGTCATATGACAATAGGTGTTAATGTTTCTCTGGTTCATTTGGTAGAATATTTAAAAAAAAAATAGGTTTCATGAATCTTGTGTTGTTAATATACATGGGCATTGTTGCTGTACCTGCACTGTTTGCATAGTTCATGGACGTATGAATACAGTCAATGGCTCCTTTTAGTATAGCAGTGCACATGTATGCATACAAAGAAGTAAAGTCTTTTTATTAAAGCATATTAATCTGTTATCTCTTCTGTTCAGTATTTTAGATATTTGTGAAGATTTCTATTTTGTCAGACCAGTTTGAATGTTTTTTTCAGTTGTCTTTTTTGATCGCTGATCTGCCTTAGTCAGCATTACTTTAAAAGGGAGAAATAGGCATAGAGGTTCTTCCTCTCATCAGTGATTGTGGTGAAGGATGAATGGACTGACTTAAGAAAAGCGTGAATCTTCAGATTAACATTGAAAAGGATTGTATTAACATTGGCAAAGATGCACAAGTTACTTAAAATAATTCTGATTTTAATTTGAATATTCTGAGCATATTCCTTCCTAGGTGAGTGTGTTTATTCTTAGCATTTGTTTTCTCAGTATGTACTTGAAGGAGTCATCAAATTATGGAGTCAATGTGTCCTTGCAGTTGTGGTCTAATGCTGCCTTTTTTTTTTGCTGGAGTTCAAGATTAATTGGTTTAGATAATACAATACCGTGCAAATTTCAAAATGTTTCTATTCATTACTGAAAAGCATCGTACGAGAAAGCTTACTTAATTCCATTCAGTTTTGTAAGTGAATTAAAAAGATTATCATCAGCTGTATTCTTTTTTTATGGCATATTAGTTATTTTATAGTAGGGAAAAACTCATCTGTTTTCGTTTCTTTTTCTGCAAAGCTTCTTGAGACTTTTCAGAAATCTGTCATCTGCGTTCCCTGCTGGATGAAAGTTTCAACAGGCAATGCCTTATAACAGTGAAGAAAAAGCCTGTACTATTCCTCCAAAGAATATAGAATCTGATTTCTAACCTTATGCATATTCTGATATAGAAGTTGAATGTCATTCTGCTGTAGCGTGCTTCATATGGTAACTTTAATTTCTCCTTCATTATTTATGGAGAAGGCAAATTGAAATCAGGAAAGCCAAAGCTGATTTGGAGCTGAACTTGGGGGCATAACGTAACAGGAAAGGATTCTGCAAGTATTTCCCTGAGGGAACTCGGGGAACTGTGGGTCCATGGACGAATGCTGGAGGCAATCTAATGGTGCGCAATACAGAAAAGGCAGATATTTCCCATGTTTTTTTTTTTAACTGTTCCCAGACAAGGGACAATAAGATGGAGGAGCCACAGGTTAGGGACTGTTTAGAGAAAGTGGATGTATTCAGCTTCTTGAGACTCTATGTCAAGATTGATAAGAGCTCATTCAGGTGATAGGATTGCAAGGCAGCTATTGTCCAAGAAAAACCATGGTAATTAAGGAAAGTCCTGAGAACTAGAAGGAGGGTAACACTATACCAGTCTTTATGAAAGATAAGGAGGACGGTCCAGGGATCTGCAGGCTGTGTCGGGTCGGTGTCAGTCCCCAGAAAGGTCATGGAACACGTTGCCTTGGCACCTGCTTCTAGACATGTGAAGGGCAAGAGGGTAAATAGGGAGAGTCAACACAGATTTCTGAAGTGCGGTTAGTGTTTTGCTAATCTGATTGCCTTCTAGGATGAAATGTCTGACTATATGAATAAGGGGAGCACAGGCGATATGGTATAACTGTAACTTTATTAAGACTTCTGATACCTTCTCCCACACAACAGTAAGCTGAGGAAGTATGGGCTGGGTATTGAGTTGGATGAAAACTGGCTGGACTACTGTACTGAAAGGGTAGTAATCAATAGCTTGACCGGTTCCCAGACAGTAAGAAGTGGAATACCTCAAGGGTTGATCCTGGTACTCATGCTATTCAGTTCTTCAGTGACTTGGATGACAGAATTGAACAGAATGCACCCTCAGCAAATTTGTGAATGATACTAAATGAGGGTGATGCTTGGAAAGCTGAAGTAGAGCTTCAGTCTTAAAGCATCTGGAGACTTTGAACAAACTGACGACTGAGCCAACAGGCAACTCGCATATTTAAAAAAGAGCAGACTGAAATTCTGCATCTGAGGTGGAATAACACTATTCATCAGTCCAGGCCAGGAAGCACCTGGCTGAGTCACCGCCCTGCTGAAAAGGACCTGTGATCATTAAGATTGTCAAGCTGAATATGAGCCAGTGGTGTGCTTTCACTGCAGCTGAAACTAACTGTATGCTGGGCTACATCAGAAAGAAGGAGGAACATGACTAGCAGACTGAAGGAAGCTGTTACCACCCCTACTTGGAGCTGGAAAAGCTGCTGCTTGGACAACTATGTGTCATTTTGGTAACCCCCAATACAGTGGGGATGTTGAGAAACTGGAAATAGTCCAGTGAGGGGATACGAAACTGGGCAGAGGCCTAGACCACATGATGTGATGGGAGAGGTTAGGGAACTGGCATTTTTAGGGAGCTGGGTCTCTGAAGAGAAGGCTCAGAGGGTAATCTTAGGTTAGCACACAATAACTTCAAAGGGATTGACAAAGATGATGGCACCAAGCTTTTCTCAGTAGTGGCATACAGTTTAGCAAGGGGCAATAGCCATAAATCGTAGCTTGTGGAGTTCAGACTGGACACAGGAAAACTTTCTCATGAAGAGGATACTGTAGTAATGGAAGAGGTGACCAGAAAGGCTGTGAGTTTGATCTTTTCCAGTCAACTACACAAATCCTAATCTGGTGTTGGAAATGATCATATTTTTAGTGGGATGTGAGACTACATGACTTCCAGCCAAAATTTCTGTGGTTCTGTGATGATTCTACAGTAATGAAACGATAATGCACAATTTTGCTCAAATTACAATTTACACCTTTGTATGTAGACTGAGGAAAATATATTTTGAGGGAGGATTGTGTCGCTTAAAAATTCCCCCAATTTGATTACTTAGCTTTTAATGCTTTAAAAATAAGATTAGAAACTGAGGATAGCTGATTATTGAAAAATAATCTCATTATTTTCAGTGTTTGTGTTAAGTGGTAAGGACTGAAATAATAGATCAGCCAACAGGATTGGTGGATGGAGGGGAAAACTAGCTAACGCAGAATGGGATATTGGAAGATTTTGGTAAGATTTACTTTTTTTCCCCCTGGAGATATCCTCTGTCTTTATTTTTACATAGAGATTTCACTTTCTAAGCAGGTTTTAGAGACCAAGCTATTATTTCTCAAACTCTACCAGACCTTAATGTTTACGAGAGAGCAACACGTGGAAATAAATAAATAATGTTTTCTTGATGTTAATAATACAAAAGTGTAAAGGTAGCCACACATTTACATTTGATATCCTTTTTGTCAAAGTTTATATGACTGATCCATTCTCTTCACAATCCCTTAGCTCTCTATTTTTTTTGAATTAGGAATGGTAACATTTACCTGAATTTCAGACAGGTTGCATGTATATGTACGTGAAGGGAGCCAGTATAGGTCCCTTAAGGGAGTTAGGGTACTTCTTTTTTCTGTCAGTTGCTTGTATCAGATTGAATACCTGGAGAAGAGTAAAATAGGTACAAAAACTGTGTTATACACTTTAATATGGCGAAGATTCCTATCTCGTGAGGGCTGAACCTTCCCCTCAGAGGATTCAAAACTAATTCATAGACACTTTGCATCTCTCCATGTGACTTGGACCTCAGGTCACATAAAATGAGGCCAAGCAAGTCAATTATGCCTTCAGCAGGAAAATGAATCACCTCATAGTCTGTGTATAGCATATGAATAAATAGACCGGAAATCAGAACAAGATATTCCCAATAAAAGGAAACCAAGTGACCCTTCATGCTGCTGCAGTAAGCTGGCTGCCTTTGCTTGATCTCAGTGGCACAGAAAACAGTCAATGCTTTTTGAATGCGTGATCAGGGCTGCAGGAGACTGTTCCTTGGCTTTATCCTCAGATTCAGCAAGGTATTTCCTGGTGTTTGTTCAGCTCTCTCTAGAGCTAAGGGAGAAATACAATGTAATAGCTGCAATAATGGATTTTAGGGTATAGTATGTTGATTGTTATCTCTATAATACTGAATGGTTGCCATGAAGATAAATGATTGTTCAAGTCAGAGACAGTTCTTGTTCTTTTAGAGGTTATTTGGAGGAAATTCCAGTGTCAAAATGCCAGATGAGGATTTCATGCAACACAAGTGGGATTGTGACCTGTTTCTATGTTATCTGGCTGTTTATACAGCAGCCATATACCAATACCTGTTCCCTCCCTCCTTTCTTCCAGGTTAAGTCCTAAGAAATGCTTGGTGCTTTAAAGAAAATCCATACTTGAACAGCTTTTGGTGGGCATCTTGTAGTTTACTGAGATGTTATTCAACAGTATTGTTTTAGCTTTTGTGCTACTTTTAATGGATATTTTCTTTCAATTCTGTGCTGTACCCTATTGTCCTCAATGTATTTAAGCAGTGCCCAGAAGGGGGATGTAATAATAATGAAGTTTTCTGCAAAACCTGCTGCAGCTTATGTTGTCTAATGTACCATGTACCAGCATTTCCTTCATTAGTCTGCTTACAGTTAAAGTTTACTTTCTGCAGTTTCTTCTGTTGCATCACTGTCAGTAAAACAGAAGTATGTTCTGCATTTTCATATGCTTGTAAAGCCATATTGTCTTCAGTGAGTTTATGTAATTTTGGCTGCTTAAAGTAGTTTTGCAATAAGTTTTCTTGGTTACCACACAAATGAATGTGCTTTCCATCTTAGATACTGCCTAGATTTGGATTACAGATGTCATTGGATGATGTGTTATTTTTTCAGTAGGTTGTGCTATTCTGAACACATTTTAAAATAGTTGAATAAAGACTTGGAGCTTGTTAAAGGAAGGATTTTGTATCAGGATTAGGTTTTTAAAGCTTGTTAGTTACAATGTATTGGTTACTGCTGCACTTGTTAATTTTAGCCCTAATGAAGCCATAGTTCTGCAGTGCAAGAATTTCCACCCAGTTACCATGTCTGTGTCTTAATTTTGTTTCTAAAGTGAGATTTATTTTATTGTAGAAGAAATGTGTGTTGTATAAAAAGCTCACTTTTCTCGCTTAGCGCTTTTTTGCGCAACACAGTGAAATCCTTTCCTATTGCTGAGACCTCTGGATGAGGTCATGCAATTTTTGAATTAGAAAAACTTTATCTTCAGTATCTTTGACACATTCATAGTAAGTTAACACAATCTCTAGAAGTAAGTTTTTCTATACAAGACTTCTTTATCTGCATACGCCGTGTAATGGAACAACATAGATAATACAGGTGTAGCTCGCTCTCAGTGGCTTGGCAGCCAGTCAGTGTCTGGGAAGGCTAATACTGAGCTTGTGTCAATATGCCAAGTTAGACCTGAGCTGCCTTCATGTAATCAGATGAATTCACCACATTTTTGAGCACTTGCAGTTTCAAAAGTAAAGAAATGAAAGAAAAGAAATTAATTGCTTCTAGATCCCAGCAGGTGTTGAATGGCTTATAGAAGCTTGGTGCTGTAACTGGATGAATAAAACCCAGTTGGTTTGAACTGTCTCTTCCGGACCTCTTATCTTTCCACAGATCCTTAGGTGCAAGATTTCATCTTGTTATACTTCTGTCTCCTGGGATTCAATTCCTTAAAACCTACCTTTTCTCCATGCTCCAAAGTTGCTGCAGTGCCTTTGTTGGACCAAGCTGTATTCAGCCTTCTGAGCTGTACTAAAGGTTTCCAGCTACAGGGATGTTAGAAAAAGAAATGGGACAAAAAGAAATTATATGAAAGGAGGTCATAAAGTATGTCTAGTTGTCTGGTTATGGCAAATATGAAATGATCATACCTCTTGGGCAGGGAAGAGTTACTCGGGTCTTCATCTGAGCTCCCTGTCATACCCTTGCTATATTTGTGTATCTGGGAAGTCCTTTCTCATGTACTTCCTTACCACGGAGGATGTGGAGAACAGACAGACTAATGTAGCTGCGGACTAAGCAGCTGTATTCATTTGAATAGCTAGAAGTTAAATTTCCTGAAAGAAACATGTTTCTGTGTATATATAATCGGGAAAGGGGTCTAATCCTGCAGATCCTTGAGCATGACTAACTATACTCACCTGAATATCATATTACAACTAATAAGGTTATTCATATGAATTATTTGCAAGTCAGAAGGCTTAGAGATTTGAGTTGAAATCCTGGTTTTAATTCTGAAGAGTCAGCTTTGAAGACTGGGATTCAAATGATGTTGAAGTTAGTTATAAAAAATGAAAGTATAAAAGCAATTTTAACATATACATTTCCAAATGAAAATGATGTAATACCCAAATCCTATGACTTTTTACATCATCTTTCTTTTTTTTTTTTTTTTCCCCCTACTGCTGGAACTTATTTTCCTGTGTGAAAAGGAAGTAGGCCATTGTATTTACATAATTTAAAATACAGCAAATAACCTGTTTGTAAATATTTTATACTGATAACATGTTAACGTACCTTTAAGTATGTAGTATGTTGTTTGGCTTTCAGAGTGGTTTTGTCTAATTTTTCACATATTTCATACTTATGATGCATCTCAAGGTTAAGACACCTGTATCTGTAGGGCTTGCAGAGAATTTCGAACTATTCTGTATATATTTTAGAAGACTGTAAAAAGTCAGTAGAATGTGAAAAGGCTGGTCTGCTGCTGAAAAAAAAAAAAAAACTAAGAAGAGAAATCAAATCAATGCCTCAGCAGTGTTTTGAGAATGAGCACTTGTTATTTCTCTCTTGGTAAAAAGTACTTTTGTTTTTGTGTCTTTCAAAGTCTGGTTTTGGGTTTTTTTTCAATGACTAGAAATAAATACCTGAAACTGGAAATATCTGAAAACAAATGGGTTAGTTAAGCATCCAGAATAATAGTTTTTAAATGGAAATATGTTATAAATTCATTCTGCTTTAGGAGGTTATTATTAAAATATCTGTGTCTGAACAGAAAGTTAGATGGTGTACAATTGATGATTTAGAGAAAGTGGTGTGATGTGTAGGCTCAGCTAATGTTTTGAGGATTACTTGTCACTGAGTAACAAAGTTAGTTTTCCTGTCTTATGATATAGTAAAATAGAATTAAGCTCTGTGCAATCTTGTGCTCTATATTATGAGGTTCCAAATAGAATTGTGCAAATTTATTTTTTCCCCCCAAAACAAAGTATTACTTCTATTTTCCAAAAATGCTCAAGGTGAAATGTTTTGGCCTTATTGAAATACTCCTCTCTTTTTTCCTTCCCCCCACTGCCTCCTACCCTGTCTTTCAAAGTAACATCTTGCTCCTGACTAATCAGCATTTCCCAACAAGAAAATATTTCAGTGGAATATTTTAAAGTGAGTCTAATGATGAATGCAGCTAAGATTTTAATGTTATCTAATCACTTTGCAGAAGCAATTCTAGACCACTTACACAACCCAATTCCGGTATGGTAAGAAAGTATAATACACACACAGTGAAGATTATAAATATTAACAACCTATTGATATAAAAGAAGTTATGGTTGTTTATTTAACATGAAGATGAAATTGTTTTCAAGATTCTTACTCATTAAATGCATTTCAAAATTTGATGCATTTAGTGAAAACTGAAAGGTTATTTTATCCTTGGTAGCATAGTAGCATTATGGAAGAGTGAGCAAAATCCCTTTTGTTCTCATGCATCTGCTGTCTGATTTTGCTCTGAGTTCTGAATGTTTGTGTTCTGTCTTCACTTTCTTCTTTACAAGCTCATTGAATTTTATTAGTTATCGCTGCAAGCCAAATGTTGCACAGCTGCAGTGATATGAGTCTGAACTGCATCATCATCCTTACTTGCAGTAATATGCAAACAGGAAAAAATGGGCTTGATTATAGATCTCGGGAACTTTGCCAGAACCAGTATACAAGTGATTTCTGGGGTTTCTACTTCATAGGTTCACAAAAACTATGCCTGAAGATTTCAACCTGATTTCCCCTGAGATTTTTAGCAGTGGTGCAGGTTGACTTAAGCAGCCCAGATCAAGGTAGCATTGCAGACAGGTGGCAGTGGTATGTCTTTCGAGAATGGAATTACTTGTAAGAGCTAAAAAGACAGTCTGTGCTTTCACATGTGCAGCATGTCTGTACTGACTTGCGTACCTGTCTTGTTACTGCAGCGGAGTGACAGAATCACAGTGTAGGTTAGGCTTGCAAATAGCCGATAGAGACATGAAACAGCAAGTATATTAAAGGAAGTCATGGGACTGCGTATCTGCCATTAAGTACGGTTACCATCAGCTTATATAGCCCGGGAGGACTGTATAGTCTGTGTAGACACAAGAGAACATCGGGTACTTGTAGTGCAGAGCCATCCTAGGCTGAAGGTGAGAAACAACTCTTTAGCAGTAGAACAGCTGAAGGGATATGCTGTTCAGAACCATGCAGCATATTTTGCCTTCATTCCAAAAAAGTTTTAAAGTTTTATAAACAGTTTTTGTCTGTCAGAAAGACATTGTGAAGTCTTTAAAACATAAAGTTTGTACTTTCAACATTTCCTGGGGTGTTTTGTCTGTAGGGTATTAAAAATACTAAGTCTTAAAAGTATTTCTGTTGTATTTGTAAATTTAAGAATTTTCTTCCTTAGCTATGGGTTTTCTTGTACTGTGAAATTATAACTATTGAAACCTCTCTTGTTGGGCTATGACAGCATAACACACCTTTAAGGACAGTAAAATAATACATTAATGCACTGGTTGTACGTCTACCAATAAGCCTCTTTTCCGGTTGTACACTTATTAAAACAAATGTACTTGTTTTAATCTGATAAAACTGAAAATCAGGAAAACAATTTTATGGACATACAAATGAAGTTATTATGTGAACCATGGTAACAGTACCAGGAACAGGCATTAGGAAGCAAAAGAACTGAGTGCAGTCCCTGTGGCTTCCTTCTTTCAACACCCTTTCTATAGATTTTGGACAAAACAGAACTACAATATGGTTTTTGAACATATATTTTGCATTTTTGCTTTAAACTCCCCAGAACGCTACTAAGGATCAAATCTGACATGATAATTTATTAATTTATTTGTAAATAAAAGAATCTGTAGCAATTTATTATTTGCTTTTTGGTCTTTAATTCCCAAAGTAATGATATCAGTGTTTTGTTTCTTTAGTACTTAAAAAAAACCCCAAAATACCACACACACAAAAAAAATGCCAGAAAACCACAACTTGAGCATCTGTTTATTCTTTCCCCCTTTAGCTTCTGTTAATGGCAGTTTTTGAAACTAAGGAGGAGGATTGAAGGAAAAATATCTGCCATCCAAATCTTTTCAGTATTTTGTTATGGGTTATTTTGGTTTTGTATGTATTTATACTTCATCTGCCTAGTATCAGTTTCAGTGAAACAAGCAAATATAGTAATAAACACAAGAGGCATTTTGAAATAACATCTAAATATTTTATCTTTGCTCCTAGTAAAACATGAGAATTCAAACTATCTTTTCCTGATGTGATTGTCATTTTTTTATGTTCTTGCCTGATGCTCTGGTGTATCCTCCAAGTAAACCTGTCAACAGCTTTTAAAAATGCTTTCCTCCTACCTGTCACATTTTAACAGGGTGAAAGCTTTCAGTTGCTGAAATCGATCCTTGTTTGTTTGTTTCGTTAGAATAAGAAAGTATTCCACTGTAGGAAAAAGGTTGTTGTATTCACTTGCTTGGAGAGTAGGGTAAATTTATTCCTACGGGGGTACGTAAATAAAAATGGAAGTTTACACAGATAATGTGCTTTTGTCTCAAGAGGGGAGAAATACTGCTGTGCTCTTTTGTCTTTTTAATTTGGAATTTTACTCTTTGTTTCAATTCTTTGAGTAAGTTATGGTTGATGCTTCAATTCCTGTGTGAATACCTGGCACAGTCCTCAACTCCGCTAGCTAAATCCATTATCTCTGGCTGTTGCTGATACACTGTATGACAGTAAATGGTTTAACACTGAGAACAACACATACTTGACTGCTTCTTACAAGCTACCTGGGAAGAGGAAGCAAGACAGCGCACACGTGCTGCTGACTTGGTGTTACACTAAGCATTACGTTTCCTCTTTTTGCGATATAATGTATAGTACCATCTCTTCTTTGGCTGGCCTGTGAGGAACAACCATTGTATGACTGGGGAGATCAATATGCAGCTGGCTCTCTGGAGGATGAGCACTGAAATGTTTTGCGACTTGAACTTCTTAGTAAGTGTTAAAATACGCCTTTGGATCCCTCAGGGGTCTGCGTGGTTTGTTTCAAAGTTCACGCATGCTAGCTTTGTGCATACGCTGAAACTAGTATATTTTCTATCATGATTTACATATGGAAACATCTGATTTCATCTTTTGTTGCAAGAAACACTTTGATATCACTGTATGCTACATGAAGCAGAATGCTGTAGGAAGAATGTGAAAATTGGAACTCTACAGTATTTCTTTAAACTTAATTGGAAAAGTGACTGTTTTCAATGGCACTGATAGGTTATATAGTAGCTCGTAAAGACAGAAACTTCTGCCTCTGGCTCCTGCAAAGCTATTCAGTGTAGGAAAGGGAAGCAAGACAGCCTGTTACCTTGTATCACCGTAGTGGTACCTACAGAAACAAGACCATAAGGATTTCTTTTTCTCTGTCATGAGGGAGAGTCAGCTTCCCCCAGAAAGGATTTTCAGTACCAACCATGTGACTATTATAGATAGGTCAACAAAAATCCTTGTATTTTATTTTGGATTGCTTTTATTTAATCTTTCAGATTTGAACTTTGCATTTTGATGCTTCCACATAAACATAGGCATGTCTTTTTTGATGAAAAATGCAATTTTCTTGCAACTACCAGAGAGCAAAGAAGGCCGAGCTTTCAGGAAACGTGATACAAAATGACTGAAGGCTTCCATTTTTACCTACCTTTTGTAGTAGGTAGGGACAAAGTATGTGAAAAATTTGCTGCGTCCCTTTAGGAGCAATAGCAGTAGGATATCTTAATATTCTTGAGAATTCTTGAGAATGAATTCTGATTTACAGGGGAAATAACTCTTCAGGGTTCATTACAGAATCTTAAATTAAGAAGTAGTCTATAATGTTATCTGAACTTAGCTAATTTTTCTAAAATATTAGAATTCCTAGAATAACTGTCTGTATTTGTGATGATTTGTATACCAAATAAGCTGGTACTATATGGTCAGTCTCTTAATGTGTGTTGTCAACTTTATTGAAAGTATTTCTTTGAAGTAGAGGTTGAGTATTGTTGATGTATAAGTAAACCACTTTTGGGTTCATTTAAGAGGCACAGTATACAGATAGATTGTACAAATGTAAATAGAGTGAAAAGTTTGATTTCTCTAGATTAAACACAAAGGATAAAATTAGCATTTATTTCAGTTAACAGTATGAGTAGTAAATCACAAAACATTATTAAATCTTTGTCAGAAATAACATTTATTTTTTCCTCTTTGTAAAATAATTTCACAATAAAATAATTAAGCTCAGAATGAGAAATAATTCGTAGTTTAGTTTCAAATAAGTCTAAACAAACCCTTTTCTCAGTTAAAGAATTAAGCATTTCTATGGATACTACATACTTTTTGAATTCCACTTATTTTGATGGAAAAATAAAATAGGGCAAAATTACTGTGATTGCTTGTGGAAGTTTTCTCAGAATGTTCTGGGAAAGAAAGATAAAACAGCCGCTGGAGCCACTGGTGTTTTGAGTTGTTTTCAAGTCTCTCTGTTACTTTCTAGTGCTTTTAATAAATATGATCTTCAGTGTAGTGGATGAAAAAATACTTCTACCCCCCATTTTTATCATTGACCTAAATCTTTGTGTCATCAGAACACTGGAAGTGGCACCACTGCTTAAAAAAGGCAGTAAATAACACTTCTTATGCCAGGTAGTCAAATTGATATCCCAATCTTGCAAATTCTTGAAGTGCAGAATCTGTGATGCAGTGTTGCACCCAGAAGCAATGAGCAATGGTGTGTACATGAAAGATGGTTTTGGCTTTTGGGGAGCATAAGAATGAGGCATTATGGCTTCTACTCCCCTTTATTACAGACTCTATTAATTTTAGTAGTATTCCTTTGGGGGGGGGGGCAGGTTGTATGTGTGGGTGTATTAGGGTTTTTTTGGTTTTTAAACTTAGTATTGGCCTACCAAATTCATGTTTGGGTGTGTAAATAAATGATCTAACATCCAGTTGTGGTGGTACATCTTGAAACTAGCCATATTAAGCATCTAGCAATCACTAAAAGTCAATAATTCATATTTGAATGTTTTGGGGTATCCAGTCTTTTTTAGTAGAGTAGTAGTAGTAGCAATATGTGGCAACAGGGAAAATTGCCCTCAAGCCTCTTAAGTGACTCACAGAAATTTTTTGCAATATTCAGGGAGTTATTTGAAACAAAATCTAAAGGCAATCTCTCAAATGTTGTTCCTGCTCAATTACTTTTTTTTATTTCCTTTAGTGGTCTAAAATCTCAAAAGCTACTTCTGATCTTTCCATTTCACAACCTACGAGTCTCTATAAGATTTTAAGTTGGTGTTTTTATAATGCCCAAAATTCCCTTTAAACTTATATCTGCAAAGGTGTTCTTTTTCATTCAGTCTGTTCTCCTTTGTTTTGAGCTAGAATTGCAAGAGAAGTCTTTTAAGTCCCTGTTAGAAATAAATTAAACCATCACTCAATAGCAAACATTCATTGCCCCTACTAGAAAATTTGATTTAGAGTGTAATTTGCAATTAAACTAATATTTAACTTGCTGCCAAAGCTAAATTTAAATAACAGTCTTATTAGAAATGCTGACAGGCCAGCACAGGTACAGGTTTTAATTTACTTTTCCGGATGCTGCTGTGCTTGTGCAGAAATCTTAAAACCTGAATACAGTGGCAGAAATGGCAGAATTTCACCTGGGCAGAAAATAAAAATAGCATGACACCTGTTCAGGGTAGTCTAGAAAATAATTAAGCAAGCTGAAAATGGGTACACATAGTTTTTGCCAGTGCCACTAATTTGCTTCGGTTTTATTTTATGGGGAAATGGTAGACCTCAACCTGTCCAACTTTAAGAAGCACAATGAAGAATGGGAGGCTTTTTGAGTGTCACTAAAATGAAAGTATTTGAATTCTTGTTAAAATCAGAGTCAGCTTGATTCAGCTGAAAAGCAATTTGTGTTGTATTAGGTGGTGTTTTACCTCGGCGACCCAAGCACCTGGAAGGGTGGTGCTTGATAGTAGTAGTAGGTAGTATAGGATGCTTGCTGAGGTAAGGGAATGTCCAAGTGGCACTGAATACTCCAGTTGTTTTTAAACATATTCCAAGTCTGTGCTAGTAAATAAATAAAAGAGCTGCCACCAGAAATACACCCTGTGGTGCAGTATTCCTTAACTACTAAAATAGTCCCCTAAAGGGGCATACACAAATAACTTGGAGGGACCCTAGTGCAGCATTAAGTTACATTGAAAGCTGAGTGGATACCCATTTTGATCTGAACTGATACCTATTAAAATTTGTGAAAACATCAAGGAGCCTTGACAATGCAGTAGAATAGTCCAGGATTTGATCCATCATGTCATCACAGTCAGTAAGAGTAAAAATACATGGAGACATAAAGACTTCCTTTGCTTAAATAAGTCCTTACAAAAATAACTGAATACAAAAGTTTTGAGAGAGAGAGGAGGAACAAATTTGTGAAAAAGGGAGTGGAAAATGTAGTCTGTCTTATTGTAAAAAATGTCCTAATAAGTTTTTGTGGTGTGGGGGTTTGGGTTTTTTTTTTTAATCTTTCCTTCTGAGAGCTAGGAAAATGCATCAAGTTCTATAGGACTCTGTTTAAGTTCCTTTAATCACCAAAACCATGTCTGGTAACAATGCTGGGTGTGTAAGAACGAACAATTTTATACCATGGTTTTGCCACATACTATTTCTGATGACAGGATTAGGAATAAAGTGAAAGCTACTTCCAGCTGAAGTCTGTAGTCGTGTCATAGTTAGAACTGATTATAGAGAGTAGTTTTCTTGTAATACGACTCACATTATAGAAGCAAGTTGATATTTTTATTTGAAGGATGATTCAATTTGCAATTTTGGTTTCCCCAGCCAGTCAGCTCTGCAGGTAACTGGGGCTCAGAGGATGTGAAATACTCACTATCACCTCATTCTTAATTAATGTGTTGATCCTGTGTGCACTAACCCCTGTAGAGCAAACACTAAAAGTTCACAACAGATGTTTAATGCAGTTTTCCACTTAATTCCTTCCTCTCTGAAAATCCCTCTCGTATTAAACTTCAAATAAAATGTACTTTATATAAGCTGGATCTTCACTGTATAGTCTACTTACCATATGGGGAGGCTTCACATTTTTCAGGTGCTCTTATTCATGAGAATCTTTTTCAAATAACCATATTAACTCAAGGAAATAGCCACTTGCAAATACAACAGCCAAATGTCTTCCAACACCTATAGTTGTTCTCTGTTACTGTAACACATGAAAACAAAATAGTTCTTTGCTCTGGCCGTAAAGGCCTGCGTATTTTCACCTAGGTGCATTCTCTGTTTTTTTTCTGCTTTTATACCACCTTTTTAGTAAACACATTTTGGAGCATGCAGTTTTCCGTAATACAGTTAGCTTCCTGTTACCTGAGGTGTGATGGGGCTATCCTGTGTCAGGGTACTCTGGGAAATGCGGCTGTCCCCTGGAGCACCCGTGGAAACGGACACCAGGGAACTGAAGCACATGTACACATCCCGGTGACTGCACAGGAGTCAGATAGCCCCTGTATAGCACAGTCTGTGTTGAACAAGGCAGCATAAATGTGTCGGCTAATTCTTAGGTGACTCCTACGTAATTTCTGTGTGTTAGGCTCTACAGTGCTCTGGGAGCCAGGAAAGTTCATTTGCTCACACGTGGCTTTTCAACTTAATTGGTCCCCTGTACATGCAACAAGACTATTCTGATAAATCTCCGTGGACCTGAACTTTGGGTTCATGATTCAAATACCTAACTTGTTAATTAAGGCTTGGCTTGGGTATAAGCCACCTTGTTGGCTCTGTTTCAGTGTTAGACCACACTGGAGCAGAGCTAGGCTTTGTAGAGGGGCCCTCAAGAAAGTTGACACCTGGTTCCTGACTTAGTGCTGTGTGCTGACGGACACAGTTAAACCTGCCTGTAGAAACCTGAGGTTAGTCAGTGGGATGTTTACTCTCTTTGCAGTTTTAACAATTAAGCATGTTCATATCTGCAAAAAGAATACAGCTGCAAATCTCACCTGTGTGTCTAGTTGTTCACGATGTATCACTGGGAAGCAGAGGAAGATTTGCGCGTCTGTAACTTACAGGTACAAAGCTCAGATGGTGCTTAAACAGTTTTTGAAAGACTGTGGAAGACAGTGCTAATAAGGAAATGTCATGTTGAAATGCAGTTTTCATTACATAGCTCATAGATTTTTAAATGCTTGTAACTTCCTCCGTGCTTTTCAGGGGGCTGAAATTATTCCAGGCTTTGTTTCAACTTGAGGTCATTAATCTTTAAGCTTTTTTTAAAAAAAAAAAAAAAAACAACAAAAACAAAACCAAAAAAAAACCCCAAACTCTTTATTTCAAATTATAGAAGAGATTTTTTTTTTTAACTATAGCACTAAAAAGATAAAGCTTTTATTTAAACTTTTCTTGTTCCATAGACTGTTCAGACCTTTGAACAGTAATCATCACATAAAGAAAACTGGTGCAATAACTCTGGGTTTTTTGTTGTAAACCACTGTATTTTATGAGTTATTAACTCTATAACTATTACATTGGTTTGTATGTAAAGGAAAGATTGCTGAAATAGTTTTAGTGAAAAGCAAGTGAACCTAAAATGCCAGTACAAAATTGAACTATGAGTTGTGGTTCCAAAAAGTTTGACCTGTTTCATTCACAAGTACTTTGTTGTAAAAGAAGTTACACTCGAGTAGTTAGACTTGTAATGGATACAAATTCAGTTTACTCATTGATACTCAGTTTTTTAGAAATGCATGGTAGAAAGGCAAAAGTTATGATTATTAGTAAAATTATATTCATTGAATATTTACAAAGTTGTTTCTTCTAGACTGTTGAAAGTTTGCTACATAAAATTGTCCCATCATAATTATACAGTATCCTGCATATTAGAAGGTTTTCTGAATGAAATAAAGTAATATCACTTACCTCTTTCAAGGATTTAAAACAGCCCATAGACTCTCACATTTTGGGTTAAATCTAGCAGAGTTCGGCTCTTTCCCTTACTCAGGTTTACTTCATTTTAAACAATATTTCATTACTCTTTTTTTGGGCTAGGAGAATGCTATATGGATAGTTGCTCTATTTTTGCTGAAGTCAGAATAAAACAAAAACACAACAAACATGCACACAGAAGTTTTCTCTCAAATTATTTTTTTTGCAATTCAGACATAGGTGGCCTTTTCTTTAAAGATCATTAGCAGTGAGGTGAAAGTTAAACGAGGTCCTTGAGTATAATGCTAGATAAGTACAAATACTGAGGTGGATGGCATCATGTATGTGATGGGAGGAATTGTGTAGGCTAAAACCAGTGTAAGTGTAAGCAGATTATTTTCTTTATATAGAGTAAGCTGGGCATTTCAGTCATTAATTCAGTGCAGCTTTCTAGTAAAAATGTGTAGGTTTGGAAGCAGTCTTTGGAGAAGGGGAACAGTGCTGGCTATCAGATAGGTAACTTGAATGCCAGATTTCTGAGTATACAAGTAATTGAATTTGGTTTACAGAGACAATAGATAGCATTAACCAAATTTAAGTACGCTTTAACCATGGGTCTTGTTATTAATATAAGATATAATCCAAGTATTTCTTTCAGGAGATCATGAGCATACAGGACAGATGAGAGGATTGCAGCCAGGGGTTGCGGCAGTCCTCTCACCATGATTTAATCGAGGATAATATACAATTACAGAGGCCTTCTCCCCACTTCTCTGCACTGCTGTGGGAGTGGCTCAGGCTGGAATTTCTCAGCCTGACTGCTTAATGAGACTGGTGAATGAAATCACAGTGTTGATTTCAGCCTTAATAGCTTAGGCATCTGTGGGGAAAAGTAATTTTAAGCATATAACTCTTAAGTTTAAGCTGATTAACTAACCTGCTCTACTCCTTAGTCTCTCATCCCTTTCAACATATAGGCCATCACTTTTAACTTCTCCTCACCCACAACATTTTAAAGTCATTTTAGGAGCTGAGAATACTTGAAACATTGTCCTTTTTCTCTTTTGTGCCTCTTTTTTGCTGTGTGCGTATATCACAACAGTGTATTATGTGGACAGCAGAAACTAGTTTGTCATTTAGTTCAGCTTACATGTTAAATTATGCTCTCCCATTTACCATGTCTTCAGCTGTTCACTCACAGCCAAAATTTAGGATTTATTCATCTCTCTGACCATTTCTTCCACTTTAGTAAGTCCACAGAGGATTATGATTGTCATATGGCAACAAAGTAAAAAAAAAAAAAGGGAGAGGGAGACACTGAAGTCTTAGTCACATAGGAAAACGAGGAGTAGAGCTGAAATGCAAAGCTAAATACAGTTACATCCCGCTGGTTTGTAGGCCATATTTCTTTGTTGAATGCTGATTCCTTATAGTACTTGTATCATGTCAGTGTCTAAAATACGTATCTAGTAATGAGAACATGAGAGCCTTTGCTTAAGCCTTCAAGCAAAACAAAACAACCCTCCAAACCCAATAAACAAACCAATAAACAAGTAAAAAAAACCCCCACAATAGGAAATCAGTCACTTCTTAACAGTCTCTCTTCCTCCTTTCCTCCTTCCCCCCTGCCCTTCCCTCCCTTCACCACCCCCTCCCAAATTTGGATCGCCGACACAGCCCTTTTGAATATTAGTAAGCATGCAAATTTCAGAAGGCTTATAAATTCTTCTTAAATTTAATCTTGATTCTACTAAAGAGAGAGGCACAAAGGGTTCTCAAATGGATGAGAACACTTTATCTAGAGATTTAGAAAGTGCAAAGGCTTGTTCAGCTCTGTGATTGTACATCTCCTTTCCCAGTGCTGGGGACACCTGTCTCAGGTACCAGTCGTGCCTGTTTTCCATGCTTCATCCCAGTCTCCACCCAGAGTGCCCCTCAGTAGGCCTCTCACCCTCTGCTCACAGAGGAGCAGGGGTGGATCTCCGCACCGCTTCTGTCCACAGAGTGACAGGGCTGCCTTCCCTCAAATGTGGAAGGACAAGGGGAGGAGCTCGCCTTCCCAGTACACTGACAAGGAACCTATGCCTTTGGAGGACAGGGCTATCGAATCCAAGTCCCCTGAAGCAGAAATGAAAAGGGCTCAGACACACTGATAGGTCTGAGACACTCCTTTCCTCCACCCTCGGGTAAGCACAATCCCAAGAATTGTACCCACCCTTTATCTTTCGCATTACCTTGCAATCCACTATCCAGCTATCTTTCTGGATCGGGACATCAGACAGCTCTCAGCATCCTTGGGTGAAGCCCATCATGTCCCACGTGTGGGTCGAGATCTCGCTCTCATGTAATCATTGACTGGATCTTCTGTCACTGCTAGTATTTCCTCTCCTTTCCAACCCCTCCCTCTGGGCACAGAGGCCTGGGAGACCTTGTTGGTTCACCTTCAGGCTGAGGCAGAGAAGGTATCAGGTACCTCAATGTGTATCTATATCTGTTGCCATTAGATCACCCATCCTATTCAACCATGGTCCCACATTTTCCTTGTTCCACTTTTTACTAGTAATGTGGTGGTCTTTTTGTTGTATTCAATTTCTGTTGCAAATCTTATCTCTAGTTCAGCTTTGGCCTTTCCTGATACCATCCCTGCATGCCCAGGCAATGTTTTCAAACTCTTCCTTTGTAGCTTGTCTCTGCTTCCATCTCCTGACAGTGGAGGGAGTTTTATTCTACAAATATTTAGTTTTAATTATGTGAATGCTCACTGCATGTGTGTGAAAACTGGAAAACTGCATATAAACTAGAAGCAATTGCAGCTTGTGCTTTCACATGTGCAAAGGAGACTTTTAGACGGGCTTTCTCTCATCAGTTTGTACGTAACAGTTACTATGTGAAAAAACAGTATTAAATGCTTCTATATGAAAGATGCAATATGCACAATGTGAAATGTTTGCTTTCTGTTATCATTTACCCTCAGCATCAGTGGAGTGACTGTAATTTAACCCAGTTTACTTATAGATGCAGTACATCAAAGCTGCATTTGACTAGTGCTTTTAGCATTCCAGTCGGTAATAAAATTATTCAGAATCATGGTTCTATTCTTTTTGGAACTTAATACTGATAATTATCATGGAGAAAAATGTGGCTTTCTTTGGATTCTGTTTTCAGAAGTCCTGTGTATGTGTTTTGTATTGATGGACAGGGAAGTTGAAGTCTTGAAGGCAAATGAATTTTTTAAATATAATTTCTTCAGTTAAAAATCTCATGGACTAAAATGCTTTACGTATTGACATAGATTTGGAAATTTTACATAAAATAAAGATATTTGAGAAGGAGAGCTAGATTAACAAACTGGAAAACCTATCTAGAAAATGTTGAAAGATTTTTTCTTTTCTTTTCTTTTTTTTTTTTTTTTTTTTACCATTTGCAGCTACCTCACAAGTCTTTTATATATTGTATGATCACTGAATCTGAAATATAGACTATACTAAAAAGGAAAAACACTGAAAAATATCAATTATTTTCAGTTGTAGTTGTTTTGTACAGTAACTTCTCATATCTAGTGTGTCTCTACCTACCATTGTAGTAACACATTTATCTTAAAGAATCACCAGTTATTCTCTTCCAAATATTTATTATAATAATCTAAGTGATGTTCAACTACTATCTTGTGGTATTCAATATGATTATAATTATAATCCACATGATGATCAAATATTTTCTTTTAATAGTGTCTTGTTACTACCCACTCACAACAGAGTCAGTATGTTGTTTATTTGTTATGAAATACAGATGACAATAAGCGATACTGACTATTCCAGAATTCATAGTTTTAGGGGTTATGTAGCAATGTAGTAATTTAAAAGAGTTATTCAGTGAATCAATTCAAGCCCATTACATATGGCAAGATATGTGCCTTATTTAGATACACAAGGTTTCAGATATTTCTCTCTCTTCTAAAATTAGGTCAGCCATATTGTGATATGAAAATGTGCACTTAGGGCACCCATGTAACCTTAACAGCCCTATCACTAACGCCCACGCAACCTTAACTGCTGTATTACAGCTGCTTTCTGAACGCACGCTTCCATTTCACTGAAATCTTCGAAGCAGAACATATTTGAATGCAGGAATAATTCTATTTTTGTATAGCAAAGCTTATGTCAGAATTAGAAGTTGGTTGTTACATAACTGACAACATTTTGGTAAGTCACCATCATCTGTAGATCTTAAAAGGTATTCTGCTTTATGCTTTTAAAGACAGATTTTGAAACCTGACTGCAGTTTTTAATCGCAGTTAGCAGGGGTAGGTATTTGAGAATGCAGTTACTTGTAATTGGATATCGAAGCAGAAGGTAATTGGATAGCTCACAGAAAGTTAGTTAAAAATTTAGCTTAAAACATTAAAGGCACATTTATTCTGGAATCCCCCTATATGTTGACTAGGAGCTCTGATGCTACATTCATTCCAGACAACAGTGTGATGGGGTGATGCATTCCAGCACTGTTTGGGACACATGGCCAGAGTACTGCAGCAATAGAGTAGACATTGTAAAATAAAGGGCAAAGAGCTTGTCTGGGTGTGCCTCTTGAATCTCACACAGGTGTTAATTCAAGTAAAAGGAAGACATGAAGAGCAGCAGCGTGGTACCGAATGGTTCCAAAATCCTGAGTGTCACTGCTGATACCCCTGAGAAGCTACACTGCTGAGCAGCCAAGTGGATGTCACAGTCTGTTTCTATAAATAAAAACTGGTAACCTCATCCATAAACCAGTATGGGTGAGTAGATACAAACACACAGTAAGTGTTTTATATGGAGGTGACTTGGGGAAGTAGGCTTAAAAGCAAGGAAGTGTGTAGGTAGATCCTTGGTATCAATATTCCCTTAGGATTTACTCCTATTAATTGTAGAGCTACGGTGTGTATGCCAATATTCTTGAAGTGCGAATATCAGCTATATGTCAGCCATAGAATCTCTTAAATTCAGTTGATAATTGATTCATCTGAACTCTGTCATATTGTGGAGAAACAAGACCACTTCATTTTTGTGCTGTCAAGCTCTGTGCCATTAAAAAGGTGGAGGAAACTATTCCTATTTTTGAAGTAAAAAAAGATGCCAGATTTATTTTCCTAATGGATTTTAAAGTTTATTCATGGCTATTGGTAATCATTAGATTGTGAGAATGCAGAGTGCAGGTCTGCCCTCACAAAATTGCCTTTTAAATTCCCAATACATGAAGTATAATGTTGGCTTGTAAATTTGGCATTTCTCTCCTAACACACCCACATTCATATTTTAGATTTGGTTTTACATATTTCTGCTAAAACTTGCTGTTTAGTCTACATATAGGCGAGGCTTGGATGAGGGGTTATTTGGTTTTATTTTGTAAGTTTTCTTCATATGGTTTGCTAATGAGGAAACACAACAGTTGTGCATAATAGTCAGAAATAGCTTGGATATTCAAAATAATGTAACTACGTGAATAAAAGCAAAAAGAAATATTCATGTAACTGAGAACATACTGTTTTGCAAAAACTGAAGGAAAACATTGAATTTTCAAACTTGGTTTCTAAAGTCCTGAGCCTCTCTGTAGGTGCTGAAATGTTTGCATCAAGAAAAGGGTATTGGTTTTGCTTAGTGAACCCTCTGGTAGTATTGATGTCAGTGGATGCTGCGAGTGCTCCGTATTTTAAAATCAACCTATACACTTGGTGAATGAGGAACGATCCACAAGCCTAAATTAAGGCATCAAGCTCTGAAAATTCTGGATGAAGATAGTATTGATTCTTTTCATGTGTTGTGCTTGTTGTGTAGCTACAGGCATGTTCTGATAAAACTTACTCTAAAATCCCACACTGACCTCTGGTCCATTCAGATTCAGTAGCCAAATGAATACCTCTTGTAGGGTGTTTCCTAGCTCCTCTTCTAGTTTCCGATTCCCTGCCCTGTCCTTGAGTCTTCTGATAAAGGAAATCAGCCGTTACTAAAAGGGGCTACAACTATACTTCATGTATTGATTTTCTAGTTCACATATTGAAGGGTGGTAAAAAAACCCCAAAACATGATTGATTAAAAAAAAAAAAACAACAAAAAAAAACCACAAAAACCAAAAAAACCCCAAAACACAACACAAAAAAAAAACCAAAACAAAACAAAAAAACAAAAAACCACCCATGCAATTCATTATTTTGACAGTAATTACGTACAGATTCCAGTTATCAAAGTATCTCCATAGCAATATATTGCAAATTAGACCAGGATTAAACTACATAAAACTGGCCGACGTTTTTCAAAGTATTCATAGCAGAGTTAAATTTGTTGTTAAAAAGATATAACATTTTGTGTAGAAGGTGTTAAATTTCGTGTCTCGATCCGGTCATTTAAATCTGGTGAAGAACACTGTCTTTACCTATCTGTAAAAGATGTAATACAGTTGTTCATGGAGTATACTAAGTAAATGCTTCTGCTGCCTTATTGTGGATGATAGTTTGATCTTGGATCTTAGCAACTATGTTTCGACCCTCTGTGGGAACAGAGGATATAAAATGTGTGTCACAGAGTGGCATTGAGTACCTGTTGGGAGTAAAATGGGATTAGAGAGTAAATCCTACCTCTGTAGCAGTGACTGACAGACTTCATAGTGTGGGGAAACAAGATAAGGGGTAATGAAGAGAAAGTGTTATTCTCCTATATTGTGTTTTTCCTCAATGGTCAAGGTTTTTTATTTTTTATTTTAATATGGATTAATTTAACTCGTTACTTAACTCCTTCCACCAAAGAGGACTTAGTTTCGTGGCCAAAAAGGAAGGCCTATATTCTCAGCTAGAAAGTTTAAATGACCCTTGCATCTGTGTTACTCCTTTAAACATACTGTTTTAAACATACTGTTAACATACTGTCTTTAAAGGTTGAGGCATCAATACCTAAGGATGCTGAGATGCAGAGTGCTCATTCTCTTCCTTTGTTTGCACACGATAGATTTCCTTCGTGTAAAGAGCTTCGAAATGGAGGTTATGTGAGGTAAAGAGTGGATATACTATGTGTGTAGATATAACAGTATGTCCAGTGGTGATGATACTAGATATTTTTGTAGGGGATATTTTTAAGAGAGTTATCTTACCCGTCTTTGTGTTAAAGATTTAAAATAGTTTCATATTGTCTGGTTTCTGGAAGTTTTTATATGCATCTTGGCTGTAATGAAAACACCAGGATTATTTAGGTTTTTTTTTTTTTTTTTAATAAAGGACGTGCATTTAACAGACTTTAGAAATCAAGGCATATATCTATACTGTCTTCTTTTTTTTGGTTAGTCTTGTAATCTTTGTTAATGAATTTGTTTAGAAGCTACACTGAATACCCACTCAATATTCTTTAGATTTCATTTTATCAGCTAACGTTAGTAATGCTGTACTTAAGACCACACTAGAGTTGATGTTATATCATGTTCTTGCCTCAAAGTATCTAGCTATATAAGGTTTGTTGTAGCTGAACATTTCTGTTTTATTTTGCTGCCTAGGAATAATTTTTAAATTATTTGTACATCTCAGATTGATCAGAAATTGTTTTGATCAGTTCTTCCTAGTCAAATTTATAGCCTTACTATTTTTCTAAAGATTCAGAATTTCTGCTGGTAAGGTGTAATACGAATAGTTTTGAAGCTTGACTGAAAAAATAATTTCCATTGCTTTGTTCATTACATTAGAAATGGTTTCTCAATGCCCTAGGTTTGCAAAGACGCAACTCTTTTAACTTTGGGAATTTGCATAGGAGTGTCTCTCTTAATTCTTCTGGTTTTATCTGTTGTGGGGTTTTTGTTGTTGTTGTTTGCCTGTAATGATATAATCATGGTGAATGCTATTTTCTTGAGAGGCTTTTTAATTTAAGGAAGCACGCCAGAGACTTCAGCTTTTTGGCTTCTTAAGCAGATTCAGAAAATATCTCCGTGATTTCAGAAAATTGTTGCCTCTTCCTTTATTTTGATAACTTTTGATGATTAAGATTTGCTAACATGATTTGCTGAACTTAAATTGCAGTATCAGCCCAAGAAAAAAATAGTAAGCATTTTCTAAATAGCGACTGGGGGTCTCAGGCCCAAGAGCATGGCGTGACAGGCGTGAGGCAGATACGGGTTTACCACATGGGCTAACGGGTGGTTGACACTGGTTGGTACAGCAGATGTTCTTTGAATCATGTGGCAGAGTCACACGTCTGTGCAACCATCCCCGTGTATAAACTGAAGCTGCATCCTTTCATGTGGGATGCTAGTAAAGAAAACAGAGATATTTATTTTTTTTTTTGTTCCTTTAATCTATCAGTTTGAATCCCATGCAACAGAGTTTAGTAGCTATCAGTGGCTTATCTTTCCTCTCCTTCTACCCAACATTTACAGAGTACAATTACACTTCTGAAGTAGGAAGAGGCCAATCTTTATCGTGTAAACTGTGTATATTACCAAATATTTCAAGAAATAATCCGGATAAGTTTTTCTTCCTGCTTTTGGAGTATGTGGGTATCCTAAGAGTTTGTATGTAATCTAAATCTTCTCTTAAATAGAACATCCTAGAAGGCAGTGGAAAGAAAGAATGGTTTTGTTCCAAAAGCTTCCTAAATGCTGTTCAATACAGGTCCCATTTCTTGTGTACCAGCGAAAGGTATGCGCACTAAAAGCAACTGTTTCAGCATATGTATTGGACTGACTGAATTGTTACACAAATTTACATGTCAGAATGAGAGTCACATTTACTTCTGCCACTACGCAATTCAAATATGTGTCCAGAGTAGTTAACCATGAAAGGGCTCAAAGTTAGGGCAGAATGTAACAAGATTAGGTTGGTTACTTACCAGCCAAAAATCAATAAAAGAGAATCTAATTATCACATGAACTCTGTCCTTGTCAAATGAGTTGTGAATTAAAAAGGCCAATATCCTAAGGCACAGCATAATAAATAAAATAAACTTTGAAACCTGTTTCAGGAAGGAAATACGATTTTCTTTCTACTTGAATAACTAAGGCATGCAGTGTACATCCCCATACTTTGTGTACCTTGTAAACTAATGAACCAAAGTAAGCTACATGTTAATTCTCAGTGTCAAAAATTATGCTTAATAAACCAACACTTTTATTCTCACTTGGTGATACTAAATTCATGAAGGAAGATGGATCCAGGAAAAAAATCCCCAACACTCACAACCTGTAAGACTTCTATCTGGTTTTGATTGACTTTCAGGGACTCATTATGTGTTGTATAGACTTCAGGAAAACCTGAAGTACTCTCTTAATTTCCAGGATTGTATGGGAGAATGTGCATTTATTCTAGAAGAAATCCCCCCTCTTTCTTTAGTTGCAGTGTTTCAACTTGTCATGACAAGAACAAGTCAAGGTCATTGGAATAGGCAATCTTTTTCAAGTTACAAATATTGTGAGTTTCTTGAACCTATACTTTAGGGACTTAAATTTTCTTATTTCCTCATATAATTGAAGCTACTCATGCAATTTTTTTTGGAGTATAGCTAGCCCTTACTGTAGAATTTTTTTGTTTGTATGTAAGAAGAACTATCTATGAAGGAAATACAACTGCTCAGGCTTTTTTTAGGGGATGGGAAACAACCTTCTAAAACTGCATGTCTAAGATCACAAGATAGACAAGAGAAGGAATAGAAATTGAATTTTTTTTTTTTTTTTTTTGCTTGTCTACACAAACCTTGTCTAAGATTTCTTACCTAGAATTTAAAATGGTGTTCTGTTTTAGAGAGAGAACAAATTAAGTAGTTAAAGAAGAACGAGGAAATAAACTGAGATTTTTCTCTGTTGTTCTTATGCTTGCTGGTGTTTCCCACTTTGCCAGCTCTCTGCATCTTGCTTAGGACTGATTCCAACTAGATTTCTTCACAACTTCTCTCTTTGTCATGACTTCTGTAGTAATAATCCCAATAGCTTTAAATTTTTAATGGTACCATTTTTGGTTCCAGAACTAGTTAAAAAGGAATGGCCCATAATCAGTGGATAGCTGCTTCTGACAAATAAAATTCCCTTTCATCTGAACATGCTGGAAGGCAGCTGACAAGCTTCAAACAGAACAGAGGAAACTTAGAGAGTGGGACACTTGATTGGGTTATAGGTGCCCATGTTCAGCATAACCATGGCAATTTCTCCTATTAGAAGAAGGGATTGCTCTTGACCATTCTGTGTCTTAAAAAAGACCAGCCAGCAAATGAACAAAAAAAAGTTGCTCTAGCTATTGAGTATGTGGACAGAAGCATTGATTGTATAAGGGTCTCTATATTTTCTCAGTTATTGCCCAGTAGTAGTCCAAAGAAACACTTTGTGAAAGTCAAAGCTATGTTTAACCCCTATAATAATTAAAAAAAAAAAAAAAAAAAAAAGTCTGTTGGACATACCTGAAGTCTTCCAATAGAGTAGCTTGCTGCAGTCCTACTATTTTGTAGCCCATATAAATAACATTGTACTGAGGTATTAGGAAATATAGATTGATTTTGTTTGTAACACGGAGGTAAAGGAGAATAGAAACGTGTGCCAACAATCATCCATAGAATTTGGAGTTAATAAATTAGCAAATAATGATAAAGGAAAACACAACATTTTTATCTGCCTTAAGCTGATTTTATTCTATAACGGGTACAGATTTTACATAACTGTAGGACTGGAGCCTGGAAAAGTGTGGGAAAAACAACAACCTTGAGAAGTCTGCTTCATCTGTTCCATTTAAATTAAAACCTTTAATGTGAAGAAACAGTGAGTGAGTTTTTTAGGGACCATTGTTTTTTGCCTCCTTTCTTTTGAAAGATGTGTTGTAATTCTAACACTTAAATGATCTGATGTTATCCTTACAACATTTTGTTCTTAGAGAGACCATAGCATTCTGTTCGCAGAAATGCGAAGTACTATGCTTTTAGGCGGTGTAAGATTTATTCCCCGCCCCCCTCCCCCAAGCCTCACATAGGTAGAATTTGCTGAGATTTGTTAAACATAAGAAATCTTTTGTCGGAGCTGTTTCTTATCTCACGCTTCTTTAGGTAGCTTGCTGTGGCGTTCTTGTTTTTTCGTTCTGTTTTTTTTCGTAGCCTTTGGTTCTCTTCTGGTCTTTTATAAACATCAACCAGTTTAGGTCTTGGAGATGTCTGATAATTCAAATCTAGGTCTGCTGGACATTGTTTTCCTCCATCTTTCAACAGTATTACTTCTGATCAGGTGAGTTAGTACTCTTTGAACGTGGCTTAGGTGCCTCATGTTTTATGCATCTTTCTTACACGTTTTGCATAGCTCAACCTCAGCATGTCTTCCTGAATCTCACTCCATCAAACTTCATTGTTAAATATTACCCTGAACTCTTATGAGCATCAGTTGACAGAGTTCTTCAAGGTGCTGCAATTCCTGTTCCTGTGTTAGGCTCACATCATTTGCCTGAAGTAGTATCTTAGGTACTAAATATCTTCCTAAACAGTTAAGATAGTATTTAATATATATTTGCCCCTTGCAAGTGTAAGTGCTTGAATTCAAATGTAGATTATACACATTGAAGCCATCCTGTTAACATTTGGCCTATAAACTACAATGGGAATCATAAATAGGGACACTGTGAGAAGTTACCAAAGCCTTTTATGTGCAAAGATTATTGTAAAAACTGACACAGAAGCAAGGTGAGAAATGGGGTGTGTTAATTTTAATAAAGATACAAGGAATGTGTGTCATCTACAAACGTTCACACGTTCAGGAGAGAGCTGAATACAATTGCAGATGATGAAGTAGACTGATAGAACAAGATAATAAAAATGCTTCAGAATAGAGAAAATCATAGCTTTTCAGATCAGCTCTAAGCAAGATGTCAAATCAAAGTGGGAGGCAAAATATCTCAGGATCACAGATTTATTAAAATCTGTATTATGTAATTTTGAAAATTTTAATTCTCTAAATATGCAAATAAAAAGATTTGGTGGGTGACTTTATAGGTAGCTTAAATTTCAGCTTTAGAAGAGAAGGACTTGATAAAATGACTCAAAAAAAGAAAGAAAACCTGATTTCAGGCCCCATATGTGTAATCATAAAATGGCTTAGATGTGGTAAAATTTATTAAAGCTTTCAGAAATTCTGCATTAAAACAACTGTCATTTTTTGGTGTCATCTTAGCAGGGCTTCTAGAAACTGCTACCAATTGAGTCCCATAGTTAAGAAAAGAGCTGGCATAAGCTAGGAGTAGCTGGTTTCTATATTCACTATGCCAAATTAAAAGCAAAAAATGTCTGGTTGTATCCTACATGCTGTCGAGTGGTAACTCCTGCTGGAGAGTCTTTTTGTGTTAAAAAAAATATCACTTTTTAGATCTTTGCAAAATTGATGGGAAGCTTCTTTCCCTTTCATGACTCAATACTATAATAAGTCAATAGGGATAAGGATGGTGGTTTTTTTCCCCAATTTCATACTGAGAATAAGCAGTAAATTCAAGACCCTCTATCTTAATTGTGTGGCCAAATCACAAAAGAAAATTGGTTTACTTTTGTTATGATGCAAATTTCTTTTAATCTAGTGAAGTACAAACTTTGATTTTTAAGTCTCAAAGAATGTGGTTCAGTACCAATTTTAAAAGTGCAAATTGATTTATGTGATAAAAAAATAAAGATTAGTACTGTTGGGTAAGCTAACTCAAGTATGTCCACAGCTGCCCTTGCTTCCCAGTTTGCTGTTCTGTGACTTCAAATGGCTGATCTGAACTCCTCCTAAGTATCATTTTGGGGAAAGAGTGTGTTAGAAAAGCTTGAAACAGAAAAGATGTTAGTTTGTCGTCTATTCTGCAGCAGTTTCTGACAGAGGCAGGGAGGATCAGTCCTGGTACTGAGTGTGGCACTGAGCTGCATCACACAAGCAAGAAATCTGGCCTTGGCGGTATATGAGGGGACCACTACTTCAGGGTGAATCACTTTTTTTTCCTTTCTGCTGGGCTTGAACCCTGTCTCTGGGAGTTACTGTCACCCACTTTCTTCTGCTGAGCTGCTCTGCAGAAGCGTAGGGCATACACAGGTTGGGTGGGAAAGCTGCTTGAGCTGAAGGTGAATACAAGAGCTTTTGTGTTCTGTTGACTTCGAGCAGCTGAGGGCTGTTTTGAAACTGGGCAGCTGGTGAACACACTTTCCTCTCTTGGAAGGTTCAGTGTCCCAGTGGGTGTTTACTACTGCCTCTACAAGAAGATTTGAAGTCACTGTGTTTCCTGATATCACATGGACTTCTCCAGAGCTTGCTTTCCTTTTGGTTACTGCTTCTGTTCCAGGAGTTGCTCTGCAGCATCGTTACCATTACACAGCTTTCCTTTACCTCTTTGGCCTTTTTCTGTTACCTGTTACCACCTCTGCGGATTACGATGAGCTGATGTTTATTGGCAGATGCGTGAGGAGGAGGCACTAGCTCTCTGTTGCCTTCTCCACATATGTTCCCTGGGGTTCTACACTTGAACCTGTTCCCTGGCTAGTGGATCCTGGAAATTTTTAGGTTACTTGTTTGAGGTTGCCAACGAATGGCAGGAGGCTTTCTGTTCTGGGGGAATGAAGAAGAGCAACTGAGGCAGACAGAAGTGCTTTCTCCTGCTGATCTACAGCACACGGAAGAGAAGAGGAAGCACAAGGGATAGAGAGAATACAGTGTTCAGGGTAATTCACAGCATCTGGACGCTTTTTTGGATTTGCCAAATCACACAGGAATTGTGACCCCAGGAAGGGCCAGAATGATAAAGCAGCCGTTAAGGAAAGAGGAGGCTGTTGCCCTGTATGAATATAAAGCTGTTCTCTTGAGTTTGGCGAGGTGGAGTAGGATACACATAGAATATTTTGAGCCTCTAGCAAAACAGTCCTTTCTCTTACTCTCTTCCCAGGTTGTGTTTCACAGATGTTGCTTCTCCAAAGTACTGCAGGTGTATTGGACATCTGTGTTTCCTTGGTATAACAACATATATTATCATTAGGGGAAGAGGATCCAGTGCTCTTTCTGCTCTTATTATTCTGCAGCTTTCAACCTATTTATGTGGACTGTTGAAAAAAAGAGCAAACAAATGCCCCAGATAACCTAAAGCAAAACAAAAAGCCCGACAACAAAACAGGTTAAAGAAATGCATGTGCAAGAAAGCTTGTCTTGATAGATTTAAAATAGGGAGGAAATTAAATACTCCAGCCTTAGCCTTATTAGCCTCTTGTTGCTGGCCACTTCTGAGGTTAAGGTTTCTTTTTTCTCAGCATTTGCGGAAGAATATATATATATATATATATATATATATATTTTTTTTTTTAAACTGGAGGGGTTCTGATTTATTGTTTTTTTTTTCCTGGTTGCTCTTTATCATATGAACAACAACTGTTGGCTGTTCCCCCCAACTTCTTAAACAATTCTCTGAAGGAAAGAAACGCCTGAAAGGAAAGACCAAAGGGCAAGATAACCATTTTACACTAATGCATATTGGGGCAGGGAGGGTTGCTGAGGTGACTGGAAAATATGGGTATAAACCTAGGATGAAATAAGCGTCCAGATCAAAATCACAAGCAGCTTTTGAAAGCAGCCTGCAGATCCAGACAAATTCAGCTTTTTGTAGTACATTTATATTTTCTTGAGAATGTTACCAAGATTTGGAAATGACTGTTCTAAATTTTGTTTGTAATAGCTTAGGTTTGTGAAAGGAAATTTTGGATTCTTTATTTTATTTGTTGTTGTGCTTTTTATGTGGGGCTCCCCCCCCCCCCCCCGGTTTCTTACCCCCTTCTGCCCCCAGAGATGGTATCTAGAGAAATAGTACACTGTTCTGGTACTTTTAACTGGATGGTTTAAGCTTGGTATCTGATACAGATACCAGAGCAATGGGCTGCTTTGAGAACTTAGCTAGTTTTCTGTCTGCTGTTTTGTATTTCCCTTGCAAGGACATCTCTGAAATTCTTGATGATATAAGGGAAGTTCAATATAATCTCATTGCCATCTGCTTATTAATAGCAAATAATATGTCTGGCTATGTAGAAGCATTCTGTGGTAAGCTGTACTTCTAAATAGGATTGGTTTAGATTATTTTATAAACCTTCCTTTAGTAGCATAAGGAGCAGCTACTCAGATACCTAGCTAGCTTTCTTAAATATTTTGCTTGTAGTGTTTACATCATGTCCACTACGTCGTATGAAGATAATTCAAACGATGCATTAAGATGCAAAATGATTCACCAGCAGTGAGCTACAGATGGTCTATTATTGAATTACAAAGTAACGGTGGGAAGGCAGGGACAATAATGATGGTATTTACCTGCACAGGGGCCAGCAAGCTGTTCAGAGCTAGTGGCGTGCGAGGCAGCCTGACTGTTTTGCACACTAAAGATTATTTTTTGTTGTTCACTTACTGGTAATTGGGAGGCAACTGAGAAAAAGAAGCCCTTTTCAGGATGGGTTAGCATAGACTAAGAGCTCATTAAGGGCATTCTCCAAGTTTCTACTTATATACCAAGGATTCCAGACAGTATATAAATAGTTACAGTCAAAGCTAACATTATGTACAAAAGATCATAGCCATGTATGTAGCATCTCAGCATATGATGTGAGCAGTTTCATGTGGAAAAAAACGTGAAACGTGCTTTGCTACAATTTAGCTCAGTATCTAAGAGACCAAATACATATTTGTCCTTTTTATAATTTTTGATACATTCTAACGGTAGTGTGCTTTTGTATTTCTAATCTAACTGCAGTATAGATAAGCATGCCACAAACACATTCATCATAAGAAGGGTGAAACAAGTATGTAGCAATGTACAGGTATTACAACAGAAAGTGTAATTATTCATGCCCAATTTACAATTGAGTAGGAAAAGAACTTTTTGACAAAAGATAACATCTAAGCAGTTAGCTGGGAAGACGGTCTATCACATAATTTGAAATGTATTTTGATGACTATGTCTTATAATTTTAATCCTTTTTATCTCAAAGTTTAGGTAGAAATGAATTACACAAACTCGTTTTCTTTTTAGCAGTCTGACTACCTGTTTGAAAAATGTCTGAGAGAACAAACTCCCCAAGGTGCTTTTCAGGATGTCTTCTATGTTAGAATACAGCAGAAAGCCTGATCACTCAGTAGTTTTTATTGACTGACTGCTTGTGCAGTTCTGTTTCTCTTGGTGGATGGAATTTTGTCTCAGATTCCCTCGAGTTTGCTCAAGTGGCAGAATTATGCAGCCCCGTTCAATGTTAACAGGTGCACCCGAATTTTGTCTCTTTAAGTAATCCATTGTGTTTGAAACTCTTTTTGTAAACAACATCTGACAGTATAAGACTGCTCGTATTCTTTCTATTCTTTGCTTAGAAATGACACTCAATCACACATTTGATTTCATAGTTTAAGTATGAATTTAATAATAAGCACATGCCCCAAATTCCACTTTGTGCATAATGTGTTGAGCCAAACAGATGCATATAATATGTGCTTATGTGTTTTATTTCATTGGAACCACAGTAACTAATATTTTACCCTAGATTAAAGCTTTTTGTTTTACTTTATTGTCTCAAAATCACAATTTAAGGCATGAAGACTTGGAGAGGATGATCAATTGGATGGCATGTTAGCTGTGGCTAATGACTTTAAATGGAATAAGCTTTTTAAAATGGTGGGAAATGACTGATATAAAATACAGCATATTCTCACTTTTTTTCTCATGGTCGAAATGCTCCCCCCAAGCTGCTGCAGATGGTTACAGTCTCTTTTCAAACTTTTTTTGTCTTGCATTTCCACAGCATTAGGCTTGATTGTTGAATTGCTTCAGGGAACCCAACATCAACACTCATTTGCAATATCCAAGTAAGATGATGCAGTATGATAGCCTGCTCTCAAAAGAAGGTCATTATTTTTTCTTTAACCCTTTATGTAGGAATTCTATAGCCAGACCAATTGTCAATAATGCCAGTAGCTCCTTTCAGTAAGAGGGAGGCTGCTGTTGGCAGAGGTTTAATATTATAAGCTTTCACGCTGTATTTAGTTTGTATCTCTTTTTCTGTATTAACTAATTCCATACAGTATTGGATACTGTTTCTATTGTTCATTTAAAGATTAATATAATCTGTCATTTCACATTGTTTCGTTTGGTTTGTTTCATTGAATCATTAAAAAATTGAGCTAGAGGAGACCTATGAGGTCATCTCTTTCATCCCTAGAGTCCACAGGCAGAAGTAACTCTACAGCTAAATTATTATTGCCATTAAGTAAAATGTCACTTTTCAATTCAAACTTTCCCTGCCGCAAATGTTTGATTAGCTTGATCGTGACCAATTTGCATGTTCTTTCTCATATGTAACAGTATCAGCAGTACTGCGGTTTTAAGTTATTCTGCCTCAACTGTGTTGCCAGCTAGTACAGTGAGCGATAGAGACATTACATCGTGTCTCTTTCTATCTTCCAGTAAATTATTAGGGGGACACAGCATTCATATGAGCATTAACATTTTTAACAATTAGCCAAACCTAAGCTTTTCAGTTCTTCTATTTTGATAATAATATTAATATAATCATTACATTGTCATAATTGCTTATAATGACCATTGTTTCAGTGGCCCTCTGTTCCTAACCCTTCATAAAATCCTAAAAAAAACCCCATAGCTTGGTGGCCTCCCAAATTTTTCAAACTTAGTCAAGGCAAACAAAACAATTCTGAACTTAGCAAATGAAGGAGGGAAAAAAAGGAGGGCTTGTTGCCAAGAAGAAAAAGGCAGTATTTTTAAGATAATTGATTTTTTTAAAAAACAGTGATTTCAGAAAGAGAGAACAGAAGGCATGATAATAGGTACAAAAAACCAAAAAAAAAAAACCCAAAAAACAAACCAAAAAACCTAGAGGGAAAATAGTAAGTTTGGTATACATGGAAAAATATATAATTGGGAGAATGTCAGATCAAATGAGAGAAGAAATGTAGAAGCAAGCTTGTTTTGGCATCTTGAAGTGTTCGTATTTTCAAAAAGGTTGTTATTAGTGTAAGAAGCTCATGAGTGGGGCTGCTGAACCAGTGAGTTTGTGTGTTGATTCAAGAAGGAGTCTCCATGAAGAGTAGAACGGTTTTTGTCTTGTCTTAGGTCGTAGCATCAGAGAGAACCTAGAAAGATGAAGGAAGGGTTAGTAGCACTCTTGGTGAAAGGACAAAGAAAGAGCTGCTCAGTCTTGTCTTCTGTTGTATCTTAATGTAATCACACTTCAAATGTGTGAAAGTGTTAATGGGAAGCCTACTAACATGTAGGATGTTACTCTCTTGGATATCATAAAAAGGGGTTTGGCGTTTACTGGATTTCTCCCCCCCCCTCCATTTCTCTTTCCTTCATTAATCACTTTTTGTTGCAGACATCCAGTGTCAGTGGTGCAAAGTCTCATCCTACAGACTGCTGTTACTGCACTTCAGCTGTCTGTACACACATTAATAGCACCATACTGTCATATCACAGTCTCCAGAAGTATTAAGGCTTCTTTATATCAGCTTTATGCAAGTGCTCAGTGTTTCTACGTTACTGTCATCTGTTCTCATTTGTGTTGAATTTTTGGTGCTTATCATTTCTAGTAATGAAAATTTCAACTTGAAAGGGTTTCTTTATGAGGAACAATAGCTGATATTCATAATATTTATAAGAATAAAAACAACCAAAAGTTGGGGTTTTTTTTATCACCTAAGCTTTACATTCCTTCACAGTACATACATGTCGCCTGCCAAGATTATACATGTAGTTGTGCAGTGCCCCTTCTGACACACTGCTTTTTCTAGTTGTGATTTGGTTTATGCAGATTGCTAATAAGATTGCAGAAAATGAGGTTACGCTTGGCATTTCTTTTATAAATTGTAGTCGTCGATGCACTCCATATGTCTTCCGTATTTAGACTTTTCTGTAATGTTAGGTTATTCCTTGTCATGTTTCCATTATCTGCACGTTTACTTCAATGCCTTTTTACTTTGCTATGTAGAAAACACTGTTGCTGACATAAGTCTGTAAATTTTCCAGATGATATTCAGGTTGGAAGGCACCTCAGGAGGACTTTATTCCAACCTCCTACTCAAACAGGCATTTATCCTTCATGTCCCAGAAACTTGCTCCGAGAGGACTCGCTCCATGATTTTCTCTTGGGCTGAAATGAGGCTGACTGGCTTTGCTATGACGTTGGCCAGCTCTTTCAGCAGTGCAGTGCAACAGGTCTTAGAGACTTGCACAAGTATAGTTCTCACAAGTAATCCCGTACTTGATCATCATTCAGTGCTGCTAATTCCTCTCCTCCTTGAACCCTGCCTCTCAGCATAGAGGGCCAGGAGCCTCAGCAGTATCCACTGGCACTTAATTACCCACCCCATTCAACCACACTCCCACGTTTTCTTTGTTTAACCTTTTAATGTAACAGTAGAAGATCTTCTAGCTCTCCGGTTGCTAGCTGGCAGCTCTGCAGGTTGCTACCCAGGGAAAGGAGGAGGGAGTGGAAAGGGAGATGAAGAACCGTGAGAGTGGCAGTCACTGCTCAGGAGTAAAGGGGATAGGCTTGGCTGGCTAGCAGAACTGTTAAGTAGGTGCTGTGAGAGAGAATGGAAAGGAGACTTGAAAAGGCGTGGGAAAGTAGCGGCCACAGCTTGGGAGAGAGAGGGCAACTTCTCGATGAGGGCTAAACCAAGGGCGGAGACAGCTGATCAGGCCTGTGAAAATGAACCTTCTCAACAAGGAAGTCTTTTCCTCCCCCTCTTCCTAGTGAGAGAAGAGCTTCCATCATGTTTCCCACACTCTGCGAAGAACAACTTCTGTTCTAGAAAGTCCTTCCGCACTGAAAACAGTTTGTGTTCAAGTGCTGTGGTGCACCTAGCACTAAGCAGAGACCAAAGGGAGCTATTGATTGAGCTATTCATTCCCTTCCCAACTCATGATGATCCACTGACATATTTTGGCCTTGTCAGCCACTTGCCCCACATTGTCCCCATGCCCCCAAGGATAAACATGTAAGGAAGACACTTGGAGCCCTCTTGGAGAGGTTAAGATTCATAAGTAGTATCATATTGTTGGGGCACCAAGTCACACCTCTGTTTTGCCAAGAGTGGGAAGAGGTAGATGTTGACTGATAGGACAGAAGAGAGTTGAAAGTAAAAAGAGAGAATAAATTATAGTAGCAAAAATGAAGTTTAGCAAGAGGCGATTGCAGTAGAAGAAAGGGCAGGTGTAAAGAAAATAACGGATTTCAGACCAGAAATGTGCGTGACTGAAGAAGGAGCAGCAGAGTTGAACGAGTTGAGGACTCTCAGTCATTGGTAGTCACTTTATACGGTGGAGGAACCTCCTCATGTTTGCTATGGTTTAAGAACTTTTAGCAGTGCTGAAGTTGCATGTGGTGGTGTCAACTCTATGTGAATTTGGACCGAACGATCCCCATCAAAGCTGTAGAGCACTTTGGTGCAGTACTTCTAGTTCAGTTTTCCAAAATATAATGTGTTCACAAAACTGCTCTGAGAACTGAGCAAGCACATGAGAAATGCAGTGAAGCGAATCAGAGGATTTGGTTTGAGACTGCACTGTTTGTCCAAATGGGATTGCTAATGTATTCACAGCCTCTCTTAAAAAAGGAAAAAAAAAAAGGCAAAAAAGTATGCTTGTATTCTACCAACAGAATGGAGAAATTACCATTTGTTGTAAAAAAGAAAAACAAACAAACAAACAAAAAAAACCAAACCAAAAACCAAACACATAACATCTCTGTTTAATTAAGTTTTCCAGATATTATTTTTCTTAAATACATGTTCAAGTGTTTGACTTCCAACACCCCTGCTTTGCTTTTATTTCCTTTACTCTTGCATTTATTGTATTGTTTCCAGCAATCTAAGCTGTTTAATGGGTTTACACAGCTTTAAATGGCATTTGAATCACAGGCTCAGATCATAATATGCATGACTAAAAATCTACATTTACATAAATTTGTCTTTTTTTTCTTTACAGTTTACTGTACAAACATGAAATATTTCTTTTCAAGCTTAAAAGGTTACTTAATTTATATCTGGCATCTTTGTACTGACATTTGAATTTCTCCATTCGTTTAAGAAAGCAGTGTCAGCTGTGCATAAGCTAGTCATCGAGAGACAAAGAGAGTGTGTGAAAATGAGATAGTAGTTCAAACTTGTTGAGCCGTGGCCCATTCGCACTTATTGTCTTCTTGACTTCATAGTCTAAGGTAACTTGTTTTCTATTACCATAGAACGAATACTGCTCTAAAATAAAGAGTGAAGAAAAAATGGCATTAAATCAACTTTCTGGCCTTCATAACTTTACTCTCCCCCAGTCAATGTAATTTGTTTGATACTTTTTCTTTGTACAGACTAATTAATTGTTTGCAAAGCACTTTTCGGATAAGTGTTAAATAAATGCTTGATATTATTATTACCACAAGTATATTTATTTGTAATTCACTCATTTAATTGACCTCTATTTTACTACAGCTCATCATGACGATCAATTAAATCCTTTTGCAGCCTTTATTGATCTTCTTTCATCCCACACTATGTGTTGTCTAACTGTTTTTCATCTCAGATCCCTTCAGAAGAGAGGAATAAACCTAAAATTGCTCAAACACTTTTTAGCTTTCCCCTCCTTTTCTCAAGCTAGGCACAGAATTGGAAGATTTTTACAATATTTCAGCTATAGCAGTTCAGAATAAGCACACTTACTCTAGGGCCATACAGTTTAAAGAATGATGACCCCAATCAATTGAAGTGAAATACACCAGAATTACGATATTTTATCAGTATGTTTGAGAAGAGTGCAAAAAACACCTCAGGTGTTTTGTTCTCTTCAGTGGTAGAAGTGAAGTGAAATAGTCCTAATAATTTTTATTCGTCACACAGGGAATAACTGGTCAGTTCTATATTTTGGCTGCAACACCCTACAGCAGAAATAAATTTCTAAGAAATATTTTCATCTCTTCTGTCATAATTTATTATTTTTATATTTTATATTTTTTATATTATATATTTTTATATTTTCTTACTGCAGTACTCCTTAAACTGTCAGCTTCATAATATCCATCATGGTGTCCTCAGCAAGACTATAAGCTTGTTTAATGCCTTTTTTTTTTTTTTTTTTTAATATTTTAACTCAGTTTCATGGGGTTCTTTTTCATAGAGGTGTGCAGGTGATCTGCCATTGACCATAACACTTCTGAAATCTCTTCCCTGTAATACCTCTTCCATATTGATATTTCAGACAACTCATTTTCCAAGATCTGTTCTACATTTGGTATTTGTGACCCCACATATTACTTGTCAAAGTAATTAACTTGAAGCTGGATTAGTTTTACTTTTAATGGCAGATTCCCCCTGGAACAAGGATGTGTTTTGTATCAGCTATATTTATTAAAATGGAAAGTCCCAATTATGCCGTTCTTTTTCCGGTACTTATTCTTGTGAATAATTTGGAACAGTAAAAATCTGCTTACCCACATGATGGGATACATCAGAATTCCGTGGCACAAAAAAGAACAGCATCTTGTGAAGCTAGCTAAGAGCAAAAATGAGAAAGGCCTATCAAGATGAGTGAGAAACACAAAAGAGATGCAAAGACTTGAAATATCAGTGAATGAGGTAGGTTTTAAGGTTTCTTTCATCTGTGATCATCTTCCAGAGTTATAAGTAGCTCAGAAAATCACAACTGAAAAAAACATCCTGCAACAGCAAATACTGACTGGCAAAAGGAAAAGTGAGTATGCTCAGAGCTCTCAGATCGTAAGTGTGGAGAGGTTACTTTTTAAGCTTGAGTTAATGATTCAGAGATCCTTTCCACATCTGACCTGTTAAATAAAGGTTAATGAAGTGATCTGTATAAAGTATTGGATTATTAATTATTGCATTGAAATGGATTAAAATCTAAGTCAATAGGAATGATAGGTGCTGTTTCTAAATAACTGATTTCATAGCTGTGAAAATCATTATAAGGCACATTATCCAGAAGAAAGTATTTAAACAAGAAAAGGAAATAATAATTGGGAAGTGTTGTGGTTTAACCCCAACCAGCAATTAAGCACCACACAGCCGCTCGCTCACTCCCCTCCCTGCCCCGGTGGGATGGGGGAGAGAATTGGAAGAGTAAAAGTGAGAACACTTAGGGGTTGAGATAAGAACAGTTTCATAATTGCAGTAAAATAAAATAGAATGGTAGTAATAGTAGTAGTAGTAGTAATAACAATAACAATAATATAATAATAATATACAAAGCAAGTGATACACTGTACAGTTGCTCACCACGTGCTGACCGATGCCCATCCCATCCCTGAGCAGCGATTGCTGCCCCCTGGCCAACTCCTCCAGCTTTAGATGCTGAGCATGAGGCCATACGGTACGGCATAGCCCTTGGGCCAGTCTGGGTCAGCACCCCCCTGGCTGTGCCCCCTCTCAGCTTCTTGTGCACCCGGCAGAGCAGGGGAAGCTGAAAAGTCCTTGACCAGTGTGAGCGCTACTTATCAACAACTAAAACAGTGTGTTATCAACATGATTCTCATCCTAACTCCAAAACACAGCACTATGCCAGCTACTAGGAAGAAAATTAACTCCATCCCAGCCAAAATCAGGACAGGAAGCAATTAATTTTCAATGTAACGAGGAAATAATGCTGGCTAGCAATAAACTGGGATAGAAAAGAACAGCAGCAAGAAAAATGCAATCTGAAGGGAGTTTAAAAATGTGTATATATTTGTGTGTATGTATATACATCCAAATAGATAAAAAGTTCAAGCTATTGGATGTAAATATAATCAGAGGGAATCTGAGAAATTTAGAAAACTCAATACGTGGTAAGAACTATTAACAGAAGTGTAATTAGATAAGTTAAGGCAACAAAAAAGTGTTTTTTGGAGGATAACAGTTGATACTACAGAGAGTGTTTATAGTCAAACAGTTACTTCAATTAACAGGTTTTTTTTAATTATTATTACTACTGCTACTACACAATTCAAAGAGGAAATAGAATCATTGCTATTTAATCAGGAATTTTAGAAGAAAGATGATTTTACTTTTTTTTTAATGCAAATTGCATTGATAAAGGTGACAGCAATGGTAGGACAGACTTTCCTAATCCACTTGATTTTATTTTACCTCTGTACTAAGAAATCAAAATGGCATGCATTAAATAAATTAAAAACCAGATATTTGATAGATTTTCCCTAATAATTGTGAAATTCATCAAATGCATTGAGGTCTAGTGGACAGCAAGAAACTTTAGCTCTTCTTTTTGTAAGTGTCCCACTTTTTTTGGTAGTGTCCCAGATGACAAAATAAACTTGTTGCTTTAGATATTTGCAGGTACCTTAAGGATGAACACTACAATTGAAAAGGACTTACTGTTGGTAAAGGAGCAGTCATGACTGGTAAATTTACAGACAGGTTAATCAGTATTATCTCAGAAGGGACAAAGAACAAGCCATACATCATATATATCTAGATCAATATATAGATATATCTTTGTATTATTGTATATACAGATTTCAGACTATACTTAAAAGTAGTCAATTCAACTCCTACAGGAGTATACTAACTAGTTCTTATGTGTCAATAGTTCAAGAAGGATGCTGATTAACTTAAGAGTATTTAGGGAATGAGAATGACCAAAGGTCTAGAAAATTTTCTCTGTGGTGAAAGATTCAAGAAACTTGATCTGATTAGTTTATCAAGGGGGTGGTTAAATGTATCTGCATAGGAAAAAGATATCTGGTAACAGGGTTAATCTGCAGTCCCATCAGGATTAAATTGCCCAAACTCCGGAAATTGAAGCTATGAAAGTTCAGACTCAGATAACAAATTGTTAATGGTAAAGGTAAATAAGGTTTGGTAAACTGTTGTAAGACTTACCACATATATACTATCAAGATTATTCTACTGTGTATACTGTATTTTAAAAGGAAAGTTCTTAGTTCAGAGAAACCTTATAAGTTTTTTTATTTTGGAAGCCAAAGTGGATAGAGTTACTTATTACAAAATATTTTCTCCAGTCCAACAAACTTGAGAAGTAATATTAATAAAGTCTCAAATGTCACTGTTGAAAATATTTTTTATTACACAGTAATCCTTCATAATACAAAAGGATTAGGTTCACTGATTTAGAGCAGTGCAGTTTGTACTTAATATAAGCAGTGTTACACCAAGATAGTGCAAAGATCCACCTACCTCAGTATCCTGTCTTCAAAAACAGTCATAAGCATGTGTCTAGAAAAAGGAATACAAGAGAGTAAATATGTACTGATATTTCCCCAGGATGTGTTTTACTCCCTGGAGCAGAAGTGGTACATTTTGAGTTCTTCTCCCCTTAAACTCATGCACATTTTTATCAGCTCCCATATCCTAAGGCTTTCCACAGCTTCACTATGTCTTGTCAGAAGAACCACCACCTTATTTTCAATCCGCCACGACTCTTCATTTGATCATTGCTTGGTCTTGTACTGGAAGAGGAATTCCTTATTTACTCTTCTTCAGTCATATTTCTTTTTTAGACGTTCTATTTTTCTGTCTTGCTTCCTTGCTCTTGGAATAGTTCTTCCACATTTTTGAGCTTCCTATTACTCATCTGATGTTATGGTCTCTCATCTTTTGAAAGAAGAGGGGACCAGATCTGAATAGTAATCAAGATGACCAGGTGAGTTTCCTGACTGCTTGCAAGTGAGGAGAAACTTGATCATCCTCTTTGAAATATTTTCTGAAAAGTTATAACAACCTCAAACTTGTGTCACAACCAAAGAAATTCTCTTATGGAGCCAGAAACTTCCTCTTAGGGAGAAAATGGACTTTGGCAGCCACAGTAATTTCTCAAAACAGCTGAATGCCCAGAATCTCAGAAAACAAGTTTTGATGCATTCTACGCTGACAACAGATAATTACAGTAAGGAAGATTTAATATTTTTGTTTGTTTCAGTGCCTATTTAAATAATCTAAGCTAAATTCTTACCCAATACAATGATGTTGCTGAAATCAGCGTGACGATGGATGACCAAAGGAATGTTACGAAAAGTCAATATCAACAAAAGACTTTTGATTTGGATGTTAGCAGGAAAAAAGTTGCGTGTTGCAAGTATGGATACTGTTTTCTGTCATTTGTCATCTTTACCAGTGTACATGGTTGTATGAGAGAAGCACTCCATTACTAATTTTTTCCTAACTAGGACAACTCATAAGGTTTCTCAGTGTGGCAACACATTCAGATCAGAAAGGAAATGAGCACTTACCATCTACCACAGTGGTTTTGTAATGATTCAGACTGGGCTTCTAAATTGTCTTGTGAATTTTAGGTATAAGAAATAAGGGAGTATGTTTTGAAATTACAGGATAAGTACAAAATACACTGACTGCACCAAAGAGTGTATTGAAAGTCTTATATCTATAGTTTAGCAAAATCATGTTTGAGTCTACTTGGCTTTTGGTTCAAACACTTTTCTTGACAAAATTGTTTCTGTGGGTAGTTAAGAAAATGAGAAGTGAAAAACAGTAGCAAAGAAGGGTTTCAGTCATCTTGAAACTTTATTAGCAGGGACACAAGAGTGGCAGAGTCTCTCTGAGTTCGAAGTGCCAGTCTTCTGCTGGGTCAGATAACCAGGCTGTTACACAAAAAATGTTGAGACAAGTTCACATGCCTGAAGATTGACTAGCAGGGATCTGTGGGTGATGGCACATATTGACTCTAATAGTGAAAGTTATTTTTGGGCAAAAATGGAAAAAAGAAGAGAGGAGAGGATAGGGAACGGGAGAGAAAGGGCAAACTCCTCCAGAGGCCAGCTGGGAGGAGAAGCGTTGGCGGGACCCCAGGTGAGCATCCTTCCCTGTGTGTCCTCTCTAGTGTAGCAGGTGTTTTCCCCCATAGTATTTTTCCCACAGTAACTATGTAGTTTTCTTCAGGACCCACTCAGACTCCCAGCCGATTGTTCCTGCATATGATACTGTTAATGCTGACTGGAGCACGCTTAGATCAGCAGGCGCTGCTGCACGCTGCTTGGCTGTTAAGCTGTCTGCATGTATATATTGCTTGCACAAATGTAAACCAGGAGCTACAATGAAGGGCTAGGAAAAGAGGGGAAGGAAGGAGTGACCAGGGGCAGTCGTTTCCCTTGAGAACCACCATAACGACACTGTTGGGGTTTGCAGGTACAAGGCCGTGGGAATAACAGCACAAGAGCAATTGCATGAGAACAGCAGGGGAAAACACTGCCGCAGAGGCTCTAGAAAACACTCCCCTGGCAGCTTGGGTGAAGGGGTACAGAGCTGCAGATAAAGGGCTCTTAGCCCTACAAAAGGCTGGGCACCAAAAGCACTGTGTGAAAATATCTCTTGGTCTTTGTCATGAACAGATGTGTTTAATGTATCTTTAGTTGTCTGTAAGATGTTTTTCCCTGCTGAAGCCTGGTTATGACGTTTTACAGTCACTTGATGCACTTCCTGCAACTTGTCATTGAGCAACGTTATGTCAGCTGCATTAGTATTCAGTCATGAGATTACACCATCTCTTGGTTTGAGCCTGTTAATCTCTATGATTTTTTCTTTAATATATTTTTTTTTAATTTGGACGTGGCTGTTTGTCTCCACTTGACATCCTCCTTTCACTCCTGCCTAAACAGTTGTCCTTGCTAAAAATGGAGTGAATTACTCATTTAGTTTTTAAGTCATATATCGATTGCCTTAAATTTTGTCCCCAGCCTCACTGTGTAAAACCTTCCTTGTTCATTTCATATTTAGTAGTTGTATTCATATTTAGCTATTTTAAAGTGAAAATGAAATATGTCTTAATGCTTACCAATCAAAGGAAGTAAACTCTTTTGAAGGATATAAAAAAAACATAGAAAAAGAGTTTTAAAACTTAGTGACTTAATTTCATTTTGATTTAAATCAAAGAACCATGAACAAGAGGAAGAAGCATCCTTTGTATACCACAATCGATATTTATGCATAAAGGTGTTTCAAAGATGTAGAATGCCTAAGAGGGAACATTAAGAAGGGCAATTTAAATAATTCTTTAGAACTTCAAATAAACGCGAGTTTGTTTTTAGATTTTACAAGTTGAATTGGCAATCTAGGCTGAGACAGAAGTGAAAATTTTATCTTTTTATTCCACAGCAAATGGTAGAGAAGTGATAAGCCTGATGTGTAGGGCTTTTTGTTTTGCCTTTTTTTTTTTTGTGTGTGTGTATGTGTCGATACTCAGTGCAGGGATTTTTTGCTTTTTACATGCATAATTCACAAACTGCTGCAGGGATTCAGCCAAATCCAAACATGCCTGTACAAGACAAATAAATAAATAAACATTGTTTCGTTTTGAGCCAGTGAGTACATTAGGAAGTTTACATTTTGAATGTGATAAATTATGAGAGGAACAATATATCTCATTAAGAATGACGTTTTTAACTGATTTTTCCACAAAATTGTCTGATTGCCTGGGTGTTTCTGTCCATACAAAAAGGTTGCAGAGCTTTAAAAAGAAGGCAAATCAAGGATGTATTTTTCCCCTTTTTAAAAACATTTGCTAACTTTTTGTAATCTTAACTCTCCTATGATTACCAAAACATAAAATTTAATAGACTGTAGACAAGATTTGTTCATCTTTATTAACATATTTTATTGTGGATTTGGTGTTTTTTTTTTTTTTCTTTGGGAATTCAGGTATTTAAAATTACTCAGTAAAAGAAAAACTGTAACAAGGAAGGGAATGTAATCTAGACTTCAGATAGGGAGGCTGTTATTTTAACGCTTTTGGCACTTCTACTGAATTGAGGACTTACATTTGCCATTTAAATCAGAGTACAAGATTTTTCCTTTAATCAGGCTCTCCCTGATGGGATCTGATTTTGAGTTTTGCCCTAGATCACAAACTTGATGAGCTCAGCTGTTTATTTGCAACATACCAACCCAGAAAGAACTCTAAGAGAACTGTTTGAAGAAAACACTATGCTGATGATATTAAGCCTGTGTCATCATATAAAATTGGTAAAGAAGGTATATCTAGTGTGTGTGTGGTGGAAGGTGACACTAAAGGTTCCTTCCATCCCAAAGCATTCTATGATTCTATGATATATGAGTTTGTGCCTGAAAAAAGACAAGCCATGGAAAGAATGCATTGCTATTATAGTTGCTTTCCAAACAGGGGGATAAAGAATAATACCGTAAGGCCTATTCTTCCTGTAAATGTTCCACTTCATTATATTCAGGCTAGTTGCCCAGGATAGATTCATTTGATTTAGGTATTTAAAGTTGATCGGAAAATAATATAATACTTTCATTCTTAAGGATTAGATACTATTATGAGGTTCTTGTAGTTCTTTTTTCATGTTATAAAATATGAGTATAATCATCAACAAATGTAACTACAGGTATTATAAAATCAAGCTTTAACCAATTCCATCTTCGGATTGTGTGATGACTTACTCATTTAAACCAGTCCATTATACCTTGGCAGTAAAAAATTCATTCAAGTAGATGATTATAAGAGTAAGAGGAAAATCTGGCAGGAAGCAAAAGCAGAAAAAAGAATAGTGGTTTCAAACACCAAACAGTTGGCACAAAAAATTATTTGTGACAGCTAAACACAGAATAAGGACAAAGACAAGCAACTCTTGTTCACTGTGTTCCCACAAATGATCTCATGAGCACAACAGCTTAGCAGGAGCTTCTTGGTACACACAGCAGGGTCTAGCTGGTACCAATAATATGCTGCCCAAGGGGCCGTGCGAGGGCAGTGTCAGCCTCTTCTGCTTCACTGCCAGATGTCCTGAGTGAACCCCAAGATGGGACTCCGAGTTACAGCGTACTGCGGTGTTGGATGCTGTATAGCATCCTCTTGAGCAGAATGACAGACCTGGAAAGAGTGTTTTCTTGTTTTTAAGTAGATAAGGGGAAATAGAAAGTTAAGAGACAGAGTGTGCAAAGGGAATGGTGCAATGGAAAACAAGTTAGAGTAGAGAGAGAGATAGGAGAATAACGTCTGAGGGGAGAATAAGCAAGCTTTGCCATTTGGTCTGGGACTCATCTCCAGTGATGCCAATGAATGGCCTGTCCTGACTCTGTACTAATCAAAGCTGGCAGAAGTCTCTGGCAGAGGCAGATACGGGGAAGCACAAAAGGCCAGAAGCGGCTTCGTCTTATGCAGGGAAATACCCTCTCAGAAATGGGAACCAGACATCATGACAGTATAACCTAAGTCACAAATGCAATTTCAGTCTCAGACGCAGAATGCTGAACGATCAATAAAGTCAAAAGCTACACTGGACTTAAAAAATTACTGGCTATGAGTCAACTATGATAAATACAGCTCATCTGGGAGAGCACCTAGAGTTTAATATACCAAAAATGGGTTCTGTAAGCAGTAATAGGAAAATACTTGACTTTAGGAAAACAGACGCTGAAAGAATATGTAATGAGGTGAGTAAAACTCAGTAACGTCTGAAAGATCCATACTGGAAGGTAAAGAGATATTTAAAAGTGTTCAGTAATCTATACTTGGAAGTCATATTGAAAACCTAAAATATCTGAGAAAGGAACAGAAATAATTGTGGCTTAGTAAAATTAAGAACACAGTGAGAACACTAAAATGCAAAGAAATAAGGAAAGTGGCTGAACACTATTATTTAGGATTAATGTTGTGGAATAAGCATAAAGAGTGAAATAGAGAAATAGTAAACTGATGACAGCAACCATGAAAGGTAGATTTTCTAATTGGAAAGAAAGGCCAAGAAAAAAGAGAAGCTAGTCACCACATAAAGAGGACTAAATGTGTATTATTAAGGCTGAAGATATGGTGTGAGGTGGTTTGTTACTTATAGAAGATAAATATGGATTTTTTTTTGCAAGTAAATATTGGTTTTGAGAGGCGAGGGGCTAAAATCACATAAGTAACAGTCACACAGCTTAAGAGAAAAACTAGAACTATAGTAGTTCGTAATAATGACCAAATCTGTGGCTGTGGTTTGACTTCCCATACAAGCTCGCTCTCTTCTCTGTGAGATCAGTCGTCTTGCTCCTGTCAGCTATCTGTGCTCCTACTTGCCCTACCCTCTCTGCTTGTGTGCAGTTTAATGCTAGTGTGCTCCTCCGTCTCGTGGGATGTATGTCAAGGTAGGTTTCTCGCCCTGAAATTATTGCTAGAAATAGCTAAAAATTGTTGGCAGTCTTGTATAATTGTAGTGAAATGCAGCTCAGGAGAAGAGTTGCAAAAATCTCGGGCACTGAGAGGTGATCCGAGTATGTGTCCCTCTCATTCTCTTTTCCATTCTAACACTAACTCAGATAGCCTTGGCTGCTTAAAAAGTGCATGTGAAGAAAATGTGTCAGAGGGCTTGGGTATCTGTTGAGAACGTGGATCAACTTACTTACTACCTGAAACTGTACGGTGCTAGCAAAAGGTGCAAGAAACAAGTACAGAAATTCTGTGCGGAGACCTGAGATGCACTACAGTGAGAATAGATATAGCCTTAGTTAAATTATCTGCAAAGTATCTAATGTTGAAAAAAACCCTACTCAACTCTCACTTGATGTTAGGAAGATTAATTAAATATTTGGTACAATGCTTGAGGTTTCTTAGATGGCACAATAATTGTCTGAAGGGAGAGAAAAATGAAGAAACAATGTCCCAAAGCCCCTATTTTAAGAAAATCTTTGGAAATTTTTTTGAAGATGTGGCAGAATAACACCTAGTACAACAGTCTGATAAAGGATATCCAGCATGAATTCAGGCAGAAGAGGTCATGCTGAACTAATCTGAGTTCTTTGAAAATATTAGTGGTAAGAAAGATAAGGAAAATTTAGAGGATGTAGCATCCTTACGTTTCAAAAAGAATTTGACAGGCTTTCACATCAGAGAGAGATGCCTACGGAAAGAACTGGAGTAGGAGGTGAATGAAGATGCTGGTAGAAGAGTATTTGAAAGCAAGGAAATGGGAACTTTGTGAAATTTCAGAGAAGTTGAATGACATTCCCCTGGTCATTCTGTTTAATGAAACTTGAACAATAGAACCAAATATGATATTATTAATTTTTAAAATGGTTGAAGAAAGAGAGCTTTGGGATTAAGATTTGCCAGGTACCTATTTATGTTCACACTCAGGTAGTCTCCTGTTAACATGATCACACCACAGTTTTCCACAGCATTGGCCCTCTTTAATGTATAAAGTGTTTAGTATTCACCTGGCTATTCAGTAATTTGCTTTACCTTCATTCAGCCTCAGGTCCTATTAATTATTACCACTTGACTTGTGGTTTGAGATAGATTTTTTTTAATTTCCTCATTGGCTTTTCCATGACAGTTTCCAATAGCACACACTGTACTACAGTGGAAGAATATAAGTTCTGTCTTTCAGTGATGGGGAACTGAGGCACTGAGCAATTACAGCCAAAGGTGTCTACTTATTTTGTATTATCAGTCTGAGGTGCCTAGAACATGACCTTTTATTGTACTTAATTTATAGAGCATTTTATATATTCAAAGCACAACTTCTGTTTACTTAGGGTGAAGCAGCAAGTGAGGAACACACAACTTGTGATGACTCCTTCTGAAAAGCTTTAAATTTATTTAAATTTAAATTAGTCTAGTACAGCATTTGACTGCCTGAACTATCTAGCTATCCTGTCTATTCATGCGTTAAAACTAAAGGAAAGACTGTAAATTATAACTTCCTCGATAAATAAGGAAGAAAATAGTTTCACTGACTGCAGAACTTGGATATCCCCAGGATATGCCCAACACATTCTTTGAAATAGGCAGAATTCCCTTGTTAAAAAAAGAACTATTATAATTTATTGAACATTTTTTTTGTGATAATTCCTAATTTTGAACGAGTTGCTTTGCAAACCTGATAATAGCATTTTGATGTATCTTTCCTCTGTTTATAGATGGGAAAGTTTTCCAAAAGTAAATGAGAAAGTACCTTTGAGTATGTGGCAGTATGCTGACACCTATAGAGCTGGACCCGTCACATCCCCTACACGAGCTTCTCTTACTGAGGCTAAGGAGGCAACTGACAGCAACTGCAAGTCTATGCATAGGTCAACGCTGAGGACATAGGTACTGCTTAGGTATTTCCTGGCAGATGGATGAAATACTGATGATGTTCAGGAGTGTATGGAGTCTTACAAGCCCTACATGGGATTATGTGATTAGTGTGCCCAGGCACAAACCACATAAACATGTTTTTCTGTGCCAGAGAACTGTTATCTTCTGGTATTAGGCAAGGCCAGTTCATAAGCGGGACAAAATGCCTCTTTCTGATTCTGTGAGCTGCTGAATGAGGTGCAGTACACCTTTTCTCCTTGCACAGCCTTGTGGCTTGCCATCACTAGTTTATTCCATTACTGCTCCTGTCACTAGCTTCTTCAAAAGTTTGTTTTCTACAGGTAGCAGAGCTTTTACAAGACAGAACACGAGATGAGGTCTTTGCTGCTGTCTCTTGCTGATGTATTTTTTCCTTCCTACTATCAATCACCATCTTTGTTCATTAGAAATTACAAATAATAGAGCTTATTTGAGTTACCGGTTGAAGTGTTGGGAATAAAGCTTCTATTACTGCAGTTCTGACTAATGACATTTATGTAGCTGAATTCCCTTTAAAACAATTTTCAAGCTTCCTGGTTTTCTTAAATAGAAGTTTGAAGAAAAAATCTGTACAGATAGTTTAGAGGGATTATCATACTTAGATCTGACAAACATAAAAGGAACTATTTTGTTTCTTTCAGAAAGGGTTTTTGTAGTGTGTGGTGTCTTTCCCATATAGGACTTACTGAAGTTGAGTTTTTCACGAAGCCACCTGGTTGTGTGGTATGGGGAGCTGGGCTTTGGTTTCCTTCTCCTTCACTTTCATAGACACATGTATGTTATATATGAGGGAGTATAAGAGGCTTTCTTCATCAGAATGGCCAAAGGGAAGCTTAAACAAGACAGGAAGGTAGAATTAGGAAAGGCAGCAAGTACTATGCTGTTTTCCCTGCCAGAAGGGGGAATAACTAGTGTGGAAGAATCATGCTAATGGCTCTTGGTGTCAGTGTAGTCCACTTGAGTAAGAAAGGCTTTCAAGTGAGGAGGATGGAAGACCACCACTCTGCTCTAAGCTCTTCAGCGTTTTCTGTGTTAATTTTGGTTCATACTCAAATGTAGCGGATAGAGATGTGTAAAAATTTCCTAAAAAATCCTCATTTACTCATTCAGGTGTTCATTATGTCTTGTAGAGACATAAAAATTTAGGGGAAAAGCATCAAATTTCTTTCTGGAAAATTCCCCTTTAAAGTAGCATTCTGTTAACTGTAACAGTAGTAGATGCTAAAACTGGTAAGGAGGGGTATTTCCTGACCATTTCTCCTGTCAGATATTTTTTTAAAATGTTCCTTGAATCTGATACCTATCATGCCTAATTTGTAACTAATGCTATTATTTTACCGGGGGGGGAACACTTTTGTGTTGTGAGGGTGAGCAAGCACTGGCTCAGAAGGGTTGTGGAGTCTCCCACCTTGGAGATACTCAGAAGTCATTGTTCTGGGCAGCTGGCTGTAGGTGGCCCTGCTTGAGCAGGGGGCTGGACCAGATGACCTCCAGAGGTCCTTGCCAGCCTCAGCCTTTCTGTGATTCTGTGGGAAGGTATGAAAATCAGTTCAGCTACTGCTCATTCCTGAAATGGGATGTAATGCTTCTTCTGTTTCAAAAGATAATATGGTCTAGTTTTTAAAGTGCATAGTGTTAAAGTCTCTAAAGTTAGAAAGAGGCATGCTTTTTTGCATGTTGAGGAGAGAGGAAATGGTAACTTTTGTTTTCACAAAGTCAGTGATACATTTTCTGATTACTATTTCTCCTGTTATTCCTGCATACTTTGCATAAATGCTCCCATGGTAATGTGATGTAACTGCTTTCAGTTTCTACAATAAGAAAATGCTACTGTTTCTTATTTCCCAAGAAAAACTGTTACATATTGCATCATCATCTTCTTCCACTCTGAAGTCCAGGTCTGGCTGGAAGAAAGCAGTATTTTTAGCGTTATGCTGGTTAATAACCATTCTGCTTAACTCTATTGAAATGTTGTACCTTCCTTGTCATTGTCCCTTCAAATAAGTCTGTAGAGTTTGTCTCCTTGGAGTGCAACATCTGGAAGAAAAAGACTCTCTCGTATCTTTCAATGGAATCTGGCAAACTTGAACTCTGATTTTAATTGAAGCTCCTTGGAACTTATATAATAAAAATGGTGTATTACACTGTTGTTATTTTGTCAGCACAGGATGAGCAGGAGATAGATACAAACATGTAAACGGAAGTGGGTTTTTTTGGTTTTTTAGAAGCTTGATTTCATCTAATTGTTGGCTGTGGTTAACATTGCGTTTAGCAGTATAAATAAAGAGATCACTTGTCCTTCAAGCTTCAGATATTAAGTCATGGATACCTGTTCCTTGACTATCATCTAATTCATATTTTATTGTAAAATCTTTATCTGTCCAACTTAAATTTTGGTTCTGTCTTTGCAATGAGTTCCGTCATGAGAGCGATTATTCCTTGCAAAATATTATTTTACTGCAATATATAACAGACTAAACAGGGCATGATTTTTTACACTTACATGGTATATAAATCTTCTGGTTTATTTAATGCAGGAACTGAATTAATAAATAAACAAAGGAATCAAAATCCATAAAACATTATTTTCGGAAAAAAGCCAAAGATTCTGTGTAAAACATACAACTACTCAGAAATATGTTAGAATTATGACTGTTTATATACTGTGTTCCCTTGCTTCGAAGCACATTTGCTATGGATTTTTCCTTGGGGCAACTCAGGTTTAACATTCTTAAAATTACAAATTGGCAACAGAATGCACAGACAGAGAGACAATGTGCATTTCTACAGTAGACATGAATCAAAGGTGTCAGTTCTAGGTGTCTGAAAAAAAGAAAAACAGGTGTGGGGTCATGTTGTGAGGAAGCATTAGCAACTTGAAAGCCTTGAAGATGTTGCAGTTACTGAATCTACAAAATCTGTTGTGTTTACTTTTATATTAATCTAAAAAGCTTAAAGTGACATTCAAGCTTGGGTCCTTGAAGTTGAGTCATTAAGAGATCATCTTGAGAGCTTGGACAGGTTGACCATTTATATGGTTTTTAAACATTGAGTTCTGTGCTATCACATAAGCAATGCTGGTATTTATCTTAAGTTATAGTGATAATCTCTATGAATGAAAATTGTCAGTCACATCACCATTTTGATGAGTCAGGCTTGACTGAAGCTTTTTTTCAATCAGAAGATAGTGCTGTTAAATAAGTATTTCATCCAGCTTGATTCATTACAAGTCCATTTCAAGAATTAGCTGTGTAACAAGTTTTAGGGTACAGGTTTGGGGATTTGTTTTGGCTTGTTGGTTTTGTTTTTCACAAAATGGACAAGGCAGGGAAAGGGCAAGAAGGGAAGCAGGGAGGGAGGGAAAGAAAGGAAAAGAAAAGAAAGAGGTAGGAAGGGAGGGAGGAAGAAACTCGAACAATTGGAAGCCTTGGGCCAGTCGCTGGTCTTCAGCTACAATTTTGGAGTGCTTTCATTCAGATGGTATTTAATTTACTCTTTCACACTGTTTTCAGATCTTGAAAAACTGCTTTTTGCTTTACTGAAAAAGATGTGTATAAAAAACAATCATCTCCTTCCTTTCTCATTTTTCCTCAATAAAGCCAGGAAGGTATCTTTGCAGATTTCAGACTGCACCTCTGTGCATTGACTCATGTGAAATGAATGTCACATCCTATATTCATTCTGGTTTGTACTTCACAATTTATTCAGGTTGTTAAAGTTCTGGAATTCATTGCTAGTCCTCTGCTTCTTCACATTATCACAGGACAAAAGGAATGACCTCTATGGGTGATTGCATTTTATTGTTGTTTTCTACATGGGTTGATGATGGCAGCCCATGGGGCTGAGACACTAAAGCTTAAACAGTAAAGCTCTCTTCAAGGATGAAGCAGTAAAAAGTGAGGGGATTTTTTCTTTCTTTATAAATAAGGAAAATGGTTAGACTTGATGAGTTTTGGCCATGAAATTGGTGAGCTGGAAAACTTCAGTCAGGAGAGAGGGCCTTCTTCTCCAGTCAATTTTTGGAGGCTGCTTGATGGAATATGTCTGTTTAAATAGAAAATGAGAGTGTAGAAGGAAGATTTTATTGAGTATATCATCTTTGTGTTATAAAAGAAACTCTTCTTGAAGTTTAGAAGACAATTTGCCTCTAGGGAGCCCTTGGAAAATAGGAGGATTTTTTATTTTTTAATAGAGAAAGTCTTTAGGAATATTAGAAAGGAAGCTGACTTTTTCAGCAGTCCCAATTTTGATTTTAGAGAATTATTAGCTCAATAACTGCCTGAGGCAGGAAACCAAATTATTTTGCTGTATTCTAGAAAAGCGTAATTACTATACTTATTTCCAAATATGTTTGTTAAGAAAGAATTTGATTGAATTTTATTGCTTTCCCTGCAAAGGGAGAACCAACACTAAGGGTGGTATGAACAGGTACAACTGATACCGACCCCATGCTTAAAAAAAATGAAGAAATAAAAAAGGTGATGACTAGGTAATACTCAGTTGGCTTCAGCGTCATTTCATGATACACACAGAAATGGGAAAGACTGAGCAGATCTAAAAGTCAATTAAACCCCCCCCACAACTGTAATTAACTGAACAAAAGTACAATATTATCTTTTTTCCATTCATAGAAAATAAAACATTTCAAGGCCAAAATTGCTATCCTTCCTCACCTGATGAATTGGCTGTCAAAATCTTCATTTGTGTACGACCCACAGTCGTAGACCTTGGAGACAGAAATGGAATCATAGAATCATAGACTGGTTTGGATTGGAAGGGACCTCTAAAGATCACCTAGTCCAACCCCACTGCAATGGGCAGGGACAGCTTTCACTAGATCAGGTTGCTCAGAGCCCTGTCCAGTCTGACCATGAGCACTTCCAATGATGAGGTACCCACAGCTTCTCTGGGCAGCCTGTTCCAGTATTTCACCACCCTCATAGTAAAAAATTTCTTCCTTCTATCTAATCTAAATCTGCCCTCTTTCAATTTAGAACCTTTGGCCCTTGTCCTGTGACTACAGGCCTTGGCCTTGGTAAAAAGTTTCTCTCTGTCTTTCTTATAAGCCTCCTTTAGATGTTGAAGTGGAAGTGGACCTCTGAGCTAGTAGAGAGTAGGAGACGGTAGGATGACAATGGCTCGGAAGAGCGGAACCGTCCTGGACATAAGTGGTTGTTAGAATTAGTGGACATTGATGCACAATTCAAGTGCAGAAGAAGTCATTCAGAAGTAAGAAGCAAAACCAGTATTACAAGCTTGCATGCCCATGGTAGTCAAGGGAATGAAAGTTGTAAGTGTGAATGAAGATAAGCCCCTGAACTTTGTGTATTTCACCTTTTTTTATTATTGCTTCAACTGAACTAAAGACTCCGGCTTGTAATCACACACCAGCACCCTAGCAGAGGCCCTGGTCAGCTTCCTCAACAGATAAGTGGTGTTTAGTTCCATGTCATTGCAACCCGTCGTTATTTGAGCATTGAAGAGAAGTATGTTCAATAAAATTATATCTGTGTAACCTTCTTCTCAAAACTTTCACTTTTTGTTGGAAGTGCGTTACGCAAGAACACCGCCAGCATTTAAATAAGGAAAGTTTTCTCTTTACTCCAACCTGTGTAGATATTTAAATAACTGAGTTTTATTTATAGGGGAAAACTTTGTCAGCTGCTAAATATCAAGATGACAGGAATCAGTGATTTCTTTTTCACTAGTCAGGAAGAAATGGTTTGTTGCAGTAATTTTCTGTGCATAGGGTTGTTCTTGCGACCAAGGTCAGTATTCCAAAAGTTTGTCAAAATTTCCCTGCTTGCCTTGTCATAGGGCTTGTGTGATGGGAATCAGTTTAATATGTTTTATTTTAGGAACGGTGATCTATTTTTATCAGGTTTTTCAAATGTATGGAGTATATTGGCAAAAAGTGAGAAGTGTACCAGCAAGCCAGGAAACTTGAGAGTTTCCCTGCTGAGCTTAATATAAGAGCAGTTCTCGCTCCACAGGAGCGCTTCATTTTCTGCTAGCTGATGTCCACATGGTGGACTTTTTTTCATCTTCTAAAGAAGATATTTTTAAAATCTGCTCCAGAGCCCATTAACAATTGCAGGAAAGCTTTTGAGCTCGTGCTAGAAGTAAAACATTTACTTAAGTGCTTTCTTGAATCTGAGCCTTACGTGCTGACCCCGGAAATAGGGATTCTAATTTTACACCTGCAAGAGCTAGTATTGCAGGTGGAGGTTGCCATAATGTCTAAAAATAAGTTAATGGTATTATAAATAAGCCACATCTGTTACAGAAATAAGGAGTGAAGACAGGGCTGCTTTGGACCACCTGCTGCAATACTGGGCAATCTTACGTGAAAAGTCACTGCAACGGTCTTAAAAGTTAGTAGCGTCGGAGTGTAATGTAGCATTTCTATGACACTTCTCAGGTTCTGAACAGCCTGACTACTTCTGTAATGCATCAATTACCTGTCATTCACAAATAATTTTTTCCTGGTCGATAAGAATTCACTTAAAATAGTATGTAATAGTATTTCTTTACCTGGAGAACTTATTTAATTGGAGCATCTTATTTATTTAATTGGAGTATTGGGACCAGTACTGTTTAATATCTTCATCAATGACATAGTGGGATCGAGTGCACCCTCAGCAAGTTTGCAGATGACACCAAGCTGAGCAGTGCAGTTGACACGCCTGAGGGACGGGATGCCATCCAGAGGGACCTGGACAAGCTCCAGAAGTGAGCCTGTATGAACCGCATGAGGTTCAACAAGGCCAAGTGCTGGGTCCTGCACCTGGGTCAGGGAAGTCCCCAGTATCAGTACAGGCTGGGGGATGAAGGGATTGAGAGCAGCCCTGCTGAGAAGGACTTGGGGGTGCTGGTGGATGAAAAGCTGGACATGAGCTGGAAATGCGTGCTGGCGGCCCAGAAAGCCAACCGTATCCTGGGCTGCATCAAAGCAGCGTGGCCAGCAGGTCGAGGGAGGTGAGTCTGCCCCTCTACTCCACTCTTGTGAGACCCCCCCCGCAGTACTGCGTCCAGCTCTGGGATCCTCAGCACAGGAAGGACATGGACCTGTTGGAGCGGGTCCAGAGGAGGCCACAAAAATGATCAGAGGGATGGAACACCTCCCCTGTGAAGAAAGGTTGAGGGAGTTGGGGTTTTTCAGCCTGGAGAAGAGAAGGCTCTGGGGAGACCTTATTGTGTCTTTTCAATATATAAAGGGGGCTTATAAGAAAGATGGGGACAGACTTTTTAGCAGGGCCTGTTGCGACAGGACAAGGGGTAATGGTTTTAAACTAAAAGAGGGTAGGTTCAGACTACATATAAGGAAGAAATTTTTCATTATGAGGGTGGTGAAACACTGGAACGGGTTGCCCAGAGAGGTGGTAGATGCCCCATCCCTGGAAACGTTCAAGAGCAGGCTGGATGGGGCTCTGAGCAACCTGATCTAGTTGTAGATGTCCCTGCTCATTGCAGGGGGGTTGGACTAGATGATGAGGTCCCTTCCAACCCAAACTATTCTATGATTCTATGATCTCGTAAACCTGCAATAGGGAATTTCTTCCTTAAATGCCTTTTTGAACACCTTTAATGATACATAATAGCAATTTTAAGTTTTATACTGTTATCTGGCCTTGAGCCGTAGACTTGACTGATCCTTTTTTACAATAGTATCCCCTCATGGTTATATTATAATTTCTGTAAATTAAAAAAAAAAAAAATCAAATAATTTCTATTTTTCTTTCTCTGCTTCTCTAAAAAGGCTTATGTGTAGGGTGGGAGGAGTGTTTCCTTCCTGGTAAGAGAAAGCTGCAAGATGTAAAGTCCCTTCATATCTTCATGTAAGAAGTCTTCCACAGATCCCTTTCAGTTAGAATTAACTCAGCTGTTACTTGTAGTTATAAAATACGTATTTTTCAAACACAACTCGCGATTTTTCTCTTACACAGGATCTAAATTAGAGGAGCACAACAGTAATTAACTTAGAGGGGGATAAAATCAGTGAATGGTGTTTTCAATAACACCTTTTCTAATTTCATTTACAAAATAATTATATCATAAAAGGTATTTCAGAAGCCTGTGGAAACACTGCCATATGTGTTGATTTCCTAGTACATACGATCCACTTTTAAAGCGATGGAGTTAAAAACGTCATGCTTGAAATGTCTTCCAGTCTGTTGTGAAGCAGTTTCTCATCTTGTGACAGGCCGCTCTGTTGTCTGAAATCCCTTTGGGCTCTCAGTAATGGCAACAGACAATATTCTTGGTCTGTTAATCAGTGAGATGCCAATTCAGAATACAATTAGAAGCACTTTAACATACCCTTAAATCCCAATAAAGCCAGTTGAAACTAACTATGTGTTTAAACGCTTTGCTGCAATGAAGACTAAAGGAACAGAGGCAGGCTGTCTGAATGCCTATAAAGTTTCTCTGATCTGAACAAAGCATTGCAAAAGCAACTTAAATTCTTCCCTTCTCTTCAGTTCCACTATGAGGTTCAGCAGTACAAACCCGAGTTCAAAAGTGACCAGCATTTATTTCCCTTTATTTCCCTATTAGTCTAGAACACGGAGGCTGGTTTCCTGGCTAGCACCTTATGGTTTTGTTCTAATAAATATATACTGCACCTCTTGGCATCTTCTAGCAAGGATAACTGATAACTTTTCTGGTGCAAGAAATGGTCAAAGTGTTGCTGGTCCAAGCAAATTTTTCCCTTCAGTGATAACGCATCTGTACAGTCTGTCGTCCTTCTGGATTTTTGTGGGGCAGTGCAGATGCACTAGCTACATAAACTGACTACAGCTAGGGGGAATAAAATCTGTGTAGGGGGGTTCTTATTTGATTTTCAGTTTTGGAGAAATTGCAATGCTTCAGCTGTGGCAACTGACATGGTGAACTCATTTTTGTACATGTGTAAGCATATACTGTTGCCTCTTTTCTTTCTTTTGGTGGAAAGAGTGAAATAATACACAAGATACTATACAATATACAAAGCTAATACACTAGGCTAGGATTCAGCATTTCCTGAGTTATTTAGGTCTTGTTACCTAAGAAGAAAATGGCAAAAGTAATACTTTCTCACCCAATAAGTGGGGAAGTATTTCCATGATTTAAGAGTTTCAATATCCCAAACTGCAACCTAACACTGAATTATAAGCCTCTTAAACAGAATCCCTTGTGTATGATTGATTGTACATCAGAACTAGTGAATACCACCCATCTTTTCCGAAGGAGAATGAGGTAGAAGACATTTGAGTGAAAAATATTTTGCCAGTGCTGAAATTGAGCTAAGATTCCTACTTTTGCCTCTCAGCCTTGAAGATAATGCTAAAAGAGCAATTATTTGTGATTATGCTTCCCCCCCCCCGCCCCTGGTTGGAGTTTCTATCTTGGGCTCCAGTCGGAAGCCATCAGTCCAGCAGCAGCTCACTCAGTAAGCGTAGGGGTGCCATCTCCCGAGTGGCTGGTATGATTTCCTGCAGCAGCAAGGGTTCATTTGAGCTAATGTATTTAATGCAATTTAAGACTATCTGATCTGGTTGAAATATGGCACAAGTAAAAACTTCTTCGCTTTCTGATCACTTGTAAGTTGAGTGTCCTTGCAGTTCTCTACCTGAGTGCTTCAAATATAATGAATGAATATTAATGAAAACTTCTGATGAATTTAGATCGTGGAATATGTTTGATCATTAGATTATGTCTTTGAAAAACTTCAGTTAGAACGATGAGAAAGAATTCTGTGCTGAAACTTCATCCTAAATTTATGTATATTAGGTTCATTTCTTATTATGTTAGAAGGTCATTAGGTTTCACAGAACACGTATTCTGCAGTAGAACTGTATTTTTGTAAAGGATTTACTGGAAGTGTCAACAAAGTTCCTTTCCGCTTAAATTAAAATTAGTTTTATTGCAATTGTTAATGTTCAGCTGCAGTTGCCTTTTAAAGAGAAAAATAACTGTGATGAATTTATAACCGTATTAAAAAGGTGGTTGATAATTTATATGGTAAATGAAATCTGGCTCCTCACAAAACGAAATGAAAATGCTGACTTTGTGCCAGTTCCTGCCATCTTTATTCACAGCGTCTTATACCTTATTCCACATTAAAGCTTTAGCAGAGAGACTTGGACTGCTTGCCCAGAAAAGCAATTACCTTTATAAATGAAGATGACAGAGTCTGTTCTTAAATAAACATGAATAATCCTTCCACCGGTTCAGAAAGCTGAATGTACTTATCCTGGCACAGGATATCTTATCCTGGCATAACAGTTTGTTGAAAAAAAACCCTTTTCATTCACCATTTCAAAGGGCTGGATTAAGCTACGGTTATTTTCATATTTCTTGCTCTTTATTCCTGGATTTAATTCATAGGTAAGTAATAGGTATTACAACAACTTAGGATGAACTTTTTAATTTTTGCATGAATGGATCAGTAAATAGTATTTTCAAATAAGATAAGCCTTTGCAATTACTGTTGCAATTAAAGTTTCATGAAATCAGCAGGACTTTTTTGGATACTTTTCAGTGCAGACATTTTGTTCCAAACAAAAATGATATCTGTATTTGGAACAGTAAAATGAACTAGGTAAACCCACAATAGGTTACATTCTAGGTGAAGTGGTCCTTTATGTGTATCCCGTTTCTAGTTTGGCAAAATCTGTCAGACTTTCATATCCTATTAATCAGATTATTTTCATTGTCTTTCATTGATTCATCTCTTGATTTAATTATTAATGAAGACTTTCCTGTTACGCAGAGGAGGATCCAAAGCAAAGCACTTATTCTTCCAACTGTATGATATTTTTAATTTCCGTTTTTCTCTTAAAGGAAAGAGAAAGATGAAATGGCAAGGGTTAACCCCTCATGTTTTTGTAGTTCTGCCCTATGACAAAGAAGAAATGAGCCAAGTTTCCCAGAGTTTCACAAACGATTGTATCTTTCCTCCATATCGTAACATATTGTCTTCGGATAACAGGATTGTCTTGCCTGGATTCAGTTGGCCAAATTCATACTGGAGCAATTGAAAAAAAAAATTAAAAAAATAAAATTTAAAACTATTAAATTATTGTTAATTGAAACCGTGGCTGACCCATACAGATCCCAAGGTTCTGCAAAAGGATGTCATGCACAGAAGAAAGCAACAGTTAAGACACAGCATGCAATATAGAAAATCCAGTCATAATTACTGTATAGGTATAGATGTCCTGCCGTGGTTGGGAAATAACATGCCCGAATCTCATTAGAAACCATGTTAGGGAAGGCGAAATAGTTTTGCCAGGTTCCTTAAGACTTTAACCTGTTTCCCTCAAAGCCTAAGGTCTGCCAGGCACAAATCTGAAATTCACCACTAGACACCGACTGTGCTTTGGCTATACCGTCTGCACTGGGCACCTCTGCAAAGTTGGCCATGCCTAGGAGGATGACAGCATCACAAACTAGTGGGCAACCTGCCATAGCCACTTGGGTTGATCCTGCTTGGATTATAAACAGTCAGTTGTCACCAGCCTGGCCTGGTGTGAGCTCAGGGTAACAGTCCAAGTCACAGAAGCAAGGCCAGGATGGGTGAGCTTACTGACACCAGGGCTAACAACTTCATGGAGTCCTGAACACCTAAATCTTGAAAGGACCTAAAACCTTCTCTGTGGAACTCTCCCTTCATTTTCTGTATGAACTCATGCCTTAACTTCCTTAGCAGAGTTTAAATTTCTAGGTAACCTGATACCTGATCTTTAAACGCAGGAAAAAAATATGTGTATGTATATGTGAAATTTTTGGTAATACCCATTTCTTTAGCGTGAGACTTCAAAAGGTCTTCTTCCTTGGTACTGGATCTTATGGTTCCCATCCCAACTTGCCTTGTCACCTCACATTCATGAGCCCCTTCTCTCCCACCCTGTTCTGTCTGCCCTTTATCCCTTTAGATGTAAAGGAGGATTACATGGGGACCTCAACATCCTATACAGCAATCTGAAAACTCATAAAGCGTATGAAAGTATTTTCATTAAAATCACAACTATAGCTGATAGTCTTTGAATGTGCTGCCCTGCGCTCCTGTCTGCAGGGACTTAGGGCGAGCATCAGTAAATAAGGAATCAGAAAAATGGAGACATCACAGTCAAATCTAGTTTTCAGTGGAAAAACTGTCTCCTGGGTTAGTACATCAAGCTTACTTGTTTCCAGTCGTATCTTAATCAAGCTGTATGTCCGAAAGAATTTTAAGATATCCTAATGGTCCCCAAATATGAACTGGCCAGCTTGGGTAGCTTGACAAGTTACATAGATGAATAGATGCAGAAGGCAGTGACCCAGTTACAAAGACCTGTAGTGGTCTCTGTAGACACTGCACTGTCACATACTGCTCTTTTTTCTTCTTTTCCTTTACTGTTTCTTTACTAATTGAAAGAGAAAATGCATCTATTTATTCCCAATGTCAGCTGTTGGGTTTTTTTTTAAGCCATTGTATTTCACCAGAAAGCCCCCGAAGGGACAATTCTCACTACAGTTCTTAGCCTGGGGTAGGCTTCAATGCATTAGCCACAGAGGCCTCCAAAAGCTACAGCCTTATTTCTGATCACAAGAATGACCTGGACCTGAAACTTTCTCTTGGATAGCACCGAGGCCAGAACGACAGCCCTTTACGTGGCCTAAGGCTGTCTGTCACACCTGGGCTCTGGTGTCAGCAGGAGCAGGGCTGCTCCCCAAGGATTAGCAAGGCAAGGGTGGCTGCAGCACTGCATGGGCAATGCCCTCAGCCAGGGTGCAGCCCCATGGTGCCGGAGCCCAGCAAGCAGAGTAGTGACAGTAAGAGGTCTTACTGGCAGTCCAGGCAGGACTAGGGACTGAGACCTGAATGCCCCAGCTTGAGCTTAAATGGAGCCTCTGGAGAGAGGGTGTGGGTGAAGACCCCAGGTGAGGCTGGTCAGGGCCGTTAAGCCCTATTAGTGCCCTCAGGGCACTGACATCTGGAAGCCAATGAGCTCTTTTTAAGGCAACTCACTACCCTTTGCCAATGCTCCCCTTATTCATCTTTGAGTTCAGAGATGGCAGTAATGTCTGCTAGAAGCAGGAGAAAAAATACTTGAAAAGCAATTACTCTTCAGCTCAGAAGAGTCCCTTAAGCAAAGAACTTCTTGCGTGGGTTAGGGTGGACGAAATTCAGCTGTTTCTAAAAGAGCATAAACCAGGGCTGTTTTTGAAAGAACGTATGTTGGGTAGTTCATGTAAGGTCACCAGTCAGCCAAGCTGGGCTGGACACCCATTGAAATGGGTCTCATAACCTGAATGTCACTGTGTTTTTACTGTGCCAGATAATTATGGAGAACATGTTAACCTGAAGCGTCTTCCTTTGTGCCACTATCAAGGCTAGTGAAGCTGATCGTATCTAGCAGCCAAACCAGACTCTGAACTCCATCCCCAGCAGCAGCTGGTGTAACTGCTTTTGGCCCCCTGAGCAAGTACACTGCAGGATGTGGGTGTGGCACCCCAAAACCACAGAATGGGTGTCCAGGATCTGTCACTGCTGGCCAACCTTTGTGCTGTCTGGTATGATAGAGCATGTTCTTTGTGACTCTTGTCTCGAGAGGCGTCTGCCAGGGCCTAGGTGGCCTCTACCTGCTGGAGCCTCCCCTGTAGAAGCTGCAGTCTCCATTTGAGCATCTGTCTTTGCTCTGAGAAGGTATGTTGACAGAGCTTCCATTGAAGAGCTGCCCATGCAGAAATGGGCCTTGTAGTCCTATGCCTCTGGCTGGGAAAAACCCCAACCCAGTGCTCACCCCATTATCTGCATTTAGGTCTGGAGTCTGTATGTCCCATTAGGCAGTCTTCCTAGGCAGTCCATCAGGCCTCTCCTCAGATCATATTCCCCATCAGAGCTTGTAATCATCGGTTGTACCCTTGTCCCTATGAACTTGGCTCAACAACTAAGGTGCTGTGGGAGCAGCCTTTCCCTTTCTGCCAGCCATTCTCTTCAAATTAAAAACACTAATCAGACTGATGTTTTTCCTGCCTTTGACTGATCCTGTATTGCACAAGATTTAAAGTCTTGTTTTGGCTAAGTAGGCCAAAAGCAGACTCTACAGGAGCTGGAGCTGAATTCTCCATCATCCCTCCCACCCTGTAATCTGGTAAATATGATTTTGGCATTAGCAGTAGAAGGCCACAGGCTTGGTGCTGACCTGACAGTGCAGGGTCTGATGTGTCTGGCCCTGCCTTGGCGGGAGATGGTTTTAGCCATGGCAGCAGCTGTCTGGTGGCCATGTACCTGTGGCTTTCCTGAGTTGGCTTCGCTTTGGAAGTGCCTGGAGCAGGGGGCTGGCACGCCTACATAGTCACTGTGGGGCAAACAGCCCCTCTGGGGTAATGGGGCTGGGGGAGGGCAGCGTGCGGCTCCCAGACTTTGCCTGGGAAGTAGGGAGGAGGAGGCAGGCTGTGGCAAGAAAATGTCTAATAGACCCAAGCAGATCCGAAGATTTAGGAAGAAGAGACCCCCGCCGCTGTGAACATCGCACTGCTCTCAGCAAGTACCTCAGGATGCCCATAACTTGTGTGTCTCCCCCCCCATTCATCTTGAACAAGACTGAAAGTGTCAACCTGTGGACGCAGAGGAACATGGAAAGGGTGAACACAGCCCCAGAGAAAAGCAGTAGGTTTTCTTTAGACTGTTAAGACTGTTAAAACATTAAATGGATGAAGAACATTTTGAGTGTAACTCCTCCACTGTAGGATGTCCAGCTGCAGCAGCTGGGGAAACAGACGGTGGCATCCAGCTGAGACAGAGAAGGGCTGGCACTAGAGCAGATTCCTAACGCAACCTGGTTTTGCCTATCAAGACCTCTCTCAACTGGAGAGGGACCCCCCCCCCAATGCTCCCAGTTGTATCGAATCAAATACTGCAGCCTAGCTTTCAGATGTGGTATTTTTGCCTTGGCACTTTGAACTCCCCTTTTTTGGATACGTTAAGAGATTCAAAACTATCTGCAATATGCTGAATGGCAGCATCGAAGCTGTATTTGGATGGTAACAAAAAATTCTAGTACAGATTTTAAACAATATGGCAATCTGTTGATTTGTAACAGAATAGATTTTAAATATACTACAAAATGGATCCAAAAGTTCTAGTTTTTCTCGTAGATAGCAAATGTGATCTGCCATGTATCTCTTCTCCTAGCTTCAGCTCACACAATAGGCTCAGATTTTTACTGTTTAAAGTTTGCCTGAGCATTTATTTAGAAGAACATTTGAGCTTTTTTAAATTGATGGAACTAGTTATTGAAGTCATTGCTCTCCTAGTTACCATTATACTGTCACAACTAGAACTCTTTCTATCCTTCCTTCTCCTTACCTCTACATCCCTTTTTGTCTGGAAGGGAAATTGCAGTGATGAGTAGCTGCAGCTTCTCTAAATTAAAGCAGTTCTGGCAGGAATGCGATCTGTATGCCAGCATTCCCGTAGCAGTTTGTTTTCTTTTCTCAAGATGCAATTTCAAGTTACCTGTATCATAGGTTGGTTAGGGTGACATGACATATTATCTATTCAGGAGAAAACTGTGCTTCATTAAGTTAGCATCTTTGTTGATTATGAACTCCATTTACTATTTTAGTGATTGTTTCCCAAGAGCTACTTCACTGTTGCTTGGAATTTTTCCTGAATTAATCTGCTGAAAAAAGCTGTTCTAATTGCTTTAACATTTCAACAATCTATGCAATGGATCCACTTTAAAAGTTCATTCAGATTTATAATTATTGCCACTTCAACCAATAGTCTTTATTTTGTGCATTTACAATGAGGAAATGCTATTGGTACTGATAATAGTGTTAACCCTTACTGCATGTTTGAACTGTAAGCAACTATGTAGATGAAAAAATTATTTGTTAGAACATTTTAACCTAGGGTCATCTACTTGGATGCAAAAGTTTTCCTTGAATTAAAATGTACCTGATAAATGGGACATACTTTTTATATTTTAGTATGACAAAAATAACGCACAATTTTTTTGTAACTAATTTGAAGTAACTAATTTCCTGTATGTTTTACCATTTCCCGCCAAAAATTTAATTGACTTCAATGGATTTCACTCCTTTCTGAGGTAGGATCAAAACTCCTGTAAGAGTAGTCTCTGCTACTTCTTGCTGATGCATTCCTCCAATTCCCATGTAAACTGGTGAGGGCTCCATTTTGGCAGAATAGTCAGATGGGAGTTCCAGCATTTAGTAATTTTTTGTTTCTTTGTTCATTTTTAGCAGCCAGGTTAGTCTCTATAGCTATTGGCTGGTATTTGTTGTTAAGTTGACCTTCTCTCTGCAGTCATGCAGGACTCTTGTCTAAAATTCAGTCTTACAGTCTAGCTTTATAACTAGATTTTATTTATCTTGCAGTATGCCACTGTTGTGAAGTAAAATATGCATTGACCTTTTTAGTGATATAAATAGGGAATTTGTTGTACGTGAGACCCTCCCAAGGCAAAGGTAGGTTTACTGTGTGCTACAATAACAACTATTTCAGTCAAGGAATAAGAAATAAAAAGAGAAATGTAAACCTTGATGTTGCTAACTTGATCACATAATACAGGGATATGATAATCAGCAGCAGTATTGAACATGATGTTTTCTGTAATGTTAGATAATTTATTTCAATATGAAATAGATTTGTTCTGTTAATAATTATAAACAACTTTACTCTGCTCTCATCTTCTGTCCACATAACACTGAATGCCTGAAATTCTATCTACTCAAATGCAAGCAAATAAACAATTGGTCTTTACCTGGAGAAAAATAGTAGAAATTACATTACTCTTCCATTCTTCCATTTCCTGGCAACAGTGTCTTCAAGTTATATTTTGTCCATCCAAAAGCAAATAAGCCAAGCTTCACTCTTGTCCTAGCCTTGTTCAGTTTCATTCTTTTGTTTATTTTAATTGATTTGTTGACAGTTTCAGCAGATGTCATTATGGGACTGTGTCTTCATGAGTCTAACTTTTCCAAAAGATTTGGAGTGAGATTTATGAGAGTGAAAAATAATCATGCTGCTCTAAGTATACTGGGTAATATATTTTTCTTTAATTTTTACTTTAACAGTGACATACCAGCAGTTTTCAACAGGATTTTCAATCCTATCTTTACTGTACAACACAAATTTAGGCTTTGTTTCTCACTAAATTTTTTATATGTATAGTGTTGATCATTACTGTGAATGCTTTACAGATCAAAACTTGGATCGTCTCCAACACTTTGTTGTATGTTGAATTTCTATAAGGATAAAGGTCTGTTCCGCTAAGCTAATTCAGTGTGAGAAACAAATTTTATTTGGTATTATTTTTCCCTCAAAGAAGTTGAAGGAACCTGAATAACAGTATCTTTGTAAGAAACCTGTGTAGAAATAGAGTAGGATGTAAGAGTGAGATACAGAGTAAGATACAGGAAGTCTAAAAGTCAAGCTGGCTTGCTGTACACCATTCTTTTTAAAGGATCTTGGTTGGAGTAGGCAGCAGCTGTACTTCCAGGCATTTCATCTTGTGCATACTTGGTGGGTGGGCAGGCATGATCTGTAAGGAGAATGCCTGTAATGTGAATGTGTCAGGCTTGACGTGCCGAGAAGAGTGAGGAGGGAGGCCCTGAAGAGCAGAAGTACTTTGATCTGAAAGATACTTAAAAGCTTTTGGTTTGGGTTATTCTAAACACTGGTTTTCACACTCTTTCGCCATTGTAAGGACAAAATATTTCACATATAAGATCCCAGGCAGAAGTTGTCTAAATATTTGCCAAAAGTTTCATTCATAGATAACATATTTTGCTCTTTTGGTACAGTCAGGTCTTCAAAATGGCGCCTTATGGGCACAGCTGCTGGATTTATTACTCAGCATTTGAAGGACTTAGATTTGCATTCTTGCCTTCAAATTCAAAATCAAACTGTTGTTAAATTATATATTGAATTGTTTCTTAACAGGCACAAATATAAAGGGAGAAACTAGTAGAAAAACCCAGTAAAAACCTGCTATGGGTGAGGTGTCTTAAGCTTCAAGAAAAAATGTTGCTGCTTGATACATATGCATGCGGCGACCTCACTTCGTGCTGCATTCACTCTAAATGTATATACTTTAAACCTCTACTTTTGTGTACTGATACTTGCTGAAGTATTGCATGACAAAGGATGGAACACATGCTATGTCTGAGCTAGAATTAAATATCTTAGTAATGGTTTCTACACTCACAAATTAACTCGAATTTCACTTGACTGAAAAAATAATACTGGAAAATACCTTCTACAGATAGTTGGACACTTTTGGGGAAACAAGTTGTTAAGAAAAATTTAAGCCATGGAAATGTCTCTTAATATAGATAAGCCCCAACAAGTGCTTACTGCATTTTAGCTCATCTGATGAGAGCTTTTCATATATTTTTCTGAATATCCATCATCATTACAGGCTGGGCAGAATTTTGCTGTGGTGTATCACTGTTATTTCTCCAATTGCACTAGTATCACACCAAATAAAGGACCTGGGGGTCCTGGTGGACACCAGGTTGACCATGAGCCAGCAATGTGCCCTTGCAGCAAAGAAGGCAAATGGTATCCGAGGCCGCACTAGGCAAAGCGTTGCCAGCAGGTCGAGGGAGGTGATCCTTCCCCTCTGCTCAGCACTGGTGAGGCCACACCTGGAGCACTGTGTCCAGTTCTGGGCTCCCCAGTAAAAGACAGACACAGACATACTGGAGAGAGTCCAGAGAAAGGTCACCAAGGCAATTAAGGAGCCGGAGCATCTCTCATATGGGTAGAGGTTGGGAGAGCTGGGACTGTTCAGCCTGGAGAAGAGAAGGCTCAGGGGGAATCTCATTCAGGTATATAAACACCTGAAGGGAGGGTGCAAAGAAGAGGGAGCCAGGCTCTTTTCAGCCGTGCCCAGTGACAGGACCAGAGGCGATGGACACAAACTGAAACACAGGAGGTTCCCTCTGAACATCAGGAACTCTTCATTACTGTGAGGGTGACCGAGCACTGGCCCCAGTTGCCCCGAGAGGTTGTGGAGTCTCCCTCCTTGGAGATATTCAGAAGCCAGCTGGACACAGTCCTGGGCAACCTGCTCTAGGTGGCCCTGTGCGAGCAGGGGGGTTAGACCAGATGACGTCCAGAGGTCCCTTCCAGCCTCAACCATTCTGTGATCCTGTGAAGATGCCTGCCATGCATTGTTAGGGCCTGTGTCTGGTGTATCCAGGCATCTTAGCTTCTTGCACTGGGATAAGTAGTTACTCCTTTTTTACGATCAGCGCAATTCAGGCAGCTGACATTCTATGCACACGAGCAAAATCATAAAGCATACTGTGAACTAACAAACAGTCATGATCTGTCACGAATTCCCAACAGGAAAAAAAGGCTGACTGATGAAACTATTTGAAGCCAGCCCTTTCATTGGCCCAGCTGTTCTGGTAGTGTCCTTTTGCTGGAGGTAGAGAGTAATTTTCTTGTTACAAAGGGAATTACTATGGGACCTCAAAAGGTGTGCTGGAAGATAGCATGCTGTCTCAAGATAGCTATTTTAGTCACTTGACAGAGTGGTGTAATCAAAAGATTATGCAGTAACAGCAAGACTGTTGATGCATGTGTACTGCCACCACTTACTTTATGCTCTTGATAAACGATTGAGCAGGACAGCCTACGGGGCCAGTGTGCACAGTGCAGCAGGGTGCCCAGATCTAGTGATGGGGATGGAGGACAGAACTTCTGAGCTTTCATGCCTTCTGTTACACACTTCTTTTTGCAGTTGTGGCTGTTGCTTCTCTTCTCCGAGTTGTGAAATGGGGTATGTTCTTCCCACTGTGTTGTAAAAATTAATTAGTTGACATTTAGAAAGAGTTTCAAAGAGGAGAGTTAATAGGACAGTGTTAAATCTAAGACACAAGAGAGCACAATCTATTTGTTTTTTGTCTGAGCAATCTCACTGATGTCAGAGAGCCAAATTCCTTTTCTAATCTAAGAAGTGAAATCCTGGGAGGTGAAAAACCTCTGCAGCTTGCATTTGAAAATTTGATTTAAAATCTGTCTGACCATGATTTCTTAACTGTGGCATGATGAATTAAATCAAAGTAAGGCAGCTGAACATGTGACTTGATTTTCTGTTCTGAGTACTCAGCAGCTCTCACTAAAGTCAAGAGGAAATGTGCAAAGTTTTTTGGTTTGGGTTTTTTTTTTGTTTGTTTTAAATGAGGTCACTTAAACAGCTGCTTCAAGTATGGATTTAAGAACCTAGCTTTGGTTATCTTGGCTCCTCAGAATACTAAAAAATTTAAGAAGGGCTTTCATTATATAGGGAAGTCATAATGTGCATTCTCTGAAGACTTCATCCATAAATAAACTCTTGTAAGCAGGACTTAATATTAATATCAAATGAATAGAGTCTGCAGCTACAGCAGGTGTTTGAAAGCCAAAGAGTGGCACCAATAGGCATAATTCAAAGTTTATTGAAATGGAAGACAAGTGGAAGAAAAAAGTATTACTTTTTATTAAGTTCTGTATTTTAGTTAGAGCTTTACAAGTGCATATATGCATTGATTAATTTTAAAATTAAATAACAACAATGTTAAAGTACTTTTTAATCATTACAATATGCTTCTGAAAAGTCAGGTTTATAAATAAAGTATAGATGAAAAGAGGACTTCATAAGAATGATTAAAGAGCTTTAGTATGTAGGGCTTGACTGTGGTATCTGTGCAGGGTTTCTTGTGCAAATAACAAGAATCCCCGGGGGTGGACTCGAACGCCGCAAGAGACGTTTTGTCTTCAAAGTCCATCAGCAGAAACCCCATGGATGCAGAAGCTGTCTGTTCAATGCCCAGGTCTCCTGTGACTACAGAAGTAATGCACACTGGGGTGCGTATAGTGTTGGGACTGCACAGAAAGTGCAGCCTTATGTGCCACTTTCCCAGCCCTTGCGGAGGAAGTGGGGAGAGGAGAGGCCCGCCTTTCCGACTGCCGGGCCCCCCCATTAACCTCCAGATTGTTTTGTTGCAGCTGTGCTGAAATGTATTCCATACACCAGCTGTCAGCCTAATGTAACTTGAAATGGGCTGCTGTAATAAACCATTATCAAAGCACTTGAGGAGAATGTGAGCCTTGACCTTATCTGGCTAATTATCTAATAGAGTGCACAGAGTGATCCCTTTAATTGGTGTTGTCATCCTTTGCAGCCACGCTAGAATGTGCTGGCTTGGGCTGTTACCCATTCCTAGGGTGTCCTCGTACTTTTAACGTCAACATCTCCATTATAGTTCTGTAGCTTTTGCTATAGCTGAGAATCACACAGGATTGATAAATGAATTTTATTGGGAGTATTTTAAAAGTTCTGTTACTTAAGTTGTTTGCTAAATCGACTCCAGTCAGTTCTTGCCAATTGCTAATCTTTTAGACTGTGTTACGTAAGAAATCCCTGAACAATATAACAAGCTTAGGGGATGGTCGGTAGCCTGTCAAATGCAGGTCCACTTGGTCAAGACAAATTTTTCACCCCCTGATGACCCACTGTCATCCTGTGAGGCAAGAGGCTCACCTATTCAAGGACACAAATTTACACATTTTGCTTACCACATAAAAGCAAATCTTTTTGGCAAAGGATGGATTAGTAGGGTTCAGCAGTGCATCTATAACAATTTGTTTCCTCTGGTTTGGTGAATGGGGGCAAAGAAAAGGACCCAAACAATTTCTCATTGAGTTATTTTATTTAAGATCTTTGAACAACTTTGGGTTTTGATGTGCAAAGAAGGTGTTTTCTGATGATCTATATGTGCAGATGGGGGGGGTAGTTTTTAAGTCATTCTTCACTTCTGTTGTATCTCTCAGCTGCTTTCTGTTGCAAGTTCATCTGGTGGGGAAGACGGTGGCACTCCTTTTTAAGTAGCAAAACACATTATCAGTTCCCATTGCAGGAACTCACATTTTTTGGACGATGAAAAAATTCTGCCTGTGTTCATGTGTTAGTCATATAAATATACTTAATTGTAATTTAGGTAGAATGTAACTGAAACTTAATCACAAATCACGTTTATCATCTCTGAAAGAAGTATCTCATAGTCTGTATTGCTGTCATGTCTCTGGTCCATATTGGACTCTGAAAGGTCAGATTCTGGAAAGCCAAACCCGTGGTTTTAATACATGGTGTTTTCTGACAGTACATTGGACAATTTTTTTCTGAGTAATTATTGTACTGAAATAATACTATTTCATTTTTTACCTTACCAAGAAGCCCTGCTCTAGCCTGTACTCTTGGACTTCCAGCCTTGTATGTGTCTCAAAATCAAGTGTCCAGAAGAAAACGAATCAATGTTCTCATTTAAGATGTTTGTGACTTTTTCTCATGCTCTAAGCAATTTTTTTTAAACAATATATTATGAAAATACTCCGATCATTCCTTTATGCTGGCAAATTTATGTCAACTTAAGTTACTTTTAGTTGGTTACTATATTTTCCTAATGAATAATTTAATCCACTATATTAGTACACTGAAATATTAGCAGTTTTTCACTTGCACCCAATGAGAGGGAGATTTCAGATGTGCATAGCAACTCATATTTCAGACTCTGAGAAGAATGGAAACTAAATGCACTGCAGATTTTTGAAAACGTTTGTTGATAACAAAGGCCTTTGATTTTTTTGCATGTATATCAATGAAAATGCAATGCAAAGATTGACATTATTTCAACAAAATAAAATTTAAAATATAGCAAACAAACCCATTATGCCAATGCTGTAAAAACAAAGTAACTGTATGAGTGAGTACTGATGTAGGTCAATTCAGCTGCTCCCCATATTCATTGTGACAGTTATTGAAATAGCTGGAAGCAGAGTGGTTACTGATACGCTGTACTGTATTTAGAGTTTTAGATGCTATAGCATCAAAAGCAAAACCATTGGGAGCACTTAAAAGGATATTGGTGATACAGAGGTTGAATTTCATCCTGAGAGAAGAGATAATGATTCTCATGGATTTTGGTGCTGAGACACAATTGACAAGGCAGTAGGTACTAGATGTTTACGTGAATTTTTATTTTTTTGTTATTGTTGTTATGACAATTTCTCTGTTCCTCAGTTCTCCACACTTCCCTACTTAATGGGGTGCGTAAGGAGAAATACATAAAAAAATGGTTAGATACTGAGATATTACTGTAACAGAGATCATTTAGCTGCACCTAAATCATAATCCTAAACTTACTTGTTACATGGATCAGGCAGTCAAGGATAACGTTGTCATGCTAGGTACTGGGTAGACAGAAAGTAGTAAAGAGTTCCCATCGTATCCTGAACAGTTTACTGGCTACACAGTTAAAGCATATGCAGCATGAGGGGTGCACCAAACAAGAGTAATAGAGGAAATATTGTGGGATTTCCATGATCCTATTTTATTTGAGTGGGTAAGTAGTTGGATGGAGACAAACACTGAGAGGGAGAGAGATGACGGAAGAAAGGTAAAAACATAAGGTGATAAAAGTGTGGGGTACAGTGAAGGGACTGGGAGTCAGGGCAGGTCTGGTCTGGCAACTACTGCATTTACCGTTTGGCTTGGTTTTTCATGCAGTTTTCCCTGGGGAAAAAGAGGGGAGGGAGTTACAAGAACTGTAGTGATTGTTACTGGACTATATTTTTATCTAATGGAAAATATTAATTTTTTAACACAGCACTTACACAGGAATAAATTCGTTTGAGAAATAGACTTTTTTTTTTAGCACAGGCCACAATTTCAGGAGTACTAAATAATACATGCCATTACCAGCAGAATTGTGATATTCTCAGAACTACTTCTTGTGTGGAAATAAATATTGTAGCTTGGAAACAGATACACAGACCCCTGAAATTAGTGCAAGTCTTCTCACTTCACACCAAGTCTGATGCCTAGGCAGACAAATTTCTCATTGCTGCAGATTTGCATTTCCTTGATAAGTAATCCAGTAGGGTTGAAAGGTTGCTCGGGAACACTGTAAATAAAGGACATGTAGCAAGACCTTTCAGCTGATGTTCGTAGTTAAAGGTGAGAAAAAGGTAGGTTTCATGATGACTGGTTAAGTTTGGAGTTGCACTATGCCTGCAACTTAATAGCAGTTATCAGTAGTCAAGATGGATTGTGAATAGCCTATTCTAGTAATATTATTTTAAAAGACTGTTCTTGACTAACCCTTTCTTTACGACTATTTGTCTGAGAATTGCCTTCATTTTTATGGAAGTGAGGAAAAACATTTCATCTGTACGGTCACGTAGCAGATACGGGTTGCAGCTTTACTGAGATCTGTATTTCATAATCACGGCTCTAACCCTAGCATAGGCAGCTGTGCTAATGGAGCTTGAAAATTTTGGTCAAGGTGCGAGTCCGGTTCCATGGTGCGCATAGAGCGCTGTACCTGAAAGTAAAATCAAACGTGATTTTTCTTTTTTATCAGTTATTAGTTATGCTGCCTTAATCTTGCAGCTCTTCGGATCTTCATGAGCCTTCTGTTGCAAGATAAAAGCAAGATTTAATTTGACATTGACTTGACTTTCAGATAATTCAATTTTTAGCAGCAAGTAGGTAAGATTTTTAAATGCACTTGAATAAAATTGGTACTCTGTGCTAATTCTCATTAGAGGATTAAACTATAAGCGTTTTATGAAGTTATTCTTTATAAAGTTATTTTATCAAGTTATTTTTAATTGACAGAAGCAAAAAATCAGAGGAACTCAAAATAGAGGAAAGCGCCATTATTCAGAAGCTTCCAACCAGGAAATTACTTGTCTACTTTGAATATAAAAAAACAAGTACTCTGTATTATACGGAGAGCATGCTGAGCAAACTGTGTTCAATTTTTTTTTTTCTGGGCCCTCTAATAATAAATTCACCTGAAACATACTTCAATTTCTTGGGTCATTATTCTCTATAATACGAGGATTTTGAGTGTGAAGAGGAAAGGTGTTATACTTTCTTCCTCTTCTTTTTCTTTCCTGCTGCATCTGTGAAAAGTGGCAGAATTCACACTGCTGATCCAGGTTTATCCCATAAGAGGGTGAAAATCTACCTATGTGCAACAGGGCAGCGAAGGGACTATGGAAGAATAAACGAGCAGAAGCCTTGTGATTTAAAGATAACTTTTTTTTTTTTCCCCTTGAAAAAAGGACGTTGTTTTTTGTATGTATCCTGGAAAAAGGTAACCAGGTATTTCATAGTGGTATTCTTTCTGTTGTATTGAGTTGCGTAAGCTGTTTTTATCTTACCTTTTACCCTGCTGTGGTAAAAATCACCTCCCTTCCATCTCTCATCTTATGTCTAGTCCCAGTGGACCACGTACTGTCCTGGGAGGAGGAAAAAGAAATAGAATCATAGACTCATAGAATCGTTAAGGTTGGAAAAGACCCTTAAGATCATCGAGTCCAACCGTTAACCTAGCACTGCCAAGTCCACCACTAAACCGTGTCCCTAAGCACCACGTCCACCCGTCTTTTAAATACCTCCAGGGATGGGGACTCAACCACTTCCCTGGGCAGCCTGTTCCAGTGCCTGACCACCCTTTTGGTGAAATAGCTTCCTTTCTGAAACAGCAGTGTGACCTGAGTAGGCTCAGATGGCTAAGGGTAAGGGAACGAACTAGTTCAGGAAGGAGGATTGCAGCGACCGAGTGACAAGGATGAAACTAGAAAGCTCTGTGCTTCTTGTCTGGAGGAGAGAGAAAGGAAGCAGTGCTGGAGCTAAAAAAGCAAATGGTGACGTTGGAACAAGACTAGGAAGGAAACTGATTTACCAGGGAAGGGAAACAACTTCAAATACTTTAATGTTGAATCGGAATGATTTTGTGCTTTTTTGTATTCTTACAAGGAGAACCTGAATTGGTTTATTCTAATAATAGTAGATGGCAGCCCCAGTCAAATATTCTATTTAGAAAGCAGCAATCACCTCATGGAAAACACATGGTATACGTACAGGTATTAAAAACTGGGTCCATGAGTGAGATAATTGTGAGCTAGTTTAAAAGTGATATAAAATGATAACAACTGTTATAAATAATAACTTGCTATTGGTTGCTATACAGTCATTTCCCATTTGAAGCATATGGTATATCCCTTTTTCGCTTCGCTCACAGTGCTTCTTTTGTATTCAAGCTTAATATACTGTTAACAGGTCATCTAAATCTATTGAATTAAAAGATACTGTGTACAACAATTTGTTTTAATTATGAAATATCACGTGTTCTATTTAACTGTGTGTTTAATGAATGACTTTTTAATTAAGGGCTTTAAATCAGGTAATCAGTTTGCATCACTGGGCAACAAGTAATCCGTTTATAACATGCAGTTGGACAGTCAAAAGGAGCAATAGGCAAACCTTTCCCTGCTAGTGTTTATTGGCTAATTAAATAATCTGGCCTCCGCGGTACATACAAAACAGGGAATAGACGGTAGGTAGGAAGGATGCCAGAGGAGGGTACTTGGCAGGGTTTGATGAAGCCATGAAAATGGTGCTAGAGGCTTGTCATACAATTCACTGTGTAAACTATAACAATTCACTGTGTACACTGTACCACATTTGGAAACAGAACATCTTACAGCTTTGCCTACCTTTGGCAAATACATTAAAATTCCGATAATGAGACATTAAAGGTATTTATTGTTGGCTATGATATAAAAGGACATATCAGTTAAGATATTCTTTTTGTGGTAATATTAAAATCCTTTTTTTTTCCCTTTTTTTTTCCCTGGTTTGCCTTCTCTTTCTAGTTCTATCACATCTTAAATGATTTCTTGTTGAACGAAATTGATTACACGTTTCCATGACAAGCCTACTGTTTACATCAGTACCTTTCAGAACACATTGAGTATACTCACATCCTAAGGGTGATACACCTTCTAAAGGTGTAAAGTGAGGTAAAAAAGGCTTTTCTATCTGCTTAGTCCTCCTGCCCACTTGTATTTATGGTTATAAACAACTGTCTTCATATGATGTCTCTGCTGTCATCCATTCAGATTTTGATTTAATAGATGAGATGTAAAGATAAAGGGGGCCATTCTGATAATCCATGATGCATTTTGTAGGCCCTAAGATTTCAGCCAACAAGCCTAGCATTTGTCTCAAAAGCTGTGGCTGATCTATTGAATCATTTTAGAAAGACAGTCAATCTGAAAATAGGAAGTGATGCATAATCCAGTACAATGCTGGGAAGTTATTCTAATATTTTATTTCCCTTATTGTTAAAGGCTTACATCTTATTTCTCAATTTGTTTTGCTTTCCTTCAGCTGAGCCTAGATGAACTATCAACTAAAGAGCTCTTCCTTCTCGTGTAGACCCTATTTATATACCATAACTGAAGCACTTCATACTGTTTCTTCCAAGTGATAATTTAAAGTAGGTAATTCCTAAAGGTTACAACTGAAAAGAATTGTTCGGGAAATGCTAGTGGTTTGTAAAAGGTATTCTAGTTCAGCTGAGAGACCAAAACCAAGCATGATCATGAACTGAATATGGGGAAATGTCATGGAATTGGTTATTAGTTTTACCTTTAAGGCTTTTAGATTTCATAAATCAAATTGAAATCTGGTGCATACCACATGCACATGAATAATTTTTTTTTTTCTGTTCACGTTATGGCAAAGACAGGTTTTGCATTTAGACTTCAAGAATAAATTTCTTCTTTCCCCTCTCATAAAACATCTAAGTTATCACGATGGTACATGTGTGCAAGACACACAAGACATACTACATTATAAATAAGTGCAATAATATTGCATCTATTAAAGTTCTTTTACTGTGCTACTTTCTTCATGGTCTACTAATAAAGCATTTCTTTTTCCTTTCCTTTGCTTTTCATTTTGCTGGGGCCGAGGAGGATGATTTTTTTCTGGGTAGGAGTTTTGGAAGGGGGGATTAGAAGGTTTCGTTTTGCTGTTCTTCTAGGTACGACTTCAAAATATGTATTTTTTCATATCAGCCTAACAATGCCCACACAAAATACTGCAACTTAACAGTATGCTGACTGAATAAATTGTTTTTCAACTTTTATAGCTGGTTTAGATTGGGTCTTGTGTCTTGACTTTCTGCTCAGATTACAATTTCAATTCTAACACATTCAATGGCCATTTGAGTGAATTAGAAAAATGGGAAGAAATGAAGATGAGTTAGAGTCTTGAGTTTAGGTCAATCATGCTTAGATGAAATTTAAAAACAACTAACTGCAGTTTTAATTCTGCTTAATAAGAGCCCAGCAGCATCTGTAGTATAAAAAAATGTATAAGTAATCATAACACCTTTCACTGTCTTACTGGACTGACATTTTACAGTAAGGACTACCTATAGATGGCACCAAGAGTAAATATTACAGGAGCTGCACAGGAAAAGTCATAGCTTTAGAATCCAGTATATTTGTGACTATATAGAATGACTTTCTGAGTCAATGACTTTCTGAATATTTTTACAGTGTTGCAGTATTTTTATTAATTCTTATTGGAAATAATTGAAATCCTTTGTCTGAGCTCAGCTGACTATAGAAACTGGGAACTGGATTCAGGAGATTTTTGGCCTAAATGGTCCTTGGCTTAATTTTTGTCTTTCTAGCCTGTTGGTCTTTTGACAGTTCTGGAGGGTGTACTTTCTCCCACCAGCAAGCAACAACATCTCAAGGCTCTCAACTCTTACGTATGCAGCTGCAAAAGATGCAGGGCTATAACATTGTCCTGGATGTTCTTCCTTTGCTCCAGCTGCATCCTGGTTCTCCTGGTACGCTACCATAACCTTTCTGGGGGAAAACAAAGGGGTGCTGAGTTATGTCAGGGATGGTCCTGGCACTGTAATGTTTCTTTATGGCTTTCTTACCCCTACTCTGTGCAATGAAATGCTCTGAGATGTGCTGGGAAGCAGCATCAGCCTCTGAGGCAGCGTGGCCCTTGATGTCTGTGATTAGTACATGCATCACTATATTTTTGCTGTCAGTCTTTTTGTCCAAATTGGCTCAGCATCGCCAGTCATAAAGCTTGCAATGCCTATTGGAAGCATCAGCATCATTAATAATGTTATGTTACTTTCCATCTTCAACTCCAAAGATAATAACCAAGCAAAAAACTGTCAGTAGAAACTGCACAAAGGAGTATGTCCCAGCATTATTCACCTTCATATGTCAAAGAAACATGACATTACATTCAATGTAAAGAGAAGGCAGGCTGAGACTAGAGCAGGACTCTGGAGATTAGTACAGAGATGGAAAGCCCGTGTTACAAGTTTTGCTGTTATGTCTCAGGTAAGGTGGAAAACAACAGTATTAAGGCAATATAATATGTGAAATAAAAAGAACTAAAATTTTGCAAGGTAACTGGTAACTATTTTAATTTTTAAATTTATCTTTAAATGTTGAGTTGTGAAACAATAAGCACAGTATGACAGTACAAAAATGAACGGATGAAAAAATGTTAAAAGACTGAAAAATTTTGCACAATGCTGTTGGAAGCCTTCATAAAAATGAAAACATCTGCTAGGTCTGAAGTTCCAAGTATATTCTGAAAGTAATCTTTCAGCTATCCTTCTTCTAAAAGGCGTGACTGAAGCTGTTTTTCCATTGCAAATGTTAGTATCCCTAACCCATGTGTAGCACAGTGCTAAGTGAATGATGCAAAAGGTACATAATAATGAAATTATGTCCCTCTTTTTTTTTCCCCCCAGAGGGATTAGATTGCTAATAATGTTTTTGGTGTGATAGGAGCTGATAAAGGCCAGACGCCCCGATTCACTCATTCTTATGAAAATGCTTTTTACTATGTGGAAATCAGGAGAATTTAGAAGTGCGTCCTTGTGAGAATAAGTCACAGAACTTCTTAGATTTTTGCAGCTTCCTTAGTCCTTTACTACGACCTCAGTCTTTACTTTCATTCATAACTTGAACAGAAAACATTGTGCAAAACATGTAACATGGTGAATGGCCAGTTGCCAAAGCCCTGGTACCGGGAGCTCACCTTCTCAGACAAACAGATTTCTATGTATAGATTGCACATCAGAGGTTCAAAGAGCCTCTGAAATAAAAAGAGAGGACAAGGTTGAGGTACAAATATTTAAATTTATTTTGTGCATGGCAAATTTGTTGACATTGCATGTGTATTGTAGTTTTTTTTGGAGCACTTCATCTCTTCTAGCAGCATTGATCCTGTAAATATGGAGAAACTGTATTTTAGGGTTTGTTTTTGAGAGAGTGAGAGAGCACTCACAGTTATCGAGGTCAGGCCATGAGAGGGAAAGGAGGGATGAAAGGAAGGCTTCATTTTTTCAGGAAATATTGCCTTCAGAGTACATTTCTCTTTTGATGTTGGCTTGAATACTGTTTTCAACACACAGATAAACTTCCCTTTCTTACTATTTATTTCATATAATTGGACTTCAAGCAACAAAGTTTTCTATGCAAGCGAGAGATACACAAGTGGCTTTTAATTCTTTGCCATCCTTCTCTCCAAGACTTAAGTCTCAAATACCTACCATTGGGAGGTGTAATACTCTCAGAAAGCTTTGTTCCTTTATCAAACAGCAGATTTTCTGGTTTGTTGGTTTTAAAAACCTCCATAAAATAAGTTTAAAATGTAGTGCATGGCAGTGCCATTTTGGTTGAGTGCTGATGGAAAACCTACAATACATAAGGCTATTACAGTGCTAAAGCCACATAACTTGCTCTTAAAAATTGAATGTTTTATCTCCAAAAGACACAGCCTGATACAGCACATGTCATGCGTACTCTTCATAGCACTATTCTTTGTATTTCAGCCATTTTGAAAATAATAAATGTACTGTGCCATAATTATTTTGATAGTGTTTAATGAAGTTGAAAACATAGTCTGCGACCTTAATGGTATTATTGCCTTTATTTTTCTTAACTGACATTTTATAATTTTATTCCAAATTCCTTCTCATTGAAAGAATGAAAGTTTTGATTGTTTCAATGTGACTGTAAGGGGATGTGTAACTCTTTCTAGCCGTGATATCTAACTGTTGAACATGTGACCAGCACTAGTAATATCAACTGGAGCACTGAAACCATGAAACTATATGTTAACCTCCTAGTTCCTATAGTAGACATTGGCACCATGGGCATTTTGTGTTTGCAGAGTAAAGAATTATGTTGGGTAACAGAGCAAAAAGTGAATTCTCCTTATCTTCTATATAACAGTTGGTCCTAACTTCTCTCAATATCGCAACAATCTTACATAAAGTACTATATGCTGAGTCTGTATTTTATAGTTATAAAATGTATAAATGTTATAAAATATATAAATGTAGTTATATAAAATAATGGTAGAGTTGAAAGGAATTGTCATTGTTTAGTCTTGTACTTTAAAATTTCTTGTGTACATTCCATGTGTTCTTTTTAATTATGCTCCGAGCTGATACACAGTTCTTGTTATTGTTACTTTTATCTTCATATAATTTTAAATTTTTATATTCCAGTATTTTCTTTAGCTCAGAAGTGCGACTCTCACTTGTTTCAGTTTTCAACAAAAAAGTATTATTTTTTAATGTATAGGGATGGTCTGGACTTCTGAATTCACTCCCATTTCTGAAGTGTATTTTTCCAGAAAAGAATCAGTGTATTTTGATCTATAGTCAGGTAAATAATACTCATCCATTTTCTCTAAATCTACAATTGCATGCATATTAGAAGGCCATGTAATACAGTCAACTTTTAAATAGAACTCCTTACTGATACTTAATCACTCAATATGGCCAGCATCTACTTTCTGAGTTTAATCATAGTAAGTTTATCAAATTAAAAGTATCTTCACATTGAAAAAAATATGACTTGTCTCACATATGGCACGCAATATTTTCCATGATTTTTTTTTTCCTCTTGGATATTTGACTTAGCTAAATCAAAACATCTTCATTATAGAAGAAATTATGAAGGTATTCGAGGCTCCTATCTCCAGTGATACAGCAGCAGATGACAAAACGTATGGGCCACAAACAAGAATGCTTTGAATTTTCTATGCCATAGAATTTTTTCCTTAATTAGTACTTACTACTCAGTAGTGTGCTTGGGGTTTCTTTGTCTTATGCAAAATCCCGAATTGAAAAATTACATGGCATTTTTAGGTGCAATAGACTTTAATAGGTTTGTGAAGTAGATATCTTAATTAAAAAGAAGAAATATTGCATAGTAGCTCTCTAGTCTTCCATGTGAACTTTATACAGTTTCAGATTTAAGAGAAGGAAAAGCATAGTTGCCCTTACTTTAGCATGCAGGAAAATAATTAGAGACACTCTAATAGAAACAGCAAAAGCTGTGAGAGACAGGGGAAAGAAACTGGAAAAGGCAGAATAAGAAAAATAGCTTCAAAATGCTAAATCCCAGAGAGTCAGGAAACACAAAGCAAGCAAACGCTTTCTGCAGCTAGCCTCGTGTTCAGTACTAAACGCTGCCTACCTCTTTGCCCACCTCTTTGGTTCATGAACAGTACCAGCTGTCATCAAGAGACAAAAACCCCAGAAGAGGCCTTGCCCCTTCTGAATAACTGAGATTTACTCATTCATCTTCTCCTCCATGATGTTCCACAGTCTTTGGTGTCAGGTTCCCAAAATGTTTCAAAGCCCAGATGGACCCCAAGAAAGGATGTTGCTTGTGAACTGGTGAATGGTTTAAGGAATATAGCTGACATCTAAGACGGTGTTTCCAAGTCGTCGTCCTGTTCAGAGAAGGACTGCCCACAAGCAAGGCAGCAAGCACACCTCCATCAGCACTTGCTCATGATTTCCCGCAGTAACGCTAACAGCGAATACCCACGGGCTGTGGGAGCTGGGGAAACAGCCTTGCTGGGCTCTGGGCTCGCCTTACTCACTGCTTTCCATTACGTTCCCGCAAGCTAAGTAATTTGTTTTAGGCCTATGAAGTAGTGTGAATTAATCTCCAGGCTGACTTTATTCCGCTACTTACTGCTAAACAGCTGGCAAAAGACTTTTCTTTTAACTGAACCATTCCTCATTTTCTCATTGTCTTCAGTAACATGAAGGAGCAGAAACGTGGACATGATTATCAATTATGATTATCACTTATTTACATCTGCTTGAAATTCTAGATGCTTGAGAAGTCTGCTCGTTTTACTCAGTATGAGAAAAATCTTTTTGTTAAGAACCCACAACTTTTTGATAATTCTTTTGGTACGTCTTGCTGTATTAATGCAGTCTCTAAGAACATGGTATTTTGAGGTGGTTGTCATATATTACTTGCTAGAAAGCTGTACTACCTACAGCTGTAAGTAGTATAATATTCTGTAAGTTCTAAGCTGGATTAATCTCTAGGTATCCTTTGCATAAAGATCTCTATTCAAGAATGGAAAAGGTAATTTAAATGGGTGCAACACTCTCTGGTTGTATATTTACTCCTGGGATGGGTATGGCAGCTGTGCATGCATACCAGTATTGCATAAACATTTACCTGTTTCAGACCTTCCAAAATGTGCAAGTCTTAACTTCTTTCCATGATCATTTATTCTGAGTATAAAAGTTTATTTGCATTGATTTTTATTGTTAAAATAAGTAAAGGCCAGGTTGCATGCTGTCTAAGCCATGCAGGTCTATTAGAATCAGTTCTTCTTTTGTTCTCCAAAACAGCTCCAGCTGACATCTATGGGATATGCCTGCATGTGAGCGAGAGCAGAATTGCTCTCCCTAGGGCACGGGGAACACAACCCAGTCCATAAGCGAAAGAAAAACAGCATGTGCCATCTTAGGGGTTTTTTTTAAGTTTAGAAATGTGCAGTAGGCACCTCCTTCCTCATCATGAAGGAAACTTAAAAAGTCATTTCCCCAAATGCATGCAGAATATGTCTCAAGATTCTTTTAGGCAGATAGAATTGCTTTTCTTGATGCGGCAAGCCCCTGTTCTCGGTCATACCCTCAGTCGTAGTGTCCATAACTTCCTAGTTGAGAGAAATTCTGTCTGCCACTAGCAAAGCGTGGAAGGCAGCTTCATTTGTAGTAATTAGGCCCTATCGACCATTTTGTGAATGCACCCAAAAGCCAACCCTTTTCCTCTGGAGGCCGAGGGAAGGAGACAGTCTTCCCTGAGGTACAGCTGTTGTCAGGTATTTTAGAGATGTTTCAAGAGGCATGAGTGAGGGAAGATTTTAGCCATTCTTTTTATAAATGTATACAGCCAGAAAAGGTTCTCATTAGGAGGGTTAGCTTTCTACTCTAGTAATACATCCTGGGAAATGCATTGCTACCTTTCCTTGCCCAATCCCAGCAGATATTTTGAACGTAGGTCAGTTTGAGCTCTTATGTGGGTCAACATAATGTAAGATTGCATCTTCCAGTTTATAGAGATAACGTCGTCTCAAATACCAAAAAAAGTTTTTAGACTGAACAGTCTCTTAGTTATCATTAGGTAGTTTCCACTAATGTTTTCTACACAGTGTATCAGCTTGGTTTACTGGTAGCTATAAACGTATCACAGGAGTGCAGCTACTCGAAAAGCTTGGGAACAGATTTTGAATTTAACACTTGCAGGCAAGGTGTAAAGGCTGACAGACAGCTCAGCATGGGTCAGGGCACAAGCAGAAACTCTTGCAAAATGTGATGCCAAAAAGAGGAAGGAGACAATAAATTTACATCTCTGCATGGGAAGAGGCAGTGACCAAAATCTCTTGAAAATTGTGAAGGGGGAGAAGAAAATAGCGTGGTGGAGCACTCTGTGCACAGAAAAATAATTATGCACTATGTCAAAGTTACTCATGGCTGACTGCGCAGGTAAAGGTGGGGTGAAGGATATTGTAGGCAGCGATATGTCTTGTCACTTCGAAAATAAAAGGGATGCTGTAGGACTGCACCGTGCTTGGGGAGGGCACTGCCCTGCCCATGCTGTGGGCACCCTCTCCCTCCTCCTGGTGCAGCCCCAGGCCTGCTGCTCCCTGATCGTCACTGGGGCCAGCACTGGGTGCCCCAGGCAGAGCTGAAATGGAGCCCCTGGGTCCATGGGCAGGGGTGTGGGTGGGGGTCCCCGGTGGGCACCGAAGGTCTGGCACTGCAGCCTGTTGGTGTTGCACGGGAAATGGTAGGTCTGGCTTCCAGAATTGAGGTGGTTGGGTGCTTTGGGGGCATGGGGGCTTTTGGGGTGCTAATTGCCCTGTGTCGTATTTTGAAGTGTAAAGAGGCAATTAGAAAGCAAGTTGGGTTTAAAAAAATACACTACACTTACTACGCTATGAGCAACTAGCAACATAGTCTCCAATAGTGTGTACAGAAAGGGCAGTAGGTCTTTTTTTTTCCCCCCAAATGTTGCTGGGTTTGTTTGAGGGACAGGCAGAGGGATAACATGCTAGCAGAGAGAACTATGCTTGCAGAGGGTTGCAGGGATTTTTGTGTTGTTTCTTAAGGGAACTAGACTTAGCCTAAAGAGAGGGAGGTGAGAAAAGTGAAAGGGAAGGAAAAAAAGGGAGAGATTGAGGAGAGAGGAGGAGAAGGATGGAGCTGCAGAGTGAAGGCACCGTGTGGAAAGGATGTTATCTAAATGTAGCATTGGTAAGTAAGTTATTAGAGTGAATGCATGATTGGCTGGAGAATGTTAGCAAAAATTTAAGTCGCTTAATTGGTCTGTTAATCACTGGCCAAGCTGCTTTCTCTCGGGCGTGCATAACAGTGTTTCTTGTTTTTTGCAGCAAATATTTAAAAAAAAAAATGTTCTACAGATAGAATTTGAGGCCTTAAGTATTTGCTATGATAGTATGTGAGCATGCTTCCATATCTTCCTGTTCTACAAAATCATTATATCCTTAATAAAACTTACAAAACAGGTGCACTGTGTGCTTTTTGGAGGGGAAAAAAAACCCCACTCACCTCTATCTTTATCTGATTAAAAGCCTAAACTAAAATCCCAGTAGCCAAGCAGTCATGATTGTCCCAAAGAATTCTCTGAAATAGATTCATTTTGTACCTGATATGATTGCTATAGCAAGTGAAGGTTAATGTGCCTGTCACCCCAAAAGGAATGGTGCAGTCATTAATGGGTGCCTCTCTCTCTTTTCTGTTAGTATCGATGGCTCAAATACCTTTCTGAACATCAGATTTGCTCCCTGCTTTTTATCTGTTCTCCTTTTCTCCCTCTGCCTCGATGACTTCTTCTGATCAGGTTAACTTGTTTTCTTTTGTGGCAATCATTCATCAATGTATTCTGAGAACTTCCACAGCCAATATAGAAATCCATTAAATCTGTATAACAGGTTAATCTCAACTAATAATTACTCATTAATCTTGCTGAAAATACACATTTTCTTCAGCCCATTGCCAAGTCACAAGCCTGAGAAAAAAGTGAAGTATTTAATCTGTTTTGTAAAGTTTGTTAATGACAAATTCTGGCTGACAGATTGAAAAATTAGGTCCACTGTGTTGGGGTGCATTCAGTTTAAAAAAGTGATTAACTATATGCCAAGCTGTCAAAGAAATTTTGCATGAAAAAAGAGAAGTTGTTAACATTATGTCTGTGCCCAATGATTTCATAGTGTCCGTTTTAAATATACGTGGAAAAAAATAAATCAGAAGCATACAGCCATTTTCAAAAAGTGGAGTTTTGAAACTATCAAAGAGAGGCCTGAAACAGCTTTTTTACTCCCTCATACCCTCCCCCAATTTCCCCCCCTGTATTTTTGACTTTAAAAACGTTTTTATTTTCCCTCTAAAATTTTAGTTATATCTGCTTGCTAACTGAATTGAATGCAGATTTTGGCTTTCTTGAAGAGCTCCTCCTCATTCTTGCCCTCCCATCAAACCACAGCTGCATCCTGAGAGACTCTGTTTTCCAGTGCAGCCGAATTCGCTGACACAGGTAGGCCATAGCCTAGGATGATTTAGAGGTCCCACACTTGCTAAATAATTCTACCTATTTTATGGCTATTTGCTTAATATCCCATTTCTGCAGAGTTGGTGAAGTGTCTGACAAAAGGTCAAATTGATTGCGCAGCTTCTCTCTGTTGAACTTAACTTCTGCTGCTTCCTGGTGCTGCTCTCAGTATATCTTCACTTCTGATTGATTTTCTTAATTCAAAAATTGACGCAAAAAGTCTTTTCTAATGAAAAGCATGTTTGTCAATATTCTCCACTCCCTCTTTGGATTTCTGTTACGTTTCTATTTTGATTAATAGCTCCTGACCTGCTTATATTCTCGTTTGCTTGAAAACCCAAATCTTTGTTCTCCATACAAAATATCACATTTGCTCTCATCTTCTATATCACACCATGCTCTTTGGTGAAAGGCATAATTTCATTTTCAAGATCTTTTTGGGAGCAGATAGCAGCCTGATGTTACCAGACCAGTAGAGTATTTTTATATGCAGAAAGAGGAGAAAAATAACCTGTTGTGAGCAGCAAGTCTTTATTCCTGGTCAGAGATGAATTCCCAGATAAAAGGATATATTTCTTCTTTGCCTTGTGACACAAAGTCAGACTTAAAAAGGCTTCTATTTGTTCAAAGTGACTCGGAGGCTGAAGAAGTGACACTATGTAAGACTGTATATGACACACAACACTGCTGTGTGCTTGTTCTGCGGATTCAAAGTACCCCTTTGGTTCTTGAACTCTTTTTAGTTTGATAGAAAACCCATCATAATGTTTGACTATTACAAAGCTTCAGCATCACAGATGTTGAACTTTACCTGACGTTTGTATACATCATACAAGATGTAGCAAATGAAATTGGGTTACAGACATTGTTTTGTGTTGTGGTGATGAATTATTTCTGTCACCGACCACCACACCAGCAATGGAGTACACAGCTGTAATAACACGTTTTCACATTCCATTTATTAGTTCTGGTATTGATTTAATGTTTTTCTGATATACCATTTTCTCCCTTGGACTTATTTTGCTATTAAATAGAACAACTTTGAGGTTTCCTTTATTCAAAGAATAATTTGTAACTAAAAAATGCTATATTTGAGGGGAAAATAGTGCACATTTCCCAGTCCTTCAAGATTTTATACAACTGAGCATATCCTCTCATGAATTTGGTTTTCCATGGTTCCATATTGCCAGTGTGACAGGTAAATTGTTGAGGTGAGACATAATATGAATGCCCTTGTGACAGAAGCACCTGCCTTCCTTTTATTTCTCACTGTTGTGCAAAATACTGGTCTCCTAGAACAGCAGATCTAACAACGGGGTTTCCTCTGCTAATGTTAGAAGATCATTCCTCACATGGGTAGCATGCACCCCTTCTTCATCAGTTCTTCAGGGTAATATTGCTAGTTAGGAAAAAAAGGTCTTTCACTGCCTATGATGTGATGTTTCTTTTTCTGTTCCTCTAATATTTTGAGCTAGCGTTATGTGTCAGAAGGATGTGAAGTGAGACTTTGAACCCTGAATCAGCATGGATGATCAGGAAATCTTTACTAGCAACTTTTTGATGTGAAAGGGAAGTGAGTTGGTAGTATTCCTTCTTATCCTAATGCATCATATTCAGCATTGCTGGGCATCTAGTGGATTTTTCTGATGCAGTGAACAGGCAACTGATTTATTCTGCAAGACTTAACCAGAAGTAAGTGCACTGATTTTCTTCTGGTTTAACTATAGCAGTTCAAGATGAAATATTGTTTACAAAGACTGCAAACTAGTCTCATTTGTGCTTATAGCAATACAGCAATAAATGCACATAGATTGTAGAAATAGAATATTCCTTGGGGGGGGGGGGGGAATTCTCCAATTACTCTTATTTTCACTGCATAGCTCAACAGTCAAGATTTGAAAACAAGAGGGAAACAAATTTCCCTATTGTCATGGCTTTTGTGGCCCCTTTTCATGCTTGCATTAAAGCTTTTAAATAGTATAGAGTGCTAAATAGTATAGAATAGCACTGAGCATTGCGCTTTGCCTATGCGAGGCAGGTGGTACGGGTTTCTTGAGATTAAGTTTATCTATCAGGCTCCGTAGTTCTGATGGTGACTAAATCAACAGAAAAAAATAGGCAGATTACACTGTTTGGAATAGCCTACTTCTTTTTTGCCCTTTTTTTACCCATCCCACCTCTCTTTAATACAGTGCTCAGAGCAGCTTTCTGTAAGAGGGCTCTGCACAGACCAAGTGACGTTGCAGACATCCATGTTCTCTCCGTGAATCTGGGATTATCTTCAGCGTGCCTGTTTAGGTACAGTTTCCACTGACATTAGCAGAGTTTATCCAAGATGGATTCGTTTCTATTTTTAGTTAGCATTTATAGAAGGATGAGAAGGTGGGTGCATGAATAGTTCCTTTTGGATGGGGACAAACGAGAGCAGGAGTCATAAAAGAGTAATTCTAACTTCAGATAGGAAAGGAAAATAGGAGATACAAGTCCCCAAGGCTGGGGGGGACAAAATATAGTCCCATTTACTTTCTATTAATACTTCAAAATATGGACAGCAGCAGAAATAACTACTCTGTACAATCTAAAAATCATGGGTAGTCAGAAATTAGGTGGCAGCCAAGTCAATTACCAAGAATAAAGCTGAAATTGTGTGTGTGATATGAAGCGATTCTAGCATCTATGCATTTACCAGTCTACCCATAGCTGTCATTGTTGGACACCTGCAGGTTTCATTGTGGCAGGTGCTTGCCATTTCCACTACGTATAACCCTCCTTTAAGGCTTGCTGGTCATTTCCATCAGTATGAGAGGTATTTATGAACCCTCTGAAAGGGACTGCTTGTCAGTCTGGGAATTATAAAACATATTGCCTCCAGATTACCAATTCTGAAAATGAAGCTGGCTGAAGGTAGCAGAGGAGGTGTTTTCATGTTGCAAATGGACACGTTTGTATACCTATCTCATAGCAAAATTGTAAGATGTTTCATACTGCTTTTAAAACAGTCAGCACAAAAAAGAAACAGAAAAGAATTCTCAGATACCACAAGCACAGGCTCCACAGTAGGAAAATGGCTGAAAGGAGAAAAGCTGTTATGTGGATAAATGTAAATTTTGGCAAAAGGCAAAATCCTTTTTCTTTTTTCAGAATTCACCTGTATTCTTGATGTTTGACTTTATCATGCTGCCGCAGCAGATCACACTTCCAGATTTGATTGTTGTGAAGGATAACCTTACTTCTAAAACAGAAAACATGACATACAATTAGTTAAGCTGTGTAGCTATCAGAAATCTGGTAACAAACTTCCAGTGAACTTTTACAATTGCTAACCTTCCTTTTCAAAAATTTTCTGAACAACGTATCCAGAAAATCGTTTTGTAACTTGGAGAAACCACCACTAACCCAATTAGTTGGGATTTAAGTACAGTACTTCTATAAGCGTTAGCTCTCCATGGTAATTCTAGTTGACCTAAATCTCTTCCTACTGGAATCGGAGTGAGTTTCACTTCTGGTTTCCAGGAAGTCATGGAAGAGCCCAACCCTTCTCAAATTGCTTTTTTTCCTGCTGCCTGACTTAAAAGTGGCTCATATTCTGCAAAATTCTTGCTGGGTGTTGAAAAACTTTCAGGAATATTTGCAAAGCTGATACAAAATGGTAGGAAATGTCTTGGTAGCTCTTTTAACAAAGTTGGTTAGCAAATCTTCAAGTGCTTAGGCATGTTCTCTTCTTTCTTAATGTTACTGAATTGGTTATTCCCACAGACAGTGAAACAGAATAAGTCTCTGTGGCCTGTAATATTTTTTTTAAAAGAATTCTGCTATTCATTAGTGTTGCAGAACATAAAGAGCAAAAGTTGGTGGAAGTACGTGCTATATACTACTGTCTATTCAGACCCCAAGAAAGGCTTTCTTCATTTATTATGCAAGAACAAAATTCCCTCTTTACACTATTTGCCTGAGCTGAGTATGTCGTGGAAGAGAAATTGTAGGGATCTGCAGAGCCAGCATGCACAGTATCACACAAAACCCTTACTTGTTCTTAGAGTGGTCTTCCCCATGGGGTTACCAAATCAGGAGAGAAACGTGAGTAAAACACAGTAAGAGATTGTGAGACAAGCCTGAGCTTCTGAAAAACATCTGATGTTTTGCAGTACTTGCAGTGCTATTTCATGGTAACTTTAATGTCACAAACCAGAAAATGTTAGTAGAGAAAAGGGAGAGATCATGGCGTAATCTTTGTCCACAAATGCATAGATTGTCAAGCAGAGGAACAGCTAAATGTGCCCTAGAAAGGGTTTGATAGGGAGGGAAAAAAAAAACCAACAAAACACAACCCAGTATAGAAACCACTACAACTTAATCCAGTAAATATTTGTGTGACTTTAAATGAAATAATCTTATTTCTGCTTTGTACAGCAGTTTATTCTGTGCGTGCATCCTGTTGGCTCACTAGACAACTAGACAAGGAGAGCACAAGCTAACCCTTAACTCTGGCCTTAGTATGGCTGCCTTGAAATGTTTACAGATTTATTTCTTCTGAAAAACATAGATTTGAATATTGATGTTTTTAATTCAAATTATAAAGAATCCACCTAGCCGCTACACTCTTGATGTTTGGAGATGTTTTAAATGATCCTTGAAGAACCAGTGTCAGAAGGATGGGAATGTGCAGTTGTGTAGATGAAAGTGAGGTTGTGGGTGTTAGCATAAAAACACTGAATTGCGGTTCAGAGAGAACCTCTCGTGCTTGGAAAGCAATGGAAAAATCCTGCACCTAACCTTCTTTCTCAGTATACCAATTTAAAGGCAGTTTTCCTTCAGTAAGTATTACTGGAAAGCCTAAAATACACTATAGGATTTCCTTCTACTTCTCCCTGTCCAAACTCTCAAAGTTTGCACAGCTTCAGCATACAATAAGTCAAACATCAACAGAACACTTAAGGATTTGATCAATTTTAAGTGTACAGGAATTTTTGTGATTCACAAAAAGTACATATTCTAACAACAGGAAGGGTATATGGGTTTGGAATGAAAGTAGTTTTCTTCCACTTACATCGATCAGTTTTATGAGATAGGATCCCTTTATATAAAAATAGCATGTCAAATTATTGAATAACTCTTCTATGAATATGTGGCAATCCATTTTAATACCAATCATTGATCTTGGCAATGAGAGTGAAATCCCTTTGAATTTTATTGTTAGGTTAAATTTCTCTATTAAATATACTGCAAAATTGCGTGTGTGTTGTGCACTGCTGCAATAGATGCAATCCCTATATAGTACCTGTTTCTTATTTTTTCAGCAGAGCTTTCCTGAGACGGTGATGCACGTTAGCACATTGAAATGAAACAGGATGGCCATTCACAGTATTTCAGTGAAAGAGAACGTGCTCAGATTGCTGTGTAATTAATTACCCCTTGGAGATATTATTTCATGTGGAGTAGATTTTCTTCTATTAAATTGCCATTTATTTGTGACCTTTAATTTATCATGAACAGTCTTCTTTCTAGATCCTAGGCAGCAATAGAGAACAACAATAAATTGTTGCATTGCTCTCCTTAAATGACGCTTACAGCTTGGCAGAGCTACAAGGAAGCTAGTAAGTTTGCCATTCAGGAGCTAAAATAAAGGGCTTTACAATGTAATTTTCCATCCTTTGCCCCCAGCAAAATTTTACCTCCTTGAAATTTTAGAAATAGTTAACCGTTGGATTTTCCCCTTCCAAAAGTTTCTGGGAGAAGTAGCCGATTGTGTCCTCTTTTTTATTATTATTGCATTGGCCTCAACAGGTGTTTAAAAGAAGTTTCTAATGCTAAACCTCTGAACCTGCTTAGCTACTTTCTGTTTCTTCCCTGTGGCCCCTTTTGGGAGGAAGCTGAGAGCAACCCCTGTGCTCGCGTCTGTCCCAGAGAGGGGGGGTGAACCCAGGGAAGGCTGCTAGAAGCCGAGTCAGCGTTTGTTTTTTTTTTCCCTTCAGACCCTGAAATGTCACTTCCTCAGTGCGTCCTGTAAAATCAAGCAAAACTGACCTCAGCTTCACTGTGACATTTCGAGAGAAGACTACTGAAATGAGCACTGCAATTTTATGACTCCCAATCAGTAACGGTAAATATTAATGATAGGGGATGTTAGGTACGTGGTCAGTGTGGTTCAGACAAGGGGGGCGGCTCTTTGTAAGTAGAAAGGAGCCGTTTCTTTAAGTTCTGGATTGACTACGGAATTTAAAAAAAGGCTAAAAGGCAAGCCTCTAGTCCAGTCCTTCAGCCTTTTACCTAAATGTCAGCAGCAAATAATGAAGGCTGTGTGCTGTGACTTTTTTTTTTTTTAATTAAAATGGGTATAATAATCACATTCAGTTTCATTAAAAACATCGGGAAGGGAAGGGCTCATTTTGGAGTCTAAGCTGATGCGGTTTATTCACATGAAGCGTTTGAATATGAAGCTCATATTTCTGTGAAAGAAAGGGAAGGCTGTTTTTCCTGACAGGATCAAACAGTTGTTTTCCTCTAGGGTTGAGACCACACCGGTGTTGGCCAACTGAAATGGGCAGGCTGGCTAAGGCACTTCAGCAAGAAATCCTCAGAAGCAAGTTAAGTCTTTTTGACTTCCGCAGCATAATTGAATGACTTTCGCACTGCGCCGAAGAACGACAGTCATCTTTTACAGGCGTAATTACGCCTGCAGGGGTCTTGCGTGGGGCTGTAGGAATTTGTCATGAACCTTGCTTGTGCCTGACTTCCACCTTCGGCGTCTGGATCCTTGGCCGCTGGCCCCTCAGGCTTCGGGGCGCGCGAGGAGCCTTGCGGCGGTCAGCGGGGGTGATGCTGTGCGCGAAGCTGGTGCTCGTAACGTGCGCTGGAGCCCCCGTGCCGGAGGCCAGGCCAGGCCTTCAGCCTTCAGCTTTTGGCCTTGCCGTTTATCGCTGTACGCGCTTCTAAAAATTGGAGCCTAAGTTTTATTTTCTCGATGCCTGCGTATTTAAGGCCGGAGTTGCATAGCTTCAGGTCATAGAATCTGCGAAGCAAAAGTTTAAAAGAAAAATAAAAAAGCTGTGCCCCAAAATGCAGGGCTTTGTATTAGAAGAGACTGGTAAGCTGAAGAACGTGGGTTATAATGAATTCAGTGTGAAGTTATGCTATGCTGAGGTTCTATAGCAGCGTATCGACTTCTGCTCCCGACTGGAAAACCTAAATGAAAATGCATATGTATGAAGATTGATCGGCACGCTGGAAGAGGGAGGAAAAAAAAAAAAAAAAAAGCTGTAAATTTATGGCGGGGCCGCGGGCAGGGGCCGGCGGCGTCTGCTGCGCTCTCCGCTTCTGCCGACCGGGCTGCATTCGCGTTGCCGTTGCTGCTTCTGCCGGAAGGGCCGCGGGTCCCGGCCCCGCCATCCCGGCCGCCGGGGGCGGGGGGCGCGCGGGCAGCGCGCGGGGCGGCGCGGGGGCGGCGGGTGGGCAGGGCCGGCGGCGGCGAGGGGCTGCCGGAACGAGGGCGACGGGGGCTCGGCCCGCCGTTGCCATGGAGACCTTTGTGCCCGCCGGAGCGCGCCTCCCCCCGCCCGGCCGGGCCCGCGCTGCCCGCTGGGCCGGCGGCAGCTGCCCGCGGCCCGGCCTCGCCTCCCGCCCGCCCGCCGCGGAGCGCCTCGGAAAGGCAGGAAAGCAGCGACGGGGCCGGGGTGTTTTGTTGTCGTCGTCGTCGTCTTTCCCAGCGTTCGGCATGGCCGGCGGCGCTCGCCGGCTGTTCCCAAGTTTCTTTTTGTAAGTGGGAAAAGGGGGGCGGAATCAAAAATGAGGAGAGCTGCTTGAGCTGCTGCGCCGGAGAGGAGGGAAGCTGGGCTCAGCTCTGCGGAGGCTCCCCAGAGCGAGCGCTGAAGTGATTAAGGAGATTTAATTTACAAGCGGGCGACAAAGGTAAAGAGTTAAAGATGAAGCACTTGTTCTGGGGCTGCTTCGTCGTTCGCTTGTTTGAGGTGAAATGAGAGATTTCGTGGGAAGGGATGCAGCTTGCTCTAAACGTCACTTCTGAATGGCTTAGAAATGTTTTTGGACCTCAAAATGCTTTAAATCTGGTTACACAAGGGCATATAGGTACCATAATTGCTAGATTTTAAAGTCCACATGAAGTGCTGTCGAACATGTGGCTGGTAGGTTTTGGTCGGGTTTTTTTCCTTTTTTTTTTAGAAACGGGGTTCTTGGCTCAAAAAAAAAAAAAAAAAAAAAAGAAATGGGTACTTTAAAGTCTATTCAAGGCAAGAAAGCAAGTGTTACTCTTTAGTGGAAGTGTCTTGTTTCCCCAGAACGCTTCATGTCCTTCTTCAGCAACACTTTGACCGTGGTTATGTCTTGTTTCAACTTGTCTAAAGCAAAGATTTAAGAAAAATCAGTAATTCTACTGAGATAAAATAATTTAACAGGCTGATCTTTCTTGTGCAAAAATGTATTTTTGTGGATGTGTGCTTTGAGCTTACAGACCTGTTGCTTTGTACTTTTACCCTAGGAAATATTCTCAATAAATACTACATACTCAACTGTAGTGATATCTTTTTTTCAGATTATAGTCTTAAATAAGTGAGAATGGGATTTGCATCTCTTATAATTCTGTTTAACCTTTAACTCTTTAGTAAGATTTTCAGGTAGATTTTTTTGTGTAGATGGGTCAGCTAATTTGAAATTCATTACAGAAGATGAGTGAAAATAACGCATGGTTATGACCTCCTAGCTTCATCTGGTGCTGCTCAAGTCCCAGGGAAATGTGACTGACTGTTCAAGGGATTAAATAAATGAATTTCATGTGAAAGTCAGTTATGTGAAAAAGTCCCAACAGCCTTTCCTGACACAGATCTGTATACTTGTTAAGGTAACAGTTTATTTACTTGTTTGGTCTTTTGGCTGAATTCAAGTGAAATATCTAAAATGTAAAAACAATCAAAACCCCAGCTGTGTCTAGTACTTCCTCAAAAAAAAAAAAAACAAACAAACAAATTGTGTTTAGAGCACATTGGTTGTACATATTACTCCTGACTCAAGACACTGCAGGAATATGTTATTGTGGAGTAATACTGTTTACTAGGCAATTGCGTTTGTCAGATTAAATGAATGAACATGTACCCTTGCAGAGTCCATAATGAATAAAATGTATGACTTTGTGGGAATTCTCTTCTGATATAACCATAACTGTTAGTTTTTATTAGTTAATATTGGAAACAAAAGATTTGCTAGATCAAACTAGGTTAACTGCTCAATCTTAAGCTAAGGGCTGCTTTGTTTGGTTGTGTTGTTTTTTGTTTGTTCTTTTTTTTTTTAATGTGTATTCCAGAGTATTCAGCATGAAAAAAAATTTACTTCAGATGTTCCGAGCTTTAATAGACCAATAAAACTACTTTAATTACTTCAAGGTCAGGAACTAATTTTATTTTAAAACAAATGGTTTAGTAAAACTAATTCAATGTTTGGCTGGTGCTCAGTAGTTTAAATGCTTTGTGTGATTGATCCAGGCTTGTTCCTAGTTGATCCAACTCGTCATTTTAACTAGTTTGTACCACTAGACTGCTTTTAATAAGACTGCTTAACTTGATATGCGGTACTTTTGAGTTGACTGTGGTGTCTTAAAGCATGCTCGTTACTGTGGATTCTTTCAATAGCTTTCTAATTGCATACAATTTAATTTTAGTGGCTTCTGAAGTCAAGTGTCCGGAAACTTGTCACCATCCTCTTCTCCCCTCTAAGATGCGCTGCGTAAAGACCCTAGTTAGTCTTGGCTGTGGGAAGAACATTAAAGTGACTCAGAAACAGTTGTGAAGGAACTCGTGAAGCCCCTGGAGACTGAGCAGTACCTGAAATTGTTTTAGCTGTTAATTCCAGTCTCCTTTTCTAAATTCCTCTGAGTCAGGTGTAGAAATAAAAATTCAGTGAAGTCCCTAATAGAGTGTGCTCTCGGTGGAACCTCCTGCGGCTGATAAATATTTCAAGAAGCTGAAAGTTAGTGATACACTTTAAGTGCACTGCTAAGCTGGGATACTTCATGGTCCTTTGCATACACATTTGCATTATTCATTTGTGCTGTGCAGGTAGATAATGGGCCAAATCTATCTTCGGTATTACTCCACTGATTTCTGAGTAACTGAACTAATTCAACCATACGTGTACATCTTGATTTTTGGAAGTTCAAGGCAAAGCTGGAATTACTTCAGTGATTTTATTATATAGGTAATAGTTGTTTGTGTACTAACTAATGATGTTCAGTAGCTTACGCATTCTTTCATTAAAATAATTGTAAGCAGAGGTATAATTTATTTTTTCTTCTCCTTTTTCTGAAAAAAAGTGTTCAGTCTTCTAGTTGCTGAATCGTAAAGTGACTGACAGATTAGATAAACCAGCTTTCTGTCGTTGGTAAAAATTCATCCTAATAACCTACTAAAGTAGGAGGTCTTGACACACTTTTTTTGTAGCATGATACTTAAAGTAGAAACTCTCTGTCCGTGTTTTAAGCAGCCTTCCATACGATGGGTCCGTGATACTAACAAGTGCTACATTTGTGTGTGTGCACATACACGTATGTATACAAACTGTACATATATCTGTACTTCAGATATACTAGGGACTTGCTTTAACCCATGAGGAGAGGCAGAGGTAACAGAAAATGGTAAGCCCTGATCTAACAGCACGCATCAGACTTAAAATGCTGCCAATGGGCAGGCCGTTCGGATGGCAGAGTATATAATACATTTGATGGAAGCTACTATCCCTACATTTAAATCTGATATGTAAAAGCAGTTATTGGGTTTTTTGGGGGGGGGGGTGGTGGTGTTCTTGATTTTATTTATTTATTTTAGTAGAGATTGATGTTATAAGAAATGATTGGGATAATTTTAATGAGAAATTTAAAATACTTCTTTTTGAGATCTAAAGAGATCCTTTCAGAAAACTCTTAGCATGGTGTTCACACTGTTACAAATAGTTTCTGCCAGAGGTCAAGACCTTTGTTTGACATTCTCAGAATGGTAATTCCATTAATTGGCTTTTGAAAAAGCAAACATGACAATTAAAGCAGGAACTTCGTCCTCCCAGCCGTGAACACATGCAACGCATCTTTGTCAATCTCGGGTGCTACAAAACTGTGCAGTTTCAAGGATCTGGAAGAAAAAGTAATTGGAAACACAACTACATGTCAGTTGAAGTAAGGCTCTCCTTAACACACCCTGTGTCTAACGCTTTCTAATGAAGTGTGTATGGCTGAGTTATTCAGCAAAGGCCCTTGATTTTGTGGCAGTGTGGTGGAGCAAATCAGAACTTGGGAACTGATAAGAAACATGCCTATACATTTAGTATATTACCTGGGAATTATCACAGTTGTGTATAATTTGTATTTAGACCAGTTCTAAAAGTTTTATTCTCAGTGGACTGGAACATAGTGAAGGCAAGTAACCTTCATAGCTTTAGAAGTTGTCAGAGAAGCTAAGAGTTGGGACGCTTCTGCCTTCTGTGCTAGGAAAGGCTGTAAATGTCTATTGAGACTGCAGTAAGCATTCATTGACAGTCTCTGCTAAAACTATAGGCAGAGAGGTAGTATCCATTTGAACTGTTGAGTTATAACATTAAATCATTTGATGATCAACAGGCAGTCAGAGAGATGTCATCATGTTGTTTTTTTTTTCTAGTTGTGGCCTCAGTTTTCCTGGCAGTGATGAATACTGATAATTTTTGTTTAAAGGAAAACCTGCATTCTTCTCAATAATGTTATCACTGAGCAGGTGTGCACCATGTATTGATAAAGAAATTAATCATATTTTGGTTAAGAAATTAGTACTGATTATTACCATTCTCTTAGGGTTGTGTAAGTATTGTGTAAGGATATCTACATCTGGAGTGGTAGCAGATAGTTCATGTGGAAACTGAGGGCAGGTGCCTGTGCTTTCTAGTACATACAGGCTCTCATTCTGGCATATGCATGGGGCTATTCCAGCTGGAACATGTACCCATTCCTTGTTAGACTTGCATGAACAGTGGCTTGAAGATGATGTTGGCTGCCATGGTGAGTAAAAAGTAGATTGCTTGTCCAGCCTGCAGGATGGCCCAGCAGACTGTATAGGAAATAACAGCATCTTCATTACGGCCTTGCTTGTGCAGTTGCTCATTGCTATTTTGTGAAACCACTACACAGTTGGAATTGGTAGTAAATCTGAAGTCTAACATGGCTGAGTTAGCCTCTGCCGCTTGACTTTTCACTTTTTTTTTTTTTTTTTTCTTGAGTGAATTTATTGGTAACTTTATTTCAACAGTAACAGGCAGTTCTAGTTTGATTTCTTACGTGAGCTGATTTGGTCCAGTACTGAGTTTGCTTTTCTGTGTTTCCAGTTCTTTCAACTTTTCTGAAGTGCCGGAGTTTATGAATGTGCAAAAGGGACATGCCAAAACCTGATACAAATTCTCTTGCATAGACGATTAAGATTAATCCATCATCAATAATATCGGAGGGGTGCTGTTGACTAAAATGTAGATAACAACATAAAAGTGAAGAGGTGATATTACACACTTGTAGTTTTTTGCTGTTATTTTAATGGCTTATCTTCAGAAGGGTCAATGTTTTATCACTGGGCCCAGTCTAGCATGAACCTTATAATACTTTTATCTTTTAGACTGTCGAAGCTGTTAGTTCTCACAAGCTGGCCTTTAAGCAATAGAAAAGTCAGCCTGTTGCTAGAAACCTGTAACTTAGAACACCTCAAAAATTCTTCTTCTGCAAGAGATGACTAATTGTCAATGAATAAAGACAAAGAATTAAAATAAAAAGATCTGTTAGCAGAGATTTTAAACAAACAAACAAAAAAACCCAACAAAAGCCCAACAAACACTTTGGCAATTCTTTCTTCTTTTTTTTCTTTTCTTCAAGGTTGCAATGTTATGTGTCTGCCCTGCCCTGATTTCAGATTAGATTTCTTTTGGCTCCACAGCTGACTCTTCCCAACTGGCTTTGGGTGTGCTGAAAATTTAATGGCCAAATTTCAGATTGAGAGTCAAGCATAGAATGGCTCAATGTCAGCTTTCTTTGAGGAGCAAGTTCTCATCTTTGTGTTTGGGCTGTGCTCCTTTTCTCCAGCTCACTCTGCTCAGTGGCTCAGTTATTTTTCATTGTCTGCCGTTCCCTGACATTTGAAGCCATTATCTGTGTGCAGCCCTATACTTCTAGGTGATGACTCTTTTATTTTACTCTAGTATTTTCTTTTTTTCCTAATGAAATCAATGATATGCAGTAAAAACCGGAACAAGTTCTCAGATGGTTTAAAATAAGGTATCGAGATCTACTGAAATTGGTGGAGCTTGGCTGACTTAGGGGAGGTAAGTCTGTGTTGGGCTGCTTTATGGTACCCTTGTAGTTGTGGAAGAGACTTACCTGAGCTTCCAGAATTCACAGGTTTTGTTGTGCTTTTGCTGAAACTAGGTTACACGACTGCTTTAAGGAACTTCAGACATAGTAAACTAAATCACATATTGGCATATCCTGTGGAGGAGGTGAAACGTCAGCAGCTTTATCTACGTAAGTTGCGTTTGAATTCATTTACTCAGAATGATGTGATTAAAAGAGGAAAAAAAAAATATATATATATAAACTGTGAAAGCCCTTGGGCTTTCATAAATAATTTTACGGCATCCTGACCGTATTTGTTCCCTTCTAAACGGTCATAAGGTTAGACTTTGCACTGGAAAGGCATGTGCTTGACATTCATAAAGCTTCAATCACTGAAATATTTTTGGTTTAATTTTTACCAAGCAGAGATGCCTAAAAAGTGATTTCCAGTAAATGATATGATGGTGCTAGGATTAGTTGAATAGCTTGCTTTCCCCAAACTATTAATTGAACAAACATATAGAAAAGAATTTAGAGCAGTTTTATTTTAATATAATTGTTCTCATACAGGATTAATATTACAGATCAGTAAGGAGTGACCCCTGCATTAATCATACTTCCTTCTTCATAATTTCTTCTGCCTCAGATCACTTTAAGCCTATGTGCTCTGGTGCAGCAGTGCTGTATAATTTTCATCAGAAATAACAGAGGTTCTGTAAGAGAGACTATGTATTCACTACCAAAGTATGAAGGGGGAAACAACATAGAAATTTTCAAAAGGTGCTGGGGGTACATTTTTCATTTGGACATCTAGCTCAGATATCAGTCCTTCCAACCAAAGGAAAAGGCTGTTCTTATTTTAACAGAATGGTAAAAATATGTAGACAGTCTTAAGCAAAGATGAAATCAGGAGGGGTTACAGATCCATCACATGTTGAGTGAGACCCAAAGCACCTTTCCAGTGTCCTTGTATGCATCTCAATAGTAGGTTCCACTGAAATGGAATGGGTCAACAGATTGGGGAAAAGTTAACCTTTTTCCTCTGGACTATGGCTATACACTATCTATCTGGAGGATTACCTGAAAACATTCCTTAAAAGTTACAGGATTTCCTTTCATGGATAAGCTCTTGTGATCACACCTTCCTGAAACTTGTATCTTTAGGCTGTCTTCTTTAGCCTATCGTGGCAGGAGGTTTTTTTAAATTTGTCAGTTTATTCATGTGTCAGTGATGACTTGCATACAAACACAATAGCATTGCTTTAGAGCACATGCGTTACACGTGTGAATTTCTCTCTTTGCGGAAGATGCCACCTGTACTAATATTCTGGAAACATCAATAGTCTACTAAGTATATGAATTTATATTTAAACCCTTGCCATCTGGAAAGACACAAGGCATCTTAGCCTTGTGAATGTGCTTGGTGATACGCTTGGTGACGTTTGAGAAAAACAGGGGGTATAACTTTGGCTATGGCTCCTATGTCATCCATTTCCCTGCAGGTGCATGCATTAAGACACAAATGGTAGTGTTTCATAGGATAAGATGCTTAGTGTTTTAAATAGTAGCAAAATTCTGCATACTTTGGACTGTAAGCCATTGCTACTGTATGTAGACAAGCAAGTTACAAAGCAGCCACCCATCACTTGGGAGTGCTCGCAACAGCAGAGGACAGCAGTGGTCAGCTTACAGTGCAACCCCCGGCCATTTCTGTTCCTACCTGGATGTTCAGGTACCAGGCTAGTAAGTTTGTTTGTACAGTGCAGCATCTGGGCTAAAAAAAATTGACATCCCTGACTTGAGTTTGCACTTAGACACTTCTCTGGAAAGTACAAATCCAGAAGCAACTTGACAAGTTTGGTTAGTCTGCGAAGCAGCCAGCGTTTCTGAGAGCCAGGTAAGATTACCTTGCAGGCTAGATCTAGTCCTTGGAGTGCTGACTGGCTGCCTCCAGCACAGCATATATAAGTTATGGGTCAGTGAAAGCATATTAAGGATACCAGGAGGGCATGCTGAAGAGGATGCTGTACAAATTTTTCCATTTATTTTCAAGCAGTTTGGGTGTATGCAGCCCATAGTTTCGATTCAAAAATACAGGACTGACAAGGAAACAGTCGGTCATTATCATAATGCATAACAAATGACAGCAAGTCGAGTAAGGGATATGTGTCCAATATACCATGCAGGCACGAACCTATCCTTAGGGCAGCTGTCAAAATCATATTGGGTTGTTCAAGTGTTCTCATATTTCAAGTGTTTCCATGGTTGATCAGACCATTGCAGAAGTTTCAGGCAGTTGGGAGGGTGTCCGTTCTGGCAGGCTGCAGCGTGGCCTTACTTCCATTACGTCTCCTGACTCTCAGAGTTGTCTTCTGTGGCTTATGCAACTTTCAGAAACTTAACATTTTCTTTGACATTACTGTTGCTTTGTTTTTTTTACTAGGAATAAAGCTTGTTGTATTGGGAGTAACCAAGTGTGGCAATGATTCAGGCAGTGCCGCACCACTTTCTTCTCATAAAATGTTGCTGTGTGTTCACTCCTGCCGTCCTGTCCTCTTGTGGATGAGGCTTGCTGAGTTCTCAAAGGCTGCTCTGACTTCGGGGTGTCATTCTCGTATCTGATATTATGTATTGAATTGTATGGTATGGTTTTCATTAGAAATTGCACGAGCTCATCTAAAAGCAGAAGTTATTTTCTAACTAAATTCTAAGTTCTTTTTTAGTTGTTGAAGTGCTTACAAATTGCACATATGACTGTGATAAATGCAATACTAGAGATAAGTGGACTCATTTGCTCCTAAACAGAAATGCACACACAAATAGTACCTGCATTCACCTGAGTGAGTGAGGCTTTATTTTGTCTGTATATGCAAGCAGATTAAAGTGGTTTTTGAATATTTTTGATTTGTAAACTTTTTTCAAACGAAATGTGATTTTTTTTTTTTTTTTAATTATTATTTCAGATATTATTGAATCCCACTGTTAGTTAGTGGGCTGCTACTGTTTTGAATGCTTGAAATCTCCTATGACATTATTTGACTGTCAGTATGCCTTTACCCTGTTTCTTTCTGTGGTGTGTTCAGAAATCATGGGGCTACTGCATGGCTTCAACTCAGAAAGTTTGGCGGCAATAATCTTAACTGTTTCCTATTCTTACTTTTAGTTCTTTGGCATCAGTGTTATACTGCCTCAAAATGGAAATGAGCTTGGATAAATGTAAAGGAAAGGTGTCCAGACACCGGTTTCTGGAAATAACTTCCTTCTGTTAATAAGTCGTACAATAGGGATGGCTGTGGCATGGCAGCAAGATAGAGCAGACAAAGAAGCTGCCTGGTTGGCTGTGACTTCCAGATAGACTCTGGATATCTGTTTGGACAAACTCTAAAAGGCTTTATGGTTAAACCTTTTGTCCTGGCCCTATTTTTACGCTTCTATGACAGGAAACAGACTGAACCTAAGTTTTAATTAATACTGGCTCTTGAAAAACAGAAATGCTGTCCATAAAATTAGTTGAATTCCAATTTGGACATAAGCACATTCTCCAAGCTCTTAAACAACCTACTTGTGCAAGTGTCTCTCTTCCTTTAAACTTTTATTTGTAATGTTCATGGAATGCTTTAAAAGAATAATTAGCCATTTGGTTATCTGGGGGAGGGGCGGAAATCAGATGCAGATTTGAGACAGTCAGCATAGGGACTTTGCATTTTCTGATTGATTTTTCTGAATGGCAGAGTAGGTTTATTTAAAAATAAACCCATGCTATTCCATCTAAAAATCAGTGTATCTTAGAAGGGAATTTGGAAAAATGAAATCCGTACATTGTGAAGGGATTGAAAGTGTTTCTGGGGATGGGAGCCCAGTCATTATTGTTTGCCAGCACTGTCCTTATTGTGTCAGGACACCCTTCTGTCATGACACAATATTTTTTTATGAATTATGGAATTAATGTTCATTACAATTTTTGTTGTTCACCTCACGCTGATCTCGGTTGAAGTTTTGAAACGCACACCAGTAAGGCACAGTATAACTGTGAAAAACAGTTTGTTTGTTTGTTTGTTTGTTTGTTTGTTTAAATTAGGTTGAAAACTGATTTAAAAAAATCAGTTTGGCCCAGTTTACCAAAACATCTGCAGGATTCACGAACAGCTTGTTGGCTGAGCTCAACAGCAGGAGAAGCTGTAGTCGATCAGTTCTGCCCTCATCAGCAGGTGTAATACCAGTTGATGGAAATTGCAATACATGGTTTCAGGGGACATGTGGATAATGTGTCCAGATGATAGCAACATCAACAAAGTAAAGAAAAAAACATGGGCAGATGTTTGGCTTATTCTGTCTACATGGTTACATGTACTTAAATTCACTCTAATGGAGTTTATCTACTGTCGCATTGTGGCTTGCTCTGTTACAGAGAAGGATTTTTATGGTAGGCTGCTAATCTTGCAAAACAGTCCACCTGTTGCAGTGGCCATATTTTGCAGTGTCTTAGCTGCAGATTTTTTGACCTTTTTTTTTAATCTTTCTTTCCAAATATATTTGAGTGTTAGGTTTGTCTACAGTGGGATGAATGGCTTTGTGGTTTTGACATATAGCAGGTTATTCTTGCAGTGAGACTGGATACTTCAGAGCTTCACAGACAGAAAGAAGATAAATTGCACACTCTTCAAACTTCACCCTTAAAAAACCAATGCCCCTAGGTTTATCTAACTGAATGATTTTTACTTTCAGTTTTGGTTTTCTCCTATGTGTGCCAGAAGTATAGTCAATTCTGAAATTACTGAAATAGAACGTTGACTAAACTTGATCAATAGAATATTAAAATACATCAATAATTATTGAAAATATTTAGTCAGATTGTTAAATTATGAGTCATTGTTCTTCAGGTCCATTTATGTGTAAATGAAAGTGGTGGTGAATCCAGCTGTCCTGTAATCAGAAAGTCCTGTTGTCAGTATGCAGATATGGATAGAGCATCCATGTCTCTTACCTGCTCCCGTTCTCTCTTCATTCCCACTACTAGAACTCTCTAAAATTCTAAATCATCACGGCTTGCAAATTTAGATTCAGTGCTTTGTAAGATTAATTAAAAAATGTATCAAACTGTAATTTTGAAACCCATGTGAGCATTTAAAGAAAAGGGGTTTTATCTGTTACTCATTTAATGCAGCATGAAATTAACGTCTGAATCAAACAGCAAAATTTTAGTAAATAAGGTCCTGCATCTATTATGAGGCCTCACTATTCCATATACATAGTAATATTTTCAAAATGTAATTTTTTTCTTCCTAAGCTGCTTGAAACGTTTCCCCCCGTTTTTCAACAAGGCATTGTGTGTTGATGTTTGTAATTAGATCATTTGCATACAGTGGTTGTCATTAAAAAGTTAGCATTTTCTGTGGTTACAGTGTTATGGTATCTGAGTTATCCAAAGCTTTCCCATTTCTAAATATTGAAAATTATAATTTAGGTCACATAGTTCTCGTCGTGCTAACCATTATTTTCAGTGTTATTTCTCACATGACTGCTTCTCAGGCTTAAGTTTGTTTCACTATAAATAACTTTGTAGTCTCCATTTCAGCAGGATTCTAGCTGTAGAGTATTTTTTTAGGTAAAACATAGTTGCAAGTTATTTGCCTGAAGTCCTGTATCCAGAGCTGTGTGTACTGGGTTGCTACGGAGATACCTGTCATCCTCTCTTCCCGAGAAACCGACAGATGAGCGCGGTACCAAACATGCTCAAAGTAGTGGTGTGCAAAAACTGTCTGTAAACTCACTAGCAGATACAAAGCCTCTTTCACTGGATTGAGAGGTGTGCTCTGTAAATTCAGGAAAGGAAACTAAAATCCTAAAAAAAATTGGTATTCACTTCAGCGCACCTCCAGGAGGTTATGCTCCCCTCTGTCCAGCCCTGACAATAACCGAGCTGCCAAACTTCGTAACAGAATTAGAGTTGGTTTTCCAGACTCCCTCTTGGCTGTAGAGACTGTACCGTATGCTTATGGTAGTACTGAATCTGAAAAAGCTCCCTACTCCTCTCCTGTGTCGAACATGAACTGGAAGAACAAAAGATAGAAACTGTTTGCAGTGTCGAAATACGAAGCTACTTAAAGGGAAAGGAGCTGATTTATAAGCATTAAATTTTCAAAATCCTTCTCTCTATACGATATTACACTGTTGTGGAGGGGTTTGCTCTTCCAAAAAAAGATGTGGAAAGTGGTTAGAGACACTTTATATTCTGATGATGCTGTTAAAGACATCCCAAACATTGTTGCAAGGTCTCTGCCCACTTTTCATGAATGTATTCAGGGGAGGGAATGCTGTATTTCTTTTTCTCTGTCTCTCTCTTTCTGACTTTGCTCCACAGTGGACATGAGCCAGAGAAATGTCTCTCTCGGTCAATGCAGTCTCTTGTTTGAGGAAATGAAGTAGCGTAGGGTGACTACAGTCGGTGCATCCCATTAAATTATTTCTTTCATTCTAATTCCAGTGGCTTTGCTTTTGGAAATGATACACATTTTGCCAGCCACGTAACATGAAATATCAGTCTTTACCAAGTAGAAATCAAGGTTTAGGAATGGGAAAGTAACACAATAAGAAAGCTTCAGCAGAGGTGAAATTTGGCTTAAAATCCTGACTTTGGTACACTAAATATGTATTCTCTTTTTTAAGCCAAAGAGGAAATTACTTTATAAATTTCCCACACTTGCTAAGTAATCTGTTTGATGTCATGTTTTGCTTGTCAGGTAGTTGGATAATCTAAAATACGCAAGGAACAGACAACAGAACAGGCCCAGAAAATTAAGTAGTCTTTCTTCTGTTCTTACAGTTTAGCATTGCAAATGTTGCTGGTACTTGAGTATTCCAGGCTGCTGAGACTCCCCTCGAAAGGGTCTGAATCAAAGGAGCCAGGCTTATTCAGCAAAGAGGCTTCTCAGGACTATATCCAATGTAGCTTCTCAGGTGGAGTAGGGAAAGTTAGTGTTTTGCATGGGGCAGGCTATTATTGAAATTGGAGAGTGTCCATGAACAGAGAGGAATGAACCTTGCAAGATAAGATGGACCATCCATGATCAACTCAGAAAATAAAATAATATCCTCCCATATAACTTTTCACATAATTGGACATCCCATCCATTCCTAGCCCTCAGGCACACAAGGAAAAAGTTATACCTCTCACGCTGGTCAGAATGGGAAAACTCATAGAAATTCTGTCTTTTACTGCAGAAGGTGTTCTGGGAGGGAGAGTAATTTTAATGGCGCAGAAATTTACCTAGTACTGTGTGGATGGCAACTGTCTAGTCAAATTTTTCTACTTCTGGGGTGATGTGTTTGCCTCAGTAACCTTGGTAATGCTAGTTGCAGACAGGGCTGTGCCCCTTGATCCCATGCACCATTAATGTACGTGCTGGGGGCCACCCAGCTGGCAAGCAGCTTTGCAGAAAAGGACCTGGGGGTCCTGGTGGGCACCAAGTTGAACATGAGCCAGCATGTCCTCTTGTGGCAAAGGCGGCCACCAGTATCCTGGGCTGCTTTAGGAGGAGTGTTATCAGCAGGCTGAGGGAGGTGATCCTTCCCCTCTGCTCAGCACTGGTGAGGCCACACCTGGAGCCACTGGGTCCAGTTCTGGGCTTCTCAGTTCAAGACAGACAGGGACATATTGGACAGTGTCCAGCAAAGGGTCACTAAGGTGATGAAGGTACTGGAACATCTCTCCTATGAGGAAAGGCTCAGAGAGCTGGGACTGTTCAGCCTGGAGAAGAGAAGGCTGAGCTGAGGGGGGGGATCTCATCAATGCGTATAAATACCTGAAGGGAGGGTGCAAAGAAGAGGGAGCCAGGCTCTTTGCAGTGGTGCCCAGGGCAGGCCCAGAGGCAATGGGCAGAAACTGAAACACAGGAGGATCCCTCTGAACATCAGGAAACACTTTTTTCACTGTGAGGGTGACCAAGCACTGGCACAGGTGGCCCAGGGAGGTTGTGAAGGATATTCAAAAGCTGCCTGGACATGGTCCTGGGCAGCCTACTCTAGGTAGTCCTGCCTGAGGAGGGAGTTGGACCAGATGACCTCCAGAGGTCCCTTTCAACCTCAACCCTTCTGTGATCCAGTAAAGATGCCTGCCGTGTATGGTTAGGGCCTGTGTGTGGTGCTGATACATTGCGTGTGATTTGTGAGCAGGTTGGGGTTTGGAAGTGGCCAGAGTAATCTTGCGTCTTTGATATGTTGCGCAAGCATAGACTGCAATTCCAGAATCTTATTATTTCAAGCTAGCCAAGATCGTTCACATTTCATCTTATTTCAGTCTCTGAGACATTCAGCTGTGCAAATCGTATGGCTTTGACAAAATAATGCCAACATGTACATGGTCCTGAGATGCTGAAAAATCCAGTTAGACTTTGGTACCTGTTGTAGTTTAACCCCAGTTGCAACTAAGCACCACACAGCCACTCACTCACCATCCCCCGCCTCAGTGGGATGAGGGAGAGAATAGGAAAAAGAAAGGTAAAACCTGTGGGTTGAGATAAAGACAGTTTAATAGGACAGCAGAGGAAGAGGAAATAATAGTAATGATAACAGCATATACAAAACAAGTGATGCACAATGCAGTTGCTCACTACCCACTGACCAATGCCCAGCCCGTCCCTGAGCAGCGGTTGCTGTGCCCCCGGCCAGCTCTCCCAGTTCATACACTGAGCATGAGGCCATACGGTACGGCATAGCCCTTTGACCAGTCTGGGTCAGCCCCCCTGGCTGTGCCCCCTCCCAGCTTTTTGTGCACCGGGCAGAGCATGGGAAGCTGAAAAGTCGTTGAGTCTCCATCCATAGAGGTATTTAAAGAACGGATAGATGTGGTGCTCGAGGACATGGTATAGTGATGGACTTGGCAGTGACAGGTTAACAGTTGGACTCGATGATCTTAAGGGTCTTTTCCAACCTTAACGATTCTATGATTCTATGAAGTCCTTGACCAGTGTAAGCACTACTTAGCAACAACTAAACCATCAATGTGTTATCAACATTATTCTCATCCTAAATCCAAAACACAGCACTGTGCCAGGTACTAGGAAGAAAATTAACTCTATCCCAGCCGAAACCAGGACAGTACCACGGGTTTGGTGTTGGTGATCTATGAAGTAAAAATGAGGTCCACTTGTGCTGCTTCAATTCATGGCAAGTGCGCATCTCTACTTACCCTTAACCAGGGAGCGGCCAGAAATACATCTGCTATAGAATCGCAAGCAACATACTCTCAGAGGACCTGGGAAGGGAGGAGAGCCAAGCGCTTGCCGGCTGTCACAGATCTCCTTCCACTTACCTGCACAACTGGGCACTCGAACCGCCGTGTCATGCGTGTTTGAACCACGGCAGCTCTCATCAGACACAAAGGGAGGTTTCCACGCTGCGCGGTGCTGCCCGTGCCTCCGATCCCTCCCAGGCTGCGCGGCCAGCGTCACTCCCGCCCCTGATTTCTCAGAGTGCCTTGTCCAGGGAGGTGAGAGGGAGCTTTGCTGGGGCCTGCAGTTCTCCTTGCCTCCCTCCCTGACCAGTTTGGAGTGGTTTTCCTGGCGCTGCCATGGAAACAGTGCCTGCAGTTGCGGAAGCGGGAATGTGTGTGGCATTCAGCCGCTGCCAGGTGTGGGGAGGAGAGAGCCTGCATTTTACCCAGTCCAAGTTCCCACTGCGGGGAGAGATGTCGGATTTAAGATGGGGGACCGGGGGGGAGAACAGATAGGGCTCTAAACCACAGCTCAGGAAGCATGGCTGGAAATCAATTCGAACCCCCTTTCTGCCATTAAATTTGCTTAAAGCACTAAATTTAAAATTCAGTATGTGCTGGCTTGTTTTTATTTGCTTTGCCTTTCCTTTTCAATATTGTGATATCGCGACCCGTTCTGTTCTGAAAAGGGAGTTGTAACTCCTACCTGCTCGTTCTGCACTCGGGGTCGGGGGCTTTAGTGATGTGCATTGTATGAGCCAGGTCTTGGACAAAATTGTTGGGGTTATCAACACTGCTAGAAGGTTCCTGCGTTCATCACACAGGGATAGATACAGTTTCGCTGTGTTTTGCTGTAATAACGGGTTGAATTTCAGATGACTTCCACAGTAATGTCAGTGAAATATCCTGATTGCAGTTATGGAACAAGTTGATTCATTCATTGTTTTTGCTCTCTCTCTTTTTTTCCTCTCTTTATTCTTTCCCCTGATTCAATGAAAGTAACAATGATTCCTATGGCTCTCTTATTTTATAGTTGTATCATAGCAGTAACTCTGATATCCCTCCTGTAAGGAACATCCCTGTAGAGATGCTGCTGTCCATTTTAATGTACTGAGAGTTTCCTGAACAGTGTTTTGGTGGCAACTGACTAGTCTTTGTACTGAAATCTGTCCTGCAATTGTGGAAGCAACACCATTATTTTAGTGAGGCTTGGTAATTCTGGAGTGCAGCAAGCATTGATTGTGTGTTTGAACTCCCGGAGCCATAACCACAAATCCAGTCCAGTATATTTAATTCTTTTGTTCCATTCACTGTTCTACTTAGAATGAGTAGTGCAAGTCTGGGAGTCTTTTTGTTTGTTTATTTGAGGACTCAATTTATTGGAAGAATGGCCTAGATCCCTGATCTGGATGTTTTATAGATGAAAATCTGTTTTTATGTCAAAAACCTGATTCATTATGTTTTCTGGTTTCTGTTTTGTGGCAATAAACGTATGTTTCACTAATGAGAATGGCCATTGTTGATTGGACAGCTCGTCTCCACTGATGACCATAAGTAGACGCTGAAGGAAGAGTAAGATCAGGGCAAGAATATATGATACTGTTACCTAATACTCAAAAGCCACCTGTTTTCAGATTTCCACAAGCCAGTGAAGATATGATGTGCTTAGTAACCATCAAAAGCATGCCTGTTACATAAAGAACCATCTTCTTTCATCTGTTTTCAAGTCTGGCTCTTATTTGCTTCATTTGATATGTCCTGCTTCTTGTTTTGGAAGAGCTAATGAATATGCCATGTGGGGTTTTGTAGACCTCTGCCATGTCCTCCCTAAGCTGTCTCTTTTCCAGATGGAAGATTCTTAATTTCATTGTTCCTTGTACAGAATCCATTCTATACCTTTAATTATCCTTGTAGCTCTTTTTTCTTTCTTTTCAGTTCTGCCACATCATTTCAGACATGGGAAGAGCGGAACTTCACGCAATTTTCAAGATGCTAGCACACCATGAATTTATTCAGTGGCATAAGACAGTTGGTGCTTGTCTCTTGGTAGGAAAGCCGGTGTTCAAATGATAGTGACATGACACTCCTGTGGCAGCCCAGGAAACTAATAGGATGTCAAGCAGCGATGCTGCAGGGGCAAGGGCCAAGGCCTCGGTGTGCAGACAAGAGAAGACCAGAAGCAAGCTTAAACAGGGAAGGAATAGCAATGCACAGAACAAAGCACCCTGGAAGCTTGTGACTTGCAGCAACAAGACAGCAGCTCTCACCTCCTCTGGAAGAATTCAGCTGAAGAACAGATACGGAGTCCTGGGAGTAGACTGGAAGGATGAACACATTACCCTGGAAGAGACAACCAGGCCAACAGCTGAACAGGTCTAACTTGTCAGGGAAAAGAAGTACTGAGTATTAACAGCAGGAGACTCCCTTCTGTGGTAAACTGAGGGTGTGCATCTGCTGACCTGACACAAAGTCATGTGAAGTTTGCTGCTTGCCTGGAGTCAAAATACAGCCCAAATCCTGCACAGATAGACAACCAAGACTCATCAAGTCCAAGGACTTGCTACTCTTGCATGTGGGCACCAGTGATACTGCATAGTGTGATCTGGAAAAAATTAACCAGGGCTGCAGAGTCTTTGGGGATACAGTAAAGGAGACAGGTTGTTTTCTTCTCAGTCTTGCCAGGGAAGGGTGCAGGCAGAAGCAGGCATGTCATTTAAGTCAACACCTAGCTGTGTAGCTTGTGTCACTGACAGTCTTTCTCCTTCCATGATCAAGGGACTGTGATCTACCAAGCGAAGAGATCCACTTTTCAAAGAAGTGCAGGGATGCCTTTGCCAATAGACTGGGGAACAATGAAGAGAACATTAAATGAGGGTTAAGGTAGAGTGGAGACAATCCAGGCTGGAGGGGACAAGGCGAAAGCATGTGCGGAGCAGAGCCATAGGGGAGGCTACCACACTCCCCTCAGAGACAAGGAGCAGATGGCACATCATCTCAAGTGCCTGTGCGCCAACCCTGACGCTCTGGGGAAGAAAACAGAAGAAATGGAGTTCCTTGTACAGTCGCAGAGTTACAGTGCCATTGGGATTACAGTAACTCAGTGGGAGAGCTCACATGTCTGGAGCCTGCAATGGGCAGTTAAGACCATAAGAAAAGACGGAAAGTGTAGAAGATGGGTAGAAGAGAAGAAAGGGTTGTGCTCCATGTAAAAGAACAGTTTTAATAAACAGAGGTCAGCTGTGGTCTGTAGAATGCTTTTGGGTCAAAATCAGAGCCACTGAGAGAGACCTCATGGTGTCTGCTACAGACCTGGATCAGGAAGAAGAGGTGGATGAAGCCTTTTCCATTCACTTCCAGGAGGCCTCAGGCCTGCAGGCCCTTGTTCTCAAAAGGGAGTTCAACCATCCTGATATTTACTGGGAAAGGAACACAGTGGTGCATAAGCAACCTGGGAGATTTCCAGGGTGCGTTGAGGACAGCTTCCTAGTGTGGTCTGTGGATGGGCCAAATAGGAGCCGTGCTCTTCGGGACTGAATGCTTACTAATAAAGACATGTTTGAAGGTAACTAATGTCAACAGCAGCGCTGGCTGCAGCAACTGTAGGAGTGTAGAGGCTAAGGGGCTTGAGGAGGACAAGTGATAAAATAAAGACCTGGACTTCAGCAGAGCAGATTTCAACTCACTCAGGGAACTGTTAGGAGGGATCCAATGGGAGCCTGTCTTGGAGGGAAAAGAAGCTCAGGAATTTTGGGAGATTTCCCAATACAGCTGCTTCTTGAAGCACAAGAGCAGTCTGTCTCTCTGAGCAGGAAAAGGAGAAGGCGTAAAAAGAAATCAGTTGGAAAAACACTGAGCTACTAAGAGAGCTCAAATGAAAAAAGGAGCGCTAGAGCAGTGCAAAAGGAGGCAAAGTCCCAAAGAGGCATATAGAAATACTGCTTCAGTGTGTAGAGATGCAATTAGGAAGGCAAAAGCTCAGCTGGAGCTCAAACTAGCAAGAGATAAGAAGAATAACATAAAAGTTTCTGCAGGTATGTTAGTAGGAAGCAGAAGTACAAGAAAGAGGCCTGCTGCTGAACAGGGCCAGCGAGTTCATAAAAAGTGGCACAGGAAAGGCTGAGGCACTCAGCCTGTCTTCACAGGTAATGTCAGGCCCCAAAACTCTATGTCAAGAAGCAACGACAAAGCAAATGGCAAACCACTGATGATAGTGGAGGATCAAGTGAGGGACCCATCTGTACAAACTGGACAGGTACAACTCCTGTGTGACCTGATAGGATGCAACTGAGAGTGCTGAGAGAGTTGGCTGATATCATCACAAAACTACTCCTTAACATCTTTCAAGGGTCATGGAAGTAAGGGGAAATCCCATATATCTGGAAAAGAACAAATATTACAGCCATCTACAAAAAGGGCAGAAAGGTAGATCCAGGAAACTACAGACCAGTCACCCTTGTGTTTCTGGGAGAAAGTATGCAACTCATGGAAGCATTTCCAGGCAGTTGAAGGGCATGTGAAGTTAGGATCGGTTTTGCTCCACGGGGATCACCTTCTGCTTATCTACAGGGAATTTCATCTCCCACTTTGTGTCCTGCTTTTTCAGGCTGTGAAAACATCCTTCTAAAATTCTCTGTTGTCACCCTTCAGCCTTACTGTCCTGCGGAATTTTGTATTGTTGCCAAACTTGGTCACCCTGTTGTGCACTCCTTGTTTCAAGACGTTTATAAAATATGTATTGAACAGTATGGAACATAGGCCCAGAACTTCACTGGTGGACACCTTCAACTATGAGAATTTACCACTTGTTTCTAGTCTTGACCTCCTATTTAAGAAAGTACTTATCCGTACAGAAACCTTCTGGATAAGTAGTTCATGTTTATGTCAGTGTCCACTAATCCATGTTACAGGCTCCACTAACTTGCCTGATATGACTGTCTGGCTCGCTGCTCGGCAGTCTTGTAGATCTCCCTGGAAACTAGCATTACATTCGATGTCTTTCAGTTCTCAGGTGCTACATCTGTTTTAAGCTATGTATTTTTTAGTTTCTTCAGAACTCTTGAGTGAATACCATCTGATCTTCCAATTTGTTCCTGTTCGTTTTGTCAGTTTGTTCCATGACCTATTCCACAGTCACTTCGATTTCAGGCAGATCCTCTGATAAGACTCCCTCAGTGAGTTCTTAGCATGGGAATTTCCCATGAAATAGCAAAAACCTTCCTGAAGGATTCATTTAGTTTCTCTTCAGTGAACCCTTTTATATCCTGATTACCCAGTGGCTCTACAGACTCTCCAGGCAGCTTCTTGCTCCTGATGCATTTGAAGAAAGATTTGTTGTTTGCTTTGATGCCTTTGGCTATTTGTCCCTTAGGACCATATTGTGCTGTCTTGTGTTTTTATATTTAACCTGTCAGCATTTATGGTCCTTTATTTTCTTCATTTGAAGACGATTTCAGCTTTCAGAAAGTGTGTTTTTGTTTCTAATGACTTCCTTTGCCCTCCTATTTAATGGTGCTAACTTCTTTCTGTTGCATCTTAAGCTTTTCCTGACATGTTGCCTTGGCTCTGTGCTTCCAATATGGGGGCATTAAGTCATTTCCATGCTGCCCATGAGGACTTAACTCTTAGCTTTAAACAAACTTTTTGATTTTTTGTTACATATTTTCTCTTCTTATGTGGGTCATAACTGGCAGATTTTCTGCCTTCTGTAGGAATGTTGGATCTGAGCACAGAATGATCGCTTAAAGAGTGGCTTCTCGGCTGCAAGATGTCACACCGTCTTTTGTGCATTACCTGAGACCAAGTTAAGAATTACATCTTTTCTTGTTGGCATCCTAAGCAGCTGTCTGTGATAATATCCAGAATTCAGTCTGTGCGCCATGTTTTTCTGTCGCATTTTTTTTGGACTGTACAAACTACAGGGGTAATTGAAGACTCCCAGAACTATCACATTTTGTACCCTTCTTTCGGAATATGTTTCTGTCTTGATGGACAGCCAGTACTGCCAGCTCCATACTGTGTCAACCCATATGTCAACCCATACAAGTTCTTTCTAGTCAATGAGAGTTTATTTAATTTGATCCTAAGCTCTTTCCCTATCTTTGTCCATACAACAAATGTTATCCTGAACTGCGTGTTCCTTACCTGTTTGTTTTCAAACAGGTAATTTTTAGACTGTAATTTCATCATGAAAACCTTTTTACTTTGTTCAAAAGATGAGCTATTCATACCAGAAATTAGGAGAATAAGATCATAATGATACTTCTTAAAACTAACATTTTCATTACTAATTGCTTTTCTCTTTCAAAAGGAACAATATGAATCTCTTGGGGAATTTCCTGAATCTGTGGTATTTCTGCAGGGTAGCCAGAAAAAGAATGAATTGCCTAATTATTTTACTACTTCTCTTCTTTGTAATAAAAGATGTAATAAAAGAGGAAAGATTCAAAAGCGTAGTTTGGGCTATTAAAGTTAACTGCTACTGCCACAGAATCATCTGTGACAGAAAATGTGCAAATCTCGAGGGTTTGCAGTCCTTCAGTTAAAATTTTTTAGCCCGTGCTGTTTGAAAGCCTGTTTTTTCCCTTAATACTTAATAGTAGTAGAAATAAGTGAATTATTTGACTAATCAATGTACTGTCTGCTAGAATACTAGAATTTGTTTATGAAGATCCCTGTATCAGTGCTGAATTTCCTTGCAGTTTCTTTGTAATCCTCTATTTATTTGAAAGTCCATCCACATTCAATTAATGTAGCAAACTGAGTCTTGCAAGTATGCAGAAAATCAAGCTTCTGTGTTGCGAGTTGTAAGACAAGAAAAAACAAAATCCTGTAGGTATTAATTTGCATGCAGTAGGTTGCCCTAAAAAAATAAGCCCATCTTGCTGTGTTAGATAACTTTTGAATCCCTTACTAACATGCTAATGACTAGCTCTTTAATAGCTACTCATGGCAATATTCAGATCTAGTATCCTAATTAATTCAGAGATTCAAGGATAATTGCAAATTATGGAGTCTGTTCTTGGATATTCTGCACTGACAGTCTATGTATAGATTGAGAAATCAGTCTCTTACAAGGCAAGAAAATCAAAAGAGAACATTTTTGTTCACCAGAATAATTTCTCCAATGGAAGCAGGAAAAGAAGAAGGGACTAGATGTCTCTAATCTCTTAGACCATTCTGGTAAAGCTAGTGATTTGTAACGCTGGTTCTCCATCTGTACGCAGTGCCTAGGATGACGTGTATCTTCAAAACTCTGGAAGGGAGAACTAGTTTAGAGACGTATAAATAGGGGCCTGGAGAACCCCATGAATAAAATGCTGGAGAAGACCTCAGATCTCTAAACATGTAGACAGACTGCACAAAAAGTGTTGTGTGTTGTTGGTACCCACATATGTTGGTGTGTGTACTGACACCTCTGTAGCTATTGTTAGCATCTTGGCATAATGCCCATCAGACCACAGATCAGATCAGAGAAGAACAGGAGACTGGAAGCCGAGTATGTTGTCAGAATGAAAAAAGGTTTTCTTAGTGCTTCAATGTCTAGAACATTTTTAGAGGTTTCACTTTTTGAAACCGCGTTGTTCCACTTCTTAGCTTTTCACGTCTCTAAACCATGCAAATATTTTTTACATCATAATAAAGCATCTTCCAGCTGCAACAGGACTGTGTTGCTCTTTTCAGAACAAAATTAGCCTACAGATACGTATTGGAAAATCAAGGTAGAAGGCATCAGTCCACAGTTTTCTCTGATACATTAGGTTTGCTGAACATGCAAAGTCAGGCTCCAAAAACTGCTACAGTAAATGGAACCACCCTTTTCTTTTCCACTTAGTTGTAGTAAATCTTTGTGCCTGGACAACTGAGAAGTAAATGAGAATTACAAGGTCGGGCCAGTGTAACACTGAAGAGTCAGGGTCTGTTACTAAACTCCAGCTCTGTTTCTCTCGCTCTCCTTGGAGAAGATCCACCATCTCTGAGGTTTTGTTTTGCTCCCACATTGAGCTTTACAATTAATAACAATAAACCCTAAAGCAAGTCAAAGCTAGTGAGTTATAAAGTCAATTTTTCTTACATCCTCCTTAAATTGCTGCTGCAGAGGGTGGAAAAGCAAAAGTATGAGATTAGAAAGCTCTTAGTAGTTCTAATCCTGTCCTAACACTCCAAGGTTTTTGCTTACGCTTTATTACTTTGGGGACTGAAGTAGTTTGCCTGGGAGGAAGTGGAATAGCACAGCAATCGTGGTGGGTGATAAACCACTGGGAGTGTTGGCAAGGGATGCAAAAACTAGTGAGAAGGAGAAGAAAGGAGTGAGCTAAAAGAGTAAAGCTGAATACAAAACAGAGAGAAGAAAAAATGGGATAAAAAAGGACCAGGCAATTTGTAACAGAAAAATGGAGATAATTTGAATAACTTTGGTGATTGTGCTGGAGAAGAAATAATGCAATTTCCCTAGGAACAGAAGTCCAGGCAGTCGGGCAGCGTGCCTTCAGAGAGCAAGGCTTGCCTGAAACTCACAGAGGAACAGGGCAGTGTGCCTGGAGAGCTGAAACATGCAACTGAATGCAATTGTGACCTCATTTGTATCGGGGTCCTAAAAACAGAAAATAAAATAGGGTCTGATTGCTATAAAGGTTGTTAAAGGCATGAAAGGGACTTCTTTGAAGTTATCTTACATGAAAAGGAAGGAAGAGTTTATTTTTAAACACCATAATCAGCCAAACTAGTTCTTTACCCCATAAATAATCCATATGCATAATAGCCCGGATGCCATGCTAATCTCTTGTAAAGAAGCATGGGATTGCTAAAACCGTCCGATCAGACGAGGGAATAGGCTGCAGAAATACAGGTTCAGGCTGATAAAATACTAGCACTTACCTCAAGTCAAATGTGTCTTTATGTAAGTATGATGATGATCAGAGAGTTTGATAGCCACTGATTTCTGATCCATAATACAGATTGGCATAAAGCCTTGGAAAAATTTCCAGAACTTGTCAGTTCTAGGATCCTGGAAAGACTAGGCTAAAAGAGGCCTCTGGAGGTCTACTCCAAGCATGTCTAGCTTCAACATTAGATCAGATGTGCAGTTGACTTTCAAAATCTCCAAGAATGGAAATTCTGCAACCTCCCCGGGAAATCTGTTCCAGTGTTTAACCATCCTTGCTGTGTTTGGTTTTGGGGTTTGGGTTTTTTTGTTTGTTTGTTTGTTTGTGGGTTTTTTCCTTATATCCAGTCAGAATTTACCTCATTGCAGCTTGTGACTGTTGCCTTTGTCTGTTTGCTGTATACTTTGTGACAAGAGCCTCGTAATGTCTTCACTATAATCCTCCCTAGACCTTCTCTTCTCCATGCTAAACAACTAAAATTCCTTCAGCTTCTTCTTGTACAATGTGTCCTTCAATTTTCTAACCATCTTTGTGGCCCTCTGGTGGTCTTGCTTCAAAATCTTGTCATGTCTCTTGTCCTGGTAGCCCAAAACCAGTCACTGTACTCAAGATGCAGCTTCAGGAGTACCAAATAAAAGGGGATTGTTACTTGCTTGATCTGCTAGTGCCTCTCTTGCCAGTGCAGCGAAATAAGTGGTTGGCCATCATCACCACAGGAATGCACTGCTGAGTCACATCTTCTTGTCCACCAGACCCCCAGGTCCTTTCTGTGGAGCTGCTGTACTGGTACATAGGATTTCCTCCTCCATGCAGGGCTTTTCATTTTCCTTTCTTGAACTTCATGACACTTGTTGGCCTGTTCCTTCAACTTGTCAAGGTTCCTCTGAATGGTAGTCCTACCCTCCAAAGTATGAATTGCTTCCTTCAGGTTGATGTTACCTGGAACCTTGCAGTTGCATATAGGTGCAGTCATAGCTATTAACAAGACTTTCAAGTCGTTATTTTTTGGTTTTTTTTTTTTTTTTTTATCTTAATTTTTCTTTTGGCCTTCATTAAGATCCTGCAACAACATATCCACCACTGAGTTTCTGAATTTGCCACCTCCCTGCTCATCTGATTGTTACCTTGTTGTGAGCTTTTTCCCTCACCCCCATGTTATTCAGTGAAAGGGAAGAATGAAACAACCCAGTGAAAAAGAATACGAACAGTACAAGTGAAAACACAGTCCAACAATGGAGAAATTAGAGAAGCTGAAAGAATCGAATGGTACATTCTGAAGCCCGGTTTTGAAGCTTCTGAACAACATTCAGTGTCAGATGGATAGGGGCATTGCTAGTGATGTTTTTATCCTGTTTGAAAGCATCAAGCCTTTCTGTTTTCCTTCTAGTTACAGGATGGGCTCTCAGGTCTGGTTTGTGTCTGATGCTGTCCCTAGATTTCCACCAAGTTAAACTTCCCTAGATTTTGCTGTTTTCCTCAGGAAGTATGTGCCCCAATTTTAGCTGCTCATGTGTGTCCGGTACGATAGGTTAAGAATAGTTTGTTGCCAACACCACTCTAAGTAATGGCATTTACTTGGAGTTTATAGAGTTGCAGTATATGGAATTATGCATGATGACATAGAATGTGCGTAGCAATATACACATACTACTTGTGACATTAATTGAGGTACAGTTTTTCTTGTTTAATAGGTTGCAACAAGATAGAGCCAATGTTCTACATTTCTACAGCCTATGTACTTTAGGAAGTTCTGTGATTTCTAAGATACTCCTATGGAAGACTTCAATCCAGGAGACGATTTATTTGTTTGTGTAGTTGTAATCAGGCTTTCTGTATTCATCTCACCAGGGATTCCCAGCGTTACCTCAGTGCTGTTATTTGTCTGTATTTGAAGATTGAAATGATCATCAGTGCACCGATTTGTTTTTATATAGCATATTTACAGTCAAAAGCTAAACACTTTTCCTCTTTTAATGTTATGACCCTAAGATTCTTGGGAATTCAATAAATCCGCAAGGCTGTTCAGCCTAAATTTAGATATATGCTTTTTTTGTATGAGCTGCTTTTTAATACCTCTACTCATTTTGCTCCCTCTTTCGCTCAGCATCAATACACAACTCTCTGTGAAAGGATTGAAGAATTACTTTAAGATTGTAAAGGACAGAGTAAAGTGAGATCAGCTCTGAATATCAGCCAAATTTCTTTCGACCTGTTTTACTCCTCCCAACATTCAAATGTGTCAGTACAGACCACCCAGCAAATACAAAGCATAAAAATAAATGAATACCCTCTTACTTGGTGTGCCCTGAGCTCAGGAGTTCATAACCTGGCTGTAGGGTGTGAAGATTTCCATCAGGCTTATTCAGTTTCTGGACCACTGTGAAACGTATGACCTGACTCAAGTCTTATTTAAAGCTTGAAGTTTTGGTGGCTGCAGAGGGTCGATAAAACATAAATCTCATACTGAAAAAGCAAATACATCCAATTGCCATCTATGGAATAATGAATATTTTTTTTACAAAAACCTCATGGTAGTGGACCAGTACCACTTTTAAACATAAATTGCTTCAGGCCCTAGCAGATACAGACTCTTTTTACCACTTCAAAACAGTTTGATCAAGTTTTCATGAAGTTCCTCCCTTTCCAAGCTGCTCTCTTGAGTGATTTCTCTGGATTAGTCTCATCATTCTCTCTGATCTTTCTGTTGGGTTCCCACTCCCACACCCTTTATGGTGCTAAGTGCTAAGGACTTCCAGACCGGTCGCTTCACTTTGCAGTGCCTTTGCACGTGCATTTGCTTTGGCAGCATTGCCCTTTGTTGCATGGGCCATGAAGCTGCACTTGACGTGGCATTACTTAAATTAATTTTGATGTTGCAATGTAGTTTCTGCAGTTCTTCATTCTGCAATTGTCTTGACAACAGATTTGCATAATCAGTGGGTAGGAATTTGTTTTTAATTTTGATGTCCCAATTAGCTTGATTCAGATAAATAATAGAAGGTTGTGAAGATAACACAACATGGCATGAACTGGTGAAAATGATTGTAAACAGAACAAATAAGACAAATGATGGAGTCAGGTTCAGTGGTTATTTTTATAGAATGTAAGCAAATACTGTTTCTAGTTTCTGTCTTCTTGCACTGTGACAGCTGCTTGAAATCTAAACATATGGATTTATTCAAATTTTAGTCACTCTCACTGCTTCCCAAACAAAGAGAAGGAAGCTTATTAATTTGTTTTCTGCCGGGGATTCTTGATACGGAGGGATAGCAGACTCTCACGACTCTTACTTGAATTCTTCTCTTCTTCTTTCATTCCAAAGGGAACCCTGCGGACCTGCACTTTTGTCATCACATGAGGGATTACCTAACACAGTTGTTTGATAAATTTAATGTAGAGGATAGTTCTGAGGTAATAATTGTTTGGCTCTGCCCCTTCACATGTCTTCCCCCGCCCCACCTTTCATCTCCTTCCTTCCATCCTTAACTGCTAATGGCACCTGGCAGAAGACAGTTAAGTGAGAAATAGCAGCAATTAAGTCAAACCAGTAATGAAGTTACTGTTCACCTATTCTAGCCATTTGCATGCATTAGAAATCCAAGGTTATTTTTTTCTTAAGTGATCCAGCACATCTCTGCTTCCTGCTTGAGGAGGAGCATACACACAACTGTCCTTTTCCACTCATCTCTGCAGGGCAGGAGTTAAATAATGTGGGCAGTAAAACCAGAAAACATTAATTTCTACATCTTAAGAAGAGCAGAGTTCCCTCAATAAGGGACCAGTTTGAGAGAGAGAGAGAGAGAGGCTGCTTAAAGTGATCATTTTAGGGCATTTGCTAGAGTACCAATTTGTATAGTAAGACTGAAAGAGATTAGTGGAGGATGAGTCACGAAGTATGCTAGGAAATGAAAGAAAGGTGGAATGCAGAAGAGAACAGAAAGGAGTAAGTAAGAAAGAAAGATAAATGACAGTCAAGAGTATAAAAGTGTATTTTGGAGACTAGAATCTTGAGCAAAAAATATTCTGTAGACAAAGTACATGACATAAGGGCGTTAGTTGGGAAAATGCAGAAGTGTCTAGAAAGCAGTCAACCAGAATGATTAACTGAAGGAATACGAAGCATAGAAAATATATGAGAAGATATACAATCCAGATAGCAGAAGAAAAGAAAAAGGCAAAATAATACTTAAAGTATTTCAATAAAATAGGTTTGGAGGCATTTCTATAGTTAGTTGACTTGGGATAGCATGGACGAAAGGGGGCTGGAGAGAGGTTGGTTGCACACCTACTAGAGTAAAAGGACACAATGAGCTACACTTGTCTGTCTGGGAGAAGACAAATGACAGCATGGACAATCAGGAGCATCAGCTCCCGAGTCCTTGATTCTTACGTTCTGTTAGTAATGCTAGGAGGACAGCTGCATCTTCTCCCTAGGCAGGTAAAAAAAGTGCCCTCTGCTAGGCCTTGGCAGAGAACATGTCTGACCTGCCTCACCTGGGATGGCGGGAAGTGAAGCTGGCTGGATGAAAACGTATGCTAAGCATCAAAATGTGCATTGATATCATTGTCATGATAGAATCAAGTAACTTAAAAAATGCAGTGGAACAGAACAGCCGTTAAAGCTTTTGGTTTTATTTTGAAAGTAAGCTTAATGCTCTGTTTGGTTTTCTTTGGTATTTTATACTATCAAAATTTCTCAGTGCCTACATGCTTTGATATAAGCATGCTAGCATAGCAAATACTGTTCCACTTCGATTTTACATTCTTCAAAACTTTAGTAATATTTCTGTTACAATCCTTTCTGCAGTCAGGGTAATATTTTATGCAAACAAGACCAGGATTTGACTAATAACTCTTGGAAAGTTGATCAACGGTCTCTTCAGCTTTTCAGACAATTGATTCTACTAGGTGAGAGACAAATGCTCTCTGTGAAGCAGGCATATCTGAAATAGGTGATTATTACTAGGTGATTTTTAATAGTCCTATCTACAAACAACAATGAAAAATACATTTCTGAGTACTACAAAAACGTGCAGAGAATATTATTAACTATGATTACTAATGCACTATTAACATTCAGTGAGCAGTGATGTTTTGCTCTTTACATCAGTCTCACTCTTGATGGTATTCTTGTACTCAGGATAGTCTTGCTTGGAATAGTGAACACAGAATTAAGTAGGCTTTGTCAAATAATCAGTGGCCATTTAAGCATACGCTGTCTATTTCGTGCTGTACAAAACCTGCGTGGACTTACCCCCTTACTCGTAGTGCAGGACAGAAGTTATTCCATGCCAATAACAAGAGAAACAAAGAGGACTGATCCAGCTGAATTAGATAGAACAACCACCAGCCATTTCCTCCTTCCATTTCAGTTATGGTTTGCCTCGTTTCAGAGATTTGAAAAGTTTAATGCCTCCATTTACCCTTGGCTTCTTGGTCAGAGGTTTTAGGTAGCAGATAGAATGAAGACTTTTGAATCCTCTCTGTTCCTACCATTTCTTGCTTTCTCTCAAATACCGAGTTCTTCAGTGGCAGTTGGTGGACGTAAGTCATGACCTTAATTTCCGATTCTGTTTTTCTGCTAGTCAAGACATTGTTGGGGAGTTATTCAAGAGACTCTCTCCCATACCTCTGCATTACGGGGAGGTCTTTTTTGAAAGAAAAGAGGTAGAAAAAGATAATGGGTGCATTTGTGTGGATACAGGAAAAATTTAACAAGTGGATTCTCAAAATATTTCTCCTTCAGCCTTCAACAAGCCCAAAGAAAAGGGGCAAGAGAGCTGTTTCTATTTACTTGTGAAAATGACTTAGTGTAACTATGACCAAAATGAAAGGGCAGCAACGTTTGGCAAATTTACAACAAATATAATGCCCTAAAAGTGTTTCAATTTTGTATTTGATAAAACTACTGCTACCATATGTGGGAAATGTAGCTCTTTAAGGAATAGTGGGGCTTTTACTTGTATCGGTTTTGCTTCTTTTTTTTTTTTTTCTTTTAATTAAAAAAAAAATCTCTGGTGTATAAAACCAAAAACTCTCTAGAAGTACATTTATAAGCTCTGTGGATAAATCTTACCTGGTGGGACTGGTTTGGCTTCCTTGACAGAATAAAAGGAAATACATTCAATTAGTGGTAGGATTTTTAACACGGCTTTTGTCCAAAACTACTTGAGTTTTGCTTGCGCTCATCATTAAATGCAGAAATTAAACTGTGTTCAGTCCATAACAACACACCTTCAATTTAGTTTATTTCACTAGTGTGTACTGTGATGGTTGTCTTTTTGAGTACAAAAGCTTTTGTTAACACATGATCATCTGCAGAACTTTGCATCTTTTTTTGAATAACACAAATTGTTCTCTTTTCTGATCATACTTAGATCAGCTTGTTAAGAGCACATTTGTATGCTACTAAGAGGTCTTCATGAACTATGAATGATTTTGACGTAGGTCTAAATTGTTTAATGTATTTGTAAAGTCCATTCCTGATAAACTGGCTCATTCTACAACATATCATTAGAGTGAATGAAGGAACGAGTAGGTGTTACCTCAAAAAATTGAACTGCGAATGTGTTTAAAAAGAAAAAAAACAAAAAGCTTTCCTGTAAGATATTATACTAACAGTTCTTGCACAAATTACAGTTTTATGTTCTGAAATTCCTTCTTAATCTCAAGAGAAGTCAAAACAAATGGTTTAATTTATTTTTTCAGGAACTGCAGTTTGAGAGACTGACTCGAGAACTTGAGGCTGAACGTCAGATTGTAGCTAGCCAGCTGGAGAGATGTAAGCTTGGATCAGAAACTGGAAGCATGAGCAGCATTAGGTAATGTATGAATTGTTAATTTCTTTATAATGTAATGAATTTTGTCGCTGTTATGAATTACCACTGAGAACAAGATTGATTATCTTCTTACAAAAAAAATTATGCACCAGGGAGCATGAGATTTTAGTAGAGTTTGAAAATTTGCATTTTGATTTGCTTTTAAAAAGAAAATTTCAAGCCGAGGCTTAATTTTATGCAATTTGGTATCTGGTTTGTCCAGTAACAAAATAGTAGTCACATTTGGAATGCATTGATTTGCTGTAGTCTGGATGGATTAACAGCAAAACTTCTGTTTCCCCTACCAATATAGCTGTAATTTTCAGCCAGAGCTTTTTAGCTTTATATTTGCAGAGATGTATTGATAAGTTTTGTGAACCTGTTTTATCATAATTTCATCGTTCAAGGTATTAAAAGCTTTAGAGATAATTACTTAAAGCTGCTGACCTGTCATCAAAATGTAATGATAAGATATGAGTTACTCTCTTTTTTTAAACATTGGCTTTCTTCGATTTAAGAAATTGTTCTGGTACATTGTTTGGATGATGGTGAGATTATTGAAGAAATTGTAACAAAAGGAAGCTGATCTCTTGGGTCAATTTGGTGTGAGTAAAGATTTTGTAGTTTTGAGCTTCTTGATACTAGTTTTGTTGTTTTCTTGGGTGAACCTCATAAATGAAAGATGACAGTACTTGAGTTTCAAGGATCAAGGAAAAGATATGTTGTGTAGACATATCTTCTGTTTGTATCAGTGGAAATATTAAGTGTGATATCTTTTGACTACATAAGATTAAGTATGATATGCCAAGCTTAGTTCCAACTGTTGTGTGATACTAGTAGAAAAACTACAAAAAATATCTTTTACTACTAGAAGAAACTCTTCCTCAGTTTAAGCAATTAAGACTACACTTCAATCAAATAAATGACTGTTTTCTATGATGAGTAGGAAATAATTATTCAATCGAATGCCAAAGATGCAACAAAAATACTGAATGTAGCCGTTCAATTAAAATGGCAGAAGTCAGAAGAATCTTTCACTAATTCAACAGAAGCTGTACATGAAGTTGACTTAAATATGAACATTCTTAATAAATCAAGTGAGAATTAACTCCCTAATATAAAATCTTACTTTATTCTGTATAATCTTCCCCACCAAATAGACTTATATTAACATTAGAGAAACTATATTAAATAGAATTATTTAAGCACAGAGTAGGTAATAGTTGGCAATGCAGTACAGTACTATATTTGCACCTTAAGTACACTCCCGCAGCACTTTCAATTTTAAGTATGGTATGACTGCATTTCAAAAAAGCTATCTGACCTATGTTTGAATAATACTAAGCTATATTTGAATAATGCTATTATTTTAGGGTTATTCCAGACAGTGATATGGAGGCTGGGAAATTTCTTGTTTGGAAGGAAATGTTTTCTTGGTGAACTTCTTTCCTATTGCTTAAGTTACACTTTTGAGTCATCAGTGGCATCAAGGTCACTCAGCTATTTCCAAGAGTCTCCAGTTATTTGAGAAATTTAATATTTTGACTACTAATCTCTCTGTGGAATTAACTAGTACCTAGAATCACTGAGGGGAGATTTCATGAAAGTTTTTGACATCTGTAATTTGCCCCAGAAATGTTTTACATATGAGAGTTTAAAATTTCTAGTGTTCCAACTAAAAACTTTTTAAGAAATACTTGAAATACTGTTGTCTAGAAGATAACATCGAAAGCTTACAATTAGATATCTGTTCTTAGACTAGGCAAGTGATTTAAAAAGGAAATCAATTATAATCCAATGTTGTTTGTGTTGGGTTGTTGTTTCTCCCATACATATTAAATGAGCTTTAATTTTCTGTTAGTTTTAAAAGTACTAAATCATTACAGGAGGGGGTAGAACTAACACAAATATTAAGTGAAGTCAAATATCAATCTGGCTGCTGTGCTGACTTTCCAGTGCTCATCCAGATTTGAGAATGTTCCTTTGACATAGTATAGTGAGGCAAAGACTTGGAAGATAAAGAATTATGTAGTGGAATAGCGTGTGTTAAGAAAAAAAGTATCTAATTTCTTAAAGTCTTGGAGTCTGTGGGGGCAGAAGAGGCTTGCTTAAAAATATTTTTTTTCATAGATATGACCCCTTGTGAAGCTAAGCTCTTTAGACATACCTGCTTTAAAACAAGGTGATTAATTTCGTGGCAAATAGTAAATGCTTTAAAAATAAGTTTCTTACTGATTGCCATGGTTTCGGGGTTAAACCACGACGCTGATACAGGGTAATTTGAAGATTTTGCCATCTTTATTTTATTCAGCTACTGAATAATTAATTAATTGTTTTAAGCATACTTTTCTGGTGGGACACAAACTAAAATCAGAACTTAACAGCTGTTATTGCTAAGCTTTTATTGGTAAAGAGCTTTTTAAAACAATCTTTAAATCAATTGCATTTATTTTAAGTACTGTCATTATTCAAATTGAAATCCTACCTGTAAGTCTCCAGTAGAAGTGAATATACATCCTTCAGTGACGGCACTGTTTTCTGATGACACCTAGGTTTATTATTCAGAAGCTTTTCCTTATCAAGGAATAATCAAACTGGACTGATTGTAATCAGCATATTTTAATATTGGGAAGTTAGATTCCCCCCCCCCGCTTTAAAGTAATTCACTCAAAATATCTAAAAGGAATTTTTCTTGTTAATATTTGTTACCTATGTGTGTTAGTACCCAAGTATCTACAACTAGTACATGGAGCAGCTATCCATATTTGCAATTTTAGTCAGGCTAAAACAGCTTACAGTGGTGTTTTCTGTCATATCTTGGTCTAGCATTTAAAACAACTGGAGATACCCGTAACAAGTACTTATAGTGCCCTTCATTGTGGAGATACCAGGAAAATTGATCTCAGCTTTACCTCCTTGGGATAGTAGTTTCATGGAGTCTTCCTATATGTCTTAAGATTGTGCCTGTGAAACCAGGCTTCTAGGAACATGCTAAGGGGCTGTTATTTCTGGCTCAGTTTTGCATTCTGTACTCATCTTGCATGTTTGACGCTTGGCCCATAAGAACTTGTGTATCCAGCTGTACTGTGAAGCTCATGTGGCTCAATTCTCAATCCTTAAGGACTTCCTATATAACCCTTTATTGTCACAGAAATCGGGATCCAGAAAGTAATGTGAGGTAAATATGAATGGCACAACGCGACTTTGCACAGAATTATGCAGCCTAGGTCCATAATGTATCTTACACGGGTATAGCTCCATAGCTCAGATTGATCAAGCCTGGTGAGAGGCAGGTCTAAGCATTTGTAGTTTCTGTGATACAAAGTGATATCTTTGGAGCGTAGTTTGCCTGTGCGTGTGCCAGTTTTTTCAGAAGAGATTGGATTAACCAGAACTGGCTGCTCTATCCAAAGCTCTGATTGTGACAAGCCTTGCTTAACTGAAGGGACACCAATGCTCAGTTCTTCCACAGGACCATTCGCTAACCTTGAAGAATTGATTTTGGGTTTATCATTTCTGTGCCTAACTATCTCCCAGCTGGGCCCCTTCAAAATACGCAAAGTAAATTTCCTTTGTCATATCCTTGATCAGTGGTCATTTTTTAGAGGGTTAGGGGGCTATATTCACTAGGAATTGTACCAAAAGGACTTGAGTGCTTCTCTTCAGGAACAGGTTCTTGGCTGTGAATCAAAGGGGGAATCAATGGCTTCTGATAAAGCTGGATAAAATGTTTAGACCGTGAAGTAGGACAAAACTTAGGGAACTCTTCCATGCCACAGTGTTTCCCTGTTGGCACACTCTGAAAAGTTCATTACTCAGCCTGCTGAGTATTAAAATTTCATCACACATTGCATAAGGAGCCAAGTCATGTTCCGTACTGCTCCATCCCTCTGGCTGAGGTGCTTATTCCTTCTGGGCCAGATCCATCAGTGTGTCGATCCCTTTTGTACAGAGGGCAATTAGATGCCTGCATATCTTTGAGTTCTTCAATCTCTGATAATTTTAAGGGCATATTAATGTATTTCGCATTTCTGGATTTCCCATAATGACATCATGTAGTTCCTCAAAACAGAACCTGATGAAAGTGAGAGTGTTTTTTTTCCTTCCAGAGATGAACACAAAATCTCTGAGGCACTTTGAAGACTCAGCTACATGTTTTCATGTGTTCTTTTGAAAGAATTCAGACAAAATAGTGCTACAGAATGGGAAGACTGAACAAGCAAGAAAATAGATTGCATGCATATACATGTAACATCTATGGAAGCTGTGTCGCTACACAAACAAATATCCTTTGGACTTCATTGAAGAACTGTACTTACTTGTTAGTAAATCCTTAAGACTTTAAAATAAGTTTCTGATTCACATTCTTTATCACTGTTTTATGTGAGCAATTTATGTTTGTTTACTTATTTTTTGGTGAAGCCTTACTGTTTGAACTCAGGAATGTAGCTCAAGCATAGCCTACTCTTTCTCTTTGAACATACCGTTTGCAAATTGGTCAGGCAACAGAACTTTTCTCAACTGAATTTCAACCCCCTACTGAAATTAGAAGTGATTTGCAATTTGTTATTGAAAGTCTCCTGAACAGACTGGTATTTGTGCATGATTGTCCTAAGCAATATGCTAAAGTTTCTGTATTTTACAGGTAGCAAAAATATAATCTAATTTACTGCATTGCATGGAAAGCTTACCTGCTTTGTATATGCTTTCTTCAATGTAGTTCTCTCTCTTGGAGATGCATTTATTATTCACACTTTATTACTGGGGAAACTGATGTTTTACTTAGGGTACAATTTCTGCAAATTTCCTGAAAAAAAATCCAGCAAGTCTAACTGATAAACCCGTAAGATCCTTCATTTTGAGAACATTGAAGAGACAGATGAAATGCAGTCTGACATAGGTAGACAATTTCCACTGTGTTGGTCAAGTAAATAAAATTGCAGTTATAAAGTTTTCCTGTACAGCTGTGGGTGCTAGATCTAACTTAAGCTACTTACTGTAGAAGTATATACAATAGTCTTTGTAGGTATTTAATGTGAGGGGTTGACAAATCCAGTAGCCCAGTAGAGGTGAGGCTGCCACAGTCTAGACCTGGAGAAATGGACTGAGTGGAACCTTATGAAGCTGAAATTTATAAATGAAAGCAAATGCAAATTCCTGCATCTGGGAAGCTTCTAAATTTAAAACAAAAATTAAAAAAAACCTTTTAATTAAATGTAAATTAGAAAGTTAACTTTTAAGAAGAAAAAAATGCACAACAGTTATTTCAGAGTAGAAATAGAAAGGATCAATATTCTATCATTATTTATGAAAATGCCAAGTGTAATTTTTGTACTTGCTTTTTTTAAACATAAGCCAATAGCGTGATATTAATAGTCACTACATTCAAGAAATGTAGTCAGATTTTTAAGAGAGATGTTCTTTAAGAAGATTGTCATTTCACCAGTGGACAGAGAAGATTTTGACTAAACTTTTGACAGCAAATGCTGTAGCTCAGAAATTCACCTCATTCTGGAATGTGTTTGCTCAGTAGTTCAGAAGCTGAATAAGCTTGAAGTTTTGTCACACACTGTTGCGCCTCTTCATTGTGGATTGTGTAAAACTTAACAAGTCGTGCTTGGATGAACTTTTGTCAACTGAATTAATAAAAAAGTTTAGCTGAAATAAAATAAAAAACGGGAATAAAAGGCAGGTTTTTGAAAATGTGAGTTTCTGAAAACACACCTCACAAATGCTACAAGTCTGAATATTTAGCTGTGGTAAGAGAGCATTTGTTGTTGTTGTTGTTGTTGTTGTGTTTTTTTCCCATTATCTCACAATGATTTTATGTTGCTGTAAGTGACCAGGTCAGGTGGAACCCTTTAGAAAGATGCAGAGATTGCTCCACTCCTGAAGAGCAACTAAACTTAGTCAAGAAGGGAAGATGTCAGAGAATTCAGGGTACAGCAGGCAAAGGAATTACAATCAAAAGCAGGAAAACTCCAGTTTGTATACAGATCAACAAGATATATGAATTCATACACAGTCTGCAGTGAATGTGAGGGAGCAGCCAGCCAAACCTCAGAGTAATGGAATGAAATTTCTAAGGGCCAAGTGTGACTGTCTAGCCTTGCATCAACTCAAAATGTTCTTCAGTTGGCTAAGACCAAGTGGCAAAGCAAGGACCCAGCTGTGGAAACACACGGGCTACAGAAGAGTGGGATATAAACGTTTAGTTGTCTGGAGAAGGGGGTGTGTGGGTTTTTTTCGAGATTTTTCTGAATAAATGTTAAGTTTCTATTTTCTACTCTAATAATAAAGTTATGTGAAAATGGGAGTTGGGTAGAAGCCTTTCAGTTGTCTTCGAAAAAGATCTATGTACATCCATCCCAAAGTTCTGACTAGTTTGGGATCCAATAACAATTCAGAAATGTTTAACAGCATGACATTTTAAGGGCAGAGTCTATTCACAGGTGATTTCCTTCCTTAGTTTGCGAATATATGACAAAAAAGAAAAATCATTTTTCTCAATATTTTACTTTCTCTTTTGCACTCAAGAATATCTTAAAAGGGTTTTTCTTAGTGAAAAGAAGGTTAACAAGTCCCCCCCAAAATGTGTAATAAACATGCTATCTTACAGTCATGAAATTTTACCCTGGAGTTTTGTGTTTACCAGAAACTGCTGACAGCAGAAGAGATGCAAGTACAGCATATACAATTTCCCTCTTTCTCAGAAGTATCGTGCAGAATCCATGGACAGCCGTGTTGGTAAATGTGAAGAATTATTTAGACGTAGATAAACTGAGTTAAAGGAGAAATCAGAGAAAGGAGACTTTTTTTTTCCTTATTCAGACCTTATCAGCTTATAGCTGTGTCTGCATTAGCAGGAGTGCAGCACAATTCTTGGGGCTTAGCAGAAGGAAACACGTGGTCCTGAGAACACAGCATCCATATCATAAATGTTTTGAGGGGATTTATAACAGACTTTAGTTTGGTCCCATGGATTGGCCTGCCATTAGTTGTTGAAGTAAAGCTAGGCTCCTGGAGAGCCTCTTCCAGGTTAGTTTCTGAAAACAATTCAGTTGGTGTGCCACGAGACTACTTCATGATGCAAACTAAAGCTTGGGAAGTGGAAAAGAGCAGGAGGTTCACTTCAAAGATACACTGTTACTTTGAAGGACAGTGCTAATGTCGGTGGAACCAATACTGAACATCATCCTCCCTCAGAATGCCTCAGTCTGGCGTGACCAGAAGGAAGATGTTGCACTGGACCTGTTGATATTCATTTGTGTCACTTGATTCACGTTTATACTGCATCTTATTTGATGGCAGTTCCATTTAAAAACCCCTCAACAGGTACAAAATTGACGTTGGGTCTTGAGTAGGAAAACTAAAATGAAAGGTGGGCCATGCATACAATGATGTTTTGGGGTAACTCAGATCTAGCTAGATTGATGAGGAACGTTTTGTCAGTGCTAAGCGTGGTACTACCTGATGTATTTCCAGATCTTGTATAAAGCTTATCATGCATTATTGGGCTTGTGGTAAAACAGAATACCCTAGTAAAAACATGTAGGTTTCAAGGTAGTAGAGAGAAAAACCCCAAACATTCTTTACTAGGAAGCTAGCTTCCTTGTTGAATAATCATGCATCTTTAGTTACAATGCTACTAAGCCAGCATGAGAATGAAATGAGCTGGAAGGAAACATTCAGTTAGATCAAGATGGTGGGAAAATGTGCAAATGTTTGTTATACCATAATGTTTTCTTTGAAGTCTTTGCATTATTTGAGTTCCTTGCTGTCTCTAAAAGGCATACATTTAAAAAAATACCTTTAAACCCCACAAAATAAATAAAAAAGAAACAACCAAAAACCCAACAAAACAAAGCCAGAGAGATTTTCTTAGAAAAAGTTGAAGAGATGGTATTTTTGTTACATTCAAAATCCTTAAGGTGTTCATTTGGATAACTTTAGAAGACAAGAAACTGAAGCAGCCTTTGTCCGACCACAACTAAGAATGAACAGTGAGGTTTGAATGCTTGGCCACTTTATTGAAGTGTTTGTTTTTTCCCATGTCAGTTTTCAGTCTACAGCTTAGCAAAGTCATTAAAGGATTCTCCCCTAGACCATTCACCTTCTCCAGCAATCTACTTACCTACCACAAAAATCGTTCGTGACTTTCTAGGTGTTGGGTTGCTACCTGATGGATGATGGTCACTGTTCTAATGCATGTCCACTAGGTAATAGCTGGAATCCAGCACGTCTGAAAATCAGACTACTGGTTTACATGCCTAAACACAGCATTTAGGCGCTCCTGAAATCTTTGCTTAGAAATAAGAATTTTGTGAAATACAGTAAGTTGTCAAGAAGTGGAATGGACAGATTCTGCTTGTTGTGACAACTATTACAGTGTACCGAGCCTAATGTCCTATGCCAGTTTGACATCAGCAGTTGATGTTGCTGGCTTCATGTGTACCGCCACATGTAAGAGTGTTCAGGTCAGAGAATATGTTTTAGAAGTAAGAGAAAGTGATCAGGGAAGTACTGAGGCTGGTATTTTCAATACTCCTCTTTTGCCTTGTACTTTCTATCTCTTGATCTTTCAGCTGTGAGATGTAGAGACCTGAAAGGTGATGAACTCTGTGTCCTATTAGATTTGGTCAATAAATTAGTTTGAGACCACTACCAAAAAGGAGGATTTGAAGAAAATGTTCATTATAGGAAATAAATTGTGGTTGGAACAGTTGGTACAATTCATATTAATAATGCTATTAGTTAATTATATTGTCTAGATTGACAGTTTATTGGATTAAAATAGCAGATTTGTGATCTGATCGTTCAGAGCAACCTGATAAAAGATTAAGTTTGAGCCTGTCTGTACTCACTGTATGAAAGTCCAGTATTTAGGGAAACGGTTAAAAAAAAATACTGAGAGAAGTTGCTACAAAAGCGAGAAAATGAGATAATGTAAAAGGCTGTACAACTTTTTTGTATTTCCATTAATATAACATTTGTGGGGGCTTTGTGCTGGTTCTCCACAATGAGGCACATCAAGAAAACAGATTAGTCCTGTTGATCCTCTACAGGGAACTAACCGGTTTCACAGTTTTGCAGCAGATAAGCTTCTGTTGCTGAAAGGCAAATTTCCAGCAAATGTCCAAGCAATCAGATCTGGTGTAATTTTCTTTTTTACAGTACATCCATATCTTTTACAATAGTATTATGGGTCGTATCATTCCCAGATAGATATGTCTCTGAAGGCACCAACTCCAACAAGACTTTTAAAACACCCCCTCCACAGATGCTCTCCCTCTTCTTCTGCTTGCCAAGTACCCTCCTGAGATATCACCTCCATGAGAGCAGTAACACAGTAATATTCAGCATTGCCAAACTCATAACACTGGCATGTTTATGAAATTAAGGTGTCAGATTTTATTTTAATCTCATCAAAGTTACTGCAAAGAAGCTATGACAATAAGGATATAGATATTTTTCTCTCTAGTGCCCTAAGAAAGGGTCTTACAGGCAGAAAGCCTTATCTGGGGCTGCCAGGTGTCACTTAGATTCTCTCTTAGTTATCTCAAGTATTCCATTATTTTTTCTGTTTCACTAATACCAGGAAACAGAAAAAAACACAAAAAAGCAGAACGACGACAACAGAAAAAACAGCAGGTACTTTACATACCAACATTTACTGATATGTAATCCAATGAAGACTGTACTTAATAGTGTATTCTCTACCTTAGTGCACTTCTGGCATGATACTACGATTTCTGAAAACTCTTTCCAATTATTGCATTCTCAATTTAAATGTGTTATTGCAAGCCTGAAACTTGAATATTGCACTAATTTGAAATAAACATGGAAATACTGATCTTAGGAAATATATTGTTGGTAATGTAAAACCTGGTTATGTCTTACAGAGTGAGGTTCTGTGTTCAGACTACTTTTGACAAGCCATTTGTTGAAAAATTAGAGCAATACAGTATACCATTAAGGATGGATAAGCACTGTAATAGATTGCCTAAGGAGCCTGTAAAAACTATCATGTGAAGCTTAAGGACATGTAGAGTATCTATCAAGAATGGGACACGAGTGACAAGACTATTTCTCTACAGCCCTTCTAGCTCTCCTTTTTATGATACCTTGCTGGGCTCTGCTTTAATGATTTGACATTCTTTTTGTCCCCATCCTTACTTATCAGATGTTGAAATGTTTTTGGATAGGTTTGGAGGAAGACAAGATTGAGGATGATCATAGAATCTTTTAGGTTGTAAGAGACCTTTAAGATCATTGAGTCCAACCGTTACCCTAGCACTGCCAAGTCCACCACTAAACCATGTCCCTAAGCACCACATCTACCCGTCTTTCAAATACCTCCAGGGATGGGGACTCAACCACTTCCCTGGGCAGCCTGTTCCAGTGCCTGACCACCCTTTCAGTGAAGAATTTTTTCCTAATATCCAATCTAAACCTCCCCTGGTGCAACTTGAGGCCATGATGCTGAGGTGAAGGGCCTTGCTATTGTAAAATTCTTGAATTTAGGGTGTTTGCAGGAAAGTTTGATAGAACTTGTCCAGGAAAGTTCATTTTTAGTGCTTACTGCTTGTGGGTCAAAGGTACTAGATACCATTTTTATGGTATCTTAGAAGTAGCTAGTTTACACTGAGAACAAATTCTGTAACATGATGACAGTATTTAATGCCCATGGGCAATTGACATCAAACACTGAAACAGAAGTAGGGTATCCAAGGTGCTTCAAGGAGTCAGTTCTGAGGTATCATGGACTGAGACTGTAGTAGTGTCTGTCATTAATGTTGCCTACTGGTTTGTATTAAACCAAGATTTCAGTTGTTCCTTATTTTGCCAAGCTGCACCTTCCAGGTTGAATATTTCCTTCTCAAGATGCACATACTGAGGTTTTGAAGGGAATTTCAACTAATCATCATTGTTGTTATTACAGATTTGCCCCAAAAGGCCTTGCTGTTAACAGAGGAACTAAATGTACCTTTGCGTAGAGTTACAGAGATAAATCCCTATTTTCCTACAATGCTTGTTGCCATCTACCTAATTTGGTGTACGATGGGGCAGAATACTGGAGCTGGGAGGGAAATCTCTTCAGTGTTATCCCATCCTTCCGTCTGTGTTGTCAGGGTAAGGAAGGGTCCTTCCGAGTCCAATGGCAAGAAGTCAAGAAGCAGATCTCCAGGTGCATTTAGCATCGAAGTTACATGCATGTATGAGGGGAAAAACTGGGGAGGAGGAACCTTTGTTCAAAACGTGGATGAGGCATCTGGAAGAACCCAGATTCAGTCTACAAAGTGAAGATTTGTATTTAAGGGTCATACACCAGAGTCAGGGGGTCTGAGAAATGAAGAATGGATGGAGCAGGATGAGGAAAATGAAACAGGGGCAGAGTCTAGAGAAGAGCAGGACAGGAGGATAAGGCAGAGGAGTCAGGGAACCATATTATGCCCTGATTACAGTTGCAGGACCAAAGACGAAAGTTGAAAACACCCATTTATCTTGGCTACTCAATCCGAGAAATCTAGGACTAATTGCTGAAGAGATCTTACTGGCTTCATTTGCTGCTGTGCGTAGTCATCACATCTGTGTGCCAGTTCCTGATCTGGTTATTAGGATCCCTGCATATCTGGAAGGCTGTACAGAGAAATGAGAAGCAGAGAATACCTGACAGGGATTCAAACAAATCTTTACAACAACAGAATTAGGCAGCAGAAGTTGATACAATTCCACTGGATTGCCTTCAGCTATTATAAGCAGATAGCTAGTTCTTTTCCTGATGCTCATTTTGCAAGTTATGAAACTCCATTGGTCCTGTAGACAGCAGTGTCCCTCCACACAAACATGATTTATCCCCAGAGCAGTTTAGAAACGAAACGGTCGTGAAAGAGAAGCTGTGTAACAATGCATTTGTACAAGGAGTAAGTCAAAATGCAGCCAGCTGAAGGCTTCTCAGAACTCCAGACAAACTAATTTTTTTTTGCTCCACAGATGAAGACAAAGTCTATCTTGTTGATGTTCTCGAGGAGACAAATTCAATTTTGTGTTGATTTTCAAAGAAATACTGCAGTCAGACATAGTATTTTCTCTCCCTCCACCACCCCTACCTTCTGCTTCTCACCATGTGAGCTTGTGTAGGTGACCTTGACTTCTGTCGTGAGCATCCTCTCTTTTGATAGCTTTCTTCCTCTCCATTGCCTAAGTTTATATTCCACCTAATTCACTAAACACTGCAGTTTGTTATAAATAGAGCCTTTGCCTCCTGCTCTCAGCACTTCCTTGCTTTGGCAAGTCCCGATCAACTTTCACCAAGTGCAGATACAGGAACAGTTACTAATGCTTCCTGCCAAAACCTCATTCAGGCTAGTTTATCTGTCCCTAGCAAGTGACTGACTTTTGCGTTAAGCTGGCTTTGTCTGGGTTCTTGGTTTTAATAAAAGCATGGTTGTTTTCCCATGCAATCTTTTAAGAAACTGGAGATATCAATAGAAATGCATTGTTGGAAGTTATGGAATTCCCATCAGTCATAACTTTCAAAAATACGCTCCTCTTAACAGTAGTGATTTCTGCTGTCACATCGAAAGTGGATCCTGTGTCTTGCCGTGATCTGTACTGATAAAAAAAAATGATTTTGTTGTATTTAGTTGTAGTGTTTGATACAGGAAATTTAAGACTTACCAAATCACTTTGAAAAGATTTGGGTTTGGTTTTTTTTCCCTGGTCTTTTTTACCTTGCTTTAGAAATTAACAGTGCTATTACTCTTAATGATTAGGTAATCTCTGCTTGTTCATATGTGACAATTTGCACGGGAATTGGTCCTGATTTTCCTTTGTGTTGTCTGTATACATCTTCTGAGGGACTGACATGAACATCTTAATGGTGCTGCTACAACTGTGATCGCTCTGTAGCGGAAACTGAGCTATGCATTCCTTGATACTCGAGTATATCAAATATCAAAAGTGCACAGGAAGTATTACTAATGTATTTCGTTGAATTCCAGGAATGGCATGAATGAACACAGTTCTGTTTCCACAGGCATCTCACAACTGGATAGCAACTTACTTTGAATGGCTAATGCTATATGCTCTCTAGGCGTGTTGCCATTTCAGCAGTTAAGGAAGATTTTATAGATTTTAACACGTTAAACTTAAAGGGGCTTTTAAATCCCTCATGCTTTCAGCTCCTAGTAGATGTAGTCTCAGTTACTGCTAATTGTGAATAAATATTCTGCCTCCTTCTGGCTTTCCTCTACCCCTTTTATTTTCATCTTGTTCCTGCACACTGCTCATTTGCACAGAAAAAGATTGGGGGGGGGGGGGGGGAAAAAGACTCTTGCACACCGGCTCCCTACTTCTTCACTCTCTATAGAGCAACATCCTCCAACTCCCCAGGTACAGAGAAGGAAGATATTGTACAGCTTTTACATTTATATCCGCTCTGTTATCTTGAAACATATTAAATTGCTGTATTTTGTTCTCATTTAAATATTCCTTCTGCATTTTATTTTGAAAGTCTTCACCATAAATTTTATCACACAGATGGCTGTGAATATAGCTGCAATAGGATTAGCATCAAACTGAGTACAGTGTGAAGTTTGCCTAATTTCAAGTATCTTGTGAAAGTTACCTTAAAGGTTCCCAATATAGCCTCTGATTTTTTTGACTGTATTCATGAATGGCTAACAGGAGCCAGTGACTACCATGAAAGGAATGTCTTTAGCTTAGAAAAAAATACTTTCTTCAAAGCTTACCAGAAAAAAGAAAAAAACTATAGGTCGCCAATATTTGGTAGAAATGTTCTAGCTTCAGTGGAGACTTCAGCTAGTTTCACAGCAATGCCATTCCTCCCCCCAAAAATCAGACATCAGGTTCAAGAGGACTAACTTGGTAGCAGGTTCTGTGGATTCTGGCCAGTGTTTCTGCACCAGCCTCCCTGCAGAGTTAGAGCAGTGCTCTCCAAAGTTTTTTGATCATGCACCCCTATCAGGGTAACATTTTTGAGCGTGCACCCGCAATATATGGATATTTATTTATTTATAGATTATATACATGTACTACTGTACTAATATATTATGAACCTTATAAAACATAGACAAATCCAGAAATTAAAAAAAGGATGAGATAAAAATTAAATAAACACTATTTTTTATTGTCTTTTATGTGTTAATGGTACAAAAATATTTTCTTCCTGCACTCCAGTGACTTGTCTTGCGCAATGCCTGGCATGTGCACACCCCACTTTGGAGACCACTGGGATGGAGGGCTACTCATCTCACAGTGGTGATAACTTTCCTGCTGAGGTGTCTGATTGAAACCTGGTAGAAGCAACCCTGCTTCAGGTCAGACCCTGCAAGAAAGGAGTCAAAGACGGCAGCATTGGCAAGATACCTTTGCTGGCTGAAAGCAAGGAAGCTGTAGGGCCGTGAGGGAAGGATAACACTGGCAGGTGGGAGTTCCCCCTCATCTAGGCCATCTGAAGGCTGCAGTCTTCCTTTCACAGCATTGGGCACCATCTAGAGAATGCAGCAGCAACAGTCACACCGAAGTTGTAGCTTTTGTCTTTTCTCCCTTCTGTCACTGCCTCTTTGCCCCAGTCTTCCAGTGTAAAAGAGAGACATCATTAATCCATAATTTTTGGCTCGGTTTTATTGGTTTACTGAATAATATATGCACAGTTATCTTCACAATAAGTTAGTGTTGCACCTGGGATTTAAATCCTAGTACTTATGTGATCTTGCCCTCCAAAGGCAAGTAGTTGCCTGTGCTAGAATACTTTCCCCTCCCTAAGCTCAGGCATATATAGTTGGGATGGTATAATGCAGTTAATCATGCCTTTTTACTTTTATATTACTCATTATGAAATTTGTTTATTCTAAAAAACAGTTTGTAAGTAGTATTTTAATCTAAACCCATTTTAACCGCTTGAACCTAATACAATGACAGCATTTCAACATTGATCTGGAAGCATTAGTCTATATTGAGTCACTTGTAGTCAAAATGCTAGACTAGTACATATAGAACATACAAGAATTTTCTTTATTACACTCATATGACTGATCCAATTATAATCAGTGCTTTGTAGTTCAGCTATCCAATTTTCCTCTTCTAGCTGATTAACAGAAAGCTCTGGCGGATCTTTGGAAGTTCATGGCCAAATAATTTGTCAACGAAATGTAGTGTATGTAAATTGATAAATGTAGCTGTTAGGAGGAAATAATCGTTGCAAGTTGCTGATGAGAACAGAAGACCCTATTAATAATTCGAAGTAATCATCACCTCCGCTTTCTATCCTAGTCTGCTAAATATATTACATCACAATATATTGCATTTTTCTTCCTAGGGATATGTAAGTGTCAGGGCATAAGTGACTTCATATATGAAAAGCTTTTGCAAAAATCTTTCTAATTTTCTCTGTTGAGTCCATGTTAATCCTGTTGGATAAATGAGAAAAAGAGATATAGCTTATGGTGTTTATAAACCTGCTCTTGAAAAGGGTGGTGTAGCTTATGCAGTAGATTACAGAAGTCAGTCTGAAACAGCTTCTGTAGCAGCATTTATGTTTCCCAGATTTTTTTTCTTCTGATTTAAAAAAATACTTGAAGATAGGTGTCGAAAGAGTAGCACTTTTATTATTGGGTATTCTTCTCTCATCTACCTCTTCTCCCTACCTTTCCTCTTGACTTCCCTCCCCCCAGTGTTTTCAATTAGTGCTGTAATTAAGAAGGCAATAGCATTTACATTTGAAGTTAAAGACTTTTCAAGGCCTTCACCTTCCTTGAGTCTTTATTTTTGGCTCTAATCAGTAGTTATAGAAATAGCAAAAGGTTGTGTATTACCCTCTGTACCAATATAAGAATCTGATTGTACTACAACTCAATTTTGTTCTGATTCTGAACTGTCTTTGATATCCATGTAAATGTTGCTACAGCCAACTTTACTAATAAAATCTAATAAAATGTTAGTCTTAGCACCTGCGAAATGAAGAATTAACCAAAAATCTTTTTCATACCTTTTGTTTTAATTTTTACATAGGTTTCCACTAAAATCACTTAGCTTTTGTCTTTACTGATCCATGCTGCAGAGAAAGGAACAAAATAAAATAAAATCCGTTAATGCCTCTAAATGTATTTATTTTAGTGGCCCACAACTGTTTCCAGATTAATATCTGTTTCTGCAGTGAGGCGTTGATAATACGTTGCTTTATTCCTTTGCAATGAATTTAGATGACAGTTTATATTCAGCTTAAAAAAAAGACCCCAACAACAGAAAGGGGTATTGACGTAGTTACAATGAACACCCTTGTTCACGTTCTTAAGAGAATCTGTGACATGAACCTCCTAACATCAACAATGTTTAAATAAGTGTGATTTTTATTCTTTGATGAGTAAAAGTTAAAGAAAGCCCTGTTACTGTGCATAATGTAACCCTTGTCGGGTTTTGATTATTCAGAGCATTTGCTGAAAATGTAGGCTATGGATGACTTCTGTTTTGTTTAAAATAATGCAGGATATACACAGTGAAGAGATATAATTGTGGCTAGTAATTTAGAAAGACATTACGGTCATTGTACAGCTTTCTGCATTAATGCTGACTTTAGTGAAAAACAGTACTACATTTACCTGAGTATTTTAACAGTAGCACATTATTAATTAAGAGTGCAACCAGCCTGGGGTACAAATTTTTGGATCTACTATTTTTCTTACTTTATCCCGTTATAATTTGAAGCTATATTAAGTGATACCAAGCAGTAATAATGCTCAATAGTCTTAATCTAATCCAATGATTAAGATAGAATTTTAAAGGTTTATTTTACTTTTTTATTCAAATTGTACACAGGAATAAGTTGTTTAGGTGTTACTGTTTTGCTGTTCAGAGTTCAAGTGGCTTGAATTTAGCTTGTGAAATATAGCAGTAGGTATCTTTCATCAAAGAACCTACGAGAAGCATTTCCTGTTCGGTGCGTGATGTAGGATGAAGTCTAACACAGAGCAGATGGATAGCAGGAGCAGGAGTGGTTACACCAAGACAGACAGGAACTGAAATGACCTTGGGTTGAGCAGGACCTTCCTGTCCCAGTGCTGCGTGACCTGATCGTGTTGACATATTCTTGCATTACAAACCCCCAGCAGGCATCCATGTGCTTTAGTTCTGAGCTGCCATTTTGTTTCTTATTCAACACAGTTGATGGTGCAAGCAAGGAGGAATTATAATTGACCTGCTATACAGATTTTTTGGTACAAAACATGACTTGATATTCTTAATGTCATTTGCTGGCCTTCTTGCAATCTCATGTTTTCTACCGCTTCCCTATTTTTCTTAACATTTCAGTTCATATTTATAGCTATTCTTTCTTTCCCTCCTTTTCTCTTTTATTGATACTAGAAAAGTGTAGGTCTTTTGATGAGCAGTGATCTATTCTATCTGATTCAATGGTTTTGCAACTCTGGAATGTCTGACATGGTAAATAATTTATTTTACCAGAGTGATGTCATATTCATGAGTTTCAAGACCCAAGGGCCCTGAAGTCTTAATAACTGTAATTCCTTACCAATTAACCCTCTCTGAAAAATAAGATGTGTCTAAAAGGACAGAGATTTTTTTTTTTATCTGTTGATCATCTCTGGTTCTCAGCTGATCTAGGAACAGATAGGGGACTTTCCAATCTACTGTCTTCAGTTAAATCAGAATCCCCTTCTGACTTTCCCTTTTGGCTTTTGGAGGTATCTCATTCTTTGCTTCTGCAGGAATAATCAATCATTTTGTGTCTTTAAGCTTTATAATCACTTCATGACAATGAAAAATATGTACATAGTCTCCTATGTGTTCTGCTAACATATTCCATTCAATAATGGTTGCCAGGTCAGAATCTGGGTCTGCAAGACTAGAGGTAGTAAAGTTTGGAAAAGATGATAAGGCTTTCATAGATGCTTGCAGTCTGAGTGAATAAAGTACTTCCATGAAGGTCTGTCAGAAATATTACATGCTATATTTCTTTATAATAGCTATAAATGGAATATTATATGCAAACACATGCACTTACTGCAGCTGACATTTTATCTGTTTCAATGAAATGTACTTGCCTTCCTCCCTTAGGCTCCTTTGAATTGCTCAGTCTGAAAGTATTGCACCAATGTTGCTAAAGTTTGCAAGTAATCTATTAAAAAAATTAAATCATTAAATCCATTTTGACTGATGTTTAATTTTATTGCAGCCAAATCGCAAAGAGGAATACTGTGCAATGTGACTTGTAAGCAGGCAGGAGGCCTTTTAATAGAAGACACAAATCCTGCAGCTGGTCTTTAATTCAGCGACCTCTCATTAATTTCAGAGGTATTGCTTGGGTAAAGAACTTAGAAAATGACCTTTGATTTTGCCTATTTAAATTGCTATTGGAGTTGTTGCATCATCCTTATGGAAAAGAACTATGAAAGTAAAAATAAAGATACTAAATACGTAGTTAAAAGTACATTCTGTAGATTTGCTTCTATATTGATTTTCACAGGCTTGGCAATATCTACTTTGACTTACTATGCCATGGTTAGAGGTTAATCTCAAAAAACCCCTGCCTTACAACATTGGCTCGACATTGGTCGTTCTCGTAAGATGGAATTGCAAGAGAACACAGAGGCTTTGAAAAGGCCAATACAATCACAGCTAAATTTAAACGATTTATATTAGATTACAAGTTCTCTTTTGTGGAACTTCAGCCCCTTGAAAATCTGTGGGAATAAGATTTTGAAGAGTTTCAGGGCCGAAATTCAAGGCCATTTTCTGTTGGACCATTTTTATATCAGAAAGGTGAAATCTTAATTGCTTTTCATAACACAATCTGTACAGAGGTAAATATTGAAGTTTCACTTCTCTGTTGAATTGTCATGCTTGTTTTTAAAAGGGTGGGACCTAGGTGCCGTACCCCATGGAGGCAAGTTGATTTTCTTTTTTCAGTTCTTTTGTTGGATGGTCCCACATGCAGGGGAAGGGGGGTGGGGGGGGGTGGGGGGGAAAGCTTTATTTGCGTGGAGGAAGGGAAGATTTCAGGGACTGAATGAAGCATTCAGTTCTGCCAAGACATCCATTCTCTTCTGTGGCATCAGTGCTCTGCCAAGATTGTCACACTGTGATACCTCCTTTATTTTTAAGTTGGAGACTTTCTAAAACTAGGGTCTTTTAGGTGTATGGATTTGCTATATGATAGCATGAAGCCTGATGGGAAAGATTCACTGTCAAGTACTGCTCGGAAAAGCTTGGCCTATTCTCTTTGAGCAGAAAGTTTGCAGTGAAAGAAATGGGGAGGGAAGGAAGGAGCAATGAATGTGGAATAAAGTTTCTTTACTTACTTGACAGGAGACTATGCACAGTCAGTGTGACTTTTCTTATTTCTTCCACTGTCATCTTGATGGCCTTTTGGTAGCATCAGGGGGCAAAACTATTAACAGAAAAAGATTTAAATACATGAGGACAAATAGACTCTTATGGGAAATACAGCATCTAAAATGGCATTGCTTACTTTTTGAACTCAGTTCAAAATGCCTTCAAATGCCAGTTTTGACTGCGTTGGTTTTTTTAAATAGTGCTGATGTTTAAAAAAAGCCATATAGGGAAAATCAAGATTAAAACAAACTCACTACATTATTAGAAGTTATAGCAACCATAGGGATTTCAGCATATTACTATAAGAAGAGAAATGTCTTACTGCTCAAATTAGATTTGTTTCAATGTTGCAGCATATGAGTTTTTTCATATTTCAGTGAAGTTCATAAGCTATAGAATAATTACTCCAGGAAATATATTTTACATAAATAGCTGGGGTTTTTTTTCTGTTTCCCAGAATCAAAATCATGCTTTTAATTAATGAAAATAATATCAGGTGTTTCTTTAAAAAGATATTCTGAGTCCTTCATTGATTTCCAGACTTTCTCTGAGATTTTGAACATGTAGTAACTAAAAAAACTAAAAGCTCAAGTGTTCCAAATAATTCATAGCTATTAAAGATAGTGCTCAATTACATTCAAAGTTACAGTATTTTGGATACTATGAATTCCTTCACTTATGAAATATTACATTTAAGCTGTCTTCTTGATTAAAAAATTCAATCTAATTTTTTTTTTATTTAAGGGAATATAATAAAATATCTGCCATGTGGAACTCATCATTTTTAATTACTAATATTTTAAGTGTAGACTTTTAGAATACTCTGTTCTTGAAACCCTAGGTCATGTGGCAGATTAGAGAGAAAATTGAGTTTCTGCCCTGCAGAGTCTGAACACACTGAGACTAGCTGCAGGCTACACGCTGATATGATACTCTGATTTGGGGAACAGAGTGGTCAGCCATGTAAAGGTTTCTGTAGTGGCTGGCTGTATTTACCCTGCAGGGTCATTGTGTCTCATCATTGCACTTGTCCACCAGTTGTCTAGACATGAAGTTCTGAGTCTCCAGTTGTAGCTCCATCACTGTTTGTTTAGCCAAGTTTCTTTCAAGTGGAAACCAAGGTGTGCGGGATCATAGTGCATGCTCATATCTCATTGTAACCAGTAGTCTAGTTGCAATCAGTCTCAACAGTCAGAAAACAGTCCTGGGTCCACAGGCTCTGATATACCCCTTGTTTCTGTGGTTCTGTGGGCCTCTGCAACTGTTCTTAAGTGTTAAACTGGTGTTTATCATCCCAAAAGTACTAAAATCTGTCCTGACTTCAAACTCAGCTAAGAATGCCAACTGTTCTTTTTGGTTCTTATTTCACTTACGAATTTTTCATTGTTTTAATCTGTGTTTTGCGCTTGAAACTTTTAAGTTATGCTTGTTCTTCTATAATGATAAATATCAATGACGCTTACTGTACTGTAGCAAGGCACCAATCATTGCTCCCTTATACGTAGGATAACTGTGTAATAAAATGTAAATGGTGTTAAGGAAAGATCACTTTTCAGTGGAAGCTACTGACTATATGAGGCTTTGACAGACATTTTTAGAGAGTACATTTAAAGGAGAAGAACTCTATCAAATGAAAAGGCCAGGAATTATTTAATGGGGACTATTGATGTGTTCTCTGAAATAATTAGACCTGAAAAGCCTTTCTGAATGTATTCCAGTGCTTTACCTGCAGAAACTGTATACTGCTACCCTGATAGATAGTGTTATCAATTTTTACCAAGTGTTGCAGCCAAGTGACAATATATTTGTTCTCTGTGAGCTTTGTACAAGATGACTGCACTTGCAGACTGGCTCTTGGAGTGACAGTGACACAGAACTTGCTTTTCAGTTTGCTTATGCTACTCTATAAACATAAAGGCAGGTTGTGCTTGAAATGAAGGTGTTGACATTACATTGCTTTACATTGGTATCCTTAATGTCATTTCCATTTCATTACCCTATCCGGAGCAACTTAAGTTACTTATGATATCATTCTTTGTCTGCTGTCAACATAGTATCAGTAAGGCATTCAGTGGCCAATGGTAATCCTAGAAATATAGAATCGTTTAGATTGGAAAATTTTAGCTTAGTCTTGGAAAAGACCTTTAAGATCATCAAGTCCACCCATTAACCTAGCACTGCCAAGTCCACCACTAAACCATGTCCTAAGCACCACATCTACACGTCTTTTAAATACCTCCAGGGATGGAGACTCAACCACTTCCCTGGGCAGCCTGTTCCAATGCCTGACTACCCTTTCAGTGAAGACGTTTTTCCTAATATCCAACCTAAACCTCCCCTTGCGCAACTTGAGGCCGTTTCCTCTTGTCCTGTCTCTTGCTACTTGGGAGAAGAGACCGACCCCCACCTCACTACAATCTCCTTTCAGGTAGTTGTAGAGAGCAATAAGGTCTCCCCTCAGCCTCCTCTTCTCCAGACTAAACAACCCCAGTTCCCTCAGCCGCTCCTCATAAGACTTGTGCTCTAGACCCTTCACCAGCTTCACTGCCCTTCTTTGGACACGCTCCAGCACCTCGATGTGCTTCTTGTAGTGAGGGGCCCAAAACTGAACACAGTAATAAATGAAGAGTGGGGATATCCTTGCCCACACCTGCAAGATAAATTTGCAGGATGGTGCACTAGTAATGCTCAAGTTTCTAAAAAACTTTCCATGTCTGTCCTGTGGACTAGCCTTCAGCCAGAAAATGTATGACACTGAGACTGAATGTCAGTGTCCTGAGGTAACAGAGCCATTTTGTAGGTGTACCTGTTTCCAGTCCTGTCTCCTGGATGAACATAGAACGCCCTTTGTAGGTAGCCTTCTCTCCAGTCTTGAGTATGGCACTGTCACCTGCATGGGCCTTGGACATATGTTATAGGTAGCTTGCCTCCTGGATGGACCTCTTGGACACGCACTATAGCTTGTCTTCAGTCGTGTCCCCAGCCCTGTCTCCTGATGCTCATGACTGAAGCCTCTAGATGGATCCTGGACCTGATTGATTACTTCACTGTTTCGGGAACTGTTGATAGACTTGGTTACCACCACCCTGCTCTGCTCAGTTCCTTGGTTGAAGTGAGGAGCCTTGGCACAGTACAGTGTGGGGCATGGAGCAGACAAAAGATGTGTCCCTGAATGTTTCTTCACAAAGGTCTTCTGTGGGGTTCAGCAATGCTGGAAAGTTCACTCTCCTTAAGGACTCTGTCACGTGGTGATCTTGGGTCTGAGCGTGTGGGTATCCAAATGAGTGGAAAGCTCAGTGCTTTGTTCCCACGTGAAAATGAGCTCAGGATCTCTGTAACAGAGACATGTCTATTTTGCTACTCCCAAAGTCTGGTGGTTGCTTAGGGTCTTTAAAAACCAAGGCTTTCATCTTCATGAAGAGACTGCAGCACCTGGTTAGCTCGCACGTTGCAGTATGAAAAGCACTACAGAGTAGCTCCGAGCCCCTAAACCTTTCAAGAGCCTTTTGGATGGCATGTGAATATTTAGCAAGTATTTGGTGTACTTCTGGAACAATGTTTTCAGCTAAGTTTCCTCCTCAGAAGAATCTAGGCCACATGCACTGTAGCTATTCCGCAAACTGAACCAACATTCAGTGGGGCCATTACTTCATGGATTCACTTCAAAATCATGCTACTGCTTCAGACTGAGAGAGTAACATAAATGCAGCCTGAGGACATGAGTTCATATTATGCTTAGTTTGGTCTAACAACTGCCACTGAAAGAAGCAGTAGACCTCTCAGGCTCACATCACTTTTTGTGTGCTCCTGCTTCCTCTTCTGAGTTTGACTTGTCATGGTAAATCTTCCCTGCTTGGAGGGAAAGCTAACTCATGAAAACCTGTGAGTTTTCCCTCAGATCAGCAAGCTGATGGGAGTCACTATGGAGCTGCACAATTGCTAAATTTAACACAAGGGAAGAGGCAGAAAAGCAGGGAGAAAGCAGGTCTACCCCCTCTGGCCTCCGCCTGCTGTTAGATTGAATTAAGTATAATATGAAGCTACACCCCGAAGGAGAAGCATGTAAGTTTATTCAGAGAAGATTATCCCTGTTGCTGCTGGTTGAGAATTCACGCAGCTGAGGATTCACTGTTCAAAAAAATGTGGTGGAATTCCCCAAATCAGTCAGGGTTTTTTGCAGCAGATAATAAACGTTTTCAGGTGTCTTGTGGAGGTCTTTCCTGACAAAGGGACAAACACTGGATGCGTATTTGGCTGACCTCATTTTATTTGTTGACCTTCTGAGAAGAATGGAAGAATTTCAGAAAGTAATAGCAAACTGTTACATATCAGTGTGATACTCATAGGCAGATACAGTAGCAAATGCACCACTAAGTTTATGCTGCTTTTATTGGTCTTTCCAAAATCTTTAGATCAGTTTTAGTACGAGGTCAATTCTTTTACCAATTTTAATTTGTTTTTGTCTATCTGTACTTAGAAGATGATAAAAATATAAATTATACATTGTATTTTCTACCTACACTTCACAAAACGCACATTCTCTGCTTTCTTTCCAATCTATTTGTCTTCTTCTAAGGAAAAAAACCCTACTTAAAATACCATATTAAACCACTGCTTGGTCTATGATTGAATCTGAGCTTCCTGCTGGAACTACTCTCACCTCACTTTATAATAAACATACCAAAAGGCAGGAGAGTATTCTATTCCCTAAATATGCATTTTGTTAGAAATAAGGTTATCTAATTAGAGCATGTTAGTTCTGTAAATTGGGAAGTCTCAGTGCTGGTGTATAGGCAGAATAAAGTCAAAGTTCTAAAATCAAGTCTCCCCTTTGTATTCATGTACTGTAAGTTGTTTCTTTCTGCTTGTCCACTAGCAGCTTTCAGAGCTTTTTCTGGGTTGAATAGATACCATACAATCCCTCTAGGCTCCTAAGAGTTTGGTTTTTTTTTCCCTCGAGATTTCTCTGCAGTATGGCTGAAGTCTGCTTTCTGCTCTGAGCAAAGCCTTTCCCCTCTGTGCATTTCTCCCTCTCTGCCCCACCCTGGAAGCCCTTCCTCTTCCCTCTGTGTAACTGCTCTAAATGCGAGTGCAGCAGCCAGGAAAGATAGCTAACCACCCAGACTTTTAGCGAAAATAGCAGATAATGTTTATGCATCATGCGCAACAGTACAATGCATCCAACGCACTGTCACAGCATTCAGGAAAGAGGCAGATACCAGGGCAGATCCTTTGGTCTTAGCTACATCTTGCAGTTGGTGAGAGCTTGTAGCTAGGACAGTGCACGGTTAGTACTAGGTTTGTGTCAAATGACTATAACTAAATGCTTGGACAATTTAAGGTACTTGATGTTTATTATATCCATTATATTAAACATGCTTTAGGAAAGTGAAATCTGATAAACAAGTCTGGCTTCTGAAACCATGGCTGATCTGATATTTCTATGGTTACCATTCATGAAACCGAAATCATTTTTCTCCAGGGGAACGTATCCATGCGAATATGTCCAGCAAGGTTGTGACAGGTTATATCGAAGTGTATTAGTTTGTGTGTTGGAGCTTTACACAGCAATTACCAAGGCAGTACTTCTGAAGAGTGCTTAAGGATTGTGCTAGAACAAGCTTTAGACTCATCATATTTTTGGATTACAAAACAAATTCACCTTATGTGCTCATGATTTACAGAGAATTTGCGTACATAGCATTTTATCACAAGCTGAATTTTGCTGACTTCAAGGAGGACCCATGTCTATTTGTGACCAGTACCCCCTGCTCCTGACCGCTGGTGCCATCATCATTCTGCCTAGGATCCCCACAGAGCCTGTCTGTCCCCATGGTGTCAGGTGACACTACTCTAAGGGCCTCTTCTGGTTGCACTTCCAAGTTTCATCCAACTGAAAAAGTAGCATAAGCATGGCAGAACAAATCAAGAATGGTCCAAGAAGAAACTAACCCAAGGCACCTCTCTGTGCCTTTCTCCCTGTTGTGAGGAGTGGGCACTGGAACCCAGCTGCTGTCACCGACCGGGCAGTGAGCACCCTGCGGCTGCTTTCCCATTTTCCAGAATCGGGGCAATGGAAAGCATAGCTGCGCCTCTGAACCTGTGTGGATGATTCCTCTTTTTTCCTGCGTTTGTGTGTGTATGTATACACTATTGACAGAGAATGGTTTTTGTCCCAAGACTGCTCCCTACTTCAATCCCAAAGCTACTATACACTTCTCTGCAGCTTGCTTTGGAGTCTCTCTCCTGCGTATTAGCATTTTTTTCCTATACCGGTTGAAAAAAAGAGCTAAGTCTGAAAAATTAAAACTGAGCCAACTATAATTTTTCTTTTCTTGTTTTGGTCAGCATAGAATTATACATGTCCCTGCAGTACAGTATAAATCATTATTGTCATTACCATTATCCTTAGGTAGGCAACTTCAGTGCTTTAAGCCTGCTTCTCTCCAGTTGTTTTGTTCTGAGCTTTGGCTGCCCCTCGATACAAAGCCATGTTATGAGATCTCAGGGTTTCTTGCTTCATTGTAGAGAACATCACATCCGAATGTGTGTATGTAAATGTTAATGTTGTGCATATAAGTACTGCAGCTACCTCATTATTTTTATTGAAGCCATTTTATCATGACATGAATGAAAACAATTACTTTGTCAGTAAATCTAGGTATATTCTAGAATATATGTTAATGGTACAACCAAACAAAACTTTTAATTAAATAATGATGAGACTGTTGCTTCAGTTAAAAAAAAATAAGTACGTTCAAACCCTGACAGTTCGTATTTCTCATCATCCTGTAGCTAAAATTGCAGCAAAATAGTATGGGATGTCAGAGGACTGCCTTCGGCTGGGTCTGCACGGCTAGAAGGCGCGTCCCCTGGGTGGTGGATAGGGGATCCCTCTCTGGAGGGTGCACCGGATAAAATTGAAGGTGCCGCGAACCAACGCAGCCTAAGGGAAGGCCACCCTGACAGAAAAACCACTGGCCCTCCAAGTCATGGGGGTTGGGCAGGAGGCCAACTACCTCCTCCCGGAAAAAAAATAAAAAAATAAAAAGTTGCAGAAACGACGAGCATCAGAAATGATGGAGAAAATCGGTAATGAAGTGAGGAGGAGGAGATGGAACTGGATCGGTCATGTCCTGAGGGGGAAACCGACGGAAGACTGCGCTGTGGCCCTTGACTCCAGAGCACGCAGCCGCGGACCGATCGAAGTGGAAGAACGATGTTCGCGCCTTGTGTGCCTCCTGGCACTGAGAGAATTCAGATCAGATTCAGTCAGAGGACTGACATCATTGAAGAGGTAAATGCTATGTAAAAGGAGTCCATATGGTGGGAAGTGACGATACTTCCGTGACGTGTTCAGTTCGGCTGACATACCCGTTACAGGGAAGACAGCAGGGGCATGGCTGTTCCCACAGGTGTAGGAACAAGCTCTGAGGAGTTTCTAAGACAGTTCTCAACCATACAGTATTGTGGAAATCCTCTAATGAAGAACTAAATGTGCCAAATGCCCAGCGGTCTTGTGGGACCTGTGATGAGGGCCTACGGTCCAGGTGTCCTGTTCTTGTTTTTCCTGACTTCTAGACTCACATTTTCAAAAACTTCCACACTTCGTCCTCTCTCTCTCAAGATTACCTTTCAAAGAAGAGTTTCCAAGTGCAGAACAACTTTATCTGAACGCGTACTCTCAACTGCGTTAGCTGCTCAGTGCAGCATCTCGTTTGTTTTTTTTTTCCTCCTGAGGACTGGTGCACTAACACCTGATGTGCACCAACAGGCACTGAACAACAGGCCCCTTGGAGGGTCCTGAAGGAACAGGGAAGAAAGGGACAGTTATGTAGAGCTGTTACGGCTCTGCAAACCTTTTCCAAACAGAAAGAAGAGGAAGTGTGGGCGTAGGTCTGCAAGGCTGAATCCTGGTCTTTTACTATAATGGCTGGTATAAATCAGGTTCAGTGTAGTAGTTCAAGTAATGACAGCCTTCTCTGTTCTTGAAGGCAGAGCAAAATTGCTTTGAGGGTTCCAAATCCTCCATTCTACAGCTTTTTTCAGTGAACAAAATTTCTTCCTGATAGATGTACATTTTCTTTCTCTGCCATAATTTTTTTTCTTTGAAGTTGAAAAAAGCAAAGCTGCCACTCTCTCAAACCTAGCCCCTTTGGATGTCACAGGCTTGGGACTGCAGCGTGGGGTAAGTGTAGCGTCTGGCCTAGGTGGGAGAAAGGGATGTGGATTAATTACAGTTCAAATAGGAAGAGCAGATACTGTGAGAAAACCTGATTTTAAATATAGGTAATTTTCATCTTTTAAAGTCTTATGAGACAGAATTGATGAATTCCTTGTTCCTAAGTTCTTTCTCTTTCTCACCTGAGCAAACAAGTCAATCTCAGTTTTTCCTAGGCTCTTGAACCTCCACACTGATAGCTACAGCCTCTCCAAAGGGGCAGGAGAACCCCCCTTCTCTTTGCATCCCCTTGATGAACGTGGGGAGGTTGGATGCAGCCCCTGACCCTTTTTCTGGCTTTCAGAAGGGTCTGCTCTGTGTGGAAATCACAAGCTTCCAGACCTCTCCTATGTGTCTTCATCTATCTGGTTCTCTTTGTGTTTTGTTACTATTTTATGAGAAAAAGGGGAAGCTAGGAACTCTGTAGAGCAAAACCAGGAATGAGGAGGAGGCAGAGCAATGTAAACAGATGTTTAACAGTGAGAGGCTCAGGAATGCAGTAGCAGGGTAAGGAGGGTAAGTCAGGTGCAGGAGAGGGTACGGTAGGACCAGCTGAGCAAACACAGGAAGCCAACGGTGTACCAAAACTTAAGAAAGAAGTACCTTGACATTATAAAAAGAACTAGGATAGGTGGATGGGAGCCAAAGGAGGTGGGTAGACAGATTAGATTAAAGATAGGGAAAACCTGTTTCTGCACAAAAGGATGAATGTTAGACTCAAAATCTTGTTATCACCAAAAGGGAACACACCCTATATATATAAACAGGAACTTCTTGTTAGCCAGATAAATATTTTAGTTGTCTAGAAGTCCAAATTAACTAAATAAGAAAAAACTCATTTAAAATATCTTTTAAATTTGTATACAAGAGAAGCTTTCAAGTAGCTGCCCCTTCACTGTGCTGCTATGTGCATTCTTCCAATGTTCCTCTGGGTCCTGGGGCTGACAGCATCAGTCTTTCTGAAGAGGAAAGAGGGGACAATTGGAACGAGTTTTCAGCAGTCTGAGGTCTTTGCTGGGGGGGGTTCATGGGGGGGGGTCCCTTTCTCCTCAGTCTTGGCTCTCTTTGGATATATTTTTATGTAATGTCTTAGAATATCCTGCCTCCTTCTCCCTGCTTCCCAGGCAAAGTCTGGGAGCCGCACGTTGCCCTCCCCCAGCCCCATTACCCTGGGGGGGCTGTTTGTCCCGCAGTGACTATACTATGTAGGGGTGCCAGCCCCCTGCTCTAGGCATTGCCAAAGCGAAACCAGCGTAGGGACGCCACAGGCACATGGTCCCCAGGCAATTGCTGCCATGACTAAAACCAGCTCCCTCTGAGGCAGGGCCAGACACGTCCTGAGAGCCTGCGCTGCCAGCTGCCCACCAAGCCTCTGGCCTTCTGCTAGCCATGGCAAAAATCATATTTACATAGCTATGGGAGAAAGGCTGAAGGAAAAGGCAAAGATGCTGGAGTTATAATCAAACCAGAAGAAAATGCTCAGAAGTGAACCTACATGTTGCTATGCAGGGAGATGGGGGTCTGACACTCCCCACCCTGAGAAGCGAATACCAGAGTCAGTTAAGTTTATGGAGTACTTGTGGATTAAGTCAGAGCTGGGGAGGAGGTAGGACTGAGAAAAACAGCTTGGCACTATAAAGCAGAGGAGGTCAGGCTTGAAGAAAAGTCAGAGCAGCCTTGTGGAGTAGGAACAAATGTCCTTCCAGAGAGGCAGGTGAATTCCAGGATTGATCCTGCACGTTCCCATTCCTTGCTGTCAGCAAGTGGCTTTTGGGAAAGCATGTCCAGTCTTGATGCAGGCGGAGCATACCAGCCTTTAAATCTGTCAACTACTCTATTAATTCAGAAGATTGCAGAGCTGATTTAGAGAGCCCCATCAGGCTGTTGATCTGCTTGGATCTCAGCATGATGCCGTATTTATGGAGTCAATTGTGCAATAGGTAGCATCTGTGTTAACAGTTACCCAAGGTAGCAGTATTTTATACTTTATAAGTCACAATCCTTAACAACATGTTCAGGTGATACTTTTCTACAAACATTTGTGTCATTCTGTAAACAGGATGGATCAGCTCTAAGAATGGTTCGAAATTATTATGCTGTTTAATGTATTAAGAAATTAAATATAAAAACAAACAAATGGGTTGTATTATGCTACATATTCTCAAAAATGAGTTCCTAATGGTCTTATATATATGTCTCTGAAAGCATACAGACCTCTCCACTCCTGTTCACTTGCAGTAATAGATTTTGTTGTGTCACGTCAAGGCTCCTGTAAGTTACAATATAAGGAAATGTTATATTTCACCTGTGCTTTTGTTATATTTTGGATATACTTAAGAGAAGACAATTGAATTTGGGATTCAGTCTGTGACAATAGCCTCCTGCTGTTTTCTTTCTAGGAGTTGAAGAATTTATCAGCAAAAATAATAGATGGGAGTGAAGCCAAAACATGTATTTATAATGAGAGAAACAAGTTTTGTGTTGAGACTATAGTGCAGGGATTTTGCTTCCACTGTATTAAAGGACTGGTAAAAGTAATAATAATTTTGTTTGATATCGGTACAGTAAAGCAAGTACTTAACTTATATGCATTTTGATTATCTTTCAGAAAAGATTTATTTGTCAACCCAGTCATCAATTTAACTTATTGGTAAATTGAGCTCAAAAAATGTGACTCAGTACCCACACATATTTTAGGTTCTGTGTGAAAGTACCAAGTAATGTAAGTGTCACTGATGGAGAAGCTTCATGAATTTTTTATTTTTTTTAGAGAAAGATCACTGCTGTGCCTTTTGGGAAGAAATCCTAGTGCATATATGGCTTTCTTTTGGTGGTTTGATTAATCTCAAGGATGCTTATTGTGGCAGAGTAAGTGATTCAGGGATGACTGCTCAAACTCAATACTTAACTCCCCAAAGAGGGCACGTACCTTGCACATACTGGCTCTTCCCCTGTCTAGGTCTTTTTGCTCTGGGCATGGAAAGCACAGCCAGGCTAATTCAGCTCTGCAATTGCAGAAAAAATGTTCCTATTGAGCTGTAACTGAAATGCCAAGATTGGGGGAAGGGACCAAGAAAGGTAAAGGGGAGGGAGAAAGTTTAAATTATAACTCAAAATCTATTGTGGCAGTGTTTGAAGGCATTCCCTTTTGCTGACCTGCTGCCCAAGCACTTGAATTGCTTGCATTTTGGGGGCAGAGGGGCCACCTTTCCTAGGTGACTGCTGTGCCTTTGTTTTGAGCTAGGTGAGCCGCCTCATTTCTTCCCTGACCGCGGAAACACCACTCTCAGTGAGGCTGGGCTTCTCTCTGCTGTGTTTGCCTGTACTTGCTGTTGCGTGCGGTGGTAGCGGAGGAGCCACAGGCCGTTCTGTGAGGGCAATGCTAGAAGCAGTTCCCAAAATCAGCTCAGCAGCTGTCTTCAGGGCTCCACACCTGGGGCTCTGACTGGTTTTATGTATCCAAAGTAGGCTGAGAGATGTGTCTAATGAGCTCAAATGTGTTACAGTGGAAAAGCATGAAGGACAATTAGTTGGCCCATATTTTCTCTGATTTCACCCTTCTTCTTTTGTCAAGCCATGGTTCTAAGAACTTGTGCATTCCTACCATCACTGTGGGAAATACAAGTTTTGATGCCTATGATGTCAAGGATTTGATGTATAGTGTTACGTTAAGTTGTGAACTAACAGAAGGAAGAATCTATTCTGTTATCTTGTATGGGGAAACTTTAAAATTGGCAACTCAGAAAGAATCAGAAAATGCAAATTTGTCAAATTGTTCACTTGTCAAATGCCAGTGTCAGGATAGCGGTTATAATCTACAGTAAATGTTAGCTACTGCGTCGTACTCGGTGTTCTCAGTCGATGCTCAGGACCTCGCTGCCTCCAGATGACTCTCTGACAAAACTGTTTCTCTGTTAAGAATTTAAAGTGCTCTGAATATTTTGATTGACTGGAACAGGATTTTGGAGGCTATCTTCACCTCTGTATAGTGTGTTACAGTGTGTCACTTGTTTCCTTGGCAAAGTCAGTGTATTTTCTTGTTAATGTTAAATTTTGCTCAGGATGGAGGATATCTTGTACAGTTTTCTTGTGTATGTGGCTTTGCTTTTGATGTCATTCAGATGGTGATACTGTAATTCACTGGTTATATTCAATTGCTGTTTAACTGGCCCAGTACTAAAATTTGATCCCCAGAAGACTTCTTTTGTGATCAAGCTAATCAGCGCATTGGCAGTCTGTTCCTGTCCTGCGGGATCATCCCACTTCACAAACAGTTGCGGGGAGCCGAGGTTCTTTTTTGCTCAATGTCAAACTGAAGGAGTATAAATTCTACTTTTGAAATGACTGTTTGAGAGGTTTTACTTTGCTGCTCTGCCAGCATCCCTTACAAAGGCTACAGTGTTTGAGTACAAAATAGTATTTCTTACCACTTAACAGGATGCTCTTGGATTCTCTTTCCAACTCAGCGGGGCTCTAACACGGTGCCAGACCTTTACTTTGTGGGTATCCGGTCTGTACTCCCAGTTCCAGCGTTACCGTCAACCCCAGCGAGGGACGGCTGCGCCCGCAGGGGTGGGGAGCCGGGGCCAGGCCGTGCTAACAAGCCCGGCAGAGCAGGGGACTCGCCGGCCAGGGCCCCATCCCGCAGGACCCACGCAGGGCAGGTCTGGAGATTGGAACGAGAGTCAGAGAAGAGTAGAGATCACACGAGGTTCAGCGAGGAGGTCAGACAAGTTCGTGGTGATGGGCGGGTCTGAAGTGAAGCTGGGAACGCAAGTCAGCGAGTCGTGGTCAAGGCAGAGACAGTAACCCTGGTCAGCCAGAGTCCAGTGATCACCAGGCAAGACCACGGGGATGAGGCAGTTCCCGGGTCAGACTGGGAAGTTAGTCTGGGTCTGGGTCAATGGGGTACGTGGCCAGGCACAGGCACGGGCAGCGCAGCTGCAGGGCAGCGCAGATGAGGATCAAGCATGACAACCTCAGCTCGACAGCCATTCCTGCGCAAAGGGTAGGGCAGCCGCTGAGTCTTTTTCCAGATTTCTCTCGAAAAGCTTTTCACGGCTGGCCAAGGCGTCTCAGAGCTGGCCTTCGCCGCACAAAGCTGGACTAGAGTGCGTTGCAGTCCCGACAATCACTGGGAAGTCTGATCTCTGTGTCCTATATACCGGTGATTAGAAAATATGCTCTTTTTACTAATGTTTAACCAAGTAAGAACATTCCTGATACACCTCCAAAGACAATCTACTGGGATATCTTCTGTAGCGCATGAAATGGGCAAGAACTATTAAAAATTTTAAAGCAACAATATAGGACAAGTATATTCTGATTGTTCATACTGTTTATCCACAGACTTACAACATTTAATCTATGCTCTGTATGATCTCAGAGGCAGACCATACATGTCAATTAGTGACAAGGCAGACATGAAACCCTGTTTCAGAGACTGCCATTTTCTTTCAAGTACCTGTAGGCAGAGGAACTTATTCCTGCCACAGAGCAAATCTAAAGGAAATATTTTTGAGCTCTTCAGGCCCCTGGATGTGCTTTTATCAGCAAAGGGGTATCTTTTCTTCTTATGAAAAGTCACTATCCATAAGACCACCCCTCCCTCTTCTGCCACGGGGAAGGTAGTAGGTAGGGAATGGTAGAAGGCAAGCCAGGGAGTCTCTGTGCGCTGCCTCTGTTAACCGCTTCCCTCACTCATGGAGGTCGAGTCAACCCATGAAAGCTCAGGTTAGGACAGGGACTCCTCCCCTCTCCTTCTTTACACTCCACATACCTCCAACAAAAAAGTTTCTGTAAACCATTTACGGGATCTCAAATATTGAATTTACCAGATCTGGCCCAGATGCTGACCTTCGGATTAGCACAGGTGACATCATCCATTCATGTGGTCTGAAACAAAATACCAAAGCGATAAATGAAGGCTCCCTACATCTTAATTTTTTAGGACTAGCCTTCCAAGTCCAACACTGTAGTAGTAAATTTTGTGGAGCAGCAAAAACTCTGCAGGAAGATTTTTCAGGGAAGTGTCTTGTGGGCACTGGGAGCAGAGCAGGTTGACCGTGATGCCTTGCACTGCTGTGGGCAAGCTGCACCTCCCGTGCCATTCCTTCTGCACACGAGCACTGGGAAGGGCTTCCCATTTCTGTGACTGGGAAGCGTGGGGCAGTTTTTCCCTGCTGGAGTGGGCTCATCTGCCCTGGTGGGCTTACGCTCTCGGCTCTCCTGCCTGAAGATTTTTGGGGTCCTGGGCTTCAGCGGGCAAACTTTCGGAGGTGGAACGATACCTCTTCTGGCACTTGCTGGCAAGTGTGACTCGCCTCCAGGACGTAACAGAATAGATATTTAGTGTCATGTTTTTGTGGACCTCATTACTCGAATCAAGGCAGTGTTTTATGTAAGGCCTGTGCAAAGCTTTCTGTACATAATGGGGACATTCGGCAGGGAGTCTGCAGGGAACTGCTGGGGTGTTTTTCCACTTCAAAGTTTCTTTGGCGTTCACCCCAGCGAAAGGCACCAGCTGCTATTAAGGCTTGTTTTTTTTCTTATGTTCTCTGCTTTTGTTTCTCTGCAATTAAATAATTAACCTTAATGAGAGATATCCAGTTATTCTGATAATGTCTTGGGACAACGTTGAACTTCTGTGATCAACGGGACCTCTGGCAGGTGTTGGGATCTATTTACTGTAACAGCAGCCCTTCTGTCACGCAGAAAGGTAACGAGAAACAGCCAAAAGCAGCGTAGAGCAATGACACAGCACAAAGCAGTTCAGTAGAAACACAAAGTCCTTTAAATCAAAACTGTATGTTCAGTGAAGACCTACAATGGGTGTCTCAGTCATTTTGTTTACTTGTTTTTATTTATTTATTTTTCTGACTGGATTAATGATGCACTGGAAGGGAGTGAATAAGAAAAACTGGATGTTATTTCATAGTAAAGAAAATAATTTCAAGATATTTATATGGTACAATTTACTTTGATACTTAAATTAATACATAGTTGTCAGGAATAAAAGTTGAACTTTTTTTTTCCAGAGGGAAAACAGGGCATGAAGAAAACCTATTTGTAGCTGTAAAATTGTTGTCTAGGTACTTTTTCTGAGGGGTACATGGTTTGCGTGCCAAGTTAAAACAGTTATGCTGCGTGTGTGTTTTTTTTAACTGTTCCACTTAAGTACACTTGGAAAGTTTTATTTTGAAATGGTGAGTGTATTCAAGCAATGCTGCCAAATTCCAGGATTATTACAGTTAATACAGAACATTTTGTTGACTTTAATTTGTGAAAACAGTGTTTTAGCAGTTTAAGAGTTGTTAAAGGATATGCAGCCTCAATTATTTTTGGAAAAAAATGTACAAAATCTGAAAGCGTTAGAACACCCAAATGATTCATAGAAGTAGTAGTTTATTTTCAAGGATAATGGACCTGAAATGCATATACAGGATAAAGTCATTCTGACAATGAGATGATACCACCCCAGTACTCCAACTTCTGTTTTATAAGAACTCACCACCCCATCTTTGCATTTGCAGCTTCCTAGAGGAAAAGATATTAAGCCAAAAATTATGTGGTAGCTGGTTTGAAAACCATGCATCAGAACAGAACCTTGGTTTTCCTGAAGTTATCTTGTCGTTAGAAGATGTACATTGTAGTAGGCTGTGACAAGACCTCGAGTGAGATGAATAAGCGTAGTCTTCTTCCTTAAAATGAGCTCCTCAAAGAAGACCAAAAAGCCTTTTAAATGCAGAAGGGGGAAATAAAGGGGAAAAAAAAAGAAAAAAAAAGAAAAAAAAAAGCTGGAATACTTATCTTTTAAATACAGAAAACTCCAAATGACTAGGAAAAACAGCATGGAAATGAAAGTGATTCCCACTGTGTCATGGTACAGTGAATTAGTCCATCTGGGCTTGCTTTATGCCAGCTAGTGACCTTGAGTTGTAGGGGACTGTGAACGTTCCCCCGCCCCCGCCATGGCTTGCTGCATTTCCCCTCCGTTCGCCCGACTGCTCCAGGGTCCCTCTGGCTCCCCCCCTTCCCCTCGCACCTCGCATCCCACCCCGGCCGCCTGCCCCACCGGGCAGTCCTCTGCCAGCGGCATCCCCGCGTGTCCCGGCGGGGAGGCACAGCCTCCAGCCCTCAGCTGCAGCCCCGCGACCTGGCCTCCCCTGCGGGGAGCCCAGCGTACCCCCCAGAGCGCAAGCCTCGCAGAGGTGCGTGAGGATAGTTGTCCCCACCAGCCGCTGAATTACTTAGCGTGCAGCTGCTTGTTGCTTTCCAGCAATTGCTAAATCACAGTTCAGGCCGAGGCAAAACAAAGCTGCCCTTGACTTCAGGAATAAGGGGCTGCAGCCTTCATTATGCTTGAATTTAAAGGCCTACTGTTAGCACTGGACAATCAAAGAGAACGCTTTAATACTACTTGTGGTATGGGTTTGCTGGTAGCTGGCACTTTATAAAGCTGCTATTTCTTCATTTGAGCAAGCTACCCTAGTTTTTGTGTCATTTCACACTGCCTCTCCAGAGACAATATATGAGGGAGGAAAATTATTAATTCCGAGCACAGGATTAGGGGAGGTTTTCCTCAGCGGCTCAAAGCAACCCCGACAGCTTTTCTCAGTGGCCGCCCTCTCCATGGTGTTACGCCACATCTGCTAATAAGGGTCTGTGTGATACAGAAACTTGCTAGTGCAGGGAAACGAGAAAAGGTGCCCTGCGCTAAATGGTTGCTCGAGTGGCTTTTCAGAGCGCCTCAGCAGACCGGGCAGAGGAGGGCTGAATGGCTGTTGGGACTGCGGCTCGATGGGGTTTTCACTAAAAAGCTGGCACTGACATCATGTATTGAGTCTTTTGTACTTCTTCACAAGTTGAGTAAGATGAATTTGTCAAATATCTATCCAGCAAATAATTGGTAGAAATACTTCACTTTGCATATCTTTTTAGCTTGGCTGATTTTTTCTCCCTATTACTTTACAGTTTGCCTGTGAGCAAAGTGACTGTTAGTACCCCCATTTTGTCTTCACATTTTCAAATGGTTAGTTTGGCAGTGTTCTTTTATCTTTAGAAATCCTTAAATAAGTAGAAAAAATTATTACCTGTTGCTAACAAACTTCGTATTCGAATAGATTTTTTTAAAAATAAAATACAAGCCCTTTAATTCTAAGTTTTTTCCACTGTCCTGCTCCTTTCTGCTACCCTGCACCCCCCAGATGTTTGGAAAACAGAACTTAAAGTGTTTAAAAGATTCTTTTGAATTCTGACACGTGACACTATTTAAATGTCATTGCATATCAAAAGAAATTAAGCACTGGTAAACTGTTGAAGCAAAAAGTTAATATTTACCACAGTATTTTTTAATATTTTAAGCATCTGTTTTTAAAACTGCACTGTACACCTGGACTGCCTGCATGTTTTCTTTGTTCCTGCTCTCACTTGCAGGCTGTGTGTCTAGATGCTGATAGTAATTGAACCATTGGATCAGTTTCATATCTATTCTGAACAAGAAGGTATTTAGCTGTTCAAACTAATAAGTGATTCAGTGCCCTATTTTGGGTTGATGTTTAAAGAAAACACTTCTCTTATTTATTTTTCCTAACTCTTAACAAAATATTTTGTGATTCCCATCAGTGATGTTTAAACTATAAAATTTCCAGGGCTACGTAGGTTGCCATTACCCTTGATAACACTAGGAGACAAAGCAAAAAGCAGAACTGCATGGGCTTAATTTTCCATAAAAAGAAGGTTCAGCTGAACTCTGTAAGTACACAAGAATGGGCAAAGAAAGGGGAACAAAGCCAAGTAGAAAACTGTAGGAAAAGTGTGTCTAAAAATTTATCTTTTAAATTTCCAGAAATGTTTTTCTTTGCTTAGCTGAAGTAAGACATTACATGTGTAAAATCCTGAGCAAAAGAGTAGACTAGAAAAACAGAGTAAAAAGCAGGGGCCTCTTTTTACATTTAGTTTACAATGCTTTGCTGAAGATAAGGTAATGCCAGCTTGTTCAGAAACAAGGTACAAGAGAAAGGGTTTCTTGAGTTAAAGAGAAATCCCATATAGCTACATAGTTGCAACGAGTTTAGAAATGATACATTGACACATTTTTTTGTTTCTTTTTTTAACAGCTATTTGATATTGTTAATTAACAATTAACTACAAATTTTATGCTATATCTAGATCTTTTAAAGTGGCCAAATAGAAACTAAGATGCCAGTCTACTCTCTGAAGACATCAATTGTATTTTAAAAATTTGAGCTCGGATTTTGTGAAGTGATTTCTGAAACTAGACCAGGAACAAATGGGATACAAAATGTACAGAAGAAATTAACCTTTCCCCACTGTGCATAGCAGTTTTGAAGCCCTTGGGCTTTGAACTTAATAGCCTGGATTTCTAGGCTACTTTTACCCAGTTTTCTCTCCTTGTCCTGCTTTATTAACAAAGCAGGTCTTTTTCAAAAATGGCCACTTTGCCTTCTAAGGTGACAGCATCCTCTGGAAGAGATTAAAGTCCGTTGGCAAATAGTTCTTGATTTGAAGGTTTGCACTTTAGTGACCGAATTTGGAAAGGTGCAACAAACTTATTGGATGCTGCTCTTATTTGAACAAATGGTTATCCCTGACAGTTCAGCATGACAGTGTTATGATCAAATGAGTTTGAATAACTTCCAAAGTCACACAACTTGAGGTGCTTCCACAAAGAAGAGAGAGAAACAGAAATGAGTATGTATGGAGAATGCCTTTAACTTTGACAAACTTTTCTTTCTTTAAAGATTAAGTGCTCTTCATTTTACTTTTACAACCAGTGATTGACAAGAAACATTTCAGAAATGTAGATGCAACAAAAGGACTTGAATTTAATTCTTTCTGTAATTCAGGAGAGAAGCAGTAAGGTCTTGATTCAGTAGAAGAGCTAATAGCTTTGTTTCAAGTTAAGCATATCTTCGAGTGCCATTTCTGCACTGAAATTTTCCTGGTTTAACCCTGCAGTTACAATCAAACAAAAGTTGAAACTCTTTCAGTCATCACTCTTGAGGCTACAGCTGACAAGTCAAAATCCTGGTCTTCAGCCCACATGCCTCAAGGGGAATAGGCAATTTATTTGCCAATAGTGACTTCCAGAACTGTCATGGATTTAAGAATGAGGATTTTTAAATCCATTTTTTGAGAGAATAAACTAATTCAAGAACACTTTCTGGCTGTGGGTTCTCAAGAGAGGGGAAGTGTAAAGTGTGAGTGTGGACTGTAATGGGAGCAATGGGTTTATATTGAGGAGAAAAAGGAAAACCTTACATTTCTGAGAAACTAGCTATAGTAAATTTCATGCACGACTGTCTGACTTCAGTTTGTCATTATTCTCTGTACACACAGGTTCCACTACCATGAGCAATATTTAGTTTTTGTGATTTTATTTACTGTGTAATCCCATTTTGTGGTTTTGCTGGCTCGTAAATGTCATTAATAGTGGACATTACAAAACTCAGTCATGTTTCAACAGGCACTCTGTCTGTCAAGGTAACAAATTAGCCACTGAAAATTGCATGTAAGTCTGTGGATTTCACTGAAGTTATAGCTGTGTCTGACAGCAGTGAATTCAGAACACTGTTCCAAAACACTGAAATATTGACATTAAATCTGTTGATGGCCATTGAGTCTATAGCCTTCAAGTAAATCCGTCAGACAGGGAGTTATCTTGACCTCCTTAGGAGCCCTATCCTGGATCAGTTAATCAAAACTTCATCACTGATGTGTGTGTGCTCGGCATGAAGCCCCAGACTGGCAGGATTTTTATTTGAAAAACACCCCTTGCAGCATAACAAACATGTTCCTTTTGAGGATCTGAAGGACACCCGACCAGTAACATACAAAACTGGTTATCCAATGTGGACCGTTAAGCATCTCAAATTTTTAAACACTGTAAAGAGCACACGAGGAAAGTGGTTGAAGCTGTTTATTACCCTGTTACTTCATTAATTTTTCCTTTCCATTGTTTTGTCAATATCTCAGTAAAAATTTTGCTCTTCTTCTAGAGGACCTAAATGAGTGAAACATAAGTGAACAGTAGACATCTATTTTATATGTCAGTTGAAATTCTGAAATACTGACATATTATATCAGGGAGTAGAGGAAGATACTGTGACAAGAAAAACAATGAAATTGTTTCAAGGAATTTTAAATTCTTGGAAACTTAAATCAATGTTCATGACTCCTCTTTGTCTGAGAGAGTTGTCTTCCATACATCTGCTACTGGGTGTGCTGAACTGAAACTGTCTCAGTCAAGACAACTGTTAAGAACTACTTGGGAAACTTCATTTCTACCATTTTTTTAATGGTTCCAGAATGTGTATAATTCCTTTCTCCGTAAGTGATTTTCATATTTCTAACTGCTTGTGTTTGCTGAAAATTTTTCCTTGTTTGCTAGTAAAATTCTAGTTTGTACACAGATGCTGTGCTGCAGGGCACACAATTAAGTATCAGAATATACACTAGTTGATTTATTCCTATTAAAGTCAGAATTTTATGCCACTCTAAAAATTTGATTTAGTAGCAGTTCCTGCTTTCCCAAATGTCAAATTTTATCCTGTTCTATCAACATATTTAGTTAGTGCTTGTGTACAATACTTGCATTTGAATCCATAAAGATGTGCTACTGCAGTCTTAAGGTTGGCTATCTAAAATCTGCTTAAAAAATAAAAACGGTCAAAGAACAATACTAATGTCTTGTTTCACCCCCTTCAGACTTACTAATGCTCCATCATAGAGGTCAAAGGATGTAAATTGAATTAATTCGTAAAAATCCTTGAGTGTAGGGACCAATGCTATTTAAACGTATTAGTTAACTAGGTGGTGGAGGTAGAGGCTTCAGCAATACTGTTCTGGTTGCCTCAGAAAGAAGGCAGCTTTCCTCACCGCCCTGAAGGGGCGTTGGGACACCAGCGCTATGCGTAATTTTGCTGTCTTCCAAGTCAGATAACCAGACGTGGATGACTACATCTATATTTTACTAAAAGCACAAGACATTGACAGCAAACATGGAGACTTCTTTGATTGCATTTTTGAAATAGTTCAAATGTTACACTGAAATATTTTCACCAAAATAAGGAGGTATTATTGCTGCAGTGACTCAGATTAAGTTTACACAGTCTCTAGTGTATTGTGAGTAGTTTACCTTACAGATAAAAATTTCTGGTATATACAATAATGTGCACTATACTGTGGACATTGCCAGTCATCTTTATTCAACATCAGTCTGGAGGGACGTAAAAGCTAGTAATAGAAAACTTCTTCAACTTCAATTAAGAAAAATTAAGTGCATTGGTGATAAAAAGCAACCAAGAATAGATCAACTAGCAGGACAAATGTCTAAAGGGTGGGGTGGCTCAGTGTAGGACTGGAGAAAATGCTTAAAGCATCTGGTTTTGCTTCACTGGTTTCACAAGTTGGAACGAACTTTGCAATTTAACTTCAGTTTTGCAATTCCAAGTCTGTAGTTCAGTGTGGGGCTGGGTGAGTACCTGGCTCTTTTTCTTCTTTCTTTCTTTTCTTTGCAGGGTGAGGGGGAATGTCTGTGGATGAAACATTTTTCATTACACCAGTAAGATATCTGTCTAATCATTGCTGGCAAGTTGTAGAAGGATAGAGACTTAGTTTATGATTTCATTTTGTGTGTAGCTGAGAGCACTGAGACAGAGAGGTGCTTTTCTCAGTTATCCTAAAAGGCATGAGCATATCCTCTGCCTCACACAGGCGCACATATGTGCCACGTACACAGGCTGCATCCACACTTGCCATTGTGTCTTGTGCCTAAATGAAATGGAAGTGTAGAACGAACACAAAAAATAGGTGGAAGCACAAAGAGAAGATGATATAAAATAGAAAAGAGTTGTAAAAATATGGGGAAAAAAAGATTATGGCTAACGTGAACAAGAAATGAAATTGGATATACAAAGTACATTAGGTAAATGAAGAAAAATTTAAAAAATGAATAAATTAAACTTCTGATTAAGATTTTCAAAGAGGTCTTGATAAGGTTATCAATTCCTGTTTTAAAGAAGAGTTACAGGCCTAATTACTTTAAGCCTCTTTTGAAGCTAGAGAATTTGATGTATCATCTCAAATGCAAACGATTCTCTCATGAGAAAACAAAAATAGTTATACAAACATGAAGTTCTTGATGTAAAATATGAATGTCTGAGAATGCAAAAAAAATTATAATAATAAAATTATATGGTAGGAGGAAGGGATATACAACAGAAGACGAAGATTTGACTTTTGAGGAAAAATCTAGAAATTAAGAGATGGAAGTCTAAGGAAACAAATATGTTGTTTGCTAACAAATATGTTGTTAGCAAATACTAAATATACAGCCCAACAAATACATATTTGTTTTTATTCACTCTTGATGGCCAGACATTAATTAGCCTAACTGGATATTACCAAGTTTTCCATTTAGCTCCAGGTTTGTGAAATAGCACCATCTTACTGTTTTAAGTGTTGCGTTTAATAATAGAGTAGGTAATATTGAGGCAAGTTTTATACTGTAATAAAATACTGCATCCTCATTTATGCCTGTATTTTCAGACACATCTTGTGAAAGTTTCTTAAATTTCGCAAGTCACATCCAGCTGTTAGTTTCCATTATAGCAAAACATAGTCTAGTCTCGAACAGTATATTCTGTGAACAGTGAATTACTTCCACTTTTTATATGTTTGGTATAAACCCAAAGCATTAGTGTGAAAGAGAATTACGTATAACTGTCAGTATAGTGGAACATACCATAGCGTATAACGGAATTATAAATAAGTTAAACACGTGGAAGGAGTGCTACACAACCTCCCTCTTCTGCTGCTGCTTCCATGGAAGCTCCTCCTGGAATTTGCTGTTGCACTTTTGAAATAGCTGCTGTACAATGCACATGATACGAGGTGTTTGAGCTGATTTAAGTACTTCAGTGAGGTTGCATATTGTATATGTCAGCGTGGAATTTAGATAAATGCCTTTATCCGCTATGCCTTAACAAATACTTCAAAAGACGTGCTGCCTTGTTAATCAATTGAGATTTGAGCAGGGATGGTTAATGTTCCATAGTCACACAGTGTAAGAAGTTGACATCTTTAGAGTGAGTGACTAGTGTTTAATTCAGGATATATACAACTATGGGTACAGACTTAAGAAATCACATAAACTCAGTGTGCATTCCTGGAAGTGTCTCAGAACTGAATGCTTAATTAACGTGAAACGCCTTGAAAGGTTTGCTAGTACTTCTTAATCTCGGCTTAACTTCTCAGGACATTTACATCACTCTTTTTAAGATACCTTTGTAGTAAGAAAGTGGTATTCTGATATTTGTATATGAGAAAGTAAAGACAAATATGTAGCGCATCGGTCATTCGCAGTATCTTAGATTGGTTTTTTGTGAATGTTTTTCTATCAAGGTGTCACATTCATTTTATTATACTTTTTTGAACAAGGACATTTGGTCAAATGATGGGTATCTTTTAAAACAAAACAAAGCAGATAGCGCTATAAAAGTCTGCCCAATGACTATCATTAATAACTAGGTAATTTAGCAAACGAATGTGGGCTCTTACAGTCTTCCATGCATATTCTCCTGATGAGAGCAGAACAAGGAGGAAAAGAAGGGATGGAGAAAATTAATTTCTGTGTTGTGGATATCAACTGACAACCCTTTTTAGTGATCCCTGTTACTGAAAGGGTGGACTTGGAATGCAAATAACGCTTGTAATCCTCTGACCCAGGAGGTTGTAGGATATATTAAAATACTCCGTGAAAGAATTAATATAACTTTAAATACTGCATAATTACTCACCTGTGTCAACTGGTGCCATACAAGTACTTGATCTTCATTGAAGAAATAGAGCCCCAAAATACATGTAGTAAGCCTAGAGGAAGTGAATGTTTGCAGCTATAATTTGTGTTTGTCAATGTAGCATCTGCAGAGAAGTCAAGACATTGAACCGTCATTAAAAATGCAAATGAATTCTTATCTTTTCCAAACACTTGATAGCGGATGAGCTGTGATAAGACTGGCTCTTTGCTACACAGTGCATAAATCTGCAAGCTGTGTCAATGTGAGGCGGTTGTTGTAGGATCATTTAGGCTGATGCAAGTGGTAATGCAATTCCCCAAACCTGGACCTCTATTAAGCTGTATACTCTCTCATCAGAACTGTCTAGGCCTTTCACGTATTGCTAAACATAATTTCATTCACTGAAATTATTTCTGAGGTGAGTGTTATCCCAAGGTCAATTGATGTCTAATAAACAGTAGAAGCATCTCACACAATCCAGGATGATGTGTAAGTAGTAAAGGGTGAAGTTGCTACTCATGAATTTCATAAGAAAAATGGTTTATTAGAAATTGAAATGGAAGTGTTTTTTAAAGAAAGCTGTTACATTATAGGTCCACTATAGATAATTATATATGTGCCCTTTAGAGTTTTAGAAAAAACTGAAGACTTACGTGATTACAATACCTCTTAAAGACATGCAAGCTGTAATAGCTTCTGGCACAGTAGAGGATGATATAAATGAGTATCTATTATGAGACCTTTCCTCTGCATAGGTTGGTGCCTAATAATGTTACAAACACAGCTTTAGTTGCATCTAGGAAAGGATACCAGTCTAGATAGTCTTTTAACCCCTTCTGGTTAATGGTTATTTCAAGGTTTTATTTCTCCATTGATTATGTGGTCAGTCTGGTGATAGATCTGACTTGTCAAACAGCCTTAGTTCAACTACTCCTTCTGGACTAAATGTGTAAATCTATTATTTGCTGTGTTTTGAATTACACATTGGTTTGGGTCTCATTTTTCACCTAGTATTGCCCTGACAGAACAATCTCTTCTAAAGAAATGATAGCTTTAGACTCTTCAAGTAGATCCTTAGCTTCTGCTTGGACAGCCTCTTGCTATGGGTTTCTTGTACTTGAAGTATACCTGAAGCAACCAGCTCACTTTCCAGTTCCTCAGCGAAAAACAACTGTTCTTGGTGCTACCTGGACTCCCAATTTACATTTAAGGATGTGAGTATGCATTGGACTTAAAGAGAGTTGAAGTCTTAGATAAACACAGGTTTTAAGCAGTGGGCTGTGATTTGGTCAAAATCAACCTGTTCATGTGATTGTGATGTGTCTTTTAATTGTGCTCTTTCCTTCTGGTAAATGAAAAGGTCACCTCCATGTGATGCTTTGAGGTCTTCCTGGGTAGTCAGAGGACTCTCTCAGCAATGCGCTGGGCAGCCTTGTCTTCTGAGGAAGTTGTTCTCTGTACAGGGTGTAGCAGTAGGTTGAGACAAACCATATTGGTTGAAAATACTAATACATCTCTGTTAATTAATCTAAATGCCTTTCTGCTCGCCAGGAAGGCGGGTCAGGGAAGAGAAAACAGCCCTTCAGCAACTTTCACCCTAATTGAGAAATGTTCCTTTTTGATTCCAGAGTATCTGATCAGCTGGATGTAGTTGTTGCACAGACACTCACGGACAGTATGTTTGTTAAAAAACAGCCAGCTTGGAGATCAGTCAGTCCACTGGCTCAAATCAGTCCAGGGTCACAGTTGTGTTTGCCCAAGCCTGGCAGTTCCTAGTCCACACAGGGAACTGACAACTAAAGTCCTGGGTGTACGCGCAGGCAGAGCCCTGATACCCAGCCACAGTGCAATTATAATTTCCTCTTTGATTCACAGTTATAATTTAAGCTCCATAAATCTGGACACATATATTTTCCTGAAAATGCACATCCTACATTAGGATAAGTAGGATAAGACAGCTGTAGAGCAAAAACATTGAAAATACATAGACATGTTAAAATCATTGCCACATCCGAGGCAAATACTTCGCTCTCTCCTGGATGATGGAGGCACACGTTGCAGTAAAACGGGCCTCATATATGTTCCTGAAAATGTTTTCAGTTCTCTCCTTTGAGGTTTTCTTCCTTGGCTTCCAGTTAACAACCTTGCCTGAGACAGGCTCGGATATTTTTTCAAATGAGGCCCTAGGAGAAAATATGCCATGGAGTCACTATCAAAGAGGACTGGTACCTAACTGTTAGAAAGATTGCTTTTATCCTTATCGCAGCCATGGATAACATAAGCTCTTAAGCTTAAAGCTCATTCTTAAAGGTGGCGAGCCTGTGGAAACTTGTCTGTAAGAGGTTCCTAACTGTGGAACATGCCTCCCACATGTTCTAGGAAAGTGAATTGACCTCAAATAGTACATTACAATGGGTTAACACTGGAAATTAAAGAAAATATGTTTTTCTAACAGACTCTTTCATCTTGGAATTTCTAGGAGCACATCTTATTTTTCATCTTCGTTACAGCTGGGGAACTCACTTGTGAGAAGTGCAGAGAAGGGGATAGGGATAAATAGTACAAAATGTACCACTGTCTATTAGCCTTATAATGGTGATGTGAAAGAAAGTGACAAAATTTTGATGGATTTTCCTTTTCTATAGATGTCTCCACAGCAACTGATTTCTTTTTAAGGAAACTCCTGTGGTTAACAGACAGTTAGGAAGAACTGATACTGCCTGGCTTCATTTGAGTCATGACACTGGAGGATGCAGAGACTCCAGAGCCTGCATGTGGACATAGGGTTTACAGAACAGCCAAGAGCTGTGTTGAATCCTGGAAGCCATGCTGGGTTTCCAAAATAGGATTTTTTTTTTTTTAATTTAAGGTGAGAAATGGGCTGCACTAAGTAACTTTTCATGAGGATAACGTTCTCTGTCTTCTCTTATATGTGTTAATAGCTAAGTCATTATGATTGGCCACTTCATGGATGATAAAAGTACTGCTGTCTTTAAACCTTTAAACTCAAAACTATTGACATCTCTATTTAGGAAGAGTAATAATCCCTCTGAACTTGTATACGACAAACCCATCATTAACTGAACTTTATACATTGTGCAAGGCAGGCTTAGTTTAAGTACAAGATGAGAAACCCATGAATGTATATGAGCAATGAGAGTGAGGTAGTACCTGTTGTGAATAAAATGTCGGTAAAAGAGATACTCCATTTTATTCTCCCAGTCAACAGTTCTGCCCTCAACCTCTATTTTTATGTTTCTCTTATATAAATAAATGTGATTAAGTAGTTTCTGAAAATGTCCCTTGAATTAAGGGCTGTCCCCATTTTTCTACATAAAAATAAGAAATAATCAGTATGATTCCTAAGAGAATCCCCAACAATAACAAATTACAGAAAAATGAGATTCAGTGAAAGTATTAAGTAATACTAACTATCAAGTGTTCCCATATTGCAGCCTGGGAAGCCTTTAGGGATGGTAGTGAAAAAAAAATGACAGTATTAGATTACAGGTGAATGTTGCCTTTGGCACACTGTCCCACCCATAAAATGGGCCTCCCTGACTGAAGCTTTGAGAAGCCTTTTCTGAAGAGTTCTAGGGCATGTTTCAGTATTGCCTCCATTGGTTTTCAGGGAAGGAGAACCTGTGATCAGAAGCGCATCATTAGGGCACTATATATTTCTACCTGTTCACATTTCTGGACTGGTGATGTTGGAATGTTTTCCTTTCTAGTGTCTCAGTGACAAGAAAGATGTCTTTAGAGGATCATTATTATTTATGTGCTATATATCAAACATTGTATGGGTGGTGAGCAACTGGGCAAATTCTGCTGTCTGGCATATTGAATATCTTCCACAACCTCTCCAGGAAACCTGTGCCAGTGCTTGAAAAAGTGAAAAAGTGTTGCCTGATGTTCAGACGGCACCTCCTGTGTTTCAGTTTGTGCCCGTTGGCTCTTGTTCTGTCCCTGGGCACCACTGCAAAGAGCCTGGCTCCGTCTTGTTTGCTCTCTCCCTTCAGGCATTTATATACATCATCCCCCCCGAGCCTTCTCTTCTCCAGGCTGAACAGTTACAGCTCTCGTATCTGGTGACTACCTTACTACAAGGCTATGTCCTTTGGGTGCCACTTGTTAACTTAAAGCGCTAATTTGCAAGGCAAATGGTGCTTGAACTGTATGGTAAAATATTGCAACAAACATATAATATCTTAAAAAGCATTACTCGTGGTTTCTTTTTAAGTCATCTTAAACAGTTTTCCTAACCAACATTACTTATTTGAATAGAAAAGCTGATTATGTGTTCTTCTTAATGGTCACCTAGAAGTAAAATTTGTGTGTAACATAACACAATATTACATCTTCCACAGTTTATCTGTTTCTCTTTTCATGTTTGCGACTAGTCAATATAATCTGATCAAGAACCACGTATCATTTTTATTATTGAACATTTGGTTGGAAAGTAGGTTCAGAATGATATATCCCACTGGTTCTTGATTCCATTGCAACTTCTCAGGTTTTGAATAGTTAAGCAAAATTTGGACTTAAGGATCCTTTTTTATTTTGGACATGTCAGGTCAAAACCTCAGCTGAGTAGGTGAATGTATCCATTCCGCCTTAAGTATGAGTTTCTTCATGTAACGGCAATCTTTGCTTACATCCACATAGATAAAAAAGCTGGGATCTTGAAGGAAAAAAGATAAATGGCTGACTTTGTGCACCAATTGAATTGCTTGAATGTATCAATATTGATATATAATACAGGATTTCCTGATACTGAGATAAAGAGTTTTAATCAGTTAAGTTTGGACAGCGTACCAAAGTTTTTGGTTTTGTTCCCATGCAGCTCAGTGCCAGAGCATTTCTCTTCTACTCCTATGGTACCTGACATATTCGTTGCCAGCCTGCTTTTGCAGCTGTAGGCAGAATGTCTCAGTTTGATCAATGGGAGATTTTAAATTCTGTTAATTATGGGTTTTCTTTTCCCTTCTGTGTTTTGGCTTCTCTGTTTTCTCCTTTTCTTTCCTTACTACGTACAGAGAGGCTCCAGTACCACAGAGTGCTTACCTGCATTACATATATCCAAATTTAAAGGCAGCTGAGGAGTCATGAGTTACCCATGCAGAAACAAAGCAGTAGTATGCTGTGACAGACTTGTATTATAAATTGCGATTAGTTACTCGGGTGTCATGCTACATCAGATAATTGATGATCTGATGCCTCTCCCATCCTGCACCCGCACCTTAGGTTGCAAAGAACTGAGCTGCCAAATAGCTGCTGTAAAAAAAGCTAGATGTGGGTATTCAATGGAAAGAATATGTTTCATTATTACCTTTCCACCCTGTATTCTATTTAATCACTTCTGACAATTGTCCTTTATGTCCTGCAGTTCTTTCCATTTTGCTCACAGTTTAAGTCCTGCATCTGAAATGCAATAACCCCATCCAACAGCATGGACTGGGGCTCCCTGGGTAGAAAGCAGCTCAGGGGACCTGGTGGACAGCAAGTGGGACATGAAGCCACCAGTGACAGAATAAAAGGCAATGGACACAAACTGCAACATGGGCAATCCTGATTAGATAGTAGGACTTTTTTTTATTTTCACCACAAGAGTGGTCAGGTTGGGGAACAAGCAGACAGTTTGGTTGTGGAATCTCTGTCCTCAGAGATATTGAATCCTCACCCAAACGCAACCCTGAGCAACCTGATCTAATTGGACCTGCTCTGAGCAGAGAGTTGGGCTAAATGATCTCCAGAAGTCCTTTCCAACATTAATTTCTCTATAGTTTCATGATAAGCAAGGGTGAGCTCTGCAAAGGTACTGTAGCTAATGAAAGCACGTTCATTTCATTGTTGAAGGTGGAATAACGCATGGCATTTTTTCCTTTCGTATATATAGTTTTCAATCTAAATGAAGAAATCAAACCTAAATGAGACACAGTTTACAGAAAGTGTTTTGAATTTTGCGACTTACGCTATTTGTGTGCCTAATGAATTTGCTCTTGAAAACATTTTAGACAGGTTTTTAGGACAGACCGGTGACGGACTCAAGTTTTAGATTTACAGCTACGGACATGTGAGAGGCCTGAGCTGTAGGGAGAAAATACTCAACACAAGTATTATATATACACAAGTTCTGTTTCTTTCGAGTGTCTTTAAAAGTAATTTAGACTGTAATTGGACAATTTTAGGGGTCTCAAAACTTTATAACCAAGCAAAAGCTTAGGTGAATAGGGCCACACGGCAATAAGCATCTATTTTAAGAATATTAGGAGTGATAATTTGTAAGAGAGACAGTATGCAGGTTTCTGTTGCACCATGATTTATTATATTTTTCCTATGGAAGGAAATATAATACAATCCTTGTTTGCATATCAGGGGGGGTGAAATCTAGAAGGAAAGAGAAGACAGGGCTCTGATTCTGGCAGTTCAGTGGCAAGTTTTGCCTTTTGGATTCTTCCAGAAGGGCAGGACCCAACATCTGTGCAGCGTTGATCAAATTGATTTTTATTCCTCCAATGTAACAGGGCAACTGTATTGCTTATACATTCTTGTATATGTATATTTGAAATTTAAATGTAACTAAAAAAACCTGAATCCCAGCAGAAATCTTCCCTGCAGGACTCATGTGCTTTTAGGCTTAGAATTTAACAGATAACATCCTAAATGTTCTCTGAGACATCTCCCTTCTGTCTACTCCAAATGTGATCTTTTTTCAGGCAGTAAAATTACCCCAAAGGCAAGAAGAGAGACGGGAAAAAAACCCACCACTGTGTAAATGTCTCCTATAAGGTTGATTGGGAGGCACAAGCTTAATCTGTAGGAGTAGCCCCATTTACTGAAATATTTGAATGTTACTCTTTCATGTCCTGTAGTTTGGACATTGGTGAAGAGTGTCATGTTGTGGCAGTCATTCCTGCAAGTTTTTTTTTTTTAAAGATGTGGCAAATACAATACATGTTTACTACAGCCAAAACCAACCAAGAGATGGCAGCACTGCTTTTAATATTCTGTGTGCACAACCTGCACTGAATGGCACAGCTGTCAATAATACTATTGAACTTTTCCCTTCATACATGGTACACACTTTCACCGTTCAGTGAATAGGTCTTTCTTAACAAAAAACCTATTAAAATTAGCAGCCTTGCTGCTAATGGAAATTGTCTTTTACCACTGCCAATTTGCATAATGCTGTATCATCTCTGCAGCAGGAAAAGCCTAGCAGACATAGGAACTCCCGTGGATATTTAAATGCCACAGGGCTGCTTTGATCAGTGTGACTGAGCAATCTCACTTCATCATTTGCTTTGCTGCCCTGCAGTTCTTTCTATTCCATTTTTACTCCAGAAAACAATTTTTTCCTCACCAGGCAAGGTGTTTGAGAACATAGGGCATTGAACTGTCCATGCCTACTGGTTTCTTTACCAGTGGTTTTAAATGCCTTCTAACTCTCTGAAGTGAACATTAATCACTTCAGTTTAATCGAAGAAAACCCCCAGGGGTCATAGCCATCAAAGAATTCTTAACATTGTCAAGAGATTGTTAGCATTTTTAGTAATTGTCCATAGGCTGTATAAAATCACTTTGTTTCTTACACTGTAATGGTGATATTATATCACTATGCATATACAAGGACTCAAAAATTTTTAATTGACTGATTTTTTTCTCATACTGTATTTCTAAGTGATTTTTTTTACCAAGTAGTAGACATCTGCAAAGTATGACACAGTAAAAATGAGGTAATTCAAACTACAAATGAAGTATTTGAATATTAAATTAAATAGGTTGTCATACAGTGTGAGATTTGATATTCTGCATATAAATGTGAGTATTTTTTTAATATTTAAAGAAGTCAATAACGTGTATGGCTGCAGTGTCAAAATTTCTGATTACAAATTTGGTCATGTTGAAAAGCAAGAAAATTTAGCTTCATCATCCTAGAATCAACGTCCTAGAATCAACATCCATTTCTAGCAAACTGACTTTCAGATCACCTCTTACTGTCATTTTGCAAGAAAAATAAACAACCAATATGCTGCTTGATCTTTGAGTTTTGGGGGTTGTGTTTGATTTTTTAGCACCTTCACTCTTGCCAAGATAGGCTATGTAAAACTTCTAATTCTGAGTGACATTATGAGAATTGCATATCTGTATACGCCTAAACATTCAGGAAAAAAGATGAAAGTTCATGGGCCTGAACTTTGGTTTTTGGCATTATTTGACAAAATACCTTGCCGTGTCTGTGCTAAGAAATCAGTATTGTCATGAGAAAATATGCCTGTTTCTGGCATTACTGATCTTTCAGTACTCACCTAACTTGGCCTTACAGCAGTGCTGCTGAGTGGAATAGACCATCATTATTTTAAAATAAGCACTTAGTTTTTTTCTTACACAGAAAAGATGTAATCCAAATGATTAGCCATATTCAGAATTAGAGTCATGTTATTTCAACATTTCTCTTTGCAACTGCTGTGGAAGTGGCTGCCACCAGGCAGCTCCTACGGTCAAATTTGCTGAACTGCACATTGATAATTTTAAATAGTCAGTGGAAGCCGTTTCTTCAGATGCAGAAATGGTCACGCCAGGAAGTCTTCTGTACAAAGCTAAGACAGTCGGGAGATAATGTGCTGGAGTGATCGCGCAGGACCAGGGGCTAGGCGGGTGGTGAGAATCCAGCAGAACCGTCTGGGGAGTCTCGCCCAAGCCAGTGAAGATGCCGCCGCAGGGAGGCTTGCCGAGGAGGCTGGTGATGCCGCTCAGGCAGCGACTGGCCATCCTCTCTGTCAGATTTAGGTCTCTGTGTGAGTGTTACTCAAGGCAAAATGTCTAAATTAGTAAGTTTGGGGTTGTTTTTTAAATAGCTGTTCGCTAGTGTCTGTGCCTTACAGCATTACTGATATTTTCATCAACGCAAACTACGAGGGGGCATATTGCCCATGGGCTTCTTGTTGCAGGCTTGGCTTTGCACTGATGACAGCAAAAAGGCGGTGGATTAGGGCTGGTATCAAACTTACAAGTTTCTGGATCAAGCAGGGCAGTTAGGGGGCACGGGGGCAGCCCCAGCCCTGGGCACCGGGCACCTCCCTGGGGATGGGGACGTGCCGAGGCCAGGCAGGGACGTGGGCCCGGCTCAGTGGGGCCCATGGCCAGGCAGGGCAGGGCTGTGGGAAGCTGAAGATCAGTCCTGCTGCCATGTCGCTGGGGCAGGGGCTGACGGCCCTGGGGAGAAGACATGGGGTCCTGGGCCGTGGGCAGGGTGGGAGGAGCCCCAAGGGAGACTGGGCAGGGACAGCAAGGTCTCTTGTGGTCCTGACATGTCTGGGCAGCTCATAAATTGACCAACCACAGTAACAGAAGACTTTATTAGCAGCATCTAGTTGAAAAAAAAAAACCAGCTGCAAGAAGATATTACAGACATTACAATAAAATGTACGCCTTAGATATATTTTCAAAAACTGAAGCAGAAAATGGAGCAAAAAGCTTTGTTATGCAGTCAGTATTGGTAAGTGGCAACACTGAAGAAGGGTCACCGTGGCCTAACACTGCTGTGGGTATGGGTGGAGAGTCCGGTGGAGCAAAATCACAGGGATGACAGTAGGGAGGCCAACTGAAATGAGCAACTCTTGTTTCCTTATTGACCGCCACCTGAGTTTTCTGCATTCAAAAAGGCCAAACTTTGCAAAAAAAGAATTGTTTGCAATTGGGCTGAAGAGGTGCTGTCTTTTCCTTCAGTTTCCTCCTGACGTTTCCCTTCCCTCTTTTGTGAGTGGGAGGGTGCTGTCATTGATGAAGTAGAAGCCTCGGGAGAATTTGAACCTTTTGAAGGACTTCACGGTCCAACAGACTTTCACAGATGAAGACAAGTGGGAGAACACTGGAAGGTGTTTACCTGAACAGGCCTGTCTACAGGCTAGGCCCAGGGACAGAGACATTCTGTTAGCGGCTGTGTTTGAAATGTATTCAGACCATAAAGTAACAAGAACTTTGTTGCAGGAATACTGGATATTAAATGCACCACGAAGCCTAAAAGCTTTTCAGAGCTTCACTAACTTCAAAGTGGCATCTCAGTTTCTCCATAACCTTCAGAGCTCAAAGGGATTCCACTATGAATAATATAGGTCTTGATATAAACCGGATCAGAGAAAATGATAATAATAGTTAAGGCCTCAGTCATTATTTTAATTTATTATGTATTCATAATAGGTTCATCCACTATTGCTAACTAAGCAGAAAATGCAGCCACTTTTAATAAATAAGGATGTATTTGAGCAACTTAATTGGCAAATGACTTGAAACAAAGACCTGAAAGCATAAAATTGATGAAATCAAGATCGGTGAAAGGTACAACAAAACAGTTTGTGTTCACTGGTGGAAAAATAACTAGTGAAACAAAATCCTTAATAATCTTTAATGGGACTTGAAGTATGTCCAACAAACCAATAAAGTCCTTCACCACAGAGGTGTGCAGTCATGCAATAAAGGAATTTAAATAGCATTGCAGAAAGTATTCCAAGTGTAACAGTAGAAGTTAACTCAAGAATTTAACTCACATTTGGATTAATAAGAAAGCATTCACACCAGTGTGTGAGCTTCCCAAGTAGGATACAATTGAATTTTGGATGCTGGGTGCTCACAACTCACTGGCAGGCTGCACAGTTACATCAAGCAGTAGACTTTAGGCAAGGTAAAATAACTTAAAGGATTAAGTTTTGACAGCTGTGTGTTTGATATATATTTACCGATACATATTTGAATTTAATTTTTTAATATATGTGGGCATATTGTAGGGTAAGAGATGAGAAAGGGATGTTAGAAGGGTTTGAAGGCAACTTATACAGAAGTAGAACTAAACAGTTCACTGTTTAGTTGCCTTCGCATTAAGACAAAAATCAAGGTCCTTGGCTTGCTGACAGCCCTTCAAAATTTGCACAGTCTTGGTGAAACAGATATGAAGTTAAGGTATATTTCACAACCAAAAGACAGGCCCAAGTCCAGACTTCAACAAGTCCTGCATTATTAAAATGGAAAATGAAAACCTATCTTTCTAAGAAGTATGCTTTCATCAAAGCAAGCATAATAAAACTTCAACAAAATCGGTAATGCAAACCTTTCATACAAGTAAAATAAATTGAATTCTAAATTAATGACCCTTTCTCAGTGGTCTGAATCATAGCATGACGTTTATGCACAAGAAGACCTACTATATTCAAATATTAGGCCACACAACAAATCTATGTTGTTTGGTTTCCATCTTAGAAAGCATATTTACCCAGATTATGTGGTCTGCATACAAAAGTAGTTTCACTGTGGGCAGCAAAAATCCTCCTTCAGGCTTTTCCGTGTCAGTAACAGTAACCTTGGGGATGCAGTTGTCTAAATGGCTACGTTGATAATTTGTTATTTAGATTCTCTGGTTTTCTGTAGCTGGCTTAACAGGTGACCTCAGATTTAAATTCTCTGGAGCAGGGACCATACATTTATATGTCCATGAACAGTGGGGATTTGATCTTGGCTGGAGCTGCAGGATATGACTGCGATGTAAATGTCAAATCATAATAGAGTAAGCTCATGCAATTTCTCTCAGAAATAAAACTTACTGCTTTCAAATGTCACTAGGCTAAAGAAACTTCAGCATAAACTAATGCTGAAGTCAGTGGTAAATACATTTATCCACAATGTAGCTTCAATATAAGTTATTTAATTGTAAGGCATATCAAAATTTTATTAATCCAGTTACGCTATAGTCTTCACTCTAGAAGGACTATGCCATTTGAAAGGAAGAAGCTTAATGGATGCCTGTGGAATTGCCACACTTTCCTTCTGCCTGTTGGGCACTCTTTGGCCAGGCATAGCCTAAAAATAAATAAATAGATAAATAAATGAATAAATAAATAAAATATAAAGACCATAGTAACATCTCTAAACATAATCTTATGTGTTAAATCAACCATAGTATACACTCTCTTTTTAGAGAAGTTAAGTTCTCAAATCTCTTCTACATCATCAGTGTGATTTCTGGTTCATCTTCCCTCACTGCAAGTTCAGAAAAAACTATGTCACCTTTATGAGGAACGATAATAAGCTGGAAAGATGTCGTCAGTTGTTTAAACTCTTCAGAGCTACTTACCCAGGATCTCCAATAGCTATGGTGCAATTTAATTACAAAACATAAATCTTAGTAATGCATTCTCAATGAGTGAATGGAAAGAACTCTCTGTGTATGATCTTGTTCACTTTTCTTGCAGGCAGCCTTTTACTTCTGGAGTATACCTTTTGTTTTTAGGCAATTTAATTTATTGCTGTAGTTGGAAGGCTGCTTTCTTGCAGCCTTAGGGCTTGTTTGCAGAACAAAGTTAAGAATGTAAATGTGAATTATACTAGGACTATGAAGAGAAAATTTTATGTGATATGAAGTACAGGAGCATATATTTGAGTCAATACATGTGAATCATTTTGTTTTCTGGAATATGTCTACAGTCACTCTCCTCAGTGGTGTCCCATAAATGGTTAATGTTTGAATTTCATAGCAAATAACTACATAGAAATTAGATACTATTGATTTGGAATCACAGATAAAAAATTCATTTATCGAAGTTAAATAGCTGCCACAACTAAAGGGAAAGAATTGAGAGAAAAATATGGGAAGTCACAAAGTCTTACAGAATGCAAAAGAAAAAGATGCTCTATAATTTTCTTATCTTCAGGTAGGCTGTTGCATATTTTGAGAAGTTTTGTTATTGACTTCAATGAAAGAAAGTGGAGGCCTCTAGTACTGAGCTGAGGTACGCTGGCTTCGGGGGCTAATGTCTTACGTCATGAAAGATGCATTTAGGGCCCTGGTCTTATATCTGCTTTTTTCTTGATCTTAAAGTGGGTAAAGTTGGTTGGGTCCACACTTCCTTGGATTCACCAGTAGCAATACTTCAATAAGCATCGCTGTCGCTCACTACAACTACAAGCTCTGACCTTTGAAGGAAGCTGGAAGCTGGATCCTAAGGCAGGACTCGATAGGTGTGTCCACTATTGCAGTTTGTTCCATACACCTTTGTGAGGAAAGGGAAAAGTTAACAGGAGGAAGCACATCTCTGCCAGGTTAAGGCTTTTATGTAGTTCTGTCTGCTTCTTCCTAACTTACAAAAGGCTTTGTCTCAATAGCTTTGAATTAAATGTGTGGTGTGTGATGTCTTACGTCTTCTCTGATTCAGTTATGAAGCCTTAGCAAAGAGAAAAATGGAATGTAGGTTCTTGGTGTTGTATCTAGCAGTGTTTTCCTGGCATCTTTGTCACTGAATGTGACTTGTAGAATCATGATAGGCCTTGAAAACACACAGTTACATGCTGACATGCACATATATTACTAAGACATAGCAGTCAGCATCGAGTTATGTAGATCTCAGTTGTATAATATAAAAGAGATGTCCATATATATATATATATAGCCATCACATACAATTCATCTCCTTACTGTAAGAAAAAAATGTAGACCACTGTATAAGAAATTAATCCACAACCAACTAATTCTGCAAAAATACTGTATTATTTTTTGATCTGAAACTCCTAAGCTATTTTTTCTCCTCACTTGGCTTTCAAATTGACAAAGTAGCTGCCAGGGGTTCTCCTGCATTGCATTCATCTTCAGTTTCACTGAGGGATGCAGGAAATGCTGACCTGCATAAGGTTGTGATGGTTCAATAAGTTATGTTTGTGTTTTGGCATATCAGGAAGGTTCTGCGGGGAAAGCCTGGAATGGAGGTGCAATCTGAGGCAGAAATTAAGAGTCTTACAGCAGTAACTGATAGGCTGCAGATTTATTTGTAACACAGTATGTCCTTATAAAGATGTAAGCCATGTCTAGAGCAGACTGAAGATGAATACTGAAACGCTACCATCCACCTAGGGAATGAGCTGGTCAAAGATTTGAGGCGTTAGCTGGACATGAAGACCTTTGCCCATTTTCCCAAAGCTTTGAAGGTTGCAGCCTGTAACGACGCTTTCCTCTGAGAGCTTCCTTAGGCCATCTGACCAAAAGAGCTGCCTTGCTGGTGCACGTACTAGTGTGAAGTTGCAATCTATAATGCTACTTGTCTTGCTGCACAGTTTCCATTCTCTTGCCACTCTGAAAAAAGGACAGAAAGGGAAAAAAACCCCAAAAAACCCTCATATAGCTGATTTTAGTCTCTCAAAAGGAAATTGCTTCTTGATCCTGTATTGCTTTAGGTGATGAATTGTCTGATGGTGTGATTTCCACTTTTTAATTTGACGTAATTGAACTGGAGGAGTGGGGGTCAGGGAGGCATTGTTAAGCTGTTCACTATGGAAATAAAATGGGCTACTCCCAAATGAGATTGCATAATCCATAATCCAATTTACCTTTACTAAGGAAAGTGGATTGGTGACTGTCTAAAGGACAGTGTCCTTAACTGAGGACACTGGCTTCAAATCCTGTATCTGGCCACAGGTGTGAATGCTACCTGAAAGACTAATTAGTCCTAGGGTTAGAAGGTTGGTAAAATAAAAAAATAAAATGAATTTATTAATTTCAGACCAAGAAATTTATGTAAAATGAAGATAGAGGAAACAATAGGTTTAAAGAAAGGGAAGAGATGCATAGAAATGCTTTAAAATCATTGAGAAAACTGTAAGAACTGAAATAATTAACTAGAATTTAGAAAATCGGTATCATTGCCTCTGCAATAAAACTGTCAAGATATCCTGCAAGTTTCAATATCCACAAATTGTTATACAGTGAAAAGAGATGTTCTCTCCTTCCTATAATTTATATGCAAGCAGTGAAGGAAACCTTTTAAAGCAACTTTTTTAAAGGGATGGTGTATGTGGGAAATCCTACTGATTGTAATAGTTGCTGGTACAAATAATACAACGTGTTGATTTGAGTGAAGTAATTATTAAACTTAATCAATCTAGTACTAGTAAATTTGCTTAGCAGATGACCTGCTACTATTATGATTACTACTCACTTCGTCAGTGTACTATATTCCAGTGTTTCAAATGTATTTGTAAACTGAGCAACAAATGCTCTTTCTCTTTTTATTCAGTAAGTTATTTGCCATAGGTGAAAAAATTATACACGGACTTGCTATTCAAATATTTTTTCCCTTTTAGCAAATGTATCACAGTTTATTATAGTTGTAATCATGATCAGTGATGTATCAATCACTGATGATCGGTAATTGTAATCATGGTTAGTGATGTACTTAGTTCCCAAAATAAAATGTTACTGTGTCAGAAGATTAGACAAGTATTCTTATTTCAGTAAATAAGTGGAGTGCATTTACCCCCCCTAGCTTCCCTCAAGATTAATGCATTTCATCCTCAACCTACTTTAAAATTAGTTCTGGGAATTGAACAATTTGCAGTAAGTAAGTTCTTGGGTTTTTCATTGGCTTTTACATATCCAAGTGTGATGTAGTCTTAAATCTTGATTTGCTGAATAGCATTAGTACCTCTTCCAAATCAATTAGCACGGAAATTCCCACATTCCTAATCTGCATTTACTTTAAACAGTTTTCTGTTCTTTCTAAAAAAGCTAATGAAAGATTTGAGACCTTTCCTGGAATTATTTTCCTTAGAATTTTACTATTTAAATCCGATTCTAAGGGCTGAAATCTCAAATAATGTGAAGACCATCTAAGGTCTCTGGGATATTTCTGTTCTGATCTCAAAGCTCTGTCAGTGAAGTCACCCAGTCAGCAGCTGAAGTTCTCTTGGCGATTTTAACATTCATTAACTGGGAGTGCTACCAGAAATATGGAAGGTTCTGTGAAGAAAAAGAGGTGGTGGTGGTGGTGTAGAACTCGAAGAAGGGGCTTGTGTGCCATCTGTAATGGCTGTTCTAATAAATTATTTATCCTCTCAAAGCATGCCTTGCTTGAATGCAGAAAAATAGACATTGTACTAGGATCTGAATGGTTTAGAGGATGAGATTTAGGTCAAAGATTGTCATAAAAGCTGATCTCCTGATGGTCTTCAATGTGAATCTTTGTGTCTCTTAGATACTCTAATAAATGAATGCAAGGCATATTAACTCACTTTGGATATGATTTCTTAAGCTTCCTGAAATAATTCTGCTCTCTATCCATATTTCCGTGGTACATTTTACTTAGCCAGGTACATCATTTGGTACATAATAACAGTAAGATATCTCCATAAATCATTTTCTTCTTATACCCGGTACTCTTCCAGCTTAGCCGTACAGTTAGCAGGACTCTTTAAGTAGCAGAATACAGTCTTCATCTGAGTAGTGCCTTTAGAAAGCTGTAGAACCCCAGTGCTCTTTTTTCCCTCCCTCTGCAATTGTGACCATGAGCCACCAGTGTGCCCTGGCAGCCAGGAGGGCCAGCCGTGTCCTGGGGCGCATCAAGCACTGTATTGCCAGCGGGTCGAGGGAGGTGAGTGTCCTGCTCTACTCCTCACTGGCGTGGCCTCATCTTCAGTGTTGTGTGCAGTTTTGGGCACCACAGTACAAAAAAGGATACGAAGCTACTAGAGAGTGTCCAGAGGAGAGCCATGAAGATGTTGAAGGGTTTAGAGGGGAAGCCGTACGAGGAGCGGCTGAAGTCACTTCATCTGTTCAGCCTGGAGAATAGGAGACTGAGGGGACACCTCATCACGGTCTACAGCTTCCTCACAAGGGAAGGAGGAGGGGCAGGGGCTGATCTCTTCTCCCTGGAGACCAATGATAGGACCCGAGGGAATGGCAGGAAGCTATGCCAGGGGTGGTTTAGGTTGGACATTAGGAAAAGGTTCTTCACCCAAAGGGTGGTGGAGCACTGGAACAGGCTCCCCAGGGAGGCAGTCACGGCGCCAAGCCTGACAACATTCAAGAAGCATTTGGACAACGCCCTCAGACATATGGTATGATTTTTGGGGTTGTCCTATGAAGGGACAGGATTTGGACTCGATGATCCTTGTGGGTCCCTTCCAACTCAGGGTATTCTATGATTCTATGATTCTATGAACGCGTGTTTCAAATTGACGTCACCTTGTCTGGAGCTTAAACGTGATCTGAAGTTCATTGATTGTAAGCTGGCCTCTGTGGCCTCATGTTTCATACATGTGCTTTTAACAGTTATTCTCCAAGCCACACTTCTTGCAGCTTTTTTGCATTCTCAGCTTGTGTTCTTTTCCTTACTTTTATTTCCCAGGCTGCGACTCATGTTAATACCATGACGGAAATGTCAGGCTAATTATCTGTGAGAATAGGTAATAGTTTGAAAAAGAAGAGTGGAAAACAGTTCCACCACAACAAAAGAGCTTACTGCTATAAGGTTTGCCAACTCTACTTTGCTGAAGTGAATGGCATTCTTTCACTTTTTGAGGCAAGCATTAACGTGTGTCAGTAAAATGTATAAAGGAAGGTGTTTATGATTCCTAATTTTCCCTTCTATGAGCAGTAGTATGTTAACAGCTCGGACAGAAATCTCCACTCCAGAAAGGATAAAAATGGTTAAGAGTGAACACTGCATGTTCATGTTCATGCCTGTAGATGTCCCTTGCCTTAGTAGTGAAGACCATAGCATAGTAAACATTACAAAATCTATGCTGCTAAATATTTATCTGGTTGGAAAGTACTTTGCTTCTCTAATAAAAATGTTGCGCTGGCCTTAAGGTACAGTTGTCACTTATTCAAGGGAATGTCTTTGAATAAGCCAAGAAACTAGAGATTTACAGCTGCTGTGTCTGAATGCTATCCATTTAGAGCCAAGAGAGATGCCCTATCAGGTCTAATTTTCTACTTAAGTCCAAGGACAGCAGGTGATGACTGAATTAATGCTTGAAGTATTTTGGGGGAAGAGTAACTTTCCAAGAGAAGAAGGTACAAGAACGCTAGGCCACTGTCCTGTTAGAATAGATAGGAACAAAAGCCTTGCTGATAAATATCAATCAAGCTTTCTATCTGTGGTCTTTCTTTCTGAGACAAATAATAGTTAGAAACGTTTTTTTTGTAAACCCTTCTCTTCTGTAGTGTGGTAAGATGGGAACTTGCTTAGTGAGGTGAAACAAGTTGGCACTATTTGAATATTAATGCAAGCCAGTTTCAACAATCCTGCTCCATGATCCTATAAATACAGCTGTATCTAAAACATAGAAATTATTGGAGAAAAAAATGCTTGTTTCGCAATTCAATATAGTGCTTAATATTAACTTTAAAAACACCTAAAATATTTTCTTATTCATTTATTGTATAGGAAGATGCATTTTTCAGGTGTTGAAAATGATGGAAGAAGTCCTATCATCTTCTATATACAGTACCATATTGAACCATTCTCTTACATCAGTGTGTTCTGTAAATCGGTGAGAAGCAGGATGCTACAATTATATCCCATTACAATTCAAATGTTTAAATTTAAAGAAAACTAGTAAAACACCTACAGTGGCATTGTGGTCTTAATTCCCAAAAGATTTGGTACAACAGTTTTAAATGAATTATAAAAGTAGGGCTAAGACTGAAGTCTTAAGACTTTCAAGATAGGGAAGGATGTAAGGAAGTTTCTTGGAAATTAAATCTCAAGTTCAACTAGAGGATAGAGGGTAATACGCGTATGGGTATTTTTTGCTCTTTATATCACAGGTCCAATTTTTTTCTTTTTCCCAGAACTTATGAACAAAAAGAGATAAAATGGATCCTTTGAAGTGAAGTAGTTGTTGTCTTCAGTTAGTTAAAAATAGGCCTAAAATACAGCTGAGTAATTTTTCTCATTACCAAAACAAAAAAGCATTTCCTCTGCCAAGTCACTTGGAAGTTATTGGTGTATCTATCTAATGTATTTTTTCTTCTCTCTTTTTTAAAAAAGTGCCATCTTTAACCAGAGCAACTGAGTCTTAGTTTAAGTTCATGTTAATACTTACTAGGTAAGCACTGGTTCATAATCTTAACTTTCCTACCTGTTTATCTAAGACAACACATATATAGCAACTTTTAATTTTTATAACAAACATAGAAGAAGTGACAGCAGCATTAGTAATTGCTTTAAGGTTTGTGTTACTTCAGATTGGGGTAGTATCATGAAGCATCCTTTTGGCAGAAATAATATAACTAAGCAGCAGGTGAATGCATAGTATAAAGCACTAAAGAGGAATCAAATATTCATTATATACATTCAGCCATCTATAATCACAAATGCATTCAACAGGAGATTTGAAAGTTCAGAGCACTTTTTAATCCTATGTTTCAAGTGCAGGACCTTTGGATATTTGTGTGCTGAAGGCTAAAATCGCAGTGCATCTTATTTGTGCATTTATGATTTAGAAAGAAAAAAATTCTTTAGTCTTGTTACAATTGCCAAAGTTCCTAAGGTTTTAAATCTAAGTAATGTTGCTACCACAGTAGAAAATCAAGTAAAAGTGTTACAGGATCCACCTGTAAAGGAATTTTAGATAGAAAAGGAATGTGTTATCCAAAATGTACATAATAATACCAAAATACTGTTTTGGAATAATCAAGGCAAATGCACTGCCTCTCCCCAAAGTTCCCTTTAACATAAATCGGATGACCGGTCGTCTTCTGATGCCTAAACACTGCATTCACACAGAACCTTAAAACCAATAAGCAGCTGATGCACGAACCGGTGTCACAGTGGTAGAACACACAAGTTTGAGACAAAATCTATGGTTCCTGATTGTATAGTGGTCATGAAGGTAAGTGTAATGTTGAGTAACTTGTAGTCTAAAGCAAAAGTTTTGGTTCTTTTTCCATTTTGCTTCTTGAAAGACCTGTAAGGGATGATCTGTTTATTTTGTTCTGCCTAGCCATCGTGGACTTACCTGTCTTGTTTTCCTGTGTTGAAAATTTTTGCACATATCTATTCTGACATCTGTTAGCTGAGGGTCAAGTCCTACAGCTTTGATAAAATCTTTGAGGATGAGTGGAATTTTAGCTCAGTAAAAATGGAGTTTTGGCTTCAAGATTTGTCATGAAATGCTAGAAGGATTTTAAAACAGATTGTTTGTAATTCTCAAGGTCCAGAAGAATAGTGTAAGTCCAACTCAGGATAAGTTGTTATACTGAGGCCACATACCCAAGTATTTTTAAGGCCATAATAATAACAACAACAACAATGATAATAATAACAACAACAACAACCACCACCTATCTTTTGGACAACTGTGGAAAGATTCACGGCTTTTAGTGTGTTTGCATTTGATTGCAACTCATGTTTATGTTGATACCTTTAATTTCCTGTATGTAAGGCTCTGTAAGCTCATCTATGGCATTTGTAGTTTGGACAGGTAAATGCATAGAGTGGATGTTTCTCTCAGACGTCTGCTGAGTGTCCTTGGTTATGTCTGGTGTTTTTCTTGAGTGCACTGAGCCCCAAAGAGTGTAAGTGCTGGTTACTATGGACATAACTTGCCTTTAATTTACTGTGTCTGTGAGCTAAACCACATGAGGTAAAGAGCTTCTCAGTGTGATCTGAAACAGTCAGCCTACTGAATGGGGCATCACCTGAATTCACAGCGTGTTAGAACGCAGCTGTACACATCTAGTCAGATTTTAGGTCCATCACTGCAAGCTTCAGGAGGTCAATTCTGTCTGCCTCTGGCACACTGGCCTAAATCCGTTCCTGTATATTAAAACATGTACCAGATATCTTCCACCCATCTCCAAAAGCCCACCAGAAAAGGTGTTTGATGCTTGAGGCAGAAAATGTATAAGACACAAGTTCAATTCATTTCCCCAATCTGCTAGGAAAATTTTCTGATGACCAGACATACAAAATATTTTTGCTGAGATTTATTTTTATACTTCCTGTGATGGCTGTTCTGCTATACACAGAACTGAAGATTCACTAGAGTGGAAAGAGGTCAAGGAACATTATTCTGACAGCTGGGTAGGTACCTGTATTCCCATCTGTGCTTCCAGGACTGTTTCTGTACTGTGGTTCCAAAGACTGAGACATCAACAGCTAAAATGTAAAGCTTCCCCCCCGCCGCCCTCGCCCCGTTATGGCCAACCCCATGTTTGCTAAAAGTGAAATTTGATTTGCATAAACAAGTACATTAATATAAATGGAAAGATGTCTTGTTTGTCATTGGTCTGGTTCTAGGTGAAAGAAAACAGTGGGTCTTTTGTTGTGGGAAGATGAGAATACAGTTTGTGTAACTGGAAATGTTGTTGGAGGTTACTGCCTCTCTGAAAGTTGTTCAGTAAGAATGGCACAGTGAGATGAAAGTTTCTAGCCTCCATCCAGGGTGCCTTCAAGTAAAGGGAGTTTTCTCAACTCAGATGATGCCTCTTACAGAATTTGAAGTAGTTTTACTGTGCAAAATATTCATATCCTAAAATAATTGTTAGGATTTTAACCACTTTTTATCTCTCAAATGTGGTGGGTTTTTTTAAAGTAACAGGCTTTCTGTTCAAAAGGTTTGTGTTTTTTCTTTTAATCATCAGCCATGGGTCTGTGGATGTGGTCTTTCTTACACACCACTGCTAGTGTGCTGGCGGCAACACACAAATATTGGACTTGAGTAGTTATGTTTTGAGAATATTCTTCAAGTGGCATTTGTGGCCCTTGGGAAGAAAAAAAAGGTAATTGTAACTTAGACAACCACATCTTTTACTGAAGTCCAGAACAGCATAGAGCTGTGCCCATTACCCACAAGTATACCTAGCTTTGCGTGGGTTGTAAGAATAAATTAACCAAGAAATTATTTTAGTTGCTCAAGAGAGTGGATCCAGAGTGAGTGTAAAGCTTATGAGGAGGAATGGTGATTTCCTTCTCCCTCCAGCTTTTTCTAAAATGAGGACAAACCAGAGACAAACCAGGCAGTTAACGGTAGTTAATTGTCACAGAAAGAGCATCACAGAGAAGAATGCTCATGTGACAGCACACAGATCTCTAGCATGAAAAAGAAAATCAAAGCCTGTAAAACGTTAAGCATTAGCATTCAAGCCAGATGCTAGAAGATTAATTATTCTTATGAATCCTGTTTTTAAGGTTTTACAAGCTAAATCTATACAGTTTTTGTACAGGTAACAGCTCTACTTCAGTGCATTCGGTCTAGTTGTTACATAGGGTTAGCCTGATCCTACAGAAGACAATCCCACATTCCAAATAAAAGACCAAATGCTTTGAAGTAGATCACTTGGAGATAAACAGTATTAAAATGGAAGCACATCTGCCAAGTATCAGCTGTCAAAGCCCTGCAGCTATCTGAAACCAATCAAGTGTTAGAATAATCTGTTGTAGTGCACTTCATCTTTAAGTCTTTGTAATCATCCAGCCAATTTCATGAGCTACATGGAAAAGCATACGTATGTGTTTGTGATTATAATAATGCTTTAAGTGAAATCAGAAATAAAAAATAGACACTTAATCTGCAGCTATGAATTTTAGCACCTTATTTGATCATTATTTCCTGATTTCCCATTAATTCATAATTTCCTATGGCAGCTAAAAACATTTATTCATTCTGTATCTAGCTGAGAATTAAGAAAACCTGATTTAAATAGTTTAAACCTCTTATGCAACTACACACAAGACTTAAAGGATTCCAACATATGCATTGTTGCACTTTTGTCCTTTAAAAATGTTTGTGTAAGGCTCTCTGCGGAGGGATAGGACAAGCTGTTTGCTAAGGTCCAAAGTCTAATTTTCAGCTTATCTAGTTGTCAGATGAGATATCTCCCGTATTTGTGTGGGGACTGCAAGAGTTAGATGACTTCCTTGTACTCTGTCATGGTTACTGAATAAAACTGAAAGCATTCTCTGGTGGTTAGAGAAAAGGTTGGTAATGAGAACTGGAAGACTGTCACATACAACTGGAAGACAGTCTATGTGACATAAGAAAAGCTACTTCATGGTGCCCCTTTTTCTTCCTTTCTCACCTCTTTCCTCCTTCTTCATCCATCGTCATAGTATTTTGACACTTTCTAGAGCAGAAACTGACCTTTTTTATAAACTAGGTCTAGCTTGTTTGGGCGTTTATAGAGCACTTGGGCACTATGCTGTACAAATGAATTGCCTTTCTTATGCAATTATTTGGTACCAAAGACCGAGTTTCAGGCTGTTGAATTTTCAAGTAGGGCAGAATGCTGGTGGGGTGGGGAAGATGCAGGAGAGAAGTTGAATGTGAAGTCTGGGCCATGTCGGTTGGAACATTATAGATGCTACTGAAGTTCAGGAATGCACTTACTAAGTATCAATGGCTAAAATTGTATCTAATCTTTCCCTTTGGTTTTCTGGTTTTCAGCATAAACACTAAATTCTGTGCATAGATAGACTGTCTATTTTCCCTGATACATGGATATGCATTGGGTGCAGTCTTTAAAAGTTTCATGGACAAAAATGACCCTTTAAGTGTTCGGATCTGACTTCTCACTTATCTTAAGTCATTCAATTTCAGTCAGCCTATACGTATTTGAGTAACAACTGTTTACCTCAACATAATTTTCAGAGAAATGCAAACTCTTGGTTTACAGGCATTAAGGAATGGAGAGTCTCTTAGTGCCCTTGGTAGTTTGTAGCTCTAGTGGTTAGCTACCTTCATGAATATTTATGTCAGATTTTCAAAAGAAGAGTTTGCTATTGTAATGCTCTCCTGTTATGCTTTCTGTGCTAGAAGAAAACCCTAGTGCCTTGACTGGGAGAAGCAGTTTCATATGTATTGTAATCAGACAACCTCTCAATCTTCCTGATTAACTGATCAAACTAAGCCTTTTAATCATACAGGTCATACAGAGGCATGTTCATCAGTTTAATTTGTATTATTCTTCACTTTCTTCTCCAGTCCTTTCAATGACCCTTTTTGAATTTGATCTCTGTAACCAATATTTAAATATCAAAAATATATCTGAAAGCCTTCTACCAAAACAGAATTTTCTCCAATATTTTTTATTCTCTTTTTACATCCAAGGTTTTTATATTGGCTCTTCCTGCCACAGCATGTCACTCTCAACTAGCTAGATGTTTAACCATGACACCTAAAATCCTCTGTCACTGTTTTTCCAAGATAAGATACATTCTTCATTCTGCAGGAAAGACCGGAATTCCTTATTGTTTAATGAACTATTCTTCTTTTGGCTGTAATAAAACACATTTATACCTAGGAAAGTAATCGCAATCAGTCTTTCTACTTTTTCCCCTCGTATCTAACAATTTTACCAATTCCAGTCATCAGCAAGCTTTTTAAAGTCATTAAAACGCGTAGTTCGAACTCATCAATGACAATAATGTCTTCTATCCCACAGACTGTCCCCATTTGCTACTGAAGATGTCAGCCATTTCTCTACATGTGCTTTGGTTCTGCCCAGTCCTATTTTTCAACTGAAAATATTAATCAAAATGGCATTGTGGAAACTGTATATACCATCACTTTTAAAAAATGAAACTTTAGATCTAAGAAGGCAATCAAATTAGTTTGATAATACCTATTCTCGGTGAAGTCTTATTGACTGACATTCGGGACCAGCTCTAGCTTGGTCAATGCAAACAGAAAATATCTTAATAGACTCATCAATAGTTTCAGCAAATGGAAGAATAATAAGGTAGACTAAAGCAAAAATTGTAAAAATCTTTCATCTAGATTTGATCTGTCTTCTCAGTGTGAAGAGAGCACAGACATCTTAGCCTGCTGTTGTTTCTCTTGGCTCTTGCTGTATAGCCCCACAACACAATTTCAGCTTCAACAGCTGTTAATCAGGCATGATTTACTTCAGAATTTATGCTTAGAATAATATACTTTTTTTGCCAGAATTTTCTAAACCAGTTTGCAGTTTGAACCAAGAGATGGTCTAGTAACTAGACTACAAGTGATGTGAACAAAGTAGCTACATAGTCTAAAGCCTGATGAGGCAGGGAGAAACTTAAGGGTACTTTGTTGACTTCTACCAATAACTTGTCCTTCATTTTAGATTCCAAGTATACATGGATGAAACATGAGTTGGGATGTAATTTTTGTTGAGGTTGTATTTTGTAGATTACATGCTCAGTAAACATGCAGTCATTATGTTTACAATTGTTAACTGTCTTACCAGGATACAGGCTTAAATGTAAGTTACTAATTAGACTGTATGGTTTAAATTTCATTATGAGTCTTAACATTTTCTAAGTGTAAATCGTGCAAGAGATTAACCTTGAGCTTTTTTGAAATTCATTGAGACAGCAGGATTTTGTAGTCAGCATTTGCGATCATGGACAAATGAACCAGTATTGGAATTACTGTGACTGCCCTTCACATGCTATAGCTTTGTAAGATGTTGCATTGTCTATCCATTGCAAATAATTCACCATTCTTTTTAAAAGATCCTGGGATAGATTAACCTGTTAATTGAATAAAGGGTTTCCTGTATTAAGTTTTCCTGTTTCCATTAAAAAATCCAATCTTCTCTTTTTCATTATTCAAACTATTAAAAGAGTTTGGACTGTATAATATACTAGATTCTCACATTTGAATCAGAGCAGTGTCAAGGTTGCTTTTCAGTTTGAGACAAACCTGTTTCTGTAGCTTGTAATACACCTGCAGGAGCGCATGATGTTCAAAATCTTGGTGACAGTATCCCGTTCTGAGGGGACAGGAGGCCAGCTTCCCCACCCCTTTTTTTTTTTTTTAACCACCAGACATAGTATTACTCGGCCATACTTTCTATACCATGCTTGACAAAGGGACACAGCAGTAAGTTCAGCAGTTCCTACAACCTGTAATACTATTCACTGGTTGACTGAGTTACGCTTGAGGATCAATTGTAAAGGGTGACTGACCTAAGCAGGCTCTCCTTACTTGACAGCCCTGTTCAGGAGTTCAGCTAAGGAGATGTAGGTAGGAGCCATATGGCTTGGATTACCACACAGTATAAAATCGAGTGATGAAAGGGTACAGGGACTTCTCTGGAAGGCTGCTGATAGGGTGCATGATCCCCCCAAACAGTAAATACAAACATTTTTTCTATAAATATATAAATATGAGATTATATAAATATGAAATTAAATACGTATTTTTGCCAAGTCTGGTGAGCGGTATTGTATTTGACATTGAGAGGAGCAGTTGTTGCAGTCATTTATAATAAAGCCAAAACCCTTTTCAATGAAATTCTTTCTTCCATCATTGAAAGAATAGCATCACAATTTTGCTGATTTAACAGGATGAGGTACCATTCTTTTTCTTTATGTGAAATTGTCCAAAATACTTAAGGAACTGGGAGTGTGTAGATAATGCTAGTGTCAATGTTATAGCTCTAGCAAAAATAGAATATGAAAATTAAAGTATTTGTACATGCATATAGTTTGCATTGGTGGAAACTACATGTTATCACTTTTATTTTTCCTGGTGAATGTGCTCATAAGGAAAGAACAATACAGCATCACAGCACTTTGCAATACTCAATGGTGATTAGCCTGATTAAGTTAAGTTACACAGTACTCACAATAAGTAACTTAAAAACACATAATATTCAGAGCAGGAGAAAACAGGCTTTTAATCTAAACAACATAGCTTCTGCCCTTCAGTGTATGCTTACTGTGGCCTTTTGCCTTTGTGAAACAGAATGTAGTTTCTTTTAAATGCCAATTTTCTGACTCTTGTGAGTAAGACATACAGTGATAATATATCTCACCATTCCTTAGCTTTAAGGAAGCATTTGCAAACACTGGCAGAGCTTGGCTTCTTCCCTTCAAAATTTTGATCCACCCCAGAGTGTGGCTTGTAACTTCTCCTAGGAGTTCGTTCTCTCTAGCCAATAGGGGAGTTCAAGATTCCCACCCTGTCCAAAGGTGTCTGTTGAAACATTTAATTCCAATATAAATTTCTTAGCTTAATCTTTTAATCAAGGAAATGTCACCCAAGGAGAGACATGAGTTCTGTGGAGCAAATAAAATGTGATAGTATCATCTAATGAATATGATTTTTGCAGTTGGAGCTTAAGAAACACTGGTTAATAAGTAATGTTATCCAAAAAATATTACCCTATTTTTTTCATTTTAAAAAATTCCTTCAAACTATGTATATTTATTCTCAACCTGATTATGCAGTTTGAAATTTTTAGCCAAAATTCTCTTTGGCCTCCTCATAATGATTAAGCTGTAACATGCCTTCAAATATTTAAAAAAAATATCATTAACCAATTGTAATATTTAATATCTATAGATCTCTTCAGAAAAAGCCTTTTTTTCTGTGACGTTAACTCTGGAGGCACTTATTCCATCCTCATTGTTGTTTTTTTTCTTCCAGTATTGCCGGCATCATTACTAAACATTTATGTACAGCTGTGCATGCACTGTCATAATGATTTGACAATATTTTGCAAGCAAGAGAAACTCAGTATTTGCATCTTGGGTAGCTTTATCCTGACTTCTCATAGATGCCTTTCTGCCAGCAATACTTATTATCTACCACTCGGATTTTGGCCTTTATTATTTGATTCAGCTACAAAACTGGAAGTTTCCATATATAGTATTTGCTCTAATTGCCTCTGATTTGTCTTAATACCTCACAAATATCCAGAAGCAACAGAAATATATTGACTTCATAAAGAGGATATTAAGTATGGGGAAGACTAAAATGCTCTGAATATTCAGGTACTATTTGTTAGGCTTGCTTATTTTCAAGAATATACCCTAGGATGTCTTGTAATAGAGACAAAGAACATCTCTAGGCCTGCCTTGTGCTGAACTAAGACTGATAAACAAGGTAGCTTTCTTTAATTATTATTTTTTTTGTCTGTGGAGAAATTGAACTATAACTACCCACTCAATTCTAATCCACAGACCAGCTAGCTATTCCAATTTGGATTCCAATTTAGACAATAAAATGAGATCCTTATCCTATCATCTGCCTGTGCCCTGCTGAGTGCACTAGAAGAACATAGCTATGAAAAATCAGGTAGTTTTAGGGAAGGAGTAATCATGGCAGGTATTTATTCAGTTCTGAGATTTAGAGCCTAATAATGGAATATTTTGATTGTTTTAAATGATAAGCAAATTTGTCTCAGAGTTGTAAATTTTTTATTTTCTATACTGACATAACTCAGATACAAAAGATGCTATTTAGTAGCAACTGCTGTTCTGATGAAAAGGGAGTGCTGGCACCACTCTTTTCATGAAAGAAAGGATTTCTAATATTACAAGTGTGAGATAATGATTATTTTAACTTAAATCAACATTTGCAGGAAATTTTAACAAGGTTTTCGTTTTCTGTCTGAATCTGATATGAACAGATTATTTTTTAATACATCACAAAAATCTGGAATTTAAAATAGGTTGCTGTGTAGGGATTAGAATCATCATCATAATTTTTTTTTTTTTACTTTTCAGAGTAGAAAGTGGAGACCATCTGTCTATTAATTTTTTTCCCCAAGTTGCAACTGTAATTATTTTGTAATATCACATAGCTTCATGTTTAAGCATTCCACTTGTATGAAATATTTTATTTTTGACACATCTCAAGGGTATGCAAAAATATCTTTTCCCTACTCAGTCTGGACTGAATGTTAACCTGTAGCTCATGGCTTAAATGTTTTTCTTGCTTGGCCAAGGTGCATCCTCAGTTTTAAAAAAGTGTTCCTTATCTGTTTTTTGTGCATGTCTCAATTTAAATATTTGCAGAATGCAGTTAGCACAAAATTGACATTTATCATAAGACTGTTCTTGAAATGTAAGATTTACTGAGCAATTTAGATGTGGGAGGAACCCAGCTTTCATCCTGGATGCATGATGTTCTGAAAATAGAAATGGTATTTCCGATGCTTGCTTATGATCCAGCTAAGTTGATATATGCTGGCAAGGTTTTTTGGGAGCTGCAAACATTTCTTATTTTCAGGATGTCTTCTCTAGTTTGAAATCAAATCTCCCTTTCTTCCAGCTGACCATTAGACGATGGAGCAATCACCTTTTTGAATTCTGAAACTCAAAAGAACCTGAGTTCCAGGACAATGTGGTTCTGTTCAGGTCCTTTTTTAAGATTTGCTTGGGGTTGGATTTTATTTTGTAAACGTGAACATCACTTTCTGACTTCTGAAAAATGTGTCTATGCTGTCTTCCAAATATTTTAAATTTGAAAACTAATGATACAAGGTCTCCTTAATTAGGTCTCTGATTGTGACAGCAAACAGCAAGGCAGCAGGCAGCAGGGATGGGACTTTATTGTGGAAAAACATAGTAGCTAAGATGGAAAATAAGAAAATTTGTGTTTTTTTGAACATGTAGCTTTGCATAAATAAGACAAATTTAGATACAAGCAGCTTATTGACAGATGCATAAAGTGCATAGTTACAAATCACTTGATTAACAATTATTAAAATAGTTTATTAATGATATTAATATTTTTTTTAAAAGAAGACTTACCATTGTATTTATAGCAAAGTTAGACTCTTATTTCAGAAAGGCTTATAAGGATAACTTGCATGACATTTTTTTTCTTGTATGCAACCTCAGTACTAGATCAAAATGAAGCCATATGTTGTTAAGTAGTCAGAGAGTGCCATACCTGCTGGTAACACCCCTGTATTCTAACGGCAAGTGCAGTTTTGAGCATTAACTCCTTCTGATGTATGGCTACGTGCATATGTTGGCAGGGTCAAATAGCACTTCAGCTTCAGCCGGGGAAAATGGGACAGGTGGGATTTGCAAACTTTGCAGACTGCTCGCACGAATAATGGGGAACTGTGCTTCTTCACTGCATGCTGAGGGGCACGTGCTCAGGAACCAAGAACTGAACCAGGCCCAGGCTTCAGAGTCAAAGACCACTACTGTCAGGGACGCTCTGTGAGGGTAAGTTTAGCTATGACACCAGTAGCTTTCAACTGCACTTCAGCTTTTACTTTCAGTGCCTCCAAAGGAGAGCTTAAGTAGTGAAATTTACAGAAAGGACAAGGCATTCTTGATGTCTAATTTTTACCTTTCAAGACTGCATTGTGCCTAGTAAGAAGCCAGCTAGGTAAGCTCTGCTTTTCTACAGTAGTTGCAGTGATTAAGTGCAGAGTGTAAAGTTTCGTACTTTCTCTGTGTTGCACATGGCCACATTTTCATGTAAAGGTTGAAGACGATGATCTAAAAGATCAAAGGGGTTTTGTTAATTTTATTGCTTTTGTTTTGCAGTTTTCACTAAACCTGTGTAACATTGTTTTAGGGTAATCAGGTAATCTAGAAACTGTGTTCACTTTATCTCTGTTCCTTTACAAAACACGAGTGTTTGCAAAATCACATAGAGATCCCAATATTCTCCATCTTTGTGGAATTCTGATATAAACTCACTGAATGGTTGAGGTTGCAAGGCAGCTCTGGAGGTGTCTGCTCCAACCTCCCAGCTCAAAGCAGGGTCAACTGGAGCAGGTTGCTCAAGGTTGTGTCCAGCAGGGTTGGAAGATTGAGGCTCAACAACCTCTCTGACCAACCTGTTCCAGTGTACTAACTGTAAAGAACTTTTTACTCAGGTTCAAGTTGTCCTGGTTTCAGCTGGGATAGAGTTAATTTTCTTCCTAGTAGCTGGTACAGTGCTGTGTTTTGGATTTAGCATGAGAATAATGTTGATAACACACTGAAGTTTTAGTTGTTGCTACGCAGTGCTTACACTAAGTCAAGGATTTTTCAGCTTTCCCGTGCCAGCAAGGAGGTGCACAAGGAGCTGGGAGGGGGCACAGCCAGGGGGGGCTGACCCAAACTGGCCGAAGGGCTATGCCGTACCGTATGGCGTCATGCTCAGCATATAAACTGGGGGGAGTTGGCTGGGGGGCAGTGATCGCTGCTCGAGGACGGGCTGGGCATTTGCCAGCAGGTGGTGAGCAGGTGCATCACTTGTTTTTCCTGGGTTTTGCTCCTCTCTCGTTTTGTTGTTTTCCTTTTCATTACAATTTATTATTATTTTTTTAATTATTATTTTATTTTATTTTATTTCCATTATTAAGCTGTTCTTATCTCAATCCATGATTTTTCTTACTTTTGCTCTTCAGATTCTCTCCCCCATCCCATGGGGGGGGAGGGTGACCAAGCGGCTGTGCGGTGCTTGGTTGCCAATTGGGGTTAAACCACAACAAAGTGAATTTTCTTCTATTTTAATTTGTGCTCATTGCCTCTTGTCCTCTGACTTGCTACCACTGAGAGGCCTGACTCCATCTCCTTTGCTCCCTCCCATTAGGTGTTTATACACATTGATAAGATCCCACTAAGCCTTCCCTTCCTGAAGCCCTTCTTGAAGCCATCCCAGCTCTCTCAGCCTTTCCTTGTATGGCAGAGGCTCCAGAGCTGTTGTCATCTTTGTGGCCCTTCACTGGACTCACTCCAGTATGTCTATGTCTCTTACGTCCTGGGGAGCCCAGAACTGGACACAGAGCGCCAGGTGCGGCCTCACCAGTGCTGAGCAGAGGGGAAGGATCACCTCCCTTAGCTCACTGGCAATGGTTTTCCTAATGCAGCCCAGGGTGATGTTGGCCGCCGTTTGCTGCAAGGGCACACTGCTGGCTTATGTTCCAGTTCCCCCAGGTCCTTCTCTGCCAAGCTGCTTTCTAGCTGGTTAGACCCCAGCCTGTGCTGGTACATGGGGTTGTTCCTCCCCAAGTGCTGGACGCGACACATGCCATGTTGAACTTCATGAGGCTTCTGTCAGCCCATTTCTTCAGTCTATTGAGGTCTCTCTGAATGGCAGCACAAGCCTCTGGTCTCACAAACACTCCTCACAATTTTGCATCATCTGTAAACTTGCTGAGGCTGTACTCTGTCCTGTCATCTACGTAATTAAATTATGATGGTCAAAATACACATCTCCACAATGATACTAATCCATGTGGTATTTTCACCCAGCTGCCTTTCCCTTGAATTGATGAAGAGAGGGGATAGATGTTAGGGGATAGATGTGCTGCACACAGACTACTGAAGAGTGCTTCTTAATTTCCTATAGCCTGACAAGGGGGTCCAGAACAGCAGTTTGGATGTAAAGGATATTGGACTTGGAAACTTAGGTGGGACTAGTTATGAATACATATATAAATGTACTATTTTCAGATGCAAGGCCTCGTTGTGACTTCATTTTGAGCACCAAATTTATTAGTTTGGGGTCTGGCTCACTGAAAAGGAAATAACCTCTAGCATGTGTTTCTGGTTTTCACTATATGCCCCCTCCACCTCACAAACGTAACGTCTCTTAAATTTACTAGTATCTGTATTTGATTCTGAAGTGAAGTATGCAGCTCATTCTGTTCAAATGTTTTTATATGCATTACTTTAGAGAAATTTTAGGAAAAACATACATCTTGAAATTACTGCTGCTGCGCTTAAACTGTATCCTACATATGTCTATACATAATAGTTCACAATTTCAGAGTTCATACTTAATGGACAATAAAAGCCTATTAAATAACCATCTTCTTGGAGATATGTTATTTTTGTCAAGAATATTCATTTATTGGTTATTCGCTTAAGTAGGCTCTATTTAAATGTTTCTGTAGTTTGGTTCAGGCTACAAAGGTCTTGGCCATAATTGTAGTGACAGCTGTGGATCCAGTAATCCATTTGTATAAAAATCAAAGTATTACTCACAGCCTTAAAGCTGGAAGCTGATGAATGGTAGACTAGAATTTAAACCTAGAAGTCAGATAAAGAGAGAAAAAAATATTTATGACTGGAATATTTATAAGGTTAAATTAATTTTAAGTATGATTCACACTGCGATGTATGGAGTGATGGTAGATTCAGAAATAAAATAAAATAAAATTAAAAAAAAAAGAACAACCAAAAAAACCCTCTTAGCTACTGATTGGGCTGTATTCTAGTCTTATAGAATTACTCAAATATTTTCCCTGCTGTAAATAAGTGTAGAACTTGCTACATAGATTTGGCCAATTTGTGGGGAAAGTAGTTTTGTGTTAGGTTTAGTAGCCCGTGACTTCCATAGCCAAAGAGTATGGCTGTCAAGTAGACTAGCTGCTGGTACATATGGCATGAGTGGGACCAACAAGGTGCGCTGACCCCTGCCAATGTATTTGCCTGAGAAGTTGAGAGGAGTTGGTACTGGTAAGGAAGGCATTATTATTTGGCACTCTGATGAAGAGCATTTTACCCACATTTAGTTTGTCACAGGACAGGAAGGAAAAGGAAATGCATTGGATTAAGTGTGATAGGCTCAGAAAAGTATTTGCAGTAGCGCAGGGTCTGTGCTGTGGTCACCCTTGGCTGGTGGCTCCTGCAGGTCTCTGGCACAGCTCTCTTCTGCAAGCTGTGATGAAATGCTGCCACAGAGAGGCTACGACACTTCTTCTGCTGGGCTGCTGGTGGAGAGCAAGGACCTCTCCGTTTCCCCGATGGTGACTTGTTAGGTCTTCATACTCCCCAGAAGCACATCACATTATGAGAGCGTCAAAATAGTTCTTGTGGATCTTGTCCGTGGTTCTGCCTTTGATTCAAGCTTACTTCTCTGTGTAGTAGGCATATGTCTATATGCCTATACCCAAATTAGTCACATACTTCCATGTATCTGTACAAAATGCTGTCAGCAAGGCCATGCAATAAAGCTATATCATAATTAATTCCCTCTGATATATATGACTCTTCTCCCACATAAAACAGAGGTGGTTAGATGGCAAGTAACAGCATGTGCTGCAAAAAGATCTTTCTTTTGAAAGATGTTTGCATAATGTATGTGATTTTGCTCTTGTTCTGATACAGTAAATTAAGATGCAGACCCAGGTAACGTACACTGCAGTGGAGCAATATGGAATCTGACAGTGGAAACTGAGGGTTCCTGCCAGGGGCAGGTAAGATGCAAAATAGGGTCGGGGCAATCGGGGATATGGAGAGAAAGAAGGGTGAATTCAGGGCAGGTATAATCCACATCATGGTAGGGCATGGCTTTCTACGGACTCATTTTCAAGTGGTCAGTGCCTAATTCATTTGTGTAAACAGATAAGCTTGAGCCCTGTGGAAGAAAGTGCAAACTACAGAATAAGTGCGCGGTCAGCAGCCCCCATGAAGTTGAATTTGCCACACATGGTAACTATGTCGAGTGTCCTGTAGAAAGTTACAGATTGACAAGGAATGATTTTTATTTTTTTTTTAACAGAAGTCTTAGGTTATTCTTTGCTGTAATATAAACTTATAAAGGGCTTGAAGGAAAAAGGGGAAGAAGGCCATCTTCTGTCAGATAGCCCTGCACTTTAGATAATGCCCCGTTTGTTCTTGGCAGGTTGTTCTTCTGCAGCCGTGAGAAAGGTTGCCCTGTCTGTCACATGCATACCTTGTGTCAGAGCTCTAAAGAGTGAATTGCAGTGAAGGTAGGCTTGTTGTCGAGTTTCAGTTGCTTTTCAGGTGGTGCCACATTTGTCACGTTGCCTTCTGCTGAAGAGGAAATTGAAACAATCCTTTCCTTTCAAATGCATTGCCGAAAATGTAGTTCAGCCCTGAGAAGATGCTATCATGGGCTGCTGCTTCTGCTGTCCCAGTGATTCCAGGTTATATTTTCACAGTTTAGAAGTGAAAATAGGGGTTATATTTTCGTTGTCTTTTTCCTGTCTGAAATGTAACTTCAGACTGGATTTTAAATGCAGCCAGGCTTCTTACAGATAATGTCCTGGTTAGGAGGACACCAGCAGTAATGCTGAGCACGCTGTGCAAGCCAGAACAATCCACCCGTTTTTTCCAAGCTGCATTGACTCTAAGTTTACAGAAATTAAATTTATATGTCTAAAGTAAGTACTGACATGCTCAAGACATATCTGCTTCATATATGTGGAATCAAGTTACTTAATAAATCATCATTTTTAATGTCATGTTTTATGGGCAACTTCACTTGCATAGTAATCTACCTTCTTCAGCTCCCACTGATTTGAGTAAAATCTGAACTCCTCAGGAAGAAATGAAAGGATCCATGAATTGTTTGAGATAAATATATTTATTCAATGGATAAATGGGATTCCAGTGTGCTCGGTCTTGTCACAGGTTCTGTTAATGCTTTTTGTAATAGGCAGAAGATGGGAGGAGGAGTAATAGTTCTAAAAAAAAAAAAAAAAAGAAAAGAAATCAAAAAGATATAAAACACCCCCCAAACAACTCATGTTAAAGATTTTCAGAAAGGCAGCGCTTCCAGTACAGGTGCAGTTAGCAGCAAAATTGCAGTTCTGTCAGAAGACCCTATTGGTTTGCGTTGGGGTGGACAGGAATGAAGTAGGCAGTCAAGCCACCATTTTTACAAACACCATTGGCTGTAGGGGAGTTTTCCTCATGTAGATTTACCGGGAAATCCTTCTTGATCCTTCTCCCCTAGTGCTGATGATATGCTCACTCATGTGCTTGGGTGTTTCTGGATTTCCCCCAGCACCAGGCCAGCTTGCCTTGTTACCAAGGCAGGCGAGGGTGCTGGCAGCCGTGCTGAGGCCATCTCTTGTCCGTGTCTCCAGCTCTGTGCTCTGCAGCTGCCTGGCACTCACCTGGCACAGAGGAGTCAGTCTGTGATGGAACAGTACCTGGTATTCTTGTGCAGGCTACTCCTTTTTTTTTTTTTAATTATGCATTAATTCTTCAAAGCGCTTCTGCTATTGTAAAGCAGACTTTGTAGTGGATGTGAGTCTTGAGGAGACAGTTTTTCCTTGTAATATGGAAACATTAAAGGTGTTTTCGGCTCACAGTGCTGCAGAAGAACATGTTTTCAAATTTAATCTGTCAGTGGTGAAAACAATGACTTCAGGAACAATAGGACAGAAAACTTATCCACTGTTAGTGTGCATCACCTAAACTTCACATGCAATTTGCCTAATAGTATTTATTTTTAGATACAGGTCTTTATAAATAGCTACAAGATATTGATATCACGATAATTAAAATGTTGACTTTTGTAATAAGTATGTTAGGGAATCATTTGAATGTTTATAATTGCCAAATTTTGTTTCAGGCTCTTAAAAAAATATATATATATATAACATTAAATTTACTATGAAGATTCATACGAAGAGAGATGATTCTCAGGTACTCAAAAGGGTCAGTGCTATGTCTGTGTACCTATACGTATATATACATATATTTATGCATAGATGAAGAGCTGCTTTCTCCGAAACTACAGGCATTTATTTTCCTTGAAGCCTGGAATCTGGAATTAAAACTAACTTGTATTTGTCATCTCGGAAGATGAAGATATGCTGAAACGTGCAGATGGAACACGTGCATATACTATGGTGCTTATGGAAACAAATAGCTATGCTTCTAATACAGCTTTGTGTCTATTCTTTGCTGTCCTATGCTTTTTTTCTCTTTCAATTACAGGCAATGTTTCCATGCTGAATGAAAAATTAATAAATATACTGGACCGAATAATGTTGTTACTCACTGTTTTATGCATGTAGTGGTAATCATAGTAAACCTTGGTTTCGTCAATGTCTCTCCATTTGGCTATCCATATTATTGGCAGTACATTTTGGAATAGTTTATTAAAGACCTATTTATGAGTAATAGAAGTTGTATTGCTATTGTAAATTCTATTTTATAGATGACCATAAAGTATTTTCAGAATTCCTGCTTTCTTTCAACCTGTTCAAAAACCATTTCCTCTCTTTTCATTACGAAAGGGTAAAAAAAAAAAGGTACTTGTCCAAGGAGAGGGAAGACAATTTTCAGTCTTAGTTTCCTGAAAAAAATTAAATCCAAGTCATGGGAAGATGAGGCCCTAATTAACCTAAGGAACAAAAAGTCCAGTCTTAATCTGATATCAGAAGACTGCTTTAATACATTTCAGGGACTGATCTTGCCTCACCTTCAAGCTGGCTGAATTTGTCTTACACAGTCCTGTGGAAAACTATATTCCCCCAAGACTGAGTTTTCAATGTTTCTGCGTCATTTCCTTCTCGCTCAGCTTCAGTTTAACACCACTGGTTGCCTCTTGTCTGGCCTTTTTTATGCCCGCTGTTCAAATCTGGTACTGTTTCCCACTTTAAGCTATTAACTTGGCCATGCCATCTGATAATGGGTTAAAAGCCTGGTGGAATTCCAGATATATTAGATCTGCATTTCCTTTTTTTACTCTCTGAGAGAAATTTACCATTTTATGTGCTGTGTGAACTTTAATAAAATCACGTGCATTTATTTCTTTTCCTGTTGACCATTAAAATTCTAAAATTAAAATTTGCTAAAAATTATTAGCAAATTTTTGACTTTGGAAGTCAGCCTAGGCTTGAGTTGTGGTTGGTTTAGTTTCTTTCCCTCTTTCTTAAATAGGTTCAATACCTTGTAATGTCTGTTTAGAAAGTGCCATCCCCAGCCTGATAGGTTAATCAAATCTGTGATTATCATAGTTATTTCAGTTTTGGACTGGAGATTCTATAGTTCATCATGGGATGTAGAGTATACTGTATTCTTTGAATTCTGCTTACCATGATCCCTCAGTAGAACATCATTCTTATTGAAAACAGACCAGATATAATTTTTGTATGTATGATCTCTATGTAGATCACTTTTATTCCAATCCCATCCTAACTGCAAAGTTGTCCTCTATTGCAGTCAAAACTATACAGTTGTCCTGTACAGTTTTGTGTTGAACTATATTGTTCAACACAAAAAAATTGTTGAAATTGTTTGACCACTAGAGTTTCTTAAAATCTTCTTTATCAGTGGGCCTTTTCATGGTTTCTTTATAGACTTTTTCCTTACTCATTATATTCTTTAAAATGGAAAAACATTAAGATCTGGACACAATTTTTAACAGCTGGAGACTGGTAATACCTCCCAACCAATGCTCGTCAACCCTGCTTTGAGTGGGGGTTTGAACTAGATGATTGGGAGTAAAAGTCCGTCTCTGCTTTTGACACTGGCTGCCCTTAAGCTAACTTGCAAATACTGTTCTTCCTCAAAATGGCCACGAACCACAGTGCTTTCTTAGTTGTTTTCGACTATGAGCTTTAGCATTTCTATACTGTGAGAAATTAATTTTGTGAAGTCCGGAACAGATTTTATGTGACTCATATTCAGGGAGAAAAAAAAAAAACAAGTCAGTCTCCTCTCTTTTCATATTAGCCCTGTTTTGCCAGTGAAAACAGGTTTGGCTTTTTGATTGGACTATTTCTGAGATGCACTGAACAAGTAATATAAAATTCTCAATTTTACAATCAGGTTTTAAACCTAGATTAAGATATTTAAAGAGAAAGAAGTTGCAGAGTTAGCGAAATGATGGGATAACTTACTTGAGAACCCCTCAAAATTTAATTTAGTGTAATTAGAGAAAAGAAAGCTAAAATAAATGCAAAGCTGGCACCTTTATTTTATTTACATGTAGTATTTCTGATGATGGAACATGTGATTAGGATGGGCATGGAAGGAAAAGTATTACCTAGTGGCATGAGCTGTAGTGAAAACTAACTGCATTCTGGATCAGCCAGCCATGGGGAAGAAAGAATTTTAATGAGTTGTTTTGAACAAGTGATGTTGAGGCATCCTAGAGAGGGATCTGCATAGGTGGCCAAGAACTTAATTTTCCTATGGTTCAGGAACCTTTTCACCCAAACAAAGGGCTTTCAAAAAATTGTATCTGCCAATGTAAAGCTCAGCTAGTTACTTGAGATTTGTGTTTCATTTCCTTTGTCTGCTTTTTCAGCAGAGTCAGCAGAGAAAATTCGTGCTTTTATTTAAGCTAATACAGTTTAACATTTTTCTTCATAATTGTACAGACTTTCCAGAAAGTACTAGATGGCCCCTTGAGCAGAATGAAATCAGTGCCCTATCTTAACTCTTTGACATGTTACAACTTTTCTAATTTGAAATGCTTTGAGGACTGAAATAGGTAGAATTTGGTTTTCTCGAGCAAGCCATCTCAGCAGTTGAATTCTTCTATTGAGAGGTTCTGAGATATGACCTCAGTGCTACCATAAGTGATAGACTAACTGGTCTGTTAAACTTTTACAAGTGGTAAAAGTGTATAGCTAAGCCTCCTGTATTTTTTTTTTTTAATGCAACATGAGAACCTGTAATATTTATGAATTCACTTGTCTAGTATATTAGGGCCAGATTTGCATCGGAAAATTTTGCGATAATTAAGTAACTAGTAGCTTTCACTACTGGTCGAATTTACTCTCCACTTTCGTCTCCCCAGTTTGTGGAGAGAAAGATAGTCTTTTTGGCAGCTTAAAGGAACAATAATATGGAAATTCAGGGGTATGCTTCTGTTTCTCATGAATATTAGTGGAATTGGCCAAAACAGGAGTGAGAGAGCCGATGTGCAACAAGGTTTAGGAAACAAATCTGCCATTCAGATGTAGCAAAATCAGCTGCATGCTAATAGGTGCAGACAAGGAATTTGGTACTTGTTTCGATATGCAGACAGTGAGCAACAGATAGGTTATGGAAAAGCCAAATGGAAGAAAGAAGCCATGAGTAGAACTTGCAAGGTTGACTGAGCACTTGTCTTTTGATTGGATCTGATTTTCAGTCTAACTCTTGCTACTAGTGCAGCCCTTCATGGTTTACCTGGCTGGCAGACCTTAAAGTACAAATCGGCACACACAGCATCAGGAAATCACCTTGCCAAAGTTCTCTTGTGAAGTTTTAACTCAGTATTGAAATGTGTAGGTTATGTACATATACCAAGATGAAAAGATTCAATATTTAGCTATCTTGTAAAACTTCATGTTCTGGATGTAGAGTATATTTAGGTTGAAAAGGTGATTTCATCCTTTTGTTAACAAAACAAAATTTCAAAGGATTGTTTTTGTTGTCAAGTAACTTTCACACCGTTTTATATTGTAATATTCTGCTAAGAATAAAGATGATTCAAAATATTACTGCTCTCAGTATTACTAGTATGATATCTGGAAGATCATTTTCTTCAAGCTTCTACAAAGATATCCTTTTACTCTTTAGGAATATTCTCTTTAATGCCTACATACTATTTTTAAAAATAGAATTATAATGTATTTCTTACATCTGTCTTTACCAAATGTCTGACTTATGAGCCTGGTTTTACATGCATAGTGTCTCCTGTGTGGTATTTCTTTAGTCACTGGTAGGCAATGAATAATGGAACAAATATTATTTTCTTAGGGAACTGATTCTCGTTTTCCCCTCTGAGCCTTAATGGTGGGAAAAGACAGAATAAAAAGACTGTGTGCTTACAGCAAAGCTCCAACTCTGTTTAAAGGTTACATTTATTTTTTGTCAGCTTGCATTAATATAATTTTAGTCATTTTCAGTAACAAATGTGTGATTAAAGGTTATCCATATAGCTAAATAGCTGTTATTACCATGTGCCATTTTAGTTACTTGGATAATTTGTCAACTCTGTATACAAACAGCCAGTTTACAAATAAGAATTTTCACTCCCATAGCTAAAATCATAAATCAATAGCAGTTATTCAGGGGTCGATCCAGCTTCTGATCACCCACCTAATAGGCCAAATTACCTTTACATTCATCCAACATTTTAGGTTAGAAAGTAGTTCTCTGCTGCCTTTACATTCACCCACTGAAATGTAAATTTAAGACTCATCATCTCTTGCATACGTGATTCTTGGTAATGCCTACTTCTAGAACAACTGAGTTTCTCCATTGCTTGGTGTTTCTGGTGGTATAAGATACTAATTTATGCAGTTGTGTGTGTACTACTTTATGTAACAATCACCGAGTTGCCAGCATCACAGATTAAGATTATTTCAAGTACAGAACTGGAGGAACCGTCCTGGGATGTAGTCTAGTTCCTCAAAGCTGAAACTAACATCAGCTCTTTCTGATAAACTTACCAAACAGCCTTCTAAGAGCAGGTATGGTTTTGCCACCTCAACTCAAACTGGATGGGGATGGCTGCTTCCATGATGTTTTAGTACCTTTTTTAAATTTCAAGCAAGAATTTCAATGACTTGTTTGAACCTGTTTGTTCTTGTCCCACCTGTATGCTTCCTCTGATTTTTTTCTTTTTCTCCTGTCATTTAGCCTTGCTACATTATAAAAGCCAGTTGCACTCCCTTCTCAGGCTTCAGTTGTGTCGTCTAAGCTTACCAAACTCTTCTAACTTTATCTTCTATCAGTTTTTATTTTCTCTCTTAAAAAATGAGAATTAACTAAACAAATTCTGAACAGCAGAATACTGAAGGAGTCTGTCGCATGCCTTGCTGCAACATTATGTCCAGGACAGTACTTTGAAGTTAGCCCAGCTTTAAATGGGGACTGGACCAAATGATGCCCAGAGATCATTCCAACCTAAATTATTCTATGCTTATTCCTCCTTCATCTCAACAGAAAATAATTTGTTCAACACATCTATTAAACTTGGCTTTTTAAATGTACACCTCAAATCGTTTACTTAATCTTCCCTTAAAAAGAATCAACAAAATCTTTCCTGCATCCTGCAGAATCTTCTCCTGTTTCATGGCAATGTTTCATGCCCGCACAACTGGTAGAGAATACAGAAATAGAAGACAACATGTAAGGTAGAGATGACTACCGTGTAGTCTGTTCAATGTCAAAATTCAGAGCATATATTAACATTAAGAATATTCTTTGTTGGTTACAGGGGACTTCCCGCCACTGTGTTGGCACAGCAGGAGTTTGCTCCTGGCCCAAACAGGCCTAAGCTGCAGGAAGGGGAGTGGCAAAATCATCAGCTAAGTAAAAAGAAGAAACATCCTGGCTTTGTGTTTTCTTCTGTGGGAAGGGAGAAGGAATGGGAAGAAAAGGAGAGAGTTGTTTACATGGAAAGGGCGAAGGTGAAGAGCCCTGAAGGGCTTTCTTGGAAGGAGCTGCATGAAGCTAATGTGAAGAGGCTGTAGGGGAGAGGAACTGGGAAGGGCTGTGACGGGCGACGTCACGCAGTGACAGCCTATGTCTGTGTGTTGGCAGTTTCCTGCATGGAGTGCGCTTTCTTCAAGGTAGAGGCCGTCTGGCTTCTGTCTGCATCATTTCCCTAAGGAAGTGTTGAACTCGAAATAAATCATCCCTCAAAACCTGGAGAGAATCTCTTTCTTATTATTTATCAAGGACAACACAGAACAAATTTTGTAGCTGAAACAGTCATGTATAAGTGTGGTCGTACTTAAAATAATTTACCTAAAACAACGGTCAGCGTGAGGCACTCAGCTTGATCTGCATGTTAAGGATTAAGTCTTGTGCAGAAGGGGTATCCGTGTGCAGTTTGTAATGAGAAGATGAGGAGCTTCATGTTACTGGTGGGGTTTTTTTTCTAGCAGTTAGCTGTCCCAGGAAGAAATCTTGCAGTGTCTTCATATACAGAAGTGGGTTTCCTTAAAGGAATTTTATTTATATTGCACCATATTTCTTTAAAATTAATGTTCTGATAGCAAAGACCAGAACCAAAAAAGTACTGAAAATGTGGGTTGTAATGCTTATTTTTAGGTGACTGTCCCCGTGCATCCATGGTTTGGGTTCGGTTCCTATAGTGCTCCTACAATGCATAGCGAACTATGTGCTTCTGAAGAGAATCGACCTCAATTCACTGAATATCTCTTACCCGATGTCGAAATGTTGGGCAGGATGTTTAAGCTACCTTACATGAAATTCAGTCTCACCTCTGGATCTTCAGTACATTTTTTTGCCCCACTGGGAAACTGTCTTTCCTCTTCTGGATATTACTGTCTTGCACCCTTTCTCTGAAGCCATCTTTCAAATCTTGGTGCAAAGAGAAGGTAGCTGTGGTGGCATCTTTTATAATGGAGTTCCTTAACTAAAATACTGTGTTGTTTTCTATAGAGGATTGAGGTTTCATGGGAAAGATAGGGGATAGCCTGATGGTTACGCTCAACTTAGGTATTGCTTTGATTTCTCACAAGTGAATAAAACAGGAATATATCTAGTTCTATCACATTGTGCATAAGTGCTTTAATAACTGAACTCTTGGGGCAAGAGGGAGGAGGGAAAGAAGAAACTAGACCTCATTTTGGCTTTCAGGGTGTTGTGTTGTTTTCTGTAAAGCATGACAACCGTTACCATATTTCTGTGCGATGCTGTCTGTAAGGCATGCTTGAAGAATACAGTTTTACAGATACTGATAGGCTGCGTTGGATTTAGGTACCAAAGTGCTCAGTTGCCTCAAGGCAGAGATGATTCTACCTCTCCACTACTGCATTTCTCTAATTTGCAATTTCTGATTTATTTCTTGAACACTTAAGTTCCTTCCAAATATGATTTTAGATGCTTGTTTGGTTTGGATCAGATCCAAATATCACCACTGGGCCTGAAAAAATATGATAGTACACTACTATCTAAACTGCTGCACTGTGGAGAAGTGGCAAAATTTAAAGGAGGCTGAGGGGTGACCTCCTTGCTCTCTACAGCTTCCTGAGGAGGAGAGGTGGAGAGGGAGGTGCTGAGCTCTTCTCCCAAGTATCCAGTGACAGGATGCGTGGGAATGGTTCAAAGCTGCACCAGGGGAGGTTTAGACTGGACATGAGGAAGCATTTCTTTACCGAGAGGGTGGTCAAACACTGAACAGGCTTCCTAGAGAGGTGGTCGATGCCCCAAGCCTGTCAGTGTTCAAGAGGCATTTGGACAATGCCCTTAACAACATGCTTTAGCTTGGTCAGCCCTGAATTGGTCAGGCAGTTGGACTGGATGATCGTTGTCAGTCTCTTCGAAATGAAATATTCTGTTCTGTTCTATTCTATTCTATTCTAAATGTGCTCCTGTTGAGGTAGTTCAGTTTTGGAAGAGAGCGCCTTTCTCAAATAAAAACAGGTTTGAAGCAAACAAGAAGAACTAACATTATTACCTTAGGAGAAATCCAGCCCTGAGCTAATTCCTTCTTTTTGTAAACCATCATCCTTTTTCTTAATTAATTAATAAAGGGAAATTACAAAATGAAGTAATTGGATTTGATTTTAGCTTCTCTAAATAAGAATAAAGGAATGGTTGTATTGATTCAGAGTTAGGGTCTATCTAGCCCAGTATCCTGTCTGGGATACATAGGGGCCAGAAACGGACACCGAGGGAAGACTGAGAATAGGGCAATCATATAATACTCGTTTCCTTAATGTTGTCATTGCTTCCAAGTTTAAAGTTAAATAAAACATAACAAGTATTCACATGTGTTGCCCTGCAAATTCTTTTCCTTGGAATAGTAGAGCTTCGCAGGCTTCCGCTGTGAAAGGTTTCTCTGTCTTCACTGTTGCACCAGGAACGATCTGCAGAACTGAAACGAAACGGGCTGGTATTGCAAGCTAAGTAGCAAGCGTTTTGTTTCTAGGTGGCTAAGTCCAGTCAAAACTTCAGTAGATGTTTTGGGGCAGTTGGTATGTGTGAAATGAATTCAGTCAAAAAAAAAAAAAAATTACTATAATTGATACTCTTGTTGACCATTTCAGGAGTGACGGTCAAAAACTACAGAGAAACAGAGTGTATTATGGTCTCTCCATTAAATAGCAGCCTTGTGCTGCCCGCTTTGCAAGCACCTAAGCAGCGCGCTGTGTGGAATGCAAGACTGCTGCTGGCTTTCTGTGCATGCTCTGTACTCAGATAGTGCTCTTAGCAGCGTAGGACACTGAATTGTAAAACACATTTAAATAAGAAATAGAATAGTTATTATTAAGCACAATCAGTATAGGAAAATTGGATATAAATAGGACTCGAGCAGTTAAAAAGTTGCTTTTAAAGGAAAATCATGTCTGCAAACTTCTGCAAGTATTAAATGCAGAGGAAAGCATTGATCTTGGACCTTTTTGAAAATTTGGCTGCGAATATTTCCCTGTATCATTGGAAAGAAGTACAAAACATTCATAGCACAGCCACAAAGTTCTGCTATTGATTTTGTAAAACCTAAGGAATAACAATAATGCGTCTGGGAAAAGAAACAGACAATTCGCTTTCCCTGTAGAAACTTGTAGCAAGGCCTTTCTAATAAAGGTGGGAAATAACCACCTGAATGGTTTTCTGGCATCTACAGCTAAGAAGAATGTTGTAATAATTTAAAAAGTCAGTTTGAAATTCACAGGGTCCAAGAGAGCAGCCATCAGTAAAATATGTGTGGATTTGTGGTGGGTATTGTTTCTTTATTTTGGTTTGTTGGGCTTTTTTACATTTCCCAGGATCGTTGTAGGGGATTGGATTAGGTTTGTTGGAACATCAAAAGGACTTCTCGATACCGTAGCCAAGTTGATACCAAGCTGACTAATAGAGTGTGATTAAATATTTGAGAGAGGTTACTATGTCACATCTATAGAGGTGACTACCGAAGTCAGAGATTTTGATGTAATTTCAAATTGGGCGACAAAAAAAGTTGCACTTGGGGATTGATCTTTTCTATGGTAATCTTTTGAGGGGTTTGTACTTTTTCATGGGATTATTTCATGTAAAATTTATTCTTAGCCCCCCCCCCGATAGTTGATACTAAAGATTATTTACTATTTTGCAGATAACGTGAAGCATGCTGCTGATAGAAAATCTGCTTCTCCTTTGTTTTAGATGGAATATTAGTTTCTCAGCCTCCTTGCTTTTTGTAAAATGCTTCTGAATCTTTTTTCTTTTACCTTCCACAACCAGAATAGCAATTTAAAAATCAGTGAGACAGTATCTGCCTGTAATTATATACAGCGATGTTTGTGTGGCTGCATTGCAGGAATAATTGACAAGATCATGTGCTGATACAACTCCTTGTAAAAATCTTTTCATGGCTGTTGTATAGTAGTGTTAGATATAATTTCATGAATTGTTTTAGAAAACAATAAAAAGAAATATTTTTGTGTAGCAGATAGCTATAGCACGTTCTCCAAAAATGAGTGACAACTGTAAACTGAATGACTTCACACAAAGAAGAGGCACACAAACATTTCTTGGATAATTAAAGGAATACAAAAGTGTGAGTTTGCCCTGGCAGCCTGTATGCAGGCTCCGTGATAAATCAAGAGGTGTGCCAGAAAGAGTAAATGAAAGAAGACCTACATGCTTTCCCAGCAAGAACTGAGTGCCTTTGCTATGGTGTTCTTCCGAGGACCAGTAAGGCACAGGACTTGAATAACCAAATCATATGGCTCGATGTGCATGTGCACTGATGTATATTGGTGCACAGGATAAGAAAAATGAATTTCCACAAGCTGCATAATAAATACTATGCTAGGAGAGGTGTGTACAGTGCAATTAACCTCCTTCTTGCACTGGATGGTTCAGAAGCTATCAAGGGGCATTCATTTGAAGGGAGTTAGGTCTCACGTTAGGCCACGTAACATCTAAAGCTAAACCCAAGTGATTCTGCAAGTACCGCTGTGACCAGGTAGTGTGCAAAATGTGTGTGTTGGGCTGGGGGTTTGATGTAAGTTGCCTTTGCCCCACTGTTGTCCCTGCTGCCAGGGCCATGGGCACACTTCCGACTTCTGGGAGTTCAGCTGAGCGCGAGGTGCCCCGGCACCTGCTTTGAAAGCGAATCCTTGGGTGTTTGCACAGGCCCTATGGCAACGCTGGCTCAGGATGTCCCAGGCAGTTTTTCTTCTGCCAAAGTGCTGAACAGCCTTCCTCACCTCTGGGTTACCTCCTGTGAGGGTTTTGGTTACTTCTATAGAAACGTGGTTCGTCAGCATGGTCCAGGAAAGCAGTATTTTGGTGTCCCTTTGAGCATTCACTTGTGCACCACCAAAACTGCTTTTGACTCCCGTGAATTGCGGGGAGAGGTGTTTGATGGTCGTACGTAGCTCACCTTGTTCTGCTGGTGCTGGCTGTTGTGGGACAGTACTGTTGTCTCCACAGAGCCCATCTTGTCATGCTGGATTCCTATCAAGTCCATCTTGAAGAGGACACCCCCTTCTTGTTTAGCTTTACTTGAGATACAGGAAAAAATAATGAAGGCTCCCAAAGGCCCTGTTTGTTCCTTATTTATAGACATGCTGTAGCTCAGACTGGGATCTTTGTATCCATGCCTGAAAAGGGATAAACTTGATGTAAACAGATTGCTGGTAATAGTCAGACATCCTTTGCTGACCATAGAAACTCTGCGTTTTTGCAACGCTTTGTGCTTCTGATCTTTCCATGCTGTGCAGAGGCAGGTGGAGCTCCCCGAGTGCTCCGTTCATGTGACCTTCCCCAAAACCAGCTCCCTGCAGCCTGCTCTGCGCATTCGCCTTTCGTCCTCCTAGCACGCAAGGTCACACATAGGAAGTTTCTCACTATTTTGGTGCTCTTATTACATGCGTGCAGAAATGGGAACATGCGAGTTCAGCTGGAATCAAGATGACCACTCTGTGGTTATTTACTTTGCTCCTTCTTGCCTAGGGAGGTAAAACAACTTTTACTGGAATATTTCCTTGCGTAGGTGGTTATTAAAGTTTTAGGCACAGTGTAGTGCATCCTTACAGATGATAGGTTCATTAGCTTCAAGATGAACATTCAGAACTAAATATATGACAGTATTCTTCTTTTGTTTGGTTGGGTTTTTTGTTCGTTTGTTTGTTTTTTAGCATTATCTTTTCATTCTTAAGTTACTCTGCCTCCCTGGGATTTTCCTTCAATAAATCCTATTTTCCAAAGACAATATAAATATAGAAAAATCAAAGTTTCGTATAATTGAATGGTGATGCAGGATTCTTTATATCACTCGAACAGAATTAAGTAGAACAGTTGTCATCTTTGTACTAGAAAATTTGAAGTAAATAATGCCAATAATGAGAGAAGAATACAGCAAATAAATCATAATTATTCTTCTGGTTTTGGGTTAAGGGAGTTAATAATTATACCTGCCTGAGTTCTCAGTTCATTAATATTTTATGCTACTGTTTTCTAATACTGTACTAATGTAATTCTGGTTAAAATCTCCCTCCTCAAGTTTGATGCAAGTTTCCAGAGTTCAGAAATTCTCAATAAAGAATTTTATTGCTCGGCTTTCTCAGTCGAAGTTGATAGAGTTTGCAAACTTACATAATGAGGCATAGGAATATGCAGAAAAGTGGTTGATAATGAATTTAAAACCTTTTCTTTAGAAAAACTATAAAGCAGAAAGCTTTATTTTGCTGAACATGCTGAAAAATTTATTAGGGAGAATACTTCTGTTAATTTTTTTTTTGTTTTTTCATGTATTTGATGTGAGTATACAGTCAATTGTACTGATCTCTTGTAAAGCTGGAAAACACCTAGAAGAAAAGAACAAAAAAAAAAAGACATTTTTATTCACTCAAGCAGATTTGGCACAGTTGTGTGACAGCCTAAAGGCTCCCTGCACAGGCATGTCAGGTTGCTTCAGTCAGGAACCCTTTTCAGGCCAAAAGCAGGAAAAGCTCATTTTAAAAAAAAAAAAAAAAAAAAAAAAGTAGGGTATCTAAATTTAAACTATGTCAAATTCTAATAAGATTTTTCTAGGGAAACACTTCATGTGTTTTTCTGCAAGACCGAGGCGTCGGTTTGTAACCAAAAAATGGCAACTGTAATGTGCAACTATATTGGACCGTTCAAAAGCTAAAGAGCATGAATTTAACTAGGGAAAACAGCACTCTCTTCATACCAGAATATATTGATATCCTTGTAGGAGCAAATACACTGTTAATATAGAATCATAGAATCATTTAGGTTGGAAAAGACCCTGAAGATCATCGAGTCCAACCGTTAACCTAGCACTGCCAAGTCCACCACTAAACCGTGTCCCTAAGCACCACATCTACCCGTCTTTTAAATACCTCTGGGGATGGGGACTCAACCACTTCCCTGGGCAGCCTGTTCCATATTCCATATGTTGGATAAGAAGGTAGCATTAGGATAAAAATTTTAATGGTGAATCTGTTACTTTGACTATAAAAGTTACAGTATTTATCAGAAGGCCATTACAGTAGTTGTGAGGAGAAGCCTGGCTAAAACTGGAAAAGCCAAAATATAGTCAAAATTTATTGGAATCCTTTTTTAGACCTTCCCATCTAAGATTTCTTAAGGTGAATACATTAAAATGTTTCTATGGAAGTCAGACTAGTGATATTAGGGATCACTACTAGTCAGCCACTAGTGATTCATTTACTACTACCTGTACTATGCCAATAATGAACTTCTACATTTTATACAAATTTACTACTTAAAAAGGGCTAAGCTGGAATTCCTGGAAATGATAATTCACTCTTTATGCACAGGCTTGATTTCCTTTTCTTATTGATTTGGGTGAGGTGGCACAGTCTTTTACATCAGCCAGCAACATTTAGTAATTCATTCTGCCAGCAAGAATGCCACCTGGGATACTACATTTTTTTCTGTCTTTTGAGGTGGTATCTATCACATAGAAATCTGGATGCTGGAAGAGGGACTGTATAGTGGAAAGTAATATATTACTTATTATGGATGATGTGGATTCCAGAAGGGAAGATCGCTCTCAAGTCCCAGTGTGTCAGCTGAAGCTGCAGTTGTTTAGTGGTTTTGAAAATCAGGCAAAAGGAATTTAAAATTGGAAAAAGTAATATTTCAAAAAGAGCCACTGTCCCTAGTCACCACCCACTAGGGCTCCATTTGAAGAGGTAATTTAAATTAAAGTAATTTCTTCCAGTTTAGCACTTTGCCATTATTATTTGGCAGAGGACTCTGGCTGTGTTTATCTTCAATATTATTAGCTTCAGTGGACTTGAATGCAAGCATTTTAGTTGAGTGTCTCATCGAAGTGTTAGCTTCTTAATCTATGAAATCTCTCTACAGTGAGTCAGTATAAACCACAGATGGTAGATATTTGGAAATTGATGATGATGTATAGATTTGAATTTGTCAGGTTGACACTTTTGATGCCAGCTAGAAATTGAAAGTTGTCCTTTTAGAACTATCTATATGTAAATTAGGCAAGTATCCTTTTTTTGACAATAGCAAATCTGATAAATAATTAACCCAAGTTCTTTTCCTGTAAAAAGAGACCTCCAAAAAGAAGCATTTAATTTAATTTACATTATTCTTGGTCATAGATACTAGGAGCTATACTCACATATTCATAAGACATCCAGCATCTGTTGGGAAAAGGGAAAACAATTTAAGATTTAAAATCCATTTACTCATGAAAAAGAGCATTTATTCTCAACATCAGAAAGAAATAAATGTATAGTTTGAAAAGTTAAAATAATTTCTGTCTTTGTTTTTTTACTGATGGATACAACAGATGATTTTGTTCTCCCCTATAAATATCTTGTAAAAATGTACAGAAAAATGTTTTAATCATGACTATAATAATCAGTTCACTGGTATCAAAAGAACGATTATTACTGAGTAACTTCAATCTTTTTTGTATTCTGGGCATGTGAGAAAGACCTGTATTGAAGCATAAGCAGATCATGCCTTGGAGCAAAGTGTACTCATTGCCTAATTGAATATATCATTCATTTTATCATTCATTTGAATATATCATTCATTTTATAAAAAAAACCCTACCTAACCCATCCTCTAGTGTGCATGCTCATTATTTTAAGATTAAGACCTTCTATTGCTTAAGTGCTTGTACACAGAAGCGCACACACATCTAAATTTACTCTCTTGTGTAGGCCAATTGAATTAACTTAGCTGCACATTTGAATAATATAAAAATGCACATAATGATCAGTAGAACCAGGAATCACACTCATTATTTCTTTTAGAAATCACATGTAACTGTTCACTTGAGAAAGCAATTTATAAATTTCTCTATAAAAATGGAAAATCAGATAAATAGAAGGATCCAAAAAAGTTACAAAATTTTAATGTTTTTGCTTTGAAATAGTGTAATTTGTATATGAAGACTAAGAGGGCAGTTTCTATATTATGTTTTAAATTACTTAATTAAGAAGTGAAGATGCTTCCCTCCTGCTGAATGAATGCTGTGCAAGTCATTAATTAAAAAAATATGGAAAATAATACTTGATATATTTGAAGTATGTTATTTATTCCTAAGTCAGTTCCTTTATTCTTAAATCAGTTACTTCAGAGTAGATTTAGATCTGAATATTGATGGCATACTACTGAATCATTTCACAAAAAATTAACACTTTTTTTCCCCCTCTTTTCAGTTCAACAGAAGAGCAGTTTCACTGGCAAACACAAGGTAATGTACTTACCTACATATATGTATTATATATATTCTTTCCCAGAATGATTTTATTTCCTAAAGAAGATAGAGGGGAAAACAGCATTTATTTATGCAATATTTTTTTCATTGCTCGTGTACAAAACCCGTACTTAAAAAGTGGCAAAATTTGGCAAAAGTTGTTAGGGTTGACAAAAAGAACACCAAGGCTAACGTAGAGTTTTGAGAGGGGGCATTGCTAAACGTGTCTCTGACTTTTTTTGAGATTAGACCTGAACTTTCTCATTAATCCAAGGCCATGCTTTCAAAGGATGGCATAATTTTCAATATGGTCAGCCTCCTCTGAATATGTGATCTTGGTGTGTTCTCCATTCCTTCATCAGCTGTGAATGCTTAGTCACATGTAACAGATTTTACGTTTTGTCTTGTAACTGGTTTTACCTTTGCCTTTCTTTTACATTTTTATGTTGTTAATTTTATTACAGATGGTCAGAAGGATATAGAAGATGAACTCACCACTGGTCTGGAGCTGGTGGACTCCTGTATTAGATCACTGCAGGAATCAGGGATACTCGATCCACAGGACTATTCAGCCAGTGAAAGTAAGTCGCTAGAAATTTGTTTTCTAGAACCAAGACATATTTGTAACATTTCATGCTTTAAAACTGAATGCATATCTTATATTGTTTTTCTTGATTATTTTCTGATATTGGCAGAAGACAATGCAGTTGCGAGCAGGCAAATTGCCGCCTTGCTTTTGCAAGTTAATTTTTGGTTTTCTTTGTAATGGAGAGAATCTCACTGCTAGTTTGTGGGGAAAAAAGCCAAACATGCAGAATGTGTTTTAAGGAAAACACTTTGTAATTGCAGTATTGCTGTACTATACTATATGGTCATGTCACAAGACTTCAGCATCACCACTACAAAAGTAACTTTCAAACAGCGCTTTTTCAGTATGCAAAAGTAATAAAATGAAATGTGGGGCTGTGAGTAATTCTGGTGTCTCTCTGTAACCACTTGGCCAGGTAGCTGGTACTCCTTAAGACTAAAATTTTCAAACGGATACACAGACAGAAATAATTAGGTGAACTTTTTTAGAGATGATGCAGAGAATGGCAGCTGTAGCAAGAAAGCTGAAGTCTTTTCTCAAAGGTTGGCTCACTGGTCATTTAGCAGCCATTCTGTTTGCAGAATTGTGCAGTCAGTGGATAGATCCTCTGCTAGGACCAGCTGTTGGGGAAGTGAATCAAGGCTAAACAACAGCAAAAGTTGAATGAGGGACGTGCCACTCAACGTATTTGTAGAGCAGATGTCTACGAACGCTTGTGCTCATGAGTCACATACACTGAAACAAAGTTTTCCAACAGGTTAACAGGTCTGTTATCAGATGTAGCACTAGATACTGAAAAAGCAGGTTAATTCCCTATTTTCCTTTCCTTTTCCTCAGGCTCCTATCTGATACTCTGTTCCCCTTTGCCACAATATATACCCACTTTCACTTCGCTCCTACTGCAGCTCCTGAGACTACCTTGGCCTTTCAGTTTTCTCTAGTATTCCGCTACATCTCTTTCCCTCTGCTCAGTTGAGCCATTTTCGTCTTTTTCAATCCCCTGCTGCCCGTGTCTTCCGAGGTGGCTGCCCAAATTCAGCTTGGTCGAAACCAAAGGGGATGATCTCCCCTTCGTCTGGAAAGGCTAATGGAATGTGACAGCCGCCTTCTGCAGAGCACCTCTAGCAATGACAAGTCATCACCCAAAATGCGGTCATCAGGTGACGAAAGGAAAGCATTGCAAATTGCATATGCAGAATTTTAATTTGTCAGAACATTTTTCATTATTTTAAAAAAAAAAAGATTTGCAGTAAAATTCACAGCTGACAATCCTGGGACAGTTGAAAATTTTTCACTTTTCATGTGCACAATATTTCTGGTCCAACAATGTCACTAACACTTTTGTTAAGATGCTGCTTGATCTGAACACAATCTGTGTGATTAACATCTGTTAAGATGTTGCTTGGTCTGAACAAAATTGGGAAAACATGATGAAACAGTGTAAACCCTTACAATTTGCCCTGGTTTTTTATTCATTTGGGGGTGAGGAGAAACAAATGAAATGACTAGCGTGATAAGGATTGCCTTCAAAATGTGGTTCGATAGCAAAATGAAACTGGGTAGATGGCAATAGAGGAGACTGGGGGCAGGGAGGGGCTGGCTTGGGTGGGAGACTGGCAGAAACTGGCTGAAGAGATGGAAACTAAGAAAAAATGTTAGGGAAGGATGAAGACAGCAGATGGAGAGAAGTCTGAGTATGTGAAGAAAACTAGTACTAAAGAAAATTTCTGGGGAGTATCACAAAAAGATAAGACACAAATAAGAATGTAGATAGATGGGAAGGAGAATAAGGAACATGGCCAAATGGAGAACAGTGATGGAGAAGAGGTGCAATAGAGATGGATTGTGTGGGGGACCAGCAGGTGAGGAACTGAAATTTGTCGAAGCGGAAGATGCAGTCAGAAAGTTGAAAGCTGAATTTTCTTGGTTCGATGGTTTGTTCGTGGGATCAGGAGTTAGGTGCAAAGAGAGGGAACAACAAGGTGATGAGAATGACATTCAAGATAGGAAATAGTGATAAGAGTTATGGACAGGACAATAGCTGTCCCTAAGAAACATAGGTTTGGAGAGAACAGGCAGGTGCATGTGCTCACAAGGGAGTAGGCTTCCCCACAGAGCTGCAAGCTTGATCTTCTTCATTGTCAGGAAATATTTGTGAAGCCTTTTGTCACCGTGCCCCATACTCCTCTGCTCCAGGCCCACCTCGTAATGAAACTAGATTGCTATTTCCCATTTATGGTTTTAATTAAGAATCAGATATATGTGCCAAAGCTAACAGTTGCAGCTCTGCTGATCGCTCATAGATGCAATTAGGATGTCACATACTGGATTTTCTTCTTGGTTCGGGGGTCTTTTTTCAATTTAGAGTAAAATATCACAAACCCATCAGACAGTTAAAATGTTACTGTGTTTGCAAAGTCAAAAGTACCAAAGTCAAGGCTGTCTGTACAACATAATTTGAATTTCTTATGACTGCATTATGAAACAATTATTATCATGCCCTGTTTTGTACATTTTTGGTCCGTGCCTCATTTAGCCCAAAGCTAAGGCTCAGATTGCACAGCATACTAGTGGGGGATTTCATCTGGAGCACTTCTGACTTCTCTAAGCAATGAATAGAACACACATAATAAATGAAAACCAAAATCTCATATTTGACGGTTCAGCTTTGCACTTAAAATTTAATTGTATCCCCTCTTCATGTCCTAAAGTTCTAATGTTACAGTTGTGAAATCATTCAAAATATCTTCTGCTGATAGGTGTTCCCGGTGAGTTTGCAGGTGTGCTGAGAACAAACAGCTGTAACTGGACACTGTGGAAGCAGAGTCTCAAATACATGAAGCGTGATGTAAAAGGAAGTTTAAAACTCACGCTGAAGTGTCTCACACACAGCATTTGTATTTCATAGACACTTTCAGTCTTAATTCCTTCAACCTCCAAATAGGAAATGAGATCTATATAAATGTCTCACTTTACAGCGATTCTAAAAATCGTTATTTGTGATGTATTTGAAGTAAACGTTGAGTGTCATAAAATAGTCCACGAGGGTGCTATTTTTTTTTTTTGTATTGGACATTTTTCAATGAAGGCCTGAGGTCATGCGGTGAAAAATGAGGCAACTACAAAACACTGAATAGTTTTGCATTGTGGGCACTGGCCATAAGACAAGGAAGGAGGGTAAGAGCGATGATGCAGAAAAAGCAACTTAATCTGGCATTGCGTAACTTTTGAGCTCTTAACTTTACAATTTTAGTTATGTTTACTTCTGCAGTTTGACTGCATAGCTGTATTTTAAGTAACAAGGCTGACTCTGAGGAGAGCATTTCCAGCCTGCTATGGCAGTTCTAGTCTAGTTGAGGCAGATTTTTACATCATCATATGAAAGCCTGCCCAGGGATGTGACCACAGCTTCTTTTTCTGAACTGTGTGCATCTAGTCTAATGAGTTAATCTATCAGTAGCTCTGCCTTTGTAGAGGATTAGTGTGTCTGGAGTCAGTATCTTTACAATTTGTTTTCACGCACTCTGATTTTCTCAGAATTAGTTTTAAAAAGTTGTCACATAGCAGGCGGCTGTTGTAATGCTCTTAATCCCAAACATCACTTCACATGTGCTATTCCTTTAGTAGCAAATAAAAGCAATGGAAAAAGGCTAATGGGACAAGTCACATGAAAGGGTCTTGCACAGGAGGGGTTCTGTATTGCTAATAGAGATGATCGCTAATTATCTCTACTGAGTGTGACTCAGCAAATAAAAAAATATATGAATATATAAAGCTTTTATTAATTTGGCGAAATGCAAGCAGAGCAATCACTGTTTTTAAAGTAATTATTATCAGTACAGTTCCCTGTACCGCAGTGATTTCTCTTTATCTTTACGTAGCTATGGATCTGTTGCCACTGCATCACTCCAGTTTACATCAAACATGATCTGACATAGTTTTTGTGGAGTCAGAGGGGAGTTCAGCCTGTCCTAAGTGTTTGTGGGGGTATCACCAGCAGAATGATGGTGGTCCACACATGCCCTCAGTCCCAGAGGTTGGGCAGGTACAGGCTGCTGCTAGTGGCAGTAGCCATTAGCTATGGTGTGTCCTAGGGACAGGCCTGGTCCCTCAGCGTCACTGTGAGGGCACTTGATCCATCCTCCCCGCTGCTGCGTGTCACTGCAACACCCAGCATGGCAGCCTGGAGCTGACTGCAGAGCTGGCTGCTCCTCTCAAACGATTTCTTCCCTTCACCGTTATCTCTTTCTAACGGGAACTCAAAAATACTGCTTTTGCACAAATGAAGATAAATAACTGTCACTTTAAATAGGATCAGGGGAAAGACCAGACACGTGAGAGCCAAGCTAATGGCATACAAGACATGGGAAACAAGTCACGGGAGACAGACAGGAATGCACAGTAAGTGTAGGACCTGAAATCACTGGGGAAGGAAACATGCAGGGGAGCGAAATTTAGTTCAGGACAGAGATAATACTAGGGATGTTTTGGACAGACATAAGACACAGGAGTACTGAATAGTGACTGTAGCTCAGGAAGGGTATTATCATGGCAGAATTGGTTAATTTAGTGGGGAAAGACATATGGAAAAAACATTTTGCGAAGGCTGAGTATGTATTGTGGAGACCAAAAATTAATATTTCAGATTAGAAAGCTTGACAAGTTGGGGGATGAAGGAATCTACAATTTTTTCCTCCCCTTGCCATCACTGCACCCCTGTTTCAAAATCAAACAACTACTTCAGATTCATTCATTTTACTACCTAGTCAGTACACCTCCTTTGTTTTGTTTTGTTTTCTTCTTTTTTTTCCCCCATTACATGTAAGAATAATTGAAAAAGTAGAAGGCTTCATGGAAAGGAGAGTAAACACAGATATACAACTCTCTGAGTGAAAAGGGCGCTTGCTGAGGACATTTGTTTGTCATTAAGGCTTGAGAAGGTTGCAGGCTGGCCTGCAGATGAGTGGGAAAGGTCCTGATGAACTGCCTGAGGGCCCCAGATGTCCATCCTCTGTGACACAGAGAAACTGGAGGCCTCTGAGCAACCGTTAAGGACCAAACTACCTTTTCCTGCCAATGTTTGTAAATTTGCATTTTACAGACGGGTAGTATAAGAGTGAGATAGATGTGGAAGGAGAGGAATATATTGGCCCTGTATTTCTTTCCCTCCTACTAGTTCCCCTGTACCCCTATCCCATGTGGGTCATTAGCATGCCACATCAGAGGACTGCCATGATATTAGCATCAGAACCATTTCTGAGATAATTAGCTGGAGCTCATTGAATCCTTACAGACTACATTGAGTCCTTATAGGCTACAATGGTGGAGACAGGCAACGGTTACTCCCTCTGTAATGGCATTAGGAAAATGAGGGTTAGACGGACTGCTGAGATTACTGGGCAAACCCATTGGCACTTTCTGGCTAACTTAAACCACAGGCTCAAATGTGCCCTAATCCAGAAGTCTCTAATTTTAATTTAAGGTATCTGTATTTAAATCTTTCATGCTATTTCCTTTGCTTCAGTCACCACAAACTGAGCATAAGACCTGTCTTAAAAGGATTATGGGGCGGATTTATGGAGCTTTTGGTGTTTAAGTTTCTGACTGAAACAAAATAATTTCACTATTTTTCACTTGCTTAATCACTTGATGTGGCAACCCTCCTTCTTTGCTCTCTAAATCAATACCACAGCCTGCAGCCACAGGGTTCTTGTTGACGTGGATCAGAAAACTTCTTGGATCACTCTTCCAATTGTCTGGTATTTTTCAAATGCTACATTTTAAATTTCAATTTAAAAATAAGTGGTTTATATTGGAATTGCAGTTTTTCCCACCTGACATTGCCAGTATTCCAGACAAATTTTTTCCCCCAAATTTTCTGAATATATTTTTATTTGTATCTGTGACCCTGTTGTCCTGGTGCTCGGGATTAATTACAGAATTCAGCACACTGATAAGGCAATAAATACAATGTAGATTAAATAACACTGTCATCTTGGCTAATGCCCTTTCAGAGTGCACTTCACTGAAGCTACATGTTGCCAGAAATGCATGCAGTTAAGGATGTCTCAGTCCTTCTGGGAAAGAAAAAGCATGGCTCACCACTGAGGACGCAATCCTGCAATATATTAACTCTTTTAGTCACTTGAAACTATTTGCCCAAAATGCATCACGAAGGGGTAGCAGTACCATTTAGATGCTGATTTTTTTTCCTCTGAAGAATGACTTATGTTACAAGAACAGATTAGTTTTATCACATGAAATTATATATAGCTGTTGTATTAGACAGATGTGGTTTTCACTTAAATAACCTGCCTAATTCTGAGGCTAAAAAGATGGGCTAAACTCTTATTTTATTCTCTTAATTCAGTTTTGTTTCAGCAATTTTTTTACAATAAGAGAGATCCTCCTTACTCAGTGTGAAAGCAGATGTCCCAGTTTGAAAGAGCACTCCTTGTTCAACCTTTATGATTTTCATCCTTTATCAGCTGCTTTATTCATAGACATTGAAAGTGGATTGAAACAAAAAGGCACTATTCACACAATGAATGTGTAAAAGGATGTGTGTTTATGTGTTTTCCATCCCATAGCTCTTGCTTTGTGAAATTGCCACCTGTCAGATGGCTGACATGCTCAATGAGATGAAATTTGGCATCAGTGGACCTCACAATTTGTAGATAGATGAAGTTATTTCCATTTCATTATCTGCTGTGAGAGCCAGGGTGATCCAGCTGAGTCATTCTTTGTGCACACAAAGGAGGTGTTCTTGTGGGATCTCCTGGTAAACATACACACTAATAAAATCCTGTGCTCTTTCAGTACTTTTCGGAACTGAAAAACACCTAGGAAGTGTGCGTGCCCCTCTTTCATTTTAGGATTGGAGTCTTTGGAGTAGGAGTGGCAGAAGTGCGTAACACAGGTCCCACCACCTTTCTTTCTCCTGCATTAATGCAAACCTGGCAGTTGTCTGCCTCAACAGTTCTTAGCTCCAGATAAATCTCTCCCGAGTACGAGGTCTGAGGAAATTTTGATTTGTTGATGAAACTTCTGTCAGTATTGTAATATATTCAGGGTAAATATTTATGGATGCCTCTTCCTATTCCACCCATCTCTTCTAATACAAGCATTTTCAATATCTTGGCTTCAAAACTTCGGGGTTTCAAAGTCATCTTTGCCAATTTGTAATGGGGTAAATCTTCTGAAAGGTGGACACCTTTTGTTAAAGGATGGTCTCACAGTTATTCATTGTATGTTCTCCCAGAGAAAGTTGTACAGAAATTGTCTCAACTGTGGGTCAAGTTCAGTCTTTTGAAGTATTTGTTAAACACTTAGATTTCTGAGAAATTGAGAGAAGATTTTTTTTCCTTTATCCCTCTCCCCTTTCTGTCCCTAGTCACCCTAAGTGTAAGCATGAAATAATTATCATGTCATTTAACACTGTAATAGCCACTGGCTGGTAGCAAACACCGAGACTTACTTCCAGGGGCAGTCCTCAGCAGGAGATTAATGTCTTTACAAAATAGCTGACCATATAAAGTTTCTGTAGATTCATTGCTAGACCCTGCTAAGACATTAAAATTTGCTAATATGAAGCAGGCTCTAGTGCTGACCCGAGAGCCAGCTCTTACATCTCAGCATCAGTGTTCACAGCCAGTGCTGCCTCAGGAAACACTCCATCAGCGCTGAGCATCCCGAGCTTGGGCTTTATTGTTTTCATCCTCTGTCAGAGGCAGAGTTCAAAGGTACTGAGAATTGCAGTAGATGAAAAGATGTAGCTCAAACACTGTCATTCAGTACGCCATCACCTCTGCTCGTATCACAGGTATCAGGATGGTAAGGGCCAGGTAAAACAGGCCCGTCTTTGTTGCTGACATATCGCATCCATCATGTTGGTCTTCTCACTTTAAGAGTGTGAGTGAAGTTTTCCTTTTCGGTCTCTCCCCTTCTGCAGGCAGGAGGAGACCACTGCAAAGAGTCAAACTTAGGAGCGGAGCCCCAGTACGGGCTTTCACCACCGGGATGCCTGGCAGGCTTTGGTATCTGCTTCACCAGCCATGGTCCACCCTGGGTTTCTGACAGTGGAGTGTTAGGCACTGTGACTCGGGTCCAGTTGATCTCGTTCCGCTTTGGTTCGCTGCCTGTCTTCAAGTTCTTGTGTGGTTGTTTACAAGCAGGAGGCCTGGTGAAGGCTGAAGGAACCATCAGCGTTCAGGGAAGCAGCTTCTGCTTTCCCTGGTTGCTCAGGGGTGGCACAGGGGTTGCTGTGGGCACCCTCCTGTGCAGGGCTTCCATCACCTCAATTCTGTGGCCCTTCTGTAGATTGGTAGGGTGTCTGGGGGGGTTTATAGGTTTCTCAGGGAGAAAGCACTAGAAGCCACTGGCATAAGTACTGTTCAAAAGGTGACGGTCCAGTACGTGCCCTTACTGTTGGACTTAAACTGCCGCAGGCTATCTCTTGCAATTTCCTCAGGAAGGAATCTCCAGCCAGAGACACTCACGCCATCTTAGTATCTCTCTCTAGCCCTTGCCTTTCCTGTGCTCTCCCACCTTTTCTTGCTGTCCCTTCTTTCCCTAAACTACCCATTACTGTCTTACCATATCCTTATGTCTGTTGCTTCCCTTCTTGTTTCAATTCCATCTTTTCTTTTTCCAGTTCCTTTATCTTTGCTGTTCTCACACATCATGAAATAAAGCCTCAATGTCTTGTCCCCAAAACAGATGATTCATCCTCAGAGGCAAAAAAAAAAAACAAAAAAAAACAAAAAAAAAACAACCAACACATTTTCTGTGTAAAAGTGACCTTGCTATCCTCACTTTTTACATGCTTACGTAACTTCAAGCAAATCCGCATTGGTCATTGGTGTGTCATGTTGGGAGTCCAGAGGTAACACTATGACAACACTGCAACCAAGTAATTTCTAGTTTCCCTCCATTTCTGTACAGCAGCCTATAGGCTGATTTTTTGTTTCAGTGTGCTGTCACCTGCAGCATGTTTCTTGGAGTTTCCTTATTTCTGGTTATGTCTACATGATGAAATGTGCTTTTATATATAAATTCCATACTGATATCACGATATTACTTCATATCTCTGACCTTGCTTGTCCTGACATGAATCTGACTTTGGTACGTGGTGTCATTTTATGCTGTGCAACTGACTTAAAATACTTGCCTAAAGAAAACAACCCCTCACAATCCAGCTTTATTACTGTAGTACAAAATGTGAGTCTCAGATTAACACAGGAGCAGTAACAGCAGGTAAAACATATATGGAGGGGGGAAATGGAAAGGTGAGGGTCAAGACCAGGAAGGCAGGAACAATTATTAGCAACATCAAAGATGGAAAGGAGGTAGTGATCGGCTTGTAATGCTTAGCCTGTGGCAAACACAAATCCTGCACAGGCAGCCAGGTGTTCCCTCATCTACCAGCGGAAGCAGTTACTGAAACTCATTAGAAAATGACAGTGACTTATGGTAGCATCTGTAGGAGCAGAACAAAGAAAGACTTTTGGCATCCGAACCTACAGCGCAAAAGAACATCAGTAAATATTGTGTCTGTAGTATGGGCCAGGAAACGAATGCACCCACATCCTCACGACAGACTGATAAACCACTCGCCCTACTCGTGCCTCGGTGGCATGCCAGCGCCCGCGCACTCGGCACAGTCAGAAGTGCCAAGAGCCACATCGTTCTGGGATCTGCCGGTGCCAGCTTGTGAGCATAAGCAGTGTGTAGATGCAGCCTTGAAAAAGAGGTAGTTGGCTTGTTAGCCTGTGTAAAACGATGTATATGGAACAGAAAATTTTGGCAGGTATGGGTTTGGGTTTGATTTCTTTTGTGCTACATGCAGTTTACATAGCTCTCAATGAAGCAGGATTTCTGTGACTTCTCTGATAACACAGAGTAGGGAGTTGCCTCCGTTTTTACCATTCTGGCCTTATAAATGGAGAAATGCGTTTTCTGAGTACAACATGAGAGCAGAGAGTAGTGCACATTTGTGGACACAGAAAGAGAAAGCAGAAGCAAAAGGGCATACTTTCTGTTTTATGGCAGAGGAGTTTTGGGGAGATGAAAAAAAATTGTCATAAAATTTTGACCTTTTTGACTTCTTAATTGACTTCTGAGGCAGTGCTAAACACATTCTGAGCTGGCTCGCCTCAGAGACCAAATAGCCATTTTCATTTGTGGACAGAAAAGATTCAAGATTTAAGCCTGTCAAAGGTCAGGAAAAAATGGAGTTCTGCTTTGCACGAGAAGAGGAAACCTGTTTCATGCTAGTAGTTAAGTTCATAGAACAACATAATAGCATAACAGATCTACTGATGCCTTTTGTATTAGAACCGTATATCCGTGAGTCGTTTTAGATGCTTTATAGTCAGAAGCAGGTAGGTGCTTTTTTTAATTATTATTGTTATTATTTTTCAGCAGCCTAATTTAGGTTTATCAGAAGAGATTTGTCTGATTTTTTTATTTCTGATAATGCATTCAGCTTCCCTGTGAGTCATATTTGTGTGATGCCTGTAACCATCTGATTTTATTTCCTAGAAATAAAAAGGGAACACATTAGTTTAATACTATCAATAGCAGCTTTAGGCTGCGCTAGGCACAGAGGGTGACTAGGAACACTTGACATTCACAGTTGGTCTTCAAAGGTATAAAATACTTCAAAAAAATTAGGATTTAATCATGCAAAATATGTTCTGAATTTACTTGGCTTTTTTTTTTCTGTAAACAAAACACACACTCCCATTTTAAATGTAGTTATTCTTTGCAAAATGTGAGACTGATAATGAAAACACAAATTAAAAAATAACAATTATTTATGCCAAAAATTCGGTGTTTCCGAAATGGAAACATGACAGTTCCTTCTGAGTCGGAGCTTGCTGTCTGTGTCGCTGCATGCAGCGCCTCCTCCTGCATGCAGGTTTCTTCTTGTGGTCACATTCAGAAATGTATCTAATCCCATCCAGGAGCCCAGTTCAGGTACTGTTCTCCTGCGGTTCCACAGTCTGATCTTTTAATAGACAGCAAACTTCCGTTACAGTGAAGTATTGTGTGACTTCTGCCACTCCTAGTGTTGCATACCACCTGCAGAGTTTCACAGAAGTCACATCGTCACCATCAGCAAATCATGCTGTTTGTGGAAAGAAGTGATTTATATTCTTCGTGTAATTCACGTTGTGTCTACCTTAGGCCACTGACGAGGTTTTGTTGGCAGAGGCTTCTCATGGAGGCGTAACAAGTGCCAGCAGAAATTTTACTGCCAAAAGAGCTCCAGATCGTCCTTAGATATCCCTAGATGGAAGGCTAGAGGATATTGTTTTTCCTCCTTGTGTCCTCCGTAGTGCAGAATTGTAATTTAGTTATTATCCTTGCTGCCCATCTTGTTCCTGTGTTGTTTCTGTCTATTGCTCCTATAAAGCACATCATCCTAATGGCCAATGATAAATTATCTCTTTCAGAGACTATCTGATTTCGATACCTGCAGAGTTTAGCAAGCGATTTCATAAAAGATGATTAATCTTCTACAAAAGAAGTTGTTTAATCTTGGGGTCATTTAAAAATTTGCAGTAGTAGGTTATCCTTGTTTTTAATCTAAATTTAGGATAGCTTTTTCTATTAAAAAAGACCCAAAGACAAGGGCAACTTCTGTATTCCGAGCTTAAATATGTATAAACCTATTCTTGCTCAGTGCATGTGTTTAGATCTTGTTCTCTAGCATCTTCAGTAATTTCTTTCATTAGTAATGGAACTCCAGATTTTTTCCTACTGTCAAACATTACCAAATATTGCTTATGAAAGAAGATCTGTCTGTATTACATTTCATACAAACATCTGGAGTAATGCTATGTGTGGTCGGTATAGAAAGCAAAACATACACTATCTGAGTAGATAACACTGAAGCTACTCTATTATGTCAGGATTGCTTAGGCTTTGCTATTTTACCTTGTTCCATGGGTCTGCTAGTATTTCATATTTGCAACACATTTCCTATTTTCCAGAAGACTTTTATGTAAACTCACTGGAAAGTCTATTATCTTTATAATATATTGCCTACAAATTTTTGCCATAAAAGTTATCTATCCCTAAAGAAATTCTTTCCCATTAAATACTTCTTTACTAAGCTCAGCTATTGAAGAACTACGTCTCTCTCTCTGGTTTTCTTCCTGTCCCTCACAGGTGCAGAGTTAGTGAATTTTAACCACCAGGCAGTATTTTGCGAGTGCCAAAGTTGTGAAACATGGTTCTACCAAACACTAAGAAGAGGTCACATTTGCCTCTCTAGTCCTAGTTTAATCACACAGGGATTCCTCTTATTTGGAGGCACTTCATTAGCATTATGCAGTAGCTGGAAACCTGGTAGCATCAGGCATCCTCTCTGAATTAGACATTGGTGCTAGCCCCCCTGCCCTGGGATTTCAATATGACCGTCAAAAAAAAAAACCTTTCAGTAATCAAAAAAGAACCATTTACTCTCGGGGTGGGATGCAGGCTTTATTTTTTTCCATGAACTTCAGGTCTTATGTTTTTCTACTGCTTTTTGTGGACACTTGTGGTGCTTTGCTATCGCATGGAGTAGTGATTTATTATGTCAAATCCTAGCCAACACCTCTGTTTTCCTCATACAATAATGGCAGAATTTTTATCTTGTGTAAAAAGCATAAGATAATCAGCATCTAATGAAACTCTTTTCTATTCCCGGTTCACTTACTCTTGAAATAAAGTGTTCATCTTTCATTCCAATAGTAATTAGGTCAGAAAGAGAGTTAGAAGGAATATCCTTGTATTGTTCCCTTACATAATGGTATCAGCCTAGTTTTTGCATCATTTCTCCAGATATATATAATTTATAGAATTCTTGGATGAAAATGAACTTATTCTACATTTCTGAATGCATTCCACCAAACCCTATTTTCCAGTACCTAAGAACAGGTTGTGTAGCAACACTAAAGCCCTTTTCTGTTTTTGTAAGTAGAACATAGCCCTCTTAATGCTGGTAGAGCATGGTATTGCATATAAATTACTTTCCTTTTTTGTAAAACAAGTTTGTTTTCAGTGTACTCACTTAAGAATTGCTGCCTCTCATCTAAAGACATGCATTTGTTTCCTAACAAGGGAGCTGCTTGTGATTTAGCATATAAAGTATAATCATTTATTTCTTCATTTTAAGTATGCATTTGTCCCCTCGCGCCCCTTTTATTCCAACTCTCTTCATTACTAGGGTATGGAATGCCTTTTTATATTGCAGCCTTGGCATTTTTTCCTGTAATATAAAGGCACTGATCTCTTTAATGTTTAATATCATCTAGAAGGTAGATCTTGAAATATTTTCCTGGTACTATTCTAGTACTAGTCCTGGATTTGGAGGGAGAGTGGGGACAATGATTACTGCTATTGTTGTATTACAGCTACTTGTTATCCCCTGTTTGAGATCTGACTGACAGTTGGATGAAAGTCCGTTTCCTACAGAATCTGTTTGACCAGTTGTAGCTGACAGGATTTGTTTTCGTCTTCAGATCTTAAGTTTTGCCTTGGTTTAATCTCTCCTTTTCCTGACTGTAATTAAGAAAACGTCATCTTTTTATGATAGCCACAAAGGTCTCTCATCTAGTTCCCAGGGTTTTCCCCCACAACTGCCCCCTGTCTCCGCTGCTTCCACCTGCGCTTTTTGCAGCTCCCCCAGAGACAAGAAAATGGGGAAGAGGGGAGAGACCTCTGTAGGTAAGTGGCAAGGTGGCTGCTCCTTGCCACCCCCTGAGGCACTGGCAGGGCTTCCCTTCCCCCCACTCAATTTCTCCGCTTTCCAGAGCCATCCTAAATCATCTCAGCAATAGAGAGTTTCTTCAAAGAACGTTTCAGATGACCTCAAAAATAGGCCATACTGCAATGGAGGGGTTCAAAACAAACAGACAAACAAACGTTCCTTACCCTTCCGATGTGGAGGGAAAGTTTATTCCTGGTCCCAGCTGGATATGCAGCTTAATCCTGGGAGCAGGACTTGGAAAACAGGATATACCAGAGAGATGCCAAAGAATTTAGTATCACTAGGAACAGGTCCATCCACCTTGTCTTTAACTATCATCCCGTCTTCTTTGCTGTCAAATACTGTGGAAGGAAGGACACTGGCAGGTTACTATCAAGAGCCATCCCTGGGTTTATTGTTCTTTCAGTCTAGTTCCAGGATTCCCCCAGCATCCGACATACAGTTGAACGCTCAGAAATTGAGGGACCACTTTACAGATACCTGACCTGATCTTTTCTTTTATTACATCTTTTTTGATCATCCATTCCTTCGCAAAACTGGGCAACAAATACAACCCAGCTTTAGGAGCAGTTAGCAACTACTTACCATGAGTACACACACTTAAATGAACGAACAAAACAAGTAGGTTGTAGGGTAGGAATCAATATTTCACGCTCAAACTAAATGACCTGAGAGGCAGAAGAAACAGTAAATGATGACTTTTTGGTATTTGAAATCCTTAATTAGGCATATAGTAACAGTTAGGAGATGGTTCCTCTCGCTGGGATGAGGCACCTCAACCTATTAACTCTGTAAATGAATGTTTAAAGGACATGAAAGGAGTTTTGCTAGTGCTTTCTTTCAACTGTTACCCAAATGAGCAAAGCAGGTTGAAGAATGTGTGAAGTGATTAATTACACTAATTAAAAACACTTTATTTACACTTACTTTATAATTTATCATTACTACTTCTGTCAGTCGATCGAAGGTGAGTGAAGTGTTGTTTATAATTGGTATGGGAGCTAATTAAATGTTCGTTCGAGCACGTTTTGGTCTATTTCCTTTGTCAATTAGAACTGGCATCGCAATAGATGACTGACCAAATGGAAATGTATAACACAATAGTAGTGCTCCACTTCACTACTTACTTGGAGAAGGAAATGCGCCCTGGTAAGCCAACTGACTTCCAGTCTTTAGGAGAGAAGAAAATCCTTCTCCTTTTACTTGCATGATATTTTTGTTGGGAACTTCACGTGAAAAACTAAGTAACAAGCATGCAGTTATCTCATGGGAGCTGACTAGCTGTATGTTTCTTTAGTTTGTGGTGTAATTACTTTAGCCAATTCAGAAGTAATTATTGCATAGATTTAGAATACTGAATTAATCATGCCCTTATCTTGTAATAATATAGTACTGTATGTAACTTGTCATTATACAGTAATTATTTTATAATTGAACAACTAGCAGATAATGTATTATTGAATGCTTGTTCCACGATAAATTCTGGATTGTAATGTAATATATTAGTCCTGTTTCATATTTCAGCCTTTTGTTTTTGGTTTGAAGATTGACCATACTATTGCTATAGTATCATCTTGAATTGTTACATACCGTGAAGCTACAAGTTGTGAAGTATTCCATGAGATACTGCAGTCTAAGGATTAGGAAATGGGAATAACTTTTCAGATATCTGACTGGTTGACAGTAGGGATAGGCTGTCATTGATATCCCCACAGCGAACAATTTCTTCGGTTTCTTTTTGCGAGTTCCTCCTTTACAGGGATCCCACATTCATTTGGCTATTTAGCTTTGTGACCCAGCAATGGCGCTACAGTATAAGATAGAAAAAATATAAAGTTCTCTGAGTTTGTAATGGAGTTAATCCACAGATTCCTACTACCTTAACTTGCCGTCCTGTAGGTAAAAATACATATCACAAATACTGATTGTACTTAAATCTTATCAGACTTTACATCAAGTGCTTGTTTTTAAAACGTCACTCATGATCTAGTAATATTACAAATAGCAAAATTTAATAAAATGTGCTTCTTTGCCCCCCATCTCTAATCAGTGTAAGGGTACTGGACCAGTCTCTCAGCACTTGCAAAACTTCTTAACTTCTGACACTGGTAAGCTCCTTAGAGCCCAAGTTCCTACTGGGTTTCTACGTGAGATGCTCTCCTGCTTATGACCACTATGGGATACGATTCGGGTGAGCTCTGCTACTTGCGTGGTCACCAGAGAAGGCCCTACCCTCCGGGGGGAAGGGAAGAAAATATGTCATGACTCGCCAGCTCTGATTCCCAACCAAGTTCCCTGGTTTCAACTACTGTCAGTACTGATGCCTGGTTTTTGTAATCTCTCACTGAAGCTTCAGTTGGCATTAATGACTGTTCATTGAATCAAAATTCAGTACTGTGCTGATGCACTGTGGTCTCTGTTTCTTGCTTTTTTGCTTTTTTTCTTTTTTTTTCTCTGCTTAATTTGGGCATCATGCCACCTGGGGCTGTGGATCGTGCTGGGCAGCTGAGCACCCAGCTGCTCTTGGGGTTTGCTTCCAAGCAAGTGAGGAAAGGAAAGCTACGTGCTGTACTCTTGGAGTTTGGCAATGCCAGGGAGCGTTGAATCCCCTCTTGTCGCAGGAGGACTAGCAGAAGGAAACATGCTTTTAAAATTTGGAGCAGTGGTGCTGATGTAGTTGGTCTGCTAAACATCTCTAATAATATAGCTGCTCTCTTACTGGCATCATATTTGTTAAAAATTGATTTTATACTGTATGTTCAGTTGGTACATTTTCTCTGTTAGCACACACCACTTTAATACACTTAGAATATCTTAAAAACTGATATGACTCCTACTGAAATTGGCAAGCGTATTCCAGTGGATTTGAATATAGTAGCCTTTGTCCTTGGCAATTTCTGAGCATACAAAAATGAACATTTTGGACCTTTCTTCAATGTATAAGTTGGATTGTTCTGATGAAATGAAGGTATGAAGTCAGTTGCTCAAGTGAATATAAATTTTTATGCTGAGGAACAGGATATTATTTAAAAGCAAAACACACATTTTTCACACAATAGAAAGCTTCTTTCGTCATGTTTTAAGTATGCTGCAAAGTGTGATTTGAAAAAAACGAAATCTAAGGGATAACCTAAATAGAGAAACATGGTAAAATAATTATACTGGTGGAATTTTATTGTTGTATTACCATTCTTCTTTTTTTTTTTTTTTTTTTTTTTACTAACTGGTCTGTAGCATCTTGTCACTTCATGCATAAGAAGTAGAATAATTAGAAGTTTATTTGTGTTTGTTCTATACTTGTAACTAATTTTTTGTTGCCTAAGCAAGCACTGGTAAAGCTAGAACAGTTACATGCAGGTACTGAGAAGTATCCTAGTATTCTGCTGTTCTGAAACAGCCGTATAAAGTATTTCTGCATGCAAACACTTGCTGTTCAAGAATAATTTATTTAAAAACCAATAATTCAAAATGAAAGTTTTAGGTTGTGATCTTTTGCTTGCTTGCTTGCTTGCTTGGTTTGTTGGCTGTTTTTTTTTTTTCTTCACTCTGAATGGTGGAAGAAGGAAGAGGAGGTGGTCTGAAGAGAGCAGAAACGACAGGCAATAAGATTTTATTTCCAAAGAAAATATTGCTCTTGAAAATAAAAGGACAAGTGTTTTCATAATTTCAATTTTTTCCCCATTTTTGACCGAGCCATGGATGATAGTAGTAACCTGGATTCTTTGTGTCACTTTGGTTTCCCGTAATCAACTGTTACTGTGATGTCCTTGAATTAATAATAATCTCATTGTTTAAGACCACTCACTTCCTTGGTTTGTTTTTTAAGTAGCTACACTGCACCCTACTGCAGCATTGCACATTGCATTGTTATTCAGAAAGAAAAACAGCGGCCCATGAAGAAATACTGTCAGTGCAATACCCTGTCCCTCACAGGTGAGGGGCACAGGAATAGCCGCGGCTGCACGTGGCGGAGCTCATTCTGCAACCTTTGCCTCCCGCTTCCCCGACTCCCCCCTTGACAGCAGCAGGTCGGTGCTGTGGAAGCTCTTTCTGCTATGGCGCGTGATGGAGTCTGCAACACACCAGTTTACATTTATGGCCATGTGCAACACACTAAATGCCGTGAATCATCCTGTTCAGTGTAATGCCAGGCTATGCTTATTTTGTCGAATGCAATATGGCAGGAAGGTAGCAAGCGTGGGCTTCAGTGCTGCTCTCTTTGGGGATAAGACTCAGGGTAGGGCCGGGTCCTGCACTGCATCTGCTCCTCTTCCCTGTTTTGCTTGAAGTGTGCCAGGTACTCTCAGGTGCTCCAAATCTCTTAAACTATTAGGTTTTTGAAAGAGAAAAATAGCAGCCATATAATAGCCAACATAGCTGTCAGTAAGAGGGGTGGGTAACATGAACTAATTTAAAGGGCTTCAGAAGAAGCCTGCCCCATCCCCTCGCTGTCTGAAGGGGTGACTCCTTTCCTCTAACTCTGCCGTGCCTGCCAGCACCTGGGTCTCCAGACCACAAAGGAAACTCCTGTTGCCTTTCTCCGACTCCTAGAAAAGTCCTCTACCCTCCATCACCTCTGAGGTTTCGTTGTGGGTTGGCTCCCTGAGGTGGGCATGTCCTTCATCCTCTTCTGTTCTCTTCTTGCCTGGTCTTCTCTGTGCTCCAGCAGCTTTCCCCAGCTTAAGTGCACTTTGGCTGTGTCCCAAGCAAGATGCACACCCTCTCCCTCTCCTTCGAGCTCGTTACTGAGCCGGGTTACAGCAGCCAAGGTGAGGAAGATGGGCAGCCTTGCACGCTGCTGTGCTCGAGGCTCAGAGGAAGAGGAAGGTATTGTCTGCAGCACGTGTCCACCAAACTGGAGACAAATTAAAGAGTTAATTACTATACCCTGCTCCATCTTCTGAAGTTAGTCCACAGTGGTGTATCTTGCAGTATGATGGCTCTGACTTAGTTTCCTGAATTTGCACTCATATCTGTACTATTTTAATACAGGAGGAAAGTGGCACTGTCTGAATAAGTGAAAATTTGGTATTATCCACTATAAATAATCCAACACTAATATTCTTTCACAAGGCAAATAGATTTTTTTAATATGGTGGTAAAAAAAACATAGGGGAAAACAGGTAGTTAGTTATATCTTCCCCATACCCCCAAATAGAAACAAAATGTACTACAAATTTTTAAAGCAGTACTACAGATCCTCAGTATCTGCTAAACTAAACCTTATGAAGCTGGCAGTGTTTGTTTTCAAGCTTATTTTAAATTGAAGATTGGTAGTTAATTATGTAGCATTAAGGGCACAAATAAGACTGAATTGTTCTAGTAGTTAACTAGTGATTTCCAGTGCCTAACTGAAAATAGAGAATTTCCAGCTGCCTTAACTCTTCTGAGAACAAATGAAAAATAGTTGCATGAACACTTTCTTATACCTACACAACAGAGTTTAAATTTTTGCCAGGAAGAAACAGTGCTTTGTTGTCAAGAGCCATCAGCGTATAGAAGTACACAAACAAACCACTTTCTTCTCTTCTGGGTGAGCTGCGGGCTCTTCAGAAGGTTTGGTTTTGCCTTCAGATTGAAATCTCAAGAATGTTAATGACAAAAGCGATCCATCTTTTCTCTATCAGACAAGACAGGACTGCTTGTAGTTCCCAAATCCTGAAAAAGGAACTTACGTTTTTTCAAGATCACGCTGATTGATCTCAAATGTATCTTGTAGTTTGTACGCTTGGCTTAGACTTCGTTATTTACAGGTGAGCAGCCACAACTCTATTCTACATTTTCCTGAGAAACGTGGGCTTATTTAAAATTTAAACATCTATCTGGCTGTCTCTCTCAAATGACTTTGTAATTACTTTATTGAAATGTATGTATGTTTTCATTGTTCATTACTGCTTGTTAAGGTACAAAATAAAAACTGCTATACAGTCATCAGTGAACTTAAGTCCATGTGCTCCAAACTTCTTATTCATTTTTCTTTTTTCCTACAGTTTTGATAAGTTTCTTAAAGTGCATGGAAGTGTTTAGGCTAAATGGTGCAGTGAACCCATGTATGTGATTCTAGCTGGCTATGTAAATCCCCTAGTGAGCCATAGTAATATGAAAGGAACACTTGAAAGCCAGATGCAATGAAAATTTAAACATATCGAGTTCATAGCATGTGATAGTTTAATCATGATTTAAGCTTTAGAAATGTCACAGCATAATTACTTTCAGAACGAGTACAAACACTTTGATGCACAAAAATTGCTTTCTTGCTGCAACTTTTGTCCCTCCTGCGAAAGTGCTTTTGTGAGTTTTCTGAACTTAATCATGGCTCTTGATCACAGGCAAATTCTCAGTGAAAATTCAGAATCCAAAAGATTAAAATAAAGTCTACAGATATATTTTAAAACTAAGCCTGTATTTTCTTTGTGCTCTTGAAAAAAAAATCTGAAAATGTTTCTTTCATTAAAGAACAAAATTTGCAACAAAACCAGTTAAATGGAAAATGCTTAGTGAACCCTATTTGCAGAGTCAGGGAATGGAAAGCTACTAAATGTTGGATTTATAAGCACCCATGCAGGATTAAATTCAGCTCTCCTATGCATGTGATACATTTTTAATAACCTCACAGCATACATGGAGCCCTGCCTCCTGTAAGGAAAATACGAGGACCAGAACTTACATTCTAATTTTTTCCTATATCTGGAATATTCTGATGAATGCAATCGACTTTACAGTATAAATTGTGTTGACGTGTAAAATAGTGTCATAATCCCAGTCTATGCTTAGATGTCAACACTTCTACTTTACATAGCCTACTACGATTTGTTTATAATATGAGCGGTTCGGGTTGGATTTTGGAAAATATCAGTTATAATGGTTCTGCCATTTCTGAGAAACAGGCTAGGGGAAAAAATACTCTCCATGTTAATTTGGGGGTGGGGTTGTTTGCACATTTTCTAAGTGAAAATCTTTTTGGAGCAGCCGTACATGCTCGTAGCAAAGACTTAAAGGTCATAAAATTTGGCCTTCCTATCAGGAATGTACTGGGAGTTATTTCTGGCAAAATTCCAGTGAATTCACTCACACTGTGAGTCTTTTTAAAACTGAACTTTTCACATGCTCTGTAGGAGCAAAATCAGCGTAACCATTTCACATCCCTTAACGTTTGTGTCACCTTCTATGCTCTCATGAGCTTGTTAGTGCTAACCAGAAGACGAACCTATCAATCATCCCCGTGGAGCCGCTGAATATGCTATAGATGATGGCTGTTGGGCTGAAGGTAGACTTCTTTGTAACTCATGCAATGGCCAAGGCATAACCCTCTTCTTTTTTCTCCTCTTGTATTTCACTTGCTGGGCCCAGGCACCATGGAAGAGTAAGCTAGTTTATTGAAAATTAGAAGAGACTAAAATCAGTGAAGGCATAGGGAAGGATTAGGCGGGTATTCCTCAGCGTAGCTCTTCGTGTGTGGAGACAGAATGAGTTCACCATTAAAAGCGGTTGTGGGAGGTCCTGTCTAAACCACGCGGCAGTGCAGTGTAGGAAGAGCCTTTCCCTGTCTGATGTACGCTCTCGGGGCAAAAGTTGGGGAATTTGCTGTGGGTACGTGATAAGCTAAATCACTTGTATGTGAAGCTAATGAATATTAGAACATGTTTTAGTTTCACAGAACAACTAAATAACTGTGTAAAGTGTCACTGTTCACATTCCCGACATGCCCTGCAGTCTGGCAGCCCCAATTTAAGCTCGCCGCCTGTACTTGGCTCCCCTGCCGCGCAGTGCTGTGACGGGGAAGATGAGATAGGCTGACAAAACAGTCATCAAAGATTCACTGAGATCAGGGTGAGTCCTACGTGATGAGAAGAGCTATTAATATTTTAAAGGCTGCCATCCATCCCTACAGGCACCAAAGTATTACATCACTGTCTGTACAGGAGGGAGTGGCAGTAATCAATAGATGTAATGTGCTGGGGGCCCAGGGAGGGACAACTTCGCATTTGCCATGCAGAACGACTGGATATAATTAAGTGAAATAAACAAGGCTTATCCTTAGAAAAAAGAAAAGTCATCAACTATTCTGAGCTGAAAACCAAGACTTCTTTATCAAATAGCACAGTTGGGTTTGTTTAGGCTTAGAATTTCTTCACCGGTCAAAACCATACGTTTTTTGCAAAGAAAGCAACGTGCTCTGTAGCTCGAACACAATAATAATGATGACTGAGTGGTAAAGAAACAATTTAATATATGTGATTTTTACTACTGAAAAGCCAAACTGTGAAAAGCTGAAGCCACATACATCTGATAATTTTGAGGCTCACTTGACAGATAATACAGGTATGCTCTTTCACTGAGACTTTCTGACTGCTCCCAAATCCTGTCCCCGCAGGGCCCAGCCTCCTCTCCCAGAGCGCGCTCCAGCTCAATTCCAAACCTGAAGGGTCCTTCCAGTACTCGGCCAGCTACCACAGCAACCAGACCCTCGCCCTGGGCGAAACAGCGGCCGCCCAGCTCCCGGCCCGCAGCGGTCAGGCCAGAGGTGCCATCCAGAGCTACAGCCAGGTACGTGTCCTAAGCAGCCCGGGCCTCTAGCACCTGAAATCATGTCGGGTAGCTCCCAGGAAACAGAGCCGTTCGGTGCCTGCCGGCGCATGAACGTCTGCCTTTACTTTCCGTCTTGTTCAGTGCATCTGCAGCGGGGTGGCGTTACCACCTTGATTTTCGTCAATCTAAAGTGGGTTGACTTGCATAGTAATAAAATAATCCTGATTAAAAAGGAGATTTACATGCCAGTTTTGCTTGCTTGCTTGCATATATATTTTGGTGATAGCATGTTTAGGCATTTAAGTTTGAAAATGTCTGTGACTGATGATTAGGAGCCCTAAGGTCTAGGACCTCCCTGCATTGGTATCAGGATATTACTGAAAGCAGTAAGTGCCAGCAAAGAAAAACAAAGCCAGGCTGACACCAGATGCGAAACCTGCTTGGGATGCCGTGCATCGCCTGGTGCCGTGGCCTAATCCTAAGCGTAAGAATAATTTTTTGCCCTTTTTTCCCCCCATATTGTAAGACAAGCAACTTATCAGACAGCCATCTGCATGTTTCAAACATTTTGAAAAATTGTTTCAGATACTCATGAAAACTTTATACATCTCTCTTCCTGTTTAAACAATCCCTCCCAGCTCTTGACACCTAACCCTCTCACCTTCTGTGCTTTTCACTGCAACATCAAAGCCTCTCGCTGGGAAGTTAAGCTTCAGTATAGACAAAAATTTCTAGAAGCGTTCATGCTTCCGTACATAAACAAAGTCTTAGCTGGGTTTCGCTGGTCAGCTCAGGTTATTTGCTCTGTTTAGATGTTAACTGCCCCAGCAAAGCAGACCACCTTAGTGTGACACTGGGACACTTTATAATTCAGGATTCTGTAGAAGTGAGTAGTATTTGAATTTCAAAGCCTTAAATTGCTAAGAGATTTCAAGTATTATATAGTCATTGCACAGCTTGTGGGATACCGAGAGACGTACAATATTGTATTCTCTCAATTTGCTCAGAAAAGCTCCCTATCCTCTAAGACTGAAAAATGAAATAAAGCACAGTTAAATTTCAATTCAAATTGGGTAGGTACTTTTTTTCTTCTATAAAGGGTTTTAAATGAGCCTGCATAGTGGTAAGGCCTCAGGGTTTTTCTGTGTTTACCAAAGAGGACCTCCCTGATGTTCTTTGGGATTGGAGCCAGCAGGAGAGCAGGATTCCAGCTAGAAAGAAAAAGGGGGCTGCAATATCCAATTGTAGCCTGGGCAGATGTCATCAGGAGTTGTGCTTTGTGAAAAGCATTGTACCCTAGGGGTTAGCCTGCAAGGGTGTGATGCATTCTTCAAGGAGGCTAGAAAAAGTAAAATGATGGAAAAGGAACAGGTTATGAGAGCAACAGAAACAAAAACAAAGAAGAAATGAGAGGGGAGGGAAAAAGAATTTTTTTTTTTTTTTTTTAAAAGGCAGGAAGGGAAAGTGTGCAATTGTCTAGGGGTTAGAAGTAGTGATATTCTTAATATAAATTTTATCATACTTATTGATAGAAAAAAGGATGAATTTATGGAGAGGGGAAAAAATTAATGATCTAGACTGCTTTCATTGAAATTACACTGAACAGCCATTGCTTAGATCTGAAAAGCTCTCATGAACCATCTACTTCACAGAGAACTGGTTACCTTCAGAAAGGTAACTAGTAAGTTAGTAAGGCAACGTTTCCTCTCCTTTTCTTTTCTTGGTATGAGAGGGCAGAAAATAGGTTTTCTTCCTGTGTTCCTCCAGATTGTATGGTAGATGTTCCTGCAGGAAAATAACTCACAGAACATAATTTTCACACCATCATCCTGCAAAGGATGCTTGACAACTTAAGGTCAATTAAAATATATCTTGAAAATATTAACAAACTGCCATGTAAATTATGAATTAATATCATGAAAAGCACGTAAAGGAGGTTTTAAAAGAGGTAAACAGGAAGAGGAAGAGTCAAAATTAAAAAGTTCTGAATATGACCACAATTAAGGAGAAAAAAAGTCAATCCTTGGAATTGTTTTGCTACCCCTGTTATAATTAAAATAAACCTCACGAGTCAAAACGTCTCAGATTGTGACAATTTCCTTTGGTATTTTTGTGCAAGGAATATAGCTATCTCTGAACATGAATGATAGCCCAAATGTGTGGAAAAAATATGTAAATAGTCCCAAGGCCAGCTGTGACAGCAAGAACAATTTCTGAGAATGTAATTGTATAAAAAAGAGAAACTAATTAGTCTTGGGACTTCCTGTATAGTGCTGCAAAGTGCAATCTAACATTTTTGTCAATTTGGAGGACTTCATTATAGATCATAGAGTTTTTCTACTGCTTTGAGTACTTTAGAACACAAAACTTTTATCTTCTAAATGCTACTGGAATAGCATTTCTTAGCAACAGCTTCTCCTCTGGCAGGGAATTACTCTGTTTCCCCACTGAAAACAGCTTTTCAAACTTGGTGTCCAGATCCTGATACATCCGGTATTAATCAATTAAGGTTATTTGTGAAAAGTCAGTAGTGGCTCTTATTACAAAAAGTAGCAGATATTGCAGATGAGTTGCTCAAAAGTGATCTTCTATTTGGGCAATGTAATTTGTGAACAAATTACACTGATTGGGTTTACTGTCATCTTGAGAATGGTCAGCTTATGTTTTAGGTATTGTAGGAATATAAAGCATAGCATGTACGACAAATAGTGGTTTTCCACATGCTCTGCCATGTATTTGCAAGGGGAGGGGAAAGGAAGTGAAACTAGTTTACATTTCTGGAGGAGGACTCTTTTAGCTTCTGGTGATGCTGTGGTCTTTTCAGAGGCTGAGGCAGCAACAGAGGTAATTCCCTACTGCGTATTATCCTAAGCTCCTGAAGCTTCTGGACTGAACAAGCTGGCACAGAATTCGAAAACCCTTAAAAACAAAAAGTAGATGGAAAGTAAAGGTAACTAAAAAAAAGGCAAAAAAAAAAAAAAAGCCTTGAAAAATCATTTAACAGTTAATTTTCTAACTTGTCTCCTTTTTCCTATAAACAAGTCATACGTTTGTCATTCATCAGACCACCACACCTCACAATCCTATTTAGAATATTAGCAAATATTAGCAAATGAGTACAAGAATGTGTTCAACTGTCAAGCAAAAACTGTATACTGGCCTTTTCCAGTTAGACTTATGGCTGTTCCTGCCATCAGTCGTTTGTGCCACAAGGTGATAGGCTGCTGGACAATCTACCCAGACAAAATCTAAAATAAGGACTTTGCTTCTGGTAGAATGTAGAAGATGATGATGTATTTAAAATGGGATTCCAAATATGAGCATGAGAATTTTTCTGTCATTAAAGGAAGAAGATGAAATCTTAAGGCAGATTACTCTTATTAGGACACTTACAGAGAAAAATTCAGTACTATAGCTTATGGTAGTGAAGAACTGATCTGCATAATGCTGGTTTGATCTTTCAGTAGGTAATGATTGCAGCTTTCATTGCTGCTTTAAAACCAGAGATTGACCATCTCTGGATACTCTGGAAGGATCTCACACAATCCTGTTTGTGGATGTAGAAGACTACGATGGTATTACCTACCTTCATCTATACACGTGACCTTTGAGATTAGGATCAGGTAGGCTGACAAGTTTTCCTAATAGCGTTGGGGTAATATTGCAAACGCAATACAGCCATGACCTTTTGTGATAAAATCAGGAGAAACAGATGGAATAGGCCACATTTGAGGGATACAGAGGTATAGTCTGGCATCTGTTACCATATAAGTGCATTTGAACATAGGTAGCGTTTTCCTAGTTAGGTCGGGAACTTATAAATGACAGCAAAGCAGTCCTGCAAAAGAAAGACGCTTCCACAGGTGCTGCCCAAGGACTGAAGTCTGCATCCCAAAGACTAGAGAATGTTACGCATGTTCCATACCCTCTTCTGCCCTTTGTCGAAAAGGGTTGATAGAGGCATTGGACCAGAGCAGAGTGATACCTCGAGGGAAGCCACATGGAAGGTTCTTTGGGCTGACAAAAAAAAACAGCCCTCAATTGACTGGCAAGTCTTGCGGTCACTGAAAGAGCACAGAGCATCACTGAGATTGTGAAACAGAGCTGGGCCCTTAAAAGACCACCTGTGTCTCTCAAAAACCCTAGTAGATGATCAAGTCTGCTGCCTAAAGCTAGCAACACCCACCAATATTCAAGAAGCCAAAGCAGCCTGGAGGGATGTCTTCCACACAACTCGAGCATCCAATTGGAAAATCCTCCCTAGAATCAAGAGAAAGGGTCTTCTCATGGGCAACAGTGTACTGCATATGACTATGTTCATATTCAACAGATATGGCCTTGTTTGAGATTTTAAGGGCCAAGCCATCCCTGAAAGTTCCAGAGAGCAAAACAAGCTGAAAACTGGTGCTGGCATTTAATGCTAAACTAAAAATGCTTGTGGATACAAGTTCATCCAGACCCATCTGGGCATGCAGACTTACTCAAATGTAATGTAACTCTTCGGTTTCTTCCATTATCTGTCAGAGAAGTATACAGGACATTGAGCACAAACTGTCATTTCTTAAGGGTAACTGGTACCGTGATTCAAATTTTCCAGCATTTTCCTGGAAATTGTATCATTCTCTCATTCCCAAGAAATTACTAGGGAGCCTTTTCTGTTCTTAGTTCTAAGACGGGTGGTTGCACTGACAGAAGTTCTGTTCCTTAACACCTGTGAATTATGAACCATAGATGCACAAAACCTACCAGGTTTTGGTTTTGTGTTTTGGCATGCTTAAGAAGAAAATGGTTTGAAGGGATTTTAGATGATATACCATATAGATCTGCTGCACCTGCCAGCGTATTCATAATGGTCATCTTGTTCTCTGAGACTTTTGCTATTCAGGTTTTGCTGGTCTTACACGCTGTTTTTCCCTCTGGGAGCAATCTCCAGGAATCAACATGCTGATGTTTCAGTAATTAGCAGCTAACTTTTGCTTAAGCTGTCTAGCCACCTAGGATTTTGTAATTCCTTATCCATGAAAAATTTTCAGCAGAATAAATAATTCAACACAGTTATTTGCCCCTCTCAGTTCCACTTCATGAAACAGAAATCTTGTATTGCAGTCTTTTATTTAATCTTTTTTTGGTTAAAGTTCTGATTTAAATTTTCAATTGGAATTCTAAAAAAAAAAAAAAAAAAAAAAAAGCTCATGTTCTGAAATTTAGTGCATTAAATGCATGAATTATGGCAGGCAAACAACAGTTAGACTGTTCTCTAGCCTACTATAACCTAACTGGACACCCTCAGTAATCTTCTGTATAGAGCTCTGCAGATCTCATTTTGTCCGTATCAGTAGAGAATGATCTTTCTAGTAAGATTAAATGAGAAAGAAAATATTTCCATAGCTGGATTAATGTTCTCATGTTTTTTCAGACATTTCTGCTGTTAAAAAGTATATATCACAATCTATATATCGAATCCAAATAAGCAAATCAGGCTCCTTTTCTTTGGGATACCAGAAAAATTAAGTCTCTGAGTCTTAGAATCGATATTTATAGGGCTGTAGTAAGAAAGTCCTTGATTTTTGTTCCCATCTATGAAATAGATTGATGGAGGAGGATATAGCAACTGGGAAGCAAATTTGCTCTCCATTTATTAGTTTAAACACAGTTTCATTATCAGGTTGACAACAGTAATGGATAAATGGAAAAATAAGGGAAAAATACCCTTGTATTTCATTCTTCCATATGAAGTAAAATGTCATATTGCAGGATGAACAATGACACGTCTGTATGGTAGTCTTAAGCAACAGAGAGGGAGAAACACGGGGAGAAACTAAAACACATTTTGCCTCTGAAAACACGAGCGAAGAATGTGACTGTACACTTGGCCATTTGAAAAAACATAAGAACCTCACAGTATATTTAAGACAGGTCTGAGATTAGTCACATCCTAGAAAATACTGCATGCTAATGTTTTCATTGCAATCTGTTCATCCAAAAGTTCTCTCCTTCACACAGAGCAAATGCTTAGCTTTTTAGGAAGGGCTATACACTGCGTTTTTAATTAAGCATTTAATTCTTGTGTCCCGCCACTACACCTTCTTCCCTGTAACAGACAATCGTGAAGTGGGGTTTTTTTGGGTTTTGAATTAATACTTGCAGAATGCCTGCAGCTTTATGGAGATTTATTAGGAATATGGGATAATACTGGTTTACTTGAAATTAATTACTCTAAATCCTTGACACATCGAGCAGTGTAGAAGTAGATTAGGAAAAGAAATTTTGTATACATGATGACAGTGCTTGCGTAAAATCCCTATGATCAATGACAAACTGTCTAAGTTGCAAGTGCGTTAGCAGTGGGTTGCAGAAGACACTGGCAACATTGCAAAAGACTGTATTTTGGAACAATGTTGAATATTACAAAATACATTATTATGCCACTTAACAGTCCAAAAAGTAAAATTTATTAACAAATATCAATTGATAAGGTAGCTGGTTCAAATGACCTTTCGGCATGTGCAAAACTTGCTCTGTCCATGTTGTCTTAAATCTCGCCAGCCTGTTTTTGTTTTATAAAAGTTGTTACTGTACAATTTAAAGCTGGAAAATGAAAACTGCACTCCTGTCAAATACACTGTTGGACAGTCAGTTGCAGATTAGCCCTTCTTTCCAGTTTAAAGCAGAAACGGTAAGTAGATCAGCATGAAAGTAGCTTTTACAAGTTCATTGATGTTCCCAGAGTTTGCCTTCCTCGTTTCTGTTAGGAGTTTTTTAAACGAGCGACTTGAGCTTGTTGGCCATTTACGAAAATGTCAAGGCTCGTACTTGATGCTGTGGTGTTTGTAACTGGCGGCCGCCATCAGAACAGTCCAAGGCCAAAGCGAGCAGGCGACTTGCGTCTGTGATCTCCTTGCCCGCCCAGGACTTGCCATACGGAGCAGCGGGAGGGAACGGTTTACATTACATTTATCTAGGAGGCCATTCCGCTTCAGGGCGCAAAACCTGCCGAAGCCAGTGAGGTGTGGGTCTGGCAGTGCTCCCTTGAGACGCCTGAACGCTGGCGAGTGCTGGTAGCTGCCATGCTACGACCAACTGGGAGCAAAGCACCGGGAGCAGCTCCCCCAGAGCCTTGCTTCTTGTCCATGCCTAGAAAAACACATGTTCTTCCCCCAGATGCAAAGCATTTAAGATGAGGGGCGGGGCTCCAAAAGTAAAAAAAAAAAAGGAGAGAAAAATTTCCAGTGGGCATACATAGGAAGAGGTACACCTTTCTGGCATTTTGAACCTCACTTAGTCTTTGCTCCGAATAGTTGTTTTATCTTGTCCTCAGTTCCTGACCATATCCTTTATTGGGCAGTGAAAATAAATCAAGTTTCATAGCAGGAACGTGGTGCTTTTGTTTACTTGTTTTTTTTCCCATAGGATGCTACTAAAAAACCACATTGCTATTTAAATGTGAAACAACGCTGCCGTCGACATTCACCACACCTCTTGGAATTGAGTCACAAAATTCATTACTCACATTTTAAAGGCTTTTCTCGCTAAGGAAACGGGTAGCCGAGAGGTGCGTGTGTTTGGGCGAAGCGCTGGTCAGGCTGATTCAAACTGCACCGTCAGCTCCCGGCATCTGGAGCGCTCCCTGAGGTTTCAAGTAAATCCCCTGAATAACCAGGGGAAAAAAAAAAAAAAGTATTTGAAATAAGAGCGTGTCTTCCAACAGAGCGCTGAGCTCTGGCTCACCGCGGGGTGCAGTTATTAGGGGACTGTAGCGTTACCACATTCACAGATGATCTCTTGAGCCTCCGATCCCCGATAAAAAAGGGGGAAGCCGCCCGCGCCTAAGGGCGAGCTCCGTCCTTTGCTGCTCCAGAAGCGGCTGCGGCAGGCCGCTGACATTTCTCACGGGCAGCATCTGCCGAGGATTTTCTCTCGCTCCCTCCTCTCCCCCCGGGTACCGGGGAACTTCGCGCCGCCCTGCCCGCGGCCGGCCGGGCCGGGCCGGGCCGGGCCGGGCGGTGCGGAGCTCCCGCCGCCTCGCTGCAGACCCCCCGCTGGCGGCGGCCCGGGGCAGGGCCCGGCCCCGGCCGCGCCCCCCGCCCCCTCCAGGAACGCGCGGCGGCGGGGCGCGGCCCGCACCGAGGCGGGGTCCCCCCGCGGCGCGGGGGCTGCGTCCCCCCCGCTTCTTCAGGCCGGGACGGGGCGGGGGCGGGCGTCGCGATTCTGCCGCCGGCGGGTCCGGTCGCGCCCTGTCGCGCCGCCGCTGTGGCAGCAGCAGCGGCGAAACCCGGGGGCGGTGTCAGCCCGGCGCGGTGCCTCACACCGATTGCTTTTCTGTAAGGGAAGTGGCCCGATTAAAGCCCTTTCCGTGGCTTCAACTGCTCTTTTCTAATGTATGCAGAGTAAAAGTTGGGGGGGCGGGGGGGGTGTATTGATTTATCTACACAAACTCGGGCTAACCTCTGCCCGGTCCAAGGGCAGGCGTGTGCGCGCAGTGCGGAGCAGGGGACCCCGGAGCCGTCTGCCCGACAGCCGGGTGCCGACGACGAGGAGTGTCTGCGCCGCTCAGCCCGGGCCGGCGGCCGGCGCCCCCTCAGCGGCCGGACGCGCCCCGGCGGATTCAGGAGCCCCTTCACCCCGGGGGCGCTGGGGGCTGCGTGCGGCCGGGGGCTTCCTCGGCCGAGCGAGCCCCCTCGTCCCGCCCCGAGCAGGGCCGGGGGAGCCGGGCGCCGCCGCCGCCCCCGCTGACGCCTCTGCCTTTCCTTCCCGCAGCAGGGCCCGGGGGGCCGCGGCGCCCACCCGGGCGGCCCGGAGCCGCCGCCGCCGCCCGCCGCCCCGCAGCCGCGGGAGCCCTTCGCGCCCAGCCACGGCAGCGCCTTCCACCTGCCCGAGCCCCAGCACGCCGCCGCGCTCTACTACGCCAGCTCCACGCTGCCGGCGCAGCGGGTGAGCTCCCCGCTGCCCGCCCAGCCCGGCGGCTCCCCCACCAAGCTGCCGCGGGCCGGCTCCGCCGCCGAGGGCGCCGCCTACGCCACCGCGCAGCGCCTCTCCTCCCCGAAGCAGTCCCCCAGCCGCCTGGCCAAGTCCTACAGCACCAGCTCGCCCATCAACATCGTCGTCTCCTCGGCGGGACTGTCGCCGTCCCCCATCCGAGTGACCTCCCCGCCCACCGTCCAGTCTAACATTTCCTCCTCTCCTATCCACCAGTTAAGCTCCACCATCGGCACTTACGCCACCCTGTCGCCTACCAAGCGGCTGGTTCACGCTGCCGATCAGTACAGCAAGCACTCCCAGGAGCTGTACGCCACCGCCACCCTGCAGAGACCCGGCTCCCTCGCAGGTAAATCGCGGCCGGCAGCGCCTCGGGTCCGCGGGGGCGGGCGGGGGGGGTGCGCGGTGCCGCCGCGCCCGCGGAGGGGCGGCGGCGGTGGGGGGCGAGGGAGGGGGGGAGGAGGCGGCCCCGGCGGCCCCGGCGCGTCTCCCGGGGCGGGGTGACACGGCTGGCGGCCGCGGCGAGGGAGGAGCGGGGCGGGTTTGGCAGAACAGCGCCTTGGGGGGAACTGCGGTTTCCATTCCGGCAGCGGTAAGTGGGGGGAGGCAGGCTGCCCGCCCGCTGCTTCAGGGGAGCACCTCGCCTCTCCCGGCCCGCCCCGCCGGGCGCCCGGCTCCGCGCCCTTGCCCCGGGTTCGGGGGGGGTGTGTGTGTGGGGGGGTGTGTGTGTGTGTTACTGCGGTGAGTCCCTTCGCTGCCGCGGTCAAAACCTGAGCGCCTTGTGCAGGGAACGGCTCTTCCCCGCGTTTGCAGGCCGTTCTGGGGTCATGGGCAGGCGCGGGGTTACTTAGCAGGAACTCCGGGTGCACCAAGTTGTGCCAAGTAACAGGTAGCGGTTATCTGGCTCCGAGCGCTCTTCAGGGAACAGGCTGTTACAGCTGGTTTAATGTCTCTGTAACCGCAGACTTTGAGCAGATCCTAGAGGTGAGATGCTGGTGCGCTGTTCTCTAAACCATCTCTCTGCTAAACTGAGCATCCTTCAGGGGTGGGTTTTTTGTGTTCTCAAAATTTCCAGTTTCATTGCTATAGTAACAGCTGCTATGCTCATATGTTCTCTTGTGTGACATAAATAGATTTGAAGATAAATAGGATACATAAAGAGGTTTGGCCGTGTTCATCAGGCAGGTACACAAGTTTCTCGCTGGAGTGAAAACCTCTTCTCATCCCCCTTTCTCCTCTCACCCATCTCTGCTCCCCTGCTCCAGCAGTTGTTGGCATCCTGTATAATGCCAATGTGTCTAAACATACAGGTTAAATTAACTGATAATAAAATGCAGTATTAATGTATCTCCTTGTAAGAACTATTTGATGCGGTTTTTTCCTATTTAAAGGGTGGGGATTTGAAAACTTTTTTTTTGTTAATGTAACACTATTTTTGAAGTTCAGAATGTGTAAAGAGATAGCATCACTAACTGATGCCAAAATCAAGATCTCGGGACACTTTGGCAGCTTCCTGTTGTCAAATATTCAGTCTCAAATTACAAAAAGTGGTTTATTTAGCAACTGTATAACTTCTCCCCATTGTAGTCCAACACACTGTTGGCCACAGGTATTAAATATTGCCTTTGTGGAGTAAAGTGGAAATGTAGAATTGCCACAGACTTTGTATTTTAGGGAGTTTTGCAACTTCATCCTATAGCAAGAATTGTTTGAGTCTGAATAGACATGGAGGGAACTGTCAGCGTCAAAGGAACAGAGAATAATTCAGTTTAAAACTCACATACCTGTGGGTATGAACTACCAGTATTTCCCTGATTTTTCTTTACCTTTGTTCTCGAATAGAAGTCTTTGCTTTGGGAAGTTTCAAACAGGCACAATCCATATTTCTCTTTATGTACTTTTAGCATTGGAATTTGTATTGTACTGGGGCTTTGGTTTTGTTTTTTTTGAAGAAGGCATCTTTTGTAGTATTGCAGCATTAAACCTGTGATAATAGCTTAGTCAAAAGTTGTTCTGTAGGGCTTACGGCCCTTCATGACTCTGAAGTGCTACAGTGTTAGAGAAGCTGTTCGTCCTATGCTAGACCCAAGTTGCAGCATGGGTTTGGACTTTTTGGCCAATAGTGGTTGTACAGGCATTCCTGTACAATGGGGTTTTCTACTTTGATTTGAATAAAAGTTAAGAAATTGGCATTCATTTTCTTGGATTGCTTTTAAATAAAAGCTTTTGATAAGATGACTTCTGCATCTTGCATAATGGAGGTACTTCCCACCTCTTTTTAGGACTCACTGCGAGGAGTTGCTTGTCACTGATTTATGGCTCAGGTGAAAGAAAAGGTTATAGATCCATGCATTTATGAAATGGCTGGTGTATTTTTGTGTGGATTTTAGTACGGGAGGGGAATAGTGATTGATCATTTGAACTTGCTTTTGGTTTGTAAAAGATGGTAAAGCAACACTTTTTCAAGTGTTGTGCTGATCAGAACAAACGTAATGAGCTTAGTTACTGTATCTCATAGGGATTTGCTTTTAAGATATGCAGAAAAATCTCAGTGTCTTATTTTATAACAAATGGAAGATCCTGTAACTTGAGTAAGTATTAGGTGATGGACACACAGTATTGCTACTTCAGAAAAAAAAAAAATCAAAGTGCAAGCAACAGTATGTTAGTAAATACCATTTTTTTTCCCCACAGTGGTGACATCCTTTTCAAGTAATCCTTGAAAGGAGCTCTGCCGCATGACCAGTTCTTTTGCAAAAGTTTCCTGTTGTGTGCTCCCACCCGCTATTTGCCCTTACCATTCTGTGGCACGTTCCTCGTGGCCTGCCCGCCATCCCAGAGTTACCCACTGGCTAGCAGTGTGAAGTGCCTGACTAGTCTTCTAGACTTTCACTGGATTCACTGAAGTCAAGGGACTACACAGAGGCTTAAAATTAGCGTATGCGTTTGAGTTAGCCGGGATCAGGTGTTACGGATGCTACTAAGCCAATCTTCATTTTTTTCCTGTAGGCATTTTTGGTCGGAACAGGTTTGGTATTTGAGCTGTAACTATATTATATTATTGCAGGAGTTTTCCAGTCATTGTGTTAGAAATCAAACCCATTGAGAAGGAGAGCAAGCAATTGTATGTTGAAAAGCCGATGTTCAATAAATGAGATTTTTGCTTCTTGTTCACAACATCCAAAGATGGGTTGATTTTTTGTTGGTGGTTTTTTTTTTTTTTTTTTTTTTTTTTGAGAGAGAGAGAGGAGGAGGAGGAGTGGAGAATAGTTGTCACATTGCACTGATTGATGGTTTGCCTGCTGTGATTAATGCGAAGTTGCATTGGTATGTATGTGTCATCACAGGGATGATGTTACTTAAAGTAATCTTTTTTTATCTCTGGGAAGAAAAAATAATTATTTGTAATAATTACCAGGGATACAAATAATGCATTTGTTTTAATTTTTTTTGTATGATATTAGGAATTTGTACTGGAGCTATCTAGTTTGTGAATACTACTGGGTCTCAGTGTGCTAAACGAACCAAACAACATCAGTCCCAGGGTTAGGTGTTTAAAAGAGAAGTCCTTCAGATATGATCTTTTTTTTTTTTTTTTAATTGTAATTGAAAATGCACAATATAAACATAGATTGCCCAAAACTGAATCTGTGTAAGACTTAATTGAAGAGATGGCATTATTTATATTAATTTCCTACAAACTTGATTATGAAACAATTTGAAATTATAAAAATGACACTTCTCAGACTGCATCCTGAATTTAAAATAAGATGTGCAACAGCATGCAATGACTCAGTTTTAACCGAGTAACCTTAGAAACGTCTTCAGAAATGGGTTTTAGTCTAGTTATACTTGGACTGTTACCATTGCCAAGCGTGTACGTGTGTACATAGTGGTCTTGTGAGTGTACACTTGCCATATTTATTCTTAGTCTGGCTGCTTCATTGCTGCGATCTGCAGTTACAGTTTTTGAAGTAGTTTTCTGATCTGTGCCACTCCAAAGCATGCTCGACTGTCTGTTCAAGCAGCAATCTGAATCCAGAAAGCACAGTTTGTAAATACCTTCTTGCAGCTTCCATACCCGGACCGAGCTGCGGAGTGCTGCTGGGAGCCAAACTCGCCAAAGCAGCCTGTTCTGCCTGGAAGGAGGAGCTTGTGTAGGACATCAAGCAGCAGAAACATGGGAAAACCCTTTCAGGAGGCAGGTCATCACACAGGTGCCCACTCTTCACGGTCTCTGAAGCATCTCCTGCTGGCCAGAATCAAACAGACGATACTAAAGGAGTAGTGGGTTTGCTCTGGGGAGAGGAGGCGGTGAAAGGGTGTTGTTGAGGTAGTTTGTGCCTCAGGTTATGTGATGGGGGAGCAGCCCTGGTGTTGCAGAGCCACTCCTGCCTCTTCATCCAGGCTTAGGGAAGACTAGGGACATGTAAGACAATGGCAGGTCATTTTATGCATTGGTTTATTACAAAAAAACTAAAAAGAAAATAAATATGTTTGAAGACAGCATTACGCTCCATCAGCTGTACTGAAAGGTTAGGTTTAAGAAATGAGAGTTCATGTGAATCCCTTTGTATAGTGTTAGGTGGAAAGATTATTATGTAGCTATTCTTCTGGTAGTGGTGACATGTTCCACTGAAACAAGAGCTGCAGCATCCCTCAGACAGCCCTGGTGCCGCTGCTGAAAACTTCAGTGCTCAGCCTCGTGTTTGCAAACAGACTCTTCTTTCAGGTCCCTGTAACATCAAAAAGAAAAGGAATTTGTGCTTTCTGAGGTAGGACTGTTTGTATGCATGTGTAGTATTAATACTAAAATAGCACTGGTTTATAAAAGCGTGGCATGGGTTAATATATAAAATATGCTTTCCACTCTTTATTGAGCAAAGAGTTCTAAGTTTATCAGGGTCTTAACTGCTTCCTTCTGCTCCTTCATCTGTCTTGTCTCGCTCTTCTCCCTCTTTGCTGGGGACCTTCCTTTGCCCTTTCTCCTTCTGTATGCTTTCCATTGCATATGACGTGTTGAACCCTGGTTTCCTGTTGAGATTTATGGCAGGACTGCTCTTTGATGGTGAGTGTTGACATGTCTTAACATTTCGGTGTGCAATCATATGGGCACAGAACAGATCAGCTTATGCGATTGTGTATGGGATAACTGATATACATTACCACTAGTGTGGATTTAGATTTCCTTTCAATTGCTTGAAAATATTGGATCATCTATATATCACTGGTTCATTGTCATCTTTACAAAAAATTAGCTCGTTAAGTGTTACAGTTCTCCAGTAAATCACGCTGTAGTATGTATTTGTGCTAGAATGGCTGCATTACTGCTTGTGAGCATGCATGCATCCACCCCCTTCTTTCATACCTCTACATGGGGGAGAAATAACTCTTAGCAGAGTTAGTATTAAAATTAATGTTAGTGCTAACTTGAGTTAAAATTAGCCTCTTTGAGGGATTTAAACTGTATGGAAGTAAAATACTCTTTTTAGACTGCATCAAACAAAAATTCCCGCCAACATTCGCAAATGCAGACAAGACTTCACCACGTGCATCGTCATTTAGCTTTTGGGCAGGGCATTATACATAACAAAGGTACAAGTAAAGTGTTAACCCACAGTCAAAGTGGATCTAAATCACACCAGCATTAAAAGTTCTCTGTGCCTTAAAATCCCCACCTGAGACACAGGGCTGAGCTAATAAAGCAGTCTAGGTGTGATGTGCAGTTGTACTTCTGTGGACAAGTAAGGAATAAAAATCCTTGGATTTTTTTGCCTTTAAGATAAGCTGTGGGACTTGGACTATCGATATGATTGATCATAACAAAAAGGACACTCAGTTGTTTCCTTTACCTATTTTTCTTGCATTTTTACAGAATCCTGTGAGTATTTCTTTTATAGGGAGAGCAAAATTGCTTCATTAATTTTAACCAAAATAGTTTTCTATAAATTTTTTTCCCAAGTTTTTTTTGTTATTTTTATTAGCTAGAAAATTCCTTTATCTGCTGTCAGAGCCTTTACACATGAGAACATTGTTAATGCCCTTTTGCTCTGAGACAGACAGTGCAGTCCTAGGATTTCTTTTCTCCTTCTCCTCTTGTTTGTTTTGAGACTCTTTCTTTCAGACAAGAAAGCAAAACAAAAGATTTTGAGGCATCCAGTAATATTTCAGATATTAATCAGAGACTTGTAATTTGGTATCTTTCTGATTTTAAGTTATTTGTTTCCGCATTGTAACCTGGAGGTTAGAAGTGCTGATGTTGGTTTTGGAGCTGATATAAATACACAACTTGATGCTCACTTTGCTTTTCTTGGCCACTAGTTCTCCTTCTACCTATTCCTTCAGCAATAATTACGTTATTAATTGTTACAACTGAAACACTTACAATAGTGCTCAATTTCAGTTTGGACAAGGTATCCAAAATGGACAGTCTACAGCAATAAAACAGAAGGAATCAGATGGATGTCTTTGAAATATCTTATTATTGCCATGATTTTTGTTCCTGCGTCTTTCAAATCTAGCTTACATGAAATTAATTTGCTCGTAGGAGAGGGATAATTGACAAGAGCCAAATACGGCGGACCAATCTACGTGGATATATCTTTGAGCTAATGAACTTGAGCTTTGACTTCCTGCGTGAGCGAACACTACAAATACGTCTAAACTTGGGTCCTGTTCTCGTACTGACCATAACCTTTCCCTTTGCTTCCTGGTCTTGATACGGGAAATCGTTTGGCTGATCCTCCCGATGGTCTTTCAGGGGGGTATGAAATCAAATAATATTGCAAAATAAGAAGCTCTTAGGCAAAGAAAACCGGTCTGCAGCACTGCTGAAAATAGATTCAACTGGCATGAAGCGGCAAGTATTTTAACTGAATGACTATGGGAAACTGAGTGGCAGCGGCTGTTTATGGGCTTTTAGGTGAATGTAACATCAAATATGCTTCTGGTCAGTACTGAAGCCTGTGCTGTTGCTTGTAACCACACAACCTGGCATGCAATTTCTCACCTCTGGTCCTGTGCTTTAGCAGTGTACCTAAGGCGGCCAGGATTCCAATGGAAGCATGCAAGCCACTGGAAGGAATTTCTTAAGCATCAGAGCAGAGTTTAAAAAGTCTGTGCTTATATACCTGCTGAAAAGAAGCACAAGAAGGAGTTGGCAAAAAGCTAGCAGAGAAGAGTCAGTGTCCGTAGCAGAAAGATGGTTAATCCGAGGAGCTGGATTTCTGTCAATTTTTCTTGGCTACTGAAATCCAATGAAATATATGAAGTTGAAGAGCAGTGTTTTGGGAACCTAACTTTTTGGAACTTTTGTTTAGAGCAATGGAAATCCATTAGCCAGTGTTGGCACTCCAATTCATGTAGCCGTGTCTTACTTATGTTGATTTGTATTATTTTCAGTATGTGAGATTACAGGAAGAGGCTGGGGCCTCATGAACGTGGCCTCTGATGTGTTCAAACTTTTGGGTCCTGAGGGCATGCTAGTGAGGCTGAGTCTTGTCTGTGCCTGTTACCACCCCTTTTGCCCTCATGTCTGAATGGTGCCCTCCCATATCTGTTGTCCTCTTCAGTTGCCAGGAGCGTGGTTCTGGGTCCTCCCAGACGTCTTTGGCCTTGAACTCACTTGTTCAGAGCAGAAGGGAGTGCTGTTGTATGGGATAGGGAGTATTAGGCAAGGGGTAGGTCTCCTTCAACTCAGACTTCTGATACTCAGGTTTTTGTGGCATCAGTGAAAATATTTGCTTGTGCAAATCTAAATTGGGATGACTGCGTTTGTCTCACTTGTGCACTGGGCAAAGAAGGTACATGTAGAAGCTGTAGTTTCCTCAGGGTCTGAAATCCCATTGCAAGGCCTTATCCAATAGCCTGGAAATGTTTGTCACAAAAGTCTCAATAAATAGTGACAGAAATCTTTAGTCCCTCATGGTCTTCAGGTATTTAAGAGAAGTGAGAACATGCCCTGCATTTTTACTGTGGTGGAAAATTTCATCCTTCCCGGTTGCTGTGGCACACAAAGTGTTTGCAGTAGATAGAGTAGCTGAGATCTAGAAAGCCAGTACACAGCTCATCAGTAACGTAAGCACTCACTTGTTGGGATATCTAATTGCTTTTTGGTTGTTGCGTGCACCCACGAGCTTTAAAACAGTGCAGGTGCTTCTGATCCAGAGTGAGGTGATTAAGTATGGCAGGAAGAAGATTGCAAACTGGGGAGTTGAGGAAGGCTCCCTTTATTTAAGGCCAAAACGTGGGTGGGGAGGTGCCCGTGTCTGCCCATGCTGAGATGCGAAGTGTTCACAGGTGAAATACATTAGCCATCAGTGGTGGCTGCCAGAAACTACACTGGACCAAATTTGCCCTCTGAGCAATCATGGGAGACAAATGAGGCAATTTTTTCCATAATCATACGGCCAGACCTGAAGATCATCTCGGTATGGATCCAGTACGGACAGAATACTTTTTGTTTTTATAAAAGTGGTATTATGGAGGGCAGAGAGATATTGTCTAATGGTAATGAATTCATGGAACTGTATATTATCATAAGTGGGTAGAAGCAAAAGTCAGAATTTAATATGCTGAAATGAGAAGGACCAAGTGATGACTAATCTTACAATTATAAGGCATGGCATATGAAGCTGCCAGTTGGATGACATAGATTTTTAATAAGTACATCAAGTTGCAACTTGTGGTGTGTAAGCGAAGAATAGAAAAGTGCCATATTAGTTTGAGTACAAGTGGTCTTAAATCTCAGGCAACCCTCACTTTTCTGAGGAAATTTTTGCATATGGTTTTCTATACTTATCTCTTCCATAGTGTATGTCTGTATCTTGCCTTACGGCCCCTTACCCTCCCCCTCCAACCCAGGTGCGAACCATCCCTTTTATCAGATAGCCAGCTGTGCTGCTCTCAGGCAGTAAAACCTTTTGATCATAGGACTAAAGCTCTCCCTGGGTTTAAGGAGTGTTGCCTGGGAGGAAGGCAAGGGTGGAGAAAGAGCTGTGGCCCTCTGATACTGGTGCAGATTTCCTGTGACTGGAGAGCAAAAGGACTCCTCTCCATGGGGTCCTTCCCCCACCCGCACCTTCGCTGAGCATCCCAGTTCAGCAGGGGTGCAGTCGTGTTTATGTTTGCTCACCAAAAGGTGCCATAAGCTCTTCAAAGCCTCTGTATCAAAGTCCTGGGAGCATGATCCATGAAGGAGGGTGAGTTGGACCCTTTCAGATATTTGCGGGGGGGAGGAGAGAAGGTGGAGGGAGATGAGATGACAGCCCTTTGCGTGTTTGGGGCTAATATGCCCTGAAGAAAGGGAGAACTGAGTAAAAGAAAAATTGCAGACCAGCTAATCACAGTGCTTTGTTGGACGTTAGGACAAAAGCTGATAGAAAGGATAATACAAGACATGAAGGTGGTAAATGGTTAATGGGATAATTTGCAACATGAGTTCACCAAAACCAGATTGTACTGGAATAACCTGCTTACTGACCTTTTCTTGGATTATATCTGATGTCTTTCTATTTTCTATCAGGACTCTGAGCACGCATTTTCTGTAGTGCCACTTGGGAAATGTTTAGTTAAGCTAGAGAAGATGGATGTTCTTGCAAGAGTGTAGTTGGGCAAGGACCTGGGTGAAGCAGCATTGTCAGTTTGTCATTTTAAAAATCAAATTAATGGAAAGGAAGGATGCTACTAATAAAGTCTCACAAGGAGAGCTCTTTTGGCCACTTGAAAAATACTTTTTCATTTTATTTTCTCGGCAAAAAAGCCTGAAATATGCCAAGGAAACTTTTTGATAGCGGAATATTAGGAGGCATTTTCTGAAAAGAGGAAGATAAATCCTGTGTAGAAATAGTTTTGCAGATCAGAGGGAAAGAATAGAATTGGAGCCGAGCTAATAACGCACCTAATACCTACTTACAAATCAGGGCTCTTTGGCTGAAAACAAGAGTAGGAAAAGACCTGGGTGACCTGCTTGACTACAGTATGTCTCAGCCACCTATATTAGGAACATAATAGAATATTTCATGGCCTAATCACATAACAAGCCAAATTGTGAGTGTTCTGTACAATTAGGACTTCATCTGGGGAACTGTATACAACCGTGACCCTCTGTGGGCAAGAGAGACTCTTTCGAGCCCTCTGAACTGATCTGCCTGGATGATCAAGAAATTAAGAAGCCTGTTGTACACAGACATGACTTAGTGTGTTTCCTTCTTTTCTTAACAGAGGAAAGGCTGCTAGCTTACATAGCTGCTATTAGTAAATGGAGGTTATACATCAAGACTGCTGAATCCTGGTAAGAGTAAGTAATTTGATGAAGGATTTGCTAGCTTTTTTTTCAAAGGAAAGATCAGTTAAGTCCCTGGCAGCTTTTAGGATAGTAGCATCTGACCAAGGAGGGAGTGAGGGCAAAAGGTATCATACGAGTGGCTTGTTCTCACGAGCAGGCTTTGCTTTTAGGGCTTTGACTAAGCACCCATGATGTGTTTGGCTGGAGGATCTTTGTGAACTAACACTCCTCGGTTTTCCCTTGAAGAGTTAAAACTGGTAGCCTTGTTGAAGATAGAGTGACTCTTGAGCCATGGTTGTGCTTTGTCTGGTCTCTGACCAAGCTTCAAAGTTTTCAAGGCTTATTCATCAAAATTTTCCATTTCTTTCAGTCTGAAGTTGGAGTTCCTGTCTAACTCATGTCATCCTTGTCTGTGTTGCACCTTGAGCTGCTTTTGGCAAGAATCTGGAGCTAATGCTGTACCTAAGTGAGCAGTCTTCTCCAAAGTGATCTAATTTGTGTCCGGCCCTGCTTAAGATCCTGTCTTGCGAGTCTGGGAATTCAAGAACTAACTGTCTCAGCCAAGAATCTCTTTTTCTCTGAAGTTTATTAAAATTGTGATGGATTGCATGTTACTGCTTTTCTCAGTCTGCAGTAGGTTTCAGACTGCTTTTGTAAAATCGGGGAAAACTTGATGCAAATGTCTTCAGCCAGCCATATGATCATGGAAGTGTTGGCTTCACAGGTGAGGCATCTGTTTGACATGCAAATGATGTCAGTTTGCATTTATGAATAACCAGGAACTCATTCTGGGACAGTTCAGAATCCCTCAAGCGTTTGTCACCTTTGGACTAACATGCATACTCGTCCTTCTAATGGAAAGTACTGTTCAAGCCCTTCTTGAAGCTGAACCCTTCCAGTGGTTTGTTGCAAACTGCTGTGAACACATTTCTTGTGTTTCTTATCTTAGGTCTGCTTTCCTTTTGCCGGTGACCTTCTGTCACCATTTGTTTCTTGCAGCATTTGTCATGGCCATTTCTTTTTAGCATGGACTCTCTGCTTGAGTGACAGGACTCTTTCAGCTTATGGTCCTTTCCTTGCCATGCTTTTCAGGGACAATCTGAATTTGTGAGATTAATGGCACATCGCAAAGTCTGTTGTGCTGGTTTTGTTTCTTTTCTTTTCTTGGGTTTTTTTTGGTTGGTTGGTTGGTTGGTTTTTTTGTGTTAAATAAGTTCCTGGAAAAAAAATCTGTAACCATCCGTTCCCTTTTTTGCTTGCTGCTTATTGGGGAAGTATTTACGTAAGATATTTTTCTGAGTTTTTGGAAGCTGGATACTAAATGCTTACTATTGTGTGATTGCTATATTAGTAAGCATAATGAATTAAAAAAGAAAACTCTATTTTATGGGATACGATGATTACTCCAGCATAAACTTTGCTTAAGTGCTTAAGCTCCTCATGATCACGGTATTAGCAGTATTCCTCTTCTTTATCTCCACATTCAGCATTCCTTTTATTTCTTTTATTTAGAGCAAGCCTGTTAGAATTGCTTTAGATTATAATGATTTTAATAATAGGAGATTATTTTAAGTGTTTTAGCAGAGGTCTTGATGTATACGTAACGGGAACAACCTAAAGCCAGCTTGAATAATGCTATGATAATCTATTGAACATAATTGTAGAAGTGGATAATTGCTGGTCTAAACTTTTTTACAGGCATAACTAAATTCTTTAGTTAGATTGTATTCAAACTGATTATGTATACATTTAATAAAAGCTCCATGTTTTCACTCTCGTATTTTAAATGCAGTGAGTCTCAAATAGATAATGAAAACTTGATGAGTAATACAGTGCGCTACAGAATATCCAAAGCGATCTTGCCTTTCTTGAATGTGGCATTGAAAGAAAAACAAAGGTAATAAACCCTGGTTTGTTTTTTTTTTTTTTTTTCCCCTGGAATGTCACAGACTTATACCTCAGGTCTTGGTGAATTCTAGAAACTGGGGATTGCAAGCAAATGTTCATTGAGGAAGAGAAAGCCACTGGGAGGAGAAAGTGTTTAATATTTTATCAAAGATGGGTTTACATAAAAGAACAAATGCTCTCTGATGCTTTTCTCCATTGTCTCAGTGAAACGCAAGTTTGAGTACAAAGTGTTACAGATAAAATCTCCAAAAGTTAATACTGTTCACACATCTTATAATATGCAATCTCATTGGAAAAGGAATTAAGAAAGATAAGTTGCAAACACGCTTCTGTGAGCAAACCCCAGATGTGCTTTCTTGGATTTCGACTGCACGTATCAGAGACTGGAACATAGGTTTGCAAAAGAAGTATTCACAATATCCATTGTAAATTAATACTTTTGGAAAAATGCACGCATGGTCAGTATTCATTGGAACTGTCTATTTGCATTTTCCCTGTTAGCAGGAAAACCACCTGTTGGAACTGTGAACTCCCAGGAATGACAGTACGATTAGATCAAAAATTCAGGTTGCCCAGCAAAAGTCAGTTGAGGAATACTGTAGTTGGACAGAGTTGACACTTCATTACCCAAGTGAGTTTTGTTTTCTGGTATTACCCTTCCCACAGTGTTACACAGCAACTGTTTTCCCTTTGGGAATGACTGTTCCACAAAGCACATTCCTTAATGAATTTTCTGTGCCAATCTTGAGACTTTCACTTCTAGTTGGATTTAAGCTCTCGATATTCTTCCTTTTCCATGCGCAGGGAGGAGCAGGTGCGGAAAGGCTTTCCCCTTCCCCCAGCCAGAGCTGCTATGAGAACTTGCTCCGTTTAAGGCTGACTGAGCTGATGCTTGTTTTGGGGGAAGGGTTACGAGTTGCTGAGTTTTTTAGATGCTGTGCTTTTCCACGATGTTGAACACGATCAGAAAGTTAACTTTTCACTGGCAGGCATCAGTGGAATAGTGCCTGATTCGTTTTGCTGGAGGCAGCAATGCCTTTTTAGCAAATCACTCGTGGTGCTGGAAGTGGTCTCTAGCCCTACAAAGATCTATGGGGTTTTGGATGTTCAGTCTACAGCACTGCTTAGCAGGCAGAAATTGGGTCCCCAACGCTGCCTTGGTACGGCCTTGCGCCTTGGGGAGGAAGGAAGACCTAGCTTTGGGAATTAAAGACGCACTGTTCTTCCTTTGGATTTGCAATCCTTGCCGTAGAAGTGTTAACTGTAGGGTTTCGCAAAATATCCCATAGAGGTTTTTTTTCTGGATATTTACTTTTGAGGCATCTCTCACCAAATACACTAGTATTTCTGTTCCCTTACTTGCCGAGTTGAATGTATTGTCGCAGCACCTGCTTTAGCATAGAGCCCATGGTGCTACACAAGCTTTTACAGTTCAGAATTTGAAATAATAAACTTTTATCTCTTCTAAGATAAAGAGGTTTAGCAAAACTTTAAAGGAGATCTCTTCTGCTACAAAGGCTCGATATTATTTTCAATTGTCATGAAGCTGTGGTGAACTATCCAAACAGCGTATGCGTGGCTGCTTGGCAGTGTTGCTAGTAACATCATCCTATGGCTGAGGCACTCAACCCTCAGTCAAAGTGGGGAGTGAGCAGGAAAGTTAGAAACGGTGATTTGTATCGCTGGACAGCAGTATCTGTTCCCATTTGCGCATAGGACTTCTTTCCCCTTTTTTGTAAAATTGGCAGGGTTAAGGGGAAGGGAAGGAGGCAGAGCTTAAGGCGGGGGGGGAAGCACCCAATGTGATCATTCAGTTAATAGTTTAAAAAAAAAAAAAATTATCTATCATTTTCTGCCTTGCTGAATTCGGCAAGTTGTTGTTGCTGTGTGGTAACGGTTGGTTTGGGGGAGTTTCTGTTTTTTCGTTCGTTCTTCAGTGACAGTTCCGTAGATCAGAAATGAAATGGGAATTATCTCCCTGAACTTGTCTGTCACATTTAATCTGCTGTTTCTTCCTGGCTATCTTTGCCTCTTATCTCTTTGCTCCCAGTCACACTTCTCTTCTCCACTAACAATTTATTTTTGATAAAATGTTTTAAGCAGGTGAATGCTTTTCAACAGAATGAGGACAGTAGCAGGAAAAAGAAAATGCTTGTGAGGAAAGACAAATTTATGGTGTGGGGTTTTTTTCCTGTTTTTCTTAGATTTGTAGAATTAAAATAACTGATACAATACATTGCAGTAAACTCACATTGCATGACTAAAAAGTAAACATAGACAACTTAAGAAAACATTTCTAGCTTTATTTCTCTTTTAAAGATACTTAGGAGTGTAATTAATTTCAATATTTGGTTAAAAACTAGTTCAAATAGGATAAAAATTATCCAGATGCTTCTTATAAGACATAGTAAGTTTTATCAAATGATTTTTAAAGTTTATTTTGGGCCTGTTTATTACACTTAAAGTGTAGCCTTTTCTTTCCCCCTACCTTTCTTTATTTTTAGCACTGATGTGAAAAGTGCTAACCCTAGGTCAGAGGCTGGTTTTGCAGTGTCCCTTAAGCAGCCAAAGCCAATCTGTTCTGAGGAGACTTTCCTAAGATACTTAATCTGGTTAATGGACAAACTACGCCTGGGACGTTCCGCAGTGTGAGCCGTACTGCTGAACGTGACAGTATCCTGACAGTGAAACTGCTCATAGGTTTGACGCGCAATGATAGTTTACAAGAAACACTCCAGGCCGTGCATCGTATTACGCTTTAATCTTTTAAGTAAAAAACCTGAGGAAAAGCAGTCTAAGATACTGACAGATGAGGCCAGTCTGTTCTTTCAGTTCTGGGGCTTGTATGTTGTAGCACATACTTGTTTTGCGGTCATCTCCTACAGTGTGGACTGGGGATGCCAAATCAGCACATCCATGTTTTTTCTGGATGTCCAGAGTCTGACATACGCTGAAAGGCATCGTGTGTAATCAGTCAATTCAGTGAGGGCATTATTTCCTTCTTTATTTGTACAAATAGTCCCGAGTCACGGACAGAATTGTGTAGTGAGAATGGAAAAAAGAGTATGAAGACAAAAATGAGTTTAATTCTGAACTTCCGTTAGTTAATCTTTAATCTTAATATTTGGGGAAGGAAAAACAAATTCATACATTTTGTGTTGGTTTGTAAAATTTAAACAGGTGAGAAACCTGTGTTTAAGAAAAATCTGAACCCAATTAAAAGGAATTCACTCCAGATTGTGTTTTGGTTCTGGTGAATGCAGATCTCTGGTGTGCTAGGGGCACAAGCTGACATACCGAAGGTGTGCATTAGCTGGTACTGCCATATGGCCTGTCATCTCTTACTGGTTAATTTAACCATCTGTCGTGCCTTAACAATTTGTATTCACTTTTAGTACTTGGGTTAGATATGTTTTCTTCTCTTTGGTACCGTACTCTTCATCACACAGTGCTGGTATATTCCTATTATCTGAGTTTTATTAGTTTTATTTATAGTAACATTTGTTGTAGATCGTACTGTTCTTTTCCAATGTTGTGAGTAGAAGATGCATGTATTCAGACAAGCATTTTGGAGATGTTTCTGCATAAATTTCTGGCAAAACAAGGTCAATATCAAAACTAGCTATGAATGCTTGGCTTCGTTCTCCTTCTCCCCCCAGTTCACTTCTAATTCTGCAGTTGGGTTCACATCAACTTCTTTACTACGTAACGTAAACCAGGTTATTGTCTGTAAAATAGGTTTCATTACGTATGAGTTCGGAGTAAAAATCCTACTATTCATATCTTCTTTCTCACATGTTGTTTTTTCAGAATTACAGTGTAGTTATGACCTCATGTACTGTATATATATATATTTTTTTTTTTTATAAGGACAGTAGCATTTTAGGACAAGTACCTAAGAGAAACTCATGTCAAAAAGGGTTTTCAGCCCTGATGTGCCATCTAAATCAAAAAGTTCTTTCATTCCTCTGAAAAGCATGCAGTGCACCTAAGCTACAAAATTACTGTGATTCTCTTTTAGTTTCCATGCCTACTGTCTCTTATCTCACTCATGGGCTTATTACAATTTTACCATCATGTGGGTTTGGTTTTTGGGTTTTTTTTTTGTTTTGTTATTTGTTTGTTTGGTTTTTTTTTTAAACTTGTAATCTAAGAAAAGCTCAGTGCAAATTACGTAATGTTGTCATTATATTTGAAAGTAAAAATCTGTACAGCCAGTTGTGGATGGTCAGTCCTCTTCATTAGAAAATCAGGTCTCCCGAGTGCAATGTGTCATAGTGTGTTCAGAGTCTGAGTTTGATGCTTAGAGCCTCAAGTAGCCAGAGGCACACTGTGTGTTGAAATGTGTGGGGTTGCAACCAAGTTAGATGGTGTAAACACATTACTGGTAAGTGGTAATATAAGGGTCATTGAGCTTCATCCTCAGCTCATATCTCATTAACGATGTTCCCGTATCATAGACGTAAGGAAACTGCTTAACGGGACTCTTGAAGAATATGTTTTGTGATGGAGAATTTCTAAATCAGGGCTGAATGGTTTATCTGGTCAAATCTGGATGCTTTTCTTCATGTGGAGATGATCACTTGCATATTTCATGTTTCCAGTGAGCTCTTAAATCCCAGAGAGGAGGGCAATACCGTATGCTCTTGCTATTAGAGATGTTTAGAGAGAATCGTGAATCTGTAGGGCTCCTTCTTAGGGCTGCAGCAAGCCAGGATGACGGGTTGTAGAGGCTTTCACAAGGGGCACAAATAGAAACTCTTCGGGCTTTATTAAAGCCTATGCAAATGCCTGCGTATCCATTCATTTGAATAGTTTTAATGTCTTTAGTTTCTTGAAATGAAAAATGCTGCCAATATGGTGGTTTACTTTATTGACCTAAACTGTCAGATTAGCAATGTCATTCAAATGTGTCTGTTGTATTTATTTCCATGACATCCCACACAAGCTCTGAAAAGCAATTAGGGATTATTTTGTGTATTTCTGTCACATTATACTTGTCTGATTACAGTGGCTTTCTTCCTGTGGAAAGTGAGACTTTGTCAAAAAAGAACACTTTCCTAGGAAAAAACCATTTCCCTATACTACTGAGGAATACATCTGAATAATTTGGAAACCTTCACCTAGTAAGCGGTTTTTTTAAGTGTAAAGGGTGGAGGTGATCTCTTTGGTCCAATTAGGTAGGACTGGACTCTTCCTGGGTTCTTTCTATTGCCCCTCTTGAATGCAGGAGGGGAGCAAAGGTTGTAGGAATGTGGTATCTTCATCTGGTAAAACTTTTGGCTAGTTCTAGGTTATTATCGTTGACCTAATCTGGTTAAACCTGGTTAGGGGCTCAGAAGATACCCCTGCTGGAGCCTGGCCACAGTCTACTTTTACAAGCTCCGTAGAGATGCAGAAGGGGCATTCCACTTTCTATCAGGTTTCAGTCTTGGAGACTTGAGAAGACAGAGAAGTCTCTCTTTTCTGTATGCTTTGTTCTTATAGTTAATCAGTTTCTGTTTAAAAAAATAAATGTACCCTATTTTGACACACACCCCCCCTTTTTTTTAACTTGTCTGCTTCACTTTTAATGCCTCTTGCAGCTATTTTAGAGCCCTTTAGTCTTCTCCATACGTTCTGCTTTGATGCATCTCCGGCATTGCAATCAAATAATTTCCCAGTCTCTTGTCCAACTAAAGATTGGACTTTTTTAGGAAGCAATTATCAAGTGGTTTCTTTAGGCCCTGAATAATGGTTTAGTTCTTAAAGGTTTGGGGTTTTTTGGGGGGTGTTTTTTGGGTTTTTGGTTTTTTGTTTGGGGGGGGGTGTGGTTGTTTTTTTTAATCTAGAAAGGAGGAAAAAAACCCACTCCTTCACAACCATGGTCATGATGCTAAATACATCATCTGTAATTAACGGCTTGCAGAACTGTAAATTTAATAACGAGTTGTCTTTGAACTTTTACGTAGACCTGTCTTTGAATGGGCTTGATTGCCTTACACTTCCCCAAAGGGAAAAATAGCATTGCTGTTAGGGACAGGTTGGCCAGGGAGGGGGGATGAGTCCATTTTCAGAACATGTAGGAGAGTTGTGTGTAGCCTTGATGCACATCCCTGCTTTGGTTTCAAGCAACCCAGAGCAGTGCAGTGTTATTAGTGGGGTGAAGGGATGGCGGCTGGTTGAGAACAGAGTTTGGACAACTGCAGTTTGGGGTGAGCCATGCGTTCGTGATGCCTCCAGGTTTAGGGAAGCCACTTCTGAGGGCGATGAGCCTCCTTGAATGCGAGAATGCTAACGGGCCTTGGTAATCCGATGTTTTATTGCTTCCTGGTAGTATATTGATTGCTGCTTTTCCATTCTGACCTTGTTGCTTTTCCAACCTCTGTGAGCTTTAGACTGCATTAATGCAAGTTTGTTTTTTGTTTGTTTTTTTTTTTTTTTTAAATAGATGATACAGATCAGCTTGCAGCTTCAGATAGTAAAGGATGTAGCTGTTTGCTGCAGATGCAGGCAGGAGGCGTGTTATACCTCTCCCTTTCTCAGTGGCATCAATTCTTTGAGTTCATGGTCTTTGTTTTGATCGATTACCTTAACCATCTTTCCAGTGTCTTCCAAAGTAGCAGCAGAATATGTGCAGGGGCTGAGTGTTTAGGTAAGGTAGGATGCAGTTGTCTGAAATCCATCACACTTTCCCCTTTTTCTTTTTTTTTTCTTTAATGATATAAAAATCTACAAGTCTTTTGTTGACTTCAGCTGTAATTGTGTGTTAGTTTTTTCTGAAAGTTGTCTGTGTGAGTCTTACTGGATTTGATACAGCACTGACAACAAAGATAACTGTTGGTATAACAGCTATTGGGTAGTTGATTTTAATATTTAAATAAACATGCAATTAAAACCTGTTGCTCCTAAGTTGAAACTTGAGTAAATTCATACATGTAAGAATTTTGAGTGATGGAAAAGAGATTTTTATTGAAAACAGAACTTGCTGTTCCAGTTTTCAAAATACCAACTTAATAGAAACGCTAAAAATGATGGTGGTGTTCCATCTTTTTATGAATTTTCTGGTTTGCGGTTTTTTTTTAACTAGAGTCAAGAACTTTAAAGGGTGCTATTATTTTGTGTTTAAATATTGATATCTGATAATTTGGAAATAGTGTAGTAAAATTGCATATTGAGGTCTGTAGAAAAGTATCAGTTTTGCTTGAAACTAAAGGTGTTTAAGAAACGTGCTTTAAAAAGTACATTCATGTTCTCATGGCCTTAATTTCTAAGATTTGAGAGTGTTTATGTTTTTAAAATGAAAATAGTTTAATTACGTGTTGAAATCTTTGTTTCCTTGAAATGTTAGAGGAATAGTGGCAGTTACTCCTTGGTAGAGTTTTAACTCTCGAACCTTTTTTGGGGGTGTTTACCCATAATCTTGTTATTCAGATGGCTTCAAGTTATTTCTAGATTGCCACTTAGCTGTTTTCGGGCAAGTTATGTTGGTTTTCTTTCATTGTTTGTCACATCTGCATTGTCTTGCTTGCTTGAACTGTAATGAGTTTTGGTCAAGAAGTTTCTCTGGTTATATTTATGTTCACTGTTTAGTACAGTAGTGTTACAGTCTTAATTACATGTGCAGTATGCAAATAAACCTCTGTTTAATATTAGCATAATAAACTAACACTAAACTTCTGTTTAGTGGTAGACTAGTATTAGCACTTGCAGATTCAGAACTATCAGTAGAGTATGAAGGAGGTTGAATTAAGCCCACCTCACCAGAAGACTAGCATAACTGTTTGAGAACATGTTCAGATGTGGGTTATGCTGCCACTAAATTCAATGGGAAAAATCTTTTGGTTCACTGGAAGCAGGATTAAGAAGAAAATCTATTGTTCCAAAGAGCATTGTTAATTTGTAAATAGACAAAAGAATTGTAGTACTTATAGAATGGGGTGTAAGTGTTTATTCTGTAGCAAGTCTGATTTGTTGATGCACTGTTAAACCTCTGAAATGCTGCCCTCAATTTTTCTATATTTTTTTTTTTTTTCTCTGAATACAGGACCAAGTAAACAGTGAAATTTGGACATAATCATAACAGGCTGTATTTTAGGCCACTGGAGGATACTAGACTTTGGTGGAGCCATTCAGCTGTTCTGAGAATCAGTCTCAAAGATGCAGGGTTAAAGAGCGTTTTGAAAATGCAGGCCATGAAGAATTTAGTTCTGTAACAGTAATATCAACTTCCTGGATAATTGCAGTAGTTAAAGATAAAATATGTCTTTGGGATTCTTGGCAGACTTTATAGTAAGGGGAACAACAGAATTACTTTCAGTGGTGTGCTAATGGCAAGTCAGTCTGAAAAATGTTTGAAGGGAAAAATATGTAAATAGGGTATTCCACTGAAAACATGCACGTACGCTGAAAAATTCAGAAGAAAACACGTATATGGCACAAGCTGATTAGAAAAAATGGAATAAATTGTTCTTTTCCTCCAGACAATTTGTATTAAACTTTAAGTAATGTGTCTGTGTATCTTTCTCATTTCTATCCCATGTTGCTATCGCACATTACTTATATCTGTGCTTTGCATTTTAAAAATGTTTAGTGTTTGTTTAAGCAACAAAACCACTGCCGACACAAGGAATGTGGTAGAGCTTTTCGGCAGGAATGGCTACTCTGATGGTCTGAGCAGTACAAGCTAAGCTAGCAGAACGTCGGCCACATCCAGGATTTTAACCTCAGAGGAATATCAGCAAGAGGTGTAATAGTCGTATCTTTGATTGCTTTTCTAAACATTTAAATAGCATGTTACCACTTTGTGGTATAGACCTAACCTTTGTCAAGTGTTGCTTGCGTACTTGCTTGATTCTTGCCTTCAAAATGTGTAATGTTTGTATGGCTTCCCCATGGCTCTCCTTGGGAATCTTGCTAATGGACCACAGAACTGAAGTACCTAAGTGGCAAAGGGATTCAAGTGACAAAAGTAATCCCAGCTGGAAATATACAAGTCTCTGTTTTAAACATCATGACAGAAAATAATATTTTTAATAGTACATGTTTTAACACAATCCCAGTTGATCTTGTTATTTACAAAAACAAAACAAAAAGAGCTGTATCCTTAAAATAGTTTTTCTAGGAGGCGTGTTTAATTTAGTTATCCCCAGTGGATATTTAAGTTGTAGAAAGTCGTAGCAATATGATTTTTTTTAAACTGTTGAGGGCAAAATGTTGCTAAGGCATGACCATTCTATTGTACTTTAGTGAAGCAGCAAAAAGATCAGCCTTCGTATAACTACGTCTATTCATCAGCTTTAGCTTGTTTCATTTGTAGATCTTAAGATATGGGCGTAACATGTGAAACTAGTTCTGACTGCTGCTCTTTTCTTCTCCCCCATTCCTGGTTCTCCTCTGGACCCCTTTGGTCTAGGGAATTCCTGGATCACACAGCTGCCTTTTTTTTTTTTTTTTTTTTTGAGAGGGGTTGGGTTTTTTGGTCTCTGTTTGAGAAGAGATGATATAATGATATTTATGTCTCCAAAATACGTAGTTTCCTTGGAAGAAATGAGGTCTTGGAGTACATGCAGGCAGCTGGATGATGCAACTAAAGTAATTAACTGAAGCTGTTGCTGCCCTTGCATGCTGTTTCTATTTGTATGTTGAAAACATTGATTTCTTTGTTTTATTTGGGTTTTTTTGTGTGTGTTTAAATGCTACTTTCAAGTAAGCTTTTAATCAAGTTAGATCCTGTATTTGTCACTTTTTTCCTCTCTCTTAAATGTCTCTTATAAATCTATTTGCAGCTGGGTCTCGGGCATCTTACAGCAGCCAGCACAGCCACCTTGGCTCCGAGTTAAGGGCACTGCAGTCTCCAGAACACCATATAGATCCTATTTACGAAGACAGAGTTTATCAGAAGCCCCCTATGAGGAGTCTCAGCCAGAGTCAGGGGGACCCTCTGCAACCAGCACACACAGGCACATATCGCACTAGTACAGGTAGGTGGATGTAACTTGCATGATTGTCTTTTTATGAGATATACTTCATTCTGCAGTACTAATTCTTCTTCTCTTTCTGATGTGCTAAAAAAAAAATGCTAAAAAAAAAAAAAATGTATTATGTGCATGCCAGTCAAACAAAATGCCTTGTGCAGATGGCAGCTATCAATGGAACCCCAAAGGCACGCACAAAACAGAAATACTTCGTGTTGTGCTATATGTACAGCAGGTTAAGCTAATTTGGGAAGGGAGCTTACTCAGGAGAGAGAGAATATTTTTATTAATCTTATGTATTGTCTTTAAGAAAAATCTGTTGTCTCTGAAGAAATTCCTAGGTTTTTTTTGCTTGCAAAAGGTATTTTGTGTGTTGCAAAGGGACTGCAAAGTTCCTTCCATATGAAGGTAAAGGATTGTTCACTTGCTTTTGAAGTGAATCATACGTAAATGTTCTTCCTCTCTCCTACAGAGGTACACTTAGGTATAGGTACACAGACATAAAATTGAACTATGGCATAGAGAAAAGCTGTTAGCATCACTGGTTCATCCATAAATAATAATGATTGTCCATGAAATGCATTGGAGCACGAGTCCTACTTGCAGAATGTCCTCTCAACCAAACGAAGTACAGCTGTATGTTGGAACCCACAAATAGATCACAAATCAACAGGGATATTTATGGTATTTAATGCACAAAATAATTAGAGTACATAAATGCTACAGCCAAAATAGCCTAAAGCAGATGTACAAAGAACTTGCCTTAGGAATTGTAAGTATTACTGGTGTTTTATCTTTGCTGTGTTGATCAAAGAGGGAAGATTATGTCCATTCTCAGAAAAAGTTAAGTGTACTTTTTGGAGCAAGATACTTTGCTTTCTTTTAAAACTTTTTTTTTTAAAGTTTTAAAACCATTTCTCCAAGGGTAAAGCTGGCAGTTCTTGCATGTCCAAAAATTTCTATTGCTTTATGCAAGTTTTGGGTGTTCAGAGTACAGGAGAAGATCCTTAAAAAGTTTTTTCCACAGAATTTTCTAGTTAAGTACCTGTAACAGCTTTATACTTTTTGAAGAACACCATTACAACATTTCCTTCCTGTTAAAGAATCTACCATAGTATATGTTTTGTGTAGAGTCATACATGTATGTGAGAAAAGATTACTATTCTTTGCATGAAGGGGACAACACCTCTGCCTGAGTCACTGAGCAGCGGAGGCAGTGAGTGATTGAAACAACTTATTATATTGAACCTTAAGCCTCATGTTCCACATGTGGCTGCCACATATTTATTATATGATGCTCTCTTTCCCAGTCACACCCTGAAGAGGGTTTCTTGTTTTGCTTGCAAAATATCCCTTGGTTCTCTGTGCTGAAGTAGCAGGCTGTCTTGTGGCTGTAATCTTCACAACACCTCCGTAAGGAAGGAAACCCTGTCAACATTGATCACAATTATAGTGAATGAAACGGGGATGCAGGATGTTAGTGGGTAATACCTGAAGATGGGTTTTCAGAAGGGAAGAGGGAAAGCTAAAAAAAAAAAAATGCTAATTTCGGTAGCAAAAGTGGGCCCTGTGAAGGTAAATTTTGTTTTGCTGTTTGGGGTATGGATTTGAACATTGCTCCAGGCTCGTTCTGAAGAAGGACGCCATCAGTCCAGCTTTGTGCTGGGTTGATCCTTGCTTTCCCCCCTCCACCCCTATCATCAGGGTCAGGGGAAATAAAAGCAGGTGGAGGCGTGCTAGGCCAATTATTCTGTTGCTCCGTCAATAGCTGTTAGCTGCGGATGCTGCCAGCCTTCCACGCAACCAGGCTGAAGAGCTGTCAGCGCTCAGAGGGAATTTTGGGCTGGATCGGATCAGCTCTTAGACTCCTCCTGCCTCTACCACAAATTCCTTTAGGAACATATGCCTTCTGATGGAGACCATACAATTTTTCTCAAATTAGCAGAAAGGAGGGGAGGGAGTTCAACTGAAGTATAACTTCTTATTTCTTCATTGGGTTGTCTTAAGTGTTTTTTATTGTAGGACTGAATAGCTGTTTGTCTTGACTATTTGGTATAAGATATGAGGGATGTAGATTGCTGCGTATGCCTTGAAGATATGTGCCAAGGGTTCATGGCCTGTATCTTCTGTGTGAGTGAATCACACTGGGGTGGTGGCGGTGGTGGTGAGGGGGTGGGGAGCTTTAAGACTTCAGTGTGCTCCTTTATAGACCATAGTTCATACTCTTTTGTCTGTTACAACAGTACCTTTAATCATGAAGATGGTGCGTGCTTTTCCACATCTGATGGAAAAAAAAGGGAAGGCAAACTTGGTCTAAGGACTTTGTCGAAAGCCTGGATTTTTTTTTCCTTTGCAGCTAACATTGCCCGTTAGAAGCCAAAATTATGCTAGTTATACATTCAAACCATTTACTTTTGTGGTTTGTTTTTTGTTTGTTTGTTTTTTAAAAAAAAGAGAACATTCTTCCTGAATTTGAAAATTTCACTTCATTTGGAAGATTAAGTGACTCACAGAATAGAAACTTTTTTTTTTTTTTTTGTAATGTAGACATCACCTCTTTCTCTTTTGTGAGCTCTTAAATACTTATTACATTCAGGAATGTTTACACAACTGAGGATAAAGCCCACTCAGAGTTTTTCATCCTCTAGGTGAATCAGCATTCAGTGAGCAGAACTCAATAAGCTAAAATCTCTCTGCGAGGTAAACTAAATTGTTTGTTTTATTTACTCACTGGTTTTGGGTGATTTTTTTTTTTTAGCTTTTGTATTTTCCTTGTATTTCACTTGTGAATGAAATGCATGACGATAGTTCTGCACTAAGGGCTACATATTGCAGAAGATACAAAATAGTAGGAGCTTACTGAACATCTCCCTTACTAGCATAACTTCAGATAGGGGCAAGATGAATTCTTCATCAGTTTGTGGTTTAAATTATGACTGGGTGTGTTACTGTCATGCTGTCTAAGCTAAAAATAATCTTTCAAATTTGACAGCAGTAGCTGCATAGGCTTTTTTGGTTGGTAGCTTTTACTTAACAAGTAACAAGACCTTTTGGTCTTCAAAGGGTAATGCCTTCTCTCATATAAAAAGTACCAGCCCAAACTTTTGCACTGAAAGTAGCAATAAACATGAAATTCTACTTTTTGAAATGAGAATCCACAAAAGATGTGCTTGCAGGGAGTACTCGGATGTAATATAAATAATGAATCAATTTACTTACTGAATAGCAACTTATAATTTGTATTTGTAACCTAACTAAATAACACTAATAAATTTTGTCCAGGCAGGTGTTTTACTTATTTTCCTTATAAACCTAAAGGCCTTGAATTATTAATTTAAATCCTAAGTTAATAATAGTAGAGATATGCTTATTTGATGGGATGTTTACATGAACACTGCTGGAATCTGAAGAGGGCTGTTACTTAAGAGGGGGGAAGGATTGCCTTTCAGCCAGAGTGGGACACAGAATCAGCAATCGTTTGCTTATTTGCAGAATTAGAAATTTTGACTAGGGACTTAGTCCTTGATTATTGGCATTGAATTCACGTTAAACATGAAACAAGTCCAAGCGGTCAAAATCTCTGTTTTGCAAGCCTGGGATTTCCATAGCTGCCTTGAGGAGAAAGCAGCCTCGCTTCTCAGGCTCTGGGCTGTCGGTGCCGACCTGCAGCAGAGGAGCACAGCTTCGGCAGCGGTGGGTCTGTGGGACCAGTTGCCGTCACCCTCTGGAGGCTGGCAGTCCTGTCTGGAAGCTTGTAACGACACTTGCTTTCGTTGTGGTCCCTCAGTGAAAGAGATGAGCCCTCTTCTGTAAAAAAGATGTGATTTCCGGATAAAGTTATTGAAAGAGTGCTGTCCCCAGCGGCCTGGGAGGGAGGAGTGGTAAATAGGAGGTCTCAGCTTATTCTGAACTCTCTACAAACTGCTGGGGCTTTATCAGATTAAATAAGTGCTGCCGCTTAAAAGCACTGGTGGTGCTGATGAGCTGTGGACATTTAGACCTCGAAACCTCCAAAGTGCTCACGCTTTAAGAGCACTCCCTGCTTTCAGGGGCTGCGGGCAAGTATCTCTGTGCCCAGCCTCACGCAAGCGGCAAGGATGAACCAGCAAATACACCGGAGGAGTGAACCTGTCCACCTCAGCTCTGTGAAGGACGTACTCGTCTTAACTGGCACCAGGGAAACCGTGAGGGCTTTGAAGAAAGCCTAAGGGAAGGCCAGCAGCTTTGTATTGGTTACGCAGCCAGCTGGCGTTAGTTTTGAGTGCTGGGGGCATGGAGCTGAAGTGCCTCCTGGATGAAGACAGGGCACACAAAACTGTGAGGACTCTTCTGTCCTTCCCAGGGAGGGGGGGAAAGGGTTAGGAAAAGGAAGAGTAGGGTCTGTGGTTGATGTAGCTGAAATTAGAGGACCCTAAAATGAAAGGTTTATTGAAAGGAGGTTGAATACCGAAAGGGTAAGCAGTCAAAGTTTGCATTGCCTCTGAAGAGTGGCTTAGCGTGGGACTTGAAGGCTTTACCAAGCATGCTCTTGCAATGGGTTATCCATTAGCGTGTGTGGGGCCGGGGCACTCCTGAAGCACTTCTCGTGCTACCTCCAAAGCTGCCCAATGTCCCTGCCTGTGCAGGCTGTTGCCCGGCTGCCCTCCAGCTTCTCTAATGGCCTCCTCTCCTTCAGGCCAGGTCTCCGCGAGGTTCCCCCAGTGCACCGCTGCCTCTGAAGCCGTCTGTTACTGAAAGCTGTGCTGCCGCAGGCTGCACCGCCTCCTGGGTGCCGTGGTACAGGGTGCTGATCAAAGAGAAGAGGCCTGGGAAATTTGCGATGGCAGGTGCAAACTAGAAACGCGGCTCTTGGCGAACTGGGTTTCTGTGCAGAGGGAGAGCGCTGTCAGGAGAGCTGTGGAGAGTCAAGGGGGCTCGTTTTCCCAGGGAAGTTCTCTGTTGCTCCTGGCTGTGGTTTCTGTTCAAGCGCTTGCCAGCAGCAGGGAAAAACTCTCTATTTCATTGTCCTGTGATGCGGCTCAGGAAAAACTGCTGAAGGTGAGAATTACTGTTGTGTTCCTGGACAGATGCTGTCCTCCTCTTTCCGCCTTCCTTCCCACTCCTGCCTGGTTCTTTATTTGCTGAAGGAAAGGAGTCTGCACCGAGGGATGCCTTATGTCAAGCACTGCTCCTGGTTATTTGTAATGTTGTCGTTCTCCTGTAAAAGCGTGTCTTGCGTTGGTGGGGTAGGGGGAGCGTTTGCTCCCAGAGTCCAGTCTTTTTTCACGGGTTAGATGTGCTGCTGGAGGGACGGGAAGAGGACCCAGGCAGCCGTGCCGGTGTCTGCTGCTTTGCCCCTGCTACACTTGGCCCGGGCCTTTGCTGCCCTGGAGGTTAAGCAGTGTCTGACGGGAAAATTTACAGGGAAAATTGGTGTTTCTTCTCACTGAGCTGGTGGCTTTCTCACAACATGGCTGGGCTGTTTCTCTCTCTTCTGCCTCCTTGTTCTGTCTTATGAGGTGCCTGTGGTGAGGGTCGGGTCTCTAGTCAGGATCTAAAGGAGAGGCAGGAGGGGGAGAAGCAAACCCCCTTTTTCTGCCACCCCAGACAGGAACAGCCAATACAAAATTGATTGCACTGTTGGTTTGTTTGTGTTTGTGTTTTTGCAGGGAGGGGAGGTTGCTAGTTTTGTTGCTTGTGGGTGCTCAAATGGCTCTGACCTTCTCCTCCTCTCCTCGTTTGCATTGCACAAGTGAAGCAGGGCAGTCCCAGCTCTTCAGTGTCTGATTGCCTCCCGTTCTCAGTGCCAGGTTCACGTGCCGTTTGCCCCCATTCCCTGGAGGCTCCCTCCCTGTAGGAAAGGCTGCCGCACGCCCAACCCGTTTGAACTTCCGCCCCATTGACCTGGTAGGCAGAAATCTGACGTTGTGGAGTTGCTGCTGGGAAGCTGCACCAGCCACCAGCTCCTTGCCTCTGCCCTGCCTTCCCTCTGCTGCCGGCATGGTGGGGCAGAGACCTTGCCTTGCTCCGGGAGGGAGTGCTGCTCTGCTGCCAGGCAGCTCTGCCTTGCCAGCAAGGGAGCCAGTGGTCTGTGGGAACAGTACCTGCTGAGTAGGTGCAAGTCAATTTTTGGTTTGTTTTTTGGTTGTGTGTTTGTGGGTGTTTTTTTTTTTGTTTGTTTGTTTTTTTTTTTTTTTTTTTTTTTTTTTTTTTTTTTGTTGCATGGACTGCTTAATACTGCTACCAAATACCCAAGTACTTTATTTGCTGCATGTTTTTTATGCTGGTCCAGCTTAGGCTTTCTTTGATTCTCAACATTTTGTCATGTCTCTTAGCTCCTTTGTCATCCCTTACAAAAAGAACATGAGGCTACAAACGATGCATGAAATGAGCCAAAGTACATCATCTTCACAAGACTGTAAATACTTGTCTTCATATGTAATAAAGTATTGGATATGTTTGTTATATTTAGAAGTTATTATTTCAAGGTGAAGTTTTTTTCATACTGGGAAGAAGCAATTTTCCAATATTTGAAAAATTGGCCATATGAAAAAAGTTAGACATCCGTATCCTATACAGTGATTTACTGTTCTTGCAAGAATAATTAAGTCTATTTTATTGCAGTTCTGTGGCATCACAAACTGATAGTGTTTTTCTGTGTCTGCTTTTACAACTAAACTGTTCATTAACCATTTTTAAGGTTTAAGGTTAACTTTAAACTTCTAACCTTTTAAGGTGTTTCTTTTTCAGTGGTTATGAAGTAGTTTGTAATAGTATCATAGATGGTTTGGGTTGGAAGGGACCTCCAAAGATCAGCTAGTCCAACCCCCCTGCAATGAGCAGGGACATCTACAACTAGATCAGGTTGCTCAGAGCCCCATCCAGCCTGGCCTTGAATGTTTCCAGGGATGGGGCATCTGCCACCTCGCTGGGTAACCCATTCCATTCCAGTGTTTCACCACCCTCATAATGAAAAATTTATTCCTTATATCTAGTCTGAACCTACCCTCTTTTAGTTTAAAACCATTACCCCTTGTCCTATCGCAACAGGCCCTGCTAAAAAGTCTGTCCCCATCTTTCTTATAAGCCCCCTTCAGGTACTGGAAGGCTGCTATAAGGTCACTCCGCAGCCTTCTCTTCTCCAGGCTGAACAACCCCAGCTCTTTCAGCCTTTCCTCATAGGAGAGGTGCTCCATCCCTCTGATCATTTTTGTGGCCTCCTCTGGACCCGCTCCAACAGGTCCATGTCCTTCCTGTGCTGAGGATCCCAGAGCTGGACGCAGTACTGCAGAGGGGGGGTCTCACCAGAGCAGAGTAGAGGGGCAGAATGACCTCCCTCGACCTGCTGGCCACGCTGCTTTGATGCAGCCCAGGATACGGTTGGCTTTCTGGGCCGCCAGCACGCATTTCCAGCTCATGTCCAGCTTTTCATCTACCAGCACCCCCAAGTCCTTCTCAGCAGGGCTGCTCTCAATCCCTTCATCCCCCAGCCTGTGTTGATACTGGGGGTTGCCCCAACCCAGGTGCAGGAGCCTGCACCTTGTATTCAGTATTCAGATGATATCTGAAACAAATATGAGAATGTTGGGGTTTTTTTTTAAACTTCGCTTTGAGAGAGATCTTTTTGATAGTCATTTACAATACCTTATAGCAAGCAGTCCCTTGGTAAGTTGTTCTCTTTAGCCATTTCAAATCACTGAAGTTGTCTATGACTTAAACATGCTGAAAAAGATTTAGAAAATTAACAGAGCATTCTTATGTTGAAATGAGACTATGTACAAATGACATTGTGGGACTCCAATTTCAATGTCATGATGAACCCCATATAGAGGGCTTGGTTCACAGCTTTCTATACCTCCAAGGCATGCAAACCTAACTTCAGCTCTGGGAATCAGACTCTGAGTTTGAGCCTTGCACATCACCAGTGGCAGGTTCCATAGGGCAGTTTATATGCCGGTTGAGCCAGAGTGCTCTCATCCTTTCTCAGGTTGTGTTAGTATTGCTTCTTGGCATGGAACTGGAATTTAGTTAACCAGATGTATCACTTGTAATTCCATAGCCTTCAGATTAATGAGTTAAAGGAATTCTAGAAATATTTTTCCTATATACATGCAATTAGGTGTTTTCAGATTCTTACGGTGAGCATCAATGAGTACATTGGTTTAGTTTTACTTCAGTTTTAGAGCAGCATCTAGCTATTAATGAAAAGCTACCTGTTACGTGCTAGTTCCTGTATTGCAAATGCTCCATTTGAAAGTAAAAAGGGAACCTTGGTTTCAAATATATTTTTATTTGCGTTTAAAGTTGTCACTTCAGGCCAAAAGGAGGAGCAACAGAAAAATGAGCTGTGACTTGCCCCATACTGCTTCTCAAATCTGTGTTTAGTTTTTGTTCAGTCCTAAAGTGCAATAGGTTATAAATACCAAACATTGCTTCTTTCTGCTTAGGTTGTGTTTTTTTTTTTTTTCTGGTTGGGGGACAGGTTTGTTTGTTTTATTTTTTGTTTTGTCACAAGCTGATGTGCTGTGCAGGGGCACACTGTGATGCCACAGCTGCAGATTAATTGAGGATCATGCTAGTAAATCACACAGCATGGAGTTCTGGCTATAGGATATAATGTTTTCAGGGAAATTAAAAAGAAAAATTATTCCTACCACTGCATCTCTATTAGTTTGGTAATGTTGTGATAATAGACCTGTATTCCTAACTGACATCCACTTGATAACATTGCTTTGGGAGAGAGAATTATATGAAACAAGCAGGGAACAAATCTTCAGTACAAAGTAAATTGAGCACAAAATACCTTAGTGATCTGCATAGTGAGTAACAAATCACCTCAAAGCAATGCAAAGTCATAATCCCATTTCATTTGACGGATCCGGGGTGTCTGGTGTAGCCTTATCTGTGTTATATCGTTGCATATATGTTTTTAGGTGATTCTTTTTCCAGGTACAGTGGCATCTTCTCTGAGAGAGAAGTTTGGGTGTGGTTGGTTGGTTTTTTGTTTGTTTTTTTTTTTTTTTTATTTCCTTCCTGTTAAAATTTTGGCAGGAGTATAATAAAAGACATTGCTTTCAACTTCAGTGGTATCCAGTAGTCGCTGTAAAGCTGTGGACAAGAGCAATGAGAGAGGGAGGGAAGTGACAGGAGGTGAAAACCATGCAGAACCACCTTTGTAATCTGTGAGCAATATCCCCCTTATAGTGGAGAAGCATTTCTCCAAGTAAAATAGTTGTAGCTTCGAAGTATTGAGCCCGTGGTTGGGTTCCATAGAGGAATTGTACCCATATGAAGACGGCCCGGATTTCGTCCTTGCTCAGAATAGAAACCTTTTAAAATGGTCAGCATCCACAGCCTTCTTCCTCTGTCCCATGAACAGGATACCTCCAGGGCTTGTGGTTTGTCCTACGTATTTCCTAATTCTTCTATTCTTCTTTTTTAATAGAAGGATGACTTAGAGCATGTCTGAATGGTTCTCAGATCTCTCAGATCTTCTCCCTAGTAACGAGTGATAGGACGAGAGGAAACAGCCTCAAGCTGCGCCAGGGGAGGTTTAGGTTAGACATTAGGAAAAACTTCTTCACTGAAAGGGTGGTCAAGCATTGGAACAGGCTGCCCAGGGAAGTGGTTGAGTCTCCATCCCTGGAGGTATTTAAAGAACAGATAGATGCGGTGCTCGAGGACATGGTATAGATGGACTTGGCAGTGCTAGGTTAATGGTTGGACTCGATGATCTTAAGGGTCTTTTCCAACCTTGACGATTCTATGATCTCCCTTGACTTTTGCTACCTCTTGAGGGAGAAGTGTGATTATAAAATCTTGGTCAGGGAAGTGCATACCCGGTAAATCTCATCTGCCACTATTGAGAAAATAGTGTCTACTGTGTGTCAGAAACTGTCTGTGTATTTATCATCTGTTTACTGTACAGGTGTAGTCTCAGGTTAAAGCCTGGTCACATTAGACTTTAGTAATGCAGGACTATGTACATTCTCTTTTATTTACTTCAGTGTTGTGTAGAAATACAAGGTTGTCATTCATGAAATAAGAAGCAATTCAAACGCCTTTCATAAATCTCCTTCTTGTAAATCTTTGCTGAACAAAAACACAATGCCGTGCCTGAGGTAACTACCCAGTAATGTCTTCAAGACGACTAATGCTTTTGTTAGAGGATCAGTCTTTCTGCAGCATTATATTTAAATGCACTCTTTTAAAAATCACCAGCCTTTTTTTTTTTTTTAACTCAAGCTGTAATTTTTTTTTTATATATGATTGTCTATTTTCAGAGGCAGTCTCTTCCTCTATAATAATCTCAGCAGTTCACATGTAGGGTTGGAGTTTTTACAAGTACAGCAAGTACCCGAAGATGTTAGTTTTTACTATAATGGGTCCAGCAACTTTCAAACTATCATTTGCAGAAGTTAGATTAATGTTTAAGGTGTACATATCACATGGTCTGGCACTCGAATACAAATGTGGTCAACTTAATAGTAAAATAACTCTCTACTCCAAAGTGGAAACGATTAATTAAAATAGCTGAAGCTCAGTAAGGTGTTCTAAAAAATACCAGCTAGTAGCCATTTTATTACTTAGGATTATAGTGTACTAAATAGGGAGAAGGCAAAATCTGAAGGAGAAGACATCAACGTGCTTGATGGCTGCGGCATCGTGCAGTGCAGGCTGTTAATCTGTTATTGTCTCATAATATTTATACACTTTTTTTTTTAATAATTGTGACTTTTGTCCATGTGTTCTGTTTTATGTTGGCCAGCTGGACAGGAAACTTTGAAGAGAGGAATTTCAAGAGAAGAAGAATTTGGAGTGAAAACAGAAATTTAGTTGCAGTAGGCTAGTCTATGCGCAGTAGTATGGTCTGTGCGGTTATGTTGTGATCGGGTTTTATAATCGTTACGGTCATTATGTCCCATGCTCACAATGTGAAACCATGCAGTACCACAAAGAGCAGGAAAGTGATGTGTATGTCTTGTATAGTGCCATTGCTTGGAGTTGAATTTTATCTCAAGTGAGGAAACTGGCATGATGAATTTTAGTATCATGAATTCTGAAAGGGCAGATGCTTTTAAGGGCCTTGGCAGTTGTTGCTTTCTCTGTTTCAATGCTCATGTAACAAGTGAATTAAACTGCATCTTCTCCCCAAATTGAGGGATGCAACTCAGAGAGCCAAGAGACAATCTGAGAAAAGATCTTGGCATAACACCTTTAGCAGCCAAAGTTGGCATCCAATTATCACGTTATGTGGACACACCATTTTTTTTTTTTTTTGTGCAGAACAGCATCACTGAAACATGCTAGAAGCTGAGTCTGAAAGTTGCATATATTAGTGGAGATTAAAATCTGGCAAACTTAAAATTCAGTCAGTTCCTGGAGGTGGAAAGGAGTATTATATTTTTTTAATACTGAAAACTTGGAAAAACATGGCTTCTGCCCTGTTTGGTTGTGAAGAGGGAAGGAAGTCATTCCTGCCTTGAGTCAGAGAGTTGGGAATCTGAAATAATTGAAAATACGGAGTTGCTTGGGGAATCCTAATATCTGCATAAAACCTTGGTGTCCCCTCAGACTACACGGATTTCAAAATGATGCTTTAGCTATATACGCTTTTGAGATACAGGCTGTATTACCATGGGGGACACCTTGTAACTCTGGCACCTGGTGGGCAAGGATGACTGGAGGGAAGGGTGTAGAATTTGAGAAGGTTGTGGGTGTGAGGATGTGAGGTTGGGCACAGCAGTGAAGCCGTGTAACAGACCTGGCTGTGGAAGAGGCTGCATTCCAGTTTTGACTTCAGATGTCACTCAAGTCACATCCAGCACAGCTGCAAATAAACTTTGATTGGAACTCATTCAGCTCGGGCACCGTATCTATTGAACTGACATACAAATTTTTAAGATACAAACTCTGTCACCATGGCTGCTTACTGAATTACTTGTCTACCTATTTCTTCATTAAAATTTGCTTTAGAGGTACAAAAATCCTTATATATTACTTTATTCATAAGGTATGTACTTGCTTCCATTGCTGTCCCTAATGGACTTAGGCGATTTCAGATTGATACCAGCTAATCACATACTTGAGCCCATAAATAAAATAATTACTAGTAAAGAAATGCTAAGTCTAAATTGGTGATTAAGAAAATTCTTCCATGTGCTGAGGGTTAGGCAATGGTAGTTATACGTCTTCCCTCAATGGAACTGTTCAATAAAAAGAAAAAAAGGTACATATTTCAAACAAAAAATAAGTATGAAAAGGAAACTAAGACACAGGCAATGGGAGAATGTACAAACTGAAGTGGAACAATATAGACAAAAGGAGCCTTCGAAGTGACCAGATACCAGCTGTTCTGTAAACAGAGGACTAGCTCAGAAACGGGGGAAGCAGTATTTTCTTTCAGCGATTCCTTCTGCATTATGGAAAAACATCAGTTTCTAAGCAAAGGAACATTCAGCCTTATTGTAACAATTAGTGTCAGATCTAAAGAACGCTCTTAGAAAATCAAAATGAAAGGATATATCAGTGCAGTAACAACTTCAGTTCTTCAGTCTTCAAAGATTGTCAGTTTTTGCACTGGAAGAGGATTTTTTGAACATGACAATATGCAGAGCACAAGTGATGTTTTCTTGGTTTCTGTGAAGCAAGGAGTTGTTCTCCCGCAAAACAGTGGCATGTAAATACAGTGGTGGTCAGGAGATGATTTAAAGATTTTTTTTTTTTTTTGAAAGAATCAAATAGCAAATGGGTAATAATTCCGTACTGGGGCATACAATCACTTTGAGTATGTTTGTGATCTTCATTAGGCTTAGTACTCTGTAGCTGCCAGCGGTGGAAATGAACCTGTTAACTAATTCGGAGATGCACTGAGTATTTACCATAACAGTAATAGCGGCTAAACAGCTACCTCCTGGTTTTGAAGATGGGATGGGAAAGTACGAACAACGTAAATCTCCTGTGATGCCATCTGGAAGAGACATGGGTGTTGCCTTGATGAAAAAGGCTTCCTCCTTACCATGTCATGGAAACATCTGATGATAAAAATGTTACTGAATACATGCTTGCAACAGCATGTAGAGACACTAATTACAAGTAGGTGTGACAGCCAGGTATAACCAGTACCCGAGGAAATTGTGACTAACGTGTTTGTGGGTGGAAAAGAGACCTTTTTTGCGAAGTACCGTGCTGTTCAGTATCTCGTTCTTTTGTTTGCTTGCATTTCCCCGGTACGGCATGTTATGTTCCCTTAAAAAGGCATACATACCTGGCACAGCAGGGAGTCTGGCTATTTGCCATGCCCGGCTGTTGAAGGCCCTGAGCTGAGCATGGTGGAGCTGACTGGAGGGAAGGAGGTTGTACTTCCCCTGTTATACACAAAAAATGAGCATTTGGAGAAAGATGGAGCCAGCAGAAAGAATTGGGGCAAACAAGGCGAGCTGAGTCTTTGAAGCATAACTAGAAATCCCTGAGAATGGGAAAGGACATGGAGGTGATGGAGGGAAAGAGGCTTTTCCAATTGACTGTGTGGAGTTCGATGCAATCCTGGAAGCCCTAAAAGGCTGATGCATTGGGGCTGGATGGATGGAGAAGAGCCTGTCCTGTGAGGATGCAAGGGAAGATTTTCTTCAAGTTCTTTTTATTTCTCTCTGGCTGAGAATTTGGAGACTGGAGTTTTGACTGCAAGATCAGCAACTAAATAGGACAAAATGAAGAGTGCGGAGAAGTAAGGGAGGAGAAAATTGAAAACGAGGCATAGAAAGTTGCAGTAGTTTTGACGGTGTTTTTCCTGTTTTGACTACAAGAAGTTATGTAGCAAAGTTGCCAAGCTACATAGGACGTCTGTGGTGTTGATAATTTGCGGACGGTCCTGAGCATTTTAAATCTAAATTTGAGTCTTGTATCTTGAAATCCTTTAGTGTGGGTTTTTGGTTTTGTTTTTGTTGGTTTTTTTTGTTCTGCTCTCAGTTTGCGTGTTTAAAGTACGAAATTCCTTGTACGTGTGTAGTTTGAACAGAGGATATGATAAGTGCCTCCATAAAATCTTAACTACCTTAGAGGTAGTTGTTAATATCAATTATAGTATTTTTTTTTTTCCTTTTTCAGTAAATATTTTCTGGTTCCACCAACCATATATTTCTCTAAAATATTATATTTCCAATGTGGAAGAGTGCTGCTAAAAGTAACTGCTAAGCAAATTTATTATTATTATTATATAAATATCATCATACGTCTTGAACAGTGTTAAACTTGACTGCTTGTTTCTTTGGATTGCTGATTTGCTCCTAGCTTGATTATAATCTATTTTGTTAAACTTCTATTGCAAAAAAATCTGGTGCATGCTCTGCAACACTCACTTAATTAACGTTTAGAGATAAGAGGTGTTTGTATCCCCCAAACTTGATGGTTTCTGTTTCCTAATTGACAGAAAATGCACTGTGTTATTTTTATGGCATATTAGATGGGAAAACTATCTGTTTTATAAATCTTCCTATATATTTGCTACCAACAGAATGCACTGCGTTTGTATTGTTTATGAACTCATGGAGGGGTGGTGGACATACCTTGCACTGAAAGGACATCTTACTGAGATCCAATTTTCAACTTTCACATGAGAGTAAGAATCAACTGCAGGTGCAAATCAGTGAAGAAAAAGAGAAAGGAAAAACGAAAAAGTAAAGAATTGCGAAATCGGTATGAAGGCACAAGGAGAAGGTTAATACAGGAACTGAAAGTCTAGTATAGAATAATAAGAGGAAAATTTTACAAGATTAATATCCACAAACCAAACAGCAGCATCAGCCAAGTAATTTTCAGCAAGAAGGTGTAGCAAGATAAGTCTCATAAATGAGTTTATCCTTTCTGAAGGTCTGATCCTACATATGTTAACTGGGCAAAATGCCCTCTGACTTCTAGAAAGTCTGAACTTCTTAGCAGTTCTTATGTGAATTTGGTCTCCCTGAGATACTTACGTATGGTGCAATAGTATCCCTGCCTAAATCAACGTGTTCTTGCTTTTTGGTTTTGTTAGTTGTTTCTAGAGATGTCATAGATTTGAAAAGAACATATGAAATCTGAAAGTGAATTTCTAAGTTGAATATCTCATTATGAGACTGTGAGTGTATTTAGTGACACACCTAAATTTTTGACATTAATGTATAAAGTTGCTGTATCTTTATTAATACTATGAAAAAGCCACAGGAAAATTATAAAGACTGGCTTTTCTATATGCTATTTCTGCAATCAAGAGATCCATAGTCAGGGCATACATCAGGTCTTTGGAGGGTTTCCATTATAATAATAGGGCTTTTCTTTCTCTTTGGCAAAGACTTGTAAGAACATATTCAATGCCTGTGTGGTACCCCAGACTCTCTGTTTGCTGGGGATGTGATTTTGGTGCTGCAGTAGTGAAGGGTTGAGATGATACAGTATTTTTAAGGTATTAATGACATGCCCAATTAAAACAAGGTCTTAGATCTTTAGGTGACAAACTGAAATCTCTTCGCTGAGACGATAGTTCTTGATTTGCACAGTGCGAAATGCTCTCTTTGGAAATTCTCAATGAATCCCTTTTCTCAACCCAAGATTAAAATTCTCCTCTTCAAGCATGGTTCTCGCATTGAAGTTTAAAATTTCACGAATGTGTAGAGATTTATTGGCCTACTACGGAGCATGTTATTCGCTGTACTCAGTGTCTGCTAGCTGGAGCAGAGAGCGGGTGCTGTGACCCTGCCGTTGGTGTGAGCCGGCCTCAGCGTTGCCGGTTGCGGTCCGTACAAGCCCCTCTCGTGTGCGTGGAGTGGGACGCTTGGAAGGGGCAGCCGGATGCCAGTGCCTCTGCAAGGCCACTGTGCCGAGCGGTCCCGGGAAGGAGCCGCAGGTAGGCTGACCAGTGCAAAAGGAGCAGAGCAGAACTTGAGAGACTTACTTATCTGACATCAACCACGGAATTTCCGTCTAAGTTTTTAAAAAGTGGGGGCAGCAGTCACTATTAGAAACAGTGCTTTCATGGGTGGTCACTTAGGTAAAGCAAGGTACAGGATAGGTAAGGTTTTGAGGCCTTTTGTTTCTTTGATTTTAATCTTGATCTTCTCAGGTTTGGGACTTTCGAAGACCGTAGGCAGATCTAGTTTTGTGGACACCTTTACCGCCAAGCTTCTTGTTAAATCAGCAAGGTGTCAAGGTGTCCACAAAACTGGACCTGCTTCTTCACAGTCTGGTTATGACTTTTGGTTGTATCTTTATGCAGAGGCAGAATAGGGTCTGCCATAGACCCAGGGCAACAACGTGACTTGGCCATGATCCTGCTTTAACCAGGCCAGATCCCGGGAAGGCTGGGCTGGTGGCTGGTGCTGGGAGAGGGGAAAGCAGCCCATTTCTCCAGAAATAGCACTTCTGTTACGACTCCTTCCCGCCCCTCTCTTCCCTTGCTGGGGCAAACCCCTGATCCTTGTCAAAGCAGTATTGCATCTTACCCACACTGAGCTGATTCTGGTCAAGGTGTAGCTGGCTTGGATTTGAGAGGAGAGTCAAATGCAAAAGTTAGAGAAAGGGGTAAGTGTCTTCAATTTAAAAATATATAAAAAGGTTGCATGACCATCTGCAAACATAGCTGGTACATGAACGCTTTCGGTCTATTCCAAGTGTGTGCTTTCTGGATGCCCCTGTGCTCACTGAACATTTACTGTTGCTGGGTGAGACAAATGGACTTCTGAATTTATTTATTTTAATAGTCATAATCACTACGGCTTTGCTGTTTTAATAGCTAGATAGAAGAGAGATCTCAATAGACGGAAAGTTTGCCATAGTCTAAAGAGCCACACTTCAGTCAGTAAGTCTGGCTGCCTAAAGAGTAATGTACTGGTAGGAGAAGGCTTTGCTTCAGTTTTACGTGAAATTATTTGTGTAAAAATGTCTGCTAAAGCTTAACCCTTTTACAGTCCTTGAAGGTGGCTGTAGTCAAATTAGATGTAGAAGTTATTCTAAAGTGTTAATTGTTTAGTTGTTTGGGGTTTTTTTTTGTTTGTTTTTCTTTTAATTGATCTGGGTAACACTGGCCAAACAAGCTTCTTTGTGAATGTTTAACTAAGTCATAGATTTGTCTCATTCTCATATTCTGACTATGGCACTTCTGTGTTCATTGTGATACAATTCAAAAGGAAGTAACAGTCTGCTAGGAAGGTAATTTGAGAAATGAATCAGAGTGACTCAAAAAGCATGTAGGTGTTAAGGTGACAGCTAGTTTCAGTTCATATAAATACCTATTTTGATAACAAGACAAAGGAGAAAATAGAAAAGTTTTCAAAGAATTTAAAAACAAACGCGATTTCCATTGAGCTGTCTTGCAAAGGAGAGGAAGGAAAATACAGTGGAATATTTTGCAAAGCAATCCACGTTACAATGAAGTTCTTGTTTTCAGCAGTATTAGTGTTGTAGGGTTTTTTGCAATTCCCCATATAATGTGTCAAAAGCTAGCAGCATGTTCTGCGGAGTGACAATACTTAAGAGTATGCTATGTCAGTATACAATTACGTTTTTGCTTTTTCACTTGAAAATATTTCCAGTATTTTCTCTAACTTTTTTTTTTTTTTTTTTTTTTTTTACTCTTTTTCTCACAAGGCACCAGATCTTGGTTTTGAACTGTGTGTATTTTCTGTTAAAATGTGATGTTTTCCTTGTGTCTTCCTAACACTGAATTTAGCATGATTTGTGCATGGGATGTTTCAGGATGCTAATACTGTTATTGCATTTTAACTGATGCAGTTTTATGAAAAGGTCTGTATGTGTCTTAATACTCATTTCTTAAGGAAGTACATACTAGCAATTAAAGAAAAGCAATACTTGTAAAACGTTGCTGTGTATGTAAGTTAACGTAATCGTAGAATCATAGACTGGTTTGGGTTGGAAAGGACCTTTAAAGATCATCTAGTTCAACCCTGCTGCCATGGGCAGGGACAGCTTTCACTAGATGAGGTTGCTCAAAGCCCTGTCCAGCCTGACCTTGAACACTCCCAATGATGGGGCAGTAGATAAGTGGGTGATCCCACTTATCTATGTTTGTAACAAAGTTATAATACTTGTTATTCTAAAATTCTATACTTCAGAACCATAAGAAAAAATGAAAAATAAGGCAAAGATTTGATACAAATTTAAAATTTTTCAGGTGTTGTAACTTTGACAAGTACCAGGTCAGACAAAACTGCTGTAATTGTATTTAAAGTTCACTGTATTTCATTTGCTGACACTTTGAGGTAATATGTTTGAAGTCCCTTTCATGGACCTGTAATATATTAAATATTTATTTCCTTAAAATGTAAATGTGCATGTTAATGAGAAATGATTGGGAAATCTATTATGAAAACCTGTCTCTTAAATATGTGGTTTTGCCTACAGTTTAGCATATGAATTTGACCCAGCAAAAAATAGTCCTGGACCCGGGCCCGCTCCTGCTGGTGGAAGTATTCTTGTTGTCTTGGGACAGGGGAAATGGGAGCCACCATGAGCTCACATGCCACTTCAAGCAGTCCGAATTTCCTTCTCAGCAGAGCCAGCATTTAATTTGTATTTGTTTCCAGGCCAAAGATCATGTGGATATTGGTCCTCTGTCCCTTACAGTGATAATCCATTTGCCATTAACTGGACTTTGGTTCAAAAATATTGCATGTTTTATAAGAATCATAAAGCAGACTGGATCTCCAGTACGCAGTGCTGTAACAGAAAGATAGTGGGCTACAAGAGAGATTAATAAGATTTTTGAGTCGCAAAAGCGTTAAGTAATTTTAAACCTATTGGTTAAGCTGCTCAGAACTGGTAATGCATTAATCTTGAGCTGTGGTGTGTGAGCACAGGCGTTGCTGGTGTGCGTTAAGACATCTATGTGACCACCTTGTGCTTAGCTCTTCTTCAGACTGACTTAGCAGTAGCAGTCCCCTAAGTATTACTTAAGCTGAAATACGCAGAAGATGCGTTAATGAAGCGTGCACAGCGACTCTCAGTAGCAGGTGTCTGGTTTTACCTGCTTTATGGGTACCAGGACTACAAATTTGGGATGGCTATGGCTGTCTATTTCTTCTGCCATAAAGCCATCCGTCTCAATTTGGACTCTTGAGCCTGGTTTGACCCTCCTTCTGCTGGTGGATCTGACTGACTGCTACCCCTGTAAGGACTGCAAAAGCTTCTCTCAGTGGTGGCTTTGAATCTTAGCTTGATTATTCCCATGCTGCTTCTGCATTTTTTTCATTTCAGGTTAGTGCAGTTAAAACCCCAAGTACTGCTACAGTCTAACTGGTGTAAAGGTCTTCTGGTCCAGAAGTGGCATGTCATTTAGCAATTCGTTTGATGGTTATTTACTTCGATGGTTTTGAAAATGACAATGTTGTTTGGTTTTGTTTTTTTTTTTTTTTCCTCATTCTTTTTGAACCCCTGTTTTATATGTGTGTGTTTTTGGTTTGGTTTTTTTTTGTTTTTTTTTTCCCTCTGCCTAGACCTGGTTAACCATTTCTGTGAACAGGTCCTCAATTTTTTACTTTGTCCCTACTTTCCTGTCGTAGCCCCATCTTCCCCTGGTGTCGACTCCGTACCCTTACAGCGCACAGGCAGTCAACACGGCACACAGAACGCAACAGCGACCTTCCAGAGGGCCAGCTATGCGGCCGGCCCAGCCTCCAATTACGCAGACCCCTACCGACAGCTGCAGTATTGTCCTTCTGTTGAATCACCATACAGCAAATCTGGGCCAGCCATCCCACCTGAAGGGACCTTGGCTAGGTCACCTTCCATTGATAGCATTCAGAAAGATCCCAGGTGGGTGAAACCTTAATTGTCTACTATTTATTGCTTGTGCAGAGGTTTGTAATTGTGGTTTGCTTTGTGTGTTTCTTCTGTTGCATATCAAAAAAAAAAAAACCAAAACAAAAACAAAAAACAAACATGACTGTACATGAAAGATTTTGTCTGCATAACAGCTTTGTCCTAATGCTTTACCTTGGAAGGCTCTCATGAGCTCTTCTGTGAAACAAAATGGTAGGTGTGGTCTTGAATGTGTGTGTTTAGCCTGCTTGCAGTAGTGCCACCCCTCAAAAGCTTATGAAAAGTAATTTTCTCTAAAAATGGGAGGAGTGGTATGACTGTTTTGACTCTGTAACCATTGTGGATTGAATTTTTAAGTTGCTCCATGGGCAGAAGTTGTTACAGTTCTTGGTTTGTCTGCAGTTAATATTCATAAAAGCTGCAGGAAAGGATATTCTGGTATCGGGCAATGCGACAGCAATGTGGAAGCAACACGTAATCAGGCTTATGCTTCACCCTGTGTGTTGTGCCGGCTTCCAGTGCCAGTACGTGGTAACAGAATGTATGCGTTACAGCTTTGCAGAAGTGGTTGTTACTGTGCATGCTTTTTAAATATATAGCACAACTTTTTAATGTTGCTGTGAGGCATGACCATCCTCATATACCTAGGGAAGGTGCAAGGAGGAAACTTTATAGCCATACGTACCCCAAGCAGGCAGATGGATTAGAGAGAGAGTGTTTTCTGGCAAATGATTTGACTTCCATGAAAACAGCAATGGAAATGCTAACTGTAATCCTCAATGCATGGGGTGTGTTTGTTCAGTTTTCTGATGGAAAAGAAGCAAGTCGCTTTGGTAACTTAAGTTTAAACTTGTTGAAAGTGTTAATTTATACAAGGTTTTTCTATGGCAGATGGTGTGATGTATTTATTTATTTTTGCTGTGTGTAATTTAATGATAGGAGAGCCCAAAAATTTGCCCGCAACAAAAATGCTGGAGGTATTTAAGCAACAATTTGAAAAGACTTCTTTCCCTGCATTAAAACCCAAATATTCGCAACCTGATGTCTCTACTTGTTTAGCATTATAGCAGTTCTCTCTGTCTCTCCAGCTGGGAACACAACAGCAGCTGAATTTTATGGCACATCAGAAACATCACTGCTTGCAGCTACTTCTGCCATTGCAGAGTTTTACTTGTTGAGAAAACTTCTGTCTTGAACCTTCCTCCCCCCCCCCCCCCTTCCCTTAGCTTTTCCTCCAGAAATTTGAAAAAAATATAAACTGAATTCCTCCCCTTCTTGCCCTTGCCCCAGAGCAGAAATTGGTAACAGAGGGAAACAGTCTTTTTCTGAAACCTTGGTGTTTTGATATGTTTGTATTCCAGAATATAAAAGCCCATGGAGGAAAAAGAGCTTTTCTTTGTAATTGTCTGGTATTCAAACTTAAAGAAAATTACATTAGGAGTGCACTACACCAGACAAGAAATGACTGTAATCTATATGAAATGTTCTTAGGAGAAGCATCATGATGTTGAAGGTGCTATTCCCTATAGCCAGGAAAGACATATTTACAGTGTCTCTACAGGTCCAAGACATAGTATCTTTTTAAGAAAAGGTTATCTTTGTTTAGATGTTCTGCTATCACTTCTGTGTTAGCTGAAGTTAACTGTTAGTGAGTTAATGTATAGGATATGTGCTTGTAAAAGATTTCCTCTTGCAAATTTTTCAGTTGCCTGCTATTTGGTTCTTTCTCGCCTTGTGATACCATCTGTGCATTCATGAGTATTGATTTCTGTAGGTAAAGTAGGAGCAAGCAGGCGTCCAGGTATAAATTGAACTTCATAAACTCTTTAGAGGTTATAATTAAATATTATTACTAATTACTATTAGATGGATTGGGATTTTGCACAAAATACCTTTCGTAAAAGAGGTTTGCATTACTCTTGATCTCATTCATTTGATCCACGGACTGTGCGTGGTGTCTCTTACTCGGTATTGCTGCCCCTACTTGTTGGCTCAAATAATTCTTATAAAGAAATGTCAGAAGCCCACCTGAGTATGTTATGCCTTAGTCCCCAGAAGCTGTAGTCCACCTAGGCAGACTGGCTTGGGAAACTATCTGTGGCCTACAGCAGTTGCTGATCATTCTGCTATTGGAAAGACATTGAAAAATTGGAAGGAGTTTGGAGAAAAGCAACAAAAGTAATCAGGAGACTTTTAACATGTTGATTTCTATGGATGAATTACAAAAATGTGGATAAATGACGAGTGTGGAAAGGAGGGGACGGAACACTTTCCAGATGCTTGAAAAAATATTATGGAAGGACAGAAATTATTTAGGGTAGCACATGGGAGGTATAATTAGAAGTACTGGCTTTAATTAGGAAAAGGAAAACATGGCACAAATACAAGAAAGACTTTCAATGGCTGTGTTAAGTTGCATTGTATTCCTCAAAGGGTTATCGTTTGTACCTTACACAGCAAGAAAAAAATAAACATGTTGGTCAGCAGGTGGACGTTGTCAACTGATAAGTTTTGAGTTTGCGTACAGACCTCTTGCTTTGGATGGCTGGTTGGTTGGGGTGTTTTGTGACTGACAGGAATCATGGAGGGGAATGGCAGGCATCACTTTCAGGCACTGAGCCTACCTGTCCAACCAGAGGTCCAAACAAAGGCTCACTGGCAGAGGAAAATCTGCAAGACAAAAGCATACTAACTGCAGACTTTTGATTAGCGTTTGCTATATGTCAGTCAGCTCAAAATGAGAAATAGATAACCAGAAGAGAACGTACTCATCCTAATAAGCAATTAGAGTTCCTAAAATGGAACATTATTTTCTGGAATCTTCCGTTCAGGCAGAGTTTCCATTTGAAGTCCCTGAAAAATGGTTGGCAGGCAGTGATATAGTTGACAATTTTTTCTATTGTTTTCACCGTGTAGCTTGGATTACTAATACTCCAGTTTTACATACGTGTTCTCTTTTACATAGGACATTTGGCAAATGAAATTTTAGCTCGACATCTGTTCTGCATCATCCAGCTGTCATAAAATGCAGTTTAATGTTCATTAACATAAAGTTTAAGGCAAAAACTATTTTTAAAAAGTATCAAGATACTTATTATCAACTTTGTGGTAGGGGATAATTTTTAATTTGTGCAGGTAGACTGTTAGCTGATAGGAGCTTATATAACAAGTAGTAAAAACTATATAGATCTATACTGGCGGAGAGTCTGAGGCTTTGTTGTTATAAATAAAATAAGCCCCTTATCACCTGTCAGAAATAAAACTTAATTTCTGCATATAGAAAATAGAAACCTTGAATATCAAAGATAATTTACGGAATGATTCTTCAGAGCATTCTTTTATGTTTACTTCATGTCAAAAAAGGACGAGAAATATGCAGTAGGGCTGTGATATAAACTGTTTCATGCCATAATCCCTTATATGATCTTAAAGATCTTTTCCAACCTAAACGGTTCTATGATTCTATGATATGAAAAAGCGGCATAGGGAGGGAAAGAATACAATATTTATTTTCTAATTATTGTCTTGCTTTGGTTCCTACTGGACTGTGAATGAGAGAAGTAGTGAGTATTTTAAACTATCAGAAATATATATTCATGTGATGTTTTCCAGCCTCCTTTCATTTAAGAAAGATTAATCTGTCTCTTGGCACCAGCAAATTATCTAAGGTTTGTCTATACCTAGACTTCAAGGGAACTGGGGAGACCTAGAAATAAAAATGCCAGTATCCAGTTGCCAGTCTGGGTGCCTTCCAATTTTTACTCCAAAATACGAAGCTGACAAATGTGTGTAAATGACTTAACTTTTCAGTTTTTAACCTACTAAGAAACCATGTACATGTACCGCTGCTGATAAATCACACTTCCTGCATAACAGATGAAAAATAGATAATTTCTACATCCTTCAGTTAAATACATACCAACGAAGTTTTAAGGTAACAGTGGTTTTGCTTGTTTATGGACTTACTGTGTCTGGTTTGATGGTTTGAGTCAACATGTTTCCTTCATTGTTTTGTGACTTTTCTTCTCTTTTTACCTGTTTTTATTTACACGCCAGTATACACACATCTTCTCCTGCAAAGAAGCTGACAAGAAGCTGAGTTAACAGCAAGAATTAGGTGGAATACACTCCGTTCAGCCTACCAAAATGAATTTCAGAGTTTGAATGTCCATTTTCATATTGCACTGAATTATATTGATCTACACTTACAGTTTTCCTTTCTGGTATCCCCTTTCCCAAGCTACGTGTTTCAGAACCTTTAAAACTATTTATTCATAAGAACTGGGGTAATTTGGTGAATGAAGCTTTAAAGGGTTCATGCTTCAGTATAGAGCAGACCGCAATAATGATTGGGCTCTTTTAAAACAAACAAACAAAACCACCAAAAACAAAACACACACCCCCCCCCCCAAAAAAAAAAAAAAAAAAAAAAAAAAAAAAACACAAAAAAAACCAAAACCCACTAGCAGTAGAATCATGTTGCAACTTTACAAGAGAACAAAGTTTTTAAAACCAGCTGTCTCGTAGTGGTTCTCGCCTTTAGAACTGTCTGGGTATAGGTCAGCATAGAGACAGAGTTTTCCAGGTACTGCATGATTTAACTGTAATACCCTGAAATGTTTCTGCTCTGTTCTGCTCTTTCAGAGTCAACTTTCCATTTCATTACCTCTGCTGGCCTTAATTTCCTCCTAAACAGAAGATGACGGTGCTGTCTGCCTATCTTCTAAACTTTTAAATTGGCTTTTGTCCCACTTAAGAAAGGAAGTAAATTCAGTCAGAACACTTAGTGTGAAGTGTAAGTTTCAAAACTCGTCTTTTTTTTTTTTCTTTTTTCTTTTTTTTTCTCCCCTCTTCCCTCCCTCCCCTGTTTCTCCCCCCTCCCCCGCCCCCAATATGCTCCATTCGCAAAATACAAGCTAGATAGCTTTCTTTTTCTGTAGGAAAAGCCATAGAAGTAAAATAAACTCTAGTTAAATTTCTGTGCTCCAGTAAAACTGCTTATGAGATTAGCACACAGAGTTTGGAACATGGCCTGTTAAAAGATAAATGTTTCTGCAGGAGTCTTCACCATATATTTAATCTCAGTTTGTTCCACGGATTGTCTCAGTGTTAATAGTGGTAGTCTACTGTAAATCTGAATAGCAGCCAGGCACTCAGACAGTGTAACGAGGTAAGAAAATAACAGTGTAAACCTGCCTGTGTGGGAGGTTGGACATCTTGATGGAAATGTGTCTGGTGGCTTCTTTGGGAGTGGTTGTCACCTTCAGAAGGAAACTTCTGGCAGGGTAGAAGGCCTTGCTGTGACTACAGTACAGCTGTGGTCAGTCCTGAGACGTGGGCTTGGCTTTTCAGAATCTAGAGGGCTGCTGGTGGTGTGTCTCTGGCATAACTCTCTAACCCAAGAGGTAGAAGATTGAAGTTCGTATTCCTGGTCTGAGTGAGACCGAACAGGGCCTGCAGATGAGATGCGCCTCCCCAGTTTCATATGACACAATGTGTGGTAGGCAGCTCTCCTTTTTGCTCAGTAGTTTTCAAAGGTCCCTCTTACCCTGATCTGAAATTAAGGGTAAAGTAAAGGGGGAGGTGATTCTGCAAAGGTGGTGGTGGTGGGGAAGCCATGGGAAACATACTTCTAGTGGATCTGAGCATGTAAATGTTTGGCAACGTAGGCTTACCTCCAGAAGTAAACAGTTCAACTTCCTTGGTCCTACCAACCCTGCTAAGAATTTTTTGCATCAAATTTACGTGGGCCAGGCCCCTTGTATTGGTAGAACCAAGCAGATGGTGTTTGAGAGTGCTGATTGTGTAGCTCTGTGTTGAAGTGTGTCTTTGATTCAGCAAGGAAATACCTGGTTTGTTTTCCTACATAAAAATTGTACAGTCTTTCAGACTTTAATGTATACTTCTCTGAGTACGAAAAACTGACCCTAAAAGAAAATAAAATTGAAGAGTCTAAACAGCACAAAAATACACGCAATTCAAGAATAGCAAGTCTGGAGCAAATTGCAATTCCTCATACAGATCCATTCTACATAGAAGGCATGAATTTTTACTTAGTGCACAAAATACTTTTGAGAAAACATAGCAAGTATGACAAAATAAACAGCAATCTGTTTCCCCTTCCTGCCGTAGGTCACTAAGGATGAAGCCTGCTTGCTTAAAGTAGGTGAGGTGGGAATCCATAGACTATCCTACAATCTCTTAATTTGGGATTTCAGGTCACTGACCTAGCTGGAAACCTTGGCTGGAAAAGATTTTCGTAGGGAATGTTTACTTCCAGCTTGAGGGTGGCAAACTAAACAAGGAGCTAACTGGTCCATGCAAGTGTCAACTTGTGGTGAAGTAGACGAATGCTACCCAGAACTTGGAAAACTTATTTTTGTGTGTATTTGAGCACATTGCTCTATATGCCAACAGTTTCTGTCTTTCCACTGTTTACATCGAGGGGGTTTATAAATGGCTGGGGAGGCACTGGACGTAGGTGGAGTCATTTCACAGTGCAGCAAATCCGACTGAGTATGCACAAAAGCATCTACCTGTATTTGCCTCCTTTTTTTTTTCTTTTTTTTTTCTCTCTAGAATTTGCCCCATATTGTTCAGCAACCTCCTTTCTCTGGGAGGAGAAATGTTTGGGAAAAACAGACAAGCAAACAAAACTGAAGTATACTCTACAGCAATAAAGTGCCTATGCTTTTAGTCATGAAGCACTAGTACCTACTTTCTGTCCTCTATGACTAGTACCATTTTTATTGACAGTGCAGGAGACCACTCCATTTTGTTGCCATCCTATCTTTAAATAAATCTGATCCTATCATTAACAAACCTTCCCTACTGTAATCACAGAACACCGCAATTTCAGTATATCACAGTAACATGGACGGTGCTGGTCCAGGTACTTTGAATAATGAGTCTGTCCAGAAGTGCTTACAGTTCCTAAACCAGCAGCAGAGTAGAGCAGGTTATATGTAGCCATTTCATTTGGTAGGTTATTTATGCAGTACATAGGGTATCATTTTGAGAGAGATGATGCCTCGTCTCTTGTTTTGATCTGACAGCTTAGCTCTTATGATCCTCTCCCTCCACCAGGAGGTAATTCCTTTCCTTTATGCTGGAGGGAGAGAAGTGAAAGGCCACTTACGTACTTGTCAATGACACAGGGCATTCAGGAGGACAGTGGCAGGAGCTCCATGTAGTGTTGGTAAGTGCGCATCTAATAATTGGAGGGGTGATGAGACTGATGTCTCCTTTTTGGATAATTTTATTATTTATTTTTCCCTGCCTCCAATAATGCTGCTCTGCCACTTGAAGAACAGCAACAAAGCCCTTTCCACTGTTTCTTTCTTAATCTGTTGCATATTTTAATGGCTTCATTCATCCAGGAAGAAGCAGGTGGACAGTGTACCTCATCTTCCTACTGCCCGTAGCTCGTTTCTGGTTCTTGAACGGCATAACTGAGCTTCTAATGGTGAATATACATCTCAATGCAGTTTCCGCCTTTGTTTGCCACACATTTTGCTCAGTATCCTGTGGCTCATTTGCAAACTTTGACAGATGCAAAATCTGCGTGGTGCCTTTCTGTGATGACAGGCTGTAAGAGCCAGAAAATGTTGTAAGTATATTTTCCAACCAGACATTAGAAACATGGGGAAGAACCATACTTTCAGGCTTTACTGGGCTCATGTAAGCTGTTACAATCTCCTGGCAAGATAAACCATAAGAAGCTTCTCAGTAGTAGCTCTTGGACATCTCATCAGCCAAATGGATAATAATGATCTTAGTGTTTACAGGGATGTCGAGAGTAAGTTAAATTTGTAAGGTGCTTTGTAGTTCAAAGGATAATCTGGCCCTTACTTCCATGGGAAACATGATGGGAGGGAGGGGAGGGAAATGTGTTGGGTGGAGAAGATGAATGGGGAAAATTTTGAAGAAGCTTGCTAAAATCAGGACACAGAGTCTCAAATTTTCTTATTAAAAAAAGCAACTGAAAATCATCCTCAGCACAGAGACATAAATTGCTATGCAGAGGTTGTTAGTTCCTGAAGCTGGACGTCAGTGTGATGTTGCACAACTATTTTATAAGCTGGAAACAAAAGCCAGCTAATTTTGTAGCCGTTGCATGATATGCGTCACTGAGAGTGCAGGAGCTTTCTGTAAGCAAGTAACACCAAGCGTTTGCTGAAATAATGTTTCTAGTGTAGAGTTGAGCTAAAAATGATGAAGGGAAAGAATGATCAATAATTTTTATTAGTTTCTAGCAGAACTTTATAGCTCTCGAAAAGTAAGAGCCTGACTTTAAGAACCCCAGCTCTGTGTAGATTAAATATGATAGATGGGATTAGACCGATCTCTGCCAGCTCAAGGTCAGAGCCCGATGTGAGGTCCAGCCCCTAGCCTTTCTTTTTCCAGTGCATCACCGTTCCTCTGGTGATCTCCACCACCTTCACTCAGATCTTTCTTTCTCACCCGGCTCCACTGCCCCACTCCAGGAGCTCGATGAACACGTGAGGTCTAGAGATGCATCACAGTTCTTAGCATTAAGCAAGTGGTTTCCTAGGAAGCAAAAGCCACCACTGATCCCATAGAAATCTTTCAGCCATTGTTGCCAGGGAAACCCCCAGTCTCGAGTCTTATTGTAAAATATGTGTTCTGGGTTTTGTGCGTGCGTGTGTGTGTGTGTGTGTGTGTTTTAAGCCAGAGCAGCAACAGTGGGATCACTTGCTGTTTAGCTTGCCTCCCACCTCTAATAATTTGGGGGTCATGTTTATCCTTGCCATGCAATAAAGTGGAGGGATCTGGATAGCTGAAGACCTGGAAAGAAATGGAAATGTTTTCTTAGCCCAAAGGAGGACAGAGTGAGATCTCTAGGAATAAAGTAAAATACGGTAAGAATATGGAGGAGGAGGGCTCATGTGGGGAAAGGAAGAGCTGTGCAAACTCTGTCCCAAGGTAAAACAAGTAATTTACTTCAGGAAATGAGCAAAAGCTACACAACATTAAAGAACAAAGTATTTGAATTTTGCTTTTTTTTACTCTTTAAAAATCATTTGAAGTTAGCTTGATAATCCTTTTGTTCCCTACCAGGACGTGATGTATTTGGTTCATACACTACATTTCGAAGAGGAGGGCTGATTTTTGTTTTTATGCTGTTTGATGCTATGTTTTTTCCTTCCACCTACCTGAATTTGAGCATCTTGAATATAGAAACTTAGTTTGAAAGTTTGGCCCTGATAGCTGATGAGGCTAAAGAAAAGTGATCATGCATGTTGGTGGAAGTGGGAGGAATGAATACTGACAACACAGGTGTAATGCAGTTTCTTAGTAAATGCAACTCCCTTACCTTCCTCTTAGTCAGGAGTGCGTCACGTTTCTGTGTTACCCTCTCTCGGAAGCTGTGCTGATCAGTCAGCCTCGCTTCTTCCAGCTGTTGTTACTAGTAGGAAAAGTGATCCCTCTTCTTGACTTCCTATGAGTCCTGGAAAGATTCAGAAACTAAATTTCCTATAGCTGCTTTTTATGTAATTTCATTGTCCTTAAGATATTCAGGCTCGATAACTTCTCTCAAACCGCTGCAAACTAATGCGGTGTTTGCAGTTCCATAGCCCTGGCTATCTCCTTACGGGAACAGCAGTATGATTTCTACCTGCGACTTCTCTATGCCTCCAAAAATCCACAAAGTTATTTCCACAACAGTTTTGCAGTATGGGGGTTTCTGTTCTTGGTTGTTAGATGGTTGAAGTGCAGAATATTGTGTGACCTTCACGTATCAAACAATTTCTGGCAGAGTAAAGAACTGACCTTAAATCACCTGGATCAGAACAAGGTGGGGAGGGGGGAGGAGATTTTCTATTTTATTTCTTAACATGCTCAAAAAAGAAGCAGGAAGGTGTTCCAGAGGTGGGTTCCTCTGGCCTAAGGCCCGAGGTGGTGTGCAAGATGTTAGGTATAATGTTCATGACCTGGGATTTTCCTACTAGCAAGGAACTGACATGGGTGAAAAATGACCACGCTACTTTTTCGTCAGCCACAAGGCGACATAGGGACAGCCTGTGACCACAGTGCCCATTGGCGCGCTCCTTGGAGGGGACCTGCCCGTGGGACTGACTGTGGGGAAATGGTGCTGACTGGAGACCTGCTGATCCTGTGCCGCTTGTATTAAGGGCAGAGCGATGCCGCGTGTGCAGGCCGGGGTCAGTGGACGTGGGCGGTGACAGGGCGGCACGGCCTCACGCGCCAGCAGCAGAGGCTGGAGCCGCCGCTGTGTTGCAAGGAGGGCTCGAGGGAACCACGTCGGTGGAGCCCAGGAGGTGCCTGCTAGGACTCCGGGCAGAGGGTAAGCCTGGAGCAACCTGCAGGTTTTTGTACATTTATGGTCTCGAATGGCCCTTTTTATGCCTTTTGAGTTTTCTGTATAGATCTGTGATTCCTTCCAATAGCTTTTAATAGGGAAGGCTTGACATTTTCCTGCATTGGAGTAGTTGCCAAATGTCTTGTAAAGCTCTGGCGGCACACAAATTGGCGCACAGAGGATCCTTTAGATGTTTTTATGTTAGATAGCTTTTTCAGGAAAAAGTGGGAGAAGGGAGTTTGACTTCTCCCGTGGCTTTACCGTACTAGCTGGGAACGGAGTTTGCCATGGGTAGCCAAATCGCAGAACCTCTGTTCAGGCAAAGCTTTTCCTCTCATGTATGTAGAAATTCTTTTAAATACATAAAATCTTCGCGGGATGAAATCTTCTTTGCATGGTCTTGTCTCGTGGATGTTAGGGTTTTTTTTTCATTTGTCAGCAGCTACATTTTTTTTAATGAAATTTTATCCTAAACTGTAAAGGTTTTATCTGCAGCCGCTAAGGGATAACAGATCCTGTCAGCCGCTGCATTTTCTATGGCATGGCTCCAGCAACCATCTGCTACCTTTCTGCTTCTGCACGATTTACACACCAGAATCTCCCCTCCTTAAAAAAAAAAAAAGGGCAGAGAAATGCTGCACAAAAGCTTCCTTCTGAAGTATGTAAGATTTTATACAGTATTTCAGTAAAAATAGGGATCCAGTTCTTGGGTCCGATAAGAGAGACTTCAGAGCAGTTTGGTTTTGCTGTACAGGAGGAAGGGGGCTGCCTTCTCACAGGGGGAACTTCCTAAATGAAATTTCCTCAGTGACAAATGTGCGCGTGCAGCTTTCACAGAGAAATTCAAGAGCCGATGTCTCAAAATGCACGCTGAACACCGCTCCGCCTTTTCCTTTCCAGTTACGGGTTCTCGCTGATGCAGTTTTCAACTCAGCTACGTGGAAATACTTTCATTGAGAAGCCTGTTTATCACCCCCTATATGCCTGTAATCATATCGGTTGTACACAGGGGTACAGTGAAACTGAGCCTAATAGTTCCTAATCCCCAGCAGGTTTGTTACTAGGCCAGATTTGTCTCACAATAATAAAGCGAATAGCTTCTGAGAATTACTTGAAATGTGAATGCAGAAGCCTTATTCTTGTTCTGTTACATATTCATTGACATAAAGCTGTCTGATACTGAACTTATATTTTCTTTTCTTTTGTTATTTTAAAATAAAATCAGAATTTGGCTTAGATTTTGCTTTTTAGTCATGCTAAACATGACTTAGTTTCACTCTGTTTCAGTGAAGTGTTTGTTTTATGGTTTGGGGAGGGGTTGGTTTTTTTTTTTAATTAGCAGTAAGAATGGGATAGGAGTCATCAGCTTATCAACTGTTTTTCAAGAATCTGTGATGAGGAAAAGTCTGTACTTCATTGCTAAAAGTTAAAAAAAAAAAAATAGTGTTTTGGAAGGGTGAAAGGAAGAACTGATGGAGCTGTTTTCCTTCAGAAGAGTGTTTATGGGGGTAAAAAAAAAAATCCAGAAAACAATCTATGCATCAATCCCTCTAAAATTTATTTCAGAGCCTTATTTATATTGCCTCTAAACAATTAAGAATAGAATGGATGGCGGAGGAATGATAGAGCTGGTAGGTGACAGCTGAGACATGCAGAATAGCGAAGGTAGCGTGTCGCTTGTGTTGACAATTTCAGTGTAGCCTGAAGGATAACGAAGGAAATGCACAAAATAGCTTTCAGAAACATTTTAAAATAAACTATTTATGAGCTTTCTTCTCTAACATTGTAAACTTCTTTGGAAAATGGAATTCTCTGCACGTGGTATTGATTTAGTTGCTTGGTATCGCAGGCTTCTTGGGAAAGCTAAGCTCGTGGCGCTCCCAGTTGTGCTGAATATAAGCAATATAAGCTAAATCTTGCAGCCTTTTCAAAGCGGAAATTCCATTTACTTTGTAACATAACTTTGAATGGAATAAATGCAACAATGCAAAGAAACTTCTAAATGGGAATTTGCCAGTGAGTCTTGATCAACAATGGTTAAGAGGCAATTTTTTTTTGAGCTCTGTTAGTTTTCATAAGAAAATTAAGAAGATAAAACTTTCATGTAACATTTTATTGGATTAAGAGGAAAACTAGTGAATTTCAGAAATTCAGTGACAGTAGTTTGAGGTTCAGTATTTGTTCTCAGTACAGGCAGAGACTGGGGTTTTACCAATGTATTTTTCTCCACTTTGTGAAACTGCCTACGTAAGGAGGGAAGTGTTTAAAAGGCACTGTTGCCAAGTTCACAAAATATGTCCAGTAAGAAACTTTCTCAGCCTGTTTTCTCAAAAATAGGCTTGTAGTTTCCCTGTACCTCTGTTAAATGCAACAGGTGAGTCTCAGCCTGTTCACAACAGCTAGAAGCAGTTCAGCAGGGTTTTTTTCTGCTTTCAGACAGATAAAACTGCTAGATTCAAACAAGAAAATAACATTTCTTGGATAATAACTGTCTATTAAAATAACTTATCACTCAAATGTTAAGATGTCAATGTAACAAGAGAAGTATTTTCTACTGCCAGCATCTCTGTGGAGTATAGATTTTGTTTCAATCTGGATGTCATGGATCCAGCTTTAAAATTTTAATTAAACCTATAGAGAAACATGTTTTAAATTTTTCTACTAAGACTGAACCGAGAACTCATTTCTCAGTGGTAAAAAAAAAGTAAATAAACTTTTAGTAGAGCAAGTAGTAGTTTTCGTATGCTGGCATGTGGTTTTGGTTAAGTAACTTCAGAAAGATAATAATGCTCTTTTGAAATAAAAGCCAGAAAAAAGAATGGAAACTAAACAGAGTAAATGTAGCTTTTGGGTTTTCTGGGAATTCAAGGAGCGATTGAGTGCTTAGAAAGCTGGGAGGGAAGAGAGATGGCTGCTTTCAGCCGAGTGTGGTAGTATTGTAAAAAACATGATCTCTGACTTCGTTTCTTTTACCTCAGGGAAAGAAAATTTTGGGAAAGAACATTTGCTTCCTCGTTCTCCCCAAACCCATGTAAAATTCAGGCTTTGTAATACTGAATTCTCTTAGGATCCCATTGAAAAGGAGACTGATGTGAAGATTTATGTATTTCTCTCAAGATATGCATGTGATAGCGATAATGATCTAACTCCCAGGAGAAGGTACAACTTGGAATGGAGCCTGTGAAAAGTGCTTGGTGAATTACTGGCCTGCATTGCTTTTTAATATGTAAAACGAAGGTAAAAACATGGATTTGTGCTGCTGTTTCTGCACGTGTCGCTAGTATTTAAATGGTCCAGTGGTTTCATTTCGCTGTACATGCTACGATTACATAAAATTGCACATCTTTGTTCCAAAAACCTTGTGTTCAATTTGAAATGAAATGCTGAAAGGTAGACTGATGAAGAATGAGAGAAAGCAGAAAGAAAGGCAGGGTTAAAAACAAAAGCAGTTAAATTGTTTAATTATGTCAATAGATTTACTTCTCTGAATCAGTTAAAAGCTTTTATGCTTCTTAACAAATAATTATTGCTATCCCCAGACTGCTTTTAATGTAGTCGTGTTTCACTGTTATTCTGGTAAGCGTGTCTCAGTAGAAAACCCGAGGATTAAGAAAGGGGGTAGTTTCTTTCTGGATAGGTCAGCTGTGAAAGCCTGTAGGAAGGATACCATGTGAAAATTGCAAAAATCTTTTTGGACAGACGTGGACAAATATGTGCTCAAAGTTGGTGTTAAAAGAGCATTTCAAAGAGTGCAGCAAAGGGCAGAACTCTGAAGGACCTTGGACATTTATGAAAACTGTGTGGAAAATGTAGCCAACTATAATCGACAATCTCATGCTGTCATCTTGTAAAAATAAAAACTGCTGTGAAAGCTTGGTTGCTGGAATAACAAAACACACGCCTTTCAAATAGGCTAACAATCTAAATGCTCACATATGAAGTCTAGTTAACTAACTCGGGGCAGGGGGAATCTGTTTTCTTTACCACTCCACACTTAGCATTTGCTAAGTTTAGCTTACTATATATACACATGTAAATATACGGGTGTGTGTATATATGTATATAGTATTAAGTAGGGCTCTTAGGTTGAGCACACGTTGGCCCTTGGATGTCTCAGAAAGCAGAAGCGCAGAGCGTGGGATTTTCTGCAGTGACAGGACGCTGGAAGAGCTCCTGCCTCTACCCAGCCTATAACCTTTACACAGCCTTTAGGAACCTCAGTCTTTGTATATATAGTATACATATGAAGTATAAATATACATATGTACATAGAAAGTGTGTGTGTATATAGTATGTATATGTTATACATATAGAGAGTTCATAATCCATGTATAAGTGGCATGGACCTGTATGCTGTCAGCGTGTGTGTCTAGGTGGGGATACAGGGCACAGCAGCAGGGTGTGATTTTTTTATTTTTTTTTTTTTTGTTCAGAGGCATGTCAGATTTCTTTGTTTTATAAGAAACGGTGCAATAGGTACAGTGTGAGGGGAGTCTCCTTGCCAGTGCAGGTGGCTGCTGCTGAAATTTGTTGTGTAGATGGATGATAAGCACTTGGCCTGCTATAGACCCCAGCTTCTCCAGTACTTCTGGCACAGAAAGCTCACGTTCAAAGGACATGGTCTTTCCAGTGTCGTCTTCAGGAAGGTTATGGCTGTGATTCATGTTCTCTACTTTAGGTAGAGCTATTGCCCATATCCTTGTATGGTCTCTGTACTGGTCAGTGCAAAGTATCTTTGTGTGCTTTAAAATGATAAGCTCAGGAGCCGCAAATTGTACATACCCAAATTCAATTGCAGCAGTTAGTTTTACTGATGCCATTGGGATTTGCTTGCTTATGAAATGGAAACTGCAGTATCATTTTAATTCAGTTATATTTGTGATGTCTTTCACTGACAGACATCTCAAGGAATGGACGTGTTCATTTTCAGTATTTTAGTAACAGGCAAGTTACAAAAAATTTCTTGGTTTTTTTCATGGTTTCGAATACAGAGAAAGTATGGATGCTTTGTTTAAAACAAATAAAAGTAATCTGAGTATTTTTAAAAAAATAGTTTTATTGCCCCAGTTCCACATTATTGAGTTGTTGTAGCTTCATACTTTACCTCAGACACTGCACACACTAATACAGATCTAATTCAGCGATCAACCAGACTGACGCATGCTGCACCAAATTACTTATGCACACATGCTATATGAAAAACCAAAATATGTGATCAGGAAATGTAATTCTGAAGCGACAAAGACTCTTTTGACTTGGTTTGTCAGCTGTTATGTCTTAAGAAAGCCTGGCATCTTACTAGCACTGTGATATTTGGAAGCTCTACCCCAGTAAAACCAATGTGTAAGATTTAAGTTCTCTATCTTTGTTTCATGACTGAGTTTATCATAAAAGAGAAAGTAGCTTTTCAGTTCAAAAGTGGTAAGGGAATAAATAAGTTGTGGTTTAGTCCTAGCTAATTTGCTTGCTAGGAGATGTTGGTCTTCTTGAAAGACCTGTGAATGAGACCTCAACTTACCTAAACTTTAAAGAGTATTAACACTTTAAAGAGTATTACTCTTTAAAGAGTAATAATACTCTTTGTATTAAATACATATATGCATTTATTACATATGTACTTATTACATATTTCACATATATGTGGCCAAATCCTTCCTTATGAAAACATCAGTTTGCCATATAGGACAGCAAAGTTACTATGTTTCAAATGAGATTTAATTGTTGGCTGATATGATATTGTTTCCTTTTGGCTTTGTTTTTATGTTTCAATTGAGCAGAGCTATTTTTATTTTTTTTAAGGACAATTATCCCTGGTTAGGGTTTTAATTTTATTTTTTTAGGGTTAAAAACCCTTTGGCTGAGGAGTTGTGGAATAATTTAAAATGATTGCATGTTACATCACATAAGAAGATGCTTCCTTCTTTTGGGTTGGAAGCAGACTCCCAACATGCTTAATGGAGAATTATGTTTTATAGCCTGTTAGAGAAGACTACTCTCCATGGAAGCTCAAGAAATTAGGGGAAGTAATAAAAGCCAATTTTCCATTTTTACTGGGTAATGCGGAGGAATCTCAATACCCTGCAATAATACAAACGTAATAAGAGTCAAGTGAAGAATCCTCCTCGTGTGTACCTCACCTGCAAGCCAAAGACTTTAGTCTCTGAAGCCTTTAGAGTAGATATTTTCTTCCTGTCGTGTTCTCCTGTTTGACACGTTAACGAGACGTAGTTGAGTGATCTTTAACAAGTAACTAAAAATATAGGAGAGTGACAGATATAAAACTAGTATGAATTAAAATGGTCAGAAGATTGACATGGAAATGTTTCTTCTAAATTTGTCAAAGGGAAAAGCGGAAAAATGCTTAAGACCTACAGTAAAGTAGACTTGCATGTGAACTCCAAGAGCAATATTCCTAGCTGTAGATTGGCTTCCTGCTGTTTTCATCCGAAGAGGTATTTCTGGCTCCAAGGCTTCTGAACCCTTCAAATTTGAAGTATGACCTGCAGGACATGGAAGTTTCTACCTAAGGTTTGGGTGAACTGTAGCATGCATGTGTCCTGACAAGTAATGCTTCCTTGGAATGGCAATTGGTGTCTGCCTTTATTTCCCCTTTCTTCTCATTTCTAGAGCCTTTAGCAATGTGCTGTGTGCCAGGGTGCACAGCCACTTCTTCAGCCATGGTTTTCAACTCTAAAGCATTCTCTGCTTCCAGTGGGAATTCTGTCCCCTCGCTTCACAGGCGTAACTTTTTTTTTTCCCCCCTCACAAAGCAGGATGCAAAATTATTTTTCTTGGGATAACTACTAACTTCTCTGACGAAAGCGGAGGAATTTGGAGCAGAATTTCGTTATGGCTATGCGAAGTGGCATGAGTAGCTAGGACAGTGAAGCTGAACTCTTACTGCTTACATGCAAGGCTGGAAGAGGCAGCATGATGATACTTGGGCTGTGAAGTGTAAGGCTTTAATGCCTCATCATTCAGAATAACTCATGAGGCAAATTACAACTTAAATTTGGTAGTGGAAGAGAGACGCATACTTGCTGAGGGGCATGTTCCTTGCCATACTACGCACAGTATGCCTATGCTACATCAAACTTGCGTCCCCGGCTTGTTTATTATTTGAGTTTTCCTTACTGGCAGTTTTCTAGCTGGCAGAGCCTGAAGTTATCAGGAGCAGGTCTAACAGGGACAACTATGTTGGAGTTGGTAGAAGAAGCTGTGAGTGTTGACAGTAAGCTGCTGTTGAGAAATTATTTATGAAGTAGTCAATGGTAGAAGCCCTTTGTGTGTATCAGACTTCTGGGAAACAACACTGGAAACGATGCCTGGATTTCATTTATCAAAGTTACTGGGTGTATTCTATATAATTAAAAAAACTTATCCTCACTCCACCTTAGAGTTTAGTGAGTGTAGGTATATTATATTGATGACTAAAAGGCGCACAAAACCTGATTATAACACAGTTAGTGTTTGTTTTATAGGTACGAAATAATTTTTTTCACATAGGGTTACTCACTTTTTGAGCTAGCTGGGGCTGCTTAGGAGAGGATGCCTTTTTTTGCTTGTCTTCCTCTCTCCCTCTGTCTACTCCACAAATTGTAATAAGACTGGAGCAGAATTGAGGAGACGTGTAATTTATGTTATGCCATATGGAATGCCATATGTGTGGGAAAAAAAAAAAAAAAAAAAAAGCCAGGATCAGGAATCTTCTGTCATGGAAAGCTAATGAATATTTTCAGAATTAAGGCTGACCTGAAAGCAATGGCTTGACGTTGCAGTTACTTGCTTTAGGTTATATCAAGCTGATGGTCTCAGTAACTTCAGAAGTGCTGCAGAAGAATTCTACTCTTCAAAAAAAACAAGACCAAGTGATGAAGTCTGCCTTTCCCCATAGAAGGGCATTCGCCGAGGGGTCTCAGGGTTCTCATTGCAACAGATTAGTAAAGTTGAAAATAATACAAAACCATGAATTATTAAATTATGGCATTTCTGAGTGTTTACTGTTTTAAAATTATTTTAATGTGTTCTGAGATGAATTGTCTTTGCAAAACAATTTAAAAAAATTTACCAAAAATTTACAAAACAATTTAAAAAACAAAATTTAAAAAAATTACGAAACAATTTAAATAATCTAAATGATTTCAAGCAAATATCAATTTGTTTTGTATTTTGTCTTTTTATATGGTCGAAGAAGCACATAGATGCATTCAGTAAGGAATGTGCCCTTCTGCAGCTTTTTATAACTAAAGGAGGAGCATACAAGTGCATTTCAGTCTTTGTATTCTAAAATATTAGGCTGTGCTTTCAAATACATGAATAACGTTTTTGTTTAATAGAATTTGAGTGTAGAGAGTATCTGAGGAGTATCTGGAGTATAAAATGCTGAGAGGAGGTTTCTCAATGCTTTCACATAGGACAGTTTTCTTCTTCACAAGCTGATTTACTGTGTAATTTCAACTTTGCTGTTTGTTTTGATGACAGTTTACACTTTTCTGTGAAGTAGTAGCTACTAACTTGACAAGAAATTTCATCCACTGACTGTTTGCCAAAGTTTTGTTTCTAGTGTAGTAAGTAAAACATAATAGGCAAAATCGGGGAAAACCCCCAAATCATTAGTCTCTGGCAATCAGATGTTCATTTCCATGGAACCTGATTGGGGTGGGAGGGAAGAGTGGTGCAGTAACAAACCACGTCTGAGATGTCTTTGAAGGAAAAGTTAATGCCTGCTGGCAGTCACTTAAATGAGTAATTCTTTTGATATCAAGTTTGATCATACGGATGTAAAGGTTTTGTGAATGTCATGAGTACTCAGGATAGCAGAGTTAAGAATAAGCTACATAATCAAAATCACAGTTTCTTTTTGACTTACATATTGCTGAGCTGTAAATGCTTTTGCTAGTAAGTCCCTATGAGAGCAACCTGTATCAGTTGAAAATGAATGACTTTGTGGTGTAATCATTTACTTATTTGAACAGGTCCATACCAATGTATTTAAATGAAGTTAATTTACCCAGCTTTTTAAAAGGAGATTAGATTATATAAATTCCTGAGTATCTCACAGGTCTTGTGAGAGGAGATCTCCATTTTATTTACAAAATTTACCTTTCATGTTTGAACACTTGATCGTAACTCGTCTGTAACAGAAGGTATAGTATCTGATTCACAAGAAATGCTCTGAAATTTACTGGTCCACAGACATAAAGCAGAACGGAAATTGTTTTCAACCCCTCTTTAAGTTCCTAGTGTTGAAGATGATGCCACTTTTCACTAAAGGTAAGCATACAGTACTGTTTCTGTTGCGCAGGCCGCATAAATAATACAATACGAACCTGAGCCAGGCAGGCTGGGTTTTGATAACAATGTACAGAACCAAGATTGTTCTGCAAAGCAGTCTGAAAAATGAGGTTATCAATTGCTGTCTCGGTGGGTAGATGAGGCAGCTATAGCTGAAAGCTAGTTTGAATTGTCAGCGTAAACTCTAGCTTGTGCATACTCTGAAATTACTGAATTCTCCAGCGGAAGTTGTCATAGATTTTCAAGAAAATCTGTTTGCTGTATTTGAAACAAAGATACCTGTCTCTGGGACTTCCAGAGGACGGTGTTTGAACGCATGACTGTGTTTACAGAGTATATTTTTTCTAGCGTGGGTTGGTTCTGATTCTGCAAATTTTACCAACCTTACTTTCCACTGTCGTCTTCAGCAGAAGACTGATTGTACCAAGGGAAGTGATACGCTGATGCGTGTGGGTATGTGTGTGCGTGTGTGTGTGTATCATAGAAACAGGCTTAACCTAGAAGTCCAAGAAAGGATGTGATGGGAGGGAATTACAGAGAAAGAAAGGGGGGAGTGGGTAAAAAAAGCATGTGGCACCCCTCATCTTTCGTTTGTACTGTCTAGTACAGAGCTCGCTGTGTCACATCACGGGATGGCCATCGCGCTGCTGTGCAGCCCCAGCGTATATTGATCCCTTTCATGTGTTCTTGCTAGTTAGTTATTCTACAGCAATGCTTGCAAAGCCGTGGTCCACATTGTTTTTATTGTCACCGATTGCTTCAGGCCCAGTGATACTTACCTATTCCCCTTAATCCCCTTATCTGCTAATTGGAAAATTCCTTGGAAATTTCTTCAGGTAGTATTATCTTAACTCATTATAACAGGTAGGAAGTCATATTACTTCATACTTCCAGTTCATGTACAGAACTTTTACTAGAGAGATGCCTCAGGATGAACTTGTCCTGTAATTGTTGATAGTGTTTTGAGAAGCGGGATAAGGGGTTGACCTTGAGTATTTCGTTTGGGATTTATTTTCATTGGTTGAAAAGTCCCTTCTTAAAGGTTTTTGCTTGGTTCGTTGGTTGGGGGTCTTTTTTATTTTTTTTTTTTTTTTAGATTGCTTGACAGAGTTTGATTGTAAACTGTGTTTGCTTGGCTTTATGGTGGTTAAATACCTGGTTTATGTCTCCATTATGTCTGGGAATAGCAATATTGTCTTTTGTACAAATGAGTTATGAGTAGCCTTCCAAATTGTAGTTGCATTGTTCCACCATGCATGATTAAGATCAGCTGGCAAAAAAAAAAAAAAACTGTACTGCATATGAAATCTTGTTACCTGGCTTCCATAAAAAACTATTGGGTTCATGCTCTGTACCTGTCATTTTGGCCACAGGTTAAATGCAGACATGCAGGTAGTCTATTGCTATTAAAGATTCCAAGGGTGAAAAGGCTGAACACTGTCATTTGAATTAAAAAAACCTCAGCATTTTTAATTACTTTCCTGTTACAGGTTCTGATCTTTAAGAATGTTTGCTATACAGGATGGCAGTATCATCTCATTTGAAAAGTAGCTACCACGACACTTACATGTTTGTCATACAGCACACTGAAAATTATCCATGAGAGTTGTAATTTCTTCTGATACCTGTATTTCTCTCTCCATACATTGAAAAAGATGAACTACACTTCAGATAAAAAAAAAGTGTTGGCTTACTTTATCAGATTTATAATTGGCCTCATATTATTAAGCTGAAAATCCTGTGGGATACTAGAGTTTATCCTGAACAACTGTTCCTTGGTGGCCATCTGGGTTTTTAGATGATAAAACAATGTACTCATTTTTTCTAACACTGTGATATTCTGGAGTACAGTGCAGGATCTGTATTAAAATCAACTTCCCTAGGGGGGGCTTCCCCATCGTCTGTCTCTTTTACACCCTCCCACCACAGTATTTTTCGTCCCCTGCTTACAGACTTTGCTTATATAAAATGCAAAAGGGAAAACGACTTGTGTCAATTCTGAGTGTTTCTTACCTTATATACATTAGTTTATAAGCTTCCAAAATGTTAATTATTTTTGTTATAATATATGACATGGAAAGAGATAAAGCTTCAGGGCTTTTAGACTGATAATGCTTAAGAAGCTTGTTAGCTATGTGGCCTCCTCTCTGTGTATGACAATATGTTACGAGGGAAGGCTTGTTAAGATTAATTACTTCAGGTTTCCTAATACATTATTCTTCACAGAGTTTTGTGTCTAGATTGCCTATCTTGATTGCATCATTTAATAACAGAGTGACTGATCTAAAAGATCCTGGCCACAGAAACTGTTTTGTTGTAAGGAGAGGAAAGAGATACCGCCCTAGGGACTGAAGCGTTACTCCAGCAAAATCAGCGGAGGGAGTTCAGCCCTGACGCAAGTGAAACTGCCCCTAAGTCAGCACCACTTGGTTTGTTTACGTGGTGAGCAAGTCAGGTCCAAATGACGGGCGGGCTCGTCAGCTACACTGGTAGGGTTGCACCCCCTTAGTCACAATTGAAATATATGCCTGCCACTCTGCCTGTCACTCAGCTTCGACTGACATAATTATTTGATCCCCAGACTGGAATTTGGGTGCATAATGTGGAAATTAGGTAGCATAATATCGTTTGACTTTTTACAAAGGTCATTCTTCACTGGGAAAGAACAAGCGTGGCGGCGTGGTTGCCTCAGTCTGAGTTACTCTGACACTCGGAGATCTCCTGTGCTAGGACAGCCCTTCTTTCCTGCTTGACCAGTGGCTATGAAGAAAGTTAGTGGTTCAATCAAAAGAGCTGCTCTGTGAGGATTCAGAATCTGAAGTAGAAAAGCTTTGCTACGATCACTCCTCGGCTTGTATACCCTCATTCTGCTCAGGGAAGCTGATGCTGAGGGTTCATCATTACTTCACTGCTGTATAAATTGCCTGAGATGGCTGCTGTAGAGTGAGTCAATGTCTTTCAGCTTGGAGCTGAGTGAAGCAGAGTCATCACTGACCAGACATTTTTCTCAGGCCGAAGTCAAAGCATCTTTTCAAGTACATCTCACTTTTCAGCAAAAAAAAAAAAAAGTACTTCTAGCCAAAATTCATATGTAGGCAGTGATAGAGTGGCAAAGAACGTGACATCTTCCTGGGAAATCCTTCTCTGAAGAACCTTCAGGATGGAATATTTTACTCTATTTATTCTCTGATTCTCTATCAGATGATGAAAAGCAATCAATTTGAGGATTGCTGACAAACCCTTAGAAAATAAAATGGATTATTAAAAAAGAGCGTGATTTTCTGAATCTGTAAGGTTTGGAAGAGGGAGGAGGCATGAAAAGTGTGCTAAAGCATTTACCCTAAAATGTTATTTCCTTCTGCACATATATACCTTATTTCCTTGATGAAAGCGACCGCTTAGATTTTAAAACATAATTCCTTATGCCAAGCATTCTGGGGATGGTTTTATCTCTAAAATTGCAACTATCCTAAAGATATCCAGAAGGTTTAGCCAGATAAAATAGGAGAGTAGAATAATGGCACGATAAGATCTTTTGTTCAAAGTCCAAAACAGTCCTTGTCCCTGAGAGTCCACCTGCTGTCAGAAATGCTGCTGTCACTCAAGGGAAAAGCCTGCTCAAGAAATGCTGGGCTTTGCAGCTTGTTGAACCCTAGTTTTGTCAAAAAGACTGTTAAGAATGAAGAAAGATGGAAGAAATGAGTGCTTCAAAGGTAGTACATTTTCTTCGAGTCTGTTTTTCCACAGCCATAGTATCTGTTGTTTCTTTCAGTTCAGGGGAACAGTGATAGTTGATCTGTACATAAGGTGTTTATACAAAGGCCGGTGCTCCTGTGCTTTTGTAGCTTAGTGAAGGAAGGGTATTACCGATTAAAGAGAAAATTATTTAGCAATGCATAGGAGATGAACCTGTCCTTGCAGGCTAATAGTCTGTCTGAAACAACGTCACATCATCAGCTACTTTAGGTGGCTAAATACCCAGCTTCTGAAGTTAGGGGGTATCTCTTTTGCAAAGGAGGTATTTCAGCCTATTTTCTGCACTGAAGTTGCCATTCTTTTTTTTTCATCTCTAGAGAGGTGGCAAGAAATATCAGTTTACCTTTATGGACATCTCCCTATAGCTGATAGAGATGTTATGGATCAGCTACTACGAGAATACTCGAGGCTCTATTTCTTTTCCTTCCCTCATTTACACGTGTGTGTGTACACAAGCACATATGTAAGAAAAAGGCTTACATAAGAGATTGATTGAGCTGATGAAGAAGCTTTAGCATCTCTTGCTGGCACGGTCTCCTAAAAAGACTGGCCGATGCCATGGGTCTGATAGAATATTATTTGCATATTCACATGAGACCGCACCATTAGCAATTTCTTTGCTTTTTCCTGTAAAGATTGTTGTTGAAACTGAATATCAATATGCATAAGCTGGACCTTTGTTTGCAGTCAGATACAGTTTAAAGATTCGTAATTTCCTAAAGCAACATCCTCAGTAGTCTTGCAAGAAATTATTTTAACTCTTTTTTACATATTGATGCTTATAATAAATTGAAATGAGACTTCTACAGTGCCCTTTTATGAGAAAGAGACAGAGATGTAGAATCTTTCTAAGAAAGGTCTTGACCACAGAACAGTCTTTAAAGACTGGAGACAGACAAGTGTCTGTACACTGATGACATCTACCCAGATAGATGCAAAAGCAGCATTTGCAGCTTATTTACACTTACAAGCATGACGCTATTCATATAAATAAGGAAGGAGCGATCCTAAAAACAGCATAAGCATGTATGGAGTGGGCTAGTCTTGAGGTATTAAGCTTCCTTCTCTTCAGAAAGATTTGCTGCCATGCATCAGCAGGCTTGATGTGTGTATGCTGTGTCTGGTTGTGAAGTTTTCTTGGGGTATGTGCACTGTAGACCAGACCCTCAGTGAAAGGAGGAGAAGGGAAACTGGTTTAGGGCGTCCTCTTGGAGGGAGAAGATAGAGAGGGTGTGACCCAGCTCTGTGGTCTAAGAATAAGACTGAATTGCCTGAGGTGTTTGCAGGGATTGTGGAGGTGGACTGAAAGTGAGAATCTTGGACGATTACTGTCATCACTGTCCAGAGCGGAGGTACCATGGACACTTTTAAAAAATGGCATTTGGTTTGATGCAGGCAATATCTTTTGAATAATAATTTTTGAACCACATAAAAATTTGCATTAATAACTTGTACTTAAAAAAATGGTGCATGATGTTTTGTTATACTTTCTTCACCTTTCATTGGGAAGGTCTTCTTGCAGGTGTTTGTTTTGACTGGCAAAAGCTATAACTATGGCCATGGAAGAGTATCATCATGCTCTCTGAGGCTTTGAATTTACTAACATTGATGTTAAAATCAGTTGCCACTTAAGAGCTGCGAGAGAAGCCAACATAGAGACCCTTTTTAAGACAAGATGCTGCTAGTCAAACTATATCTAAAAAGTACACAATTAAATTTTGTGCTAACTTCCCTAATTGTTTTCCATTGTAGGTCTTTTATGCATCCTTTTTTCTTTAATAAAGATTGTCTTCATTAAGTTTTAAATGTGCATATACTGCATGATTTGCCTTTATTATAGGGTACAAGGGCAGCTGAGATTATAAGAAGAATTGGTGCGAAATAACTACCAAAGCAGTATTGTTAAAGTGGATATATGTCTATCTGTTATACAGTGGCTGCTTATATTATGCTTTTTATACCACTATTAAACATGCAAGAGAGATTCCTCCCCCCCGCCCCCAAACTGCTGTTGACTTCTACCTGAGATTTTAAATGGGTTCTATACACTTGTAGCGTTCTGAAAAAGAAAGCAACGTAACATCAGAATTACAATTCTAGGTGTGTTGAGCCCTGTATCCCTTCTGACAGAGGCCAACACTAAGACACCTGGGGAAGAGGACAGAGCAAGTCTGCTGTTATTACGCAGAATACTCTTTCAGTGCCCACCAAGTATTGTAAGCCAGGAACCTGGTAGCTTTACACTTAGTACTCCTTTATGGACTTGTCATTCTTGAACGTGCCTAATCTCTCTTTGAACACATGTAAGCTTTAGCATCCATCATGTGGCAAGGAGTTTTTCAGCTTATATGCACCTTGTGTGAAGATTTCTTTGGAAACTTCCACTTGATAGTTTCACTTGGTGCCTTTCTTCTGGTACTGGATGCAGTTGTAGAAAATAGATCCATATTCCCCTTCTCCATTCCACACATAATTATGCAGATCTCTACCATGTGTCGTGTAACTCCTTGCTTTTCCAGATTGAAGCATTCCCCATGTATTTAGTAGTATATACTATGGAAGCTGTTCCTTAACTTTTAGTGCTGCCTGGCAGCCGTCTCTATTTTTATTAAGCTTTACTTATTCTTGTGAGAGGGAGATTAGAACCATGCACAGCACTCAAGATACAGGGCTACCATAGATGTACATATTAAGATAATGATGATGACTCCTTTGTCTTATGTGGTTTTCCTAATAATTCACATTCATATTGATTTCACCAATGTTTCACAGTATTGAGCTGATGCTTTCTCAGAACTCTGTTCTAATCCAAGATTTTTGCTTTTTTAGAAAAACAATGCACTCCTTGTCTTCTCCACAAGATTCCAGTGGCTCGTAGGGTTGCATGTGCTCATTAATTCAGTCTTTTAGAATACTTTCTAAAAATTTGGCCAGAGTTTTACAGGCCTGTGGTTCCCCACATATGCTCAGCAACATTGTTCTTTTTTAATTAGCATTACTTTATCTGCCTCCTAGTTAGTTAATACACATATATTTTTAAGCGGGAGGTTGCACGCTCCAGCTAGGGGTTCTCATCATTCTTGCATTATTTCGCTGTGTAGGAGCAAATGCCATCTTGACCTGGCACTTTCATTGCTCTGTGTTTCATCCAGTTGTCCCATCCCCTTTTCTGTGGCATTGAATTTGAGACCGTTTCCTCAGAGAGTTCCTTAGGAAAAGCTTGTTGAACTTTACCACATCGAGCACAGAAATAATGAATGTGTGCAGTGTCTCTGCTCTCACCTTCATCTTCATGAACATTCTTTTTATACCTTGCGTTTTGGACACATAATCCTCAGGAGTGTTTTCAACTCTCGGTACGTGCTTGAATAAGGATCTGTCATTGGCTTTTATACCTTCTGAAAGTTGTGCTTGAGCTACTGTTCTGGCTGCTGGTTTGACCTGCATGATTTTCTACGTTTAACCTGGTAGTTCATGATATTTTCTTTTCCTTGCTTAAACACAGTTCCAAGTTTTCTGAAGACTGCTTTCCTAACCTCTAATTGTGTCCTTCTCCCTGCTGTTTAGCCACGATACTTTCTTTTTAGTTTATATTAATTTGTCTCAAACTTCAGTATAATGTCCTAAATAGTGTGAAATCTTGACAGATGGTAGAGAGACCATTAGACGCTCTTCTCAACCTCTTTTTAGCAAGCCTCTTTATTCTGATGTGATTCCTCTCCTTGAAATCAAACACAACTGTAGTGATTTCTTTGAGGTTTTGCTCCCTCAAAGATGTTTGATCTGTGTATATGTTATGACTTTTTGGTAGATTGTTTGACCGTGATTTTATCGACTAGGCCTTTGCACGAGTGAGGACTAACACAGAAGTTACATTCCCTACATGGACTGGCAAGGACTAGCCCTTCCATGCACTAACTTTGCCGATGTCTTAAAATTAATGTAAGCATCACCCTTCCCCTTTCATTGGCGTAGATGTACATCTTGTTAGGAGTGTGGGTTTTGCTGCCTCAGGATTTCTGTTTTCCCTGTGCTTGTCACGGTTGCTGTCCCCTGTTTGGCTGGTGACTGGTAGTGTAGTCCTAATACTGCACCTATCCTGTCTGAGCTTGGAGTTTCCGTTCCTGTGGTTTTACGTCACTGCCTGACATAGTTTGTTAATTTGGTATGAGTCTAACCTGTCTTCAGCAGATAAATAAAGCCATGCTGTTTATCTGGGCATGATAAGGAAGAGGGTTAATCTGAACCTTATTTAAATCCTTCTGTTATCTTCAGTTATGTACTGAATTTCAAAGATCGGTATTACTTAATGTTAGCACTGAGTCACATGGAAGAAGCAAAGAAGTGGTATGTCTTCGTATTTCCATTACTGAGATCTGCTTGATGATCTTGTAGGGTTTTTAGATATAAATGTAATACACATAAATACATATTTATAAACAAAACATTTAGCAAAAATCAGAGGCTGAGAATTCCAGTCTATATCACTCTTTTGGATTGCCCATATGAGATGTGGGGAGTATAATACTGTGTTTACCTTCTGTAAATAAATAGAGGATAAGTACTTTCTTTTCATATGTTATATTTACTTGGCTTTTTAATAAATTTATAAAACTTTAGGGCTATTTTCTGTATTTGCAGCATACATTCTCATATTGCCTGCCTTTTTGTAGAACAATTTTCTGGTCCTTAAAAGGCTTTAGAAACTTGAGAAGTAACTTGATTAGTGACAGTGGATTGGTTTGGGGTGATTGTTCCCCACATAGAACATGCATTGACATCAGCATTATTAATTTTTTTTTTTTTTTTTAAATTAGGAGTTTTAAAAATTACGTGCCCATGGAGTTAATGAAATGGGACTGTAAAGTGACCTATCTGGTGTAGTGGGTCTTCCTGGTATAAGTTATGGGCATGTGAAGGAAAAGATGATTGGAAGCAGTCACCATGGGTTTACCTAGGGTAAATCACTCCTGACCAGCTTGGCTGGCTTCTTTGATAAACTGACTAGATTTGAGGATGGGAGAATAGCAGTGCATGCCATTTGCTTTGACTTTAGTAAGGCTTTCAACACTGTCTCCCACAGTATTCATTTATCTACATTAGGACACTATGGTCTGGATGGGAAGAGAGCTCAATGGGTAGAAAGCTGGTTTTATGATCAGGCTCAGAGGGTCATGAATGAAGGCCATACTATACCTGAAGGCCAGTAGCAAGTGGAATATTCTGGGACCTGTCCTGCTTAATGTCTTTATCAATAACCTGGTGGAAGTAACAGAGAACGCTCTACTCACATTTGCAGGTGACACCAAATTAGGGTGACCAGTTGATACCCTTGGGGGCAGGGCTGCCATCTGGAGAGACTGAGAGAAGCTGTAGGAATGGGCCAGCAGAGGAACCTTAGGAAATTCAAGAAGGACAGATGCCAAGTCCTGCATCTGGCAAGGAATAAGCACATGCCATGATGCAGGCTGGTCCCTGGCTGGCTGGGAGCAGCTCTGCGGGAGGGGACCTGGGGGCCTTGGCAGACACGAGCTGGGCATGAGCCAGCAGTGTGCCCTGGCTGCAGGGACGGCCAACAGCGCCCCGGGCTGTGTTAGCAGGGGCACAGCCAGGACATCAGGGGAAGTGATTATCCCCCTCTACCCAGGACTTGTTTGACCTCATGTAAATTACTGTGCCCAGTTTTGCACGCACACCCCACCCGATACAGGAGATACATCAACAAACTGGAGCAAGTTCAGTGGAGGGGGCACTAAAGATGGGCAGGGGGCTAAAGCATGCGTCCTGCAAAGAGAGCCTGAGAGAATGGGGCTTGTTGCGGAGCCTTTGGGGGGACCTTATGATGGCTTTCCAGTGCCTAAGAGGATGTTATTGAGAAGAGTTTTCGCAGTGGCACATGGCAGAAGGACAAGAGGGAGGCAAAGGCTGAAACAGGAGAGGTGCAGACCTGATACAGGAAAAACTTTTTTACCACAAGGAAACTCAAGCAGTGGAACAGGTTGCCTAGAGAAGTGCTGCAGTTTCCATCCTTGGAGATTTTCAAGACCTGTCAAGTTGAAGCCCTGGGCAACCTGGGCTGAAGTTCACCCTGCTTTGAACAGGAGGTGGGACTAGATAGTCTTCTGATGTCACTTCCAACCTGAATTTTCCAATGAGTTTGCTTACACTGCAGTCATCCTTGTCAGCTGTTGGACTGGACGAATATATTTCAGAAAAGATAACAAGCGCGCGTGTGTGTACAGGGGGGAAGGTGTATATATATACACACACATATATATATATATGAAGAATTTGAGATATATTAATTAAAGGTTTTTAGAGAGTCTAGGAGTGAAAGTGTTCTTAATGACAGGAAATACAGAGCAGTTAGTTGTGGGTATTACGGTTCATTGCTAGAAAATCGTTACTAATTTACTGTTCCATGACCAAAGGCTTCTTCACTATATTTTATATTCTTACGTGGAGTACTCAAAGGTAGGGTAGATGGTCTTAAAAAGGAGAACAAGGTGGGAAGCTAGGGACTTAAACAATATCAAGCAGTGGGCAAATGTGCCAAGAGCTCAGGCTGTGAATGTTGATAGCTGTCCTTTTGTACCTGCACAGTTGTTTGTTCTGTCTTTATTCTTCATGAAAGCATTCTGTTCTTCTCTGGATCATCATCCATCATCTTCTAGTACTCTTTAAATACTTTCTGTGTTCCCTATTTATAACCATTGTTTTCTAATTAGCTGCAGCTTAAATCAGTTTAAATTTCAGATGACTTTGTATTCTCCTTGCTACAGTCTGAAGTCAACTCATTGTTTCTCATTGTCCTTGGAAAGGAAGACTGGCGTGGGAAGACCAATAGTCCAGGAAGGAGAGTCAGATTCGGTACTTTTCAATGCTTTCCATAGAAGAAGAATGTTTTCCTCAGTTACTAAGGCTTTGATGGAATTCAATAAGATTTACTAGGTTTTAAACTCAATTCAGATATATCGAATTCCTAATACAGCCACTAAGAAAAGATGTGAGCCTAACACAAATGTTGGTGTATAAGAACAGCATTTGTTTTGTTCCGCGTGCTTGAAGGTTGTTGAACACTTTTTCCCCAATGTGTCTGTTTCATTTGGGCTGGGTTTCTTGTGTTTCTGTGTCTCACAAGTAATCAGTGTTGAATACATCCATCAGTGTAACATCTCAGTTTAAAAACATCACCAGAACACAGCACTGAAAATGAAGTTAAAGGTATTTATGGTTCTAAATTCCATTGTCATATATTCTCTTATGTTATACTGAATTATTTGAGTGCAATACTTCACTCGCATCTGAAATGTTCTGGAGGATGGTGTGATAATAACTTGGACTTAATGTGAACAAACTCTTACTTTGTGAAACATTTCAGAATGAAAAGTATGATTTAAACTATGTACACTTTCACAATGACAGATGAAAGAAAAACTTCTGTTGTTAATCTAGACTGAAGATGAGTAACCAAACCCAGCTGCAAGCTTCACTTAGAAGTGACAGTGAATGAGCTCAGCGTAATCTTGTTTCAGGAGAGCATTTGGACCTAAGGTGTATGCACTCTTTCTCTTTTTGCATGTAACTGATGCTTTGTGTCATGGTGCAAGGAAGAGGTGTATGTACTTGCTCGCTTTGCGAACAGAAAGGAGTGTGTTTCCAACATGGATCCATGTGCATGGTTTCTGTTAACATGCATGTTCCTTTTATTTGGGAAGGGAAGCATAAAAACTCCAATTATAATAATTATCTTCAATATTTCTTCTTAATATAATTCTTTTTAAATACTCAGTTTTCTGAAAGCTAAGAAAAGACTTAAATTATTATGGTGCTTTCTAACACTTTAGTCATGGTCACTACCTAGAAATGTACCCTGTAGGTAACAAGATCCATTTTTCTCTACAAGATAATAACTAGCTTTAGATTTTCTTTTGTAAAGAGAAGCAATGAAAATACTAAGAGCTTAAATCATTTATCACAACTGACCACTAATTGCCCATTGAAATGGGGGTGAGGGGTGCTGTAGGGAACGACGACATCAAAATGAGGAGACAGCAATGCTCAGGGGCTCTCTTGCCACCTTTACCCATATCAGGAGACTTGCGTCAGTGACCTGAGGCCCCCGTTCCTTGGCTCTTCGAGAGACTAATCAAGACTTAATCAGGTACTATTGTGCAAGGAGATGATATTAAGGCAAGACCTCAGAGAAACTTTACCTTACTGCTACTGTGAGTTTTAGCTGAGCTGCTGTTTTGTCCAGTCTTCTCCTAATTTGTGCAGTAGCGAAGGGAAACCCTTTCCCGTACCTTCTGGAAGAATAGAGGTAGCAAGAAAAAGCTCCAGTTGATAGAGAAGATGTCGGACTAGAAGCAAGGGAATCTATAGATATTTTTACAGGGAGGTTAAGGGGGGGCTACATACTATAAATTGTGAAGGTGTGACAGGAGATCTCAAAACTGATATAATTAGGAGCAGTTTAGCTTGCTGTAAAATTTGTTTACAGTTGCCATCTGAACCATCTGTTCTCTTTCCTTGTGTTGTATTCAGTTGGGGTAGATATTCTGTAATAGGTGAAAGGCTTTTTAAAGTATGGTTTATGTATCTGCATATACATTTATAGAGTACATCTTATAACGAGGCCTAGATCCCATCGGTGCTATTTGGGGATGCCACTGTAGTAACAATGATCTATTACATGCCGTTAACGCTGTGTTTGCAAAGCATTTCCAGTTAAAGTCGTTAGGCAAATGTAAGTTGCCTCCTTTCTCCATCTGGTTGTTTGCATGCGGGCTATGGCATGCTTTTCAGTGAAATAATTTTTGGTGTTCTCTTTTTAAAAGGCTTATCTTTAATGTTGGCAGAGGGAGGGGAGGACTTCTGTACTTCTGTCACAGGGAGTCATAATGTCCCTTGACAGGAATTGCCACCAGTGCATGGACTTCTTGGATATACAGCTCTGTGTTCTAGCACTTGAGCTGATGGGTAATTGACAGTAACAGTGTTATGGTCTACGCTCACTTGCTGGTTAGGGTATGGAGACTGCTGTTTAATGTCAAAAATCACAGCTGCTTTCTAGGTGGTCAAGTATTATTAGGAGCCTAGAATAGGTGTTCATTTCCAGACACGATACTGCAGTGTGCGTCAGGGTAATGGACAGGAAAACATGCAAGGTGTGACGGGATCTGGTTTCTGAACTGCCCTCTGATCCATAGGCTTGGTTCCTCCGGATCATGTATGGGAGACCAGAGACAGCTTTTTCCCCTGTATCTTAGAGTGAGAACTTCACCATGCAGGCCCACCCCTCTGAGACCTGTCACGGGGACCACAGGGTGCCCAAAAAGGGTGGAGAATCAGCTGTCATTTTAGAGAATGAAAGGTAAACGTCATTCTGTGCAGGCATTAACATCCGTTGAAAGAGCAAAATCTTACACCCACAGAATTAAGGTTTTCTGAGGTTTAATGCACTGTTACGGATGTCTTTATTTCACTGCAGTTTTTATCAGGATTTGTCAGTCTCATATGTACCCATGACCAATCTATTTGAGGGCCCATTCTCAGTGTGTACCTAATAGTTTATGATAGTTATTTCACAACATAGTATTCACTTAGGAGTAATTGCATCTTCTAATTTCATTTTTACAAAATATTAGGAGTTTAATTTAACATCTATGAAAGAATGTGTTCAGTCTGGGTATGTTTCTCACAGTTTTCCTTGAATATGAAGAACATGACTATGGAACAAATAATGCTGAATGTGAGGTTCCGTGGTCCCCTCTGAACACAATAACAAGCAAAACATTTCTGCCAACTTTAGTAACTACTTGCTGTAGTGTTTAATCTTGTAGAAGCTAACCCAATAGGTTTTTTGTTGTCCAACCTAAATGACTCTTGTGTGTTTGATGCAAGACAAGTCCCAGCAGCTGTGATCAGCACTTCAAACAAAGGTACAATAAACCTTTCTGCAGTTTCAGCTAGAGATGTATTACCTTCCTCTAGGATCACAGTATGTGGTTTTCTTTAGTAACGGGGTTTTTAATTGTATTTATAATTGATTGACTACGATGCAAGCTTAGTCTGATTGTGGGGCCAAATCACAGCAAGTTTCAAAAGCTGGTGTATGCTATGGACTCAGTATCAAAATGCACTTCCTTCCTCATAGAGGGCTTGTGCTTTTTCCCCCCTATTTGTGGATTTTGGTAGATATTAATCACCTGTTAAATATCTTGTATTGATAAGAACACTGCAGAATGAATTTAGTGTATGAATCCTAATGGCATGTTAAAGGAATGGATCAAATCCAACACCCAGGATAAGTTTTCACGTATTAGCAGAGTAAACAGATGCAGAAATACCGTAAAGTTGATGACTCTGCTCCCCTTCATACATACTACTGCAGGAAGTTGTATAGAGTTATGTATGTGTATATACATATGCATATATGTGTATAGTTGTATACATATCTTTTAATATACATGCATTATCTGTATTTCTATAGATATTATATATACTATGTATATAATTAGATATAGTATATATGTTTTTTCCCCAGAGGGAATGATGTTGTGAAGTTAGTATTCACACTTGGCAAGGAACTCATGGTATTGCTGTTCTTTCATTGATGTTCTGCTTTACCGTTTCTAGTTGTTGGTTCTGAAATACTAATAGTGTTAAGGGATTAAATGAACAAAGACAGTCAAATTTTCTGTAAAGTAGACTTTTGGCAACTAAATGTACAGGACTGCAAATCCTCAATATTTTTTTTTTTTATCTCTAAGGAGCAAACCAGGGAATACATATAAGGCAGATGTTAAAAGGTACATGTTGTTGTAGCTAGCTGGCAGCTCCAGACCTATTTGTCGGGTAGCGCCACTTCATAATTCACATCCTATTCTACTACCACAGTAGATTATGGTGAGGTGGGTCACGCAGTTCCCACAGAAAAAATTGTCTGTGGTTTAGGAAAACCATGTTGGATTCTTTCTTACTGGCACAGCATGGGACAGAGGCTAGAGAGAAAAACGGTCAAGATTAAGTGAAAGTGTACTATTGTAATATTTCATCATACTTATGTGTTCAAATCACTTTGGTGACTTCCATTACTGTGTAAGTGTATAATGTATAAAACATCTCATTATTTTGTAAGGGAATCAGTAGTTAAATGGTAAATATGATAAAAAAATTAACGGTCTTCCAGTTTAAAAGGCAATTTAAGGATGAGCAATACTAAATATAAATTTTAAATTGGAGTATTGGATATATCTCTATCCCTACAGCCTGTGTTTTAACCTCAGGGGTTGAAAACCTGTAGGTCTGTCATGTGAAATCTCTGAAAAACCTTCTGGTTACACTAAAAAAAAAAAAAAAGAATGACATATAATAATCCGTTTACATAGTTTATTTGATTTAATATTTAATGTGCATTATGAGTTTCTAAAATCAACTACTTGCAGTAATTCATTATGGAAAGATAATTGAGTTTATAATTTTTTTTGTGTCCTGTATGTTCATGCTGGTACTGATCAAAGAAAAAATTTAGTAGAAATTTTTGCCATAATTTGGAATAAAATTTTCACTTTGGTATTTTTCCTTTTTTTTTTTTTTTTTTTGTAAACATCATAAACATGGGTTGTTTTATAAATATTTCAGGAGTTAAATATTCTTAAGGAGAGTCTTAAATGTCTTTTACATCTTGTTTTTCTTCGTATTTGTATGGGAAAAGGCAAATAGTAATCACTGCTCAAATTTTTTTTTCAATAGGCCAGAGAATCCTTAAGAGCAAAGTGCTCGTTCTGTCAAAAAGGTGTTTTAAACTACTTAATGTTTTCATTTACCCCTCTGATTCCATTGAGCAAGTCCCCTTAGTGCTATGAGTGGTTGCCATTACACAGAGCTTCTGAGTAGCTTTTATGGTTTAAGTTATGTAATATAATTGGGTTGTTAAAAAATTTTTAGTAGGAAAAAACAGTTTGTATTGCTTTTCCTGTTGCTTATGTATAAAAAGAAATCCAAATTAAATCTTTGCCTCTTCAATCATCATCAGATGACACAATAAAAATACTTCTTAAGGTGAAGCATTTGAAATGGGAAGTATTTGGTGTTCCTTTCTCATGTGACTAGTCCTTTCTTACACAACTAGTTATTATCTGTTCAAGAGGTTTGCTTCTGCAAAGCTTCATTAATGTTAATGAGGATTTGGGAATTGGCGCATATATTTCTCTGAAATTAAAGGTAAATGAAACACATTTGATGAGTTTTATTTCTGTACCAGTGCTGGCCAAGAAACTAGAATAATACGTGTGATATGGTTAGATAGGCAATCTACATTAAGAAAATCTTTCCTTCTCTCTCTCAAAAAAAAAAAAAAAAAGGAAAAGAAAAATAACAAAATTCTAAGTCCTTTTTTAGCTGTTTTATTAAGCAGAAAAATGGCATTATTCCCAACCTTTTAACCTCTAAAGGATGAAGAGCTGAATTTATTACTTCCATGTTGCTGTAGAAATTTCTATGTGCCATCATAGAACGAGGAAAGAAATCAATGTTTTATATCTCATGGAGTAAACATTATTAAATTCTTGAATCATTAAAGTGGAAACAACTTAGTAGTGTTCTAATAACTCTGCAGTATACAAGCACTAAGGCTGATAATGCAGTGTCAATTCTAACTAACTAGAAAAACTTTATATAGTCCAAATAGAAGATGGTTATCCCACTAGTGTTTTTTTTGTTGTGTATTTTTGTTGTTGTTTTTTGGGTTTAATTGCCAGGTTAGTGCTTTCTTGAAAAGAGCTAGTTAGAATCATAGACTTTTTCCACTCAGCAGGGACCTCAGGAGGCCCTAATCCAACTGTCTTCTCAGTGCAAGGTCAACACTGAATTTAGGCCAGGTTGCTCAGGGCTTTCTCAAGGACAGAGATTCTGCAGCCTCCCTCGGCAACCTCTTACAGTGCTTAATGCTCCTCGTATTGAACATTTTTTGCCTTTATGTTAAGTCAGAGCTTCTTCATTTTAATTTTTGACTGCTGTCTTTCACCTTCCAGCCATGGACCTCAGTAAAGAGCCTAGCTCAGTCTTCTGTGTAACCTTCTCTTTGATAAAGGAAGGTTGCTGTTAGATCCAGTGCCCACCCTAAGCCATCTCTTCTTCAAGTTAAAGAAGCCCAGTTCCCTCAGCCTCTCCTCATACACTGTGTCAGCTCTTTGCCCTGTGATGGTGGCCCTCTACTGAGCTCATCCTGGTTTACCAGCATCTTATATTGCTGTGGACCAAAGCATTCCAAATGCAGTCCAATGAGTATAATCCCTTCTTTTGATGTACTGGCTACACTGCTGTTAACACAGCCCAGGATGTTGTTAGGCTTAACTGCTGCCAGGGCACACTGCTGGCTCAATGCTCAGTTTGCTGTCCACCAGGAACCTCAGGTCCCTCTCCCCAGAGCTGCTCCCCAGGCAGTTGTTTCCCAGCCTGTACCATTGCAGGTGTGTTTTCCTAGAAGCAGGACTTTGCATTTGTCCATTTTGTATGTCATAAGGTTCCTGCTGGCCCACTCCTCCAGTCTGTCTAGGTCCCTCTGGATAGCACATCTGCCCTCAGGTGTGTCCGTGCACCTCTCAAAGTTGCACCCAGACAGGATACAAGATGGCAGGCACTAGCTGGAACACAGGAGTTCTGGATTAAATACGAAGATTTATATCATGCAGTTCAAATATTGGAACACCTCCTCAGATTTTGTGAAATCTTCATCCTTGGAGATACCCAAAACTCAGCTGGATAAAGTCCTGTGGAGCCTGGTCAAACTAGACCTGCTTTGAGTGGAGCTGGGACTAAATAACTTAATGAGGTTGCCTCCAACGTAAAGTTTTCTGTGTGTCTGTGACTGTTCTTCCCCAGTTTGATATTGTCCACAGACTTGGTGTGGGTGCATTTTGTTTTCTCCTCTATGTCTTCAATAAAGATATTAAAGAGGAAAGGTCCCAGAATAGACCTCTGAGAAGCTCCACTTGTAACAAGCTTTCAGGTCGAGTAGAAATTAAGTCTGCTTAGCTAGTTAACATCCTAGCTTGGATGCTATGGGACACCATGTCAAATCCTTGCTAAAATCAAGATGAATAATATTCATGGCTCTCTTCATCCACAGATCTAGTTATTTCATTACAGAAGGTAATGATGTTGTCGAATATGATTACCCTTGGCTCATTATTCCCCATAAACTACTTCTAATTCATGTGGCTAGAAGTGGCTTTCAAGACAACTTACTCCATGATTTTTCCAAGTGCCAAAGAAAGGCTTACTGTCCTGTAGTACCCTGGTTTGTCCTCTTGCCGTTTTTTAAATATCAGTGTAATATTTTCTTCTCTCCAGTTATTGAGGACCTCAGCCAATCTCCATGCCATGTCAAAGAGCAGCCTTTCAGTGTCATCAGCAAGCTCTCTCAGCACCATCACATGCATCCTCTCTAGTCCCATGGGCTTATGTGGGTTTAAATTTGTCAAGTAATCCCTGAATTGATCCTCCTCTGCTGCTGATAGTTTCTCTCCTCCTTGAACCCTCGCTCCAGACATAGAACCCTGGGAGACCTTGTTGGTGAAGACTAAGACAAAGAAGGATTCGAGTACCTGGACCTTATCTGTGCCGGTGATTACTGATACAGCAGTGAGCTTGCATTTTCCTTGTTCACCCTGTTACTGTTAATGTAGCCATAGGAGCTGTTCTCATTGCCTTTGACATGGCTTGCACATCTCAACTCAAGCTTATATTTAGCTTTCCTAACAGCACCCGTGCATGTCCAAGCAGTATTCCTGCATTCCTCCTTTGTAGCCTGTCCTCACTTCCATCCCATGTACCCGTCCCTGTTACGCTGGAGCTCAGTGGTGAGTTTCTCAAGCTTTTTACTTGTTACACTAACATAAATAATCTGGGCTTGTGGTCTGTTCAGTATTAAAACTTGAGGTTTGTTTCTGGTTGTTGCACCATTGTCCTGTGACAAAGCTGAGGATAAAACACCAACGATAAATCAGTTGATTAGCCTTCATTTACCGTGTTTAAATTAGTTTTACAAGTAAATGAGTATTAATAAGGATATGCATCTGGAATTTTCTGAAGAGCTTGAGCCAGGTTTCCAGTGATAGCTGAATCTCATCTGTGCTTTGTTTCTTTGTGTAAAATTTGTGCCTGCACATTCGTATACTGAAAATTTGAAGACTCTTTCAATGATACTCTACAAACCTGAGAAAAATGAGAAAAATATGACCTGTCTGGAAGAAATTAGATAGAGGAGGTGTAGCCTTTGTGTGTCTGGGTAGCATTTGATGCTGTCTGTCATGAATCCACAGAAGCTGAAATAAAAACTTGATCTCATAGGGGAAAAAAAAAAATCTAAACACTGTTTAAATAATAAAAGATAAGACAGTGATATAGGGATAGACAGCAAAGCATATGGTGCCAGGAGCTTGACGCTGGGAGCAGTCCCACTCTCTGTCTTCATTATTAATCTGGAAAGAGTGCAAACATATGCTAACTTTAATTTTATGTTTTGTTTTGCATAGTTGGAATCTTCTAAATCGAAGAATCTTGTAGTTACCAGTCAGGACAGAGAACAACGTGATTTGGCACAATTTTTTTTTTTATGTTAAAAAAAAAAAAAAAAGGGCACAAAATAGTATTTGACGTAGAAATTACACACTAAAGTAATTAGGAGGAAATGAGCCAAATTTATCCATTTAAAGACAGAGATATTCAAGTAGGAAAGAGTGGTACTAGAAGAGACCCTTGGGATTCCTTCTCCGGGGCTGCAGGATGGGAGCGCAGAGAGCTGCTTTCCAGAGCCATCTGCTGATAGATGAGGGGAGAGAGAACTGCCCTTGCCTGCAAAGACGTGATGCTAGTTTGCAGAAGGTGGGAAACAGGTCAAAGTGGGATTTGAGAACGACTACTAAACTCTGTGATGGTTTTGAGAGAACGTAGACCTTTTGCTTTAGGTGATTTGTAATGTTAGTAATCAGTTCCGCTGCACTTAAACAAATCAAAGTTCAAGGACTCTGTTCAAATTCTGCAGGGGGGGAAATAAGAAAAAAAAGATAAACTCTATGGCAGAATCTGTCACTGCTGTAAGGATGTTCTAGGCAGTTATGAGCATGGTTAATCAAGTATTCTGGAGTCTTGAGCAGAACAGAGACTGCAGGCAGCCAGTGAATTTGGCCATTTTGCAATGTGAAAACGGCATCTGAACATGTTTAAAAATGTCAACAGCAGTTAACAGCAAAACAGAAAGATAAGTCAGGCAGCAGTTCATCAGCACGAAGCTAGCTAGCAGTGTAACTGGAGCTGTTTTACAGCAGCCCAGAATGCCAAGTGTGTTTCTTGCACTGATACTCTTTCAGGCATCACGTACTTGCCTGCCAGCACTGTGCTGAATGAATCTGGGGGATAGACAGGGACCAGAATTTCCCTTATGTCTGCTGTCTGGGAAATGCTGTATTTCAGCAACAGGTATCTTTGTGTCTAATAATATGTCTGTCTTCCTTGTTACTTTCATTCTGTATGGAGTAGTGGGTTGGGTTTTATCTTTCCAAAAAAAAATAAAGAAAAAGAAAAATAAATCAGTGACCCAAAAGAATAATTTCAGAGCTTAAACTCTGTGATCGACTTTCCTCACCTGTGTTTTCATCTGTTTCTTTTAAAACTTTTGTTCAAACAGTCAATAGATATAAAAGATAGAGAATAATTAAATAATGACCTCTCTGATGCATTTGGGGTTATACTTGACATTTGCTTGATATTTGCTAGTATATCTTGCTGTTTTTATTCCCTACAGCTTCTTAAAACTTTGCTTCTATAATACATACAGAACAAGTGTTCTTAGCATTTAGCAACTAATGTTAGCTTAATATTTAATAAGTATGAATTCATTAAATGTTAAATTAATAATTAATAAAAAATACAAATTCAGAAAATGAAGATATAATAAGATTGTTGATACCAAATTGTTTTTCTGTTTTAAATGAATCCTACAGGAAAGTCATTAGCCGTTGAGTGCTGTGTTTCTGTTACAATTTCTTCTGACGATTTTTATTTTTTTCCCTGCATGGAAAAGGCATTCAGCTGGGATTAATGTATAATCTAAGTGTATTTTGGAATCATATGTTTGAGTTTCACAATGTATGTGGTTAGGATTTCAAGAAAAAGTAGTTACTAGAGGGTTGAAAAAGTAGCTAAAATACTGTGATTGTTAATAGTCATTCATGATGGTCAGTAGACATTTATTTCAGCCTTCCTTTTTCTAAATTATATTCACCAATTAATGTATGATAGTGATCTCCTTTTACCACATGCAGTCACTAGTTAGAATAAGCTCAGTTAAAGTTTTTAAGAAGTGTCTCAAGCTCTTTTTTTAAACAGTTTCAGATGGACTTAGATACTGATTTTTGGCCATAAGACTCTTGAGTAACGTGACATTTTGACTATTGAACTGATCGTGCAAGTCATACAAAATCTGTAAAGGGAAGGCACCAAGAGGCTGAACTTCTTTGCTGACTTACTAGTTTAGAGTTTCTTGCTATTCTTTTCTTCTGTCCCCTGTGTCCCTTTCCCCTTTTTTTTTCACGGCAGTACTTTTTTCAGAAAGTCTCATAATCTTTAGCTTTTGCAAATCCTTTGTTTGTAAAGATTTGACAATTGCTGCTTGGGTAGGAAATCAGCAAGTACTCATTAGTCACTGTCTGGGGTTTGTTATTGTTCTCTGAATATCTACACAACAATGATTAGAAAATGGTGATTAGTTCAGCAAAAGTGTTCTTAATGTGCCTCTCACTTTAACTGGTAGTATTGTTTCTCCTCCTACCAGCTTGTGCTTCCATCTCTTCAGATTTTATCATTTTTGCAGGGATGTGCCAGATGCATGTTCAGATACAGCCTTTCTAAGAATGGTGCTGGGAATGCGACAGGTGAGGGTAGCTTTGCCTTTTGAGTCAGCTTCTGATTCACAGCCCAGAGTGACGGTAGGGGAGTGCCAGCACAGAAAGAGAAAATCCAAAGCCCTGACTTTTATAGTCACTAGCAATTTATCAATCTCAGTAAACTGATGTTATAAAGTATTTTCAGCTCTTGGAATGAAATGAGAAATGCACAAAAATTCCCAAAGCTCTCCATTCATGGATGCTTATTGACTTTGCACATTGCAAAACAATTTAGATACTACATTGCTGTTATCCTTCACCTCTATGCAAATGGTTCTACCATTATTGAGTCATCTCATGGATGTGATGCAATCAGTGCTTTAGATGCCTTGTGAACTCCCCTTCACTACACCACACTTGGGACAGATTTTACTATTTTATCTGTCCGTAGGCAGAATCCCATCATTTCATTACGCCTATCTTGAGCTGATGATCTAAGCCCACTCTTGAATTCTCCTTCCTTCTTCAACTTCACTAGCTTGTGTGCTTTTTAGATGAACGGATTCCAAAGACCTCAAAAGCACTTCTTGAAAATGAAATTTTCTCATCTTTTTAGCTCCTTTTTACCTTTCCTCAAGCTCCTTTTGATAGGTGATTTGCACTACCATAGTGCTTTCCTTATGGTGTCCTAAGGGAGCATTCATACTGCATTAAATATCTTAGCTATCCTTTTTATTAAGACAATCTTTTTGTTCTTCTGTAGTTCCTTTCTCTGAAGTTGAGTGAGACTATGGAGGATATTCTGGCCTTCATTTTTTACATAGGAATGTTGAACCAAGGTATATTCTGGTCAGTTACAGAATGGCTTTTCAGTTGCAAGAGTTCAAACAAGAGCTTGCATGCCAACAGAACCAACAGCTGCACTTTCTGTTATGGACTCCTTAAGCAGGAGTTTTACTATTTCTTTGTCTTCATTGATAGGAGAAGCCTCATCCTACACCATGTGCTATTCTGCAGCCACCATGTTCTACCCTCCCTCCACCCCCACTTATCAGTGAGAAGCTCGCTCATGACCTTCTGTATTTCAAGTGCTAACAGGTTGATTCCCTTAAGGTTCAAATGAGCTCCATCCCTCCAGTACAGGCTTCTTGTTCCCAGCACCTCATGTCTCATACAGAAGTGTCTCCACTCCATAATTAATATGAAACTTCACTTTCTAGCCAAGCATCTTTGCATTTCTGTCTGTTTACAGTCCTGTGTGGTATGCAAGTACATTACTACATGGAAGACCTTGTCTTCAGCTTCCTTTGCAGGGTCCTGGATTTTTTCTCTAAAACCTTTCTCTTGCCTTTTCCCTGTGCTACTGGTACCCATGGAGAGCAGAAGTGCAGGCTTCTTGAACCCAGTGCTGCTTACCTGGTGATCCAGAGCCTTTGTGCCCTTCATATGACCTTTGCATCCAGCGAGCAAGATGCTGCATGGTGCCCTCTGGTCTCGCAAACTCACCTGACCCCTAGTTCCTAGGTGCCAATCCCACTGTAACAACCCACCTCTTCCCTTCATCACAGGTCCCTGGTTCCAGAACGGAAGGGTGCATGGCCATCTTTGGATAAAAAGGCCTCGGCACTGCGGTCATTTCCCCATCAGTAGTCTAATGTCATGACCTCCTGCCACATGACGTCATGGGTGTTAGTCTGGACTTGATCTTGTTTTATGATGTTCCAGAAAGTCTCTTCTACCAGTCTGATCAACCTCTTTCTCAGAGGATTTGGTTTCTGTGTTTGGAGACCAGACTGCTCACCAGTGTCTCTGAAAGTGCTGCCTGTGACCCATAGACTGTGTTTCTCTGAGTTCCTTCAGTCCAGCCCTCTCAGAAAAGCTCCCAAAGACACTGTCTGCATCGTGGTGCATGTGGGCTGCTTTCCTAGGGATCAGGTGTTTGTACATGAGATGTGCAACAGGCACCTTCTTGCTGGAGCTCTACCTTTATTTTTCTATCTGGATATGTAACAGTGGGTTTTTTAAGATGGTTTCTGTATCACAGTGATTCACCTGACTGGCAAATTTCCAGATGTTGCCAAATTCCCCCTAGATCCAAACTTCAATTTATCTTCTCAGCTCACTTCCATTTATGTTTCCAACAGCTCTGCTCACTCTATGCTAGGCCTTGCTTTTCTCCGCCAAAGCTTCTTGCCCTGCTCCTAATTTCAGATTTTCAGCTGCATCTTCCTTCCTTCCATCCTCCCTGCCACCCCCAGTGCTTTCCTCAGTGAGTTTCTGTCCTTGATCTTACTCATAAATTTCAGAGATGCCTGAGTTTTTGTTGATGCAAGAGGGACAAAAGAAAAACATGTAAATATTTTATGTTGCACAAAGTAATATATTCACATAATGTATTTTAAATTACTGGGGAAAAAAATCTGGTTTTTTTGAAAATAGGAAGAGCATTAAACAACATGTCACGGACAAAACAGAATTCCTGACAGTTTTGATTTCAATTTAAACAAGCAGTTTACTGGGGGAATTGTATTCTTGTCTTTAAGCATCAATTATAAGACACACAAAATAAAAACAAACAAACAAACAAAAAAAAAAACACCAAATAGATCACAACTTCCCTAGTGTAAGGAAATCAGACCAAAACCAGCTACGTCCTCTAATCAGGAATCAGTCACACTTCAGGGTGAGTCAGGTCGCCACTTGAGGTTGTCTTGCCGCCCTTATCCATAACATGGGTGTTGATCTACAGTGACCCCATTTTTGAGGGTATTCTTGGAGTTGGCAAGGCTTGGATGGGTCTGCCTTCTTTGGGGCATCTCTGAATTTGCTCCCTAGGCATTTCCCATGATCTCCCCTGAACTCTGAGCCCAGGATTCTTACGTAAGTTGTTATCAAGAGCCCCGGGTTGTTGACTGAACCATGCCAACATGTAGCCATCCCATGTTAGCTCTTTGTGTGGAGTTTATTGTTCCTAGAAACTGTGACCTCAGCCTTGCTGGACTGAATAGCTTTAACCACTTAAGACCACTGGAGCAAAAGCCCCATCATCTTAAACACAAATAAGCAAAGTGCATGCTCACTCTTACCCCGTTATACTAAGAAACTCCTAGTTTAACTAAAGGCAGTTCTATGGGTTAATTCCACAATTAGCTTGAAGCATCCTAAGCTGTGAATAGCTATTGTGGTCCTTCAGGTGTTTCACAGAAACTCTTCCTGAGCTTTCACCCCCATATTTTGTTTTCTATTACTGTGGCTTCATATCTGTGTTTGGTTGCAGTATAATAGTACATTATTCTATTTTCTTTTGCTCAGAATAGATGACTTGTGTTTTCAGCGATATTTTGTGTCAGAATGAGTTTTGCGTAAGGAAGGATACGTAGCTGCTGAACGCTGAATGATTCAGCAGTGTTCCAACAGAACAGACTTTGACATATAGATGTGTAAATGACATGAGTTTTTCCAATATACAAGACTTAAAACATTGATTCATTTACTTATCCCTATTTTATCTTGCTATATTTATTCATTTTTAGCCTGGATGTCATCCTAAAGGACTGTTTCAGAATTTCATTATAAATTTCCAGCAATCATAAATCTTCCATGACCATTGTTTCATTATGATTGTGTTGATGTTGTTTGTACTACAGAAAACTGAATGCAGATCTATAATTTTGGTGTTTCGTAGCCTCCGAATCCTCTGTCTGGCAATTTTAATATTTTAGTAGTATGTTGGGTGTTTTATATATTTACATGAAATCTGTTAGGATTTAGTTTTGCATTTCATACTGTGCCTCATGAAATGTGACTCAAATTAATTCACATTTTTTCAGTTTGAGTGTTTTCATCTATTCCAAGAGTTTGTTGAAAGGCTTTAAACTAGGCATGATTATTAAAGCTTGTGTTTTAGGTTGTGGAAAAATACTTTTTTTTTAAAAAGAATCTCTTTATGCGCTCATTCGAAATGAGTTGTCCTTATTAACAAGGTGGAAGAGGGAGTGAGGAAGCATAGCAATGAAAACCATACACAGTTCTGGTTCAGAAGGCTCCCTTGCAGTACCTCAGGAGAAGGTTATAGAGAACTACAAGAGTCAATAAGTGCAATACTCATATTCACATACAAATTGATAATGTGTATGAAAAAGAATGTGAAGAAGTAAGGATAGTAGATGGCAAATAGGATATTTGAAAGGTATGCCATTGGAGCTACAGTAGTTTGCAAGACTTTTTTTCTGTGGTCAAGTGCAAAAAAATGCATTACTTGAAAGCTAAACAGGATAACATGCAAGAAAATATTCTCCAGAATTAGTCAGAAGATGGACAGGCATGCTCTGTGCATTAAATTTAACACAGGAAAGCAAAAGCTAATTAAAATTTTCTGTATGGATTGCTCTTTGCAAGAATTTTGCTATTCCTTTGCGTATTCAGAGTGTAATTGTTTTCCAGTTCATCTGAGAAACATTTGCTGAAAGAATGTAAATATTTGTGTTTATCTAAATCAAATTTTTACTCTTCATTGAAGAAGCAAATTGCAAAATCTGAAAATAATGGAGAAGCAGATCACATAAACCTTTGTTGCTGTTAAAAAGAAATTTATGAAGTTTCTCATTAACTTAAGATGAATATTAAAATATATAATGGGAATTACTTTTATAATTTGACTTCTCACAATCCGGTTTATGTCATTTTTTCAATGAAAAGACCAAAGCAGGAAAAGTTCAGTGTATTAGATGTGAACTATTAGTGAACAGAGGTGAGCAATACATTAGACAACAATTACATTCCAGAAGCACCGCATGCTTGCACAGCTCAATACCAAGAGTGTAGCTCCTCTAAAAACCAGATACTTTTCTTCTTTCTTTTAATACATTGTTCCAGAAACTACTGTAATATTTAGCCTTGTGCTTGTGTTCTTTTAGCTAGCTCTTTTTTCTTCATGTTGTTAATCCAAATAATACCTGCTGTCAGAAGAGAATCTGCTTCTTATTAAGAAAACAAGGTTTGCCAAGACTTATATGCTGAACGTGATCTGCGTCTGTGTAATTCCTTGAGGAGACAGAAGAACTTGGAATGCTGAGAGTGCCTCAGTCTGACTTACGCATTTTTCCTCTCCCCTGTAATATTTACAAATTTTACGTGAAGAAGCACAAGAAAGGACTAGTAAGTAGTTCTGATTCACAGTATTTAGAATGAAAAAGTTCTTCACTGTCCAACCATTAACCTTGAATTTTATTTCAAATTTTGCATTTAAAATTTTTGATAAATTTAATTTTTGAGACACCACGTTAAATTTGATCTTTTTTTCCTTGATATGCACTGAGCCATAAATGAAACCAGAGCTCTTAAATCTGGAAATCAGTTTCCTAATCCCAGCCTGTTGTCCAGTGGATACAAAATATTTCTCAAATTATCAGTGAAATTCCAAACCAGAGATGTCTTCTCAGATTTTGATTTTTCTTAAAAGATTTTCTACAACTTTAATAATTAGGCAGTTTTCAAAGAAGGAAGAATGTGAATGCAACATTTAAACATCATTAATCACAAAGTGAATCTGCCCAGTGAATAGATGTGAGACTGATTCATATGTCAAAGTGGTTTGTCATTTGTAGAGGAGATAGTACATAATAAGAAATGAGAATTTTTATTTGTAAAATTCTAAAATTCATAATAAATGTATTTTTATGAAAGCTAACTTGAAATTCGGACATAATAGCAAGTCCTAACCTTTACTAAAATACTTTTTATTTTTTAAAAACAAGCAGGTTTTAGGGATTGTCCACCGCGTAATGCTAGGTTCAGTGTGTTTAGTATGGGGTTTTACATCATATCATCCATAATACAGGGTAAATATTTCCATAACACCTGGCTCAAACTTTTGGTTTACTCCTTTTCTCATGACAAAGACTAAGAGGGTAATCTTGATCGGTAAGGCTTCCACGTTTCCTATTCTCTCATACGCTTGGATTTGCAAAGAAAATTTCAAGGTTTCCTTTGCTGCTTAAGAGGTGATCTGCCATTTGGTCATGTAGCTGTGAGAAATAGTAAGCACTGTAGGCTTAGGTGCTCCCTTAGCCCATGCTGCCTGGAATCCGATTCCCCCAGTTCTTAATGTCGTAAACGTATATGCCAGTTCTCAATCCATAGCCAGCTCTTTAACTGGGAAAATATCACTTGTGATTAGTTAAAATGGTACAAGTTTCTGGAGTCTGATATCCTGAAATCAAGTTAGGCAAAGCTTAGAAATGGCAAGAGCTTACGTGGGATGGAGAAGAACGTAATAAAGCCATTCAGTGAGAATGCCCTCGGTATAGAATTGCCTATGTAGACTTTGCCAACAGTCAATTCAACCTGTGAATCACAGTGTTTGTTACACTAGAAGAACATTTATTTCTTCCTGAATTTCCCTGCCAGCACAGCAATTTCCCTCAAAACATGTGAAGAGCAAGTGAAAAGTTTTCACTTTCTCTCCTCCTCCTTTTTGAGGGACGGGGAAATGAACTTCTCATAGGATCCATCTCAAAACATGGTATCAATAGCAAAACTTGGGGAACAAATACTAAATTAGGAATACCAAATTGCCAGGACTAGAAAATGTTCATCCAAGAGTAGTAAGAGCGCTCAGAAACAAAATAGCCAAACTGTAGGCTATAGTGTGATGGATCTTTTCCTCTTTTAGCCCCTAGAAACTGTCTAACGTGATGCTTGTTTTCTAAAAGGGCTTCAAAGTAGATCTAAGTAGCTTACATCTGTATCGTGTTTGCATCAAACTAATAGAAATGGTGATGAAAAAAATCGTGATGCCACTCCAAAACCAGGTGAAATTCATTTGGGGTAAATACAAATCGATGCATGTGGAAAAAATCCCGTCTTCACATATACAGTGATGCATTTTAAGCTGGTATGAGGCAAGAACAAGGGTCTTTAGTGGTAACAGGTCGTTCCATTAAAATGGCTGTTAGGTGGTCAACAACAACAACAATGAAAAGAAGGAGGTACTTGGAAGGAGTGGCTGAGATGAGCCAACCACTAGCCCAACCCAGAATGGCTTTTCCTACTTTCTAACATATAACTTAGCATGGCATTTTTGACAACTTTGATTTAGCTTAACAAGTTCCTTAGGATTTCAGATGGTAAGTCCTGAATTGTCTCCCAAATTTGCCAGTATCATCTCCTGGGTGATGCAGGTCTGTTTCTCTTCATCAGACCTTCCAATGTCATACCGCAAATTTCCAAAGAATATGCAGTCAGAGATCTTAGTTTTATTGAAGTAACAAGGATCTTGAGGCCAAAGTCCTTGATGACAACCGTTCCATCACTCTGAACATAATGTGGGTTAAAATTACCATTTGTGAGTAAAATAAGCAGTGGATTAATTTATATATTTCATATTCTTTTTAGACACAGAAGATAAAACATGTTTTTATGCCATGTATCAGGAGAATCAGAAAGTGCCTCTTCTTCCGCTACTGCTGTTTTCAAAACTGTGGGCCCTAATTTGTGGTGCAGGAAAAGGTTTTAGTCCATATGCAATACTTCACAAAGTCTTCTTAAAATCTATTCCAGCAGTAAGCCGTGTTTTCTTACTAGAGAATCTTCCCACTCATGAAGTTGGGCCTTTTTTATTAGATTGAAGTATCGAAATTAGCCACATCCTGTCCTTTCTTCTGTGGAAGTGTGTTAGTCCTTAACCATTTGTCATCTGAGCTTTTGCTTTGAGAGTCCAAAACGATGTTAACAAGTGTGCTCCAAATAGCCTTTTGGATTAGGTCTGTGATTCTCCACAGTCAACTGCCATTTTCCACACTGCCCCGACAGTGACGGCCTAACTTAACACATTTGATTTATGAACAAGTAGAATGACCCAGCTACATGGACCACAGCAGTGTTTGACATTTAGAAATGTAGGATAAGAGTGAAGATTTTAGCAAAACATAATTGTCTAGATGAAATGTACGTTTGTACAATGAAAACACTACCAAAAAAAAAAAAAAAAAAAAGCCCTACTAGAAAATCTAAATACTCATTCATGCTGTTTGTGGTAGAGATAAATTTTAATGTCTTCACACTCCAGAGCAGCAAAAAAATCCATTAGCACACAGATTCTCACAGTCATTGACTGTGTGGGAAGATACAGATGGGTTTTTTTTCTTCATTGCAACAATATCACTAACAGCAGGAGCCGAAACATACTATGTCATGTCAACCTGAAACAAATTAGGATTTAAGAATCTAATAAAGTTGGGATTGCTCAGTAGTGCAGTTTGCTAACAGAATGTCATTGCACACAAATGGTGTGTGTTCAGAGCTGGGTAGCTCTGGCAGTTAAAATACATGCGTTTCCCCACTGAGCCGAAATGCCAGCAGCTACCCCACTGCGGGTTTTAGTGTGATACGCTAATCCCAAACTTTCCTCGGCACTGGATGGTGAAAGAGGTGTATGGCCAAACAATTGAACTGAACTTCAGTTCCATTAGGAAAACTGCCTGGTAACCTTCCAAAAACTTAAAATCTGCCTAGATCAATGGTTACCATACTGTGATGCACAGAATTGCACAGATTCAAATAAAAAAGTATTGATATAATCTGTGCTATACATAATGAAAATGTTTTACAATAATATTACTGTTTTTTTTCTTAAGACCTAAGGCATTAATTGCATCAATTTTGTGTATTATTTCTATTACAGTACGAAAGAAACCAAAAATGTAATGGGCAGACTTCTCATTTTATTACAAAGAAATGTAAATGTTTACGTATTTGCTTCATATATAGCCAGGGCTAAGAAACCTTTGAAAGCTAAATAGCTCACTGTGCAAGTGTCTTAAACCTGATTTGAATTCATGGTCACAGCCACATATGTACAGTCTGAAAGAAAAATTTGAATACAGAGATGTTAATGGTATATACTGTCCCTCTTGTTTTATTAGTGAAAAAAGAAACCTCATTTAAGTGTGCACTGTGTTAATGACAGACAGTCAACATAACTCCAAATTCAGAATAGTCTATAAGAAATATTGCAAATGCAAAGCCATGGTATCCTTCCAGAAATTTACTGTCCTCAGCTCAGTTGTTTTGTGAAGCAGGACACAGCTGTCTTGATCCCCAGTGTCAACAGCGCGTGTTAGAACGCTTTGTACAGACACAGCTCTTCTGTGTGCTGATAGTATCAGCCTGACCTCCTTCCCGCTGCAAAGATTTTTTTTTTAACTGCTGTGTTTGAAAACAAGATTGTTGTATATATGTTATATATATATATTTATATATATATATGTATATATTTTTCCATCCACTTCAGAGAACTCTCTGTTCTTGAATTAGCTGAAAGTGTTTGAACATGAGTGTCATACAAAAACTAAAATAAATGTTTTTACAACTATTTTTTTCCATGTAATAGAAAAGGCATGTTAAACATATGTTAGAAAAACTTTGGGGTCTTCAGGGTCCAGTTGAACGGTGCAGAAAGACATCTTTTGGTTTTGTTCTTCTTTTGCTTAACCTCCAGTGTACAGGTTTGTGCTTTTTTAAAGCTAATTGATGGTAAAGCAGGAGATGCTGTATTTTTTTTCCCTATCTCTGTGCCTGACTGGACAGTTGGACCTCATTATCTTCCAGTGTACTGATATTTCCACAAAATTTAGCACTATTAGTTGTCAGTTTCGATGTGCGTGGAAAGATTTTAGAAAGGAAAGAATAAAGTATTTGTAACTTGTAAGGTTTTCTAGATCTGTACTTAAGATCGATGGCTATTTAAAGGAGAAGAAAACTCATCTCTGCTACTTACACATCCTTTACTGAAATAAAAACAGTAGCGGAACATCTATATGGAAAGTGAATATTCTCTTTAAAGACAAAAAGTTAGAATAGAAAGTTAGAGGGAAATGCAGAAATCTTAGTGATTAACTGAAGAAGACTTCCTGCAGCACACATTTTCCAGGCTGACTGCACATTTTAGTGCTCCTTGGGGATGTTTTATGGCACCACTTTCTTGTGTCTTAGGAGCTGCCGGTACTGCCTTGGCATCCTTTGCCTGTACTGGCAGAAAGCTGTCCCAGGACTGCAGTGTTCTGCAGCTCATTGCTACTTCTCTCCGTGGATCCTACAGAGTTATAATCTGGTAATTCCCTGCTCTGCAAGAGTCGGAGGTCAGTGTCCTACCAATGGTAGGACAACAGTCTTAAAGCAGATACTTATATAGGTATTTTTGGTTTAGTTTCACAAAGGGGAAATATCTGGGTTTTTTTTGTCTGCTTACCATGTATATGCCCATCTTTGAAATGGGAATTCTGGTACCAACAGATACTTGAAAGCCCACTTACTCTGAATATAGCTTAAACTAAGTCTTCACAGAAATCATTATTTATTTTTTCTTTGTAGTCCTTTGACTAGTCTTCAGCTTCCAGCACTGCCACGTGAATCTCACAGAGAACCATTAGGGTTTTTAAGCCTTATCAGTCTCATTGTCACTCAGCTGTGTGCTGGATGGTCTTACCCTCTTCTGACATCCCATCTGAGTTTTAGTGATAGTGAGCATTAAGACATCATTATGCAGTATGGTTCAAAACAGATCACATGAAAATATTCATAATTATTGCTTAGTTCTTTGCCTCCATGACAGCTCTAGGAAGCGTTTGAATTCTCATGGATTTTTAATTTCTGGGATTTTGTTACAGACATTAAAAATGCCTCAAGTTTTTTACATGACTAGAAAACCTCTGAAGGTTTTAGAATAGGGGGAGAGATGTGACATTCTGCAGCTTTGGTGTCACGTAGTGGTGGGTCCCATGCCTTTTTTTTTCTTTTTTTTTTTAAAGGGCAAAGAAATTGCCCTTTAAAATTTCATGAGCTCTTATCTCTACAAAGTGGGATTTGCTCAAACTCCTTTCATCATTTCAGCAGCTCCTTCAGTCAGTGCATCTCTAAGGGCTGGACACACCTGGTCCAGTCATGGTCTGGGTATGCAGATGCAGTTTTCCTTCAGAGGAACATTCAGCAGCTTGGGCAGGCTCCTGGCTGACTTCTCTTCCTTGGGGTTCACATAGCACGAAGTAGTCACAGAGAGTAAATCATGTGTTCCCTCCTCCTGAGTTCAAATGGGGCTTTGGACTGTTCAGGTTATGCTGAATCTTCATAATAAACTGTAGTATAGTTCTTTGGTTTAACACTTTGATGTGTAGCGAACCGCCCATCAATTAGTCCAGTCGTACGTAGAGATCATGGGAATTTGGCCAGCCACCAAATAAACAGACAGTGGGTATGTTTTAAATGTGCAGGGCTCATAACTGTATCTCACAGCATGCCTTCTCAAGCAGTTTTTCCTTAAAACCCTTACTCTGAAATGTGTAGAAGGCAAGAAGAAGGTATGTCTGCAGTATGTCAATAAACTCTTAAAGTTACGGAAATGTTGTTTGGCTCGTGAGTTTTACAATCAGCTGAAGATAGTCCTGAAAAGACATAGGAGAAGGTTTAAAGTGGGAATAAATGCATTCCTAACGATTACTTACCAGAACTGTGAATAAAAGAAGATCAAAAATGGCTTGATTAGTTCAGTTACCTATTTCCTGGTTTAGTGTTACTTGATCGATGCCCCAGGGCATTTATACCAAACTTGTGTCCTCCTTCCACGATCAGTTAATTACTCATGAAATAGGCACACAGCGTATTTGATCTCCAACTCTGAAAAGCCTTCTCCGGGATAACAGAAAAGCCCATATCATGTTCCTTGTTCTCCCTCATTTACATTGTACTTTCCTCATGAAGCAGCCCCCTGAGAGTCTGATGCTGTGCCTTGTATGGCTGTAGATAGCATTTATGAAAAAAAAAATGCATTGGACAAAATGCAGTGTCAAACTCTAACACACAAATTGCAATTAATAGAATTTGCGGCAATGAATTTCAATCAAAAAGAAACTCTTCAGTAATTCAATTTTGTCATCACTTAGGATGGAATAAAACATGCCATGTAAGTATGTGGCTTCAATATAAAAATTAAAATGTCTGAAAAGTAAATCCAGTGCTGAGCAATCATGTTGGTAACTAAAATTTTGACAGTTCAAAAGGTTATCCCTTTTTGACCCAGAAAGAAATTGGTGCCAAGACGAGCAGGATTCTCCAGAAATGTAAGCTTCTTACCTGGTTATAGTGGGTGGTGAAAGTGTTTTTATGGAAGATGGCGGGAGTAGTATTTAGATGTTCACCAGTTGGTAAAGAATTGAGACAGCTCAATAGATGATGATAAAGGCTGATAGGTATTGGTGAGTCTGATGAGTGGTATCAGATAAATACGGGACTATTCTGTTTGCATGTCCCAGACCCATTCAAGATTTGACATAAAATTGCTGTTGAGAGTATGTAAAGTAAAACGCAACTTTTCAGGCAGATGAGTTTTCCTTTTGACATCTTGGTATCGATGAGTCGTTCCATTATCACATTAAAAACCAAGAGCAAGTCTAACTTGCTAAAACAGTCATGAAACCTCCCCAGGTGTTCAGCTGTGAGAGGCATTCACGTGTTTTATTGACAACTTGGTAAAAGAACAGGTAAAATGCTGGCTTGACGTGCCATTTTTTTAAGTGCTGTCCTCAGTGAGTATTTGTGATTGACCATACTTGCAGCTGCATAAACTGGGATTATTTTCAATGAACTGAGGAATTTTTTTAAGCCTCTCTTTCTCTCTTTATGTATGTATCATGTATGTATTCTCCAATCAGCGTCGGTTCTCAGTACTGGGATACAAGGACCCTATTCCAAGGAAATTCAATATTTAGGGGAAGAGGAAAACACCTGACAACATAAATGAAAAACAGAACCTCTTTAGGCATGTGAAACAAATTGTCTTTTACTAAGCTGCTCATTTCCTTTTTCCACAGTGCTTGCTTAACAAATTGTAGTCAATAATCTGCCTCCTGATGGTTCTTTTTGTCTCAGATCTTCACCTTATTTAAAACCATCTACGTCTCAGTGACTACTCTGCACCTCTATGGCAGCACGGGTAATAATAGTTTGCCCTGGAGTTAGTGATTTTTACAGCAAGCTCTCAAAAACCTTTCGGAAGAGCCTTTCAGAAGGGCCTTTTTTTATAGGCAGCAAAACAGATGTATAGAGAGATGAAATGACATGGAAAAGATAACAATACATTTATGCCTCCCATTTCCTTGTCTCTTGCTGTGCTTACTCTGCATGATCTCTGGCTGACCTACAGGGTTTTTTTTCTTGGTTTAATTCATTGAGTTTGTGGCTGTGAGTATATTGCTTTGCTTTTATCTCATGTCTTCAAGCCATAACTCTTTATCTCCTGACTCAAAGCTGCAGGACTGAAGGCCAAAGCTGAATTTCTTTCTTCTCTTCTCAGTGCTCTGATGCTCTGGAAAGAAAAATTGGCAGAGCTAAATAGCTGTCAAGGAGAAAGAACAAGACAAACATAGCAGACCAAGATTTTCAAAATTGGCTAGTAATTTTAGATGCACTAATTTTGGGTGCACAGTTTGACAAAGGAGACTCATTTACAGCCAGGCCTCTGTAGTTTGACAGGCAAAATCATTAGCATCTTTTGATAATCTTGGCTACCTTAGTATTTTTTTAGATAACCTGATTTTAAACAGATAGCTAAAATGAAATTGTGTTAGAAAAGATAATTAAAGTCTCTTGGAAATGATGACTAATTTTATTGCTTGTGTATTCTGGTCTTAACTATAACAAGAAAAGTTAACCTTCCAGGAAGGGTTATTATTTGGCTTCTGGCAAGCTGCCTTTTGATTTCTGATGTGTTTAACTCCAGTTCAAGGGATGGCTTTAAACAAAAGGCTCAACTGCTGTTGGCTTCGTGTTGCAAACTGATGGGAGCTGCAAAGCTGAGGCCGCGAGCAGACCTGGCTGGTGCTGGTTCAGAGCAGGCAACAAGATGCCTGTCCCAGGAGCATCCTCCTAAGCAGCCCTGGGCTGAAAGGCCAGGCAGGTTTTGCAGGTGCCGAACTAGGTAGCCATGGCCTTGCTGCCTCTCTACCCGCTTCTGCCAAAGCAGGGGCTGCCTCAAAATCGGATTGCATCACTCCCAGGGGGAAGGCAGCATCAGCAGCGGAGCGGCTTCCTCGGGCATCTTCTTCAGTTTGCCTTGTGCTTTTGAATCCTCTTGAACTGGCTGTGTTTGTATAGTCTGGAGACAGTAGTTGATGCATCATTTATATGTCTGAATAAAAATAAAAGTTATTTTATAACTTCATTTATGATGTATTTCCTTATCTTAAATTCTAATCAAGCAGAGTTTGCCTAGTTGTACATATTCCTAAGAAAGCAATAAGTTGAAATAGGTATCGCCGACTTGTTTTTCTCCAAGAACTGATCTATCAGTTGCCTTTGCTCTGAATTTCTGTTGAATTTTTAGGATAGCGTTACGTTTTTAGGATAACACGTTACGTTGCAGCAGCAGGAGTCAGTGACTGATTAGTATGCAGAGATCATTTTGGTCCTGGTCTTGCTTAATAGTACTAACCTCAAAATAAAAAGTTAATTAGAGCGAGTAAAGTTATTAAAAGTGCCTGTGTGATTTAAAGCTGAAGTCTACATTTTCAGGAGAGTCTTAGGCATTTTGGAAACCTGATTAAATTAAAATCCTTTATGAGGTTGCATGAAAATAGGACTTTGGCTTTAAATCACCTTGGTGATTTTGAAAATCTTACTCAGTGTCTTTCATCATCTCACACAATAAATGGTAATCCTTCACAGGTGAAATTGTCTTTATACCATTTGTAGCTATGGAAGAGCGCAAGGACATCATCACCAACAGCATATATTTAGTCAAAGTCCTTCACAGAACCCAAGAGCACTTCAGATAACAGTTCATTTTAAACTACCATTATGTAGAAACAGTTAGATGAAGACACAAGCAAGTATTTTTTTCATTTTAGTTCTTTGCTGTCAGGAGAGACTTGTGGCTGTTTGTGTTGTGGCAGAGGTTATATTTCATAGCCCAGATGTATAAATCTGATATATGCTGACACCCAGCGCATCACGGGCTTAGGCAGGAGAAGAACAAGATGAGTCAGAGGGTTGCTGAGGGCAGGCAGAGCCTTTCCTCCAAAACTCCTCGTTCACATCAAGTACAGCAGTACTCGGGTGCAGTTGTCCACACGCCTCCGCATACACGTTGTCCGCATTGGCCCACAGAAAACTAGTTTGGCGTTGTCAGCCCGAGTACCAGGGAATAAAGTGTCCATAGCAGGCCCAGTTGCTACTAACTGGGATTCTCGTTGCTAGATCCTCACCATCAAACCAAACACTAAACACACGTGGAGGCCGATGTGTCTTTTCACCTACAGTGACTCTCTTCAGTGGGAATTGACTGCCCGCGTTTCAATTAGTGTAAGAGATTAATTTTCTTTTTGAAGGAAACTAATACACTGAATGGGACAATGAGTAATCTGCTGGCTGCCCTTGGTGAGGGGGGTGAGATGTGGTGACGGGGTGAAGGAGCTGTGAAGAACATGGAACCGCTTCTTGTGAGGTGGCTGAGGGACATCTCAAGCCCTTTGAGTGTTTTGCCTGTCTTCTGTGAAAGCATCTTCAGGCGCTTGTGATAGCTAGATAGTATTGAATTCGTATTCTGTTTTATATGTATTATCTTGGTAATATAATAGGTGTTTAATGCCGCTCTGCCTGTCTCCCTTTTTCTACTTGTCTAGAATATCCTTGGTATTTAAGACCAACCCTTATGTCAGCTTCCTTATTAAAGAATGTGCTGTGGAAATTATGCTAATTAAGCTGGAGTGTAATTATGGGCTACAAAGATTATTTCACAGTCAGAATTGAATTGTTGTAGATAAATGTGCATTAACTTAATAGTGTGCAGCTAATTAGTTTTGCTATTTACTCGTAGAAGTTAAAAAAAAAGGACATAATCAGTTATACAAAAGCTTGAGAAATGAAAATATTGCAAAGCCAATGGGAAGCGTCCTCTGAATCTCTCTTCAATTATCGTTTTGCTGGAATTTTTCTTAGTCTTCCTATTCTGAAATTACAATGGGCACAAGTAGCTAATTAACATATTTAACTTTATTTCTACTTAAAATATGCATTGTACAAGTAAAATGTATGGTTGCCCGTTTGACAGTTACATATCTGTAATTGATCCTGAAGTGTTTACGACATCATTATGTCTTGTGCTCTCCACAAAAGGTAAAATATTTTAGATCTCATTATGTAGGCAATGAAGGTAGAGACTTTATTTGCTGTGCATATCTAACTTTATTTTTCATGTTCGTCAGCAAGCTGAAATTTGTGTTCAGTATGTTTTAAGGGAGGAAAGACCTAAGCACTTACACACTGGACACATAAACACTAAATAACACTTATAATATTGCAGGTGCATAGTAATGGTAAAGTACTGAAGACCAAAGAAAGCTGAATTACTTTATTTTCCAAGTTCTAGCTGGACCCTCGTCTGAAAGACTGAAAGTGTTCAGGAGTTTGCCAGCAAACACGTAATTTTTTATGTTCCAGAAATATCCATGTTTGCTGTACTTCTCAGACATCCACGACTGTGAAAAGAAGGCTGTAGAACATTCTCCTTAATGTAAATTAGTATCAGCTTCTGGGAAAATCTAATATAGCCATTTGATTTGTGCATGTAAATTCATATATAGAAATTCTTTATTAGCCAGCTGTGAGCGTAATATTTCTTCCATGGACTTCGGAGTGAAAGAGACTCCAGTATAAATTAAAGTAGTGGTTAAAAAGTGCAGTCTCAAACTGAAGTGTGGTGTGCTTTGAACTTCATCTGCAATGTTGCCTACAGAGCTTTGCTGTATGATCACGTTTCTTTATGCTCCAATAAAAAAATGTAGAAGAGGGAGATGTTTTTATGAAACGGAGAAAAATCATTTCAATAGCCTATGTAGTGACTTTTCCACTAATAAATAAATAACGCCAGGTATCATATCCTGTGTTGCAAAACAGTTCCACAGCTTTTCCACACTGAGTTTTAATGAAACTGGATATCAGTTTCATTTTATCAGGTTATATCAAGAACGCAAGCTCCTATGTGAATTCATATTCGCCATTAGAAGGAAACTTATGAACGGCAAGTATTGACACGGACCTAAAAAAATCTCAGACTTTTCCCACTCCCAGCCTCCCCTTGTGCAAACAACACAGCTGAAAAATCTGTGAACTTCATTGTGTTTGAACTTGACTTTGAAATTTGCAGCAGCAGTTTGAAATATGAATTTCAAAATCATACAGATGACCAAAAATGTAAAATTATGGATGTGTAAGAAACATATTTATTCTGTTTGCAGACATCAGTGGCTATTAAAAAAGGAAAAGGGGAAAAAAAAATCAAAATTTCTTCTGTGTCATGTGTGACAGGCGGTTGGTTGCCAGCCCAGACAGAGAGCATTTGTGTCTGTTCCATGCAGGCATGCTCGTGTCTTCCATAAAGCAGGTTGTGCTGTCCAGCCTTGATCCGAGCGTAACTCAGGGGAGGAGAGGGAAGGAAATAAACCGTTATCAAAATGGGTTCAGTCTCTGTGAATGAGGGTTGATAGAGATGAGTGGAACCACCTGTCATTACAGTTTTCACCAGTCCAGCAAATGAACCCACTATTCATTTTTTGGGAGCATTTTAGAGCAAAATCTAATTTCTTAAGTGATAATCTAGTCAAAAGCAAATAGATTCATTTAGGTTACACATGCTACATGAATTGCACATACTGCAGAATCAATGCTTAAGTCTTTAAGCACAGTTTAAACTACTTTGAATTATATCAGAAATTATCTTATAAACAACTCTGATATCAGTTGCTTGGTTGCACGTAGCCATGATCTGAGCTCGGTCGCTGAAGTCTGAAGCAATCGTTCATTTTAGAGCTATGGGTTGTAAATACTGGCTGTTTTTATAGCTGGAGTCAGTGCTGTCAACTGAACACATAGGGGACAGTTTCAACATTGGAGGGAGCGGCGTTGTTCTTTCAGCTTAAATAAGGAAATTTTGGGGGGAAAAGGTTACCCAAAGTCTGAAAAGGAATTAGCTCTGAAGTGAAAAAGGGAAAAGTGCAATTCACGGTCTGTACTTCTTGCAGTTGGCAGGGTATGCAGGGTATCACACACCAGCTAAATTCTTGGGTCGGTGAAGGTAATGGGCACTGGAATTCAGTATGTATCACATGAAAAATCCCACCCAGAACACGTTGCATGGAAATAAGTACCATACAACTAACTCATCCTTCTTCTGTAGGTAACTGTACTTCCACAGGCTGAGGAAAGAGTTTTGATAGGTTGAGGCACATATTTTCCCTTAATATAGTCTAGTTTCAAAGACCTCTTTAAGATATTGATTCTGATTTCTAAATGACAGATCCTTGGCAGTATTTCTCTCATTCGTTAATAAGGGCAATTGCCCCGAATCAATACCGTGATTATTTTCTGCAGTGGATTTATTAGATATATACAGTGTTTCACAGTTCAGCTGGAAACATTTCTGCAGAAGTGCTGTGCAGAACAGTCTGCAGCCTCATTCTTTTTGTAAAGGATAGAAAAGTCGTGTCCCAGTTGTAACCCGATAGGATGGCAACTAAGAGAGGAGCTGGTTTTCCCCGTTCAAAGGATGTTTTTCTGTGAGTTGCATTTTACTGAGGTAAAACTATCAAATATACATGCGTCTATTTTACATTTATTTAAAATCTACAGCCTACTTCTGCCATAAACTCCGAGTATCGTCCATGTAAAATATTTTTTCTCTGATTTGGCTTTTGCATTATTTTTTTAGGTAAGACGCTGTTCTTGGTCCGGTTTTGTTGCTGACGCAGCAGTTGAGGGCTGTGAATTTCCCTGATGTTGTACTGGTAGCACTGGTGGTACTTTCTGTTAGTCTTAGCTGTCCATTGACGAGCTTGTCATTCTTCTGCTGGCTTTTGTGTCGTTGCGGAGGCTCTGGGTTATCCTGTGGCCCAAACAGAGAACAGAAATGTTATCGTGTGAGATACCCGGCTAGAAACCATCCTTTCTCCTTTTACTCCTCCCTGCAAGTGCAGAAACACAGCCTTGTTTTCTGATTTAGTACCCTGAAAAGGGGGATACGTATGAGGTTTGTTGGTGCTTTGAATAGAAGCAGACGTGATTGAAACACCCTGTTGGAAACAGCAACAACAAGGCAGCACCCCTTCTGAATGGATATATGTGACAATTATTTTTTTTTTCCATTTATAATCTGAAACTGTTGTTAGGGTCAACAAAATCTGAGATTGATTAAAATTTCCCTGCAGGAGGCCATCTTTAGCTTGAGCAATGTATGCTGCAGCATACATGCCAAATAGCAGGAGCCTTGCAGTCAGAAATTGGCTTTGATGGCCCAGAAGGTCTCTTCTTGTCCTGCACTCCCCTGAAATGCTGTCCAGATCCTCTGCGAAAAATTCTTGAAAACCTTTTGCAGTCAGCTAACAGTAAATCAGTGTATTCAGTTCAGAGAGTTGAAAACTAGGGCTGAGGATTTAATAGTGGCTCTTCTAACTTTTGCCAGTTTTCTGATTTTTCCCCTGTGAGAGAGGCATGTAAGCGCTGTCTCTCTTTACCCGTGCCTGACATGAAGATGGTGTTATCTGTGTACTGCATTAGGAGAGTTCCCTAGAATTTCTGCTGTGCTTTGAAGTAGATGAAAGGCATGTGATGGGAAGTAGCAGTACTGTTTGAGTATCACTGCTCATTACTGGTGGATATTTTTCCTTCCATCCGACACCTTTCCATTTGAGCAATTTTTTAACAATTTGACTCTTTTGTTATTGATCCCGTGAACTTTCTGTCTCCCGAGTGTCAAGTATATCTTGCATTATTACATTGTTTTGGTAGTTATACATTGAGATACATCAAGCTAGGATTCAGGAGACCAGTTTTTTCATGCTTAATGAAAACTGAAATAAAGGCAGCAAAGAAAAGCCATTAGTCTGTATTTCCCTTTGACAAGAAGATCAAATTCAAGTGCACCTATAGAATTGTACAGCTTGCAAGTTTAATGAACAGCGTTAGTTCCTCTGCTTCTCTCAAAGATTGAATAGGAGTCTAGTTGTAAGAAAAGAAAATGAGAACAGTTTGTTGTTTGATTTTTTTTTTTAATTCAGTATTAGAAATTTATGTGGGTTTTTCTCTTGGCTTTCAAGACTTGGTGTTTCAGTGTGTCAGGGCAAATTCTGGGGCTTACCAATTTGTATGATATTTTGAGTCACCTTTAAGTTTTACTGTTTAATGGTCATTATTTAAGCATCAAAAGATTGTCCATTTTGAAGCTGTGCTCAGAAGGACAGGGAGTGCCGCAAAGTGTTAGAAAGATAAGAACGATGCCTGGGCGTGTATGTGTGGAGATAAGGTGAGAGTTGCTGCTGCGCAGTGACAAAGTAAGCCAATAATGCACTCGATGGAGTAATCACTAAAGAATGAGACAGTACAAGATATTTAGGATTAATACTTTCTAATATTTCAGATGGACACCCTTTCCTTGCCCCTACCTCAGCTGTAAAAAATATTTCTGCAGCTTGTGCTACACTGTGTGCGCTGTTGGCATTTCTTATTGTCTGCTGTTCGCACACGTAGAAAACAGCCAGTTTCTGTTTGCGGTGCTCCCTGCTTTCCCATGGCAGTCTGCAGGTTACCCAGATGGCGATCTGCCCATGCTTTGTGTGGTGGATAGGAGGGAAACATCCAGTTTGGTTGCTTTTTCATTTCCCCAAACCTGAAAAAGCTTGAGTTTCCGTCATCCCTGCTGGAGAAGGGTAGAAGCAGTTCTCCTCTCACCTCCCTGTCACTCGGGAGAGCTGCTGGGGCCAGAAGCTTGATCAAACGAAGAGAGCAACGGAAAGAGACGATGCTTGCGTTGTCACGTCAGTTGTATGAAACTCATTATGCTGAATAACATGACATTATAAGCTTCGACGGGAGAGAGAAAAGTCCCAACCTTTTGGGAACTCTTGTGGTGGTGGTGATTTAAGAAGGCAATGCGGATGCTCTGAGACTTTCAGGGAGTATTTGTGTGTGCCAGCTTCCTCTCCTGCAGATGAGCATGGTTGGAATTGTTAACGTTGATGCTGTTAGGCTAATGCTAAATTGTTCCTGCTGCTTTTTTGTTCTTCTTTTTTTTTCATAGCTGCAATGGTTAGGTGTCTTGATGCATGTGGGGAAATAAAATAAATATCTTCCTCTCTAAAGTGCTCCTCCCATTTTCATAGGAAAATCAGGGTCTTGTGGAGTAACATTTGTTCTTTGGAAAGCATACGTTTCTACGTAGCCAGATGGGAGCAGGACCTCAAAAACTTTTTTCTTCTGTTGTTGAAATACAGAAAGTTTTAAGAGCCTCTGAATGGGAATAGTAGTTCTAGAAAAGGAGACAATTTTGATGTACAGGTCTCCAGAGACAGAGAATCTATCAAACCTCGGAGAAAGGCGTTAAAGTAAATGACTGTGTCTGACAAAGTCAATGACAGAGTCAAGGCTGGAATCCCTTAGGTCTGTCTACTGTTTTAATCTCCTGTCTACGTTTCCACCTTTCTGATCTATGAGGAAAGCATATCCACATCTGTAACAACTGTTCCGCTGCTGAGCAACATTTCACAATCTTCTGAAATCTTCCCTGTGAAGCATGAACTCCTGTAGACAGAGAGAAGGAAGCATTAGCTAGTCTCTCAGGGAAGGGTTAACTTGGCATATTTTCACAGCTGCGATGTATTAAGCCCTCGTATTAATGATTAAGCCCTTGTATTAATGAATTACACCCTATGTATTAAGGCCCTTCTGTAGTAGGGGGTCAGAAAAATGTTATGCATTGCAGGGAGAAAGAAGATAAATTAGGCAGCTTAAAGACATCTTGATAGCTTACCTAATTTGCCTCTTACTCGCCTTTGCAGAAGCAGTCCCTGTATATGCAAATGCCTGCAGAGGAAGAGATAAAACGAGATTTTCAAGACTGTTCCAGCTCAACAGCCCCAAAAGACAAATGCCACTTTCTAACAAAGGACAACAAAAAAAACCCTGAACAAACAAAACAGTACAAATGGCAAAATTAAAGATATCCTAAAGCACTGAAGTCCCTAATTTTTCTCCACTCCTCACCTCACAGTCTAGAGGAGAGAGAACTTTATACCATCCATGGCAGGCTATGGCTACCTCAGGACACAGGCCACTTTTTTCTGAAAAGCTCCCAGTGAGGGAATTAAATACGCATAGATCAGTATCAATAGCATGAAAGATTATTTCATAGAGGTTCATAAATATATTTCAATTAAAAAGACATTTGTAAATTAAATCAGGGTAACCTTGAGCAGATAGGTCTTGTACCTTTGAATGTAATCCTGTTGTATTGGAGGCAGTAACCTAGAGCTGTAAATAGTACCACAGGGACCATTGTCATAAGATAATCTTTACTCAACTCTATCATCTTTAAAATCTCTTCCTCTTACAATGAAAATGTTCAAGAAGTCTGCAGACGGTTGAGCTCCAGACCATTTTTGTTACGTTGAAGTAGTTCTTGCCTCTTCACAAGCTCGCTTCTTATGGTTTTCTTATTTTAAAATCTAAATCACAGGTAGTAATGTAAAAACAGAAAAGTGATGCCTTTTTAGAGAACATATAGAGGATACAAAGGCAGAACTGCAGGAGGGTGTATTTGCCATTGTTCAAGTCAGTTTTAGCCCTTTCCTGGATCAGAGAAGTGATTTTTCAAAGTGCGGGATTAGCTCTGAGACCTCAGGTTTATGGTTCTGTTGAAGACCTGGGACACGCTGAGCATCTCCATCGCTGCTTGGCAGGGCTGGGCAGGAATCCCGTGCACCTGCCATAGCACATCCTTCTCTGCATCTCATTAGCAGGCACACATACATTGTAAAAACCACAGCTGTGATGAATCTGTGTAAGCACTACGGCATCATGGCTCTAGTTTAGGCCACATGGAAGCATAAACCAAGGAAAATGTCACAACCCGAGAGCAGCATCCAGGTTTTTGGCAGGATTGCAAAGTGTTTGTACAGCTGTTTTACATTCAGCTGTGCTAAATTTGAAATCTAGGGAAGACGTAAGCTACATGCTTAACTAAAAATAAAGTATATATTGAAGTGCAGTTGAATGTTGCTGACTGCTCATGTATTATACACTTAAATATTTAAATGGTACATTGCCAGAATGCGAAGTGTTGCCTGTTTGCATCGGTGAAATTATTGATCCGGTAGCGTGGGTCCAGGTATGGCAGATAGTATCCTAACACTGCGTATGCTAACAGGACGCAGTATACCTGGATCAGTAGATCCAGAGCGTTACTCAAATGAAAATCAGTAACTGTTGGGCTATCTTTCTAATGTTTACCTTCTCAAGTGCTGACAATCTCTGACATCAACTTTTCCCATATATCAAGTGTCATTAGACTCTGTAGTGAAATGCTTTCTCCTCTTTCCGATTCCATTTGTACCATTTGTACAGTTTTTTGCCTGCAAATCAAATTTCCAGTTGTGCATGTATTAAAAAAAAAAAAAATTTAGCAACCCAGCAATGAAGGGGTTATTGCGATCATTTTCTAATGTTACAAAGCCATTTGGCAAGCACGCTGCTCTAACAAAAGCAGCTCTTTGGAAAGTGTTAAGAACTCCATTAGAGGAAGAAGCAAATGGTGAAGACTTGGGAGATTCAAGAGTTGCAGGTTGGGTGAGATGCGTACACTTACTCTGATTGTGTGACCCTGGATGCGTTTGCATCAGTCACAGGCGGCACCCCACGTGGGCTGCAGTCTTCAGGTTGGAATAAACAATAACGTAGATGGATTTCTTTGTTTCATTAGAACTCATATTTTTATTCATAGAAGATATATCTACGGTGCCTTTTCTCTGTCCTTACTTCTGGTGCTTCCAAATTTAGCCTAAACTATGACAGATTATTTTGTTCCTGACTTTTCCAGTAGTCTGTGTTTGGTTTGTTTTTCATGAAAGGAGAAGACAGAAGTACAGGGAGCTCATTGGTGATAAGGGTTCATCGCTGCCCTAACGGGTTTGTATTAGGCCCAAACCTGCTGTTAGTACATCTTGTGGATATATGTTGTTCATATCGGCATGGGGCTGAAGATGAAGGTGATCTTGCTAGTTGTTGTACACTTCTTTGGCGAAGTTTGACTGGAGAAGACAATATGGTGAAGGGTTTTGAGGGGTTTCCAAAGTGAGTGGAACAGAGATTGACATCTCTGTCTTTTATTTCCTAAAATCGTGTGCTAAAGGTACCCAATCAATATTCATGTGTTACATTTTCAAAGCAAATACAGTAGTTCTGCCTCCTCTTTAAACTGTAGCAGATCATTCAGACCAGGCTGACAATCTGTGTATATGTATGTGCTTGCATATGGTGAAGTATGTTTGAAAAAGGGAAAATACTTTAAGGAAATAGTTCCAATTTTACTCCCAATACATTAAGTGTAATAAGTGTGTGTTCTATTTTGCTTGACCAGCTGTCATAGAATCACAGAAAGAAAATGAGGCTTCTTCCTCTTCATACCACAATCCTTGTCTGTGGATTATGTTCAGGTATTTTTGATTTATTTTACCAGTTACGTTTAACATCTTGCCTTTGCTCTTCTTAAGCGTACGAAGATAAAGTCCTTAGAGAGAGATTCCTATAGTATTGGTATATTCCCTTCCAAATATTTTTAATAGAAGTAAATTTCTCCCTTTAAACATGGGAGGTAGTTCTTTCTTTGATCTTCTCTTGGCTCTTGATTAGTTCTCCATGTGTTTGATCCTGAGCTGCATGTACTTTGTTTTTTCCTAGTACTACCAGAAAACCATTCTCACAGCTCTTCTTTCACAAATGAGGCAAAAGAGATTTTCAGGCTTTATTGAATTTTTGGGAGGCGGGGGCAGAAAAGGAAACAGAAGGGTATATCTCTATAGGCATAAGTTCAGCAAAAAGTCTTGCAGACTGGCATTAGCAATGCCACAATGTATATAAATTAGAAATCTAGGCAAGATTATCCTTAGCTCAGATTGTATTGTCTTTGCCTTTGAGCAGCACTTCATGTATGAAAACCTCTCCTTCACCAGTCTAAGACTGTCTCACATATACGCACGCGTATTAAGACAGGCAAGCGCATACGGACCAGTCTGGTTTAAACATATGCTTTTGTAATAAATATATCTAAAAATTGTGCATTCTCTTTCTTTGATAAATGCTTGGTGGTAGTTCGGTCTTTGTCAAGCATATGGTTCTTTATAGCAGGCGTCTTCACAGCGCTGCCTTTGGGGAATGCTGCTGAGACAGGAATAGCTCTGGGTGTCAGTGCTTGCCTGCGCCAACTGCTTGATCAGATGTGATCTGCTCTAATAATGTAGATCAGAAATAAGAACCCAAGCGCTCGTGAGATTCACTGTGACCAATGGATGGAGCGTAGACAGAGCCATCACACCTGCTTCTCCAATGCCGTGTAGAAGCGATTGGTATCCGTAGTTACCAGCTGGAGACCTATGCTTTTAAAAGTTATTTTGTAGCCTTTTTAAAATCAGTGCAGATATGGATGTAATGGGAATTTTGGTTTTGCTTTTCTATGTGTCACCAGCATTTGCAGTGGCAGAAAAAGGAAATTCTGGCATAATTCAAGCAGATATTCAGATGCAGTACGTACTCTGTATTCAGCAGCACCTTTCAGTGATCCCACATAGGCAGCGCACTCAGGCGTGTTACTAACAATCTCTCTTAAGTCTGCATCTCCTTTACTTTCTGACATGTGTATGTGATATGTGATATTCCTGCAGGAGCAGGAATTGGTTTTGAGGCAATACTTGCTGTACCCAAGTCAGCCTGGATTTCTTGGTGCTACTGCTTCTGCTGCTCTATCTCAGAGTTGTGTCTCATGTCCAGCTCCTTGTTGACTCCCTTCAGTTGTTCACAGATAAAATGTAGCCTATTGTGGTAGTGTAGGCATACATATTGCCAGCTTACAGAAAACTCAGCATTCCCCTTTGTGTCCTTTTCCACCCCTGGAACAGTAGCCTGCTGTAATCCATGGAACATCTGCCTTAGTCACCACTTCAAGCTAAAACCTTCTGCAGGAATCAAAGTAAGATCAATCCTATGTTCCTAGAGCACAGTTTCCATGAAAGAAAGAAGGTGGAACACCTTGGCATGCTTTGGACAGTCTCCTCAGATGAGGACGCTTCCTAGAAATAACGCACTTTTACAACCTGCCGAAATATTTGGAGCGCACGGCAAATGCTGCTTTCCAGCCAGAGCTGTGAAGTTCTTGCACAGCTGTGATTCTCTTGTGGAAAAACCCACACCACCACCACCAGAAGCCTTTAGCTGACCTGAACAGCTTAATGTTGGTATTCCAAGGGAAACGGAGGCGATAGCAGAAGATCTTGAATGTGCAGATGCTAGCTTACTCTTCATTTTTGGATCAACTCCACAGATACTGTTTGATAGCATTCTCAAAAATTGCATGCCACGCACCTCCTCAGATTTACTCCAGCCTTCTGGCTTGTTTCACCATCTGTGTGGATCGCCTCGCTCAGATTTTGTAAGCATGGGGATGTTGATAAAGGACACAGGCTTAGCTAGTGTTTGTTTAGGATGTTCACTACAGTTTCAAATTTTGTTTAGTTCTACTTCATAATTTTACTAGGGATTGGATCCTCGTATGTTGCCAGTTTAAATAATTTGCGTGTGGCACAGTATCAGATGTTTCACAGAAATGGAGGTAGATTTGATTTTCATTATCCTTCTCCCTTCCTTTCATCTGACCCTTATCTTCATCAAGTACTGAGCCTACTACTGCTTTTTGTTGGTAGGCAGTAAAAGATATTTTGCTATCTAATTTCAGTTACCTTTCCAGGGTGCTACCCAGTTTATTCCAGCTCTTGACTTCAACATACCTTCCTTCCCTACCAGTTTATTTCTCTTACTTTTTGTTTGGCTCTCTGTTATAATATGTATTTTTTGTCATATACATGTGCTTAGAGCCATGGCCTGAAAGTTCCCCCACATCTATGCAAAATGTTCCAGATAGTTTTGTACCTTTGTCTTCAAGAAATTCCAGTCCTCCTCCCTTCTCAAGACCTCTGCCAGTTGACTTCATTAAGTAGCCTTCCTAACTTTTCATAATTAAGCCAAATTAAAAAAAAAGAATATTTAAGTTTTTCAAATCCATTTTAATAGAGCCGCAAGCTTGCTGTTCTTAAAAAAAAAATCCTCTCTTTCTCTAGCTCACTTTTTTTCCCACCTATAAGAGACTTGTATAAAAGAAATGAAAAATTTAAACCCCTGGAAATGAGTCCTTCTTGCCCTGAAGGCTGCTAAAATTATCACAATTATTCAAGCAGCCTTAACTGTTGACAGAAGTTTTTGTTTGTTTTATATAGCTACCGTATTTCATTTAGAAACTACTAAAAATATAATCATCTTAGAGACCATCTGCTTGAAATGACAGTGCATACTGGGGCTAAATTTTTAAACTTTTTTCCCTGCTTTTTTCATTCTCTCTCCTAAAACTGGTTACATGACAAACTCAGTGTTCAGCGCTAAGGGTTTCTTTTCTGAATTAATTTTCTACTTGCCTCCAATGTGCACACAACCATTTCCAACAAGTATTCACACATCAGTTATTTGATAGCTTTTCTTCTGGGTGATCAGAGGGGGAAAGTAGGCCCAGCCTTGTTTTCATATGTAAATACCATGTCAAGACTGCAGGTTCATCAGAACAATTAATTGTACCTTTGATGAGGGGACCTTTTCCTTTCGCCCCCTCATTGCCTCTTCTGGCCTGGATTCCAGGACAAGAGGAAGAAGAACCTGAGCTGGGTGTCAGGCTCCAAGGTGGACTACTGTACATAATGGGCTTCTTGTTTGTTTGTTTTGTGTTCAAGTAATACACATACTATGAAGGAGGAAATTTCCTTTGGGAGATAATTTGGTGATAGAAGTTCCAACACTTTGAAGTATAGTTATTTGGTGTAAAACAACTCATTGCAAGTGTTCCCCCTTGTTGTCGTACAAGCTGTTCTCTTGTGGTATTTTGTATCCTCCAAAATACCAACACCTGCACTTGGCATCTAGGATTGAAAATGAGAATAAATTAGAAGTGGAACTAGGATAATTAATTTGTCCTCAGTAAGGTTGGTGGGTTGGGCGTTTTTTTAGTGTTTTTTTTTTATTTTTATTTAAAAATATTTTCTGGAAGATGTCTTTGGTTGGCTGAGAGCCATGTGTATAGGAGGAAGGTCTAATGTGTTTGAAGAACGTGTTAACATGTGTTAACATGGTTAACTGTAAGAAAGCAAGTACAAGAGGAAGCTAACACATCAAATAACATTGTTTCTATCACCTCTGTCAATTCATGATTTGTTTATGGGCTTGTACTACCCATTCTTAAACAGAAATAAGTGCTTAACCGAAGAATCCTTTCCTTTTCATCTGTTAACAGAGTATACACGGAAAATGTGGTGTTTGCCATCTTCAGCTGCCAAAGTTTCTAGCCTTCCTTGATACCTTTTACAATGTTGTCTGACTTTTCAAAATACCAATTCAATGTTAAGATCTTTCTGAACGTATGCGAAATGTCTCTTGTAGAAGCTTCCCAACAGTCTGTATCATCTCAAGATTCATTGGAGTAGTCCATATGTGATTTATTATTACATCTTCATGGTTTCTTTGTATTAAACACTTACTGTGAAATTTAATATTCATGAGTTAACATCTGTTTTGTCAGAAGAGAAATAGCCGATGAAATACTGAGTGTATTTGTTCAGAGCTCCTATTTATATTCTGGATCTTCATAAAGATACAACTGTAATGACAACTCTCAATCTGGCAAACATCCCATATGAGAAGAGCACAGACAATACCCCTGTTCTGTAGTAATTCATTATTATTGTAAAATGAGTCTTGTTTCAATGAAATGTCTTGCAGAACTTGTACTTAAAGTGTGATGCCTGAGTTTACTTGAGACAGACTGCAGAGCTACTGTAAGCGTTACTGAAACGCAGGTGAATTCTCCCAGTGATGTACATACACTTGGCCTCGGTGCAGCAGAATCCCCATAATTTGGGAAGGAAACTAATGATCAGGAATATTTTTTCAAATATTATAGATAGACTCTGCAACAGCTCTTGTGGGGTTTTTTGGCAGTGAACTCCCAGGTGATCATGGTAGCTGCAACAGAGAACCTACAACCTTTTTCAGAAGTCACCTTTTTCCCATAATTTCCCTCTATTACCTTGTATGTGTAGCATTAGATGGAAGATGGTGAAAATATTTATATGGCACAAAAAAACTAGCTCTTAGGGAAAAGGCATGTGAGAATTAAGTATCTCATGCAGAGTGGCTGTGTGCATGTCTGGCTCTTGGGACACAAAGTCCAAAGCCATTTTCATGAATGATTTTACCCTTAAACACAGGGGGGAAAAACTCGCCTGAAGTGACAGATTGATTTTAAGTTCAGTTCTGGATGCTGCAGAATACCTGCTGAGATTTGTTCAACACGCTTGGATTCAGTTGTTTCATTGGATGCTAATGGTATTTCATGCTTTGTTGGATTAAAGAAAAGTGCAAAGACCAATTCTTTGTATTTGCCTAGCTGCTTTAGATTAAGCAGTATGAATGAAGATTTTAAAGTAATCCAATGTATAAGTGTTTATTGTATAATTGTAAAATTACAGAATCACAGAAGGGCTGAGGTTGGAAGTGACTTCTGGAGGTCATCTGGGCCAACCCTCTGCTCAAGCAGGGCCAGAACTGTATAATAGTTTTACATTGAGCACTGACCATATCTGGAAAAAATAAACCAAAAGACAAAATAGGTCATTGCTTTCTCTATAAGATAGCAATTTATATCAAATGAAGATTGCAGTAAGTAAAAAGGACTTTTTGACGAACTAGCGTTTCATAGCAAACCATTTGTTGTTCTGATTCTAGCCTCCGTATTTTAATAGAGAAACTATAATGGTATGAGCATGTATCTTCTTTTCTTATATTAAGATTTCAAAGAGCCATTTTTATTTAGGAAACTTCAGCAGTTAGAGAGCTAATTCTATAAAATTATTTACTCTAATTATACTTTATCTAACCTTCTTTTTTTGCAGAGAGGTACAGTTTAAAATGAAAAATAGCTTCATATTTGATTTAATGTTTGCTTTGAAAATAATGGGAAAAAAGACCAAGATTTTACTTAGACGTGTCTGTCTTCTTTGTTGGCCCAACTGTTGCCACATTTATCCACTAATAGCAGAATTTTTGATGAATCTTTCTTGTTTGTTTTCACACAGAGAGTTCGGATGGCGAGATCCAGAGCTTCCAGAAGTTATACAGATGTTACAGCATCAATTTCCCTCAGTACAGTCCAATGCTGCAGCCTACTTACAACACCTCTGTTTCGGAGACAATAAAATAAAAGCAGAGGTAAGATTCATAAACCCTTTTCTCAACAGTGATGCTGTCTGCCATTTAGCATCACCAATTATTTATATGTACTTTAAAAAGAGTTACAAAAGAAATCATGTATATATGTCTGGACCCATTTTACTCAAGCTTTCACTTAAGTCATTTGTTACCATTAGACAAAGTAAAAAATGCATAAAATATTATCGTCACTCTTTTTTTTTTGTGTTTGGTTTTGAATATTTTGATTGATTGCATACCATTTAAACACTGTATCAGTAGTTGTTCAGTAAACAGCTAGTGGTATAGTCTTGATCCCACTGAAGCATATGGGCGTTTCCTTAGGATTTTCAGAGAGAGATGTTTGGACACTAAATACAAACACAGAAGATGAAAATTAAGCAAAAGGATTCTGAATCAAAGCCTGCTTTAATGTATAATTGTGTGAATAGAGTTTAATTTCACTGGGTTTGCAGCTTGAACTGTGATTGTTGGTCTATGATCTTGAAATTCAGCGCAGATTGTATCTAAAATGTGATTCGAACAGCAATATAGACTTTGTTCTGTAGCTGATCGGTACTTCTTGCTTGCTTGCTCCCTGAGGTTAATGGGACCGGTTCAGCTTTTGGCACAAGTTAAAACAGAAGGAAGGCAGCTCTGAGGGATCTGACAAACACACAGGAGTCAATTAAAATTGAATGAGTGAAGCTGTTACCAGCCCCAGCTGCCTCCCCTGGCCCTCTCAGAGATACTGCTAATCAGGGCCATGTGGTGTGCACATAAATCTGTGCCTCTACTGGCATCATTTAGCCTGGCATGTAAAGGTAAACTGAGATCAGGATCTGCTATTGCTTATTTGTCAGAACTGTGCGGTGATGCTGGCTTGCTAGTGCTTCATTATCCTGAACCTTAGCACATACAGGTCTGTGGGTCTATCCAGCTATAGCAGCTTTCCCTTCTAGGCTTTTTCACACTGAGGAAATTCCCGAGTGAGTAAGTAAGTATATGATCTGCTGGCACTGGCAGAGCTGCACTGGTTGCGTACATCACCTCAAACATCTTAGAAACAGTAATTAAAAAAATATTTACATGAACGTTAAAGTGAACAATGTTTCTGCACTGGAAAAGAGAACTCTGTTACAGGTATGGCTGAAAATTTTAGCTGCACGCTCTCCCCATACTCTTCTCATCCTTATTCACAAATTAGTTTTTCAATAAAAGAATTGATTAATCTCTGAGAAAGGCAGTTAAATGATTAGAGCAATTTATTCATTGTACAATCTGTGCTTCCTCCTGTTAGCCATAGATTGAGAGCCCTTAGGTAGCTATCACATTTGAGAGAAGAAGATGGTTTGATTTTCGTTGCTAACCATTTGGGGAAGAAGACTGATTGTTGTTGATCTAACCCATCCCACTAGGACACCAGCCTTTGTAAGCTTCAGGCTCATGAGCTGGAAGGGTGAAGGTGAGTATACAAAACAGTAGAACACTAGGCAGCTCTCTGAGCTTCTTCTCTGAAAAAGGATAACAGATAAAATGAGGATTTCCCCCCTTCATTTGTTATTATTCAGGGCTTTGATATATTCCTCACTCCATAATATACATAAACTGTCTTTGGAAACAAGCCAAAGTACATTTTTTTTAAACAGCCCACCTGAGATTATGCTTTCAGACTTCTGGTACTTTGGATTTTTCTAAGAAGACAAATAATTAGATGTATTGTCTACTTTTCTAATGGTTTGTAAAGCTTTTTAGGCTAAAGCATCCAACGTTAGCAAACTATTTTATCTCTGTCTGTATCTCTCTGTCTACCAGCCTGTCGTATTTAACGGTAAGTCCTGTTGTGTTTAGACCATGATTCAGCAGAGCACTTAAACAGCTTCTGTGTTTGTTTATTGGAATCAGGATCTACCCAAAGGGACCGGGAGTGTGCTTAGGGTCTGCTTGAGCTTTCCACTGAATAAGAATTTCTTGATGATCCTTTTGTGTGAGGAGTTCAAAATCCTGTCAATAAGGGGATATCACAGCAGATACCCTAGATTCTTGCTAGGCTTATGCCCAGCCAGAGGAACTTGAGTGGTGCTGTTGAAAGTGCCTGGGACAACTCATGTGCTAACCGTTAAGGATGTGTCTGAATTATGACTTGAACCGAGAGCTAAGTAACAGGAACTGATATCAAAATTCATTCTTCTGCAAAGTATTTGTGTTGCGCTTGTGTGTTTTGGCCAGTTCTCCTCTGTCTGAGAACAACCACATTTAATGTCCGATTCCTTCTTCGTGGAAAGCAGGGCGCTAGTTCTGCTGCACGCGGTCGCAGGGAAACGCACCAGCGGGGACACAAGGTGCAGGGAAAAGAAGCACCAGGACACATCCTAGTTTTTATTTTCCTTGCAACCTCTTGTCAAATTAGTAATTACGAATTTTGGCAGTCCAGGGTGTAAATTTGAGATTACAAAGCTGAAAAATCCCAATTCTTTTGAAGCACAGAGGGCTCTGCTCTTTTACTAAATGCCTAGCTTCAACATAGCAAATGACTTGGACTAAAGAAAGAAAACTGTTTTGATGGTCTTTCAAACCCTAGAGAAAGACAAACATAGGAATGCGTAAGTTAGGAAAACTGCTGGTATTTCGTACGCCTGGCAAGCACTGAGGAAAAAGCAAATTGAATTCACTAAATAATTTGTTAAGTGGTAATGTGTAACACGCACTTGAACATACACACACACACAGAATGAATAATATTACGCAACAATTTGGTTTATTTACTGGTTGCATTGAATTTGAAATGTAATGCGGTTGTTGAAGTTTCAAGTCTGGAGTTATCTGACAGAAAAAAAACCATTCATTTACCTTTATCACTAATGAGCATCAAATTGTCACACTGCAATTAATGGCTATTTTATCCAGAGTTTCTGGAAATAACTGTCCTGAAATACTTTTTTTTTATTCTTTTGAGTGTGATTTATACTGTGTTGCCTACCAAAAAGGTGATTAATGATCTGTCCTCTGAACCTGACCATTCTTTCAATCTTCCAGTTTTGTTTTTGTATAGTGGTAAGCTTGTCCTACTCTCATAAGGGTTTAGTGGGATTTGTACGAAATTTCTCCTCATGTACATCATAGGACAAAGGCCTTTATATTCCTTTTGAGTAGAACAGTGTCAACTAAAATTTAGACAGAAATAGAAAATAGCAGCTATGACTACCTGCATTTCTGAGATTCCTAACACCCTTTATGGTTTTACCGTTACGTTTTTCTCTTCTAAAATATTTTAATTTCTGTAGCTGAAGTGTGGAACACTACTCCTTGCTTCCTTCCCCCCCCGTAGAAGACAACTATAAAAAAGAAATTCAATCAAAAACTTTTGATGTATGGCTAGGAAAATTAGAGATATTTTTCCCTTCATGACCGTGTTCTTTATGGTAGGTGTTATTTCTAAAACACGTGTAGATCGCAGCCATGCTTGTGAATTTGATGACATCAGTCTAAGTGTACCTTTATTGCTACATAAGCGTAAATGCCCTGTTCAGTCTTTTATGTAGCAATTTTCTCAGACCGATGAGGTCTGCAAATGCCCTTCTCTAACTTAAAGGACTTTGAAACAAAGTTGGTAACTGTTTAGTGAAGATGCTCCAGGCTGGCTACTAAGGTGTCAGAAGTCATTTACTTTTTCACAAAAAAACCTTCTGAATTCTGTTTTATATTTCTGGTAGAATTTTTATTTTTCTCCTTCCAGCCCTGAACAAACCAGTACAGCGATAGGTAAATGTGATACACACTGACTGTTGATAAAGATGGTGTTACTTCTTGCAGATGCTGCCACTTCTATGCTGCTCAAAACAGCTCAGCACTAGTCTTTATTTAAAAGTATGATTGTAATTGCTGCTCTTACCTGAAAGTTTTCCACAAGTGCTACGTCTGAGTCTCTTTAAGTATTGCTGACTGCAAGGCGGGCACTACATCTGCTGTCAGTAGCGCTTCTCATTCTCTGCCTTTATTCCCTGTGCTTGGTGCTTAGGTGGTGCAGCAGGCATTAGAATGGAGTTGAAGAAATCGGATTATTTCTGCTAATGTCTGATAGTTGGATTTTCATCTCATGTTGAGCAGTGACCAGTCCTCACTGAAGATCTCACATATGTGAAAGGGGACATAGGGAGGCAGAAGTCTAAAGGCTGTAAAAATTACTGGGCAGCCCATTACAGTTAGGCATAATAATTCCGAAATTCAGGATCTCAGAATACTTTAGTGATTCATTATATAAATTATTCTTTCATTGATGACAGGGAAGAATGCAAGTAAAAGGCAAAAGGAAAGGAGGGAAGAAGTTTTGATCAGATATTTGAAGGCAAATGAAAAGCTGATCAGGCAGAAGAGCACAAGAAGGCCCTTTCAGATGGCATTTTCTCCTTAGGAGAGGGCTCTTCCACCAACAATGGTGAGATTGTGAGCAGAGCCAGAGTAGCTGGTCCTGGATGCCAAGAAGGAACAGGCAGGGGATATAGGAAAAGAGAAGTGTTTTAAAGCAGTCAGCAGAGAACATTTCTTTAAAAGAGCACATTCTATTAAACACAGGATTCATTCTTCCACAGCAATTTTTCTTCCTATAATGACAGCTTACTCCTTTGTATGAGGTCACCATATAAAAGGATTGAATTGTGCAGTTTCACACGCCAACACCATTTTGCTCTCATGGAAAGTGGCAGGCTGCCATCAGCTGCAAAGGTGTAACAGGTCACTCGGGGTTTTTGGCACCAATGACTCCTTTCTGCAAGCTAGGAAATTAATTTTTGCCATCAAAGCCACAGCACTTGAGGTTCTCATCTCAGGAAAATCGTGCAAAGATGCCAAATAAAAGAACAGTAACTAATGAACTGTCCTGCCTGAAGCCTTCCCTTGCATCCTTAATAAACCTCGCTGGATCGGACAGTTTCCTCCTTGTCTTGGAGAGCATTCCCGTATACTCACTTCACGCAGTCTTAGAAGAAAAGTATCAGTCCAGACGTTATTGCATGGTGTTCTAAAAAAAACGAGTGATTGCACGCTGAAAGCAATTATTTTCCAAACTTGCTTAAAACCATCATTCATATTCATTTTGTCATTAATCTTAAAAGTTTTTCTGCATCTTCTTCTGTGAGTTCTTCAGAATGTGCCCAGAACCCTTTCAACATGGTACCACTGCTCTTTTATATGTCAAGCAGCATGCATAGACTATACTAACCTCCTGTTTATCTTCATTATTTTTATATTTATGATGCTCTTTATCATTGATAGTGAGGGCTTGTTGAATATACATCTTTGTTTCCCATCCTCTACTCTGTTACGTGTGTGATAGTCCATCTGAATGAAATGGAATGCGAACATGAACCATATAAGAAAAAGTATCTCTTTATATAATGTAAGTTATTGTTGTCATCTTCCAGGATATATTTTTTCCTCACCTGTATTTCTTTTACATCTATAATCCACATAACTGCAGCATTGTAGTGACTTTGGTGTCATCCATAGTACTGCTAGATCCATGATGGTCAAGGTTACATATGTGCCTGCTTCTAGCATGGCTTTATCCCAAGGAATACTTGTACTTAGTATGGGGTGATGAACAAACAGTCCATGATGTTGCTTTTAGACCTGCTGGCTAATGCTGACAGAATTCTTCGCTCCATAACATTTGAAGGATCCAGAAGGGGGGTTGGAGGTTCTCTCGTCATCCTTGAAGGATATTTTGATTTTGTTTCTACCATGCTCTGCAAGATTCCCCTCTTTTACCATAAGAGTTCCCAAGGAAAACAGAATATCTTTTTTTTTTTTCCTGTGTGTTTGCAGAAGAATCATAGCTTCGCATTCACCTTCCCATAGCCTTCCTCTTATCTCTTTCTTTCCCTCTAAAATCTCATCAGTTAAAGGCTGGAATTTGGCTTGTCCGGTGATGATACGGTCAGTTTTCCATTAAAGGCATTATGTAAACTCCTTTAATCTCTGCATGCAAGATGATACAGACATGGTATTTAATTTAAATGAAATAAGTATCTCATACTGAGATACTGAAAAGTAATGTAAAAATTGCAGAGAGGCTCTAAAACATTTGTTGAGAGTGCATTTTAGTGCAGACAATAATTGCATACTTTTGGAGAAAGTATGCTTCTCTGTTCAGGTATAAACAATTTATTAGTACTTTGATAGCCGTAATTTTCGTATGTTAAACATCGGTATGGGCAAAATTTCACAGTTTGAGAAATATTTCCCTAAATGGCTTCACAAGGAATTTACTATTGTAGTGATGGTTGGTTATATGAAGGGGTGCTTGTCTGCACCTGATTCCCAAAGTGAGCACTGATGTGTTCATGCTTTTGCTTACCTGTGTTTAGATTACTGCATGCAGGATGGTTTGGGTCTATCTTCCCATCACCCTGGGCAGGCGTATTCACCTGTGCAAGTAAATGTCAAACAGTCCCTTTCAAATACACTTTCTGTGTAGTTTTTCTTGGTAGAAATTACTCTAATGGAATAAAGCAGCACCCAGTGACGTACCCAGAACCAGTCTTTATGTAAGAATTTAATTTTTTTCTTTTATAAAAACTCATTAATGATGATTTTAAAGGACTTAACTTTCAGGTTCTTACTGACTTCTAGGCTGTTTTCTAAGAAGTCAATCAACAGATACTGTGTTGTTTTGCAATATAGGGTGGGGTTTTTTACTGTCAATTATCCATATACAAAATGCTTTTTTGTTTTTTTAACATTTAACTCTGAAGGTATTTTTGGAAATGACCCTTTGATTTGTCTTTTGTAAATTGTCTTAGTTTGCATTATTGGAACAGTTTTTCCAACAAGACGTTCCACTCCTTGCACCTTGTCATTCAAGGATATGATTTTACACTGAAAGAAAGTTAGGTGTAACTTCATGCACAGCCATCAACAGCACCACAGAGTTTTACTCTTCGCAGTAAGACAATGTATACAAATAGCTTTATGAGTACTGCTTATCCCATTATATTAAAGATTTTTATTCTTTAGCACGAGGAATGCCATTTTTCATTCCTCCCCAAGGCTTATTTATCTTTTTAACTTCATTTTTGCAAAAAGCTTTTGAACTGGCGGTGCTTGAAGAATGTATTTCAACCAACAGAGGCTATACTGATACACTATTTGTGGTGTACTGCATATATCTTACATGAGAATTAACTGCAAAGTGTTAAATAACTAACCTGTAATTATTAAATGAGACTTGGTCAACTGGGAGAATGATAATAATTACAAAACCAAACTGTGACAAGAACAGTTAATTTAATCAATTGGAGTATCTGTTATTTTAGCTTTCTCTAGCATACCTATGGCTCAAATCCACTCTATCATGCTGCGACACAAAAAGTTACATATCAATGTTTCATTGTAACCAGAGAGAGAAGAGAAAGATGGGATAAATATGTTAAGATGTCATAAATGATGAACAAGTTAAGTAAAAGCTGAATACCTGAATATACCTGAAATAAAATGGTTTTATACTGAAAGACTAAGTTTCAATCCCTAGGTCCGTTTTTAGCCCTATATGACCATGGGCTCTCCTGTAAAACAGGAATGATAATTTTATTCTACTTTGATTATTTCCTTTTATTCTTCTCAAGGGTGATAAGTTGGCAACAACCTGTCAATATGAACACCTCTGCAGTTTCAGGTTGAAAACATTTGTGAGGGCTGTCCCGCTTTGCTTTGATTCTGGGTGCTTTTATGATGTACTCAAATGGTGCCAAAAATGTCAAATCCTGCTCTTTGACACGGACATCCATGAGAGCAGAGGTGTGCCCTGGCTGAGCAGCGAGCGTGGGAGAGGATTGTCCTGGTCCTCTGTTGTAGGGCTCTCGGGTCCTTCTTGTTTCATCGGCAGCTGCTTCAGGAGGTGGGAAGTTGCCCAAAGGAGACAGCGGTGGTTCGTGCTCCATGGGGCTGGACACGCGATACTGGATCTTCACTGGCGACAGGCTCTCATATGTTGTCCTAAATCACTGCTTTCTCCCATCCCTCGGGTTGAGAGGGGAGGGTGCAAGGCTGCATCCCAGTGGTCTTTCTGTCTCCAGTTTGCCTGGCACCGTGCATCTTGTGACATTCTTGCAGTCACATTAATTTGGAGTGTGACATAGGGGCCGAAGACATCTTTTCCCCTACCCTATTAGAAGATTCGTGAAACACAAACCTGGAGTAGATGAAGGATGAATCCTCTATTTTGTTAGATTTATAGAAACAAACCCCTCTTTTTCCCATGATCAAAATATCATCATTCTGATATACTAACTATGGCTTGTCTCACCTTCTTTCCATAGGAGAAGATTTTTTGAAAGCAACCTTTGCTTTCTGCTATTGCTGCTGCTTTTTTTTTTTTTTTTTTTTAAATTTGATCCCATCTTCAGACCTACGCAACCTCTCGTAATCTCTCTGCTCCCTTCCATTTTATTTATTCCAGCAGTCAGTGGCTTGAGATGTATTTCTTTGTTAAGGAAGGCAGACGTAAATTGTCTGTTTCTCCTGAGTAAAACAGTGATTTCTGCACTTCAAGCCCTTCTCTGTTGATAGGTGTGCAAGAGAGCGTATTTGATAGCATTTCAGTAACTACAGCGCTTGTTTGAAGTGTCTAATATGTCTGCTTTGGGGGTCCCTTTATGCTATCTCCATGATACCCTCTCTCCTCTTTTAGTTTGAGTTGTGTGAAGCAAAGAAGCACCAACCCATGGCCTATAATACAACCCTGTGCCTGAACATTTTCCCTCTTTTATATTAACTAAAACAGATGAGGCAGAAATGGCTACATTGGTCTTAACACAGTAATCTACGTTAACACTGTTGTTAAGACCACTTACACTCTTAATGGTCTCAAAACCTTTAGAATAATGATATAATAAAACCCACACTTTCATTGACTAATCTCTCCCAATCTAGAGTCTAATGCTGAGTTACTAAATAATATTTGTCAGAATATATCCATCTGGTTTTTCTTGGTAATAAATAGTCTTTACTTTGCTAATAAATTCCAGAAACATGGCTAACTATAAAATGGTGGGCCTTTTCACTTTGTTTCAGGGCTTTTCACCTTTTTTTTTTTTTTTTTTTTAAAAGCATAAAAGCCCATCTTCTATCAGGGAATTAAATCTTAAACTGATGAACTTGCTTTCAAAAGCATTTCTGAGTGCATTTCTCCATTGTTTCACCATCTAATTTATGCACTATCATTTTATGACATTTATCTCTTCTGACGAGAGAGTGCATGTCTTTGTTTTGTGCAGTCTTTACATTTATTAAGACTGAGTATTAATGAATATCACTGAGTGCCGTGCTGTGTCCCCACAGCCTGTGCTTTCTGTAGCACAGAAGGAGTGGCGTTACACGCTCTGGGATCCCTCTGGGGTCATTTAACCGTGGTTATTCTTGATTTCATCACCAGGATACTTTGCCTGAATTATAATAATGATTTACTATGCACCTGGCCTGTATTTCACTTGATGTTAAATTAGGAAAATATTACAGTTGTTAAATAAATGAATTAATGACAAGCCCCACCAGAGTAACATTCGGTTAAAAGAGGAAATTGAAGAGTTCGGATGTTAACTGAAGACTGCACAGGAAAGTAATGAGTTAATGCTAGATAAGCAAAAAATAGACATTTCACTTGCTGCCTTCCTCTTGTTTTCAGTCATTTTGTAACATTTCATCATTCTCTCTCATCTCACAAAGAGACTGAATTGAATGCATTTACAAAATGACTGAAAACGTTATTATTTTGCAAAATAGTGGGCTTAATATTGAGAATAGGTATCGGTATTTTTACCCCACACATGGCTTTACACTGCTTTCATGTTCCACCCCCCTGCCACTGCCCAGTTATTCCCTCTCCAGGGAATAGCCAAATGGACAAAGTTTTGCCCACTCTTCCCTGAAGTTCCTCTTTAAGGTATGTTTTTCTATGATACTAATAAGTAGTCAGCAACGATTATTTAGAGCCAAAGCAAGCCAAAATAATTTTTTTAATTATTAACAACTGTCGATGCTTCATATGGATAACGGCAGCTTCACTGTTGTTGTCTGGACGGCCCTGTTTATGCGCTACACTGCAAACTGTTAGCAGTATCTGCAAACGTCTTTGGGATACCGAGTTTGACCTCTGTTTTGCTGCCATTTAGGGGCCTGGCACTGGTGGTCTTCTGCGCTGAAGGGAGTGAATGAGGTCTTGAACAAAACCTGTCTAAATCTCCTCCTTATCTGGGTTTGGCACTCGCTCCTACAGCATCTGCCTCGCAGGGGATGAGAACACTGGCTAAAGGTTTCTACCTTTTTCAGCTCTGGGCAGCCAGAGTTTGCCTCTGAATGAGTAACCGCACAGAAGAGAATTTTAGGCAATAAATTCAATTAGCTGGAAAATTCAGGTGTGAGCATCTAGTGATAATGCTTTTCACACAGTTAGGAGGAGAGAAAACAAAATCAGTATTGCGTGCGCAAGATGAATGCCTTCGTGCTACTTTTTGTGGCATGCAGCAGATGCAGTGAGAACATTGCGCTGTGCCGTGAATCTCTCTCCACTGGTCTGGGGAAAAAAATGTCCCGGTTGTATTAAAACATTGGTAAAAGCTCTGTCTTCTGTATTTGAAAATATGAGGCGGCAGGGAAGGAAAGGTACTACACACTGAAAGACAGTGTCATTTGACATAAGTAATGTGATGTTCCCACATTTTGAATGAGCAATAAATATGCTTGCAACTTTTTCAAGCAGTATAATGTTCTAGTATGTATGCCATGGATTTCTTTCTATTCATAACTCTTCTGCCAATTGCTTCTCTGATTTATTATGCTGATGTGTGAATGCAGAGGGTTACTTTCCTATTGTAGAGCATATTTTTTTATTACTGTACTCATCATCCAGCAAGCCACGGTAAGACTTTGCACACTATGTATAGAAATAAAATAACGTAGATTGATATCAATATTTGTAGTTTGATGCTTTGTACTAAAAAGGTTGGCAGCAAAATAATTTCAATAAGGTGAATTGTAGTCCTGATAAAAAGGCCATGCCAATGAAACATCTAAGGTAAAGACCATCAGCTGATCTCCAAAATGTGCTTAAAAATACAAAGAGATGGCTGTTACTAAGCTACCGAGAGTGGTTGCAGCAGAACAGGTTTGTAGAGGCACAAGGACACCTAAGGCTCTAAAATTAAAATGCCTACCTGTCTATCCAGCCACTGCAGAAAACTATTTGAAGTCGCTTGAACCTGAGAGTCCTTAATGTAATCTCAGAGTCAATTTATAGCAACGCTGCTGAAGTCAGTCCTGCTCTTCGAGGGTTTACACTGGTATAACTCAGAGTGTGACTCATACCACGTAAGGAATAAAAGAAAAAACAAGACAATTAAGAACAAGATCTAAAAAATTATGCATTTTGAAATTCTGAAGTTTTGTGCATTTTTTACTGGTCGTGGGCCAGATTCTCCTTCTCCTCATCCCGGAAAAGCACTACTTACTGGTAAATGGCTGACATTTCTAAGGTTGGTATCTTGTTAGGGACCTTGGGTCAGGCAGATACAGAAATGCATTACATCTGTGAGACGTGGCTTGAAAAGTTATTTGGAATATAATAATGTTTTTGAGTTTCACAAGGAGATTTGATTCGTTCCTGCATACTCATCTGTATAAAGAGTAGGGATTGTAATGCCCACTATAAGGATCATTTAACATATATAAAGAAGTATTTAATGCAAAATGATAAATGACACAACAGGTCCGAATCAGCCCCTTGTATTTGAGCCGTTGCTTAGGAGTTGGTGGGAGTGCTGCCCGCTGGTGTCAGCAGCACTGCTGGGTCTGGCTGTTTGCTTCACTAGACATATTGCAGGCACATGGTTAACCCAGCAAGGCCCTAAAGAAAGCGGCACACTCCTTACGCCACACACAAAAATATTACATGGTTTCGGGTGAAGGTTTTTTTCTGAAACTGCTATTTTGCTGTTCTTATGTCCAGGAATAACTGAAAAATTGCTGCAACTCACAAGCTTTATAGAGTAGTAAGTAGAGTTAGTCCATTGGCAGTGAGGCGGCACTATTTTTGATGGTTACTTTGCTTGTTCCTCATTTCTGTATGCTGTTTCTGTATTCTGCTGATTGAAAAAGTGAGGTCTTGAGTTATGCTGGACAGTTTTTGGACAGTGTCATCTGAAGCTTATTGGCAGTCCAGCAAGCAAATGGAAGGTTATGTGTCAGGAAAGCAATAGAGAACAAAATAGAAAACTCTTTCTGGTCCTCCCCTATTTCAAAGAGTATAGGAGATTTAGAAAAAAATCAGAAGAAAGTTGCGAATTTTACAAGGCAAAGAGAACCTGAGCTAGACAAAGAGAAAAAAATAATATTCAAACCAGTACAAGTATATATATATGTACATATGTATACACACACACTTATTATAATACATACTTTTATATGGATCTAATTTTGCATATTGAACTGTGGGTATTATAAAGTACATTAGATATGAGGCAGGTTTACTTGTGCTGACTTTTACTCCATTTATAATACTCACGTAAATGGGGAGATGGAAGAAAGATTCTGCAGTGCAGCTTTGCCCTGGAACTCTTTAATTTACAGGTGGTAGTCATAGGTGTGCCACAGCCTGCCTTTCTGACCTTAGGCAAATAATTTAATTTTATGTGCCTGAGTTTCTATTGGCAAAACTTCCTACCAGATAGGGATGTTATGAGAATGCATTCATTAGCTTTTGAGGCAGTAACTGGCTCCCCAAATACTTCAGCTTTAAGACAGAAAATCCTCATGTGACTGAGAGATTCTTTGGAGGATCATACATCGGTTATAAGGAGACAATACCTCTTGTTTAAATCACAGTAGAGAATATCATGGGAGCAGAGGTCGTCAGGGGGCAGCATGATGCCTGATCTAATAAATTGTAAATGTATTTTTAATCTGAGAAGCGGCGTGTTGTTTATTCTGTGAGGCAAACTATCTGAGATAGCTACAGCAAGCATCTTTTTGAATTTCCAGTTAGAGCTGAAACATCAGATAGAGTTGTTTGGGCTTAAATGACTGAAACAAAGGAATTTTCGGTGGTCTTATTGGTGACCACCTTGTTCCAAGACGGTATTTGTGTTCACATTGGCTAAATCCCACTAATACGCTTAACTGAATATAGTTAACTACAGCTGCAGAAATTTTCATCTAACACTAAGTTGATGTCCTCTGTTACTGTTAGAATATTTGAAGTACTGACCTACTGCATTTGTCTAAAACCCAGACTTTTTCTTTACATAAAAAAATTGTTGAATTTTCTGTAGCTTGTCTAACTTCACTAGGAATCTGGTTATAGGAATACCAGGATGTTCTTAGGTGATGTATATATGTGGATTTTTTTCCCCCAATAATAAATATAATCCTTCATTCTCAAATAGATGCTTAATTCTTTTTAAATACCAGAAAGTAAATGGTCCAAACCCTTGGCGTTAATCATCATTTTTCATTTAACTTCAGACAGTACTAGATTAGTGTTTGAGTAATGCCAATGTCTTTTGCATCCTAAATTAATATTACCGTTGCATTACCTATAAAGTGCACACTGCTGAACCTTCTTTACTATTGTACCTTTTTTGACTGTTTCGAAAAGCAAAGACCCCAAATTAAAATCAAGTAATTACATTACCTTCTAAGGGCTTTGGCTTGTGTGTATTTTTCCTAATTTTTGTGTGTTCCTCAGTTTATACCCGCAGTGATTCAGAAGCTGAGAAGCTTGGTTAATGCAGGTCAACACCGATCCATTCATTTTAGGAGATACTGCTTTTAACAGTGGGATTGAAAATCGCTTGTCTGATACCTTCACAGTCAGACAAGCACTTTAGGTCAGCTCTACGCCTGCAGTTAGGAGTGTTATTTGGATGATCCCATTAATGCTTGATTTTTAGATTTAGAATAGGATGCTTCTGGTGCACTACAAATTTAATGTTTTTAAGAGTATTAGGGTAAACTGCTTTACTGTTGTAGGTAACTTATACCTAGCCAGAGATTTTTTAGTTACAAAAAAAATCATGCTGAAACCTTGATTTATAATAGGCATAGCCTTCCTACCAAGCATGAAAAACAAAATGTATCGCACTGCAGCATACATTAAAGCTTACTGACTGAGAAAGCAGCACGTTTATTCATACCTTTTCAAGGCAATTTTAGAACATGATTTTGAGTCTCCTCCTGTTCAGAACATGTTTTTTGAGTCTCTGTGAACCCCACACACAGATCCCAGGATCTAAAGAGGTCACTTAAGAGACACAGGGAAAAACAAACGTATACTCGGTAACAGAAATAGAATATCCATTCCCAGAAGAAAAACTTCGGAGTATTGACCCTGTGCTGTGCGTCCTCATGTGTCGCACAGCCATTCCTCCAAACACCTACCTGATTTCTACGGACACAGAAGAAAGATCCCCTTCCTTCTCCACGTGCTGTAGTTTAGCACACAGGGAACAATTCTTATTTAACTTAAAGCAGAACATTGTATATGTACCAGTGGTTGAATTTCTTTAAATTATGCCAGTTGACAGCTTTATGTTGCCTTTGTGTCTGATCTAACAAGTCCTAATGACAAAACCATTCTTAAATGGGACCTAGATCCAAACCCTGATTTAGATTCCTTAAACAAATTAGACTTGGGAGTTAATGGAGCAATTTGCATAACATTCCACTCTATTTTAAGCTAAAATTGCTCAGCACTTTTTTAAACTTGTAGCAAATTACTTTGCTAATGAGACTAAATTACCCTATGAAGTTACAGGTAGATTTGTCTGTAATAAATCTCATGTGCATTTGCGATGTACAGATTTTGTGTTGTCTACCTGCTGTTCCATAGGCACATCAGAAGAAATAGCAGAGAGGAATTAAAGTTTGAACCAGTACATTTATCTTAAGAGACAATTGTACTAAATAGTATTCTCGTATGCTGTTGTGATGGAGATTTGTTTTCTTCCCTTCACATCCATTTCAAGTTTTAGGAATCAGCCCTCTGAAAATAGCTAGCAACGAGGCTGCCCATCTTCCAAACCCTTCTCCAAAAAATAGTCGTTTTTTTCCTCTTAGATGAAAGTCATTTTAGTGATGTAAACAAGGCAAAGGTAGGTAACGGAGAGGTCTCATGGAGAGGGTTTGGAATTGCAGTAAGAAAATCTAGAAATGTAATCATTTCATGGATACTGTGTATAACTGGTCAGCGTGGCCAAGTTGTTGTGTGGGCAGTGGCCTCTTGGACTTTCCTAGAGTGCCCTGGTCTGTGTGGGCACAAATCGTGAGCCTGAGAGGAGCAGGGTGGCCATAGTCAACGAGCATCTCAGGAACACTACGCTGCCTGCCACTGTTTAAGAATGCTTTTGCCATTTGGTTCTGCTCACTTGTAGCTTCTCCTTCGCGCACCTGTGGAACAGAATTGCTCAGAATCCATTCACGTGTGAAATAATAAGCACTTACTCCGCTAGTTAGAAAACCAGCATCCGAGAACATTAAAACCAATTATTACTAAAAATTTCCAGAAGCAGACTTAAATTGTCCTTTTAGTTTGGGGTTTATTGGATGTATGCCGTCACCTGTGCTAGCAGTCAGTTATTTTTTACTCCTGTTCCATATGTAACACAGTGGCATTAAAAATAATTCCATGTGTTTAAGCACTTGTATTTTGATATATTGAAACATGCTTTCTTAATAATGGAAATGTCACAGAATAAGTGGTGGATGATGCAGTGTGTTATGTCAATTAAGCTGGCAATTAATATCTATGATGTCTAAAAACGCTTGATTGTTGTTAGATTTCCTTCTCCTTTGGATGAAGAGTTATTCAAAAGTGATTATTAAGAAAAATGTGGAAAGTAAGCATTTAACCATGAATTAATCTTCAAATTAGGACTATGGAGCTGTTAATAGTGGAACACTTAATGTCTTTCTGGGAAGAGGAGATTGCGTTATTTTAGAAACACACTTTATCACTCTGTCAGTCTCTAACAATTTTGTCACCTATTCTTAATCCTCTTCTGTTTCCATTATATTTTACGTTGTAAGGCAGAGTAGTCAGAATTAAATGCAGAAGAGGATGTTCCACTTACTGGCAAAATTTGAACAATATCTCAGATACCCACTTGCTGAGTATAAATAGAAGAGGGAAGGGTGTTTTGGTTTCTATCACAGCAATATTTTTAGACTGTGTTGGAATACTTCATTATCTAACAGTCTTTGGCTGAACTGTTTAAAACTTGAAGCTTCACTTTTCTTCCTTTTTGGTATCTCGAGCTCTGATTTTTACAGCCTTCCAAGGGATGGAAGAGGCAGTTTCCATTATGCAGTGATTGAAAGAGAGGGTTTTGCTTCTCTTCTTCACTGCCAGGAGGAACAGAATAATTTTTATTTCAAAATAGAGTTCAAAACCATAGTAATAGTCAAAACAACTAACATCTATTTGCTTTGACCTTGCTTCTGCTGTTGCAAAGCCATAAGCAACAGCCAGATTCCAGGGCCAGTTTTACGATACCTTGATACGAAGAAAGATTGCTCATCTATAGTTTGTTCACAGTTGAGAAGTTATCTGTCCTTCTAAATGTGAGAAAAAAATGCTTCTGATTGTAGGTCAAAGTATGAATTCTGCTCAGTCTGACACTCTTGGTTATCCTCACTTTTCGGGCAAACCCTCCCCGTCCCCAGGGAAGCAAGCCAGTCGAGTTTTCACATCCAGTTGTTAGACTTTAAACAGAGAGCCCAGAGGAACAGCATGGCTTCTGTGCTGAATCAGTGACAGGTAGCATGTTTTGTCAATTAAGGTCATGGACTGTAATGCTGTTACTGCTTACATCTGACAATAATTCGGTTTCAAGCTGTGTTACAATTTGTGCAAGCTTTGGCATGCGTTTGTCATGAAAAGTAAAAGGTAAATTAAGAAGGCTGCAATATTTCCTACAATACTTACACTTCATTTTTTTTTTTCCCCCTGAGAGGTCCCATGTTCATAAATTGTCCTTCTGTCAGTTCTGTTTAGAGCACAGAAAGTATCCTTTGACCAGAGTAGTCTCAAAAGGAGTAAAGGTTATATTTAACCAATGTAACACAAAGCAGGGAGAAGATACTGAGAGCTGTAGATCCAGACATCTTTCCCAAAGGGAGCTAAATATACCTCAGGAGAGGTCTCTGGATTTTTTTTTAATGGAGCTCTGTATTTGATCCGCTGACTCCAGCGTATCCTTTGTATAAGAGTAGTGCTTGAATGCTGCATGAGCCACCTGCTCCCATCTGTGGAATTAGTGTTAGCAGTCTTCAGAGTGATCGGGACCAAACTCTTAACTGCTGCTTGGAAATGGAGCGGGACGTGTTACAGCATTGCATCAGAAGGTGGGCACTTCTCCATTAGACTAGCTTAACAAGCCAGATGGTGATTTCTCTTGTTCTGTATCCTTCCGTAAATATGATATAAGGCTGAACATGTAACCCATTAACATTTAACCCAGTTAAAATTTCAAGTACATTGTAGTATATGCTAATGTAAATTACATATCTACAAAACCAATACAATAAATGAATGAGAAATTAATAAGATACAGATCATTCTAGAAATAAAAGCGTCCCTATTAATTAATTTTGCTAGGTATGTATGTTAGAAGCTTAGATCACACAACAGACCAACACGAACATGAGAACAGTGCCTGCACAGGCATCCCATGCCCACAAAGCAGCACTCACGCAAACACGAACAATAATACGTGGTCCTTAATCTCTGGCTAATCAGTCTCAAAGCTTGCTGGCAGGTCTCATCTCACACACGCGCAGACACAAAGAGGTTGCTCTGGTAGCTGGCTCAGACCTTTGGTCCGCCTAGTAGCACATCCTCAGACTTTGGTCTCAGCAGTATCTATCCCCTAGATTTACGGTGTCTCTGATAGCTCTTTCCCAGATCTTCTATCCTGCTCATCAGCTACTGCAGCTTGAGGTTCACTAGCATTACGCCGATCCTGAATGTAAACCGTCCTCATGCAGGAAGATTGTTAGGAATTAGGTTTAATAAGAAAACAGAACAGGCTGCAGTGATCAGGCACAGGGTTTGGCTGGACAAGCATAGTGAAGCCCAACTTATTTATACATGACCAGCCCCTTTCATCACGCCCTTCTCTCTCTTCTCATGTTGCTCCTCCCCTATGCATTTGGATGTCCCCCTTTTTCTACCTTTGCCCTCCTGCTAAACATCCCATAAGTTTTGCACGTTGCCACAATCCCCTGAAAGCATCCCATAAGCATGCTCTTTCCCATAAGACCTGTGACAACCTTGTCATTCATTCCTCCCTGCATATCCTCCCCCCACCCCCCCCCCCCGACCCTTTACCACTTAACAAAGCTCAGGTTGAACCTCTCCAAGCCTTTGAGCAGTTCCTTCAGCAGCCCGTCAACCAGTGACTTCACAGACCGTCTTTGGTGTTGCCTCTTCTATAGGGACCATATATATAAGTGTGGTTTCTTTCTATTCCTGTCTCACCTCTGTTTATATGCTGGACAGCCATTGACAAGATGTCCTCACAAAACAGGTATCCTTACATTCCAGGTATCTAGGTACCCTTCGCATCCCACTTTTCTTTCCACACATTCGTCCAATCTCTTGTATCAAATTAGAATAGCAAGCTGTCAAATAATTCATATGCTAAAGTCATCCAGTAATCAAGTATACTTACATTATTTCAGACATATCATCAACGTATTATTGACTTGTTTTACCAATGCATGTGCTTCAGGCTGGTCATGTGTAACTCCTGGTAGATTAAATATCTAACAGTCCACTGTCATGGAAAATTTGTTGTGGTAAACACATTCTGAGCTGATCTTGGCTTCTTGACCACTGAAGCCAAGTCCATTGAATCAAAATTCAGCCTTGAAACTGATAAATTACATTTCTCAAAGGCTCTTGGCATGAGACATCCAGGCTCTCCTTATTAGGACATGGATCACATCTTCACTGCCTCCAGCACTGGTCTGAACCCCTTCTCGAGCCCAAATTCACTTTGTATCTACATACTGTGGATACAAATACGTTCTCAGATGCAATGCAAAAACAAACTTCATACAATGCCACAGAAGACTCTGGAATCATGCTGACGTAAGGACACTCTTATTTGTCTGTGGATCAGAAGGTCTGGCACCTTTTCCTGTCCTGTCTGTGTGTGTTGTGGCATCATGGGACTTGACCACAGCAAGTTCTTCTGATCAGCAAGTAGACAGTAACACTAATGATGGAGGGCCAACATTAAAAGGAAATTTTAAAAATTTGCTGGAAAAAGAAAACACATGATTCATCAAAGGAAAGCAGCTTTGTGCATTCTTCCTTGGAATATTTTTCATGACAAAATTTGTGTAATCTCCATTCTTTCAGTTTTTACTTTGATCAGCACAGGTTTACACTGAGTTGTTATTGAGAAAGCTCAACATAATGAATTCAGGCTTAGGTATTCTGGGATTCCCGGTCCTGATAGGATTTGCCATACACACCATAATTCCACATGTGCAAGAATGCAGGCTGAGGAATTTATTTAGCAGCTCTCTAACGGCATCTTTCGAAGACATACACAAAGTATTTCTAGTGAGGAAAAAAAAAAAGGAAAGAACATGCAGATTAAGAGGGTCACTTGAGAAACACTGCAACACAGATTCACCCAGCATTTTTAATACTTCTAGTCTGATCCTTTTTTTTTTTTTTTTTTTTTTTTTAATTTTGAGAAGAGACAGTGTAGAAAAGGGACAATATATTCAAGACAGGAAGAATAAACTTTATGATATGACTGGGCGAACTCAGTTGTGCTGCAGAGCTGAAGGTAATTCTTTTGGCTTCAGAAGTGGCTACTCTGGGATTGGTCTGTGTGAGAACGGAGTTGGTCTCCTGTATCTCCTGATAACTCGGTACTATGCTGATTATTTGGTTGTAGCAGGCAAGCAGACTCCGGCGTATTCTATTTTCTTTTTCTCCAGATGTAGCAAGGCAGCAGCCAGTGATGTGTTAATAAATATTACATTAAGAAATGTTCTCTTCATATAAAGTCAGGAGAGAGGCAGAAGTATCTATCGAAAGTCCTTTGGGGGAGCGGGATTTGATGCGCCATTGGTGAAAATTGCTGCTTATCCATCCATCCATCCAAGTGTTCTTGGCAAAGACGTTTGGCAGTAGCGCTGCTGTTGAGCTCACTGGAGCCGTGACAACTTAGCTCAGCTGAGATCTGCCCCAGGAGACTCACTAGGTCAGAATTGTCCTCCAGGCTGTGGCTCTAACTCCATAAAGAGCTTGAACAAATAATTTCATTTCCTTTGCCTCAGTTTCCCTAAATGTAAATAGATGCTGATAACATTGATCATAATCTCATGATTTGTCAGGCATAGTTAAACCTGCTGGAGAATATAGTATTAAGCAGCTATATAGATATGTGATGGAAACACGAAGATGGGGTGAGACTTCTGGTGAATAACGAGCTGTTGGAGAAACAAAAACAAAGCAACACAGTAATCCAGATGAAGAGCAGCATCAGAAACTGAGCTCCCAGTTGTGAAGAATCAGCTTCATCTCTGCCTGCATGACACAGCTACTTTGCCAAGTATCTGAGCCTGGACATTCAAAGAAAGTTTGCAAAATAAGTCTTGTCTTTCCCAGGTAAGAATAGGTTCTTTCTTCAGTAGAATTTAAGAAATTTTGTCAAGTTAGGTCAAGTGTTATGTAACATCCATTTCATTTCTGTTGTATTGCCCGTATTTTTTTTCTGACAGAAATGCGTTTTAGATGAATATTTAATGCCTTTGCTTTTAAGAAAGTATCTTTGAATCACTTCAGTCTGCCGCTGACTTCAGGTTCCTGGGAGAGGAGGAGCTGCATGAGCTGAATACTAGTGTGCTGTCAGATACCATGAGTGAAGAGGGAAGGTACAGCTCAGGACTGCCAGCTGAACGTGGCAGAACCACACATCTTCCCGCAGAAAGGAGCAGAAGATAGCAAAACCTGTCACCTGAGAGCGTCCACAAGAGAAACTACAAAGGAGCCTGAGATGCCACTTGGCTGTGCCCGAGAGGGAGAGTGGGGAAGACAGCACAGGCAGAGCGTGCCTCTGAACGGAGGCAGAGCCCTTTGAGTCTTCAGATGAATTATAGTGCACAGAATGATTTTTGCTACAGAGTTAATACTTTTTCTCATTCATCATCTTTTTTTACCAGTGAAGCAATTAAAATATTCACTCAGCACATTGTGCTTTAAAAATATAAAACACAAAGATCAGCAGGCGTGTTTTCATTCTGTCGTTCCTGATATTACTCATCATACCAGAACAATTTGTGTATTTTTTAACTGTGTTCTTTTTTCCGTCAGATCTTGTTTCTTTTCGGAGGTTGAAGTGTGAAGCTCAGTGATTGGTTCACCTTTTGTAGAAATGATGCATAAATTTTTGCTCCTACTCTGTTTCAATAAACGTCATCTATTTTGTTATGTTGGTGGCTCTTCAAGTAGTATGCTTGGTTTTGAGAATCTGATTAGTAGAGGAAGTGAACATATTTTAAACTGAAGATTACATGGTGATGGACTGTAAAAACAAGCAAACAAACAACCCTACCCCCCACCCCTGCCAGATAAACTTGGTAATTTTTTCCTGGCTTTGAAAGGAGCAAATAATTTCATTGCAAGTCGTCCTGTCCACATGGGTAAAGTTTTGATCAGTGAGATGTATTGCAACACCTTTTCTCTTTGATCTGTTTTTCCGGTTTCTAAACTGAAAGATGTCATGGTTTCTCTGAGCAGTAGAAACATGGGCTCTCAAAAAGATTAATGAACTTCTTCCTGAAGTTGATGTATTTTACCAATGTCCATTCACATCTCTGCACTCTCCATGTAGTGCCAGCTGCTGTATATTGCTCAGAAAGTTGGACGTGATACACTGATGTAATGCCTGTTTAAGGGAGAATATCTTCGTTTATCTTTAAACACTATCACTTTGCCATTTAGCCCAAAGGTGTGTTGTAAATGTATACACATTATAACATTTTAATTTAATACTGTAACATCTCAGTATATACACTTTTAACTACAAAACTGCTCTATTACTGGGTCTCGCTGTTATTACAAAAATTGGAATATGCCAGATAAGCCAGTAGAAGAAAGAGAGAACTTCTGTTTTACCAATGAGTAATTTTGTATAGCTCGATTTTGGAACCTCAAAGGCTGAAACATTATTTGCAGTGACTCTTGTATTGGATTCATGAAATGCCATACATCGGTGGTACTTAAATATTTTTAAGTTAGTAGGTAGAGCATGAAATTCTAATAAATTTTAGTGCGCTTTGTTTAACCATTTCCTACTCCCAAGCTTACCCTCTGCAAAGAGCCCCAAGAACATATGCCCATGCAAGAACAACTTCACAAAGATTTAGAAGCTTTTCATCGTAAACTTTGATTCTAAAATTAATGTCTCACCTTTCCGTGCAGTTTTGAAAACACTCTATAGCTGTCTCTCTTCTGATGTTTTAGGGAAAATATTACTAGAGGTGGTAAAATGGCCAGCTGAAGGGCCTGGCTTGCTTTGAGCCTTAGCCAACACCACACATAGAGAAACTGTTTGACAGAGATGTCTGTATAACTTACTTGAAGTTAAAGCATTGTACTCCTTGGATGTTAATTATGAATCAGTCTAGTTTCTTAAAATTAGATCCAAGACTAGTTACTGTTGGAGGAGCAAATAGTGCCAGAGAACAGTAAGGATGGATTTGTGTGCAAACGGATTTTATAATAAATAGTTCATGGTATTCTTTACCTTCTTGGTCATTTGCCTCAAACATTTTTGTGCTTTTTCTAGAATGACATTTTATATAAGATATTCCATTAGAAATTTATTTTGTAGGCCACTTTAGGAATGAATAAGACTTCTGTTCCTGCATCACTGAAGTGTTGCCCTCAATCATAATAGAACAGCATTCCATGTTTTATCCACCATCCTTGCCTCTGTGTCTGTGCATACTTCCTCCTTTGCCTTTCATCTTTACTTTTCCCAGTTTTGTTGATAGAGAGACTACAGTAGCTGCTCACATTCCAAGTAATTAAATGTGAAAGGAGGGATCCCAAAAAACTTCATTGCATTAAGTGCTTTTTTTTGCTTGCTGTAGTCTTGTGGTTTTTCCTCTAGCTTGTGATGTGCTACACTCTGAAGCAGATAATGTTTCTCCAGCACAGGAGAAACCCTTGCCAAGGCAAACCTTGCTGAACCTTGAGAAATCTTGCTGAGGCAACACTCTTGACTAACTTTTGGCTGCTTTTACAGAAGTTCAGGTTTGACATTGTACAGTTACGTTGCCACTGAAAAAATAGTACGAGGAATCAAAGCACTGTAACATAGCAGCTTTGCGGGGCTACCAGCATACCTTTGCTGGAGCACAGCCTGCATAAACCACAGCTTAATTACATTGGGTAGCATATATAATGCCAGTGTTCATTCCCTAATTTTATGATTATCACTTTGGCCTGTTTCAGATAAGAAGACAAGGCGGAATACAATTATTGGTGGACCTATTGGACCATCGGATGACAGAAGTCCACCGTAGTGCCTGTGGAGCTTTGAGAAACTTGGTATATGGGAAGGCAAATGATGACAACAAAATTGCTCTGAAAAACTGTGGTGGTATCCCAGCATTAGTACGGTTACTCCGCAAGACTACAGATTTGGAAATCAGAGAACTGGTCACAGGTTTGATTCTTTCAATATTTTTTGTTCAAAATCTATATAGGCCTTGCAAGCACAATTCTGTGCTGCACGCTACTTTAGTAGCATCAGTAACTCTTTATTTTATTGCCATCTTCTTTGCCGTAACAAAACACTTTCAAGCCCTTTGGATATATGTAATGTATGGATAGCTTTATTCAGTGTTATGTAGGCGGTTTACAGATGCAGGCATGGTTTATGCTTCTGGTTGCTGGTCACTTTGTTCTTGGTTAGCCATGAATGCTCTTGTGGAAGATGTGCTCTGAACACAGATCCGTTGTGATGGGAATCCTCTGCTCTCCCTCTGCTCTCCCTCCTGTCCGGTGTAGGGCTGCACATGCTGAAATCAGATTTTACTGAGTTTTCTTAGAAGCTGTTATTCATTTCTTTTATATCCTATATAGTGAGAAGGAGGATTTGTTTGGGTTTTTTTTTTACGTTTCTTGTGGTTCTGATAGAAAAATGGAAGATGTTGGAGAGATGACAATGTCATCTTCTTTAGCCTTTTTTCTGAAATTTGATAGCATGTTATGTGATGTATGTTAGACACAGGGCACGCAGGTAGTGTTAGAGTCTATTTCTTTTCTTGATACAGTAGAATGTGATCTTTTTAACATTGTTTGGACTGTTTCCCTTATGAAATTCAAGTTGGGTGGGTTGTTGGTTTTTTTGGTTTTGGGTTTTTTTTCAGAAATGCAAAAATGCTGTCGAACAGCACTGGTCTGAAATGTTTGGCGACTTTTTTCCCCTTGCCCTTAGGCTATCCTATTTAAAATGCAAAACAGGAGCTAGATGGTTTTTTCGATTTTTCACTTTGTGATATCATTCTATTTGATTGCTAACATCAATGTGGTGATTAATTTAATGCTACAAATAAAAAAATCTTAAGATCTTTTCATTATCCTGTTTTACAATGCCTGTATTTCCATTATGATTTTCCTACTAAAATATGTAAGAAAAGTTCTCATTTCTGCCACAGAACCATCAGAGTACACACTATCATCTGTGCTTCTGTAGAAATTACTTACCCTTGTGGGTCAGGCCTCATTTAGGATACAATTGATAAGATTATCGTCTTTTGGTTGACTCCAGGTTCCTTCCTTGAGGGTGTCTGAATACACTGCATGGTGTTTATTAAATGTAGATTTTTATATTTAATTTCGTTTCTTAGTTGCAACACGTATCACCTCACACTAATTAGGCGGGATTAATGGGGCAGAGATACTGGGTTACACGAGCTCGGATGGTGCCTCCTGCAGCTCGACAGAATTACTGACAGATCTAATAAAGTGTAACCACGGCTTCGGATTCAACGTACTTGCTTCTCTCTTGGTAATGTTGTCTGTGTCCTGGCTCCAGGGAACATTCTGCCTGTTTATCCTGAGTAGTCAGTGGCAAACTGCTAATGAACATCAGCAGTACACCTCAGCAGTCGCAGTGGCACTTCCACGCTGTCTGTAGACAGAACACGTAATGTCATTAGGTCACTTAAAGAAAAGCTACGAGGCTACAGTTTACATTCCTTACATTGCACAGTATGTTGTTAAATTTTTCTGAATTCCCACAGAAAGAAAGGATCTGTGTGCTAGCACGCCCTCAAACTGTTACTACGTAGAAGAGTAGGTACTGACCATCGATGGTAGGCAGTAACCAGCCTTTGTACGGGTAGATGCAGCTCCCAGGGACGGTGAGCATTAGCACTGCTGGACATCTGTGAAAGGGGAGCAGAGCAAGATGGTGACCCTGAGGAATGGAATCAAAGTCAGTGGTATTTCACGAATTTTATTCCTGGGCCTGTTTTTGTATTGTTTTGTTTGTTTGTTTGTTTTTAGTAGCCAATACATCCCAGAAGGCCACTGCTTGCCTTGGCCAGGTTTTGTGCCTTTCGGAATGCAAATCACTGGCCCTTGCTTTGAAAATGCAAACCTGGTAGCGGTAGTGTTCTGCAAAGCTCCTTTCCAAAGAAATTCTCATAGTTACACCTCTCATCTTGCATCTCTTAGGAAACAGGCTGGAATTGCGCATCTGAATCAGTTCTCATTTGCTTTTTTGTAAAGTGTTGTAGTGTGACGGCTGCCCCAGTTAAATTCCTTCCCTATGTCCTTTCTGGGGAAGAAAAGCTCCTGCAGCAGCTGCCTCAGTAATGAAAAAATTTGGCTTGGCAGTGGACACAAGGGAAAATAAAAGAAGTTCCTCCTGCTTCCCATCAGCCTTCCTGAGTTGAAGTGGCAGGAAGATAATTATTTCAGTAGTGCCACCATAGCCTGAAGGAAGTACAGAGAAATAATGGCAAATGGGTGTTTTAGGAGTAAACATAATACCTTGAGCCTTTCCATCTCATGTTTGTTGTGCATCCTGTCTGCCTAAAAGCTGTTCTTTTTTTTTAGTTTTAGAGAGGGCACAAAGCTCCTGCCGTCGGAATTCATACGGGCTCTGTCATCGCCACCCCTAAATACCCCCCCAGCATTTGTCCTCAGAGCGCTTCTCTTAGGTGGGGAAGTGTCATTATCTCGGTTGTACAGATGGGGAGCTGAGGCTATCAAGTCTAAATGACCTGTCCAGAAGTCTGGCAAGATGAAGGTGTGAATCACTCTGAGTAGGCACGTAGCTGCGAGGGAAGAAATACGGGCAGGAGAGGTTTTTAGCAGCTCAATTTGCCTGAAGAGTAGTGAAGCATTCATCGCCTGCCCCAAGTACCATGAAGCACATGCCCGCCAGAGCGAAAGTTATGATATTAGTTCCTTCCTCAAACATGCACAATTTTTTCCTTCTTGTTGCTTCTCTCTAAGGAGATTATAATTTCAATTTCCAGCTATCTCAAGACTGGTTTTGGAAGGGCATTTAAACCTGCAGACTAGCTTTCTATGCCAGCAGTTCCCTGCTTGTCAGGATTGCCTACGGTGCTGGTTGTGGCTTTCCCTCATTTTCAGAGATTTCTTTCTGCCATAATCTCTCCAAAACGGAGTTATTCACTTCTTCCTTTATCTTGTCTTTCTCCTCCTTGGTAGCAGAGGACTCAGGCTAATATTGGAAAATCTTACCATGCTCAAATTTTTGGATTGGGCAAACTGAACCTTATTGCAAAGTGATACAGCTTCAAGGCTTTCTTACATGGAGCAAATGGTTTCGGTGCAGGCTCCCATGTAGAAGCCGTGAGGGAAGTTTGCTGTCTGGCTGTTATGAAATCAAATGGTGTTAATGCCCAGGAAATACTTACTGAAATGTTGAAAGATTACTCTTCCAGAAACACTTCCACAATCGCTGTTTTTTACAAGAAGAACCTGGATAAACTGAGGCATACCAATGAATATGTACATTTACACAGAAGAGCAATACTCTGATAGAAATGGAGGTTTCAGCATGGCCTACAGCCTCTTGTAATTTCCAGAGAGTCAAGGAGAACCTGAATTACAATACCTTGTTCCAAGTAGGTCTGTAAATGAAAAGAAGTTGGTATAAGCTGGATGCACTGCACTTAATTTAGCCATCTTTTCACCCCAGCGCTGTGCTACTAGTTTCAACAGTAGCTCCTGTTAATGGGAAAAAATAAAAGCCTTCTATTTTAAAATAATTAAATTTTAACACTTTCCTAATAAATATAAATAGACAAGAACACTGTACAAAATTAGCACAGATTCTGCGGATGGTAGAAAAAAATGTTTTCACTTGTTAATAATGACAACGAGTGGTGGATTTGTCACTCCCTTGCCTTTCCTGAGTTAAAGTTAATTACGAACCTTTCCACAAAATTCAATTTTAGCATTCCTTCTATTTGTTTTACTATCAGAAAAAAAAAGTTACATGAAAAATGTGAAGTGTTAGCAAGGATAACACAGAAATCTCGTTGATGCCTTGTGGAGAAGGTGAGGTCAAGCAGCTGTTGCTAGATTCAGCCTACGCTGGCTCCCTGTTCCATCAGCTCCATCTGATAACTGGGTACCTGTCTCAGACAAAATTATTTAAACTGCTGTTCTTCTCATTTTGACAAACAAAATCCATCACAACTAGAAACACAGTTTCTGCCTATGAACGATAAGCTAGCTGAATTACAAACAACTCTGTTTAAAGAGGTCCTTTCTATGACTGTATTGCCCGTTTTCAAACTGCATATACCATATTTGCTTGAAAGGTAAAAGTAGGTGATCCACTTTTAGAAAGCACATGATGATAAAGAAATATAGCTATAAATAATGACAGGAGAAATTGTTTTTTCCTGTGCTGGCAACCAGCCCGCTGCTTATTGTGGCTGACATTAAGGTGTCAGAGATTCAACTATTGTCTACTGAAAATATATAAATTATGAAAATTACCACATTTTACCCCCCCAAAAAAATGTAAAAAAGCATAAACTAACACTATACATATATATATGTAGAAAGACATAGACTCTCTATATTTCATTTACATTTTTATTCAATGAATCAGAAAGCATATATTCCATTCCTGCAAAAAATTATAAGACGTTTTGTACATAATGTTCCTTTCAAAGAAGCACTAGTTGTCCAAGTGGATTTGGCCCATGGTCGGGTTGGACAGGAAACATTTTTCATTTACTTCCCAGATTTTGGATTGCAATATTCATTAGTGTTGCCTTTAATTTCAGCTGTGGCCAGTTTGTGTTTTGGCTTGGTTGATCCTCTGTTGTCACCCCATGTTATGCAACATTATTATGTAGTTGTTTTACATTTCTGTTCCATTTTTAGTAGATGACACATGTTTATAATGAGGTATTTATAACCTTATTGATAGTCTGTCAGTGTTAGTGAAAGCAATTATATGTTGTCCTCCTTATATCTATCTGGTTTGAGGTAACCGCTGCAGTTTAACCTCCTTTTGATTGCATACTGCTTATTAGTATGTGCATAAATTGTTGGCAGGTTGGTCAAGACACTCCAGAAGGTCCCTTTGAGCCTTGCATGTGTCTTTGCTAATCAGTGTAATTGCAAGTTAGTGAGCCTGCAGTGATGTGTAAAGCAGGTTTAAGGGAGTATTCTCTTTAAATGGACTGTTTGGCTTACTTCACTGGAAGGTTTATTATGATTTTATTTTTTTTAGGTAACTCTGGCCAGTTCTTTAGAATTTTTAACTTCTTAGTACAGTGGCAATTCTTCTTTTGGGGGTTCCCAAGGTCAAAATCACATGGCTGTAGTTGTTTCCTATTTGTGATGTTATTTTCTAATTGGACTTTGTAAGGTATTACACTTGTGATTTTTTTGTATAGTAAATCATATTTAACAATATTATGGCAAAGGGCTGACTATTTAGTACTTAGGATCTTGAAGCAGTTTATCAGTTTAATAATTTTCTGCAAAAGTGCCCTTGACATTAGCTTAGTTACTGGAGTGTGTAAACACAGATGTGAAATTTTATTGTGATATAAACTTTTCATTTAGAGGTGGCAACTATTTGTAGCCCTATTGCTCTTTGAAAATTTGATTTGAAAATGAGTAAAGGCTGTTTTATCCCACTCTGAGGTGACTTTCCCACAGACTTAAGTAAAGAAGAATCAAACTCTTCCATGAGTTTCTGCATTCTTTTAGCATTTCACCTTGATGTAATTCTTAAAATCTCTATGATATCCCTTTTCCTTTTTTTTGCAGGCTTATATTAGATGTCGTGCCAGTGTTGATCATATTAAATGTCCCATTTCTTAAATCATATTCAAGTTTTGTAATGGACCAGTGCAAGTATAAGGAAGCCTGGCCAGTGAAAGGCCTAATTAATTAGCAGCTTTTGATATTTAGTATAAAAAGACAGGAAGATAATGTGTAAAGTGGGTTGCTTTTGGAACCAAAGAGAGGATTTTAGCATTACATAAACTGAAAATTAGATAATAAAGACACAGTATGTTTTAGCTTCAGATACGTCTCCTGGATATCACAAACTTTTCAAACAGACAATGTGAAAAGCCATCTATGTGCTTAAATTGTCGTGATGGCATAACCATGGTAATACTGCTGCTACAAGGTTGACGTGAATTTGGTTCAATATATGCTTAGCTAAGAGAATAAGACTGCCAAATATCATTTGGGGCTCATAACTCTGTGTAGTTAAAGGAAATGGAGACATGGGATAAATGCAGAAAGTATACAAATGCCTCTTCAGATGCAGCTCTGTGAATTAGCTTCTCCTCCGCCTGCAACATTCAATCACTATGTCCTGTCAAGTCAAGGAAATTGAAAGGTTGAGTCTGGAGATAGATAACTGCTAGCACAAAACATAGCTTTCAGAAGTGCTTGTTTTGATTTTGGTAAGAAAAGATGTTCATTCATTTCTTCCTTAGTTTCTCCTCTGCAGATAAGCAAATTCCCTGTAATAACTTCTAAATAAGTGCTCGAGGAGCTTACCAAGCACTGAGGCAGGTGACTTACAGACTTTAAGCTGAATTATTTTTTAAATAACAGATTTAGGATAAAATTCGCAATTTTCAAATTACTTCCTTAGGCACTAAAATTTGCTTGCACGTTGTAAATGCTTTTCATTCAAAAAGGAGATTTGAAGGGTACTATCTCTAATAAATCTTTCCTACTCTTTCTTTAAATGGATGTAAGTACAATATCCTACCACAATCAGTTTTAAAAGTTTATTAAATCTTTTGTACTAATTTAGTTCTCATTAGGTGTTTTAAATAAGAGTTGTTTTCAACATTAATAAAATTATTTATGTGCTGAAAATTCATATCTGTTTACTCTGGATCGAAGCCAATGGCTGAATGAAGAATTACATATTATCGTTTCTTCAGTATTTCTTTCTTAAAGTACAAAAGCCTTGTAAGTTCCCAAAAGTTACAGAATAGTTTGACTCCCTCCCATTGCTTGAGATACTTTTAATCGAGGTATTCTGCAGCCTCTGCCCTGAGTTTTGTGAGCCAGTGAGAATTTTATATAAATTGCCCAACTCTGTCAAATCTCCTGCAAGTCTCAGGTTGCAGTAAAAACATAGATTTCATTTCACAGCTCAAACTTTGCATAGAATAGTTTATGGTTCCTTGCTGTTACATTTAAAATCTTATTATGGGGAAAAGGGAAGCCAAGGATTTGTTGCATGCATAAAGCCTACTCGTTACTGCTACCTTGACAAAATTCTGCTTATGCCACATGATTAGGCAAAGCTAAGCAAAAGCAAAACAAATGAAGCCACTGGGTCTGCTGAACTGGTTGTTAAGAGTTGATCCATCGAAAGGTCCAAGTGCCCCAACACAACTTCAAGCAACTCAACTTTGGAGGTCTCACCAAGGTAGCACAAACCCTCTGGCCTGTCACTAGCAATGGCAATAGCATGGCTAGCAGGCTGCAGAGCTACTCTGCTTTTCCGCCCCGGTGATCAGTTACTTTCAGGTTTTACAGAGAGTCTTCAAAAATCGCTATTGCATCATCGTGATTTTAAGAAAATACTTTAAATATCTATTTGTAATTCTCCAGACTAACGAGCTGGCATTTCACAGCCAGTGTTTGTGCTGTACCAAGGCACAGCCGTGTAAGGAGGAACACCATTGTACTTTACGGTATGATTCTACAGTACGACAAAGTTTAAATTTTAGATTTTAGCATCACCTACAGAAAACATTGTCATCATTTCTAGAAAAGTGGAAGTGATTTCCAAACAAATTCAGAGCAGGAATTAATTGGCATTTTATGAAGTCTTTCTGTGAACGCATTGTGCAGTCACTTACTGCGACACCAAATCTTTGTAGCCATATTCCCTGCAAACAGAAGGTAAAAGGCCGTAGAGCTTAAACCCATAAGTTGTTGGGAAACTGATTTCCAACCTATAGGCTACGACGTCTTCAAAATATTCCAGAGCCATTCAAAACACATCCTATTTATAGCTCATATGTAACAGCAAATCTAAAAGTAATTTAATAAATTGTGTAATTTTGCTTCAGAAATGATGCTGTCTTATCACATAACACTTATGCAAACAATGTTGACAGTTCAATGGTATCATTTTATACAAAATCTATTAGAATTTACTGTCTAATTATAAAACCATCTTTTCCCCCTTTCTCAATGTGCTCTGAAAATGGGAAAACCCACTGATAGGATTTGTTGTACTCATGTAGAGTCATTCTCAACCTTTTTATGAATTATCGGATTAACTACTTCACCTCCTGCTGCTCCCAGTCAGATAAGGAGAGGTTTTAAAATAGATGCCTTCTAAAATCTGCCCTGCTTTCTTAGCAACGGGCTGGGGCACTGATTTATTCTGCAAGTTGTTGCATTCAAAGTATTGTTATAGCTGAAAGGGAGCGTACTGATAAAACAGCAATACAAAACCTTCCTCAGGCTGGCAGCACCTGCTCCCCTGGAGGTGACGGGGAGGGGAGAGCCAGAACAAGTCAGCGGGGTGCCGAGGTCTCGGCTGGGAGCCGTGCGATGCCCCTGGCAGGGGAGTCCCTCCCTCTTCGGGGTCTGCTTGGGGCTGGTTTCATCAATTTTCCCATCACAGCCAGCCTGCTTCTTCTTGTTTCTCAGGCAAATTGCCATTCACTTGTCCGGAATTTACCACGCTCAATCTCAGCGCAAAAACCAAGGTGGTCCCTTTTTGGTCGCCTTTTCTCTCTGGCGCTGGGATCACTCCCATGTATGAACCACATCAACTTCCAAGTCTAAATGGGAAATAACTATTTTTCCCATGTACAATCAGTGAGATGCATCTACTATGGAAAATTCATTCAAATTGCTTTGATTCATATGGCAATGAAACCCATTTCATAATTTGCTTGTTAATATACTACATAAATGATTTTAGTTTTTATTTTTTTTTTACTTTGGTCAAATCTAAGCTTAAGAGGAAATATCAAACAAGCCAATCTGGAGTGAGAAATAGAGGACATCTGTTGCAGCATATGGCCTGACATGACAGCTGCATTGAACTTTCTCAGCAAGTAGTAATCCTTTGGAAAAATTCAACTCAGCATATAATTTTGATGCCCCTGCCTGAATGATGGGAGTATTAAAGCACTTGCAGTTTACAACCACCCTGTAGTTTGAAATGTTTACCATTTGCAACACAGAATATTTAAATTTTCTTTTGAAAATAGCTTTTGTTTTGACACAGATCTGAATATTTCACTTTTTTTTTTACAAAATGAAAGTTTGAGGATATGCTGAAACATTTTCTTTTTGTGATGAAATTAATTTTTTTCACTGTGACCGCTAATTTTATTTTTATTTTTAGGTTCAGAGGACAGCCACCCGCCCCTTCCTCCCCCCAGTAGTCCTATTTTCAGTGCTGTCTTTATCTTATATAAAAATTTTAAGATTTAGCTAGTAAACAAGTGTTTCTCTCTTCTCCCTTCCCTTCCCTTCCCTTCCCTTCCCTTCCCTTCCCTTCCCTTCCCTTCCCTTTCCCTTTCCCTTTCCCTTTCCCTTTCCCTTTCCCTTTCCCTTTTAGTAAGCGTACACCAAGCCTTTTACTTTGCATGTAGATGTGACTTTATAGATAGGACTAACTTCCTAACTGGTTCTTATGAGAAAGGAGTTTGGTACTTAGAGGTATAACTTGATATTCAGTTTTAAGTATAACATTTTTGTTCTCTGTGCTAGTGTCTGTTACCAAACATATATTTTGATTTTGGTGCTATAAAAAATTCTTCAGTAAAATGTGTAAGTATTGAACAACAAAAATCTTTCCTTTCTTATATGCATCCTTGTTTGATTTCCTTGTTTTCTAATGAGGTATTTCATTGGGAATGGTATTGCTGTTAGTCATGTGTTAGGATGAAATTTTGTTTGAAAACAGTTGACTTATTTTTTCCTGTGTTTCTCTCACTTAGAATTAATTGCTTTTTGTTTGGCCTCTGTGTTTTATGGAACCAGTTTAATTTCATCAGTTAGGAAGACAAGTTAAGCAGGAACCACAGGTATTTCCAGAGCAACTTAATTCAGCTCTTCTAGTAATTCCTCTACTGCCTAACATTAAAGCTAATGACTGTCTAACATTCTTATCTGACAGTTTTTCCCTTCCACAGTTATACGTTAGTTTAAAGTGTACAGCAGAGAGAGAGCAGCAACGTTAGGTCAAAATTCAGTCCTGTGAGAAGACGACAGACTTTTTCAGTTAATGCAATAGCATTTGGACAGGATTTGTTTGCAAGCAATATTAAGATCCGTCCCTCCTTTTTGTTTTAATAAAATCCTAGATGTAATCTTGGAATGAAAAGAGCAGTAATGGAGAAAGAAAGAAAGAGTTAGGTTTTCAGAGGAAATGCTTATATTACTTCTATTATATGTAGTCATGTACTTATATGTAGTCAAGACCAAGCTGTGTTTGTAATTAAAAAAAAAGCCACAATAATCTTTACTCTCTTTTTGCTTTGTAAGGCTATGAGTGGCTGCAAAGGGTAAAAAAGTCGTCTGGCTGCAGCTTTGCTTGCTGTTCCTTAAACTCCTGCCTGCTTATGACTTTCACTGAAACCCAGTCTTTCTCAATTTGCACTTTTCCTGCGTCGTCTTGTACATAGATAGAAAACCACCTCTGTGCATGTAAATAAGTGAATTGCAGGAAGGTGCGCATAGGTATTTGTGCCCTAACCAGATAAAAAATTATTTCAAGAAAATTGGTGAAACTTCCTCCTCTGTTATGCCAATTTTAAACTTATTTTTAAAGTGTGCTTTTAAGGAGCTGTCTTATGAGCTGTGAATTGTTCAGGTGCCAGAATTCAAATCAGCCATTTTTTGTTTCCTACAGAAAGTCTGTTACTGAGTCCAATTCCTCACCTTGACAGTTGAGCTAGCTGTGAACTCTTCTTGCACTTAGCGTTAAGAAATGCTGTCGCGGTTGGTATTCAGCATCTTTTAAGCATGTCAGTTAAGCTTTCCTGAAGTTGTGGGGCGGCCTCTGTGCTTCTTAAACACCAGTTGCATTTAAGTGGATGTACATTTTTCAGCCAGATAAATGATTTCATCTCTGTCCCTGCCCTGAACTCAGCAGAACTGATGCAGTACGTCGGGAGCCCACAGCCTGCTGCCACGGAGCGGACCCAGCTCTGCAGAGCAGCGTTGCGATGACAGGGGGCTCCCAGTGTCAAAGCTGTATTAAAAGCCAGCAATTGACTTCTAGCGCTTGAGAGCTTGGGGCAGAAGGTGCTTTTCCTAAGGAGTCCAGCAAAAGATCCCTTGTGCTTGGCTTCTGCGCAGGGTGTTCAGCGCTTGGATTTCAATCTTAATTGTCATGTTTATGAGGGAAACTCCCTGTAGTACCCGTGTGCCTTCAGCATATAAACAAAAAGCCTGCCAAAGCCGTGTTCGCTCTTACTGGGATGCAGGGTCTTCCAGCTCTACCAAATGGCACTCTGCATCAGTCCATGACCAAACTGTCAAATTAAGATGGAAAAGAAAAACCTAGATGAGTTGGAAGACTTTTAGATTTTTATTTTTAACAAAGAATATTAAATAAGCAAAATCTTAGTATAAATTTAAGGCTGACTTAAACATACCAGATTGAGAAGAATCAAAGTCTTGTTTCTCCCAATAGTATTTGTTTGCTTACAGTCTTTTGCCCTGTAATTTATTTGGCAAAGTACATTTTTTGCAGCACAATAAAAAAGTAAAATACATAGCGGCAGTGTGACAGGGGCAATGCTTTTTGGAAAAGCTGACTTTTCCAGTTTCTTGGTTTCCATTTCTATTTGTAGTCTAAGTTGTTTTAAGTCATAATTTGAGGTAACATTAAATCATGCATTGAATAATTGTTTAGACTTTCCTGATTTTGCACATGCTCTCTTGCTAGGGCAATATTTTTTTGCATGGAAGTGTATGATCTCTATTTTCTTAACTTTGAATGGAATAAGGATAGCATGTGGCTCATCAAGTGTTTAGCTATATCTGACTATAGGTATACATATGTGAGTACCAGTTCTAAGTAAAACACTAGCTAAAAAATGCATTGAAGTGTTTAAACAGGATGAGTTTGAGCTCCAGCCTGATTCAGAGATGATGTTTTTTTGGCTCAGACTGCTCCATTAAATTGAGTGCTTTAAATTTTTAAGATATTTTGCTTTGCTTCTTTAGGGTAAGTGATGTGGTATCTATTGCAATAGCTTAAATTAATTTATGTAAAAAAGAGTGCTGTTTCTAAGCTGAAACCATGGTGGATAAGTTCTGTCTGCTAAACAGCAGTAACATCTCATCAGCCTGGACTGTGCTTTTAAAAGGGTTGGTCTTGTCTTCAGTCTTCGGGACTTTGGATAAGAGAAAGATAAATCAAAATTTTCCTGGTTCTCTGTTCTCTCAGTTCCCTCTTCTAGTGGCAACAAACTTAAATGGCCTTAACTAAGATCTATGTGTAGTTTTCATTATAAACTATATCTGTAGAGTTATGTCTTTGAAAAGGTTGATCATAACCTTTTTCAAAATTTATAAGCGGTTTTTAAATTTAATTGTTGTTATCTGTGAAAGGCCTTATTAGAAAAGATGATTTACATTTAGTGCATTAAATAACCTGTTGAACATCGTAGATGCATGTCCTCCGATAAGCTACCTCAGAAGATGTAACTTGGTACAGCAAGATCTCCATAGCGAGCATTCCCGTAGACTCCTCTAAGAGTCCTTCATCTGATGTCTGCAAGACTAGTACTTGGTACTCAGACCCAAAATCCATCTTCCAACTGGAACCAGCTGAATGCTTTCAGTACCAGTTTCTCCTTAGTTTTAAACTCGAAATGAGATCGCAAGATACTTTTTCCATGCACTTCAGTTCATTATATGTAAGGGTGAAAGACTTCAACTGCAAATAGACACGATCAGTCTTATGTAGCTATTTTTCTCTTTCTATGTAGCATCTAACGCAACCTAAATTGACCTGGAAATGGGGAGACAAAACACCTACTCGGAAGGCACCACAACCTTAAAAGCAAGGAGGAAATAAGATACTGTGAATGCAAGTGTTTGAGTAAGAGAATGTTCAACACTGATCTGATCAGTTCCTTATTTCCCCTTCTCTCCCAAAAGTCAGTCTAGGGACGGTAAACTGTTGAGTTGGGACTATTGAGCTTTTGGATTAACAGGTCTCTTCCAATCCATATACAGCAGGATGGGTCCCACTATTCATGGTGAATCACTGGTATGCCGAGCCCGGTCCCTCCCTCCCTGTGGGCGGCCGATGACATACAAATGATTTAGGGGGCAGTCGAGGCACCTCTGAGGTGATTCCAGACTTGCTTATTGTGCTCGGAAACCCAATTCAGTTGGGGCTTTCAGAGTAAGGTGGCAAATGATCTCAGTGACCAGCTCCATGCTGTAGTCTTAAAGTGCTTGTAAAGCATATATGCCAGAAAAACACATTCACAGTCATATGGAGACGAGGTAGCTCCATAATGGAAGGTACCTCAGGTAAAAGATTTATTTTTTATCACTTCCCTTTACAAAGTCAACAGAATGGATTATCTTCTTAGACCCCACGTAAATCTAGCTCCAGGTCATCCTCAGCAAAAGTAATGGGAAGTGAATTGACAGTGCCCTTTCATAATTGCAAATCCTTAATTAAGAAAGGGTACAAGGAGGCACTTAAAATGCCAGCCTCAGCAAGTAGCAGACTCCGCTGCTTGTGAGAATAAATTATAACTTGTCAGAATAAAATTGTTTCTTTCATTAATGTGGTTGGTAGTATTCAAAGACTTAAAGTTAGATAAAAGTCATTGTTCTAGGGTGGAAGAAGATTATCTTACTCCTTAAAAATGTGTGTGAGGTGCAAAAACTTTGAAGACGATGTCAGGCTTACTGGGCAGTGCCGTTTTGCTTGATTCTGCCTTGACTTACAAACATTTTAGGAGAAGGCAGAACAGGTACTTTAGTCTGGTGATGCCTTCATTCTCTGATTGTGAAGGTTTAATTTCCAGTTGGTGAAACCAGACCCCACTTTTTGGCTCTTAGGTGAATATGTAGGTTTTTATTTGGATTTGGAGCTCGCCTGTTACTATGGCAGTTTATTGAACAAAAGCTCGTATGCGGTGTCAAGTGGATTTTAAACAGAGAAAAAGGACTTGAAGAATATTTCTGGGCATCTCAACTATTGCTAAATACCAACGTATCATGATGTTTATGTGAGTTTACTTTTAATTAGCAAGAACCTAGAGTGAATAGAAAATAGAGTATACATACACATTTGTAAGCAATTTGCTAGACGGGGCTTTTACGTTTGCTTCTTTCGGGGTTTTTTTTCTGCTTTTCCAGTTTATGACTAGTTCTTGAAGCCCAAAGTACTGTTTTGTTGCCATCAAAGCACTCTTTTCTACTTCATTTCCAAAATAAGACTTGTTCTCAAAAAAGCCACACATTGTCTTGTGTAAGAACTAAATCGGACCTTGAAGAAGGAAAGATTTGCATCCTGATTCTCTACTTCTATAACATGCACATCATTTACAGCTGTCTAGATAAATGTAAAAAAAAGGCAACCATGTTGGTTTTTGTGCTTACTAAAACCAGCAAAATACTAGATATTTCAGCAATAGTAGATGTGCCAATAAAGCTTAACGAGAACAGGTCATAGAGAAGTGAGTATAAATATCTTTATGAAGGTCTTTATTCCTTTAAATACAGTATTACTTTTCGTAAAGGCATTCAGAACAGAATTCAAACAAAGACTCTTTTCCCTTTAAAGCAGCAATTCTTAAAAAATGAACAGTATTCTTATTTCTGCTGGTTTGGGGTTTTTTTTGGTCTGTAGCTAAAGTCTGTCAGTTTCTGCCTGTTTACCACATACAGATTATTTTAAGGTGGGTTTTTTTAATTGGTATGCTAAGCAAAATTTTTACATTAAACTGCATAACTGTTTTTGCATGCAGTTCCATATAAAATAATTAAAACATGAAATTGTATAACTGAAACAGTCTCCCCATAGAGGTAATAAACTTTAAAGAGAAACCAAAAAATGTAGGTTGATTCCTGTTAATTACACCTCTTCTTCAAAACAGAGAATGCTAAAGAAAGCCTTGAGCAAGCGGTGTTCTTGCTGCTTGTATTTATAAATGTCTGCATCTACATTCATAAGGTCTTTAGCAGTTTCCTCCCACCACCACTGGCTTTGGCTTTTGATAGTGTAATGTTCATATTTGTAACCTCGTGTCTACGATGATGATAACCTTTCTCTGTGTTGGTTCAAGACTTGATAGCCATAAAGGCAAAACTGAATTTTCCCCCTCAAGGTTAGATGTGGGGCCAGGCTGCCGTCACTACAGGAAGGAGAGTAAGAAGGAGTAAGGTTGGACTCTAGAGAATCGGACATATGTTGGCAAGAGGAGAGGGAGGAAGAGGCAGGACATAGGGCAAAAATAAAGACCACCACTTCTGCAGAGCAACATATTGCCCTACAGCTTCCCCCCACAGGAGTAGCTGCCCAGCAGCAGCAGGCTCTTGGCACAGCACAAAAATCAAATGTGCTTTTCCAGCAAATATATACGAGGGAATGAAAAGCAGAGTCTTTTTTGCCCCCAACAATTTCTTGCCTGCTTTCTGTGTGGCACATCTGCAGTGGCCCTGATCCTTGCGGCTGTGCTCAGAAGCTCTTGATTGCTCTTCCTTTTCTTTGGCACATTATGAATTTTAACAGAAGGGGTTTTTTTAAATTCCAGTAGATCTCCTTGTGAGTTGCAGCATTAAGCTTGTTGTTTCTGTGAAAAAACACTAGTATTCTGTAACTTCATATAGTAAAATATTTACAAAATAAAAAATGGCTTGTTGAAGGCCAGGTTAATACCATGCTACTGTATCAGGTTGTGAAGGAAGTCTTTGTGCTTGTAGTGCCAACTAGCCTAGACAGTACATTCTCTTTCATTACACTGAAGATGACAGAAAGAGTTGGGGATTTGTTGTCTCAGTGCGTATCTATCAACGGTGATAGTCTTAGTGTAAATCAGAACCTATTTTCTACTATTGGTTTTTATTAATATTATTTAGAAGGCAGAAATCTGAAGTCCGGGCCCTAAAAAATACATATAATGCTCTGTCATTCCATATGTGGTTCACAGCCTAAATGGGCCTAGATCATAACCAGCTGCTCAGTTTTTAGGCTTAGCTTTGAGGAATTTTCAGTGTTGCTGTAACTACTTGTTGTGTATTCAAAGCTGTATTCCCACTTTAAAAGTCTGCAGGTTTTGTTCAGCCCCATTTACAATGTAGTCTTTTTTTTTTCTTGACAGAAACAGCTTTATGAAGCACATCAATGCTGTGAAATGTTTTGGTGGTTTTTTTTAAAAAGGAAAGCTATTCAATTTTTTTTGCAGAAGTGTTAATTATTAGTCATTTGCCTTTTTTGTAGGAGTTCTCTGGAATCTGTCCTCCTGTGATGCACTGAAAATGCCAATCATCCAGGATGCCCTCGCAGTGTTGACCAATGCGGTGATCATCCCTCACTCTGGATGGGAAAACTCTCCGCTCCAGGATGATCATAAAATACAACTCCATTCATCACAGGTGCTGCGCAATGCCACTGGGTGCCTAAGGTCAGTACTGCAAAACATTTGCTTTGCCTTAATCCTCTTGCTTTGGCTTGAATTGTTATTTCTCATTCTTAGGCATCTGTTAGGTAAATAATTGGTTTGTGTGTCAGCAAAGACAGTGACTTTCAGTGCTGTAAACTTAAAGCTGGAAATTAATTAGAAAACAAGCTTCAGGCCATTCAAAAAACAATCTCTAGAAGTGCTGCTGTGGGTTTTCCATTTTTCTTTTCTTAGCAGCTTTGACCAATCTTCTCATCCAAGCTTGTATATTACAGATGTTTTTCTCCTTGTAGATTTGTCCCATTTCCCCAGGTGCTTAAGTGAAGTCAATATGTTCTCACCATTACACCCAATTTAATCAGCACAAAAAGTAATGAAGATGCTCAAAAAAGTAACATGCCTTACGGGTTCCAGATGCCATTGCTGGAGTTATGATAAATACATAGAGTAGATTTTTTCTGCTCTGCAAAGATGAGAAATGGATTTCAATAAGAGACTAACCAATTTAACATTGTGCAACTGGAATACTTAAACAGATCCTTAACAAGTATGGTATTTATTTATATTTATAATTGTATGCCAAACTTGTACATGCCACACCAAGGTGCATGTATATGAATATGTGCAACATGATCTGTCCATTCCTAAAAATCACTGTAGATGTGAGAATGAAAATAGGATGAGTAAGAAGAGTTTCAGTTCTGACGAAGCCTTACAAAAGGGTTGAGTCATAGCAATTTCTGAATTCTAATCCATATAATTTTGTTGAAATACTTCAACGTATTAGGCAAGTTCTTTTAAGCATTGGTTTTTTTTTTTTTTTCTCCTTGTATATTGGAGATTCTGTAATCTGTCTGAGAGACGTGAAAATCAGTTAGTTAATATTTTTGCATACATCACAGAAAAATTGTTAGGTGATCAGCATGTATCAGTAATACAATCTATGTTGTATGCTGCATTGAAAGCAGATATCCATCAAAGAGCGAAATAAAAAAAATATTGATTAGGAGGCAAAGTAAAATAGCAGTATTTTTTACATATCTGTAGCAAGCACCATTTTCTCTTTGTGCTGTTTCATCAAATGAAATGTCTCCCTTTCAGAAGTAATATCTGAAAAGTTTAAGGGAAAAAGTGATAATTATTGACAGTTTATATGTAATCAGAAGAGAATGAAATATAGAAAGTAATAACTTCCATATTGCAAATATACTTATATTGGACTTAAATGCAAGTATGTATATGTGAATACCCGCTATGTTGGGATATGTGACTGAAGCTAGGTATTTCTATCCTAGTTGTATTGACTTTGAAAAGAGTTTGGTAGTATAATTGTGTTGCATTACGTTCAAATCACTAGAAAAAAAGTTGGTCAAATCATTGTGACAGAAGTCATTGCATGAAGACGTGTACCGTGTTACGCTTTTCACACTTCCGATGTTTAATCTGTCTCAGTTAAAAAGCTGCCGCTGAAAGAAGTGTCCGTTATTAATTTGGGGCTTCACGGTGCCCCTTACCTGAAAGGGCATGTTCAGTGTTGGTCTCCCCACACCATAAGCTCTATCTTCCTGTTAATGTTTCCCAGCTGCTTCTCAGGGACTGATGTCCATCCCTGATCCTGCAAACCTCAATTCATCCTACCTCATAGTTGATGGATTCGTTGCACGTTGGTCTTGAAATCTTTCTTTCTTTTTTTTTTTTTCATGAGTGTATGTGCACGCCCATTTGCAAACTGATGTGAGCTTACTGTAGCCTGCACTCTGGGGCAGCCTGAGGACATGTGGCCACATGAGAATGGTACGTTGCCTGATCTAATACACACTGCTTTGCAGCAAGGCTTACTACCAAGTGCTTGATGGTACGCTGTCATAGCAGAATGGCTTCTGGTCAGCTCGTGCAAAATAAGCTCATATCTGCCTGCAAAAGACTGTGCATACTATAACTCTTGAATCCTTCCCAGGTAGCTGTAATAATTCGAATGGCTGTCCTGAGCAGGTTGGTCTTCCTTCTAAATCCAGGCCCTTCAACCATAGTATGGCTTTTTAATATCTTTCTGATCTCAAACCCTCCTTATTTCCCAGATGCATCCTTCTCTCCTCTCTAACTGCTTCAGATATTTATTTGGCCTTCATCCATCTTCTTTAGATAATTTCACCTCACTTAGTCTGTATGGATGCTCTTTGGCAGAGGCAGAACATTTGGAGAGGGTTGAACTTTTGCTTCACACCAGCGGGAGCTTTCTTGTTTACCTTTCCCCAGTCGCTGTTGAAAATATCTCTCTCTCATCAAAATGTAAAGTTTGAGTTTATGCAAGAAAGAAAAGTGTAAATTGACCTCTGAAATGGTGACTGGATTCTTGTGTTGTATTCAGCTAAGATAACGGGGCTGTAGGATGGAGGAAACAGTGACTGTCAGAAAGAAAAGATTAGAAAGCTCTGTGTTTTACTGGAGGCGATTGGAGTAGCGCATGCTCTGTGCAGGTAGAACCTTACCTAGCGTTCCTCAAATACCCGCCACCCCCAAGGAACTGATCAGCTCTCACACTCTCCAGGTGTGACTAGTTACAAGCCTTGTATTTCCATTTCAAGATCTTACTGGACGGGAAGGTAATGAAAAGCAAGAAGGTGTAACGGCATTGCTGGATGAGACATTGCTGTGCTTACCTGGTAAATGGAAAGTCCATTGCCATCTTCCATGGGAGAGTTCTTCTAAGACTCTGGTTTGGTTGTCCTCCGCCATTTTCTTTTTCTCTTTTTGTTTGAGTTATTTTGAAGTTGTTTTGAAGGGACACCGGTCAGTGTCAGTTGCCTCAGGATTATCAGTGACAGTACGCAGTATCGTAGGAAAAGTAGTGGTCTTCAGAATACTTGACAAATATTTCTAAATCTCTAATGTTGACAGGTTTTAGAGACATCGGGTTGTATTACGTAAGGTTTAATGCTAACAGATATACCAGGAGGCTTCTTTTTTTTTTCAGTCTTCTGTGCCTTTGGCTTTTTGATGCATTCACCGTTGAAAGCTTTAAATAATGTCTGATAGGTGCTGTAATACAATCCATCCCATATACAATGCTAACAAATAGTTTACACTGGCCATTATGTAGGAATAGTCAGATCTTTGTTTTGTGTTTCTCACTACAGTATATGAATTATTATGCTTTCTGCTTATCTTCCCTTTTCTCAGTTTCTTGATCAGAGTTTCTCATGCTTTTTCAATTTAGAAGTCGCTTATTAACTACAATTTTTAGTACTCTTTTCTGTTTATTCAGTATCATTCTTAAGCGAGTTCTTAATACATTTAAAATCATGCTATGTGGGACCAGTACTGCAATTCCAGTCACACAGTAATCCATCTGAAATCAGTGTGAAATCATATGAAAAACAGCAGCAAAATTGGACCTTCTTTTCCTGTTATTTTCTTCTTTCCTGAAAGGTTATTTACAAACTGCACTTTGCATACTTTTGTGATTTGGGGGGGGGAGCTTTAATACAATATTGTACGAATTAATTTCACGTAACTTGCATACTTTGAAATGCTTTAGATAATTCAAAGCTCTAAATACTGCGTTATGACTTATACATTTATTCTTAATATTCATCTTTCATAAATTGCCAGACCTCAGCGTGACATGTTGGAGTAATCACCCAATTTAGTTGCCTCCCCACTGAGATACTAGTACCTTACCTCATTAAGCTCTGTGAAAGTTTGACTTTTTTCCTTTTGGATTTCAGCTGTGACTGTTTTATTTGTGTTAGGGAAATACTGTATCTTTGGTTTATAGTTTCTGATTCATTTAGACTTATTAGGGGAAGTCAAGTGAAAACTGAATTTTGAATCCCAATTATTTATAAGGGGGTTTACAATCCCTAATCTGAAATTTAGAAATCAAGAGGAGACACATTGTACAACGTTGTCTTAGCCTGAAGTGTCAAGCTTAATTATTACCAAACTAGATGTCCATCCAAAAAATATCTGAAAAAATCCCAGACAAAATCTTTTCAAGAGTTTTTGTCCTGATATACAGTCTGGAGCCTTGTTTTTTTCTGTTAATTTAAGTTAATAGAATCTCATCTGAGGACTTTAAGGAATTTTAAGAATTTACTGCTTTAAGATTCCAATCATGTTTTAGGTTCAAAATCATAAAATGTTGTGGTTTTCTTTCTTCCATGTTCTATTTAATTTTTCATCACACAGTGAAGGTGCAGGGGCAATTGTAAAAATCAAAGATCTATTAAAATATGTATCTTCCCACCCCATTAGTTGATGAGAAATTGTATGGGAGAGTAACTCAAGAATGTTTTGTTTATAAAGCCCCATACCTTTCAGATTTTCATACTTTATACTTTCATACTTGTCAAACCTTTCACAAAATACCATGAATTATTTTTCAACTGAAAAAATATGTAGCCAGCTCTCAGAGTAGAAGAGCAAAGGGGAGAAGTGGTTTTAAAACATGAATTGAACGTAACTGACCCAGCAGTATTTTGTGGATAGATCAACTTTGGGAAGGAACAAATTACCTTGTTAAAACAATTTATGTTAACTGTGAAGCCTGAATATCAAGTTTTTAACTGTTTAGTGGATGAATGATCTGTTTCACAGACATTTACAGCTATTGCATTTATCCCATGGTCTTATTTCTGCTCCAGTTCTCTTCTAAGCATCTAAAGTCTATTGATTCCTATTAGGAACTTCTATAATCTGTTTTGAATATAACGCTCTGCTGCATACTGACAAAAGAAAAGGTGGGAGCAGCATAAAATAAATAGCACAGACTGTATATCCATGATCTGTTTAGTTTCTTAAAAATATACGTATATATGAAGAAACATTCTTTTACATGTATATATGAAACATGTTTCTTAAGACACTAAACATACATGTACATATGTGCATGTGTATATGTGTGTATATGTGTATATACATATAGATATAAAAGAGCTGATTATTGAAGCTGAAATATGTTTCTGTCTTTACTGACTGGTGCAAGCTCTGAATATCTTCAGTTACATATAAATGGAGCTGGCTTCTTACAGTAGGACCAGGACCTTGCTGCTGATTTTATGATTCTCCTCCTATCAGGAGAACAGTCGCATTTTGTCTGTCACTGTGTATGCTGTAGTGGATACAGAGATGTTGGACTTGCCAGCCCATCTCAGTATCTCCCTTGCTTTTTCTAGAGCGCAGGAGCTCTTCTCAGGCTGACCTTGCAATCTTGTGCATCAGATAACAAGAAAGCCCACGCTTCATTAAGAAGCCTGGCAGAATCCAAAGTTAGGACAAAACTCATATTAATTGTGTATTTCCACTGGCAGCCTACTCAAGGGAGGAACTTTTACTACAGATGGTTCCAGCAAGCAAGAGTCATGGGAGAGAGACAACTACCTAGGGGGATACTGAGGCAGGGTTCTCCACTTGTAGGGAAGAAGCTGTGCAAATCCAAACCCACCATTTTTCCTCCTCTAAGCCCCTTCACATCCAGTCTTATCCTCGAGAAAGAGGTAATCACCACAGTTCTTGTCTTCTTAATAAATTTTGAGCTATTAAAATTACAAAGCTGGTGTAATTAACATCCAAGGACCATCAGATCAGCAGATTTGATGCCAGTTATCTGGCTACATTATATGAATGTATTGTGGTGAAACACATGGTATATTCTACATAGTCTACAGAGTTGCACATCATGTGTTAAACCTCATTTGGCCACAACTAGGATGTTGAATCAAGTTAGAGAGTTCCTAAACTCCAGGGTTATACTGGCTATACTGGTGAGTCCATTGTCAAACAAACACACGCTCTCCTGACAGCTCTCTTCAGCTTGGGAATTTCTCTAGGACCTGGAGTTGGAAGTAAGTGCAGAGGAAAGCCGTGTCAAGAAGCTAAGGAAAAGCTTAGTTTTAATGTCTGGTTCTGTGAAGTTCAATCCCTTAAAACTTGAATTCTTATTAAAATTATATCATTTATGCTCCTGGGTCCTAGCAACAACAAGCTGTGGAGGAACTGAGGGGCTAATGTCAATTCTCCATTATTTTGAAGAAATCGAGAAGGATTCCTGACATGTACGGTATGAATGACTACCAGATAATTTCCATTTTAATATAAATGAAGGTATCCTGATCACAACTTCTACATCTTGTCTTTCCAAGTTAAAGCTGAATGGCATATTGCTTACTTTTAAATATATTAGCTCAGAAGTTCTGTATGACTTCTACACAATGAATTTTGAAAAACTGTCTTTAATAAGCTTGCTAATGCCTCCCAGAGTATCATACTGGAACATAGTTCACAGGAGGGAAAATGAGCTGAACTGCTGTTTCTTGTCTTTTAAAACAAGATAGAAAGGAGTAAACTCCAACTTCCATTTACCTAATGGCAGGCATTTTAATCTTTGAGTAGGTGTCTATATAAGAGCCTGGGTTTTAGAGGCTTTGAGTATTTCTAGACTATCACTGACTTCACCAGCTCTGAAAATCATTTTTGATGTAGTTTTGATGTTGTCGATGAATTTAAGTGTCAAATTTCAGGCACCCCAATTCAAAACTTTCAGACAGGCTGCTTTCATGGGCATGAACTATGCAAAATGTATTTTTAAAAAGGCCTAAAACTTTCACTAGCTCATGTGTAAATGTTCACGGCCATATTCCTGGTCTTCCAATAACAAACCAAAATGGGAAAAATCACATGAAATGAATAAGAGTCAGTCTGCTGTGGAGAATATATTTTACCTTTTCAAGAAACTGAAAGGTCCAGTCTAGAAAAAAGTCACAAACTAATCATAAGAGGCCACAATGATTGCATCCCAGTTAAGCATGAAGTTTTGGAGGCAAATTTCTGCAAGATACGAGAAAGATTGTTCATTACTGAATGCTGCAGTCGTTCAGAAATGTAGCTGAAATAAAAATCTAATGTTAAGATTCGAGGGGGAGATTTTAATATGAATACATCAGTGTCCTCTGATTGCTGCTGTAATATTTTTATTCAGAAGATACTCGAGGGAAAAGTACCAACAGAATTAAATGTGTAGCTGTGTCAGATACTTAAGCACCCCACTTTTCTTCACAGTGCAGTTACTTCCACTTTGCATATTCATGAACAAATTTATAAGGTTTATACAAGGTCATACTGTATTAATTATAGCAGTGGTATTCAAATAGCACTCTGAAGTTTAATGCTTTTTCAGCATGTCTGATAAAAGCATTACTTCAACCTATCAAATTGATGCTACAAATTCCACATAGCTCTGGAAGTTCATTCTGGGCTCAAGTTGAGCAAAATCTCAACCAGAAATTTTGCTTTTAAACTGATGTTATAGAATGCCTTTCGTATTCTCCTTTAGTCTGAAAAATAGTACAGTATAATCCCAGACACTTTCTGCTCTCCTATACTTCAAAACATGTAACAGGCTTTGGTGGCGTACCTCCTTCCTCCATCATTTTATCTCATAAGACATGCTGGGCTGCTCTGCCTAAATCTGCCTTCAAATGCAGAAGGAACTCCCAATGTATTGATTTTGCACCGAGATAGCCAAAAAGTGATCTATCAACATCCAGCTTCAAAATATTATTTAAGTGATCCCTGGGCAAACAAGGAAACTCATTCATATTTCAGTGGGGCTTCATGTTTGGATACAAATTAGAAATATTGGACCTATATGTCAAAGTCTGCTAATTCAGGACCTAGCTGAAATTTCATAGAATCATAGAATCGTTAAGGTTGGAAAAGACCCTTAAGATCATCGAGTCCAACTGTTAACCTAGCACTGCCAAGCCCACCACTAAACCATGTCCCTAAGCACCACATCTACCCTTCTTTTAAATACCTCCAGGGATGGGGACTCAACCACTTCCCTGGGCAGCCTGTTCCAGTGCCTGACCACCCTTTCGGTGAAGACATTTTTCCTAATATCCAACCTAAACTTCCCCTGGCGCAGCTTGAGGCCGTTTGCTCTTGTCCTATCTCTTGCTACTTGGGAGAAGAGACCGACCCCCACCTCGCTACAGCCTCCTTCCAGGTAGTTGTAGAGAGCAATAAGGTCTCCCCTCAGCCTCCTCTTCTACAGACTAATCAACCTGAATTTAGTTCCTATTCCTCAACTAGGATCTTCTATTCTCTTTAACATGAATATATGTGGGTTTTTTGGGGAAAAAAACCACCAACTTAACTGGGTGTCATACAGTTATAAATATTTACTTGTTGCTATGGCAGGAGTGTGTTCTTCCTGTAATTTACTAATTTACTGTTGCTGGAAATTATACACACACATATGAAAGGAATGAATGTGCCTCAGTACCTTTGCTTTCATCTTACTATATTCTTAGTATATCAACTATCAACTGCTGCCTCTTAGGCTGAATGGCTTATGGCTAAGGTCTACCTTAGCCTTGGATTAGGGATGTGTTGAATATCTCAAGTATGTTTTGAATCACTGACTATTTTCCCAGCTTTTGGTGGTTTTAATTCCTTTCAGGTTGAATGCCTGCTGTTAACCAGTGCCTAATGTGAAAATTAAATGTCCGCTCATATTTGCATGGTTAGATAGTGTTAATTTACATTTCCTTCTGTCAGAGATTTAAGCCATGTGGATGTGAATGCTCTGAAGAAAGTGAAATTGTTTGTTTTGTGAAAGGGCTTAGATTCTCTGGGATTTTTTCATTTCAGAGCAGTTTTCGTTTATGCAATAGTGAGTGTTAGCTTGGCAGACACTGTAATAAAGTATGATCTGAATCTTGGTGACCTGCGGCTTGATTTGGGCTGACTCCAAGCCCAGCTGACTACAACAGGCCGCCTCCTCACTGGCCAGCTGCAAAGCTGAATATCACAGTGGCACAGCTATTTTCTTTTTGGGAAAAGTCCCAGAGCTTGTGTGGCACCACATGTATTTTAGAACATGTCAGCGTGTCCATGTGGTCACTGCATGGGAAGCTGGAGAGATGGAGCCAATTCTGCCTCAACTGTCTGGGCCCATTGGAAAGAATCACGAGGGCCACAGGTGTCAGTGGGAACCAGGGTGTACCTCTGTTGTTGCTTTGCTGACTATCCAAAATCCTGGATGATGCTTTTCAAATGGGTACTCTGAAAATCTGGTATAGTCTGGCTCCACAGAAAATATTATTTGTCTCAGCATGAGAGAAGAATCGATTGTGACAATTCTGTAGCACCACTCATGGTCATGGTGAGTGATGATAGAGGACGATGTTTGATTTACCTGAGGAAAATGAGAAACACAGTCATCCAGAGTTTGTATGCCCACTCAATTCCACCACAGATACTAAAATAATATTTGGTAAGGTTGAGGTTCTTTGCTGCTAATCGCTTGATTTGTATATTAACTAGATTTTCTCCACTTAAAACTGTTTGCATTACTAGGCAATACGAAAAAGGAACATGTGAAAACCCACGGCCCTGCATAGTGAAGAAAAGGCAGGGCGTACTTGTGCAGCTTTCCCTCATTACCTTGTGATACACTGCTTCAAATCTGAAGAAACTTCCCCTAGGAGTGAGAAGATCATTTGGTCTCTTTGCTCGGTCTGAGGATTTTCAGTAGAGATATCTTTGAAGTATGCTGAGCTTGCTTCATCCTTCTGGATAAGCCAGCCAACATCACAGCGTAAACATTTTATCACCCCTTTTCAGAATGTTTTGGGCATGTGAACTGTCTCGCTTCAAGCACAAGAGTAATTAATGCCAGCAGCTCAAGTTGAGCCAGTGCTCAAGTCTTCTGCTGCGAGAAGGCTTTGATGGCATTCCACATTTCTGCAAGTTGGTGAGCTACCGAGAGCTCATGAGAAATGCTCTCCAGTAATACCCTTAGCACTGAAGCCCTAACACCTGCAGTCCCCACTAACCACGCTTACAAACTTCGTTACTTTTATCTGTTTTGGAAATATTTTCCTGGGAAGCCTCCTGATGAAGTAAGTAAATAAATAAAAATACGGCTGTTGGTGGGTGTGATGAAATAGGCTGCAGGCTGCCAAGCCTGCTTCGCTTACAGTCCACTCACGATGTCTGAGCTGAAGACTGAAAAGCAGCAGATCATTTCTGGATGTCATCTTTTGTGAAACTTTGCCCTGTGAGTGTTGAGCTTGTGTTCTTACTGTCACTGCACATCTCCATAGAGGAGTTCTGGCACTTTGTAAGACTTTTCCTTGAGAGGACAATCTAGTAAGAACACTTTGAGAAAGATGAAGTCCATTACTTGCAATCAAATGGATTTCCCCCTTTCTAAGAGGATTAGAAAGTGGACAGTTAATTTGGGGGTGAATTGAGACTTTTATAAAGAATGAAGTAAAAAGCATGTGATGCCTGTCACTAATTCAGTTTCCTCAGTTTAATCCCATTTGACTATTTCTCTGGACATGATGAAAGCTAACACAGACACATGGAGTGAGAGGGTTCCAAGCTAGGGCAGGGTGCAAGGCAGTGCTGATTTCCAGCTATAGCTCCCTGATAGGCACACAGCCTTGCAGGCACTGCCTCGGAGAGGCAACAACAGAACAGGACAGGCCGAGAGGATTTTCCTGTCTTCTGCCAGCAAAGTCTGTGCTAAGTTGCTGTCTAATATGGCAGGCAGGGTGGAAGACTTCCCCTTTAAAAGAGTTAAACAAAGGTATTAGAGGTTTGTGGGCTTTAGGGTTTTTTCCTATTGCTTTCCCTAAATTAGCTTCATATTTTATTTCAAGTTCTGTATTACTGTTGAGAAAGTTTCCTTTGGAAAGAATGAACACATTCTATTTTTTAAAAAAATAATAATAATCCTGTATTTTAACTGCATCTGCATGTACTGTATAAAAACATTTAACATCTGCCTGATAGTATTTTTAGCTACGATCGCACACTACATACAGGGGGTTTCTGTGACAAAGTACTTCTGAAGTATTCATTCTAGTGTAGCTTTTTTACTTTCACAGCTCATTTCTTTTTGTCAGGTACTCATTTATTATAGTTAGTTGGTTACAGCTTCAGTGTTTTCTCTTGAAGGACAGTAGAATTGTGATATGCCTCCTCCTCTTTCCCTGCTGTCATTCATCCATCTTTATATCTGATTTACTATGCACGAAAGTACAATACTTGGGAAGTGTTTCAAAAGAGATAGTCATAAAGGGGCACAATGTAGGTATTGTGCATATACAAATGTGGGTGTTTTTTTTAATCCACTAATGAAGTAAAAATACATAATAAATGACAAAATAAGAATACTTTATTTGCATCAAAGTATTAATTTAATTCCCTGGGTTCTTCTTATATAATAAATTTGTGTTGAGGACCTTTTTCAGTAGACTGGTCAAATTGATTGATTTTGATTGACACCTGCTGCCTTTGATTGCCAGACTTCGTGCTAAGAAGGAGTGTCTTCTAATCTATGCAAACATGAGAAAATATGCACTGTCATCTGTAGGTTTGGTAGTTACTCGTGTTACAGTCAGCTGCTGGTGTTCGCAGCCTGGTTGCACTCCAGGCTGCTCTAGTGAGCACTCGCAGTCCATGGGTAGACCTAAGGCTGCCTGGGCTTTGTAGCCCCACAGAAACAAGGGAGATCTCATATTTACTTAACAAACTGGGTGGGGGTGGGAAGTCATCCTTCTTACAGCCCATGTGATAAAGGGGGCAGAGCAGAGACAAATTACTCTGTTTACATTCACCTACAGCATGACCAAGTGGCAGAAACAAACATTTACGAGTTTGTATGAATTATTTGCTGTGCAGAAAGGAATGATCAACTGCTGGGACAAATTTACAAAGGAAGATGCAGGTTTATTGACTTCACACTCAGGATGGTGATGTAACTACGGTGATGTCTTCTATGCTAGACATCATCTGTCTTGAAAAGAGCGTAGTCCTCCTTAGCCCACTCCTTGGCACAATCGTGTCACCCTTCCCTGTCACCGGGTTGCAGAGGTTACTGAGGACAAGAGCTCAGTAACTAATCCACACACAGGCAGAGGATCCACGAGCAAAATCAGCTGGAGTGTGGCTGCCGCTGGGATCACCAGTGCTGGAATGGGGGAAAGGGAGACTCACGAGTGATGCATTTTTCTGAACTGAAATTTTGCACGATTTACAGGAACGATGTGGGAATTTTTAATTGTTTTTGCAGGAATAATGTGTTTGCTTTTTTGGTTTTGTTTTGGCTTTGCTTTTGAGAGGACTGGTAATTTTGGTTTTGCCTTCAGTTAGATGGTAGAAAAGTGGACTAAAAAAGTCTTTGGGTACTGAAATAATCCCAGATTTCTCAGTATGTATTTTTTTTTCATTGAGAGTTTTTCTGTTTGAGTTTTAATCAAGAAAACTGAGGTACCCAAAGTTATGTGGGCAGCATCTCCACCTGGGAGGAGTTCAGGGAAATCAATCACCTTCCTCTGATTATAAAAGCAATTTGTGGCTTGTTTTAGGTGGCTTGCTTAACTAAGCACCCGAATTAAGTGCTGGTTGTGTAGATGCATGCTACTCCTCTGTGTCACGTTTGTGTGTACATAGATGGCCTTCCGTAAATGGTCAGTTTGTTTTACCATTTGCTCCTCCAAACCTATAAGTACTTTAAATACTTTGATATGATTATTATCTAGAATGAAAATATATCGTTACTTGGTAATAACCCAGGAAGAAAGATGTGTGTGCTTCTGTGTGGGGGTTTGTATGTGTTTATATCACTATATGCTTTCTTTTTTTGGTACTGTCTCTGGACTGAATAACAGCAGTTGGTAGCATTTCTTTTGAGAAAGTAGAAAGTGACTTCATTAGCACAAACATTTTATTCTAGAAACGTGGCTCCACATATCATGAAACACATGGAAAGCATTAACTGATTAATTATCCTCCATAATTCTCCGACATATCTCTGTCTAGACTATAATAGATGCAGTATTGCTGCTGCCAGGGTTATATTTTGCTTGACCTTATTGCAGACATACAGTGTAATTACTAAATAGGGGCTAATTTATGTAAACAAATGTTAGTTTTTCATAGCATGAGCCCTATCATTATGTTTTATTGCTAGTGTATGTGTTATATAGTCAGCCATTCTTCAAGGGCTTGGGTAGATCATTATTGTAAATTATCTTTATATTGTAAACTCTAAAGATTTAGAATTTACAAAGTAAAAGTGGTGTAGTCCCTAGATACGATTATTGTTTCCTCTCCTCCGAGTATGTGAGAACTTTAATTGATCATGCTTTAGCAAAGTAAATATATCTTACTTTGTACAAGGGTACTCAAATTATTTAGTAGTTAGTACACAGAGAGTTTGGGGGATGTTAATGCAAACCACATCTTGTACTATCAGACATAATAGGTAAAAACAAATATGTGAGAACTGGAATATTTTTAATACTTTAATAACTGTCATGTACTGTCCTTCATCTATCAAAAACCTTAGAGGTAGCTGCCACACAGTAAAAGTAATTGACTTCCATTGCTCCTTATAAGCCAAGCTAACCTAATGGCTCCCATTCTTAAATCAAGTGCAGAAATGTATTGTGAGGGTAATAGTGAAACAATCCACCAGTTTTCTTCTTGGTTTCCAATAATACCAATAGTACCTCTTTCTTTCTTTCTCTTTCTTTCCTTCTTTCTTTCTTTCTTCCTTTAAGCAGGAGAAAGAAGGGAAAAAGAAGAGAAAGAGAGAAAGAGAGAGAGAGAGAGAGAAAGAAAGAAAGAGAAGGAAAGAAAGAAGGAAAAAAGAAAGAAAGGAGGCGATTGTGTTTACAATGACATTTGAATAACTGGAGTTTTCCTTGGTGCAGACATGCAGCAGTTTTAGGAATGTGACTCTTGGCAGGCATCTAAGCTTATTCATTCCTTTCCTGCTTAATTATTCATTTCACACTTATTCCTCTCAGTTGGAGGTCTGTCCTTGTGCTGTTTATTTTGTGAAGTTCATGTGTTCAGTAAAATATAAATGATTCCCCTATCTTATCAATAATAAATGTTTGTTCATGCTCAAACTCTGCAGTGGGAGACAGAACGGTTTCCAGCAGATGCCAGTTTGGAGTTTGCTCTGCTGTTTTCATAGTTTGTCTGAAATGAATTTAGAGGCCTCAGCACAATTCCTGCTACTGTCTCGCTCAAAGCAATGCTACTGTTGTCAGTCCTTGATACCCAGGCAAGAAACAGGAATGATGTTGGCAGTAGGACTGGAAGGCTAACTTGCAGCACTGGGTAGGTATACCTGCAGCAGCTTCACATCAGCACGTTCAGCCAGCAGTACAAACTATTGCATTTGGTATAAACCTCCCGTGGGCCTGGACAGATTGTTATTCTCAACTGTAGTGGCATACTTTCCATTTTAACTTCGGTCGTTAACCATACCTGCCTATGCTTTGATCATTCTTCCTGCCAGCAGCACCAGGGTATCCATAGCAGTCACAAATTCAATGGATTTTGAAGCCTCTCTGTAGCTGCTTCATACGAGAAGAGTGCTCACTGAATTTAGAAAAAAAAAAAAAAACAACTCCGTGGGAACTTGGGAACAAACCACCCTGTTGTACAGGAAAACTGGAAATTATGGCAGAAGGCTCACTTGGGTAAGCAGAAAGCTTCTTGAAACACAAAAAGAGACCAAGGAGTGGAAACCAGAACAACAAAGGAGTATGGAAAGTCTTGGTTCTGCACTTGGAGATGAAATGAGGAAGATCAAAGCCCAGCTGGAGCTAACTAGGGACATAAAGGGTCACAGCAGGGGATTTTACAGGCATATGTATCCTGAAAGCAGAAAGAATTTGAGGGGAATGTAAGTCCATTGATGCATGGGGAGGACAAATTAGTGATGGACAAAAGGGAAAAGACTGAAGAACTCAACACCTTCTGTGCCTCAGTCTTACCAGGCAAATCCTGCTCCTAGACTCCTGTGCATTTCAGCATGTTTTAGGAAGGAGAAGGAGAAGCCAGCAATGGGCAAGCAACGGGTTAAGGACTATTTGGAGAAAATACATACATTCAGATCCATGAAACTGGATGGGATTTACCCAAGGGTACTGCAAGAGAAGCTGGTCGATACGGTTGTGAGGCACCTATCATGCTGGTGTCTGGGGGAGGTGTCTGAGGACTAGAGAAAGGCTAAAAATTTATTTGTCTTTGAGGAGAACAAAAAGGACAGTCTGGGGACCACCATTACCTCAAACCCTGGAAAAACCATGGAGCATGAGTTTTTGGAATCCATTTCCAACCATTTGAAGGAGGAGCAGTCAGCAGGGATTTAGCAGTGACAAATCGTGCTTAATGAGTGCGATTGCCTTCTATTGATAAAGTGTCTGGCCACGTGGATGAATGGGAAACACTGATGCAATATACCATCACTTTATTAAGTGTTTTATCAGTACAGGCTGGAAACCCTCTGGCTGAGCAGCACCCCTTTTGAAAACGAACTGGGGTTTATAGGGGACACCAAAATGAATATGAACCACCAATGTGTTCTCACCATGAATAAGGCAGACTGGGGTACATCTCTGGCCAGCAGGTCCATAGAAGATTTCCCCCCTTTACTCAGTACTGGTGTGGCCCCATCTGCAATACTGTGTCCAGCTTTGGGCCCACCCAGTTCAACAGAGATGTTCAGAAACTGGAGAGGGTGCAGGGAAGAGGTCACAAGTTTCAGCCTGGAAGGTTCAAATTGGTCATTGTGCTTCACCTGGAAGGTAGTGCAACACTGGAACAGGCAAGTGGTGGGATGTCCATCCTTTGATGTCTTCAAGGCTCTGTAACAAAACCACTGACCTTGTCTTGCGTTGATGATAGTCCTTCCTCAGGCAGCAGGCTGGGCTTGGATGACTTCCCACACATTCCTTCCAACCAGCATTTCTGAGATTCTGTGAGTGACTCCAGAGTTTCAAGTCAAGTCCCCCAGAAAATGAGGAATACAGAAACTGCAAGCTCTGAAACAAAATCTGGAAGAGAACGAAATTCCCTTAGCTCCTTTCCTTTCTCAGGGGCTTTATTTCTCTTCCCTTGGATTGGTCACGGAGTACTTGCTGACAGAGATGAGCAGGTTAACAGAAAACAACCCCTTCTACAGTGTAATTCTGATTCACATCAAATAGGTCCGTCCAGTACAGTGGATGCGGCATGAGTCCTATGGAGGTGAAAAGTGACATTGCAGACAACATATCACGGTCATTCTGTAAAAGGGGGTGAAGGACATTGCAGAGGCCAGCTTAGTTTGGGTATTACTTAAGTTTTCAGTGCTTGACTTTCTAACTGTACTGTTCTGTAAAGTATTTTATAATTCATAATGATGAACTGATTAGCAATTGCAAGTATAATTACTTTCAAACATCAGACAAACAGCTAGAGAAAGATTTGTATTTGAAACATCTTTTTTTAATTACAGTAGTGTAGGCTCATGAGTGTTCATTTGGTTTCTCTTAATTTTTGTTAGGACTAATTTTAAATCATAGAATAGTTTATGAAGTAAATAAAGTTCTGTGAATTAGTAAGTGGTATTTTGATGGGATTTTAAATTGAAATGCGTAGCTATGACATTGGACATATGTAATAAGATGTTTATTTAAATAGACTCTGTTCTACACACTGCAGAATTAAGTAATCACCACAACTTGAAACACTAAGCAGACAGTTTGAACACAAGGTATTTAAGTGGTATTTAATTCTCAAAGTAAGAATTCCTTTCAGACATACAGTAAAGGGAGATCTGCTTGTTGCTCTTTGCATAAATATCATTGCATAAATGCAGTGGGATCACTCTAGAAAGCTTAATTTTAATGAAACTGACTGTAGAGTTACTGAAAACTCTCTGGAAATGAATGCTGAAGTGTACTCTTTGTGTATTATAGTGGCATTACGAAACACACCAGAAGTATCTGCGACTTGAATCCAATGGCAAAACTGCCTACTCCGTGGCATTAAGTGCCCAGCTAGAGAGGAGTCCTGCTGCCGAGCCCCCAAGGGAGACCCCCCTGGCTGACGGCAGAGGAGCGGGGCCAGGCTGCCCGTGGAGTGGGCTGCTCTGCTCTTTGGGAGGGTGGACAGCGTGATGCACTCTTTGGGGAAGGACACTTTCAGCTTGTTTGTGTGGCAGCGCATTGCCTTGGTTGAATGAACTTCTATTCATCCCATAAGCAATGCGTATCTTTCTTTTAATTAAATTTCATTCTTTGGTGGCTGTCACACAGTGGAAGTCAAAAATACAGCGTGACAATGGAAAAGAGAGAAGTGGGATTAAAAAAAATAGATCAGAAAGACATGGATGAAGCAATTTCTCTGGAAGAAAAAGGCTGGGGGGGTTGTCAGTTAATAACTACCACTTTTTCAAACACGTTTATGATGAAAAGAGCACAGACTATCTCAGAACTGCAGTTACAAGCTGCTGTTCATAATTTTTTACATCAAGATGAAATTGCAGTCAGAGAAAAATATTGACCATTACATGCGCAGTGTCTAAAGTGCCATTTGCAAGTCTCTAAAATCAATTAAATCCCCTCAAAAATAAAATTCCAAAATTCTATGCAAAATATTAATATTGCATTTTTGAAGGAATAGAGGTAGGAAACTCAGTGGATTTTTCCTTAATTCATTGTCCTAACTAATATGATTTTGGAAGATTTGGGTGTCAGTTTTCGATCTCATTGATACCTCCATATTTTTCTAGAGTTCTCTGGACTTGTATACTGAAATATTTGCAGAACTCGTTCTTGTTTTTTTCTGAGTGACTTCATTGGGCTAAATAAAGAAAGTTGGTTGCACTTGATCTTTGAAGTAGTTTCAGAGTTTATGCTTGTTACTGCTGTTCTTTCTGAGTATTAATAGTAGCAATCAACTTCTCTGGCACCGCAGGTTTTTTTTGGCTGCCATGCTTCGTTCAGTTAACGGGGTAGATTTCTAAAGCAACTTTACAGTATGACAGGCTGCCTGAATCTTCTGGGGCAGGTTGTAGTGCTACTCTTTGAATGGGGTTTGAGTTATAAATGTGTAAATTGAAGACCTAAGTGGTCTAAGGCAGTTTATTGGGGAAAGGGGGAAGGAGGCATACTGAATGTTGTGACATTTACTGTAAGAGGCTATAGCAAATAGGAAATGCAACTATATCAGATTTTGCCTTCTGAATTATAAATGTTAAACAGCTCAGTGTAATTAGGCATGTTCTGAGAAAAGATTGCACTGCGCAGATTGAAATTCCAGCATTCAGCTACATGCATTTGAGTGGCTTTGGCTGCAGTCATCGCAGCAGTACTGCTGGCTGGTGGAGGCAGCAGTCGGAGCAGCCCGGCACAGCCACAAAAGGTGTGGGTAAACACTGAGGTTTGTGGTTTCCATCTGCCAGGGTGCTGCTTTCCGTGGAGATTCTGAGAGAGCGGCTGACATTCGTGACAGTGGTGTTGCATGGCTTAATAGCATGATGCTGAGGGCAACATTTTAGGTAAAATGATCAGGCAAGAGTGCAGATATGGTTGGTGAAAAGTAGGCTTAAAGATTAAATTGAGGCTGAGTATGGGTTACAACTTGGGTGTTGTAACCAAGAGTTTTGTCTTAGCAACTTGTCTACACAGTGGAAGAGCAGAAAGCAAAGAACTGCAGAATAGCCGTGTCTCAGTAACTCTCCCTGTGAATACTGTCAGGGTAGACCACGTGTCCCCAGAGAAAGTTAGTGCAGGATAAATACTGCATATGAAATTCAAGTAACTTTTCCATAAGGTTCCTCCAGCAGAAGAGTCTGTGCATTGCCTGCGTGTTCCTGGTGTGTTCAGTGGCATCCATCGGTGCCAGCCTGTGTTTCTGGAGTGCGGGTGTACAGCTCTTCCCTTCATTTAAACGCTGGTGTGGTCTCATACAGCCAAAAAGTCTGTTGCAGAGCTGCACTCAGAGGGATGCTTACCTGCTGCCGGCGTCCAAGGACACAGGGAGAGGCGCTTGTACCCAGCAAAGCCTGAGCCGTCATCTGATCCTGATTACGGTGTGGGGAGGAGGAGAGGTTGATCCTCAGCTGAGGCCCCTCCAATACCTGTATCCCACATGGCAGGGGAGGGTGCTGTAGGGCCCTCAGTGGCATAACATCCCACAGAACAAAATCCACAGGATGGAGAGGACAATACAGGACTGATGTGGCCCTCCTGTGTATGCATACATAAAACTATAACAAGAGCTGATTTTAAACATGACATAGCTATGGCTTTTGGTTTATTGAGGAACTGAGATGCGGGGGATCTCAGATGGAGGTCATATACTTTGCACTTGCAGAGGCCAATGAATTTCAACCTAGTCCAGTTAAGTATGCAGGTCTTAACATTCAGAATAACAGACCTTTAACCAAAAGTGCTGCTTAGTTTTGAGTGGCTTTAGGAGTGGGAAGAGAAGGTGTATCAACACCAGTATAAGCAGATTTGAGACAGTCAGCTACCTAATGAGTTGTGTCAGGGAGCAGCAGGAGCAGGGCTGCTCCCCAGGGTTGGCAAGCTGAGGGTGGCTGCGACATGGACAGGCGATGCCCTCACCAATGGCCTTAGCCAGGGAGCAGAGTTGGGGGACAGCTGTGGGTCCTGTTGGCGCTCCAGGGAGCATCAGGAGACAGCAGGGGATGAAGCCAGGTCCAAGGCCAAGGCACGAAATCCAAGCAACGAGCCAGAAACAGGGCTGGGGACCAGCACTGCTGCAGCATCTCTGGGGCAGGGATAGGGCTCCGGGCTCAGCTGCAGTGGGGTCCGGGGCTGTGGGCACTGGTATGTAAAGCTGGCAGGTGAGTAGGTAGGTATGTAAAAAATGAGGTAAACCAACTAATTCAGAAGCGGTAGGAATGACTTTAATCATAATTAAGAAATTGCAGGGTAATTCTGCCTTTCTCACTGCAGTGTCCGTAAATGAATCATCTCGCGCAAAACAGACAGGTAGTTTATCAGTTACGATCACGTGAGCCCTCTGTATCCCTCCTGCTCTGGGCAGAAAGATAGCTCAAGCACAAGGAACTGGAACATTGCGATACTTGATTCATGCAGTTATCATCTTGATGGAGTGTCATTTTACCAGAGCCACCTGTTCAGGAAGGAAGAAAAAAATCCACTAGTATTCGGTATTAGCATATTTATTTCAGCAAGATTTGGCAATGGAAATCAGCTCTGAGCTGGGGAATAAGCGCTGAGCTTCCTAAAGTTGTATTAAATAATTTGCACTCTTTTATACCTAATATAGGAAATTTTACTGTAATTCTGGGAATTGTGTTTGCACTGTACCAGCGGAAGCTAGGTTGTTGAGTAACTGACAATTAACTGAAAATGGTAAAATAATAATTACAAAATTAGAATGAGTGTTTGTTCATAAAAGAAAAGACACCTTTAGAAGCTGTAATTATCTTTTTGCTAATTTAGTCTCTGACTGGCACACAAAGCATACAAAGGATGAAACTCTTCCCAGGCATAACGCCACTGCAGTCAAAGCACTGTGTTAGAGGTGAGGTGTGTACGCTGGGTGTGTTGGAAAAGCAGGTCACACGGGAGCAAGTCTGACGGTGCTGAATATCTGTCACTCAGGGAATGCTTATCTGTCACCTAAAGAATCATCACAACTGCAGAAATCCCTTAGCGTAGGAATAATTATCGAGAGATTGGGGCTGAAGGTTGCCACAGCATCAGTAACTTTGTACTTGAAAATAGCTCTCAACTTTGTCAGATTGTTTAGTTTGCATAATTCTCCCCCTACTCTTTTTTTTGTTGTTGGTCAGTCGTGGGTTTTTAGAACACAGATACACTCTGTCCCTTGGCCCAAAGAACCCATGTAAGGTGAGACTTGATGGAAATAGGATGCCCAAAAGTAATCATGAGATAAAGAACACAGTGATTCTGCAGAAGCCTTACTCGGTCAGATACACACAGCTCCTGCAAAGTCCATTTGCGGGGGGAAGGACTGGAGGGGGGGTCCTCTTCTTTCCCTGCATACAGGTGTTTTGGTTCAATTTATAAGAAGAATCAGGATGAAGCAAATACAGTAACATGCTAAATGTATACATTTGCAGATGGGAGGGTAAAATATCTGAAGGCAAGCATAGTAGTATATTTAATGGCAAAGCAGATGACAAAGTGGAAGAAGAGAGCCTGCTATTCATATGAGAGTTTCATGAGCATCTTGAGGCACCAATGGGAAGTTTGAATTTGGTGTTTAGTTTAACAGGAACAAGTTAACTGACTCAAAGGGCATGTGTTAAAATGGAAAGGGAAAAATGAAATCTCTGACAATAAGTAATCTCTGCCCCCTAAGCAATTACTGTGACATACAACAGAGTCGGGCACTGAGACGGGGCAGCGTAGGGTTTTGTAAGAGGTTTGTTTCGGCAGAAGGTCTGAGTTGTCAGACACCATCCCTGGGGTATAAGCCAAAGGGGTAGAGAGCCTTGACAATAGTGCTAGTAGCAGAGAGTGTTCATCGTTTGATATGGCATGGACTAGGTGGGGATAAGTAGGGTTGTGGTAGAGTGATTCCCTTCTTTTTTTACAGGTTATTTCGAGCAGCAATGATGCACAATGACTCGTTAGGCTGAAGGGCACGCTAGAGGGTCAGTTCTTTCATCATCTCTCAGTATGCACATAAAGCCGTTTGGAGATATGATGAAGTGACATAATCTGAGGTAGGATACACACTCTGGCAATTTCAGGTTAACTGTCATGAAAACAGGACATGAACATACATATTTATTTCTTATGCTGAAGGCACATTTAGCCAAAGCATAGAATTATAATTTATTATGCATCACATTATATTTTTTCTTTTTACAATTAGGCAATTTATGATAATGAGATTTTTTTACAGGTATTTAGCTTAAAAAATCATAACACTGTGAGATGTTATTAGGGGGAAGCAGCATAGATACCTTGATGTTTTTAATGGAGTTAAAGCATAAAAATAAGAAAATTGAGAGGAGAGATTGTTCTAGAAATAGTAAAACGCAATTTCACAGGAACAGTATCATAATAATGAATTATGTGACTAGAAAGAAATAGCATGAGCAAATAATAAATGAATTTTGAGATGCCTAACTGAAAATTGTGAAGGAAGTGCTGGTAATACAGAGCGTGTGGATGATGACAGTAAAACAAAAGGTAGAACTAATGACTGGTAACTAGTCTAGACTAGGAACAGGGAAAAATGAGATATAAGACATCATTTCTAAGGATTTTTAGTTTGGTAGAGGAGAAAGATGCCTCTCAGGTTTGGAGAGAGACTCCAGCCAGAGAAATACCCATAGCAGTCAGTTCACTGAGAGTATCAGTATACATGCAGTTGAAAAGCATTTGACTTCTGCTTTTCTATGCTATGCTGTAACTTGTTTCACTCAGAGTAATGTTTTGTAGTTTCTAATATTCTAATGAGTTTTCTGCTTTGTGACTTCTTATCCTCTGTATTAAAATTTCTAAGTAGCTGATCAGAAAGAGATGAACCTAATAATCTAATGAACTGATTGGTGTTGTAAGTAATTGTGCTCATCTGATTAGTCAACAACCAAAGCTGATTTACCATCCTTTCTTCTCAAGGGTCTGCACTGATAATGTTTTTTTAAGACTGTAAAATAGATGCAGAAAGGCACTTGAAACTCAGATGTAACAGGCAGATTGCTTTGTAGGTTAAGGGAATCATCTTACCTAAGCAATCACGATCCTATTTGTTTGTTCCTCCAGGTTGATAGGATTGCTTATCGCAAGTCTTTTTTTTTTTTTTCTGGAACCTAATCTTTATTCATAGGATTTTCAGACTGGTAACTCTGATAAATATAACTATTTACATTGTTTATGGTCTGATTTTGGTGATTATCTTTTTCACTTGATTCTGAAACGAAAGCAAAAGAACTTTCCAATATTTTGATTTATAAGATGTGAGAAGAAGTGCAATACTAATAATGCTTTTAAATGTTTCAAACTCAAGGGCACGCACACACAGACTTACTAAGCTTAGGTGCCTACTGAAGTATACGAGAGGAATATGCAATATGTTGTAATACCTGATCCGAAACTCTGTTTTGGTTTAGTGACAACAGCGTCAATTTAAAAATCAGCCATAACAAATGGAAAAGTGAGTATTAGAACATAAAAAAATAGAATCTTATGTCAAAATGGAACCCAGAATGCATCTGTAATGGCATTATTTATTTTCATACTTGTACAACTAGAAAGTCACATCTGAATTGTCATCTGGCCCAAGCAGAATGCTTGTCTAACACAGAGTGAGAAACCAAAGTGACAGTGTCATGAGATACTGTCCCAAGATTTAAACTAGTTTGCCCTCATACAGATGCTATTCTGAGTTAATATGTATGAAACAAGCTCTATTTTTCTTTTTTTAAGATACAGCTTTCGTGTTTGCATAGACACGCACTCACGTCTGTATATCATTGAACTAAGAGATCTCGTTTTCGCTTGCCTCCATTTCAAGGTGTCTACTTGTTTGGGAGTGTAATTGTCTGCCCAGTTGACTGTAAAATTACTGGTTTTATACCTGAATCACAGATTTGTCTTCTTGCGTCGTCTTGTAGAAGGAGTTTGACAGTTGTGGCACAGGGCTTTTTACTGCACAAGCTTGGTTGCCCTCAACTGAATTTGTGTGACTAAAACTTCAGGACGTGCTTCAAATACATGGCCAATGAGTCTACTTAGCACATGGACTTTCTTCTGCATAACAGGCTGTACACTGGATATTTAAACTGCCTGTTTTGTCTGGGAGACTGACTCCTAGGTGTCTCAATTGTATGTATGAACAAAAAAGGAGACCCAAGTAATAACATCAGCAAGATAGGGAACTATAATTTACTAATTAAAACACTTTTTGCTTTTATAATCAATGATTAAGACAATGTATGGACAGCAGTTGAGACTCACTGGAATCCAAGACAGTCAAATGACTAAGAAAGTTTAAATGCAGAGATTCGACTTCAAATCGCTTTCATTTTTTGCTTCTGTGGAATAGCACAGCCATATGCTTTCAGTGAAGGCTTCTGAGCATGCTGGAGACCAGATGCTAAGTGCCTTATTAAAATGGAGCAGAGGATGTCTCCAAAGAGTACAAACTCTCAGGACTTCTTGGATTCATGATTTCTTGACAGAGGGAAGAAAGGATGCACAAACTAGTCCTTTAAGAAAGCAAGATATTTAACAAATAAACTTCAAAAAAGCCTGTTTTCGGTGGGTTTTGGTGGGGGGTTTTTTCTGATTCCAAAAACTATATTTGTGAAACTTTTTCATGGATTTTTTGTTTTGAGAGTTTTATTAAATAAGCAAACTGCTCCATTTGGAAAAGTGTCATGCTTATTTTTAACTGTTAAGTTTATGTGATGATCTGGTCCTTTCCTATTACTCTGGAGACAAATATATCTTCTGTAGCTAGGACATGCCTGCCAGCACTAACCAATTTAGGGTAAAACCTGGAAGCAGGTCAGGAATGCATTTTAGCCCCATGTTGGATTCTGAAGTTGCACTTCTATCATAATCAACTCAGGCGTTCAAAATATTTCTGAGTGTGTAGAAGAGAGGCTCACGTGTGTCCCTGAAAAGCACAAGCTACACTGGGAAGAAGTCAAGGGGAAAAAACTGTCAAAACCAAGAGTTTTTGTTTTCATTTGTTAGTACTAGTTGTTCTTAAGCTGAAAGAAGGTGAAATACATTGGAGGATGGCAAGAAATTTCACACACTATGTGAAGCTGGCTAAATTCCTTTTCACAAGTTTCAGGTATTAAAAAAATCCTTTTCCCCAGCTGTTGTATATGTTAAAATTTTGGCTGAAGGAGAGTGATTTTTTTCTTTACAAATACTGAGAAATTATAAAATTTTATTCAAGAAATAACATTCAAAGGATTTGATACAAGCAGTGTAAAACATGCTGATAAATAAAGTGAGAATAATATTTTTAAACACTTAGTAAATTACTGTCTTTTACAGATAGTATATTTCTTTGATGCTTATTCTGAACTCTAAAGCATCTTGCCAGCTTCTTTTCAATTGTTCTTATGTATGCAATTGTAATGCCAGGTTTTTCCTGAGGATATAGCCTACAAAAAATAAAAAGAGGAATATTTTTCTTCTTGTGGAAGTATTTTTGCTAGTGCAACTCATGCAAGACAGAGACTTTCCCACAGGACTAAACAAGACAAATACAGACTTCATCTTTTAGTGGAGGAGAAAACTAGACATAGAAATGATGAACAAATAACCTGAATTTTAATACTTTAGAAACTGCTTGAACAGTTAATGTAGAGGAAGGCAATTAAGAACATCAAAACAGACCAGTTTGTAAGCATTTGAAGAAAATAATCTGCTAAATAATAGGTAGAATGAGGTTAATTGAAAACCGTTTATGTCTGATCAATGGTTTTCTTCTGAATAAGATAACAAGCTCAGCAGGAAAATGAAAAAAACAGAGGAGACTACTTTACAATACTGAAGCATCTCACACAATATTTTTGTTTTTTCACAGTGACTAGAGTGGGTGGCCAGGGAAGAAGAAGTCAGACCAGTAATACTTCCTCAGGGTATGCTCCCTCCGGCCACATAGGTGTTTCTCTGGGAGCTGGCACGGGAGGTGATGCCTACATTTAACAGCCTCAGTGGCATCCTTCTCCCCAAATTTGTCCTGTTGCTTTTGGGTCCATGCGAACATTAAAAGCTACAGTGTCCTCTGGCAAGAAATCCTGTGGGATAGAAGTGCCTCAGCTACTGCTGGAACAGTTAGTTCAGGTGCAGGGAACAACATGGCTGTACCAGCATTTGTGCTCAGTCGGTCAGCCGTGTGGAGAAGCGATCAAAGAGAAGCTGGTGAGAGAGCCAGCAGCGGTAGGTAGTCTTGTAGCTCTTTCAGAGCTAGCTTCTGTGTCTTCGCTGGCTGCTCTACTGTGCCTTGCAGGTGCACCTCCATTTCTTCCAGTACTACCGAAGGGGGACCAGAAACGCCTCTGGACTCTCCACATCCTTTCTTCTTTCATAATCAGCTGTGTTTATTACTCTACATAATAATATCATTTAACAGAAGTTAGGAAGTGTGTGTCTCTCAGGCCATCAGCTCGGAGTACTGATTCGGAAGCCATTGCTGAAATGCTGTACATCTCCTCTTTCTTCTCCAGCTGTTGGACGGCTATTCAGATTGCCTGTTCTCTCTGGGAGACTGAATGACACCTCAGTGTTTCATTTGTACGTAAAGATCAAAAGAAGAGACCCAAAGCAGCGTTCAGGGTTAAATCCAGGATTCTGGAGTTGTGAGGCCGGTGCCTTTTCAGGGTCGCTTATCCTCTTTGCCCTACCAACCTCTTCTTGGCTCCCAGTCTTCCTGAAACAGATGTGATTTCTTTGGTTTTAATAACTCTTAATAGATTTCTCTTCTGTGAACTTGCCTCCCTTTGAACCCATATACACTTCTGTCAGCCACAGCTGCTTCTGGGCAGGACATCTACACTTTAACTTCACTCAACTACCATTCCTTTTTTGTTTTAAGCCTTCCTTGTCTGGTTGCATCTGGTGTCACCCAGTTTTCACCTGAAATGAAAAGTTGATTTCTATGCACCTTCTCTGTGACCATGACGACTTCATAAATGTTTATTATATTCTTCCACTCCCGTTATCTGTCACTTTTTCAACCTGCTGGGTTCTGGCTTGCTAAATTGTTCCTAGTGTGGAAGTGTGTACCCCTCCTCCAAATCTTGTCCAGTTCTGCTGTGTCATTTTTGAGATGAGGGGATCAGAATTGCACACCGTGATAAGGATGGTGCATACAGTGGTATACTCTCTTTATGTTGCTTGCCTTATATGCCTTACAGTCCATTTTGTTCATGTGGCTGCTGTTGAGTATTGAGCTATCTCTTCATGGATGTCTGTTGTAATTCCAAGGTCTCAGTGGTCAGTTCTGAGCCCAACATATTGTACGTAAAATCAGAAATATATGGGCTTTTTTTCTCATGTACATCACTTCACATTCATGTGCGTTAATTTTAAAGTCCTGCAGTAGTTCCCTGTTAGCACTTAGCTTATTACTCTGAATAACTTTATATCTTCAGCAAACTTTAATTTCATTGTTCATCATCCATCTTTCATTTCATTGTTCGTCTCCAATAGGTTACGAATAAATAACTCCACTGTTGACCACCCTCCATTGTGAGAATTGACCGTTTATTTCCTATATTTTGATAATTATCTGTCCGTCTTGCCATGGTTGCTTATTCACATTAAAGTGCATTTGTTAGAGATCTTGTCAAAAGCCTTTTGAAAAGTGGAATAAATACTATCAATCAATCTGTCCCTTATCTAACATGCTTATTGCTTATGCATTTCATCTTCAAAGTGCAAAGGTAGTATTGTGAATGACTCCCCCTAGCATACCTTATTTATTCCTATGTCCGCTACTTCTGTAATTTATTATGGTTTGCTATAGGTTATAGCATTTTTCAACATGTTATTTTATTTACATTCTTCTAGTCCTGAGATACCAAGGTGGTTTAAAGTGAGAGGCTGTGCACCGTGGTCATGGCACAGTCAGGTAACAGTGTACAGTTCAGACGCTACTATTAAGGATTGAAGTGATGGCCTCCTAACATCTGCAAAGTGCTACTGGCCAAGTATAGAGTATGTTGAATCAAAAGGAATGGTTGAATTATACCTGATACCTTCTCATTTAAATTCATACAACCTTGTGCTTTTCAGTGGAAAAGGCAACCATTTGAAAGTCTTAGGATTGGCCAGTTTATTGTGCTCCCTCAGGTAAGGAGGAAAACGGAAAGACTCTACTGAAAATAGAAGTCTGCTTTTCTTCATCTCTAGATATGCTGCAGTCTCTGGGCATGAGTGAGGAGCTGTGTGGTGCTTGGCTACTGGCCGGGGCCACCACACCACGCCACACAACACCACACCACACCACGCTATGCCATGCCACGCCACGCCACACCACACCACGCTTGTGTGCAATAGGTCTTTAACCCCTTTAGAGCTCCATTGGTGTTCAAAGGATCTGATTAAATTCTGGGAAAGAATCGAGTTGGAAATGTTACAATTCCACATGGAGAAAAATGTCTTCACATCGACATCTTTAAACTGTTCCCATTATGACCTTCAGAGTCTGCGCCACAGCAGCTTCTTCCCAAGGGCAGTAAGTGACACAATATTTCAGCTCCTGCCAGCTGAATGAACGCTGTGGTCAAACTGACTTTCACCTCCTGCAGGTAGTGCATTCAAAGCAGTATAGGGATAAGCAGCTGCGCATTAATGAGCGCAGTGATTTTTCTGCAGCCAGATACTACATGTCAGAGAAATGAAATATCAAATCAGAAATTTGCTGCAGATGGTATTTTTTTATACCATAATTTAAATTATTTACAGAATACACTATATGTAATTCTGTCCGCGGTATTTAAATAGAAATTGCACTTCAAATGAAAACACATAGCAAAGGGGGGGGGGGGGCAGAGTTAGAAATATTTTTTGTTTCTTTCAGATGGGGCTATGGTTCATTATACCATGAACCCTTATCAAGAATATTTTATGCCATAAAATTTTGTTTATTTTGTTTCAGGGAAACAATTTTTTTTTTTCTTTTAAGATGTTTATGGTGGTTTATTTTCTTTTTCTACCACATATCTCTTCAAAACACATCAAAATAGCCAAAAATGATGTTAGAAGTCAATTGCTTCACAGATCACACAGAGCAGTGATTAAAAACAGTGCATTTAGCCTAAGGATTGGACATGCAGAAGCACAGCAGTAAAAGCTACCTGTTGAGTGCTTGACTTGGTAGGCTAATTGCTCTGATGTTTTGAAAATGAAAGGTATAGCTGAATAATCAAAGCTAAATCACATTGTCATAGCATTTGATAGAAAGGTTAATAACCAAAACTGTATCCACATTAGACTGTCAGATGTTTGTCTAATTGCAAAGTATGCTTTTAAAGTGAAATGAATACCTAAGAGATAAAGATCTGGGGCCAAATTCCTTGTTGATATAAAATGGTCTTGCTTCTTTAATTACAGTTGAGCTATTCTAATTAATAAGAGAGAATTTGACCCAAAACCTGTGTTATTTTTAGTCTGCATGCAGGATTGATAAATTATTACTCCTCTGAAGACCAACTTATAGATAAAGAAGGCTATAACTGGTACTAAGAGCATTTAGCAAGAAGAAATCTTGCTAACACTGCATTGAACTGTCATTCAAATCAGGCAAAATTGCAAGGAGGATCTGTGGCAGTGACTGAAAAATCTATCTTAATTTATTATTACTTCCAAACAATAAGCTGATTTTGTAGTCACTAAAAGCCTAACACTTAGAAACTCTTAATAATGAAGATGAACCATCTTGTGTTTTCTTATTTTTTGTCTCACTGCCTTGTTTAAATTTGTATGTTATCTGAGGAATAGCTACTCTTATCAGCTGGTTTAGTTTTCAGCAGTAAGGGATGATTAAAAAAAGTCTTAGTGTACAAATAATGGTATAAAACTTGTCTAAAAGTTACAGTAGTAACCGTAACTACTACAGCTAATCTATTTACTGTATGTCCAAAGGCTGCACTGAATACTTACAGACAAGCCAGTGTGACTCACGGTCTACTCCATTATAAAAAGCCCTTAAAATTGTATAGTTGTCAAGGGACTGCTGATGACTGTGAGCACACTTGCTGGATATGTGCATGGTGCTGGCTGCTTCTTTTTGCTGTCTGTGTTACTATATTAGACCCTTGCAGCAAAGAGCCTGAATGCTTATAGAAACAGCTGGAAGTACACAGAAAAAGTAATAGCTCGTACGTGCTCATCTGCTACATTGCAGACCAGCTGAGAGAATCATCACCACTCACTGCAGCCCGTGATGGGACTGGGCGTGCCAGCTTGCCACCGAGACAAGGCTCTGTCCCTGAAGGAGAATGCTTAGCCAATCAGACAGAAATAAAAATAAGCAGCATATAAGAGAACACGTGGAGAAGGACAGTATCAGGGATTATTTTTTTTTTTTTTTTATGTATGTGTTTTAAAGATGAGTATTTAGTGCATCAGTTGCAACTCGGTTATTCAGTATTTTCCTGAGGGCTTTTCCCTTGCTAGGTATCCTTAGGGAAACATAAACATGGCTCCTACAGCATTAATGGAGTTTTTTGAATTCTTGATTTATATAAACTTTGCCCCCTTTCTGTGAAAAATCTCTTTTTGGTGGCTATTCTAACAAGTAGAAGAATGAAAAAGATTGAGGCTGTTACGATTAGTCCCTCTTACACAAATTTTTTGGAATAAAGGTATACTTTGGACGTATTTGAAGTTTCGTACCAAAGATAACTTTTGCATTCCACCTGATTTAGGATGTTGTCCTTCCTGTGTCTGTCCTTTCTTACATCACATCAGTCTGTAGCAAGAATGTTACATATACTAGATATTAAACATGCTTTCGCTTTTTATCATGGAGCCCTGAGCAAGACCCATCTCAATTTCATCTTTGCTGGATACAGATTATTTGTTCTCAACGATTATCCTACATGACTGCAGTGAGACCTGCGGTCTGCAGACCTGTAGCTGGTACAGGAAAGGTCATACTACTTGATGTGACCTGAGCATGCTCAAGGAGGGCAGTTGCTCCTGTAGATACTTTAATTCTGTCTTTGAGATTTGTAAAACTGCTGCTCGGAGCGATGTCAACAGCTTGCTAAATATTCCCGTATCCAGAGGGCATGTCTCTCAGCACACTGGCTTTCTGGATGATCTTTCCATAGAATTCAATGTCCTTCCCCTGCATAAGGCAGGTGAACTTAGTTATCCTAGAGTCATAAGGAAATTGCTTGAAACCTCCCACAGTTTGTACGAGTGTATGGAAAATGACCCTAAAAGAGAAAGAAATTACTTGGCACCACCCGTCTTCCCCTAGTTGAAATCCCACTGATTATATTGAATAACTAAGGTAAGTGCCAGGGTTGACAGGAATCGGGTATGTATGTGTTGCACAGTGCATTCCTTTGTACCACACACCTCGTATCCATAGAGCATTGGATTGACACCCCTTATGTACATTTGGAGGATCATGCCTGCTGTTAGTTACCAGGTGATGAGAGGGTGGCTGTGACACGTCCTCCCATAAAACTGAAGCTGGATTACTGTAGTTCTCTTTCCATTCTTAGATCATCAGCAAAATGGGTCTGCCGTTTGTTCAGAAAGCAGCAGTTTGGTGAGCCATGGGTCTGAGCTCTCGTTCTGACTGTCTGTTCTTGGTGTTCCTCTCCTGAGAAGCAGCTGTTTACGTTAGAGATCTGAGTGGGACCTTCTGATTAAACTGAGAGTTGTTCTTCAGCACTCTGTATTCTTGGTATTCCTGTGTGACTGGATTCCATTTGATATTAATTTTACTGGTTTATGGAGGTCTAAAGGATGCCTTGTCCTGTTAGACTCAAAATGTCAGCCTACACCTCACATATACCCTGTGAGTAGAGTTGCCACAAAGTATCAAAATTTACCAGGCAATCAGGCATTTGCTGGGCTGCCTTCAGGATGGAAAAGTGTTTTTTTTCCTGAAAACCTATGCATTGTATCTTCACATCTGTTTAAAAGTCCAGAAAACGTGGTTTCATCTGTTTAGAGACTGACACTGGAGAAATACATGCTTACTTAGTGGGACATTCTACCACCAGTAGATACTACTAATGCTTCAGTTTAAGGTTTGCACAGTGACCTCTAAATTCACAAATGACAAATTGTGTCTTACTCCCTGTCACACTGACAGCTACAGCGTTTTCGAGTTAACAACAAGAAATAAGAAAATTAAGATGGCAGCATGTTTTCTTTGACGGCTCAAGTAATCTGGAACTCGCTTCTCTTTCACAGAACTACATAGCCTGAACATGGTGATATTAGAGACCTTCTGTGAAAGATCTTGGTTAACAATGATTCCTTCAATAGAGGTGAAGTGGGAATAGTTAAATAATGGGATGTATTTCTTTTTAAATAATCGAATTATTATTTCTGCCAAAATGTTGATGCAAAGTTTGGATTTGTCTTGGGTTTTAAGCTATGTCCCATGTAAACAAATACGCTAAATCTGGGGAGGGCTATAGTAGCTATGAGTCAGTGCAGAAACGAGACAGAGACTTCTAAAAGAAAAGGCAAAGCAGTCATGGGAATTCAGTATATCCACCTCTTGATTACAGAAGCAACTGGAGCGTAATGGGGAAGCATGATAAACAGAAGAACTGAACTCGAGAGCTCCTCCACATAGGACAAAGAAATGCATTTTCTGTGCAAGATGTGCCCCTAGTGTGTCTGTATCACTTTGTATAAAGGCCTCATATTCTTTGTTTGGCTGGAAATGAATGAGGCAGGCAGCTTGCAGCTCAGGGACTGTTAAGATTGTCTGCATTGCTGTCTTGGTGAGGAGTTGTTTCTGGTGAACCTGGAGAGGAGCTGAGAGGCTGCCAGTCTATGCAGGCTCTGGAGAGTCAAGGTGACATGCATTTGGCCATGCTAGAGAGAAGGAGAAATCACCTTGGTGAAAAGATCAGGGAGAATATATCTCTGTTTCTAACAATGTCTAAACCTATGTATTTCGAAAGCTTGCACTCAGTATATGTAACTGCAGAAAATGAAGAAGCCTGGACACATAGTGATAATACAGACTGTTACGTCTAGTTCTGTTCAAAAGGATTCAGTGATGTTTCAGCTTTTTTTTTTTTTATTTTTATAGTGGTGCAAGGAAAGGTGGTGTGCTGAGAACACTTCCTCAGCATCCTCCTATTGTAATTTCTGCAGTTATTCTTTTAGGGCTGGATACAACTCTCTCTCTCTTTTTTTAATCTCTGTCTTCCTGGAGGGTGGGAGAGTAGAATTTCGGATAAAAGAAGTCCACTAATCCCCCTTGTCCTCACTGCCCACCCCCAACGCACTTTTCAGATCCATGATTCTGCTTTTCCTACGTGTGCTGCCTTTCAGGAATTTCAGCTGGAGCTGTTGCCTTTAATAAGGGGACAGTCTACTCAAAATACACTTTAGGCACAGTCCCCAGCCCTGCAAATACAGGGCACGGGCACTGTTTTGGGAAAACCATGCCCTATAATTTTACCTTCTGATTCCTGTCACCCAAAAGGAAGTCAGAAGGTTTCCATCACTTCACAGGAAAAGCCAATGGAAGACTTTTTCCACTTGATGCTCTCCAGACCCCAGTTCCTGGGTGACAGAAGAGGGTTTCCCCATGAACTGGGGGAGGACTCCTCATCTGCTGCTCTTATAGCAGCAGAGAGAGAGGGGAAGAGGTATGGAGTTCAGGGACCAGAAGAAGAACAAGACAACACAAAACTTGCAAGCCATTATGAAGGGGACACTTCTGATGTGTAATGTGGGGTGAACTGGCGAGTCTCAAGGAGAAAGGAAAGTATGAATTTGTGTGCTAGGGAGATAAAGGAATTCATTCGAGTGCTCCTGGGCTGTGCGGTTTTTGTCGGGCTGTCTGCAGAGGTGAAGGGAACAGTATTGAATTAATTGGGGCAGCTTGTGTGTGGGAGAGCAGAACTAATTAGGACTGTGTGGGGATGCAAGTATAGATGGAAAGTCATGTGTGTTTAGGGAGCAGAATCAATTAGGAACCTGCATTGGAGGGGCTGGGGGATTGTCCAGTTATAAGATTATTTGATTAGGAAGACTCTTTGGTGCTTTGGGGGAACAGAAATGCTTTTTTTCAGACGATAGGGAGGCAGAACAGGATGAAGTAAGTAGAGCGAAGAAAGAATTGAAAGGAAACCTGTCCTTAAGTCCTCTCACCTTCCTCCATCTAAAATTCATTCCCTCTCCCAGGATTCTCATCCTTTTTCCATCTTTAATGCAAAGGCAATTGAAAATGGCATAAGAGGAAGAAAGTGTCTTGCCTTCTTTCCAAATCAAAGGGCCAATGGCCTTCCTTCCGTTTCCATACATTGGCATTAAGTACGTAGGGCTGGTCTGCTCTTTTCTGTTCCTCCTTTGTGGAAACTTTAGTAGTGGGGAGAGAGGAGCTACAGATGGGTCACCTCAGCAGAGGGTTGTCCTTCCCTGCTGAAGGAGATTATGTGAAAAGTTTTACCCCATTCTTGAGATTGCCGATTCACCCATTTCCAAAAAAAAGCTGCTGTGCAAATTTGAATGCAATTTTTCTGAGGGAAGCTTGATGTTAGCAAGTATAGATTCTACTTACATGTGCTCATTCATACATATTTGTTTCTTTATATATCAATATTTTGAACTTTATGACACATTATGTTATGCAGTAAATTTTGTTTTAATTGTGTTTTTGTAAATGTGTTCAGAAGGCCCTCTGGCCCTGTCTGAGGAGCACAATTATTATAATAAGCTGAGGTTTTAAATTTTGCAATGTAAAATAGCTTATGAGTAACTACGTAAAGAGAAGATTGAGGCATTAATGTTCTCTGAAAATGAGAGAGAAAAGGAAACACTCAAGTAAAACGAGAAGCAAGCAATACCAGGTGTTTTATGTTATGCTTTGATAATATTTTTCTCTCAGGTTAAGAGCCCTGCCTACTGGGCTCTTCAAATCCTAGGAGATTTCTTTGGCAAAACCTCTAGACTTTTCAAAGCCTGATTTATATGTACACATGCACATTTTTAAAATGCTTTCTCACAAATACAAAACCTACTTTTAAAAAAGAAAGAAAGAAAGAAAAATGATCAGCCCTTCTCCAAATTTTAGTAGGCAGTGAGTCTCCCAGCTCAGGTGGGCGCATGCTGCTTGGCCTCTCAGCCCTTTCTTGTGGAGGACCTGATGACTTCCATTTGTTCCCCTCTGTGTTACATTTCCTGAGCTCATTCACAGCTGTCTTCATTATTCACAGCTCTGAACTGATGAAAGGAGAAAAAAAAACAAGTGTTTTTATCCATATTTTAATTGTGTAGAGGAGGGGAGGTGGGCAGGGGAGCTGTGGAGGTGGTGACCCTTGCTGTTGCCTTGCAGGAATGTCAGCTCTGCTGGAGAGGAGGCCCGCAGAAGAATGAGGGAGTGTGATGGCCTGACGGACGCATTGCTGTACGTGATCCAGTCTGCTCTGGGGAGCAGTGAAATTGATAGTAAGGTTTGTCATCTTTGTCTTTTGAGGAGCAAGAAATCCAGGTATTCAGGGTATAGCAGGACTATAAAGTGACAGGTTTTTTAAAAAAATGCATTGTGAAGGATGCCTTAGCAAAGCATAATTTAGCCCGTTTTTTTCTTTCCCTTCTGTTGAGCTGTGTATTTTTGTGTGCTAAGTGTTGGATTGGTGTCTACCTGTGTAGTATGCACAGATAAGCATGTTGTTCACTGACTTGAATTATTAAGGGAGAAAACATGATACTGATTTAAGAAGAGCAAATATGTCCTGTTCCGTGTAAACTTCCTTACACTGCTCTGCCAGGTTTACCTTAAAATTGATTTTCAGTACCTGGTATGAGACAGAGCTAATAACAGTGAGGTAGGCTTACAAGGCAAACACACACAAAAAAAATTGCACAATTAAAATGCAGTTTTGCAGTAATAACAAGTATCCTGAAGAGGATCAATGAATGCTTTCAATAACAACTGTTTTAAGATGTGTTTTTATGTCAGCTTTACTTTTCTGAAGTACTAGGATATGAACATCCTTCTCCAAAGGTGAAGGGCACTGCCTAATTAAAAAGACTTCAAGCATTTACAAACTGAAGATTTGTAATATGTTAAAGTATTCCAGAGAAGAAGAAAAAGGCTAGTTTCAAATACCTTTTGTTTTCAGTATATGGTGCTAAATTAATTACAGTTGCTGCTCTAGGGCAACCTTGGTCCATTTGCAAACTCCTAATAATCACAGGAGAGCAGCCTTTTACATAGTGAAATTTTAAAGCCCACTGGGTTTGTATTTCCAAATGATCTTTCACAGATAGTTGTCCATGGACCTCTGTGGGTTTATAGGTTGGAGAGGGATAAATCATAGAATGGTTTGGGTTGGAAGGGACCTTAAAGATCATCTGGTTCCAACCCCCTGCCATGGTCAGGGACACCTTCCACTAGACCAGGTTGCTCAAAGCCCCATCCAATCTGACCTTGAATGCTTCCAGGGAGGGGGTATCCACAGCTTCTCTGGGCAACCTGTTCCAGTGCCTCACCACCCTCATGGTGAAAAATTTCTTCTTTATATCTGATCTAAATCTACCCTCTTTCAGTTTAAAGCCATTTCCCCTTGTCCTATCGCTACACGCCCTTGTAAAAAGTCCCTCTCCAGCTTTCTTGTAGGCCCCCTTGAAGTACTGGAAGGCTGCTATAAGGTCTTCCTGGAGCCTTCTCTTCTGCAGGTTGAACAACCCCAAACCAACTCCCTCAGCCTGTCCTCATAGGAGAGGTGCTCCAGCCCTCTGATCATCTTCGTGGCCTGCCTCTGGAGTTGCTCCAACAGGTCCATGTCCTTCTTATGTTGGGGGCCCCAGAGCTGGACACAGTACTCCAGGTGGGGTCTCAGGAGAGCAGAGTAGAGGGGCAGACTCACCTCCCTCGACCTGCTGGCCACGCTTCTTTTGATGCAGCCCAGGATACAGTTGGCTTTCTGGGCTGCGAGTGCACATTGCCAGGTCATGTTGAGCTTCTCAGTGACATAACCTCCAGGATAACCTCCAGAACTTTCTGGTACTTAGCCTGAACCAAATAGGTGAAATTTGCCCACGCATTCAGGGGAGGGAGGGAGGAAGGAACAATGAGAGATTTGTAGCATGTGGTTTGGGAATAGCAGCGTGGTTTTGTGGTTTAAAGGCAAAAAAAAACACCCTAAAAAAAAACCCACAACCCATTAGTCTCTGATCAGTTTTTCATTAATAAAAGTATATCAGAGTGATGATCAGAGGCGGCCCACCCACAAGGTAGGCACCACACTTGCAGCGGGGTTCAGAGCAAACTCGGCTGCCATCTACAGCCAGCCACCTCCCATCCCTCCCTGCCACCTCCTGCAGTGCAGCCCCCAAACGCGGGGGTGTTTTTAGCTTTGGAAGAGCTGAACCAGGGACTGTTTCAAAGCACCCTGATTTGGCTTGCCTAACAGAAAGGAGAAGTTAGAGGGGCTTCATTGGAGGAGGGTGGGAGGTGGATGGAGGAAGAAGAAGGGAGGAAGTCAGTTTATGCCCCATCTCACAGCTCAGCTGCTGCTTTTTCAGCAGTTTCTCTGTAGGTAACCCAACTGATTTAAAGATTGTTTTACTGTTAAAAAGGCTAAATAAGGAGCACAGCAAGCTCCCTGTTTTGCCTCTTATTGTTAATATACACTGTTCTGTTTATACTCTCATTTGTAGCTGCTATGACTTGGAAAAACCGCAGGCTGAGTTATAAATGGAGGAAAAAAAATGAAGAAATAAGAGAAAAATCATTCTCCCTGCCTTAGTATTTTTAACCTCCTGTCTAACAGGTTTTTAACTGTATGACATAAAGCAGTTGTGCAGCTAAATACAAAACACCATAGTGTAACCCCTTACCTTGCATCTTTATCCCAAAGTAGAATGTAATTTTAAATAAATTAATTATTTAAATAACTGGCTTTAAATCAGTTTTTAATCTAGTTTCAAAAATGGTGTTATTATAACAAAAAATTGAACTTTATTTTAAAGTTATAAATGTTGTTTTCCAAATGCCACAACAGTTGCCCTATTAGATAATTTTTTAATACCATTAGTGACTAAAAACTGAAATACTGAAAAACAAATCCCTGCTCTTGCAGGCTCTGAAAGAAGATGGGGGACTTGCAGAGTTGCTGTTAGAGTCGTTCCTCATGTTGGTGAAGTCAAGAGTGCATAAATCTTAGCAGCATTACAAGCATCTTAGCAGCAGTGTTTCTTATAAATGTCTAATAAGAAAAAACTATGATACTTCAAGTTAAAATGTTAAATATGGGTGACTTGGACATGGTTACCTGACAAAGTTACTGTTCATAATTTTTATGTGATCTATTAAGACTACTGAACTCCTATTTAGTCCCCTTACAATGAAACTGAAAAATATCTGTAGGAATGAGGAATACAAGGACCTTGAAAGTTCAAAGCTACAAGTCAAGAAGGAGTGAGGTCTATCCAACTGCATGACTAAAACCAGCTTTCTTGGCTTGCATGAGATCACCTTAGTGAGGAAGGCGTAGGTTACATTCAAGGCTTGGAAGTTGGCTTATCACTTTTTAGTTTGAGGTAACATTGTCCTCACAGTGGACTTAGCTAATTTGTTTTTGACGTATGAGAATTTTAAGTGTGAAAGCTATTACTCATAAAAAGGGGAATTAAAATTCAGAACTCTAATCAAGAAATGCAAAGCTTCAACTTCAGCATGTTATGGATATGCAGAAGTAAATATTAGCAAGAGTGAATAAAATTCAGATATGGAAATGTTAAAGAAAAGTAAAAGAGGTAGCAAGCTTTTTATGGTCACCATGAGCTCTGCAAAGCTTTGAGGTATGAAAGGTGCACTAAGAAGCTTCACATTTTCTACATATATATTTCTACATCTGTTTATGTATTTGGCTGGAGATTTCAAGTTAGTACAAGTGTAATGTGAAATTTCATTTACATTTAAAAAAAAAATAAGAATTGCTGTCTAGATGAGTCTGATTTCAGTGTTCAATATGATCTCTGGAACTCAATGTCATCTCAAAAACCACGTGCCAAATGCACACCTGGCATAAGCTCATACAGTATATGAAAGTAAATGAAGCCCCATCTGTTTGGTGAATATGGCAGAGTACGATCGAGCCGAAAGCCTCACAGTCGTTCCTTTCTGGGTTAATGGAGCAACAGAGGTGGAATGTAGTGACTATCACTTTTTATCTCCATGAAGCATTAGGAACAGTTGAAATAGATATAGATAGATACAGATTGGCTTTTTTAACCATGCTTTCCCTGCCTCTGGAAAATTAAGCACATACCCTTCCTGTTAAGGGTAGTCACACCAAATTGAACCAACTAAATGAGTAGGTTTCAAGCAAGTCTAAACCAAGCGTCTTTTAGACTTGCAGAAATTATCTTGAATTATCAGTGCCGTCTTTTTCCTCTGCTGGGATTTCTGGATTCCCTCCACCATCTTTTACAGAAGGCACAACCTACTAGGGGGGTAAATGGATGAAAGGGAAAGGCTGCCTACAAGTTATTTGCAGCCCGGCTAGAAGCAGTAAAAGCAGCAAGACTCCTGAGATTTCTAGTGTTACTTCTAGGACTCGAGAAACATCATCTGTTCATACTACAAGTATTTGTGAAATGGAACTCGGCTCCCATTTTTTCTGGTAGCTTACATAGAATTGATGCCAGAAATAACCTTTATTTCTGTTTTTAAAAAAGAAAAAAAAACCACCACACACAAAGCAAAACCCACAACCTATTGCCATTTTCTGTTTGTAGCGTTTTTTTGTTCACTGAGATGGGAGTTTGCTGACATTCTGTGCGTGTTCAGGTTCTCTTGATCACTTTTTATCTTGGCTTCTGTTTCACATGGGGCTCCAGCATGAAGTTCAGAATGACAATAAAAAAAAAAAAAAAAACTCATGCAAATAATATTGTCCAGACTACTGATTTCTTTCCATAAAAATTTCTAAATCTCTTAAGCTGTGGTTACCTGGGGAGCACTCAGAAATGAGCAGATAAGAAGCGTGCTGGGAAAATGTGTGTGCAAAGATCGATATTTCTTCTGCTTTGTATACAGAGTGAGCAAGGGAAGGATTTTAACTTTTTTCTGGTTTTGTTTTCTGGTTGTTTTGGTTGTTGTTTTTTTTTTTGTCACACTTTTCAGACCGTTGAAAACTGTGTGTGCATTTTGAGGAACCTCTCATACAGGCTAGCTGCAGAAACATCTCAGGGACAGCAGATGGGAACAGATGAACTTGATGGATTGCTCTGTGGTGATGCCAATGGAAAAGACACAGAGAGTTCAGGGTGCTGGGGGAAGAAGAAGAAGAAAAAGAAATCACAAGATCAGGTAATGAAAGCTACTTGCAGCTGCGTTGTGAGTGGTTGAAGTGCCCATCGTTTAAAATACAAATGATTAATGCATTGTATTAGAAATAAAGTCCGTGATTCATAATATACAAAACTGTTGCCTTTGTTAATGAGCTGAGAGCTTAAAGCAGAGTATGGCTCAGGTAATGAAAGGAAATAAGTTGGCTTGAGAAAGTTGTGCATTACGTGGTGACACCTGGAAACTGTAGTCATGTGTACACTGTGAACACCATAAATACTGTAAACTGCTCAGTCTATTAAAGGTAGTCATTTCTAATGAAAAGTTTAAATCTTAACATTCAGATGTAACCTGAGTCTACTTCACACTGTACTTCCACACAGCCACCTGTGTGTAGAGAGGCCTTGATGCAAGCAAACATCAGGCTTACATTTGTGTACCTATCTGCTTCAAAGTTAGTCTTGTACTCTGCCTCTACATGTTGAGAGAAAACTGTACAGGACTGAATCAAGCAATATGACTGAATGTTAAAAAAGCATGCATACTTTGATATATTTAATGTCATTACCAAACAGAGATTGCAAAGTACAGTCTTGGTAGCTTCCTCAAGTTATTTGAGGTGCTGCAGGTTTTTATTTTAGGTGGGTTGACTTTCAAAGTGTATTTTTCTCCTTTTCTTCCGCATTAACAACCTAGAATTTGGGAAATGCTGACAATGATTTCAAATGACCTGTTGTCATGGTTTAACCCCAGCCAGCAACTAAGCACCACCCAGCCGCTCGCTCACTCCCCCCCAGTGGGATAGGGGAGAGAAAGGGAAGACTAAAAGTGAGAAAACTCATGGGTTGAGATAAGAACAGTTTAATAGGTAAAACAAAAGCTGCGCGCGCAAGCAAAGCAAGGATTTCATTCACTGCTTCCCATGGGCAGGCAGGTGTTCAGCCATCTCTAGGAAAGCAGGGCTCCATCACGTGTAACAGTTACTTGGGAAGACAAACGCCATCACTCCAAATGTCCCCCCTTTCCTTCTTCTTCCCCCAGTTTATATGCTGAGCATGAGGCCATAGGGTACGGCATAGCCCTTTGGCCAGTCTGGGTCAGGCCCCCTGGCTGTGCCCCCTCCCAGCTTCTTGTGCGCCTGGCAGAGCGTGGGAAGCTGAAAAGTCCTTGACTTAGTGTATGCACTACTTAACACACTGATGTTTTAGTTGTTGTTATCATCAAGGTTATTCTCATCCTAAACCCAAAACACAGCACTATACCAGCTACTAGGAAGAAAATTAACTCTATCCCAGCTGAAACCAAGACACCTGTGCTGACAGCAGGCAGTTCTCAGTCTCTTCCTAGACTTAGTCATTTCCATTGGCGTTTATTTCTGTTTCAGATTGCTCAAAGAAAATAATTCATTTGAGTAAGCACTTAGGCGCACAGGGTATTTGCATAAATGATGTAAATGAGTGTTGAAAATATTCCTGAGTTCATAAAGGAAAATTGTGTTAACGTGGAAAAGTTATAGGAACATTAACAAGCTAAGATTTGGGTACTCAAAAATGCAGCACTCATGACTAGTAAGACTTTAATTTCACCTACTCTTCTAGTTAAGCACCGCAGTCATCAGATAACTTGAATTTATTATGGCCTTTTGTTGGGATTTCTGTATTAGGCTACAGCGAGATAAAAAGTGCCAAAGCAAGCTGATTTTACCCCATAAAGCAGCCATCATCCCTGTTTCTGAATTAACAGTTCCCACACACTACGCTTGCAGTTATTCAAAGTGCAGCAACAAAAATAGCGTGTCTGGGTATGAATGGGTCATACTGCAACTCGCCTTGCTCTTTTGGTGCTCTGTTTACCAAAACACACGTGCACACACGCGCACACACGCTATGTATAAAGTCTATTCTAGCTCTTCCTTTTATATTCCTTCTGTGATTTCTGGATCTCAGGTTTGTACTTTTAACTCTGCACCACTGACTGTTTCATTGTGCCTGTCAGACTTCTCTGTACTTTAAAGGGTCCCTATAAAAGATCCTCCTCCTCCTCCTCCTCCAGGCCAATGAACTATTCTCTTTTGGCTGATTTCCTTTACAATATACGTGCTTCTGCTTGCTCTTAGATATCTTTTGTCTGTTTCTATGAGCGTTCATTATCAGTGTGCAGCATGGTAAAGGTCTCTTCAGATCTGCTTGTGTTTGTGTAATGGAAGGGTTTAATATAATCTTTAAAATCCAAAGAAAAATAAAACTATGCACATATTTTCAGGTTTATGTTCAATAGGCTTTTCTGCATCAGGGAAATAAATTTACTCTTTCCAGAAGTAATTTTGTGGTGCACAAGACCACTTTGCTTTACAAACATTAGAAATATTTTTCTAATTATTTTTCTTCTTTCATTTGATTTCCTTTAAATCTGGACAGCCTACCCCATCTTGCCATACACCGGTTCTCACCTGTGGCTAATATTCAGTTCAGGAGTTCAAGGGAGCCTTGTGAGCCTTCTGCAGAGTGCGTTATTCCTGCCCCGTGATCCTTGACTGTTGCTGACCATACCAAACATTTTGAAATATGTTATCAAGTGAACTAGAATGCTACTAAAAACAAATGTGACTGAGGTCTATCAGCAAGATCACCATGCCAGAAACAGCTCTCCCAAGTTACTCTCATAAGTAGAGAAGAAAAACAGAAGAATGTTTTTCATGTAACTGTTCCTTTATATTAAAAGCATAGAGCTTGACCCCCAACTCATACTGAGGTAAAGGTAAAGGTAATTTTTTTTCCATTTATTTTGCCAAAATGAGCACACAGCTATATTCAGTTGGCTTTCTTTCTGGAAACTACCCAGTCCAATTATGTAAAAAAAAAAAAAAAAAAGTTCTTTCTGCTTCTTTGGCTCTGTCATTGTCTTGCGGTTTTTCAGGACCCTGGTACATTCATTACTACTGAAAAGTAGGACTAACTGGAAGCCCAGATCATGTCCTTGTGGACTGTGTCACAGTCAGGAATACTCTGTTTACTGTTGCTCTGTGTGTCAAGAAAAATCAGTATTCTTGGGTGTTTTGTTGGGTTTGTCTTTTTCCAGGCAAGAGTCTCAAGCAACAGGATCATCTTGTGTTCCTTAGGTTAGTCAGAATTCACCCCATCTAAACTGAGCTCATCAACATTTTCTCCAGGTTGCAGGAGAAAGTTTTCACATGTCTTTTCACCATACATTGTCACCCTGTGTGCTGGCTGCTGCCCTGTGTATTTCATGTGTACATATTCTTTTATAGTAATCTCATTGTTTTTCTGCAAGACACTTCAATTTTTCCAGGTAATGCCTTTCATAATCTCTTTTCAGTTGCAGTGTTTAAGCTGTTCCTGCTGCTTGTTCTGTCCCTCAGAACAGATCTCCTGCTCCATGGAGATGCATCCTTGGGATGCTCTTTTTAGAGTGCTCATTCCTTTAAGTGCCTCAGCAGGGAAGCTTTTATGCTCTAAAATATCTTATAATATAGTTCTGAAGATCACGTTCGTGATGGACAGTGTTTTACATGTAAATAACCAAGGCGTACCTATGGAATCTTCATAGGATGCAATGATTTACAACATCTGAAACACTGAAAGCACTGCATGCCACCACGGATTTGGAACCTGTGGAAGGAAACCTCGAAGAAATGAAAGACGACCAAGATACAAAAGTAGTCAGTTACCCAGATGCCCTGTGAAGAGATGGCATTGAGCTTCAGGCTACTTTTAATAGATCATTCATGCTAGGCAATACAAACCTAGTTACCTGTTGGAAAAGTTCTTCACAAATGTAAAACCAAATCTTTCTTTAGGCTCCTTATTATTGTCACTTACAGATACACAAAGTGGAGTTCAGCCCAGTATTAAAACTCCAGTCATTTACCTGTTTGATTCCTTTAGCACTTGAGAGTTTTGCCTTTCCTGTCAGGCAAAGCACAGGGCACAGCCGCATCTCTCAGAGTGGTGACACCTCAGTACAGGGGAGTACTTTCCAGTTCTGCAGCCTGATAACATTTTATGTCCCCAGAAAATATGTGTTGAGGGTATAGGTTTCATTCTTTATTTGGCAGTGCATGGGGTTCTCATAGAATAAAATTGACTGTCTCAGTGTTCCTCAGAAGATAAGGTTTACAAAACAGTGCAGGGGAAAAATGTTCAGATTTTAGTGAATGCAGTTGTGAAATTTTCCTTTTACAGTATGCTGGTTCAGTCCTTCACTTGGTTTCTCAAGTGTGTATTTTCTTGAACTCCTTCTGAAGTGATCAATAGAGGCATTTATGGGGTGGGCTTTAATTTCTGAATAAAAGTTTTCAACTTAATCTAAAAGCTGCTAGTAGCAAAACTACTGTAATTGGGTAATAATACGAGATGTTTCCTTTTAGACAGCAGATGTGGATGAAGTCGCAGTTTTCTATACTTAAAAAGAAAAAAAAACCCCATGCACAGCTAAGGAGTTTGTTTCTTAAATGCTAAACAGGAGAAACCTTATGGAACATTAAAGTCACTTGCTCATTGGTTTTCTCTGTAAAGAAATCAGAAGTTAATTTCTTTGTTCTATGATTTAGGAAACAATTATCCCTGTTTCTCTAGGTTATATTTCAGTTGTAGTCACACATAAGTTACTTGAGGAGAAGAACAGAACTGAGTGGTAATAGAAAACGTAGTTTTCTTTGAAAGGCCTTCCAAGAACCCATTGGAATATATTTTTGACATCAGTTGTCTATACCAATGACAACTTCTCTACATCTTGAAATCAAATAAGAGATGTTTCTTTGTTCAGTTCATAGTTTAGTCTGATGTCACCTTTCAAATGACTTTACGTAAGGAGTTCCCTTAGGTTCACAGGAAAGAAGTGTTCTCTTAGTTTCAGAGTAAAGGTGAGTGATGATGAAAGAGCCCGCAATCCTTCCTCTCTTCGGTGGTTTACCAGAGCTCAGACAGGTTCTAAGGTTTATGCTTTGTCATGCAAGTTTAATGCCAGAAGAGACGCAAACCTTCTAAAGACTTGTGATAAAAGCCAGATATAGCATTGGTATTACCTATGGAAAAAACAAAAGCAAAACTTCTATAAAGGCTTCGGGAAAAATAAGTGAGACTCACCTGACTTTATTTCCGTCTCAGACTTCGAGGACTGTAATTCCCTCTCATCGCCATTGTTCGTTACATTCTCTCTGCTGCTTACCTGTGATCAGCTCTTACTGAGTCCTCACCCCACAAAGCCCTCCAGCTGTAGAAGCCTTCATCTCCAACTAGGACATTGTAGACATCGACCTCCCTCTCGTGTATCATGTCACTCTTCAGATGGAAACTGATTTTTGCACTGCTGAAAATTTTGTCGCTGCTGTTGGTATGCTCACTGCTGCCAACAGGTTTATTCTTTGAGCTGTATGAGAAACGAGGGTTATGACAAAAAGCAGTTAGGGGAAATAAGATGTATGGTCCAATTCCAGTAAAAGAGCCAGGGAGTTGTCATTAATCCTTATTTTATTTCTTGTTATGCAGCCCATTATATACACATGTGGCACTATTTCATTTCTTTTCCTTTCTTCATTAAGAAGAAACAGGCTGACTTCTTGGCTTCATGCTCTTCTCAAGTTCCCCATCTGTGATCATTCTTGTCAACCCAGAATCTAGCCCAAAATCTGATTTTTGATTGGAAGTGACACTTTTGAAATGAGTCTGACCTTCTCTTTCACCTTCTGTCAGGAGCCTTAAGGTATAACAGCAACATTTCAAGTTATATATCATTATGAATTGACTGGCACACCTCTTTAGCGTGCTTGCTAAATGGGCTGTAAATTCTTCTATCCAGGTGAAACAGCAGGTTTAAGGCAATAATATTTCAAAAAGAATAAAAAATAAAGCTGTCAGATAATGCCTTTTCATGTGGTGAGACTACTATTTTACCAAGTATATTTCAACATTCTGCCGAGCCATACCAAACTAATCAGCACAGAAACAGAAATGGTGGTGGCTCCTGGGTTTAGCTAATAATCTAAACTGAGATTAGAGATGAAAGGCTGTGTTGCCAGTATGTTCTGCTCAGGAAGGATATTATTTCCACTTGATGCTTCGCTTGCCTTGCACAAGGTGGTTATGCCAAGTGTTGATTAGCAAGAAATCAACTCTCTTGATCAGCTCCTTACAGAGCTTCTTAGCAACCATTTCTAAATTCTTGCTTGCCTATGCAGAAAAATCTCATATACCCTGGGAATCTCTCAGTATCACGCATGACCAAGTTGTTTTCAAAGTCAAAACTACAGGGTTATTAAATATAATTTTTGTTTGTCAATTTGTGGAATATAGTGCAAAGCCCGTTAGCTTCAGTTTCCTGTGGAAAGAAGAGGGGCGAGAAGAAGGAGATGTAGTGAGATGCCAAGGATGGTTGTCCCTGGATTGAAATCCATCCTCTCTTATTTGGGAAGGGTCTGGTTTTAAGCAAAGACAAAATGCACAAATGGAATGAAATTATTTTTCTTAGCTAAGTGTAATCATATAAATAAGTTGAATAAAGGCATTGACAATTATTTTAAGAATGTAATATATAATCTGAAGTATAATTTAGATTTATTCATGTCTCTGATTAATAATAAAGATTCAAAACATTGGAATGTTTTGAAAGCATTCTGAACACCTTTTCCAAAATTGTAAACAGTGTTGCATCAAATTGGGGAGGTTACCGTTATTTACACAATAAACTGTATCCAAAAATTGCCCAGTTCTGTTGGGACTACACGTTGCTGGGCCACAGCAGCTCTGCCCTCTCCCATCCTACTCCTGTCGTCTCTGTGTCGGTAGACACCTTCATTTATATTCACCACCTTTCTTTAGGCTTGGATGTCTAAACTGAAATTTGACTTGATTTAAATAGTGGCATTCCTGTCTCCTTTGTACCAGCTGCATGGATTCCCATCACCCCTGAAAGCAAACTCCATGATTTTGACGAATTTTTGTTGCTTAACTTTAGATTTCTGCTCTTGACAGCGTTGGCCAATGCATCTCTTGGACAAAAGTTTCCGGAAGAGGTTGTTGGACTGACATGCCTAGGGATAGCAGGCATAGACTGCCACAGCCACTGAGATATGCAGGGTGAGAAATCATTGTCCCCTTAGGGGGCCTGTTAGTTTAGAAGTCTTTGGCATTTCAAAAATGCTTTTGGTGAGCACTGTTTAATTGCTGATATAAATTTTGTCACTGCTGCTACAAAGAGCATAGCTACAGCCTTATCAGACTGTCTCAAATGTCTAGGATCATTGGAGAGAGATCAGGATGGTTTTAGTCGTTGCTGGGTTTTGTTTGAGTTTTTTCCTAGGTTTTCTTTTTTTAGTAGTGGTATTTTTCACAGATTGAGGCAAAGGAAAATTCTCATATTTAATAAACGAAAATAAAACACTGTTGTTTTGTTATCACAAGAAAACCTATCATGCGATACTCCTTAAGAACAAACCCCACCAACCTGAGGTTGTTAGTGCAAGCACCAAAATATGGAGAATGCACTTCTCTTACTGAGTTGAAGCCTTCCCTCGTATTCAGTACAATTACACTATAAACATGGATTTGCTTTCATTAAAATGAGAAAGAAGGTGGTAGATAACCTGTTGTGTGGCACGGGGGAGCATCTTGATGAGTGATCTTTTTCTCCTCTCATAGTTCCTTAGTAATGTGAAAACTTTGGAAACTTTATTAGAGTACTCTTACTCTCAAAAGTCTGTTCGTAAAGATCTTTGTATTCGGCTTTTTACTCTTTGTGACTTTCATCCTTTCTTTGCACCAGTTTCAGGAAATGAGAGATTTGTATCTCACCCACGTAACAAACAGTTTGTCAGCTTCAGCCACAATATATGTGGGTAATTTCAGCTGAAGGAGGGAAGCCTGGAAGGAATATTTGTTTATGACTTTTTTTTTTTCTCCTTAGCATAAGCTAGGAAGAGTAATTGCATGCAGTCGTCCTCTTTTTCAGAGGATCCTAATACATCCACAGCCTATCTTGAAAAGACCTTACTGATCATTCCTGATGGTCTGCACCAATACAGTAACTGTTCCAGGAATTCACTGGGTAGAGTTGTTTAGCATGCTGCCTTGGTTCATTAATATTGAGCAATGCAAACTACAAAGCAACTTCTGCCATGCTTTAGCCACCATTCGAGAAAATGGGCTGTAATATTGTTTTGGGGAAGATATTTTTTTCACTCAGGCAATTGATGTTTATATTTATGAAATACAAAATAAGATGGGTGAAGACCAGGAAAATCTCCTTTGCAATAGCTTCTTTTGTGACCTGTATCGCTCCTGCACGCCCTGCAGCAGCTGGGCTGTACAGCTGCAGGCGCTGGTCTCAGCTACGCAGAAGGCGCCAGAAGCCATGAAGCCCTTCAGCGAAGGGTTAGCTGAGATCACACATGCAGGAGCAGATTGGAGCTGAAACACGGAGACAGGGAGCGTGTGCCAGGTCATGGTTGCTTGTGCCCTCTACCTCCCAGAAAGTGGCTACAGGAGCATCTTTTCTGTCGCTCTTTATCGTGCGACCTTGAAGAGGCTACCGTAGGCACGGCACGTATGCTATGTGTGGCTGGCAGTGACACCCTCCCTGTGCGTCCCGCTCAGCCGCTCTGGGCACACACACCACGTTTGAAGAATAGCGCAGGACGTTAGCCAATGTCACTGGATTTACTGCACCTTCACTGCACATGCAGGGGCGGTGCCAAAGACTTCCATCACCCTTACAAGGACCCTGGGGCATCACAGTGTCTTGAGAAAAACCTCTTCCCCCACAGTTGGTGATAAATTAATACAATCATGTGCTAAAAGTGAGTAGCAAGAAGGGCAGGGAAATGCTGTAATTTGTCTCACATTCTTTTTTCAAATGTTTTCTCTTTACTGGGCAGAATGGCAAAACCACATTAAATATTAATTTATCTGCAAGTATCATTTGTAGTGCTTTGTAAGTACCAGCACAGCATGAACATATATACAGCTCTATTTATATCAGCTGATTTTCAGCAGTCTTTGGGATTGTAAATATCTGAGTTTAAAAAAAAAGTCATATCCCCACATGTGCGCAAAAGATGTATTGGGTCGATCTGATACATTTGATATGTTGTAGGTACTTTATCCCTGAAATAATATAATCAGTACCCTGTGCAAACAGTGTTCAGTTGCGTAATGTGTCCGTAATTCGTGCAAATTGGAATTAGATGGATGGAGACCTGAATTTGTGCCCTTGGACATCACAAGTCGTTCATTAGTGGACTTGCAAAGGTACAAAGCCCAAATCTGATGTGAGGTCAGATTTGACCTGTAAGACGTGTTTCTCATTTGCTTTCCAAAAAATTCTGACAGCGCAAATGATTGAATTCCGAGAGTTAAAATAAGAAGCAGGTTTTTATGTATTTTTTATGAGCTGATGAGAAGTCATTTCTGGCAAGCATGGTGATTTATATGGAGAAAAAAGGAGAACTGAGTCACATACAGTGAAGTCAGCCTAATGGTTTAAAGGCAGGAATGTATTTAAAAAATGCAAAGGCACAGCCCTATAATAGTGTCGTTGGAAGGGATTGTTTCTCCAGAAAGCAATTTTCCTGATGTTTCTCAGCCACCACTGAGTATTGCTGTGCCAGTTCTTTTAAACTATGGTAACTTTTGTCCAGTGCAGTGAGTTTCATATCTGAGCAGCTTTCTGGTTTTGAGTAACTGCTCATGTGTATTAAATGGTCCCACTAGCTTTCCATTTTGGTGGTTTTTCTGCTTTAATTTAGAAAAAACAGTGTTCTGGATTCTCAGTGACAGTAATCTAGCAAAACCTTGTTAAAATTAAGCTATGTTAGTTGTTATTAGATAAGGCTTGGTTGATTGTCCCTTAAATTATATGTAGATTTTTGAAGTTAGCTTAAATAAAATTATGATTGATACTTCCTGAAAACAAGAGGATCTAGGTCTTTGCCCAGTGCAAGTATCGTTGTGTTGTTTGACTCAGAACTAATTAACTCAGCTAGGAAAGTTAACTGTTGCAGATCTAAACAGGGAGTTAATTTGGCCTGTGCTATCTTTGTATGGCTAAGTAGATGTTTAATGTCATGATGCACATTTTTTATCTACATAATCACAGTAATGGCATTAAAAGGTTTACTTTGTATCGTATCGTGCAATCTGTGCATGTCAGAGGTGTTAGAAAAGAGATTGTATTAAAAAGTCGAGGCTTGCTTTTAAGACTGGTATTAAGGCTATGAATTTTCTAAATCCCTTTATCTGTTCAAAGCAAATAAAAATATATGTCACATATACAGATAAAAATCACATTTAAAATACTATTAAAAGTGCATTCCACATCTTACTTTTGTTTAAAAAAAGCAAAAATGTCCTTGAATTACCTTCTTTTTAAGATACTTCATACTTAGGTTCAAGTGTTGTACATTCCACAGGAGCGGTGAATCACTGTTCTCCTGGAATAAAGTTTATCTTTCTGGTAGGAGTGGCTTTTGTGCAATAACCTGCTGCTTGTCCAGCTGTTAATATTGCCCATTTTGGATATCGACTGGGGTTATTTTCATGGCAAAACTCGGTGTGTGATGAGAGGAAGAGTCTGTTTTGTGAGAGGTGGTTCTACCTACTACATCAGAGTCTCAGACTGTACAGCTGGCTGGCTGTATGGCTGAACGCCTCCAGAACTCGCACAGTGAGAAGCCAGAAGAAGTTGAGCAGTTGGAGAAGACTTGTCACACTTGGGCCTTTCAGGGGATGGAGGGCTCGTGGCTCTGCATGATTTAGTTTTCTACATGAGTGTTTCATGGGGTTTTTTCCCCTCTCATAGGAAGAGAGAGAATGCGGAGAACTGAGCAGGATGTGAAAAATGAAATTCTCTTCATATGCAAGTTCTAGGTTTACTTCTTAAGATACATTGACGTTCATTGGGCTTCTGTTCGCGCCCAAAAAAATAAATGCAGCAAAAAATGTTTTTGTTATGTTGTTATGTCAGCTAGCTAAAACACTGTGATTTCTGCCAATGCTCCTCTGTAAGGAGTATTGAGTAGGAAATTTGGTTTCTCTCTGAAGAGTCACATGATATGCTAAAATTGAGAACGGCTGCTTGCGGGCAGATGCCTTCACATATGCAGATGTAGATGTTATGGCTTCAACTGAGGCAACTGTCAAGTATTTCACTGTTCCTTGCTGACAATCTGATTTGTGCTTTCCAACAGTGGGATGGCGTAGGACCTCTCCCAGACTGTGCAGAACCACCCAAAGGAATCCAGATGCTGTGGCACCCTTCAATAGTCAAACCCTACCTCACACTTCTTTCTGAGTGCTCAAATCCAGACACGCTGGAGGGGGCAGCAGGAGCACTGCAGAACTTGGCTGCTGGGAGCTGGAAGGTAGGAATATTAACCTGATATGTATTTCTTTCTCAAAAACCCCTACAGATGACAGCAAGTTGGTGATATAAATGTATCTGAATGCTTCTGGTAGTGGAATAACCCTCTGTTTTCACAGAACTATCTGCAGTCAAATTTGAGATAGTATTTTAAGTCCTCTGAATTGATACAGGTAGTCATATCATAGGACAAGTCAGCATACAGCAGTGAAAATCACATTGGTCAAGTCAAGTATGAAAAATTGCTGCTGAAAACCAATATCCAAACGAGGAGAAGGAGCATCTTTATGAATCCAGGGTGACAAAGCCATGAAAAATGAGCCAAAAATATCACCAGTGACAATCAAATGAAACCATATTGTTTTGTCACTGCAGAAACTGGTTGACATTCTGTCTCTGAAGGGAAACCAGGCAAGAGCAGAGCAAGATATAAATGATGTGACACCAACACAAGTAATCTTGCCATCTACTTTTTTAATAAATAAGACATTATTAAAATGCATCGACAATATGATTAAGTATGTACAACGAGCAAGGAGATGCTCAATCAAGGCATTCTATTCCAGCTCGTCCTACTTTTCAGTTATAATCCAAAGATCCATTTTTTTCTCTCATATTATTTGGAGTGAATTGAGAAAATATTTGAGAACTCATTTATTAGATTTTGAAAATATTTCTAAACTTAGAACAAATCAATAAAATTCAAGATAACAGTTGAGCCTGGTTTACTTTTTAGGGCAATTCTTTCATCGCTTTCCTGATGGTAACTAGTTTGATTGGGTGAAAGTACTATACCGTCTTGTCCTATTGTATAAAGACAATGCCTTGATGTTAAGTCTCAGTGGGAATTTTTCACATTCACTATGAAGACATGCATGTATGGGGAAATGCAGTTATCAACGTTATGTCTCAGAAGGTATCCTGTTTGGTTTTTAAGCATTTGGGCATTTGTATGTGATACATAAATACCAATTTAATGAGGCATTCATTTCAAAATGTTAGCCCTGAGGCTAAGAAGTTACTTTTTTCCCCTAAAGTTTTATTGGAAGTTGAGCTGGCACATCCAGTAGATCTTCAGAGGCATGTGATTTATTTTTGAGCCCACCAAACTTATAAAATGCCTTTGACTATTGCATTCATTGACATATGAAATTACTACCAACAGTATCTGTCCACTGATTTCTGTCCTACAAAGTGCTACATATACACTGTGCTTGAAAATCATTATACTTCTATTATTCTTATATTGTAGACCACATCAGATTGTGTAATCCTGCTACAGAAACATGATAAATGTGTTTTATTCATCTGGGAATGGGTGTAACCCTGGTCCAAATGAGAAAGCAATGCATGCATATTTGCCAGGACTAACAGGAGTGCTAAAATCCAAGTGATGCCCCTTCTTCCATTTCTAATAAATCTGTACCTGTCATCCTTTAGTTGGCAGAAGTGTATGGTGGTGAGAGGAAGAAAGGATCCGCTGAGCTCTTTGGCAAGTCCTGGGTTAGAAAAACTGATTTGAACTTTAATACTATCCACGCTGATACTATGGGAAAAGCTCAGTTGTTCTATTGCTCTATTTTTCTAAAGATTCACCAGTTCCATTACAAGTGATGTGCAGACACAGAATGAATATCCTTAATTTCACGTGTCATACTAGCCATTTTGTGAGTGGAATAATCCTCTTTGGGGATTACATAAGCATTGATGTTTCCACCTTTTGACCTCTCCTTTCCACTGCTGCAGCTTCTGGATATAAAATGACTGAAATAAAAGATAGAGAACTCTTAAAAGAAGAGGTTATTCCTAAGGGAGATTTTAATTTTTTTCGTTTCTCCAAGAAATTGTAATTGTATAAAGAATGGGAAAATATTTTTTTGTTTGTTTTACTTGAAATCTTTCAAGAAGAACTTTATGATGGACTGAAAGAGAGAAAAAGAGCAAACTGCATTAAAATAATGTTGCTATTGATACTACTAGCAATAGTGGGGTTTTTTTCCCATTAGCATTATTTTAATGCCAGAAGAATCCCAGAATATATGAGGCAGCCTGTGCACCAGGCAAGCTCACACACTTCTGAAGATACCATCTCTTCTAGAAAAAAATACAGTGCAGTTGATACACTTGCATAATTCTTTCCTAGCTGTCTCACCCTTTTGGTTCCTCTAGTATAAAGCTGTCTAATCCTCTTCGGTGACTGAGAGGTAACACTTTTAACACAGGCAGTGCTTAACCAATGCCATTATGAAGGGAAAGTGAGCAGATAAAAGGAAGCCTGAATAATTTTTAAAAAATTGTGTAGGGGATTTACATAAATGTCTGCCACTAGAATTAATAGATTATATGTGTCTGAATGCCCTAGACTGCTTTCAAAAATTTCGAACACAAAAAGAAAGCATCAGTATGTAACTTCAAGGATTAATAGCTGAGAGAGGCTGAAAGTTTTCATTATTTCAGGGAATATAGTTTCTCATTGATACGTACACATAAAATCAACACATGCACATAATAAATCTTAATCTGCAGGACATTTTTAGCACTATTTCAGTTGCAGGAGTTCCTCCGAAAGCCAAATTCTAACAAAAAAAAAAAAAGTATGACATTATATTTGCATATAATTTTTCTATGTCAAGATAAAACACTTTGGACCAAAGCCTTGCTGTGTATTACCCATCTGCAAAGTAAACTTGTGGTTTGTTTTTTTTTTTTTTTACAATGACTAATACAGTATTTGGTCTGTGCAATTATTGTTAGAACGAAGACAATCTATAACAAATCAAAAAAGGAGCATATTGGTGACAAATACATTAGCAGGTCCAAATGAAAGCTTATCAATAGAACAGGATACTGATCTGAGGTATGAGGAAGGATATGTTCAATGCAAAAATTTAACCTGGGATAGATAACATCTGCGTATCTTGACTTTGATGTATATTCTGGTACAGAAGGAGATTGACAGCTTATATACAAGCAGAACTCATTTTGGAAGAGGCTGTTTCAGGTGAATATGGAAGTTTGTTCATCTCGCTCTTCCGCACCAAGACGTTGTTACATAGGGAGGACACTGATATTGGAATCTGAAGGAAGCAAATGCATTCCTTTCATGGAAAAATGCATGCGTATCCTCACAGATCTCTCTTTTTTGTTCATATACTTATTTGATGCATCTATGCATAATATGAATGGCCCTACCGGAATAATATTGTATGGAGACGTCCAAACACATATGCTTTTCTCAGGATTTGACAAAGTTTTCCACATTACTGCCAGTATATGTTTAAGGGGTGACTACTGCTTTGCACAGTGGCCTATGATGCTAGCAGCTGATCACTGCACGTCCCCCCCGATGGGGTTGATGGCCACTAGCAGTAGGCACTCCAAGTACACGTGCAACCTGACAGCCTACGGGTCAGGTTGTCAGCGCTGTACGTGCACACGCCTACCCCCTTCTGCAGAGATCAGCTGCTACCTGCAGCTGGGTGGGTTTCTGTTTGAGGGGACTCATCGCTTCCCAAAATACTTTCTTCCATCAAATCATAACCAGGGTAATTACACTGTATCTGAACTTCCTACAGGCGGAAGGAGCAACGCGTAAAAAGGATGGCCATTGTTTTGGTTTTGCTTTCTTTCATTGCCACTCTGAGATATATTTTTTTCCAAAAGTAGACTTTTTCTAATTCTACTTAATATGAACTTGTATTTTAAAGCTGCTTAGTAAAATGATATAAAAATCCAGGCAAATACATTCCCCGTCATGCTCTAGCTGGAGTTTTCGCTGAGCGAATAACGCTTGAGACATGCCTTTGGAAGCTGTGGAGACTCTTTACTTCTCATTAAATATCTGCTTTCATTGGGAGCTCTGTTAGTTTTCTTTGCCACTTAATTTGGGTTTTGCCAAGTTTGTGCAAAAAGGCACAAATAAAAATAGGAGGTTTGCTGACTCACTCAGCTGTATTCTGAAGACACTTGCCTGCTTATTAAGGAATTTCTCTCACTATAACACTTCAAACCTGCAGTCCTTTCTGCAACCTCGTATCATTATTTATTTTACTATCTTCGATTAAAAAAATTACAAGGTATAAAATTACAAGACTCATCCTGTAAAAGGAAATCTCCATAGATCTTTTTATATGTAGTCTGGCATCAGTATTTTTCCTTAGATGGTGGGAATAAAAGTGGCAAGTTCTTTTTAGTTTTCACCTTGGTCAATAGGCTATTAATACATTAAATCTACTAAGCATGTAAAAAGTTATGTGCAAAATGTCCTAGAGTTAACGATGTCAGGAATCCAAGGTTATGTCCCTTCTGAACAAAATTTCCCTCTCAGGAAGAAAGGAGATACTGAGATATCTGTATGTTACTATGTCTGTCTATATGTATCTGGCAGCTAAATTTAGGCTAATGTCAGTTTATCTGCCAGAGACATTTCTGCAATACCCGTTGCTGTGAACTCGTAGAATCATAGAAGGGCTGAGGTCAGAAGGGACCTCTGGAGGTCACCTGGTCCAACGACCTGCTCAAGCAGGGTCACCTAGAGCCAGTTGCCCAGGACCATGTCTAGACAGTTTTTTGAATGTCTCCAAGGATGGAGACTCCACAACCTCTCTGGGCAACCTGTGCCAGTGCTCGGTCACCCTCGCAGTGAAAAAGCATTTCCTGATGTTCTACAAACCTCCTTTGTTTCAGTTTGTTCCCATCGCCTCTGGTCCTACAATATTATCTTTTCTATAACATGCAGTTAAAAGCACAGTGTTGTCACCACAAGTAGGATTTCCTTAGTTTTGTCAAACCCTTAAAAATAATTTCTTCTTTCATATCATCCTGGGTTTTTTTTTAAATACTATCATAACTTATATAGGCAATACATAACTTTTAAAACCGGGAGACAAGATCTACTATGTTTCTGTCAGCAATGTAATGGCTTACATTAGGACAGGTAGCACACCTGCTCTGGGCCTTCGTTAGTCCCTTCTCTGTGCCCAGTCTTCTGTCCCAGTTACTTTTCAGGCTTTACAAACTTCCCTCATCTGCTTTAATCACAGGATGGCCAGCTTCATTTTCCTGAGTGTCTGTTAGTTCCTTGAGCTCCTTAACATCAGGAAAAAGCGCTGCTCTGTTTAAGTCTTACAATCGCATGAGGCCATAGCATTCCTTGGCTAGTTCTTTCTACCTCCTTTCCTTTCACTTCCATGTTTGATCATACTCAGCAGGGAATGATAAGCCTCTTTGGTTGGATAACTGAATGTTCCTGCCTTTGATCCCCAACAGGTACAGTACCCATGTGGATGGGGTTTATGGGTCATTGGCTTGATCTCTTGAGATAGCTAGATGTGATCTTGGTCTTCGTTCCTTAGGCAAGCAGCTACATTTATTTTCTTAATTCCATCCTAGAGAAATCTGCCGCTCATGGGAGCAGGAGCTCCATTAAGTAAATTATTAGATAAGGAAACTGAAAACATAAAAGGGACTGATTCAGTCACGAGGTCAGTGCAGCTACTTCAAAGAGTAGTATGGAAAGAGTTTCAAGCTCTTTACCATCCAGACACTTGCAGATAATGAGTAATTATTGTCTAAAGCAGCAGACATCTAGGTTATCAATCTTCCTCTTATCAGGCAAGGACATATTGTGGGTTCCTGGCCAGACTTTTCTGATGACTCTAGTTATTTATATACTAACCCTTTGGAGTTTCATCAGACTGTTCCAGGAAAAAGTGTTTTGGATTACAGTGAAAAGCCTTACATTCATTTTCTCCAAAATATTAATATTATGAATCCTTATGTGATAGGATGGAGAAGATCACTTGTAACACATCACATAATCAACAAAGGCAAACTTTTTAAATAACCAATGCTTTATTCTGTCAGGAATTCTTACCTGAGTGGAATCTCCCCTGTAGATGAGGCAGCATCAATTAATACAGGGAAACGTATTGGCTTTGTAGGAAGATGAGATTCAAGGCACAAGACAATATTCAAGAAGCAAGACCTGCTGCTGCAGACACCCTTATCACAGACATCATGAGATCAGCATGGGCATCAGTTTGTGGAATGGGAGCACAGTAGCTCATGGTGAATTCATGCTCAAAGTAATCCCTTACTATACTCAGTCAGATTGCTTCCCATGAGATGCATCACTTCTGTCTCAAAGCCTTTCTTTTTTAATGATATTAGGTACGGTGTTTGGAGAAGTCGTTGTAATGACTCTCAGATCATTTTGAATACACAGTACATACTTGTACTGCAGAACCAAGAACGATGAGGTGCGAGGGCAGTTCCTTCTGAGCTATACCTCCCTCAAACTTTTAAGGTATCTTCTCTTAACACCATTTTAGCTTTCTTTGGTTTCTTTATTTAACTATATATCTTTACCCACCAGATTTTTTCCTTTCTCTTTAAGCTTGAATAAGCTCATGGTGCAAGAGGACAGTAACCAGTTAATACTTGTCCTAACACAAAGATGTAGAGAACTTACTGGTGGCCCAGCAGATGGGATCATTTCTGAGAACAAAACACTGCAGTCAGGGAGCAGAAAGTCACTGGGAAGTGCTCGCTGTCTTCAGAAATTGCAAAAACATAACCAAGATTTCAGAGCCTTGCTCTCTGTCAGCTGGTGTAACTTCTCATGGATCCCAGTAGAGTTGAGTGAAGTAGATCTGTAATTTTCTAAGAGGAATGTAAAAACGGAAAAATATTCTCTTTTTTTCCTGATGCATGTGTTGCGTTGAGTATGATCGGACAAAGAGGAATATTGATCGTTCATTGCTCATTGATCTTTCATTATTCAACATGCAGTTCTCTTCCATGGTCTGTTGGTCCAGTGCTGTTAGCAGACAGCGCCTTTCTAAGCCTCTCCTAGCAAATTCTGAGTCTCTAATCTTCCTGGTTCTGTTGGTAATTTAGTTTGCTTTGTCGTGCTTGCTGCCCTGATTTGGTTTTCATTTTGTAGTTTATGTCTCAGCAATTCCCTTTAATATTCGATATCTCAATAGTCTTTTGAGTCGCAGTGTTGAATTGTACCAATACAATGCAAATTCTAGTCAAAACTGAAGTATGTGATGGTGAAATATTCTGGAGGTACTCCAATAACACTAGTGGCAATGACAGGAAAGTGAACCCATTCAAAATATCAAATGTATACAATTGTTGGTGTTTCTTGGGGTTTTTTTGTGGGTTTATTTTGGTGAGTTTTTTTCTTTTTCTGGAAATGTCTTCATTTTTTAGCTTGGTCTCCTGTGGTGGTGCTTCATAGGAAAATAAAGAAAACCATATGAAACGCTGAAAGGAGTTAACTGCCTAAATGCTTTTCAGTTTTTCGGGGGGGGGGGGGGGGGGAGTTTTATCTAGATTAATTACTCTCTTGTTGAGTTTCAGCCTAATGTAATCTTAATCCCTAGAGGCTTTCAGCTCTGGAAAGGGTCCTTTATAATAATAACTGTGACAAACTAAAAAATAATTTTCCGGTTTACTGTATTTTTCTTCTTAATTACTATGACAAAAATAAAAAGGAAACTACTAATGAAAGTGGACATAGAGATGCGCTAGATAACTTCAAAGTGACGTATGGTGGTTATGCCCCTGAATTCAATTAGCTGTAAAGAGTATTCATGCACAGATTGTGGCTCCTGTGCTTGTCTCTGATAATTTAGCTGCAGTCTGATGCGACAATAGTGATTTTTGCTTTTTGGCTCCTTGTTCCCTCTAAAGCGTTTGCTGTTCCCATAGGAGCCCTTTCTCTTTACAAACTGAACAGTTATTTGATCGTTGACACTGCCACTGATTTGTGGAGTAACAGGATGATTAAGTATATTGGCAGAGTGCCTCATTTACCTGCTGGTAGGCAACAAACCCTTTGTCTCTTTTCTTTTTTATGATTTTTCATCTCTTCTCTTTTATAATTCACTGAGCTCATATTAGCAATTGACCTGCAATGTGGAAATGCAGGCGCGTTTCACAATGGCTTTAGGCAAACAAAAGGATCATTAGTATACGCAGGAGCGAATCAATTTTTCCATTCTCTGTGAGAATAAAATAGCCGTTTTGAGGCATCTCAATTTGAGCGTTCCTGAAATCCGCACAGCGCAGCGTAATTGCTTGCAGAGATTTGTCCTAATTGGCAGCTTAAGGAAAAAGACACAGACAGTTTTTACCACTTTCCACATGGAAAGTTCTCCGGAGACTGTTGAAACAATTAATAGACATTTCTGTCTTTCTGCCTAAGGTGCAAGACTTGAAAGCGCAGATGAAGTGATAGCAAATCGCACATTGAGGAGCCTGTGAACTTTTCCCAAAGCGGATGGCGTTCTCTGGAAAGAGAGAGCTGGGGGGGGAGGAATGCGCAGGGGAGAGGAGAGGTTTCGTGCATACTTCTCCCTCTTTCTCCCATTGTTTTGTGTATGTGTGTGCATATGTGCGTCTGCAAAACATCGTATCTGGATTTTTCCCCTGTGAAGACTTTGGAGTGGTATTTCTTACTATTGTGATCAAATTAATTGGTTCATTGCAGATGCTGAAGGCTTGCGTGTCATTCAGTAAGGAGGTTTATATTTTCTCTTTTTTTCGTGCTGAGTTATTTCAGTGTTTCTCCTACAATGTCTTCTGCTCTCCCTAGGGTTAAAAAAATCCATTTCTTAATTTGTTTCTTTTAGATTTTTGTTTTGGAATGGATGATGAAAATACTACGATGCAAGAAGTCTGTTCTAAACATGGGTTTCATAGAACAAGTGCTTGTGTTTTCCCTTGGTAGCTGACCAAAAAAATTCAAAGGAAAACTGTTTACTGACGTTTTAATATGGAGGTTTTTATAATATAGTGAGTAATCTATAAGATCATTTTAGATTCTCTGTGGTATTGAATAGACACAAGTACATTTGCAATGAAGACAGCATGTTTCAATATACTGTCTGCTAGCTTGAACTCTCACCCCAACCAGACAGGCTCACTACTTTCTCAAAATAGTCTCACTGCTACTGTGAACTCTCACTCCGGCCGCCACCTTGTAATCACAGCAGACACAGCGGCGGCCTCCCCTGGGAGAGGTGTAGAAAAGCCAGCGGTGGGAGTTTTTAAGTGCAAAGAGCTATTGCTTTGGGTACTCCCAGCTGCAGGTGAGAGTGTGTTTAACTGGCAGGTAAATACATGTTTATTAAAACAGGAAGCTTAGAAAGATTAATTTGGTGTTTTCATAGCAGCCTTTATATTTAGTATCCCATTAAAATCAAGATATAGGAAAGAAATTATTTTTCGGCAGATACTTTCAGTTAAACTCACTGATCCTTAAGATGTGGTTTAGTTTTTTATTTGATAATCCTGTACGCTGGTTCTAGAGAAGAGACTGGAGGAGAGAGCATAGAATGAGATCAGTCAAGAATCCTTCTACCACTTCTTCTCTCACCTAAGAGCTATTTGCTTTGCTGCAGAAAATGATGGCACATTTACGTTTTAGACAGATTACATTACTGTGCTCAGTGATGCTGAGAACCCCATGTCCCATTTACCTGACTTGAAAGCTTGTCGTAACCATTATCACTTTCATCTACAGCGAAGTCCAGCCAGGTACCTTTTGTTATGCATGGTTACTACAGAGGAGAAATAATAAAATAATATTCTTTAAATGCCGCTTTTTTTCCTTTTCCCCAATTTCCCCTCAATGACTTCACTTGGAATGAATTTGCACTCCAGATGATAGTGCAACATTGCAGCCCTTGTCTGTCTCTGTATCTACGGTTGTTATAAAGTATATTCTGGCTTTTGCTGTTCAAGACACCTGTCTATAGCATAAACAGATGCTAGTTTTTAAAATGAGCGCTTCAACTGATGTAAGTAGAGGCCCTATGCAGAGGTTAAGCATGGTCTGCTGACAGTGAGTGTGCTTACCATTTTCGAATGCTTTATTTCATGGAATTTGGTTTTATTCTTTCTGTTTATGGAGGAATGCTATTGCGATGTAACTGTTCTTTAAGGTGTGATCTAACTGTTCTTTAAGGAAGGTTTGTCAAAAGAGAAGGGTCACCATGAGCTGAAAATCCTAAGGTTTATCATCCTAGTTTCTGAAATATTTGAAATATTTCAAACGCTAAGGGCTTCCAGAACTCTGGCTTCACCTTCCAGGTATGGTGGCAGGATAAGCACCCATGCCATAGCACTGAAAGGAGGGAAAGGCTCTGCTTCAATTAAATTCCTTTCAACTATCAGTACGAGGAGCACGAATGTGAACTTTATGAAAATTCCAGAGAAGAGTTCGGGATGTGGCACGGAATATATGCCTAGTAGATGGCTTGTTTTGAAGCAGACTGTGCTAAGAAGGCCTGCACATCCTGCAGGTGTTAAAACATCTCAAATTTGGCAATACCCATAGATTTTGAAACCACAAGGTCACACTTTTGGTCTTGTTTACATTTTTTCCAACTTCTGGAGCTAACAGTGGAATGAGAAAGAGGATAGTATAGTTATCTTTCATCCCTTCAGATGCTGGGAACCCCAAGTTGTGCAGCATTGGATGGACCTCCTCGTCACGGTACGCTGCACAGATCCCATCCATGGAGAAGTTCACTGGCACGATAGTCTTTAGAGCTCTTAGAGGATTTTCTTAGAAGTAAACAAATCTATTCATCATTTCTACTGTCAAACAGAAAGGATGTTCACATAAGAATATGTTGCTTCATTTTGAGATAAAGACAAGGGCATACCAGTGGTGTCATGACTAGCTGCCAAGTAGTAGGCGATGCCTACAGGCTTCTCCGATACGATCAGCCGCTGGGCATATCCTGCAGCCATGTGGTACACGCAGCACGGCACAGCACAGGCCCACGCCTGCCTCAGGTGTACTCTTATGCGAATCTCTAACTCCTCGATGTACAATAGTCTTCCAGTTATTTGGCACCACTACAGGTGCCAAAGCCAGACATATAGTTGGTCCTCATTTTCCCTTCTGAACAAGTTGTCAATCGCAAGAGAAATTATAACAGCATTTTCATGTTTTTAGACTGAATAGTTCTTATGGTAATGACCAAGAAATACTCAGACCTCTTGAACATGTTTTGTAATATGTATTTTGTAATATAAATTTTGTTGTTTTAGCAGTGAACAAGCATCATTAGACGTTGCATAGAAAATGCTAACGCAAAGCAAGTGGTCTGCAGACTTGGGCTATGAAAATGTAACCAGGTGTTCTAGGAGTAAAGTCAATTCATCATTTAATTTCTCTGCCACCGTAAGAAATTAGTGCAGATTTCCAAATCAGGTCATTGCCTAGCATCATAAATGCAATTATTTCCTCCCTTTTGAGTTTGCATCAACATGCTTCTGTTAGCCCTTACCCTGTATCTGTTATAAGCTGAGATGCCTTGCTTTCTGTAGTGGATTTCTCACTTTCTTCTTCATGCTCTCCCATGTATCTTTACAGTGGTCAGTGTATATCCGTGCTGCTGTCCGCAAAGAAAAAGGACTGCCAATCCTGGTGGAACTGCTTCGAATAGACAATGACCGGGTGGTATGTGCAGTTGCTACAGCTTTACGAAACATGGCCTTAGATGTCAGAAATAAGGAGTTAATAGGTATGTTCTTTCCAAACAGTCTATATATTCTGTGGGTGTGTTCGGTTTTTTTCCTAGCTTGCAGCAGAATGAGCGCAATGAAAACAATTATCCTCACATTTCTAGCACAATTTCTTTAATTCTTTCTCTAATGTGTCATATTCACATTTTATGTGACAGCTTAGTGCTATATTGCAAGGAATTGTTAAATTAATTAAACATCATGCAATGTTTCATGATCTGTCCTACTGTAATCTCCAGAAGAAAAGCAATGGCTTTTTTCTGCTTTAGCACTTCATTCCTAGGCTGGCAGTAGCACTTGCATCTTCCAGATCGAGGATCCAAGCAGAGCAGCCACTCCTGATCCTCAGATTATCTATTGCAAGTAATTATGGGGTCATGAAGTGACAAATCTTAAAGATTTTAAGATGGTTCCAGGAATTTACTGGGCAGATTAGTGGCTCCAGCAAGAGAAGTGGGAGATGCTTGGTTCACAAACACATATGCAGTTAAGGAAGAGGACAATAATTTACATAAATCATTGTTGCCCCTGAATTCTGATGGTATGGTAAGCAAACATCTTGGGGTTTGTGGTTTTTTTTTTTTTTATTTTGTTTAGGGTTTTGGGGGGTTTTTTAGCTGAAATTAATCCAAACACTGTGGATTGTTGAACTTTTATTTTCATGTTCTGTCTTTGAAAAATAATCACTTCTTTGTTTTTGAACTATTTTAAGTCATGACAAAATTATTTCTGCTTCTTCTGTACATTAAGAGCATATTTTTTATTCATTTTTGCAAACTTGTTGATTTGTTATCATTACAGCATACTTCTCCTCCTCTGCTTTTAATTACAGAATTCCACAAATAGATGCTTTGATCATAATGTTTTATTATTTGTATCCAGTGCTATCTCAGGGTTAGTGCTTCATTACAGCAGCGCTCTGCAAGTTGTTAAAACAAGGCAATCACTCCCCTCATGTATTGTACGAACTAGAGAGACTTCACTGACAAAATGTTGTAAAGCAAATAGAAGTAGAGGTTGGTGAATAGTGTGAACCTGCTGTGATTGCCCAGGGGTTGAACTCAAGACTGATGCTTTACCTGCAAGACCAGCCTGCTTGTTCAGCTTTTGCTCACGTTATAGTTGATAAAATTGGCATGAAATTGGATTTATTTGATGTATTGCGTTCAGCTTTCAGGAAGCAGGATGCCTCATATGTGTTCTTAGTGGGGTTTTGTTGTTTTCTTTTTTTTTTTTCTCTCATGATCCGCCTCCACATTCAGTCTACACTATGTCATAGTCTCTATTATTTAACATCTTATTCCTTTATTTGTGGGACTTCCTCTACAGGGTTCACAAACCACATTCATGATGAGTTTTCTTCTGCATTCTCTTATCTCTACTTATTGACATCACAAAAAACTTTTTACAGTTGAATTTACTGAGCATAAACATGGTTTGTAATGCCTTGAATTAGACTATATATGGTTACCTTTCTGTGCTTGATGATTATTTTTTAATTGAAAGTTTTATTTCCTTCCCAAGTATGCAAATTTCATTTAGGAAAGTAAGGCTAAACATATGAAAATGGAGCTGTCTTAATATGATGTGCCATTCAAAATATTGAGTAAATTATAGATAAGCTTACACAACCTCCACATTTTAATATTTCATGGAATTCTTGGAGAACATGTGATTGATATAAACAAAGATGAATTTAAAAAAGGTGGGAAAAGTCTGTTGAAAATAATTACCTAATAAATTTATTTATGTAGCCAACCTGTAATGGCTATGCAGTGCTGCTCAGATTTAAGTTATTCATGGGGTGATTCTGGGGAATTGTACTTTATAACTGCAATACGAATTCACTGCAATTTAAAAAAAGTCCAAACATGCCAATGATACAGGGAAGTTATGACTATAATTCTTGAACCATTTCAGCTGTGATCTTCATATGTTCTTTCTTTGGCTTTCATCACTGAACTTCAAAGAAACAGTAATAGCGGTCATTATTTCTCTTGTTCCTGAATATTTTTTAGCAAATAGGGCATATCACAGAGCTGATTTTCAGAAATGCTAAACACTTGGAGTTGTCAAGGATTTCAGCTCATGTTGTAGGCAGTCCATTTTTGTGAATATTGCAGTTCCATGTGTTCTAAGATGTCTTAGCTGTTGTTATGGAAAGGAGGACTCAAACGGAGCTTCTTGAGGTTAGTGGCTCAAGCATCTTTCTGCCTAAGCAGAATCAACATACTGGTTATCTTTCCTCTTTGCAGTTTTTGTTGGTGCATCATATTCTTGCAGTGACAAACTCTACCCCACGAACTGGAATTTCCCCCTTAAGATAACCTTTTGTAAAGGTGAATTTTCCAACTGTATATATAGTAAAATTATGTAAATAGAATTGAGTTGGGTTTTTTTAATGCATCTATAGAGCTTTCTTTTCAGTGATGCTGTGGTTCCATTCCCAGCTGACAAATTTTTACTGAAATGTGCCGGAGAATGAAATATCTTTTCCTGCTGCTGCTAAGCAGCCCATAAATCAGTGTTGAGGCATCTGGAAAATGTATCAGACAGCTTGCTAAAATCCAGACTCACCTGTACCAAACTACAAAACAAACAAAAAGACCCTTTTTTTAAAATGACCAGAAGTTTCTTTCTAGACTTCATTGAATTGACCAATCTGTTTTGTTTTTCGCACAGATCTATCAAGTGTGTTGTTATATTGTTAAAGGTTGGTGCCAGGCTTCTCTTATAATTTAGCTGAGCCTTCCCCATAACAGTATTTTCTTAATTTATATTGAGGTCTTCTTCCTGGGTTTCATTTCAGGCATGTTCCAAGTCCTTAATAGGACCCTCTTTTTTCTACTTCTCCATTGCTTTTGCATTGTACCATGTGTCTCTAGGCTGAGACAGCGGGCATATTCATCTTTCTCCTTCCCAAAATTAAACTGCACTCAGACAAAGACATGGTAAACCTGGCCTACATAGTACTGGCACTAGGTAATCCAGCACACGGTTTTCTCTCCTTGGGCATACTGCCCAGGTGCATTCCTGGTCACGGTCAGATCACATTCATTTTCCACCTGCCTTTCAGGACCGTCGTCTGCATGAAATAGTACCCATTCTATGTTGCTTCCCAAGAGTGCACCCCATGGGAAGGTTTATCAGACTTTTCTCTCTCCCAGCAGTGCCACAGCTAAGGGAAGTTATGCTGTGGGTCTTGAAAAGACCCACTGCTGATACTGTCTATTTTGTTCTTCTTTGGTTTCAGCAGTCTAGGCTGCACAGAGCTCCTGTGTCCCTCTGGTACCCCAGCATCTTCCTGCTTCTTTTCACATGCTCTGTAAGCATTTTGGAAGGCTTGTTTTTCTTCCTCGAAGCAGGTTCTGTCTCTGCTAAGCTTCTCCGTGGGACCATTAACTTCTCCCCCCATATCCACTAGATGCCTCTGAGTTGGCCAAAAGTCACATTTTTTTGCTTTTAATCATTCACTTAGGTAGAAGAAAATCACTTTTGTCCCACAGGTCCTCCAAGAGTTTTGTTGATGACCTCTGTGCAGTTATGTCATGCCCTGGTTCCTTCCTTCTCCCTTTCTTTCCCTCTCTCCCTCAAAAAAAGGGGGAGGAAGGGGAAGTAGAATAACAAACCCACCCTTCTGTGTCCCCCAGTGCTATATAGGTGCCTTAATTTGAGGATATGGCATTATTCTCCCTCCCCCAGGAATGTCATTTTTAACTTGAGGATTACCTGCAGACCTGCTGCTTCTGGCAGTGCCACAGCAGGACGTCAGTCAGGCCAGCGCTTCACGCCAGAGCCGTCCCACCATCTTCCCTACAGCTAGCGCATCTACAGACTTTTATTCTCTAAAGCCACACTATGTTGAAATGATGTCAAAAATTGCTAACTTGGAATAAGGGTTTTTTCTTTAAATAGAGGAAACTTTGATCAGCTGGGTGGGGCAGAAAGGTTTAAAAATAAATCCATCTCCTGTAAACAGCATTTTTGCAGGATGTATTGTTTCCTTGCAGTCTGCTCAAGCAACCTTCAGTGGCTTTCTGATTCAGACACCTTCCATGCAGTCCTCTGGGCTTCTAGGAAACTTTCTCTGGATTATCTGAGCCTGCACTGTAGACCTGTGTCCTCCTTTAGACAAACTCTCTTTCCCTCTCTAGAGTCTCCCAGCTAGCGCTGGGGCAGCAGCCTCCCTTCTTGCTAGTCCCTCTCCCCACTCTGCATGCAAGAAGGCTTTCCGAACCGAGATTGCCCATTCGATCTTGGGGAACAAGCCAGCTTCGTCTTTCTTTTATCTGAAACACAGTTTTCCTCTCTGCTGCCATCCACGACCTCTTTAACAAAAGAGAATATGAAACATACAGTTAATTGAAAACTATGTGACTTGTTATTCTACCTACACAGGCAGGTACAGACTGTCCCTGTCAGTGAAATTTTAAAGGATGAATCTCTGTCCCCAAAATTTGCATTTGCATTGTTCTTGTATATGCACGGCATTTACCTTTGATTTTAAATGACAATCATTGTCGCATTTTAAAGTGCAGTAGGTGGTCTTCCAGAAGAGTTAAGCTGATTTTTCAAGCTGCCCCAGATAAGAAAATTGTCACTATTCATGTACAGCAGAATATGTACAATATAGGATTTGCCCTCTTGAAGTGCAATTTGGAACTTCTATTAGCATTGCATTTCATACTGTTTAGTGATAAGTCCGCAGGGTACAGGCTTTGGGGTGAATGCAGAGCTGGAGGTAAAATTTATAAAATTTCAGTGCGCAGTTTTGTGCTTCATGTCTTTCTGTCAATTTTCTCTTATCCTGACAGTGGTTTCTAATGCTATTCTGGGTCAATGTTGATTGAGATATACTGATTGATAAAAATGTTTTTGTTATTGTACTAGTAATTCAAGAGCACCATTCTTTCTCTTGGCCTCTTGGCCTGTATTTTTGTGGTTAAATAAAAGGTGTTTTTAGAAACTGGAAGTATTTTGATCACTCACTCTTGAAAAAAAAGGAGGACAATTCCAGCTAAAGGATTTTGTTGACTTCTTGTTCTGTGTATAAGATGTCATAGAATCATAGAATGGTTTGGGTTGGAAGGGACCTTAAAGATTATCTTGTCCGACCCCCCTGCCATGGTCAGGGACACCTTCCACTAGACCAGGTTGCTCAAAGCCCCATCCAGCCTGGCCTTGAACACTTCCAGGGATGGGGCATCCACAACTTCTCTGGGTAACCTGTTCCAGTACCTCACCACCCTCATAGTAAAGAACTTCTTCCTTATATCTAATCTAAATCTGCCCTCTTTCAGTTTAAAGCCATTACCCCTTGTAAAAAGTCCCTCTCCAGCTTTCTTGTAGGCCCCCTTGAAGTACTGGAAGGCTGCTATAAGGTCTTCCTGGAGCCTTCTCTTCTCCAGGCTGAACAACCCCAACTCTCTCAGCCTGTCCTCAGAGGAGAGGTGCTCCAGCCTTCTGATCGTTTTTGTGGTCCTCCTCTGGACTTGCTCCAACAGGTCCATATCCTTCTTACGTTGGGGGCCCCAGAGCTGAACGCAGTACACCAGGTGGGGTCTTACAAGAGTGGAGTAGAGGGGCAGACTCACCTCCCTCAACCTGCTGGCCACACTTCTTTTGATGCAGCCCAGGATATGGTTGGCTTTCTGGGCTGCGAGCGCACATTGCTGGATCATGTTGAGCTTCTCATCAACCAACACCCCCAAGTCCTTCTCCTCAGGGCTGCTCTCAATCCATTCTCTGCCCAGTCTCTATTTGTGCTTGGGATTGCCCCGACCCATGTGCAGGACCTTGCACTTGGCCTTGTTGAACTTCATGAGGTTTGCAGGGGCCCACCTCTCCAGCCTGTCAAGGTCCCTTTGAATGGCATCCCTTCCCTCCAGTGTGTCGACTGCACCACACAGCTTGGTGTTGTTGGCAAACTTGCTGAGGGTGCGCTCAATCCCACTGTCCATGTCACCAACAAAGATGTTAAACAGTGCCGGTCCCAATACTGACACCTGAGGAATGCCGCTTGTCACTGGTCTCCACCTGGACATCGAGCTATTGACCACAACTCTTTGAGTGCAACCATCCAGCCAATTCCTTATCCACCAAGTGGTCCCTCCATCAAATCCATGTCTCTCCAATTTAGAGACAAGGATGTTGTGCAGGACAGTGTCAAATGCTTTGCACAACTCCAGGTAGATGGCATCTGTTGCTCTTCCCTTATCCACCAACGCTGTAACCCTGTTGTAGAAGGCCACCAAATTTGTCAGGCACGATTTGCCCTTAGTGAAGCCATGTTGGCTGTCACCAATCACCTCCTTATTTTCCATGTTGCTTAGCATAGTTTCCAGGAGGATCTGCTCCATGATCTTGCTGGGCACAGAGGTGAGGCTGACTGGCCTCTACTTTCCTGGATCTTCCTTTTTTCCCCTTTTTAAAAATGGGGGTTATGTTTCCCCTTTTCCAGTCAGTGGGAACTTCACCGGACTGCCACGGCTTCTCATATATGATGGACAGTGGCTTAGCAACTTCATCCACCAGTTCCCTTAGGACCCGTGGATGCATCACATCAGGTTCCATGGACTTGTGCACCTTCAGGTTCCTTAGTTGGTCTTGAACCTGATCTTCTCCTACGGTGGGCGGTTCTTCCTTCTCCCAGTCCCTGCCTTTGCCTTCTGTGACTTGGGCAGTGTGGCTAGAGCACTTGCTGGTAAAGACTGTGGCAGAAAAGTCATTGAGTACCTCAGCCTTCTCCATATCCCTGGTAACCAGGTCTCCTGTTTCCTTCTGGAGAGGGCCCACATTTTCCCTAGTCTTCCTTTTATCACTGACATACTTATAGAAGCTTTTCTTGTTGCCCTTGACATCCCTGGCCAGATCTAATTCTATCAGAGCATTAGCTTTACTAACCTGATCCCTGGCTGCTCGGACAATTTCTCTGTATTCCTCCCAGGCTACCTGACCTTGCTTCCACCCTCTGTAGGCTTCCTTTTTGTGTTTGAGTTTGTCCAGGAGCTCCTTGTTCATCCGTGCAGCTCTCCTGGCGTTTTTGCCTGACTTCTTTTTTGGGATGCATTGCTCCTGAGCTTGGAGGAGGTGATCCTTGAATATTAACCAGCTTTCTTGGGCCCCTCTTCCCTCCAGGCCTTTATCCCATGGTACTCTACCAAGCAGATCCCTGAAGAGGCCAAAGTCTGCTCTCCTGAAGTCCAAGGCAGTGAACTTGCTGTGTGCCCTCCTCAGTGCCCTAAGGATCTTGAACTCCACCATTTCATGGTTACTGCAGCCAAGGCTGCCCTTGAGCTTCACATTCCCCACCAGCCCCTCCTTGTTGATGAGAACAAGGTCCAACATAACGCCTCTCCTGTTGGCTTCTCTATCACTTGGAGAAGAAAGTCATCATCAACACATTCCAGGAACATCCCGGACTGCTTATGCCCTGCTGTGTTGTCCCTCCAACAGATGTCAGGGTGGTTGAAGTCCCCCATGAGGACCAGGGCTTGTGAATGTGAGGCTGCTCCCGTCTGTCTATAGAGGGCCTCACCTGCTCATTCTTCCTGGTCGGGTGGCCTGTAGCCCCACTATAATGACACCTGTCCCTGCCTTTCCTTTAATCCTGACCCATAAGCTCTCTGTTGGCTCCTCATCCATCCCCAGGTGGAGCTCCATGCACTCCAGCTGGTCATGGACATAGAGGGTGACACCCCCTCCTTGTTTCCCCTGCCTCTCATTCCATTCTCTTTAGCCTGTATCCTTCCATTCCAACACTCCAGTCATAGGAGCCATCCCACCACATCTCTGTGATGCCAATAAGATCATAGCCCTGGAGGCGTGCGCACGTCTAACTCCTCTTGTTTATTCCCCATGCTGCATGCATTTGCAGAGGGGCATTTAAGTCAGGCCCCCAATGAAGCTGACTTACTGGCTAGAGTGGCTGGAATTCCTTTGTGCTGCTCTTCAGGTGCTCTCCCACTGACCTGTGATCCTTCTCCAGGCTCTGGCTATCTATTGCTGGCACTGGCATCAAACTAGTAAGAGTGGGATGGATTGAGGTTCCCCTCCCCCGGCAACTTTAGTTTAAAGGCCTCTTCACCAGCTTGGCAGGCCTATGACTGAAGATGCTCTTCCTCTTCTCTGACAGATGAACCCCATTAGCCCCAGTAGACCAGATTTCTCAAAGTGAGTCCCATGGCCTAAGTAGCCTGGCTGTGGCACCAGTCCTGTAACCATTTGTTGATTCGGCAGATTCAACTGGCCCTTTCAAACCCCTTCCCTTTGACCGGGAGGATTGATGGATAAACTACCTGCGCTCCAGAGTCCCTTACCACCAGTCCCAGGGCTCTGTAGTCCTTCTTGATACTCCTCAGACTCTCCTGGCTGTGGATAACAGTCAGTGGACTGTACGAGGCTTGGTAGTCTCTTGGTGACATCCCTGATACGAGCCACCGGTAAGCAGCACACCTCTCTAGAGAGTATGTCAGGTCAGCAAATGGGTGCCTCCATACCTCTCAGAAGAGAGTCGCCTACTACTATCACCCTGTCACCTTTTCTTAGTTGCGCTGGTTGTTATATGGGAAGCAGATCGGGCTGCCTTATTCAGCTCCAGCGTCTCTCCTGATGTGTCAGGTCTTTCCTCTTCAGTCTGCAGAGTGGTGAAGCGGTTCTGCAAGGGCACCTCAGGCGTCAGGGGAAGTCTTCCTCCTGCTGGTCCTTGCTGTTGCAGCCATCCATTCTTCTGCATTATTGGCCTCCCTCCCTTCTGTGTGTGTTGGTGGGAGAGTTTTTGCACTGTGGCCTCTCCCTTCAGCAGCTCCGTCTGGGTGGAGGCATTGGCCACCACCGGGGTCAATGGTGCAGACCCCCCAGCCAGAGCTGCAGCCTTTGCTCTCAGATGTCTACCATTCTGCCTTGAGGGTCCGGTAGGATGAGTGCCCTCGACCTGTGCCGATGGTCACAGAACAGTGCCCAGTTGCTGGGTTACGTGCACGCCAAGTCTCCCAGTCGGCCAGTGGAATGCCCCTCCTTCCGAGAGGCGCCCTCCCTGGCTGCCGTGCTGTGTCCTGTTTGCCCGCCCTGTTGGCAGCACTCCTGGTTGCCAGCGCTGCCTGGGACTGCCTTTTGTGGGAGCAGGGGGTGGCCGCCGTTACTCCTGTCCCTGCACATCCCTCGTCAGCCGCTCTTGTGGGAGTTGCCAGCTCCTGGTGGGTCTCTGCACTCCCCTGGGCTTTCCCTGGCTCGGGAGACCGCCCTGTGCAGCGTGATCCCCTGCTCCGCTGTGGAACACGCCTGCACCGGAGCTGATCGCCTCTGCAATGTGCCTTATGTATGTCTTCCCTTAAAATGTGTAGAGAATCCATGTGTCTGTTCAGGGCTCTAGATTCTCAGGAGTTTGATGAGATAAATTGAAGTGTTGCAATACTTAAGACATCCTTTTTGTGGCTATCACTGTAAAAGCATGATTCAGGTAAGTGAAGTTAGTGGTACAATTTCTGCCACCTTCACAAGGTTTTGAGTAAAGTCCTGAATCAGGGCCTGTAGCAGGGGTCATTTTTTAGTAATTGTTCCTGAGTTGGGGGCTACAAGGTGTCAGTACTGAATTATTCTCAATTCATTACTCGTCTGTTGGTAATGCAGTTATAAGATATACACAAAATTCAAGGATAGCGTATCAATTAAATTGTTACTTAATGCGTGTTGGAACCTGCTTAATCTTACTAGGTGTCTAAAAGTTCATTGTCCAACATACCTATATTAGACTCCCTTATAGTTGACTGAGAGAGAGAGACTCCCAGATTTATTTTATCTAACATGCGATAAAATGGATCTCACCCTGTATTACTGTCTCACCATTGTTGAGTGATGAAGAAATTCTAGGGAGTGTGTAAATTGCCACTGAGTGTATGCCTTGCCACCTCATGAGCAGTGTGGATCTATTTGAGTGCCTGAAATAACTAGGGTTTGTTTCAAAGTTTTATTGCTGAACTTGAGAAGGTTTGACTGAGATATGTATCAGGAGTTCACAACTCTAATGAATTGTTAGACTCGCAGAATAATTCAGGTTGGAAGGAACCTCAGGCGGTCATCTTGCCCAGCCTTGCACTCAAAGCAGGGTCAGGTATGTTATTTCAAAGTGTGATATTGATTCACATTTGGAAAGATTTGCTTTCAGCTGTTAGGCTGAAAACATGTCAGGAACAAGTATTTGCATTCTCATGGCAGAACGTGACTCTTCTGGAGCATAAATAACTACATGGGGTTCTCCTATCTTAGAACATGGCCACATTTTAAGACTGTAACTTTGTTTCAGTATTAGTAATAAATCCAAGGGAAAATAGTGTTCACTTTTGTAGTTACAAGAACAGCAGCTCTAAGAAATTCTAAGCCCTAGTAATGTACGTTGATAGAGAATATGGGGATGGGTTGGGAGATGATTAAATCAAATATGCAGCTTTCATCCCACTAAAGAGTGTCTACATGCAGTTTTCTCTCCTTTTTAAATGTGAGCACTTCTGAATTTCTCACACATACATCTGCAAGGATCTGAAAGAGAGATGCTGATTTTTTAATTGAATTTTTAATTGACTTATAGCGTATCTTAGTCACTGAAATGCTAAATTGACATAAATTCGCAGTGCACAAGATGCCAGAAAGCATTAATCAGGAATCGTAGACATTTGTTCAAAAGAAGGTGAAGACAGAATATATGCTGCAATTTGTTTAATTTGTGGCAGTTTTTATTGCACTTTATTTGTTGTGTTTAATAGTGGAGCTGTGCAAAACCTATATTACAATAAACAGATACCTGAATAAGAAGAGGCTGTCATCAAGAAGTGGATTTAGGAAATGGAAGCTATGGTCATGCATTAATAGCTGGTGCTCCTTAGTCTATATCAATGAAAAGAAAGATGTTAGTAAAGGTGGTAAATGCATAATTAAGCTTTAATGTTTTATAACACCTGTATGGCAAAGTCCAGACTCCCTGGTTTCTAGTGGTGTATACGTAAGTTAGCTGAGAATATAAACTGCTAAAAGTTTAAATGTTAAATATTTTTTCCATTACAGTGTGAAAGCCTTGTGTCAAGGAGATTTTAACTTTTCATGTGCCTTCAGCCACTTGTGCATTGCCTTTTGCTCCAGTTTATCTCGAATATATTTCTGACAAGCAGGCCTGGTAATTACAGAGGTTAGGAAAGGTTTCCTTCTTGTTAAATAACATCCTCAAGTGAAGGGGCTTAGGGAGAAAAACAGGGTTGGTAAAACTGAATTCTCATTGTTAGTATCAAAATCAGGATCAAGCATTTTCAAGACTAGATTAAGTCTTTTACATCTGAACTTCCCTGTTGCCTAAGTATGGCTGGCTGTATTTGGAGGGATGTTTCTCTACCATGAACCATCTAAAAAAAATGGTGTTTCAGCTAGTCGGGTAGGCTTCTGCTGTGGACAGTAGAGAGAAAATGGCATTTCTAGGTGTTCATCCCACTTACCTCTATCACCTAAAGTCTTGCATCTTACAGTGGAATGGGTCCTCTGTGAGAACCTAGAGAAGTAGCCAGAGACTCGATGGCCAGCTTTTGGGTGACTGAAGATAAGCAAGTACTATCCCATCAGAAGTTGTTCTGATAATGCAGAATAAGTACTGTCCTGCTCCCCTTTAATTAGCTCGGTAGACTTTGCAAGGACAATTAGTTGAAAAGCACTACAATTTTTCATTGTCACTCAAAACAACAGAAATAACTGTATACAGGCTCAGATCTAGGATAACAAAGAATACCACTTTCACAGATCTGTTTTTCATTGTAATGCCAAGTCAAAGAATCACACAACGTTTCATCTCCTTAAAATAAGATCAAGATGCCTCACAATACTAACCACAACCCAGCCCCAGGTCAGCTATTCCTCATAGTAGAATAACCTGTGGGGAAATGTCTAGAAAATGCCTGTGTTTCTATTTCAAATGCCAGAGTCTCAAGAGAATCATCTTCAGTATTGCACCATGACAGCTTATCTAGATGATAGCGGTAATTTTAAATGATGCCATATAATGTTTTAAGGTTTATAAACCTTAAAGCCTTTATAATAGGTTTTACAAGTTTGTATTCACATTCAGTATTACTTAAGATTAAATTCTGACTACAAGTCATAAAAGTTGCAAAATCTTGTGGAGGTGGCCCAGGAAAGCCTAGATTCAGCGTGACTGCCAAAAACACCACCACCAAAAAACAAGCACCCAACAGACGTGCCTTTTCACTTCATTGATGTGCATTTCACACATAAGAAAGTGCCCCAACCCGTACCTTTTACATTTTGTTTGAGATATAATTTCTGTTTGGTTCTGTTCTCCTGCACAAGATAGTATGCAGTTAAACTGTAACTGTATCCACTTTTCTCACTCAGAAGATTGACATTTCAAACAATTCAGTATTAATTTTCATCTCTGTTTCTCAGTATGTTCCTGCTGAGAAGTGCTGCTTATCTTCTGAAAATGTGGAGTTCTTGTCTAAAAAGTGCATATAATTCAGTTGCATATTCCATAAAACATACAAAGGTAGGAACGCAAATGTCACAAACTGCCAAAGTAATTTTAAAAGTACTTTTAAATCCATGAGGAATTATCCTGTATCTGCAAAGCGGTTTTGAAAATCCAAGTTTCGTGACAGCCTTACATTAACAGATAAGTGTATCTAAACAGATGTTTCCAGCCTGTTCTGTATCAGCTTCAATTCATGGAACACTAAGCTAGTTTTGTTCTATGTAAGATGCAAAATAACCTTTTCTCCTGAAATCCTTATCAATTTAAGCAATTTTCAAATGATAGAAATTACATATATGACATTTTTTACTAAAAGCATTTTTGTTTGAAGAAACTAGAACTCCTGTCTTACTTGTGGCACATGTCAGTGAAAGCAAGTAGAACATGGCAAGTGAATTAGCATTTGATAGAGGAAAGTAACATTCTTTTGCTCTTGCATGTGAAGACCCTGGGAATGGGGCTAGGGCACTGTCGTTGCAAAGGATGTTGGAGGTAGAGCTGAGAAATGTAAAAATATTTAAAAAAAAAAAAAGGATGAATGTGTGTCAATTAAATTTAAGCTATCTATAGATTGCTTCGAGTCATATTAATAGTAATGTTCTCTATGCATCTACATCCTTGCACTCTCTAAATTAGTGCAGTTGTTGTTGCAAAAATCTCACACAATCCTAGTTCCCGAGTTAGATGTTGACAGGTGAAGTGGCCCTATACAATGTCCCTCTTCTCACATGTGGCTTTTGAGACACATTCAGACTTCTATTTCAGTGTCCCCAAACTTGTGTTCTGCATGTTTCAGAGCGGTGGTTGCTTAAAAAGGAAGAATGTTAAGGACAAAACCCAAACACCCTTAACAAAGGTGACACTGGTAGAAAACTCAGATTGCAGGGACCTAAAAGATTTCTATGCCCCTGCACAGGACAACTATGCTGACATGATGTAGGCTAACACAGAAGTGAAATACCTGTGGATATGCAACACAGATGCTTGTCGTCATCCATAAGATAAATATTTGCACCTTAAAATGTCACATTTTCCCAGGATAAAAATATGACAAAGGTAAAAGATATCAGAGAGTCGGTGTTCAAAGAATGCAAGATCAGGAAACAGTATGGATGTCTGGATTCTTACAACTGGCATTCTAATTAAATCTCAATTAAATTGAATTTAGGTTTTCTTTCCATTCCTGACCATTAGGTGCTTACACAACATTGCTGCTTGTTAGCAGTTGCCCCAGTATACGCAGAAGGTGATTGCGTTTCTTTGTTGGGTTATGTGCATTCTGTGCCAAAATACGGGTGATCCTAGTGTCAGCTTAGTCTTTGACAATTAGAAAAAGGGAACTCGGTCTCATACTTGTTGGTTTCTGCATGGCATCTTCAGATGCCGCTGTTTTCTTACAGAATAATTGTTCTTCATGAAGTACTTTGATGTAGGATTTGCTTGCTTGTAAGAACTAAGTCATCCATTAGTTGTTTCCATCATTTATCGCGGGTTTTAGTGTTAAAGGCTCTTGTTTCAGATAACATTATTAAAACTTCAAATATCCCTTTGATTACAGAAAGCAGAATAATGGTCTTTTGCTGCAGCCTTTACAAATGAATTCTTGCGTTTCCTCATGAATATTGTACCTTTAGGTGCGTGTAGTATCTGTAAGGAGGCACTGTCTGGGACTGGCTGAACACACTGTCACTATGCATTAGCTTTCTGCTCATTTCTGGGGTTCTTCTTCTGGATACTGGTTGAATAGGTCTCAGACTAAATCAGCTTGCACCTCTACTTAACAAGCAGTTTTTTAAAAAATCCAAATCTGCTGTTTCATGCTTATAACTGCTGGTATTGAATAGCAGCAGTTTTATAACATGCAGTTACAAAATATTAAAAGGGTAACAAATTCTCATCATCTGACATAAGTGAGGAAATAATCAATTTGCTGAGAGGCCTTATCATAATTCCGTACGGTAAGACTGTGATTCTGGTACTTAATATCTCGATGGGCTCAATTAAACAAAAATAAATAAATTACATTTTCCTCCCAAGGAAAGCCCAGAGAACCCTTAGAATCAGCTTCAAAGCCCCATTGATCTCTCCATGGCATCTCTATGAAATTATTTGAAATCTGGTATTACTGATACAATCTTTAGTATTATTATGTTTTTCATTTTCCCTTTGCTTCCTCTTGTGGCTGCATTATGCAAGAGATTGTGTGAACTTGAAAAAGATACGATGACTACCCCCTAGAGTTAGCAATTTTATAATACTTTATAATGATAGATCAGACTTCAGGAATTGATTTAAGAAAGCGTCTATATGCATTACTGCTTAAAACCATGCTTTTTGTGTAGAGATGTTATATGCGTAGTACAAATTGAAAGATCAGGTTACGACAAAAGAATACAGCACTTTGTTAAAACTTATAATTGAAGGCGTTTCTTTTTTTGAAAGAAACTAGATAATGGAGTGTTTTAGACATGATCCCTCCTATACTCCAGAATGATTTTGAAGAAACTGAATCAGAAAACCACCTCCAAAGAGATCGTTGTGAAAAATTTCAGTAGATTGTGGAGCCCTGCCCTACAGAAAGAAATCGAAATAAAATCTACCTTGTTGCTGGTGCTTTATAAACCCCGATGAATGTGCAGGGAAGGAATCACCAATAAAATTCAAAAGTTACTTGTCTTTGTGAGCAGTCCTAATTGTTAAGTAATTGCAAAGTCTGGGATACATATACTGTGAAATTCATGTGGGTACTAGGTGATCTTGTGCCAGTTTACCTCCTTTCAGTCCATGTAAGCCTAGAAAACTAAGTTAACTGGGTAACTTAAGAAAATGCATTTAAAAAATAAACCTATTTTCTCAGTTTGTAGGGAAGGCTTCAGTCTGCCAGTGCAACAAAAAACAGAATTTGGTCTTTCTAAATCCATTGGGCTTAGAAGGGACCTCTAGAGGTCAGCTAGTCCAACCTCCTGCTCAAGGGAGGTCCAGTAAGACCAAGTTGCTCAGGGCCTTGTCCAGTTGATGAAGGGATAGAGATTCCTCAACCCCCCTGGGCAACCTGTTGCATTGTTTGACCACCCTCATAGTAAAGATTCTCTTCCTTTTATCAGTTGGAATTCCCTGTGTTCCAACTTGTGTCTTTTGCTTCTTTTTCTTAGACTGTAGAACTCTAGATGAGCCTGACTCCATCTTCTCTACACCATCCCATTAAGTAGTTGTAAACAACAGTAAGATCTTTCCTTAACCTTCTCTTACGGCCCAGAAAACGCAGTTCTTGTATGCCATGTGTTCCAGCCCCCCAGCTGTCTTTCTGGTGCTTCACTGGACTTGTTCCAATATTGTAATGTCTCTCTTGTACTGGGGAGACCAAAACTGGATGCAATACTCTAGATGCAGTCTAGAGGCAGAATCATTTGAGTCTAGGGAAGGAATGATTTCTGTGATTGGTTGGCTAGACTCTGTCTAATACAGCCTGGGATGTGGTTGGCCTTCTTTGCTGCAGGGGCACATTGTGGACTAATGCTCAACCTGTCCACCAGCACCCCTAGGTTTTGGGGTTTTTTAGAAACCTGCTTTCCAACTAGTTGACCCCCGCCCTGTGCCAGTGCAGAGGGTTATTTCATCTTGGGTGCAGGACTTTACATTTATCTTTGTTGAACTTTGAGGTTCCTGTCCAGCTGTCCATCTGAACAGCAGTCCTGCCCTCAAGTATATGGACTACTCCTCCCAACATCATATTGTCCACAGTCTTTCTGAGAATGCTTTCTATCCTATCATTCAGGTTGTTAATGAAGATGTTAAACAATATTGCCCCCGGTATCACCACCTGTGGGACACCACTAGTAACCATCTGCCAGTTGGATTTTGTACTGGCAGTCACCACCTTTTGAGCCCAGCAGTCCAGCCAGTTTTCCACCCACCATATCATCCACTTATCTGGTCAAAGTCTCAGTAAGGATGCTGTAGTGAGTAAGAAGTGGGTAAGCTGACATGTTTGTTATTTCAAGCCATGCAGACTAAACTCTGTAACTCCTGAATTACAAGTGGATAAACACGATTTAAGTATGTTTAACCTCAGTAACATCATTGTGTATACTTAAGTTACTTCAGGACAAGTTTCACCAAATTTTAAACCACAATTTCAGTGTGACAATGTATAAGGACCAGGATGAAATCATCTTATTGTGGAATCAAGGTCATAATAGGATAATTGCCTCTAAATTCACTTAGACACGGGAGTTTGCTTTATTGACCAGAGAGGAAATTATAATAATAGCTCAAAATGTTGCATTTTTAGTAAGGCACTGTACTCGCAGATTTTAAAAGGGAAATACTGTGGAATGTCTTTAACTTTGTCTTTGGAATTAGTTACTTTACAGTCAGTGGAAAATGTAGTTTCCCCAGTGTTCAGTAGTGATGCCTATTATTAAACTATTCTTAGTAATCACATGTAGACTAATAGATTCTGATCTGATCTGATATATAATTCAATTATATAGCAATAACATGAATTTTAAATTATTGCAGATACATGGAAAAAAATGGTCTTTATAAGAAATGTGATCACAGACACTCTTATGCCCAAAGGCATTTTCATTCTCTCCTCTATTGTAACTTTCTTTGACTTCACCTCTGTATATCATCTCCAAAATTATCCCCATATTAAATTGACATAGTGTCTTTAACTTAATCTTTATATATATGGATATACACACACAAAATATATATGTGTGTGTTTGTATGTATGTAGGTAGGTTTTAATCCAACCTTTTACCTGCACCAAAGAGGAAGGGAAGCTGTGTTGGGGAGTACACATGCATATAGAAAGGTACTCCATTCATTCAAAAAACACATTATCGCACACAATTGCAACAACCAGAATAAAGTCTTGAAGCTGTCAGCTTAATCTTATTCTCATGGAAGCTAAAAGGAATTTTTCCATCAAATTCCTGAGAAGCAGGATTCAACTCAGAGTAACAAAGCAACATTATTAAGGTAGAGTGAGTAGGCTGCATAGGTGCTAATCATCATAACAATGTCAAGCAATGGTGAGGTCTACTTTAAATCAATTAGATAAGTCTGAGAGCAGGGAAGGTGAAAGTACAACGGGTTTTTACCGTGTTAATAACATCTGGGTAAAATTTTTAGGTGCTTGATGGTGAATTAAGAACTGAATTTCTGTTTTCAGTCATGACATAGACTCTAAGCAAACTCGTTCAAAGGCACTAATAGTTTATTCTGAAAAATGGACTTGGATAACTGTTAAGTCACTTTGGTCCTTTGAAAATGTTGCACTTTCCTCACTAAGTGTATTTAATAGAAATAAATTCATGTTAAACGTTATATAAAACAGTTTCCTTTTTTAATAGTGGAATTTCTATTTTTGCTCTAAAATTATAGGTTTTCAGTTGGTTGAGTTAGCATGTTTAGGAAATAATAAAAAATAACTGTACCCTCACCTAAGATACAGTAACTCACCCTGAGGCAGTCAGTGGCAGAAGATATTCCTGCTCCCAGGCTCCCTTCAGACCCTCATTAACACAACACATCTACAGTCAAACCACTTGTGTGAGTCAGCACTGCCTGACTTATTGATCAAAATGAGCCAGGTGAGCAAAAAAGTACTCTTTCCTTTTACAGACAAACTTTTGTTAGACAGAACGAACTCAAACAAGTCATGTGAGCAGCCGACCCGAGGGGTAGAAAGCTCTGACTTGGCCCAATAGTGCTTGTGAGGCTCGAAATGTGGTCATTATCTGACAAATTTTCACACTTGCATACTGGATGTCTGCCCACACCCTGAAAGTTGTTTTATTTTGTTAGAATCCAGCCACCATGAGTCCTACCATAGTATTATTGCACCATTGTAAACTGTTACGTTACTACAAACCCTCCTTCTCCTTCCTCCCCCCCTAAAACAAACAGTTTTGGTAATTCCTTCATGTCTTTACTAGCAAATTAGAATAACAAAACAGATAAGCTGCATTCCTCAGCCAAACAAAAGCAGGCCCCTTTGGAATATAATGATATCAGATAGGCTGGCAAGCCAGCATGTATAATTTCCCTCTATAGGTATTAAATCTTCAGCAGTTAAAGGTGTTATCCTCTGTTGTACAATACGGTACTGCAATGTCTAAATCAAGCCTCAAAGAAAAGGGCATGTCTCCTTCTCTCATGTGAGCCACTAACAATCCGAGATACCAAGTACCTCACAAGCAAAGCCTTTGAGACGGGCGTTCTGAGCATGGATTTTTGTGCATTATCAACTATAGTTAAATCCATTCTTCTGTCTTGGGATTGAATATGTATATGCCTTATACTGAAGAGCACAGCCTCTTCTTAGGGAGACTGTAATTCATCTCATTCACTTGTAGCCCTATTTAAGCATCTTTCATTCACTGGGACTTTTCTGATAAGCTGTCCTCAGCTTACAGAAACTTCAAAGCTGAGGCTAAGTTATTAAAAAGAAAAAAGATCCGCACCTTTAGTTGAGGCTTCAAACAAGACAAAAATTGATTAAGAATCAGAGATTAGCTCGGCTGTAACCATTTCCACATTATTATGGAAATCAAATGTTGTCTCTTTCGTTACCCTTTTTATTCTAAAATCTACTTAAAACTTAAGAGATGAGTAACTATTAGCCTGGCAGTATTAATAAGACACTGCAATTAGGAGCCCTGTGGCTAGAGATTTGTTGTAGAGTTGCCACTGAAGTAAACAAAGTAAGATAATTAAATGGTTTAGAAAGAAAACACAACAAAATCACATCTAGAAGTTGGAAGAGTTAATTTGTTCCCTAGGTTTCTTCAGTCATTCTTGAGGAGGAAAACCATCAAGTCTTAGATGGCTTCTTGAGTTGGTCATTGACCTGTCTTGCCTTGGTTTCCTTAACTGTGAATGAATAATCACATGTGTCTTTGTCATTGTCAGGGACAATTAATGTGCAGAAAATGCCTAGACATCATCAGCTAAAAGGCATTATAAAAAGCGCGTCATTATTACAAAATTGATGGAAGTACTTTCAGAAGCAGTAGTACTAATTTGAAAGTTAGGATGACAGGAGCTTTCTTTATTACCAGTCCTGTGGCATGGCCTAGATTAGATTGCAGAGGGAGCCCAGGAGAAAGCGTCCAAGGTGAGCTGTTCACACACTAATCTTGCTGCAAAGAGCAGTGCTCTTGCGTATTGGCCCTTCAGTGTGTGCATAACTCTGGCAGGATGGGTGAGTCAGAGCAGGCACTTACACCATCTGGCAATGGCAGCAGCTGACCCAGAAGCCAGGATTGCCAAATCACCTGAAGGCTGTGAACAAAGAAAGAGAAGGATTATCCTTGGATTATGAAGAGTAGAAGGAGATAAGATGTCTCTGCTTTCTGCCTTCTCCTGATCCTGAAAGAAAGGGAGCAGACAACAGGGAGAGTAAGAAAGGGCGGGTAGTGGTCAAATGAACTTGGGGAATTGTGCAGTTTGAACATGTAAGGAAAACAGATTCAGAGACCTGAATCTGGTGACTCAGGTTTCTGAATCTGCCATTCCTCTCGTCTCGCTTCTTTTCTTGGACCTCTTTTTTTCCTTTCTTCCAAATACCAGGAAGTTAAGTGGTTCATTCCTTTTGCAAGATCATGTTACCTTCTCTTCCAACCAGTGTATCGCCCTCATTCACGAGCTAAGAGGGTGGGTGCTTCATCTAAGAAGTATATTTACAGGGCCTCTGAACCTCAGAGGCCTCAAGTGATGGTCTCAAATCATTACGATCCTGAAGAAAATTAAGGGTACTATCGAAAGCAGCTCTCATACTTTGATTGCAGGAGTTTTGAAAATAAGCTGTCTGTGCAGGTTCCTGCCAGCCATCATTCTGAGCCCGCTAAACCAACACATTTGCCAAATGAGCTAAATTTCACCAGTTGTTCTAAGGGGAAACCAACTAATGCTGAATCAATGGATAGGCCCCTCAGTCAAAAGCACTATGAGCCAATCCTTCAAGTTACAGCTCCTCCTCCTGCTCCTTCAGTACAGTATACACAACCTCAGTCAATTAATAGTCCTGTCCTATCTCTTCCAGCACATCACAAGCCTGCACTTTCTGAAGTTAACTCTGTGTGTGACCCGCCTCCACCTCAAAATAAGCCAGCAATTTTCAGATCCTCTAGAGAGGACACTGTGCAGTCCACTTTTTATCCTCAGAAAAGCTTCCCTGACAAAGGCCCTGTTAAAGGAACTGAACAGATTCAGGAAACAGTCACTCCTCCTTACAACCGCTTTACAACAAAACCTCACACTAGTGCTGCAAGGCCCTTTGAGCGCAAGTTGGAAAGTCCTAAAATCAACCATAATCTCTTGGCAAATGAAGCTCAACATAAACCAGAGTCACCATCGAAATTGCAAATTCCCCTCAACCAGTCTTGAAAGCACACAGATCATCGCAGCCTCCTGAGCTTGACAGTGGAATGGATACCTTCACTGTCGACAAGCCTATTGACCAAATAATGTTAATGCTGTGCCTAAAGCCATTCCTGTAAGCCCTTCAGCACTTGAGGATGAGGAGCAAGACAACAGACACACAGTTGTAGCCAGAGCAAGAGGTGTATTTAACAGCAGTGGTGGTATATTGAGCTCCATAGAGCCTAGAGTTAGTATTATTATACCACAAGGAGCCATTCCAGAGTGAATAGAGCAAGAAATCTATTTCAAAGTCTGCAGAGACAACAGTATACTTCCACCTTTGGACAAAGAGAAAGGTGAAATGCTTCTTAGTCCCTTGGTAATGTGTGAGCCTCATGGACTAAAATTCCTGAAGCCAATGGAGCTGTGCCTGCCACATGTTGACCCCAAAACCTGGTGGAACAAGTCTTTTCCTGGGGATCCAAACTACCTTGTTGGAGCAAACTGTGTTTCAGTCCTAACTGACTACTTATAAATATTAAGTTAGCTGACTAAATAATGTGAAACTGAGATGGACCTTACATATAAACCAAACCACTCTAGTTCAGGGCCAGAAAGGGAAGCTTGAAAGTGTAAATTCAGAAACCACAAAAAATACCAGCTGAACGATTTCTTTAAAATCTTCTGATTTTGGACACTTGACTCACAATTGTCTTTGTTCCAGTTCTTTAAGTAGGCCATATGAAGACCTCATCCTAAGCATGCAGTAGGGCCATGTGTTCAGGGACCCTGCTTTTTCTGTCTTGTCTTGATGATCTGCAGCCTCCAATAGAAGCCTTCTCTGCCATATATCTAAGTCATTCATGAAGACAATCAGTAAGAATGATGCCACTGCAGTACAGTACCACAAAGGAGACAGCATTATACCTTGTTTGCAGATTGAAGAGGTATAGTTAGAGTAGTTGAATATATTACTGAAGCTGAGATAGCAGCAGTCTGTTTGGTCCGTCTTCCTAGCTATTCTTGTTACTTTCATTTGGACTCATTCTAGCTGGTCCATATCCTGCCTGAAGTTCAGCATTCAGACTAGTTGTGGTATTCCTCCATAGGCTTTGCACAGAGGAACATATTACCTATATGTTCTGCCAGGAATAATTGTTAATACACTCATGCATAGCTGTCTTTCTCACAGCAACCCATCTTGTAACACATGCCTATCTCATGATCCTCTCGGGCTCCCTGATCCTTTTCTGCAGAATTATTGCTCAGTAGGTTGTTCTTCATTCTGTATTTCTGCAGATAATCATCTCCTGCCTGTGTATAATATTATCCATTTGCCTTTAATGAATCCCGTCTTCCTAAATCAAGATAACTGAATTCTAAACCTGTCCTCAAACATTTTTCGGCCCCTGTCATTCTCTCTTTCACCATCCGTACCACTGACTGTGACACTGGATGGATATAGACCCAGGATAGAAGATTGTCTACAGAACTTACTTCATACATTTTCTGTAGAATTCATTTGATACATGCTTCTATTTCAATGAGGAACCATTGGTAACTGTTCTGAGTAGCACCATCCAAATGTTTTTCATCCTATTTGCAGCAGTTCCTGTTAGCTTTCTCATGACTGTTATGTGAGACTACTCTTGTAGGCTTTACTGATGTCAAAACAAGTGAGATCCACAAGCTTTCCTCCATGAGACCTTCTGCTACAGGATATTTTCTTTTAACCACAAAATGCACAAATATACCATATTGCTGCATTTGCATTTTAATAGGTGCAAAGTACCAATAGGTTCAGAAAAAAAACACCAACTCTTGAAACCTTATAAGGGACCTCATGTTACTGCTATCATGATTTTGAATAGTCTGCTCTTAATTTCTGAGTTCCTTCTGTATTGTTCTTCATTCCTTCAAGCTGCATGTCTGCAAGGATAAAGGTTAACATCATGGGGGTAAGCTGCAGCTGCTCTAGCAGTGCATTCCTTCCAGGGACATACTCTTATGCCCACTTGTCTCCCAAATTACAAGATGTTTGAAAAGTAGCATCAAGTTTCAACTGCCATGATAAAAGAAAAGAAGCATAGGTTTTTGAGATAGCTAAAATATGGATCAGTTTAAAATCTTAATGTACTAGTGGCTTCTGTTGAAGAAAGATTGGGGTTTTAAAGGCATCTGCAGCTGCATAGTAATATGTGTGTGTACCAATACATAGAAACTATGTTAATTTCCATTCCTATTCTATCAATACATACATATTTTCTGCTTTGTATTAGCTAATCTTTCCACTTATGTACCCTTGCTGCCTTCATCTCCCAGAATATATTCATATCAGAAAGAATGCAGTCCATTGTGGTCATTATGTAGACAAAACTCTGTTTAAAAATTATACTGGGAGAAGAGACTAAACATGTGTGTGCACACATGAAGAGACACATACATCACATTTAAATATTTATTTCATTACGAATAGTAGCCTTTTTAGCAGGACAGCAGCAAAGGGACTATATGTGCCATCCAGTGTATTATGTCAACTATATCAGATATAATACATGTATTTTTTAAACAGTCTTCTCCTATTGATATGCAGTTGTTCGTTGTGATCTTTTTGCATTGCATTGGTTTTGCATTTGCTTTGGGTAGGGAGGTTGGACTAGACAAGCTCCAGATGTCCTTTCCAACCTCAGTCATCCTGATTCTAGATGTAATTATGAGATTTACTTGTTATTAATATAAACAATTTTTTCATGTGTATGTAAAACCAAATACTTTTATGAATTATAAGGAGAGCACTATCTGACTCAGTCTCTGAAAGGAAAAATAATTCCAGGACAAAGAGAACTTGAACATAAATGACAGATTTATCTACTTTAATTTGTTTTCAGAAGAGGATTTCATAGCTCAGAAGTGGGTCAGGTTCCAAGATATTCTCCGGGAGGTTTACTTTTAATATTTGAAATAAATATGTACTGAGGATATATTTCAGACATTTTCAAAGATAAGAATATGCATGTCAATAAATCTGGAAGCTAAGAAATATCCAATATAACATCACATAATTGGTAAGAGTGTGCTTTATATTAATGATTTTTAAAGAACCTTTTCAGTATGGTTTGTCTGCTATAAATTTCATACAACATGACTGCAAATATTTTTGTATTGCTGGTTATATTAGATAAGGAGCTCATGTTTAAAGGAATGCGTGGCTGCACAATATTGCTGTTTACTGCGTCTCACTCAAAAGCTGATATGCCAACACTAATATTCTTTCTCCTTCCCTCATTTTTTTCACAAAAGTTTCATTTATCTGAGTGGAATTTTTTTGAAGAGTAGGGCTATGATATTTAAGATCCATTGAGTTTAGTGATACCGTTTAAATAGAGTATTTAGCATAATTGTCAAAGGGAAGACCAGTGCCATTTGCTAGTGCCTTGCATTAGATCCATCACTATACTCCAGCTGCTTTACACTGGATTTGATTCACAGGCAGGAATTTTAATTGGGTGTTTCTGCTAAGTCAGATAAGCTGGGAACCAGCTTGTGCTGCAGAAACACCATGGCTAACAGGAGCAAAATCTTTAATTTTCTCACATAGTGAAGACTACTGTTTGCTTGAGACAGTGATAAATGAAGCCTTACCTCACTGCTCCTGCTCAGCTTTATGAGAGCAAGATCATGCCAAAAAATTGTGATTTCTTTTTTGACAATTATAAATATTTCTTGTGGCAATTGATCTTCTTCTTTTACCAGATTATTCTTTTTTTTTTTTTTTTTTTTTTGTTACGGGCTCAGACTTTGTTTGTGATATTGGGGTCAGGGATTCGAGTTTGGGATTGGGGTAGAGGTAGGAGTTAGGAGTCAAGCTTAGAGTTAGTGGTCAGAGTTAGGGTAAAGGCTTAACAAATGTGGTCTCAATCGATGTCCTGTAACTTGCATCCCCCTTACAGCCACACAACCACCCTTCCTTGTTGGCCCAGCTCTCTCACACCCTTTGTGTCCTCACGTGCCGGCCTCCAGCTCCTGCCTGCTCAAGTGCTGAAGCACAAGGACCCCCCAGATCCCAAGCCCCTGCCATGTCCCCCTGCCCTGCCGCTCTTCTGCCCTCCCCCTGGCTGCCTGCAAAGGCACTCTAGCACCTCACAGTGCCGGCCTGCTGCCCTGGCCAATCAGCTTCCACCTCACAGACGCCTTCCTGCTGCCCTGGCCAATCAGCTTCTGCCAGCACAGCTGTCGTCACAGCTGACACCGCAGCTCTGGCCTGCCACCCGCATCTCTGCCTCAATGGCCCAGCTCTCCCCCTGTCCAGGCACAGACGCCTGAGACTTGGGGTCAGGGGAGGGAGTGAACGTGCATCGCCAAGAAGGAGGGATTGGGCTTAGGTTGTGAGCATCTGCACCGGGTTAGGGCGAGGGATTAGGCTTTGGAGTTAGAGAAAGGCTTTGAGTGAGGGTTGGGGGTTCTGTGAAGGGTTTCTGGTAAGCAGTTAGGGTGTAGGTTGGGGGTTGAGTCGGGAGTAGCAGTGAGGCTGGGGTTAGGGTTAGGGACAGCAATTATAGGCTAGCAGTCAGGGCAAGGGTCTAGGGTGGGGATAAGATAAAGGGTTGGGGTTTGGTCTGTGGCTTTGTGATAGGGCTTGGTGTTAGGGATTAGAGGAGGATGCTGGGGTAAGGGTTAGGGTCGGGTTATGAGGGCTTAAGGTAAGTGGCCAGAGTTAGGGTAAGGGCCTAAAAAATGTGGTCTCACATTTACTATACCGACTACATTGCCAGCGCTTTAATTGCAAAGAAAAATCTAAAAAAAACCATGTGTTAGCAGTGTGCCCCAGCAGCAAAATGGGCCAACAGCCTCCTAGGCTGTGAGGAGTGTTACCAGCAGGTCAGTGGAGGTGATCATTCCCCTCTAATCAGCACTGGTGAGGCCACATCAGAGTACTGGGTTCAGTTCTGGGCTCCCCAGTACAAGAGAGACATGGCCATACAGAAGGAAGTCCAGTGAAGGGCCTCAAGGATGATTATGGGGCTGGAGCATCTCTCCTGTGAGGAGAGGCTGAGAGAGTTGGGACTGTTCAGCCTAGGGAAGAGAAGGCTCAGGGGCATCTTATCCATGTGTCTAAATGCCTGATGGGAGGGTGTAAAGATGCCCAAGGTCAGGACAAGGGGTCATGGGCACAAACTGAAATACTGGAAATACTGGAATGTCCATCTGAATATAAGAAAACACCAAGCTGACCCTACTTTGAGCAGAGGGGTTGGACTAGATGATCTCTAGAGGATCCTGACAACCTCAAGTGTTCTATGATTTATAAGGAAATTATTTACATCAGTATTTGTTTCATTTTTGCTACCAGAAGTATCAAGTTCCACGGTCAAGCATGGCTAAACGAGGCACCTCATTTATACATGGTTGCCCCTCAGTTTTATACACTTAGCCTTTTGGGGAACAACAGCAGAGGTGGGCTAGTCTTTCTAACATAGGGAATTTAGTCTTTTAATTAATCAATGAATGACCCTGTTAGTTTATGGCTGTCCTTGCATTTTATTCAAGATACAGGCTCTGAATTTCCTTTTCTTCTCAAAAACCTGAGAAGTCCTCTACAATCCTGAGAAAAACAAAACAAGCTCCCAGTCCAAGTTTACAGGTTTTGCAGTATAAGGCAGTAATTCAGCTCCAGGTACCAAAAGACTGCGCAGTGATGGTGTTCAGAGTTCACTTGCTGTTTGGTAGATCTAATGTGCAACATGAGGAAAATAAATTGCCTCATTACTTAGTCCTCTCAGGAGAAAAGTTACAGGATCTCTTAGATTGTGTGCTACTCAGGGTGCTCTTAAAGTGATATGTTTTATACATTATTTGGATTTCATAACTCAGGATTACTCTAGCAAATAATCAGAGTGCTAATTTTAATTAGAGGAGAATGCATACTATTAGCATGAGTATATGCAAAGTCATATATTTGCAAAATTTTTCAAGGTGACACTGACAACAACGGTGGCTCTCACAAAGGGAACATGATATTCTGCAAATTTAATTTATCATTTGCAGTGGAGCAGTCTATCAAGAGACAGTTTGCCTTTGGGAACATTGCTCTCTGAGTCTCCTGTGGTTAGGAGGTCAGCATTGTATCTGACCTCTCACCTGTTCTGTTTGACTGAGAGCATTTACTTTTCTGCTTTATTTTTTTGTTGTTGTTGCTAAGTCTTTTCTAGCACTTCAAATCTGATCTCGCATCCTTCTGCAATTCAGAGTGTAGTTTATATTCTGCCATGTCTCAGGGAAGTAGCAAGGCTGCTGAGTACATACAAAATTTTCACTCTGACTCCACCCTAGTCTTGCCGAGCACTCTGATCATTTAGAATAAGGCACAGGGAGCAGGCTGGTCTCTGGCAGATTCTTCTTTTCCCCAAGTCCAGAGAGAGAAGACTTTTGGAAGACTGCCCAGTTTTCCCCCTGTCTTTGGGAGTAGCAGAGATCAGCAGCATTGCAGAGGTCTGAGAGAGATGAACTTGAAGGATCTGAGAGGTTAGGGGCTCTGCCTTAGACAGATCTCCTCTGTCCAACTTCATCTCCAAGAAGGAGGTCAAGTCTGGCATATCAAGTCTAATGTGTGGACTCTCTGACTCTTGCCATGTGGGCAATTACATCCCCATGGAGGTAAGAGAAGGAAATTAAGTGAGTACACAGTCCTGGGAGTCCTCCCTCCATGTGTTACTCAGATGTAGGTGAACAGCTGCGACTCAGGTTAAAAGAGTGATAATTTAGTGACGCTGAGCAGACTCAAATGGATGTCTGGAGGCAAGGTTTCTTTGGGGACCACTAGAGAAAAGACTTGATCAGCTACTAGACTGAAGTTGCCACCTGGAGCTGTTACTTGAAAGGAACAGCAGTAGCACAACCCAAAACCAAGTCACATTGTGAACCCTTTGACTCCCACCTCCTGAGGAAGCACAAACAGTAGATCTGTACTCTGATGGGGGAGTCAGGACTAGGATTCATTTGTCACAGTTTCGTTAAACACGGCTAATAATGAGCTATACAACTAAGAAGAGCAGAGGAAGGTTTTTTTATGAGAAGTGTAAAAACTAGTCATGTTGTAGTCGAAACAAAAAATAATATAACATACGTTAGTTAAGGAAGGGTATCGGATGCATTTGTGCTCTTCCCATGAGAACAAAAAGCTTACTTTAACTCTGCACCATATCCTTGCTTACATACCCACTGTATTCAGGCCTTAAATTGTAGAAGCTTCAGGTGAATTAAAATATAAAACTACAATATTATTTGCTCTTTTCCGATGACTATTGCTAAGAACACAAAGCACTGTCGAGAACAGGAATTAAACTGAGTCAGAACATTAGTATTATCTGCAAAATGAATTGACCTCTAAAAAATCCCTAGTAAAACTGACTACCTGTCCACTTTCTGCATGACCGGTGTGAGAGACCCCCATTTCTAATAAATGTACCTATAACTTCATTACTACGGCAGACCTTTGTACGATCTGTTTTAGTTACACTGATGCATTAGCAGTTCCACAGATGGACACTCTGTCTTCATGAGGTCTTTGCTAACAATTCCAAATTGCAGGAAAAAAAGCAAAAACTGTATTATACTTTTACCCTTTCAGGGATAAATTGTCTTTGAAGTTTTTAAAAATATTTTTTAAACAGTTACCGCTTTTTCTGTTGCTATTCTTTTACTTGTTCTTCTTCTTTTCCCTTCTGTCCTTCTCCCAAACATTGACATCTGTGAAGTTAGTGGATGGTTTCACTGAGCCTTAGATACTAATCAGGATTTTGTTATTAAATATAAATGATTTTATTGTATGGTGCACAATAAAGCAATATGAAATACTGATATGTATCCTCAGTATTGTTGTTTTGCTGTCATGCACAGATTAATCATCTTAACTGCTCCATGTAGAGTTTTCATGGTGATGACTTAAGAAATGTTTGTACATTGCAGTAATTAAGGAATATATGAACATTGCAGTATGACCTGGAGTGGTTTTGATATTTGTTGGAAGAGTTGTTTTCAAAAGACACTATCACTTTACCAAGATCTATATTTATTGAGCTAACACATTTACATCTATGCATCTTATTTAATCTTTAATAACAGAATATATCACGAGGATCCATTTTGGGTTTATTTCTCTAATATTTTAATGTACATCTCTAAACATGAGAAATTTTGTTCGTTTCACCATGACATTGTTGTAACTATGTATAAAAGCATGCAAAAATAATCAGTCTTCCAGACCATACAATGGGGACAAATTTGTTCATTAGTTTCAGGCAATATTATAGCACAAGTGAAGAAGAAGAAAAATAGTAGCAAATAAATAGCAATTGCTTCATGACCAGTTAAAGCAGGATAATATCTAGTTGCAATTCACTCTGGATGTATCAGTCTCCTGTCAGAATCTTGTTCTGTTTTGGACAGAAAGGAAAAAACAAAGTAGAAAAGAAAAGCTACTTCTTTATGAATCCAATTTAATACCTTCTGACATTGGTAGACAGGCTCATTAATTTCAGTGGGTGTTTGATCAGGGCATAGATCTTGAAGCCTAAACTTTTTTTCCCAAAAATAGATTACATTCTTATTTCTTCATTATGGCTTAATTTAAACTCCCTTGAATCAGACTATTAACAAAATATTATCCTATCTCAGAAAATAACACAGATAAAATAAAATTCCACTCAGCACTCACATAGCACTTTTCCTCTTCAAAGCACTTTAGAAACACTGATTAATCATAACATTAATTAAACGACTATATTTTTTTAAAATTCAGCCTTCCAAAAGCTCTATTCTCTGCAGGGAGCAGGGAAGAGGATAGCAAGGGACTAAAACCAGCTCCAGTAATCAGAAAACTTAGCCTGCAGCAATTAAACTGAGGAATCACTTGCCTTTGCAGAATCTTTTTTACCTTGGGCTAGTGGAAAGATGAAAGGACAGATGACAGTGCAGTCTAAACGAGAAATAAATCTGTTGGTGTGGAAAGGAGCTGATTAATTAGATATATTTGCACTACCTGGGTTAATAGGTAGGCTAACAACTCCTTTCCATGCTTTTTTTCCAGTTTGTGTACTTGGCAGGAAATGTAAACAAAATTAATTAAAAAGGAAATTATTTGAGTGATTGCCCACATGGACTCCATCCATTCTGGATATAAAACCCAAGCATGCAAGTTCAAATTCCTTGGATCCAAGAACAATAAAGCCTGGGTCTGTCATTTTTGTTCCCAGCCAACCTACCAAAGCTCAGACTGCAAGGGAGACAGCCAAAGCCACCACCAAAATCCTTTTTTCTGGCCAGGGTTGGGGGAACAACGTAAGAGCAGTAATATCTGTGGGTTTGTGACAGTTTGCCTTAAAAAATGCTGCTTCCTTTGCTGCTGAGGGTGACAAATAGAAGCTTATCGGTGGAGATTTTTCTCCTCCTGTGGACCCAGTAGTTGTTTGGCATATCAGGTCAACAGGTAATTAGGCAGGTCAAGCTGGACTTGAACTGATTATTTTTATAGTCCCGGCGTGGGTGAGACAGTCAACAAATTACGCTTACACCTCTTCCCAAATTCATCTTCCAAAACCAGGTTGCAAGTCAGAGAACGCACCCTGCGTTGGGCTGCCTGTGTTTGATGGTTGGTTTGCCTCTCTAGCATGAGAGAGAGGGGATAGAGATTGCTCAACCCATATATGAATTAACATTCAAAATAGAAGCCATCCACTGTGCTGGGTGAGAGGTGCTGTTAAGAAACAGAAACTCCATTTGGCCATGGTACCCTTAAAGGCATTTCTGTACTAGTTTTCTGGCTGTTCTGCTGCAAACATCTACTCCCCCAAAGGAGAGCTCGTTTCTCCAGAAATCCCCTCTTCTGTGGCAGCATGCATCGCATGACGATTGCCAAAAAGACAGCAATTTTGGTGACTGAGTCAGATGAAATAGGCAGAGAGGTACGGCAGGGTCTCAATACACTGCTCTGGTTTTGGCATCAGCTCCGATGGAGCCAGCTGAAGTGCCTTTGCATGCAAAGTGTAGACATAGATCTAGCCTTTAAAGCACATGTTGGGACGGATACGCTGTATGAATTAGCAGTTTATGGCCAGCTAAAGAGCCCTGGAAGTTCTTTAATCTCTAGGTCTTAAGACAACTGCTAACATAAAGCCTGAATATGTGCAGTCTTGCTGTGTGAGAGAAATGCAGAATATGAAGGTATTCCATTGAGAGAGGAGTAAAATCAGTATTAGGAGTAACAGTAGATTAAATAGATAGCTGTCTGTGGAGTTGAGATATACAAGAGAGACAACGAGTAGTACAAGAGCAATAGCTTTTAAACACACCAGTATTTTCAAGTCTAAAATCTATGCTTGTAAGCTAGCTAAAATTTCCTTTAGTTCAGAACATGAAAGAGCCGGAGCCTGGGGGAGTTCATGGGCGTGACAAAAACAGGATCTCGCTGAGTATCAAACTGAAGGTGTTTAAACCAGTATGAGGAGAGAATGGAAAAGCTTGGCAGACAGGGCAGATGCAGAGATAGAGGCTTAAACATCAGATAGGCAAGAGATGGCGAAGGAACATGAAAGCTTAGCAGTTAAGACCCAAGGGGCTGAGGGGGTACAGCTCAAGGAAGAAAAAAATATCTGTTGTATAATAGAGGGGACAGGAGGCAGCCCTGAGAAGTTGAGTTGAAAGCAAGAAAAATGATTAGCCAGAGGGAGAAAGGAAATACATGAAATGGAAGCGGAGAAACTTGAGGAGGAAGGTGGCTGGATTAAAATGCTGCTACAGGAAAGAAATCTGTGAAGGATCATGGATCTGAGAAAGCAATTTGCTGAAAAGCAGTGATTGTGTTGCACACAGTTGTCATTTCCCATGGCATGTTCAGGGCGAAAATACGAAAATACTTCTCTTTTGTCTTTGTCCAGTGCTGCTAGCTTCTATACATACTGCTCTTCCACCCCTGTTATGGCTGTGCCCTTTGTCATTCCTAGTTCTCATGCCATACCTTTCTCTTGCAAAATAGAGAACCAGCATCTTTAATCTTTTTAAAAAGATAAAAGCTTCTATATTGGTTACTCTTTTAGATATTTGATTCTTTTACAAGCAAATCTCAATTGACATTGGCAACACAGATATTGGTGGTTCACGTACTTTCATCTCTCTATGAAAGTTTGAGGGTTTCTTCCCTGAAACTGTAAAAGATGACTGTTGCTGCTCCCTGTAGGGCTTTATATGCTACACTACCTATGGCTGAATTTATTCTTGGTAAAAAAGATTTTTAAAAAAGAAAACCAGTGAATGGCATGTCACATACAATGCATCAAGGAAGATATTGTTCCTTTTTGTCGTGGTCCATACCGAATACCAATCTTATATTTTGAAATCTTGCTGCCTGTCATCAGAGGTGGTGGAAAAGTGAAAAATATGTATAATTTTTCTGAGGGGAAGAGGGAGTCTGAGACCTCCACCTGATCTTTTGTTCTGTCTCAGCAGCCGCCAGCAAAGTGCACCTGGGTGCTTGGGGCACAGGAGGGCATGTGTGTGTAACACTTTTTTATTCTTTCTGTCTTCTCCAAAAATAATTTATCTCCACAGAGTCTGAAAATTTAATTTCAAATAAACCTGCAAGGAGGTGAAATCCGGCATTGTTCTCTAGCTCAAAGCACTCATTATCCCAACTTAATTGGCAGGCTAGGCTTAATGTGAAGCAGCTAAAGCAGTGGCTCCAGCCCACGAGTTTTGAGGTGCTTACTCAAACCAGTCTAAGTGAACTCATTGCGCATTCCCTTACAAATGATTGAACTGAGATGATAGCTTTTTGGATAGGGAGAATTGCAGTACTATGGTGAACTAACATTATGTAGTGAAATGGCTTCATATGCATTTACTCTGAAGTGCCAGAGATTACAAATGTTTGTGCACATCCCTAACATAAGAAGTAAAAGGACTTGGGTACCTAAAAAACATTTTTGGCCAAACATTGGTAGTGAGACGCAAGTGCCTAAATGTTAAAGACCACAGGGCATCCTACTGTGTCTTCAGTGGCTTTTCTAAAAGGCTGTGTATCTTCCATAGGTCTGCTAACTCTGCGCAGATGTCTCAGGTATTTGAAACTGCATTAGCCGCCTATGTTCGGACACATGAATTGCCCCCTACATGCCTAAAAAATGGTTTTAGCTTTCCTTTTACACATAAATCCCAAACTGATCCAAAATCCTCTGTTCTCTGACACTTGCTCAAAGTGGCGGGGCCCATGCTTTTTGGGTGCATGCTTTTCAATCCTACTGCTCAGGTTTTTTTCCACTTTCCTCATCCAGTACTACTTCATGTACTTGACTCACCTACACTTTTCCTGGTGCTCCCTAGAGTCTGAGGAGTAACCATCTACTCACATGGACAAGTGTCTCTCAACCTCACTACTGCAGCCTTTCTCACTTTCAAAAATATAACTTTGTCTCCTTCCATCTATCTGCTGACTTTGCTGCTGGCCCAACAGCTCTGGCATTACCCTGCTTCATCTTCGGTTTGCTTCCTCCTCTACACGGGTTTGGCTCTAAGACCCAGTCTGACAGCATTTCTTACTTCTTAATCTATTTTGCCTTTAAAATTCGGGGTAGTTTTTTCCCCTCAAGTGTTTCAGTAGCAGAATAAAATCTCCCTGTGAAAACTAACAGACCTTCACCCTCTTAAATCACATGGGATTCACTGCTGCTCTGATGCCTACAAAATACCTTTCACTGCCTCGGCAGTCCGAGTCCAGAGTTTGATACATATTGTACTAAGCATAATCATTTTTTTTGTGCGCTCTCACACCCCACTCTTGCAACTCGGTATGTACTGAAGATTTCCAATGCTCAGAGAAGGGACGGGATTCCTCTGGTACAATGACATCTGGACCCTAAGGGACACTTTCAGATGCCAATAGTGATTATCAATTACACCTTAAAAAAACAGTATCTGACAAGAGAAAGCATGGTGCACAAATTAACTCTTTATCAAATACAGAAGTGGTATTTCTGCCACTGCTGTCGTGTGATGAATACACTCTAATTCATTAAACTATGAGTTGAATACACTGTCTCATGATCAAAATTTGTTCCACCCAAATTAGACAATTTTGGCACATTTATTAAATAATGATTGAAAGTAATAATAAAAGCTCTCCCAGTAATATTCTTTCCAAAAAGGCTGTGAAATACTGAAGTTGAATGGTCTTAAAAACACACAAGGATGATAAAAATGCACAAAAACATGTATGTCTGCAAATTTAAGTGGAGCGCACGTGTTAGAACCAAGAGACCAAAATTCACATATATTGTCACATACAGACACCAGTAGTTGTGGAATAGGATATCTGTATCATTACAACAAAACATGGTGGCATTTTGCTACTTTTATATTATCTAGCTACACAATGTGAATTAATGGGTATCTTTGAGGGGGGAAAAATGGTGATGTATTACTTTTATTAGAGCAAGCTCTACCTCTAGGACAGGGTTCTTAGTTTGAGTTAATATCTGTTTGAGGTTTCTTGTGTTTTCCATAGGTTAATTTTCCTAGTCTCGTTCTCTCAAACTAGGAACCATGCCACAACTGTTTAATAAATGTGCCAATGTGTCAAAGTCATTTTTCAGACATGAGTGAAAATGGAAATGAAGTCAATGGGGTTACACCAGCAGTGAATTTGTCTCAAGGCAATAGCAGGGTAATATTTCCAGAAGTGGAACCTTATCTGTGATGATTTTGCTTCTGTTAAATCTACCAGAAGAATAGTTTGCTCTATCGTTTTGCTCTGAAGGCAGAATCTTTCTTAGGACAGCTGTCAGTCTGGTCCTATGAAGGAAAAAGTTTCCTGAATTAGGTAACAGAGGCATGTACTAAGGTGCTAATGAGACTTTATCATGCAAAGGAAAAGATGTTACATCTGCATTGTTGAAATGTTTAGTAAGCAAACCTTGTCATCTTACAGTCAAAGACTTAGTGTACAGTGATAGATGAATGCTGCTCTCAATATAAAACAGTGATAGAAGTCTCATCTTAGAAAAGTAACTTCAAAATGTATAGTGTCAGAAAAATGCTATCCCAAACACCTACAGGACAACCCCTTTCCTGTGGCCCTGCCCCCAAATTATGGCTATTTAATGTCTGTCTTCCTTCCTTTATGAGTGAAATGGAACAAATAAATATGATTTCTTTTTTCCTTGTCAAGCTGGTGGTTCTGTTTAATCATATTACGTAAATCCTCTTTAAAAGCATCAAATCAGTTTTGGGTCTTATAATGTGTAATGTTGCTCAAATAAAAAAATCAATTTATTTGTAGATCAAAGCAGTTCTGTATGAACCGTAACGAAAATTAACAATGCTATTTATTTTTAATATCATTCTCACCCACATCCTCCTCTCTTCCCAGGACCCTCATCAGTTCTCACTTCCTCAGCTCAGGGAGACTTCTTGAGCTGCAGGTTGAATTCCCCAGCCTTCCTACTGGTAGTGCTAGATAAAACTTTGCTGACATTACAAGGCTAGTTTCCACTATACATTTCAATCTGCTTTCAGAAGAGGTTCTTAACATCGAAAAAATAATTCTAAATGCAAACGCTCTGCAGATTGTAATAAACACTAATGCAAAAGTCAAGCATCGCATGTGTTGTCAGCTGTGTTGGGCTGGTGTAGCAGTAGCTGTACTTTCATTGGCATTACTCAACATTTACACCACTTCAAACTAGAGTAGGATTTCTTCTGTAGTTAATGCTAAAAAGCATGACTGTCCTCTCCTTCATGCCTATTGCAAAGCAGAAGGAAAATGATACCTGAATTTTTTTTTCTGTGAATACAATGCAGTGATTTCTTAATTATATATAGTTTTAGAAAATTAATTTGGAATACAAGCAAGTTACTGTGGAATGTTTTCTACAGTATAAAGGATAGTCCTGAACTTTTAACTTTCATGACTCAACTCCATATTAGAGCAAATGTACTGCTTTTTCAATATAAGTTAATATGTTTTGAATTAAATTAAATTAAATTAAATTAATGACACATTTTTTAAGGCTAAGGCAGGGTTTTTTCTCATCCCAAGTACATTTTCAAATAGCTAACAAAGTGTTCAAAGTACTAAAACCACAGAAAAATATGTTAACAGTTACACTTGTTAATAGATTTTAAGACCGTGTAAACAGTGGCTTAGATGAACTCTATAGCCCAGCCACTCCCCTATTCTTCCAGCTCGTGTGGCACCTTTTCCCGAGGAACCTCTGGCAGGACAGTTTGACCAGCGATGCCTGTCTGTGCAGCCAGCTGCTCCACCTGCCTGCGTGAGCAGCTCTGCTGGAGGTGGCAGTTCTGGCTTTCGCTGCGCCTCGGGGCCGGGGCAGGGAGGAGGAAGCCTGGCTCCCTCCCGGGCGGCCCCTGGCAGCACTAGGGGCCCGGCGTTGTCCTTACAGGCTCTGATAGAGCGGGTCTCCAAACTGGACACCAGCTTGCACAGCTGCCACGGCTGCAATACGCTGACTAGATTTTAGGGCTACAAAACGTGCGCTGTGAGTCTTCTGGCACTTTCTATCCAAAGGCTAAATTTGAGTTTATTTTAGTTTAAATACACAACTGATTAAGAATTGAATAGTATTATTGAGCTGGAATTGCTACAGCTGCTCAGAATAAGGGATGCTGTACTGTCCCACCGTTACCCATTAGCTAGAAAAAGCCTGGTTTACTTTTTTGAAGTATCTAATACTGATTTGATCTTCTCATGCTTAATTTAAGCGTGTGCACAGCAGAAACATTAGAACAGTTGAGCAATAACATGTCCAGAATGCTTATACCATGCTTGATTGCGTTTATTTTGGTTTTCCTACTGAGCTTTTCCTGATAGCTCCAGAGCCTTTATTTATTGTAAGAGGCATCTTGTGTGTCTAGGCGTGTGTACTGGCATGAATACTATTGCCTGGAATACTAGGCCAGTTCCAGGAAAGAAATCTGCTTGGGGCAGCCATCCAGATTTCCTTACACCCAGTGCTAAGGGGCACAGTCTTTGGCTGCTAATGGAGTGATCACTGTCACCAGATTCCACCAGAAGACTGAGACAGGGAGATGCTCCATTGCACTTTAAGTGAGGTACAGAAGGAAAAAGGAACACTGGTCCATTCTGGATGTGTGTACAAAGTCAAGCAGTGCCTCACTGATCTGGGTTATCCACTTGTACTTGCTCCTAACCCAAGGCGGACTCTGCATTAGAAGAGTAAAAGCTACAGCAAATCATGGTTTATTTTCTTTTTTTGATACATAAGCTTTATTTACTATATGCTACAGAGGGAAGTAATCACCGTAAGTGACAAGCAACTATTAATGCACTCATGTTACAAAGAACAAACAGATGCAGATGTAAATAGCATTTCAGGCTGTTCTTGAACAGTGTTTCATATACGTGTAGGGGAAAAAAAGATTTTCAGTTTGCTCAAACAAACCATTTCTGAAAGAGAAAGTGGTGTTAACATCTGTACTACACCTGATATTAATAATATTTCTGAAAAGCTAATAATGCAAATGACCAATTAAATATTAAGTGCAAAGTAATAAAAATGTTTGAGGACAAGATTTGTATTTGTATTGCAGCACACCGGTAAGATTCCAATCCTACTGCACACATTTTGTTAGTAATGTTATGCTTTTTATAATCAGGAATGTTTTTCCATGATGCAGAGTGAGTAGTTTCTAAGATCTCATATTACCACAAAATCTATTTGATAACCTTTAAGTTTAACATTTCAGTACAGAGATTTTAGTTTTTATCTGTATTATGAATATTCTGCTCCAAATGACTGGCTGTATTTCTACCACAGCAGGCAAATTGTGAGAAATAAAAATAATTTAACACCTGATAATTAAGAGATATGATTTTCCTCTTACCTCTTCTTTCAAATATGGACATACACAACGGAATTTATGAATTCAGAAATAAGATGTTTAATAAGTACTCATAAATACTAATTGATCAGAACTTTTTGAAGTTATCATAAAAAGTCTGATTAAATTATCATATTATATACAATAATCATACCTGATTATTTCATTCATAAAATGTGATGTAGATTAGATTACTAATTATATGTATTTTTCCCAGTTTTCCTGTCCTTTTCATCCTGCATGATACACTCTCATGGTGATTGCTGTATGCAAACTCCTAGCGCAGCTGCACTGAAGGTGATTCAGAGTTGTTTCACTGACCTCAGCAACAACTTCATCAAGCCCTCGCCCTCTGTGGTCTTGTCTTCATCACCCTGAAGGACTGAGCTGCCATTTTACCATAATACTGACCCTCTAGAACTGATGTGAGGCTTCTCGTCTGTCTGTGCTGGTGCTAACCCTGCCCTACATTTATATATATTTACATTTGTACTATATATATACACAAGTTCTCAGAGGCTGCTCCTGTGTCATTTTCACAAGCACTACATGACTTTCAGGCACAATTTTGCAAAAAAAAGTTTTGCTAAAAATTGCTAAAAAAAAAAAAAGCTATAGTAATCAACAGAATTTCTTTTTCATGTCTTCAGTTCAATGTGACCATTTTAAAAATTCATTGCGCCTTTCATTTTAGGAGATTTTAAGTTCTGGAAGTTAGTGTTATATAAAATAATCTCTAAGTATCATACAGGAATAGATTTCAGAAAGGCTTCCTTTCTGGTCAGTATCATGCATACAACTCAGGATGTGTGGAAGAGTGCAGTGTCATAGAAACACTAATAAACCTGGTTAAATTACTGCATGTAGTATAGAGTTAACCTTGTACAATGGAACTGGTCCTTCAGAGAAGACTTTTTTCACAAATAACAACGTCATTGGCTTTGCATTCACTGCAGTGTTTTTAACAACTGACACACATTTTATTTATAGTAACTTGAGTTATGAGTTGTGTGGTGGGAGATGAGGACTTGCTAAGTTCTGGAAGTTGTGGTATTCGGGTTATCTTTATACATATACTTGACCTTTACTATCATCATTTCATTCTCCTAAGGGCATGGTGTAGCCCATATCCGAAGTCTTCAACTGATGTAATATGGAAATATTAACAGAGTCCCTAATGTGTGAAATGCTTGAACATGCAATCGTATAAATGTGGCTTGCTCCAAATTAGTATCAGTAGCCAATTAGATTACATGCAATGATGGAAATGGTGCTAATAGTCTTGCGTGTTTTCCCTGTACTTCTTCTCCGTCACCCTTTATTGCTGTATCTTCTGAATTCTCCCTTCATTTTCTTTCAACAAAGGCAAGTATGCCATGAGGGATCTGGTCCACCGACTGCCAGGCGCTAACAACAGCAACAGCTCAGCAAGCAAGGCCATGTCTGATGACACCGTTACTGCCATTTGCTGCACTCTGCATGAAGTCATCACTAAAAACATGGAGAATGCCAAGGCCTTACGAGACGCAGGAGGCATTGAGAAACTGGTTGGCATATCTAAGAGTAAAGGAGACAAGTATGTTTTGCAAATCACCTTGCACCCTTTTTAACATCTCCAGTAGTTATTGCTAGTCCTGAATGTGTTTGCCTCCTCTGTGCAATCGTGAGTTGAATAGTTCCATCAGAAATCATATGCCCAGTGTGAAAGGTGACAAGAAACAGACAATACCAATAGCAAAAGTCTCTGCTGTGGTTTATTTTTGACGTACCATCAGCAGTGCACGGAGTGCGCTGCATGTGCAGTTTAAGGAAGAGTAATTATCTACAGTAACCGCTACCTCTAAGCACTTCCAGAAGATCCTGGAAAACATTAGGGACCAGAGCTGTTGGATTGCACCCTACGGAAGGGGTGATGTGCAGGTGGAGGGATCCTGTGAAAGGAAGGGACCTCACCGCAGTTCTGTTACTGCTCCTCTTGCTCTGGGAATGAAGAATGTAAAGTCACTGTCCCTCTTCACAGCACCCTCTTCTCTGCCACCGGCCTGCTGGTAAGGTGGGGCATAGTAGAAACATGGGTCCATGGATCTCCCCAACACCTTGCTTCTGAGAGAGCATTAGGATACCTGCAGGCTACTTTGTGAGGCACCAAAACATGCAAAACTTACACGCGACTGACGTTTTCAGAGCAGCTATGCTTTCATCTTGTCTGTTTTCCTATGTACGCACTCTTCATGAAGAGTTCACTCTTTATCCTTCTTTTGCCTAAAACAGATAGCCTGGGTCTCATATTTGTCAACCTGCAGAAGTATAGTGCAATGGGACTATGGCAGTTTGAAAACAAAAAGCCTTCACTGTAGTGTACAAAACCCATCAGTCCACCTACTCGAAGCTGTCATCACACAGCCTACTGCAGCATCAGAGCTCTAAAAGAGCCCCACAAAGCCAGGCCACAACCTGAAGGAAAGATTTATGCACCCTACATTTGGTATGAGAACTTATGCTCGCCTATGTGATCAGAGCATTGCCAATATAATTTAATCACATTTCTTTTCCTCTATTGTCACCCTTTTCTTTTCATACCAAATTCATTATTGAAACATTCTCACATTTTAATTGTAAGGGGTCAAAAGTAGTAGCATAACAAAGTCTGTGATTCCAGTTGTGGGAGCTCCCCATGCTCTGCCGATTTTTATTTACATTTGCATTTTTATTATTATTAAATCTATTTGAATTTCTTATTTATATTTTCTAAATCAAATGTACTGATATTACAAGCAGGTTCATATCCATTTCTCTTAAGTTGAACGTGTCTTTCCTCAGAATAATGCAGTTGTCTACCTGCTCATTATCTGGTAGAGATTATAAATACCTGTTGAGTCTGAAATTGTCAAAGTATCATGGGCAGTTTTAGGAGGATCGAAGGGTATAATTCCCTGTCTAAGTATCCCTCATAACTGTGAAAGACACATCTATGTTGAATGAAAGTATTTAGCCCACGCAGTGTTGAGTAATTCCAAAATGTCCTCCCATATCGTGATACGTATCCCTTCTCTCAAGTACTTTGAGTTGCAGTCCTGTGTTACTGCTTATACAGAGTCCTTAGAACAAGAAAACCTGTCATCTCACAGTGCTACAAATGCTTATCTTAAATGAAAGTTTCATTTTTCAGCTTTCAGAAATGTTAGTATTGCGCACCACTGCTTTGGTTTGGTTTCTTATAGGTAATCCATTGTTTAAAAATCAGACTTACTGGTTGTTGGACTGTTAGGAAATTCTGGCATGCTCAGTTTAATACAGTAAAACACTTCAGTGTGAATTTATCTTGTCCAGTATGAAGCGTCTGCTTCTACAAGTGCAGGATACTAGCCTAGCCATGCATCCTGGTATGTATCAGTGCCAGGAGTGTGGGGCTGGCCCTGCTAGCCTTTGGAACACGCCCAGGGCTTCAGTGCTTTCCCTGTATGACAGCACAAGAGAACTGGTGTTCATAAGGTCATATTGGCCAAGCCCGTATTGGCTTCACCTAGTTGCTGTTTCCCCTCAGTACTCACAGTATGGTTGGCAGAGTTGTTTTCCTGGTTACCCTATGCTACCAGCACCCCACTAGCCAGTACAGCTGGGAGTATAATAAAAACAATTATGCTTGAAAGGGTTTATCAAATTCCTGTTTATTCACCAATTACCCACCTACTGCGGTACTCTGGATGAGAAATGGAAGAAAAGGGGAAAAAAGGCACCAAATAAATTACTAGGAAAATACTGTATATGTTAATTGAATCCGTTGTGTCATGAACATTGCTTTACTAGCTTGAGTGTCAGCCCACCAGCGGTCCTTCTCAGAGGTCACAGGGTGCACCAGAGCCTGACCCCTGAGGAGGCTTCCTGCCCAAACCAGTAACATAATGCTGCTGGATTTCTGGTTTCTCTTTGGTTTTGCAGTCCATTTGCCTTTTCAGTAAAACATGAATCACCTCAATGACTGCCCCGAACTCCATCAATCCTCACTCCAGACTTTGGCCTTTGCAAGGTTTTCTAGTGCTCTACTGCTTTATGTGTATTATTGGTACAGCACAAGGGCTAACCATGCAGTGTATGCTTCCTCAATGTGCTGGGTTATCTTCCCGGTCCTTTTCTATTTGACCCTTCTTCACTGAGCTGAATACTCTCTGATTTTTTTTTTTTTTTTTAGATTTTTTTTAAAGTTACCTATCCCAAGAGGAATATATAACTCCAACTGATTGTAACAATAGTTTAGAGCTTCTTTCAAAACGTTTCTGAAGAGAAAGTCCACATGAAGTTATATATGGTTTTCAACATGACATTACATTGCCGTCATTAAAGGGTAATGGTGTGAGCAAGATGCAAGTCCTAATTTGGATTCCTAATGAAATTTGTCATGACTTTTTATAGTCAGTTGTATTTCTGCATCTTGGCTCTGCACTTCAAGAACAGTGCTCATCACCCATCTAGAGTGTTTCTTTTGGCCACTGCTAAGAGGCGCTTAATGCGTTGAGCACGCTGTCATGAGCTGAAGCTTGGCAGCTCACAGAGAAAGAAACTCTGTCTCTAACTTCTTGTCCTTTATACCAAAAGTTGTAGCCAGGACATTCTTAGATGTACATAATACCAGTTGGGTCCTCAACAATTTTGCCATTTGCTGCCTCTCCCATTCCTCTTACTACGCTCTTGGGATGAATCCTTGTTCTCACTGTGCTGAGGAAGACACATTTTGCTCCTCACTGAATAATTAGTACTGTAGAAATAACATGTATTGCCCTTGCTTAAAAACACAGCATTCTTCAAGATGCCAACCAAAGATCTTATGGTACATTTAAAACACAATTTTAATTGTGGGTTTAAATCCATTGCAATGCATTTGAAAATTGGGATGAATGAGTCTTGTACTTAACAGTCTCTTTCTCACTCTTTCTTTCTCTCTCTCTCCCTTTTTAATATATGTGTGTAACAGGCATTCGCCAAAAGTGGTGAAAGCAGCATCTCAGGTCCTCAATAGTATGTGGCAGTACAGAGACCTGAGAAGTCTCTACAAGAAGGTAAGGCTTGGGTTTTTTTCTAGATTTGTCATCTTTCATATGGTTACCCAAATTTGCGGGCTGAGAGACTTCAGACCAAAACATTGATGTGAACTGGAAATTCACCTAGAGTTTAAAATTTCAGATACTTGGAGCTATGGGCTTTTCCCTCATTTCTACTTTTAACATTGAAATACCTTTTGAAAATACATGTGGTGGTGAAAAGGGGATGTGAATTTAATTTTCAAGATAATTCATACAGAAAGTGCTGGATCTGACAGCCCTGGAGAGTGAAGTCCTCTGTTCATAGAACAAACCTATGCAAGCTCTCCTACTGTACCTTTCCGTCTTATACCTCCCCACCCTGTCCTGAGGAGATTACCAGATTTCCAGCCCTTCAGCTCCCAAATTTCCTCATGAGATTGTAAACAAGAGTATCTGAAGGAGTGGTGCTTAGGGACCAGTTACATGTGGAGCTGGGCTGAAACTTGATAGCTTCACTTCCAATCGGCTGGCAGAAAGTAGCATCATATACTTGGTTTTCAGACAGTCTATGGAGTCTGTAGTGCCATACCATTCCCACAGGCCTGCTAACCTCTTAAAAATGAATCACAACACACTAATACAATCCTGTGAAATAATGTCCTATATAGCTTTTAAGGCATGTGTCTACTTAGTAAATGACAACATTTAAAGTAATTCTTGATGAATGTTTCCAAACTGAATTACACTCCGTGTGAATATCAGCCTGCAGATTTAGTTCTCAAAGGTCTTCTTTCTACATGGAATTTCACAGCTGATCTAATCGGTATTTGTATTTGTAATCTCAGCAAAGAGAGCTAAGACTTCATGTGGCACAAAAGTTCAGGTCCTAGTTAAGGCTGAGGCGTAAGAATGGTGAAGCAGGGAAGGTTCACAGCAGCATAGTCTGTGCTGTATGTATTTTGCACACGAAAAGAACTTAGTTACATGAAATGTATGCACCAAATCTTCTGGCAGAAGGTGACCATTTGTTTGAAATGCTGTTCTTTTGCATGCCTCAGCCCTGCTTGTGTCAAGTCTGAGGAGTAAGGAGGAAGATTATTGAATCTCTCCCATTGTTCACTTCCAGTATTTTCAGTCACCCTTGGCAGCCCTAGGGATACCGTATGTGAAGATGTTCCAAGTAATGAGCTGACACTCAATTGTCCCATTAAGAGGTGGGAACAAACATGAGCTAGAGGAGGCTTTTCTTGATGCAAGGCAGTTACACACTGGAAGTGTGCATAGCCTGACTTCTGTGCATGTGGGTGGCTGCACTGTAGAGGCTGAACTTTATTGCACCATAATCTCTTAGAAGTTCTTACAATGTCTGGCTCATTTCCAACCTTCTGTCTGTATATATATATGCTGTGATGGAAAAGCAGTTTCTGGGGTTGCTCCATGCATGAAATAATCTATATGCTGTATGGCTTCTGAGTATACTGCTACCTAAAGGACGTTCTTTTGGCTGCCAATGTGAATGCCTGGTAATGTACTTACATACTAAGCATGTTTGGGTACTAAGTACCTTGCATGCTTAAAAGAACATTTTCTGCGGCCACAAATACATACTTGTGGTATGGAAAATAGTGCAGGCTAGCCTTTGAGGTAGCTTCCAGGACACTCATAGCAGACAGATTGTCTGTATTCTCAGGAAGCATTTTATTAACTTCTATATTGGCTAATTCCTACAGGCTTCACAAAATCTTAAAATGAAGGTCAGTCTCTAGTGCATATTTATATATTCATCATATGCAATTACATATGCTGCTAAGCATTGTATAAATATGTTCAGATAGTTAGTTTAAGATCCTCCTTTTTGTTAAAAGACGTACAGTAATCTTTATAAAGTCCATAGTATTTATTAAACTTGCCAATAGTAGGCTGACTTATGCTGGCCGTCTGAGTTTCACCACTGTTGGGAAAATAATGTTTTTATGATAGGAAAAGTAGAAAAGTTTGCATTATACGAATAATCGGCAAGTTAGGTAATGTAAAGATACTGAGTCAATGCAATCTGCTAGCAAAAACGAGTGAGCATACAGTTGACAGTATAATACGATCAGCCCTTTGCAGTATCTTGCACTTGCACAGCCTTTTCTGAAGTGCAGTTAAATCCCATTGCATAACCATCAGCAATTTCTTCCTATGTACTGAAGTAGCTATACAATTACTTTCAAAGAATTGGTGGCCTACAGAGAGGCACAATTTTGTCTCGTAATACAAGGAAATTTCAAGCATCACACCACGTTCAAGAAAAAGTAGCAGCACTTACCTTACTGTTTGAGAAACAGTGTAACCAAATAGTTTGAATTGTGGTATATTTTAGAGCTACATGTTTACAGAAGAGTAAGTAAGGAGACAGAAAAAGAATAAAAGTAGTATCCTTTGTATTAATGGGGAAAGAAGGCAATATATGTTTACTGCTGATACAGTAGTAGTCAGTATATTTAGTCCAAATACAACTGCATCAGCAAAAACATTAAAACCTCATTCACTTTTCTAATTTTGCTCAACATTACAGGAATCATCCCATAGCTGGCAGCATATAAACTGCACTAACAGAAAGTCCATCCAGAGTTGGGGATTGGTGTGGTCACCTCATCACTTGCCACAGGTGTGAAGGACCAGAAGCCAAGAAGTGCATAGGCACCAATTTCCCATTTACAGCGCTCCCCGATAAACTCCTGGCTGTGAAGTGTAGCGCAGGAGTCAGAAACTAGTCCCCCACCTGCTGCCAGTAGCTGGGCTGCCCGAAACAGGGTATACAATGCTTCCTGCAAGCTCCATCCCATCATGGGTGAGCAAGCTCTTCAGCTTTAACCAAGGTTATAACATTAATATGCCTATGTAGTGAAACCTAAATTAAGCAGCCTCTAAGGCCACCGTCAGAATCTGCTGTTGCATAAAAAGTAGCCCAAATTTAACAGATTTCAGGGTGCCAGCTTCAGCTATGTTGCTTAAGAAGAATAGTAGTGTGCACAAATTTCATTGTGCCGCTCAGTGTCTGACAGATATTGCCTGTTTCTCTGGTCTATTCAAAGGCAAAAACTGCAGCAGCAACTGCAACGACTCAGTTAACTTCATTGACCAAATCAAGCAATATACCCTGTCTCAAGGTCATAGTGTATCTGTCTAAGAATACAAACAGTATCTTTTGACAACACAAAAATTTAAGGTCCTATCCATCTTTTTTATCCTGAAAAATGCAAAATTATTCCGCAAGTCAGTGAGGTAGAAAGCGTAGAAAATTAAATCTTGTAAGCCAAGTTAAGCTAGAGATACAAGTGTTTCTGGAAAAAGAGTTTCATGCTAGCCCCATGTGCTGTGTTTAAAAAGAAAGGCAGAGCAGATGGCCAGAACAAACCCTGCAAGCAACGTAGCTCTGACAGTCCGGAGCTCGGAGTTCTGGTACCCAGGAACTTCACTGCACTGCGCTGATCCCGCTGCTGATGAAAGCAATGAGAAGGCCCTATTGATTTCATAGATCCTTTCTGTAAGGCCTCTAAAGCAAGAGCTGGAACTTTTGCAGCCAATTGAACTTTATTGGGGAGACAGGCTAAGTAGTCTGCAGCATCCGATGTGTCCTGGGATTCCCAAGATCCTATAACAAGTACGGACTGAAGGTTTGTGTGTCCCTTTCATTCAGCTTGCTGGAGCAGGAACATTGTGCCCATTTATTAATAGCTAATACAACAGGAGTTGCAGTCTTTGAACTGTTGGTCTCTCTTTTCAAATAGCTTTTTATTCTGTAGAAAGCATGCTAAGGTAGAAACTGTAGCTTTTCTGGCTCAGGAGAATGATGGATAGATTTCTAACTTCCTACAGCCTGAGCTGCAAACTTAAGGAAGAGGAGGAGTCATTGGCTTTGTTGTCTCCGTTTCCACTTGGAGAGCTCTGTAAGTCCACCATACCTTATGCACTGTGTTTGCAGAGCTATGTCACGCCCTGTACCTCCCACTGACAGGATCTATCCAGTGTACTAGCATTTCCAGTTCATAGCTGTGCTGGGGCTTTAATGGGACACACAGTCTTGTTAGGCTGGGCTGGCATGGGAAAGGCACAGAAGTGTTCAGATCTGTGAGTGAGGTGACAGGGTTTACCGTCTTTTGTAGGCTTGTGCTTTGGGGAAAAAAGAGGATTTAATTCCCTGGTATGGTTAATTTGGCACTATCCTAACACAGTCAACAAGACAAAGTTATTAAAAGCATAAATGTTTCCAGTCCTGAAATTCTAAGGGGGGGGAAAAAGCTTGATAGACCAAGAGGAAGCAATGAATTTAGTCTTGAAGTGAAGGAATTGCCAGTCATCCCAGAAGTTTAACTTGCAAGTACTTAATCATGGAAAATAGTGTTTAGTTTGCTGAGCAAAGGCTGAAACAGAAATGTAATCTGAAAACTTCCCACCAAGAGGAAAGCAAGGTTCAGATTCAGCCCCATATAAACAGTGTTTGGATGATTTAGTGTGATTAATTTCTAAACACTGCTGAAGCTTAGCAAGTAAGAAAGAAGTGATCGTCACAATTTTTCATCAGTAGATGAAATATTGTCTCCCAAAGAGTGACTTTAATGTCATGTCATTTTCAAAGTTCTTCGTTCTCTACCAATAAGAATTAAATTTTCATAAATGATCATTTATCTGCCTCTGTTTTTGTGAGTCCTTTCCAAAATACTTAAAATCTGATTTTCAAAAGTGCTTAATGATCACATGGTCCATAGCCCCGTGGGTGGGTCAGTAGCTCATGACTTATGACAAACCAGGTAGGGGAGCTATCCCACTTGTCCCCGTGCTTCAGACTCATGGTACGCCCCTCTTCTTCAAGTATCTTGGTAACCTGTACAGTCAGCAGGAGAATTTAGTGCTGCGTGCAGTCTCCAGAGAGAAGTCTGGTCCCATTTATGTTTAGCCACCTAAGGAAGGTGAAAGAAGCTACTCTGGCGATTCTTTAGAGACACCTATTTCCAAGTGAGGAACACTGGACCCCACTTCAGTCTCTAGGCTCTTAGCTGGTTGAAGATTTGGGGACACCTTGGAAAACACGAATGTGACTGTAAGAGAGCAGATTTCCATTAGCTGGTAAACTCTTACCTATCTCAGTATTCAAGAAAACAACCAACTACTCTTAAACACAGATAGCTTGTTAAATTACATGAGGAAATTTGAGCAAAAGGGTTGTGCTAAATGAGCTAAAAATGAAAAAAAAATTAGCTAAAAACAAGTGTCAATTAGCATTAAATGTATGTAATATGAAAGAGCTGGAGGAACTGTCAGGAAGAATATGTTTTCTATTAATTGATTGCTTTGCCTAACCACTTAGGCTCCAACAAAATGTGTTCACATTCTGTCATTATGTTTACACTTATTCTGTCTTCCAATATATAAGAGATCACAATGAATTTGTAGAAATTTTCTTTTCCATTTATTATTGTAGGTTTCTGTTCTGCATAGAATAATAGAAATGTTTGTCCTATTCACCTGCCATATGAATAAACATGCAACCAATTATTTGAAACCAGGGAGGCTGTTAAAGGCGGTCATCCTTCAGCGTGTAGTGTGCCATTTACAACAGGGGTACTATTGTGATAGGCATTTAATGAAGTCAGAGTAGTCACTCTGAAGATGGCCTTGTCTGTCATTGGCTGGAAAAGGTATTTCGAATTGCCCGAAGCCTTAGAAGCAGTTAAGCTAGTCCAGATCTAGACGAGGACTCTCTTTTCGTGTGACTTTCAGAATAATAAAATGATGACTCTATGAGAAGGTCCTTTATTGCTAAATGTTCCATGAAAATTGCCAGCAATAAACTTCAAAACCCTCATCAAGGAGTTTTAGAATCTAAAGTCCTTTCTTAAGTAAAATATACCTACTCACCCTTTAAAAATGTTAATTACATCGTGCTATCATGGAGACTTGGAACACATCCTTTGGATTTTCCTCTGGTAAGGTTATTGTCAGTCAGACGTCCCACAAAAAGATGCTGTTGTTAGGTTAAATTTATCTAGTGAAAAGGTCTGTGCAGAACTTAAACCCTACATTAAGAATCTAAATTCTGAATCCAGAACATAATAGTTCCTCAAAAAAGTGGCTTGACTTGAAGGAACTATTCGTGTACTCAGATTGTTCATGAGCATATGTATTTTGCAGAGCTGATCTTTCAGCGGGGCTTAACTTAGTTATATACAATTGGCAAGGCCTTTTTCAGATAATGTGTCACCCTTTTAGAAAAAGGATGGATTAATTTAATGTAAACCCCCCACTGTAATATAAAACTAGCTTGTCATGATAGAGAAGGCATTGTCTAGAGCCCATTTTTATATTAACTATGAAAATGCAAGTACCTGATTAATAAATGATTGACTGATTGATTGATTTATGGCAGTGGGCGGCCCCAAGCTTCAGTGTGACTGATGACAGAGGATTTTCACCAACCCACCAGTCTGGGTCATGGCACGCTCAGCATACTCTCTCCCAGAGCCAAGAAACCAGAATCTATTCCCCAACCCAGGTATTCTGGCTGTCAGCTGACCAGTGTTGAATTGTTGTTTCATGCATACTGAGATTTGTACCCAGAAGAGTTCTACAGGAGACATTCGACTCAAAAGTAACAAAACCTTACTAGAGTATATATTTTAAAATTGTACGATTTAATTTACTGAACCCCGTAGGTTCTAGACGAAAAGCATCTCGCTTCACTGAGGAGAGCAGTCCCATTCATTTCAGCCACGTGAGGAAGGCGTGCGGAGTTTTGCTCTCTTTGAGGACAGCGTATACCAGAGAGAGGGGCAAGTGCATTACACTCAGTTCCCTGATAAGCTTTCTAGCATTTCTGTAATCTCTTTTTTGATTGTCTGAACCTTTCAAACAGAAAGACAGTTGTTGATAAGCACTGTGTTGCAATAGCAGATTAAATTTGTCAAGCGTTTTGCTTTCTTTTCTGGCCCAATGGCATCTCTAAGAAAAAAGCAATAGCTGTGTAATTCAGTAAGAGGATCTCAGGTAAACTAGATATCTATAGAAAAATCAGTGGGTCCAGGAGTCAATTAAATTCTTGAAATGTTAATTTTCAAAATCTCTATTAATAAGAACAATGGAGATTTCCTTCAGATATAAGTACAGTTGATGAGAATTAGCACAACTGGGCATTTTTTTATTAGAGGCACTATTTAATTTTAGGTACTAAAATTCCATTTCCTTAACGAAGTGTAGCCCTTTTTTTTCCTCCTAACGTTTTTTTCATAATAAAATGTGACTTTCTGGCATCATTGCAAAAACAAAATACCTTCTACATATGCACAGCATTCAAGTTAATCCATGTAGAAAGCTTTATATATATACATATATATATGTCTGTGTATTATTTCTGATAAAATATGTCGAGAACATAGGAGTTTACATGTTTTTGCTGATCACACAGGACATAGTAGTTATGCTATTTCTTTCAGTTTATTTTTTTCCTACTAAATTTGCCTGGAAGAGAGAAGGCATCAGAAAAGATCTCATTTAAATAGTTTAAACATAAATATCTTTCAAGGTTAGGGTAAATCCTTTTAATCTTGAGCTAACAAGAATATGATATTTAAAATGCCCAGCATTTCATCATCTGATGTACGACATTACTTTTTGTTGTTAATCGGGAATTAAGCAAATTCCTAAATTGATTTTAAATAAAGGAAATGTGGAAATTTTCTGCGGAATTAACATATTCAAGCCTTTTTAAAGCAACATCTGAGTAATTTTGGAAGATAGAGATTCTATAACCAATATAGCAAAAAAATTATAGTCTTCAAATATATACTTTCTCTTTCTTTCTTTCTTTCTTTCTCTTTCAGTCTTTCTTGCCTAAAAACATGTTGTTCACATTCACGTGAGCATTTTAAATGTGGCTTTTTTTCAAATGGCAATCTTGTTAAATACTTAATAATGAAATTATCATTGGTTTCAGTACCAGAGAAAAAAATGGTATTACTGATTTGTGTGTGTGTGTGTTGAATTACTATTAATTCTACATTTTATGCTATATATTAGTTTCCAGTGTTCACGTAAGATAGGTTTGCCCTTCCCAAAGGACATGCAAATATGAAGTATTTCTTCATTAAAGCAAAGGCATATTTTCTGTTCTGCAGGAAATAACAGGTAGAAGCGGCAGACCAAAGAATAATCTGTTAATCTTTTCACATTCTTTCTTGGAGACACAAAGCTTCTTCAGTGAGGAATGAGAAGTTAGTCTAGAATTTTGTTTTCCTTTTTACCTTGATGCTACTTTTTTCAACGCAGTTAGCACTAGGCTGCATCACTGTGTAATATAAACTTATCATTCAACTTACCTCCTGTTTTGATTGCATATGCCTTCCCAGGGATTGTTTTTTTAAGAGTCATTCAAAACTTTGTCAAGTAAATTTTAGCATTTGTGGCTTTTTTCATTGCCAGTTGCCTGCTTAAATAATATCCTGTTTGTCTATACAATAGGAATTTACATATAATGAGCAAAATCATGATGCCTAAAGAGGAAATTGTGCAAATAAATAAGAGCTGAGCTATACAGGTAAAAACTTTGGCATATGCAGAAGTATTCAGAAGTATTCACACATGGAAAAAATGGTGTATAAACTGTGCTTGAATTAAATAAAAAAAAAGAGAGAGGCAGAGAGAGAGTTTCTCAGCATTTGGCGTAACACAAATATTATTAAGTGTCTTCAACTAGCTGTATTATTCTAATTCATTTTTTTTAGCTAGTTTTAAGAAGAACAATTTAGAAAAAAAGACACTATTTATACCTAAAATATTACAAAATGTTAGGTCAAACTGAATGTTATTCCGATTTTATTTTAATGAAATTAATTATCATTTCACTTGTGCAGTCAAGTAGATTGTGTTCTGATTTTCATAGCATATCCATCATATCAAGTAACATTTCTCCTAGTTTCTTCTAACCCCCTTTGAGTTTATTAACAGTACCAGACAATACTAGAAAGAGAAGGGATTGCCATTATGTTGTTACAATTTTTTTTGTATTTTACATGGCCTGAAGAGGGTAAAAAATCTTTGGAATCCAAGATATTAATGTTCTTACCTGTATGACAATGACAACACATGATGGAGTATCAAAATTTGTGTTTCTGCATCAACTGTTAGAGGGAGATGTTTTCAAATGTTTTATGCTTCTGAATTCCATCATGTTTACTGTATAATAGACTTCATTTATTTGAATCATTTTGCATTTTACATAGTTAAATTCTTCGTGACACTCTCAACAAAGGTTTATTTACTGTGCAGTATCACCTACTATTCCTTTAGTCACCTTTCAGTTATTTCAGTATTTATATGTTTCTTTCTAAAATACTTTCCATGTTTACTATTGTATTTAAAATATTAGCAGTAATCTAAGATACAGTCTGTGCTGAATTGAAGAGTCAATACAGATGATAGTATTGTCTGAGAACAGTCCTGTGTAGCTGAAGCGAGGCCTTGCCCATCCTTACACTGTTTTGGTGCAGGCTTTTTTACTGAATAGTGTCCAAAAAAAAATCAGATGTGATGACTAAGCTCAGTTAAAGCCAAACTAATCACCCCACTCCTTGCAAATAATTATATGTCTGTGTGATGACGTATTGTTTTTTTTGCTGGTAAATATCTATATGTGCATATACGTATATGTATACATGAAAGCAAGTGCGTGTATGTAAAATGTACTCGTGACACAGCATGAACCTAGAATACGCTGCCTTTAAGCATGATGTCTGAACAAGGAGAGCTTGGGAATACCTAAAGGAATAAACCTTAATGTTTTGAGCTATGAGCTTAGAAAGTATCTGCAGCTATGCTTGACTGTTGCTTTTCCCATGAGGCCCTTAAAGGCATGATAGTGCTTTCCTTTAACTTTCAGTATTGTAGCAAGCGGTAATTCAACAACCGGACTTAGCAGTAATTCTTGTAAATCATCAGTAAGAGATGTGTGGAAGCTGACGCCCTTCTCATCCAAAACCTACTAGACTCAAGAATCATAGAATCATAGAATCATTAAGGTTGGAAAAGACCCTTAAGATCATCGAGTCCAACCGTTAACCTAGCACTGCCAAGTCCACCACTAAACCATGTCCTCGAGCACCTGTTCCAGTGCCTGACCACCCTTTCGGTGAAGACGTTTTTCCTAATATCCAACCTAAACTTCCCCTGGCGCAACTTGAGACCGTTCCCTCTCATTCTATCAAGAGGTGCTAAACAAATAAGAAAAGAATCAAAGTTTCTGCAAACAGTTCTCTAGGATAAGCCATACATATATATGATGCTAAAGCATCCTTAGCATTGATAGTGAGTCTCGTGGTAAGCTCTAGCTGACTTATGTGGGAACCACTAGGTATTTTTCACTTGAAAACCCAAGTCCATTTTAAGGTTACTAAGTACAGATTTAGAAGAGAGAAATTTAATCTCATAGTTCTGTAAAGTCTGTCTCTAAAGTACTCCACCTTTTGAACTTCTCTGAAGAAAAGAAAATTTAAAATGCAGCCCAGGAGTCAGTATCTTTGACTTAGAGCCTTCCTTCTGAAGGGAATTGTCTAACTGAAGTTTCTGAAATATCCTTAGGGTAGAGATACGAGTAGGCATCCAGAATGTGGAGGGTTATGCATAAGTGGAAGGTCACATCCACAGAATTTTTCTTCTCAAAAGTACGGTTCCTCAGAGTAAGATTGGATTTTAATACTTGAATACAAAGTAGATAGATACCTAAGAAAATTATTTGCATGTCTTTTGGGACTAGGAATGTTTTTAGTCCACTTAAATAATGTATTAAAATTTTTAAAACAAATATAAATAACATTAATTAATGGCAAACAAAGTATAGCTGGATTCAGATGTACAATACTGAAAAGAATCCAAAAGTCTTTCTAAAGACTTTCAAAAGTCTTTTAAAGATACATGCTAAGAGAAACCATTTTTAATTCATGTCAATCTTTTTCTCCAAAATTCATTCAAGGGACATGATCTCTACCATTCAGAACTAACTATCACTTTTAATTAATTTGTATGCTTGATGTTTGCATATCTAGGTTCAGACATAGATAAAAGCACATGTGTAGTAAAAAGTATGGGAGAGAAACTCAGTTTGTCCCAGCAAACTTGAACTGGTATGTTGGATGGCTGCTTATAGTTTTGCAAATTAATCAGATCAGTCGAACTTTTACTAGTAGCAATAGCATATGCAAGTAGCACAGAGGGGATGGAAATGAAATTAAATTGATTATTAGGCTAATCAAAGCGTGTTTTCTTTTCAGAGGTGAATAGTCTAGCTGTGATGGTCTGATGCGTAACACTGGGCATCTCTGGCTGATGCTCCTGTGTGTTGCTGTACTTACGCTATCATCATCCTCGTTCTTCTGGGTCCTATAAGGAGATTAAAAGTGTTTGTGTAACGTGGCCAGTACATGTAAATTCAATCAAAGTGTGATGAAACATTGAGCTGGTGCATCAATATCCTACTTTCAGTTCTTTGATGTTCTACATGCTCTAATAATGAGTGGGGGGAAAATTGCTGGGAAGTCCTTCTCATTTCTTCCCTCTTCTCTTCCTAAAACTGCTAAGAGAATTCAAAAATGGCCTAAATATGTCTGCCACGTCAGACTCAAAGAAAGAAATGTTGTATTTTGAAAGGAGTCTCTTTTGTAGTACGTGTGCTTTGTTCTGAATTGTTTTACTTTGTTTACTAGCTGATACAGTTCATCTTGATAAAAGAGCTATAGCTTCTTCTTGCTGCAGAAAGTAGAAATGAAAAGTTTCACTGGCCATTTCTAAATCGGTTTTATTACTTTTAATTTTACAAAGTGCTTTTAAAGAAAGTTGTGGTTCCTCTAAAATGAGAGTTGTAGGCTTTGGTGCAATAGTGTGTTCCTGTTTGAGTTAACAGTACTAAAACTCCTATTTACTGAATCAAAAACTCTTAAAGATATTTCAGTAAAAAAGAATACACATTTCTCATTATTAATGTTTAAATGTGTGGGTAAACTACATGTTCAAAGCAGCATATCCTTAGAACTCATGCAGCATAGCATTAACCACTGGAACCTCTAACTCTCTAGTTTAAGTGTCTTCACGCAAGAACTTTTTATGTTCACAGGTATAATAGAAGAGTTGTATTTGGTTGATTTTATGGTTTAATGCACACAAAGTAAGAGTAAGAGGTGTTGATTAGTTTCTAGTCTTTGTAAGGACAGTAGGCTTAAGAAACTGACCCTGACCATAAAGTAATCTTTGTCCGACCCCCGAGATTTTGTGGCCAAGACCCAGAGTTTGCATTTCTAGGGCATAAACATGTTAAGATAGGTGAAATTGCATTACTGGAATACAAATGACAATGCATGTCAAAAATTATTGTAAACACTTTCTTGGATGCAAGGGTTTTTTTGCATGCAAGACACAAGCAAAAATAGTTCTTTGTGATTCTAACAATTTAAATTATAGCTTATATACCTTATGCAGTGAAAAATAGGAGAAGAACAGAAATTCTAGCTGAAGGGCCAAATACTGCCTTCATTTCCTCTAAAATATATTAAAACGATTTTATTTCTGTTTAAGAGGCAAAGTGATGCTTTGAAAAATGAATTTATTTCATTTTATTGCAGTGTTTTGAAAGGTTTATTATTTAGCTGCATATAACCTCAGCAAAATGAATAATGAACTCTGTCGTATCTGAAGTCTTGTCCTTCATGCTTTGCCTCACATACGATTCCCTTTTCTTACAGCTATTTTATTCATCAGATTAGGTCTTGTCATCTACACAGCTCACACAACAGGAAATCAATAATTAATTATGGATAGGTAAAGCGATGCCTCAGTGATTTCCTGAAACGTCCCAGAGTTGCACTATATAAAACAACCAGGGATAGTTACCTAGCTGTTCCTCACTTGGATAGATTTGGCAAGTAATTAACATATCTCTCCTTTATTGTGTGTCTCTTCATAGCTAAAATCAAGGGATGAGATGTAAAATTACAGTAGAAGATAGGTGACTAGAAGATGATAATACTGCACACAAAAAAGCATTTGAAAAAGAGAAAACTGGCCAAGGCCATCTGTGGTATTTTGAAAGAAAAAAATCGGGGTGATACTCTCAGAAGAATATAGTACCTCAGGCTCTGCGATGACAAGAGAAAAACAGGGAGAGAAAATATTCCAAATGATTTTGGGGTGGAACGCTGACGATAGGAGAGTAATGGCTTTGCTTTCAGTGAAGCTGAGATGGAGGCTGGGAGGTATGCGTCTCGTTTCGAAAAGAATGAGTTTAACCACTGATTCTGAAAATGTCCCTTTAAAGAGCCTACAGAAAACTTAATAATCCTCATCCAGCGCCAGACAGTTTTGTGGTGGTTAATGACTGACTAGGAGCCCTTTTTTAAGCCGCATGCTGCCCTAAATATGTATTTCTCTTTCAGCTTCTTAAGCAATTGAACTTCTGCTGTGTCTGGGATGCAGAAACAGTCACTTATAAGTAAAAGCCATTTGTGCATTGAAATTCAGAGTAAAAAGTAGAGAAGTGCTGAGGTCAAGCCCACTGTGCATTGTAAGAACGGAGACTGAAGCAGTGGATATGTGCATGTGGTATGTAGCCATACCAGCCGGGGAGCGGCGGGGCAGCCCCCCAGCCATCAGGCACTGAGGCAGGGGCCGAGAGCCCCTGGGAGAAGCGGCTGCTCCAGCAGCAGCGCTGCCGCCCAGCTGGCTTGGTCTGGTCCTTCCCAGTCCGGCCCAGCCACCGCTGCTCCGTGCCTTGGCTCAAGGGATGGTGCTGCTCCCCTGGTGCTCTCAGCCGGGTCTCCGTCCTCTCCCCCCGGTTAGGTCTGCGCAAGGGAGGAGTGAGTGGCCTTCCTCCTGGGCTGGCACAGCGGAAGGTATCATGCTCCCAATATAACCTGTAACCAGTAAGTACCTGGCATCATCATCGTCATCATAAGGCATGGGAGGCAAACGGTATTTTCCTTTAACCACTTCAGCTAAGTGGTCGTACTGCACTTTTATCCAAATTATTATGTTTAAATCCCCTAAACTTGAATAATTGTTCTGTTTTAAGTAATTTTCTGGCTTTCATAAGCTGTGGAAATAAGACTACAAACATAAATACTAAAATCCTCAAATTAAGATGAGCTTCAATGATCCATGTCTTTACTTTGTATCTGTTGATTTTGAGGGTCTGGCTGTAAACTCTTTGGGAGAGGAGGGGAGACAGGCGAATTGGAGTCAGCAGCCCTTTGTCTTTTGAAGCCAGTGAAATTACTCCAGATTTCCACTTGCAGACTTAAAGCAGAATCAGTTTGAAGGATTTAACCCAAGCAACAACCGCTAGTGTATAAGCCGGGAGAACGCTAAGATCTTCCAGCCTCAATCCCTGCTCCTCTGTTCAACAATGTATCTTGAGTTCCCACTTTGGAAGCAAAAGACAAAATCTTGGGAGTAAAAGTGTCAATATACTGCTTATAATTGTTTGTAGCTTAGCTGATGGCAGTAAAAAACCATCAGTGAAGTGGATTTATTCAGAATACATCATAAAGCAGATCAATGCCCAGGAATTCTCTTCTGGTTTTGAGTTTTCCTGGAAACAACACAAGCAAATCCAGAAAGGACAATCCTTTCAGGAATCATTTACTGATAATAGGATTTGGCACTGTAAATTCAAAGGAAAAAATGAAAGAACACCTTTATTTTTAATATAGTTCATCTAAAGCTGGTTGTTCTGTTTTTCAAGAGTGTTTCTAGAGTTGCTGAAGTTGTAAGAATTTAGGTGAAATCCCTCTTCCAAAGTAAACACACTTCAGTACAAAAGCAGGGGCTTTTTTAGAGAACAGCCGTCTCTCTGTCTGTCCTTCAGCAGCTGACATTTCCTTGTCAGCTACTTTGGTGGCACGGAGGGAGCAGTCCTGCTGGCAAACTGAATATTCAGGTGTGCTGGTGGGGGGTGGTTAGCCTCTGCTGCCATGGGGCTGGCAGAGGGAGAGAAGTCAGGCTCCATATCTCTGTTGAGAAGCACTGGGAAATTTATTTATTCTTCCTCTTGTACTAACAGAAAATAAAGGTTATAAAGCCTAATGATAAGTGTAGTGGTTGGTGAACATTTAAATCACATTATTTCAAAAATCCCATTAAAGAGCTCCATGAGATGCATATGTGCATCACCCCAACCTTGTTACCATTTTAGATTTCTCACCGCAGTCAAGTCATGCACATAACTTTCATATGTCAATGTATGTAGATAATTTGATCCAGTTCTAATTTCTGTTATGTCTTATTAGCATCGTGACAACAAATTCCCAGTGAAGAATTGCCCAGACCTGTGTAAGTCTGATGAGCCTTGACTTAATTCACATCAGATTTATCTTTTACTCTAGACAGTGTCACACTGGTGCACACCAGTCAGGATGTTTCATTTAACCTGACAGCAGTGCTTCAGCTTGCGAAAGAAGCAACACCAGCAACTCAGAGCAATGTCTGGCTGAGTTTCAAAGCGAGTAGATCCTACCTTGTGTACTTACAGGCACTTCGCCTTGTTGCTGTATCACCTACTTCTAACACTGTGGTGGGTCTAGTTACTGATTCCTGCAAGTGGTTGCCTATCAGAACTTCACACTTCTACAGCTTATTGCCATTATAGGAGCAGTTATTATTACAATTAATTCCTGGAACTGGTAAAATGCTGACTTACAGATAAGGGAGTAGGATGACAAAACAAGTCTGGTCCTGTATGCTTCAAGTCATTTGGAAAAATGTCTATTAAATCAAATCACAAGTGGATGAGGCCTGAAACAAGAAGTAGCACGCTGGAGAGTTTGTAAACTTGGGGGAGGCAGGATGCAACATTCTCTATAGTTTCTCAGGTTTTAGCTGTTTCATTATTGGATTTGCTGCATCATTTTTGTTTCTTTTCCCTAGTGGGATTTCTCTGCTTCCACGGAGTTGCTCTTTTTCTTCCTGACAATGTTAGCACACCAGTGGCCGGGAGTCAGGGCAGATTGCACTCTTCAGCATTGAAAGATACTGATGTGCATGCAGCCACCAGTTTTTCGAAACCACTCAGTGCTTTTTAGGTCAGTGTCTTCCTAGCAGCTGATCAGCATAATAAGTCAGAGGGTAGGGCTGCTTGTTGTTTTTTGCTGCGTGGCTATTGGCACATGAGCTAATGTGAGTTTTCTTTCTGACTGGATGCCATGAGGTCACCCAGGCTGGGCACCGCACCAAGGCTGGCGATGTCGGTGCTTCTCCCCAACTCCACCACACATTCCTTGGCCACCTCATTGTATCTGGTCCCCTCTCTTTCCTCTCTCATCTGTGAATTCTTCAGGCAGGAGCTCTGGTTTTCCGTTGTGTCAGCATGGTGTCAGTTCCCATCAGGGCTTAATTTCATTCAGGCCTCACAGTGTTACTGTACTACAAGTGAGAAAATGGCGTGTCTGATATCGCCTACCTCCGCATATCATGTCCTCAAGTCAAGGACTCTGCTACCAGAGAGTTCTGAAAATTTTAAATTCTTGCAAACACAATAGAAAACTGCTTTCTTTTTTCCGCTGCATTTTGAACACAAAAAGAATAATGTGGAAAACCCAAATTATATTTTCATAAGATGCAATAGGTGTTTAGCACAGTAAGCTTAGTCACCCTGACAAAATAATTATTTCCCATAGGCCTGAAGAAAATTATTTATTTTCAAAATAACTTAAAGTTGAGCAGGGGGACAAAGGACCTGTTCACTCCTTAAGCCCAGTAAAAGGTGATCAGTGAGACTACAATATGACTGTTTTCTACAGGGGTTATCCAGCCCCCGCCCCAAATCCAATCCCTGAAGCTTTCCCAAGAATGTATCATCAGAACCATGTCACTGCCAGTCAAGCGTTAACGTTTGGACTTCATGGAGTATGATTGAGGGAGAATACATGTATTCATTATAGTCAAAATATAGAGAAATGCCCAGTAGAAGATATCTTGGAAGAGATGATAAGGACATGTAATGGTATTTCTGTACTCAGGTTGTTCTGTGCCCTCCTATAGTGTGCAGTTGCCACCTATTAATTAATTGCTGTCAGTTAACAAATGCATTCATTCTGTAATAGAATTACATTGAATTTCTTTCCAATTTGTCAGATCTGCTTGTCTTATTCTTCCTTTCCTAGATCACGTTTGTGGCTGGTAAATTGGTTTCTGAAATGCGGTCTCACACACTTTGCGTTTGAGTTAGCTTTCTTCTCTGCAGGACACTACTATATACTGTACCTTTAAGTACCCAAATCAATTTAATTAAATTTCATTACGGGCACTAGAGCTGAAACAAACTAATGAAAGCAGCCATCACGTCAGGTGGTATTTATCTCAGCATTAAATTGGAAATACTCCCTTTAGGCTCTTAAAAATTAGTTTCAATATTTAACGCTAATAGCTTTTAGAATTGTTGATGGGGATGGTTTTAATGAATTTGTTACAAACTGTTTACCTTTCCAAGGGAAGAAGCTTGTTCCTTGCAGCAGAGGAGAGCTAAAGACAGATGACTTAAAAGTATTAGGGTTTTGAAATACCATGAGGTCTGGGAGCTGCCCGTAATGCTGTGGAAAAACACCGTGAAGGTTGTCGTACAGTGATAGCAATACGCCTTGTTTAGTCAAAAGCAATGCCACGTCACCACAATACTTGTGTTCGAGTTTACTGTTTGTGTGACTTGTGTTATTGAGCTGATCAGGCTTGCAAACTTGAAAGTTTGTAGCAGATTTTATTTGAGGACCTCGTTATAGGCACTACTCTCAGCAGAGAAAAATGAAAATTTGCAGGGAGGAGAAGAAGGAAAAACGTCTGCCACACGGAAGAATGCTATTGCCAGCATCCCAACTACAGCTGGATTTTGCTCCCTCACTGTTGAGGCACCTTGCAATGCTGTTTCTGAGGAAGCAATGTTAACAAAGTACCTCTTGATATTCTGCGGAACAAAACTGGTGCCGTGCGCTATTCCTGTAGAGTCTGTGGGACCGTGCAGATAACGGGGATTTATTTCATCCAATTCCCATCAGAGCCAGGGTCCAAGTATTAATGTAAGCAACACAGATGGAACAGACAACAGGAAGACAGGTTTAGGGGAAGATTCAGGTCACTTTTTCCTGACCCACATGCCAGGGATTTATTTGAGGGAAGCAAGAGTGCAAAAGGAGAGCGTACCTGGCCATGCATGCGTCCAGATCCACAAAGCTGGAAGCATTTCTGACTTGCGCTATGTAAGCGTGGCTGATGTCTCCTCCTTTTGCAGGCAGACAGTAATAAATAGTCTATTCCTTCTCCTTTTATCAGATCTAGAATCTGTCCTCTTGGTATCTTCCTCTTCAGCAGTCTGTTTAAGAGAAAATAAATGATCAGAAAACTATAACAGAGTGAATTATAGAAGCACCTTCCCAGTAAGAACTTCTGACCCCAGGGAAGGAGGAAGAAGGGAACCATTTTTCTTCAGCAGGATAAAGGCGTGGGCTTCTCTCATGTTTGCTGCTTCATTTTTATAGTAGAGAAATCACCGTACAAGTTATTATTAACAGGAGATGTAAAAATAATGCTAAGTATGTTATTTACAGTCTTAATGCTTGGATAAGATTATTGGATTTAAGCTATTCATTATAACTATAAACTATTAGTTATCTTTGAAAAATATATATGTATTTTATATATATACATATTACATACATATATATTGAAAAGTTTCTAATAATTTGCAATTTGATTTAACATTAAGAAGTTAGACCTTTACAGATGGTTTTGTTTGCATTCTGATTAATCCTCCCTCTAGGTTGGAGGACGCAGCTTGTGTAGAAGCTTCTTGTCAGAAATGAAAGAATGGATATAGAAAATTTTGGTTTAAGCAAGTGGTATTAAAGATTAACTATTTCTTTTTTCAAGTTACCCTATTTTTTTATTAATTAACTGTTTCTCTTCCTTATTTTTTCTTATATGACTGTCATGAAATATAAGCTGAAGTTCAGTGAAGTGTCCTAAACATGAGTGACCTCTCTGGACAAATGCTTCCCTGTCAACTCTAGGCAAGGTCTTGACTCTACTGTGAAAGCTATGGCCCAGACTGCACTCTGTCTTTTGTTCTCCTCTGAGATTACGGCTTGAGATACATGCCTGTTTATACAAATGCGTTATGTAAGGAATACAGACATTCAGAACCTGTAGTTAGGTGTCACATCTGTCTATCCTAATTTACTTATAACATTTCCTTCTGCATCAAGTTGAACTATCTTCTTTCCTCCTGCTGTTTTTAAAAGAGAAAGTGTCACACTCTTGCTGAGTTCTCTTTCTTAGAAGTTGAGTGGAAGGGGGATTTTTCAGGCCATTTTCTCTTGCAATTTTGAGAGCCAGGTGCCCGTGGTTTCTGTGAAGGGAACAAAGTCAGAGAGATGCCTTGGGCAAAGGCAGAGAGCGGGAGGGGGTGGGATTCAGGGTTGGATGCCTGGAGTACCCTGAGGTATGGGTGGGAATATTCTTTATTCTTCTGTAAGCAAGAGGAAAATTCCAGCTGGTTTTTGGTAATATTATATTGTGTTTGGTTTTATTCAGCATTTCATTGCAAAAATTTTGTTTAGCGCCATGCCAGGTGCTTGACTCGATTTCCACTGAACCCAACAGAAAGTAGGCATTTTTAAAAGGTTTATGCCTTCGGTGCGAGACTGGGAAAACTCTGTGTTACTGATTTAGATTTAACATTAAGCAGTGATAAAGACAGTTAAAAACTGTCAATACTTTAAGACATTTGAAATACTGTGGTTTAATAGGAACACTAGCAAAAGTCAACTTCTCTCATGATACTTTCAAACTATTTTTAATAGCCTTTTAAAAATGTAAAGTAAATTATTTTGGATTATTGCATTATATTACGGTACAGGAACAAAACATGAATTATTAAAACTCTCCTTTTCTGTTTCTGAACTAGCTGTTTCTGGTGTTTGTATTACTTTGTTTCTTTTTTTTTAAATACGTCACCATTACCACAGTTTTAAATAGAAGGAATAGAATTTCTTTCTGTACATCTTGGAGAAAAATGCAATGAGGAAAATGTATTGATTCTTTTTCCCTCGTGTGAACAAATGGGCAGTTAATATATCTAGACTATAGATATCCAAATAGTTACAATAATTTTGATAACCCTGGAGCTTCCCCATCTACTTACTCCAAAAATTCCTTATAAGATAGAAATGATTTAAAGCAAAAACTGATTTTCACTGTGAAAACAAGCAGTCTTATGATTTAGAATATTTTCATAACCAGAATGCCATTTGCAATGTGAAAATAGAGGCATGGAAAAAGACAGAACTATTAACTAGCCTAAAAAGTTGTTCAGTGTTTTCATAATTTGAGATTTTCTGAAATGTGTTATTTCTGCATTTTAATTTTTCTCCTGGTGTGTCAGTACAGTCAGCACGTCATAGCTTGCACCACTAAGAATATTTGCCACCCAGTGGCAGGAAAAAGATAGTAGGCCCCTTGTGTATACATAGCGAAAACACTGGAGGAAAATACTCTGTACTTAAAATGGGGAACTGTATGGCGTTTTCACTGACTGCTGTCGCAACATTTGATGTTGCAGGATGGATGGTCGCAGTATCACTTTGTAGCCTCATCTTCAACAATAGAAAGGGATCGGCAAAGACCGTACTCTTCATCACGCACGCCCTCCATCTCTCCCGTGCGCATGTCTCCTAACAACCGCTCAGGTAAGAGCAGGCTTTCGGGACTGAAGTACAGACAGAGGTAATCCATCACTGTCATTTTCCTTCTTTAAGCAATGTCACTGGCATCCAGATTTGTTGTTAACAGTTGTGGAAGGGCACAAAATATATTATTTACTCTTACCTGAATTATCTGTTCAAAACAGGAATATTTTTTTTTTATTAACACCTTGTAAAGTTTTACTGCAGAAATAATATTCCATAACTTTTTGTTATGATTTCTCATGCAGTGTTTTCCTGATTGGGATTACCTGACTAGATCTCAGGGCAATGGTGTCTATTTGTAGCATGAGGAAATTCTGTTACTCACTTTGCTAGTCATGAAAAATGCTATGTTGTTTATGACCACTCTGTACACTTAGCAGAAGTTGGAAGGATCCACATTATTTTTTGTCAGCTTTTATTCTTTTGTATGTGTATTTTATTCATTATACACATGTGTATATGTGTATTTTATTTGTTTATATGTGTATGTATATATAAGTGCGCATACAGATGCATATATAAGTTTCACAAAAGGTTGACTACAGGTCTTCATGTAACATTGATGGCATATTTACACCAGCTACCATTAATTCTGTATACAATGAATTAATCTAAGTATCTCAACTTATGCCACAGCGTTAATTAATTTTTCTATTCAGAAATCTGGGCATTTTCCCCTCAGCTTATTCTAAAATAGAACATACCTTGGTTAGATCAGCCATTCCCAGTGAAAATCATATAAGATAACCAGAGTAAAACAGTCAGCCTTTCAATGTGCTTTTTACTAGTTGTTCAATCAAATGCTGTCATTCATAGGTATACCAAGAATTTAGGGTTAAAATTGACCAAACTGATTATTGCCATCAGCATTGTGCCATAGTTTTGTTTGTAAGAAAATTGTTTTGTTAATTATCTAGAAGCTGCATCTTAGTCCTGCAGAATAACCACTGAGGAGATTTGAAAATGTAGCCAGAAGTACAGTGAGAGCTGCTATTCAGTTTTCAAAATCTGTCATTACACAAGTCCATAAAGGGCTCCTGTTCCTTTTTTTCTTCTCCAGAAACTCATTTTGACTGTAAATGCAAGGCACTTGAAATGTCTGGCCCTGAGATCTTAGTTCTGTCTCTTGCCAGAACTGTCTCCTCACTTCTGTTACTCTATTGCTCAAAGAACATACTTAAAGAAATTTTGGATTAAATCTTACTGCCATCATCAGTTATCATAAGACTGGAAAAGGACAAATATAGTGGCTGTTTCTGAAGGAAAAGGAGCGCATGTACTTACAGACCAATCAGCTCAACTTCATTCTAGAAAATTGCTGGAACAGATAATCACAATCTGCGCACCTCAAAGATAGTAGGAACATAAGATACTGCTTAACTCCAGGAGTATCTATTTCTACATAGTAGTATAAGTTACTGTCTGTCTGGTACTATCCATATCGAATCCAAACATTGGTTCGATACTATTTGTTCTTACAAAATCCGCCTGAATTCCTGCTACAACATACTTAAAACACTTTGTGGAAAGAATAGTCAATAAATGAAATCTACTGTAATCAGTAAGACTCTATCACACAAGATTTTTATAGGCAAGCTAGGGCAAGCTAACAAACAAACAGCCCAGAAAATGTCACGTGTGGTAAATACAAAACTGACTAAAAACCATTCGCAAAGAATAGGTATTGCTTATTGCCAAAATGGAAGAATGCTTTGCTTGGAGGTTTGCCTTGGGTCCAGTACTCTTCAGTGGTTTCATGAATGACCCAGCTAATATACAAAGAATGCCTACTACCTTTGCAAGTGACATAAACCTGGGAGAAATTCAGGTACCTTGAAGGGCACCGTTGGAATTGAGCATGATCCTGAGAAATTGGAGATACTGTCCAAATGGAAAAAAGATCCAGTCCTTTACAAAAAAATGAGAAGGAGAATATCTGGCTAGACAAAAGTTCTTCAGAAATTATTTAGGGATTTTTGTCAGTTGCAAACATGAATTGGGAGTTGGAGAAATCAGGATATGAGGGCCCACTGAATGGACTGTAATTGTTTAACTTGAATAAGAGAGACACAAGATGGGGGCAGTGGGCAGAGGTACGCATCAAGTATTCAAGCACATAACAGCCAGCTGTGAAGAGGAAAGGCATGAACTTTTCTCTGCTTTCATAGCAGACAAATGGAAATAATGAGCAGCAAGGAGTCAGGCTAGACATCAGGGAACAGTAGGGAAACAAAGCACTGGAACAGACTGCTTGGAGCAGTTATGTGGTCTCTGTCATTAGACATCTTTAGTTTTAGATGAAAATCTGTCAAGAATTATTTTGGTATACTGGATCTTACCTTGGGGTAAAGAGTTGAAGTAAATGAACTCACAATGCCCCATCCATCCCTAGGACTTGGTGATAAGATGCTTTAACTAGCGTAGAGAGCTCTGTCTTCTTTTCTCTGTCTTTTAAGAATAAGAGCAGAAAGCCTTAATATCACTTTTCAGTCTAATGTCAGCCAATAATTTTACATCTGCTTCCAGTAAAAACTCTGAAAGAGGGCACTTCTGGATTTTAACACTTGCCAGAAAGCAGTTGTTCTCCCATGGGAAGAGAGAGAGAATTCCCACAGGGAACAGAGAGAGATGGCTTTGTCTTTATCGGTCAATTTTGTTCAAAGCACCAGGATGCTTAAAAGCATTACCAGAGTATGTATGTGAAACAAAATGCATCCCCGTGTTAGCAACTTTTTCAGGGTTTGCCTTCTGTTTTGTTCCCTATTGGACTCAAGTTGACATTAGCTGATTTGGTAATTTAATGTCATGTTTCTTTATATCGGCTGGATTATCAGTTTTAGAATTACATCCCTATTGACAAGCAATTTAGAAGCAATCCCCAGTTCTAATGGCTTCATAAGAAAAAACATCTGTCCCACATTTGCTCTGTAAATTCAGAGGCCAGGGCCAGCAGAACCAATCTAAGCAGAATTCAACATCACTTGTGCTTCGCTACTCCTTAATTAAGTACAAGTGCTTCCCTACTCCTTAACTAAAAAATGTAACATAGTTAGACATGCTGAAAGACATAACTCATGATCAAGCTTCACGAATGAGCCTGTCTTACATTTTTTAATTTTTTTTTTTCCTTAAGCAAGGACATTGTTATTGCTTTTGAGGTTCTTTTGACATATCAAATATCTGGGTGGAGACAGGGGAGGGAGTGGAAGTAAGCATCAGCACTTCAGTTATTTTTGTACCACTGTGCCTTCACAAGGCTCTGGGGTGCTCTGCCACTCACCTTCCCCTGCCCTCCACAACAGGGAAGGTGCATTGTATCTACCAACACCTAAATATATTGAAGTCAGTTTACTTGAAAGCCATTATTTTTTTCTCTGCTTTTCTCCTCTTCCTAAGCATCGCAAGCTCTAAATCTTCCATGATCAGTGCCAGTGATCACCTTCACATTTTCCAGCACATGAGAATCGAGTACAAACCCAGTTCTCCTCCTAGTCACCTCGTACTTTTCTCCTTTTAGCCATACCACAAGTGTCGGTGATGAAGGGATTAGTTTTAACAATACTTTAACGTAGCAGTTGTTGTTTTAATGGCAGTTGTTCATACATAGATATTTAAAGGCAGATAAATTATTTGAGTTAGTTACCTTTAAGTGTGAGGCATTCTTTGCTATATGTTTTCTATGAAAAACACCTTTCATTTCTTCCGGTCTCCATTAGAATCATTTAATGGGTTTGTTTATTTTCAACAGAGAAGGGAGGAAAACATTTTATAAGGGTTTTTCCACAGAGTTAAAAGTTAATGGTCTTTTCAATAGAACTAAATTAACTATTTTGAGAAAAAAAATGGAAGTGCCTATACCAGAAAGTTTTGACAAGATAAAGAAATTAAAAAGCTTAAGGGGAAGGAAAAAAATCATTATTCTTGTCCTTTTTTTCTTAATGATCATCTTAGATGTTGGGTGTAAGTGAAAAAAGTAAAACGTCCAGAGAGAAAATGATGTTTGGAGTTGATTGTCCCATGAATACATTTGTCCTGTGTTTGAAATAATAGCACCTTTTCTTTTTTTCCATAATGGGGTAGTGTTCCTTCAAACAGCTTAATGTTAGTATGCTAACAATATAAACTTTACTAAAATGTTTACTTTAGAGTTAAATACTACATTCAGTCATATGTGGCAAGAAAAAATAAATCCATTTTTATGATCTAGCAAGTGCCCCAGCCTCACCTCGGGAAATGATCAGCCTAAAAGAAAGAAAAACAGACTATGAATCAACTGGAACAAACGCCACTTACCATGGAAATAAGGGAGAACACACTTCTAGGAAAGACACCATGACAGGTGAGATTGTCCTTGCATAGCATATATAAAAATCAGCTGTGATAGACCACTGATTTTATAGGCTTGGATGGGTTTACTTACTACAGGAAAGAGTCAGCCTGCTTTGGTTGATCCCAAAGTTTTAGCCACCTTGAGAAATACAATTGAAGAAATATTTTATCTTAATGAATACAATGCTGTGTGAAAATGATTTGTGAAGACCATGTTTCTTCGCAGAGGAAAGGCTCTAAAAGCAATTCTACATTTCTTTTTGATTTTCAGTTTGGTTTTGTTTCAGAAGAAAGTGAGTAAATCCACCTTGTATTAACTAGCATTGTTTCTGAAGCATGACAATGGTTGAGCACGTGCGGTGATCCCTAACATCTGTCTTTTTCAGGGAATGGGTTTCCGGGACCAGTTGGCTTATTTTCCATGTCAGTCATTCCTAGGAAATTTGGTAGCAGTTTGTAAAGTCTGTCCCTGTTACTTTCTCAGCTGGGCTGATGTAAATGGAACAATTTTTTCTGTGTTATATTACGGCATCTATTGCAGGTTTCACTGAAGGCTTCTCCCCCCTAGCGAGCTCATTAACGTGTTAGCATTTCAGTGATTATAAAACTTTGAGCACTTTGCCTAGTACTGCACCTCTGTTAATTCTCTTGCAAAGAACGTGTTGGTCTCCATCACCATTGCACAGGCTTATATAACCTCTGTTGAACATTTTCGTACATTTATACAGTGCCAAGCGTCATGGTGTCCTCTCCTCCAAATGCTACCTCAGGGCAAGCAAAAAATCACAGTGAGGAGTCACTCTGCACTTTCTGAATGCCTGCTACCTTTTCCCATGCCCTCTGTAGAGGTCTTGCTTGGCGGATGCCAGAATGAGCTGTCTTTGTGTTCCTCAGCTCACTGGGGACACCAGTAGCATGCTGACTCAGCATCAAGCCATCCGTACTAGCTTTCAAGACCATATTTAGGATATGATGATACTCATACTACATCTACTGTGTTATACACTATTGTGTAATCAAAACCTAAAGGCCAGCCTTTGAATTTGTGTGAAAATGCAATACGGAACATTAATTAGCATGAACGTGAAAATCTGAAGAAGAGGAATGACAGTCAAGAGCATTTGGAAACCACAGAAATGAGGAGTGTCCTGAACGGCATCTGCAGCGCACTACATGAGGTTGCAGCGGATTCAGTCAAGGTACTGCATTTTATGTATCTGCAATATTTTGAGTGTGTCATAGTCACTGCACAAGGTGGTTCTCTGAAACACTTCAGTGGTTCTTACTTGTGTGATTGTGAAGGATAGGACTGCGTTTTTTTCACCACTTTGTCAAGGATCCATGAAGAGGGAATCTCAGGAGTAAGAGCAGCAGGCCGAAAAGGCAGAAACATTAGTATTTTGTTCTAGCTGTATCTGCAAATGTAGACTACCAGATTATATCAGAATGTTCTAAAAAAAAGGGTTTCCGTGTGGAGAATCTGTGTTTCCTTGCAGATAGTCTTGTCTCTCTCCACACTTTAAAAAAAATTGGGCTTTTTTTCCCCCATCCCTTTTCATTTTGCCTTTTGCTGTATAGTGTTTTTCTTCTCCCATTCCTGTTTCCCTTGTTTCCTTTCTCTTTCAATACAATTTTCAGATCGTGAGGTTTGTACTTCCCCAGAAACCTTTGCTCCACTTTAATTTTTGCATCATGTTTTCCTTTAATATCTGCTTGTATTTTGTCTGTTCTTATTGATCTTTTGGGTGGGCTTTTAGTAAGGAAACTCGACACACAGCATCATGCTCAGCTATCGACTATTTTTCCAGCTACTGAGCTCAGTGAGAAAAATCAAAACCAAAATCAAATTGAAAAGTTTAATAATATTTTGCAATCTTACGTGACCATTGTACAAATGAATATGAAATTAACAAATCACTTTCTCTCTCTTTCAGGTCACCAAATCTCTGCTTATTTGGTCTGAGCTCAAATTAAGCACCATTTTAAGAACAAAAGAAAATGACAGTTAGAAGGAGTCTCACTTGTCAACAGTCAACGTGAAATTTGTGTAACATATTTGTAGCTCATAAAATAAATATTTAATTAAAGAACAATATAAAATCAGCATTTGTGATTTTAATTGTGAGACATTTTGACTTTACTTGGATGGTCTAACATAAGTTCATGTAGCAAGTTCATTGCATTGCCTGTATTTCATTTTGTGCATCAGACAATGCATTGCAGCTAATACATCCACAGAGCCTACGGGACTTACTTAGATAAATGTTTTTTCAGGTTTCACCTGGCATATACATACTTTGAGCTGCTCTTGTATTCTGTGCCAAGCTGATGTATTACACAAAGCTTTCTTTGACTTACGGATTTACACAGAATGTGGAGCCACAGCTGTAGCCCCAATTTATCCGCAACTGTCTCCATGTTCTTCTCCAAAGCTCTTCTCAGTTTATAGTTCAGAAATTTTATGACCTCTTGGCTGGGACTGAAATGAAGGTTTTCTGATGGATTTTCGAAGTAGAAATGTTGGCTTCTTGCCATTGTGGGGAGTTGTCAGGAAACCTCTGGGAAAAATGGAGAACCTATGAAGTAAACAGTTTGGCTGAAGATGATAACTTATATTGATTTCACAAGGACAGCTAAAAAATAGAGGAACACTATCAAAGTTCTCATTGCCCTTCACAGGTTTATGATGCCATGTATATTTACTATCCATCTTCTCTACTCTGTAGAAAATAATAACCAATAATAAAATTTTATCACCTAAAGTTTATTTTAAGACAAAAACTATTATATTCCTTTTAAAAAAACAGGAACTGTAAGTGCATGTGGTAACATTATTTATGCCATGGTGTTTTCCTTCAGAAGAGGGAAGATAAGGTTACTGTACACTATCATGGGACTCCTACTCTAAAATTTCTTTACTTTGTTAGTTCCCTCACTGAACTAATACCTACATCACAGTGTGCACCCTGTATCTTCACTTCCACCAGCAGAAACACCTTCTGATTAATTTTATTTTCTTTTGGTTGTCAAGAATCAATCATCTATACTTTTGTCATTTAAACTTACTTGAAAGTCCCTGCACATTCAGAACACAAACAACCACCATCATCTGTTATAGAAGCTACAGATGCTCGGGCTACTTGAACTTATTATTACTTTAAGAAACCATAATACACTGTAATCTTTTCTCATGCCCTTACCTCATCTTTCACCGTGCAGGAAGGTGGCAGTGGCAGTGACAGTTAATGATCTCTGTTAGCCGAGAGTTGTGAGGCACAGAAGCATTTTCCTTTACTGTCTTGAACTAAATTTTAGAAAATAGGGTCCTGCTGCTTATAGCAGAACAAGAGGTTATGCAATACCAGATGAGGATGACTATCTGTCCAGCTGAGCTTTCCTTTCTTAATATCAGTCTCTGTTTGTGAGGGCAAAAGGCTAGCACCTTGTTATTTCAAAGTGTCTGTAAATGTGTTCAAAGTACTTCTAAGAACTGAAAGCTGAATGTTAAACCATGAATCAAGTGACTGGGATATACGGGGACAGCTTCAGTCAGTGATATCTTTATCACATAAACCACTGAGTGACATAATTTTCAAAGCTGTTGTCAGCTTTGCAGAAGACTGCTGTGGGGAACTGTAAGATTTTTTTTTAAACCAATATCACCTTGAAAACTGAACAGGGGGAAAAAGGAAGGTATTTTTCTATAATGTTCTTTTTGCAATACAACCGCAAAGTACTGCAGGCTGATCATAGTACTCATTTTAGAACCTTTACAATTTTGCCTAGTAAAAAGTACCTCTTCAGTACTATCAGGTACTGATGTTTACATACTGCATAAAATACACACATACACACACACTCAATCACTCCTCAAATCATTTCATCTGCAGCTACAATTCTCACATCTCTGTAAGGAAGTGTGGCTGCTGGAAAATCTCCATCTCTTGCTCCTTGTACCTTTTCCCTTCTCTTGACATGTTTTAAAAAAGAAAATTATTTCATTAACTTCTCTTTCCATTTGATAATTTTACTATGATGGTACATATACAATGTTAAAAGTCAGATACTAACCACACAATATCTGTCCGTTCATCTAGCTTATTCTCTCCCTTCTTTCTTTTATATTTGCCCTCTGCTTTTGGACAGCAAGAGTCAACTGCTCGCTGAAGCATGGCAGAGCGGGAATGGAGTTCCCAGGGATGCTGCCTGCGTGTTCAGAAGCAGGTACTGGAGTGGGGCTGCATGCATTGCTAGCAGCTACATTGCTTGACTTACATTTCCTCCAGAGACAGAATTATCTCAGCCTCCCAGCTAGACTAAGCCAAGGTTTCTTGTTCTTGAACTCTTGGCATTCATTTCCAAGCATTTGATGTGTCATTGTACTCCTTTTTATTACATTAAGAGAAGAATACTACTTTTTTTTTTGCATTTTAAAGTTGTGAATTTGTATCCACATCACTGCAGTGAAATCAGCAATGCAGACCTTGCAGCTATTTTCGTAAGCTGAAACTATCCATTTTTCCATCGCAGACTATGTGATCCGGGAGACTGTAAGTCTTCAATCTGGCACGTGACAATTCTGAGCACATCAGTGCAAATGTCACAGTAGTGCATTGGTCGGCTATGCACCAGCTCTGGACTATTTCTGTTTTCATAATGGTCATGGCTATTAGTGGCACATATGTACCATGTGCCTTTTCATATACCTGTAAAAAGATGGAAAGGTCATGACCCTCCTTAAAGTCTCTCTGATTGCCCGAAGGAACAATGTATAAATTAGCATGTGTCCAGTTTGCTATTTTTCATCAGATTCTTCATAAAACCTTCAGATGCACCTTATACCAATCTTTTATTCTTGACATCAACCAACCATGAACAGTATTGTCCTGTCTGGACTGAATATGTTCAGTCGTGCCCGACTAAAAATTTGCATGCATGAAACTTCAACCCTGCTTATCTTGCAATTTATATACATGAAAACAAAATGGTTACAAGAATTTCTTCCCCTGCTTATGAGAGTCCAACACATTGAATATCACTGTAATTTTTTTCAAGAAGTAGCACTTCACAAACGGATAGCTGAAACACTACCTCTGAGTATCTTTAGATCTGGAAAAGGGGAATTTGTATAACCCAGCTTGTTCTAGCACTTTGTAGGGCAAGCAAAAAACTCAGAAGAACAGCATAAAAAGGTAGTATCAAGGAAAGATCTGGCAGTTGTACTACTGAGAGTCATGCCTTCATGAGATGCACCATAAATAGCAATGCTGATGCGGACTCCTCTAATACCGAAGACTGGCATCGGGAGGGAGATTTTGAAACACTAAAGCAGAGGATGCAGCTGGAATATAAAAAACTCTGAAATAACAGTCAAGTCTCACACATCACTCAAGCTTGATGACAAAATGCAGCCTGAGCAGAGAGAACCTCTGCAGATAGGCTCTTCGGTACTGACATCTATGGCCAAAGACAAACTACTCAAACAGTCTTCGTTTCCATTTGTTACCACCTACTGGCACACAGGCAGAATTAAGAGTACCTACCACTGGAAAAGACCAACCATCATCTGTTACTAGAGTTCATATTCCTCCCACCTTCAGAAAAAGGATCCTGCTGCACTCCTTGGAGACCTCCAAAGCTCTTCCCCATTTCCTACACAGGACTATGCACTGTCTCAGTAACTGCATCCCGCTCTTCAAGAAACAAGGGGTTTTCATCCCTATTAGTTAATGGTTATCAGGTGAAAAATCTCTTTTTCCAGCTCTTAGGGCTCATTACCTCACCATATAAGCCCTGTCTTTATCCCGTTTCACAAACATGCTGGAGATCTTTTAGAACACCATCTGAAATCTGTAAAGCAGAAACATGGAACAGTGCACCATGCTCTGACAAAAATTATACCCTCAGCATGGAACCTGTAGCAGATGTGAAGATCAGAATTGGCATATTACAGTCAAATTTGACTCAAGACCGTGTCATTCCTTTCTCCATAGAGGGTGCAGTGGCTGGGGGAAGGATAGAGGCGGTTGTACACGCTGGGGTCCATGCTAGCAGGTTGCTAAAGGAAGAAAGAGTGGTTACTTCTCGAGTAACTGTGGTTCTTCTTAGTGATGTGACTAGCATGGATCCCATACCCAGCTTTCAGCTCTGGTGCTCAGTCCTCACCCTCAAAGGTTTTGAGTCGTGAAGGTATTAAAAGCAACTCTTGGTGCCTCCAGGTTTCATACCATTGCACAGGGACCTGAGAGAAGTTGCATGAGCAACATGTTTCAATTCCACTGATGACTGTGATTCACAACTACTCAATTTTTGCTTTCAGGCACGTGCTTTTATAATGAGAGTCCTCATGACAGCATCAAATCATTGGTTATAATGTCTGGAAAGTTAATAATGCATGCCCAGCAAGAACAGTGTGCAGCAGCCGCACAAAATACTACCCTCATATTCTTTCAAATATGAGAAATAGCTACAATCTTTCTAGTTCTACCAGCAAACTAAGCTTCAGCTAGATAGCCAAATCAAAGTGATGAGTGAAGACAGCTTTGCTGGAAAAATCCTTAGCTTTTTATGTGTTTTTTTGGGACAGGGTGGGAAATAAATTTTTGCAAAGCTGTATGATGTTATCATTGTCTTTAGAATTACTTCTGCTTTCATATTCATAGCTCAGTTTTGTCCGTGCATTTCGGTAGTAGGACATCTGAGAAGAAAGTGACAGCAGTTCATGGATTTGAGACTATCTTGGCCAGACTTCTTCTGTATAACTACATATTACTTTTTTGCATAACTCATTTTTCAGCTGCATTTAATCACTTTTCCCATGAATAATTTCACCATATAGCAAAAACACTGTAGGATAAATAACACAGGATTTGGTGTAACATCTTGCAACTGAAGTGAAAGGAATGAAATGTTACTTAATCTCAGTATTTTTAACTGTTATCTGCTTAATGTATGTGTGATATAAAATCCAATATATAACCTGAAATATATTACTGAAAGCTAGCTGTATATGAAACAATTTTGTTGATTTATATGTGAAGTGCACAAGATTGGTATGAACATGACGTAGCACCTGTTACCGTTAGTAAGTGTATACCATGTACATGCATGTACGCCAAAGCAAAGATTATGACTGGTGGGAGGAAGAGAAAATAGAAGTCTGCAGATGCTTTTAAAGATTTTTGTGTATGGGAAACAGGTGCTGTATAATGTGTTTAATGAAGCCTTAAGAATTCATTTTGAGGTCAAAGAGGTATGTTTGGTAAACCTGCTTTTTCCTTCCTTTTTTTCTCTCTCCAGCTCAGAACACTGGAATCTCAACTTTGTACAGGAATTCGTATGGTGCACCTGCTGAAGATATCAAACACAACCAGGTAAGTATGGAGACGAAAATGTTACTGTTCCAGATGGCAAAAGACCAGTGTAACATCTTGTATGGAAACTAACAAAAATATCGCAAAGGTTGATAAACCAAGATGAGAGGAGCTGAGTCATCTGCTTGTGCAATGCCACTGGCTTCAAGCAAGCTACGTTCGTTATGCTAATGGATAATTTCAGCCCAAGTTTCAAAAAATGCCCAACAGGTTGTGACAGCATATGCACAAAAATTATCTAAGGTGTTTAAGCCTGTAACTCATAATGAAATCAAGAGGGGCTTGAGACCTGAATGCCTTCAAAGTTCTGGATATGTGTGAGACAGACTACAAAAGCCAAGCTAGTGTTAATAGGCACTTCTACTGGCTCTGGTATCTTGTGATGCCCTGTGCCAATGAATTTGGTTAAGTCCAGTCACATCTTGAGTATAGCCATCATAAAATTCAACACCACTGCTAACACCGCACAGCTCACGTGCTAAGGCACGCTAGCAGAAATGCAAGTATTAAACAGTCCTGGAGAAAGAACTCCCTGTATCTTTTGCAGGGGTGTGTACGCTACACTTAGGTGTAGCAAAAGCCCTCAGATTTGCCATTTAGTCACTCCAGAAGCATGATTGTAACAAGGCTTTTTGCTTGGTTGTTTTTTAATGTATGCACTGGGGCATGGGCAAGAGAAAATGTAGCAATTCATTGGCAAGGACACTTTCTCATGTATATACATCCAAGCCATTCGGTCTAGAGCTTTGAAACTCTTAAAAACGTCCTGTCCCTTAAAACCAGAAAGCAGTAAGTATGTCTGGATAAGGTGGGCATTACAAAAAAGTAATTGGCAGTGTGGATGCCAAGCTAATGCACTCACAGAAAAAGTTGCAGTATGGACATGTATGGCTTTCATATAGCTGGTATTTCCAGTATGGTATTTCCTCAAGCCCTGGGAAATAGACATTTTTCTGCACTCATAGGCTTTTGATTCATCATTAGGTGTAATGCTACTTCATACTTAATTATCACAACTCCTTAATATTTTCATGGCTTCTCTATGTAATATGCAAAAGTTGCAGCATTTTTCAACTAGAGAAATGAGATGAAAAAACATTTAAGGAAAGCACTTTAAATGACTAGTAGTATCAGACAGGTAAATGCGTATTTAGTAAAATTGAGAAAAAATATTTTTCTCTGAAAATTTTTAATAGATTACATGAAATTTCACTTTAAAAGACTGATATTTCGGTTTTAATCCACTAACGTAAGGTGAAGAGAGCTTCTGATATTCTGTGCCCCCATTTCTCTTTATTGGTTTTGCTCTTTAATTAGCCAGTATTTCCTGTGGTGCACCATATTCCTTCTTTGTGTGAGCCAATTCAGGGCATGAAGGTGTTCCTGCTTTTATTGCATTTAAAGAGATGAAGCCCTTCTAATTAACACAATATTTAGAGAAAATAAGGGTCTGAGGTATTGTAACAGCAGGTGCATTCTAACTGCAGTCATGAATCAACTAATTTGATTTTTGGGGTGAGAGTTTGAGCAAAAACAAAACAAACAAAAGAAAAAAATCACCAAAAACCAAAAGCAATTTTCCACCTTTTCCCACTTGCTTTCTCAATGAGATTGATTGACATATCAGAAATAATGTTTTTAGCTAAAAAGAACCCAGAAATACTACTTCAGTCCCCTATTTTCTACTCAAAAATCAACCGTCTCTAACTTTTTGGCATGTAAATAGGTTGCTTAGTATAGAATTTTTCTCCTGTCTCCAAAATTCAACACCTGTGTTTGAATATGTGAAATGAAACAAAGGTCTTAAGGTCCTATACACCTTGATAGCAGTACTAGAAATAGAAACTAGAGTAGTTGTGCTCCCTTGTGCTGTTCTAATATTGCACCCAGCATTGTAAGATCGCTCGTAGGATCGTTAAAGGACACGGACAGACTTTTGCACTCTACTCACACAGTCCAATACAGACATGCTTTGAAGGAGTATCACAGAGTTTGGGACATAGCAGTCCAACTGTTCCTCTCTTCTTGAAGGAGCATTACTAACTCTTGCAGAGTCAGCAGGATCTGCAAAGTCTTCTGAGACCAACGTCTGAGCATCAATATTCCCAGTGACGACCATGTGAGGACTGAAAGGCTATATCATTTTGCAGTCAGAAAGTCTGCCCAAACTTAACAGAGGTGGCGTAGAGTGAAAGGTAGTGTTCCAACTATAAAAACAGAGACTTGCTAGGGCTGTCTGAAAGAAACTTTATGGCAAACCTAGGTTATGGGATCGCCTGAGATTTTTTTTCTGCATATCATAAATATTTCAGCTTCAAGACAACTTGCTGGAATGTAGCAACAACACCAGATTGCCAACATGACGTGTTAAGGAGGTGGTAGGAAGATGGTTCTGCTTAACAGTAGCAGAAGACCACATTTCAGGGCACTTAGCGTGAAATTTTCTCACGTCAGTGCCCTGAAGACTATAAATGGTTCTTAAGGATACAGTGTCACTCTCAGTCTCACTTGTGGCAAAGGCAAAATGTTTAGCATCTTTGGAGTGTGTATCACTTCCATTCAAATTCTTCAAGGCTGAGTTTTGGCCACTGATATTTGCATTATATAGCTGCAAAATAGTCAGAAAGTTATACAGAGATTATAGTTATGAAAGTAACTGTAAGCTATGCTGCTTGAACTACTTTTGAAGTAAACCATCATCTTCAGCAGCAATAATATTAAATAATAAATTTATTTAATAATAATAATATTAAATAAAGAAATGTAAAGAAATGTAATGACGAGGCAAAGCTGTAGAATTAATTCACTATTATGCAATACCTTGAGCAGATGTTAAGATAATGCACAACTTGGATTTCCAGCACGATGAGATTTACTCCTTCTTCCATCCTGTTGCCCACAATAAGCTGTACCTAACAAGCTGTGGGTGTTACTATCTTCCAGGTTTCAACACAGCCAGTTCCACAGGAGCCCAGCAGAAAAGAATATGAACCATATCAGCCGTTTCAGAATTCAACAAGAAACTATGATGAGTCCTTCTTTGAGGACCAAGTGCATCATCGTCCACCTGCAAGCGAATACAACATGCACCTGGGACTAAAGTCAACTGGCAACTACGTCGACTTCTATTCAGCTGCTCGTCCCTATAGTGAACTTAACTATGAAACAAGCCACTATCCAGCCTCTCCCGACTCCTGGGTTTGAGACTTGGGCAGATACAAAAGCTCCAGGAACTGTGCATGTGCATGCATACCACAAGACATTTTTTTTCCTGCAAATTTAGTTTATTAAAGCCTGTTCCATAGGAAGGCCCAGATAACCAGTATGAAAAAAATTTAAGAGATTTTTCTAGAAGGCTAAAAGATACGAAAGCTAAACCTGGGAGTCATTAGAAAGAAATATATATATACATATATATATTTTACAGTGTGGGGCAACTTTACTGTTGGCCTGTGGAGTCTAAAGTTCGATGCTGTATATTGAATGTGGCTGAAGGAAGGAGGGAGAACATGACAGTGGATGTGGGTCAAGAGTTAAGCACAAGTAACTGAGCAGCGTACGTACTTTATGGGGAACAGCTTCTCACACTTTGTTTAATATCCTCATTCATTGTGAATCTAGGCTTCAAGTTGCATTTGGGGTTTCCTCTGTACAGCAAGATGTTTCTTGCCTTTTGTTAATGCATTGTTGTAAAGTATTTGATGTACATTACAGATAAAAAAAAAAAAAAAAAACAAGTGCATTGTGTATATTACACCAATGCCACAGTGTTTCTTCATCTATGGTTCTAAATATTGCTTCAATTTCAAATTTTGAAAGATGTATGAATTTCCAGTTTTTTGTTTTCTTTTCCCCGGTGCGTTTTAACAAAAAAAAAAATTCAAAAAAAAAATCAAAAAAACAAAAAGGAATATTTAGCAGTATTGTTCGTTCTGATATGTGAATTTGTTTGTGGCAACTAAAAAAAAAGGCATTCAGCAGTTTCTGACAATTAACATTCATCATTCCACACTCCTTGTCAACAAAGTGCTTTTTCACTGCCTAAAATTTTAGATGTAGATATTTGAAATAGATTTTTTTCATTTATACCAGTTTTCTTTATGATGATACAGTGTTAAAAGAAAATAAATTACAATTGATCTGTCATCCATATTTGCTAAGAATGTCTATTTCCAAGAACCTACCATACAAATACACATTCTTACTTGTGTGTGTCCACGTATGCATAGTATTCTGTGTGCGTGTGTGTGTTTGAGTGTGTGCGTTAGTGTGGCGTAAGACTTCTTTTCATCCAATGTTTTCCTTGTTCAAGCTTCAATTTTTGTTTGATTTTCAGTTTTTTTAAACAGTGGAAACTCCAGTATGTGCTTTCTCTTACTCACTTTCTTAACCATTGATAGAAGTTCAAAATTGTTAGGCCACATATTCACAAAGGAAGGGGTTATCGGATTTTTTTCACCGACTTCTTCACCCGTAGGTGCCATTTCCTTTAAAATAGCATCTCTTGATCTTCTCTTGAGGAAATTTCATTACTCTCCAGCCACCAACCAGCAAGTGCTCAAGGAAGGCAGAGTTTGATTTTGCCATCTCCCTGAGGGAATGGAAAACAAAGACCTAACAGACTTAAGTCTGGAGTCTCCAAACTCTTCGGGCTATAGAAGAGTCCAACTTGTGAACCATTAGGACAATCATTTATTTTAACCCATACCAAAAAGAAAACCTGATACCCGAAACACATTCCTCAAATATGAAAGATACTGACCATTTCTGTGCATTTAAAGTAAAACCCTGAAAAATAAAAAAATGTAAGGGACAGAGATTTTATTATTATTATTAAAAAATAGAAAAGGAAACTAGGCTAGGAGGCCAGAAGAGCTGGCATATTCATCTTAGCTCTTGGGATTCTGGAAGTAAAAAAATTAATCTAGCGTTTCTTCATTTCTTTGATTCAGGCAACAGTTCAGCATACAGTTTTCACAGCGTAAGACCCACCACAAATGGAGTAGTTGTAAATTGCTTAGATTACAATTAAGGAATTTGTTTTAGGTTGCAAACATTTCTGTGGTTAGTCATTGTAATAGTCTTAACATCACCTGGCACACTTCTGGCTGTGCACAGGGGGAGAAGTCTCTCGCAAGTCATCGCCTGCTCTATAGGACGCAGCCCGAGTAGTTGACGCAGGCGGGTATTGTGACGTAGAATTGGTTTATCGGTAAGCTAGGACTATAGTTTAATCTTTTTGGCAGCTTTTCCCAGTGTACGATATGTAACCTTATCTGCTCTTTGTAGTAAACGGGGAAAAAAAATCGCATGCAAAAAAATTTTTAAAAAATTTAAGAAAGGGTGGGTGGGAGGGGCACAGTGGGCCAGATGTATAGTGAGGTAGATAAAAATATTATTCATAGTTTTGGACACAGGTTGTTTATATTTTATTTATTACATTGATTTTAATAAGATAAGTGACATTTGCAGTGCTCTTTTGAACAAAGCACATTTTCAGTATAAAACCTTTTTTTTAATAAAGAATGTCACTCGCAACTCGAAGTTCTTCTTGACTGCCTGATCACCGCCAGGCTGGCGCAGTTCTCCAGGCGCAGGATTGCCAACAGGCCGAGGGGATCCGTCATTCTGTTGGAAGTTCTTAGGACAGGAGGTTATTGTAAGTTGGATTTATTTCCATTCTTCAAACTACTGAAATGCCCACGTAGCCCCCTTTCAGCTCCTCTTAGGAATTACTTGGAGTCACATGTTGACCATTGCTCAAGTGAGAGATTCTGGATTGATGAAGTGGCATAAAATACCTTTTGTCTATAGTTTGTGTTGTTTTGTTTCCATTCTTCTGTAGTGGCAAGTGCTCCGGCTGATAACGTTCACTCTTGCTGTACTGAGTTTTGAGAAGGTGTTGTTGAATTACCTGGCTTCTTTTGCAGGCTTGGAAATCCAACACTGCTGCCATACTGAGCAAGATATATATGATGCATTCTTTTTAATACTGAGGAAAGTATCATTACCTATTGCTGTTCCCTTCATTCTTGTACTAGATCACACACAAAAATAGAGAAGAAACAAAACTGTTCCAAAAAAATTGTATAAAATGCAATTGATGTACTGTAAAATGTCGGATTTTTTTTTTTAACAAGCTTCGTATTAGAATCTTGTTCAGCTGTGTAGAGCTATATAAATCTCACTGTTTTATTAAATGCTGTTTATGGTCTGGAAGGAATGGTTAACCTATCTCAAGATTAACAAATTTGCACTAACATGAGCAATATTGATTTGAAAAAAAATAATATGAATTCAATATTTAAAAGATAAACTATGATTTTAAAGGTATATTAACACTGAAAGTACATTTTGACAAATAACATATTTAAGCCCAAAATATAAATGGTTATGTCAGATAACACAAAAGAACTATAACAATATAGATTGAGAAAAAAAAATGTGTTTCACTGTACATGTTGCTAACATGTACAAAGACAAACTCATATTGACATATTTTCTATTAATAAATCCTACTGTATTGTGGAGAATCGCTGGTCATAGTGCAATGTGTTTAAACTCAGAAGTTGACTCCATAGATTGATGCCTAGCTTCACACAGCCAACAAACCCCTGCAATTTATTTCTTTTAATTATCAATTGGATAGCTAACTTTCAGCTCTCAAGTCATTCGCTGCCCCCTCCCTCTCCACAAGGTTTATGAGCACAACCCACTCTACAGCAGCAAGAGAAGGGGAAAGGTATTTTTGAGAACACCCAATTCACCCCGATTATGGCTGCAAGAGCTCAGCTGCCACCACTTACAGCAAGAGAGTTTATCTACACCTGTAGAAAAAACTAAAAAGCTCAGGGCTGGTATCACTGGATAGGAGCATGCTGTAAAAAATATGATCTTGGCCCCAGTGTTACGTAGACCACGGCCAAGAAATGAAGAGCGAGCCATTAATTTACTTGTGCGTTGCTGGGAGTCCTGGTGTGCAGTGCATGTAAGGGCTCGGGAATAATTGTTTCCCAGGACTGGGTTGCATTAGCCTGCAGAAGCGTCTCGCTGGGGAGACTTGCAACTCAAATCAGAAATGCTGACTTATTTTTTTGTACCTTGGCACAGCATAGGCTGTGCAAGCCAGCGCACTGCAAGGGAGGCTTGCTTAACTCCTCCGCCCCTGTTGCTCATCCTCGCCTGCCAGCAGACAGAGAAAGCTCTGAGCTTAGTGTTACTGCCTGTATCACGGGGAGTGGTGAGAGGAGAGGGAGGGATGGAGACAGCAATCCAAGGGCGGAGGGGGAAGAAATAAGGGGCCTAAAAATACAGAAACTCGGAGCTTGTGCGTGAAGGCAAATACACACCCATAATTACCAACAGTGGAATGGACCCAACAAGAGATTTTATGCACCGAGATCATCAAATATTACTAACAAGCTAATGTACTGAACATTTAATAGCAGCAACATGATGCACGCTAAGCTTTATGCTAGAAAAGTGGGAGGGAGCAGCAGAGGGAAATCACAGGTCACCGTTAGGCACTTCCAGCTTCAGCCAGCAGAAGATGTAGGGCGTGAGGGCAGCGACTGCTTACTGCTGTGAAGGAGACAGGAGAGGGGTGAGAGTCTTGATCAAAGACTTTAAGACTAGGTCAAAAAGACATTAGGCTGCTAAACCAGAAGCAACTCTTTGCAAACCTCCCCCCTTGCCCCGCCATCCTCAACGGCAGAGTGCAGTCCCCCCAGCAGGTTCACGGACACGGTGCACACACGGGGACAATCCCATCAAGGACCCAGCTTGCAAAGGCCCTTTACTGTCAGCTGGGCAATACCTGGTACAGGTGGATGTGTGAGCGGCCACCCGCGCCGAACGCTGCCGGTGCCGGGGCTGGGCTTGCTGAGGAGCGGCTCCAGCCACTTGCAATTTGAAGCGCAGCATTTTCCCTGGCAGCCAGATGCACACCAACATCTGCTGAAGAACTGTGTGGTGCTGGCTCTTTTCCAGGGGACTAGTCAGTTTTTAAATAGTGGACTAAAGCCATTTTCAGACATTTAGGCTGAAAGTGGGAAATTTGAGTTTCATTCCCAGGCAAGGGGATTAAAACCTGCAGCTGGTACCTATAGGGAGGGGGCATCCCTGCCTTCCAGGCTGCTCTAAAAAACAAGTGAGAAGAGCAGTGACCATCATATCTTTTGATAGTCTGAGTGAGGAGCGCTTGCTCCTTACTCTTGCTCCACTCTTCCGAGGACCAAGCCAAACAACCCCATCTAACACAAGCACTTCAAATTCTTTCTCCCCAGTGCCCCACCTGGGTTTTGAACCATCTCAACTGGGCCACATCGTTCAAAATATCGGCACACCACAATCCTCTGAAAGTCCAGCAAGGCATATGCATGAGGACTGGTGCTAGCCAGGCACAGTAGTCTAGCAAGACACCATGCCGATGCATTATTCTTAAACCTACTTCCCAGTCAAACTCACTTTAGTATTTTTAATCCAATTTTAAAAGAAGTTTCCTTACTCTGTGGGCATTGGTATTGCTTTGCCAGAAGAAAGCGCATGCTAAACTCTTGCAAAGTGTAAACCTTTAGCTTACACCTAATTTTAAAGCCCACAGAAGTCCCTGGAAAGACTTGATCAGCTTCACCAAGCCATGGATCAGGCCCAAAGTGAGCAGAGGCAAAGAACTGGTGCAACCTTCTCAAAGGATGAGCACATTGAGGCCGCTCTTGCCAGCACACCAAAGGCTGCAACCTTCTAATAGCTAAAAGGAGAAAAAAAGCAAGTTATTTGCTAGTACCTGTCTGTCAAAATTTACTATAGAGCCTTTGGCTCTCTGTAATTTTATTTTCACTGCTTTAAGAGAGTGACATAGATAAAAAGTACTTGCAGTGACTGATTGTTGCAGTTAATTTCAGTAGCCAGATGAGTATTTTCAGACAACGGACACTGAAATACCTTTCTTTTCCAGACAGGCAAAATCTGAAGCTTGCCACTAAATCTAGGAAAGTAAAATAGCAATGGTTTGCTGATTCGCTATTTTTCACAAATTCAATTAAAATATTAATTCACATAAGCCTTGTCATTTTTACACAGCCCAGTGGCTGTGGGGGTTGCTTTTACATAATTTACTTATTTTACATGAATGTTATGTAGGCAGAAAATGTTGATAACTAAACACATCAAGACAATAACTAACATATCGAGGCTGAATAGAAAATGTATGGCAGAGAATTCAGGCTTCTGTGTACAGATGCAATCAGTTATGACCTCTGTTTGACATCAGCTGATAGAGAGGGGAAAAAAAAGCATCTACTCTATGAAACCTAACATCTTCCGTAGCAAATATAAGTCCCTTTAACAAAAGACTTACGCCCTTTCCCTCAAAAAAAAAAAAACCCACAGCCTTTTCCTCTAAGCTACCCTGGGTTTGACTGTTTATTGGGGGTGTGGCAGGAGAGGAGGAGAATTTGCATTAAATGCAATAGTTGAACAATGTTTTGTGTTGCTTTTGTTTCTGTCTGAGGTCTGTGAATGGCCTCAAGCTGCGCCAGGGGAAGTTTAGGTTGGATATTAGCAAAAACTTCTTTCACTGAAAGGGTAGTCAGGCACTGGAACAGGCTGCCCAGGGAAGTGGTTGAGTCTCCATCCCTGGAGGTATTTAAATGACAGGTAGACGTGGTGCTCGAGGACATGGTTTAGTGGTAGACTTGGCAGTGACAGGTTAACGGTTGGACTCGATGATCTTAAGGGTCTTTTCCAACCTTAATAATTCTATGATTCTATGATTCTATGATGTGAAGAAGGCCACCCACTGTAGTGCTGTAGCAACATTAAGCAAATCAAAATATGCAAAAATACCAGCCACATTACAAAATGTGACAAACACCGCTTCTAATACCCTGGCTACCACTGCAGGCTCACCATCATGGGAAAGAAAAAAAAAAAGTGGCTCGTTCTTTTGAAATAGCAGCCTCCTGTTACACAGCCACACCAGCGCTCAGCCAAGAGTTAAAAGAGCGAACAGTGCAAAAGCTGCTCAGAAAAGCCCCACTGACTTTGGGGTGCTCTCGGCCGTGGGGCTGAGCAGGACAAGCGGTGGCAGCATGTGGGGCAGCCGCTGCCCGCCGGGCCCCCGTGGGCTGGGGGCCGAGGGATGGCAACAGTGGGCAAAAGCGGGCAGGGGCATCTTAGTCCTTGGCAGGGCAAAAGTGCTGGAGCCGAGGACCAAGTGCAAGCAGAGGAGCGCTGCGGGTGCTGCAGCTTTGGGGAGCTCAGCACTGACTGGGCACCACTGCCTTACGTTTCTGCTGCAGCTCAGCCAGCGGCCTTCCAGTTCAATTTTTTGCTCTACCTTCAGTTAGAATAGTTTAAAAGGGCACTTGCTGGCTTTTTTTTTCCCTCTGGTTCCTTTTTAATAATGCAACAGTTGTTATGATCCACTCGATTACCAAAACCCAGGTGCAGAGCCAACGCTTGCACGTCAGCAACTCATTCTGCTCTTGCAGTCACAGCTTATCTGTGATGGAGAAAAAAAATCTGTTAGTAGAAACTGGTAGTTATGTGTCCTGACCAAAATTTGCAGTTTGCTCAAATTTTAAAATAAAAAAGATGGAAACTTTAAATACGCCTGGTTTGCTGGCACATTAAAGCATGGGCAGCAGCTCATGCCCCTGAGCTGGGCTCAGGTCTGGGCAAACAGAAAGAAGGCATTTGGGCTACAGAGTGCCCGAGCGGGGAGGTACGGCCCACAGGTTACTGCACGGCCTCCACCAAGGAGGAGGGCTCCCTGCCAGCATACGAGCACCAGTAATGTCTTTTAAGTTAGTAAGATGGGAACGTAAAGTTGGAAGCCAGAGACCAGGGGAATTAAAGACGCAGTTTTTAACACAGGGGAAAGTGTGAGCTGCCCTTCCCACAGCTCAGGTCTGTGGTTTGGGCTTTTTTGGCTTATTTTTTTTCTTTCGATAATTAAGGTTTAGGGCAATAACATCTTTTATGTAACTATCTGTGCAATGTGTTTTGACTAAGTAAAAAGAAAAGTGATGTTAATCCATATAATCGAAAAATACAGTAGGAGACAAGTTGTTTTGACTTCCTAAAATTCGATGTATATGTGTAGGTTAAGATAAAGATTTGGTTTAACGACACTGTGATGTAAATGCAAATTATGTACTCTAATAGACTGTGAAATTCCAGATCTATCAGCGTAGCTGTTTATACCATACGTAGTTAATTAATGACTGTGCAAATCAGGAAAATTAAGGTTAAACAGGTGTTAAGAGACAGGAGGATTTTGGAGCTGCTTCCTAAAGTGGCAAATGATGCCTGTCATTTGTCTTGTCTCTGCCATGCCACAGTTTAAGTGTGACAGGTTTGTCTGCTGCATTAACGTTGATTTAAAAAAATAAAAGCAGTTTTATAAACCAGAACAACTTCAGTCACAGCTAAGCCTGACCTGCTGAACTACAGGATATAAAAAGTGGAAAATTAACTATATAATCTTTTATTGTGTTTCCAATACCATGTCCAGAAATCATGAATTATCCCAGAAAGACTGGGACTCTCTTACTTCCAGGGATTTACTCTGTGCCTTGCTGATGGCTCTTACTGCCTCTCACAAAGCCATCTGTCACAGCACCGATGGAGCCCCACAGTATGGCCAACAATATTTTCATGAAATCTCAGCAAAGAAGTACGTGTTTGGGAAGCAAAGCAGCAGGTCTGTGTCTTGCCACAACCGAACTCCTGATCCTTCCTCCAACACCTTCATCCACCTTCATCATATGTAGGGCTGGAGGGCTGGAAGAGCAGCAGGGAGATGTGACCGCCCCAACCTGCTATTTGAAATAAATCATGACCTGGAACTAGGAGCATCTAAAACTGTTTAATGACATCTTATCTCTAGTATTTATGGTGTGTGGGCTCCAATATAGTTTCCTTATGTGATTTTGGCTCAAAGGCAATAGAAGAGGAATTTTTTTACAGCAGAAACACTTTAGGGCAATTTCAGCTTAGACAAAGCCACTGGAAACATGGGCTAATTCAGACACTATTAACTACAATATGTACCAGGTGCTCCTCGCTCTTCTGTGCCATCTGGATAGATCTAGTGGCTGATGCCTAAAAGCAAGCAGCCCTACCTGCAAAATTATTCCAGAGGGCAAAAGGAGCTAAAAAAGGGAGAAGTACTCTATGAAGGTGCGGTGGAGAGAAGGAAAGGTAAGTGGAGCGACCAGTGGGCTGGCCGGTAACAGGGATAGCTGGCACTCGTCATTTCACTGTGCTTGGGAGGCATTTCTGCTGAAAAAGTCAGCATGATGTAAAGCAGAGAAGGGTTTGTAGCTGTAGGGGTGTGGATGGCCAGGCCAATTAGGTGTCCGAGGTGAGTAATTGCTTTTAAGATAGAGCAAGAGCAGCCAGCCCTGGGATGCAAAAGTTACACTCTAAAAAAAAAGCAAAACATCAAACACCTTTTTTTCCCTATGACTTTTGGAGTCAACTGTAAAGTGAAGAAGCTGTTCTAGGAGTGTCCTCTATGCAAAAGGACTTCATAGGTCCTAAGCAATATATCAGTTTTGTGGCAAGGTGAAATAACAGCAACAGCTAGCAGAGCTGGCTGGAGTAGCTGGCAGAGCAAGGCACAGCGTGGGGCACAATGAGTTGCTGTGTTCAGCTCCTTGTTAAGTTCTCATTTTTCTCCCTTTCAATAGAATATTTTAAGGCAATGGGTGCATGATGGCAAAGAGAGAAATTTAGCTTATTGAATGCAAAGAAGTTTTCAGCTTGATTTTTTTTCCCATGCCTCTGAAGGGTGCCAAAGCCAGTGCTTTGTTAGCAACCTCTTTACATGTACCCGCTGCTCCTGTTACTGCCAGTCAAGTCCTTGCAGACTTGAATAGTTACTGTACCCGGGTCAATAAGCAAGATATAAGCAAATCTGCCACCGGGAACTGAAGTTAACTGAGGCTTAACGAAGTCAAACCAGTTTGATGTAATAGAAGAGACTTGCAAAGCAAAGATCCTGAGACCGTTTAAAGTGCCCTCTGGAAAGAGGGCACAGAAATCACAGAAATCCCTAATCACAGAAAGGGATGAAAGGCAGTGTGCCTACAGAAGAGGCAGAGGTGTACTGAGTCTGTCAGGTCTTTGCACAACACTGTACAGCTGCCTGCTAAGCTGGACATGCAGTTTGCCATGTGTTTTCAGTGCCTTTGCTCAGGGCAGGAGGCACTGGCCACTCTTACTGCCCCAGAGGAGACGGGACTGACAAGGGCTTTGCAGCAGTTTGTCCTCCGGCGCAGTCCCAGCGAGTGGCCACATCTCGGTGGTGGCTGGACGGAATCATGGCTCGTCCCATGCATGGGTGTAACTGGCAGAGGCGCAAGAGCTAAGGAGGGCTGCAGAGGAACCAAGACTTCACTGAGCTCAGACACTGGGACAGAGATAAGCCAAGGTCAGCAAGGCTGTCAAGCAAGAATATTAATATTAATGGAAACGATGCATTTGTATTAATAGTAAGTTTTAAGCTTTATGACAATAAGAGAATGTATTAAGGCTCAGGCCTTGTCTGGATTTGTTTGGTCTTGAACCCATTTTAGCAATATTTGCAAAAATCATCCTAGAAGCTTTCATAACGGCAACGCTGTTATCCATCTTTCTTTGCCGTCTTAGTATTTATATGTCTTAGCTGAGGTTTAACTTAGCCTTGTGCAATTGTGTGGTGTCAGCAGTCAGCACAAGCAAAAATACTCATCCAAGTACAGGACGGATAAAGGATAACCAATTAAACAGTTGTAGATTAAGGCATGAACAGCATGTGATATGTGAGGAAAGTAGCACATGAGCTGCATCCAAGGCCAAGCTGATACACATTTGTGGTGGGTTGACCCTGGCTGGACACCAGGTGCCCACCAAAGCCACTCTATCACTTCCCTCCTCAGCTGGACAGGGGAGAGAAAATATAATGAAAGGCTCGTGGGTCAAGATAAGGACAGGGAGAGATCATTCACTGTCACAGGCAAAACTGACTCAACTTGGGGAAGTTCGCTTAATTTATTACGAATGCAATCAGAGTAAGGTAATGAGAAAATAAAAACTAAATCTTAAAACACCTTCTCCCCACCTCTCCCTTCTTCCCGGGCTCAACTTCACTCCCGATTTCTCTACCTCCTCCCCCTGAGCGGCACAGGGGGACGGGGAATGGGGGTTATGGTCAGTTCATCACACGCTGTCTCTGCCGCTGCTTCCTCCTCAGAGGGAGGACTCCTCACACTCTTCCTCTGCTCCAGCGTGGGGTCCCTCCCACGGGAGACAGTCCTCCATAAACTTCTCCAATGTGAGTCCTTCCCAGGGGCTGCAGTTCTTCACAAACTGCTCCAGCGTGGGTCCCTTCCACAGGGTGCAGTCCTTCAGGAACAAACTGCTCCAGTGTGGCTCCCTCATGGGGTCACAAGCCCTGCCAGCAAACCTGCTCCAGCGTGGGCTCCTCTCCCCATGGGACCACAGCTCCTGCCAGGAGCCTGCTCCAGCGCAGGCTTCCCACGGGGTCACAGCCTCCTTCGGGCATCCACCTGCTCCAGCGTGGGGTCCTCCACAGGCTGCAGGTGGAGATCTGCTCCACCATTAACCTCCATGGGCTGCAGGGGGTCAGCCTGCCTCACCATGGTCTTCATGACCTCTTCTCACAGAAGCCACCCCTATAGCCCCCCTGCTACCAAAACCTTGCCGTGCAAACCCAGTACAACATTACAGAGCATGGATGTGCCCACGAGCCAGTCAACCTGAGGGGGAGTAACAGGGACTGGATGTTAACCTGGTTAACAGCAGACACGTAAGGGAGATACTGCTTTTTCCCCCACTGGAGGGATACCAGAAGAGGATGCTCTGGACAGAAAGAGCTCCTGTCTGACATTTCTCAGGCCTGACAAGCTTAAGGAAGGAAAATTAGTTTAGCTCTGAAAGTGTGTCTGTTCTTCACATGTGTAAGATCTTGCTAAAATTACATCAAGAATCAGGAAGGATTGTCAAGTGGTTGTGCAGCACAGACAGTACCCAAGACCTGTAAAACAGCATAGCATCTGTGCCCGTCCCAGAATGAAAACTCACCAGAAGGGGACTTGCTTCTCCCTGGCACACCTATGGCTGTGAGTTTACAGGTAAGGACCTCAGAGATTGTTTTAATAAGATATTGCTTCAGTCAGTTATCAGCTGTTGAAGTCACAGAGCTGCTCAGCTTTGGTTTTGGCTTACTTTGCTGGAAATGAAAAATTCCTTGGGCAAATCTGTCAATGCAGGGTCAAAGTTCAATTAAATCAAAAGCTTTCAGGAGAGAAAAATGCTGCATTGCATTCGTTCATGCTGGAGTATGATGGGAAAGGACTCAGCAGCCTGTGGAGCAAAAGTCCTGTTGAAGGCTAGGTCCAGCTGAGGGGATCTCCACGAGACAATGAAAGTATCGTACTTGATCAGGCAGAGATTTTGCCATATTCAGCCTTTCTTCTTGACCTTGGTTTTCTAAAAGTGGAATAAGAGGACCCTTTGCCTATTGCCTGCTGAAGCTGAATCTGATTAGGACAGATGCTTTAAATTATAGACAGAATTCAGTGTAGATAGATGAGATCAAATTCTGGTTTTCTTCTTTGTGCTCTTTATGCTGTTATTGTCCCCTGAAAGGGCAATGAATGTAATTTTTATGTGTTTGGTAATTGATTTGTATTATTTACTTATTTAAGTCCCTTAATGTTGACAGAGATAAGTAGTACAATATGGATTATATTGATTTTTCTGGAAACAAAATATTTGTCTGCAATTTCTATTAATTCACTGAAGATATTTATGCCTTACAGTGATAATCAAATAATGCATAACTGGCTTTCTATTGCTTTCAGGAAGCATCAAGGATGAAGTGTGATCAATTCATAAAGCTCAATAGACATTGGAGCTCTGTTCTTTATAAAACTGTCTTAATTATCTTCATAAAAGTAAAAATGAGATCCTAACACTGGATTTACATCATAGGGTGCCTAGAGCTCTTCACCCTGGGTAAAACTTGGTTCCAGAATTCGCTTGCTCATCCAATCGATCAAATCCAATGAACATTTTGTGTTGCAGGGAGCATCTCTTGGTTTGGACTCCCCAGATGTGATGTAGGCTGGAGGAATAAGTTCTGAATTAGGACAAACATCCATTTTAATTGAGCTTTTTGGCTAGATACGTCTTTTTTGAAAAGCACATGCATGGAGACTTGTTAAAGACAGTTTTTATAAATTTCAGTAAGTCAATATTGCTTTTCAGTCCTGAAGGGAAACTACACTCATTAGCTAAATCTTCCTTGGCTGGGTCTGCATTGCAGACTGTGAAGAATCTGTATGGCAGTACCTCATGTCAGGCTTTAAAGCTTATGGTCCACTATCCTTTTATAGCATGGTAACTGAAGTCAATTGTATTTGCCAATTGTAACACCTGTTAGCATAGAAAGACTTCTTTTGTCAAGGTATTTTCCAGATGGACTCCTGCTGTTTTACCAGGTTGTTTTACCATGTTGACTAGCGTTTGCATGTGCATTTTGTTAAAAAAAAAAAAAAAAAAGGGAAAAAAAAAAAAAGAAAGATAATGCTGCAGCATTTGTCAAAATTACAGTTCAGTTTCTGCATATCATCCCTCCCACTAATTTAGCTCCCATTTTTTGTTAATATCCTACACAGGAATAATTTCTTTTTCATGAAGAACTGATCTTCCCTCTTATTTGTTCTAAAGGGTTAAGTAGGTTTTTCATCATGCTTAGAAACATAACTGTAACCTTGAGTTTTTCATAAAAGCCTTTCTTTCCTTCAAGGGCATGCTGACTAAATTCATCCAACTTTGCTGCTCTGATTTGCATATTAAAGAATTGTTTCTTCTTGCAGAAAAACAGTGTGAGCAAAATCCGTGGCTTTTGATGCCAACTGTAAGCTAGGCTAATGTTAGAGAAAATAATTACAGATACCAAAATATTATATAACTTGCTAGAGAACTAACAAGGCAGTAGCTAGTCACAGGTTAACAGCTTGAAGAGAGTTCTCTTTCAAAGGCTTTTATCTTCCAACAGATGTCTGTAAAAGAAAATTGTCACGAGAATACCTAATACTTAAATACCATGCTGTATCTGCAGAGCTGAGCTGGGAGGGCACGGATTACCCACACACAAAACCACATCACAAAAAAACAAGCATTCCAAAGCCAATATTTGGTGGCAGTATGCAGAACAAGTCAAGGATTCGGTAAATGCTGTGGACTCTTCATTTGAAAAGTCCAGCTTTTACACTTAGCTTTCAGCCCCTTTTGCCTAGCACTAGAAGTGCTAAAGTGGACAATATGACATCTGTCTTATGAAGGATTTAACATGCAGCCTGAATGATGGTCATAATCAGATTGATGTGGTTGTAAAAAAATTGAGCGTTGAAGGTGTTGAAACAAAGCTCTTTGACTACTTCAAAAGGTAGGTGGGAGAACCAAAGAGACGCTCTACTCTCTGTACATATTCTTTGCATATGTACAGGCTGTGTTTTTCCTATGAAAAGATGAGGCAACTGAACATGTCTATAATACAGGTTATTTGCCTGTGTTTGAGGAGCCAAATACATTTCCCCTGTGTTTTGTATTCCCAAAGGGTACAGTACTTTTTGATAATGACAGACATTTTAGAGGAGAGGCAAAAATCATGAAAGTTCTTCTGTCATACAGTTTTCCTTGGTTGGAGCTAGCAACATTTGCAGGTTTCTTTCCCATGTCTGTAGCCAACTATCTCCTACAAATTTACTTGCTGCTAAATCCTGTCTGAATGTGAGGTCTATGGCCTCTCCTACAATTCTCTCTTTCTCTGTCATTTTAAGACTATCCTATTAATACAGTCCTGAGGTGCACATATGCCACCCAAACAAAGTTCAGCCTTTTCTTTTTTATCACCCTGCTCATCTTTGACTGGAACAACCTGAACTAAAATCCCCTGTTCCTTCCTTTTTTCCTTTCACAGAGCAGCTAACCATTTGATCAACTAAATAGCATCATTTCCAGAAATTGAAGCATACTGATTTCCCTCACTGAGACCATCTTTAAAGAATAGAGTCAATCTCAGCTGCACTTATGCCACAGAGCTAAGGTGCAATGAAAAAATGATCAGAAAGAGACATTAGAACTGCTTCCTCTAAGGTCTTGTCCTTTGCTCTCGTTTGTGGAGGAAGCCTTTCACCACCTATCAAGGCTTCAGTCTTACCAACAATCACTCTGTGATGAACTCATGCCTATGTAAGAAAATGTTGCCGTCATTAACATTTAGCTAATATGCCATCACAAGCTTTTGCATCACATATTAAGTAATAGCATGTTCTGTTGTAGTTCGTATTTTTTTCACTTTTGAGCACCTTTTTTGGCATACAAAGTTCTCCAACCCAACTTGCTTGTTCTCATTACATGAGCGTGTGCCTTTTCCATTTCTACAAAGACCATTCCAGTAGCTGTCTCTTTTCTCTAAATTTCCAAGAAAATACATACAGCAAGCTTTCCACTCCTTCCTATCGTGAAACTGTCTAACACATCTAAATTTCAGTCCCTCTACAGATGCTTCCAGTAATCTATGCCAAGGCTTCACATTCTGCAGCACCATTTCACTTGGATAATTTGTGCTGAGCTCAATACTTTGCCACATTTAAATATATACTCTGCAAAGCTTTTACAACATTGGTGCAGTACTTTCTCAGACTTAGGAAAGCAATCAAACATGCTTTCCATAACAAGTCATTCCAGCAAACATACTGGCACTTCATCAAGAGGCTTTCCTCACTTTCGTATTCCTACCTGCTTTTATGACTTGCTCCTTCTAAATACAGCCAATCTCATCCCAGTTAGATTTACATGATTTAATTCCTCTCTTGCATTCTCTTCATGTGGTACTCTTGCAAAATAATCACTCCAAGCATTGCTAATTAATTCAGCATTCATTTCCAATATACCTTATTTACATCTAACATAAGCAAGTGTGTTCGTATCCCTTATCATTTGTTCTCTTGCCTGGATGAGCTTGCAAATTTTTTTTTTCTGTGTCTTGAGTCTTCCCCTCCTGGAGAGCTATAAAATTCACTGCTACCTCCACTTTTATCTGACACTGCTTCTTTGGCTTCCTTTTTCACTTGTTATATTTTCACTGTTCAAGATATTGTCCCTATCTTTTCAACTCAACAGACTCTTTTACTTGAGTTTTTCATAAACAAGTCTACTTCATCATCCAGTTCAGCTCTGATATTAGTACTGAGGACTTTTTGCAGAAAACTTACCTATAGTTCCTAGCCTGTCCCATTTACCTTAATTGTATTTAAGAGACCATAGATTTCAGAGGTGTTGTTAATATCACCTGGAAAATGGGGGTTACATGTACGCAATAGGATATGTTCTTGCCCACCCAATGGGTTTGTCTCATTGGTTTTTCTGAGGTTGCGATGGTATTCTAGACAGCAATGAATTCCTTTGCCCCAAATGTCTTTAAGTGGCAAAACACTGTTACCTGAAGAATCAAGGTAATGCAAAGTGCACAGGTAAACCTAACAAGCATTTAACGAATTTTATAAAATGCCCAGCACTTTAAAGCTTCAAATATCATTTTCACGGACAGATTTTTTTTCAGAAGAGCTCATTAGCAAACATGAGTTCCTTTTGAAAAATTGGTCCCTGATCTTTTTTCATGAAATGCATCTTCTACCAAACAGCTGATGGCTGCACAGTATGTTTGTAGTAAAGCCAGAGAAACTGGGCACCATATACTGACTCACTATGTTGTGTTTTTACTACCCAAAATCCTTCCACTGTGCAACCCTTGTTTTGTCTGGCTACTGTGCATAAAATTCAACAAGAAAGCAGAGAAAAAATTGGCTTTCTGAAGAAAAGGAAAGATTAATCATCTTTGCAATGTCTCAGTGTTGCAATGGAAAATAATTTCAGTGGGGCAGCAGAAGGCATGTGTGCAACAGCCACTTGCAGCCAAGAAGAGAGAAATGGGATAACCTCTAACCAGAACATCTAAACCACTGTCATTTCACTTGAGTGAATTTAATTCTTTGACAAGGTTACCTTAATTAGTTGACGGATGATAGAAAGAAACCTGACAGGTAAGCATAACCTGACAGGTCTTGAATCACTGCTGTCCCTTCTACCTTTTCATTTTGAGGCGAAACTCGGGCTAAAATATGCATTGCCATGAGGCTAAATGTTGGCATGGAAGTTCCTGCGTCAGATGTTAGTTGCACTTTTAGGAGATTTTGGAGGTGTACTTAGAATACTTTAACAACAACAGACAACAACAACAGAAATCCATAAGAGCTTAATTTTTAAAGGACCAAGGTCAAGGTTGACCTTTTCCAATTTTAGTCAGCAAATAGGAACTGTCCAAGCCTTCCCAATTGGAGAACACTTATTTCTCTCCAAAAGGGTGTGGGGGCCTGGCAAAACATGAAAATGAAACAGCTTTCAGGGTCACTGAGGAAAAAACGAAATAAGATGCATTTCAAGGAAAAAAAAGCTATGTAAACCTGGGTTTATTTTTATTATGATTTAAACAATTTTACAGTGATTAAGAGCACAATTCACTGTATAATGAGGACAGCAGGCTTGCTCATTTTCAGCTTGCCTTCTGGTGGTTAGAACTAGACCTGAGCAATGGGAATTATGGATACCACATCTGGGACTGCAACTGATCATTTGGGCTTGGTCCTACAGATATTTCTGCCTGTGAGTACCACTGCCTACATGAAGAGACCCACAGCTCAGCGGGACCGTTCATAGGTGTTAAGCTGCACAGAGCTGTGCGCTATTTCTAGGATCAGAGTCGTAACTTCTGGCTCAGTTTTCAAGGTGCAAAATGTGCCTCTGTACCCTGAAGATGAACACAGCCATCACTCCCAGGTAAATCACTGGAATTTCTGCTTAAAACTATTTTTTTCTCCTTAAGTTGACCTGATTGTGTTCACTCCCTGGAGCCCGAATGCCAGACATGATGTTTAAAACCTCAAACACTTTTGTATGACATTCCTGTTTCCTAATGTTGTTCTGACCAGTGGCAAGCATGAGCGAGAGATGAGACGATGAAGAAAACCTGGCGTGGAACAATTCAGGGCACCACAGCTCAGCTGGGTGCATATCGATGTGGTGGGGTTTTCCTGTGTTGCTTTTATGTTACCTCAGTTGTAATATTAGACACTGCTCAGTAAAGCAGCTTGTAATTTCTCCGTTGAGAGTTTTATAGCTTTCAAGCTTACCAAGCAGTCCTTTCTCTGACATCTGACGTATATTGTACTGACAACAGATAACATCCTCTTGGTGCAAGTAGTTCTTGTCTGAAATTTTGAGCTTCTCACATATTTGATCACAGGATAGGAATATTTTATATTGAGCTTAAGAAATTATTTCTCTTCAAATTATTCGCTATTTATGAGTGAGTCTCATCCAGTTTGGGCCAAGGGACATTCCTGTTTTCTACGTATTATAGAAACAACCCTGCTCAGCTCTAGGTAAGGGTCTGCTGACTTTTCCAACAGAACCCACAGCCAGATGTTAGCACCTCAGTCATAAAACACCTGATATGGGAAGCAACATCTATTCTCATGGCGGATACTATTTCAGTATGGAAACACTGCATTGTAGACTGGTCTCTGTTTCCAGCTTTTCTTTTTCTCCTTTTGATAACCAAATGGCATTTCTCTTTGAGAGAAGCATGCAGTGCATGCTGCTAAGACCCCCATTTCCAGGCAAATGGCTCCTCCTGGGTCTAGTAACTGTCACTGTTTTCAGGCTGCCAGGAAAGGTCCGTCTGACTGAGCATTCACTTCTGGTTTCGGCACCAAGGAGAAGTGTTGCACCTACACACTGCCAGCTCACATCTCCTACAGGTGATGTGCTTTGCATTAGTCTGAGCCTTGGTCCAACTGTTATGAGTGACAGCCCAAGTCAGAAGTACCTTCAGTGCTGAAAACACTTGCAGAGAAGTTGCAGATACATAAACCAGGGACATGGCCTGGGTGTTGCTTTTGCTGGCTAGGATGGGAAACAATTTCTTTCCAAACTGAAACCCTGAAAACCCTGGCAACCACCTGAATCAAAGCCATAAGGAACTTGCAGGACAGGAAACTGACTCTCCCCAGCCACCCAAAGATGGTTGTTTTGGGGTAAGGTTTGGGTAAGTGTTGTATAATTAGCACCACTCACCATCTTCCATTAAAGGAACCTCTTCCTCAGCAGAGAGATTGTGGTCTGGTCTCTCGTGCAGCTGTAGGGTTTATTGCACCTTGACTCCTGACTGGGTGACACTTAATCGTATCAGAGTTTCATAAGGGATAAATGATGACTTGAACCTAATGCTTTTTGGTTATAATATGAACACAAACATCAGAAATGCTGACTTTTAATTATTAGGCTTTTACATTTCAAACCAATAGGCAGGTTCCTCATCAAGTCAGTCCTAAGCTTGACTACATGACCAACATACAGGTGTATAAATTTGTTTACTGTTACTCACAAAAAAACCCCATTTGAAATATTTAAAAGATTTAGTTTCTAGTTCTCTGAGAACAGTTCCTGCTCTCTCAAATTTTATTTCCATTTTATATCATATCATCTCGATGTCTATTTACAGCACCTGGCTGTAAAAAAAAGAAAACAAAAAACAAATAACAAAAAAACAAAACCCAACTCTGTTAACATTACAAAAAAGTCGTAGGGTTTTTGAAATAAGAAAAGCCCAAACATTGAAAGCCAAGGTTAAAGCTGACATTCGGAGATAAAGTGAAAATAAAATTAAGAACAGAAATTTTGAAGAGTGTTTAGAGTGCTATTAAAGAATTGTGCATTGTCATTCATATATATATTCATAGTTTGTGTGTGTGTGTTAGTGTGTGTGTGCATGTTTTGTACATAAGTATTCATTTCAGCAGTTGGCTTAGCACAATTCTGATGTTGTTGATCCAATCCAATTAGATCTTAATGCGTGTTATCTACAGATTCACAATAACATCACTGACAGAAATTTGGACCATCAAGATTGCAAAGATCAGTATTAGAATGAGAAAACGATGGTCACGGCACTCAGTCTAACCTGCCAACCCTGTGGTATGCCCCAGTCCTGCTCCCCAGGGCCACATCCCGTTTCACAGCAGGAAGATGCTTCAACATCCTGGTGCCCTTCCAAAACAAGAACCATACACAAAGGCAGGGGAAATCCACAATGAGTTTCTGAACAACCCCTCTAGGGAGCAATAAGAAGAGCTGGGAAGTAGGGCATGCTGGGAAATGCCTTTGCTTGACAAGGTAAAAACAGCCTCAGTTTCTCTTGCTCACTTACACGCCATAATTTAAAAATCCTGATTATGGCAAGGTATCACACTCAAACCAGAGCAATTATCATCTGTAGTTTCGACCCTACACTCAAAACTGTTCAAACAGTTCTTGACAGTAATTAAGTCAATGAAGTTCTGGAGACTGGTATAATCGTGAGAAGACAGAGTCCTCAGCCGTCTTTTGTAGTTAAATATTTTTTCATCACTTTGCAAAAGTCTCACATCATTTGCACAGAAACAGATCCTACTAACCTCTCTGAACACACGCTTTGGAGAATTAACTATGGTGTAAAAGAGAACAATTTCTATTTCCAGGAAAAACTCCATAGTTCTTAATTGAAAGATCCATCTGAGCTGGCTGTCAGCTTGCTGCCTCTTTTTGGTACAGTCGTGGGAGAACTGGGAGAAGTCACTCGCTGCCCACCCTTAGTGAGTTGCCTCAGAACACTTCAAACGGATGGGGTTTTTCCTTTTCTCTTTGGAGAAGGGAAGAGTTTGGGCATTGCTCTTGCTCTGTGCACAAGCCCAAACCTTGTTGGCTAATGTAAGTTCAGGAGTGCAGTCACGCTTTTGCTTACTGAGCTTGTACCTGTCAATAAAGAAGCGGGAAGCCACAGGTTCAGGCAGGTTTTACTCACATTTTACAACCAATTTCTCCAAGACACATTTCTTTCACATACAACGATACATAAAATATTGCCCAAATGTTCACTAATTCTGTTGGAAAGCAGATGAAAAACTTTCCTCCAAGGCATTTTTCTGTATTGGAAGGAGGAGCATCGATGGGATTTCTATCAAAGCTAATAAATTAGAAGATTATATTGCAAACACCATGCTAATTGCACACGTCAATATAATCCTTTTGAGATGCTGTCTTAAGACCAATTGTCCCATTGCAAAATATTAAATACATATTGCTTCACAGGTGGCTTTATAGTAGTGCCATACAGATATGACAGTGATATACTGATAGTAGAATAACTGTGAGAAATCCAAGCCCTTACAAGCTATTTTTCAAATCAACTACTGAGCTGCATGGGAATTGGAGAGTCCAAACCTGAGAGCATGATTTGAAGTCTGTGTACACATTGCTAGAAGGCAGATGCAAGTGCACCTCTCCATCATTGCTCTTAATAAATACCTAACTTAGTTTTATGAATTGACTCTGAGAGTACATCATTAACCAGCACATTGCAAATTCATCTTGGTGCCCAAGATAAACTTAGAGAGATCCACCACAGGGAAGAGAACGTGACTAATGGATGTGGAGGGTGGAGAATTTAAAACTACAAAGCAGCCACAATACAGGGTGTTGGGCTGCCAGGAATGCTGTATGTCCAGAAGAAAGAAAAAAAAAATCAGTTCAGAGTAGACAGCTGTCAGAGCCCTACGATTTTGCAGAAGGAGATGGAGGTGCTTCTTTGAGAAAGAACATGAAAGGGAAAATAAAGAAGAGAAATTGTGTGTTGTCTGGCAAGATAATGTGATTGAGGGAGGTTCAGACAGGAAATTGCTTGCTTATTTTCAAAACAAAAAACCCACATGGAAGTATTAGCAGTGAAATCAGAGAAAACTCTTAAGCAGAATGTATTAGCTGGTTAATTTGGTGGTTTATTTTGAAGATCTAGAATATGCATGCATATTTGCTTCTACATGCATATGCAGACAGATACATGCATATATGCATACACATTTTTATATACGTGTGTTTATTTATGTATGTGTATATATATACACACAGACACACACATTCATTTCCACACATAGCAGATGTCTGATTGTCATTTCTAGACCCACTGCATACTTTGAGTACCAGTTGCTACCTGCTTTAAGAATAAAGTGGGATACTGAGCAGGAGATTAAGCAATACGCTCCATTAATCCAAGTAAAAGGTAAATCATGTTAAACAGTTAGTCAAGCCATGCTTATTGCCCCTTTTTGTCTGCAGAGTATAGCAATGAACACGGCCATAAGGCTCAATGATTTTTTCCTTTTAGCAAACAGCCAACGAAGTGAACCAAAGACATATAAAACAGTAATTGTAATGCATTTGCTTTGCATCCAAAATGTTCTATTTTAGAAATACCTTATCACACATAGAACAATTATGAAAATAGAAACTCATCATTCCAGTTGCATGATAAATTTCTCAGTCTGCCAAACACTAAATGTAACCCAAGGTGAAGAAGTTCTACTGTTCCTTTATTTTTATTCTGTTCCCAGGTTTTATTCTACTCAAACAATCATGGAAACTGTAAACTGGAAAATAGCTCTAAAATTAATCACTGCAGAGAAGTTCACAATTTACTGCCTGAAAATTTTATCAAAGAAATTCTTGAACCTCACTAGCCCGTTACAATATCTGTGGATCACTTTTACTATCTTTTTATCAACACTTTTTCAAATAGAAAATGTTCTTGAAAAGGCTACCATGAGACTGAGTCTCTGTGTGTCATTATCAATTCAAAGTCAGAAGAAAAGCCTCACAATTACCTTATGATTTTTTGTGGGCTTGGGAGACATTAAAAAAAAAAAAAAGTGAAGGCAGCAGAAAACGTATTACACACAAATGTACTTTTAGTTAGTTTTCCCCTTGTTTTAAAATATAAAATGAAATATGTAAGTATAGTAAGAACATAAGAGGCAATGGAAAACTGAAAAGTTCTTGTTTCTGAAATCCATTTCCATTTGAAAATCCATTTTAATTTTTATTTTTTTCTATCAGGAAATTGGATAATTAAATAAAAATCATCAGCATTAAATATAATCAGCACATAATCCTCATTAATCTATGTTATCTTGAAATCCCTTTGCTAACCTTGCCTTTAAAAGCTTTAGTTGAAAACTTGCATCTTGCATAAGCATGTAACACTTAACACAGCCATGCCTATAGGCAACACAAGATGGTTTGCCAAATCTTAAATTATGTATATTATAGGTTATACAGTCTATGAATAAACTATTAAATCAGTAGTTCAAACTTCAGCAGCTATGACAAGCTGTGACTGGAATCTGTGCTGTAGCACTGAGGTGGCAAGTTGAGGATAACAGTTTCATGAAGTTTTATCAAAAGTCAAACATCAAATGCACTAACACAAATACTTTTGAGAGTGTCTGGATGAAAAACTTTCTCAGTGCTGCAGTGCTCTTGGTAGCCTTCAGACCAAAGATGTATTTAAAAATTACATGTATTCAATGAATTATTTGCTTATATGATTATCAAGTCAGTAGAGAGAAACATCATTGCAACTTTGAATGAATATTCGTATGGCGCAAATGAATACTCATCATGGCAAGCTGACAAAAATTATGCTAAAATTATGTTGAAATTGCGTTTGGAACAAATTCCAAATTCATAGCCTGTTGGCAAATAATTTGCTGAAAGAAAAAGAGCTACAGTTCTCATAAAATCATTTGCATACTTCACTTGTTGCACTGAGTTATTTTATTTAGCTGTAAGGACTCTTAAGACTTTCAAGTCTGAAATCAATTCCTGTGTGAAATAAACAGGTTTTAGAAGTTACGCTGATAAACTGTCTTTGGCTCCCACCATTAACCCTCTTATCAAGACAGATGAACAAGCCTGGTCTACAGACTCTCTTATTTAGACACCATTACATATCCTTGGATGGATATCATTACTGGAAATTAAAACATTAATTTTGAATTCCTGTTTCAATACTGAGCCCAAGCTGATCTTTCATTGCCTTTCTTTCCACGTCAGCTGATGTTTAAGGTGGAAGTTAAGCAGGCAGCCATCCCTATCCTGGCCTGACTTTTTCATACCTTTTGGTTCAAAAGTCACTTGAGTCACTGGAGCTCATTAACACCTGCTATCCCTCTCAGCCAGACTCTAACTCACTCAACACTTGTTTGGCTTCCCCATCAGCTGGCTTTTATTGCAAACATATCCACCTTTTCTTTTGTTCTCATTGTGCCCCTTCCAGCACCAGTTTATTACCTACTCTATCAAAGCATTTTACTTTAAACAGTCTACACAGACGCTGTGTTGGCAGATGCCCAGTTTACCTGGGAGGGATTTATCTTTCTGAGATTGCACTTTTCATAGGAGGAAGCTGAAGACTTTGTTTCTAAAGACCTTAAAGTTTGTGCTTTTATTAATAACACTGAATTTCTTTAGTTTTGAAATTCACAACTTACTTTACCTTGTCTGAATCATTACTGCATAAAATAGAGAAGGCAGATCTTTTTTAAAAAAAAACTAAAGGCAAATTTGAACCCACAAGAAGTGGTAACAAGGTGCAAATATATAAGTTTAGCCACAGCTGGGGCCTGATAATTAAATTGATGACAGTGTGTGCTTTATTGTGTAAGCTGAACAGTACCTACTTGTCACCATATCCCTGGACTTCCTACCCACAATGTCACTGTGCTCCTTAAATAAGGGACGGTACTGTACACTTAACTAAGAAAACAATTTGGAGACCATTTTTCAAGCATCTACAGCCATCACATTGTCAAAATCTGTTTCTTTTATCAAGCCAATAATCTTGCAAATAAAAGCAAGAGGCTGAAACACTAAAGTCTGTTATAATGACTTCACTCACAAGATTTCCACAAACTCAGCAAAGCTCCGACTAATTGCCACAATCTTACAATGTGGAGATGAAGGCTGTTTAGAGGAAGATCTCTTTACAAAGGCAGTATGGAAAGGAGGCATGAGTTGAGAACCAGCCATGAAGCCAACATTTTGAGCTTAATTAAAACAAAAAACTTTTCTCTAAAAAAAAAAAAAAAAGTACTATTGAGACGCTGAGAAGTGGTTGGGGGAACATTTCCAACTCCAACTCAATTTAATGACAGTTGAAATCTTATAGGTACTTGAAAAAAACAACACAAATTTGATTGAATACTCACTTTTCCTGCCAAATCTTTACCCTTCTCTATATCTCCTTGGCTCCGCCCTTTCTGGTGTTGCAACCCCATCAGTGCCTTTGTGCTGTCTCCATTCATAAATGTAAGCAGTGGAGTTTTGTATAATAATGAACCTGGGCTTTTCGGAGTTTAAAAGCTGCTTGAATAATTCACTGCAGGAAATAAGGTCCAGGCAAGTCCTCTTCACATTTGTACACCATCTGGACTCCTGTCACATGCAGTTTTGAGCATAAGGTGGTAAATGCTGAAGGGCCTTTGTCCCATTAGACTTCAATTTACATGTCCTTGCTCTGTAAGTGTCTCTGGGCAGCACTGCTTCCAAGAAACATATCTGGAGGTCTCCAGCCTCTCTTCTGGGCACGTTCAGCCCATCCTCTGTCCCCGACCTTGTGCTCCCATTGAAGGGTTAACTAAGGAGTGCACTATCTCTATTGCACAGCATTGCACGCAGGTCAAGAGCATCCTCAAAACTCAGTGACCTATTCCAACTGGCTAATGACAAAACCTTCTCCTTTTCTCTCAGAAACAAATCCAACAGCAGCAGTTAAGAATAAAAAATTGTCACATTGTAAAATTGAAGTCACAGAATCATAGATTCATAGAATCATAGAATCATTAAGGTTGGAAAAGACCTCTGAGATCATCGAGTCAAACTGTTAACCTAATTGCCAGGTGCACCTCTAAACCATGTCCCTAAGCACCACACCCACACTTTTTTTGAACACTTCCAGGAACTGTGATTGCAGCACTTCCCTGGGCAGCCTGTTCCAATGCCTAACCACTCTCCCCGTGAAAAAATTTTTCATAATACCTAATCTAAAGCTCCCCTGGCACAACTTGAGGCCATTTCCTCTCATCCTATTGCTTGTTACTAGGGAGAAGAGACCGACCCCCACCTCGCTACAACCTCCTTTCAGGTAGTTGTAAAGAGCAATAAGGTCTCCCCTCAGCCTCTTCTTCTCCAAACTAAACAACCCCAGCTCCCTCAGCCGCTCCTCATAAGACTTGTGCTCTAGACCCTTCACCAGTTTCTTTGCCATTCTTTGGACACACTCCAGCACCTCCGTGTCCTTCTTGTAGTGAGGGGCCCAAAACGGAACACAGTACTCAAGGTGCGGCCTCACCAGTGCTGAGTACAGGGGCACTATCACCTCCCTGGTCCTGCTGGCCACACTATTCCTGATACAAGCTAGGATGCCATTGGCCTTCTTGGCCACCTGGGCACACTGCCGGCTCATGTTCAGGCGGCTGTGAACCAACACCCCCAGGTACTTTTCTGCCAGGCAGCTCTCCAGCCACTCCTCCCCAAGCCTGTAGTGTTGCCTGGGGTTGTTGTGACCCAAGTGCAGGACCTGGCACTCAGCCTTGTTGAACCTCATACAGTTGGCCTCAGCCCATTGATCCAGCCTGTCCAGATCCCTCTGTAGGGCCTTCCTACCCTCCAGCAGATCAACACTCCCAGCCAACTTGGTGTCATCTGCAAACTTACTGAGGGTGCACTCGATCCCCTCATCCAGATCGTTGATAAAGATATTAAACAGGACTGGCCCCAATACTGAGCCCTGGGGAACACCACTTGTGACCAGCTGCCAACTGGATTTAACTCCATTCACCACCACTCTTTGGGCTCGGCCATCCAGCCAGTTTTTCACCCAGCGAAGAGTGCACTCGTCCAAGCCATGAGCAGCCAGCTTCTCCAGGAGAATGCTGTGGGAAACGGTGTCAAGGCCCTACTAAAGTCCAGGCAGACAACATCCACAGCCTTCCCCTCATCCACCAAGCGGGTCACCTTGTCATAGAAGGAGATCAGGTTGGTCAAGCAGGACCTGCCTTTCATAAACCCATGCTGACTGGGCCTGATCCCCTGATTGTCCCACATGTGCCGCATGATAGCACTCAAGAGGATCTGCTCAATGACCTTCCCTGGCACCAAGGTCAGGCTGACAGGCCTGTAGTTCCCCGGATCCTCCTTTCGGCCCTTCTTGTAGATGGCTGTCACATTAGCTAGCTTCCAGTCAGCTGGGACCTCCCCGGTTGACCAGGACTGCTGATAAATGATGGAAAGTGGCTTGGCAAGCTCCTCCGCCAGCTCCCTCAGTATCCTCGGGTGGATCCCATCTGGGCCCATAGACTTGTGGGCATCCAGGTGGACTAGCTGGTCGCTAACTGTTCAATTATTAGGGCTTCATTCTGCTTCCCATCTCCATCTCCCAGCTCGGGAGGCTGAATACCCTGAGGATGACCAGTCTGATTGAGGCAAAGAAGGCATTAAGTACCTCAGCCTTCTCCTCATCCTTTGTGACAATGTTTCCCTCCGCATCCAACAAAGGGTGGAGGTTCTCCTTGGCCCTCCTTTTGTCACCGATATATTTGTAAAAACATTTTTGTTATCTTTAACTGCAGTGGCCAGTTTAAGTTCTAGCTGGGCTTTTGCCTTTCTAATTTTCTCCCTGCATAACCTAACAATATCCTTGTAGTCTTCCTGAGTTGCCTGCTCCTTCTTCCAATGATGGTAAACTCTGGTTTTTTTCCTGAGTTCCAGCCAAAGCTCCCTGTTCAGCCAGGCTGGTCTTCTTCCCTACCTGCTCGTCTTTTGGCACATGGGGACAACCTGCTCCTGCGCCTTTGAGACTTCCTTTTTGAATAACGTCCAGCCTTCCTGGACTCCTTTGCCCTTCAGGACTGCCTCCCAAGGGACTCTGTTAACCAGACTCCTAAACAGGCCAAAGTCTGCCTTTCTAAAGACCAGGGTAGTGGTTTTGCTGACCCCCTTCCTTACTTCTCTTGCTGAGCCCAAGACAGCCTCCGACCACCACATCACCCACCAGGCCTTCTCTGTTCATAAACAGCAGGTCCAGCGGGGCACCTTCCCGCTTACCAGCTGCGTCAGGAAGTTATCTTCTACACCCTCCAGGAACCTCCGAGACTGCTTCCTCTCTGCTGTGCTGTATTTCCAGCAGAGATCTGGTAAGTGGAAGTCTCCCACGAGACCTTACATAGTTTGCATTACCTGGAGCCTGATGGCTAATCTGCGCATAGCCTCTTGTGAACTGCACTGGCTCTGAGCTGACATCAATGGGTCCTGGACTTCTCATTTCAAAACTACAGCTGTTGCTAAGATCTCGTCAGGCAAAAGCAGCTACATTTGCTCCCCTGTTTCTGGAATTTGGAGGTGACATTGCTTGTGACTTTGCAGAATGGATTTGTCTGACGTGACTCTCTCATCTTCATGGGGGCTGAACCACTACAATGCTTGTGCTACCTGTACGCTCTCTTGCTTTTCTTGGGTGAGGACAGTGACTAGGATGCCAAGATAAACTTTTTTTGCTGTTTGGTTTTATTGCCAACATTGCAGAATATGTTCCTTAGCTTTAAGTCAGTCGCAAATTATTTTGTTTTCACCTTCTTTGGTACTCCCTGTAAAGATAGACAATACTGTTCATATGTCTGTAAATCAGATCTGCAGTTAACTGAAAATAGTAAAACCAACAGAATTAAAAATGGAAAGCACCCTCTGGGTCATTCGTGTTGGCAGCTGCTGTTTGCAGATCCAGAGCAAGTGGCTGCTTTCAGTCTCCCAGGTGTCCTCCACGCTTCTGGAGAGATTCATCTTTCCTGGAGATTTTAAGTGCTTCTTCCTGCTTTCCAGGCTGTTTCTCTAGGTGGGTTTTTTGTTGTTTGTTTGGATTTTTCCCCCCCTAGTTCAGTGCTCACTGGAGAGACTTGACAGAGATGAGCTGCCTGAAGTGTTTCAGTTGTACCTGAGCATTGTACAGAGGAGTGACCCACCACCATGAGGGCCACATGTGTTTAGCACTTGCTCCCCTGCTGCTGGGGCCACTACTGTCACTGATACACTTTTTTTGCTACTGCAAATACACAGAAGGACTTGCATGAAAGTCTCCTGTCTCTTTACTTTAAAAACATGCTTTTTTTTTTAGTTTTTGTACCTTTTTTCCAGCAGGACAAACTTTTGCAGTATGTCACAGATACAAACGCTGCACCCCTTCCAGAGAAACCCCATTTGTTTCCATCTAAAGAAGGTGCTACTGCTCCTTTTCTTTACATTTGCAGCTACAGCCTCCTTTCTTGTCAAAGCAGAAGGATTCTGTGGTAGCACAAGAGCTGTTCTACCTAAAAAGCTAGAACAGCCTCTCCTCTTGACGTCTGATGGAGAGACGAGATAAATAAAACAGACCCATGGAGCATGTCTTATTTTAATGTATCTGTGGGGATATTTTTCCTGTTCTTCCTTTATGCTGTGCTCTTTTTTTAAGCCAGTTAATTTATTGTTCACAAGTGAGGCAGATTAGGTCATTGCAGAACTGCCGGTTTAATTTCATTTCCCCCAGTTTCCAGATAGGAATGCAATGTTTTATTTGCGACTTCTGAAATTTGAACTGGGCCCTTACTGCTGTCAGTCAGGTCCTGGCACAAGGGTTGTGCATAGATACCACAAAACAAGAATGTTGCAGATGCAGTATATCCTGTAATCCAAGGCACCTGCACTTACAAAGAGCCACAAGGACGTGTGGACTGTCGTGTTGCATTACCTAGGTATGAACTGACACAAAAGCATGTTAGATTGCCCAGGAATTTTGGATGCTGACTAGGGTAGAAGAGTAGGTTTATAATATAAAGCATTTCATATTTAGGAGGTTTTGTAATGCATTTTCCCCTAGCGGAATAGAAGACAGTTTCTGAAATTGCTTAGTTTTGTTCCAACTGCTCAGATTTTGCAGAAATGGTAATAGGTTGTTGAGGCTACAGGGGTACGTGTCTTCCAGAAACGTCAGTAGCCATTAAAATCTCTCTAAATCAACATTCCAGCAAAACATTTCTTATAGTTGTGACTTCACATGGAAGTAATATGGTAGGTGAGTTTTCAGTCATTCTCTTTTAATTTAGCGATTCAGCACTAGGAATGGCTCTTGGCAACATTACTGTGCAGTAACTTCTAAAGCCCCACATCAAGAGCCTCCCATAGTACAATATCCATGTTTAATAAAAGGGTCATGGAGAGGAGGAAAACCAGAACAGCAAAACATGTATAAATCTTCAAGGCTTTATTAAACTAGAAACTCAAAGTTTAAAAAAAGGTCTCTTTCATGCAATGGCTAGAAGTGCCATCTTAAAACTTGTCTTGTTAAATACGAGAGTAGATGCAATCTAGAATCAGAGAGAAAATAGCAATAACCCCTTATAACTTCTATTAATTTGGCTATTGAAAGCCTGGGTTTTCTATCAAGGTAAAAAGTTGTAAAAATTAGTGTATTAATACAAAACCATGCACATTGTCACAACCTGGCATTCATTCCTGTTTTGCAATTATAAAATGTTTTCCAACCATCAGATTGAGGACTTCAATTGTGCTACTGGAGCTATTACTGGTCATGTTTTATTGTCTATCAGTAGCATGGAGCTGAACCCTGGCAGTATGTGTCCTCAAGCTGCTCTAATATAAAAGCAAAAGAAAAATAACTCCATACAGCGGGAGATAATAAGAAAGAGCAAAAGTTGACAGACATGACCATTGGAGAGATATAGACTCAAGAAAATGTTTACATGAAGGAAGCTTACAATTACACCTGCTTAATGATGTCCATGAACTTTCTTGTGAGCTAAAATCTGTGCATTGAAGGAACTGAACACAGCAACCTTTCCTGAATTCATAATTGCCACAGTTAAGGAAGCAGAAGTAAACGCATTTGCATTTATGGAAGTTACCTTCCACCGCCTGCCCTTTAAAGTCCTTGCCCTTGTAGAAAGTGACAGCAATACACTGCGAATTAATTCCCTTCTTCCACATGGGCAAGAGAATAACTGTGCCAGAAAACAAACCAACCAACCCAAGTCATACTGTGATTAACAAATTATTCACAGAAAGAATCTCTTCCTGTCTTCAGGTATTAGCTGACAAATATTCCTCTTGATGTTACCCTAATTGGTGGATAGGCTCATATCTGGGCTGGATGACCTACTTAACTCCATGTCATTCACAATGATTTCCATGAATTTGGAATATGCAAAACAATTTATATTTTTTGTTTACATTTTGCTGATTATGGAATAAATAAATTGTCCCCTTGCCTGCATTTTATAGACTGATGGTAGTGAGGTCTCCCAATTACTTTTTACTATATTACGTATTAAGAATGTATGAAATGCCCGATGGGTTTGGAATAACAGTCTACCTCTTAGAGGTGGCACATGACTGCCACTAACTGCAGCCCACCCTCCTCGTACCCCCCCAGCATTTGGGAGTGTAAGAGATGTTAGAGGGTACGCAACCTTGCTTGTTCCCTTTAACACGTGTGCGTGGACCTGCAGACCCTGAATTTGACTACTCCCCTCTCCCCTTTGGAACTGCTGATAGTGTCTGCCTCCACAACATCCCACAGCAGCAAACCCCAGATGCTCACCACCCACAGCCCAGAGAGGTGCTTTCATTTCTGTTTTAAACCAGTCTCCTACTAGTTTCCTTGAGCATCCCCAGTGCCAGTACTTCATGGGATCTGGTTAACATCCCAGTTCTGCATTTGCTTCATCTGCTGCCTCTGTGATTTTTGTAAACCTCAGTCGTATCCCCCATCCATCTCCTCTACTCACTGAAGAGCCACAGCCTCTTTAGTCGCTCCTTATGAAGCAACCCCTGGATCCCTTTGATCACTGCAGTTTCTCTTCTCTGTACCTTCTCTAACACCACCATGTCCTTCTTGAAATGTGGCATTCCCAATACTTTTCCTGACGATGTCCAGGGCCTTGTTGGCTTCTCGGTCTGCCATTGCACAGCAGGTCAGTGATTTTGGAAAGCAGTCAGCAATGGCTCCAAGATCTCTTTCCTGAGTTGTAGTTGTCTGTCCTGAGTTGCAACAATATTTTACTTTCTCTTATCATATCTTCTCTTAATACTCTTTCCAGTAATAGCCATGGTCATTTGCAACTCCCTTCACACAGGCAGCAGCTCCAGCTCTCTGATCTCCCGTTGCCCTTCTCAAGCCAACTGCTTCTATTTCACTTATGTTCCTTTTGAAATGAAGTAATAAAGTCTGACTGGGCTACCCAAGGCAAGGAGAGCAAGACATGTGGCATTTCTGCAATATTTTTTATATTGCACTCTTGATTTTTCTTTGCATAGTCTAACTTCCCAATCAGAAATTTCATTTGGTATAGAAACTATATGTTGTTTGACATACAAAGTATGCCTTAAGTACCTTCTTCATTTTATGGTTCAAAATGATTCCCAGTTTTTGAAGAAATTTCACATATCTAGAAACAATGGAGTATTGTATTCTTTGGGTGTTACCAAATGATAATTTTTTGTAGGAGTTTGACATTCTTCACAAGCATTTCTAAATGTGAAACAACATATTGTGCTCTCTTACTCATTTCCATTCCTCTTCCAAAACAATCAAGACCTCGACCAGGTCTATCGGGACCAGCTGCATACATGTCCATGTATTTCTACCTTGTTCTTTTTCTGTAGAAGTGTTTTTGTACATGCTAGGGCTTCTTGCAAGCACTATACCACTTATCACAGGACTTATCGTTTCAAACACTCAGGTGCTGGAACAGGTGCATGAAGGCTATGAGCAAGTTTCAATAATTATTGACCCAAAGAAGCTCCTGCCTGGCCCAGCTACACTGTGTATATCAAGAGAGAGTAGGAATATGCAAAAGTGATTCAAAATAAGAATGCAAAGTGTGCCTAGAAACAATTTTTTATCTAAACAAGTAAGAAACATTTTTAAGGGCTAGGGAGCCACAGCCATTTTTGAAAAATGGAAGTAAAAAGGGGTTGCAAAACCACACAGAATATTGGTCGAACTTCATACTCTTGCAGGCTCCCTGACACTCATTTCTTGCTAATACTGAAACAGCATCCAGAATATCAATATAACTTTCTACTTTGAGTTGTTTTACAAACCCTAGTGAGGAAAATCCTTTCTCTGCTAGTCTTTCCACATCACAAGATTTTTCTCCAAACTTGACTTCCACTCATCAGCTGCTCTTCTGCATGAAGGAGCCTCTGAATGGAGGCAATACTGATAGCCTTGCTTTCCCCAAACAGCAACTGCCAAAAAAACCATCCCTCTAAAATGAGTTGCCAGCTGGACTTTTCTTTTGATCTGGGCCTGCTCTTTGATTAGCAGTTGGCCTTCCTTCCACAGCTTGCCTGTGGCAGCTTCAAACATCTGTTGCATTAAAGGGGTCACATCATGGAGCATACTGGGGATTGGCCTTAAGCCCCACTATCTCTTAAAGAAGAAAGATTGCCTGTCCTATTACAGGGACAAAAGGTGTTTTCATTGATATTTTAGATGACTTTAGGAAGCTTTTTTTTAAAATCAGTTTTCTGGGGAAGAAGCAAAGCATGAGTATTTAGGCCCTTTAGCTGTAGATGCACAAATCAATGCTCCTGGCAGCTATGTGAATGCATGTAACCACATCTCCTATTCACTTCCAAGGAAGTTGCTTGTCTAGACTTTCATTCAGTGCCATGAAAAAGCAAGGCAAATCACACTGCTGTGTCTCAGTTCTCTTCTGCACATTTATCACAACTTCATTCCTAGAGAATAAACCAAGGCATTGCATATGATGTTTGTTGACAGTGCAACAGCTCCTGTACCATTAGATGCTTTCTAATAGCTTGTCTAGGCTAGCTACTGGGCTGCGTGTCTTCCATCTGGCAACTGACTGGCTTCAAGGGAAGGCTTGCAATTTGTAAGACCTTGGACTACCACTCCACATTTTTCTGTCAGCTGGAGTAGCTGAATAACTCTGGTAGGCAGGTTCATTTGGATGCCACCTATGGAGAAAGCAGTTGTAGGCACTGGTGCAAGCATTTCAGGAGGCAGAGCCCAGTCCCAGCTGTGACGGATGCCTCAGAGTGCAAAATGTGTTACTGTCTCTTGAGACACTTCTCTGCTGTAGATTTGGACATATGGAGCAACAGATTGGTGGACAGGGAAACTGGTTAAGTTAGTCTGTAAGTTTACTGACATTAACTTTAATCAGTCTTCTTGAACGATGATTAACATATTTGCAGTTGAAAGGGTACGGTTTCAGGTTTACTTTCAAGTGAAGTGTCATTGTTTTGTGATCTCTGGACAGATTGTTATATAGGAATGTTTTTGCAGGCTGCTAGTAAGTGAATGTCATTACTGCTAAGCATTCTGCCTGGGTGATGTTTAGCATAATTTCTCTTTAAAGTGCTCTGTGGTTGTAGGCCTACTTGTTAGAAAGATGTCACCTTTCTGTGCTCCTGAGAAAAACAAATGAATAAAAAATAAAAAATGCCTTTCAGCAGTGCAAATAATATTTAGCCCCATAATGCTATGAAGGAGACCAAAGCCAAGAACAAGATCTGGCAATGCAGATTCCAGGACACCAAGATGTGACTAATATGGCTCTCAAGCGTGTCCCCTTTTGCTTGTTAATGTTTGAGTTATGCCTACACTGCTCTTCATAGTAAATTTTAGGACCATGTATCAAGCAATAAACATCCAGCTCTTAATAGCGTCAAAAGTACAGTTAAACCAAATGAGTAACATCAAGCTCTTTCTAAATAACCTCAGTTTTGCAAGAAAATACCTATCATCTTTTATCACTAATGCAAAGTAGAAACGAACAGAGCACAGGCAGTCATTAATAAAAAAAACTAGTCCCATCTCTCAGGATTCCTTTTATATATATATTTTTTTTTCATCTGGGATATTGTTTTTTCATCTGAGATATTGTCTCCCATATCTGCTTGTAGCATGATCATCTTGTTTGGAAATTAAAATTCAAAACTATAAGCATATACTTAACTATAGCTACAATGACCAAGCAAATAACCTGGCTAGTGAGAAAGGGAAATCAGACATGATCTAAAAAATGCTGTACAGTACTGTCTCATGTGCATATGCATCGGTGCCATGGAGCCACAATAAGTTATGTACTGCTGTAAGTCTAAAGGTTATTCCCCTTATGAACCAGGTGGCAGAGTCCTGTGCATTTGCAAAAGAGGACCTGTCTCTGTCTCCCACTGCTGCTGTGAAGTGGCTCTTACATGTAGCAGCAGCAGGCATGAAGCTGCATGTGTTTATACATTTACAACTCTAATAGCATGTTGGGCTGGTGAGCACTGGTCCTGGTTTCCGCTGGGATAGAGTTAATTTTCTTCCTAGTAGCTGGTACAGTGCTGTGTTAAACCACAAGACGACCAAATGATGCATGGACCTTTTCTGATTAGAGTAATTTACTAGGAGCTGTGTACAAACAGTACATGTAAAGTGTAGATTGAAAGGAGTGAGGGAAAAAGTGAAGAAATTTTTTTATGTATTTACATATTTACGTATTTATGTAATTTGGTGCATGTTTGCTGTCATGCAAGAGGGACAAGGATACACTCTGCACATGTACTATAGTAGACAGAATACAAATGGCCTAGTAGGTTTATGAAGCCAACCTATAACAGTGATTTCCTTTCATCTCAAATCATGAGTCCCAAGTCTTTAAAGATCAAGGATCTTGGCTCTCACTGAAAAATTAAAAGCTGCCATTCAGTATAGTACATTGGAAAACAGAGAGCAATGTAGGGTCACAGTTCTTCCCCAACATGACTGGGTATTTGAAGTTGTTATGAAATCTATTTGCAGTTGCAGAAGAGCATAACTGCAGGATGCTTGGAAACAATCTAAGCCTTCAAAATAATGATCAAAGGAATGAAATTAAAAAATACCTGAAGAGCATCCAAAGATACAAAAATCTTTGTTATCTGGCTGATTCCACTTGTATGTATGAAGTAACCTACCCAGGTCCTGCATGGATCTCCTGAGAGGTGTTAAGCAGGAGGACTTCCCTCTGAACATACAGCAACTCAAACATCTGAAGATTTGATTCTCTGAATACAGCCTACAAACAGCTGACAGAGACCTGCTTAAAAATGGGACAGGAAAGAAGTGCCTGGAGTCAGGAGATCTCCATTGATCCACAAAGCAGAGAGAATGTGAACGGCATAATATCCAGAAGCAATCGGAATATCTATTTTCTTAATGCTGAGCAACGACCTACATAAGTTGCTGTTGGAATAATGTGTTTCAAATTTGAAACTGCCTAATTAGGTTATGAAGAGGCCCCATGTGGCATGCCATTTGGTTATCTTTATATATGCCTTTTAAACATGAAGGAGTTGGGCTTGGAAAGATTATGCTGCATTTTGAGTAGTTTACCTTTCGGTAAACATTACATAAAATAATTTGCAGAGTCCACAGAGACTGCATATTACACAGTGCATAAGACAAAGAAATGGATACCATTTAAAACAATGAAGGAAAGTGTAGAGAGCTGATCTGAAAATAACAGGAATTTATTTTGCTTTTACATTACCCATTCCAAATTGCAGAAGAGGGAAGAAGCAAAGTGAAAATTTTGCGGAATTAAATAACTGAGTGGTGTGTGAGATGAAAAAGACTAAATGCCCTTGTAAAATTAAAATCTCAGTATTATTTGTAAGCCGCTGGTGTGCTAACCTGTACATTTGCGTGAAAAGAGAAGAGAAGAGAAGAGAAGAGAAGAGAAGAGAAGAGAAGAGAAGAGAAGAGAAGAGAAGAGAAGAGAAGAGAAGAGAAGAGAAGAGAAGAGAAGAGAAGAGAAGAGAAGAGGAGCAAGCTTACATATTAACATCACTTCCCAGGAATACTAGTGGCATGGAAAAGATATTTTGGTAGTATTAATAGGGCTGACGTTAGAGACAGGAGACACCAGATGATGGACAGATTCCTCTCCTCTGAGGGGGGACCATGCAGTGCATGGTCTGGCTGGAGGAAGCTTGTGTAGGGTTGTCCTTTCAGATACCCCGACACTGGAGCTGTAGGACAGAGCAGTAAGACCACCGTGGAATTTCACAGCAAGTGTGGTTTTCAGATAACCTCTCTGGAGTACTTGAGAGGATTCAGGTTCACATGCTGAAGAGTCAGGCAGGAAGCATATTAGGAGTTTCTTCTTCTTTTCTTGAATATTGAGGTCTTCTGCTGAGGATCCTGGAGAAAGCTTTGTGAAAAACAAATAGCATAATACAGCCTCTTAGGTTGTCCTGTGTTCCCAGAAGTGACTGCGAAGTGATAGTGTACAAGCCAGGTACATTTAAAACAGAGAGTTGAACTCAGGCAACAAACTATGCTTTTTTGTGTCCTGCTTTTTAGTGCTTCCTCAAGGAAGCTTCACAGGCTGCTGAGAAGTGCAGTCACTTCTGGGAACAAAGGCTTTTTTTTTGTTTGTAATGCCTGGCTTTCAGACCTAGGTTTTAATCACAAGCACTAAATCCTTTCTCAGTGTCAGTTGCAATCAAATCCTTCTACATCTCCATTCTCAGTGCCATTGCAAGCTCTGGCAACTGAATAAACTGGAGTTTTCTGGGATAACCTTAAGGTCTGTTTGACTGGGTTTCATCATGAATTACCTAGGAGCATTTAAAGAAAACTTTCCCTCTTAGATATTTTTCCTTCTCCAGTAAAAGGCATCAATTGTTGCAGACAACCAGTAGGTAAAGCCAATTTGCACAAAACGGAAAGTTTGGGACAAATTGGAGGATTTACCACATAAGCATGAAGCGGCTATGTGCTTGCTGTCTTGACAGCCTTGCCCAACTTCCAACAGGAATCCTGGCTTGAATAATCAGTTTCTGTTGTCCACATACAAAAAGGATTTGAAAATCTACATGAAGTTAGTGTCAACATGCACTTCCATCCAAGGCTATGGGTGAAAGAGCTAAGCTGGGACATCGAGTGGCCCCCTGAAGTGAAGTGATTGGAGCCTGAAAAGAACAAATGGGACATTCTGCAGTTGCACTTTGCAGTTCTGGAGAAAAGTGATATGACCACTTGGAGATCAGATATAAACATGAAGTTAGCCTTAAGACCTTTGTCCTGTCCACTGAGGTGTTGAGAATATAGCCATTTATGACTAAAGAATGCTCTAAAATGTCTTCAATTTAAAAATTGCCTCAAAATAAGGAAACTTCAGGATAAAAAAGTTCTAGCTCCCTGTTGCTACTGGTGGTTCACTGTCAGGACTACTCATGTTTCTTTTCTTATGTTTATGTTTGCATTTTAAAAGTTATAGGCAGGTGTTCACAAAATGCATTCACAGGAAGGGTGTTATTGCAGCTGCAAGGTCATGCCAGCCTAAGTCAGCAAGAGCCAGAATGCCCTGTCACCTTAGTTTGTACCACTGTGTCGATGTGTTTATCTACATGTGCAACTGCCTGGGAACCCAATTTTCCATTATGTGGGAAATCACATATTTTACAAAAAAAAAAAGTCTTCTGCACTGGATAGAAAACAACAACAAAATTGGTCTCCCTGGAATAGAGGGGGAGGTTACACTTATTTGATCAGAATGAAGGGAGCTCTCTGCACTGTACACGGTTTTATGTTTTCTATATCTGTATCTTCATATCTATATTCTGGGTTGTGGCACCCTGCCTTGAAAGCTTCATTCATGGTGCCTGCGATGGAAAGAGACAAGAAGAATTAAAAAGAGGGGGGAAAAAGACAAAAGAAACTTTAGGCAGCAGCAGCTGTGCTAGGTTGAAACTCAGTAGCTCCTCCATTCTTTAGAAAGTGGGACTGTCAGTAACACCTTGCTGTCGACATTGGGCAACAGTAAAAAGCCAAAATGAAGAGCTAGAGCACTCTAGGGAATAGTGCTTCTACTGCTCGCATTAACAATCAGAGCATGTAGCTGGACTCCTTCTCTTGCCAGAGACTAGGCAATAAATGAAATTTCAAGGGTCTGATGAGCAAAAATTCCAAGGTCACTCAACCTGAGTAGGATAAATGATAATAAGCTTTGCTATAAATAGCAATTCAGTGACCTGTTGTTGCAATTCTGGGTGAGTTATCAGTGATGAATTTTCAAGTATTCTCCATTAACAATATTACACACCATGTTGAATTTCAGTCTGTAGAGGTTGCAGCTTTTTCTTCCTCAGACACGGGGGTGAGACACATCCCATCAAACTGCAGCCATTTATGAGGCATCTAGTTTAAGGTAGTTATTTAGGCTTCCTCTGTAATAAAGAGGGATTTCTCTTAGTATTGGATGAATTGACTTCTGGATGTGCCTATTTTCTTTTCTGTTAACTGTGAAGGGAGCTTACATGATAGTCCTTAAACCAAGGATCTGTCTTTTAGGGCAATAAAGCATAAATTCCGTGATTATGTTTAGTGATATCCAGTGTCAATATAGGCACTAGTCATGACCGTCCATCTCACCCTACGGGGTTAATAAAATAAAGGACAACAATACTTATGCAAGACATAGACATTTAAAACACAAATGTTGCTAAATTCACATGGGAAGAAAAGGACAAGATGATGGTAAACACCTGGCAAACAAGAAGGCATTCAAGTGAGCTTGCAAAGCATCACTGAGTGGAGGCAGCCATGTGAGCTGGTTCTCCTTTCCTCCATTAGGAAGGGTCAGGAGGTTATGTCTGTGTGGGTCGTCATTTGTAGTGTTAACTACAGATACAAGTGACACAACAGGCAACCCTTCATGTCCAGCAGTCTACAAGACTTTAAAAATTGTCTTAAAAAGAAAAGTAAAACCCTAGTCTAGTCTCATGATTCCAGGAGCTGAGGCTTTAAAAATAAGACTTCTGAGGGGAAAAAAGCAAGAAAAAAAAACACAACAACATGACAGATGACAGCCTTAACTGCTGCCTCTCATTAATCTCAGGAATGTCAAGGCCTGACCCTTCTCTCGTGATAATATACGTCAATGTAATTCCACTATAGTCCTCTTCATCTTTCTTCAAAAAAAATGAGGGGACGGTTTACATTATCAGCAGTATGGGCCTTCTTCTTCTATTGATTACAAGTTTTGCATCTCAGCAATCACAATGAATTGAGTGTAAATATTCCTAACTTTTTACAGTGCAAGCAAGAAGAAACTGATAAACGTGGTGATTTATTCTTTGTCACTCAGAAACTATTTAAGTAAGGCATATTCTCTATTGGGTTCTCAGTGATACGGTATGAACATGAACTTGCATTGTTTAATATCAATTTGTTGCTAAACAAAACCTCTTCTGACTTCAGTGTGACTCATGAATAGCAAATTAATCAAATTTGGAGCTGTTTGTTTGGTCTTTAAAATGATTTAATCAGACATATCTCATTTAGAAAGTAATTTAATAACAGAGGTAAAGTGACAGTTAACACTGAAAGAATCATGCTTCAGCATGAAGCAGATTGTTTAGATCAATTGGCTTATGAAGCCAACATGCAGTATATAAAAATGCAGGCCTATCACCCTACTCTTTTTGGATCAATAGCTTCAACAAATTCCTAATGACATGTTCTGAAAAAGCATATATAAAAAAAAAACAAAAAAACCCCACACACAGAAGTTTCTTATAAATTTGATTTGTGAAAATAAATGTTTGGATTTGATGATACACAATTTTAATACATAGTGTATCAAAAAGTCAGTATGGGTCAGATTAATACTAATTTACAAAATATGAATCACTGATGTCACTGGAGCTACTCTGGTTCATTCCCATGATGGATGTATCCTTAAACATGTGAATGCATTGTAGAATAGGAAAGTGCAACATGAAAATCATCCTCTGTGGAGAAAAGGCTTGATAAGCAAAGTCATGAGTAATACCTTGTCAGTGCCCTAACTCCATAAGGAAAGGATTGCACTTGTTTGTTTAAGAGGAGGACAAAGACACCCTGCCACTACTGTAATGTTGTCACAGGAAGAAAAAGGAGACAGGTGATAAGAAGATTTGGGTTTCCCAAAAAGCACTGTCATCACCTTCTAAAATATATGCTTTTAAAGTGCACTACAATTAGTACAGGAAAGGTGAAAATAATGAAGAAAAGCCGTCACTTGTATGTCCACATTGAAATGATTCACGCTGCTCTATAAAAACCTCCATGTTTCAGGAGGCAGAAAAAAAGGACTCAGTTGGGATACAATGTAAGGTATTTTTTCAGGTTATAATTTTTATTACATAATTTAGGGTTTGCATTCATCATTCTTCAGCTGAGAGACGTAAACTCTTGCTGGGTACCCAAACAGGAACTTTATGATGAGTTAATCAGGCATACATTACAGAATTTACTAAAATCTGTAGTGGATCTCCCCTTGATATAAGGTGATGTTTACATGAGGAATCATCACCGTCTCAGCTCTCCCATATTCCCTACCCATCGCTCCTGTGCTAACCTCACCCTCCCTGGCCTCCCACCACATGTTCAGCATCATATCACGCTCCTCACCCTGCCACAAAATGCCCTCAGCTCTGCAAACTCTCTCATACATCTCACTAATATTGCCCTTCTTCCTTCAGATCCACTACTAGCCTTTGTTTCTGCAGACCCTGAGACAAATGGAAGCACAAATCAGGATGCTTCCCTGCTAAAGACGTGCTCTTTATGTGGTTGTTTTATAAATGCAGAAAGCCAAGAGGCACTGGCATCATGTATAGCTGACAGGCTACTGGCTCTTGGCTCCATCTGTATTTACAGAGACATAAAGAGGCCTGCAGTGGGTCAAGCCAAGCATCCATCTAGTCCAGGATCCTCAGTTCAGCAGCAGCCAACAGCAAATGTACATGGAAGAATCTATAAAGTAAGGTAACGTACAAGAAGGGCAATATTTTCTTAAAGTTTTCTCCTAGCTGTAGCCCTGTAAATACAATCTTTGAGGATAACAAGTAAAAGGCCACAGGCTTTAGCTGTGGCAGCAATTGCCTGCTGGCCACGTGCCTGCTGCATCCCTGCATTTTCTTTGCTCTGGGAGCGCCTGGGGCAGGGGGCTGGCACCCCTGCATAGTCACTGCGGGACAAACAGCCCCCCCAGGGTAATGGGGCTGGAGGGCAGCATGCAGCTCCCAGACTTTGCCTGGGAAGCAGGGAGAAGGAGGCAGGATGTGATAAAACATTATACAAAAATACCCCCAAACAGACCCAAGGCTGAGGAGAAAGGGACCCCTGCCACAGTCATCACACTGCTCACAGCAAAGACCTCGGGACACTGGTGACTTGTTTCAACCCCACTCCATTTTCCATGAGGAAGACTCAGGTCCTTGACCTTAGCACCAAGAGGGACCTTGGAAGGTCCTTCAGAGCATCAGAGAAAAGGAGGAGATATCAATAAATCTTCTTGTAAAACAATTTTAACTGTATTACTAATGAGGTTTCTCTATATTAAATTTGGACTCAGAGTGCATGTTATTGTAAATGCACTAGTAATTTGGACTATCAGATTGTTAAAACATTAATTTTGCCAATAACAAGGTTTTGAGTGTAAATAGATTGTGAGCGTAAACAGCGTCCAGTAAATTGCCATCCCTCTATGGAATTCCTGAACCAGAACTGGTGTCTCTATAGTTAGTAGCTGTGAATGGGCTGTTTCTACCATGGTTTTGTTCAGTCACTTTTTAAACCTACGCAGATCACTCCTCTTGCAAGGCTGGGCATACATCATATGTTATCTCACAGGAACTAGTGAGATGAACAAGGGCTTTGGGGCACGTGCATTTTGTAAACCTGCTCTGCTTTACATTACAGAAAAACAGGAATCCCCATATTCTCATTAAGCTTCGCAGAAACTTCTCCCTAATTGTGAAGATGTGTGAGAACATATGACTGTGCATATTATCACAGTATCTGCATCAACATCTTCCTAGTGTCCAAAAAGCTTTACCTATGCTGTTCTCCAGCTGTGTGGAAGGGTGGATTTTGGTTTTGTAATGTACCTACTGTTGGTAGCTGAAGTGTGCTTACTTAAGCGGCTCGTAGGCAGTGCTTCACCTTGATATGCTGAAGCAAAGAGGTGGGCTTTCAACAGAATCTGGAATTCCTAAAGGAGGAAACAATATTTGAGATGCCTGGCCTTGGTGTTCACCCTTGGCTTACAAAAACTACAGAATAGCACAAGAAAAATCTGTCAGATCAGCTAAACCCAAAAAACAAACCAGCTCAGGACTCACTGGGGACTCTTTCCTGCGTTTGTACACTGCAAGCCGTAGCTTCACATCCACAGGTTTGTTTGCTGACGATATTGTTTCTCCCCGCCTTATAAATGAGTCAGGCATGACTCTGCTGTTAGAATCTCCAAACAAGAATTGTGACTTCAGTAATTTGCCACTGAGTTGTGCCTCTGCCCGAGGCAATACGTATACACTCTCAAAGGCAATGAATGAAATAAAACTGTCACAAAAACTTGTCTGCAGTTCTTTATGAAACAATCTGTGGGAACTTCTCTGCCTGTGCAGTAAGCAGCAGGGGCAGAGACTCAGGACACTTCATCAAAAGCATTATGAAAGTGTCTGTTTTCCCTGGGAGGCTGAAGAATATTATTTTCTGAAAACTCTACTTTATTCATTACTGAAAAAAAAAAACCACACCAGTTTTAACAATTATAGGAAGATAGTTATGTTGTGGTAGTACTCAGCTAGACCTTAGGAGAATAGCATTTATCTAATAGCTCATCTTTCCCAATTCTAAGCAACGTTCAGTGAATCCCAGCATATCTCCCTATCTCAGTTTTCCACTATATATAGTCCCTTTCTTCCTTTCTTTGTCTGCCCTAGGCTGCCCATTCATTATGGCAATGACTCACTCTTAGTATGGGTAGCAACAGACATGGTAGTGAAAGATGTTTTGCCACTGCTAAATGTTGTCATTATGCAAAAAACCAAGTGTTTAGTCAGTCTTGTTCAATATAACAACAATAATCAGAAGGCCTATATTAACTTTTCTGTTCGGGGAAGGCAGAAATGTTGTTGTATGTGTCCTTATTTCAGGAAAGCACCCTTATTTTGGGCAACCTGTGCCTAAAGCACCTAAAGTAGAAGGTAAAATTGAAAAGTGAACTGTTGGAACTGTTCCTCATCAGGAAAAATGTAATACAGTTCTTCTGGGAAATTAATATTGTGCTTGTATCTTGTGTGGATAGATAATTTAGAATGGCTTTGTGACTGCTGATGGTACAAAACCTCTCATTTGTACTATAGGCTGGTGAGCAGATCAAAGAATCATAATCACATTGGTGGGAAGGGACCTCTAACGGCTATCTAGGCCAACATGCCACCCAAAGCAAAAGTATCACCGATACAATATCAGGAATGGCTTTGCCAGGCCAGTTCTTTAATATCTTCGAGGTTTCTCACGTTCCCAGGTAAGCTGCTCCTGTGCTGCGCTGACCTCTTAGTGAAGAAGTTTTTCCTCGAGTCCCATCTGAACCTCCCAAGACACAACTGGTGTCCTTTGCACCTCGCTGTATCATCTGCAACTGCTGTGCACAATTCGGCTCCCCCATCTTTGTGACTTTCCCTGACGTAGCTGTTGGCAGCTGTTACATGGCCCCTTACTTTCCTCTCCTCCAGACTACACAAGCCCAGCTCTCTCTAACTGCAGGCCCCTGACCATCCTGGATAGTGAAAGGCTGTCAGTACCACAGCTTTATTTGATTCTCCTAAATTAATGAAAAGACCTCCTAGTGAAACCTAGGTGAGAAAAATAAACAAACCCAACCAACCAGAAAACAACTTGAGTGAGTTTTTTAAGCTTTTGTGGAATAATCTCTTTCACACCAAATCAAGAGGGATATTTTTTTTTTCATATGAAGGACGCATTATGTTGAACTTTAATTTTTTTGCAAAACTCTGAACAACCAAGCACTTTCACAGTACTGTCTCCTGTAATAACTGAAACTGCAGTTTGCATTTGAATGGTTTTTGGTAGCATTGAAACAGTGCATCAATTGCTATTTGCATATTAAGTGCAACAAGCAAATCTCTGCCTAGCACAGCAGTACAACTATGCATTATATAGGATTCAGCACCTACATAATATGTATCAAAAGACATATTTGCATGCAGGCAACCAACCACATAATATAAGTTAAAAAAGTGATAAACTCCAAAAGAACTGTGAGATAACAGATTCAAAAATGCACAGAAATGACTGAGTCAATTCCAACATTGGTTTAGTGATCTGGAGCCATCTTGATATGCCTTAACAGTACACCTCCTTCCATCTGCAGCAGACACAGGCTCTATTCCTGCTCAGCACAAGCACATCTACTGCAGTAACTTCATGTACTTTAGGTTGGACTCTGTGGCAAACCTGAGCACAATGTCTGCTCTTTCTGCAGTATTTTCACATTTTTTGCAAGACGTCTGCAATAATTGACAGTATACTGCAGCTGTAAAACTACTTATTTTGTGTGTGTTTGTGTTAGATTTGCTGCCTTGCAGCTCCACGTGTGTTACTTTTGTAAATTTTCACGGGTTACCCTCTGAACTATGTCTGTCACCGTTTGTCTTCTGAGATGTTCGTCACATGGCATCTACTCCTTCCAGACAGGCATGTGATGATCAGTTCCCTGGAAAAAGATGTGCTCTGTTCTTTTGACTGTTTGATCTTTATCTGGGGTAGCCAAAGGTATTCAATTAGATAGACCATTTGGTTTAGATCTTTAATGCCATGGGGGCAACATGCCATTTTTTCTTCCCTAAAGAGGAGCATGTAGAGTACAAGCTGGCCTGCTGCTCCAAGGCAGTACATAAGCAATGCATACTTACTTATGTATTCTTAATACATTAATTATTAATGTATTATTAATGTTTCAGAAAGCTTTTTGTCATTGACTGCAAGTATATCATTTCAAACACCCTGATCCAGTCACGGGAGCTGCAGGCCCCAGTGTGCACTGCAGGGATGGTGAAGCTAGACTGAGAGTGCACCCCTGTCACCACCTTGTAGTTTAACCAGGAGAAATGAAGATTTGGCATTCTTGGAAGCTCTTTTCCACCGGGAAGCCTCTGGCAGTACCACACCGCCAAGATAAATGGGAGGGCACAGCACCCGAGGTCACTGTATCCATCCCCTGCTTTTCTCTTCATGTTGGCATGTAGAAGCATTGCACTCTCTTGTCCAGTACTGATCCTGCAATGCTGCCCAGCATTGCATCTTCAAATAGCTAGTTATGCAGGGTTGATCACTTTAGCCATCCTTGCAAGAATATTGTGCCTTCTGTACTGTTATTTCATATTCATTCCTTCATAAACAATCTTCTCTATAAAAATCTGTCTGATTAAATGAAAAGTAGTGTGTTGGGGGATTTCAAAAGCTGCTCTTTCTAGCTATGTGCCTTGAGTAGTTTGGTTTTCTCCAGTTGTGAAATATGGTTCTCCATTTCTGGGAAGGATAGAAAACATAGCTTTCTTTTTAAGGATTGCTGAATCTGTATTAAGTAAACACAAACCATCACTAAGACAAAAAGAAAAAGGAAAAGGTAGTGTTAGATAGCCTTTCTGTTAATGAAGACCCTGTTGAAACCAAGATACATTTTGTTCTCATTGGAGACTGTCCAGTTTCCAATATGGACGAAATGCCCTGGGACATCTAACAAATGCTTTCTAGTGCTTTCATCTTTTTTGAAAATTCCCACTGAAAAAGTGGAGGAAGACTGCGAGCTGAGATTTCGTAATCCCTGTGTGAGGAAATCTTACCAAAGCAGTGCATTTTTGCTAGGAGGGAAAAGAAAGGGGAGAGAACCTGTTAAATGAAGTGAAAGCAGGAGGGTGGATTTATATTGTAAGACTTTTGAATTTTGTTTTCTAATGCAGAACTTCATCTGCTGTTCAAAACAAGAAAATAATTTCCTCTGGTCTTGGTGAAATCCAGAAACGATGGCAACCTGCTGCCTGCTGCTGCTTTACTTCAATGGCAGTTTAAAACAGCAACTCCCTTTCACGAAAGCTATCTTTTATCTCTGAGGGGAGGAGGAAATAAGCTCATTAGCACATTTTCTTTGTACACTAGGGATGCTCTTCTGTGTCAGTCCAGGATCTGGGGAGAGGCACTGTACGGTTGCTGGGACCTCAGGGTTGTCCAGTTCCATTTTTCCTTCCCTTGTGATTAGGAAATAGTCTTAAAAGTGAGGATACAACAGGTCAAAAAGGGCAGAATGACAGAAGAAGGGCTTTGTGTTCAGCCTGTGAGAGCTTTATTGCACACAAGATTTGGAGATTATTTATTTGCTATTAGTTTGACCTTTTTACCTTGCTTTTCTTGTGTTCATGACTTTCTCTTCAGCCTGACAGATCTTAATGTCGATTACTAGGATTTTTTCTCTGAATTTTGCTACCAAGCTAAACAACCTGCATTGAAAAAGTATACTGATGTTAATGATAATCCAGCTGGAAAGCACTCCCTAAAGGAAAAAAAGGCATGAGGAACAGGACTTCATAAAAACTGGAGGCTTCTGTATTTTTCACTTAGAATTTTTTTCCTAAGATGGTGAAAAACGTTGGCTTACAGTAACATCCCTCCATCCCCCAATAACCTTAGCAGGTCTGGGCTTCTGACTTCTTTAAATGGGTGTCACAGTCATCTTACCCCTTTCCTGGGCAATAAAGCATCACAGTGCTCGGTTCCTTTTCTCACAGAAGGATATGTTGGGGGCTCTTTCTAACTCCATAAATTTCCTCTAGTCTGGCTGTAATTCCGTGAATTATTGGCTAGGGGAAAATTATTGAAGCTCATCATGACAACATTGTTCATCACATTAAGCAGTGTTGCTGAGGGGGGAAAAAAGTTGTACTTCCAAGACAATGCACCTGCAGAGAATTAGCTGATAAATGAATAACAGACATGTGGCTGAAAATATTAATGGAGAAACATGATTTTAAGAAGAACTTGGGGGTTTTTGCAACAAACTTTAAATGCCTCCTCTGTGTGATCTTAGAAGTTAAAATATTTGGCAGTCCAAAGATACAATGCTACACTTTGCGCCACAGGAAGCAAATTGCTCAGACATTTTTCCCTCTTGCATGCTGTTTGATAGTTCTCCTCCCTGTCATTTTGCCACTGAAACTAGCGTTGCACAAATAAATCATCATGGCTGGTGATTCTTTTCCACTCCCACAGAAAAAGTAGAAGCATGTAACTACCTGCCCAAAAGGGGCAACCATCTCTGTGCTATTTATACATCCTTGCTTCAAGTATTGTTAACTATATTCTGCAAGTTTATGATGATTATTTTATATTTATACTACAGTAGCAGTAAAAGATACCAGCATGTTGCTGCCAGACCCTCAGAAGTATTATTTGGATGTCTAACTCCTGGGCCTCGGTTGCTGTGCGGTGCCTGAAGTGAGAGGAGAAGGCTGTGTGCAGATGGAAGAGGCAATCAAGCATCAGACTACACTGTTTCCTATAGCACCCTTGATTCCCATGTTGCAGCTTTTGGGAAGCATGGGGTGAGTAAAGAAGGAGCCTGCAGGAATAAAAAGAAGGGATGAGCCAGTGGAATGGTGCCATGGAGAAATGTACTTTATTCCCCAACCTCCTGCTGGAGAATTCCTATATGATGCTCATTATTAAACTTTCCAGAGTAATTAGTTCCTTGGTACCCAAAACCAAGCACAGAAAGGGCTGGGTTTGCTGAAGTGTTGATCTCTGAGAACCGTGACTGAGAAATCTTGGGGCTGTGCAATGAACTGCTGCAAGAAAACAAGGAAGAAGCAAGTGATGAAACTCTGCCAGTGAGTTTCACAGTCATTCCTGAACGCAGAAGAATGCAAACAGAGGACTTTTTGTGGAAGTGTCTGGAAAGCAGTGTGGTCTGGAAACATCTGGGAGGCAATAAATCTTTCTGATCATTTTTCTGTGTCTTATACCCCAGACCTCTAAAGGGATCCAACTAGGATTGGATCTTCTGTGCCAGGTCCTCTCTTTCTCACCCCCATCCTCACCTTTTTATCTTCTGGGTGCATCCTTACTTTCTCCTCACCACCTTAATTTATTCCCCATTGCTTCCTCTCACCTACTGCCTTCTACTTCTCTTTAATCTTTCTTCTGCAATGTTATTTACACTGTACTCCACACCTTTCCTCTCTCCACATCACAACTTGTATTATTTCCTCCATTTCTTTCATTCCCCGGCATCAATAGAGTAGCATCAAATTCAGTAATTGTCAGGAAAGTTTTGATCATTCCCTGAAACCCCATTATGTGCAGTCCACTTGCTGAGATAAATCAACCTCAATTGACTTAAATTTTCTTCTTTCCATGGGAACATGTAGTATGCCTGATATCCAGGTGTCTAACCTGAATCTTTCCTCCTGAGTTTAAACCTATTACTTTATCCCCTGCCTATCACGGACATAGAGAAGAGCTTATTCACTTGCTTTTAGCAGCAACATCTTTACACAGCCAAAGATGGTTATTATGCCTCTTCTTGACATTTTCTCCTCTAGATTAAATAACCTCAAATGACTTAACTTTTCCCTGTAGGTGATGTTTTACCGTGTTCTCATTGTTCTCTCTGAAATGCTTTTTTGCACACCCTTTTTAAAGCATGTCACCAAAAGTGGACATAGTCTTCCTGCTGAGACCCTGGCAATGCTGACTGCAGTGGAATTCAGTCTTTTAAGCTATAATCCCTTCTTTCTCTACCTATATATAGAGACATAAGAATAGAAAATGTCTTTCAGTATAGTGGGTTTAGTGCTGGTTTGGTTTTTTTTTTAGCAATAACGTGACACTGCTGACTTATGTTTTTCACTATAAAATCTTTTTTGTTTTTTTCCTGCAGAATGATTTCTTGCCAGTTTTTGCTCCTCCTCTGTTTACATAAAGGACTGTTCCTGCCTAAGTGTATTACTTCTTATTACTGAATGGTACCCTGTCTTCTTTGCAGAATGTTCCTCCAATTTAACAAAATTATCCGGAATCCCAAGCTTGCTCTCTAAGGTCCTTCCTAGTTTGACACCATCTGCGGATGCAGTAGTCATATTTTGCCTTCCATTGCTTCCACTGTCCCACTTTCTGTTCCCAAACTTCCAGACCCAGATTATTCGTGAAAATGTTAAAAAACACTGTACAGAGATCAACCCTTAGTGGAACACTGCTTGACATATTTTCTTCCATTTTGACAGTAAATTGTTGTTACAACAGTGTCTCATTTTCTAGAGTTTTTCCCCTGTATAAAATTAATTCATGTAGTAGTCCATGTTTCTTTAACTTACTTATAGACTGTAATGGAAGGCAATGTCTTTCTAAAGTCAAGATATATGAAATCAGATGCTTCTTCCATATACACAAGACCTGTAATTCTGGCATAAAATAAAACAGATTAGGAAGTCCGTGTTGGGTGTGCCACCTCACCTCATTATCTTCTAGGTGCTTACGTATAGTTTGCTTGATTATTTGTTCTGCTATTTTTCTGCGAGTGAAGTCTCTTTGTTACCTATGTGTTAGCATAGGTGTTTACCATAGCCTTTCTTTGTAGAATCAGTATTTCTAACAGACACTGTTAGTATTAATGCATGCCATTTCTTGCACACAAACCCACAAAAACAATGGAGACACAACTGAAGGAAGTGAGCAGCTTTGGCAGTTGACATCTGCTGTGTTTGTGGTTTACTACATAATCTGCATTATCTTATTTCACAGCCTTGTCCTGGCTGCTGCAGTCTGAGTCAGGAGAAACCTCTGAAGGAACCTCTGGATGGAGCAGAAGATTGTGCTTTCCCTGGGAGCCACTGAGCAAGGCCAGGAAAAGCGTCAAGGGCCAGGATGGGCCCAGCTGAAGGGAGGCAGGGAGCAGACAGTCAGGAAGCAAGGAGCCTGCAGAGCAGCCAAGGAGACTGCTGAGAAAAGCAAAAAGCAGATGGACAGGTAACAGCAAGAGGATGCGTCCTACAGAGCCAGAGGAGATGGCGTAGGTCTTGTTACAACCAGAAGTGAGCAAGTAGCAAGCCTGTAAGAAAGGACTTGCCCTGCAAAGGCACGGTGGTATAATGAAGGCTTGTAAAAAAGTCCTTTTATTTCTGTTCATTCTCATCCTGAATTTTCTTTGTTTGAAAAGGTTTAGTCTTTTAGTTTACGGTACAACCTGACTTCAGCTTTTAACTACCCTTTTGATGTCCTGACCACAAAGAGAGGTCCGATAGTGCCATCTCAGTACTCTGGGTGATATAAGGTGTCATTTTATAGTCATGAAACCTCAGCTCCTAATTTTTCATCACCTGATACCAACCTGCTCCCTCTAAGTACTTTGGGCAACACTCTCATTTCTGATGTCCCCTGCCTGATTTTTCCATTTCACAGCACCACCGTTGTTGGTGGTTGGCATATGAGTATGAAATGCAGGGAGTTTGGTTAAGGAAGCTCTGGAAGGCTCACAACCCTCAGCAAGCTGAAGTTTCCTCCAGAAAACTCTGATCACAGGGAGACACACATCTGTGGTTGAAGGGGATTATGGCATGCACTACAGGTGACATAACAATTTAATTTCCTTTGAGCTTGTCTCAGGCAATCTAAATTACTTCATAGAGAAGCATTACATTGATTTGTATAGCTGATATTTTATTTATGAATTAGATATCTTCCAAATCCTAAATGACCTCTATGATCAGGCTCCAGCTGTGACATGCATAAGCAGAGTGGGCTCAAGGCATAGGAAATATACACAAAATCAAATTTTTCTCACCCAAGGATGACAGACCAACCCCAATCTCTTGTCATTAAAAGAGTCCTGCAGAGTTGGGCTTGCTACTCATAGGGCTGCCCGGGAACAGGAAGGGCAGAGGTGGCAACCATGACTGCTGGGAGGAGCCAGGGTCCCCATCTCATGGAGAGCCTGGTACCTCTGGGACAGCAGTAGCCGCCAGCCTGGCATTTTAGGACTGAGCATATGGAAAATAGGCAGCGTCCTCCTTCTCCTTCCCTCTCACCCAGTGACCATTTTACTTCCCCATGGCTTTAACCTGAAGGCAGATGACTGCCTAGGGCCATACCCACCATGGGACTTTATCTAGTTATGTTTCCTTTTCTTTCACAGGGTTTCTCTGATTTGATGGTCCTCACACATTCTCTTAGGTTTATTTTGTTTACTTTTAAGCTACTTTGAGATCTTTAGATATGAATGTATACTAAATAAAACTGTAGCCACAAGGACATAAAGTCACTGTCAAATTGCAACAGGAGTCTGATGGCTTTTTGCTGGGCTGGGCTTTTCTCCGAGAGGACTCCCAGGAGTCTGTGAGCAAAGATTTGTGTAGCAAGGCAAAATCCAGGCAGCTCAGTGAGTGCCTAAAAACGTGGCCCCTAAGCAATGAGCACAAAATTAAAACCTCGGTACCTTAGCAAAGCACACCAGATCTTTCTGATGTTATTTGCACAGCTGTTCAAATCTTTCCCTTCAGTGGCAGCTCAGAAAAGCTTCAGTCCTGCAAACTGATATGCTTGGAAGACCCTGTGCTGTGCAGAGCCGCCTCAAATACTGTAGCTTTTGGAATCACAAGGCAATTCTTCAATTATGATCAGGTAAAATTTACTGAAGGCATTTTTAAATAGGAATTTCCATTTTGAAACCTCTGGAAACTACAGCAAATAGACCAACAAACTCAATGGCAAATTATCACTTTCTAAGCCTTACATTTAAGAAGACCTGCTCACTGATACCCTTTAATATATTACTTTTTAGGGTCATAGCATCTGAGACTATCTGTCACTATCACTTACAGCTGTGATGATTACTGCATTATAGAGGCTTTAGAGTTTCAAAAGGGAGGATTTAATTCTTTCAAGAGGAAACATGGATAATATCCCTCCAGGCAGAAAGTCCAGCAAGTCACTAAGTTCTCATTACAGGGATTTTCTGTAGGAGAGAATTTTGCACGTTGGCCTGAAGCTGCCTCAGATGTGCACTTCTGGTCCCTGGCATTCTCTATCAGAAACAGGGCAGCTGAGAGTGAAGATGATGATCACATTCTGGTTGCAGATTAGCTTGAAACAAGATTTCACTAAGTCATGGGTGCTAGAGGGTTTCTCTGGGTTATTGTAGTCATGACGTGTGTGTGTACTGCAGGACGTAGATTGTTCTACACAGGCTCCCAGGCATTAGCGAGGCTACGGAAAGTAATCTTTTTGGCAGCAGCAGCCTTTGTTGATTGCAAAAACTGTAAACGCCAGGGGCTACTCCAGCCAAATAGCATATTTCATCCTTTGGAGTACTGAGAGTGCAGGCAGGCTTGGTCAGGCCTCGGTGACTTACTTCACCTCAAATAAGGGAAGCAGAGTCAGCACCGGTGCTGTTGAACTGGCTGTTATCTCCTATGTCAAACTATTCACACAAAAGAATTCTTATCAGGAGAGAAAAATTTGCCACTGCAGAATAATACTTGTAGCTTTAAAGTATTCCTTTAGCTATGAAATAAATTCTTTTAGCTTATGGAGCACTTCAACTTTGCCCTTTTTTGATTTTGATGCATGGGAATGATTCTAGAAACTCTTAATATCTGATTTATTCTTCTAGCATAAATGTGGCTTTGCCTTCAACCTCATGCATGTACAGTGTATTAAATATCTAAATTAATGATAAGTTGCAAAATAATATAATTTAATTATTAATGAATTATCAAACATCTACTTGGATTTTCTTAATAACTGAGCAAGGCTGAAAAAAACCCATTTAGATTCTGGAGACAAAACAATTTACTAATTACTCTGTAGTTCCTTCTCTGGTAAGACTTTTTTTTTTTTTTTTTTTTTAATACTAGTCATGGATGTTACTAGGACATTGTGTATTTAGTGTGAGGATTTGGTTATATCATGGGCATTGCTACCCTGCGTGAGCCACATCCGTCTATGCTATTATTTTTGTTTTTCAGGCCTAACCTGAGAATACTATGCCTAGTAAATAAGGAAATAAATAGCACCTTTTTAAACACATTGACACACTGAGTTTTTTCACTACCTTTCACAAACTGCAGTTTATATTAATATAATAATTCCTGATTAACTAAAAATATGCCAGCATATTAGCTCTATCAAATGGCTGAGGAACAGATTGGGAAGTCATTACCCATCATTAAGTCAATGGAGGAAAAGGAGGATTTCATGACTGTTCTGTTGCATCCGGTCATCTTTCATCTGCTTTTTCTCAGCCTGGGCTAATTCAGAAACCTGTTTCATGGATCGAGCCTTCAGCACAAATGAAACTGTTTGTGAGTTCCTTAAAATCTCTCACACACACATACACATACACACACACACACTCTCACAGAGGAGAAGAGTAGGGCAGAAGGTTGAATAACTGCAAAACCAGAATAATTATTTCCCAGTCCTTGCAGCATTAATAAGTGGGATGTCATTGCCGTGTAGGCCTTTGCCGGGAAAATCATACTACACTATTGGCAGACTACAAGTGGACTGACTTCCCAGGTATAAAAACCAGATCATGCAGCAATGACTCAGAGCTGAGTACAAACACACGCAGAAGGTGAGGGGGATTCTGAGGGAGCTGTCGCTTTACAAAATAATTGTTTAAGTCTATTGAGCGACCATATACACCTTGCACTGATAAGATGATCAAGAGTTGGCAGGTCTATCTCAAAAAGGTCCACTTACCAGGGAATGTCTGTCTCTGTTTGTATATTTACACCCTGCTTATCTTTGTGGCAGAAATTGGCACACTTCAAAAGCCCTTACCTGTATCATAAACAGACTAAAAGTAAAACTTGCTTCTTTTTAGAGGCCTGAATTTGTTGTTACATCCTGACATCAATGAATCTAATCATGGTGTGTGATAATAATACAAACAGTAGAACAGCTCTCAAATTCACCAGCTTGACTTGCACAGTAAACCCAGAATTAATTCTGCTCTTATTTATCATCCTCTCTGCTCTTTCCCACATATATACACTGCAGTCTCCAGGTTGAAAGTTCCACCCATAATAAAAGATTTTCTATTCTTGTTCATCAGATTACCTCATTTAAAAACCTCTGTCACTGCTGGGTTTTGTACAATTGGCTTTACCCTAAGTGAGAATTGGAAATCTAAATTGCCTGGCACTCTCTTGCCCAAGACAGTCAGATTAGCTGGGAATACTGGGAACATTTCCTGAAATTTTTCTTCCAGTAGGTCTATAACAAGGACTTCAAACCTTAAGAATTAAGGGTATCTGTATAAAATTTTGAAATCCAGCTGGGACATCTTGCCTGAAAGAGGGGCTGTGGCTTTCAAATCATTCCCCCAAACCTCTTTCAAAGCCCATTTCACGGTTCTTTCCTCTTTTTAATGTGTGGGCCTAACAGCTGCCAGGTCTCTGCACTGTATCATTCTCCCATGCTTCTCTTCCATACCCCTTTACCGTCCTCTGATTTCAACACTGAAAGACAAGCTTTGCTGAGACTTGCATGCCTGGAGTTAAGTCTTTAAATAAGGAACTTGATTTTCAAAGGCACTGGACACTTCCTACTTCCACTGGAGTCGGTGGACTTGCTCTGGAATTACTTCACTGGTGTTTTGTGAGAAGGGTGTAGTGGCATGCACCTCGAACGCCAGCCTCACCATGGTGGACAGGAAAAGAGTAAACCAGCCCAAATGTTGATGATGTACTGACAGCAAAATGATCTTATCTGCTAATGATTTTATGATCTTACACCACGATTTAAAAAAAAAAAAAAAAAAAAAAGAAAAAACACATCTAGATTTCAGCTTATTAGCATAAGTACACTGTTGGGGTTGGAATTGCGTGATACTTTATAATAAAATAAGGAATAAGGCAAAATTAGTCTGGTCCTGAGACTGTGGTGGGAGTGTTTAACATGGGCCTAAATCCTGTAAAAGTTTCTGGGAAACAAGGGCTGGATTTCTGTGGGACAGGCCAAGTTTTGAACAAAGTTAACTTGAGCCTCAGGTAATCTCAGGCTGATGCTCAGGCAAATCTTGGCTGATGCAGAAAATCTTTTTGTGGCACAGAAAACTCAGCAAGGGCTCTCATTTCTTTGGAAAGACTTCACTCCTGCTGGCCCAAAGCAGTTACGTAGACTGCTTGGGAGAAGCCCCCTGAACCTACATGGGGTCTTTCCCCACATGAGAAAAGGTAAAACCCCAGACATGACCTGCTTAATGAATTGCCTATCCATTTCTGGCAAGATGAAACAAACATCTGAATGATCAGAGAACAAATCAGCAACAGAGGGGAAGAGTCAGGAGAGAGCTCCTCAAATGTGACAGGAGAATGAGGGGTAGAATATAAAATTACCTATAAATCTTCTTTGCAATGCTATCTCACAGTTCACTAACCCCAGCTCCTGCTTGGTTTGTAAAGGTCAGAGTCTCCTCCTATTTGGAAGAACCTGCAAGTCCTGGGTTAAATTGGCCATGAGTGCACCAACAAGATCTTCAACATCTTACCTCTCTAAACAGGGTTTAGTGCCTTGTGTTCAGGATCACCTCTGATATGGTGCAGCAGTGAAACCTTACATTATTCTGCTGTTAAAACAGCTATGCTGTGAGAAAGAGCTGTGAGAAGCCTTGTCTGGGGCCTGCACCCTATGCTCAGGAGCTGCTCCGTGCCTGAGCTACGTGCTAGATATGCCTGTGCCCAGCCATGTATCCTGCTGATGCTGCCCTTGCCTTGCTGATGTGACCTCAGATCTGCTTCATCACTACAGAAATTTTTGGTGATTGTTGTCAGCTGAGCATGGTTACTGCTCTGCTCTTGTTCAGGCACATTGCTCTGTCCTCCTTATCCTTGAGGATGCTGCCCCTGCCTGCCCCACCATCATCCTCAGCCCTCAGCTCGCCTTCCCTTGTGGAGCAGCCTGCTCTTGCTGCTCCCTGACAGGAGATTTAATTCAGATTAAGTTTAGCCTCATCCCCTGGCCCAAGTGCTTTTACTATATGTGTGGTTCAAAACTTTCTAAAGAAAAACTGTTACACTGGAAAATTGGATGTGTCCCACCCAATATTTCAGAACTTAATGTCCCCATTTAAGTGTTAGAGTGATTTTTGAAGAAGAGCTTCCAGTTGAATTTTCTCCAAGTAGATCTAGTTTCTGCGCAGCTAAGCCATACCGAGAAATTATCAAAAGCTGGTAAATAGAAACGGGATTTGCTTCAAAACTGAAACAAACCATTCTCTTAGCCTCCATGATCCAAAACGCATGGCTAAACACATTGACTAAGAAAGATGTTGATTCTCCCCCTCTACTCTGCTCTCATGAGACCCCACCTGGAGTACTGCATCCAGCTCTGGGGTTCCCAATTTAAGAAGGATATGGACCTGTTGGAGCGAGTCCAGAGGAGGTCCACAAAAATGATCAGAGGGATGGAGCACCTCTCCTATGAAGACAGGCTGAGGGAGTTGGTTTGGGGTTGTTCAGCCTGGAGAAGAGAAGGCTCCAGGAAGACCTTATAGCAGCCTTCCACTACCTGAAGGAGGCCTACAGGAAAGCTGGAGAGGGACTTTTTACAAGGGCATGTAGTGATAGGACAAGGGATAATGGCTTTAAACTGAAAGAGGGTAGATTTAGATTAAAGGAAGAAATTCTTTACTATGAGGGTGGTGAGGCACTGGAACAGGTTGCCCAGAGAAGCTGTGGATGCCCCCTCCCTGGAAGTGTTCAAGGCCAGGTTGGATGGGGCTTTAAGCAACCTGGTCTAGTGGAAGGCGTGCCTGCCCATGGCAGTGGGGTTGAAACTAGATGTTCTTTAAGGTCCCTTCCAACCCAAACCATTCTATGATTCTGATTCTATGATTCTATGATTCTATGATTCTATGAACTCTGTCATTAGTGCATAGTAGTAAGGCACATACTGACTCTAGCAAAGAAGGGTTACTGCAGATTTGGCAATTAAGCAGCAGTGCACAAGAGGACCCAGACATGAGGCTGTGTTCTGAAATGCTGAAGCAAAATTTTGCTTTCTACATTTGTGAAGCCTCAATTGTAATAATACAAAGAACATCAACTCATGGAAACCAAAATTCAAATTAGGCAATGTTCTCCTTTTCCTAGAAACCACTCATGGAAACCATGCCCAACGCTAATTTAGAGAGTTGTCTGTGTAATGGTGCAGACTGAAAGGTACACTTGCAGCTGCAAACTGCCCATGTCCTAAAACAATCCAACATTCAGAAGATGGGCTTATCTGTAAGGACAAAATCGGAACATCCAAAGGTTTTAAGCATGTGTATGAAAGTAAGAATCAAACGCACGTGAAATATCATGTAGTAAAATCCTTTGTGTTTAATTTGCAATGCAGTCTTGCACATTGCAAGCATAATGAATTACTTGCTGTTTGTCCTTTTATGTAGTAAGGTCTTTATTACTTTTGCCTGCAGCTTGGCTATTCACCGGTATTTTTTCAGTGAAGTCCTAAAAACAGGGAGAGAAAATAATCTATCCATTAACTCCAGCCATTGTAGAGTAGTGTCAGTCTCTGACTGCAGTCTAGATGAGGGGTAGTAGCTGGAAAGAGGTTACATCAGGTCAGTCATTTGGGCTCTTTGCTCAAAATGTTGGGCTAAACAGCTGTTCATGGGATTACTCACAAACAAGACTGTAAAAAGAAGACATTCAAAAGGTAATCTGCGTACTATTTTAGGAACAAAACTAAATCCCCCAATTTTGAATAATCTGTAGTGCTCGTTATGCTGCCTTTGCTCTGGCAACAGTCTCAAAGATAATTACCTTTTTTTATTCCAGTTTTTCACACATCATTTCAACTATGGTGTTAGTAATTTTACCTTTGATGCTCTTTTTAGCTGCTCACCAGTTCCGGCAGCCATCTTCTGGGAATTCTAAGATCTGGCTGCAAATTACAACGCTACAGGCAGACTGCTCAGAAAGAAAGCATGGTCAAGGAATGCAGCATTAGACTATGTTCTTGACAGAGATTTTTCAATAGTTTTTGACTTAGGTTGGGCTAAACATTTCACTCTCTTTCCTTGACTGGAGCCAACATTTTTATGATTAGATGCCTTAAGGAACTGTGCTACACTGAAAAAAAAAAAAAAATGCATGGTTCTTTGATGCACAGGAAAAAAAACCACAACTGTCATGTTGGCTGAGATTCATTAATAGTTCTGCTTTTCAATTTTTTATAACTTTGCTGTGTGTTTTGGGAAAACGGGACATGAGCAAAAAAAGCATCAAGGCAAAGCTAGTGGCACTGTGTTTGGTGTCTGCTTTTTAGACTAACAAGTTTGTTGTGACAAAACAATGAGAAGTTTATACTGAGATCAGAACACCTTGGCCTCTAGTCATCTGAACACTGCTGCCTAAAAACCGTGTATTGAATTTACAGGCTAGGTATATATGTACTGAAAGTATAAGATAGATTGTAAAATAGAATAAAGATGTGTTCTGTACAATGACCTCAACTGGACTGCAAGATTTCCAGCTAGATTTACATAAGCAAGAACCTCCATTAAACCAAAGCCTTATATGATCTCTACCATCAGCATCCAGAAATTTTTAAAATAGGCTACGATCTTTGTTATCTGAGGACCTTCCAGTAGAGCGTGAAGCAATTTGACTAACATTTGTCACAACTTTTTCTTCTCGTACTCTTAAATCTTGCACACTGGTGTCATGAAGCCATCAACGAGGTAGAATACAGAAGTTTTTTCAGGCTTAGGTTCTCTGTATAATCCATGGAGACAGAGGGACACATGCCTAAGGGATCCACGCAAGCCAGCTGGCTGGCTCTGCCAGGCAGCTAGCTTACCTAACCAAAAAGGGAAAAAAAAAAAAAAAAGCTGAGATGTCTGTCTTACATTTTGCCCTCTTTAAAGCCTGGATGCCTTACCCTAATGAAGAGGAAGGTGCCTGGCTCCCTTCAGGCTCCTGCATCCTTTCCCAGGGTCAGGTGCCAAAGGCAGTATGTCACAGAAAAAAGAGGACAGAAATAGATTGTATGTGACAGCTCAGTTACTGAAGTGGGAGCTTCTGGTTCAGCTCTCTCTTGATATGGCCCTTATGAAGGAAAATGTTTTGACTATCCGGCTCCAAAAATCCCCAAAGTAGTGCAAGCCTTACCAAAGCGAAGTGTGTTGTATTGCATTTGAGATGAAGGCTGTGTAAAAGGAGATCTTTTGCTATAGCAACCTTTTCCCACCTTCTTCTTGGGAAGGAGCTGGAGCATTCATATTTTTTTGGGGTGCAATAATTTGGAAGCCATGAAGCTGCAGCATTTTGGTGTAAAAGACTGTGGGGCACACTCTGTTTCTTCTCTTACACTAGTTCCACTTCATGTGAAACTACTAGAGAGAGAATAAACATGCCTCTAACCTAATGATTTGGCTACATACTTGGGCAGAAAGAAACTGCTCGTCACTAGCCACATTTCAATGGGAATGCAGTTGAATTCTTTTCAGTTCTTTTGAATGGATTCTTTTGTATCCTGGTCAAGTGCTCCAGTGAATACCTCTCCTACTTGTCCAATATTTTAAGTAGTTGTTCTTCCCTCCTGATATCATACCTTGCACCCTGATGATTTTTTAGACAACATTCATGCTCCTTTCCCTAACAAGGCTCTTTGAATAGTCTTCTGTATGTTAACCTCTCTTTTTATCATAATTCTAATAGACCTTCTTTCCAGCATTAGTTCCAGCTTGAATTCATTTTTCTCTAACATAGGTAAGCAGAAGTGAGACATTATCAACACAAGCTTCATCTCTTGCTGGAAGCGTTCTGGGATTATTATTTTTTTTTTAATCACAGAGAATCAGGACTTGTTTATTTCAGGTTGGACTCCATCAAATAACGGAGCATGCTGCCTTTATTGAATTGGACGTCTTTTAGCTGGGGCATCTCCAATGTCGTCTGTTTTGCAAAAGGTCTCCTGAATGAGTAAAGCTTCAGTGTTGTTGTGATTTGCTTCATGTACCTGCCAAGGCACTAGAAAATAAAAATACGAATTATGTTAGAGGAAGGCCAAGTATTTGCAGCAACTTTTGATGAAACTCATAGCAGAAATATGTCTTTCATTAATAACCTTTTATTTCTGCTAGTTGTAACATTTTCCATAGGTTACGTCTGGTATTTTTCAATTAAATTGAAAATAAAAACCAACCATCTTACTTCTTACAGATGTTTTCTCTTACCACATGCTTATATTTTTGTTCTGCCTGTCTTCCCCACCTCTCTGTTGATCTTTATGCTTATTCTTGGCTCTTACCTTAGCTTGGTCCAGTCCTTCAAGCACTCCTCCATGTGCTTGACGTTAGGGCCCTGCCAAAGTAGAAACATAAATCCCAACATGGCTGGAGCATTGGACTAGAAGTATTTTTAGCCTATAGGATGTAACTCTGCTTCATAAGCCTTCCCACAAAGTAGAGCCTTGCTCTAACCTGAGTGGCTGCATGTGATTGAAAAATAAATTATTTTCTAAATAACCGCAAAAGAAGAAAGAATTCTGCCTGCTTCTCCATGTAGGAACTGCTTTTCTCAGTTACCAAGCAGAATGCCTGGTAAAAGTAGCTGGTTCTTGCCATATTGAATGGACAGAGCAAGAAATTTCACAAATTTACGGACTTGCGGACTTGGTCTAAAAAAGTTGTATGCAGATGCACTGGAAATGAGGAACGGATTTTGAACATTAATGTTTATATAAACAAAAATACTGGAAAACCTTAAAATGGCTTTTAACAAAAATTAAAAGATATACAGCCTTCAGCAACATAAAGATCTGTTAAAAGAAATGCATCTCTGTGTGTCATTTCAAAACATTAAGGAAGACGTTGATTCCAGAGAGATGTATCAAACATCTCCTTAACCTGAACACTACACTTCCATGCAAAACTAACTCAATGGGAGGCATGGATTATTATTTTCATTTGTCAACAGTTAAAATACTTGGAATAGTAGTAGCAATAGTAACAGTAGTATTCCCGTGTCTTGTAGTTAGTGAAATGCAGGACTTGGAGTGCTATTGTGCAAAGTTTGAATATTAACTGTAAGAAAAAAAAAAAATATAAAGACCACTTGGAATTGTACTTTAATTTCTCTACATCCTTTACAGGCTGGGAAATTGTCTAGAGTAAGGAGTTTCACGCTTAAGGAAATTCACTGCTGAGCTTCTCTGAGCACTGTTAAGTATAGGGCACAATTTCAATCACTAAAGCAATTCTCTGTCCTTTCTGCCAGGCACACACCTGCCCCTCAGCCTTTTTTCTGCCCGTGCTGTGTGCTGAAATGGAAAGATATTTGCATGCTGTTTAAAAAAAAAAAAACCCAAAAAACAACAGAAGAGGAATTTTCTGCTGTGAGAAGTGATGAAGATCACTTAAATGTATATTAGGGACTAGCTTCTGCCTTTAAAATCAGACTCCATTTACACTGAGATAAAAAGGGTGCTGCGGTTAAGTTAGGCCTCTGGGAAATATTTCAACTGTCTATAAATAAACACTTTGTGGCCTTTTTAGTACTCTTCAGTGTTTTGTATGCAGTATGTCTCTGTGACACCTCTATGTAAGGTAATGGAGAAAAATGATCATTCTGCAAACAAATTCCTTCTATATTAACTTCTATTTTATTTCCCCTTAGTCAAGCATAAACCTTCACTTGAAGTTGTCAGATGTGATTATTGATCTGGGTCTGACAGCATAACTCTAGCCAAACAGTCCAGGAATAACTAAAACGTTGAGTGTTTCCTTTTTTGTGCTTTTAATTTAAATTTGATTTTAAAGAAAAGTAGAAGAATGGAGAAAAATGTAGCAAACTATTGAGGTTAAAGCATATTATCAAAGCAGAATCATGGTTTTTTATGGCTCAGAAGCCTGCGGCCCCTCCTGGAAGAGCAATGTACATGTGGCCATAGACTTCTCTGGACCTGGAGGGTTTGACATACTGTGCTGATAAAGTAAAGACAAAAACATAAAAGACACTAAAATGAGTGAAATAATTGGAGCAGTGCTAATGGTGAACAAAGTCTGGCAGGAGCATCTTTCACCGTGATCTGGTGACTTGACCTGCACATTGAAGGAGGCCGACATCTCTTCCCTGTCTTCTCTACATTTGTCAGTTCTTGCACAATCAATATTGTGTGTTCTGAAAGTTTTATTCATGAAGTTGTGTACCTTGGTTTAGTGGCAGGCTGTAGTCCTGCTTTGACATATGGCCCTCTGTAGTAATGTCCTGGTTTCAGCTGGGATAGAGTTAATTTTCGTCTTGGTAGCCGGTATGGGGCTGTGTTTTGGGTTTAGGATGAGAACAATGTCGATGATACACTGATGCTTTGGTTCTTGCTAAGCAGTGCTAAGCTGTCTCTAAATAGGTGCTAAGTGGCGCTCACACCGGTCAAGGACTTTTCAGCTTCCCCTGCTCTGCCGGGTGCACAAGAAGCCGGGAGGGAGCACAGCCAGGGGGGCTGACCCAGACTGGCCAAAGGGCTATGCCGTACTGTATGACGTCATGCTCAGTAAATGTATGCTGGGGGAAGAAGAAGGAAGGGGGGACATTGGGTATGATGGCGTTTGTTTTCCCAAGTAACCGTTACGCGTGATGGAGCCCTGCTTTCCTGGAGGTGGCTGAACACCTGCCTGCCGATGGGAAGTAGTGAATGAATTCCTTGTTTTGTTTTGTTTGCGTGCACGGTTTTTGCTTTGCCTATTTAACTGTTCTAATTTATTTTACTTCAATTATTAAACTGTTCTTATCTCAACCCACGAGTTTTCTCCCTTTTGCCCTTCCGATTCTCTCCCCCATCCCACTGGTGGGGAGTGAGCGAGCGGCTGCGTGGTGCTTAGTTGCTGGCTGGGGTTAAACCACGACAAGTAGAGAAAAATATTTCTGCAAGTTTAGTATAATGAGGAAAGACTTATCTTCTTCAAAAGCACTGTGGATGTCCTGGAGGCTTATTTATTAACCAATATTTTTATTGCAACTCCAAAGCTTTTACTCCATTGATTTCTGAGGGAGTTTGCTTGAGTAAAATATATGATGAAGCTTGGGTAAAGGTATGATACGAATCCCACATTTCTAATCTGAGGCAGAGGTGGCTCAAGGTTTTGCAGAAGTAGAATCATAGAATCATAAAACTGTTCAGGTTGGAAAAGACCTTTAAGATCATTGAGTGCAACTGTTAACCTAGCACTGCCAAGTCCACTACTACACCATGTCCCTAAGCACCGCATCTATGCGTCTTTTAAATATCTCCAGGGATGGGGACTCAACCACTTCCCTGGGCAGCCTGTTCCAATGCTTGACAACCCTTTCAGTGAAGTTTTTCCTAACAGCCAGTCTAAAGCTCCCCTGGCACAACTTGAGCCCATTTCCTCTCATCCTATTGCTTGTTACTAGGGAGAAGAGACCGACCCCCACCTCGCTACAACCTCCTTTCAGGTAGTTGTAGAGAGCAATAAGGTCTCCCCTCAGCCTCCTCTTCTCCAGACTACACAACTTCAGCTCCCTCAGCCGCTCCTCATAAGACTTGTGCTCTAGACCCTTCACCAGCTTCATTGCCCTTCTTTGGACACTCTCCAGCACCTCAATATCCTTCTTGTAGCAAGGGGACCACAACTGAACACAGTACTCGAGGTGCGGCCCCACCAGTGCCGAGTACAGGGGCACTATCACCTCCCTGGTCCTGCTGGCCACACTATTCCTGATACAAGCCAGGATGCCATTGGCATCCAGGAGGTTTTTGTGACCCAGATGCAGGACCTGACACTTAACCTCGTTGAACCTCATACAGTTGGCCTCAGCCCATCGATCCAGCCTATCCAGATCCCTCTCTGTAGAGCCTTCCTACTCTCCAGCAGATCAACACTCCCAGCCAACTTGGTGTCATCTGCAAACTTACTGAGGGTGCACTCGATCCCCTCATCCAGATCGTTGATAAAGATACTAAACAGGACTGGCCCCAATACTGAGCCCTGGGGAACACCACATGACCAGCTGCCAACTGGATTTAACTCCATTCACCACCACTCTTTGGGCTCGGCCATCCAGCCAGTTTTTCACCCAGCGAAGAGTGCACTCGTCCAAGCCATGAGCAGCCAGCTTCTCCAGGAGAATGCTGTGGGAAACGGTGTCAAAGGCTAGGTAGATGACACTCACAGCCTTTCCCTCATCCACTAAGCGGGTCACCTTGTCATAGAAGGAGATCAGGTTGGTCAAGCAGGACCTGCCTTTCATAAACCCACGCTGACTGGGCCTGATCACCTGGTTGTCCTGTACGTGTTGTGTGATGGCACTCAAGATGATCTGCTCCATGACGTTCCCTGGCACCGAGGTCGAGCTGACAGGCCTGTAGTTCCTTGGATCCTCCTTCCAGCCATTCTTGTAGATAGGCATCACGTTTGCTGACCTCCAGTCAACTGAGTCCTCCCTGGTTAGCCAGGACTGCTGATAGATGATGAAAAGTGGCTTGGTGAGCACCTCCACCAGCTCCCTCAGTACCCTTGGGTGGATCCCATCTGGCCCCATAGACGTGTGCGTCTAAGTGGTGTAGCAGGTTGCTAACCATTTCCGCTTGGATTATGGGGGCTTAAACCTAGTAGTACAGGCATGCTTGAACTTTTCTGTCCAAAGAGGAGGTGAAAACTTATTTTGTTGTCATTCTGAGGCAAAAAAATAATTTTTCTCCAGAAAAATTACCTTTTGGGGGAAGATTGGAAGAGACTCAAGAGTGACTGGAAGTGATCTGTAGAATATCAGTTGACTAGGGATGGAAGAACAGAAAGATCCAGTGTGAATTTTGGAGATCTGATTCCCCCTTCATGACCCCTTCCCTCAGCTAATCAGCTCTAAGTAGGAGAAGGAGCCTTGCATTGGCAAATAAGAGCAGCTGTACTAGGTTGATCCAAAAGTCCAACAATCTGTATCTTATTTGTGACAATGACCAAAACTAAGAAAAACTGACCAAAACTTAGGGCAGAAGAGAAAACAGGGCAAGCAGTAAATATTGGTTTTGCCACGGCTAGCAGAAGGCCAGAGGCTTAGTGGGCAGCTGGAAACACAGGCTCTCAGGACGTGTCTGGCCCTGCCTTGGCAGGAGCTAGTTTTAGCCATGGCAGCAATTGCCTGGTGGCCATGTGCCTGTGGCCTCCCCTGCATGGGCTTCACTCTGGGAGCACCCAGGACAGGGGGCTGGCACCCCTACGTTGTCACTGCCAGAAAAAAAAAACAGGCCCTCCAGGGTAACAGTGCTGGAGGAGGGCCGCATGCGGCTCCCAAACTTTGCCTGGGAAGCAGGGAGAAGGAGGCCGGCTGTGATAGGAAAACTTATGAAATAGCCAAGAGCAGGCTCCAAGACTGAGGAGAGAGGGACACCCCCACCACAGACATCACACTGTGCCCAGCTGAGACCTGAGGATGCTGATAACTTTTTCTGACTCCCACCATTCATCTTGAGGAAGACTCACGTCTTTAGTTTGGCACCCAGAGGGACATCAGAAGGGTCAACACAACACCAGAGAAAAGGGGTAGGTATCAATAAGTTTTCTTGTATAACAATTTTAACTGCATTATTAATGAGGCTTTCTTATACTAACTATATAATTTTTACAAGTAGACTGTTAAAACATTACCTGGGGTAACAATAAATTCTTGGTTCCACATATATGCCTATAATGAGATGTTGATTGCAACAATGGCCTCCGTTTCCCCAAATTCTCTCCCAGCATTCCACAGCTTATGACTCAGGGACCACCCGAGCCAGATGTGGTGACTTGGTACTCAATAATGTTCACTTAATTAATTTTCTTCTCCTCAGAATTGTCCAGTTGACCCTTAACTCACAGAAACTTCCAGCATTCACACCATCTGATGGAAAGGCGTTTGGAAGGTGAGCTACCTGATGTATGAGAAATTGCCTCCATGTGTTTGTTATGACCTTGCCACCAGCTCACTTTGTCTGATGCCCCCCTAGGTGGCAAGTAGCAACCACTACCCTAGTAGTGGTGTCTTCTTTGTCCGCCATCAGCTGACCTCCTTTCCCCTGTCTCCAGGGGCTTTCGGTTTATACCACATCGCTCTCATATAGGCCTCTTTTAGGATGTTGCTGCTTCGTCATGCCTGGCACAGCCCTCGGCTTCCCTTCCCATCCCTCTCTAGAGGATGCAGGAGGGTTTGCTCTGCAGATATCTGCACCTCCTGCAGCTGGTCTATTATTAAGAAGCTGCCTTGCAAAAATGACTGGCACATCTGGGATCCTTGTTGCTATTTTTAGCTGGGAGCTCAAGGCTTGAGATGTCATGGAAAATGACCTTCCCAAGAAAAACAGCATTTGTAGATTAGCACAGTAAAATGGGAATAATTCCTGCTTTCAGGGAACCTGTTTGGATGACAGAAGCCTCGGGGTTTCTGGATACATGAAATACCAAACCCAGGAAATCACAAACTCTGTTAAAAATTTTCCAAGATGAAGTGCTCAATTTATTCAATCAATTACAGGACATTTTTGAGAAACTTTAAATACAGACAAGGTGCAAATTGTATAAAGTGTGTGTCGCCACTGCTGGATTCTAAAAACCAGCTTCTGCAAAGCAAAAGCAAGGACTTAAATTCAGATTGCCTGAGCCAGTGCACTGACCATAGAGCTGCTGAGGAGAAGCGAGTGGAAGTGGAGGAGAATGGCAGCCGCTACTGCCCTCGGAGCAGATAACCTGCCATTAAACGCACTTAGGCAGTGCCTGTTGACAGGGTCCCTCTGGCAAAATAGGTGGCCAAGTACCTGTTTAATGGTGGCTAACGGGGCTTATGCATGAATAGGTTTCGAGAGGCTCTGCCCTGTCAAGACTGAGACACTTCTAAGTGTGCTCACAAGCAGAAGTGCATGCTTAATATGAACATTAAAAAAAAGAAAAAGATAACTTTGAGGGAGTTAGGCATGAGCAGAGCACAGGTTTTTGAGGACTGCAATGTTGGTCTTCCTAAGATATCTAAATCCTGTCCAAGTAGTTACGTGGGTCTGCTTGTAAACATCTTTTACCAGCTTTCTAAAGTGGTAGGAGAAAGGATAAATCATACTTCTGTGTAATAATGAGCACTAATTATGTAGTTCTTATAGAAATGAAGCAAGAAGAGTCACTTTTTAAAGACACAAAGGTTTCAGGAAGTGCATTGTGCCAATTAGATTTAGTAGTACCATTAGGAAATAAAATTGTATTATTCAATTATCAGTCACATTTGTAGCTATTAGTTCCCCTGGAAACTTGTCAAAGCTTTAGAGTACAGCTGTCAAAGCAAAAACTGCAGAAAAGAAATACTTGAAAAACAATTTGCAATTGACCTTTAAATGTTATTTTCATCAATGAAACTAAAAATGTGGAAGATTTCTCAGAATGCCTGACTAAAATCATATAGTGTTCTGCTTGTGTTTTACTTGATACACCTACATATTTATATATCTATTTACTTGATATGCATACATACATACATTACATTAGGTATTTCTTTTACCAGCAGTAGATTGATATGCATACATATGTACATATATGTATACATTACATTAGATATTTCTTTTATCAGCAGCAGGTTTCCAAAAATTCATTTTGGACAAAATTAGGACATAAATGTTAGAAAGAGAGGCATTCATGTCTCTTGCTCCAGGTCTAATAGTGATCTCGGCAAGAGTGAAAATGAAATAGATTTTGTTTTGTTTGCTGCCCTCCTTTGATGTACCAAGTGCTGGCCACTGCCAGAGGCAGGATTTCAGACTTAAACTGAAATGTATTTCATATAATCTTGCAACTGCTTGGTTCCTATGCAGCAAAAACACAATAATGGGAGACTGAATAAATAATTTAATCTGAGGTTTACTATGCTCAAATAAATGAGAGTTTCATGCATAGAGGAAAGATTGGCTCCCAAGTGCATTACCTAGGATGTACACAGGACATACATAACATAAATATGTTTTTATACAAGATAAATGTAATTCACAACTTTTTTTCTACTTCAGCAAGCAAATGAGAGGCTAGATATTTTGCAGGTGTTGACTGCTAATTAAAATTGTTTTGTACATGATTTTAGAGACTAGTATAACATCACAGAGGGAAACATTCAACGAGTCACTATTTTATAATCCTAAGGAGTTTCAGTGTAAAGAAATATGTACTGTCCTTAATTCTGTTCTTCATTTTCTACTTTTACTCAGGACTTCTCCTTTCCACACCTGTCTTGTTTCTGTACATGGTATCAGAAAAAAATACACGTAACTTTTCCAATTATATCTTACAGAAACACTAAGAAGAAAGGTTTGGTGCTTAGTACTTTAGGATAATAATTTAAATTGCCTGGTAGAGTATTCCAGCTTGGGTTCAAAATGCAGCCATGACTTGTCAGTCAAACAAAGAAAAAAAAAAAAGCTTATAACTCTCTGAAATACAGAGCAGTGATTGTATTTTTTAATAGCATCATCATTTGCTATTGATTATTCCCAGGGAATATCAGTCTAATAGGCAGAGTGGCAGTCTTCTAACCTCTGTGTGTGTGTGGCTTAGATATATTTAAATACATGCTACAAGGGAAACCACTGTGGGGAACACTGCAATGAAGACAGGTTCTTCAACTCTACTGATAAATGTGACAAAGAGTATTTTACAATTCATGTTTCAAAAATATCTAGTAAAACGTAATAAAAGAAAAAGTAAGGATAATAAAAGCGTAGGCACATGATGTTACCAATTTAATGACGTTCATTTCTTTTATTAGTAGCAATCCCACAGATGCCTGAGGAAGCACATTTGCCTTTGTTAAAACAAATCCATTCTAGAAACTATTCTGACATCCATCATTAAAGCATTTTATGTGAGCAGTCTTTCTTACTGTATTATTAAACCATTCATTAACATGATAGATAAAAACTCCATTCCACTGAGAATCTGCCACGGCATTACAGAAATGTACCCTGCTTGGCAATGATGAAATATGCCATGACAGGAAAACAATAACACAATGGAACTTAACATTAGGCTTTTCAAATTGTGGAATATTTCTATTGTGTTACTTAGAATACATACCAAAGCCAATTTCCTCTTACAATAAATAAATAAATAAATGAATTCCATTTGTACCAGAATTGAATCTTGGCGGTGCGGTCTATGAAATGATTGCTAAAACATGACAGAAAACAAAGATGGAAAACTCTTAGTATAGCACTCACTGCACCGACTCCATGTCATTTTAACTTCCTGGTACAGTTCTTAAATGTGCCTGGACAGCCTGAACTGTATCTCTGTTACTGAGCAAATAGCAAATGACTGTACTTAAAACACCTGAAACTGCACAGGGTTCAGTCAGCAATGTATTTAGGCATGAAGGAGGACATCACCAGCCTCTTCTTTCTTCAATATACTACAGGGAAAACTATATTTTCAAAACTAGGCTTTATAGGGAATTTCTCATACTATTACTGCAGTGTTTAAGTACCTCACAGCCTTCATCATCTCTTGTAGTGTCCCTGTGGGATAAAAAAACACACCTTGGAAATTGAGATAAAACAGAATCATAGAATCAGAAAATCACTGAGTCTGGAAGGACCTCTGAAGATTGTCTAGTCCAACCCCCTGTTCAAAACAGAGCCACCTAGAGCAGGTTGCTCAGGGTCACGTCCAGTCAGCTTTTGATATCTCCATGGATGGAGACTCCACAACATCTCTGGACTACCTGTTCCAGTGCTCACTCAGCTCACAGTAAAAAAGTGTTTTTCTTAGGTTTTGTGTGTGTCAGTTTGTGCCACCTGCCTCTTGTCCTGTCACTGGGCACTACTGAGAAAAGTCTGGCTCCATCTCATCTACATCCTCCTTTCAGGTATTTATATGCATTGATGAGATCTCCCCTGAGTCTTCTCTTCTTCAGACTGAACAGTACCAGTTCTCTCACTTTTTCCTCATATGAGAGATGCTCCAGTCCCTTAATCATCTTTGTGGCTCTTCACTCTTCCTCCAGTAAGTCCAGGGCTTTCTTGTACTGGGGAGCCCAGAAATGCACCCAGCACTCCAGATGTGTACTCACCAGTGCTGAGCAGAGGGAAAGGATCATCTCCATCAACCTGATGGCAATGTTCTTCCTAATGCAGCCCAGGGTGCTGTTGGCTTTTTTCGCTTCAAAGGCACACTGCTGGTTTGTGCTCAACTTCTTGCCCATTAGGACCCCCAGGGCCTTCTCTGCCAAGCTGCTTTCCAGATGGTTGGCCCCTAACCTGTACTAGTGCATGGGGTTATTCTTCCCCAGGTGTAGGACATGGCATTTTCCTTTGTTGGACTCCATGAGGCTCCTCTCTTCCTATTTCTGCTGCCTGACAAGGTGCTTCTAAATGACAGTGCAAGCATCTGTAATATTAAGTATTCCTCCCAATTTTATGTTATCTGCAAACTTGCCAAGTGTGCACTCAGTCCCATCATCCAGGTCAATAATGAAAAGGTTAAACAGTGTTGGACCCAGTATTGACCCCTGGGACACACCACTAGTGACTGGCCTCCTGCTGGTCTTTGTGCCACTAATCACAACCTGTTCAGCTCAGCAGTTTCAGCCAGTTTTCAATCCACCTCACTGTCTACTCATCTGTCTTGTACTTCATCAGCTTGTCTACGAGGATGTTATGGGACAAATTGCCAAAAGCCTTACTAAAGCTGAGGTAAACCAAGCTGGTCATCTCATTGCAGAAGGCTGTCAGGTTGTTTAAGCTCCTTGTCCTTCATTCATCCAGAAATGCTTTTGGGAATTAGTTGTTCTATCACCTTCCTAGGAATTGAGGTGAGGCTGACTGTTCTGTAGTTCCCTGAGTCTTACCCTTCTTGAAGACAGGAGAGACATTTGCTTTCTTCCAGTCCTTAGGAACCTCTTCTTATCACCATGACCTTTCAAAGATAATCGAGTGGTGTCCCAATGACATTGTCCAGCTCCCTCAGCCTTCACAGTTGCATTCCATCAGGTCCGATGGACATATGTATGTCCAGTTTGTTTAAATGTTCCCTAATCTGATCCTCCTCCACTGAAGATAAGTCTTTCTTGCTCCAGACTTTCCCACAGGTCTCGGGCCTGGGATTCCTGAAGGGAAATCTTACGAGTAAAGACTGAAGCAAAGATGGCACTGAGTACCTTGGACCCTTATGTGCCCTCTGTCACTAGATCACCAGCCTCATTCAGCAGCAGACTCACATTTTTCTTAGTCTTTCTTTTGCTGCCTATGGACTTGTAGAAGCCCTTCTTGTTCCCTTCATGTTCCTTATGAGATTCAACTCCACATGGGCTTTGGCTTTACTAAATCGACCCCTGCATGCTCAGTGTCCACCTGTGTCACCTGTTTAGTCAGGAGCTCCTTATACATCCATGCATGCCTCCTGTTACCTTTGCTTGATTTCCTACTCATTAAGATGGATCATTCTTGAGCTTGGAGGAGGTGATACTTGAATACTGACCAACAGTCTTGGACTCCTCTTCTCTCCAGGGCAGTAATTACGAGATTCTTCCAAAGTCTGCTCTCATGATGCCCAGGGCTGTGATCCTGCTTTTAGCCCTGCTCCCTCTTCACAAGATCCTGAACTCCTCCATCTCTTGTCACTGCAACCAAGGCTGCCCCTTACCTTCATATCTTCTACAAATCCTTCCTTGTTTATAAGTATCAGGACCAGCAGAGTATCTCTCCTTGTTGGCTCCTCAATCTTCTGTGTCAGGAAGTTGTCACCAATGCACTCCAGAAACCTGCTGAAATGGTTGTGGCCTGCTGGGTTGTCCCTCCAGCAGACATGAGGGTGGTTAAAGAGCCCAAGAGGACCAAGACCTGTGAATGTAAGGCTTCTTCCAGTTGTCTGAAGAAAGACTCATCACCTTATTCTTCCTGATCAGGCAGGTCACAGCAGACACCCACAACATCACCCATGTTGATCTGCCCACTAATCCTTACCCATAAGCTGTCACTGGCTCATCACCCAGCCATAGGCATAGCTTCATGCATTCCAGCTGCTCTTTCACATAAAGGGCAACTCCTCCTTCTTGCCTTCTCAGCCTGTCCTTCCTGAAAAGCCTTTATTGGTCCATCACAACACAAGACTAATAAGCTGTATCTGAGCAGCTGTGTTAGTTCTCATCCACAGAAACTTAGGCACCATGAGAACTTCAGTCTAAGAAACTCCCAGGTCTGCAGAACTGAGATAGTTCCCTGACCAGGAAACAGATTCGCAGGGTTTTGAGAATGTCGGTGCTTGACTTGGCACCTTACTGCCCACTGCCGTGCCAGGTACAACAAAGCCTATGCTAGCATGGTGCTCTGCCCAGGCTGCTTGGACTTGCTCGTCACCTGAAGCTGTGCTATGGCAGAGGGCAAGACTTCCTGTTATATTACGAGGAAATACTGGAGGAAAGCCAACTCGTAGTTTCAGTGTGCTCTCCAAAACAGTAAAAATTAGATGTAAATGTAGGCTACACTGTGTATATATGAGGGTGACCTTACATGGAGGGGACATACGTGAAAAACAGAAGTATAGAGCCAGTACTTTGAAAATTTCTGATACAAATCTTGGACATGTTCAATTGGGATAAAACATCCATTCTTTACTGGCTTTTGAAGCTCTTCAACAATTTTAACAAGCTAAAGCTCTGCTCCTCCCTATCTAGCAAAAAAAATAAGCCCAAATGTAAAGCTAAGCTTATTTCAAAAGACTTCTAAAAGCAGAAACATGATTCAGTAGTACCTGATGAAAACAAAATCAAGAGTCTGGGAGTTTTGTCAACTATCAAATGTTGCTAACTATTCCATAAAGACTCAGCCTTTAGTTACAAAAAGATTCCGTAGGATCTAATATTTGTCATTTTATAACATGTAGACCTATAATAATCTTAAAATTTAAACAATCCACAGTAATTATTTAAACATTTTTATCTGAATTAGCGCTTGCAAAATCCTTAGGAGAACATCTTGCATTTTCATCGAAAACACTGAAAATAACATTCACACATAACAGGCATCAGATTTACCACCACTTGAGGGACAATTCTTGCAATAATTATCAGAGGATTGATGAGTTAATTACCAGACAGATTCAAAAGGGAAAGCTAAAGTGTATATATTAGACTGCATAGAATTGTAGAGAACAATACATTATCTTTTATATTTTCATTTGTATACTGATGCTAAGTTTACCCAGTATCATTATAGTAATTTTTCTCACTGTTTACAAAATGTAGGTCACATACAGTAGTAAAAAACTCTTGTCATTGTAGTAGAATTTTGCTTCTGGCAAGACTGTAACTCCATTTAATATCCTTAAGTTAGCACTGTATGTTTAATACGCAGCCTTCTCTGGCTTAAAAAGGTCTTCAGGTCAACTTACTAAAGACTTGAAACTCTACATCTGAAATGGGCACAGACATTATAACATCAATACATTATTGTGATCCACATACCCTATCACCATTCCAATAATATTATCTGCAAAAATAAAGATACTTAAATGCTTGTATTTTACTTGGATTTCCTGAAGTTGTCTAGAATAATGATATATAAAACATAAAATACTGCTAATTAAAAATTTAAATTTGTATTAAATTGATGGGGAATTATCTCCATTGTACTAAAATTGCCTTTGAAATGTAAAAGCCATGTCACCCAGTTTAATGGTAGAAAAGTAGCAACTGTTATGGTTCCTGTAGTAGAACTGTTAATCTTAAATATCAGAGAAAAAACTACTTTGGAATCTTTTCTTCTTTTTTTTCAGCCAGAGGAATTTTTTTTGTGCAGTGAGGGACCGAAAATTTGATAAAATTGCCCTTGAGTACAAAGAAGTTTGCTCACATTTGGAAAAAAGCAATAAAAATGAACTCGGTGTTGGATAGCTTTGATTTCAGATAGACTTAGTCCACTGAGACCTAACCATCAGTTATCTAACCACAGTTGCCTAATCCGCACTGCTGAGGCTACGACTAGACTTCCTGCTCTATTAAAGCATAGTTTAGAAATTTAGCAGAGGGCATTTAAACTGCAAAGCTGCCAAGTCTTACAATGGGAGCAGAATGAAAAGCATATCAGCTGATGATCAACTAACCAATGGCTAAACAATTTACAGTCCAGATCTCTCTACTGGAGCAATAATAGTTTCAAAAATTCTCTTCGCAAAGACAGTCACGCCGCCGAACAACTCCCATTTGCAGAAATTCAGTCCAGAGACTTCAGGAGAGGCAAGAAATCAGAGCATTAAAAAGTTAACCTCAGAAATGATGGCTGTTGAAGCTCAGTTTGCAGGGGCAAGTTTCCAAGAAGGCAAGTCAGTCTGTAACCACAATGAATCTTCCCACTGCTGCAGATCTCCTGGGGTCCCTGCTCTCTGCTACATGTTGGGTCATGTCCTGGGGCTGCATTACACGGGCACAGAGATTGGGAGGGGTGTGTGGGACACACGGCAGGGAGGCTGGCTCCTTGAGGCACGATTTGGACTAGAAGGGACTCTCTCCTGCTGCCAGGCCATTCCCTGTCTGGAAATCAAGTGGTAAGGTCCCTTTCAATTCTATCTTGTACATGGGGGCCAGAAGTGAGACCAGAAGAGATGAAGGACAGACATACCCCTCACTACAGTGTCAGCATACTGTCCACCAAAGTTCAGTAATGACTCTTTTTCACTCCTGAATCCCATCATCTCCTCTGCTCTGGCCCTGAGGGCAAATGTCATGGCACGACTGGTATGCATACAACTGAACACTTCCTTCCCAACACAGTGTGTCCTGACCCATAACACCAGCTAAGAACAGTTCCTGACCCTTGCTAACTCTCAGCTGTGTCCCAGCAGCGTCTCAGGGCATACCAGCCAGCATGGGCCAAGGCTGGGCAGGGGAACACAATTAAACAGCTAATTAAATTAGCAATTAAACAGCCGGGACAGCCACCAGGCAGTGTCCCGTGAACCTCTGTCCTTCCCCTGTTTTGTTTACCAGCAGGGGTGCCATCCAGCTTCCCATGGATCCCCATGGGCTCACTCCCCAAGGAGCTCTGGGTGGTGGCAGTGCCAGGCTTCCAGCAGGGCTGAGTCTTTGCAGCATTTCTCTGTGAAGCTGCAAAGCTGTTGGGGTGCTTAAATTTGAGGGAGCTTTAAGCAGAGCTGCCTTTCATCAGGGGTGGGGGGGAAAGGTCTCAGACCATGCCCAGGGCCTTACTCCAAGTCTGTTGGTCCAGCATTAGTAGCTTTTGCTCCTGTGAGGAACACTACACAGTACTTTTACAAATGAAGTAAACTGTACATCACCTCGGAAATGAGCATGTAGCTCCCAAAACCAGAGCTCCCATTTTCCTGCAACACGGTCCACACACTCTAATTCAAACACTAAAGTTATTAACCCTTTTGCTACTTCACAAAGTTGTCAGTGACCCCAAGCAAAGGCCTTCATGTTTCTGAACTAAATTGTTGCCATGCTATGTGCTTGGGCAAAAGACCAAGTTCTTCTATGGTGTGTCCTTCAAAGGGAATTGTGGTTGGAAGCAGTAATATATTACACAAACAGCACCAAAGCCTGAAGGAGAGGAGCTCCATAAAGCTCAGAAGATTTAAAGGCACTCCAAAAGCAACACACTAGAGGACATCTAAAATATTTTCTCTGGTCTACAGAGGGAAAAACAACTGATTGGGATTTCTGCCAGCACTTAACAGCACTCAAATGCTGGCATCAGACAGATTGCTATCCAGCATACAATAAGATGAACTAAGCCTAGCCTGGAAAGGGGTGAACATATTACTTTGCAATGAACCTCCAATTTCAGGAGGCTGAAGGGGGTTCCACTTTGTTGTCATGTAGCTTATAGTGTGAAGCAGAGAGTGCCTGGCCCACCTGGGACCTCAGTGCCCCTCGGAGGCTAACATGCAATACTTTGAGGACTTTGTTGAGGAATGTGAGAGATTTGGATGAAAGGAGGGAGGGCAAGGATAATTACATATATCAATGTTTTGTATCCTCATCAACAGTCATATCGGAGGAATCAGGTTTAGGCATGTACTACTGCTTCAGCGACTATCCAAATGGCTACATAGGTATCTGGAATTGGAAAATTTCAGCGTAATACTATGGTCAATTTACAATACTGCAGTTAATTGTAGTTGACAGAGCTGAGATAGTCTACAACATTGAAGGATATTACTGCAGTCAAACTGCATTACTGTTCTCATGGTCAAACTACTCAAAGTCCTTGTTTGGACCTCATTATTCTTTTATTTGAATCCTGTAAAATCGTTATGTTATTCATCCTCACAACACCGAGTAGAGGGGCATGTGATTACCCTCAGTGCTGATAAGCTGAGGCACAGGAAGGCCAGAAATCAATTTAAGCACCTAATTCTTAAAAGCTCCTTTCTACTCCAACGAGCATTTTTGTTTCCAGCAGTCAAGCTACTTAGGTGCTTAAAGTTTTGCTCTCGTACAGGGACTGATCCTTTTTTGGCTGTGCTTACGCACCTTACTCAAACAGAATTTAGAGGCATGTTCAAGGAGTCTGTGGCTGCCTTATTCTGTTCTTACTGCCTCAATGCTAGCACGCTCCCTAGCACAGGTTTGCCCACGCCTACCTGCAGCCTCTGAGACAGCTGAACCAGAGATGAAGAACAGTAGGCAGCACGGACAAGACCGTACCACATTTGTCTGGCCTGCACTGTCCTTCAGTGCAATTGCAGGCAACTGTGCAATCTCAAACATTTTTATATGCTGTCATGTCACACCATAATGCACACAACACTTACCTTCTATTTCAGCAATGACAGGCTGTGTTACAGCGCTCTCATTGTTTCAGACACTATGAGCTAGAAGATAGGCAGAAACATGATATTTACATCCTGAAGCCACAGAAGTACCCCAAGGAGGAGACTTAAGGCTAGTTGCTATGTCGTGGATGCACTCAGGCCAAGCCAGGCTGAGCCAGGCCAGGTCTACAAAGTTCAGGGCCACAGAATACTCTTGAGCTCTGTTTAGTGTATTGGTAGAGACGTCATTGTGGCTGAGCAATTGTCTCTAAATATAATATGGATCCTTAGGTTGTGTTCCAGCGAGTACAGCCAAGAGGCATGTCCTGGAAGGAACAGCCTCTCCTACTCCCTTCCGTTAGGATAACGAACGGTTAAGTGTTGGGAATATTATCCTAGAAAACCACAGATGTGGAAGTGGGATCTTTGATTTCTGTTTCCTAGTAAGAGCTCTCACTCAGGTGACTGCATACCTCCAACTTAAGATCTATGACATCAGGCAACATGGCACATAACTGATGCTCTCCAGAGAATTATTCTTAAGTGACTTGCTTAAGGCCACTTCAGATATCATGGTGAAGAGAACTAAACCAGACTTGTAGGCACATATGCCATTCACCCAGCTCCTCTTCTTTCTAACCTGCTGGAATTTGCCATGCAGTGTGTATCAAACCAATACTCAACTTCTATTCAGTTCTATTTCTCATTCATTAGTTTTCCATAAAGTATGAAGAGCCTGTCTTACTAAAAGCTGGTGCTTTACAATAGGAATAAAGGTTTCAGGACCCCCTCCTAAAACCCGTCACCCTTGAAATTCTTTTTTTAACCAGTGAAAGACATATTATTTGTATCACCTAAGGACTGGTGCCATGAAAAACTGAGTCATGCCACTTGGAGCTTCTGCTCAATTTACCAGACATAGGACCCAAGTATCAGGACAAATATATACAGTAGGAAATGTCATGAAAGCAAGAAAAATGCTTGGCAAGATGTGGAGACTAAGACAGAATATTTACTACATCTTGAAATCAGGTAGGGCAATTACTATAAAGAATTTTCTGAAGTAAAATGTACTAACTGAATAACTACTTTGCTAGATAATAACTACTTAGCAGAGTAATTTGAGAGCAAAAGGCCCATTTATATTTTCACAATTTAAATTAATTGGGTATTTAATTAAATACTGTGGGACTGTGGTGCTATGTTAAAAAATGCAGCTGGTCAATGCTTTCTCTGAAGATAGGGAAGTCCCTGAAGATCTGTAAATGTTAGTTACTGAGGAGTGATTAAGCATGACAATGAAATATTCAAGTACAGAAACTCTAAATAAATCAAATGTCAAAGGCATAATGAGAAAAGATACAAATTAATTTTTATTGCAAAGAGTGAATTTTTAGTAAATATCACAAACTGATGAAGCTATGTGCAGCAGGGAGGTGTCTTGGCCTGACCACAAGCTACCGTTCATGACTGCCAGAAGCCATCATCAACATGGCTCCATGTCCAAATAAACTTTTAGACTCAGGCAAGAATACGCTATCAGGCTTGTACTTCACCTCCCGGGACGAAAGTGTCCAGACATTATTTCAGTCACACAGTGAATCCTGTTGCTCTTGATCTTCTTCCCAACAACATCCCCCAACCAATAAACTTAACTCATGAAAAGATTACATGATTCCCAAGGGGATGGTTCACTCATTGAAACATTCAGAGCCTTGAACGGCAGTTTGGTTTGATCTGAACATCTACACAGCATGTGGTGAAAGAAATGTCACAGAATCAACCATTAAATACTGTGAGGGAGAAGACCAACTGCTCACCGCAGCTCTGGCCATCTTGGGTCAGCCAGTGAGGCGGCAAGGACAACCTAACTGCGCTAGCAGAGACAACGGGAGAGCAGAGCTGGGCCTCCTAGCTCAGAAAGACAGTCGCTACCAATCATTTGCAGAGGGGCTTTAAGCCAGATAACGAACCCACGGGTGCCATCATACATGCTGGGTCACCAGCAGAGGAGCTTCAGCATCCCCTGAAGGAAACCAGCGGTCCCAGCCCAGCCAGCAGCTAGTAACTTTGGGCTGTGCATTGATGGGGCACAGAAAAGGCAATAATTAATCCAGACACAAGGGAAGAGCCAGCTGTTAAGTTGGACACGGCCGACCAACACACCACCACATTGTTCCAGGGCAAAAAAGACACAATAAAATATACAGTCAACTAAATACACTAAAGTGAAACAATTAAGAGGTTCCTGTAAATGTGCAAATCTTAACACCAAGGACTTTAGATAAATGATAAAACACTAGGTAAGATTATAGCATTAACGGTAACTGCTTGCGCAACACTTCTGTAACGTGTTTTTCTTCTACTCTGCTCTGCCGAGCAACCTCCACCTTCCAGCCAGCCCGCTGGGAAGCTCGGCTCTCACTCAGCCAGATGAGCCATGGTTTTAGTGACACTGTGAGAAATGTAGCCAGTTTTAGGCATCTCTGCTTAGTCTGTTGTAGGCTCAGATGGGAGAACACACAAAGGCCTCCGAGGTTGGGAGTCCGTAGGACACACGTCAGCGAATACTAATTAGAGCCTCTCCTTTGCAGCCACAGCCCACACGTTTGGGCAATGGCTTTGTCATACCAGCTCAGGCACCTGCTTTTCAGACATGGCTGACAGATGCTTAGATATTACACCTCAGGTAATTGCTTTTTGGGTCCTTTCCTTGGAAAGCCTGCTACCAAAATCCTCGCGCGTCTTTGATGCGCTTGCGGATTTTCTCTGACTTAGAACAGAACAGTTGCATTTAAATTGATTTAAATATTTAATATCTGTCTTTCACAGAGTGAATAGTAATGATCTCCAAACTTTCTTAGTTATGTACCCACAGGAATGCTTTTTCAGTCTCCCATGTTGCTGTCAGCTAGACGTGAGAAACGTAGATTACTGGTAGCAAGCGTGTGAGGTTTTCCTTCTGACTTGTGAAGCTTCAGACGCAATTCTTTGGTGTATACTGCTCTGTCTGACCTCCTCTTTCTTCTAAATGATATTGAAACTATTATCACTGCCTCTGTCTCCCCCTCCCTTGTGTTCCTTTCTTCCCAAGCTCTTTTTTCCCCTGACAATTCAATTTTCTGAGTTTCTGTGGTATAATTTTAATCTTTCCTGTGGTTTTCTAGAATTTTCTTCAAAGGCCATAAGGTCCTTTCTTACAGGTTCTTCCTGCTGCAACACAGAGAGTTCCCCAGGCTTATCTAATTAACGTGGCTGGCATTAGTTTGGAGCCATTTAGCCAAAATGAATGAAAATTTGTGTTAAACTACCAGAGCTCAGGGGCCTGTACTTCTGACTTTTTATTTGGACAACTGACAGAGCCTAAAGAAGTACCATAAATGCTCAGCGTTGCTCACCACGCAGTAGTATTTTAATCTTCAGACTTAAATCTATCCACAACATGTCTTTTGCATTTTCTTTCTGCTTTTATCCAGCAGCCTCAAAGCATTTTGCAAAAAAAAAAAAAAAAAAAAAAAGTACTAGTTTTGTGTCAGGGTGTTTCTAAGAGACAAATAAACACAAAACTGCGTGCAGTAAAGCTGATTTACCTGGGGTGCGGAGATGGAAAGTGAAGTAGCTCTCTAATAGACTCACACTAAACGTCACAGTCACCCTACTCAGAGGAATGCGCTGCCAAGTGCATCTTATGATTTCTCTAATAAAGGGTAACACACGTCCTTCTTCAGCTGAGGAGAATGACATGCCAGCCATCTGGCCCAAAGGCTGCCCAGTGTCTCCGACTGGTAAATCTGTCTAAACTGTGGGAAATGACAGACACTAACAGGCAAGGAAGATTTCCTCCCTGGCATACATCAGCCATCTCCTACTATTTTGAGAACTAAGTAGGACTCCCGCTGTGTTGTTTATGCAGCTGGAGATGATAGAGATTTTATGCTTTATGCTTTCCCTCTGACCAATACAAGATTTGCTGGGACCTGATGTAACTTTCCAGGAACCATGTAATAAAATCATAGCAGTCGGGAATAACAGCTGTGAGTCCCAGTTGCTGCTAGGTGTACTATCAGTATATGAAAACCAGATACAAAAGACTGATCTGGGCTTTTCTTTTTCTCCCTTTTAATCTGGAATGTATGCATACCTCTGAGGAACTGTTAACTTTGATATCAGCTGTTTCCCCAGCTGTTTCTACTCAGAAAAAGCTTGTAAAATCTGGACTGTGCCTTCAAAGGCATCCCAGTAAGAACTTGCAATACCACAGCAGTGAAGAAAATGCAAAATACTCATTGAGCCACTGAAGCTCTGCAACCAACTCTAACAGATTTTCACAAAACTAAGTTCTGTTTCAAGCAAGAAAGTGTTATGTCACTTCAGTCAGTGGCAGACTAAGAAAACCTATCTATCTCACTGGCTAACATCTGCCTCCTCCTTTTTCCCCCAATCACCATGCTACATTTCTTTTTGACGGAAAAAAAAAATTGGTAGAAATTAATTAAAAGAGCTGCTAAAGCAGAAAAAAATATTTTAGACATATGATCTTCTGAGTTCTCTCCAACAACATAATCTTAGGTAACGGCTTATCACGTAACATTTGCTTTATTTTCTCTTTAACAGTAGGATATTTCCAAACTTGTGCATCCCATCTGTATCCATTTTCACAATGACTGAACAAATGCAATTAGTCTGCAGTCAGCCATGTAATGGTCTCCTACTACTACCGCTAGGTATTTTTAGTCCATAGATTCTCTTATTTCTCAGCTATGCCTTCTTCCTTTTCCTAGCTTACATTTATTATCAGATTTGCTTTTTTCCTTTCACTGTCACTCTGTGTTACTGAAACAATCCCATATGCTTTACCTTTTCATATTTCTCTCACGGTCACCTCATTACAACATACAGATGTTGGAAAAAGGAGGAAATTTTTCAGTGAAATTATTGCAAAATTTGCCCTTTATTTCTTCTCAAATTCTGTGCTTTGCATTATTTCCTACATCTGTACAGTCTGCCTTCTACCCAGACTCCTTTCTACTGGTTACCGTGTTTTCACAAAGATATATGAACCGCTGGAGAGGAGAAAATCTCCATGTCAACCTATTGAGAAAGGAGTTCTGTTTCCTTCTCCCACAACAGATTTTCAATGATCCACCCACCTCGCAGCAGGATGCGACATTGATTTTTTTGAAGTCCAGATTGCAGTTCTCTTACATGCTGAACAGAGCAGGGATGAACGTGACTTTGTGTGTGCTCTTCTTTGCCTGTGACACGGACAGCCAGGAGCCTTTCTGACTTTTTGCTTCAATCCGTTAAAAACAAAGACATGTCACTGAATCTTCCTTCGTCTTTTGGAGTGTTAAACATGACATGCTTTAAATTCTCTGAATTTGTCAACTGGTTTCTTCACCAAGCTAAATGTGATGTTTCTCTGTCTTTATCAATGATCTTGGCTTTCCTTAATGCGGCTTGTTCAACAGGCCTTTCTGTCTTTCAATGTCTTTAATTCCTGATTTTGTGGTCCGATTGCACGCTGTGTATGCGGAATTTCCTTTTTGTTTGTGGTGGTGTTTTTTTTTTTCTATAAGGTACTCAACTTTTCTTAATTCTAGCTTCTTTTTCAAAGTACTTCTCTGAAAAATGGTGAATCCTTAGCTATACCTCCTCAGCAGAGAAATACTGTTATCAGGTTTGTCTCTAATGTGCACAGTGCACATGCTGAAAGCCTTCTTTACAACAGAAAGATGCACTGATTTAATTTAAACCAGGTTTTAAACCAATCTAGTTTAACTAATGTAAATCCTTGTGTGGACTTTTCATTGTCCTGAATTAAAAGAGATTGGCTTAAGTTCAAATAGGAATGTCTGTGCTATTTATTTAAAACTGCATACCTAAACAGAGTGGTGCAACTTTCTCACGGAGAAAAGGCTTTAAACTATACACAGTAAGATAAGAAAAAAGTATATACAGTCCCCTAGAGTATTTTTTCCTCTATACTGTCAGTTCCCCATCTTTTCCACACTTCTATCTCTGATTGCAAGCACAGTTTTTTAGTTGTTTCCCAAAACAGAAACTTGCATAAATTTCATTGCAGCTTCTGGGGACCTCAATGATCTCCAAAAATGTTCTTGTGCTTACACTTCCTATTCACCAGTTCCTGTTTCCCTTTGTACCCTGCCTTTTCCACAGTCTCTGCAGATTGCACTGGCTCTAGAGCAATTTTGAACATTTAGTCTACAGCATCTCCCTTCAAAAATGTAACCAAGCTTCTAGGAATATCTTCAGAATATATATTTTTTTCCCCAACACATTCCTGCCTTTTAATAGAGAAAGAACCATTAAAAAGAAATATTCTGACAGTGAATAGAAAATGAAATGGATTTCTACTGCTAGATTTGCCCAAGTTACATTCAGAGGCAGAATATACTGAAGAAGTTACAGAAATACAAGAAGCCTGAATCTTTCATTACCTTAGAGAATAGCCAAGCTTAGCAGCAGTGATTTCATCTCTAAGACCAAAATCTTCAGCTGGAAATACTTTCCTTGCTTCCTTTTGAACAGGCTCTGAAATCTTTTCTGCCTTCCTCTCACTTCCCTTCCCAGCAAAAGAAATTATTCTGGTTTCTCAGTCAGCTTACTTTCACTAGGCATTTCAGCTGGCACCCTCAGCTCAGGTTCATGTGTGTGAACCACTTAAGCAGACCTGATAGGATATTGCTATTGTCTTCTTTTCCCCTTATGCATAGGCATATTTGCTATTACATTTCCTTCCCTTTGATATCAGATTAGTGAGGCTACATTAATTATTCATTCCTCTAGGCAACAAATGCTCTGTGTTCAATAGTTGATTGGCCTGGTTCTTTAAAATAGAGATGTTAGTTTTAGCTATTCCAGGGAGGACAAAGGAGAAAAGATATCTCAGCAAGAGTTCAAATATTTATAACAGATCATTTTCCTACTGCTTCTCGCAGTGCTGCACGCCTTTCACTTTATGGAAGTCAACATTTAAAAAATCCTTTCATTCAGTGTTAGGAAACACTTTGACACCGAAACTGGCAGAATTCTTGGGTTAAGCATTCTTCTCTACTATTCTTCTGCTTCCCTGACTAGCACCAGTCACCAGAAAATGCTTCTTCCACTTAAACCCCTACCTGACAAGCTCCAGAAAGGCAAAAAAAAAAAAAAAAAATGCATTGGGATGCTGGGCATTGCAAGAATATTCCAGTAAACTGGTTCTAAGGTTAGCTGCACCTATGGGATTAGCTGTTTACCATGAAATCATCCTTAGTTCAAGCCAGCCTAAAGTAAAAGGGAAGAAAAATGTTTGCCTACGGAATTTAAAATAGGTGGTTGCAAAATTTTTTAAAGTCAACGTGCCAAAAGGAAATGGAAAACGCATGGAGATCTTTGGTCATTATTTATGTTGGCTCTAAAGTTTCTTCTCACCCTTTATGAGGCAGCTGAGAGACTTAGAAATTCACATCGTCTTGAATGAGGATCCAGCCTTGAAATAACCACATTCTCAGGCTGGGTTCATGGGAGGGTATCTTGGCTCAGGGAAGAATGTTACCTTTCATAATATGTTCCTTTAAATACATTTTAAGGATGTGTTCAAAATAATATTTCTCTTCCCACAAAATTTTGAACCTTCACCTCTTAACTGAAAGGTGATCCTTCACTTTGGATCTTTTTCTTGACTATTAATTGCCCTTGCCTCTTTGGAAATGCTGCTTTTTTTTTTTTGGCAAACCAGACATAGTCACCTCTTTGGCTTGAGTATTAGCAAACTGTTAATCAGTTTATCACCAACTGATACACTTCTCTTCCTACCTGATCAAAACAGAAAATACTTCTGAAAGTCAGTGTGTATCGTCTCTTTAATCAGACAGTTTGACTTCATGTAAGGCATCACCTATGTTTTATACAAACATAACAATGGACTATGCCACATCTGTCTGTCAGATATAATCACTGGACCAGACGCAACTGAGCTCTACCCCATAGGGTAAGTCGGGCATGCGATGCCTAAAGAGTACCCCCAGCTGACAGCTACGTTCGTAGCACAGGGTTTGATTCACTTCTGGTCCATGATGCAGCTAACTGGGGTCCGTGCAGCATGCAGGCTCTCATGCAGCACTTCTCAGACATCGCAGCAGCACCCCAAGGCCACTGCTGGAACAGACAAGTCCTCCAGGCACAGGCTACCTTTGCTGGAGTCGCAGCATTTGCCAAGCAGATATCCAGGGTAAAGCCCCTCATAGCTGAGGGGACAGCAGCGATGCCCAGGTGGGACAAGGAGTGTGGGCAAGAGGCCACAAAACCCACTCCAACAGAGGGAGTGGAAGCACTTGAGGATTGTGTGACATTTTTTGTTTGGGATCTTTCATTTTGTTTTTTCCCTACAGACCTGGGAGTCATGAGAAGTGTCCACGAGACTAAAAAGCAGCTTGATGGTTTTCATATATATTTAATTTGCTGAGGGTGAGTTTGATGCAGCAGAACTTTATCCCAGGATTGTCTCCAAAGGACAAACAAGATTATGTGAACTAGAAGGCAGGCAAAACAACAGGTATTTAACTGACGTATGGCACTGAGCAGAGCGAAGAAACGGGCCCCTTCCTCCCAAACAATCCGTTGGTGGAGGTATTTCCATCAGGTGCTCAGAGTTGGTTGCAATATGGAGGACTGGCTAATCTTCTGGAAAGACATTTGGAACAGGACCATATGGAGCTATTTTCATTGCCGCATTGGGAAAAGATAGCAATAGAGCAGAGAAAGGAGAAGCCAGAGCTAACAACACACATTACAGCAGCAGAGGCAGGCCACGTAGACTCTTTCAAAGGATGAGCTTTTAACCTGTGATTGAATTTAGACAAGAATTAACTGGTGGACAGGGGACAGTGGACTGAAGTGTGACTTATGGCTGTTGATATTGACAGCAAAAGTGCAGTTTAGCTTCAGTGTAGAGCACTGTCTTTTAGACAGCTTATAAACTTTCACCCTGCTGTGCCAGATGCAGGTTTGGAAACTAAGATTAAGTTTGTGCCATGGAAAAGGGCAAGTAGGATGATACGGAGTAGATGAAAAGGGCAAGGAAGGAGCACTAATCCTTGGGCAGAAGGATGAGGCAGTTTGGGGAGCCAGAACTTTCCCAGTTAATCTGTATGATCTTGAGGCTCTGTTTCAGGATGACCATAAGAGACAATATTTTTAGCAGAGTTGTCCTTGAGGGGGAACCAGGAGTAACAGCCAAGAATTTAAAATCAGTAAAGGGTTGGAAAGAAATGGCCTATAAAAAAAATAATAAATGAGGTGGCTGCAAAGAGGATTATGGGTCCCTTTACTCCTCTAGGACAGATATTGACAAAAGGATGTGATGAATTCAGAATGATCCATTCAGCTCCCCTCTTATCCTCGCAGAGTGTCCATAAATGACGGTGGTGATCCTCGATTAGTTCTTTGATACACATTTTCCTTGACCTAGCAGTATCAGTCATTCTTCCCCACGGCCTTGTAACGTGGCTTGCAAATTGTAACACCAAACTTGTATTTCAGCTGTTACCAGCTCACCATCATGATTTCAATTCACTGGGATTCAAGATCCAGGGATAGTATTTCTTCAAGAAAGCAATGTCAATAGGTTGCTCGGTGGCCGGTACAGCCTCTGGTAATTCATCAAAATGCAGTAAAGGCAGTGAAATGGGAAGTGGAAAGCCTCTGGCAGCTTACTGTCCTCAGGACTTTGCTGGAAAGGGAGGGAAGAAAGGACAGCAGTACACAACAATGTGGTAGCGGACTGTGGTAGCAGGGAGGTAAGAAGTCCCTATGGCCACATAAGAGGACAGAGGGTTTCTGTGCAGAAGCTGCCTTGGGAAGGCAAACAAGCTAGACACCTGTATAGGACCAACCCATGCTGCCACAGGAGGAGCGGATAGAAATCAGAAGGACAAGGGGGCCAAGAAGGGTCATTCAAACAATTGCAGGTGTTGCTGGGGTACACTTAGATCTTGCATGCATAGTGGTAGTGATTGCACAAAGGCACAGTGCACTAATACTGCACAATTTGATGGTCATATATAAAAGAGGCTTATCTGGTGACGGGCAACATGATTCACCATAACATAGACTTGTAAGGAGTCTGTGGTGCAGTGCTGATGGTATTACACCTTGTTCCTAATAAGGACACAGCAGGCCTGAGTAAACGTATCTGAGGCAATTCATTTCAATTTCAGGACAACACATTTGTCTGGGAAACAAGCTCCTCAACCAGTGGATTGCTCAGGGCAATGTTTTTGCGCCTGTGGGTCCTGAGTAAGGGTCAAGTCAAGGGATGCAGGCCTATTTTGCACCACAGATATGGAGGGCCGATAAAGGCACATTCTAAGGAGTTTTTGAGGTTCTCATGGAAGGTAAATCTGGAGGAAAATGACCCTGCAAAGCACATGTAGCACAGTATGGATTTCCTCATTGAGCAGGGCCTGGCAACATCCACTAGAGAAGGTCAGTCCATAGCCATTGCTCTGAGTACAGGGCTGATGGATTCTATGGAATGGTGTAAGAGTCCCAGCTCACAAGCTGGGACTGAGAGATGGTCAGACCTGTATTTCTTGGAAACAAGTGGAGAGAATGCAGGCCTCATACTTATGGGCAGTTACAGAGCTTCATTCATTAGGCTAGACAGACCTTTGCTTTCACACATGGCTATCAATCAGTTATGTAGCATGTGATGCATACTAAAGTATATCTCATTGTTCTTTTGGAGTTTTGAGAAGAAACTGAAGGGATTCCTGATATCAAAGTCTGACTGGTCTATCCATACCTGCTATAAATGCAACAAACATACCTCTACGTATTCTAATTTTTTTAAATATAAAAATCTACTTACACACAGTTTGATGACATAGCCATTCTGCATTTAGCTCTTCACCTTGTGTAGTATTTCTATTGTATTTTATTAGATATAGCTGCGTATATGTATATACATACTATCTAATTACATCTTTATACACTGTAATATACTATGTGCAGGGATGGAATTAGTAAAGCTAAAGCTTAGTTGGATGAGAAGCTAGCATGGCTAGGAAGGTCTGTTAAGAAGGACTTCTGTAAGTACATTGGCAGCAAAATGAAGGCTAGGGAAAACTTAGATCTACTGTAGTGACAAAGGATATGGAGAAGGTGAGGTACTCAGTGCTTTTTTGCCTCAGTTTCTACTGGTATGTTCTTCCCTCAGGTGTACCAGGAACCTAGTAACAGTCGGTGGAACTGAAGCATTACTCATGGTAGAGGGTAAGTAGCAGAGTTAGGGATCACTTAAGCCAGCTGGACATATGAGACTGGATGAGGTGCATCCAACAGTGCTGGGACAACTGGCTGTTGTCATTGCAAGATCTCCACCACTTTTGAAAGGTCATGGCAATCACAAGTAGGTTTCTGAAGACTGGGGAAGGCAAATGTCACATCCCTCTTCAAGAGGGGCAATAAGGAAGATCTGGAGAAATACAGGCCAGTCAGCCATGCATGGAAAAATTGGGGAACAAATTTTCCTGGAAGCCATTTAGGACTGTAAGGCTGACTGTTGCAGGTGCTAAACAGGTGCCATTAACACAAGCTCCTCCTAGGTCAGCACCTTTCAGTACCTGACAGGGTGGCTGTCTGGGAGCTTAGGCACAAGCAGCCACTCTTAAAACACAAGTGAAGTTGGTACTCAGCTTCCCACAGTACAGCACTGTGGTGGGTGGACCTGGCCAACAGCCAAGCACCTCACGCAGCTGCTCACTGCCTCCCTTTCTCCCACTCACTGGGGGACACAGAGTGGGAAAAAGAGAAAGCCTTGATGCCGTGCAACCACTGCTCAGCAATAGCCAAAACACTGCTGTGTTATCAACACTGTTCTGGTCACAAATCCAAAACACAGCACCATAAGGGCTGCTATAATGAGAACTACCTCCATGCCAGCCAGACCCAGTAGAAGCATGAAAAACCTTCTAATGATATTTTGATAAACACTTAACACAGGATAATTGTTGAACATAAAACTAGACTTCTGTGAAAAGTAGAAAAATTGTAATACTAGCGACTAAAATAAATGAATTTAAATTATGTAGTCTGGACAAGTGGAAAAAATCGAAAACTGGTAAACAAACGGAATCTTTGTGCAAAGAAAAATAAAATATAGATGCATACTTTAAAAACGTCTTATAACCTTTAGCTCTCAGCCAGCAAGTATTTTGAAAATATACTCATTAAAACTGACATAATTCTGGAACACAACTGAAAAGCAAAACAACTCTTCCACCATTGTTCAAACGCTGCAGTTTCCTAAGAAGAGGTCATAAGACTTCCCAACCCTAAAGAATGCTGATACTTTGCATTCTTTTCATGTAAGAAGAAAGAGGACTGGAGAGATAACAGGAGAAAGAATGTGTTAGCCTTATACCCTTGAGCTGTGATGAAATACCAGTCTACTTACATTTAATTATGTTCAGTTTATAACAAAGCATTCAGCAGAAAACATCAATAAGAACGTTGACACACTCAGACTCCTTCTAATAAGAATGAAGAAGAATTATAGTTGGAAATCTGGCATCTAGAATTCAGCTGAAAAGGGATTTTTGCTGTTTAGCAATTAGTTCTCTCTGTAACGTAAAGTAGTATTTCTAAAGGAAAATTATTGGGCAGATTTACAACTGAGCTATGTGTTAAGATCAGTTCAAAGATTAAAAAATGACTACATTACTCTAGACAAAGACACATTTGGACAAAATATACACCACAATATATAATTTCTTGTTGTCTATTACTTAATGTTCTCTGGAAGGAACATAAATAAATAATGCATAGAGTAAAGACCTAAACTTTGCAATTGATGCGTTTGCTGCAAAGTTAACAGAAAGGTCAACTACCAAAGGTCTGAAAGTAAGGCACTAAGGCTCTTCCAGGAGAAAAAGTGTTTTTTAGAATAGGTCTGGCTCTCTCTTGGAAGGATAAAGCGGGGTCAGGTAAAGCCTCTGTCAGGTACTGTTACTGTGGGGAGCTTTACTCATGTGTCTTAGGAGTGGCTGCTTGGGCCTAAGCTCCCAGACAGCCACCCTGTCAGGTACTGAAAGGTGCTGACCTAGGAGGAGCTTGTGTTAATGGCAGCTGTTTAGCACCTGTAACAGCCAACCCTACAGTCTTAAATGGCTATTTCCTAAATGCTAGGGCCAACTCTCCATACTTGGGTACATGCAAAACTCCCTTTGAAGCCAGGAACAATTTCTATAAAAGAATAGAAAGAACCTGAAGATATTGAAATTAATGAAGTTTGGTGTTATTCACCCTCGATGTGGTACCTGACCCTAAATATGAAATATGGACACTAAACAACCACCACTTCTGTAATGAGTGCTTACTGCAAGGCTTGCAGTCAGCCAGGTTCTCAGTTCCCATCACAACCACAAAAAACCCCCAATGTTCTGATGTTAACTCTTTTTAGAAATAAAATGTAGAAAAAAAAAAAAAAACACCAAATCCAATGTGCTTGGAAGCACTAAGAATTTAAATTAGCTTGACTTTTTTTTCATTTTCACTTTTGAACCATCATTAATTCTTTCCTATATTGAAATAGCACAGCTTCCACAGGCCCCAATCAGTTGCAGTCTCAAAGACAGAATGAGATGGGAAACAGAGGAACAGAGAAGTGGTAAGACCCAGAGCTGAGTACAACACCTAATTCTCTTGAGCCTCATTTGGGAGCCATACCAGTAGCTTCCAGGAGCAACTGCAGTCCCCATTTCCACTGGCAGTGAAGCTTCCACGTGACTCAAAAAACCCAAGGGGCTGTGCACACTCACACTCGTGTGGAGGGAAGCCTTGTCCTCTACAGACCTAGAAGAACAAGACCTCCTCTAACTGGGCAGCAGTAATGTGCCCATTATCTAGAATGATAAAATACGCAATTTCTTTAGTAAGTCCCAGACTAATGAGACCTAATGGAGAGAGAACTGTGCCTCAAGAGGCCTGGCTTCTGTTTTCACCTGTGCTGCTAGTTTGGCTTTGGCAACTTATTTTTACCTCTCTGTACTTCCATTTACCCTTTGTAAGGCAGGGGATGATGAAAATGATGGCCTTTATACAGAATGTTGAGATCTTTGGATGAAAAATCTCCAAAGGATGGCTTTTACTTTCCCCGTTGCACTAGACATCTTCTTTCCTCCCTCTCTCCATCCCTTCCTACTTTCTTTCTTTCTTTCTCTTTCCCGCTCTTTCTTCTTCCCTCTGTCCTCCTCCCTCCTTCCTCCCTTCCTTCCTTTGGATCTATGAATGGCTTTATCAATCTTCCACATCAGAATACTTCTGTAGTTTTATCACTGTGAGTAGTGTCCTAACGCAGAACTGAATTGCACTGAATTGGAGGAAGAGTGAATAGTGACATTTTGTAGCGCAAAGTCTCTGTAAAGTCACAGAGGTTTATTCACTTTATTTGGCTTTATTTTCCTTTTAGTATATAGTGGTAGACACATTTGTAAAGATTTTAATGAAAAGCACTAAATTTTAGCTTAATGTGAGGTTGTATTGTGATAGTGGTTTCCATTTGGGTTTTCCTTAAAGGGAGAATTCTCCCTTGAAGTCAATATAAATTTCTGCTTCAGCCGTGTGGCAAATAACAACCTGTAACTGTTCTTGAAAGAAAAGAAGCCTAGTACAAACTATGTCACTCTAGCATGCACCATATCTAAAACTTAACTGCTAAGATAAGATTGTAAACAACAGTGGGGAGAAGCAAATGTAAAGAGTAGTAATTGCATCTAAGAAGATAACTATTAACAGAAAAACAGAATGCTTTTGTGAAAAAGGCATACAGAGCAACTTCTTCACTTGCTAGAAACCTCCTGAATTTGATTCACATCTCAGCAGTAATCCATCACACTGAGAAATTGCTTTTTGTGCTGATTTAATGTTTCATAACAGCTCAAAAGTCTGAACTTTACGGCAGTATAACGTAAGAGTGGCAATGTAAGGTTTCAACATTTCTTTATGAAAACATCATTCCACCTTTCTGATGACATAGACCTGTTGTACACTTTTTAGCAGAAACATTTCCAAGGAAATTTAATAAAACACTAAGATAAAAGAGCGTTTGAGTTTTACAATTACATTACGAATCAATTCAGTAACTTTTAACACTCAACAGATTTATATGTTTGCCCGGGTGGGAACTTATTCTAATTCTAAAGAAAAAAAAATGAATTATATATGTTTTTCTGGAAAACTGAATTAGTAAATCCAGCCAATAATAAATTTGTGTTCCTTGTCAGAGTAACAGTGCAGTTGTTAGAGTAACAACATGGAATGAATCAGATCGTCAAGATATGGAGAAACCAGCAAACACTGGCAACCCAAGTGGCTTTAATCATTAAGTCAATACAACAACAGTCAGTAAGGGAAGAGTGGAAAATGGATACTAAAGCACATTTTACTTTCTTGCCCCAAATTTGTTTACTTGTTTTCTTACACAAACTCTTTTCCCAGATCTGTACATTATAACAAAATCACCTTTTTGGATGGCGGCCCACACAATCTCTGAAGATTTCCTAGCAAACCATGGTCTTAAAAACTGCACCCTTTTCTCAATCCAGACTAGCAGTGGACAGAACAGAAACGACCATTATTTGGCTTTTGATAAAGTCTCTACATATTTCCATGGAAACAGAAAAGCAGGGAACTTTCCCATCTTGTGATGGCATCATCACATTGTAAACCCACTGTTTTAAGTACTGGGTAGTGACACATATACAAGTAAAAATCTGCAAACTCAAAAAGTCAAAGTAAAGGATCAAATTCCAAAGAAAACCCTTTAGTTTGTCTGTCATTTCTCAGAAACTTCTCATGCTACCCTAAAAATGTCACAAAGGATTAGAACTATGTGAAGAACTGATATTTTTATTAGCTGGCTGGAAAAAAAAAAAAAAAAAAAAGAGAAAAATCATTTCATTTCTCAGTCGTTTTTAATCTTTAAAAATAGCAAAACCTTAAAACATGCTGTGGAAACAAACCAGCCCAACTTTCAAAACAACTAATTGTTTTCAGGAGAAACTATTTTGGATGCATCATCAAAACCAGCTAGCAGTTTTCATTGACTTTATGCTTATCTATAAATTCGGCAAAAAACTACTCACTGAGAGAGTTTTGCCCACCCTATAGCTAAATACAGAGCAGTTTATCCTTCTTACCAGGATTTACAGCATGCATGTGCATATGTGTGCTGGAAATGATGGCAGAAGTCAAGAGGGTTGTGGCAAAACATTTAGCTGCCTTTTAAGTGCTGAGTGACCCTAGGTTGAATTATTATAATTTCCCTCTGACTTGAACCCAGAAACGGCTTTTCTATGTGTTTCAGTATTTTCAGAAAGAACACAACGCTTTGCTGCAGGCCCCAGTGAAAGCACCAAAATTGCAGCCATCTGTTAAGTACTGGGGAGTATTTTCAAAATAGACATAAATGGTGTCCTAATCATAGTTCAACAGACTGCCTATTTTTAAAACAGAATGCTTACTGAACATACTTTGGGCTATAAAGCACAAAAATAAGAACCTAGTATTACTGTCAGAAGTGCTGTGAAGGGCCAACTGCAACTGAAAATAGTTTTTATATGCATGCTTTTTTTTTCCCTACCCAATCTCTTCACATGTTTTTTTAACCTAGCCTTTAGGATCTGTAAAGGGCTCTTTTCCTATTTTTGGTTGGGTTTTGGTTTTTTTTTTAATGTGGGAGCTGGGTTTTCGCCTGCACCGTCACCACAAAAGATGTAGCTTCTTTCTGCTTGCTATTTTAGTTAAAATCAGTAGTAGCTGGAGAGTACTCTTTCTTGGTTGTGCTGGATAATGTCACAGATACTTGAGATGTCTATCACGAGCTCTTACCTATTAATTGAAGAGGCATGCTGTGGAATCCTTCACAAAAATGCTCTTACTCTAAAACATCCGCCGGTCTTCAAAACACATTAAAACATGAAATAAAAATATTCTGAGCAGACGGATTTATTTCCTCTTCCGTCACAGTGCTGCTGCATTTCAGTGCCCTGTCTTGGGATGCTGTCATTCACTGGTTTTCCAGTCGAGACTTGCCTTTGCTACAGCCTCTGGGAAAGGGGTGTCAGCGCCAGGCGTGGCTGACTTGGCAAAGGAAGTTACTCCACGGCCAACTTTTTGTAAAAACTCTGCCTGTTTTCCTCCAAAGTTTCCCACAGTTCCTCCCATTCGCGCACACTGGTACAAACAATGGGACTGCTGGAAATGACAAAGTGACTGAAAACTCCTGGCATTTTAATGCCTGTCACCTGCCTCTGTATTTCTTGTACACTGGCATAATCGAGAAGGACATTGTTACTATTATTATGGCACTGCCGCTAGCTGGAGAAATGCATGTTGCCTTAGATCTGCCAAAGAAACCATCACTCTGTTTCACAAAAGTGAAATCCCACTTACAACCTTTACTGCATCTCCTCATTTAGGTGCTTGATTTTACAAATCTCTTTTTTTTTTTTTTTTTAAATTTGGGATTTTTGTCTCTTTTTTGCTTTTCTTGCAACATTTTAAAAACAATAATGGAATAAATAACTGAAAACTAAATTCTCTCCTATGGTATCACAGTGACACCTATATAATTCTTCTGCAAGCACAGAAACTTAGCATTTGCCCAGGCCGCTGTCGCTTGAGGAAACAAGTAATTATATGTACTGACAAGTATAGCGAGGTCTGAGAACCTCCAGGCTCTGGAAAGCAGCAAAGATCCTTCCCTCTCCCTCCTGCAAGCTGGGCCCTCTGCACGCTGGCTCCTGCCTGACCTGCCTTCAGCCCTTCCTCCCTCCCCCTCGGCTTCTCCTCCTCGCCTCACCCAACCACTCCTGGCTTCCACTCCATTGCTTGAGGAAAGATGTTTCTTATCTCTCACCGTGGCACTCGCTCTGCTTCCGCAATTCTCCTGTCACCTCTCCGCCACCCCCTACTCAACTTTTTGTCCTGTCTCCTCGTCCGCTCAGGCCAAGTCCTCCTTGGTTTTTCCTGTTTCCATCTCTCTTCCCCCCTTCCAGTCCTTGCTCCTTCTGCACCAGAATGGCTTGCCTTGGGATCCCAGCTTCCAAACCTGACGCGCAGCTGCATTTGCAGGAAATACCCCGTTTCAGCCCTTGCGTTTCTGAGACATACTCAGGACAGATGTCATATTTTAGCCGTGAAGCCACAGCAAGCCTTCATACGAGTACTTGTGTTAATGGCGACATGCAAAGTCTTGCAACATTAAGAAATGTTGCAGGAACAGCCAAAGCACATCTTTGATATAATTCTTCCTCCCGGTACACCTCCACATAACAAGTCTTTGCGCTGAAGTATGGAATTAGTACTGATTCTTAGAGAAAAAACATTAACTTGTGGGGTTTTTAATGTCATAAAGCACATTTTCTTCAATTTCAATTCTATAACAGTTGGTTAAGATTGAACCTGCAACAGCAAAAAATCCATACTGACTCTGGTAACCAGCACAGGCAAATCCAAACCAAACATGCCTGGGAAAACCGAGAATAACTGAAAATATAATCTTTTAATTCAAATCCAGAGGGCAGTAGACAAGCATTAAAATCTCCATTTAGGAGATAATTCTGCCCTCAAAAAGATCATAATCTGAATAGACTTTGATAGAGACTGGAAAGGGAATTGGAGTCATTTGTGTTAGGCTCCACAGCAGGTGACAGAGATGAAAATATAATCTGAGACTCTAAAGTGCCGTATGTGTAAGAAATTGAAATTACCCAGCAGCAAAATGCAAGAACTTAGTTACAGCATTTTTAAACATGTGCTCATGCAGGCTATTAAGGATACTATGATGTGATTATGTTTTGGACTGTTGTCAAAAAAACCGCCGTCTATTTACCCATCACTTGTGTTTTGACAATGGTAATATAATTGTAACAAAGAGTGATAGCAAGTAGCTAAAGTATTATTACATTAATTTCCCTATAATATACCTGGATGCAGTATTACTACAGCGCTTTTGGGGGGTTCAACTTCCAACCATCATACACTTGTCTTTTGGGGGACTCACTTTCCTTATGTCAAATTATAAAAGAAAACCAGAAGAGCCGGTAGGGTTCACACTTTGCTGCTGATAGAATTAATTTAGGTATCGTGCTGCGCGCCTTTCCACATCGCTTGGAAAATGTGAAAGTGAAGCGCTGGAACGGTTTCTCAAACCGGTGTGAATCAGCACCGCCATCGCAGAGGAAAAGGTAACGAGACCTGAAGCGCGGGCAAGCCGGGCGCCGCGCGTGCCACCTCACACCCGCGCGGTTTGGCGGGGCAAAGTGAAGTGGAAGACGTGAATCGCCCGTCCGTCACGAGCGAGAAGTACTATTTGAAGCGTACAAGCACATTATGCAGAACCACGTTAACTGCCCGTGCCGTTTTCTCGTAGCAATTAAATAAAAAGGTGTATTACCCTCTAAAATTGCATATGCTACCCAAACGGGATTTTAGAGGCAGTCTGTTGCGGGAACATGAAGTAAGATAAACTCATATTGCTCAGGGGAGGGGCAGAAGGAAAGGCAGGCTGCAGCAGGGTGGCAGTTTCGCAACACCGACTCCTCACGTAGCGGCGGCAAAAAGCGTCACGAGGAGAGAAATGAAAAAGAAAACAAACCGGTAGGTAAACAAACAGAGACACAGACACGGGCACAACCAGGCCCCGGCGGCGCAGGCCGCGTCCGCAACGGGCCCCGCGCCACCGCCCCCGCGCCCCGCCGCCGCCCGCGGCCCCGCCCCGGCCCCACCCCCGCTCCCGCCCCGCCCCGGCGGCTGCCGGCGGCGCGGGGGCGGCACCGCCCCTCGGTGGGCGCGTCCCGGCGGCGGCGCCCGGCGGCCACGTTGACAGGGCGGGAGCGGGGCAGCGCCGCGCCGCGCAGGCCGGGCCGGTTGCTCGTTGTTCGGCGTCCGGGTGCGGGTGCCCGGTGAGGGAGCGGGGCCGGGGCCGCTGCCACTGCCACAGTAAAAATGTCTTCGCCTCCCAAAGAGAAAGCAGAGACGCGGGCCGGACACCCTCCTGCTGGTACGGCCGCCGGTTCCCGTCTCTCCGCTCTTTCTCTTCCCACCCCTGGGGATGGGCAGGGGGGGCCGGGGCGGCCTGGGCAGCCGCGGGCCGGGGAGGGGCCGAGCGCCTCGGGGAGACCCCGGCCGGGCGCCGCTTCCCCGCCAAGTCCCCGGCCTGCGGGCGCCGGGGCGCTGCCCGGGGCTGAGGAGGGCGAGGGCGGTCTCGGGCGGGTCCCGCCGCCGCTGCCGGCGGGTGGGGGTGAGCCCCGGCGGGTGGGGGTGAGCCCCAGGCGGTTTCCCCGTACTCCGCTGCTCGGGCCCCGCCGCCCACCGCGACGCCCGACGCGGCTTGTTGTGGCGGGGAGGTGCGCCTGGGCCCCCGCCTCTGCCGCCCGCCCGCCCGCCCTCCTTCAGCGTTCCCTGCCTTCGCCAGCAGCCGGGGCGACGCTCCCTGCCCGGCTTTTCCCGGAGGAGCTCTCTGGTGCAGACGACTCCTCCTCGGGTGTGTGCTGTTTGGCATCTCCAGCTGCTGGCCCGGGAGGCAGATAGCGCCGTCTCCGCCGGTCCCTGTCCGTCAGGGCGTCCCGACCTCGAAAGGCGGCGGAGGCCTGGGAAACCGCCGCCCGGGGCTGGTAAAGGCGGGAAGGGAGAGGAGCAGCCTCGGCCACACCGCGGCCTGCCCGGCTCTTGGCAGCACCGCGCAAGCCAGAGCAGGCTGCGCGCTCCTGGCTCTGATTCTGGAGGCTGGCAGGGTAGGAAGCGAGCAAAGCTGGGTGCTGGCTGCCCGGCACGGGGGCGCGGGCACCGTCCTCCGCTGCTGCGCGCCCGTGGGCGAGCGGGGCAGCGGCAGGTCGGGGTGGGAGCCGGGTTTCACCCTCGGCAGGCACTGATCCGCTGAGCCGCCCGCTCCTCTCTGTACACGGGTGGCTCGCAGTATCCAAGTTGTCTTCTTCCTTCAGTGCTGTTAGTTTTTCTTCTTCTTTATTACAGTTTTCTTAAAAAAAGGGAACTTCGGTCCCTGCACCAGCAACTTTTCATGCCCCTTCTAGTGTTTCCTGGTGGAATAGTTGGGTTTTGGTTTTTTGGTTTTTTGTTTTTTTTTTTTTTTTTTTTTTTTTTTAAAGTGTTTCAGTCAAGCAATGCTGAAATTCTTAATTCACAGGGTGGTTAGTTTAATATTAAAATCAAATGATGAGATTTAAAGCTGAATTTGAAAACAACTTTTGAACCCTGATTGAATACTGCTCTTTTTATAATGAGGACCTGAAATTCCTTTAAATAGACACTAGAAGTGAGAAATCATGGCTTTGCTTTGCATGGCAAATACAGTTCAGCAGTACAGTTAAGCCGATCTCTTGACTGAGCAGAGTCGTCCCAGTTCTGCAGCCTCCCTTGTCATGGCATTAGCTCTTACCTGACCTGGTGAGCTGGTTCAGGGAACCAAACCAAAGCACCTTTCCCAATGTCAACAGCTTTTGCTGCCATCGCTCCTCGAGCTGCCTCACCTTGAGGTCGGGTAAACGTCAGCTTCAGTGTGAAGGGATGGTTAAGACCTGAGGTTGGTTTAGCTGTGTCTTCCTGCTGTGCCATTGATGGAAAGGGAATGAAGGCTAAATGGCAGATACTTTCATTTAGGTGCTTTGTCACTGTATTTGCTGATGTCGTGGCATGTTTGAGAGTTTTTCTTCAAAACCTGTCTTTTGAAACAGGTGGAATTTATTTAAAGACCTGAAGTGAGCCTCTGTAGGCCACATGAGAAACTAGTGATGCACAGTGCAAAAGCACAACTGGAGTACAGTACAGGTTTCCCTTGCTCTCAGAGTATTTCAGTAGTAGTATTTTTTTTTTATTTGTAAAACATGCATCCACATGTGAACTGAAGAACTTCTTCAGCTATGTGCCTTTTAAGATCATTAGCATCCCTGAGGGTTTTTTTGTGAGTATGCAGCACCAATTCAGCTTTGGAAGGAAGGCGATCACCAACTCTGTCTTTGAGGCCACAAAAAAACCCTAATGCTTTACAGTATCTTCAGGTCATTTCTGGAAGAAGATGGTTCTGAGCTGGTTGGCAGAGGAAAGTGGCCCTGTGGTCTTTTAACACTTGGAAAATCCACAATAAATGTGCTGACTAGCAGCAGTTTATATTTACTCTAGGGGCTGAAGCTAGGTTTTAATCCTCTAGCTCAAGCTGGTTTAGATCCTTGAATAATAATATAATGCAATAGGGCAGTTTGCAAACAAGTTTTAATAAAATGAAAGTAAAAAATTTTTCAAAAAATAAATAAAAGATGACTACATAAATACAGGTGGACTTGTGTTCATAAATAACAAGGCAGGTTCCTAGTAAGGCAAAGATGCGAATAGGGGATCCTTTTTGACTAATGGCTTAAAAGTTCTGGTTTTGCTGCATACGGTTGTATAAAGAGCCCTACCTGTAATTACAGGTGTGTCTTACCCCACTGAGTATGAATTAGACACGTAAAAGTTAGGAAGGATTTGGATCATCAAATTAAAGCAGAATTGACAAATCCATTGTTTGCCATATGCACTGTTAGCCCTCGCTTACTGACTGCGTGCAGTCTGTTAGCTTCCTCTCTGCATTGGTCTTTCACATAGGGGAAAAAAGAAAAGACAAGAAAAGCACTTGAAAAGACAAAAGATAATGAAGTGGAGAGAAACCTCAAGACCTCAGGCTGGTAACAGGGTGCACGAAGCGACTTTGAACTCCTTTCTGAAACTTAAGAGGGCCCCAACTTAAGCTTTATTAAATATCTGTCTGTCAGGGAGATCAATGCATCTATAATACGTTGCTGAGTAGGTTTGTACCGCTTGCAGTCCCTCTAAGGAGGTCTCCGTAATTATGCTTTTAGCTGTTCATTTCTTCTAGTAGATACTGTGGAGCAGTAAAGCAAGGTGATTGTGTTAATAGTTTATTTATGAAGCTTTACAGTAGGCTTGTGGAAATAGTTATGTGCTTTTTCCTACATTAAAAAAATATAGCTCTGAGACAAGATTTCTGTGAAATGAAGGTATGTAATAGCTCTTACTTCTGTTCTTGTTTTGTCAGACACTAATGTATGTTCCCTTAAGCTTGCAGAACGGCATATTTTGCATTTCCCTCGGTCCTGGCTTTTCATACATCTTATCGATGTAATGGAATCTGTTATTATGCAGTACATAAGAAATAAATGTTGTGTTAATATTTAATACTCTACTCAAGGAAAACGGGAAGCTGCTAAAGCTCTTGGTTATACTCTGCAATTCTAAAAGCTCCTGTCCGGTTGCTGTGACCAGCGGGCCGTTTGAGTTGAGCTGGAAGGTTTCCCCAGGAAGGATTGCCTCGGGTCCGCAACCTGAGCGAGCTGGGGCCGGAGCTGTCACAGAGCTGCGGTGCTTCTTTAGGTGCTTCGTGCTTGCTGTGACTCAGTGGGGTTTATTTCAGAATTCAGTCTAAGAAACTGGGAGCAGTCCGAAAAAAGCACAGCAGTGGGAAAAAAAGGGTAAATAGATTAAGAATGTTTACTGACTCCAGATCATCTTGAGTGGTAATTGATTAACGCAGTTGTTTAATACATTGCCAAAAGGAGTAGTCATACCCTTAAGAGGAACGCAGGCTGGTGTTCACAGGACAAACAAGACAGTCCCGTCTGCCTCTCGGGAGGGGGGAAAGCGTGACAGATAATAATTAAAATCCAAAACTCGGCTCTTATCCAGCAGTGGGGCAAACAGACTTGTGCTGTTGCTCTTCTTGGAGCGTGCTGGCAGATGATCCCCTCTTTATTTTGCACTTTAGAGGCTGGTGGCCTCTTGGCGATCGCCACTGCAGGGAGCCATTCCCGGTCCCCTCCTGGCTTAGCACAGGTCCCACCTGAGCTCTCCTGAGCAACTGCAGCCCGAGCTCCCTCTCCAGCATGGGAACTTCTTTCTTCCTAATCCCACCATGGTGTCGTTGACGCCGTCCTCTTCTGGGCACTGATTTCTGGCAGCGTTCTGGAAGACGATTTATCAGTTATTGAAATCCTCTCTCTGCTCTGTGCAGGATTTACTATAAGGAAATCTGAGCTTGTACTCTTTTAAGAATGACTTTTAAGTGACAAAATCACCGTGGTAAGCATCTGTCAAAGTACGTAGTAAATGCTAGGCAAGTAAGAAACAGATGAATCCTCGTAAGTCGCAAGAAAATCTCAGAAATGGAGTGGGTTTTTCTTTAGCTTGGTGGATGTAATCATAATTTCTTCTCTCTGTCTGACCCTGAGGTAATGTAGCTTGGTTGAAATCTTTTGAAAAGGAAGGTGAATTATGTTGCAAGGGTATTTCTTTTCTTAAGATAAGTCTCTTGAAACTAGATTGGGTATGAGCATGCTGTGTCACACGTGGCAGAGATGTACATCAGCTCTGTGTATAGGATGCTGATCTAATTATTTCACTTTTAGTCTCAGAAATACAAATTATTACTGCAGTTGTTTGCTGGATTCTTCTTTTGGTTTCCCAGATCTGCACAGTAACCCTGGATTACTAAAGATTATTCGGTTATGCACCAATGTACTTTTAGCTGACTGTACTATGCCTGTTGATGTTAGTGCAAAAAATTAGATTATTAAAATTATTAAGTTACTGCATTGGTCAGTCACTATTATGCCTTTTGATTGTCTGGTTATTTGCTTTTCAATCCGTGTTAATTCTACATACAGGACAAATCTGAATGTGTTAGCTGCATATCTTTGCCAGTAACAGATAAAGAGAAACCAAGTGGCTGATGGCCTGATGATATACAATATGAGAGGAGAGAGATTTTAGACCACTGAAATTAGCACAAAGTCTTCAGGTAGCGTTTTCTTTAGTTGGATGGTGAAGAACGTGGAAGCATGCGTGTATTGTCCAGAAGTGCTGTTTGTAACCTGGCAGATGTTGCTGTGGAGACAGCATCTTCCACAAAAAAGTAATTTGAAAGGGAACTAATAAGAACTAATTGTGCGATGATGTTAAATTTATAAATTAATGTAAATAAAACATACCAATCACTTTGATTAGCTGAGGTGTTAGAACGAGACAGCACTTGACAGAGTGTTTGCTTTTGCCAGCTAACTTAAATTTCTAAGGAGTTTGCATCAAGAAAAATTAATAGGAATTTTAATTTTTTTTTTGTTTTTCATTTTTAAAACTACATTTCTTTGTTGCCTAACCTTTCTATCTTTCCTTGTCCCATGTGAAACATTTCTCACCAATTGAAGTATTGTAAGTTTTATGCTGGACAGAGAACACAAAATGGCTAGTGGTTTGGTTTGGGTTTTTTTGGTTTGGTTTTTTTTTTGTGTTTTTTTTTTTGTAATGCATGATAAGGGGACACTGTTTTCATAGGTTTTCAAAGATACTTCTTTGGTTTTGTCTGTTGATGGCCTGTCTTTAGTTAAGGTCCTTTACTGACTAAGAAGTTTATCTTTTAAATATCACACGAAGCTTAAAATCTATTTAAAAAATCCTAGGGCCAAAGAGCTGTCACTTTCTCCTAGGGCAGGTCACTTTCTCTTTACTGCTTGCCCTCACCCAGACTGTAAAATTTATGCACAGGAGTGTCCTTTCCATTGCTGTCCTGGTTAAGAACTGAGAACTAAACCTGTTTCTAGGTTTCGGGGATTAGCACTGACCTGCTGTGAGGTAGGGTAATCCCTCCGCGGCTGGGCACAGGAGGGCTGTCAGAAGTACAGCCTCCCCTAGCCCCGCTGGCAAGCCGCTTCGGCTCCTTCCCGGTGCTGCTCTGGCATCCTGCTTGCTGGGGCTGTGACACCTCTGCCGAGGCTGTCCACAGACCTGCTGTGTCGCGGCAACGCGAAACACAAACCAACGCATCCGTAGGTGGTTTTATTGACTCCTAACTGCTATAGTGGTTTTCTGATGCAGTTGCTGATGGCAGCGTAACCCATCCAATTAGCTAGCGACATGCATCATCTTATCTTGTGCTGTCCTGTAAGCGTGTATAGCAATGGTTGAAGCGCAAAAAAAAAAAAAAAAAGTACAATATCAAAACAGAAAGCAGATCAAGAGCAGCCTGCCTGCTGCTCTGCTTAGTAGCTGCAGTGTTAGGCCTGTCTTGGTTCCTGTTTTATATTTCTCTTCGGAGGGGATAAATGATGAACATAAGTGGATTTGCTTTCTCTTCTTGTTTTGTGTTTCAAAGGGATGCTTTCATGTTTGGATAATTTCTAAAACTAAATCATGACAAAGATTTGAAATGTAGTAAATGCTTATGTTTTGCAAAACAAAAAGCTCTGTTCTAAATGCGAGTTAAGAGCATCCTAAAGTTTGCTTTTTATTATACTGTCCATGAAATCTTTCCTTGTACAAATACTATTATTATTATAGCTGTAGTTTTTAACTTGAAATGACAAGTGAGGTTCTTCATCACTTCTTGTTTTATGGGATTATTTAACATTCACAGTTGTGGCCTTTTCCATGGCGTTATGCAAGCCATAGCCTCCATTTCTTCTTCTGACTGCTGCAAGTTTGCAGGGGTGGGGGAGAGTTAAAACAGAGTTGAGTTTTCTAAAATGGTATTGGAAGCAGGTGGTAAAATGAGCTGCAACTTCTCAGGATGAGCAAAGATGTCATGATGTGAAAGAGAATGGCAGATGCAGTCCTGAAGTAGCTGTTCTTCACGCTTGCCACTTTTAAACACTTTGGACCCCTTTTTCAAACTGTGATAACTATGAAACTATTCTGTGAAATATTGGGGGGGAGGGGGGAGAGGAGTGTCATCCTTAAAACATTCTTCACTTAACCTGATTTGACTGAGGTTTGTTGTGTCTCTCTAATTTTCATTCCAGTGAAAGCTGGTGGGATGCGGATTGTGCAGAAACACCCACACAATTCTGATGCCAAAGAGGAAAAAGATAAGGATGACCAAGACTGGGAAACCAGCAGGTGAGCATTTTGATTTGCTGTGCTACAGTGAATTTCCATGACCTTGAACCTTATCACTGTTTTTGTTTTCCTTGTGGATAGCAAACCAAGGATACAGTTGTTTTTGTATCATAAAATTGATTTAAAGTGGTAGCAAGTTATATGTTCCTTCAAGAGAATTGGGGAATTTGGGAATTTTTACCTTGCTGAGCCTCCTTTAAATGATCCTGCCAGGTAGGAGAAGGTTAGAGAAAAAAGTACAGTTAAAGTAAGAGATCAGCTTTCCTAGAATCTCTGAACATCATTTCACACTTCACAGAAATATAGAGGCTAGGCACATTTGGTCACAAGCATTAGGCTGTCAGTCTGCATGTGAGGTCGTCTTGCTGTGTGCTGGGTGATTCCTTCTACCCTTTGGCCCATATCCCTGTCTCTGCGAGGTATTTGACAATATGGTGCTTTTTAAAAGACAAGTAAAAATAAATGCTGTTAATATTATCTGCTTTTATTTTGGGTGGGAATTTAGCAGTTTTAGTAGTGGAGGATACCAAAGCAAACAGTTGTTACTGTAGATTAATAAATCTACTTAAAACTGCTAGTAACTGCTGTGTAGAAATGAAAGCAGGGAGGTTCAATGGACTGTTGTTATATTTCTGTTCATACAAAAGCCACCTGGTTTTGTTCTGCTTTCCTTGGCTAGCTGTTTTTCTTTGTAGCCAAGACTATATTTACCTGAAATCTTTATGTACTAGCTTATTGCATGGGTTTGTCCTTGCTATTTGCTCAAGGCAAAAAAAAAAACAGAGCCATTCTTGTGCTTTGGTAAGTAGACTGACTTACATGATGTTTATTTTACATGTAACACCATGGTAATAAGTTGGCATTGTGAAAATATATCTGTAAATAAGAACAAACGTGCTTATTTACTAAATCACAACTTCACTAGGAAACATGTTTATGAGAAGGGAAAAGTAATTCTCATTAATTTATTCAAATGAAAGGCAGGAAAACGACACTTTATGCCATTTCTTCATTAAGCAAATTGGTCATCTTGTATTTCTGTTCAGTGGAATGTAAGTTGGAACAGAGTTTGTATTGCAGTCAGGTTTTGTCCAAAGGAAGGACTCATACCTTGTGGTAAATTTAAACTTTGCTTGGGGTTACATCCTTTTATTTAAGGTGTGTTATATACCTGCTTATTCTTGCTTTTCCTTGGCATGCCAGCCTCGTGGTGAGGGAACCTCATTAGGATCTAAATGAGAAGACTTCTTATGCTTGTTCACAGATCTAAACCTCTGTCACAATATAGCTATCTGCTTTATTCCTTTCTTCAAACAAGATTATAATTTTCCCCTCTCACTCAAATAGTGTAGGGAAAAGTTAAAATTTAACCTTGGTCTTTGTGGCTGCGTCTGCTTTAGCAGGTGCTGTGCCACAATAGAAACGGATCTGTAGGGGGAAACAGTCGGTGCTGAGGGCTTCATGTTCACACTGCATGTGTTTTGGAAGTTGCTTAGTCTGGTCTTCTGGACTGAAGGACCAGTCCTAGCTGATGTGTGTTAGGTGTCTCTGTGGGCTGCCTGTTCCAGTGTAGCGTCATCTGCAAGGAGTCCAGGTCAGGTGCCCTGAGACCAGTCCATGGTGCAAAACAACGCGTGGCCAACAGAACCATCAGGAGGAGGAGTGCACTCCTGATCTTAAAATGCTAACAAATATGCACTGTATATTAATATTGTAAAGCAGGCCCGGGAGCAATTTTTATGCTTTCAAGGCAGAGGAGAAAGTTTAATGACCTCTAGAGCTACCTTATTAACTAGGGAATAGCTAACTGTTGCATCTACTCCCTTAGCTACCTGATCAGTTTATTGACAAAATACACACTCAGAGTGTGCTCTTTGCTTTTTTTTTTTTTTTTTCTGTAGAGCATACATTATCGGTCCCTATTAGGCACCTGTTTCTTGAGCCTGTATATTAATACAAAAAGCATTGGTCTGAAATTTTTATTTCTTTGATTTAATCCTCTTGAGAAAGAAAGTGGCAGGAAGGACATAAGGAGCATAGTTAGATGGGAACCAGCATGAATTATAAAACAAAACTGTAAGTTGGTTTACAAGTCCGAGAGAAGTTGTTTTCCTGGTAGAACTGAGAAACCTTTGCGTCTGTGAGGGAAAGGGTTTAATCTGCCTGTTGTAGGCTCCTGTGGGAGTACTTCTACAGCCGGTGGCTGTACAAGCTGTAGATGTGAGCAAGACGTTATTTAGCCATAGACAGAATAAGCAAACTCCACAGGCCATAGTACATGAACTTGTTGTTGTTTGTCAAAATTAAATTACGTTTGCAGCATGTCAGCTGCTTTTGTGCTGGAAGGTGCAGTCCCCTGGAGTTTCTCTGTCTGCTCCTGGGGATTCACGGTGCTCTTCTAAAACATCTGGACTTGTGATGCCTGTGGAGGGAGGTTTATCAGGAGGGGGAGAAGAGGCCACTAGCATTCTGTTCTGCTTTCTCCAGCACCAATATATATGTACTTTTTGGTCTTTGCTACCTGGTATTTTATGTCCCTTTGCTAAGCAGATGCAGAGACATCTGTGTTTTTAACTTTCTACTTTCATGTTTTTAGTCTTTGCCATTTTAAGGTAGTATCCTTAATATGATGCAATCTCTGCTCCCTATTGCATTCAAAGTCAAAAGAAGCAAACATCCCTTCAGGCGACTCTTATCAGGTGATATTGGCAGCTGACAATGATGTGAGAGAAAATAATAAAACAGAGAAGAGTAATTTGTGTGTATCTGTGAAGAGGGAGGTTAGGATGATCGAGTGATTATTTTAATCTCCTTTCAGGCTTAGTCCTCAGACATATTAATGGAACTGGGAGTAAATCGAGGCAGAATTTGAGATTTTGAGCTCTCCCAGAGTACCCTGGGGGCTCTGAGAGCACGTGTCCTCCCCGCAGTGGCACAAATCTGAGCAGCTGCTCAGCAAAAAAGCTTTCAGCTGGAGTTCATAGAAGTATTTGTGGCTTTGGAGACAGCTGGCATTGTTTTTGCAGTGTGCTTGCAGAAAAAGACAGTGGGTCAGTGTTTCTAGTCTTAACGTAAACAAAGCTGATGGAGGTAAACACCCCTGAAGTAGCTAACTGTGCTGTGATAAAGGTGACTTTAACATTCACCAGGTATATCTTCTTTGACATTTCTTTTTCTCAGTTGTTTAGCAACTTGCAATCCAGTTACTGTAATTTACTCTGCAAAGTATTTTATTCAGTTCTGGTTCCTAAAATAAAATTGTTATGAAAACCTACCATTTCATGAAATGGTAGGCTGACTTGTCATAATGGTGATTTGTGATCCCTTAAAACAATATGTGGTAAGATGGTTTTATACGAATTTAAACTTTTTCTACAAGGCAGTTCTCAGCCTTGAGCAGTAATGGAAATAATTTTATATGTCTGGTATACGTATAGTTTTACTTAAAGAGGAATGACTGGATGTGATTATATGGAGAAGACTCGATGAAAGGAGGGAGGGATTGCATCATTTGGTTTAGGTGAACTAAAGAAAAATGTGTGTGGCATCCAAAGCCAGTGGCACCACTGGGGTCAAGTGTCAGTGGTAAACTTGACTGTGAGGTGAGGTCCTTTGCCCACGTGTTCTTCGGGACAACGGTGATTTTGATCAGCCTGGTTGGAGATAGGATACTGGCTAGATGAACTTCTGGTCTGATCCGTTATTGATTTTCTTATGTTTCTGTAATTGCTGAAGACTTGCATTGATTTGTTTTTCAGATATGGTTGCAGTTTTGATTGATTGACAGTCATACTGATTGCTGCTGGAAGGTTTTTTTGTGATGCTAGGTGAAGGTGAAACGTATAATTAGAAGTAGGGTTATGAATAGAAAGCATCATTTTTCAGGACTGTATGTTGTCACAGAAAATATTTGGAATGAGTAGGCTGCTCATAGTCCTGGGCTTTATTAGAATGCATGTTTAACTGAGATTTGCAATATCACATGCACGCCTGTGCCAGCATCTGACTCTAGCCATAATAAATATTCCTGAAAGACAGATAATTTGAAGTGAGCTGCTTGTTCAGTTTTGCACAAGAGCTTCATTAATCGTCAGTCTGGGACCTCAAGAAGAAGAAACTATAATTATATATCAGCATCTGGATTTAAAAAAAAAAAAAGTAAAGCAAATATCTTGCTCATTTGGTCTTTTAACAAACGGGGTAAACTGCAAAGGCTTTCATGTCTAAAGACTCTTTCTTTCTCTTGTTATATTTCTGAAACAAAGTGGGTAATTACAGTGATTTAATTACTGAATATAAATGCAATAGAGTGGTTTCTTGGTGTACGTATGTAAATTGTATGCGTTTTGTATCTTAAACTTACTTGGAGATTGTGAATCCAGCATTATGTCTGACTTCCCCATTAGCTCTAGAGAGAATAATTTATGCAGCCTGGATTTTAATTCAATTTTGGATGTGGATATTGGCCTTAGCTATATTCATTGGGCAAAAGAAAAAGAAAAAAAATTAAGAGGATAATTTAGAATGTGGTAACTCAAAAGCAAAATCATAATGAAGCATATGGGTGTCTGTATGTCAAAAAGCCGGTCTTGGTACTTACTCAGTTCCATGGTGAGAAAGGAGTTGTCGAAGGCCCCTGTCATCCTTCAGGTTACTTGTTGAGTCTGAATATGCTGGTTAAGCTGCATCAGCTTTTTTTTCTTTTAGAAGTGCGGTGGAAATATCAAAAATTCAGGCTGCAGGTATATGCTTTCATTCAAGAGTAAATTTGTTTTTCCCTTTCCCTCACTTTGCTCTGTTGTAACTGACAAGAAATAAGCCTCAGGCATGATTTCCATTTTTCATTTGCCATTGATGATTCTGCTGTCATGGAAATATATTTAATTTTTGCCTTGTAATGACCCTTGTTCTCCAAATTTCTGACAAAAAAAAGTGAAGTGTATTACACAACTGAGCCATTAGAGCAGGTTTGTATGCTTGTTTACACCCTAAGTATGGAAATGCTTGAAACTGTTTCTCTTCCTTGTATTTCACCCTGTTGTTCTGATTATTTAACTGGGGCAGGAACTGTAAAGTCAAAGTCCTGACCCTTTAACTTGGGAATAGCTGCCCTTCAGCACGGCCAGGACCTGGGAAATGACGTCCGGTGTTCAGCTTGCTTGCACACAAGTCCTGTAGGAGGTAGCGTCCGTCATGGATGAAGAGGTTTCTGTCCAGTTAGTTCTAATATTGTCTCTTGTAGAGACAACAGGTGTTTGACAGAGGGAAATCTTGGGAGTTCTAACAAAAAAAAAAAAAAGTGAGACACTTTATAGCTTGTTAAACATGGAAACCAAACCTCCATGAACAGGTAGCACTGTACTTCCATAAATACTCGGAGTGAATAGCCCATTAGTGTTTCTCCCATGTAGTTCACCAACATACAGCTGAAAAAAAGACCTCTTTACCTGTGTTTGTGCATCTATAAAACCAAAATACTGGAAAGGCAAGAAGGCATTGACTCAGCATGGTGAATATTTAAGGTTAAAAGAAAGAGGTCGGGACAGATAGGCTGCTACATCTTCTGCTTAAGTTTTTCGAGAGGAAATGTGCAACTTTGATGGGTAGAGGATTGACTGAGTCTCCCTTTCTGGCAGCAGGGCCACTTAAGTGTTGGCTTAAAAGGTCCCTCGGACTATCATGTCCGTGGAGGCAGCTCTGAAGGAGTGCACTAAGTACGAGCATCTGTCAACATCCAGATCCTTCTCTTTGACAGAATTCACGTTTCTTCCACCACTTTTCTAACCACCTCTTTTTTTTTCTCCCCTCTTTTTGGGGCCTGATTCTGTTACCTCTGTGAGCTGATGTGGCTTTACACAAAGATTACGTTCACAGACTGTATATTGCCATTTTATGCTTGACCATATAAAAACTGAAACTTGATTGAATGTATGGATATAACGGATATGACGCTTGAGGGTTTTTATTCATGTCCTTTGAGCTTTTATTCATGTCCTTTTTCATGGCCTTCGAGCTCTCATTACTCGGATGTGGAGCTTTGGAGGCAGTTGGCCTTAGAGGATGAAATGTCTGGGGGAAACGCAATGAAAAAGCAACCTGGCTGTGAACACCATGCTTGCAGTTTCTGGGAAAGATGCAAACTGCAGCAAACATTGGGCATTTATCCCGTTGTCATACCAGTGTTTGGTGTGACTGTAACTTTTTCTTTACTTGGTTAAATATGCCGAAGGCTAAAAGGAAGTTCTGCTGGCACAAGAGCTGTAAAAAATTTGCAGCTATAATTTTGTAACATTATTAAGCAGTGAACAGAACATAGCGCAGTGAGGGAAACAGCTTCCTACCTTCTCCAAAACATCTTTATTTTCCAGAAACATTCTGTGCTTAGTGCTCCCCCCCATCTTTATTATTTTGGACTTAGATTCACTTCACAGTTAAGGGAATAGCTTCTTAATAGTGTCACACTCTTTTCCTTTACATAAGTGATATTGCCTTCAGTGCATTTTCCCACCTCATTATTCATCTTCATGTCTCAATCTTCTGCAATAGTTTTTATGATTAGCAGATGCTGAAGTCTAATAAAGTTTATATATGCATAATTTGTTTAATTATAAAAACAAAACCCAATATAAGCAATTTTCATGTGATTTTTAGGACAATACCTTCTGCAGATGACCAGTTACTCGGAGAAGTAGCGAAGTAATTGCTATGACCCGTGTTGAACCATATCAAATGCATATATGGTTATAGATTTAACTATAGAGAATAGAATATGTAATACTGATTTTTAAATGCAGAACTACTGTATGGCAAGAAAAGAGGCTGTGAATATCTCCATTTAAGAAGTGAAAATATCTGTAAATGTAGGGAATGGCGAAAAAGCTAGACAAGATTATGAATGAAGCATTCTCATACAGGAAGATGTGAGTCTTCTGAAAGACTATTTTATGCTTCCAGTATTTCTTGATGATTGAAGCAGTAGGTTGATAAATCCATCAGTGTAAGTGCTAGTTATGACATTACATGGATAGCTCTTTTCATATTCCTGAAGTACTGTGTGCATGTGTGAAAGAACTAAAAAAGACCTGATATTTCCCCCTGCTCAAAGTGAACAGAAGATACACCATCCAGCTCAGCGAGAGCCGGGTTCAGTCCCAAAGAAACATATGCTGTCTTATGAAATTAGCTGGAAAGCTGAGTTGAATTGTCAGCCAAGCTGGTGTAAGAAAAAGGTTTTAAAAGAATGCAAGTCTGTAATTTGTATTCTGTGTGACGAGGAAAGTGAGAAAAGCTTAGTCATATGCAAGAGGAGAACGGATGGGAAGGGAAGTAGTATCTTGTGAGTGACACAGCTTAGCTAGCATGGTGTTCCACGTCTGTATGGAAAAGTAAAATATCTTAAGCTAATAGCTGGAGTGGTCGCATTTTGCTTTGTGCTTGTCTCCTGGATTCTTTCTGAAGTAGTGGAATGCATCAAATGAAGGTCACCATGCCAGTTGGAAAGCAAAGACAGTGTTGAAACAGATATTACACAGGCATTATAAAGCACAAAAATCTCCAAACCCAAAAGTATAATCAGATGCTTTTCATTATGCCAAGTAAGCTCAAATCTGTATTACTTAAGTGTTCAGCAACACTGAGAGCAGTCCTAAAGCTAAAGGTATGAATTTCTGCAAGAAAAAGCTGCCAGAAGACCAGATGCTACTCATTCATTTAGAATCAAAACCCTATGTTTGAAGTGAAGTCACCATGAGCTGAAAATGAGTAGGAGGTGTGTGAGATTGATGCCATGTGTGCCAAGGGGGGGGGGAAATCTGTTTTTTTCAAGTAGCACCTTCCTCTCAAGTTTCTTCTGCTACAGCAGGCACTGAACTTTGAGGCAGTTTAATATTAAAATAAACTTTAGGATTATGATTTGTTAGCTGTCACCGGGCCAAACAAAAGGGAATTGCAGTTGGCTGCATCCAGGACACTGGTACGAGAAGCAGGAGGTATGTGAGAGATAATTAAAGACAACACTGAAAACATTTGTTCTGTTATCATCAGAGTTCGATTTAGTCTGCTGTAGCAGTTGATAGAACTGTTCATTGCAGCACATTACTTGATGGGGAAGTGTTTGCTGCAGTAGGCTCGCTGCCTTCTGATTTTATTGCAACATTTTGATGACGGCATCTTGGTCACAGGCATCCTGTTAAATAAACGGCAATTAGTAAAAAACACTTCAGCAACATTCACACAAATCTTAGTTCTGATGAGTTTCAGTTTCTCTGGGACTCGTTCCTTAGACTATATATAACACGGTGAGCCTGGGGCTGTTAACGTGTTTAAAGAGGAGCTGTTTTTGTTGCTGTGGGGTACATCCAAAGTGGTTCGTTCTTTTCCCTAATGATCTTGAAATATAACCTTTTTTTTTTCCAGATTGTTAGATCCATAATTAAATACGAGGCTAGCTCTCAATTATGGAGAGACCCATGGCATGCTTCATCTCGCACCCCATACTGCAGTACTGAATCAGACTGTTGTAGAGTCCCCAGCGTGTGTGTTTCACCAGTGTCTTCTGCAGCAGGTGGACTCTACCCTCCCCGAGTCTCGGGGCATTCATTCAGACTGAGCTCCTGTTGCTTGCTTTGGGATTCTGTCCGGGATGGGGGGAGGTAGCATTAAGCTTGCAAATAACAATGTGCTGAGGGTATGACTGGGTTAGGTGTCTCCTCAAATTATAAATTTCAGTCTGGGAAAATGACAAATACAGAGGACTTTATTTAAGACAAATTTTTTTTTTTTGGTACTTTGCAGTGCTGAATGCTTGTCATTGCTTCCCAAAGCCTACTCTAAAGACTTCTTCTTGATTTAAAAAAAAAAAAAAAAAAAAAAGGCAGAACTCCAGGTACTACAGTGGAAGAGCTAGGCTGTTTTTTGCCAGAACAGGTTAAGTTATAGTGTCTCTTTTGACAGTATTTGGACCTACTGAAAGTCTTCAAAATAATTCAGTAAGCAAAATTTCATTACTGAGTGTGTGCATCCTTGTACACCCTAAACGCTGATAATGAGCTTGATTGTCGTCCATTCCTGACGGTCACTCTCCTGAGACTGTAACCTTGTATTAGTGTTTAGAACATGCATTGATAAACTGCGTTTACTGTTTGGTGGTTGTTAGGATGATCAAGAGTACTTTGTGTTACTTTACTTGAGAAAGCTGTCATTGTTAGATTTTTATTTTGTTTTTAAATCTTTTTTTTTTGCATGCAACATATTGGCATATTTGCTAATATGCAACATGTTATTGTTGGTAATAAGCAACTTATTTGCATGCAATGTATTAGACTTTTGACTTTGTGGGGCACTAATGAATTAACTTGCTAGTTAATGCACAACCCCCTTTGGCTTGTTTGTTAAAATGTTGCTTTTGTATTGGAGGTGATGGAATAAAATTTCAATAAACTGAACTGGGTATTTTTACACTTCTGTGATTCTTCATGCTAACTTGTGATTCTAGAGGAAAAGTGTATGTAGCCATGTGTATGCTGTTTTATATCAACAGTGACACTAATAACATTACCACAAATTCTTCCACATAAGGCTATTTAGAAGACTTTTGACTAAATTAAATTTAGCATTCTAAGATTCTATTCTATGATTCTTATTTATTGCTTTGGAAACTGCTGTAGAATTAATTTCCTGTTTTCAGACATTACACGATTCTGTTTCTGCTGGTGTGTTTGAAAGATTTTGTTCTTGTTCCAGTTTACATTGGGGGAAGAAAAATGCCAGTACCTCAGAAGCTTCTAAGGAGCGGAGCTTCGTGTTCTACTGCTTTCTCCAAACATAAGCCTTCCGTCAGACAACACTGGCTGCTCAGGTTCCTCCCCTGTATTGGGATGGTTTGGATGACCTCTAGATGGCTTTGAAGTTAATACTACATTTTTCTTTCATATCTTGTAAGCAAGCACAACTACAGAAAACTTGCAGTCCTGCTGATAATGTATTATTTATTCCTGCTGCTGCCCTTTGGAGGATCTCCCTTTATGACACCTTGTTTCCCAGTGTTCGTGTTCTTATTTCGTGTTGTGTCTTACCCTTGAAATTATTTCTGTATTGGTTAGTGATTGCCAGTTGTCCTCCTCCTGTTGTATTTTCCTAAAATCACCTTTTTCTTGTGAAAAGGGTTCTAATGTTGAGAGACCTATGTGTACGTGGTCTTCCTCCTATGCAGAGCTCACTAACAACTTCGCTGGTCTGATGATCAGGAGTTGGCTCTTTTCTGTTTTTTATGTCAGACTAAGAAATAAAAATGGTGTTTAGGAGCCGCATAGTTCTAATGGAAATAGATACGTAATAGATATAGATGTTTTAAAGCAGTGATGCGTCATTTTTGTGTATGGCTATTCCAGTTTCTCATCCTCAACAGTGCCTTCTGCCATGTCCCATAGTAATTCAGTTTAATGAGGGACTTTGCTAGCATTTTTTTGAAATCTGTGCATACCGAATAGGCTAGAAGATTTTTTTTTTTTAATTGCTTTGGTAATTCTTTCAGGTTTTAATACCTTTTACTGGGAAGAAGAAATTTGCCAAGTTAATGCACAGTTTTTTTCCCTTGCAGTTAATGCAGCAGATTGTCTTCCTCTCCAGCATTTTTTAAAATGTATATCGGTTTATTAGCTAAGAGCTTTTTAAGACACTGCATAGTTCATGCTTCTCCCTGCCTGTTGCCATATCTTCTAAACCAATAAAGAACTATTCATACAATGAAGGAAAGGGGGAGGTATAACCTCATTATAATCTCTTTCTTCATTTTCTGTTTTAAAGAATATGAATGGTTATGTAGGGCCAGTATGGAGCTCGTGTCTGTCCTCGCCCGCCTGTGCAGCACTCGCCAACAGATGGTACTTCAGGGCAGTGTACAAGAAGGGACGGTGTAGAATGAGCATGATGAACTCTCCCAGCATCTAGCAATCCAAATTACTGCTTAGAAACTTGCTAATCGTATTAAATTACTGCCATTGGACTTAGTTCCTATTTCTCTAGCCCTCTTTTGAGCATACGTACGTTTCTCACCTTGATAATCATCTTGCTGTGGGGGTAGCACCACAGTCTAAGTAGTGTATGCTGCAGGAAGTGTTTTCTTTTTGCTTGCCTGGTAACTTTTTCCTGTGCCCTCCAAGTCTTATGTACTAAGAAATAGTGAATAACTGTATTTGTTTTACCTTCTCTCTACTGTATATTTTTCCTCGAGTTCTCTTTTATCTTGTTGTTTGTTTTTGTGGTGGGATACCTAGAAGCACAGTGTGGAGGGTAAAAGCACACCGCAGACTTACGCACTGGCATAGTTCTATTTTTCTGCTTCTTTTCCTTCTCTTGATTGTTCTTGTGTTCCAGTTGTCTTTTTAACTGCCTTTAGGGTATTAAGCTGCTGATTTCAAAAATCTTCTCATGGTGATTCCAACATTTGTTTTTGATTTTAATAACTGCTCTAGAGCCCATCATTATGTATGTACAGTTAGGATTGATTTTCCCAGTGTGTATATTCTGCATTTATCAAGGTGTCCTCTTTCTCTTTCGCTTTATTGTTCCATCATTCCTCTGAGATCCCTTGTAACTATATATGTTCAGGTTGTTTTTTATCCTGAATAATTCACTAACATTAGCATATATTGTCATCTCACTATTTAGACCTCTTTTCGAGATTCTTGCAGGATCCCACTGTTCATCGCTATGATGTTTGATTTATTCCTATGCTTTATTTCCAGTTTCTGATCCTCGAGAGTGTCTTCTGCCATATCCCATGGTAACTCAGTTTATTTAATGAGGAGCCTTGTTTGCATTTTCTGGAATTCTGCGCATACCAAATAGACTGGAAGGTTTTTTTCTTCACTTGATCATTCATTCAGATTTTAATACCAGTCGCATGAAATATTTAGCCAACATATATAACCTCTATTTTGGGGTAACTTTACCTTGAAAACCCACACATTTTCTCTCTAGAAAATCCTGAGCTAAAGTTTTTCTAACACTGTTACACTCACTAGGTGGCATGCAAAAATTTGCAAACAAAGGAAATCATATGCTGAATCTAATTCAGCATTCACATTACTGAAACAAATTAACTCTTTATTTGCTTGTTTTTAATATTTCCTTTTCTAAGTTATTTCTTTGTACCTATTTAAAAGAGAAGCCTTGACAAGTAAATAGCTTCTGCAAGATAAGTGGCATTCATTTGTTTTATTTGAACTTAATTATGTTACTACAAAATGTGCTGAAAAAGAAGATTATCAAGTGGGACAAAATGTCTGTACAAAGAACCTAACAGCAAAATTTCTGTCAGAAGTCATCTCAGATTTTCACAGCCTTTATGATGATGTTTGCTAACATTGGAGTTACTGAATCTTCACAGTTTATGTTTATTCTGCCATAATTTCAGCAAGTGCTTACTGCCATGAGATTCCATAGCCCAACTCACCTTTCAGTAGAGAAGGCAGTGTTGGGCCAAGCTTCTGGGCATGTATTTGTGTGTTAGGATTTGCATGAATAAACAAAAGCTCTGTTTATGGAAATGGTAGACATATGACTTCATATATGCAAACAGTGAAAGCACTGATTGTTGTCAGTGACCTCAACAAGGAAGTAAACAGTGAAATCTCCAAGTCTGCAGGTGATACAGGGCTGTTTTGCTTAGCTAAAGGCCCTGCCAATGGTGAGGAACTCCAGAAGGACATCACTAACTCTGCAAAAATGAGTTTTGGATTACAAAAGCTCCTGGAAAATTCATGGAAAATAGTTTGTTGAGGGCTGCTAAATAGAAGGACACAGCCTCTGGCTTGGGGAGTTCCCCAGCAGCAGATTTCTGGAGAGTGCTCTCAGGAGCCCTCTTCTGCATGTTCCATCCTCCCCTCCTTCCTCATGTGTTCACTGCTGCCCGCTGGGAGTCAGCAAGGTGCGTACCTGGTCTGATGCTGTACGGCTAATTGTAGACTGACTTAACGTTAAGATCGGTTCATTTCGATAGAGACGTGTGTGGGGAGGAAACGGTGATCTCAGGAAAGGTTTATGTATTGAAACTGAATAAGAGAAGTACTTGGGAATTTGGCTTCTCAGTGGCTGTGGTGTTAGTTGATTATGGAGGCAATCCAGTAGTACTGCTGCAGTAGAATATTCGTGGTTGATTTTTAGGGACTTGAAAAATTGGAAGCCTTCATCAGAGCACCTTTTAGGAAGGCATTTTAAAACTGAATTCTAAATTATTCTAACAAATTGCTGCTTTTCTTAACCCTGTTGTAAGTAGCATAAGTAGGATAGACTCTCACCTGGTGTTGACAGGCCTGCCTCCATAGCCTTAGATGAGGATCTGGTCTCTGTATCCTACACCTATTTAGTCTGTAGCATATCTGTAGGCTCTATAGCAAATTCAGGGAACAACAAGCAGTGTTGTTATCTGGATTCACTGCTGTTGCACGTGATATTATTAATACCTTTAATCTTGCAAGATTCCCTAGGCATAAAGGGCTAGAGAAAATGTAAATCTAATTGCTCAGACATAACCCTGATACTGTTTACAGTACCTCAGGAAATCGCTCCTGGCTAGATTCTGAGAATTGGGCATGGGAGGGGGGGAGGAATTCAAGACATACATATGTGTTTGTTTCTTTTGGTTTATTTTTTAAGATTTGATGCCAAGGAATACTTCCAGGAGTTCAGTTTTGGCATAGGAGTGTATGAGTTAGCACCTTAACTCTCCTAGGCTTTGCGTAGATTTGTATCCATTATCTTTAATATGTGGCATGAATTGGATATGATTCATTCTTTCGTGGTTTCTTGAAGCTGTAGTCATGGGTATAAATATAGACTGAGCTTTTCTAGCAGATAAAAGAAAAGAATGAAAAGCAGAGAGAGGAGAAGAGCCTTGATTTATACATTTTTCAGTTTGATTTCCTCTCTCTTAAGATGAAGGGAGATAAGAGTTGCAGTGTTAGTTGATGATTCATTATCTGCCAAAATCAGTTTCACTGAAGGCGGGGGGGGGGGGGGGGGGGGGAAGACCCACCTAAAAAACATGTTTTAGCTTTCGAAATATGGAAAAGGAAGGAAATGTAAGAGTTGTCTGAAAAAAGACTTACCACAAACCTGGCAGAGCTTTTGTGGAGAAACGTCTGTGTTTTTCCAGTTGAAAATTGAGAAGACAACCTGGTAAATATAGATGAAAAATTTAAGTGCGCATGTTAGTCTAACTAGTGTAGTTTCTGCGAATAAATTCTAGTGAGACTAGTCAATCTTTGGATAGATGTCAAGACATCAGTGGTTTTGATCTAAAAGTTTAATTTGGTTTTGTACATCCATCACTTACTTTCACTTCACTAAAGTAAACTGTTGGAAGAGATGAAATATCGCTGTATGGGAAGAAGCCTGAAAAATTTTTATGCAGAGTAGAGTTGCTTTAATTCAGTGTGTAGTACTTGACGTTCATGACTTTTTGTACTCAGTAATGAGCTTTTCTTCAGCCCCCTTCGCTCCTGGTGTGATAACTTTCATTTAGGATGCAAATCTGTGGTCCATCTGCTGCTAGGCATCTTGAAATAATTTTGAAATGATGTTGTTCTGGAGATGGTGTCCTGGAAGAGTTCACATTTGGTAGAAGCAGTATTGACAGCATAAATATTGACTTCCGTGGTAGCGCTTGTCAGCTGGTAATTACAAACAATCCTGAAACGATCAGAACTGACGTCTGTCACGCGTCCATGCAGTAGCTGGGACCAGAGACACTTCTTCAATGGTGTTAAAAAGTAAATCTCTTTAAGCTAGAGCAACAGAAGCATTTCCTGAGGCAAGAAGAGTCTTCTGAAGACATGCAGCTTCTTGTCGCAGGGTGTCAGCAAGGCTGGTGAGCACCAAGGGTTGGTGCTTGGGCTGTTGGTGGTACTGCCTTCTGGGAAAACAAGGTCACAACCACCCGGCTCAAAGTGCAAACCTGACCTGAAGCTGGCGGATAGGTCTGACCTCCGGAAGGACCTGTCTGCTCACTTTGGTCTTCGTGCCGCCCCCGTTCAGAGCTCTCCCCTGCAAGGGTGCGTGATAAGTGAGAACCTCCATTATTTTGGTTTTCCTAATTTCCCCCAGTCTTAACCAATCCAGGAATTGATGGCTGGGGGAGGGAGAGGCTGAACCGGTGGCTACTATGGCAACATAAAGGTAAGCCTGGCAGAGTGGTGAGCCTTATTTCTGTTAATCCATGTGGGAATTCACTTATTTTTACGTAACACTTGGTAGGTTTTCAGTGGGGAAAATTACTCTGTGATTATTCTCTTAAATCAAAGCCTCTTAAGGAGGATAGCATGTGTGAAAAGCAGGAGATCTTTTGCACTGGCCATAACTGGGAACCAGCTACGGTAATAAAAGCCTTTGCAGGGAATCCAACAATTTCTTTAGTCAAAAAATACTAGTGGCACCTTTGTGCTATCCATACTTTCTTCAGGTGAAAGATACTGCAAGTGAAGCAGCAGGCGTGGCAGGAGCAGCTGCTGGAGAAAACGCGCACCCCAGCAGCACCCCAGCAGGGACAAGTGGTCCCCAGGGCGGCTGCCGTCACCAGAGCAGGTGAGGTGGGGAGCCAGGGCTAGAGCCCACCTGGGGAGAGGGGTCATTGAGCTGGAATGGCGCAGGGCAGGGCTGGGCATAGATACACCAGCAGTAAAATGACATGAAAGAGTAATTTAAGAAAGCAAAAGTCAAGCCATTCTTGCCTACTACGGTATCTTAGCATGTTAGTGAAACAGGGGTTGGTCAAGGCAACTGGTATCTTGTACCGGTGTTTGCAAAATGCATTTGAAACAGGCAAGGAGAAGTAAGCCCTTCTAGGGAACCTGATCACCACATCTGGTAAACAGACTACTTAATGAGCAGTTATAGAAAAGATGGAGGTGGATTTTTCCCAGAAGTCCACAATGAAAGGGTAAGAGGCAACAGCTGCAAATGGCAGCAAGGGAAATTCTGACTAGACATAAGGAGGAAAAAACCCACCATAATGATGATGATCAACCACTGAAAAAGTTGCCTGGAGAGCTGGAATCCTCATCCTTGGAGATACTAAAAAATTGTCAGGTCAAGGCACGGCAAAGTTACCCCACTTTGGGCAGGAGGACTGGTCACTTACAAGGTAGTTCCAATTTAAATTATTCTGTAGTACAATGAAATAAGATGGATCTAATAGAAGTATCAGTAAGTCATGTAGAGAGGTGGTGTGGGATGCTTCTTCCATAATACAACTGGAACATCGAGTGGAGGTACAAGGTAATAAAAGGAAATATTTATCATGTGGCGTTTCTCCAATGAGCTACAAAGATATCAAAGTCTCAGTAGGTCTTGTAGCAAACTGACTGGTTTGTGTGTATGTAGAGAGGGTTTTTGTAACGATCAAATACCACAGCAACGTGAGAAACCAATGAAGATTCCTTCAGTTGCACTGTAGTCTGCCTTGTCTCGCACATTGAAACACTTCGAGCGACTGGCAGTCTGCTTACTGTCTTGAAATATTCATGTCACACCTTGCCATCTTGACTGGATTCCTGTCTCCGGCATGGTAGTGGGGAGAGGAAGAAAGGTGGAGGTAGAGACAGTGTGCTGTCAGTGGGGTCAGACAACCGGTAAAACAGCTAAATCTCTCTTCTGTAGCGGTAGCTCTGCCTCTGTTACAAGCTTCACCTTGGAGCACTGGCCGTGGGCTAACACAGTTTTGCGCTGGTTGACAGATGAAACGACTGAAGTTTAGGCTGCAGCCAGAATGTGAATTAACCTCCTTCCCCCACTTCCACCAGCTAGGAGAAATCTGTCACCTGAGGTTATTGACAGACAGAGTTTGAGCCCTGCGTTTAGTCTCCAGGGCAGCCAGAAAACAGCTTGTAGTGCTTTTGGATTTGCAGACTATACTGCTAACCCTCTAACTCCAACTTGAGATATGTTCTTGAGGAGAAAAGAATTAAGAGCCTTGTGGAGGGACAAAGCTGCCTTCTTTTTCTCCCCTCACATTTCTGTAGAGGTGAATAATTCTGTTTATATGAGCCCCATTGTGAGTTAGAAACAACTGTTAATTTATGATCTCGTAGTAAAAAAAAAGCAGCATAAATGTTTACTTCTGTGAGCAGCCTCTGAAAAAAATTGGTCATAAAATACTGTTGGATTGTGTTCCCACCTTTCTGTGATCATCCAAGAGGAACTGCAGGCAACTGGTTTTTTGCCCCAGGGGCCACCTTAGATTTTATCCACAGGTATCTGCAGTGTCTCCTGTACTAGGTAATATATGAACAAATTCTTCAGGGACTCAGGCATGTTTTAAGGACAGTAAGCTGTCTTCAACTCAGCCCAGGTGAGATGAGATGTTATTGAGGACCCCTGCAAGGCAATCAGGTTGCTGTTACACTCTTAGGGTAGTCTGAGGTGTGGAGGTACTAGCTTTAAACACTTCTTTTCGCCTCTGGATCTGCCTTTAAACTTTGGACCTTTGCTCCCTAGTGCAGGGATGTCACCACTGAGGTACAAATGTCCTTCCTTTGCTGCTCTGTGCTCCATCAGGGCCCACGGAGCAGCTGTATCCAGTGCACAGATCCACAACTTATGAAGTAAACTTCTGCATCTTAACTATGCCACTGCTTTGTGCAGATCTGTGTTGGTTCTCACTGAAGTTGATGAACCAAATGCAGCGTTTTGGTCTTCATCTCTAAGTCCTGAATGTTTTTGTTCTTCATTACCTGGCATGCAGTAAACATAGCTGCTGAACTTGAGATTCCTCAATAAAACATGCTGCAAGAGTGCTTTGAGGAGGTTACGAAAATCTGTCCAACATTATTGAAGTCTGTTAAAAAGAGAAAGATCAGCTTTGCCAGATACTTTGGCGCTTCCTGCCGAAGAGAGCAGAAGGACTGAGCTGAGGTTGATCAGCAGGCTTGACAGGCTGGAGAAGTGGGCCAATATGAACCTTATGAAGTTCAACGTGGCCAAGTGCAAGGTCCTGCACCTGGGTCAGGGCAATCCCAAGCACAAATACAGGCTGGGTGGAGAATGGAATGAGGGCAGCCCTGAGGAGAAGGACTTTGGGGTGTTGGTTGACGAGAAGCTCAACATGAGCCAGCAGTGTGTGCTTGCAGCCCAGAAAGCCAACCATATCCTAGGCTGCATCAAAAGCAGCATGGCCAGCAGGTCGAGGGAGGTGATTCTGCCCCTCTACTCTGCTCTGGTGAGACCCCCCCTCTGCAGTACTGCGTCCAGGTCTGGGGTCCTCAGCACAGGAAGGACATGGACCTGTTGGAGCGGGTCCAGAGGAGGGCCACAAAAATGACCAGAGGGGTGGAGCACCTCTCATGTGAAGACAGGCTGAGAAAGTTCAGGTTATTCAGCCTGGAGAAGAGGCTCTGGGGAGACCTTATTGTAGCCTTTCAGTATATCAAGGCAGCTTATAAGAAAGATGGGGACAGACTTTTTAGTAGGGCCTGTTGTGATAGGACAAGGGATGATGGTTTTAAACTGAAAGAGGGTAGCTTTAGATCAGATACAAGGAAGAATTTTTTTTTACAATGGGGGTGGTGAGCCACTAGAACAGGTTGCCCAGAGAAGTTGTGGATGCCCCATCGTTGGAAGCATTCAAAGTCAGGTTGGACGGGGCTTTGAGCAGCCCGATCAAAGCAACCTTAAAGGTGTCCTGCGCATGGGGGGGGGGGGGGGGCTGGTCTAGATGACCTTTAAAGGTCCCTTCCAACCCAAGCCATTGTGATTCTATGTCTACAGGTAGTTCTTTAATTATATTGTTTTCTATTTTGTGAGGTGACATTTCAGACCTTTGGATCGCTTGTAACTGTATTTTTAAAAGCCCAAGCAAAAAAAAATGTTTGGCTGAAGCACGTTTAACCTAGAAACTTGATGTCGTTGCAAACGAGCTTTGGAGGGTTTAAAAAGAAAGACTTAAAATAGCGATGTTTATAGTCTCATTTACGTATAAACTATCTTCCTCAAAAAATGCTAGCCTCCGTGTGATATAGTAGGAAGAAATTTCCTTGTAATCATATTCTTCTGTAGTTTGCTTACTGTTGTGTGTCTGACACCTCTTCCTGAGGCAAGATGAGCCTCTGAATGAGAGGGAACAGTGGCTGATACTGAATTAAAAATACCAAGTCTTCAAGGCTTATTTTGCTGGCATTTCTTTGAGTGTTTCTTTTCACTTAGATATGGGACGACAGCTGTCCTTCAGTGTCCTTGATTTCTGGTAGCTGAACATCAAGTGTCCTCACTGTGGCACTTTGCTTATTGTTACTCGATCCTGGAGCCGCTTTGTAGACCTCAGTTGCAAAAGGGTAACGGCAAGGATAGGTGAAGAATCTGTCTGAGGATAAGGAATGAAGTATAGGAGGTACTGTGCTTATTAAGTGTGAGTTCCTCAGAGGGTGTTGTCATCCTCATTTAACAGGCTAATGTAGGAGAAGTTCTCTCTCCCATTCTGTTTTTATACGTTATTAGCAGCTATGCTAGTGAATGATGGGAACACCTAAGTCTGCTTCTTTAGGGAGGGGAGAAAATCTTCATTTTGTGTACCACCTGAAGGTAAGTTAGAGGTTTGCTGCATTCGCAGTAAGAATTTGTGGGATGACAGGAAGAGCAGTACCACCTAGCAGGAAGAAAGTATCGCAAAAGCTGTATGCTTGATAAAGGAGGTATTTCGAAAGAGAAGAGGTATGTGTTTTAGTTGAATTAACATATGTTCTTTCACCAAGGGACTGTCTGTCAGGTTTAATTTGAAATGAAACTAATTGTTAGTCTGACAGCTTGATGTGCTGGGAAACGTGATAAATACATTGGTACCAAAATCGTTTTCAGCTCTATTATCTAACTGTTGTTTGACTTAATGAGAAAGGAGGAGCTGAAATGTGCATGTTCTTAGGAACAGCTGCCTATAAATTTTGCTTATATAGAAATAATGCAAGTTTTTGTGCTCTTTTCATCAAATGCTTTAAAAAATTATTGTACTCTTGTTTCATAATCTTTGCTAATTAACATAAGCATAAAAATATTGCTAGTTCTGGCGACATGTTAATATGTTTATCTCAATGTTTTTGGTCCTGTTAATATTTTCTTCCCTACTCTAGTGTATCTGGGACAGAGAACAGTCTGAATTCCCTAAACTGTCAAGATGTAGAACTAAAGCATTAATTTGCATTTTTAGTCATAAGAGATTTCATTAGAGTCACTTGGACTTTAAAGAACTAATTGCAAGCTTATTTTACAGTTGGTATTAAAAGGACAGGAAGGTCACTTTCTCTGATCAAAGCAAAGACTGAAAAGAACTGCTTGGCAACTGGCATACATAAACTTGGAACCGATTGTATGACTCATCAAAGTTTTATTGTTATCACTTCAAACTAGTGTTATTAGGCATTACCTTTTAGGCAGTCACAGAATGCAATCAGTTCTCTCCAAAATTAAAATAAGCTTGCCAAACACTGCTGTGAGACTGGCTTTGAAATAGAAAAGACAATGGTTTCTCAGGAAGGTAAGACTTCAGGCACCAGTCTGGATCAAGTGCTGTCTTTGTAGGCAGCTGTCTTTACTGCTGCCACCAGTTTCTTATCTTTGCTTTGTTTCACCAGTTGTTTAGATTTTCTGAAGAAGTGACGTAACGTTTATCAGCTCTTGCCTTGTGACAGTGGCCAAAACTGCACAACAGCACCAGAAAGATTTTTAGCAAAACTTTCAAGTTAAGTTGACACTTTAAATATATGTAGGCATTTGTTTCTTTCCTGAAGAATTGGTTTTTTTCTCTCTCTTTGCAATCTGCTGTCAGCTCTGGAGTGGTGGTTAGTGGCAGCAGGGAGATGTTCCACTTCCTGAAGTTCCTTTCTGATCCTGCTACAAGAAGTAAATCAGCAGAGGATCCTGACTGTAGAAATATCCAGGGACTAACGTCTCCAAGCAGTAGTTTATCAGAACTAGATAATAAGGGGAAGAATTAAAGATCTTGAGGGGATTAATATCTTTCCAGGACAAAGAAGGGAGGTTCAGGGAGTAGGAGGAGGCTCTTGGAAGAAAAGATTGTAATTGTGTGAGAAGGTAATGGGAAGGTGGAGTGTGAGAGCACTAAATAGGTGAACTGCACTAAATAGAGCAGAAAACTGAGTGAGAGGCCTGGTGAAATTAATAAGGAGCTAGGTAGAAAGGGGGAGATCAAAATCAAGATTCGAAGTGGAATGGCAGAAGGGATTAAACTTGAGAAACAGAAGGGAGAGCAGAAAAGCGTATTTGCTTCTAATTCTGCTGCTCCTTTGTGGCCAGGAACTAGACACAAGATATTAGCAGAGTGTTCTTACTTCATGCAGTGCTGGCCAGTGCAGAGGATGACAGCTCATTACTACCATCACTTACCCTTCTGGCTTAAGTAACTAATATTCTCAGGGAATATAAAAATCTACAAATCTTCATCAGTATGGTGCTGTCTGTTTTCCCGCTTTGCTTTTCAAAAGCAAACTTGCAGATTTCATCCCATGCAGGCTTACCATCTAATGAGCTGTGTGCAACCCTGCACCCCTTGTGAAAGTGATCTTCAGAAGAACAAAAAAGATACCTTCCTTTTCCTTACCCTGCTGCAAGAAAGATTTCAGATAGCCTGAATAACATTACTAGGTTAAACTACGCTTAAAAAAAAAAAAAAAAAAATCTACTTAACCTTCATTGGGCTTTTGTTTGGTGGTTTCTTCTAAAAGCAGCAGGAGCTGCAGAAAACCTGTCCGTTCTTTCAGACATATTTGTGAATTTAATAACAACTGTTTCAGACTTAACTTCTCTTAATTATTAGACCATCACACTTAAGTGATACCAATCAGAAGCTTCATACGCGCAAAAGTTGTCTTAAAGTAACTGTAAGACTTCAAGCAAACAAAAAACCCACAAAAGCCCCCCAAAACTAAGAATTAGGGTTAAATCTGTTGCCATCTATATATTCACTGACAGACTTTAGTTGCATGATCAGCTCTCCAAGCTTTCTTCAAAACTTGCTTTATTTCACAGAATTTATGCCATTAAGCAGCTACTCACTCAGCCTTTTATAATCCCCATTGAATTTCCTGTGGCTCTAGTTCCTACTTATTACACTTTAAAAATCTTTTTTCACAGCAGTCTCTGAATAATTTTGTCGTCGGCTTTTTCATGGTGCTTATAAGTGGTCCTTCCAGCATCAGTTTATTTTTAAAACATGCTTAAGATGTGAAGAGGCTGAGTTTAACGTTAAAGTGCAGAGATTTCCCATTCTCCCTTAGCCCTAGATGTTTTCTCTCTTGAGCATTCCCTAGCTTATTTGCTAAACCCTTTCCAACTGTTACAGCAAGGAGATCTCCTACATAATCCTCATTCATCGCTAGAGGTCTATTCTGTTTGCTGAAGAAAGACAGAGTTATATCAGGGTAAAGTATAAAAGAAATGAGTTGAGCATTCAATGCAATTTGTGAATTCTGTTTATTAGCTGTTATTAGTAGACAAACTGAGTAGAATCATCTAAATTCCATTAAGTAACATCCAGTTCATACGTACATTCATCCCACTCTTCTATCAGTTTCACAGCCTCTTTCATTTTAAACGACGTACATACTATTAACAGAATTTTGTTTTCTACCTGGATATGTGCTAGATGGGAGTGTAAGTTAATTTTGGAGATGATTTCAGATGTATGCTGACAGCAAAGGCAATGGTGAGACTTCAGAAATCTCTCAACTGATTGCCAAGCTGGATGGGAGTAGATGAAGACCAAGAGCTGTTTTGCTAAAGGCTTGCTATTGGTCACTGTTAGAAACAAATTGCCTGGTGCCGATGGCCTGGTTTGAAGTAGTATACTTCTAAGCTTCTTATAAACTATAGCATCTTATGAACACAGTCCAGACTCTGGATCATAGGGTAATTCAGGTTGGAGAGGACCTCAAGAGATCTCTAGTCTAGGCTCAAAGCGGGGTTAACTATGAAGTCAGACCAGAATGAATATTCAAGGTTTTATTCAGCCGGGTCTTGAAAACCTCCAAAGATGGAGGCTACGCAGTCCCTGTGAGCAACCTGTTCTACTCCTCCACTGTCCTCATGGTAAGTTTCTCCTCACAGCCAATCTGAACCTCCCTTGTTTCAACTTACCCTCATTGTCTCTCATCCTGAAACCATGCACCGCTGTTTAGAGCCTGGCTCTGTCTCCTTGATAACCTCCTTGTGGGCATTGGCAGGCTGCTGTTAGGTTTCCCCAAAGCCTTCACTCCTGCGGGCTGAACAAACCCAGTTCCCTGAGCCTTTCCTCACAGGGTAAGTGGTCCAACACCCTGAGCATCCTGATGGCCCTCACGGAGCTCACGCCACTTTATTGATGTCTTATGTTGGGAGCCCAGAACTGGATGCAGTATTCCAGATGTGGTCTAGTGAGCACTCAGCAGAGGGGGATAATCTCCAGCACAAAACACTGCCAGCTTTATATGCTGCCAGGGAAGACTGTTGGCTCACGTTCAGCTTGCTGTTCACCAGGACTCCAGGAGAGAAATGTAGTGTATTAGTTGTAAAACTTAGGCTGATCTCTTCTTCAGCCTCATCATCTATAGTCTGTATTTCATCACTTAGCGCTCTGTTAGGTTTCTCTGCACTTTAGCTTCAGGTGTCTTTACCTCTCTTCCACAAATCCCGGTCTTTTGTCTTCCTCTGTTCCTGCCTGGTCTGTAAAGGTCATATTTTCTGCACTTGCATCTCCTGGGATTTTCCTCTGCAACAGTGTATAGCAGGAACAATGCATAGAAACAATGATGTGATGATAAAGCATAGCTGATGTTGTTTTGGGGGATATTGCTGTCTGCTGAAATTGCAGGACAGTCCCATTTGCCCCGTGAAGCTTTGAGGAATCTTGTACAGGGTGAACTGTATTCATTCCGCCTTAGCACGTGCATAGCAGATACGTGCAAGGACAAATGCTTTATCTACAAGCACAGATTGTGTATCTCATTAGACCTCCTAAAATAGTTGGAAATTTAGATGAGCTTTTGGGCTTGTGAAATATTCAGACCTCTGTTTCACACCTGAAGATGCCTACGCATCTTGCCTTGCCTGTGGCCTTAGGCCATCATGGGAACAATACTGTCTCCTCAAGACCTCATGTTTTTTTGCCACACTCACAAATGCCGGAGGAAACGGTCTTGACAAAGAAGCGGCAGTTGAGACTCTCCTATAAGTTGTGGCAATGCTACTGCTTCTTAAAGTTGCTTCCACTCTCAGTATGGCAGAACAACTTACCTTCTGTTGAAGCTAGTTATTCAAGCAGCTGGGTTACATCCCTGTTTTCCAGGGGATCAGCACTTTCTGAGGTAGGGATTTCTTCTACCTGCAGAGGGTAGGCAACCTCATTGCTGTGGAGGAAGTCAAGGCCTGGTGGGAACTGTCTCAGTTCTGCTGTCAGTCATGCATGAATATTTCAAGAACTATCAGGATGAATTTTTTAAAAAGTTAAGAGGTAATATGCTGTGACTTCTGTATAGCTAGAGGTGTTCCGGTGAGTAATGTCATGCGAGTCCCACCCCGTGACTTCTGTTGTACATCTCTTCAAGGTCTTTATCTTTTTTGCATTTATCTTCCCTTAGCTGATGAATTCCAAGGACCAGATGATCCCAGAAAACAACCCTTAGCTAGTCAGTCCACTGATCTTAAGGTATCTGAGAGAAACAGAGGTAATTTTTCTTGGGTTTTTTGAAATTCAGAGGACAGTAATATAGAACATGTGAGACTATCACCCATCTGTTGCAACCGAACAGTTCAGCATCTCAGAGAGCACTTCTTGCCATGGATAAGGGATTCATTCTCACTGAGACAGACATTATCTTGGATGAAGCTCTCTTAGTTAAAGTTGTTGCAGTGCATGAACTAATGCTGCCAAAGTGCAGCACAGGAATAGCTGTCCAGCTATGTATTGGATTTTTTTTTCTTGCATTGGATTAGTAGACCTGAGTACACAGAAAAGTGACCTGAGGTTACCTGAGTGTGTGTTTTCTTCAGATAATAAGGGCTAAAAATCTGGACTGTTGTGTAAACATAAGGATAACTTGTCATGGACAGAAATTTTAATTCCAAGCCTTGTGTTTTCAATAGAAAAAGGTTGGCTCTGTGTCTTATAGTAAGAGAAACTTGTTATTTAAAGTGTTGATGTCAGTGTAATTTAGGAAATGTGCATTTTTTTCCTGGCTATGGAAAGCATCTCAGCCAGAGCAAGCTTTGATGTGAAGGATATTATGTATTCCTTTTTACGGGGATGTTGCAGGTTCTGTGTCCAAGCTATAAACAGGATGAAGCATCTCAGGCCCACTAAAGTAAAGGGCAGTTCCTAGGCACTAATTTAATTTGTTTGCCTATGTGTATTTATTGCAGTTTTAGAATTATTTTTATGGTGTCACTTTTATCAGTGGTTCCCTATTCTCTGCTCTCAGAACTGGATTTTTAAAGTCTTTATATTTGTAATTTACTGTGGTAACTCTGACAGAGACTTCGCTTCCTCTGTCATGACTCTGGTCTCCCATGGAGTGGGGTTAAACAGCAACCGGACAACCTTTGGACAGCTTTGTACCACTTATTTTAGGGTGAAAACGCTAATGAAAAAAAAAATAAAAATCAGCTTACAAGTTAATTTTCACGGGACTTGACTAAGATGCTGCTGAGTCACAAGTTCACCAGTCTTCTGTTAAGTTTTTGATGCCTCTTAATCCACACAGTTTCTGTGAAGATGAACAGTGTTGACTGTGGAGGCCCATGCTTCCCAATTTGTTTACCTTCCAGGAATTTTAGATTAATCTTCCTCAGGCAGTTTAAGGAGCTCAAGGTTTATCTAGACCTTATATCAGCGATGCAGTACTTTTTTAGTGTTACAGGTACCCCTTACTTCAAATATGTCTCCATATGATAATTCCTGAAGTTTCCATACCCCAGAAGTCTCTCATCTGTTAGATGAGGATATTAGAATGGTTGAATTGTTTTACACAGAAGTTGAGTTCATAAACACAAGGAAGGAGGAAATGGAATTCCATTGTGGAAATAGCACTATGTACAAACTATTTTTGTAGATAATAACTTTTAAGACCTTATTTATATCAAAAGTTTCTTTAGTGGGGCAAAGGTAAGACTGCTGAAATTCGCTATTCTGCTGCTTTTCTTAGAGGAATGTACATGTACATAGTTAATTCTAAACCGTAGAAAAGTAAATGTGGATATCATGATCACTTCATGAGTTCATAGTTCTGTAATTATCTTTGGTATTTATTGTGGAATAATCACTGCATAATCTGATATATATATATATATCTCAACTTAAAATGTTTTGATTGCTCTATATGGACCTATATTTGGCACTTAAAAGATTCAGGTAAGTTAAAAGCTAAAGTTAAAAGCTAAAGTTAAAAGCTAAAGTTAAAAGCTTCTTTTGAAGAAGAAGATATCTTATTCATAATTTTGACATTTCAGTCCCACCCTTACAGTAGCTTTTTTGTTTTCTTGAAGCACCTAAGAGAAACTCTTAGAATAAGAATTGTATTTCTTTCAGCCAAGGAAAGAATATTCCTAATGTTTATAAGCACTTCAAAAAAGGCAGTCAGGAGGAACCAGGGAACTACAGGCTGATCAGCCTCACCTCAGTCTTTGGGAAGGTGATAGAGCAGCTAATCCTGGAAACCACTTCCAGGCACTAGAAGGACAAGAAGGCGATGGGAGGAGTCAGCATGGATTCACCAAAGGGAAGTCATGCTTGACAAACTTGATAAACTTCTGTGATGAAAATATCAGCTTGGTATATGAGGGGAGAGCCTTGGATATTGTCTGCCTAGACTTCAGTAAGGCTTTCAGTGCTGTCTGCCCTAAGATCTTCATAGAGAGGATATGATAAGGTATGAGCTGGATGAGCAGACAGCGAGGTCGCTTGAAAACTGGCTGAATGGCCAGGCCCAGAGAGTGGTGATCAGTGGCACAAAGTCTAATTGGAGGCCAGTAATTAGCAGTGTACCCCTGGGGTCGGACCAGACCCCGTACTAATCCTGTTCAACATCTTCATTAATGATCTGAGTGATGGGGCAGAGCGTACCCACAGCAAGTTTGCAGATGACACCAAACTGGGAGGAGTGGCTGGTATGCCAGAGGATCGTGTCCACTTCTGGGCTTCTCAGTACAAGAGAGTTGGAGCTACTGGAGGGAGTCCAGTCAGTGAAGGGCCACAAACATGATGGAGACTGGAGCATCTCTCCTGTGAAGAGAGGTTGAAAGAGCTGGGCCTGTTTAGCCTGGAGAACAGAAGGCTCGGGGAGAGCTTATCAATATGTATAAATACCTGAAAGGAGGGTGCAGAGAAGAGGGAGCCAGGCTCTTTTCAGTGGTGCCCAGTGGCAGGACCAGAGGCAGTGGGCACAAACTGAAACACAGGAGGTTTCCTCTGAACATCAGAAAACACCTTTTTTGTAACTGTGAGAGTGAAAGAGCACTGGCACAGGTTGCCCAGAGAGGTTGTGGAGTCTCAATCCTTGGAGATATTCAGAAGCTGTCTGGATGCGGTCCTGGGCTGCCTGCTCTAGGTGGCCCAGGGGCTTGGACCAGATGACTTCCAGAGGTCCCTGCCAACCTCAGCCATTCTGTGGTTCTGTTGTGGACTGCTCTGTAGTTACAGTTCTGTAATGTGTTTTATTAGTTCTTTCAGTGTTGTTTGTCTTTCAGGCTTGGCTCTTCTAGTTCTCAAAAATAAGCAGAATCATTGAAGACAGTTTTGTTTTATGAACTCTGTAAATAGTATGTCCAGGGAATAGGTTAGGAATGAGTGTTTCCAATACTCTGAGCAGACTTAAGAGACTTACATTAAAGGAGTGATACAGTCCAAGACAGCAAGTTTAAATCAATCGAAAGTGTAGTGACAAACCTTTAGTAAGAGTGTTCTTAGAGGAAGCACTTGGCCTTTGTGCCACTGTCCAGGAGGAGCCACCCAAGCAGCACATACTAGAGACTGGATGATCCAGGAGAGCCAGCTGGCCTTTTCAGAGTGACACCTTATGCAGGCATCTTCAGATGTTATAAATTGGGTTGGTGGGACGATGAGGAGTCACCTCTTGGTTATCTCTACAACTTTACTGGTCCAAACTGTCTGATCTGAGTTCCGATCAACAGACTGACAATGTCAGATGAGTATGTTTTGTGTGCAAATATATATATATATATATATTTATATTTATATATGCAGTGACATGCTTCACAATGGAAGAAAAAGCCAGCGATCTTCAGAGTGAAACATGCTGCAAACTGCCATGGGCATTTGAACCTCCAGAGACAGCCCACCCTGAGCACTGAACTGGTGCATGACTGTAGTGGTGAGAGTGTTATCTGTGGCCTGGCGTCTCTTTATGGGCACTGCTAACAGACCCTGAGCTGCCGTCAGATAAACCACTCGGGAAGATACTGAAGCGCGGGTACAGGGACAAGGTCACGTTACCAGTGGTGTTTGAGTTGGCCTCTGCTTGCGGTGCCTGTTCTGTACTTAAAAGGACTATGATCTTTTGGGCTGTCAAGTCCACATTTTGCACAATATTGTATTTCCTTATCATTACAACCAAATTGTTTATAGAAAAATATCAGTTAGCTATTGAAAACTAGACTATATAGACTAAAAACCAAGATCATGTGTGATGTGGTGGACAAACAGCTCTTTTGGTCTATCCTGCTTAATCTGTGCATTCATGCTCAAATTCTTTTCACTTTTTCCCCAAGGTTTATATCAGATGTTTCCCTTCCGTCATGCTTCTTTGACAGTGGTTATGCAGGCTAAGTTACACATTCTACTGAAAATTCAGAAGTGGTTTCTCAAGTGCAAGTACCGTACTTGATACACTTCACTCAATTTTCAGAGGTACAGTGTTCCTGTTTAAATCAAGTGAAATTGTGAATGCCTAACCCCTTTGGAAATTGTAGCAGGGTATATTAATGAAAATACCCAGACTTCAAGGTTACAAACTGCTTTTGACACTGTTGCATTATGTGCACAATAGCTGAGATACTGAATAGGTTTTCCTTAGATTTTCAAGGACATACACACCACCAAATTACACTTTCACACTGCTATGTTAATATTTTGATCTGATCCAAAACCTGACCTTCCTGAAATAATTACAAGCCTTCCTGAAGTTCTGAATATGCATTTCCATTAAAAAAACACCACTGAATAGTCACACCTGTCAGCCTGGTTTAAGTTTTTAATTAATTTGTTCCTCAAGATTACCATAGCTAAAATAAATGGTAACAGCTGATCAAATTGCTTCATATGTCAAGAGTGACAGTGAGATAACAGTAAGTGAAATCAAAATGAGACTTTCTGAACATCAGTTGGTTGATGAGAAAGTTATGAGATGCCAGTCTGTGAAACCTAGAGAAAGACAGACAGGATTTACTTTAGGGTGGACTTTCTTAAGAGTGAATTGGTTCAGCTCATGTTTGCTGTAGTGTGCCCATTCAGCATTAACACCCTACTGTTACTTGAAGCTCTGCAAAGCGAACGCAGGCTAAACTCAGCATGACTTCTGTTACTTCCACGGATGATCGCAGCTTCCCCCTTTGACACAACGCCAGGTATATAATTTCCGTCGCACATCATGGTTGTACCGTGCTGGCACAGAGCAGGTGCAGAGATGGGGCAATTTCCCATGCGTTTTTCTTCTGCTGTGTACAGTTGTGGGCTTCCTATTTCAAATGCTCGAGTCATAACCTTTTGATTCATAAAAGATTGAGGATCTCCAGTGGTCTGTATGGAAACTAGGGTTCTGGAAATAACAGAGGTACCAGAACTCATACGTAGATAGCTGGTGGTTCATTACTGCTGATGGTTTATCAGTGCTTTTCATAGGATTTGCAATTCCATCTTTTGGTGCTCTCTTTGAAGACAATGAGAGTGCTTCTTGTCTCTGTGTAGGCTACAAAACACTTGGCTCATTTCTCCATGTGACATCAATAAAATGCATCGGGGGGGCTTGCAGTTAGCCCACCCACACAGAAAAGGGGGAGGAGAGAGAATATTTGTGCACCAGTGTTGTCCCCCTTTGTACGCTTAACAAGGTCATAGCCGAGCTCTTTGTCTGGATCAGGCGATAAGCACATGGCAACATGCCCGTTACCGATACCCTGCGGTATCTACATCAAAGCACTTCATCAGCAAATCAATGGCATTTTTGCATTGTCTTTTCATATACTTTCTCTAGTATTACTGTTGTCTACCAAACAAGATACCTAGTTCTTGTAACGTGAAGCGTGTCCCTGGATGTCTCTTCTGCCCTGTCATCTAGGCCTGTCACAGGAGCTTATACTTCCACTGTGTTTTAGGAATTTTTTCCTGATACTTATTCAGTAGTACTGCCAAAGGAGAGGATCCCCTTTTTTCTTTCCTTTTTTTTTTTCCCCCTTTTTTTTCCCCCTCCTTTCCCCATCCTTTCCCTCCCCTTGTTTCTACAGTTTCCTCTCCTACTGTACTTCTGCCCAGTACTCACAAAATTCTTGAGCTATCTGTCCTTGTCCTCTTACTTCCACTCACAGATCAAGTAGCATGATTGCACCATGTTTTTTCTGATTGTGCTATTATCCTCTCCATGTTGCATCAGGAAACATTACCGTTCTTCACAGCAGAGCTTCATAACAAAGCTTGCTTTTTTCGTTTAAACCTGCTGTACAGTTTTCTACTTTCTGCTTCCCTTGATGTGTTACAGTAATGAATGAGGATTGCTGCTGTAAAATTTGTGGAAATTTCTCTTTCTTTGCAACTGCAAGTAGCTAGAAGAGATACCTCTGATAGACAAAAATGAAATGAAACTTCAGTTTGCAGCTGGCCGTTATGTTGCAGCAATAGCATTGCTGTCATCTGGGTGCCTAGCATATGTCTCCATGGGCTGCTTCTCTAAAAAGATTTTAAATAAATATGACAGGAGCCCAATACCCTTCTGTCAATTTTAATGTCATAGCGGCAAGTATTCCGAGCAACTATACACAAGAGGTCTGTCTTCTCTCTTGAAAGTGCAGGTTAATAATAGGAATGCCACATTGGTTAATACAAAATTTTGCCATAAATATAGAGGATGAAAATTAGAAAATGGTTTGGCCTTTTGATAAATTGAGGATGTTCTCTTTACACCTGGCCTTTTTGCTTTTTTCATGATGATAAACTCAAAATGAATGGGTAGGTATTTGACATAAAAGGAGTGTGCAAAACTTGTTTGCTGGTTAAAAGTTTGCACATATAATTTTATCAAATGTCATCTCAGGAAATAATATGAAAGGAGGATTATCATTATAAGTGAATACAAGTAAAGGCAGTAAATGTACCAGGTATAAAATTGGCTTCTTGTGTTCTTATTTTGGGTTCTTAAACATAACTATCATGTTGTGACCAAAAACCTGTAGTAATCCACCTGATTTTTTTTTCCAGCCCCCATCAGAGTGTAGATATTCATTGGACCCCAGCATTATGTGTCTGGGAGCAGCCTGAATTGTAGTCCAGCTTCACCACTTGATTTGCACCTACCATGTGGTAGCTCTGGGAATCACTCTGAGCCTGAGCAGAAGTGACCACAGATGGGTACCACTTCTCAAAATACGTTATAGTTACATCTTAGCTGTGTTGCTTTCCATTGATCTTCAAACAAGTTCCAATAATATCTCTAAGTTTCAGTCAAATGAAGACTTAGATTTTTTTTTTTCCAGTGCCCAATTTTTAAGATTTATCTGTATTGTAAGTTATCAAACCATAATTTAGAGCCTTAATGGAGAGTGAGACCTCTCTCAGATACATGTATTTCTATCACTGTGATTTCTACTGTGTCTGTCGCTCACTGTTCACACTCTTTCATGGTATGTTTTCCTGATGTGAGCAGGTTAACCATTTGAATCCTTTCTTGGTATTCTTTGACTTAGCAATCTCAGGCTGGTATACCTTTAATTTTCTCCCTAAGTCTTTGATTAAAAAAGAAGAAAGTTAAGATCCAAAATGGTGCAGTTCCTCTAAAGTATTTTTAAGACTTCTTGTTGCAGAGGTTTTCAGCTGCTTCTAAGATCATGTGAATTCAGAAAAGTTCAGCTGAATCAGGGAGTGCATCATCTGCTGCAAGTTCCAAATTCCTGATCTTCTCTATTTACGTGTGAAGTGATTATGTTGTAAGTTACAGAGATGTTTTCTCAGGAAAGCACTGGCTTTCAAGATATGTTATCCGAAGTCATCACTCCTCAGAAAATAAAATTTGGTGATTAACTTGCCATTGTGCACAGTTAATGTGGTGTTATTAAAAACAAACAAGCAAAACACTATTGGGGGCTAAGAGACAGTTAAAGTTAGCTAGAGGTGAAGGGGATGGAGAGAATGACAGGATCATTACCTCGCCTGTAACCTCTGCCAAAAAATACCATTAAAAAATTTCCTCTGGTTCCTGCTCTTGCAGATCTTGAGCTCCCTCTAACCATCTTGCTTTTTTATTGAAAACTAAATGGGGATGTGTTTTGTACTGAATTCTTAAAATAAAGAGGCATCATTACATGGATGTTTAGCTATATGTCCCAGCAGATTGGGCAGTCTTGACGGTGAGAAGGGAAATATAAAAATGTAATGCAACCAAGATATAAATAATGGGAAATAAATTTTTGTAGTGGAAATGTCTCATATTTACAAAAAGTTTCTTCAAAATGTGAAAATTTGAAAAGAATAAGCTGTCAGTAAGTCAAACCACATCATGAAAAGTCATGCAATATAGCATTTATAAATGTGCATGCCTGGTTGTGTGTATGATAGAAGGAGCACTTATTGTGATAATTACTATTTCCACTTTTTAATTGTTTGAAAACCTGGTTGCGGTGTCATATGTTTTCATTAATTTTCACACTGATGTACGGGGAGTCCATTACTCTGTTGAACTACATAGAGTAAAAATGACCTACTGAATCAGGAGAGATCTCTGCATTTGCATGTTAATAGACTTCTACAAAAGGTATAACCTGGTTCATTAGCAACTAAAAAGCTATTAATTAAAATGTTAATGTGTCCAAGTATACACAGGATGACAGAAGTGGCTTTTTGAAGCATGCAGAGGAATCGAGGAATCTGTAGAAAAAATATTTTTTTCTAATCTAACCTAAATTGATACTTAGGTACACTTGATTTTTGAAATAAGTAGTACGTTTTACTTACGCTCATTGTCCCTGATTTCAAAGGTGAGTAGGCTAATAATTTCTTAAGTCAACTCCCATTATTATATTGTCACTTGTTATAACATCCAGACAGTGGCTAGAGGTACTACCACTGGCAGATGTTGTGGAAAAACTGTGTTCTTGCTGAGGACACCCTTCAGCTAGAACTACAGAAACATAACTTTAGACAGCACTCTAGCCAGAACTGTGCCACCGGGTAGTGGATAAAGTAAAATATGTTATTTTTAGTGTCTTTCTTTTCTTTTCTGTTGTGCTCTGTACGGAAATGACAAGTATAAAATACTAGCACAAACTACGAGTATAAAGTACCAACAGTATTGCTACTGTTTAATAAATGTAAACTCAGCTGAGACTGTGCATGCTTGTTTTGTTTTCATTCCTCAGAGAGACTGATCTATTTGTCCTGTAGAAGCAAAGTGAAGAAGCAAAGCTACATGTGCATCACAAACAGAAAAAATGTAATCTAACCCTGTTCTGTATGGTAGAAGGTAATTTTGCCAAGTGGTTAGCTGCCATCTTGCAGGTGCTATTGTACTTCTTTAAGGAAATGAACTGCTTTAGCTATTATTAAAGCAATTAAAAGCCATTCAAACAAATGAAGCACAAGGACGTGACAGACCTAACAGACTGAACTGGAAAATTAGCAGTCGTTTCTGTTAGATTAACAGAAAAATCACTAGTGGTATTGACATTTAGGAGTTTGTAGTTACTTTAAGATTTCTACGTCCCATTGAAATGAATGGGTAGTACTATAGAACTATATTCAGATTTAACAGCACATTGATCTGTCATCCATTTGCATTGTCATGGCCTTTATTATCACTTAAAGCTAGACATTTATTTTACACTGAGTGAAAGCTTACAATCTAAGAATTCCTCTTGAAATCCCTCAGATTGTAATGCTTTGAATCCCATTACTATTCATTTCTTCAAGGTCATTTTCTGTGTATTTTCTTGGTACCAAGTTCCAGTCCCTTTGACATTAGTGGAAGTTTTGCAGATGCTTGAATTAATATCTGATGTTGACCTTCTGGATTAAACCCTTCCATAAATATGGAAGGAAGAAACAGCCTGTTCTGATTGTATTCAGGTGACTGAATGTTTCTAGATGGAAAATGAAGATGCTGCCTTTCCAACTGCAACAGGCGTAGTAATGGTAGTAGAGGAATGAAGTGGTTGCTTCCTCTCAGGTCAATGGAAGTCAGTTTCCAAGTTCATTTAAACAAAGATGCACCTTTATCTGAATCCCTTTTAGAGAACTTCGTTCCTTGTCTTTTGTCACATTAAAAACCTGGCTGGGCTAAGTTTATTAGGGATTTGGTGGTTTCGTATTATTAAAAGTAAGCTATTAAGTTGAAAACTTTTTTAAATTCTGTCTGCCATTGCTCCTTTATGAGCTCTAAATATAAGATTGCATACTTAAAGAATGATTTCTTTCTTTTCTATGTCTGAATTAGGAGGAATTCCAGGTTCCAGGATTTACTGGTTTGATATTCCTATGACAAGATTTATGCCTCTAGAAATGCCACTTGCCACTGGAGAATAGGGAGAATTGTGTCAGTAACTTTGGCAGGGTTTGAACTAAAGCAAGTTCCTGGCCAATACAGCCAGCTCACACTATCTTCAGCATGGGATCTGATACTACCAGAGTGTCTTCATGACCTTCCACAACGCTCTTTATTGTGCTCAGAGCTTTCCCAGGAGTGGCCCATTGAAATGGGCAAGAACTTCATCATGGTCTATTCTGCTGTGGGCAGAGACGTGAACAGTGGCAGAAGTGAAAAAATGCTGATTTTAGTCTGCATTTGCTTTGGAGAGCTTCACGTAACAGTAGGGTGCGACTGCAGAATGGAGACCGTGCAGAACGCATGGTGTAAAATTGGGTTGAGAAGACGCCTCACGATAGTGCTGTGGCTGCAGAAGATGATGTAGCGTTTACGCACGTGCAGACATATGCATGCATATTTCACTTTGTGTCTGCAGTGTAGTTTGGGGTAATAAGAAGCGATACTGCAGTTTTTTCAAAGCAGTAGGAGAGTGAAAGGTGCACATCTACTGAACAGTTAATGGCTTGAGACACCGGAAAGCAGGATTCAGGTACGAACTCTAACAGGAAAGGTTGGGAAATTCTGAGCCACTGCTGTGTGTCTGTGAGACAAACACAGGTTCAGTGGGAAAGAGTGAGAAGATTTTTGCCTTCTCATTAACTTCTACCTTCTGTGTCTCCTTCATTGCACTGACATCGTGTATTACTAGTGCAGCGTCACGCCGTTTTCCAGTTCCACTCCATCTTTCACCCGCTGGGAGACGGAGGAGCTACAGCAGTGCTGCGACTGGCTAATGTGTCTCTCTAGCTGAGATACTGCAGTGCAGGCCTCATGGTCGTGGTATTCTCAGTATGGAAGTGTGACATGCCCGGGGATACGCTTCAGCACTTGGCTAATACATGGAAGACTTGGTCCTCACTCTCCTTTGCACCATGTTCTTTGCTGGCCATTTTGCAAATGCTTGAAGTCTACCGTACTTCATTCCTTATTTTAGAGTTTCGTTTGTGTTGTGTCACCGTTGAAGTACTGCTTGATGTCAGTTTTCACAGCTCTCATTTTTCCACAGTTAAGTGGCCACAGATATTAAGTGGGCTAATGCTGCAGTCACTGCCTGTGAGAAGTTTGTCATTGATGTTCACTAAGAGCTAATGTAGATACTGCGATAACAGGGTTAACCCGAATAAATGAGCCAGCAGTTGGAGAATTATGGACTATTTCTAAATCCTCTGAGTCTATAGAAAAAGTGAAATACTTAAATCTTCGTTTTGTGATCAGAAGAAGAAATGAAAGAGAAATTTACTCTGATAGCAATGTCACGTACAACAATATAGATAAGAGATGGTGGATATCTTTCTTAAATAATTTGCTTTTATGGCTAACACATGCACTAAAACCAAAGACGAATGAGAGGCTGGTGAGATTAATCAGGCCATATGCTGCAGTACTTTGACAGTTAATGTAAGAACAATGAATGTCAATCAGTTGCTATTAAATATAATGGCCAGTGATTTACCACCTCATTAAAAGATCAGGACACCCAATTTGCTTGTATGTGAATAGCAAAACAAATAGTCATTAAAATTTCCTGATAGGGCATTGAGTTCTTCCTTCAAACACATTAATTTTGCCTGCATAGGAAGAGGAACAATTTAGCAGAGTGGAAGCTATCTCATGGGCTATATCAGGGCACAGACTAATACACAGGGACAAGAAAATTGTTTTCCAAAAGTAGTGTCTGTAGGTATGTGTATGAATTTGTGTGTGTGTGTATATACGTACTGCATTTCATCAAGATTTGGCATCAAGGGGAAGTATTGTTTTTTACTTGTTTTAGTATTTGCCACAGCACCTGGATTTCTTTGACGTTGTTCCCTATTTACTGTACATGATACTCAGAGGTTCAACAGTGCCATCCTGTGGGTGATCTTAAAGGTTTGAAAGCTATGGCAGATAAATAAATGACCTCAACAGGATAAATTACGATAGAATATCAGATACTGTATGTCCCCATGCAATCAGCTAGAGTATTTCCCTCTGGTAGTCAGTCAGACTAATTATTACTTTTCTGTCCAGAAGATTAATAACCTAAATGTATTATAACCAATGGGAAAGTATTTCAGGCAAGCTGATGAGCAGTGTGCTTGTTAGTTTTACTCTATTGCTGAGAAATGTGATTTAATCATCTCTGTGTGTTTTTAATCATCTTGGAATTTACTTTTGCAGACAATGCCAAAATCAAAGGCAACTATGTAAATTCAAATAAGCACCCCTATAAAGAAGAATCTAGACATCTTTAAAGAGGTCTTAGACTGAAACTAAGACTAGCTAGCTTTCATGTTTCAGAAAATATGAATTCCCAAGCAACCTTGAAGATTAAGCTGAATGGTTTTAACAACTGGCCAAAATGCTTTTAATTCCAGAAAGGTAAGGGCAGAATTCAAGTCTGAAGTTTTGTTGACTGAAGATGAAATTCTGCTCAGAGTATTTGGAGAACTTTCTGTTCAGGGAGTGAATATCATGCCAGGACGAGGCAGAAAATTAGCAAAACTTGCACTAATTAGGGAACAGTTAGGGGATCAGTGGGTAGCTGCAGATCATACTATTTCGTATATGTTTTTCATTTCGCTTGCCTAAGCAACTTGTTAAGGCGAGTGAATGATATGTTTATTTGGAAATGAGCAAGGAAATAAAGGGCAAGCTGCTCAGTAGAAGGTTCTGCTCGTTTTTCAAGTCCCTGCTGTTTCGGGGTGCCGGGGGGGCGAGGTGAGTGCTGTCTGCACGCTGCCTTTGCCCGGTGGCTCAGGGAGTTGGGCGCAGCTCCGGGTTCTGCGTAGGTGCCTCTTCAGTTCGCAGCCTGTCGGGAATTTCTCCTTTGCTTTCCACAGGTAGAGGCCAACTATGAGTCGCAGTTTATGCCACTGGATGATTTGATTAAAGGAAGGAAACACCAAATTACCAACTCCACCGTTACTCTTCGGTAGTTAAAAATTATGACATGATTTGTGGTTCCTAAGTCTTTGAAAAACACGGCATGCTGTTATCTATGTATTTCATATGTCTCTTTGCCAGGCCCACTTAAGCAGCAAAAGGTGATCACCAGTGATAAGACATATGATTAATTCCCACGAGTCTGAAAGAACAAATATGAATCATTCCCATTTAGAAGATTAGTTTAATGTAGTTTTAAAATGTTTAACATTTGTTTTACCTATTTTGACCAAAAAATCTTCTAACTTAACAAAAGCCTTGCATCTGTGCAGTTTTGTCCTTTTTAAAGTAGGCTAACCTGTTTTAAATGTTGGCATATTGGGAATCTTGAGACTGTGCTTGTACCCTGGTTTACAGTACGTAGATGAATTTTGGATGAAACAGATGTATCAGGAAAATAGTCTCTTATGATATTTAATTGAAGGCAGAAAGAGTAATGACATATCAAAGTTTAACCTCTACACAGAAGAGATTTCTTTGTAGTCCTGATCAGTTTAAGGGTAATGAGCCCTGGAGCGTCAGCATTCGTATCACTTTTACACATTTCTAATCTAACTGATGTGAATGGGTTTACGTCATATAAATGTCTAATTCTGATTTTGAATCTCACTAAACTCTTGATGTTGCCTTATTTGCAGGAGGTTCTGCATTTAATTCTATGATATTTTAAAGGTATCTGCTATTATTAGTTTTAAATGTATGTCTTCTGCTTTCTTCAAGCGTGACTTTCTACTTATACTATAAAGAAGGCAAATGGGAACTCTTCACTCTTTTGTATACTGTATGCAAATAGTTCTTAGCTCTTTCCTCATATAGAAGGTTCTCCATGCTCTCTCAGCTGTTTTTTCCATCTTTATTTCTGCTCTGATTCTTTACTTATGGTGTTCCTGGACTGAATACTGTATTTTAAATGAGGTATACTGTGAGGTACTATTTTTACCATAGCTTTTTCTCATTCTTTATTTGTCTTAGCATGTTTTTTTGATTTTTCTGATCACCAGTGAACATGGAGCACTAGCCTTCTACACCGGCTGACTGCAGTAAGACCCATTTCCCATTTCAGGAGCTTTTCTAGTTCACGTGGAAAGGAGTGATGCATATGCATGGTTCTATTTCCTGGTTAGTCAACTCTAAACGTAGGCTTTTGTTTTGGATCGCACTGTAAGCGATGCTCATAGTCCTTCCTGCAGATCGGATCTGCCATTCAACCTGTCACTGGAAACCGGCATCAAATTCAGATCCATCCCATCAGGTAACGGTGCGGTAGGCAGCTCAGATGCTGCAAACAGGAGAGGGGCTGCAGGCGTTCATCCCCTGCGCAGCTGTGGGAACGTGCTGTGCTCTTTCTTGCATTTGGGACCGCTCTTAAACAGCTGTGAATCTGTGTAATCTATATATGTATACCTGCATAGGCTCTGCATGTGTGTGTGCGCGCATACACTGCATATATAGATAGATATAGTTGATAACTATAAAATTCCCTGTTAACTTAGAAAACTAATTTATTTAGTTTCTCCATTTTAAATGGAGTAGGATAAATACTCATCTGCCCTATATATGTTGTGTGGCTTGTAGGAGATTTCACAGTAATTCCAATGTCGCTGTGTTTGTCTTTACAGTACGTCTGTCAGACTTCAGTTCAACCAATCCCTCTAAGGTGAAGGCATAAGATTTTAGTATTATTAATGCCTCATTTCATCTAGTTAATGATCTTTTCAAGTTTTTCATTGTCTTTGTGATTTACTTGCAATGTCAGATAAAGATCTTGTTTAAGCTAAGTATTATGAAATAATAGAAATCTTTATTTGAATAAAATCAGGATAAATGAATCCAGTAGAGAGTCTGATGTTAAACAGGTGCAGTTCTTAGCAGCATCGCACATGTAAAATCAGGGTAAGTTCTTTGAACGCTCAGATCTTAACAGATGTGTTCTTTTTCTCCATATGTTATAATAAAATAAAGATTTGCTCTGAAAGTATTGACAGACACTCTAAGCAGTCTTGGCAAACACACTGTTGTATTCCTGTACAAGACATCGTGTCCGGCTATTATTTAACTTTAAATAAATGTGTGTATTATATAGCTGTAAAACGCATATATGTATAAACAAAATCAGTTTTTGTCAGAGAGTAGTATTTTTTTGCTTTCTTGTTTACTGACGCCTAGACAAAGGAATGCTACATCTTCAAAACAACATCTGTCAAACCGATTTTCATCAGATTAAGTATATCCTCAAAGCAACCATCACAGCTTACAAAATACTGGAAATGTAGGTTGTGCTTTGCATAAAACACCAATGGAATTTAAAGCACTTGAGAGTGTTTTACAAATGTAGTGATGATAGCCTGTGCATATTCTCCATTTTTGTTTCTATTTTCGGTTGGTTCTTGGGAAAGATAGTTAGTGATATTGCAACACTGCAATCCCAGTAGATGTCCCAGAGTGCAATTACGGAGTTATGGTCCTGGCAGCTACTCTGGGTCCTCAAAAGCCAATGGTTTGAGAGTCTGGCAGCAGAGACTGAATTTATTGTGAGGAAGTTCATCTGTAGGAAGATTTCTTTCATCAGGAATGAAATTAAAGCGTGAATCAGTGACTGATTATCCAGGCCTTTCTCTGATCCGTTGAATTCTTCCTTAGTATAGATGTGTGATTATATATGCTCTGGCCTGATTCTGATTCTATAGATCATGAAAGATAACTGGTAATATTAAATTTTTAAAGACCTTTTCCAGCACAATGTAATCTAGTAAAAATGGGAGGAAAGCCAGCGGCTTTAGCATAGACCATAAATACAGACATACTCAATCATTCACGTTTCTGGCCAGCTTTCTGTCTTTCTCCCTGCTAGGGAATAATTAATGCATGACAATGAGCTTCCTAATAGGCTGCTGTGTCTTCTGTAGGAGCGAAGCATTTTGCCTTTGTAATCACTTCAGTAGAGAGGTGAAGCCTCATTACAGTGCGCGCCCACAGCTGAGTGTGGGAACTCGGGTCAGCCAGAGATGAATGCTGGGATTTCTGTAAAAGATCTTTGTGGATGGAGGGTTGGGGCGCTCGAGCTGGAAGCTACGTCAGTGTTCCCATTAGTTCTTCCGTTTAGAAGCTGGAAATCTAGCATAACACAAGAAGAGTCCGATCAAAAAGCCGTGGAGAGGACAAACAAGGGTGAAAGTCGAGGACAAATCTGTTCTAGCTGCATCTGGATGTAGATACATTTTTACAACTCTGGTTTCCCATTAGGTTGTTCCCTATGTGTCAGTGAATTGCCCTTCACTATCCTAAAATGTTCCACGTTAACCTTAGGTGAGTTAGGATGACGCACTTGGTGCCTACCGCAGACCCGTGGGATAGCCCTAATTAGCGTCCTGCTCCTAAGACAGTGCGACTGAAGACAGTCCCAGAACCAATTGCATACAGACAAGGCTAAATATGTTACTTCATGATGGAGTTACAGATAAATGCTTTATATCTGAAGGATATCATTTTTACCAGGAAAATGGTATTGCTGATTTTGTCGTCTTTATAAAGATATGCTAGCTAGTTCTGCGGTACTACCTGAAACATAAACCTCAGACTGGATTTTTAGCTTCACTGATTCTGAAGATGATCCTTATAGGATCTTTAGCCTAGTTCCTTAGACAAAAAACATACAAGAAAGTAAAAATGAGTATGAAAATGTACCAAGTATTCTAACTTTATCCAGTTTTATTGTGTACCCAGGGAACTTGGCACTTGCAAGCTTGGGTCCTCTGAATATTAATAGCACGACATTTTGAACAGGAGACCAGGGTTTCTGAGAAGACTTTTACGATTTGCAGAGGGAAAAGCTGTGTTTGAAAGAGCCAGTATACTAGACATTCCTTCTGGTTGTCATTTTTGGCCAAAACCATGGAGCATTTAACTTGTTTTTAAAGCAAGAAGTATGGAACAGACAGCAGATAATACAGTCTGGTGGTAGGCAGACAAGCCGTAGCACGTTCGGCAAATACATGCTCTTTTTGGGAAATGTTGATTTGAATTTCATGCATCATCCAAGCATAGTGAACACTGAAAGGTCATAGTAAGAATGTAAAGAAAAAATCCATCTGATTTGAATTTCTCACTACCCAATATTGTTAATAATACAATGTCAAACAAATAACTGCTTCTCTGAGTGTGACTGAAGCCAGATTCCATGTGTAGTTGAAGAATAACTTGCCACACATATTTTTTTTCCATTTACTGTTCATTTCCTTTATAATGTCATGGTGTTCGTTTATGAATGGTACCTTGAGCCCCTGCGGTACATCTGTGTTTTCTCAGTCAGAGTTATTTGAGTTTGTTCCTCAGCATCCGGGAAATCTCCTGCAGACTGTAACATACTGATGGGCTCAGAACAATTAGGATAAAATGAAAGTGTTTTGCTATTGATCTTTGCTTGTTATTAGTTTATACTAACAGAAAATTAGATTGAAGAAGTCTAACAGAGTATCAGAATATTCTTTCTCGTTGCAGGAAATATCACTGGTACTCTTAAACGGGGGTATTTTAGAGCAGAAGTTCCTTCCTTTCTCCTTTTTTCTAATCCTGTCTTTCTGACTTTTAAAAAATTTCTCAAAGGGATGATGAGTCTTGTTAAATAACTAGGGTGTTCAGAGACTGTGGAGTAATACCATGACTTAAACAGGGCTCAGGCAATATTTATTAGACCATTATATCAAGATCTAATACTGTGCTGCTTCTTACCTTAACTTCACATAACATCGTATTAATAAATTTTCACAAGCTGTGTAGTTGTAAAGTGCATCATAATAATCAGTATCATTCCTCTAATAAATAATTTGATTTGTGTCTGCTTTGTTGTTCCAACCTTGTCAGCCATAACATCACAGGGTAGGGACCTTTCTCATGGTCACCTGCTCTGAGTCCTCGGTTGTGGACATGCTCAGAGGGAGGCACAACTTCACCTCCACACCCTCCTTCCCTTTGCAATGCCTCAGGTTACATGGTTTTCTTACAGAAGTATTAGCTCTATTGTGGAGATTTTCTGGAGCTCCTGGTCTCGATCCTTCTGCAGACTCCATGCAGATGTATGGTTTTACTTGCCCAGGAGACCACTGAAGTTGCTGAGTATTTATAATTTAGACACCGTGGCAATGGCCACCACCAGGGGTGAATGGTTAGACGTGGCTGCACTTTGGCCACATGTAGAGGTGGTCAGTTCAATAGATCGGTGGCCCAGGGAAACTGATCCCTCGTGCTGACCAAGCTTCAGAGTCAAATGCTACCTGTGGAGAGTCTGTTCCTATTGGCATGGATGGAGGTCTGCAAATGAAAAAGCAGGGCAGACTTTGCTTTATGTTTTTTAACATTTGTTTTATTGCAGACATGATTCTCCTTCTATGTAACAGAGTAGATAACACCTGCTTGAAAATCTATGACTTAAAGTACTGGGTGTTGTTTTTTCTGAGACTCAGAATCTTAATCCATTTGATTGACAGATATAAACTTGAATTTTATTTTATTCTCCATCACAGCAGTAAGTTTAGTCCCAACTACAGTTTTCATTGTTGCAATACAAATATACTAAGCCTAAAGTACTGCTGGCAGCTTATATATAAAATTTGAGGATTAAGAAACCAATGCAAACAAAGACAGACTCTCAGCTTTAAGTAAGGAGCAGAGTGTTGTTGGACTAGCCTTTTACTGCTGTCACAATTAATGTGAAGTAATAGCAGCCAAAACCTACAGGTCTGTTCTTGGCTGCAATAAGTACTAATAAGGCAATAGTCATTTGAAGAGGAAATTTGTCTTGTCTATTTGAAACATTCATTAATTGCCAAAAATGCCACTTTTTTTTGCATTGTATGTGTGATGTACTTTTCCTTTTTACCTTCTAAATAATTTGTACAAATAATCCCTCTTATTTTTTTTCAGCCCACCTAAACCAACGGTGTTCATCTCTGGTGTCATTGCTAGGGTAAGATTACCATTACATTTCTTTCAATCATAGAAAAATGATTGTAGGCTTTTCAGAATTATCACTGATCAGAGCAAAATTAATCTTTTTCATTCCCCTTCCTTTTTTATGAGAAGAGGTTTTATGTTTTATATATTTGTGTAAGTCCCTTTGAACATTCTTTTTGGTTTTGTGTGAAATTGAAATTATTTATTGAAATTACTTCCACCGTTTTACTTTGAATTTTAGCACTTTAAGTTTATTGGATCTTTTTTTCATATCTAAGCTAGATACTACTGCATTAATTTTCTTTGAAAGCGGCTGCGTGTAAGTCTGCTGCTATAGCTTGATCTGTGATGAGGAGCGACACTCCTGCCTAGTACGGATGTGTGTTTGAAGATACGTGTTTCAGCTGCTATTGGGATTCAAGGCGTTATTCCCTGGATTTTAACAGCAGGCAGGACCTGGAAATCCATAAGCTAAATCAGTAGTGTTAATTAGCCATTAATCATATGATCAGTAATTCATGCCTTGTGTGTTCTGACAGGGTTTTTATCATGGCTTTACATGACGGGTACCTCTGTCATGATGGCCTTACATCACTGGGGTGTGTAATGGGGTGGTTTACCTGTAAGATGCTGTGGTTGTGTCAGATCATGTAGGTGGAAGGAGTGAGCTGATGCAGTTTTCCCCAGCCCACAGGGGTAGCAGGCAGGCACTGCTGTATTTCCTGGACCTCCATCTGCACCAAGGTGGATACCTTTCAGGCATTTAGATGCCTAATTACTTCTAACTGATTATTGCATTAACGTTTAGTAATTTTGATAGCACTTTAACAGTTGTAGGGTAGTGATTTTTTTTTTATGAGTGACATAGGAGATAGACATAAAAAACACAGGTCCTCAGTTTAGTAGGCATGCAAAAGATTCAAAATGGAAAGAAACTATTTTCTTGATTTTGTAACTCAGCTCTTCTCTAGCTAATCAATTACTTGATAGGGTACCAAACTTATCCTCAGTAAGCTGTCAGCTACAGGTTTATTTATTAACCTATGAAGAGCAAAATTGTTCTATCATTTTCTGAGACTTTATAGCTCCCAAACATGTATCAAAATTTCTTCTCTGTGTAATAAACAAAACCTAGCAATGCTTTTTTGACCCCACAGTGATTTTTCAATTGTATTTTCAAGTTTCCTGATAGTTCTCATCAGTGTCAAGTGGAGGTTTATATACTGTGACCTGTCCTGTTTAACGTCTTTATCAGACAGAAGGCTTCTCATCAGGTTCGTGGATGGCACCAAATTGAGAGGAACAGTTACTAAGTTGGAGGGCAGGGCTGCTATGGAGGGACCTGGGCAGGCTGGAAGAATGGCAGGCAGCAGCTGGACACAAGCCAGCCGCATGCAGGACAGCAAGAAGGCCAACAGCATCCTGGGCTGCCTTAACAGGAAAGTAGCTGGTAGATGGAAGGAAGGGATTATCCACCTCTGCTCAGCATGCATTAGACCACATACGGAATAGTTCATCCAGTTTTGGACACCCCAGTGTATGAAAGGTGTTAATAAACCAGAGCGAGTTCACTGGAGGGCCACCAAGGTGGTCAGGGGCTGGAGCACATGCCCTGGGAGAAGATGCTGGGGGAACAGGCCTCGTTAAGCATGGAGAAGAGATGGTTTTAGGAGGACCTAACAGCAGCCTTCCCACATCTGCAAAGAAGTTATAAAGAAGATAGAGCCAGGCTGTTTGGAGTGGTATATGGTAGGCACATAGGAGATAACAGACACAAATTGAAATGGAAGGGCCTGACTAGACATAAAAAAAACAAACTTTTTCACTGTGAGAACATTCAGGCAGTGCAGCAGGTTGCCTGGAGGGGCTATTCAGTCTGCGTCCTTAGAGGTTTTCAAGACGAGACTGGATAAAAACCTTGAGTAACTTGGTCTGATCTCATAGCTAGCTCTGCTTTCAGCCGAGGTCCCTTCCAACCTGAATTATTCTATGATATTTTGATTTGAAGATAGACATTTCCTGCTGACACTTACAGACCAACTCTGTCATCTGCTCAGCTGTTACAGTACCCACAAGTCATAGAAGAGCTGCTTTCACATCATCTGTTTGAGACAACAAGGTGTGAGGGGTCAGAGAGGTACAGAAAAGGCAAACAGCAGCATCAGGGGGAAAGAAGGTAGAAAATGTCAAATCTGAGAAGATGAGATCTTTGAAAACTGGAAACAACTTGGAGAAGAGAAAAAAGTGAAAAAATGTAAAAAGTTAACCTAGTGATCAAGATAAAAAAAAAAAAGTTATGTCAGAACAGGAAGGAAGAATTTGGAGTGGATTGAAATGGGATCAAGTGTAAAACAGGCCGTCTGAGATGTCAGCTGTGTACAAAATACCTCTGTGTAAGGTTGTCACCCTGTGAGCTGGTGGAATACAGGGATTTTCTGGCTTATGATATGTTTGTCCCAGTTTCTAAAGAGGGAAGTTGTGGTGCTGTTCTCTTCCCCCTGCCACCAAGCACTGGTAGTAGTTGTCTCCTGTTGCTTTTTGAAAACTTCATGGGACTGACCCTAGAAATGGCAGTTGTAAATAGGTGGCATAAGGGTTGCACCTGAACTGAGCCTGCCCAACAGCAGCATGTGAGAACTAATGCTAGCAGACCTGGCTAAAAGAGCATGTTAAATTTAAAAGCCAGCCACCCCTAAGATTTGAGTCAAAAGAAGTTTTAGATCCTGCCTTTCTTCCCACGGAACTGGCGTGCCTGCAGTAAGTTTCCTTGTGCAGGCAGTTCTTCACGCTGCCTTACCTTGTTTGTGAAATAGTCTCCTCTTTCTGGTTGCTCTGTGAAAACCGAATAGGTCAAGGAGATCTGACCATACAGGGCCAGTGAAAGTGGTGTAGCATGAGGAGCCCTTAAGCACTGAAGATAGGAAAGGGCTTTTTCCCTTGGGTCACTTTAAGATACTGAGTTCTTGGATGGCGTGTGTAATTGGAAGAGGTGAAACTCGCATAAGTGAAATTTTGAAGTTTGCTAAAAGAGTGGCAAGATAGGATGTGTCCAGTGGGACTTCAGAGTAACATGCAACACTGTTTTCCATCTGCTCTTCGCGTTTTTAAAAACTTACATCCACTTGAACTGGAAGGCATGCTTTTAAGATGTCTTAAATTTTTCCTGGTGTATTCTCTGAACAGGGGGATAAGGACTTCCCTCCAGCTGCGGCTCAGGTGGCTCATCAGAAACCGCATCCTTCTGTGGAAAAGCTTCCTCACCCACAACATGTCAAACAGCACATCCACCAGCCTCGCAAGTGAGCTCTCCATCAAAATCTCAGCCAAACTGCCGTCAGTGAATACGTTTTTGAGAGAAGATGAAAACCCTTTAGGATTCACACTGTCAAATCAGGAACATTGACCTCTAAAATAATACGCTGTTTCTTTTACTTTAATTCTCAAGGGTTAATAAGAATGAAGACATTGTTAGGGAAATTTCCATCTGGGATAACAACCTGTTAAGTATTTGCTGATCAAGGGTGGGTTTTTTAATAAGATTTTCTTATTACCAAGATAAAACTTTAGTATGAATAATATGATTAAAACAAGCTTAAAACTTGTACTTTTAGTTGTGGCATCGCAATAGCAGGTAGTTAATGTAGTTTTTATGCTAAGCCGGTAAGGAAGAATAGCCCTTTTGTACTGGTACCTTTACTATCTGGAGGGAGTTTGTTGTGTGTGTTGAGACAGAAATCGGTGGTTGTCTTGATTATGTAGAACAGTTGCAGTATCCTACAGTGTTACACTCCAGTAGCTGTGCCCTTTGATTTCAACTAGTGAGATGATAAAAGGGCCCAAAAACATTCCCAAGTGGGCAGAAATCCAGCTGAATCTTCTTTACACCCCTTTCCACTTGCACAGACTTGCTGAGGTTCTTCCATTTGGAGGTCTGCAGGTATGGAGAGGGGAGAGAAATCAGGGTCACAAGAACACTGCTGCTGTAGGCAACTGATTTGTGATCTCATGGGTCTCACTGGGGGCTGTATTTTTATGAGATGATGATTTCTCAATTCCAATAGCAAGCTGAAGGAGCTCAGGACCCTCCAGAGTTGAACTTAAAACAAACTGGTAAAAAATCTGTTTTCTTTTTTTTAACTTACGGTTTGAGATCATTATATGAAATTAAGAGATACCATTAGTAAATATATTTAACTTTATGACCCAGCCTCTGTTGCACATCATATTTTTTTCCTAGTCTTCTTGTTGTGAATAAGGAAAGTAGTGATACGAGGGAATAACAGCTACTTTTCAAATAGAGCAATAGGATTTGTTTTGGCTACATAATTAGATCTTTTGGTTGCACAGTTCAAAATCACTTAGCCCTATCATTTTCCTTCTGCAACTCATCTCTGTAAAACCCAGGAAAATAACTTTTTAAACATTCCACCTACATTTTTAAAGTGTACTTCTGTTTTTAACTGACTATGAATGCAGTACAGCCTTTAGTACCCTCTAGGTTTATAAAACTTCTAATAACATCAAAAAAGTGGGTGCCAGAGCTAGTGCTGCAAACATTCATCTGGCAAATCAGTGAAAGTTTGGGGTCACTTGGAGCTTTACTAGTTCATTTATGTTTAAGATCAAATAGTATAGAAAACCAGTGAGGAGAGTTTTAAAAATACTATTTTTTTAATTTCTGCAGATTAAATAATTATTCCCTGAGTAACTGATATAAAACAACCACAACAAAATCACGTGAAATATGGGCCATTTCACAAGTGGAATCACTCACTTAATGTGGGTGAGAGGGACCTGGCATTTCCATCTCTTCATAGGCTTGAAATGGAAATGATGTTTTGCAAAGGATATGCATGGATATATTTATTTTACACCCAAGGAAGAATGTACAATCTGTATATGCAGTCCTTATTTTCAATTTAATTAGATAACCGTACTTGCCTTAAGGAACGAGCGTTGTTTATAAGAATTATTCTGTGTTAGCATATGCATAACTTTTAAAATGTTTTCTGTTTCTGATGTCGGTACATCTGAGACTTGTTTGTAGCCACTCATGAGTGTACAAGTGATTCACACATGAGTAACTCATTCATAAGGGTAGCGTTGTTGAGCCTCATGGAATATCTGCACGAGGTAAATTGCTGGCAGGAACATTTGCAGATTCAGGACAGAAAGTGGTGGCATCTCACTGATGGTGCAGCCAGTAGCTGTCAGTGTGCTGCATCAGCGATGAAGCAGACCATCGCAGTTGCTTCGTACTGGTAGCTGCTGGCTTGAGAGTGAGCTGGATAGTCTTGTGCCTACATCTGAGAGTGTCTATAGACTCCAGCTGTAGTCGATGGTGATGTAGGCAAGACAGTCGGTAGAGTTTAGGTATGGCATCTTTGACCAAATGGAAGTGTCTTTCAAGATGAGCTGGATCACTCTCGACTCCATTGACTGCAGCGGAGAACTAAACGTACCCCAGTGTAGAAGCACACAATTAGGTGGGGCTGGGTACCTCTACTCTGTGTCTAGTAATAGCTGGTAGAAATGCGTATTTCTGTCTTCTGAAAGCAACACCACATTTCCATTCTGATACGAAAAGTTAGGAACATGGATGCTTTTGAATTACGAACTACTGCTCCTGGTTGTTAATGCAATATATGCAGCATATATAGACAATACCTGAATTTTGCCTTTGATTACTTAGGTGGATATGTAAGTTTGTACAATGGAATATGACTCTCAAGATAGCTTTAGTGGCTTTTAGAGTGCAGGAATTCCTATATGGTTAGAAAATGTCTCTGTATGACAGCATGTTATATATTGTTGGGAGGTATCCATGTTTATACATCAGTGTCCTTACCAAAGCATTACCTTGCCCAAAATAAAGAATCATAACTGGTGATCTGGATTGCCTACTGACGGTTATTGATATTTTAAAAATATGTTAAAATAACATACCAGCACTGGAGATGTTAAGATGTTACCTTGAAATGATTGCAAAAGAAATTTTCTGTAATTGTCAATGTGGCGATAATGCAACAATAAAGCATGAAGTTATGTATTGGGCTCTTTTTTCTGTAAGTACAATGTAAATCAGCAGGGTGTGGTTTCATGGGGTTTATGGGATTTTATTACAGAATGCTGCATGACTAATCAACATTTTATAGATAGTGAAATTTATTAGGAAGTTTTATGGCATGGTGGATGAGCTGTTTTGGATAGTCCTGTCTCATTTAAAATAAAAACTAGATGCTGCCAGCTAGAATGGGAGTTACTGTTTTCCACCATGAAATTGGAGATCCTCACTCGATCTTTGTGAAGCTATAGAATCTAAGCCTGGTAATAAATCAGTATGATAAAGGAAATGAAATTTAACATTTTCCATTGCTTTTCAAGTTATAATCTTCTTTCAGAAAAAGAAAATACTGTAATCAGAAGTGGCAAGCTTCTCATAAAACTGCAGTTAACATTACATAGTTCATGCCGTGACACAACTGATTCACAAAGAGTTTGGAGAAGTGGTCGCGGTGTTTCTGGAAGCTTTCTGATACTTTGGGCATCCTGTATTTAGTATATGTGTAGTGTGTATATAATACAACAAATATATATGATACAGTGCAGATATGATAGATTTACTGCCCTGGGACTGTTGTAATGTTACATCCTTAGACTCTGCACTCACATAATGATGTGCTACATTATTCAAAAGATGTCTTCTTCCGTTAAAATTTGGGGAAAAAGCATGTGCGTGACATCTGGCATGGGCATGCTGCTGATTGAGTTGTCCATAATTACTCCAAGTTCCCTAGCCCTGCTATCAGCAGTATTGCAAATGTTATTAGTAATTAGAAATTACTTACTTCTAGTTTCAACAGTATGGTTTACCCTTTTGTCATCGGATGTCTTGAAACATGTCTCGTACTTTTATCCATGGTGGTATGATCATCACATGCTCCTGGCTGTTTAATGAAAATATTCACAGCAATCTACTTCATACAAAGGTGAAAGGGGTGGATTGGACATACATTTTTGTCCCTCTGGGATAACTTCATTCTGAATACTCACCATCTTCACGGAAGAGAGAGGTGTGGATTTTATAAACTGCTTCTCATGTCCCCTTCAGGTTTGGGTATATCAAGTTTAAAATGAGATTTAAGTCTAGGCCAATGCCTTTAGCTGTATGATTAAGATACGTTAATTGCATTTTAGAAAATGTGGGGATGCCAGTAAGGGAACAGTTACTTTTACAGCAGGAAGAGACGTTGCTGGTCAGATGCTGCAGTGATATAAATAATTAAGAAGATAAATCTCTGTTTTAGTTGAATTTCTTTGCACACAAACCTCCTCCCTCACAAGATGAAGACACTTAAATATAACTGGTTACAGCTAGCATTATCTGCTCTGTCAGTAAAAGGGGAATCCAGATCATAGTGACTGGAGGAGCCTCGATGAGAAGAAACTGAGTCAAGTCTACAGCGATAAACCTTCATCAGACTTCTTCAACCAGTGGGCAAAATAAATCTGTGTTGTAGCTGTAGCCTTTGGTAAGTCCTGTGCATGATTGTATTATGTATAATTAGTAAAGGTAATTATTAAGTACCTGATTTGCTTTCCTAAAGAATTTATTTTTCCTCAAAATTTCTCTATCACACCTCTGGCGTGCACATGTTTTTCTTAGGAAGGCGGAGGTTTGTATTTTGCTTGTTGCTGTGTTCTTGGGTCTCCTTCAGGAATGTGTACTTACTGGTTTTCCTCATCCCCCATCAAGAGAAGAGACTGCATCTAATGTATACTATTTTTTGAGTCTTTTCATGAAATGGTACCACTAGTATTTAGATAGGAAGCCTGAGAGGAGAGGCGGAATGGGCTGTGTTTGACAAAGCACTCCATGAACAAAGTCAGTTCTGTTGCAGAGACTGTTTCCCTTCCCTTCAGGATGCTGATCAGAGGTGGGAACAAGAATACAATGCCATTTGCTGAGAATGTACTTTATTACTGCTTGGAGCTGATGGGCGTGCATGGGTGCTGATGACTTTTTGCAAAACACACTCCCAACACTGCCAGCGACAAAACCGAAATGCTGATGCTAAAGCCATTGCAAGCATAGATCTTCCAAGTGACCTTGAAAGAAGCCCTGTAATATAATCTCTGCTGCCCAGCTTGTGTTGGAGATATTTTTAGAAAACTCGAGTGGCTGGCATTCTGTAGGTCACTCGCGGCTTTAGAAAAAGAAAAGCATTTGTAATCCACAGCGATTTTAAGGATTATAAAAATTGTTTAGCTGTTAACGAGCTGTGAGCTCTCTACAGCCAGCAGTAAGGACGCGTGTATTCCCTTTGGTGCGTCCTCACAACTTTGTGACTAAAGCTGGTTCAGCAAAATGTTTTTTATGCTTCTTTCTGGCTGACAAACAAGTGGCAGGTTATGAAGGTATGTAAAATAACTTCTTACAGCCGGTTTTGGTAGGCTGGCTCAGGTGTCGGTGGATGTCTGATACCATGTTAAGAAGGATAATGACATCACTTTCTGACATAGGGAGGAGCAAGTGCACTGGAGAGCACGGCAACTAACCTGGCTTCCGTCTTAAACCAGAGGTGTCTCTGGAAATACAGAACAGCGGATTTAGTTAAAATGAAAAGCAAAAGTTAGCTACTCATCTCTGCATGCTGCCAGCAGCTGAAATAACTAGTATTTCGTCATGTTTCAGACGTGACTGAAACCACAGCTATGTTCAATGCCTTTTTGAGTAAAATTGCACCAGCAAGCTGTGTTTGGGTCTGAAGGAAGAGAGGCATCAGTTTTCTCCGTGTTTTACACTTGTGAATCTACTGTACTTATCTGAAAACTTTGCTTAGTATTTAAAAAAAAAGCCTTATTTCCAAAGTCACGTACACCCAATCTTAGGCTTCATTTCATTTTTCAAGTGATGTATCGCTCGGCAGTGAGGGTTGACCTTCTGCTTGTTTGAGTTCTGCTGACCTCACAGTTCATTTCTTTAAAAAGCCGTTCTAATCCGTGATTGCTTCTGTGAATTCAGGGCAGATTTTCCCAAACGGGAGCCATGGACAGCGGGTTCCTGCTGAGAGACTCCCGACGCTGATCGAGGTCAAGGAGTAAAGGGAGAGCCCACAGAAGTGGTTCGCGAGTGGGGTGGGTGATATAAAACAGCGGGCAGCCTTCAGCTGCCAGGGAAGGCCCAGGAGGTGTGGGACAGTGGTGGGGATAGTAGTCTTGAGCCAGCAGGACAGAGCAGACACATGGGCCTGGTCTTCTTCACTTCCCCCCGTTGTCCCTGGCGTCTGATATCAGAGAATCATAGAAGCGTGGGCTGAGCGGAGCTCTGGTTCCCAGCTCCAAGCAGGTCTGTCCCCAGCGGCAGGCTGGGCCAGCTGGGTTTGTAAGACGGTAGTGGGGAGCTCTGAGGACGCTCAAGGTCTTGTAGCTTTCGAAGACCAGCAGATGGGGGCACGTGCTGGTGGAGTGCTGGGCACTTAATTCGTTTTTTTCTGTATTTGAATCTGCAGCGAATAGGAGCTGGGACTAAAGCAGTAAAGTCTCAAGTATTAAAACGAGAATAGTAAGTGGATCAGCACAGAAGTGGATTCACTTGTGTTCTGTAAAACTGTCGTTAGATGATGAGAGAAAAGAAACTGAGCTATCATCTCATTTCAGAACTGGATACTGACCGTTTCTTATGCTGCTCGGTGACCTCAATTTCCACTGCCTAATTATATACTGAAAATACAATTCATTGATTTGTAAATCTACATGTCCTTGAATCTTTTTGCATGGGAGAGACCTTTGGATGAGGAAAATCTGCAAAGGCAAACATATTTTAACAAACTTCACGTTCTTTTAACCTACAAAATTTAGTATAAATATATTATCTCTGCTGCAAAAGCTAGCACTGGGTGTATGTGTATGTAGGATGTGGAATTGAGACATATTCTAGTTGAACTGAGACCTAATTAATATTCTAGTGTGCGTGTACCTACAAAGAGAGAGAACAGTCAATTTTAGAATCTAAAATCTAGTATTTTATTCATCTCATAGGCATTAAGCAATGTGAGACCAGATTCCTTGGAACACACAGTGTGGGTGAACACCTTTCACATCCGTTTTGCAGGTAGCTTTTCACTGTGTTAAATCTGAGTTGCTAATAAAAAACCTACATTAGAAGCTGATTCCTTATCTAATTCCTGCTCTCTGGATAAAAGATAATGAATAGCAAATGCAAGAATTCTCTTTTAGGGCCTGATTTATCGGCCAGAACAGAATAAACATTACCCCACAGCTGATGTGATGACTGTGACAGCTGGTGGGGTCTGGAATGAAAGGCTGAAGCCTTAAATAAGCCTTGCAACTGAGCTTATTATGAGGACATTCGTTAAACACACAGCCTCGCTTTTCACCGCACCGAATAGCTCCTACAATGTACACGCTGAAAACCTATACGTCGTAGTACAAGGGCTCTACTTTGCATGCTGATAGCTGCTTCGCCATTAGCCAATTGTTGCTAAGATAAATATTTATGGACGGTATAGAGCGTGATCTGACTATTTATCATGACTGCTCATATTCCTGTCTCCTAGGTTTATATGTTTAGTTTGTTTACGGACACAGTTTTGTTCCTGGCCGTCATTGTGCGCAGCGTGTGTCACCCTCTGATGGTCGGTCCTTTGCAACAGGTATGACTTTGTTCAGTGGGAGCAGGTTAAAAGGCAGAATCTTAAAAGGCAGAATCTATCCCTTAAAAGGTACAGAAAATGTTTCCAATGGCATCTAAGCAGATCTCTCCTGGGAGATTTAGGATTCCTACAGATCTAGGAATCCTAAATTCTAATCCTTAAGGCAAGTTATTTTCTCATCCCATGCAGGCCACCAGTCTTTCAGAGAGGATTTCTACTTTGTGTTTGCAGAGTCCTGTTACCTTCAGTGATACTCCCCAAAGAATTAAAGTAACTTCAGATTTATTTTACAGGAATGGAGTGTCAAACTAGATATTTTGTATGAGGTAGGGACCTCCACATGTCTCTCTTCTCAAACACTGTAAGGCATATCAACCTGAAAAATGGTGGAGGAAAAGACTTGTGGGCAGATCCTTTGCTTTATGTGAGTTGTGTTTGTGGAGCTCTGCAGACGAATGTCAGTGTTAGATGACTTTATGTCCTATCTTCAGTTCTGCGGCTTGCTGGCTAATAAGCCGCTTTTTTAACATTGGTTTCTGGACTTTTTGCTGACTCCCAGACATGTTGTAAAGCCCTGGCTTCAGGGAGTGAAATGAAATTTGTCATGCAAAATATGACCCCGGCCTGACGTTGAGTAGCTCCCATGATTTCAAAAATATGAGACTGGAATTCATCAGAGCTCCTTGGAAGAGGGAGCACTTGTCTATGCAGTGCTCCTTGCTGGAATAGCAAGTTTAGAAGAAAAGATGGCATGAGTGAAAACCTGAGTTATTTTGAAAACAATTGAACAAAATGCTTCAGAGTAAATTAACTTACTAGATAGGAAGGGAAAAAAGAATCACTATTTTAACACATGGGTGTACATGTACGTCTTTATGTATACATGCTGTATAATTTAGTATTACCTGATTTTAATAATTAGGGGAAAATGTCCTAATTTTGCAATTCCTAATAAATGAGTGTACAGTATGTTTCAGCACAAACAAACAGAAGCCCTACCACAGCCCTACCATTCTTTGAGGAATGATATCAACTCCGTGTTAATTTACAAAAGCAGTCCCAGGGTTACTGCTCTGCAGTTTCTCCTTTATTTATGTGTTGCTTTGCCTATAATCAAACAAGACTGCAAAGCAATTGGCAAGATATCTGCTCAGCCTGGAGATACTGTTGAAATGCTTTTAATAGTCAGAATCAAGCAGGAACTTCACTCTTGAGTTATTGTCCTTTATGATGTTCTGAAAATACAAATATTTCTGTGGCTGTTTGTAAAAGGCTGAGATTATAGAGTGAAAAGATTAAAGCACAGCACTTCAGGAAGAAAAGATGTACCAATTACCCTGAGAAGCAATTCTAAATAGCATTAGTGACCTAGCACTACTGCTCTGAAAGGTGTCTAAATAAAGATGGCACCTTTCTGCTCATTATGGGCCACTGCATTTTGATAGCTTATAATATGTACTCAAGGTAAAATGCTGGAGCTGATGTAAATGGAGAATATTACTTTGATAGCATTATAGTTCTAATGGGTAATATAAGCTACAAGCAATGAATATGAGCCCTGTGTATTTTCAGCCATATTTGCTGGCATTAATAACAATACAGCTGAAGACTTTTTGCTTTCTATCAGCTGTGCAGCCAAAGCTCTCCAAGTGCAGAAGGAGAGGTGAACTTGTTTTTACTCTGCAAACTTAACAGAAATGCTTCTTAAGAACAAATCTTTGATCGCAGTGCAGCTTGCTGACAGCATCTGCTGGAGTTGGCTGGGGCATCGCTTCAGTGTGATCACTGCGGATTTGGATGAGACTTTTTCTGGCTTCACAGCCTTTCCCATCAGCAACAACAAGGGAGAGAAGAGAGAGAGACAGAGAGAGAAAGATTCTGCAAAAACATCAGCTAAGGGGTAGGAGGAGGGACTTAACTTGTAAGCAGAACCTGTTGGACCTGGAGTCACTCCGAGGCAGCAGCGTATAACACGTAGGCCTATCCCATCTGCTGGCATCTCACTTCCCAGTGAGCCACTCTCAGGGACAAGCTGTCATGCCACTCCATGGCCTGGCTCCTGCATAGCCCTTGCAAACTCCCAGATTAAATTTGGTATAGCGGCTGGTGGTGTTTTGTGGTGGGATAGGGTTTTCAGAGGTGAGAACTTGTCCGGGTGCGGGGAGGTGCCTAAAAGCAGTGGCTGGAAGAGCATCCAGGGGAGAGACCTCAAGCTGAACATGCATCTTGTCACTCCCTAAAACTGTCGCTGAATGCTGAGAGTCAGGTAGGCATTTTCTGTAGATTCGCTGAGAGGCAGTTTGGCACACGAACAGAGTTTGGGGAAGATATTAACGAAAGATCATGGTAGCAGCTGGGCTGATCTAACCTTGATATTTTGAGAGGGAAATGCTACAGCCTTCTTGGAAATGCACCCTGGAAATGTTGAAGTTGGGGCTGGAAGGAGCAGAAATGAGACTTCTTAAGGAAGGTGCAATTCAGAAAAGAAGTGAATGCAGCTCACGTAACTATGCAGGACTACTTTGTCTACAGCACTTGGAATAAGCAAATCATGAGCATATATTCTGTGGATGCAAAAACTGTGACAGGGAGAAATACACATGCGAGCCCTGCAGCTTTCACTTGCCTGGCACCATCATTTCTGTAAGCACAGATCCCATCATCTTCACCCTTCCCTTCAGCTCTTGCAGAAGAGGTAGCCACACTGTCTTGCGTGGTCTTCTGGTGACCCCTGTCTCAAAACTTCCCTGTCCTACTTCCCTGAAACTTAGCACCACTGGAGCTGCGCTCCTGGAGGGAGCTAGGCACGCTCCTGGCTGTACATCGTCGCTGCCGACATCCAGATGAGAGCCTCTCAGCAAGGGGAGAAACAGTAACACCAAAAAGGTGCCTTTGGCTTGCTCAGAAATTTCCCCTGGAGTCACCTGAGTTGGGAGACTCTGGGCATGGCAGAGATTTGTACATCGGGGAAAAAAAACAGTTACTCAAAGAAAAGGCTTTTCAAGGCTGCCTTTGAGCACCAACGAAGCCTAAAAGAGGTTATGAAGTATCAGAAAGTGGTTTTGAGTGTTCTCGACAGCCTTTCATATTAGAGGTGAGTCTCCCTGTGTTGTTCTGTCCCAGTCAGTTATATGGATGATGCAGTGGACAGCCTTTGGTCTTAGCCGGAGACCAGCACGGAAGACCAGAATATGATCTCTCTACCCTTCCTTGGTGAGGGTCTCTGAGGTTTACACCCAAATGTTATTGATGTAGAAGTTTGGAGGGCCACTGCCAGGGACACTTCTCAGGACACTGCCTTGCATGGTCTTTGGGGCTCAGGCAGCTTGGAGACCCCCAGCACGTGGGGTGTTTCTGGTGACCAGTGGCATCCAGCCGTCAGGCGCTATACTTTAGGAGAGTCTGCGAAGGCTTGTTGCTGGTGAGCAGTCAACGGGAGAGGGGGGAACAAGAGTGCTTTGTTCTGGACCACGGGATATGTTTTGAGTTTGTGCCAGACATAAAATACGTGGGGTTACACACCACATGTGACTGCATCTGCCTGTGATGCTTACGAGTAACCTAATAAAAGCACACGTTGAGTCCCTCAAAAAGCAGTGTTTACAGCAAAGCCTAGAGCATGGTGTTTAGAATACGGACTCAGATTTTTAAGGGATCTGGATTTCTAGTCCTTTTCAGTGGAAGCTTTTGTTACCTATCATGGAAATTGATTGCTTACCAGTAAAATGCATGCGGTTATTGTTATAATTTAATAGGGTTTGCCTGTGAAAACAGATGTGAAAAAGCCTTTAGATAGCTACATGCCCTGCCAGCATCCCAGCATTTGCTGCCTAACTCAGTAGATATTTTCTCAAGGGAAAGACGCCAATATAATTGAAATTAGCAGAAACACTTTGCAAGGAATCCTAGGAAAGGTGTGAGCGGCTCCTGAAGTATTTCACAGGTGCAGACCTTGCTGCAGATGCAGACTTTGCTGCGGAGGTCTGGGTGCAGCTTGGTGCTCAAGAATTCCCGCTTCCCCTCCTTCCGACCACTACGGTTTTCTTGATGCTATCTTGAAAATGCGAGCAGTGTAACCAGTGCATTGATATATGGGTTTGTAGGCTGCCTGAAACTGTCTCTAAGAAAAAAGTACTCTTCGTGCATCTCAATGGGATTGTTGGCTCTGAAACCCAAAGTTGGTGATTGGCAGCATCATTAAAACTGAAGCTGAAGGCAGGGTAAAACACGTTCAAGTTGATATCAAAAGAAGGTGTCTGACTACTGTACTGACCATAGTATTTATTTTTATATTGAGTTCAGTAACTTCATATAAATCAGATGAGAAAGTGCTGCGTTTCCTCCAGCCTGTGACAGGGTTTGGGCTCAGCTGGCTGTGGCGTCCCCAGGGCCCAGTTTACCACCTTCTGCTTCATCCCTCACCGGTGACTCTCTCTCTCGGTGCCTCGGAAGTTTTTACAGTCCCATCCAAACACCACCTGCCTCAGCTACATTTCTGGACAAGTTCAAAGGAACTGAGAGAAGCTGATGCTTGAATACTGCACAGCCTGTTTAAAAAGCAATCTTGCCCAGACTAGAAATAGTGAAATATCTGCTCTTCTCCTGAAGCATTTATCAATGCATGCTCAGAGCATCTCATACTTGCTTCATAAGCTTTATTATCAGATGGTTGGGTTGGGTTTGATAACGGTGACGTGACTGGCATGCCTGCTCTGGCACGGGGGAGAGGCCTTCAGGCCATGAGCGAAGGAAATGCTGCTTTCTTCTGCTCTTCCCTGGAAATCCAAAGGCTATTTTGGGTGGGTGCAAACCCACAATTGCATAGAAGATTCCTGTCCGTACATTAATGGGATTTTTAAATAACTCTGGGAGATTATCGCTGCTAAATTAGAACCTGGCTTTGTTTGACTTGCTGCTGCTGCTGGGTTGCTGCTGCCGCTGCCTCTCCCTCTCCTCTCTTCTCCTGCCCCGGGTTCATTTAAATTGCTTCTAAGTGTCATTCCCTGATGTGTGTTCTCGGCTGGCACGAGGCTTTCAGAAGAGCCTAGCTAATGGGAAATGGCAACACAGGGATTTAATGGCATTTAGACTGCATGGACTTGGCTTTCACTTTCATAACTTTATAAATCCGTTAAATAGCCCACTGGAATCTCCAGAAGCTGGAGCTCTTCAGAAAAATAGGGTGTGATGGTGGTATATGATGCAAAACTTTTTTAGCTTTGCATTTCTAGGTGAAGCTTTCAGTGTACTTTTACAATACAGCAAATACTCGTGTACTTGAGGAAAGCACTTGGTGGGAAAAACAGGCCAAAGACACCATCAGCCTCCTGTTACTCTGAGGGAAATATTTTTTTTTTTTCTCTTTTGCTTTTTCTCTCTCTCCCATGGGTTTTGAAGGATGATACCTTTAATGGTATATATCTATACTGTGGCTAATGCATGAGCACTCTCGCACTTCTTTGTCTTCAGAAGCTGTACGGGTTCGGCCACCTCCCAGCCGTGAGCAGCAGATGATCTGCGGTCTGGCTGTGTCTCACCTCACCGTCGTTTGACACCTGCAGGCTACCATTGGCATCGCCCCAGGCTCCACTCCGGCCACTGCCGTCCAAACTGCCTCTGCCATCTGTAAAGGGCTTTATGTGGTTTTCCAAAGCCAATAGATGACATGTGCTCTGTTTGCTTGATTGACATAGTTTTCATTATGTGGTTTTGTTTCTGTGGGTTTTCCCACCCATCCTTTTCCCCCATTACCTGATAACCAAGAGCTGCCCTTAGGAGTTAACCTGGGTTAGGAAAATATTTCTGTTTAATTGATGGGGAAACTGAGGCACAGAGGAGACAAGCAAGTGTGGCCAGAATAAGCCCTGCACTCGATCCAGCATGTGCCAACACAGGAACAGCTGCAGCTTTGATGCTTCTGGAAATACCCGGATGGTGATGTTGGCTTTAGTCTGTTTTCTTCCCTCGGTGTTTTCTTCAGCCGTATCGCCCTGTGGTGGTGGTTTCCTTTCTCTCATCCAACCTCACGTTCTCTTTACTTTGGTCATATCCTAGCTGACTGGTGTACAACAGTCAGCTCTTCACAACAGCCTCATTCTGTTGCTTTTTCAATTTAGCTAATTCTTGCCCCGAGGAAATGCCACTCAATCCCCTAAAAGAAGAAGGGTGACCAATATAGCACACATCCTGTGTCCTGGGATGATGGGCTTAGGAGGGAAAGAGCCAGAGCTTGCCTACCATGTTTGTAGATTTTTGCCTATCACATTTATAGATTTTCTGTGGTTTTTTTCTTTCTTGTACAGGTAGACACATCCTGAAGCTCAGATGTTTTTTAGTTACTAAAAATAGCTACAGTTATGGATGTGCTCTACACCCAGCAATTGAAGAGCATATCTGGAGATAAAGAAGGAATAGAGGTCTCCAAGCAAGCCCCAAGCTTAGTGTCTGGGAGGTAGGCTGTTTGCCTGGAGTACATGGTTAAATCCCACGGCTGGCTTCCGTACAAGCTTTGTTTTGTAGGAGGCGGCCTTGGGAAGACTTGCAGACAGAGAATTACTATAATCCAGCCTGGGTGTCACGAAAGCATGGATTAATATTTCATCTTTTGCCTCTTGACTGTTGTCAGGCTCACTTTGTTTCTGAGCTGGGGCTGTGATCCTCAAAAGACAGCCTTGAATTAAAGATTAAGCCAGTGTTTTAGTTGATGGAAAGAGAGCAGTTTTCTGCAGAGGACGGCGACGATGCAGTCCTTACCCAGCGCTGCACGCAGGGGTTGGAAGTTTCCCAAATCCAAATGACAGAGCAAAGCTGCAGCGTGGTGCTGGGGACTGTGCGAGGGGAAGGGTCTCTGGCAGTTGCAAGCCATGTTAATGAAAGTGAGACTGGTAATTAGCTGAAGGTGAGCAAGAGGCACTGAACTGCTCCAGGAGGTGCCATTGACTGCTGTGTATGAGAGAGCTCAGCAACGATGAGCTGTAGAAGAGAAACAAGTACCTTACCGTGCTGTTGGAAAAATGAAAGCTGCAGCGCAAACAGAATGGGTCAGCAGAGAGCTCAGGGCAGAGCCTTCCCCCTGGTCAAGGACACGGCCCTCTGCCCAATGGCAGGGCAGCACTCCCCATTGAAAACAATTTAGTTAAGCTGCCACAGCTCTCTGGGTGAAAACTCTGATTTCAGGATGAATGATTTATATCGCTTTAATCTCAAACTGGTTCTGATTGATTAAGTCAAGTGAATATTAGCCTGATTAAAACCAACCCAAAAGAGTCTGTGTACATTTGTTCAGCTTAACTTTTCAGTTAAGCCAGTTCAACTTTTTTTTAATTTTTGGTTCTGTTTTTAAATACAGACAAGACCTTGCCATGATACCTGGCTATTTCTTCTTTGGAGAGCTGACATGCAGTTTTAGTCCAGCACTTTATCCTTGGCTTTCCCTGAGCACAATAGCTTAGTCAGTCACGGAAACCTTCAGACCACTCAGGGTATTTAAGGTTCATAAATGGGCAAGTTGTTGGACAAGCGATTACCCAAAAACGTGGAGAACCCAGTTTGAGCATACAACCAAAACAAGTGCCCATCAGTCACTGTGACGGTGTGACCGCTGTCACACAACGAAGCCTGGTCCTTGTGGCTCGGCCGCTCGGTAGCTGACAGAGTTTCTTCTAGCAAAGAGCGAGTGCAGACTCTCGGGAATGCTGGTGCAGAAAACCCTATGTCATCCTAAAAAGGCCCTTGCAGAAGGCTGCCTCGTAGCGGCTGGGAAGCCCCAGGTAAACACTGCCCATTGTGCCCATGAACATAAAAAAAAGGCTAATACAGTCAATCGTACAAAGAATAAAAACCATAGTTTTCACAAACCACAAGTGAAAAGGTGATGGTGTGAAACATCCACAAGGTATTTTTTTAACTGAGCATGTTAGTCGAATTAGAGTTTGCTAAACACATTTTTGAGAGCAAAACAAAGCAAAATTAGTTTAATATGACCAGTCTGTTCAGTTCTATTGCTCACCAAACGAATGTTGTTTTATTTCACTTGTAATGATACAGTTCAGGAGGCTGCGACTGCAGTTTTTGGAAAAGGATACCAGGTGGTCAAAGACCACATCTCCCTTCCACAGAAACGGGGTAAATCCTGAGTGACAACTATTCCACTGCATTTCCCCGGGAAAGCCGCCAAGCTGGTAATACAGCATGTCTGCTTTCAATAGGACTACATTCATACATTCTTTTGAAACATTGTTGCACCTTGTTTTGGAACAGAACTTTTAGCGGGGCCATTAGTTAACGGCATCGCTTATTGATTTGTGTCACGTTAGCACTGTCACACAACAGGGCAGAGCATCCCCACAGTACTGCCTCCTGCAAGAAGCTGGCGTCCGTACAATGGCAGCAAGCACGAGGAAACCGTAGCTCCTGCTGCCACGTGCAGTTGGAAAGTAAATATTTTATCACCTTTGTCAGTAGAAAGCTGCGTATAGAGACTGAGAAAGCGCCTTTGGTGATTAACACTGCCCTGAGCAGATTTCTGTTACTGCTGCACTGAAAGTCAAAATACCACACACATGCAAACAGAGATGTTGCAGCAGTTCCTGTGTCCCTTCCTTTACCCTCATTTACAAGAGCTCGCTGTTCTATCAGTGCCTTATGAGAAATCACTGAATGCATCCAGGATGGCGCCTGCTAGCATGGATTTTTCACATCTGCCTCTTGAGGGTTTCTGTTTATTTTTGATTTGTTTGGGAGGAAGGTCTTGTGCAAAGCAGCAAACTACCATTCATGTGGGAAGCTGCTAGGATGGGAAGGGGAAAAGGAACCACCTGAACCCATTTCCCCAGCCTCTTCTGCTTTCTGGAGAGTGGACTGAAACAGCAGCATTTGGCCCAGTAATTATCCACAAACCTCTGCACAGTTTTATAGCCATAAAAGAATGCTATGAACATTGTCAATTCAAATGTGCCAAGAGAAGTGCCAAATTTAAACCTGACTAGGCAAAATTAATATGCATAATAACTTTAATTACCCCATGAAGTGCGATTTTTCACAGAATCCCCTGCCTCCTTCCACGCAAGCGCTCCACAGTGTTCAGTGAAAAGGCAGCTGGTCTGTTTTCTCTTTGTAGCCTCCACATTATACCCTGAATGATTTGTTCCTCTTACAGAACAATTATTTAGTGCTAGCTTTCTTAGAGATGGTCATCATTAACATATTTGAGTGCTTCACATGATCACTGGCAGGTGAGAGGCCTTTTATATGTATATATTTTATAAATTTCTAAATGTATGTGAATATATATAGATGTTATATATATATAGCACCTATTACTTTATGTATGAATGATACGTATGTATGCTACCAATAGGTAGTTTTATAGGTATGGTTTAATTTACTCTCATGTATGATTAATATGACTTAATTACATAGGTATTTTATAGCTAGGGCACTGATCGGGGGCATCCAGTTTGCCAAGTGTGTGATGTCCTTATTCAGTGTATTTAGCACGTCTTGGCTTAAGCATGGCTCTGGCTGACATCATTTGTGCTTCTCAGTGGTCAGCAGCTCCACAGCCAACATAAAAAGGGTCCAGAGTTTATGAGGTTTTCCTTAAATGCCATATTTAGCTGTACACAGGAATTCTCCTGGCAGAAGCAAGGCGAGTTGGCTCTTCTCACGTGCCATGAGACATTCTCCAGGCCTCCTTTGTAATAATGTGACAGCCAGAAATACCTTTGGAGGTATCTGTGAACATTACATTTTTTGCTTACTTGGATGACTGAAGAGCTTGGTCAGGAACACTTCAAACACTACATCTCTGAGTACAATTTCCCTGTCCTATTCCTTGGTGGACTTTCCAAACTGTCTTTCCCTGGAAATAACCCCCACTGGCCTTCTGCAAGCAGAGAAGGTGCTGTGAGAGGAATGGTACCTGGGGATGATGAGCACTTTTTTTTTTTTTTAATTTTTTTTATTTTTGTTGGGGGAGATCCTAGAGAAAGAATGTCCTCAGGATCACCAGATAGACAATGTTTAGAGCTCCCGGGGGGGATCCAGTCAAACTGAGCTGATACAGGACTATCCCTGTATGAGTTAGGCAGCTGACGAGTTTTATTTCTGAGGTTTACATCTGAGGAAGCCTTTGCTTCACAGCATATTTGAAGCCCTGGTTTGCGTTAACCCCCCTAGAAACGACCTTTTGGCCTCCCTGTTAACACAGAGGAGCAATCTTGGACTCACTTAAGGAATACGTCCATACTGAAACCAATTGCTCGACGTCTCCTATTCTGAATGAGCTGATTTCAGGTTTTCATTGTTTGATCTGTGTGTGTGCTACAGCCAGCCTGCCACTGCTCTGCAGCCTGCCTCTGGTCTCCAGCTCCTCCAGCCGGCATTATTTCTACAAAGGGCAAGCCTGGGCACCTTGAACATATTTAGCACAGGTACACAGGGAAGGATATAAGTGATATTGCTTGTTAGTGGTTATTTTGATTTTTGTACTCATCTTAACGCATAACGTGTTGGTAGACGGGATGCTCTGCAACCTAGAGAGGGTCCCTGGTGGCCAGCCTGCTGGGTGACAGGCTTATTTGGCTTTCTTATTTTCAAGATGCTGTTGGAGGCCTATTCCCCAGCTTCAGATCAAGTCTTTTACAACTCTGTCCAAAGTCATTGCTGAGTAAAAATCTTGAAAAGAGAATGCTAGGAAACTGGGAAGACACTGAAGGAGGATTATATTGAATCACTTTCTTTTTAAATAATATATTCCTTAGCAGACCAGAGCAAGCCTTTATGGCTGCTTTTGACTCTTGTCTACACAATAGTCAGAAGAATTTGGGTCAAAAAGTCAATCTTGTTTTAAATCAGAGGGATGCCATAGATGTCAACGTATTTTTCTTTCCTCCTCACTGCCTCCATTACCTCTTGTCCACTCTTCCAGGGATTATCTCTGCCCACTGTTATCTCTGATAATGTTAGCTTAGCAGTTTTCAGTGACTTGGAATTCAAAGATTTAGTTGCAAAATTTACCATGCAGAGAGTCTGTCAGACTGTCAGTCCAGTTTTTACTTGCCTCGAGAAGATGGCTGCTCAGCTGCTCTCTCTGCTGAATACACTCTCTGGGTGAGTAATTATCTAAGTAATGAAGACGCTCTTTAAATGAACCAAATGACCGTAAGGGTTTGTAATTTTACTTGTGATGATTTAAAAGGAAGAAAAATGTGAGGATAATTCCCATTTCATCCGAATCTTTCTGCCCTATTTTATGGCTGAAGTCGCTGAGCAGCTCTGTTGCTGGTGCTCGTTTAATCTTTCCAAAGAGGGCTCAAGGGGGGGGGGGGGGCTGTAATTTTCCTGAACACCTGCAAACCAGTCCAAACCCCTTTCCTTGGGGTTCTGAAGAGACCCAAATACCTGTAAGAGGGTGTCACCTTTGCGTGTCACACAGCTAGATGTTTTCTGGAGCTGCCTCACCTGTGCCGGGGAACTCTTCCTCGCCGCCTTGGGCACAGCCGGCAGCACTGGCTGAGCCACCTGGCAGCTCGCTGGCTCTGAGTGAGACCGTCTCGCCCCTTCCTTTCCCTGCTCCCCTGCACTGGCTCCAGCCATTTCGTTTAGCTCATTAAATCGGCAGAATACTAATCCAGGAAAATGCCAGGTTTGCTGCGAACAAGGAATGCATGGGCAGCAGAAAAGGAGACGACTGCCCTTTCCAGCTTGTTCCCCGCTTGCAGCCTCCTGGTGTCTAACCAGACTGTGGAGTGTTAAGTTCTGGGCACAGTGAGCAGACCTAGCAAAACCAGGCTGCATCGCATGAATTACAGAAAAAGAGAAGGGTCTTCAGTTCAGACCATCTGCAAATTGGTATCTATCTATCTATCTCCTGCATATTGCGTCCTAATTTCAGTCACAGCGTTTGGAAGTTTCCTGCTGAAATGTAGATGTTTAAAAAAGAAATACCCTCAAAGAATGTTGCATATGTGTATGCTATTTTTCTATTCAAGGCGGTTTTTTACCAGCTGCTCTAATATCTGTCCCTTAGCAGGGCAGCACAAGCATTCGGGACTATTAAGAAAAAGGCATTCAATGAAGAGGCCTAGTGAGGATTTTTGTCAAGGCTTAAGGAACAGTTTTCATTGGCATAAAAAAACCCAAATGAATAATACATAGTGACAGGAGGAGCCAATTACATGTAATTCTGTGTTCCTGCCTGAAAAACCTTCCACTGGGTCAGTGGTCTCTTCCTTGCAACACCGTTGCTCTCCAGAGACCGGAGCACAATATCATTTTAGAGAACGGCCACCACGCCAGTGTACCGGCACAAGCGATGTCCGTGAAAGGGGACAGGACCAAGGGAGCAAGGGACAGCCCATGCTGCAGTTTCACTCACAATGCTCAGGAACATTCGTTCCCACTAACATGCCAGACTGCAGGCTGGCATCAAAAGCAGGTAGGAAACCTTCCTCTGCCCTACGAATCAGTGTCCCCTTCCCTTCTGTGGGAGCATCCTCCTGCAGCAGCGCCTCCGCCTTCCCTCAGGGCTCCAGCTGCCAGGAGGTGCTGCCACGGGCTCACGCACGTTTCTCAGGAGGTAAACCAGCCTGCTTGAGCGACCAGGAGTGATCTGAAGTACAGCCTGTATCGCTTTGCATTTCATAGTTACAGGTCTCTTGGGGACAAAGAAAACCCAAACAACAAAACACAAAACAAACCACTCTGTGCTGAAATCCAACAGAAATCAAATCCCGCTGGGCAGCAGCAGCTCAAGGGGGACAGACAGCTGGAGGAGAGCCAGGCGTGCCTCCTCCCCTGCTACGGTCCATTTGCCACTGGTTTCCAGAAGGATGTTTTGTGGGAGCTTTGCCCACTGCAACCTTCAGACACTTCAGACAGGCAATAAAAAAAGCAAGCGAGAGGCGCAGCACTTCGGGTGAGGATGGTGATGAAGAGGAGTAAGACAGTTGGGGGGGGCAGTGAGGCAGCAGGGGAGGAAGGCAATGAGGAGACAGAGACCTGTCCCTGCGCTTCCCAACCTAGCAAGTGCAAAGCTTTACACAGATGCACAAAATGGAGCCACACTGCCCGTAAGGATGCCGGGGGACTGCAGCAGAGCAATGTGGCTGTGGGTCATCGAAGCAACAGCTTCTCCCTCCACCGAGGTGGCCAGGAAAGCCCAATGTTAGGACAAATGTAGTGGTTTTCTTTTACTTGTAGGGCAAAAACACAAGGAGTGGAAGTTAACCCACAATAGCTCCTTCCAGGGAAACCAAACTGCTTTCAGGTGGTGCTGATTAGTCCATTGGTAAAAGTGGGTGGGCTTTTTTATCTACTGAAAGCTGAAAAGCAGCATTCCCAAACCACTCTGAAGAATAAGAACGCCAAATAAGTTTAACAGCTGGTGCCTCTTTTAATGGAAATATCACAAATTTATACACATATACACAGTAAAGTACAAAGGGTTAGAAAACAGACTTCATTTTCAGCCCCTAATGCTAACATACTGTATGTTAATCCCTGAGAGCACCTGTCAGTTGCATGTCTCCTGCAAGTGATACTGAGAGTGCAAATTCAAGTGTTCACCTGCAGCACAGGTTGCTTTCCAGATACTGAATCTGAATGCTAAATCTTCAGTACGCTGGGCTGGCAGTAAACAAAAATTAATAGTTAAACCATTCAATCCAGCGTACCAATTCAAAATCCATCCTGATATCTTTGCTACAGACAGCTAAAAGATTGTCTTCCTACTCTCCAAAGAAATGAGTTCAGCTTATATTGCGGTCACACCAAATCCATGACAAAATTGGTGCCTATAAATTGCACAGCACTGATGCAGACTAAAATCCTCTTTATATTCACAGGGCTGGGGAGGTTTATTAGCAGGGTGCATAGTCCTCCAGCTCTGACCTGGGAGGCTACCTGGCAATGCAGTCTAGCCAGCACAGCTACTCCAGCAAGAGGTATAAAGAGTAGGCTGTGTGGAAAAATCCTTGTTTCACACGTCTGCCATAACCTCTGTCAAGCCCTGACCCCGCAGACGCTAGCTAGCAATACCAATCTGGGCACTAGTTTTCAATCTACTGAATTTATTTCTCCCATGACACGCACAGTTTCATTACAAGTTCAGCGAGACCGTGGCCGGCCTTTGTGCTGTGCGAGACAGAAAAGTTTTCCCCCTCTTTAATTGAAGGGAGAAGCTGGTGACGGCAGCAGCGGGGCTCTGCCTGGGCTCCAGCAGAGCAACGCCGTCAGGACACACCACGGCACATTTCATTTCAAATGGGAGCAAAGCCTGAGCAAAAACATAGCCTGAGCATGTGCTGTATGACTTGCTGTTTGCCTTTGACCTCTACTTTTATGAATGCGGTCTTTCCTCAGCAAGCAGCAGGTTTACAGCCCTTCCTTCTCAGAATTTGCCAGGGTTTGGCATGCCAGTCAGACTGACTGCTGGTAAAACCAAATGAAGCCTTAACGTGGACCACAAGAACCTGCAGCCACCTGTGGGAACTGCCACTTCAAGATGCACTCATGTACTAGGGAAGGTTTTCTCCCAGTGCCGAGACAGAGGGGTGAGGTACTGCCCTCTCCAGGCACCCAGAGGCTCACTACCAAAGCTCGCACTGACATCTGGCCACGGTTTCCAAACGTTAGTGGCCGAGCTGCCTGATACTGCATCTCTGACTGGATGCTCATAGCATATGGCTGGACTTGATACCTGGGAAAATTTCTTGGACTTCTGGAAGCTGCATAATTTTCCTGTCCTGGCTATAATATGGAAAGGCTCATAATAAACCTGGTGGCTTTTTTTAACAGGAACTTAAATATCAACCTGAAAAAAAAAGCCCACCTGTGGCTCACCATCTCCCTTATTTCACAGTTAAATGCAATGACAAAAAATTCCCTGAGACTAAAGAGGAGACAACAGGTAGTGGATACAGGGAAACTTAATGGGGGAGGCAAATCTTAGGTGGCATTCCAAAAATTAGCTCAGCTTCTCTGTTGCTCCAAAGGGATCAGTCCCTGCCCCTGATTTATACCTGTAGAGGATGTGAATACCTCAATTACAGAAAAATTTCCTATGCAGCCCTTTCTATATTCAACAGAACAAACAACAGCATTAAGAACTGCATCCATACAGACTGTATAGCTGTACAGTTTAATACCTATCCTGTCTTAAACTTTGATTACTGAAATTAAAATAAAGTGCTTAGTATATTCAAAACAATTGTAGACCTGGATTTTCACTGCCCACCAACACTGTGGTGTATTTTAAACTTTTCGTTATTACTATAAAACCTTGCAATACGTCTACCCAAGCAAGGAGAGGGAGGAATGTCTAGTGTCAAAAGCACAACTCCTTAATTTTGTCCATCACAAAATGAACAAACACAAAATACGATCCTTTCACAAACATGTTGTTTTTCAAGCTGTTTCTCAGTCATTCACCTGGGACTGGAAAAAAAGGAAACCGCAAAAGGACTGCACCGCTTAGAATTTCCCATCAACAGCAGACAGGTAGACTTAGTAAGTCTTCCACCTCAAAATACCTTCGCGCTCCACCATCAGACACACTGTGCCACAGCCCTTGCCCTGTTTCTGCACCTTAAAGGCCATTATTCAGTATTCCAGCTCCGTGAGCAGCGAGCATGCACGAAGGCATGCAGCCTGTTATCTTGCTCAGATAACAAGACTAATGGCTCTAAAACCTTCTAAGCAACTGCCTTTAAGTCAGGTCCTGCATCTGGCAGGAGACACCTGCCTCTGCTTTTGAGCCTCTGCTGCTTTTTTCTTCTCCTGTTCCTCTGCCTTCCTCCGCTCCTCTTTTAGCTCCTTGTATCTCCATTTGGGAATCTGCAAATAGGGGTCGTCCTTTGCACTGCTTCTCCTTCTCGCCTTTTCTGGCTGGAAGGTGGGTGGAGGAGCCTTGCTGATCCGGACCTTGGGGATGACAAATCCCGGCCTGACGCTGCTCCGTCTAAGCAGGTGGAGCGGCAAGAGGCTTGCTTTCCTAGTGGCTACGGTGTTCACTTGAGAGACTGCAAGGCTGATGGGCTGCAGGCTGGCTCGCCGGTCCTTCCTCTTGGGGATCAGCGTGACTTTGGAGTTCTGAAATAGCTTCTCGTAGCTGCTAAAGTGGTCTTTGTCCTGAGAGCGGATCTCCTCGGCTCTCTGCTTCCTAAGGATTTCTTGCACAGCCAGCCTGCGTTTCCCCACAGAAGGCGGGCTGCCTGGGCACACAGTCCGGCACGACAGAGCAATGAAAGGGCTGCTCAAGCTCGTCGTCACCTTCACCATGTGATCAAGGACCCCGTCTTCTTCTGGGCCATAGTAAGACCGGAATGAGACAGCTGCCCTCATGCACTCAGAAATCCTCTGCAGACAGCTTTTTGGCTCTGCAGCCTTGGCAAGAAGTTCCTTCATCTTTGGCCATTCTGGTTTATATTGATCGCAAAACTGTTCCGGGCATGGCCTGTCCATCAGCTTTTGCATGATGAAGGCAGATTCCGACCTTCCTGTGTAACAAGCCCATTCCCATGAAGTCAGTCCACGGCTTGGGTCAGTCGCGTGAACATTTGCACCTCAAAGAAAAGAAAAACAATTAGTGTTAATTAACGAAACTGCCCGCGCTTTTGTTGCTATGATCAGAGTTGAATCAGGCAGATCCCTGCAAGAAAATGTCACACACGACAGACTACAATATTTGTGTCAAAATGAACATGCAACAAGGATAGATTATGGTTCCTGACTTTCTGAACTTTTGATTTGTTTAAAAAAAGTAAAAAAGAAAAAATTAAGGCTGTATATAGGAAATTCTCTTAAAACAATGCAAAGAATGACACAATGAGTTTCAACTGCATTGAATGTTGCCTGCCATTTTAAAATCCATTCAATCAGGCTTGTAAGAAAAGAGTGATGACTATGGAAAGAAACAATTAATCACAAAAAAACCTTCCCACACAGAATAATGGACCTTTGCATTGATCGCTGCCACTCAGAAGAGAGATCTTGGGCTAATGATCACAAGTTCCATGAAAATATCAACTCAGTGCTCACTAGGAGCCAAAATAGCAAATAATATACAAGGAATTTCTAGGAAAGCATTACAAAAAATAGAGAAAAAAATAGAAGGAAAAAAACAGAGAAAACACCAGGTGTACAATTCAGTTTCTCTTCTTTCTGAAAGGACACCGTAGAGTTAGGAAAAGTTGAGAGGATGGTGACAAGGGTGATCAAATATAAGGAAAGTTTCCATACACGTCAGAGACTGGATAATGGGCGAGATGGACCTTCAGTCTGAGCCCAGAACAGCTGCTCTCGTCTACCTTAGATTAGCACCCCCGAGGAAATTAAGTGCTTGTCAGCAAAAACATGCTATTATCCCCAGGTGGGCCAGGCATAAGAGGCAACTGGGACACATGCTAGACAGCAGAGGCTTAGGCATTTGAAATACAGTTTTAGGTCCTGGAAGGAAATGATTTCTAGTGGATATTATCTTTCAGCCTGACCTCCCCCCATTCCCAGATTATGATCTTTATCCATCCAATTCTGATATCTGTCCCCATCACCATTCTTTCTTCTCATATTTTTTCTGCATTCTTTTTCAGCTCTGCCTTCCTTTTGATCTCTCCATGTTCCTATAAGCCCCCTCACATGGACTTCTACCGAAAGGGTAGTCAGGCACTGGAACAGGCTGCCCAGGGAAGTGGTTGAGTCTCCATTCCTGGAGGTATTTAGAAGACGGGTGGACGTGGTGCTTAGGGACATGGTTTAGTGGTGGACTTGGCAGTGCTAGGTTAATGGTTGGACTCGATGATCTTAAGGGTCTTTTCCAACCTTAACGATTCTATGATTCTGCCCTTGTTCTTCACTCTTTTGCTTTCAAGTGGGGTTACTTCTTCTCCAGGGCACCTGGCTGCCTGAAGAGAGGATACAAGAGTAACAGGAGGAGCAAGCATCCTAGTCTGCTCTGCTGTATCCTTCACACCTTCTGTAGTACTGTATCCAATGCTGCCACACACTCTGGCAACCAGAAAATTGCAGGGAAGTCCTGTCAGTCCTGGTATTAGGGTGGAGCGTGGGCATTTGTTGATGAGGATGCCACATGCCCAGTTCTGTTCACAGAGAAGGGCTCTGCAAAGGACAGAGGAGGCTCAATACAGACAGCACCTTTGGAAGAATCGCTGCAGAACAATGAGCAGCAGCAAGCGTTTTTGGAAGCTGAAGACAGCAAGACGCTGTTGCAAAGGACCAACACGTTACAGTTCATGACTGGTAAAGGGCACAGAAACTAGCCTGGGGTCCAAAAACTAGCTTGCTGTCGCCAATCAGAAAGAATCTGACAGACATGATGAGGACTCGACAGCAGCACTGTGTGCTCTGCATCGCACCCAAGTGATCCTGGACATAGCAGCTGGGCACACACACCTTGGTGTTTTAGAATATATGGGTAGGCGGGTGGATGAATGACATCGACGGGAGAAGGAGTGTGAGTGAATACTCTCTGGTTTCAGGCAGTCGTATTCGTGAGCTGTGAATCCTCTGTTTTGTATTCTGCCTTTAAACTTCTACTGATCTCAGACGGAGCTTTGCACGCTCTAGAATGTCGACTTTGTTCAGCAGATCTGCAGCATGTTCCCTGGGACAGGCACGGGCATTTTGCCCCACTGCTTTCAACATAACTGAGCTCTTTAACATTCAGTTGTGGTTTACGCATATCACTAGCCCTGTAGATAATTTCTGGGTTTCTTGATATAGTTTCAAGCTGGGATATGAATGGGTTACAATGTTTGACTTCTTGAAGGGCTTCTCTATTAGCCGAAGCACCATTTTCAAGCAGCCAACACAAAACTGACCCACACGTATCTTGCCACAAAAGAAAAGACATTCTGTCCCATTGCTTTGGAAGAGGGAGATGTCCAGAGACCATGACCTGAGAAAAAGGCCAGAGAAACATCATGATAAATTATTTTTTTCAGGATGGATTATCTTGGTGACAGCATTTCAAACTAGCATAAGGGGGACTAGATATAAGGAATGGTAACTAGATATAAAGAATCAGTTTGCAATGGCTCCAGTATAACCTTCCCCACAAAGGATGCTTTGTCATTACAGAAAAAGAGGAAAAAGGAGAGCATGGGGAAAGTGATCAAAAGATGTTTTAACTCTGTTAAGTACCAGTTGATTCCTAAGTCTCTGAAATATCCCTAAAAAGAGGATGCTAGAGACGCAGACCAAGAGTGAATGTGGATGGAGACACCCTAAGCAAAACAGCTGATCTCAGTTTAAGTGTAGTTTAAGAGAATTTTGCAGAAACGATCACTCAGAGAGAAAGCACAGGGACACCACAGGGAGTCGAGCATGGGGCCCAGACTGGAAGGCAGAGAGAAGCCAAAGAAAAGGAATATTTAATCAAATCAAAATGTTCATTAGCTGTGGACTGAAGAAAGGATTGTCGGATCTCAAAGGCAGCGGGGTTTGACAAAGTTTGTGACTGCAGAAGCTCCAGACAAACCAATGAGGGGAGGAACAGAGACATACAGGCGTGTCCTCCTGCTCCGCTAGACTGTTTTTGAACCATCCTACCCAAACTAATACCCCTGAATCTCTCCCATCTCAGGCTAGCCTCTTATCCTGTCCTCCTCTTAACACTTGACTGTGTCTTTGGTCCCTCCCACTAGAGCTGACTGGGAACGTGGCAGATTATATGCAATATTTTTCTTTGTTGTACCCATAACAGGCAAGAATTTACTAAAGGAAGTGCTGTTACAGGAATTGTCTCCAAATATAAATTTTAATGAACAGTATGCTCTGCTTGTAAACAAGCAAGAGGTATAGATAGCTGCTTACCACTATCTTCAAGAAAAAGACATGCCAGCTCTGATGTGATGCAGCTGTGGGACCTTGCATCAGACTTGTGCAAAAAGAGCTGTGTGAGAAAGCACTCACTGGGGGCTCCCCACCTTTGCTTGGGGGGCTGCACTGAAGCTCAGACACTCAGTTCTGGTCCTTGCCTGAGCTATGTTGCAGCTACGCCTGTGCCTGGCCACGTGCCTCACTGGTACAGACCCTGAGCCACAGACTTAATTTCTTGTTTTGACCTCGGACCTATCTTGTCTCTATGGGCTTGCCTTGTCCCCACGGCCTTGCCTGGTAATCCCCGCAGTACTGGCTGGTCCTGGTTGTTGTCACCAGTGCTGCTCCATTTCTTTGTGGATGAGGGTAGTGCCTCTCTGTGCCTTGCTGTCACCCTTGGATCACCGCCCTTTGAGGAGAAGCCCACTCCTGCTGCTCCCTCACAGATGTGTCCCCAGGTGTTTCGGAAACTTTATCTCAGAAAACAATACTAGAGAGTATTGAAATCCTGATCTTTCAACAGAAATCGATGCTGTCTTTGTACCTTGTATCACAAAATCTCTTCTAAGGCGTGATTTACTGTAGTGGTATTGATTTTCTGTACAAATCAGGAGACATTTCTGAACAAACTTGTCATTCAGCAGAATGCCTCATCTGGAAGAGACATGAATAGTCATGTCCCTTTTTAAATGTGATCGCAGTCTCATTGAACTAATTGTCATTTCAGTGTAAGTACAGCCTACAATTTTTCTTTTAGGAAAACTGCATTTGCCGCTGGCCTTGATTTTCCTACGAAAGTTACCCTGAAGATCATTTTCGGCACACCTAGTTTGAATATACATGCCCCTTTGGGGTACCAATATCCTATTTGATTAAGAAGGTTTAATGTCCCTTGAGATGCAAAACTGACATCCTGAGTTTAAAGACAGGGAGCGAAAGAGCTCAGGCATTTGTTACTGACCTGTTTTATACACTTTTTTTTAAAGCCCAGTCTCCAGATCCACAGCCACTCCAACGACTTCACTAAAGCAGCACTGAGTTTACACGGGAGATTACAGCAGGGCTTGACACATGAATTACAACCGGCATTTCTGTGCTCCCGCTCGGGCTGGCTCGCTTGCTGAATGCTGGCAGCAGCGCGGTCCTGGCAGCGCAGCAGCCTGTGACAAACTGCTGATGAGCGACTGGGTTCCCCCCTTACTCGCTGTGCACTCACGAATAGCAAATTCACATGTTCCAAAGACTCACTTTGAAAGAGAAAACATTATGGCCAAGTGTCTCAGAGCGCCTTAATCTTGTAGTGGTTGACCTTGGCCACCCTCCACGAACTCAAATTTCAGAAAGAGCAGTCATTTTGACAATCCAGCTCCAACCATCTGTCACACGTTGCTGTTACCTCTTCCCCATCTGACTGTGTTAAATCCATGCTTAGGCGGCTGGGAAGGTGAGTTATTTTCCTTTACTGACCTCTTGCATTGCCATAAGTAGGTGTCAGTCAACAGAGGTCTTTTTTACCCAAGCCACTAAACAGATACTGGATTTAAAAACATCCAGGCTGTATTCTAAAGACACATACCTGCTTTGTAGCTATGCAAGTAGACCCACAGCTGATTACGGGTGGTTTCCCCCTATATTTCCATGCAGTCTTACGTTTTAACATAGAATTTTGCTGGTTTATTTGTGAAATTGATTTTTTCATCAAATCTTTTAACAACGATTTCTTTCACCTTCTTCAGCAAACTAGCACTTCATTGTCAGCAGCCACTCAGTATCCCTTAAGCCCCAAACTACTTCTAAATCCATTCTGAATGAGCAGCTCCCTCCCTCCCTACATTTCACCAGGCTGTACAGTGCTAAAAAATAATCAGATATTAAAATGGGGGCAGGCAATTTACCATATTTCCTTTGTGGCCCCTATTTTGAGCTGAAAATGTGAGGACCTGCAAAATACTCACCAAAACATGTATATAAACTGCAGTTTAGAAATTTAGAGTACATCATTAACTCTGCATTTCTTTAGCCAACAGATGATCTCTGGTATCCTCACTCTCTCTGATGCACAAACAGGCTGATAAAACTTTCTGTAGGTTAACTCAATATGGAGGCTAAGAAAGCCACTTGCTGTCTGGCTAAAGGTTTGTTCTCCCCAATATTCTGTTTTCTTATAAATCATAAAAATGAGAAGGTGGCTATTCAGATGCCAGAGGCAGCAACCACATAGTGAACTTTGACATTGATACTTTTTGTACAAGACATAGAATAATAAGGACTGAGTTATCTACAAAGATGGCAAGGTTATGAAATAGCTTCTAGTGACCAAAACAGAAAGAAGAAGCTTCCATCAGATCCCCAGTGACAATACTAGAAACCCATGATACTGTAAGGTCAATTTGACAAGTCATAAAGTATTGGGTTTGAAATTTCATTTTAAGTGATAATTTATAACAGGCACTGGAAAATTCTGAACTAGCATCTGCAAGAAGTATGTGTTAGTCCAGAAAGTGCGTCTGTGTCTAGAAGTACTCTAGCTCTGCCAGTCATTTTATAATTTTGTTTCATAAAAATTTAACTCCAAAATGAATGATCCAATTCCAAAGCCTTGATTCCAGTATAAGAGGCTACAGAACCTTGCAGAAAATAACATGCTGGTTATCACATCATCCAAACATTTTCTGTGTCATATCAAGGTCTAGAAACTGGATATTATGAAAATGAATGAAAGTAATATCACTATGCTTGATAAATGCCTGTGACTTAAAATATTCAGATTATGAGGGGTTAGACTTCTGTGACAGCAAAATGACTGAAATAAACTACTTATTCAAGATCTCTCTCAATGAAATGGACCTGTGGGATTCTTGGTCTAGACAGTAACAATATTCACATGCAATCTGTTATCATTTCCATAATATTTAATTTGTGTCAAATATCTGCAACTGTAATACAAGAATATATACTAATATATGCTTATTTAATTATTAGCTAAAAATTTATATACCAATTAATTACTTAATATAATAAAAACACACAACGTTGTGGCTAAAAGGTGCTATATGCTGGGACCGCTCCTGTAGAGGCTGTTGCCCCAATGCCTCTCGCCCTTCCGAGTCTCCTCTCCAGGACCCCTTCACCTTGCAATGGATACGGCTGGAAATTCAACGGCAGTCAAGAGCCAACAGCAAGAAACATATTTCCTGTTCTCAGACGTGAAGAGAGGCAGGTGGGCAGAGATCAACCTGCTCACTCCCTATGCCACGATTCCCTCCTTGCAGCAGATACAGACCTGCTGGCACCCTGTTGCCCATAAACTTGGAGACCCAACCCAGATCTGTAGAGGGGTTAGAAAGAGAGGTTATTCCCTATGTTGCCAAATTTCCCACCAATGTCCCCTGTGGGATACGAACCCTATGCCCAACTCTCCCGACACAAGCTAGAGCTCCCAAAGCTCTCCACTCCCTGCCCCAGGACCTGCCACGGTTGGAGGGAGAGGTGGAGGTCTGGCTATGGTCCCACCACCATCAGGCACCCTCGCACCGTCACACCCACAGAGCTGACAGCAAGAGACCCGTGTGCCTCTTCCAGCTGTGTCATGAACTTCATTAACTCCTTGTCTACAAGTCTTGATGATCACACTCCCCGAACTCTGCTGCAGACAATGAATCTCACCCTGAGAGCTCTTGGAGAGATCCTGGATGAGTTTCCACAGGCAATCTGAGCGCTCCTGCACCTGCAGCATGTGGCTTCACCGCCTTGTCTATGACTTATTTAAAAGCTGCACCCGTTTCCAGGGGAGGCTGCACCACACCTCTCAGAGTAAACACCCCAAGAGCCAATTTTCTTCTTGGTGTTTGCGTGGGACTGTCTAGTATTTACAGGTAGATGACGATGAAGAAGCAGCAAAGCACTTTGCATACCTGCCAGCATCAAGGCTTTCACGCATTCAGTCCGGCCCTGCATCGCAGATTTCATCAGTGCTGTGAATCCGAACACATTCCTCTTCTCAATATCAAGCCCAGGAAAATAGTTCAACAAATAGTTTGTAATGGTTATGTGCCCTTTAAAGAAATGAAAAAGCAGAGAAAATACGTCACAGAATTAAGGTGCTGTCTCAAGGTTAAACCAAAAAATTACTCCTGCAGGTTCGATAACTGGAAAAATGCAGGTAACTAATAAGATCTCTTTTCTTCGTATCCTCTTCCGCTCATTGCAGTCGTTAGCCTTAGGGTTAAGTGGCACTGACTTCTGACCAGAGTGTTGGGCTAGGAGCCTGGAAACCTGGGTTCCCACCTTATCTCAAGTTGCTCTCTTCTCTGAAAAGTCAGTTTAAGGTAAGGAAATAATTGAAAAGCAGAGATGGTTGCTCTGAGGTTGCAAGGGGCCTTGGTTTCTTGACTCAGTGAGTAGCACTGCAAAGGGAATTCCTACAGCTTATGGAAGGAAGACCCATCACCCGGGGAAAATTACTGCAAAGGTTCAACTTTTTCACTCCCTTGGTAAATTTGAGCCTTGCTATAATGGCACTTCATTAAAAAGCCATTACACGTGGTAGTTACAGCCAATAATACTAACAAACTGTGCCAGGCCTGATACGAGACAAAGAAGTATTTTGCGTAGAACCCCACATTTTTATTTTTCCATCTGACAGCGTAAAGCCACTTGTCTACTGTCCAGCAATAGGAAAATGGGGTTGATGTTCAGTTTTGTTAGTAAAATAAATGACTTGAGTTCTGTTTCTAAAAGCAACTGTTGTTGCCATTCATGTGTCTTGTGCGCCAGGATAACTGGTGTCAGCAAGGGCAGACTGAGTAGTTGAAGACATCTCTGGCTAAATGGTTGGAAGATCAATTAAAACATCAAGTCTTTATAATTGGACTATCAGAACAAGATGAGTATCTAGTGCCATTATGACTCATTCAAAACAGTTTTCCCTTCACTTGTCATTCATTTTATGATGCTTTGATGCTTTATAAAATAATGCAGTCTGTCAGGCAGCTGCAACAATTACAATTTAATTACTAGGAGCTGTAAAAATATTCTCTCATCTCACTCTGCAGTCCAGCTGAATATTCTGTGATGCATGTCATTCAAATTCATCTAGAAATGTTACTGAAGCAGATTATAATTCATACAGGACAATTTTTAAAGTCTGTAGTGTCACATCTGGTGCAGATTTCATCAGCAGTTGCTTTGTACCAACACAGTCCTGCATTCACTTTGGAAAGCAAGTTAAGAAAATCTTTACCAATTAATTTAAGATGTTTTCTGGTGTTACTCTTCATCTCCTAGAATTTGCTGGACTTTTTGCTACTTTGCTGCATAACTGGAAACTCTCCTGAAACCTGAGCAGATGTAGAGATAGATAGCGCAGATCAGCTTAGCAACGCCAGAGAAAACCAAAGAAGGAGTTCCCTGAACCTTGCGCAGTTCGATGCAAATGAAATATAAAGATACGGCAAACCGCAACAAACTGAACAAAGCAAAAGTGAACTGGGTTCAGGGCAGGATCAAGTGACCCGGTCCTGCTTACTCAATACAGAGGCTCCGGCTTCACTGACTTTATGGCATAAGACCAAATCCTAACAGGGTATCAGTTACTACCGGGAGAATCTTTGTCCCCAAATTGTTTTACAGGACATGCTCTGTTTCACCGATCAGCGTGCACCTTCATGAAGGTTTTGGAACAGCTGAAAGACTGCTTTTTGACCACAGAAACCAGAGACAGGAACTGAAACAAGGAGAAATAATAAGATGGAAGATTTTTCAGTGTTTATTGTATTACTAAAGATGTTCTTCCTTTTGCCAAAAGTATAGCTGATGTAAGAGACGTTTTGCAAATCTGGGATGATCCTAAGAGGCAATCCTTTTCGGCCAAAACTCTTCAGGGGACTACAGATGGCCTCAAATGAGACAGAAAATAACCCCCAGCAATAAAATAACAAAGAAAATGAAGAGGTTTGTGATTCTCAGAAGTTTTGCATCTCAGGGATTCCTGCAAACCACCTCAGTTTTAATCTGCAGGAGTTTTCTGTCCTCTGAGGTTTGCATCAAATTTCAAGTTCAAACAGATATCAAATTCAAAGCAAAACTCAGAGCTGCCAAGTTTTTGTTCAAACTTTGTCATATGCTTTTGATTTAAGGCCATAAAGTTCGCTTCAGTTCTCCTGCGTCTGGGCGAACTAAAAGTGTGTATCTAAATCGTAAACCAGGTGAGTCTTCCATAATTTAAAGTCTGCTATGAAAGCTGTATGCAGCTCTAAAATAAATTAGCCTGGCCTCAGCCAGTTTGGTCATACTGAATTTGTATCAGGCTCTTGCTGTTTGTAAGCCAGATCTATCTCCTACCAGAACTGGCATGCTGAGGGTACACTTCTTCGCCTTGTGAGCCATAGTCAGAGATCAGCACAGATGTCTGTAGTAGCTTAATTCACTTAATTGCTGCCACAGAGGAAATGCATATAATGATGACAATATTACCTAATAATCTATGTAATGCAGGCAGAAGGATAAGCTGCATAGTAAGGAAGATGCTCTGTCATATAACATGACAATTTCAAATTGTACCTGCAAAAAGCCTGTGTTTGGTCTATGGGTGGTGAATGCTTTCGGATGGCTGGGTGGAACCGAAGACAGCCAGAACCTCTTATCCTCTGGATGCTTTAGGTGGTTGTGTTCCCATGTCTCCCTTAATAAGCAGGAACTGGGATAACTTCTCATTTTGTGTTCCCAGCTATACAGCCTTGCCCCAAATTGGTCCCTGTAACATAAACCATCTATACTTCATGAGCAAATATGACTCTCTCTGAACACCACTGTATGCCAATTACCATACACTGCCACTGATGTAGCTATGTCCTCAGCAGTAGTAGAACTGAGAAAAAAATTTTAATGTCATTTTCCTTCCTTTTCCCTTTTTTCAAAACCACTCTCCTTCCTCCCTTTCTTTCCACTTGTTATTTCAATCTCCTGTTTGCATCAATCTCCCATTTTTTCCTGCATTGTCCTTGTACTGACATGTAATGATTTTGCTTCTGCTTTAACAGCATTACCACCCATTTCTGGGCACCACCTGCTGGAGGCTGCAACAAATTTACAGTTTTGGAAGGCAAGATCTCTTTAAGAAGGGATCCCACATTTGTAAGAAATATTGAGAGAGCAAGTGAACAGACCGATATTCAAACCTGAAATTTACGCACTAAGCAGAGCACTTTGCGGTTATTTTTCTATACTAATAAGCTTACAAAGTACTGCTTTTCACTGATCCCTCCAGCCTATCTTTCTCAGGTCAGCTCATGCAGAAAAACTTCAGCTTTAGATACTTTATGATGAAGATCTTAAATCATCAAAAGCAAATGGATATGAGGAACTGAATTCACTTCTCTTCTGAGACTCTGGCTGGTCTTTAAAATAATTCTATTTAAATCAAGCTGATGCTCAGATTTGAGCATCACGTCTGGGTAGTCATGAAACAGCATAAGCAACTGTGGATTTTCAGCTCTTCTGGCAAAAGTAGAGAGGCCTCTCTTACCTCCCTTAGTACCTGTACCTAGCGTTACTGATGCAGCCTCTGAAACACACAGAACGATCCCTCAGGACCGCAGCCTCTTTCCCACCCAGCTCCTCTTCGGGGTCTGGCCATACATGATGGCCCACCTGGTCAGTGGGTCATAACAGAAATGGCAGCACTTTCTGAAACCTTCTGATATCACCTTACAATCAACTGAAATAACGTGTATTTGCTATTAGATTCTTTACAGGAAAACCAATATTTTTGGTATAAATAACAGTGATCTCTTGGAATAATTTCTTTTGAAAAAAATATTACTATTTCCATGGCCTAAGGGCAAAAAAACCCAAATAAACCCTCCGCTAAAGGAAAGCTCACATAAGCTTTGCTTTCAGTTCATTATAATACACTGCTCAGTGTTACTACTTAACATTCAGCAATAATTAAGCAGCGTCTATTGCACCGTAGCTCCTCTGGTTGCAATGTCAACCTCATGGTAATCTCTATTAACACTACAGCAGTATCTTGTGATAATGAATTAAATAACTGGTGTCAACACTGTAGCTCAGGATTATCATAGGCAGGGGAAAACATCCAAGTTGTTAGGAGTTTTTATAAGCTTCTGCTGACTACAGTCATTTCCAGTTGCTTTGGGGATCAATAGCAAGTACTGGCAGAGAGTGTCAAGTCAATGTCAGCCCTCTGGATTAATTCTGAGCTCATTACCATTGAGTTATAAAGGTCAGGAAGGAGTCAGTGTTAAACCTTTCGTAGTCCAAATTTATATTAGGGAAGATAAATACAGCAGGTTAGAGTTTTGGGGACTTCTCCACTTTCTTTGGAAAGCTACTATACTCATGACTTTGCTATGGAAGTGACAACTCTGGTCCCAATTCTTTCTTCCAGTATTTAAGACCTATCTCATAGCGGCTTCTTTAGCAGAGTTCACTTTTTGGTACAAAACAAAGCAAAGTTTGCTATTACCTGGAAACGTCTAGTGGCACTGTTACTCAAGTAAAATCGAAACCTAGCTGTTCCAATCTTCAGACATGGCTGAAGTGTACGTGGGATGTCCATTGATGCTGCCTGATGGAAACTTGTTTCCTCCATCCAGCCAGAGAAGAACAGACAGGGTCTGGGATGGAATACTATATGTCCCATGAACTCCCACGAACATCCCATATTCTTCATCAGTGAGAAGACATGATAAAGACCAAGTATGCATTTCCTCATGAAGTGACTGCCTTTGAGGAGCACACTTGAGGGATGCAAAGGAAACCACGGATGCAGAGCCAGGCAGCCCTTGGAACAGCTTTTAGACCAGAAAGGGATGGCCCCCTTGGTCATATTTTTCCTGATTCACATGCTTCAGCATTTTTTTAACATTTGTAAGAAAAAAATACAGCTTCACTTCAAGGTTAAAACACAGTGTTACCGTTTTAACAGAAATAATTGCCTGATTGCTTTTTAACCATACACTTGAACTAGTAACTCTTGTGGGAGCATCTCTTAACATTTATGTGATCTGTTACACTTGTTCACTGAATATTACCATGCTGGGTGGGATAAAAGAAAACCTGGGGATAAACTCTGCTCCCACTCCAGTCTGCATCAGGATTAACATGGTCGATGTCAATATAATCAGTCTGTTATAAAAGCAGCATTGGCAAACACTGAATCCTGCCGAGACTATATACATAGAAGGTTTTTTTGCTTTTAACTATGGAGTGGCTGAAGAATGTCTTAGCAGCTAAGATATTTCTTAATGATGATACATTTTCCTGCAGTCAGCAATTACTACAGACCCACTGAGGTAGGTGCAACAAGCGTGAGAGAAGAGATGCTATGAGCACTGATACAGCACATTATATGACCACAGTGTTGACTGGTTGCTTGCCTGTGCAAACATAGGAAAATAAGCTAAAAGGAACAAAGTAGTATAGTACTGCACACTTGGGGCAACATTTTCTTTAAGTTAAAATAGTTAATGGCATCTGCTAGAAATGTATAGCTTTTTATAGTCTTAATCCATTGGATAAATATTACTGTAGATTAATTAGTTCAAAGAAAATCATGACAAACTTACTTGGGAGTGGCCTCGGCCAGGATTATTTTATGCAGACTAATTTCTTTTAAGGCTTTGACAAAATCCTAAAAATAATGGCCACAACACATGCTCCTCCTAAGACCCTGTATGTAAGAGGTGAAACGAAGAGCCTTACCTGCCTGTGCAGCTGTAATTAGAGCTGTGTTCCCTTCGTTGTCCTGCCAGTTCACATCAAGGTGAGGGCATTGTGCTAAGGCTATTACAATATCCACATAACCTTGGTAACAGGCAACGATAAGACCATTCTGTAAGTAAAATATAAAGAGAGAGTTAGGTTTACCAGGCTCAGAAAAGTTCACTGAGGAAGCGTACTACTCTGGTTTTTTATTTATTCTTTTTCAGAATGAAGAACTGAGAAGGTCAGCATAACTCGTGATTAGCTCCAAGCACAATGTTCAGACCCAAAACACAACGTTTTATCTCTGCCCTTTGGTGAGTAACATTTGGTATTCCTCAGAAATACCTAAGAGAGTAGGTATTATATTATGCTACTTGGAAAGTAACTGTTTATAAATGGCTTATGCTTATATGACTATATAATCTAGATCCAAATGAGAATAAATCAGATTTTATTATATAATAAAATGAAGCCAGCAGGTAAGATGAACTAGACATGATCTGAATATTCATTCTCTGTAAAACAACTGCTGGCTCTCTGAAGGGGAAGTGGTAGGCAGGAGTCGTGTTCAATACTGCCTGTTGCTAACTTTAAATACTTCAGGTTTCCCATTATAACCAGACCTTTTTTATAATCATAAATAAAATAAAATTGCTTTTAGAGCTCCTGTTTAATGTGCTTTATGACAGCTGGAAGCTGTAAAACTTCCAGGAGGAAGCCAAGCCAGAAGGTAAACCTTATAACTCAGCTTGGTACCCATCTAGTGTTTCACTCCACAGCAGCAAACTGACAGCTTCCCTAAAATACATCAAAATACACTTGTAATGACAATTAAATGGAACTACAGTACTTACTCCTGGCTGCTCACTTGACCGCTAGGATTAAAACCATTATCTCTGCTCTTCAGGATTACTCAGGCAGCCCAGTGTTCATCTGCACAGGGCTGATGGGCGTAGAGGAGGGCAGGTGCAGATAAATCAGTGCTCCCTGCGGTCCCTCTTCATTGCCAACACATGACTCAGTTTTCCTGAGCTCAGCATCAGTATCTGACTATTGAAAAGATAAGGGCAGAGACACAAATCTCAACCTCTCTGGTAACCCTGCCAGCCTAAAATGTGCTCACACAGACACGCTGCAAGTTCATAAACACAAAAGACTAGCAAGAAGGAGAACCCAGTTATGAAAACTGAATGGTTCACCCTGACTCCTACATCATTTTTCTAAGCTGCTCTTGCATAAACATTCTTTTTATTTCTTTTCCCCATGGACACTACTGAGACAGAGCCATTCGCCAAATGACAACAGCTGCGGTTTCTGATTTATTGTCATTATAACTAGTTAGTTAATATTTCAGTGTCCTGTTTCATTGTTACTCTGCATGGTCCTTTTGGTTTAGGTGGCAAATGGCTTCATTACGAACCAGAGGCAATGCCAACTCTTTGGGATGCTCACAGGCTACGTGCAGTATTTCTCAATTACATCTTTCGATAAAATTATTACTCTAATTTCTTTTATTCTCAATTCACTCTTGACCTCGGTATGAAACAACACCCACCACTGCTTTATAAAAAGCATCTCCATTTCCTTGTGAAGCACCTGTAATAATTCAAACCATTCTATTGAAATTGTACAGAGGATTCTGCTTAAAGAGATATATATACACATATGACCTGAAATAGGTCTCTAAAAAGTACTTACTCTCCTGGTGGAATTATTCAGATGATTAATCCAAGTTTTACTACAGTGTAATCATTCTTAGCTTTAAAAAAAAATTGTGTCGGTGTCCCCTTGGTAAGGACTTGAGCATTATTTTAGTTCTTTAATAATTTCATTTTTCACCTGATGTTCAGGATATAGGTCTTTACAATTCCAAAAACTCTGCAGACTTAAAACACCACCCAATCATTCAAAAAAGGTCAATTACTAATGATAGCAGAAAACTAAGTGTACAATAGTTTGGAGACCTAAAATTCTTGACAACAAGAAGGTAGATCCTATTGTTCACTGAAAAAATTGGCATTTCTGAAGGGTGGTATTTTCAAAAAGCTGTAAAAATACCTTAGAGTAGTTTTCATCTCTAATGGAAAAAACTGTTTCACTCAGTATCATCTGAAGGATATTTTCACAATATACTTTCACAGGACATTTTTGTGTTATAAAAATGTTTAACAGGCGTTTAAAAAAAAAAGTTCATTTTTTTCTCTGTTTAAAAAAAAAAACAAATTGTAAAACAGTAAAACAAACTATATATAGTATACCCAACACATGCTGGCATTCTGATTTCAGCAGATACGAGACACAAACAATCTCAAAATCAATCAATCATCTCATTCACTGTTCTGAGTTTACAAACCAGAAGGATTACTTAGGTATCAACGTTTTCTAAAGTTTATTTTCCAAAGACGTGATCAAAGACTGCTTGCTTAAGGATAAGGAAAGGCAACAGAGACTAGGAGCTTTCTGTGGGATTACACGGTGTAACACGGAAAATCGTTTTTGGAGGATGGTTGTACGAATCTGAAGTGTTTCAGATAAGAGTGTGACAAGCCGGTACCCGATGGAGTGTGCCCAGCACTCCCTGGTTGAGAAGCAAAACGAGCAATCGCACGAGGACATAAAAACAAGTCGTTTCACCACCATGCAGTTCCCAGCACCGTCCAGGGCTGTAAAGCTGATGCGAGTGCTCTCTGGTTGCCCTTACCAGTTACGTGTTTCATCAGGAGGTGGGTGAGACAGACCACTTGCTGAGGGACTGCTTTCCTTCGCATAAGTCTTCCAAAGATATCGGATATTGAAATGAGGTGCAGGAGGCTACAGCTTTAGAATGAAAATTGCAATAAACCCCTGGATTTGGCTGTTATTTCCTAAATCCTGGTTCAAGGATACCATGATAATTTGTCATTTCAGGTTGCTTTTTTTTGTTTTTTTTCTTTTTTTTCTCTTTGCATCCATTTCTGATCCTGTCTATATTCTGCTTGCTGAAAGTTAGTACAAGCAGATCAGCCAGGAGGCACAATCAATCAATCGCAACATGAGTTATTAGTCTGGAATCTTTAACTTCATATACCAATAAATACTATTATTACCCACAGCCATAATATATTACAAACTCTTTCAACAATCTCAATTAATAAATATAACTGATCCAAAATTGCTTTCAGCAAACTGCTTTTTGAAGCAATTGGTAAAGCAGTAGCCTGTGTCACAGCAGTCTGCAGGAAAATGCAGCTGTGCACTTAATGTTTCTTTAAAAAAGAAAAACAAAGCAGTATAAATCAATTTTAGCTAGAAAATTTTGAACCTGAATAATCTGGTTATCCTGAGAAAAGAGATTATATTTTAACTCATTAGTGTTCTACCAAGGCATCAATTATTCTGTTCCTCATATGAAGGGTCATGGTGCAATTATGAAGTGGTCAGTGTATGTGGAAAAAAATACAGTAAGATCAATTCTCAGACATATTCACTACACGTGAAAGCTTTAGGAGAAGGAAGATTGATAATTCTTAAATGCATGTCCTCTCCCTAAGACTTCAACCTTTCTCCATCAACAGCATCCTTTTCCCTCTCTTCCTTTTCTTATGTCCTCAACCACCAGTTATTTTAAATCATAATAAAACCTCAAACTATTCCCATTAATATATAACAATAATGAATTATTAGAAGGAATAACTGTACATATGTCACAGCATGCAAGCACAGTATCCCTGCTTTTCAAGGACTGTTTTCTTAGCTAAGACCTGCCCGCTCCCGATCAGTGGCCTGGGCTGCTGCCTGTCATTCTCCCAGACCCATGAAACAGAAGAGGCAAAAAAAATCTGCTTTGAGCCTTTGTGCAGAAAAGACCTTAAACATGAAACGAAATTGATGCCTTTGGACTATGGCAAAAGGGATTTCTTCATTACAGGAGACCGGGGCTGCTGGCTTCTCTGAGGTTTGCAACAGATCCTATTTCATTTTTCAAATATCACATACAGACTCTGCTTGACTAACAAGAAAGCATGAGTCATCCATCACATCAACTACATTAACATCTACTGGCAATTTTTCCACATAAGGGAGGGTTGAAATTCAGCTCAGTAACAGATTTTTTTCCAAGTAGAAGCCATAATACCGCCAGGTGTTGAGGGCTCTGTCTTTCCTCTGTGGAATATGTGGCATTTCACAGATTCCCCACAGTTTTTCTATAGTATGTGACATATCTTATTTTTATGTAACTAGCACAGTTTTGAAAGATCCCCCTTTGTTTTGAAGTGACAGAGCAAAATTAACAGTACTTTATTTAGAACATATCACAAAACAGTCAGTCTGGGATAAATCGCTTATTTTCCATATATTCTAAGTAAATTATAACTAATTTTCTTAATTTCATTCCAGAGTACATAAATGAACATTTCAGGCATGGGACTACCTGAAGTTAATCAGATGTTGCAACACCTTCCTCAAGCAGTGTTTACGAATTTTAAGAGTTTCATAGTGCTCTTCTGTAATCAGACTAAAAATATTGTATTAAAATTTCCTACAAAAGCATAAACTTGAAATATGCATGTTTGAAATAATAGAATAAAATAGTCTTGGGAAACTTTTGATTCCTTTTAAACTTATATTTCTTCATGTGCCTTTGATTTCATGTGAGACTGGAGTAGTGCTGCCACTATAAAAATAAGCTCTGCTTTGCTCAGCTGTGTTGGCTAATGACATAACAATGTATCTGACTAAGTAAGGTCATGGATATCTCAGGAGACAATTTTATAAATCAGATGTTATGACAACATTACAGGTGTAAGGCTATTCGTACGCTAGATCATTACATATAATAGAGATCACAGGAAAAACTAGAGGATCAATAATGAACTCAAGCTGAACAGCAGAGCAAATCACACACAGCATGCAATTATCTCAGCTTTTAAAAAAAATCTCTTCAGGCAACTTATTTACTACCAGGATGCTGGGAATGAAACCAGCTTATTATAGCTTTTCCCCTGTTATCCCGGACAAAAATGGGTCTGGAAAAGACTAAATTGATGTTACCCATTGTTTTTTATAAGCGTCGTAATAAACAACTGTCCGGTTTGCTTTGCATGCACCTGTAAGTATTAATGAAAATTCTGCAAGGTTGGTTTAACTGCAATGACTAAAGCTGCATGTAGTTGAATTAAATGAGATAATGATTAATTGTAATTCATAATCATATGCAGGGACAACTATGAAAATTATGTCTGTTAAAAGCATGTTACACAAATATTATGAGTAATAGAAATGAAAGAATAATAAAATATAAAGGAATAAAAAGTTGCATTTGAACTTTTTCTTGTTGATTTACAAAAATAGTAACTCGTATGTTCAATATTTTGTGTTATACATAATAGTATTATAACAGAACTATATATAACTATCATGCACTATAACATAATTTATTATTACACAAAGCAAAAAAAAAAAAAAAAAATCAAGTCAAGCATTTCAAAAGAAATCTCCCAAATTTATTTGAGGGAAATTCTGACCTCTGCTAAAAACTCTGCAACTCTCTGAAACTGGGGTTAACAGAGATTTTAAATTTACACTGTAGTGAAAAAGAGCAAAATTTCGTGCTGAGCATCACTAATATACTAATTTGTGTAAAATGCACAAAAGCTTCCAGTCTGCAAAAAGCAATCTGAGAAACTTTCATAAATGGCTTGAGCTTGTATTATAATTGGTTTAGCTGATTAGATCAACGTTGACTGAGATGAGGTAATTATTCAGGTCATCAGTCCCATGAGAAGTGGTGTTTATGTGCTACAGAAATCCATCAAGCACATGAGCTTTAATATTATCTGCACAAAATAATTTAGGCTGACCTTTTAGAGAAAGGGCTGCAACAGCTTAGTCACATAAAAATTTACATTGAGAAAGCAACAAAAAAAAAGAGCTGTGAATTTAAACAAATTTTGTCCGACTTGCTTGGACAAAACCCCCATATGCCTGGAGGGGGGAGATGCTGATTTTGCGAGGGAAAGCGATCAGACGATCAGACAAGTGCCAAAGCATATTCAAGCAGGGATGGAGCAGCGGCGTGCAAAACTCTCTGCCTCCTCTGCAGAGGAACACAGTCGCCTGAAGCACAATCTTCTATCCAAAAGCAAGCCTAAATGGCTCTGCCCCTTCCAGTGCCTGAATACTGAAGGCACAAAATTACCGCCTTCACTTCACAGCATCATGAACGCTCACAGATTCATTTCCCAGCCTGAACTGCACTCCCCTAGGTAAAAACACGGGCCCGTCCACAGACATGCAGATGATAACCCACCATTTTTCCCCTCCATTTCGTGGGATATGTTCAACTTGATTTATTTCGTAAACCAATCTTATACCAGTCAGGCCACATGTCTTTAAGTAAAGGTGTAGCTTAGCACATGTATCATCTCTGCAGAAGTCCCTACTTAATCTATTCTAATCCAAATCTCTGTGATCACCTCTAAAAATAGTCCCAGGAAAGTTCATTTTACTATGCCTGCAAAAGCTTGCATTACGCAACAAAGAAAACCAGTGCCACTTGTGTAATAAATCAGACAACAAGAAAAGGTAATAAAATTTCTGTACTTTCCTTATTTACTAACATGTACGTTGTTTGAATCGGTTTCAGGATTACTAGTGATATAAGCACCTGGCAGAAACCTCAGAAAGCTAGTGCCAAGGGCCATAAGGGACACACAAGGCAGAAAAACGCAGGCTGCATAGCCAGAGATATTCCAGTGTGTGTGGGATACATAGGAAATAAATTGTTTTATCATATGGCAATACTGAGAGATGCTTACGAAGGATTAACCCTTCTTTTTTTTTTTTTATATCAAGCCCCACAATAAAAGCAAACAACTCAATGGGAAATCAAAAACCCTTGAGCTGATGGGGATTTGGGGCTTGTATACTATTCCACAGGAGGTTGGAACACGTCCCCAGCTCCCGCACTGTCCGATGTCTTCTCCCAGCGCCAGCCAGCTGGCTGGCTCTTGACATGGCTCCCTTGACCAAAGCTGGGGGGAGAGGACGACTGAGAAGCCAGATGATTACATCTTCAACCCATGGGAAGCCTGACGGGAGGAAAACTGGACCGTTACATCAGAAATGGCCATCCTTTTTTCTTCTCATTCCTGTGGGGAGTTCTCCTCATCTTCCCGTGAGGGAAACAGCCGGTTGCTCAGGAGCCCTTCACCACACCCTGTCCCCCACGGATGCTCCAGGTGCCGCAGAAGGCGGCTTCTCTCTCATAGTCTTTCACCCACAGCATCTGCTGCCACCTCACCCCACACGTGCCTCTCCCAAAGCACGCCGTGTCCGAAGGGCTGGAGGGCTGCTGAAGTACAGAGGACATTTTTTGGCTGTATGGCCTGACCAACAGCCAACGCTGGCTGGCACCTCCTCCCCTGACCACCAGAGAAAAGGGCCACTTTGCTCCTTGCTGTACTGCATCCTCTCAGCCACCCCTTTCACTGCAGAAGGAGGCCAGAAGCAGAGGGCACTCAGGATTACATCTAGCAGTGGAAACAGCCCTGCAAAAAAACATGAGCTGAGGGCCACCGTGTCGACTCAGTTGCAGGAGGCCTGCGCCACATTGCCAGCTCTTCTTCTACGAGTTAAGATGACGCTAGGTGATAACTTCTTAAAACAGTAGTTACTGGATTTGTGCTATCACATGAAAAATGCTTTATTCTTCTTTCCCCTCTGAACCTCAGCTGTAAACAGAGAACTGAAGACCTGAACATGTGGACAAGAGCTAGTAGCAGCTATTACTACCTCAGGCGTATTTTAACGTTGAGGTGCTTGAGTCAGAAAACTTAATGCGATTCCATTAAAATATACATATATATTAAAAAATATATTTGCTCAAGATGTTAGCAGGTATACACATTCGTGCTCAAGATCAATTTTAGTAAAATAACGTATTATTTTGCAGTGGCAGCTGGTAAGGCTATATTAAGAATGTACTCATCAGTCTTAAATTTCATCAGGTAGGAGAAATGCCTTTACTAGTGACAGCAGACTGTTGTGCAACAAAGCAATACATAGAATGAAGAAGTTTTTATGGAAAGAGAGAAAACCAAGATCATTCTTCCACAACTGAAAACAGAAGTGACATTTGGTGTAGTCCAATCAGTCCAAAATTAAGCTTTGCAATGTATGTGAGATCTCTCGTTGCAGCAGAAGTAAACAAGGTGTAATTTTAGAAAAGGCATATGTAAGGAATCTTTAAGGAAATACTGTTTAATAAAAATAACACATACTTAAAATGAACTGGCAGGTCACCTAGTGGAGCTTATTGCCATTATCCGTACATTAAAAGGACATTATCTCTGGATTCAATCACATGGGAATTCAGCCCAGGATACCATTTTTGGGGAAAGGCTCTGTTCTGCTTATGGGGTGCCTGACTGTAAAGGACAAGAAATACTGTGGGAAGATGGTAGGGTAAGTAACACAATTTTTATCAGGTTAAATTTCACATTTTCCATTTATTTAGACCGTCATGTTAGGTACAACTACTAAGTAGTGATGATCCCTGACAAATAATGCGGCCTTACTAATCCTAGCTTTCCTGTTTGTATAGCACATACTAATCAGTGTTAATACTGTCAAATGTTAGTGCTAAGTTTTGATGGTGTTGACAGTAATAATACATGATACATGGCAGCCAAATTTATACAACCCTCTTTGCTATGCCTGTTTTTTTGATATCTGTGCTAGACGCAGGTCACACTTCTCTGGCTTAAAAGTAAGGGAAGAGATCTTTATAAGAAAAAAGTGAGAGGTCTGACTTCAGAAAACAATGTAAATGATGTACTGAACCTTAATGGGGGGAATCCTGATGTAAACCCAGAAGGCAGTTCTACCACAAATCCCATGTCTGCACTTCGAGGTGCTCTGAACATTAGCAACCCAAATCATTAACTGCAGAGGGCTGGGGGAGGCAACGTAACAGACTCCCACCGACATCAAGATCCCGTCCCAGCCAACAGTCAGCTGATTTAAATTTCATTTCTTTGTCTTCCACAGGCTTGCTACGCAACTTTCAGCAAGGCTTCCAAGGGCTGTAAACCATCCTGTGAAGAAGGATAATGTATTTCTGGATCCTTAAATGAACAGCACGTTATTAAACTTTGTTTGGAACAGGTGTTTCCAGCTAGCAATAGATTTAAAACAGCGAAGTGCTGACTGCTTCCTCCTGTGAATATATGAGGCTGGGAGCTCCTGCTGCTCTAGCCAATTGCTGTAAAAAGCTGCGGTGGGTTTAGGAACCACCGAAAGAAAGAGAGTTTTTAATAAGGCTCAAACTATACCTTTTGTGGAACTAATTATATGGAAAACATTTTGGAGAATCTCTTGATTGCCAGATTACTTCAAAATCTGATGTTACAATAATAGTCTTCCTATCAATTATATCATTGAAGCATAATTTTTATTTTTCAGATAGGCAAAACCCCCAAGAGTGAAATGAAATGACAGTCAAAGGCGGATCATCGAACAGCATAACCCAAACCTGATGTGTCTGCAGTCCAGTGCGCTCTCTCACCATGTAAGACCTTTAGGAACATTCAGAAACCAGTTTAGATCTGAACTCCAAGTCCCGGGCCTTACAGACACTACTGTTAATTTCTCTCCTGGTCTCTAAATATATACATATATTCACACACTTTTAAGATAAAAAGGAGAGTTTGCAGCATTTTAAAAGTGTATTTTATAGCTCATTCAGAAGGCATGTGAAATGCATTTTGTGCACTGACATAACTCTGTCAAAAGTACTTCCTTTGGCTTTAAAGCACGGCATTCAACTCCTCTCTCTGTGTTTAACAGATACATTTTCCTTTCTGTTATGTTCTATCAGACACAGGCTGACTGTAACTCAGATCTGTTGCAAGAAGCTAAATGCAGTGTTTGAATGCACAGTTTTTTCCAGGAGACGTCTCCAAAAGTAATGAGTCACAAAACCTTTGTAAACAACACATTTCAGTTTGACACTGGCTGAGAGGTAAATGCACAACCTTCTACTCCCTCATAATCTATCATTGTATCTAATCTGTCTCTTCTATAAACAGCGTTTTAAAGGCCCCAGCAGATTTTCACTGTGGAGTTCTCTGAAGAGACACGGCCAGTGATGAGCTTGCAAGCACCCTCTTGTGGCAATGAGCTCCTGTAGTTATATCAGGAAAGACTTTCCCAAGAAGTTTCAGTTCCTTTCCTCCAACTTCTATAAATTTCTTTTGTTTGTGTTTCTCTGAGCCTCCCGGTCGTGAAATGACACCAGACCCAAAGCTTGTAAAGAAAGAGCCCAGGAAGAGGTCAGCCCATCAGTGGTTAACCTGCCACTGGGAAAAAAAAGATCTCTTTCCTCAAAAGGAAAGCAACTTGAAGAAAAAACCCATCAGGGTGAAAGCTCTTCCTTGCAAAGCCCCTATACTCACCAAAAAGAGCAACTGCATACGCGTCTTGGGACACCAGAGATGGGGGAGTGACTGCCTGCTACTCACAACACTGCACAGTACCACACACAAAAGTACCAGCCTATTTCCTTACCCTTTGATCTAAAGAAGTTGTATGAGCAATAAAAGCCCAGTCTCCATCTTAGTCTGCCATTTGAAGTAAGCTTCATAATGACATCAATGGATAAGTAACACCCTCATTGTCTCTTCTTCCCAGCCTCCCCTGGGCTCTGGCTTTTGAACCTCATTGCTTCTTTTTCTATAACACTTCTAATAATAACCCTCCTTATTGATCTTGGATCTTCTACTAATAAGCCTTACTGATCCTTGAACTGACCTGAATGGACCAGGGAACTGCAGTAAACTTTCTCCCCCAGTGAAAACAAAGAGAGGGGAGAAGACCAGCTGCCCTTGTACAGCAGAAGGGCAAGTGATTCCCAGATGACAGAAATGCATTAGTATTTAGCCTACAGGATTCACCTTAGATACTTCACTCTAGATGTGTTATCACATAGCAACAGTCAGCATCCTCTTTTTCAACCAAGAGGATAACATGGTAACAACAATCAGTAGTTGTTGTTCATGAAAACGCAAGCTAAATGAGATACTCAAGAAGAAACGTATGTTGAAATATTATTGGTAGACATGAAGAAGGTTCTCCAGCTGGACCAGGTGTTATTATTTTACTTCTATCAAGCAAAGATCCCACTGATGGGATGTCATTAGCTTGTCTCTTCAGATTGTCATCAACTAGTGCAAGTAGCAATGGTGAAGCATCCAGGTTCTTGAAAGCCCTTATTATGCTTTCCACAACAAAAGAGTTTCCTTTATCTAGGATATGCATCTGGTGTTACCTAGACTGGCTTTCATCTCAGTTACCCCCCTTCCTGTTTTTAACCCAGCCCCAACAAGGCAAAATATTTCTTTGAGCAGAAATATGAAAAAAGTCTCCTGCTTCTCCTTAGAAAACAAATAAACTTTTTAAGCATCTGTGGTGAATTGATGGGACATGTCTATTTTTCACTCAGAGACCTAAAGTGGATTTTGGTATGTATGGATTAGTGTCAACCCTCATGATCCTAAAGGGTTGCAATCCTGTAATCCCACAGCTCTGTGCAATGCAGCTACTGTGGAATATCACAGATGACCATGCTGGAGGCCAAAACCTGGATTTTTATAAGTATTACTCCTTGGATTTAGGCTTGTGAAACTTGGAGGAAAATGCTATGGCTCCTGACTTCATAAGAACTCTTCCACTCTTTCCCACCTATGTGCTGCTAATCACTAGCGCTCCAGAAACTGTACTGCAAAGTGGGTCTCCACAAAGAGAGATGAGGCACTAATAACTGTGATTGTTTAAACACCGCCTTGGTAAATTCACACGTTCTGAATACTGGAGATGATTGTCAGTTCTGGGTGAAAACATTACCTTCAAGCAAAAAGTATGCAATTTTTAAGTAATGCATAGTGAACTAGCATTATAATACTAGGAGTATACATTTTATGCCCAAGTTTCTAATGTTCTATAACTGTTAGAAACACTGATGACTATGATAACATTTTTAATTACAGCAGAACGTGCGGACTATGTTTCAGGTAGACTTTTCTAGTTTTTACATAAACATACTTTGGTCAAGGGCAAAGAGGGTTGCGCCTTTCTGACTTACACCTACGAGTACTGATGACTCCGTAATGCTCGTGGCTAGGTAGAGAGCAAGAACTAACTCCTGCTACAAAAACCATCAAACTATAGTTCTGTCTATTTTAGGAATAAAGTAACTGATAGGCTGCATACAGCCACTGGAGAGGAAATCCAGCGTGCCTCAGACTTCCCGTAACGGAATGGTTCCTTCCCGCAGGTTTAGCATCAGCCTGTGAAAAGTGCATCTGTTTTAACAAAAGACGGAATTACATTTTTGAAAGATAAGAGAATAGCACTTGGCTATATCAAGAACACTGCTGCTACTGGCTTGCAAGTCCTAGCAAGTACCCTCACATTAATTTAGCACTGTATTTGGGGAAAGGGCTCATCCAGAATGACACTTATCTGCAAGAGGCTCAGACTGATTTTTTTGTTTGAGAAAACACACACTGTGACATTGAATTACTCTTATCAGAGGGGACTTTTTTCCCCTCTGGTAGCTCACTGTTTTTTGCAGATTCAACTTTTTAAAAATCCTGAAGAAGATAGTTCTAAAGCAGGGTGGTTTTTTTTTTTTTAAGTGTGCACCCCCTTTTTGAATTTCTCTCTTTTATTATCTCAATTGGCTAAATAAGGATTTATCATCCACTGCAGTTGTAACAGGTATCAGTGTATGAGCAGACAGTTCGGCAAAGGTGAAAATCATATTTAGAATATCCAAGTGAGAGACAGTAGCATCACCATCGTATCTGTCTCAAGTCAGCTACGGTACCGCAGCTCGAGTTTAATAAGCAAATGCAGCACACACTCGTAATGCCATTCCCTAGAGGCAAGAGCTGAGCGAGGCTCTACCCGCCGTTGGTGCAGTCTTTCCTCGTATACAGAGCCTGTGGCCACCCTGTTCATCTCAGCTGAGCGTCCAGCTCCATCCAATAAAGGCAGGAAAGCATCTTCTGCCTCTGTGTTTGGATCTAAGAATCTCATCTTCCAATGAATACACCCCATTCATCTAAATAATAAAGAAATGTAGGGAGGGATTGAACATTAATATATTGTTGAATTTGAAGTAAAGAAGATAGAACTAAATATCTGAAAAAAAGGAGGAGGTGTAATTTCACATGTATACTCAAATGTCTGGAATTACTAGAGACAACCTGCCTTTGTGAAAAACTGGTAACTCATTAATACAATATATCCACTTATAGAACAGTTTCAGTCAAACAATGCAGAAACTGTTCTTCTTCTACCTCATAAAACTGGAGAATATTTGGGTAAACTGCAAAACAGCTTCTCTTGAGTCAGGACTCCAGGACTTCATACAAGCAATCTAATTTTTAATTTAAGGACCTATATCTCTGAGAGAAATAGTAGACATTTAAAACAGTTTTCTTAACAAAAGAACGCCTTTTGCCGGAAAGAAACATGCTACAAAAAAAAGCAGTGTGTATCAAACACATCTGATGGAGGTTTTTCAGAGGTGTTTGCAGTGAGCTTGACACGTCACCGTGCCCCACAGCAGCCAAAGAATTACAACAGTGTGGGACAGAGTCTTTTGGTACTTCAAGACATTGCTTGACTGCAAGATGGCGTTTTTGTTGCTAGAAGCTCACTAATGAGAGCAGTATCTGAACATACTATGGGACCTTTGAATGATGCTCCAGGCCCCCAGAGAAAAAAAGAAGATATCCGGTTTATAGGGAATTTTCAATGTACAGTTGGAAACTACATCCTAAAAAAAAGGAATTTTTTTGCTTAACTGGCTGCAAGCCATACAGCTTATAAAAGAAAATAAACATGTTCTTATGCCCAAGACTCATCACAAAAGCTCTCTAATCTCTCCAGCTGAAGATTTGTAAATAAATACCTTCATATAAAACAAAAGGACACAGAAAAATATTGGCGACCTGACACATTCCATCTCAGTTTGTGACAGCTGTTACTGTTCACAAGAAGACTATATCCATTACCTTCAATGTTGGCCAAACATCATAGCAATTATTGGACTAGCACTTTCACATAACTAAGCATTTAGCTGCAGCCACGTTATTCATGTCTTGAGAAAATTAGGAATTAGCAAATGGGCCTGCATATTCATCGGCTGCCTGTGTTGCTTTCCAGGATTTTCTGATTTTCTGTTACAGGAGGATACTTCCCATCAGCTCAGTACGGCATTAGGCCACACAAGCTGTCATGGCTGATCTGTTGCTATTAGAAAGCTCCATCTAAGCAAAAAGGCTGGCAAGCTCAGAAAACTGGAAGCGCACTTCTACTAAAGGTATAAACAAAGGTACACCAACAACTGCAGAGATTCCTGTTTGGTAAATGAGGAGCTTTGGTTGAAATAGACTTGGTTGCTTAGAGACACTTGTCCATTAAAATAGTATAGACATGACTTGTAAACAGAATTGTCTTCATTTTTGTGGTGCCCAACTCCAAAGCACTGGAATTTGCTAAGAGATGGGAGCAAAAAAACACATTTACCTTGAAGAAATATTGCAAAGAAGATTCCATTAGTATTTGTGCAATTTTTCTATTTCATGATGACGAAGAGCATGATAGAGAAGGAAACTCTCCAACCATTGGATAAGCATAGAGTGGTTAGTAGTCAACAGGAATAATAATAAATAATAATAAATTTTCAGCTGTGCAGCCTTATTACATATATTACACTGCACAAAAAAAAATTACATTTCCACCCCATAAATGAATAACAGTCATTTTTATAAAGTTAGTCCTTGTTCATTTAACAATCACTCACAGGCCACACTCGTGGACAAATCAAGCAGTTTTGCAGGACGCTGAGGCAAAACCAGAAGACTGGCATTTTTAGAGTTGATTGATGATTAAATACATCCAACCACAGTCATGATGCTAAATGGTAAATAGTTCACCTACAGCTTTTTGTCATTTGGCTTCTTTTTGTTTCATCATAACTGAGTCTTTGGAGCACTAGCTGTCCTCCTTCAGCAGCAGACCCTGAGGAGCATCCTTAAATCCATCTGTGCACGGTCCAAGAACAGTAAATCTCAGCAGCATTAAACCTCCCAGCTCCATGCAGAGCTCCAAAAACACCAATTTGGGAAAAACTGGAGCATCATATTAGCTATGTCATCCTACTTGAAAGCTATCTTGTCATATCTGTAATAAGTGCACAGCATGTGCAAATAGGTATTATACCAATTTTAGTATCAGCATAGCTAATGATTTCCAAAACCATAACACAATAAATAATGCGAGTTTGGGCGCTTTGAATTGAAAAGCCTAAAAAAAAAAAAATTACAAATTAGAAGAACCACTTGGGATTCAGAGGAAACCTGGGCCAAGCGCTGGATGTGTGGACATTGTTGGTCCACTCCAGAGAGGCTAACTCTGAGCAGGGTGGACGTGAGCCGAGCCGCACACGCGCTCTCGTGCCAGAGATGGTTTCCTCTGGCAATGCACACACAGCCCGTGCTCATCTGGAGGGACTGTCTACAAGTAAAAGGCTGCTGACGCTTTCCAAATCAATCTTTATTTCAAAATTAACAGTGAATTTTAGTTGGTGATCACGTATAACTTTTCTTTAGAGGAAGAAAAAAAGTGTTTTAATGAAACGTAATTTAAAATAAACCTAATGCACATTAGGCTCATCTGGCGTGAAGCGACCAACACCTACAAAGCCATACAAGAGTTACTACTCAGTCTCACTATCATTCTCCTCTGTGAAGATGAAGTACTACCAACACATAACAGTATTACAATAAATCACCTGATTCTTGTTGGTCTCTGTTACACAGTAATCATTACCAAAATGTATAACGGGGCTTTGTTTTTTTTATCTTTCAGTCCATCTCTTCTTGAGTAGTAGGACAGATTTTGAACGTCACAGTACCTGCTGAAGTGTCTGGATAGATCCAAATAGATATTTTAATTATTTGTACTCCTTGTTCAACATTTGTTAGTATTTATTTTCATAGTTTATATTATTCCCAAGCACACACACCAGACTGCATGACTAAAATTAATATGACAAGTGTGCCACACGCAAAAGTGAAAGTTAATACGTATTTCAAAACCCTTTTTGAAATGTCCCTGAAACGCAGCGACAAGCCAGACCGAGTGAAAAACAAGCGAGTCTCACATCGCTGAAAAGGGCGCTACCCGATGAGGGGCTGGGTGTCCCCGTCCCTGCCTTTCCACCTGGCAGCGCTGACTCTGGTCCTCCGAGAGCCACAGCCCACGTCTCCGCTGCCAGCACTAGCAGGACCAAAGGGCGTGAAGGGAACTGAGAGTGAAGCTCCTGATGATGCTGAAAGATGTGGCACTGGTGACCTGCTGTCCCTCGCAGCTGGCACCTGAATCCACCGCTCCTGTGGCACTTCTTAGCAGACACCTCTGAAACCAGTGCCCGAGACGGGAACATTCATTCTTTCTTCCTCAGAGGCCCTGCCTCAAGACCAACAGCCTTGACAGACAAGGTACAGACGATGCCTTACTGGTACATAGCTTGAAGCTGAAGAATTTTGGAATTGGCTTTTGGACCTGCTTCCCTTCCCAGCGCACTTGAGGCATGGTAGCTCCTACAGGCTACTGGAACTCAACAGGACCCAGTTTTTCAGAGCAATCAATCAGATGCTTCTTATCGGTGCTGTCTGTTTCAACTTCCATTTTCCTCCTGAGAAACAGTATTGGCATGCACTTTGTTTCAGGTCAGGCATGAGGCCTGAAAAGTGATTTCTACACAGAGTAGTATCCTAATTCAAGGAGCACTCCTTACCCAAAGATTTGAAACATCCCTCAGGCCAAGCATTTGTGCTACCTTAGGCTCACGGAGAAGTGCTACTGGAAACTAAATTTTTTTCTGTACGTTAGAAATCTTAGCCCTTGAGGAGGGGAAGGCAGAACAACAGCGCCCAAAGATGAGTCACTTCCACTAGCGTGTATGTTGATATGTCAGGTATCAGTAGAGTTTCTGCGATCAAAACAATGCAGGGGTTCTCCATATAGTCACACATTCTTTACATATGTTGATGCACACTGAAATTGATTGATCGGCTCAAAAATGAATGCCTGAATACCGCCACAAAACAGCATGGAGGTAAGCTTGTTCTAGTTTTGGTCTTATCATATCCTCTTTAAAAAAAGAAAAAAATCTGCTAACGAATACAGATACAGCATGGAAAACCTAAAGCAGCAAGAACAGCAACTGAAGGCTTTTGGGACTGTGAACCTCTGTGTAGTGTCGTACTAATGGTAGATGCCCTCTGCTTCTCAAATTCTCATTATGAATTTGCAACAGCCATGCTACCCACATCCAAGATGTGGGGTCTCTAAAATCACCTCTTTTAAACTTACTCATACCCAAAATAATTTCTGAGCTCCAAGTTTTGCGGTTGGTTTCTGCTTAGGTGTGAACTGTGAATACAACGGAAGCCCGAGCGCCCATCCCTTCAAAGAAGTCCCTGCCTTCTTCCTCTCCGGCAAGAAGTACTGAATACCTCTGACAAGTTTCAGGCCACACAAACTCTGTCACAGGCACGATTATATTCTGGAAAGAAGCAGCACACTCGGCTGTGCCTCAGAGGACTCTCGGTCCAGAGCCAGGCCAGCTGGAACACCCCTCAATAACCACTGAGCCACACGGGAGCGAGCTGAGAACAGCCCACGTCTCTGAGACCACCCTGAGGCCACTAAGCAACCTCAACCAGCGCTTACTTCAGCCGTCCCTCGCGGTAAGGAGAATTCCCAGATATTTTTTGAGAGGTCCAGTTTTAAGGCACCTTCGACACTACCAATGCTCTGTGCAAGATTCCATTTTATCAAGCTGCAAAGCCAGAACTGCAACGCTTAAATTTAGAGGAATAGTAGGGAGGCAAAGCAGAACCAGGAAGAAATTATTAAAAATTGCTCATTTCCTGCTACAAGAAGATACAAGATTGCTGGGATAGACAGCAAAAAGGAAAAATAAGTTTCTTTTTCATGTCCCAGGATGCTTCTAGAGTTCTCTTATTCTGTATCAGGCAGCGGTTAAAAACCTAAGTCTTCTGCACGGGAGTCTTGAGTCCCACCATAAGCAAGGAGGAGAGCAATGTCACTGCCTTTTTCCACCTCCTTTACTGCAGGATTAAAACCTGACTTTTCTAAAGACAATTGCTCTTCATGGACTTTTCTGTAGCTCCTTTCTCCCTCTTAAGTTCTTTTAGATTTACTCTTTTTTGCAGCTTCAGCATCAAAAGGAACTTTTGTTGGAAGTTGCCTATTTACAATACCTATGCATTACTTCCAAATAACCCTTTTAAAATACCAAGCTACAAGAAACACATTTTTATCTAAATCTTGAATTTTGGAGAGCATTTTATGCCTCAATAAAATTTCAGGGAAAGGATCTTAGGAACCTTTAAAGGAGAAAATTAGTGTCAATATTCCTTCTTGAGTAATTCCTCTATGAGAATATAAATTTTCATTTCCTAACGGGATGAAGGAATTAGCAGTGTCACATTGTGCACTGTGAAATAAACCTCAAAGATTCTCCTGGAAAAATGCAGTAAGCCATCCTGAGGTCACATTTCTTACCTGTGTTACAGACACGTTCTATTAAAGACACCATTATAGATCTGTCATAATTATTGATGACGGATACCCCAGACAACCAGTCTTGTTAGACTATCATTTAATTTTTAAATGCAGCTATATTTTATTACATCTGGAGTCAATCTGTGTTTGGCTGGGTAATCAGGATCATCCCTGCATCTCCGAGGAGCTCTGCAAGTCCACATACTTGATTTAAGATACTAACATGAAACACTGCTTAAACCAGAACAAAAGATCACTATGACCTTTACTTCTGGGCTACCATCAGGCTAAAAACATCCTTCCTGTTCCATACACTTTACATTAACCAAGTTGCCAAAATTCTTGAAGGAAATGACTCTTTATCTGGTTTCTCTAAAAGCTGCATCACTTGAAACTAGATTAAACTTGTCCAACTTTCTCATGTTGATGAGGTCTTCAAATTTGTATCTATCAATTTCAGTAAGAGCTACATCTGTTAGCTTACGCTGCTTTTGACACTAAGTACAAATTATATCTTACTACCTGTCTATCCTCCTGCACGGAGGAGGCAGCAGGTCTGGTCACGCATTTCCAGTGCTCTGCTAAAGACCTGCACTTCCACTCTTTACGTCTAAGCACCCTCGTGGTCCTTATTAATTGTTCCCTTTACTTGATAGAAATCATGTTCCAGGCATCTACTTCTTCTTCGGTTAAGTTATTTTAAAGGATATGTTTCTGTGCCAGAATTACAAAGGCATTACTCACCTAACACTTCAGATGAATGCAGACAAGGGCAGGCAGACAGCAAACCTGCCCACGCTCTTCTGACAACGCCTCCGAGTGCCTATCTGTATCAATCTGGTCCACGCTCTGGTTAGCTCCCTGAATTCCCTCTTAGCCAACCAACTTCATATTTTCCATGCTCTATCTGCTCCTTTCTGATGGCTTCCCTTGAGTTGTAATTACAGTATTTGAAGGTTCCCAATTTGTTTTGAGCAGCTTCTGTATTTTGGTATCTGCTGTTCCTTGCCTTGCCTTGCTAACTCACTTCCTTTTTAAACACGTACGTATTCCCAGGGACTTTTTTTAGTGCATTTGGGTATTTCTGTACTTTTTTTAAGGATTTAAATTAGATTACTTTTGCTGTTAGGGTCTTTTTAAAACTATTTCCACCCTAAAAAAATCCCTTTCGTGGTTTAGTGTCATGATGTTAAGTTTCAATACAATCCCTCCCATGAGAACACCTTGCATGACAGAATATGAGGGAACTGAAACTGCCCATGAAAACATGAAAAAGTTCCCAGCACTGTAGCAGATGACATTCTTCAAATCCTTTTTCTGACACGGGATGACTTACGCTATGTGCCGTGACAACTGAAAAGCGACATGTGACAGGGAGATCTTTACTCCTCACCACAAAGTGCTGTACTCCTCATTTTTTATTTTTGCACGTTAGCATCGTGAAGATAACAAAAATAATAAAAACAGGTTAATGGAGTGTTACACAAGCCCTGGCACTTTTTGTGATACATGACTTTCTAGAAAAGCAATACCCAGCACCATATTCCCTCACCCGGGGGGCGGGAACTGAAGCACTGGCTCCCTGCCCTTCTCAGCCGGTCACAATTTTAGGAGCATAGCCCTTTGGCAAAGACAAATTCAGGTGTCAACTCCACGGAGGATTCACTGTGCGGCTCTCTGTGACAAACTCTGAAGGGTCACACTCCCTAAACTAGCTGAGCTGCCTGAAGCAGCCTCGCTGGGGTAGTACAAAGCCTGTGGGCTACTTTGCCTTGCTGAGGAGCAGCCCGCAGCGTAGGGCAGGGAGACCGGTACGACGTGTCTGATGCCTCAAATGCCATCACGGGTCCAATAAGGAGACTGGGTGAGTGATGCCATTGCGAAATGTCCTCCTACAGCCAGCAGCACACAAACAAACCTAGGCTGCATTTAGAGAAACACCTCCACTTGATTCAGGGGGTCACTTGCTGATGCTCTCCAATGCAGCGTGTCCACTTCGGGAGGTATTAGTTGTGCCCAAACGATAAGCCTCATGTGCCCAGCCTCTGCAAACTCTCTCAAAAGTCTGCAGAGGGAGGCTTTTTGGCAGAGGGTGAGGGGACAGCAGTTAGAGCATGAGCACAATGTAGACACCTGAATCATCCTCTGGAGGACCCACTCCTCTCTGCTGAGGAGAGAAGGAGACCAGGGAAACCATCTTCCTAATTCATGCACTGCACCATGGTGTGAACCCCCCTCCCTGGAAACTTCTCTCCTGCTCCTACTTCTCTGGGCTCACTTCCATGGTTGGCACAACCCTATGTTCTCACAAGCTTTTCAAGTAGGTTTCTAGCCAGGACATCATTACCTTATTTTTGTTTATTCAGTAACAGCAACTTCCAGGCTTTTGATGCATCGTTGTCCCTCCCCAGGACCAACCACCATCAGAGGGGAAATCAAAAGAAATTTAGATCAAGAGGAACAACAACATCCTTCAAAACCCTGTTTTCTTCCTTCAGCAGAAAAAGGAGAGAGGAATAAACGAACAAATCCAGGCCCCCTTGGTGATGGAGCTGCAGAACTACTGTGCCTCAGAGGAAAACTCACTCCAGAGCAGATCAACAGCATCCTGTGTAAAGCACTAATGGGAAAAGTTAACCGTGCTCATCTATGGATTTAGGAATATTTTCTGAAGGGAGAAGAGCGAGCTTACAAGCTGAGTCACATCATAGATTATTTTGTCTTCACACCTTTTAAGGGGGCAAAACAAAGATCACCAATGTACGATCTCCACTATATATTGGCATACTTAAAACCACAAACTGCTTAACTGCAAATTTGTTCCTAGTTATCTATGGAACTGGATGAAAGACCCATTGAACAATGACAGGAAAAATGAAAAGCTGAAAATTCTCACAAGTGTATCAGCTTTATAATACGGAGTTACAGAATACCTACTAACACAGACTACATCACATAGATGATGAACACGAAAGCCTTCTGAGGATGAGCTGCAGTGATTATTTTCAATCTGGCATGGGAATGTTCTTTGCCTTCTTCTCTCTCTGCCGCATCCCTTATTGCCTTCTCTATTGTCATGGCAAATTTCTAAATTTGCTTTCATTCTGCAGTTAGGTAACACCAGATTTTGAAACTCTGTCTTTCTGAGTATATATAATCCTGGTCTCCAGGCAAGATTTAATATAAGTGATGTTAAACTTCTCAGATGCAAATATCTGAAATTCTGCAAACATGGCTAGTAAGGTGGCAAAACCAGTCCCCACAGCACGTGGAGAAAAGCAGCGTCATTATCGGATGACACTCTGGTCTCAGCCAGGTCAGGAGATTTCACCGGAGCCACAATTTTATTTTCTCATACATATTTGCAAATCCCTCTTTATTGCCAGCGTGAGGCAGGTAAATGCATCAACATTAATGAATGAGAGGCCACCCTGCATGACCTACAATTAGGATATTATATGCTGTCATAGTTGTTTTGCAAACATTTTGGTATTAGATTTGGCAAGGAGAGGAAACGAGCAGTATCGAGCCAGTCTTTCAGGACTCCATACAGAGAGAGCCGTGCAACTGAGATGCAGGGACCAGCCCTTTGGGGACCCTATGCGGACAATGCTATATAAACTGTTGTTGTCTCGACAGTAATGAAAACGAGACAGGGAAGGTACTGGTCTTCAGGCTACATGTGGTGACTAATAAATCGGATGTTGTTGAGTCTGGTTTACTGCAGGAAGGTGAATTTAATGAAAACCTGTGCCTGGCAGGTGGTTCTGCAGCTCACGAACAGAGCACGGGAAAAATACACTTCTGCAGAAATGTCATGAAAAGCCACTATCCAGCCTTGGCCAATTGTCTCAAAAGAGAGAATTAATGTATTTTGATAAAAAAGATCCGAGGAAAATAAGTAAGGTTACCTCTGGATCTTTAGCATTTTTGGAAATAATTACTTCCGAATCTTAAATTTACATATAGAATTGCTTTAGGGCCGACGTCAAAATTTAAAAACAGAACAATGGCAAAACTCCAGCTTTTTTTTTGCACCCAAATTCATTTAAAGAATTTAACCATCAGGAAATTTCTTCATCATGTTATGCTTTGAGATTTGAGTTTAATTACCTTCAGGATCAAAATATGGCATTGTCTTACTACCAAAACCTGTTACATGCTTTGTCTATTTTGAAAAAGAAGTAATTTTTAAATTATGAAAATGAAACTGTACTGTACATACGTAACATAGGTTATCAGATCAGTTGGACAGCCCTCCCCTCACCATCCCACTTCTCAAAAAGCCAGTTATTCTTCCTTCTCTCTCCTGCCTCATAGAAAAGAAACAAGATCTTAGAAGAAAAAAAAGTTCATCTTATTTATTCACAGTGTAAATAAAAAAAGATGCTTTCCAATAAATGCATGCCAGATAGCATTGTAAACAAACATTATCCTGGTGAAAGAAGATGCTGAAAGCCAACAGTACAGATTTCAGCAACGGAAAGATTTTATTAGCCCAAGTGGTGTATGTAACTCCGTCAGTTACTTTTTGGCAGTAAAATTAAGTTTTGTTTACGGGTAATGCGCAATGATTTTATATGACGTACAAATTCAAGAGCTGCAAAAATTCCACAGAAAGGGCATTAAAAGAGCTGAGTGAAACTTCGATTTTGTCAGGCAAAGTTCTCTGAAAAATGGTGGCTCTTCTTTTGCAAAATAATGTGAATTTGCCCTGATTTTCTCAACAGCACTGACCAGGAAAAAAATTGGGAGCAGGCGCACAAAATCAGAAGAGGAGTCAGTGGGGTTTTTTCTCCATTTTATTTAAAGTCTGTGGAGAACAGGCTGCAGTTTAACCAGGCGGCCAGCCTGCCGGCCGATCCCCACCCCAGGAAAGAGGGGACGAGGAGCGCTCAGGCCTGCCCGCCCGCCCTGCCGCGGGGACCTCGGGGCTGCAGTCATGCCTGACGTTTCTGCTTCCCGGCAGAAGGGTTGCTCCTATCCCATCCACATCCATCTGGAAAAGTTAGACTGTCCTGCTCTGTACCGCTCTGAGGGTTCATATCCCCTCAGGCGGAGAAAGAAACTAAACTTATGTCTCCCACACCATTAATGGGGCTTCCAGAAGTTGCTGAATTACAGAACTTCTTTGTTGTCATCAAAAATGCAGAAAAGGTAATTTGATGTCAAAATTTAATTTCAGGTCAAATGGAATATTTGCTTAAGAAGAGAAAGATTTATTTTTTTTAACAGTATGGACAAATAAGAGGAACTTCCAGTTTGGATTCAAGCTACAATTTTGCTTCTTTTCCGGGAAGCTGAAGAGAGAAAGAAGAGTAACTTGCTTTTTGGGAAGCGGGATGGTGAAGGGAGGGCTGTCCAACTACGTAAATTCACTGTTCTCACAACCCGGATCTGGTCCCCTCCGAACCCGTTCGCACCCCCTGGCGCGGCTCTGCGCGACCCCAGCCCTGAGGCGGAGGGTGCCCCCTGCTTCACAGCCTCCCCCAGCGGGGTGGGAAGGCCGCCCGCTCAGGTTCAGGGAGGACAGCCGCGGGGCGCCGGGGCTTTTGTGCCACACGTGCGGCGGGGCCCAGCCTTCCCCACCGTCCCACACGTGGGGCACGCCGCATCGACGCGCCGCGGCGGGGGCCAGCCTCCACGCGAAGCTGGGGCTGGGTTGGGGCTCCAGCTCGGGCCCAGCCCACATATACAGGACAGGTGTATCTGCAGGATCTTCAAAGTCTCCCGTGACGTACGTTTGGAGCTCACGTGTTCCTGACTAACAGTCTAACTACACCGTACGTTGGCCTGGGCAGAAAAGTTGATTTAAAACATTTCTACCCACCCCCATGCCATAGGTTGCTGCCCCCTCAGATGAGTTAACGCAACTTTTCCTGTTTGTATCTTTTGCAGGAGCTTACTGTAAATCAGATCACTAAAAAAATCTGTATTAAAAACTTGGTGCGGAAGTATTTTGTAGGGAAAAGCCGACAAGTACATACACCTAGGACACAAAAAAGCTGCTCTCCAAACAGCCCCAAACCCAAATTATTGCATTATTTTCGATGCAAAGACCACTTATTTTACCAGCATGTACCAGTCACTTGCCCAATTAAAATGACTTAGGTTTTCTTTCAAAACATTCCTGTCATAGACCAGTCATCGAAAATTTTTTGGAGATTGTTTATGCAATTACGAGTAAAAATTTCTTCGCTTTAATATAAATTGTAGCAATACTAGTGAGAGGAGTTGCTGTTGCAAATCTTCAATATTGTTGCTCAAACCTCCCAGTTACACGTTACCCAGGAAATCTTTCCCAAGTTTTCACTTTCTGATTTAGTGAAGTACACTTCTCTCCCTGCACCTGAGTAAGTAACAGGCAAAAACTGAACCACAAACCTTGTACTGACACAAAACCCCAAAACAGTTCAGCTGCAACAAAACAAACACCAGGAGAACTCTGAAAAGTCTGATTTTAGCACGGGAATACCCCGAGCCCTGCTTAGCATTCTAGGAACCGGGAGCAAGCTTACATTTGGGGGGGGTGGGGGGGGGAAGCTAAAGGAAGAAAAAAAAAAGGAAAACACAAACTTCGCTCAGTTGTTGGAATTCTCAAGGTGAAAAGCGTGAAGTACTGCAGGGGATGGACTGGCCAGCAGAGAGGAAGGTTTAGCCCCGCTGAACACAACTAGCGGAGCCACTCTCTCTCCCCAGCAAACTGATGGAAAACAAGCCTCAGCTCAAAACCGACGGCGGGAAAACCGGAATCCCCCACTTTCTCTCTTCCCATAAGAAATCTCAGCCTTTCTCTCCTCCTTTGCCAGCGCCGGGAAGTCCCGTCCAGCAGGGGCGAAGCTTCGCGCCCTTCTCCCGTCCCCGCCGCCTGGCGCCCCGTCCCCCGGGGGGCTGCAGCCCAGCGCCCCTTCAAACGACAGCGGTGCCACCGCCTGCCCACGCCCCCCCCCCCCCCCCCCGGCTCTGCTCCGCGGCGGGGCGCGGGGCTGTCGCGACAGCCGGGGCGCCCCCCCCTCCGCGGGGAGGCCCCGGGGGCGCGGAGCGGGATGCTCACCCGGCGGTTGCGGTCGGTCTCCCGCACCTCCTCCTCCTGGGGGCCCTGGCGGATGAGCGCCTTGAGCACGACGGCGTTGTTGGTGCAGCAGGCTCGGAAGAGGCTGAGCGCCTCGGGGCTGTCGCGCTCCTCCCGCTCGGGGGACCAGCGGTCCTCCGCCTCCTCCTCGTCCTCCAGCCCCCCCGGCGGGTAGAAGGAGTCGTCCGAGGCGATGCTGCAGGTGTCGGGCAGCTCGGAGAAGTCCTCGTACTCCTCGCAGTCCTCCTCCTCCTCCTCCTCCTCGTCCAGCCCCTCGGCGGCAGCCCCCGCCGCCCCCTGCTCGGGGCTGCTCTCCGCCTCGGCGCCGGCCATCTCCGCCGCCGCCGCCGCCGCGGGGCAGACCCGCTCCCCGGCCAGCTGCTCCCCGTCCCCCGACAGCAGCACCATGCCGGCCCCGCCGCCGCCCCGCGGCGGCTCCCCCCGGCCCCGAGCGGCTCCCGGCCCCGCGGCCAGCGGCTCCGCCGGGCCGCCCCGGCCTGCCGGCGGCGGGGCGCTGCCCGGGGGGGCGCTCACGGCGGCCGGCGGCCCCGGCGGCCCCGGCCCGCCCGCCGGGAGTCGCGGCTCTTCCCCGTGCGAACCGGCGGCGGCCCGGGGATCCCTCTGCCCGCCCTCACGCGAGTTTCAGGCCCCGCCCGCGGGTCGCCCTGCAGCAGCCCGGCGGCCGGCCGCCCCCGGGCCGGGGCATGCTGCCGCTCGGGGTGTCCCCGGGGGGGCCGGGCCGGCGGGGCGGCGGCTGCGGGAAGCGGGGAGAGGCTGCCGGCAGGCAGGGCAGGTCTGGGGAGAGGAGGCAGCGAGCGAACTCCCGGCCCCTAATCCGCTCAGCATCTCTTTGAGAAGCTCGGGGCTCCGGCTTAGGGCGCTGACATCAGGGGCGCGGTGCACAAGCGGCTGCGGGGGGGGCGGGCGGGGCCCGGCGGCTCCCTGCGCGCCGCCCGCGCAACCGGTTCGCTGGGGGCTGACGGGTGGGGAGCCCCGGCCCCCGGAGCCGCTCCGGGCTCGGCGGCGCTGGGCACCGCGGCGGTGGCCTCGGCCGCGGGGGCCGCTTCTGTGCGGGGGCAGCGGGGCCGCCGGACCTGGGGCCGGGGCGAGAGGGGCTGCGCGGGTCCCGCGGCACAAATTGCCCCGTCCCGAAAGCCGCGATTACAGCGATGGGCGCGAAACTTTTCAGGGATACAACTAGCCCGTGCAGAATTCCTATTTCGAAATAAATCTTGAAACGAAGGAAAATGATCGCAGGGAATTTGAATGCTTTGAGGGAGAGCTTACTTTAAAGCGAATAACTCATTAAATCACATAACGCAACCCCGACAGCTTACCAGCTCTAGAGATGTCAGGCACCTAGTTTTTATGGAAGGCATTTGGAGATGAGATGGAGAGGAACAAGGCATGTATAAATGGAGCTCCCGCTTTGTCACGGTTCTGGAACCTTTTTTCCCTTTCAAATGCCATGGATTAGCACCTTTCACTAGCAGGGAAACACTGGGGGAAAGCCCTTCGGCCAACAAAACAGGGTATTTGGTTCCTTCAACAGCGCTTCGAAGCAAACCTCATACATCTGATCTGCTTCAGCAGGCGGGTGTCCAGGGCCGAGCCCCTGCCTGCCTGTGGCCACCTTGTACTGCTGCATGAGGTGCGGCAGAGGAGGAGACACACTTTTTACATTAGAAGAAGGTATGAATGAAAAGTAAACCGTAACTGGGAGTAAAGGGGCCTGAGCAGTCGGTGCTTACAGTCTTCCAAGGAAACGTCAGGTGAACCAGATGTCAGGGGTGATACAAAGCCCGGTGGCTTCTTGCTGATCTCTAACTGGCGGGGTTAGCTCAGCGCCTAGCAGAAGGATATCTGTAATCAGAATTAGTAATAAATAGCTCCTTGATTGGCTGCTTCTGCAAAGAAGCTAAACTGGGAAGAAAGGAGATTAAACTATTCTCTCACCGCCAGGCACCTCTGAGATCACAGCTGACGTATACGACCAGCAACATTCATGCTGATGCTGCCTGTCTTTGGTTATTTCTTTGTGCACAGAAAGGCCCTTACATACTGCTGTATGTGTCCGGTCCCAGATCAAAAGCTTCCGAGTTGGCTTTACCTGCCGCGTGACAGCTCCGTAGGATCAACTCTTTACTCTCACTGTCTATCAATTTCTTAAGTAGTTGCATTCACAAAGTTTAAGGGCTCCATTCAGTTAATTTTTTGTTTCCTACACGGCTAGTGTGGCCACTGATCTGCTCAACACAATGTTATTTCTTAGAGTAGCACTTGTGTTTTGGAAGAAGTTCATTTTTCCTTGAGACCCTGCAGCTTGCAGGGAGCATTTGCGTTGTTCTCAGTCTGAACTCATCATAAAAGCTCCGGAAGACATTTGGTTCTAGTACCTTTGAAGACCAGAAAAATAAAAAAACTAATTCTAACTAGAGGGGAACAAATTTTTGGGGGTGAAGATTCAGCTCATCTGTAAGAACTGATTCATCAAATATACTTGCTTTGTTTCTGTCACAAGAATAAAGATTTACTTTATTTACCACATTGGGGTTTTTTTATTTATTTATATGAAATACGTTAAAAAAGATGCCGGCAGCAGTAACTTTGAATAGCAAAAAAAAACCCCAAAACAACCACCACCCTGAAAAACCCTAATTCTAACCAGAGGGAACAAACAGGTATTTCAATATAAGAAAAAATGTTTGATTCTGAAAATTCATGCTTTTTTTTATCCTCTGTTCAATGTTTACCTTATTGGCTTAGTAACAGAGAAGAAATGAATCAGTTCGCTCCCACAGCTGTCGTGGTTCTGCAGGGACCTCAGAGATGAAAACTCTTTTCTCTCGCCTGAGCTTGACGCTTTCATCCTTTCTCCCAAAGAACAGTGTTATACGGCTTCGGCTTTCAAAGCAAGGTGTCAGGCTAGTACAGAGCAGACACTGTGTTTGCCGTTGGATTTTTCACTTTTACAACTGCTGTTGAGACTGGAGTTCAAATTATTTAATCTCCATGCAGCTTGACAAGAAGCTACCCCAGAAAGGTGCAGCTAATTGGACATAAACTGTTACATGGTTCCCTAAGGTGATGCTGCAGCCGCTTATCTTGTCCGTGTAGAGGCTCCCCCCAAGGCTAGTCTGCTTGGGCACAGTTATAGGTTTAAAACAGATTATTCCTGGTTTCTCAGTTCTTTCAGGAGCACAGCTTGCATGTGGCAAACAGGGTTTCTTGTCGTTTGTGCTTCACTGTGCAAATCAAGTTAAAACAATGTGAAGAAAGGCCATAGAATAAGTCTGCAAATGCTTTCAAATTATCAAAGAAGCTGTTTTCATGGCATTTGTAAGAGGACAGCCTCAAACCTTTCCTCTAGAAAAGATACCAGTTAACATCATTGAAGTTAAATGCTGGTATTTATAAACTTTGTAATAAAAGCAAAGAAGTAAAGATTATAATCTTAAAGCAAATAGCCCAAAATTATTAGTCATTATTATCATCAGTATCTCATCAAAATTTATTGCTGGGAGTTAACAAGGCAGGAAATTAAAATATCCTGAGCAGATCCCACCTGTCCCTGTGCAGACAGAGCTTCCCTTGAATAAATCGATTTTTGGAATGACTATAGCATCGGGTGCCCCCATTTTCCCTCATTAAGGTTTGCAAGCCATTTCATTTCTAAACAATTCTGTGAGTGAGATTTAATGAGATTCACATGCAATAGTAAAATTAGTATGAAGATTCAGTGACTGTTACGTGTCCTTCCTACATTCCATAATTTAACCTAAGGAAAAAATTCACAACACACTGGAAGTTATTGCCAGTATTCTTAAAAATGAAATCTAGTCAGAACAAAAGCATTGGTTTCCTTAATAAAATAAAATAAAATAAAATAAAATAAAATAAAATAAAATAAAATAAAATAAAATTTAAAAAAATTTGGATATGGTTTCTTATCTTGTTTAGGTATCTGAAATTTCTGATTAACAAGAATCCTGTTTATGTTTTATTTTTACCCATCTGACATCGATGTGCTCACTTTTGAAATTCTGAGGGTATTTCTCTCTTGCTTAGTTTATCTGCCTGTGAAAATCTATCAGACGAGAATCTCAGCCGTAGTTAGCATTTGTTGGTAAGGCATTTACACTGTTTATGCACCTGCCTGGTATATTCCCACAAACTGGCAACTTAAGCAGTTTCAATGATTGTTTTATAAATTCTCGGTTGCACATCAGATAGATAGGTTTTTCTGCAGCCACTTGGCTCCTCACCCATTGCTTCGTAGGTCTGTGCTGGGAGCACATGAAAGGGTGGAGCAGCGCATCATTACCTGGCAGTACACGCAGTCGTAGCAATGCCGTGCTGTTAAACATAAGAGCCGTCTCGCTTCCTTCCTTTCTTGCTCTGTCGCATGGCTTGTAAAAGCTCTTTTTTTGAGATGCATAGAAGGTGTTTCTGTGGGCGCTGGACCACTCTTTGGCACTTCCACCAGAGCCGCCAAAGGAAGTATTCAGAGCACGAGGAAACCTCCCTCGAGCAATCTGCCCATCTTCACAGACGGGAGAGGAGCTGAAGCCTCCGAAAGACCAACGCGAGGAACGGGTTTTGTGGCACGACCTGAGCCAGCATCACCCCAACGCTAACCTGCTCCGTGCCGCAGGTCACAGCAGGCGCCACGGGGGTGTCCGTGGAGGAAACGTGGGCACTCAGGGAAACACGGCACTAAAAGGGATGGGGTATTGCTTTTTATTGACAGTGTCTTTTTAATTTTTGGAGACAAACTGATAGCAATTTGTGCTTTCAGCGTTACTGCCTCCAAGCCTTGCGCTGGTCCTCAAAATAGACTGGTCTCAGATTCAAAAACCGGCTGCTTGAAGTTTGTCTCAATACAATATTTGCGCACGGATGTAAGCAATCTGGTTCCTGGAGCTGCTGAGTTCTTGGCAGGGCTGGCAGACCAATAAATCCAACCCCATGTTTATTGTGCCAAATAATGTATTTTTTATTTGGATGCTTTGCTAGGGCTGTAGCAGGATTGTAACACAGGCTAGCTGCTGTGAAGGATAAAAGTGCGGTTAGGCTAGTCAAAAGACATCAGGTGATGTACCGTACTGGAGTGTTACTGTTAGTGAGGTACATGTGAAGAAGACATTCAAGGTAAAGATTAAGAATTAAGTTGAAGAGATCACTGAGGAAATGTTTCCCGTCAATTAGAAAGAGTCAAGGAGAGACAGCATTTGTTTTCATATGAAAACCTGATTCGGGGGGTAGGTGGGGAGAGCGTTTACAAATTAACATATTCAGCAGAACTTGCTAAAACCACCCCACTTACAAAGTCCTTTGGAAGGAGCAGGGTTGGAGCCTCAGTTTTCCTAAGCTCTGGCCAAGATCTGATGTGAAATCCTGCTTGATCTGAGAAGTAACATCTGCTAAGGAGCTATGGGGGGATGTTGCAATATGTTTCCTAGAAACCAAAGGCTTGAGCTGAATGATGAGAGTGGAGCCAGAGAATAAGAAATATTAGCAATCATCTTGCTAAATGTTAGTGTTTTCTCAATTGCTGGTATTTTCCAGCTGGTGCTCAGTCAGATTAAATGCTGTTTAAAGTGTCTGTAATACCAGCCCATTGGTGTCTCTGTGCAGTTAATGCAACAAAGGGACGTAAGTGTAAAAAGTTGATGCTAGTTCTTGTAATTTCATTTACTAGCTATGAATGACAATAATTGGTGTTCTGCTTTTAACATGAATCTGTATTTTGTCTCTACTGGAAATCAAAAGCATGGCCTATTCTAGAAAAAGATTATTTCCTCAAGGCACTTTATTGGGTCTAGCGAATCTCAGTTTAGCTTGCAGTCGAACGTTGCAAGCCCTGCCTGTGCCGAGCTCCCTGAGGACAGCAGTGGTTCGTAGCAGGTACGTTTCCCCGGGTAAATAGTGCTGGTCCTGAGCAGGCAGGGCAGTTCCCTGGAAGGTGCGCGCCTGCCCCCTCTGCACTCGTTGGCAGGGCTCAGCTTCTCTGGAGGGAGTCTGGAAGCCACTTAATTAACTCTTTTTGGATTATTTATTTCCTCAGGACTGTTGATATACGGCAGAAAATGGAATTTTCCACTGAGCTAAACGATGAACCACGTGTGCTTTGTGAAAAAGGATCTGGCAATTAGGGGAAGGAGTTAAGAGAGAAGAAAGTTTTTGTTCTACCAGCAAACCGTGAAAAAACTAATGACTATACCCTTGAAAAGGAGCTAACAGACTGATAAAAAGGGAACGTCCTGGCACCAGAGGCTGGATGATGGCCAAAGAAGCATGAAGCCAGATAAAACTGCAGTAACTGGGTGAAAGGTCAAAGCAGCGAGGGGAGATCGCGACCGCTGGCTCAATTCAAGACTGGAAAGACTTGCCTCCCCCCACCTGAAAGCAGCATGCATGCTAATTTGCATAGCAAGCGAGGCTAATTTAAATAGAGCAAACCGATAATACATGAAATGTTAATCACTAACAAAGAAGTGTAAATTTGGGTGGGTTTATACTAATCATGTAACCAGACAAATATGCTGTAGTTTTGTACAGAGGTGTGCTAGCTTTGTGGAGCTGCCACCTAGCACCCATCTTTGTGCAAGCATGAATAAAACACCTCTGCTCCGTGTGTTAATTGGCGTTTGCACACCGGGCAAATGACCCCGCTTTTGGGACAACAGTTTTCTGGTGACCCAGATGGGACTGCGCTGGCAGCCTTGCCCGGATCCTCTTGCCGTACCCGACGGGGAGAAGCGGTCTGGCTGGACTCCCGCACGCACCGGCCTGTTGACCGGGGACTCCGTCGGCTCCTCTCCTGCAGTCGGGCGGTAAGCGACACAACGGTGCAACGCTATTTGAAAGAGGTATTTTAAAGGGAAAAGGGGGGAAGAGCAAAACCTCTTAAGGAAGCAGTTGGAGTTGGTTTTCTGTATAAGCTCTGCGTAAGATGCATCAGAAAATATACGCAGCAGCATCAGCGGTTTGTTTCTACACGTTGTATTAGTAACATAGAGAGGAAATCCCTCATTTTGTATTTGGAACTTTAGTGTATGAAACGTTGGGTTATGAAATTATTTTTCGGTAACGAAATGGGTTCCACTGCTTCCAGTGAGGCTTCTCTTTGTTCTCCCTTAGGATGCATCCTAAATAATTTGAGTAAATTTGGAGGGGACCCAATGGCCAGGGATAAATTAAAACGGTATTGTAATCAATGGCGGCCACAATATCAACTGGAAGATGGTGAAATATGGCCTGAAAATAGGTCTCTGAAATACAACACTATATTACAATTGATGTTATTTTGTCGGAGAAACGAGCAATGGGATGAGGTACCGTATATTGATTTGTTCATTGCGTTAAGAAATGACTGGGATGTTAGAAAGGAATGTGGTCTGGTGGGTTCGAAACACCAGAATGGAATATATTCTTTAACTGAGAAGAAGGAAAAAGAGGGTTTGTGCTGTACCAACTGAAATATGAAAAAAACCAGGTCAGAAGACATGGAGAAAGATACTCAGCTATTGGTAGCCCCTCCGAAACAATTAGAATGGAGTGAGGAGGAAAATGAAACTGCTAGCCCTGTATCTGGAAGAACTAGGGGACAAAGATGGAGACCTGTAATCCAGGCTCCCCTTAGGCAGGCTGTAGGACCTGCAGGAGCACTGGTGTATGTACATTTACTACTTCTGATTTATTAAATTGGAAACAGGTAGTCGGGTCTTACCAGAATAATTCAGAGGGGATGTATAGCACTGTTAAGACTGCAATGATGACTCATAATCCCAACTGGGGAGATATACAAGCCCTTTTGGAATATTTGTTTACCCATGAGGAAAGGAGGGCAGTCCTAGAAAAGGCTCGAGAAGGACTGGCCCAACTGTTGATGCACATCTCCCGAGGGAAGATCCAGGGTGGGACCCTAATGCAAATAAAGGATTAGAGAGAGTGAAGGAGTACCAAAACCTAACTCTGTACGGAATCCAAAATGGGGTCGAAAAGCCCAAAAATTTATCTGAGTTGTATGAAATAAAACAAAGAAACTCTGTCTGCTTTTTATGAAAGGCTGTGTGAAGTAGCTCGAAAATGGACAGACTTGGATCGGGATGACACTAGTAATATGAAACTGCTTAATATGCTGTTTATTGGTCAGTCAGCATCGGATATTAAGAAAAAACTGCAAAAAGTGGATGGTGCAGACAGAATGACAATTTCACAATCAATGTCGATTGCATATAAAGTATATAATAATAGAGAAGAGGTAGAGGAAAAAGAGAAGCGAGGACGAGCAAAATTGCAGGCTTCTTTGCTGGCTGCCCTGACAGAAGGACAGGGAAGAGGAAGCGTACAAGGAGGATTTAGAGGTAGAGGTAAGGGTCATGGAGGCAGCAGCAGAGGCCACTGTGAAAACCCCCTAAGAACGAATCAGTGTGCCTACTCTAGACGGGAAGGTCACTGGGAGAGAGAATGTCCACATCTTTTGAATGGGAGAGAGAAAGAAGCAGGGGAAGTTGCTGGGGTAATGGCGGAGATTGGGTTGGACTGAAGGGGACTGGAGGAAGCTATTAAAGTTTCCCCAGCTGATCCTCTGATTCTAGTTAAGCTGGGGAATGAAATAATTGATTTTCTGGTTGATAGCGGGGCCACCCATTCGGTAATAGCTAGTTGTAAGGGACCTTTAAGCAAGACTAAGGTAAGCGTTGTTGGTGCTACAGGGAAAAGAACTTTGAGGCCGTTTTCACAGCCTATGAAGCTCTTGATTGGGGATACTAAATTAACACACTAATTCCTCTATATGCCAGAATGTCCGTTGCCATTACTTGGATGGGATTTACTCTGTAAATTAAATGCACAATTAACCTTTTCTGGAGATTCTGTCCAGCTACGTATTCCCCCAGAGAATGCATGGAGAGTCCAGATATGTTTGCTAACTGAGAAGTATCCCATGGAAGCAGGAGATATTCTGGATGAGGTGTGAGATGCGGTAATACCCATAGTGTGGTCATCGGGAACGCTGGCACGAGCCAAGAATGTGACTCTGGTAAAGATCGGGCTAAAACTGGGAGCGCAGCCAGTAAGAAAGAAACAGTACCCTACTAAATAGGAAGCCCGGAAGGGATTAGAACCAGTGATAAATTCCTTTTTAGAGCATGGACAATTAAGGGAATGTCAGTCAGAATTTAATACTCCAATTTTGCCTATAAAGAAGCCTCACTCTCAGGAATATAGATTGGTACAAGATTTACGAGACGTTAACGTGAGAACAATAGACATGCACCCCGTGGTTCCAAATCCATATACCCTCTTCGCCTCATTCCTGACAGTAATACTTATTTTACAGTGCTGGACTTGAAGGATGTTTTGTTTTGTATACCTGTGGACAAACAGAGTCAGACTATTTTTGCCTTTGAATGGGAAAACCCAACTACAGGATGGAAGATGCAACTCTGTTGGACCGTCCTTCCCCAAGGGTTCAAAAACAGCCCCACATTGTTTGCTAATTGGCGAGAGAACTAGAACAGTCGCACAGCGAGTATGATACCGTAACACTGTTACAGTATGTAGATGACTTATTGATTGGTTCTGATACCTATGAGGAGTGCTTGGAAGGCACAATTAGCTTACACAATTTTCTGGGTTTAGCAGGCTACCGAGTTTCTAAAAAGAAGGCCCAGATAGGAAAAGAGAAGGTTTTGAATTCGAATAACCCCTCGCGTTAAGGAAGGAGTAAGCCCCTTTGAGATCGTATACGGCAAAGCATATCCCACAAACCTTCTAAGCGTCAAGGGAGACCAGATGCCTATAAGAGGATGGGCTGCAATGAAAGACTATTTGATTTCTCTTTCGCAGACTTTGTCTTCGCTACACAAGTACCTAAATCAAAAGACTTCTCTTCTCTTGGACACACCGGTTCACCCATTCCAGCCAGGAGACACGGTCTGTGTACGAACCTGGAAAGATGAACTGTTGAAAGAGAAGTGGAAAGGAGCTTATACCGTGCTATTGAAAACTTACACCGCAGTCAAGGAATTAACTCCTGGATTCATTATACATGGGTAAAAAGAGCACTGAGGCCTGATCAAGTTAAGTGGACCTCCACACCGACTGGAGAAGTTAGACTTCGATTGACCAGAGACCTTCAATAAACTCCACCTGGAAAACAGGACTGGCCTATGTAGAAATTTAGGGACAACACTGTGAAGAACAACTGTTGTAGCACTGGTAAGGCACATCAAATATGCTAATGTTGTGATTTTATATGTGGTTTTGATATTTTTGAAGGTGGTGGGTAGAAGGCTGACAGTGAAGGAGCAAATGCAAGTGAAGGAGGGAGAGATGGATAGAGTTCGAGTTCCTACAGAGCTGCTCTTTTCAAATATATGCTACTGTAGAACGTGTTGATGGTAAGGATCCTTGAGGCTTCTCAAAAATTATCCACTGTGGAACTTCTGTTTTCATACTTCTCTTCATTTCTGTCTTAGAGAATTTCTTGGGAGAAAACTGATGAAAATTTATTGTTATTGTTCAGATGTTGCTTTATTAAAGTACTGAGGGAAAACAGAAGTTTGAATAAAATCTTTGTCCAGAGGTCTGCCATCTCTGAAGAGTGGATTACAGAAATCTCCACTTTAAAATACTTTTTTTCTTTTTACTTTGCATATTATTTCTTGAAATATTACACATGCACCTAATAATGTGGAAACATTCATTGTTTCAAATGTCAGTGGCTGTCTTTATCATTGGACGAAAGCTAACGAGGATTGAGAGTAGGAGAGCAAAATGTTTCTCAAATGATGAGTTTGATTTTCTTTTCCTGTATTTTGATATCTTTTACCAAAAGAACACAATACTAGAAATTAATACATGTATAAAAACTATTAGGGGAAAAAATCCCATATATATTCCATTACTAGATTATAATTATTAGATCATCAGTATTTTAACTGGATTAGTGCGCATGAGAATTTATTTGTGAACTGTTATTTTATTTTTGAACTCTAATGTAGCAGAGAACTCCCCACATACCTGTGTGAAAACATGTCACTTAGCTGTGTATGTAAAATAAATAAGTAATGTTATCTTTACACCAAAAATCTTTTGTTCATCCTTAAAAGAATTTCTTTCCACATACAAGGAATAAACCATGCATTGGCTTCACATTTTCCTAAAATTATTCCTCTTCCTTTATTGTCAAATTATGCAACCAAAAATAGGTTGGGTTGGTACTGGTATGAATAAGCCTGCTGATGCTATTCCATATGGAGAAAATGTGTAGCACGTCTACTCTTGCACTTCTGAAGCTTAAGATCAGTTCACTCCTCTTCTACAGATTTCCTGCATGACTGTGGGGGCTTCGAGCCTTTCTATCCCTGAGGTTTTGCTCCTGAGCAACAGTAATGGTACCTGTCTCTACTCCTGGGATGTCTGGGACCTAAGGACATTACAGCTTTGTAGAGGTGAGCCTACACCTGTGTTTGACTTCAGGCTGTGGAAGTACCACAGATACGTGTCCATCTATCCTTATTGTTGCCCTGCATCAGTAAACTGTAAAGAAGTCAGTGCTGAATTCATCCTAATTCTAATTTTTCTGGCAAACCCCAGAGAAAGCCTTAATATGTGACCCAGTTTCTATTTCTGAAATATTATGGTTTTAATCCTCTTTCTATTTCAGTTTTGTCTAATTGAAACTGGGGGTTGGACACTGCTATCTAATGCAATCCAGTACCGGAGAAACATTGATACAAAAGCAGAAACCGAAATAATTTTGCAAAGTAAAGAAATTAAAGGGAAAGTCTAGAAATTTTGCTGCCATAATTTATTCATATATACCACCTCATTTTATTAGCCACCCTCCTGTGGGAATTCGGAGTGCTTTAGAATATAACTTGCGTCGAGTGACATGTTTCAGCAAAGCATCTCAGCTCATGTTGTAAAGGTGAAGATCACGCTCATTTCATAGGTGCTGAAATTGAATTAGAGACTATTCAAATGCAGCAGAGCATTGTATAATATAACTTCAAACATACAGATGTCTTCCTTTGGCACTACTCAAATGCTTTAAATGACTTACAGTTTAAATAGCTTGTCCAAATCTGTATAGCCAGGCAGATGGGGAAGAGGATATGGCTCCTCACTGAGACCATTACAGAAATCCATCTGAATACATATGGTGTAGCTCCATCAAGGGCTACGAGTGGTCATCTTGGAACTATTTCTCTTTTCAGAACATAATGAATGCCAGCCAGCAAATATTATAAATGGCAATTTATGACAAACAAACACAGTTATTATATTCAGTATATTGGATTTTTCCCTGACTGTTTTTTCTACATTCTTAAATATAAACCAGCACACTGAGAAACAAAGTGGCCTCCAGCAAGGCCACATGGATACAAGACCATTTTGTTGCTTCAGTATGAGATTTCAGAGTTTGCGTTTTTCTTCACACAGTATCAAAATAATAACACCCTATATTTGGCAATGTGATTCCTTGTATGTTCAATGAATCGTGCTCAGAGGATTTCTTGTTTTTCCTCTCCCACCTCTTCCTGAGATAATTGGTCTTTCTGGTGTTAACTGGCATTTCACCAGAATATGCAATCATACAATTAACTAGAGGCTTGTATTGAAAGACAAATATGCTTAAATATTCTGGAAAGGCTTTGTGCATGTATTTAAACAATTTAGAGAATTAGTGCCCTGATGAAGATACGTGGTTTGGAAACATTTTAGAAACTCATAGAATAACAGTGGGGTTATTATTATTATTTTCATATTACGCACATTATCTATTAGGTTTCCTTGTCTCTGACAGGATCATACTCATTTTCATCTTTGCAGAAATGCAATGCTCTTCAAGGATATTATTTATTGAATGTTCTCCTGAAATCATTTAAATTGCCGTACTGCTAGGTTAAAATAAAGAGATGCTCATTTCACTCAAAGTTTCCCTTGTTTCTTGGTGTTTTCGTAACGCAATTTTCACAAATCACAAACATCGTGGGACTTATCCCAGGAGATGCTCAAGTGAAAGCAGATTATCTGTAAAACATACTTCTTTAGAAACCGTAATTCCCATGTGGTCATTATTTAAGCAATTTTAAATATCTTACTCACTCTGTTGCATCTCTTTTTATCACAGTTCTTCCACTTAAGAAAATATATTTCCATTAATTTGCTACAGAAGAAGTTAGAGGGGTAAGTCAGTAGATAACACTGTAGTAAATTGTAGTAAATTCTATGCAGTTCCATTGGTTTCAGTTCTGTTACTATCCATACTCTTCTGTATGGATATAGTGTATTAAAATGAAGAGCTGTCACTGTTCAAAGCATATCCTGCCATAGAGGGCATGTATGGAGGGTCTTTCTGACCCCCTATGGAGAGCTAGTTAACAAGTAATACCAAAAGGAGAGTGCAATATCTCCTTCCTGCACTGTTCTCATTGCCTGTATTTTCTTTACAACTCCAAATAAAGCCTGTCACTGATTCAGTAAAGGAAATAGATGCTTCTGTGGGGTCGTATTTTCTTTGGAAACACCCTATGAGTCTAGTGTAATTTCCTTTTGATTGCTTCTTGTATATCCAGCACCAAGAAAGTCTTTAACTTCCTCTCTAAGAAGGCAGCATCGAGGGATGAAATTTCCATAGTCAAACTGCTTCAGAAGCAGCAATTAATAATCAGAAGACACTGAGATAGGTAAATATTGTTATCTCTGCTTTTCAGTTGGTGAAACTGAAATAAAGAGGTCAAGGTCAACGTCTTCCAATTTAAAATCTATGGCTGAACTTCGACAGCTAAATTAGTGACATGAATTGCAAACTTTTGAAACCTATAAAATCAAAAGGACTGCACATTCTCGTGAATCCTGGAAATCTGAACACTTATTTATATGCCAGAAGTGTTGTAACCAAGTTAAACATTCTTGCTTTAATGATTAGGGCAATGTTAGGTCATGGTCAAAGATATCCCGAATCTCTTTAGGTTTTGGAGTTTTGTCTTCTGTTCAGCAGTAGATATTTGCATTTAAATTATCCCCCTCTATTTATTTGCACTTATGTAGTACCAAGATCTTAGGAGGAAATTTTCCTTAAATATCTTGGTTGCCCTTAAAGTTAAGTTCTATTTAGATTTCTTCGGGTTCCTTCACTACGGTCTGTCTCACATTGATGAAGGAACGTGCACACAAAAGAAAAAAAAAATGTATCATCTACTCTGTGGGTGGTTGTGGAAAAGATGAAAACATGCACTTTCCCGATGAAGAGAGCAGAGGGATGAAAGAGCACCTTGCTTTCCCAGAGGACAGCAGTGGGGAAGGGCCAGGGCCAGGCAACGCAGCCCCCTAGAAGAGGGTTTGCAGGCGATTCTTTCCCGCATCCATGCAGTCCTGTTTGAAAGGGAGCGCAGAGCACGGGGGCGAGCGGTGATGCAGAGCGGGAGCAGCGTGACTGGGGTGTTCCCTTCGCTAACCGGTAACGTGTTAATGAAGTGCTGACCACACGGGGCTCCGAATGCATCACCTGAACGCGTGGATTTTGTAGGACTCTTAAAAGTTGGGGGTTTTAACTGTAAAATTTGAACGTTTTGGACTGATTGGCCTTTTTAGTCCTCTCCCTCACATTAAGGCGTGTGGCCAAAGCAGAGGTTTTTCCATTTTCAGCAGACATGACACAGAAAATATAGTTATGCTGCCTAATTTAGCAATCAGCGGTGGAAGAAGACAAGTGCTTCCTTTATCTTATCCTCTGCCTTCACATGATCTGACTCCCCCTCGTGCCAGTATGTTTCTCTTCCCCTGGCAGAGGAGGGGGAGTCGCGTCAGGTGTCTCCTTTCTGGTTATTGCCTGGAGGTGGCATGTCCTGCCTGGAGGCACTGAGCATCCCGATCATGTTCTGCCCCACCCGTGGCCAGTCGATAACGGGGAACACAAGCTGGGACCTGCTGCTGAGGCAGATGATAACTCTCCCATTGGAAGCCTGGAGACAGTATTTTGGCAGTTTGGGAAAGGTACATGCTTTGCCTTAATTGTGAATGCAGTTTGTTATATTACTCGTAAAAGTTTCATTACACCAGTTAGCGTATTAGCATTACAAGCAACATAATGAAACGTAATTGGTACAAAGGCTCAGTGTGAACTAATTGATCTGGGAAAAAATGCCATTTCAGAATGCAAATGAGAAAAATAAACCTTGACTTTTCCTAGAAATTTCCAGGAGGGATGTTATTTACAAAATAGTAAGAGAGAACTGAGAACTTGCTAGCGAGCTGATTTAATTTTTTTGTTGATTGGTTTATAAAAATGGCATCTTGCTTATCACCTAGCAATGAGATGACAACTGCTGAAAATGTTGTTTCGGGAATAACAGGATACAACATATTTAAAAAAGGAAGACTGCTGCTAATTTTTGTTGTAAAGGTAAATATCTTCAAATAAGGTTACTGAGATAGGGAAACCCATCCTACCTCTAACAAAACTGTCAGCCCTGCTGTAAGATTTTGCATTGTGCTGTGCTATGCTGTACAGCTTGCTCTAAAGTTAAGTTAAGAGATAAGCTTTTGCCAATAAAAAATACTGCTGTGGCCTTCAACTTAAAAACCTTTCTGCTGCACCTCTCTTTTGTTCTTAGCTAAATTAAAAATACCTTTTTCAATACTGAAAAAAATAGAGAACTAACATTTAGGTTTACAAATTTGCCTTTTTCTTGCCCATATTAAACGTGCCTCTGGAACTATGCTACCTTTCCTTGTGTTAGAACCAAAAGCAACCCCAGCATTTCTGCAAAAAAAAGGGGTTTTTTAGCATGATAGTTGTGAAAGATAATGAAATGCCCTTTAAATAGCTAAGAAATATTGTAGTTTAAATGAGGACTTGCTAGAGCAATTTTGGTGAGATTCAATTGTTTTTATGTGTGCAAAGCACCACTATCTTTCTGCAGAGACAATCCTTTGCTGATGCCATTGGGACAACTTCTGTAGCAAGACGCAACGGTGTAAAATGGGCAGAGTCTTGGATAACAGGTGTATCTTGGATCATATGCATGTTTTCAGTGGGTGTCATTGGTCTTATACCACACAAGGCATTCCTAAATATTTGAATAGCGCGGTCAGAAGGCTCCTGACACTCACAAAGAGAGCAGAGCGAGTGGGCTTTCCAGGTGATTTCACAGCCAGGAGAGTGAGGAGTGAGGCCAGCACAGTCCCTCTGGGGACGGGGAAGAGGGCTGGGGGTTCAGCTGGGTGAAGGGGACTGAGAGGAGACAAACATGTTGTGCACCAAGGGGCAGAGCCATGTCACCTGGCTTGCCTGTGAGCAGGTTACAACCTCCTTCTCTCCCGGCGTGACAGCAGTAGCTGTTTACTGGGATTCAGGGTTCCTTCTAGTGGCATCCTCCATGCTCTTCACCCCAGTTGTGGTTATCTCTGCCTAGTAAATCCCTTAGCAGGTAAGACAAATGCATTAATAACACTTTAAAACGTGTCAGAATTGCAAGAGATGCAGAGCTGAGTGCTGTGAGAGCCAAGTTCAATTCACACATTTCCCCATTTAAATGTTTTGGAGCGAGTAATTTTGGGCTGCGTATGCCAAGTGCGCTGGCACAAGTGCTGCAATAGGTAGTGTTTCTCTTTCTGCGTGGTGGTGTGTCAGCTCAGCACAGATGGTGCAAACCCCCATCAGTGAAACACCCGGCTTCATGCAACGGGTGGGTTTGCTTCCTCCAGGGATGGAGGAAGAGCGGGTGGGATGGACTGAGTAAGGAGACCACCCCTGCCCAGCACCACAGCTCAAAACCACACCAGGCGGGAGCTACTCAGCAGGGTACACCTGGACTGTCAACAGGGACTTGAGAGAAAATGAATTTTAACCATCCGTTAAGTCAATCGATAACTGGCTTTCTAAATTACAACGTTTGAGCTAATTAGAAATGTGGAGCGGGGCACATTTCTCTGGTGGCGCTCCTCTGGTCTGGTGGGGAAGCGAGGCATGGTGCCGGCAAAGGTTCCTCATTCCTCTAGAGACCATGAAGACGACTGCCTTCTGCATGTCAATACCAATAACATCCCTAGGCTGGAGACTCTGAAATAGGGATGCCTCCCAGGTCCATGTGGCCAAGGAAGCTGCCAACACAACTGGAGGGTTCCAGCGGAGGTTTTAGTGAAGGCTGATGGCAAAAGACACATTAATGATCTTTGGAAAGCTTTGAGGTCCACTGGGAGTAACTTCTGAGAACAAGATACATGCCAGTGGGAAAACTCCCTGTGAATAATAGGAATAGGCCATGGTCCTGTGAAACCAACTGTCTCGGTTTCCAATGGAGTCTCATGATGTTCCCATTTTTCACTCAAAGTCAGAGCTCCTGAAATCACCTACTTATCTGGAAATCACATTTCTAAACTAGAAAGGTGAGTAAAAGGAACAATAAGTATACTATCTTAAATACCCAATGATTTTGAAGGTAATCTGGTGATTTATATGGCTCAGTACAGGATCTTTGAAAGCTTGAGTGTGGCAGTCCCTGAAATCTGTGAATCCACTGATGCATTTCCTAAAAAACGATGCACAAATTGGGAGTAGTCCCCAAATTCGTGGCCTGTATGAGCTAGTTCTGCTGCAATCTGGGATACAGATCCCACTTTCCCAATGCTTGCTGATGGTTACAGTGCAATAGTATCTCAATGACTTCACAAGTTAGTTATTAATTAGTAAAAACTGCATAATTTGAAATTTAGCAGTTAGGAATCAGTGGTTTTGGCTGACAGTTCTGGTGAGGAACATATAATTACGGGTTAGTAGTACAACAGGCACTCCCACACTGCATTGCCCCATTATTCTTCCATATAGGCAGAATAATCTTTCAGAAATAATAGGCAGCTCAGCATCTATAACCCAACAAGTTATTGGCTACTTTTCTGCATCTACCCTTAATTTCAGTTCCTGTATTGCAAGCTTTTCATGTGTGGCCCAAGGACATAATAAAGTGATTTCACATGACCAGCCTTTCATTACTGGGGAGCAGGTTTCATTAGCTATAGATCTGTGCTGGACATTGAGAGAGAAGTTTCTGCAGTTCATGATCAATATCGAGCCTTCCATACCAGAGCTTCAGCCTCTTGGGTGCTGATGTAAATAAGGCAGCTTAACAGTTTCCCATTTTAAGGAACCCTGTCCTGTTACTTAAAAATTCATCAAGTTTTAAAAGCTCAAGCAAAATTCCTTAGGTTTTAGGAATGCTGCTTTTATGACTTTGTTTTGTTTTTTTTTTTGCCCTAATTTGGTTTGCTACTTTCAAGAAGGGAAAAAAAGAAAGGACAAGTGTGCTGTTCTGGCATGTTAAAAAAACTCTGGTGTCCTCTTTGAAAGTTGACTTTCTGTAAATATTTTGATGACTTCTTTTTCCCAGTGGTATCATCTTTCAGCCCTTTGAACCAAGCCGACTAGTGATCACTGGCTGTGTGTTTCTGGTTTTCAGAGGGTCTTGATTCCTTCTTTTCAAAGTCCTTGATCCATTTTTCAAAAATACTGATCGTTCACTGCTGCAGCTCGAGTATACCTATGCTAAAGAGAGAGAGCACCCTGTAAAATTCTTAAGGGAAAGATGAAGGTGATGAGGCACGTGTGTTAAGTATCTAAATACATTTACATTGTTTGCCTTATATGCACTGACAAAATCCAGGTCCTAAGCACCTCCAGCAGTGTATTCTGAGTTAGTGGGCATTTATGACCCCTGTCTCTTTGTGCTTCATCTCCTTTGAAAAAGCTTTTCTAGTGTATGACAAAATTTGTTTCACAGTGAACCATTCTCTTTAAAAAGTCGGGCTTTACTTCACTTCTCATATTATTCTTTTTTTCTCCTCCTTTTTTATCAGGAAATATAAAAGTTAAGGAGAGACGGGGACTAAAATAGTTTCTGAACTACCTTAAAAAAATCTGAGTTTCTGCCAGATTGCCTTCACTTTCAGCAAACTCCTGTTTTTACCAGCCTCCCCCCTTCAAAAGCGTAGCTCAAAACACCTTTAATCGTGATTCCTCACGTGCCTGGCCTTGCGCTGTGGTCCCTGACACGCTACAGTTTTTCCTACCTGTGGCGTGCGTGGCAAAGACGGGGCATCGTCAGAGCTCAGCTGCTGTGGGACAGGCTAAGTAGGTCCTTATCCTCCACGCAAAGCGGCTTCTTTGCGGGGAGGCAACGTACGCAGCGCGCCTGCCAGTCGGTTACACAAGAACCTGCGAGACATCTGCGGATTACTGGCGTGAGGATGCTCGGTTTCCGTAACGGCACCCAGCTCCCAGGCAGCACTTCTCATCAGTAGGTATTAAAGTGCCCTGCGCAAAAAAAAAGAGGTCAGCGTTATCATCCTTAATTCACATATTCTGTGCCTGGCTTTGAGGAAAGAGCATTTTCTCGTCGTCAGAGCAGTGGTAAAAGACAAGGCAGCCTGTGCAAAGATTTAAAACACTTGAGCAATGTGCCTGCGTGAATGAGGCTTACCTGTTTAGTACTTAAGACCTGTGTCCGAAACATGCCTGAATTACCTCTGTGTAACCTTCCAGTCATAAAATTAAATACTATTAATTACCTGTCTGTCTCTGACGTCTTATATTTTGGGCTGCAGAAGTAGCAGTCCCTATAACTCGGTTTGCTTAACACTTTTCATACTAAGACTTTGTCTTTATTTGCATGTAGTTTGTGCGCGTGTGCGCAACTGTGCAGGCTGGGATTTTCAAAGCTGTCTCAAGCTGATCTTTAAAAGCCTTTTCAAAAAAGTCCTGCAAAAACAAGTCAGCACAAATTGAAGTTCGGAGAAAATATTCTTAGGTGGATCATGGGGGAGTTTCAGCCTCACCCTGCCACTGGACGCAGGCATTCAAGCTGCCGTTGTTATTTCAGTGTCTGAACACCTCGGATGCCCCGTTCCCACAAGCCCTCTGCCTTAGTTCTGCCCCTGTGAAATGAAATAACGACACTTTCTTTCTGCAGTTTTTCCTGTGTTTTGCCTTTTTCGCCTGTAAGCTCTTTAGACCAGAGTCTCTGTCTTAAACATACTGTCTGGCTTGCCTAAACCCCAGTGTTATTCCAGAAACTTGCTGTAGCTTCACTACAAGAAATTTATGCTAATATAATATTATTACAGGCTCTTTGATCAGCATTTCACAACATATTGAAAGAAAAATACGTTTAGGAAGAGCAGTGTATCTTGTAGGAATGATCATTTGTTTGACCTTAATCTGTCATTGGCAAAGCTTCCAGGCTGCACTGTATTAGCAGATGGATAATCGGCTCCAGCTGAAATTACTTGCACAGTTAAGTAGTTTATTTTCTCATTTTCCTACAGCGAGAGTCTCTAAAAACAGGGATGGCATATAAGTGCTCACATACGTTCCTGTATAAACGTGTTGGGCTCCTCATTGGGACTGTTTGAGTGAGACGCCGAGGTGTTACCATCTCTTCTCCAGAGCTTTGTGCAAGGAACAAAAGCTGGAGCCAGGTCACTGCTGGTTTCCTTTTGCGGAGGGGGAGAAGTCTGGCACAAAACTGCAGCACCTACTTCTGCCCCATTTGGGACCTCTTCCAAAGGACATGGGGAGGGAGGTTTTTCACACACTTCACTGGATTTTGGATCGTCTTCAGGGTTTCTTTCTTAGAATAGCTTGTAAAGCTTCTCTGTATTGAGCTTTTCAGTGATGTCTTTGTGCCATGTAGAGAGAAAGTAATTAAAAGAGAAAATTTACTATAGCAGTAAACGAAATTAGAAAATCACAAGATTCAGAACTAATGGGATTCAGATGATAAAACCAGAGAAAAGAATAGAATGAACACTCATTTTGCATGCATACAATCTTATTGCCTGTAACTTTTGTTAACAGATTAAGGAGAGCACTTTACGAAGACTTTTATAAAAGTGTAAGCAACATGAAAAAAAATGATCAATGTTGCTAATTATACAGCTTCTGATGACTTTGACATCTCTGGAAAGGAATTCCTTGCACCACAACTGGATCAGATTTGCACGTTTTTTTGTTAAGATGACGACTCCCCTAAATGATTCAAATATTATTGGAGCAGAATTAAGTGGTGTGCAATTCTTGTCTGTGTCTCAAAAACAGTCTCTCATTTGAATACGAAGATGTAGAGGGCTATTGATTACCAGTTAAAACAATTGTAAAAAAATTGTGCACAAACTAAGTGGTGCATCCAAGAGTTTTATTGGGGAAGAATGCATTTATTTACTCAAGAGTGACACAAGGAAATTTGCATCTAATGAATAATAATATAGATGCTCAGTAATGTAGTTACAGAAAAGTTATGGTTTTGGTATGGTAGAAAATTGTCATTTGAAGCTGGCTTCTTGCCTTGACATATAAACCTGACATAACTGTTACCAATGACATAGGGTAATTTTAATGAAATATAATTGAAAGAAATTGAAAGGCAGGTTGGCTCTGGAACTCTCATCTCAATTATATTAATTCTGCTTATATTAACCACAGACAAAAGAAATTCATTTAACTATGCTTTATTCCTAACAGAATCATGGGTAAGTGACATTCAAAGAAAATTGAAAAAGAAGAGCAGTTCCTCTGCTTAAAGTTGCAGAAGCTGAATAGAAAAGGGATTTTTTTTGAAAATAAGGAAAAGCTGTAGTAACTAGTGAAATAGCCACAGATTTTGCAAGGATGTTCAGTCATTCCAGATTTTGTGATGTAAAGAAACATTATTCATGAACAGACAAGATGAAGCCAACACTGTTGAGACAAATATGGGCTGGTGGTACTAGCCTTCCAAATTATTTTAATTTGTGTATGAGTTGCTATGTTGTGTACCTTGTTAATATTTGGATGCTATAAAGTTGTTTGGAGAAATCATGCTCCTTGGGAAGGCTGCTGTAAATGGAGCTTGCTACTGTTGCTACTCCATTGTACCGTTATTGAGGCACTGGGCCTTAGTGTTTGCCTGAGATTCCTGCAAGAAGGGATTGCCCCTAAAGCTGTTTGACCATCCCCATTTTAGGGCCAGTTTATAGGTGAGAATAAAACACTCTACCTTTGGAGTGTATCCAAGCAGGGAACTGCTCTCTCTTCTCCACTTAAAAGACGATATTCCAGTATCAGTCAGTATCGTAAGTGGACGCCCGCGTCAGAAGAGGAGGCGGCTCTAGTGCCTGATGGGGGAAAACCTTCCAAGAACTGGAGCAGTGAGTTTCAGTTTGGTGAAGTTTTTTGAAGCTTTGGGTTTGGGCACATGATCCAGCTGTTCCAGTATGGGGCTAAGACATGCACCAGTTTTTTCCCCTACTCTGTTTTTTTTTTTAGAAAGGAAACGTGGGCGCAAAGGTTGGATGGGGGTTTAGAGGTAGTCCAGCAAGTCCCTGCTGTGGTTAACTGTGGGAGCAGTGTGGTCAGACAACCAGTGGTCAATTTAGAGGCGAGTAAAGAAATAAGGGAAGAACTGAATCACCTGGAGGTAGAGCAGGAAGGAGTAAGCCATGACATGAAGTCACAAAGAAATACAATGAATGTTGAGTAAAAATGGTATTGGATCAGGTGCCGGAGGTATTTCAAAAAGAGACACAGAAAGCTTTGACCAGTTTGGCACCCCTAAAAGAGCTGCTGCCTCTTGCGGGGCAAAGCCTTGCAAACATAGGAGCCTGCAGTCTCACTTCTCCTGTTGCTTGCCCACAGCTTTGCCACGCAGAACCGAGAGGCTGAATTACTCCAGCCCTGAAGCAGTGTGGTGCTGTGCGTGAGCTAGTTAAACCTGCTAAACTGGGGCTGGGAATCAGGGCTACAGCTGGAATTTAAAGACTGGGGAATTTGTTTTGAGGTTCAGTTTTCTCTGATTGCAAGTATGCATGTTTTAGTGGGGGCGGGGCATCTGCAGCATTTCTGCTACTGCTATGCAACACGCACAAATCAGCTCCAACAAAAGGTGTGAAAAATCTTTCAGATTTTCAGCAGAAGTGGATGGGATACTTTTTGTTTAACAAAGCAAACAGCATAGGCCGTGTCTACATTAAAATGTTTTACGCTGTGATAGGAGCAGGTCAGTGATCCAAATGGCAATGAGCTCCCTACACCTACGTTCCATGAAACTTGAGATTTTTACATGAGGTGACATGTAGTCAGATATGACACAGGGCCCACAGCACACCTGTACCCTTCTGGCGCAGCAGCTGGGAGGGAGGAGGGATGCTCTGCTGTGTCCACATGGGCGCGAGGTACCTGTATCTACATCTGAGACGCTTACGTGGGCTCCAGCTACAGTCAGTGGAGACTAAGTGTGACTCTGCTCTCCACCGACAGTATTAGTTGGATCCTACACCTGGCCCAGATATAGGTACTGCACTGTGGCCACTGAAAATTAAGGTATGAAAAGCTTATGTAGCTTTTTAGCAGTTAGCCTGAGTATTGCAGCTCTGCCAGTGCTGCAGACCTCAATGGCATGAGAGAGGGAGAATTGCATATTTCTTGTGCAAATTATTTGGAGACTGCTGTTGGTCTGTTCAGGATTCACCTAAGGGCAGGGAGAAAAGGTGCTAACGAGTATGCATGCAAACCGTGAGTGAAAACAGTAAGACCAGTGTAACTAGATATTCCCTGTAGAGGCACATGGAATTAAAAAAAAAAAAAAAAGTCAATATTTTGATCTTCTAGCAGCCTTGTACTGTGAAGTCTGTTGTTCCAGTGTAAATAATTATATTCTTACTTCAGTGGCTGAATTAAGTAAGAAATCATGAAATTGTTTTTGTTTGTTTTAGAATAAAGCATGGGAATGACAAAAATACTTGCAAAAACTACACAAAACTGCATTTTTGGTGGACTTAAAATTTACAGGCAACATTTGCTCTAGCTCTGATGGGTCCCTGGACTGTGCATAAATCAGCAAGCGGTGGCATTTTCTTAATGTCACTAATGACATTTTGGCCCAGAGGGCCTCAGCTGACTTTGTTCACTACAGAATTGTACACGGCGCGTCCTGAGGGGAATTACTGCATCACTGTGTTTGTTTACATTACTCTTTAAGCTGCCATCCCCAGCAAGTGTAATTAATTGTCCAGTGAAACAAGATCTTTCATTACCATCTTTCCTAATGCTTAATCTAGGAATAATTCTCTGGGATATTTGGGATATATGGAGTAAACAAAATGTTTCTTTCTCAGTGTGGTGAATAAAGCTACCGTTGTCAAATGCTGAATGATGAAAGACGCAGTTTACCCAAAGGCACTGTTTTGGGGGGATAAATGAGGGAAACTGGACATTGATCTGATGCAATGTTGTCGAGGTTATTATACGGCAAATTTAGGGAAGAACATATTATTCCAGGCTCTTGCAGAATTATATCAGCCAAGGGGCCAGCTAATAAAGTAAAAATCTCTTTCCAGGGGAAAGAAGACCACAGCGAGTATTTGATAATAACTGTGCTGTTGCTCAAGTGATGGTGATGGATTAAGCCAAGGTTAATGTAACCTAGCTGAACCCCCAGCTAGTGATGTATACAGGAGGGAGGTCTGGTAACGCCGCCAGCCACCGTCCTGCGCTCTGGAGAACAAGAGGAGTGTGCTGACTGTAAGAGTTGTATGTCTTTACCACAGCATCCAGGCAGACCGAGTGCTTTTGGTGTCAGCATTCAGTGCTTTTGGGATAGGAAGGGAGTAAAAAGTGTTCCCACAGAGTGAGTGAGGCTTGAATAAAATGTCTAAATCACTTATGAATCAGCCTTGCATTAGGACTTGTGTGCGTAGACCACTTCAAGGGTGTTGTGAACCTGCACCCAGGATATCTGGCCTCCTACCAGGAGGGCAGTTCAGCCATGACTCTGTGAGCAGTGTTTTAGGCCAGTGCTATGCTTATCCCACCTTAGTTATTTTTTTCCAATGAATATATATATTGCCCTCTTTCTTCTGAAAAGGTCAGTCTCTGCCTAAATGGAGGGATATGCTGTTACACCATGTGTGATGTCTTTTGGCACATCGTACTTCTAAGGTCTTGACGTCTTGTTTCTTCACTGCGCAGGCTGTGTTAGGGCAAGGCTGTGTTAGTACTAATATCCCACTGGTCTCAGAATAGAATCATTAGAGGGCTCAACATAATAAAGTGCGCCAAGGGGTATAAAAAACTGAGTATCTGACATCTGAGAAAGGCTTCAGTGCATAGGATCTGTGCTTTCCATGCTCCACAGAGGTTAATTATTTTGGGGGCAAAAATATTATCTCTGAATGGCATGTTACCCAGGAGCTTAAAATGCTCCCCCGTTTAATTGGGTTACTAATTCCCTTATCGTTACAAAAAATTGCATCAGTTTTGGTTGGAGAATAAGGTGGTAAAAGAGGTGACAGAACAGCTCATTAGTCAGGGGACCGTGACCCATGACTCCGCTTCCATAGGCAGAGAAGGTGGAAGAGACAGTAAAATCTGCGGAGGTGGGACAGGGGAAATGGGAAGGCAATCCTCACATTTCTTTTGAAATCAAGGTGATGAGCCAAGTCTTCATGTACGCTGTTTGAGTTATAAAAGATAGTAGCCTTGCTAATATTTTCAGGCAAATGAGCAACAGGGTTTTTTTTTTAAATTTGGTCAAAAAGAAATGTATTGAGGAACAAATAAGCAAAACATGAATTTTATCAGGCTGACACCAATGCAAAGAAAGGGAGCAAGTTTGCATTTAGATTCTGATGCAAACAGGTTGGACCAGTGGAGAGGTAAGTACAGCGCTCATTGCTCCCTCTTTAAAATGTTCTTCCCTTCGTGTCTAAACCTAGCTGCCCAATTTTCTTTTTAATTACACCGTTGAACAACTCTACTGCAGTTGGAGTAGTTTGGAGGAAAGACAAGTCATCCCCTTGCTTGAACTGCTCATCTGTCATGCCATAACCTATGGAATAAGGAGATGAAGTCTGGCATATAGCACTTGGCATGAACAGAAGACAATTTGCCTTGAATTGTGCCCCAAATAAAAGTAATGCAGTCTCTGGACTGCTGATGTAATGTGGTCCTTCCCCCTAATTAGCTGAAAAAAACTAATCAATTCTAGAGCATACACAGTTCAAATATGCTTCGGGAGTGTTAATTAATGATAGTCCGGATAGGTACAGATGAAGGCCAGAGGGTCACATCTGAGAGAAACTGCTCTAGCCAAAAAGAGATGAAATAAGTGACTCATGGCCCCAGTCACCCCTTCTTTCCCTGACTCCTCTGGCATCTGTGCTTCTTTGCTACAGGATGAGTGTCTCACCTCGAGCAGTGGAGGAGGACCTCAGCCTCAGCACATGCTTGTCCTTTATGCCCCCTCAGGATCTCCTCTGTCTCAGCTGGAGATCCTCTTCTGAGGAGAGGCTGGGGATGGTACTAGTCTGGCACCAGGGAATTTGCAGAAGACTTCAGATGAGCAGTAATCCATTATCCCTCTGAATTACTTGTATTCCCTCAAGCGACCAAAGTGGAACATACACGTGGAAGCAAAAAAGGTGCACCAAAGGCAGGCAAGTCTCTGCCAGCACTGAACGATGGCTGGGTAAGTAATGGCCTTTCACCAGAAGGGGGTTCACAGAGCCTGCTCAAGAGACTTGAGAATTTCTACCAGTGCCCAAAATTTCTGAATTCCAACCAGAAGTGATGTAGATTTCAGTGCCAAGAGGCATAATGCAGCTTCTGGGAGCAGCCTGAGGCAGAAGAGCCTTCCAGATAGATACTGAATTGCCACAATGACACAGAGGACTGATGGTGGTGGTGAGGGGGGTTTATTTCCATGTTGCAGTTGACAGCAGCCCAAATTCATCAAGCAGATGTCACTCTTGCTGAGATTTACTCATTAAGTTAGCCTTCCAAAAAAATCTATCTTAAGCGGAGGGAGACTGGCTACCATTGGAATATACATAAGGAAACAGGCAGAAACACTACCTGCACTGTGTCGCACACCGATGCTTTGTTACTCGCTCTTCCTTGTGATGAGACGGCATCACGGCTGAACACCTTTGCGGAACAACAGGTTTCCAGTAAGCCTCGCAAACCCCGGTTTTTGAGGTTTAGTGTAACAGTAATTTTTAACTGTGCCTGTTCCTCTCTTTGTCCATTCATGAACTGTGTTTGATAAAAATTATGCTGTAAATACATCATCACAAACTATGAGATTGGATAAGTACAACTGAAAGCATTTGGCTTACCAGATCTTATAAAATGGTGATTTACACTGGAGGATGCTTTTTCAAAGAATTGTTTCCCACCAAAAAAACGCAGATTTTTTTAGATGCTTTGCAGTCGTGCAGCATGTTTAACGACATGTTAGATGGGAGCAAATCTATACAATGGCTTTCACTGTTTCACCAAAATATTTCAATAATGTTAAAAAAACATTAGAAGCAAAACAAGATTTTTTTTTTCTGACTTTACAGTTGTAATTTATTCTGTTTTGACTTGTATGTGGTATTAAAATATTCAAATATATTGTTATTAATTAATTTATTATGTATTAAATTGTAATATAAAAATTCAAAGTTGCAAATGCCAGAATTTTATTGCAGAGCAGAAATCCTATTTGTCAAACAGCTCAGTAACCAGGCGTTGCAGTCTGTGAAGATTGTAGCTTGGGCTTTCAGTTGTAAGAGCATGTTTTCGGGGGGGTGGGTGGTGGCTCAGGATGTTCCAGCAGTTAGTTAACACATCAGCTTGAGACTATGACTGAGGTTCATGCTCTGCAGGCTTTCTGTGTGGCTGTAGCTGGATCACTTGCCCTTTCTAGGCCTCATTTCTCTGGCTATAAACATGTGAATAACAGCAATTCACAGATGTGTTAAAGGAGACATGCATTAATGAATGTGACATGCTGAAGTATCACGGACAAATGACTGAATTGCAAGACAAGTGGAACACCAATAATGCTGTTTCTACCAACACAATTTTTTTTAATTGGATCCTAACAATGATGGGATTTCTCCACGGTGTTCCTTACATGTTTAAGTTAAATAAGCATAATAAAAATCAAACAAACTCTGACATGTATAAGCGGTTTGAGTCTTTTTTTTCACTCTGTTTTCAAGAAAGCCACTGACAATTCAGTATTAACCCAGTCATCGCAGCCTTCCATGAGAGACAAGAGCTTAATTTCTGCTTTAATGAAGAAGCAAAACATGGTTTTTTTGTCAAATACTTGCCAAATCATCTTGAAATACCATAGAGAGGGAAAAGCCATATGCCCAGCTATGGTCCTTTGTTTCTTGGCTGAATACCTGGAATGTGAAGGGAAATGGCTTTTATAATAGAAGAACATGTTATGGAATAAGTTTTTCCCAAGCAGTTACGTTCTTTCACAATAATGCTTTCATGAAAGATAATCTGATTAAATTCTTTTGGTCAGGAGCCTAGTTTTAATTAAATACCCTAAGGATAGTTCTAAAAGATAAATCATTTCACTCACTTCGTTTTACTGGCTGTCAGGAAACCCTGAATGATTCACGTGGTCAAAGAAGCTGAATTTGTGAATAAATCCTAACTCATCCCAATCTGAATCTATGGTTGGGCACAGGGGTTATAAAGTGAGTTGAGGAGACTCTCTCTGCTGCACAGACATCTGGAGGCCGGGGAAGTACCTACACCTGCTTGCCCTGCCCCTATGCTCTCCTATAGGCATCTGGTATAGGACAATTTCAGATGGACCATTGGTCTGATGCAGTGCAGCTATTCCTATGCTATGTTTAAACTCCCTAGGGTTTCATCTTTTGCATACTCAGCAGTTTTTTGGGTCCCAAACATAATGAGAGTTCAAGCATGCTCTTCGGAAATGTTTATGCACCAGCGCTGACGATGGGCAGTTGAACATATTGGAGAGGCCAATCAAGGGTTTAGTCTGCCTGCATCTCAAATAGAAAGGGAGCTTGAAATTTATATATAAATATATATATTAGACTTCCTTACACATATATATATTAAAAATACATTTACATATATATACATAACACATTTGAAGGTTAAATGCATACTTGAGTTAAGACACACAGAGGCCACAAAGGTCTAGGAACGAGTGTCTGGAGATTTTAATACGATACTATTAGGCACAGCCAACATAGGCAGCTGCTTGGGCAGCATTCTCTGGGTTCTGCTTTGGGAGCTTCTGGACCTTCTGGGGACAAGGTCTAGGATCATCAGGGAATGCCTGGGAACTCTCTGAGAAACCAGAGGGTGCCTGCTGCTGCCAGGCAAGGACGAGGAAAGCGGAGCCACCAGGGTGTGGGCCTGAGGAAGCTCTAGCAGCTTCTAACCAGCATGATCAGCTGCCCTTCACCCAGGGTGCCTGGAGCCTTTGTTGCAGCTGTCCCTAGTTAGGGAGAGTGAAGCACCCTGTAGCCAGTGCTCAGGTGGGGACTATATAAGAGCCACGGCCCAGTACTCCCAGAGGCAGTTTGTAGAGCAGGGCATGAGGAAGAGGGCCTTGGTTGAATTTGTACCACTGTAACAGTCTCAGTTATGGTGGTGACGTGCCACCAGGCAGTCTGCCCAGCAGATGCTGGAGCAGCTGTTGCAGCTAGGGCAGAGGCTTTGATACAGACTGAACTCCGGATGGCAGATGCAGCCCTCCAAGTCCTGGGCTGCAGGGAGTGCCTGGGGCTTCTCTCTGATGCCCAGAGAGATGGCCTGCTGTCCCCCAGGATGTGTGCCATCTTGGAGGAGCTGTGCTGTCAAGTAGAGGAGTTACAGGAGGAAGTGAGCAGGCTGCGCAGCATCAGAGGGGATGAAAAGGGAGATAGATGGGGTCTTATCTGAGACACAGCAGAAGGGCCTGAAGAGCCCCAGACCTCAGCTGCAGCAGAGAAGCAGGCAGTATCCACCTTAATATTAAGGTAAGTGCAACTGCTGGAGAAGGGGAAGGATGGAAACTGGTGACTTTTGGCACCAAGAGAAAGGCTCCTGCCCCACCTAAGGGCTTACAACTGCAAAACAGGTTCACCAGCCTCAAAGGTGAAGAGAAGCCAGATATGTCTTCAAGCAAAGGATCTGGTCCACCTGACCCTAAACCATGGAAGACCACCTGGAAGAAATGGTGAGTCCATGTAATGGGTGACTCCCTGCTGCAGGGGACAGAGGCACCTATCTGTCAACCTGACCTATCATCAAGAAGGGTTTGCTCCCTGCTGGGGGTCAGGAATAGGGATGTTGTGGAAGGACTGCTGAAGCTCCTCCAACCCTCTGATCACTACCACCTGCTGTTATTCCATGTGGACACAAATGATACTGCCATGGAAACCTGGCACAAAAGTGACTACAGAGCTCCAGGGGCAGTAGTCAAGGGCATGGGGGCCCAGGTGGTGTTTAATATCCTTCCAGTAAGGGTAAAGGGGGTGAAGAGGAGGACACTGATAGTACAGATCAATAACTGCCTGCAGAGCTAGTGTTGGTGACTGGGTTTTGGGTTCTATAACCATGAGACCCTGTTTGCAGATCAGTGTCTCCTTATGAGAGATGGGATCCACCTCACTGAGCAGGGCAAAGCTATTTAAACCAATAAAGCTATTTTAACCTTGTAAGGAAGGCTTTAAACTGAGAATGACAGGGGAGGGAGACAGTAACTAGAAGTCTTGAGGGAGTGCTGGACGGGGTCAATGAGCAAAGAGCATGGGGTGATGTGACAGGAATGGAACACAAAATCAAGAAAATGGGGTTTATCTGGGATAGCATTTGCATGTAAGCAAGAAGGTGCCTATAGGGCACCAATATGGAGAAATCCCCGAAACCCTCTCCAGAAACTCAACATGCTGGGGTGCCTCTCTAAAGTGCCTGTATAATAATGCACACAGTATGGGGCATAAACATGATGAGTTGGAGATCTGTGCACAGTTGAAGGGCTACAGTCTTACTGGAATCACGGAGACATGGTGGGATGGCTCTCATGACTGGAGTGTTGTAATGGGGGGATCCAGGCTCCTTTAGGAAGGAAAGGCTGGGAAGATGAGGAGGGAGAGCTGCCCTCTATGTGAGAAAGTAGCTGGAGGGCATGGAGCTCTGCCTGGGGATGGATGAGGAGCCAACTGAGAGCTTATGGGTTAGGATAAAAGGTGACATTATAGTGGGTGTCTGTTATAGGCTGTCTGACAAGGGAGAACAAGTGGATGAGGCCCTCTACAGACAATAAGAGCAGACTCATGTTTGCAGGCCCTGATCCTTATGGGGGACTTTAACCACACCTTGAAATCTGCTGGAGGGACAGCCCAACATAAGCAACCAAGAAGGTTCTTGGAGTGAATTGATAGTAACTTCCTCATCCAAGTGACAGAGGAGCCAACAAGGAGAGGTGCTTGGCTGGACCTCATACTCACCAATGAAGAGCTTGTTGGACATGTGAAAGTAACAGGTAGCCTTGGCTGTGGTGATTGTGAGATGGTGGAAATCATGATCCTGAAGGCAGGGAGGAGGGTAAAAAGCAAGCTCACAACCCTGGCCTTCAGGAGAGTGGACTTTGGCCTCTTCAAATATCTGCTTGGAAGAGTTCTGTGGGATAAGGCCCTGGAGGAAAGAGGGGCCCAAGAAAGTTGGTTAATATTCAAGGATCACCTCCAAGCTCAAGAGCAGTCCATGCCAAAGAACAGGAAGTCAGTCAAAAATGCCAGGGAGCCTGCATGGATGAACAAAGAGCTCCTAGCTGAACTCAAACACAAAAAGGAAGCACACAGAGGATAGAAGCTAGGATGGGTAACCTGGGAGGAATACAGAAACATTGTCCAAGCATCTGGGAATGAAGTTAGTAAAGCTAAAGCCCAGATGGAGCTTAATTTGGCCACAGATGTGAAAAACAAAGGGCCCGCTGCTCAACAAGACTGGAGACCCGGTTACACAGGATGTGGAAGAGGCTGAGGTATTGAATACTGCCTTTGCCTCAGTCTTTACTAGCAAGACTGGCCTTCAGGGGTCCCAGAGACCAGAAGGAAAGTCTGGAGCGAGGAAGATATATCCTTGGTGGAAGAAGATCAGGTCAGGGAATAATTAAGCGAATTGGTTATACATAAGTCCATGGGCCCTGACAAGATGCACCCGTGACTGCTGAGGGAGATGGTGAGATGGCAGATGTCATTATGAAGCCACTCTCAATCTTTGATCGATTGTTGTGACTGGGAGAAGTGCCTGAAGAATAGATGAAAGCAAATGTCCCTCCTATCTGCATGAAGGAGGACCCAGAGACGTACAGGCTGGTCAGTGTCACCTCAGTCCCTGGGAAGGTGATGGAGCAGCTAAGCCTGGAAATGATTTCCAGGCACATGAAGGACAAGAAGGTCATCAGGAGTAGTCAGCATGGCTTCACCAAGGGGAAGTCATGCTTAAGGAACTTGATAAACTTCTGTGATGAAATGACTGGCATGGTAGATGAGGGGAGAATGGTGGATATTGTCTACTTAGACTTCAGTAAGGCTTTCAATGCTGTCTGCTGCAAGATCCTCATAGTGAAGCTTATGAAGTATGGGCTGACTGAGCAGGCAATGAGCTGGCCTGAAAACTGGCTGAATGGCTGGGCCCAGGGAGTGATCAGTGGCGTGAAGTCCAGTTGGATGCCAGTAATTAGCGATGTAATCCTGTGGTCAGTGCTAGGACAAATCCAGTTCAACATATTCATTAGTGATAAGGGTAACGGTGCAGAGTGCAGATGACACCAAACTGGGAGGAGTGGCTGATATGCCAGAGTGTTGTATTGCCATCCAGAGGGAGCTTGACAGGCTGGAGAAATGGGCTAACAGGATCCTTGAGTAGTTCAACAAGGGGAAGTACGAAGTCCTGCACCTTGTTGGGGAGGAACTACACCATGCACTAATATATGCTGGGGGCCATGCACCTGGCAAGCAGCTTTGCAGAAAAGAACCTGGGCATCCTGGTGGACACCAATTTGACCATGAGCCAGCAACGTGCTCATCTTTCAAAGAAAGCAAATGGTATCCTGGGCTGCATTAGGCAAATCATTGTCAGCAGGTAGAGGGAGGTGATCCTTCCCCTCTCCTCAGCACTGGAGAAGCCACATGTGGAGCACTGTGTCCAGTTCTGGGCTCCTCTGTACAAAAGAGACATGAACATACTGGAGAGGGTCCAGCAAAGGGCTACAAAGATGATGGACTGGAGCAGCTCTGCCATAAGAGGAAAGGCTGAGTGAGCTTGGACTCTTGCCTGGAGAAGAAAAGGCTCAGGAGGATCTTATCAACATGTATATAAATACCTGAAGGGAGGATGCAAAGAAGATGGAGCCAGGTGCTTTTTCAGTGGTGCCCAGTGACAGGACCAGAGGGAATGGGCACAAACTGAAACACAGGAGATGCCATCTGAACATCAGGAAATGCTTTTTTTTTTTCACTGTGGGTGTGACCAGGCACTGGCACAGGTTGCCCAGAGAGGTTGTGGAGTGTCTGTTCCTAGAGATAATCAAAAGCTATCTGGACATGGTCCTGGGCAGTCTGCTCTAGATGACCCTGTTTTTGTTCAAGGGAGGCTGGACCAGATTATCTCTAGAGGTCCCTTCCAACCTCAACCCTTGTGTCATTCTGCCTGCTACTGCCCCAGGGCTTTGTGATGGCAAGACTAGAAATGTATTACACATTACTGTGGCATTTCACAGTTTGATTTCGCTTCAAATTTTTGACTGCATCAGAAAAGTAAATTTGCAGAGTGCTACCTTGAGACAACACTCTAATGAGAATATACTCATTACAGATGGAGCTGTCTGAGCCCATTAGTTGTACAGAGAGGAGTGTGTCTGAAAAACAGTCCTTAGAGCATTAAAAAAACCTTTGCCTGATTTATGGCACAAGCTGAGAGACTAACACAGAGGTGTAGCCTTGTATGTAATGTACTATAGATGGCCACACTGCATTAAATGGGCAACCACTCAGCAGCCCTAGTGGTTTGGCCTTTGTCAGAAGAGTGATGGACTCCATCTTCTGGTGTTATACATGTAATTTCAATTCAGCAGCTGGAAAGGAGGTTTACATTATGTGTGGCTAATTTAGCATGCTGGCTGTGCGCACACTAATACTAAAAATAGATGTGGCCATATTGTCAATGGTACAGTGAATTTACTTGAATTTGGGGCTGACACATGGGGTCAACATCAGCGAATGGAGCCAAGTCAGGAAAATATACTTCACCCAGAAGCAAAATTATAAAATTTACTTTGTTTCAAATTTAACTTCATGTCATTATGTTCTGAAAATTTTCTAAAGAGAAAAGAAATAGTACTTGTATCTTATCTTCCATTGAAGATTTGTTGTTTACAAGTATTAATGAAATAATCCCCACAGTAAATAAGAGTAAAGGATGTATTCAGTTTCTTTGAGGAAAGTGAAGCAACCGACAGCATAACGAGTTCCCCCAGGTCACACAATATATTTATGTTCCATTTAGAAATAAGGATATGACCCTCCCATTAGCTACAAGCCCTCCTTTCCTGAAAGCTCCTTGAGAAAATAACATCTGGATTAGGAGCCAAGAAATTCTTTTAATCTACCAAAGCAAAGTTTGTAGAGCAGAAGCAGACAGCGTTTGAATGCTGCTAATAAGCAATCAGTGAATCTCCATTTCTCCTGATCTTTGATATATTAAAACAATTGACATGAAGTTTCTGATTAAAGTGAGTATTTCAGCAGGTACTTATTAATCAAGCCCATTTGTCTTTTAGTAAGCTTGAACAAATGTTCTGATCATATGCAGCTAACATGCTTTTAGTTTAAAAACAACACATAAGCCTTAATTCAGGCTTCTATTGAAAATGTAACTATATAATGTATAGGTCCATCTTTAAAAACCTTATGAGTAACAGTTTATTTTTACTATTCAGGTATGGGATTTCTTTACTAGTAACGGATATTAAGAGTGATCAGAATTTAACCTACAGTGTTAAGAAAAAAAAATGTGAGTTATTGCAACCAGCCGCATCCTGAAAATGGTCACAACCAGCAGGCTGACAATCAAATTGGACTGTTTGGCTGAACTGCTGCAGTACTGCCATATTGCTAATGACCAATTTCCACAGCAGTGAGTTTTCTTTCTTGTGCTGTTAATTTTTCCCTTGATTCTTTCATAGGACTCTGGTTGTCTTTTAGGCATAATACTGTCTTGCTAAAGTATGCTTAACAGTCTATAATGGCCGTTTAAAGCCTCTTTTTTCTTTTCCATAATTTTTACAATATGTTTAGGAGTAGAATACAGTGCATTGGATTAGAAAATGTGTATGTCCATCTTGGGTATTAATTGCTCCTGGGGGTCTCAATATTTATCTGTTTAAAACCACAGGTTTCTCTTTGAAAGGCAGTCCTTTGCCTAATCTGTCCTTTTACTGTGTTGGACACGAACACCAATGTTCACAGAGCCAACAGTGCTCTTCCACGGAAAGACAGTTGCTCTAAATATTAGAAAAATGGTCTTTTCCCAGCAAAGTCACAAGACAGGGATTTGCTCAGACTGATCAAGGAAGACTTACGAAAGAGATGTCTGGGAAAGTAAAAGATGATGCTGACTATTTTTTTAAACTTTTTTAAAATCAGAGCAGGTGCTGCAGGGATCAGATGGGAGAGAGATCAGCAGATGGGATGCAGAGCTACAATTCCACAAAGAGGGTCCCTGCCCCAGAAACATGCTTGGGGGTATTGTTGCCCTGTTGCTTTATCTGTCCATCTTGCTGACTCACCTGTATGATGTGGTGTCCCAGCATTGCTCCAAGGGCAGCCGAGGCTTGGGCAACTGCTGAAAATAGGTTCCTGCTACATGCAAACATATTTTCCTGAGTGGTTTTTTTTTTAAATGAGGACAGATGCAATCCCAAACTGGCTGTATGAGGGTCCCTACATCTGCAATTCTACTCTCTTTCAGTACTGCAAGGCTGCATCAGCCAGTGCTAAAGGGGGAAGTTTTCATCTTCTTGATACATCCATTCCTAAGGACCCTAGAGCCATCTTGTGTGACATTACAGCAAGGGCTGCTGATGGTAGATTCAGGTGAGATGCATGCAGCCACACCTGTTGCCATTCCCCCAGTTCTGCGGAGAGGAGCTTCCTTGAATGGTCGTTCAAGGGGACGTAGTGCAGATGCAAGCTTTCCATCCGATGTGCTTGGGAAGAAAAAAAGCCAAAATGCGTGCCTAAATGTAGACTTCTGTCCCAAATCTGGACATCTCTGAAGATGAGGGCTCCAGTCAGGGCAGCAGTGTGCTCAAATATGAAGAGGTGAAAGGAGAGTGCTGCAGTGTGCTGAGACCCACAGGCAACACCTGTGGCAGTCACTAGAAAAGGTCAAGTCCTGTTTTCTGAGCCCAACTGATATGGTAGAGTGTGCATGCACACAGCTCTTCCCTCCCACCTCCCAAAACCATGTGGCTGCATCCAGACTGTTGATGGGAGTGGTCCCCTGCTCACACCTGCCCAGTGCCTGGGAGCTCTTTGGCTGGGTGCTGGCTGGTGCAGGCGGGTGATGCGCCGGGGACCACGCAGCGGCCTTGCAGCACGGGTGGCTGCAGGGCTGGTGCCCAAGGCTGGGTGGGTGACGGCCACAGCTCTGGCAGCTGGGGACACTGAGGCTGCATGGAGCTGGCAGTCTGGGAGCAGGCATAGCAGCCTGGAGCAGCCAGCTGCAGAAGACCAAGCAAAGTGGGTTGATGAAGTGAATTAAATTGCTTGTTAAATAATTAACCTCTGCCTAAGAAAGTGCCTTTTAATAAGAGGATGAAGAATGTCTATGTATTGCTTTTTTTACAGGGTTTTGATGTTCTATATTTGCGCCACAGGTTAGGATAGCAAAGGAAAACTTTTTAGTGCCTTCAACAATCCAGCTGCTTTCTGGGGAAGTTTTGGCATAAAGCAAATTGTTAATAATACTATAATATGATCATCAATAATAATGAGTAGATGTAGTAGGCCATTATTATGCTATGCATAGGGCTTTTATTATACATTGTATATAACTCCTGCTAAAAGGGGTCTTCTGTCCTGAAGAATTTAAGTCTAAGGCTCTAGTCCTGTAATTTACAGTATATGAGTGCATTTCTTAATTTGTATGCAATGCCAACACAGTCAGTCGCATGGGAGCAGTTGATCACAGGACTACAGCCATCCTAGAGCAGAAATGAAAATTGCCAGGGAGGACCAGTGCTCATTTTTTAAATTTAGCTAATATGCTTTATTTTCTGGTAAAGTCGAAGCACTTTCACTTTAGCAAGAGTAGGGCAGTGTAGGGCAGCTCCAATAACTCACTGTGTTTGCCAAGTGAATACTGTTGCGATGCGTCTCTGTAAATCTCGGGTCTCCTGGATATACTGTGCCTTTCCCTTAATTTGGAAATGGTTATTTACAGCCGGCAACCGCACTGAGAGTACAGAGAAATGAACAACTCGCCTAAAGTGCCTGTAGTTTCTGCTCTCTGACTGGACAGACAAAAGTCCCTAAAGCACCGATCTTACTAGTAGTCTAAAAATTGTCATTAGTGAATAATTACCGTAAGGTGGTAGTACCAGCTTTACTGCAGGATGTTTAAGAGAAGTCATGAATTTTATTCATTCATAGTGGCTAATGCTGGTGAAGGCACAGCACTTTGCATTTTTTTTTTTTATGCTAACAGGGTCAGTGGTAGCGGAAGGGGAATTTCACCATGTGTGATCCAATGTTTTATTAGTCTATTTTTAAATTCACAGTTGCCAGTCTCTGGACTGTCACCACAGTTTGACACCAGCTGAATGAGGGCTCACTTGGAGGGGACAAGGGGAGTCACCTGTGAGCCGGTGGGGATGGTACCCTTTGGGGCTCCGAATGGCAGCCAAAACCAAAGCGCTTGTTCAGCAGCGGTGTTTGTGGCCCAGCCTTGTGGTCCTCCAGTCCGCTCGCTCCCTTGTTTTGCTGGCTGCGTGAAAGCTGCACAGTCACGTTCCACATGCTCTTAGCACTTTCTTGTCTATTTTGGAATACAAGAGCACATACGCACAAGAAACTTTCCCAGCTGTGTAGTCAAACAGTTTCTGAAGTGGAAGATCACAATAAGCCCGATTTATTGCTGCTGTTGTAGGTAGCACCAATTAAAATAGCCCTTGGAAATCCCCACGTTTCATCACTCAGAAGTCCACTCTGACTACTTCTTTTCTTAGACCTCTAAAAGAGGGTGCCTGGACTTCCTTCTTTTCCCCCTTCAAAAAGCTTGACTGGAGTAACTGGTATTTCCACTGTCTCAAGCATTTGATGCAGCTATTGTGCAAACCTGAAAATAAGCTGTGTGGGTTTTTCCATTAGTTCTGAATGTGCATAGCTTAAAACATAAGAAAATGAAGTGTGAGGAGGGAAAACAGCATCTTCATTTGTGATAGAATTTTTTTTAATCTATCGTGTTGTAGGGGGTTTTGCTGCCCTAAAGGTGCATGACAGGTGGCAATATGTCTTAGAGCTCTTCACTCTGTTTCTTTTAACACTGGGTATCATAAGGCTTCTTCAAAATGGAATTGCTGCCAGCTAACCTAAACTGGGGCTGTGCTTTGAGGAAACCAATTCCCCAGCAAGTGTGGGTGTAGCCTGTTGAGGGATGGCAGTTCTTCCTCTCTGTCCATCTGCCAGCTGCCTCAGCCCACAGTCTGCTATATTCCCAGCTGGGAAATAATGAGCTTCAAAACAAGATAGCAAAATAATTGAATGTATTTTGAAATAGCAAAACCATTAAAACAGCAATTTAGAAAAAGCTATCATATTGGCTATCACAGCTTAAAAAGAGCAAAAATCTTTGTATTAGCCTTTGTGCTACTTACAGGTGAGAATTATTCTAGGGCAAGTTTACCTTCCAACATGATCAGTGAAAAGTACATAAAGCAATACATATAGCAGCTTAAAACTATGTGCCTTTAAAAGAAAAGGAATAAAGAGTTAAGGTGAGCATGATGAACAGTTAAATAGTCTGTCCGTCCATAGTCTTTTCAATAAAAGCATAGGTATAAAACCAATCTGTTTCCCCTGAAAAAATATACGTGTCAACTGCAATTTACTTTGTACTACATGGTGATATGTTGTTTCTCATTCTTTCTATGCATGTATATATGAAAATATTTTTTCCCTCATAGAAGCACCTAGAAGTTATTTGTACTACTACATATATAGAAGATGAAATCTTGGAGTACTACTACTCGTACTGTGTAATGTTATAGTTTCCCCTCTGTCTGCTTTTCTCCTTACCCCCAGTCCAGCCTGATGTGCGCAATAGCGGTGCTGCTTGCCAAGTCTCATTTTTGCTACCAGAATATCTCCTTTTCAGTGTGAGATAGCCGGAGTGCTGCTCTGCATGTGGCAGCATGGGAGGAATAGACCTTGAGAGCAGCGTAACACAGTACGTAATGCAGAATCTGACTCATTTGCAAAAGTGATAAGAATATTTATTGACTGCGTTGGTAGCTAGAGTTGAGCAAGAACTGAAAAAAAGTGTGCTTTCTTTATGGATACTTATGGTGGTTTTACTCAGAGCTGCACTAGGAGGTGTAACCCACCTGCACCTGAAGCAATGCCCCCCCAGGGGAGTCCCAGTCAGGCCAGACTGAATGCTCATCCCAGCTCGGCTGCCCAGCTGCATCACTGCCTTCAGCAAGCCCTGCTGTCTCTCTGGCTCCGCTCTCCATTTGTCGAGTAAGATTAATTGCAATCAGATTTTCCACCCTGCTACCAAGATTAGAAGGGTAAAGCCAAGCATGTCTGTGAGGGACTGGAGTGGCATGTTGTTAAGAAACCATTTTGTTGGTTTTCTGGAAGTGTCTCTTTAGCAATGCATGGTCAGACAGGAATGTCCTGATCTCCTATGACCCTTCTCCGTTAGGGGAAACCAAGAGCATAATCTCATTAGCTAATCTGTGCTGCTGCACCTTTGCAGTTTTCCTGCACAGTGTGTTGCGGAGGAGCGATGAAACCCCTGTCACAGGGGAACACAGGGAAGACCCCTGCCGTCACCGCCTGCGCGGAGGAGCAGCACAGCGATCCTCCTTATTGCCTACAATCACAAAGTGTCAAATGGGGAAAGGAAAACTGACGGGGGCCTGCCATAGCACGCTTTTACTGTCGAAAGGCTTTCTGTGTAGAAAAACATGTCCAGGTGATATGAAGTGTTGCTTTCTTTTTCCGTAAGATTCTTCCCTGATGCTGCTCCCAGGTTCCCACAAGAGATGAGATCTTTGGCAACTATGGTGTTTTTCCCCGCCGCAGGATTTTTCCCTTGCAGTTAAGGGATTCTCGACCCTGTTAACGTGAGCACGGTGATGCTAGTTACTTGGATAATACTGTATTCTGAAGGTCAAACACATAGCCTCGTTGTCCTGTCAACATGTGTTTTATGACTGGTCACCACAGAGGTGACATGAACCCCAGGATGACATCTGCCCAAGCATAGGAGTAAACATTACCGATGTTGTCAGTTTAGCATTTAGCTAATCTGTGCTTACAAGCTACCAATGCTGGAGTTTCCACAGCCTCGCTGACATCACTTTATTTCAGATCTCTCTCATTTTTGAAGGACAGTGCCCAGTCCAGGCATATACTCCAGCAGGGGCCTTACAAGTGCTCAACAGAACATAAGAAGTACTTGCAGAATTACTTATAAGTCTTGTTTGCTATCCTGCTGTTCATACAGTGTTGCGTAGCGCTCACCTATTGCACAGCAGTCTGCTACAGGCTTGTGTTCAGTTTATGATCCACTGTAATGCCCAGAACCTTTTCTCCAACACTTCCTAGCTATTTGGTCCCAATTTGTACTCATGAAGTTGATTATTCCTGCCCAAGGATAGTGCTTTGTGCTTGTCTTGACAAAATTTTGTCCTCATTTTTTTGCAGTCTGTTTCTCCAACTTGTCAACTTTAAATTCAAACCCTGCCTCTGGCATATTGGGGAAGAAGGTAAAGCAGCGATGGTCATGTTAACCTCACATCCTTATGTAACTGGTAAAAAATGCAAGAAGAGAAGAATTCAAGCCTTGGCATGTTGCACTGATCTGTTCAGTGTTTGCAGAAGGCAAAAGTAGTGACTACAAACTTTGTTCAAACTCTGAAAGTTCATCCTCCAGCACAGTCAGTTGTAGCTGAGTCCTGTTTCTGTCCGATGCTCTACCAAGGACAACCTCCACGGATGTCAGAACATGCAGAATTTGGAGCGCGTTTGGGCGCAGCCTGCCAGCACGCACTGTCAGCTCATGTCTCGTCCCGTTGATTTGAAGTCGCTGAACGTATAAATCAAGGCGTGCTTGAAGCTAAGCGTGCCTTTGTGTGCTTTGCTGGATCAGGGCCTTAATCTTTAGATGAGGTGTGAATAGAGGAATACAACTAAGATTATTGCAACCAGATTTTCTGACCTAGTAAGAAAGATAAACCAAGCATTTCTTGGTTTCACACCTGTATTGGGCTGACAGGGCAAAGACAAGTATGTTATAAAAGTTCATTATTGGCGCTTAAGCACACAGCAATGCATGCTTTTCATAAAGCACTTTTAATAAGTATGCAGAATAAGGAGGTTGTACTTTTTACGGTCTTGCTTTCAGTAGAAACATTGTCTCATTTACAGGCAGATTTGTGTATTTGAAAACGATTCCAGCATTTAGCAGCGGCTATTTTGGCCTACTTGTTTGGAAGCTTAGCCTGAGCTCATTTCAGAGAGCTTCCCCTAACTGTGGGACCATCTGTTATCCACCTCACTTTTTTTTCTCTCCTTGATTGGTTTCACACAGGCCCTTTAGTTCATTTTAAATGCAGGTGGTTTAGAGAAAATCATACTGTAATCTGCAGTTGTCCCCCTCCCCCCAATTAGATGGAAAACATCCCATGATGAAGATCGTTGTTGAATTTGCCAGGCTTAGTGGAAAAAGGGTGTGCGGGGATTTTCTCCAAAGCTGGAAGGTTTCTGCAGGTAAGCCTATAAAACCTGCGGAAGAGGGTAATGATTACAAGCCTTTACTGCCATCCTAGGTGACCTCCAGTATTTTTTCAATTGGACAGAACAGCTAAAAATATCGAGACTCTCTTTACTCATACTGTTGACCTTTTATGCATATATGCACATACATTCATACATATATATGTGTATATATACACACTGTTGACCTTTTAAATATATACATAAATAATACATAATTTATAAATATACATTATCTATATGTGTATAATATGTTAAAAAAAATCTGTCTTATTTCCTTGGGGATTTTCTCTTTAATTTAAAAATCTCTGGCTTCCAACTCATAGAGTTCATGAGTGAGGCTGGAGAAGTATAAGGGAAATGAAGAGATATTAGAAAATTCCTAGGAGCCTCTTGAAAAATATCTCCAGACAGATGAACCTGAAGGCCTGTTTTGTTTCTGGAAATTTTTTTTCTTTTTTTTATAATTTCAGACTCTGAGCAAGAGCTAGAGAATGCTGGACTGGGGAATTGCTACTGTGGGAAAGATTTTTAGAAGCAATAGTTCAGAAACAGAAGAGCAATGCCAAGCTGAAGGAACCTTGCCTCACTTCGATTGTCATTTTGTCATAACGCACAGAGTCCTGTGAAATCCTCTGGGCTTTAAACAATTCACATTTCAAACTGAGGGGGGGGGGGGGGGGGAAGATTAAGGAGTAGCTGACAAGTTCTAATATCCTCTGTGTTGTCTGAAATAGTGTTGCAATAAGCCAAACCGTTGACAAGCACAGGAGTGATCTTAACTTGAGATGTTAATTTTCAAAGCAAAAAAAAAAAGCCCACTCGCTGGCTGCAGGAAACAGGGGTTTTGCAGAATTGCTCATGGCAAGTTACTGCTGTGGGATCTGCCTGCGCGCAGCCATTCTGCCTGTCCCATGGCGCCTTCAGCCCGCGTTTGGCACAAGCTCCTCCAGTTGAGATCTTCTCGTATCTCTACGTGATAGCCCCAGGGAGGAAAAGTGCGGGCAAAATGCACGTGTCAGGCTGGAAGCATTTCCATTTTGGCGGGGCGTAGGGCGGTGCGCGGCTGGGGCCGGCCGGGGGCCCGGTGGCAGGGGGCCGGGGGGGAGCTGCGGCCGCGCTCCTGCCCACCCTCGCGCCGCCAGACCGCAGGCATCGGCCTGCGGCCCCGGCCTCTGCCCGCCGCGTGGCCCCGCGGGAGCGGGAGGAGAGCATTGAGCTGCTGGGGGGACGGGGAAGGTTTCCAGGGTCCCTCGTGGGGTTGGGAAAGAAAAGCCCCAATAAAATGGGGAAGAGCAGTGGGATGGATGCGCTCCTCCAGGTTTACACCGGGAGGAGTTTGAGGGCCGCCCCTGGTGATGCAAAGACACCAGACCCCCCAGCAGCTACGGAAAGGCCCTGTGCAACCCCTCCGTTGCTGAAGCATCACTGCACCCGTGTTGCTACGCCTTCCCCAGGCAGCGAGGCGTGAGACCCCCCACCAGCTGGCAGGGCCGCGGCAAAGAAGAGCCAGGGCCGCAAGGCAGAGCCGCGGCCATTTTGTGCGCGGCAGGGCGGCGCCCGGGTGCGGCCTGCGGCGGGCGGCGGGGCTCCGCCGGAGCTCCCAGAGCCCCACCTGCTGCCCGGCCCTGGCAAGGGAAGCGCTCCCAGCGCTGCTCCCTTCCCAAAACCTCTCCCCGCTCTTCTCCTGCCCGTGCTTAACACAAACCCTGAAACTCCCTGAAAGCCTCCTGAGGCGCTCGGCGGGTACCACCGCCCCGGGCAGCCTTGCCCCTCTCCCCCGGAGGAGCACGGGTGCACCAGGCGCTTTCTAGCTTTGCAGCTGCCCTGGGCGGCTGGGATTTCTAAGAAACGATCGGTTGGCATTCGGCTCTTACGCCAAGTATCGCTCCCTGGGCTACACTGGTGGTGGCCGTCTCGTTTATCAGCGTGACCAGCCGTGAGCAGCAACAAACCCTGGGTGCAACCCGAAGCGTGCTTCTGCACCACGCGGTCGTGCGGTGAAAAAAGAAATGCACCGACCGGGTCAATCAGGCTTGCTTTCCACGAGTGAGAGGAGCCACAGCTAAGGCTTTTTTTCGTAACTGCATGTTTACAGCTTGCTGCACTGCTGCCCCTACAGATGCCAGGGCGAGGAGGCAGCCGCCGAGCGCTGCTCTGCCTCCCTCCCTGCGGCTGCCGCCCGGGTGGCTGCCCCTCAGCCGTCCGTCCCGTGAGGAACAAGGGGGAAGCTCAGGTATCAGGGAACGGGATCCTGAATCTTCAGCGCTGGGGTTTATCTCCGCAACCAAAAAACAGCCTGGTTTGCAGGACCTCGCATTTTTCAGCGGTACACAGTAGCAGTTGCTTTTTTCCAATACTGAGTGAGGAATTTAAGAGCAGAGACAGCTACTATACCTTGCACAAGCATCTGGTTTAAATCAGTGTTTCTACCTGATTCCTCTTCTGGTTTCCTACGTAGGCACCTACAGTCGAGGAAAGGCAAAACTGAATTTAGGTATCCTGGCTTTGTTGGCTGCATCTCCATTCCTGTAAGACATGCAAATATCCTTCCTCTTCAGCAAGAAGAGAGCTCTTGCCAGGTTTGGGATGGGAGGTGCGGCTTGCAGAACAGCTCCAAATCCCCGAGAGGCAGCTAGAGGTTTTCAGAGGGAGCCCTTCCAGCCATGGGCTCTTCTTTATCCTGCTCGTAATCATGGCCGTACCCCATTAAGACTCTGCTGCTGGAGCCAGGAATAGACCAGAGTAACCCTGGTGCCCGGCAGCCTTACCGATAGTTTTGTAATTCACAGCTGTCTGCGTGACATCTTAATTCAGCTCATTCTCCTGGGGTATTGACAGGTATAATACGTATGGGTACGATCTGCTGCCCGCCCGCCAAGGCACCGCTGTTCTCCATGCGTGCTGCAGACGTGAGAGGCTGCAGCACCACGTGTGGACCCTCAGCTACAAATCTGGCTTTTCCTACATTTGAGTTTGCAGTTTAAATGATGTAGTTTTAAAGCAGCTCTTTTAACACAGCTTACAACTGTATGTATGTATTAGGTGGACCCTGGGTTGATTATTGACATGCTTTTGCTTTGCTAACAGCTTTTGCTGATGTGAATGGAGCTGTTGTCTTAAGATATGTCCTATTAGTGTTTCTATAATTGCTTCTGCTGTGGTGAATGAGAGATGTATCTGAGATGAGACACTGCACTGCGCATTTGACAGGCATGAAGAGGTTCTGCCTGAGTGTCTGGGAAGTGGAATAAACAACTGTTAAAAGAAAATAACCTAATTCTTCATGCACACTTGCAGGGAAGCATGTGCGGGGGTGCTGTGTGTGCACGCTGGGATGGAAGGCACACCCAGTGAAGCGGGTGAGGGTGGGTGCTTTTCCTTTTTGCTACAGTCAGGCCACTGCTTGCTTTGCAAGGCTGTGAGAGACAAAGCACCTGTCAGGGGATGTGTGGCAGGACAGTTCAGAGCTGCAGAAATAATGACGGGCTCAGCAAAACGGGGTGTTTTCCTCAGCTGGGGAACATTTCTTGTTTGGAGGTAACACCGTAACAGCACAGTGGAGCAGTTCCCACTTTTCAGTGAAGGTTTTGAGTCTCAGTGAACAGCATCAGAAAGACCTGGGAGCACACAGCTGCTGACATGATGGGCGGGGATACTGAAGAGCCGGGGATGACCGCAAAACCACAGGCCTGACAGAGGAGGAAAAGGGAGGAAAGACTGCAAAGAAGTAACAGAGGATGGAAAGAAGCCCGTGCTGCGGATGCGGAGACCACAGTGTGTGTGTGGTGAGCACAGTACTTTAACTGCAAACTCGTAATGAGTCGTGTGTGTGTGTAGTCAAGAGAAACCAGCCAGGACATGGAGTTTGACGCTGTAATTCAGGCACACACAAGAGCCTGAGGGCCATTTCTGACCACAAGCAAGCAGCACTTTGGTTTCGTGTGTCAGCCGAGAGGCTGAGCTTCCAAACGTGATGCCGCTGGGGTGCAATTTTTGTGCTGAGCCTGATGAAATCCCATCACTGATGAGCTCAGCCAGTATGGTGATCTTGAATTATGAGTCCCTGCGAGAGCTAAAGCCATGTTGTGTTTCCCCCATTGGCAATTATTGAGCAGGATCTCCATTTCTCCCCTGCGCTTGCTTTCTCCTTCTCCCTGCCCCCACGCGCTTGAGAAGCCTGAGACGGCGTGACCATCTGAGCATACGCCAATCTCTTCAAAGGGCATCTGTAATCCCCTATGCTAATCCTCCGGCAAGAGGAAGGATGCTTGCAGGCAGCACTTGCAAATCCACACCCAGGATATTAAGCTTGTTATAAAACCTGGCCTGTCGTTGCGTCTGCTGACTCTTGGTTCCAAAGACATTGTTGCGGGTGAGTACGTTTCTCCTTCCCGTGGACTTCCTTTGAAATGGTGCTTCAGCTTAAAGTAATACTGCTTGTTTCACACACCCTCATGAGAAAAAATGGCAATACATGGGACAGCTATCGTTATTCACTGCTCTAATAGTGCTGAACATGATAGGCCACATTTTCAAAGCGACCTCTAAAGCTGTACAAGTCTGCAGATGCAGCAAAAGCAGGCGGCTCGATCCATACGTGTCCGGACATGGCCCACTGGCCCCATGCAGGCAAGGCCCCCCCAGGGCCTGGGGCATACACGTGGTCCCCATGGGAGGAGCTGAAGTTCCCTGTACCAGCACAGAGTGGGGCACACTTAGGACATGCCCACATGGCAAATACAAGGGGGACTTTAGCACTAGCTGAAACATGCAGTTGACACATGACTTCTGTGTTGCTCTGAAGCTTCTGAAGTGGTGTAAGTGCTGAGAGCACTGTGAGGCCTGTGCTATTTCGGCTCCCCGTTGCCTTGCCCCATGTGGCAGTTCATCTGCCGGAGTGTGGAAGGGCTCCGTCTGGCTGCAGCGCGGTGATGTGGGGCTGGGACTCAGCTGGCTCGCCTGGCAGCGTGAGGTGCTTCAGAGGTTGCAGGTGGCACGCAGGGAGGGATGGCGTCCCTCTCCCTGGAAGGCACTTCCACATGTCCTGTTGACAAAGGGTCGGGTGGGCAGCAAGGGGACTGCCCGCTCCAGCTGATCTTTGGCGGGCGATCAGCTGGGCAGGTTCCCCGTGCTCAGGAAATACAATCCTATTAATGCACGCCAGGCAGGGGCAACAGCGACCCAAGGACAAAGGCCTGGCAGAAAGCTGGGACAGCAACATGCGGAGCAGCGCCCATCTGCTGCTGTAGCCTTAGATGCGTTCACAGAGGGAGGGAAATGTAATTTGGGTAACACCTTTCAGCTACATAACAAATTAACAAATATTTAATTCATTAGCTCTTGCTCTGGTGTGGGGACCTGTTACTGCGGAAAACGAAGAAAAGAGGCAGTAAAGCATACATTTTCGAAGGTGGCCATGGGTTATTGGTGCCTCTGCTGTCTTCTGCCCATTGGACAGGCAGACCCTGCTCTCAGACCTTCCCACAGACGCAGCACTGGTAAGTGACCACCTCTGATGAACACACCCAGCACTTTTGTCTAAAGTCCTGGTTTATGACTTTGAGAGAGGAGGCCCCGGCTCCAGCCTCCCTCGCACCTCTCCCAAACCCGCTACACCTGTCCTCACACCGATGCCTTTGGGGCTGCAGCCTGAGGCTACGTGCAACCCAGAGAACCTGTGGGTATTGCCATAAGGGGTGCACATATACTAGATTATGCCTGATGTCAGGCATGGTGGGTTGACCCTGGCTGGACACCAGGTGCCCACCAAAGCCACGCTATCACTCCCCTCCTCAGCTGGACAGGGGAGAGGAAATATAATGAAAGGCTCGTGGGTCAAGATAAGGACATGGAGGTCACTCACCAATTCCCATGACGGGCAAAACAGACCCGACTTGGGGAAATTAGCTTAAATTTATTGCCAATCAGATCAGAGTAGGGTAATGAGAAATAAAAACAATTCTTAAAACACCTTCCCCCCACCCCTCCCTTCTTCCCGGGCTCAACTTCACTCCCAATTTCTCTACCTCCTCCCTGCCCCGAGTGGCATAGGGGGACAGTGAATGGGGGTTCCGGTCAGTTCATCACACGTTGTCTCTACCGCTCCTTCCTCCTCAGGGGCAGGACTCCTCACACTCTTCCTCTGCTCCAGCGTGGGGTCCCTCCCACAGGAGACAGTCCTCCATGAACTTCTCCAACGTGGGTCCTTCCCATGGGCCACAGTTCTTCACAAACTGCTCCAGTGTGGGTCCCTTCCACAGGGTGCAGTCCTTCAGGAACAGACTGCTCCAGCGTGGGTCCCCCACAGGCTCACAAGCCCTGCCAGCAAACCTGCTCCAGCGTGGGCTCCTCTCCCCATGGGACCACAGCTCCTGCCAGGAGCCTGCTCCAGCGCAGGCTTCCCACGGGGTCACAGCCTCCTTTGGGCATCCACCTGCTCCAGCCTGGGGTCCTCCACAGGCTGCAGGTGGATATCTGCTCCACCATTAACCTCCATGTGCTGCGGGGGACAGCCTGCCTCACCATGGTCTTCACCAGGGGCTGCAGGGGAATCTCTGCTCCGGTGCCTGGAGCACCTCCTCCCCCTCCTTCACTGGCCTTGGTGTCTGCAGGGCTGTTCCTCTCGCATATTCTCACTCCAGCTGCTGCTGCACAGCAGTTTCCCCGCCCCGCTTCTTAAATATGTTGTCCCGGAGGCGCTACCGCTGTCGCTGATGGGCTTGGCCTTGGCCAGTGGCGGATCCGTCTTGGAGCCGGCTGGCATTGGCTCTATCGGACACGGGGGAAGCTTCTAGCAGCTTCTCACAGAAGTCACCCCTGTAGCTGCCCGCTACCAAAACCTTGCCACGCAAACCCAATACATCAGGCTGCCTCTTTGTTGGCTGACCTTGGCGGTGGCTTTGTAGCCCCGGTCAGCAGAGTGCAGCAGCCTGCAGCACGAGACAGGGCTCTGCGCAGCATGGGCTCTCTTGCTCAGCCCACAGTCACTAGTGAGGAGCTACCTCTAGGGAAGACAATGCTGCTCAGCAGCTAGGGCAGCGCCCGAGCTCCTGGCTGGGACACGTTAGGCAGCCTCACGTCAAGCACAGAGCTGTAAAGCCTCCCCAGGAAGACTGACACATGGAAACAGCAAGCGGATGAGTAAATTGTTCTATCTTCATTTCAAGCAGACATCAATTGTACATCAATAGCGTGCTTTGAAAAGAAAACCACAGGCTCCTCTGCCCTTCCTGGCAAAAAGCACAAGCAGCCCGTGCTGGAAGGGTCTCCACACCTAAGGCATGCAGGGCACTGGCACAGCTAAGCACAAGCAGGGGCTGAGTCACTGGCCAGAAGTTGCCAGTTTCCACAGTTACTGAGTCTCGGTCACCTTTTGGCTTAGTTGGTTTCCACCTCAGCAGTATTTGTGACGAAAAGTGTGGAAGAGGCTTTCCTTTTCGCAGGGCTTATGCTTAATCATAACGGGTGTTAAATAAATGAATGTGCTGAAAGCAGAGGCCAGACCGTGCCCGCCAGGCCATTAACAACTCAGGAGGAAAAGGCAGGCGAGGAACCTTGGCCCTGAGCAGGCAGCGGGCACTGCCCGGGCGGAAAGCTCAGAGCAAAGAAAGGGCAGAGGGAGCAGGCAAAGGATCAAGGATCGCAGTGCGGCAACTGTGAAGGTGCTAGGGCTTAAACAGAAAAACCCATGCAAGCTGAAAAACACACACATTAAAATTTCTGTGTGCAAGAGGACATTGGATTTACTTCTGGCTGTTTAATGGTGGATTTCCAGCTCTGTCAAGTGAGAATGTTTTCTGTTAATATTCCTGCAGCGATACGTCTTGTCACTGTGTTTAAGCACAGAGGGTTACATAGCTTCCATACGAATCTGGCACATGGGGGCAACACCAAGCTTTCAATTGCGTTATCTTTAAAGATAAGGATGATATGAACCTGCTAAACTGATCTAAATCTGATGAATCCATGAGAGATCACACGGAGATACGGGAAGAGGAATCAATAAGGCATTAACAGATGCTAGGGTTGCCGTCTGTAAATCAATTTGGAAGTGTCCAGTGTACTGCAGTTTGTAAAATATACCTTAGGCTGTAACTGTGAACTGGACTAAGCTACGAAACAATAAGCATGAAGATCCGGGAGCCAAGGACCTGCAGCAGGCTCTGAGTGGTACACAGCTGAAGGAATAAATCAGCTCCAGCCCCCGAGCAGAGGAACCAGTGAGGCAGACCTCTGACCTCTCTGGTTGCCATCAGCACCTGTACTGCTCCACAGCGGTGCTTTGGGACGAGCTGCAAGGGCAACAAAACTAGAACTCAGAGAGCAAACGATGAAAATTAAACTCTGGTCAGGGGTCTGGTGAAGGGAATTTTTGAAAAATCTGCCTATGCCATGAAGAATATTTCTGTAAATTGATTCATGTGCGCAAGAGAAATTCACCTCATGTCCCAGCAGATAACAAAGCTGATTCAGCTGAATCTGTGTTACAGATTTTCAGCGTGCCATCTTAGCCGAAGTCTAAGATAGCAGCAATGACAAAAAAATTGAAATTCAAGTGTCTGTGTGTTTCATCTTTACAAAATCTCTCTCTAGTTCAGTAGCTTTTGCTGAGTGACGCCCGTGCTATCAGCCTGGATAGCACATCTCCTTCCCTGGAGAACACCAGTTCGACACGTGGGCTCCGGGGGCAAGAGGGAAGAGGCGCTATCCCTGCAAAGGCAAGCTAGCACCGCTGCTCCGGTATCCCTGCAAAGGCAAGCTAGCACAGCTGCTCTGAGGTGGGTACGGTCGATCTCACCACCGGGGCGCTGGGACCCCCCGCCTCCCTTTTCGACGTCCCCCATTTCTGCAGTCCAACGGGCGAGTGTTGACGAAGCAGCCGTGGTTTAAGCCCCGCGAGGGATGCGGCAGTTTCTCTGCAGCGTATCCCCTGGGGGAGCAATCCCCCGCTGCAGGACAGTTTGGGCTCTGCCAGGTGCTGGCTGCTTACTCCATGCCCTTTGCTAGGCTGGATGCTGAGAACTTGGTTGCAACTTTGCCAAATATGTTGGGGTGGAGCCCAGAAAAAAAATCTATCAATCACAGTTGCAGATCGAAAGCTGTGTTTTCTGCCTGCCAGTCCTGCACGGGCTGTCTGGGGCCATAAACCAGGCTGCTTCCAGTTTGGTTTTTACATAGTCCCAAGAAGTTTCTTTTCATCCTTCAGCTTGCTTTTCCCTGCTCCCTGGCCCTTTCCCCATCCAGAAATGTGCATGCCAAACAAGGTAAGACCAGAGAAAGCTGTTATAATCTGAATCTGAATCTGAATTCTCTCAGTGCCAGGAGGCACACAAGGCGCGAACATCGTTCTTCCACTTCGATCGGTCTGCGGCTGCGTGCTCTGGAGTCCAAGGGCCACAGCGCAGTCTTCTGTTGGTTTTTTCCTCAGGACATGACCGATCCAGTTCCATCTCCTCCTCCTCACTTCATTACTGATTTTCTCCATCCCTGCCATTTCGGTTTTTTTTGAAAGTTGATGCTTGTCGTTTCTGCAACTTTTTATTTTTTTTTTCCGGGAGGAGGTAGTTGGCCTCCTGCCCAACCCCCATGACTTGGAGGGCCAGTGGTTTTTCTGTCAGGGTGGCCTTCCCTTAGGCTGCGTTGGTTTGCGGCACCTTCTTCAATTTTATCCGGTGCACCCTCCAGAGAGGGATCCCCTATCCACCACCCAGGGGGCGCGCCTTCTAGCCGTGCAGCCCCAGCCAAAGGAAAGCTGTTATAAAGCTCATTTTATTTATCTATCTTTACCAGAAGCATGTTTAAAAGAATGAATAATTTGAGCTTTCACATTTTTTTCTTCATTTCAAGGAGGAACTGTGAACACAATACAACTCTTAGTAATACTTCGTATCCAAGGAATAGAAGGAATGCTAAATACGAAAACTGTCTTCTCTTCTATGTTAGAGAGAAATTCATTTTATTCAAGGAGTCAATATACTTCTAAATAAATAAATGGCTGCAGAAAGCCTGCAAGGTTTTGTTATTGGTGAAGGAAAAAACAAATACAAGCTGTGGGTGAGGGATACTCCTCGCTGTGTGACCTGTGCGGGAAGGGTTTTGTTGCTGAGGATGAGCCTCCCGCTCCTGGCGGATACCCCTCAGAAAGGTTTGGAGCGTACGAGCAGTGTGAGTTCAGCATGGTTTCAGCCCGGTGCTCGGCTCTGGGGGTACCGAGTGGCTTTGTTGGGTTGGCATCACGGAACTGGATTAAGGTTCCTGCCTCAGGGTGTGGTCTCAAGCCAGCTGGTCCCCGATGTGCCCAGAGCTGGATTGTCCAGCAGTATAAATTCAATCTGGAGGAGGACACAAGGTGGTAAGTTTAAGGAGTTCTCCAGGAGTGCTGTATGGTCTTTATATTGGCATAATGCATATGCTATTTCCCTGTTGGGCCTCCTGCTTACCCTGCAGTTTAGGATTGTTCTGCTGCACGGTGAGGATATTTAGGGCTGGTTCCTACAGAGACTTTCTCTGGAGATCAACATTGCCCAGAAAGAGCCTCTAGAAAAGGCTCTACCACACTACCAGCATACCCAGCATCGCCGCTCGGCAAAGGGATGGGCCATACTCAGGTACTCCCGTTCTGGGAAGCTGCAACCAGGCGGCAGTCCTGCCTGGGGAAACGCAGCTGTGGGGCTTCCTCTCTCCTTCTCAGGAGAAACCACAGAGACCAAGATGTGTTAAACTTGATGGTACGTTATTAACCACGTTGTTTGATGACAAAGTCCCAACGCTGCTGGCCTGCAGCCAGCACGGTGCGAGGGTGCAGGAGAAGAGGGTATGCCGCAAACTGGAGAGAACCAGCTGGGAAGGATGATGTAACTGGAAGTCTGTGGCGATCCCACCCCTTCTTTGATGAGAAACCAACGTAAGCGTGCCGTTGCTTGGAAGGAAAAGTGGTGCTGTGAACTTCTGTAAGCTGGCTGATGGGAGCATCAGTCAGTTTGCTCCTGGAGAGGCTGCAGCCAGAATACATAGCGCAAAGTGGCTGGCAGAAGGATCTTACTCCTGCTTCATGGTACCTTGCTGTACTGAAAGGCCTTGGTTCATCTGTTGCCTTTGATTTTCTTGTAAACCTATTTCAGAGGCTTAATCTTAGCCCTGTGTTGTTCCAGGCCCCACTGTGGTCTGCACTACTGCATCCCTCAGTTTTCAAGACCCTGACGAGGGTTTCTGCTCCTCTCCAGAGCCCAAGGACTGTGGGTAGGTCTGTCCCTCTGGGGCCGAGACAGCGACCTAGACACTACCAGCCGAGCACTCGCTCTCCACGTGGCAGCCGTCCTGTGATTCCTCAAGGCACGCCTCTGCTGCCCAGCGCGGGTGAGCTGTCACGTCACCTGGCATGACCAGCCCTCCTCGCACAAGCTGCCTCCTAACTCGTGTGCTGTATCACAGGGCATCTCCCAGAGCTCTAGAAAGGAAAACGCGCATCCCAGTGGTTTGTTTCTCAGGCATTTCCCCAAACTCACACAGGCCAGAAAAAAAGAAGAGAGACTCTTTTTTCATTGTTTCATGATCCCAGGAACTGGTATTTTAGGGGAGAAGAAACCCCTAAGATCATTTTGACTCATTCAAAATGTTGTTGTTTAATAGAGCAAAGCATCTGTTCTGATCTTGATTTTTAACTATCAATCAATTTAATTTATAAGTTAAAAAAATCAAAATCAAGACGGCAAAATCTTGTTTAATCTTTGCTCTTAAAAAAAATCTGCTTGGATACTTTGTCAAACTTGACTTTTATAATTTTGAAGAAACAGTATTTTCCAGTGGAGATGGTCAGAACAGTTTTGCCCAGCTGCTCTTATTACTCTTTTGATAAAACGTGCTAAGGTTAGCAAGCGTACTCTAGTACAGCACAGACGAAATTTCAAGGGCAGCTGGGAAGTCTTCAACTGTAAGTATTCTGCGTCACACGAAGTCAAAGATCCTCAGGCAATCATAGCTAGGACAGCAAATCTCTCAAAGGGCTAAAATCCCAGCCGAGTCTCAAATTCACTGTGCAGGAGAGAAAGGGCTGTAATCTGCTAACGAAAGCAGATGTACGAGAGTCATTCTGGCAGCTACATCTGTCAGGCTGCCGCCCCCCCCAGCCCCCCACCTTGTTAAACCCACCCTTCCTTCCAGTCATGTGTGCTTTTCTCATCGACGACAAAAATAAGTAACCACAAATGTCAATCACATGAAATACATTCCTTAGGATAGGCCTTCTTTCCTCACCCTGCGTTAGTCTTACTGAGCCCTGACGCTCCCTCAGCCTCTAGGGGAAGGCCCTCGTGGGTTCGGCCAGGCGGCGGGCAGGGCTCTCGGGGGTACGCTGCCGCCGCGCAGCTGCCTCCCACGCCGACCCCGCGCCGCACGTGCCCGGGAGCGGCGCCGGGGAGAAACGGGCACCCAGGCCCCGCGCGCCTGGCCGAGCCCCTCACGCGGGAGGCGGCGGGAGGCTGCCGTCCCGCGCCGCGCTCCTCGCCTGGCCAGAGGGAAGCGGGCATCGGGGGCCCAGCGGCGGCGAGGAGCCGGAGGTTCCTCCTGCCCCGTCGCTAAGGGGCGCGCGCTCTCGGGGGCTGGCTCCCGCTCCCGCTGCGAAGCGCCCAGGCGGGCACGAGCTCCGCTCAGAAAAGAAACCGGCCCTCGCTAAAGCCGGCGAGCAGCTCGCGCCGGGGCCTAGGGAAGAAGCAGCAGGCCGCCCTCCGCGTCCGCTTTCCTCCTCCACGGCACAAAGCCCCAAAAGGCGCGGCAAGGCACCAGTGCCCTCACGGGAAACCGCTGCTGCCAGACTCCTCTTCCCCAGAGGTGTGGGGCGCGCCCCGGCCCACCCGCCGCTGCCCCGGGGGAGGGAGTCCGCAGGCTGCCGGCCCGGGCCCGGGCCCCCCGGCTGAGCAGCCTCCGCCGCCGGCGCTGGGCAACCGCTGCTGCTGGCGCCCGCCGGCCCTCAGCCCTTTGAGAGACCGGCAGCGGCCCCCGCAGCGCCGTTTGGGGCGCGCCGCTTTCCCGGGGCTCTGCGGGCTCCCCCCTCCGCGGCGGCCGCTTCCTGGCACCCGCCGCCTCCCCGCGCCGCCGCCGTCGCTGCCCCCTCCCGCCGGCAGACGGCGCCCGCCCGCCGCGCTGCGGGCCGCCCGGCTGTCCGACGGCCCCCTGCCCGGAGGTGACGGCGGGCGGGCACCGCACCCCGGGCCGCCTCCCGCCGCCTCCCCTCCCCACCCCGGCTCTTCCTCGGGTCTCCCGCCGCGCCGCGCCTGCTGCGGCCGCTCCCGGCGCTCGGAAGGCGGGAAGGAACCGGCCGCCGGGCAGGATGGCGCCGCGGCCCCACCATGCTCTGCGGCGGGAGCGCCCTCAGTAAAGATGGCGCCGGCCCCGCCCCGCCGTCACGGGGCCTCGGCCGCCGCCCCGCGATGGCGGCTCCCTGCGCGGTGTGGCTGGGGGATCCGGTAAGGCGGCGGCGGCGGCGGCTCCGGCGGGGGGTACGGAGTGGGGCGGCGGGGGTGTCGGTGCGCATTGACCCGTGTCCCGCCGGCAGGTGGAGCGGGTGCCGTGCCCCTACGACGTCCATCACCGCGTCCCCCGGGCGTCGCTGGAGAGGCACGCCGCGTCCTGCCGGCTCCGCAAGATGGGCTACTCCGCCGAGGAGGAGGTGGGCGCCCGGGCCGGCCCCGGGCGGGTTCCCCGGCTGGGGCGGGGGACGCGGGGCCGGCGCCTCTGGCCTGGGGCTGAGCGGGCGGCGGCGGCCTGAGGGCGCGGGCGGGGGGTCCCCGCTGGCCGGGGGCGACTGGGCGGCCGAGCCCGCAGCCGGCGGCGCTGGGGGCGGCCCCGGGGCCTTGACCGAGCCTCTTGGTCCCGCAGGCGGAGATGTACGACTCCAGATTTTTCTACGAAAACCTGAAGGTTCCCAGCGTCGCCATGGGTGAGCGGCAGCGGGGCTTTGCCTGACGGGGCCCTCCGCGCCCCCGGGGCGGGGGGGCAGCTGGGGCTGAGGGGAGACCCCGGCGGGGGAGAGGATGGGGCTGAGGGGAGACCCCGGGGGCAGAGTCCCGGTCCTTGCGGTAGCACACCCCGCTGCCTTGCCAGCCATAAACTTTCCAAGTCCTCTTAGAAAAACTGAGTGTTTCCATCAGGAGGTTTATTTTCTCACCTTGGCGTTTTGCCTTAATTTGCCATCATTACGCGTCTGCTCTGTAGGTCACTTGGCCGTTTTCATTTTAAAATCCAAGGAAGGTCCTTTTTTTTTTCCTCTCTTAGGTTATTTTCCAGGTTCTTCCAATGTTTACCTTGCATCAAATGCTGAAAGCGTATTAAAACATATGCTTAGAAGGTGGAAAAACTGGCCATAGAGTTTGGGGATATAGGAATGGTACAAAGAGAATTGCAATATACATACATTTCTTTTTCCATATCCCTGTAACCTGGAAATCCTCCCACCCCCCCTTCAAATATGGAATAGATTAAAATGATCAGACTCTCCCTTATGCATAAATAAAAGTTCAATGTTCTGTAAAATAAGTTTCATAATACAGGTTGGGGAATAAAGACTAACCCTACCATGTACTCAATCACTCAGCTAAAAGTTCTGTGATGTGCTTGTCTTCTCTGTCTGCAGATAAAGACCTACAGTTTCACATTGTTAAGCAAGCTAGAGCTCAAAGTGCGAAAGAAGGTACAGGCTACAGCGAAGGTAAGTAGCAAGCGGATACTGAGACAACTTTATCAGCTCTTATGTGAGAGCTGCTCTTGTCTCCCCCCTTGCAGCTTCCTTCATTCTACTTGTGGACTGCCGTGAGGACTTCTTTTGATTTATTTTTAATATTCCTTCCCTTCTATATTTTGGAGCATAACTACTTTCTCTGCTCGGGGCAACTAGATAATAGAATTTGAGTCTGTTGTGCTCACACCTCTAGTTCTCTTCAGGACTGGAAAACCAATACTGCAAAATTCAGGGGTTTCTTAAAGCACTACTCCTCATTAGTTCCTTTATGTTTCATTTTTCAGTGGGTTTTGTGACCAGTCTGGGGACCAGGTTAAGACTCTCTTTGAGAGTTCAGCCCAAGACAGAGTAGAAAGGTAGGGTTGCCTGTAGAACCCACTGTAGAACTGGTTCGGAAATTCCTGCAACACCTGACAGATACAGCATTTACTGTCTGTAGTCCTTTAGTTTGGTAAACCTATACATGCAGAAGGAAAAGTGCGTTTGTTCTGCTTTCCTGACAGTCAAATACCGCAGCGCTTGCTCAGGCATAGTTTTCCTGTTGTCTTTGTTTCTGCGGCATAGCAAATGGAGCCTTAACAGACAGTTGCTTGGGAAGGAGCTTTGATGTGATGGGCACTGTGTTTGGAGCACGTCGGGTAAATTTTCTCTGGAGGGAAGTGGTAACTCATTAATTTGTGACACAAGCACATCCAAGTAAAGAAGAAACAGATAAAACCCTTTATCAAGTGGTGCATCACAAAGATACATCAGTGAGCCACTAGATGCCAGTGTTTGCTGTCGAGTTTTCACTGCAAGCTGCATTTCTCTGAAAATAACGCTAAAACTGTATTGGGGTGGTTTTCATTGTGGCATCTTGGCCTACTGTAAGATTTACAGACTTGGAATTGTTTGTTTGATTTGAAGTCTTTGGCAACAGAAACAAATGGAAAGCATTTTTCATTATAAATTTCCTTTTGACTGACTGTATCAAAGGAAGTAATTTTCTTTCTTTGTTTTTTAAAAAAAGTTCTAACAATATTTAGAATATTAGAATAGCTAGATAATAGGACAGAAAAGCTGGTCTTAATCACAAGGCATGAAATTCTTGTAAGATCACAAGCACGTAACTATTAGGGCACTTTTATGGGCTTCCATGACCCTGTGAGAACAGTGCATTCTAAAAATAAAATTTTAGTGTTCATGTTTAAATCCGTTAGTTCGGATTAGAAAAAATCTGGTTTAGGCTCCAAGTATAATAATAAGGAAGTATTGCATTTTAGGTTTGTTGTTGCAGAGTTATTGTGGCTCCTCTCCCTCTTCTTCGGTGTCTTCAGCGGAAGCAGGATGTGAAAGATTGCTCGGCTTCTGTTAAGTGCTGAATGATCTAGAGGAGCTGTAGCCTTGCTGTTGGGAAGGCTCCGGCGGCATACACCCTGTCTTACCTGTGGGCTCTTCTGTCTGCCTGGAGGCGTACGTCTGTGTGGGACTGTGCCTTGCAGGGAGGAGGTTGCGTTGTGGGGAGCAGGATTATGGCGGTCAGGTCAATGGTTGCTGGGAATTTGAATGGTCTCGAGTAAAATGCTTTTCTGCAGGCAATATCCTAGCGTACTGCACCCTGTATCTTTGGGGAAGTGGCTTTGCTGCTGTCGCAATGGACTGAGAATGGACTTATTGTTTGTTTGGAGGGTGTGTGTTTTAACTGGGGAATGGGAAGAGTGAGTACTGGGCTGACCGCTCAGGGAAGGAAGACTGTGCAGGCCGTGTGTTTCCGTAACTTTCAAGTTAGTTACCTGAACTAATCTGGAGCATCTTGAAAGTGACTTTGTAGCCCTTGTAGCTATGAAAGCCTGTGGCAGTCTGTTATAAAAGCTCCGTAGAGAAAGTCACAGTGTGAATGAAACAGATTTGCACAGTGCCAGTTATCTGGTCTCCTAGAAGCTTTTGTTTTTGTTGGCAGAACAACGGGTATTTTGCAGGTAGTACTTTACAGAAAGTGTTAGGAGTGAAGACAAACCCACGAGTTAGAGCTGCAGCCTCCTCTCTCTTGCTTTCGCCTGTAAGCCAAGAGCTGAAATTGATGGGATGATACAGCGTGTCCTTTTGATCTAATCATCTGGTGCGTTCCCTTCGAAGCATATGAGAACCTGTAACTTACAGTGCAAGCAGTCAAGAGGTGACACCACCTGCGTGGGGCTGGGGAGGGATTTGGGCCTTTTTTAATTTGAGCAATTTTTATCCTTTCAAATTAAGAAGGATGAAACTTCTTACAGATCTGTAGGGGAAGGATGAAAACAGCATGAGTGTTTACTGCATTGTTTGTTTGTTGAGTTTGTCAGTGTTTTCTTGTATAATTATGCTATTTTACTAATAACAGCTGTCTGTTCAACTTCCAGGATCTTACTCATTACTGCCTGTAGAAGTTCCTCAAAATCACAAGCGTTTCACCTGTGACCTGACTCAAGCTGATCGCCTTGCTCTTTATGATTATGTTGTTGAGGAAACAAAGAAACAGAGGTCTAGATCCCAAATTTTGGAAAATGACAGTGACCTCTTTGTGGATTTAGCAGCGAAAATCACCCAAGGTTTGAAGAACAGTCTATTATTGAATTTATGGCTCAGAACTTTGACTTCGTGTAGTTAGATGAGTTTTGTTGAAAGCCAAACAGAACTTCTTATGGTATTTTTATTGTGAAAAGCATACTGTTCTTAAAAGCAACAATGAAAACCTGGCATCAGAAAACACTAGTTTGCTGTCCTTTGTGTTGTTTTCCTTCTGAGAAAGCCTTGGTGCTCTGCTCTTGGCACACGTATTGTGGGTACCTGAGTGGATGGATCTTTTGTTTTTGCTGCAACTGACTTCAGGTTGCTTAACGTTGCCAACTCACTGCGCAGCTTGGAGCAGTATTCGCTGCAAGAGATGATGAGATTAAAGATCACTTGAGAGTAAAAGCCAAACAAGAAAGGTTGGCAGTCGCCCGATGGAGCTCTTGAGCAATATACAAATGGGTGTATCCCTGTTGAGTCATGCCGGTTTGTAACTATACCAAGTGCAACATAAGCATCTGTGTTATCCTCTGGGCCCTGCTATGCCTAGGAGGTAGGAGACAGTGTTTGCCATCTACACAGGTAAATGTTTTGCATAATCTGGCTTTCTCAGTCTCTGTGCCTTATTGTAACACTGGCTTTGAAAACAAGGCCTGTATTTTGCAGGTGTTTGACCAAATCACAAGCCCGTATATTGATTTGGCTCACTGTCAGGAGACTGAGATCACATAACAGCGTTGGCTTGGTGGCTTTTTAGTCTTGTGTAAACAGCTAGCAACAAGGCTGGAGAGGCAGGTTGTGCTAAATTCATCATAGTTACTAAATACTGGAGAAACTTCGGAAAGAACACAATATGTTTTATGCTTCAGACTTCTTACTAAAGCACCAGACTTGCATACCCGCAGGTGCTAATGTCCTGCTAATGACTATTTGTTTTACTTCCAATTTTTCATTAGATGACAGTCAGAAAGGTCCAAAGTCCCATCTTGAAATTCTGGCTGAAATGCGAGACTACAAAAGGCGGCGGCAGTCGTACAGGGCTAAGAATGTTCATATAACAAAGAAGTCTTACACTGAGGTGAGTATCTGAAGAGACAGCTATGATTTTTTTGCACAGAAGTACTCATATCAGCATTAGCAATGGTATACCCTTTTAGACAAGGAAAATGTCTCTTTTTCCACTGCCTTACTAGAGTTGCAAACTATAGAGGAATCTTTTTTTTGGTTTTGGTTTGTTGCAGCAAGTTACAAATAACAGGAGCATTTCTGATTATTAAATTTTGAATGTGAAAATACCAATAAGATATAGTTTACTGTCTGTTGTAAAATGATGCTATTAAATTTATGCTGAAATGCCTGTTTCTGCAGATAAGACTTTCCATCAAAACATCTGATGTCAAGGTTTGGGGGGAATTTTGTTGTTGAGATGTATACCTTGTGCTGTCTAGTTGCTAGTTCAGGCCACTACCAGGACATATTGCTTTTTTTGTTGTTTGTTTTTAATATGTCTTAATCTCCAGGTGATTCGGGATGTGATTGGTGTGCATATGGAAGAACTCAGCAATCACTGGCAGGAGGAGAACAGGTTGGATAATGCAGAGACATGCGAAGGAGGGAAGTCAAAATCTTCAGGAAGGTATGTCACTGTTGGCAAATCCCTCAGGGATGTCAGCAGCCTGGTAGCCTGTAACGTTATCCTATTACCTCTTTCCAATAGCCCATACCAACCTTGGCTGAGACATACACACACTTTATTTTATACTAATTCTGTTAAGCTCTTGCTTGAGAAGCTCTGTCTGCATGAAGGGTGGGGAAAAATGAGTTATTAACTTTCTTTCAGGGGGAAGGAGGTTGGTTGCAAGTGATCCAGGTGAACAGGTAGTTTCTAGTGGAGCTGGGGAATGAATATTGCTCCCTCTGTCTCCAGACGCATATATATATGTGATAGCTGCGGACAGAATGGCACTTGAAAATACAAATGTGCAATTTCTTTCCCTTCCCTACCCCATGACAGGACATGCTATGGTAGATATATTATAATACAAAATACCTCAGAGAAAAAGTTTTCATAACTTACTAAGCATGGGGACGCTTTACAGTTCTTATCACCGTGAGTGCTGCTGTGCTAACTGGGAGCGTGTTTTACGTACGCATATTTCTTCCTGTGTCAAGCAACACTGCGCACTCTTCCAAACATTTGTTGCTGAAATAAAAATGGAATCATGAGCTGGTGATAGTCTATTTGTGCTTTTTCAGGAGATCTTTGAGATGAAAATGTTGTTGAAACAAACTAAAAGGTGACACTCGAGGTGTTTGTTTTCAGCATTAGAATGAAGGTGAATGAAAAGGCCATACAGAAGATCAGGCTGGCTGGGTTCTCCCACTGTAGGTGTCGGCTTAAGGCAGGTGGTTGAAGAGTTAGGGATTTAAAGCAAAACAAGAGCGAACCCCTTCTGCTGTCTCCTGTTTCACGAGCAGAGGTGATAAGACTGAGGGGCAGCGTTTGTAAGAACTAGCTGGATTAAGTAGTGTGCTGAAATGTGCACATATAAGAGTATGGACTTTGGGCCTGTTTTGAGAGGTATGGTATTTCTTGGGGAGACAGAGAGGCTTAATAAAAGATATTAAGCCTCTGTCTTACACCGTTAGTAGGTCATTATATTACAAAACTGGTACTGAAAACAGTAGTGACGGTGAAACTATCTTTATTGAATAAAATCAATAACCTTTTTTTCAGAAAGGAAGACAGGCGGTCAGCTTCAGTGGAGTCACGGCAGTCTGGAGGAAGCTACAAGGATACTGAACACAGCAGACATAGGAGAGAGACCAGCAGGAGTCCCAATAAACGAAAAAGGAGTCGCGAAAGAGGCAAAGACAGAGATTCTCGGAGAAAAAGAGAGAGGTGAGCATAAATAGCGTCAGCTGACTCCTGCTTCTGAATCAGGCAGCCCTAGCCACAGCTATGAGATTTAGTGCAGAGAATTAGAATATCTAGTCCTGTTAAAAAGCTAGGCTAATCTCATATATAGTATAAATAGCTGGTGGCATGAGGCTACTAATACTAAAGAGAACTTGCTGTGAGATCATAAACTGTGATCCAGGCTTCAGAATTTACTCACATCTGGAAGGTGACCCTTTCAACAGCCTGCTAGAGGATTAGCGCAGTACTGCCACAGGCTATTTTACTTCTCGATCAACATATGCATAGGGGGACATGCTGTCCATTTAACCAATTAAGTGTGCTTGTCACATCTAATGCTGATTTCTGCTCTGGTTTGCAATTGGGATTTAATAAATAGGATTATTTTTTTCACCAGTACAATAGAATCATTTAGGTTGGAAAAGACCTTTAAGATCATCGAGTCCAACCATTAACCTAACACTGCCAAGTCCACCACTCAGCCATGTCCCTAAGCGCCACATCCACGCATCTTTTAAATACCTCCAGGATTGGGGACTCAACCACTTCCCTGGGCAGCCTGTTCCAGTGCCTGACTACCCTTTCAGTGAAGAAATTTTTCCTAATATCCAACCTAAACCTCCCCTGGTGCAGCTTGAGGCCGTTTCCTCTCGTCCTATCGCTTGTTACCTGGCAGAAGAGACAGACCCCCACCTCACTACAGCTTCCTTTCAGGTAGTTGTAGAGAGCAATAAGGTCTCCCCTCAGCCTCCTCTTCTCCAGACTAAACAACCCCAGCTCCCTCAGCTGCTCCTCATAAGACTTGTGCTCCAGACCCTTCACCAGCTTCGTTGCCCTTTGGACACGCTCCAGCACCTCGATGTCCTTCTTGCAGTGAGGGGCCCAAAACTGAACGCAGTACTCGAGGTGCAGCCTCACCAGTGCCGAGTACAGGGGCACTATCACCTCCCTGGTCCTGCTGGCCACACTGTTCCTGATACAAGCCAGGATGCCATTGGCCCTCTTGGCCACCTGGGCACACTGCTGGCTCATGTTCAGCCATATGTATATACATACAATCACTTGACTAGCTTTTCCATACTTCAAAACAATGCTGTTGCTCTTCCGTAGTTCTGGACATATTTTTAGGCAAAAGGAAACAAATCTCGGCCACACCTTCTAATACCATCAATGAGGGCACATTTGCATCTGCAAGCCCACAGGTGTGTGGGGCCTGTGTTTGAGCAAAGGCTCAGGCTGTTGTGCAGAAGAAAGGGGTCGTTGTCCCTAGTGCATAGGGAAGAAATGCCGTACATAACTGCAAGGATGGGAATGCATGCCTGTCTCAAAATTGGCTTCCTTACGCAGTGATGCCATGCATCCTAAACAAATTGCCACTATGGCACCGCATGACAAGACTTTGATCAAAACAGCATGGGAAATAAACTGTCTTAATAAAGTAGTTTACTTTTTTCCTTAGAAGAGGACATGATTACATTTAATGAGAGCTTTCTGTTTTCCAAGTCTTTTTTTTTTTTTTTTTTTTCCCCCCTTCAGATTCTGTTAGTGTGAGCCTAACAGCACACACAATGTTTGTGTTTTTGTTTCAGGGATGAAGACAAATATCACAGCCATAAAAGAAGAAAGTAGAAACCAGACCCTGATTATTTTGTTTGTCAGCTGTTCAAAAAATTACTTGCACAGGAACTATTGTTACTGCTGTTGTGCCAGGGACAGTAATGGTGTGTACATAATATTGGTGCTGCATCACAGCTGTGCGTGGAGACAAAAATGAAACAGTGTTAAGGTTTGTCAAGATGGAACCAGTATATATCAGAAAATGTTTATGTGTGTGACGCTAATGCATCTATTAATAAATTATATTGATCTCTCTCATCTATTTGAGTTTAGTCTGACAAGGCTGAAGAATGAAATCTGTGCGAGGCTGTACTAATTTGCCTTCCTGGTCCACAGCTGGTGGAAATAGAACAGAGCTAATCCCTGGAGTCTAGGATCAATTACAAGTGAAAAGGCGTGAAGAGAGCTCCCCTCCCACCTGACACTGTCACCTCTGGGAGCTGTGTTCCAGAAAGACAGGACTGACTTACTGCGTAGTTACAGCACGTACCCCAGAGGTGAGAGGGCAGACTTCAGAGTTCTCCAACAGGCTAAACTATCTTCAACTGCAGCTAGTGGTAAAAGGGCAATAATGGGAAAGTTACTGTTCCCAAGCTCATGCTGAAAGAAATTCAGGATCAATGTCATCTGGCAAAGATGATGAGAATATAGCTCTCCACAGAAACTAGTGGGGAGGTACCAAGCACACTTGTTGTATTACTGATTGCCATTTTCAAACACCGGGTGCGTACCCATTTCCTTCCAGAAGTAACCAGGAGGAGTTCCCCATCCTGTAGAGTAACATATAAGTATTAGTGATAGAGGTTGATAAAACAGTAAGGCTTAAGACATGCAGGTACGTAGTAAGGATGTGCAGGAGGATTCCACTAAACTTCAGTGATATCTTTATTATATCAATTTCCAGTCCTGTTAATTCCTCACACAATCTGCTACAGCACAGACATCATCAGCCAAGCTTGTTACTTCAACCAAGTAAGCAACTATAAAAGAAGGATGCAGATCCCTCTTTCCTACAATACTTCCTCTGTTTGATCGAGTTCCCAGGAGAGGGCGCTCCATAGGCTCCTGGTTTTGGCCACCTCTGGTACTAGAATCTCTCCAGTTTCACTGTAGCCACTAGTATCCTGACTCGTCCCAATCGTTTCTGCAATTAAGTATGACTGTCTGTCACTAAATACTTCGCCTAGTTCTGATTGATTTAGGCTTCTGTACCTACTACAGCTGTTCAATGTAAAACCAAACTGAACTATGTGTCAGGCATTTCCTCAGCTACGTGACAAATGCAGTAGCTTTTCCTGTCCGAAAACAAGACGTATTTTAAAATAGATCCTTAATTAGAAAAGTTCACCTAAGAATGGAAAAGGCTATCTAAGTTCTGAAAGGGTCCTAATTAGAGGGAAAACAATACGGGATCATTGCCGTCCTTCCTCAAGTCAATGTTTCTTCCACCAGCTCAGCCACAGGGCTGAGTTCATTTTGAATAAGGCTTGGTAAAACTACTTGTTTAACAGAGCTTGTTCATTCAGACAAGGTAGTCAAAAGACAAGCTCCGTTTGCGTAAGAGTCAAACAAAGCGTGCTATCCAGAAGTGTCATGAGAAACAGCACCAATTGTAGCTGTCCAGTCTTCTCTCAATTGAATTCTGTGTTTTACTTCTTTGCTTACAATCACTTAGGAAGTACAGGTAGGAAGATCCATAACAAAATACATTTTATTCAGTATAAAGAGGGGAGTGAAGGTATCGCTCCCTAGGTGTGAGCATCAGTATTTGAGAGGCAGGAGAACAGTATAACCGTGTATGCAATTAGCATCCTCTCCAGCGCCACTTCACGAGTGGGGTAAAGAAAAGGAAGTGCCAGAGAAGAGCAAACTGTATTTTGCTCTTCTATTGTATTTGCTCTATACAATTACTTGTATCTATTTGCTCTATACAATTACTTCTATTGTAATGTGCAAATAACGGCCCTTTGAACAAAAATTATTTTCTTCCACATATTTATTCCTTCCTTTTTTTTTTTTTTTCCTCTCACCTGTTGCTGAAGAGTAGGCTTGATCAAAAGGGTGTTGAGGGCTGGGTCAGGAAGTTTCTGAGCAGCACCATGCCAGTTTGTTGGTCACTGGAAAGGAATAAACCAAACGTTTCAGAACACCGCTTTAACATGGTAAATCCCAGTGTGTTGGAAAAGATACAGCTGAGGGTTGTATTAATTGCAAGCCAGAGCGGTGTCATTAAAAAGTGGTTCTTACTAAGAATTGTGAATCTGGTAACTGTAATGACAAAACAAATCAGTGCATTTGTGTGCTCGTGTGTTTTTGAGCTCCCACGTACATGGAGCTGGTAGCAATCTAAGAGAGAAAGACCAATTCCAGGTAGATGGCAGGGAGAGTCAGTACCTGTCTGCAAACATGCCACGTAGGCAGCACTTGGAGGACAAGCCCGTTACCAATCTTTTAAACGTGGTTAAAAATAAAGCGCGTTTTGTGTGACCTGTGTGAGACTACGGATAAAATGAGTGGGAGTTTATCACTGAGAGCTGGATTGAAGTCACTGTAAGTTTCATACATTCCTAACGCTAATTCCATGCTGATTCTAGCAGGAATATACAGAGTATCTTGATGCATCTTCTCTTCCCTCTGCTAAAAAGTTATGAGGTTTTGACACTGAATTCTGTAGGCACAAGACTTTACATGACCAATCCAAGTCTATTAGGGATGAGATTTTCACCTGTAGGAGCTGGCGTAAGTTAGGCCTAGTTAGCAGAGCTGTTAGCACAAGCCTGCGGATTTTACGTTCTTGCTGTTGTAGAAGTTGACCAAAATGGGATCAACCATCTGTCTAAAGCAACAGGACAGTGTTGGTGTGCTCAAGGAAAAAGGTAGCCCAACTGCGTGAATACCCTGTTGACCACCGTGAAGTGCAGGTGCCCAGAAGCGTTCAGAACAAACAAGCTGTGAGCACCAACGACGGTGACAGCGTGTCAGAAAATGGCAACGCACTTGGAAGGGACCCATCATCGACAGGATGGTTCTGTACCCAACCCTGTAAGAAGGACACCTAATACTACTGGGGGGAGCCATCGCTTGCTAAGAAGCCACCCTAACCTTCAACCTACGCATCTCCCGCTGTGAAGAACCGCGTCAGCTCATGGCTCACTGACAAGACCGACACCAAACTATAAAGCCAACCCCAGAGCAAGCAGAAACACAACAGACTGGAAATGTGCCCAACCACCCCGGCTTGGTACACAGAGCCCAACAGGATGAACTATTCGGGTGGGACGATGTCCTGCCTTTGTCCTTTGTGTCCACTGAAGGCAACAAACACTAAGAGCATTCCAGGAAGGACAATTTACCATAGCTAATACTACAAAAATTGAAAAGCCAAACCATTTAAAACCAAGCACACGCTAAATATTTCCCCAACAAAATTTCTAGGGAGAAGTAATTCAGGAGAAACATGACAGAAACTTCAGACTTGAAGTGGGGACTCCCAGTTCCTCTGTCTCTGATTTACGGTCTATGTTAAATCAGAAGAGCAGCCCGTAAGATGCTGCTGGTTCCGGTACCAGTAATATGCAGATAGTACAAACCTGTATATAATTGCTTCCTACAGAGAATATTATACCACCAGGTAGTTACTTCAACATTTCAAAGAAAGGTGGATAAATAATAATTTATCATTTAACAGTTCAAACCCCGATGTTGACCACTTAACAGAAAATAACTATGTACGCTTTCAACATACCCTTAGTCAACCTCTACTCCCGTCATTGTGGCTACGCCCAAACTGAAGAGAGACTATTCACCTGAAATTAAAAGTTTACGGAGAACCCAGAGGTGATCTGTACATTCAAATTCCATGCACGGATTTTTACTTACGCTTGTTCTTTAATTCTGTGGAGGAATGCTTCAGTTTTCTCCTCTGGTATCTCTCCATCAATACCGGCCAAATAAGAGTAGAGGAAGGAGAATGTTTCGAAGGGAACGCGAGCTGCTCCACCTTCTGGGTCCCTTGTTAAGATTTCGCAGGCGTGTTTCATTGAACTCAGCAAGGACTGCAGGGGGTTCAGTCAAGAAATGAGAGCAACAGTATCAGAGCCATGAACGTCCTTTCCATACCATGACAAAATCTACACTGAAAGCGAGTGTAAATGAGATGAAGGCTTTATCATCATTACCTAACATTCAACCCCAAATTTACCCACCAATGCAGGTCCAGGGATGGAAACAATAATGAAGTTCTAGTAGAAACAAGAGTAAAAAATACCAGAATCCTATGATGTTTTAAGATTGCATGGGGCAGTCTGAGCCTTATCTCCAATATGGCCAAATTGCTCTATTCTGCTACCATAAAAGCTCAAACATCACTATACCTAGCTCTCTGTGTGTGTGTGCTGTGGATGTATATATACATACGTATGTATATGTATTTCTTATCTCAATGGATCTAAAGGAATTCTCAGCAGCAGTTAAGACAGACAAATCTACAAAACCCAGAAAACTCATATGGTTGATGACTTTTTTATTATGACATAATATTAGCATGTTATTAATTTTTAGGAATGCTGGTATTTACTATTCTCCCTATTTATATGCAAGTTCCATTTTAGTAGTTAGTAGAAAAACCACTGGGGCAAAAAGCATTTCAGGAATGTTTCAGTTTTAGTCAAAGCCAAATAACGTCTGAGTTCCCTTTAGAACAAACATGCCTCAAAGTATTAATTCCAAATATACTTTAAGAAATCCTTTATTCAATAGTGTCTTTAATCCAGTGCCCTATGCATGCTGAGCTATATGGGGAAACGTGGAAAAATTCAACATTGAGCTTTGTTGAGCCAAAGACTAGTTGGATGCCATTAAAACAAAGAAACAAACAAAAACAACAACAAAAAAAACCCCACACGGGCCCTTTTTAACCCAAGTAGTAATATTTTTGCCATAACTTTTTCAAAATTTGTCCTTACCTCTTCATTAAAAAGCAAGCAATGACTTCGTAAAAAATAAGTATTTCCTAACAGTAGAACAGCAATATTTAAAATAAATGCAGTATCTGTTCAAGATCTAGAACACAGGCCAGAGAAGTGTCACTTTATAATCCCTTAAAAGTTTTATTTAACATAGTTCGTCCCCTGGGAGGCCTCTGTGGGGAAGGAGAGGCAGCTGCCTACACGACGGCAGACTCTACCCTCTGCAGTTTGCTACTCCTCTACTGCTGTTCCCGCTCCTGCCACTCCAAGCTGCCACTCGCTTGCCCTCACAGCGCAGCAGAGTTATTCACATCCATCTCCCCACCTGTCAAAGACAGCTTAGCAGGCCACTTGGGTGGTCATTTCTCCAAGGCTGTAAATACCCATCAGTGCTTTACAGAAAGAGACTTCAGACGACTAGTGTTTTCAAGAAGCTCATACTTGTCTACCCTTGTGTCGTACCTGTGACCCTATTCAACTATGAACACAATTTACAGCTGCAGGAAAATGAATGTAAATTTCTTGTGTGCATCTTCCTCTCTGGTTTAGAAAACTTAAGTTTAGGTTTCAATATGTCGAGCAGAAATCAAATCATTCACTTAATATCTGAAAGGACGGATAAATGGAGGTAAATTTACACTGTCTAGCTTCATCAGAATGATGTTCCTGTGACTCTGGTTTTGTTTTGATTTTTTTTTTTGAATAAGTAACATTGGTGTTACTTTTTTTAAATGAAAAAAAGAACCCAAACTACAAAATCATGTTGGAAGGGGGACTGGAATCAAGAAATACACAGTGGAAATGAATATATATATATATATTTATACACGATTGCATCGCCAGGCCAGGTTAACATTCAGGGCTTCCAGATATTGCAACATTCTCAAAATATTATTTAACATGTATTTTCTTTTTAGTACCCCTTCTTCCCTACTGTAGGAGTCGTTTAAAATATTACGCTTCATAAGAACATCAGCCTAGTGCATTTTATAATCTCTCATTCTGTTGAAATGCTCTGTTGAGATTTTATTACTGACATTAAAAGAATTAAATGTAGATTTAGTAACATGACCTGCTTCTGTGAAAATTTAATTGACTACACAATCAATTAAAAACTGATGTTTTAATTTCTCCCTCCAGTTTTCCTCCGTGGACATTTACACTGATGCCATAAGCATCATTCCTCTATCATCCTCTCTCTCATGGTCCAAGCTGCCTGTGCACATGCTTGCTCTTCTACTGCCGCCCCAGTAAACTGAGGACTTACCCCTCTTTCTGGTTAAGCTCCCCTGACCAAAACCTGATGGGGAACAGAAGTAAACACGCAAGCCACTTTGCCAGCTGCTGCAAAAGCAATCTCCATTCCCCAAAGTCCGTTTGCATCAATGGTTCTACGGTCTACCTCATATACGACCATTTGCGTTTGGATACGTGGGCTCCTGCTGTGAACATACCCCGCCGAGCACGCTGCACCCAAGTGCCAGAACCTTCATCCATTCCACCTCCTCGCCGAAGTCGTCCAGCTGCAGGATAGCTTTCAGTTGCTCCTCTGGCAAGCACAAGTGCTTCCATTTTTCCTTCAGTTCTGCAACATTCACCATGCCTTTGGGAGAAAGCTTTAAACGAAATCATGGTACCACAATAAGAACTCCGAAAATCAGAATGAAACCAAGAACAAAGTCCCTCTGCAAAATACATCAAATACTTGACGGTCAGTCTAAAAAAACATCTCCAACACATCACCATTCCTCAGTAGCACTGTGCATTTGATAAAGGCCGGTTTGTACCTGTTTGTGCAAGATTTTAAGGAGTCCTGGGGTCAAACCAGCGTCTGTTTTCTCCATTGCTAAAGGCATTTCCATTCTCTCCTTCACAGGAAGGGGCTCGCCTTTTGACAACGCTGAAAAATACCTAAGTGAAACGGAAGAGCAACACACTTCAATGCCCACGGCCATTACAAGCTGCACAGAAGTAAACGCGCTTACAGTTCAGTGAACGAATCCGCACACGCTGGCACGGGAACGGCAGCACTCGGCAAGCCGCCCGCCCACACAACTCCGATCTCCCCGTGCCCAGATACCACCATTCTTTTTAGTGGGAACCACAATCTTTACACACTTTAAACACTCCTTTTTATGATGCTCTAATAATTTTTAAGGCATTTAACTTATTTTGTGCATGATAGACTCAGCCCTTCTTGTCAAGGGCAGAGAGATTTATTAATGTCAGAGAGGGCTAGCAAACCAAAGTGCAGGCTTTTCCCATTTGATTGACGAGCACCTTAGGGCTCATTTGTTTAACATCCCCCTGACACACTACCTGAAACGCACGACTGGCTATTTATGCTGCAACTCTCCCATCAGCTTTTCTGCTATTTCTGTCCACTCCAAAATAAAATTTAAGACTAGAGCAGAAAGATGGACATCCTGTTAATTACAAGGCTACCACCACCTTAGGAGCAACCATCTCTGCCATACCTGGCCAGCAATCTGAACCGTGCAAAAAACCTTAGTTTTCATTCAGTCACTAGCAGGTCTAATTTATCGAACATATATACAAGTATACATGCTCCTTTTCTGGGTTAAGTAAAGGTGGCCCGTCCACCTTGGCAAAGGCCAGTAATTCAGTGTCACAGATGGTAAATTTAGAATATGGCGCATCATGATCCGAGTTCCTTATAGTCCCAACATACTATATCCTATACCTACTCTATCAACCCTCGACACAAGCTCCTGCCGTGGTGGCCTCTCCTTCCTCGGGGGTCCGGCTCTCGCCCTTATAGATAATCAGTTTATTGACAGTCAGTATAACAATAAAAATACAATCAGTTGCAATTCATTACAATTCATTACATTTCTGATCTTAAACCCGTCCGAGCTTGACTTCCTCCTCACTCTCTACCTCTTCATGATATGGGCTGATGACAATGCCCTCGAGCTCTGGAGAGGTTAGTTCCTCATAAACCTCTGGTAGGCCGCCCAGTCTCTCAGCCAGGGAGGTAGAATAACCTCTTTCTGGTTCCCCAATCCTGGAATTTATAAACTCCAGTCCCCTTAAATTCAAAGACTCATTCACCGACTGTTCGTGGTCTTGGATCTTTCTCGTGACCACGTCTCCAAATAAGTCCATAAAACATGTCTGCGTAGCTACCGACGCAAACAAAACCCGCATTGGTTGACGCATTTTACAGTATAATGTGAGGGTGAAGGAAAAACCAGACAGCACCACCCTCAGTGTCTGTAGGGTTGGAGCCCAGCTTTAAACCCGTGGGCACAGGTTTTAGGCAAGGATATAATTCGATGCCAGAAATTTGTATCACCACTGAATTACTATCGACTGATTGGTGAGGCCAATCGATAGGGAGGAAGAAATTATAACTCCCAGTCTGGGGCAAAGGTCAACTCGGTTACCCCGAAGGGCATCCAGCGGGACCACGTGGAGGTGTGACCTCTGCAGCTCAGCCCAGTTAGTAACTTTGATCCCATCTTAAGAGAGTCATAGTTACTCCCTAAAGGTTTCTCCACTCACCCTCCCTCATCTGCCCCGGTGAGCCATGTCCACGCCCAGGCTATCCCCTGCTGTGCAAACACTTGCCAAACTGCACAGCAAGCAGCGCTGCAGAACTGAAGTAGTGTGGCCATATAGAAACAGATGCACGGCATGCACGTACATATAACACCCGGGCTATTTTCCAGCCGGATCCATTTCTCCATCTGCTTGTTCACAGGGACCAGCACTACAACACCGGCAGCGCGTGTGAAACCACCGCCTCGCTCTGCTTCGCGTGGCTCCCAGGTCGCATGGCTCCCAGGTCCAGATGGCGCTCAGCCCCAGGGGCTCTCGCACCAGAGCGTATTCCAGAAAGGGGCGCGCCAGCAGCAGCAGCAGCCGCCCACCCATCGGCAGGGGCTCCTCCGACCCAGCTGGTGCCATCTCCGATTTTAATCGGAAGCAGAGGCCGGGGTCTGGCTGGCAGCGTGGCCGCAGCAGTGCCGCGCTGCCCCTGCTCTCACCAGCCCCAAGCTACCTGCCAGCTGCCGCTGCCGACCGCTCGCTTGGGGCAAGCTCCCCGCACGTCCATCGCCCAGAGGCACACTGCGCTGCACCTCCACCACGTTCCTGAGAAACCCCACCCTGCTTTAAGATGTTCCTGCTGCCTTTCTCCAACACTGCGGCTGTAGCGATTCACCTGCAGGTTGTTTTTCTTTTTAATGGACTAGCCAGACTCCAGCCTGGCTTTGTTAACGGCCTCCCCTCCCTCATGGACACAGCACAGGCCTTTTTTAATCCCCGCAGTTGAGAACATCTTACAGACACCTTTCAAGAGCTTGTCCACACAAACTGTAGGATAGGAAAAAAGTGATAGGGAGCAGTTGAGGTAAAAGGAAAAAAAAAAAAAAAAAAGACATTAAAGAAGAAGAAACATTTAAATATCTTAAACCAACTTTATGAGGAGACATTTATTATGCGGACTGTCATCTAGAAGTCACAACTTTTCAGGCTTTTTTCCTATTTCAGTGATACTTAAGGAGATTCCTTAATTTTGTTCCTGGAAACAACAATGAAAAAGACACCTAGGCAAGCTTAAGAATTAGAAAGCTCTTTCTACGTTTCCTTTAAATTCCAAGAACTGAATTAAGTCTCACATGAGAGGAAAAAAAAAAAAGATTTGGTCTTTTAAGGTCTTAAAGGACCTCTTTGGTCTTAAAAGACAGAGCAATTAACAATAACAACAAAAATACTAACATGCATTCTTCCATCCGGAAATCAAACTATTCCAGAAACATGCTGGTCCAAAACCTCAATGAAACAGAAAATAAATCAAATACTAGACTATTTTTAAAAGGCTCACATGCTGCATTAATGCACAGAAACGCATACGCAATACACCGGCTGGTTTGATACTCAAGCCAGCTCCACTGTACAACGAACAGGAGCAGTGAGATTTTGTGGGTCCATACACACAGCGCTACGCGGTTATGTGACCACTCTACTTACGCAGCTGCCCACTGCAGAACATCATGAGGTTGAGTCCTAATAGCAGCTTTGGTAAATTGCTTCAGGATATCGGGCAGCTCAGGGGGGATTTTGATCTGCTGAGCACAAAACATTGTTTCCGGAAGAGGCATGGTCTGCTCGTGTTCAGTGACAAGGATCTGGAGGGAACAATAATAAAACAGCAGTTCACAGATGCAGAATGTGAATGAAAAACTGTGTGTGCTTATGGGGGAAACAATGCTTGTACCCAACTCCCTCCTGTCCTACTCGACTGCAGGAGCTACTGGAGAACTGACAAACTCAGAAGGGTAAACGGACGAGCACTGCGAGTCTCTAAAAACCTTAAACTTGGTGGCAACACCAAGCAAAAGACTGGAGCTTGGACACCAACTACAGCTCCGGGTAAGGAGAACTAACTACTTTAACAGGTATCTTTAGATAGTTTTAAACTGATTTTTCTCCTCAAACCTACCACAATACGAATCTGTAAAACAGGTAGTCCAGACAAATCACACCACACATGCCAAGGTGAGGCTTGTCATTTTTGCACAGAAGCTATAGAGTATGCAGATTGCCAAGTTTCTCCTGCGTTTGCGTGTTCAAAAAACACTGCAGCAAAAAGTTATTAATTTGTGCTCCTGGCAGACTTTACATCAAAAAAATCACAGCAATGAACAAAACATTCATGTATGCTGCCATTATGCATTGCACTTTGCTCATGCAGCTCTACAGCTAGGTTTGTCTTACTCAGGATGTAACTTACTTGCTGCAAGGAATCCTGTTCCCCAGGATCTGAAAGAAGGGACAGACATAGGTTATTGCATGGCCCTTATCCCATTATAGCATCCCAGTGCATTTGGTGGGAAATTTGGGCGCTCTCCTCATCATTTAAAGGACAAACTACAGCCTACTTAAGTTGATTTAGCAACAAGAGTTGAAAACGTCAGCTATTTGCAGAAGGGAAGAACAGTGAAAGCAATGGCATCAAGAAAGGAATCAACGTAATAGCATCCTTTATCCCTTTAGATTTTTTAGCTTTTAAGATGACAATAAGAGTATGTGGTAGATGACTTTCTCCGCCTATTAATGTGAATTTTCTTGTATTGGAAAAAAAACAAAAAGTCAGTGATGGAGGAATGGGACTGCTGTGACTGAAGTCTCCTTTGAGGATCAAACCATACTCAGAACTTCATTTCTGGAGAAACGCAGACAGGATACAGCATCTTCATTACTCCAACGCAGCAAATTTGCGCTGGGGACAGACTTCAGAGTGTGCATTTAATTACGACATTGGTCACGCACTTTCAGTAATGCGTTCAGTAAAAAACGCAGCTCTAGCCAAGGGACTGAAGCTGAAGGCAAAAAGTGGGGGATCTCAGGATAAGCTAGAGAACAGAAAAACCTCGAGGAAGGAGTACGTGTGTGTGTGCGTGCGCGCACGTGCCCTTGGGAAGCAATCAAAGAATAAAAAAACTGATCAAAAAAGTAGAAAGAAAAAAAACCAAAAGCATGAGACCTGCTTTTCTATAGCAAGCCATTAATCGCAGGAGGGCTGAGGCTGGCAGGGAGCTCCCGAGGTCGCCTGGTCCAGGCCCCTGCTCACGCAGGGCCCCGCAGAGCGGCTCCCCAGCACCCTGCCCAGCGGGGTTTGGACTGCCCGCAAGGGGGGAGACCCCACACCCCCCCGGGCGACCCGTGCCAGCGCTCGGTCACCCGCACAGCGAGGAGGCGTTCCCCCACGTCCAGAGGGAGCCGCCTGGGCCCGTACGGACCTAAGGAGCCGGGAAAAACGCGGTCGGGCCCGCCGGCCTGCGCCACGCCCGGCTGTCGGGCCACGGCCACAGCTCCCGTTTGCGCCCCAACGCGGTTACTCTCTCGCCACACGCGAAGGCCGCCCAGCCTCCCTCGCCTCCTATCTGCTCCTATTTTACGTTTTCCCCTTCACCCACCCCAAGCCCGCCCCCGGCGGTCGGGGTACAAAGCGCAGACCAAGGAGCAGGCGCAGGCAGGTTCGGGCTGCCCGGCTGCTGGCGTCGGCAGCCCGCAAGCCCCCGCCGGCAAGGACCAGGCTCGGCCGTGAGCCTCCCGGTGACCGGCTCCGGCAGGCCGCCCCCCCCCGCCGGCTGAGGGCCGGGGGTCCCCTCCCGGGCCGCTCCGAGCAGCGGGCAGCACCGGTTGTTACCGGCCGCCCGGCGCAGCCCCTCGGAGCCCAGCCGCCCCTCGGAGCCCAGCCGCCCGGAGGAGCCCCCCACGCCGCAACGGCAGCCCCCGGCCGCTGCCGCCCCTCAGCGGCCTGCCCGCCCCGGCCGCTGCCGCCCCCGCCGCTACCCGCGGCTGGGGGAGGCCCCGGCGGGGCGCCTCACCTGCCCCTCTCCGCCGCCCCGCTGCCCGGGCAACGCGGCGGGGGAGGCCGGGGCGGGGCGGGCGGGAGGCCGGCGCTCGCTGGCGGGGAGCCTCGACTGACCGCCCCGCCGCCGCTGCGGGCGGGAGCGGCTCCAGCTGCAGGCGGGCGGCCTCCGCGGGCCTGGGAATGCGGGGCTGCCCCCACCGAGCACCGTGCGGCCGGTGCCAGCGGCTCCTCGGCACCTGGTGACAGGGAAAGCGCCCTCTCCACCCCAGAGCCCCGGGGGACGACGAGGCCTCGGCTCTTGGATAAAAACAGCACCCGAGGTCACCTGAACCCTGTCCTCTGTGAAGACGCCAGCGCGGCTCCTGGCTTGGTTATAAGGCAGTGCCCGCCTGTTCCTTCTAACGTGGGCTGTAAGTAGCCCGAGCACTCAGGTGAGCTTGATCGTGGGATTATTCGCTTCGGAAAGCCTTGGCGAGCCATTGCTCCAAAGAAACTTGGGTGCTGCATGCGTGAAACAGGCCAAACCCTTACTGAACAAGAACACAACCTTATTTGAAGCCGGCCCTTCTTGATCCACGGTATGTCCCCACTGATGAACACACAACGCCACGCAGGACAACGATAAAATGGTGGTCTCTGGAAAACGAAAAAGCACAAGTTAACAATGGTTTAATCTTTTCATAAAACACGAGTACTCTGCATAGACTACAGGCCAAGTATCGGGCCTCAAAATACTTTGCAGATTCCTGCAACTGCATGAAAACAGCAAACTTCTGACATACCATGACGTATCTATTCTTCAAATGGGTAGATGCTTTAAAACAATTAAGAACGCTATAGCAAAAAAAATACCTGTAGCAAACATTACCCTGCAGGGGTTTACAGAACGGGATTAAATTAATTTCACAATGCAGTTTTTCAAAGGTGTCTAGGGATAACAGGGAAACAGCAAAAGTTTCATGTTCTCTGTGATCCGCAGTCCTTGGACGCCCTTGGAACTGTCCTAAAGACGCTCACACAGTAAATGTCGTACCCACAGTTCTTCCAGCTATTTGGCCCAGCGCAGCAAAATCGTGCATAAAGCTGCCAAACCGTATTATGGGATGCAGCAGCACGTAAGCAGAAAGATTTTCTGTGAGTATTTAATGAAGAACTGTGCATTCTTAAAACACATTCTTTTATATGAATTGCAAGCTGTTGGAAGAAGCAAAAGGCTAAAGGTTTCATACAAGAATGAAAAAGAATTGGAATATAAGAGACCAATTAATCGCATGCTGCTCCAGGACACGCTTAATCTATAAAGGTGTGACTAAATTAATCTTTGTATAAATGCTTACACGTAACAAAAATTAAGATGACATACTGCATCAAGTACTAAAAAGCCTCTGGGGGATATGCTTGTTGATCTTTGCAGAAAGAGGAGTGTGGGCACTGCTCTCCTCTCTCCTTTGACCCTGACTGGCCAGAGGTGATCAGGTATTTAACTGCGCAGGGCCGGGGTGGGGGAATAACCTCTGAGATGGCTGGTTAGTAAAATTAAGATCAACAGATAGGCGAGGGAGGGAGGCTTCAGCTTCAGTTTCGAGGGCTGGTGGTGTGAAAACAGTTGCTAATTACAGGCAGGTTAATGCAAGGTTGTTTAAGGAAACTTGGGATTACACAGGTAAGGAATGTGGCTGTTAGGTCAACAAATCCCTTTCAAGGGGGAAGAAAAAGAGATCACAGCACGGCACAGTGAGAGGGAGGGACATTGATGGGTCATGTTGAGAATCTTGGCCCAAAGTTATAAAGGTAGTAAGGCTTAAACAATTTATGTTAAGAAAAAGCTGATGAAACTCTATGAAAACATAGGTAGCAAATACACAAGTGTAGCTTCAGTGAAAGAAGTAACTTGGATTCTTCCTAGATGCTGAGTACTTCCCCCCCATGCATTTTACGGATTATATAAAGAGCATTAGAAGTATAGCCATGGACATGTATAGCCATGGACATAATTGTTGCTTTACAGTGGCATTACCTGATTTCAGCTTAGAAATTCTGCTGCTGCTTCCTGCTTCCACCACTCCTGGTCACAACGGGCCTAAATGTCCCATGTATGCTCCATTGTAACACAGCAGTGTTTTTAGATTCGGCACATTCCTCACCGAACTCAACCAGGCCATTTACACAATTTGCACCTGCCGAACAAGGCACACCAATGCAGATCTTCACTGTCTAGGTTCTAATACATAAATTCTATTCATATAAATAAATAACGAGCTTTGCAGTGTTCTCTATTTTTGTAAGCAACAAGGAAGTCTGTTCCCTCTAGGTAAAACTAGCGTCATTTTCCAGGAACAGACACAGGCCTTGAAAGCCAAGTGATTTAACATGAATCGGACAAGTAAGGTTAAGTGCCCCCCACCCCCCCCGATGTCAGACGACTCCAGATACGTTTGATTTCTCCTTATACAGGGGGGTAAAAAAGCGCCTGTGCAGCTTTGGCATTGGCCACTACTCAGCAAGTAAGAGATAACAGCAAGTAAGCATATAAGCAGCAAAACTGATGTGCAGAGTTGTGAAATAAGCTTGTTGTTGCTTCATTCCTCGGTATGATATTGAATTCAAAACATTCAGTTTCTTTTGGAATAGTATTTGACCTTTGGAAATACCATCTTCTAAAAATTTCCATTGTTGAGTAACTTTGATTTCAGCACATTGTTTCTCAATTTATGGTGACTTCTCAATGAAGAAATTAAACCCAGAAGCACAGCTTTTCTGGAATAATCATAGAGTTAATAAAATTGCTGTTACCTATGCAATTCTTTAGTTCCAGTTAATCCAGTTAAGAACTGGAATACCAGAGTAGGAGAGCTCTAACTTACCATTATGCTTTGTAAAAGTTGTTTCCTCACCTGTTTCAGAAGACAGCTTCCTTTTTTTTGCATCCTGACCTTCATTATACTACCCAGGTTCAGTTCCCTGTTTAATGTTGTTATGACCGGTATAATTTCTGCTAAGAACCCCTGCGAGAGACTGGACTGTTAGATGATTGTCCTGAAGCTTGCTTGGCCATGCTGGCGGGGGTGGTGGGAGGTTCTCATACCCGTCGGACACCGGCAGAGCGGTGGCAGAGACGTCCGGACCTGGCCGGCCACTTGGCACGTGGCGGGGGGTCGCGTGAAAGACGAGACTCAAGAGACGTGGACAGCGCACGAAAGGCGCACGCGTGTGCCGGACAGTGAGTACGTGCCAAATGTGCCAGAGCCCAGGTACCGACTGCCGGTACCAGAACTGCCCTCCTTGCCCCCTAACGACCCTCTATGAAAGGCGCGTGAAGCGGAACCACGGGGGGTGTGTGTGTGCGCACCCACCACCACCGAAGGCGCGACTACGGACCGACGGGACGCCGCTGGGTCCCTGGCGGTGACTACCCTCTGCGTATCTCTCCGGATGCTTGCTCAGTTTCCTCCTAGTATTTCCTGCCTTTCCTATCGCTCTTTTTCCACTTACACGCGTTCAATAAAGTGACCAAAGGTGGCGGCATTTGACCTTGTTCGTGTCTTAATCTCACTCTTGGGATCCTTACAAGCCTTGCCCGAGCCCGAAATGGGAGTGGGACAAGCCCCCTCCCTGCCGAGGCTGTGCAGCGCCGTGCACAGGGCAAGCAGGACAAGCAGGACGGGAACGCTGACCCTGCCACACGGGGTTTCCATCTGAACGAGCGGCCAGACGGGGTCGTAGGAGGAGACAAAGCGACGCTGATCAGCCTGGCAGGCAGGGCCATCGACAAACCGCTGCCATTTGTGCCCTCTAAGGGAAAGGGCTTTTTACAGAGTCCTCTGAAGCACAGTAGGGCCGCCGTGCAGATTTTTATGAGGATGTTTGCTCAAGCTTAGGGGGAAGCAAGGAAAGAATTAATGCACTCAGCTGAAAAGTGATGTGAATACCGTAATTGGTGTTGGAGCTGGCATCTTACTGACAGAAAGTAGTTACGGGTTCCAGAGGGCACTCACAACCAAAAACAAGTAACTTGGGCTTTACCCAGCGGAGAAAGGGGAGCCAGAGAAAGGACGCAGAGTTTTAACTTTTTAATAAATATAAAATAATCTGTGTAAAACCAGTCAAAGCCATGCTGCAATGAACTTCTTTCAGTGTGCAAAAGACAGCTACGGAGCCATCTGACGGTTCTTGGATGGAGGCCTGTAGAATGACTGACAGCATTAGATACTCGGCGCCGCAACGGGGACACAGCGAAGCCAGCACGCACCTCCAGCCCCTCCGTTCAAGGCCCAAGGTCAACACAAGTTGTGGTGGAAGCGTGCAGACACGCAGAATTTTTCCCACTTGAAGAGCAGTATTAGACTGCTGCATGCTGTACGACTCCAGCACAGACGGAAGGCGCAGGTACAGAGCTCGTCAGCTCTCGGTTAACTTACACGCTCACTATCAAGTTTCTATGCCAGAGGAGTACATACAGCACAATAAGGCAAACCATTAAAACTTAAACCAATAAAAAAAAGTAGCGTTCTTTAATTCTTGTTCTATATAACCTCCATCTTCTTTCCCAACACACACGTAAAAATAAGGAGATGAGATTTTTTGAAAGTTCACAGTGGACAGTTTCAGAAACAAACTTTGCTTCACCTGGGATCTGTAAAGCAGTGCGAAAGCAACACAACAGTTTGATGTGAAACCAGCTCTCCTAACAAAGAGCGAACACAGATAACGTAAGCGACATTAAAACAGTTACCGTTAACATTACATGACTGGCCCAGTTCAGTTTTTTCTGTCATGACTTGCAAAATAACAGTAATAAAAAACAGCACAAAGGCTTTTTCTTAATAAATTTTAATGTTAAGACCAGTTTGTCTGGATAAAAACACAAAGTTACAAGAACCACACTACTGCAAATTCTGCATGATGTAGTGCTTGCAATATTTGAGTGGCAAGACCATTTTGGAACTGTTTACGAAAGATATGTCAAAGACAGAATCTTGGCATAAGTAAGTATGTATGTTACCAGTGAATTTAATCTTGTGAAAATATATCTGTCCCACAATGTACACCACTGTAAATAGTAAAATGCAATATTTATGCACATCAAAAATATACGGGGTGAATACTCAATTTAGCATTTAGTCAGCAACAGTGAATGAGAGAGAAATATTTTGGTTATTTTTCTATGATTTCATTTCACTGGAAATTTCCTAATAAATCACCCCAAAGGGTAGTATTTGTGGTTGAAAACCATCAGGACAACAGTAATTCTGTAAAACAGTAGTTTCTGACCTTCTGATAGTGACAGCCCAATCCTCCTGCCACTAGATGCATATGCGTTTGGCTTGTGCTCACTGCCTTAGAACATGAGTCCAGACACCAAAAAATGCACTACCACCATCACAGCCTGGACCACATTAGCTCAAAACACGCCAGATCAGAGATGCAACATCAATAAAAGGAGATGACAATCTCAAAGCAGCTGCCAGATTCTCAAGTATTAATTATATACACGTATGGTTAAGTACAGAATACTGAAGGACAGTGTACCGAGTAGCAAGTTAAATGTTCCATCAATTTTCTGATTACTGCAATGGATACTCACATTTCCCCCATTTAATCTAGGAAAGATACTGCAATCTAAGCATGTGATTTGATGCTACTTAAAGCTTTGTGATACTGTTATGTATTTTCTTTAAAATATCTACATAAAAAAACCCCAAACATTACTGCAAAGAACTCTATCTACATATAGAAATAACACAGGCTTGATTTGGTGGCTCTTGTTTGACTGTGTCCTTGCAAAGAATCTGCTAACTTTTCCTTGCCTGTTTAAGAGCATATGTATTTCCCTGCCCCACAGGCAACAGACGGTACGTGATGAATCACTTCCTCAATATTATTCCCATAAAAATTCACAGTGACCATTTCTGAAAGAAAAGAGATTTTTTGTTGTTGTGGGTAATTTTTCTTTTAAAGTAATTGTGCAATATAAAATTCATACTACAATTTGAAACTTTGGTAACCTACAGAAAAGAGATTTCAAGCTCTTTAATTAAGGACCAGGTCAGAACGTTGCTTACACTATGCTCTTTGTTCCTGTGCAAACACATCAGATGAGGTTCATCCCTCCTCTTGAGGTCCTGAAAAATTCTATTATTGATAATAATTGGCTACAATTTAAGTTGTGAGGCTATCTAATTTTCCTTGGTACCTTTAAATACTTCCATCACCTAGCCTTAGTAAATTTTTTACTTACTGTTTCAGTTCAGGAAATCCTGATTCCCAAAGCCAACCCCCCCCCCCCCCCCCCCCAACCAAACAGAAAAACCCAGCTGAGCCTCAACGAGTACATCTGAATTCTCAGAAGAGGAAATATTTTCTTGATTTAACAGCAACTGTACAATATTACAAATTCAGACACATGAAAAACAATCAGGCAATAGAAAATGTACAACAGCTTTGGTGTTATACAAAATAATAAAAAAGACTTGACAGCAAGATACATAGTTCATTATGTTCTCACCATAGCCACTTCATTGCTGACTGTAAGACAGTTATTTACTTTTGATATTCTCTGTGTGGCCTTTCCATTCATGAAAAATCATACTATATTACTACAATAAGAACTGTTATGAACACCATAAAGTAATCTCCAAATTTTATAAAAACATCTTGCCTCTTCGCACTATTGCTTTGTGGCACATTGTCAACAGAACAGCAGTCCAAAATAAAGTGACAACTAGATTTAATAAATTAATAATAGTTTTTTTAAAGATGTACAATGCACATTCTTTTTAATCCAAGGTTTTAGGGTGTCAGAATACTTCTATTTACACATATACAGACCTCAGACAGTATTGATAACATCAGAAAATGCAGATAAGGAACAGAGCCTTAACTGCTATCTGGATGCTACTAACAGAAGCCAAAGCACTGCTGAGAGTATTATCGGGAGAGATATCCAAAGACTGAGAAGAGTCTATGAAAAAAGGACATGTAAAGGCAAAGGGAAGGTCAAGATGTTTAATAGGACCATCTATTCTTGTGAAGACTGAGGTGGAGTTGTTGATGTGCCTTGTTTCCCAGACTTTCGTTCGTAGTTCACAAGTCGTTGCCCAACAAGGTACCTGGGATTATAGTAAAAACAGCGAGAAATTAAGAAAAGTTAATACAATTCTGTAACACAAATCCACTCTATCTCCTTTGCTGCAGAATTAGCTTTCTCATTTCAATAAAAGTTATTCTACAAGTGATCCCTCCCCCCCTTAATGGTCTCCAACCATCCTCATCCTTTTTTCTCAACATTCAGGCATTTCATAATGGAATACAGGCAGAGAGAGAAAGGGAGAGAAAATATCCTAATGCTACTCCAGTCAAGCATAAGGTCTGCGAGATTCCTTTATTTAAATCTGTTTCAACATCTCACTATCTCACCAGCTTGTCAGTTTTCCTGCCGTTCACGTTATTCCCTGCTTCCTCTATATCACTGTTTCACACTCCTACTTTTTGTCATCTCAATTCCTTTCCACGCTTCCCATTTGTATGCTGGTTCTACACATAGAAGAGCCACGTACATCTATGAACACTTCCCCTGAAACCTGCCATCTCCTTTTGAAACTTTTTCACCACCGCTCCTTTCCTCATGGTGCCATCACCAAACAACCGTCACGTATTTTTTGTACATTTTAAAATGTCACAAAAACTTGCATATGCTTTTGAAATTTGTTACGTGAAAGATTTAATTAAGCATATTTCTAAACCATAAATTTCTACTGGCTAGCATGACTATGTTTGCTTACTTCCTGAAATGAGATCATAAGTTGTAGAAACTTCTTGTCTACAAGGATGGTTACAACACTTCATAAGTTAATTTAATATCAAAGTAATTTTCACTTAGATATGTTTTCACAGCTTTGTATGCTGTTTACATGCCTTATTTACACAAGGAAGCAACTTGTAACATTAATGGAACTTGCAATTCAATATGCATTCTGCCTGAAAGATACTAACATTTAGCTCAAAACCCATTTGTAAATATAAATACCAGCTATACATACTACAGTAGGCCTAATACTACAGAACATGTTATGAAGGCAGGTGGCAAACAGAATTTAAATCAGCTGATCAAATAAAAGGTGCTAAAATATAAATTGATCTGCTGAGAGTTTAATTTTAATTACAACTCTCTTAATATTTCTAGATACTATTAATTTCACATTTACACCAAACACTTAATGTATCAGTCACTTCCTAACATCTAAGATTCAAAGTAGTTTATTTTAGGTTTGACTCCTTTTGTAGTCAGTGGAAAGCAAAGCTGTTCTAGGGTAACTCAGGACATGAACACAACAAACTCGTTTATTCTTTTTCAGTAAAAAAGCAGCCTAGGAAGACTAGTTGCTGGGGTCCAAAACTTATTTTTCTAAGTAACCAACGCATAAGATAATTAGGGTAACACAAAAAATAAGGTAATAAGGATAACACACAAAAAAAAAAAGCTTAGAAACTAAGCAGGATAACCAGAAAAAACATTGGGAAAATTAATATTTTATCAGGCATCTGAGTAATACAGAGTAATAATTACTGAAAACATCAGAAAACAGTACAAAATTTGGTAAGGACAAACTGTATCACATCAGCTGAATGGTCTTTAACAGGTTAATTGGACTAATGAGTAGAAAGAGTAAGAAAAACAGTTATGCAGAAAAGGTTGGAGACATGGTTTTCTAAGCAGCAGATTGAGACATGAGTTTACTTCCAGGTATGTCGTAATTATTACATTCACTTGTCCTTCAAGACTAAGAGGGGGAGACAAACAAGCAATCGGCTTCATTTGTGGTAAAGCATATTCAAGTTAGATACAGGGGAGTGTCTTCCATTTATAAAGACAGTCTGTTCCTGTGTTTATCTACCTGAACCACAGATAAAACATTTGCCAAGAACAGTTTAGGTCTGCCTCAGAGGGTCATCTGTCTAGAAAGCTTCTTAAAATCCCTTGGATCTACAACACCTGAATTCAATCTGAAGTTGTTATCACAATTTAAAGTGGAAAAAATTTAAAAATCCACAATATATACTCACTTGTCATTTTTAATATGTTCATAAAGGCGCTTGAACTGGCGGACTTGGAAGGAGAGAATTCCCATCAATACCACCACCATAAGCAGAAAAGGATAAATCCGTCGCTGAACTAGGTTTTGCATTTCAGCGGTAACTCCTACAAAACAAGACACAACCCTCCCATAATATAACATTTCTAAAGTAATACATGCATTTCTGCTTCTGTACCTGCTTCTATACTTTTTGTTATACTGTAACTTCAGTAGAAAGGCTGTGAAATAACCAACACATCCATTTATCTCAGAGATCCAACATGACAGCTGCTGTTCTTTTTCATCTGAAGCATTAAAGCTGAAAGTTTTCCATTAACACAGTGAAAATCCACAGTAAAAAAATTGGGCTTATCAGCTCTTCTTGCTGACTGAGTTCTGTATACCTCGTATCAGAAAAAGGTTGACACTATAAAAGCCTGCATTCAAGTGAGAGGTTGAAGAATAAAATAGGACTCCTTGAACATGTTGCTAACATCAGAACTAACTAGCAACAAAGACAACTGTTGATGAAAAAGCATATCTACCCTGCCTCTAATAAAATTATTTCCCTCAATTATGAGGAGATAGGAAAGTCTGAAAAAAATGAACTGTATTTACAATTTACATTTTATTTTAATATTGAATGAAAACCTCAAAACAAAACCCAGTATTTTCACCTGTTCTAAGCTTCCTTTAGAATCTGACAAGTCAGAAAAGATGGCCTCAGCTCAGTATAGCTCTTAAAGAGAGACTAAAATTAAAGGTTGATTGTTCAAAGAAATTAATTAATCATCCCTTTCCCAAACTAGCTGGATACCTACATTTCTGCTCTTAGATACTATGCAGTCCCGTACTCTTGATGTATTCTGCACTTCGTTTATTAAAAAGCCAGTCAGAATAACATATTGCATTGCTCAAAAACCCCCAAACTTCTAAGATGACACAGCAATCCTTAAGCAATTACATCTGCTGGCAGAATAGTGGGGGTTTTGTTGTGTGGGGTTTTTTTTTTTGGTTTTTTTTGTTTGTTTGTTTGGGTTTTTTTTTTTTTTTTAATAACCTAGAACTTAAAAGTTTTATTTCTACAAGTGTATTTACATTGCTCTAAACCATCAGGTGGTAAACAGGTATTCTGAATGCATACATACCTAATAAAGGTACAACACCAGAAGCTATGATGTACGGTACACACAGGGAAAGTAACAGAACAGAGATTACGGGTGCTGCCAGTTTACGGATTATGAAGTGTAAATCAATGTTACGAATCCCATTTGCATATACCTAAGAAGAACAAGTTAGAAGTAGAATGGATCAATCAAGAAAACCATGCTTTGTGCTTACAGTAATAATTACAAGGTTTTACACAATCCTCCTTATGAGAGGAAACGGGTGTTCCCAACTTGAAGAAAACCATGACAGCCACAGTCAAAGAAGGAAAAACTCTGTGCCAATCTACATCATGAGGGTTCCAGGAAATCATGTAAATATTGCCCGGGAGAGCAACTTAATCTGGAATAGTGTTGTGATTTGGTTGCAGGAGTGCAAGAGACCAGCTGAAAGATCATTAAATAGAGCTGTGGATGGTGGTTTTGTGGGTGACCTGGGATGGCTTTGTGCTGTTAACCCGCTGAAAGAGGATCCTGTGTATGCCAATAGAGCAAATCCTATTAAATTTGTAACACAGGCAGAAAACAGGATCTTATTTTGCACTTGCACTTTGGGGAGCCCAGAGCCTCTGCATGTGGAGTCTGTGCCTGAAGACAGGGCCTCCACAGTTCTTGAGGAGCTGAGGTCTCAACACGACTAGACTAATCATGGGAAAAGACCGATTTCAAATGGCTACCACGTACAGGTAGGCGACGGCCTCTGTCCCACAGCCTGGATGTAACCATTTCTAAGGATGGCCCAGGAGAGCGTCTGTACAACAAACAGGCCCAGGGAGAGCATTCAGAACAGAAGGAAGAGCCATGGTATGCATCAAAAGGCACTCGCAGAACTAAGACTACATTTCTCCGGTGTGACACTTAAAGTGATCAGTAAATGGTTTAATAACTGGGACTACGTGCTGGACTTAACCACGAGAGGCACCTTTTGTACAGAGGTCAGGACATGCACCATAGCCATTATATATAGTGCAGGGCTGGAAAGTTACTTTCTGACAAACAACTGAGATACTTCGATGAGACAACAAGCACAGAACTTAAAGGTTATAATCAAGAAAAAAAATACTTCTGCCAAAGAAAGCAACAGGCTACGTGACTCAGAACTGCTCACAGAACTTGTCTGCCTTGCTTAATAATCCAAGGGAATAATAATAATAATGCTTAATAATAATAATTGCTTAATCAAAGGGGAATGGAAATGCTGTCTTTCATAGGCACTCATCTATGAAGGAGGGAATCTCTACAGCTCTGGAGAAGGCAGAAATTCTCTGTTCTTGAGTGGTGGACATAAATAACGTCCAGTATTTGGACACGTGAATTAATCTGAAGAAATAATGATGTTTCTCACTTTAATACAAACTTGATAAAATTCCATGTATGTATACGCAGCATTTTCTTGATTTCAGATTTCTGAGGTTTATTTTTGTTTTACTGTTAAGTGTACCTTAATGGGTTAGGCTATACAATTTAAAAGGATTTTACAAGACTAGTTGAGTTTTACTCAATTACTCAAACTACTCCATTACTACAACAGTAACTCCATTTTCTGACTCACACATTCAAAAAACATCCAAAATGTATTATACAGATAATTCACATGGATAATTTTTTCCTACCTGTTCAATAACAGTTTTCAGCCACCACTGGGGACCCATCAGTGTTATGGCAGCAATTATTTTGGCATGCAGAACTCCGAGAGCCCAGTCCTAATTTTGTAAAAATGGACATTAACATATTTTTAACTAGTTTGACAACCAAAAGCTTTTAGAGCAACTTGCTAACATTACTTATAAAGTGAAAAGATAATTACTATTCTATTTACACAGGACATTGTTTACAAGAGGTGACATCTTCTGCAATCACCTAAGAAAAAGAGGATGCTCTCAAGCTTAGCTGACATCTGTAAAATATTCAGCTCCCTGGAACCAGGAAAATCAGCTACTACTATTAAACCAAAGGCAAATACAAAATAAAAGCATTCCACTTAATTAAAGCAACAGACTAACATTCTGGTACAAACTAATTAACACTGCTAACATTTACCTAGAAATAAGTTATTTTGATTCCTTTAAAAAATAAGAGAAACAAGATACAAAGATGCTCACACAAGTCAGGAAACAAGGGTTTTTTCCCTCTTTTAAATTTTAATTGTTCACAAAACCCTACCTGATGTGAGACAAGCTAAACAAAGCAAGGGAATGCTCTTCACAAAAGAACGCCATACTATTCAGAGGAAAATTTATGCTTTAACATATACTGCAATTATTATGGCATGGAATTAAAAGAACACAAATATAACTATGGGCTTCTAGTAAACACTGCACATCATGAGTCAATCCTTTCTGGATTACAGATTCTTCAATAAAACCCACCAAAACCAGAATGCAAAGTACAGGTTGACCAGGCAGAACAAACAGCTACGGAACTGGTAAGACTTAAGACATCGTAGGTTAATTAACTTTCTGAAACTGCTCGGGAAATATATTTTCTTTAACCAATTATTTAAAAAGACAGCTTTTGTTAATGCCTATTACTCCAGATACATTCAAAAGTTAAAAAACTTATTACAAAAAAAGTGAGTGTTAAAGTTGCTTCGTGTTTGCTCAAGTATGTAACCTTTGTATAACTCCCTTTTGTGAAAAATGGAAATTATTCTCATTTTCAGTAGCTTCTTCTTAATTTAGAACAAGTCTCAAATCCCTCTAATCCAGTATTTTGAGAAAGCTCTGCCACATGAGAATAAAATCTTTCAGTATATTTAATTACAAATTTGTAAAGAACTAACATGCAAAAATTAAGAATTTTTAGCATCTCTAGCATTACAAATTCTTTCCATAACTGTTTGGAAACCATGATAATCTACCACTGCAATCACATGATGTCCTGACTTATTAGTCATTTACTCAAACAGACACCTCCAAAGTATACTTGTATTATAAAAATAACGGAATGTTTAAATTAGCAGTCAAATTCTTCTTTGTATTATGGCTTTCAAACATTTGGATACTGAAAGTAAATGAAAGCTTGTTTGTAGACAGCTTAGAAAAATCACTATCTCTGAACACTTTGTTGTTATTTCGTAATAGGCATTCTAGGTCTTTTGAGTTATGGTTCCCTCAGGGTTTCTTTGAGTTACAGGTTATTTCATAATTCAGCCTAGGTGATGCAAGCATTTGTCACTCAATCCACTGTACCTTTATTTCTTCCACCAACTTGCAGGAAAAGAGTTTGCACTCCCTTAACCTGTGAGACTTGACTGAAGAAAAACAAAACACTACTATCGCAAAATCTTGTATTAATGATTTGACATCTTAACCTAAAACCGGAATGATCCTAAAGCATATCAAAATTTCATTCACAGTGTGTATCATCACCGAATTAAAACCTTGTATGGAAAAAAAGATCAGCTGAACCTCTTGCTGCATAACTGCAGGCAGAAAGCTTTCCAGAAAGGTCAGACAGAATATGTAAGTCTGTGCATACGTACATACAGCTATACTAACTTCTGTACATAACTTTACAATTATGCTACTGAAAAAAAGTGTCTATCTGATCATTGAAATGCAAAGATCCTCTGATATCATCCCAAAATGTTCAGCTTTTCATACTTAAAATTCCTAAGCATATCCTTTTGGTTTAAATAATCTTCGCATCCAGACTGGCTGTCTTTTCTCTGCCACATAGAAACATACTTATGGGAAATGCTCTGAAGCACCGAATCGACATGAAACAAGAACTCCCATACCCCTTACTTTTAAGCAAAGCAATGTATCAACAGCAGAAGAAGAATGGGAGCAACTGACCTGCCAAGGATAGAAGAGAGGTGTTTGATCCAAAGGAACTCTCAAAGGTGCAACGATGACCAGTTCAAACAGAAGACCGAGCAAAAGTGGAACCACACCAGCTAGCAGTATAGCCACTATTAATGTCTTCATTATCTAAAAAAAACAAGACATCTAATTAATATGTTTATCAGAGGATTCTTTTTGTTTAAACTTCAAAATGTAATTTGAACTACACAAACAGATAAAGCTGAAGAAAAAAACTACACAGACCTTTAATTCATACATATACAACCCTAGAAATAATTTTTATTACATACATAGTTTTGCAATGCAAGTTTTCAAGATTGGGTCCTATTCCATGCCCCCTCCAGAAAAAGGCATGATTGTGCTTACTGGTGTCCATGCAGTTCTAAGCCATAAAATCACTTTTGACTGTTACCAGTTGGGAATACTATCCAATGGCACTTCATTACATTGAGTATTCTTGTATGTTAGAAAATTAGAGTAGAATCTTTCCAAAACTGCCGATTTTTCTCCACTGAAAACCAAACCTTAAAAATTCACTCATTATGGAATATTTCTGACTTAAAAACTAAAGACTCAGTTAGAATACCATGCTTGAATCTTTCTTTATTCTAGAATTCTCTTAATTTACATGCATCATTCAGAAATCAGACACAAAACTAGTCCAACTTAATTAACATTAAATTAATTGATCAGGAGATGGGGACAGGAACAGGAGAAGGGACAAAGGACAAGTACAGCATTACATTTTAGCTCTGAATTTTCTTAAACAAGCTTAAAGATTTCCTAAATGAAAATGATGGATGAGGTATTTGGGAAACATGGTAATACATGAAATACATACTTACACTACTCTTCTGTCTGTAATAGTCCAATAAGCACACAAGCATGTCCACCACAAGACACCATTTATGCTATGGATGTTTAAAATTACTATACTAGACAAGAAATCTACTACAGAAATCCTCAAAACCAAAACCAAGATAAAAAGGTGTGATATAAATTTGTTGCTGTACTGAGAATCTGAACTCCTTTTCTTTAAAAATATTTGAACAACACTCAGATCCGACAAATCATAAAGATCATTCTGAAAATATGCATTAAGCTACTCTGTAGAGACATTCATCATCATCTATCAGCTTTACTAGTTTTTTTTGTTTGATAATGTCAAGTTGCTAACTGAGTAATAGTTAAGCTTCCAGGTGTATGTGAAAATGTAAATGTAGTGAGGACACATCACATATGGGATAATATAATGCAACATATTCACTTTTAAAGGAAAACAGAAAAACATACACGTATATATAAACATATATAAGCAAACTTATTTATATAGATTGCTTAAAATTGTGCTGAATTGCTTCCAAAAATACAGTTAGCCTATGCAATGGGAATGTAAGCTGCAAAAGCTTCAAAATGATCTGAAAAGGAAAATGTTGTATATGTTACAGAGTAAAACCTGCAAGGAAAAATGAAAGAAGTTTTGTTAGCTACTTTTTTGATAATTCAGTAAAAATTTTTCTCAAGACTCACCATGAGAGACCATTCTTTGACCTTCTGAAAAATCACTCTACGACCCTGTGGCATCCAGGCGACCAGCACTGTCACAGCTCGGATAGTTAGCCAACAGACATAAAGACCACAAGCAGCTGTGTACAGTTCATGGATTTTGGCAGTCCCCGTCCAAAATGACATTAACCATCGGCCAGCAAATACTGAAAACACAAACACTGTTAAATAGAGTAATACTTTTTGATGTATTAAGGAAGGATGCCTATTAAAAAATACTTGTCAAATTTATCGTTAAATATCAATGCACAAATGGTATTCAGCATAAAACAGTATTTTGTTACTATACCCATAAGGCACAAATGTGTGAAGCACTATGTAAATAGCTACACAGATGATGCCAAATACATATGCAGATTTTTTTTTTCCCCCCTAAAATTTCATTACACCAGCAATGCGATCTGAACTATGGCAAAACAAAGCACTGAATACTGTACTATTCAGAGCCCAAACACTAATCTTCAGAACTGCAAAGGCAATAATGGATTAGTGCATAAGCTTGAACTTGAATCTTACGAGCCATGCTTGGGTTATTTCATTACCTCATATAATTTTTTTAAGACCTACTGATGGGGCTTCTGAAGCTCTCCAACAAAAATGGGAGACTCATTTGTTACATTTAATTTCTTAATAGTGTTTCTATTCACTAGTATTATAATGGAATTATTTTATGTACTACTATTAAAACCATCACAAAATGCATAACTGATCTCAACACATCATTGACTTCAGCATCATTAATACAAGGAGGTAAAAATGACATGGTACTACAGTAGCCAGGTTGCAAAATTCAAATGAGTTTACATGTCTTAATTTGTTCCAAATTATTTAAAAATCCCTACAAAGTGCTTTTGATTTGGTTAAAGTACTTATTCATACATATTTGGGAAGTGGCATGTATATCACTTCAAAGTCTCCCAGTGACCTGTCACGATGACACCTTCAGAATACTTAATTAAAAAAAAATACTGTAGAAGACTTGGTAACAACCTATATATTTTCCTTCTCTAAATGGTAAAGCAGGTGCAAGAGTATCAATTCTCTTTTTCTCTCAATACTACTACAGAGATTGTCTCAGCACTTGGAGCCCTGCCCTTAAAAGAAAATTATTCTACAACAAAACAAAGGAAATGGCAATCTCTGTCAGTTAAATACAGGTATTATGTCTATCATTTAGATTTTAGACTATTACAATTTCATGATGTACCATTAAAAATAAGACATAATTTTCCATATTTTCTCCTTTTAACATTAAACAATAGTTTCAAAACGTCTGCCATTGTTAAGCAAGGCAACATGCTGAGTAGTTTTTAATCACAGTTTTACATTAATAGACTTACCTGGTAAGGTAAGGCAGATAAGACTAGCAATCAGTAATGTTATGCACATGAAAACAATCAAAAGAAATATCTGAAAGAGGAAAAAAAGAGAAACGGTTTATAAGAAAGTTACTTAACCAAAGCCAAAAGACCCATATAAAAAGATGCATCATTCCAGAAAGGCAGCTAAACTAGAATGTTCAAATAGCAACTGATGTTTCACTGTATAAATAAATCAGCAATAAACCTATCCCCAGTACACGCAGCACACCTACAGTGTTGGTATTTCTTTTAAGAGTTCACATCAGTTGCCACAACAGTAAAAATTAACATTTGAATGCAGAATGACTGAAGTTCTTTGTAATGTTACATTAAAGAATAACCTCTTTATTTCTGCACTGACCAGCACAATGACTCTCAATTAACCCCCGAAAGGTTTCTAGCTCTGTATGTCAGATAAGCAAGACAGTGGTTTTATAATAAGGAAGAACTTGCTGAGAAGGTTCTTCCAGATGTGCTCAGGTTCATGTGATCAGCAGCTGACAGCAAAGCTGGTGGCTCCTTAGTCAGGCTTACATCTTATCAAGAGAATTCTCATGTACTTCTTTCAATATTTGAACGTCTCAAGCACCATGTGCTATGAAGTTCTGCTTCACTAATCATCAAAGCCACACAACAAGCAAGCTTACTGTGAGAAGACTAGCACCTTATCATAACAGACTACTAAGAGAAAGTTAAATCTGTAACACACATTTTCCTGGATGAGACTTTCAGGGACAATGTAGATCAGTCTCATCTCTAGGTTAGGATCTTCAGCACTGCTTAAAGGAAGGAAAATCTTGCGATTCTGTAGACATTAGCCTGCGTGAAGAGGATGATTCCACAATACCCAATTACTTGCCAGGTGACAGCCACATACCCTTTTGTCACATAGAATACTCTCTTTAGGGCTAGGAATCCCAAATGACAGAAAGAAGAAAACCAGAGTAGCTGACAACTGGATTGCAGGCAGAAAAAACTTCTCAGTGGTGAGGGACACATGGTGCGACTTGCTTGGGACCAATACTGTCTAAATAGTTACTTAGGGAATGCTGAGGAAAAAAGAAAAATCAGTCCATGTAGGAATACACAACACATGAAGGACTAAAGCCGATATGAAGCTTTTAAATGCCATACACGGCTGCTTCTTGGATCAGTGAGCAAGAAAACAAGAGGAAGAGTAACTCTTGACTTGGACCTAAACAATGCACAGACAGCTAGCCATTCCTGTCACAGAAAAAGCACTGATGGTGACCGCAACATATTCAGACTCAAAAGATGTGGCAAGAACAGTCCTCCTCTCTCCAAAATCCACCACAATAATATTATTTCAAAAAAAGGGAACTAGCTAAAATGAGGACATTTATTAAAAGAATATTGAAAAGAGTAGTCAAAAGGAAAAATGCTCACAGGAGACACGTTTAGATATACTGAAGTGAAGGTTTGGCACAAACTCACACTACTAATCAGAAGACTTAAAAAAAAATGTCTCCCCAAAGCTGTCACAGTAAACAGTAAAACAGAAATGGCTTCCAGAAAGTATTTCCAGAAGTTGGAAATAAATCCACAGGGGAAAAAAAACCAAAACCCCCCAAAACAACAGCAAATGCATGAACTCTGGTAAGTGAAATTCAAAACTACAGTAGGACAAGCCAAAAGGGATTTTAGAAATAACATACCAATTCTATGAAAAGCAATGATAAATTTATTTTTATAGATAGTTTTTTTGGGTTTTTTTTTTTGATTTTTTTTTGTTTTTTTTTTTAAGGATCAACAATTAAGTAATAAAATCTAAAAATCCTCAGAAGAAAGCTTGCCAGAGAGTTTGCAGGCTCTGCTGACAGCTATGGATCATGAAAGGAAGGCTAAAGAAAGACAAGGCAGTAGTGGGAAAATTCAACAAATTTTAGACATCAGCATTTGTTCTGGAGAGGCTTTGGGAGGACCCTGCAAGAGAACCTTTGTTTAAGAAAGGAATGAGTTGGCAGAATTATCTAGATTGGCTGATAAAACTAATGATAGGCTTTTATGCAGAATAATTAAAAAAAAAAATCTGATCTTTTTATCTTGTTTGATACTAACAGTATGTACTTAATTAAATTAAAAAAAATAAATCAACACCATAGTTTTACATGCTCATTTATAACTGAAATAACATGAAGGATCAGTTCTGATGGCTTGCTCAATCCATATGGACATGATGAGTGAGTTCCAGTGGAAAACATTCATACATAATAAAAACTAAATAAAACCCACCTTCTTCTAGGATCTTACAACTTGGTTAAAATGAAAAAAAAAAATTAATGAAAGCATAGAAAAGATCAGATGTTTACACTGTTTGTTTTTTTTTTTTTTTCCCTTCTCAAATGCTTAAAATCCCAATTGAGAAAGTAATTAAAATACTGTCGTGTTACACAGTGGAAGTCTGTGAAGGAGACACATTTTTCTTAAGATGAGCTTATCCAAGTAGAACTATATGGTCAATACACCAAAAATCACAACTGAAGCACCTACAATGATCCTGAATGATACGTTATTTAAATGTTTTAAACAAGTGGAACCAGGGACATAGAATCCTATCAGTGAGCTACCATGTGTTCAAGATTGTGCAAGTGCTTGTCATATCTCTTGATGAAAACAATGGAAAGAAATTCAGTTAAATCAGATTTTCTTTTTATTTCTATATTCTGTAGAAGTCTCCAAAGAACAACTTAAAATGTCTAGATGAAAGTAAGTAGACCAGAAAAAACAGTCTTTGACAGCTGAGTATGAAACTGTTTAGTTATCATCACTAGTTCAAGGTCAGCACCCCAAATTACTGAAAGCTTATACTATGCAGTAGTTTGAGCGGGGGAGACTATTTCAGCACATGTCCTTATCCAGAGACATCCACAAAAATCAAACAACCCATGCAAAGGTAGTGCTAGAAAGGATTTAATGAGTTCCTAGGTTAACACACCCCTTCCTTGAAAGCAACATGTCCACATTACAGTTGTATATTGCCAGGTCACAGTGAGAATCCACTTTAATTACCTCCTTAGCAATCAAACAGGGAATTAATTTCAATTAACCTGTCTGTCATCCCAGCAACTTCATATGAACTTGACTCAGGCTAAGTGAAAATGTGACAAGTATCATATTTATCTTTAGAAATAACACTATAAAGTCTTATCTGAACTTTCAAACGTGTCTAACTAATGCCTTCTCCATATCACCTCAGTTTTCAGCTGGACCAGTTTCCTGTTCCAGCTCATTGCGTGTATGTTCTCGCACAGGCATTCATGCTAAGAAGGGAAGAAAGGAGCAATTGCCATGGAAAGAGGACCGGCACCCCTCCTTTCAGCAGTAAGCATGTATTTATGCTAGATTAAATTGGTCTCAGTCAATAGACCAATGTTCCTCTACAACAGTGTTCTAGCTCATGCACTCCTGTGGAGAGCCATTTTAGGGGGTAAAAACAGCACTGGAGGGAATTAACTCTGAACCCCCAACCCAAAAGCCCCAGCTTCAAACACCCGGAAGCTCAACAGTTGTGAAATCCTAAAATACTTTCAAATTTGCTTTTGGTTCTACTAGGTTGAGATCTAAGGGGCTGGGGGGGCGGGGGGGGGGCAGGGGGAAAGCACTTTATTTTGTACTTTGTTATGAGAATTCTGGTAGATTCAGCATTTTAAGGACAATTCAGAAGCAATACTACACTGTTCTAACTTGAGCCATTACTTCCATTCTTGAGCTATACCTGAAACTATGGTACTGAGCTGTATTTAAGTTTATTTTTGGTTAACTCAGAGTTCTGGTAACAACAAAACAATTTATTTAGTTTGACCTATATATTATTCTAGAAAGTTAAGTATTTGCCAACAACATTTCCTTACTAACTGTAGGGATTTAGAATTTCAAGTATTATAACACCTTTCCATCTTTAATATAGATGCAACAGAAGTTCTCCATTTAATTTCTTAATAAAGCAAAATACACTTCCAGCTACAAGACCGAAGTACACCCCCTTGAAAGCCATGCCTCGTTAGAGACACTCCTGAACCACCTGCTTTTGCTGGGGGGTTATTTTATTTCTCTCCATTACTAACTGTTAGGAAAATAAGACGTGAACTAATAGCTCATACACAACATGTATAGGATCTATAAATAAAATGGTAATTGAAGGTCTTAAGTTACAGGCTGAAAAAAGCTGTATGTCAGAAGAACTGTAAGTCTACTTTTTAGAAGGATACAAGCTGTACAAAACACAAAACAACATGACCCACCACTTGACTTCTGAGAAGATGTGGGCCAAATCTTTCTTACAAAAAAAGTTATACCCATTTTTCAAATGCCTTTCCCTTTTCTCTTAATGCATGAAATACACCTACCCTGAGCGGGAATTTTAAAGGCCTACGATAAGGCTGGAAACCCACAGGTCCTCCCTGTTGAAGTATGGCTTGATGGGCTGCATGAAGACCTTCTCCCACCACTGGAATGGCATTGTTATTGCGAGCATGCTGGTTGTTAGGCTGCTGGTTTGCATTGTTTTCATTTTCTTCCTGGTCACCAAGTAGGTAAGAATGGAGATCCCTGTAACAATCAAAATTTCAGTTTTGTTTTGTTTGATATGAATGAGAATCTTACAGAAATATAGGCCTACTCAGAATGAGTACAAGTTGTACAAAACTTAAACAGGAGTACTTGCAGAATCTCGATAAAGTAAAATAAGCCATTTTCTGATAATGTATTCAATGTCATCCTAAACACAGTATTTAGAAAAAAAAAATGCTAGTGTGGATGCAGATTAGAACAGTGGAAATAGAGCCACAAATAAAGATCACTTACCTGTTTGCTTTAAAAACAATGTCTGGTATTAAAGTTGTGCATATAAAAGGAAAATTGTATCGATACTTCAGTTCGTATAAGCAGGCAGCTCAACTGACAACTTTTATTTTAGTGCTACTAAGCTCTATTGGAAACAATTGCCTCCAAACCTACACTGTACAAGGACAGTACTGTATTGCTATAGACATGCTTTCAAAAGTGCAGAGTCAGGCAGAGTCTTTCAAGAAGATTCTAAATTGCTCAGAACTGTTCACAACATTTTAAGAACATCAATTATAGAAAGATTCAATTTACTTTAAAAAGTATTCCATTGATATTTCCTGCATACGTCATTAGGAAACAGATACTTATTTGAGTTTGATTAAAAAAACCCCAAACCCAATCTGAACATTTAGAAGTTAATTTTCCTCAGCTTTAGCAGAATTTTTATGAGCGGTAAGATGCGTGCAGATATTCTATTGGCAGATGATGAGAACATTTTCACAGCAGTTTGCTTTTTAAGAAAAGCAGAGGAAAAGATTTTCATCTTTGCTCAACTGAAATTGCTGAAAAGATATTTCACAATTGTTCTTAACAGCTGCAACAGTGGAGAAAGGAAAGCAATTTCTATTATCATCTCCAAAATTCTCTTCTTGCGTCATACTTAAAACACTATCAAAACACAGACAAATTAATTCAAAAAATAACTTTCCAAAATGCAAACTAAGAGAACAGGGGTGGGGAGAGTTTCCTTATGAGAAGCTAAAATAAATATTTTGGATTGTAGTGGAAGAAAAAAGCCTTTCATTCATTTTCTCAGAGTCTCAGACATAACTTAACAAAGAATAAATCTTCATCCTAATAATGGTGCATTGGCACGACCTACAATGAGCAAGACATGGTGGGAGAATGCCAGTATACTTTGACGTTAAATTTGAAATCAACCTTAATTTTTTCTTGACTAATTTGGCAAACAACTTATGAACTAAATAATTTCAAGTGCTAAAACTCTGCCTGGCAGTCTAAATTAGAGAACCGCACTTTGTATAATCATTTACTTCAGCTGACAAAGATACAGTTTTTTCCTTCTTTAGAGACTGACCTTTTAACTTTAAAATCCCCAATTTAAAGGTATTCACTTCTTCAGTTTAATGTTCTAAATAATTTTTCCTCCCCCCCCCAGTAAGAAATGCAAGATGCGCACATGAATTTTACCTACATGACTCATGGAAATGCTCTGCTGACACTTACCTCTAATTTTTCCATATAATAGGAAGTTAACAAGCTGTTAGTCATACTTTTATAGATTTTTTTTTTTTTTTTACTAAGCAAATGCTGTAATAGTGTACCAAAAGAATTACTTGTCAAAGACTAGTCCAGAAGTAGGTACAACTACTGCTTAGAAGAAGGTACTTCCATAGGAAATCACTATAGAAGTTTTTCATCACATATTTATCTATAAAATATAAAATAGCTATTAAAGCTACTTGTTGGGATAACTCTTGAAAAAGCATGCTGCCTTCATGCTAAAAGGCCAAGCTGGACACAATGCTTGTAGTTGATTTTGGCTTTCTGTACTTACAGCAAGTATCCAGCAGTAACAGTCCATGCTCGTACAAGACCTTTCAACCACTGTCTTGTATGTCCTTGTTCTAGCAAAGCTGGAAGCACCACCTGAAGCAGAAGGAGCTCTAGGGAAAGTTCACTTACTGGAGCATCGCTAGAAACAATGGGAAGAACAGGAAGTCAAACAAAGAACATTCTGATAGTAATCTTTTACACTGAATCATATTAACACCACCACAATAAAAAATACATTGGATGCCAACAGGAACAATTCTTAGGTGTTTGCAGACATTTTTCCTTACATACTACTCCAAGAACAGGTTAAGTGTTCATGAGTGTTTAGGCACTTAGGCCCACAAGAAATTTAAGAAAAAATGCTGAGAAAGATGATACCAGAGAATATGATTTGCTATTCTATTTACTTCTATCATTCCCGTTTCAATTATTATTTAGAAACAGAAAGATATTGCTATCATTAGAAAGAAATGCAGTTACAGATATTCTTTTATTCCTGAAGCAATGATAATCAGGAATGAATGTGAAAAATAAACATGGCAGCAACTTCACTATCATAAAGTTGAAGGGGAAAGTGTTTTGAGGGCATATAAAAATCAAATAGTTATCATTACAGCAGTAATACAAAGTGCCTTTTATTCTTCTTAGTAGCTTTTTATTTGACAAATTGTATGATGTATCTGCGTCCTTTATCTTTTTACTTTTCTAGAACAATGACGTTTAGATTAATTGAAAACAAACAAAACACACCAAACGATGTCACATTAATGCTCAAAGAGCGCAAATACACATTTTTCTAGTTACTGGGAGACTGAAAAAACATCTTTTTAAAATTAAATGCTTACCTGTACAGCATAACATTATATGGAAGAAAGTTAGGCAGGAGATACTTAATAATGCGTATAGGAAGCCAGAGCATGAGCAGTACAATTGATCCAAAGACAATCTGCAACAAGGAAGTTAAACAAGTTAGTCCCAATAGCAGAAACAACAAAACCTAGTTTCCCACCCATCTCTCTGACATGTTTCTCGTGTGTGGTGGGTTAGCCCTGGCTAACAACCAAACACCTACCCAGATGCTTGCTCATTCCCCTCTCCAGCTGAATGGGGAGAAAACAGAAGGAAGGCAAGAAGACTCATGGATTGAGATAATGACGGTTTAATAGGGAAAGCAAAAGCTGTGCGCGCAAGCAAAGAGTCCTTCAGTCGCTACTTCCCATCAGCAGACAGACGATTAGTGACTTCCTGGAAAGCAGGGCCTCAGCACATAGAATCACAGCATCGTTTAGGTTGGAAAAGACCTTTAAGGTCATAAAGTTGCTCAGGAAGGCATACGCCATAACGACCTCCTTTCCTACAGATTTTACTGCTGAGCGCAACGTCACATGGTACGGAACACCCCTTTGGTAAAGTCTGGGTCAGCTGTCCCAGGTATAGCCCCCTCCCGACCCCAGCTTATTCACTGGAGGGGTGGAGGAGCAGGGCAGAGCAGGAAAGAGGAAAAGCCTCCACACTGTGCAAGCACTGTTCAGCCACCCCCAAAACACCTGCCTGTTAGCAACAGTGTTTCAGCCCCTAATGCAAAGCACAGAAGGACATGGGCCGCTGTGAAGAAAATTAACTTCGTCGCAGGCAGACCAGTACGCTGCGATGCCCTCGCCAAATAAGACTGCGGCTGAATAAGCACTGGCTGGCCACCTGACAGTGAGGATAACGTCAGACAGTTCTACTTTCTTTCCCCTCCCCCAGCACTGGGATTACTGAGATCTACAAAAGATCAAAAGATCTTTCAGTTTCTATTTCCTCACATTTTAAACTGGCTGAAAGATCAAAATTCAGTAGGGGGATCAGGTGCATGAAGACCATGCACTTTTATAAATCCTGCTTCCTTAAGGAACCAAATTAAAAACCAAGTACATTTTAAACACATTCTTACACTTTCTATAAATGCACCACTAGAGACTAAAAATGCAAAAAAAATTCTTCTTGAAACTTAATAGTTTATGTTTGACACAAGAAATTTCTTAAAAATACTGAGAAAGAAACACACCCTGAAAAGCCTGAGTCGTTTTTTGAAATGGTAAACTGTAAATGATTGCTATTTTGGGTCCCATATTCTAGCGTGAGGCTGGTAAAAGTTCTGAATTAATTAGCTAAGCAAAATCAAAAGGTGAAGTTCAAGTTACCACCAGTTTCAACACAGCCTGAGAACACATCTCTAAAACCTTTAGGCCTTTTTATCTTACAATGATAACCTGGAAACAGACACCACTGGCTAGGATCAGCATAATCCAATCCAAAACTAGATAGTTACTCTACCCCTGCTGCACTACTTTAGCTAAACTGGACACACAATGTTTACTGCAATAACCACGAACATCACAAGAGAGTTATGTGATTTACAATATCCATAATAAACAACAAATACTTGTTGTCTGAATACACAAACATTTCCTGTGATTTTGCCTAAGGGGAAGATGTCACAGAAGGGACCTCTAGCAGTAAACTACCCCAGCCCCCTGCTCTGAGCAGACTCAGTTACATCAGGTTGCTCAGAACCTTATCCAGTTGAGTTTCGAGTATATCAAAAGATGTAGATTCTGTTTGCAACCTGTTCCAGTGTCTAATCACCTTCATGGTGAAAATGGCGTTTTTCCTTAAATACACAGCAGCATATATGGGAGCTAACATATGAAATTTTCTTTCCAAATAAATTCTTGAAAAAAGTCCTTACCACTGATAGGATAAACCTCCTGAGATGTCTATAAATGGGCAAGTGAATCATTTCTTGCACAGGATTAAAGTCTGGATCATTCAAATTCCTGAGAAACCATAAGACACCAGGTCTCAATACCTGAAGTAGGAAATAGAGAACAATATATGAAAAGAAAATTATCTTCGTATTCTTTGTTTTTCATTCTGGGTAATACTGCTGCAGCAAATAAGTTTTAAACATAACAGGGGTATTTGTTGAACAAAGTTCAACAAGGTTCAACAAAATGGTACAGAAATAGAACAAAGGAAGCATTATCATAGAGAAGTAGAGAAGCAATAACCAATTACAGTCTTAATTTTCAAGTCTTAATCAATCTTAAACAACTGAAATATATTTAGAGTCATTTGAAGGCAACACTCATGTTTAAGGACTCTTTGTAACCTAAAAATCTCCAAGTAAAATATACTCCAAATCATCATTTTCCACTGCGGTAAGTACCAGTGTGGCCCTTTTTACATAAGGTTGAAATCCAATACACACACACAAAACACAGTAGCAGCAATACCCACATGTGAAATATTTAACTAACAGTTCAACACGCAAGTTTCTCTATGTTATATACCAATCTTGTTCTTATAGACTTACCTCTCTCAGTAAAAGAATGAAGGATGCAAAATAAAAGACGTATACCATTCCAACTAACCAGTGCAGAAACATTGTGGTACCTGGGGCAGACTGAAAGCTCAATTCTCTGTCTTTCAGAGTGGCATCAAACATCTCCTAGAAGGTAAGTAGCAAACAAATATGAATAAAGTTTGGCAAACCTCCACACTTACTCATTTTGTTTACCCTAGTTCATATATACTACTAGGCATTTAATTTAAATGTCTGCCTCGTGCTAACACATAAATAATTATAGCATTTAATTGGGAAAAAAAAAGGGAATTGGTTACAACAAGAACAGCAAATAAAGATCAATTTCTGATCAACTTCTTTCTTCTGACAGAAAGATGAAAGAAGTCAACTCAAACACTAACATACACCACATAAGTTATAAATCAGTTTAAACAAAGTGGCACTGTGATGGAAGCAAATACTTCTTCCCTTAAGTAAAACTGTATTTCTACGAAGGCTAGAAGAAATTAATTTTCTCCATTTGAAATTAATCACTTAATTTTTTTTCAGGACAAAAGCCTGTCCTTCTCAATTCCAAGCAAACACAGCATGTATCTTGTTCAAAACAGAAAGAGATTGGACAACTATTAAAATATGAAGTCATTACTGTTTCACGTAAGATGGCTACATAAAGAAGTTTATTCAGTACAGAAGTTTGCCTATAAGTAAGTTCATTATCATAGTGGTCTTGTAAATGAAGTAAAAAGGATTAGGATCTTATCATCTTAATAATAGCATGTTAATTTGTATGTAGTAACATAAAGGAAAACAAAATTAGCATTAAGCAGTACCTAAAAGACAGTTTCCCTCTGGAAACACTATGTTTATAAAAACAGAAGAGTGTCATCAAACTCACATCAACAACTCTCTTTTCATCAGAACTTTCCTTCCTTTAAATATAAACACCATTAAAAAATATTTTATCACATTTATTTCCATTCTTACCAAAGAGCATATGTCCAGCCACCAGCCACAGATGAGAGGAAACACACCAATTTCAACGACCACTAACAAGGAAACCTTTAGGAAAAAAAGAGAAAAGAACATCTCACTAGTTTAACAGAAATTGCCAAGAAAGTTATAATGTAAGCTTAAATTGAGAGGGTTTTCTGCTACATGCAAAAAAAAAAAAGATTACCTTGACAACAATATAGCAAACTCCTAATAAACGACGTGATCGCTGGAACTTAACAAGTGCTGCCAAACCCTGAATAGTTTTGTCAAGAAAATAATACTGAAAAATACTTTATAACATAGTTTGATTAATATGAAACTCTATATTATGTGGCTTTCAGCAACAGGAAATTTTACGAAAGACAAAAGTGAAACAGGAAGTATGTATTTTATCAGGGCTCTATTTTCAAAGTGGGCTGTGACTCTGGAAGTCACAATCTGATGTGCTGGATAACCCCCCCAAACATGCATCTAAAATAAATGAATAAATAAATAACAGTATTACCACCCTTCTTAATTGAAGCATCCAAAAGTTTTCTCGAGAAATAAACAGTTGCCTTTGAAAACATCTGCCATGAGTAAGCAACTTTCAAAACTGAAGGCCTACCTTAAATGGTAGCTTTCCTTTTCATGCAGTCTGAAACAAATTCTCACCTTTTCCAGGAAAAGCTGGATGCATATTACAGTTTGGGGGGTTGTTTTGTTTTCTTTTAGGAAGCAAAACAGAGAGATGCCAATCAACTGTTTTACCACGTTTGCACTGCACATTGGTGTGGTCTAAATGTGATGTTAGCTTTGTGTGCTCTTGAGCAGAAAACTACTAACAAATGTTGATTCTTTCAAACTGAAGTTGGTGTAGAACCTTTAAAAACATGCAGCTAGAATGCAGACTTCTTACTTCTGACCAAATCCTTCTAGCTTTCAGGACTCCACCATGACTTAATTTTCTCTGTAATAATGAGGGTTAACACTTGAAATAAATCCTTGCTGCAAACTCTCAGTGGTTTAGAGACATAAAAGAGAAACTAAAACAATCCACACTCTACAGATCTGGCAGGATCAAAAAGATGTGCATAAATTTCCCATCGTACTCTACTTATTTTCATAACTTCATTTCTCTTTCTGCTGGAACTACGTAACCCAGAGCAATAGCGTAAGGACAGTGAGGAAAAAACAATAGTTCTATACTCATCTTCTCTGACAGACCTTCAAAATTTAGTTGGACGCCTTCAAGCAAGCACAAAAGCCTATGATTTTGCGTTGTTAAATGTGTGCAAGTGTTCTGAAGAATGCAGTCACGCTGACAACTTTCAAATGTCCAAGAGAACAGAAGAGACCTTCTAATTTCACCAAAAGAGCAGAGCAAAACGCTAAATTAATTGCATCTGCAACACAACCGTGCCTCCTCAAAATACAGCCAGAAAAAATGACTTACATGTAAAATCCGAACCAGGTAACTACTGACAAAAGGATACATGACAAACAATTAGAGTCACTGCTAGCAGAACATATCCGACTATAGTTGTAATCAGGCCTTCAAAGTGAGATGCTTGAACCTGGAGGGGAGGGAAAAAAAGGCAAAGTCTATCAGTCTCAAAAGATTACATTTCCTTTTTATGTAATTAAGATAAATTCCAAATCTCAACTCTTCAAGAAGCATGACAAGTTTCTTTAGTTTTTACATATTTTAATAATCGACTACTTTTTTGGTGTCTCCATCAAGAGCACAAAATGTTTACATTTACATTTACTAGAAAAGCCTAACAACTACTTTCTTCAAAGATGAAACCACCTCTATATATGAAACAAAAGGTGTCACCTTACACTACCTCACTACCTCCTAGCTTTCATTACCTATTATCATCAACTATGAAAATTACTCAGTACACAAATTTAAAAAATACATTAGGAAGAAGAGGCTGTTAAAAAAACCCCAAAACGTATGCATTTTTTTGTAAAAGGAGAAAACCTCACTTGAAATGTAAATAATGGAGGAAGTTGGAAAGAGTGAGAACATTTTTAATCACAGATTAAAAAAGGTTTGAGGAGAAAAAATGAGAGACACTACACGTTACTTTTGCAATCACAAATAAAAGTGGAAGGATGCTACAAAAATATTGTGATTAAATAAATAGCAGCAGGTTTTTTCATTTTGAAATTAGAAAACAGTACTTACATATTCCTCAAAGCCCAGGCCAACAATGGAGAAGTGACCAATGTGGTATGGACAAAATGCTGCATAACGTAAGCAGAAAGAAGGGGAAAACAAAGGCCATGAAAACTGCTAACTGGAGCCTTATTTGCAGGATGTGTATTGTAACATGGTAATTATTCTACTTCTCATCAATGGTGTGAAAATGACTAAAAAATAAAATCACTTTTTGTGCAAATATTTGCAAGTGTTATATTTCTATAATCTCACAAATACTGATAATCGGATCAGAATTCACACTGAAAGACTACAAACAATACAAAACTACACAGAATAAAAGGACAGTCTTTTCCGTCTTAGTTCATCCTGCTGTGTGTTCAATTCAGTTTCTCTGTCTTACATACTAGGGTGGTATCGGTCTCATAGACTGCTGTAGGAACCTGTTCTGTATATTCACTTTCCCGTGCACTAGAAGACTTAAGTAGCCATTTTACATCTTGGTCAGATGGGATTTGCTTTAGCGAGGTTTCAGTTTTAGTGCTTTAATTCTTAAGAATACTGTGAAAAATGCAATCCCTGCAGAAATTTGGAAAGGGAAGAGAAGATGAGGGGTAGAAAGATGATGCTCCAGTGAAGAGATGAGGAGCAACTGAGAAGTCTTGTACTTTGAATTAATGTACTAACGACTGTCATCAGTCCTGAGCGCTCGCTCTTGCCAATTCTGAGGTCTCAGCAGGAATGAATTAAAAAACACAGCACTTTCCCCATTTTTGGAGACCTGTGTATTTGCAACAGGATCAAGCAGTTGTTTTAGCTCACTCTGTGGTCTTCTAACCAAGCTACGAAGGACTACAGAATTCAACATCACTTTCCTACAGGAGTAGAGGGAGTCAATAGGAAGTAAAAGGGCTGCAGTAACTGCAAGCTTTTATTTTCACCTATATTGCCTTCAACATATCATGATAATCCACTGTGGGGACTACTGTAGACTAAACATACCCTCAAATGAAAAGCCAGATGATTTTCTCTCCCCTCCTCATTTTCATATGACCAATATGTAAAAAAAACTAGGAAAAGATTCAGCAGGACTTGTATTACCCTAATCAGTGATCTGAAAGTTTTAATTTATGTCCCTTTCAGAGAAACCAGCAGTTACTGGGAATAGCAAAAATGTAAAAGATAAAGGGAGGAGGAGGACTTGAGCACTTCCTGCCCAGTAAGAACAAGGGAAAGAAAAGTGGGGGGGGGGGGGGGGGGGGGGGATCACACTCATGACTCCTACAGGTATCAGACTCATGACTTAAGTCATACCTTTTTGACAGTGTTTTATGAGATTATAGTGCACAGTTTCTCATGTTTTTTTAAATAACTTTCTTTAAAAGATAATTTCTAATAGACCCCTTTTAATAAAGAGCATGAAAGAGTACAAACTCCTCTGTGAGTACTAAAATGAGCTATAGAAAATATGAATTAGAGTTGAACTTAATTAACTTATCCAAGCGAACATCATAGAATTTCTGGATCAGTAATTAAGGTTCCAAATGCTTTCCTTCTGTTTTATCTTCTAGAAAGTACCTCCTGTGACATTTGACCTCACCAGGACTGTAATTATGAATAACTAGACATTTGGCAGTTGTAAATTAGGCAGTATTACTTAGTGGGAAAGATATTAAAAATAGGCTTGAGAGGCACAAATTAAATTCCCAGATCTCCTGCTTACTTGCTTGGGAAAGTCATTCCCCTTCTCTTCTCTACTTGTTAGTTTCCCACTTGTTAAAGCACACTTAGAGCTACCGAAAACACATCTATATGACAACCTTATTAATTATTCTTATTACTCACTTATTAATGAATTTAAATCAAGGATTTAGAAATTTCATCGTTATTATCTACTTATTAAAAAAGCCTAAATTTTATCATAAATTAATTAGGTTTTTTAGCTGCTATAACTAGAGACTAAAATAGACTAATTATCAGAAAGAAATAATTCAAGTATTTTCCAACTCCTATTAGAACAATTATAGTTTTTCATAGTTTTTTGTGAATTAAATATATATGATAATTCTTTTTATTTTCTTTTGATCTGCTGATTCATTTCAGTAACTAGATGCTGAAATCACTGGTTCAGTATTGCGAGCTTTACTTTGCAGCAAAAATTTCTTATCTACCATATGACATCAGTTTTTAAAGCTCAAACTCTTCTGCCAGGAAAGACCACTCAAAAAACCAAAGCAACATAACCAATCCCTTTCTAAACTTATAACTCAGAGCAAGTGAAATTTTGTGTCTGGTATCTCTTCAAGTGTATAAAATGCTCTATCTTGTCACTAAAATGCTGCTGCTTCTGCACACAGTTCTGTCACATTAACAACACTAATGAGCTCAAGCACCATAATCCAGAAGCTTCTGTTAGCAGCAAAACAGGCAAAATTAAGGCACAGGGAAGAGCTATTATTTTCCTGTGTCACTCAACAGGTGTAAGGTACAAAACAAAAAAAATCTGAATCACAGCCTAATGCCTCTCAGGAGGGTCTTTAAAAAAAAAAAAAAAAAAAAAAAATTCTAAATTTGTTACCCTCCTTTCTGCAGTAAAACCAGAGTGGAAATGCAAATTTACCCTACATATTATAAGCAGTAAATATAAAATAGGAATTCCAGACACTCTCAAAGGAGAGCTTACTGCTATACTGCTACTTATAATAAGGCAGGCATTTTACCCTTTTCTTTTAGGGTTCAAATGATTGAGAAATATACACTTATGGTTTGGGGAGTTTGGTGGGGTTTTTTTGTTTGTTTGTTTTTGTTTTTTTAAGCTGTGACAAATTTTATGTCCAAGAAATTTTCCTAGCACTAACTATACATGGAACCAGAACATGGAAATATTCCTATCTTGTACTAGAAATAGAGAGAGTCTTGCAAACATTTAAAGTTGCAGTTCAGCTTCAGCATCTACAGGAAGGAGAATAGAAAATAAAGTAAAATACACCACTGATTAGAATTTACTATTTTCTAAAATTTAAGTCAGTCTAAGTTGTATGACCTAAGGAAAGCTGTTCCATAGTAATTTTGGACACAACATGAAAGTATATTTGACAACTCTACACATTCAACTATGTTCTTGCACGCCCCTGTCCCTCTCAATTTTGAGCCCCAAAAATGGCTTCTTGATGGAAAAAGCAATTTAACTATATCTAGCAAAAACTATAAGGAAAAAAACCCCACCATCCTAGCCATTCCTAAAAGTACTGCATTTGCTCATAAGCTAAATTCCAGGAGGTTCCTGCTTTAATTTAACAGTATTCCAAACAAATATTATTTCCTGTGCTTTGGCTGACATCATTAAGCTTTTGTAGATTTCCTATTTTAAACCTATTCACTTAAAGGAATTAAAATGACAAAACTAGAAGCAATAAAGATTTATTATTCATATTCCCAGTTAGTTTGTGATTCCATTTCTAGATGTCACAACTTCATTTATTCTGAGAGAACAGCCTTAAAATTAACCTGCATTATCACTTTACAAAGAAGGATCTTTTTAAAACCTAAGAGCAAATGATACTTACCAAACACAAGTATGAACAATGTATTTAAAGATACCACCCAAAAGACATGTTCCTGCAAGAAGTATAGGGGAAGGAGGGAGGAAGACGACAAGGAAACAGTACATAAATATCAGTCATTTAGATAAGTTACTTTACTTTTATATCTAAACTTCTTATTTCAACTGCCTATTATTACCAGAACTTGCACATCTCATGTTAGAGTCAAGAAATTTGCTCTAACACAAAGACCAAAACATGGAGGACAGATTATGAAAGCATCTGTTTACATTCATGGACATGTACTTGGATAAGAGCATTTATATTGGCTTTAATATCCTTATTTTGTAAAAATAAGCTTTTATTTTAAAATCAATATAAATAGTTCCAGCCTTAAAAACAATTATACGAAATGTATGTGGATATTTATTCTATAAATGAGAAAATGTTAATCTGAGCTTTTAACAGTTAGACTTTGTCACAAGAAACCCATTAACAAAACTGACAGCTCTCACTCTAGAAATGACAGCGTGTCTCTGTTTTTTAATATTACTTTTAGCTAAGATGTGAACTCAGCCATAAGTACACTGGAATTGTAATTCTTTTGACATTATTAATTAAGGTCAGTCACTAATGACATAATAAGCTACATTATTTTAAACATGAGACGCTACATTAAAATATGAGACGTTTTATTTCAGATATGAGACATTTGTCCACTACAGTATCTAAGAAACACATTCCTATTTAGGAATTATATTTCTTTCACACATTAAATAAAGTAAAATTTATACTGCTGGAAGAGAGCACAGATCATTTTTTCCTCTTTAAAATATAAATGACTTCTCTTTTTAAAAGTAAGTGACCTGGCAGATGATACCCAATGAATGTAGCTGTGATGGGTTAAAGTTTTGTTGCCATCAACTCTTTGCATTCTCTATCCCCTGACCCTGAAGTCAGAGCTAGACATCTCCAACAGTCAGGTAGGATGGGCAGCAGAGCGAGCCCTTCAAATAAGCTATGACAAAATCCACTAGAAGATATGCATTATATATGTAAGAGTTTGTCAGGGAGATAATCAACATGTGTTCACCCACAGACAAGTGTTAAAAAGCCAATAGCTTTTTCAGGAGTGCTTTGCTAAATTATCATAAAGATTTTTGGAACCAATTTAAAAGATATGTGCTCCACAAGATAGACTGACTATTGTGAAGATTTTAAAAAAAGATTTGATACGGATATTAATTAAAATAATATTCAAGAGGGGAAAAATTCTAGGGAGGAACAAGAAAAAAAAACCCCAACCCTAAATAAAATCAAGAAACATAACTGAAGATCTTAAATTTTAAAATCTAGTCTACACTAAGAATTCACTAGTGCATTCTGGTGGTATTAGGGAAAATCAGAAAAATCTGAATGGACGCTATTTTCATTACAACATAAAGAGCAAAACTTAAGGCTAGAACAGATATGTATTTTCAGTGTATGCTTTTTTTAAAGGCTCTAATTTTTATTTACAGTGGAGTACGTGATCCAAAAGTCTTTTAAGAAATTCCACTTTTATGCCACACACACACACAACTCTACTCTGTGAAACTCCTAAAAAGACAGTCTGCTTGAACACGACACATCATATGAAAGTCTCTCTTTAAAGAACATATATCATATGAAAATAGGGATTTCAAATAGAACGATATAATTTTAAAAAATACAGTTTACTTTAAAAAAAAAGCCTTCTATAGAAATTTTTGAAACGCAGGATTTCACTTACTAAAAAAACCAGAGATCCATCAAGTCCAAGCATCTGTGAAGATAAGAAAGTTAATTTTATTTACTCATCAGAAAAATTAAGTGACACGCATCTAAAATAAGCCGCATAGAAGCCTCTTCCACGCCAACTTTTAATGTCCAATACACTCAAAAGCTTTTTTTATTGCTCGACCAACATAACCTGGACATAAATTCTTGAAGATAAAGAGAGAAACTAAGTTCTTGTTCAACATAGTAAACTCAGTTGATCAAAGGCAGTGATATACATGTGGAATATCTTAATACACATGTATTTATATATGGCAAACCAAACACATAATCAATTAATTTATAGGGTATGTCTCTCCAAGATTTTGAAGACTAACAAAGATTTTGTATTTACAAAACATTTTAGTGATTGAACTGTTATTTAAAAACATGTTTAAACAACTCAATATTAAAATACAAGAGCGATTTTTTTTTTTTTGCTTCCTAGCTGCAAAGTATCAGTTTATGTTGCACTGAGAAAAGTCAAAGGTTAATATTTTAGTTTCAATGTATAAAAGCAACTAGTAACAGGATAATGTTGTTACACTATGTTATTAAGTTTACGACATAATTCGTTACAGCTAGGGAAGACGGGAAACAAATCCTCCATCCCTCTGCACAGCTGTTATGGGAAGCATCCACAGAACAGCCAAAACCAGAGCATCTATTAAAAAAAAAAAAAAAAAAAAAAAAACGAAACCAAACCCCAATAACTCTCCTTTTCCCCCCACTTCGAGGATTTCTTACTATTTCAATCCAGACACTCCTACTCCACAATTACTGCTGTAAATTACCAGGTTCAAGGCTATTTTGTACCAGGATTTTGCACTAAGTTCCAAGATATTAAAGTTGCACATATTTTACAAAGTAAACCAAGATGCAAATACTTCTGAAAATTCAGAAAGCTTGCATGCTATTTTCACAAGATAAAATAGCAGAAAAGCCCACCCCACCTTTGATACTAATTTCCAACTAGATGTCTATTGCCTACGCCAGCACATAGGGTTGGAAATGGTTATAAGGGTTTGCTGAAACCGATTTCTATATTCACAGAGAGGCAGCACAATATCTTCAATTAGGAGTACATCAGCATTTCCCAGCGCATAAATTGGGTTCAGAAATATAACACTTTCATCTTGAGATACATAGTAGAATGGTTCAGAAACCTGAATCTACATATGCCCTTTTCCACTAAACATCTTTCAAAACAAATGAAGAAGCTTTCACTAGACACAAAACAAAGATCAAGACCTGTCCCTTGTGATGAAAACTGTATTTCTACTACACTGCAATCAAGGCAACAACTATATCACAGCCTAGGAATACAGTGACTAGCTTTACAACTGTCTGCCGTAGGCACTAGAGACACTGGTAAATCACATGAAGCTGCTGCACCTACCTTCAGGTAGATTTTGCTGCATGTGGTGAGCTTTGAACTCAGACATTGGCTTCTTCTAAACCAGCTACAAAAAACCTACTTCTTGAGTCTCTACACTATGATTACTGTGTACATGCATCTCATGCTTTAATTATGGAACTTGTGATCCATAAACAAAACAGAAGCAATGTTACATTAAAATGCTCCGTCATTTTTTAAGAAATACACTTGTCTTTTGCAAACATGTAAATAAAATAAATTAACCAAAATTTATGGTTCTCTATTTTCTTTAGCTTAACGCTTTCACGAATACAAAAATTAACCATTAAACTATACATAACGCCAACACCTATGTGCTTCTAATCTGACCTAGCATCCTCAATGCAAGCTGCAATTCATCTCTAAACCTGCCCAAGTTGCAGACTTCAGAAAAGTCTGTGCTAAAACATGTTTTAAGCTGCTACTGCGTTTCAAATCAAATAAATGCCTTTTTGATAGTTAACAAATAGCATAATAACATTTTGTTTTTAATATAATGTCTTTTTTAGGTCACTAAAGCCTCTTACTGATAGTCTTCATACTAGACAATGGTATCCAAATCTATCCCAAATGGATAATCATTTCAAGTATGTGTCTGATTTATTCAATTCAAGAAAATGATTCTTACTCACTCGCTCCCAAGTAAGCTCTTCTGCTGCTCGATCCCATTCCAAAGCATTCCAGTTCATGTCATCTGAGGAGACAATGGCCATTTTTACAGCTGACTCACCCAAAACAAGATGTAACCACTCCGTGCTATGTTTTAAATGAACAAAAAGACTTAAGTGCGTAACGTTCCACTCATAACTGCTGATAGCTTTTCAGCAAGCAAATGCTTCAGCACTCAAAAGAAATATACGAAATTTGCAAAAACAAGATAAATAAGCTGAACTGGGAATTTACACAGCTTCCTTGAATTATGACAGTTCCATTTTCAATGGTTTCATTTATATTTAAAAAGAACTAGAACATTACTGTTTTGAGTCACCTGTTACCTTGTGCTCCATTGTTTGCATCTGCTGCATCTTCTACTACAGCATCTTCTTCATCTTCATTATCCTCCTCCTCTTCATCTACTTGTTCTTCTTGAATTTCAGGGTTCTCACCTACAACTACATTCTCAGGAGCCGGGTTAGCAGGTTGATCAAGCACAGCGTTTTCAACACCTCCATTTACAACAGCCTGAGCCTGCAGAAACAGGATTTAGTATTCAGTTAACTTGATCAACCTCTCTCTGTACTTTTATCCTGTATATAGAAAAAACGAATAGTATTGAAAAAATGTTAATAATGTATTTTTTTACATAAGCATTAAATTTGGGACCACTAAACCTTTTAAAAGAGGAAGACAAACATTCAGACTTCTTCACAGAGTAGCTGAGGTTGGAAAGGGCCTCTAGAGATTGTCAAGTCAAGCCACCTACTCAAAGCAGGGTCAGCTAGAGCAGGTTGCTCAGTGCTGTTTCCAGTTGGCTTTTGAGTAACTCCAGAGATGGAGACTTCACCACCTCTCTGAGCAACCCGTTCCAGTAGTTGATCACATGTACAGCAAAAAAAAAACCCAACCAAACAAAAAAACCTACATCTGTTTTTTTTGTGCGGGATGGGTTTTGGTTGCATTTGTGGTTTTTTTTTTTTTTTGTGTGTCTAAATGGAATTTCCTGTATTTTAATTTGAGCCTACTGCCTGTTGTCCTGTCACTCAATAGTAGCAAGACGACTCTGGCCCCGTCTTCTTTACAGCCTCCCGTCAGGCATTTATACACACCAATAAGGTCACCCTGAGCCTTCTCATCCCCAGGCTGAACAGTTCCAGCTCTCTCAGCCTCTCATTGTATGTCAAATGCTCCAGTCCTTTAATCATTTTTGTTGGCTCTTCACTGCACTCACTCCAGTAAGTCCATGTCTCTTTTGTTCTGGGGGAGCCTAGAACTGGATACAGCACTCCAGATGTGGTCTCACCAGTGCTCAATAGAGGGGAACTCTCTTGATCTTATGAAAACTATCATTGTATTAGAAAGATGGTCAGTCAAGGACAACCCAAGTCAGTCATCAAGCTGAAGATCTCTGTCTCTGTCTTTAAAAAATTGACATTTATTACAAAGGAAAACAAAATTTTAATTATTTCCCCCTATGCATGTATTGCTTATATCACCTCTTTTCCTGCCCAAGAGGCTCCTGTAAGCACTAAAGGGGTGCATGTGTGTGTGTTGGGAGGGCAGAGAAGCTCCAGCTTCAGAGGTTTCAACAAAACCTCTGTTTTGAGAACAGTGAATTGTTACCTCATGAACTACTGAAATACTTATGAGAAAGACAAGATAAAAGCAAGCTGCATCTTCATTGACTATGGCTGACAATTCAGCTTTATACACACAAAATTATCTTTAAAAAGTGTAAAGATACAGACATAAGAATCTAAACAATGTTAAAGTTACTTTACAAAAAATATACTATTATTTTATACTATATAGTATTATTATATACTATATATAATATATAGTATATAATATATATTATTATTATATAAAATATATAATATATATTATATACTATATATTATATATATAGTATATATATACTATATATACTATATAATATATAATATATAGTATATAATATATATTATATTAATAGTGTATATATATTATATACTATATATTACTATATATATACACTATTATATTATTTTATACTATATACTAATATACAAAAATATATACTACTAAAATATACTAAACAAATCCATTAATGTTCCATTTTACAGAACTTCAAAAATGTAACAGTGGTGTCACTGAGTTTATACAGGAACACATGTTCAACTCCTGCTAATGTACAAATAAAGATACCCTGCAGTAAAATAACATTACTGTTTGGTTCTGATAATGTATTTATTCACAAAAACACATTTTCTAAGGTTATCATAAACTACTGAGCAGTTAAGTTTTACCTCATTTTGTTGACCAACACCATTGAGTGGCTGTTGCTGATTTTGTTCCAACCACTGTGGTGCTCCTCCATGGACGATCTGTTCACGTAACCAAACAAGGCTGATAAATGCACACAGAGTGCATGTTACCACAAAACAGCCCTGCAAACAGTCAGCCAGTAAGTTCTCCCTGTTAAAGAAAGAAAAAAAAATGAATGACAAATATATTTTGCTAATAAGACTAAACTTAGTCACTATTAACTACCACAACCAGATCCTCCTCGTCCAAGCCAACAAATAAACTAGTATTTAGGCAAAAAGCTGCATTTATTTATGTCTCTAGGTGAAGAAAGTATCTAGACGTTATTTTTATTTAATATAAAAAAAAAATCTGTTCAAAGAAGGTTTCTTTTAGGAAGGCTGTATGTACCTGTGTACAAATGGTTTTAAGTGCCAAGATAAACACTGATTTGGAAAGGTTTTATTTCGCTCTGGTTTGGTTTGTAAAATTACTACTGTTTAAACATAAATATTCCTGCAAAACAGGATCTGACTCAATATGAAGAAAAGCTTCAAGAGTAGTTCAGGAAAAACAATCTGCAAGAATAGCAAAGGAAACATAATAGTCACTAAATAAATGATTTGCTACAGTAAAAGATCTGTTTAAATGGCTAGATGCATAATACCCAGTCCACTGAAGCATTTTGTCTGCTGAGCTACCCTAACCAAAGGAACGGAACTGCAGGGTTTGCCTTCGACTGCTCTACATTTCAGGTAGTCTTTTACCCCAGATATTATCCCTATACTTTATAAATCCTAATCTATCAAGTCATCCATAACAGTAAAACAGCAGCAAAATGAAGTTCGGTTAGCCAACTGAAACTAGGGTTTCATGCAATGCAAGAAGTACTTAAATTGGCTTAAGCAACCCTCATCCCTAATTCCAGATACCTCCTCCCACTTGTTTCCACCCTTGCACTACTCCTTGACCACAGTGAATTTGCTCAGGAAACTAACCAACTACAATACGTTTTTTAAAATAAGTAAGAAATACGCCACCACAGCACTCTGCCATCCCCAAAGAAGTTTCTGCCTGGCTCTCCATGCAGCCGCACAAGCACTTGTGCCTGCACAGCACAGTGAATACCCTGGGGACAAGAAGTCCAAAATGAAAAGATGACACAAGATGCTATTGAAATTGACTCTGCCAAAGAAATACATGTCAAAGCACAGCTTCACATGCCATTAAAATCTGACACATACTTGAGTCCCTTATTTTCTCGCTTAGACTGTAAAAGACCGGAGAAGAGGTGCTCTAGGTTCAGTTGTTTCAGATTCTTCTCAGAAAAATAAAAATAAAATCTACACTTACTGGGACATAACAGGAAAAATACTGTTATTAATCTCAAGCAAGCATCTCCCTCCATTAATAAAAATTAATTAAACATAACATGACCTGATGTCTCTAATCAAATAGCCCAGCTGAGATGACTTAGCTGAACTGCACAGGACATTCATTCAAAATTTGCTTGACTTGCAACTGATCCTACTCAAACTGAGTTTCAATTCCTCAGGTTCAAGACAATGAAAAAAGTAAGAACGAGCCTGAAACTCTGTTGTGTTGGCATTTGCCAATTCTTTAAGTAATATTGATTTTAAAAAGACAAAGATAGGCAATATTCAATAGCATATGGTGATTGAAGCACTAAAATCTAAGTGTCAGCTAGAAGGCAATCCAATAAAAAAAAAAAATCCTTATCACATAAGAGGCTCAGGATGGATAAAATTAAATTCAAAATATGAAAATGTAACAAAGCAGAATGTGACATTAATATTATTAGCAATATATATTAATATTCTGCTATGTGGCATCTGATTTAAACTGTAGGAAATTAATTTTTTAAATTATTAAGTGTAATTTTGCAGCGTAAGTTTTTTTGACATCAAATACAAATCTACAAAATGGGCCCTGGTAAATGAAAAGTCAGTTTTCCATCTCCAAAGATCCTGAATAACAGAACTTCAAAGTGAAATAATTTCTACTGGAATACTGTTGGCCATACATCTTGTTATGCAAAGGGTAATGGGCAGCTGCTCTCATAAGATGAAGGAAGAATAACAAGCATAACTGGAAGAAAGGGACACTAAGTTCCAAAGCAACCATTTTCACAGTGAAACCTGACTAGAAAAGTTATTTGCATTGAACTGTTTAAGTACTTACGTTGACAGAATATCTAATGGCAGTGTCAGTAGTGAGCTCACAGAGCCAGTAAACAAGCACTTGTAGATACGACCTGCATGAAGAAACAGAAGTATGGTATAAATTCGATTTTGGTGATAGCTTCACTTGGAAAGGACCATAGGTACCCTCTTTTCACCTGGTGTCCTAACTAAATTTATGACAAGGAAAAAAATCTCAACTTTTAGTGAACTAACAGAACTCAAGACCATATACAACCACATGGAACAAAGCTGTATTTATTTTAACTGAACATTCTTGATAAAGCATACATTCAAAGTGTAAGAATTGCCATACTAAGTTAGACTCAGTCTCCAGCACTGGTCACACCAACAGACGCCTAAGGAAGAATATGGAAGCCGGTTAAAGACGCTTGCAGCAATACTTCCTCAGTACACTCTCATAGGCTTCACGCTAAGCAGCTCAGTTCCTGTGCCATATCTCAGTGCTAATTAATCCTTGATGGATTTTCCCCCTCCATTAATTTGTTCAATCATATTTTGAACCTGTATGAACTTTCGGTATTATGATATCTTGTAGCAAGGAGTCTCACCATTTCATTATCTGTTTTAAATAATTGTTTTATGGATTAATACTTGATGCTAGTTAATGTTAGCTTTTTACCACGATTCTTCAGTCACATAATTTTAAAAGTAGGCTATCGGTGTATATAGTCTACTTCAGAAAATTAGGTTCAGATCCACAGGAGGCTGACAGAGATGCTCAGAACAGGATGAGGGAAGAATTAAGGCACCCGTACCCAGAAATGCAATTCTTGAGATTCTCATTCCACCCTTTAGGCAGGCGTAGGTACCCAAGTATATACTAGCACACTGTGGTTTCTGCGACCTAGAATAAATAGGTCAGTTATTACCTCTTGGTTAAACCTATTTGAAACTTACAGAAAGTTTATGTTTCTACATCTCTCACGAGTCAATCTACCAGAAATGCCCCAAAGGGCTACTGTTTATGCTCATCTTTTATATAAGACATAATACAGCACTTGGAGGAAGTTAACACTTATATCCCTAGTGCAATCCATCCCTCCCACTGAAGTTCTGATATTGGACAGAAAATAATACAAAATAATACTACAAAATTCAAAGGTCTAGAGTTAGTTAGAACACAAAAGAGAAAATGGCTGTAGCTGATCTAATGAAAATGTTCAGTCTCATTGTAGTCAGTACTACTTACACGTTTTATATTGAACAGTCACTGAATCAAATTTAGCAAGAGGATACTGATCCTCTGCTGCCAGTGAGTTTTAATAGTTTGCCTCTGCCTACTATCTAGCTACATGGTGGGGGAGCTTCAAAGGGGCAAGATACCGCTGTGAACTCTGCCAGGCTGAAAAGGTCAAAGAACACAAGCCTTATAACTCCCAATTACACTACACTGGTAGGAAGCCAGTGTAACAAAACTCACTGTGAGATTTTATGGAATAGGAAGGGGATTTTATTACACAAGATCTCTAAGCAAACTGATCTCTAAGCAAGCTATTTTTCCTCACAGATTTCACTTGCTCACTCTCATACAAGTACTAAGATATGTACGCCCAAGTGGTCTGGACAGCATCACTTGTGAGCAACACTGAAGACAAAGGACACCAGCTCATCATATCTCTTGGATTCTTGTTGATTGGCATTTATGAACTCATTTTAGACTTGCCTTTCATACTCTTCATAAGTGGATGTCTTTACCTCACTGTTTTCTTTCATCCCTCTTGAGCCTGAGGCAAAATTCACAGTTCTCCTGTTCTCCTTATCTGTATATCTTATGACTCCAGTCCTGTTGTCATCTTCTTGACACTTTATCTTTAGTCTGTTTGTTTTTCCTCGATTTGAATGAAATCACATATACAGTGCTCTTTCGCAAACAGCAAATACTCCTTTTAGCCCTTCTTCTGCTGTTTCTGCTGGTGCTCATGCATATAATTCCATTCATACTCTACTCATGCCAATTTAAGTAGTTCTATTACACACCTCTGCAATTTTAACCACTATACAATTACATGAAACAGGTATACAACCATTCTCTTCAGCTATGGTGTTTTTTGTTTTTTTTTTTTTGTTTGTTTTTTTTTTTTTTTTTTTGTGTTTTTTGTTTTGTTTTGTTTTTTTAATGGCAACTGAATCACTCCAGAAAAATACATTTATGTGCCATATCGGTGTGTGAACAGTGATTTCTAAAATCTGAGATAAAGGAGGCACTTCAGACAACCCTACTCCCACTCTAGCATTTCCTACTGCCTCAGTGTACACATTCACTTTACTCAGCGTGTACACCTGTTTCTTACCCCACGCACTGTATAGGTACCTTGGGTATTTCTCTCTAGGAACCATGCAGCTAAATACAATTATCACAGAGAATAAAATAACTATGGAATAAATTGGCCCAATTAATCCTACTTCTCTGAACAGATCCAAGCAAGCTGTATAACTGGCTTTTTTTCATCCACTAATGTAAATATGCTTTGTGCTAACAGAATAGCAACACCGTATCAGACCCTGCTGGGATTAGGCTGAGGGTGTGCACAGAGAGATAAATTCCTTTTACTCAACCATATAAGATGGGTATGCAATAAAGAAATGAAATTACCAAAAAAGAATGTAGAATTTATCCTACAATGGGATAACTGCATGACTAGCATGTTAATCTGCAAGACAAATTTGTTCAACCCTACATCTCCTTTGGTATGTTTGACAAGATTTTTATGCTGCACTTTATTCTTCCAGATATAAAATAATGAGAAGAATACTTCCTTGCGAAGCCAGCCACACATAATTATGTAAGCCTTATGACAGAAATGGGGAAGGCAAAAGATTACACTGAGAAGTGTTTAAATATTACAGAAAATTAAAGATTACATTAAAGGCATTTAATGTAAGAAGACAAGACCTATACAAAAATCACATCCACAAGACAGATCCTGACGAATTTAAAAAGTAAATGGATTTTTCAAGGTTCGTTAGACTGAATTGTTCTATCATGTTGGATATCCTCCTGTGCAAATGTGTTACCCTTCACAGTACATTAGTTCTTAAAGGAATCCATAAACAGGGGTACATGTGCAATGTTAGAAATTATGACAAAGTAAAAAAACCAGTCACTCGTAAATCAAAATCATAAGTCAGTTATGTTGGCTTAGTAAATGAGTATTAAAAAACAAAAAAACAAAAATGACATTTGTAAAAAAAAAAAGAACAAACAAACAAACAAAAAAAACCAACAAACACCAAAAACAACCAACCACAAAACTATGTAACTAAGTTGTAGGTGGTGTCTTCAGGTAACATTTCAGTATTACTGAAGAGCCAGCATCAGGTTTTCAGACAGTTATGAAACATAGCTACCTTAATTAATCTATTGAATATGATTTTGCTGTCCTTTAGAAATTTTAGTAAGAAAAGCATACAACATTTGCATTTTGAAAGACAATGGTAGAAAACCAAGATTTGTCTAAAAACACAAGGAAGAAATTTGAAATATTTTTTAGTTTCAATGCAAATCTTGCTTACTCCGTGCCCAGAAAAGCTTTTTCTTGCACAGGAAGGACAGGCTGCAGAAACAGGATCACTCTTTTACAGCTGATACCAATATTGTGCTATTCTCAAACTAAGCCAGTGCCAGCTACAAATAAAAGCACAGAACATATTGACAAACTGTCTAGGGAAATGCATTCACTGGCTGCCTGCTCTTTTGTTCAAGGGGTATATTACTGCTTGTAAAGATGCACTTCTAATAATTTCTTTGACTGAACACTATATCGCTTTTGCCTTTTTTCATCTTCTCTATATTTTTAGCTTGTTGAAACATCAATAGTTCTCTTTACATTTGTATTTGAAGAGTGAATTTCAAACTGGATACCACAGTAATTTAAATGTGCCCTCTTTTTCTACTTATAGTAGTAGAGTTTATTACTAATCAATTTATGTATGACTATAAAGGAATTTCACTTTTCATACTAAAAAAAATATTGCGCTTTCATTTATAGATGGTTAGAAAAACCAGGACAATTCTTCTAATTTAATATTAATATATGGTATCAAATAAAAATTTCCATGTAGATTTTAAAGAAGATAATTGAGAAGAAGCATTTTATTGGAATAAGAAGTTTAAAAACCCTTTTATGCATTTTCTCCTATTTCTTAACACCTTCCTGCATTGGACTACTGGCTTAAGAGTCAAATAGCTAGAACTTCCGAGTGAAAAAAATTCAAAGACATTATTTCACTTAATGATTTGTTTTATTTAAATAAACCAACAATGGTCTCACAACACTGTTGCAGGAAGTGACATATTTTCCTGCCTATAAGAGTATTACGGTACAAAAAATTAATACTTACATGCAGTAAGAGGTACTACTCCCAACCATGCAAAGGCCACAAGTGTATAATGAAACCAGTATCGTATTGCTGTTCCAATACTCGTAACCAGTCCAGCAAAGATGTCTTGGATTGGAAGCCGTGAAGGCATATCTGGGGAATAAACTGTGTAGAAAAGGCACTTATGAAACAGTTCTTCTTTTAAATAAGCATTTATGTATAAGCCCTGCCAACTACAAAATGTTTGTATTTGACAAAAGCTTATTAGAAGAATAAGCATATTTTATAGATTCCCAAGAGATGACCCCAAACAAATAACAAAAAAAAAAATTCACATCACGTATTTGTTACATTGTGTACTGAGTGGAATGGGAAAATCAATAAACACCATGCTAGTTTTTGATTTATCTAAGTTTTCTTAATAGCTTTATTTATGAACTGTAAACTCTGATTATCTCAAAATAAGCTCAAGCCTGCAAGAAAAAGCAGATTCTAAGTTCAGTAGCCCTCCTACTCAGCACTACCTCAAAGATATCCCTGTCTGTTACTTATAAACCTAGTTCAAGGAAAGAGCGCAAGGAACAAGAGCGCTTAGCAATTTTGCATACTGTCAATTTGTTTGTGCTAGATAATTTAGATTGCACTCGCAACAGCACAAAAAAAAACAATCAGCAAAATGAAAGTACCACACAGACAGAAAAAGCGAAGGGAACTGATTAAGTATCTACAGACGTTGAAATTTACACAGAATGACTTTTACTTTCAACAGGTATCTATTTCATACTACACAAGATTTCTTCTAAGGTCACTCCTGTTACAGAACATAATGCAAATCCCTTAGCTTGTGTAGACATTTTCATAATAGTAAATTGTCTTGACTTTTTAAATTTAAATAAACCCATCCCTACTCAAAAGCCAAGAAAAACAGTGACAGGGCTGCTTCTTTTGCAAACAATTAGAAAACATCTATCTCTAACAATTTCATTACATTTTGTTAGCACCTACACTCTTATATGGATGCCAAGAAGTGGTAATGTACAGTATCAATAACAGATTTGAATAAAGAAGATAAACTACAGTTAGGAGTTGCACAAAGACATTGCTGCCTGGATGTTTAACAGTCACGTTGGAAACAGCTGAGCTGGAAGCCTTTAACACATTTAATTAATGGACTATTTTTTAAAAGATCACATACTTTTAACTATGTAAGGGAACTTTATTTTTATAAGAACTACTAGAGAAAAGCTTTCCTTCCCTCTCATGGACAATCGTTCAACTTAAAAGTCTGAGAAACACTGCTTCATGCAACCTACCTGCATCCCCCCTTTTCTCTAATGAATATCCCTGCTACCTTTACCTACATTACTAATCATCCTTTTACTAATCTCAGAGAGGAACCCACTACAGAAGAAAAAACCTCTTCTCTCCAGGGATATTTCTCTAAGTTTCTGTATTATAAAGAGAACTCCAGAACATAGGAAAGCAGCATCAACATGCAGAAGTAGCCAAAGATTGTGGAGAGTTTGGTGCATTTCAACAACATGTGGGTAATATTTGACACAACGTAACAACAAAACAGTAAGCACAAGACAAAGAGCAACTGGTTTTAAATTTCAAAGGTTCTTGGTTGTCAGGTATCTGGCAAGGAACTGGAATTTGTAAAAAAGAAAGAAGGACTAAAAATCTAACACTAAGGAAGTATAGCTGTGAGAACATAGAGCAGTAAACTAAAAGCAGGACACACACATTTTTTGACACTGTCTACCAATTTACAATTTTCTTATTATAGAAACAAATTTAGTATACAATTTGGTAGTACCACAGAAAATTCCAATTGAAGACTTACTAACGATCTCTCAGCTCAGACTGAACATACATTCTGGAAAATTATCAGAGGAGACAAACAGACCTTTGTTAAGGGTTCTACAAGAATACCTACCTAGAGTACATTTGTTACACATTTATGGTATCACCCAATACAACTGAACTCAGCAGATACTTTGAGGCTTTTTTTTTTTTTTTTTTAGTTTTCAAAAAATATATTTTGATCAACACTTTGGAACTGCAGAAGAGGCTACAAGGAAAACATTAACTATGCATTAATGATTTATTTGTTAGGGGGAAGTTGGGAGGGTTTAAAGTTTAAAAAAAAAATGCATCTTTCAGGAATTACTGAACATTCACACAGGGGATTGTAAAAAAGGATGCCCATCCTAACTCAGTGAAGCTGAAGTGGTTACAAATGTTAGCACCTCTACATACTCATTTTTCTAAAGGCTTTAGGATTACAGGTGAGCATTCAAATAAACGCACAACGTAGCTACTACTCAGAGAAGACAAGCTACATTCCCCAAATTTTAACAATTTGGTGCAATCTGGTGATTGTTGACAATTTCTGGAGCTGGGGGCACAGGGGGTGGAGGGGAAGACTGCTTTTTTTCCTCTGTTTTGCCACATGTCAACATATATAAAGCTTCTACCACTAGAAGTTTTATACCATGATGATAAGATAAAGCCCTTCTATGTCCTACAACATTCAGGTAGGTGAAATGCAAAAATTCCTAGCATGACAGGAACCCCTGGTGCGCAAGCATGCTGCAGCACTGAAGCTTGCTGCCAGTGATTTTCATAGCTAATTGCCCCCACTTGTGTCTGTCATCTACCACTATCTTCTCTCCACATTCCACCCCCTTTTATCCACTCCCCACAACCACTGTGAGGCCTGAGACTTTGACCCCTGCCACCACGGTACACATCCTCTTCATTCCCTTTTACACACTTGTCCTCCTCATCCTTCCTCCATCCCTTAATTCGCGTCCCAGTAATCTTTCCTAAATCAGTTTGAGAAACCAATTTCCTGCATTATTTACTACAGTTCCTCCAAATAAAAATTGTTCTGCTAGAGGCCAATTAAAGCAATCGTTTTTTCTATTACAGCATGAAATTCAAACAGACTTTGGCTGAGCATAAGTGAGCTTTAGTTCAGGTTCTTTGAACTGTCCAGGCCACGTTTGGCTGGTTGTTTTCTGGGGGTGGGTTTTTGTTCCACGCACACCACCCTCCCCCATAAGCCTAACTTTTTCAGGAACACAAATATAATTTTGCTTCTCCAAAGCACACAGCTCAGGACAAAAATCTGCTATTACACTTACACAAATACGGTAGGAAAAACACAAGGCTGTCTTTAGAAACTTTCCTTCTCCTAGAAAAAATAAGGAAGAAAGTAGACAATAATGATTAGTAGTTTTCAGGAAAACAGTTTGTCAATAGATTTCAGCTGACAAAAAAAAAAATCTAGAACAGGAAAGTGGGGAAAAAAAAAAGTTCCCAATGCTCTAGCTCACCAAAGCGATACCTTTAAGTTTATTACAGGAAGCTTTCTCATCATTCCCATTTCCTTAGAGGTTATTTAGTACAAACATCACACAACTGTACTTTGACAAACACAATAGGGACAATCTGCTGAACCTGAATGCTATAATTCCCACTAAACTTACGAAGAAATAAACAAACTCACACTTTCAACTCAATCTCTGTTTCCCAATCTTTTCAAAGTACCAAAACTTAATCCAAATGAAAACTATACTGCCTACACAATTTCCCTTGCAAGGGGATATGAGAGATATTTAGTCATGACACGAAGAGTACAGAAAGGAGCTCTCATCCAAGCAGTATCTGAGCAATTACAGGGGCTTTTTGAATACCTCTATGTTCTGTTATGATAATGTAATATGTAATGATAATTATAAATATTAGCAAACCTGGATAGTTTCAGACTTCACTTTTGTTGCTTGTATTAAAAAAAAGAAAAAAGAAGAAAAAAGAAGCAGCAAAATCAGGAGCACTGGCACTCTCTGTAGTTATAAATGCCAGCTGCACAACAGAAAAAAACGACCAATACAGAGAGAACACCAGGCTCTTCCTAATCCCGAAATTCTCTTGCTCCTCTTTCCTGTCTCACACCAGCAGTAGAATCCCTGTACAAACCCACCTCCACAATGAATCATCAGCAATGTGTAACTGGTCCCAAAGCAACGGTCCAAGACTCTCCCTGTCTCCTAAGGGCTTACTCCCAATGAACGAGAACGGGTTGTGCAGGTTTAAATATGTTTATCTCCCCCATTTATGGCTAGTTCTGCCACAAGGTAAAAAAGTAGATGCTTTCTGAAGCATGCAAACATTTGCAGAGAAGTCAGATATATGATCATTATGAACTAGTATAAAATACAATGGCAAGTTATTTGTAGTTTTCATGTTACTTGCCAGCAACATTTTGAAAATGCAAATCTTCCCCCTAGAAGGAAATAAAGATCCTAAATGTATTTTCCCAGTTTATGTTATACGTACAGATTTCATACCTCCCACGAGTCCCTTCCTATAGCGCATCATCTTACTTTTCACTGGGGGAAGCAGAGCTGCAGAAAGACACTGGAAAAGCAACACCCTTCTGACATAGACTCTATCAAAAAAACCCTACCACTATTTATTACAAAGGCTCAAATAGTCTTACTTTTCTCCACAGCTGTCACAATGCAACTGGATCCTATTTCATTTCTCACTCTTTCCCCATCCAAGTCAGGGTATTTATTTGCCCATAACCTAATCAGGTGCATGTCTAGAGTGGAAGAAAGCAAAACATCTTTCTCTGATTAGGTAAAACTGTCATTTAGCCTACTTCACAGAATCGATGCACTTACAGTCCTCTCACCCATAGATTTTCTATTTAGTATTACACTTGCAAGCCACTTATATGCCATCTCAATCATCCTTATGCACTGATCATGAAATTGACTATGTAATTCATAAGTAAAAACCATGTGTTTTATAGCTCATGGGTTAAAGCACTGGTTTGGTAAAATGTAGTGTCCTGGTTTCGGCTGGGATAGAGTTAATTCTCTTCCTAGTAGCTGGCATAGTACTGCGTTTTGGATTTAGGATGAGAATCATGTTGATAACACACTGATGGTTTAGTTGTCGCTAAGTAGTGCGTACACTAACTCAAGGACTTTTCAGCTTCCCACGCTCTGCCAGGCGCACAAGAAGCTGGGAGGGGGCACAGCCAGGGGGGCTGACCCAGACTGGCCAAAGGGCCATGCCGTACCGTATGGCCTCATGCTCAGTGCATAAACTGGCGGGAGCTGGCCGGGGGGTGGCAACCACTGCTTGGGGATGGGCTGAGCATCAGTCAGCAGGTGGTGAGCAATTGTATTGTGCATCGCTTGTTTTGTATATGCTTTTATCATCATCATTATTATTATTATTATTATTACTTTCCCTTCCTTTTCTGTCCTACTAAACTGTCTTTATCTCAACCCATGAATTTTACTTTTTTTTCCTCCCGATTCTCTCCCCCATCTTACTGTGGGGGGTGTGTGAGCAAACAGCTGTATGGTGTTTAGCTGCCTGCCAGGTTAAACCACAACACAGGGGTTGTGCATTATTCTTTAGGTTGGACTAGATGATCTTCAAAAGACTCTTCCAACCCAAACCATTCCAGGTTTCACACTCTTGAGACATATGCAGACTTTGCTCCAGACTGCTAAGGTAAAAGGAGAAAAACGCCACCCCTGCTCATGCAAGCCATGGGTCTAACAAAACATGTGAAGTGATACTCATACGTATCTCAACTGCATGTTTACTCCACACCCTGGAGCTGGCAGCAGACATGCTGAATTCTGCGCCAGCATGTAGTATTTTGTTTCAGAAGTTTATGTTTTTCCAAACTAGACTTTCTAGAAATGCTGAAGCTATGTGTTAGAGTTGCCAAAATGAACAGGTAAAAAAAATTAGCCTATTATATCCTCCAATAAAATCTTAATTACTTTGGATGACGAGTCCAACAAAATGGGTCACTCATTTTAGTATAATTACATAGCTTCTTACAGATCATTTTGTACAAAATTAAAGATCCAAAAGTTTGGAACTTAATAAATTAAGTGTTACTACAAACAACATGCAATCACTAAGCGATAGTTTTTGCACAAGTTACTTAAAAATATGAACATATAATTTAATATTTTACAATTATGTCAGAGTGATACTGACTTTTCTTTGCCTTAAAATCTAGAGCCACAAACTCTTTCACATTAAGCTAAATATGCTAGTCACATCTGGAAGGTTTTAAGATGATGATGATGAAAAAAGTATCAAGGCTTATGGATTAATTTAAAAAAACCCCACAGCCTTAAGTACTTAATGTGGAGAATCTCAGTGCACTATAGGAAAGCTTAGGTGCTCAATCATCCAACATACTTTCACATCAACAGTTTCTCATCCAACAAACTTTCCCATTAACAGTGATACCTGAACAAAGGTGGCAAACAACAAGAAAGAGAAGAAACAGTAACAAACAAGGATTACAACAATACAGTGAGTTCCAAGTACATGCAAGCCTTGAATTAGTAACTCTGCATGCATAAAGCAAAAGCTTATTTCAGATTATAATAATTTATTAACTGAGGAACATCCTGCCCACATGGCTTCCTTCCATTTTACAATCTTTGTATTAACTAAGCTTGTAATATCGTATCGACCACTTACCAGCAATGCAGCTGCTTAGGAAGTAGAGGGATCAACCCATCCCAATCTTCAACCAAAGATCAGGTTAGTCTACTTCCATATCTGTATATTTATGTTAATGTTACCCTCTACAGAAAAGAGAAGTTTTGAAAACTATCTTCTCACGGGAAATACAGCCTCACCTTCTTTCATGGGTCAGTGCTTTTGAATGTTTAGTGTGACATCAAGAAAAGTGCATCCTAGCACATGACAAAGGAAAGTGCATGTGTGGGGAGGAGAAGTATAATATAGAGTAGTTGCTCTTTAAAAACTCAGAAAGAAAATGTGCAAGTTAAAAATGAACAAGCACCTTGACATAATTCAAAAAAGTCCAAAGCTATTTTTTTTTAAAAGCTGTATTAATTCATAACTTAAAAAACTGCAGAAAAGGAATGAATTTTAAAACATAAAATTTAGCTTCAAAGTACGCATTTGGAAATTGAGTTATTTGCCTACACGACTAAACATTTTCAGAGAATGCTGCTATTATTCAAAAGAAAAATCAGTTGCTTTGTACTCCTGCCAAGATGAAAGTTGAACCTTCTACTCTTTCCTTCCTTCCTTCTGAACAGTAACTAACCTAGTAGCTCAGGTGCTAAAGTCACAAGATGTTACAGAATTTAAAGATCATAAAGGACTTAAAGAATATATGTACTAGGAATATTTTATGAATACTCCATACACAAAAAGTTATACCAGCAAAGGAGCATTTTTCACAGAATGACAGCAACAGCCTTAACAAGCAAACCAAGCTAAACTAAAAGAAGGTTGCTGGTATTACTGCACTATTATTCTCAACTTATTGCCTGTCCATTGAAGCACAGATACTAATTATGTACATGCGTTTATTCCACCACATCCCATGGTAAATTAAATTATCTGAAAGTGCTTTGAACCTGTCATGGTTATAGGCCAGATCCAACTTAGTTTTGGATGACTAGCATATATACATCAATCCCATCTCTGCCTTATCATTCTCTCTCCAGCACCTGTGACTCTTTCCCAGCTCCCACAAGCAGATCGAGCTTCCAGACTGGACAGCCACATTATTCTCCAAATAAAGAGGGATAAGAGAAACTAAGGAAACCGTAACTGCATGAGTGATGAGTGCAAGGGAAACAATGAAACAAGAGATGCAGGGTAGAGAGGGCTGGAGGAATCTGTGCTAGGTACCTGACATATGTGACCACTGTGTGCAGCCTCGTAGAAAAAAAGCACGCTGTGCAACATGGAAAGCCAAGAAGAAAACGTTATCAGCTGAGGGTGCTAAGTCTGGGGAGTGGCCAGTGTGTGACAGGAAGATAAGTAGACCTTTGCTAGAGGCTGAATGTGGAGGAAGTACTCTGTTACACAGGGAAGAAAGAGGTGCACTTATTACCAATTTCAAGGCTCCTATGAGAAATGGTAACTTGTTAAACCACAGTAACTCAATTATGTTTTCTCACGTGTCTGTAACCTGCAACTACATTACAAGCTGTGCTGCTAACAGCTATGTCAGTCAAGGATCAAACTTCTGCAGGAACACCTCTGTTGATAAGGGCAGTGAATAAGCTTTCTAGTATCAATAGTAACACGCATCTGAAGTGCATTTCATTTAGAACTTCTCATCCTCTTTTTTCTATATCCTAAGGAAAACACTAGGCATTTTTGTCTTCTTTCTTCTTAATAACTAGTAAATCACTGAAATCTAGTTTTCTGGTCTTGCACACTAAAGAGGACCTAGTAGCAGAATGCAATTTTGAAAGTGGCTAATTTGCTTGTAGGGAGCTCGAGAACTGGGGATCACTTTTAAGTTGCAAAGCTTCCAAACAGAAACAATATAATGCCTTCATAAAAACATTTAACAAATAAAATCTGCAAGCAGATGACATGTCTCTTACATTTCTTATACAGGTCTCTGTAGTATTTAAAAAGAATAACCTGAAAGCATTGCTGTGATCAACATAAAATATGCTGTTCTCCTCAAAGTGGTAAGACAGACTTAATATTGTACATTTCACTGCTGATCATTTGAAAAATGATCTAATGTGTTCAACTAATTGCTGGTAGAAATGGAAAATTCCGAGGTTCAATATACAGAAGGAAGGTGGATTACAGGATTTTTGGAAGAGAAAATACATGAACTAAACCATCTAGGTCCTTAGCCTCAGTTTTTTCTACCAATGCACAAAACTAATAAAGTACATCTTATTGTACCACACACCTAAAACAGTCAAACCTCATCATCTTTCCCAACTTAAGAGAGCTTCTACAGTGCAGATACTTGTCAGTTTAAAAAAAAAAAAAAAAATTACATATCTGCACCATGAAGAACCGAGTTCAGCAGTTGTAAAGAATAAATCAGCACAAATAAATTTAATGGGAAAAATACGTAGCACAAGAACCACTTTACCTGTTCAACAGTCAGTAAGTTGGCAATACTAAATAATGAGCCTAGCCTGCCACCAAGCCAAAGGACCTCACTTATTTCTACTACTATCAGTTAAAATGTACTTAAGAACCCTCTGGGAACTACATAAAGATGCAGTCATTCTTCATCATAAGTTGCCTAACTTCTTTAGTTGAATCTAGCATAAAAGGCGATGTAATACTGGGCAGTTACTGCATCTTGACTGAAATGCAAGTGGAATAATTATCATTTGCATCATCTGTCAAAATAATTTGAACTGAAATTGACAGAAGTCATGTGGTAGTGTTGCAGGTAGATAGTCCAAAGGTAACTGAAAACTGGTTTTCAAATTCAAATTTTGCTGTGGTTTCACCTTAACATTGAGACTTCCAAACACGCAAATTCATCAATGACACTGAAAACGTGCCATATGCTGTAATGCTGGCAACAAAAGAATGGGACTGAAGCAGTCAGAAAAGGTATAGAATACTACTTCTTTTATGGCTCATGTAAGATTATGAAAGAAACAGATTATCCATTATTTAAACAAAGTCTGCAATAATGTGCATAAGAACTGCAATTCAAACAAGAATATAGAAGTTAAGACACAAGTTTGGCTCTATCATGCTGAATGAAAAAGTAATCACTTCATACATACTAAGAGAAAAAAGAAAAGAAGGTCTGAAAAAAATAGGAACAGTAAAACATACTTACTTGGTGTGAAAGCAAATCTGTGCTTACATAATTCACAGTATTCTTTTCTGCTGTGTTTAAGCCACTGAACTAAGCTGCAATAAAAAGTGATCATATTAGTACCTTAGTACAGAACTGTAGTCCTAAGCACAAACAATTATCAGTACTTTCTTTTCATATATAATTACTAAATTCTTTGTGAACTGTAATGAATCATCATGTAAAAAACATCAAAACCCCTAACACATTTCCACTGAAAATTGGATTTTCTTAATAGTTAACCTGAAGACTTAGGAAGTATTGTTTTTAGAAACATGTTAATGTGTTTTATTAAAAAAAAAAATAAATAAAAAATTAAAAAACCCACAGACACAGAACTCACCATTCCTGATGAATAAATTTGATACTGCCAGTACACACACATGGATGATAGAGGGGTTTCTCAGGAGTTCCTTCAGACCGACAGACTCTGCATATATCTGCTGACAAGAACATAAAGCTTAAACACTACTGCTTAAAGAACTCAAATTTACGATACAAATTATACAATTAAATTCTAGAAACTTTGCCATGTAGCAAAACGAAGCCAGAATAAATTGAAAGAGGATGAAAGACAGATTTCATCTGATGGAAGACATGAAGACTGAGAGATCACCAAAAGGCAACAAGAATGTTATCTGCCTGATCCTGTCATAAAAAAATGCAAAACATGTCTTACTATATCTTTAAGATTTCTAGGAAATAGACACAGTGAAACTACATGCAGAGGTGCTCTTTGCCTAAAAAAGTTATCACTAAAACAACACATAGATTGTTAAGGATAATCTTCCTGAAAGTGGAGACTTTGAAATGGAAAAATTCCATTAGAGTTTTGAAAAAGTTAAATGGAGGCTGAGCAAAAGAGAGTTACTAATGTCTAACAATGACTTAAACATGCGATTTGCTACTCTTGAACCTAACATGGATGTTCCTTGGTGCTCTTGGTGAAAGGGAAAAACCCCGTCATAATAAACAGAAATAGGTATTTTTGTGATTTTGCTACATGAGTTGAATAACGCCATCCATTTAGCAGTCTACAGTCCAGTCACAAGAGGGAATACATTTTCTATTTCTTATTTCATAATTTCAATTTCAATAATATTTCAATAGGTCCCACACCTCCTTTATTCTCTATTTTCGACATTTTCTTACAACTAAAGATTGCAAGATGTTTTGTGGACAAGGAAGTGAGTGTAAGCCTCTCCCTCTAACGAACACACGTCTATTTTAATACCATTTGGTTATCCAGAGCATTTAAACAAACAACAAAATATAAATAAAAATTAAGTATTTTCTTTCCTTATTGACAGAAGTGTGGTATTTTCCCTTTACTCCTCCTTTAATACCATTGCATTTTTACTTCTATTAAGGAAATGAACACAAAATGTCCATTTTTATAGAATATTTCAGTTTAGGATTTTCTCTTTTGTTAACTATTTCTCTATCAACCACCATTCAGCAAACCTGCAAGAGTCTAACAAATGCACATCAGAGATCTCTGTTAGAAAAATACCAACTTAAAGTACTGACGTAAGAATACTGAAAATATGCAATTTCAAGTCTGAACCACTTATCTTCATTCTTGGTTGCCATCTCCGAAAGTTAATGTATTTCTACAAAAAGTTCCAAAAGGTACTGAACACTAAAATATGAATGTTTTTCTACAAAGAAGAGAAGTTGCGATATGACCATATCCCTAGTTCACGCAGTATTAGAACAGTTTCTACACATAAAGCATAAGAATTCAAGTGACCCCAAAGAAAAAAAAAATAATTTTGTGTCCACAAAAGAGATTTGAATTCATTCATGCAGGCCAAAAACCTAGAATTAGGAGAAACACATATTCCATACCACATCAATGATGCTACAGAGAGACATAAAGAGCACTTCCGTCACAGCCATATTGAGCAACGACGTATCGCTGCACACATCAAGAGCCCCTGGTTCCTCTGCTGACAAGAACGACCAGAACCGCTACTTCACGTAACAGACGAGTCTTTTACCACAGAGAGTGTTTCCAGATGGCTGCACAGGACAGGTCTCTTCAACTGACCCACCGCCACGAGCCGTGGCGTGCCCACCTCCCTCCGGCATTCCTTCGAACAGAGCTATTTCACTGCAGTAAGCTGAGAACTCTGTACGCTGGACCAGCCTCATAAAGGGTCAGACAAGCACTAGAGCCAGGACAAGAGGCAGGATGTGAAACCGCTGCTCTAAGATTACTCTCTGGCACCAAAGAAAGCAAGTTAAAAGCATGCTGATCTCTGAAAGACCCCCATAGCTCTCTGAACCCACTCATTAATGGTCCATTGGCTTTCACAGCAGACTCTTCACTTATTCTCAAGACTGTTGGGAAAAAACATAATTTGCTTTACTGAAAGCAGATGAATTCTTTATTCGGAAAAGGATTTCCTGTTCAATTACTAAAATAAGTTAAATCTAAATTTTATTTTTTCCAAGGCTATGAGAATTTCTAGATATTCCCACTTGTTTTATAAATCCAAATAAACGTATTATGTGTGTAACAATCTGGACTGTTAAGCAGCTGATAGTTTCATATCAATAAACTCCGCTGAGGGTCACCATGTAAAGCTATGCACCTTATGACCTACTGTCACGTTCAGAGGGAATTCCACTGTGTAATAGATGCTACTTTTCTATTTGCACATCAGCTTTGCATCCTGTTCTTCATGCACGTGTTTTGGAAAGAATGACCTTGGGCAATACAGTTTTTTGTTCCCCCCGAGAATGATTCTCTGCCTATCACCTCTCTAACAGAATGTTCATCACTGTAATCTCCAGAAGTGAAGACTGTGTTATTTAGCAGCAAACTGATTTAACTAGAAAGAAAACAGAAGTACCTCTGATCAGCAAAACCTGGTATCTGGTGCTTTCAGGTGCTAGAGAAGCAACTCTCACATTCATCCCGAGGCGAAGAAGCTGCCGCTGAGCTCTGACCGTTATTACCCTAAACTGCCTCTCTTATCTGAGCTCTCACCATCCAGTTAAGTTTTCTAGCTCCACAATACAAGTCAGTCAAGCATGAAACCCATCAGAAACACCGTGGCCTTAACACCGTTAAGGGCCTACCAACAGTTCGGGATGTCCATTTCACACTTTGTAGCAGAAGTTCAGGCACACAATAATATTAGAGCACGGGTTTCCTCTTCCTTAAGGCACTAACGCAGTCTTTTCTGCTACTAGTCTTTAATGCTTCTAACCTTGGGAAGTCTCTTCAGCATTCTGGCAAGTGTCGTGAAATTCTAATAGCGGGAACCGAAGTTTGAAACTGTAGAAGTTGTAACATTCTAGTGGTATTTATGGAAAGTGAGCATATAGACCAGTTACTTTCATCCTACTACTTAGAGCTTTTGAGGGTAACATTGATAAGACTACAATATAATATTTAAGGCTACATGTATATGTGTTTGTGTGTGTGTTTACGTGTGTATATATATATATATATAAATTTAAAAATGAGAGAAGTCCAAATTCCAAGTATAGAGTTTAACACGAAGGTTTGGTTAAAGGAGACAATGCCTTAAGATGTAACTAACAGCCCCCTCTTCTTCTTCTTCCCGGTCTCTCTGTTCACCTACTCAAATCCTGTAAAAGCAGGTATGATCAAAGACTACCACTGTTAACAGGCTGCAACAAATGATCAACTGTGCTGTTTGAATTAAATCCACCGAGATGGATTTACCAACTACTGGAGTAGTGGGAATTCAGCCGGTCATTTCTGAGTATCCACTTCACAGTTTGCGATAATCCAGGTTTTCTGGGCAACCAGAGGCCAAGCGATCAAAGTTTCCCTTTGTTAATTTCATTAGTGTCAGTAACTGTTGGTCTACAGATGCATGACAAAGTTGCAGCAGGCAGTTTTAAAAGTTGTTAGATTTTAAAAACACTAATATTTTGATAAACCATCTGTCTTCACAAGCACTAGAGAGGTCTACAGCACAACCCAAGGGACATTTCTACAAAGGTGCTGTCTTATTTCATCTGGTGTTTCATGTTTTTCCAGCTTTCTCTCTTTTTAATCCTCTCAAGCTGGAAAATCAAGTGCCACTAGATAAAAAGCTACATTCAAAATGATGCCAAAGTGACAAAAGCCAAGACACAGAACACTTTCCTTGGAAGTGTCTTGCTACTGCAATATATATTTGTAGTTATTGCTTAAGAAGACAAACAAAGCTCAAATACTGCAAGAAACCTAGCACAACACACGTCCTTTATTTATTTTGGTTTATGCTACAACATGAAGTCCTGGTTTGTGAAAATTCTGCATTATCAGCTCGAACTACATAGTTCCTCAACATTACCTCAGCAGAGCAGAAGTGCTGACAAAACATACCCGCATTTGATCTCAAGTAAAGCAATACCCTTAAAAATGGAAACCACACATTAAAGAACACGACTATGATCTCTTTGACAACTTCTTTTTTAAAATGAGGCAAGTTACTATGTTTTAGTCTCTTGTAGAAGAGACAGAGAAACAAGTCAGCTCCTGCATCATTTTACTATTTCAATTTTTCAAACAGCTTTTCCAGCATGCCTAACAAAGTTAACCTTGCGAAAGAAGCAGCAGCAGCTACCGCTGCTATTGCTATTCAGCTGGAAGAGGAAATTTAAAACTCGCTAAGTTACAGGACCGGGTACGACAGCGTCTGCCGGCCAGGAGCAAAACTGGGCCCGGCGAGGGTTTTGCAGACCCGGGGCAGTCCCCTCCTCACAGCCCCCCGCGCTGCCCCAGCCCAAGCTCCCGCCCCGGCGCCTTCTCCCACACACCCCTCACTCGCCCCCGCCGGGGAAGCGCGCAGCCGGTGGCAGCGGGCCCCGGGGCGAGCACCGGTAACGGCGAGCACCGCTAAGGGCCGGGCCGGGCCGGGCCAGGCCAGCCCCGCGCCGGTGCCCCGCCCTCCCCTCCCCCACCCCCCGCGCGGCTCCCAACGGCCGCGGTTATGTAAGGGGCACCCGCACGCGCGCGCGCCGCCGCCACCCCCCCCCCGCCTCCCGTTCCCCGCCTCCCCCCCGCAGGCCGGCGGTCCCGGCAGAGGAGGGGCGCGGCGCGGCCCGGCCGGGCGGGGCGGCGGCCCGAGCACCTGCAGCCCCGGTAGGCGAAGCCCCTCCGGGCGTAAACAGCTCCCGGCCCGCCCAGCGGCTACCGGGCCCCCCGACACCCCCGCCCCTCCACCCTTCGGGGCAGCAGGGGCAGAGCCCCGGCTCGGGCGCGGAAGGGGGGGGTCGCGGCGGGAGCGCGGTACCTTCCTCGGCCGTCTCCATCTTGCCCGGCTGACGCAGCGCCGGCCGAGCGGGTGGCGTGACCGCGGGGGGCGGGGCCGCGCGGGGAAGCGGTGCGGGCACCGTAGAGACCGCACCACCGAGAGGGCAGGGCTAGAGCGCCGCTCGCGCCGCGGGCGCCGCCTGGCGGGGGTGGCGGGGCCGGGCCGGGCCGGGCCCGGTTCCGCCGTGCCCCGGGGCGGGCTGGCGGGGCGCTGGGCGGCCGCCGTTCAGGCTGGCGGCGCGGTGGTCGCTGCTGCGCGACTGCCCGCTCCGGCAGCGCCCGGCCCCGCCGCTGCGGGTGGCAGCGAGCAGGAGGGGGGGAGTCAGGGCGGCAAAGGGCGAGAAGGACGGGAGGGCTGGCGGCCACGGAGGCCGCCGTGCCCGGGGCAGCGGCTGTAGCGGGAAGAGCACGGAAGTCGGACAAAACACAGCTAAAAACGATTCTAAATTCTACCCCAAACCAAAGAGAAACACCGCATTCAGCCTTGAAGTCGGCCAAGCTGTCGGGAGGGTTGGTGTTTCAGGGGTCAGGAACCCACAGGCCACGGATTTTGTGGTGGCCCTGGAAGGGGCCCTCGCCTGCTCGGGGGGCAGTTGTTACCTGCCCGCTTCTTCAAATCCCGTCTCTCCTCCCTCAGCCCGAAATTTCTGACAGAACTAATAAGCTCTTCAGCAAACCACAAAAATCTCGTTTAGCTTCATCATTCACGTGTACAGGTCTTGCTGGCCTAAGCAGCTGAGACAGCGCACATTAAAACTGTACTCTGGCGGATGCGCACAAAGTTACCATATGCTGTATGAGGGCAGGCTGAGAGGGCTGGGCTTGTTCAGCCTTGAGAAAAGGAGACTGAGAGGTGATCTCATCACCATGTACCAGTACTTAAAGGGCAGCTACAAAGAAGATGGAGACTCCCTTTTTACAAGGAGCCACATGGTGAGGAAAAGAGGTAACGGGTACAAGTTACTCCCAGGGAGATTCCGATTGGACATGAGAGGTAAATTTTTCACAATGAGAACAGTCAATCATTGGAATAATCTCCCCAGGGAAGTGGTTGACTCCGCTACGCTGAACACGTTTAAGACTCAGCTGGACATGGTGCTGGGCCATCTCGTCTAGACTGTGCAGATTCATGCCTAGAAAGGTTGGACCAGATGATCCTTGAGGTCCCTTCTAACCTGGTATTCTGTGATTCTATGATTATCAGATGTTCTCAGATGAGCTGGCAAGAATCTTAGTAAGGAAGAAAACAGAAGTTCATTGTATTAAGGGTAAATAGAAATTCTATATTGATGAAATGTATGTGTGTATTATGTTAGCTTTCCATTGTAGCATCTATCTTAACCCCTCAGGTTGATCAACGAGTCATACCAACTTTCAGCTCTCTTTTACCATATGACCCTTTGTGTCCAACCAGTCATTAAATCCTTTACACAAAGCCTCCATGCACTATGTCAGCAGTAGAGTGGATGGTAGTTCAAGTCCAGACTTAAAGTGCGGAGGTGGCACATACTCAAGCTACAATTTTATAACTCTTTTTCCTCAACTTTAACCCCATTAGTACCTCCAAGATTACCTTCTTCAAGCACCAGAGCTGCTGGTGGGATGTAGGATACTGGCCCGTGTAAGAAAAAAAATTCAGGAAAATGTGAGGATGGTGTGGCTCTCCAGTAGCTGTATAATTACAGTAAAATGCTGCAATAAAACATGTGGGCTACGCTATCATATTCAGCTCTTCTGTGTCTTTCCTCTCAGAAAGGCAAGGTGAAAAAACTCCCACTTATAACTTAACAAAAAAAATCAGTTTATTTTAAAAGTAAACTCATTTTCATCTTGACAAATTATCCTGTCATATTAAAAAAGTGCCAGCATAGTACTGAGGGTAAGAGAAATGCCAGTATATTCAATTTGTCTGAACAAGGAAAAATCAATGAAAAAAAAACCAGATGAAAAACCCAAGAAATGGGGCACTTCAATTTCCAAGTACATTCATAATTACCACTCTTTACTTCCCAAACGTGTAACCATTGCTGTTACTCTGTTGTGATAAATATAAATTAAATGCCATATAAAAGTCTCTATATTATCATTTACATTAAAAAGGCCCTGGCAGGATTAATGTGCATAATTCTCCAATTTTGGTCTTTCATGGTAGGCTTTTTTAAATTAGATGAAAGCTTTTAAAATGAGTCGCTATATGTTGCCAGTGAATAATTTCATTCCTGTCTGTATCAATCTATTCAGCCACTTAAATTACCTAACAAACATTACATGTATACCACCTTCTCAGCATTTAGAGAGAATTAATCCCAAAATTTTGTTCTTACGCAGTGTTTCAGTATGGGCTACTCAATAGCTTACCGGTAAACATGAGTCAAAGGCAGGCCATTATAATTTAAACAGAAAAGAAAAAAAATGAATATTTTAGTGTAAGTTAAATTAAATTAAATCTCTCTCTTTCAGCCTTCTTGGTGTTTTTGGTGAACATACTATTAATCCTTCTCTGTTTGGTAATATGTTAGGTGTTCTTCGCCTGAGAAATACCCATGGCTTAAGTAGTTTTTAATTTTTGGTACAGAGGATGTTAGGACATTGTTGTTAGCTTCTGACTGTCATCAAGGTCAAGAATTAGTGCCAACAGGCACTGAACAAACATACTAGAAAAAAAAAATCTCTGCTCCAAATAAGTTATTATCTGGATAACAGAGGAAATATGGACATGTTGCAGGTGGAAACCTGAGACAGTAATAGATGTAACCCCAAATCACAGAAGCTTACAGAAAAAGGAAGGGCATATTTAGAGTGGGTGGGAAGAGCAGAAAAAAGGTAAGATTCTTTTGAACATGTTTTTGTTTTGGTAAAACATTTTGTTTTTGTAACATTTAAATGCTTAGAAAAGATACTGTCTTTTTTTCAAAAGTTCTCTTAAGAGAATACAAAATAAATATTGCAAAATTGAAACTATCCAGCATTTGTGCTATGACATTTCCATCTTTTCTCCCATTTTAAAATTACTTGTGTCCTGGTTTCGGCTGGGATAGAGTTAATTCTCTTCCTAGTAGCTGGCATAGTGCTGTGTTTTGGATTTAGGATGAGAATCATGTTGATAAAACACTGATGGTTTAGTTGTCGCTAAGTAGTGCGTACACCAGTCAAGGACTTTTCAGCTTCCCAAGCTCTGCCAGGTGCACAAGAAGCTGGGAGGGGGCACAGCCAGGGGGGCTGACCCAGACTGGCCCAAGGGCTATGCCGTACCGTATGGCGTCATGCTCAGCAGATAAACTGGGGGGAGTTGGCCGGGGGGTGGCGATTGCTGCTCGGGGATGGGCTGGGCATTGGTTGGGGGATGGGCTGGGATTGGTTGGCGGATGGTGAGCAATTGCATTGTGCATCACTTGCTTTGTATATTCTATTATTATTATTTTTTTATTTCAATTATTAAACTGTTCTTATCTCAACCCATGAGTTTTATCACTTTTACTCTTCCGATTCTCTCCCCCATCCCACCGCGGGGGGGGAGCGAGCAAGTGGCTGGGTGGTGCTTAGTTGCTGGCTGGGGTTAAAGCCCAACACTTCATAAAAATTATTCCCTTATGTTTTTAGAGTTATTTTGAAAGTTCAGAGCATTGAAAAAGCCAAACAGCAAAAGCTAATGCTTTTCAGTTTTTCTTTAGCTGAACATTTCAAAACGCATTTATTTTCTCAACCAGTTGTTTGGTGTTTTTCACTGCTGTCCTAGTTCTTTTCCTCAGCTGTCTGCCTGACTCTCACCACAAAAATGGTTCAGCTGGTTATGAACAGCAAGTTACAGAAATGTGGAAAACATAATGGATTATCTTAAGGAAAACCAAATGGATGTCAGTTTATCTTAAAAAATCAGGCAGTATTTGGGGTGAACAGGTATCTGGTTCCTAAACAACTGATGCACCACTGCTAGGGAGGCCTAGAGTTTCCATGGCAGGAGAAAAACTGTTAGAGCAGGCACTCTGGTATATAGCACAAAGTATGGCCTACGGAAAACTAACCTGGCAATCAGAAAGCACAAAGTTCTGAGGACTACAAAAACACACGGCAAAAGCCCTTGCCACCCTGGATCCTTCCCATGCGCTGCAGGGCCTTTAGAGGACGTGCTGCCTGGTGACTGGCCGTGCTTTTTGCCACAACTTCTCATAAAGCTCCCCCGCACCAGCAGGCAGCTGCTGTGCCAGCGGATTCCTGGCACAGCGATGGAGAGCAGCAGTCTCAAAGGTACTGCGCAGGCAGTAATGGTTACTGCTGCACAAGGAGGGTGGCCCAGGCTGTTGGACTGATGATAGATACTGACTCTGAAGCCTCGGTATTGACCGATGTGTTTCCTTTCAGCTGGTGTTTGCTTCTTACCGAACCGAGGCTGTGATTAGTAGCTATCTGAGGAATCAGACTTGCTGAATGAAGATGTGACTTGTGATTCATGTTTTGCACACCTGCTGTATGCTATAAAACACGTAGCAGTACTGCACCGAACGTACATTTAGGGATGGACATAATGGCTCAGCACCATCAGACACAGTCATGATATAGGCTCCAGATCTGCATATTTTACAAAATATTTCTGAGGATATGCTTGGCTATGCACCAGGGTTTGTTCTATGGATTATTAACGTTTCAACCAAGAAAGAAACTATGCTCACTACCATTTTCAGTGAGAGGTGAGGTTTTGCTAGAGTGTAAAAAACCTAGTCTAAAATGATATTATAGGAGAAATCACTGTTGAACAGGTTTGACAGGAGAAGAAAATCAAGGCTGTCTAGATTTCAAGAAGGTAGGTAATACTTGGATGATTGACACATATCCATTTTGACGCATTAAAGAAATATTTGCAGAACTTTATGACTCTTCTTAAGATCTGCAGAATGTGCATCACCAAGTTACATTGCTTAAAGGCAGCAGGGATCTTTTGACATGTATTGGTTACAGTGGATTTTCTGTTTAAAACATAGGCCCTATCAACTTGGTTGGGATCCCACTGTCGTGCTGAGCGTGGAGCCGATGGCTGCTACTAACCTACCTGGGATTCAGAGCTCTGCGGCTGCTGTTGCTCAGTGAAGGACTCCTGGGTGCAAAACAAACAAACAAAAAAAAAGGGCTGTGTTTGTCTTCCAGAATATCTCATTCCTAATAACTGTAGTATCATTTGAGGCATACAGATCTTTACCTAAACACTTCTATCAACTTCAGGTGAACCTTTTAGGTAGTTAGATATTTGTGTCATTAGATTAGAATGATTTTTTTTTTTTTGCATACTTCTTGGTAATAGAGGATGTGGTGTGAAACACGTTAGCATTGTCAGGTGACTGCTTGTAAGTCCTTCTGAGGACGTGTTGGTTCTCATGTCTTTAAAAATCTGTGAAAATATCCTTAGAGGTGACAGCAGTTAGGGATTATCCTCAGTATTTAGCAGAAACAATCTTATTTTGCCAGAAACCTTTTCTTGACCTTCCAGAAGTTACTGGAGGTTATGACTGCCAACCAAATTAAACTGAACTCTTCAGGGCAGGGTTCAGTTCTACTTCATTTAAAACTGTGAGCGTTGCCAAAAAGAGGATGTGTCTATTGTGGAGAATGATCCACATAGTCACTACAGATACTTTCTATAACGACACTTATGGTATTGCGTCTGCTTCTCCTGCACTGACTAGGAGGAAAATACAAAAGGGCTTAGATTTCTAATGAATTGTCATTACTGTTTCTCAAACATTTGCAGCAACAGCAAAAACAATTGCAGTTGTCTTAGCCAGAGAAAAGTGAGCTATGGTCTAAAGGTCAGAGTTATTACAGGTTGATCAAAGCTGATGACCTCTGTTTTATGAAGTATGATTTCTGTAGTAACTTTCACTTACTGTAGCTTGCACACTGAGAATTTGTGCATAAACCATAAATTTTACCCCTATGGCAATGATGCATTTGCTGTGTGTACCACCTTTACTGTAGTGTCAGGGAATACAGTGAAGAAACCACTTAATGTTTTTGATGTCTGTAAAGAGGAGAGCAAAATGCTTGGCTCAGTGAAGTAGATTTTCAGTTGGGTGACTGACATGGAACATCAAACTCATTTACTACTCAAAGCCTATATTTTCTTGGATCTTCTTTGTGAATCAGTTAAAGATTTTGTATTACTCATTTTTAATGCATTCATGATGTCGGATGGGCCTCTGCCAGGGCCTCAGCCTGGGTAAAGGTGCTAAAGAAAAAGTCGTCTCACAAGGATGATGATACACACAGGAATGGCAGTGCATGGTATTTCTTTCTCATGGCCTTGTCCTCAGAGGGTCTGAAGAGTATCTGAGCAGCTCAGCTCAGCGTCCCCATTCAGCTCCTGAGAACAAGCCTGTCTGGAATCTGTCCTTTTCAAAGGAGAACATCTGGAAAAGTCCCTACTTTGGAAGTCAGTGTCTAGTTTATCCCTGCTTTAGCAGGAAGAGTCTTCTGAGAACCTGTATTTTCTGATTCATTGTCAGCTGAGCCCTGAGAACACAAATTGCTGTCAGAAACCTGTACCAAATTTTATAGTCAGGACTCTTACATTCGGGACAGCAAATGGGGTTCTCCTTCTCTTTAGTTTTTCCCTGGATCCTCAAGTTTCATTCCTTTCCTCTCTTCTCTCAATGGTCTTCTACCAAGAAGGAAAGCAGGGGTCTTCAAATGATTTATAGCCTCCTGAGGGGATGCACTATCTCTACTTTTCTTACACACTCCTGGTCCCCCTGAGCCAGTTCCTGATCCCGCTTGTATGGAAAGGCCGGGGAGAATTTATGCAGTAAAGGGCAGGCAGTTCTCCGGGAGGCCTGAACCTCGCAGTCGCTTCAAGGAAAGCAAAGGCTCATGGACAACTCTCTCTTCCGCCCTCAGGCTCGCTCCCGACGGGGGTAAGCTGAAGCTGAGCAAATAGTTTCTCCTTCTGTACTGGAGTCCTGCCATGCAGGAGTGCGGGAAGAGCGGCCAGGAGCTGTATAGAGGCAAAGCATGGTGAAAAAGGTTATGGTGAATAGCATGGCCAAGATGAATGCAGTGAGTTGGGAGGGGTGTGTGTACAGGTGGCTGAGAGGAGAGAGTCTAGGAGAGAGACTAGAAGAAGTCAAGAACTTGTAATAGGGGGAGGTCCTTGAAAATGAGAAAAAGGCAAGCGTCACAGCCACCCTCAAGGCGAAGAAGGAGAATCCAGGGAGCTACAGGTCAGTCAGCCTCACCTCAGTCCACAGGAGGATTATGGAAGGCGCAGTGAAAGAGCCTGGTGGCGGCTGAGACCTGGTGACCAGGAGCAGGAGCGTGGGCAGATCCGGAGAGGTGACAGAGCTCCATGGGTGCCACAAGAGGGCTCCTCTGCTCCAGCCCCAGGAGGTGGCTTAGAGACTTCGGGAGAAGGGTGGTGGAGGAGAAGAGCACCTGTGCGGCCTGCAGTGGGCCAGCCAGGCAGCGACCACGGTGGCATGCACCTGGCTGCGGCCATCTGGCAAGTTGGTGGGCCATGTAATGAGCAGCTGCAGATGTTGGGAAACCTATTGCCTTGAATGCTGCCACCTGATTAAGCCTGAGAGGGCCCCGGGCATTTCCAGGTGTCTGGAGCCTTCACCATCCGAAGCAGCACAGAATCATAGAATGATAGAATCGTTAAGGTTGGAAAAGACCCTTAAGGTCATTGAGTCCAACCATTAACCTAGCACTGCCAAGTCCACCACTAAACCATGTCCTCAAGTACCACATCTACCCTTCTTTTAAATACCTCCAGGGATGGAGACTCAACCACTTCCCTGGGCAGCCTGTTCCAGTGCCTGACCACCCTTTCAGTGAAGAAATTTTTCCTAATATCCAACCTAAAACTTCCCCTGGTGCAGCTTGAGGCTGTTTCCTCTCGTCCTATCGCTTGATACTTGGGAGAAGAGACCGACCCCCACCTCGCTACAACCTCCTTTCAGGTAGTTGTAGAGAGCAATAAGGTCTCCCCTCAGCCTCCTCTTCTCCAAACTAAACAACCCCAGCTCCCTCAGCCACTCCTCATAGGACTTGTGCTCCAGACCCTTCACCAGCTTCATTGCCCTTCTTTGGACACGCTCCAGCACCTCGATGTCCTTCTTGTAGGGAGGGGCCCAAAACTGAACACGTCAGCATCCTGCACGGCTGCCCTGCACCTTGCTAGCACTGGTGGCAGCTGAACGAGCGAGTCAGCAGGGGCTGCCTATCTGCTGTCCTGCCTCAGGCTGCCATATCTTGCTGTATCTGCACTAGAATAACCCCCAGATCACATCCCATGACTGCCAAAACCCCTTCATCTGGATCAGTCATTGCCTGTGCTCAGCTGGGGCTGGAGGTGGTTGGGGAGAAAGATCTGAGGGTTTAGTGCGTCCCCCAGGATCGCCTGGGCGATGTGCCCGCAGCTGCTGGTCTCTGCCTCCAGGCAGCTGCAGAAAGTGCTACGCTCCTCCAGCCCCGGCGGGGAGCAGTCCCAGCTCCTGCCCCACGGACTGGCCCTTGGCTCTCTCTTCAGGGTGATGTGGGCCCTTGCTTTATTGATGGGGGCCCAGGTAGGGGTCACTGTCACCCTGATGCCGTTCAGTGAACTTTTGGTTCCAATCTAGCAAGTTCCATGGAAAATGCTACCTGGTAAAATGTCCTGTCAGCAGTACGAAGCAGCCCAAAGTCAGGAGGAACGAGAGGGGCTTTGGGTCCCCACTGGGAAGGAGGCAGGGGGCAGGGACGGGGGTGTGGGAGTGCTCCAGTGCTGAGGCACCGAATGGTCTCACACGAGGAGCCTGTTGCGCGAGCCTGGCCGTAAAGGACTGGATTTAGTCTGGCAGCATGTCAGCACAGCCCTGCTGAGCAGCGTGCCTGTGTGAATGGATGTGTTCTCACCAGCAGCCTTCATCTTGCAGTGACAGGAGGAAGTCCAAGTAGGTCAAGAGAGAGAGGACCCAGAGCTGTCTGGTTTGTCTAAGCAATGGGGATCTGTGAATGTGGGTGAATTCAAAATCTGTACAGCAAAGAGACTTAGTGCTTGGTTTTCTGCTTTAGATTTTCTTACTGCAGTCCAAAATTGGGTTTTGAAAATGTATGCTTATGTTAAATATGTTGATGTATTTATGTTAATATATCTTTCAGGATTATATCTGAAATGTTCTTGGACCTGCAGTATACTTTGGATTGGCTTGTAGATTTTGGATGTAGGATCAATTCCAGATCAGTTATCATAACCAAAAAAGGGTTGAATTCAGATTGTCGCTGAAAGATACATGAGAAGAAACACATTAAAGACCTGTTTCGGGTTTTGAAAACCCATATTTATAATATGCAGAGCAACAAACCATTCACTAAAATGTAATTACAATTCAGTGACTTTTCCATCTATTTTTCCATCACATTTTCCCTACCTGCTATATTCCAGTTGCTATATTGATCTCTGTCAGCTTCTCAAAGATATTTACTATGATGTCCTGCACTTTAGTATCACATATAATCACAAACACTCAATAAGATTCTTTGCCTACTCATTTTCAGTTATTTAATATGACCATATTTTACTCAAAGTTGGAAGCTGAAAGATACAAATTTTCACTCACCTGGATGTCCATCCTAAATCCATTGTACTTAAAAAATTACCATCTGTATTTAGTGTTGTGCTCCATGGGAGAATCAAAGTCCCTCCTGGAGCCCAGGGAATAAAGTGAGTGGGGCCTTGGGAAAGTGGTGTGCATTGCAGGACTGGGACCTGTACTGGCTTGGCTCTTCGGAGCTTGGCTTGAGCTTGGCTGCTTCTTCAGCATCTCAGTCATGTTCTTTTTTTTTTTTTTTTTTTTTTAAATCTGGAGCTGGAAAAAAACATGTATTTCTTGCTTTCAGAAAAAACAAATTCAGAAAAATATTATATTTTCTTCTTTGTAAAATTTGCATTTAAGATAAATGGACAGCCATTTAGTACAAGAGAAAAGAAAGTTACAAGTGTGACAAGGAGGTTATAATTGTTGGCTTTCAGTTGCTTTTGGGAGATCACAGAAAGAAGGGTTCCTCAAAAAGATGCCCTATCTAAAGAATACGAAGAATTCCTAACAGCTTTTGAAGTCTGCAGATTCTCTGGGAGTTTCCAGGAGTAAGCAACACAACTGCCAGCAGTTCAGCTGCCTGAAAGATGAACATGAACACATCAAAAATTACTCTGAACCCAGGTGAAACATGCATCATCTAGTTTGCATTTAGGGAAACCAGTTGTTTCCCAGACTTCACAAAACCTTTTTATACCATCAAAGCAGAAAACATAAACCAGGCCTTTTAACAAACCTATATTATAAAAGCATCTTGCGTGGTAATGAAGAGCCTTAATTACAAATGCCAAGGCAGGAGTCTGTTGTTTAATTTCTGACTTTCTATTTGCATAATTCACAAGTTCACTGAGGAATGTGCAGTTTCATTGCTGTTCTTCTGAGTCATGCTATGCTTACTGTTTGCTCTCAACTCACATAATATGTGTTTGTCTCTGGGAATTCATTTAGCTCTCAGAGCTTTAAGTTTGAAAACATTGGCATTTATGTCTTTTCTCACAGGAAAGACCTTATCATGATTGTTGCATAATATACATAAATGGTTGTGCACAGCTAAACTATGGGTTTTAACTCTGAGGAATTGAAATGAGCTGGCTGTGATTTTTTTAAGGATAAAGACATATCATCAGAAAAATCCACGTGATCAAAATTCAGTTTTGGTGCCACTTTTGAAGAAATTTCAGGGGAAGAGATCAGCAGCAGACACCGATTTCTGCTTAAAACCAGAGAGGGAGTCTTGGAATAGCTAGTAGTATACTGGTATCTGACTGGAACAAGAGGAATCAGGCTTCTGGTTCCTGCTCACATGAAAACATAAGTGGCTGTACAAAGGCAGGATCTCCCAGAGAAGACAGAGGGTAAGAAGTAGCCATGTGGGTATGGCAGTCTCCACACGAATGAGCATGGTGCAGCAGTAGCTTGAACATGGATCTCTGACCTAGCATATTTATGTTAAATCTCCAACGCCGCACTGAGGGCATATGTCTTGGATAGAAAGTCCTGGGTCCTTCTTTCAGGACCGGCCTATCCAAGGCTTCCTCCCATAGTGTTATTCCTATCTCCTTTATATCCAAGTTTTATTTTTTTGTATGGACATTCAGACAAATGCTATCCCATTACTGTCTATCTATCACTCTCTCATGAGAAAGAGTATGTGATGGTAGAGACACACTATGAATTCCTTCTGTGGAGAAGATGGCTAATTTCCCTTTTTTCCCTTCCCCTCTTTATCCAGATAACAAGCCCGAAGATCACTCACACCCTGGAGAACTCATTCGTCATTTGTATCTGGGCTTACAAGAAGGTTTGCACAAGGAAACCCGCTGGTGCCTGGCTTGGTAGAAGCAAGCAGTGATTTCACTCAAAAAAATGGATCTCGGCTCCCCAGGCAAACCTACAAGCAAGCTGGGAGATCTGGGGAAGCTAATAAGTTGTGGTGCAGACTGTTGGTCTCTTTGAAGAGGGGCAGGTGACTGGGGATTTGATTCCAGCTTGCTGGGGAAGGGTTTCAGGTTTGGGTTGTTTTTTCCTCCTGAGCCAGGAGAACAGGCTGTCATGAACAGACGAGCTTGGCCTGAGGTCTGAGCCGCAGCTCTGGAAGGGGCCTGCCTTCTTGTAGCTGCTGTGTCAAGTACAGACAGGCCATCATCTCTTTGCTTCCTGTGGGAAAAAAGGGAGAATCAAAGCACCTGAGAGAGGAACCTTGTGAAGGATTGAATAAGGTGGCCCTAAGCTTTTGCCTTGTGGCCCATAACTTGTCAGCTCTCTGAGATCTCATTGCGTGTCCATCAGGGAACCGAGGTCCATTTGTTTTAGACCAGAAGGAAGCAGTATGCTGGAAACTGTCAGGACTGCAGGTGGTAATATCAGCCCTTAAGAGCAAATCTGATAAGGCCTTGACGTTTCCTGCTTAAGCTCATGCTTTCTCCTTGCTGAAACCTCCAGTTTGAAACTCGCTAGTTCACAAATGAGCTGTGGATGAGCGAGCTTGGGAGCTCACTCTTCGCTGGCACAGCTGCTTTACACACATAGCCCTTGCAAAAGTTTTACCTGTCCAGGTGGGCAGGGGGAGACAACCTCTTCCACACCACAACGTTTGATGCCACATGCAGCAGATGTCCTCCCTGTACCAGACAGGGCGGGCAGTGACTGCAGTCTGGTTGCCCTCCCTGGCCCAAGCGTTCCCTTCCACACGTCATGCACGTTGCCCGTGTGCCTGCCTGTCCCTGCCCTGGGCAGTGCTGGAGACACGCGGTGGGCTGGCCTCTTCCCTGCCCGGACTCTTTTCTCTCCTCCGAGATCCTCCATTACGTGTTTACTCCAGCATATGCTCAGGGACTCTTAGAAACTGATTTTGTTAAACCGGCACAGACTATGGGGTAGGTACACTCACTGCCAGCAGAGACTCAACCGTTTGCAGGATTACACTGAAATGTAATTTCTTTCTGCTGGGCCAAAGTTCATTATTTCGCTTTAGAAAAAGAGTAAGAACAGGTGCTCTCTGCAAATGTATTTAATAAAGTACCTCGATTGGTCTGAATTGATTTATGTATGGTAATTACCTTGTAATGTAATTAGAGGCTCTTATATTTACTTTCCTTAAACTTGCTACTTTAATGTTGCACTTGGGCATCTGTATTGCTTTGGGGGATACAGTCCAAAGCTGCCTGGATCCAGTCCAAGATTACTAATGTGTAGCCATGTTTGCAAACCAGGACTTTTAAAGTCGAGCAAACATGGGAAGAAGGTTTTTTTTTTCCTGGCACTTTGATTAAAATTTTGGAGTTTAAAACACTGATTTAGTAGAGTAATTTTTGCCAGAATTGTTCAATAATCAGTGATAGTAGCAAACATTTCTCCTTTTTCCAGTTAGAAAAAAAATCCTAGATGTTCATCTAGAAGATGTATAACCTGTGCGGGATCATATGTAAGTGGAAGTTTTGGGGTCCTCTTGGCTTTAAAAAGGATCTCTTGGAAAATCTCAGCCAAATCAAACTGTTCAAGTGCACACTGGGAATTTACAGAGGAGAAGCCAGATTTCTACTCATGAAAGTTGCCTCTTCTGAAAAGTGGGGTAAATTCTACTGGCACAACGTGCAGTTTTTTGTCCAAGGCAACTTATTTCTACTGAAGACCAAAATTGTGTTTATAACTCAGTGCAAACACAGCCTCAATTACAAGCAAACAAAATGACCTCCTTCTAGCTGATTGATCCCAGAAAGTTCCTGAAATATAAAGTAAGCGTTAGGTGAGTTTTGTGTGAGACAACTCATACCAAAGAAGAAGAAAAAGAAAAAGAAAAAGAAAAGGAAAAAGAAAAAGAGAAAAAGAAAAAGAAAAAGAAAAAGAAAAAGAAAAAAAGAAAAAGAAAGAGAAAAAGAAAAAGAAAAAGAAAAAGAAAAAGAAAAAGAAAAAGAAAAAGAAAAAAGGACTTGTGCCCTGGAGCAAAACAGACCAAATATATGTATTTTTAAATCAACATTTTATGGGGAAAATTCTGTATACAAAATTCAGCTTTCAATGACTACCTATGTGAAATGAATTCATCCTTGAAGGTAACAGTCTGAATGGTGGATAACAGAAAGGAAAAGTACTTTTTAGTCATTTCTGGATTCCAAATTTTTTGTAGTTTTAGAGAAGACGACAAAATATTTGGTATGAAAAAATAATAGACATATTCTTATATCATGCAAAAAATAGATGTTCAGGTTTTTAGATAAGGAAATCGGCCCTTAATCCATGCAGTATCTATGTAATCTTAATTCTATTGTCTTGGTCATGTGTCTATAGTGTTCAGTGCAACAGTGATGCTGCCTCTGATTTGGGATACCTATTTTGGAGCCATTGCTCCGAAATGTACTATTTTCTCTACATATTGCTATTAATATTCATTATTATTTGGAATCATGTGCCTTGTACTGAAATTCCATTAAAAGTGTTTCTTAATAAAGTGATGAGCTACTGAATAACCTAGAAACACCTGGACAGTGTTAGGTAATTTTAATATGCCTCTTTGCATGCCACCCGCAATATTCAAATAGTTTTCCTGTTATTATGTTGGCATAATTAAAGTTATACTCCACCCTTTTTCTATAAACTTCACAAAACACACCCTCTGAAATCCCACAAGCTCTTTCAGCAAAAATAGGAAATTTGAGACTAAACATTCACAATTTATTTTAGGTAAAAATTAATCCAAACCAGGCATGAGAAACCCAGAAGCTGTTGTGTCAACCAGTTCTACATGCCAACAAGCAAATTAGTAACATACCTATTGAAATAATCTTTTTTGCAGATCATCCTTCTGTCCCTGTGGTCAGAGCCATACTTTTGATTTTAGGGAGAAAAGGAGCTGTATGCTCTGAGAGCTGACCCTAGCCTACCCAAAAGAAAAACGGGACACTCAGAGGGACATTAAAAGGAACAACCAGAGACCAGTTGACACCAGTGGCTTTAAATAACTTAGAGAAATGGAGTAGAGTGGAAAGCCAGGAAAGGGGGCAGATGCAAAGGGGAGATGACCAAAAGGGAGAGATGATGGCAGATTCGGTCTCTTATTTTTAGCAGTAAATAAAAGTGCAGAGGAGTGGGAGCATGGTGAGAGATGCAAAGATTAATAGCAAAGAAGCAGCAATCGCCCTGGCCTGGGTCCTGGTGCCCTGCGAGGATCGGCGGGTGCTCTGCTCGGCGCAGGGAACACGGCGGTGCCTGCCAGCGCCGCACCAGATGGAGCAGATAAGGTCACTCCCACAGGGGAGAGACTTCGGAGCCTTTCTTTTTAGACACACGGGAAAGCATGGGAAAGAGCTGGGATATGGTTCTTGACTAACCAAATCAGAGAATTCCTGGAGATTTTTTTTAATGCTCCAGGCAAAGGCAGCCATGAACTCCAGAAACCGCACTAAGTAAATGGTAAAGAACAAAATCCTAAGTGTGAGACTAATTCTCACTGATGGCAGTGAGAGTACCTGTACATGTAAGCCTCCTACCAGGCCTTGATTTGCAATAACAAGAGCTGGCTTGATTTCCAAGGGTCTTATTCAAACACTGACTAGAGACTGAAGCCAGAAACCTGGAAAATGAAATCAGATTTGTTAAACTATATTTCTTCACTCCCAAGTGATGCCTCAGTACGTAAGTTTAGGTACACAGCCTTTTACTGGATGGAGGGAAAGGAACCAGAATAATATACAGAAACAAAAGCCACAAACCCAAATTACGAGCCCACTAATTAGGCCCTCCCTTTTCAGAGAAGTTGTGTGAGAGGGACTAGCTACGCTCCCCTCCCGTAGCCACCCAAGTCCCAAGGGGCGCCTCTTGCTCTCAGGGCAGCTGCTGGGTGCAGAGCCCTCACTGGCGTTACAGCTGGCCCCGCAGAGCTGCGCTGTTCTGACCCCATCCCACCGTGCCTCTCCGCTAAACCTTCCTGAGAGCCTCTCCACCGGTTCCTCACAAGGTCCCCTCCGCGGTGGTAACCCCTTAACAAGGCTGCTGTTGCCGGCAGGACTCGCGCAAGAGGAGAGGGAAGCCTCGCCATCTCTCTTGCCTTGTCTGAAGCTTCTAGGCTGCCAGTAGAGCATCACTCATCATAGGCACTTTGAACAGGTTTTTCACAACATAAATATAACATTTGTAATGATTTCAACTTTCTGACAAGTCTGTTGCTACCAGCAGCACTCCAAGTACTGTATCAGGTGTCGGCAAACGGGGCATGTTTAAGCCTGTGCATTGGTCTCTCAGTTGGACTCTTTCACTTCTGCACTAGATGCCAGCAGAGTACTCGCCTTTCTGGGTTTTTATCTATCAGTAGTTGGGAGAGAATATCTTTCTATTTTGCCTCGGGACAGCAGGCTTGCATGTCCTAGGATCTTGTTTCTTATGTTAACATACAGCTAAAAATGCAGCCAACAGCTGTGAGGATTTACTTTGGGGTTTTATTCCACACCCATTTCTATAAAACCAGGAGGAGCAATTGGAGGAGTACTGGTACAAACCTTCAGGAAAAAAAAATAAAACCAAACAAAAAACAGCTGTGTGTTTCAGGTGAAGAAGGTGTTTGACCACTGTGTGTTTGAACAAGTGAATCTGTTGTGCTCATTCCAACCCTTGTCTGTCTTCTTCCTTTTTTTTTTTTTTTGAAAACCCTAAAAATAGAGATGTTCATAGCAGCCTTAAAAAAAATGTGTAAGTTGCTTGAGACTGTAGGAAATGCATGTGTGCAATGAGCTCCATAATCCTGAGTCCATTTCAGAGGTGATGATATCTTATGGGGAAAGAGACAGTCTCTTCAAGTATGGGAGATCTAAATGATTTAGGCTTTGCAGGTCAAACATAATCACAGTGTGCAGGCAAAGGCTTGCATTACAGCAGAGCGAGTCCTTTGCTCTCCTTTCACCGTAACCACCCCCAATTAGAGATGCTGGGCATGAAGACAGGATTTACAGTCGTTAGATGCATGTGGGATCAGATGGCTGCTTCTGCTGGCCCAATCTGTTCCACAGGGGACCGCAGCTTGGACGGACCCAAGTCCTTGGGGGGGTAAGGTAGGAAGACAGTACCTCAGTCTTGTGGATCTGAGTACAGCGTGCCCACCCAGGTGGGGTTAGACAAGCTCAAGCAAGATGACATTAATATCAAAGTATAAAACAGACCTTTTCAGTGAAGTCTCCCCACTCCCTCCCTTGCAACACAAGCAATCTTTTTAATGGTTTCTTATACAATCCTGATGTGCAAAGCTACCGACAGGTATGACAGGACAAACACCCCCTGTCTGGTCATGACAAACCTTAATTCTGAGTTGCGTGTAGCTCCCACAGCACACAGAGGTGGGACTCATCTTGCCTGACTGATGATGCACTCAGCACAGCAATCTACACCTGCACTAGGTGGGTAGGCTGCCATTAAACTCCGTGATCAGCACAGCTGGTGGCATCTAGGGGACTATCCATTTAATTCTAAAGAAGACACCCATAGAGTGTGAATCATACCCTAAATCTTGATGACAACTGCGGGAGTGTAGACACCTTGCTGACATGCAGACATCCTCATTGTAAATGTGTGAAGTTGGGTGAACTGAATCCAACCATCACCTGTTTTACGTAGTCCTCTGATTACCCAGTGGTCACTACGAGACAGAGCACTGCTGAGGACCTACAAGAGTGACTGTGAGACTTGTTTGTTATATACACTTAGGATCAATATTTCTTTATTGATCTTTGACTTGAAATGACGTAATTTTCTTTGAGCTGTTTTGTGTCTCTCATTCCCCCCCCCCCCCCCAACACGCACACACACACAAACTGCATGCACAGAGAAAATTAAAGCTATAGTAGACATCAGCCTGAGGGCTAAGGTAATGTTCCTTGCATACAAGGCCATTATGGAAATAGGAATGGAAAATTTCAATGAGCCATCATCAATAACAACCAGCTCAGCCTCAGATGTTTCTAACTTGTTGAAAGCAAGTCTAATCAAAAATAACCCAGAACACTTTTGGACTTGTTGGGAATATTTGTGGGTGTGGCTGTAATATGTTTAATCTGGGTGCTAGGGAGACATCCGTAATTTTTTTATGCTGCAAGTTTGCCAGGACAGATTCATCTTAATTCGGCATAAATTCCATTAAAGATGTTTATTATGGACAATAAAAGTGCATGTATATTCTATAAGAAAATGCATCTCTGAATTTAACAATGCATCAGCAAATGCACCACTGATGCTAAATGTCTCAGCTATAAATGCTGAGGTCCAAAGATTCTGCAGTGTCTTAAACGGCCGCATCAGATACATTTGCTTTGTAGTGTACAAGTCTGGAGGGGAACTCTTCCCAGAAAACTGAAGTGTGCTGATAAGAAGACTCAGCAGTCCTCGTTTTAACTTCTCCATACTATTTTGTTTAGGAATTACACATATTTAGAGACGTGGGGAAAAAAAAAAGTGCAGTATAGCATTTGTGCGCATCTTGCTTTCTAAACTCCTTAAATAATAAATAAATAAAAGGTGGAGTAAAAGGCAATTGATGTGGAGCCTGCTGCACCCTGCCTCTCTGCGTGATCTGTCCCCACCCCTTCCACGCGGGATGACTCCTGTGCTAAGCCTCTCCTCCTCACCTCCCAATCCCAAAGTCTGCAGAAGAGTTTAAGAGCGCCTGGAAACTGGATGGGCAGCAGCAGGAGCAAAACTGTCAACAGAACTGGTTTTCTTCTTCTTACGTTTAGAGAAATCTAGCTGGTATCTCTTGGAGCAGAAGCAGCGAGCTGGGCTAAAACAGGATCCTGTACTCCAGGTATGTGATGGCAAACTGGTCCACAAAGACTGAGTTGGCAGCAGAGGAAGGCTTTTAATTGTTTTGAAACGGAGAAATCTGAAATTGCTAAGCAATTAGATATAGCTCTTTGAAAAGGCTTGAAACATTCAGCAAAAACCACTCCTTTAAAGAGAGACTTTTATTTTGCTTTCCATAAAAAAATGTACAAAGACAAGTATTAGGGAGTGGATAAGATGAAGATAAAGGGTGTCGACTTTGGGAAAGACGGGATTTCATTTTGAGTGCTTGCTGCAAGCTGTGGCACAGCAATAGTTCTGAGGACACTGGTAACCATTTTACATCCATTGGTAGCAAGATCACATTAAGGACCATAATAATTTCTTTTGCCCTTATGGTAATGAATTCCCATTCTTTTCCTTGTTTGGTCCATTGGAGCACTTACCATTGAAATAAATTACTGATGGAGTTTAAAATGTTATCACTGGACCCAGGAAGATGGCAGAGATGTCACATCTTGGCATCACTAGTCCAAGGTCCTGCCAAACAGCACAGCACTTTAAGATCACGTGCTCATACTCACTTTCTGAGAAGTGGGATCATCCCTAGGACTATCTTTGCCCCTGTTTTACCTGATTGTTTTTTTAAAGATTTTTCGCCCCACCTCCCAAGTAGGGATTTGTTTTTTCCTGTTGAAAACTAAGACTCAGCAGGATTTAACTATGTGATTTTTGCTCCCTAAAAATGTAATAGTTTGGGTCTGTCCTACCACCCAAGGGAGCCCATCTTTGCCTTGTGATAATAACAAATAACTCTCCTCAGTTTTTACGTTATTTGCATGAAAGCTGAATGGTATCGAGACACCCAGTGAAGAGTAGAAGCACTGGTGAGAAGAAGCTATAAGAAAGCCTTCTCTTAACGAGCAGCAGGATGACAGTGGACTCATGGATATCACTCTTTTTTTTTCCTGTTGGCAGCAGTCAGTTTTTCCCCTGTTCCTAGCTTTGACGCCAGACCCCGAGTCTCATCTGTGCTGGAGCTCAGCGATGAGGAATGGGGCGTAAAAGCGAGATGCTGCCTGCTTGGAACGATGCCACGGGGAAAGCAGGAAAAGGAAAAGTGTAATGGATGAAATTGGTGGGAAGAGGGAATGAGGTGAGACAGGACAGGTAGGAAATATCCTAGCTTGTTGCTTTGCCACACCGTGTTGCATGGGACAAATTGGGCGGGAACAAATAAAGCTTCTGACTGAACAGGATCCCATCAAAGACTTCTAAGCAGTTCAGGTGTGGCTGACTATTTACTAATGTTCTCTGCAGCCTGGTGCCTGGAGGAGACCCAGCTGGCTAGGCATCAATCAAGACAGGCCAAAGAAAGGATCTCTGGGAAGCAACCAACAGATAGGCAGTAGGCTGCTTCACAGCTATTGCAAAGCTTAATGCCTCCTAAACATAACTTCCTTGAAGGGAACGCCACGGGTTGTGCCCTTCTGAACAAAGGACCTTAGTGGGGTAAGATCGTGGCTGCCGCCTCAGAAGCCAGTGGTGGTAGCTGTCTTTGGGAGTGCCTGTGAATTCTCCAGGCAGTCTCTCACACTTCAACAAGCTTATTCATCTTTGGTTAAAAAAACAGAGGTAGGAATACTTTTGCATAAACAGACAGCTCTCAAGCATGTTCAGACCTGTTATGGGGGGCTTAAACTGGGAGATACTCTCCCATGCATGTTACAACTTCCACTTTCATACAATAAACTTCTTCACGGAAAGGGTGGTCAGGCACTGGAACAGGCTGCCCAGGGAAGCAGCTGAGTCCCCATCCCTGGAGGTATTTAAAAGACGGGTGGACGTGGTGCTTAGGACATGGTTTAGTGGTGGACTTGGCAGTGCTGGGTTAACGGTTGGACTCGATGATCTTAAGGGTCTTTTCCACCTAAACGATTCTATGATTCTATGCCAAAACAATGGAGGTTTTCGTCCTGAAGATCAGGCTACTTAATGCCGCCTAGCACCAACCCTGACATTCAGACGTTGAGAAAGGTGGGAGAAAAATTAACAAACGTAATCAGCTCTCAGTTATCAGCACAGGGGATTACTCATGATGTGAGATCATCCACCTCATGGCTATTTCTGAAGCAGCTTGATTCTAGCAGTAAAGCCACATTCGCCCAGTTCCTGTATCACCCAGGGGTTACGGTTGTAATCAAGCATATTTGCTCCAACTTAGTGCTGGCCCTGCCAGATCTGCTGACAGCAGCCCCAGGGCTGGGAGAGGATGAGGAAGAACAGCGTCTCTGGACTATACATGGGGAAGGCTGATTATCCTGGGCATACATATAAAATTTGGATGCTGTTATTGAGCCTGTGTTAATCATGTAAGCTGAGAAGTGTTGTGTAAGGCATAAGCAAGCGGTCAGTCTCTACGGCATCGGCTCTCTGTTCTTCAGTCTGCCTGCACCATGGTTCCAAATGTGTCCGTATTGCCTAGGCGAAATTTCCCATTACTCAGTGAAACCTAGCTCTCCGCTGCTGTGGTTAATGGAGAGCTGAGGCAAGTATACATTTTTACCAGAATTTGCCGCACTTCCATGAAGACTAGATCATTTTCCAAAGTACATGTTACAACGCAAACAGAAATAATAGGCTGATGTAGAAATGATGACGCGGAGATGGTCATAATGTATATGCGGGTGTGTGTACTGCACCCCCAAGGACAGTTTCAAAGTCAGTACATGGCTAGGAAATGCTGCTATTAACACTGCCCCTGCAGACTTAATTGGATTCCTTGTATAGATGAATTATAACACTACTTTTAATTACAGGATCACATTCTACTTTTTGCACAGAGTCCTTTCCAAGCTGCTGACACAGAGAGTCAGCACAACTTTTGACTTTAATCTCTCTAGCACAGCTACTGGCTCATTGTTTGTATTTGCTATTTTTGGAGAAGGGACAAAACCAAATACTCTCACATATTTTGAATGAGATTTGCATGTCTGCTTGTTTTCTTACCATCCCTTTCAAGGGCACATGGGCCCAAGGCATTGGAATCTAATTTACAAATTTGTGCTGCAGTCCTTCACCAACTGCGCCTGACACATCGGCTCCCAGAACAGCTGTGATGCTGCTGCCGAAAGCACAGATGAGCTAGCAGGCGCCAGCACTGAGAGAAGCACCGAACACTGTACTTTTCTGTAGCAGTTGAGTGCTGTGGTCCTTACCCATCACATAATTCGGAGAACCCAGCATGGGATTCCCCATGAAGACGCGAGTGACGGGCCCATGCCTGGGGAGAGAGTGACATCTGAAGCCATACTGCTTCACACCAGTGCTGACAGAGTGGCACGGGAGCAAAACAAATGTGACATGAGAGCCAGAACTGACATGTGCACGTTGTTTGTAATTTTATAACTCTGCTTTTGGTATTTCTTTTCCTTCTCAGCTTAATAACACATAATGGACTAAGAGCCATTCTGCACTGGAACATTGCATTTGCTTTTTTCTACTTTCTCCTTTCAGACAAGGATGTCAATGTTATTTACAGAAATTATTGAACTACTTTCTGCAGATTGTATTTGCCTTTATTTGCCCTTAATAATTTGTGTTAACAAATTATTTTGACTTTCTTGCTCTCTCTTTTTTTTTTTTTCTTTTTTTAGGTTTCCACATGGCTGATCCTTTCCTATATAATACTGGAGAAAGATCTCACTATGGGTGCCTTGGACATGAAGTACAAATTGAGCACATCAAGGCATATGTTTGTAGACCATCTTTTTTCACAGACAAAGCTGTGATTGTGATTCATGATATATTTGGATGGCTGTTCCCAGACATCAGATACATAGTCGATTTGATTGCAGGTCATGGATACATGTAAGCAACTGTCTTTCCTCTCTTCCTCTTAAATGCACTGATAGATCACCAGGCCCAAAGCTAAGCATGGCGTTTGATGTTTCCCATACACATAGGGCAACCATACCATTTCAGTCTGAGCGAATAAAAATGCAAAGGGACAAAATATTCCCATGAGGCCACCAAAGCTACTAAAATTGACCCATCAAAAATGGCTACCTGAGCACAAAGCCACAAGGAGAGTCATGAAGTGCCAGTGTTTGTGCTTATGTGGCAGCGTGGCTGATTAAAAGATAAACATTGGTATCTATCTTTAAGCTGTATAAGCTTTTCAGAACCAAATCGTTTGAACAGTTGCTTTAGCTTTTACTAGCAGAGAGAGATATATGTGTTTATACAGAATCAGGAGGGTTGGTTAATCCCTTTACTTTTGTATTAAGTATGTTTAAGGAAATAATAAGAGTTTATTTGTGGGTTTGTTTTTTTGTTTTTTTTTTTTTTTTTGCATAGAAAGACATATACTTTTAGCTCTGCTGATTGCCAGAACAGGATGAGTAGAATATGATTCAGATAGTAACCATGTAGATGTGTACTCTGGAGTAGAAAAGACATTAGGAGACATTTAGACATCCACAGATTCTCCCCACCTGGACATGAAAGTTGACTTGATTCCATGTCTCACACAGAACCATCTGCCCAGACTTCTTCAAGGGGACAGACCCCTGGAAAACTACTGATCACTGGGCTGACTTTGCTGACTGGATGAAAGATCATGATCCTGTGAAAGTAGACAAGTAAGATGCATATTTGTACTGGAACTTTAAAAAGCATCCAGCAAATGAGGGGAATTCGTATGAAATGTTAAAAGGGGCAGCTCACAGCAGGGCAAGCTGTCTGCACGCACACAAGTGCTTATTCTGGGTGGTTCTGCTGCGGTTCTGGGTGGTTCTGTCTTGGCTGGGATTTGGAAGGGATCATCTGCTCCATCCATCATTCTGCTTATTGTCCCTATCTGGTTTTCCTGGGCCCTTTTCTATGTCATACTGGCTGCACAGGCTCATAGCCAGTGTTTCACAGGCTAGGACATACCCACCACCCTCACCCACAAGCGCTGATTCTGCCTCCGGTTTATCAAGATAGGAAGAAAACTCTTCCACAAGTGCTCACGTTATCTGCCCGTTGTCACTTGACCATCTTGCTTTCTGCCTTGTAGATAATGATAGGTGCAGATGATATTCTCCTGAGCAGCACTAGATCAAAATTGGCAAGACTGCCCAAAACCTAAGATACATCTCATCAACTATACTGTTTTTCTCGATGTGAATAGAGCGCCCACTTATCTGTAGAGCCTAGCAGTGCCTGTAGCAAGGCTTGCCTGAATTACGGGAGGCATTACTGTTTCTTCAGCATCTATCACCACAGCCTAAAACTTCAGAAGATGATACTGAGGCAGTGACACCCTACTACTCAGCTATCATCTGTAAGCCACAAGTATTCTTCTGACCCTTTCAAGAGGTCCCAGTGGTCACAGCCTAACTTCAACATCTCTCAGCAAAGCTTCTGACCATATAGTTGCAGAAGCTGTGACCGAATTTTTTGAAAAGACAAATGACTAAACCTGTAAAAAATCCTACTCCAAAGAGTGCGCAGATATGTGGGTACTGTCTTAAACAATTAAGACCTCAAGGACGTGCCTGTGCTGTCTCTTGATGGTTCACTTGTAGCTGCCCTCGAGGTCAGATCCGTTGCTCTTTCAGACCAGAAAGAATGCAACACACCCATGACTTAGTACCCTTCCAAACAAATAAAATCTGAGAGAGCTCATCCATTCACAGCGCACACACTACAGGCCTAGGACACGATCTCCTGATTGTGTCACTCTCGTACTGCTTTTTTGTCAGCCTAACCAAACCTGTGATGACCATACTAATGTGCAAAATCTTTGAAAATATAGTTATTAGTATATGCGGTCTGCATTTAAAATTAATGTAAAACTCTGTAGATAATAAAGAAGATAAAACTATTGAGACTTAAGGAGTTAGCAATTAAAAAAAAAAAATTGACCTGCTCTGGCCTACGTTAAAAACAATTTGCATATTTTTTGCATTATACCTCATGCAATACTTGCTTTTTTAAACATTATAGTTACTGACAGTTTAATTTTGAATAATTGCTACTTTAGTATAGTATTATTGCATGTGGGCTTGGTAGGATATTTTAATATTAACTCATGCAACAGGAATAGCATACTCAAGATAAATCTTTATCTAAATAGGTGGACTCCATAGAGATAGCACAGTGAAGCTTATCTATTCCTACAATCCATAATGCAAGGTGTTGTTCTACTTGCAGATATGTCTTGTCTTTAGTTGACCTGTCCTAGACAAAGTGATTCAATTAAAAATTTGCTTCTTTTGAAAACAAAGGAGCAGGTCACAATTCAGGTAAGTATTTAACTACCTACACCTGTACTTCCCTAAACTAGGAGCAGAGATGTTAACTCCTGTTTAAGAATAGAAGCCACTGCTCTATGCTGAAATGTGTTTTTTAAGTATTCTCTGTTTTAAATGATCGGGGGCGCAGACGCAGAAAGTGTCATGTATCTCTTTTAATTTACTTCTTAAATTGTCAAGTATTGATTCTGCAATAGATTCCTTAGTTTACTTTTGTTTATATGTCTTAGGGAAGCTGATGTTGTCTTGAAGTATCTAAAGGAACAATGCGATGCAAAGAAGATTGGTATCGTTGGGTTTTCCTGGGGTGGAATGGCAGTACATCACTTGATGCTGAAAAATCCTCAATTAACCGCTGGGGTGTCCCTCTATGGTAGTGTAGAACACATAAAAACTTACATGGGTTCACATGACTATGCGTAGTTTGTAAGTCTAGTTATTGCTTTGTAACAAGTTCTGTAAATACTCAACTCAGAGGTGAGTTGCAGATTTTAATTATGGTTATTGCAGCAATATGCTATATTGGTATAAAAATTTAAGAATACTCTAAACCAGAAAAAATTGCTTCCTTTTGCACAGTAATTTTAATTGTTTTTAGTGCTTGGGGAGTGGGGAAATATATTTTCCAAATGCTTTTTTCTCCATCCAAATAGAAACTGTCCTGATCTAAAAAATGTACGTAATGAGTAAACCTAAACAGAAATTTTGTCGTTTAATTTGCCATTTATCTTGCAAGAACGTTAACCTCACTAACAGACTGTTTCTCAAAAACATTATAGGAATAATTAGGGACTCTGAAGAAAGATACAATTTACTAAATCCCACGTTTTTCATTTTTGGTGAGAAAGACCACACTATTTCTTATGATCAGGTAAGCTGTGGTACTGGAAATGTTTTTTCTTTTCCCACAGTTCTTTTATCCCACACAGAAATCCTAGCTTGTCAGAAACCATTTTCAGATACGAAAACTCAGACAGGCTGGATTGTTTTGCTTGTATTTCAACTTCCCCCATATCTTGCTTAGGTTATTCAAAACTGCTTTTTTGAGGTGAGAAATGCAGTAAAGACCAGTCACCGGTCTCTGAGTGGCTGGACAAGCAGTGTGTGAAACTAGGCAGGGAGATCCAACTGGGATGGGCCTAACATCTCAAAAACTTGGATACTGCTGCTATGGTTGAGAGAACAGGTAGTTAAACCACTGGATTTGGACTTTGAAAGGAAAAAATAATTTCAGCCTGGTAACTGAACTTTCTGATGATGTGGACCAATGACCAATTGCTTTTGATACAAGAAGACAAAATGAACTGTGTCAGAAGAGTGGGCGTGAATTTTAATTAAGATGATGACAACTTGCAGACTCTGTTTTGACTCCTGGCTGCCATCTATATTCTGATATAGCCCCTACTGTAAGCGTACCTGAGAGGCTGGGTAAATGTATGGGTAGGAAACTGGTGCCCTCTTCTGTGCATAACTTCTTTCTCTTCAGTGACAAGGGTAACACACCACCCCTAGCACAGGTGGTTTTGTAGGAGTAGGGTCTCACTGGGCAACTGGCAGCATGCTCTGGGAATGCAGAAGCCAATTGGTATTTCCTGCTGTTATTCAGCATGCTGCTCTGTACTCAAATATGCGTCTCCTCTGCACAGAAGAACAAATTCTTCACTCCCTGTCCCCTTTTTATGGTGAAAGTGTCTTTTTCCCAGGGGCACAATTTTCATAAATACATTTTTTCCATCATGTGTTACATACTGAAACCATACCTTTTTCTCCTGAAGCTTTCTCTCTGAGCTACCTGTGCAGATTGTGTAAGAAAAATTCCTGCGTTTAAAAAAAAATAAATCCTCAAAATTTTTCTCTGCACTGAGCAATAAAGGGCTCTGTGGAAAAAAAAAAAAGTGAACATGAAATAAATTACAGTCCTGTCTCTAATCTGCACAATGGGTAGAATTAAGCTTGCAGGGGCAAAGTAAGTGTTCATTGTCCTATTTTCTGACTTTTTAATGGAAATGAGCACAAAAATGTGTCTACACATGTATACAGGTACATAATCACACGATTAGTACTCTCTGTGTGAATATGTGTGTACTTATCACAAGATTGTGCAGGAGCGGCGTCTTTTTGTTATACGGTAAACTAAAAAAAAAAAACCCTGTGTTTTCTTAAACTCTGTTACTAAGCCTATCAAAATATTTTGGACTGAGAGTCACTGAGGTTTAGGGAACGTGTTCTCTCAAGATCAGAGCTTAAAATTAGGTTACAAGCCATATTAAGTCTCTGAATAGAAGTGCACCAGTTCCTTTATGGCAGTGAGATTTACCAAATCATCTCTGCAATAACTGTTGAGGTTCTCAGAGTCACCTAGATTTTTTAAAAATGTTTCAGTCTTGCATCACAAAGAGGCATTTTCTCATCCGTTGAGCAACAGAACCTGCTTCAAGTGTGACAGTCGAGAAAAGACAAAGATGTTGTGATATAAGAAATGGAAAGTTTGGCAAACTGAAAAAAAAGCTGCAATATAATGGAAGAATGCTTTCTTTTACAGATCACTTTACTGGAGGAGAAGTTAAAACAGTACTGTAAAGTTGCATATAAAATTAAAGTTTATCCTGGACAAGTTCATGGGTTTGCACAGTTGAAGCCAGAAGATATGAAACCTGCTGATAAGCCTTATATTGAAGAAGCTAGAAAGGATATGATTGATTGGATCAAAATGTTTATTTGACAAAAGCATAAAGTAACACTAGGCTTCAAGATCAGTATTTGATTTAATTAAATTTTAGAGATGAAAATGGTAAAGCGAAAACATCTGGTTTTGAAAATTGTCACAAACAAAAGTAGGAACAACTTAATTTATAGTTCTTAATTATTTTTTTACAAGATTTAAACAAGATTGTGAAATCAAAGTTGGACTAAAGGATGATTAGGCATTAAAAGCTGATTGAATTTATCTTGCATTGTATTTGCTTCATTATTCTGCATTATGGTATCAATAGTAATGATATTGTTTACCCATTTGTCTATGGTAGTGAGCATGACTTCATCCTGATGCAAAGAAAATTTTTTTTTTTGTATTTTTTTATTTCATTGCCTTGGTAATGACTTGGCAACTCGTGTTTACTCAAAGATCCTTTTCATTTTCTACAACATCTGCAGTTTCTCACACTATTGCCTTGTTAATGTAGCCATAAATCAAGGCTAGCTATCTGCTTGGATATTACTTTCCCTTTGGTGCCAGGAATGTTTGACAGTTTCACACATTGCTATCCTATCAGCCTAATGATAGGGTCATGGTATGCCGGTTGTCTGCATACCTCAACAGACCGGCTATGTTAAACAATACTGATGTGAGGGAGAGAAGTTAGGATGTTAGAGGCACGGTACAAACTGTGCGTGGCTCAGCTCCCTGGTCCACCACTCCATACCTGCGTGGCCAGTCAGTATCTGCGTGGCACGTCTGTCTTTGCCTTTTGGGCAGCTGTATCGATGGAGGTATGGCTATAGACATGGTGATGGTGGACGTTCAGTAGTCAGAATGAAACTTGAAGTGGAAAATATAAGCCTTGTGCTATAGCCAAGGGAGGCGCCCTGTTGTGAGCACAGGGGTATCATCTCCAGCGGCGACCTTCCTGCTGGGGTGCCGCGCTTCCGCAAAGCTGGCAACAGCAGCCCCACGCTCCGCAACCAAGCGTCCTGCTCCACACGCCGGCCTGCTGAAATAAATTTCCTCTGACACCGGGACAGGAGGATAAAAGAAAAAGATGTGGGTTTTTTTCTCAAGTGCCTCCCTGGATGTGCTCTGTGACTCTAGACCAGGTTTCAGGCGGTACTGGGGGAGCTCGAGAAGCGCTACCAATCCCCCGCCATCACCTTTTTCACTTGCAGGCCTCGCCTCCCCCAGAGGCCGGGGCAGGCGCCCCGGCGCTCCCTGCCGGCAGCCCCTAGCTCCCGAGGGGCCGGCAGCGCAGCGCAGCCCTCCCCTCCCAGCGCCGCCGGTACCGCTCCCCGCCGGTACCGCTCCGGAGGGTCCGCCGTGACCCGGGAGCGTGAGGCCGCGCGGCGCCCGGCGGGGCAGAGGCGCCTGCGGGCGGGCACCGCCTGCGGCCAGGAGCCCTCCCCGCCCCGGATGCCGGCAGCCGCCCCCGCCCTTTGCGCGCCTGGCGCCGAGCGGGCGAGAGGCCGCGGGCGCGACCGGTAACGGCTGCGCCCTGCGGGGTGGGGGAGCCGCCGGCGGCTTGGGCCCCGCTGGACGAGAGGGGCGCCGGAACGCGGGGGCGAGGCGGGCGGGGCCTGCGGCTGCCGGCCGCGGGGCGAGGCGAGGCCAGGCCAGGCCGGGGACTCGGGGCGGCCGGGCCGGGAGGCTGAGGGGATCCCGGGCTGCTGCCGGCTTCGCGGGGTGCAGGGTCGGTGGAGGGGGCCCTGTCAGGAGGGCGTAGGGGAAGGCGACGAGGCAGCAGGCCTTAGGGGCGGCGCTGGGCTGGGAGGAGGGGAGGGCGTTTCACAGCCAAGCTGCCTGGCAGAAAAGGACCTGGGGGTGTTGGTTGACAGCCGCCTGAACATGAGCCAGCAGTGTGCTCCGGTGGCCAAGAGGGCCAATGGTATCTTGGCTTGTATCAGGAATGGTGTGGCCAGCAGGAGCAGGGAGGTGATAGTGCCCCTGTACTCAGCACTGGTGAGGCCGCACCTCGAGTCCTGTGTTCAGTTTTGGCCCCTCACTACAAGAAGGACATCGAGGTGCTGGAGCGTGTCCAGAGAAGGGCAACGAAGTTGGTGAAAGGTCTGGAGCACAAGTCTTGTGAGGAGTGGCTGAGGGAACTGGGGTTGTTTAGTTTGGAGAAGAGGAGGCTGAGGGGAGACCTTATTGCTCTCTACAACTACCTAAAAGGAGGCTGTAGCGAGGTGGGGGTCGGTCTCTTCTCCCTAGTAACGAGTGATAGGACGAGAGGAAACGTCCTCAAGCTGCACCAGGGGAGGTTTAGGTTGGATATTAGGAAAAACTTCTTCACTGAAAGGGTGGTCAGGCACTGGAACAGGCTGCCCAGGGAAGTGGTTGAGTCTCCATCCCTGGAGGTATTTAAAGAACGGATAGATGTGGTGCTCGGGGACATGGTATAGATGGACTTGGCAGTGCTAGGTTAATGGTTGGACTCGATGATCTTAAGGGTCTTTTCCAGCCTTGACGATTCTATGATTCTATGATCTCCCTCGGTGGAGAGTTTCAGAACCCCTCAGGGTGAAGCCTTGAGTGGCACAGCCTGGCATAGAAGGTGACCTGGCCCAGAGCGGGAGATTGGATGAGGTGACTTCCAGGGGCCCCTTCAACCCCAAACCTCCTCTGACCCCCAAAACCCCCGTGCCGACTGGCTGCTTTCTGTGTGATAACCCAAGTCTGTGTTAGCCCATGTCCCCCCAGATGGCCATACCACGTCACTAGCTGTGTCTTGTGTAGCCAAACGCCCGGGTCCTGGTCCTGCAGCGTTCCCGCGTACCCCAAGGAGAGCTCCGGGCCCTTGGCACCGCTCCCGTCCCTGCGTGCCTTCGTGACCTCAGAAAAATCCGCCGGGTATTGTGGGTTTGTGAAGGCAGCACCGTATGTAACATCATTTTTGTAAGAGATGAGGGGCAAGCGTGATGACGTTTTTGCTAATCAGAAAAATATAAATTTGAGGGAGCTGGGAAAGCAGTGTCTGCTGTAGTTGGTCCTGAACTGAAAAACGCCAGTTGCGATTTTGGTGTTAAAAACCTATTTGAAGTGGGCTAGAAGCATGCATTGCACGCACAACAGCTTTCTCCTGTTTGTTTTCCTAAATACTACACGGCTTCTTAAAAACAAGCACTCAGTGGGGAGCCTCCTTAGATGAAGCTAACGAGCTGGGTGTTGTAGCTGTGGGATAGCATGTGTGGGATGCGGCTGCAGGTTGTGTAAACAGCTTTTATAGAAGAGGTGTGAAAGCCTGCCCGCACTCTTCTGCAAACGTGCTGAGCCCTGGGTCGTCAGGGCTGGCCCAGGGCGTCCCCAGCCATGCTGGGTATCCAGGCTTTCCGGCCATTCACAGCACGTAGTCACAGGCGCCACGGCTCCTGGGGCCCCTGGTAATATTGTTCCCAGGTTTGGTTGGTTGACCGTGGTGGTGGCGGATGCCCTGACATCATCCCGGTTCATTCCCCTCTGCCCTCATCCGCCTCCTCAGTGCACAGGTAAAGAGTTTGCAGGCAGTGTGTAAATTTTTCTCCAGGTCTTTAAAAGCTGTATTGAGGCAGGATTCGTCACACCTGCAGAAAGGGGAGGATGGTTTGCCTCAGGAGAAAGAAGGAAGGCCTTTTCTGCGCATAACCCCTAGCTGCTCAGCCTTGACATAACTCAAGTTTAGGCGAAGATCTTGCAGATGCAGATCCCTGTCATAGGTAGCTTTTTAGTACTGCATCAGAAGCACTGTGTTTAACAGCTTTGCAGCCATCCTGGCTCCAGGAGATGTCCACAAGATGGGGCCCCTCTCCTTGATTGTCATGAAGAAGGCTTTCAGGGGGTTTGGCTCTAATTACAATAATCAGCACTCTGAATGGTGTCTGTCAAATGCTGCGGTAATGATACACCACTGTCGGAGGAAACCTGGCTTCCTTGTAAGTGGGAAGCTGTAGCGAGCAAAGCTGCTGAATGTTGTCTCTGCGTGCAGCAAGGCACTGTAGCCTGCTGGGTTATGGTGCAAGGTGGAATGTCACCTCCGTGTTAGGACTCTGGAGTTATTCAGAGGGAGCCCTCGTTGTGATACAACATCGTCACACCCTGTGTTTTATTTTGCACTACTGAATGTTTATCAGTTTATCTCCTGTACATGGCAAAATCAGATTGCCTTGGGATATCGTTAAAACTTGATAAGCCAATGAGTTGGAAGAAGCATGATTTAAATTGTACCCTGAGGGTATTCTGTTTATGCTTGCTCATCATAAGATCTTTTTTCTCATACAAACAAATATAAATAGAGGTATACTGAGCTGCTTAAGAGAGTTTTAACTGTGACAAACAGTATTAGTTCCAAAACGCTGAGTTAATCTCCTTGCAATTCTCTGTTATTTAAACTTGATTGGCTGAATAGTGCAAAATCACATTAAAATGACTCAGCAAACTGAAACTCAATTGAGAGGGGACGCATCTTAAGCAACCCAAATATATATCACTGAAGAAATAGCATTCGAAGAACAGCAACTAGTAAATCTGAACTTCTGCCATCCAAGCGTCACCAGCGCTCATTAAAGGTAGGAGAAGCCTCTGTTACAGTATAGACTCTTGTGGAGACCTTTTTTTGCAGTTTCGTGTCTGGCACTCCTATCACTTGAGGTTCAGAGCTCGCTGGATGAGAAGACGGGGAGTTGCCCCCTTGATGGCATGCATAGAGGAAGCAGGAAAAGGGCTGATGAGGTGTTTCTGAGCCAATGGGAAGAATAAATAGAGAGATGAAGGAGAAGGCGCAGAAGTGTTTCAAACTAGAGCTGTTTTGAGTCTTGTTACCTATTTCCGCGTTGATGCTGTAGCCGCAGGCTCACCACTGTGGGTGGGAGAACAGCACAGATGCTGTTGTGCTGTGGCCGCAATATGAGAAGTTCACAGATCAGACTCTCTGCCTAAACTGGGTCTTACCAAAATTGTTTTAGCACTGGATTTTATTTTATAGAGGAGGCTTATGTGGTAGCCTAAATCTTGAAACTGGGAAGGGTGAATTAAGGCAATGGAAATGCCAGATCTGGGCTGCAACTATGTCGTGTGTAGGCTTGATGAAATGTGACAAAGTGTCTAAAACTGTGAGACTATAAAGTATGGTGAGTAATTGTTTGTAAAAAAGGCAAGGCATGCAGTATTTTAAAGTTGTGGTGAAATTCACACTTCATAAAGCTTTGAAATAAAAGTCAAAAGAGATGGCGATGCAGCTGATTTCTTAGGTGGAGATCAAACCTGAGTAGTTGATACGTTAAGAGTCTTCATGTGTCTCGGCCACAGACAAGTTTGAACTTTATTTCATTTGATGTTTCACAGATGCAAAGAGCTGATCTCACCTACAAGTGCAAAGAGCTGATCTAAACCGGAAACACAATCAGATTCCTAAACTAACAACCTTCTGCTCATTAAATTTGTGGTGATTGAATTACATATAGGTGAAAATTAGAATTGAGTTAATAAGCAACTTTTAAAATCCTGGGTTCCTGCAAGTTTTTATTTAAATGTATTTTAGCTGTACCAGATAAATTCTGCGGGAAGAAAAAAGTGTTTTGTTCATGGTCTGCTCAACACCTCTATTAATCCCTTCTGTGAACTATTCTTACGTACTTTCGAAAATCTGCACCCATGTCAGTTTAATTAGTATTTTTTACCAAGCATTCACTCTGTTCAAAGAAAGGTGATGCTGTGAATTTTGGCATGTTTGTAGGGATAAACTCAGCAGTACAAGACGATTTACTCCTCTCTGTGAATAACTTGTAAACATTCTTCAAGTCATTACATTTTTAAAATCATTATTGATGCAGCATGTTGTTTTTGTATATTAAACCTTGGCAATACTGTTATTTTTGTTTAAACACAGCTTGTGTTTTAACATGTATTTTTTAAACAGATTTATTTTAAAAGAAACAAGTCTTTTACTTAAATAGAAATCAATTTTTGTCGGCTTACCGCTCAGATGAGCTGCTTGTGAATGAAAACAGTTGGCAAGCAGGATGGAAGGAGGGTTGTTCTAAGTCTGGTCAGTTACACAGAGTGTGCTTGAAGTCTCATGCCTTTGCTTTGCCTGAGATTTGGAGAAGGTACTTCTGCCTCATCGCAATGCTGGCAAAGCTGCAGTCAGTCTAGCTGGCAAGTGATGCTCCAGCTGCATCTTTTGGAGATCATGTGGTGACCGATTGCAGAAGGTCAGGAGAGGAGCTTTGTTCAAAAAGGGCACTGCTGACAGATGTCCTTAAGGGGGACAGTTCTTGGGGCTGGGAACCTCTCCGTGTGTCACCGCAAAGCGCGTTGTCCTGTGAAGAGAGCTTAACTGGTGTAAAGAGGCAGGATTTGGAGTAATATGTTTTGTTGTTCACTGTGTTTTCTTGTTTTGTTTTTGATACCGTTTTCCATGTTACACACATTTGTAGCAGAGAAATTGAAGGGGGGAGGGAGTATTGGAAGTGTATTGAAGGTCTTATTTGACATCTGTTGGAATTAGTTAGAATATCTAGAAGGGGATAAATGGTTAAGATATATTCCTAACAAAAAAATAGTAAAGAATTGAAGGGTGCATTTGACTTTTATTGTCAGCATGCTGCAGTTCACTTTAGTAAGGGGACCAGCCAGGCCAAGGAATATTGCTCCAGTGCATGCATTTACATGGGAGGAGAGACTCGCTCTTGTTAATAAGCAAACAGTGCCATTTGGATCAGTTAAGAGTGGCGGCAGAGCTAGGTTAAACAGCTTCTCAGACGCGGGTAGAAAAAAGGCTCTGTGTGTGACTACCTACTGCTTGGTGGAGGGGTAAGAGTAAGGGGCGCCAAAAGTTAGATGGGTTTAAAAAGATGCTACAGTGGCCTATCTCCAGTTGAAAGGATCAAGAAATTAAACTGAGCTTGAGGGATTCTTCTGAGAAGACCTCTTAGGTCATAAACTCTTTGGAAACCTTCCTTCACTTGAGGAGAAATGGAGTAGTTTCCAGTTTGTCCTTTAAAATGTATACCTCTAGAGAAGTCATGCGTCTGTGATGTATGAGGATATGTTATACGCACAACACTGGTGTATGTCTCTGTATTCCTCTGACCGCTCTCAGTTTGGATTACATAGTGTGTAACTCCCAGAGAAAACCCTCTTCTGGTTTACCTTCTTCGAGTTGATTTATTAGAACTTTTAGAGATGCCAGTTAGCGATGGTTCCCTCGGAAAGGGCTGTATGCAGCAGGGGATACAAGGGACCACCAAAGTGCATGTAGGCAAAAGCAGCAGCCCTGGATTCCCCATGGAGCAGGGGAAAGGGGACATGCACAATGAAAACTTGAAGGGAAAAAGTAAGAAAAGTAGCACACTGACAGTGGGGTCTCACAGGAGTCACAGCAAGAGGTTACCAGGTGCCAGCCTGTGAGGAGGAGCTGTAAGACCACATGAGAGGAGTGGTTATGAAGCACAGTGTATGGGGGCATCACATGGAAGCGCAGTTACCACATGCAGGATTGCTCCAGGCACAAAGCTGGGAATGGTGGACTGACATAAACCCTTCTTCTGGCCTTATCACACTCTTGGGTTATGCTGACTGACCTGGAATTCGTGAATATTTATGGAAACCAGAGAGGGCTGGTGTCAAGAGCTTGTTTACATCAAACACCTGGATCTCTCACTTCTAACCTTGCAGCATCAAGAGGGTGTTACTGGGTGTCTGGAGGGGACTGTGGGGACTGCATGAAGATTATGACCCATAATCACAGTTGTTACTGCAAATAAATTATATTACTGTTTGTCCTTTTTGCTTTCCTGCAGATTCCTAGATGGCTAATGAATCGAGGCCCTGCCCGTGTGGTATTGGAGACAGGTCGGGCTATGAGGGTTGTGGGCAGGAGGTGCAAGTTGGGCACATCAAGGCGTACGTTTGCAAACCACCTGCTGGCACAGACAAAGCTGTGATTGTGATTCACGATATATTTGGATGGCAGCTCCCAAACACCAGATACATGGCTGATATGCTTGCGGCTAATGGATACATGTAAGAAATCTTTTCTTCTCCAAGAAATCCCACTCTATGATTTCTAGCCTTACGTTAGAACTGTTATTCCCATACATGAGAGGAAACTATTACCAGGGCAGTTTCAGTGGTATATTTCCATAATACAAAACCACAAAGGAACATTGCTGTGAAACGTTGCAGAGTACAGCATGCTTTCTTCATACTTTGCTGTTTACAGAAGAAGTGACTGCACACATACAATGCATGGAATGTTGAAAACACGATGCAGGAAAAAGTGATTCTGATAATTTTCCCAACAATGTGAGATGGCTTCAAAAAATAGTGTGTTCTGGAACACAAATGTGTATTCTGTTTTTAGAAATCTTTTTAAAATAAACAGTCATTCAAGCTAAATTATATGATGGGATTTTAAAAAATTGTCATCAGCAGAAATATGAATGAATGTCATTCAATATCATATTAGAAATATATGTGCATATGAATGATTCATATGCGCACATGGGGTGTTAAATACAATTCCCTTCCCCCCTGCGAGTCTTTCACACTCATTTTCAGTGCCCTATAGCAGTTAAATTTCAAAATGCAGCAACATCTTGCAATAACTGGATATGCTGCAAGGTACTCCATTTGCATTATACGTTACAAACATTCATATAGGGTTGGGACTGGCCTGCAGTTTCAAAAAGCAAACCTCCGCTTAATTCTATAGTGGGCTAGTTTTGAGAGATGGTGCCTTTAATGCTCTCAGCCTATGGAGCATGAGGGAAGTCAGGCATCAGCAGACAGTTGCCACGTGGCTGAGATCTGTCTGTGGAGCTGAAAGGAGCTCTATGTCTCTGTGAGGTAAAGATACTATCTCTGTGGGATTAGGGTTTTCTGATACACTGGAACAATGAATTGGTCTATAGTCTGCTCCTTGCTACTGTCTTTCCTGAGGACCTGACATCCCCTCTTCTGCTCCATGATTGGAAGTATGTTTGTCTTGTGACCAAATGCAATCATTCTCAACATGAGACTGGGTGTACACCTTTCGTGCTGTGCAGGATACTGGCAAATTGCTAGTATGACAGTGTGCTTCCTTATTACAGTAAGAGTCCACTCAGCCAAAAGTACCCAGTGTCTGATGAATTGGTATTTCTCCATGCTACCTTACTTCCTGTAATTTTTCCCTGTGATTCATGCCGTGTTGTACTTCTTTTCGTCATGCCTTCTTTCCCTCCACCTGTACTGCTAATAGCGCAGTGGTTAAGGGAAGAAGGCTGGTGTTTCCATTGCTCTAGGCAGGAGGAGAGCCGAGAGTTTTCAGGCAGCAGTGTCTGAATGAAGAGAGGCCGTGTGTGTCTTCCCTGATTGCTTCAAGATGGTGCTGAACTGGTGCACCAATGTTTATTGAGAGGAAAATAGCTGGATTTTTCCTAGTGCAGTAAGGGATGAGGAGCTATGAAAGCTATATTTCAGAAACCACATTAAGACTGATGGCTTGTAGTGTCTTATCAGGCTAATTTGAGTGGGGAAGAACCTGTTCTTGTACATGGGCTTGGGAAGGTTCACTTTCAGAGCAATACGTAGCCTTTCTGACAGGTACTTATCCAAAGGCTGTGCAATTTTGCCCATACCTTTCCAAACACAAGTATGCTGTGGATGTCACTGTTTTTTTCACAGAAATGATCAAGCACAGTAAAAAAAAAAAAATGCTTGCAACATACTTTGGTCTGCTTTAGGCCAAACTGATCCGGTCATTTCACCATGATCATTGAGATACATACTGTGTGTCTGAAGAGGGAGAGAGCCAAAGGCATTTAATAAGTGAAAGCTGACAGCAGTTTCCCAGGGATCCCATTGCTTCCCTGTGGGCTGGGCTTGGGAGAACACACAGCAGCGTCTGGGGGTGACCTAGTGATGGCAGCCTCCAGAGTCCCTGCTTGTTTCCTTCTGCATGACGAGACTGTAGCGTCCACTGGTGACTGCACCATCACAGCTCTGCTGCGGGTCACGCAACACGTTTCAGCTGGGGTCATCCCGAGCCGGGGTTTGGGCACCCCTGTGATGCAGGAATTCTTTAGTACTGAGTGGACTTTACTGTACTTCCCTTTTTCCAGTCACCAAATGGTGTCTGCAGTAAAACACTTTCTTCCCACGCGTTTTCCCTTCACTTGTTCCTTGCTTTCTCAGTCCATCAGGTGTTTTTATTTTTTTTTCCTAGCTCTTAAGTAAGCCTCATGATGTGCTCTGTAGTAAATAACTATTTTATGTAATTGTCTTTGTTTAAATGGAACCCATTAATGATGGGTTTATGTTAAATGGTATTATGTTGTATGCAGAATCTAAAATTGTTGTAAGCAGGACCTAGTTTGATCATCCTTTACAAGATAATCTATTGCTTTACTGTGCATAGTTCCAAATTATGTACTCAAAGCAGATAAAATACTAGGAATAAAAATATTTATATTTTCCAGATTTGTGTCACAAATCGTATTGTGTGGTTTAGTAATTGAAAAAAGCCTATAGAGATACCTATATGTGTTTTCTAAAGCTCATAGTCATTTCTGTACAATTATGTTAAACACTGATGTTTAAAAACATTACTTTCTCAGGAAAAAGAAATCAAAACAATTTTATGCCTGGATAGAAACTTTCCATGCTATGAAGGGCCAAAAAAATCTCAGTGTGTGATTAATTCATTCAATTTTGATTTTTTTGTGTGTGTGTCTGTGTGTGCAGAGCCATCTGCCCAGACTTTTTTGCAGGAAGAGAAGCTTGGAAGCCTTCTGATGACTGGTCCAAGTTTGATGATTGGCTGAAAACTCGAGATGCCAGGAAAATAAACAAGTAAGATGTCAGGGAGCTGGATATCACATTGCCTGCTGACATCAGATACTGCTTTTTCTTCCCCCTTTTTTTTTTTTTCCTTGAGATTGGATGCAGCTAATCTACCAGTGAAGGTGGCCTTTTTTAATGACTCCTTAGAAGTGGATGGAATCAGTGACTTTTTATTTTGCCTTGAACAGAGTGAAGAGTTTTGTCATCTGATGATGATATCATAGACTGCTAATTATTTTCTCTGCCTCAAAAAGCGTGGTTTAAAAATGACCAGTGACACAAGCAGTGAGAAAGTGTAATTCTCATCTCGAGTCTCACCAAGTGTAACAGACCGATACTTTTAAGATGTTGTACGGAAAGAAGAAAAGAGTTTTTGATTGCGCCGTTGTACTTGCCCACCACGGTGTAACTGGCCCCAGGTGGCTGATGGCTGGATCATCTGTTGTCAGGGCTGGTGGCTCCCTAGGGGACGGGGTGCTGGGAGCCAAGAGGAGTATCAGCTGGCAGTGCCAGGGCCCCGTCCCGTGGTACGCCAGAATGATGGCAGCCAGGGTCAACTGAGGCAGGTCCCAGGTCAAGCTGGGAATGAGGAAGGTGGGGTCAGGGGCAGGTCCGGAGACGTTAACCAGTATCGGATACGGCCCAGTGATCACCAGGCAGGTCTGCAGTGATGTGGCAGGGCCGAGGCCAAGCTGGGAAGTCAGTCTGTGCGTCCGTGATCTGGACAGGCATCTGGGTCAACAGGGCCCATGGCCAGGCACAGGCATGGCTGCGACAGAGCTGGAGCTGTAGCTCAAGCAAGGCTGGGCGGCAGAGCCTCAGCTTAAAAACAAGTCCCATGGAGGCCGGGGTTGTCAGCCCTTGCTGAGGCTGCCCCGCAGCGCTGTCTGGGAGCCTCTCCCCGTGGTCGCTAGAGGGAGGGGAGCAGCCCTTACCTGCACTATCTTTAGGATGACCCTTGGTCCTGGCAGCAAACCCGTGGGGGAGGGAGGAGTGGATGTGTTCAGGGCCCTGAACACAGATTTGGCAGGCAGCCTCTTCTTTTCACTGTGAAGGATTTTTAAGACCGAGTTTGCTGTGATTTGAACTCATAGTGTGTTGGCTGCCTTGAAAAAAAAATGCTAACTTCGGACGACATGAGGCAAGAGTCCTCTGCTAACGCCTTAGTTACACTGCACAGCTATGTAGCAGTGGGACAATAGAGCTGTTTGCTGCTACAACCTTGGAGTCAAACTCTCGGCTTAGCAAAGGCCAAGGGAAAGGTACACGCCTGCATTTACATGCAGACTATATGCTCGTGTAGTTAGTGGGATCAAGGACATCTTCATTAGCTCCTAAAGATGTTGTCATGGCACCGCTGCTGAAGAAACTCTGTTGGTTCCAGTTCTGTCCAGCTGTTGGTGTAACTGCATCCCTTTTCCTGCGTTTTAGGGTAGCTGACTGATAGCTGAATTGTATTCAGCAGTGTCGGCATTTTCTTGATTGCTCAGATTTCCTGGATGCACATCAGCCCAGTTATATTAGAATGTCCTTTGGTTTCTTTAACTCATAATTTCTTTCTAGTAAAGGAGTCTATAATACCTGTTTTAGATTTCTCTTGCGGATTTTGCAACAGACTTTACTGGTGCCTTCCTGAACTATAGCAGTGTTTGCAGCACCTCTTGTTTTGCTCTTTCTTGAGAGAATCTAACAGGTAGCTTAAGGGCTTCTTCCTCTGCCTCAAAGGCAGGTCCAAATTATCATATCTCCTCACAGCAGAAACACAACAGCTCTGGAGAGGAACAGGACTGATTTCTTCAGCATGCTGATAACACCTTGGGACTCTTTTGTTAGCACATGTGTCCTAGGCAGAGCGATAGAAAACTCTGTGACTAAAAGGGATACTGACAGACGGTTTCCCAAATTTACCTCAAAACCAAACAAGATGAAACATGTGAAGGGGGGAGGAAGAATGACAGCTGGAACAGTTGAAATAATAGGCAAGTACCAACTGCTGCTCTTCATTGAAAGGGTTTTGCTAGGGTTTGTAGACCAGGTATGTTCTTGGGCTGTTGAACTCAGGCTGCTACAGGATGCCAAGGTCCTTTGCCAAGCAAAGGTGTTTTCTTCTCTATAACTTGGACTATAATCTTCTGGCCTCTAAATCCTGATGTAGGGGTAGTGCCCTGCAGCCATTTGGCTGTTTGTATGCTAAATGACCCTCATGTCCTCAGTGAAGATGTGTCTGTAGGGACCATTGAGAAACAGAAGCTAGTGCTTCACACGTGAAGCAGTCCTTGAGGAGCACAGCTCAGGCAGTGATCTGTGCCCTGTTGTGGCTTCCAGTTAGCTTTGAATTTAAGCTGTTGGTTAATTTTAACTTGTTACGGTTAGCAAGTAAAGTGTCCTGTTGTTTTAGTCCTGCCCCCGAAGAGATCATGTCTTCCCCTCCCATGTGCAACACTGCCTGAGCATTTATCGGCGAAGACCTGTCAGTGGCAGAGGTGCTCTGCTGCCTTAATAACACAGAAGGAATTTGTTGGCAAGGCAATACTGAGAAGGGGTCAGACTAATCAGAGACCAAACTAACTTCCTGGCACGTGTCTGTCTTGGACTGTTGGGAGTAGCTACGTTGAAGGGTGCTGGGCTTACCTATTTGGTGAGAAGGTTATGGAAGACATAACTGAGTCATTTCCAGAGAGCTCCTGTCTCAGAGGGGTCAGTTGTCGTGGGCACTTTTTAGTTTGGAATCTGTCCCCTCTCTGCTGCAATGGGAGGGAAGGGCTGGGCTCTGCCTGGCATTTCTTACAGGCGATTCACGTTTCAAGTGTTAGCTCTGGTGAAGAAATAATTTTTTGGCACTTAATTTGCTTCTGCGTGTGGTTGTGTGTTGGCAAATAATGTGGTATTTGCAAAGCTGATGTATTGACGGCGTATACAGCTTGCGTGCCCCAGGGGCAAGGAACTGGGGCTGAAAATACAGTTCTGAGGTGATATAAAAGACTTAACTGCTACCTCTCTGCCACCAATACTTTCTCTTTACCGCCTCTGCGTGGTGACACCTGCTTCAGGGGTAAATGGGGGTTTTCAGAATGCAGCATCTGGGCGAGGTGTATTTCAAGCTACATTTTAAATTCTGAAAACACCTACCGTGTTTGTTACATTGACTTCCCTGCAGCAAATATCTCAGATGCTAACTTACAGTTATTGTCAGCATTTTGACTGTCTAATGAATAGTATTCTCTAGGAGGTTTCTATTACTTTTTCTGTCTACATTACAAAGCAAAAATTCCTCCCGCTTCTCAGAGAATTTTAAGCTTTTTTAACTCTTAGGTAGGTGTCAATCATCTGCTTTTCATCCCTTTATGTTTCTGTCGATGTATGTTATTCGTGTTGCGTTTTTATTTAATTCCATTCAGTTCTGTTTTTCCTCTTTCTGATGATTTCAGATTAGCAACCCCTAATATTTGTCTGAAATAATGATTTATTTAAAGTACATGAAAGAAAATGTAGTAGCAGCATGATATGGGGACACTTACATGTATCTCTACATTTTCTTTTCATATTTCAAATACTGGCTTTACTATGGGTGCTTAATTTGCATTTGCTTATATGTTCCAGAGAAGCTGATGCTGTCCTGAAATATCTAAAGGAACAGTGTGGTGCAAAGAAATTAGGTGTCGTTGGTTTTTGCTGGGGTGGTGTTGCTGTATGTCACCTGATGATGACATACCCGGAATTGAAGGCTGGTGTATCTCTCTATGGTAGGTAAATACAAAGATGTAAGACAAGCAGGTACACATGCATATGTATATTGTGTAGCTTAAGTACTTGATCTAGCCTTATTTCTTCAAATCAGGCTGTCAGCTGATGGAGGGAGATAATTTGCGTTGCAACGGTTCAAAGCTGCACCAGGGGAGGTTTAGACTGGACATGAGGAAGCATTTCTTTACCGAGAGGGTGGTCAAACACTGAACAGGCTTCCTAGAGAGGTGGTCGATGCCCCAAGCCTGTCAGTGTTTAAGAGGCATTTGGACAATGCCCTTAACAACATGCTTTAGCTTGGTCAGCCCTGAATTGGTCAGGCAGTTGGACTGGATGATCGTTGTCGATCCCTTCGAAATGAAATATTCTGTTCTGTTCTATTTTCAGCAGAGTAGGAAGGATATTATGTAAAGAAGATGATGGTGAGGATATTTGTTCCTAGTTTCAGAATGGGTCATAGCAGCCATGTCTTAATTTCAGGTCTGGACAGACAGACATATTGTCTTTTGGTCACCTTTCCAGTTTAGCTTCCTTTTCCTGTTTACTACTGTTATGCATGTTGCAGAGCTAGAACTTCACCTGGGAGCAGAGAGTGCTATTTTTTTATCTAGCTACTCTGTAGAGTTAGATTGAGGTTATTTTAACACCAACTTTCCTTTTATGTTCTGTGCAAGAAGCTGGGATAGCTGAGCTGCCCTTTGCTAACATTCTCAGAATGCAAATTTTGATCTACTTACTGAAGCATGAACTTTCCCAGTCAGTTCAAAAGAACTCAAGCTTGTATGTACAGAAGGCGTCTTTCAGGTCTTATTAATTCAGATTATTAATTAATTAATAATTCAGATTAATTCAGATTAATTCAGATTATTAATTCAGATATTGAGTCTGTCTTAGAGTTTTAATCTAGGAGGGTATTCTTCTATCTTGAAAGTAAAGCTAATATTTATGGCTACGTATTGCATGAGACATGAAAACTTTTCACTGCACAAGCAGAGTGCTGTATTTGAATCTGGATTTCACCTTATAAGTCAATTTAATATTTTTTTGTTTCTTTAATGTTTTCTAGGACTAATCAAGGATTCTGATGATATACCCAATCTCCTGAACCCTACATTTTTCATTTTTGCTGAAAAAGATGAATTCATTCCCCTTCATCAAGTATGCTAATAATCTTCATCTTCTTTCATTTCTGCGTGTTTATATTTCAATCCTGAATTGGGAGTCAAAACTCAGCCTCATAATAGTGCTTGAAGGTCAAAAAATAAGCAGAAAAATGGAGCTAGACATAGAAGGGCTAATGTAACCTAGGCAAAGAATGAAAACTAGATTTTTTATTTTTTTTTTTGTCCTTAAAAAAGTATGCCTTGTAACCCAGGTAACAAAGTTTTATCAAAATCCCATTGCTGTTTTGGAGTACTCTACTCTGGGAGCTATCCTTTGCTGTATGACTTTGTTTTCTATTGGTCTTAGGAACCCATAAACGGTGTAGGATATGCCGAATTGCTTCCATAGTTGTCTTGTTAGAAGCTTTTTGTTCAGTTGTAGTGTATTTAAAATTGTCATATTTCACACGTAGGAAATACTTTTTTTATATCCATATCTTTGCAAATTGTTGGACCTGCCTTTCTAGTCTAACACATTTTCTAGACCCTTACTGCAAAGGTGGTTTTTTCTTTGTATAATTTTACTGTTTGTTTTCCCCATATGGAGCTTGGTTATTAGTGTCTAGCATGAGCGATAAATTAGGGAGTTGAACTATGAATAAGCTGAGGACTGGCAGCATGGAATATGGCTATATTAATATAACCAGTACAATGCTCTATATTACAGGTCACCCTGCTGGAGCAGAAGCTAAAGAAGAGTTGTAAAGTCGATTTTGAAGTTAAAATTTATCCTGGACAAACTCATGGTTTTGTACATCGCAGAAGGGAAGATATCAATCCTCAAGATAAGCCTTATATTGAGGAAGGAAGAAAGGATATGATCAACTGGCTGAATAAATACATTTAATAGAAGAGAAAGTAAACTAATTTGTAACACAATTATGTAATACACTGGAGATTTTTGATAACACATTTTAGAAAATGGCAGGGGAAAGTTTGTTGAAATAGAAATTAAAGAAAAAAGCAAACAGAATATTTTAGATGTTTTTTGTCAGTAGTTTCTAATTGATACTTTCATAGTACATTCTTGTCATGGTTTAACCCCGGCCAGCAACTAAGCCGCTCACTCACTCCCCCCCGGTGGGATGGGGGAGAGAATCGGAAGAGTAAAAGTGAGAAAACTCTGGGGTTGAGATAAAGACAGTTTAATAGGTAAAACAAAAGCCGCACATGCAAGCAAAGCAGAACAAGGAATTCATTCACTGCTTCCCATGGGCAGGCAGGCGTTCAGCCATCCCCAGGAAAGCAGGGCTCCATCATGCGTTACAGTGACTTGGGAAGACAAACGCCATCATGCTGAACGTCCCCCCCTTCCTCCTTCTTCCCCCAGCTTTATCTGCTGAGCACGAGGCCATACGGTACGGCGTAGCCCTTGGGCCAGCCTGGGTCAGCCCCCCTGGCTGTGCCCCCTCCCAGCTTCTTGTGCACCGGGCAGGGCATGGGAAGCTGAAAAGTCCTTGACTTGGTGTAAGCACTACTTAGCAACAAACGAAACATCAGTGTGTTATCAACATGATTCTCATCCTAAATCCAAAACACAGCACTATACCAACTACTAGGAAGAAAATGAACTCTGTCATCCCAGCTGAAACCAGGACAGTTCTTTTGAAGAAGTCTCAGATTTCACCTAGCAGTGTCATGTGCTGTGAAATATTCTCCAGTTCCTTGAGAGTTCCTTAATGCTTGAAATAAGTTAGACCAATGGTAAATCAATCTCTTTCTTTGTGTATTATGGCCACTGTTCATCTAAGTTCTGCATAAATCACAAGCCCAAAATTTAGGGACACACATACATTGTTTGGTGAAGCTCATCTTGAGAGACTAGGCTTTTTTGACTTGTACCCTGGTGGCAGATGTGTATTTAACAGGTGACGTAAACGGGCATATCTTGATTCAAAATTTGTGGCTAAGGTTATTCGGATGGGGTACTACTTTCTCAGATTACCTTTGGTTCTGTCAAACTCTGTAGATGATTTCCTGGTCAGTCTAGGAATTCAAAAGTACAATGCAATCTGCAGACAGGGCATTTTAACGTGTGGCTTACAAGCCACGGTTGCTGCTTAAAGAAGAAATGTTACATGGTTTTGCGTAATGTGTCTTGTTAGGTAATTTTTCCATTGATGATACGACAAAAATCTCGGTGTTGCATCAGCTCAAGTCGGTGGCCAGCGGTGGCTGCGTAGGGAATTTCCCCTCTCACTCCACAGCCTGGCAGCCAGCCGTTCAGGGGATTCCTGAGCTGGACGTTGCCACCGGAGCGGTGTGTGGAACGGCCACTGATGGACTGAGCCTCCGTGAATTTGCCAGTCCCTTTTTGAACCTGCTTGAAATGCTGACCTCTAGTGCAGCCTCTGACAGTGACTTCCACAGTTTAATTGTGCCTCATGGGGAGAGAGGCTTGTGTTTGTTAGTTTGACACCAGCTGCCCAGCATCTGCACTTGGTGCTGATACTTCTAATGTTATAAGGAAAAAAAAGAAGAAAAGAATCTATGTTCCTTTTCACCTTCTCAGTGCTCCTGATAGAGACTGCTATGTGATTTAATGGGAAGAAAATGTAATTTAGGAAAGCCTTAATTTTACTAATGACAATCTCCCAAATTAAACTGATATACTATCAGAGAAATATACATTGCAGTGTGTCATTTAAAAATAGTCAATAGTATGTATTAACCGTCTCTCTCTCAATGGGATTTTAATTTCTTTTGCTTTTTCCCATCGATATTTTCCTCCTTTGCATGCTGCTAATGGCCCTCCGTCTTTCCTGTGGGGAGGTCTTCAGAGAATTCTGGCCTGCGACTGCTGATTAGCGGTTGCTTTTCATATGATACCATCTGTATGTAATATATTAATCCAGCTGTTACCTGCCTGATACAGCTCTCACAACACATTTTTCCAGGAGAAGGTGGTAGAGGTCTGGAAGTTTATTCTACCTTAATTACCCCAGTGTAAAACCTGGATAACTCCACATTAGTGGAGTGCCATTAGCATTAGAAGGTTAGCTAATGCGCAAGAGGACGATCAGGTCATATATTTAGAGAACAGCAGTCATTCATAAATACTGAAACGGCGTGTGTACTGTAACACTAACACCGTGACTAAGAAAAAAGAAAAAAACGAAGTGAGATGCAGCATTTGTTTGAAGCGAAAGGGTAGCTACAGGTTACTACAAGTACAGCCAGATCTTCGTGATAAAACGAAGTCACTGAGTAAGAGCTGGAAATGCGAGATCCAAAAGAGGTACGTGTTTATAGCACAGAGCGCAGCCCACTGCAGGTACAGAGGTCATGATGTGTTGAATTATGTTTTGACTTCTAAGTAAAGAAACTGCGTGGATTGCCTAGCAAGGAACACGGAAACAACAGGAAATCAAATTAAAAGCCATTTGATTTCTAAAGTTTAAAGTTAATATTAAGGTAAAGGGCAACAGTCTTACGGATAAGGAAGGATTTCCAGAGGCACGTTCCTGTGACTAAGGCACTGGAAATGTGGTTAAGCAACTCCAGTGGAGAGAAGGTTCTGCAAGCGTTGCTGTCATTTCTCTTTTCCAGGAATGATTTAAACTGCCAGTTTCTCTCTCATTTATTTCACTACTGTTCTTTGAAAGTGCCGTGGAGTGTCTAAGCTCCCTGTGTGCTATAATTTTTTGTTTGTAGTATACAAGTGGGAAAAGCCAAAAAACCAAACCAAAACAAAAGGGTTGGGTTTTGAACCTTATGACTTCACTCTGGAATTCTCTGGTGGGACTTTTTCATTCATTTGACTTTATTTTAGAACTTGCAAATAAATAGCATTGACAAAGTTATTTAGACTATGGGAAAACAGCTTATATATGAGGACTAAATTGTAAGGCCGGTCACTTTCCCGAGGCAAAAGTGTGGTAGACTAATGTGCATTTAGTGCTACTTTTTAAATGTGCCTCTGAGGAAACAGTGAATTTTGGCTTGCTAATATCCTTAGATAAAGCTCTTTAAAGAATAATCCTAATAATCCAATAAAATCAGGAGAATGGGAGGGATGCAAGGATCAGGAAGTCACTTCAATTCAAAAGGAAAAAAAGAAAGTATAAAGCGTCCTGTGATAGCATAAAAATGTATCAGCATTTTAAACAGTTACTATAATGATATGTACTACAAAACCGTTACCTTTTTGCATGTTATTTATTTTCAGTCTGAAAGAGAAAATATTTTTCCTATATAAACTTTGTCTTGTATAGAGCTTTGAAACGATGTCCCTACTTCACTACCTCACCCTGCTGATGACTTCAGGTATGTCTTACCAACGGATGAATAGTCTAAGGAAGTAATAACGACAACGTAATGTTTAAAAGTGATACTGCCCCAACCTTTAAAAACAAAGGAACACCCTTTATAAAAAAAAAAAAAAAGTTTTATCTAAATGAATTGCTCAGCTAAGTCAACATGTTTCCTAAGCCGAAAAGAAAAGACCTCCAGTGCTTAATACCATTTTGTGTAAGTTAAAAAGAAGGTTTGGTACCCAGCTATCGCAGTACTCCTCACAGTAGCACACCCTGCCTACACTGGCAATAAAATGAACGGCTTTAAGAAGAGCGACCTGTCAGCTTTGGGACTCTGCGATACGCAAAGGTAAAGGCAGCGCCTTACGTAACTCTTATTTGAAGAAACCTGATCCTCGCCCTCACCCCTTTCATTTTATGAGTTGGCACTGTCTTTTGGGATCACATTCAGTCGTAACCGTTCACGCTGAGCTCTTGCGACCGGCCTCTGCTATCTCCCACACTTGCTGTGCTACAGGTATGTATGTGTGGGGTTTGGTTGGGTTTTTTAAACTTTCACAGCTTTTCCTCCTGAGAAATGTCAACCAAGGTCATGCTGAGATCTGGCTCAGCATGTTTGGGAGACTTTCATTTTATCTACGTGCTTTTTAAAGAGTGTTTGCTCATTTAAATGCTATCGGGGGCTACTTTCGTCCCTAATTGTTTGAGATGATGGTTCAGGGACTGTTTAGTTTCCCTCCTGGGGTGAAGAAGACCTCTCAGGGGGAGGGCTCAGGAGAGTCTGTTGGAAGTGAAAGAGCCGCACAGCAATGTCTTTATACTGATTGTACGTTCAAGTTTCTGAAAACTAAAGTTATTGTTTGGTCTTCAAATAAATGCTCAAGTGCTTGCAGGTGGAGATGGTGGAACACCAAGGCTGCGGGTTTACAGATCCTCCTGAAAGAACAGCTTTGATGGATGTAAGAGAGGGGGATTAATTTTTAAGGAATGTTTCAGTAGCATTTCAGAAATGGAAAAAGATACTATTTGGATGTAGTGCATACTATGGCAAATGTAGAAACACCAAAATGTTTTGATTACGCTACAAAGCATGCAAGTCTATATGGCTTATAAACCGTACAAGCCAACACTACCCCTTGCAGGCTTGTGTCTGGAGCTCTTTTCCTCAGCTTCTCTATCTGCATCTTCAAATATTTCATGGTTTACATTTTGCTTCACATTTTATCAGATAATGTGAACTATTTGCAATTAAAGCCTTTAAGAATATACTGATGTGTAAAGGGCATTGCGTTTGTGTTTCTGGAGTTCTGAAATATATGTTTCTTTAGTATTCAGTTGCTGGTTTTGTTATATGTTAGTCTAATCAAAAGGAAATAGTTTGTGGATGGAAAATTAGTTATCAACTCTTTTCTATTATATATTTAAACTGTATTTTGTCTTATATGCTCATCTATTAATTCATTTTTTCCTGGTAGACTTATATTAAATTAGAAGTCCTATATGTGAGACTACATGTGGAAAAAAACCATCTATGAGTGGGTGTAGCTTATTTAAAATAAAAGTAGAAGATTAGTATAAATGCATGCCCAGAGTTAAGACAGCTTTCAAATAAGATACACCTTGTCTTGAATTGATCTGTGAAAATGAAATCTCCCAAGATCTGCAACCCTAGCCCTGCTAATGCTGCTTGGGATAGTCTCAATTTTAAAGTCTGCAAATCCAGAACATCTTGGTCCCTGGAAACCTGTGCAAATCTTCTGGCTGTAGGGTTGTTTGCGTGTTTGTTTTGCTAAAGCTGTCCCTTTAGTGCCACAACTATGTAAGTCACACTAGTTCAGGGACTGTTCAGTAACGTGCTGTTTCCCACTTCTCTCTGGGAGTATATTTGGCATAGTCAAGTTTGAACATCCTTGTTTCTGTACTAGCAAAATTTTCTTAGTACACACAGTTTATCTGTAGAGAGTTTAGGTAAAGCTTTATCTAAATTCTCTCCACATTCTTTAATAATTCGGAGATACTCTGTGCATACTCAAATACCTTATTCAAGTCATTTTGCAGCAATATGAAGTCAGTTCACTCAGCTGGTTAACCTAAGGTCAGTGGCATAAAATCATTAACTTGAGACCAAGGAGCTACATAAATTTTTTGACCTTTGTGAATTACTTGTTTATTTTCGTTTAAGCAATGGTTCGTAAAAAATTAACCATGCCCTACTGTTGCCTTGTTCATAAAACATTTGGCTCAACTTAAGGATTTTTTCCTTATGTTCAGTTTTCTTTTTTCTGTCTTGGGGTTTGAATGCATTCCTTATTTAATATTAGATAAATATATTTTATTTTTATACTCAGTTTTATACTCTGGCTTTCACTGGTATATTTTTATTGGCACCTTCCTTAAGTATCCTCCTTCAAGAGTCTGCAATATCTGATGCTAAAGCTGGTTTAGAAAAAGAATCCCTTGACACTGAAAAGGTCAGCTACGGAATATTTTAAGTCTCTGGAGGAAAATATCACATTTAATCTAAGTGTAATTAATTGTATCTTTCTACACAGTAGCTGTGTTCTCTTTTTTTTTTTTTTTTCCTTCAAAATGCTAAGTCCTGTATTAAGCCTTTACAGTCCATACTAAAGAAAGTTATGCATTCCTGACAAGGACATGCACATGATGAAGAGTGAAAGAACTGGCTCCATCACTGTTTAAATAATTTGTGATGGTTGCCTGGCTGGTTGATCTTAACTTTATTTTTACTGTGCTACTGTAGGGCACGGAAGCCCTAGTTAGGTACCAGGTCCCCGCTGAAGGGTTCGTAAGATAACTGACTCCAATAAGATTATTATTTATAAAAAACAACCCAATGGGCTTATTGACTAATGTTGCGTGTTAGATCTAACAGTAATCAGTATGTTCACGATACTACTGTAATGATTCAAAAATTCAATAATCTATGATACCGCTGTATTTTGATCTTTTTCAGTATGGTATGCTGGGATATTCACAACTGAATATTTTTTGTTCTTTAGTATCACACATGGCTAATGAATCCAGGCCCTGCCCATGTGATATTGGAGACAGGTTGGACTATGGAGGCCGTGGGCAGGAGGTACAAGTTGAGCACATCAAGGCGTACGTTTGCAAACCACCTGCTGGCACAGACAAAGCTGTGATTGTGATCCACGATATATTTGGATGGCAGCTCCCAAACACCAGATACATGGCTGATATGCTTGCGGCTAATGGATACATGTAAGAAATACTACTGTTTTCAAAGTGTCTTTTTAATGAGAAGGTTTGTTCAACCAACTATTTTTTTTTATATAAATGACACAAAGAGAAATAATTTCATAGGCTTCACTTAGATGTTTCTCTACAGAGTTTCCTGTTTGTTAAAACACTGTAAGAAGTCTAACATAGTTGAGTAGTCCTACCGTAACAAGATAGTAGGCAAGCACAGAAGAAGAGAGAGGAAACGGAGAAAAATCTTATTCTGCATCTTTCATCCTCTATGAGCCCGAAGCAGCCCGCTTCCTCCCTCCCGACCTAGCATCTGTGCAACTTTGCTGCTACGGTAAAAATTCCAGAGAAGCTGAAAGTCATTCCACGAAGGTAAAGTGTACCAGCTTGTGCCAAAGAAAGAAACAAGTTCTCAGATATGTGAAAAGCATATTTGGTATCCTCTTTCTTGTATTACTGGTTTAGCATTCCTTCTAGCCCAAAGGTATGATGTACCATGTAAATTGTAGCATTGGTTTTTTAAATTTGGTAGGAAACCACTAAGGATTTTCAATTGCAGTTAACAATTTGTCAAATTAATTAATGAATTTTAACAGGGCAAAATGTATCTGGAAGTTATGCTAAGTCTCCTTATTAGACATAAAAAGATAATGAGGGTTGCTTGTATAGTGCTTTGAGGTAGATTAAATTCTATGCATATTCAACAAAATTAATTTGTTGTATAGTACACACGGACTTCCCTTTAACCCTTTCTCAAGATTATTTCATGGGCATAAACTGTTTTCATTTTTCTTGCAGAGCCATCTGCCCAGATTTTTTTGTGGGACAAGAAGCTTGGAAACCTTCTAATGACTGGGCGTCTTTTGATGACTGGCTGAAAACCCGAAATGCCGGCAAAATAGACAAGTACAACCATTGTTCCTTGTCCGTCAAGTGGACATCCTGCTTTCATAGGAATTTTTGCCTCAGTAAAGATGCAGGATTAGACCCTAAATTATTAATGGGTCAAATACAGCTGGATGTCCGCAAACAGAAATTTCATGCAGCACATGGGTCAAGCTCACAGTTATGTGAGGGGTGCTTTTTGGAGAAAAGTAGAACTTTGAACAAGAATAAAAGCGCCCACTGTTCACCTGTGCAGAGAGTAGAAGTGAGATGAATGACTCAAAAGAAAAGAACCAGCAAAGGCTAGAAAACGCAGCTCTCTCCTGCCAGTACAGTTTGATTCAGTTCCTGCAGGCAGGCAGAACTTCCATGGATTTAAGATAGGGCGCAGACATAGTCACCAAATGCTATTTACCTAGGGGACGTTGGTCCTGCTCCCCATCAGATCCCAGCTAGTTCAAAGCATACTACTTTCCCATTCTTCTAGCTATATTTTTCCTATTTTTATCTGACACGTAGCTTGATTGCATAATGTTACTGCTGATTTTGAAGCGACAATTTCAAATTTGCTTCCACAATTTCATAAAATATTTGTCTCCCTGATGATAGTTTACCTATGGTCACATTTGTGATAATGGGATGCTCTTGACTGGCTGTGTGTCTCTTAAACTTTTATTTGTGTTAGCCTATAAGACAACTATTGCCATTTGTGAAATTAATTGGACTGCTGTGTATAAAATCAGCTTAGGTTCTAGTAACAGTGATCTAGGAAGACTGATTTTCTCCTTTGTCTTCTCCCTTGGAGTTTCTCTTGTATTTTAGAAATGAATAGTAAACTAGTGTTGTGGGTTGACACCAGCCAGCAGCCAAGCACCTATACTCTTGCTCACTCACTCCCCCCAAGAGGGACAGGAGAGAGAACAGGAGGAACAAAAGCAAGAAAACTCATGGGTTGAGATAAAGACAGTTTGATAAGTGAAGGAAAGAGAAAAACCAGGAGTGATGCAAAGACAGTCACTCACCACCTCCCACAGACAGACCGATGCCCAGCCAGTCTCTGAGCAGCAGCAGCCACCTTGGAGGCCAGGGGAATAGAGCCAGAGCCTTAATTCACTTTCATTTACATGTCTCAGAGAAGTCGATGTCATCCTGAAGTATCTAAGCGAACAATGTGGTGCAAAGAAGATCGGTGTCGTTGGGTTTTGCTGGGGTGGAGCAGCAGTACAACATCTGATGCTGAAAAATCCTCATTTAAAGACGGGGGTGTCCCTCTATGGTAAGTCTCAAATACCTATTACGTTCTGAGCAGGCATGACCGATGCAGGAACTTATTCTGTAGGAGTATTACTGTAACAAAATTCCGTGTGACATCTTAAGGAAGAAGGTGATTTTATTATACAAAATCTTTAAGCAATTTGATTTTGCACACTCACATTTTTGCACTTAATCATAACCAGCAAGATCTATGTATCCAAGCCGCACGGCCAGGATCACTCCTGTGCAACGTAGCATACAAGGGACACCAAATGCCAAGGCCTCACTATGGCTCAGGTTTCCCTTGGCTGGCAATGACAAAATGGTTTCTGGACACGTTTTTTGTATCTTTTAGGAGCCAGCAGTTACTATGAGGTGGATCTTCACCACAGTAACTTGCTTACCTCAGTCTGCATAAGTCTTAGGACAGGTTGTTGCCCACTCTCTGGTTTTCACTGTTTGGAAAACCTGTTTGATACACATGTCTGTACTCTGTTCCCCTGTTGGGCTAACAGGGAAAGACATGGCAGCAGTGATACGCTGCAACCTTTTTGCTGTCCTTCTGTTAGAGTGCAGGGTTTCTTGCCAGTGGGTCGTCTGGGCTGGGGGCTGCACAGGCTGCAGACCTTCAGGTCATGACATGAACACCTTGTTCCTCAATGTTACTCCTGGTAGTGGCCCCTTGTTACTAATATGAACCATTTTTTAACTCTCTGTTTTAACCCTTGCACTCTCACCTTTCCATTCTTAATGCATTTATGCTACCTTTAATATTTTTGTTATAAACCTGTCTACTTCTCTATAACCCAGAGCAATTTATATTCATTTGTGGTGAAAGGAAGTTGAAGTTCCAGAAAGTTTATGGGGACTATTTTGCTGCACTGATTTGCCGATCAGCTGTGTCAATTCAACAATGCTACTTGCTAATTTTTTACTTTTATGTTGTAATAATTTCAATAATGAAAAGAGTGGCCAGGGTGGTAGCTAGTTATTTGTACTGCTACTTAAATTCAAATATATTTGAACAGTCAAAATTACAATATAAATTTGTTATGAATTCATATCAGTATAAATATACGTACACTGATATCCTAACCAGGTATCTGGAATGATGGATATTTACAATTATCTTAAAACTGGCCATGCCAGGCTAGAGGTGAGCAGCTCTGAAGTGTCCATCTTTCACAGGACCCTGTCTCTGACAGTGGTCAGAAGCAGACGCCCAAAGAAAACCACAAGAATAGGGCAAATGTAACAATTCTTCCCTGGCTTTCTCAGGCAGAGCTGGTCTTTCTGTCTTTAATGACATCCCAAATCACAGGAAGTTCTCACAACAAAAGGGAGTTTTAAGCAGAGCGTGTTTAATTCCATTGCAAGCTGATCAGCTCTAACTGATCAGAATGTCTTTCATTTTGACTGTATAGCTTTGGTAGTGATTTAACCACTTTAAGTAGCATGACTCTTTGTATATGCCTCTCCTTCTTCCCTAGGAGTCATCAGGTTCTTCGAGGACAGATCCAGTTTGCTCCATCCAACCTTCTTCATTTTTGCTGAAAAGGATGACTACATCCCATTGGAGCAGGTGAATTTCCCATCAGAGATAATTATTTTTTCAATGCTTTTCATGCTTGTTTTGTAATTTGATAGTTAATTAAGAGAAAGTAGAAAACCAATTTGCACTTTTCTTCCTCTTTCACTCTTGCAGTAGTTCTACACAAATTCATGCTGTTTATCCCCAAATCAAAAAGTTTTTCAGTGACACTAAAAGATGTTTTCTGTTTCTGTTGCAAAATATGGATGATTTATATATGAGAGTGCCTAGGAGGAAAAGGGCAAGAATCTAAAGGAAGACTTCTGTCAAGTTTAAGATAGGAGACCCTCTTTAATCGTACTGATGGAGCATAAAATCAGCAGAAAGTCCCCACCTGTACTGGTGGAATCACTAGTTGCAGGAGAATTAAAAAATCCTGTGACTATCCTTTTCCTTCTCCCACTGTCCTGCAGAGCTTCTCCTTTCTGGTACTGTCAACAGCCTTCCTGGGGAGCACGGGTGGAGAATGACTGGAGAAAGATGATTATCTACCACGGGGATCAAAGAGGAAGACACGCTTTCATTGAGTGGTGTTGGCTTTCATTTTCCTGCCAAAAGTGTCAGTAGCTTTGAACTGCTGATTTTGTATCCATGCCTCTCCTCCCTCAATTTCAAATTAATTCAAAATCTTGCCACATTTTTTTTTTTTGTGTGAAGTCTATCAGCAGTAACTTGTACAGTCACTTATTACAGTAACCCATATACTTTTTTTGCAGTTTTATACAGTCACAGGCTGTTTTTTTACTGGAGAAAAAAGCCTAGTTAAATAAAGCACGTGTAGTAACAGCAATTTGGGTATAAAATTAGTAGAAGAGAAAATGATAGCAAGGACACACTGTGTCTGTCTCCCAGAAAAGTAAAAAAACAGGACAATTTGAGGACTGTAAATACATAACATGTTAACTCCGTACTCAGCCAACACGGAACATTCTGTGTTACAGGTCACCCTACTGGAGCAGAAGCTTAAACAAAACTGTAAAGTTGATTATGAAGTTAAAATTTACCCTGGACAGACGCATGGGTTTGTACATCGCAAAAGACAAGATATCAATCCTCAAGATAAACCTTATATTGAGGAAGGAAGAAAGGATATGATCAACTGGCTGAATAAATATCTTTAGCATAAATAAATGCCCATAAAATAAATCAATTGTTGTAGTAAATCAGAAAATAATACAGACTACATTGATTAAAATGTTCTTAAAACCATCAAAATATTTTGTAAAACTCTCTTGCAATAACACTACTTATTTGCACTTACTTTTTAAGCAGATGCTTAGAAATGCTTTTCAAATGCTGAAAGCTATAAATGTAAAAAAGATTTTAAAATTTGATCTTGTGCATCTTAAAATTATTAGAATCTTGTGGGATGTTTTCTAGACTCTGAAAATGTCACTTTTTATATTAATGTCAATATAATAAAAAAATCATTGAAACTCTGCCAATGCTTGATAAATGCTCTCCTGAAAGCTGCATTTAGAGTTGTTGAGCTGTGAGATTTTCAGCTTTGGGGTAAATATAGTTCTGGTTTGGAAGGCTGGGACGTTTTCTTGGAAACAGAATATCCTATTCAGAATTCATAAAAACAGAGCTAGAAAGAGGGAAGAGGAAGGACAATGGGAAGAAATGTATGCAGACTGAAAGGGGGCTGCAAAAAGTTGGGAACCACGACTGACGTGAGGAGACTTGAGGAACATGCAGGACCAGAGAAGAAGGACCTGAACAAGGGAAGAGGGTAGGACACAAAGAGACTGTGAAGTGCAGGAAAACTCAGAAGAGAAAGAAGGACAAAGTAGGAATAGGAGACTACCATCAGACATACACAGAGCATAGGAAGAAAATGCAAGTGAAGACTTCCAATCCCTCTTCTCCTTCCATTTCCAGACTGGTCTAGTAGGGGGAGAGCTCAGGAGGGCAGGATTTTCTTGTTGGCTGCCACCTTGTTATTTCCTTTAACATCTTATTATTTACTCCATGTCTATCAACTGACTTCTGGATAATCTGTTTTCATTTCTTTCAGGCATTACCAGTAGCCTAAAAGTGCTACCAGTACCTTCCTTTCTTCCACGGAAAGGCTGGCCTCTGTCTTTGCCCTCCTCCATTCCCCAGGGACGATGCACATCTGCCCGTGCAGTCAGAGACATCATGGCTCATGGCTCACAGGGGTGGTTAAACTCCCTGAGGTGAATTTCAAACCTGCCCACATCTAGTTATTCTGTTTTAATTTTTCTTCCCCCTCCGTACACCTCCTGTTTCTGCTATAAAATTAATTTCATTCAGAATACCTTAAAATTAACTTTTGTGAAGATTGAACTAAGTGGCTCTGGACACTTCTGTCTTTACCGGACTTTCTGGTATTAGTTCACCTTCCTGCTAATAGCCAGCATTTTCCTTTTGCCGTCCTCTCATTTTTGATGCATTTACAAATACTTTTATTACTAGTTCTGTGTCGCTTGATAGCAGTAAGCTATGCTGCTGCCCTAGCCTGTCTGTGGGGTGTGTTGTTCCTTTACTCTTGTTCTCAGATGCATGCCTGTGCTTCCCCCCATTGTAAGCCTCCTTTTTGATTCTGAAACACTTGCAGGCATCTGGATGCAGCTGCAATGGCCTCTTGCTATGCTGTCTGCCCTTTCTCCGCATCAGGATCATCTGGCATTTAATAACGTCTCTTTCACTAAGCACTGGTGTCCTCCACTTCTTTCTCCCTCACATTATCTTCATCAGAAGCCCCAGCACCACCCGAGTTTCTGATGCTGCTCCTTCCTTTTTTTCAGGAAAGCACATTGCCATCATTTCACAATCAATCAGCTCGAAGTAAATCCTCTGTCATCTCTCATGGCCTGGGGCAGTTGCCTTACTGCCCCCCGCCCCAATTCAGAGTTGAATCTAAACCAACCTGGATGACAAGATTACCTCCTCACCCTCACAAATCCTTACTGTATCATCAGTTTTCTCTCTACTATGATTTAGTTAGGTATCAAGATTGGTAAGGCACAGCCCATCCCTAGTGACTAGGGCAACATCACTATATTTCTGCTCCTTTGGTCCCTCTCAGTGTAATTCACGGTAATCATGTGGTGAGGTCTTGCCTGCATCTGTGATGCTGAGGAAATAAATGCGGCTAAAATACTGTACTGAACACAGCCCAATTTCTCCTCAGTGACATACTTGTGAGCCCAGGGAGCCCCTTCAGATTTCACATAATATTATCCTTCAAGGTGCAGCCCCTCAGTTATTTCCATTGCCCCACAATATTTTTCTTTTCACAGTCACCTCTGCCAGCCGTGCCTGGCTGCTCCCTCACGCAGTCACCTTCCCTCTGGCTCCCCGCAGCCGGCGGCTCCCTCCAGGCCAGCCCTAAATGCTCTGTGACGGAGCTGCGGCCGCATGCGTGTCTTTGAACTCCATAGTGCCTCTGCTTCAGAGTCTCCCACCAGCTGGGTCCCACCTCAGGCCCCACATCCTCAGCAGTTCTTCAGCCATCCCTCCATCTCGAACCCCTTCTTCATGTCACTCCTTCCCCTTCCTCCTGCAATGCACTGTGTATCTCCCGTAAGAAAATAGGTCTCCCTGCACCACACTGAGTTGATATTAAAGAAACTCTCCTGTCTTTCAGAAAGATTTCATGCAGACCTCTGAGGTAAAAGTGCAAAACCTTCCCTTGCTCCTTGGCTTATGTCCTTGGTCAGTGATTAGTGCTGTTCTCTGGTTTGGGCGCTGCACATAGCGTTCCTGTCCACTTGCTGTTTGATTTCAGGAGAGATGAGCCTGTTCTTAGGGGGTCTAGCCAGCACAGGGAAAGCCTCCTGAGGTCTGCAGGGTGCTGTTGCCGTGAGCCATGCTGGTAAAAACAGTCCCTCCACATGGGAGGTGAGAAGTTTCATGATGCCCTCCCTGATCCTGCCCTTGGGCTGGATCTGTGTGCTTTCCCGGTGACCTACAGACAGAGGTAAGGGCTGGACAGTGACTTCTGTGCTTCCTGCCAGTCCTGACATGGTTCTGGACTCAGCATATAGAGGAGAAACAGTTTCACGTGGGAGAATTGCAGGCACCTCCATTCACTGGTGCAGGCATGTCTGATGCATCTGCCTGTGCAGCTCTGGGGTAACGGGAGGATAACAACACACAAACCTTCCCGAAGAAAGCAGCGGGGGTATGTGCTTCCGACAGTCTGTAAAGTGTGAATTCAGTTCCCAGCTATGGATTCATGCCCAGTTTATCAGGGTTGCTGTGAGAACAGACAGAGATGATGAAATTGAACTCCCTACAACTATTGTCTCACATGGATTTTAAATAAAAGAGCCTTGGTTTCTCGGAAGGTAATAGCTTGGCTGGCAAACCATTCCAGCTTGGTTTTTTATGTGAATGAACAGATGTCTCAGGGAATTGGGCTCAGCTTTGCCAAATTTCTCCTGAGACAGGGGGAGACTGTGAAACTGAGGAGTATTTTGTCAAAATTCATTGTCCTTGGAGAATTCACAGTGGCTTGCTGTAGGACAGGTATTGCATTTCATTATGTATTTGTTTTTGTAGAAATACGGCATCTAAGATTGAAAATTCAGAATTTTGCCAGTGTTAACATTTACTTTACTAAAAATACACACACACATTCTCAAAACTCGCATTTGAGAATATCCTTTGTGTCTAGAGAGCACTGACATACAGGCATACAGGTTAGACGTTACAAATTCAGGTTTGTAATGTTTGGTTCTGTTGAATTTAGCAGCCTTGATATAAGGTAAATTAGCTGCAGAAAAACCACCGGGGTAGACATAGTAGACACGTGTAAGGCCTGATCAGGGGACCTCATGCAGGTGCTTTTGTTCCCCTGGGCGCTGTGCTGGCTTGTCAGTGCCTTCCTAGTAACTTTAGAGCCCTTTGATCAATTCCAAACAAATTTGACAAAACAGCGAAGTCCTCAGTGCTGTTTAGTTCTTCTACATTTCTAGAAAATCTGGACGGCACAGAGGAGACAGACTCACTGCACTGAGCAAATTCGTGTGGTGTGGATTCACCGGTTCTTTCTATTATGTAGGCTGCTGGCTGGCCGGTCAGCACACGGAAAGCCTGAACCGCTTGTGTAGGGGTTGTCAGAGGATACAGGAGGGAAGTGGACCAAGGATATGTCGGGGGCAACCGAGATGCAGGGGAGCAGGAGGGCAGAGGGAATGGGCTGAGGGTAACCCTGGGGATATGGGGAACTGAGACCCTGCTGGGGGCAATCCCATGGTATGTGGACGAAATGGAAGGGAGAACCTAGAGGAATCCTAATGTCATCTTTTGTAGACTGAGTGGGGTTTTGGTCACTGGGAAAGTGTTACACTGAGGAAGGCTCGTGGCCTGCAAGCGAGGAATCCTTGATGCCTGAGTGAAGAAAGTTCTACAGACTAAAGTGAAAGGGGTCTCCAGGAGGAAAACCTCAGAGACTGGAGATAGATAGGACAACACAATATGGTGGACATCAGAGTCCTGAAGAACAAGAGCATGTATCCTGTCCTCTGCTGATAATCTCCTCTTCACAATTAGATTGAGGTTCTTTATATCAAAGAAAATACTAAAACATCGCTTTAATACAAACCACTGGATCATTTGCCTTCTTGGAAGTTGAATTCCAGGTCCTGATTTCTGCTCTCTGGCACAAGTATTTTGGAAGCATCTGATATCTTTAATCGGTTTGATATTACACAGACTTAACTTTCAGTTCTTCTTCATTTGCTTACTTTTTTTTTTTGCACATTGAGTGGGAGCTCTTCTATGGGTTTTCAATTTAATCTTTATGGCAACAAATTCTAATCAATTTGATAACTCTTTGACTCTGCTCCATTTTCTGCATTCCTCTCCCTCAAGTTAAAATTTACCAGGGTTTTTTAATGTGGTGTCTAAAATGGGTAGTCAGTATTTCATCTTAATAATTTTTCACAGCTTTTTTGACTCCTAGACTCCAAACAAGAATGAGCGTTCAGTGTGCAGGCCGTAGTCAGCAAGGACAAAGAAAAGCACTCCCCCACCACACACCACACACAGACACACGTACATAGCAGTGCCAATATTCTTATAAAATAATGTGCACTCAGTCAGTATAAAAAATGTCTAATATCTTCTGGACTGCAGGCAGGATGGCATCTATGCTTTATGCTAGATTATAAAAGACCGTGCATTTGCTTTAAAAATGTGTCCCTCTGCACTGTGCCAGCTGTACTAGTGTGAGGAGCAGTTCTTCTTCCTCAGCTGCACTGACATTAGTCAGCTGCAACATCTGGCTCCGAGGAGCTCTGCTGCTAGGTCTTGGAGGGTTTTTTTGACTTTGCCTTCTGCAGAGGAGGCCCTAGGGAGGGAGCTGAATGATTGCTGTGCTGGATTAGTGAGGCTTCAGGGCTAGAGGACTGACCAGAAGTTGAACTTGATGGAAATTGAGGAACTGGTGGAAAACATGGTAGAGGTGACTACACCCATAGATTCAGCTCCAGCCCACCTGCAGGCCTTGTAATTCATTTTGGCCACATCCACAGGCATACTAATCTTGTTACTTAGGACTGTAGTTGCCTACCTAGCACAGGTTTTAATCAAACTGGGCTTTGTTCCTTTAGCTAATAACATTTCAGTGATGTGTTTCACTGTAGACAGTGAGTGGTAGCTTAGCCTCTAGAAAGGTGTAGTGAGGGGACCATTTTTCAGGGAAGCAGGTTTGTCACAGGGACACAAAACAATCTAGCTTCATTTCATTTAAGAAAGGTAGACCCACAAAGCGTACTTTGTAGAGAGCTCCCATGGGAAGAGTGATGGGAGTTTGGTGCCCGCATCCTCTTTATGCCTTCAGAAACCTTCCTCAGCACATTTTACTTATTTGCCCGTTTCTTGTCTTTGACACTGAAGTATATCAAAATCCAGCAAATAACAGAATGCTTAGTTTCAGCAAGTGGGGAGTGGAATGGGCTAATAAAGCTCCAAAACAAAGTTCCCCTTTCAGACTGTGGAGCAGATGGTGGCACCTGTGGCAATACGTTTCCTTCCCTTCCCGCCACTGCTATATTAAGAGTTGGTGAGGAAATTTTGCATCTGGGCTGGTAGTCTGCCATGAACTTCAGCAAAGCTATGATAATGATGTTATTTGTTAAGGGGATTGGAAATTATTCCAATTGCACTCTTAAACTGTTCTTCAGGTTTTCTTCCAGGTGCTGAGCTTACAGATTGTTGAAGATTTCTTTAAGGTTCTTTCTTTTTTTCCAGAATCCTTAGAAAATTAAGAAAGTTGCCAAGATACCTCAGATGGGTGGCTAACCACAAGTAAAAACCCCATGTCCTTCAGTAAAACAACAAGGTGAGAAAAAAAATTATTATTTCCTCTGACTCCTTTGAGCAAAAAGCTGAAGGTAATTTTTAGGCACTGGTGTTTGCAACGGGAAAGAGATGCAGGGGAAAGGGGTAGGTTGCAAGTTGTTGTATATATTTGCAAACACTGTACTTTGTAGCGCTCTGTGATGTTGCTTCAGAGAGTAGTGAGCTGCCGTAACTCTCCCTGTCAGTGGGACTGTCAATGTGAGTAGCTGTGTGCAGCAGCTAGCAGCTCAGGGTAGGGTAGGAGTGCAAGGCAAGGTGATCCCGTCAGATGGTTTGAATAGAATGAGTGCTTGCCGTTGTCCGAGGTTTTCCCTGTTTCGCTCACCTAGCTGGTTTAACTCCAACTTCGCTCAGATTTTTTCTTTCTGAAAGACCCAGATAAGCTGGGTCAAAATTAAAGGGGCAGGCTCACTCATGTCAGTTATCCACTACAGGGGAAATCAACTTCTGGCTCCACAGGGCAAGGTAAAGTAGAGCTCACCTCTTGCTCAGGTGCGTTCCTGATATGTACAGGATGTGTATCACAGCTCTATTTTCAGATGTGTTAACCAGAGAAATGTTCTCTCTTTATAGTGGAATATAATAAATAGTGGAAGAAAAATTAAATAAATAAAATGAGGGAACCCTCTTTGCTAATGCAACTATAAGATCACATCATTAAAATCACTCGAAGCCAGAAAAACGGAAGTAGCAATGCACTGCAGCAATGTTATTTCTTGCTGCTCGTTTCCAGCCCACGCTCCGCTGATGTCGCTTTGCTGTGTAACACCAAGGCAGAGAGCAATGCTGTTGTGCTTGGCTTTGTCAAGGCTGTTGCAAGCCACCGTGAGCTTGTTCCACTCACAGACTGAGCCAGGCTAAAGCTGCGTAGCCTTGTCAGCGGGGCTCTTTGCTTAAACAATCTTAGCAGGTTATGTCAGCTAGAAATCATTATTCACAGCCAAAGGGCTTCCAAGTGGGACTGGGCTTGTACTACAGTGGCTGGTAACATGGCTAGAGTGCACATAATCCTGTCTTTTTTGCCTCTGCAAAATAGTGCTGAGGCCCAGCCCTAATTACCTGTCTGTACAACACCTCACTCTTGCACTTCTCTCTCTTTTTGCAGACTAGATGTCTGCAAGCAGCTACCTATGGCAGGTGACTACAGGCAGAGAGCAGAGACCACAGGATAGGAAGATGGCACAGCTTTAGGGTCTTTCCAGTAGGGCAGGGAAGAAGAAGGCAGAAGGAGTCTTTGATGAAACTGGAACAGGCAAAGAGTGAAGAGTTACCAGGTGGGATGAAGCGGGAGCACACAGATGGCTGTGAAAGGGAAAGGTGTGGGAGACGGGCACTGAAGAGAGCAGAGAGTGGTGCTGGTTGCTGAAAATCAGAGAGTTGTGGGAAAAGTAGAGGGTTCAGGGACTTCAGAGAGAAGGAAAAGAGACATTGTGAACAAGAGGAAAAGAGACCTGAGGCTGACCCTTGAAGACCACCTTCACTAGTCCATGTACATCTTACCTGTGCAGATTTTTTTTGCTTGCCAAGGATCTCTTGAATAAGTCTTGTCTGTCCATGAGGACAGAAGGGTGAGAAAACAAATAGGCAAGCGAAAGGTGTAGGAGGCAGATGGTAAGGCAGGACAGGCAGCAGTGGAGTGTCCGGGTGGGAAAAGACACTGGCAGTGACGGTGCTTCCTGAAAGTCACAGGTATCCCATTCCTCCCTCCGCCTCCCCGACTTAACGGGCCAAGAATCAGCTCTGGCTGAACACTAGATAACGTTAGCAGAGGTACCTCGGTTGGAGAGGAGCAAAAAGCCAGCAGTACTAAGTAAGTGGAGATAGAGCCCCTCTGTGGAGAGACCTAAAGGGAGATTTGCTTCGAAGGAGAGGCAGTGGGTCAGCGCTGGAGAGGCAAGGCAGGGGACATTTTTATTTCCAGTAAGACAAAAGCAACTTGGGGAAATATGGGCATCTGCAATTTTTCTGGGATCTTCCTCACCCCCTTTCCTTGCTGAGCCCTAATTTCACTGCTTCCCGAAATGTACTTATTCTGCTGGGCTGATGCCAAGTGGAGCATGCAAAGGGGGTTGAAAAGGAACATGTCAGGATGTTTCAGCAGAAAGACAAGGAGCTGGAAAGAAATTCAAAGGAGAAGGAATTAAAACAGGAATGAATAAAGTAGACAAGTTTTAAATATTAATTCCTTCTTTTCCCCAGGCAAGTTGGGGAATGGTGGGTCTGAAGGAAGAAAAAGAGCTGGAAGAGAGAGGAAAAGAAAGTCTGCACTGTATCATGCTATACCAGTAGGAGGGAGGCAGGGAGGGCTCACCAAAACCCCTGCAGGCTGATGGGGTGGAGAGGGGACCATCCCAAGGCTTGTCGTTTTCCAGCTGGCTCAAATTGCTGGTGTTTGCTATTCCCATGATATCTTTGATAGCATCTGTCTGATGTACTAATGACGAGATGCTCCATTCATCACTCAAGAGAGGGATTAGGACTCAAATCGCCATTCCAGCTTGTCACTCACCAAGGAATTAAAATCTTCTTTGAATGTGGAATTTACTGACCCTGTGGGAGAGCCTAAGACTAAGGAAATTATGCTTTAAACATGAGATCACTGAAAGAAAATAATGCATTAGCTGGAGAGCTTTCAGCTTGCCAAGCTGTGGCTGAAAGCCACTGGACAACATTACAGAGAGGCACCCAAGTCATGCTCCCGCCAGATCATCACAAATACCCTAGCCATTTCCTCCTCTGCAGGAGTAGCAGAGTATAGTGCAGGGACCCCAAGAGGTGGATAGTTTTTAAAGAGTTTATATGGCAGTAAATATGGAAGAGGCTTTAATCTGTGTCTTTCTTAATGGAGGAAAATATCTGCTGAATGTCCTGGTTTTATCACTGACACCTGGCCACGTTCACAAATCTGGGTCAGTGACTGTGGAGAAAAGCACTTTGAATTTCATCTGAGCAAAAAAGACTGATGTTGATAGCAACGACTTAAGTGAACTTATATAGATGTGCCCACACGGGAAGGCCAGCTTCCTGTAGTGCAAGCCCATGATCTCTGCTCGCTCAGCTGCGCCGCGAGGTTTTTCAGCAGAAGTGGGCTGGTACTGAACTAAACTTGCACAATGGTAAAGAGCAGCAATGATGTCACTTACCTCAGGAAGCTAGATGGTTGGGCAATGGTACACAGTCACTTTGGGTACTCTGGGTTCCTCCAGAAATTACTGGCATTTGTGTTTTTAGAAAGCCTGTGGACACCCCCTCACCCCAACTTTTTTTTAAAAAATGTCTTTAGAAATGTCCAGGAAATAAAATCCTTCAAAAAATGAACTGTGGATTTAAGTTCTTACTATTTTGTGTTGGTTGTGGGTTTTTTGTTTGGTTGGTTGTGGTGTTTTTATTATTCTAGGTCTAGTTTCTGTTCATACTACACATAATTTTGTTGGAATAATTCTGACCTTATCTCCTTTGGAATATAAATGCAATTTGAGACAAAATGGGCTGCAAAGCGAACCAATTCTGTTGTAGTTGTTGGAGTTACTACGGATTAATGGAGGTACAAAAGAACAAGACTTAAGGCCAAAACCTCTTTTTCTGTTCCCTGTATTGCATGGGTTGAATAATACATTTTGGTTTAGCATCTTGGTATGTCCACTCCTACTGGCCAAGCCTACTCAGGAGTTTTCCAAACCTGTTCAGTACACCCTTTCACAGCTTTCTGTTTGCACTGCCATATGTCAGAAACAATAATATGTTACTGCTTCACATGACATCTGTGGTGTTTAGACCTCTAACTATGAGCACAGTTTTGGGGTACAGCTAGGAACAACAAGAGCAGGAATTTGAGAAGTGCTGAGCACTCTTTGCTCTCTTCACCTCTAGTGTGCACGGTGACTTGCTGGCAGCTTTGATGCTTAGGCTTGGGCTGTCCAACTCCAGGAGCCACAACTATAGACTTCTTTGAAAAGATAATCTTAATACCTGAGCTTTCTGGTAAGGAAAAAATATTGCAGAAGAACCTTCCACTGCATGATAACATGAACAAGATGACAACCTGAGTGTTTCAGGACACAATAGGATGGAGATGTTTATCCTGGACATATCCTTTCTGCCTGGTTCTGTGATTAGAAACTGAGGATTAAAAGAGAAAAGCCTCTCCACAAAGTGTGGTAGTATTTTACTATGTATGTGAGGTTGCTGAGAACTGGTGGAGCCACCAGTTATGACAGGATATAAAGGGGAGGTAGACCAGGGCTCGTCTGGAGGATCAGTTCCTTTCATCTCTGGAACAGTCCCTGCTAACATCTCAGCACCAGCAGCTTTCTCTGACTCTCTGGAGGGGGGGGATTCCGAACCTCCCACAAGTGAAGCCTCAGTTTTCACGTGGTCACAGAGGCTGATGAAATCTCCTCTCTGGAAGACTTAAACTGGATCTGAGCTCCGCTAGGGATGATGCACAGCTGGGCATCCTATAGCTTGTGTCATGCCTGCAGATCATCCTGCAGAGGGCAGTTCCCTGGATGGGCTACACAAACTGAAAAATCTCCAGGGACCACAGCAGTAGACAGGTCCTACAACTCCTACAGGGCAGGAGAGCATGCAGGGATCAAGCTAGCAAGGATCAGGGGCTGCTAGAAGACAGCCAAGGACTGTCCTGCCTCCTTTTTCTGTGGAGACAGAAGAATTGCAGTAGCAGGGTTGTTGATGTTGAAATCCATATCTCCCACCCCACATGTCCATCCAATAATGTCTCACCAGGGTAAGGAAGTTTTTCTGCCTGTTTTGATTGTGTCTGCATATTTGCATGTCTCTTCCCTATTCACTTTTGTCCCAGGTCCTCAGCTATCCATATATCTAGGTATTTACTTAGCGTCATCTCATACCAGCGATGGATCATTGGACCACAGTGACAAGGAAAGCTGAAGCTCAGACCCTGGGAGGTCCCCAGTTGAGAAGGGCTTAGATTTAACAGATCAATTCTGTGGAACTGAACTTCAAAGCAGTTAAATTAATCTATACAATTAATGCACTTTTCCTTAGTTTAATATCACCCCCTAGCATCACTTGGGTCCAGTTTCCACGTATTATATTTTTCCAGACCAGTCTTGATTTCTTGCCTCTGCCCCTCAATAGTATCACCTTGCAGATGCAGCAGCAGCCACACTGTCAGCCATGCTTCTGGGAAAGAGACTAGAGAATTCAGCTCTTGAGAGATGGATTTGCCAAGACATCAGACTTCAGATGTTTCTCCCAGGGAGTTTAGGAAGCTTTAAAGCTCCTTTCTTTTATATCTGTCTGGGAGAGAAGCCTTGGGACACAGTTGCTTCTTCCACCTTCCAGTGGAGGAATGCCTTGTTTGGTGCGGAGATTTCCACTCCTGATGCCATATTGGCAGTAGATTGGTCAGAGGAGACAGCTTAGTTTGAAGTAAGACCAGACAGATCGTTTAAATGTTAATAAGTCACTAGGACTGCATGACATTTGCCTGAAAGTCCTGAAGGAATTCAAATGTGGAACCGTGAACTTCTGGCCAGGCTGTATAAGCTGTCGTTAATGTCTCTGTGCCAGAGCACTGGTGGATTGCCAGCGTAAGCCCCCCACTATAAAAAATGGCTAGTGAGTCTGACTTCCATCCGTGGTAAGAGAGTGGTGTGCATAATGAAGAGTAAGACTGATGAGTATGTGAGCAGCAGTCTGTTGAGAAAGAGTCAGTGTGGCTTCTGTAAAGGGAAATCCTGCGTCATTGCCGTGCTGGGTTCTGTGAGGGTCTCAATAGGCACATGGATAGAGGGCACCCAGGAGACATAATACTTCCAAAAAGCCATTGACAGGTTCTTCACCAGAAGTTACTAAAGGGACTAAGTTGCTACAGGGTTGGAGGAAAGGTTCTTTTATGGAATGAAAGCTGAGTAAAGGACAAGAAGCAAAGGGCAGGGCGCACGGGACACTTCTCAGTGTGGAGAAGAATAAGCAGTGAGGGTAGCCCAGGGATTGCTCCTGGGACTAGTTTTGTTCAACATCTTCATGGATGACCTGGAGAAGTGACTGAACTGTGAAATCTCCAAGTTTGGGGATGATACTGACCTTCTTTGGGTGGTCAAATACTGATCTGATGGCAAGGAAGTTCAGAAGGATCCCACAGAACTAAATGGTTGGGCAGAAAAGTCTCAGATGAGCTTCAACATAGATACATGTAAGGTAATACCTTTTGGGAAAATAATCTAGCACATTCCTACATGATGTTGAACACAGAGCTCAGATCTGCAGTTGCAGATCAGGAAGAAGATCCTGGGATTGTCATTTCTTACCCTATACAATGGGCTCATGCAGCAGCAGCCAAAATAAATGTTGGGCACTATTGGAAAGAGTATTTAGAGTTAGACGGAGGGTGCCATTTTAGCCCTATATAAAGCCTCCTCCATGCATCCTGATCTTGAGCAGTGGGGGCTGTTCTGGTGTCAAAAAAAGACATGGTGGAGTTTGAGAAGGCAAAGGGAAGGGCAACTACAGCAATCAAAGGGATGTAATAGTTGCTTTATGAGGGACTACGGAAAAGGCTGCAGCTCTTCAGTTTGGAGACAGGAAGGCTGAGAGAAGTTATAAGTGAAGTTTATAAAATCTTGAAGGTGGTGGATAAGGCGAATGCAGATCTGTCTTTCACCAGATTCTGCAAAATGAAGCTGAGAGCTTCCCTCTGTTACCAAAGAATTGTTTTCTAAAAAACAAAAGTGGGCTGGCTGCCCATTCCTCTGGACCATTCCACGGACAATGCACTCGCAGGTGGCCCTTGAAAAGAAAGGACAAATAATCCAGCATGCTAGTGCTTGGGGCTGGCATCCACTCCTTCTCTGGAAACCCTCTGTCCTGTGAGGTCTCTGTTCCACCCACAAGGTAAACTCCCTCCCATCTTACCTCCTCAGCCCATCTGAAAGCTGTCACCCTAGCAGGGAGAGGCTGCAAAGGTGACAAGCCAGCCCAGGACAGACAATCACTCACCAAATATTTAAATAGCAGCTATGGGGCTGTTTGGGGAGAAGTGGTTGCAGAGCAGTGCCATGGAGCTTATTGCCTTGCTAGCTTTGCCCAAGGTGTGCTGCAGCATGCTTGTGCCACCACCGCATTTCATTAGTGGAATGAATGAGAACAGCTAAACCAGATCAGAATAAAACACTGTTTAATGCTATATCCTAGCTGTGAGACCGTCCACTGGCAAATTCCTTGTGGAAGATATAAGAGCAAGGAAATATGTAGTAAATCCCCCAAATATTCCCCTAGCCTCCAGCAGTCTGAGACAGATGTTGAATCTTTGTATTTAATTGTGCTTTTCCTCTGCAGCGTCTCTATCCAGGTATTTTATGAAACCACATAAACATTTATTACCCACGCTCTCCTGAGGCAAAGTGTCCATGGCTGAAGGCGTGCTCCATGAGCAAGCCTTGTGTTTGTTTTGGATCTCTCTCTAGTTCTTGTGTCTTGTCTTTTGAAGAGACAGTGAGCAGTAATTTATTTTCATCTCATTTATTCCCCTCAAGGTTTTATTATACCTATTTATTATAGCTATTACAGCTTCTCTCCTTTGTCATCTTTTCCTTAGAGAAGAAAGCAGTGTTGTAGGCAGCCGGGAGCCCATGTCACTGGATGTCTTTCAGAGAAAATCAGACAAAACTTTTTTCCAGGAATGACCTTGGCTGAAGCAGCCCCGGGGTGGGCTCCGGGAAGCATGAACGGGCCTGGAGAGGGGCCTCCTGGCACCGTGATGCTGCAACGCCCCTGGCCAGTGCCAGAGCCCAGCTGACTTGTGTGCCCCAAATGTGCACCCACAAGTGCTCCCAGCCCCTGGCCACCCAGACCTGTCAGAAAGCAGGTGCTCACTTCTGACACCCCATGTGGGGCATCTCGCTCCCTCCCAATTTTGTGGATAGCCCCAGGGTAAGCCCCTGCACAGTGAGACACTGACACTGGGGACAATGTCCCAGCAGCAGCGGTCCCTGGGGGGTGGCTGGTGGAAGATGCTTTGCAGGGTGCTGGCCTGCTATCCTGTGCAGATGAAGCTGTAGAAATGAGGTGAGGTAGCACAGGAGGGATCAGCCTTTCTCAGGGAGTGGAAGCATCCTTTGCCTTCCAGCCCATTGCTAGAGACAGATGTGAAGTTGCTGAAAAATTGAGAGGTAGGCAGGAGCCATCATTTTGCCTTGCCCCAAAGGCACTTGATGGCCCTGACCAGCCACACCTGGGCCTCCATCTGCAACCTTTGCCAATGGGACCAGGAGCCCCGTTTCACCTTGGCCCTGGGCTTTTAGTCCCTTCCTGAGCTGTATCGTGGTCTGTCTCCACCTCTTTCATGGCTGTTTCTGTCCATAGACACTGTTTGTCTGGACCCTGACACATGGACTGACCTCTTGGCTTGACCTCAGATCTGCCTGGCAATCACTGGACTGTGTCTGGCACTGGCTACCATCACTAGGACTGACCTTGACCTGCAGATCAACTTCTCAGCTGGGCCTTGGACTGCTTTGTCACCCTGAACTTGCCTGGTGATCTGGACTCTCAGCCGAACCAGACTCCCATCCCTGGGCCTGCCCTGCTCCCATGTTGTGCTCCCACACTGTGGGACACTGTGGGACAAGCCCTGGCTGGTGAGCCCCTGCCCTGCCAGCCTTGTTATCTCTGTCTCCTGGCTCCCTGTCGCTTAAGAGCAGCTGGCCCCTCCCGCTGCCTTGACAGAAGGAAGCTTTTCCAGCCAAACATGTTGTCCCTGCCCCACCACCCAAGTCCCACTCTTCCTCCGTAAGTCCAGCCTTTTCTCTTGCAAAGCCCCACCGCAACCCTTCCCTCCCCAGGATCTGTCTCCAAGCCATCCAGAGCTCCAGCCGACTCAGCCTGCTGTGATGGCACCATCTCACCAGGCTAGGGTAGGTGCTGCAAGATGAGCTGCCACCTGGACAGTCCCTAGCTATACCTGTGGCAACAAATAAGTCATTGAGCTTCAGGGAGAAGGCTGATGTGCATCCTGGATACTGGGTATTGTATATTGTTTTAAGCCCTGGAGGACAGGCTGGGAGAGATCACAACAGAAAAGGCTGAAAATACAGATACCGTGAGTCCCTGTCCCTGTGCTGGGGTGGAAGGGCACTGTTCCAGCAATTCTCCAAGGCATTGGGATCAGTGCTTATGGGTACCAATGTATTAGCCTTGCCTCTTGCACCCAACGCACCCAACAGCAACGTGAAGGGAGGAGGCTGAAATGGGACTCAGCAGGGTGTTTTGAAGCAGATATGGTGGTCAGTGGGTGATCAGAGGTCTCAGGTGTGAAGGGCTCTGCCAAAACTGGGGAGCATGGTTGAGAAGCACCTCTGGGGAGCAGGGCCTGGGCTCAGCATGAGTGTGTTGTGTTAGCTGGCAGGCGGGGTGGGACATTGTACGGCGCTGTCAGGAAGGCGGCCAGCAGATTCCTCAGCGATGGGGTAGCGCTGAATGACCTCAGAGCACAAGTGGTCTGCGCAGCTGGTGGACTCCTCTGAGCACCCTGCCTGTGCCGAGGAGAGCTCAGGGCCCCAGCTCCCCGTCCAGGAGGCAGCCCCCACCCTGTAGCACCCTGCAGACTGGCTTGCTTGCCTGCCTGCTGAGGCTGGAGCGGAGGAAAGTGTTGGCAGCTCACAGAATTATTAATAGAAGAAGAAGTAGGAAAGCAATGGCGAAAGTCAAAGAGCTATTCCCACTCCAGCATCAGGCACAAAGATGGTTCTGAAAAGGGCTGAGCAAAATTGAGTGCTGGAAATGAAGGGATCATGACTGCTCTGAAAACCTGCTCATGGTCAGTTTGAATATGTATAGGCAACCTGAGTATTGCTATAGACTACAACATTAAAAGAGCAGTGTCATTTTAGGTCCTGGTAAAGGAGCTTGATGTTCCTGTTTCAGCAGCTTTTTCTCACATATGTCCCTGCTGATAGCACGGAATGGAAACTAAAGGGCCATGTGGGACTGGGTAACTCTGAAACAGGAGTACAGACCTCTCCACCCAACTCACCTTCTCTGGAAATCACCAGCATCATTAGCCAGGGATATTGCAGAGAAAGGGTTTACACTAAGGCCAACACTTGAGAAACTGAGTGTCCTGCTAGTGGTGCGTTGGAGCAGCCAGTCTGCTCAGTGGCTCTGCAGGTACTTGCTGGAGCCCGGTGGATTTCTCTTTGAAGGGGCAGTGTTCCAGTTGCAACCATACATCTGGCATTGTCTGATTTGAGCACTCACTGACAGGAATTCAACCCTGATCCTTTAAAGTTGTGTACAGTGTGCACTTGAAGAACTGCTGCTGTTCTGATAGGAGTGAAGCGGGCTGTTGTGTGTATGCCAAGGAAGAGGGATAAGGGAAGAGAAGGAAGGTCTAAAGAGGTGTGGGAGAGTCCTTCTTGATGAGGTCCCTTCACTGCAGCTGCTTTAGTCCAGCTGTTCCTCATGCAGTTGTCACTGCTATGACTTTGTGACACTGGCTGTCACATCTGGCTCTTGGGCACGTTCACGTTCCATTATTTTTCTGTGTGCTGCTGATTCTGAGCCACGCATGCAAGGGACGGGATATTTATCATGCTAAACCCAACAATAATTCAGAGGAAGAAAAGGATGCATTTTCATAAAGTATTTGTTGTTAGATATCATAGGCCATCCCCAATGTCTGTGTGTGTCACAAAGCATAAACATACATCTGAAAGGAGTCTTTGCAGTGGACAATATTAGGCAATTTGAACAGAAGCACCATTAATACCTGCTTGAAGTTCCTCCCCTCTTCCACTTTTCCTCTTCTGTTCAGCTCCAATGGTTGCCTACAGAGTTTGCCTGAAGGATGTGTAGAGATCCACAACCGACCTCGACTTACTGCTTTTTGCAAGATTTGTTGTGGGTCTGCTTATGGCGCTGAAGGCAAATTGTTCTGCATGGCTGGAGACAGTGTATCCTCAAGTCCACAGCCTGGGACCAACTTTCCGAAAGACAAAGGCAGTCTTTGTTACATCATATTTCCAGCTCTGCCAGTGTTAACTTTGACCAATATCTTGGTTGCCAGCAGGACAAAATGTGTGCAGTATGGGTGAGATAGGTGTAGGTGTTAAATTACAGAGGTCCTGAAATGCACAAATGCTGACTTCATTAGTAGGACAGCAGGCCCTAGGACCTCCAACAGCTGCTCTGTCCCCAGTCCTCAGGGAACAGAGAGCAGGGAGTCTCACACACATGTGACATTTTTCCTGTGCTGTGGGAATGCATGACAAGCCCTGCAGGTGTAGTGTCAGATGAAGTGCAGGTAGGGGGCAAACCCTCAGTAAAATTGCTACTTGTTGGCACACTGCAGGCAAGGCTGTGAAAGACTTCTCTTCTCTGACCCAAACTGCTCAGCAGGTCCTACTCTCAGGAGGAATAGAGAACATAAGAAATCTGTTATCTCTCTGTTCATAAGAAACAATTAGCTGGAAAATCAGGAAGACTACTGTGTTTTGTTCCTAGATCTGGAAGCAGGCTTGGGTTAGTGATTGGAATGGAGGAGAGGGACTGGGCAGTCAGGGCACCTGGCCTCCTTTCCCAGCATCATCTTGTACCTGTGACTTCAAGCAAGTCCCCAGAGACACTTCTCAGTTCAACTTGTCACTTGTGTCTCAAGTAGAGGCAACAGTCTCACCCATTCTGTCCCCCAGAAGACCAGATAATACAGGGGCCATGTTTCTGGTGAGCAGTGGTTACACTGCACCATTTATCCCAGTGCTGAATCCTTGGCTATTGGATAGGTTTCTCCTATACATTTGCACCGCCCCAGCTGTAATGTTCCTGCCTGTAGGGACTTTGCACGTTGAAGGCCTTTCCCAGTCACTGGAGAATCCTTCAAGAATGAGTGTGAAGGGACAGCCTTGAATGGTATGAGACCTTTAGGTCATCAGCGTCACAACCTCACTCTCCATCTCTTATGCGGAAGAACAGGGACAGCTGGGAGCCTGACTGTGCTACTCCTCTTGCCCTCTGATTTGCACCATCTCTTCACAGGCCTGTGATGGCAGTCCAGTGCATCTCACCTTACTGCCCCTAGGTGGGCAGAGCACTGAGTGACAAGCCCTTGGAGTAATTCCCCTCCTTTTGGAGAGCAGGCAAGAAGGTTCAGTCCTGTGCTGGAGACCCAGTGTACTCATGGTTATGGGGGCTGTTCTGCTCTCCTCTGTTAGAGTGTCTTTCACCTCTGTCCTCTCTCAGTCTTCCTCACCATACTGTGCTCCCGGAGGGAACGCAGAGGCTCATCAGGTGCTTAAGCCTTGCAGGTCCCCTGCATCTCCAGCTCTAGGGAACAGGGAGGCCAGTGACACAGGAGCATCACAGCTACGCACATCACTGCTTCCGATATACAAATTGATCCATCTCCTTGAGAGCAAATCCCTGTGCTTCAGAGCCAAGGTCTAGGACTTGCATAGTGTCAGTGTCCCCAGGGGTTGCTTTCCTCTCCATGCTCAAGTGGAAGAAAGAGGACTCTGGTGCAGGAATACAGTCTGGGTGGAGGTACTGAGAACAGGTGAAATGCCTGCAAGTCATTGTAGTTACAATTAATAACTTCACCTTCTCCGTAATGCTCTGTAGTACTGGTGTGTGTAAGGAGCCTGACCCACCAGGCCCCATGAAGGGCCCTTGAACCAGTCATGGTTTGTGCCTGGTCTCCGATGCTCACTGACACAGACAATTGTGACTGAGATATATTCGGCCTCTTTGGTGGCCAACAGCAAGCGCTGGCAGCCCACAGTCGTTCTGAGCCCTGCCATCACAGCCGTACTCTTGCTTGGCACAGCCCCAGATCAAAGGCCATGCACCAGCCCAGGGAGCTGCTTTGCTCCTTCAGCTGTAATGAGAGCCCAAGCTGGAGGGAAGGGCTGAAAAGGGTGGGTCTGCCGAAGGGTCCCTGGGGCTTATGATGGTATGGCTAGAGCAGATACAACAACCACACCCCGATCCCTGCAACGCCTCCCCCTCCATAAATGGGACAGATGGATAGCCCCCTTCCTCCCTCTATTCCCCCTCTTTTATTCCCCCCCAGAGGTCACCTTCAGCGGGGAAGCAGTGTGCCCCCAGGACCAGAGACATGGGGAAGGGGCGGAGCGTCACGCTTAGCCCCGTAATGCCTGGCAGCCCCCTCCGGCTGCTCCGCGCAGGCTGAACCCAGCCCAGCGGCTGCAGCGGGGGAAGCGAGGCAGTCCACGGCCGGCCGTCAGTGCTGCGCTGCTGGAGAAGGTGAGAGGCTTGGTACGGACGGGGAGGGAGTGTGGGAAGAGAAGTTGCAGCTGTGGCAGGATGAAGGAGAGTGGACAGGCATGTAAAAGGGCACCCAACCCTCACAAACCGGTTTTGGAGACTCTGGCGTAGCGTGCCGGCACAACATGGAGTGCACCAATTTCCCACATCTGGTTGATGGTGAGCTCGTTAGGTGGCTCTGCCCTGGAAGGTTGCTTTGGGTCCAGTGGGATGGTGCCCCGGTACTGGCTGGTTGGTTGCGAGGAGGGTGTGATGTGGCTTGATCCCTGCGAGATTGCTGCCGATTTCTGTCCGAGGAGGCTGCTGCGTGGAGATTGTGGTATACTGCTTGCTGGGGACAGGCTTATGGGGCTCTCTCTGGGGTGGCTGCTAAGTGTTTCTGCCCAAGAGCAATACACGGCTCTGCTAAGGGGACAGTCATGCAGTTCTCTGCAGTGAGATTGAGCACTAGCCCGCTGACCAGTTTTAGAAAGAAGCTCATAAATCTATCAGCAATAAGGCCAGAAACAACCACTGCGATAATCTGTTCTGATCCTTTGCCTGTATTAAACGTGGTTTGCACTAGAGTGGACCTTTTAGGGGAAAAAAAAGTGCCACTCGAGTTAAAACTTCCAGAGATGGAAGGATATTCTTCCATACTGTGTGATGAGATTTTTAGGGGCAAGTGTCCTTCTTCACAAAATCTGCACCGCAACTGAGGTCTAAAATAGCCTCATTTCAGCTTCAGCTATTCGTTTTATTATAATGCTTTTACTTAAGTGGGGGAGCCCTCTTTGGTGAAATTCTAGTACCTGCAAAGGTACACACAGATGATAGAGTCACTTCTTTGCTATCTGTTTGATAAGCTAAAAAGACTGGTCCCCTGAAAGTTTCCCCTGTAATTGTCAGCCCTGTTGTCATTCTCATGGCTCTTCTCTGGTCCTTTTTCTGTCAAACTGTGGACACCAGCGCTAGCTTGCTGAACTGTGGTCTCACTGATACCATTAAAAAGATAAAAAACATCCAATAGCTAATTCTGTTGACCCATCAGCTGGCCTCCAGAACAGTTCGGGAAATTTACCCTAGAGAAACCAGGCTTTCACATGAGTATATTTTTAACATTCCAAAAAAAGTCATAAAAAAGTAGATAAAGAAGAATGCAAAGCAGAGCAAATGGAAGGAATGCATTTCTAATAAAAATACAAAATCCACTGGTGCATGATATTCTCAATTCTAGTGCAGAAGTCATTAGCAGGTGGCCAGCTCTTAGAAATACAGCTTTCCTAACTCAGCTGATTTTCAGAGATTAAATTTCAGACTGTCTCAGGGCATCTGTCTGTAGGAACCTCTGCAGAAACTAGAGTTCACTGTAAGAGGCACATCGTCTCGGAACAGATCTCTTCTTTTGTTATAATCTACCTTAGTCTATGTAAAGCTGAACGGCTGTATCTATTTTTTTGTTTCCAGTGAAGCTTATTTTCTTAATTTAGCATCTGGAACATGCTAGTTTGCCTCTGCTGATGTTTCCTGCGTCTGATGCTTTTTGGGCATTCTCTTCAGCACAGTGAATTCAAAAGTGGAATCTGCAACATCAGTAACCCTTGTACCATTATTCTCTTAGACTTGTATCTGTATCAAGATGTGTATTGATATCACAGTAGATTATTTCTAGTGCACTTCTATATCATCCTACATATTAAAGGAAGTGAGGCTATAGCAGATCTACATTTCTGGGTTTACACAGTGCCCATGTTATCTACAAAGCAGCATGAAGAACTTTTAGAGTTGTCTGATTAATATGTTTTTTTTTTTTTTTTTCCTGTCACTCAATGCCAGACTAAACTCCTGCCTTCTCTGGTCGTTTGAAACACTTTTGTATGTGTGTATGTGCATACATTAGTTTGATCAGCAATGCATTATTTACCCAAACCCATTTTGTGTCATTTGCAAATGTTTTCTGGATGATTTCAGGGCTTTCTTCTAGATCACTGACAAAGGTAAAAGTATTATAACAGAGTCAGGATTTAACAAAATTAATTGTGTAGGGTGAGGACACCAATAAAAGAAAGACAATAATTTCCACTACACTGGGCTTATTTTTAAATCCATTAAAAATGTGTTGCTTCTCGATTTTGACCAATGCCAGGATGAATTTGTATAGGTAGCTTTCAGGGGACAATCAGTGAATGGGACGTTTCTGGCAGGTGCTGTACAAAGCAATACTGGGCTGAGAACTGCTCCAAACTCCCACCAATGATTTAGAGGTTGACCCCGCACGTAGGGTCTTTACACAGCCCCTAGACAGAAATGAACGCAGTGGTTTGATGACAACAGAGACACGAAGTGATCTGAATTACCTGATACACTAAGTCTATTTGAGCAAAATGTGCTTTATTAAAGGTGGTGCAAAAATATTCAGGTAGAAACAAGGCAGGCCACACCCAGAAAGGGATGCGAAGAGGAAGCGGATTTTTTCCCAAAAAAACCCCAGTAATCTGGAAGAACTCTGGAGTCATAATGAATGTATAAGGTAGTTCAGCTTCTCAGTGTGGTGTTCCTGCAAAAAGAGATCTTGGGGCCACAGCATGAGGCAGAGGGTAATCCTAGCCAAACGTGTCACAGGAGGTATTCCCCCAGGAGCAGTTGGTGTTTTAACATGGGGGGCAGAAAAAGTTCTGAGGCTTCAGAAAAGAGCCATAAAACAGATCTGAGAGCTGGACAGAAGGCCTTGGTTTGAGAATTGGACAGAAGGTTGTTTGAAGGCATTTAACCAATAAGATGACTGAGAGGTGTCTTGATCAGAGAGCATGGAGATGTTTATTCAAAATTCAGAATGTGACTACAATTTCTGGAAGCATCCTATCTGTTTTTAAACTAACTGGCACGGGCACTACAGAAGCACAGTGGGCCAGACCGTTTGTGAAGCCTAAGTAAAGTGTTGGTTAAACACATAGCCTGAGTTTCGGGCTGTACCCTGCTAGTTTTACTCAATCTAAGTAGTTTAAAATATGTTCTCATAGACTGTGGTCATACCTCTGACCACAGTGCATATAAACCCTGCGAGAGTCAGGAGAAATACAACAGGCACTAAAAAACTCTTTTCTCTAGCTGAGAAACTTCAGCAGCAGGTTAGGTAAATTCGGATTAGGATATCATATAAATAAATAACAGCAAGAATGTTAACACTGGCTTTTATAGTTGACCAAAGCTTCTCTTTGGATCAAGCCTGCATGACTTTTTGTAAGAGGTGCCCCAAATGTTGTTGGTTATTTGGTTTGGGTTAAAGCTCTGTAGAAGGTCAGACAAGAAAATGGACCCTACATGCCGTATGCTTAAGGCCATTTTTAATGGAGCATCTTTGATATGAGGAGAGGCTGAGACAGCTGAAACTCTTCAGCTTGGAAAAGAGAAGGCTCAGAGGGGATTTTATTGGTGTATATAAATACCTGATGGGAGGCAATGAAGACAAGGGAGCCAGACTCTTCTCAGTAGTGCTCATTGACAGGACAAGAGGCGATGTGCACAAATTAAAACACAAGGAATTCCATCTAAACACAAGAAAACACCTTTTTTTTTTTTTTTTTTACTGTGAAAGTGGGAAAAACAACGTGATACATTATACATTGCCCAGAGAGGTTGTGGAGTCTCCATCTGTGGAGATATTAAAAACCTGACTGGACACCTTCCTAGATAACCTGCTTCAGGTGCCACTGCTTGAGCAGGGGAATTGGATTAGATGATCTCAAGAGGTCTCTTCCAGCCTAAGCTCCTCTGTGATTCTGTCATCATAGCACCATCTCTGTTATACAGAGATTACACTGTCTTTGGCCCTTGACATGTATGAATTGCTTTTCTGGACCAAATATATTAATCATTTTGGTTGAAGAACCAGAATAACATTACCTAGACTAAGATGCTGGAAACAGGACCTCTAGCAGGGATGAACCACAGGAAGGATAGTGAAGGAAATAACAGTTTTGAAAAGGACCCTGCCTGCTGCCTTCAATACAGCACAGCCAAATGGTGAGTGCATCCTGGCCAGGGCCCTGGTGGCCTCCTCCCCAGTGCTTGTCACTCTGCAAAGGGCAAATGGCACTCTAGCAGGTAACAGAGGTAGGTGCAGAGCACCCAAGCACACTCTACTCAGTGATAACCCAAACTGGGCCTTCACTTAGCTTCCTAGCTAATGGCAGTGGTATCTCAGAGAAAGACCTGACAACTTTGGCTATTTCCTGAAGGATGGACTGTGTCCTGTAATCAGTTTCCTCAAAGGCAGCAAGGGCCAAAGCCTGCAAACAGTTCTGGAGTGACTGCAGCTGGGGCTTCCTTCATACGGAGCCCTGATCAGACCCACAGGATTGTCACTGTCCCCCAAGACACTCTACCCATATCCTCTGGCTGATCTACTTTTCCAGTTTGGCTGTTTCACTTTGATGCTCTACTCTGTACCCAGACAATCTGCCCTCCCATGCCAGTGGGGCCATGCATGAAAGTAAGGATCCTTACCACCTATCTTGCAGTTCACTTGAAATGTGGAGTGGAAGGACACAAGAGACTTTTGGAATTTTTTTTATTTGCAAAATCTTATAGACGCAAATGTTTTGACTCCCAAAGCTGGAGTGAGAACCAAGAATATAGAAAGAAGCATATCCTCCCATTCACAAAAGCAAGTTTTCACACAGCAAATAGAAGTAATGAATCATATAAAAATAGATCAATCATGTAATAAATAATTCAATACAAATAAAAACAGACTGATGAATAGATATTTGAAAATTATATCATTATTGAATAATACATTAAGTGGATGCAGCAAGAAGATTCTAACCTTTGGGTTAGATAGCACTAACCAGGTGGCCAGCCTACAAGGTTTGAGTTTTTTCCAACTCAAGTTTGAGCAATTAATTAAGTTATCTGAGAAGACCGTGAATGATTTGCTGACAAGAACTTGTATATGATCATGAATTTGATATAGGAGGAACACTGTCTTACAGAATAGATATTTTGATATTTTTTTCACAAATATAGATCTAATGTGTTCGGCACATTAGACAGGCAGCCATCTCTCCTGTTGTTCCACTCCTATTTAGTGTGGCTTTAACCTATCTAATATCAAGGGGAGGTCTATGTCTTTCAAGGGTCTATTACACTTTAAGTTTTTTCTCTATATTCCCAGCTAGGACTCTTTAAAAAGCTTTTTCAGCTATTCGTTTTAACACCTAAATGTGGCAACACCGGTTTGGAAATGTCAGTGGCAGAGTGGGTCCATTTGCAGGTTCTGCGACGCCCTTTGCTGTGTGGAATTTCACAAGCTGTGCCGGCTAGGCAGCAATCAGGAGGACATCAAAGCAAAATCTCTAAAATACTTTCCAGACCGTCTTTCCCTGTGAGTTTCTCCCCAGCCTTCCATTAATCCCCTCCCATGCACACACTTGTTCATTGTTGAACTCCCTACGGGCTGCACTAACTTTGACTGCTGTTGGCTCTCACACCAAGCCAAAGCCTTTGCAGAAGAGTAGGGCCAATTACTTGGTACTTCTGAATTGGATAAGATTTAGCAATGCAGTCTAGGAGAGAAGCGAAGGGAAAAGAAGGGGAACTCTCCCACAGGTAGTCCCAGTCTCCTGTACAAATCCAGCCTTTTTGTAGTGTTCCTAGGTTTAAATAATTCTGTTGCTAAATTACTGGATTCTTAAGAAGGACCAGATCTAGCAGCATTGGGGACTGGAAGTTGAAGGAACTGTAATAAGCTCCGGTCACAGGTAGAACAATGTAAAAACCAAGGGAAAAGGCTTCATTCTTTCTGCTCCAACTCGTTCCCAGGATGCCATCTTCCTTTTTAGTAATGTGAGGTCCTATTCCCTCCCCCAAAAGTCATCATGTGAGTCAGAATGTTTCATGGGAGGAGATCCTGAGTTTGTAGGTGCAGAGGTGAGCCACTGGTTTTACACCAGAACTCTGTCTCACTGCACACTGTTTAAGACACATCCAAGAATGCTGCAACCCTCAGGCTCTTGGGTTGCATCCTAGGCAAAATGTTACCAGCAGGTCACAGGAGGTGATCCTTCTTCTTTACTCAGCACTAGTGAGGCCAAATCTGCAGTAGTGGGTCCAGTTCTGGGCTCCTCAGCAGAAGAGAGATATGGACATACTGGAATGAATCCAGTCTGTGAAGATGATTAAGATATTGGAGCATCTCAGACAAGGAGAGGCTAAGAGAGCTGGGACTTGTTTAGCCTTAAGAGGAGAAGGCTCGAGGTGATCATCTTATCAATGTATATAAATACCTGTAAAAAAGACACAGCCAGAGTTGTCTTAGTGATATTGAGTGACAGGACAAGAGGCAGTTGGCCTGAACCGCAGAATTTCTATTTAAGCATAAGAAAAAACTTTTTTACCATAAAGGTGATCAAACACTGGAACAAGTTGCCCAGAGCAGTTGTGGAGTCTCCATCCTTGGAGATATTCAGAACTGAACTGGACACAGTCCCGAGCAACTTGCTCTAGTTAACCTTCCTCTGAGCAGGAGGTTGCACTAGGTGATCTCCAGAGGTACCTTCTGACCTCGACCATCCTGTGACTCTGGTTCTGTGACCTTGCTCCGAAGCCAGGAGGGGCTCCCAGGCCTGGGGTGCCTGTGTTCAGAGCATAGGGAGGTAGTCAGGGGGAGAGTGCTGCCACAGGTGCCTTAAAATGCTGCCTTGTAGCTGGCTGGGGGGACTGAAAAAGCATTTCTCTGAAATGGGTCTGAGGCAGCTGGCTGTAGCTCAAAATGCCATTGATGTCCAAGCTTCCTTCCTGCCTGAGTTTCTTGGCTGCACAGATGAGTGACTTTGGGTCAGAAATGTCAGCAGGCGTGTGAGGTACTGAGCTCCCTTGGCTTGCTCGGGGCACAGTGCCTCTGACTAGGAATCCCTTTTTTGTCGCGGGATAGCTGTGCCTCTGCCTAAGGGACAAGTCTGCCTCTTCTCCTACCTCAAGGACTTTCTTCAATAAGTGGTAGGGGTGGGTTTCTAAGTAGAGAGAGAAAGTCTTGCTGCAGTAGGCTAAGGAGATCAAGAGGACTGGGTCACGCTTGATAGTCTGGGATTCTGTTAATGTTTTGCTTGTTGCCTAACACCTTGGAGACTAGAATAAGAGGAGGCCTGGAAGGCCAAGCTTTAGTACAGCTGACAGAGAAAGGTGATCCAGGTCTTTGAAATGAGAGGCTCCAGGGACTACAATTAGAGAGAGTCAAGCATCTGTCTGGAGGCCAGAAAGGATTAGAGGGCTGAAGGAGGTTCCCTTCAACACAGGGACCTTTTATATGATGAAGGGCTTTGCCCAGAGGTGTACTGCATAAAAGCGCAAGCTCAACTCTAGCACAGCTGCGAGAGTGCTCAGGCTCCAAGTGGCAGAAATATCCCCTGCCGTGGCATGGTTTGTGTGGCATGTTCGATCTGGTTTTCTCTGTTGTGATGTTCCTGACTTGGGCTGTGGTTTTTCTGCAGCACTCAGCAATGGCCGAGAGCTCAGCTGCAGCTGCAGCAGCAGCAAGGACAGCAGCACCAGCCGTGCTAGATGAGCTCCTGGAGATCACAGCTCAGAGCCTGGTGCGCACCGAGGTGGCCGAGCACTATGAGGTTATTCGGGAGCTGGGCAGGGGCAAGTATGGCCACGTGATGCTAGTGACCCACAGGCAGAGAGGTAAGGAACTGACTGCACCCCATGAGCTACTGTGCCTTGCCTCCTCTCCACTCGCCAGGGCACTGGGTGGGCTGGTGGCTCCTTGGGGCCAGGCACCATGCACGGTGGGGAGATCCCAAGGAGACTGGCAGAACAGGGACCTCCCCAGCCAGGGATCATCCCATTGCACCCAGCCAGGGAGCAGGTGATGCCGGGGGGCAGGCCAGAACATCAGGCAAGGTTATAGTGATGATGCAGGCCCAAGGTCAAGCTGGGAAGTCAATCCACAAGTCAGGATCAATAGGGTTCATGGTTAGGATGTGATATAGCTGAGAACCAGCACTCCCACCACACAGCTCCGGCAGGGAGTGAAGCCCCAAGCCTGAGCTTAAATGGTGCCTTAAGGCCCATGGATGGAGGGTGTGAGTGGAGGTCCTAGGTGGGGTTGGCCAAGGCCATTAAGACCTATGAGTGCCCACAGGGCCCCGACACTACTCTTCCGCAGTAGTCCCAGCTCAGACTGATGGGCCCACATAGCCTGAATTTCCCTTGTGCTGCCCAATGCTCTTGTGCGTGCGCTGGCTGGCTCAAAACTCAACACCAGTGGCAGTGTCTGTTCCCAGATCTGGTGTCCACAGGGCATATCCACACAAAGCTTTGGGCCAGAGACCTCCCTGTGGCTGTGAGTGTCCAGACCCATGGCTGCTGCTCAGTGGCCCCTCTGTCTGGCCTTGGTGTAAGTGACTTTCAGGGGAGTCTAACCCACTCTCCCCATTCCCAGGGACTCCTATGGCTCTCAAGCTGCTACCCAAAGCCAGTACCAAGCTACACACCTTCCTGTATGAGTATTGCGTGGCGCTCTCCCTCGCCACCCACCCTGCCATCATCGGCATGTTTGGAATTGCCATCGAGTCTAGCCAGTACTATGGCTTCCTCTACGAACCAGCACTGCACAAAGACCTCATCTCTATCATCAAACCCCGGGTGAGTGCTGCTACAAGGCCATGGGGACTGGGACTGCAGCATTTGGCCCCTGTGCAGGCTGGCTGGGTCGGGAGGGAGGGAGAGAAAGGCAATGGGCTGTGGGTCTCTCTGGGGTCTACAACGCTGAAGCAGCTTCAGGCTTGAAAGACCATAAATGCAAAGGTCTTTCCCCGTGCAGAGCACGCAGGTGAGAGCCCAGCTGGCAGGGCTGCCAAGGTGCCCTGTGTGTGCCATACCACCTCTCTCTCTCCCTGCACAGGACGGGATCCCCGAGCCAGCCGCTAAGCAGTGTGCCAAGCAGCTCGTGAGCGCGCTGGAGTTCATCCACAGCCGAGGGCTCGTGTACCGTGACGTCAAGCCTGAGAACGTGCTGCTTTTCGATCCTGAGTGTCGGCGCATCAAGCTGACTGACTTCGGGCTTACGCGGCCCAAGGGTACCAAGCTCAAGCTGGTGGCCGGGGTAATCCCCTACACCGCCCCTGAGCTGAGCAACACTGCTGATGCCCAGGGGGTGCCCATCGACACCAGCTTGGACGCCTGGGCCTTCGGCGTGCTGCTTTTCTGCCTGCTGACTGGCTATTTCCCCTGGGAGCAGAGCCTGCCAAACGACCCTTTCTTTGAGGACTTCATGCAGTGGCAGGAGACAGGCCTGGAGGAGGACCTGCCCCGCCACTGGAAACGCCTGACGGCCGAGGCCGCCCTGATGTTGCGGAGCCTGCTGGCCCTAGATCCCGCCAAGCGTGGCCCCGTCAGCGGGGCGCTGCGCTACGTTGATTGCCCTTGGCGGCTGGAGGACAGGCACAGCGAGGAGGCTGCAGTGAAGCCCTAGAGCCCGCTCCCCGTGGAGGGAGGGAAGGCAGGTCTCACCCTGCAAGGGACTTCGGGGTCTGGGACACTACGGTGGTCCGGGTGTGAGAGGCCATGGTGACCCAGATCGCAACTTCTCTGCTGCACTGTCCCTGCCACCATGGAGCCAGGCTCCTTCCCCAGCTGATGGTCCTCACCCCATGTCTCAGTGCTGCCCAATGTCACCTCCTTGTGCTTCGTTGGGGCTTGAAAACATCTCCTTTCTCTTGGAAACGACTGTCTGCGTGTGAAGCACCCACTCGCTTCCTGGCCACACAGACTCCAGGGTGTTATCTAGGGGCTGCAGCACCTGTCTTGTCTCAAAATAGAGCAAAATATGTACTTTTGTGTTTCTGTATGTGGCTCTTTTTCCCTCATAATAAAATGCCTGTGGGGGCCTGCTTGCTGTGGGAGAGCAGGGGCATGACAGACCCTGCAGCCATCTCAGGACAACCTGTGGAAGGCAGTGGCCACCCCGGATGCTGCCTGGACCTCCACCAGGACCCTTGAAGGGTGGCTTCAGGCCAGTGGGGTGGAGGTGCTGGGGACCCCCCAGCATGTGGCTCTGGATGGTAGCTGGGTACTGATGATGGCGTTGAGAAGGTGTTGGGAGCCATGGAGCTGGGGTGTTGGAGAAAGCCACAGGGAACTGCATGTTGTAACCTGCCCACTGCCATGCATTTCTTCCTGTTTCCTTGTGACCAGGTGACAGATGGGCTCTTCTGTGCAGAGGGTTGTTAGCAGCAGGAGTCTCAGTGTCTCAGTGTCAGTTTGCACAAGTGTCCCCCTCTAGTTCCCATCACTCAGGAAAATGGCCTTCTGCAAACACTGACAGCCCTGCTGAAGCACAATTCACCCCTCTCCCTCCTCAAGTGGCTTAGGTGCAAGTGGAAAGGTGAGCTCACTGCCACGAACGTCCACATGTATCATTCAGCGGAGAAGACAGTAGCACTGTGAGGGTGGTTGGCCTGGGCGTCACCGGGAAAGGTTGCATAAATTTATCCGTATGAATAATCCCTGCAAAATTCCCCTAGTGATACCTCCCAGCAGTCCTACAGCATTGCCTTGCTCTCACTCCTCATCCTCTTCCAGACTGACTGCTCCCTCCTCACAGAGCCAGCCCCTCTCTTTACAAAGCTCCACTACCACTTCTTCCCTGCTCCTATTCTCCTGAATCCTTAAGTCCCAAAGAAAGCATTTCCAAGACTATCCAACGCCATCCCAAGCATACCTCCTCCCTTGTACCGCCTTCAGGTCCTAAGAGAATGTCCTTCACACTCTTTTAGATGCCTGCTTACCCCTCTAGGAGACCTTCCTTCTCCCATTTCCTATCACCACTTTAATTTTAACCCTTCCCCAGCAACACACTACCCCTCCCCCCCCAAGTCTTCCAATGTCATTCTAGGTGCACATTTTAATCCTCAAAAGAGGTAGCAAGGAGAGAATTAGGAGTTAGAAGCTCTTCTTACTTTGCTACCTCTTTCCAGTCCCCAGGATTATGCTGTTGGTAATCCCTTCCAGCTCTTAGCCTGCCCCTATTGCTGGAAACATCCCCAGCTCACTTTCCATTCTCAGTGGCTTCGTAACTTCTAAAAATGCACTGTTCCAGCACCATACTTTCTAGCATCCCAGCTTTTCTTTCACCTCAGATCCTTTCCCACACACACTCTTCTGTAGTCCCCCAGCCTCCAGCTCTCTTTTTCCAGCTTCTTCTCACCCACTGGCATTTTACCATTACTTACCTTCCCTACTAACATTCCTTTTCTTCTACCCATCACCTGGTAAACACCTCATACTCTCATACTACTCTTTTGTACTTTTCCTGCTCCCTACATTGCTTATCCCTTGTGTCTTCCTTCCAACTCCCCAACCTACCGTATCTACAAACATCATGCTCACCCTGTTCAAGATACAGTTTTCTTCTGTCCACTTCCATCTCTTAGCATCTTTTGTTACCCAAAAACGTAATAAATGCTGCTCAAGCCTGGCCAGCTGAGATCTGGCTTTAATTACTGTTTGATTACTGTAGGAATAGCAAGAGGAGTGTTAAGGGGTGAACACAGTTCCTGTATTTAAAGTGGAGAAGCCCTAAGACCAACGGATCTATAGGCCAGGTAGCTGACAACTATCCAGTGAAAAATAATGAAAAATCTGATACAGATGCTTGCTAATAGAGAATTATAGAACAGGAACGTGGCTTTTTTGAATGTGGCACTCAGCGTTCTATATTTGATAATAAAGTTGTGTTTGCTAAAGTAAATTCATAGTGTTATGGTACACAATTCTTGTGAGGCATGACCCCATGATGTAAAGAAAATTACAGTATTCTGTATTAAGAAGATGCACTATGCAAAGTCAATAAAGCATACATTTAGTGAATTGAGAACTTTCATGGACAGAAGAAATAATTGTAGGTTGGGAATGGTCTTTGGTTATTTTCGTTGGTTTCTGCAGGGATCAATAGTTCAATGAAAATGGGTCAACATTTCCATCCATGATTTGAACGTAAATACAAAACCACTGCAGGTAAAACCCTGCAGATGACACAAACATGAATAGGGTGATAAATAGCACGAGGAACAGGCCACTCAAATAGATCTGGATACCTTGGTAAGTTGGGTGTATTCAAACAAAATACACTTTCTTACAGGAAGGAGAAATGTATTCAGGTAGGAAGATGTAGGAATAAAAGCCATCCTTACAGAAGGACCCCTGAAAAAACTTTGCAAGTCATAGAGGATACACAAGATCGAGTGAGTTCTCATTGTGTTACTCTGTCAAAAAAGGCTAATGGACTTCTTGCACGGCTAAAGAGGGGCAGACACTCAAGGTGGTAAAATCTCCAGCAAAGGCAGCTAACAAGATTCCTGCTGGTCTAAATAGGAGCATGGGAAGTAGGAGTGGGTGATCAGTGTTTGATGCCTCACAGGGCAATCCAGGGGATGGCACCACATTTACAGGCAAGCTGGAGAGCTGGAGATAACTCAAAAAAGAACCATGGTGGGTCTATGGTTTAAGGCTGTAAGAAAGTCTTCTTAAAGAAAGTAATGAGCTTAACTGTCTAAACCAGGAAGAATGAGTGGTGATTTTGTTATGGTATAGAATACTGGGAAGAAAATACCTACTACTAATGACCTATTTTAATTTGAGAGAGGTCCAAGAGCAACCATGAGAGGCTGGAGCCAAACACATTCAAGGAAGCCACAACATTGCAGTACTGAGGGTTCTTGCCTACTGAAAGAAACCATCATACGAGGAGAGGCTGAGAGAGCCGAGTTCAGCCTGCAGAAGAGAAGGGTCAGGGTGGATCTTATAATTCTTTATACTTCTGGGCACAAGTATAAACTGGGAGAAGGGTGGCCGGAGAGCAGCCCTGCAGAAAGGGATCTGGGGTTGCTGCTCGACAACAGGCTTGATACGAGCCAGCAGCATGCCCTGGCATCCAAGAGGGCAAACCGCATCCTGGGGTGCATCAAACACAGCATAACCAGCCGGTCAGAAGAGGTGATTATCCCGCTGTGTTCTGCGTTGGTGCGGCCTCACCTTGAGTACTGCGTGCAGTTCTGGGCCACACAATTTAGGAACACTGTTAAAGTCCTTGAATGCATCCAGAGGAGGGCAACAAAGCTGGTGACAGGGCTGGAAGGAATGTCCTATGAGAAGCAGCTAAATACTTTGGGCTTGTCTAGTCTGGAGAAAAGGAGGCTGAAGGGTGACCTCCTTGCTCTCTACAGCTTCCTGAGGAGGGGAAGTGGAGAGGGAGGTGCTGATCTCTTCTCCCTGGTATCCAGCAACAGGATGTGTGGGAATAGTTCAAAGCTGCACCTGGGGAGGTTCAGACTGGACATTAGGAAGCATTTCTTTACCGAGAGGGCGGTCAAACACTGAACAGGCTTCCTAGAGAGGTGGTCAATGCCCCAAGCCTGTCAGTGTTTAAGAGGCATTTGGACAATGCCTTTAACAACATGCTTTAGCTTGGTCAGCCCCAAATTGGTCAGGCAGTTCGACTGGATGATCGCTGTAGGACCCTTACAACTGAAATGTTCTGTTCTGTTCTATTCTATTCTTATCAATGTGTATAAATAACCAATGGGAGGGTATAAAAAAGACACAGCCAGAGTCTTCAGAGTGTTACTGGGTGACAGGACAAGAAGCAATGTCCACAAATTGAAATGAAGGAAATTCCATTTAAACATAAGAAAAATGGCTTTATGGTGACGGTGACCAAACATTGGAACATCAGTTGTGGTATCTCCATCTTTGGAGATATTCAAAAGCTGATTGGACAAGGCCCTGGTCAACCTGCTCTAGCAGGTTTGAGCAGGAGGTTGAGCAGGAGGTTGGACTAGGCAATCTCCAGAGGTCCTGTCCAGCATCAACCATGCTGTGATTCTGTGACATTTTTCATTTTGAGGACGCTCTGTGTTGCAGCTGGAGATATGTGGGGCTCCTAGTGTCTCTGCTTTGGAACTGCTCAGCATAGTGGGCCGTGGTCTCAGCAGAGCTGGGCACAAGATGCAAAACTGGTTTGACAAGAAAGGATTAACAAGATTTTAGGGTTTATTCCAAATTAAAGCTAATCTGAACTGGCGGAACACTGACATCTTTGGGGAAACAGATAAAACTCTCTAATTCCATTAGGAACAAGGCTGTTTTTTTGCAGGAACCAATCATGCTGATGAGGATCAGGGATTCAGTGCTGCCTGACAAAAACAATGTGACAGAGGCTATTGGCAGTGAGCAGTGGCAATGACCAGGATTGTTTCTCTGTCTCCTTTATTACAGAGCCTTGAGACTTTGGCAGAAGGGGTTTCTGCTGCCAGAAAGTTGTGTGATATGTGGCTAAGTGATGAAATCAACACTGTGACTGCATTGTGCATGTGATGGTGGTGCAGACAGGGTTACAATGAAGCAAGCACAGCAGTGAGCACAGTGGCAAAAGCCCTGGCCTGAGCCAAGTCCCCAGCCTGGGCTCCTTTTCTCAGTGGCTTAATCATAATTGCAGCTGGATTTCTTAAATCAATGAATAAACAGACCTGTTGAAGCCTTTCCCCAGGGGGTCTGAAAAGAGATCTGCTTGTCCCCATCACCCCCGCAGCAGCTGCTGGGAGAGGCTGAATGGAACGGAGCTGCGTGCAAACATGCTGGCCCTTCGCACGCGCGGCCGCTGGCTGCAGGAGGGCTGGCCAGGCGCCCAGCGCCGTAAAGGGCAACATTTCAGCTCATGTAGGCACAAGGTATGGGGTGGATCTGGTGTCATCCCCGAAGAGGCATCAGGTGGCTCCAAAGGGGAGGGAAAGACACGGTACTTCACTTCTCTCTGGGATGGAATGAAGAGATAAATTGGGTAATTACAGAGCTCACTGCACTATGTGACTGCGGTCCAAGAAGTGTGAATCCAGGCCCTAGTGCCCTGGTGCCTGCAGCACACTGCAAGCACAGGCTGGGAGCATGGATCCCGTGGCTTTTGGTAGGACACGTGGTCTATGTTTCTGGATCCCCTTGGGTACCTCACTATGGATTCTGCTCCTTCTTCTGCACCGCACACTCCACATGGCTCCTGAATAGTCACACTCAGCAGCAGCCTGGGGACCGCGATGCAGACCAGAGCCTGCAGGGTGTAGGGAAGGCACGGGCCACCACTTTGGTATTGCAGGAGCAAGGTTATGGGTCGAGCCTGGATCCATTAACTGGACAGATCCCTTGGCCATAACACTCCTTCCAGTTAGGAAGTGTTGGTAGCAAGAAGTGGAAATGGAAGCTGTTTGCTAGACACAGATGTGAAAATGCAGGCAGATATGAAAGTGATCACCCCAGGTCGTGATAATGGTCAAACAGGGCCACAGAGGAGTCATCTCAGAATTAAAAAAATGTTGATTGTTGAAGAGACCACTCAGGCAAGTTATTTGGGCTAACCACAGGTCAGCAATGTTCCCAACGTATAGACCGTGTTGTGATGCTGGCTGGATTCAGGGGACGGGAGGGTAGAACCAGGTTGGAAAAGACCTTTAAGATCATCAAGTCCAGCTGTCAACCTAACACTGCCAAGTCCACCACTAAACCATGTCCCTAAGCACCACATCTACCCATCTTTTAAATACTTCCAGGGATGGGGACTCAACCACTTCCTTGGGCAGCCTGTTCCAGTGCCTGACTACCCTTTCAGTGAAGTTTTTCCTAATATCCAACCTAAACCTCCTCTGGTGCAACTTGAGGACATTTCTTCTAGTCCTATCGCTTGTTACTTGGGAGAAGAGACCGACCCCCACCTCGCTACAACCTCCTTTCAGGTAGTTGAGTGATAAGGTCTCCCCTCAGCCTCCTCTTCTCCAGACTAAACAACCTCAGTTCCCTCAGCTGCTCCTCATAAGACAGGTGTGCCAGACCCTTCACCAGCTTTGTCACCCTTCTTTGGACACGCAAAGACTTCCACCCCTTTCCCACTTAAACCCTGTTAAGTATCATTACTAAGACTGTGACTGAAGTTTCTTAGGAAGGGTAGCAAAGGAGTAATTCTCCATATTCCCCAGAGTTCCCTCATAGCCTTGTCTCCTGAACAAGACTGCATGCTGACCATCCCGTGTGACCTTTCCCACTCTACACACAGATGTCAGTTCTTGCGACTGCAGAGGGATTGAGCATGAGATCCCAACAATGAGTGGGGGAAAGCATCTCAGGCCAGGGAATATGATAGGGCAGATGCAAGACTGCATAGTGCCTGTGCCTGCCTCCTCCCACACTGCTTGTTCTTGAGTTTTGACTTTCACTTCAAAGACAAAGCAGGCCAGAGCTTTGATAAAAAACACAAAATATGATCCTCTTCTGAACAACTGTCCTGAGCACAGGGATGGAAAAAGACAATAGCTGGGGGATAAAGATGGTGGGAATTTGTTACCTTTCATTCTTACTCACACAGGGGCATGTTGGCAACAACTGCAACCCAGCTGATGTCTTCTAGAGCTGCCTGTAGCTGAGAAGCCACGAGAAGTCATAAAGCCCCGTTGTCATGCCAAAGGACAAAGAGCTGCAGGACTGAAAGTGGCTGGATCAGAAGACACCTGCTGCCTGACTGGGAAACATGCAATGGCTCATGAAGTTTCAGCCGTTAGCCTTTTTTTCCTCTATCCCTGAGTGGAGATACATTAACCAGAGGGAAATGCCTTAGAGAGATCAAAGGAACTGCCTTGGTGTTTTCCACATCCTGTAGCTTGGGTTGCACAGTACCTTGCTACCCACAGAATAATTTTAATTCTCCTTGTGCTGCGTTGGGCTATCCGTGTCAGTGCTGACCACAAGAAGAGGACTAACCACTACTAAATCCCATAACGATTCTCCAGTATCCTAGACTTCCCTACTCACAACCCATTCAAGGTCTGACAGCCAGCTACGCCAGCCAATAGTCTGGGCTTGCCCATATACAGGCCTGCCTGTTGCTGTGGGTGTGTTTGTTTTTTTTTCCCTAGGCTGACAGGCAGCTGGGCATGTTTATAAGCCCTGTGCCTTGGCCCAGCTTTGTGCAGGAGAGGGAGGAATGGGGATTTGGCCTGGCCCAGGGTGGTGACAGAAGGTGGTCACAGTTGTCACATGGACTAATTGCACTTCTAACCCTTCTTTGCTGTTTACAAGCTGCCCCCCACCAAGGACTCGTGCCTCTGGCTGGCACCCGTGTCTCAGTGTGGAATCACACAAGGCTCCTGCTCCCACTCTGGGCCCTGGTAGCTACCTTCTGTGTGCTAGCTCTGACTGGGTGCAGCTTCCACCTGAGCTTTGCTGACAGATTTCTTAGGGGGTAGTGAGAAAGACGATCCGTGACCGAACAGATTTATTTAAGTAAGTAAGTGAGGTACTCAGGAGAAAATTTATCTTTTATCAAGCAATCTTTTTTTTTAGTTTCTATCTGACATCTAGCTATATAGACCTGGCTTCAGGCAAAGCAGTCCTGTTACTGTGATTAGAGACTGTCTGCAAACAGCCGCTTGAGCAGGCAGCTCTGAGTCCCCTGTCCTTGTCCCCAGCACCGCTCTGCGCCTGCCTCAGCCGGTTATCTTCCCTTCCACTGGCTGAGTAGGAGATGGAAGCAGAGCAAGGACAGCAATGTGTGGATGTTGGCTGACATCCACTGGACCTGCTCTCTCCAAAGCCAGGTAGGGAAAAAAAGAACAGCTTTCACATCCCCTTGTTCTGCCATTGACAGTTGTTGCAGCTGACGCTCTGCCTTGAGAAATTATTTCATCTTCCTCTTCAGGACAGTAAATCTTGCAGAGATTGCCAAATGCAGAGCTAACTCATAATTGTCTTCCCCAGGGCTATGCTGGGCAGGCTTAACTCCTGACAATTCCTTCTGCAGAGCCTCTCTCTGCTTTACCTTGCACCCCTTTCCAAAGCTACTGGAGAACTTCTGGCTGCTCAGCCCTCTTGGTAGGAACCAAAACACATTTAATTGCTTGTACCTTTATGATATGCTAAGCCCTGTTGTCACCTACAGGTCAGTTCCCTGAGGCCCGTGGGTGTGGATGTGCTTACATGCCCAGACCCCTGAAACTGAGCAGGATGAGCAGATGGTAAACCTCCATACCTTTGAACTGGTCAATACAGATCAAGTGCAGGAATTCCACTATACACCAGATGTATTTGATGGATCCGACCACAGACAGACACAAGACTGTCCTAGCCCAGGACTCACAGTGTTACTGCATGCAGCCACATGTGTATCATGGAGGCATGGCAGTCATAGTTGTGCTATGCTCAAGAGTACAGATTACCCTAGCTGGGTTGTGAGAGCTGCTCCATACATATGAGGCTTTAGTAGCATTACAGTGCTCACGCTGTTATGGACTAACATCCCTCACGCTGAAGAAAGGCACTTACCGGGGACTTCTTTCCTCCTTTAGCTCCTGAGGAGCTCTCAGGGGTCTTCCTTGTGTGGTACTGTTTCTTTTCTCTCCCTTTCTTGCTCTTTACTCCATATTTCTCACTCCTTCAGCCCTGTTTCTGTATGACTTGCCCATCCACTATTTCACCTTCATGGGGGTCATCCAGCTGCAAAGACGTATCCCTTGATACAAAACCCTGGAAGACTTTATGTTGTCAAGAAGCAATACAGGGTGCTCAGTGTACAACTCAATGGCTCTTTTCACCTGGCTGGGAGAGGTGCTACTCTCTTTCACTCATGACTCATATGAATCAGTTAATTTCCTTGCACCACCGATCTGGGGAGCTGTAGTAAGAAGAGGCATGCACTTATGTCCTCAGGTTCCCCTCCCTCATACCCATACTGCTCATAGTACTTCAGAGAAGACCACAGCACCTTTATGCCATGAGGACTGTATCGCTCAGCTAGAAACATAAGAAAACACTTGCACGAAGAGCAGCTGCTGTGCTGGTAGCAGGGTAGGAGTGGACTTCAGCAGGCAGGTTGGGTGGCTTCTATTCCCAGAGCTGGAGGAGGTTAGGGCAGAGGGAAGCTGGACGTCCTGGTGACTCTCTACGTGTCTTTGAAGGTAGCCATTGCCAATCTCTGTTTGAGTTTACTGTTGCTCGGCTACCCCAGGAACTGCTGAACTGGTTGGTCTCTTCTGTGTTGCTTCATAATGGAAATCTGGGGATTAAGCGGGAGCCATGATAGGCAGCGATTCTGCCCTGCCCCTGAGCAGCCTGCCACCCTCCCACTGGTTCCTGGCTGTACAAGGGCATGTCAGGAATTGGATAGGGCTGGCAGAGACCTGGCTGTAACAGGATGCCCCTGTCCTTTCCTTTTCTTCCATCACTGTGGGAGAGAGATGAGTTTATGGCACGTGGTATGTGAGGGCTGCCAGGTGGGGCTGGCCAAAGGAATGATGGGACCTCAAGAGGGGAAGGTATCTGGCTACCCACCACCAAGAATCAGTTTGGTTCAATGGGTGGAAACCTCACTGATGAGAAATTTGGACACAAACTCAGATCACCCAGCAGGCAGAAGCTGGGAACCATATTCAGTAATCCTGATTTCAGGTCTCCTTAACCAGCAGACATATCACTGCTCTCCCAGAGTTAAACAAAGAATTGGAAGTCCTGACCCTGAGTTCTCATTTTCCTTTCCACCCCTTCCCTTCTTACCATTAGCTCCCACCCCTTGGACTTCAGCTTGGGACTATGTTCTTTGAAACAAAAGCCTTGAATTCCTTCCACCTTGTCTTCAGTTTACAATTCACTGCACTCCTCGCTCTGCCTGCACTGTGGTCGCTATCGCTTTCCTGTTGTGTGTGCCAACACCCCACCGCCTCCAGAGGTCAGAACCAATATTTCTTGTTTGCTCTCACTACTGTGTGATTTCAACCAACATATGAAGAATTTCAATAGGGCTTTTTGTGTTTCACCACCTCAGTCCAGCAGCAGACTGTAGCCCTCCTCAGAGCTCAGCCATAAGAAACCTGGCATTAGTCTCTTCCAAGAGATGGCTGCAATGAGTCTCACAGCTCAGGAAGACAATTCCTTTAGTCCCTAAGTAGGACTTATGTACACCTTGATCAACGCTGTATCAGAACCACCCTGGAAGTCTCTGGGATGGTCATATTCTCCACCCAGGATATTAATCTAGATGCTGAAACATTATCAGTTGGTCTGGGCACAGCAGGAGCTGTCTGGCAGGATCTCCAGGGCAGTCCAAAATTCCTATCTGGAGACTCCTGCAGCAATTAATTAGTCAAACATTTAATTGTGAAGGTGGCTAGGAGTTCAGTCGATTGCTTGGTCTCAAGTTGGTTCACTGTCTCAGATCCGTCCATTGCCTCATCTATGCAGCTGAATAGCCAGGGAGTTCCTGGACTACCAGGGGAGTTAATGGTTTAATTATGCTTGATGTGGATACAGACAGAGCCCTGCCACTCAGTTACACAACAGTTATAACTCTAGGACAAACCTGAGTTTCATACTTGCAACTTAAATTACGTATCTCTTGCCACAGACCAAATCACTATAGAAAGAATGACACGGAAGTTTAAGTTGGTCTCATTCAAAGAAATTAGCATTTTGCTGCAGCTGCAATCATTTTTGCTAGGCTGGTTGGCTGATAATTCATGAAGTCTGACAAAGATATCTATCTATCTATCTGCACAACCCCACACAGTATTTCCACAGAAGAAAATATTTGGGGCATTTCTGTTGCTGGAGTTGCATTCCCAATGAAAGAAAGGCGCCAAAACCAATACTTCTCTGTTTAGTCAAAACAATTTCCTCTGAACAGCTCTGGTAGTTCCTTTCCGGGTCACTTAAGGATTCATTTCTCTTGTCTTGATTAAAATAGACCAGTCTATAGTCATGCAGTTTGGATCTTATATCACCGATGTTAAGCACATACCTCACCAGAATCCATATAGGCTCTAAATTCCTAATGCTGGGGAAAGCAGGGGCAATAATGCCTGTACGGACCCAGGTCCTGTTTCCTGCGTTCCCAGTTTTTGGCACGGCTACTCATTTTGCCAAGCTCTGATACAGGTTTTGTTGTTCTTCAGTGACTCTTGGAACTGTTTTTGGCTTGCTAGTGGAGGATAGCTGGGTAGCATCCACGTGTTGTTAGAACTATGCAGGGGAGAGTAGCAGGTCAGGACCAGTGCTCAGGTTGGATTAGGTTGGATTTCACATCCCTGCTTCTAAACTTTCACCTTGTTCTTAAGGTCTGAGGACAATGGCATGGGGAAATCGCTATTTTCCCCTAGGTAATCCTAATCAGATGATGGTAAATAAAAAGAAAGAGAAATGGGAAACCCTTTGCTAGAGGTGAGGAACCTTTCCTTAGCAAGAGCAAAACCAGATCATTTGCAAAGCAGGCTCACTTTAGGGTGGATAGGGTTCAGCCCCTTTTTCTGGCTCTTCCCTTTATTCTAGGGTTCCATGGGATGCTGGCAGAGATTTCCATGCTCATTCACAAAGCTGTTGCTTTGCAAATCTCCCTCATTAGCCTTAGCTTCATTGTCTTTGTGATTAGAACATGTATTTACTTCAGTGATAAATCTGCTCACCATTTCATTACCAGATCCTTTTGTTGCAATTAGGAGTCAAGGGCTATTACCTGTCAGCCTCCAGACAAAGGAAGAGCTTGTGTACACACATATTGCTTAGATTAAAAGACTAAAACTCACCCTTCGGTATAGCTTGTCAGGCAAGCACTAACACACCAGTCATGTCTGGGCAGTCACTAAAGAAGGTAATTTCTTGCCTGTGTCCTGGGGCTGAAAAGAAGCATTTAAGAACAGAAAATCAGCCAATACGTGTCTTGAGACAGATTTCTCAGCCTCAGAGCTGAGGAATCAATTGGACTGTCTTCACATCCCCACATTTTCTTTCCTTATAGTGCTGTTGAGTAGGCTAATGATTAGGGAATAGCTATGAATAGTTCCTGAGAAAGGGCTTTATAGACTTCTCAAACCCACTTTTTCAGGCCTGCAGATTCGTCATGAGATTCAGTTGTGTTAGCATGCAGAGGGGGTAAAGGTACACATTTTCTGTCAGTGAGTAAACTGTACACAAGATAAATTCAACACGCCTGGATTAATGGCTGGTAAACTTTGGCAGCATGCAAACTGGGATAGGTGCAAACCATTTCCTTCACACTGTTTCTGTATCCCTGCTCCATGATGGAGCACAGCCTGGGTGTGCACTGCTACCGGTCACTCAGGTCCTGTCTTCCACAGAAATCCTGGCACGTAGACCAGAAGCCAACAGGACCAGGTCTCTGATTTGGACAATCAGGACATCAAAGCCACTGAATTACCTTCTCTGTGTGCTCAACAAGACCTCTGCTGTCTCATCTGTGGCACTACTTAAACCCTCATAGGAGCTAGCCCATCCTCCATAAATGCCCTGGAGCAGAGCCTACAGCTCAGGCCTGGAGGTAAGGATTATAATCCCGCACTGCACTACTGCTGGCGTGCAAAGATCCTGTCCCCATTCTGCTGCATCTGCAGAGCAATTTCTTGAAGCAAAATGGGATATGGTTTTTGCAATACCTTAAAGGGACTGTTTCACTACAGGGATTCTCATTACCACATCTCAGTCCCTCGGATGCTCGCACTGCTGCGTTGCAGTAGCTGAAGCTCCCAGTGCTGGGAGCGCGCCAAGGATTCAAGCACCCATACCCACTAACCCCTGCCTCAGGAATCCAGATTTGCCTGCGACTTAGTAACATGACCTGTTTTCCACCAGCTCTAAACTGCTCCCTCCATAACTGAGTTTCATCTTCTCCCATGCTTAGTTTCAGCCAAGAAATGAAATCACTGCTAAACATCCACTGAACTTTGTTGGCCCTGTTAGCTTCTGCACTTCTACTCAAAAGCAATAATACTCAGTGCTCAGTTTTGAAAAAGGCACATCTCTGCTTATGTTCTCTGCTCTTCCTAAACAAACAGGAGCTGGAGGATACATGCTTTTTGTATTAGTGAAAGGGAAGAAATTGCTGCAAACTTTCTTTGTCAAGGAAGAGAAGACAAGTTTGTGCTGATCTGTCCATCTCCTGGGCACTCGCATGGTCCCAGCACGAAGGAGCGAGAGAGAGAGAGCCTGACCCAGATCCTGAGGAGTCAGAAATGGAGCTCCCATGGGACTTGTAGCAGTAGCTTTTCTTAGGGAGTGAGTCAACATAGCTGAAAAGCAAGGTAGTGCGACAAGTATTAAGAGGATGTGCCATTGAAACCTTGTGCCAAAGTTACTCAGCAAAGGCTCTTTCCTAAGTGGGTTTTCAGTCATTTCAGTCACTCCTGCTTCCCCAGCACTCACCACACATCACCTTCTGTCGCTCTGAGCTCATTCCCAGTCACTAGCACTCGCACTCACTTAACCTTAACTATTAACGCTGCCGTTAAATCAAAGGCAGTGCTGGAAACTTGCCTTTCCCAGCCTTTGGCCTTCTTCCAATTACAAGAGACGTGTTAATGAGAAGACCTCATATCTAACCGTCTAGTCAAGGCACTTGCAAAATGCCAGCCAGCACAGTAGCTGGATGTGAAAAACAGGAAACCAGCTAATGTCAGCTCAGACTGGGACTTGAATTCAAGCAGCAGCAGAGAGCAGGGAGAATCGACAACCAACTGGGGCGAGCACATCAAGAGATGGTTCAAGGGTCTGTGGAGAACTGTTATGTTCACTGGAAAACCCAGCTGAGTGTGAGGACCATAAGTTCCTTCCAGTGGGTTATGGGGACACATAGCTGGCAGCAGGCAGCAGAGGAGTCAGTGGTGTACACGTGGGAGAAAGGTCAGGAGATTGCAAAGGGCTTTTCACTTGCGAGTTGGGTGATGGGAACGGTCAGTGAGTGATGAATATGAGCAGCTGGCAGAGAAGTTCACCATGAGACAGTCCGGTTAGAGAGCGGGAACTCAGCAATTTTAATGTTGGGTGGTTTTCGTATGATACTCTGAGAACTAGGTGCCATAGGGCACATAAATCAAAGCAGCTTCTTGAAACCGAGACAGTCTGAGGCCCTGATGCCCTGAGATCAGAGTAGCTGAGGTGACACTAGATAGTCCCTGGTGTACATGGGCTCTGTTTGTGCCAGCAGGGAAACCAGTCCCTGCTGATCTGGAGTGAAAAAATAAACGACTTTTTTGAGGAATCAGCTTGGTTACTTATGAGTTGTAGAGAAACAGACGATTTTCTTCGCATGGTGTAAAAAGGCACTATATATCAGAAATCACAAAATCTTTAAATTCAAACAAGACTTTTAAATATTTGGGTTATATCTATTTTTCTTTAAAAAAAATCAAATTAAATGTGAATTCAAGAAAATATTTTCAAGACTGTTAATTTAATATCCAACTAATAAAAAGATTTAAAGAGGGAAAGCAATGCTGCTTCAGTGGCATCTCTAAATTTTAATGCGTTAAAGCTTTTTTGCTTATTGAAGTGGTACAATATTGACCCAAATATAAAACGATTTTATTTGTTTTCTGCCAAAAATTAGCGTATGGGAAGAATGTACTTTTCCTGTAACTTTTGACTATGTTCCAGGAAAAGAGGTACATTTAAAGGCCTCTTTAAAAGTCTTAGGCAGCTACATACCCCGGCGACAGGCACTGCGGCTACTCCAACCCCGTTGACAGGCACTGCGGCTGAACCAGAGAACCAACCTGCACTGGTATCAGTCACCCCTATACACAAGAAGAAAATTAACCCTACCCCAGCCAAAACCCCAGTTTTCCAGGTATGGAAACCCGTGTTCCATACCATTTATATCATGCTCAGGTCTATCCAATACGGTCTCATTAACTACCACCCCGCTTCCTATCCTTCGATACAATACACAGATATCGTTCTCTTAGTCTGTGGACCACCCCTGTGAAATGTCTATAAAACATCCATAAATGTCCACTGAGTTCATTTAGTCCATGACTTTGGGCTCCATCTGTGATGGTGGTCACTCAGGACAGGAGAGGTGGTGTGTTGCGTGGAGTTATTGGGCACCAAAGCCAGCTCAGGTCGGGTCACTGCTGCACTTGCGCTGCTTCTTGGAAGACTTGTCCTCCATTGGTTCAGGTGGTTCCTGCTGTAGTAATTCCTATAACATGCAACTCAAATCACAGGTTACAACAATTTAAAGGTCTATCCATTACAATCTCCACCCCTGGCCCCTTTGGGCCAGGTTATAGGGTTTAACGTTGCAATGAACTCCTCCCCTTGCCCCTGCCCTGGCTTGGACTTATTCACAGACTGCAGTCCCTTAGGGGAGTACCTGCTCCAAGTGGAGCCTTATCTGTGCGCCACAGTCTCTCCAGGGGTATAACTGCTGCGGCATAGACTTATCCACAGCCACAGTCGCTTTGAGGTGCACCTGTTCCAGCATTGCCTTACCCACAGCCACAGTCCCTTCAGAAATAAACCTGCTCCAACATGGCCTTACCCATGGCTGCAGTCCCTCCAGGGGTGTACCTGCTCTGTCGTGGGCTTATTCACAGCCACACGCTTTGAGGTGCTCCAGCATGACCTCATGCACAGCCACTGATGCTTCAAGGTGTACCTGCTGCAGCATGGACTTATCCACAGCCACAGATGCTTCAAGGTGTACTTTCTCCAGCATGGACTTATCCTTGGGCCGCAATCCCTTCAGAGATATACCTGCTGTGGCACAGACATAACCACAGCCACAGACGCTTCGAGAGGTACCTGCTCTGGGATGGGCTTATCCATGGCCACAGATGCTTCGGGGTGTCCTGCTCCCGTGTGGACTCATCCACAGGTCACAGTCCCTTCGACTTGAGTTCACACTGGAGTTCCAGCCCGTCCAGTACAGCAGCACAGAAACAGCAGCACAGAAACAGCAGCGATGCCCTGGCCATCTGCCAGCCCAGGCGCATGGCCATTGCTGTTATTAAAATGTTCCCAGGCACAGCAGAGTAAGATGATAAGCAGTACAGCAGCACAGCAAGCAGCAAAAGCAAAAGCAAAAAGCAGCCACTAACGAGCACAAGACTCTAATGTACAGTAAGGCAAGCAAACCCCATGGCAAGCACAGAAGCCTACCGATTAATAGCTAAACAGCAATAACAGCTATAAATTCGATCTAGCACATTCCAATCAAATCTGTGGTTACCTTGAACCCTTCGAGTCCCTGTTTGGGCACCAAAAAGGGCTGCAGTGGTTTAACCCTGGCCAGAAACTAAGCATCACACAGTGTGCTCACTCAGTCTGCCCTGGTGGGATGGGGGAGAGAAATGGAAGGGTAAAAGTGAGAACTTGGAGGTTGAGGTAAAGACAGTTTAAGTAAAGCAAAAGCTGCGCTTGCAAGCAAAGCAAAACAAGGAATTCATTCACTGCTTCCCATCGGCAGGCAGGTGTTCAGCCATCCCCAGGAAAGCAGGGCTCCATCACACGTAACGGTTACTTGGGAAGACAAACGCCATCACGCCCAATGTCCCCCCTTTCCTTTTCCTTCTCCCAGCTTTATCTGCTGAGCGTGACGTCATACGGTACGGCATAGCCCTTGGGTCAGCTGGGGTCAGCTGTCCCGGCTGTGCCCCCTCCCAGCTTCTTGTGCACCCCCAGCCTCCTCGCTGGTGGGGTGGGGTGAGAAGCAGAAAAGGCCTTGACTCTGTGTGAGCACTGCTCAGCAGTAATGGAAACATCCCTGTATTATCAACACTGTTTCCAGCACAAATCCAAAACATAGCCCCATACTAGCTACTATGAAGAAAATTAACTCTACCCTGGCCAAACTCAGAACATTTTGACAATTGCTTTATGAGAATCAGAAACAATCTGCCAGTTCACCAGTGTTAGCCAGTTATTCCTTGTTCTTTAAATCAGCTAGTTTTATCTATAACACAAAGTTTGAAAAGTTTGCCTCACCATAGTTGTACTTAGATAATAAGCATGCCTGTACCACATCAGACTAAAGGTCTAATATAATCCAATATCCTGTCTCTTAAAAAAATGAAGATAAGAACAGGGCAAGTATATGGTGATAATTCCTCAAAGACACTTCCCAGCTTTCAGCAGATTTTGACTTAAGAGAAGCCTGCAGATAGATGGAAACTTTAAATTTAGTGGTCCTTGATAGTTTATTTCCCCCGTGGATTTGAGAATCAAACTACACATTTGAGTTCAGGGAAGGGAATATACAGTCCTTGGCAGCACAGCCAGTTGGTGCAGAGAAGGAAGAAAGAAATCTCCTTTGATTTTGATGGAGGCAGAGAAGCGAAGCTCCAGCCAAGTAGAATGGGAATCCCTGAGATATGACCGCAGTACAGATGAGTAACCAAAAGTCCAGCGTCTTAGTTCATTCCTAGCATTTTGAAGTTCTCTGTTGCTGCTCTCTGTTTAACCTCTGCATTGGGATACTTTGAAGATGAAGCTGATGCAGTTGTGATCTTTTCCTGTTGGCAGAAAACACTGTATCCCATTATGGGCCCTACTACAAACAGAAAAAGAGTTAGAATCCATGCCGAGCATTTATAATCCTGTGTTACTCAGCTGCTTGACATTTCTGAGAGGGAGAGAGGGCTTGTGGTAGTACCCTATCCCACAGAGCTGATGCCTTCAGCAATCCTTGGTAACATTACTCACACTGACCTCTCTTTTCCTAATTCTAATATTTTATTCTTCTTTCCCTGACTAAAGTCCCAAGTGCCCACCATTCACTGTAAGCAAGTGATCAGATTGTGCTGATTTCCTTGAGGGTCCCCAGCATTCCTTTGCTCACTCCACCATTGCTTGCACAGCCCTTCTTGCTCGTACACTGCAGGAGAGCTGTCTTCCCACTGCCTGTCCCAAAGAGTAAGGACTCCTTCAATGGCCTTCTGAGATGCTCCTTCCAGACAGCTTCTGGCGACTGTTCTCCTCCAGAGCTCCTTGACATCACTGTTCCCAAGCAAGAAAAGCAGAGCAGGTCCACCCACGGTGACCAGGGTCAGTGAAGAGTCAAGATCACCAGGCAAGTCCAAGTTGACAAGGCAAGGCTAAGGACAAGCCAGGAGGGAAGTCAAACCAGCATCAGTATCAGCAAGGCACAGGCATAGCTGAAACATGGCTCAGGCAAGGAGCAGGGCATGGGCCTGAGCTCAACTGCAGCTCTGGAGCAAAAGTGGGAGGGCTTCTCCCAGCTCTTTCTCACCTCCAGCATTTTCCCCAGCAGTCTGATTCAAGGTGACACAGGTGTGCCATGCCAGAGCTGGCCTTGAGCACAGGTAGCCAAACCCCTGGGGGGGAGCAAGGGAAGCGCACTCAGGGCCCTGACAGCAGTGTCCCATGTTTGGTGAGCCCCCAGACACCAGAGAGCTGGCAGAGACCTGTTTCTCTCAGTGCCCGTGCTGCTGCCATTCAGCCCTGTGGGGCAGGAGCCTCACCATAACACAATTGCTGGTCCCAAACAGCTCAGGAAGGAATCTCGCGAGGATGCGGATTCTAGTGCACGTACACCAGGCAGGTATTGCAGGGTCCACGTCTTACAGAGAACGTACTAAAACTTTACCCCTTAGTCACTGGAGTTTAGCAAACTGTCTCTCTTGTATCACAGAGATGAGTTGTTTACAAAGCAAACACTGTCAGTCCATTTAATTGGCTCTTTAACATGGTGAGAAATGTTCCCTGGCAGAGTTCCTGGGAAACCCTCCAAGATGTGAAATGGAGAGGTACTTCTCTGCAGGGAGCACAAACAAGGCTACAGACCCAAACCTCACAACGGAATCATCCCTACTTGGCTGATGGTAAGAGTCGGGGGGGGGGGGGTAACAACCATCCCCATGGCCAGCAGAAGAGTGATTTTTAACAGTGCAAGGGACGGCTGTGCCATTCTGCCACAGAGGAGAGCAGCTCCCACGGTGCCCTCCTTTCTGTACAGCCTCAGCACAAAGACATACAGCCCGGGCAGGTTCTGGAGCCAGTCAGCTTAGTTTAGGTAGGTCTGGATCTAGGCATCCTAATATCCAGGTGTCTTGGTATTACAGAGGGTGCTAGCAGACCCGCATGTTAGCAAGACCGCCTGACTTGCTCCATTTACGACCCTATCTGTGGTTGCCTGTAAGCTTGTCAGATCGGATCATTCGGAGAGAAACTGCTCATGTTATGAGGCATCTTTCCCCATGCAGAACACAGTCAGAAATGATCAAACAGCAGTTTTTTTTCCTAAGCTAAGGAAAAATACTTTTGTATGAAATAGTGTCAGTTTGTAGAGAAACAAGAATGTTGTTCCACGGCTCTGCTTAATCCTATTCCTGAAAAAAATCCACTCAGACCTGATTTCTCTGAATCACTGCGGCGCACCCGAAGTCAGAAGCCCAGCCCTGGGTGCATGGCACCCCGCAGCTGCCGCGGGCCGGGTGTGACCGGGAGGGATGGAGAGGGAGAGGAATCTGCGTGCTGTGCTCCTGGCAGCCTTGCAAAGACGGGCGTTGTGTCAGCGGGGAGATGCGAGAGACTGGAGAAAGAAAGGAGCCCAGGCCTGGGAACGCAGCAGGATTGACCAAGAAACGAGGCTGGGAAAAGCCGGCTGGTAACAGGGGAACTAGAAGCAGCGGGACAAAGAGGCAGGGCCACAGCGAGCATCCTAGGAAGACGTGAAAACTTGGATTTAAGAGGGCACGTGGAGCCAGTCATGAAACTAGCTCAAGTAACAGAGCCCTTGAGGGGAATTTGGAAGGATTCAGGTCTTGCTGATGACATATGTGTGCCACGTCAGCGATGCTGGGACAGACCTGCCGGGCTGCTTCAGCTGGCTTTTAAAAAAATCTGGATGGAGCCTGCAAGGGCAGTGACACGCGTGTGTTGCCCTCCAGTGGTGAACCTCCCATTTTCCCTAGAGTAACGGAGTCGCACTTGAAGGGGGCCTGTGGCCCTCAGCCCCAAATACACGGCTAGGCAAGGCTTTTATTTCCTGATGGTTACAAACACACCATGATTAATTTGAATAGCAGTGTTTGTCTCCCACAACCTTATCGTTATTCAGATACATTTGTTCTGTTTTATTTGACCAAAGGCAGACCACAGCACAAAATCGCAATACTGGTATTCCCACTGCTCTGTCAAAGCACAAATTCAATTACTCCTGCTGTCAAAGTGTACCAGTTTGAGCTGCACTGGTTTCATTAATTTGGTTTAATGCTTTCAGTTGCGTGTTGCATGCTGTGATGAAAGTCATTTATCCTCCAGTTGCCTCTATGCAACAATTATTGACAATGCTAACGCTGTACATTTGTTACGTTGAAGAGCAGAAGTACAAGCCTCTGATAAAATTGCAAGAAAAGGAAGTCTTTTTTTTTAAAGTTCCACCATCAAGCTTCAGACTTTCCATACTACGATCTGGTTGAATATTAAAAAATATTTATATACAGAGCACAAAACCTTTATTGCCCTAAGTCAGATCGGCAAAACCACATGATTTCACAATTTTTAAAATTAATTGTCCCGTGTTTCTAGAGGCTTCTGAATTAGGCAGCAGTTTACAGTCAAAACCCGCCCTTGGAAGAAAAAAAACCCCAAACCCAACACACCACCACCTAGTTCTGACCAGGTCTCAGCTCACACATCCTTAGAAACTACCAGCACGTCATGCTGAAGATATTCCGACGTCACTGACTGTAAGCTCCAAGTTGCTGTGGACCAACCCCAGGCGCCGTCTGCAGAGCACAGTCGCAGCTCTCCTTCCCTCCAGCTCTGGCGTTGCCTGCGCGGAGCCCTCCCTCCTCTGCCCTCCCTCCTCTGCCGCCTCCACCTCCCCGGTCAGGACGTCCAGAGGCAGAGCAATGGAAGCGGTGTGCGGTACTGCCCCTTTCTTCTTGGCATCTCACGTTTTAAAGGAGTCACGATTTCTAAGCCATGCCGAAACAAAATGTAACTGAGGAAGAGTTGATAGGTGAAGCTTTGAAGTGGGCAGGACAGGTGTGCTGGCTCTGGCTGGCACAGAGTTAATTTTCTTCACAGTAGCCGGCGTGGTGCCGTGCTTCAGGTTCGTGACCAAAACAATGCTGAAAACAAACTAATGCTTTAGCTATTGCTGAACAGTGCTGGCACAGCATCAAGGCCGCCTCTGCTTCTCACTGCATCCCCGCACCCAACAAGTCGGCCGGGGGCGCGCAAGAGGTCGGGGAGGGCACAACCAGGCACTTGGCCTCAACTGAGCACAGCGACAGCCCTGCCACCGACACCCTGCTCGGCAGGTAACGCTGGGGGAGAGGAGGAGGGCGGAAAGGTTCAGAGCCATGGAGCCTGTCTTCCCAAGTCACCCTGACGCGTGATGGAGCCCTGCTTTCCTGGGGATGGCTGAACGCCTGCCTGCCCATGGGAAGCAGTGAATGAATTCCTTGTTTTGCTTGCGTGTGGGGTTTTTGCTTTCCCTATTAAACTGTCCTTATCTCAACCCACGAGTTTTCTCACTTTTACCCTTCCAATCCTCTCCCCCATCCCACTGAGGTGGTGGGAGCGAGCGAGCGAGCGAGCGGCTGTGTGGTGCTTAGTTGCCAGCTGGGGTTAAACTGCAACAACAGTGGACAGGACTTGAAGGGAAAAACTCATAAAATGTAACTGTTTGCTCACTTCCTTTCTAGCACATGTACAACTTCACTATCAGATGGAAGGGGTACATCAGCACAATTAAATTACTCTCTGTTAAGTTCTAACTACACTCGTTTTCTTTTTGTGTTACCGAACAAAGTAAGAGATGGCTCTCCGTGCGCCAATGTATTTATGGGATTTTAGATGCACAATTACAACTGTGAATCGATTCAGAATGCCAGACTTCAGCAGCGGTAAAACTGATTAACTGTTGCTGTCCACTGAACTGCATGTAAACAAAGCCAATTTGGGAAAAGGCAAGAGAGTTACAATGAAACACCCAGTACTCATTTCCTAGCAATGAAAATAAAGCTTTGCAGGATTCTTCCTCAAACAGTTCTGGAAATGCACCTTACCCTAACCAGTCCTGGACCTCTCCCACCATAGAAGTCCTTCTTCCTCTACCAACACTCACTGAAGGATTTTGTTTGACTCAAGTGATGCATAAGCACAGCAAATGATGATTAGGACAAGACCTGCTGGCTAACAGTGGCCAGTAAAAAAGAAAGTTTCCTCTGTACTACTATACTCTGAAACTTTCAAACTATGCACATGTAACGGAACTCAACTAATGCTGAGTTGGTATTTTCAATACTTCCCTCTCTTTTGAAATCTGCAAAAAAAAAAAATTGCACCTTAGTTCTGGTCTACCCCTTCTCTTGCTAATAATTTCACAAGTAAGGCATGTTATTAGTAAATTTTACTCTACCATTCTAAAATCATACTTGGGACTTACAAAGTCCTTGCACTCAATTGTGGTAGTATAGACAAAAGTCTTGGCTGAATGCGTATACTCCTGAAAAAACTCCTCCTTGCACACAGATCAGGAACACACTTAAAGGATTCCACAAACGAAAAAATGGAAGCATGAAACACAGGTCCTCTCTATCTTCAGACTGAAACTTCATACTTGATATATTTAACACATGAGCATTACTGGAGGCTACAATAATTCTCTGCTTGCTGCCCCGAAGAGTGACAGACCTCTTAAAACGACTATCTGTGGGCTTTCCTCACAAGCAGCTAACGGAGTCAGCTGCAGCAGCAATGGAAAAGGACCCATGGAATTCTATTACTGCGTAATCAGTGTTTTTCTCCTATACATTTCCTATGAATATTCACACCTCTCTAAGAAAAGATGCAACAATACTGCTGAAACAAGTCTTGAAACCACCAGTGCTAAATTGTGTTTTATTTCCAACAATTAGCCGTTACAGTATCTGAAACAAAAAGTGTCCAAAATAAATAGCTGAAGATGAAGCATCAGAGTACTACCGTCTTCGCTACTGCTGTGGCCCCCTTAATGTTTCTTGCTTTTCAACCTTCACTCTTCAGATTCTCCAGGCCTACGGATATCATCAATCTTCAGAATCATTCTAACAACCTGCGTCGCCAGAGAAATCTGCTGTTTCTTGCCAATCAAGGTTTCTATAACATGCTGCTGCTTCATATCTGCCAAAAAGAAGCAGAAGAATTAAGATACCCTCCTCAAATCTAGATATAACATTTAACCCGAAATAGTCATTTCCATGTCATTTTAAAGAACGGTTTAAAATTATTACTCTTGGCCACCACAGCTGACAATTTGTACAAACTAGAGTTTTATGCCTGGGTTCTTACCAAACATCTTGGAACATTAAGATCCAAACTCTTTTCCCAACTAAGTCTTCCCCAATTGTAGCTTTTCACCTCTCTGTGTTATTTTTTGAAGTGTACAGTTTTCATATGCAAATACTAGAAGTGTCCTAAGGGCTGAGCAACCACTAAAGAAGTGGAAGTTCACACCTCATCAAGGAAAGGTTATGAATTTATATAAACACTATATCTTACATTGTGTTCCAAGATTTACCACCTTCTTTTCTGAAAAAAGCAACAGAATAAGAGTGTGAGAAGTCTACGTCCAGATGAAAATAAGTTTTCACACATTGGTTTCCTAGTCTTCACATGCTCGTTACAGGTCTCTACATGCGTATGTGCTGGTGTGAACAACACTACCTAAAGACATTTCTAACCTTCTGTTTACTTCTTCACAAGCTGTTTCTCAAAACAACTGTTTGTAGGGCTGCAGCATAAATTGGATCACTAAAACTGCAGTACTTAAAACGCAGCCTGCTCTTGCCTCATAGCGAGTAGCTTTTATGCCTGTACCACAAGGTCAGCCAACATATTCAACTAATCTTGCCACCAAATAAAGGTTTTCAAGCAATTATACATTTTCTACCTGGTAGACATGCATGTAATCTCCCCACCTGCATTCCCATTTATTATGACCCTGTGATGCACAGGGTAAAAAAAAAAAAAAAGGCAGGCTGAGAGGCAAACTAGTAAGTGTTTTGACCTTCTGAGACAGAAAACCCTGCTATGCTCCTCCTTCTCCACACAGCAGTTCTTACCATTTGTTCCTTTCTGCAAACAATCAATGCCGAGGGCAGGATTATTTTCTTTCACTTGCCGAGCCCGCACTTCGGTCATCGTCTGTATTGGATTCATACCACTGTTCTCCGCAAGTGCCATGGGAATCACCTCCAGGGCGTCTGCAAAAGCTCTCATAGCGTACTGCTCCAGAGATGGGCACTAGGGGAAAAGAAATTGAAATTCATGCAGCTATTAACTCCAATGTTAGCAAAAGCAGATTTTCACACTAGCTATAGAATGTATACATGATATGCAGATTTTCTAAGGAATTTGCATCTCAATAACTGAATGAATACCTTTGGATGATAACTACTTGCTAAACATAAAAACTACTTGCTACCATAAAAGGAAAAAGGTACTGGTAACCACTTTTTACACAGAGGGAAAGGAAAACTTTTAACACTAGTTATCAGCAAATATCAGGAAGTTCCGTAATACGAACTTTCTGGAAGCTCTTTGAAGTTTTTTTTGGAATCTCTTAGGATGGACTTGATCCTTATTTTCCCTTCATAAATTAAAGAAAGTTGTAACTGTTCCTTTCTTACCTTATCTGCTGCTTCACTGACTGCCAAGGCACAAGAAATTTCAGCTGCACCACCACCGTATACAATACGATTATCACGAACAAGATTCCGGATTACACACAATGCATCATGAAGAGATCGCTTTGCTTCTTCAATAATCTGGAATTATAAAATAGCGTATATTTTACAATATACACAACTGAAGGCTGTGAAGATATATTTCCTAATATAGAAATGGAAACTGAAAATAAACTGTAGGATCTTTTCATGGCTTTAATGTAGCTCTACCACTGCTATGTTATACTATTTCAAAATATAAAATGTTAGACATTCAGTGGGAGAGAGGGAATAAAAAAAAAAGCACACCTTTTCAATGTTATTTGTTAAATCTATAAATTGAAATGACAAAAACTTATCATGTAAGTTTTTCAATCTTGCATATTTCCAAGACACAAAACCCTTAAATTTAAATGCCAACATTATTTTCAAACTGCCATTTGTGTCAACTCCCAACTTCAACAGATGTACAAGGATTTAACAAGTTATGCTAACCTTTAAAGCAGTATTTTTGCTTTCTTAAAGAACTCTTCAGACTAAGGGTTATGTTCTTTTCTGCCTAAGGTTTTTCACTCAAAGTAGGATGTGACCTATACTAAATATAATTTAACACTAACAGTACAACCAAGAACCAGGTTAAGTACATAAGCATTTAAAATAGTCGCATTCTGTGGGGGGGGAAGTTTTGATTTCATTTATTTTTATTTTTTTTAAATTGGACTAAATCAGAAGTGACATACCTAGCTCTATAATAAAACCAAATCTTTCAAAAATGCTATTATGTCTTTACTCATAAAAGTGACCCTACCGTGAGAAAATACAAATTAGAGCATCCACAGGTGAAATGATTTCTATATTCAGGAACTATACGGTCTAACAGTGAGAAAACGAAGTTTTCATTCAAAAACACAGGATGTGAATTTAACAAGTGACTTCTAACACATAATCACGACTGCCTACAACCCTTCCCCCCCCCTTCTATTTGTCCACAGTGCAAGGAAAATTTAGACAAAACCAAGAAGAATTAATATGCTTTTGAAAGAAGCTGCACATTCTGCAACTTATGTATCGAACATTTGTAACAAACCAAGCATCTTACCATTTTATTTCCTCCTCTAATGAAAATGGTCACAGCTCTGGAATTCTGACACTGTTCAATGACAAGCATTCTGTCCTTCGTTGTTCCAAAGGAGATCTCTCGGACGATACCCGCAAAACCCAGCTTCTCTGCCGTGAGTTCACAGAAGCGAGGAACGATGCGTCCTCCAGTTGCAATGGCAATTAACTGAAATTAAACAACCATCAATTATTCTGAGAAGACTTTTCTGTCTTTTATAGTTTTCATAACATAAAACTAGTGGGAGAGAATCTGCCAAATGCCTACTCCAAAAGGTTATCTCGCCATCACTTCAAAGTATTTCAGGCAATGCCTTGTTTCTGCAGACAGCGAGACTAAAGCAGAAACATTCCTAGCCACATAAAACTTTTAACAAGTAATATGTGCATACACTCCAATTATAAGCCATAATCCCATTCATTGTAGGTTCTTCCCACAGATGCCCAATGACTTTTTACCTACCCATACGCATGATTACACAATTCTACCCAGAAAGCCTGAACTTTTAGTTGGTACCGCGTATTACTTAACAAACGTTTGAGAACTGGTACAAAGCCCAGTTTTAGAAGATTTTACTTACTTCTATTTCAGGTCCACCAACCCAACGAACAGCAGGCAGCTCATTCTGGAGCAGCAAGTGATTTGCCTCATCATCAAAACCCCACTGGCAAATAGCAAGGTTTGCACCAGTGTCTTTTATCTAAAAGCAACACACAACATCAATCTTCTGATCGGAAGTAACACAGGAATGAAAAATAATGTCTTCGTGGTTTTAGTTATCCTAATTTTCTCAAAACACAAGTCTGAAAAAGAACCACCTGGCATACATAGAGATCAAAGCAAATTTCAAACCAGGGTGGTATCTCTTTCTTACATAAACTTTTATTCATAGCCTTGTAATTGCTTGTATGTTGCCTCCTATCCAGATTATTAGCACATTTCCAGAAACAAATCAACACACTATGCTATTTTGTGTAAAGACTACGAAAAAACATAGAAAACGGAGAAATAATCTTAAAGACTACCTGTTTCACCATCTCTTCAAACTTCTCCTTTTCATATTTCTGCAGTGCCTTGTAATCTTCCACAGATGTAACATCAAGCTTATGCTTAGTTTTAGGTTTAGGTGGTTCGAACGGACAAGTAAGGATTGCAATTTTAACATCTTTAAGCTCCTGTACAATTTAAAAAAAAACAAAAACAAAACAAAACAACAAAAACAATTGAGCTTTTGCTTCAGTAACACCTCTTTCTTATATTTGCAAAACATACAGACATATCTTCAAAACACAGGGACAGGAGGAAACTTGAAGATCATTTGACTTATTCTAAAGTGAAACTAACTATACCCAAGTAATTCCATCAGAAGTCTCTGTAACCCACTTAGAACAAATTCCACAGCTTCAAGACACTGTTTAAGCCCTTAACAGTCTTGTCTTTTTACAGTTTAATGTTTAAAAGAACAGAAAAAAAAAAAAACCACCTTTAATGAAACCATTATTTGCCCTATCCACTGTGACCATGGAGACTACACGCTCATCTTTACAGTCACCTTTTATATATTACACGACTGGTATTTTCCACCAGTCTTCCTTTTTATAGGATAAACAGTGTCACCTACTAGAAAAAGATTTTAGAACAGTAGAAATTTTAAATTGCCTCCATCTTTCTTGAAGTATGCTACACAAAGACTTGGAGACCTTACCAAACATAATAAAAGAACAGCTTCTGGGGTGTTCCAAACAGGACAAAATGGCAACTCATAAAGCTTAAGAAGCATTTCTTGATACTGAGATGCATTAAGTATCTTAAGCATATTACACACTATGGATGATTATTTCTGCTTCAACATAGAACTCTGCACCTGCCCTCACTCAGTTGTACAGTAATGCCCGCCGCCCCATTCCTCAAGACTGTTGTAAATTCTAACTTGATCTCTTCCAACATGAAGAATTTAATGCTCCCCTCCCCTTTCTCTGTTGATATATGGGTGAAAAACCAAGACAAACCACAACACTGTTTAGACAGTTAAAAAATGCTAGGACAGCATTTGAAGTGGGCTGGACAATCTTATTTAAGCCTTTACAGATGAGACACACACACAGGGACATCACTTACTTTAGGCATCTGTGGATGACTGAAATCTTTATCCACAATCACTCCTTTAACCAACTGTGTATCTTCCAGTCTACCTCCCACTTTGCCTTGTACTTTGATCAGCTCAAAATCAACATCTTTACGTTCCATATCTGCTACTGTCAGTACAGCATTTACAGCAATTTCTGCCATTTGTCTGTGACAACGGTTAACTCTAGGTTTAAAAAAATACAACAAAGTTGCATTACATTTCCACAATTGGGAAGAAAAAAGTGATTCTATCAATCTCGAACAGAAAAAAGGTATCACTATAGCTAACAACTTTTGTACGCTCCACTAAAAGAGGGGGTCCTGCTTGTTTGTTCACAGAAATGAAAGTTGTTAAATATGGCAGAAGATAGAACACACACTATGATTTGCCTAAGTAGTCTCTGTGGACATAGTCTCAAGATACATATTTGAAACAAGCGAGGAGAATTAACTACTAAGAAACATTCAAGTCACAGAAATGACTGTTAAGACAGGTCTGCAAAGGAAGCCCTTACAATGTCTGAATTTATATACTACACATAGAACCTATAATGAAAAATGTACTTATGGAACTATCCTACAAAAATTTGGTTTTAGGAAAAAAAAAAACAAACAAAACCAAGACAAAGCTTTGAAATATAACACACAATTATTTTTAAAAGGTTTGCATTACTCTGGGAATTTGCTTTGATACAGAAATCTAGAGCTAATAGGTTAGAATGAAATTGATCTTGCAGCTGTTCAACCTCATGGAATTGACTCTTTAGAGAAAAAAGACTGACAATTTCTTATCCTGAGACACGAGTCCATTGAGAAATTAGCCAAAATCAAACATAAAAGAGCCTTCAGCAGCCACTCAACAATTTAACAATCCATCAATGCACCAGGATTTCTCCTTTCAACTCGAAGTGTTTTTAAGGGAAATGTAAATATTCTTCTGAAGTTTTTGTGACTTACACTTTAGAGCCTAGCGTTGTCTTTGCTGTCTGGATCAGAGGTTCAGTGTTCTGCGGATCAACTGGAAAGCTGTCACTGATTTTGTCTAGATGCTCAATAGCAATGCGGGCTGCCTGCTCATAACCGTCTGCTATTCTGATAGGGTGAATACCACGATCTAGTAATTGCTCAGCCTGTTCCAATAATGCCCCAGCCAGAACTATAAAACAAAATTTTAAAATAATGTTTACTCTTCCACAGATTGAAGCATCATTTTTAATACATTATCAAAAGATTAAAAAGTACGCCTTCTGATTTTTTTTCTGTAATATTTTAACAGTTTGAGGTTTCTTAAGTGACAAAATAACCCTAAACAATCCCCTACTTGCTATGCTTAGGAAGAAAACTGCATTATGTTAGACCAAAAAGAAGCATGGGCACCAAGGCAGGACAGGTAGAAGATTATGGAAGAAAATCATGCAGAAAAATTTTGAAAGAACAAAAACAACTCTCAACACTAACTTAAAATGTAACCACATGTAGAAAAGACACAGAAGCGTCTTTCTGATTAAAAACACAACAATACTGAAGCAGTAAATACTCTAAAAACACGCTACAGAAAAGCTACTGTTACTTCACACAAAATTTCTTAAAATAGCTGAAGCAGCTTGATTTTAAAGGTGGAAAACATAAGTTAAACTTAAAATATTTTCTTACCAACGACTCCAGTCGTTCCATCCCCAATCTCATCATCTTGAGATTTAGACAGCTCCACCATAAGTTTGGCTATCTGGTGATCCACATCCATCATATTCAGGATGGTAGCACCATCATTTGTCACAGTCACCTCACCATCTTTGTCCACCATCATTTTATCCAAGCCTAAAAAAATATGTTCACAGCATGAAGGAAAATCTAGAAAATCCCAAAAAACAATTACTGAGAAAGAACCATTATTTCATTATTACCATTGGGCCCAAGGGATGTTCTCAGAGTACTTGCTACAGCCTTTGCTGCCATTATGTGAGACTATAAAACAAAGAAGAAATAAGTTAAATCATTATCATGCATCCCGGAATCATAATATTAAGCTAAGAAAAATACATGAAAAAAGCTAACGTGAATACTGTAATTTAACTGACAACAGCCAATTACGACTGAAGAAAAAAAATCAATATACGCATACTGCTTTTATGCCAGAAACATTACCGTGTCTTTTCTTGCACAGCTTGTACTTGCACCGCCAAAGCATGCAAAAGCGAAGCAACTAAAATGACAGCCCCGAGGTTTAAAGCAGGGGAGCAACAGAAGCAAGCAACGCTAAAAGAAGCAGTCCGTATAATTTTGCTCCACTCTTCCATCAGTGTTTAAATCACATTCACCCAAGGCCGCCTGCCCGCTCGGCCGCGGCCTGTCTCGGGAACAACGACCGAGCTTCAGCCGGGGGAGGGGGAGCGGGGACCAAGGGAGGGGGCTGCGGGGCGCCTCCCTGCCCGCGGCGACCAGCAGCCGCCGGGAGCGGCACGCCGCCCCTACGGGCGAGACGACCCCGAAGCACACGCACTCACCCCAGGGAGACCCCACAGACCCATGCCGCGGGTGGCGGACTCCCAGCCCCGGGGGCGATGCCTTCTCTCTCCCTCCACCCCTCCCACAGCCGCGGGCCTAGACCAGACTTCAGGCGCCCTGCACCTGACACGGGGCAGGAGACAGCGCAGGGCCGCCACCTCCTCCCAACGGGCTCCATCCTCCCGCCGAGGCCTAACGGCGCCCGCCCCTAACGGCAGCATGGCGCGGCGCGGCCCGCCCAGCGAGGGCCCGCGGAACGGCCAGCGGCCCCGGCGGCCGCCCGCTCACCTTGAGCGCCTCCAGCCCCATGAGGCGCGTCTTGCGCTCCTGGTCCTTGAGGATGAGGAAGGGGCGCCCATACTCATCAAACGCCAGCGTCCCCATGGCCGACATGGCTGCCGCTACTCCCGCACACCGGGCAAGCACGAGCCGGATGCAGGCGCGCCCGCCGCGCCGTGACGCAGCACGCTCGCCCGCGCACGGCTCCGCGCCTGCGCAGCCAGCAGCCGCGCGACACATTTCGCGGGCGGGACCTATCTGGCGCCTCCAGCGGACCTTTCTGGAAGCATCCGGCACGGTGGGAGTTGCGCGTCCCTCACCGCGTCGTCCCCCAGCTGGGGGGGGGGAGGCGGGGGAAGGGTACTATATTAGGTAGAACACGGGCGCCAAGCACGGTAGCAGTGGCCTGCACCGGGTGACGTGAAGGAGCAGGGACAGACAGACGGCAGAAGAGTGCGCGCTGCTCCTCCCCGAAGCGCCTTCAGAAAGGTTCCCGTCCCCCATCTCCCCCCCCCGCCACATAGCGAAGTGGTATTGCCCTCCCCTATAAATACTGCCGACGGGGAGCGGCTGCCTGCTGGTGCTGAGGGAGCTGGCGTGTGGGGTGTGCGGCCGGCTGGCTGACCGACCGGCGGCCTTGCAGCTGGGGGTGTTGTGCTCCGGAGAAAAGTTCCTCCTGAAGGGAAGGACGGGAGCTGCTCAGGGCCGTTTCCCGGAGCGTGGGCTCTCCGGGCGGCGGGGAGGTCTCTGCCTGCGCCGCCCTTGAGCTGTTGGGGCGCGCTGCTGCCCGGCCCGGCCGGAAGAGCGAGGGGCTTAAATAAATGGCAATTGCTTGCCTGCCCTGAAAAGCTAACCTAGCGCTTCAGCTTCTTGAAAGCAGTAATAGTAACAGTCCCCTAGGGTCTAGGAATCAGCTAAAGGTATATAAGGTTTTTTTTTTCGTGATGTCCTCTCTCTTCGATATAATATAGAGCTTTGTCTTAAGTGAGCATGTAATAAAGCTATTAGAGAAAATACTCTTTAACCTCTGTCTCTAGGTGCGATGTCCAAGGCACTAGCGGACGAGAGCCACGCAGCAGGCCCGCGAGAGGATGGCGAGGGTGGCCCCAGGAGGAGGAGCTGGGGGCTGTTGGTCACTGCTGGTGTCGGTGGGACCTTGGTGGCACTCTATGCTGTGGCCACCCCCTTTGTCACCCCGGCTCTGAGGAAAGTGTGCCTGCCCTTCGTTCCTGCAACTGCCACCCAGATCCAGAATGTGCTGAAAATGTTAGAAAACAGAAGCGGCTCCCTAGTTGACATTGGTAGCGGGGATGGCCGTATTGTAAGTTATGGACATCGCCTCTCAAAAATGGGCCAAATGCTCTAGCCGTGGCTGCTGTTTTCTTGTATTTATGAATGTGTTGTCTTTGGCATCCGGTGTTTTTGTTTGAGTCTTACGAAAAGGCTCAAAGCTGAGAAAGGTTTACATTCAGTTTAGGTGTGTAATCAATATTTTTTTGCTTTAGTCTTACCTGCAGCTTGACAAGGTAGTGTGCAAAATGATAACCTCACCCTGTTGGCTGGAGGGAATTGCACTGCATTCACGTGAGAAGATGTGATTGAAGTATTGGTATGGTGATTACCAAAGAGCTGTGATTCCACATAGGTTTAGCACTGCAGCACGTGAGGCTGTGAGATTAAATAGCACTATGCCTTTGGAGCTGCAGCTCTATGCTTATTGTATAAAGGTGATAGAAGAACAAAAGCAAATGAGGGATGAGTGATGGATTACAAAAATAAGACTCCTGGTATTGTTAGAACTGTAGTCTTTACAACTTTGTGCAGTGCTGGCTGCCCCGCTTCAAAATCGATGTAGTGAAACCAGAATAATTACCAAGAGAAATGGTGAGAATCATCAAAGCCGAAATGATACTGTGTTTCCAGGACATTGTCTGAACCCCAATTTGTGAAATGTGGTGGTGAGGGTACAGTGGAGAACGGTGTGGGGTTTTTCCTAGTTGTGATGTTTTGTGTACTATGTCATAACCATCTGCTTCAAGTCAGTTTTAGCAACGGAATGGCACACTAAGTTGTTTTTTTGATGGTAACAAGTCAGTTCTTGAATGCTACCTTTGTCCATATTTCATGGGAATGAGTCAACCGTTTGTCCACGCTAAAAAATTTGGTTTGGAAATCCAAATCTGCGAAGGTACCTTAGAAGGAATTGTGCCAGAGTAGGAAACAGAAAAACACGTAGGTACAAGAGAACTGCAGTTTCTGATGCCCTTTCTGGTCAGCATTCTGGCTGTTGACCCTCATCTGAGGCATCTAATTTGATTAGGTACTGCGTGTTTGATTCTGATTTTATAAATATAGATAGATAAATATATATGTAGGTGCCTAAATGGAGACTGAAGACTGCTTGGAGAGCCAGGTGCCTAAAATTGTATTCGTGGTGTTGCCTTAATGTATCTGTCCTGAAAAAAGTTGAGCTTGTGTTCAGATGCTTATAAATATTTAGCACTTTACACTCAGGTGTAATCAGTGGATAAATGTGACCATATTTTTATTTCCAAGCATGGTAAACATGTCAGATTTTTTTAGTATATTTGCAAATGCTGTGTGCATGATGGAAGATGCATTATTTTAATAGTGCGAAACACTGTCCAGGTAATGCTGTTTGAGAAATTCTGTTAAGAAATGTGTACTTCTTCCTGATTTCACCTTGCCTGTTCTGTAATTCATAGCTCATTAGGCTTTTCCTCATTAAAACTTGGCAGTAACCTTTTAAATTATGGCTTAAACCTTAATTCTAGAAACTGGTGTCTTTTTGTATTTTCCTTAATTTTTTTTTTCTTTTTCTAAAAAATCAGTAGGCTGTGATCTTGTTTGAAGACACTTGCAATACAGTTTAACAATTCTAAATCTTAGGGTCTAATTTAGAGGAATGTCTTTGAAAAATCTTATTATCTGAATTACTGTTTGCCTTTTAAAATGATATATGAAGCTTAGCATTGGATGAAAGCTATACTGTGAGATTTGTGTGGGGTTTTTTCAACGTTTTAAGCTACATTTAAATTTTTGACCTACATTTGTTTTTTAAATATAGGTCAACAGATTGCTTTCATACTCTTTCTATCGGTAGGTCATTTTGACTCTGATTCCGGGGTCTCTCAAATGCCTACCCATCGCCGCTTTTCAAATAAGCGCTCTACTTTTGAGCATTTCCGCTTGTGTATTTCACTGTTCTCTCCATGGTCAGTTTTGGTACTGTTTAATTCCAAGGTAGTGTCATGACTATGTTAAATTAAACTTTAATGTAAGTCATAGAGGTACTACAAGCTTACAGCTTTGCCCTGTTGTGGTTTAACCCCAGCTGGCAACTAAGCACCACACAGCTGCTTGCTCACTGCTCCCCCCACCCTCCCCCCAGTGGGATGGGGGAGAGAATTGGGAAAAAAAAAAAAGTAAAACCTGTGGGTTGAGATAAAGACAGTTTAATGATTGAAATAAAATAATAATAATAAATTGTAATGAAAAGGAAGACAACAAAAAGAGAGAGAGAGAAACAAAACCCAGGAAAAACAAGTGATGCAAATGCTCACCACCTGCCAACTGATGCCCAGCCTGTCCCCGAGCAGCGATTGCTGCCCCTGGCCAACTCCCCCCAGTTTATATGCTGAGCATGAGGCCATACGGTACGGCATAGCCCTTTGGCCAGTCTGGGACAGCCCCCCTGGCTGTGCCCCCTCCCAGCTTCTTGTGCACCTGGCAGAGCAGGGGAAGCTGAAAAGTCCTTGACTGGTGTAAGCACTGCTTAGCAACAACTAAAACACCAGTGTGTTATTCTCATCCTAAATCCAAAACACAGCACTATGCCAGCTACTAGGAAGAAAATTTACTCTATCCCAGCTGAAACCAGGACACCCTGTGAATGTTTGTGTTTCACTTGGTCTGAATATATCTATTAATTTCAGTGGGACTAGTCATAATAGTAAAATGTAGTTTGAGTTTTTGTTCACTATGCTACTAATCTGTTGGGGATTAAAACCTGAGTGATTTACAAAAGTGCATTCCTTTCATTTATATTGTAAATAAAACTATGTGCTCCTGTTTAGATGAATACACTTTCTCTGTTTCTAAGTGAAGATTTATTTTCTTCCCTGTAGGTGATAGCAGCTGCAAAAAGGGGATTCAAAGCTGTTGGTTATGAATTAAATCCCTGGCTAGTCTGGTACTCCAGATACCGTGCCTGGAGAGATGGGGTACATCAGAACACCAAATTTTATATTTCAGACTTATGGAAGGTACGTGGTAAAGTATGTAAGAATGAATCTGGGATGTTTGAGAGATTTCCGTAATTTGGAAATACTTTCTTGAAAGAACTGGAATGCTGACTGGCCACAAGGAGCTGTGTTGGGCTTTGAGAAAAGTACTTGAGCCTATAGAAACTAGACTCAGAGCACAATACAGTGCTCTGCTGGTTTTGTGCTTCCATGAAGTGCTGTCCTTTTTCATACAGGCTCCTTGAGCGTACTGTGTCATGCTTGTGCCTGACGAATGATGTGGGGTGCTGTAACGTCAGGCTTCACTGAGAGCTGATTCTGTGGAGTCAGTAACAAGACTCTTATTCACCTAATGTGCGTGATCACAATCTTATCTGACACTTCATTAGACGTGTTCTTTTCTAGCTATGCAATGTGTTACCTGGTTTTGAGTGTTGCTTTAAGGTAACTTAAATACATGTGACTGAGATTTTTTCATAATTATCAATCATTTGAATCACAATTGCTTCTTTAATGAGGAGTGCTTTTTTGGGTCCTATTTATGTGGGCCTGTCCCCTAGTATTCCTGTCAAAGTTGTGGGGTTTTCTTGTTTGTTTGGGGGTTTTTTTGTGTGTGGTTTTTGTTTTTTTTTTTTTTTTTAAGAATGGCACTTTATAATGGGTAAAGTGGTTACCAGGAATTTTGGGGAAAAGTGTGAATGTATTGTTTTTATCTTTTTTCAGAGAGGAACATAGGAAAACTTCATGGTGCTGACTGCAAGAACGCAGGCATTGGAATGCCTGGCAAGTTTTTATAGCTAGCTAACATTTAACAAAAGTGGGGGAAAACTTAAAACATACGTCATTTGACATACACAGGAGTTGTGGAAAAACTTAGCCATGAGTAAAATCATGTAGGGGTTTTCTAAATTAATATTTTCTGTGCTATTAGAATTGGTGCCATATTCTTCGCCAGGCAGTAGAAGTTATTTGCTGTTCAGCAATATGAAGTTATCTTTATGTGGAAGTTTGTGTGATGAAAAGTTGATACAGGATCTCCTTCCTTATTTTTGGTCTAAATTCCTGTTGAAAGGAGTGCAGCTAGAGGGATTAGGGGAAGAGAATGGTGAGAACTTCTCCAAATATAAATGCCATTTTCATTAAGACTTGTCCTCAAATTTTATTTTAGGTTTCTTTTTCCCGTTATACGAATGTCGTTGTTTTTGGGGTACCTCAAATGGTAAGTTTACTATTTTTGCATTGTTTAATTATTTTAATAGAAAGGCATTCAGTGTTAGTATATTTATCTGCAAAATGAATCAACCTGCAGAATGTCAAAGGTAGTTAGTACTAATATTTTGATATTTCATTGTTGCTTATTAATGTCCATGACAAAACCTGGTAAAACTTGTGACCGTATGCAGACTGGAGCTCTGAAAATATATGTGGCTTTTTGAGAAGTATTTTCTGTCCATTAGTTCAGAACCAAAATGAAAACTGCTGTGCTCATGTTGCTTGAGGGGGAAGGTGATAGATTGGTTCTTGAAAATTTCAGTTTTTCATACTGAAAAAATGAGGAGTTTGCAGGGAGAGGATGGAGTAGGAAATTGTCTACAGATGATTTTTGGGAACCTTGTTAGAGGAAAGTATTGAACTTTGCTTATGTTCTTCTCCAAAAACTGGATCACCTCAAATAGGCCAGCAGCTGCTATATTGAAATAATCCCTTGCCCATGTTAGACTGTGAAGGTTTAGGAAGGGAGACAAATACTTCAAGAGTGATTGCTAGAGTACAAGTCCAAAAATTCTTTGCCTTTTAGGAAGGCTTTGTAGGCTATGCTCATCATGTCCCCAGGGCAAATGCATTCTTCAAAACTGGTGTAGAAATTGAGTTGCATAGTGGCTGCTTTAGCGATATATTTGATAAATTCGGTCAGACTTTACATTCACTTTGGCTTTTGGCTTGATCTAGTTTTCTTTTTCTCTTTTTATTAGAAAAGAGAAAAAAACCTTGAATATTTAAATATTCTTGATATTTTGATTTATTATTAGAATCTTCTATATAAGTTGAATGCATATGGAGGAGTGAAACAGAAATATCCTATAAATGCTTCTGTATTGCTTCTTCCTCTGCTAAGGCAGATGTGGGATGAAAGGAGTGAAGAGCTTTATGTGATGCTATACCATACGACATACCCTGATAATATTTCTGTAGTAGTAACAGGAAGATGCAACAAGGAGGATAATAAAGCTTCCCTGTTCTCTGCTTTTTCTTTAACAGCATTGGAATTAAATACCTACTTCAGATTCAAATTCTAACTCATGTTGGAAACTGAAGTGAAAATGCATTCCCCCCGCCCCGCCCCTACTTCTGTGGGTGGCATCTTAGTGAGAACTATGTTGCTTGTGCTACAGATGTTGCCAGGTTTGGATGTTACGTGCTCTCTAGCTTGAGTTCCGGGAGGGGGCAGTATAAATATTTGAATTTGCAGTCAGAAATTCTGCAGTTGCACTGAGGAGAAAAGTGCAGGTGAAGAAAGATTTCAGTAAGCTAGAAATAAACAAATGCCCTGGGAAAATGTGAGTAAACCTAGCAGAAATGCTGGCTTAACTTTAAATGTAGTAGTATAAAGTGGAATAAATTAGTAACAGCTATGATAGAAAGAGTAGCTATAGCACTCAGAATAACTTCAGTAAATTCAGTAAATACTAGGCTAAATTCTTCCAATAAAAATACTGTCATAAATGTAACAGATCCAAACATATGAACTACTGTTTCCTGAGTATTCGTTTGCTCATGATCCCCTTTAAATTTACTTTGGAAGTTGTGAATGCTTAGCCTCCAGAATGACTAAATTGATCTTCTAGAAACTTGAATGCATTTTTCTCTCTTTTTTTACCAAGGGCAATAGATCTCTCTAGCTTTTTTAATAATACTGGTCTGATTTGATGCTGTCACACAGTGCTTTTATTTCATATCCAAGATTAGCTTACAGAACTTGGATTTATTGATCTTCAGGGAAGACTAAGACCTTACTGTTCTTGCAAGTGTCTGGGGGAAGGTGTGTTTATCTATAAGTCATTGCAGAGAGACTTTTACTTGTTCAGGGTAGGATGACAGAATTCTTACCAGGTGTTCATGTTCACAGCTTCTGTGTATTTTAACTGATTATATACTGTACAAAAGGTTTACTAAACTGTATATCTATGTAGACATGCCAAAAAACCCCAAACCTGGCTTGATATAAAATACAGTATGATTATAACACCTAATGTTACTGAGAAATTTAGTAGTTTGACTGTTTGGTTCAAGGATACAATTGTTTTTGGCTGAACTATTAATGAACTTTTCTAATTTGAGCTAATATAGACATGAGATATCACTAATTTTTATAATTACTCATTAAAAATTAGGCTATGTCTATATTTGTAATTTCTGTAACAACTTAGTTCTTCCTTTTCTGGTGTCTCAGCTCAGTCTGAGATACCAAAGTGGGCTTGTTTTTCTAGTTTAACATGCGGTAGCAAAAATGTTCAAAAGCATTTGCTGTACGGATGAAATCAGAGCATAGAATGTTTAAAAATATTCAGAGGTAACTCTTTGATATATTAGATCTATGACTATAATTTTCCTAAAATATTCCATTGTAAGCTTAAATGTAGCTATAATAGGATGTTACATCAAAGGCACACCCTGCGTGTATTTGATAGTGGAAGCTATCTGCAGCCTTTGGAAATACATTTTCTTCAGTCAGTCTTGTTTTCTAATAATGTTCTGTTGTGGGTTTTTTCTTTTTTGTGTATTTTTTAATATATTTTCTGTCCTTCGTGACTTAAATTGAGCTGTATTTGTAAATAATTACTGTCCTTTTAACATCTAAATGTTATGTCATGATATCAAAGTAAATAGATTTTTACATGTAATAGAAGTAACATCTGGAGCTTGCTGTTACAATTACTCCCTGAGATAGATACAGTATGTAAGAATAAAAGGAATTCCAAATGGATGTGTACTGATCTGCTTAAGCATAACATCAAACTTTTCCAAAGGACAAAAATGGCTAAATCTATCAAGTTTCATTTTTTTCCAGAACATAATCACTGTCTGGGATGTGAAAGAAATTTCTTTGAAGTCTAGATGTGTTAATTCATTTCTCACTTAATCCATAGCAGAATTTGCAAAGTACTTATTGGAGACAGTGTGACTGACTGGCCAGGGTGTTGCTGTGTTCTGGAAGAGTAAAGATATTTCCCTTCACTTTCATATCTGCTCAGTTTTTGCAAATGGAGGAAAGCTAGGCTGTAGGTCTTCAGCCAAGGAAAGTTGCATAGTGGTATTCGAGACAGTCCCCCACAACATCCTTCTCTTTAAATTGGAGAGATATGGATTTGATGGATGGGCTGTTCGGTGGATGAGGAATTGGCTAAATGGTTGCATCCAGAGAGTAGTGGTAAATGGCTCGATGTCCAGATGGAGATCAGTCACGAGTGGTGTCCCTCAGGGGTCCGTATTAGGACCAGGACTGTTTAATTTAATCTTCATCAATGCCATAGACAGTGGGATCGAGTGCACCCTCAGCAAATTTGCAGACAACACCAAGCTGAGTGGTGCGGTTGACAGGCCTGAGGGACGGGATGCTATCCAGAGGGACCTGGCCAAGCTTGAGAAGTGTGCCCGTGTGAGCCACATGAGGCCAAGTGCAGGGTCCTGCACCTGGGTTGGGGAAACCCCCAGTATCAGTACAGGCTGGGGGATGAAGGGATTGAGAGCAGCCCTGCCGAGAAGGACTTGGGGGTGCTGGTGGATGAAAAGCTGCACGTGACCCGGTAATGTGCTCTCGCAGCCCAGAAAGCCAACCATATCCTGGGCTGCATCAAAAGCAGCGTGGCCAGCAGGTCAAGGGAGGTGATTCTGCCCCTCTGCTCTGGTGAGACCCCCCCCCCCCCCCCGCAGTACTGCATCCAGCTCTGGGGTCCTCAGCACAGGAAGGACATGGACCTGTTGGAGCGGGTCCAGAGGAGGCCACAAAAATGATCAGAGGGATGGAGCACCTCCCCTGTGAAGAAAGGTTGAGAGAGTTGGGGTTGTTCAGCCTGGAGAAGAGAAGGCTGCAGGGAAACGTTATAGCAGCCTTCTAGTACCTGAAGGGGGCCTACAAGAAAGCTGGAGAGGGACTTTTTACGAGGACATGTAGTGGTAAGACAAGGAGTAATGGCTTTAAACTGAAAGAGTGTAGATTTAGATTAGATACAAAGAAGAATTTTTTTACTCTGAGGGTGGTGAGGCACTGGAACAGGTTGCCCCGAGAAGCTGTGGATGCCCCATCCCTGGAAATGTTCAAGGTCAGGCTGTATGGGGCTCTGAGCAACTTGGTCTAGTTGAAGGTGTCCTTGCTCATTGCAGGGGGGTTGGACTGGATGACCTTTAAAAGTCCCTTCCAACACAAACTATTCTATGATTCTATATGCTGTTTCATACAGTAGTGCTGTAGGGACTTACATGCATCTGTTAACAGGCTGAAGCCAACAAAGCTCAGTTTCAGTAGTATTTAACGTACCAGTACTTTACCATACAGTGACAGCAGAATGTTTGCTTTGGGTTGTTGGCTGTATGATGTTTTGAGTGTCCCAGGATCTGTCTTGGGGTTAGACTGGAAATGATGAGAGGCATTGGCCTTTGAGTATCACGTAAGAGTTCATGCGGCTTGGGGTGTCATAAATAGCATAAATTCAGGGGGCTGAACTTTCATTCTCTACAGAGAAGAATCCCACTGAGGAGAATCATGAATTGGAACATGCAAAATCTTTTCTTAATTTGTGTGGTTTTGTTTGGTTTTTTTTTTTAATCTAAGGGATTATCTGCAGTTTTTGACTGCATTTTTAGAACTTCGAGTTAAGATTTTCTTGATCTCGCCAGTCAGGGCACAATAACCATTTTCTAGTTTTAGATATTCTTTGTCAATGCATCAAAGCCAAAATGTATATCATGAATATTTTCCTAAATTTTTTTCCGAAAATTCCTCAAACCTTGGACTTCTCTTGAACCATTGAATTAGATTCTAAAGAGAATAATTCTGTTTTTTACTGCTTCTGAAAGCTTTTTATTGTTGCTCAACAGATGCCACAGTTGGAGAAGAAGCTGCAAGAAGAACTTGAATGTAATGCCAGAATCATTGCTTGTCGTTTTCCTTTCCCTTGCTGGATCCCAGATTATACTACTGGAGAGGGAATAGACACTGTGTGGGCATATGATTTGAAACATTCTAGAGGATGTGAAACAAAAAGCTTGGAAATTACACCAGAGACAGAAACCTAAACATCTGATTTGTTTTTGTACTGAAATTTTTGGCTTTGACTTCACCTGTTAAGATTAATGTGAACAGAGCTGCAGGATATGGAGATACATATTCGCTAAAATAACTGAAGTACACTGGTTATCTGAAAGCACACAAAGGTTAGTGAAAGGTGTAGTTAAATGGCTTAATGTAGTTAGTAAAAATTATGAGAAAGCTTTATAGAAGCGGAAAACTTTAATATGGAAAATGGGATAAAACACAGTTCACTACTGTTAAGGGAAATATATGTGTAAGTTAAAATGCTCAAATCGGCGAACTTAATACGTGCATTCTTTCTGAGCCTACATAGTGTTTGTTACTGGTGTTGAAAGAGATGTGCAAGTGGCTTCTCAAACGAGCCATGGTTCCTAAATTTCTTCATTATGTATGCCAAGTAGGCATAATGCTGCATACATCAAACTGATGCAGATGGAGTACGATGATGATACCAATGTTTTACACCTCAGCCTTGAATGTGTACTTTTTAAGGTTGAATGACACAACAAGCAAATATAGCAAGTTGCTTATTCATTAACACAAGTGTAGCCCTTGATTATATTAATGTATTTTTATTTAGCTTGTTATGTGAAGGCAAAACTGCAGAAATGTGCTCTTACTGAACACTTGTTGATATAAGCCTTTGCAAATGACCATGATTTTTCCTAACCTCTCTGATTTAGGAAGGATTTCAAAGGTTATTTACTTCGCAGTGAAGTGTCACCACTTCCGTGTGCTCAAACCTTGGATAAGGTATGGGTGAGAGCTGCTTACTTGAATGTGTGGTGAAGACTGTCTCTGATTCCAGACCTAGCTGGTCTGGCTAGCTTGGTTAAATCTGATTAGACCTCATTTAATTTATAGTGAGGTGGGAGGGGATGTTTTCAGTCAGGCTTCTTTTCCCCTCTGCTTTTCTATGCCATTTGATGAGATCTCAGAAACTCATGGAATCGCTGCATGGCTTTTCCTTGGAAGTGAAGCAAGTTCTCCTTGTCTTTTTGCTGATACTGGTTTGCAGTGGGATACTGTCACTGCCGCGACATTTTCCTTTTCTAACATGGTTACAGCACTTTTCTATTTTATAACAGTCTGCTTATTTGGCCTTTCTTTTGGTTCCCAGGTAAAGTTTTACTGTTTTCACCCATTAACAATTAGTCAAAGTTCATAGTTAGCCTCCCCTGGCCCCAGTTAACATATAGACTGTTTGTTAAGCAGTGACTACACAAGTTTGTCAGACCTTTGCATATATGATACCCATAGAACGAAGCTAAAACAGGGTAGGGAATTGTCACCTGGCTTCTAGGCAGTCATTACCACAACTAAAATTAGCTCAGGCCAAGAGAAGTGCTGAGACTCTGCAATTTCAGGTAAATACAAAGCCTGTGACATTTTATTAGGCATTGGGAAGGCACATTTGCTGGACTGTAGTATCTGACTTGGAGAAGTTAGATGTTATTTGGGATGTGTAGTTACACCTGTACCCAGGCTTTTTATTTTTGGTGTGAGGGGAGGAGGAAGGAGAATTTAAAATACAAATCTGCACTGAGGATTTGAAATGGAGCAGTAGAATGGTTTTGTCCTGATAATGTATACAAAGCAGGAGAAGAAAGGGGCAAATGTATCTGCTCTGGAGTCTGCAAAGGAGAGGTGATTTCAGTCTCACATGGCAAGGCACAGCTGTAAACGTGGAGACTGTATGTGTTGAAGAACACTGATTTCTGGAAAGCAGTCTTTTACAGCCTTTCACTGCAGTGCAACATAATGCATCTTGTAAAACTACACTAAACTTTTTCTACTATGATTTAAGTGTTATGATTATTACACAGTGACAGGACAGGGCTACAGTGGCTTATCTAAAATGGCTGAATTTACTTTAATATCCCAAGGCCATAAAACTGGAACCTCAGACAAAGGAAATCTGAAATTATTTCTATTGTAAAAAGACCATACAAAAGGGAAATTAGCTAATTAAGAAGAGTCCTTCCTTGAATGATTATGAAGGAGAAGAGGAGGCAAAAGGTGTTGATCAAGTGAATTGTGACTCATCTGCAGTGCAGTGCTTTGACCCAAGTTTCTACTGGCTACTTTCACCAAAGTTACTTTGCAGGGAATGAAGTGGATATTTACTTTTTCTGCTGTGTTTGGCTATATATTTGTCTATTGCATTATCGTTTGCCTGTTAAAAGGTAAAACTCAATTTCTCAATTCTGCCTGTGGTAAAGGCTTTGGGGCGTGTACTTCTTAGTTACCACCTATTGCTCCAGAAATATTTGTTGAGGAGGGTGAGATAGTTAATGATGTGATGGCCTGAGCTTTAGGAGCACTAAGTGCTGTCCTCAAGGCAAGGAGAGATTTATGAATGCTTTTAAAGTAAAGCAGAGGGCTGTTTCTTGCTCTGGCCAGTTACTTTTGGGGGTCTACACTGAGATAGACAGTGGGCTGAAGGTTTGGAATTCGTTACTACGTAAGGAAATGTGCTGTGTTCCCTTGATTCCATGGCTGAAGTGTGAAATGGAAAGCAAATTGCTCTAATTTACACAGGGGGACTGGGAAAGCATTTTCTTGTCATGTTGTCCTCAATTTTTCTATCACTTGCTATGTTCATTTGATAGTTTACAAGATTAAATACTTAACTGTGACTTCAGTCATCACTGTATGGGTTATTAAGTTGATACACTTCCAGTTGCTACGGTAATGTATTATGATTTCATTGATACGCTACTTCAGAGCACAAATCTGTTTCTTCTGAAAACCAGGAAGGCCTTAGAGAACTGGCTTAATCAAATTGTAGTGTACGTCTGAAGCCAAAAGAAGGAAATGTTCAAGCTACACATGCTGTTCAATACCAAAGTAATTCAGATACACAGAAAAACCTATATTTTATCTTTGTTTACGTCTTCTAGTAGAATCACTTGCCTTTTGGGAGTTACTTGTTTTGTTCCTTCCTTGCCCTGCCAGATCTTAGCAAAAAAAGTTGCTACATTGCTGAATGAGTAATGCTTTCCTGAAATATTGTAGAATTTGATCTGTTTGAAAATAATACGGGTCAGAGTTCTCCAGGAGTCAGACTTCCAAATTTTTTTTTATTTTTTTTTTTTCACATTGAGACACATTATGTCCCTGCAGGCTTTGTGATGCAAGATCAATTGTACCAATGCAGCTACAATTCTAATTTTGTAGTTTTCTATTTTGTATAAATTAGCTTTTTAGGGAGAAGGAGAGGGGTATGGCTGCAAGAGAGCCATCTGATATGCAGGTTGCTCAGTATACCGCACAGTCACTACAGCTACACAGCAATGTCAGCTAAGCTTGTCCAGATTTGTTCGTGAAATGTGCACATATTTTGTGAGCTTTAGGCATTTCTGTATTACTGGGTATATTGAAGTTCTTGACTTATCCTCTGGTCTGATTATATGCTGCCACTTAATCTAATATTGCTCCAAGGAAGTGAATCCTCTGTCTCTGAGGTGCTGTTTATTTCTGACTCATGAGTTATAGCCAGGCAAGGAGGTAGAGAGTCAAGTTTAAAATAACGTACCACATTACAGGAGCCAGTTGAATGAGTACGGTCTGTGGAAAAAAAGTTCCAATGCCCAGGCTTTGGGAAAGTCTTTCACATTTAATGAAGGACACAGCTCAGGAGGTGATAGAGATCTCCTGAAATCTGCATAAATTTTTAAGAAAGACTTGAGCTTTGCTTTTCTCTTACGTGCTTTAAAAATTTTTACCACTGTAATACCATTCTAAGGTCTGCAGGGGAAGTAAGCAGAGGTAGTGTTTTGTTTAGCTTTTATATTTTGAGCTATGGGAGGGAAGGAGGAAGGGAATCTTATGGCCCAAGTATGGCAGTTTGAACTATTTCAAAAGCAGTTTGACAGACTTACACATCAGCTGTGCGTATTTCTCATTGGATAGGAGCATCCATACTAAGAATGGGCTGTGATGAGCAGTCACTCAGAAATGGGTTCATGTCTGATACCATTACACGTGAATGAACACTAATTATTGGTAGATCACCTCGTACTTCTGTAGTTTCACTTTTTATGATGGTTCACAAATACTGAAGCATTTATTCAAGAAAGGACATGAATCCTTCAAATTCATGATTGAAGAGGGCAGCCTAACATCAGATTTAATGCCAGTAAATTCTGCTTTGAGTGACTTATTTTTCTTTTGTATTTGCCAACTTTGCAGTTCTCTAGTTTTACAATGTAGCCCCAACTTGTTTTTCAGAAGTAACATGTTTCTTCTAGAGGACTTCTTGAGTTCTTAATAAGACAGCGTGGCATCTATGTTTAACTTAAAAATCACCCTTGAGTGAGATAGCTGCAGAATTAGTATTTTCAGTATTTTTCTTTGTATGATAGTCTTTCAATTCATCCTTGTATGCTTTACTGAGGGAGACTTATACATGGATAGTTACAATTTTTTTTTCTTCATTCTTTTCCTGAATTCTTCCTCTTATTTCAGTATTTGCTTTTGTTTTTCGTACTGTCTTTTTACAATTTGACTGTTTGACTTCATAAATTAATCAATCTTCTAATTTCCTTTAATTTTTTTTTTTTTCCTGTAAACTAGTTGCCTTTTTTTTTTTTTCCCCAGCAACTTTGCAGGAAGACTAAGTATGTTAAGGAACGTCCTTTTTCTCTCTAACATTTTAACATGTATTTAACTAACCTCCTTGATTTATTTAGCAGTCTGTATGCTGACATAGCATGACTTTTGTTTCCAGTAAATTAAAGAAAAACACATCCACCCGTATGGGATTTAGACTGAAAAATAGCCTCAGTCTACAACAATTCTAACTATTTAGTAGTTTTAAGTACTTAATTTCACAATTTTATTGTATTTCATCACTTGGCAAATGAATACAGGCCTTTTATCCATTCAGTAGTTCTTTGGATTTGGGTTATTTGTTCAGGTGGGACTTTTGCTGATTTCTTTTTCTTAGTATAATATTGTGGTTTCTATTAGAGGCTTTGGTTGAAATGTCGGACTGATGTTTTTCCTGCCAATTGCTGTGTAGTCCTTGAAGAATCAATGTAATACAATCCAGTGAACTGCTAGCATTGGTAAAAATTAAGTAAAACCTGCTTACCAGTAAATGTGCAGGGATATTTTTCAGCTTACGGTATATGTTGTGGTTTTTAAAAATAAATTAGGTTTTTGAAGACCCATATAAAGCTTGTGGCATAAAGTTTTGAGGTGAGCAGAGGTCTTTGCAAGGTCAGAAACAGTAAATTAATGGCTTTCAGCCTGAGGTTTGTGGGCACCTTCTGAGGAGTCCACAAAAAGTAATTTAAAAAACAGATCTACTATCAGTAGGTTTATATTTGCTACCTGTGGTAGTGTCCTTCCATTGCAAAATTTTAATGTGTCTGAAATGATCATTTGAGAATCCCTGAACTAAAAATATGGGTTTACATAAGACATTAGCTAAATAGAAATGAGTTTATCAAGGTGAGGAGTTGTTTTTTTTTTTCTTCTGCTTGCATGGACTGTTGAGCCTTGAACCTATGCAGTACACAAGTATATGAGCCTCTGTGTCTCTTCTGGTAAGCATGTAACTTCATATTTCGCTATGTGAGGGCAGCCGCATGGTTTTGCACATTCCCATTGCATTCTAATAATTCTAGATTTTTAGTTAATCTATGATAGATCTGGTTTAAGAGTCTAATTGCTTTTTTTAGGAATTACTTAAATATGAAATTTACTTTTTCAAAACACCTGATCAGCTGCCACTGAAGCCTGTCTAAAAAGCTGGCGGACCCTGTAAAACTCCTTAATGCTGTAATGTCTGCAGCTGTCCATGCCAGAACTCTGGTTCAGATGAGCAGAAATGTGCCTAGCTCTTGCATAAGCTCTCTTGATTCTTGATTTCTTGATTGAAAATGGAAGTGTGAGGAGAGGACACAAAATGAATGATTAAAAAACTTGAGGATCAGCGTAAGTTCTGGGAGAGAAAAATGTGAGTGGTGTGGGATATAGCCATAATCTAAGGGGCCTTCTCTGTCACTATCACTCTAGCCCCAAAGGTTTGATGCTGTCTTTTTTTCCCCTAAGATTATGTAGCTCTTCTTGAAAGTATACTTCTTTTTCTTTCCCGTTGTTTTTTCAAGCTTTTCAGAATGTATACAAATCAAAATAATATATATGTCCAAATGTACCAGTCTCTAAATTGTCTACAGGGACCCTCATCATCTGTGTTCATGTATATTTTATTGCTTCTTCCTTTTTTTTTCAGCACACACAGAAGCCAGATTTATACTCTGACTACCTTTGTGCTCAATGCATAAAGAAGCTTTGTGGGTGTGATCAATGCCAATTAAGTTTATTTGCAAGCACAGATCTCACACTGAAGCAATTCTAAAAAGATTTTGAGCAGATACGGGACAAGTAATGGTCATGATGTGAAAATACTAATGTTACTTAGTGACAGGGATGGTAGAGTCTCCTACCATTGAGGTACTTTTAATTTCAGTTGCCAGTCTGGTGTGTCAAGCAAAGCCAGGGAATGAAAGGCTAGTAGCAAAGCAGAAGTGCAGTGTGGTATTTTAAAAGAAATTTATTATCTGACAGTATCATCAGAGGCTGCCTTCTGGTTTCATCTAACCTGTTAAGTACTGTTATTGTTCTGATAAAGAGTATGTTGGTGGGAGAATATGATTAGCTGAGCTAATACAACTAATGAGCATCTTGAAGTGTTTATTCTATAGTACTTTCAGATAATTTCTTTACCCTTTCCTCTTCTGCCCCCCAAAAAATACATTTAGAGTGACAAATTACAGATTTAAAATGGAAACTACATTTATCACGCCTTAGAAATGAAAGATTAGGAAACAGCTTCTAACAGGAAAAAAGTTGCCAGCTTCAGCAGCTGGGTCTTATTTACCAGAGCATGTTAAGTATGGTGTAGGTCAGATCCAGACTGACTTAGCGAATGATTTAAGTTTCTTAGAGAAAGTTAGCATTTCTTGTGAGTCTCCTGGACATGCAACCTGAATTAAGTTGTTTGTTTATTCTGATAAAAATGCTGATCAAACAGCACTCAGGATTATTTGTCTACTGCATGAAAATTAGGTAGTCTAAGCACTTTCCAGGAAATAGAAAACCTGGATGCTGGATCTTTCATGAGACTTTGTCTATAGCTTTTTTTCTTCGTGTTTGTCTGTACTTTGGGTGATTGTGAACATCAGATGATTGGAGCGAGGACTTTTGCCCGCTTGGGTGATACTTGTATGTGTAAGGACATACTTATATGTGTAAGGACAAAGGACAAATGAGAGGTTGAAGCATACCTTTAATCCCTTTCAGGGTAACTAATCAAAAGTGATCCTTTCTCTGGTATTGTTTTAATCTGACTCTGGTAGAATTTTCATTTCCACAGGCACAAAACTAGATGTTGTTTATGATTCATTTATCTTTATGTTCTGTTGTATGCCTGAAGAATCTATGTTGGCAATACAAGTCTCTCTCCATTTCTGTCCAAAATACACAGCGGATGTTTTATTGGCCCTGAGTGCCTTTATTACCGTGGTGAGGCAGTGTTTCCTCCTGGTGTTGGATATGCAGGTCATTCACTGTCTGAACTTGTAAGTACCAGGGTTGTGAATGATGCAGCTTTCTTGTTAGGGTGCTCCAAGCAGTGCTGAACCCAAGGATATTGGAGCTCAAGCTCCACAGCAGATAACCCAATCAAAAGCATTGAGCCTCACTTTGCATTTATTATTGTTAGCAACCTCCTCCTCCCTGATCACTACCCCCCCCCCCCCCCCCCAAAAAAAACCCCAGAAAACCAAACAAAAAAAACCCCACCCCAAAACCCAAACAAACAAACCCCCCCCATACCAAACAGCCCCCCCAACCCTCATACATCAGAATATGTTCTTTGGTTTTCAGCTGCTGGTGCAAATGACCGCATTACTTGCCAACTTTGTCTAGGCCATGGGCCTAGTGAGGCCTTCTCAGCTTATGTTTCAGTGTAAGCAGACTCAATTTTAGCTTCAGCTGTCTGTCAAGGGTCTACCTAAGAAGTCCTCATAGTCTCTGAAGGCACCGAAACAAGCAGGCTGTGGATGCCAAAGACTTCCTGAAGCTTGCTGTCTTAGCATGGTGGGACACAGCATCAACATTTTTGTCAGGTTTTTATAAAGACTGCTTTAGTGCTGCTGAATTTGATCTCTCCCTCAACGTAGGAACCCTGCAAAGCAGAGAATAAATTCACTCCAATTTTCCCTCTGCCTAATAGTAGTAGAACATTGTTCTTCAGTTTTACACTGCTGCTTGTTTCTGGTACAGCTTAATCATAAACTTTCCTTCACTGGAGGGAAAGAACTAACACCAGAGTCCTTCCTCTCCAGCATAAACTTAAGAGCAAGGCTCTTTAACTGAGGGGCTTCCCCTTTGTAAATTCTCTCAGCAGCACAAAGATCCTGTACCAGTAGAGATGGGAAGGCTTTCTGTCAAATTCCTGTTGCTGATACAGATGCTATTTGTCAGGACCACTACTAGGAACATCTTAGTTTTCCACCAAGACTTGGTATAATTACCTATGGCTTAAGGTTAGTTCAAGGGGGTTTATACTGGGTCTGGTATGGAGGGTTGGAGTAGCAGGACTCAGTCTGTTTGCCTTTTTGGGGAATTTCAAAAATCAAGTTTTGCTCCTTACAGTAGTATGATTTCTTTTATATGCCAGTAAAAATATCACAACGTATTAATATAATGGAAATGTAAGGATAATCATCTGATGCTAATACTGTGGCAATAGACTAAGCTGAATGTTACTGAATGGAGATTTCTAGGTTGGAGAAAGATACAAGTCTGTTCTCCCTTCAGTAAGCATGTGTTTTTCCTATTAATTTTGAGGGAATTTGTTTGCATGTGTTTAAAAAAAAAAAATAGATGTAGAAGATCGCAGTTGGAATGCTAGTTATTAGTTTGCATTCAGCCTTGCAGTAAAATGCAATGTTTATACAGCAGTATTCATTTTCAAACTGCTACTGAATAATAAATTGAGCAACACTTTTGTAGGGTTGGTTGGTATTATTTTCACCCTTTACAACTGCAAAAACTGTAGCAAAGAGCTAATTTATTCAAGACCACAAAAATAATTGGTTGCAATGCTGTGATTAAAATGATTAAGACTGCAATTGCATGGCTGTGTCTACAGCTGGAGGAATGTATTTCTTAAATGGCTGCTCCTGAGGGTGGCAGTACCTGTGCACTTTTGCAACTGATTGAGCTGGAGATATAAAGGTCAGATGCTTACAGATGCCATTTAGTGCCTTCTTACCGCTTATGACTCTAAGACGTAGCACCTACAGTGGTTGTGTCTGTCAGGTTCATGATCTTGGTTTTGTTTCGTTCAGTCTTACCTTTGTTAGCTATTACTACATTTGATGTCTCATGGTTACTGCTTTTAACTGCATTTGGATCCTTCTGTCGCTGTTTATATGTGCTACTTTGTAGTAAAACTTATTAGTTCTATTGAAGTATTATGACTGCATTGTGTACTACATCTTGGTCTATTTTTGTGTGAGAGTCAGTCTGGTTCTTCTCTGCTTTGATGATTTCTATTTTTTATGGCAGAAATGTTCAAATCTTTGAACAACTTAAATCTGTTTCTAATGGGAGTATTAAATATAAATTGGCTGCAATCCAGCATAGGTATTGTGACTTTCATATCTTATTGTTTTACTTGCCTTATTTTTTTTAAACTTTTTTGCATGGTCTGTGTCTTAATTCCCTGAGGACACTTCTCTAAACATAAATGAAACTTGATTTTTATGAAGTCATCAGATTGATCTGTCATGGCCTATGTTAGTAAGCCTACATGTTCTCATTTCTCATTTCTATTTCTATATTTGTTCATGGGTACAAATGAGATGAACTGAGAGAAGAACTATTTTCCTTAGGCCTTAATAACTTTATCCTTCATCAAAATGGAATGTAAACTTGAATGAAAAAATTTTCTGTTGGTGTCACTCGTCAACAGCTCTTGCTGTTCAACTTTCTGTCCTGAGAAGCCCAAACTCATTTTACCCTGACATAACCATCAGTTTTAAGTACAGTTACTGTCTTGATCTTCTGGTTCAGAAGCTATTTGATAGTGATCAGCTTAACCAGCTCAAAACCAGCACTGATGCATGTTATATTTGTCTGCTTGGAAAACAGGCTGCTGAAATCATGTGTGGAATCTTACTAGATTAGTTGCTTTGACTAATTTTTCTAAAATAAGAGGCAACAACGTGATATCATCTCTAAATATGAACAAACCCATGACAAAATACTTTCTCTACCATGTGCAGGAGAATGCATATTGAGAAATGTATGAACAAATACACTACCTCCACCATGGCAATCAAATCGCTTATCTACCAGTTCAGTAAATATAGTCAAAGTTTGTTAGTCCAGGAACAATGCATAAACAACATTGGTTTCTGTCTCTTACGACTGAATCACAAAAATCAATAGCAAAATCAGACCAGTCTTGCCAAATAAAAAAGCAATTCAGAACGGGTATACAGAAAAGGCTTGTTTGAGACAGTTTTCTACACAGCAACATGAATTATTTGGTGGGTGGGGTTTTTTTGTTGTTTTGGTGGGGTTTTTTTGTGTGGGTTGGTTTTTTTTTGTTTGTTTGTTTGTTTTTTGCCTCTAGTGGAAAGATTAGCAATCACCCTTCCCTGGCCCCAAAACTGACAGACTTTCCTCTGCATCACCTTACATAGAATACTACTGTGCTTCAGTATGTTGATACATGTAATTCATACCAGTAGAATTACATAAAATAGGAAAAGGTGCTATGGAGAACAGTAGTTACCAATTAGGTAGTGTTATCCAGCCATAGTAACGCTCGGATATTCGACCTGCACGACTTCTGTCATGCCACGTTGATGGTACAGCAAGGGCCATAAGATCAGGTAAAAATCAATACTCTTTTTCAGCTAGGGCCAAGAAGGGAATGAACAACGCAGAAAGGCCGACTGAATTGAAAAAGATTAAATCTGCTTCTGAGGAGCAAGAAGTCTATATGCTACCTGCTTTCAAAATGTTTATTGAAAAATGATAGAGAGGAAATTTAAATTGTTTTCCGTATTATGGAGTTGTTACACCATCTATTATATCCATATGCGTTAGGGAGCATCTGTTCCATAGACTGTTTTAGTATTAATGGATTATGCTGATAAAAACTATTTGAAAAAACATTTGTCCTGCAGTTTGTATTAAAAAGAAAAATGAGACCTGTTCATTAAGGGTGAAAAGAATGTAAGAAATTGGTAAAAACTCTGCGTGTAGTGTAGTTTTGCCATAAAGAAAGCTGTCTTTTTTCTTGAGCAATTGTACAACAGAACTTTAATTTTGAAGGATCAAATATCTGTACTGCAAATGCCAATTTTCAACATGTTTAGATGGATAATCTGCTGGAATACATTGCAATCCTTATCTTTTAAATTTGTTTACTTCACAGAGCACTCTGAATTTATACCATATGCTAATAAGTCTCAATAAAAATATACTTTCTTCAATGTTGCGGGCTAGGCATGTCATTGGTACCTGGTACCAATAGACACCAAAGATTTCAGAAACAGATTTCAGCTCTAATATTTCATAATACTTAAGGCACTAAGATTTCAGAAACTATGCCATTAATGCACCTGTTCTTTAAGAATAACTTGATACCATCTCATTTTAAAATCAAATGTTTCAAAATCTTGGCATGTTCCATGAATGATCTATTTATGATTGATTGATATGTTATAATTATAGGGGAGCTGTAAGTTGCAGGACCTGCAAAGACTCTAATCCTTATTTTGCATCTTTCAAATTGATTTTGCTGCTTTCACTTGCCTTCCAATTTCTGGGTCAAATTCTGTTAGTTGCTCTCCAGATAGAGATCAGATTTGTCTGCCCTCCCCCCCTCCCTTTTTTTTTTTTTTTTTTTCCTTCCTAGGTGCTACGTTTATGGAGTTCTAGCTAAATTGGTACAGATTTTATTTCTACATTAGATACAATTTCTTAGTTTAGAAGATACCAATAGGAGGATTTAAGTCAGTGCCATCACCAAATAGGTTAAAGTGTATTTTAAAGCAGCCTTATTCCTGGATAGAAAAGCCTCTTAGGGCAAATATTCTTCAAAGTGCCAGACTGAAAAAGCAGTAAAGTAGACAGTATTTTCTAGAGAACAAAGTTTATGAAGAACTATCTTAATGCTTGACCAAAATGAATCTTTAAAATATCCTCCAGGCTGCAGTTCCTGATTGCCTCAATTAAAGAAGGTGTGGGGGAAAATCACAGACTGTAAATCAGATGATGGCTATCCTGAATATTGCTACACCAGATGTCCATCAAAAATATGCAAAGAAAGAAATATTGAATATACAAGTTTTAGTGAATGGTCTTCATGTTAATGCTGCTCTTTCTTAAACAGTCTTCCTCTGCTGAATGCGAGGATCAGAGACCATCTGCAAAACAGACTGACAAGGTGGCATTTCTTCCTTTGCCAGAGGTCCGAGTTGCACCTGTGCACTGGCAGAGCCACAGCTAGAGCAGCTGAAAGCCCCAGTTCAGTGCATGTCCAGCAAGCAGGGAGAACCTGGGTGCTCACACAGGGGAGTTTTCACATGGCCGCCTGCCTCTTGTGGAAGGGCCAGGTTCTTTTACTTGCTGTCTCCTGGTATTTTCTGAAACGAACTGGGTAAGTGCATGCTAGCAGGCCAAATCCAAACATGAGACCTAGTTAAATGATTGAAATACTACTAGAGGTGAAGAGAAGGTGCAGCGTTCTCTGAAGTGCGTGCTGCAGAGGTGGCTAGCAATGGCACGTTACAGTGAGAAGCTCAGAGCTTTTTTCTTGCTATTGGCAAGACACTAATAGTTGGTAGTGTTCTTGTGACTTACAAAGTAGAATTAACTTTCTGTCTCCTAAAATAAATGTAGATAGAGGGAATAAAGATATTAATTAGCCTTTCCTAGTGATAAATCCCTCTGAAGTGTAGTTGGTCTGGATCTACTACACTTTTATATTTGCTGGCTTTTAGCTGATTGAACAGTTCCTTGTCCTTTGGCCTATGGAAAATGAAGCTGATCTCAACACCAAGGTTGCAGACACCTTCTGCAGGTGGGGATTTATATGATCATAGGCAGTTATGCTGAATCCTACTGAGCTACTCTGAATTCTTTAAATTACTCTGACAGAATTTAATGAAACTGTAACAAAAACAAAACCTGAATTAGTTTTACTCTGGCCACTACACTATGTCTAGTTTTTACATGCATTTAGATCCTTTAGAAGCCTCATTTTGGTTATTCTGCTTATCTGGTTGCTGATGTAACTTACACAGTCTCCTTTACTAGTATTCATTCAGTATGGAAAATATATAGGAAATAAATAACTTTTCAGTGAGTTGCAGCCCTCATTTTGTACATGAATCTTAGTGGAGGTCACTTGGAAACAGTGACATTTGAACCTGTTGGAAAGAAAATTGAAAGAACAATTGTGACTTTTAAATTGTATTGTAGACTTTTAAATCAATAGTAAACCTTGTATCTAGAAGACTATCTTTTTATTGATATCCAATTAAACAGCAGCAAAGCAATCCTTAGCCTTTTACTGGTCGGTATTATATGTCACAATATTTGTAATGCAACATATGTTTTACACTATAATCCTTGTGGAGCATGTTCAGTTTGTTGCTTCTAAGCCTTTCAAGATGTAGTTGAATCTCTTCCTAGGCAAATTGTTAATGATAAGGTAGCCAAATAATAATTTTCTTGTAGTATGCAATTCTGTCTTCTTGAATAGGGGACTCTGTGAGATATTGAAAGTAATTGAATACAAGGCAGATGTAACACTTCGGTCACAGAATTCTCTAGATAAATGCCCATAGTTAAATTATTTTATCCACTGTAACTTGTATTTCAGTAACAATTCAAAGACTGAACTGTGACTGAAGCCTGTTGTACTCTTTAGTCTTTACCTATAACTGTATGTGAAAAGACTTTGTTGGCATAACTAAGTTGGGTGTGAGTGTTTGCCTGCTGTAGTAAGCACAGAGGCCCTCAGTGTCCACTTTGGCTACTTTCAGCGAAAAGTCGTAATTCAGTCAGTGAACTTCCCTGGGCAGACAGAATATGCATCATCTTTTATAATGCAGTAGGCTTCTAATCATATCTCCAAATGGTTGAAGGAAACTAGTGCTGGCAGGGGCAGGACTCAGCAGTCACGGGAGTATCACCTGTTTCCCATCCCGACCTGCATCTGAGGGCCCAAGCATCACTAGCTGGAAATGGGGCTGTGGGCCTGACAGGTAGTTTTATTTTATGCATTCTGTAAGTAAGAGATTCCTGCTTCTTGATGCTCACTGCGCTGGACTGCGGATGCGCTCCATGGGGGCTCCCACGTTCTGGTTGTCTGCTCCTTGTGACCTGACTCCTGGTTTGTCTAATGTAGGCTCTGGTTCTCAGTCCTGATGCCTGTTCGTTATCAGCCTCCATCTGCCTTGCCTGCTTCCCTCCTGGCCCTGGAATTTCGTCTGTCCTGTGATCTCCTTGCCAGACTGACCTCTGTCAGCACTGGTTGGTTGATGAGGACTTGGAAGTTTATTCTGTTTATTGAGACTTGGTGTTTCAGCATTGTTTTTGCAAGCCATTGGTTTCTCAGATGGAACAAAAGCTAATGATAAGGCACAGCCCTGTGTTCACTTCGAGTCAGGTTTTAAGCTTTTCATTAGTTTGAGCTGTTCAGGGTGTTACTATTATCTCTGGAGAAAAAAAGGATGTAAGTTTTTTCTTACCTAAACCATGTTCTGCAAAAGATTTAAATTCCAAAACTCTGTTTTGTTTAGCTGGGTTTTTTTGTGTGTGTCCATGTTTTCACACTTTTGGGTACGTTTCCTACTGTTTGTCATGATAACCAGATAGGTTGAGGCTTTTGTGCTCGAAACCCTGACCATAATTTGACTGTTTAATGTTGCAAAATAAAAGTTGTCCGTTAATATATTTGACTCTGAAACCATTATTCCAATGCAATTACCACAACAAACCCTTGTACTATTATTTATTTTATATTTTAGATGAGATGCTGTGTTTTTTCTGTTTTTGCAATGAACTGTTTTCTCTTTTTCCTATTCAGTGCATAGGCCTGATGTTTTCTGCCATTGCTTTATATATTCAGAACTTGCTGGCTTCATGTTGGTGTTTTATCAATGTAATGAAGATTAAGCAATGGAGAAAGCTTACTGTAATGCTGCTCCTCCGCACAGTGACTGACTTCCTGGCATCTTCACAGTCTTTGTTTCTGCAGCATTTGCTCCTTCTACCAATTCCTGGTAAATCTGATATTGGAGCTGGTGCTTGTCTTACATGGATTTCAACTATTTTTCTTGATTATTTATCTAATAATTAATTTGTTACCTTAATTATGAGAATGGTAGCAAGTCTGTGAAAGGCAGAATTGTTTGTGATATATGTTAAGTGTTTAGCTTTTGCCTCTTCCTGTGTATTTTTTGTGTCTTCCTGTATATTCCTGTTTTGTTCATAGTCACTGCATGGAGGCTAACACCAATGTGCTAGGACCTGATCCACAAAAAAAGACAGAATGTGTTTTGCTTCCTGCAAATGTTCTTAATGATATTTATTGTTATTAAGACAATATGTGTCTGAAATTACTCTTATTTGTGAAGGATATTTTTAAAAGGTGAATTTAGGGCAGAGATATTTATGTGCCCTTTGCTAAAGGTATGCATTAGGGACAAATTATGTTGATGCAATGAGATCTAAATCTTTGATCACCAAGTATTATAAAGGCTATGAAAATGGCAGACCAAAAATGGCTTTATATAGCAAAATGAACAAAGTGTAGGTATTCTGAGAATAGTGCAGAATACTTAGCTTGCCTGCAAACGAGATGTTCTTGGATTTTAAATTTTTGAAGGAAAATGTTGAAGGAAAACATTCTGGCTTCTGTATTTTTTTCTTTCTTAAAGCTATTCACTGAATTGTGACCTAATTCACAAATAGCTTTGACCCTGGAACTGTATTTTCTGTAAGTAAATGAGCTTTGATAAATATTGCACAGGTCTCTCTGCAACATCCCATACAAAGCTGTATATAGATAATTCTGCTCTGGCTGGGTTCTATTTAATTTCTAAAATATGTGGATGATGCTGCTAGTTTTACAAAAGTTGAGAACTCCTGCATTATATGGCTATTTTTGTCCAGGTAATATATTATTTGGGAGAATACCATTTGATATAATGGGAATAATAGTGTCTCATTTATGTAAATGTCAAATTTTTTTCGTTACGTTGTGTAATTTTCCAAATTTTGGGCAAGGACACTATTTGAATTTATATTGGATATAACCGAATTTAACTGAATTGAAATATTTTTCCTTGTTGAAATTAAATATAACAAAGTGTTGTGTTTTTCAGTGGAAAATACTCTGGGTTCCTGGATTGTAATCCTTTCTCTGCCTGAGGGAATTTGAAGTCTGTGCCCCTTAGTGGTAGGGCACAGAACTCTCTCATTCTGTATGAATAATTAAGCAACCCCTGCTGCAGGGGCTGCAAGTTGGGAGTCCCACATCTCACTAACCAGTACTGAAGGACAGCCTTGGCATTAAGATCCTAACAATGACGAAGCAATTTCTCTACGACCAGAAGAAAAGACCAAGCAGAAACTCCTTTAAACGTCTCTTACCTCTCATGTCCCTTGTGTTCCCCATATTTTCAGCAAATCTGTGCTGTCCATGCATTATTGTGGTGTGGAGGTGACATGGAAACTTTTCTGTCCTGTGGAGGCTTTGCCCCAGCGTTTCCCCACTGAGGAACTGCTGTCTGCTCCGCTGTCGTCTCTTTCACCCGAATGAAGAGTGAGGGGTGCAGGAAAGGGTCGCTGCCAACATCGGGCATGGTTCTCCTTGCTTTGCCCAGCCCCCAGGTTTTGATGATGCCATTGGTGATGAGGACAAACCTGTACATTTTCTGTCTGTAAACACTTCAGGCAACACCAAGGCTTCCTTTCCTGTCATCATAAATCTTTTTTTGGACTTAAATGACAAATAAGAGACAGATACCTGTGTTGCTATCCAGTAAAGTGTCACTTTGGATCATGCCCTAAATCCTTAGCTCTGACTGCTAATTCTGTGGTATGTGTAAACTGGAAAGGCTTTCTTGATTTCCTGATCTTGTTATGTGTAAACTAATTGATATAAAAACTTAAATATGGAGTATAATTAACAGCTTCTTTATATGCAGTCCTTTATGATGTGTTTAATTTTATAGTCTCTTGCAATGCATAATTCAGTAAAGCATTCTGTTGTAGCACTGTGAAAACATGTATTATACCATGTTAATATACTTACTGTAGTCCACTATATCTTAAATACGTGGAATTTTTTCTTTCGCTTTTGAAATACTTTATTTTTTTTTAATGTGCTTTGGGATGACAAAAACTAAAAACCTGACAAATCTTTAACTACTACAGTGTTGCAACTGAAAACATTATAATTTGTGGTAATTAATGGAAAAGCTTTTGTTTATTTATCTTCAAAATGATTTGAAATTTTAACAAATTTCCAACCAGTCTTTTTTTAAGACAAGAGTGTGATGTATTTTACTCAAGCATACTTGATCAGTAGATGCAACTAGGGTGGCTGTTTTGTTATTTATACAAGTTTGCATCTTACATTCACACCAAGGTGGTGAATAAGGTATTTCGTATTTAATGTAATTTACTTGAAAACTTTCAACAGTCAGTCATCAATTCCTTTCCATAAATGGAATTCAAAATCTGTGATTGAATGACACTCAAAACTATGATGTCACTTTGTGAAAATGGGTGTTATTTGGAAATCAATAAACCTAGATGCTAAAGAGAAGGAAGAATTTGAGGTAAAAATTGAAAGAAAGTATGCTAAGATTTCAAGTTACAATTCTTGTAGCAATAAAGTGATTTTTGTAAAGCAAACAGTATTCCAGAGTGCAGTAAATTTGCTAGTCACATCAAGCTAAATGATAAGAAAACAAGAATGGAATAATACCAAGAATGTTATGATTTGAAAGTAAATCTTGCAGCTCGGTTCCTGTGCGCTGTAGTGCTTGCTTTTTGTTGTGAAGGATTCCTATATAAATCCATTCGTAGCATATCTATTTTTGTGTCATTTGCTCATCTGACAAAGACTTTCTCGTTGAAGTGTTTGCACATCATGAAAAAGAAATGATGGTTTGTTTACAGAGTCATGATTTTCCTGTAGTTGTTGATAAAAGTCTGTAGTTGGAGGGTTTTCAAGCAGTTACTGTTCTTGGATTGTTTTTCTTTAAATGGGAACTCAGTGAGTGAAGGCGTTTCTAAAATCAGAAGTTTTCATGTAGTATATCACCTCATGTTTTAGTCTTACAGTAAATAGCTTTTCAAAAAATGAGCTGTTTAGGAAACCTTTGCCTTAACAACAATGATTTGAGGTCATGCGTGCAAAAAATCGATATCAAGCATTCCCTAACTACTTGCCTGCTTATCTACATCTTTAGTAGTTGATTTCCCATGAAAGAGTGAAACCATGTTGACATTGAACGAAATCGTAATTTACCAACTGTGTTCAAATCTGTTGCATAGCAAAAATTCTCTGTTTTGATGTTGGTACAGGGAAACAAAGTATTTTTATTACTGAAGAGCAATTTTGGCAAGGTGATTTTGCTGGCTAGAGTTAAGTTGTCATGTAAGCACAACAATTGGAAGAGTTGTTGGTTTCCTTACTGCAGAAAAACTGATGGATGCATTGTAAAAAAAGGTGAAGTTTTAAATATCAGCTTCCACATTAGATTTCTTTGAATTTTTGTCAAGTTACCTTTTGAAAAAGTACAAAATTTATGTTCAGTCCTAAAAAAATGAATGGACAATAACTGTAGAAAATATGGATGACATTATTATGAGGGAAAAATAAGAACTCCTAAGGTTTTTTCCCTGAGATGATGGAAGCTTATCACAGGATCTTCTAAAGAATGCAAATTATACAGAAGCTGTTGTTTTCTTGAAGATAAACTTTGATATAACCAGAAATTAAATCTTTTAGTAATATTTTGGAGATATGAGCTTAGCCAGTGAGAGATATCATCTGCTTTCAGAAAACTGGATGTCAGAAGACAGTTGTATCTGCATTAATGTTCTATATTTTCATGCAATCATCAGAAAACTTGAAGCATGTTTAATCTTTGAATGGAAAAATGCATATAGGTAAATAAAGAGATAACTGCATGAGATTATTGGAAAAGTGGGTAGAGGTCATTACCTGAACTCAGTAAGCTGCCAATAATGTGTATGAATATTGAGTTTGTGTTCAGTTTATTTTAAAAGTTGAAGATAAAAGATTACTTCATGTTACTTCAGGCAGGTGAATGCGCTTCAAAAAAGCCATTAAAAGTATTCAGGTGATTACTGAGATAGCATTATGTCTGGCAATTTGTAGTCTGGGAGAAGAGTAATGAGTTACTAATTTAAAATAAATATAATTACTATTCATGTATCTTGAATGTATGGATAAAAGTATACTGAAGTTCTTAAGTCAATTATTTTTTAAAGGCTGAGATTTCAGTTATGGGGAGGGCAAATACTTAATTACTTGCATAATTTTTATTTTTTTAAGTTTGTCTTAGAAATAGTTCTATAAAAATCCCGGGTATTTCTTATGCATTCACAAATTTTTTACTTTGACATCTGTCAGGACTGTTGGCAGTTCTTTGGACATTGTAAACTCTAGATGTACTTGCAGAAAACTGTGGAGACCACAAAGGGTTATGAAAGGTCAAGCGTCCTCTTCAGTGGTTGTAAGCATCAAAGGAGATTTTGCAGTAGCTGTAAACCCTTCCTGATTCCTTCCGACTGCTGTAAAAAATCTGGATAGCATATCCAACACGAATTACACTTATTTGCAGGTATGTTTTAGGCTACAGTTGGTTTGCAATGTGTTTGCGGTGCGGGTCCTGCCAATCTCCTCTGTGGAAAGCCTTTTCTTTGGTCGTTTTTGAATCTGCTCACAAGTTTCTGCTGCCCACTCTTTGGTACCATTGTGTTGCCAACAGATTGAGTATGCAACCCGTGACACACAGATTTGAAAACAGGAGCACTTTGGGACCCTGGGCTTAGTGTAGCATTAAATGGTCTGTTGTTTATATTTAGACAAGCTTCTTCCCACGTTCATTTTGGTATATGTTAAATGTTGTGCTTTGCTTAATCTCCCATACCACCTTGAGCTAATATGCTTTGTCAAGGACTTAGAAAAGATGGAAGTACTCCTCACCTTCTATTGAGAGCTATATTTGAAGAGCTTTGAGGGGATGAGAGTACCCCAGCTCCTGCTGATATCAACTGAAACTGTGAAAACCAAAACTCAGGCTTAAATCTGACTTATTTTAGAAATTTTAAATTCCCATTGGAACCAGGTTCAGGACTAATTTGTGTAGTCAAGGGGAAAGAACTGCCTTACCAGACAAACTTTCAAGCTCAATAAAAACATGGGTTTCTGAAAAATATTCATTTGTGAAAGCAAAACCCATTGCCTCAATTTAAGATTATTCCATGAAACGTACAGAAGATAAACTTTGATCTGTTACCAGCAAATTCTGATGACAGAAGTCTTTAAATAGTTCATGCATTTACAGTTTTTGTTTAATTCCTTTCTTTTTTTTTTTTTTTGTTCAGATGGCTTTTCTAACCACCATTTCATTGATGTTTTATTAAATTACAGATAATAGGAATTCAACTGCAAAGCGTCTACCCTTCCTTTCTTGCATGTTTCTTCATTGTTTCATTTCTTGGTTTTCCTCCTTTACAGAGTTTGCCTTTTATTACGGAAGCCCCTAGCTCTGCCAGTCGGTCACAGGGTGTCTTGTGGCATTGCTGTGCTTCTTGGGACAGTGGGACAGCTAAAACCAGGCCAGGCACAGTCTGAGGGCAGTGCCCGTTTGCCAGGTCTTGAAGTCACCGATAAGTGTGTGCTATGTCCAGCAATGAATTTGAGTGAGCCAGCACCAAAGATTGCCAAATGCCTTTTTTTGGTAGTTTTACTACTCTTTTGTGTATAGTCTTGTGTTAAGAAAAATGGTTCAGATTTTATCAGGAGCTTTAGCCCAGCTCAGCTAATGTTTTTTCTTTTGAAGATTGTCATGGGGATGGGAAAAGTTCTTGAAATGCCTTGCAGCTGAAAGCTGTGCTGTTGAAATGTTAAGTTAGGTTTTAATTTTAAACCTGAAATGTTCTAGCTGTGTTTTCTTTATTTACCAGTGGTAGTTGGCATGAGACAAAGCAGATGCACTCAGCTCTTTGAACCAGAGTTAACTGCTTAGGACTGGAGAATGACAGGATCTTGCTGGTATCATTGACTCTCTGAGCTTATCTATTTCATGGTAATTAATACGACACTTAGTTTCCTGTCAGTGCAGTTCCACGGCCTGAGGCTTCATTTGCCCTGCTGCTCAGTGTTGAGAGCAGCTGCAGCCCAGCCTACAGCTTTCTTGATGGACTTTCTCTAATCACTGTGAGTTTGTGGGACAGGAGAGGGATTGCAGAAACCTCAGTATTCCTGAGCTGCTGAGAAGAGGTAAATTTGTACTTGGGGAAACCCATTTGCCTGATTTAGCTTCCCTATTTCCCATATTCTCATTTTCCTTGGATCCAGCATTTAGATGAAAGAAAAGGGGCTTGTCCCTTTCTTCATGCTTTGCCTTTCCTAGAACCCTTTTTAATCCTACTGATTCTTTACAGTATGTATCTGTGTCCTTGTAATTTCTGTTCCTACCTATTTGTGGGTTCGTTGCTTAGATTCTATATCTTGGTGTTCCAAAATGCCTTGGTTACTCAAAACCACATATATTTTAATCTAAAAATATCTCTTGAATGTTTTCCAGTCTTCCGCTTTCTCTTACACCTACTGTGTGTCTGTGGAGACAATTCCCTCAGGTGTTTGAAGAGCTCATATTTCTTGGTCATCTTTGCTTCAAGGAAGATTATGAAACCAGTAGGAATTTGGCTCATAAGTTCCTGTATATTTCAAAATCATGTCTGTGACGCGCACTCTTGCAAGCCAAATCAGGAGCTGCCATTGTCTCGGACACCATGAGCTGGATTCTGAGAAGCATAACGTGTTGGCACTGCTGGTATAAACTATAACATTAGGGGAAGAGAATGTGCTTTCATAACTTAAACTTCTAAATTTCACAAAAGGTTATGTTTGGTCTGAGAGTCATCATATGTGGTTTCAGACTGGTGCCCTGTTTCTTTTACAGTTTAACGAAAATTTGTTCATCTTTCTTTTCTCTAAGTAGTTGCATGAATATGGATATATAGGAAGAGCTCGGCAAGATGCACCTGAAGTTTTTATGCTCAGGTAATTTAAAAACAGATTTGTTTGAAAAGATTAAACGTTTTATAACTTGAGCAGAGAAAGATTGGATCATTGTATCACCACATTGTATACTGTGAAAACAATGTCTTTCAATAATGGCTAATAGCTGTTCTGCAATAATATATTACTGGCATAATACAAAGGCAACACGCATAGCTTTCCAATAAGATTAACACATAGAAGCCTTATTCTAGCATATTTTTGCATTATTTTAAAAAAATAGATTATTTGAATATTGCACTACCTTCCAGATTTCCCATAATTCTTCCATTTCTGAAGAGACAGCTCTAAGCTAGGTCATACAAATACATCAAGCTGATTGTATACTGAATAATTGCTCTGCCTGCTTGAGTATGATGCTTCTTTGAGCTATCTTTCTGTTGTATGTCTCTATATTGGATCGAACTTAATGCGTAGTGGGTCAAGCCAAATAAATGGATTTGTGAAAGGCATACAGTCAATTATGTTTGCCACAACAGTGTTGATGTGGAACATAGCCTTTGTGTCGTGCGGCATGTTGTGGCAGCTGATGGATCAGAAGAATAAGTATCAAAACATCATGCAGGTATCGGAATACAAACCAGTAGCTGTGATGAACGCGTTTTCTGGCATCTTCTGATTATTTTAGCTTGTAGTAGTAGATTTGATTGGCTTGTAGTTCATAACAGTAGTTAACTTCGTAAGAAGAAAGTTCTTGTGTAAGACAGTCTGAAAGTTCTGAAGACTGAAGAAAATGTAATTTCTAAAAAAAAAACCCACAAAAATTTTCCGAATCACAGTTAAGCCCCATGGGCAGATATTGAACTTTTGATACTGTCCCTGTGGGGAGAATGTGATGAACGTGATTATAACCTACACTATTTCACGTTAGACTCCTTAGAAAACTCTGTCACCTCAGCCATTGAAATCCACCAACAGCCCTGAGATGGTGAAAGTGCTTTCTGTAATAAATACAGTAAAATAAGCAAAGCTTTAACTTCTTCATTTCTGTAGCATTTTTCCAACCTAAAGCTTGTGTCAATTAAAACTAAATTACAATTCAAACCTTTAAGTTAATTATTAAACATAAGAAATGTGACTAGTACCTGTATTAGTGGTAGTTATATAGGTTTATATTATGGGCTTTTTGCTTATTTGTCTAAAAAGTTCAGGTTTCAACTTGTCATGGATATTCGTGTTTGCAGCCCATAACTACATTGTAGGAGTCAGTGTGGGGAAAAGCCGTAGGCTTCTGTAATTGTCTGGTGAACAGTACGTGTGATCGCTGGGACCCGTTTGGGATCTTGCCTTCTCAAGTTCAGTTAAGGCTTTTGGCACAGGCAGTGCCCTTTTCCTTTTCCCTTGGGAACGAACATAGGGGCGTTTTATGACCTCAGGGGACTCTGAACTCGGTTTCCCATTCTGTAAAGTTTTAAGTGCACCCGCTTGCCTGTTCTGCTATTGGCTAACGTAACAAATGGATGTGTTAGTTGTTCGAGCTGAATTGTCAGCCATAAATTTAATAGCACTGAAGAGCACTGTTGGTGCTGTAAAATTAGCAGTGGAATACAAAGTTAACATTAAAGTCTGTGCAAAGATGATCACGGCTATTCAAATCTTGTACTACCCTCACTCCCCAATGTATTTGCAGGCTGAAGAAGTTACTGTTTTCTTTTATGTTCTGTGCTACATTTGCAAGGTTATGTGTGCAGTCACGAAGCTGAAACCTTTAGCTCAGCATCCTTTTTAGAGTGCCGCTTATAATGGGACAGACACATGCCCAGACTACTACTAGTGGCATTGATGGGGATTCTGCGTGTCTGCCCATTTCCTTTCAGAAAGCTGTCGCGTTACTTCGTAAGAGACCAGTATGTTGTTATTGTTGATCACTACTCAATTATGTTGTATTTTAAAAGAATCTGGTACACAGATAAATATTCTCACAGCTCAAATAATATTCCACTCTAATTATTGTCTTGAGTACAAATATTAGAAGGAAATCATGCTTTATGCAGTAAGGGAGCAAAAAACCTGATATGTCAGATGTGAACCGTAACATGGCACAATGATACCTGTGAAGTGGAGATCCTGGACATTTTTAGTTTGTTCAGTAAAATGCTTCCTTTGCTTTTGAGTTATCCCAAGAGACTTTTGAGCTATCTGAAGAGACCATTACACTGATGAGCAACCCAGGGCACTTGTTACATGCTGATATGAAAGGTGGAGAATATGGTGGAAAGGGAAGATTAAGGTCTATGTAAAACCCCATAAGCTTTACTTCATGAGCTGCTTCAATTTTTTTCTAGTTGAGACAAACAAACAAAAAAACCCCAGCTTGTAGCTGGACATCTTTTATTGCAGCATTAGCCTTGCCTTCCAGCTATGGGGAGATAAATACAACTCCATGCTGAAGGTGGAATACTAACCCATGCTTTGAGGAAGATATAACCAATTTTCCTGAGCCTATACACTGTAAAACAAAATCTGCGTGTATCTGAGAAAGCTAAGGAGAACTTTAGGACATGGTTCGTGGGCAGGAAATAGGAATGACTTCCCCAGTTCTCCAATTCACTGTAAAGGTAGGGCCAGACTTGGACATACACGTTGCAGCCAAGCAGTTTGTGTTTGATCATTGGTTTCTTGTATAATGGGAAATGCACTAGAAATGTCCTTTATTGCTTTTTCTTTTGAAATTTCCTCTTCTCCATTCATATAAGCAGGTGGCAACAGTTCTAGATCAAAGTTTAACTGCTTAATTAATTCTTTCTCTTGAGGTACGAGTAGAAAATGGATGTAAGATTAAGTTTAATTCTTTATGTTTCTGTGCTAAAGTTGGCAAAGAACGTTCATTCAATCAGGTATTCAAAAATGCTGTGGTGTAGTATAAGGCTTATATTGGTCTAGGTCTATATTAAGAACCTTGTCACATGTTCTTAAACAAATTTCAGTGCCTGGCATTTGATTTCAGTGGGAGCTAGACATCTAAGGCACTGAGATCTAGGTCCGGTTAAGCATCTTACTTCTCCTACTGATGCTTCTCTTGATGATTCTGCCATTAACAGTTCCTTTCCATTATCTGGATTTGTCTGTAAAAACATAGAGATATAAGAAGACATATTTGAAAAATGCTAAAACACAAATGGTAGTAATGAGTAAAGTTTTATTTTGAGATGTTAGCCACTTATACTCTGGGAAATCTCATTTTTTGCCTTTTTGCAAAAGTGTGATCTTTTATTTGGATAACATGTCGAAGGAATTTGGGATTGGCTTTTTTGTTTGGTTGGTTTTTTTAAACAGAACAATAAGCATATTTTTATGATATGTTAACTTTTTCCTTAAAGGACTGGGAATATGTATTTATTAGAAGATGGTAGTGCATTTTGACTTTTCCTGGAGTATTCTCCAGGAGAAAGCATCAGATCTATTTTGATGAAAAGAATTTTTTCAAAATATGTAGGACATAAAAACAATAATTAAAAGAGTATTATTTCTATATGCTCACTTTTTGCACGTTTATATTTACCTGCAAGGACATGTTTTTGAATATCCGGAGATACTGTTGGCAGTAAGTTAGGAGGAGTTTGTTTGTTTATCTGTACTTGAAGAACTTCTAGAAATAACAAGAGGTTTTTTTTGTGCTATTCCAGAAGAAATAACAGTCCATATGGTCTTTAAAAGGCTTGACTGACTCAAAGGACTGATGATTCATTTTTCTATAGAGAAATGGCATGTATTTACTGATCCATGGCTGAAACCTCCACTCCTCAAATAGGAAAACCATTGGTTTTTTGTTACTCTAGGATTAAGGTCTCATTATTTTCTGAGCTCAAAAACCTTAACCCAACCACACCCACATGAATGTGGTTCATTTGCCTGTTGCATGCTACCAGTGGTTTTCATGTTACCAGAAAGACCTTTTTGTTGACTGGGAAACACAGAAATATCATATAGTTTCAAGAAGGAAAATGAGTTAGGAGGAACCTCTGTCTCTCCAAAGCCAACATAAAAATCTTGAAGAAACTTCTAATGGGGAAAGGATTTAGAGTGTTATGTTTCATTTTTATTTGCTTACTGAAGTGGGTATTTAGAGAAGGAACAATTCACTCCGTAGGAATTTTCTTTGGACGTCTCAGTTCCACCTTGGGGTCTGAATTCCAGCTACAATTTGTAACTGCAGTTTTACTTTTCCTATGACTTTGTATTTCTCCTTTGCTCAAAACCATTACAGTTTGGTTAATTTGTGAATTGTTGCTGAGATGGAAGTTTGGTTTGAGATGTATTGATCAAACTACATGGCAGAAAAATTTTCCCTCCTCCTTCCTCCCTGCTGGTTTTGCGTAGAGTGTTTAAAAGCTGATTAAACTCCGAGGCTGCAGGAATTCTGAGACTTCCTTTGCAAAAAGGAGATCCAAGACAAGCCTCTACACCTTTTCTATCAGGCTGCTTAGTCCAACTTTTAAGAGGTGGTTGGGCATCCGAATAAAGTATAAGAATCTGCTAGAGACTGCAGAATAAAGGTAAGAGGGGACTGGTATAGAAAGAGATATTTAAATCTAATCTATACTGGGTTTACCAGCAAAGTCTGCTGGCTGTAGATGCAGTTCACTCTTGCCAAAAGATACTTTTTCCACATTGTTAAATAACTAAGTCACTTGTCTACATACACCATTATACAGTGGCTGGCTGGGCTGAAAAGCAGGGGGACTTTGGGGTGCTTGTCTTCCTTCCCAGCTTCTTTGGATCCAGGTGCTTGGTTTCCTTCATCTCGTAACTTGGAGGGGAGAGGAAGGAAGGGCCAGATAACTGTACTCGGGTCTCAGCTTGACATGGAATTAAGGACATGGCAATTGCATCTGCAGTATAGTCATAGTCAGTATTTGTCCCCAGGACTGGCGTATAAATATTTGAGTACTTTCACACTGATGTTACGCCAAAACTTTCACCAGTATAGTAAACGTAGTTTTAACTCCTGAGCGTGAAGGTGGATAACGAATGCTTTATGGGTAGATGAAAAAAGAGCAAGACTGGAAACGTATAATTAAACCAGTGACTAAATAATCTAACATTGCCATATGTTATTTAACAAACAAACAAAAAATCCTTTCACCAGAAATAAATCCCTAAAAACCATGATAAATGAGCATTTTTTTTTCACAGTTTGTTACTAAGCCAGGGCCATGCAGTAGTGTCCATACAGTACTAGAAGGTGGTAGCAGAGAACAACTATCAAATTATGCATTTTCCTAACCAATTGCAGGATATAAAATAGTTCTCTTGGGAAAAAATCCCAAATGAACACGCAACTAAAGACAGAGAAAAGCTTTCATATAAGCACACCTTTCTTACTTGTAGTTTCTGTACTGCCTCCTTTAAGCGGTCTATGATTGTGAGCTGATTACCAAAATGTCATGAGCCTCATTTAAAAATCAGGAATTTCTAATTGGATGCCTTTCAGCTGTCTTCCATAGCTATTATTGCCACGTAACTTTCCTAGTGTGCTATTTCCACATGCTTACTTATGCAGGCAGAAACTTTAGTGAAGCCATGAGCAGCTTTGCTAAGTATAGGAAACTGAGGGTGTAAGTCAGAAAATGTCTATTTGAATAATAATATAAAAACATGCCTGAGATGTGCACTTTCTTGGCTGAGTGTATTTTATTCTCTCCTGGTACCTCTACAGTGGGGAAAAAAAAAAGAACAAAATAAAGCATTTTTCATTCAGGACATTTATTTACAAATACCTTGAGAGGTTTCCCTGAACAGGTTGCGTGAATGCTCCTAATCTTCTAGGGCTTCATTTTATCCTGGAGACTCTCTTGGAGAGTCAGATGTATTTCTTTGATTTCTCATCTTTGCTTAAGTGTTCCAGTCATTGTAGTTTGAGTTTTTGCCAAAGTGGATGAAAGGCTTATATTCTTTAAGATGTGCTGTGCAGCTGTTTAAGGCGTGATTGACTTCAACAACAACAACAAAAAAAAAAACAAACCCCAAAACAACAAACCAACCAAAAAACCAAACCCAACCAAAAAAAACCCCAACCAAAAATACCAAAACCTCAAGCGGACTAAGTAAGGCTAAAAGATTTTAAATCTAGCTCTTGCAAATAAGAAGGACGAGTAGTTCGCAGCTGAGCACTGAATCCTCCGCAGCAAGCAAGCACATTCAGACTACTTTATCAGTATGATCGCGGGAATGCCTGCCCCTGCAGCACTCCATCTTGTTTCCCTTACACGTTAATTCCTTGCTCCCTGCCATCTCTTTCTGTGATGGAATGGATCACAGGATGGATCACAGGATTTGTGTTCAGCAGGCCAAGCTTTTCATAGCCTCAGTTTTGTCAGTGCAAGTGCATCTGTCTTGTTGGAAAATACTTCCATCTTAAGATATAAAAACTTTGCTATATTTCAGCACACCACTTTCATGGCACTAGATCCAATCCTTCCTCCTTTTAAATGCTTTTATCATAGTTGTCACTGGCAACAGAAACCATGGTCTTTAATCAATCCTTCCAACACTGCTGTGTGGTAAGTAGCTGGAATGGGCATATGATTTAGAAATGAGTAACTCAAGCAAACGTGTTAAATGAACTGCTGATCTCTAAATCTTTGTTGGCAAACGTACAAGTTTTAATTGAGAAGGGATGAGCAGGAGCACATAAAACGTGAATTACTGTGAAAGTTCAATCTGAACTTGAAACCAAACTCAGTAGTTTTTAATATTCAAAAAATAGTTCTCGTTTCCATGCCCTTTTGTGTATTTTTTTCCTGTGATATAAAGCTTGCTGAGCTTTGGGACAGCAGAGAGGCAGTGTAAGTACCCAGAAACTAGGAAATACAGAAATGAAAATTAGTTCAGCATTACGATAGTGTTGAAGTACAAATGTTAGTGTTCAGCAAACAGAACAGAAGTGCAGTTTCTGCACTGATAGTTACATCTGAATGGCCAGAATTTAAAAAAAAAAAAGTATAACAACCCATCCATATCTCACCTGCTGCCTCATTTAATGAATGATTTCAGTTTTCTCCTGAAAAGACAATTTCCAAAACTAAGTTTCCTACTGTAGTATGTTTCACAAGTATGGCAGAGATGCTGTGAAAAGAATATGCTAAGAGAGGAAATAATTTGTCTTTATTTTACAGAGAAGAAAACGAGGTGAAGAGAGATTTAAAGATAAAATTGTCACATGTTCTCTAATTTTGTATGCTCTTTTAAATGCCCAGAATACTTGGAATGATTTAATTTTTTATTATGAAAATAGACTTCCCAGTGTCTTCAGATGTACCTTCATCAGCAAGTACAATCAGCATTTCTGTAAGTCTGGATCTCAGCAGACAGATGCACAGAATATTCAGTGATCAGCGGTGAGAAGTTTAGTTTGCTTAAAACTGAGCACTCCAGGACTGAAGAGGTAAAGATCAAATCAGTCACGTCTCCCAGGAAGGCACGGAACTGCCTGTCGTGGTTTAACCCTGGCCAGAAACTAAGCACCACGCAGCCGCTCACTCAGTCCATCCTGGTGGGATGGGGGAGAGAAATGAAAGAGTAAAAGTGAGAACTTGGAGGTTGAGATAAAGACAGTTTAAGTAAAGCAAAAACTGCACGCGCAAGCCAAGCAAAACAAGGAATTCATTCACTACTTCCCACAGGCAGGCAGGCGTTCAGCCACCTCCAGGAAAGCAGGGATCCATCACGTGTAATGGTGACTTGGGGAGACAAACGCCATCACTCTGAACGTCTCCTCCTTCCTTCTTCTTCCCCCAGCTTTATATACTGAGCATGAGGTCATCTGGCGTGGCATAGCCCTTGGGTCAGCTGGGGTCAGCTGTCCCAGCTGTGTCCCCTCCCAGCTTCTTGTGCACCCCCAGCCTCCTTGCTGGTGGGGTGGGGTGAGAAGCAGAAAAGGCCTTGACTCTGTGTGAGCACTGCTCAGCAGTAATGGAAACATCCCTGTATTATCAACACTGTTTCCAGCACAAATCCAAAACATAGCCCCATACTAGCTACTATGAAGAAAATGAACCCTATCCCAGTCAAAACCAGCACGCTGCCTTAACCATATGACCATTTCTGTCTCCTGCAGTCCTGGGACTCATTTGGTACAGGCCTTTCCAAGTCCTGTAACCAAGGGTGCAGGCATCCCGCAGACAGAAGACTACTTCAGTGGGTGATTCCCAGGAGAGGAATCTTTCCATCCTGTGCATGGAAGAAGTCAGGCTTCATCTGGAATGAGGGGGAGGTGTAGAAAAACTGAATGATACTGCATTGGAGTTGCATGCAAGAGTGGGGAGAGTAGAAGTTGCAAGAGACTGAAGCAGAGACGCGGCATGGAAGTAGACTCTTTAATGTTTGGCAATATTTTATGTTGAAGTGAAAAAGGGGCGTTTCAGCTAGCAAAGTATAGCAGCCTTCTTGCTGTTTATCCTGTTGTCTTCTAATCTTAGCTCTCAGAAGCAGCTAAGCATTTTCGGTTTTGTTATCTATAAATGTGAAGTGAGTTGTCAAAGGTCATGAGGTGAACCCAGGTGTCCTGAGTTTTAGTCCAGAGTTCTGTCTGATGGATCACAGTTGGGAACCACATACAGAAGATTAGTTGCCTGTCTACTAAATGGTATTTTGGCTGGTTTCTAAACTCTCTGATGAAGCTTCGTTGTAAAAGCCTTACTGCAGCCCAGTAATGCTGTGCTGTTTTTCCAGGCTTAGTTATCAATTTGATATAATGCTAGTAAATGACTGTAAACTCTTAAAAAATTAGAGTTTTTGCTGCATAATACGCTCTGCGTTCTCTGTAAGCGAATTAAGAGCAAATTATGAAACAGACGCTTATTTGGTGTACGTGGACAGTTCCAGATCACAATTAATATGCTGTCTCACATGCTTTTTGAGTAAGAATCAAGTTGAGAGCCTGAAATCATTAAGGAGGCATATTCTGTTCAAAACTCAGATGAAAAGATAGATTAGCACTGTCATTTGCTTGGTTGGTGCTCTCAGTTTTTTGACTTTCAACACTGAAATGCAATAAATGAGGTGACGCAAAGAGAATAGTGCATTGTAGCTGCTGTCTTTGCGGTGTCGAACTTTTTATGCAGTCACACAGCAATGCTCTGATAGCCAAGGAATTCTGCAGTGTAATTCAAACGTTATAAATTGGTATGAGTTCATTGTTTTTTCTTATTGCCAGGCCTTTCAAAATTAATGCTGAAACTTTTTGGCAAGAATTTCCACAGTAATTGCTGTATTGTGTGTCTGTTAAAGTGCAGTTTAATCAAGTATTCCTCTCAAGAAAACACCTTCAGTCTGTTCTGTTGTGTACATGAATTTATTCAAGTGCACATTAGGAAAAAAATCCTGTCAGTCAGTTCTGTCTGAGTGTCATAGTATGCTTTGAGTTTGCAATATATCTGTCCGGAAAAAAATCCGGCTTCATTTTGCATTTTCACTGTACTTAATTCCACATGTAGCACCTATACAAACAGCCTTTAAAATAATGCCTGAACTCTCCTTTATGAAGTCATTGAGAGCATAATCGTGACCTCCCTGGCAGCTTGTTTATCCAAATGAAGTAACAGTAACAAGTGCAGCCCATCCCCTGAAACTGGCTCATCTGGCAGGCTCTGTGGGCAGTTCCAGCCAGCTGAGATTCCCAGCTATCCTATGAGGAAAAATGAAGGAACGTGGCTGCTTGCAGTAGTTTGCTTTACACCTTTTACACCGGATCCCATTGGATTTAATTGTTGTCAATACTGATGCAACCAAGAATTTTACTGCTGCCCGGGCATCAGGTTTGAACCAAGGGATTGCGATGTCTGATGTGCCCTGCTCTAAGGGTGTGCAGTGAAGGTGTTGCTAGGCTGCTGTTCCTGCTAGGTTTTATTCTGAGAATAACCTCAACTATTTTACATTAGCAGTGCTTGTTGGAGTCTTCAGCCCGGATCTGTTCCAGAGAAGAGGCTAATGGGACCAGGTTTCTGCTCTGGATGTCTGGGGGAAGCAGCACCTGGCAGCCTGGTTATCTGGGGTGGCTGTGGAGAAGTCTGCCGCGAGTCTCTTCTGACACGTGCTCTGCTGGATGGCAGCCTGGCTTCTCTGCCCTTCCTGGAGCAGCTGCCGCTTCTGCTGAGCTGCCACCTGGTCCACTCCTGTTGCAGCTTCTCCCTCATGAGGTGTGGAAAGTCTTGACTTTTCATCCCTTTCCAGGCTCTGCTAGTTTACTTTTTCATACAAGGAGATTCTTACGCCATATGTAAGCAAGTATTTACCCACGTAAAACGGATCGTTAAAAATGGTTCACTGTTTTTTTTTCTGTTCCTTGATAAATAATTCAAAGCAACAGAAATATTGGTGTTAATTTTCTCGTCAAGTCTAGGTCTTCCCAATATGCAGGAACTCACTCCATAAATTTCTTGAGCTCGCTGGCTGGAAACACTAGACCTAGTCTTGGTGCCACACTGAAAATTTCTTCATTCCTGTGTAAGACTCAAATGCGTGACACGATCTTATTTCAGCAGAAAAGTGTTACTGAACGTGTAAGGGTCTACCATCTTTTACAATTGTCTTTTCACTACCACTTTCATCAGCAAGATCTCTTGGCTTTGTTGGGGGGGGGGAATGATTCTTACCTTCCCACTATTCTGCAGCTCTTAACATTGCTCATAAGTCTGTAAAGTTAATAGAAGATTTATCCCATATCAGGACATGGTTACTTTTAACTCCAGTCCCAGTTGTTCTAGCCTGGATCTCTTGTCTTCTCGACAGGAACATTATTGCATATCTGCATAGAGTGGTTCCTTCCTTCTGCCTTTTTTTTTTTTTTCTTTTTTTCCTTTCTTGGTTTCTTGTACCTACTCTTGTTTAGCTGGATACCTGTCTCTCTCACTTTTTAATAGTAAGAAGGACTATTTTTAAAGGGGAATCCATAACATGCGGAAACAATTGCCTGCAATTTGTAATTTAAGCAGAATTTATTCCATTCCTCTACGTCATCTGTGAATGGGTGTAACTTGCATCATAGAACCATCAGGCATGTGTAATTGAAACGTAACTTGATAAGAAGAGCACTATTAAGTTTTGCATTCCACTTAGGTTTTGGAAGGAGATCACAGCAGTAGTGAAATTGCAGTTTCAAAAGCTAAATAGAATAGTTAATCCATTTTCTGTATTTCAATATAGAGACAAAGTAAACATCCAGGGTTACAGTTCGGTTTTCACTTTCATTAGCTGTCATATGAGATCTCTTTCGTGTTAACCAAATGTAATTCTTTTCCGTCCTACTTGAAATAGCTCCTTGCAAGTCTTCTGTATTTGGGGCAGAGATTATTTCTTACCACTCTAAATTACAGCTTTTTAAAAGAATTCTTCTGCAACAGATGCTACATTGTTCGTTCTTCAGGTAGCATGATAAATGCAATTTTGTGACTAAAATAGTCATATATCTATTTTTAAAATTCATGCCATTTCCCAGATGTTTTTGAAGTTCAGTTTTTCCTGACTGGTCTTTTAATCAAACGTAAACACTCACCCCTCCGCCCCCCATTTGCACACTTGTCTGTCAGCAAGACAGATTAAAAAACTGAAACATTCATAGCATAATGTGAAATCTTTTTGCTATTTTCATTCTTGTCATTAATATATTGTGGTTTCATTCCTTCCTGAACAAACTCTTACTTTTCCAGAAGTACTTAGACTACTTGTATAATGGCAAGACGGCAGTTCAGTTAGAAAATGTGATCTTTCCGATTGGGGTTTCAGCGAAGGACTAAATTTTACTGGCCACCCAAATATCAGACTTCTGTTGTAGGTTGTCTGTATTTTATTTATCAAGGAGTATTGGAATGGTACAGCATTTAGCTCCAGGGTTTTTAGTCTCAGAACAATTTGTGTATGTGCACACAGTGATTAAGTCTTTAAGAGAGCAATGGCAGGGCATATTGAATACCATAATCACTTAAGCTTCAGTAGCAGTTGTATTGGGGGGGGGGGGAGGGAGAAAGATGTCATACTTTATTCAGAATGATGATGTTGAGAACTAATTTTTACAACAGCTGATTAAGAATTCCATCCTAGATTAACACGCTGCAGTGATAACTCAAATTTCAGATCCTTAATATGCTGCTGCCCATGAGTTAGATCTAAAGTATTGTACTGGGTTTGCGTGGCAAGGTTTTGGGGGGGGGTGGGGTGGGGTGGCTACAGGGGCGGCTTCTGTGAGAAGCTGCTAGAAGCTTCCCTCATGTCCGATAGAGCCAACGCCAGATGGCTCGAAGACGGACCCACTGCTGGCCAAGGCTGAGTGCATCAGCAACAGTGGTAGCGCCTCTGGGATAACATAGTGAAGAAGGCGAAAAAAGAAAAAAAATCTGTGCAACTGCAGCCAGAGAGAGGAGTGAGAATATGTGAGAGGAGCAACTCTGCAGACACCAAGGTCAGTGAAGAAGGAGGGGGAGGAGGTGCGCCAGGTGCCAGAGCAGAGATTCCCCTGCAGCCCCTGGTGAAGACCATGGTGAGGCAGGCTGTGCCCCTGCAGCCCATGGAGGTTAACAGTGGAGCAGATACCCACCTGCAGCCTGTGGAGGACCTCACAGCAGAGCAGGTGGATGCCCAAAGGAGGCTGTGACCCCGTGGGAAGCCCGCACTGGAGCAGGATTCTGGCAGGACCTGTGGTCCCATGGGGAGAGGAGCCCAGGCTGGAGCAGGTTTGCTGGCAGGGCTTGTGACCCCCGTGGGGGACCCAGGCTGGAGCAGTCTGTTCCTGAAGGACTGCACCCCGTGGAAGGGACCCACGCTGGAGTAGTTTGTGAAGAACTGCAGCCCGTGGGAAGCACCCATGTTGCAGAAGTTCATGGAGGACTGTCTCCTGTGGGAGAGACCCCACGCTGGAGCAGGGGAAGAGTGTGAGGAGTCCTGCCCCTGAGGAGGAAGGAGCGGCAGAGACAGCGTGTGATGAACTGACTGCAACCCCCATTCCCCCTCCCCCTGCGCTGCTGGCAGGGAGAGGAGATGGAGAAAATTGGGAGTGAAGTTGAGGCTGGAAAGAAGGGAGGGGTGGGGGGAAGGCGTTTTAAGATTTGGTTTTTATTTCTCATTGTCCTAGTCTGATTTGATTGGCAATAAATTAAATTAATTTCCCCTAGTTAGGGGTCTGTTTTGCCCTTGACAGTAATTGGCGAGTGATCTCTCCCTGTCCTTACCTCAACCCACGAGCCTTTCATTGTATTTTCTCTCCCCTGTCCAGCTGAGGAGGGAGAGTGATAGAGGAGCTAGCTTTGGTGGGCACCTGGTGTCCAGCCAGTGTCAACCCACCACAAATATGGAGGTAGTTACCATTGTTAGAAGCTGCCGATTGTATTCCTCTACAAGTTTCTACCAAGAAATTATCTTGAGTTTATTCTGAGCACTCATGTCTAATTCCATGTTCTTTATTTTTGAATTACAAGAGTAAACACCAGTAAATTTAAAAGTGAAATGAAGCACGTACTTTTGAAAATGGGCAGAATAAGAGTATTTTTTAGCAAAAGATCACAGTACAGACGTGCAGCATTGTGACTAAAATGTAAATCTACCAATTCCAATTTTATTTCAAATGAATGTTTATTTCACATTTCATCTGCCCAACTTTCTGATTGACTGACTAAAATGAATGATGTGCATGTTGATGTGCACTATGTTTTATAGGAGTGAGATTAGTTCTGTTACATGGCTGATGTTTAATTAAAACACTAGAAACTAGTATTTTAGAAATTGCAAAATAAAGTTCTTGAAGATCTCCACAAATGCAAAGCTACATGATATAGATATTGAATTAAAGATGGCTTGGAAAAGTTTCAATGGCATATTTTGTACATAACATGGTATTAAATGGTGAACATTTTGCAGGGAAAGCTGAGCGATTTCCTGTGTGTTTTGTTTTTTAGTTTAAATTCTGTAAACTCTACATCAGTTGCCCTGTTCATTGATTTATTGGACTTCATTGTTGCTATCATTAACGAAAGACTTTGTTTTCTACACAGGCATTTGCAAGCTCAGTTTTTGTACAAAAACTTAACCCTTTTGTTCCTTGTCCTTTTCAGATTCCTCTTTCCTCAGTCATTCCTTCCCCACAGCTTTTAGATGCCATATTGAAATTTAATCTACATACCGTCTTCACAGACTCAATGAGACAGAAATATTTGATATGATGGAACTCCACCTTCCTTCCCCCACCCTCCTTCCCTTTTTTTTTTTTTAATGCCACACCTGACCTAGCAGTACCTTACTGTTGAAAAGTCCTATCTGCAGCAACATTTATATGCATGTTGTTGAAAATGCTGGATAGCTGCTTTTCAGCACACAGTGGAAGAAGCTGTCTTAATCAGTTTTCAGAACACTGCTTCTACAGCATTCCTCACCAGCTATCTTAGTTTTGCACTGTTAAGTGTTGTTCCCCCCCCCCCCCCCCCCCCCCCCCCCGCCCCGTCTTCTTGAATGTTGGTGGTGTTTCTTTTCTCATCCTTTTCTGGGGGCTTTTCTGGGGCTACTGAATGGCATTGCTCTCTGGATGAAAGGAGACCTGTGTGGAAAGTCCTTCATGAAGTATTGCTTCTGGCTATGTTTTTGCCTTTTGCCAGGAGCCTGATTGCTGCTCCTGAGAAGACCTAAATTTGGCCCTTGCTTCCTGAATATCTGATTAAGGTGGGTAGCTTGTCAGTGTTTTAAATTTTCTTAAGTGTTTGCGATGTTGATTGGAACTGGGACCTTCAGCTTGTCTCTCCATTTTTGGAGCCTGTCTAGTTTAATTTTTTTTTTTTTAAGTGCCTTCTGCTACCTTGCTTGCTCACTTTCAGAGGAAGAAGCATCCAATTAAGTCTGCCAGAGAGATATGCTGAGCTCATCCTTCCTCCCCCATGCTGTGCTCTCATCTGGAGCACAAGAGAAAAGAGCAGAAAGAACTGAGCAGTCTGGGGAGTCCATGGAGCTGGCAAGTAACAAACACAATTTCTCTGCTCTTTTCTTCTTTTACATTTAGTGTAGGCAGGGAATTGGGGGTTCTACTAAGGCCTGTCATGACCTGGGAGAGCAGAGTGAAGAGTACTTGGAGAAGAAATGAGGCTGAAGTTCAGTCAGAACTGATGGGTTGAAGTCTGGGGTCAAAAACCTCAGAGAAGTTTGGGGTAGGCACCAGGCAGGTGTGCAAATTGGAGTTTAGAAAGGACTTGCAGCATGGTTGTATCAGAAAGCATTTATATTACTTATATATGGAAAAAAGGCCTGATTTGGAGGCTGGGCAGTAAAATAAAGGGGTTAGCAGGGAGCTGATGATAGTAGTATGACATTATTTGCAGTACCAAAATGGTGTCAGGTAGACACTGTTCTGTCTGCTTGATCTCTACAGTACCTCTCTGTTTAGTCTTCTGACTGTGTCTTAGCCCTTGGAATTGCTATTCTTTAGAGGTACTGTTACCACGGGCCAAGTACCAACAGGGGGAGGCCTCAGTGTTTTACAAATTCTGCTTGTGTTCCCCGCTTCAGTACGTGGAAACTTTCATAGATATCAGGGAAGTTGTTATCCACAAGTAATTTGATGCTACCTCTGTGTTTGCTCCCTTTCCTTAAAAAAGTTTGGATTTACTGACCTTATTCTTCAACACCATTCTCTGGTCGCAGCTCAGCATTCAAAAAGATTTTGCGTAGAGATAAGTGAAGGCAAAAACACCCGAGAGAAAAGGATCCCTCTCAGTATTTTCTCAACATAGTTTTCACCATCCACTTTACCTGGATGTTCTGGGTGACATACAAATTCAGTATTACTGCTATAGGAAGAAGACTGAATGGTTTGAAGGGCCTGGCAATGGGACTTGGAGATTTCTTTCTTTCTAGTTTCATTTAGTCTGCCCTAATACTTTTACATCAGTAAAATGTTCCAGCAACCAAGATAGTTTGTATTTCTTTGTGAGGCTGAGAAAAAGTAGAATGCAGAGGTCCAGGTAAAACAAACTAGTTCTCTGTTTTGAACTATATTGACACACACAAGATGAGAAGAGGACATGGGAGCCACCAACACCACTCTCCCTAAAACGGCAGGAAGCCTTACAGCACAGCTTTTCCTCTACTGGTGCCCGCAGAGCATCTGCCCCAGGGCTCTTCCACTCCATGCCCAGACACTTCCCCAGCCTCACAGGGAGCTGAATGCCTGTAACACAAGAGACGATACCTACAGTGTGCCATAAGGAGGGAGCAGGAGAGACAAATGATGCTGCCTACGTGTAGCCTAGGCCCCTGCAATAACAAGGGATTTGCCAAATGAAAATGGAGCTAAAGCAGCTTCTTCCTGAGCCTTGTACCAGACTGGCTTTCTCTTCTGGCCCTCCATCAGGATGGCTCACAAACTCACCCCGGTCTTATCTACCTCCAGAGAGCCATTCTGACCTCCAGGAGAGGTGTGCCTGCCCTCACCTCCACTACATAATCCATCCTTCCTAATCATTTTACACAGTGTTTAGTATTTGATGACAGTTTGGGGTGTTTCATACAAGCAGCCCCATCCACTCGCCATGAGTGTCTGCATACCTTTTGCCCAGTTCTTGCATCCTGATGCACTGCTAACACCACAGAAATAGCTGCCACATCACTCTGCTTTTCCCTAGACTTGCAAGCAATGGGTGACTTATGCAGTCTCCAAAGGTCAGGCTTTTGTGGATCTGAATTATAAACTTTCCCTGGGACTCTGCTGGTCACAGAAAGGGGAAGAAAGGCTGGGCAGTTCCATTCCCCACAGTTTTTTTGATCAACCTTTAGAGATTTCAGTCAAATGCAGGGTTGCAATGAAAATGTTACAGTGGATAATATTTTACAGATGTAAACTGTACACACCAGGTACCCAGTATGCATACTATATAAAAATATTTTAAATAATTTTGTGCTAAACCCCACACTCTCCTGGAAGCAAGTAAACTAGAATATACTCAAATTCTTTGCTCAGCTCTCTTCTTTATGTAAGATTAATTTTTTCTTTTAATATGGTGGTAGGAGAATTGCGAAATACAAATAGTTTCTCTTTTTACTCTTCACCATTATTGACAATACTGACTGCTCTCACTCACTAATATTAGCTATGTTTCTTAGACAGCAAATGCACTTTGGCGATGCAGATTTTTTTTTCAAGGCTTTCTCAATTCTGTTAACATAAAACTTTGCATTGAAGTATTAAAATTGCTCTAAGTACCTTCTAAAGGGCTCTGTTCCTTTTCACAGCAACAACCATAGACTTTAGCCTGTACTTTTTGCCACTGTTACAAAATTGCCTCCTTCCCCCAGGCCTACAAAACCGTGGTTTTGACCAAATTATAGTTTGACTTGAGAATATTTGACTTGTGATGACCTGAACATTCTGGAAAACATTCCCAAAAACTTTGCTCTTTTCTCATTTTCCAGGCTTTACACTCTAACCTGGCACTTCTTGTCCAGAGAGATAAGGGCTGTATAATTTGTGAACCTTCCTAACGGGCTGGTTTCATACTTGCCCTTCTAGCATTTAGATGAGTATTTTGGCAATATGTCAGATATCGTTTAAAAGTCTAGTCCTATGCAGTATAAACATCATCTAAAAGTATTTTTGTAAAAACCCTGTATGAAATGCCTGTACTCTTCCAGGTGTCTTTCAGGTCCTCAATATACACTTGATTTCTTTAAGTGTTTTGGGTATATCTTAGTACAGGACCTTGTTACTTCTTCTTCTATTTAGCCACAGTCATGATTTTCATTACAGAAGCACAGGAGTGTTGGGCTCCTCAGGTGAGAATTGAATGCTTTTTTTTTTTTTTTTTGGCACTAGAATGGTTAATAGCTGATGTTATTATTATGATGTCAATATTTAAACTTTTGCCCTCTCCTGGGAGTTTAGTACTGCTTTTGTTGATTTTCCAGTTGCACATTCTAATTCCTCTTGAGCAACACCCCCCTCCCATTTGTTCAGCTGTTTAATAAACTGTTTCCACTTGTACTGTATGTGTAATCTATGCCAGAAGCACTAGCTGTAGATTTTATAGCTGTTACTTAGCTGGTATAAATATCATCACTCTGTCTCAATTACCAAATTTTGGTAATATAGCTCTAGTGTCAGTGATTACACTATTTAAAATATGAAACAGTCAGTGTTGGTACAGCATTTTCTCATTTAAAGAGACATTTAGCAGATTTTCTTGGACTACAAATGCTTTGGAGAAACTAGTCTTTGAAACCTAGACTTTCTAACTGGGCTGTCCTCGAATCGCAGCAAAGAGCAGGCTATCTCACAACTAAGACGACTAAGGATGCAGTTGCTTCCTTCAGCGTTGGTTGAAGAAGTGGATGGCTTGTGGTCGTTTCTTCAGTGTGGAGCATATAGTGGTTGGAAATGGAGCTGGTTCCATGTGAGCACTGCCTTCGTGTCCCTGTCTGTGGTGGAAAGGAGAAAGGAGTTAGAGGAAAACAGGCTGGCCCTAACTCCTGCCTTGTGCTGGGAAGTGACACCTTTGCTGCTTTAGAGCAGGAGATGTGAGGAAAGGGATTCTCTGTATTGGAGATGATGCTTCTGCATTGCATTACCACAGTGAAAAGGTGTAAGCTGATGCTGATCCTGTAAAATCTTTGCCTAATAGTTTTCCTTCCTTCTTTCCTTCTGATTTTTCCAAAAAGGTTTTCGTCCTGCTCTTTTCTTCCATATATTTATACTACTTGAGCATTGGATAAATTCCCTTCCTCTTTTTATCCCACACTTTCCCTGTGCTTTGGGCAACCTTCTCCTATGCTTAGCAGAGCCTTCTTCCTACATACTTGCAGCTGCTCTTTGCATTTACATGTCAGCAGACACAACTTCTCCTGGCCCTCCAGGACAGGAGGAAGGAGCACCCTGAGATGCTGCTGTACGACCGATAAAGGAGGAGCAGGTTGTCCAACCTTGCAGTGATGAGCACGAGACCAAATGAGACCCTCCTGTTTCTAATGAGAGTGCAGCTGAAGCCAATGAATTCTCATCCCTCTTGTTTCCAAAAAAGCTTTGGAAAATGGTGGAAAGTAACCAGTTTATGTCCGTTTGGTGGAGTGAGGCTGGAAAATGAATTGCCATCAATGAAGACTCTTCAAACAGGAAGTGCTGGGCAGGGCAGGACCTATGCGTGTTTTTGCAGCCGAGAACATAAGGAGTTTTATTCGGCAGCTCAACCTCTATGGATTCATCAAAATGCAATGGGATTTCCAAAGACTGGCCTCACTTCCTGAATTCCTGGCAGAAGAAGCAGCAGCTTCTGCTCATAGCAAGGTACAGCAGTTGCTCTACACATCAACCAACTGATGTTCACATAAGATAAGGCCTTGCAATATAGGAGATGAGGATCGTGGTGAATGGTCTAATTTTAACATCCTTCTCAGGTTGTTTTCAGGAAGTTTTGAGTTAGTCTTTCTGACTAGTAGAAACGCGAATAAGATGCATTTTGGTTGTATCTGCTTAGATTGAACCTGTTCAATGGAAAGACAGACTCAGCATAACTTGATTTCTTTGAATGTATTTGCTACATGTCTTGCTGTACCAAATCTGAAATCTTCCTGTGCTACCTGCTGAATGCCGAGAAGATACATCTAAGGATCATGGTATTGCCTGTGTACTTGTTCCTCACTCAAGTGGGTGAAAAGTAGTGGTGTTTGGCTTTTGAAAATCCTAGACTGCTCTGCTCTCAGATGGCAAAAACCCAGGGGTGTCGATGACTTAACAGAACCGTCTTGTAATGTGTTAGCCTAAGCTTTGGTTTTCTAATGCCCCTGAAAGTCCTTTTCAATATCCGTGTTTGTTTTTTGCAATTCACAGTTGTAGTTCTCATAGCTTGGGGTTTTCCAGTCTCTACATGGTGGCAACTAACTCTTCTCCTTTGCTTTTTTTAGTTGCTATGCTACTATAACCCCATCTTTAACAGAGAGCATCCCCACCTGCTGGAGAGGTGCAAGAGAAGAGTTGGCCTCAGGTGGAGAGCTCCAGCTGCATCGGAGTAGGATGCAGAGATGGATGAAAGGCAGCCCTCCAAAGACCAGATGGTCAACCTGCAGGGGACACGCAGGCGTCTCCGCCCATGACAACCACACCCACCAAGCGGCAGGCTGAAGCACCTCCCAGCCTCAGCAGTGCCCATACATCTCCACAGGCAGCTGCTCTCACACTTCCAGAGCTTGCTGGAGCAGCAGGCAGCAAGAGGTTCATCCCTGTTGCCCTCTTTCTACCAGTGCACAGCAGCCAAACTCTGGCTAGCCTCCAGTGTGCTCTGTATGCCTCTCCACCATGTTTTGCAACTTTTCCACATGGGTCAGGACATCCCACCTTTGGACCCATGCAGCCAGAAACCCCCGGGCTGGCCTGCCTCCCTACAAACCCAGCCACGGTTTGGCAAGGCCTGTGCTGGCAGCAGCCTCAGCTCTGCCTCTCCCAAGCCCACCCCAACGCCAAAGCCCAACAGTCCCCCACTGCCCCACCTACACCTGCAGCCCCAGCACTACAGATTCAGGTGATGGCATTGGACCCTAGCGTGGCGCATGCTAGAGAGAGTCCAGATAGTTGGTAGCAAGTCAGTAGTGCCTAACTGTTGCTAATAAGTAGAGCTTAGTAGAGTTGGTTATGAGTAGAGCCTAATTAGACTTGCTAATAAACTGTCTGAACAATAAGCCTTTTTCAGTTGTTCTGTCCTGTTTGTACAGCACAAGCCCAGAGTGAGATTGTATTTCACCTGTGCAAGTAGATGCATCTGGTCCACAAGCACTTTAATCATTTTGCATGGGTGCTGCTGCTAGGGTGGAGGAGGGGGTGTTCGCACCAGTTCCACCGGAGGACGCGCAGGCATCTGCTCGCAGAAAGTCCATCTTCACCGAGCTAAAGCAACTCATCTCTAAAGCACGTCCCTGCATCCGCAGATCCCCTACATCTCCCCATGCAGCTGCTCCCCCACTTCCCAACCCTGCTGGAGCAGCAGGCAGGGAGAGCTTCTGTCTGCTGGTCTGATTTACAGTACTGGTGTGATTACAAAGAGAAGAAGGAATTAGGAAGAGGAAAATCAGGCTCAGTATTTTTGCACCATTTTTATGTTGAATATTTACATTAAGTGGGCATGTGATTAAGAGCCTGATCCACAGCCCACTGAAGTGAATAAATGCCCTCTATATCAGGTAGGTGGGGACAGCTCCTAGGAGAGGTGAAGAGATTTAACAAAACAATAAAAGGAGGAATAAGAAGATTTGGAAACTCATTACTTAATAGATACTTTTATGTCTTGACTAGAGATGTTCTTTAAGATTGTCAGAAAGTGGTGCCCAGATAAATTGAGTCTTGATTGCCTCTCAGGCATTTAGTGTTCTTTACCCTGCAAGAAGTTAATAGACTGAAAGATTTTTTCTGAGCTTCCTCAGAGCTAAGAAATCCTTTGGGCCTGTACGTGTTGGAAGATTCATATCATAATTATTTTTAGATGCATCTGGGGCTTTGATTTATTGCAAACATGTTTTTCTTCGTGTCTTTACTCTTTTGTAGGGGGGAAGGGGAGCCACATTTACAGAAAAAACAATATTTTTTTTTTTTTCCCCTAATAGTGATACCCATTTAGTAACATTTCTGGTCATATGGAATGTTGTTCATGTGCATGCTGCTCTGAGGGACAGCAGTGCACAGGCTCATTGATGAAGAATTTGAACTTTTGAAATGTGTTTCTGGTATTAATTCTACATAGATTTCTTCCTTTAACAATTCTGAATCAAATTCATTTTTAACCACTTGGGTGCTACAGATAGTCTTGAATTTAAAGCAGAGACTTTTATTTAGGGTCTACCATAAGGTTTTTTGTGGTTAAATTCATAGAGCAAATCTTCATATGAATTATGCTTGTGAAACTATGTAATTCACTATTTTGCTAGATGTAATTCTGGTGAAACACCATAAAATATAGTAATTTTTATGATTTAGATTCTAATCTTGTTTCTTTTCATTTATATTCAAGCCTCACCTTAAGACACTTCATAATAATTGAACTGCAGCTATAAAAATTGCGTTTTTCTAGATATAATTCCTGTGCTTTTGTCATAACACATTACCTTTTTTTTATAGTTAGGGCTTTCTTAAATTGCATTTTCTCCGTATTTCTTTTAAGAACAAATCTTACTTTCTTCTGTAGTACAGGGTAATCTTCCTGTGCTTCTCTGGGGTGTGAATTCTTAAATCAATCAATATCAAAAGCTTAGGCCTGGCTTAACTGATTCCAAGTCTATTTCTGAGGAGGAAAAGTCTGCTTCTGGCGTCGGTCATGTTGGTCTGAATGAGGAGCCCTTTCAGCCCATTCAGCCATGAAATTAAAGGAAAGATATGCTAAACTAAATGAAAATGCCATCAAACCATAGGCTTCCTGTCTAGTAGTTATTTTTACCAGGCAAATCTGAGACTCTTGCCATGGGACATTATAATTATTCTTATTTTATGGATGGATTGCTTGGGGTTTGTATGAAAGACGTGACAAAGAAAAACTTGAATTAATGAGGTGAAATGAAAAATATAAGTCCCATTTGATTGTCTAAGGGAGACAGAATTCTTTGCTAAAATGTAAGTAGTATATTGGTAGAGATTACTGTTGTCTTGTGCTGATTTTGGACAGGTAACATGCAAGATATAATTTGTGTGGGTTTTGGGCAATGCTTTGTTGAGCAACAGGATTCCTGTACGTGGTTCTGGTGAGACTGTATCTGAGGATTTGAATTGGTATCATCCAGCCACAATGCTGACTCTTTCATCAGTCTCTGTACTTCTTGTTACTATTCAATGTTTTCCCTATTGCAGGATCCTCAGGCATCACAGTTATTCTTCCTGAAGCTTTAAATTGGAGAGGCATTTTCTGTGATGCCCTTGCCCATCTTCCTTATTGATGCTTACATGAAAGTAGTTGATTAAACATATTTGGTAATTGTAAACAGTAACATTACTATGTTACTTACATTACATTATTAAATGTATTGAACACTGCTGTCAGTACTGAAGCCTAATTTAGACATGTAGACTTGCTTTGTTTTTCATTAAAGAAAGGGATAACCTTTGAAAGATTTGCAGGATTCTGCAGCACCTGGTAAGGAACAATGTTATGTATTAACTTATTTCTTTTCATTATCAACAAACCAATACTTGAAGTTATGCAGTGAAACAAGAATTGATTTTCAATAAATTTATAGGTCAAGAAGGTACCAAAGTAAGTTAGCAGAGAGAAAGTGGCCTTTTAGAAGGTGCTTGTACATTTCTTAATAGCGGCCTCCCATCCACGATGGAGATGTAGTAACAGTAAGTGGTGTTTATGAAGATCTACACAGTGGGATGATGGTAGGACAGAGATTTGCTGGATTAAGCAAGGGGAATCATTCTTGTAGGCAAGAAAACACTGAGATCACTCACTCGACAACCTGAAGACTTAGAGATGCTGAGGATCCTCTGAGAGGTGTGCCGAGGTCCTTTCTGTTCTATTAAGACTCCTTAGTTTGATCTTTGGCTGTGCTTTAAGCATAGCCAAAGTAAGTCTTAAACTTGGTGTAAGGATTGCTTCCTGTAATGGACAATATTTGGTTGACGTGGTTACTGTAGTAACGCTAGTGCCCTTTCCTCTAGATACCATCCGGATTAAGGGTATCCAGTGGGAACATTGGTGTATGAACCTTATGCCGGCCGTTTTGATGATGATGAATTACAGTGTGTGAAAGTAGTTTCCTCAGTCACAAAGTCTGTTTTAAGATTGAATTTAAAATGGTGGCTCCATACAGTATCTTGTATGCACATTGCTATGTGTGTACTTCGAGGTCAGAGCATGCCTTTTAGATAGTATATGCAGAGTGGGACACCCTGTCTTCATGCTTCTATCTGTGTATGTTGTTCTTTTTATCAGAGGTGATCTCAGTGATTGCTTTCATGGCTGCTACTGGCTGTCACAGAGCAAATCTGAGTTGTATTTTCTGGATGGTTATGGTCAGTTCAGAGCCTGTCACTCTGTATGTCAAACCTCTTTTCTTTTTCCATATGCATAACTTTACATTTATCAACAGTGAATTTAATCTGCCGTGTAACTCTCCAATCTTGTAAGACGTTTGTGTGAAGACAAAAACAATGCTGAAGTACATGCCCTTTACAGGATTTGTTCGGGGGGGGCCTTTTTTCTTATGCAATTTCACAAAAGTTATTTTTTAGAATCTTCCTTCCACCTCAAGGCTCAAATGCTGTTTTTTAGGAAACCTTCTGCCCCGCCCCTCTTGAGGCTCACTCTCCAATTTCCTAACCTCAGTGTTAAATAATTAGTTTTGGAAGGCTAAGCAGAAAATAAAACTAAATTAACAGATGGTAGCTTTGTGCAGTTCCTCTTCTGCAATTAGAAAATTGTCTCAAGTGCTGATCTTCCAAAGGTAATTATGAGCAAAAGGTTGAGTTCTCTTTTTTAATGAGTTTTGCCTGATGCTGAGAAGAAGATCTAGTCCAGTGCAGAGTATATTCAATAGTGCTAATTAAACTGTTCCTCCCACTTATTGTAAGTCAAATTAGTTTGATCCAATTGAGAAACTAATGTTTTAATAGGGCAGCTGTTTAAGCCTTAACAAAATCATTTCATGTCAGCTTAAATAACAGGGTTTTTTATGAAGCAAGTACCAATCCCCACTGAGTGAAATGGAGCTTTTATTTATTTTTTTTAATATTGTAAGTGGGACTCTTGAATAGACTCTGCTAGTTAAGATCCTGTTTCACAGAAGTATGATGATACCAATTATAATCCTAGGTGTGTGGCATTTTTTTCCATTTTTGCATGGAATTACTATATTTTTATTTTATTAGAAGGAAAATGAAAAAAATCAGGCATTATTGCTGTTCTCTCATAACTCAACAGCTTAACTTGTTTTTATCTACTTACATGAAAGTAATAAAACCTTTACTATCAGAACTGCAGGAGATGGTTTATTGAAGCAAGCATCACTCTGAAAGCTCTTTAGAGTGTTAGGACCAAAAGTTAAAATGCTAGCAGAGTCAGATTTTTTTGAGGCAGTTAAACCAAGTAATGTATCACTGAATTTCACTGGTTTGATGGGACTATACAGCATGAAGTGTTTTTCTGTTATGGTTATGGAAATATTATCAGTGAGTGGAGCATTTGTATCAATGTCCTGGGCAAAATTTGCCTTTACTCTATTGCTACTCGGACCTGCCCCAGGCATACTGGATTTAAGTAGGGGTACTGCAATGCTTTTTAAGGTACACCATCCTGCTCTGGATGTTCTGCTTTGGGAAGACATTCAATGCCTTTCCTGCTGAGGTTGTATGACTGCACATGCACATGTTTAAAACTAGTTCACCTCTGCCCAGCATCACTGGAGAAAAACCCTCTGGTGTTGTAGAGGCAGGAATTTTGCCCCTGCCTGTTCACTTGTGGGGCTGACCCCCTCGGTGTGTCCGGCATTTGGGTACAGTTTGGGCCCAAGGGGGTGCTACTGGGAATCTCTGTCAACCCTGCTGGGGCCTGCACGTGACCCCAGCTTCTGTTTGGCAAGAGTGGGATGTGGGCTGTTCTGTGCACGTTCACCCATGAGCTCCAACCAGCCTGGACTCCAGGGCTGGTCAGCAGCTGAGAGAAGCTTTTGAAGATCCATGTGGCTTCTGAGTGCTGGACTTTGTGGTATGTCTGTGTTACAGCAGCTGAGTTGGGGTGAACAAGTTTGAGCTAGCTAGAAGCTGCTCAGCTTGGGTACTGTCAACATTATAGCTGCAGCAGGAAAGCCACAATGGAAACTGGTTAAAAACTCTACCCACCAGCCTCAGCTTGGCTCTTTCTTGCTGTGGCTGCATTGTCACCAGTATCCAGGCTCTGTATTTTGGATTTGTCAAGAGCTGTTACAGTACTGAATGCCAGACATACCCATAAAGGAGAAGTTAAGTGCCATAGTGAATATATGCTGAAGAATAAAGAGCAGTAGAGAACTAGTTCTGGAGTAAGGACAAACTAGGTGCATTGGTGCTACCTGATACTGCCTGTGTTTTTGATATCCATTCTGATTTTGGGGTATGGGGGAGTGCAGTGCTGATGCTAGTCCTTAGGAGTTTTCTTGTAGACTCGAGGGTTGTGCCCGTGGTAGAAAATAAAATGGACCATAGTGTATTTATGCATCCACAACACACAGTCCTTGACCTGTTTTATCCTGCAGACTGTACTTAATCTCCCACTGTCTGGAGAGTACTAATTGCCAACTGTTGATGGAGGATACATGTTAGCAGTTAAATGTTATGGATGAGTGCAGGCTGGTATTTGAGCCTTAGCCCTGCCCTTCTTTAATTTATTCATATAGACATATGCAGTAAATTCAATATCTTTTTACCAGTTCTGAGTATTCCCTATGACTTGCCCAGATTTGTCCCTGAGCCATTTTTGTATTTTATAATTCCACTACAAATTGGCTTTTTTTATCCCTGTATGTTCTCAATATGTAGCTAGATATACCATTGAACTCGATAAGACTGAATGGCCACAGCAGCAGTACTAAGTAGCTCATTGGCTTTGTTAAAGATTAGTGGTTCATTTTCAGTGCAATCATTAAAAAAGAAAATTGTTTTGCTGAAGGAGATAAGGTGGATCCCACCAATTAATGCAGTTTACAAATAAATTTCCATTTTTCTGTTACTTGAAATCGCTAAGCAATAATAGGCAAAACCACTTATGCATTTGGCATAATACTAGAATATGCAGACATTAAATAATGTGCATGGTAGGAGGCAGGCTTTTTAAAAGACGGCTTGCCAGGGCAGGCATCATATCTAGGGGTTTCCTTTATAGTCAGAAAGGAGAAGCCAAATTCAGTGGTACGTGTTTATTACTTGGCAGTGGGAATGCAACACTGTGCCATGCTTGTATCAAAAAACATGAGCAAAATTCAGTATCTCATTACTTTCTTACAGAGTTAAATTAATTTTTTTAATCTGTAGTTTATTAATTCTTTAAGTCTTTTTTTTTTTTTTTTGGCAGCAGACTATTTTCAGTCTAATTTAAAAGAAGTAAAAATTACTTGCATGGGAGAGCTGCCAAAAAGTTGAGGGATAATGTTCATGATTCTTTTCTCTGAGCAAATACTAGGCACTTTTGGCACTCTTGTGTTGAAGGTGCCATGTTTATAAAAACGAAAAATGTTTAATACATCTAAGTGTATAGAAAGAGAATGGCATTTCACGCTGTTTTCTGTTGAAAGTCTAGGCCACATTCTGCCTATGAAAAATTGCCTTTCAGCATTGATTTGTAATTCAGTAAATGCATGCAGTTCCTAAATAGGTGAAGTATTGTCTTTTAGCATTGTTTCTTCATGTAGGTAATGTAAAGAGAGATCCTGCCATTTCAGGTTAGTTCTTTCTCTAATGTGGTTACATTTATCCAAGGCGCTTCATGAAGAAAGGGCATATTTCATAACCCTTCTAAGTATTACTGTAAAAAGCAAGTTACACTGTCCAGTGTGATTTATTTCACAGGTTTTCACAGAATCATTAAAATTTTGTTTGGAAGTGACCCCTGGAGACCATCTAGTCCATCCTTCTGCTTGAAGCAGGACTGTTAGCAACTCTAGATCAAGTCATCTGTGGTTTTGGCTTGCCGATTTTGAAAACCTCTAACGATGGAGATTCCATCTGTGTGAATAATATATTCCAGTGCTAAACTTTCTAGTGAAGAAATTTTTTCTAATGTCCATCACTCTTCCTAAGTGCAACTACTCCCTGTTGCCCCTTGTTTTGCCATATCTGATAAGAGGTCGTCTCCATTGTCATTGTAGCTACCTTTCAAGTAACTATAGGCTGTTATTGCATCACCCTCTTTTTCAGACTGAACAAGCCCAGCTCTCTCAATCTCTTCTAATGTGTCGAGTGCTGACTATCTTTATAGCCTTCTACTGGACCCTCTTCAACTTCTCAGCATCCTTCATGAACTGCAGAGCCCCAAACTGAACACAGCTTTCCAGATACGGCCTCTTCAATGCAGTAACTCCCTTGACCTGATGGCTACACTTTTCTTAATGTAGCCCAGCATTGGCTTGCCACCTTCACAGGGAGGCTGTGCTGTGGCTCATATTCACATTGGCACCCTCCATGGCCCCTGGTCCTTTCAGCAGGGCTGTGACTCAGGCAGCCAGTTTCCAGCTGTACTTGTCCACGAGGTTATTCTTCCCCAAGTGCAGAGCTTTGCAATTCTCCTCATTGAGCTTCAGGAAATTCCTGTTGGCCTAGTTCACAAGTCTCTCAAGACTGCTGTGAATTAAAACTCTACCACTCAGTGTATCAACTTTCCCTCCATTTAGTACTGTCCTCACGTTTTCTGGTAAGTGCATTCTTCCTCATGACCCAGGCTGCTGCTGAAGATAAGGAAAGATGTCAGACCCAGAAGCAACTCTGTGATTCTCTTCTTGTTATTGACTGCCAACTGGACTTTGAACCATTGATTACTGTGAGCCCAGTGTCCAGCCAGTTTTCAACACATCTAACAGTCCAGTCAGCCCATAGTTTCTCAGCTTCCAAATCAGTGTTGTGGGAGGTTGTGTCAAAAGCTTTATGAAAGCCAAGGTGTATCATATCCACTGCTCTCCCCTGGTTCATGCAGCTAGTCATTTCATCATAGAAGGCAATCAGGTTGGTCAAGCATGATTTGCACCTGGTAAATCCCTGCTGACTGTTCCTGATTAACTTTTTGTCCTTCATGTTCTTGAAAATAAATTCCATTTTATCTTAATACGAGTTGGTGGAGAAAAGATTCTCTTTGAGACAAAGGCTTATAAATGCAATGTTCTATTGGTAGCAGCAGAGGTATTTCATCTCCAGAGGAGAGAAGTGGGGATAACCTGCTTTATTGGTATAGATAACTTCTATTTTAATGAGGAAGAGAGATAACTCCATAAATGCTGGAGATTAGTCTTTGTTTGGTTAACGTAAGATTTTTCCAGGAATATAGTAACACCTTAGGAAGCTTATCTACCTTGGAAGAGAGTCCTAGAAGTATTACAAAGTCTATATTTGTAATTCACTTCTTAGGAAATGTTATATTACATGGTAGATCCAGAAGAATTCATTGACATGTAAATTATAATTATAGCCCCTGAGTTACGAAAGTGAACAAGTAAATCTCCAGATCTTTAATAAAAACAATGATAACTTTCTCTATTTTGGATGAAATATTGACTAGAGATCATGAAATTAAAAGTTAATCAGTTCCTAGGTAAATTATTGGGCACTTGAGGTGAGAAAGTGTAACCCCTTTTGAAGGAGAAATATACTGTCTGAATATCTAGGAAGTTATAATTTTATTCTTTAGTATATTTAAAAATCACCTTCCCAAATAACTTCAGGGAAACTCCTTAGTCCTGCCTCCATATTGTTTAATTAATTGCTTTCTTACTTTCTCCCATATTAAGGTGGGCAGAAGCTATCATTCAGAGTATATGAAGACAACTGCACGAATGCGTATCAAGTCCTAGGTAACGTTTCAATATCAACAAAGTTCTGATCTACTGTGCTACTGCAGCATTTGACAATTCCAGCTTAGGAGTCCATATCACTATTTTTGGTTGCTCTATGAAGAATTTGGTTCTCAACTTCAGCTACATATGTTGCAGTTAGATTTAGGTGAGTTAAAAGAAAGTAAGCCCCCAAAAGTTTGCTTGGACACTTTAAATCAGAAGTTGGAGACACCGGGTCAATTTTGTTTTCATACAAAATATCTGTCTTTGCTTCAGTCATCTTCTGAAAGACTTGCACAGTCCTGGGACTTCACCAAGTTTGTGCTAGGAGTGCTTAGTATATTTTTGCTACTCTTCAGAGGAGAAGATGGATTGTTTTTTGTGTTGGTATTTGCAGGTGAGGAAGTCACTGGATGCCGTGGCTTTTTTTTAAACAAGGGTTTCCTGAGATGAGAGAACTTTTCTTTAATAGCAGAGTGAATGAAAAATTTCTCTGTATATGTTGCTTTTCATGGGCAAGCTATTCCAGCTGACACAACTTGAGCAGAAGGATTGGACTAGACATCTTTAGAGGTTCCTTCCAACCTCAACACTTTTGTGATTCTGTGATTCAGCCGTGATTTCCAATTTTGACTGGTCAAGGGGATATATGATGTAGCATATTCTGGAAAAGAATTGTAGGACTGTCTCATGACAGTACTTGCAAGAAGTCCAAAGCCTTGATGTAGAGAGATTTTGAGACCTTCTATACTAGACAGACAATATAATCATAGCATCATATGATAGTTCAGTTTGGAAGGGACCTAACCAGGCCTTTAGTCCAAACTTATGTTCAAAGTAGGGTCAGCTATGAGGTCAAACTATGTTACTTAGGGCTTTATCCAATTCCGTCTTGAAAATCTCCAAGGAAGATGACTGCACAACCCTTCTGAGTAACCTGTTTCAATGCTTGTCTGTCCTCGTGATGAAAAAAATTTTCACTTTAGCCAGTTTGAATCTCTCATTTCAACTCATGCTTGCTGTTTCTCTTCTTCCCACCATGCATCACTATGAAGAACCTGGCTCCATTGTCTTTGTGACTTCCATGTAGATATTAGAAGGCTGCAACTAGGTTCCTCTGAAGCCTTCTCGTCTCCCTGTTGAAGAAGCCCAATTAGCTCAGCCTCTACTAATAGGGCAAATGCTCCAGACCCCTGACTGTGTTGGTAGCTCTCCACTGAACTCTGCTGAACTTGCTCCAGTTTATCAATGTCTGTTGTGTACTGTGGGGGCAAAGCTGGGCGCAGTATTTGAGATGTGGTCTATCCAGTGCTTTTATCTACTAGCTAAGATAATAGCTCCTGATAATACAACGTAGAATACCATGACTTTTTTTTTTGCTGCCAGGGCATACTGCTGGCTGTCTACCTGAGGTCCTTTTCAGTACAGCTGTTCCCCAGCGAGTCGGTCCCCTGCCTGCATTGTTGCAAGGGCTTATTCCTGCCCATGGTGCAGGACTTTGAAGTTGTCGTTGTTGAAATCCATAAAGTTCCTGCTGGCCTATTCCTTCAGTCTGTCTAGGTCTCTTTTAACGGAAGTCCTGCTCTTAAGCATATCAGCTGTTTCTCCTAATTTGATGTCATCTGCAAACTTGATGAGAGTACATGCAACCACCTTCCTCCAAGTTATTGGTAAATATATTAGAAAGACCGGGTCCCAGGATAGACCTCTGTGGTACTCCACTTGTTACTAGCTTCCAGAAACAGTATGATGGGCTATCTACTGTCTTCTGAGACTGGTCATCCAAGCAGTTTTTTCCCATCTAATTGCCTACCAATCCAGATCATAACATCATAACTTGCATGCAAGAATATTGTGAGAGACAGTCAAGCACGTTTCTAAAGTTGAAGGTGAATGACATCCACTGCTCTTCCTTCATCCACAGATCTAGTAATTTTATCCTAGACAACAATCTACACTTAGTAAATCTGTGCTGACTGTTCCCAGTCACCCTATCTACTCCATGTGCCCAGAAACATGCTTGAAAAAGACTTGCTCTGTGATTTTTTCCAGTGATCAAAGTGAGACTTGGAGTTCCCTGGCTTTTTCTGAAGATGGATACATTTGCCCTTCTCCAGTCCTGGGGAACCACTTGATCTCCCTGAGTTTTCAAAGATAATAGAGAGCAGCCTTACAAGGATGTTGGCTAGCTCTCTCCACACTCTTGGATACAGCCTGTTGGATCCCATGGACTTGTGTGGGTTGAATTCTCTCAAGTAATCCCTAAATGAGTCCTCATGCACTGCTGGTAGATCTCCATGACCCCTTTCACTAATCACAGAGTATGGTAGACCTTGGTGAAGACTGAGGCAAAGATGACATTGAATACTTTGGCCTTATTGGTGTCTGCTGTTGCTAAATCACACGCGTCATTCAGCAGCCTATATATTCCTTGTTCAGCCTTACAGCTGGTTTTCTACTTCTAGTCTCCAATGAGACATTGCCTTTCAGTGAAGCCATTGTAAATCGATGCACTTCTTATACTAGAAAACAAATAAATGTGAAGACCTTTAACTAGTTGTTACAGGGTTTACAAGTAGCAGGTAAAATTTTATTACGTGACTGTGAAACTTGGAAGATTTAAACCAAAAATTGTCACGTGCTCCTGTTTACAGCTTTTGCTGATGGTGTTGTGCAAGTTGTGATGGCCCTAGGGGTGCCACCAGCCTTGACTGTCCCTGCCCAGTCCTCCCCCAGTGATGCCACAGCAGGACTGGTCTCCAGCTCACTGCAGCCCTGCCCTGCCCAGCCATGGGGCCCGCTGAGCTGGGCCCACATCCCAGCCTGTCCTCAACCCATCCCCGCCCCCAGGAGAGGTGCCCAATGCCCAGGACTGGGGGTTTCCCAGTGCCCCCCAGCTGGCCTGCTCCTGGCTGGGGAGGTGGGATGGGCCCTGACTGATGGGCCCTGCTGGCTCCCCACCCCATGGGGAGCCACTGGTTTTTGCTGCTCCCTGACATGAGTTGTCTTTCCAGTAGGGTCTTTTGGGGATCTACTCTTACTTTTCCTCTAAAAGCAACCGACACCAACTTTTCTGAAAAAGCTGTCTTCACTCATGAAATGAAGGCAAATTTAACTATTCAGTATTAAACAGTAATTAGTCAGGTGTTTCACCTAGGATCTTAATACATTACTCCAGAATACTCTGGTGTGTACTTCTAAATGCATTTGTTCTGAATATAAATCATATCTATAAATTCTGATGCAGAAAAATAGGGGACATTACTAAAGTTAATAAGGGACAAAGGACCTTTGTGACAAGGACACTGACAGAAGAGTGGTAATGAGCCACTAGGTTTAACTATCTGGGTTTTAAATTTAAGAAATGATGCAATACTCATTTCTGTATTGACATCTCTATTTTTTTTTTTTTTTCTAAAATGCTCTGGAGAAATAGCAAGAATGCATGGATGAGGGGAAATTGGATGTCTAAGAAAGAAAAAAAAGAGATTGTTGATAATGTTCAAGCTCTAATGTGTTAAAATTCAAAGTGGCAAAGATTTCAAATGCACTGTCCTCTGCATATAGCCTAATACATTGCAATGTGTAAGATTACAGTTTCCCACATCAGGACATACTGATTTAAAATAAATGGGGGAAAAGAACCTTTTCTTTTCAGAATTAGTAATCTGAAATTTTTTGTCTGAGCTGCATATTTTTCTTGTCCTTCAAATGGTGCTTCTTATCTGTATTTGTATTGTAGGTTTCCTGGACAACTCTTAGAAGTTTTGCAGTACATCGAGAGAGTATGTTTATTTCCCGTCTTCCATTGTGCACAGTACACATAAGGCATATCGAGTATCGTGACATTTCAATTATTCTTAATTTCCTCATTAGACACTTTTTGTGGATGATGGTCTCAATTGTCTATCCTGTTGTTGCCTTTCTCTTCAGAACTTTTTGAGCTTATTACCAGCTTCTGCATCTTCTGTCTCAACAGAGTATCTTGAGGACGCTTTGGTTTTGTTTGACAGCCACTTTCCACTGCCCGAGCCACAGAGTAGCTGTTTGTGTTGCCTAGGGGATCTACTGCATTTTGTGTTCCTGTTTCTCAGTTAAGCCCTGTGCCAGGAAAGGGATGGAATCCAAACCCAGGAGAACTTGCTGAAAAAGGTCAAGGTAATGTCTTCAGATCTGAGACCTCCCTCTTGACTCATTCACCTTCTTTGATGATGCCACATGTTTTGCAGTGCTAAGTACAGTTCTTGTATTCTAAAAGAACGACCTTTCCTTAAACAAGTCCGTTATCATATTGCCTTTTTTCACTCATCTAGCTAATACTGAGGTGTCTCAACCTCTAGTAGTAATGATGAAGGCAGATAGGCTGCATAGCCTGGCCTTTTGACTTTGAAAGTGACCCCTGTGCTATGATCACTATGCACCACTCATGCCCTTCTGATGGCAGTGATTAACAGGAGATGGAATAAGGACAAGCTTTAAAATGCTCTTGATAGGATATCTTCATTGCATCATCCTTGAATGCCAAATGCTCCGCGCTCATCTTAGCTAGGCTGACACATGCAAACAGATAACAGAAGGATTTTTCTTATTTGCAACCTCAGCTGGGCCTGTTAATTTGCAGCGTTCAGTGATGTGTTGCTCATAGAATAACTCTTCTGGTTGTGGACCTGTTGCCTGTGTGCACAAATGAGTTCAGGGATGCATCTGAGCTCTACTCATCTTCTTGAGACTGAAGTTTTCTTCTTTTCTTCTCACCCGGCCCTGGGACTTGGCCTGTCTGGCACCGTGTGCCTGATTTTGTCCTCTGGAAGTAAAACAAAACAGAAAAAGCCCCACCAGTACCGAAGTCTTATGCAGCTTCAGAATAAGCCTTTCTACTTATAAGTAGGCTCCTGAAGAAGGATGAGCTGTTTCTCAAAGTCACAATGTCCCTGCAGTTCTTATTGATTTCAGCAGTATTTGTGGGGGCTCAGCAGTTCTGTTCTTCTTGCTGACTGTATGTGCAGGGGCTCGATCACACGCAGCTGTATAATGAGACAAGCTATAGGGAAAAAAAAATCCCCAAACCCTACTCTTTCTTACCTTCATTTCCTCTTTCAAATGCAGGTGGTGAAAGGCATGAATTAATTACTGGAGAAGCTGCAGAACACCCAAGAGCATGGCTTGATTCATTTGTTTTAGAACAATTAGATGTAGCACAACTCATGGAGAATGACACTGCAGCAGGCAACTCTTACGTAGCTAGTATTAATTTTTCACTAGACACTCAAAATTATGCACATTTGTATTATCTTTCTTCACTCTACACAGTGCAGTGAATCAGAGCCACACTTTGATATGAAGATTGCAAAATTACCTCCAGTGCTTTTTCCATTTTTACTCATTAGGGTCTGCCACTCCTAGCAAACGGTGCAACACTTTTCAAGACGCTTCCTTCTTCCTCTTCCCCTGTGCGTGACATGCCTTCTGGGCTCCTTCCCCACCCCTTATTGATTTTTACATTGAAATGATGAAGTTCAGAAGCCTGATAACTTATTTATTACTGGGGCAGCAGAAGTCATTATAAATGTTTCTCTCTGCGTAGTACTGTGAGGTGGGGTCTCTGCTCTCACTGTGCTATCCCTTTTGTAGCTTAAGTCTGAATAAAGATGTACTTGAACACATGATGCACAGGCATCAGCTATGCGTAAGAACCTCAGCTTATGCATAAATGCAAGTTGCTGAGTGCTCAGCATTTGGTGTTTGTGTTTTGTTTGTTTTTTTGTTTTGTTTTGTTTTTTGTTTGTTTTTTTTTTTTTTTTCAATAACAATAAAATAAACTGAGAGTAAGAAGTTTCTGAGGTGCCAGTCTGATTTCTGCTGGAAGATTCTGGTCCCAGAGTGTTAAGTGTCTTTGCATTAGAGAGCAAAACTTTGGCAGCAGAAGTAATAAATATACCATGGGTGGCTAGTGTATTAATCGATTAGGTGCTCATGGAACAAAGTTTCCTTCCTAAAGCCCTCCAGCAGTGGCCATAGCTTTTCTCTAAACAAGGTTTCTGCCAGTCCAAAATTGAAGGGATTTTCATCGATTCTCTGGAATTGAGCATTGTTTACATTTTGTTCTTACACTATTTCCTCTGAGTTTTCTCCTTTTCCTTATCAGTATGTTAATGTTCAGGGAAACCTATCTCCCTGCTTTGGATGTTTCCACCGTTCTCTGCACTTAGTTCTAGTTTTCTGTCTGTTACTAATTAGTTTTCTTAATGGTTAGAGTTGCCTGGGAGCAGATGCTGTCTCCTTAAGCCTTTATCAGACTTCATGAATTTGATGAATGACACTGAGAGTCTGGTTTTTGCTTCCTGCTTGCCTGGACAGGTTCTCTGCTGTTTTCCACTCACAGATAACTGGATCACTCTAGACCATTCTCCCCAATCTAAAAGCTGTGATCTAGAATCACATATGTCTGCCTGGTCTCTGTATATGAAGTGAAGTCTATTTATGGTGTTTATTTTCTCTTATGTGGTGTGTTGACCCTGGCTGGCAGCTAAGCCCCCACCCAGTCACTCACTCAGTAGCCCCAGTGGGATGGAGGAGAGAATCAGAAGGGAAAAACTGTGATAACTCGAGACAAAGACAGTATAATAGGTTAGGCAAAGCTGCAAGCACAAAAAAAACAAAATAAGGAGTTCACTCACTACTTCCCATCGGCAGGCAGGTGTTTAGCCACTTCCCAGAAAGCAGGGCTCCATCACATGTAACAGTTCCTGGGGAAGACAAATGCTGTAGCCCCAAATATTCCCCCTTCCACCTCCTTTCCCTGAGCTTTATTGCTGAGCACGTTATTATACGGTATGGAGTGTCCCTTTGGTAAGTTCGGGTCAGCTGTCCTGGCTGTGCCCACTCCCAACTTCTTTCTCACCCCCAGCCTACTTGCCTGGGGGTGCAGAGTGGGAAAAAGGAAGGAAAAAAAACCACGAAAGAAAACCTCGATGTTGTGCAAGCACTGCTCAGCGATAGCCAAAACACTGGTGTGTTATCAATGCTGGTTTAGTTTCAAGTCACAAATTCACAAATCTGAAACACACCACCATATGGGCTGCTAAGAAGAAAATTAACTCCATCCCCGCCAGGCCCAGTATATCTTATTAAGCTCTTGAGTCAAACAGTATGTGCAGACTGATTTAATTAAGATATTCTTGGTCCGATCCATAATCATTAATAATTTAAATTAAAACTCAGCTTTATTTTTTTTATGACATGTGTGTTTTATTTTGCAGTAAGCGGTTGATAAACGGTATTTTTGTTGGATTTATGTTTCAGAACTACTGGAAAAAAACTTGTAAATATTAGTGTTCCCTTCTTCATTGACTGAGTTGTGTTTTGCTCTGATCAAGGCCGCCTTTTCCTGAACTAGAGCGTTCTACCACTGTGGGCTTTATATGGCCACTGAAACTAATGACACTTCACTATTTCAGATGTGATGTAAAATAGATGTGGATCAAGCTTCCTCTGCAGTCATCGCACATCATGCCAGCTATAGTTTTTCAGGCCTTAAAGAAGCAGAAATAGCTTTCAATGCTAGAGTCCTGGCAAAGAAACCTCTCTGCCAAACGTGAAGTAATGCAGCCTAGTTCTGGAAAGATGCTCATTTAGCATGTCTTTAATTCAAAGCTCCTCAGCAGGTGAAATAGGGGAAGAGAAAACAGACCAACAGGATTTATCAGGGGAAAGAGTGAAACCTGAGTTTTGGGAGAAGGTAAAATACCATTGTTTTAATTAAAATCTTAACTTCTGTCATTTGTCATGCATGTAATTCATGCTTAGTTCTGACTCTCATATTCCCTTAATTTAAGGATACTTACATACTTCCATAGCTGTGTTTTTTAGGGTTTGGGATTAGAAAGATTAGTCCACCCCCTGTGAAGCAGGATTAGTATTAGCTCTAAGGGAATGCCTAGCAGTGCTCTCTGTGAGCAGATGGCTTTCAGATGTTTTGCTTTCTAGATGATGAGGTGGCTCCTAAATCAGAGAATCAAAAAGGAAAGAACAGAGCATCTTTCTTACTAGTTGTCAAAGTGTCACCAATGTTGTGAGAGAAAAAAATCTACCTCAGACCTGAGAGAAATACAAGATACTGGTAAAATGAAAAGACACACAGTAAAATTTCAGCTTTATCCTGTAGATAATATTCAGTATTCCTAAGGTGACTGCTAGCTCAGCGAGACTCGGGAAGACCTGGAAGTTTTGGAGTAAGGAAAGAAATGAGATTAAAAGACAGTCGTTACTTTGGACTCCAGAGGAGTTGCCAGGTTACTGCTCAGCCTGTCAATGTTGTGAAGCAGAGGATTTTTCTCATGCTTGAGAGGAAAATGAGAAGGGTATGTATTTTGTTCCTTGTTCTTTATGTAAGTGTTATTGTCTGAAACTTTAAATTCGTTATGGATTTTTACTGGTGAACAGGGAAAAGAGCAATACAGAGCCATGCAAGATAGATGGAGGCCTTTCAAGGGAAGGAACTGTGCAGGAACTGTGAGGCTCAGTTGCATTTTCAACATCTGGAGTATTTTGTAAAATCACAATTCAGTTTTGCATTTGTAGGTCATAATATATTGCTATTCTTGTTGGATAGCAAGTAGGCAAGCGAGCAGCATAAATGCTCTTACAGTGGGCCATTTACTTTGGCCAAATGTCAGTCTGGAATGAGTGGGCAAGGGAAGCAGGACAAAGTTTATGAAGAGAGAAGGAAAAAAATGTGCACCTGCAGAAAAGGTGGTGTTTTTTTTTTTTTTTTTTTTTAGTATGTCTAACCCCTGCTTCCCTTCTGAAGACTAAGAACAATGTAGAGGCAGTGAGCCTCCATCATAGCCCCAACGAGCAGCACTGCAGCAGTCCAGCTGAGGAGCCCTGGTGGCCTCTACACTTGCACTGTCAGTGTGATGACTTCAGCTAACAGACATCGTAGAGCCCTCCTGGGATCATTTATCTGAAGTGTGGGAGATGATAGACTTGCCCATGTTTTTGGACGTCTCCAGAAAACTGCAAATGGTGTCAGGAAGGGAAAAGTGCTGCTGATTGCTGTTGTGCTTGCTTTCATCACACTTTGTATTGTGGATACGCAGTTACTGCATCAGCAACTGAGACAAAAAACAGGCGTTGTGGTGAGAAGTAAAATGGGTCAGCTTACATCATTTGTGTAGGTATCTAAGTGATCTTAACTCACTTTGCATTCTATGAGAGCCTAGTTAACTGCAGGTTTGGCTTTTGCATCTCAGCAAAACATTTAGTAACTGCTTAAAAAGTTCGAAGCCATCCATAATGCCAGTTTAAGAACCATGAGCAGGATAGCCTGGTCACTGGAGCGGGTATTTGTAAGTATTATGGACTTAGTCATTGGACTTCCACAGATGATAATTCCCTTTTCTTTCCTTTTTGTAAGACAATGTGTGTATTACGAATTTGTACTTTGTTATCGAGAACACCTAGTGATATGATTTTAGCTTCCTAGATATGTGAATGGGCTGCATTTTGTTTGATGATTTTCATTTTTTTGTTGTTTTTCAGAGCATTTTGTAGCTAGTTGAATCTGGGCCTTTTTGCTGCAAATTCTGTATAGTAATTCTTTCATAAAAAGAGCAGTTGCTTATTTTGCATGCACTAGCAGCATTTTGTGTCCCCTTTTTACACTGAAGTATCTGACTCTTGATGGTTAAATGGAAATTTGAATTCCTGGTATCTACAAACTTTTACCTTTGAGGTGCTTTTATTGCTGGAGTTTAGAACACACATTCCAAAAATTTTTTAAACTTTAGAAGAGTTTCTGAAACTCTTCTGAATTTTATGGAAATTCTATAAATTTAGACAGAAATGCCCGCCATTTTCATTGATAATTTACTCCCAGTTTCCAGTTACCTGTCACTGAGAACTTGTGAAATGTCTTAAAGTTTACCTTATCTAGTAAAAAATCCCAACATTTCCAATTCTCCATATTCAGTGGTCCCAATAGTGGAGTGTATTGGAGTAAACTATGGTCTATTGTAAAATTTTAACATAAAGCAAATGAGAAAATAATGAACCTTCTAATGCAACAATACAGATATAAAAAGTCAGGTAAATTAAAAAATATAAAGGTTCCCATAGTAACAATTACTTGGCTATGCTGAGTGATTTATATTATGGAATATTGCTGTTAGTAGTAATACATGCATACAATTATACATAAAGTGTGTTCAGCATGGTAAAATTAATATTACACTGGGAACCATAACTGTTTATTTTCTTGACCTCTGCATATTTAAATGTTTGCCCATAATGTTGCATTAAGTCTGTTTTAATTTTCTTGGATTTTTTTTAAAAAAAGAAGTGCTGAGGAAGTGGGGCAGGGGTGGGGAGCAGAGAAACACAGCTAAGCTGGTGACACAATTACGTACCTTAAGAGAAATGAAAGCAAACTAGGCTTTAATGCTGTAGGATTGTGTGTTTCGTGTTGGTGTTACAACTTCTCACTCTGTGGTTCCCTGATAGGTGGAATCATGTTGCACACAAAACACACAAGCAACTGGTCAAGAAGAAATTCTGTGAAATGATTTTTTTAATATGGTGATGGGTGTAGTGAATCTCTTGGAATCCCATCATTTTAAACTGTATTGCAACAAATGTCCATCAGTTTTCACTGATACTTAACTTGAATTACTGAACTGGATATGGGATCTCTAGGAATGGAGAGGAACAAAGTGTGAACAGATTTGCTTGCAGCTTTCTAGCTGCAGTTCATGTGAATTTTGGTAGGGTATAACCTAACCAAAACTGTGTTTGTCCTGTTGGATTTCTTTCTTTGCATGGTTAACAGGAAGTAATGATTCTATATAGAGTGAAAAAAATAAAATAATATCATTTATGCAGATGTTTTCTTAAGTGTTATAGTTTTCCTAATGGTTAATTCCATGAAGCTTAGATATATTGCTTTTATGCACTGGATATAGTACCTTACCATTCACTCAAATGGGGCCATTTGTGGAGTAAAGTACTTTTCAACTTGAAAAATAGTACAGAACATTGCTCCGAGCTGATCAGTGAACACTGTTCTTTACAGTGTTACATTTGTTGGTACAGGTAAAATAATATCTTCCTTTGTATCTTCAAGTACAAGAACAAAATACAACCAAATACTTTACTGAATTTTTTGATAGCTAGATGTCAGAGTTCAGAGATTTGTTAGTCTCTGTGTTTTCCTATCTTTTCTCCATTTTTGGTGTACTCATAACACTTAGCCTTGCACTTTTTTTGCTCAACTAGACAAAAAGCATCATGACACAGGTATCAACTGTCATGTTGATGACTGTTAAAATGAAGAGTTCAGTACCTCAGTACTTTTATATACATAATACTGATTAAAAGAAAGCCAGCCCTGTGCTTTGAGCATTATACGTAAAACCACTTGTCACAGTTATTTAGACCCTTAGAAATGTGCAGAGTGAGTGGACATATAGGGTAGAAAAGGACAGATTAGAATAGGGACTCTTGAATTTTCAAACAGTGTCAGGTGCAGACCAGAAATCCTTTCCCACATGTTACCCCAGATCCAGAGTTTAGAGCAAAATCTGTATTTGGGCACTCTGGTTCATCTTTGCTTTCTGTAACAGAGATGTTCTTCCTCTTTTGCAGACAGGGAGAGGATCCTAATATCCCATAGGGGACCTTAAAGCCTGCATTCTCTACAAGGGCAAGAGGATGTCTCATTGGGCTTACAATCTGATTTGGAAAAAAATCCACAAAATTAAAGCAGGGAGAAGGGAACTGTTCACTATTGCATAGAAACTAGATGTCTTAAGCATTTATGTTTGAAGAGAGATCCTAGTTACTTCACTTTCCATTGAAAGCCAATGACCATCGGTGGGTAACGAGCACAGAAGCCAGTCTTGGGGCAGGAGCTGAAAGGAAGCTGTGTCGCCCCTCTGTTGTTCTACTGATGGTTTTTCATCACTGGTCACACTGTTTTCTTTTACGTTCTGTCTTGGCTTTGCACTTAAAGTATTTCTTTGCCACCAATAGCCTTTGCTCCACAAAGATAAAATATCTGGCCTGGCTTTTGAAGTTGCTTTATGCATAAGAGTAGCTGGCTCCATTATGTGTATAGGATAGAGCTGAGAGTCTAATTTGACTCAGGACACAACACACCTACATTTTTTTTAGGACAGACAGAATATTTCACGTGCTCAAAGTCCACCAATGCCTGTTGCATAATCTCCCAACAAATTGTAGACAAGTTTCTTGTAAGTAAAAGTGATAAGGAAATCATCCTTGAATGATCTCTTTGGAAAAACAAGCAAGTAGAGTGACGTTTATGAAGCTTTGCTGTGGGATGCTCTTGCTTGAGGTGGGCTCAAGAGACAGTGGCTGCCCAGTTTGCAAACTCTTCAGTATAGTCGTAAACTATTCTGTGGGAAAGAGGCTGAGCTTTCAGGAACAGAGGCTGAGGAGCAGAGCTGTGAGAAATGGACTGCAATCTCTTCCCTTGTTGGCTATAGCTAGAATTGTGTGTGTCAGTCTTTTATTTTGCCCAAGTCAGCTGCTGGAGCAGGGGTTAGGACCCAGTGCAGTGAATCAAAATGGAAAAATAAACAAAGAAAACAACAAACAAATAAATAAAAGCTGAATGAAAAATGAGGAAAATGCTTTGCTGACTGAAAGGATTTTTTGCAACCTTAAACAGGCTATTTATTTTTGTGTACTTGTAATAAAAGCAAGGATAATACAGGACTTCGTGCCAGAAACAGGAGATCAAGGAGAGGCCAGTAGCCTGCAGACAGGGGCATTAACCTACATCTGAAACACAGGGTGTCAGTCTGGCCCTCTGCCCAGCCAGATTGGTAGCCACACCTCCAGAGTGCTCTGTAACTCCTGGGCTAGGACATTCTGGGTGTGATGCTCTCTGCATCATAGTACCTCAGGTGCTGCTGGAAGTCCCTTTTTCACTGACCCCTTAAAGAGCCATCAAATATGCTGAGTGGGAAAGACTAAGCCCTTTGCTTAGCGTCTTCTGGAGGAAGAAGACATGTAAGCATGGTTCTCTTCAGAGAGGGGAGAGAAAAGAATCCACGTATCTCCCAACCCTGCTGAGTGCATTAAAAATGGAGCTACTGAGCAAAATGTGAGTGCTTGCCCTCCTCCACTAGAACTGTGAATCTTGCTGTGGACCTTTTTTATGTAACATTTATTGGAAGTGTCCCAAATGAAATATTTTGAAAATCTCAGACATTTAAAACATTTAATAAAAAACCTCAAACCCTAAACAGGGGTGGAAAAAACCCTTGAGGTTACCTAATTTTACCTTTGCCTCTAGAAATGGGGTGGGGGTTTTGTTATTTTTGGATGGGAGAGTTTTATTTTGGACAAAAATGCTTTTTTTTATATAGGCACACAATTTGCAAAAAAATTGTCCAAACATCATATGTAGAATGTTTTCAGTGAGATAAAATTCTGATGTGCTATGCTGTTTTCTCAAAACCTGAGTATCTATATTGGTTTTAGCAAAATTTTGTTACTTTTTCTATTAAGGTCTTTGGCTTGCTGCTAGTTTCTGATCAGAAATCCAGATAGCTGAAATAGTGCTTTGTGAAATGTTTGGAGTTTTTTATGTTTCAACATGAAAGAAATGTTTAATATTTAAATGTTGATAGGAAATGGAATGGTTCCACTGGAAGAGGTGTTACTGTTTAGTTTGTGGACCAAATGATGATTGACATTGTTAGTATGTTTTTGAAGCAAAGCCTAAAACTCTCTGGTATCTCTTTTGTGGTAGCATGTCTTAATAATCAATTTGCCTTTATTTGTACACCCTGCAGCATAGTTGGTCTCTATTCTGGCTGAGGACTTCAAATAAGAAAACAAATAAGAAATAACAAAATACCTCGAGGGACCTATCCTCATGGTGTTTGCTAACTTAGCTAAATTAACTCACCATCACAAAATATGCTTGAAGAGGAGAGAAATGGAATATTGTTTCCTGAATGCCAAAAATTCTGCCATTTATAGCTGAGGGATTTGAAGTGTTCAATAAAGAAGCAACCTATTGTGGTTATAATTGTGCACAGCACAGTGAATTATGGTAAAGTGATTGCTCACCTAAGGCTGAAATTGCCAGTGATGTATTACTGGGGGCAGTTCTACTAGGAGAACAGTTTTTATGGGCACATTAATGATACCAGGTACAGGAGTAGCCACAAAGCACCAACACTGACGATGGTATGCTCTCATAAAATATATGAAGGAGCAAAGGGAGGGGGACAGAGGCAGAAAAGGACCATTAGTTGTGCTGTACTGTTGGAAGAAAAACTATACTGATAGATGCATATGGCTCGCCTTTGCTCCGATGTGAGGAGCAATCAGCAGAATGCACTTTCTGGAAGTGTGCTTCTGTGGTGATGAGTCTGTTAACTTCAAGAAAAAACACCCAGAAGAGAGCCATGATTCAAAATGCTCTGCTGGTGATGTCCCTTCTCTCCCAGAAGCACCATCTTCAACATCACTGCCTCTTTGTTCATGAGGCTATTAAACAGAGGAAAAATCAATACATAATTTATCATTCCACATGTGGAAAAGTGCAAGAAAGTGAAAGACACTGATAATAGCTGAAAAAAAAGGCAGTGCTTTTGATATTGTGCTGGGAAGGAAAATCAGTTTTTATAGGAGAAGCTTTAATGTGCTTTTGTGCCTGTTGCATACATGAAGCCTTATGTGATAGCTGGATTTGTGCAGAGGTTCCACAAAAAAATGCAGGAACTGATGTGCGCTGCTAGGAATGGGAGGTGATAATAATAACATTCTTCTAATCAGGAGTGCAAGTCTCAGAGTATTGATCCAGAATAAGAAAAGCACGGGCTCAGGTCTTCCTCTGTCTGAAAAGGCTTTAAAACTCATGTTTCGCCTTCCAAGAAAAAATTAATTAAGTCAACTCCAGAGAGGCAAGATTGTAAGATGTTTTCAAATTCTATTGACATTATTTTAGTACCTATAGATATTTCCTGGGAATTCGACCAGAAGCCAAGTTCTCTTTTTCAAGCGAGCATTTTGGCCACTAGTTTAGAAAGTCATTGCTATTCACAGTCTCCTTCTGATACCATTTAAATACTTATATAAAGCGGAACTACTTCACCAGGACAAGCTGATGGACAGCCATCTCAAAATATCCAGCAGGTTGGTAAGTAAGGCACTCTTCAGGAAGCCATAGCATAAGCTGTACACCCTGTGGTCTCTGCAACCTTGAGTGGCATTTGTAGTGCTGAGCTGCAAGAGGTCATGGTTCTTTCTCAGACTCCCCACTTGGCTTTGTTCTGCTTGTTTGCTGTGCAGCGGTATGTGGCAGGCCCTTTTGGGACCAAGCACTTTTGCAGGTGCTCTGCAGACTCTTTGCATTCATGCTTTGACCTGTTTGCAAAGGTTTTCACCTATGCTCCTTACCCTGAGGTCCACTGATGTATCAAAGCTGCTATGCGGTACAGCAGGTTATACACAAAGGGCTTGTAGCCTGGACTTCTGATCTAAGACTCTAAATTTCAGCCAGACAGGAAGGAATATTAATAGGTAAATGCTGAAGGGATGAGAAGGTTTTCAAAGATGGAATGATTCTTTTTTCCTTGTTATTTCAGAAGCTTGAAACTTAAACCGTTTTTCTTTTTTAATGAAAAGCTGTGTGTGTATAACAGTGTGCACAGGTTTGGTTTTGCACAGTAATATGTATTTGTCATGGGTTACACTGTTATCCTTAAAGGAAGCTATAATGAAAGCATGAATTACACCTATCATCTAACATGTGCAGGAATGGGTTTAGATATAAAGTAGGGAGCAGGATGCATTCGTCAATACTGTACACTGATTTACAGTCATGCCCTGGTATCTTTATGAGTCTTAGCACTTAGAACCATGTAGTCAGTTCGGATCTGGAAGGGAACCCTGGAGGTCATCTAATCCACCTCCCTGCTCAAAGCCAGGTAATTTCATAGTTAGATCAATCAGGGTTTTATATAGGTGAGTGTTGAAAGCTTCCAGTGATGGAAATTTCACAGCTTCTCTGGGCAACATGTTCAAGCTCTTAACCACTCTCATCGTAAATTTTCTTTTTCCTTATATCTAGTCAGAATTTCCCTTACTGCAACTTGTGGCCATAACATTTTGTCCTGTTGCTGTGCGCTTTTTAAAAGAGTTTGGCTCTGTCTTCTCTGTCTCCTCCCCTGCTCAGCCCTGAGTAGAACAGCCTGAAGCCTTCTCTTCTCCAGTCTGAATAAAGTCAGCTCCTCAGCCTTTTGCCTTACATCATCTGCTCTAGTCCCTGACTGTTTTAGTGGCCTCTGCTTGTCTCGTGGTTTGTCAATATTTCTGCTGTATTGGGTGAGTGGGGGGGAAGCTTGTTTTGTGGACTATCCAGATGTTTCCAGGTGTCTTTTACCCTTTGATAGACCCTAACTATTGGTAAGAGCTATGTGGTATTTCAGAGTGGCTGCAGGCTGAATAGCGCATTTCAGTTGTTTAATGAAGAAATACACATTTTTGTATGGTCAGAAGGTTTTGTGCTTTGCAGGATTGTGCTGATTTTGATGAAAACTCTAATAATAAAGGCTGATATTTGTGCTTGCTCACTCTTCTGAGACACACTTTTTTATTCCTTTATAAAGTTTACTTCTTTTCCAAACTATGGGAGAGTAACCTAGTTCCAAAATTTTCTTTTGTTTTTCTTTTGTAACCCCCACCCTCCAAAATTCAGAGTTGGAGTATCAGTCTTCAGTGACCTGGCAGAGCTATAAGAAGCAATACACCCCTGCTATGTACCACACCGAGATATGTGAACAGACAAAGAATGAGAATGAGCAGGGGCTTGACTTTGCCAGACTCCAGACCAGTGAAACCAAGGGACAGACTTTACAGTTAGTTGTGAAAGAATATTACTGCTGGGCCTCTACTGAGAAGCACCTTGGAAGGCTAAAAGTAGTTGTGATTTTGTCTGTATGTGTGTGCAAATGAGTTAGTTACAAGTGTTTAGCCGTAGTAAGTTCATTGTCTTTAACAAAACGCAATTTTCTATTTGCATACCTACTGTACATCTAGTGTGCTGCTGCGACTCTTGCAAAAAGACAAGTCTTCTCCCATTCTTCTGAAAAAAAACCAAACCAAAATCCATGGGGCTTCTCCTGATATAAACAGATGCTATTCCATTGACCTGGATTGAACTGCATCATTTTATTTCAAGAAGGAATTTTGATGTGGTAATATATAGCTTCTTCAGCTGTCTTTATTCCTACTGATTGCCATGATATTGGATTTGCCTTTCAGTTTACTTTGTTTTGCTTTGCCTTATACCTTTATTGTGCCGGATTCACCTCCATGAGTTTGATGTGATAGCTTAAGTGCAAGGTACATGGGAATTCTGCATGCAGGAATGGCCCTCTGGGAAAGGAGGTAGATTGCAGAGTCTCCAGGTGGCTTCCTCAGAGGCTTATTTTTGGACTCGCCAGTTCCAGATTTTGTGGAGCTTATGGATAACTTATGGAAACAGGTGGGTTGTCAGCTCCCTTGTCTTTTAGTTTCCTGTTGCTGTTGTTAAAGGAAGGGCTTCCTCATAACTGTCTGACAAGGACTCTGCCTGATGAGTGAGTAGTCCTGTAATTGTGGCTATTGCAAATAATCATTTCACTGCCAGCTGTAAAGAATTAGGAATGTGTGGTTTGTGCACAGCATGTGCTGTGAAACTAGTTGACTAGAGTCAAAATGGAAATTTGTATTTTATGCAGCTATTTGTACTTTATGCAACAGAAATGTTTAACTGCTGTTAAAATATTCTAAAAAATGCTACCATATTTTTTCATCTTTGCACATGCCTGACTATGCAAGGGTGTGGGAGACTCATGCCTAGTGTATCTTGGATTTTCTGTTAAGTTTTGGGCAGCTGATGTCAGGAAAGACAGGTCAGTTTTTCTGGCAGTGAGCCTCTATGACAGTGTCACTTTACCTTCAGCATTTCCTCATTTAGGTACTTTCTTTATTGCTATGTGTCATCTAGAAAGCTCACTGTAATTGTCGCTCTCAAACACAAATACCTTGATTGTCAACCTTCATTTTCTTGCAAACACAGTGTGAACAGTGAAGTGTAGTACTTCTTTGTATAATATTAACTAATTCCCTTCACTGGTGTTTTGAATCCAGGTAAACAAACTCATTAGACTGGCAAGCTGATGTTCTCAGATAGGGCAGGAACATGGGTTTTCTGCTATAGCTTCACTCCAGGCCCTGGTTATGACCATGTTTAAGTTTTGCAATTGGTCTTTGCTGGTATGGGCTTTGCAGGCACATATCTGAAGATATTTTGAGGACAAGATATCCAGATCTGGAAATTGTTAGATAATTAATATATCAGTGCCTATACTTCATCATACACCCTTAAATGCTTCCCCTGAAGGAAGAGTTTCCTGAATTTCTCGTATTTCCATTTAAGGATTTTTCAGATCAAAGTTTTGAGTGACTTGATGCCAACATCTCACTCATATTTATAGTTCTGCTTTAACAATAACATGATCTCAGTTCAATGAGTGAGAGTTTTTTATTTGGCATACGTGAGTGATTTTCAGTCTCACTACTGAAGTAATTTGAACCTTCCAAATAGGCTCCAAATGTTTCCAGAGATGAGATCTGTATTTACATAATTTAGGGTTGTTGTGATTGAGTCCACTTAAATAATGTATGATGGAGAGATCTTCCTGTATCCAGTCATGATTAGAAGACTGTAGCACTTCCTTTTGCAATGAGGAAACTTGTTGCCATGAAATTACCAAATTGGAGTTAATTGTTTAGGGAGTACATCATCATGTACCCCTCCAAACATTTATACTGTTTTTCCTCTGTGTTTAGGTATCAGCATTTTAAGTAAACCATAGCTGAATATTGATCTTGATCTCTGAGGCTGTTTGTACATTAGCAGTCTGTTTTCAAGCAGTGTTTCTGAAGCAACCCCCCTGACTGTCTCCATTTACCGCATGGTGGGCTCAGTTTTCAGGGTGGTCGTGGTGCATGTGAACTAGATATCTTTCAGAGGAAACTAATCCAGAATAACTCCTCAGACACTGGAGCCCCTTTGGAACAGCCATAAGGGCCTGAACCAACAAAAGTGCCACCTCACCATGAAGTACCTAACACACAGCAGGAGGCTCTTGAACCACTGAGAACCCCTGCAACACATTGAAGGGGTTCTTGCAGTGTATCAAGGACTAAATGTCATATATTTCTACCTCTTTGCCATCCTTTGCCTGCTCTCAGTGCTTTGTTTCAACTGCTGCTCCTTCCTCATCCATCTACACTTTTACTGGTGTGTAACCCTCTCTCATTTTTCCCCTATTTTACCTTCTGTTACCATGGCTCTTTCCTGAATCCCTTTTTTCCTTCTTCACCATTTTTTAAGTTCTTTTTTTTCCGCACCTCTTCTCTTCTGCTGGGGCAAAGTCTACCTACTCAAGTTCAGGCGAGGTGCCACCTGGGGCCTTGAGGAGATGCTGCTGCTTACTAATGCATGTTATTAGGGTTGCAAATTTCTCATGTGGCAGAGTGACTCATTGGCTCTATCAGGCAATCATTAATCTTATGGCTACTGCAAAATGCAAAAGACAGGAGCAACACTGGATAAAATTACAGAAAATGAAGGTGGTACTCTGGGAAGACTCAGGACAGCAATGAACTTTGAGGTAGCACAGATGTACCTCTGTTCTGGAGAGCCTGAAGAGATTTTTGGGTAGGGTCACATCACCGGGCCTCGTGCTGGTTTAGATTTCTATACCCTGCCTCCTGAGACCATCATGTCAGAGAGAGTCTGGAATAGCTGCTTTGAGATTCATGACTTGAGATCCTTCACAAGACCCCTGTGATAACACATCCAGAGACACTTTTCTGATATGCATTAGCAATGACATCTTGGTGCCAGCACTCTTACCTTCACCCTGATTGAGTTTACAGCTTTTTCTGCACATGTCTTCTAGAAGTGCAAAATACTGCTGGTAGGCACAAGGCATTGGGGTGGGAGTTCTGGGGAAGCAGCCCAGGGTGCATCATGTGTCTGTCTGGCAGGGATCCTGTGCAGCTCCCTGGAATAAGTGAACCATGATAGCAAAATACCTGCGTCGGAAACTGACATCAGTGAAACGCCAGTGTTTAGCCAAATCACGGTCTTGGAGAAGATGTAGCAGCTATGTGCTCCACTGTAATGGAAAATCCAAAACAGAAAGTACTGGCAATAGGCTTCTATCTGCATAGATCACGTTCTTCCATTATTAATGAAAGTTAAATATGAAATTAATGGTACTATAATGTCAGTAGCTTTTGTGTCTGACATGATTAAGGTAAAAAACATAACGACTATTTCCTACACAGAGGGAAAAAAATGGATTGTAAGGGCCTTCTCCTTCAACAAAATAGCGCAACCTACTTTAGAAACGAGTAAGTTGGATGCTTTGAGATATTTTGTATGCCATCTTTGTAGCCCTTTGATTTTATACAATAGCATGCATCACTCACAGAGGATAACAGAAACTGAGAGTGACTGGGAAGAGCCGGAGCAGAGGCTGAGTATAATCAGCTTTGCCAAGCCTGTCAAATGAAGTGTTGTCTGTAGACATGCAACAGTTTAGTACATGTAAATGACTTTTGAAACTTTTAGTGTCTCAGCCATGTCAATTTAAGGCGTGTGTTTTATGATGATGCTCCTGTTCCCAGTTGTCTCAATATATTGTAGAGAAGGACAAATGTGGTCAGTAGAAGAGTTTGACAGCCCTTACATACAGTAAGTTGCAGGGTTTTATTTCTATAAGGGAGCTATACACTTTTAAGATTCAGCTGGACAGGGTGCTGGACCATCTTGTCTAGACTGTGCTTTTGCCAGGAAAGGTTGGACCAGATGGTCTTTGAGGTCGCTTCCAACCTGGTATTCTATGATTTCATACGCATCAGAAAATGTTAAGGTGCTTACCTGTGCTGCTGAGCTGCATCGTACAGTAGCTCAAGCTGAAGTTGGAAAAACAGAAAGAGGAATGGGAATTGCTTGTGAACTACGCTGAGAATGTAGCATGGCTTTGTGGCAGCGGGGTCACAAGCAAGAAAGATTCCGCCACCAATAAATTCTGCTGTGCTGTGCTTTGACATTAACACATAGGAAAGCCGATAAAGTTTTCATTTTACTCCTATAAGGCAATACAGCAATCATTAATCATATGATTCTTGTGAGAAAAATAAAATAAAAAAAAAACACAGTGAAAGTCTTAAGTACTTGGAGATTGCAAACTGTTATAGAAGGTGATGGTTCTGAAGGCTCTTACAGGTTACTGAACGTTATTTTTCCATCAAGCTCCAAATTCTTCCAGCACATTGCTGAATTTTCTATTTACTCATTGATGTTAAGGCATGTTGTGGGACAAAATAATAGAAAATGGTACAGATCTTCTTTCAGGCACACAGAGGCAAATTGTGTAGATTGTGGTTATTACATACAAGAGAATTTCAAAGTGTCACTGCTTTGCTGTGCCTAAACGGAGACACCAGCATCTGCACACACATAGATGGTAGCTGTACTCCAGCTTTGACTGATGTTGAATACACTGTGCTGCAAGGAATTCAAAAGAAACTGGGTTGTCTGCCTAGTGCTCAGATCAAGTTAGAAGCTTCTCATGCTGCTTCATTCTCAACTATCCTCTCTCCCCAAAATATAGCTGGAGGAAATCAGAGATTTCTAACTTCTGCACATCTGCTGCTCTGACAGCTGTCTTATTTTGTATTGATTTTTTTTGACTGTGCATGCCAGTTACTAATAATTGCTAAAAGCTGTGATATGCAAAACATTATTAATATTCTAAGTGACCACTCTGCGGAAACGTGTGATGCTACTGTCTGAGTAGGGGATGGTGCCCCACTTAGTGTTACATTTTTCTTCTGTTTGATGCATATTCTTTTAGGTGTACTAGGGTGCTTCATATAAAGATATTAACAAGAAAAATGGACAAAATGTTTTTTATACATCAGCATAAAAAGACTTTATAGAATATTGATGAAATAAGAAAATAACACAGTTCTCAAGAATAAGCTTTTATTTTGAAAAAACAAAATAGAAATGCATTAATTCATTTATAAATGGAAGTAATTAACCTTTAAACATGCAAAACTCATTTATGTATTTACTCATAATCACAGTGCCGCAGGGCATGGGATTATGTTTTACAATTCCCTACCTAATTATATGGATCCAGAATATAAAAAGTAAAACGCATAAAACAGTATAAGTGATAAATGCTCATGTAACTGCCTTTCGTATTTTGACTGCTTTTAAGATACACTAATGTTTGGAACTAAAAAAGTTCAATGGTTTGTTCCTACATTATTTATGTAGGATTTTTTCTTTCCTACCAAATGAAGAAGGGGTTGATGATTGCTGTGAAAGCTGTATTATTCCACTCTGAAACCTATATTGGTGACAAAACATGAACTTTGTTAATATTTAAACAAGTAAAAAACTCCAAACAATATGATGCATCACCTGGTTTTTATTAGGCAGACTATCCTCACATTTTTATCTTAAGTTTGAGCTTCTCCATGATTTTTCTTTTTATTTTTGTATTTTTATCTGCTTTTTCACTCATTTCTCTAGTTATTCTATATTTGCAGGTCAAGTGTTGATTTACTTCTCTATCTCACTGTTTTAATTGTTATTCACACTTTTTTGGACTTGTTGGCTAAAACTATGTATAATAGGGAAATTCTCATTATTAAATCAATTTTATTTTCTTAATATGTTTTAGGCATTATTAATTAGTGCTGGCTTCTACTGCTGGAGCTGTGGCCCATAAAACTAGTTTCTAAATTAGCAAGTTGCAAATACTCTGTGACAGGTTTTTGCTTCCACTTGGTTGCTTTATCAATAGGTTAATCAAGAAGTGTAACATAACTATGCCATTAGTTATTTAACCTTATATAGTCTATATATTTTTGTATACTCCAGTGAGTATCATCAGTGTGCTTAAAGCTGCAGAAAGAATGTATATGCAAATCCTGGTTGTTTATGCATAACCAACATGGACAGTTTTAATAAGCAATTAATTAGATTTTGTTCTTACTTTGCAGCAGGTTGCAGCCAATCTTGCTCACCACTTCTCCAGGTGCTATTTGAACAGGTATCATTAATGTTGTGGTGTATTTCATTACACAAGTTGTGACTGGGCAAAGGCATAAAATGGACTTGAGCTGGGTGTGGTAGTACTTATCCTTATGGATACTTATCCTTATCTTGGATACAACTAGGAGGCAAGAAGTTGAATAAATTTAAAGCTTTCTTATTCTGGTGTGTAAGACCGGAGATAAGAGACTGTTGCAGCCACCTTAAAGATGTTTTTGATTCACTCTTTAATCATACCTTTCCCTCAAATTCCTTATAAACACTTTAATTAATAAAAAGAGTATTGTGGCTCTTCAGCTAAAAAGATTAAGAGCTTGAAATCTCTCCCCATAAAAAAATCAAGCTATGTTAGCCATGAGGAAATCTACTTCCTACTTTCCTAGAGTAGTGAGAAAAGCAGTATGCTTAACTGACCATTGAGAACTATGTTTTACTGGTTCTCATAAAAACAGCCAAAGGACAAAGGAATTGGAAGTTAGGTAGTCAAAACAAGCCAGCTTTGGAAAAATGGATAACCACTGAAATCAGATGTCCAGTGGGGCTGAGAAGAGATTTTTACAATCAAGATATGACATATGAAAACTGCAGAAAAATCGGAGAGAGTGAGTATACACTCTTCAAAGAATTCCCCCGTTAAAATGTAATATCTTATCTTGTCCAATGGGGAAAAAAGTGAATTGTTTTCAAATCAAACTTACTATAAAATGTAGGTCTAAGGACTCTATGTTAATCAGCATCATTTTCCCTTATCTACGGAGGGGGAAGAATAGATAGACTAGACATTGGACTAGTCTTCATAGCCCCTGAGTTAGGTGCATCACTTTGCTCCAGGAGGAAAGAGATGCCCTAAGGCTGGGGTTCAACAAAAATCTTCACCATGAGAGCACAGAGAAACACAGAGAAAAATTAAATCTGCTTTAGACTAAGATGGACGTCTCTTCTTCCAGCTAAGGCAGTTCCATTGTATAAAATAACTTAATTTTCTTTGAGTAGGTGTTGGAAATTATCCCTAAATATCTCTTGGTCTCTGGAAGGCTTCAATAGAAAAGACAATAGTTTTTGACTCAGTATGTTTAGGACAGTGAGATCTCCAACTAATAGAAAGGAAGGTATTTCTGCAAAATCAATTGCACTTTTTTGGTCTACAATGTAAATAATATTAACATAGCTTTTAAAATATATCTATTAATCTTAGAACACTTTATCCTTTGTGCCTAGTTGAAGACATAATGTACCCAGAAACCTCATGGTGATTTCAGAGGCAAATATTGATTTCTCATAGCGGGGGTGAAAAACTGATTATAATGAATGTGATTAAATTAGATTTGTCAATACTTACATTATCAGGAAGATTTTCCCTGAGGTACATTTCAAGATGGAGACGTTTTATTCATGAGAAAGGACAGTTATTTGGTAAATCATCCATGGGCACATTAGGTAGGATTCTGTGGCTTAACCAATAGACCTGATTAGCATTTTTAACTACTTGAGCTGTGGAGAGCAGGGACTTACATTTCCTGCTATTATCACACAACTGGATTTTTCCAGTTCCTGCTGCAAATTCTGTGTATGTTTGACAAATTGTCCCAAGAAGAGGTCTCAAGTGAGCTAAACCAACATTTTTCATTCACTGAACCTCACCTCTGAAGTCGACCGCTGCAAGAAAACACACACTACTGAGCTCGGACTTAGTCACAGAAACAAAGTATTCCTAAGATTTGTTGTAGCAAGGCTTTCCTTCAGCACTGTCTGTTTCCTCCATTATCAGTAAAAAGACAGGGCAAGAAGAGACCTCAGGAGGCCAAATAATTCATTCTTCCCCCTTAATAGATATTATTTCCCTGCAAGTAGATGTCAGCTGTATGTTTTATGCTAAGAGATGACTGCCTGATCTGTTCTTGGATGCCTCCAGTACTGGAGACTCTACAGCAGATTCTAGCACCTGAATATCCTTACTGTTTTTCTAATACCCTGCCTAACTCTTCCTTGCTGTAGTTTACTTATTTTACTGCATGCCACTGACATAGAGACCAGTTCATTCTCAGTAATGTTAAGACTGAGGTTATCTTCCCTGCATTTTTTTTTTCCCCCCAGCATATAGGGAAAAAATGAACATGCATGCACGCGCGTATGCACACGTGTGTATATATATGTATAAGTGAACAAACATAATTTAGTCTTTTGTCTTATCGTTCTTGCTTTTTTCCAGGAAGTCTTTATCTAGTGCAAAAAAAAGTTATCAACACTACTCTCACCTTGCCAATTCTGGGGAGAATGGAAAGTTTCCTTTTCCTTCATAGATACATCCACACTGGGGATGTATCTATATGCAAGCATTGCTGAAGAGCTTTTCCCTGGGAATATCTGTGGGAGGGTTCCTTAGCCCATCTCTCTCCATGTGCTATCCATGGATCATCTCTGAGAAGGACAAAGTAGACAGAGTAGATACTCTTCTGAGTTCACCTCAGTTGCTTCACTGACAACAAAATTTTCCTCCTCTCAGAACTTGACCTGCATCCTAACTTCAGGTAGTACAGAGTATTTTTTCTCCTCTAGCTCTTGAGCTTTTAGTGTAAAAAGCAGTCTTTTCATGGGCTTTGTTTCTTTTCCTCAGATTAAAGAACCTTGCAGCCTTTGTACAGTGAATGGCTGCTGTTTGCCCTCCAAAATTGTGTTTCTTGTGGAGTATTGATGTAGCTGCAGTTCCTCCTGCCGTGGTGTGAAGCACATATTGTGACTGCTTGACCACTTCACGCATGAATTGAAACTATCGGTGACATCTGAGGCTTGTCTTATGCAAACCCACAGTGTCTCCTGCTGGTCTACAACATCTGGTATAGAACTAGTCCTATGCTAACAGGTCATCAATGAAAAGAAGAAAAGATGGTGTCTTAGAATCAGAAATGTTCATTGTCAGTCCCTCACTCCTTGGAAATCAGTTTCTCCCTCATTGTACTGTATCCCCAAATAGTAATTTAGAATTATTTTTCAGGAGTCACCGAATGTCACTAATCTAATTGTTACCACTAGATTGGTGCTCAGAAGTTTCAGCAGACTTCAACTTTCTCAGAGGAGCTCCAAATTTCAGAAAAGACTTTAAATTGTGGAGGAAAAGGACTTGTTCAATATTTGCACTGCTGAGATGCTGCATTTCATGCACATGTACACATGCTAAGTAGCATCTTTTGAGATTTTGCAAAATCCTCCAGACAACCTCTTAAAGGAGATTGACCTTTTGGCTTCTACTTATTGCCTTCTGAATTTCAATATTATTCTATAACACCATATTCCTTTTTATATAAAAGTTCTATAAAAAAACATGTAAAATTCAGGATCCTGAGAGACAGACATTATATACTTTCTGTAAGGTAACAATGCTAACACAGCTATCTTGACTCTAACACCTGATTTAATTATTGCAGAACTAGTTTGCAGTACACACACAAAGCATGGCTTTCTGCTTTGCAAATGCTAGCATATTGCTAGAAAACAAAGATAAGACTGTAGCTGTCTTGTGTGTGACACCTGCTGGGATTCACAAGGTAGGTGATACCTGTGAGTCCTCATCTCTAGATGCATTTCCAATGTACCTCACATGCATTAACTTTTTTCTGCAGCTTCAGTGGTGGTGGTGGTGGTGAAGGCTGGCAGAGGAGGGCATGGTGCTGTATTCCTGCTTAAAGAGTAGCCAGGACATATGGTAGAGTGCTCACACAGGACACCCAGGGTAGAGATTGCACCTTGTCCTGTATCTAGACTGGCTAATACATCTTGCATTTAACAGTACCTAGATTAATAAAATAGAAATAACCACTGAAAAGGGAACAAAACCCTGCTCTCTCACACTCTTGGATGTGCAGCTTAATCACAAGGCTAAATGTTGCTCACCTCTTCCCCCCTCTCTCACCTCAGTGAATCATTTCTTTCTGTATGCAAAGCAGGCAAGAGTGACAGTGATCTTTTCCCCTGTGACTTTGCAGCCAAGTCTTTCTTCTGGAATATATTGATTAGTTTATATTCCCTTCCTTCAGCACAAGCAAAGCTGAACTGAGGTTTCTAATATTGGAGTGAGATTCATAGGAGAGGAGGTGCCCTGTTCTCATTGTGATTTAAAGAAAAAATAATCCTTGCTGTGCAGTTTGTTACCTGTTGTTTTTTTTTTTTTTTTACTTTTTTTTCCTATTTTTAAAGAGTACATCCAGGGGAAAATTTTTGCATGGGAGTTCCAAGTAGAAGCACATATTTCCTCGTGGCCTTGATTTGGGTGTCTAACCCAGGCTCTTCAGGGTGCTAGCACTTCTCTGAATTTCATTATGAGGCTGTTCGCTCCCCCTGTGAAATTTATTAGCGATCTGTGTCTATTGCATCGCTGCAGTCACTGGGCCCCAACACCTCTCCAGTTAGTCCTTTCGTAGGTCTGACCCTCACTGTAGATACCCTCTTTCTCATGGTGTAGGTGTTTACAAGGATAACTACAACTAACTTATGGTTGAATGTCTAATATTGTAAATTAACAGAAAACTAGATATGAACAGATTCACCTGGATTTTATGAGCAAAGCATAGATCTTCTTTTAGCAGATGCACACTGCACCTGAAGAAAGGACAGTGATAACAGCAATACTCTTAAAGTATCTACAGTCGAGAGTGTGTGTGGAAATTATGATAAAATATCAGACTTTTGCATAAAACAGTGGCTGCCAGATATTTTTTAATCTTCTATTTCACCAGTATTTAGCTCCCCACTGCTTGCAAGCTGTAATGGCAGAACGTGTCAAAGGATAGACTCAGTAGTCATAACTTTATGCCCTTAAGCTTATTCTGGACTGGTGGACATGAATGTGATGTGTACATATATATGCAAACACAGCTATGTGTATGTCCATTCAGTCTTCAAACTGTATCAGATAAGTTCTGTGCTGCCTATTCGTTTGACTAAGGTGTACATTTTTAGGGAACAAGATGTGGCTATTTTTAGAAGAATATTCTTCAATATGCTAAGTAACGTAGCTTCTTCCTTTGCCTTACGAGAAGCACATTCATTAAAACTTAAAACAGGACAGAGGAGTTCCTCTCCTCCCACCCCCTTCTATTAGAATTTCTATTTTGAGGGTCTGAAAGGCTTTTTGGAGTTTTCTGTCTGTTTTTTATAGTAGAAATCAGGCTGCTTTTTTCATCTTGTTGCCACATGTTTATCACCTGTTCTATGTGCTATAATTTTAGTGGAGAAAAGCCTGTTTAAGTATATAGGATTCTCATCCACTTAATTTAAATGCAGTGAATGTTCTCAGGCCCTCCAGAAAGTCCTTTAAAAATGGATAATCATCAACTTTGACATTACTGATATTACATTTGTCAAGAAAGCACATCTTTCCTGACATGTGCATATGACCCTTCTTTCTTTCATATCTGAAAGTGTAAGATAAATAAGCTCAAATCTATTCTTGTTTTTTACATACCCTCTTTTAAAATAGAGGGGAAAAAAATTGATAGACTCTCCGCTTCCCGAGATCTTCATTCTGCAAGTCCACTTCTACTCATGACAAACCAATGCTTGTTGCAATCTGAGGATAAATATACGGGCATGACTGGTGCAAGTGAAGCCCTTATTAGAATATTGACAGCAAATCACTGACCTGCTTAACCATTAACAAAGGCAGTCTCAGTTTTAAGGGGTGGTGTGAAAAAGAATAGGAGAGAAGTCCAAATGTGAAGTAAGAGGGTAGCCTTTTCACTAAGGACAGATAGAGGAAGTGTCTTGGCAGCTTATATAAAAATATTATCTTTCTGCCTAAACCAAAGACCTTCCTATCTAAATGCATGGTAAAAACATAGCGTTTGCTCAGGACAGGTCTTCATATCTTCATATCCTCTCTCATGTTTTTATTCCTTTTGTTCTCCTTAGCTGAGTAATTTGAACACTGATGTTGTATTCTTGAACACTTTTTGTGTTTAACCAATTTTTCGCATTTTACAGCTTGTCATTTTGTCCCCTTTAAAGAAATCGTACTGCATGTGGACTGCAGAGTAAACAGTATGTAATCGTAATCTGATTTGATCATCTATCTCACTATATTGTATAGTTGCTTCAAAGAATATCTGTCTACAGAAATTATAGTCAAAGCCCTGACTGAAGTTTACTGTTTTACCTAAAATATTCCTGAATCAAGCCTATAAATATGCAAGATACAATCAGTTTTTCCTTTTAACTGTAATATATGACATCATAGTCGGCAAATTGCTCTTCATATTCTCAGGTACACCTTAGCAAAAACACAAGCCTTCATTTTTCTTTAACTCCCTTGTCAAAACCCTTATTTGCTTTGATGGCATGGAAATCTAAAATTTTGGGGCTGCTGCTGCTGTTTGACTTCAGTGCTCACCAAAACTGCAAACACACCTGTTTTACTATGTTTCCTGACTTACCTGTTGATGTTTGTTTCCAATCATAAATCCTTCGCTGTCTGAGACAAGGGTTTCTTTTTGTTCCATTTGAATCATGTCTGTCAGAGTGGGGCCATGTTATGATTAATTTTTATTAATGGTCAACAACAATCATCAAATAATTTATGGTAATGTGAGATTCCAGCAGCAGTGGCTGTTTATGATTGGCACCCTGGAGTGTAAAATCATTACATTTCAGATCTATATGTTCATTGCTGGTTTCTCATAGTAACCTCCAGCATAGCAATGAAGCACTCTACTTCAGCTGCGTTACATGTATTACCTTTGTGCTTTGTACATGTTGTAATAAGAGTAGGATTGTATAGGATGACATGACAGGTCTTTTTTGGGTTTTGATGTTACTTTTTCTTAAAATGCCAAATCATCTCTTGCTGCTTTCCACCTGTTAAATATGAAGTGATTTATTTGGTTCAAATTTCTATCTATCATTTCTTGAAAATGATAAATAGTTCCTCTACACTGGTCTTTTCCCAGTAGAAATCATCAAAATGATGTCTAAAAGAAACTATGAACAGAAACTGTACTGAAAACTTCCAGGTGAATGGGTAATATTAGCTAATTCTTTGGCGCAAAACAGATAGTCCTGCAGTGACATGTCAGGTACATTGCACATTTCCAATAACAGCATTTGTTCTTAAAAGTACATCTGGATGCATTAATGTGGATACTGTGTTTTATATCCTGCTGTAAGTACGGTGTTGTAGAAACTGAAGATAAATGAAGGGAAAAGAAGGATGTTTTGCATGTATATTGAATTACATTCACGGAATGGATATTAAGGTTTGCAGCAGGTCAGAGATGTTCTGGGACTTCCTTACTGGTTTGAAGAAAAAGGGCAGATAACAGCTCTAGATGATGTGAGTATGTGGATAACCATTTCAGAACAGCAACCTCCTGACCTGCTGAATTATGGCACAAACCACAGTGTGACACACCACCGCATCTCACTGCAGAATGGAGGTGTAAAGTGTTTCTATCTTTCATGCTTTTGCGATACAAAGAGTAAAAATTGTGATCAAACTTCCAGGTTTGGAGAAAGAATAATTGACATTGATGATGTCTAGTCAGTATCATAGCCATCAAAATGAAAATGACAGTCAGTAAACTATTCAAAGAAAAAATTCATATGTACTATGTGCATTATATACACATTCAAGTGACAGATGTGACAGGTTGCAGTGCAGGGAAAAGATCAGCTCAGATATTTCATATTTGTACTGACTCATAGACTGACATGTTCAGGTAACTTTATATAAGGACTACATTTGTCAGAGTTGTCTGTAAACCAGGTGATGTTTCCCAGGATTAGAATGGCATTTCCAGACCTGCAATGGATTCTCTTCCTTTCACCTCTTCCATATTTTTCCTGTGTTGACTAATGCAACACGATATCTGCTTGGCCAAAAAAGGTCATACTGCCTTTTCATTCTCAGAATCTTTCTCCACTCTCCTTGCTGGGTCCCTGATTGTTTTGACTCAGTGTTTCTTTTGAGGTTGCTGCCACAGCCTCTTTGCAAAAGAGGCAGCCAAAAATTCCAGTCCTTAGGTAGTTTATTTTTTTTAAATGGGCTTTTTAGCTCAATTATTCTCTGAGGTTAATTATTCTTGATGCATCTGAATTTGTAAATTTATTGAAAGTAATCATGGCTGTGATGAATTCATATAAACCAGTATCTTTATTGTGCCACTGTTTACATTTCTGTTTTTGCATTTGAATGACAGCATTTAGCATTACATTTGAAGTCAGGCTCTGATGAAGTTCACGAGTAACTATAAGAGTAAATGGCCTTTTAGAAGGATGCCCTGAAATGCAATGACTATCAGAACACTGCTTTTGTCAATTACTGTTTGTAGATTGATGAGCAGCCTGAATAAATTCTCTCCTGCTCTCACAGCTTTTTTTTTTATTTCCTCTGACGTTTATCTTACTTCTTTCATAATATTTAAAGAATGATAATTCTAAGCTGTAAATGGGGGCTTCTTAATCTTAGAAGGCTTCTTTTACTTACAAATTTATCATTGGCTTAGCTTTGATGTGTGAATAAGTTTCTGGAAGGTCTGATGTTCGTAAAGGAAAAAAAGAAGTCTGTAAACTTATACTGGAAATTTGCTGATGTCAAATAAACTGTGTGAATATCTCCTTTGAAAAAGTTACCTAAGGTCTCAAAGTTCCATTTATGGTTTCAGAAAGGCCAAGTAAGTAGGGAAAAGGGATATGAGAGTCATTTGAAATATTATTTTTATTATTCAGGACAGTTTGGGTTTTTTTTAAAGACCTTTTGTTTCATAATACTTGGGTTTTGCTATTTACTTTTTTTATTTTTTGTCTGTCTTAAGAGAAAGACAGACTTAATTGTAATTCTTTCACAATGTCATTGAATTCTAATTATATGCTATTTATTCTTAATATAATAGGTGGACATTCTGGAGGGAAGTCATTGTGATACCAAGACTTCCAGCAGACATGTATGCACTCCTCTCTGGGATTCAGTGTCCTGAAAGCAAATCAGTATGTTTCTGCCCTACCAGCAGTTTATAACGGCTATCAGTATACAGTGTGTAAGCTGCAAAACTTATTTTCTAAAACAAAAAAAAAAGAAATTTGAGACACCAAATTCTATAAAAAAAAATTATGTGCAGTTAGGTTACTGATTTGATACTACTACTCTAGTGTGCTCTGTTACGTGAACAAATTGAGCTACAGGACTCAAAGTTGTCAATAGGCAGCTTTTACAGTAACTACTGATTTTTCTTTTTTTACAGATAAATACATTTAAAAAGAACCAAAATGTCTAGAAAAATTTTCATTACCCAAAAGTTCTCTTTCTTAAGATGTACTCTATTGTCTTAATTGTATATTCAGCATTTCTGAGAGATTCAGGGGGAAGATAATATAATACAGAGTTTTTCTAGACAATGTAGGAAATAGCGGTCTCAATCAAACTCTTAAGACAATTTATCACAAGAGCACTGATTGACAGCAGTGACAGCAGGGGTTCCTGAACCAAGTCTTTTTTGGAATTGCAAGTTGATTCTTTCTGGGCCATCTGGAAGCAAACCTGAGCAATATGTCACCTTTGTGAGCCCAGATATTGCCTGGGCCCTGAGATGTCTGGATTTGCCACATGATTGTTGCCAGCCAACTGTTAAACGGGCACAGAGACAAAACTTACTTCTTACCCCATGGCTGTCATCACTGTTTTTTTTTTTTTTTTTTAAAAACTTTTCTTTTTGAATATTCTTGCTAAGAACTGGCAACCTCATGCTAGTGTTCCCAAGAGTGCTGGAGATTCATTTGCTCATTGATAATATGAAGTTGAAGGTTAGGTGCTGAGTAATGAAAATAGCAGCCAGTTGACCTGTCAATATGAGGGTGCTTCTCCTGGCTAATCGTAATTGGCATAGACATCTGAAATGGTCCATTTTTCTCCACCTCTTTTGTTCTCTGGTCATAGAAATGTCAGTTATCAGGGTTATCAGAGGTAAAAAAAAATTACTTTGGAAAATAAGAGTTTCTTTTGGCATCTTTTCCTCAACCAAATTCCTTATATCCAGATTTTCATCAGAGCTATGGTGCGAATCTGGAGTAAACTTGGTATAATGTCACCAACTTGGCAGAGCTACTGCTCATAAACAGACTATTAGTTTTGTTTGAGTTTGTTCCTCATCTGCCTCCATCCCTTGTGGCTCTTTGGAGAGAAAAGGTGACTTTTGTTTTTTTGAAAGCACACTGTGATTGGCAGGGTTTTACCCACAGAGATACAGCTGATACGCATGCCTTGCCAAAAGCAATAGTTATGAAGTACCCGGCTTCAGAGCATTCAGGGTCTGAACACTTCCAATCTACCCCTCAAACTGGTTTTCAATACAGTGTGCGCTCCTTTGCCAGTTGGGTAGTTATTTATGAGCATTGTTATGCTGTGCATACAGTCTGTTGTCTTGAAGTTGTTCTGAGAATTGTGCTGATGACCTACATTGGAAGGCAACATTTAATTCCAGATTTTTAAATGAGGCATGCAATTTATAAAATTTCTGAATAAAATTACATTCTGGATCAATGTGAGCAAGGAGATCAGTAAACTCCCATTTATCTCTTCCAACATGTCCAAAAAAAGAGTGAGAATTAAAGGTTCAAAAGCCTGAGATTTATTATTTTCCATGCCAATTGAAGGCTGTCTTCATGTTCAGTGTACAAAAGGCCATTTGGTTGTTACTGAAATTGCTGACTAAAATACCCAGAGCTGACACATTTGTCAGAAGACTGACAAGCATCTGATTCAATAAAGGTTTCCAGCCTTTTGTTTGACATTTTAGTGGTTGGTTATCATTGTGAAGGGGATTGTTAGTGAATTATTTTCATCGTGCAGTTCATGCAGATATAACTTATTATATAGCTCTGCCATCCCTAAAACCTGAAACAACATTTTCTTCCCTTCTACATGCACTTAGGTGAACTTTGCTTTTAGCAATGCCACTGCTTTGAGAGAAAATATTTTTTTAAAATCTGTAACCTCTCAACACTGCAGAACACCATCATCACTGCAGGCAGATGAGAGCCAAATCTCTGGGTCATTTCCCAGCATTTCATTTTTTTAATGCCTTCATGTGACAAGACAAGTACTTCAAAATTCCCAGAAAATGCCCATGGCAACTAAAAAGAAGTGTGAACCTCATGCAAATCTTTTTCCTCCTGTGGTAGGAAGCTAATCTTTGAGGTCCAACAGGTATGGACAGATTTTAATATATTAGCTTTGTAAACATTTGTAAAGTGGTCTAATCCTTGATGCAATGCAGCAAGTATGCTGGGGATTGTAATGGGCTATCTTTGTCTTCTCCTTATAAAAGATCAGATATGGATCGAGAGTGTTATTGCAAAGTATTCTGAGCTATGTTAAATTAAGCCAGAAAGAAGAAAACTAGCTTCCTAGATTCTTGTACTGCATGAGATGATCTTCTATACATTATTTGTTGGCGATCCTTTACTGTGTGAAGAATTCAGGAAAGGTAGCATGGAGAGCACAGGAAGCATCTCTCTCCAATCATACAGCATGCTGCATGGACAACCTCAATAGTAGAAACCACTATTCTGCCTCTGAGTGATAGTGTGGCCCCAGTTTTGACTCTGAACTACAGCCTTCCTTGATTTATATTCAAGCTCCATATTTCTGTCTCAGTGGAGATAATCTTTTGTCAGTACACCACATGCAATGGTCATATTCAGTTTTCTGAGCCATGTGCTAGGAGACTCTATCTTTTGGAGAGTGAGAGTAAACTTTCTAATAGACTAATAAGACATTGGACAAGAATCATCCTGAACCTCCTTGCCTGTAAGTGAAGCCATTCTGAAGCTGACTGTGTTTCCATGTCCTGCTTCCCCTGACCACAAAGACTAATAAAGGAACAGAAGGATGGTCATATTTCTGTATATTCCTCTGCTGCTACCTTTCCTCATGATCACAGCCACTTCTGAGAGAAAAACCACGGTGTCTAAATTTATGGACTGCAGGTGTCTGGAGACTTCGGGTAAGCATGTAAACTTTTGTGTTTCTTCAGTTTGCCCAGGCAACTACCAGGACCATCTTCTGCTTACTGTGAATAAAAGACCCATGGTGGCATCTGCTCCTATGTGCTGGGGAACGTCATATCAGTTTGGTCCTAGTTCAAATCAGCTTTTATAGTTAAGTGCAACACTGAGTTGCCTCTGCTAAACACAATACATCCTAGCTATATTTGTTTAATTGCATGAGAGATATGCATTCCTAGGTTGAAGATTTACTCTTTAGAATCACCATGTTTAAGCTGAGGATTTATGATGTCCTTTGTTATTTGAAAAAGGCACTCTGATGTTGCAGTGTGCCTTTGTTTCCAGATACCTACCTGCTTTTGTAGTTTCATCTGCTTGCAAACCCCCTGGTTTCCAGTGCCAGCCTCACCTCAGGTTCCATGTTGAGGAAAGCAGATGTAAGAGATTCCCTCACTCAAGGCCTCTTCTGGCAGTGTATCCTCCCCTGAGCCCTTGTTACCTTGCCGACATCACTGAGAGCCTATCAGAGAGCTGTCACCCGTCTCTTCCTTTACTCCTACTGTCACCCCACCTGGTTTACTTGTTACTTTCCTTGTCATTTAGTGACAGACTAGCTCATGTAGGAAATGTTGCTCTCCATCCTCTCTAAAGAGAAAAGAAAGATGATAATCCATCCTTGGCTAAAGGAGATAAAACTGTTGTATCTGTATATTTAAGAAGGTGACTGGCTTTTTTTCTGACAGCTATTCAAAAAGGGACTGATCTTAGACTCACTGAACTTAACATACATTTCTCTATCTCCAGGTAGGAGTGACCCATGGAGAAGTTATGAACCTCAGTGAATCAGGACCATTCCATTCAATGTTCAGGATCTATTTAACTCCGAGTTTTTTCAACATATTGCCTGTCATAGCTGCATTTCATTTCACCTGAGGTTAGCTGTTGCTACTGCACCTAGATTTTTGTTCAAAGAACAGGTTCTTTATTGTCTACAGAATACACTCAATTCTTGGACACCCAACATTTCCAAGTTGGTTCTCCAAAATTTAGACACAGCATCTAACTTGACTGAGATGCCAAAGAAAGCCTTTCTGCCTTAAACTAGTTTCCTTAAACTAGCACTACAAGCTAGTTTATGATTTAGTCACCACTCTATCCCTACTTTGTGTCAAGATAGAGTGCACTTTTAAGATGTCTCAGGGTTACTACATCTTCAGATTCTAGGCTGAGTTTGGCTAAGGACCATCCATTCTTCAGGCAGGCATCATCTCTGTCAAACACAACAGTTCTCACAATAATGCAGTTTTCGGATTTTTTTGATAGTTCAAGCCAGCATCTGTAAGCAGGTGCCCTTTTCAGCATCTCCCACAGTCCTGCTTTGATGTGACAGACCCCTCCACAGACCTCCTGTTTGTGTGAACTATTTCATCAGCCACAAGGATGACACTGGTTCTGAGCAGAATGAAAACCCCACATGAACATGTGATTTCAGAGCCTATAGAACATTTTGGATCTGCTTCTGAGGTTGTCATGTTTAATGGTGACAATGCTGTTATGTTCTATGCTAAGAAAGTGGTACAGGATTCCTGCTTTTCTTGTGGTGCAGGAGAAAATCCTTTGGTGAAATGGGAATTTGAAATGAGTAACCCAGGACAGGGAACGCCTCTGTGATAAATACCAAGAAAAACAGAAGTAGATCTCAGATGTGTTTCTGACACCAAGCCTGTGTCTTTCCTCCTCCTTTGCCTGTCCACAAGTAACTTCAGAAGTCTTCCCCCCCCCCCCCCCCCGCCCCCCCCGGATCCATTTACTCAACTTCAGTAAGTTGAGGCATCCTTCTGTAAGCACCTGTACCTCATGGCATGAATGTTGACTATCTCTCATCACTAGCACACCCCTGCTGTTCCTAGACAAGCAGAGCTTACTGGCAAAATATGAAGTCTCATATTCCTCTTAATTTGTTTTCTCAGTTAAAACATGAGTATCCTCTAGAGAAAAATACTTGCTATTACCGAAGGAGTCATCCTTCTGCTCAGCCAGAGTTTCTCTGGCTTTCCTTCTAGACCATCACCCTCCAGGGCATGTATAACCTCTGCGTTCTCACATCAAGCGCTCCTGAGCTCCTGTAAACTTTGAGTAATGTGTTTCCATTCTGGAAGGACCTCAGGGGAAACTGAGGACTCTCAGTTGGGCCAGATTTTTGAATCTTGGTGGTTCATTCACTGCTGCGTTGTATATCTGAAAGGGTAAATTCTGGTAGCTCTTATTTTGGCTTGCAAAGGGAGAGGAAGTAACCTGTATACTTCTGCCACCCCTAAAGAGCTTACTTCAGTTAATGTATTCCTATGTACCCCTGCAAATTTCTTGCCAAGGTAGTTTCCAAGTGTTACCTCAAGACAATTTTCTTGGCTAAATCCAGTTCCTGTAAGACTGAAGCCACACCTCATACCTTTGGTTTTAAGACAACTCTTTCTTCTTATGTTTGCAGCGCTCACTCCTTCAGATATTGGAAGGTCTGTTTGAATTAATAGCTACAGATCCAAAGGAAAATCCATTTAAACATAGTCAGAGCATTTTCTACCTTGACAGTACACTCCATTAGAGCTATGTCTGGGACCTCACTGAAAAATATTTTCCATCCCAGCATTTGCTTAGTACAACTCTGGGGCTGAATCCCAGTGTTTTAAGTTTTGCATTACTGCAGAGGTATTCGCTGTGGCCTTGGTAGGATGATCCTTCAGTTACTGGCTAAATGAAGGACACGAAGACCCTGATAACTGAGCATGGAGCTCTTTTGAAGTAACGTTTCTGTGGAAATGGATGTAGGCAGTCACTGGAAGAAATATGTAAGTTGCATCCTAGTAACCACAGTTTGCACATAAATGGAATGCATTTACATAATAAATTCACATAAATGTGTAAATGATTTTAAGAACTCTAGTTACTGATAAGTAACTTCTTTTATCAAATACAGACAGTGTCAAGGAATTTGAACAACATAACGTGTGTATGCCTTGACAGGGTTGGAAAAAATCCTAGGGCTACAGCTTCTGGATGCTGCTCAGGAGAGACGTTTTGCATTTTTGTGTTTTGCTTGAATACATTCAGTCACAACCACAGGAGCCAGGAGAAGGCAGACATATGCCTCTGACACTTTCTAATGGGACACTGGTTACAGCTTCTTGAGTCACAGGGTTCTTTTGTATTTTTAAAAGAGTGAGAGAAGTACTTGTCCTCCTTTCAGTCTCCATTCCTGACTGGCAGTTTCTCTACTAGTATTCTGTCCCTATATACTAGTCCCTAGAATACTAGTATTCTGGATGGGTGTCTGGGCTGCTCTCTGCATTTCTTCGACCGCCCCAGAAAGGGATCAGGTCTGATGAGGCAGTGTGATTTAGAAAATCAAAGTTCCATTAGTAGCAACTGGAAAGTTTAAAAAAAGTTTGAATGAAAGGCTTAAAATTTCAAAGTTGTTTCAAGGTTAGTTAGTAATATAATTTGTACATCATAAAACTGTATTATAAAAGTTAAATTAATATAAGCCTTATTTTTCTGCAATTTGCAAAAGTCTCTGGTTTCCATGGCTCTATGACATGTTTTTTATTCCTAATCAGCATCATGCAGTATCAAAATGTCTTACAATTTTTATGATTATATGTAGCTATTTAGAAAAATGTCTAGTGGCTATAATTTGTGGTAGAGTTAAAACTGTTATATTGTATTGCAGCTTTACTTGAGTCATCCTGTTACTGACCAGACTACAAAATTAAAGTTGGAACAAGGATTCATTTTGAATTAAATCTTTATGGTGACCTTTGAGTCCACTTGAGTCAGAGATGGATGAAACTTTCAGTGTATGTTTTGAACTGAGTGTGTGGGGAAAAAGTATGTCTTTGGGAAGCTGTCAGAGAGGACCCTACTACCCAGTCAGTTTCCCCAGGAGTTGTGACAGGTCCCCAGCAAACAGGAAACAGTGGGAGAAAATGAAAATTTGAATAAAACCAGCATCTTTAATATGAGCCTTTCCTGCTTCAGGAAATGGCAGGTATAGGCTTGTCTGGTTTTGAAAATACCATAGACTGGTTGCTGTCAAGAGCCCCCTTAAGACAGCACTGATAGGGGTAAGTATAGTTAACCTAGAGCTTGTTGTCACTCTAACATGAGAGGGGATCTGTAGGAAGTGCTATTTATGTGAAACTCCAACTGAACTTGAAACAGTGGTCCTGCTTCGTGATGGAGTTCATTTTATACACTCAGTCCTTAAGCAGTCGCGTAGCTTTGTCTGCTACCATCTATTTGCTGTTGTTATAGACACCACTCACTTTTGTTTATAGCATGTCTGGGTAAAAATCTATTAAAAAAAAGCTTGAATCAGACACTTCTTATATTTATGCCCATCTGTTCAGCTGACCTGATGCCCTTTAAGAAGTGTGACTTCACCGTATGTTTCAGACAGACATATTTGCTAGCCAAGACTGACTTCAGAGAAGTCTGCAAAACACAAGTAACAGAAGCTTCCAGAACCTTCTGTATGAAAACAGCACTAGTTTGGGACCATGACATAACAAATTGCATCTGTCAGTGGGGTGTGGGACTGTGCCAAAGATAGTGTCTTTTTGATGTGTCCTTTCTATGGTCTTAACTCTGAGCTTAGGATGGAGTTCATGATAAGCCCAAGATATAGAGAACAATGCTGGCCTCCTTTGTAGGCACTGGAAGTTTTGCTCATGAGTTCAGAATGTAGTTTTGCTGTATGTTCTGTCCTACTGGAAAGAAAACACCTTCTCTTTCCTCTTGCTTGCCCTTGATAGGAAGAGGGTTGCTTTTGTCTTGGAAATGGTTAGCATCTACATCAAGCATCTAAGCCTCAAACCAATTTCCTCTTCCATCACCTCTGAGATGGCGCTTTTGTGTCTGTTGAAGATGATAGAGCTATCTTCAGCTCAAATATTTTCTTTTTTTGTTGTTGTTTCTTTTTGTTTCTGACATAACCCCTCCTTAGGATGTGTCTTGGAGCTTTGCCTATGGCAAAGAACTTGAGGTCTTGTGACACCTGACTCTGCAGCTGAAACTGTGGCAAGTGGTCTTTCTTGTCTTGAATTAACCTTGATTCTAGCTCCCTATAAATTCTCTACTCAGAACTTGGTTGCGTCTGCCACTGATTTAGTCTCTTGTCTCTTTGTGTTTATGTTAACCATTAAGAAAAAAAGCCCCTCCAAACCTGTTGGCTTGAATCCTATCCTCATATTTCAAGGAATAGTCTGCAAATCAGAAGGTCTGGCTTTCCCAGAACCCTGGAGGCAGTTATAAGATTTTGGGGATTTTGATCTAATATATAAATTTATCGAGACTAAACTCTCTATAGAAATGTCTAGCCCTGAAGTTGCATCTTCTCTCCAATGAAGAAATGCACCAGAAACAGAAACACTGTGATAATATTGTAGAATGCTTAGTCTTGTCTTCTCACTGCAATTTCAGTCTGCTGACCCAAATGCTAAGCAACGAACTAAATGATGTCCATCACAGTGCTGCCATCCTGCATTAAGACAAAATGAATTTCTTTCATTTGCTTTATTATATGCTGAATGGTTGGCATCAGTTATTTGTCTTTCTTTCTCCATCATTTTCTGGCTTTCTGTGGTGTTACAAAAGGCAAATTTGCATAGCTAGTGAACAACAACAGATTTGTGAATCTGCCTGGGCTTCACATTATTAGCAAGAAAGTTAGTTTTATACTTATTCTAGAATGTCTTGCACAGAAAACAATGTTTTGTTGGAATTATATGTGAGTGAATAATAGCTTAGACACATGCTTACACCGACTATTTCTCTCTTAGCCCTGTTTCCTGTTGTCCTTCGGGTAGGAACTCTACTCCTGCTGCTATTCTGTTCTGCTAGTTGAACAGTTCTCATAGAGTTAGGTCTTGCCATGATTTCACTTTTAGCGAGTTTTAGCTGAGAATATTGTTGTGCCTTTTGAGTGCAAAACATGAATGACAGGATTCTAACTTAAAAAAATGTATTTTAACTTGAGTCAGTGTGTGGAACCACTGTGCGAGGATAGTGACATAATTTCCCTTATTTAGATATACTTTTTTTAAACTTCTGTTTATATAAATATGAAAGGAATGCTTTCACTGTAATAATCAACCTTGAAAGAGATGACACACATTAATTTCATTGATGTAGTAATTTAAAAAATAGCTTCAGTATGATTTTTGAAATTTTCTTTATCCTTGTTATGCTAATCAAGAATGTTAGTGCATCTCATCTGGAGACTCTGAGCTTCTTACCAGCTCTTTTTTGTGGTATAAGCCTGTACTAATTCATTGAGTGAATGCATTGCAACCTCTCTGAAGGTTTTGTTGGTAGGTCCTTTGCACTTCACTTCTTTTGCTTTCTGTGTAAATTAGTGGATCACAGATATTTTCTATGGAAAACATGTAATTTATATTGTGGTTTCACATGTTTTCTACAGATGTATATCTGTATCCCATACCCTTGTAAAATCTAGAATTTGTGGTTTAAGATTATTACTTTTACTAGACTATCATAAGATATGAAATCATGTAATAACTAATCACTCAAGAATATAAAATTGTTAATATTGACATTAAGAATTTCATTTGGAAAATAATAATATTCTCCATTTTTATAACTACAGCTTTGTGGGCAAGACGATTTCAAGTGAGATTTTGTGTAATGACATAGTGTGAGTATGAGATTCCTCATTTAGACATCTCACATCCAGTCTAGATAGGCATATTATGAAGTTAAATATCTGAGTATTAATAGTGTCTGTGCCTTCACATAATTGCAGGCACCTGTAACATATGAGTGCCAAAGCAAAGGCAAAGTTTAAAAAAAAATCTGTAGTTCTTTTTATCTCTCATTAAAAAGACTGGAAACCAATGTACTCTCTCTTTTTGCAAAATACATACTGTGCAAGTGAATTTATATTCTAAGCAAGAAATACCTCTCACCACATGAACTTCCAGGCTAATGGCCTCAGCAAAATGGATATAGAATTTTTTTTTCCTGTAATAGTAATAACATTTGCAGAGATGAAACTGTCAAGATAGCTATTAATACCCCAAATTAAATCTTACGTATAATCTTCAACATGCTGAAGATAGTTCTTGATATATCCTTTGGGAAATACATACAAAATACTTTGCCTTGTTTATGTCTGCCAAGTTGTAGCAAAGGTGCACGCTTCTTTCTCTCCCTCACTTTAGCTGGTCTTTGGCAGTTCAAAATTTCTCATAGCACTATGAAAAAATTGTTATGCCCATCTTAAGCTAATGCAATGACATCCTGAATTTGGGTTTTATTCACATGTGTTAATGAGAAAGGCCCAATTCAGTGCATTTTTTTGGGAGCTGCTGACAAGTTTAATGTTGGAAAAAGAGAAATGGATGCACTGGGCTTATGGTTAGATACATGTGGAACAGGAAAACCTGAATTCTATTTTCTTCTCCACTCAGTATATGGGTTTTAAAAAGTAGCAAACTGAAGCCGCCTGCAAGCATAATCAGCAACACTCATTACTGACTGCTAACTGACCTGAATTTTAACTGATAGAGGCATATGCATGTAGAGGTTTAGGTGTCTGCAAAACTCACCAGTGACAAAATGATCTAGCTAAGATATTTTCAGTATCTAGGAGAGCATTGAGGCACCTAGTTCTTCTCCACATACCTAGGTTGGAAATTCCTGTGGAAATTTTACCCACTGATTTTGGTGAGACTTTTCATGCACTGAAGGGACTCTGCTAATGATGTGGAGAGGAGAAATAAAATCTCTGTAGCAGTATGTTGCTTGACTGCTTTCTGCTTCATGCAAACAATTAAGCAGCTTTAATTTTCAATAACTGTTATCATCTGTCTGTGTCTCACTGTCATGTATTAGAGATGGTCTGGATGGTTCTGATAACATATGATCTAGTTTAAATCTTTACTTGAACCTCAAGTCAAATGTTAATTGGTGTTTGAATACTTTTGATTTAATTACTTGGTCTGCCACATCTCTTTCAAAACAGGTGCTGCACTAAGTAATGCAGCTCTTTTCTGTTGCTTAACTAGGCACAAGAGATACTTGAATTTTAAAAGGAAAACCTTTCTTTGATGGAATTCTGTCTCCCTTTGCAAGCCTAAATTTTATATGCTTCTGAAAGAGCATGAAAACCAGGCAAAAGTTTATGAGTTTGTTTGTTTTGTTTTTGGTTTTTTTTTAATGTAATAAGGATGAATAAATGTATAACGCTTGGAAGGGAGCAATGTACATATAATGTGATTCAAATGGTGTTGACATTCAGCATTAGTTCATAGTTTCAGTACTGAATCTCCTGAGTTATAGAAATGTATATGTGTGCATTTAGTGCATTGCAGAACTAGGTCCTTTAACATTACAAGAATCTCAAGACATGAGTCAGATAAAATTGTACATTGCCAGACAATGTTAATGAAAATGTTAAATAATTCACACAAATCATTACATAGAAAATACTTAGAATAGGTTTTGTGAAATTTATTTTCAGTTTTGTAATATACCCACTGTCATTTTTGAAAATTGTGATTTAAAATGTATAATTCAGTAATACTTATAGGAGTTATTACCATGAATTAATACTTTGGCATTTTAGAATGTTCTGTGTAAAACTTTAATGCCTTTGTTTTTATTGAAGTAATTTCAGAAAAAAAAAAATGTCCTGGTCTTTGAGACATCTTCATATCCACTATTCTTTATCTAAGTCAAAGAAGTAAATGAATATGATGCAAAAAGTTGTGATATTTTACCTTTTCCTGTGAAAAAGTAAATGATTATTTAAGTCGTCATTTGGCAATGCCCTACTAGTTTAAAAAGTATCACTAGTTTGAAAAGTCTTAGCACTTTCACAACAGGGCTTATTGTATGGGTCTGGGTGGTGGGGGATGAGTACCAGTATGTACTGCATTTATTACTGTAAATTTAATTTCTAATTGACAGCTCTTAGAACTTACTCTCATTTGCCCTAATGTACATAAGGAGTCACTTTACTGACAGTGGTTTGAAAATGTCTTCAGTTTAATTGCTGAAATGCTCTTAAGCTGATTTGTGTCCACAGAGTAGGAGTAAAGCCATGGTAGTTAAATTAGCACAACTCTTGGTTATAAACAAAGACGCAGGTGTAAGTGTGTGCAGAAATTGAACCAGTTCCTGCTGTTTGTATTTAAACCACTGACAATCCCTGTGCAGAGTGTTATTTCAGTTTTGATTGATTGGCTTATTTTAAATTTCAGTGAACTATAGATTTGAAATAGAATTAGTTAAAACAAAAAGGCCAACCAATTAAAGCACCAAAGGCCAACCACTGCCTGTGTTGTATTAGCACGAATATAGCCAGCAGCTCCAGGGAAGCGATCTTTTCCCTCTGTGGCACCTGTGAGACTGCATCTGGAGTATGGTGTCGAGTTTTGGTTTTCACAATATAAGGCACTGACATATGGGAATGAGTCCATTGAAGGGCCATCAAGATGGCCAGGGAAGTGGAGCACACGACGTATGAGGAGAGGACTGGGTTTGTTCAGCCTAAAAAAGGGAAGGTTCAGGAGAGATCTTACTGCTTTCTACAACTGCCTGATTGGCAGATGCAGAGAAGACGGAGCCAGATTCCTCTTGGTGGTGCACAGTGGTAGGATGATATGCAAAGGACAAAAGTTGGAACATGGGAAACTCTAATTAGATAAAGATATAATTTTTTACCATGAGGGTTATCAAATACAGGAACAGGTTACCTGGAAGACTGTAGAATCTCCACTGTGCAGATTTTCAGGGCTTGATGGGATACAACCTAAGCAACCTCAACTAATGAGACCTGCTTTAAGCAAGTGTTTGAACTAGATACCTCAAGCCTATATTGTTTTGTATTTCTATGAAAATATGCTACTTGGAAACCAAATAAGTGTCCATACTGTACTCTGCTTTGGCTTCACAGAACTGTCTTAAAATCATTGTAAGTTTATGTGTAGATGGGGTCTTCACTGATGTTTTTTCCCCTGATTTATCAAGCTGGAAGATAATAGGAGGGTGCTTGCAGGCTAGCTAGCAAGAATGGAGACTTGGAGGGCTTTTTGTCCACTAGAATACCATACTCCAACAGAATTCTTCAGTTAGTGGCTGTGATTGCATGACCTTCCCAAACTGATCAAAGCAAACAGGGAGGTGGGCAGCAGGGAAGTAATTTAGACAAAAACATAGAGTATGGAGTTTCCCAACTTTATTAATATAGCGTGTGTGATTCCTATGAAAAGCTGAATAAGGCCTGGAGACAAAGGGTAAATTGCAGGCATGTGAACTTTTCTTATGATGTGTGATTGATACAATGTCAAAAATGTTTGGCCTGCTTGCAGATCATGTCAGCCTGGAAGGCATATAAGCAGTAAGAACGGGGGTGTAAATTCAGGCGGCCAGTAAAGGGGACTGTGCTGTTTTTGGCTGGGAAAGAGTTAATTTTCTTCATAGTAGCTAGTATGGGGCTATGTTTTGGATTTGTGCTGAAAAAGTGTTGATAATACAGGGATGTTTTCGTTACTGCTGAGCAGTGCTTGCACAAAGTCAAGGCCTTTTCTGCTTCTCACACCACCCCACAAGCAAGTAGGCTGGGGGTGCACAAGAAGTTGGGAGGGGACATAGGTGGGACAGCTGGTGCCAACTGACCAAAGGGCTATGCCGTACCATATAATGTCATGCTCAGCAGATAAAGCTGGGGGAAGAAGAAGGAAGGGGGGGAAGTTCAGAGTGATGGCGTTTCTCTTCCCAAGTCACCGTTACACGTGATGGAGCCCTGCTTTCCTGGGGATGGCTGAACACCTGCCTGCCCATGGGAAGTAGTGAATGAATTCCTTGTTTCGCTTTGCTTGCATGAGCGGCTTTTGCTTTACTTATTAAACTGTCTTTATCTCAGTCCCCGAGTTTCCTCACCTTTACCCTTCTGATTCTCTCCCTCCTCCCACTGCAGGGTGGGGAGCGAGCGAGCAGCTGTTTGGGGCTTAGTTGCTGGCTGGGGTTAAACCACGACAGGTACCATCCCACTTGCTGCATTTGCATTTCATATCTAGGGTCTCAATTCTAGGATCAAGGTGATTAAAGTGTACTTAATAAGTAGTTTTGTGTCAGTAACGACATATTTCTAAACCTGTGTGGTGACTCTGGGACCTCTCAGCCTCTCTGGGAACTACAGGAGATTGTAAGATTGGGAGTCTGACTTGTGCTGCATCACCTCCTGTGGCTTCAGGCTGCCAGGCTGAGGCAAAGATTACTGTACCTGGGGGAATCTTCTTCCTCTCTGCATTTCTGCTACTGCCAAGAGTGAGCCTGATCAGGCTGTTCCACCTACACTGGCTGGACCCAATCCTGGTCTGTCTTCCACTGGTCCTCACTGAGGTGGCACTGTCCTGCTCCACAGCGTGGGATCTCAGAGCATCAGGGGAAACACCACCTTTGATTCTGGCTTTCTCTGGCATCCGAGTAACCCCTTCTATTCCACACACTCCTCCCAGTCAATTTGACATAGATTCTCTTTGGCAATATTTGTATCGTTCCCTGGGACTGGCGTGATGTGGTTCACTGTAAAGAGTTTTTGGTTTTCTCCCAGCTCTAGACCATTCTGAAGTTTCACCAGCAAGAGGAATGCTTCTGCCTTTCTCTTTTCTCATTTTTGGTCTTGTTTGAATGAGATGTCTTCTATAGAAAATGGGAAATTGGCATACCCCACATAGCTTTATTTGCGGTGCTGCTATCACCTTTATGTGGACACTCTTGTCCTGGTCCTGTCCTCAATATCCTGGTCAAGTTGCTTGAGCTTTGGACTTTACTCTTCTCCAAGCATGCACAGGAATTTCTAGTTTATATTCTCTTGTTGGATGAACAACACTTGTTCAAAGATTTCTTTTCTGAGGGTGTCTAAATCACTATAGATGATCCCTCAGCCTCATCTTGTAGAAGCAAATAGCCCTGTAGACAGACATAGCATTTATCTGTGACCTGGGACTCCTTGTCCATTGAGGAGTATAGTGGTGATCATGGACCGGAAAGAAGGTCCTTTCTTCAGTTTTCTGAAGTAGACATGAGTAAGCATTTTCTCATTTGAACTGTTAACTGTACACAGATGTACATTAGATGTTATTTCACTGGTCACTTCTGTGGAGGTGGGGTGTACTGACATTATTAACAATAAATATGCACACATACATGCATAAAAAGCTTTGAAAATATTGAAGTTTCACTTAACTAATAGCTCAATATATTTTGATGATCAACTGTATTTTGACAGTATTTTATGCTGTTTTTTTCCTGATGTCTTTCTGAGATCCACGGCCAACTTTGTTTGTGGTAAGATGACATTTAATTAAAAATGACCTGTGAGACTTTTCATTCTTCCAGACTTTACTGGGAGTCGGTTTCTGTTTGTTTTCACATCAGGACAGAGGTAAGCATTTCTGCTCTAATAAGAAGGGTGATATTATAAGCAAGAAAAGCAAAAACAAATGGGTGATAATAAAATATGTTTGAGTCAGTTTGTGGTGTAAATTAAACCTTTGTAATATTGCTGACCTTTATCTCATTGTAACAAAGGCAGAAAGCAGCAGGCACTATATGACTCATCTCACCTCCCAGAGCATGGCTGTGTTTTTCACCATGCCCGCTTCCAGAAGGGGAGAGGGAACATTAACGCTTTACAGCACAAGCATTCTGCCTGATCCTGAAGCGGTGTGCAGGGCAGGCAGCCCCTGCCTTGCAACTGGTGTTTCTTCACATAGGTTGTGTTAATTGCATTGCTTAGGTGACTAATTTAACAATAAGTTCTGATGAGAGCAGGGAAAATTGCTGTTGGCTTGAAAGATCATGAGGAATCTGCCATTAATTTCTTCCTGCACCCAAGGTTTGAGCAGCAGAAAAGAGATGCTTAGACACATGTCAGAGGGTGCTGTGTTTTAAAAGCATCTCTTTTTACTCCTTTCATTTTCTTTCTTGCAGAAATCCATTGTAATGAAACAATAGGTAGAATTTATCTTTCGTATATCAGCAGATTTATTCCTGTACACCTGAAATAGGCTTTAAGTTTTCATTGTGCTTAGATTTGTATTATTTCACCAGCAGTGCATGAAAGCATCACTAGTAGGAGATATGAAGGTAGAAACCTAAGGCAGTGAAAGCTTAAAGGAAGGAAAGGAAATGTCAGTCATGCTACTGGTGTCTATATGGTAGCGTCCTGGAAGTTCCTACTTTCCCTTTCCTGTGCAAAATGTATTCAGAGAAATGCTCCTGAAATGGAGTGCTTCACAGAATGTGTTCAGATGGTATTGGAAGAGATTTGCCTTTCTTACCTGGTCAGAAGAACCGCAGTCACCCTCTCCTATGCCTTTGTAAGAAAGGGTTCAACTGATTGATAGTAACACCTTGAAACTTATTTCATCAGTGTTTTCCTAATTACCTTTTGTTTCTTTCTTTGTTCCTTATGTTTTTTTTTTCTAAAGAATAGAAGAGAGATTTTATTCCTTCCCCCCCCCCCCCCAAAAAAAAAAAAAAAAAAAGATGAAGGCAACAAGTGAATTCGGAATAAGGATTGTGCCTTATTTTGACTACTGAATCAAAGGCTCCCTCTTGCAGCTTTGGACTAAAGCCCAGCCACTGTCTAATCACAGCCCAATTCAATAACCTGGCTCTGAGACATTGTTAGGTTTAAGCTGAACTATCCAGAGCTGTGGCAGCATCCAGAGCTGTATACCTGCACTATGTCTAGATGAAGTTTATTATTCTAGTACCTTGTGTTACAGGTGCTTGAAGTTCTAATACCTTGCTGAAAATGTTTGGATAATCTAATGAGATACGCTCACTTTTTTTTTTTTTTTGAGAAAAAAGCTGAAATATTTTCTTAAAAGTTTCTAAGCATTTCAGATTAAAACAAATTTGAGATTAGACATCTGCTGAGTGGTTTGAAGCTGTGATTGCACTTAAGTTTTATCACCTACTGATTCCTGAACTCATTGTTTTTCTTTCTTAAAGAACTGCCCCAAGGCACTTTTTGGTAAAAGACTTAATTAATAGTTTTACTTTGTATTATGTTGTCTAACTAAGCAGCGAGTAAAGTAGAAAAAGTTTGCCTGTTTAGGAGTTCCATTAAGTAATCTAGGTTTTAAAGGTCCATCTGGAGCTTTAAAGTAATGGAAAAATGCTTCTCTCCCCCTCCCGTCATGAAGTTACTTTGCTGTGGAGGTTCAAATGTTTGTATTACAAAGGAAAATTGGAGAGGGAATTGGAATCTCTGTGAATATACCTTTGATTTTTGCACTTCTCAAAACTCTTAATTTCACGATGAAGGAACTTAGTGAATGTGTAAATTGGGAAGGGTGCTGTAACGGGCCTCAACTTCAGAGGCGAATGAAGTTCTTTTATCATACTTCTAAATTACTAATGGTTTAATCCTGCAGACACTGGAGCAGAAGGATAACTTTACTTGTATGGAGTTCTGCTGGCTCTATGAGATGTACTGAAAAGAGAAAAATAACTTAGGCATAGGTATGTACAAAGGTGGATCCAAATTAATGCCGAATCATTACAACAGAAAGTACATCTGTTGACTAGGTTGTACTGGTATGATATAATCATTCCAATATTTTAGATACTTTTATTTTTTCCTACTTTAGTTTTATCTACAGTCCTAAAGCAGAGCACGTTTAGGAAAATAATAACTTCCATAGCAGGCAGCAAAAGGTCTGGTTAGTCCAGGATGCTATTTTGTCTTAGAATGAGTATGGGATGCTTAATGAGAGAGATAAAAATTGGGCAAGTATGGAGTAACATATTGTCCTAGATATTGGCCATTAGGTACAAAAATGTACTTTTCATCTTCCATTTCATGCTTTGAAAGAGGACACAGATGATGATAAATATTCTTTTGCTTGGATATATAGGCAAATTTTTCTTCTCTCCTCTGTGTGATTTGTGTCTGGACAACTGTTATGTGTCCTCCATCTCCTGGGAAGCTTGCTATCTTTCTTCATCATTCTTTGGAAAGACTGAATTTTGTGTGTGGTGCAATTTCAGGACTAATTCAAGTTCCTCTAGTCTTGTATTTGGAAACTAGGTGTAATAATTAACTGTACGGGTAACAAAGCAACAGAATAATTGGTGAGGAATTTAGAAATAAACCAATTCTTCATGCAGCTATATATGTTGTGCTTGAGAGGTTTTTTTTTTTATACAATATTATCAGCATAGCACTAAAGACCAACTGTCTATCTAACCCACAGCAGAACTCTTTATTTCTGCCACTGTGCTAAGGCCATGAGAGATAAAACTTTGGCCAATTAGCAGTCCAGTACATATGTTTTCCAGGGATCATATGCTGGAAGTGTGTCTTGCTGTATTTATCATCAGAAAGGAGAGGAAGGAACCATTTCTTCTTCCTTTTGGACCATTTTCTTCCCAGCCACCCAAAATCACCCCTTTCCTCATGTATTCTGCTAGCATAGAGAGCACATTAGCAGTATCTGGTGAGATAACTAGACTTTTCATTCCCTGAGAAAGTATTTCCAGAAAGTATTGACCTTGGGTTTTTATCTGAAAATTTTCAGAAATTCATGCCTCTGAGAAGAAAGGGGCACTGTGAGTTATAGTAGGGGAAAAAAAAATCTAAGGCTGAAATGTTCATAAGTAAGATATTTTGCTGGACAAATGAGGGGAAAAAATTAAATCAAACAGAAGTGGTCTAAAAGTGAAGCCTCCCAGGAAGGTCAAAACCTCTGCTTCCAGAGAAGAAACACACAGTGGTCAGAGCTGCAGCTACACACCAGTATTGCACAGCCCCAGCTTCTCATTCTCAGAAACCCACTCCCAGCTGTCTCAAGGGCTACTCTAGTATATTACCAGTTTATTTCAGTGTGACCTGATGTGAATATGTATTTGTATCTTTGCCATTTCCTAAACTGAATTTTGGGCAAGAGAAAATTTGTTAACAGTCTATCGTAAAAACTTTACTCTGTGGCAGTTGTGGACAGTAGTCAGTGAAATATCCCACATCACAGAAGCAATAAGGGATTCTTTATTTCCTCAGTTGTAACTAAATACTGCTTCTGCTTACTTGCCATCATATAACATAGTATGCTGTTGTATACATGTTCTGCAAGATGAAGTTCATGATCCCCTACAAAATTGCTCAGTTTTCCTTTAAAATCAGGCAAGAGGTTATGAACCTTCATTCGTAACACTATATTTCACTCAAGTGTCAATGATCTTTGATATCAAAGGGTAATGTTTTGTGTGTTACACAGCCACAGTTGACATCAGTTCTTCAGCACATGAAAGAAAAAGGATGATATGTTATGTTTAATTTTCTCTCTAAAATAACTGTTGTGGATCTTTGAGGTCTGGCAGTCAATGAGAATTGGAAGTAGCTGTTGTATGAAATAGGAAGGATATGTACACAATTACCCCTGAAATCTAGAGTGTTGTCTTTGTCTCACCTACCAGTCAGTATTTTTGTGCTGGTATACTGTTCTGTTGGTAAATAGCAGCCACTGATATTCCCCCAGCCTCCCACTTGGAAGAACTAGCTCAATTTACCTCTGGGTATATAGTGTTATGCAGTATTTGAAAGCTGCATTTGAAAGTAGTGATTGAACATTATCAATAGCAAATGGGCATAACACAAGAAGATATCTTTCTGAAGAACAGGTGGCAGCTGTTTTATTCTGATCACCCTAAAGTGCCGTTGAAAGATTTTATTATCCATTTTAATGATAAAATATAAATTATTACAAGTTTGGGACAATAATCCTCCAGCAGTATGTCTCTGCTGAAAATGTGTGTTATAGAGGAACAATGTAAGAAGACTTCCTTTTTTGACTTCTTTGTACAATGCTGAACATCACACCCTATGCTCATCTGTGTCCAAAACCTGTGTGCGTGAAATTTTAGTGCTACTGAAATCAAAGCCAAAACTCCTGCTGATGTCGCTGGGCCAGGGTTCGAGCAGTCCTAACCATGTTACAAAGAGCCACAGGAACGTTCCCTCTTCTGAACCATCTGATAGAAACAGCAAGCTGTGATGGAAAGGGAACAAATGGGGAATTCTATCCAAAAGCAGCATAGAAGTCAGTGTCTTTGTAATCGGAGGAACCACAGAAAGCTTAGAAGGCAGGGTGTCAGCTGCTTACTTTGGAAAAATATGAGCTCAGAGACATTAAGGCCTGTTTATGACTTTGCATAACCTTCTTGTGTCAGCTTCAGCCTAATTGGCAACAGAAAGCTAGACTGAAGTGGACAGCCCGAGATCTTTAGTTGTTTTGTGGCAATCAAAAAACAGAATGGTGGCACCACTCTAATGCTCGTCTGACAACAGGTATGCTTCAGAATATCTGCCTAAATACTGAGGACAAGACTACACTTCCCTAACTTAAGATGCTGGGTGAGCTGGTTATGCAGTCTCCCTTATGGGAGAAGAAAGCAAGCAGCAGTCAGGTGTGACTGATGGTGAGGTGTGTATCCTAGGATGAGATAAACTGTACTTTGATGTGCCTGCTTCTGCTTATTGACTAGAAAGGTGCTCTGGGCAGCTAGCTCAGATGCAGTGGTCTGCTCAGTAGACTTCTAAAGGTGAATGAGAACCAGTTGTATCCTTAAGACTGACTGAGATCCATTTCTCAGTGCTTACTGTGACCTTGTATTTCCGTTTTACGCTCATTTGTGCTGATTAGACCAGTATATTACAACAGAGCGTGAGTGCTTTCCACATTAACTTTGGAAACAGCCTGAAACACAACATATATCTTGTGTATTTTTGTATTGCAGTAGTTTTCTCTTTCCACTGTAGTTTGAATAAAACAGAAACTAACATGACTTTTAATATTTCAGTTTCCACTTACATTGTTGTAATACTCTAAATACTTCTAAGATTAGCATAGTAAGGGTTGCTTATACTGAGGATTACCATCCCAGGAATTGCACTGCATGATTGGATATTAATCACTACTACTTTAGTGATGTCTTAAGATCCTTCTGAGTTCATTCTTTCCTACAACCCAGCTTGCTGACATCTTTTAATTTCGTAACAATAGATGTTCTGTTGCATTATTCAGATGATTAATGAAAATCTCCAATGGTTCTGGGTAGACTAGTGTGGAGCCCTTTTAATACATAGCAGTAATGTGACTATTAGTTTTGCACTTTTTGTAGCTTTTGACCCTGGTTTCCTAGCTTCCTTACAAAAATGCTACATGAGATCATGCCAAAATTTTTATAATTTATAAATTCTACTGCCTTTCCATTATTCATAGGACATATGATTCTGCCAAAGATGCACATTACTTTGGTTTGATGGGACTTATTCATAAGGAACCTGTCTTAGCTATCATTTATTTTTTGTGCTATCTTTGCACTTACAAAATTTTTTATTCTAGTACTTCTCCAGGAATTGATCTTAACTGAAAGTTCCCCAGATTTTTACTTCCACCCTTTTTAAAGATATGGCCTATGGGTTTTTTTTCTAGTCATTTGCTGTTTTGTTTTCCCCTGAGGTCTTACAGATAGTCATTTAATTGTTGCAAGACTACTTTGCCCAGGTCTTTAAGTATTTTTACATGCAATTCATCCAAACTGGGCAGTTTGAGAATATTTAATTTAGCTGAACTATTACTTCTCTCTTTTATGCTGAACTCCTATGCTATTAATATAATCTCAACTAAAACTGGGTGATTACCATAATTAATGTCTTTTTTTCCTTACACTTTACTAAACTTTTCTCCTTTCCAGTGCCATATGTCAACAGGTTTCTGTCTTGAGTAGTGGACCCATGTTATAACTCTTTTTCCGTTACTAATAATAGAGTTTTTTCTTGTTTGCCTTGGTATCCTCTGCTAGTTGTATCATGTTTTGTGCTTTGGTCTTTTTTTTTTTTTATATATATGTTTCTGCTATTCTTTCATACTTATTCATAGTGATCTGACCTGGTTTTTTACTTTTCCTGTGCTTCCTTTTTGTGTTTGATGTCAGTAAACCCAAGAGAACACATACCTCATATCTTCCCTTTGCAGTGGAATAGCCCTGAGTTATGTTCTTAATGATTTTGCAGAAGTTTGCCTTTTTAATGTTGACTGTTTTATTTTGCCCTTATTCCTTGTTTCTGTCCCAAACACTATGAATTCCATTGTTTCGTGCTTGCTCTCACGCAGCTTTCCTAGTCGGTTTTTCCCTCTTGACTATGAGCAGATCTGTAAGTTTTCTAGATGTTTTCTTCCCATTTCCACATTTAACAAACCCAGAACTTCTTGGACACTTAGTGTTCTTCTCTGTTCCTTTTCCAACCAATTAAAAAACTTCCCATTTCAACCAAACCTAGTATTTTGCTCACTGGAAGTCTGCTATTGGTTTCCTTCTCTAATCATCACTCAGAAAGTTTCAGAGCTTAACAGCGTAGACTTGAATGCAAGTTTATACATCCTTGATGTACCTGGAAATGTATTCTCCCTTGTTCCTCTTCATAGTTTTCCTGAACTCACTGGAGAAATAAGGATGAAAAGTAACAGTGCAAGTTTCTTCTCAGTCAAAAATAATAAACTGTATGAATACAGAAAGGGGCAATTATAGTGTAGCAGTTTGGCAGACATGTTCTGGAGATTTTAGGAGATTAAAACCTGAGCAGATGATGGTGCTGTCCTTTGCAACAGAGGTAAATACTATATTGGGGCATGTGAATAAGAGCACAGCTCCAAGAAACATGAAGTAATCTCTTTTGGTCTAAATAAAGCTGGTTGATTGGGATTGCACCAGGGTAACGCACTCATCTTTGGGAAACCTCCACCTCTACTAGAAAAAGCCCAAGGAAGAAACGAGAATCAAAGGTCTGGAAAACATAGTCTACCATGAGACTGAACAAACAGGGATGTTTAGTGAAAAGAAAACTGAGGAAGGTGTTATAGCCTTCAAGTATATGAAAGGTGCTGCAAAGAAGAAGGGAATAAACTGTTTACTGTGTCAGGGGAGGGTAGCAATGGGCTTAAATTTCAGTAAGGAAAATTCAGATTAGATGTTAGTAATTTTTCCTTAATGATTAAGACACTGAAGCCCTGGAAGAGATTGTCTAGGGAGGCTGTGGAGTTATCTGTCACTGTGTATCTTTAAAACAGGCCAGTCAAATTCTCCTCTGTTTTTTTTTAATGGCAGAGAAATGGAATAAGCGATTTACTGAAGTTCTTTTTGGCTCTAATTTTCTGTTGTTCTAGGAAAGCTAATCTAATTTTTCTGCTGCAAAATCAGGCTGTAGATATTGTGAACAGAAACTGCGAGTTGTAGGTTGTATTTGCTGTCTTGTACTCTTCAGGCAACACTGTGCAATAATCAGCCAGTTGTGCCCATCTGCATCTCATGTGACACTCATCTGTCTGGCTGCTGTAGGCAGTGCCAGGTTACTGAATAGATACTTCTGCTGGGGTGACCCATGTATCCCAGAACAGCTAGTCTGAAGCTACGGAGGAGTTAAGATGAGATCTGAAAAAGGACAAGGGAGGGGAAGCTGACTGGCTGAAGAAAAGTGCAGAAGACTTGTGAAATGTTTCTACCTGTGAACTTGACAGATTTGCTTTGGTTGTCACAAACCTCTTTCTTACACGAGACCTTCTTTTCAGGTCTCCTGAACAGGAGACAATGGAAAGGTCACATTAGTCCCCTTTCAGCCCTCCTTATGCTATAGACTGATTATAAAATATTATGTACTAGAGATTTAAATAAAAATTTGCCTGTTGTCTGCAAATCTTGGCAAAATTTTTCTTCCGCAGTTATTGCTGCATGAAGTATTTGCTTGTGGTAACACTTTCATTCTACAGCTTGACTATGTATGGAGCAGCAAACCAACTGCCCAGATCTGCCATGTTTGTGTTGACATTGCTGTACAGAAGAACAGCTGCTTTGTTTTTTTAACCCCATATTTTTATCATGGTATGTGAGGCTGAAACAGAGCTCTTCCTTTTGGATGCTCACAGGGAGAGGAGAATGTAGGGAGCTTTTCCTTCATTTCACTATCTTTTCAGAGCTTAGGCTTAATTATAGCCTTTACATTTGCAGAGGCTCTAGTCAGCACAAAGGGGAAAGTGCAGTCAGGGCCATGGCTTTGCTCCCCTGACCTGGCCAGCCCAGGAGGCATAGCCTGCTGTTCTCTTGAAAACATGGTAACAGTATTCTGCCCCATTCCATCTTGCCAAGAAGCTTTCCCTGGTGCTCAGTATCTTAATTTCAGGTTCAATATAGACCCATGGCTCAACATGTCTGCATCAACTTTCTTAAAGTTCAGGTTATCACATTAATCAATTTCAATCAAACCTAAATGATTTGGGAGTCACTCTGAAGTATCTTCCATGTTTTTAGTGACTGACATTGTTGAGTTAGCAACTAGCCCAACACATCTTCAATTATCGATTAAAAACCTGTTATCCTTTTGTCTGTTTCAAATAGCAGAACTCAATAAGGGAGATTAAAACTGAGAAGGAAAGAACTGGCATATGGGAGCCCTGTCTCTCATGTAAAACACAGAATTGCCATGACAATACAGCTATTTTTGTGTTAGTTTGTATGACTTCTGCTTATCGCTTGGAATACTTTTTCAGAGACTTTAATGGTCTCAAAATCAATGGACTGACTTACTGTCATAATTAGCTGTCAATCTTATCAACTATCACAGAATTTAGTTTTTTATATTAAATGTCTTTTAAAAGAAGGGGAATATTTGTATGGATGAGAGCCTTAGGATTGATAATGTTTAAATATTACCTTAATACATATTTAAAACATTTAAGTAGAGTTTAGATGGGGGACATATTATAAAGCATTTAAGTAACAATATTTTAGCACTGTATAGTTTGCAGTCTAAACATGTCTCTGAAGAAACCCGGGTCTCATACTCTGTTCATTTTGAGAACCAGCTCAGATTTGTTGTATTTTCTCAGTTCTCCATGAACTCAGTCCAGATTGTACATCTGTGCCATATGGAATGGTGGAACAGAAGTTGTGCAAGAATCTAAATAGCAGAACCTATAAATCAGAAGAGCCTTTAGAAGCTGAGGGAAGAAGGTCTCCAAGCAATGTGGTCACTATCTTACAGCCAAGCAAAAAATGGACTGAACAATAGTTCAGAAGCATTAGTGTTGTGTGGAATGTAAAGGGTTTCAGGTTACATTTGTCTGCTTCTCTATGCACATGTGATGTGTGTCAGGGCCCTGAGGGCACTAATAGGCTTTAAAGGCCCTAACCAGCCTCACCTGGGTCTTTACCTACACCTTGTGCCCATGGGCCTAGGAGCTCCATTTCAGCTCAGCTGCCAGTCTGTGCCTGAGCTGTGTTGTAGGTACGTCTGGGTAGAGTTCTGTCTTCTGTTATTCCTGAATTGTTGCTTGGATTTCCCAGCTTGACCTCAGACCTGATTTGCTGCATTGCCTGGTGACTGCTGGTCTGCTGATGAGGCTTGGTGCTTTCACCAGCCCAGCTCTGCTTGCCTGCTGTGGGGCTGTGCCATGGTGAGTGGGGACCCTCTCTGTTCTGCATTTGCTCTTGGCTCCTGGCTGGTCCTCCCTTGTGGATCAGCTGCGCAGCCCTCCCAGCACTCCTATGTGACCTCTGGATCCTGCAGGGAGCTATGGCTAGAGTGCAGAGGTAGCTTGCAGCCCTTCAGCCCTCTTTAACATCCTCTGCACCCAGACTGACCTCTGGTCCATCAGTTGTGAGAGTATGGGGATTTGTCAGTTGCCTGCAGCTAACCTTTGCTGCCTTCCCAATGCTCAACCTAATGGATATTAGCTGCTCAGCAGAAATAACTTCTCAGTTCTTAGTGATGGCCCTAGACTGAGCCATCTCTGTATGCAGCTGCTCAGTGTCGCCATGCTCCAGGAGTCTGATGTCTTATTCAGCACTTTAGAGCAGCTTTTTGGGCACTATATTCATGCAACTGTGTCTAAGGCTGTCTTCCTGGAGCTCTAGCAGGGGAGTCAGTTGGCTACTGACTACACAAGTCAGTTTGTGAAGCTGGCTGTGGAACCTGAATCTCTGCAATTGTTGGGAATTTCTGATTTCTACCACATACGCCCATTTTTTTTCCTTTGGTGCAGGCATCTTTGCTCAGCTTGATAATATCATTGTATATATGAAGGTAATTTCCTGTTTCCCAAAAGCAGTCTGTTGCTTTCTCAATGGTGGGACACTTAATTTAAAGGTTCCTCTGCAAAGCAGAAGGATAATTGTATTTACATCTCTTCACTAATGGTTGATTTTATTCATAAACCTTTGTGACTTCTGTTCTTAATGTGCTCATTCCTGGCATAAAATAAAGCTCTTATTGTTTCTGAAATTGCATAGTATGGATAAAGCTGTACAGCCGTGAAGTTTGCTTAGATATAGCTAGCTTTAAACACAGCAAACAAAGCTACCTGAGCTGTTATTGTGTGATCAGATAAGGATATCTTTATTTTTAGGTTTATTCATTAATTTACAAGAGCATTTGTTAAATGTCTTTCTACCGTCAAAAACAAAAATTCTGTGCAGTTCATGTCTTTATTGATATATGGATTCATTTCACCAGTTGCACTCTGTGTCTTTGAACATTCTAAAACCAGATTTGCCTAAATGAGGAAAAGTAAGCTCCTTCTAGTACCATACAGAATTTGGAAAGAAGTGACCAAACTTGAATTTATTCACTTTGGGAGCACATGGTAGTGTGGTAGTGCTTTACAAGCTGTTTTGATGTCCTAGGCAATCTTCCTTGGGATTTCCAGGAAATTAATAGCTTAAGGCTGTAAATGATGATCAGCTTCTATTGTCTTGTCACATGACATTTTGCTTTTATTTTAACCCAGCATGAAAATATGAACATCTATTACTTACCCAACTGAGTTTGTGAGGGCCACTGAATGTGACATTACATGGCTCGTAAAGCTGATCAGTAATTATGGTTCACAATGAAGTGTTTCAAATCTAAAAAGATACTGGGTCATCATTCTTTTTTTACACTGCAGTTCTGTGTAGTTATAAAGTTTATTAACGCTCAGAAAAGAGATTTAGAGTGTGGTTTTATTCCTATGAAAATCAAAGCTCATATTCCTCCACAAGTTCATCCTACCCCAGTAAAAGTGTGTGTTGGAGGATTCTTCATCATGTGCTTGTACAAAACTGTGTGGTGGGACATGGTCTTAGATAATAAATGCATAGTACAAAGGAATAACATTACCTAAAAACTTATGATGTATTTTATTATTATTGTGTCTAACTTAGGCTGCCTTTCAGTATTGCTGTCCAGTAACAGATTTTTCAAAAATGTTAAGAAGTGCATTCTTGGACTAATGCTGATTGTTGGCGGGGCTGGGTTTTTTGTTTGTTTTTTTTTTTTAACAAATAATTCCTTATGTTTTTTCTGTAGGACTCTTCTTTCTCCCTGTTTTTCTGTTCTAGTGCTGAAGTCATCTGCTACTTCTGGTCCAGGACACAGGGTGAACACCTGCAATGAAGAGGAAGGAACATACTGTATGTACATTAAAGTTCTACATAAGTAGCTACATTTCAGCAATCACTGAAAAACTGATGTGTTTGAAAGTTATGAAAAAACTTTGTTCATAGGGGACAGGACTGGAATCTGATTTGGCAAGCCAAGCAATATGCTGTATTTTTCTGGTTTGAAAACAGCCCATAATGGCATCCCTTTAAGTCTCAGTAGCCCCCGCCCCAATTCATCCTCCTTGCTGCAAGGCAAATATTGCACGCATGCAGTATTTTGTGTTTGTAATCTCAGGCTGCTGAACTGGATTTTTTTTTAATCTTCTAAAATATTCTGGTTTGGAGATACGAATCATTGCATTTCTATAACAAAGTTGGATTGAGAAAGGTCAAAAAAGCTTTATATCTTTTCATTTACTGTCTGTACTATTTTTCACTAGGATTTATTAAGGGCAACGCGTACTATTGCAAAGGTAGCGATGTTCTCTGTAAGAAGGCTGCTGAATTTGTCTGTTAATAGCAAAGGATGGAACAGGAGCTTCATGTCTGAGTCACAAAATATGTTGCTGTTCTGTGGAATGAGCTTTCTGCAAGGGACTGTTGCTTTCTGTAGAACACTGGTTGCCTGGTAGAGCGTGCTTTTGCCTTTCTCCATGTTAACAGGTATGGGTAAAGGTTAGTACTTTCCCTCATAGAGCCCCCTTGCTGGGAATCTCCAGAAGTGGTAATTATTTGTGGACTAAATTATCTCATACTGGTATCGGAGCATGTTGAAGTTCACTAGGTTAGTACTCTGCCCTCCTGCAAGCTCATCTCAGATAGACCATTCCTTGGCATCTCTTAACTCTCATAGCTTTACACGGTAAATTCCATGTCAGTTCCTGTCTCCGTTTCCTTTCCTCCCAACATCTCGTCAAAATGTTCTGTAAAAGGATAGGGACTTTTGCTAATGGTCTGGCAATTCTTTCTGAGGCATTGTCTTTTCAGTCAGCAATTTTAAAATGACGGTTTGTGGTTGCAGTGGACTCTCCGGCTTCTCATCCTTCAAGCAATTTCCCCCCCCCCCCCCCCCCCCCCCCCCCCCCGCAACCTCTTTCTACAGCTGGTTGATGACAGATAGCTCATATCTACCAATCTGGATGACTTTTCCAGTCCTACTCCACCTAGACAATATGTTTCTCCTGTAATACATCTAGAACATATTGTTGCTATGCACCAGTCATAGCTACATGGCTGGCTCATTCTGGAGCTTCTAGCAATATTGGTTATTGAAGGGTCCCTAACAAGTACAGAAGAGCTGCTTGTACAAGTACAGAGTCACTCAAAATATCCTGTATAGTTCCTCCAAAAAAGCAAGGCTTCTCTCTGTTTAAAGTACGATAGCACTGTGCAGGCACGGGATCAACTAAACCTCTGTGTCGTCATCTTCCTTAGCTTAGAAATAACCATGGGACTACTTGATGGTTTTTGTGGGAAGGCTATTTGGAAATCTGTGAAACAGCTGCTTGCAGAACTGTTTTTGCTGAACGCTACTGTCTGTACTCCTTGCTAGTCCTCCTTTAGAACAAACTTTGGGCATGCCTCTTTTGGGATTTCATTTTGCAGATCAAAGTGAGAGCTGATTCAGGTACAGATGCCATTTTCCTACCCATATAAACTCTGTATTTGTTCATGTTGGACAAGTACAGTGCACTTCTCAACCAATCTGTCAGTGAATTCAAGAACAGGATGCTGAGGACTTTGGTTTTGCCTTCATTCCTGATATGACTTTAGGTTTTATGAGTGTGTTACATATTGCAACCTGCCATATAATTTTCTTCACCATTTGTTAAAATACAATACATTTCAATAAGTTTCAAAACAGCAATACCTTAGCAAAGGGGAAGCATACCCAAGCTTATTAATGCTAGGTGGAAGGAAGTGATGATCTGATGAATGACTGAGTTACCTGTCATGAGCTGACCTACCTGCTCTTGGGAATAAGGTACATGACTTCTTTTACTTAAATCTTTCCGTAAATATTACAAGAAGGAGCTGGAAATGTGAAAAGTTAATGTTGTTATATCAGTACAATTGCAATACAGAGAAGGGAAAGGTAAAAATACCAGAAAAGACTCATAGCTGGGTTCTGCAAGGCAGTTATGTGTCTAGCCCCAGGTCCACTCGGTGTGTAGATACCTAAATGGGAATGTAGTACTAGATATTTCCATATCCCACCTACAGCCAGCCCACAGAAAGTGATGGGAAGAGGTATGTATGTAGAGGCCTTGTCCTTTCTGGGTCTTGGCCTCTCCTCTTGGGGATGTGCCTGGGATTTGCAGCTCTGATGCCCTGGGAAGTGTTTGTCCCCTATCTAATAAACAACTGGGGAAAAACAGACTTCATTTGGAAGGAAGTTTGAAAGCATCTGATGCATTTTTTTTCTTATCAAAGTAGGGGGAATACTTTTTCAGGATGGGGAAAACTTTGGTTCTTGCTGCATTTCTCAGCTGAAAGGGATCATGACTTTATTTCTCATCTTATAGTGGTGTGCGCTTGTTGCCATGCTAGGCTTGGATAAGGAACTTCTTCCCTCCAGTTGCATCTCTACCAGTGTACAACAGGGAAGGTGGACTTCTGTGGACTTGAGTGAGTGAATGAAGGAGCAACTAAACTATAATAGGATTTATCACACCTAACTTTAGGTGCCAGCAAGTAGGAGCTAATTTTAGGCTGGTGTCAAAACTCCACCATAGTCAATGATGGAGTCAGCTAGTCAGCAGTGATTCATTTGACCAACATGTCTGCTGGAGGATGAGTGAGTTGCTGTCTAGTCCCCTCTAGCTGTGTTGGTTAGCCTCACTCTTGACTACAGAGGGAACATAGATACCTCCATTAAGAGATGAATTCCATGCTTGGTGTTCAGCTGGGAATGTATGGCCATCCTGTCCTGGCTTCCAGCTCAGCTTCTCTATTTTATCCAAGGCCTGCTTAACACACAATTCAACATAAAAATCCTCAAGTCAGGCAGAGAGCTACAGTTGCGTTTGTAGAGGTGTGATCTTGTTAGCACATTTGGAGGTGACAACCATACTAGTGCTTCAGCAAACTGAAGTAGGGGAACTCCCAGTTTCTGAATCCCATTCAAGCTATGGCATGAATGATGTACCAGCAAGGGAGCTGGTACTAGCAAGGCTGCTGTACAGACCTGAAACACTGCTGGGCATGCAGCTACTGTTCCAGGGCTTCAGATCAGAAACTGAAGTGCATGTAGTATTTAGATGCCTTCAAGACAAGGTGGCAACTGAGTGGAAAGGCAGAGAAGGCAGAAGTGGGTTGCAGTCTGGGATCTAGTTGCTTTCAGTTTTGCTTTAGTCCCGTTTTAGGCACCTGCTTTTATTTTTTTATTTGACCCTCAGAAATACAATTCTGGAGTAAGTAGATTTGGTTTTAAGCATTTCAGTTCCAACACCTTTCTGAAACATGTTCTTCAGTTTTTTTTGTCTGTGAATAGCTTTATAATTTTCTCTATCTGTTTTTGTTGCTTTTTTTTTCCCAAAGGATATGTTATACAGTTATTTAAGGAAGTATTCCTTCTGCCTGTGTTAATGTAAGACAATAGTAAACTACAAGCAATCTTTAAATTGTCTCCTTTCATCTCAATTTCATAGAGCCTAGTGCACGTTTTGTTTCAATTCTCCTGTTCTTACGGTTATTCTTTTATGTTTTTTGCTTTCCTTGTGATGCCGTCACGCTCCACATTCTCCACTCATTTTTTTTTTTTATTTACATATGTATTTTTTATTATTTGCTTTTGAAACTTTTAATTAAGGTTCCACTTTTGTGTTGCTTTTATAACTTTTTTTTTGCCTGGAAGGAACTATAGCTCATTTACTGTCAGTTTCTTACTGATTTTTTTTTCTCCATTTCAGAAGGTTATTTCTCTGAAAAAACAAAAGCATGTGTTTGCATATATTGCTATTCACGTTATTCAATCTGATGGGCATTATTGTTGTCAGCTAGTTATTAAATCCTTTTTGTAAGTAGTTCCTCTGGATATATTCAGTGCGATGAAGTACTGTCTAATTGTGATGCGGAGTTTGATACTGCTTGTTCTGTTCAGAAGACTTCGATCATCTTATTTTTAACCGATTAATTAAATTAAATACTTTACAATTGTATGCCATCAGCAAATTTTTCTGCTTTGCTGTCTGGCCTTGTTTGTGCTGCACATTATCGCTGTAATCACCAAAACAACTAGTGAGATGATAGATGGGCATAAGACCCTAGAAAAACTTTACCCTAGGGGAAACAGTTGTTGGGGGTTTTTTCTTCTGATTTTCTGTATATGTTGTGTTTGTTGTTTGTTTGTGGTTTTGTTTTGTTTTATTCCTAGGGGATATAACTGGTTATGCAACGTGGACAGTATCTTGCCCTAGGCTGATTTTAGGTTTGAGAATGGGATTATCGTGTGTTCCCTGAACAGAAGGGCTTCTGCCTGACAGTAGCTGACAGCTTAGTAGTAAATTCCAGCTCCTTTATAAGGACAAGACTTTTTGTGGAAAAAAAGGCTGAGGACATGGTAGTTTCGAGTGCATGACTTGTCTGACAAACACACATTTAGTTTAGCTTTACAAAAATACATTTGGATATGTAAATGAAGGCTATCTGGAGCCAACTCTAAGCTGCTTTCTGGATGTTATGCAAGGTTTACTGCAGTGATTACTGAGCATTTCCACAGAAGGGTAGCAATTACCACTGCAACCCTTACATTAGATGACACAAACACAAATAGAGAAATACTGGAAGAGAAAAATAAACTTAGTCTGAACAATACCCACAGATTAAAACTTCTATGAGCAGTGCATAAGGAGGGGATTGGTGAAAATGAAGTGCTAGACCTTTAACCTAAAGGATTTCCAGTATCCACTTGATGAGTAGATGACAGCTGTGGAAGGGGACAGATGTCTGGGATGCGAAAGCAAAACGCACCTCACTTGAGAGAAGTTAGGTCATGGGTACTGGCTGCTCTGTGCAGTCGGTGTGCCTTCCTTCTCCTCTGGCTGTACTTCTCTTGCAGGACCAGTGTGTTTCTGGTCAGATTTACAGCTGAAAAATGACAGGATGGATAGGAATCAGAGCTGCAGGAAACTGCCCATCACCCGCACCTGTGCGCTTCCCTACAATTCTTAACCTTAATTGAAGAAGACCAGGAAGGAAGGAAATGGGGGACACAAGGGTATCACTTATGTGCTCTGAGCCAGGCTAGCTGGGTATGAAGGGATCGATTGGTCTGGGTATGCTAGCAGCAGGGCTGGGGAAAGGTCTGAGCTGGAAGCAGGAGGATTCTTTGATCTGAGTGAGTAAGCTACGTAGATATACTGGGTACAAAAGCAGTTTCCTTCCTGCACAAGTGCCAAAGATGAGTTTGTTGCTCTGTCTTGATTACTAGCTGTGCTTTTTGTTCAGCGTGCTGAACGTGTTTCACTCCTCTTAGTGGTTATTATTTGACTTCTTCCCAGATCTGTCCTTGAAGATCACTGCTGTGCTTTTTCAGACTTGTATATATATATATACTCCAGGGAAGTAATTATTTTCTTGTGGTGCTAGGGATAGGAAGATGGAGGAAAACTTGGGTGTTTCCAGTTATTTCCCCTTAAAATGAAATTAAGCTTTGATTTCTGCTGAAGTTAACATATTTCATTAACTCTGTTTTTAAACATAATCACATGCATGAATGTAGACAAGAAAAATGCAAATCAAACAGCATATTTAATTTCTAAATTTCCTCTCACATTTTTTCTAAAAACAGAATTTCATATTTGGCAACTGAATATGAGGTGGGGGGGAGTCATCTCTGTTAGCCACTGGCTTTCTTTACAGTTTTTGGGGAGGTACTTCTAGAAATTTGGGGGGAAATTAGTAACAGGGGGTTGGATTAGACTGGAGTAGTCTTTCTTCAGATGTAAAATGCACTTAGAAATTATGTAAAATTGAGGGGCTATAACTGTGACAGTAGGAGACTGGATACAGAGATTTAAGCAGTAAATCTTTTTCTGGTTTCCTTCTGAGAAAAATCTAATTCTGAACTATTTACAGTGACTAACTTTATTTTTCTCAATTTTAGTTACATACTTCTAAATACTCTCATATCCAATAGTGAAGGCCTTGCGATATCTCACTTCTGCTTAGCCTTTTGCAGAGGATACAAACTAATCGGGTGAGCCAATTGAAATAAAGGGATGAGCAGAAGTTACGGCCCGTTAAGCAACTGGACAATGTAAATGTTGCCAGCTCATCCGAGGAGTGTACTAATCTGGCTGAGGGGTCTTGCTTGCGGTCACTGAGCAAATAAATGTAGCTGCTGCACCTATAAAGGCACTGCTGCATCTAATTTGCCATCCTTAAACATGCCACCCCCTCTGCAGATTTGGGGAGATGTGTGTGCACAGCATCAATAGGTTCAGTTCATGGTCTGACGTCTTCACACAAACCACACCTTCATCAGTGGTTTAAGTTGATATACTGCACTGTGAACCAGAGCAACCAAGTCATGCATTTCCATCTGTTGTGATGTGATAACCTCTACAGAAAGATGATGTAGAGAGTTAGGGGTGGTGATAGATTAAACCATTCTTGCTCGGTTTGTCAAAGTGCATCTGTCAGAACCCCAATTTATGAGTCTAAAAGACTCCGTTCTTTTTTTTTTTTTTAAAAAAACCCAAACAAACAAAAAAAACCCAAAAAACAAAACCCAAAACAACCCAAATGTGCCTGTTCAAGCCTTGCTGCACATGTCTATGTGCTCTTGTCTGCTCATGCACATAACGCTGGGCATATTTGAATCATGATGATATGTTATCTGATGTACAAGTTGGGCATGAAAAAATCTGTTCATACTAATTAAAAAGTGTTTTAAATGGAGCTTGATATTACAAATGGGTTTATATGAGATGACATCAGGAAAAAAACGAGGGCTAGACTTGCTGACCTGAAAATGCTTCTGAGGATGGTTTGAAGAGTCAGTGTCACCTGTATAATCACTTTTCCCACTTCATTTAAGTAGTTCAGTTAATTGCATACACGTATGCCTTTGGGTCATATGAACATTTTTTTCCCCTTCAAGTGTCAGCTTGTTAATTCTTAACACCATGCACATTTTTCACTTCTGTTTTTTAAGAAATATTTACCAAATGCTTTTTAATATTCCTGAGCCCTCCTCTTTCAATACGCTGTCCCAACCCTTACCATTTGCTCAGGTGTAGCCTAGTTTTCCTTTCACATCTCAAAACTTTCTTCAGCAGCTCCTTTTCACTTCTATTGAAAAATGTAGTCAGAAACATTAGATGGTTCCCAGATGGCTTTTTTTTTTTCCCCCCAACAGAAATGTAAACCCCATAGCTCTAGAAAGAGTGCACCAAAAAACTCATATTTGCAGCACTGCTTGAGAGAGAGAGATAAATTTGAAGCGTGCAACGTAGGTGGCCAGGGCTTCCTATCGTCCTCAGCCTGGATGCAGCTGGATCAGCTACTTGTTTTACATTTCTATAGGAAGTAGCCCTCCCCCTACTCTTTTAGCACTAAGCAGCGGCTTAGACCTTTCATGAGAAATGTAAGCCAAATGCTCACTTGAACTGAAAAAGCATCTGGGAGACTGTGGTGGCAGAGTAGACCTCCCACCTTCTTTCCCTATGGCCCTGGTGGAGCCTGAGCAGGCTTTTGCCTTCATGTTCTGCTGAAACACGCAAGCCGGAGCTGCAGACTGCTACCGGGGAGCTCTTCTATGGGAAACGGGAAAATCAGCTGAGTGGGAAGCTGTGCAACAGGCAGGGAGAGAAGATGTGAAGCAAAGACAAGAGGGAGGCAGGAGAAACAAAATTTAAGTAACATTTCAAATAGTTCTTTTGCGAAGGTGATGATTTTTGTGGTTTCTCTGCTCTGAAAGCATTTACAACAATAAAGTGTTTTAGCTCGGTTTGTATCTTGAAATAAACTATAAATGACCGGCTTATTTGCTGTGACTCACTTTAACCACAGCTAACCAAGATTTTCCAGGGATCACTTTTGTGTTCTTTCTGTAGTAAGATTTTTACATTGACTTATGCATTTTGAACAATGCTCCCTTGTCATGACAAAGATGTCTGCTCTCCCTGTTTCCTAAATCAAATACCATTATTTTCTTTCTTACTTGTGCCTGGGAGTCTAATATTTAAAACTATTTAATTCTCCTCACAGTGAGACAAATAGCCTCAAAGAAATGGATAAAAATGACCCTAAATCTCATATTCTTGCTAAGTGGTTCTATTTTTCTTCAAAAACTTCTGCCAACAGAAGCTAAACCCCAACGTCTACACTGACTTTCCCATTTCTTAAAGATAGATACCATAACTGGCTCTTTGTATGAATAGTGATTAATTCACAGGAGTAAGCGGATTGTTTGAAGCACAGGTTTCATGGGTTAAAAAGACTGGAAACCATTCTTTATTGCATGATACTCTGGGTCTGCGTGAATTAAATTCATTGTAGATATCAAAGTGCCTTGGCTGCAAAAAATCTTTACAGCTGTGTTTAGATAGAGTTAAAAGAATACCATTTGTGTTGTACTTTAACGTAATTTGACCAGCTAGTAAAACTGGAAGTACATTATTAAAAACATCTCAGTAATACTGCACAACTTTTCCAGAAATACTGAGGAAGATTTGATTGATAAGATACTGCATTAGCTTTTCTTCATAAAACCAAAGAACAATCCTCTTCATTCTCTCAGTCTCCTTTTTAGAAGAAGGTACGTCTGTCTTGTGGTTGGATGTGGATACCTCTTGCCTCCTTTTTTTGTTTCCTTTTGCATCTCAGTAAAACAGAGTACGTGTGAAGATAGTTAACATCCCCTCCAAATGCTTCATAACCTGCCCTGTATTAAAAAGCACAGACGGGTTTAAAATAAGTTTCTTATAGAGTACAGTTACTGTGCAGTTCTATTGTAGCTCCTTGGCTGTGCATCAAAATCCACTCTGTCCTTCTCAGCTGCTCTGTAGAGAGAGCAAGGCTATTGTAGTCTTGTCAATCTTTGTTAAAATTGTTAAATCACTAGTTGAGTCTTATGAAAGATAAGTTTAAGTTTGAAAATGTGTGGATAATAAGTATGTAGACATGCAACTTTTGTGTGGTGTGTTTTGTTGTGTTTTTTTTTTATTTTTTTTTTTTTCACCATTTACCTCTATCAGTTTGGCATTGTGGTTAGTTTATTCATCTGTAGAATTAGAGAGAGAGTCATTATATTTTTGGGAAGTGCAGTTTTCATGTCATGGCATGTAAGGTCTAATGCAATTGAAAAGTACAAATTAAGATCCATTAAAGGAAGATTTATATGAGTTTTCGTTGTGGCAGCCTTGCAGATTAAAGAGAGCTTGCTGCATTCTTGTTTGGTTTTGGAATAAAGGAATTTATTAGGCAGCTTAGTTGCTAAAAAAGGTAATGTACCCTTAGTAAGGGTGGCAAACAAAAAGACAGACTTTGAGAGCTGAAGCAAAGTACTCCCGTGTGAGAGAAGGGTAGTTCGGGAAAGGTTATTTGTTCGTAACGCACTGCAGAAAAGCGCTAATACAAATGAAAGGTCTTGACTGTGCTTCTAACATGAGTATTTTCCAAGTTGTGTTGCTGTGGTTGTAACGAGTGCACAGCAATAGGTAAACAGGTATGTAGTGAGCATTTTAAACAACAGTTATGTACTGTGTATATTCATAACAATGCGTATAACTATGGAAGACAAAGACAATAGTGCTTCTGACTTCATTATGGACTAAGGCAGAATAGTAAATTCAACTAGTATCACAGTGCTTGAGAATATTAAGGGTCAGCATTGATCAGATTTTCCTATTATATGAGATTTTTTTTAAAAATTGATGACCTTAATTTAAACTAGAAATTGAAAAAGATCCGCTCGATTAGTGTTATTAAAACTTAAAATCAAGCCTCAAGACTAAGAACTAGAAACATACTGTCACATAGGCCATTAGAGTGAAGACACTGCTTGAGGCATACTTGCTGAAAGTCTACAAATTTTTCTTTAAAAATTGCCTAGAATTTCACAAAAGCAGTAAGAGCAAATAATGAAATTTAAAAGTTTAAATGTAGTTCTGTCTGCTGTGGCTGGTGAATCAAAACCTATCATACTCTTATTTTTAAATTAACAGCAACTGCATCTCTTACAACTGTTGTAACTTACTGCAATGCTATTTTATATAACCAGATAAAAAGGTATCACTTTATGATCTTAAAGATGCGTCCTTATCAGGTTGTCTCTTTTGTCTTAGGAATTTTTTTCTTTCTGCAAAAGCTTTCTGCTTTTTTTTTTTTCCTTGATTTGTCACTTCCAGATTATCTCTTTTCAAAGAGATATTCTGTAACAGAATAAAGCCCATTTCTGCTGATTTAGTAGGAAATGGCAAGATAAATGTAAATTGGGCTGAAATGCAAAGAGCTTTGAGAAATGATATTATAAAAAAAATACAAAAGCCACAAGACTCAGAAACGCTATTCACAGCCCCCCTCCCCTCCCAAATGGTAACAATTCTGTTTCTCTTCCCTGTAGGAATCTTCCCTATAACAGAATAAGAAAAATGTTACATTTATATCGCGCTTTTTTTTGTCTAAGCTAAAAAGAACTATTCTATTCTCAGTTTGACATTAGAGAGCAAAGATACTAATCTATGTTTAGCTCCATGGTTTGCGTTCACGTTAACTTACAATTCTGGAACAGGCTTATAGGACAGTAAGCTCTTGAGCTGAGGTCCAGTTGTGGGATCTTGCAGGTACCAGGACAACAGCAGCAGATTTTTTTTTTTTTTTCTGGCGTCCTCCATTTCTTATGGTTTGTACTTCAGAATAACTTATGTTCCATTATTTTATCTTATATAAGGTTGTAGCAAGCGCAGTATGGAGTTGGGAGATTGCAATACCCTGCCTATGCTATTGCTTGTGTGTTTCTTACCCTCGGGTGTTTCCAAGGGAGACTTAAGTTCACATGACTGCAGGGAAAGATTTTTTTTCCAGTACCAAGGTTATTCCTAAGTATACTGATAGGGTTTTTTGTAATCTCTTTACAGTGAAACTTGCACTTTGTGTCCCTGAGCTGCTCTTCTATATTTGGTGAATTCACCCAAGGAACCTGATAAATTTTAATGGGATTGTTGCTTGTAATGAACATTCAACAACATGAGCAAGGATTGCATTTTTAGGACTTCAAATTTGTGCTGTTTCTATCAGTAAAGATACACTTTGGCCTGCTTCCTCCCAACACAATATTAGTCATTTGAAAAAGTGAATGATGAAAAAATCTGAAGCTAATTAGCAGGAAAGATGGCCTGAGCAGAAGTATTTCCACTAGCACTAATTACTAGTAAAATATTGTTGCTGGTAAAGCCTAATTTGAAATTCTGGGTACAGTAGAATTGTCTTGTTCTTTTAGGGAAAAAGAGACAAAGTGCATCTATAAAATACAACTGCAAATGTTTTCCCGTGCTGCCTCATTGATTCACAATGTCTTGCTGTGCATCCTTTATGATTACAGGTTTATGAACCGTGCAGGTCACAGCATTATTCTCTGCTGAGGGCCCTGGATGTGCTGTATAGCAAAATCCTTGGACTCTTCAACACCAAGAGATTTCTACAGCAGCTTTGTGTGTTCATGTTATAATCTTAAGCAGAAACATAATCAGCACATCTGCTAGGGAATTCACTTTTACTTTTCGGTGTGCTTCCATCATGTCTTGAAACTTTTGATGTCACCATAAAAAATGCTAGGGGAAGGGAAGCTGAAGACATTGGCAGCTGTTTAGTTTTCTGTTGGATCTTTCTACCCAGCAAGGTGTTAGAGGAAGCTAACTTTGGACCGTGCTGTGAGCTCAGTAGTAGAATGTTACTGCTAAAATCATCAGTAATAAAGAGGCCAAATTCACAAAAACTGTATTGTTAACAGGCCATTAAAGTTGACAGGAGCCATATTTATTTCTCTTGGCTCTGTTCTTTCAGGCTGTCTGCAAAAGTCAAGTGAATGACACCCTGAGATGATTTAGGTTGTTGTTGTACAAAGCTAATTTAATCTTTAGCCTTTTGCTTTCCAGGTCTCTTTCTCTTCCCACCACTGCTGCCCCAAGCACATAGACTGTTGCTACCACCATGGATGCTGTTGTCCTGTTAGTTCTGCTTTTTTTTTTTTTTTTTTTTAGTTACTGCTCTCTGAACTGTTCCATGGAATTAAACTGTTTTAAAAATGACCAAGCAAGCAGCCAATGTTCACTCTCCATTTTTTGTGACAGACTGTGTATTCTGCACTGGTTATTACTGAAGCCATAATAACTGTTCCTGCCTTTTCCATGTTTCTGAATGGAAGAGATTCCTGCTAAGGAGTGATGCAGATCTGGATAATATCATGCTACTTGTTCCGCTATGTGCAACAACTCTCCTGTCACAGGACATGCGTGTACTGAAGAGTCACGCTGTTCTCCATCAGGGTTTTATACTGAAAATGATAACTATGGATGCTACAATATTCTAGCTCATTTTCCTAAAGGCTGAAGTTAAATTTCTGTGTATCATTTAGCTTGAAATATCAGATCATGTTGGTGTAGTGTTAGTACAGTGGCATTAACACAGATCCTCCCAGGTATCAGTTTGCCAAAAAGAAGAGGAAAGCTGTTCTAGCTTGATAGCTTCTCTGTTTTCCCAGTTGCATTGCATCATCTGGTGCAGGTCACTTCTTACATGAGGCTGCTGCCTACGTACATAAAGCTCTAATTTAATAGCCTTATTGAAATTATCAAGGGAAGACTTTGAATTTGAAAATATAAGCCTAAGTGAACTAAATGTTTTGCTGTTAAGTGTACTGGGAAAATGAGGAGAATGAGATTCTCCTCTTCACTGAGGAGAATATCTGATTTTGGTTGAAAATGTAGAAGGTTACTAAACTTTATGGCGTGTCAGGTTGTTAGAACCAGAATTTGTTTTGATCAGAAAGAAAAAAAAAAACAAAACCACAAACCACCAACAAAACATCAAAAAAACCTTTATACTTACAACCAATAGCAAAGAATGGCTCTTCCCAAGGAAAAAGTGTGGCATATGTTGTTCACATTGTCTCAGTATATCAAAGCAGTGAGTATGAAAAGGCTTGGGTTTTTTTATTGCTGAAGTCAAATACAGTTCTAAGATAACTTGTTTTGTCTAGGTTTTTTTCCATGCGAAAGCCAGATTCCTATGATAAGTTGGTAAATGTCTCACTAGCCCCTCCCCGCAACAAATTTAACAAACAATAAACTTAAATTTATCAGAAATTTAACTGAGTAAATAATATCTAGCAGTAGCTATGCAAATGTGTGTGTGTGTGTGTATGTGAAATCCTGTGGGGTTTTTTTGTCCTTTGTTCACTTTTTCAGTTTTTGAAAATTGCAATTTTGGGTTCTGACTATACTAGGAAAAAATGTTTTGAATAGTATGTGAATTCCAGAATAGAAAGGAAGAGGAATCTTTGCTCAAAAAACTTCTAACATGTTGGTTTATCACTACTACTTATCACATCACCAGTTATAGTCTGCTCTCAAATGGCTTTTGAGGCAACATCTCTGTTGCCTGAGTTTGCACTGGTGTTTCTTACAGGCTTTTGCTCCTTAGCTGACAGAGTATGTCTCTCCAAGGGTTTATTTCAACTTACGATCTCCTCACAGTTGCTGGAAGGGAAGGGGGAGTAGATTATTAGCTATATTCAGCAGAGTAAATTAGAACTATTGATGAATGCTTATGAAAGTTGTAACGAACACTGAAAGAGGGAAACCTATTGAGAAGCTGATGGTAGCTTTCAATGGAAATTTAAAGAAGGGAGAAGGCAAGACATTGCATCTTTCCTCTTGAGAACCATGACTTTTGGAGTTCCTAGGCCAACATCAACACATACTCTTGGTGAGCTAAGTAACTTGCCATCAAAGCAACATTGCTGGGTTTCTGTTTAAGCCTGTAGCAAACATGGGTGTAAACGCACCAGGTAATGTGTTGGCAGACAGTGCTCAGAGTGGGATGTCACTCTGGGGACGGTAGCCCTGAGGAAGGCTGGCAGAAAACAGCGCTTTGGTACCACTGCCCACACAGACAGCGTGGCAGAGCTCCTGCCCGACAGCTGAGCGCGCCAGTGGGGCAGCTGGGGCCAGCCAGCTGGAGCTGAGGCTGCCCCGGCACTGTCAGGACCTCGCTGATGGTGCACAAGCCCATGGGGTCTGACCACCACAGGCAGAGCCAGATGCTGCTAAGCGGGCTTGTTGGGAGATCCAAACATGGCCAGCAGTGAACCGGGCCCATGTTGGGCCTGTTGGTGTCCTCATGGCCCTGACATGCAGTATCTTTGTGGGAGGATGACGCTCAGTGGGAACCATGTGAAGTAGCCTCATCGGGGTATTTTGCTTCCTTGAGTAGCAGCACTATTCAACCCCTGCCAAGACTGGGACAGAGCAGGGAAGGGGATGATGCTGCCTCTCCTGGAGGTCCTCCAGCACAGTCAAATCATTCACCATGGGCTGGGTGCTGCTGTCTCAGCTATTGGCCAGGTTTAGCTGTTACCAGAGATGAGCTCTGACCACCTTGCTGCCAAAGTTCCCAGCGGAAGCCTGCTCGCTGGAAAGAATGGGATAATCCCTCTCTTTCTCCCTACTCTTAACGCTGTCCACCAAAAGTGATTGTTAGGCACTGTTCTGCAGTTAGATGCAATTGTGTTTGACAAGTATGGATTTTGGTGCAGTAAAAAGAAGTTGGTATCTTATGCTTTTCTTTGTTTTCTTCTGCTGTACTGGTCTGTGGGGCACTAGTCACACTGATAATTAGAAAATGTTATCCAAGAGTATCTTCAAGTCAGAACAGAGGGGCTGGTGGCAACTGCAGCTGAGGCTGCATCTGGCCTAGGCTCCTCTCCTGCCATGAAACAATTTAAGTGGTTTCCTGTGAGTCATTACCTGAGGTGAATCAATATGTACTTCTACAAGTGTTAGAGTTAATGAAGATTGCTCTCTGATGGATTTGTATCTTATGATTACATTCTCTGATGTCTACTGAAGTACAAACTCCAAATGAAACTTCTTGTGCAATTGAGGCACTGAAAATCTCTTTCTGTGCAGGTTTTCTGTTAAGGATGACTGCATGTTATAGCTTTTCCTTTAGTGGAGGCACTGATTGGGGTCTCTCTTCTTTCCAGTTTCCTATTTCCATGAAACTTAAGGATATAATGACCTTGGAGATTTTTATCCTTCTGTTTAATGTGTTTGAAATTGTCTAGTAGGTTCAAAGATAACTGGGGAATGGAATGACAAATTATCACATGCAGGCATAGTGTAATTGCATGAGACTTGCTTCTTCAAGAAGCCAGGTTAAAAAGAGGTTTCCTACAGAAAGATTGCTGTGGGGACTAGAGGGCTGGAGAACAAGGCTGTGATTTATTCTGTTTGTAAATAGAAGCTAGGCTCAAATAAGCAAGTATACTTTAACTCTGCACAGCCCAAGTTTTGTTTGCAGAGCAGATTTGGAAAGGCAGGAGCTTATTCCTAAAGCTTTATTCACTAGATTGAGACACTCTGAACATAATATTTAATGTACTCATAACTGGCAGTTGCAACTTTGGAAAGAGCTCTTGGACTTGTCGTGACTGTCTTGACAGTTCTCTGAAATCCATTAGTTCCGTTTGCAGCAGAAGCCAAAAAAAAAGGTTAAAACCAAAAAAAGATCTTGGCCATCATCTGGAAGGGTTTTAAAGACAAAATGGAGTGCATTATTTTGCTGTTGTGTAAATCTTCATGCACTCGCATCTTGAGTACTGTGTGCAGTTTTTTGTCTGCTGACCTGAAGGAGGATGTAGTACCATTGCAGAAGGAATACAGGGAAGGGCAACTAAAATGATATAGTGGATGAAGCAGACTTTGAGGAGGAACTTAAAAGATGCAGGTTTTTTCAGTTTGGAGAAAAGGCTGAGGGGTGAGGTGACTGAAGATTGCAAAATCATGAAGGCAACAGATAAGGGTTGTTGGAACTGTCATTCATCAATTTCAAAATGGAAGAACTGAGAGGCAGTAGATGAAAACAGTAGTAGATAAATTTCAAGAACTCAAAAGAAAGTATTTTAGACTGCAGGTTGTGAACTTCTGGTACCTACTACTACAGGAAACTGTGGAGACATAGTATCAGTAGGTTCAAGAGAGTTGCATGAATTTATGAACAGCAGCTCCATAGATGAATAGTAACTGCACAGGGGAGGTTAGTACTGTCCCTCATTCTGAATTCATGAAGTCTGGATGCTGGAGGAGGGAAGAGACTGTAGAAAGTGTGCCTGTGGTATTCCTGAGAAGCATCTCTTACTGCTCTGTTGAAGAGACAGCTACTGGGCTTAATGAACCATTGGCCTGAAAGGCTAGGACATTCCTTAAGTTCTTGTAGTGTCCTGAGGCCACATGTAAGGAAAAAACTAGCATGTGGATTGGAAGTGATGGTGTACAAAACAACAATTAGATTCCCTAGTTTCATCTGATCTGTGACAAAGGCAATAATCAGTTGCTCCCAAACATTGGTCTGGCATGATTATAAAGCCAAGAAGCAGTGGATGGAACCATGTTAGAATCATAGAATTGTTTAGGTTGGAAAAGACCTTTAAGATCATCAAGTCCAGCTGTCAACCTAACACTGCCAAGTCCACCCCTAAACCATGTCCCGAAGCACCACATCTACCCATCTTTTAAATACCTCCAGGGACGTGGACTCAACCACTTCCTTCGGCAGCCTGTTCCAGTGCCTGACTACCCTTTCAGTGAAGAAAATTTTGCTAATATCCAACTTAAACCTTCTCTGGTGCAACTTGGGGCCATTTCCTCTTGTCCTATCACTTGTTACTTGTGAGAAGAGACCGACCCCCACCTCGCTACAACCTTCTTTCAGGTAGATGTAGAGAGCAATAAGGTCTCCTCTCAGCCTCCTTTTCTCCAAACTAAACCACCCCAGCTCCCTCAGCCGCTCCTCACAAGACTTGTGCTCCAGACCCTTCACCAGCTTCATTGCCCTTCTTTGGACACACGAATGTTAGGATCATTGTTTGAAGAATAGATTATAGATTTTTCTCAGCCTACCTTTGCACATTATTCTGAGCTGCATGTTTAACCATGGCTAATGATGGAACTAAGTGCAGATGACAAATGTTGGTGACAATTTTCTTTTACAGTGAAACCTGTGAATTTGCTTCAGCATACACTGTTAACCAGATTTTCTTCTTTGACAACAAAACGCCTCCTGTTTCAGCACTGTGCTATGAGACTGTTTAGTTAAACGATGAAGTATGTAGAACAAAGTGACTGATTTGAGAGAGAGAGAAGAGAATTGTATTCATATGCTGGGAACCAAAATTAGCAGAATGCATTTTGTGTGTGTGTGATCATAACACCCTAACCTCAAAGTGAAAATGCTCATAATCTGAGAGTGGTAAGCTATTTCTGAAGCAATTCCTGAAGTATTTTCTAAATGGTTTTGCAAGAAGTAGCATCAAATTAAGAGCTCATTTCTAAGCCAGGTGTTAAAATAAAAATTAAAAAAAAAAAAAAATAATCAAAAATCTATGTTCTAATATGATGGCTCTCAAGGTGGTGTTCTTTCCTCAAAGATAGCAAGAATAACAACAGAAAAAACCTTTGTGTATGTTATATGTTACAGGGTGTTGCTTTGACTGTCTTACATCATGCTAAATCTTTTTTTAATATGATTTTTTTCATCAGCTTCAATGGCCACAGTAAACAGCATTTAAAATAACATGAAAACCTAAAATGCTTTGGAAAGTCCAGTGGGTACAAGTCTGTAAGTATTTATTGGTTAGTACTTTCAAAGTGCTTTGGGCACAAGAAAATCCTTTGTCTTTTTACAGAATCAGATACCTTATGCATGTGGAGCCTTTTTTGTCCTAATCAGTGAAACTTTTCATGGAGTAAATTAAGTCTTGGAGAAACATGTTCTTTCAAAACCAGCTGTTCTTTCTGCAAATGTTAGTCCTCCAACTGTTCTTCACTATCTATCAGCCCATTTTAGGGCTAAAGTAAGCTGGCTTCACACTCAGTGGTTCTTAATGCCATGAATCATTCATTATAATGGGATTGCTACTAATGTAAGTAAGGATACAAATCAGAAAGGAAGCATATGGTTGTTGCTCTATTTTCTTATTTTTGGTGTGTGTCTCCTGAAAGAAGTAAATAAAGAATATGAACAAAGACAGAGAGATTCAGACATGGAAATAAGAGAAAACACTGTATAAAGGATGCTTAGGGAAATAATTACGGGCAGGGGGGGAAGAGAAATAATTGAATGATGAGAAAGAGTTTTTTAATATTTCTGGTGAAAGAACCTGCAAATTTAGTGGTATCCTGGGGAGTAAAATAAGTGGTTAATCTTGCCTCTGAGATGACATAAAACAACACAGGACATAGAGATCACTAACGGGCAGAAGGCCGAGAAGATTAAGGACTGGACTCTGACTGAGAGGACATCAGCTACAGCAGGGACAGAGCCAAGCACTACTTTCTACTGCTAGCCCAGCCCAAAAGTCTGCAAACAGCAGATAGCTTCTTACTTCTCTTCAGACGCCAGGGCCATGCCAGATCCTGGCATGCCTGTTATTTCCTTGATTTCCTTTCGATCTAGATGCTTTTCATCTGGTCCAAAGTGAGCAGAGATGATCAGCACAACCAGTGGTAGCAGAGGCTGGCCAGTCTGTCCCTGGGCCAGCATGCGAGTGGTGATGAGAGGTGGAAGTTGAGGTGCCTCCCCAGGGTGGCAAGTCAGGGCAAAAGGATTAGTTAAATACCACATTATTTCTGCCAAGAGAGATATGTTTACTGTCAAGGTCAAACCTCCTTTGCTTCCAATGTTCGGATTGGCAGTGAGAATAAATTTTCTCTATTGAGAATCTTGTGTACCAGTACAAAGGCTGTCCCTCTGTCCCTCTTCTGTTGCTGGTAAGCAGTGTGGGTGGGCATGTACAGCAAAGGGCTGTCCTAAATGTGACATAAGGTTTTGAGAAGTCTGTTCTTGCCACTGAGGGGTGGAGGAAGCTGCGGCCGGGCCCAAGGGTGCTGTCCATGCTGGTTTGTGAGAGAAGTGTGGTGGATGCTCCAGGCTGGTTTCTGACAGGTGCGTGTGGGGTTGTCTTGCTGCCTGTGAAGGGTCAGGACAGGGTGCTCTGTGGACCACCAAGTCCCAAGGGTTTCCTCCCCTTGGTGGGTCATTCCTGAATATGCTCTGCTTTTGTCATGCTGCGAAGCCATGCTATACAGAGGACGGGATAGGACTGAGTGAGGAGGGATGGCAGTAGGGAAAGGAAATCACATTTTCTGCCTGCAGTTGACTCTAGAAAGAGTTAATGGTCTCACTGAAACTGCCGCTGGCAGGCAGCAAGCAGAATTTTAGTTTGGGTCCCCTAGGATGTGATGAATGGGGGGAAAAGTAACTGCAGAAACAGCAGGCAGCAGAGTCCATGAAGAGCCATACTGGGGTATTGCTCTAGCAATTTATGGAGAATAGTAGGAAAATACATACAGTCAGTAGCCACAAAAAGATGTGAAATGGATGAGGATTGAACAAGATAAGGAGGCTTAGAAACACTAAAAGCAATTTTGGTTGAATAGTTTAGCTATATACCACTTTAGACTGCTCAGCTGGTAATAAGAAACAGATTTTGAAATTTTAAAAGCTCTGCCTAACAGTGAAAGGAAGCAGAGAGATGGACAGATGGACAGAGGTCGGGTTAATAGGGGCTGGATTAAGAACAAACTGAGTAAGGAAAAGAATCAGAGGAGGATAAGACATTAATAGGGAGAATAGAAAGACAAGGATGATAATTGAGTAACTTGACTGTAAAAAGCAGATTGAACAGATGAGCTGGATTGGAGTTAATGTTATAATTGATGAAGCCTTATTCACTCAAAGTGTCTAATTCAAGCTTCTGATAGCTTTAATATGCCCCTTCCCTATCTGTGGTATTTTTAATAAGTATTTGGATTGCATTTACTGCTCCATTAATGTATAGGAAGTGGTAGAAAAAGCAAGACACTATCTGTCTGGAAGTTACAACTCCATTTCATTTGTGTTTCTCCTCTGATTGCTGTTCATCTTCTCTCTTCAGCCTTAGTCTTAAAACAATGTGACTTCTATTCAGATGTGCCTTCATCCTGTGTGGCAAGCTGCCATATGTGTTTCTGTTACAAAGAATAGTCTTCTGTCTGTATGCTCTCAGGTTCCTTTCAAATGGGGAATTTCAGACTTGCTAAGTATGACTTCATAGTTTCTCACCACAGGGACATAATATCTCTAGGCAAGATTTTTATCACAGAAATAACAGAAATTATGACACAGAGTAGTTTTACAAGGAATGTAAACTAGTTGATTTTTTTTTTTTAATTTGTACAGATGAAGTTCAAAGGCAAAATTATTTCTTTCCCCACCCATTTTGCAGGTAGAAACAGTTTCTCTGTGAATCAGTGCATTTGGGCAGCCAGAAGAGCTAAAGGTCTAATCCAAACCCCATCTAATCTAAAGGCTTCTGAATCCTATTGAATTCAGATGGCTTTACATCAAAATGTAAACTGGAAAGATAGAGAGTTAGAATCAGTCCTCATAATGATCAGTGTTCTGCTGAATATTAATCATAGTGTTGCTTTGTTCAGACATTGCATTGGCCTTGTGCATGCTGTGGGGCAGACATGAAAAACTATCATTTTTGTTTGGATTGGTCTTATGGCTACAACCAGAGTTTGTCCAAATTGTCTAGGTTTTTGGCATCGTGGGGTTTTTTTTGTTTGTTTTTGGTTTTTTTTTTTGGCTGTGGAGCCACCCTGAGTACTGATGGTTTTGTGTAATAAGATTCTGCATTTTGAAGGTCTAGTATGTCTGATGTGTATGTATCTGTTCACTTATGCATAAGATGAAGGTTTTATGTACGTGAAAATACATACAGATGAATGTTTTTGTTCCAAAGATCAATGATGGGTTTTAGGCAGGCAAGTGAACCAGAACTGTTGCTGGAACATTCTCTTGTGAGTCTTTAAGCATCCATGGCTGTGAGATATGGACAACATCTATCAGTCTGCCCCATGTAGCATGAGCACATTGGCGATATTTATCAAAGATGCGTCTGAAACGATCATAATTTCTGCTTCCACTTTTGGATGAAATCCAAAAGCAGAAAATTAAGAATGATGAAGTCACAGCTGTTATTCAGACTCTAAAAGTTTGAAAAATGTTTAGCTCTTTAGAGGTTTGAGATACAATTTAAGTTATCTGAGTTCTCTTTGTTCACATAAGCAGCTCAGGATTAGAGGAGAGGAGGAGGAATGGAAAAAGGCAGAAAAGCTACAAAAGTAAAATATGATGTATATGTTAAAGTTAATACTGACTGTTGAAATGCTCTTTACTTTTGTCATTCTTTTGGGGCTTGAACTTTAAGTTTTAAAGTATAGTCAGCATATATTTTAGTCTTAAAATTTGCAGAGAGCACGGGCAGTGAAATACAGAAAGAAGGCCATGAGTTGTATGTGTTTTCCTGTGGAAGAAACCGCTAAGGAGAAAAACCAAATAGAGAATGCAGAGGACAGCCAAGCAATAACCCTGACCCCGTGCATTGCATGTACCTTCTCTGTTCACCTTACTGTCAAGCTGCCAGATAGATGTATTTTTTTTTCATGGTGATAGGGAAAAGAAAGACTACTTAAGTTCTGCTGCCATCACTGTTCAGCTGCAGCCGTTGTGGAAAGTGTTAGGAACAGGACTCTGGTCCATGTGGCCGCATCAGGAACTGCTGTAAATGTTACTTCATCTCCTCTTTCTCCAGTCTTTACCTGACCAAAGGGAGAATTTTCAAGTCACTGTGAATTGAGAGCCCAGCCCCAAGCAGGTCACTTAGTGTGCTGCAAAATGGAGCTTCAGGAAGGGAAGAGTACTGTTTCTCATAGCTGACAGTAGACGTGATCAAAATGAAAGCTAAGACATAGAATCCAGGAAAGATGATGGTAGCATATTTCTAGAGTTACCTATAAAGTAAGCAGTAAGTTTATCTAACTATGAGATGCATTCAATGAATCCTGTTTTAGGGGCTGATTAATGAAGCACATAAAACTGGAAGGATTATTATGGATCTCTTGTCATTGAAGTGCTGTGACATGTCGTATTGGCTTTCTGTAAGTGGCTGTAAAAATAGGAGAAAATACCCACTGTAAAGGAATGCTTTGCACTAATCCTCGCTGCTTTTGAAATGGTAGTTGGTAAGCTTAAGACAATTATCTGTACAAAGGGATTCAGTTAGAAGTGTACTGACATACACTTTCAGAAGAACTGAGCTTGTGTGGTTGGATACAATTTCTTAATAGTCTCCAAAAGTTATATAGGAGTTTATAATTTATATTTCTTAAAGTTGCTTTACTGATGGCATTTTCAGCACTTCTTTGTTTGAGAGACAGCAGATAGTATACCTTAAGAAGAAATGTTTTTGTTAAAATGTCTTGGCTCAGCTGACCTCCAACAAAAAGAAAACATGCTATGATGTAATACTCTTTTTAATTCTTCTTGTCTGAATTCTCTAGGCCAGAAGCAGGGTATTTTATGTGGCTCTGGAACAGTACTTCTATTTATTATATTAATAATTATTTCCTAGAAATACAGCTTTGTTCAGCCAAAACTTTTTTGAATTCTATCTGAATTAAAAAATAATCTAAATGGAAACTTTTCTGTGAGCCTTCTAGATAGTGAAACCTGAAAGGGAAGAGTGTATTTCTCTACGGTCCTTTTATTCAGTGGTTAGCTCATTCACCTGGGATATGGAAGGACTGCCTGAGGTCATCTGAAGTTATGTTAGAGTGCACCAGTTAGTGGTTTCAGCAGTTTACCTTGGTTAAATAAGCTAAAATCTGTGCTTTTAGTGGGTCTGTTGAGGAAGCAGGAGTATGGTTTGGAGCTCAGCAGAAGTATGGAGCCTGAGTTACAGGTTATAATGTACATCAAGGCACTCTGAAATTGGTGCTTAGTGGAGACGAGGAGCCAGCAGTCCCATCCCTCAGCTGGAGTCTTATGTTCAGAGGCAGTGGCACCGACCTCGTGGCTCCAGGTGACCTTAGAACTGAGCAGGATTTCATCCACGGATTGTCAAAGTAAGACAGTTTTGACAAGCTATCTGAGGCTGAGTGTGGGGGAAACGAAACAGTTCTTTGTTGTTGTTATTGTTGTCAGGATTTGTCAAGGAAATAATCCAGTTTTTCAGTTTGAATCTAACTGAACTGAGGTTCATAAAACTTCTTTGCAGGCTAGTGCTTGTTGACACACATATTGCATCAGTTTAATCAAATCAACTTTAGCCTCTCACCTAATCTCACAGGTGAGTATTTTGCCACAGCCTCCAAGCTGGAACTTGATGCTTGCTGGTGAGTCACCCATTGCAGCCCTGTACTGCCAGGTTTAACATCCAGCTATCTGTCCTTGACTTTATAGTCCATTTTCCCATACCTTCTGGAACTGAGCTGGCTCACATGTGGTTGACTTGAATGTGACCATACTCACTTTTCAGGTGAATTCTTATAATGCAGAAGTGCATTTAAGTGTTTGGTGGTTTTTGTTTTTGTTTTTTCCTATAAAAGGGCTTTGCATACTTTTGTAGATCTAGGTCCTAAGCTAGGTACTATTTGAAGCAATTTTAAACAAAGAACTGCTTAGTCATGGTCACTTTTTTTGGTAACTGATGTTTTACAATATCTTTTATCAGTATACCTACTCTTGGTGAATATTTAGAATAATAAAATAATATTATATTTGCTTCCTGTTTTTGTAGCCAGGTTCATGTCATCTTACTGTATTACAGAAAGGATGTAAACAGAGCCCTACCTTACACTTGCAACTCTTCTGTTTGAGTGTGAGTGAGAGTAATCCTGGGAAAATTGGTAATGCCATAAATACCTTAATTTAGAAGTATAAAGCCTGCAAGATATGAAAATAGATACATTTTTGCTCTGTGATGAATTTTAAGCCCAAATGTGTGAATTTTTCCATTAAAAATCCATAAATAACTAACCCAAGTTATAAATAATAAAATTAAGTAAGTACATTTCCACATGATGACATTGATTTTAGTGGGTTTTAGACATTAAGCAGCTGTGTGAATTAAAGCCAGTGCTTTGCACTCCAGTTTTCTCCACTTTCTTGCCAAATTTTTGTGTGCTTTGTAAGTGAAACCAACAAACTAGTAATTTGCTTGTGAAATAGACAATAAGCATATGTGTTTTGAGAAGGGATTTTTAAAAAAAGTCTCTGTTTTGGAGAAATAGTACATAACATGATTAGAAGCCCATGGAAGTTCAAGGAAAGACTTTCACAGGCTTCCGCAGGCTTTTGATGAGACCCTTGTGTTGATGGATAATCTGTGCAGGAATGCAAAGGGTGAAATGACTCTTTCCTCAATATGCATAAAATGAGGACTGATTATTAAAATGCATGGTGTTATCTCTGTAACTCTTTGCTCAGGTGTCAGGCACACCTCCTTGTCAATAAGCAGATGTGACACATGATGCAACATTTAAATGATGCCACGCAACCTTAAGCAGCACCCAGAACTGCATTTTCTGTTGCTCATTATTTTTTAATTAAATATTGATGGACAGTTTGTTTACATCAGGCTTTTATTCTGTTAAAAGTAATGCTAGCTTATTACTATTGTTAGTGAAATAGCTGGAGCAGCAAGTTGATCATTAGTGTCAATGTCTCTTGTGACCCAAGAAACTTGATATAAATAAATTAATTTGTAATTGTCAGTTGAGCTGTTTTGCTGGGCTGGAATGGACTTCATTTTCTTTAGCTAAAACTAGATGAGTAGGTCCAAAACATTTTACCCTATGTACCTTATGTACTTATGAACCTTGTGTGTATTTTAATGAGGTGTGTGAACTGTGCTATATAGACAGTGCAGAATAAAAAAAAATAATCTGCAAACATTACGCAATGCATATTTTTAGGTACAAGTCTGGGCCCAGGAACATTGAACACTGCTTTTGATGTCTTAATTGCCCTCTTTTCTCCTGGTTATGCTGCATTTTTTTTTTTCTTCTCTGACCACCTAACACATTCCTAACTTCCATGAGCTTTGTATCTCAGTTCTTAAGTTACTGACAGAATGGAATAAAAAGAAAAAAAAAACCCTAAAATATATTACAGAAAATATAGTTGTACTAGCAGTTGCACTGCCTGTTCCATATTTTTTCTCATCCCTACTTCTCTTCATAATTTTGCAGGAAATAAATCCTGATCTCAATATAATGACTTAAGTGGTAGCATGGAATAACTTGAAATGCATGAAAAACACAGAAACCCAAAGCAAATAGAAGAAACTCTAAACCCATAAAATTATGTACTGAAAAAGAAACATTTGTACTGGGCAGATGAAAGCAGAGATATAACTGAGAGTAGTTTATAATGAAGAATATCTTTCAGCTTCCTCTAGGATGACATTCCAGACACTGTTGTATATGGAAGTATGTGTATTGATCGTGTGCTAGGCTAATTAAACATCTTGTTCCATGTTACAAAATGCACAGTAAATAATGATGAAGATAAATTTTGAAACAGAAACCCCACTTTCAGCTTTGAAAAATTTTCTCAGCTAGCAAGGGAAACATTGTGCATCAGCCATAAATCTTATAGTCATCAATAAAGTAACTTAAATAAGAAACAGTTGTCTATCCTTCTATAGCTTCTAAGCTATAGAAGAAGCTACAGAAGAATAGCTTCTAACAAGTTAAGTCACCTTTACAGTTTAGTCTTCTTTCTTAAGTAATGGCCTAATTCCTAGGGAGCTGGTTTCCGGATACTAACAGATTCCTGAGACGTCAGAGAGGTGCTGTTAACTGGTATGCCAGGGAGCAGAACACTTCTAGCCAAGCAGGCTGGAGAAAAGAGCTTTTCTGATATAAAAAGGTGTTTTGAGGCTTCTTGTAAGAAGCAAAAGAAAAATGAGAATATGGGAGGCATTTATTATGTTTTTCTTTTCTTTTTTTTGTATTTTGTTTTTTTTTTGAAAGAAAGTAAATGGGAGAAGAGTAAAGCATTTCTTAGAAAGGAAAAGTGTATTTTGCAGAAATGGAAAGGAAGATATTAATAAGTTGGTATCATTACGTAGAATCATATACTGATGTTGATTTAGAAAGGACCTGTGAAGATCACCTGAACACTCACTCAAAGTGAAAATTACGGTGAGGTTGCTTGTCTAGTCAAGGTTTGAATATCGCAAGGGATGGCGATTCCACAGCCTCTCTGGGCAACTGTGCCAGTGTGTGACTAACCTCACAGCGAAGAACTTTTTTAATACCTGATCAGTTCTCTCAGGCTCTCCTTGGATGTCATGTGCTCCAGCTCCCCACTCATCTTGGCGACCATCTATTGGACTTGCTTCAGTATTTCAATGTCCGTCTTGCCCTGGGGATGCCAAAACTGGACATGGTACTCCAGGTGCAGTCTCACAAGTGTTGAATAGAAGGGAGTAATCCCTTCCCTTGACCTGCTGGCTGCACTGTTGCTAACACAGCCCCCTTCACCACAAGGGCAAGCTGCTAACTGATGTTCAACTTGTGAACTTTGCTTTTTCTGCAGAGCTCCTCCCTAGCCAGCGGGTGCCTGGCATGGGGTTATTCTCTCCTGGCTGCAGGATTTTTGTTTTGCCTTTGGTTTATTGCTGCTGAGCTTCTTGAGGCTCCTGTTAGGCCTTTTCTCCAGCCCTGAGGTCTGCCCAAAGAGCAGCCCTGACCTCCGGGATATTAATCACTCCCCTGAGCTTAGTATCATTGATGAATAAATCCATTGACAAATATGGTTGGTGCCTTGTGTTTACCTGGATGCTCAGTTACTTCTCCTGTCTTAGTCCTTTGACTTTGGGCCTTGTTTATTAGAAAAGTTTCATTCTTTTAGTCTAGGTGATGAACTAAAAATAACCCCACAACTTAACCTGCCCCAACCCCCATCACTTTGTTCTTAGTGTTCTGCATTAAGCTTCCCCTGTGAAAATCTACTGTGCCTTTCTGTGGGTGTCTCTTTTCCTGCCTGTAGCTGCCCATCAAAGTAGAGATGTTAGGCCTAGAAGAAGTGATGGTTGTTATTTAGGTAACTGGGTGTTGCTTAAGGGATTACAAGGCAAGCATGATAAAACTGTGCAGGATTTTGAATTGAAAACAGGAAAAAAAATTCCAGAACTTTTCACTCTGGGATTCACTATATCCTTTTCTAGGGCTCATACTGGAGAAGCAAGCTGGTAGATATTCTGAACCCTGCCTGCAACATGAGGTTTGTGCACATGAACCATCACTTGCAATAAATTGTGCAAAATAAGTAATAAGTTCAGTTTTTGTTTTATCAGTCCAGAATATTCCCCCCCCCCCGAGAAATTCCTGGGGCTATCTGCATCCCTTCCAATTGGATTCTTAATCGTGAGTCATGTTTGCTTTGGTGGGCTTACGGAGCATGCTGCCCTTTGGGGATTTGGCACTGTAACTCAGTGGCTGTGCTGGCCTCTGCCAGGTTCTTTGGTTCATTTAGGAGAGAAGGAACAAAGTCATTTGTTTACAGCAAAATGTATAGATCTTGATCATCTGATACTGCTTTTCCTTCCCTGTCCTGACAAGCATTGGCTTCAAGCAAACTAAACTGGGTTACCTCCCACCTCTTGTTCAAACTGCTTGTGCTAATCTGCCTGACTGCCTGCAGCTGGTTAGAGGATGCCCACAGGAACCTCACTGCTGACAGTGGCATGGTATGGCTGGCACAAACCTTGATGTCACGAATGAAATGTGTCCCTGCTGTCCAGCCACCTCCAGGTGTTCACTTCTCTTTTAGGTCCATGACCACAGTGCTCTTGCACTGCTTACATGGTCAGTAACTACACCTCTCTGGAGCTGTTAGTATGTGAGCTAGTGAAATTAAATTAGGTGCGGCAGCATAGGCTTATTCTTACTGCAGTACAGATGCTCCTTCCAGGTGGAATACAATATCCACAACGGGATTTCATGAGCAACGACTGGGGTGTATTATTCATTTCACAGTCTATTTTCAACAGCTTTCTAGTTTAAGTAAACCCTAAGGTGCTGCAAATGCAGGCATATTTAGTGACATTAGTTACAAACAGATTATGCTGAGGCTAGCGCAGCAGCCAAAACAGAACAAGACTTTGGCCTTGTTTGCATAGGGTTAGTAGAGATTGGATGTGTGTAACTCTATATTAGTTTAGGCACTTCTGACTAGTTCCTGTTGTTGCATACACCTTTTCCACAGTAAGAGTGACTTATTTCAAATTAGTTTAATACATTTTTGAAGAAAGGTAAGCTACTTCTGAAAAGGCACTCTTAATCTGCTGTAGGTCTGTCCAACTGGGAATTGGTCAAACACACAGCCATTCCAAAATAAAGCTGTGTGGAAAGGGTCTTATCTTTATTTCAAATAGCGCATTCAAGAGAATGGGTGCGGTGTCTGTGCCACTATGTATGCACCTTCTGAATTAAGCCCAAAACAACTTGACTTGTAAATGTTTGTTTTCTCTCAGTTTAATAGGAAGAGGTGACTTTTCAACCAGCCTTCCCACTGTCCCTTTTGGACCATAATGTAACAGGGCAGTTGGAGATTTGTGTTGCACAGAATATTGTTTAGGTGGTGCATGAGAGGTGATCAGCATGCATGAGGAGGAAACTATTGCTGAAGCATTTGTACTCAAGTACTCCTGCACCAGCAGAACTGATTTATATTAATCTGGATGCCAGTGAGCTTTAATTGTGAGAGTTTTTCCCAAACCACTGTGCAGCACAGTGAAGAAAGGACTGAATGGTTCTGAAGCACACGAACTGATGAGGGATGTGAGTAAACCTCATAACTGCAGCACCAGTAACGTATTACACTGTCTTAGCTCTCCTTGCTCATTTATGGTTCTGTTTGTGTTGCTTGGCTTGCTGTGGAACTAATGATGCTTACTTGGTATCATACTGTTGTCTTTGTAAAGGTTATGGTCAGGACTGAAACTGTACACATAAAATATATCTGTTGCATCCTCAGCTAGCAAATGCAATAATTCCCAGGTCAAGAGGGAGTGGAATAGATGGCTGTGTCCTGTCCCAATAAGGCAGATGTGATATCAGTTAGAAAGGTACAGCTATTCACCATTTAATGTGTCTGAGCACAGTCTTCTCAGCAAATGGATTTGAGATATTGATACCTTGCTCAAATTTTCTTTCTTTCTTAAAAGGTCCAGAAAGTCAAAATGTAATTTCTCACATTTGAATCTAGCCTTAACTTAAAATCTAATCCTCTCTCTTCAGGTGATTTATGCCTGGGGATTCCTAATGATCACAGCAGGCAGAGTCTCTGCAGTATATCTATTTTAAAATTTACAGTCTCAATCCTAAAATTTATTTTAATTGCAGCCAGTGGTGTTCTAATCATCACTAATTTACTGAATACAACATTAACTGGAGAAAAATTCTTTAAGGTCTTTTTCATGTAATTTACATTAAACCAGAGCTATCACCTTTCCACCCCCCCAAAAAACCCTTGTGCATTTAGTTCTATTTGGTGGTGGTTTATTTATATTATAATTTACTTTGCCAGATTTGAGGATTGCCTATTTTACTGGGCATGGCTTCATAGAGAACAGTGCTGCTTGTATGAAGCAAATTGATAAATGTCACAGAATAGATGTGATTCATAAACATTTTAACAGCCACTTTCAACCAAGCAGTATTTGATAAGATACTAGAAATTATATGGTATAGATCTTCAGAATCAAAGAATATCCATGCCCTTTGTAGCTTGCTGGAGTTCTATTTTTAGAGAGAATCTAAGCCCAGTATAATTACAGTCATATTTCAGAAAGCATTATTGCAAGTGCAATGTAACCGAGCTGGCCAAGGCTTTGAAGTGCATCTGCCTAGATGTTCACTTATTAACTGACGCCCCGAAGACAATGACCAAAATGGCTTTTAAACCCAAAAGAGCTGACTTTTATTAGAACGTTGCTTAGGAAGAACTTAGTTTTTAAATAGAGAGGAAAAAAGTGAATAGGTAGGACAGATTAGAAATAAGACGTATTCATAAATAACTCTCCCCTTGCCCACTGTGCAGAGGAATCCTTGCTTTCAGGCTTTGCTTCTGTGAGCTTGGTGGTGGTATGTCTTATGGAGTCTCTGTAACATTTAAAAAGATTTCTTTGGGTTTTGTTCTAGATTGAAAGACCTCTGATGCTTCATAGCTCTTCTTTTACAGATCCTAGTTGCTTACTGTAATACCTGCCTTCTTTTTCTCCGTAAGCTGTCCCTTGGAGCCTGGAGACCACTGTCCCTGAATAGAGTCCATTATATCCCAAAAAAATGAGCTGTTTCCCCCCTCCTTTTTCTGCTGGGTTCCCCTGAGGCCAGTCACTTGTTTTTAAACTAATATGTACACAGTCTGAGAGCAAAAAATTAAACAAGTAGTGTCCATCATAGTAAAATTATTAGAATTTGAGATTTCTTTAGTACAGTATGCTGTTGTAAATCCCCTGGTTTTATTCTATTAAAGTTATAGATCTAATGTATTAAAACATAGTATCAGCAGGATTTAAGTTGTTTCATTTTCAACTGACACAAAAATAAATGGCTGTAATATTTGTCATCTCTGATAAATACTCTGTACTAGACTTTCAAAGCTCAGTACTTTTTGGTCAATTTAGGTGAGCTGAGATTTTTTTTTTATTTTTTTTTTTTAAATTTTTTTTAAGCACTTGTATTTCTGTTCAGAGTTGCACTGACAGACCCTGGTAGCCAGACAGACAAAGTCACTCACATTCCTTCTCATACTGATTTCAAAGGAAATAAATTTACCTATGTTAGCTATCCAAATATATTATCACCAAACTTCCAGATGGCTTTTTTCCAATAGAAATGAATTCTGTTATATTTTCTTGGTGCATGTGATTCCTTATTGCGCTGAAATCCATATGTTTGTGTTTGGATAGTGCTGCTTAGCCCATGCAAGTCTAGTGATTTTGAGCTACTTTTGTCATGGAAAATGTCACTTCTTCACTGAAACCAATGCCAGTCATGAAAATCGAGCAGCCTTTCCACCACAATCTTCTTTTGCTTATGTCTATTGCACATTTGCATCTAGGTTATTTTGGTATCACCTTTACTGCTATTGTTACAGTTTTAACATTTCCAAAGTGTTTAAATTCATTGACTTTTATGTGGGATGCATGTGTTACCAGCATCGTTGCCTACCATGCAATGTTACTTGCACACATCTTACACAAACTTTTACGTTTGTACGCAGTGTCTTTTCAGGTTCAGCTATTTCCACTTCAGGTTTTCACGTACTTTTTTGCTGAACAGCATATTTGTAACAAAAATCTGGAAGACTATTAGGAGACATAAAGAACATGATAGTAAGAATTCTAAATGAAGTTTCTTCTAAGCAATTGATGTTAAAATCTATGATAAATCAATTAATTATGCTAGTTAACAATTAAGTTATGCTTTTAGAATAATGTAAAGTTCAATCATAAATCTCAAGATGAGTTCTCAAAGATCATCCTCAAGAACATCTGGTGAGGATGATCAAACATTATATGTAAATTGCCTGATATCTCTTGGAGTAAGAATAGGAGATAACTGTGGCCAGCTGGTGTTAAAAAAAAAAAAAAAAAAAAAGGTTTAAATTAACTGCCTTTAAAAATCAAAATAAAAAATTAACAGTCTAAAAGCAGATCCTCAAGTCTGCTGTAGGTCTTCATACTGTCTTTCGCAAAATGTGTTTATGTTTCTTTTCATATGACCTGTGAGAGGATACTGTGTACCAAGGTGTATGTATATAACCTAAAAAGAAATGGAAAAACAGGTTAGAAAGATCGTGTTTGCCTTTCATTGTCCTTATATTTGGGTCAGCTTAATAAAGTCATACCAAGCTGAGTCGCAGCACTGTGTGTCTTTAGCATTAGTAAGCTCCCTGCTGAAAACTCAAGTGGACGTAGCAAGCAATATATTTCTTAAAAGTACTGCTGTATTTTCAATATCAATGGAATCTTAAAGTCAATAAGTTTAACTTGAAGGTCTAGCTTAGGTTCAGGTAAATGAGCTCTTTGCTTTAGAGTTAGCTCCCTTCCTTTCACTTTTTTCCTCCTCCTTATTGCTTTTTGGAATATCACTGCCAGTTTCAAATGAGCTGCTGTTGTGTGGGGCTGAACTCTTACTGGAATATCTCATATGATACCAATCACAGTGAAACTTGAAGTCAGTCTTTGGCATTCAGCCGATGACTCCTTGTAAGGTAAACTTGTTTCATTTTGTGGGCAATCTGGAATGTTTATTCTATGTATACAGCTACTGAGATGTGTCATCAATTTGAATTTACTGTTCAAATTTACTCTGTGTGTTTTCATTGATCAATGAAAGCATGCCACATTCAGGCATATAAATTCACTAGCATTGTTGACTGCACGCAGGTATTGCCCTGACAAAGCACATTAACAGTTTATATTTTCTCCTTGTGAGAAAAATGAAATGTGAGACAGCTTATGAAATATAAACGCACGTTTTAATCATATTTGAACTATGGCAGGTTGACTGTTTCATACTGGTATATTTCTGTATCTAGAAAGTGGTCATCTTTATAGATCTGTGTATCAGGACTTTGATGTTTTTTTTTTTTTCCCTACCTTTATATCTAAGGATACATAAAACAATCTTGGGTATACTGCATTTTTCAAACTACAGGTCTCTTACTGTTTTTATATTTTTATGAAGGTGTAAGCAAAGTGCCTTGAGGTGATATGTGACCGTAATCTGACTGGGTTTTGTAATATGTTTGTTTCATTGTAACATGATTCTCCCACTGTCCTGCGGGCTAAAAGTACGCACATCACATGGGATCTGTGGGTAAATACATGTTCCAGAATCAAATATTCTCAACTGGAAACTCCCTGCAACAGGTCCTGACACAGTAAGGTTGCATGACCTAGCTGATTATGTTTGTCAGAGTACAGGGGAAAGAATGTTATCTCTTGGAAAGCTAAGTCATACTATACAGGGATATGTAAAGGCAGAATTAACTCTCTGATTTATGTACACAAGGAATAGACAGCTAGCAAAATCTAGAGGGACCTGGTGTAATGTCATGGTTTAACCCTGGCTGGCAACTAAGCACCACCCAGCCGCTTGCTCACTACCCACCCAGTGGGATGGGGGAGAGAATTGGAAAGGTAAAAGTCAGAAACTCAGGGGTTGAGATAAAGACAGTTCAATAGGTAAAACAAAAGCCATGCATGCAAGGAAAGCAAAGCAAGGAATTCATTCACTACTTCCCATTGGCAGGCAGGTGTTCGGCCATCTCCAGGAAAGCAGGGATCCATCATGTGTAATGGTTACTTGGGAAGAGAAACGCCATCACTCCGAACGTCTTCCAGCTTCCTTCTTCCCCCAGCTTTATATGCTGAGCATGACATCATCTGGTATGGATGGGATATCCCTTTTGTCAGTTGGGGTCAGCTGTCCCAGCTGTGTCCCCTCCCAGCTTCTTGTGCACCCCCAGCCTCCTTGCTGGTGGGGTGCTGTGAGAAGCAGAAAAGGCCTTGACTTTGTGCAAGCACTGCTCAGCAGTAACGAAAACATCCCTTTATTATCAACACTGTTTCCAGCACAAATCCAAAACACAGCCCCATACTAGCTACTATGAAGAAATTTAACTCTTTCCCAGCTAAAACCAGCACGAATGTCAACACAGTATCAGGAAGGCCACCCTGTTCTCCATCAGTAGTCTCACAATATTCAACTAAAGTTAGAGCTATGGAGTATTAATATCATCTAGGTTGACAGAAATGCAGACTTGTTTTTTTAAACTAGGAAAAAACAAAATTATCAAATGTATTGTTGCATACAAATGGACTTAAAATATTACATTTAGTAGCTAACAATTATCCTTGGTTTGGCTAGTAACTTGGTAAAGGACAAAACCCCATTATTAATAGAAACTTAGACTTTGACACTAATGTATTCTCAAGGCGTTATTTGAACAAACAAGGCATTGCTTATGCAGTGTTCAAGTACTTAATACTGGAAAACTGCTTCAAACAAGTTGCTATCATCGTAAGAAAGCATGGGCAACCAGACATCTGATGGAAATGAGATGCAAGTATGACCATTCTCTCAACAGAGACCATCCCGACAGTCTCCTCCTTCTGTCATCTTCCCATTTTCCAGAGAAAGAGCATGTATGTATTTAGCTAAACTTCATTAAAAGCTCAGAGAATAATCTTTTAGAAATCTTGTAAAGGAGGTCATCAGGAAAATGAATAAAGACACCAGCAATGCCCAGAGACTTCGGTAAAGGACACCTTTTAGAGACGTTCTAATGTATAATCATTCTTTGTTCACCTCTGCCAGATTACTCAAATTAGTCCACCATTGTCTCTGAATAGGGCTGCTCTGTCAGCTTCATTACATAGGCTGATGATCAGTAAATGAGCATTTAATTCATAGATCTCAATAAAGTGGCTGTTTTTGTAAAATACCTTATCTCTGTTTTGTAGGTGAGATAATTAAAGCACGAAGGATATGAGGGAGTTACACAGTAAATCAGTAGCAGAGTTAAGAAGAGGAGGACAAAGTTCTCTTGATTCTCAAAATAATGCTCTGGCTACTGGGCTATGAATTAATTTTTATAGAAACTGTGTCCTGTGCAAAATTTATATGAACCATAAATGGAAAGGGTTTTATAATACTCCAGAACTTCCTCCTGACTCCCCTTCAAATTGTCTCACCTTCACTCTGCAGGAATCACAGTCCTGATGAGGTTTTCAAATCCCCTGCTGTTTATTTCAGTTGTGGAGCAAAAGTAATGTGATTTTAATTATAGGACTCGTTGTGCACTTTAGATTTCAAATTCAGAATATCACATGCTTCTAGACATTATCGTGGTGAATTGCTGCAAATCTACAAAGAGAAGTTGTTTGCAGTAAATTTGACTACTCCTTCACGATAAATCGACTACACAGTTTCCAGCAAACTGTTGTAAGGGTTTCCTGAGCCAGTGTTCATATTTCTTTGTGTTTCACTGTTCAAGATGGAATTTTCTTCCATTAGTTTGCCTAAGCCTTTTTTGAACTCATTTGTAATATTCTAGAAAATCCTAATGTAGTCAGGTTGTTTAATTACACTCTGTTAAAAGAATACTTAGTTCTGTTTGCTTTAAGCCCAATGCCTGATATCTTTTATCTGATGACCCTTAGGACTTCAATTATCAGCAGTGAATAGTGACTCCCTATTCACCCACTGCATGCTGCTCTTTGTTTTACGGATTTCTGTTGTACCCCTTTTATCATTCCTTTTCCTCTCTGTAGCATGTAATTGTGTTCCTTTATTTTTTACACAAAGGTGTTGTTATCACTTTTTCTAGTAATAGTCTATTTGTGAAACGCAGAGGAGCAGATAATTCTGGATTTGAGCGCATTACTGATATATGCTATGGCATAATGATCTCTGTTTTGTTGTCTACTTATTTCCTAATGTTCTATTGTCTTTCTGGCCACCAGTGAGTATTTTGCCATTTGTTTCCACAGAACTATCTACAGTGACAATAAGACCTTTCTTGAGAGTAGCAAGCTCATTTGTTACTGTGTGTACAGTCAGGCTTGCTCATTACAAGTATTTATTGTCACTGAATTTCATCTGCTATTCTATTGCCTGATTGCTCATCATCATGAGATTCTTCTGCAGCTGCTTGCAAACTCGTGAATGCTTAGAGTACAAAGGAAATGTTAGATGTAAGTAAACTATTTACTCTCTTAAATACAAAGATCATACATACAGTAATGTGTCTCCTTTCATGTCAGGTTTCCTATAGAGCCTTCTGGACGTGGGTAGAGTTCTTCTTTAGCGCCCACTACTGCTGCACAAGGTATTAATTTTTATTTAGTTCTACTGTAAGTACAGCTCTTTCTGGACCTCTCTACTGGTCATCACAGAGAGGTTTGAGACGCTGATGGGAGAAACTTTGACAAGCACAGTTTACATATTGGCCACCAGGCAGGAAATTCTGTAGCCTCTGAGGAGCTCTGGGAAGTATTAGATCAATGTGCAAATTGCTGTAATCAAGGTCATGCACCTTACTGGATCCCACCTGCCGTAATAACAAGGGGAGCAATAATGTGTCAGGCACCAGAATTGAAGGAAATAAGAAAACAATGGTGTATGAAGTAAATTTCAGTGAGTCGAAGGGTTGATGTGTACTTTGTTGCTTTAGGGAAACTGATGATTTGATAATGCCAGACAAGTGTCATGTCTCACAAGCTCTCTTTACTAAGAGAGCTTGATATCGCTACTGACTGTACTAACATCACATTTTAGGAAACAAGAGTAAGAGATACTTTCAGGATCATCCTGTATTTTATCACGGATCATGAAGACTTTGCATGTACTGCTTACCAGTGGTTGCTGTTTGGGGATCGTATCATGTGCCTTGACATAGGTGTCTTGTGCAATTTTAGATGTCTTCTGATACCCTGCTTAGTTCCAGCTGCCAGACCAGAAGGCCTCCCATAGGTCCTGTGTTATGTTTGCCTCACCCACCTAGAGGTTGTGGCTGTCTAAAACAGTGCTTCCTTCATGTCTTTGTGAATAACTGTGGAGACTGAATGATTTCAATGGGACACTTGAAAAAAATTTAATTGAAACCCTGGTTAGTTGCACAGAAGACTTACACAGAGAAAGAGCTTGATGATGACTCCACAGTAACAGCAAAACATAATTCAAGGGAAATTTTTAATACAGAGGATTATTTCTGTGTTAAAGTGGATATTTAATTTATATGAAGCAGCATATATTTGGCAAGAATGATTAGATTTAATTAGTGTCATTTTTTTCCCTATCCTTTCCAAAAGACGACATCTGACATTTTTACTTTGGCAATTTTCCTTCCCAGCCCCTCACCCCAAATCTTTGGCTCCAGTGACCAGTTTTTCTACTTTGGGCAGGAACTGACACTCATTTGACTGGAAATTCTTTTGTAATTCTAAATTTTCATAGTGATCCTTCTCTTCTGAGCATGATGCAACATTTTTCCCCAACTGCCATAACAAAACAATCCCTTCAGATTTACTTCCATCTTTGTGCAAGTTCAGAAAATACATAGCTGTGGAGATTTCAATGTCTTCCTGTCCAGAACAGTGGAAAAACCCTCCAAAACCAAACCACTTTATGATGGCTCCACTCCATTTCTAGTCAGAGGACTACCGTATGTAAGATCTCGGAGGCCAGGGTTCTTTTTTGTATTTTCCTGACTTTTTGAGAGGTCATAACTTTGATTAGCATTTCAGTGGCTGGTCAGAAGGCTTTGTTTCTAAACTTTTTAGATAAACTAGACAAAAAAAGGAATTCTGTATTACAGTTTATTGGATGCAGTGTGTTCCATCAGTTACTCTTAATGGACAAACAAGATATCATTAGAAAAAAATATTATGACTGAAGTTACCTTAAGTCTCTCTCTTCAGTAACTTCAGCTGTGACAGGGTATGTTTTGCAAATACAAAGGTTGTCACAAAACCATCTTTTTTTTTTTTTTTTTAATCAGTCTTTGCACAGCACAAACTGCTTAATGGTTTGTATAAAACCAAGTAACAGAAAGAACCTGGGTTATGTCTGCTATAAATCCTAGAGATAATTTAGTTTGCAGAGTGGTGAAAGAAAGGGTTACGAAGACTGCTGCACTGCTCCATTGTAGAAACTGGTTGTAGGGTGGGGAGCAGGGCTCCGTTTAAGTTTGCTCCTTGTCCAAGTGTTTATGCAAAACTCCCGAATACAGCATTAGTTTGCATTTTTATAGAGCTTTCCTTTCAACAAAATGGAGAATTTCAGTAAATGGATAGCGTCTTTTTGAATGTAAGTGTTGGAAGTTAAGTTTCAAATCAGATGACTTCCCCCCTCTCCGGGAGTCTTGAGAATTAGGCATGAATTACGAGATATATTTTACAGAAAAGAAAGCTGGAGTACTGAGAGATTTGGGTTCCCAGCAAATCAATCACAAAGTCAAAATTAGTCTGTTACTCCAAACTTGTGTGTTTGTTCAATTTATGATAAGTTTTAATATTGGTGTTAACAGCAAAGAATAACAGTTACTCCAGTGTCTTCATTTACTGTTGTTGATAAATCCGTTTGAAATTATAATTCTAGGATGTTCACTCATTCTATCCGTGTGCCTTTGTAATGTTGAAGCTGCTCAGTGCAGAGAAGGAAGAAGAGAGATGTTTTTACCGCTGTCTCGGGAAGCAAATTCTGGCAGGTGTCTGTCTTTATATCAGTAACTTATTCCTAGAAGCACAGCTGAAGGAAGGAGCCATTCTGAAGTAAAAGTGGCAACCATCAGAACTTTGTCAGCAATGAAAATAATGTGTATGTTCTCCTTTCATAGCACAGGGTGTGGGGTTTATGCATGAGTACTTGCTTTTGCAACTAACAAAATCTGACAGGGAAAAATTCGTAATGGAATCACATCAAATTCTGCTAATGTGTTTGCTGAAAGGTTTGTGTTTTTTTTTTTAAAGTATTCTTATAAATGATTAACTTCTCAAACATTAAAAAACGCTCATAGAAATAATGATCTATGACACAAAGTGGAACATATTCTATATTAATAACTTTAGAATGAATAATACAAGAGAAATTAGACGTGTGAGCAAGTGATATGAAATACAAAATTCATATGATATATAAAGTTATTTAATGGGCTGTGAAAGAAGGGAGGTTATAGAGTGAATTCCTCCCCCTCCCCGCCCCCGCGCCCCGAGATGCAGACAAGCAAAGTTAAGCCAATTAGACTAAAGCCAAGATACAGTGTTAAGGATAAACTCCTCCAGTTACAAAATTAATCTGCATACAGAAAGATGGTAGAAATACATACAGAAGTAGATACAATACATCTTGTTCTTGATAGTTTCTTGATAGTCAGATTCTTTAAATAGAATTTAAAGATTGCTACTGTGAAGAATTATAAAATCAGTTTAAATACCTAGAAATAAACGTTAGAAAAATGGATGCCTTTTGAAACATCTAACCAGCTAATGACTTTTCTGCATAAATTCTATGAAAAATATTAGAAATAATGATATTTGTTAAATAATTTAATAACCTTATTTTATATTAGGGTCATTTTTGAAGGAAAATCTGGTTTGGTAAGCCAAAGAAGAACATTTTACTTTATCACCTGTAGAGTCTGCTTAAAAATAAGTTTTAAGGCTGAACAGTATATAAACCATCTTAAATTAGTTACAAAATATATATATTTGCCTATACTCTTTCTGAGATCTTATCTCAGAGGTCTGTCCCAACCTAATACTACTTTTCTCACAAATACTCAGCCTGTTTGAGGAGTAGCAGATAAATATTCTTAAGCAGAGAGAGGGCAGTTTTCGAAATTGGATGATACACCCACCATCTAGGTGGAAAGTCATACCCAAGAGCTGTGTTCTCTCTGCAGAGGAGCCATCTATCACCAGCCTCTGAACTGATGTCTAGATAAAGCCTTTTGATTCTTAAAGTGTGTCCTGCTCCAAAGTCCTAGAGATACGTGGAGGTAGATTGTTAACAGCATAGTCACTAGGAAAATTAATTTTAATATTACCTCAAAGTGCTGACAGGTCAGGTTCTTCAAATTGTGGTCCTGAAGGATGCTGCACACTGTGTAATCTCTTCTAAGTGCCATTGCATTGAAGATACTGTACGAAGTTGCCTTCTAGAAGTCAACTCCCTTTGATATTTTTGCTTTGACTTTTGTACTTTTGAGACACTGCTTCCTTGCCAAAAAATTAACAGCTGTGTTATGTTGGTGTGTGCCATTCAGGTTCGAAGAGCAGACTAGTATATTGTTCTCAAATTCCTTCTCCTTGGAGGAAGTGCTCTCAGGCTTCTTGCTGGCAGTAAGAAATGGGACGAGCCTCCTTTGTACTGTATGTGTCAGCATCAAGACAAAGCTTTTGATACTGTGGCAGACTGTTCCAGTCCATCCATTTACTCTCCCCATCCTCTACAAAGCAAGATAAGCTGTAGTTTCAGAAAAATGGAACCTAGAAAGAGTCTGCTGGTAGTCCTTGGAGGCTTCAAGCTGCCCTTCCTATATGATGCTCTTAGACAGGTGTAATAGTCTGACTTGCCCATGCCATGGAGTTGGTCCTTATTCACCCCTGGATAAAGGAGTTTAGAGCAACTTTCTCCTCTTATCAGAAAAGAAAAGTGGATAGCGTCTGACACCAGACTTCAGAGGTGAATAACTTTACTTTCTTCAGACAGAAAGTAGGAACACTACCAGTAGTGCCAGGGTTCAAAACGGAGACGGGAATGGGTTCTGTGTCGCAAGAAGCTGTTTGCACTGGGAATGGTTTTGCTCCATTGTAGGCTGATGCATTTCTGATGTAATATGTTTCTACCTCTCTGTCTCTACGTAGCCCTTTGGATTTTCTCAGAGATCCTGGCATTAGACAGCACTTCTATGGAAAAAGTTATTTTGCTCCTGTAGATATTTGGTTCTTAAGAGACTGTCTCTCAGGCTGAATTCTAAAGTCTTGCCTCTTCAGCTCTCGATAGCTCAGAAGAAGCATGCAAAAGTCCTAACTGTCCAATATTGTTTATATATTGTTCAATTATTGTTCTGAATCTGAATCCTCTCCCATGTTTCATGAGAGTCCTGCCTCTCACAGGATGGTTTCAGCATCTGAATGTGGATTTTTAAGACTCGTTTTCTCCGTTACTGCTGAAATGATGTCACTCTCAGACACTTGACCATTTGCTGTTTACCTGATATACAAAGATAAACTGTATCTGAGTTGACAGTGACAAATGTTTCTTTCTTTGGCTAGGAAGTTTGGTGAATCTGAATTCAGAGGCTGTGATGTCCTGCTGAGCACAATTTAAAGTTAATGTGCCTGTTTCTTGCTTCCTTCCCACTTTGCTGAGAGCTGACTATGAGTATTAGTGATCTCTCTAGCAAGAGCAGTTTAGGACTCCCAGTAACATGTCCAAGGACTATGTTCCTGTTCCCAGTAGGCTTATTTCAGACTTGTCCCTCAAATCATCTCCACGCTTGATGCTGCCGATATTGGATAGCGCTTTGTGCTTTGTTCATCCCCTGTAAGATACCTTGCTATTTCTATTGGGGCACAAAACTTTTTATTTCTATAAACTAACAACTTTTTATAAAGGCAATTACTAAAATAATTATTTATGTTAATAAAATTGGATGACCTGGATGATTTGTAGGAAATATTGTAGGTAGGGTCTGGTCCACTGGAACAAAAAGTTGGGAATCAGTCTCTCAGACTGTCAAAAGTACTTGGACATGGTTTCTCTCAGACTGAGTAGACTCTAGTTGATTGCAAAGCAGTTATTACATTGGACATTAGAATTCAGAAGAGCAACGGAGACAATGATTTTTATGATACAACACCCGTTTGATTATATTAATATATTTTAGCATTAATTTCTGGAAGGCTCAATAAATTAAGAAGTGTATTTTCTCTATAACATTGTCTATCCACTATCTCTTGAACTTATTAAATAGAATAGGTGCAGAGTTTCAAAGCCCAGTAGTGGGGTGCTTCCTTTTACTCCGCTAGCATCAGATCACTGGACAACAGGCAATCTCTGCCGTAAACAAGCATTTAAGATCTGATCAAAGATGATTGTTAGATAAATCCTAACTTTCCTGGTAAACACAGAATAAAGAATGAGCATACTTAAAATTGCACATCTATCAGTAATATACTGAGTATTTTCAAAGTTAAAATTTTAAATATATGTTCAAATAGTTGGTTCGTGACTACTTTAACAGCAAAATGAACAGTATTGGTTTTGAATTTAGTTAACTGCTTTTTGATGGAGAAAATTGCCTTCTTTTGCTTCATGAGATTCTAATGTTCACTTGATGTTGAGTAGCTTGTATATGAGCTTAGATCCTTGGTAACCATTGGATATCTCTCTTTTTAAGACATAGAGCAGAGATGTAGTTTTCTGATGCTCGTTGAGAACAGTTAATATTTCCTAAAAATAGTTTTCTGACTAGAAAAACTTCAGGTCTGTAGGATGTAAATGGGGATTACCACAAGTTGATTTTCTTTTTCCTTTATGAGTTCTGCTAATGGCAGAAACCATAAATGTTCAAAATGTTTGCTGGGAGCTGTTGTGGTTTAACCCCAGTAGGCAACTAAGCACCACACAGCTGCTTGCTCAGTCTGCCCCACCCCAGTGGGAGGGGGGAGAGAATTGGAAGGGTAAAAGTGAGAAAACTCGTGGGTTGAGATAAAGACAGTTTAATAGGGAAAGCAAAAGCCATGCACACAAGCAAAGCAAAACAAGGAATTCATTCACTACTTCCCATCAGCAGGCAGGTGTTCAGCCATCCCCAGGAAAGCAGGGCTCCATCATGTGTAATGGTTACTCGGGAAGGCAAACACCATCACTCTGAACATCCCCCACTTCATACTTCTTCCCCCAGCTTTATATGCTGAGCATGACATCATCTGGTATGGAATAGCCCTTGGGTCAGTTGGGGTCAGCTGTCCCAGCTGTGCCCCCTCCCAAATTCTTGTGCACCCCCAGCCTACTCACTGGTGGGGTGGTGTGAGAAGCAGCAAAGGCCTTGACTCTGTGTAAGCACTGCTCAGCAGTAACGAAAACATCCCTGTATTATCAACACTTTTTCAGCACAAATCCAAAATATAGCGCCATATTAGCTACTATAAAGAAAATTAACTCTTTCCCAGCCAAAACCAGCACAGGAGCAAATATGGAAGAGGTTTACATTTTTTAGATGCAGTCACCACTTTCCCGAGAATTTGTCACAGAATCATAGAAGGGTTGAGGCTGAAGGGGACCTGTGGAAGGCATCTGGTCCAACTCCCTACTCAAGTACAACCTCTAACCGATTGCCCTCTGGGCAACCTGTGCCAGTGCTTGGTCACCCTCACAGTGAATAAGTGGTTCCTGGTGTTCAGATGGAACCTCCTGTGTTTCAGTTTGTGCCTGTTGCCTCTGGTCCTTTCACTGGGCACCACTGAAAAGAGTCTGGCTCCCTCTTCTTTGCACTCTCCTTTCAGGTACTTATACACATTGATGAGATATCCCCTCAGCCTTCTCTTCTCCAGGCTAAACAGTTCCAGCTCTCTCAACCTTTCCTCATAGGAGAGATGCTCCAGTCTCTTCATCATCTTTGTACATTAATTTCCCTTAATTTCTCCAGTATGGTCATGTCTCTTGTAATGAGGAGGCCAGAACTGGACACAGTGCTCCACATGTGGCCTCACCAATACTGACTAGAGGGGAAGGATCACCTTCCTCCATCTGCCAGCAATACGTTGCCTAATGCAGCCCAGGGTACTATTAACCTTTTTTGCAGTACAGGCATATTGCTGGCTCATGTTCAACTTGGTGTCTGCCAGGACCCCCAGGTCCCATTCTGCAAAGCTGTTTTCCAGCTGGTTGCCCCCTAGCCTGTGCTGGTGCATGGGGTTGTTCATCTCCAGGTTCAGGGCTTTGCACTTCCCCTTGTTGAACTTCATGGGGATCCTGTCAGCCTGTTTCTCCAGCCTGTCAAGGTCCCTCTGGATGGCAGCATAATCCTCTGGAGTATCAGCCCCTCCTCCTAGTTTGGTGTCATCTGAAAACTTGCTGAGAGTACCCTCTGCCCCATCATCCAGATCATTAATGAAGATGTTGAACGGGATCAGGCCCAGTATTGACACTTGGGATACACCAGTAGTTACCGGCCTTCAACTAGACTTCATGCCACTGATTGCCATCCTCCAGGCCCAAATGTTCAGGCAGATGTGGTGGCTTTTTCATTTTTATTGTTTTTTTTTTTTTGTTTGGTTGGTTTTGGTTTTTTTTATCCCTTTATTTTTTAAAAGCCAGTGAATACCACCTTTATTTTCAGGCTATCAGAGTTTAGGCAGCTCCCCTTGACAAATTTAAATATGACATGGAATGCTGATCTCAAATCTAGATCACCATTGTAAAAGAACTTTTATTTGTGTCACTCAGGTACAAATACTATCCAACTATATATTCTGTGAATGCTCACCAATAAACTTCAGACATAAGTGCAAAATTTTGCATGTTGTAAAGTCCTACTGATTTACTAGGCTGATAAACATCGGAGGCCCACCTTTACAGAATGCAGCAAGAAATAAAGTAGCTCACCTGTCTTTATTATAGCTGCTCCTTGGGAAAGAGACTAGTGTTTGAAGAGAGACTTAAAATAAAAACTTTGTTAGCATTTCTTCAGAAAGCAAATACCTGTCAGGAACTTTGACTCCTTTTATTGATAATTTGGGGAATTTAGTCTCAGCTGTAGACTGGGTATTCAAGTAAGCTGTTGAGTCAAGGGTGAGGATTTGGCCTCCAGCTGCAGAATGGCTTAGTCTAGTCTTTAAAAAACAAACAAACAAACAAACAAAACAAAAACAACAAAAAAACCTTCCAGTTGCAAGTGTGTAGGATCTTTTATCACTACCTGATGTCCTGTGGTTGTTTCCATAAAAAGACAGCACTGTCATATGTTGGTGTTTTCAGTGGAATTGAAGAGAACCCAGTATTTTCCAGACTGGAGATTTAATATTAAACAATATTAATTAGTTGTTTTAATGACCTACAGCATCTTGAAATATTCCGTATTAAACTGCAAACAAGTGTTCTGCTGGGTTGACTTAAATATTTCAGTAATTACATCCCTTGTTACTGAATTAATAACTGGAAGACCATCAGATGTTTTGTGTCCTGTTGCTTTGGCGTTGATTAATGACATCATACTGTGAAGTCCCAAGGCATTTCCTGGGCATCAGTTGAATATTTCTACTTTCTCATAGTCAGGAGTTCCTGATGCTCTGTCATTATTGCTACTGCAGCTTTTTTTTTCTGGTGGGAAAAAAAAAAAAAAAAAAAAAAAAACCACACCACAAAAATATATATGTTCGTTTGGTTTTTTTTTTTCCCTTAAAGCAACATTTTACCTGTGTATTGCCCTGGTGAACATCTGATTTGTAGTACTGTTGCTTGTGTTCTCTCATTCTTCCAAGTGTTGACAAGACAGCTTTGGCACCACTTCAAGTAACTACCTAAATCTTGCATGCAGGTGATTCCCTTAGCTTCAAAGTACTTATTTACTTAGTTAAAACTAGATGTTTGCTGAGGGCCCCATAGGTTTTTGTTCATTTGTTGGGTTTTCTTTGTAAAAAAAGCAGTTGAAGTCAATCATCATAGCAATAGTGCTGTTAAATATGGGTTTGAGCTTACAAAAATAAATGCTTTTTTCCCTACTTTTTATGGAAGATATATTTTGAAATAAATTTTCATTAAAATTTAGATATATTTAGTCACAATATATAATAATATAATTTTATTATTTTCTATTAAAGAATTTAAAACTTGCTGACAAATGAAACAAGTCTAATTATATAGCAGGTAAAATAGTAATACGTTAAATACAAATAGCTGCAGTAATCCACATCAGAAAATGATGGCAAAAGATTTTTCTTAGTGAAATTAACTATTCTGCAAGGCACACATTTTTAATCTTGGTAATATCATAATTAAGCAACTTAAGTATGTATAAATACTAAGCCAAATTCTGTTTTCAGCAGTATTTATATTAGTTTAGGAATAATATCAAGAGCATGCATGTAATCATGTATTAAAAAAACCCCAAACAAACAACTTGGCTACCTCCCAGAAAACTGGGATATCCTAGAAAAAGTTGTATATCTTTGTAATACTGTAAAGGCTAATTCAACAGTGATTAACAGGTTAAATATTACACAACTAAACCTATGTAAATATTACAAGAACAGATTCCTAGAAAATTTATAAAAATCGCAGATGACAAGATATTAATCAAATAGGAAATCCCTTAAAGGATTTCATATAGTTTTGTCAACCATAAAAGCTGAACTCAACACACTTGTCCCCAGAATCCTGATATGACATTTATTTTTCCTTATTTTTATTCATTAAGTTTCATTTCATTAGGATAGTAAGCTAGCAATGAAGTGCTGAGTGGTTATAATAGGAGAAACATGTGCAGAGTAAGACAAAGCGTGACCTCACCTGAAGTAAATAAGCACTCAGAAATTATGTTCTTCACCACTGAAGCATGACTACTAGTACGTCATTACAGTATTTGTATCATATTATGTTTAAATTAGAAGAACCCTATGTAGAATCATTTGTTCATTAATATCTAGCTATACAGGGCTACAGAGACAAAATACTTAAATAGTTCTATAAACAGTAAAGTGAGTTAGGGGGGTCTTACCCCCTTCATGTTAGTTTTTTTGTCTGACTAACTCTGATAGTACATCACAAATTGCTTTCCAGAAATGCTGAGGTTTCAGATCTCCTTATTCAGATTCCTTGCTAACATAATTTTATTTTGTTTATTAAAGTAATTGTTTCCTCACAGGAAACACTGAATTATTGTAATTCCTTGGAACAAACTACAGAAAAGTTATGAAATGCCAGATAAAACCAAAAGATTTTTTTAGAGTTTTCATGTAGGAAAAAAATACTGTTCTTCTTAAAATGTCTGGCAGATTTTTTTTTTTTTCTGTGGGTCCTACCCCTGGAGCTGGGTCCTTGAGGTCACACCTCCAAGGCTGTGCGCACTTCTGCTCCCTCTCTCTCCTAAGGAACACTCTGCCTGTGTACCCACAGGGACGGGCTTTCCCCCGTGCGCTGTTTCCCTCTTCACATCAGGGATGCTCCTGCCTTTCTGCCATCATCTGCCTTATGCACCGTGCAACCTGCCTACCCAGCCTTTTTGGCAATTTGCGCTCTGCTTTGCCCTAAGCCAGCTCTGGTCTGAAAGTGCTGTGCTGACATTAATATAAGAAGTCCTTCAAAGAGCACAGCATTTTTTGAATCGGAGCTGCTTCTGTCCACCTTAGCAAGATTGCCTGAAAGGCTTACAGGCAGCCCAGCTGTTTGTTAGTGTGCAGGGCCTGAGTGTAAACTTTATTTAGCTATTTCGAGACCCTGTTGGAGGGGAGGAAAATTCAAAATTTGGGAAGTGATGATTATTCAGGTTTAGCTTTTAATCAACATTAACACTGCTCTTTCCATAACTCACCTGGATTAATTGCAATGAGGTTGGTCAGCAGCAAGGAATGTGTTCTGAACAGAGTAAAATATCACACCTTCCTGTTTGGAAAAGGGCAAGGTAGCATAGAGAGCTATAAAATCAGGACTGGCACGAAGAATGGAAGTGTGAAATAATTTAATCACTGTTTCTCAAAATACAGGGATTCAAGTCAGCTGATGGAATTATTGATTTAAAACTAAATTAAGTACTTTTTCACACAATGTACCATTATGTTGTGAATTCATTCCCCTTGCAACCTTGCAAGGGTTAGAAGTATAAATGGGTTTCTGAAGCAACTCTGTGAATTCATAAAGAATAGCTGAATTGGTGACTAAAAAACTTGTCTGGTCTGGATGCAGACTCAGAAGGCCCATGTCTTACTACTGGGAGGGTATATATGGATCTTTTTTTAAAGCAATCTCCAAGCATCTTCAGCTAGCCACCTTCAGAGGAGAGGATTTAGGCTGAGCAGTATAGTAGATCTCAGTATCGCAGTTGTCCTTGTGCTTCCTACATCCCCTGCTGCTCTGACCTCTGACAACGCTGTCCCTGAATGTGTGTGTGTCTCTGCTGCTGGTAGCACCTGGATGAATACCCCACAGCAGAGAATAAGATGTAGGGCTAGACCTGCCTGTCAGGTTTTGAGAGGTGCAATAAAAACAGAGCCTGGCTGGCCACTCAGCTTTTCAGCCTTTTAAGCTGAACCTTCAGAAAGAGGCTTTGGTGAGGTGTTAAGAGAGATTAGTGATGCAGAGGATGGCATTTGATTTGACCCTCAAATGTTGGTAGTTTCATTTATGTGTCAGTGACCTGGCACATTGCTGTCCTGCGCTAGACTGGGGAATTACGATGCCGTTTCTTGTGTGCTTGGAACCGTACAAAACAACGTAGTCACAACAGACTTTGTGCTTGCTAGCTATGAACATAAGCAGCACGTAACTGGATAAATAAATTTGCTGTGTATAATGTATATCCTAGCTGCCTTTATTCCTCTAAACATGACAGTCATCTGTCAATACTAGGTGACTGCGATTTTAGCGTTCATGGAATAAACCTTGGAAAAAGAAAAGGTAAACAGTAATAACAAGGCATATGTTTATCCTGAGAGACAGGTGGACTCAGAATTGTATCCTTTAAGATTTCTGGGGAGGGAAGCTCAAAGTAAACTGTGATTGCTCTCTCATACATAAGTGTAAAAATCTAATGAGAAAAAGCCATGATATGCCACCAGCTTTATCTCAGCTCGCCCGGCTTATACTAGTAGGGAATGGGTTGAAAATTGATAATACTGAATGACTTATCAATAGCAGTTATCATTTGTATATTCAAGGTACATATATTCAAAACATACCTCACCTTGATTTCAAAGCATGCTTAAGTGCTTTTGAAATCTTCAGTAGATACCTTGGATAAATGGGATCATGACACATTTGCAAGTGAAGATTTCTTTATAGGAGTTTATTTTCTTTACTGTGCATTCTTTCTTTTAGGTTTTATAATATTTTAAGTGTCTAGAAATATATTGTGTGCATTATGGAACGTAATCAATATTAGCCCTGTGAGCTTATTTTTATATTAATAAGAAAGACTAAAAAGAGGATTTAGGTGAACCAGGGACATTGGAGTCTGTCACTGTGATCTAAAAACCTCTACTTGGTGGTAAGGTAATCCAAGAAATATCTCATTTGACTAATTCTGTCTCTGAAGAAGTGACAATTCTGCTGATGCTAGAAATCTGTGTTGGTCTTATAGCCAGAGCTGCTTCTTTCCAAGCAGCGAGATCCCTGCCTCCCTGCCCTGGTGGGACTGGGACGCTGAGCAGAGCGACGTCTGTCCTGCTCTGACTTCTGAGTTTGCCAAATACGTGGATGGCACTGGACCTCTCACAAGCTCTATCTGGGAGATGCAATGGCGTGTGTGGCAGCGCCTACCACCTACCTGACAGCTTACCGGTAACAGGAGGTTACCAGTAAGTTACTGGTGATAGCACTCATCCAGGAAAGAGGGGGCACAGGCTCTGCTCCGCTGTTCAGCTTAGGGGTACTCCCCACCCCCGGAGCTTGCCCTGGCTGCCGGGCTGCCACCCGCACTGAACTGCAGCATTTTCCACTTCTGACAAGCTGTGGCACTGGAGGGGGAGGAATTAAAAAATCCCTCTAACTATACCAGAAGGCATGGGGTGCCACAGTCCAGTGTTTCAGGCAGTTGGTTGGGCACCGTGGCTCCTGGGACTCCAGCCACAGTGCAAGGGATTCTTTCTGGTTTCATTTCCTGTAATTTTTATGCATTTGATTTTTAAAACAGTCATTGGATAAAGGCCTCTCAAAGTTTCTTAGACATTTGATGCAAGCGTGGAAGGGAAATTTGGAAATATATGTAAAAAGAATTAGGGTTATTCTTTGTAATGTCCAATACTTGAAAACTATGTGAAATACAAAAGTCATTTCTCTCATTGTCAAAATCCAAGTTTACTGCACGGAAATATGTTGACAGTTGATTTTCTGTTTTACTGATTGTTAACTAACTATTAAGCTGTAGAGTATGGCACTTATAATAAACAGTGGAGTCATATCTGTTTTGATATAAAATCTACAGTCCTCGTTTTGCTGCAACATGTGTCAGCAGTGGATACAGAGACCATGCTAGTTAGAGAGAATGATGGCAGAAACACATAGAAAGTCTGCTGTCTCCATGTATATGCTTCTAGTAATGTCCAGGGCAATAAAATAGTGGCAGGGCCCCATGAAATGTAGATACATGCACGCCTTTGTTTATGATTTCAGGAAACCTGGAGCTTATCTTCATTCTGGCCTCAGTCTTTCCAGCTGTTGGCCACCTGGATATAAACCAAGACAACTATGTCTGATATCACATATACTTACATATTTGTATAAGGACATGTTAGGCATGTATAAAGATCCATTAGATCTAGACTTGTCTATGCTTAGTTACCTGACATTTATTTAGCTTTTCCAGAGAAAGCGAGAGTACGATTCAAACACACAAAATGAAACTTTTTAAGTTTTACACTTTTAATAACATGGTCTTGGACTTCTGTTGGTTGAATAATTCTAAATAAAAACAGAAAGAATGAAAGGTGAGCCCATAAAGAAAGGGTCTGAGACATCAAAAGACATCCTTGTAAACAAAAGAGGATACTGTTGAAGGGAAAATGATATTATTCAGAAAGATCAGGCACCTTTGAGAAAAAGAAAAACAAATACTAAGGAAGACAATGAACTCAAAATATTAGAAGAAATTTAAAGGGAAAAGTGTACTAAAGGTAGCAAAGAAAGCACTTATGGAACAGCCTTTTTTTTTTTTTTTTTTCCCCTTTAATTCTATTTAGGCAAATAAAAGGAGTTCAGAGACCAAAGCTGAGATACGTTTCACACTATCCTTTTTGAAAAAGGAGATGGGAATGAAGATGAGGTTGAAGACCAAAGAAAATTAGGGCAGTAAAAGAAGCTAACAGAGAAGAGAACATACATAAAATGGAATAATGACAAAAGTGTTGGGGTTTTTTTCTTTGATATCTGAGAAGAGTATTTAGGATTTTTAAATAGGCTACATAACTAGCAGTGAGAGCAGTAGTGAGCCTCAGTAATTGAGTTTCTCCAATGTTTTGAAAGGACATTAAAAGCAATCCAGTTCCTTGACTCACTACTTCAATGCATTATAAATCTCTACATGGAAATACATACATAGCCTGCAGATGATTACTTGTTCATAGAAAGAGGACCAAAAGAAAAATGTTTTGAGGCTCAGGTTATGTTATAGGAGAGAAATGGGGAGACGGCAAACATCGGCTCTAGCCGATACAGTGGCAGTTTTCTGGGCTCTCTGCAAGTTGCCTTCTCACAGAAAGTTGATGTGGAGGGACAGGATGTGCTTTTCAGCAGGTTTACATGAAGAGAAACAGGGAAAGGCTGAGCTTGGACTATTCATTGTTTGTCAGCTTCCAGTTAGTCTGTTCTTGAATGAATGAATGCTTAGTTTGAAGTATGCTTAGAACTAAGATCCTGGGGAGAAAAGTTCAAGAGCAGAGCAAGGGATTACGGGGAAAGCAGAGAGAGAACAAGAGAGCAAGGAGAAAGAAACTGTCACGTGCCACTTTAGGGAGTTTGTTGGAATTGGAGAATAAATGCAAAATATAGAGCAGTCCTAAATAAGTCTTCATGAAAACACATAAGAAGCTGACAAAACTTTATTCCTTGACTTTTCATTCCTTTGAAAAGTCCTTACTCTTCTTGACTGGGAAGCATGGTGTGAGAATTGGAGACAGTGCTTATTAAATGAAATGGGACTCTCTGACTGAATATAAGGTGGTTTTGTGTTTTGTTTTCTTTTGTGAGGATTGTTGGATACTGGAACAGGTTGCACAGAGGGGCTGTGGAGTCTATGACCCTGGAGGTTTTCAAAACCCAGAGATACCTGATGTGAATTCAATGTTAACCCTGCTTTGTGGAGAAGGCTGGACCTCCTGAGGTCCCTTCCAACCTGAATGATTCTGTGAGTCTGTTTGTTACATCTTCTCTGTTCTCTATCAGCCAGGAGGAGAATAGGAGGTGGGGCCTCATGGTTGTGTCCACACTGAATCTTGTATATGGAACTTTAAATGCTACCAAAACCAAACAAAAAAAAAATCAAGGAAAAAAATGGGGACATTCCTTTTCCCAGTAGTTCTGATTATTGTTGGTTCTCACATGTAAAATAAATGCAGAATTAAAGAGTATTTATTGCTTATGGTTGTTTTAGCCAGATCCTAAACCCACTGCAGTCCAGAGAAGATTTTCTTTGGATAGCTTCTCTGTAAAGGTCTGTTACAGCAGCTTAGCAAAGGACACCAATTTACTGGAAACTTTAATAGCAGATTTGTGGCAGTGCTGGCTGCACATCTGGCTGGCAATGCTCCTGCTGGGGAGAGCTGTCCTATCTGTCCAATGACTCTTTTCCTTCATGAGATATCAACAGTGCTGTGCCACAGTACAGAACCTGGCAGGCGCAAATGCAGTTGAGAAGCTGTTAAGAGTGATAATTGTGTAGATTATCTTGTCATAGATATCTGATTATATAGAGTATTGCAGATATGGTGACCCTGATTTAAGAAGATATTTTGGTAGTGCATATCCTTGGTAACTATTGGTTGGTGGCATGTCCACGGAGCAACAAGCAGAAGATAACATTAAAATCTCCTGCAAAAACCTTAGAAAAGGGATTAATGGAAAAGAACGTATATGTTCCTTGCTGTGCCATGTATAAAGATCTAGACTAGATAAGGACTCCGAGATTGTCACAGGCAAAATGTCTCAGCTGGTAAAACCTGAAGCTGATTTTTCTAAAGAACTGAGTAATTCACTAAGTGTTTTCCACTTCAAAACATGTGTTAGTGAAATCACATACTCTCTGGCATTAGTTCTCAATGTGTAAAAAGGTTCTGTTCTTTATGGCAGGTTAATGTATACAAACAACTGGGCTGAGAAAGAAGGGTAAGTGTAGGTCCCTAATGGTTTCATAAATTTTATTACAGACACAGTGTCTAGACAGTTTACTGACAAACACTTTGCACCAGGAGTACTGCTTAATTGCATGATGGGTTTTGTTGAGGACTGGTCCAGAAATGCCCCCATATTTGTCCTGGGACAGTTTCAAAAGTTTTTCATCCCCCTTTCTATCAATTCCCTGAAAAAGTATCTCCACAGTTTGTAGCTGTTCTTTTGTCTGTTTACCTTTCCCTCACCTTTACTTCGCTGGCTAAAGCCACCACTTTGCATTTACTGTTGTTAGTGAAAGCATCGTTGTATTTTTCAGTTGAAACCTAGAAGATTTCTTAACAAAAATCCTATTTTTATTCTAGAAAATGTTTTGATGAAAAAGCATTGATCACCTTCAGTTCTTACGTCTTTCTTTAAAGCATCCAGTATTGATTGGCTACTGGTGCATACATCATGCTTGGCTCTGTAGAGGAATATCTATATCTATAGGCAAAACCCATGTTCCTTCATAATGGAAAGGTTGTCTAACACCAGTCAAATTTCAGATAAAACTTTTGCAATTCCTTTTTGGAAATAAGAGTTTGATTATGGGTCAGAGGCAGAAAGCAAGAATGGCAGGCTCAAACAGCAGTCTTTTTATCAAGGAAGAGGATAAGTTGGTTTCAGTCTTACTAGAACTACAGTTATTTCTCCTTTCCTCACTAAAATATCACTAGTAAATCCAAGATCACGCTACCAAACATGCAAAACTACATCTGTTGTATAGAAGATCCTTTGCCAGTGCTGCTTTCTGTTTTGATAAGGTTGAGGTTACTTAGAGACAAGAGAGTAGAGGGATTGATTATCAAAAAGGAAATCTGCAAGCAATTCAACATTTCTCACCATACTTTTTTTCCCTCTTCTTTTCTAGGAAACGTAGTTGAAATGACAGAGGCTGATCTGGCTTTTGACACAACTTTTAGTTTGCTGCTAGACTGAATGTTGTGTTTCTTAATATGTGGTGGTTTTTTTGTTTTTCCTCAATTATGTACAGTTTCTTTTGGCAAAAGAAAGCACTTCAACTAGACTGAACTTTGCGATGCGTCAAAATGTAAAGCCTGTGAGGCCTTTTGCATGTTTGTCCTGCTTTTGCAAACATGTGCAGTGCCAGCTGTGCAAAATGTCCCCTTCTGCCTGAGGCTGGGCAGGAGCCTGCACCCGGTCTTCCTACACTTGGCTATGCTAACCCATGTTTGTGATTGCCAGGTGTGATTACTGCAATGCATTACACTGAAAAATCAAATTGCTAGCCAAGTCAATAGACCTAAAGGGAGAAATGGAAGTTTCCAGAGAGGTCTCTGGGCTTACTGGAATGCAAACTAAGAATGGTAGGTCCAATGTTAACAAGAGACCTGTCTATCCCATAGCAGCTTCCTGGCTTTTGCATGAGCAGTCTTCCACAAATCTAAAAAACACTAAAACCAAAACCAAACAAAAAAACTATAGCTCTGTTAAATAGATTCTGAGATATCACAAATTAGAAGAGAAATGTTAGGTATTTTCATGCTTTGTAACACCCAGCAAGGAACTGTGGCCTTCACTGCATCTGCTTCATAGTTCTGCTACTCTGCCTGTGAGCATTTTTCCTACACCGATAAGGTTCGCTGGTCCTTTCTGCTCTGTAAAACTGGGCTGTGTTTTTTCTTGGTTGGTGGATTCACCAGCTGAACAGCGTAGGTAAAACCCAGAGGTGGTGATGTCTTTTTAGGCCCTTACCTTTTACACATCATGTTGTTTCGTCCTGACTCGCCCTGTGCGGTCAGTCTGCTGTAGCCCCCAGCCATGCTCGTATTCCACATCAGGCAACAGTAAGCCATGTCCTCCTGTGCAGCACTAAGCTTTAGAGTCATGCCTTGATAAGCTTGATATTTTTAGCTATCTGAAGTTTTCTTTGTTAACAGAATAACATATATCCTGGAATGTCTTGTTACTGTTAGTGAATGGATTAATTATTTTTACGTATAGCTATAACTGGACAGAGAATCTACTTTCTCTAAAAATGTTTGTGTGAAAGGGCGTGCAAATAATCTTCTCAGTGTGAAATAAAGAACACTGAGAAACAGTTTAAATCCTTTCTTGATCTTCTGAAATTTTGCATTTTACTTGTGACCCTTGCTCTTTTTTTTCTTTTATGTTCTGTGAATGATTTGTATTTTTCCCTTTCTGCTGCCAAGAACTCAGTTGTCAGTGCCAGCTCCTAAACTAACAGCCAGTTTCAACTCACTTTCTCTCATATATAAAATAAACCTGAACTATTGAATATCCTTGTTTAGTTTCTCACTCTAGCAAGTGGGTTAAAAATAGCTAAACAGGGCTCATGCAGCTACTAAGGAAGCAGGTTGGGACTTTGAGACTGTAGTCAGTTTAAATTGCTCCTTTTTCATACTCTAACCTCTACTTACCCACTGTTTGTCTTCACCTCCTGTTCCCTCCAGAATACCTTAATTTTTTATCCTTTAAGCTATCACTTTCCTTCACAATCAGCTAGGGAAAGGGAGTGTGCATAGAGGTGTTTTACACTGACACGGTATATTTGCTTTTTGTGCATGATATTAAGTGTATTAAAATGTGCCATCCACTTAGTAATATTGTGGGTTTGTAAAGTTAGTGTCTCAGGAACAACTGCTGAAAAAATGACACTGGTTGGCTGAGAGCAAAGCTTGTCTTATGTAAGAATTAGGCAGTAATTTCTTTTGGAGGTTATTAATTTTGCCTGTGTATATTGAGGCACTTTATGATTTTTAACCTAAGGTCTCTTTCACTTGAAAAATCTTAGAATTTGAAAAAAAATAGAAGGGCACATACTTTAAAACAAAAATTGCCCCCATGGCAATCAACTATGAAGAAACATATGGGGTAAAAATCATCAAAATATAGTCCATTTTCAGCTTGATTCTTGCCCAGCAATAGGTTTTTTTTTTTTTTTCTTCAATAGACAACATGAAAGATAATCACTTCATCTTTCAATCTAGTGAAAATAAGGGGTAATACCTATCAAACAATTGCTATGGAAGTATGTTACAAGAAATGTTTATTTCCATTAGAACTGAAAATTGAAGTGACTACCAATGTGACTCTCTTCTGCCTAGGGGCTGTCCTTCAAATACTTTACCATTTTTCCCCCTGTGATTACTCATTGCAGATGACTGGAAATGGATATATTATTTAATCAAGGTAATAGCAGTAGCTACTATCGCATCTTTTGAACCTTCAGTCGAAAGCCTTGTGCCATGTCTACAGTTTACATGTGCACACAACTCCAGAGACCTGAGTTATTTGATTATGCCTGAGGCCTGATATCTTAGGAAGGTAGACATAGGAAGAAGACAGAACAGCAACACCAAGAGACAAATTATTTACAGTTTTTCTCTCTCAGGTTTTTTTGTTTGGTTGTTTTTTGTTTGTGGGTTGTTTTTTTTTTTTCATTCTAAAAAGTACTGTTTAACTCCTCTAGGTCATATTTCTTTAAAAAAAAAAGTTTATGGGTTGTAAATGTTCTAGTCATCTTGCCTTGAGATGGGCCACAAGATCTGTTATTCCCACATTCAAGCAAAGACACCTAAATGAATGCAAATCCTGAATCTGTGTGTGGATGCCAATGCTACAGCCAGAAGTATGATGGTAATTTGTGTAAAAACATCTCAGCTGTGAACTTGACAGTTCAGATACTTCCAGCTGTGCTGTTGCTGTGGCATGAAGTGCAGTACCAGCTGCAAACTCTCCAAATCTGGGTAAATACGTAAGACTAAACTGCAACTATGCCTTGGTGCTGTGGCTGCAGGGCTAACAACACCCAATGCAGACAGTGCAAAGTTAATTTTCCAGTTTCTACATCAGGTGCAGTCATATCTTTTATTACTGCATAGACAAACTTTAAGGCGTTGCACTCTACATGTCGTCTGTACAAGCCAAAACAGAGAACGTCAAAGTAAGCATTCATTATATCTATTATATTATATCTTTTATATTGTATCTGTTATATATTTTACTTGTGTTTTAGACATTTAATTCCATATAAAATAAGCTGCTATGACAGGTTGTCTCTGTTTTAAAAGGTTAAAGTTAAAAATAATCATCATGAGACAACTGAAATGAGATCCCTCCATAAACCTTTGAGCATGAAAAAAAGGAGATGTGTTTATTAAAAGACTGGATTCACTTATTTCTCTAAAATCTGTGATGCCTTGCACACCATCCTACTCTTCTCTCCCCGTCAGTGCTGAAGGTCCAGATCGCCATCGTGGGAAAGGATGTACTATTTCTGTAACATACTTTTTTCTTCTACCTTTGATGACTTAGTTCTTTGCACAATACCTGTTATTAAAACAAAAATCTGGGGAAGATCGAGATGATTCAGTCAAAGTCCTTTCTTGCTGAACTTTACTTGCTGGAGATGACTATTTTATACTGGGTTCTGTAAAATATGTATTTTTAAAATGTCGCTGATAAAACGACCTATTTCTGTTCTGCCAAAACATTTATTGTCTTTAGACTTGTTTATTAATTTTTTTTTTTTTTTCTGTTTGACCTTCAATATATAGATTTCTGGGTATGCAGAGTAAAAGGAAAGACCTCTTCTATCGCTATCCATCTCACATCTTTCTTTAAGGGAGGAAAACAGGTTGATCTTAATCGTTATGCTTGTATTTTTGTTAACTCTGATAAAGTCCGATATGCAGGCTGTGCTCATTCATGCTCTGCAAAAGAAACAAGTTTTCCTGATTGATCCCTTTATCTGACTGTAAGGCACAAAAGAAAGTATTTCAGTTTGCAGCTACCTAACCATTGCAATTTAGATTCGGAGTGCACATTACATTTTAGAAATATATTATTCACTATGTCACCCTGAAATAACACTGCAGATGCAGTGTTATCAAACGCTCTCTATTAAAAGATTTGATGGCAGTTTTTCTCTGCATTTCACATGTTCCCAGTACATGCCCTTTCTGTGATGTTCCTTCCTATGCCCTCTTTCATGTTCATTTTCTAGCTCCATGCAGATAGTGTTAACTATGTTCTGTTAACTTTGCATGGTGATTCAGTGGAATCCTGTAGTAATGAAATGCTCTAGATACACTAAAGGTACCTAATATTTCTTCAGCAGCACCAAAATAATAAGATGCAATGCATACAAGGCAGCTTATGACAATGAGTTCTCATGCACTTACTCTCTTTACATTGGTTTTTCTGTTCCCCTTTGCACTCTGGTGCCATCTGTTATGGCTTACTAAAATTTCGTTCCTATAGGTGCTATATTACTAACAACTCCCTAATACAGTCTACTGTTGCTTTCATATCATCTTTTTCAATCCAGATATTTCAGCTCTTGCTCCCTAACATTTCATAGTGCCATTCTGTGAATTTTCTTTGTGTCCTCCAGTATTTCAGTTTTCAGCAAAACAGTCATTGACTATCTTCACTCTATTCTTGATAATCTTGACTATCTTTTGTTATAATCCAGCATAGACCTTTCTCTTGGCTAACTGAAGGCCATTCCTCTGAAAAATCTTCTGCAGTGAAAAGGCTGCATCTGCCCCCTTTCTAATTCTAAGACTGAGTTAAAGTCTCTTCAACCACCAGTTACAAACTTCACTTCAGACTGAACTGTATGTGTTGAGTCAGAAGATGTATATCAGGCATGCCAACCATCTATTTTTCTTTCCTCAATATGTCCCTTTGTGCTGGTCAGTTTGAGCAAATTTAAAATCTAGATTACTGATTCAGAATTGGTGAGGAGCACACCAGTGATTGGTGCCAGCAGAAAGGACGAACATAGAGAAGAATACAGTCCAAGGCCGGTAACGTCCCCCTGGATACTCCTGAAGCCAGCAGCTAAGGATGAAGTATTAGCAGCCCACAGGAGAGTGAGGAGACAACAGTATCAATCCAGTGAAAGAAAGAGAAGGGTGAAGTGACAAAGATGATGTCAAAAAAACCAGCATATAGTCCCTGCTACAGATTTATGGAAATAATTAAGACTTTTTTCAGGGCCAGGACCTAGTTTTGAATACAGCCTTAATGCAGCTGCTTAATAACAAGAAATGAGGAGCTATATCTGAATACAAATAGAAATGACATGAAAATAGCTATTAAGGGCTCATAACTTGGGTAGTTGTAATTCTGTCAAAGAGATTTCCCTGGCACGACAATGGAGCTCTTGCTAATATGCCCACCCGGTCTAACTATCTGTTCTCTGCTGAATTAACATTGATGCACACCAAGAAACTGCCATGAGGGGGAAACCTGCCTGAGGCTGCTCCAGAGCAACCTTTCTTATGTGCAGGGAGTATTACAGCCATGAGTGTTTGTCAGTGGTTTAGGGGAGCAGCCGTTTTTCCACCTTCAGATCACGGAGTATCTCATGGTGTTTCTGGAGTTCTTTGATTCTTCTTATTCATCCAGGACAGGCTGAATGAGGTGGCAGATGGCATCTCCCTGTTTTTCATCTCTCGTGATCACTCTACTAGTCATTCGTCAGTGCTGTTTGCCCTCTGTTCCTCAGGTTTCCATTTCACTATCTGCATTGTTACTCCCCATGTGGCTGGCCTTTGGTCAGCTCCTCTTTTCTTTCTACATTGATACCTTCCATGGCTGTGTTGGAAAATGGCACTGATGATGCTATAAATGCATCTACTAAGATATGAGTCACCGTGTCTTGCTACATTGACATTTTACTTCTGCAGACTTTGGCCCATCCCCTTTGAAAAAAATTAAGTGGTTTCAGAGACTCATCCTAAGTCCCCAGTGTCCTTTTGTATGCTCCCAAAAGATCCTGTCATTTCACACAATAATTATTCAGAATTAAACCCCTCCTCATGCAATTTATTGATACATTTTGTCCTCATGAAGTTCATATGGAAAGGCTGTTCAGGATATGGTGGGTCATTCTCTTAAAGACTTTTCAGTCCTCCACATAATTCAACTCAACCAGCGCATTGCTACCACCCTGGCTTCCTTTCTCCATCATAACAATGATGTCCTTCATATTTGCTTCATGTGATATAAATAGGCAAACTGGCAGGAAGTTGACAAATCCAGCCTTTCTAAGTCTCTGAACTTGAAAATGAGACCAATATTTGCAATTCAATTCTGTTCATTCTTTTAAAAATATCTCTATAAGTGATTTCATCACAACACACGAACAGGAATTACTTGCAAACAGTGGCACATAGTCACAGTACATGCATGCATTCATCAGACGTGGTTTGATTTTTAAACCCCAGTGAAATATACTAAAACACCCTTGAAGAAACTTGGTTCAGTGGTTTCACAGTCATTAATTTTGACAGCCTGCTCTAGCAAGTCAGATTTTAAAAGTCAAATCTCTCAATTTTTTTTTTTTTTTTTTTTTTTGACTATGTTTAGTACCCTGTGTTTAAAGAAGCTTTTTAACAACCTTCGTGGCAGCCGATGGAATGAGAATGGAGAGGGAGAATCTGAAGAGGAGCCTGGAGCTGCTGCTGCGAGGAGGTGGTCGGGTCTTCTGACCTGTGGCCACTTTTCAGGAGAGCTCTGTGTGTGCTTGTGAGCATCTGCCTCAGTAATGATTTCTATCAAGTGTTTTCTTCCTGACCCGTTACTCCTCCTCCATTAAGCATACTAACAAAGCTCCCATTTACTACAGTGAGAGTAAAATTGAATCCCGAATTAATTAAATTCGGTTTGATGTTGTTTGGGATATTTTCTTGAAAGCTTTTGTTGCAAGTTCTTTTTTCCCTCCGGGAGGATATATTGCACCTTTCACAGTTACCACCAGGGTAATATAATTATCTATTTAATCCTTTTGTGAGAAAAATTACTCTTCAAAGAACTAGTCATTCGCATCTGTGAACACCAGTGAAATAAATAGAATGAAATGGACACAGGAACGTCAACTTGTTCTCATTATGTGCTGCTGGTTAGCAAAACAGATCATGATTTAGTTTGATGTGGTAAATTAGAAATGAAAAACAGGTTAAAATGACAGACATGATTATGAACTATTTTATTGAGCGAGACTCTTCCTAGAGAGATTATAGATCCGTTAAAAAACTCCACTTTTCACCTACGTCTCACTATTTAGATTATCAAAACCTATACGGGTGAAACATAACTCTGGAGGTGCTTTAAATGCAGAACTACTTATATGTCTGCTCTTAGCTATTTTTTTGAATGCCCACACTGATGTGTGTTAACAGTGCTGTACACTTAGATTTCTAAGACCTAACAGCACCTGCAGGCAGACATTGTTTTGCTGACTGTTCAGAGAGCCCAATCCAGTAGGTCATTAGAAAACATACTTGGATCACCATGTAAAATGCTGCTGGCAAAGGAGAAGATGAAGAAAGTATCCTCTATTTTAAATAGTAAGATGGTATTTGGAGAGGTCATCTGCTGTGTTGGAAATCCTGGTTCCTTTACCTCTTCACCCTCTGTAGAGATTGAAACCCACATCTTCCATATATGCTCTAGCTACTGAGTTCTAGTGATCAGAGTTGTCCTAACAGGGCTTTTGTACTGGGTTTGCATGGCAAGGTTTTGGTAGTGGGGGGATACAGGGGTGGCTTCTGTGAGAAGCTGCTAGAAGGTTCCCCTCTGTCCAATAGAGCCAATGCCAGATGGCTCCAAGACAGACCCACTGCTGGCCAAGGCCAAGCCCATCAGTGACAGTGGTAGCGCCTCTGGGATAACGTATTTAAGAAGGGGAAAAAAAAAGTCCTGTGCAACAACAGCTGGAGAAGAAGCATGAGAATATGTCAGAGGAACAGCTCTGCAGACACCAAGGTCAGTGAAGAAGGAGGGGGAGGAGGTGCGCCAGGTGCCAGAGCAGAGATTCCCCTGCAGCCCCTGGTGAAGACCATGGTGAGGCAGGCTGTCCCCCTGCAGCCCATGAAGGTTAACAGTGGAGCAGATATCCACCTGCAGCCCGTGGAGGACCTCACAGCAGAGCAGGTGGATACCCAAATGAGGCTGTGGCCCCATGGGAAGGCTGTGCTGGAGCAGGCTTCTGGCAAGACCTGTGGTCCCATGGGGAGAGGAGCCCAGGCTGGAGCAGGTTTGCTGGCAGGGCTTGTGACCCCATGAAGGACCCACACAGGAGCAGTCTGTTCCTGAAGGACTGCACCCCGTGGAAGGGACCCACGCTGGAGCAGTTTGTGAAGAACTGCAGCCCATGGGAAGGACCAACGTTGGAGAAGTTCATGGAGGACTGTCTCCTGTGGAAGGGACCCCACGCTGGAGCAGGAGAAGAGTGTGAGGAGTCCTGCCCCTGAGGAGGAAGGAGCGGCAGAGACAGCACATGATGAACTGATGGCAACCCCCATTCCCCGTCCCCCTGTGCTGCTCGGGGGGAGGAGGTAGAGAAATTGGGAGTGAAGTTAAGCCTGGGAAGAAGGGAGGCGTGGGGGGAAAAGTGTTTTAAGATTTAGTTTTTATTTCTCATTTCCTTCCTCCGATTGGATTGGTAATAAATTAAATTAATTTCCCCAAGTCGAGTCTGGTTTTGCCCATGAGTTAACTGGTGAGTGATCTCTCCCTGCCCTTATCTCAACCCATGAGCCTTCCGTTGTATTTTCTCTCCCCTGTCCACCTGAGGAGGGGAGTGACAGAGTGGCTTTGGTGGGCACCTGGTGTCCAGCCAGTGTCAACCTACTATAGCTTTGCAAGGATCTGTGGTACCACCAGGCACTGCTTCCTCCTCTTGTGCTTTAGAGGAAATGGTTAGGCACTTAGCTCTTGAAAAAATAAGGAATCTTCAGTAAAAGTAGGTGCTTTCTTATTTTAAAGAATTAGATACCAAACTCTCTGAAAGAGGGTATGCCAAGGCATAAGCTTCACATGTTTGTTAATTTAACTGTTTCTGCTACACACATTGCTTTCTGTGGACTTTTTTCTCTCCAGTCTCTCTTTTGCAGTGTGGCTGCAGGTTCCACTAGACAGAAGGGTACCTGGATGACAGATAGTGTAATGTTCAGTGTGAAAGTAATTTTCTGTCTAAATTTTAGTCTTCATCATTGAGTAGTTACAGCTGACACCCTAGAAAGTTCTTCCCTTTCGAGAACTCCTACCACTTCTCATCTCTTGAATGAATTTTAAATATGCCTATTGTGTGTTATATTTGCTCACTTAAGAGAGACATATTGAAGGTCTTGCTATAACATTTGGAAAGCCCTCAGGCTTACTAGCACTTACACCTGGCAAACACAAGAAAGTTTATATGTTCTGGGATATAAACTGCCGTGATACCTCAAGGGCTTAGAATAGTGCCTGGCAAGATATACTAGAGCATTTGAACTGAAGAAGATTAGATCATTCTGTCTGACAGAAATATGAGTACTTTGTTGTAACCAACTCCAACAGGTGGTATCACATTAGTGGCAGATAACTGAAATGTGTTAAAATACTGTTAAAATAAAAATGTGTCAGAAATGAACACTGGAGTAAATATTAGAGGTACTGTACATGTGAATTCTGATAAATTTCTTTCTGATGGGTTGTCTGTGATTATTCAGGTACCGCTTTTAATTGCAGTTCACAGAACGTTCATTTTGACCACAACTCCCATTTTTTACTCCTACAATGTGCCCTTTGTTACATTTTCTTTCTTACGATTAGTGCCCTTAGTGTGCCTGTTGATAGTTCTCTTACGGTAGTTCATATGTGGTCTTTCTCTCAGTAATTTCAACTGACTTTGAGTTTTTCAGGTGCTTATCTAATGTGACAGACAAATGAATACTGTGATTTCTCGGTTTCTTCCACCTCTGGTTCCACTCAGACGACAAGGATAGAAAGCAGCAAGGCTTTCACTGTGTGAAAGAATGTTTATTAAATTACGTTACACTTCGAAGTTATATTACCTCTTTCAATAGTACTGCATGAATGATTGTGATTGTGGGATCAAAGGCTCAAAGCTTTGTGTATTTGGAAACCAAGATTACATTTCTTTCCTAGAACAACATAAAAATATAAATATAAGACTCGGTGGCCAATGGATAAATGATTTCTAACTGTGTGGATTTAATGTGAGGTGTTCTTAAAACCAGGCAGAGATTATATTAATTTTCTGTGCAAGAATCTGGGTGTAAGTGACATTGATCTTAGTATTCAGGAGGAATGTAAAATAATTTCTCAATTGTGGTAGTAAATACGCTATTTGCCATTGTTTAGGCTATGCTGTCATAGAATCATAGAGTTTAATGACAGAAGGAAGCACTGGATCACACTGGCTCACCTCCTGTATATCCTATTACAGCTGTCTTAATAATCCAGAAGGCCCAGAGCTGTGAGTCTATGTTGTGTGTGATATAGAAGGTTTTCCATGCACCATAAATCCAGTTCATTAAGCTTACCTTCTGCATGAAAATCAGGGGGGTGTGATGTGCACCAGTTTCATGAGACTTACTGCAGTCAAGTGTTGGAGCACTCTTTGCAATGCAATCCCCACAACCTGATGAGCCCATGCTGTAAGATGGGCCCATCTTGCCACTCATTCTATTTCACCATCTTCTGCCTCTATTGATCTGAATAACCCGTCCGAAGAAATTTACACTTGACTAGTATATGTTTTTCCAAAGAGGACATATTAGGTAAAAGCTGTGCCTAATTTCTATTTTGAATTTGTCTGATGTCAGATGCCCTAGTTTCAGGGCTCCATTAGTATTCACTAATTTCTCCACAATAAAGATAGTTGTACTGTGAGCAAGTTGCCTTTCATTTTTCACCTGTGATGAAGTGACAGTTTGAATTATCTAAGCAGCTTTTCCCCCAAACTACAGACTGTTTTTGTGGCTCTTGATCATCTTCAATTCTCAAAGCCCTTTTTGAAATACAAATATTGACACTGGTTGTGTTATCTGAATACTAATTTCACTAAAGTTGTGGTCAGAAGTAATTTCAGCTGGCCTCTACTGATCACCTCTTTCCCCTTTGTCTGTCCTTTTGGCATTATATGATGCTGGGAGTTACTGTTGAACTTTTTGTGCTCTATCCCACAAGAGTGGTCTGATGTCACTTGTTAGCGAGATGACTTAGTATGAAAATGCATCTCGTTTGAATGTCCTGTTCAGATGTGAGCATGTGATTCGGTTTGCTCTGTATGATGAACCACTCTTCATTTTGTGTTCACTCAGCTTACATGAAGTGAATGTCTTTCCTAACCAACACTACGAGCCAGCTGTCATCCAGTCAACATTTGCTACCCTGTTCATATGACATTTCATTAGGTGAAGTATGGGCAAAGGGACCTCACATGTACTAGGAATCATGGCAGAGCATGCATGCACTTAACTACCCTATACCACACAAATATATCTCTTATTTGTCTTTTTGCTGATTTTTGTTTCATCTGACTTTATTACAGCAGTCCAGATCTTCAGTGAAAAGTTTAATAATGTGAAGCAAGGTAGTTTTGCAGTCCTTTCCTGGCAATTCCCTTAGGGAAAGAAAGTTCCCTGCTATTCCCAGAGATTTCTAGAAATCTCTCGTTAGATGTTTCTTAGTTAGCTCTTTTTTGCCCAATAAAGTATGCATAAAATGATACTGTGTAGCATTGGCCCTTTGGTTAATATGTCACATGGCACTAAATAAAATGTCTTACAGAATGCTAAATTTATGAACAGCTTGGCAGTTATCTCCACTCCCCAAATTGTTATCTCCTTAAAGTACGAAATGAGACCAGGGAAGGCCTATATTCCCTAAAAAAATCCCTAACTTGTGTCCTTCAAGACTCAACAGTGCTCTCTATTTACTTGCTCCAGCATCAGTGTCATTCAGTAGCCCATTGTAGTGTATCTCATTCTGTCTATCTTTTTTGACTTTAACAACGCAAAGGGGAAGTTAATTTTTGCTCTATATAATGTGGAATGATGGATTTGTTGCCCTTTGTATTAATTTTTTCTGATCTTATATTTTGCTGGGAAATGAATAAAAGTGATACAGAGATAGGAGATGGGATATGAAATGTAACTTCCTGACAGGAAGCTTGAAGTACTCTTTTATGTGTTACTCAAGAATTGTTGTAGCTAATTGCTGTGTTGAGTACTGTAGCAAGCACTGTAATGCTTCAGAAATATCCTGTGTGCATTTCTGGTTGCTTGATGTGCAGCAGGCAGCTCTTAGGAGAATCAGTGCAGAAGCTGTACAGGTGCACGAGAAGGCAGTGTTTGTCTCATCCTGCTGTGAAATGTTATGATGTTAAATCAATGCAGCTTACAAAGAGCATTCCCATAACAATTATTGGCTGCATAAAATCCTTTGCTCTGTGTTGTCTGAGGCATACACGACTTATGTTACAGGCAAGTGTCCATTTTCATATGTGGGTAAGTATCTCATCAGAGCAAAAGATAGCCTCCTTGAAGCAGACAAGTAGCTTGTTCATCCAGAAAGGCTGGTAGGAACTAGCTTCACAGTCTGCAGCTGTCGAGGGTACCAGCAGTAGAATGCTCAAATGACAAAAGGGCACGTGGTGATCTTTACTTCCGCAAGATCCTCTGTAGTTCCTACTACAGATGTTTTTACGATGTGGCCCATGCCACCTTTGGATAGTGCATGAAAAGCTGGATAAGTACATGGCTTACTTTCTTGTCTACTTTTCTAGCCAGGAGAAGCTGAATAGATTTGAATGTAGACAAGAACCTTTGTAGAAAATCCCCTCTGTGAAGGACAATTCTGTACCAATACCTCTGTTAAAGATCTCTGTCAGCTAGTTCTTAATCAATAGCGTGTGCATAAAGTGGGATTTGGCCTTTATAAAATATTCAATTTGCATTTGAAATAAGTGCAATACATCAAGCATTTTCTTATGCCACCTTTTTCCACTTGGATCACGGTATTGTACTTTGTAGTGAAGGGAGATTAAATGCTTCTTTTGAACACCGGCTGGGAAGGGGTCCTTGTGTTTGAGCTCTAGGTTAATATGCTCTCTGTCCTGTTAAGAAGTGTGAGAGTCATGAGGCAGCTGTGGCAAGATCAGCATCAGGGAAGTGTCGCAACAGGATTGAGACACACAGCGCATTCTCCTAGCACAGCAGAAAATCCCTTCTCCATCCTTGCTGAGGCAGCACGGAAAGGGAAGGGGAAGTGATGATCCCTCTGGAATTTGGCTATTAACACCTGTCTGGAGTGTATGAACTCCCATAAAGAGAAGGACTTAGCTCAGAGGAACTTGCTTCCCTCGAGTGAGATGCCGATGAGATGCACTGAAGCTCTTTAGGAACTTCTCTTTGTATAAGGTCTCATTTACACAACAGAAAGAATCTGTAGTTGATCAAGGGTCAGCAACACGCTGGTAAGCCACACTGCATGCGGTCTGGATGCAGCTGCAAACATAGGCAAACTCCCATCAGTGCTGCATCAGAAATGATACCTGGGACTGGTTACTGAAAGGTGCCAACCAGATGCTGACTATGGTTTGGGCATTTCGGTCTCTGATCCTGACCTCCATCTAGTACGTGTGTAGCAGTCCCTGTTGTTGGAGTCAGTTGCTAGCCATGTGTTACACTTGTGTAAGCTTGGTTCGGAGGGGAGATTCATTTAAAATTATTTTATCAATCAGACCTGATTCCATTGTACATGAACAGGTGAAGTGACACAAATATTTACAGGAAGGAATAAATGTATTTTCCCTTGGTAAAGGAAAGGCATGCAGCCTGTTCCACTGTTTAGGTAGGAATGAAATATGCAATAAATTTACTGCAAAATAAAACCGTCCTATAATCTTGAATCAAAGAAGCATAACTCAACAGTTAAATGTCCTCATTTGTGAGTCTATTGTGTGATATTTACATCAAGAAAACGTAAATCTTGCAAATTTTGCATGCTTATGAAAAATCTCTTCTCTGATATAAGGTGATCATATAGTATGAACTGAGGTTTGAAATTCCTCTGTTGTCTATATAGATGGTTACTGTTGCTTGTTTTGGCAAGCAAGAGAGAGGGAGGTGGTCCAAGTATTTGGAGATATGTTCTGGGTCATTGAATACATTTCAGAGAAGCGTGGCCATAACTAAATAGTATACTCGATTTTTACTTACATAAAAATAGGAAATGTTACTCCCCTAGCAGCAACCCGCTCCACTAACTCATACATGGCTTTGTTAGAGATACTGGTCTTATGGCTTGGACATGAAATAGGGTAGCACAGGAGTTTGATACTCAATCCTCATCCACAGACAGGCAAATGGGAAACTGTGGAGTGGGTCAAAGAATTTGGAGTTTGTGCTCTGGCCATACCAAGCATCAGTTTTTAGCTGGAGGACTAGGATGAGGAATTTAAACATATTTTTCAGGTATATCATGGTCTTGTAATAATCACAACACCTTCCTTTTCCTAATCTGGTCTAAATCTGGTTTAAATAGTTAAAATTGTCCAAGGTAACCTGGCCAGTTTTACGTGATGTGTGCAATCTACACCACTAGCAGAGGACTGGCCATAACTTTTGTAGGTGATGGTGACAAGAGGCTGGGAGAGAAGAACCTCTTGTACAGGCATCACTAATTGGAAGAGGATGTCTATCTGCTAAGATTGGACTTGCACTAGATGATCCTTGTGTCACAGTCTCATCTTTTCCTATACATTACTCCTTTCTCAGACCCTGCTTCTTATACCATCTAGCTTATGATGGTGTTTAATAGTTCTTTCTATGTATTTTCAAATGTGTCGCAGGTGGGGGTATGTGTAATAACTAGAAAGTGCTTTCTGTGCACTGCTGTACTGTGCCGGATCATTTGTGTGTTATGCTTACCTTTTGAAATAGCTAGTGAAATCTGAGCTCATCAGAAAGACAATTCAGCTCTCTTTTATCTTACCTACTGAATGTCCTGTAGGATATACATGCCAGAAACCAGACTGTCTTTACAATCTTTCCATATAATTCTGTAAAAATGACAAGCAAGTGTAACTCTTAAATCTATTTAGTGCAGGCACTTAAACTTTTTCATTTGGAACAACAAGTATTTGTCCAGATTAAAACAAAACAAAACAAAACCGCAAACCAAAACAAACCCCAGCAATCTGTGCTCCCAAGTCAATATCAGAAGAAAAATTGGCTCGGTGACCGTGCTGTCAAGTGCTGAACTCAGTGATATAGAAAAAGTACCTAAGCTTTAAACCTCCTGCTCTCTGAACAGATGCTATTAACTTTGCAGAAGGACCTTTTTTGACCTTTGTTTTTATGACTCAGAATATGTGGTTCTTCTGTAAGTGCTCATCTGTATGGAAACCGCTCTAGCTACACATGTGCCCCTGTATACCACACTGAAGCCTTCGAACAGTACTGTTGTTTGGCCCAAGTGTACGATCAGTAATGTAAGTTCTTCCAGCCTTTCATCCAACAAGGACATAAAAGAAAGAGTGACAGTGGATATCTAACTCCCTCATACCGCTTCTGAATGTCTGCTAATCTGTAGTTCATTCTGTAACCTGTCCTTCTCAAGCCAGTAGGCATTAATTCCTTGTAAAATATGCCAATTTTCATTCTGATTTTTTCTAAAATTCTTTAAAAATTATTTCTCAGCATATTTTGCATCACAGTGATTTCAAAAGTTGGATTCAAACCATGAGAGACTCATCATCCTGCCAGAGGTGCAGAGCTTCTGTCTGCATTGTTTTAAGAAAAAACGCTCAGTTGTTCCACCTGTCAGTCATCCTCTTCCAGGAGAAGGAAATACGGACACTCACAAGAAAATGAGATTGCTCTCTGAAAACAAAAAGGAAGAACTTGAAGCTTTTCGATCTCTGACTTCTATGATCTGTCTCTTGCTGTCAGCAAGGGTGTAGTTCTCAAGGCAGATAATAGCAAGGAACTGGACCCGCTTGGTTCTTAGTGCTGAACTTCCTGCACTAAGGTAGAGAAAGTATAGAGGGGTAAAAAAGAAAAAAAAAAGGAGGGGAAAAAAAGAAAGATCCTGTTTGCCTATATTTCCTGATTGAGAACAGAGCTCAAAATACCATTTTGGTAGGAACACCAGTGAAGCTTGTTTCCTAGCCAGCTCAGCTTTTAAGGGTACTCCAGTCTCTACATTTAATATAATTTCTTTATCCCCGTATGTAGCAGCGGCAACACTGAAACATCATCATCCTAAACTACAATCATCATTCTAAAAATGATTATACTTAATTTGTTGTTGGTGCAAATTATCTCCTCTTCAGTACTATCCAGAGTAAATTTACTGTTGAGTTTATTAAAGTGCAGAAGCAAATTTCCTTCCCAATTTATCTGCAAGGTACTGCTAATTAAAATGGCCTAATACTCCTGTGGCCTTAGTTTCAAGAATTCTCAGATAAGTTTTTAGAGACAGAGATGATAAACATCCAATAAACAAAGAAGACACAGATCTTGAATCACGAGGACTTACCCTTCAGCTTCTCCCAAGAGCCCTTCATCTTTTAATCATGACATCAGTACACACTGTTCTGCTCTTACATTGCTCCCAATTGATCTCAGAGCTTTGCAAGAGATGCCATCTATAGTTGGTACTACCCTGAAGACTGAAAAATCAATGATCAGGGAAAAAGGGCCATCAATTATCAATCCATTTAGGTCCTGGAGACAAGTAAGTGATGCTTATTAGAGAAGACATCTTGAAGTCATTTTAAAATTACACCAGCTACTATCATTCCAGATGCTAAGAAAGCTAAACAGCTTTCTCTAATGACAGCTGTTCCCAGGGATAAAGAACTCCAAAAGCCAGATTAAAATAAGTAAAGTAAGTACTCCTCTATTTCGGTCTGACTGTGCCTAGCAAACTAACATTATTATGTAAATACTGCTTACTGACAGAACAAAGCTTCTGCCTTTGTGAACAGATTTCAGTGTCAAGCTAAATAATGAAAGGCTAAGTTTTCTGAAGGATATCTAAGTTTCCGTGAGTAACCCTGGAAGTTTGGTCCTTACAATTACTTATTTTCCCATATAATTTGCTATAATGATTGTCATAATGAAGGGTTCATGAAAAATTCTGAAGAGAGGAGAACTCAGTGGAGGTTTTTCTCCTTTGAAGGCACAAACCTCTTAGGCAACTGAACATATGACATGCAAAGTCCTAGGAAGAATATCTGCCCAAATATATCCTGGTCTTTTGGTGGAAGCCCTTCAAATATCAGGGCCAGACAGCTACAGAGTACCTACATATTTGCAGTGATAACCAACCAGTTATGCTTTAAGAAAATAATTTTATTTTCCTTTTAAAAAGCTACCATCATTTACAAATGCATTCAATTTGTGATATAACCAAGATAGCCCAAGGTCGATATGCTGAAGAAAAGTGACAGTTTTTCCCAAACCCTGTCTTTATATATCATCTTTACCTTTTGTTTTAGGTTTGAGCTAGAATAATCATCTCTTTTGGGTATTCTCATCAATTACAGATTCTTTTTGTGGCTTTTTTCATCATTTTCATGGACGTCTTTAATGAATAGCATGTGAAAAAAAATATAGCCCTGCTTTATTGGATATCTGATTGATAGTAAACACCTTTGGAAGCCAAGGGAAAAAGTCTACTACTGACAATTTCTCCAAAGTAAAAATAAAAGTATTTTTTCTGTCTTTGGCTTGAGAAAACTGGACTGCCTCAGACTCCAGATGGTAACATTACTTTCCTTTCTTTCTCTCTCTCTTTTTTTAAATCTTAAGGATGCTTTTTAGCTTCCTTCAAGATGCATTTTTCCATACTGTGAGCTCTTTCTTTCCCATAAAATATCAGTGATTCACAGCAAAGTAATATTCAGACTTTCCCCAGTGCTAAGGATGTGTACAGAAAGTGTTCATCAACTAGTTGTGCATATGGAGTTAATGCAGTTATGCCTGTTCAATTACTTACTCAAAGCCACAGCTTTCAGGACAACACTACAGTCCTTGAACTTCAGCTTTGTTACAAACAGCTGAATCGGATGAGAAACTGAAGCAAATTGTCACTCACTGAAGCTCAAATGGACTGCAAATAGCAATTGCATACCTTCCAGAGGAGAGATTTCCAGTCCATCTGGACGGTCATCTGTAACCTGAAGATAAATCTGTCAGCCACAGATTTCAGACTGTTTCAGACTGTTACGCCACATGTCAGCTTGCACTTATGCAACGCCTGAAGCCAGACGTCACCCTTGCTCCATTACAGAGCTGGCAGAGGTTGGTATATCAAGCTGTGGAATGTTGAACAGCTACGTATGTCTCCGATCTCAGCTTAAACCGAGGATGTTCATAAAGATCCATCTTTCTCACAAAACCTCTGTTGCTGGTTTATATAAAGGGCTGCTCACTGGGACCATTGGATGATCCTTGCTATAGGAACCCAGATGAAGATGCTACATAAACATTGTGGAAGGCAAGGAAATCAGGATAACCTGGAAAGCATTCCTTCTTCCTTTAAAGATTTCTATTGACCAGATGTTCCCAGACAATACATCTCGAAGTCATTATGTGAACAAGTGTGGAAGAGCCTATTCATTATGTTCTCAACCAATGGCTGGCAACTATTTATATATTTTTTTTTATTTTTTTTTTCAAGAAACAATCTCTCACCAGTCTCAAATGCTCTCTTTCATGGTCTGTCCTTGGATCAATGTTTCAACAGTGAATAAGTCCAGCTAAAGACCTATTCACTATCAAAAGACCTCAATTTTTTTTCTTGTTTTTTGTTTCTGCAGAGACAGTCTGATCTCAGAATGCTTGCAGATAGCAGGAATGAGGTCTCATGCATGAATTTCCTCTGATCCCCTACCCAGAGTATAAGAAAAAACAGAAGGAATTCAACTATGTTGATCCTAATAGCTTCTACTTGTCGGGGGCAGTTTTACCTAATGAATTCCATGCAATTCATCTCAGCCTCTATAAACAAAAGAGAAGAATATTTTCTATGTAACTTGAGATGAAATAGATAGAACCCTGAGCCTTCAATGCTTAAGAAAGCCTAATCAGTGCAGTGTGAATCAGGCCATGAGACTGACCACTTAATCAGGAAATGGCTATCAAGAAGAAACAGTCCCAGGGTGTATAAGTGGGGCTTGTACCTCCCTCCTTATGAGTAGATTCTTCTTTACTGCTCTAACAGCAAAGTTTGGGAGACGTGTATGTGTTTAAGTGATGACACTTGTTGGAAAACCCATGCTTGCTAACTCCTCTACAGCTTATTTTTACTGTCTTCTTTCCTAATTGCTAGTATTCCTCTTTGAGATGCAGAATACCTAACGTACATTTACTTTTATCAGTAAAGGATATGTATTTGCTTCTAGGAAATCCTAATCTTGGAGAAATAGCTTTCAGGGTTATGTCACTATATGAACAATTGTAAAAGGATCTGTATGTCTGTAGAAGTAAGCATTACAGTCTGAGGAATAATAAAAAAGCATAGGTAATGGAAGTTATATGAGACTGTGAACAGAGAAATTGGATTCCATGGCAGAGATAATGAGTAAGATACTGGGGTAGGATGTGTTTTAAGCAAAAGCCTGAACCCGCAATACATGCCCACTAGATCCAGGCTACTGCAGTTCCTGCAAAAGAAGACTTGTGGGGAGCATGGACAACTGGGAGCATTGAGATAAAAAACCTGTTAAAATATAAGTAGGCTCCTATTCAGTAGCATAGACTTGTTTAATCACTTCTTGTACCAGACACGTTGTACTCGCAGGTAAAAGCTGGAATACAAGTTGTGTAAGTAGGCGTAGGCTTTTAAGTTTTGAAGGCAGGATTGAAACCACAAATGAGTTAAAATATCAACCCTGAATTCAAGGATTAAGGAAATATGTAAAATTCAATACAAAGAAAGCCTAGCATTTTTAACATAGAAAATGGACAAAGTCAGGCTAGCAGAATTGCCTAGAAGGCCTGAGTGACTGAAAACTTAATTGGTAACTTATGTACTAGTCTCTGTACAATATGAGAAAACAGGTGGTCTTCCAGGAAGAAGAAAGAAACGGACTTCACTAGAAAGGCCTTCACTTTCATTTGCAAAGTGATGGTGTAAAACCTACTGAGGATATGGAGACTGGGAAACATCTGGTTCTGTCCTTCTGACATATTTTATGAAGTCTGCCAACATCATTTATATATAATTATACTAGTTTTAGCAGGACTACTGCCTCTGCAACTCTAATGAGAACAAATATGTTGCAATGTTGGCAGACATTTGTGCTTTTCTGAACTTCCTAAACTAAAATGTTTGTGCAAGATTCTAGCAGAGGAATTTATTTCCTGGGTTGAATCAGTTCAGCTTCCATATGATACAATGTAAGTATTAATTTTGTTATCATTATTGTTCTTAGGACCCCCAAGCCCAGATCAGGCACTCACTACACAGAGCATATTGTCCATCCATAACAAAGGGTAAAAAAACGAAGACAAACCAGCATGTACAAGGAGATTATGGGACAATGTCAATCAAATGCACTTGTCTTCCACACACTAGAAGATTAATCATTATCAGTTGTTTTTTGGGGGGGATTTTTAGACACTACAATGAAGAGGTGAGCATGAAGGGGGCATGGAAGAGAAGAGCCTAAAGTTGCGTACGTTTATGGGGAGCTCCATGTAGGCTTGAGAGGTAGCATTTTTAAACAAATAAGCAGATGGGCAATATGCGGACTAATTAAAGCTTGAACCTCATCCCTGGATAATAAATGAAAAATGATTCATAGAAAGAGAATAGCTGTCAATGTCTTAAAAAATGAAATTTTTGTTTATTGTGAGGGGAACTGTCAAAAATGCAAAGAGCTGTATGAGCTAATCGAACTGGTGGGTTTTGAAGACAGTCTTGGCAGCAGTGCATAAATAGATGCGCCTGGGACAAAAATGTCTTTGTCAGGGCCAAGATGTTACAGTAAGTCAGCTGTAAAATAACTGTGACCTTAATGAGAATTTTAACAGCGTGAGTGGATGAAAAAGGCCAAGTTTTAGACATGGTTCTGCAGGCATAGCAAAGAGTCTAAATTAAACCTGGCATCCAGGTTACGGGTGTTTGAGACTGGCAGGAAAAGTCCTTTGAGAATCTGGAGAAGAGGCAGGGAAGAGACGGCTCAAAGGTGAGACTGAGAGCTCTGTTTTAGCTATACTGAATTTGAGATGGCGGCCAGGCATTGGCATGCCTTGATCTTACCCAATGAAGGTAATGTTTTCAGTAAGGGAAGAGAGCTCTGGAATGAAGCAGTATCTGAGATCCTTCAGATAAAGATGATAATGGAGTCTGTAGGTGAGATGAAACCAGGACAGAATCAGGAAGAGAGGAACAAGAACTATTGGACGTGTAGAAAATGTGACCTGTGAGGAAATGATGAAGGAATTAGGATTTTTTAATTTAAAAAAAAAAAAAAAAGTATGGTTACTGTCTACATAAGCATTACAGGTAGCTGGAAAATGGAGAAAATTAACTGTTCTCCATTGCAATCAGGAAAAGAAGAGATTGGTTTATGTTGTTACAAGAGCTATTTAGGTAAAGGAGCACAAAACACCTTTGCAATAATATGAGTAGCAATCCACAAAGGCTGTGATGCCCCCTGCACTGGATTTTTTAGGAACAGATAAACATCTGCCAAGAAAAGCATGTACCAAGACTAGGTACAGCTGACTTTGCTGAGGGCTGGGAAGATGGTTCTAATAATTTCTTGCAGTCTCTTCCAAGTTTATGCAAAATTGAAGGACCATAAAAAAATCTGAAAATGGGAGACCTAACATGTATTCTTCACCCTTTAAAATGTTCATATGCATCCAGTATTATATGTGTTGGTTTCACTGATATTTAACACTTTTTCATGTCTAATATGATTTGACAGGCTCGGCCATACTTATGAACTCCTGTAGTCATTAACGTGTAGGAGAGTAAATATGGTTTTTGCTGTCGTTAGCAGAAGGCCAGAGGCTTGGTGGGCAGCTGGCAGTGTGGGGTCTCAGGACGTGTCTGGCCCTGCCTTGGTGGGAGCTGGTTTTAGCTGTGGCAGCAATTGCCTGGTGGCCACGTGCCTGTGGCCTCCCTACATTGGGTTCACTCTGGGAGTGCCTGGGGCAGGGGGCTGGCACCCCTACACAGTCACTGCAGGACAAACAGGCCCCCCCAGGGTAATGGGGCTGGGGAAGGGCAGCGTGCAGCTCCTAGACTTTGCCTGGGAAGCAGGGAGAAGGAGGCAGGCTGTGATAGGAAAACTTATGAAAACAGCCCCAGGGGCACGCCAAGGAAGGTGTTCCCACTCACCAGCATTGACCTAACCCTGATGAAAAACCTGGGATGCTGACACTGGCTGTGACACCCTTTCTTGCCTGAGGAAGCCTGGTGCCATTAACCAGAGGAGCTAGAGGGAAATGAGAAGGGCAATCATGGCACCAGAGAAAAGGGGCAGATTTTAGCAAGCTTTCCTGAATAGCAGTCTTTTATGAGTATTATTATTAATGAGACTTTTCTGTATATTTTGTGCTGTAAATATAATAATTATATTACTATTATTATTATTATTATTACTAGACGAACAATAACTTTTAGTTGTATTTTTACTCAATTTTACTAGATTAAGATACCAGTTAGGCTCACCGTAAGTGCTTAGCTGCATGTACATAGTGTGTTGTCTCTTTCCTGTAAGTGTAGTCTTTTCATATGAAAGTTTGATGCCTTCCTCTTAAACAGAATTGCTTAATTTATTCAATGACTTATTGTATTAAAATTGATAGGATACTTGATGGATAAGATACAAAGTTTTAGTGCCATATTTCAAAGTCAGGATATAGAAATTCTTTGAATATTAAAGAACTGTGACTCGGATATGCTTGGGTATTTTCTGTGGTAGTGATATTTCTGCAGAAGATCCTCTGTAGCCTAAAATAGTGGTGTTAATAGCCTTTTAAATTAACAGTGATTTGTAAATTGATGGAGTCTTTACAGTATGAAGAATGACCTTGGTCAGCCAAAACTCTTCTACAGAGACCACACTGAATTAAACTGATATAAGGAAATAATTTGTCTTAAAAAAACCCTGTCCTGTGGCTACTTGTTAAACATAGTCTTCGAGTACAGTATTCCCTCTCTTCTCTCTCTCAAGTAGCTACCCGTTCAGCTTTTTTCTTAAATCTCTGAATAAAGGGGAAGGAAATGCAGACAGCTATGAACCCACTGCATATACTTAAAGTAATGACCCAGTCACACTTTCATACTCAGCATTAACTGAATCCCTGAAAACAGGAATTATCAGAAGAGAATCCAGTGCCTTGAAAGGATATTAACCATGTTTTTTGTTTGTTTTCAACAATATTCTGTTTTCTTCTCATTTTTACAACTTTTTATGTTTCTCTTATTGTTTGTAAAGACTTCTTCCAATTTTTTTCAATGTATTCAAAAGCCAGAGAGACTTATTACATGAAGAATTTAACTAAGCTTTTGTACAAAAAGAGTTATTTCTTCATCCACCTTTTTTTTTCATCGTAACCCCCCTTGTTAGTTTTCCTCATTTATCTCAGATAATACTGAGGTGGTCTTTGGAAACTGTATTTTTATAAAAATCAACTAATTAATATTATTTGCTTTGTTAAAATGAGGAATAAAAAGTATGTGGAAATGCTGGCCAACCTATTACCTAGGAGATTTGTGTGTCCGAAATTTTAATCTGTTTTGCACATCTTGACCAAAAGCATTAAATCACGTGTTCCTTACATGTTTTAAATTGTGGCCAGTTATAGCTGTAACTAGAAGCTAAAATGAGTTGCTCGGATGCAAGCTGTGAGCTAGTCTGGCACTGTGCATTCACACTTAATGGTTTTCATTGGTACAGTTCTGTCATCGTACTTGCAGTTCCTAAGTAACCACAGCAGAGCTCTAGAAATAACCAGACTCTCTATCTGACCATTGTTTTAAACACTTGGCTGCCAGTTGTAATTTTGGCTTGTAATTTTTGGTCACAACACCGAGCTCAAAAAGTTCTTGTCAGTATTCATCATTGAATCTTAAACTTACGGCTCAAAATGATCGTTTTGAACTGAATCGGTAACAATGTCTTAAGACTCTGATGCTGTTCATCAAGGAAATAATCCAAGCTGTAAAGAAGTGTTTGGAAGTCAAAACCCTCTGTGTAAAGGTGGTAATCCTGACAATTTTTGTCGTTTTTTTTCAGCTCCATCAAAGATCAGAGTGGAATGCTCTCTACATTTGTAGGTATAGCATTTTGTTGCATTTTGCTCAAGGGCTTGTAATACTAATTTTAGCATTTCTTTTTAATACAATCTGATGAAAATTCTTCTGTTATTCTTCATGTACTGCAAGAGGCACTTGGGCACATGCTGATGACACTGAGTTATTTTGGGTAGCAAAGATGAAGAGCAACTACAAATTCTGCAGAAAGACCTCAGAATGTAGCATGAGTGGATGGTAAGAAGGGATATGAAATTCCACATATGTAAGTGTAATGGGATGCACACAGAAGGAAACAACCCTAACTTTGCAGGAGCAGTGATGGATTCTGAACTTGCTGTTCTCATTCAGGAACAAGATACTGGAGTTGCAATAGCTACTTTTGTGAAAACAGCAGCTCAGCTCTCAGTGGTGGTCAAAACCAGAACTGAATGTTAGGAATTAGTAGAAAAGGATAGAGAGCAACCCAGAGAACCTCCTATTGCTTCTATATGAGGTTTAATGCTATATATATCCGTACCATGCCTAAGCCTAAAATGTTGTTTGCAGTTCCTCCGGTCTCAAAAAGAATATAGTAGAAGTGGTAAGGACATAAAAAAGTGGTGGCAAGGTGATCAGCCCTACGAAATCACTTCTCCATATGAACTATATAAATTAAGCAAGGCCTCTCTATCTGGAGGAGACTGAAAAGACAGAAAATTGAGATGCAAAGAATTGTATGAGGTCTGGAGAAGGCAAATAGGGAATGACTAGTCACTGTGTCTTATAATATAACGACAAGGGAAACTCGGTGGGAAGATGTTCAAAACAAAAGGAAATATGCCTTTTCAAAACATACCTCAGCTGTGGCATTCCTCACCCTAGGATGGTGTGGATGCACGAAGTTAGTGACGAAATAAATTATGGAAACATAGGTCTATGAAGGACTGTATAAATGTACTAAGATCCTGTATTACTGGACGTCTGTAAGTCATAAATCACTGATGGCCAGCTGTATGTTTGCCTTGCTAAACTCTTTCTTAAGCATTTGATATGGGTGACCATCAGAGACAGGATACTTAGGCTAGACAGACCATTGCCCTAATTCCAGCTCTTACACTAAAGAATCTGAGTGCTCTGAGCGGAGGGACTATCTGTATATTGTTTGGGAAAGGATACGTGGATTTCAGGCATAGTACTGAGAAAACATTTTATTATTTGGTTGACACAATGAAGGGTGACATATTTTTGCCTTTTCCTTGCCCTTCACTTTTTTTGTACCTTACTGCTTTTCCTCATCTGCTTGATTTTAATCTCTGGTTCTCTTTTATTTCTTTTTGCTTCGTACCAAGCAATCCTCCAGCCCTAAACACAAAATAGAAGTAAGCGCCCACATTAGCGAATTTACTCTGTGAAGCATTTCCAGCTTTCCTTCTTTGTTCTCGGCTTTCTACTGTGGAGCTGAGCTGAGCTTAGCCTAGAGTCTGTGATATTCCAGCTATCAGACAGGATCAGGAGATGCCATAGGGGGAGATTTGTAGGGAGTTATGATTCTTGTTTAATGTTGTCCTCTGTTATTACTATTTGCAGGAGAACTCGCAGTTCATTGTGCGCTTGTTCACCCGGTGTTTAGAGATCAGCTTAAAGGGTGGTTCCAGAGCAATGGCACTGTCCGAGCTCCTGGTCCAGCATCAGTGGCTGACACCCCAGTGGGACCCTGGGGGAGTCAGCCTTGTTTGCACCGGATCTGTTATGCTTCCACTACGCTTTCAGCATTATGCTGGCAATAACAAACATTTGGAGGGATAAAAGTTTATCTGTTTTGATCCAGACACTGGTGCAAAGCTTTTGGGTTTTTCCAAGATGGAGCTTTTCTAAGAAGGTCACCTTGAATTGAACTAACACAAACAAGTGGGGCTTTGATGGATTTTCAGAAGTGGTGTACTGCTTCCTTTTAAGTGGGTGGAACTGGCCTATGGCAAGCTCTGTTGAAAATCCGATATTTAATTCTTGTTATGCTCTCATTCTTTTTAGAAAGTGTTTTAAGTGATATGTACATACATAGTACAACATTTTCGCCCTTCTCTATTCTGAAGTAATCAAAAGGACTTCAGTAAAAGACAAGGAATGTTTTTGAAATGAGACATGAGACGTTCATTTGGCCTCCACTCCTCTGCCTTGGCATTGGAATAATAATTCATTGGCAAGTTAAAATATTCTCTTTAGCTCCCGATGACCCAAACTAGTTTGAGCCCACAAGCCATCGGTCTCTCTTCATTTACCCTTCCTTCCTTGAGGCCATTGCTATTGATTTTATAACAAGCATGGTCTGGTATTGTCAAACCCAGCTGTACGCATGCTGAGTGATTGCTCTGACATAACAAATTACATTTTCCACAGGCTTTAGTCAAATGTGTTTTCATTTATAATCTTACCAGAAAAAAAAAAAATCAGTAGGACTTGTTCATTCCTTCAGCACTTTAATTTCAGTTACAGAGAAAGGAGTTGTAAGAAAAAGGAGAAAATAAATACCAAGAAAAGGCATATGTTTGTCAGGTAATTAATTTCTGAGAAACCAAATGTACCCTTAAGGATATTTTAATTTGATATAGTTAGACACTCCATTCCTAGGTCCTGGCAGTGTTATGGGATTCTCAGATCTCTCTATATGACCATAATATCTGGACACCTATGGCTTTTTCCCCATCATATTTGAAGCGTTTATCTGTAACAGCCTCCCGAGAAAATCACAGTGTGTAACTTTCTATCAAACAGAAGGACTATTATCAATTTTTTTGATATAAGAGTAACACCCATTGGTAGATCCAAGCCAAGCCAGAGTCCTGTTGTGCTAACCACTGAGTAAAGGCAGAGAGACAGATAAACTCTTCTGTGCCTTCCTAAGGTATGATATTTATGGATGACAGTGCAGTGTCAGCAGTAACCAGTATTGTTGTGCTCTTAAATAGATCAGAAAACTGTACTCTTGATGTTGCATAGTTATAAAACATAGGATATATGTTGGTTATCTGTATTTTTGAATGAGTGATCTGAATTTGAGAACTGAAAGGAAAGTTATAGTTTAAAAAGAGAAGACACAATTCTGATTTTCTTTCATGATCTCAACTAACAAATCCAGAGTGTTTTGCCACCCTCGAAGTCTTTCCTTGCTGATTTCTTCAGTTGTATTCACTATACAGAACACGCATTTGAATTTTGTTTTGTGTGTTTCTTCATAAAGAGTTCCAAGCAGAATGTAATTGATTCAGTCTTAAGGGGTACTTTTTCACGCTGTCTCACTTTTAAGACTTGCAGTGTACTGCAAGATGTCACTAAATACAGCAGGAACTTTGAGCTTTATTTATTTACAGTATCTGTTAGTTTTCCCCTAATTGCAAATCCCATTGGTGTGCAAGAAATGTAGGCACTTCATTTCCTTAAAAGGCTTTTGGTTGTATCAACCTAGAAATGATATAACCCATTCTTGCTCCCAGTAAAGTCAGAAAAAAATCTTTGCCAAGGATTTGCTGTTGACCAAAACGTCAAAATGTTTACAGCTGCTCTTACTGCATCTAGTGAGGAAGAAAGATCCCGTTGAGTCAGCCAAGTGGGAGGCTCTTCCTGATAATCTGCTGTAAAGAATGTCCAGACGTTCCTGATGGCAGCTCCATGCCTGCTGACCCTGGGAACGTCAACCATTAGACGTTGAGTAGAAGTGTTTGGAAGTAAGTTATGTTAATCTTGTCATTTCCTCAGCTGTTGCGAAATAAAATTATAAAACCAGCAGTATTCTACCCGTTCATATTGCTTTTGGTCACAGCAGCAGAATGAAAGCATTTATGACCATAAAGAACTTTTCCAGTTCATACTCTTTTTGCTTCAAACAATAGAACATCTCTCCAGTTCCCTCTCTAAAAGAAAAAAACTAACGATGTGAATAGTTTAGAAAACCAGTAGTTAACACATCTAGACCAAACCTGAGTTCCTACACTGAACTCCCTGAACCAGTAAAAAGGCAACAAAATCGACCACCTGGTATGTCTTTTGGAGCTGCTCTGTGCTTAGTTCCTCCAAGTGAGATGACTTACTGAGATCACTTCTTTTTAAAAAGACAAGTATCTAAATGTGGCTATCCTATACAAATATCTAGGCCTTGTTGCCCCTCCTTTTACAATAATGCTTCACAAATCAGAAGAAGGAAAATCAAGTGAATTAAATAAACACTCAAAGAACAAAGATGATTATAGAACGTATTTATTTGCAGTTTTTTCATTACACTTTGGGTATACAAGCAAATATTTGCTTTGTTGCTCTAATTTGAGAAAACTTATATATCTAATTAAAAAAAAAAACAAAACACAACAAATAAGTTGCTTTATGAACATGCAATGTCAGGCTTTAAAAAAGCTTCAGTTTTTATCCGGGTTGCCTAAAATGATGATTAAGCTACCAGTCAATCTCTAAATAGTCTTTGAAATCACTGAACAGTCCCGTCTGGACGACAGAGCACATTTTTTGCCCCTGCCAGCCTCTTAGAGGCAGCGTGCGTGGTAGCTAGTGGTCAGCAGCAGTCCCCTGGTCAATCAGTCAGTACCCAGTATTGAGCTCTAGCCTGGTCATCACCCTGTCCCCTGCCTAGGTGACCGGCCAGGCTGGGGGGTTAGGTTGGAAGGGCAGGAGGCCAGAGGACACGGAGAGAGCAGCAAGAATGTGAGGGATGGAGGACCATAATGCACACGCTTCCCAGCGTATGGAAAGCAGGAGGACCTGAGGGTTTCACCGTCAGACATAAGACACAGCCTAGGGAAAGCAGGCTTCAATAGATCTTTTCACAGAGCTGCTTGTTTCCTTGTGCAGCTGCTATGACGTTGCATTTGCTTCTGTCTCATGGAGAAATTGCTGTGTAAAACTCTCCCAGAACCTGATGCTAATGAATATGTTTCAGATTTTTTTTCGCTAGATGATTTATCATGCTACAACCAGAAGCTGCCAATCATCTACAATGTTGAGTGACTGCTTGCTTTTCTCCTATGTGTACACACTTTGGAACGAACACGTCTCTTCCGTTGTGCTAGTTATCCACTTTTACTAAGTGCTCAAAATGAACGGCTTTGGGAAGATTTTTCTTCAGAAAAGTCCTTAACTTTAGAATTAGTTCCTATCTTGTGGTCCAAGTTGCTGTGTCTTTGGGGGCATGAATACATAGCCTATTTTTGTGAAAAGTCAAGAATGTTGGCAGGCATGGAGGCTTTGGGCTGCAGTGGGATTAATGTTATTTTTTTTCTCCTTTTTTCTTGAGATAATTCAAGTTTTTTTCCACTTCTTGACTGAGTCCTATTATTAACACCCTCCTTTTGGTAGTAGAAGGAATTGATTATTAGAATAAAAAAGATAGTGTTAGCTATGTAGCTCCTATGTATTTCTTCCTTTACTCACTCTTGTCTTTTAAATTAGAATCACTGTCCACAGCTGCCAAGCCCAATTGAAATCTGACATTTTTATGCAAATTATTTAATTGACAGTTTTGGCATGCTATAACTACTTTTAAAATTTTAGCCTTTAAAGTCTTTGTAAACATATCGCTGATGAAAGAACCAACAGTGAACAGCCTTATTTTGTTTATATAGCACCATCAGTGCACACACCAACCCCCCCTGAAGCTCTCAGTTTCTGCTCTGAATTGAGAATGTCCATTAGAGACAAGAGGTACTTCAAGGCGCGTGGACATTACCGTCTCAGTCTCCTCTTGGTATCTTCTGGTAGCATTTAAAGCATGATGGTGAACTTACAAGGTTAACATTGGTTTCAATTTCCTTCCTCTAACCTGGTCTCTTTGATGAATCCCCAATTCTCATTACATAGTTAAAAAAACCTTAGTAATCTAAGTGGAGCTGGGGCTAACTGCAAAAAAAAAAAAAAAAGTGGCTTTTGCTCTTTGATAGCATGTCTGGACATCCCTCCTCCTGCTACATGTTTTGCAATGAGGCTTATTTTATGAAAGTTTAGGTTTCGAAAATCAAATTCTGGCTTCTTGGAGCTGACTCAGGCTAGGTGTTCCCTTCTTCAGCAAACTCTCTTACATGTTTTCATGTGTCCAGCCAAATAATTAACACGCAATATTCTTAATAGAGCAGTTTTTATTAAGTAAAATACAAACAAAACCAATAAAAACCATTTTGAATACAATACTGATTTAAATAATTTCAATAATTACAACTGTTTCAGGCTATGGAAAGCAATAAGAGGGATACAAATTTAATAATTGAACTTATACCAAACATCTGACATTATCAGAATGCTAAGGGCAATAAGTGAAACACTCAAATGTTAGGTAGTACTAGAATTAGGATCACCAAGGGCATATCAATTCCATCTTCCTGTAATGCTACTGCTTCCTACTTTTGCTCATCAAGGAACATCATCTTCCTCATACCCTGAACTGACAAAGTCGCAATGCAGGCTGATTTATGCATATTTGAATGGAAAAAAACCCAACTTATATTAGAAAATAGCCGTACACTTTTAAATGGACTGCCTGCAATAAACAGAGGCACTATACTTTGCCAGCAAAGTTCACAGCTGTTTGAGAAATGGTGGGACGGACCCCTTTGCTTTGAGCATTGCCTTGGGACAGAGCATTGCAGGAAGGCTAAAGGTATGACTGCAGAGAGTTCAGCTCGACACAGATTTTGCACAGATTTTTGGTGCTACTTATACGTAACTTTTGAAAAACATTAAAAAAATGACACTTGTGTACCACATGGGAGGGGTTTGGGGCAGTGATCAGATACAAACGGGTGTTGACATCAGCATGATGTGAGACCAATATCCGCTGTCCCCAGTTCACAGCATCTGATCTTGTAAATGACACTTGGTAGGGGAATCTCCCTCATGTATGTTTAACGCTTACATGCTTGACCTTGAACGGAGACAGGCAGGACAGGCTAAATCCACAAGTGCCGACCGAGATGAACAAAAACGTTGCAGGGCTGCAGGCTGGGCTTCCTTTCAAGTCTAGGACGCCCTAGGTACCTCCTTACACTCCTGTTGCTCTGGTCTGACATGAGTTAGTGATGGGACAGAAGACCAGACTGTGAAGGGGGTGCTTTAGTATCCAAGTAAAATCAGCAAAGTAAAGGAATTTAGAAGGTGTGTGTGAGGGGGTTTGTTTTGGTTTTAGTCTCTCAGTGATAAACACTCAGTAGTTTTAATTTATTTTCTCTTTTGTCTTTGTCTAATACTACTTCTATAGCCACTTTCAAGTTGTTAGGCATTTTGGGTTTTACCAATTCCAGACTAAAAGGCTGTAAATAACACCACCTGGTTTTTTACTAACAGGCAACTGAACACAGTGTAGGAGCAACTGAGGGAAATACCACTTGAATTGGACTTGTAACTTTTATTGCTGCTACTAAATGATCTGATCTGATAGGGAATGTATGGCTGGAAAAATGAATCTATTATAATATGTCATGCAACTTGTTAAGCTCCTGACTGTCTTACTTCCTACGTAAACCCTCTTGACAGGTACTTCTAGCTTATTGTGTTCGCTGTGAGTCTTAGAGAGTGGAGGGGCAGAGGGTGAGTGAGATCTTGGTCACACAAATATGCTGTCTGAGTTTAAATAAAGGGGTAAATGAACTCTCATTAAAGACAGTCAGTGAGACTCTTTATAGGAAAACCCTTTTCTGATTAGTCTTTTTTTGTTCATTTCACTTTAATTTGCATGCTTTTTTTAGTGGATTTAAGATACGCTCAAAACAAAAATGTTCACACAGGAATTTGCTCTAATTTAGCTAAATCACTTTTAAAAAGTGACGTAGGGGCTGGCTTACTTGGAGAATTTACTGTGAAATTCTTGCGTGTGGACAACTCCACCGTCACTTCCCATGCTGCACGCCTCGCTGCCTGGCACTCGCTGCCTGCTCAGTGCGCTTTCATGGGGTAAATGTGATTTAGGGCTCCTCATGCTAGATCGGTGTCACAGAAATGTTGCCCAAGTATGAAGGCTACACAGCTGGTTAAGATTTCTTCTAAAAATTGTGATGGTCTAATTCTGTGAAGGCAGGAGTTACGCCAAGTATCATCTCTAACCACACGGCCCCAAACAGGCCAGCACAAAAGCCTGAAGTCCAGATAAGCTCTATATCCATCCTGACCATTTGGCAGTGATAAGATCATGTATATGTACCCTTTATCCAAATCCCACTTGTACTGCTGGGTGATGTAGTAACACAGGAATCCAATATTAACGAGTACGGACCTGCAGACAGAGAGAAGCAACTAATGGATTGCTAATTCATCCCCTGGCTTACTTCAAGGAGGTGTCTTGGGGCTAACAACCAAAAAATTAAAACTTAAATTCGTCTATAGAAGAAAGTTGTGTAAGGCAGCAGAATATATTAGCATCTAAAGTAGAGGAAAATACATGCAAATATTTTTATTATGTATTAATTTAAAAATCCCTGAATCTAGATTCAAATGTAATAGGTCTTATGTCTTAGGTTTGTAACTTTTCATAATTTCAGTCCAAATTCTCACCTATTTAAGAGATCAGAGTTACTAATATTTCCTATTATTGCTACTCCTCAAACTTTTCGACTGGATTTCTTCAAGGCATTCTTTGTTCTCACTTCTACCTTCCTCTTCATTTTGAAAGTATCAGTTCTGCGAAGTGGCTGAAAGATAGAAAAACACACACATAAAAATTGTTTGACTGCAGGTATTCATTGTAAAATATTCCTTTTTTTCCTGGAGGAGATATGAAGGTGAATCAGGAAATGGATGGCTTTTTCAGATCACACGAATCAGTACCCCAGAATTCATCATTTTCACCAAATATCTGACTACTTTTAGAGACCTGAAGTTAGACAGCCCTTATTTAAGGTTCATATAGCAACTTCTTTAACTGCCTTATCTGTCAGAGACTTTAATGAGAAGAAAGAGGCAACTACTAAAAATCAGCCTGTACATTTATAAATGCAAGTGCACATTTATTTATATTATATAGCTGTGTCAAAAATATCACCTTAAGCATTCATAAAATTAAAGCATTTTGTTTATAAAGAGCCTAAATCATTACAAATACCATGAGAAATACTACTTTATTCTCTCTTTTGATCACAAATGGTAAATATAAACTCATCAGATGAACATCTAGCTCTCAAAAGCCAAGTAATTTAGAATCTCATCTCACTGTTCCTAATTCATAGATATTACAGGTACTAGTCAGTGTAACCTTTAAATACAGCACATAACGCAAGACAATAATTTGACAGAAAACAGGAGAGAGTTTGTAACTCTGGCATTTATTTCCCTGTGATTTAAAGCAAGTATTGCAACGGTGTCTTTTGCTAAGACAATTAAAATTTTGCTCAGTCTGAACTTGTCTTGTGTCTGCTACTGGGGTACGTGCTACTGGGCTACAGCCTTGCAGGTATGTCCTGCTTTTTCGCAGTATACTTCCCTAGTGGAACCATCTGAGGGCGACATTCAAATATGGCAGACTCAGGATGATCCAGCCTTGGAAGATGACTTTGCTCAATGCAGGCGGGAATGCTGAGGACTCACACAATTCAAATGCAGCGGACCAAATACTTTCCTGAATCTCAGTGGGAAAGAAGGAAGAAACAGCCATGTAGACCTGATGAATAGGTCTCTCGGCAAGGTCACACAAGCAAGGTGGATTCAAGATACCAGACTGCACAAACTCTCTGTTCTTTAGCATTGGTTCAGGAAAGGGAGTTTGTTGACATGCACCATGCCCCTGGCTGCTCTGCTCTGGGAAGCTGCTGGTCACCAGGAGGGTTTCTCCTGAGTAATAGATGATGTGGTTGGAAAAACAAAAGCAGGCAATTAACTGTGAGATTTCAAAGTTTTTCTCTGCACGGTTCTCATGAATTAAACAAATATAACTAATGTTTTCAATAGAGTGAAAAAAACAAAAGGCAGTGAAAATAAAGCCTTTGAACTCTGTCATTGTGAAGCAAGCGAGGCCTTTTCCCTACGATGGAAGAATAGCTCAAGGCTCAGTTTTACTGAAGCTAACTCCTCCCTCTTTTTTTTTTTTTTTTTCTTTTTTCCTTCTTTTTCCTTTTAACCTAACTTAAACTTTGGGCTTAGAGTATCTGACTTTGTTTTTCTAAATGATGAAAGACAGACATACTATGCAAGGTGCTTTTGATGGGTAATGTGAAGACAGGCCTTCCCTTACACCACAGCTTTCCCACCTGAACAGATGGAAATCCACCCCCTTCCCTGCTTTCTAACATTCCTTATATCCTGCCACCACAGGGAGGAGCTGAAATCTGGCTTCCCACCAAACTGGCCAAAAGCCTGAAGGTGCTGTGCAGCCTTTCCTCTTCCAACTGCAGGACCTTACCGCTCTCACATGCTGCCATCCCTTAACTTGCTAGGCTCTATTTTGTTGCAAGGAGGGATCAAGACTTAGTAACAGTGAGAAATATAACGACAGGAAAATACAGGGCAGAGGAGGAGGTGATCCATAGTGGAGGGCAGGCTGGATGGAACTGGGACTTGATCCTCTCAGGGTTTTCTCTTCCTTCCTTAAATCAGGTAGCAGAGCTTCTCCTGCTTCTTTCTCCCCTACCCTCAGCATAATACTTCTAGATTATGTTAGGATATCCTTATTTATTTTGGTTATAGTAACACAGAGAGACTTAGCTTGGGATCGAGACACCACTGTGCAAGGTACCTGTACAGACCCAAAAAACTCTCAGCCGCTACTTGCAAGAGTATGTCTGGGGATTGCTTTGCCTAAAATTGCTCATCTCACTCAACTTACCTGATTTAACTCTGCACTTAGACATAGCACAGAGTAACATGAAATAATGTTACATTTTGTAGCTTTATTTCAAACATGGTTAATCTCACAGCCAGTTTCATACACCTTTGCCCATGAGCTTCTCAAAATAAAAGAAAATAAAACAGAATTACTCACGGAGATCACTACTGTTCTTCCATGAGATTGGTAGCTAGCTATAAAGCGCGTGACTTAAAACCTTTAGGGATGGCATAAAGTATGACCCCAGTGGAATTTTTCTTAGGACATAACGCACATCATTAATCCAGTATCATATCATACCAAATGTTGCGGTTGGTTTTTTTTGTTTGTTTGTTTTACATCTATGTCCATTGTTTCATAGCCAAACCACAGAGGAAACGTTAGGGGCTAAAATGCACGTCATTTCGGGTGCTAAAATTTTGATGTTTTTTACTGGTAGTTGTTTTCGCATACACGGTGCTTACATAGATAAAGTGTGGATGTTTGGGGTTTCTTTTCCCCAGCAGCTGGAAAAGCAAGTATATCTCCTCTTTTAAAAGAAGTTTAATGTTACTGTAATAGGTGGAGATACATACAAAGCATGGGACTTGCTGATGTGCACGGATACATCTTAAAAACACGCCAAACAGGTTAACGGAGTATATATGTGAATCGTCCTTTATCTGCAGTTACTTTGATGGTGATTTTTAGGCGTAAAGTGGATTCTTTTATTTTCTATACAAGTATTTTCTGGAGCTGAGGAAGTTTCACAGGGAAGTGATCCCACATAAATATACATTACATTGGTGTCTTACAAAACTGTATTGTTATAAATCAGAAAACATCCCTAACTGTCAGGGTTACATGACTGTAATGGAAAAAAAGTTTGGTCTTTAGTATTTGCTTTTGTGGTTTTTTTTTTTTTTTAATACCAAGAAGCAATCAGAAAGAATGTTCCAAATTCCAGAGCTTCATTTTTAATGATAATTTCAAACTTTCATTAACTTTTCTCCTTGAACAAGTTTCTTTTATAACGCAGCCAAAGTAACATTCTCCCTTGAGCTGGCTGTTTCAGGCAATTTGGATTTGCAACGTTTTGGCTTGCAGATAAGTTTTGATCCTAGTTGTTTTAATTAAGTATATTTTTATAGGATTACCAATTCCATGGTTTTGTTTGTTTTAATAAACTCCCAGTGCTTTTAGTCTTCTAAATGGAGGTCTTGCTGCAAACAACACAAGTCAGTTTCTGCTGCGGTTTGTAGTAGAAACGTGCAAATGCGGCCATAAAAGAAAAGAAAAGAAAACAAAACAACAACTTTGATGGAATTCATTAGAATACACGTAGGAACAAAAACAACCTCCTGGTTTAATACAAACGGGTGGGCTAACCACAGAGGCGTGCGCGGAAAACCCCGCGAGCGCGGGACGCGGGGGCACGTACCTGGCGAAGATGCTTGCGCGCCTCGGCCGCCGGCCCGGCAGTGCCACGTCTCACCGCCCCGCTCCCGCCGCCGGACCTTTATAGGGCACTCGCCCGGGGCCTAAAAATAAACTTTCGGGGCTGACACGTCGATCCGTGCCGTAGAGGGAGGGGAGGGGGCGGAGAGGGACTCGCCGCAGGCTTTTACGTGGTCGCAAAAATGTCAGCGCCGCGCTCCCCCGCCCGCCCCGAGCCGCGCCGCGCCGCGCCGGGGCCGCCCGCCGCCGCAGCGGGACGGGGCCGCCGGTGCGCGGCTCCCGCTGCCTGCGCGGTTCCGCGCCGGCCCCCGGAGGCCCGGCGGGGCCGGGACGCCGGGCTTGGGCTGGGCGGCTCCCGGCGGGTGGGGGGCGGCGTGTGCGGGGCAGCCGGCGGCGGGAGCGGGGAGCCGGCGGCCCGCAGCCTCGGCACCGGCGGGCGCTCCCGGGGCCCTCCCGTGCCCCCCCGCCCCGGGGCAGCCGCGGCAGCCGCTGGCGCCCGGCTCTCCCTCGCCTCCTTTACCTGCTGCGCCCCGGCTTCGGCGGCGCCTCCCCCGGCCCCGCAGCCCCGCTGGGCGGGGAGACGCGGAGCCCCGGGCACCGGCCGGGAGCGCCGCGCCCTCCCATCCCGCGGGAGCCCCTGCGGACCCCGGCACCGGCGGAGCGACCGCTCGCCCGCCGCCCCTCCCTCCCTCCCGCTGCCGCTGCTGCAGCTCGCCGGGATTTGTTGTGCTTAGTTGTGCTGGCGCTGGGGCGGCCCTGCTCAGATCTGATCGCGAGGAGAAGCCTCGGGTCATGCTTTTTGGGCTGCGGTAAGGAAGGGAAAAAAAAGCAAAACCAAAAAAATAAACCAAAACCCAGACCCAAGCCCCAAGCACAGACATCTCAACCAGTTGCAACTTCTCGGCTGGCCCAGGGGGGGAGCGCGGGGGGGGGCAGGGAGTAATGCGAGATCACCCCCGCCCGGGGCAGCGCCGGCTGCGGGCTGCGCGGCGACCCGCGCATCGCCGGGGACGGGCGGCCGCCGCAGCCGCCCCGGCTGCCGCTGCTCCGCCCCCGCGGCGGGGCGCTGGGTCCGGCGGGCGGGCGCGGGGGGCGGCGGGCGAGGCGGGCGGCTGCCGCGCCGCAAACTTGGTGGGAGCGAGCGGAGCGGAGCGGAGCGCGGGCGGCTCGGCGGGGCTGCGCGGGGCGAGGCTGCGGCCATGGCGGCCTGAGGCGGCAGCGCCGCGCCGGGGAGCGGGGCACCATCATCGGCGGGGCATCGGCGCGGCGGCGGCCGCCCGCGCCCCGCAGCCCTCCGGCGCCTGCAGGTAACCCCCGTCCCGGCCCCTCTCCCCCCGCGCGGTGCTGGGGCTGGGGGCGGCGGGGCTTCGGGAGGGCCGCGGGGAGGGGGCGTCCGCCGCCGCCTCTCCCTCCCCGGGGCCGCCCTCGGGGGGGCTCCGCGGGGCTGCGCCCGTGGCCCCGCCGGGCGCCCCGGGGGGGGCGAGGAGGCCGGCCGGGGCCTCGGCCGCCGCAGCGGCAGGGTGCCGGCAGGGGGAGCTGGGAGCGAGCGGAGCGGCGCTGCCGGCGGGGACCGGTGGCGGGGAGGGCTGCCGGCGGTCGGAGCCCGTCTCGGGCATTGCCCGGCCCCACCCCCGAAAGTCCACCGAGCCTTTCCAAACGGGCGGTCGTTGTCCCCGAAGACGGTGCCGTTTGCTGGGGAAAAGAGGAAACCAGCCGTGCGGGCAGCCGTGCCGCCGACGGGGCTGAAACCCGGGCTGTTCCCCCCGGCGCTGCCGCCCGGGGGGTCGCGCCCGCGGGGGGAGTCGCTCGCCCAGGAGCCTGAGGTGCCTGGCGGCGGCTGAGCCCTGGCTGCGGGAGGGCAGCCGGTGGCTCCGAAACGCTTCGGAGGGGTTTTGTCACACTTCGGCGAGTGAAGTTTGCTCTGCCTCTTCTTCTGGTGGGAGCAGAAGAGAAGCGGCGTGAAGGGCACCGGCCGTTGTCTGAGGACCGCGGGGTTTTCAGGGGGATACCCTTGCCGCGCCGTCCGAAGTCCCAACGTACGTTTGTAGTCGCTGTTATTTAACCGGACGGGCCGCGGTCTGTGGTGTAGCCGTATTTTGGCATTTTCTGAATTGTGGGGTTTGAGTTACCGTTCCGCAACGACGCAGAAGGAAACACCTCGGTCTGTTGTATTAATCCATCTTTCTGCGAGGATTGCTTACCAGATAAACCATAGCTCTTAGGGGTTTGTCGTATCGTTCCAGATGCTAAGTGTGCACGGTAGATTGAGACGACGATCATCTGCCCGGGATTATTCCTGGGGGGCAGCAGGGGTGCGGGGAGCTGTCAGTGGGTCCCTTCCTTCAGCAGAGCGGACTATTGGCAGGAGAGGTCTGTGCATCCACATGCACACGCACCCTTGCGAAGGCGGTTAGAATACGCAAGATTGCAGCTAAGAAAAACAGCCTAAGACTAAAAACTGTTGTTAAAGTTATAGCAATAGCATTCTCCGGCAGCCCTACGGTAGTGCATTTGAAGACCATATCTTCTGAAAGCTGACTAGCCTCTCTAGTTTGAATTTTTGTGTGGAAGGCTGGTATGGTGCTAGCCCAGCTAGAGCGCTGTAAAAATAGAATTTTTCATAATGGAAATTGCACTCAAATCTTAGTTGTAGCAGTTTCAGTGTCTTCTGGTTGTTACGTGAGTAAGACTGTGACTCAGTTTAGCAAAATTTGACTTACTGAGAACTGTTGAACTTGGTGATATCATATATATAATGCGTACTCAATGAAAAGCGTATTGCTGCCTTGAAAGGCTGGTATGGCCTCATACCTATGGTACTTTGCTTAGTCTAGTGAAAGATTTTGGTAGAGTTCTGTATTTTCTGCTGTGTTCCCACCTTCCTCTCCAGCAGGTACTGATAATCTAACTTTATTACATTTACTAATGGATTCATCTCATTTTCTCATTTTAATGCTGAACAGCTGTGAGGAGTCCTGCTGAGAGCTAAGATTTTGCTCTGGAGGGTGGCAGTTTACTGTTCTGTTCGAGAGGTTGTTTTGAACTGAGTGGTGTAAACACTTGCTTTTAAGTTGTACTGTGTATTCCTTAGGATGTTGTAACACTTTTGTTTTGGTTGAGAAAGCTGAAGGCGTTAATATCAGTAGTGTCTCATTTCTTTTAATCTTTAACCAGTGCTGTTTTCTTGAAATACTTTCAGGTAGTAGGAGTGCTCGTGCACTTTGTAATGATCCGTAAACTTTGGTTTGTTGTACTAATTTCCTGTTGGGCAGAGATGCAAAGGGTGGTAACTAGGTATTGCTGCTGTTTTCAGAAGAAAGTTGTGTGTTGTTTTTTTCCTTCCCCCCCCCGGGAAACCTTCCCCTACTTAGGGAAACCACGTGGATTCTGACTTGTGTTGATGGAGTCTTATACAAATACAATGTGTTCTTATACAAATACAGGATTTTCACTGAAGGAAGTTCATTGCTTTCCAGTGAGTAAACTGTACGTTACAAGCCATAAACTGCAGAAATACAACATAAGCCTCCTGCGAACTTCAGTTTCTGTATTAGAGGTAGTGTGAAGGAATTCAGCCAAGGGAGCAGCTGAGCTCCTGGGATGAGCAGGAGCAGACCCTTTTCTGTGCTCTGGTCCGCACGGGCTGCATCACTCCGAGTGCTGGCTGTGCGTTATTTCTATGCTGTCGGACACGTAAGTGGGTAGTTGATAGTACTATCAGTTGGTAGTACTATCAGTTGGTAGTGGGTGCGTACTACCAGTACTATCGGTTGATAGTGGGGGGGGGAGGGTGTGTGTAATCCGATACTGTGTTATTTAACATAAAGCAGTATCTAGTAATTAGTTGATGTGTTGTGATGACTGACTTCTGGATAGCAATGATATATGATTTAGCTCTAGATTTAACATCTGGTTTATAAAATTTTGATATGATCTTGATGTTTGGTAATGTATGTTCTAAAGTTACTACAGCTCCTGAGATGAATTGGTATTGCTGCTGCTGCCGTAATTCTAGGAAGCAGTGCCGAGGAACTTCTCGTTTTCTGTAGCATCATTTTTTGGAGATGTTTAATGGGATTTCTTGTCAGTCCTGGGTTCTCCAAATTATTGTTAATCAGTCTGTTTCTCTTCATCATCATCCTTTTTATCCTCTTTGGCGTGCATATACGTTCCTATTTGGAAACAGTTTTAAGTTACAGACTGTATATTTGCTCTTGCCTAATGTGTTTCATAGAGATGTAACTGACTCCAAAGAATGAGGTTTTTTTTTTGTTGTTGTTGGGTTTTTTTGTCAAACACTATAAACGCTTTTCAGACTGTCCTTTTGAGAGATGTCTGTCAACTGTTGGCGGTAGGCCAGTTTTGATTTCCAGGCTGCAGCGTTGCAGCCGTGACCTGTGGAAGACAGGTGGCAGCCTGCTCTCTGCAATTCCTACCGAAACCCGGGGAGCGGCACAGCTTGAACGGCGCGCTTCGGGCACAGTTTGCTGTTAAATCTGTTGTTGTTTAAACAGCAAACTGTTTCCAAAAAAGGTTGGGGCTTTTATTTGAGTTTGCTTCGGAAATGCGTCTGATTATTTATATGCGAAATTTGCCAGGTTGCGTCTAAGTATAGCACATTTGCTTAACATTTGTCAGGAAGGTAGCAAATGTAAACCAAGTTAATGGCCCCAAAACGGCAGCCTAATTAATGTCTTGTTCTTGATTTTTTTTTTGCTAGAATGTATATTCCAAAATATAAAGCATGTAAATCTTTTGTCATTTGGTGGATTTGTTCATGCATCTAATTTGTTTCTACCCTGAGGTAATTTGACACAATCCAGTTGTCTGCTGTACAAATCAACTCTTTATCTCCATACTCATTATTTTTGTATAAATATATTTATAAAATGAATCTCTATTTGGGGACCTTTTGGGAAGAAATCGGTACTTGTGTCCCAGTGTATATTAGAAAGTCGGGCAACTTCACAAAGGAGCTGATGTTTGTCAGTGATAGCAGCAGAAAGCTGGGATTGATATGAAGTCTGCAGGTGAAATTCTTGACTTTAACTCAACTGGTAAAACTTATCTTTTCAAATGTTATCTTTTCTTTTCAAACATTTGAATGATTTGTGTTAGAAGTAGTTTAAATGCTGTGTAATATGTCAGCTGCGCTATCATTTTCAAACTTATCTCTAAGTAGCTTGGCCGTGTTATGAAATTTCTCGTGTGATAGCAAGATAATATAGATTTTCATTCCTTTTCCAAGTTTTAAAATCAGGATATAACCCTGGGCTCCAGTATACCTTAGAATTGTTGGATCTTCATTTCTGAACAAACTGGTCAACCTTTTCATGGCTTACCAACCCCAGTAATGAAAATTACTGTTTCACTTGGAGAATGTGGATTGAGTAACTCTGAATCTTTGGCTTATAATTTGCTAATTTTTTTGTCTGCTCACTAGATGAACAGCAACATGCAAACACTTAGCAGTATTTATTTGGTTTAGGAGAAGCTTACAGAAATTCTAACTTTCAGAATGCTGAAATGCAGCCTGTTGCTGTCCTCTCTCTCTGTAATGCTGGGATGCTTTCTTAGGCTTTACTAAATACATGTGATGAATGAATTAGAGCATCTGATGGGTGCAGGATTGGTTTATAATGTGAATTGGATGGCTTGAGGAGATGGGCCATACTGCAAATTGTGAGATTTTGCCACCTTCTTTTCCCTACCCCTTCTCTCAATTTCAAAATTGAGCTGCTTTCTCTGCTGCTGCCTTCCTTCTCTGAATTGCTGGTCTAAGTGGAAACCCAGGACGCTATTGAAATGTGCTTTCTGGTTAGACTTAGGTTTAACTGAGAATCAAGAATGCTTAATGTAAAGTTAACTATAAGGCCTCTGTAGCTAGAGAGGGAGTATTTTAATAATTTTGGGCCCTGTTCTTCTGACTCACAGTAAGATTGTTGCTGTATCACTAATTTCTATTGCTGGTGAACTCTACAAAGGTATGCGAAAGAATATTTGTGTTGTTGGTTTAAAAACATTGTTCTGCACTGTATTTTCTCCAGCATAAAGTAACTTCAGAAATTCTTGCTGCCTTTTTTTTTCTTTTTGTGTGTGTGTTTTATCATAATCTGGATCATTTCAGTGACCTGGTTTCAATGGAAGCCGGCTAACATTTGCATGGGCAAAACCCCCCGGTTATGAAGCGTACCCTGGGAGCACTGCTGAAATGGCTTTGGAATGGGAGAAGACGTATAGGATAAAGCCCTTTCTGTCGACCTTGTCTGATAGAAGTGAAATTGCTGACTACTTGAGGAAAACTCCTGGCCTTGCCAGTTACAGGAGGATAGGTCATGTGTATTGCCTTGTGTGTCTCAAAGTCTGGCAAAGTTTTAGGATTTCTTTACTGAATCAGAGTCAAAGTTGGAGGCTGTGAAAAGGGGTCGTCCACAGTCATTGGGCTGGTATGTTGCTTAATCTGAGTTCAGTTGTTGATGGCATCTTCTGTTATGTCTTGTTTGCTTTCTTATTCTGAACTTGCAGTAGGGTTATATGGTTGTTTTATTAGATTTTATCATCAAAACCTGTGTGTGTGTGGTGTATCCTAATTTTTTTCTAGTTTCTCTTGCTTCAGTGCATGCTTTTCCTTGTTACTTTTTAAACCTAGGCAATGATATTGAAATACTTAGTAAGAATGTCTAGGAGAGGGTAAGTGCACAAAATTGCTACTAGCGTCTAACGTTATATTACCCAGTACTGCAACATGGGACTCATAGTTTAGCCAATAGATGGGATTTCAGCTTTGGAAGGGAATAGAGAGAACTATTTCCTGATAGTGCTTTTCAAGGCACATCAGCCTGGGGTGGGCGAAGAGTCTAATGACTCTTATGAGCCATATGAACTAGCGGCAATGCTGAAGCAGCTACAGACGATGTTGGTAGTGTTGTTGTCTCTTGCACCTGTTTCTGACATGCAAATCCATATTCTGACTCTCACTTGATAAAATACTTGAAAAAAACCCCAACCAACCAACCAGAAAACCATCTTAATTCCTGTCCTCTAATAAAAGCTTCTCTTTGTGACCTGAAAACCACTGTATGCTGTGTTCCCTGAAAGCAGGCAGATATAGGTGGAGGATGCTGTGCCAGTCAGTGAGTGTTGTTGTACTTTGTTGTCCTCCTTGGCAATTCTGGGTTCTTTTGTCAGTCAGTTGTCTACTGGGTCTTTTTAGTTGTGCTGATGTAACTCTTCATGTGGAGCCATACTGTAAACAGTATTAGAGAACTGATTCTCTTAAAAGCACTTTTTGTCTTTGAAGTACCCATGGCCACTGATCCCAGTAAGGCCCCATAGCCACTCGTCACTCAGCATTACTGCAGGTGTGCAATAAGTATTATCAGGTGAAGAAGGAGGAGAGAGGAGGATTGTGTGTGCAGATAAAAATTCTGATCAGTCCCTCAAATAACAATGAAATTCAGGACTGGCAGAAGAGCTTTGGTTGATTTTACCTCAGTGGTTTAAAGTGTATTCATACAGCTTTTTGTTCTGTTAGTTTTATAAGAGGCAACAGGCTCTCTTGTGGAGGTTGCAAATGGACTGAGGCACAGACGTATGCCCATCTTCACCAGCAGTCTAAACTCATCTGCTGAGGACTGAGGTGCCTGAGAGGCAACGCCTCATTGCATTGCCCTTGAGCGTGTCAGGAAGTGGCGAAATTCAGGGTAATAACCTGTTAAAAACGGGAGTTCAGTCTTCCAGAGCCTGTCTGTCAGACCTTACTCTATTGAAAAATGATAATGGGTTCTGATATATGCTGTTGGAATTGATAGTATAAACCGACATAACTGTTTTACATTGATTTGCCAGAAGCATGAGTTCATGTGTACAGATCTAGAGACGTGCGAGAGATGAAGAAGTTGGTGTTTGTGGGAGAAAAGCTTCTGTTGATGAACATGGGTATGAGTCCTAAAATGCTGTTACCCTGGGCCCTGGAGACTTGTACAAGTGATGTAATTCTGTCATAAAACTTGGTCAGAGTCTACAGGCTCACCTGAATTGTCCAAGAGAATTGCAAGATTTTCTGATTTATCTTCTAGTGCTTTCCTGAGTGCATAGTGGTAGACTCCTTACCTGAAGCATTAGATAAATCTTTAATATTGAAGATAAACCAGTGCAGCTTGGGCATCATCCTTTAACTGCTGGTGACCAAAAAAAAAAGTGTAACTAGCAACAACGGCAAAAAGAGAGGTCCGGGCTCTACATCTGAATCACTGTTCTTTTTGCTGTTGTTGTCTGTTGTTTTGAATTAAATTAATGGTCTGGGTGGAGGGACTTGTTTTCTTCCTTCAGTATCCTTTCTATAAGTAGAGTTTGCAACTAGCTTTTATTAGAAAATTCCATTTTTGCTCACTTATCTATAACTGGCGGGGAAAAATGTTTTACAAATTTATTTAATCTGAAGGCCAACAAGATCAGTATCAGGGTTTGAAGCAAAATAGTCTTGAACTAGAGGTAAACAGTTAATCCTGATATGTACCTTGAGTCTTTACATTTGTTTCTCAAACCCGTAATCATAAAATGCTCTTAAAATAATTTGAGCAAATGTGTTATTTTCCTTGTGAGTACCCATATGAATGCATTGCCTGCAATGGGCTATCTGCCTCTTGGGAAAACACACATTAGTCTTTTTATAGGATGCCTGTTGACAAAGGTTGTCCTTCAACTTCAGTTGTAGATACGCTGTGTTGTAATTGTGTTTTTTTTTTTCCAGAAGGCTAAAAAAGAACTAGTTTGTTGCAGAGGCATATCACTAATATTTTAGTAAGAGGAAATACAAGAATTGCATAACTGCAAATATAGGGAGCTCTATTTGTTTGCGAGGAACAACTCATGTGCTTAACTTATCTTTTTGATCTACTAGGAATTGTTTGTAGAAATCAGGCCTGGTTTATAATTGTGTGTATTTGTTAATTTTGTAGATTTAGCATTCCCCATAAAAAAGTCCTTTTTTTCCTGCTACTCTGATCAGCCTAGACCTTTTTTTAAGCTTCAAATTGCTGACAATGCCAACACTGAAAATTTTGAAAATGGCATTTGAAATGAGCAGAGCAGTTAACACCACACTTGTTCCCAGCTCTCTGCACATGCTGGCACCTTCAAAGATTTATCTGTAGCCATAAGTCAGGTCTAGAGAACTCAATTACAGATGAAATCTGAGGATCTAGAGACTTCTGTTTTTAACCGGCAGATTTGGTTCACTAATTGCCAAGCCAGGTGCTTGTCTCCCCTTGCCACTTCTGCATTGTGGGAAGTGTTGTTCTATGGCACGTTTGAGTCCCTTCTTTCCTTCTTGCATCTTTGGTGACTAAAACTTTCTAAGCCTTATAAAAAATTATGCATAAGTGTTGAATGTTCTTGCTTCCACATAAAATGTTACTTTCCACAAATCAGTCTCTGTATGAAGAACTGTGTTTCTGTTAATATCTATAGATGGTAGCTGGGATGATGGATTTTAGGAAAAACTGTCTGCCTGTTCCTGAATATCATTCATGCTGTCTTTTAGGTACTTCTAATGCCACCCTGTGTCCCAAAACATTAAGAAGAGGAAAAAAAAAAAAAACCCTTTGACTTCATGATAGCATCTGGGTTGACTTCCATCATTGTATAAGTAGTCCTGCAAGCATTAGGCTTATGTGAACTGGAGTGCTTATGAGAGCCTTACTTTTGTGACTGAGTCATAAAGATTTGAGTTAACAAGACTTAGTATTATATTGTTCAGGTTTATGTGTCATACTGTGACTGAAAAGAGTTTGGAATTGCTCCTGTAGGCAGCTAACCAGGGAGGAAGCGATGAGCAGACCTAACTGATAATCTCTTCAGCCTTAGCAATGGCAGCTGATATATAAACTATTAGTATCTTCTTCTGAAATGTTGTTTCATTTAGCTTCTTTTTGCAGCAGAGTTCCCAAGATATTCTCACCATTTTAACAGCATTTGGGCTGGTAACTGTACTTCTTATCCGTTGGTCCTGGGAGCTCATCCCCAGGGAAAGCTGATGTATCAATTTTCCATTATCAGTTTTTCTGGTGGTAGACCTGGCTATTCAAAAATGAATGGAAATATAGCATCCTTGCCCCAAGGCGTCTACAGACAGAATCTCCTTTCACACAGGGAAGTCCATTCTTGTTTGTCTGGTATGATCGCTCCTAGTGCATTCCACTATAGGTCAGCATGTCAAGTGAAGGATGCGAATCACTGTGCAGAACCATCAAAACAGTGAGATTTCTGGTGTCTTATGCAGTGTGGCATGAAGCAAGATGGAGACACTAGCTAACTGCCTTCCTCTAGTGTTTCTGTTGACTAGAAGTTGCCCGTATCCCGCAGGTGATGTGTTCGGTTTGCTCAAGGTTCTGAAAGATCAAAGAAAGATCACGTGTAATGCGTCTGTATAGTAAAACTAGAGTGTTGATAGATACTTTAGTAATGTGTGACAAATGTCTTAAAATTAGATGTAGGCTATGATAGGCAAAAGTAATTTGAGCAATAACTTCTGTGTAGGAATTGTTGGGTGGGGCTCAGTGACCAAAATTATTCCAGTTAGATGAGTGGATCATAGTAATGCTCCCTCTTGACAGTGAAACCTATGTATAATTTAAAAGGTTTATATTAATTATAAAAATGTATTTGTGACACTTGTAATTTCTTAAAGAACTGTTTGCAAATAGCATTTATAAATGTTTTGTCGTTTACTGTATGCATGGTCAAAATTAACCTTACCTTCCAGTTTCTATATATATATATATATATATATAGGGGTGCATGCATGGGTGTGTGTATGCTTTTTTTTGTTTCCGTACATACACACACGTGCATTCACACACACATTTTTACACTCTATTCCAGTTTGTCAAACAGTGGTACTGGCTAGATCATGTGCTCCCTTTGTTTGTTTACTCAAAATGCTGCTGTAGCATCCCAGACAAACATAACAGTGGAAGGACAGAGAGGCGTTTCTGCTGGGAAGACCTTATCAGCTTCATTCCAGTGGTTAGTGCACAAGACCATGCCAAAAGACAAACTGAATTGAAATAGAGATCAGGGCACTGTTCTGATAGTTGATAGTTTTATTTTGAGCTATGAAGAGCTCATCTCTTTGAAGAGCAAATAAATGTTGGCATCAAATATTGATTATGTGTAATATCTAAAATTCATAAACTTAACTTTCTTCTGGCAAGCTGGACTTCAGGGAAGAATGGAGCAACCGTTGCTTGAGAGTGGAAAAAAATGAATAAAAGAAATGTAATTTAAATTAATCTTTCACGATGGCTATAGTGGGATCTTTTAAAGGCAGAGGTCATGATGTGATTTGACTGGATTCAGAAGATACAATTGAATCAGTAGAATTTCGGTAAATTATGAAGTTACGTTAATTTAGATGGACCAGAAACATGGACAAGCTAATTGGACTACAGTGATAAGAATGTACATGGAAATTTGAGGTTTTAATATATTTTTCTTTTCTGAAAGCGTATTAACACTTTGTAAGTGTAAGTGTTTCTCCATAGTTTGCCTCTGATTTGGTGGTATATATTGCCATGCACTCTTGCTGCAGGCTATGATTAAGTCCTTGCATTGTGTAAGATTTAAGTAGAGTTGTTATGTTTTAATTTCTAAATCCTTCAAGTTATTTCCCCTTCTGTTCCCTCAAACTGCAGCTGTAGTTCCAAAAGTGGGATCAATAGGTCCTAATATGTTATTTGAGATAACGTACAATAGTATCTTGCTTTTGTAGGGTTCTCAATTAAAGGTTAGGTTGCTTAACACTAATGAAGGGGGGTGGAATATTGAGGGTTGACATTAGCACTGCTTCATGGTCCAAACAAATTTGGAAATAAATGTTCTACAGGGTTTGTTATCTACCTTTTAGTATAGCAATGCTAATAAAATGAGCTCTTACGCTCTGTTGATTTTCTTTTTGCTCTGTGTACATTTTAAGGCAAAAAAATCAGAATATCCCTTGCTTTATTGTTTAGGAATTTGACTTAATTCTGCTAGATTTTCATGTGCAGGACAATGCCTAAGGTGGGACAGGTGCAGGTCCTGCATTCTGCTAATAGGTTATATACGTGTAAATGTATTAATGAACAAATGATTTTCTAGATATTCAAGTGATGCTTTTGTGCATATAAATAAAAAGGTGCGAATGGCAGTGCTGGTGTAGTTTGCTGATCCCTCTCTGACTAATCCATTAAGGATGAGAGCCTGTTGTGAATTTTGTATCTAGGTGGAATTACTCTTTTCTGCTTCTGCTCTATTATAAGTCAGCCAAGATGGTGTCCCAGCAGGTCAAATTGTTTCTGTGAGCAAGCCATGTGCAAACTTAGCCTTCAGTTAGCCGTCGGAAGGTGTGCCGAGTGTCGTGCTACCTCTGTCACATCTAAGACACGCAGGTCACCTTTCCTGCATTCCCATAGCCCAGGCTGAGTGTATTGCAGTTACTGGACTCTGGGCAAGCGGGGGTGCTTGGGCTGGCAGGAGCCTGCTGGCACCCATGCGGCTGTCTGGTTTTTTTCCTGCTGCTTGTGTGTCCTGCAGCTCAGAGAAGGGCAGCTGCTGTTGGGTGGGTGGTTTTATTTTTTTTTTTCTTTAATGCCTCATTGAAGGAGTAAAGATGACGAGGTAGGTAGCGGGCAAGAGGGGAGAAACCACTGGTAGAAATAAGAGGTGGGAGAGGATGTTTTGGGTGAGTGGGAATGGAAAGCTTCAGAGGAAACCAGAGCCCATGTGTCATAAAACAATGTGGTGGGAGCTTGTAGACTGGATATGGGCAATTGCAAAATTGTGAAAACCTTTCTTCCTTCTCTCTGCCACTACACACCTGGCACCCCACTGGGGCTCACAGCGTTACCCTCTGTGGCTCGCCTTGGCTGTTCACAGGATCTGACTCCTTTTGGACTAGATCAAGAAACAAGGTTCCAGCTAACCGTATCCACTGCTGCTGCGATACTTTTCTTAAGTACTTAAAGGTGTACAATTAGCTAATGAAATGCTTAACATAGAGTTTCTCACACATAAACCTGCATGAAACTTGATGGCTGTGTTAATGTAAATAATTGTCAGGCAGAAGGAGTTGCTATATAGTATGAATTACAGAAACTGAATCTCAAGTTGGAGAACTGGGTCAGGATAATTGGAGTAGTGTCACCAGCTCTGAGGGTGGACACTGTTTTCATTTGCGTGTTGAAGGTCTGTGGACCTACAGGGCACTCAGCTGCTCTCCAGGTACGAACTTTCCATGTAGCTTGTTCATTATTTTGCTTTGTGTTTCTTCTGTGAATTATGATGTGCTTCGCCGTAGAACTCTACTATGGATGATATGATACCATGGACATGTTATGGAGATAAACAAGTTAATTTTTCAAACTTATAAGTGCACACTGAGTACGTGCTTTAATTTATGAGATGGCTTTGCTTCTCTCTTTTGCGTTGCAGAAGTAAGTGTGAAATGGCAACAACCTTGTTTTAACCCTTGGAGAGAGATCTTTGGTTCAGTGTGGTTCCTTGATAACCCAGAGCCAGGCTCTTTACTCTCCACCTTTTATTCTGTTTGTTTGTGTTTGTTTTTTTTTTTAAAGGGAGGAAAAAAAAAAAGCAGTGTTTTTTACTGAAGCAGTCAAAAAGCTAGTAGTCGTCTCACTTGTCTGAGAACTTATGATCAGCAGAAGACCTATGAAGCATTACAGTTCAGTTTGGTGTGGGAGCACAGTTCAAGTAGGTTGGAGTAGCATGGTGGATTTCTGCCCGAGTTCCGTTAATTATGGTGAATATGGAACACAAAATTTTGCTTAAATTATCTGTAATACAAAGTGTACTTGGAGATAATAGTAAGAATTTCAATATAACCTCTTTATTCCACTGTCAGCACATCCAGACCTTTTTCCCCTGTGTCTTTAAATATCTTCTTGAAAATCTTTCAAAGGTAGTTTTATTAACTTAACATAGTGCAGATGTCGCTAGCTGTGAGGAGTAAGTCACAATGACTTGTAGTGTTGTGTCAAAAATATCATTAAGAGGCTTAGAACAAAGGGAGCAATTAATGAATAGTCTTCACTATGAACAAATGTCAGAGACTCCTCCAGGGCTAAGCTGCTTCTGTGCCATATTCATTAATTGCTCTTTTGAACAAAGTTGGTGTTGATGACTGGGTTTAATCAAGCATACCTGAGAAAAGCCACAAAACCAGATCAGAAGTATTAGAATGAAAAATTTGCATTTAATTTAATAAATAAAGACTTTTTCCTTCTCAGGGGGGTTTTATGCTTCATGTAGCTGGTTCTGGCTGACATTTTCCCCTAACTATTGGGATTGTGTTCATTGGAGATTTTGGCAGAAGATACGTCTTATTGTTTGCTTCAGGATGCATGTGAACTACCATGCTCACATTTAAATCTCTATGATTAAAAATGTATTAAAATCTGTCATAACGGAAGACGGCTCTCAGAACAGTCTCAGTTTACCTGCTGAAATATGACAGGTAAGGGAAGAAGTGCATGTGAGTAGAAAGGTAGAAATCTTAAACCCTAAGTGCTAAAGCTCATTCCAAACTTGCTGACCCTGTACCTTGGTTAGAAATATCTCCTTGGGAAAACTAGACAGCAGCTCTGTAGTATAATCTCTTATGTAAAACTCGATTGTCCATTGTACTTCGTGACTTACAGGTCTAAATTGAAACTTGATGAATGGTGGTCCCCAACATCCATGTTGTTATGTGGAATATATTAATACATTTATCACCATGTTTGTTACATTTTTGATTCTATTTTGCCACTCAATAAGATGGAGGCAGGTGTGGTCAGTATACTATAGATGCCTGGAAGAGTCTACCTAGAAGGTGAAGGCTATTTCTACATGGTTTTCTGTGCATTGAACTGAAAGTTGCAATAATATATGTAAAATATTGTTATTTTGGTGATGAGAAAGGCTTTGAGGGAGGAGGGAAGACTTATACACACCACAGCTGACCTCTTCTAATTATACTGTTTACAGGTATTTATTTTGGTTTTATTCATAAGTTCTATTGTGCAAAGTCAGTTGGAATATGAAGAAGAGTTTTGCAAAATAACTTTGTAGTAGTTGCAGTTTTGAGCCAAGGGGTAACTGGAAGCTTTAATAGCCTTACACTACCACTTTAGAAATGGAGATGTGCTGCTGGATGGACATGTCAGAACTTAGTAAAAATAGCATATCCTATAGTGGGCATGCATCCAGAAATCTAAAATTGGCTTCGTATCCTGGATATGGTACTGCAGGTGGTCACAAACACTAAATAGTATTCAGCACCGTCTGTTGTTCAAGCAGGTCTTAACATATTTCTTTTAAACATTTTATGGTTTAATGCAAGACTGACTTACTGTTATTACTGTTGTTCTTTATATGGCATCAAAATGTGCAATGTGTTTCATAGGTATTAAAACAAAGTCTTGGCCAGAGACGTTTAACATGGTCCTGTATGAATGGAAGTCGGTAGTACAATTCCAGCTGACTTCAGCTGGGAGTATAAGTAGATCCTGACTTATTTCTGATAATACATATAAACACAAAGTCAGCTGGTGGGATTGAGAGTGATTTATTTCACATTATACTATTTTAGTTGTAGCATTTCAACAGAGTTTGACCAAATAAGCTTGAGGAAAAGTGCTATCCCCTGTATTAGAGGAATGTAAAGCTTGAGGAAAAACAGAACTCGGGTATTATGGTTTGATTAATTGCTTGAATGTTTATGCAATTTACAGTAGGTTCTGATTAGTTGTATGGGGAAAGTCTGTACTGACTTTTTTTTTCTATGGTCCTGCCCTCTTCTGCCCTGTTCTGGAAAAATAGAGGGATATAGGCTTTTTAAGGAATATGGGCAGGAAGCTTCTTTAAACCCCATTGGAATGACCTGTAGAAATAAGATCGGAATTTCTTATGACTTATTTATTAAGTATAGGTGTTAGTTCTTGTGTTTGTTTTCAGAGAGGGGTAACAAGAGTATGTGTTTTGCTTGCTCGCTCGCTCCCAATATATACATCTCTGTGTGTGTGGAGAGGGATGTGGGAGAGACAACACAACTGTGTGTATATATATTCTCTTAGAGGACAAACATCTAGGAAAAAATGAATGCTTCCTTTATTTGTTGTATTTTAACTATGTATGTCCATAATTTTTTTTTAATTCAAACAGAGTATATTAATACATTTTTTTGAGATTATCACTAAAAAGACTGGCTTCTGGCTTTTAAAAACATGATTTTTAAGTAAGGTGAGAGACTTCTGTTCCATGTTTTCAGATTTGTCTGCAGATCTTTATTGCTTTGCTCACACATTTTTTAAAGCATAGATTCTTATAATTCTTTGCAAATATTGAATAGTTGTGAGTGTTTTAATAGCTTCTTGTGGGATAAAAAAAATTTCTTCATCCTTAATTTAAATGATGTTGAATATTTTCACTTAGTAGAACTTCTAAGAGTTTAGGTAATGCTGGGATGAAGAGGTTGAATTTTTAGATGTCACATTCACTGCTACAGTAAAGAGAAAGCTATTCACATGTACTGAAGTGGTAATACAACCGGTACAGTGGGTAAGGCAGAAGCGTAATTTGTCCAAAGATTCATGGCAGAGGCTTTTTCTGTTTATTTGCCATAGCAGGTTAGTGGCAGGCTTCAAAATAGTGATGGGATCTGAGCGACACTTGTGCTTTGAAAGCCGAGGGTGGAAAAAAACATACATGAAATGTTTAATAAAGGTATTTTTAAGTCATCACATTTTTTCTCTCTCCTGGCATTATGAGACAGTTTTTCAGAAGGTGGGTCTTCAGGATGGTGTTCTCCTTTCTTTTTTTTCTGCCTTCACAAAGCAGCCCTTAGGGAAGGGGATGGGATTTGGAAGTGGAATGCTGGCCAGCACCTGTACAGTAGCCTACCCTTTCTACCACGTGCTAAAGGGATGACCTAGCAAGAACAACTTCCCTGGTTCCTCTTCATCTGTGAAATACTAAGTTTCAAATGCTTCATATCTTTTTGAAAATGAAGGTACTACAGCTCAGTAAACCTAAACCCAGCAGCCTAAGAAAGTTTGGATTTTTATTTTGGTTATAAATCTTTGCTATTGTGGGAGTACTAAATAAGTAAGTGGTTTCAGGAAGAACAGTAGGCTTTTGCTCACCAGAATAAACCTGACCTTAACACTCCTGTAGTATGGTGTGGTGCCACAAGGATCTTGGTTTCTTATTTGCATCTCGAAGGAGCAGACGTTAGAGCTGTATTGCCGTGGAAGTGAGTGGCATTACAAGAGCCACAATGATACTTAGTGCATTAGCTTGAAGCAGAAATGAATTCTGCAGGTCTGGTTTACTTGCCAAGTGAAATTTATGTCTGCATGTTTCTTGTTCTTCACCTGCAGGGAAGCAGTAGATGCAAGCACCAAAAAGAACCTTCTAAGAAAGTATATAGTGCAGGATGAATTCTGAAAAAGCTCAATACTGTGTCATGGGAACTAGTGAAGTTATAGTTATTATCTTAGCATGATACCTATAATAAAGGCACATAAATAAAGAAATAGTATATAATAGATTAAAAAAATACAGGTCTATAATGCCTTTCTCCTGTCTAGGGGGAGAAATAAATTTGTACATGCTGTTTGCAAAACCTTTTGTAAAGGAGTTCAGACTGCTTCAATGGGAGGTGCTATATAGGTAAATAGGTCAATTATATCAAAGTTCAGTGATTTTTTTTTTTTTTTTTTTTTTTTAAAGTAAACACTTAGGAGCTACTAATACTCTGATAAAGAAAAAATCCTGATGGTGTTCTAGGGCTTATCTGGACAGCAACATAAATAGCTGAAAAACACATTTAAAATAGGAAAATTCAGAAGAGCTTTGGTTTCTCCAGTCTGTCTTTTTTAAAAAGTTCTGATTGTTTTCTAAGACTTGTTTAAAAAAAAAAAAAAACAAACAAACAACAACAACACAAACACAACAAAAAAACAAACAATGAAAAAACCCTCAAAACAACAACACCCCTTGCCCCCTCCAAGAAAATGACCAATTTAATGCCTGTTTCAAATACAACCATTGTGCTGGCCTAGCTGGAGGGCTGGTGAAAACTCTTGAAGGCAGAGCTCGTTTCTGGACTCTCTCCTTCCCCCTACCCCTAGCTCCTGTGCTTCTTGGTAAATGCACCCCGTGGGAGCAAAGTATTCTTGATTCATTTCTGTGAACAAGCCACATCTGTGGCTGGGATGGTTCATCTCTTTTTTATAAAAAGGATTTAAACTTCAAAGAAATAAATTATTCCCATACCATTGTTAGTTTTAACACTAATTTTAGACAAAGTTGCTTTAGCTATGGGAAAAAATCCCCTGTCTTACTTGTTTAGGAGACAACTGGAGCCTTGCATGAGAAGTAGAAAACACGACTAGTTCTTTACGACGTGACATTTTAGGACAGATTGACAAGCAGCTTGAATGACATTTGAAAATGCAAGATGTTGTAAGAACTCACTGCCTTAGCTATATGTAAACATTGCTGGGAGAAAAGCAAGTCTTCATTTAAAAAAGAAAAAAGGTGGGGGAGAGAAGAGCAAGCTGTGCTTTAAGCTGTTTCCTTGTATGATTAACACCTGGACTGTCTTCAGAAAACTGCATGTCTTTCTGCTTTTATAATTTCAGGGTCGTTATTGACTGAGCGCTAGGGTGCTTTTTTTCTTTATCTGATGCCTTACTGAGTTCTTTGCAGTCTCCTGACTCTCTTAGGAAGCTAAAATTGGAATTTTAGGTATCAGATGTAGAAATCATTAACAACATTTATTGACTTCTAAACACTCTTCTGTTATCTTGACGCTGTCAGATCACCCTTATCCACTTTCTGCAAAACATAATTGAAAACAATGAAATTTTCAACTTTTGTGGACAGGTAACAGACTGGAGAAGATTTTTATCTGAGAAAACATCATTCAAGATGAAGCTATAAGAAACCGCGTCTGCTAGCAGTAAGAACAGCTTTAACAAAGAAATCTCAACTAAAAAGGCTGTGTGCCTCTTCTACTTTGTCCTTTGCATTAAACCAAGAGACGTTCTGCAGAGGTCAAATAAGAAAGTTGTAATTGAAGTGATACAGAAATCCATTAAAGCTGACTTCAGATTTTTAGATTTCAGTATCTGTAGCTTCATTGCATAGCAAAGTTCAGGTTTTATGGTAACAATTAATGCTCTGGTTTTGATTCTTGAAATTTGATTTATGTATGAAGCTCCTTCAAAAGTATAGGTGCTCGATGGCAAACTGCTTCAGGGTGAGGAAGTGAGTAAGAGGAATTAAATGCAGCTTTAAAGTAGTGGTCCTATTTATCAAAGAGCATTCTCCATAAGGAGTAATATCCTGTCAACTAAGAAATGAAGAAAGGGTAAAGAGAAGATAATTAAAATTAAAAAGCAAAGAATTCTTTTAATAGACCAGAAAGTAGAACACAAACTTAAAACATAAAAAGGAACCATACTGTAAAAATGTAAACTGTTTTTGTAATACATTAGCAAGTCAATATAAGTTTCTTATATTTCACTTTGTATTTGTAACCAAAGCATCATACAAATACATCTTGCTGGAAATGTATGATTATTTCTCCTTACAAACTTGCAAGTTTCTTTGCATATTAAATACAGCGAGGGAGTTGGTAAATTGATAGATTAGAGAGTTAGAAGTTAAAAAGAGACTTGGATGGTTACAGTTATTTTATATTGACTTTTACAGTCTGGGGATGGTAAGTTCTCCCATGTTTCAGAGTACACGATGTGAAAATTGGGAGGGCTGACAAAAATCTGCTTTCTAATGCTGGTTAACAGTATCAGTTGGAGCAAACCTTTGGCCTTTTTGGTATGGATTAAATCTGTTTTGAGGATGACATGGCTGGAGCCTTCTTTTTTTTCCCCTAAGTTAGGTGTTGATAAACAAAATAAAACGTTGCCCCTATTTGCTAAGCTTTGTTTCTTTTTGTCACTTTTGTGTGCTTTTGGTCTCACAGATTGTCCTGCCTCGGTAAATTTACCAGACAATAACATCTGCTTAGAAGTTCTGTGCAACCAGACACTGGGAGATTAAAATGCTCATCAGGTCTGTGTATGCGAATTGTATTATTTGTGTTGATCTGGAAAGTATATTTATTAGTGTACTTTCTGGATGCCGATTGTGTCATGCTGCCAAAGGAAATAATCCTCCCTGCCATCTATTGTGTTTTGTTGAATTTAAGCAGATTTTACAAAGTTTCTATCAGGTTACAGTGCTGTGGGTATGTGTAGAATAGATGCTAAAAAGTCGTGTGAGAAGGATAAAAGGAAGGTCGAGATGAGTGGTCAGGAAGTAGCAGGGTGTTAGGAGATGGGTTTGGAGCGAGTTCAGAGCAAAGAGGCTGATCAGGATGTGTGGGAAACGGATACGTTGTTCTCAGTCGTAAGATGCGGAAGGCTGGTATCAATTTGTTGGGAGGAATGTGATGAAAAATGAGACTCTGATAACTGTCTGAAGGTTTGAAAGCAATCTTTGATGTATTGTGAAATACGTGGCCAGTGACATTTTCTAAAACAAAGGATGGCATGCTGTCAGCTTGGCTTTACAGGAGGACTTCTAATTTTTTTTTTTTTTTTCTTTCTGTACTCTGTGATAATGATAGCAGTAGACAACGTTAAGTCTATGGGATACACCGGGAAGGTGATGCAGACATGCTGCAAATGGCGCCTGAGCTTGTGGTGTGGCAGTGCCCAGGTGCAGGGAGCCGTCTCGCAGCCAGCGCTGCAGCCAGCCTCCAGGCTGCCCGGCTCGCCGGGGCCAGGAGCCCGCGTGGGACTTCACAGTGAGCTGGTGGTATTGACTCGATAGGCACGGTCCTGTTGTATTACTTTAAAACGAACTGAAGTGACCATCAGGTCATGCCCAGAGTGATACTCCCTCCGGTTCTCCTTGGGCAGTGGTTTGCCATCAGCTTTGCCGAAGAGCGTCTCTGTGTACGAACCACCCGGCGTCTCTCCGTGACTTCTGTGGTAGTTGTCTTTGTTGCTGAACGTGCGTAGAGCACAAAGGTAGCCATATACTCACTTGTGGGTATTGTGCATTCAAGTTTTCTCCTGAAAGTACATTAAACTCAAATCTTTATGGGGCACCTGACATTTAAATCAAGAAACAAAATGCCTCAGCCCTGATAATTCAACCGGTTGCATTCATGCTAATTATTTTAGTTACATTCACGCTAATCATTTTGGTTGTACAAGAGAGAGAAGGAAAACCTGCCCCAACGTGAAATGCCAAGTGCAGCCTGACACCAGGCTGCAGAAGGTGTTCTCGAGGGATACTGGAATTGCAGTTTGCAGAAATCCTAGTTGGGAGAGGTAGAGTGCTGTTTGGTTTTGAACAGCAAATTTGCAAATGCTTGCTGAGACTTTTGCCTGCTGACTATAGCTGCTACTGGCCTCTTTGAAACATACAGAAGCATGTTTGCTGTACTGTGGTGATTAGAAAATGTTAATTTTGTTATACACGAAAGTCCCTAATGAAAGTCCCTAATGAAAGGTTGACCATTTTCTGCCACTGTTAATTTCTTAACTTTTTGCAAATGTAATTGCTGCTATGATTACAGAATGCCAAATTGAATTTGGGGACATAGGCAATATTCTTTTACCACTAGTCTAGTCAAATAATTTTTAATGAGACAAAGAGCTAGTTGAACACCCAAATTGGTTTGTTTACTTCAGTAGCTTAACTGCATTAAAATCAAAGAGCTTGCATGGGCAGGGGGTAATCTGTGTCATTGCTGGACGCCATTAATCACCCCCTTGACTGAGGGCAACAGTTTTGGAAAGTGACTTACAGATGATTGAATAACTTTACTCTCTACACCATTAATGGTTCCCAGCAGGCTGCTAGTGTGCAATCACAAACATCTGTGCGTTTAAAAATTTCTACTTCCCCAAACAGAGACATATTTTACGAAGAAAAAAAGAAGAGAAATAAAAAGGAGAATTTGTTTTTGCATGGGTAGCTTTTTGGAAAAAGGACTAACTGGACATGTTTCTGCTTTAACTCTTGTATGTGATAATATCATCTGAGTTTATCTTTAGATCTTTATGCTCTTCATGCCGTTAGAAGATTTTTTTTGTTTTTTAAATTTGTTTTTGTTGTTTTGGCTCCATGGGATCTTTTTGACATTTGATATCCAGTAGTGAAAGAAAATGTATTCAGTTTGCCAAATAACTCATGGATGTTTGTGTTTTAACAGTGCGTTTAAAGTAAATGTAGCCACTTGCCCATAGACACTGCAGAGTGTGCATTCAAAGCTGACGGTTCCAGCTCTTTTGGAAACCAGCTTAACAGAACAAAGAACAAAAATTGTATCTCCAGGCAATCCTACTACTTCTAAATTGGTCTTTTAGACAAGCATTTAAATACACAGGGAAAGAGCGCTGGGCAGTGACTACGCTTCCCTTCTGTATTGTCAGTATTTCCCAGTGCCGCTTTGGCTGCTCACCGTGCCCCAGGTGGGCGCTGCGTCACCGTCACAGAATCAGGGAGTGTAGGGTGGTTGGGACTCGTGGAGATCGTCGGGTTGACGACCCATGTCAAACCATGTTTGTTTTCATGTAGCCTCTTCTGGCATGTTTTATGGAGAACCTCGACTTTAGAAACTTTGTATTCTTGAGGACTTCCAGTACTTGTCTTACATATCCTGTAGAGAATTAATCCAAGACTAACATCTTGAAAGCGTGAGATTGATAGTGCTGTTTCACAATTCACTTTTTCACTGTTCTTGCAGTGAAAAGACCTCAGCTAAGAGGACTTGGTAGGTATAAAAAAAAGAATGAAAGTAAAGAAAAAAAAAAAAAACAAACCCAAAATCCAAAGGAAGGAAGAATGCCTCCTTCATCGGTCAAAGATAATTGGTTCTGTACCAACCGCACGTTTTATGTTATCTGTGGGCAAGGATATGACAGGCTTAATCAGTTTCATGAAGCAGTCAAAATTTACTGTGTAATTGAAAGGTGAAAGGTTTGCATGCTCTAATCAGATTGGTACTGGGGTAAGATAAAGGTATCCTTGAGTTAGAAGTCTAACAATTCATAATGAAAAGGAGAGTGAGATGAATCGTGTGTGTTCTCTAACAGCTATGTTGAATGGGACTCCTAGGTAAGTATCTGATCCTCTAGAATATGTTAAAAAACAGTTGATGTACTGTGGAAGAATAGGATGTCTAAAGTTTCTGTTAAATACCTCTTTGATGAAGCTAACTATGATCGTAGAAGACCGGGCTTCTTTTCTTATTTCAGCATTGTTACTGGGGGTGGGAAATGTTACATGGATTCAGAGTTCCCACTACACTATCATGTGGGAAGATGGATTTTTCATGCTGTCTCAAATAACTTGTCCAGCTTCTTAGATGAGACACTCTTTGTCTTTAATTTGCCACCTAAAAGGTCTCATGTCCCTGAAAATCCTCCTAATCTGTTCTTTGTGAGCCTCTAATCTGTTTAACTTCTGTGGCCCGTGGTTTAAATGTAAGGAATGCACTCGTCCCTGGTGTCTTGGACTGAGCACCCAGGGAGTGATGCCCAATTCTGAGCAGAATACATGAGTTTTGAACTCCTCGAATGTATTCTGGCTTGTCATCTGAACTGGTCATTCCTATTGTTGGTAAGGAAGTGGTGGAGAAAAGCGTGGCTGGCAGAGGGATCATGGTGTGCCATCTTTTTTTGCCCACTAACCTTATGTTTCATCTGTACATGTGTTGTATTACCTGTTTCCTTTTCTTTAGATACAGAAAATTACTTCATGATTAAAAGCAAATCCACACTAAGACAGAGGTGTCCCATGTACAAATCCTTCCCTGCAGAATTCCTGTAGCCAGAGGATTTTGAGCAGCTGTAATAGTGGCAAGGTGGCAAGGGTTGCTTTCAAAATCCCTGGGCCAAAAGCGTATTTCATGTTTGGCCATACGTTTGGCCATATTGGTGGTCCTCATCCTGTTAAATGCCTTCCACTAACCAAACTCTTTGTATATGTATATATTTGTAATAAGCAGGACAGGGTCTTTGTGAGTCAAGACCTGGAAAATGAGTTTTCATCCCATTTAGGGAGAATCAATAACAGAAGGATCATTAGCTACTGGCACTTGTCCTGGAACATAAACTGCAGATGCTATTAAAAGAATGTGGCTTTAGATTAAACCTCTCTTTAGCATGAGCATCCAGTAGATCATCATGAGGACAGAGCATAAAACATATTTAAGTTTTAGAATGTTTTTCCGTATAAAACAAAGAAAATTAAGAAATCTTATTTGTCCTGTGTGATTTTTTTCTTTTTTTTTTTTTTTTTTTCCCTGCCTCCTCTAGTGCTTGTAGGTAGTGTCGAATTATTCAGATGCAAATAGTTTGTTGTGAATTTATCTAAGATTCATAGTTTCATGTCGTCTTTTTTTCATTATTGGTGACTGAAACTTGGTTACTTATCTGTCCTTTCTCTTCTCTGCTGTAACTGTCGATACTGGTGCCTGGTTCTGCTGATGGATTTAGTGATACAAAGCTGGGCTCCAACTGCCAGTGTTTTCTGTAGGCAATTGGCAAATGGTGATACCTACTAATCATAACAAACTGAGGCTGGATCTGCGCAGACACTGGTAGACAGGCGGGTTTGCATACTGTATTCACTCTTCACTTGTGCACATATAGTTGCTGTTTTGTGTCAGCTCTGAGCTTTTCTAGTGAAATTTTTCATCGCAGCTTCTGAGCAGCTGCACTCTTAGGGGGTGGGTAGGTCTCCCTGCGCCAGCCCCAACGCGTCCTGCGGGCTGCACGGCGCGCCCCGGCTGTACCTCCCGCAGCGTCTTTGTAGGAGTGAGACCTTGTGGCTCGGCTGTGGGAAACCATCGGGATTGTCACAGAAATGGGAGACTGCAGTAAGTGAAATACGCTCTACTCGGATCTACAGATTCGGTCTTGTAGGTGCTCTGTATTGGAGCTTGTGTCTTTGGAGACCATGATAACTGAAGCTAAGCAAAGCCAAGCAGCCTTTACAAGAGGTAATAAAAACAAGCAAGCATGTGCATTTGTCTTCCTAGCTATCTTCATTGCTCTAATGGTTTTGAACGGAGGCTGTAATCTAATCCTCTGAAGTGTCGGCCTCCTTTGTTTATACTTGGCTTCTCTTCTGAATTATGGAGTTGCACCCTCCCTTGTGCTTGCAGCAAAGTTGGTTTGTTTTTTTTTTTCTCCTATTCTGAGCTGGTAATCAAAAAGCATGATCATATGTTGTGCTCTTGCCTAGTTTCTTCTACATCTACCTTTGTTGACACCAAGTGTTAATAACAAAATTTTATTCTCCTGTTTTTGTAGAGGATTTTCTAGCTGAAAACTGGACTCCCAGAGAGCATGGGGAAAAATAGCATGTGTGAGCAAAACCAAACCTGGATATTTTCAAAAGAATCCCCCCAAACTCATACCTTAACTAATTGCTAAACAATCCTAACTACCTATAGATTGAGGTGCTTTATTTTGTGGCAACGTGCTTATAATGTTCCCGACCCTTTGTCTTTGCTGCTTTTCTGGCTTAGGTGTGGCAGCAAAAGCTATTTGTAATCTTGCACCATGGCCCATGGCATGGAAGTGGCCTGACTTCAACAGCTTTTACGTATCTCTGCAGAATTCTACATTAGAGTGATATTTTTAAAACAGTAGTTTCATGTTGGTACACGAGCCAGCTTCTGATAAAGTGAAGTTCTGGGAGGAACATTTTGTTCTGGAAATAGTCCCGTTGAAGGACTAACTGAGGATTAAGGCACTAGTTAGTGATTTTTAAGAATAATGAGTTAGTAAGAGTTGCCTTGTAATAAAATACCATCAGCTGTGTGAGATAAAGACAGTAAGGTCAATTTTGCATCTATTTAGAAATGACAAAAAAATTTCTTTTTGTATACTTATCCATTACTATTGTATTTGTTATAAGTACTTTTGGTCTTATTCTGAAATACTTATATATGCAATTATTTTCACAGACTCCATTGGGGTTATTGTGTGCGTTGCATTTACAGTACAGCTCTGAAGAGTGTAGGTGTTCCTAAATTATTACACGACTATTTTATGCTTTTCATTTTCGGATGTGAATTTTTAGTGCTGAGTATCAAATACCAATATTTGTACTTAAAGCAAAATATATGGTTGGTCAATAAATTAAGGAATTATGGAAGGAGTTTTGGATGGTCTGAGTTCACATGTCTTACAAAGATAACATGATTATCTTTATATGAAGAAATGGATATTTTTGTCTACTAAAGGAAAAAGAGTAACTTCTAATCAAAACTACAATGGTATAAATTATTTAATAAATTGGGCAGACTTGTTTTGCTGTAGGTCAATTATTTGTGAAGCTACATCACATATGAAAGTACAACTTTCTTAGGTGTATTAGTATAAAATAGCACTAGGGATGTCTCCAGTGTTCACTTCACCCTTACAAACATAAGAGTCTTGGCTGGAAACTATTCAACAATAACAGTATCCAGTGTCTTTTTTTTTGGTGGTACAGCTGGCACAAAAATCACAAAGAATATTCAAGAGGGAACAGAAAATTGTTTTGGAACCTAAATATTCTGGTATGTTAAATTTAACGCTTAACTTTCAGTGTCACGTTAAGTGTGGGAAGGTCCTTCTTACAGCGTGCATGGGTGTCTGGGGTAGCTTGGCCCACCTGCAGCGTGAGCCAACGATGCAGTGTCTGCACTTGTGATGCAAGGTCTTGTGCAGATCAGCTTGGTCTTGCAACCACCATCGGTCAACTGTTGTGTAGCAAAGGGGCTGGTGATAGGAGCCCTTTTCCATTGGCAGCTTGAGTCCTGGCTTTCAGGCTTATGCATGGAGATGCCAACGTGAGTTTCCTGGCACAAAAGAAGTGACTCTTCCTGGCAATGTTTTAAGCACTTTTTGTTTTCAGTCATGTAAACTGTGTGTGAGCTGCAGAACAAGATCAGCTGCGATGTAAAAATGGAAAAATTAAAGTGCGATTAATATTGTCTGCTTTGGTAAAGAACAGGTGGTGGAAATGGCACACCTAGCTATTTTGTGCTATTCAGAATTGTGCTGTTATCATCTGGTTTGCATTAGAAACTGTCAATGATACTGGTAAAAGAAGCGAATAGGAGAAACTAGCATCAAAGCTAACTACTTTCCCATATTTTAAGGTAGAGATGAAAAGTCTGCTGACCTTTTTCATGCTTGCAAGCATAATTACAGCTTGAATAGTATCCTTATAGAAAACAGATTTTCAGCCTTGGGATACTTGGGATTGTGGAAGATAGGCTTTCAGAATAAAAACAACATGCTCAAGCATTTTTTCAGTTTTTCTAAGAATATACAATAATTATTCCTTAGTTTCAAGACTTAGGAATAAATCAGATAAAGCAATTGAGTTGAAAAACTCTTTCTTTTCTGCCCTGACTAGTGGGTTGTTGTCTGCTCTTCATATTCAGCTGTATATAAGGGAAGATGCTGAGAGAAACCTTTCTTTTTCTCAAAAGCTTTGAAGGGTGCTGTTCTTTATTTCTGAGTGGGCTAGAAAAAGAGTATTGCTCAGTTTCAAGCCTTGGCTGCCATCTCTTTCAGCATATATGGAAATATTCCCCAGTTTCAGGGAACAGAAATGTGAAATCTGAGATAAAGGCTGCTTTTTAACAAACATAGTCTTACTATTGATTAGTGCACTTATTAAATTATTTTGATTGGAAGTTCTTTGTTTTGCAAAGTACAGAACATAATTTATTGCTAAACAAATTATAAGCTAATGTAGGCTTTTTTTTTTTTTTTGCAACAAGGCATGTATGATGCTCTTATTTATTTTGATATCAAATACCATCTGTGTTCTTTATTATAATACTGCAGTTTTAGCAGTTAGTGCTACATTGCTAGAGCTGTACCACATATGTTAATAATTTCTTTACTAGTTGGCATTGATCTCTTGTTCCGTGCTGTTAGTTCTGAAATCTGGGGCTCTATTGCTCACCTCTAAATTACTGATCCCTCAGCCATGAAATATGATTCAGGTTGTTTTGATACTATGTAGATGTAAGCTTAGAATATTTTAAACCCTGCACTGTTGTATGTGTTGATTTATTTATTATTTAAATACAACACAACTTACCTGAGATAGTGCAACTCGTTTAAATGCAGAAGACATTTGCAATGTCTCCTGCACTGTCTTTTTGGGAGTTACCTCTCCTGGAATACTTACTGTGGGTTCAAACTTCACAATCCTTATGGAAGTCCTTCTGGATGAATTGGTTTATTTTGCAGTGAGAGTCCTTTGTTCGCTGGACTTATCTGAGAGAGAGTGTATTTAGCTCTTTGAATAGGAGGATGTCTCATGGATTATCCACCAATGGCTTCCTCTGACCAAGAAAGAAGTGGTACTGAATACAGAGAGAGAGTGGCCATCATATCTATTCTACTCTGACTTGACTATGAAATCAGTTGGAGCTAATTAGCCCAACTGCAGTAATTAGTAATGCAGCCCTCTTACAAATTCATCTGAACTGATCAGAAAAGTAGAGAACGATGACTCTGCAGGAAAATATCTGAATTGTTCACTCGCACTACTATAACATTGAAGATGATGGTATTTTAAGGGAGCTCCCAGAACTACCCTGTTTCCATGTTGTTTGGTCCAGCTGCGTTGAATGCATTCTGGTATTTAAAAAAAAAACAAACAAACAAACAAAAAAAAAAACAAAGAAAAAAACCCCAACTTTGTATGATCAAAAGCACAGAGGTACTACTTCTTCCTTGGTGTCCTGTCATGCATCTCGTTATCATGTTCTGAATGTGCCCACACAACACTTAAAGGCAGAAGTAAGCTTGTTCTGTTTGTGGTTCAAGCTGGCTGGCTGGGAGCCAGCTCCCATCTGAAAGCAATGCAACTTTTCAGTTCAGTGCAGTGCCATGCCAGACTTAAGTTAACACAACTCTGCTGTGTCTACAAGTCTTATTTTTTCACATTGGTTTGTTGGACAGCTTGGAGATCGTGAGGTATAAGCCATTCTGCAAAAGATGTCATGGCTGTGCTCTTTGTCACATATGTCTTTTGTTTCTTTGGCAAGCAATGAATTGAGATTCTTGGTCAGAAACTTAAAGGCTGTTCGCTTTTTCTGATCTACCTACATGCCTAAATCCATTTGCTGTTTGGAACTTTTAACAGTATTTAATGCTTTTTTTTGTCTTCAATTGCTGTTTTTGTTACTGCAGCACTTCAAAAATGGGGTATAGAAGAAAAGCAAAGCCAAGAATTTGCAAGTTAGAAAATTTGCAGCTAACTTTAAAACTGGAAAATCTAACCCAGAGGTTTTATATCTGCATCATGATAGTTTAATTCACATCCCACTTGCAAGCTAGGCACCCAGAAAACAAGGGAGGTGCCTGTGGGAAGTTAGCATAAGTCACTTGTTAATCATAGCTGAGTGAAGAGATCGTGCTGCCCCCAAGCTTTGGCTGGAAACCTCAACTCCATCGTTCTCTCCTCTATATCCCTCAGTGTTATCAAAGTGAGTACCTACCTGTAGATGACCTGCCCCACCCCCAGCCTCTCCAGTGGTAGAGAAGTGTGGAACAGGAGCAGGGCTGAACATGGGACATGTTGGAAAATGGACAGAGCAGCAGCAACAGGCTGGTGAGTGAAACTGAAGCAGCTTCCAGCATTGGCTGATGAGCCTGAACACGTAACGCAACCGAGTCCAAGAAGCAGGTGGCAGACCACTAGTGGCTGAGTAACGAGGAGTGGAAGCAGGAGTTTAAAGTACTTGTGGTCAGCTTGAGCTCTGCAAGGGTCACTGTTCAAACATGTTCTTCTGCCCTGCAAGAAAATTTCGGGTCTGTTGATTGGCTGCACTGTTTCCATGTTCATCGCAAAGGACCACTTGTTGCAGGAACTTAATTGGTGGCAGGCCACCGAATTCCTTTGACCCTTCAAATGGGATAGCAAAAGAAGGTAAAGTGACATTTTTTGTACTTTTTTTCCACCCCCCTCTAAGGGAGTCATGATATTCTTGAGAATACAAACAGAATTCGTTTTTATCAGCAACACTTTCTGCTGGTTTCAGAAGCTTGGAAGTGATCTTTATCAGAAATTAAAGGTCGATCCTTTTGAAAGAAGGGTTGATGAAGTCACGAGGGTGCAAGCATTAATCAGACCTGCTTGCTGTCAAGCAGGTTCTGTCTTCCCTGGATAATTGGAAACCTTGGCTGCTGCTTTGTCATTTAGAAAAGCTAGCACGCATTTACAACTATAGAGGAGAGAAGCTATTTTTTTTCTGAAGATGCCTCTAGATAGCTCTTGTAATTTCTACATGTCTGTTAGCTGGGGCTGAAAACCACAGATTAATGGGCAATGTTCTCTGTAGCAAGGAAATCTGATCCCAGTTGCAAGATTAAAGTGTGACCTGCTCCTTTTCAGCTCCAGACCTTTATTTCAATATTTGTAGAAATTTGGTTGAAGGGCTTGACCTGGTCAGTCATTAAAATGTAGGTTTTTTTAACACTTACTCCAAAACCTGGTAACAGTTTCTTTTTCTAAATGTGCAAGGCTGTGATTTACAGCCCCTGCTCTCCTGCCGTGGGTGGCACTGGCAGGACCTATGACGGCTCCAGCATGTGGATGGGTTGGCAGGTGTGATTGCAGTGCCTGGACTGTGTCTTTTGATTCCACAAGAGTCTCTCAAGTCTCTCTCAAAGGTCGTGTTGAGCATGAGTTTCATTATCTAAAAATCTTTTTTTTGGGTGGGTGGCTACAACCTTAGCACCTTTAACCTTGGATTTTGTAAGGTATATTATTGTTATTGCTGTTGTTATTTATTTTAAAGAAATTCTTACCTGAGATGAGGGGTTGGTATCTAGTAATTATTTTAATTGATTACCTAAATTTAACAGTTCAATTACTTGAGCCTCCATATTTTTTTTTTTTTTAAGATTTTCGTATTTGTTTTAACTTTTTAATTTCTCTTTTGTTATTGTTGTGGGAGGAGGAATAGAGCTGATGTGTACGCAGGATCAGCCTCTTGCTTATCTTTAGTTCATAGCTGTGTGTGTAAGAACCTGGGGGAGTTTCAGATTTAGCAGTTTATTTTCCTTGGTTGGAAGATCTGATGTTGACCATGATAATTATATGTCTAACTTCCTCCTGCTCTTCACATCGAGGAAGAAGATGAGCTATGGATTTTGATTCTTCAGCTTAGATTGGGACTGGATGAGAGGGCAAGGAAACTGAGGATTACCTTTTCCTGAACTATTGTTTTCCTCTCGTTCATCTTTGTGACTAGTTCTTTCAAACTTGCGTGTAGGTAGCAGTACCAAGACCAACTTTTCGATGATCCTGACTTTGCTGCTTTATAACTGAATTTTTATCTTTTTGGATTCAAACTTCTTTAAAAATTCTTGTGGGTTGAACAGAGTTATTAATCTAATCTTTCAGAATTTGATTTTTTTTTCCTTTTGTTTTTTTTGTGGCTCTAAATATAATGACTGTTGCCATCTTTTACAGACCTGTAGAACTTTATATGTCTCTCTTACTGGATGTTATGGAATGCATTTTATGGGTGGAGAAGTGAGGAAGAAATGGGGCAGTGCATTTTTCCTGCCACCTGGAAGGTGGAAATACATGCTCTTCTCCAATTGAGAGGACCTCATTGCCCAATATTCGTCACCTGACATTTCAATGTACAGTTGACACAGGGCTCTGTTACCGTTCTTCATTTACTGTTTTTAATAGTTGCAGGGCCAGTGCCCCAGTCTGAGTTGGAAGAGTTCATCAGAAATTGGCAGTTACAGGAGGGATGCTCCTTCCTCTCTGTCTGCCGAGGGCTTGTCCTCACATGTACCTCGGGCATACAGTTTGCCAGGTTTGATGCTGGATTGAAACGGGTCTTGCTGTCGCAGACCTGGATTTGCTCAGTCTCTCTATGACATTTCAAATTTGTATTTGCTTTCCAAAGTACTCAGTCAGTGTCAGATTTTGATCAAAAATCAATCTGAATTTCTGTTCAAGACATATAGCTTACATTTTTGCAGCCTCTAGTCTCGTCTCTGAGCTTTACAAGAAGCTTCAAAATTTACAAATTTCCTTAGAGCATAGTATTTATTATTTTTTAATTATTATTATTTTATTATTATTATTATTATTGGTATTTTGTACAAAATTTTAAACACTGCAAAGAGTAAAGGACAATACAGATACGACAGAAAATGTATGTGATACAATCATACAAGATGTATGTAGTTGATAATTATGTGGCTGCTAAATGAAAACAAGGGAAAATGTGAAAAGAAAGAGTAGGTAATTAAGAGTTGTTTTAAAGAACACTGACAGGAAGCTAACTTATCAGGATGGAAAATCATACATAACTTCAGAGAATGTTTTAAGGAGGGTTTTGGAGTATGTGCAGAATGAACATGAATACGTATTCCATGCCAGAGGAATGTTTTCCTGGTGCCAGATAGTTTTTTTGTCATCCTGACTGATTTTTTTTTTTTTAAATAATCTTAATCTAGATGAGGTTAAAAAAAGCCACAAAAACCTCTTGATTACATTGTTTTCAATCTGTTTTTTCTGACTTTGTTTGCCTATTGCCAACCCTGTCTTATCTTGGTTTTGAAACCTTGATGTTTTCTAGTCATGTGATTGAGCTAAATAATATATTTAGGCTTACTGCAAGATTTAGGATCAAAGGAGAAGTTTACAAGAGGCTGGTTTTCCAATGTTACAGGTGACTCTCGTACTTGTGAAACTCTTCTTTTTCCTCACTTCTCTGTGTCTCTCTGCAAAAAGTGTATAAATCGCACCTTTATTATGTGAGTCTTTTTTTTTTTTTTTTTAATCCAGCGGGCCTGCCGTATGCGTTAGAAGAAAGGCATCATGTGTGTTTGTGTGAAAAGTGTGTGATATGGGTTATTATCAATGATTAGATCTATAGTGCAGACCAACCTTACATGACTTATTGGAGGATATTATAGGGAGCTGATTTACTGCTCTGTGAACCAGCTTTGGGATAGACTAGAATATGGCCAGTGAATTTCAGGGCAGTTTGCTAAGGGGAGGCAGGGTGGAGGTTGGAAATCATCATAGAGTCATAGACTGGTAGGGTTGGAAGGGACCTTTAAAGGTCATCTAGTCCAACCCTGCTGGCATGGGCAGGGACAGCTTTCACTAGATGAGGTTGCTCAAAGCCCCATCCAGCCTGACCTTGAACACTCCCAATGATGGGGCATCCACAACTTCTCTGGGCAACCTGTTCCAGTGTCTCAATCACCCTTGTCATAAAAAATTTCTTCCTTATGTCCAATCTAAATCTTTCAGTTTAAAACCATTGCCTCTTGTCCCGTCACTACAGGCCTTGGTAAAAAGCCTCTCTCTGTCTTTATTATAAGCCCCCTTTATATATTGAAAGGCCAAAATGTTGGTTTCCAGTGCAGCATCTATATGGGTTTTGCTGTCTGGGTCAGGGATTATTTTTTTGTTTGTTGCTGATACAGGCCTGTAAGTATATTCTCTCTCTTCTGCTTCTTCAGCTTGTCCTAGTCTTGCTTGTCCCTCACCAGTGCCTTGTTCTTGCTTACCTAGCCAGGCTGTTTTGCCTTTGTAGGCTTTCTGTGCCGTGTCTGCTCTCTCTGTTGTTCAGTCCCAACCTGTCCTCCTGAAGCCTTGATGTCCTGTCTCCTGACAGTCCTTCCTTCCCTTCTGCTCCAGCTAATCCCAGGCTCATTACCCTGGATAATGTGACTTTTATTCTTTTTTCCTTCAGTAATGCAATGTCCTTCCGTTGTTTTTTCACAGGCCAACCTTTCTTTTCTGTTCCATCTCTGGTTTCTTGTCAAAGTTTATTTTGTCCTCCTCCTCCCCTTCCTTTTATCTCAGGCCTAACAGACCAGAAGATCCTGATTATTATCATTATTCCCTCTCCTTGCCTTGTGTTTTCCCTTCTGAGCCTTATGTGGCTGTGATGGTCTCTTCAACCAGCCAAAAGAATCTGAATTTCAGGTCAAATGAACCCCATCTTGCAGGGTTGAGTAGTTCTCTGCTCATGCCTTTTTTGCAGGAGATACTGCCTCAGCGGAACCATTTCCCTCCCTCTAAATAGCTTCCTATCTCTCTTCTTTTCTTCCTTTCTCACCAAGCAGCTTCTTTCTCTCCTTGAGTGTCTCGAGAGAGTCACTGCTAGTGACTCTCTTAGTTTCATCCCCAGTGCAGCTGGATCTATGGTCTCGCTTCCACTGGTTATCATCTGAGAAAGCGTGCTCTGCATCATCCACATGTAATCAGGCTGGCCAACTGTTGGTGTTGAAATATGTGATTTATAATACATGTATTTGTCTCATAGTGTTTGACTTTGGCCTAAAGAGAGAGGTAAGTGGAGAAAGCATAGCCCTTAGCTGAAATACAATATGCTGCTGTTCTCCAAACGTACTGTGTTTATGTTCCAGGATAATTCAGCTAAAAGGATCTGGAAACTTTCAGAAATAAAATGTGGCGTTTTATGGCTGTACTTCTTATTTTCTGAAGCAGTAGTAAGCTCGCACCCTTTCACTTTTTGATAGGTGAACCAGCTGAGGCTCAGAGAATCAGAAGGGCTGATGTGTAAGAGCAAAAGATCTCAGTCAATTTGGACAGGCTGTATTTATTCCAAGAGCTGGGCCATGCACCTGGTGGATGACAGCTTTTCCAAAGGAGCTGGAGTTTGGCTGGGAAAGATTTTGTTCCACCCTGTGGAGTGAAAAGTGTTGTACTGACAGAGGGAAAAAGTCGACATGATAGATACAAGATCACTCTGGACATTTTCGTTTTCACCAGCAGATGATGAGGGATCAGCTCATAGTGCAAGGACTGGAACATGGCCAGGGCCATGGAGATTGCTAGACAAGTTACTTATGTGACTGAAATGCTTGGCCTGAGCCTGATGTTGCTTTTTTCTCTCCTTAACCACTACAGAGTGGAGGTGACATCCTTCCTATTAATAGTGCACTGTAACAGCGGTATGTAAAAGAGATAAGTAACATTTGCGCTCCCATCCCTTAACACATTTATTCAATGCAAGATGTCAAAATATGTGACTAACAAATGGTGGAAAGTCTCTGTGAAGAATGTCAATAGGTTTTCTGGTTTCTCATTTCCATTTAAAAGTTATTCATAATACTCCAAACAGAAAGCGCTGTAAATGGTAGTAATTTTTCTGTGTGTTTACTAGAGAGCTGCATGATAGTATCTGTTTAATAACTCTCAGTCAACATTCAATCATAGGTGCTGAAGTTTGACCCTGTAACACTTTGACTAATGCGAAAGATGATAATCTCTGGACTGTGCTCCAGAACAGAGGGAAACTGAAATGGCAGAATTGTAAAAATATTGCGTCAGTCAATATTTGCCTTTACACAAACATACTGAAGTGGGACAGTATTGTAGATGTTTGGCTTTAGATGGTGTCTAGTAATTATGTGGAAATAGATTTTGCTTTTGCTTCTCCAGCCTGGCTCAAGATGCAGCCTGACAAGATGCCCCCAAGACTATCTGTGTGCTTGCTGCTGCTGCAAGGGCAGTCCTAGTTCTGGCTGTGTGCTGGGTCATCCCCTGTTCAACAGACTTGCTTGGCTGGTGACCCAACTCACCCAAAAATGAGAATATTTTTCTGTTGTTCAGAGGGCTGAACTGGCTTGCAAAGCATTTCAGTGAAGTCTGAGGAGTGGACAAAGCACGGGTGAAGGGGGAGCGGGTCTACCCATTCTGGCAGCAGTAAGCTCTTCGCTTAGCTCAGCCACCTTGATTGACTGTATAGCAAATTTAGGTGGAATTTGGAGCAGCAATAGGAAGACGTTTGGTGCCGCGTACTTTCCCTGTCGCCAAAGGCAGCTCAGTGTCTCAGAGAGTAGCCTTCACAATGGTACAGCATGAGCAAGACCCTGTATTTTCCATAACCTTGGTCCAGGCACCGACTGAACTGTTCAGCTGAAAGTTCCCCAAACTGTTCAGTCTGCAGTTGCCATGAGAGGCTGCAGTCCAAGTGGGTGAAAACAGGATCTTATCGTGTGAGGTGTCAGACGGCCTTGGTAGCTGGCAGTGCCACCCCACCGGCTCCAGCATCTTTGCTGGTGCAGAGCACAGGCAGGAGGGAGTTGGGCGTAGGGGGAGGGAGGAGAAAGGAGGGGAAAGGATAGAGAGGAACATAGAGCGGGGAGAAGAAAATGGTGACAAAGAGAAACGGAGTAGAAATAAACTCTTGCATGCTTTTGATCTTGCCTTAATATTTTATAAGCACAATGTGGTAAAAAAACAAATGATAAGACAATATAATTACTCAGGTTCCCAAAACTCTCATGTCTGATTGCCCTGCACTGCAGTGCCTGAAGGATTCTCCTTCGTATTTTGTTGAAAACGTTTGGGTTGGTCAGCTGTAGATGTCACCTCGGTGTGAGGCGGTGGTGAGGGTCGTGCTAGCCGGCAGGAGCACCCCACACCGTTGTTACTCCAGCCTTGCATTAGGTAGGAGGGAATGTGAGAGTTGTGCCATCCTGTTTGACCTTGCTGCTTGCTTGTTCTGTGGGCCAGTGTGGGAGCTGGGCAGCTGGCATCGCTTTCCTTTCTCCTTCTGGGGCTGGTTTGTACAACCCATACTCTCATGGTCTGAGGAGTATCAGAGTATGCAGGTAGTGTGGGTTGTGCAGCTAAGGGGAAGAGTGTGTATTTTTAAACACAGTAAAATATGTAAAATGTACCGGTCTGACCTGAATAAAGATTTGAGCTACTGCTGTTGGCTTTGGGGGGGAGGCATTTTTCATGGAAGCCTTTGGGGAGGGCTTGCATCTACATTACTGTTATAGTCCTGGGCTGCTTAGCTGAAGCAAATCTCTTGATTGTTACCATTTTAGCTTGCATTTTGAAGAAACCTTGGATCACAGACACTGGATTCCTTTCCAATGAAACCAAGCAAAAAGATGTTCTCTATCTGCTAATGAATGTTCGCTCCATGAGACTAGACTAGAAATAGAATGAAATGAAACACCCCAAAATGTATGTCGTATAGTTATGGACATTGTGTCCTTAACTTTATTATTGGGGAAAAGTTTTATTCAGAAAAATACCCTTTGGATATTTCTTGTTGGCTCATTGATTTTCAGTGGCTCGGTGCCCTTCTCATTTCAAGGGTGTGTGGGTATAGTTACAGATGAGTTATAGGTGAACCTTAGACTGGGGAACAGCCTGTGGAAGGGCTGGTGGTAGAGGAGGTCCATTTCTGTGTGAAAAGCTGATTCCAAGTGGATCCACAGGGATCAGCAGCTTTCTGCAGGCTGAACTGAATGCTAAGGTGATCGGGTCCTGTGCCAGATAGTGACAGCGTTGCCATGTCAGCCTGTGTTTATACGAGCGTTATAGTTTTGACTTCTGTTGCTATAATTATTATTCACTCTTGAGCCAATTGCTGTTGCACCAGATGGCGAAAGTGATCACGCTATGACTCTGCTTTGCCTTGTCTGAAAGTTCTCAGCATCCAACAGTGCCTGCAAAAAATGTAATCCACTGAGCACTTCTGGAGATTTGGCTGCTTTATTGAGGTACTTCAATGACAGCAAATTTCCAAAAATTCTAATTAGATTTTTTTTTTTATCTGCGTGTACTGTGTCATATGAACTTGCAGTACAGCTGAGGTTGATCTGTAGATGCGTTATGGAAACTCGTGTCAGCTGTTCTGAGTGTACACACACACACACATATGCACAAGACCTGGCGTTAGTTTCATTAACATATGATATATGCACACACATACACATACTTTTTTTTCTCTCTGTATTTCATTCTGAATCCAGCAAACATGGAGAAAGGAGAAATTTTGTTCTTGGTTGAAATGCGTTGTCTTTAAAGTGCATAAATGGATGGACTGAAAAAAAGTTAATTTGATTGTCGTCCAACCTCCTTCCTCAAATAATTGAAAGAAAGAGTCTAGTCATTTTCTTATGTCATGGTTGACTGCAAGAGAGAAGACAAGTTACAGTGCTGCAAACAGTGCTTTAGTACATTGTATCAAAGTCGTGAAACAAACTGGTTGGTTTAAAATTCCAGGTAGATTGCTCCTTGGCACATAGGGTTGCTGGAAGTGTATTTTAGGAATTCCTGGATTCCATGTGTGTGATGGTGTTTTGGGCTGGGAGATGTGTTTTAGTCTGATGACAAATAGCAATCCCATCTGTATTTGATTATAGCAAGGAAGATGTGGAGGAAAGAGTTCTTTGCTCTGGGCTGAAGGGTCAGTCACTTTGAGGTTTTCTTCTTTGCCTACCTTTAGGAGAAGCATAGGCTTCCAGTTCCTTTTTAATGATGATTTTGTACAAAATGTAAATCTCTGAGGATGCATCTCTACTTGTAAATTAGTGTGCCCAGGACCACTCTCTCACACTGAAGCCAAACGGCACAAGACATCCTGCGCTGGTACTGTTACACTTTCTAGCCTTCAGAAAGGGGACTGCATACGTGGAATATTTCCTGGATACTGCTGGCTCCTGGAGCACGCGTAGGAGATGTGGGATGAATGATAGCTAGCTCTGATGGAAGCTGTGCTGGGGGTCATTCTAGCAAACATTATGGATAATGAAATTTGCAGTGCCTGGGAATATTTATTGGTACTATTTGATCAGCTTGTGCGGATGTAGCCTTGGTGGCTTCTAACAGCACACATACAGCTAGGTAAAAATGGTCGGGACAAATGATAATTATATTCTGATGGCAATAAAATTGCAAGTTGTACTGATGGTGCTTTAATGTAATTGTGGATGAATTAATTTGTGCCCTATGCCAACCTTTTAGCTGTCTGGTTTTAGGTCCATTTTTTAATATGTTGTTTTGGTGTGTGCATGTGTGGCATTTGTGCTGTGCCAAATCTAATGGAACTCGGTTCAAGGTGTGACTGAATTCTCTGCCAAATGTTGGTGGTGCCTTTAAATGAAGCCATGCTGTAGTCTGTAGTTAGGCCAGCATCATTCTAAATAACTAGCCAGGAGGTGTACACTGTGTGTTTACACAGCCTAATCTTCTGGATGTGTTTCACAGGACTGTTTAACCTATTCGTGTGAAAATTAAAATTCAGCTTATTTTTATTCTTTATTGAAATGCATGAAAAACCATGATCAAATCTGCAGTGTATCAACTTGGTTATGGCAGGGGGAGCTTCATGGACAAAATGTTTTTTATAGCTGCTGTCCCATTAGGAGCTACAGGGAGGCTGGCCTGGAGGTGCTTATAAGTTTGTAAATGAGGACTCTCTGCTAGGCTTCTCCTTAACTTGGCGAGGAGAGTGTGAAGTGGCTTTGAGTGTCTGCACCTTTCGAGAATGGGGCGCATAGTAGGTTTTAGAGGGAGAGGCCGGAGATACCCCCTTAGCAGAAGGGGTGTTGTAAAAGGAGAGCGGGATGAAGGAGGACTGTTGTGTTTGCCTCCCTACAGCAGCAGGAACAGATGTCGGAACAGAGGTGTAGTCACTCGCTCTATTCAGAAGAGCTCAGCTTTTACTCTGCCGAACTGGATATAGCCTCTGTTATCTGTATGCGTTGGTATTGCTGAAGAACCAGGGAGAAGAAAGTTAATGGTGGTCAGTGCTCTTAGTTGTACTCTGACCCTGTGAGTCACTTTTCAGACTGTCTTCAGAGCTGCTTTGGAACAGTTTCCGCAACAGCATTGTTGATTAAGGTAAAATTGATTAAGGCTTCTATAAAAAATGTGTGCTGTAGCAAATTTCTCTGCTTAATTGAGCAAAATCCAAGCAGGTATGCATTTTAACCAGTAAATTAATATATTGAATTTTTATATCTCCACTGGGTCTGTCTGAAGGGCAGTAATGGGAACAGAATACTGTCACTAAGCTCTGCCTCCAGGGACCACAGTTGCACATTTTGGAGCTGTCTCCAGGCCACCCTTGCAATCAATATTTACAGTAATTACAAATGAAATGAGGGAGTCTTAAAGTGACAGGTGCGTTTAATAACACATTATAATACCATAGCAATGAATTGAGGATTAATCAAAACTTTTTAAAATGGTGCTGAATTGATTTAGTGATTTGCATTTGGCTTAGTGCTGCATGCCTGTTGACAATAATTTACTTAAAAAATTGCATTGCAATTTCCTCTTAATTGCACATGGTATGCTTCAGGGTGACAGTGAAGATATTAAAATATGAGTAACAGATGTGATGTTTGCTAATGGAGCATCACATCCCATATATTTTCCTCATCCTGTTATTTATTTATCTGAAGATGAAGCCTTTGCCTTTTAAAAAGAGAAAATCCACTTCTTCATAGGAAGTTTCTGTTTTTTTCCAGAAGGCTGAACAGGTCATCTTTGCTTCATAAATCAGTAAGTGAAGAATAGCCAAGTATAACAGTTATGTTCCATAACATTATTGTTACTGTAGGATTAATAAGTCTCAATCTGGCCTTCAGAATTTTAGATGTGCAACACAGCGTTTGGGGTCTGAGCTAAAGATGCCTGCAGGTAATAAATGCTTTTGCATTTATGTCAGTGGACTCTATAGGAAATCCTTTATAGCTGTGTTCTGCCATGGATTCCAGATGTGGCCAGGTAAACTTGCTCTTGTCCTAGGTTAACTCTAGGGAAATTCTGTTTCCACAGGCACAATTCTTCTTACATTGACCAGGAATGACAGCGTGCGCAGACCTATATGTTCTGTATCCTGACTTCTTACCTTGCTGCTGAGACCCTTGCTCTGTCTCCTCTTAACTGCTCCTTGCAGATGCTGTCTCTTTTGTGCCATGGGATGATACAGCACCTGAAGGAAGCCAGACTTCTTGAGGTTTCTCTAAGAGCAGATACTAATTTTGGAGATCCAGTGATGGGGAGGTACTAAGCATGCTTCCCAGGTACTTCTTTTGCAGCCTCTTACCCTTTCCCTCCAGAAGAGTGATGTCTTGGTTAAAGACTTTGAAGAAATTTTTTCTTTAACTCATTGCTAAGTCAACTTGAATTAGATTTCTTCTAAGACAAATTGCGTGTCTTTGCTCAGGAGTAAGTATGACAAACTTGAGATTTTGAAGGTTTTTTTTCCCCATTTATTTAAGTAAAGGAAGGAAAAAAACAAAGCCCAACACCCCTCCCAACCACCATTAGAAATGTATTAAAAATGCACGTCATTTTTCTACGAGTAACTGTTGCCTGCGCATTTATGTCTTTGCTCACCTGTCAGAAAGTTTGAAAGAAAACTGTTTAATAAAACTTTGCTATGAGACAAAACGACTTTGATGAAAGCATAGGAAATTTAAGCCCCTTTGGTTTCAATTTCCTCTTAAGTTTTCTCCATAGGTCTATTGAGAATGAAAATGTCCTCTAAGCTGTATATCTAATCTTGTTGTGATGCAATAATATCTTCAAAGTCCTTTTCTTATTCTAATACGGCAGTTGTCTTTATCACTTCTGCTGATACTTAGAACGGTAGCCCAGTATATTTCATTGGTGAGAAGCTGGTGTTCTTTTTGTGAGAAGTAATCTCAATCTGTCACAGACCAACATGGTCCATGTAACTTCTCGTGAAGAATACATATTTTAAATATTTTAATAGCTTAATTTAGCTGTTTCTGTGTGCTTCCATAGAGGCAGAATGTAGCTTTCTGAATAGTTTTTCTTTTTTCACAGAGAAATGCTGCAAAGTATTGTGCTCTCTTTTGTGAATCATTCTGTTTAATTCCTATTAATTTCGAAGACATCATCCTAGTTTTCTATTTCCTTCCAAGTTTTACTGCTCAAATTACCATAATGTAACCAATTTCTTTACCAAACCTTAATGTTCCCTTATGACTCCACACAATACATATTGCATGAAATAAGGGTAGAGTGAATATATACCAGCAGGTACTAGAAAAATCGCTTTATGCAATAGCTGTCTGGGAAACTTTAACCGAAAAGAGAGTTGCTGCCCCTGCCAATGGGAAATAACGAGGTGGTACTTTGCAGTGATCTTCCACATAATCCTACCTGAGGTGGATAGGGGCACTCTATGCTGAGACTAATATCCTGGCTCAGGATAGTCCAGTGTAATCACAGATTAATTACTGGGGACCCCTTCCCACCTGCTGTAGACCAAATTAATATGATAGTTGCTGGCATTGAGCAGATGCATAGGATGATATGAGTTACTTCCACTCCTGGTCTTCGTGAGTGTTAGGGCAGCTCAGGCTTGGTGCCTGGGTATCCATAGTTGCTAGTACATAACTAGGTATGGTCTGGAAAGCACAGTGTATCTATGGGATCATGCTGACCAACTTCATTGTGTTTGATGGGACGCATCACAAGTGATAGGACAGGCTGACATTTAATATCAACTTTAGCTACCTGCATGACCTCTGTCTACCCTATGTACCCTAAGACTGATGTAGTTGTGCAGAAAGATGGGAAGGTGTGATTTGTTACCAGTAGATTTTTTTCTAGGAAAAGCCTTTAGAGCATTAAACCGGAACCTGAGCTCTTTGGGTTTCTCTGGCTTGTGTGTTACAGCTTTGCAGTATTGGTACAGAGTGTAACACAAGAGTATAACCTCCCAGGGCGGGCTGTGGAGTCTCCATCCTTGGAGATATTAGAAAGCCAGCAACCGGTCCTGGGCAACTGGCTCTAGGTGACCTTGCTTGCACAGTGGGGCTGGACCAGATGACCTCCAGAGGTCCCTTCTAACCTCAGCCTTTCTGTGATCCTGTGATATCTTTGCAAGTGTAGTTGCCTCTTAAGTAGAAGGGGTAAAGTTGCTATACTGGTAAAGCACTCTTAATGTAGATGTGACCTGTGATAACTTTGCTCATGGTATGCTATACTGTACCTTTTTTGTCTGTATTGCATTGCAGTAGCTGCTTTCTCCCGGCAAGGATTTAGGCACCATCCATCAAGTTCCTGGAATGCATAGAGGACTGTTTCCTCTTACAAATGTTAGGTGTGCCAACCAGGAAGGAGGCACTACTGGACCTGCTATTCACAAACCAAGGAAACCTGCTTTGTAATATCTCGGTCAGTAACAACCTTGGCTGCAGTGATCACAATATTGTGGAGTTCGGGATCCAGCTAAGCATGCTGAAGGTTAGCACCAAGACAAGGATTCTGGATTTTAGAAGAGCAAACTTCAGCTCGCTCAGAGCTCGGTTGGGAGGGATTCTGTGGGAAGCTTCTATGGAGGTTAAAGGAGCCAGTGAGTGCTGGGAGTTCTTCAAGAATGCTCTCTTGGAAGCACAAAACCAGTTTATCCCCTATAAAAGAAAAGGAAGTAAGCGGAGCAAGAGGCCCCCTTGGCTCAACCACGAGCTCCTGGGTCTGCTTAAAATGAAGAGAGATGCGTACCAGAGATGGAGAAGTGGAAGATTGTCCACTGAGAACTACAAGGGCATTGCCAGAGTGTTTAGAGATGCATTTAGAAAGGCAAAAGCTCAACTCGAATTGGAACTGGACAGAGACATCAAAAATAACAAGAAAGGGTTCTTCTGGTATGTAAGTTGCAAGCAGAAACAGAAGGAAAACATAGGCCCACTGTTAAACAGTAGAGGTGAATCAGTCACCAACAATGCTGAAAAGGCAGAGGTTCTCGACACCTTCTTCACCTCTGTCTTTACCAACACTGTTGGATCCCAGGCGTTGGGAACAAAAATCCAGGAGGATCCAAACATAGACCCACCATCAGTGATGGAGGAGTTAGTATGTGAATTATTACAGGATCTTGACCCCTACAAATCGATGGGCCCTGACGCCATGCACCCGAGGGTGTTGAGAGAGCTGGCTGATGTCATTGGGGGGCCACTCTCTGTAATCTTCGAGAAGTTGTGCAGATCGGGGGATGTCCCAGAGGACTGGAGGAAGGCAAATGTTACCCCTATCTACAAGAAGGGCTCAAGGGAGGACCCGCGTAATTATAAGCCCATCAGTCTTACTTCAATCCCCGGGAAAATCATGGAACACATCCTCCTGGGGCCATCACGAGTCAAATGAAGCACGTGATTGGGAAAAGCCAACATGGCTTCACAAAAGGCAGATCGTGCCTGACAAATCTGGTGGCCTTCTATGATAAAGTGACCTGCTCGGTTGACATGGGGTGAGTGGTCAACATTGTCTACTTGGACTTCGCCTTCAATACGGTTCCCCATGGCCTCCTCCTGGAGAAACTGATGCGTTATGGCCTGGACAAGTGGTCTGTGCAGTGGGTGAGGACTTGGCTGACAGGCCGCACCCAAAGGGTGGTGGTAAATAGCCCTTTTTCAAACTGGCAACCCGTCACAAGTGGGTTCCCCAGGGATCGATACTGGGCCCAATGCTATTCAATATCTTCATAAGCGATCTGGATAACGGGATCAAGTGTAGCCTGATGAAGTTCGCAGATGACACCAAATTGAGCGGGCAAGTAGACACTCTGGAAGGGGGAACCACCCTGCAGGAGGACCTGGATAGGCTGGAAGAGTGGGCTAACAAGAACCTTATGAAGTTTAACAAAGACAAGTGTAAGGTCTTGCACCTGGGAAAACATAATCTAGGAGTGCAGCTCAGACTGGGATCCACCTGGCTGGAGAGCAGCTCTGGGTTGCATCAAAAAAAGGGCATCACTAGCAGAGATAAAGAAGTCATTATCCCTCTCTACTCAGTGCTTGTCAGGCCACACCTGGAATACTGTGTACAGTTCTCGTCCCCGTTATACAAAAAAGATGTGGACAGGCTGGAGGGGGTCCAGAGAAGGGCCACGAAGATGATCAAGGGTCTAGAAAGCCTGCCGTATGAGGATAGGCTGAGAGAGCTGGGTTTGTTCAGGCTTGGGAAAAGGAGACTTAGAGGTGATCTCATCACCATGTACCAGTACTTAAAGGCGAGCTACAAAGAAGATGGAGGCTCCCTTTTTACAAGGAGCCACATGGTGAGGACAAGGGGTAACGGGTACAAGTTACTCCCACGGAGATTCCGATTGGACACGAGAGGTAGATTTTTCGCAATGAGAACAGTCAATCATTGGAATAATCTCCCCAGGGAAGTGGTTGAGTCCGCTACGCTGAACATGTTTAAGACTCAGCTGGACATGGTGCTGGGCCATCTCGTCTAGATTGTGCTAGAAAGGTTGGACCAGATGATCCTTGAGGTCCCTTCCAACCTGGTATTCTATGATTCTATGATTCACAGAGCAAGGATACTGTATGGTATATACTGTATGCATTTTAGTTGTCCCTACATTCACTGAGCTGAGATTTGACACAGATTGTTGTACTGACAGTCTGGAATTTTTGTGATCACTGAGACCCAAGACAGCTTAAAAAAATAAAAATACAAAGGTGCCTACAGGTGAGAAACATTGAGGAATTCTTATTCTGTGTGCATTTATTGTACTTTTAATGGTGGAAAAAGTATTTCTGAATTTTTTTTTTTCAGCTGTGGCAAGTGTAATCCATTATTATGAAAACCAGTAGCTTTTATTTATAGCTGATAATACTGTTCTAAAAACAAGCTTGCTAGCTTCTGTCAAAATAAAAGAACAGAAATGTCTGTTTTAGTAGTTTTCATTTTGACAAATCAACAAATTTTGACTTAATTTAAATGAAGTGCTTTTCAGCCCTATCCTCCTGCATAGGATAAACTTCAGTAGCCGGGCCTTGCCGAAATGAACTCTTGCTAGTTCTTGCCTTTTGTAGTCCTTAAGGTCCTAAGTAAAGTTGGTCTTAAACTGACTAGCTTTTTTTTGGAAACGAACAATGAAAATAAAAATGTATAGGTAGTAGTTACAATGAGACCTTAAAATAGAGTTTATTGTAAAAGCAAACTGTCCTTGACAGTCCAGCTGCTTTTCTCATAAAACCTTCTGCAGACTTCTCTGGGTGTGGGGGATGAGTTGTGAATGTTTCATGTTCGTGTCCTTGATGCCTGGCTGGGTGTAATGCTGTCTGGAAGAATAATGAGAAGGGCCACAATGCTTCCTCCCCACTCCCGACCCCTCTTTAGCCTGCCAGTGCAGGGGCGAGCCACATCTGCAAATTGTATCCGACTGGTAAATGACTCCAGGGCAGATGGCAAGGAGGTGCAAGGAAGGGACCTGACTGCAGTCACTTCCTAGGTGCTTTTTCTTTGATTGCGATGCCTGTTGCCTTGTTTCTATAATCAGCCTGTGGTTTGTGCTGCATAAAACATTCACGTGCCTGTTGTTTTACGGACTGGTCTGTTCAGTGCTGTCTCGTGTCATCATAAGCATGGAGCTCAGTGCTGAGCAAGGGACTTGTGTAGCCACTCGAAAGCATCGTGTGACTGTGCAATATACACACAGACCGGAGAAAAGCATATTTTGTCTTCTTTTAGGACATCCATGAATTGTTTGTCTAGCTGGCTTTAAAGAAAATAGTTTTCTAATGGAAAAATAGTTTTCTAATGTTCAGTCCAAATTACTGTGGATTTATGAGTTTCATAGATAAGTTGTTTTTTGGTTGTTTTTTTTTTTAAATTCATCAGAAGTGAAACTGAACTCTCGGTTGTGTCATGCACTTCAATACTAATGTGTATAGCACTTGTATTCACATATTCACAAAATAAAGACACCTAAATTAACTGTTAAAACCTGATTTGGAAGAAGTCTTGGTTATGAAATGCTGTGCTAACCACCCAGTCATTTCACTGTCTTTGTAAATCAAGAACCAATACTGGTTGTCGTCTTCTAGAATACAATCAATGTGGGTGTTTTTCTTCATACTTGCTTAACTAGTTACTTACGCATTCTTATCATACAAAGCAAAAAGCAAAAACTTAAGTCATCATTGCGCAACTGGGTAGTCAAAATAGAACATTCATTTTCAAATATGAATATGTTTTCTAATCTTCTACATGTTTTTATAAAAGAAAAACCCATTGAGATGAATAAAGTAATTTTTGAGGGAAAAGGGAAAAAAAAAAGTTTTCAATCACCCAAGTCCTTTTATACGAATGTCATTTTCATTGACTTTTTTCTAACTCCGTGTGTCAAAAATTGCCTTTTAACACAAAAGTAATCTTATTTTGTGGCCTTCAAGGTGAAAACTGTTTGTAATAGTGAACTATTAAAAAACCAAGGAGCATAGGAGTTGGGAATGGGAATGTGACAGTATAATAGGGTACTGACGTAATATTTTGTTGATGAAATGAATAAAGAAATACTTGATTGGATATGGCTAATTAACAAGATGAACCTGGTGTATCTAGTAGTGTGTGCTTGGAGCAGGAAGATTTTGAGGTTTTACTCCTTTTTTGTTTGTGCTTCATAGAGAAGGTGTTTTAACCGCCTAAATATGCAAAATACCTCAAAATTGCAATTGTGTCATATTATGTTCAAAGTGGTAACATGTACATTCTTCCTGACTTTATAGGGCTAAAAAGTAGAAAAGGTTGAGCTCAAGACTTTTCGTGAAGCATGTTAGTGAAACAGATGAAAAGATGGATAATTTAGAAATAACCAAAATGGCCCCCTTTGTATAAAGGTTTAGCATTTTCTTCTGCATATTTATTATTCATTATTAATCGTTAACTTACACTTTGAAAGCACAGGCAGACTTTTATCTTGAGGGTTTGTGAATCAAGGAATATGAATATAAGTTTTCCAAAAAATATAAAATAAACAAAAAGAATTAAGGCAAATGTTCAGAGAGAGGCTGAGTAATCAAATTTGGCTTCAGTTTTGTTATTACTGTCTCAGGACCTGTGGCATAGCTCCTTTACGTAACAAATTATTCTGTCTAATCTGTTTAAGTTTTATGTCTTCTCTAATCATAATATTTGAGCACTAGTGGATAAGCATTTGCTAATAAAATCAAAATAGTTGTAAAGATGGCTCTCAGTAATAGCTTTAGTAATAGTTCAGTAATAGCGAAGTCACGCTGAGGTGCCAAATACTAGTTCTGTAGGTACAAAGTCTTGCGTAGGACTGCGCTGTAACGGTCAAGTGTGACTGACATGCACACAGATTTTCCCAGGCTAGTTTTCATATATCTATTTCAGGGGCTGATAGGTTGGAAACACTGGTGACTTGAGCTTCACCCCTAGTTTAGATTTGTAGGGACGTGATCAGGTTCATGCCTGCCCTGCTATTGATACCGATGCTAACCAACGTAGAGCTAAATTGGTATGTCTGCAGCCTAGATGAACTCTGAAAAGAAAATTCAGTGAAATGCTGCACTAATCAAGTTGACCACGGGTTGCCACTGGCAAATGGTTTGCAGCAGTATATGAGAAGGAGAAAGGAGCATTTTTTCCTGACCTATCTACAAGAAGTTCCACAATAACTGTAGCCACAGAATTGTGTGGGCATTTCCTTCTGTAAACAAGCCCTGCCCTCTGTGTGAAGAGGATAAGTGTGCAGCCTTTTGCTATGTTACTGAGACTTTGGCCATAGCATGTTGCAGATAAGGAATTCTGTTTATCCCACATCTTACATTTACCTTGTGAGTTTTGAGTCCTTTACAACTTAATTTGTGGGTATTTAGGTAATGAGGAGTGGCAGCATTTGGTTTATAATTCAAACTGAAGTGATTTCTCTACTGCTTGTTAATTGTGTATGTTCACATAAAGAAACCAGAAAGGTAATGTTGACAGGAGCTTGGAATAACTTTACTGTACCCAGGGTCATAGGTGGTGAAGGTACAATAAGATTAGGAGGACTGAGGCAATGATTAAAAGAGTTCACCTTAAAAAAAAATTGAAGGAGCTTGTCTTATAGAATGGGTTAAACTTCTAGGCTCCCAACTGGTCACATTTTGGGTCTAAACTAGTACTCTGTTTCACTGAACATAAACATTTATTCTTTTCCCAGTGCACAAAATACTTGTGTGCCCACTCTGTGGCTCATGGGAGAGTGATTTGACCAGAAGCTTGTAGTTTGCCCAACACTTATCTGAAGAAACAAGAACATCTTTCAACATTATTCATCTTGAGGAAATTTAATGAGAAAAGTAGGAAAATATTTCTGAAAACTTGTATTTGAAGTTATGTTGAATTTTCTGTATGAAAAAAATCCACCATAGACTTGGCACACGGAGACACGAGTATTTTAAGTTTCTGTTTTGATTCTACTTAATGCATATTTCCCAACTGCCAAAGTATTTTTTGCTTTCCAGTTTCCTCTAAGGGCATGAGTATTCCTTTAATCATGAGATGGCTGCTTGTGTCATTCCCTAAAACACTTGCTCAGCTGCTTCCTAACTCAGGATCAATAACTTCATAGATAATTAAACTAACCACCTCCTAAAGATAGATGTCATCTTCTATATACTTTATACTCCCACCCTTCCACTCATCCTTTTTGACAGCCTCTGCTTATGCTAATCTGCCAAGTTGAATATTAATATAGCAGTGCCAGAATGCCTGGCCTTAGCCAGTGAATGATCCTGTGCAAACAGCTGCACAACAGGCATTGTAACTTCATAGCTTGAAACGCAGGGACATATTTATTTATCCTAAATATAACTAACAGCAACAGAAATGCATTTTAAAAAAATTATACTTAAATATCAGCCCAGCTGTTGTTATGATAGTTTGCCTAAAATTATTGTTTCAAAAGTTCTGAAATATTTTTGAGACTTTAAGACTAGCATACACTGATGATATTTTTTTTACCTTTGGATACAATATTGAAGTTGTGATTTATCTTAAAGCACAACTAGATGACTGCCACAAATGCATAACCTTGAACAGCTAAACTGATCTGAAATTTATAATCCTTGTTATGAAACATGACATTGTTCTGCAGCAAAAGACATTAAGCTGGTGTAAAAGATGCAGTCTTCACCTAGAAAAAATGTGCATTCATGATTTAATGGTTTTGATCGAATTCAGCACAGTTAGTGTAATTGTTAAATATACTTGTAATTCTTCCTGAATTGTGTTTTCAGCTTCCCTGGAATAAGTCATATTTTGTGTATAGATACTTCCAGTGGAAGATAAAGGAGATACACTCCTTCTTAAGGCAATTCCTGTGTTCTTTGTTTTTTTAACTTTGTTGTCTCATGTTGCCTCAAACAAATGTCCAGATTCAGACTTTCTCTGTTAAAGATTGAGAGATGTTAAGAACAGGGATTAGACAAATCTCTAAAGAGGTCATCTATAAAATACATATTGCTGTCCTTTTGGTTATGTTTTGGAAGAGTATACATATTAACATGTGTATTTATAAGGTTAGGAAAGACCTTTTGCCAGATCAAAGAAAGTTTGATGTGCAAAACCCAGTGATGTGAATTGGTGGGGAGAAAAAACATTTCTATTTTTCAGTGTGAAAACTCTCTACTTTCAGTCAGTGATTGCTAATCAGTGACATTTCTTTTTTGTATAACTTGCTGTGATGCCTAAGATTGCTGGGGGAAAAAATTGCATAAGGTTGAGATTATTCTTAAAAGGCATTTATGCACTTATAATTTTGTATCCTTACATAGGGAAGATTGCTGCTTCTAAAGTACCCTGAAACAGTAGGCTTTTATCAGTGAAGCTACAAGTTTGTTTACTGTTTGTAAAAAATGGGACACTGGTAGGATAATACTTTCAAAGGTCAGTATCTCTCCTGGAAGAAATCCTTCTTGGCTTCTCTGTAAAAACTCTCTTTTAAAACAAAACAGAAAGGTTAATATATGGCCATGATGAAAGACCTGGTAGCTCTTGAGTTCTTGTCTTAGAAGAAAAAATGACCAGTGAGTCTGAGTATAAATTAACAAGAAATTATGATTTAGAAAATAGTAGGAACATATTTTTGATAAAGTCAGTGTGTGTCTTGATATGTGTAGACAAGTTAGTCTACAGCTAGTTAGTCTATACAGCTGTCCCAAAAAGACATTCAGGAATGAATCACAAAATAAAAAGGACAATATGTTTAAAATGTTTAATAACTGCATTCCCATTCGTCTACTGCATCTTTTTTAGTAGTGGGACCCTTTTTAATATTGCAGAATACTGAAATGGATACAAAACTAATTTGTATAAATTTCCCTATGAATACATATTAGAACATTAAAATGTAATGTGAATATTATTATATAATAATTGTATGGTTGTGGGGAACTCTTTTATTTTACCCAGTTAAGTTTAAATCTTTATACAGTCATTTGGACCTAAGATCATGGTGGGGGGTGGGGGAGTGGGTTGCAGGGGAAGGGAATCAGTTTTCTCTGTAGCAGCTACCCTGGTTTGCTCATTCCTAATGCATTTTTCTGCCCTCTCAGCTTCCTGGAAAACTATGTTTTAGTAAAATGTTAGTAACATAGTAACTTTTTAGACACCTTCTTGCTTAAAGTACTAAACTGTTAGCACTGTCCTAATGGATTTAATTGAAACAATTGAGAAGTTTCTAATTAGTAAGCAACTTTAATGCAAGTGCTGGCAGGTTTTTAATAAACTTGTAAGTAATATGCAATAAAATATTCTTGTGATTCTCAATATCATGCATATTAAAGGAAAACAACATTAAATAAAAATCAAATTAATAACTTAAAATCTTTCTTGTATATTGTATTAATAAAATTACTAGATAGCTACTGAGTGCCTGTGTTATAACCCTGCCATTACTCTACTAATACCCACTTGTGGCAAATTATGTGCAGACAAAGAGTTTTTTCCTGAGACTACTGTGTTTCAGCATGTCTCAGGTTGGCTTGGCTCTTGCTGCTGACACCTCTCCAAAACAGCTGCTGCTGTCTTCTGATCCACCTTCTCCCACCTTGGCTGGTTTAGTGGGCTGGTCTCCCTTCCCTCGCCTATACCCTTGCTGCTGTGCAATGTGCACCCCAAAACAATTTGCTCAGCAGACTTTATTGGCATGGTGGTCCACTGCATTCTTCATCTTGCATTTAAATTTGACACACTTTTATTCTGAAAACCCCAGCATACTGGTATGACCAGCAGTAGCGGTTGCAGCAGTTAAGTCCAACTGAGGGTAGCCCTAGGGCTAGAGCAGAATTGCTACACTTGATGAATCAAGAAGTGGAGGGGAAACACATGACTGGTAGTATCTTTTTTTTCTCTGCCATTTTTCCTTGCCCCTTATTTTTTGACCTCACTTAAGCCAGTGATTTTCCTATAGACTTCGGTGACAGCACATACATTAGATTAAGCATTTAAATAGTAAAATTAATTGCAATCTAATATGAGCTGCCTAGCTCACCCTTTTCTAGTTTGTAGGCTCTATGCAGGAGTTCAGTTTTTCCTCTGTTCACTATTTTAAAACCTCATCAGCTGTTGCTTTCTCCATAGTGAGTAGTTCCAACTGTTTATATATAATGTATATATATATTTCCCCCTTTTGGTCTTTGTAGCATTCAAGTGGTGATAGCTGAACTGCTTTATTTTCCCCTTATTGTGGATGAACTGCTTCTTTAAGGAGTTAATTTCACCAGTTTGGACATGTACATGATAGTGTAACATTTTTCAGTTACTCAATACCTTTGTCCATGAAGTCTCCTTTACTAATGGAAATAGTTTCCTTAGTAATGGAGAAACTAAAGAGAACTATTATTACTGAGATGATGATGGTTCAGGCTAGTAAAAGTCAATTTAGTTGAAAATGTAGTGCCACTGAAATACCTGGCTTGAGACTCAACTAATCTTTTGGGTGGGGGAATTTTAGCTTACCCTCTTGTGTCAGAAATGATGGGTGCGTCTCAGCATTTCCACTCTCCCTTTCTGCACTGGGCAGCAGATGTTCCTGCATTGAAGAGGGTCAACAGCATGTTAACAATTCCCCAAATTTTTTTGGCAGCTAAGTACTATCACTTCATATTGGGTCACTGGAGAAGGCTTCTAGGAGCCTTCTAGGAGTTTATTACTAGTTTGGGAATCCTTTTGGGACAGCTGATTTGTCAGAGGGCATGTTTGCCTGTAACAGAAATGGAAGGAGTCTTTTATTGAAATCAAAGCCTGATTTAATTTGAAATTGATAGTAATTATGATACTGGATGCTGGATATTGATAGTGGTAGGGTATGAGATCTTAAAATGCAACAGGGAAGGGAAGAAGGAAATGATATTGCTGTTTGATTAAAAAAACCCAACTATTTTTAAATAAAATATTTTTCCAAAAATATGGAAGGTAGGCTGCAAACAAAGGGCCTATTTGTTTGAGATCTAATGAGTTTAAAATAGTTGCAGATGTTATATGTGACCTTGAGTCTCTGACTTATTTTTGCACTTTTACAGCTACACTATTTCTAAAAAGAACAAGGAATTTTAATTTTTTTTAAGCATGTAACATTTGGATTTGTCCTTTAAAAGCCACCACTCTTTGCAGCATCATTTGCCAAAACTCTGAGAGCTTAAATCAACACAGAAACCTGAAATTATGTTCTCGTTTGATAATTTGACACTGCACCTGTGTGTCTGCCTTTGCATTAAATAGGGGTGATGAAACACAAGGGCAGCAACATTTGAGAGTCTTGTAGTGTGCTCTCAGCATTGGTTTCAGCTGGTCTAAGGGTATTTCCCATGGATGTGTGGTGAGTTGACCTTGGCTGGCTGCCAGTTGCCCACCCAGCCGCGCTCTCCTGCCCCAGCGGGGCCTCTCCCGGGGCCGCAGGGGAATCTCTGCCGGGGTGCCTGGAGCCCCCCCTCCCCTCCTCCCGCTCCCCCCTCGGGGCTCACAGGGCCGTTTCTCACCCTGCCGCCCTCAGCCCCGGCTGCCGGGCAGCGTTTGCCCGTCCTCACCCAGGCTTTCCCCGAGGCGCCCGCCCGGGGCTGAGGGGCTCAGCTGGGCCCGGCGCTGGGGCCGCTGGAGCCGGCGGGAACCAGTTGTGCCTGGCATGGGGCAGCCCCGGCCGCTCCTCACAGGGGCCGCCCTTGCAGGCCTTGCTGCTACCAACACCGTGACACCCGCACCAGGCGCAACATGCGCCGGCCTTCTGTCACTGACGGGGGAGGGCTTCATCTCTGTCCTGCAATGCCTCCTGCTCCCAGCCGTGTGGCCCCGGCCTTCTCTTGCGCTGCCTGTATTACTACACTGTTGGTTAGTCACTTCAACTCGCTGTAATGGCAACTTGCCGAACAACCCCCCGGTACAAAAGCAGCGGGGTAGGAGGAGCTGTTGTGCCAGCGTGCTGTGTCTTCTCGGGTCGTACTTGACAAGCGGCAGTGGTCTGCACTGATGCCAACAGGCATTGTCCCTAGTGGCTTTTTTATTCATCTCCAGAACCAGGGAAGAGCAGAAGCAGAAACAGAAGGACTGGTTTTCGGCTGGATTTGTCCCTGATCTGACTGACCTCTCGGCTGTGTGAGTGATGGCGCCCGCGCGGGCCGGGGGGGCCTTGCCCCAGCCGGTGGCAGCTCAGAATGGGAGCGTTCCCGCCTGCGGCAAGGGTGCTCCCACAGGCCCGGCCAGGGCCGGGGGGGCTGGCCTCCCAAGGGCGTTGGTCCCTCCATAATCACACGTGAGGTGACTGTTCTCAAATTATGAAACTTTACATCCAGAGGATCTCCATGGATGAGTTTTGAGTCTTGTTCTACCTGCGTTGCTAGAGTTGGCCCTAATTTTTGTACAGTGTTTATCTTGCATGGTGGTGCTGAGCTGCTTCTGAAGACATTGCAGGCACTTGTTGAACGTTTCTCCACTGAAGTCTAGATTCTGAATTTCTAAATAGGCCTTCTGGAAGACCAGAAGACTTCACAAATGTAGTTAAAAGGGTTGATCCTGTTTGTCTTGCAGAGATAATGCTGGGTTAGGACTTTAAAGAATGCTTGTCACTATCAGGCTGTGTGCTTGCATGGATGTAATCTTTTGTTTGCATGTGTTTGGCCTGAAAGCATATCCCAGTTGTCACTACAATGTGTTACTCTGTTATAAGCACGTAATTATTTTAGAACTGAGTGTAAGGTTCGCATTGCATTTTAATCAAGGGGACATGCAAATATTTCCTTGTGGTTGCAGTGTGAATTATGCACAGGCACCCATAGAGATGCTTTTCTTCTTTCTACATCCATTAGTCCAGATTGCTGTTAACATGAACAGAAGCTCAGCTGAGATCTGCTTTGGAGGGGGTTCAGTTTTGGAAGGAGAGCCCAATGCCACAGTGGCAATGCTTTTCTTTCTTTGCCCACTGGCCAGATTGTTTTTATCTTTCGTCATTGGATCATGGTGTCAGGGCCATAAAAATTGCCTAGACTAAGTGTTACTATTCTTATTTCATATAAAATGATATATGGGTGTTGAAATTGTGGAGTAGTTCTGGTAATACAGGCCTCTGAAAATGATTTGTTTTTAATGTGCTCAAAGAATGCTGTATGTTTAAAGGGTTAGACTCTAGTTAAAGAAAAAAAAAACAGAAAAATAGTTCTTATTTTTTAAAAAACAGTATTTGCCATGTGATGGATTTTTTTATGACAACACTTTTGAGACCAAGATTGTGATTTATTTGAAATTTATTGGTCAGTGTGAAAATTTACTGTGAAGGCCGTCTGTGTTTGTCAAGTTAATTTTTCAGTGGTATGAAGTTCAAACTTAGCAAGTTAAATATTTAACATTGAGGCTGGCAGCTAATGCACTTCCTATGAAAAATGTTATAACTCAAATTATAAGCACAGTGAATTATTCCAGCATTCATATGGGTAATTTTTATTCTATTTATGTGATTAATTAGTGCTCATTTTGTTCCAGTGAACTGCAGGATGCTAAAATGAAGACAAAATATTTTATGTTTATTGATTTAAGTCGATTATTTAAATATATTGGATTAATTGAAGTAAGAAATTACTTGGATATCCTGCAAGTGTAATAATTTAGTTGATCACATTGTTTTGATCCGTTAGCCTTCAGAATATGTTTGTATGTTTGCTAAATTGTTAATGACTTGTTCAGAAGTCTGCATGCTTTGACATTCTTTGGAATAAAGAAATTGCTGCACATTGAAGTGGGAAAACAAAGCTCTTCCAAAGCTTGTCAAATGCAAGTGCAAATTGGAGCTGCTTAATGATTTACGCGCACACAGGCTCATCAGAAGTTTTGTCAAACATTTAAAAATTCAGGGACACTGGCGGATGATTACTTAAAAATAATTTTGAAAATCCTTCTGCAGCTGCAGAGCTCAGCCTCTGACTGGAAGCGCAAGGTGCTACGGTCACTCGAAGTGATAATATGGTAACTTAGCTTCATTTCACCAATTCTGTGCTTGCGTGCTCAGTGGAATCCTAGTACCATAAAAGTAGAAAAATCAGTTTTGAGGTGCCTGTTGATCTGTGTAAAGCTTTTGATTTATTTGTTTTACCATACCTGCAACTGGTTGCCCAGAGAGATTGTGAAATCTCCATTCTTGGAGGCTGTCAAGAGCATGCCGGATGAAGCCCTGAGCAGCCTGGTCTAAATTCACTGTTGTCCCTGCTTTGAGCAGTGCATTGGACTAGGGGCCTCCTGAGGTCCCTTCCAACCCGAAGGATACTGTGATTATATGAAATGCTAACTGATGAGTGCAATGCAGGACACGCTATAGCTACTGTGCAAGGGCTGTAAACTGCTGAGAAGAGTTTGGTGCAGAGCTAAGAAAAGTTGTTAGAGCAAATTTGCAGGTAGAATTTCTGTTGTTGAGCTTTTACAGTATGCGAACATTGTAGAAATCTGAAGGAAAGGTTCATATTCAGAATATATTTTGCATATAATATATAGCTATTTATAAAGTAGCTTTATCTGATTACCACAAATTTTTATAGAAACTACCTGCAAATTCCACACCATCCTGAAGAGTCTCCTCTCTTTTGTTCTCTAAGGCAAGGAGTGTATTTTCCTTTAAATGTCATACACATGCACATTTGAATTATTTTGGTTTATTTGCATTTGTGTCCTTCCTAGGTTTCTAGTATGTTTCCACTTCTGGTAATTAACCATCTTCCATCTGGAAAGAAAGTAGTTCCCTGGGTGCCTGACTGCTCCTGACTGTGGGCTTCTTCACTTTTTTTCTTCCCCCTTGACTTAAGATAGATGGTGGGCTTTTTGTTTTCCACGCAAGTATTTTTTCCACTCAAGTATTTTGTTTGTCTTGGTAGATTGGTTGTTAAAACTCTTTGCTGTCACACTAGTGACTTCATGGGCCAGTTCTTTCAGAATTCTGGGATGAAAGCTATCATGTTTCTTCAGTTTAAAGCTAATTTTGCCCTTAAAGATTTGCTTCCTCCATGGACAATCTTATTTCCAGGTCTGTGCTCTCATACCAATCACATTTTTTACTGCTTGTTTGACATAATTCTTTTTGTCTGGTAATAAGAAAAAGGAATGGCTTCAGATCTAGGGTCACATCCAGATTAATCAGTGTTGTACAACTATATATTTCACTGTTCCCCTTCTATTTGCATGGCTAAAGGAGAGGAGGAAGAAGAAAACCTTGTATGCCTGTTCCACTGCAGATGCTTACGACAGGTAGTAACAGGATCCCTGCAGAACAGGAGGTAGTGGGTGGTGAGGAGCAACTGTGACAGGAAGAGGACAACGCTGGAAAAAAAATAGGAGCGGAAAGGACATGGACCTGCTGGAGCGAGTCCGGAGGAGGGCTACGAAGATGATCAGAGGGCTGGAGCACCTCTCCTATGAAGACAGCCTGAGAGAGTTGGGGTTCAGCCTGGAGAAGAGACAGCTCCGGGGAGACCTTATAGCAGCCTTCCAGTACCTGAAACGGGCCTACAGGAAAGCTGGAGAGGAACTTTTTACAAGGGCGTGTAGTGATAGGACAAGGGGTAATGGCTTTAAACTGAGAGAGAGCAGATTTAGATTAGATATAAGGAAGAAATTCTTCACTATGAGGGTGGTGAGGCACTGGCAGAGGTTGCCCAGAGAAGCTGTGGGTGCCCCATCACTGGAAGTGTTCAAGGCCAGGCTGGATGGGGCTTTGAGCAACCTGGTCTAGTGGAAGGTGTCCCTGACCATGGCAGGGGGGTTGGAACTAGATGATCTTTAAGATCCCTTCCAACCCAAACCGTTCTGTGATTCTATGATTATGTGAAAGGGAAGTGGAAAGGAGGAAACTGCTGGTTGACGCCTGGTGTTGGTGGCTTGAAAGCTTCAGTTACCTATTCACAAGAGTTATGCACTCTTAGTTTGGGCATCACTGAGAAGCAGTGGGGCAGAATCATCATCGTTTAGCAGAACAGATGCTGAAGCTCAATTCTGGAAACAGTACCCCATAGCCTTCCTCATGAGAGTTGAGGAGAAGAGTTTAAAAAACTGGAAGTATCCCCTAAACCAGCTGTGTGCATTGCCGTATGATTATACTGTTGTTGTGGTGGTGCTGTTTATTCAGCCCTCTACCTTTCTTGTGTATCTTGCTTTTTGTCTTAGGTCAAAGTTCCTGTCTTCAGTTGTGGTCAGGGTTTTTGTATTGGAACCATATAACATACTTACTCGATGCCTGAACGATAATTAATAATGGGAATATTATTATTGCTGTGACTTGTTAAATGTTTGCTGCATTTCAATCCTTTGCTGACATTTCAGGGTTGCCGAAGTGTGAGTATGTTGTGCTCCTAGTGTGGGTGCACCAGTATGAATCTGTTGATGATTATTTTCAAACCCTTTGCCACAGAATTCACACTTACACCCCCTATATCTTCTAAAATCCTTATTAAAGAGAAATTTTAAGTGTGGAATATGTATGGGTCTCTTGTTCTGAAATACTAGAAATTACTATGTAGTTTCGTATGGTACAAAGTCTTTTTTTTTTTTTTTTTTTTAATACATTTGAGATTTGAAGCATTTCCTTGCTCTTCTGGCACAGAGGATTCATTAACACCCCCTGCCCCCCAACTGTTACCGATCTGACTTAATAACAAATTGTACACTGAGGGCTGATTGAATAGTTAATGAAACCAGAAGATGAATTTTAAATAGGAAGAGAATTTTAGAAAAAAAAAAAAAAAAAAAGAGATGTTCGTTAAGTTGGGGAAGCATTCCTCTGACTAAAGCTGCTTGCCTCTGCACATAGAAGTAAATACCTAGAAGTCTGGGTTTGTTTCAGGTGTGGAGACCAAAAAGTCCTTTGTTCATGCTATTTGCTGAAATGCCTCCCCTCAGAAAACTGGGGCGTGTGGCTAGGAGATTAGATATGGATGTGGTATAAGCATACTTTCTTGAAAATACTGGAGTAGCCAGTGACACAGTGATGTCTTAAACAATGTTTACTTAAAAAAAACCCAAACCCCCCAAAACCCAAAGCACTACAGAGAAATGAGGTATTGACAGTTAAAAATGAACAAACACACCTCCCCTTACTCTGCACCTGAATTAGTAATCTTACTGGATTGAGATAAAACTAAATAGTTTAGAGGTGGGATTTTTAGTTTACTCTGGAAAAGTTGGGGGTGTGTGTGTTGGATTTTGTTGGGGTTTTTTTATGTTTTTTTTTTTAATTTTTTTTTTTGTTTGTTTACATGTTGTAATTTCAGGTACATACATAGGATCTACGTTGTTTTTGCATTCAATAATTTCTCTCAAAAGTGAGTTTGACAGATCCCAGTGTGTGTAATGAAGGTGAAATCTTTTTTTTTAAATGATCATTACAAAGATTGTTTTTCAAAATACTAAGCATTACTGTTGGGATGACTAACATTAAAATAAATAAACATCACCTTCTGTTTTTTACATGAAATCCCAGTTTAAATATCAAAAGACTTAATTATAAGACACAATTTCTTTGTAGGTTGTGGAAGGGAGGACCATGACTGGGCTGGGTTCCCTCATCTTTTATATTTCTCTTTCATCCATTTGCTAAGGCCAGTTCAGTTATCAGATAGAAGCAGATAGTTTGATTTATAATGGCTAATTTTGGCTTTTGTCCAAATAAGCAGAGCCAATCTGAGTATGTTTCATGAAAGGAATCAGAGAAAATTGAGTATTCAGCTTGTAAATTGTAGGTGCACTCCAGAGAGTTTTTAGTTTGGCTCACTGAAGAAGAGACCCAAAACAGGGAATTTGAGCTGGACTGTATTGTAAGGAATGTAGAGTTTATGGTAGAGAATTAAGTGGTTTATATGGACCGTGAGATGCGTACCAATTCCCTGGAGAGAGAAAGGCCAAAACAGAAGCATTCAAAACACTGAAAAAACCCACATGGCCTTAGGCTGCCAGGGTGGCAATGGCTTGTCACACTGAAATTTCTGAATAAAATAAAGCTGTTAATAAATGACATGCGTGGTAATGCAGCGTAGTGTTCTAGTTATACATTTGCATCTTTCTGCCTCTCTTGTAGATTAGAGGAGACTGTTGACATTACTGGTAACAAGATGCACCTCCTATGAATGCTAACGGATTATAACTTTTTATAGGTGCAATTTGTACCTGTCTCAGTGTTTTCGGAAAGTGGTGCAAGAGGAACAGATCGTTAAGCACCAGTAGCCAAGCTTTGCTAATTAGCACATCTTCAAGTGCCAGCCCTCTTTTGTCCACTGAGAGAGAATGTAAATTATGCTTACTTTCTCCCTCAATCTTTTGGGCTTCTTGTGCAATGTATCTCTTTGACTGGAAGGTAGAGACTGCAGATTTGTAGTTTTCAATTCTCATGATTAATTGAAGAACATGCATGGTTTATTCAAAAGCAGGGATGCTGCCAAAAAGGATCTAATTGGTTAAATAAATAACCCTGAGCTTTTATTGCTTAAAGTGTTTTTTTATTGAATTATTAATACTATATCACCCTCCAAATCAGTAGCAGTTAATGACTGATTTGCCTGAGGCTATTAATATTTTGCCAATCAGTGGTACATTGCTACGATGACTTCTTTTGCTAACTTATAGCTCACTTTATCTGTTCCCTTGGTAAAATGGTGTTGATTGTAAGAAAGCACTGAAAAATAGCATCCAAAGTTCAGCTGGTTTTAGGTTTTTTTTTGCTCCTGAAGAGAAGACATATTTCATTCTGATCAGACATTTCTGGATAGGGGAAACAAAAAAAAGGGAATATTTTTTGAGAACTGTTTGGCATAGGTGGGATTCAAAAGCAGATAAGCATAATGAATTTATTTAGAACCTTTGCTATGAAGAAGGAGGAGGAATTGGGGCACTATATGATTTCATGGTGATAAGTAGTATTCCCATATCCGAATAGAGGTGTGCACAACGAAGTGCCGTGGCGTAGCGTGGAATGGTTCTCGGCAAATGCCCAGGGAAACAAAGGTGAAATGGGCTCTGACCTATGTAAGGCACTAAAGGTCTTAAAAATCAGGTATGAGTCCTGTTTCTTTATATCTGTTTACTTCTGGGAAAGACAGAAATCTGTCTTTGACTGCTTTCTTGTACAGGAGTAGGATAGGTAACCATCTAGTTAACTGTATCAAAGGGTCGTTATGAATGCTTATGAGAACAAGGGTATATTTCTGAGAACTCCTAATTAAATAAAAATGCCTTTAAAATCAGAAAAATGTTTGATGTTATTGAATATTAGTGAGTGATATTACCGTGTCTGTATTCAAGCTAATGTTGTTATGAGCTTTTTGTTTCAAATGTTAGCTTTTGTCCAGCGTGTGAGGTGTAAGTCAGGTGGCTGTGAGATGTACTTCCTTTCTTCTCTTACCAGATGTTTGAAAATTTTTTTTCCTTTGAAATTTTTCCAAGTGGGCTACGCTGCAGCAAATAACTGAGCCCCTTTCCCTGGAGCTATTTGAGAGTAGGGGTGGATAAGTAGTCTCTAAGAGATGGATAAATGCAGTAGGAGGAGGGAATAATAAGGCCAGGGACTTTTCATGGTGGAGAGGAACAGACTGCAGGGGGAGGTGAGCTCACTGCATTTTAGAAAAATCACAATATGGGAAGTGGGGAACTGTTGTTCACTAATTCCTGCAATACAAGAACTGAGAGAAACTTGAAACTCGATGAGGCTCCAGACGGCAGTGAACTCCTGGCACTTGCTGCCAGAGGAGGTAGTGGAGACAGAGAGCATCAGATGGGATCAAAAAGGGGTTTGTCAAATTCATGGACAACAGGTCTGTAAATAGATACTAAAAATACTGCTCTCCAACATCTCTAATTCAGGAGCTTCGGATGCTGGAGGAATAGGAAGGAATAGGCTATAGAAACTGGCCAGACCTGTGGTATTCCTGAGACGCATCTCTTACTGCTCTGTTGGAGACACAGCACTGGGCTAGACAGACCATTGGCCTGACCCCGTGGGGCATTCACTAACTTCTTAGAGGTAACAGTATTGATGTGGAGCATTTTTAGCATTTAAAGATTTAAGACTGACTAAATCCTTCTTCCTTAGCCCAGCAGTGCAAAGGGAATATGAAGTTGCATCAGTTGCTGTCCATCAAAATGTTTTATACCACCATAGCTCCTAACCTGAATTTGGGATTATCTTTGAGGGGAAAGGAGGTAACTGCTTCTGCGTTCCGGTAGTGTCTTAGTTTCCAGAGCAACCTCTTGGGATGATTGGAAAAGTGGATATGTCATAGAACAGCCTTGAAGATGTGCAGCCAGAAGATACCCAAAGGCTAAGGGGGCAGGGTGTGCGTGTGTGGTGAGGAGAAAAAAGTCACTTTGTCCCTTTCTCTCCTTCTGCTTTTGTATGAGTGTGCAATAATCCTGTTGCCCTGAGAAGGTATTGGAGTCTGGATAAATACTTTGGAGATTAAAGTAATAGCAGTGCATTTTTTTGAGTTCCTATGTCGATTTTTGTGCAGTTGCACTTTTCATGCAGTCTTACAAACTTTTTTTTTCCCTATTCCTTGTTGCTACGTGAAAGACCCATGGAAAACAAAATGAGAAGGTGACTGCCTTGCCCATTTATTATGCTCAGAAATGGTAGTTAGATGCATGGAGGGAAGACCAAGACTGCAATCTAATATTAATTATTTTGTTATACCAATGGCATGCAGTTACTCATAATAATAAAAAGGTTGCATTTTTAGAAATAAATGTACTTTAAATCGCTTAACATTTTTAACTCTCTTTCAACAAAATGCTGATATAAATGCATGATTACATTAAGAATCAAGCCTGTTTTCCTCAGAGATCTAGTCAGGCTATAAAATATACAGTATTTTTTTCAGTGCAATGAAGGGAATTAATTATTTCCTTGGCTTTTATGAGAATAGCTACCTTTTGTACAAGACTTTTATGAAGTTCACATTCATAAGCCAATCTAACTGGAAGGGTACCACATTGTCTGAAAGCCAGTGCAATATTGTTTTAATCAGAGGTGAGGTTAGATGACTTGATATATCTTTTGCATTTTTCGTTTCTTTGTAGTGCTTACGGCTGTATGATGTAGTTTTGTCAGTGGAAGAAAGGTCAAAGAAAGATAAGAGAGTGTGTGCAGGAAAAGGGGTATAGGTAGAATTTGTTGCATGGATTTCTTTAATATTTTTGACACTAATAGGTCTTTGTTCAATATATTCTTTTGGTTATTACCTATAATGAAACTAGTCTTTTTTCTGTACAGTGTAAAGGTAGACAAATGAGTTAGCTACAAGTCTGTGTTCCTTGCCCAAGGAAGTTTTCTCGTATTATAGGATCTAAAGCCTCATGATCTTATAAAGAAACACAGTAAATGAAACTAATGTTTATTTAAACAAATGGTTTTGGATTGTGAGTCCAAAAGACTGCATCATCTCAGCAGTTGAGTTGCTAGATGATCTGTCTGTGACTTCTGAAATGAGCCACCTAGAACACAGCGTTCTACAGCTTTAAACTCTTGCTATAGACATTGGTTTTAATTTTAAGATTTTGGCCATTACAAGACTACGTCCACGCATGAAAGTAATTTCCAGGTCCTTGTAATCAGGAATTTGAGTTTCCTACAATTCCACTCAAAGATGTTCTCATCATGATATTAAAGGTAAGAAGAAATTTTCAAACAGCAATGCAAGGATATGGTCATGTCAGTGATCTTCGTATTTAAAAGCCAAATCCTGGTGGTCCATGTATACAAAATCTGCTGAACCCCCCTGCAGAACAGACATCTTTATCATCTCTTTATCATCATGAGGGATTGGATTGTGGATCAAGCCTGTAGAGTGACAGGTGTGTGTGCCAAGATTTATACTGCTGTGCCTGTACATCAAGGCTATTGGCTGAGGAAACATATCCCTCCTGAAGAGCAACAAAATATTCAGCATCTGTACTAAGTTCTGGCCAGCTGGCACCTGGAATAGAAAAAAAAAAACAAACAAAAAACAAACCCGAACTTTGTTGCAGCTTGGCCCTTTGAAAGAAGATAGTGGTAACTTTCCTTAAAGAAATAATGAGAATGAAATAATTGGCATGATGAATTAGTCATAGCAGCAATACTATTGAGACTTCAGAATCAAAAAGCCTCAAATTTGAACAAGTGAAAATGGCATACTGCCTGTCCATATTTGCCCAATAAAGTTCATCGTGGTCTGTTATCTTTGTATGTGGATATGCAGCTGATAATGATTTAAATCTCCATTTTGTCTTACATTTGGGCTTACATTTTTGGGAAGGATCCTAAAAAAGTATATTTATTATCAGACTAAAAGTTGGCTGTGTAGATTTTATTATATTAAGTATATTTTTACTTCGTGGTGTTTATTGCCTGCCATTAAACATGCAGCAGTTTTTTAAATGTTTTTTTTTCCAAATAATATTACAACCAGAAAGTTATAATATTATTAGCAGCACTGCAGAAATGCAGCACTTGTTTGTGCAAGAAGAGAAGGTTCATAAATAAATTGAAGGAATAATTCTGCACTGAATTTTTTCAGTACTTTAAAATGAGGTTTTTATAGGTATATCAAAAGTCTAGTATTTTCTGTTCTGGACAGTTTATGTATTTACATGTAACACTTTGAGAAATCAGATTCTGAACTGAAATAGAAAGTCAGGATTTCCTTCCTGTGGCCACTGACTTGCCACAGACCCACTGGGTCCATCACACAGTTGATTTTCAGCTGTACTTGATCAGCTGACACTTGACCATGCCCTGCTAGCTGCTACTGTGAGACAGTCCAGGTAGGAGTATGTGGTGTATATTTTGTTATGTGATTATTTTTTTTTTCCCCCTGATAAAATAGGAACAAAAGGCTTTTCTGTCACTTGCCCACCTCCCTCCTCCCAATAACTGACAAATCACACTTATGCTACTGACCTGTCCTTTAAAGAGCAATTCTTTAGTGCTTGGTAGCTGATTGTTTCCACCTGTGTGAAATGGCAGTAATGCAAAAATCTGCCTCATGTTCCCTGTTTCTATGAGTTTATGTGAGGGTAGGCACAGCACTTCTCCACTCACTGTCTTACTGACTGTATATCAAAGAGTATGCCACATAAGTTTTTAATATTTCATCCTCAGTTCAGAGGAAATTATGAAGGAAATTTGTATCAGGCCCATGGCTAGAGTTTTTCTGTGGTTGCCATCTAAGTCAAGGGCCTCTCTGCTTAGCTGGATGGTTTGGTTTTTAACTTTTCTCCTCAAGTGTCCTCACAGCTTGTGCTACTGAGCACCTCGCAAGAGATACCATATATAATGATTGTACACGACCAGGATAATCGTGTCAATTAACTGTACTTGAATTTTTCTCTTGCACTTTAATAAAAGCAAGCCATATTTCACTTTTAATCTTTCCCTCTGATTTCTTCTTGTTAGTTCTGTGCTTTTTTGTTTTGTTCTGTACATGTGTACACTTTCTCCTGATTAGGGTGCTGCTGACCAGTCAAGTTGCAAGCTGAGCATACTGAATGCAAAACAAATCTATTAACGTAGTTCGGTGATGTGCAAATGCCTTTGCTATTATTCTGGGGGACCCAAACTATCTGTAAGTATAACCATTTGGTGTGTTAGCGGTATACTTTCTAGGGCTCTGGGCTTTTGGAGAAATTGATTGGATTGGCTCCAGTGCCAGGCCAGTGTTGATATGTTTGGAGATTGCTTGGAACTATGAAGACCTCCAAGAACCTGTGTATTTATGAATGCTGGGAAATGTGAAAAAAGAACCAGAAGATTACAGATACCTGCCAATTAAGAGCTAAAATCTTATTTGAAACTTCAAATACTAGCTTGGATTAAGTGACTTTAAAATACTGCTTTTTTAAAGACAAGCTATAATTTCCCCTTAAACTTCTAAATCCAGTTTATTTGTCAAGTTCTACTCTGGCCAAAACTGGATGAGCTTTCTAGTCATAACTGCTATTTCAGTACTGGCAGAAATTCAAATGTTGACATATGCTATACTGTCCCTGCTTGAACTGTGACCCTACCAAGGCATTGCATCTCAGCATGGACTGCGTCAAAATTTGTGCATTCCTGTGAGTTGCTGGTCTGGCTATTCTAAATATAAAAGCAAAACTTATGCTTGTAACTTCCCTAATTCTTTTTAAGTAGGAAACAGCTGTTTTGAATAAACTCTTTCAGTGGTACCCTTCTTTTGCCCTTTTTTTTTTTTTTCCCCCTCCAGTGATATGTTTGCATGCTTTATTTCATGGACAACTGCTTCCCAGACTGCAAAAAGTGAATAGTTTGAAAAGATGAATGTTTGTATTAAATAATTGACTTAATTTTGTAATTCTCATCATGATTTTTATTATTGACAAATGCTAATTATTACGTAATTTTTTTTGAAGTACAAAAAAAGGTTTGGAAATTGTGATTTTAATGTTGATTTGTATGGAACAAGCAGCCTGTTCCATTGGTAGAGATATATTTTGGATATTCTGACACTGACTTCAGTCAGGAGTGAGTACGCAGCTGAATGCACTTAGGCCTAATACAGGGTATTGTTAGTGCATCCTTAATGCTTTGACACTTTCCCAAATTTATCAGCTGGAAATCATGAGGCAAATGGAAGTGGTTTATTACTACCCTGTGATAATTGCTGCTTACTTTCCAGCTTCAACAGCATGTGGTTGATGTTCTATACATGCATCTTTTGGGTTGTACTTGTCTCTTCCTCAATGACATGCAATGGATTTACTACTTACCTCAATATTTTTCTGAAATGTCTGTTTGGAAAAGACATGTTTGCCTTGATAAGGGGGGGATAAGAAAGTTGAGTCCAATTACAGGGACTTGTAACTTGTATGTTTTAGGTTAATTACACAATGGTTTCATGGCAGTAAACCAGTTGACTCAAGGGGAATAACGCTGTAAAGCTGATTATCATAAAAACGTGGAGTTTAATAAAGAATCGTGGAAGATAAGAAACAATGGAGACAGTGTAGTCTCTTGTCCTTTGATTTTTGTTTTTACTTTTCAGTGCAAAGTTGGAATGAATTTTGTGTTTACATTGGGTTTTTGAGCAGCTTGAGCTGACTGGATCATATTTTCATATATATAAGAGCTTGCTCTCTTCCAGACTAAAAGGGGACAGAAAGTACTCTATGTGGACTCAGAAGAGTATCATCTTGTCCATTGTGTGCATCTGTGTGTGTAGGGACGTATATAGGATGGTTGAACTGCAGTGATGTCGGTAGATGTGAACACAAGGGTGAGCCACGTTTGTCTAGAGTCTCCTGTGATGTTTTAGAAGTTCAAGACGTTGGAGGAGCAGGGAATGTAAGATGGTAGAAATCTTATGACTCTGAGGAGTTGGAATTTAAGCAAATCAAAATGAAGCCTGCTAGATTTCTAAAGCAGTTGCTATATGTTCAACATATGAAGGTGGAGAAAAATAAAACCAAGGGAATGATGGTTTTATGAGCTCTAGTCTCATGTAAAAAAAAAAAAAAAAAAAAAGGGAAACAGGATGCTGGTAAAAAGCAGATACTGTGAAATAACCAAGATAGTCTTGTTGGAATAATTTGTGTGTGAGTCTAGAAGAATAACTCTAGATAATACCCATGCAAAGCCCATTAAGATCATTGCACGTGCATTAAGATCAATTTCAATTATAAATCAATGTTAGTTCCCAAGTTACTTTTGAGAAGATTTGATCTGAAGTCAAACTTGGATTGTCTGAGAGAAATTTCTGACATCACAGTAGATGCCAAATCCGGAAGTGTTTTGGTGAAGTAGAGAATTGGAAAAAAAACCACTGACCCTTAACAAAGAAAATGTACTTTTGTTTTGTTATTATGGGAAATCAGGATATGAATGTCACTGAGTTGCTGTATCCATATCATTGGAAATGCAGGTGGTATGGGCTGATTGGCTATATGAGGAAAAACGGATCTTGTCTTTCTCATAATCGGTGTGTGGGCTTTGGAGGCTGACTTTGTGCAGGGCTAGTTCTGTCCTGCTGTACTACTCACACCACAGGGAGACAGGTTTCTAGAAACCGGGGTTTTCTGTGTTGACATGGTATGGTATTGCAGACTTAAATGTGTATTCTAAAGATGCAGGTATTCTTTCACAGCTCTTTGCTTTTCTCTAGCCCTTGTACTCAAGTCCCCTATTACCGTTAGAAGAACTGGAATTACTGATTGCTTTGACTGGCAAGTAGTAGTATTAACAGCCTTGTGCTGTTACGGGTATTTAATCGGGAATATAATAGTGGTCGATAACACTAAAGTTAGTGCTTTGCATTTTATAAGCATTAAGTAAATGTTCAGTGTTTAGTGTTAAATGATAAGGGAAAAATAGTGAAGCCTTGTATTTAAAAAAAAAATTCTTGATGGGGAGAAGATTTCTGGGAGTTGCATGATGATAATGAATGCTAAACACCTGGATTCTTACTTTACTTCTTTTTGCCCCCAGTATCAGTTTGTTTCAGCATATTTTTAAAAAATACGTGCATGTAAGGAATTAAGAGTGCAATGTACGTGCCCTGACTTTGTTAGGGAATGTTCTTTGTATTAGAAATTGATAGACGCTGATCTATTTCCATGAAGTCAAATACTGTGGGTATATAACTACTTCTGGTGAGACAGATTTTTAAAAATGGAACTAGAAATAAATTTACTTATTATATGCATCTCAGCAAGTTTGTATTTTCTGTAATTATATAAATTGTAAGGTATTACTCAGTTTGGCTCTGTGCCTTATAAAAGCATGCCTGTTCCTGTTTTTTGTAACACAAGCCAAGATGGGCAGTTTAGCAGGCAATCTCTAAGCTGGCAGAATGCCAGCTTTATAGAGGAAAAACACTTCAGATGCATAAATGATGTGCAGAATACTTTTCTCTTTTTATTGAAACTGGGTAAGTTCAATGCTTAGGAAATGCAAATTAGAGATAACTGAGTAATACCTTCTTCTTTGTAACCTTTAAAGTCGCCATCACACTGAAAACTCTGTTGTGTTAATGTACAGAGAAACAGTCCTGATGTGGTATTTGTTTTTATCTGCTGTACACTTATAGTAGCAAACCATCTGTGACTTTTCATGCTAGATGGTAACACTCTGTCTTAGAAGTTACACAGGGAATTTGTGCAGCTGTATCTTAGCTTAAAAGCTCAAACATGGTAAGTCATGAAGTTCCTGTCTTAAAAAAAAAAAAACTAAATTGAAACTGGAAGTATTGTAAGCTGTATTGTCATATGTGCTCATCTAATAAATATGTAACATTTTTATTTTGAGTCACTTAAAGGTAGAGACAAACCTTTGTTTTAATATGTTAAAATGGTTTATTTTCTTTTAATGTTGTTGGTTGTTGTTTTTTGTTGTCCTCAATGTTAGATGTTTTGTGTGTATGTTTTGAATATGTAATGCATATACAGCAAGTGACTAGACACTGTTTTATAGAGGAGAAAACATTATAGAAACAGAGTTAAGAGGGATGCTAGTGAAGATGAGTGGTGAGCCAGGAAGACTTTTACATTGCTTACTTTGTTCATCAGATTCCTCTGTTCCTGCCTTGGCAAAAAAAATGTCTGTTGTCGTATAGAGATATCGGACCACATTTTTATGTAAAAAATGATTTCCTGAAGACAGTCTTATAAGTCATAAAGCCTCGTAGTATTGTTTTGTTTCTTTGCTTTAAGGTGCACAGAGGAGTTGTGTTGTGTGGCCTTCCTAGTGTGTCCTTTGGGATGTGCCCGGCCTTGCTCAGGCGCTGAAACCAGGGACCTGAGCATCCGGAGCAGCCACCCTCTGCCTGCTCTCACCTGGTGCTGTTCCTTCCACAGCAGCTAGGTCTTGTCCTCTCTGTACTCCTCTTTTTAACTCCTGTTGAAGGTGATCCTCTGCAACCCTTCCAGACACATAATTTATTAGTTTATTGAACTATAATAGTTAAATGTCTATGGTTTATAAGAGGTCATTCTATCTAAAGTATTGCTTATTTCTAAATTATAACTGGTTGTTTCTAATTGTACAAGGCTACTGTGCTGATCACTGTGACTCCAGTTCCACAGGATGACTGGCTATTTTCCTAATATTAATCAGCTGCATTAAATAGAATGTTTTACTGAGCTTATTGAAATCACGAAGATGACTGAAATGCTTAGCACTGAATAGAGAGATGAGGTTTTTGTGGTGTTTTTGAATGCTTTTCATTGGGATATGGATAAAGTTGTCTTTCTTTAATGAGTACTTAATTAATATGGAACTACTTTATCTTCATTGTTTTTGAGATTATCGTTAATCACTGTGGTATAATGACAGTTGCATAAATAGGAAATAATAAGAAGTCTTGTTTCTTGCTTAAAGGGATTTTTGACTTATATTGAAAAGAGAATTATGTTCTTTATATGAAGAATTTTACTAAATGTCTTCATCTCCTATCGCTTGTTGATGTTTTTCCTTTTTTAAGGATTTAGACTAACTTACTAGGAATTTTATCGTAGGAGGATAAGCTCTGGCAAGTGTGTAAAGCCATGATACTTCTTTTTATCCTGGTAATTTTATTGTTGTGTTTTCTCGCCATATGCAAATTCATTTTTAATCAGTTAATAAAGCTTTTCATCCACAATCCAACAATGTATTTATGGTGTTCTGCTTTTATGAAAAGCAAACCTTTTTATCTTACATGACTGTATCTCTTCAAAGATAATATCCTTTAACATAAACAAAGCTAATAAATTGCATTTTTTTTTCTCCAGCATTTCCTGGGTTTCACACTTATGCTGGTAGCTGAGGTCAATCTGCCATTTTCCAGTGGTTCCCCTTCTGATGTATATCCCTTAGGTTGGGTCACTTACATATATTGGATTGCTTACCTGGCACTCCATCGCTTTGAAATATATCCATGTAAACTGTTTATTTTCTGTATGAGTATGCTCACTATACATGTTGTATTCAGATTTTTATGAAGGATATTTTATTATTGAATATTTTATTTTGAAAAAGTAATTATCATATGAAGTGGTCGCTGACCATCATGTTTGTAGCCTCAAGTAGGGAGGCAGATCTTTAATAATGAAGAGCTGTAATGAGAACTGTTCTGTTAACCAGTGAGGAAACCTAGAACAAGGCAAGATTTTTCCACCTTAAAAAAAAAAAACAATGGATGATGAATGGAAGGGAGTACCAAGGAATAGTGAAACAAGTCTGTCTTGTGTTGTAAACAGCAGTACTTGTGTTAGGTTTGTTTTAAGGCATCAGCAAAGTAGTGCAGGGAAGGACAGGAGAACAGTGAAGGGGTTTGTAGATGCTGATGTGCAGCTTCTCTTAAGAGGGATTGAGTGGGAGGAAGGCCTGATGATAAACTAGCAGCAGTGGCTGGTTGCAAAGGCAGGTTGGAGGTAAAATTGGCAGTTGGTTTGGGAAGAAGAGAAAGCAGTCCATGTAGGGGCCTTGAAAGATTTTTTTTTTTTTTTCTTTTTAAGCACAGCTGAAACCTTCAGAAAGGGGATGGAAATAGTGTCTTAGTGAAAAAGATGTGCTAGGAAAGTGCTTGTTTACAGCCATGTATCTGAATGGATAAGAACAGGCCACAACTGTGTTTCACAGTTAGTGAGGGATGTTGCCGTAATTGCACATCCTTTGCGTTTCACCTCTCAAGCACGTTTTGCATAGATGGATATGAAGGACCAGACTTTAGAAAATGCGTATGGGAAGATTATCCATACGTTAGATAAAAGGTCTTGAGTTTCAGCTGCTTTGCGTATTTGGGCATGAGAGAATTGCCTGCGCGTAGTGTTCCTCACCCTGATGTCTGTCCATGGCCTTGATCTGCAAGAGCCTCCAGCACGTTACGGTAGTGAGTGACTTTGCAACTGCCCTGTTTGTGGAAAGCATGCGTTGCGCGTTATTCTCACCTGTTGTGGAAAGGTAGTGGAGATGGCAAGGGAAAGGGTGCTTTAGAAAAGTGGCTGCTGAGGTAAGAAGTTACTCGCAACTGCGTTCTGAAAGAGGAACACTCTTATCCCTTAAAAAAACCTAAAACCCCCAAACCTACAAAAGATTTTTAAAACAGAAAGAATTCTAGTGCTTTTAGACAATTATGCCTCCAGGAATTACAGACCCCTAGGAAATTGTTTCATTTCTCAGGGAATTTTCCCAAGAGGTAAAGCGCTAATCATTTGGGTAAACTTTTCAGTGTTTTCAGTGTGGATTCAACTATGGGCTTTTGTAATTTAGCAGTATTTGCATTTATGCATCTTTTTCACATTGCTTTTAAAAATCTTTCCTATTGCTGTATGCAAAAAAAAATGTGAAAGCGAGAAATTCTGTTGAATTGAATTGAATCTGCATGAAGAAAAAGGTAAACCTCTTTAAACTGGTGTTTTCTTTAAAATAAAAATTTATTGTGGTAAAAGCTTGTGTGCTTTTGTTATTACAGCTGGGTCAGTTTAAACTTGTTTCTGGCCTTGAGTTCCCTTCTTCCCTCTAACCTTTTTGTGCCTCAGAGCTCGCTCAGCCCAGGGGAAGTCTGGCACAAAGGAGGACGCTGGCAGTGTTTGGACATGTGCTCTGAGTATTTCTAGATGTCCCAGCTGTCCCCAGTTGTTCTTGATATACTTAGAAGGAGACGAGCTCCAGTACTTTTTGCTAAATGTTTTGCTTTTTTTTTTTTTTCCTCTGTTTTACTTTTTAAGAGGACGGAAGTTTTGTTTTGCTTTGAGTACCCTTCTGTTGGTCCTCCTCCATCTGGTGAAGTGCTGGACTATTGATGACTGTGACCAGTGCTCAGAGAAAGTTTTAAACTACTAAGCAGCTGCTGTTTCCAGCCATTTTGCTGGAGAGTTTAGCATTTTCAAAATCCAAATTGAAAAGCGTGTGTTCATGTCGGGAAAAGAGCAACTTCTTCTACAGCTTCTAAATAATATGCTGGGAGCTGCAACTGATTTAAAATGAAGGTTCATAAAGTACAACAGGGTTTATTTTAAATAGTGACTGAGTGTAAGCAATGCATTTCAGGCACATCGGACGTGAAGAAGCTGTCCCATCATCACGTATCTAGCAGCTGAGAGAGGAGCAACTAGTGCTCAGGCCTTCTGTAAAAGGGAGTACAAAAGAGTCATTGCTGGTATTTTCCCCTGTGCTCAGGAAAGCATTTTTGCACTGCATTTACAGTCTGAGGACTACTAGCTGGGGAAATAATGTCGATCAAACACAGAGCGCACAGTGGTCCTTGTCATTAGGCCATTGGTTTTTCATGGTTTAGGTGGAACAGCTGCTTTTTGTAATCAGATCTCAGTAAATTGTAATTTGTGACTGGCACACTGAGAATGGATTAGTTTAAACATCTTGATGGTGATGTGGTTAATCCCATGAGCTGATTCCTAATACTTTATCATTCCTGCAGGCTTAATTTTGTTTTTTTGGAGGAGGATTTTTTTGTGCTTGGCACAGAGGTTGTGGCCCTTTCTGTGCCTCTTTTTGCGATATTTGCTTCTTGCAATTAACAGAAAGTGTTATCTGTTCTGGTTAACACCTTGAACACTGCCTCTTCTTCTGGTTGTTGTTGTTTCTGTTGTCCCTCCATTCTCATCTTCAGTTTCCAGATTGTTCTGAGTCATGGCTGCTGCTTTCGTGTTTTTCTGCTTTTCTCTGAAGATGTGCTGTTTATCAATGGCAGTGTTAATAGTAGGATCCGTAGTATTCGGTTCTGCACAAGGAAGGGATTTTGATTTGCCCAGTCCAGGGACAGAAGCTTTAGTGAAGGTAACTGTCCGGTGAGGCAACTTTGTGCCTTGACTTGAAATGCTTCTGAGATTCTGAACTTCAGTGTCCTGATTGCATCCTAGGCCAGGATGAAGCAGCGTCTCTGGAGACACCTTCTATGGTAGAAGCTGAAATGACAATGCAGTGTGTGGATGACTGGATTTTAGAAAACTAAGGTTCTCTAAAATCTTGCCTTGGGTCTCTTGCTGTTGTTTGTTATTTTAATGTATACTACAACCTTTTGTTCTTAAAAGAAACACATTTGTTGGTGTGAATTCTGAACTAATTACATTTGATGCTCACAACTAGGGATGAAAGAGTTATTGCAATTTTCTAGTGACTGATTTTTTCCCACTGTTTTATGATAAAATATTTTAAGACTTTTATATAATGCTTTGGATGATTATGATAAGTGATTCTGTCATCGATCTATATTTTATATACATACATGTGTGTATATGTATTAGAATACTTGAATTTTAAGGGTGATGGGAAGTGACATTAGAAATAATATCTGCATATTTCTTTATCTGTTTCAGTGCAATTTACCTATCTAAGCACACATCATAAAATAAAATTAAATAGTTGTCTCTTGTGTTTAGGATTGGTGGTGGTGGTTTTACGTCTGCTTTCTTTTGCTTACCTACTCCTTAGTATTAAAATTGATGTTCTAGAAAATGGGAAAACAGTGCAACAAAAAGGGATGCTGGCATCCATATAAATAACTATAAATATTATCTCTCTTTGTAGCTGGAAGTGACCAAGTTTTCTTAGGACTTTAGTAAAAATAAATGCTGGCTGGGCTTAAGGGACGATTTTCATTGAGTTGCAGCTTTCTATTATATTTTTAAATGTATTCCTCCTTTTGGTTCAGTTTAATAATCCACGACATAGAAGTGGTTCTTAGAGCTGTTTTGTAGGACTAAGCGATGGGGTTTTTTAACAAAAAATCGGGAGGGAACTCAAAGCTTGCCATCTGCAGGATGAGGTGCTAGCATTTTAAATTAATTTTTGGTTTGAACATCTGTTGGAGAAAACTCTTTGCCTTCCAAAGTGTGGCAGATGATGTATTTAAAAAGAATTTCAGAAGAATTGTCATGATATTTGAAGTTTAATTTGACCAACGTTGCTGTTCAGAAAAATGTTTGAGAACTCCAGGGGACAACTTACCTTTGTTTTTGTTGATCTTTGAAATGAGAGCTTAAGGTGATGATCCAAGATAAGTAATGAAGAATTACATTGTGAAATTAGATTATTAAAGAAGTGCAATAAAACACTGAAAAGCCTTTTAAGAGTGGGCCATGAATCAAGTTTTCACTAGAATAATTCTGTTTGGGAGGTGTTTTATTGGGAGTGATGATGTGTTGGACTTCAGAGATGCTGATTTGCTACTTTTATCATATGTCTGAAGTTCAAGAAGTCCAATACCTACATATGCATTTCAAAAAAGAATAATTCCTGCACTGTGTCTCTGAGCATAAGTATCAGATCTTCTGTGGAAGAGGAAGAACATCCAGTATTTCAATAAATATAAAGGATTTTGTATCTTGGTTGGTTTTCTTGAGGAACAAGCATAATTATTGCCTTGTAAACAAGAGTTTACCCACATCTTCATATAAGTCTGTCTTGTCCAGGTCTGGAACCCCATTTTGATGAGTAGGGAAGGAATTGAAATGACGTAACTTGTCTGAACAGAGCAACTTGTCAAAATGCATCCAGAGCCATTCTTAGGCGACAGAGTTCTCCCCCATTTTTTGTCTTACGTCCCATTTGTTTCAGAGGGCCTTATTGCGTTTTGTAATATATAAATAGAGCCATTTTGTGAAACAGATGGTTTAAAAATAGGGCTGTCTGAGAAGAAAGACAGAGCAGATGAATGCTTTTCTGCTGTAGGATGAAATTATTGGAAATGTTGGATTAATTAAACATCCACTTCCCTCACTACCTCTCCCAGTATTTTGAGGGAGAGCTTCGTCTGCTGCACAGTACCAAGTGTCTTGCTTTCTGATTGTCTGTTAGTATTTCTTATGAGATGGAGAACTGGTTTCCTCATTAGTCCTTTGGGAGTAATTATAGGTATTGAAAGGCCGAAGCTGGAGTTGAATGAATTCCAGTCTTGTTTGTTTGGTGTTTTGTGGAGACCAGTGGGAATGCTTATAGTGACCTGAATGGAATTTTTACCACGGTTGCTACTCTCCAACTCTCCTTGTTCCTTTGCAATCAAGGGGACAGCTCTGGCATCCTTAACCAATTTTTTTTCTCTGAGGAGGTGGACCACACATTGGAAGTAGTGTGTAAAAATAAATTGAAAGAAAACAAAAACGACTCCCCTTGGTTATGCTGGTGCAAATGAAGGTGATGTTACTTCTGAGGCAATTTCTGTAGGGTATGTTCTAAAAAAGGGGTGGGAGACTCACGTTATTGTTCTGACTTTTTCTATCTTTCCCTTTCTTTGAATTGTTGACACACAGAGGCAAGTAAAAGAACATTAATAAAGCTCTGATGTAATCTGTTTGATGGAAAACAGACTAATGCAGAATGGGAGAAGATGCTTGAAGAAATAGACTTTGTCCCTGTGCAGTATGTAACGTGCACAGTTAGCAGTACTAGGTGGGCAGCTAACTTGGGTTTTTAGACAAGTTTCCCCACAAGATTTCCACTATGCACTTTGGGGAGTCAGAACAGAGGTGCCGTTGAGCAGCACTAATTGCTTTTATTGACCTTGCATCCCGTTGTACAGATGAAATGCCTGGAAAACGAGCTTGTTAGTTTTGCCATACTGCTGTCAAGACTTTGACATTTCTAAAGGTGTCACTCAATAGGCTATGGAAAAGAATTTTGTGATGACTGTAACTTTCTTCTTTAGCTTTCACTTATTAACTTTAACTTTTATTGAGAAAGCTGATTTTAATTTACAAACTGCAAACAAAGCTCTGAACCTGAAAAAACAACATATGTGTTAGATCCCAGTGAAATATCCTCTGTTAGAAATTGTAGTAAATTCTATGGTATTTTAAAAAAAAAGGGAAAGCGCACATGGCCTACCCATCAAATTTTTAAGTAACCAGTTGGCTGTAATGACTCTTCTGATTTACAGATGTTTCAAGAAATGCAGAAATGAGGCATGAATTGGGACGTTGTCAGGAAACAGCAAATAGCACTGTCTCTTGCTGCAGTTTTAAGCATGTAAGAATATGTAAACAAGAACAAGATACTTGGTGCCGAGTTTATTAACCTCCCACTTGATGACTTGCCTTATCCTTTCCATTTCTATATTAGTTTTGATTTCCTTCAGTTATTGAATCAGGATTTTCTCCTCTTCTCTCCTCTGCCTTAATGCCTGCCTCTCAAATGGGATCTGCTTTTGCATTTACAGGCTATGCAGTGCTTTCCTATTAATGTTATATATGAAAATGAAGTGTTTTCTTGACTACCCAATATAAAAGCAGATGATCCTTACACTGTGTAAAAAAGGAAGGCAGCCTGTGTACCTAAAACCAGTGTATCAAGAAGTGTTTATCGCTGTCTTTAATTGTTAGTATTTTTCTGAGCTGCCATTTAGTGGATAGGAAGATAAGGAATTACTGAGCCACAGAAGTATAGCTCCGGCTTTGTTTTGTGCCCATGAGCTCCATTCTAACTGCTCCGAGCTATACCACCAGCCTACCATAACAAGATGTGCATAATAAAGTAAAAATAGAGCACTCATATTTATTTTTCCTGCTCTGTTTGGTCTCTGCCTCCAGAGCTGCCCAACTCAGTGTCTGAAACCATGCTGACCGCCTGATGGTTTCTCTCTTCTACCTACTTTGAGACTTTAAGGACAAAGTACAAGGCCCATTGGTCTTCTGGGGAAGAGCATGTTCCAACAAGGGAACAGAGAAACCTTTCCTGTTTTTTCCCAGTAATTCCCAGTATTAGTATGTAAAACAGTGTGAAAGATCTCTTTCTGGAAGTTGGTAGAGAAAATTTTCTTTCAAATGTTGCTGAATCTGAACCATGTCCTCAAGAGGATTTTTCGGGGAATGAGGAAGGACTGTGACATAGGTTAAAGTTGTATGAAGAAGAACATTTTTTACGTATTCGGAGCCTGATTTTGAGTAACCGGGGGGGGTGTATTTGGTCTCTCAAAAACCAAGTTCTCCAGATGCAACACAGTTAAGACTGTGACTTGAAACTTAACTCTATTATATCACTAGAGGAACCACCTGAAGATAACTCTTTGCATAGAAATGTGTGGGCACAAACAAAAGCAAAAGGCATTTTTTGATTTTTGTCATCTTTTGACTTTAGTTTGACTGGCAATGGAGGCTAACAGTAGCAGATAAACTGGTTTCTTTTCTACCTCTGTGAAAGGAGTAGGGGGATAAGAAAATAAAAATGAAGGAGGGGGAAAAAGAAAAGCCAACACAAATATTTTTTTTTTTTTTTAATAAACTGATTTTGGAGAAGAAAACGTTTTTTCTATTAACAGCATAGTATAGTCCTGAGACTACTTTGAACAGTGGCATCATTTAAAGTTGATTCAGACAGAGCAGAGCAAAGAGGCTTCTCCAGTGTCTGGTGAAAATATTGCTGAGTGCCCTGCTAGGACGCTAAGGCTTCCAGTAAGTCAAGGTTGTGTATTTAGAAGTAAATTTCCCCTTTTGGTTAAGTCCTTCTTCCTGTTCTTTAGAGGAAGGAGAAGTTTGAGTGAGAATTCTGTTTAATCAGTGTTCACCACTGCTCAGAAATTCCCCAGGGAGAGAACCGGGGGGACCTGCTGATGTGTAAAGTGATGTGCACTTCTGGACCAGCACTGACTGCATGGTGTCATAATGGCAGAAGAAAGAGCAGAGGTCCTAACCCTGAGGAGGTGGAGGTGCCATGCACAAAAAGGGACAGAAATAGTCCTCTGTTGTGGCAAGAGGAATTAGACATTTTTGTTAATCCGTTAACAGGTAATTCAAAAGGGTCTTTGTAGCTAATCAGATTTCTGGATGAGAGAATAAGAATGCTTCCTTAGGAGAAGGTTGTGAGGGAGTTATGAAATGTATCCCTGCAGCCTGTTGTCTAAATTATAAAAAAAAAATTACCTTCAGATACCTGACAAACCCTCAAAAGTAAATTGTGTTTAATATATTCCTCATCTTCGTGAAAGCAGTGCCTTTACCATGAAATCTTTTTCTTGAGGGAATCAAAGTAAGAAAAACAATGAAAAAAATAAAAGAAACCCAAAATTTTCTTAAAATGCAGCTGCATCTGATCTGGAGCTACAAGCAATATTTATATGCACATTTAGTGCACAGTGTAAGTAAAGCAGAGATTTGAAGTGGTCTGGGCATTTAAATGTGCTTTCACATTTCCTGATGCTTTCACATTTTTGTTCAGTCTCATCTGCAGTAATGATTGTAAAATACTACACAAAATTATATGTATTTTTTTTGCCATGTTACCTTAATGTTATTCTGTTTAAATCGCATTTTAACTTTGTTTTTATCTGGGATAATTTAGTATACCCTTCTGTGTGGTCTAATTTTAATTTACAGTCTCTATGTATCAATACTGCCTCCAGCACAATGTCATGTGAGAGCCAAATTAATTTTTTTTTTAAAAATTCAGACCTTGGGGTAGAAAGTTAGAGAATAAGTTAAGATGTGGGATGGGTAAAAACACTGGCAAATGCAGCATGACCACCAAGTGTATATATTTAGTCAGTGGCAGAGTTTGAACTTTATCTTAGACAAAGCGTGATTATCTCACAGATTTATCTGCGGTGCATGTTTCTCTTCGCTTTGTTGCATTGTTTCAAGTTCTCTTACCTTTGAAGGAGGATGAGAACTTTGGAACATGGCAACTTTTCTAGCAGTCTTGTTTTTATTTCTGAAGGGAGTACCAGTCCTAACATCAGGATTTCCATATCAAGTCTGGGTGTGTCTTAGTTCTTTCTTCTCCTTTTTTGTGCTATTTATTTCCTTCACTTGTTCTATGAAAATTTTAGGGACTTGCTCTGGTGCAGATGTTCTAAATCAAATGCCTTTATTTCTTATATAATTGCAAGCGATCAGAAACAGCGGAATCGTACAAGTGCTTGAAGACAGGACATGCATCCTCCCATCCTGTCCTAGTAAGCAAAATCTTCTGTGTCACAATTCAAGTTGCTGAATATTCCTAAGGCATTTCTAATAGGAGTTTCCTGTTTTGGGCAGTTTGATGCAGTTAGTTCTGTACGTATTACTGATTCATACTATTAAGTTGTGAATTAACATCTAAATTGTAAGTGTTGCTTGGTGAATTGCCAAAGATAATGAGAACCAATACCAGATACTGAAGTTAACATTGCATTTTAATTAACGCCCCTTAGGATAACATGCTTAATGTCTCTGCATACTTTTCTGCGTAAGTTCTCCCAACCGCTTCAGTGTGAAAACTCCAGATCATCCCCAGCACCAGCTACCAAAACCTTTTGCTCTCTTTTATGTTACGTTTTTACATGAAATGGGTATCTCAAGCAGACGTGAAATACAGGAACAAAATCAGATCCAGGTATTCTTTTTCTGCTGCCTGAGGTGAACATGTAGGACATCAGTGTGGCGAATGCAGGATCATGTACTTCATGCTCTACTTAGTGGTTTAACCTTCAAAAAAAAAAAAAAAAGATGAATTTAATATGCCACTTGAAAGTAAGTATAGATTCGAGATACTGGAGGAGGGCAAGGAGGGCTGTGAAAGGAAGTTAGCTGTGGGCACAGTGCAGAGCAGTTCTGGGATCTGCTGCCTGCTTTGTCATTTAAGTCTAGTGCACAGCAGGGGATAGTAGATGTTTGCTTTTAATAACAGCTTGTGATGAACTAAGCATTGTAATGAAATTCTTGACAGGGATCCTACTCGTACATTAAACTCTTCTCCTTCCTTAATTTTGTTAGTACTGAACACAAGAGAAAAAATAATCTGTTGAGGAGGAGCTTGGAAATTATTGTGTGTGTCTTCCCTGGGATGATGCCCAGGACTAAAGTGTTTACCTCTGTATCTTTGCTTTGCCTGAGGCATTTGTGATTGCTTCAGCACTGCAAGCAGCCAGGGAGATGGGAGTGTGCATGCGTGTTGGGTGGCAAAGGGAGGGACAGGCGGCTAGAAGAATGCCAAAGCATTGAATGCTTTCACTGCTGATGGGGAAAACATTTGGCCCTGGGTAAGAAGATTTCAGACAAGTCTTGGAATATGTCCAGATCACAACCGCCCTATTCTTACTATCTCTACAGCCACCTAGAAAAAAAAAAACAAAACCCACAGCAATCGACTTCGTGCTGAAGAGAGAGTAGAAGAGCTAAGAAGCTTGCTGGGGGAAGGGGGAGCATCTATCAGTTTGCGATTTATGGTACCAGATGGACTGTGCTGTGTGTTCTGGCTCTGGTGATGGATATGTTAAGTTTTGTCTTTCTCTCATGCACGCTGAGATGGAAGAAGGGAAAGCATTCATCACTGAAGGAGAACAATCTAAGCCAAAAAAAATTAAGGAGGAATATGAAAGCACTGTAGATTAAGAAACTATTGTTAATTCTCATTCTTATATCATAAATGATTCCAATACATTTGGGCTGGGAACCTAAATTGTCCGATGCTTGTTGATGCGTTGCACCAAACACCCTCCCCCCACCCCCGCCCCGGTATTTTTTAACTCTTCCCTCCATTTGCAAAAGCAGATTACGGATCCTTTTTTTTCCCCTGATACATCACAGTTAAAATTAATAGACTTACCCAGGATTTAATATGGTCTCCTGTCTTTAAAATGTAGTGGATGTGATTTCTTTAAATCATTTTGGAGCATTTAAACTAACAAAGTGGATAAGCCAGCTTGTGGAATAAACCGACATACGTGAAAACTGGCACAGTTGTTAAACACTGCACATTGTAATGGCATATTGTTGGGGTATTATTACTTCAGCTGCACAATTATGGGAGCCTGCTGCATATTAGTAGACGCTTTCCTCATAACCTCAAGCTATATGCACTGAGTTATTTTCCTCTTCAGACTATCATCTTGGATTCTCCCAGACTACATATCATTTCTTTTTTTTCTCTGTAGCAGTGCATGCTGTAGGCAATAGTGAGTGTAATACTTTCTGCATTGTTAGGCAATGAGCATTATCAGCAGCTGCAATATTCAGGATTAGTCTTTTCGTTATTATTTGGCATCTGCAGTACCTACATGAATCTGTTCAGCCCTGTTTCTCCAGAAGGCAGCTGGGCTCTGACTGAGAGAACATGACCATAAAGCTTTCCTGAAATTGTCACTATACTCAGGAGTTCACTCTTAATTGGAACTGCAGTTCTCACAATGCAGTTCACTGAGATATGTAAAAACTTGCATTTTATTTAAAGAAACTGGGATATGTTAAAAGACATCTTCACATTTTATAGTGGGGAAATGGGGACAGAGCAAGGTTCTCAAGGCTGCATCACAAACTGGTTGCTGAACCAGAAATATAATCCAGGTCTCAGAACCCCAAGCTTCATCCCTGGTCCGCTAGCAAGCAGATGTCTTTGAATTAAGTATGCTACAGAAAATATACCAGCTGGTATCCTGCAGTACAGAAAATGTCTTTCAGAATAGTAAATAAAGCCCATTTTTTTCCTGAGGGTTATGGACTTCTTTTCTCTAAAAGGTGTCTGTCACGTAAGCTTCGCTTGAAATTTTTTAAAACCAGATTGAAAAGGTTCGCTGGCTTTTGCAAAAAGTCAGATAAAACATAATATATTATTTTATGGTTACATATCTAAAGATGCCTTTGCTCAGGATTTCTCTTCTATGATACCCATACTTTTGGTTTTACCTTTCTTAGCTTACTTACCTTCTTTAGAAAATAAAGTAGCCATATACTGGTTAATGAAAGAAAGGGAGCAACTGTTTGGTTTCATGCAGACTAAATGCATAGATTACAGGGTATTCTGGTTTGGTTGTTTTCCTAAATTGGCATAGATATTGAAGAACTTACATGGTGATCAATGAGATTTGAGATTGACATGCTAACATCAGTTTTGAGTGTGCAACTTAAATTTGAGAATCAGTTAGATAGGACATGAAATTACTTGGCGGCATTACAGAAGAGGAATAATCTTTTATTCCTTGGACAGTTGCTCTTATCAGGGTGAGTGGAGTGATGTTGAGACTATTTTTCTTACAGGTGAAAATTGGAGAAGAGAGAGAAGCAGTACAGTGCTGCATTTTGGGGAAGAAAGGAGATTTCTCCAGAAGATTGTTGCATGGTATCGTTCCTGCAATATTAAAAAAAACACCCCCGCCCAAAAAAAACCCAACCAAAAACAAAAACAAAAACCAAGAAAACCCAACCCAACACATCTATTGAGTTTCATCTTAAGGACACCCAAAAATGCTAGAAACATTGATTTTTATCTGAGTCTTCTAGACATGCACACACACACACACACAAATAAATCCTGTGTGCATTATGCTACATTAATAATTCTCTTCATTGACTTTCGTTATGAAATTGATTTCTCTGGTCACGAAACTCTCAGCCTCTTGTGTTGTCAGTACTAGCACAGTTTGGCTGAACGGTGCTGAAAGGTGTTATTCTTGTCAGTAGCCTAGAACTAGAAAAGACAGACTGGATTATCAGTCCAATGAGCTTCAGGTTCAGGAAACCATGTAAGAGTTTGGAGATATTTGGACAGCCAATACCTATGGCAACAGAGCACTTGAAATGTCCTATAGGCTTCAGTCAAAGACCAGAAAAGCACAAGGATAAATGGTGTCACGGTCAAGAATAAATATTTTCAGAAGTTTTGCTGTCAAGCTCAAGGAGATCAGAGTTGTATCAGAACTGATTTATTTTAAATAAAAATACTCAGTTGTGTAATTTGCAGAAAGTTGGATAAAGGCCATGTTTTCTCCGCTCTTTGAAGTCTTCATGAAAAACATGACTTCAGTGGGAGCAAGACCACAATAATTTCTCCTTTATTACTGTTTTTCTCCATCTTTACCATTTCAAACTGGGTAATACTGTTCATTCTGTCAGCAGTCTTAATAATGTATTATACTTTAAAAATTACTATTTTGGGAATCATGGTCGGTTTTGGCAAGAACTAAGTGCTGCTCTTGGACTATAAATCTGTGGTGGTTAGTTAAAAGGTTAAATTTACACTAACATGTCTTGTCACTTTGGCCTAGATGGAGTTAAAGCAAGTAAGTAGGGCAAGTTCAGCGGCTTTTAATGAACTATTATTAGTCAAATCTGTGCAAAACCAAATAAATGTTATGTCATTCTGTTTTATAATTTTCAACCAGCAAACTCTGGCTGACTGGTGACTTCACATATTCTGATCTGTGCTTTCCTGTCAGCAATACATTTCCCGTCCTGGCACTCCAGTCTCTACATTTATTTTATTTTGGCCTAGTGAACAATAAAGTGATACTGTAAATAGAGCTAAAGCTGTGGGTAATTCATGAATCTAATCTTCTTTGTCAAGACCTTCCCTTTCAGAAAAACTGGAAAAAAGGTGCCATAGCCAGTAGTATAGCTATCAATATGTAGAATATAGCCAGGGTTCATATTCCTGAGCATTGGCATGTGTTACAGCAAACACATGAGTCCGCTTTATGGGACTCTTCTTTTTCTTCTTTTCTCCAAAGATGATCTTCATATGGGCCATGAGGGTCTTGTGTTCTGATAATGTTGGATTTACCATGCCCGTACAGTAAGATCTATTGCTTATGTGATTTACACATGGGAGCATGTGTACGTGTGTGTGGATGTCCACGGTTCTTCATGACTTGGAGCTTGTGTTCAGCAAGGCAAGAACAATGCTGGAGCTTCGGGGAGTCCTTGTACTGCTCCTGTTTTGTCCAGCTGTGATTTCTGAGTTGAACTAAAAGACACATCTGTGAAGACCTGGACGTTTCCCAGCCCTGCCTGTGAAGGAGTCTGGGAGCGGGTGTAGCACTCCATACATTGACCTTCCGCTCTGCAGCGTGTGTCTGCCTGTTTGGGATGTGTTTGTGTGGGCTGGTTCTGTGGTCTGAAACAGTGGTGCCTGGGAAATGCTCAAGGACGTTGTTGATTTTTCTTTTGTTCTGCTTTTTTCTCTAATAATTCCTACATGTATTTTGTTTTGTTTTTACTTTACTCAATATGGTGATTTGAAAGGCATATAAACAAAATGCAGGCTTACAAGAAGGGTATTCCTCTTTCTTTCATGTTCCTTATGCCTAGATTTAGCTGAATAATTGCCATCCTTCCACATCCATTCCTTAGTCCAGCAAATACACTGGATTTAATGAGATCTCTTTCCTTATGTGAGGACCTCTTAAGCATGAAGAGAGAGAGATAAGTAGTAATATTAGCTAGCATACATTATAAGGAGAAATGTTAGTTTTTGTAGAAGGAGCACAAGGTTGTATATAGCAGCTGTTGTAACCATTCATCCTTGATTCATCCCTGAAAGTGGGATATATTTGCATAATGCAGGCGTTTTTCGGAGGAAGGGAAGAGGAGGAAGGGTATTTGTATCTTTTTTTTTTTTTTTTTTTTTCCCCCCCTCCTCTCTTCCTCCCTCTCAGTTTTGGTACACTTTCAGTTTTGACATGATTTTCTCTCCTGCTGCCAGATAGCGACAAAAGCAAATAATTTTTTCAGTAGTATTTTAAGCAGTACATAAAGTTTACGTACATGTGCTTAGTTCTCCTGTGTGTAGACGGTAAGAGCACTGAAGTGGTGAAAACCCCCTTCTCCCTGGTGCTCCTGACACTCCTACTTCAGCCCCGCCATCATCAGCAGAAGTCACTTGGAGCAGCTTGCCTAACTCAGGTTGTGATCTCTGCGGAGCCAAGGCTGTGGCTGGTGGAGTGGTGTGGAGCAGGCGTGTGTGTCAGTGTCCTTTTTTGCCTTGCGAGGTGAGCAATGGTTGCCATTAGGTATTGTATGAAAATCCTGGGTGCCCGGGCAAGCTCCCAGGTGACTGGGTGAGGCGAGGTTGCCGCTGTGGCATGCTGCCCGAGCGGGGCTGTGCAGCTACAACAGAAGTGGGAAGTCTCAGCATGCAGACGGGCTACGGTGTCTAGACATGCTATGATTATTTCTTTGCTCAATTCAGCGTGTAGCCCAATATCTTTCCAAATATACTAGACAGATGTGGGAGCAGTACCCGTATTTGTATGACAGTGAAAGCTGTTAACTGTGTGTGCACTCTCCTCCACGCCCCCACCAGATTTAATCGTACCAATGACTTCAATACCACAATCTAACAGCAGTGGGAAACAGCACTCCTATGTGCTATCATTTAATCTAGTGAAGATTTCTGGAAAACTTCCACTCGTATATACCTATGTATATTTTTATCTATTTGCAGAAGGTTTTTTCCCCTGTTCTTTTAAATTAACGTGCTTTCAGGCAAATAAAATATACTATGGCTGAATTCCCTCTTGTGTGCCTGTGTTTGTCACTAAGACTAGGGAAAAACAGCAATTTGGAAAGTGAGTTTGTCTCTTATTTTGCCTGGCCATTTTCATGAAAGGTTTTGTGTTCGATTGAAGCTGGTCATCAGTTTCAGAAGTCATTTTGAAAGGAAGGGGTAGGAGACAGAGGCAGGGAGCACAGCCACTGTAGCCTTTTTGCTTTAGCAAATTATGCTAAACCAAAGCAAAAGTAAACTAAAACATGGTTATATACCCCCAAATAAAAAAAAAAAGGATGTGTTTTTTCCAGTCAGTCTTCTGATTTCAGTGGCTTAATTTACAGTTTGTGTAAGATTGGTTTGGTGTGGGCTGCATAGGCTGAGTTAGCCTAACTTTAGCTTAACTAAAGGAATACTCAGGCTAATTTCTGGTGTTGCCCTGCCCACAGCATATACTGTATTGTGCTCGATGAGAGTGCCGCCACAGTCACAGGAACAGCAGGGTTCCCATATTAAGAAGTATAAGAGAAGCAAGACATGAATCTATAGAAGTCCAAGTTTCACGAGTTTGTTTCTGTGTGTGTGCATGTATTCCCTAAATCAGTAACGTAGATTCAGACTTTGCTTTCCAGTTTTGTCTAGGTAATTCTTAAGATTAGAATAAAAATAAATTTTCTAAAGCTTTTATTTTGCTAAAATAAAATCTAAGATGTTTATGTAGAAATATGAATTGTGAAGTGAGTGGTGTGGGACAGTGGGTGGGTTGAAGTGCATATAGAAAACACTAGTACTGTCAGGTTTGTTCAGAAAAATTGAGGTATACAGCCTTCTTTGTAATGTTTCAAAGCATAATTCAACTGTTCATTCTGGTGTAGTGAGTGCATACATAAATCACTAGCACACTGCATCTTAGAGATGAGTTGCTTGTAGTTGTCTGTAGAACTTACGGCATGGTAACCATTACAATTAATTACTCGACAGACTGAATGTCTCAGAGTACTTTGTCATCAACGTACATGGGTGGCGGGTAGTTGCGCTGAGGTGTTCAAGTATTCTCTGGTACATAGTAATATAAAAAGCAGAACTTGGTCCTCTTCCAAGATTTAAATTTGTCCTTGCCTTTCTGAAAAGTGGGAGGCAAAGAAAAGGTGATGCAATGTCTTCTCAACAATATAAGCTTCACCTGCCACCTTGGACTATGAAATTCAAAATGACCTTCCATCCTTTAGCTTCGGTTGATCCCTGTGCCATGGAGAACGCTATCTAAATCTGCTCTTGGCAGCTTCTACAGCAGAGTTTGACATCGCTGAATATCGTGGAGCGGTGTGTATATGTGCGCATATGATATAAATTCTTAATTTAGAAGAAAATATGTACATGATAAAAATCTGAAGTACTTGGTGATAGGGAGCAGGGGGTTCATGAGAAATTTTGACACGGTGAACATAAATCGGGATCTTCGTTGTCTACCCTGGAGAATTCTTCCTGGTCATGTGATGTTTCCTTGTTATAAAACATTTTTATGCAGTACTGCTTGTGCATTTGGCAGATTTCCTGAGACTTTCATAGGTCAGAAAAGCACTGGAAAGAAATCACAAGCACTTACAGTCATCTAGTACAGTCACTTTATATAAGTGAGTAAACAGAGTGGAACAATGACTCCTTTTTGCCTCATGCCTCTGATTAGGTTCAAGGGTGAACTGTTGATTGCTAGTGTATTTGTTCTGTGCCGTAGACATTCTCAATCAAAGAAACAGATGCTTAAATTGGAAGGATTATTGTTTCTTTCTTCTGAAGTGAAGTACCTTTTTGCTGAGGTGTTGAGAGCAGGAAACTGCTATGTGATTCCTGTCTTGCCGTTTCAAATAAAGATAGAACTTGATTGATTAGCAGTACCTTCTTTGTTTCAATATGGAAAAAAGCAAGATAATTTTTTGAATGTTTACATCGTCTTTGTCATTCCTACAAAATGGGTTAATGTCTTGAATTGTTCTTAATGATGCATCTCTTTTTCTTGAAAATGTATTTTGTATTGTTTTGAGACATTTTGACAGTAACTGTGTTTTTCTCTTGAACTTTCCGTTCTATGGAAAGATGAAACAACACTAAAGTTTTGCCCACTTGAATTTTGCCATGGATTTCAGCTGGGGCCAGATTTCGGCCCGTGTTCTAGGCATGTTTAATTTTAGTGGTGGCTAGGGCACCAAGGGAGATTTTTACAGTGAGGATTTTTTTCAAATTCTTGTATCCCATGAATTTTGTTAATTTTGTGACAAGTACTGCTCTTTTCTGATTCACATCCCAAGCTGCCAGTTATTTTAAAGAATGATTTTTTTCTGCCTCTTTTTGTTTGGTTTTCTTCACACTGTGTAGTTCAGTGCCTTACATTTCTAATTTATTGCCTTGAAAGACAGATGTTTTATGACTGTTGTAAATGTCTGAGAATTGCTGATGAGCTGTCTCTTCAATACCTATTATTTCTCTTTTATGTTTTCTTGTCTCCTAGGAGCCTACAAGGTAGACCCAGGACCCCACTGTGCTAGGCTCTGCACAAACGCTGAACAGAGGCAGTAGATGATTACAGAGGGATGGTGACTAAAAGGTAGGTAAGAGACTGTATTTTGTTCAGTGGGTAGATGGTGATGTCATCGAGAGATTATCAGATGCTGTCTGGAAGAAGACTTGTGAAATGGCTTTGTAGACCATTACAGGTATTCTGCCTTTTTCGCCTCCCTAAGCTAAAGAAATGCAAGAAATGGAAATGGGAGGAATGCAAGAAAAACAACCTGCAACTCTCCTTTATTCTTCCCTTTCTTAAATTATACTCAAAGGGAAACTATGTAAAAATGGGGATGTTTGTTTAAAGAAAAACTGAAAGGGCAACTGTAAGAGTAACATGTTTGTAGGTGGCAGAGACACTATTTCAGGAGGCTGTTTTGGAGGTTCCACACAAATGCTTACCGTCAGTCTAAAAAAAGATGTAGGAAAAGGAAGCCTGTATAGCTAAATGACAAGGTAGAGGAGACTATTAAAAGCAAGAGGACATCTTTGAACACAGCCACAGCTTTTTTTTAAGAAGGAAAATAGGACCAAAAAATCCCCCTGTCAGGCTAAACATAAAATTAATAAATGCTTTTTTTAACAACACCAGTAGCAGGAAGCTAGTTGAAGAGTCTGTGGGGCCTGTGTATAATGACATTATGAAATGAACAATCTGAGATAAAGCCATGGCAGAAAAGTAAATAGTTCTTGTGTGTATGTGCTCACCACTGAAAAGCGTGGGGTGGTTCCTGTTTTGGAACCCTTTTTGTGGGAGGCTTATGAGATTGCCTTTCTCAGCTGGAAGCATTTGTAGGCAAGATTGTGGAACAAACTGCATGTTCCCAATTTAACAGGTCCAGATGTAGCTTACCCAAGTTTTTAAGGAATGGAAGAGTGAAATAGACCAGCTACAGACTGTGGCTTTGAAGTGTCTCAGCAGTTGAGAATTGAAGATGTCTAATTTGATGCCATGTTTTAGAAAGCATTCATGTAGAATCAGGGAGCCTAGAAAACAATAGGCCTCTTGTTTAAATTGAGTGGATTAATTAAAAAATTAGATTAGCGGCTGTTTTAGAAAGGACATTGGATAAATATGATGGAGATACTGTTTTTTAAAAGGAACCTGCGTTGCTTCAAAGCAGCACTAGCAATTTCAGAGTGGAATGAAGGAGCTTCATTCTCTTTCAGAAACTCTGTGCCTGGTACATAGCGTAACTGCGGACCACTGAGCTGCAAACAGCTTTGTACTGGAGTGATGAATTGTTCTGTACTTGACTCTGCATATGAGGTGAAGGAGGATCAGAGAGGGATGGATGAGGTCATTTTGTCTAATGGAAAGACCCTTTGTTTCTTGCTACAGGGAATGAGCCTCTTCCCATTAAACCCTGTTGTTAAATCTCTGAGATTAATGGCATCTAGAAGCAGGGATTTAACACCTGGTGTGAAACTAAGTGGTCTTTGATTTATAATTTTAATTTTAATTTTTCTTTTTTTTGGCTTAAAAATCTAGTTAGGGAATAAAGTTCAACTTCCCCCCGCTGGCACAACTGCCCTCCCACAGGTCACACTTCTTGCAATAGAGGTGCTACCTTTAAGTATTCCAGATATCTCTCAGTTGCCTGAAGTCTCATGGATTGCTTTCTCTTGTCTTGATCATTGAAAATGTCAAAAGAATTTGTAGAAAAGGGCACTGTTCTGAGACCCTTTGAACTGGCTCTGTTGATCCAGGTTTGGTGTATTTATATATTTTTCTTTTTCCACATGACACAGATTTTCATACTTGCAGTGTGTGCCTTAATGTAGTGTGTATAATCTGTCTGCTCTGGAAGCCCTTTCTGCAACACCATTGCAAGCAGTGAATTATTTTTCACTTGGCTTCAGGTTGCATCTTTATAAAATATGGTGGAATCCAGTGCTGGAAAACATGCAAGATTGACAGCCCTGGAAATTGAAATCCCTGTTTATCCATGGGCACAGCCTAGCTGGAGCAAACTCTATATCTTGGCAGTACGACTCATGATTAACCTGCTGAGATGACCTCCGTTTCAGTAATTTAGTCTGTACGGAGCACTGAAGGTTTGCAAAGACTTTGCACAGTGAGAGTGTCATGTTTCAATTTGTGTTTTCAATATCTTTCTATATGATGTGTTTATTACAGTATAAATACAGGTGTCTTTAAAAAGCAAAGAACTATGAACTCTACACTGGGTTTCTCAGGTAGAAGAGAAGTGTTTGTCTATAGCTATGTTATTAGTTGTAGAAACTAATAGGGCTATAGCGATTGAACTAATACATCATAAAATGTGATCTTTTATATTCAAAAAGTTAACAATTTAAAAACCAGAATGCATCATGGTGACTTTGGCCATACAGATTTCCTGCTAGATCACTTTGCGACTGTCCCATCAACATCATGGTGAAGTGGTATGTAACAGAGGAGAAAGTTGGCCAGGTATGAAAGGAGGGGGGGAACCTGTTGCTGTATCCAGACTATGCTTTTGGGACTCTCAGTAGCATGTTAAGTCCCATCCTCTCTCTGGGGTGAGGCATGCTGAGGAAGAGCATAGTAAGCATACCATGCTAGGAAGTTTGTTATTACTCTTTGATAAGTTGAGTATCATTCACAATTTAAATCTGTCTTCTTGAGTTATTAATTTCCTAATGCTCACACGTAAATTGCCAATTTTTACTTTGCCACGTGCATACAGTATCAGCAAGTTTCTTGGTTTGTTTGGTGATTTTTGTGTCCACTCTCTTTTCCTTTTTGCCCCTTTCTAGGTCAAATTCTGCCTTTCATTGTTACACAAGGCTCCCAGTGGAAATGCCTTGCATCCTCAGCATTTTCCTTTTGGGCTCTTTATTTTGAATTCCAACAGTTCCCATTCCATAGACCCTTCTCATACCTACGATGCTTGTATCTCTTTGCACCACTGCTATGTAAACTGATACTTTTCTGCTCTGACTTAATCATTTTTCAACACCACCCATGCAGCCAAAGGATAGGTTTTAGCTGGACTTTTATTTGTAAGACATTTTATTGTACTTGTGTTTTTCCTTTTGTCATTGACAGAGGCTATTTACAAGGGTTTAGTGTTGGTGGTTTTTTTTTTTTTTTTTATGGCCATTTTCCTTGGTATTCCTTCTAGAGCTTTATAGCTGGAGTGGTGTTCTGGAAGTAGATTTAACATGTCTTTCCATAGTAATATGCAAATGACATCAAAGGAGAGAGTTGGTAAATAAAGGAGAAAGAATTTAACTGCAAATGGATTACAGAAGAGCAAAAGGGGTGGAGATTGCAGGAAATAAGAGCATACTTGGTACCACTGACAGGCTCAGAAAAGAAATAAAAACAAATACAGAAAAAGAAAGGTAGTGTTTTAGCATTTTCTGTTTAAATGAATACCCTCTCCTGCTCACCAAAATGGATTTTGGTTGCCTCAGAAAAGAGAGGCACTGAGGTCAACAGTGACTGGAAAGCTGAGGGCAGATGTGTCAATATGCCTTGATTTGTAGCGGGGCTAATGTATTCCCTTACTCTGAGCTCCACCCTTCTTTAGGGCATAGTGGAAGGCGGCGTTCACACAGTGGGATAGCTGGTCACCTATCTTGGGACACATTAAGAAGGCACGGGCTATTCCACAACTACTTGGATACGACTTTCCTAGCTTTCTTATTTACTTACATGTGGTACATGCCGTGACTCTGCCACATAACCTACACGATGGGCACTGAATGGTCCTGTCATTATCTGCCAAGGCTCTGTGATGAAAAGGAGATGAAAAACCTGTACAAGTCTCAGTGCAAGCCTCAGTTGCCAGTGTGAAGAGGCTTTTAAAGGATCCCGTGAAGGAACACTTCAGGATCTGTTGTCTTAAAATTGAACTGGCCTCTTTGCTTCTTTTAGAAATGTTGCTGGAGTGGTGGGAGGGGCAGGGCCACTCATAGTCATGCAGAGACCTTTCTTCCTTGTCTTTTAACCCACGCTTCTCCTCAGACATCAGCGCCTCCAGTGCAGTATGCCAAATTTTTGTATCCCTAAGCAAATGGGCAAAGGGGTTAGTCTGGCTTGTCATGCATACATTGGTTGGCAGGTCTGCAGCTCAGGGTGAACTAAGGGAGTGGACTCATAAATGTGCCATCCTCCTTGCTGCTGAGGAGTCAGTGGGATCTTGGGATACCTTATACCAAATTATGTTGCTGATGGATGGTCATGGCCTGGGTTAGCTGGCACAAAGCTGAGGACTGAGATGGCTCTGTATAGCTCGGCAGAAGCAGGTTGTTGTGTTGCCTCTCTGCAAAGTATTGAGGGAAGGGGAAAAGGAAAGTGGGCTCCAGTGGAAGGAGAGCAGAAAGGGCAAGATCTGTGTACGGCAGGAGATGCAGTGTGATCTAATGAGCGCAGCTTCTCTCAGGCTTTAGCCTTCCTACATACAGCAGCTATGGTGGTCTTAAAAATGCAGCTGGTGGCTGGTTTCCCTTTGGGACAGGGGATGACTCGAGGGAGAAAATGGTGCCAATCATGGGTGAGCGCATGGATATGGGTGCTGAGGCATGCTGTCATTAGCTGATAGTGGACTAAGCTTCGATACAACTGACTGCTAGGAAGATCTAGATTGCTTGGAAGCTAGGGTCGTTGCTCAGGGTGTGGTGTTGGAACAGGGACATAGACGTGGTACGGGAGAAGATGAAGGAGCAGGCCAGGAAAATGAAGTGGAGGCTGTACTGGTCTACCTGGGGGAATGCCTTTGCTTATGGCTATGGGCTGTTGTCTGAGTGGGCGTGTGATCCTCCCAGCAAAGTGTATGACATTCAACTGTAGTGTGTCAGCATGTTGGTGTTGTGGTTATTTGTTCATCCCAGGAAAGGGAACCCTGCCTGTGCCATGTGTGCATTTGATTTTTTGAGGAACGCAATATATAAGGGTATGAAGATCTACAGAAAGTGGTGCAAAAAGGGGTGCAGGCCATATTATATGGCTTTTGGGTATAGGTTTTGGTGGTCTTAGGCAGCGCTAGGTAAGAATGTTCTGACTGCAGGTCATCCAGCCTTGCCTGATGGTGCGCTGGAGAGTTGGGGCAGTGGGGAGGGAGGTTTTCCATGGGCTATTGCTGTGACACCCGTCAGTGTACTGTGTGGCACAAAATGTAGGGATGGTCAGGAAACTTCCCTTTAAGCACCTGTGGGGGTACTAGAAAAATTTGGATGCAAGTAAAACAGCCTAAGAAAACTGAAACAGTGCCTTTACTTTTAGAAAAATCTAAGGGGAAATGTGATCATCTTGCATGTTTCTATTTATGAGCTCAAGGTGACTGACACATTTGCTCTCTGAATCCTAGATTCCTGAAAAGGAGTCGTCTAAGATAATGTTTCAGTACGTGCAGTCTCTGCATACGTACTGTATGCTTATAGGATTCCAAAGTGATAAATGAAAAATTATGACTACAAAGCTACAGAAGTCTAAAGTGCTTTTGGATATGATGGAGACATCAGTGACACTTCATGTAGTCTTTGACTGATGGAAACTGTCAGCCACTGAGAGGCCGTTGGGAAAGATGTCACCAAACAAATTGGATTTTCACAACATTGTTAGTTTCTGAAATAACCTTATGGAATAGATTTTTTCCTGAAAGCTCTTAAATGGAAATCATTAAAAAGAGCATCATCATTAACAATTAGATAAAACATGGAAATGTAAGCAAGTTAAAATAACTTTTTAAGAGGGTATTGGGGGTGTTGGCTGACAGCCGCCTGAACATGAGCCAGCAGTGTGCTCAGGTGGCCAAGAGGGCCAATGGCATCCTGGCCTGTATCAAGAATAGTGTGATCAGCAGGACCAGGGAGGTGATAGTGCCCCTGTACTCAGCACTGGTGAGGCCGCACCTCGAGTCCTGTGTTCAGTTTTGGGCCCCTCACTACAAGAAGGACATCGAGGTGCTGGAGCGTGTCCAGAGGAGGGCAACGAGGTTGGTGAAGGGTCTAGAGCACAAGTCTTATGAGGAGCAGCTGAGGGAGCTGGGGTTGTTTAGTCTGGAGAAGAGGAGGCTGAGGAGAGACCTTATCACTCCCTACAACTACCTGAAAGGAGGTTGTAGTGAGGTGGGGGTCGGTCTCTTCTCCCAAGTAACAAGCAATAGGACAAGAGGAAACGGCCTCAAGCTGCGCTAGGGGAGGTTTAGGTTAGACATTAGGAAAAACTTCTTTCACTTGAAAGGGTAGTCAGGCACTGGCACAGGCTGCCCAGGGAAGTGGTTGAGTCTCCATCCCTGGAGGTATTTAAAAGATGGGTAGATGTGGTGCTCGAGGACATGGTATAGATGGACTTGGCAGTGGTAGGTTAACGGTTGGACTTGATGATCTTAAGGGTCTTTTCCAACCTTGACGATTCTATGACTCTATGATTTCAAACTTGGAAAAAACAGAGGGTTTTTTTTTTTGAGACACAGATACACAGAGCAGCACAACATATGCTCTGAAGGAAACCCACAAGAGGCTTCTGTGTATTGAAACAAATATGTCAAGAGCCGTTCTTCATTTAACCTTAGGTTCTTTGACATGTCCTTATTCGTTGTTTGACAGCTTCATTGGGTGCATTCCACCCAATAGTATATGATTTCTGTTGTGTCAAGTTTTACTACTTTTAAACAGACTTAAAAATGGTACTTAAATTTTTAACTATGTTGGAGGAAGAAAATACAACTATGATTTATTCTCTTTAGAAGGATTTTTTTTCTTTTTTTTCCTGTCATGCCATATCTTAGGATCTAGCAAAAAATAAGCAAGTTTGTATTGACAGGAAGTTCAGGCATGTGCAGGGATGTTCCTCGTATGTGTGAAACCTTTGTGTATGAACACATGAGGTTTTAAGTGTAAGCATTGTATTAATTTTGAACTTTGCCTTTTGTTTTTGAAGACTCTGATAGATTGGTTTTTTAGGCTGTAGAATGGTTTTTGAAAATCTTTGTGCCTTCCATTATTTTTAATTTTACCTGTTTTATTTTAGGAAAGGATTTATGAACTTGATCTTTCACAGAAAGTGTAAAATATCTGTATCTGGATTCAGGATTTAGTGAAAAACTAATAAACAGTAGATGAACTTTCAGAAAGATCTAACAGAAGCCATGATTTTCTCTTCAGACTTATTATTGCAGGATTCCGATAGCTTTGTCGCTATTTCCTATGGTTCTGATGGACATCTTCAAAAAACAGCATGGTTAGCCACACCATTAATGTTCCTGATTAAAAAAGGCATGTTTATATGATGTCTCTGAATTATCTGGATACTAACACAACTGAATGTGGCACAGAAGGGAGTTGCGTGATTTTTGTTGCAGTTCTCAACTGAATCAGAGATCTAAATGCGAAATCTAGTATGTAAGAGTGTCATGTGGATCGGTGGGTCCCCTTTGAGCACTATTGCCTATAATCGTGGAGGGTTGATCATGGGGTTAGAAGGAACACTAAACAGTGCTTTCATTTGTGTATTACATCTTTGTAAGTGTGTGGGAAAACTTTTTTGCTTATGTATAGAAAGGTCTAAATAGTTATCTTTGCAGTGCTAATGTTAAAGAGCAAGGAAAGTGAGATAGTAGCCTACTTACCTGGGGCATTTTGTATAATCGGTGCAGAGACATTGGATGGTTCAGTCCACCTAAGCATTCTCCATAGGATGCTCTATTGCTTATCCAACAACTAAAGGAGGAATCCAGAAGCGTGGTGCGATGAGTGGATGTTTTGAGTGCTTACCTTGATAGAAAAGGTACACATAAATAGGTGGGGAGCAGAAGTGTTCCATAGTGGTGATGTGGGATGGGAGCTCTGAACTGCCTCACCTCTCCCTTTCCTTCATATCAGTCTGACCTTCCTGTCACTTAAGCTGTTGCTGTAAAGAGAGACTATGTTGGTTATTGATGGGAAGAAACAAATCAAAAGCTGGTAATCGGCTAGAAGTTGAGAGGAGGTGGGAGCCTGAAATGCATTTGCAAATGGGGGTGTGGGGCTGAGCGGATTTGACATACAAAAGTGTCTTCTCCTCCACTGTATTTTGGTTGTCAAAGTTGTGACCACCATGCATTTGCTGAAATGTGTTCAATGACCACTGCCCTTTAAAACTGTACCAAAGAACTGCAGGACTGAACCTACCACAAGAAGGATAAATTTGCCTGTATTATTTAATTGAAGCAGACTGTCACAGTAGTCATTTCATGACATTTTGGAGCTCATCCAGCAGTTCTTTTAAGTAGTAATGACTTAAATATAATCTTTATTTTGGAAGTTTGCCTAGTATTAATGTGCAGAATATCCACTAATAGTTTTGTTTTAGCAGTACAGTTTTGTCCTTTAGATTGGTGATTCACATTTAAAAATGTATTATATTAAGACCTTATGAAAGCTAAACCCCAAATACTATCAAGCACTCTTGTACAGTGACATACAAAATGGTAGAGAACTGTTTTCAGTTGAATATAATTTTTTTTTAAAACCTAGCTATCTGAAGTTGCTGTATTACTGTTTTCCTTCTGGTTTCTCTTACATACATGTACAAATTTTGACATGTTTTCCTGTACAATTTACAAATACAAAAAAGTATGTCCAGATGGCTACAGCAATTATCTGTGATGTGATGATCTTCTGTCTTAATTATTCAACATGTATGACTCCAGTCTCTGTGTTCCTTCTTCCCAATTTATATAGAATGCAACAGCTAAACTTGTATTACTCTCATATTACCTCTTTTTTACCTGCTTCCATTAACCTTGCCTTCACTCAAAACTACTTTTTATACATCTTCAAGATTTTACACAAATTTTTCATCCAACTTTAACCTTCATCTTCTTCATTCTCCTGCCAGCTGATAAAACTTCTCTCTTCCCAGCTAATATTTTTCCTGTGGTTATCTCAGTGCATTGTCTTCTGCTCTGTTGCATGGATGTCCTCCCAATCCTGAATTACTGCCTTTTGTTCAATAAAGTCATCTTTTTAGTCTTTTTTTTTTTTTTTTTTAATATAGTTCCCAGGACGAGGCAGTTTATAATAATGTGAAGGCAAAAGAAAAAGATGAAAAGCATGCTAAACTAGAGCATCTCCTCCTTCTCCTGTCCTGCATCATACCTGAATTTGGGTAGAGGTCATGGTAGGAGGCAAGACATGTGGCCAGCTTTCAAAGCCTGAGCTTTTGCAATTTAAGAGTACTTTTTGTTTTATATATAGTGAAGTTTCAGTACATTGTTAATGCAAAGTAATAGTCACAGCTTTACTTGTAGTTGTGACTCTGGCCCTGCATAGATTCCTAATTCCCAGTGGTGAAATTTCAAAATTCACTTTTTCTGTGAGCCCCTTATTATACAGGGAGCACAGATGCTTTTTTAGCAGAAGATTACAAACAGTTGGTGAACAGAAAAGCTAGGGAAGAATAGAGTTTGAAGGCTGTTCAAGAAATGTCATCATTGCGGTAGTTCCCATCTAGAGCAAAATATTTTTTTCCCTTCTCAAAAAATATGTAATTAGTTTTGTGAAATCAAGATAATTATGTAGCTTAAAACAAAGGAAAAAACAATGCCATAAACTGAAACTGCATTTGCTAACAAATATGATGAAAATAAGTGTTAAAAAGACCTTAATCATCTGGTCATTGTTTTTCTTATTAATCCATCTTCAGTGAGGTGGACTAGCTGTATTGGGTTTGCGTGGCAAGGTTTTGGTAGTGGGGGGGGCTACAGGGGCAGCTTCTGTGAGAAGCTGCTAGAAGCTTCCCCCATGTCTGCCAGAGCCAATGCCAGCCGGCTCCAAGATGGACCCACCGCTGGCCAAGGTTGAGCCCATCAGCGATGGTGGTAGCGCCTCCGGGACAACATATTTAAGAAGGAGGGAGGGAAAACTGCTGCGCAACTGCAGCTGGAGTGAGGAGTGAGAATATGTGAGAGGAACAACCCTGCAGACACCAAAATATGTTATATCTTATCTCTCAGGAGTATGCCAGGGATTTTCAGAAAGCATATTTGTAAGGGCCACTAACAGCATTGCTGGATAAATTGAAAGAAACTTCTGAAATGTAATTTATGTCATGAAAAAATGCTGTGGACTGGCTATTCTGGATGCTGTTGCTCTTTGTGATCACAACTCATGTACTGTAGTATGTGCTTTGTAAAAAGCTGTGCAATGGATTTTCCTTGTCTTACAGTCAGATACATATGTTCACTTTTCACTAGGCTTTATGAATAACTTGTAAATACAGACTCGTATGTACTGTATGGCAATACAGGTGAATAAAAGACAACCTACGAATGTCGTGCAGTGCAGAGCTCAGGTCTTTGCAGAACGTGGGAGTGAATGGCTGTGCCTGGTCAGAGGTGCATCCAGACCAGCATCTGGTCTCTGCCAGGAGCAAACAGCACATGTCTTGGGGAAGAGGGTAAGACTCCGACAAGGAGCTAGTGGGACTTTTCCTGAATATTGTTGCAGTATCAGGCTCAGGAAGTTCCTGAATTTCACACTGCAAAATGGGAGTGTCTAGGTGTTTCATAACCAGCAGTGGATGCTTTTTCTGAGGATCTGCCCAATCCCATTTTGAAGCTATGTCATTTTTTAAAATCAACAGGATCCTGTGGTAAGGACTGTCTACTGAACTGCTGTTACTCACAACACCTGAAAGTATATTTTTACTACAGAAGAGCTTGTGTTGTATGCCATGTTGATGGGTTGACCATCTTTTGGGCCCTAAGAAAATGTGTTTGGTTTGCCAATAAAAGTACCAACTGGAAAAGAAGCAGGCAAGTGTGGTATAGAGACAAAGGAGAAGATGAAAGAAGAAGATGTGTGTGTAGATCCCTGAACTGCTATAGTTCTCTCTCCATTTCCTTTTCCTGCACTAGCTGACACTTCTGCCCTCTCCTGGCTCATTTTCTCTCACTTCATGCCTTCCCTTTGGCTGTTAAATTTCCTCTGATTTTTCTTCCAACTTTCTCCACTTTTCAGACCTTTATTTGCAAACAATGATTACCATTTTGTTTTTCCATTAAAGTTATTTTGTAGAGGAAAAACTGTGCTGGCTTTATAGTCTGTCCGAGGAGGAGAATCCCTCTTTCTGCCACCTCCGGCTGAGTTCGGATGGCCAGACTGAGGGTCGCAGTTCAGTGGATGTCCCAAGCAATGCATGGGGGAGGGTGCTCTGGTGACTGGACCAGGAGGCTGACTGTGAGGGGAAGGACACTAGAGGTGGGAGTCTGGGGCTTGGGAGGATACCAAAAAGGCCGATGAGCTAAGGGATAGCTAAGAAAAAAAGGGATTTGAAAAAAAGAGCTGAGATTTTGCTGGAACTTGGGCCTAGGCTGCGCTGATTTGACTACCTTTATTCTTACTTCTAAGCTTCTTGTGGTGCTCCTCTGTGTGGACCTGCTGGGTTGGCTGGTGCTTGCTTGAGGAAGCTGTGGTCCACTGGCGCTATGCCCCACTGATGAGGCAGACATGCCCACGAGGTGATAAAGGAGACCTGAGGCGTTATTGCAACCTTCTTGCTTCATTCAGGCCGCTGTTCTTGAAGCAGTGCTTCCTTTGTGGAAATCACAAGTATCGCAGCTCTTTGAGCAGTGCCGGAGGACTAGCTTTGATGACAGAGTCTTCTTTTATGAGTTGTCACCATCAGCTACAGATATTAGCAGACTTTTGGCAGAATGTCGCTATGAATTTAAGCATTGATTTTTGACTGCGTTAGTCAATGACAGCTGATGGGTGACTGCCTCTTGCAGATCTTAAAATTCATGCCACTGCAGAAATGAACGGCAATATTAAAAAAAAAGTTGAAGGAACTCGGTAATCAGTTTGTTAATTGAAGCTGACTCTCGCTTTATGAGAATACAAATTAGAATACGCTACTCTGCTGCATAGCAAACAGCCCGCATTGCTGGGTCCAGTGATGAGACATGATAGTGTACGGCTGGATTATTTCACTGAAGAAGGTCTGTAGCCTCCAGTCTCATCTTAGTGTTTAATGAGGTGAACTTTGAGCTATTGCTCTAATCTAATTGTGTAACTGAGTGATATACAAATTGTTTTTCTAAAGCTATACTAAGTAAGGGATGTATTTCAAAGTAATTATATTATAAAGAGGTAGAGCTTTTATTTGTGTATTTGACAGGGGAACAGGATTAATCGATATAATAAAAACAACTGGTTGGTTTTTTTGGAAACAAGATTTAAATGATTTTTGGTATTTATTCACCTTGTGTCTATATATTATCAGGAGAAAGGTGACAAAAAAAAATCACAGTTCATTTGTGAAAAAAGTGAAATGTGAATGTCTTTGACACACTACATTCACATTTTTCATTGGAGGAGAGGGGAGCACTGTTATTTTAGACTGATGCAGCCCTCTTGATGCCTGCCCCCTCCCGTCCCCCCAGCCCCCTCACCTCCATCCCTTTTTCCTTCTGGGCTCCAGGGCTTGTCACTAGTGGTGTTGTCAGGACTGGGAATTGAGACCATACACATCGCCTGAGAATTTAGCTAGATTTTTTGGTAGATGTGATGTCAGGGCCTTTTTTACATATTCCTTTCTCTAGCAATCTTCCTCTCAGATGATTTGTATGAATTTGAAGAGTTTGGCTTTAAAAAATCAAGAGCCATTACAGAAAAAGGCACTGAGCTACATTGTAGGGGTGTTCGTGTTTTATGATCATGTAACTGCTGATACCCTTTTTCCCAATTTGTCCGTATGCTTACGAGCAATACACAACAGTGTGGGCTTTTTTTACTGAAGAGGAAACAACAGTTCTCCCTGTCTGCTCCTCACTTGCAGCAGCAAGCAAATGTTCTATTCTTTGAATAGATTGTAAAAAGGCACCACTAGCAGTACAGTAGACAAACTAGGTATTTTTAATAAAATTGACGTGACCAAAGATGAAATAATTATTACTAACTATTTTAAAGTGTATACAGGAGTAATATGAGACAACATCTTTCTCTGGACTCATAAGTCTGTTCTAATGAACCCATACAATGTATAGTCTGTTTCATTAGACGAGTACTTTTTTTTCAGGTTCATGCTTGTGCACAAAGGTGCGTGTTATCCTGAGTAGTTAGTTAGTGTGAGTGAATTTTTATCAAACTTTTACTGTTTTTCAAACCAAGAAGTGGAACAAAGCACCCAGGAGAAGTGGCATGAGTCTCCCACAGCAAATTACATGAGCAGCGTCTGCAAGACTAGACACTGGTGTGCATGTCAATGAACGCCAGACTCTCTTGTGGATGCAGGTACCCAGAATCAGTCCTGAAACTGTCGTCTTTTAACCATGCCAAACTCTGCTCTTTGTATACTCATATTGACATAGTTCACTTCATCATTCACTGGAACTGAAGTTAAACTGACACTTAGAGAATCAGCAAAGATAATTATTTGAAAGTATCTTTGAAGCTGGACAGCTGCACTTCTTGTGGCAACTTCCCTTTTTATACAGCAGCTTATTTTAATCGAACAAGTTTATTATAGTTTATAATTCAGAGGTAAATTGTACTTCCAACATGGTGTATTTTAACTGATCTAGAAATATTGACATCCTGATTATTTCATTTTAAATATATGACTTCAGTGCCTGGAGGGAATAGTCTCTAAATGAATCTGCTTGGACCTAGTAGTAGCAGTTACATGCTTTGCCTGCTTAGCTGTTCACACTTCTTCTCTTTAGCAGCATGTATCTTTTGTTGGCTCAGCTAAAATATAAAATCTTTAATTGCTTTTTTTTTCCCGTCATCAAATACTGTTGATGGAGAAACTAAATACTACATTTGTAAAAAATAATACCTTTACCTAGTGGGCCTCATTCATCTTTATATTTCTTCTAGGCAAGCTAGATCAAAGAAAAGTGAATGAGGGAGAGAATATCTGCACAAGACGCTTTACATATAGAAATAAAATAATATATTGCAATATATTACATTTTATAATTCTGCTTTTTTCTTTTTGCATCCTCAGATTGTTTTACAGACTTGTAAAATGCAATTTGTCAGAAGTCTGATTAAAGATCTGTGCTAGAAATACTATACAAACTATATAGGTCAATGTACTGGTTCCCAAATGTATAGCAATAGTTAAAAAGACGGTCAGCGTCACTATTATGGATATGTTTTGAAAAGTTTTGACTTGACCATTATATTTCATTGTTGAGAGAGATTTGCACACAGATATTATACAGAAATCAAGGAAACTAGCCTAAACTTTTCATGTTTAGGGTTCTCTTGGCTTTTTTGTCTTATGCTCCAGGCTAACTATTACTTCTTGGCACAATCGTTGCACTTTCAGTAAGGAGAAGGGTCTATTTCAGGAAAGACTCCTTTGCCTGCTTCAAGACTTCTGACTCTCAGTTGCAGCGTTTCAGAGCTGCGTGGGTACAGACTTCAGGTGCCGGCGCAGTCTCGCTCTTACAGCCGGTATCTCAGGCAGGGATGGAACTTGCGCAGTGGCCCTTACTCAAGGATGCGAAGGAGGGAGCAATCTAACCCCTGGAAATTCTGTGGAAAAGGATTTGGTTTTGAAAGCTTTTCTAAGGTGACTGTTCATCTGTTCGTGCTGTGGGTACGTTGAAGGTGTGCGTTTTGTTTGTTGGGGTGGTTTTGGTTTTTTTTTTTTTTTTGGTTGGGGGTGTGGGGTTTTTTTGGTTCTTGGGGGTGTGTTCATTTTTTGTTTCTGTGTTTTGTTTTTTTGTTTGGTTGGGGGTTTTTTTGTTTGTTTTTGTTTGTTTGTGTTCTGTTTTTGTTTTTTTACTCTAGCAGTGTATTAGGTGCAGTCTTCAGACTCCTTTTTCTTTCTCCTTCTGTGCATACTGTAGTGTAATGAAGTGGATAGTGAGTTCCTGTTCCTCCCAGTTGCTCAGCTGATTAAAGCTTGTCCTTTTCTCATGCAAGAACTTGTGATGAGGTTTCTATCTGCTGCCTTGATTTACTGTTCTCTTGTCTGATTAGGGTCTCTGAAGACTCTCCATTGAGTAGTTGCAAGTAAGCTTCTACTTGCAGTTCCCCACAATATATTTAATACATTTAAATTAATACATATAAAATAATGAATACACTTAAATGAATAAAATAGCACAATACATTTAAACAGGTAGAGGTCAAGTTAGAGAGAAACTTAAACTGTTACTGGTTTTCTCTGAGATATATTATCAGAAGTGCATTCATATCCATCTTTGTCCGTCCTTCAAAGTCTAACTTTGTCTTTGGATATTCTGATTGAGAGAAAGGGGTGTTTCCTGCCTCCATTTTTACCATGTGGGATGCACGCAGTGAGAGAAGGAGTTGAGCTAGGTAGGAAAAAAATTCTTCGGCCCCAAAATTCTCCCACAGCATGACTATACATGTAGACAACTATGTCAGAGAGCAACTATGGCATGTAAGCCTGTCTTTCCAGAGGATGCCGTTTGGATTTAGAGGCTGAGGAAAGGTATTGTTGTGAAGGAATCTTTACTTCTGTTACTGAGTTCTGCACACAGGGGATAGGTGGGGAGAAATCCTCTTGATACCTGCACGATACAAGACATCAGACCTGTCAACATTTACATCTTAGTCCTTATTAACACCAGGATTAGTCCCATGAAAGTCAGTATCCTTTTTTGTAATGGAAACCATGGCATCCGTAAATATGTACAGATGAAGAGTACTGGTCCTTTTCTTTCTTTCTGGAGAAACAGGATTATTTTTTTGTTGTGTCCTGGGTAAAGCTGTTTTTTGAAACTTCACTGGTATACAGGAGCCTGGTTACATAAAGACTATGGAGCTTCATTTACAGCCAGGGAGACAAAGGTGGCTGAGCTTTCAGTAAAAATGTTTTGTTTTATTCTTGTTTAATTTCTGTCCATTCTATTCACACATTTATGGGTATTTCTGAGACTTTACAAATGAAAAGAAATAAAGTTTGTATTTCTTTAACGTGAAAGTACCGTATTCCTAGGCGTTGGAATACCTGCTGCTGTACTGTGTGCAAGAAAAACAGCTGTTGCGCATCTGTGATGTGGTATCTGTCCTTCATTTTGCTTCCTAAATACACATACATAATCTTACAGAAACCAGAATTAGAGTAAGCTGTTAGTAATGTACTTGAATGATCTGTAAGTTAGTAGTATCCATTAGCTATGATATAACCCACATAAACTGGTTGAGTTTGGATAATAGTGTACGATGCTCGAAATGTCACCCTTGCAGAAAATGAACTACCAAAACATTGGAACAGGTGCTTTATGCTCCCATATACGTGAACCCACAGAATTTCTATGAGTAGATACTGCCTGCTGTGAGCCACAAGCAATTTATAGGGACAGATTCATATTGGAACATGATATCATAAGATATACTACTTAGAAAAGTAGGAATATGAATTTAACTGCCTAGAAGCTTTTCCCCCCTTTTTTTTCTGAAACAGAAGTGAATTTAGCAGAGAAGCTAAAATTGACTATTAAATTTATGTACCACACAGATGTATTATGTCTTTGATCTATTTATTTTAGTTTAAATTAATGAGGATTAGATGTGTCCAGGTCTTAGCCGGAAGGCTTCTAAAGGCAGCAAAATAAAGTGGTAAGAGAAGAGCAGTTCATCTTATGATGGCTGGTCCTACAGTAATGTTAGGGAGCAATGTTTACTACCCATTCTGCTGTCTGAGTGTAGCTTTTAAAACACACTGGTCTTACTGTGAAGTATCTTAATTAACAGCCCTTTGTTTCATGTGTTTAGGATGTTTATTTTACACAATAGAAAGTTTTCACCTTATTAAACAGCACACTGCAATTCAGTGAGATCAAATGTATTAGAAATCAATATTGCTGATTATTTTTCCCTGAATTGCTCCATTAATTAGCAGGGTGACATTTCTGCCATTATGGAGTTGTCCAAAATCTCCAGTCTTCCTGCCCTGAAAGGCAGTGATGTCTCATAACTGTGTGTTATCAGCAAGCAAGCTTGTGGGACTCAGTAAAGCTGCTAGTAGTGAAAGTTTTTTGGGTCGCAGGATTAGGTTGTTACTACATGGGATGTTTGTTATGATAAAGCTAAAGGAATTGGGTTGGATCTAAAATGATACTGACACCATGAATGTTCTGTTACTTATAAAATAAGTGTCTGGTTATTGGATGTTTAAAAAATCAGGGAGCTGAAACTTCAACTTTATTCTGGTACTGAAGGAAAACTATTACATCGAGTGGTGTCTAGATTTTAGTAGAAAGGGGTCTTCAGCATTAGAATCTGCAATACGCAACCTTGTCATCAGTCTTGGCAAATGGGTAGGGATTAAGCCAACGCCAGAACCAGTGATCCTCCCTCCTGTAAAGCAAAAGTATGTTGCCAGAGCATTGAGGTGAACATTGTCCTACTGCTTTCTCTGCTGTGCTATACATACTCTATGGATAGGCAAAAAATACATGCTCTAGGGCTGTTGTTTTTTCAAAACACTCAGTAATGTGAAGGAGCAGTTACTTTCCTACCTTATAGAATCATAGAATTGTTTAGGTTGGAAAAGACCCTTAAGATCATCAAGTCCAACCGTTAACCTAGCACTGCCAAGTCCACCACTAAACCATGTCCCTAAGCACCATGTCTATCTGTTCTTTAAATACCTCCAGGGATGGAGACTCAACCACTTCCCTGGGCAGCCTGTTCCAGTGCTTGACAACCCTTTAGGTGAAGAAATTTTTCCTAATATCCAATCTAAAGCTCCCCTGGCGCAGCTTGAGGCCGTTTCCTCTCGTCCTATTGCTTCTTACTTGGGAGAAGAGACCGACCCCCACCTCACTACAACCTCCTTCCAGGCAGTTGTAGAGAGCAATAAGGTCTCCCCTCAGCCTCCTCTTCTCCAGACTAGACAACCCCAGCTCCCTCAGCTGCTCCTCATAAGACTTGTGCTCTAGGCCCTTGACCAGCTTCATTGCCCTTCTTTGGACACGCTCCAGCACCTCGATGTCCTTCTTGTAGTGAGGGGCCCCAAACTGAACACAGTATTTGAGGGTCAGCCTCACCAGTGCCAAGTACAGGGGGCCAATCACTTTCCTAGTCCTGCTGGCCACACTATTTCTGATACAAGGATATACTCGCAAGGAATCAAAACACTTTCTGTTGTGAGGAAGGCAGAGTGAGGGGCAGCAGATTCAGGTGAATGTGGAACATAGATTTAGATACCTTTGCTGTCTCTAAAAAAAATAAAATAAAAAATGTTCCAGAACATTATTCTCCCCACACACATTACAAAATGAAGATTTAAAGTAGAAGAGAGAGGGAATGAATAACAGTTTTTTAATCTTGCTGGGTGATAAAAGAAATCAATATTCCTAAATTGTGTAACTGATGATAAGTTTATGGAGTAATTAGAGGAGCAGCTGATAGCATACTTTTGAGGAGTCAAATACTACACAGACAAAAAGTGATGTTAGTTTGTTTTGTTTTAAACATCAAGAATTGTCTAATTTTTTTCTGTGGTTTTCTCTTGTACTTGAGTAAATTTCTTTGAATTCTCCAGGTGCTTTTCCCACATGAATGCAAGAAGAGTAACCAGTTAAAAGAAGTGACTGCTGTGGAGGACAGCATGACCACCATGAAAGAAAGCTGCCTCCTTGCACTGCTGTTGGCAGAACTTGGGGTATTAGGAATATTGGAGGCAACAATAACAGAAGATACCCACTGCCACAGAACTGAGCACCCAGTTATTGCATACAAAGGTAAGGAGTAAACACAAAAAAACTTTTCCAGAAGTAGGCTAAGGATTGTGTGATCTCTTCATGAAACCTCTGTTTGTAATGTATAATGGTATGAAAAAAAATAGTGTATTCAGTGCTGTTATATAGTAACCTGGACTGTATTCCATACAAGTTAAATAGAACTAGGCTTGCAAAGTTTGTTTACAATTTGGTGCTGAATGTGTCATTTAAAGGTGGGTGACTCATTTTCCTCTGTGATTAAAACCAGCCTGTACTGTTGCATGAGGTTGTTCCTTTCCAGGTGTAGGACTCTGCATGCGTACACTTAATTTCATGAGGTTGCTCTTGACCCGTTCCTCCAGCCTGTCTAGGTCCCTCTGGATGGCAGCCCTGCCCTCAAGCTTATCAACTGTTTCTCTGAGTTTGGTGTTATCTGCAAACTTCACGGACTGCACTCTGTTGCCTCCCCTTGGTTGTTGATTAAGGTGTTAAACAGGGCAGGACCCAGGATCAACCCTTGTGATATTCCACTTATTATTGGCCTCATGGTGGAGTAAGGTCCATTAAATAGTTACTCGATGGGCTTGATCATCCAACCGGCTTTTTGTCCATCTGGTTGCCCAGCTGAGGAGACAGACCATAACGTTATAACTTGCAGTGAGACAGTGTTGAAAGCCTTGAGATAAATGATATCCCCTGCTCTTCCCTCATCATTAAAACTAGTAATTTTTTTCTAGAAGGCAACTGGGTTGGTCACAAATGATTTACCCTTGGCAAATCCATGCTGACTTGTCAGTCACCTTCTCCTCCGTATGTCCAGAAAAGTCCATTCCAAGAGGACTAACTCCATAACATTCCCAGGAACTTAAGTGAGATTGACTGGCTTGTAGTTCCCACATTTGTTTTCCTGCAGTTACTGAGGACCTTCCTTCATCTCTGTGACTTCTCAGAGATGAAGAGTGGCTGGTTATCTCGGTGTCTGTGGATGCAGCTTATCTGATCCCATGGATTTATATAGGTTGAGATCTTGCAAGTCATCCCTGACTCAGGCCACATCTACTGCTGGTAGTTTTTAAACGCCTTTGCTAAACACCAGATGCTTTTGAGACCTTGTTGGCGAAGACTGAAACAAAGGAGGTATTGAGTCCCTCAGTGTCATCTGTGTCTGCTGGCACTAGGTCACCTGCCCAATTCAGCAACAGGCTTATATTTTCCCCGTTCAACCTTTCATTACTATTGTAGCAGTAGAAGCTGCTTTTGTTGTCCTTGACATTCCGTGCAAGTCTTAACTCCCAGTGAACTTTGTTTAACCTGACACAATCCTTACATGCCCATGTGGTGTTTCTAAATTCCTCCTTGGTCACCTTGTCCCTGCTTATACCTCATACATACAGCCTTTTTGCATTGGAGCTCCACCATGAGTTCCTTGCTTTGCCAAGCCAGTCTCTTCATACATGTGGTTGTTGTCTTGAGTGTTGGGATGGACTGCTGAGGAACAGTTGGAGCAAAGTGAAGAACACTTGGAGGATGTTGTCTGTAAAAACCTTAGGCATTTAATAACTTATCTATTTTTTTTATTTATTTGAATTGAGATTTTTCCGTTACTGTCGCAACTTAGAACAAGTTCCAAATAGTTTGGAGCTACGGGGGTGTAGAGATTAAGATGTATTATATTACATATTGCATTCCTCCTGTTTTTCTAAGAAAGTGCATGTGTAATATTTTTGTTCCAATGAATTAGGATTTATTGAATTTTAATTGAGAAAAGGTTTGTTTCCATTCTTTTAATAAAGTTAGAGAAAATAATGTTGTGTTTTCTACAGAAAATATTTTTGTTCTGGCATTTTAATGGTTTAATAAGGTAATGGTGCCAGCTGTCCCTTTCTCCAATAAACTGGAGAATGAATTAAAATGGTTACATTCTGTACCTGGGAACTGCAAACCATCAGTCTATTGTGAAGGAGGGACCTTTATCTCTCATTTATTGATGAACTAAATAGTATGATTTAGTCTGATGAAATATCTGGTTTTCTTAGCATTCATGTGGTGTGTGTAATTTAGTTAAAAAATGTTATTTTTATCATATACATATGCATACACAGTGTTGTAAATTAAAGTGGCACAGTTAAAATTCTGCACTTAACTGCTTAATTTCACAAACTAAGGGATCACTGCATATACTTTTTTTTTTGTATATGCAACTGTAAAAGCAAATAATTAAGACTCATTACCAGAGCCACGTGCTGAAAGCTGTTTAAAAATGTGTTGGTTTATGAATCTGATTCAGCCAACATTTAGGAGAGTAGCTTGAATTTAGCCTGATCCTGCCTTTTAGACAGTTGTTGTTCTCTGTCATATTTAATTTCTAGTAATGTCCTTCCAGTTCTAAGTTACTATGCTAAGGCTTTTTGGGGACAGAGACCTCCTCTGTCATCTTGTTTCTGTTGCATCTTTTGATAGTGTCACAGTTAGTGTTTACTAAATAAAATAAATTTCCTTTCTCCTGTAAATATATGTCGGAAGTACAATTATATAGAAGCATTTATTGTCAGATTGTTGATATGAGATTTAGTAAGATTTTAAATTCCAGACTCCCTCTTGACCTTTGTGGTAAAAATGTAATTAATCAGTACATATCCGTGACATACCTTAGCTTTTATGAACTGACATATCTTGAAAAAGTTTTCCTTCACTTAAAAATATTCTGACAAGCTGTAGTTCATACTCAGCACAATAATCTGTCAGGAATCATCAGTAAATCTTCAGAAGTACATGTAGAAACATATTTGCAATGCAGTATACAGTATGTGATAGCTAGGTAACATAACTGGTGTGGGCACACAGCGGTGGACTTGTAGTTGCAGGACTGCTAGTTAAGGGAAAACAGAAGATGTGAGACCAAAGAAAAAGATTACTGAGAGGTTTGTCTTTGAACCTGTATGTGAGGAATGGACTGCTTGGGCTATCGAAGTATAAAAAGAGATGTGTGTGTGAGAAGAGCTACTCTCTGAGTGAATCCTGCAGTAGGAGTTGGCAGGATTCAACCATCCCTCTTCCCGATTTCTGTATTCTTCCTGCAGCATTTACTGACTTCATGAATGCCTATAGGAAAATGCCCTCTGTATCTATTGACATTATTAGTGCTGCTAGACCAACACAGAGTCCTGAAATCAATTCTTAACAGCTACGAAACCTGTAATTTGAATGCTGCATTAATACCGTATTCTGTAAAGTCATTTTATAATAATATTAGATCCACCAGAGCTAAATGCTGTGTGAGATGCTGAACATCAACCAAGGCTGAGTGGTATTGAGTGGTAAGTACTTTAAAGCTTGTAAACTCAGTACTAACTTTACAGAGATATCAACTTTTTTGTTTTATTTATCACTGAATAAGGCCTTTTTTTTTGTAGTTTCTGGTATGCCAAAATAGCAATGTACTTATTTGATTTGTCTTCCTTTGAGAGGCATGGTAGATGGAGTATAAACTATTAAATAAAACTAATGGAGTGAGAGTCTGGTGTAGCGTATGGATGAACAGCTGCAAAAAACTAATAAAAAGAAAAAGTAGTCCCCAGGAGTTGTCATGGTGAAATATGGAAAGGGAGCGTATCTCCTGAAGGAGCTTGCTTGCTTTCCCACTGCCCATCAAAAACTGCTCACTTAGGTGATGATCCTGTCAAGCTGCCTTTTGTGGAAAGGCATATGCTATTTCTATCACTGATTTTCCCAGCTAAATAGTTTTAGCGGAAAGATCATGATATATCTCCTGATATCAAATGGCAAGAATTTCACCTGCCAGTTGAAAACCTTTACTCAAGTACTTCATTTGCTGGTGGAAGAGGAAAAAGAAGTTGCAGAAGCAGGGGAGATGCATGCACTTCCAAAGGATTTTTGACAGGATCTGAAAATCTCTTTCATTTTATGTCTCTCATACGCAGTAGTAATAATCACGTTGTAATTTGTTTATCTGCGTAATTAATGTTAGGAATGCATAACGCACCTTTTCTTTCTCCCAGAAACTACAATAAATAAGAAAGTCTACTATAGATCTGAAAATGTTTCAGCTCTAAAATCTGTTGTCATAGGTCTTCCCTAGACTAGAATAAGGCACTTTATGTCTTCCTTGGAAGCTGGAAATTTCCCTTTCTCATTATTTAAAGTTGGTAGAAACTATCACAGAGATCAGATTTATATAAAAGCAGACCTCTAAGTATGGGATGGATTGACAGGATCAGCCCAGTAGTGTGCAGTTCAGTATTTTATGTGGTGGGACTAACTGTGATGATGCATAGTTCCTCTTTTAAGTTCCTTTCTCTCCAAGGAGGAGTCTGCCTCCAGATGTGCAAAGGTGTGCTAGTCTGTTGAAATCCAGGCTTTAAAAAAAAAAAAAGTTAAAAAAAAAAAAAAATCTGCCTGTATATGTTACATGCATGTACTGAGGATTCATCAGCTATGCTAGCATAAGTCCAATAGAGGCGTTAGAGTCAAGAGGTTATAAATCATGTGCAACTTATAGAATTGGGTGCAAGGAAACAAGGTGCAGGTGACAGAAAGGACACAGACTCATAGTGTGAGATTATTGGTCTTTGCATATGTTTCCATATGATTACAATAGGTAAATAAGTATATTTATGCTTGAAATAACTTAAGAATTAAGAATGAAAAAGGGTTGAAATAAGCTGGTCACTAAAGATAGAGCCTTACAATTTTCATTTTTATTAAATTTTATTTTATCTGGATATGCTTTCATGTGCATGTAGATATGAAATGTTAGCTCTTTAAAGTATATTAGGGTTTACTTACTGATGGTCAACTGTTTGGAAAACACACTCTCTTAATATAGTAAAGGGAGGTGTTTAACCTAAATAGTTAGAAAAGGCTGTGGAAACCAAATTTCCTCTGGGTAGGAACAGTGAGGAGTAAATCATAGGCAAACAGTGTTTAGAAAAATAAGATGCCTATGAGAAACAATGACTGTTTATAAAAGTTGAACTATTCTTATGCAAAAACCAGAGCAAACCAGTTGAGTAGTGTAACGTCTATCTAAATATTTCCATAGGTTTCAAAGCACTTAGTCACCCGCTCTACAGAAGCTCTGTGGTAGATGGAGCTGATATTTTATTACTGATAAAAAAAATGCGTAAAAGTAGTTAGAGTGGCACCTTGTTTTCTCCCCCTTCCCCCCCCCGCCATTTGCTGAACTTTGAAACTGTCAGGCCTGTCAAAACTCACACACTCAGCTGAAGACTCGTGCTGTTGGCAAACCCCATCCATGAGGCAGAACTGAAGGGGCCGTCCCAACTGCTTAGCGGTGTGTGAGAGTAAGATGGAAAAAAAATTGACCCAACTCCAGTTTCAGGTGTGAAGTTATAAGTATTGACTGTCCTGCAGTTTACTTGCATAAAGTTTAATTTCTTAGGCTTTTCTATCAGAAATAAAGTGCAGTTGTGAACCTGACTTAATTGATGTTGAGGGTACAGCTGAGATCATCTGCTCTGGGGCAAGTCTCATTCTTTTATGCTTCCATAAAATAATCAGAATTTAAGGTTGTGCTGTCTCAACAAAAAAGAATTAGTTGACATAATTTTAGAAGCTGTATTTAGTGATATTTTAAATACATTCTGTGCTGTAAAGAAGTTATCTGTTGAATAAACATGCTCAAAAATAACATGTCTCAATCCATAGAAGAAATGAACATAAACCCTTCATTTCTACTTGAGGTTAACCAGAAAAGAAAAATAGCATAGTTATTTTTTGATTCCTTGGTTTGGGAATCCTAAGGAATATATTTTCTTAACCTTATCGTCTAACCACCACAGAATTCCGTCACTTGATGTTTGTCTAAGTAATATAGACTCAGTACATCGCTTTGCTCATTTTATCATGTGGTTTGTGTATGGAGTGCATGCACTTAACATGTGCCAAGAGGAAATAACGTGGGCTGAATGAAGAAGGATACATGGTGTATGAACTTGTTTTTGTTTGTAGTCTCTCCTCTTTCCCCTAATCTTGCTGCAAGCTACTGTTTAAACTAATAGTAGTCTACTAAGCTGCTCAGTTTTTATTGCTTTTTCCTTCTCTTTCCACTGGTTTTCAAAAATACACTTTAAAGACTTCCTGCCAGCTTCAGCAGTGGGATTGAGGTGTATTGCTTTCTATTCCCTATCCTCTTTTGGGTTTTTCTTTAAGTAAAGGTGATTCATCAGTGAAGAAAAGTTGATTGCTAGATATTGCAACTTTGCTTTGCCTAGACAATAGGACTACGAGATTGTAGCACTACCCTGCCAAGAACCAGCCCCTCTTAAGGAGGAAAATAATTCCTCCATCAGTTGTATATTTTTGCTGTCGAATCAGGTTTGCCTTTACTTTTGTACAGGAGAATAAGTGCCTGCTGAGGAATGGCAACTTTCAACTGCTTACAGTTAATTTTAAAAATTACAGCTTTGAAGATTGAAGGATACTATCCCCTTACTATTTCCCTGAATCATGCCGTATCTTTGGTGTGCCTTCCCATAAAAAACAGGGTATGGCAAGGACTGAATTCTTTAAGCAAAGGACTTGCATACTGGCTAGCTTCTTTTTTTCGTTTGTGGAAATGATCATGTTTTAAAGCAAGCATCAATTTACAGCTCTTTTGGCATCCCAGACAAGTGCTGGGCCATCATAGAATGTTAATAATTTTAATACGTTCGTGATAATTGAAAATCAGCAGTGGCTGCAATGTCTAGTGAGCTGCACAGACATGTCCTATGAGCCTTTCCATCGCCTTTCCATAACTGATTTCTTCCCTTTTGCCCTAATGTGGAATTTTGGAGCACATGAAATTTCCTGGTTGTTAATGAAGCAGCAGAATGAGTGAGAGGCTCCTGCCACATTCCACTAGCTGTATGAAGTGGGCAGATGGAATTAAAATCTGGTTTTTTGTTCTTTTTTTTTTTTTCTTCTTCAAAAGAGATGTATTCTTAATGGAGATGGGCATTTTTACTGAAAGGTTGTAAAACATCCAAACTGGAATATGTTAAAGAAACAGATCAGCAACCAAGAAATAGAGCTCGTAAGCAGCTGAAGTTCTATCATCTTATAGAAATTCTGTTGTGTTTAAAGACAAGAGGAAACACAATATTGCTTTGATTTTTCTCTATTTTATTTTTTTTTCCACCAGACAGTATTTTAATTTTTTTCATAAGCTGTTGAGATACTCTGTCCCTTCTATTGACAGCTGTCAGTGTGAGTATTGTACTGATCTACCCCTTGGAAAAGGCATTAATGAAGCATATCCATTGTTTCTAAATCATCTGGCACAGTGTAAATTATGTTTTGCTGAAGTTTTAAGTTCTCTATGCATAATCTCCGTGCTGGTTCATGTGAATTCAGTTCTTCTTCCTCTTCAGGGGCTGCATTGCAACACGTCCAAAGCTAACGAGTGTTGACTGAAGAGGAAGAGCATGTATATGGTTAGTTAGCATTGCCCAGCTAAGGAGCTGAGTCGGCCCTCTTCAGTCTGCCTTGGTGGGTTACCCTTTGTGCCCAGCTCTTCACGGAGCTTGTGGCTGCACAGTTGTCACAGCCCGGCAGGACACAGTTGTGCTGTGTGGAGCGGGTGGCCCTGCGGGTTGCAGTTACTGGCCTTCTGATGCTGGGCAACTCTGTTTTCGTACTTGGTAGTGACCAAATATCTGGAAAGACTTGTTCCAGTGGTCTTCCCTTCCAGGTTCTGTGCAGTATTTACAGGGCCTGTCTTGCACTCACTCGGTGGTACCTGCTGCCCTTACTGAGGGTCACTGAATGTCACCTTCTGCCGGCTATTGCATCGGCCGAGAGATCCGGGGAAACCCTGGCCCACCCTTGGGCCTTGCCTGGAGCTCTACAATTTCCAGGAATCTTAGAGGTGTGGAGGAAAAACATGTGTTAATTTTACCTTTTCCCCCTCAATTTCTTAAATAAACTTTCAGAGATACTTTGTGTTTATTTGACAGAACAGGTGGAAATAGAGAAGTGCAGTCAGTGATTCTTCAAAGTGATTTTTTTTCACAGGCTTTCTTTCCTGCCTGCCTTCTGCGGCGCTACTCATTTGCTATTGACAAGACTATAGGATGCTGAATAGCAGCTGATTTTGTTTGCGTGGCTGAACATGGTAGATACTCCCTTGTTACATGGCAATTTGTCACATTCAGGTGAGACCACACTTTGGCTCGTCGTCAGCTTGTCTTTCCACTTACAGTGCTCACTTCAGGTTTTGTTCTGAAGGCTTTCTGGACAAAGAAATGCGGTTCTTCTCTGCCATTTCTGAGAATTAGGGGCTCACCATTTTACAACTAGCTCTACAGTAAATTGACTAAAGTAGTTGTTAATAATGACAAATACCTGGAATTTGACAGTGCCCTTTAGAACAAAAATAATTTCTACAAAGAGAAGTGCTGTTCTGTTTTTTGTGGGGTTGTGGTTTTTCCTTTTCTTTTTCTTGCTCATCACTTTCTTTTTTTGGCTTGGGGGCATCTTTTTGTGGTGGGGGAGTCGAGGGGGTGGGGAGTGTGTTATACTTTGAAGTCCTGGCTCCAGGCTCTTACCAAGATTAGTGTCAGGCTTTACCCTGTATGTCCTTTGTGTTACAATATGACTTGTTTTGTTGGTCTTTGTATTTTTTGCATGAAATATCTTCAGACCTGAAAATATTTTGAGAGCTATAGTCTTGGGCAAAATTGATAGAATCAAGAAATTGTATTATGCTAAACCAATGTAAATGAAGAAGTTTAGTACGTTCATATGCCAACATAAGTAAGAATGCTTCATTGCAAGATGGTCAGTTCTAGAAACAAGATCTTGCTAACTGAAACATAGATATTTCCCACAAAAATAACATGGCATTATTATAACTGTCTATAGGCAGCTGGCTTCATGCTTCTGTTCCCTACAATACCTATGTAAAAATTGAGCAGGTTTCTTTACAAAACCCCACGGTTGAGACCAAATACTGGTTTCCCATAACCATACAACACAATTTCATTCAAAATGAATTCCACAACCAGTTGCCAAAGCCAGCAGGTAAATGTTAAAAACTGGAAGGTTAAGCCCCTCTGAAGAGAGGGCGTGACTAAGGATGTCAAGTGTGTTATGTGGTCAGTCCGTCCCTCTGCGTCAGGTTCGGGAAGGCAGGCAGCGGCCGCGCAGGGGCCAGAACTGGTAACTGGCAGGGGGAGCTGCACTCGCTGGGAAGAACATGGGGGCTCCGTGCTGCTTGAGCTGTGAAGTTACTGGTTTTTGACTGGCAGAACCTCCCCAGGGCAAAATAAATCCTTCACCAGTATGGGGAAGGGCAGATGCAGCAAGTGGTATTTCCATGCGTCAAAACACAGCTGAGCTTCACGGCACAGTTTTCGCAGCTCAGAAAAAGTCCTTGTTATGGTAGCGTGCTCATCTCTGCCTGTCGCCCTGAATGAGTCCCTACCCTGAAGTGTGGATCAGCTGAGCTGCAAGGTGATTTACAGTGTAAACTGGGTGAAAGTCTCTCTTGGTTCATCCTCCTTTGTTCACTGATGTTTTTTTTCTTTCTCATAATTCTCACACCCTTCTTATAATTTTTTTTAATTTTAGATCTCTTGCATTGATTAGCTTTCTGTACTCTCTCCTCCCCCTTTCCTGCTCTTAAATTATATGTTTCAGGTTTAGACCATTCCTCATTCCTCATTTTTAGAGATTGGATTGAGACATAATATTAAGACTTGATTGATAATGCCACTGCTGTCTACAGCAGGTTCTTTATACCTTTTTTTCTGGGCCGTCTTGAACTAGCAGCTGATGCAAACAGGATATTAAAACAGAAGGAACATAAGCCTGGTGCAGGGTAATAATTCTTGTGTTTCCCTGAGGTCTCCTCTCCCCCTTTGTCTGCTGCCCGGTGTGTTCCCATCATTCTCTTGGTCCTTCCCTCTACGTCCTCTACCTAAATCTTGCATAACATAGTATTTCCATACATATGCTGTCCCCCAAGCTTCCCTGTCTCTTAAAGCACGTGAACTTAGCCTAACTGTTTTCTCACTATGGTGCTGTTGGTACAGAACATTCCCTGAAAATTTTTTTGAAACTCTCTGGATCTTTGCTTCAGCACCTTTCATTAGCACTGCACTGTGTATGTTTTTATGTTGTATACCTTCCTGCGCCTCCTTACCTGAACATCATCCCATCTCTACTTTAATCTGCTTCTAATCTGATGACAGGCTTCTGGTCACATTTAATCTTAAAATATTGGGTTTGGTTTTTTGTTTTTTTTTTTTTTTTTTTTTAAACTGTGCAGTTTGTGTGTGTTTTATGTTTCTGGTCTGGATGTCTCCTCCTTTGCCCAAATATGTGTGTGTGGGTTTATATGTAAGAATCTTGAGTTGAAGTGATACAACCTGTAAACCACTCCATGATGTGTACTCTGCTAGAGTAAATTGGGTTTAGTAGTTTCCAGTGATCCCTCAGATCTCTTTGCTTCCTGTCTAAGCTCCTTCTTCTAATGCATGTTAAGCTATTTACTGATATACAGAAGACTCATCCTAGCTGTGAAATGCAATGGAGGTTACTTCTTTGTTGCCCTTACAAGCATGACACTTGAAATCTGTCTTGTCATTCTGGAGGTGCCCACCTCTGGAAATTCTTTATGTTTGTTTTCTCCTCTGAGCATCCACTGCCCCGTGCTCCTATCTGTTGTACAGCCAGGTGTATACACAATTCAAGAAGAGGTGGGGTTGCTGAATCTGCTTCTGACAGCTTCAAGAAAACAAAGTTTAATGATTACTAGGAGTACAGCAGTTTCCCACAGCTGAGATAGTGGAGTATGTAAACAGTGAGAGGGCAGATTGCAATCCCTGCTGTGTTTCTACACCAGTGGGTTTGAGTTTATGTCAAGGTGATGTCATTCAGGCTGATACTTATGAATATTCCATTACAAAATAATGTGAACAGATGTATGTGATGACGAAACAGAGTAAGAATGACAGTTGAATGCAGTCTGCAAGTAGACAAACATGAGTCTGTGTTGCATTTAAATGCATCATGGGGGAAACCCCAGAACTGAGCCCCCCAAACTCAGATACTTCAGTTTTGTCTCTTGCCTTCTTTTTCCTTAATTTTTATTTGTTTCTTCATGGTAGTTTGCTGGTATGATATTTTCATGGTTCCTAATTTGAACAATTAGTAAAGATTGATAGGCCTTTTGCTTTAAAGCAGACCAGGATTTGGAAATCCTGTTTCAAGTCTTGACATTCGTTGTTCAAAATATGGTGCAGAAGATCAGGCAACTGAAAATTTTTAAGCACAGTTGTTGTCAATTTAAACTGTTGCTAAGCATTCTTAGTTATTATTTTTAAATATAATGCTAGCCTCAAATGAATGATACTGTATCATTTAAAACTATTATAACATATTATAACACCAGGTAGGCCATGTCTGAGTCAAGGGTTTGTTTCCTTAGAAGTGGGAAGGGTATGGTTAATGAGATCTCTTCCAGCTGGCTAGCGTAACTTTGCAACGTAGGTTTTATTGTTTTTTTTCTGGAATGGTCTGGGGCTCTAGTTTCGTGCTGTTTCTGTGTATGAGAGAAAGAAAACTCAAAGGGGCTGTAATTGTATATCATGGCTGATACCTTGTCACCGCATAATTTCTGTAGAACTCGCAAGTGATTCTGAGTATATAAAAACTGTGCTTGTAGCGCTGAAACCTCTTTCATCTAAGTGGGGGTTCAGTCTTTTTTCCCTTACACCTTCTTGTATTTGTATGCAACGTGTGTGTTTGAACAATGAAGCATAAACAATTCAAAACCCTTGTTCAGAAAAATAAGAAATAAGTAGTCATCGCAGCAGATGTTACTGTCTCTTCCCTGAGGGCACAGACAGTCAGAACCCAAATTCCCTTTAATTATCCCAGTAATAGACATATGCACACACATCAGAATGCAGAAATACGTACTTCTAGCTGGAGAAGATCTGGCAGGACAAAGAAAACAGGAATGTGGGCTGGATTTTAGACCTTGAGACTTTGGAGGTTAGAGCGGATTGTAAAAGCGGGTCAGGGGACCAGGGCAGAGCCGTTGCAGTGACTGCGCCTGCCCTGCCTGGAGAGCGGCAGGCAACTTGTGGAGGCAGTGACGTTGTGCCTAGTGAGAGAACCAAGGAGAGATGTGAGGAGTCGGGTAGAAGGAAGTAAGTTTACAGTAGGCTAACGAAAGAAGTTCAAGTTCACTCATCTAAAGTCAGGAAACATATACTTTAAGTATGCTTTATTTTCTGTTTTTCCCATTAATAATAAATAAATTACTCATAGCCCTGCCTCTACCTCCAAAATTGTTCTGAAGCTTAATAGTTGTTTAAGAAACGAAGGCCCAATAAGCAGGTGGTGAACTGTCTGGAAAACGTCAATAGGCTTATGGTCTTGGGATTTGTTTTATTACAGATGATTTAAAGTGGAGAGGAGCTCAGGGAGCTGGCAAAGCTTCTAGAAAAGGCTAGAGCTACATATTTATTTCTTGGCCTCTGCACTTCTCTGTGTAAGGAAAGGCAAGCTTCAGGACTGTGTTAAGTTGTGTTGGATAGTAGAAGGAAGGCAGCTGCCTTGTGATCTAAAGAGACCTCCAGAATACTGGATCTTGAAAGGGAGCTGTAGTTCTGAGGTTGGTTTTGTCTTTTTGTTGGTGTTTGGTTTGTTTTTTTTTTTTCCCCTCCCTATAAGCAAAGATGAGCTCTGAACTGCAGATGGAGATCTGACACGTTTTCATGTTTCCAAAGAGGAACCAAATGTAGTGTGGTAAGACTTAAAAGAGGAATCTTTTAGTTTGTGGTTACTGATTTAATCATGCTGGGTAAAGTCATAACTCCATCTTTTCTTTTATAGAGGATTGGATTGCATTAGCTAACCCTGCCTAAACAATTGTTTTTATTTTCTTCCTTGGCAGGAAGAAATGATGTTTTATTTTCTTATATCTTCCTGGATCCCTATTTTAGAAACTGTACAGTTCTTACTGTCTAATTGCTGTCTTATTACCAGAATGCCTATATTTTCCAATGTATTATCTAGATAAAATATCCTTAATTTTTAGAAGAAATATTTTTAATTTTCAGTTTTATTAAAAATTAGGGATTAGCTACTATAAATACATATTCTTTTGTTTCCCAGTTATGATGTCCACATACTCTTAATTCTGTATTACTAAAGTCAGCGGTGTACACCGCCCCAGTATAAACGTATTCTGTATGGTAAGGGCTATATGCAGTGATTTTTTTCCTTAAAATGCAGTACTGAGTATTGTAACAGACCTGTCTGTCTTAATCCTTTCATTTTACAGAGAAGCATGAAATGGTGTCAGCTGATGCCATCTTTTTGTTGTTGAACTAGTACTTTTCTCTGCATATGTTGCGTTCAGTCTGTTGCTGGTGTACTCCATTTAGATTATTAGAGCCTTCTGATAGCAAAGACTGTTAGATCTGTTATATCCATGACCCTCCTTAGCCTTGACGTCTGGATGTTTGTACCATATATATGAAAATGTGGACATGCTAGCTATGTTCTAATCTCAGTAACAGGTGGACCAGGAATTTCGCTGGGACATTGGGCTCGGATTGACTTGGCTTTTTGATTTTTTTAGAACAGATTTGTCTCTTTCTGTAAGGTTTAAATGTTAGAGTTGTTTTTTTCTTGTTTGTCCATTTGACTAAGGTTCTTAACACAGTAGTTTGTCCTTCTGGTGTACTAAAAATTAGAGAAAAGGCACCTTCCTGGCCTCTGATTCATCCTGGTGGAGTATATATGTGCTTGGCATCTAAGGGTCAGATTGCTTGGGTATTTTCTTGCTCCTTATACATAACTTCAAATCTGGGATTAAAATGCAATGCCGGTACTACCTTTAAGCTCTACTATTGTAAGAAGCATTAATAATTATTTTCTGTGCCCCTGAAATGCATGCTAAAGAAGGACAGCATTAGGAGCCGTGTAGAAAGGGTTAATGAATGCCCCGAGTGTTGACCAAGGCTGTAACTATATTGAGTGTTCCTGGCTTTGCATCCTTCAGGGAGTCTGCGTGCACAGCCTAGGCAACTGGCACTCTACAGCGTTTCCCTGTGGGCTTTTCCCCAAACCTCTGGTGGAGGAGAGCTCCGCAGCATGGGCAAGACGCAGTCACCTGAGTGATACAGTTCTGCAAGACAACCTGCCTAAGCAGTCAGGATCATAAAGCTAAGGGGGTATATGGCCCTGGAAGCAGGTCTGCCAACATACCATTGCATGTAGAAAGCATACGTCTGGACTTACAGGTTTTGGAAAAGCAGCCTGTAATGGGCAGGCCTTCTCTGCTTTGCACTGAGTTGCTGTCTTCAAAGTGTTCGGCTTCTACCATGGGCCTTATGGAAGAATAGCAAGTAGCAGGGCAGATGTTTGTGCTCAGATTTTGTCATGAGTATAACTGGTGTACTGTTTTTGCTGGGGTACTTCTAACTCCTAGAATGGGTCTTTTCTGTAAGAGAAATGGAAAAATATTTGCTGTGCTTACTATATTTGTTAGAGGATTTTTTTTATTATTATTTATGATTTGCTTGTGTTGTCTTTGATTGTCTTTCTCAAAAGAAATGGCACTTCTAATGATTTCATGGTTAATGCATCCAGCAGGAATATACCCATAGGGGAAAAGCCCATTCTGGCCTGTTTTGCAACAGTGCTAGGCTAGGATAGAGGAAGAATTTACTCTAAAGTAAGTAAAAGTATGTAAAGAATAACTTTAAGTCATTAAGTAATGTACAATAATGTACATTAAGTACAAGTATGTAAAGAATGGCTTTGCAAATATGTAAAGAATATCTTGCATTTGTATGGGTTTAAGCACTATGTACCAGAAATAGAACCACCATAGCTGTGGTGGAGCTTCACGGCACTGCAGCCTGAGGAGAGCACGAGGTCGTTTGTTCAGGTGTAGCGTAGGCTTCTCTCCATTACAATGACAAGCAGACAAGCCCTGATGCCTGAGCTAGGACTCTGTTTGCGGCTGTGTTTTCAGAAGCTCATCTGAGGAAAAAAACACCTTTATATGATATCTTATATTGTCACTTACATGTTTGTAACTATAGCTGCTTTCTTCCCATTATTTCCTACTTTTTTTTTTTTAAACCTTATTGCTCAAAATTATTTAAAACACGGAGTCATTGTACACAAATGCAGAGCAACACGTGCCTTGAATAAGTCCTAGAAAAATAAGTTGTGTTGTTGACAAACTAAACCTCAGCCCCTTTTGGATAAGCAGGGGTGAAATGTGATTGGTTTCAGAAGTAGTACAGCCGTTCTTTGGCTAAACTGTCATGATGGAGTCCTCTTTTTTTGTTGGAACCTGTGGAATAGTATTTGCACATACTTCCTTTCCTTGCTTGAGCTGTGGTACCTTTTTTCCTTTCACCCGCAGTGAGTCAATGACTTACCAGCAAGGGTGTGTTTAATGCATTTCTGTGAGGAGAGAATACAGGGAAAGAGCTAGAAAAGACTGGTGATTGGAAATGTAGGAAAAAAAAGTATAGACAAAAGTGAATTGTAAAAGATGCAGCAGGCTCCGGCATGCCATTTTTCTTCTCTTTTTTTCCAGCACAGAGCAATGCTTGTTTTTCTGAAGTTGTTCTGAGTGAATTTATTATTCATGGATATATTTATATTATTATGGAAATTTTAAAATGAGGACTTAACAATCACAGAAGGAATTGATACCAATGATGCACAGAAATTACTGAAGAAAATCTTGTTTTTCTCAGGCCTAGTTTTAAAATAGTTAGGGGCAATGGAGTCCTGAAGCATCACAGCAGAGTGTTTACAAGTGCACCTAACTGTGTCCTTAAAGCGCGAATGTTGCAAATAAATCCCAAAACAGGGCGCTCTGAATGAGCGAACAGGTGGATCGCCTCTTGCCAGCCGTGACACCTCGCTTAATAGATTCCCCTGGGATTGATGGGGCTGGCACCAGGGCAGTGGGGGTGATGTAATGGTGTCAAGGTGGCACATCATTGCGGAGACTTCTGACTCATCTCGCTGCCTTTGAAGAGGATAGTAATGTAACTTGAGTATCACAGGAAGAAGATGGGGATTATTGTATCATCCTTAGATTAGATGCATTTAATTATAAAATAACTTTAGCATGTGGTAGTATATTTTAATTTTCTTATGATAAGATTAGTGAATTTGTCGTACCAATGCCACTCAGAGACTTCTGTTAATATTGCAAATCTGCTCGTTTTCAACTGTGGTGGTATTATTATTATTATTATTATTATTATTATTATTATTATTATTATTATTATTATTATTATTATTATTTTGCTAACAGAGTTTCTTCAAGAAGGTGGTACTGCACTTATGTTTAACTTTGTGCTCACTGTTTTCAAAAAGGACAGTGTGGCATGAGGTGTCACATACATACACCATAAACACTACTGAAATTTTTAATATCTATGTTAATTTTTTAATGAAATCAGGAGGTCTTTATTGTCTTTTAACTTTGTTATTTACCATTAAAGATCATTTCTCAATTCAGTTCTAAACATACCACTGTATTCCTTATTAGTTATTTCTCAATTTATTTTACTGTTTACTGTAGCTCTACTTTGAAGGGCTGAATAATAAAACTTAGGTTAGAGAGAACTTTACTGTTTCATTTGCGAAGATCTGTAGAGCTCAGCCCTTGGCAAGTCCTTGGACAATGTAAACCAAACAAGCTATGGCCTGTTGGGCAGATACTAAATTTAAAGAAAAACCGAGACAGATTTCTGAACTTTCATTTTTTTGTATGAGTATCTAACGTCCTCCTGCCCAGCTTTGATTGTTAACCTCCTTTTTCTTTAAAGCTCTTTAGGAGACTCCCTTGACCTTTCCTAGGAGCTGAGGGGACTTCAGTGCATTTGCTTTGCCATAGGTTTATGAGCCATGGCAAACTTTGTTTCCTATTAAACCTAAGTTATTAAAAAAACCCTCCAAAACCTGAACCCCCCCAAGGAAAACCCACAGCATGTGATTCACAGCATGTGAAAGAGAGCTGTAGCTTTCTCAGAATCCACCTTTTTCAATACCTATCTTTTAGTTCCATGGGAAAATGTGCATTTTCTTTTGGGAATGTTTTTGAGTTATAAGGCCTGCAGATTTCAGTCCTGTAATAGCAATTAAAAAAGAAAATTAATCGTTTTTTGCTAGGAGTAAGTATGTCTTGAAGGTACCAAAAGGACCCAGCGTGTGTTGGGAGACCAGCTGTTGTCATGACTGTATCTATACCATGATATAGCTTTCCATAGACAGGTTTAAGTCTGAAACCGATGCCTGCACAGCGGTAAAGATGCATACTTAGTCTTAAAGCAGAAAAAAATCCAGGCTGAAGGTGTGTCTGAATAAGTGTTTTCAGTATCAAGAGTAAGAAGAGAGAAGTCACTAAAGGGCTAGGTATTTTATGGTGCTGCACATGAACTGAGGGCAGAGGAAAGGGAGGGGAAGGCCAGGAAGGGGAGGGTTAAAATTGGAAAGGGGAGGGATGTTGCTGTTTGTCACCTCTGATCAGCAGGCAGTACGGTTAGGTTATGTGTCAGCAGGCCAGCTTAATTAACTTACACATTTATTTATGGTACTGTTGTAGTATGCAAAATCTATAGCTGTGTTATTTTGTAAAGCTTGTCATGTTGCATCTACGTGAAAACCATTAATAAACTGAAATTATTATTGCTTACTGCTTTACCATGAGTACTTAATTCAAAGAAAAATAATTTAGAGACCTTTAATAGCTTGTTATGCATTTTTGACTCTAAGGAGATAACTCGTAACAGAACGGAAAGGTCTTGTTTCACCTAAGGCTTTTCAGCTGGATTTTGCTGTTTAGATGAAAATAAATCTAATTTTTCTGTTGATTTAGTTACATAAATTTTCTGTAGTATAACTCAAAGCAGAATTTCACCAGTAAGCTTTTACTTTTACAGTTTACATGGGTTTTGTTTAACTGTCTTTTTTTGTTTCTTTTTAGTTTTTTTTTTTTTGTTTGTTTTCCCTTACAGAAGTCTCACAAAGTTGTAGCTTTACCTTGTAAAGACTTATTCCTGCGTGACACATGATGCCACTGTGACACACATGAGATACAGTTTCAGAGTGTTTACTGAATAAAAACCAGCTCTCGCTGCCATTTGCTCTTCCTGACCTTATTCCCTCAAGCAACACCACTGCTGAAGGCAACAAAGACAGGATAAAATAATTTATATTTTGGAGGGACAGAGGGGGATCAGATTTCAGAGAGATTTCTTAGCAAGTCCTAATTCTCTTCTTGTTCTCTAGCCTGGGCTTGCCTTGCCCTGCCTGGCCCCTGCCACCTTGCTCCAAACCTGGAAATGGTCTCAGTCACCTGCTTGCTGTACCTTGAAGCTTTAGCGTGCCTTGCTGAGACAGCGGGACAAGTGGAAGAGAATTGCGTCCTTGAATCTCAGTCTTCCCTGCAGTCTTCTGGCACCGCAATACCTCTGTGTACTGAAATGTCCCTGGCCTACCATGCTATGGGGAGCTACTGCTTTCCTTGTTTTACAGGAGACCAAGGGTCTCATTTATTGTAGCAATATGGAGCTGAAGTAATCCCGTTCTCAACTGCTTGCTTTGTCTCACTTTCAGAGACTGCTGTTTCCACAGCGGGTCTGAATTTATCTGTGTGCAGATCTGCTGCTGAGCCAGTGCCGTTTTCAGCTCTGCATATTTGCACACAGCAATACAAATTGAATGTTAGCATTTGAATTGTTAACATTGATAGCCTGAGTTGTACTTTGGCAGTTTAGGAGTAGACTTGTGTGTGATTCTGCAAGATTGTACCTCAGAGGCAGAAACCTCTGGGTGTGAGCATAGACAGAGCGAGGCCAGGGAGCCATGGCTGCCTTCTCAAAGAGTGCAAATTCCCCATATGTGCAAGGCAGCGCTTCCCATGGCTTGTGCAACCATGTGGAAGGGGAACATAGCAGCCAAGGGACTAAACCCATGTCCTGGGTTGTCTTTCCAGCCCCTCTTGCGACCTCTGCCCACTGGCTTGGTTGGACTCCCAGCCTGGGTCCTCTATTCTGTCTTTAAAACCCTGATTTTTTCCGTAGGATATATGTTCTGTGGTTTTATCAGTTATTCAGCAGTATTATGATTTTATCTGAATTTCTGCTACTTTATGAGATGGTTTAACATCCATTTCTGTCCTAGTCAGAGTACTTGATACAAGGAAAAGTAGCCTCTCTGCATCTCTCAGAGCTGTTTCTGGTTGGGAATGTGTGTGTGTGTGTTGTATGTGTGTGTGTATTTTTTCTGTGAACACCACGTGCATATTCTGTGTCATAAACTGATAAACATAATTTTATTTAGCTTTATTTTTCCTTTTTTTTTGTGAGATTCTTCAAGACTTACATCTGGATTTCCTCATCTTCATGTCCTACCTAATTTCTCAACTTTTTATAACTTTGTTTCATACAAAATGCATGACTGAAAAGTTAAGGTTTCAAAATCAAGTACAAAAAAGTTAAGAAATGCCTTATATATATATAAATATACATAGGTAAGTAAGTATGTATAAAGCTACACAGGCCTATAACATATGTATATGTGTGTGTATATTTTTTTTCCTCCTACGGAATCCTACTAGGTTCTATGCACAGCATCTGCAGTAGTAGCTAATGGCAGCTATAATCATAGTTATCTAACATGTGGCCCCATCCCCTTTCCCACCCAGTGTTCAGACCCTGATTTGAGAACCTGTCCAGTGCAGATGGAATCAACAGTGAATTTAGCTACAAGTTCTGCAGAACATGTACAAACCGGCATTACAGGCCTGAAATTGCCCAGATGCATACAAGCTGTCATTAAAAATGCAGAAGTTAGTTTTCTGACACCCAAGTGATTCTATTGCATGGTCCCATCTGTTTTTCCAAAGTATACGATGCTACAGCTTCTGCACAGTGCATTTAATGGTTCTCTGCAACGGCTGAACACGTTTTGACGCAGAATAACATTTTTCTCCTGGGCCCTCTCCTTAGGAATGGATGACCTACTTGTGCTGAAGCTTTAATATTTAAATTATGAACAAATCATCCTGAAACAGGCACCAGACATGGATTATTTGAACCCAGACATTTCCAAAAGGAGAAATATGCTCATGAGCGAAGAAGGGAGCTTAGAATGGGTGTTGGCATCCTGAGCTGCAACTGGTGATACCAGTATCAAAAATTACACTGCCACGGCACTCTCAGGGGGATTGATATTGATTCTGTATTCTAAATGGTCGTGACCATGTGCTCACCTTCAGTCTTTTTATTGACGGTTTCACATCTATAATCTTCAAATAGACAGTTCCACAGCCAGTTGTGCCATACATATATCATACAGCCCTCTTCACCTTTCACATATGTTCCAGACCACTGTTTTGTGACTACATTAAAAAAAAAATAAGAAAAATGCTTCACTATCCTGAGAATTGGGAGAGAAACTCTAGAAGATGAAGCTTTTGCACAACTGCACTTTTTTAAAAGAACCATTTATATCATTACAGCAATTTTATGTATTCTGTGTGTCTGTGCAAAAAAAAAAAAAAAAAAAGCTATGTTCCCAGAACAATGTTTGTGTTCATATAGCCACACTGTTATGTATCCAACTAGTGATATGAATGCAAAAATAACTACTAATAATGCAAATATTTAAGGATTTGGTGTGCAGTTATTTATGTGTGTTTAACTTTGAAAGGAGAAATAGATTCATATTCTGAATACAAATAATGCTCCTTGCTGATTTTCAGCAACTCACCCACTTGTCTGCCCTGTTTTATGTAGCACTAAATTGATCTGAGAAAGGCAGGTTAAAAAAACAAGTTCACCTGAACGTCAAGCATTTTCCCTTTTTCATCCCTCATGTCTCAACCTTTTTATTGTGAAAATGATGAAAAGTCAAATTTGCTTGTTTTTCTCATTGTTTTCCAGTCGATCGGGTCCTTTTTTAAAGAACAAAGCAAAAAAAAACAACCCCCCAAGTCCTCAGCTGCTTCTGATGCATGGAAAATTAATCTGACTTCACTTGAATATGTACCAGTGGGTTGCAGTTGTATTGTGGTGTTTTCTGCTTTACCTAAGGAGGAAAAACACATCTGGCTTATAAATCAGACCAAAATTTGAATACTTCATTCAAGCGTGTATTGGGTCTATATATTTTACAGGCCTGTATATATTTTACAGGCCTGTAGTGTAAATTACGTGGTATGATGGTAAAAGTCTCCTATGTTTCCTTAGAGGACCATACTGAGAAAACTTGCAACCCCACAGTATCTGCAAATGTGATGTTCTACAACTATGACATTTACAGTAACAGTTGTATTTCTTGATTGTTTTTAGAAATTGCCCCTTGGTTACATGTGTTCAGAGCAGAAGATGCTGTGGACTTCTCACAGTTGACGTTTGACCCAGGACAAAAAGAGCTTATTGCTGGAGCAAGGTGAGAAATCTATTTTCTTTTCATTTTGCATCAGACTGGATTTTGTTCTTTGTTGATAAGTGATATTGAGCCAAATTCTAACATCAGCTTGCTCTCGTGTGACTCCATTGCCTTCCAGACTCACTAAACTGAACATTATGTTTGTTTATTTCTTATTCCTGACCAAAGTTAAAAGATGGACTGCCAGGTATCAAGGATCCTAATAGCTTACACTATTCTCATTTTTAAGAAGACTGTCCCGGAGTACTCTCAAACTTTGGATGCATGGAGTAGAACAGGCAGATGCTGTATGACAATGTGTCAAAAGTTACCATAGCGTAAAACTTATGATGATCCCAAATTTGGCTACTCAATACAGCTCTTTGTGCTTGGGTAATTCTAATAGTTATTCAGTACAATGCCAGGAATGATCTGTTAAAGACTGCAGAATTAGTGGTAAAGTCTATAATTATAATTTTTGCACAGTAGGACAGTACTTTGCAAGCTGTGATCAACAGTGACACTATTTTAGGTGTCAGCATTGAAGCAGTGACAGTCCTTGAACGCCATTTTTTTTTCTCTTAGCATATGAAATATAGTAATACATTTTGGTTGGCAAAAAATTTTAACCATCTAAACTTATTATTTAAATTTGCTTTCTGAATATATTTTACTCTTGAATTAATGAAGTTCTAGTCACTTCATTTTTCTGTTAGATTTAGCATTGGAATGTACTTCTGTTTTCAAATTTTTTTCTTAGTTGAAGATGAGGTTCAAAATACACAGTCATAAAATGCGAGAAAACTTTTTTCCCATGTGCCAGTGGAAGTTGCTTAGCTACAGGGGCACAACTTTTTGAGTGTGAAGAGATATATATGTCTCTAGCCCACCTGAAGTGGGATATCCTGTGCACTCATGTTGATTTTTCTATTCTGTAAGCTGCCAAATGAAATGAGGCATGAGGCTGTCAGCTGGCACTGTTCTGTACAGACAGTGTAAGAGCTGTCTGAGCCTCTCCTCAGTCCCATAGAATTGTGTGTTGGATCGATGCACACTGTATAGATCTCAATAAGCAATGAAAAAAAAAATATTTTTTTCCCTCCTCTCTTTTTTTTCTCTGTACTGCTTGTCTGGGCTCCAAATCTCAGCAAAGAATATGCTCATTTAAACTCGTGATTTTGATGAAGTCTTTTGAATCACTATGGGAAAAGCTTTGGATGATTTTGTTGAATAGTCAGTGACTATGAAAAAATGCCAGCTGCCAATTCTGCCTTGTGCAAAAGAACCAATACAGTAAAAGCAATAGGATTCATTTGCTTTTTCTATAAGTTAATGCTGCTTCAGAGCTTTATGTCTCTTGTTCTGGCTAAAATTGCAAAATGAAAAATATTCAGTGTTTTTAAAATCACAACAGAAATCTTTATTTTCCACAGTCCAATATAGCTGGCTGTTATTCGTTCATAGAATTTAATGGATGTTTCCTTTCCTATTCTGCATTTCCATTCTCAATTCTAAGCTTTTCTACAATGCTGTTGTGTTTGGCCATGGAAAACTCACTTTAGAATGACTGCACTTGCCAGCAGGTTTCTCTAATTGTACATATTATTGATATTAATATATCCGTTTCACAACACATTTTTCTCTTGAAGCATTGTGCCAGACTATATGGTGAAAGTCATTGTATGTCATGGAGTCATAGATTCAGAGACAAGCAACCAGTTGTCAGGGTGCTGTAGTCCCAAAAATGCAAGTGTTGATCTTACTGATTATGCACCTCTTGCATGTAGTACCCGCTACCATGTAGAATGAATCTGTTCACTCTGAATATGACGTTGAGATTTCTGCTTGTTTGAAGGAGTGATATTTGCAGCCTTTCATAGTCTCAGCTGGCTGCACTGATATTTTTTTTCTTAACACACTGTTTGTAGTTACCTTTCACCCAGGGCCATCTGAACAGAGCATTGATATTACTGTACTTGTGCTATGGCCTGTGGATAAAATTTTAGTACAAGTTGCTTGTAGATCTGCCTCACAGGATTCACATATCTGAAGAGCAGTTAGAAGAATTAATTTTCTGTCCTAAGCCACAAATATGCTCTCATAAAGACAGTGAAGAGAATGCACTGTTAATTACTCCTCCCTGGTGAAATATCTTTTGATATACAGTTATTTCTCTTAACATATTCTAACTAACACTTCAGTACTGAAAAACTGATAACTATGTGCAATGTGATTTCAGTAAGATCTGAACAGTTAAAAGTTCCTGTTCAGTTGTGAAAATGATAATTTGTAGCCCTCTAACATGGTTTTCCCTTCTCTACCCAGTCAGTGGTAGAGAAGGGAAATGTGCAATGTGGCACGTGACAAAGCTACAAATAAACTTAGATTACTCTGTTTACACTGCCAAGAGAAGTACTCCCATTATGATTTTCTGGTCCAGCATCCACACAAAAACAGGGGGTGATGCTTGCACCTCTAGGCTTCTGCTTTAGTAAGATGGTGTTCTTCTAAACCAGAGGAATGATTTTCATAGCCAGGAGCTGTGTCCTGGCTCAGCTTAAGTTTATAATTGATTTTTTTTTTTTTTTTTTTTCACCTCAGTGGAGTTTAGTGAATTCTTCCCCCAAATTTCTCTGTCTTAGTAACCAAACAAAATCGTGTTGTGAAAATTTGACACTATTGGAAATTCTTAAATTCCTTTTCCATCACTGATATTCACTGTGGGTGATTCTCTTCCATTTTTGAAGTTCTACAGCTTCTAAAGAGGTTCATGACTTGTTTGTCTTCATAAGCAAGGTAGCGGAGATCCCAGCTGAGATCCAGACTGGATTCCTATTGGGAGCTGCCAATGTCATGCAGTTATGTAAAAAGACAGATCTGATCTGATGACACCTCAAAAGGTGTCTCCCGTAGTGACAGAGAACTATGGGTATCGTTGCATAAGGTCCTTGGGAGACTTTAAACTGTAGTAGTGTGTATTATTCTGTTTATATACGCTTAAACAAGGTTAACTGAAGTTAGAAAGAGATGTAGGGAAGGGCTGCTAAAAGGCAAATGAAGAGGGCTGGAATTGTAGTGCAGGAAAACAAAGGCTGAGCGTGTGTGCAGCGCCTGCCCATAAATCCATCAGCAGGTACATCTAGGGAAGGAAATAGCTGTATAAACTACACAGTAGTGTTGGCAGAAAACCAAATCAGTTTAAGTTGGCCATGGGTAATTCAGTCAAGAAACAATGAGTTTTGTCACATTTTAGCAGCGCGAACCAAACAAGAACAGAAATATTTTTGAGACAGAGTTCTCTGAATATATGACAGGGACATTATTCTATAGTATTCACCATAGCAGGCAATGACTGGGAAGGTAGTTACTAGTCCTATATTGCTCAGATTAGTCTTGCTTGTCCAGTTTGGGAAATAAAGGTGGCCTTCTTCTGTCTGCGGGCATTCTGTAGTTGCTGAGCAAAAATAAATTTTTTACAATTTTGTCTGCCCTCCCCTCCTCCCCTGCCTCTGCAAGTTGTCTTCCAGTCCTCGTGAGAAGTCTCTGGTTGATATTTTATTTTGTTCTGCAAAATGTCCAGTTCTCCTATAGGTCTTGAGTTGATTAATTTGAAGTCTCCTAGCCTTATTTCAGTTTCCTTACACCATCTGCAGAGATCTACAAATGTTACTACTCTAATACTAGCACACACATTCACTTCAGTCATCCAGTCCACCCTGGCACTGGTATTTCCCTCGCTCTGAGGAGTTGCCTAAGATTTGGAGCCACCCCTCTCTTTTCCTCTCCCACCACCCCCATTAGGGGGAGAGACTACTGATCCAAATGAACTTTGGTTTTGGCTCAGTCTGGCTTGTTTCTGGAGTGTGCACAGTCATGTGTCTCTGCAATAGAAACAAGTAACTGCAGTCTGTTTTCTTGTTCACCTTTCAAATTCCTCACAAATCCTGTACTGCAACTGTGGGAAGTGTCTTTATTTCTTAGGTCACACTCATATACGTTTCCTACCATGAAGTCCAATGCCTTTGAGTAGCTGCTGCTTTAGTTTCTGACTATTGCTATGCAGTACAGGTTCAATTATACCTCCTGTTTTAATTGTAAAAGGAGCTAGCACAACTTTCAGGTTTAATGAGTCTTGCACTTGTCTTTGTGTCAGAGTCACTTGACGATCATTAACGCCTTCCAGTGTAACAGGTCTGCTTAATAACATATATTGGATCTGAAGCGTGAATGTTGTAATACTTTTGTTTTAAAACAGTGTCATTTGGTCTTCCATCAATCTGCTGTGCAAAAGGAGATATATGTGTACCATTAGCAGGGGCTTCAGAGGGAGACGAGTATCTTCTAAAACGACTGATGAGTTAGCCTGGATCTCAGTAACAACCTACAGTTGCCCTGCTTGCCTGGGACATTTTTGCACAAATTGTCCATGTAGAAAAATTCATTTAGATAGCTTTGCGAAGTGGGGGAGTGGGGTGGAGGGGGTGGGGCCAGACAGGGGAAAAGGCAGAGGGAGAAATTTATCTTGCCCGACTTTGATCAAACAGCCTAAAGTGCAGAGTGAGGACAAGCAAAGACTACAGTTCAATTTATGAAGCTGAATTAAGGGAAGAAGAATGATTTTTATTACAGTTGCTGGGTTTTAAGATTTGCATTTGAAGAATGTGACAGATTTTTCAGTGTTATGTCAAATGGGTCTAGATTTAATGTAAAAGGAACTTTTTTTCTGAATAGGTATGTGCTAAATTGTATGAGATTATACGTTTATGTAAAATGGAAAAAAAAAGAAAATAGATTAATGAGAAACTGTACAGAGAAAATTCAGTATGGATGTAAACCAGTTGTTAGTACATTACGAAGACTATTGGCTTTTGACACAGGGCAATGTAGCTATGTTCCCATGAAACTGTATCTTTAAAATTTGCCCCAGGCATTGTTCTTAGCATCACATATGACCTGGCAGATAAAAATAAATGAGTTCTCTTGAAATCTGAAACCTTCTAGAGAATTCATTTGTTTTCTTCAAAAAAAAAAAAAAAACCAAAAACATATGGCAGGGCAGAATTTACTTTTATAATTAAGTGGCAGCAGTGAAGGATTACTCTCATGGCATTAGCTCCTCAGTAAGCTCAAGGAAATGAGAGACTGCTTGTTTATCTTATTCTGATAAATCCTGATAAAATATTCAGATGAATATTTCTCTCTGTGTTATTTAGTGGACTGACTTAGCATCTAATCAAATATGATAATGACTTCTGTATTTTGAAATGCCAGTAAGCATGGAGATTCATGGATTTCCCCAAGAACAACCTTGCCTTCTTTTCCTGTGTGGAAGCACTTTGCCATATGTCCTGAAGCGTTTTCTTTGTTTCTTTCTTGGAAAGGTCAATTGAGGGGGGAAAAGACCAGCTCAGGGGAAGGATATAGTGGTGTCTGAATTGCCTTGGCATATAGAGCATTGCCTTTTTTTCTCCTCATTCCCTGACAATGCACTAAACACTTACCAGCTCTAGTTTTTATAAATCAAAAATTGTTAAAAGTGTTCCAGCCATTTTGGTAAAACAAGAGTCAACGAGAAGCATGTCTCAAACCCAGTAGGTTGGGGCAAAAATGTTGAGGTTCAAAATAATTAGTTACATTTTCCTTTTTATCCATTCTTTTTTTTCTTTTTTTGGTGACTTTTTTTTTTTTTTCTTAATGGTTTTATTCAGACCATGCAAGAAGAATTATGTCAGAAGAAACTTGTTTGTTTAAAGGGAAAATGAAGTAATCCTCCTCCTCCCAAGCCTCCTGTGCTTGAAATGATGAACTGGTAGGAGCCTAGCTGGAGTTCATTCTTAAGATGTGGTAATTTATTTTTTAAAATTCAAGTTGGGCTAGTTCAGCTATACTTTAAAATTATATAGTTACTTATCAGAAATGGGTCTCAAAGCTATTCAACATTTTTTTTTAAATTGTATAATATATATTTAGACATATCTTACATTATTTTTTACATAGAGCACCCTCATAATGGTGGCTTTCTCCTGTACGTTCTCCTGCAAGTTAATTAAACTTGCTTTGAGGGTTATAACTTGCCTTGATGTGGCTTACTGCCTCAGTCACTCCTTATCTTGCTGATGAAGGACTGTAACAGTATGCCTTTTCACTTAATTAGATGTGTGTTTGGGAACATTAATTTGAACCATTACCACTACTTGCCATAATAACAGAAAGGCAAATTAAAGGATTCATTAACAGTGGTTTAAGAATCTCTAATAAAGGAATAAATAACTGTACAGGTTTGCTTCTTGCTGTTGTCTACTCCCAGCATGAGAATCTGAGAGCTTCTTGTTAATGAGTTGCTCTGAGCACTACATATTGGGAGAATATACAGGCACCAGGAATTAGCGCTATGTTCTTCGAACATCCATCTGGGTTTTATTGCTCCTTTAACACTTGGTTCAGGGTAATCAATGTCTGTCCTTCCACTGATTGATCTGATCTAATCTAAGGTATGGTTTAATGTTAAATCTAAGAGAAATTATCATCCTACTGCTGCAGAAAGAGGAAGGTCTTTCTCCCCCTACTGCTTCTCTTTCCTACATTGCCTAATGGGTTCCTAAATGTTTTTAAAAGCTAATGCTTTGTACCTCTCCTGCTCATGCCTTGTTCCACTATGCAATTTTCTCCTCCTTTGCACCAGCTCTGGTAATAGTCTGGTTGTAGAGTAGCACTAGTCAATTCACTTACCCCACAAAAATTACTCATTCTCTTGTGTTGATTTAACATCTTGCCATTTTAATTAGTGGTACTAACATGATGCATCATCAGAGGAGCCCTGGAGTTGACTCGGGGTAAGACAAAAAGAGAAATGGCACGGGTAAATGGGACTTCTTTGGCAGAGAACACTGCTATTTCAGAGTAAGCCCTCTTTAGAAGTTACATCAGATGAGTGGTGTTCTGAAGGTACCTGTCTTTAATTGAAGTCATGACACACTTGATCTGTGCTAGCAGTAGTACATGTCCTGCTGCAGAATATGGCAACTTATGCCTTCTCTTGGTTCCTGGTTAAACTGTGTTTTCATGTCAGTTAGCTGCTCCTTTCTTCTGCAGTGAATGTTAGTCCAAACATATGGTTTTTGTCCTACATTGCCAGCAGTTTGGTCCTTGCTGAACTTGTCTGCTTGTGTGTGCCATTACGGCACTGAAATGCAGGGCAGGGAGCTACCAGCTGGCCAGAGGCTGATAACCATGATATAGAAGAAATCCTAGAGAGGTCCCACTTGGAGCAGCAGTCAGGGCTGTGAAGGACTCTCCCCGCCCCTGAAACATTGGTGCCTTGCATGAGTTACTCCAGCGCCCTTGTGGATGCACTTGAGTGGCTGCACTCATCTTGTGAGAGGGCTGCTCGGATGCTAGGTAGGCGTGTGGGTCTCAGTCCTCATTCCAAGAGTACAGTCAGAAAAGTTAACAGTGCAGTGATGCGTACTGTGTACATGACCTTCACCTCTCAAAATTTGATGGGAGCAAGATTGCATTTTATATAGAGATGTGTTGACATCATGTGCTTACCCTGGTATGCATCCTGCTTCTGAATTTCCAATGAAGGGAAGGGCTCCATTGGAAGCTAATGGCTCTAACAGAGGACTACAGCATGATCACAGGAGGGAAATTCAAGGCTGGCTTTGAAAATGTGGGCCATCGAGTTTACTATCTCCTTCAAGTACTTTTAGCATTAATGTGATCACTTACATAGTTTTTGATCATTTTGTTGTTGCAGTTACTTTTCTTAATAAAATAATAAATTTTAAAAAAAGTCCAAACTTTGGCTACCTTAGACTCTTTACCTCCCCCCCCCCCCGCCCCCAGAAAAAAAATCAGCCCAAGCAAACTTTATGTGCCAAAGTTGATTACTGTAGGAAAGGAGGCCACAAAAGGTGCAAACTGTCTACAATTTCTGTTTATTTAAGCCCATTCCCATTATTGGTTTTTTGGAGGAGATATAACAGCAGCATTTAAATTTAATTTCAAATTAATCTTGAAAAGAAACAGAAGATTAATATGTTGAACATTGAAATGGTAACAAGACCACATAGGATTTGCATGACTGTTTATGTGGGTGAGTACTGTATAGTGTATGCCATATCTGCCAAAATGTAAAAACTGGGGGCATATACTTTGAGATATGCATTGCGACATTAAAAAGTGTTAAAGATTTGGTCAGCCACTGTTATGAAATACAGGGTTAACGTTTTAGTTGAGGTGATATTTCAGGATAAATTTGAACCCAACAACACCTTACTAAATAAATAGCTGAGTAGGCTCACAAACTTATCTGGACTAAAGCATAATATTCAGAAAAGCCTTGATCTGCATGTGTCAGAGTTGCACAGGTGACAAATATTCTGAGGCCATCTCCAGCTGGGGGACTTGGATGCTGTGTATGAGAAGCAGGGGACAACAGGAGAAGATGGTAATGCATGTTTGAGATGACATGGTATGATGAGAGTTCAGGAGGAGAGTGAGCTCCAGAGGTGCAGAGACAGGCCACTAGTGCCTTCCTGCTTTTTCCTGGACAAGCCGATGGCAAGAAATACATAGAACCAATGCCCAGCTGTTGTTGGAAATCTGAGCAGGAGTGCTACGTTCTAGGATCTCTAGTTGCTGCTGAGGCTGTATGTGGAGCCACAGGGAAGTGAATGTAGTAAGATTTACTAATCCTGAGGAGCAACCATCAGAGAAGGAAATCAGATTTTACAGGACCTTTGAGTGAATTAATTTAATTTATAATGGGATTCCTTCCTAATTGACTCCAATAGTGTTTTTCTTGTTCTGTTTGCCAAGCTCAGTGTCTCACTGGTCAGCCTATGATCACCTGAGTCTTTCTTTTTGCCCTTTTGAATGTTAATAAAATATGATTAGTCTTTCATTCCTCAAGAATGCCTGTAATTTTAGAAATTATTAAAAAAGAGCGATAAGACGACCAAAAATCACTTCACTGTAATTTTAAAGTTGAATTAGCATGACTTGCTAGTCTGAAAATATTTATTTCTGTGTATATGCTGTTTTCACATCTTTAGTATTTACCAGTAAGCTACTTATTTCATTATTCTCATTTGCTGAGACAACTATTTCCTGCAAAATGCAGACAAAAAATACTTATTGACTATTCTGCTTTTCATTATTGTAATTTGACCATTTTCATGTAATAGTTCAACTAGACCACTTTGATTAGGTTTCTTTTATTTCCAATGTATCATCCTTAGCTTTTTCACATATTTTTCTTCTCGTATTTTAATATAACCAAATTAATTTTCTACATCATAATTTTTTATTTATATTATCTCCTTTCCTCCTATTCTTATTTCTTTTTCTTTTTTTTCTTTTTGTTTTATTTCCAGTTGCTGATTTTACTACACTGTAGAACTAGAATTGGCTTTTACCCCAAACTTTCTTGTCTTGATTGTGGAATCATGACTTCTGGCTTAACAGTTGATTCTTACAGAGCTTATACTTTTAATTTTCAGTCTTAATATTGTTTCCTTCCAGTAAATTGAATAAAATATTCTTCTTTCATGTGAAATACTTTATTGAAAGAAGTGCACAGGAAGGAGTCTTTAACTGGTGTCGTGGTTTAACCCCAGCCAGCAACTAAGCATCACGCAGCTGCTCGCTCACTCCCCCACCGGTGGGATAGCAGAGAGAATTGGAAGGGCAAAAGGGGAAAACTCGTGGGTTGAGATAAGAACAGTTTAATAACTAAAGTAAAATAAAAATAGAACAGTAGTAATAGTAATAATAACAATAATAATAAAAACAAGTACAATAGTAATACAAAGCAAGCGATACACTGTACAATTGCTCACCACCCACCGATGATGCCCAGCACGTCCCCCAAGCGGCGATCGTTGCCCCTCCCCCTCCCCAGCCGACTCCCACCCGCTCCTATACTGAGCATGAGGCCATACGGTACGGCATAGCCCCTTGGCCAGGCTGGGTCAGCCCCCCTGGCTGTGCCCCCTCCCAGCTTCTTGTGCACCCGGCAGAGCATGGGAAACTGAAAAGTCCTTGACCAGTGTGAGCGCCACTTAGCAACAGCTTAGCACTACTTAGCAAGAACCAAAACATCAATGTATCATCGACATTGTTCTCATCCTACACCCAAAACACAGCCCCATACCGGCTACCAAGACGAAAATTAACTCTATCCCAGCTGAAACCAGGACAGCTGGTTTATTTCCAGGAGATCTGGCAGCATGTCTGGTCATGCCTTGAGTTTCTGAGTTTTCTGCAAACCCTATTTATTGATTCAGACTTTCAATTGCATATGCATATGGGAGCTTGGGGTGGAGGTTTTTTTTTGCTATCTTAGGAGTTTTTCAAAAGCTTAATCTATAGTACATTTTCCTAAGCTGTATGTGCCACCTTTATGTTCTTCTAATTCATGTCTGTGTTTGATGCAACAGTATTTATTGTTGTTGCATTCACGTTTTATAGCTTGCCATTTGACAAAAAAAAAGGGTAAAGTACTAGATTTAACAACCGTTACCAGCATGCTATACTTCTGAATCTCTATGTGTTTTCAATTGATTTTTTGCATGGACTTGTTTAGGAACATATGGAAGATTAGTTTTATACTTTTATCTGTAGTCATGCTGAATTTAGTCACTGCAATAGATCGAAATACATTCTTGTCAAGGTGGTGAATGGAACATGTTTTTTGTGGTGCTTCACTCAGTTCCCACTGATATCAATGGAAGTCTTTGCTATTGGGTTTAAGCAGGCTCTTGATTAACGGGTTTTAGTTATCATAGTTCAGCTAGGAAAGTAGTTCAGTGCTGTGAATGTAAAGCAAAATGCTTATTGCCTGCTGGCAATCTGAAGGAATACAGGATGCTGCTTTATCTCAGAGTTAGTTGTGTTTTCTTCTCATTACAGTGTCCTTCTGTTTGCAGATTTATGTAACATATTTGCTTTCCTCATTCATTAAGCACCAAATGGAAACAAATTTACCAATTACCGCCAGTGTCAAATCAGTTTAATTCCAGCATGTAAAGTTGTATTTGTCTTGCTTTTATTACCACTGTATTTGGACAAGAGACAAGCCTACATGCTAAGAGGTCTGTATCTATGCTTCAGAAATGTACTTGGTCATTTTTATTTCACATCTTTTGTTGCCTTCAAAGCATAAATGCACTAGAATAAAGCTAAACAGAGGTTGAAAAATGGCAATCCAGGGCATAATCTCAATATTGTCACCTGTCTTGTGAGCTGCATAGTGGCTCTGCACATGTCATCAAAATTGGCACTGACTTTTTCGTTGGACTGCCAGATTTATTAATATCGTATTTCCAGTGTGGTTTTTTACTGTCATGCTTATATTTTTTTTTTAGATTTTTCTCATATGTGTCCTTTTTGAATGAGTTCTCGCATGTTAGAGATGCATGCCTTAGAACGTTAAACAAACATAACAGGTATTTGTAGAGCTAAATGTAGTCCTGCAAGTTTTACTGAAGTGGGCACGTTTAGGTAGGAATAGCTCCGATTGCTCTTCGAGTGCTAGTTTGCCACTTGTCCTAGGATAATTTATGTAGTCACAGTCACTCTGTGCTGTTCATTTGCCCAGTTTACCTCTGTGTTGCTAAGGTGTAATGCTTTTACTACGTCTTGCACATTGCTTTTCTTCTTATTCCACTTTCTTTCTGCTGGCTCTATGAAGCTGAAAATAATATTTTAATTGGTTATTGGCAGCCTCAGGAAGTTGAAAAATGTACACTAATTAGCTCTGGCTCTTGGCTCATTCAGATGAATATAGACATTTTAGTCTCCCTGACACTTATAGGGTCAATATTTCTAATTCCACACTCGATATATTAATGGGTAGAAGTGTTGTGCTCTACTGCGTAAGATACAAATGTCTTTTTCTAGGAAAAAAAACCCACAAAACTTTCAGCCTCTGTTTTTCTTCAGGATGACACTGTATTTATGTATTTATTAATATAGAATTTTTACAGTTTTGGACAATAGCTTACTTTTTAATAGGCTGAAATGATGTCAGGATGAAAGACCATAAAAAGACATAAATAATTTGATAATCCGTCTTAAAATGCCACATCAGTGATAAATCTTCAGTAGATCTCTCAAGATGAAGTATGCATAGAGATTGACATGACACTATGCTAAGTACTGACCCGAAAACTAAAAGTGTGAGACCAGACTGTCTGCTCATCTATGCTGCAACAGAGACTGCATTTATTTGTAGAGTGAGATGGGGCATTTATATGCCACTCCTGTGAGTCTGATACCACCGAGTTAAGAAAACAGTTTATACCTGCTGAGGATGCAGTTCAATTTCCCTGGAAGAAAAATGTTGTTCTGCTTCTGTAAGTGGAAAAAAGATTTGCAACAGCAGTGAAGTTGTAGGTTTCTTTAACTTTGATATCTGGAGTGAAAGAAGCACAATCAATGATGGTTGATGGAAGTTTATATGAAATGAGATGAGGAGCAGACTAAGTATTTATGTTCCCTGCTGAATACTTCTGAGTAAGATATTTTGCAGATGGGAAGGTATTTTTTGTCCTTACAGAGAGAGCGTAGATGGGTTAGAAAGACTGTATGCATCGTTTCCTGACATTTCAGTGAAAGTCTTTCAAGTCAACTAACTTGTGGATGAAGCTTTGTGTAAACATCGTCCTGCAGTGTACTGTTTTCTTTGTTTGCCCACTTCAGGCCTCTTCATGACCCAAAACCAAGTATTTTAGTTATTTCTTTGTGCTGATTTATCTGTGCTGATAACAAATATTCTGTCTTTATTTTACTTTCTCATGAATTCTTGCCCTTAATAGCCTGCCTCTTGCGTTTTGAGTAACTCCCTTTAGCAATATTCCTAGGACAGACTAGTGATCTCGTTCCTGTACATCCACAATTTAAGTAGAATGTATATGTACTGGAGTCAATAAATAAATACACATAGCTGCGCCCCAGAGTCCATAAATAAAACTGATCATGATAGTGGTCATGTTTCTGAGATACATGCTTTGAAAAAAATATTTTTTGTTTTTTACACACAGTTTGGGTTTGTTCCTCTCCCTGTCCCTCCACCGGCTAATTTAAAAAAATTAATAGAGATGTAAACTCTGTGTGAACGGGTTCTGACCATCTGTGCCAATTAACAATACCTCATACCTCTTTGGAAAGAATTAAAATTATTATCTCAAAAAATGTGTCCTAATTTTAATTTGGATAGCACTTCTGCCAGTTGCATGGATGTAATACTGCAGATAATTTGTGAATATTGCAAATATTTACATTTAAAGTTTAAATTTACTCATCTCTTTGTTGTTTGGTTTTTTTATTACTTTAAGTGAACTTATTGAAATCTTAGAAATTAATGTTACAGATTTGTTATGAATAAATTAAAATTGAAGTAATTTATATTAATCTTTCAAAAATGTCTTCCTTTTTTTTTATCTGTAAAACATAATCACTCTGTAGTGGCATTGAAAAATCAGAATTACTTTAAATAAGGTAAAAATTAGGCAGAAGAGGACTGAAGAATATTATCTATGTGAAAATGTAGTCAAAAAAAAAAAGACATAATGAAAAGAAGAAAGAGAGGTGTGAGAAGAAACTAAGAAAGAAAGAAAAAAAATTGGGCAGGAGGAATATGGAAATGGAGCATGGAAGAGCCTTACCACAGACCTAGCACGAAAGAGCATCTGCAGTAGAGAAGGATGTGCTGAAATCGGTTCAAAGATGGTGTGGTGTTTTTATGAGGGTCACGGACTGATACCATGAGCGCTGCCAACAGAGCTGGTTTATCAGAACAGGTGTAACAAGACAGCTGCTTTAACCAGGTAGACACAGTAAGTTGGGAAGAGTTGTGATAGCGCACATCTATTGCACCAGTATGTGCTGAAGGAAGTGGTTTGGTCAGTGGGGCATGCTCACCTTTCTGAGTATCCCAACCCACCATTTCCCCAGGTTTCAGGCAGTGCCTTTGCATCATGTCTTGTTCGTAGTTTGCCTGAACTCCTCCCAAGTTCTGTAGGTGCAGCGATACTGCTGTCGAGAAAAAGTGGAGTGAGAAATCCTTTTGCAATAAAAGCATGGGCTTTTGAAAAATGTGCTTGGTTCGTGTGTAGCTAGCTCCTGCTCTATGTGGAAAAAAAAATCCTTGGGTTTCAAAGAAATTAGACCGGGTATGACAGACTTCAATCAGAATTATGAAAACTCTGTGGCTTCTACAGACACTCTATCATACTTGGATCCTTTGCTTCAAGCTTTATGTATCTGTGGCTGAGCTAATTGTGTAAGGTTCCCATCATTACGGAGAGAAACGGACAGCTTTAATCTGCCTGTCGTCTTATTCTTATTTAGGCATCTAACACTGGTCACGTGAATCTGCCAAAGCACTGAGTATTTCTTCACGTTGATTATAAAGGAAGATTGGAGCAATGACTCAGATGTACATTTATGCAGTATAAATATCTACTTTATTCATACGCAGCCAGACCTCCAAGCTGAAAATCTGTTTTAGAAATTGCCTTAGTCCTTAGCCCAAGGGGCTGTATGTTAAGACAGTCCTTCAAGGAATTTAGCATCCTGACTACTAGTAACTTTTTAATTTTTTCCTGTCTTTTATATTCATTAATTATGTTTTTATTTAAACACTAGTGACTTTTTTTTTACTTAAACACTAGTAACAATTAATTTCTGTCTGCTATTTTTTTTAACCCCAGAAACTACCTCTTCAGGTTGCAGCTTGAGGACCTCTCTCTAATACAGGTATGTTTTATGTTTGTTTTCTTAGTTTCTCTGCATGATGTAGGTAAGCAGATGTTTTAAAACAGATAATAAAGATATTCATGAGCTTAATAACTACAGATGAGTATGCATCTGGTTTTGTCCTCTTTGCGGCCCTATATTATATAAGTCATATTATCCATTTTAATTCCAGATTAGCCTTTGTCCCAGGCCGTACAGACCTGATGTTAACTTACTCTGCTGTGATTTTGCTAGAGTGGATCTATAAAAAATGGAGGCTGGGAAGGAGGATCATGTTCTCTTAGAAATAGGTTCCAACTTATTATTGTGCAGGCTCTGTATTCAGAATTTGTTATTACAGAGAAAAGATATTTTTTTAAATAATGCTAAATAAAAAATTTCATTCATACTTGCTAAAGTTAAATTAGGCAAATGAAACAGCAAATTTTCAAGGAAGAAATATAGTGTGGACACAGGTATCAGAATCTCAGTTTTGCATATAAGACAGTTATCTATTGTTTAAAACTTGTTAGAGCTTGGAAGGTGAAACAAAGCCTTTTAGAGGCAGTTAAGCTTTATAGAAAGGTAAGTGAGAATCCGTAATCAATTTATTTTACCCTGAATTTTACCTGACTTCCATATACCAGCAATCTCATTTTCCCTCAGTCTTCTGAGTGGTGTTCCTTACTTAGGTTTTGTTGATTTTTCTCTTTCATTATTTTTAACCTTGGCATCATTTCTAACCTTCATCACTCTTGTGTTCTTGGCTCTAAGAGTTGTTTTAGTAAATTTGAGTTGGGTAACTTGCTAAGGTGTGGAAATAGAAAATCACAATGAAGTAGAAATGTATGTTTTTTCATAATCTTTTCATTTATGCAATTTAAAATGAATTAGCTTTAGATTCAGTACTGTGCTTATTATTCACAAAGTAGTACTATACAGTTGAATATGGAAAAGTAAAATGCATTCAGGTAAGGCTGTCCTTGTGATTTGTGGAACACCTTGTGTATGCTTTAATTAGGCTTGCAGACTTCTTTTACATTCCCAGACTACTAGAAACAAGATCTGAAGTTGGCTTATAATTAATCGAAGTTGCAGTATTGATAAATATTCAATTTTGTTGCTAGTGCTTAAGGATGTGATGCACCAAGCTCTTCTTTCACCTTGTGTGACATACTCAATATCCTGGCAAATAATTTGGGTTAAGTCCTGAAGATTCTTGTTGAGAGGCAGCACTCAGAGGTCTCTGATGGTGCTGTTGTAGTTTTTTCTGCTAATTCATAGATGGAAGTTCACAGCTTTCCTCTGTTAGGATAAGCATCAGTAGGCTGAATTCACTAATGAAGGAGGAATCTGTAGATTACAGAGGTTTATATTTGTGCTGACTTGACTCAAACACCCTCCCACCCCAATCAGCAAAAAAATATAAAATGAGGACAGAAACCATACTGTTGATGTTATACTAGGTTACTAGGTTTTGGTCTTATGAATGTGCGGAAGCCTTTAAACAGTCTTCTCAAGTTGACTTTTGGTAAAGTTTCTTATTCTGTCTTCAGTGCTATAGCACCACTGGTTTGCCTTTTTCCACAACCCTTTAGGGAGATTGTATTTCTAAATCAAAACCAAAGTATGTTTTTTTTTTTTTTTTTAGTTTCATCAGCTTATCTTTACTACCCCTACTCCAAATATTCAGGTTTTTTCCCTTATTTTCAAATCTACCATTATGACTCCTTCATATTTGTCCTTCACAGATCTTCTCTTCCTCTTCTTCCCCTCTGCTTCCCTTCTGGTTCTGTTAGAGCGTCCCAGGACAGCCCTTATCCAAAAGATGTCTTACCTTGGATGTGCCAGTTATGGCAGCTCCAGATCAGCTGTGAGGTGTCTGAAGCCTTTGTTTTGATGCAAGTAAGCTAGGATGTAAGATGTATTGTTTAAGACTCCCAGACTTGTTACGCAACACACTCAGGTCATCTTGTAATCTGGTATGAAAGTATGAAGTTAGTTACTGATCTTATAGTCATAAAAGTAGGTTTGGGAGAGCTCTCGAGAGGCCGTTTAGCCCTCACAGGTACCCCAGGGCAGGATCAGGAGTCAGTGCTGCTGTCCTTACTGGTGGTTACTTGTCTGAACTGTTCTTACAAGTCTTCAGCCATAAAGATGCACAACTTTTCTCAGCCTTTGTTGGGAAGTGTTAAGACACAAAGAGAGTCTCTGTCTCATGCTGGAAAGGTGAAAGATTTAGTAATGAGACAGTAAGCATTCCTGTGGAAACTTGGAATTCAAACTTACCAACCTGAAACCCACCTGGAGCCAAGAGTGTATGTACCAAATGATTCACTGAGATTTACAGACCTTTCAGGTAAGTTTTGTTGGAACGACAGAATCCTAGCTGCAATCGCAGTCATCCCAACATGTTGTATAGGATTACCTCAGGTATAATTGAAGTAAACTTTGATATCTGAAACTTCAGGGCATGTGAAGTTTCTCTCATTCACATGTGGGGAAAGAAATACTTTGAATAGGATTAGAGGATATGAAGTTTACCAAGTTAGCAATTAAAAATTACAGTATTTTGAAGCTCCAGACCTTTCAAACCTGAAACTCTATTATGATTGAGGGAGGTAGGAACAAAAGTGAAGAACAAGGTAAAAGTTATGTGAAATCCTTGCAAAACAGAATGATGTAATTTCACAGGAGAAACAAAGCATACTGTGGTTTAACTAGGTAATACCGTATATGCTAGTTAACATTTGTTTGCCGAGGGACTGAACACGTTGACACTTTATGTATGGACAGAACTTTTCTTTTAGCATTTCCTTTCTTCACACAGTTGTTGTCATAATAATAACGTAAAACCCCAGTTTAATTCTTCTACTTAAGTTGCTCACTTTGATTTCTTTGCATGAACATGAGCCTTTGTGAAAACATGCAGATGTTTCACAACTTAATAAACTGTTTTCGCATCTGGAAGAAAAGGCACACGGTGAAGTGCTAGCTGTAAGAAGCTTTCAGTGTAGCACAATTACAATACAAAAGGGATAGAAACAAGACAACCTATATGCCTGTTGTTTAATTATTTTAGAAAATTGCTCAAGCTCTATCTTTGCTATTGTGTGTCTGAAGAAGGAGGAAAATTGCTGACTTCCTCATGCACAGCAAATACTTCCAGCATGGAAGCAAGGATGATTGTTACAATTTGCATCCTTCTTTTCTACAGTTTTCCATTAGACTTTTGTAACTGTTTATTTCCTTTACATTGATGCTTTCATTTTTTTAGTTTGATTCATCAGTTTAATCTTTCTCATAGTACATTTCTATCTGGAAAATAAAGGGAATGCCTAAAACTTAATCTTGACCGTTGATGTACTTCAGTTATTTTTGTATAAACAAGTTTCCTTGTCTGTCATGCTTAAGTGTCTGTTGGAATGTGTTGTTAGTTTGTCCACACACTGCTGTTACGAAGATAAAAGGCTTCATGTTGCATGTAACAAACTGAAACAGTAAGGATCATTTAGTTATGGCAAAAGGATCTTTGCAAATCTTTAGTTTGCAAATTTCCATATATTTTTTAAAAGATAAGCATTTTATAAGTAAAGCATTACTTTGGAATATTATCAGATGTTGCAATATTATCAGATATGGTTTTGTAATAGGAAAGCTCTCTAAAAAGGAATAAAGTAAAATAATGACTCCTTGTTTGCAAACTTTTGTGAAAATTACTTTGGGCCAAAATAGGTGTATGCCCTGTTTTCTACAAGTGTACACCTAGAAAATAGTTTTGAAATATAAGATAACCTTCCTTTAAAAAAAAGGCAAAACCAGACACCCATTTGAAATGCAAGTTCTCACAAAAGAAATGCAGAACAGAGATTCGTGTATTAAAAGGGTACTGTTTCCATCAGTTGAGTGAAAGTTAATCCCTTGTAAAAGTGCGGGTTAGGGTGCTACTAGATTGCATCAGACAGGATGTGTATCCAAACGTGAGCTAGGACTATGCAGTGAGACATCGTTGCCCATTGTGGGCACATCAGAGTTGTCATCCCACATGTCACGGTTCTGTGCTCTGTACTTCATAGGAAAAGCCTGTTGTTTGAGTAAGCAAGTTTCCTATGATAGTGTCTGTAGCAAACCAGTGTTTGATGTGTCTCAGCAATTTCCTTTGTGTAGCAGAATAAAGAAGACTAAAACGAGTGAAAGCCTTTTAAGCTCCTGCCGTAAAAGCCTAAGAGTCAAATTGTTCAAAGCTGACTGTTGGAACAATCCGCACATAGTGATTATGGATTAGGAAAGAAGCAGTCACTGGGCTGTGGTTGTAGAAGGACAAATATTTTATAACTCTTGCTACAGCAATAGTAGGCTTACAGACTCAAAAGGCCTGACTCTTCGTGGTTTTGTTTTGTGAGTTTTCCTCTGTTATTGCTCACCTCAAGTCATAGTAGAATACTCCATAAAATCATTCGCCAAGACGAAAGCTGGATTTCCTGAAAAGTCTCTTATATTCCTTAAAATATAAAAGCAGAAATCTAAATAGTAGTGTTTAAGTGAATAGACTTGTTTTCAAAAATGTTTTTAAAAAAGATGATATCTAGCCAATGTCAGAATTAATAGTGGGGCTTTGACATCATGTAGAGGATGGCTCTAACAGGTGTCTTTTTTTCACCTTTTTTTTTCCAAATTCTTTGAAAAGAGAGCTTCTAAATTCAAACATTTGTTTGTGTCTACCTACATGGCAAGTTTGCTGATGTATCTTTAAAGAGTGAAAAGCTAATACATGCTGACTTATAAGTGTTTATGCCACAATTGCCATAAACATTTTTACATGCCAGCATGTATAAGCTTCTCACAAACCTGACAGAATGTGTGCATCTCTTCTTCATCTGCAAGAAGAACTTCTTTACAAGCTCAGATTGTTAAGGCATTTACAGGGCACATGCTTGAGTTTGCCTTTCTCATCTGAATCTTCCATCTATGAAGCCTATTCTCAGTTTGAGGTGCCCAGGTTGAATATGAGCCTGTTCCACCTGCTCCTGTAGTTACATAATTCTCCTGAGATTTTATTCTCATGCTGTATCTGCACATCTTTCAGTTAGACATACACATGCCTCAAAGTCCATCTTTAAAGGCAGTTTTAGCCCCTAGTTTACCACAAGATTCAAATTAAATTCTTTATGCAGGCTAAGAAGGTTGGAGGTTCTTTTTAATGTGTTTTACTCAACTTTAAGTTCTGGAATCTTGAGGTTTTGGGGTTTTTTTATGTGTGTGTGTATACACACCCATTAATGAGGCATTCAAGGAATTAAAGCCAAGATTGGATCTATGAATTGTCAGGAAAAGGAGCTACTTTGGAGAATGAATTTTACCAAAGGGAATTCGTGCTGGTGTTTACATGTGTCAAGAGTGTCTGAAATACCTGTTACATATGATAGTTCACGTTTATATGAGTCATTAATGGCTAGATGGTAGGCTAAATAATGAGTTAAGTAAATTGCAATATGCTTTAAATATATACTTTGTGTTTATCTAGGTTAAACAAAGAGTGAATCTGCCCTCATGATGGAGTTTTTTTACAAATAAACTCATATGTGTAACCTGAAACACTTTTATAAATTTTTACCTTAATTGTAATACAGAATATTATTTTTTTAACAACACTTGATTTTTAATTTTTTTTAAAGTAATTGAATATTTACCAGGGTTGTAATCCCATTTTGAAAATAAGAATTGCTTGTTATTATTATGAATTGAGATCATATTATGTGTTTTGTGAGAGGCTTTCATAACCTGAGTTTGTCTTTTTAGCTAAGGTGGTATTTGGCCCAATCTAGAGAGAGTGGTGTTCCAATACAGGCACAATTTACTCAGACTCTCCTTAGAGTTCATTTCTGGGACAGTGCCCTAGGGCTTCCTTTGCTATGAACAAAATGAAAGCTTGGAAGAAGGCATCATGTAGAATCAAATCTTTAATTTATGCTGATATTAAAAACTTTCAGTTATAATCAACAACTTCAGAGATAAAGGTAAGGAAGCTAAGCTTTAATCTTTTAATCTCCTTAATTTGTTGAGTTGCCAAATAAATAGAACCCATTAAAAGACAGCTTAATGCTTTTTCTAAAACTTCCATTCACTGTATTTCAGTCCATTTATTTTTTCTGTTGTATTTTACTTACAGTCACTAGTTGTGTAATAGATGTCTGATTTGTGAGATACATGAAAGAAACCTAATGAATCATCATTTTATTTTGAGGTGAAGCCATCCGTGCAGAAAAGGAGACACAAGAAAAACTTTCTCTGATTTCAAAATTGAAGGCATAAGGGAACTAACCTAAGGATGTCCTTAACTTGTGACAGCCATAGGTTGGCAATATTGAAATGCAAAGCAGACTGAGATTTAGCATTCTATTTGGGTTCCTAAGGGGGGAAAAAACCCAAACAAGACAAATGAAAAAAACCTTCTGTTAGGTTCTCCTGTGCCTGGTATCTACTTAAGAGTGAGGGGAATAGAGAGTATTCCTCCCTATTACAGATGGTTTTTCCCCCTACTTTACTTTATGCAAAGGAAGCGTCAGCCACCAAAACATTATTTCTGCTTGGGCCCTTCACATTTGTGTCTGGGGCGCATGAATGAAAAAGGGATAAGCAGAGCAGATAAGTTAGTGTTACTTTTGATGCTGTTCCAAGTTCCTCGAAAGCTTGGAAGCGGAGGGAGCAACTAGTGCTCATAAAACTTCTCCAAAGGAGACTATGGTGAGAAAGTCGCAGTGACCAAAAAGTGATAGAGCAGGTGCAAACTTCTGCTTGGGTGCTAGGGATGAGCAAAACAGAGGAGGTATTTGAACGGTTACCTTTTGTATAAGGTGGTGCTGAGAGCAGAGGTTAAAAAAAAAAAAAAACAAAGAGACAAAGCGCAGTACATCTACGTATCACAATGCCACTTGTATACAATACCTCGTCCTCTTGTTGGTACCTTTCTGATGGCAGACTTGGATTTATTACACAGCAACTCCACAAATAATTAAATTAGATAATTGGAAATTTAAAGAAGAGATAAGAAATACTTGTGAAGCCAGAGCTAGTCCTTTGTGGCAGGTATGTTGTTTTCTCCTCGCAGAACAGTAGTTTCTGACCAAACTTATGACTTGATTGAAGCCAGAAAGGGATGAATTCGGCTAGCAGTGTGTAATTTCATGTGTATCTAATCTTTACCCAAATGACCTCTTTTACCTGCAGCTGAAAGGGGCTTCCTCAAGCTAGGTAAAACATGTTAGATCACACAAATCTTGATCTTCTCTCTGTAGTGTATTTGTGGGGAAATCAGTTACCAGCAGGCAGCACTCCATTTCTGTTGAAAAAAAATGTTGCTACTGGAACAGCTGGTGTTCATAGATTCACCTACATATTAATGCAGAAGATGTCTACTATTCTGAAACCATCTTTGGTCATATTTGGCCAAGAACTGATTCACGCTTCACTCTGAATGTTCTTTCCATGCATGGGATTTTTCACCCGCATAGGTGTAGTTACATATATTATCTATTTGTTTGAGGTTTTTTTGTGTGCGATGTTCTGAGTTCATATGCAGACCCCCATTACAAATCTACATAGAGGGCATATGAGGCGGCCAATTGGATGTATGACTCCTCTTCTGCTTGTCTCTGCTTGTTATTCATTTACACTTGGCTTCTACATAATTGGAAGGTTTTAGTCTCCAGAATTTGTAATTGCCTACCCTTCAGTACAGCTGAAATTTGTCACGTAAATTTAGAAAGAGTCTAAGCGAAGCAAAAGAATATTGGCAAATTGGCAGGGCGTTGCTGCTGCTTTGGCTCATCAGTATGTGTTAGTATTTTGGGAGATGGAGGAAAAGAGAAGAAAGCCGGGCAGAGACGTCATTTTTCATTTATTTGCTGTATCTGTCATTGTTTTGTGTCAGTACTGAAATACAAGTGCAAGTGCATTTCTAGACAAATGAGTCTGAACACATCCATTTAGCTAGAGAAGCTTAGCTTTTTTACTTCTATTTTTTCTTTCTTACCTCTGCTTGTTAGCCTGCATTTCTTTTGCGTTTACAGTAATTTTCTGTTCCGATTCCACAGTAAAGAAGAAAAATAGGTACTAAAATTTTTCACTTCCACTGGAGTAAAGCTCCTCTTTTCTTTAGATGTTAAACATTTGTGTTTTGTTTCTAAGATAAAGGGGAAGCCTGGATCACCTGAATATATAATATGAGTGCATTTGTTCTCATGAGAAATAGAGGTGATATCAAAAGGTGTGTGCATACATTTCACAGCAGATATTCATGAAACAGCTGATGTGGATTTTATAGTGGTATACTTTAGCCCTTTCTGATAATTTTTCCTGATATGTATGGTGGTCAACGAGACTGTATTACATGCACTAAAAGTAATTGTGGAAATGTCTTTTCCTAAGAAGGTGGCACTCATGTTTACATTTTCACAAACATGAGTATACCAATACAGCTGCACAAGAATAATCACCAAGTAGCATCTGTCTGAAAAGAAATCAGGCTGCTGCTTTCCAAATACCTGGACTGTACAGGACCATGGCATACTTCAGCTAATTCTGGACGAAAGCAGTATTCTGTGACAACAGGGCAATACTTGTGGAGGGACACAGGCTCTCCTTTGAGAATCAGCCTCTTTCTATGTAACTTCTATACTGAAAAAGTGCAGGAATGTATGTTAGCAGACTGTGCAGAACATAAAAGCAGAAAATACTAATATGTAGACTGGAACCAGATTTTCTTCATTCTTACACTGTCTTGCCTGGGTGGAGAGTCTGCCACAAGCAGTTGCTAATGGAGAGTTTCAGCTCTTTGGCACCTAGATGCAGCAGTGCTGAGCAATTTAGAAAAGAGATAGAATATGCAATATACTTTGAAAGAGATTATATCTGTAATACAGTATCTGCAAACATGATTATTGATTTTTGCTTGCAGACACTGATAGGGAAATTCATTGTCTGTTCTGGCCTGTAATAACTAATTTCAACAACAGGTTGTATGGCATGCATATTCAAAGAGTAGGCTTAAAGACACATCTTCTCAGTCACAGAGAGGATTGTGTTTTCCAGTACTGCAGAGATCCGTTCAACAGTTCTGTTAGGCTAATGGACATAGATGCTTTTGGGTAATTCTACATATAGGAGGTGAGTTCAGCTTACACCTGTATGTTAGCAATCATCAGTACCTAGCATAAGGGCACTATGTGGTCCATAGCATCCCCTGCCATTGCTTGTTGGCCCATGAAATTAAAAAAACCCAACATTTAAACTGAGAATGAGAGAAAATGGTGGTGCAGCCTCGTGTCCCCTCGCCACTAGGCAGAAAAATTTAAGATACACATCTCGACACTGAGCTCTAAGGAGCCTTTGACACACTGCTGTTAAAGGATGCACCCAGCTGCTGAACTATGGGAAGAATTGGCTGTGTCCATAAGGCAAAAAGTTCTGCTCCCTTCATCTCTAGGGAAGAGGTGGAAAATTTTTCAGGGTCAGGAGGCTACTTTTTTTACTACTGTGATTAAGGAAAAGCAGGATCCTGAAATATTCAAGGAAACAAAGCAACCATACTGAGGGTGAGAAACATGGACACTTGTTGCTATAACCTAAGGAAAATGAAGGATCCGAGGAACCTGCAACAAGAACGCTGGTGGGCGAGGAGCCCTTGAAGGGGTGCATAGGAGGGAGCGTCCTGCTCTCCTACATGGTTCAGGGCACAAAGGGAGGGTCTGTGCTGCTTCCAGTGTGTTACTTGCCCACTCGACACTACTGAGCCCAATGCAAGATGTGGATTGTTGCTCCTAGATGTTTGAGAGAGACACTGCTTAGTCATAGCATAGGAAGCTAGTCCTGGTCTGAATTGAGAATAGAGGACTAAAGTTGTTTTGAGTTTTATTCTGATAGGCTTATCTAATCTTTTGGGACACCTTTTGCCTTCATTTTGCCTACCCTTTTTTTTCTACAGCTTTTTCCCTCCCCTGTTTTTAGTAGACATTCTCCTCTCTTTTGACAGGTATTGTTTTACCCATCCCAGATGGTACTACAATATGATGCTTCTGTTGTCAAGTCTGGGAGCAATATATCATGTCAAAATGTGGAAATCAATTTATTTATTAAAATTGAAAACTAGATGTGCTTTGAAATATCCGGTGTTAGACATATATATGAGATTTCTATATAAAATTTTTGGTTCAGCTGTTATTTTGGATTTATTTGAAGACAGGCAAACTGAAAACATGATTTATTTAAGTAATGTACCGACATCATAAACATCTATGTTATTTCTCTTAATTGCTTTATGGGTAAGATTATGGCCTTTAGCGGGCAATTCAATATAATGAGCATTTGGGAATTACACTTGTTCTGTGGGGTCTAGACCTGCCTGCGCCATCGGAGTATTTTTAGGCATCTGCCCTCAGAATGGAACTTGGAGTCCAAGGTTAGGTGCTTAGGCTCTCTTCCTGGTCCATGGGGCTAGCTGTATACCCAAGCACAGGACCCACTGACATCCGAGTTCTGAGCTCTCTAATCCCACTGCGGAGGAACGCTGAGGAGCACACGGAAGCGTAAACGCCACCCCTTTTTTTGAGTTAGGCATCTTTATGGAATTTGACAATAGGGATTTTTTTCTACGTCACCCATATGCAGCAGGCTTCCGTTGTGAGTTTTATGACTTTCAGAGCTTTTAAATTGAGCATTTTGAATTAAATGCTGTGTCTGGCACGTGCACTTCACATTGGTTTCTGTTAATTACATTTAAATATGAATGAGAAAATGCGTTCGTTCTGAAGCCACATTGGAAAATGCAGTAGCTGCCCATTATTTGTACGTGCCATTGCTTTTAGAATATGTCAGTGGAAATCCTGCTTATAAGGGCTATAGCCTTAGACCCATAAAGCTCCGAGTCTTTGCCTAGATATTTTGACAGTTCTGTGCCTCCTCACACTCATCTCAGGGAGCTGAAATGATGAAAGGTCAAACTGTTCCTTACTTTTTTCCCCGCCCTGTTACTATGAGATGAAAAAAGATCTAGTGAGAAGAGAGACTTTGTGGGAAGTGGAACCATGGAAACTCATCTGCATGAATGTTCAGACTTTTGCACACATTTTAATTTCCATTGATGAGGTGAAAGCTTCCTCAGTGAGACTCTTTCTGACTCCTAGATGCATGGTTATTTTTGTTACTCCAGTAGAAGTTTGCATGCTGTTTTGTCTGAATACCTGGGCAATTAACAAAAAAGAGAAAAAAATACTTGAATTAAGTTTTATACTGTCAAACACACACAAAACCTTTTGCAATGGAATTTTTTCTTACTTTAATTAGGCTAGGATTTATTAATGAAGCTTTTATAATATGTCAGGACAGGTCTGAAGAAACAATAATGCTGTAAATTCTTAGAAGATCAAAAATATGTCATTGTATATTTATGAAGACTGCTCTAGGCATGATTCCACAGTCTTTTCTTACATGGCTGTCAGTAGTGTTACTTGTAGAATATTGTGCTACTCAGCATGAGAAAATAAAGCTGAATGAGTTGTACTCAACAAAACCCTGCGTATGCATTGACAAATAAAAGCTGAGTGGAGAATTTCACATGCTAATGTGTGTGTAGACAAAATCCTCCATAAGCTGACTTTTTCTTTCCATGGTATGGTCCATACTGACGGGCAGGAAGTGAAGCAAAGGCACCAGGAGACCTGCATGGATGCACAAGGAGCTCCAAACTAAACTCAGGCATGGAATGGAAGGATGCCAGTGGTGGGAGCAGGGACAGGTGACCCTGGAGGAAGACAGAGATGCTGCCCAAGCAGGCCGGGGTGGGATGAGGAAATCCAAGGCACACGTGTAGTTGAATCTGGTAAGGGATGGGAAGAGCAGCAAGAACATTATTTTAAAGGAAATTAATCAGATAAGAACCAAGTGCTGTCCTATTTCTCTTTAAGTTATATTCAGATTATACACCCTTTTAATACTCCAGCTCTCCAGTAAAGGAGGCTGAGAAGGAAAGTTGAAACTTGAGAACTGATACATGAAAAATCATGTCCAAATAATCTACAAAAGCAGGATTGCTGTGTAAACCAAGAATATTGTTTCACTAAAATTTGTAGTTTCATTGCTTTTTCTGCTCCACACACAGCTATGACACACAAAAGGAAGAACTGCTTTCATCTTTAATTGGAGAGGAAAAAAAAAGTCAAGACATTCTTATTTCTCTAAAATTACATATGAAATGTATGAAGTTATTGTACAATTGCATTTTAATGTAGGTGCACATTAACATAAGGGAATAAGGAATGATAAATCTACCCAGGCAAATACTGAACAAATATTTGTGTTGTCATCACCAAATTTGCCAAAACTTCATTATCATCCATGATCAAATAACGGGTAGTGTGATGAAAAGCTGGTTTCTAGAAGGTACATTCTCACTGGGACTTGCAAGCTGCAGAGAAGAATAACTAGACAGGCTGGAATAGAGGAAAAGAATTTATTACTGTGAATGAGTCTGATCAGACTGAGGCACTGCAAAGGGATTTTGCAGTTGTGACGTACAAAACTCATGGACAGCACGGTACTATGGAGGGCTTGTCTCTACTAATCACCCTTGTGTATCAGGAAAGAAAACGCATCTTTTAGCCTGAGAACACAGTCATGCTAGGGCGAAGGCACCTTGCAGATGGAGTCAGGGAGATGACCGAAGGGAAAGTTCATTGTTTATTGCAAGAAGTAAGTAAAAATGTATTATTGGTTTTTATCTGTGAAGAAGTAATATTTACCAGACTTTTCCAGAACAGCAGATATATGTGCAGTGCGGAACATAACAGAAAGGATCTTGGGGTCCTTGCTGGGAGAACCAGCCATGCATAAACTCCCTGCTGCTTCTAAATAGCCAGCTGAAGGAGAAGTACCAGAAAGCTGGAGGTAACTTTTTCCAAAAAATGCGCAGATTGAATCTGGTTTATGTAGCAAATCAGAGTCAAATAGATGAAAGAGCTTTAGTCAGCGTAGCCCAGAAAATGGAGTTCTGGAAGATAAAATCTGAGGAGAAAAGAGAATTAAACTCAGTAGTTTCTTCAAGAAGAACATCTGGTTTGGCTGAATACATTGCACGAAAAGCAGCCCTTTAAAAATGGCCACAAAATGGTCACAAAACTAGAGTATCTCTGGAAGCCAGCCAACATGAAAAAATGTGAGAGACAAAACCCACCCGGTCACCATGGCAGAGAAGACTCATAGAGTGCTGGAGCAGGTTGGAGGCAGTGTAAGCGTATGATAGCAGACTAAAGGAGAAAGGCTAAAGGTGTGTTTACCAGGCTGATATGCATAATTTTCAGCCAAAATTCTTACAGAACAGGTGGTTGAGACTCTCCAGATGCACATCTCTACACATCTCTGCAAATGGCTGTGCAGATCCTGGGTGTAGTCATTCAAGTTTCCTGGCTGAAACATAGTCTACTGAGAGCTGAGCAAAGACTGGGGGCTCTCAGAAGTTATTTACAACTCCTAAATCTGCAGTCAGGTTGGCATGTTGTACCTTGCATCTGGGATCACACAGCCCAACACAATCATTCTGTTACCTGTAGCTGGCCTCTCAAATGATACAGGACAGTTGCAGAGAGTGGAGTGGAGTACTTAAAATAATGTTTAGTACCACAAGTGGGAAAGAGAAAATTGAAACAAAGAGCATCTGAATCAAGTAATTCCCAAACTGCTCCTCCTGTAGGAAGACCACTGTGGATTTTTCTCATGTATAATGGACTTAGTACAGCTGATAAGCTTACCTGCTCTTTTGCAGGGCAGGATGTAGCAGACGTGTATCAAACCTCATTTTTAGAGACGTTAAATCCATCTAAATTGGAACCTATTCTGGGGCCACAACCCCAAAGCAAAATGTAACTAAAATAAAATAAACTGAAGATAAATTAATTGGAAGACTGCACTGTATCAAACAGTCTCATTCCCAGAAACACCCATGATTCTGAGATAAAAGAGTATAGAGATGGCCAGAGAAAATATATAATGGATTAGAATACTAGAAGAGCTTGCTTACTTTTCTGTCTCATTCAGAGGTAGTTTGGCATATCCCTGATAAACATTTTTGATTTTCTATGTGAAGTGGAACATCTCAAAGATGCAAATGAGAGCTGGAAAGTGAAATAGAATTAATAGTCTAACAGCTAGCATACTGCTTTTGAGTGTAAGAGACTGGCTCATGTCTTTATTTGTCATCTGATTCACAGCATGGATTTGGACCTGTCTCTTCTGTAGCTTAATTGAGTTTCCTAAATAGTAGGATTCAGAAGACTCTCTGTTTTTTCTCATTTTGAAGATATTAATTCAAGCTCCAAGAAGCTTTTCTAGTAAAGTTGTAGCGAAACTTGGAAAAGATTTTGGGAACGGTGGTGATGGGTGGATTTTTTTTTTTTTTTTTTTTTTTTTGTCAAATCAACACTTTCTACAGGCATCTTTGTTACTATTGTTGGAAAAGTCCTGGCCAGATTTAATGTATTTGTGTGGTATAAGATTATGGCTTTAAGGGAGGGGAAGCCTGCAGGACTTCCCAGATGTGCCTGTGGCGTGCTTCTAGGGCCACAGGCCGGTGTGCTGTTACTGCCGGCTGGTGTTTGTTTTGCTGACATTCATGTGACATAGCTGGAGTTTTGTAACTCTTCAGGTCTCTCATTTAGTTTATGTCTATTTTGAATGATTGACAGATGAATGGGTGGGTGGATCTGGATAACGCTGCTCTGCTACCCTCACAGTACAGTGTAGACCTTGCTAGAGGCACCGTGGTGGTTGTGCACATATGTGGCATACTGGAGGTGCATTAATCTGGCTAGTGCATGGATTGATGGCAGCATTAGCTGTAGAAGCATGGACTTCTATACAGCCTGTGCACCAGACTTCCTAATATCATGGGACTGGAGTAGCAGATGTTTGTGTTAATTGAAGCATGTTGAGATATCCTTTATCTTACCTGTCTGTGGTATAGATATCGCTTTAAAATGCCTGTTGAACAGACAGTGTAATTACTGCGTGGAAGTTTATAAATACTGTTGTTACTGATTCTGATGTTAATGCACTGTTATGATAGCCATGGGAATGTTGGCTGAGTCCTTTTTCCTGCTGGAATTTGTTTTCCATCCTGTTTCGTTTTCAGAAGAGGACAAAGGCGAATTCTGCAACATGCGCTTCAGAGCAGTCAGACGGTGTTTGGTATAAGTCACATCAAAAAAAGAAGTATCTAAATCTACTTTTTCTTGTCTTGAAAGTAAACAGACTGTTACAGGTTCCTACAGCAATTTTAGAGAAGTGGATTGACTTTTTTTGTATTTGTTATCTGCTTGATTAGCAGAGACCTCTGTGACATGCCTGAGACCATGAAGAGTGTTTAATACTTCAGGACAGTGGAAAGCAAGGCCCTCACAGGGGGAATGTTTGGTTTCTCATATATGTTCTGCTGCTGTTGCTGTCATTGCTATTAGGACAATTGGACTGCAAAAATAAGCTTCTCCTTGAAGAAATGACTTGGACAGTGGCAATGTGCATGTGTTTGTCTCCCGTGTATGCATTATGCAGTGCAACCACTTTGCAAAGTTCTTAGAATCATAGAATATCCTGAGTTGGAAGGGATCCACAGTCTCCTCTTCTCCAGGCTGAACAGACCAAGTGACTTCAGGCGCTCCTCGTGTGGCCTCCCCTCTAAACCCTTTACCATCTTTGTGGCTCTAAAGAGCTTTTCTTGTGCTTTTCTTGTAAAGAAAAGCAAACAAAAATGCCACCCTTGCAGACTTTATCTAGGATATATTCTTCCCTTCGCTTCCTGTGCCTTCTTACTAGTACTGACAGTCTATCAGGTTGAATTGCATACTTGGTAATACTCAGAGAATCCTGCAAATAGCTTATAAAAATGAGCTGACTGATTGGAAATCTGAAGAATAATCCCACTGGCAGACAAAGAGAAAGCAGAGCTGAGGTTGCTTTTTCATGGTGGTGTCAACTCTGCAGGACTGTCTGGTGTGAAAAGAATGAAAACATTAGTTTTGGAGAACAGATGGGGATCTGAATACACACAAGCAATTGATTTATGAACAGATTAATGCTGAGGGTAGGTTGCTGCTTTTAATAGGCATAGCTAGTTATCTCTTGACATGCTTTAGTATCTACCTAATGACTGGAAGAAATTTGCAGCACTTTTTCTTCTTTCAAGAGGCTTTTAGCTTTATTTTACAGGACTTGAGGATCAATACTTATATGAATGGAATCTTTTCAGCTGTCCCCATGGATAGCTATTACCTTTCAGAAGAGAAGGCATATAACATTGTTCAGTGGGAGCATCCTCCACACAGTCAGTGGCAAGCCTAAATGTTTACTGTTGGTACAGATTCTGTGTCTGTTGTAAATTATTACTTTTTCCAGGTAGAAAATATAAGACCTCTAATGCCATTTCTGGAATGCTTATCGCTCTTTCTAGTACAGGCCTTTTTGATATCATGGTCAATTTTGATGTAGTCTTATACAAGCAATTTTACCAGTATTGCTTTCCTGACTCCACAAGCTTAAAATAATAATTATACTCATTCCTACTACTAAAAGAAAATAATAAAAAAAAATGCTACAATCTCTCTTCTTGAAGTTCTCTCCAGAATGATTCTTGGCTTCCACATGTTCTTGTGTTATAAGACTGAGTTATTTGTCCAGCTCTAGTCTTGCCATTTTAAACTCTGAGACCATAGTTAGGACTTCAAGCAAGCACAGAGGATGCTGGTTCTGGGCTTAGGAGACAAACAGAGATCCCAGAAATTTAACTCTTAAATGGATGAGGGAAAATGTAATGCTGAGAAAAAGCTTATCTATTACTTACTGTTCTGGTTGTAGACAAGACTCTGTGATAGGACTTATTTCTTGAAGAGACAGAGAGTCATGTTGTTATGAACAGATGTCATAACGTGCACCAGAGCAGAGCAGCAAGCGTATTTTACATACGAAAGAGGAAAGTGTTAAAAAACATTGAGGAAGAGGAGAGCTGACAGGTTGTATTAAAAGTAGTTGGCCCGAAACTACTATGGAAGAACTATGTCAAATGTGAGCAGGACTATAGCCTTTTACTCACTTAGTCATGTTAAAAACAAGTTGTGAGAATAAAATTTTGGTCTGTTTACAGAACTTTCCGATATGCACATTAAAAAATCCGTATTGGTGTTATTTAATGACAAGCAGGGTTGTGTCCTTAGTATTTGTGTAGAGGAAAGTGCAAGCATGATGAGGATGGAGAAGAGAGTTAATTAGAGTAATGATTGTACTGATGAGGCGATAATGTCCGAAGTCCATACACCATGGAAAAATGTGTCTTACTGTAAACTCCTTGTATGCCTGTACCTGCTGTAAATTCATTATGAAACTATAGCATGCATAAGTGGCAGGGACCTTAAGCAGAAGGTGGAACAGTAGATACCAGAAACTGCATTAAATTTGTGAACCTTGCCTACTTTCTGCTTGTAGGGGAAACAGAGAATTAGAGGGGAAAAGTACAAAACTTGTATGCAATACATATGCCTGGATTTACATTCTAATTTAGTAATTCAGTAAGTCTAGCAATTTAAAAACGAACCAACAAGTTGACATTTAAAATCTGTTTTTACAAAAAAGCCACATTAAATGTTAAAAGTAATCTAATCTTGCAGGGCTTCTCAGCACAGATTTACATGTAAACTAACAGGAAAAAATCAACATAGTTAGGCAATATTTATCTGTTTCTAGCATTCTTCTTTGTATAGTTCAAGACTGATTATTTCTATGCCATATTCCACATTTCTAATGTTAAAGAAGATTCCATTTGAGAAACCTTCTTTCATTGGTTTAAGAATATCCAGTGTCTCCATATACCTGAGCTGAATGTTTCAGCTGAATGCTTACTTCTTACATTACAGTAAGATCTGTCCAGGTTTTGACAGTGTGGAGAAGTTGAAACCACTGGTGAGAAGGAGACTTCACAGTCAGACTACTAAGTCCAAATCTTAACAAGAATTGTAAAATGAGTATAATGAGTGTTCTGCAGTGTATACTAAGATCAGCAAACTTTCCATAGATATCCATAGATTTATACGGTACTGTGTTTGCTATATGCCTATCCTTCTCACTTGCTCAGCTTCCCATGTGTGCAGGACAGCTGTAGAGGGGCACCCATTATTGTTTCAAGGTTGCTTATGAAATGCTTCTGCTCAGGTTCTAGACCATTTGTTTTATGGAATGATGGCATATGAGTACATCAAGTTGCGTTATCAGCTGCACCTCTTCTAACAAGGTCTTTATGATACAGCGTTCAGACAGCTTGGTTTGAAGTTTAAATTCTGAAGGTTTGGATCACAAAATGTTATGTTCCGTATACCTTTTCAAGTTCAATAAATGGGGAATTTATGGCTCCCTAAATGTTAGTTAAAGTCCAGAGACAAATTCTCTGTTCTCCTATTTGAAAACTATAATACCCTGACAGCGTGGATGGTAAAGATTAGAGGAATGGTGATGATAATACTCAAATGTTAAACTTTTTATTCAACAGCTGGATAGCCTTGTAGGAGCTTGTCACACGCCACTGCCTTGTCTTCTTTCTACTGCTCATTAAAATAATTTGCAACATATGAAAGGTTAACTTGAGGACATAAAAGTGTACTGATCTTTTTCACAAACTTCAGTCTTTCATGATACACTGAAGGTCTGAGCGTGTAATCCCGCCTTGGGCAAAATTCACATTTATGTCAAAAGAGGCTTTACATCTGCTGTATCAAGAAGTCTGGCTACTCTGCTGCCAGAGGGACATATAAAGAACAGCCTTATGTTGGATGTCTTTGCCTTATCATTTGGTATTTCCAGATTCATAGACAGAATCCTAAATCCGTTGTTAGACACTGAAGAAATAGCACTCATAATGCTGAGTACTTAGTTCTTCTATGTTACACTCAGTAGGAGTTGTGAGGCATGATGTATTTATTTTAAAGTCAATTTAAATACTTGGATACAGAGTCTGCTTGCTCAGGGAGGGATTTGCTGTGGAGACTGGCAGAGAGAAAGGATGCATTGAGGTGGCTTTTCTTCATCTCCATCCCTCTTGTCTGCAAGTTGAGGCTGCATCCATCCAAACAGTAGTTTCCTAATTTTGAGTGTCTGAGCCTCATAGTTTCCTCAGGACCACTAACTTTCTTTAAAGGACCACCAAATGTTTTCAAAAGAATAAGTAAATAAAACTCCTCATGGGTGATGAGAATGACGATAGTGTCAGTCTGACAGATCCTCAAGTGGCCAAGCTGCTCAGGTTGACAACGCAATCTGATTTAATTGGGGATGTCAGCATTCCTACCCATCCTCTCTTACTCCATTTGTGGCTGAGCATTGCCTTCGTCTCCCACTCAGTGCTCTTACTTTTCTGGTCCGTAGGGCAAAAGTGAATGTTTTTTAGGCCATTTTAGTTGATGTAACCAGCTCACTGTAGGACCATGCAAATGTGATGGCACAGAGGAGGAGGCAGAAATTTGTGGCCAGGAGCAAGATCAGTTTGGGGTGAAGGAGACCACTGAAAGGACTCACTGGGATTGCCTGAAGGGGTTGTGGAACCACAGTGCTCTCATCCCAGGGCAGAACTGGGAATGGAGAGAGGACCTACTCTTCAAATCACCAGCTTATTACTAGACATGAACTCATCCTCTTAAAAACAAAACAAAACAACATCAACTGTTATTTGGTTTGACTAATCCTTTTTGTCTGATTGTTTCTATTTATTGAAAAGGGGAAAGGGAGAGAGCTGTGATTTATTTATGGGTAGTAGGTAAAAATACAATGGTCGTGAAGGTACATGCTGTTAAAGAAAACCAACCAAACGAAAACCCCAGAAGAATCCAAAACCTCTTAAGAACACTTACTCTTTTAAAATTAAATTTAAAAGAAAAAAAAAAAATCCGAATTTGTGAGCTGCAACTAGTAGGGATATGTGCATCAGCTTGGAAAGTAGTAGCATGGCAGAACTCCCCTGCCATTGAGCTGCTCTTTTCAAGTGCTGCTGCTAGAGATTACAGCACAGCCTGAAAGGCCAAAGGCTTGGACAGTTTAGAGCTTGAGGGAGAATAAATAGCATTGTTTTTTTCTTTACTGACAAGATCCCAGACCCCTACTATCGCTTTTCCTCTTAAACCGTTCTCTCTTTCAAGGCATTTTTGCCTCTGCCGTTCTGTATAATCCATGTCTCTGGATGCAGCTGGACTGAAAAATCGTACTAAAATAGTTAGTTTGCTTTCAAACAGAGTTATTTCAGTTGAAAATCTGTTCTGCCAGTTTATAAATCTCTGTTTTCTCCTTGTCTTCCTTCAAACTGAAGTTGGTAAACTACCCTTGGAAATTTCAGAATTTAATTACATTGAGGTATCTTACTCTCCCAAGAATGCAGAAGGAGGATAAGGAAATAAAAAATAATCAAAAAGCAAAACCAACTCCAAATAAAGCTCCTAGGCACAGTAGAGGAAAAGCCTCTCTTAGTAAGTTGATGATGTTAGGCAGTTTTGCAATGAGGTGCTGATATCGACACAGGGCAGTAATGTGACTGTCCCAAATCTCACTGTTTAACTAAGTAATGTTTTCTGTACCGTGGATGGCACTTCTCATCATGTGAGTTGTATGCTATGGAGCTGCATGAATTTGGAGATTCTCAAAATACCATGTGCCCATTATGCTAATGAAAAATATATTGATAGTAAGGGGGTTTATACATACACAACTGAGGAACAATGACTCAAATCATGTATCTGAAAGTGTTAAAGAAAAATGAATGAGCAAAGTCACTGTATGCAGGCGGCACACTTATTTTCAAAATAGGTATGTAATTTCCACCCACTCTCCTGCATTTTTGGGATTGATTCCCATCACTCCCCACGCTGCAATGTTTAAACAGTGTCTTTCAGGCTGTTCAAATTGTATTTTCATACACTAACTGTAAAGTAAGGTGCTGGCTTTTGTTTGAATTTACACCATGCCTCAATATTTTATGTTGAATGGCTAGCACAGAGGCTGGATAGGCACCTAGGAAAATAGTTTTATGATTAAAAAACCAGTTGCAGCAGGTCCTTGGCAAGCTCCTCTGTCATTTTTATTGGCAGAACTTGAAGCTACGTGGGTCTTTGTCCTGTGCCTAGCAAGTTGAGTGGAGCTCTGGCTGCCACTAACCTCAGTTCAGCCCTACTACTTTTATTTCAAGGACCTGCCTGGCAGACTTCTGTCTGATAATAAACTCAGTCCAGTGTGATCCTTGTGAGAAACAATGGCTTGATCACAGCAGCATGTTTCTCTCTTTAAATCTGCATCCTGGCTTTTGGTATCGTAACATCTCAAATGGAAAGCAAATAGTAACTTGGCTTAAGCAAGTGTCCTGATGCCAAAAGCCACCATCAAAAAAACAGAAACAAATAAAAAATTCAAAACTGAAATGCCGTGTTACGTAGTTTATGACTAAAGTAAATCTGAATAACTTGCCTATATTACAAAATTGGGACTGCTTCTTGAGCATCTCAGCTGGAAGCCTGAACTATTGCAGTAGAAAACAAGGCTCGTCTGAGACTTGGACAGAGCACTTCAATAATGCATTGCTGTATCAGATGTGCAGAGTTACTGATGAGCAGAGTAGGAAAGACAGGCTTGTTCATTTACATTTATGCTTATTCATCTGGGAAATACTCATCAAGTGTAGTTTTTCCAACTGAGATACTTAAATTCAAAGCTGAAGCCGAGTACTGTTTTCTTTGATACTTATTTCGGCAAATAGTAGTTCATCCAATTTAATGTAATTTTAATTGTCTCATTTTACACTGACATTATTAACAATGCCACATAATGTGATTTTGGGTAATGTTGTCAAAGGAAGAAAATGGGGGAGACCTACTTGTGTTATAAAACCAGTAAGCTTGTTCCAACCAGTGTTATAACCACAGGACAAAATTGTGCTTTATATCTCTTTCAGTCTCCTTCAGAGTCTCTCACCCTGCAGCTTTCCCTCAGAGACAGGCATAGCATCTCCTATTGGAATCACAGTGACCAACCACTCATGTTTGCTCTTTGGGCCAAAGAGAAATCCCACCTGTGTTTGGCATTATGTAAACCTTTATCTTGAATGGAAGACTAACAAGATGACTGAATCTATTCAGAAACAGCATCTCCAAAGTAAAATGCTTGTCTAACCCTCTGCCTAAAGGCAGAGTTAAGGAGAAAAACAGTAAAAAGGCATTTATTCATGCATCAGTTCTAATTGTAACCTCAGTCTTTCTCTGTAACTATTTGTTTGTTCCCTTTTCTCTGTCTGATTTCCAGTTGTGGGTTATCTGGATTCCTGTGTGATCTCCTAATCTATATGTGGCCTTTCTTGCCTGATAGTACTTGCTGACTCTGAGCCGTCTCTAGTTTCCCACTTGTCTGTCTGCCTGTTTTTAGACTAGAGGATCTTCAATATTTTCAGTAGGGTTCCCGATCCAGGGCTTAGCCTTGAAAAGGATAAATCATTCTCTGCCTGACTGGAGATTGATAAGGGATATTTTCTGCTAAGTGTCCGCTTTATTTTTAATCTGGAGTCTCTGTCTATGGCTTTTACTCCTTGCTTGTTCTCTTTTTTTCACCTCTTTTGTCATGGGCAGACACTTGAGCCTACATGCTGTATTCATAAAAGAAGCTTTCTGAAAACTGTGGAGTTCAGCTTAAACTCAAACATGATGGTCACGGGACCTTCAAGGTAGGGAGGAAACTCGTGGAAGCCAGAGAGAAATGATTGAAAGACAATGATAGAAATGTTCAGAACTAGGTGAAGACTACAACCTGATAATTTTTGAGGCTGGGTGAGAATTTTGATGATGAAAAAAAAAGTGAATTCTGTCCAATCTTAGTGAGCTGGTCCAGCCAAAGTAAGGGAATCTGGGATTATTCTACAAAATGTCAGCGCATTTTAACATTTCTTGAAGGAAGCATTTTGAATTTTTCTTCTGGAATAGTTTGATTTTGAATAGACTTTGGCTTATACTAAGAGGGAAAACAGCTTTAGAAACTCAAACAAGGAATAGTCTAAACATTTTGGATTACACTAAACATTCAGTTGATATTGAATTATTTAGAAGAACGAACAAGAACATTTTCTGTATTTGCTTTGTCAGACAAACTGAAATATCCATTGTTTTTACAGCTCTGTCTGGGACCTTGTCCTGCTGGCCATTGCAGCGTTGTGCTGGCAAGTAGAAATGGTTTCATCAGGACAGGGAGAGTAGAAGGGAGATCATTCATAGACTTTAGATAGACATTGGTAGACTTAGATAGATGTAAGCTTTCACGTAAAAATTTGTATGCACAGCTGCGGCTAGATTGGCTCATAAATGTTAGCTGGATAAAAAAAGCTCTGAAACTATTGAAGAGTCGAGTTTATAATTATGTTTGGACTTCCAAATGCTAACTCCTGTTTCTCTGCGAGACTTTTTAGGCATTTATTCCCTCTACTTTCTGAGCTTGGATTTGCTAACATCACAGTTTGATGACGTTTTGATCTTCAAAATGTACCTCAGACCCAAATCCCTTCCTTTTTTGTTTGGTGGGTGCTTTGAAAGGTGGGACATCGTTTTCATTATTCCTCGTGAAAAATTCAAAGCTCTGATTTTGGCATCTGTGTCACACGAATAAGGTCCCTGCTGTAGGCAGAACGGTGTTTCTGTCTGGCAGGTCCATAGCTAGTTCCATGAGACAGTGAATCTATTTATAATATGGAATGAGGACAAGGCTCAGAAAAGGCTTAAACATAGACAACACAGCAATGTGATTCCTGGGCTGGTGCCATGTAAGTGGAAGCAGGTGGCTAGCACTTCAATGCAATCAATGCAGTATCAATCGAGCACCAGAAAGTGAATACCAAAACCTGAAGCCTCTGTTACTGATTTGAAGTAGCTTGTTTGTTTGTTTGTTTTTGAAAGGATTTTTACTATAGATCAGCTAAAAATATGTATGGCAAGTAGAAATGGATGTGCATGGAAGTGCATGGATTAGCAAGGAGCTCCTAACTGAACTCAGAAGACATAAAAACGAATTCTACAAAAGAAGGGGAAGGTGACCCAGGAGGAGTGTAGAGTAGCTGTCTGATCTTGCAGGGATAGGCTTAGGAAAGCCGAGGTTGACCTTTAGTTGAATCTGGGAAGGGATTTGAAGAGCAACTAAGGATTCTACAAGTACCTCAGCAGCAGAAGGGAGACTGGGGCAAATGTGGGCCTGCTGCTCAATGGGCGGGGGGAAGTGCTGACAAATGACATGGAAAAGGCCAAGATACTCAGTGCCGCCTTTACCTCAGTTTTTGCCAGTAAGACCAGCCTTCAGGAATCCCTGGCCCCTGAGATCCATGAGAAAGTCTTATCTCTTCTTTCAGTGCTGTCTTTTCTTACTGTTCTTGTGGGGCAGCATCCAAGATATCTCACCCTCAGTCTTTTTCCCTTCCCCTGTTGCAAACATCAGCCTGCTCCAAAGAGATCTAAGTGTCAGCAGTGGATACGTATTACATTTCCCTGACTTCTCCTAGTAGGAGTGGCAAACTAAAAAAGGCCAGTGCAGATAGCAAGAATGTGTTTATTGCATGGGCACCGGTATGGACACAGAGTGTAGCCAGGCAACAAGAAAACAGGACTTTCATTTATCAGACAGGACGCAGAACGATCTCTAGACATTCTTCCCTCTGCTTTGAATCAGGGAAAGCAGTTTGAAAAGGGAAATGTGCAGAATATGCAAAATTTTGCATAAGGGAAATTTCTGCAGGAAGAACAAATCAGAAGTGGGGAGTCACATACATAGAAAGACAAATTCAGATTCAGGTAACGTGATTATGAGCTCTGACTTGTAACCTGCCTAGAACAGAACAGATTCTAAGTTACTCCAAAAAAGTGCTTCCTGTGTAAAATAAACAACATATGAGGGAAGAGGAGGCAGTGTGTGCTGCCTGAACCTGGATGTTATAATAAAAACAGAATGCATTTTGGGTGTAGTAAAGACCTAAGACAGGATTTAGATTCTTAATTTTATTCTCTTAATTTAAAAAAAAAAAAAAGACTTGGTCCATACTTGATAAGCATGTCATATTATTTCCCTTGATATGAAGAATAACTTTAGTGATGTTAATTATAAATGATGTTCAAGTTTCATATTTGCTGAAATTTAAACAGAATCAAAATATATAATATTGATGAAAGTTTAGTGCTTATTTGACATAAATTAAGCTAAGGCTGATAATGGGTGGTGTAGCTCTATTTGGAGTTGTAATTAGAAGGTTGTATCGATGCCTGTACTGGGTCAGATCATACCTAGTGTATTGTCTTGCCTTCAGCCCACGGCAGGTGCCTAGGAAAAGCCTAAACATGTAATGGTATTTCCTCAGAAAACTTTCCCAGCTATTTGAAAGCCAGGAGCTTCCTGAGATGAAGGTAATGTCTTGGATGGGTTTTTATCCAGTCAGCTTTTCAGGTGTCACAGGGCATTTGCAAAGTGGGGTAACCACAGGAACAGAACCACACCACTCAGTGGCAGGAATTTTAATAATAATTAAACAATTATCTGTGTTTGATTCGTTTTTGTAGCACAAAATAGAATCATATAATGAGAGCAGGGTGGATTTAATCAAGAGCTCACGTACCTGAGTGATATTTTCGTGTCGGCTTCACCTTATGACATTTAACTCACGTCCACTTTTTGTATCTTCATTGTCCTGTGAAAAAGAGTTTTGCAGCTCATCTCATGAAGAACTTCTGTATTTTATATCATTAAATATTCTTTACTATTCAAAGAGCAGTGAATACACCTTTAATTCACTGTTAAAAATCAGTGAACAGTATTCCTTGCACACCTTTCTCATGATTGTATAACTGTCTATTATCTCTCTCCTCAGATGTCGTCTTCTCTAGGCTGAGGAATCAGTCTATTTAAATCCTACCTTGTAGAGAAAACACAAAAAGCTGGAGGTATTTTGTCCCCTTTCTATGCATCTTTCCTAGTTCTACTTTCAAATTTGAAATTGGAGGTTGGATCAGAAATGCACAAACTATTCAAAATAAAGGGTTAAATGGGTTTATTCCATGGTACAAAGATGTTTTCTAGTCTTCCATACTTCTCATAATTTAGTCTAAATTCCTTTTTTTGTTATTGTAAGTTAAGATCTCATTCTTGAATAGTAATGTTCAGTTCAGAGCCCATCGCTGAATACATGAAATTAAGTAATTTCATTATTTAAGGTTCTTTTTCCTGGTGTGCAACACTACATTTATTAAAACTGCAAATTAAATTCAATATAGATAACTAACCATTCAGATTTTTAATGGTTTCCTAGAACTCTATACAGTCAGCTCTCTGCTAACCTGAGTAACTTGGTATCTTTAGCAAGTATTGTCACTTCACTGTTCATTCTCTTTTCTGCATCACCTAAGGATATGTTCAGCATTTAAAAGTTCTGAGGAAACAGTCGTTTATAAGTTTCTGTGGGTCTCAACTGCTGACCTCCTCCCCTCTGAAAATTGACCATATACCTACCCCACCTACTTTTTAACCTCTTCTTTATCTGTGGAAGAGCCTTCCCTCTTATGCTCTGATTGCATAGTTTCTTGAAGAGGTCCTTAAAGGTCCATTGGTAAAAGAACTTGTCCAGTGCCTGTTGGAAATCCAAACAGAATGTATCATCTGGATATCCTTTATTCATACTTTGTCCATATCCATATCTATTTTTTGAGACAGTGTTGTTATAGGAGGTTATTCCATTCCAGATGCAGGACTTGGCCTTTGTTGAACTTTATGACGCTCCTGTCAGCTTATTTCTCCAGTCTGTTGAGGTGCCTCTGAAAAAACAGCCCTGCTCGCCAGCATATTGATCTCCCATTTTCTCTGATTTTTCTATAATTTACAAACCTGCTGAGAATGCACTCTGTCCCATTATCCAGGTTGTTAATAAAGACATTAAACAGTATTGGCCCAAATATCAGTCTTTGACTGACTGATAACTGGTTACCAGATGGATTTTGTGCTGCTGAATGCAACCCTTTAAGCCTGATGATTCAGACAGTTTTTCACTTGTGTTATCATCTATTAATCCAGGCAATATCTCAATAGCTGGGCTGTAAGGATACTACAGGAAACAGTAGCAAAGATATTGCTAAAGGTAAGGTAAAACAGTGTGCACTGCTCTCATTGAAGAAGGCAATCAAGTTGGTAAGGTGTGATTGCCATTGGCAGATCCCTCCTGGCTGTTCCCAGTCACCTTCTTGTCTTCCATGTGCCTGGACATGGCTTCTAAGATGACTTGGTCCATAACCTGCTTGGGGACTGAGGTGAGGCTGACAGGCCTGTAGTTCTCCAGGTATTCCTTGGTCTTCTTGAAGACTGGTAGACAAATATAATTTTTCTAATTGTCAGGAACTTCCCCCCATTGCCATGACCTTGAAAAGTTGATAGAGAATGGCCTTGCAATGGCTTTGGCCGACTCCTTCAGTACGCTTAGATGCTTCCAGTCTGGTCCCATGGAATTGTATACATTCAGTTAGTTTAGATGTCCCCTAACTCTGATCTTCCTCTGCGTTTAGTAATGCTTCACTTCCACAGACTCTGCTAGTAGGCTCAGGGACGTGGCAGACCTGTGGGCAGGTCTTATCAGTGAAAACTGAGGCAAAGAAGGTACTGAGTACCTCAGGTTTTTTTTCCAGTCCTCAGGTACCAAAGCAGTTGTAAGCTAAAGGTCTTTCACTGATTCATAGTTCAGCACTTTCATCTCTGAATTCCTTTAATATTCTTGCATAAATAACCATCCTGAAAATCTGTTGCTTGTCATTTTGTCTGTATTCTATAACCTCTTGTAACAGCACTGTGCTTTGGGACAGTTTTTGATGAGCAGCCCCGCCCATTCTGGGTTGAGAACTTCCTTGAGCTTTTCCATGATGAACTTGGGCGGGAGGGGGAATATATTTTCTTCTGGTGTGGCTTTATCTTCTTAATCACTTCTTTGATCATTTACTGCTTCTGTGAACTGTCAAGCTTCCTGCTTTCAATGTGTTTGAAGAAGGATTTATTAGTAATATTTATGGCTTTTGCAAATTATTCTTCAAGGTCTTTTTGGTCTACATTGTTAGGTTTTTACATTCACCTGCCAGAGTTTTGCTCTATTGTTTTCTTCATTTTGACACTGCTTTAGTTTTCTGAAAGATGCTTTCTTCCTTTTATTAACTACTTCTGCCCTGCTGTTAATCTATGCCAAGTTTACTTTTGCCCTTTCCCTCATGTCTTTTTTTTGATAGGTAGTGTTCATTTGTCCTGTGTCTCCAGCTAGGTATCCTTGAATGCTGCCTGCAAAACTTTAACTCTCAGCTGCCTCAGTTAGCTCCTTTTTATCAAGCTTCTTCATACTGAAGTTCCCTATTATGAAGCAGAACATGCTGTAGTGGATTTGGGTATTCAGTTGCTCCTGCACTGATGCTGAATCTAAGTACATTGTGGTTGCTGTTACAGTGCTATTCCTGCATGCTACTCAGGACAAAATGAAGAGTTGCGTCTTCACTCTTGGGCCTCATGTTGAGTTGCTTCGTGAAAACCTTGATTTGTGTCTAAAAATTTACTCTTGCTGCCAGGCTTCAGCGTAATGCATACCCAGACTTTCTGAGGGTAACGGAAGCCCACCATTGCTGCTGCACTTTTGGACCTCCTAGCATCCCTCAGAATATGCATTTGTGGAGATGACCTGTTGCACTGGAGAGGATGCTCATCTACGTACCCCAATCACTTCTTTTCCTAGCTGGGCACTGGAGAGAGGTTTTCCTTTTTCTGTTTCCCTTTCTATCCTTGTTTTATTTCCATAAGTAACTTTGAAGATGATGTATGGCATGAGTTATGGATCCCACTAAACTTGTCTCAGCTTTCTTTGTGCAATACCTGATGGTCAAATCACCGCTGTACCTCACTTCTTTTTTGTTGTCTTCTCTGCTCCCGTACATTAGCTTAAGCAGAGAGAACCCAACACTGGATCATTTTCCTCTTGTTCTGCTCAGTCACCTGCTACCACATCACTGGGACTTCTCTCTTGGGTATAGTACTGTCCTGGAGTGTCCCTGAAGGTCATCTCAACAGATGCCTATATCTCTTTATCTAATTCTTCAACAGTTCAGTGCTGTCACTGTCCCTTTGTAGGCGTTTGCAGTGAACTTTTCCATCTCACTCCAGTTGAGGATTCTGCTCAACTACAGCATGTCATTTTCTCAGAAAAGGCCAAAGATACTTGCCCTATCTGCCCACTGGCGTACGTAATCATGTGTGATAATGAGATACTCTGCCCTTTCAGAGACACAGCATATTTACTCTGTGTGACTGCCAGTAATATTAGCTAGCGCCCTCTCTTCATCCAGTCCTGCTTCCACTTGTGGTGTTTAGGTTGAGGACCAGGCATGAAACATGTAACGTGGGAAGTAAAATTAAAATTGTGTTGACTTGTGCTAAGATACAAAAGAAATTTTATCTCTACTCCCTGTGCAGCACAATACATCTGCCTCTTGTGTGCAGAAAGTAGCCAAACCATTGAAATTTTTGGCTTGTTCTGTTGTTTTAATTTATACAAGTGCATGTTTCAGTTTGGAATTGAATCTGAACAGATTAGCATTTGTGGAGAACCTACCTCCTAAAATAGACGAACTTTGATAAGAGATGTTATTGTGGTGGGGACAGTGGGAGGGATTTGAAAGCATGCATTTTAAGTATGTTCAGACTGTTACCAAGTCAGAATTGTTATCTGTGCTCTGCCTTGCATCACATCTGCATTATCACCCCAGAATTCTTGAGATACCAATCTCTCTTCATGAAAACAAGAACAACAGCCAAGTAATTGAGATTCCTGCTTGGCTTATCACATTTGGAAAGCTAGCATTCTTTCAACAGTAGGACATGACAGGCTACATCTATACTAGAAAAATAATGTATGTTAGAAAATAACTTTCAGCTAGCACAACATCAAACATGATTTTGTATGTAATTTAGATTGAGATTAAAAACATTTCTTGCACTCTATCCATTTATTGAGACAAGTTTGTATTTATTGATGCTATGACTAATGTATATGGGAAGCTACTCATGTGAGCGTTAGGAGGCATTTGTTGGGTTAGTGGACTGGTTAGTTAAAATGTGCTAATTGAGTTAGCACATTTTGTGAGTTAATTCTACCATAGAGGAGTTCATGGATATGTTTGGAAGGAAGGAATTCAGTTGATGAGTACAAAAACAATTCCTAACTGCCATTAATCCTCTGCAGCAGTTTGCTGGCAGTGGAATTGGGACAGTGGAGTAAGAGAAAATGAAAACTAGCAAAGACTAAAGCCTTATGTCTTCGTCTTCCTCTTCCTATTTTTGCTTACTGGTATGATAGCTTTTATTTTACATTACTTCTAGTTTAGGTGCTTTCATATTCTAATACAGCTGTGCTTCAAGTGTTCTCCTGCTCTAGCAGTTAGTTCCAACTGTGAGGGGGGCAGTCACTGCTCTAAAATGAAGCATATACCCATCTCATTTGGGGGTAGCCTTTTTTCCTTGTATAGTTTACTTGTTTGCTTTAATATTACTATTACTGGTGTTACTGTTATTGTTGCTATTAGTACTAGCAGCAGCAGTTTATCTTTTAGGGAATGCATGATGTTCTTGCCAAGGGCATTTTTTTTGGTGGAATTTATTTTGAACAATTGAGTTTTCTTGCCTGAGGACATCAACCATTGCTGTAGAGTTATTGAGATGTTATTTAATCGTCCCAGAAAAATGAGCAAAAAAAAATGCAAAATCCAACCCACATACCTTCATAATCCTAATTCTGTTCTGAAGTTTTGCTACCCTGATAACTTTGTAAAATCAGAAGTTTCTTCTGGTCAGGCACAGAATAGAACTTCTCAAAAAGCTGCCTACTATGTTATCTTATTTTCACTGCAATTGCTTTGTGATTGTGTGTTGAAAGAAGAAAGAGGCAGAAAAGAATTATACAAATAGAACAATTTCCTCTACTCTCATTCTTACAAACAACTTCTTTTGCTTATATTTTCTTCTCTAGAAGTGGAAAATTTCAGTCTAAATGGTGGAGGTTTGGAGGTTTCAGAAAGATGTGAAGTAGCAAGAAGATTTAGAAGCAGATTATTATACTAAAGGTCTGGTTAGCCCTATTGATTAGTTATAAAAATATAATCTGTGTTAATGGATCGTCATCATTTTCAGTGTAATTCAATCTATTGTGTAAGAATGGAAACACGCATATATAGTATGCATCAGAATCAATACTTTTCAAAGATAAAGTGTCTGTGAGAAGAACTTATTTTTTTCCTGAACTGATTTTTCGGCAAATAGAGAACATTATGACTGAAGATATTCATGTTGGGTTTTGAGTGATATGAAGAGGGCAGCATGCAAACTATTACCAAAAAGAGTGCAGATCGAAGTAAAAATTTGACACACACACATATAATAATTCCATAACAAAAATTATATAATTTTTATATAATGTATCTCTATAATGTATACACCCATGTAATAATTCCATAATTCCAATACAGTAGCATGACATTCAAGTTTTTGGGTTTTTTTGTTGCTTCTGTTTCTCAGTGGAGTAGCTGGTCCTTGCATGCAACTCACGTTGAAATCTCTCTGCCACATCTCACTATAGCATAGATTTTGTGGGATTATCTGGAACTTTTTTTTCACAGAGCTGCAACTTTCAAAATCATTTTGGATTAATAAAAAAAGGGTGTCTAGCTATGAATGTTGTTTGGAGTAGGGAAAAGTGTGAGGAGGAAGGAGTGGCAGAGAGGAGCAGTTATGGGCTGACCACAGCCCCCGATTCCCCATTCCCCCGCACTGTTGGGGGGGGTGCGGGTAGAGAAGTCCGGAGTGAAGGGATGAAGTTGATCCTGTGAAAAGGTGGTGGTGGTGGGGAAGTGTTTTGGATTCATCTTTGCTTCTCACCATCCTACTCTATTTTTAATTGGCAACAAAATGAATTTATGAGAAAGCAGCTGGGTGGGCATCTGGCAGCCAGCCAAGCAGCCTACATCCTAGCATGGTTTTTAAATATACGCACACTCTTCTTTCTGTCCCTCCTTCCCTCTGCTTTCTCATTAACTCACAGATTAGAATTAATATTAAAAATATCTGAATTCAAAGCACCATGATTAACACAGAATACTGATAGCCTGGATGAACGTTGCCAGAAATTATCTAGTGCTACTTCTAAGAGCGTGGCTAGGAAAGAATGCATTGTTTTAATCCATTTGAAAAGTTATGGGGGCATTGTCTTTGAAAAGATCTGGCAGTGAGACAGAGACGTGTCTTAGGTAACTGATGTGAAGTTCCTCTTCTGCTTGAGGGATTGGTTATGTAGACTCTCAGTCAGAGTTAACATGCGGGCCACAAGGATGTCTCTACCCTGGTTTTAAAAACGAGGATCACTCGGTTTCCTTTGCCACACAGAGCAAGCAAGATTCACTGATGTGCCTGCTCCTTTTTTGTAGGACAGTTCATGTATTGTAAAGCTAACGTGTGGGTATTCATGTCTTTCCTTTAGCATAGACTCAGGTGGCTTTAGGTAAAGCCTTATTGTCTCCTTGAAGATCCAAGGCAGTATGAGTCTGTGTGCTGGGAAACAGTTGAAAATTCAGGGCTGAAGTGTATTTCAAGAAAAGTTATTACAGGAAAGTTTCATTTGGTTCTGTCAGAGTTTAGGCCTCAAATGTATTCCCTGAGGAGGCAATAAGCTTGCTTGCGTTGCAGGTTCATTTTAAATGAGTTCCCTCTTCTTCTTTAAATCTTTATTTTCTTTAAGTCTTTTCACCCCCCAACTCTTTGATTTGTAGCCGTTCTGTTTTCAGAGTGAAAGAAAGATGTCTATAGATGCAAGCTTTACCATGAGTCTTGGGCTCTCTGTGAGTTTTTATGTGTTCCTTGAATTTGGGTAAAAGAACTGAGTAATTTCAGTAGGCACTGAAAAATTTCAGCAGGCATTTTCCATTGGAAAAAACCTCTACTGCAAGGAGAGGTTACAGAATCTGCAAGGAGACTGACAGACTATTCATAACGTTGCTATTAAAATCTCATGATATCTTTCAAAAGCATAACAAGTCTTATTTCTTGAACTCTGTGAATTTTGGTTTGGCCACTGTTAATACCTAGAGCTTCTTAATTGTGCATCACACTGAATATTGTGGAGAAATGCTAAGCAAATAGTTGTGCCATTGAATTGTTTTAAAATAATACATATTCCTCCCTGCACTTCAAGGCAAATAAAAATCCAGGGGTGGTTTTTTTTATGAAGTCTTTTTTTTTTTTTTTTTAATCAGAGATAAAGATTATCCTTTATTTTTTTCCCTCAAAAATACTGAGAAATCTTTATTTTGATACACATTACACTTAAAATAGAAAATGAATTTTGAGTTTTTGGAGCTTTCTGACTTTGCAGCTTTGTAGAGGTGCACTCAGCCTGATCTGAGTTTCAAACCCATTTCACTATTCACAGGAAAGTAAGAGCTGTAAATGAATAGACTTTGGTCTAATTCTGAAGTTCTTCAGTACTTCAGGCATTATGCTAAGGGGGTTTCCTATTATAAACTACTGTGCAGAAGCAATCCCTTTTCTATAGAGAATATTGAGAATGTTTACAATTTATACCCTTTCTCTGTTCTTCTTAGACAAAACTCCCTTTGATTTTGGAGTGTTTTGCTATAGTAAAAGCTCTGGGATTTGGAACACTGACTTCAAAGGACTCACTTCTGCAGAAAAAGCACAGGAGAATTTTTAAGAAATAATTCCTAGTAATAAAAAAGTTTTTGTTACTTTCTGTTTATAATGCTAAATTAGTATCCAGTATAAACTGGTGTTAAAAAGCTAAGAGCTATAACATACTCATCAGGGGACAAATTGTTAATAAGGTATAATTTGATGGGGAAAGCTGATGGCATCTGCAAAAAGAAATAGAGCCCCATGGCTGCATAGAAGTGCCTTATTAGCAGTTGCACTGGGCATCCTGTTGAATGAGTTTTATTTATCATGTTTTTATAGCTACTCCCCCTGAGCTTTCAGCTTCTGGGAAAAAAATACCAAAGTACAGTATTGTTCTTCCAATGCAGCAATCAAAGGGTTTCTAAACCATGAAAAATGGAAAACAGGCTATGGGAGGAGGAGGAGAACATCATACAGCTGGTTCAGAAATAAATTTCTTCGATTAGGGTCCCTGTGTGAGATTACTGCTGAAATTTGTGTGTGTCACTGAAATTTAGGAGATACATTCTCAACACTTAAGGGCTCCTTTACTTTTACTTTCTTGATATAAATTGAGTTTTGAGCTTTCTGTCATTAGTTTTAAGGGCCTATCACCCTTCCAGTTTATTCCATGGATATGGGTGTTGCTCTTCAAGGTTCTGTCTCATCTATGATACCAGTGTTTTTGTCTCGCTTGATGAGTTCTTCCATGGGTATGTTCTCCATATAAAGCTTCCAGAAAAGTGCCAGCAAAAACAACTGCGTTATTTGGAAGTGCAGATATGGGTCTTTGGGGAAGTGTGATTTTTTTTTTTTTACAAATATTTGGGATTTTTCCTCTTGAAAAACTGCAAAGAAAGGCTGCAGTTAGAAACTTTTGCCAAATTACTATCACTGTAGAATAATCTAGGAGCTCATCAGTAAAACTCTTCACAAAGCATCTGATACATTTAGCTAGGCAGCAGTGTTTTATGAACTATTTCTCTTTCTTTGTTCATGATCCTCTAATGCTAATGGGTCATGCAGTAATAACAAATACAGAATTCCCAGTCTGTACACCAGGCATCACATCACACAGATTGTGATTGTTTTTACCCTCCTCTGTTTTGATTTTAGAACAAAAACTCTTTTGCAAAAATCATCAGAGGTTCACCTGTCACAGTGTGGGTTTGGGTGCACAGCAAATCACTGAGTAACGAGGGCATATACTGAATGGCTATCAGTTATTTATTAAGTTTCATTGCGTAAATACTTTTTAACAGTCTAATTAATGATTAATTGACTGTGTTACACAATCAACCCTATTGTTATAAGTGATTACTCAGTCTGTCAGATAAGAAGTAACATTTGATTACATAGGTCCATCGGTAGTATTTTCTACAAACGTGCTCGTGACCATTTATAACAGATTTCTCAGATTTAAAACAACTGTTAATAATTTATCAAATCTATGAAAATTTAATCACAGTCTGAAATACGAATTGTCTATTTAATCTTTTAAACACTCTTAGAAAGCAATGATTATTTTTTTGTCTCTCTGCCATTAAGAATCCAGTTGATTGGTAGTGGAGATCATCCACTGGGGAAACTGAAAGCATACTGAGTGACTTACCTTCCTTAACGGAGAAATTTTGATGGACTGAGGTTTGTGGTGGTTGGCAATAAATTAAGTTAAATAAAACTCCCTGGGTCTAGAGTGTTTTACCTGCAACATACCCTCTAGCTGGAAGTGTGCAAGGGACACAAAACTTACCCTCTTTATCACATCTTGTTCGTTGTTGTTTTCTTTGGAGCACATTGGCTGGAATTCTTAGGCTGAGTCTAAAGGTTGAGTAGAGCTTCCTACAACTGTCCTATGTCTGCTGAAATATGAGGTCAGCAGGGAGGGAAATATGAGGGAAAAAGCTGGAGATGAATTGTTAAGATATGATGATGATGATTGTTTCAGTGACTGCTTTTCCAAGATTCCTTGTCAACGTGGAATGAGCTAAACACCTTTATCTATAATAGGGGTATTTCTTTCCCTCTAAACAGCCATTCTATTAGCTCTGCAAAAACGGCCAATTATGACTCATTTGGATCTGAATGTTTGTCTCAGAAATTGGATAGAAATGAGCGACTCATTTCACATAGCTAATACTAGGTTACTGGATGTCACTGACCTCCACTAATTAATAACTTAAATGATGTTTAACACATAACCCGGAGGTGAAAAGCTCCATGTGTCATTGACATTACTCCAGGCCATTCAGTTGTGAAAAAAGAAAAAAAAGAAAAATGAACTTCAATTCAGGCTTTTTCATAGCTTCACCATTATCTCAGATTTTCACGACAAAATTATGATTTAAAGTTCCATTATGGGCCTCTTTGTTCCCTCTGCTCCTTCCATTGCAATTGGAGTATATGATGTTCTCTTGGAGTTTTTCCTATTCTGAGCAGATACTCTCCTTAGTTCTTATGCTCCTGTTTGTCTTTCTCACCCTTGATTTCTGTATAATTTAACAGTGCAGCAACACTCCAGTGATTTTCCTAGTAGCTATAGGTTCGAGCTTTCCTGTTTTAATAAGCATCTTTTGCTCTTAGTGTTTAATGAGAATTTTTCTCAGTCTGCTGTTCTTTTTTCCTTTTCTTCACAGCTCACGATATTATCTGTGTGTTGATGACACTCATTTATGTGCCTCTATAATTTTTATTCTTCTCCATATTCTTGCTGGTTTGTGTCTAAGATTATCTTAGCATTTGTCAAATTAAATCCAATTATTTTAAAGTAAACATAACCAAAATAAAAATCACTCTGTTTCTTCTTTCCCCAAGTGAACTGTCAGTCATGCTGCCATCAGCCCTGTTGCCAACTCTTTGGAAATGTGATGGTGTTTTTCATATTGTGTTCCATTTTGCCCCATCCACTTTCTAAATGTGTTATGTATCTATGTGTTATTCTTAAATGGCAAGAAGAAAAACTAATCTTGATTTTCTAAAATCACCTTTCTGGTCAATTAATTTAAGTACAAGGGTGCAGAAAATCTCATGTTTGTATCTCTCTGCTGTTGAACCATTTATTTCTTCACTGGCTTTTCATTGGACAAGATGTACAAATTGGTGATTCTTACATTTCTTCTGTTGTTAGCATTCTGCTTTCTCTCTGCTTTCATTTGTCTAAAATATTCTTACCTTGATTTGTTTGCATGTTTAATAGACTTACATATGTTGAAGTTCCTTCAACAATTTTTGTCTCTTTACTGTCTTGTAAGATGCCATTTTTAGGCTCGCTTTTCAAAATATTTTTATTATTGTAAGTAACAATTATTGTAAAGTCACTGTAATATTTTCGCTAGAACTATAGATGTGTATTACTATGAACAGAATCAAGCCTGCCATCACTAAAGCCTAACAGCAAAACTATTTGAATAAGTAAAAAAGACAAACAAAAATGATGATAAAATTGTTATTCTTTTCCTAATGAGACACTATGTACAAAATTATATACGTACCTATAGAAATACAAAGATTTCCTTTTTGTAGTCTCAGTTATTCACTATGACTTAGAAGATGTTATAAATTTCATCCTCCACCATATCTCTCAGGTTCATCTGTTCTTGTGAGCTTATATCTGGAAGCTGTATTACAGCTATCTTTGACATCTCAGGGGCAAGATACAGTATGTTGACTGTGCCTCTCAGAAATTATTTCAGGAAGGTTTTTGACTTGCACAGTCTTTTGAAGTGTCATACCTTCCTTGGCTGTCTGTGGCTGAAAAGTAAGGAGCACTGATTGCTGGGCTACTTCTTTAATCCTGCATTCATGCCAGCATGGCTGTCTTTGAACAGCAAGTCAGCATGGGGCAAGGTGGCACACCTTGCGGTGCCACCTCCTCCTTTCCCATTCCCATGTTTCTAGCAGCAATGAGTAGGTGTGCAGGAAAATAAACTTCTGCCTGCCTATGCTCAAGGTTGAAACCAACATTTTGTGGCACTCCGGTGCCAGGAGACACTTTTTTTCGCTTACTCTGTTATTTAACCCAGGGGGTTGAGGAGTAGGAAATTACATTGAAGTACCTTTCCCTTCCTTGAAATAAAGAGAATCCTGACATTTCTCATCAGCACCTAGAAGTTTACAACACTATTTGTAAAAAAATAAAGTTAAATGCTGCTTTCAAAAGGTCTTGGAACCTACTAAAATCAATCATCTTATTTGCCAAAAAGCAGGAAATGCTTTAAAATTCAGTGTGCTAACACAGATGTTAAATCTTAAAGGATTCACATGTAATTTATTCAATACATTAAATTTACTGTATGTAGTATAATTTCAGAATGTGCATTAAAAATATGTTATGAAGTCTCATTCCTACCTACTGAATGGCTGCCAAACTTGGTAATATAAGAACATTTTGTTGTTTTACCCCTTCAGCACAATCCTGCATTCAATTTTTAAATGTTCATAAAAACTGTAAAAGCCTCAAAATGCCACATTGGAACATTCAAAACTTTGAAAGTCACAGTGCAACAGCTTTGGTTTTTTGAATAACTCTCTGGGAGCAGGACTGAAAACCCTAGTTCTGAACATACTCAAGTTTTGAGGTGCTAACTTCCAGGTTTGGAACTGCGTTTTCCTCTGTAAACCTGTCTCTGTGAAATATAAACCAAATGGATGTTTTGTGACATTTAGAAATCTTTGCAGAAGACAAAGAGAGGGATACACAGGTGGATGGGTAGGTGGCATTTATGAAAGTTCATTCTTGGGCAGAGTCTTGTGTCATTAAAGACAGTGGAGTAGCCCAACACTGAGGGTTTGTGAAAGACTTAGTAACTCTAAATTCTTCTCTAATTTGCTTAACTTTTAATTTTATCATATTAATTCTGACAATTTTCAACAGCTATTTATTTTCATAGTCAATAAAATAAGCTAATTAAAACTTTGGCTACTTCATGAATTGACAGGGCATGTACTTCTCTCCTCACTTTTTTATATACTTCAGGCCAGTATATTTGAAATAAAATTGACATCAGCTCCTTGAAGCCATATAAAGCTTCATATATTACTTGGTTTAAGTATGGAATTATATATCTATCAGGGGATCTCAGTTCTTACTGAATTCCAAACCCTGGAAAATTTGAGCATGATTTGATGTTTATTTTCATATATTTCACACTGCTTACTTTATAAGAAACCGTAATTTTCTAACTGTGGATGAACAGTAAAAGCTGGTTCTGAACAAATGAAAACACACATAATGTTATTCCCAGGAGAACTGGCTGTTACATGCAGTAATTGGTGGCAAGATACTGCAGTGACTGTAGCCAATTAGTAAAGTTGTCCATACGGTGTGGGACTTCTTGTATGAGCTGCTGGCCTATGGCTTCATATGAAAGCCTAATCAGCATGCCTTTAGTTCCCAGAAACCAGCTTGTCCTGGTGAGCCAAAAAGGAAAGCTATGTTAAAGGGAAGTCCCTTTTTAATATTTTACTCTAGTTTTTCCACAGAGGATGATCACTCTGCGAAGTTGACTGTTTGTCAGCAGCCTATTGGCAAGATAGACAGCTCCAGCAATAATGGCTGCAAGGACACGGGGTCATGACTCTGTGGAAAGCAAGGAAAATGGTGTTTCTGAAGTATAGAGAGGTATAAATCTTTCTTAAGTGGCTTTACATATTTGCTGGAAGCAAGGATGTCATTATACAAAAGCACGCCTTAAAATTTCTGGTAACCATCAAAACCACCACTAACTTTGTGGCTGCTAATTTGCTGCTAATGTCTTGCTGGTATACTTCTCTGTGGCTACATTCTTTCTTTGCATTTATGATCTTGACACTTTCTTTATGGCCTCTACTCAGCTTTTGGACTCCAGCATACATGTTCATTGAGAGGTAATTAGGCAGGCTGCAAGACACCGTCACCAAACAAGTCACAACTTTTTGAAGCCATTCCATTGCTGGACTGATGTGAACAATAAGGCAATATTATTCATGTTTGTTGACATATATTATTATGGTTATTGCCATTATACCCCAACTCCCCAGAGTATTGTTTAAATACATGATACAAGAGATGAAAGCAAGCAGATAATGAAAAAGAAAAAAGGAAATATCATGTAGTTGTTAATTTTTGGCATTGTGTAATTAAACCATCTTCTTTAATGTTATTTTTGCCAGTATCTAATTAGCAGAGCCATCTGCCTAAGAAGTGCTGGACCATCTGTCTGGAATACTGTTCTGTTCATTTTTTGGTTCTTGACTAATTAACTCCTTTCTCTATGAAATGTAATAGTACATTCTGTTTCTACACTTCAAAGAAGTTCATATATAAAAATACATATGGATGTGTACCTGTCTACATATATATGTTATGAGTGTCTGTGTAGCTATAAGAGCATAGTTCTTCCAGAAGATCTGATTGTACTCAGTTACGTGTGCAGCTTCCACTGTAGGTGAAAGCCATGCATTTCTTGTTGACCTGTAAGTACAACTAATACATATCTCACCCAACACATTCTAATTGACCAGTCCTTTCTTCATTGTGTTCAAATTTCAAATTTCCTGTCTGCATTTACAGATTAAAGTTATAATTGTAGAAAGGGACTATATTAAAGTTAATTATCTAGGGGTTTGGTTTTTTTTTCCCCCTTTTGTATTTTGTAATTTTTCTGGAGAATCATAGAATAATTTAGGTTGGAAGGGACCTCCAGATTTCTTGCCTGGGGACATACTTTGTTGCTGCATGTTGGGCATGAAGAGAACCCCTTGACAGTTATTTCTTAAACAGAAGGGACACATGAACATTATTCACTGCTTCTACACTTTCCATGACTCTCTTTTAGTGTTCTGCTAAGGTATTTGGATAAATCAGTTTAGACTGGAGATTTTGTTTTAGTTTCCATTGGAGCTAATTTCTTTGCATTTATTTAGTTTGCCTGCTGAATATACAATAGTTCAACTTTTAAGTAAAACTGTTATTGTTCATCCAAACAGAGAAGTTACTGAAATATGTTTGTTGTTCCAAAGTATATGATTAATTTTAATACAGTAATTTTTAACTTAACATAGTATATTGGGTTTGCATGGCAAGGTTTTGGTAGCTGGGGGGCTACAGGGATGGCTTCTGTGAGAAGCTGCTAGAAGCTTCCCCTGTGTCCGACAGAGCCAATGCCAGCCGGCTCCAAGACGGACCCACTGCTGGCCAAGGCCGAGCCCATCAGTGATGGTGGCAGTGCCTCTGGGATGACATATTTAAGAAGGGGGAAAAAAAACCCCTATGCAATTGCAGCTGGAGAGAGGAGTGAGAATATGTGAGAGGAACAGCCCTGCAGACACCAAGGCCAGTGAAGGAGGGGGAGGAGGTGCCAGAGCAGAGATTCCCCTGCAGCCCCTGGTGAAGACCATGGTGAGGCAGGCTGTGCCCCTGCAGCCCATGGAGGTCCACGGTGGAGCAGATACCCACCTGCAGCCTGTGGAGGACCTCACAGCAGAGCAGGTGGATGCCCAAAGGAGGCTGTGACCCTGTGGGAAGCCCACACTGGAGCAGGATTCTGGCAGGACCTGTGGACCCGTGGAGAGAGAGGAGCCCATGCTGGAGCAGGTTTGCTGGCAGGGCTTGTGACCCCGTGGCGGGACCCACGCTGGAGCAGTTTGTGAAGAACTGTGGCCCGTGGGAAGGACCCACATTGGAGAAGTTCATGGAGGACTGTCTCCTGTGGAAGGGACCCCACGCTGAAGCAGGGGAAGAGTGTGAGGAGTCCTGCCCCTGAGGAGGAAGGAGCGGCAGAGACAGCACATGATGAACTGACCGCAACCCCCATTCCCCCTCCCCCTGTGCTGCTCGGGGGAGGAGGTAGAGAAATTGGGAGTGAAGTTGAGCCCAGGAAGAAGGGAAGGGTGGGGAGAAGATGTTTTAAGATTTAGTTTTTATTTCTCATTATCCTACTCTGATTGCATTAGTAATAAATTAAACTAATTTCCCCAAGTTGAGTCTATTTTGCCCATGACGGTGTATTGGGTCTGGCTGAGATGAAGTTAGTTTTCCCCATAGCAGCCCTCATAGTGCTGTGCTTTGTATTGATAGCTGGAAGGGTGTTGATAACACACCAGTGTTTTGACTGCTGATGAGCGATGCTCAGGCAATATCAAGGCTGTCTCTTCGGAGGGAACATAGCCAGGACAGCTGACCCAGACTGACCAAAAGAATATTCCATATCATATAATGTCGTCTCAGTAATAAAAGCTAGGAGAAAGGAGGAGAAGGAGGGGGACATTGGTTGTTTTTACAGTGCTTGTCCTCTGGAGCAACTGCTACACCTTCTGGGGCCCTGCTTCCCAGGGGGTGGCTGGACATCGATGCTGATGGGAAGTAGAGAATAAAATCTTTTTGTTTTCCTTTTGCTTTTCCGCATGCGGCCTTTGCTTCTGCTTTCATTAAACTGTCCTGATCTTGACCCACGAGCCTCTCGTTATATTTCCTCTCCCCTGTCCAGCTGAGGAGGGGAAGTGATAGAGCGGCTTTGGTGGGCACCTGGCGTCCAGCCAGGGTCAACCCACCACAGACAGTAATTGGTGAGTGATCTCTCCCTGTTCTTATCTTGACCCACGAGCCTTTCATTATATTTTCTCTCCCCTGTCCAGTTGAGGAGAGGAGTTATAGAGCAGCTTTGGTAGGTACCTGGCATCCAGCCAAGGTCAACCCACCACACATACATGCGTATTGGATGTGTGTTTTTCTTCACTTTGAAGATAATAGTTTCATTATATAGCTTGAGTTGGAATTTGTTTCTTCTCTAGTTGGAATTTCGCTCCTCCCACTATCCCTTGAAAATGCCCGGAGGGATTTCAGCTGAAGTTTTTGAAGCATTTTACAAACATCAATGATGTAATGTTTAAAACACTGATAGAGTTATTTACAATTGAGCTTTTACAAAAAGATGCCTGCCATCTGTTTGAAACTTGAGTTCAAACTTAGAGTTAAGTGTACACCAAAGCCACGTTTCTGTTCAGTCTGATTTTATGTCAAATTTGTATGGGCTTTGTGGTTTGTGTATTTTTTTTCAACTGAAGAAAACAATACATGTTCAAAAGTGAACTGTGACTTACTTGTCAGACTATACTGGGTCAAGTTCAAGATGTACCTGTCAAGTTCAGTCTTTAGCATTGGCCACAGTGACTTTCACAGGGCTAAAAATCTCACTGCAGACATTTTACACTGCTCTACTGGTGACTATTACGTAATTAAGGTTTATTTATGTCTACTAGAATGTAGTTATGCTGAAGATTGGGAAATTAGAAGCAAACTAAGCCAAGGCATTAAATTTGTAGAGGTGCTTGAAAGACTTATTGATAGCAAGATTTGTAAAAGCCATGACCTTGTAAATAGTGTCAGCTTGCTATCAGAAACAGCCTGATGTGCTACCATAAATCCTACTCCTTAACCTATGCAGCTGTGTTCTTTGTGGAGATGCGTAGCAGTAGCTGATGTACTACCCATCCTTATTTTCTCTAGCACTAACATTCAAATCCCTGTTTCCTCTTTCCCCAAAGCGAACAAACTTCAGTGTCTATAATTTGGTTCAATGAATTTTGTTGCCAGCTTAAGTAGAATTATAATATTAATTAAAAACAGTACACAGAATGCTGAAGGTTGTGTTTTGCCCTGTGAAAATTGGAGCTTCTTATTAAGAAATGGAGGAAAGAAAAGATCCTAACAGGATAAACTTCAGCTGTGTAGGCCTTCATAGTGAATCAAAGATCCAACATGGTATGCATATCATATTTGCACTGCTCATCTGAACTTCATGGAAATATTAGCAGACGGTATCAAGCAGGAGAATATGTGAATTTAACGCAAGCAGTGGATAACAGTAATATCTTTAAGTAAACCTGGTTTTGCACTTGCTTTCTAAAATAACACAATCCATATGTGTCCATCTGGTCTTTCAGAATTAAAACTTTAAAGTCTTAATCTTCTACTGACAAAAACCACATTGTTATTATTCTGTTGGGACATTTAATTTTTTCTTTATGTGTTGAAGATTCAGGACACATTTTTCTCCTCTTTTTTCCACATTGAAATGATGTTTAACTTCAGGAGTTTTTACCTGTCTTCCCCCTGTATATTACCAGTAAGCTGTGTTGAATATCTGAATTTCCATTTTGTGGGAAACTCCCCCATATATCCTGAGATTAGAAGAAAAAAAATAGTTATATATAGAAATGTTTGTCTATACGTGCTCTTTTCATTTAATCAGTAATATGACATATGTATGCATTACTGAACCATGCGGGAGCCTTAGGGACCAAAGTACAACGGTTTTAACTACTCAGCTCTCTTCAGATACCTTTGTAATATTCTTGATTTGCAGCCTGCTCTGTTGTGGTCTCCTCCAGCAGTGGAACCCAGGGCTATAGGACTATAAATACATTTGATTTCAAAGATGACACTTAGCTTTGTCACCAGTGTGCCTGCACTTATTTCTTGTCCAGACAATATTACTCCTTTGGCGTATGTTGTCGTGAACAGGGTTTTCCCAGAGAGTTTGCCATTTAGTTAGCTTGCAAGCGTATATATTTATATATGGTTACAGTAGTTTATTCTGTTTGGATTCTTGTATGTGCTGTTAACTATGCTATCCAGAAATATTACATAATGTTTTAATATTTAATATCTTTATTTAAATCTATGCATTTCGTGGATATCAAAGAAAGAGAAGAAAGTTTATTTTCAGTTACGCTAATAATGGTATCAGTGATTTTGTGATGTGGTGGTAAAATTATTAATATTTAAGATTTGAGAGGTCTAGCTAAGATGTTTATCCTAATTAAAAGAACATTTGACTAAAAGCTAACAGTTTGTGATTGTTTCCAACTCACTACTTCTGAGCTAAGGTAATACTGGGTGTGCCACTCCCGCAGGTGCCACCAAGAGCCATATCTCTATATTGTCACGTTATTTACCCTTTGATTCCTTCTTAGAACTGTGGCAGTTAGCAAGCTCCTTAAGGAGTCCCCCTCTCCCAGGGATGGATACCTGGCTTTGCTAACATTGAAATTATTGTTTTTCTTCACCTCTTTTCTTTTTTTCTGAAACGGTATATAGGCTGGGCCTCTGTAATCACTTGGCAGAGAACAGGAGAGCAGAGGGGGAGATGCTGTCCCAATGTTCTCTCACTATGATCAGAGTTAATAAAGCTTCTGCCTGCCTTGTCCTAAATTTTACTTGCATTATTATGTGCTTGAAGTTTCCAAATTCTCCAACCATGACCTGCTTGCAGAGATGCATTGTATGCTTTTCTCAGATTTCATGGAAAGCTTGAAGAACTGTCGATTTTGGCTTCTGAATTTCCCATCTCCAAAGTCTGTTGACTTTCTTTTCCAAAACTTTCAGTGCCTGAGAAATGTACTTAATTTGCTTGATTTGTGACATTGTGTAATTTTTGCATTTCATATCTTTCTCCTTCCACTCTTTTACTGTGGACTTAGAGCCAATTGAAAGCTGGGTATTTTGTCACTGAAAATTGATTTATTGATAAACATTTAATCTTTAATCCAGTCTTTCTGTCTTCTGACTTTGTGCTGTTCATGCTTGGCATATTCTTCTCAGTTCAGTTTTGGCAAGAACTTTCCTTCAAACCTTCCTTTTAAGCACCTGTATTCCACTAAATCTTTCTACTCTGACCTCCTCATGGTAACTCTTGCGTTTCTCCGGGCATTTGAAATTTTTTGTGTTGTTTAAAGATAATATATTCAGTATCAGATACTTGTGTCTAGTGCCATATAACATGTAGGTTCAGGGTGTCCTAATGGATCCAAGAGCCGTCTTTTGTACTGCGATCTCCGTTAGGGACGTAAATCACTTCTTGCATTACAGAGTCAAAAGAGTTAAGTCATTGCTGCTTTTTTATCTAACTCTCTATGAGATTTCTTTCATGCTACTAGATACAGCTTATTATAAATGCTAGGGTCATTCACAAGTGGATTCTTCCAGAAGTTTTCAATATATTCCCCAATATGCTGTGGTCATTCATCTGCAAAAGTAAACACTGTAAATAAGAAGGTTTGGGGTAGAGAAATAGAAGTAATGGCATTAGTTTTTATAAGTCTTTTTTTTTTTTTTTTTTTTTTTTTTTTCCCCTGAAATGAGAAAGCTCATTCTTGGGCTTGTTGAAACACAAATCAGAGAGTACTGCATCTTATACTCTGAAAGCATTTTCCCCTTTAGTTTAAATAGGCTTTCACCCTATTATTTTTATTAATTATAGAGTCTACTTGCTATTAATATAGTCTCCATTAAAAGACAGGTACAAAAAATTACCTATATTAAATTTGAATGAATGGTCTTTCATTATTTCCTGGTAAATAAAAATGAAAAAGCTGCGGTTTCAATAATTAAGCAGCATTAGTTAGTTTAGAAATCTCAATTCTTCCTGATAAAACATATAGTGCTTTGTGGCATTTTTATCTAAAGAACACATGGATGTGCACTGTTGAGGTGAAAGAATGCAGAGTGATTTAAAATGCACTCTGACTACACAGCATATACAGGCATTCAAATATGTACATACATTGGGACATAAACACCAAGCATATGACCTGCTCCATTGAACAATAGAGTTCATAAGTCATAGCTGTTGAATGTTAAATATCGAAATAATTGGAATTAACTCATGCAGTGAAATTGTAGTAATGCAGACTAGCCATTACAGTCCTGGCATAAATCTGTTGAAGCAGAGAGACAGCTCAAAAATGAGGATAAATTGTTTCTGCTTTGCAGTGCTCCATTTCACTGTTGTCTTGCATGTGTCTGCTCATTGCTTCTTTCTCTGAAGGGATTAGTCCTTCTGATTAGTGCTGCAGTCATACCTTGAGAAACTAAAATTTCCATGTGATGCTTGAGATAAATACTGCAAAAACAGCAACAAGGCACATTTTCCTATGGCGCGAGGTCTCTCGGCAGAGCTGACCTCAGATGCTGTATTGATGCAGCCTAACTGTGCTGGGGAGAGAGGGTCAGCCTTTCTCTGTGTTCCTAACTGCTTACCTTAATAAGACTCATACAAAAGTGGCTAAATAGCATCAAATGTGATTGTGGTTATTTCTCCTGTAGTGGTAGGTACAGTGAATCATGGGGATGGCCAACTTCACTTCGGATTAAGACACTGAAAAACCATCAGCAGCAAAACTACATTTCCAAGGAGAAAAAGCTTGTAAGGCGATTATGGATAGAGTCACCCACAGCTAATCATCAGTGTGCCTGAAGCACATATCTCAAGCATGGGCTTAGATAGCTCTGAGGTTCATATTTCTGTGTTCCCTGCATTTCTAACTAATTCTTGTTCGTTGCAGGCAGTGGAATGGCAATGTGATGAAGCTACTAAAAGAGCCTGTTACAGTAAAGGCAAATCAAAGGTAAGCATGAGACAGCTGTTCTGCTTTAATAGAATTTATATGTTAATAGCAGGTGTAAGTCAGTGTATAAATCTCTACCTTATGCATTTTTACTGTCTCCCTTTCTGAAGAGAGTTGCAAGAAAGCAGTCTGACACTGATGTATAAGCAAAGGAATAAAAAACAATATAGGGATTGTGGGGTGAGAGGTATAGTCACATGATTCTTTTCTGAAATGATCAAGAACTTTAGTTTTTAACAATTTACTCTTTTGACTCTACAAGATGTCATATGTAATGGGATGTATTCTCGCTTCATTTTCAGTGCTGTAAATCCTGAATAACTGTGTCATTACTTTGTAAAATCCTAAATTTATTTCCCTGTGCATTAGATGCAGTTTTAGGAACATTTATATTTCATATCTACTGGTGCTATGAAGAAAATAATATGAAATTCACTAACTTTGTAGACATGGGACTTGATATATTTTAGTATTTAGAACCAACTCCTTATCTGGCCAACTACAATTTATTTTATTCAGCACAGGTAAGTGCAATACTAAGATGGAACTGGAATGGATGCTGTGTTCTTTAGTGGCTGTCCTAAGCTGAAGCTAGTTATCAAATTAATTATAAAAGCAGTTAGAAATGCATGTAATCTATGTCTGTAATTATTATACTGTTTAATGATTAAAGTTAATTTACTTAAAACATACAGGGAAAACACATCAAGAGCAGTAACTACAGAAGAGCACACTTGCTTTCAGGACCCACGTTCGGTAGAACATGTCAACATATGTTATTGATGTGCGAAACTGGAAAAAACCCCAAGCTTCAGAAGTGTATTCCAAATGATTCTACCATCTAGTAGAGGAGGAGTCTCTTCTGCATAGTCATCTAATCACTGACTTTTTAGCTTCTCCCATTAAACAGTTCATTTCCAGCGTTTTTTACGAAGTGCTGGAAAATAGTGCTGCAGTGTACCCTTGGCCTATCCATTTCTGTTTGAGATTAAAGAGGAAGAATGGCTTCACTTCAGAAGCAAGGCCATGTTATACTGTGAGGAGAGAAAAAAACAGAATTACATAGGAAAAAAAGCAAGTGTAGTGAATGTGCAGTGTAAAGCTTCATGCATGGAAGATGATTGTCTTTATGGAGGAACACCTTTCACTGTAGAAATGAGTTTACAGTACTGGGAAAAGGCATTAAGAATGGTATTAACTTCTTTGTTCTTTCCATCCCAGTGTCGGAAACAGGTATTTCAGAGTTACTGGTTACTAGCTATTATGGTACAGGATTTGCTAGGTATATAGAAGGTATTAACAGCTAGAGAAAAGAAATGGGTTAGATTTCATTTAAAGATTTCTAACTTGAGTAGACAAACTCTGGTGACTCAAGTTGTGTGTGAAGGCTTTAATGGCAGAAATAGCATTTAGTAAGCAGTCAGATCTACAATCTTTGTAGAGAGAAAAGAAAGAACTTCTGGGACCTCATACTTTAAGAAAATGTTTCATTTTGTAAGTTGCAATTTCTCCCTAGAAGATTTATGCTTCTTCATGTAATATATTCCTCAAGCCTTCATCCTTAGTTTTCAGATAACAATACTCTGAAGTAAGAGAGCATGCTCAAGTGAGAGCAGAATATGACAGGTTGCATTGATCAAGGTGCATATACAGTAGAAACTATCATGGTAGGAATGCAATGTGTAGCTAGAAGTTTATGCCTCTGTTTTACAGTGATTTTCCAAGTTTAAAACTGTGCGAATACATTCAGCTTGTCTGAAAGTCACAGTGCGGTGACTGTGTTCTAACTTCATGGATGAAAGTAGTGGTAAATTTGAGACTATAGTAGTGTACTTTTGAATATTATGTTTACAATACTGTTTGTGGTATAAATCCACATTCAGTTCAACAATGCAGAAGCATATGTTGCTATTAAATAATTTTGCTAGGAGAAATACTCAACACTGAAATGCATTTAAGAATGGACCTTAGTGTAGTACATACGTGCAGATTTTCATTCATGCTCATCACACCCTTTTGAAGAAGCTGGTGATTGGAAGTTATGGTGTCACTGTAAAATAGTATATATGCTATTCTAATAACAACCTCTGAGATTGTTTCTTAGTATTGTTATTAGTTGGATAAAGATTTAGTGTTTCATTTGTATCCATAGCCTTGTTCCTCATTCACAATCTAGAAGAGAAGTACAATCCTTATATTTCATTATGTTTGAAGGTAATCCCAGGAGGTCACAAAGTCTGCGCACCAAGAAAGAGCCCTATGGTAACAATAAGTTCTTTTCTTTTTTTTGGTGTGCAGACTTTGTGGCCTGAAAGCTTCATGTAGGAGTTGCTGGAGAATGCAGAGGTATTGACTGAGGCAACCTACCCAGCTGGAATGACAACTGTCTTTTTGAACTTTTCGTGCCTCTTCCGCTTTCACTGGTGTGATTGAGGTTAAAATCAAAGGATAAATTTAAGGCCAGAGAAAGGATAGCCTAATGATGTTTGTCTTTTATTGCCTTATGTCCAAGACTAAAACAAGGTCACCATACTCTCTGTATAAGGAGGACTTATAGATGCAGATGAGGAAAGCACCTGATCTGTGACATGCTCCTCTTCCTAGTCAAAACCACAAAAGCCTTCCCTTGGAAGAACTGGGAATTATCAGACCAGGAGGAATTCACTCCAGTGCTACAGTGAATTGTCCCTCTTCAGAGGAAATCCCCTGGGAGACACAATTCCAGTTACTGTTATCAGAAAGACTTCTTGCTTGCTTGTTGTTGTATAAATAGATCCAGCCCAAATTGGAGAGTTGCTGTGGGTTGCATTTCTATAACATTGCTCAGGGTGACTTCAGATTTCAGGGCAGACACATGTGTGACTGGAGGGGAGGGACAGGAAAGATTGGAGACAAAATACACAAGGCCAGCCCAGACTGTGGTGAAAGAGAGATGAGGATTACAAGGATGGCTGTGGGTAAGTTATTCATTCAAATCCTGGTTGTTTCTCTTGAAGCTCTGGTGCCCACAGGGTAGCATGGGGGCAATGAGTTCAGGCAGCAAAACTAAAAGTCAGTTTGCTGATGGAGTGCCCTGAAACCAGAAGCTAGCTTTGAACCCTGAAGCAGCTCTAGTAGTTTTGAGATAATGGTCAGTTAAACACAACTCGGTTTTGTTGTTGTTCTTGAGAAGGAAGCTGCACAGAAGTTTTGCCTCTAGCTGTTAGCAGTCGTTGTTGTTCTGAGGTTTATGCTTTAGTAGTCAACGAGGGAAAAGAGCTGAAGGGGAAAATATATAGGGACATCTGTCACATTTGACAGTGAAATGCACACTTGACTTCTGAATGCTGATGTTTGTTACTGAGACTTCAGACATTTATCCACCAATTTAAGCTGTTGCTTAGAATAACTAGTGGCTCCAGGAGTGAGCCAGACAAAATGATGTCCTTGTGGCCAGCATGTGCTAGCATTTAGAAGTCTAAAACATCACACATGGTTAAGAGAATAAATTTGGCTATTCAGACTGGCACTTGTGGTAGGGACTGTTATAAAGGAAAAATAGAAATACATGCGGTAAAAATACAATAAACCAAAGAGAGATTAAAAAATATATATATAATTGAATTAAAGTCTCTTATCCCTTGCTTATTTAAGATTCTAATGGCTGTGTGTGTTAGCATCTGAACTTTCAATAGAAATATTAAAAAATTAAACACAGGTGTGTTTAAAATGCTAGCCTATACAAGAAACATTGCTGCAAACAGATAACCACATGCAGCCAGACTGTCCTTGAACTGTCAAGCTGGTCTTAAATTTAAGTAGCAGCCTAGCCTGCTTGGCTGCTGAATTGTTTCTAATAGTTGTATTTTGTTTCAGGTATGCTGATATAAAAGTAGAAAGTATTTGCTAAATGAATTTCTTTCAGAGGTATTTTTATAGGAGAATAGGAAAGCATATAGCATAGAGGTCAAGATAAAATGGCGAGTAAGACTGCGTAAAAGATGGCCATCAAACCTACCACCACCCTCCAAACTAAAAAAACCCCTTTTGTTTTGAAATCCTTTGCATTCACCAATGCTACGTCTACAACACACATCTCTCTTTCACACATATAAAAGTGAACTGGTTGAGCTTGATTCCAGAGCTAGAAAAGTGACTCTGAACAATTCAAATGACTAAATAACTGAGTCCTTTTTCAGTATGTTTTTGGGTAGTGATTGTTTTATTCATGACTATTTTTTAAATTTATTTTCTATTATTGTGGATTTGTCATATGAAGAAAATAGGCAATTGTAAAAGCTGTTCTTTCAGTTTTGATTTTGTTGTACTATGCAACAAAAGTTTGATATGAGATATCTTATTTGCCCTGTTGCAGTTTGGATTGTTGTGAAGTTGTCACAGGACTTGGGAACATTAAAGAGAAGAATCTTGTGAATCCCAGGAATGTCAGAGTTTAAAAAATTAACATTATTTTTGAACAGAAAGAGTGGGTGATCAGCGTGCAAGTAATTTGCCAATGGCGCTATTTCAGGGAGCTCTGGAATATGAAGAGGAGAGGTTGGATGGGTTATAATGTCAGTACCCACTTATTTTTCCTACACTTACATTCCATGGCTTGCTGGAAAGGGCAGGGTGGAAACAGCCAGAAGAATAAATTACTGTGTTATGTTCTATGAACCTCCCCGAGCACCCTTGCCACAAAAAAAAAAAAAAAAAAAAAAAAAAAAAAAGGAGGAATTACCTTCTTTGGTTGTAGGGTTGGTTTGTTGTGGTTTTTTTGTTTGTTTGTTTTTTGGGTTTTTTTTTGGTGTCGTTAAAACAACCTGCAACAGGGAAACAGCCCAGAAGTGAAACAATTACTTCTTAAAAGGCTTGTTGCACTACCCAACTCTGTTATATGGTTGCATATTAGCTTCTGTTTGGTTGAAAGAATAGTAAGATGACAGTTTGGGTAAGTTCAAGATAAAGATATATTTTTACCCAATGGGAATCAAATCATAATTGGAAGATGCTTGACATTTACCTTTAAAGGCTCAAAGAGAAGTGTTTAAAGGCTACATTTTCATGAGACACTAATACAAATGTAGTTTTGGAGGGTATTTTTTCAAAGAAGTGTTTTTTTTTTTTTCTGAGATTTTACAAGGGGGAGGGTTGTGGGGTTTTTTTAACTTTATTTTGTATGAGGAAAGGTATAGATTATAAATTCCTAGAGTTTTTTGGGAGATCTTTCAAGTATTTTGCCCATCTTGCTTTGCAGTCTATTTTGTGCCTGTTCAATTTATTCAGGATTATATTTCTTGTCTTCCAGGATGAGTCTATGTTCAAGATAAACAAGAAATACATTTAATATAACAGTAGACCAGATAATGGGACTTCTGCACCATTACTATTACATGGATTTACTTACATGATTTCACTTAATATCTGTTAGAATTGCATAGCTGTATTTTCACAAGTTTTTTTTTAGTGCTTTACATGAAACTATCTTGTGAATGAATGCTAGAGAGCATTCAAATGGAAGGTTTCAGGAAACTATTTTCTCCAAGCATGTTGTTGATTTTGTTTATTTTATTAAATAGGGACATTGATTTTTGCATGAGGAGTATTTGAATCTTTCCTACATACAGTTCTGGGAGATTTTTAGTATTGCAGAAAAAGGCTTTCTGTCTGAATTAACAGTAGAAATTGCTGTTGGTTTCTAGCTTCTGAAATGAGAGAAATGAACATCATAAAGCCTTCACACATACTAATGGGGTAAAAAACACGTAAAATCATTCCTCAGGGGTGGGCATCTATGTATTGAGGTAATGAAATTCTTGAGAAACTTCAAATTAACAGAAACATAGATGCTTCTAATAAAAATATAGTGCAAATTATGAAACTAGTAGTGACAAATCTGCATCTGAACATCTCAAGAATTTTATTTGTACTGGTTTCAATATACTCGTGTTACCGACAACCTGTTCTTTCTCCTGTTTTCTTTCCAACTTCCTCCCTTGGCCTGTTCTGTCTTTGAAAACAGCATCTGATCCCTTGAGACAGCAGTGTATTATTTAAGTCAGCATCTATCACTTCAGAGTTTAGCTAAACCTTTGAAATATATACTTAGAAATCTTCAGTACTGAAGAGGTTTACTGTTATCCTATTAAGAATTTCTCACAAAGACTGATGGATGCATGTATTGTAGTTAGGAAATCTATGTATATCATGATTGCTAACACATCAGGTATGCTTAAGCCTTGTTCTAAATTTTTATGTGTGGACACGTAACCATGGAAAGCAAATCATAATTAGTCTCCCCTGTCCTTTGAAGTATCACTGAATATAGTCGTTCTTTTCTGCACGGCAGGAGGAATGCCAGAACTACATTCGCGTGCTTCTTGTTGGTGGCAACCATCTCTTTACCTGTGGAACCAACGCATTCACTCCTATCTGCACCAATCGGACGGTATGAATTAAATGTTTTGTCCCACAAGCTCGAGTCCCTGTTCTGAGCCAGCAAAATAAAAGGCAGAGCATGCTGTGGTTGAGTCCAGGCTATTTGTGTATTGATGGGTGAGCTGGTGTGTAAAAGGCTGATTTGGCTAGTGGCAGGCTAAAGAGGAGAGTTAACTGATGATCTCTTTTTAAAGTCTTTGCCTCAGCTGTGGGAGAGAGCACAGCCACAAAAAGCTCAGTTCCTCCCACATGCCAATTTTCATGAACTTTAGGTATTTCTAAGACTTCTGCCACTCTCTCAAGTTTGGTTGGCATCAACTGGTTTAGTTATAAAATGTAGCTGGGTAGCTGCATACTGTGTATGTGTAGTTCTGGAGAAGATGAGAGTACCTGTATTAATGATTTCTGACTGGTGAGAATGAGAAGTCTTGGTTGAGAAAATCTGTCATTCTGTTTCTGAAAAAAACCTAGTTGTAATTTATGTGTATCAGAGAAAGGGAGTCCATTAAGGATCAATAATAGTCATAATAAAAATCAAAATGTCACTGTTTGGACTAAGCTGGCTATTTGTTTCAGGAGGGGAGAGGTGTTTAAATACAAAGAATAGCTGTATCACCAAAAAACTCCTTGGCACATTTATTATATTTAAACCTATTGTACTTTTATTTTCAAATAACATATACTGAAAGTATTAGGGCTACTAAATCAGAGAGGTAGTTCTGCTGAACTGGAAAGCTCCTTTTTTTAATCTCATTTTTCATGTGAGATTCTTTCCTAGAACACACCAAGAAAACAAATAATAGATTTTTTTTTTTCATTGTCTGACCATTTGCTATGGTGAAAACCTTAGTTGATTCTGGCAATCAGATCTGTTATTCTTTTTCATAATAACAATCTGTGTAGAGATAATTAATTTTTGAGTCGCTTCTAAAGACATTTTAGGCATGGTGGCTAACGATTCACTTGCATGTTTTACATACCAAAGGGGCAAAAACTAGATCAGACAACATTACAGTAAAACTTCCTATATGAGACAGTTTCAAATTGATGTAAAGGTCAGCTCGTTACTGTTGTACAATGCCAAAGCAGATAAGTGGGGTTTATGATAGGATTTTGCTCAGATTGATGCAGCTTGGCCGAAATTATAATTTTCAGCTCATTTTAATCCCTTTTTCTCACTCTTTTACAGTTAAGTAACTTGACAGAGATACATGATCAAATCAGTGGCATGGCTCGTTGTCCTTACAGTCCTCAGCACAACTCCACTGCTCTTCTCACTTCCAGTGGGGAATTATATGCTGCTACAGCCATGGATTTTCCCGGAAGGGATCCTGCCATTTATCGCAGTCTGGGGGCCCTTCCTCCTCTCCGCACTGCACAGTACAACTCCAAGTGGCTGAATGGTGAGTGCTGGTGGACCATGAGACTCATCTCTTTTTAACCCATATTCTCCATATTCACAGTCTTGAAATTCCATTCTGAGAATCTGAATGTTTTGAGAGTATTGTTTATCTAATTTTAAAATTATTTTGCATAATATATTTTTTTTTATTTTACTAGTATAAGTATTATGGCATTTAATTAATATAGTTGCAGTTTGTAGATGTGCACTTAGATATTTAAGTCATGTTTGCAGGCTTAGGGATGAGCTGTACTGTATCTCTCAGGTACAGTTACATGGTAAAGCTGAGTCAGCCAATAGCAGTAGCTTGCCTTGAGCATTCTTTTGTTGAATCCTTCAAAAACCTAAGGCAGAAAATAAACAGTTTAGAACCGACTGAATTCTCCTGGCTTTCCCTGCAGGTCCCAGCCTTGACAAGCAGAAAAATTTGTGCTTTCAAGCTGCTTAGGTGGCAGACTGACGTTTTTGACACTTATTATAGTCAAAGGATAGGGACTAGTGTGCAAAACATATCATAAAATCGTGTTGTAGCAATGACTCCTGTGTCATGGATGTTAATCACCTGATGGGGATTTCCAGCTGGGAGAAGCTGTAAACAGATAGGTATTCCGGAGGTGTAACAGGGCCAGTTGCCATTTTATGTATTACAAAAAAGAAGCAGATTCTTCTAACAAGAAAAAGATTATTTAACATAAAATGTGAAATTATGTATATTATACTTTGCCCATGCTTGCTCCAGTAGAAAAAAACCCATATTTTCGTAATGCATGCTACGTGACACAACAGTAACCATCAGTCCCTATTCCCACAGTACATTTCATGTTATGATGGGATTATTCTCATGTTTGAAATTAAGTACAAATATAAATCCTTCTAGCTTCAGAACATTAGGTCAGCTGCAAATGACAGACTTGACTTTGAATATTTCAGTTTTCATATATTCTGAATGCTGAATTGTGCGTATTTGCTTGGTGTATTTTCCTTGTACAAAGAAGCCATCAGAGGTAGCTTGGAGAAATTTATGACATTCTCTGAAGGTCAGCTGATATTAGAACATTAATTAACAAAACAAAATCAAACTGCATGGAACATAGCAGAATTATAACAATGCAAAAGAAATGTGAGAGGAAAAATGAACTCATTGTATAGATATCCCTGTTCAGGCACCTTTTGTCCACACAACTGTGGTATTGGAACTAATTGCTGTGCTACACCTGGGTGCTTCTGTCAAAGGGAAAAAAATCTTCGCACTGAATTTTCAGTTTAACTGGATATGTTTTATGCCAAGGGGCACACTAAAATTCCCCCCCCCAAGACTTGTCTAATTAATCAGATTCACTGTATTTATTTACATTTTGTCTATTTGAAGCTTCGGCTGCACTTATACATTCTCTGTTAGAGCTCATTCTTCTGCCTCAAAACTGTTTACAATTAAGTTGCCAGGAAAGTGTGGCTTTTATCTTTGGGAAGGAAGAACAAGATGAGTTTTGTAATTGGAGCCAGTTCAGGCAAATCCAGTAAAAGTCTGGAAGCAGCCCAGTTACCTATGTGAAAGGGAGGGGGAATGTCTTCTGGGGTAGCTAAGAGTTGAGGATTCATCTGCTTTTATGTGAATTTGCCTACTCATATGTGACTCAGTGCCAAGTGATGGCTTGAATGGAAGTGCTTCCATTGCTGCTTTCAGTGAGGAAGTAACACAGATAATCCTGCAAGAAAAGTAAGGCACCAACTGGAATAGAAGCTTCCTAGTCAGTATCTGTTCAGCAGCAGTAGCTGACAGTTACTGTAATTCAGCGTTGTTTTAGGTATGCATGTGCATGCACATGTGTCTGTGAATGTTTGCAAATTAAAGTAAGTTTTTAATTTACATCCATGTTTCCCTCAGAGGCACAATGTTTTTTGTCACTTAGATTTTCTACTCTGCAAATCACGTTGGACCAGTTCAAACCATCTCTGGGGGCGATGGCAGTACTTTAAAACGCAGCTGATTATCTTGCTGTATGTGTTATTGCTACGTAATAAAGACAGTGTTGATTTTAATGGCTAGCACACTTCTCAGTGCATTCAGGAGTTTTCAGTGTCATCAGTCAGGCCAAAGGGACATGCTCATATGCTTAGGCAGTCCGCTGTCAGTGTTCAGTGTAAGTAGGGGTGAAGGATCTTGACATGGGAAGCTCTGAATCTTCGTCACAGAAAAAACCTTGCTCCTAATCTTAATCATCAGAAGGTCAGTAATCACAGGAACCATGACACACAGTGTGGAAGGGGAAAACGGAGCTGATGTGTCAGGTGGCTGGGGTGAAATCCCATATACCATGCTGTGATTTCAGCTTCACAGTTATCACAAATAAAATAAATTTAAGTTGATGGCCTGTCTGAGCTTCCCCATTCATTCTGGTTCAGCCAGAGTCATGTATTTCTTATCAGGTCCTGCCTTCTACTGGGGGCTTGATAGGTCTGGAAGCAATCCACATCAGCTGAATAGGTAAGTTAGCAGTTATTTTCAGCATATGTTACTGAGCATCATTCCGATCAGGTGCTTAACCTTAGTAGAGTATGTAGAAGTCAGTGAGCTTTCATTTCTGTATTATGATTTTCATGATGCACTCAACACTCAGTTATCTGGGGTGATGAAGAGTTGGGATAGCTTGGTTAAAAATATGAATTTTTCAGGATATGTGTAAAAGTATACTGCAAGTATATCCTGTGAGACTATAACTGAAAGGAAAGTTCAGTGATCCCACGGTATGTGAAGCACAAAGATCTTGGGCAAGCACTGATCAAAAAGGTGGATGGACAACACGGCAACACTGCCAACACAGAAATGCTGTTGTTGACCGGAGATAGTTATTGTGGAGCCATCTTAGAGGGTCTCTGAATATGCTGTTTGTTCACCCACTGGACAATCTGCAGATAATATTTGAGATTTGACTCCCCTCAATTTCATCTGTTTTGACAAATTTTAGTGGCAGAAAGAACAGTTGGCTGAATGTTACAGATATCTTCCCACTTCCTAAAAATTTCTCCTATTTTGGAAAATTTTAGAGTGTAAACAGTCACGTCTTCTTCAGTGATGGAGAAAAGAAGCATCTGGAGGCAGTTATTGACATTATTCTCTTTTAACATTAGGAGTAGCAATCTATTCAGCTCTTGATTATCTCTGAATACAATCACCAGTTATAATTTTTTTACCTTAGAACTTTCCTCCTCTTCTACAAAAAGAAATTAATGCTCTGCTTGTGGAGCCTATTTCTGTTTTCCTGGTGCTCCTATAGACAACATTAACTGCAACTGACCCAAATGCAGTGAGAAGGGTTTTGACCACGGTCAGCACTATGCAGAGGTTCTGCTTGTCTCCATGAGGAGATGCTGTTGAAGGACTAGACTACCTTAGTGCTATGACCTGACCATTCACCGTAGTTCAACAGTTCTACAGGTTGGGTCACTCACAAAGAATTTATCAACTGTCAGTGAAGAGACAGACCCCATGTTATCCTCATCTTTCTTGCCAACCCTGTCAGTAATCTGTAACTCTCACTATTCTCAATCAAGAGGAACATGATCACCCAGATGAGTTAACAACTGCTGCAAACCAGCGCTCTCCCCATCCAACAGCCCAGCTGGCTGCAGGATAGTAAACCTGAAAAAGTGAAACAGAAAACCCACCTCTCCCTCTCATGATGTCATGTTTTGGCCTTCTCTTTTTCCATGTAGAGAAAAAAGTAATGCTTGAAGTTACTCAGACGAATATCTATTTGCACAAACAAATGAAGGTAGAAAGGCTGCTTACCAGTAACTAACTCTTTAAGGTGTGTTGTTCTGCTACATACTCTCCTTTCTCTTTCTGTCTGAGTCTCTGTTCAAGTACTTCTGTGCTTGAGAGAAACAATTTGAGGTAATACAGTGCACATTGAGGATTATGTCTAAAGCAGACAGCTCTTCCATTGATTTCTTCTCCTGACCAAAGCAATCAGCAAGACCTTGTGCTTTAGCCAACTGCTCAGGTCAGTAAAGGGCAGCATGTTGCTAGAACGTTTTAAAATTACCTTTGTGGTATTTCATAAAAAGAATAGTCTGCCTTAGTGGTCTGCTTTGGACATTATTAAATGATAGCAAATAAATTAAATCTTTCATTAAGGAAAAAAGTACACCTTGATTTACAGCTGGCATGCTGTTTATTTGAGTCTGTTTAAGCTCTCAGTGTAACATAGAGTTTAAATCATATCCAGAGTTGACTGTGATAGTGTGCTTCTAATTAGACTTTGCTTTAGAGTTGATCTACAAAGTGCAGCAGGGGCAGAATTCATCATTGTTTGCCCTAGAGGACAGAGGTAAATGGAATAGATATATTTGTAGTCCACAAGCTGCAGCAGATCCAGATTGGCAAGGAAAAGCCTCCACTGCTTAGACTTAGAAGCTTTTTCTGTAGTCCAACATTTCCACTTAGTGAAGGTATTTCTCCTTTCAATTCACCTCCTCAAATCAGTAAATGTTTGATCTGATGCCTCAGTGTGAAATTTTACCTTAGTCTATAATGTCTATTTGCTTCACTTAGCCAGTAAAAGGGCAAAACAGATTAAAGAAAAAATTGAAATCCCAATCAATCCCTTTCTGTTTCATCACATGGAGAAACACTGGGACATTTGGATTCATAATTTGCCAGATGCCTTTACTTACAATTGCTTGGGTCTCCAACTATCTTGAAATACATTGTAGTTGTTTTCTTTATCCCAGACATACAATGATAGATGCTATTGAAACATGTTAAATAAATAAAAACTTTGTTCTAAATATCAAGCCACTTCATCAGTGGGCAGACCACAGATGATTAAAATGTAATTTTATATCAGATGTAGCCCCAAAACAGGAAAAAAAAAAAAATCTCCTACAGATTAGAAACCTTTCCAGATGAGAAGAGTATAGGAATGTTTGGATTGTTCTGCTCTGCTGGTAGACATAATATTATCAATTTTTCCTTTTCCTGCCCTAATCATTTGGTTATTAGATACTCTTAAAATAGTTCTTCTGAGATCACTTTCTTAAAAACATTTTACTTAATAAAAAGCTTATTAATCTAGAGCAGGTACTTCTAGTCTTCACACGTAGCAGTAAAAGTAAAATTCTTACAAAGGTGGTTTGTTTAGTGGGGTTTAATACAGCTCTGAATCCATTCCTATTATTGTTTGTTAGTGGACTTTTATTAAAACTGTTGCTACTAGTAGGATATGTGGAGAGAAATTATGACCTAAGTACAAAAATGAATCCTTTCACTTTTGCTTTTAAGGATTAATGGAAATGGCTATAATAATCCAGGGTTATCCTTTCATTTTTCTGTTTGTTAATGAAATGCCTTGTAATTACCTAGTGCAAGCTTTTCTTATTATGTAATATTTTATGTAACACAAAACCACTGTGTTCTTGAGATATGCAATTTGGTCTTTAGCTTTCAGATAAGAGACCTGACTGAAAATATGCAAAGCATATGCTACCAGTTGTTGCTTATTTTGCTAGAAGATAAATAATTACTTTCCTTTGGTTGTGCCACCCAGAAGGTTGGTTCTGTTCTTTTGTGTGTATCATCCTTTTTGCCAGTATCCTAAAGTGGGATGGAAATGCCTGCTGGTTTTTAGACCCATCCTTAGGCATCTTCAATGGAGCTGCTACCAGAGGAAAAATTTGAGCCATTGTGCTGTTTTTTCCTTTCAAAGCTATACATCTTCTCCTAGATGGCAATGGCAGAGTAGGAGAGCAGTAAGTTGATGCGAGATGGAGGTGCCTCCCCTGACCTCCTTTCTCCAATGCCAGACTCGGTTATTAGAAACCACCTTCATAACATTCCCTCACCCATTTAAAATAGTAGAGACAGGCAGCACTTCCCATGAAGGTGGTTTTTTTTTCCTTCTTATCTACCCTAGGTAAAACAGCAAGGTCCACCTTCCATTTATGAAAAGACTAGGAGGCTACTGAGGACAGAGCCTGTTCTTTTTTCTTTCATCTAGCCTGCTCATGTCAGGTGCCAATCGGAGAGGCTGAACGAGGAAGAAAGAAAGGCAGCCCTGCAAGCAGATCATCTGTGCCCAGCTGCGGAGAGGCGTGACAGAAGCATCAGCCTCATTAATGCTGCAGAAAACTGTAATACACAGTGAGACAGAGAGAATGAAAGAGCTTAGAACTGAAATACATCTCAACCAGAGGAAGGTGGAAAAAGGGACGAATTTCAGGGAACATGAACAGGTAAAAAGCAGCATTCACCAAAGAAAGGAGGAGAACAGAGAATTTCAGTAGCAGACACACCAAGCCTTAAGGTGAAAGGGAAAGATTTAAGGAAATCCTTAAGGAAAGGGAATGATTACAAAAGTGAACTCTGGTTTCCTTTCTGGTATTAAAAAAAAAAAAAAAAAAAAAGGACCAGGTCTGCAGGGAAAGCCCTTTGATCATCTCCCTCCCTGCAAAACTAGATCACAGAGAAAAAATAAATGGCAGTCCAAATGTTTGTAGAGAAATGGGTAAGCTATCACAATTGGGTTTTCTTTCCATACCATACCTGCTCGTTGTCAAAATCTGCTAAAAGCAAGCTAGGGTTTTTTTTGTTCTTGTGTATGTGGAATTCTGGATTCAGAGTTTCAAGTAACCATCCAAACTTCTGCATCTTTTGATAGATCCCTGTAGCCCAAACCTCTAGAGGTTCTGAGTGAATTAAGGTAGTCCTCTATATTTTTGATCCTCGCCCCCCCTGCCTCCCCAATATACAAGGTGTCTATCCAGTGAATATAGGCTATGCAAAGTGTCTATCCAGTGAATATAGGTGATGCAAACTCCAGATGGGACTCTCAAGGACTTCAGTAGGTATTAGATCTTAGGATCGTCATAGAATCATAGAACGATTTGGGTTGGAAGGGACCTTAAAGATCATCTAGTTCTAACCCCCCTGCCATGGGCAGGGACACCTTCCACTAAACCGTGTTGCTCAAAGCCCCATCCAGCCTGGCCTTGAACACTTCCAGGGATGGGGCATCCACAACTTCTCTGGGCAACCTGTTCCAGTGTCTCACCACCCTCATGGTGAAGAATTTCTTCCTCATATCTAATCTAAATCTACCCTCTTTCAGTTTAAAGCCATTACCCCTTGTTCTATTGCAACAGGCCCTAATAAAAAGTCTGTCCCTGTCTTTCTTATAAGCCCCCTTTAAGTACTGAAAGGCTGCAATAAGGTCTCCCCACAGCCTCCTCTTCTTCAGGCTGAACAACCCCAACTCTCGCAGCCTTTCTTCACAGGGGAGGTGTTCCATCCTTCTGATCATTTTTGTGGCCCTCCTCTGGACCCGCTCCAACAGGTCCATGTCCTTCTTGTACTGAGGACCTCAGAGCTGGACGCAGTACTCCAGGTGGGGTCTCACCAGAGCAGAGTAGAGGGGCAGAATCACCTCCCTTGACCTGCTGGCCATGCTTCTTTTGATGCAGCCCAGGATACAGTTGGCTTTCTGGGCTACGAGCGCACATTGCCAGCTCATGTCCAGCTTTTCATCCACCAGCACCCCCAAGTCCTTCTCGGCAGGGCTGCTCTCAATCCCTTCATCCCCCAGCCTGTATTGATACTGGGGGTTTCCCCGACCCAGGTGCAGGACCCTGCACTTGTCCTTGTTGAACCTCATGCGGTTCACATGGACCCACTTCGTGAGCTTGTCCAGGTCCCTTTGGATGGTATCCCATCCCTCAGGTGTGTCAACTGTACCATTCAGCTTGGTGTCATCTGCAAACTTGCTGAGGGTGCACTCGATCCCACTGTCTATGGCATTGATGAAGATATTAAACAGTCCTGGTCCTAATACGGACCCCTGAGGGACACAACTCATCACTGATCTCCGTCTGGACATTGAGCCATTGACCACTACCCTCTGGATGTGACCATCCAACCAATTCCTCATCCACTGAACAGCCCATCCATCAAATCCATATCTTTCCAATTTAGAGAGAAGAATGTTGTGGGGGACTCTGTCAAAGGCCTTACACAAGTCCAGATAGACGATATCTGTAGATCTTCCCTTGTCCACTGATGTAGTTACTCCATCATAGAAGGCCACTAGGTTGGTCAGGCAGGACTCGCCCTTGGTGAAGTAATGGTGGCTGTCTCTAATCACCTTCCTGTCCTCCATGTGCCTTAGTATAGCTTCTAGGAGGACCTGTTCCATGATCTTCCCAGGCACAGAGGTGAGGCTGACAGGGTGGTAGTTCCCAGGGTCCTCCTTTCTACCCTTTTTAAAAATGGGTGCAATTTTTCCCTTTTTCCAGTCCCCAGGGACTTCACCTGACTGCCATGACTTTTCGAATATCATGGCGAGTGGCTTGTCAACTACATCAGCCAATTCCCTCAGGACTCTGGGATGCATCTCGTCAGGTCCTATAGACTTATGTATGTTCAGGTTCCTCGGATGGTCACGAACCTAATCTTCTCTTGCAGTGGGAGGGACTTTGCTCCCCAGTCCCTGTCTTGCGGTTCATCCACTCGAGAGGTATGGGAAGAGACGTTGCCAGTGAAGACTGAGGCAAAAAAGTTGTTGAATACCTCAGCCTTCTCCACATCTGTTGTTCCCAGTTTGCCAGTTGTGTTCATTGGGGGGTATGCTTTCTTTGACCTTCCTTTTCTGCCTGACATACCTATAGAAGCCCTTCTTGTTACTTTTTGCATCCCTTGCCAAGTTCAGCTCCAGCCGTGCCTTAGCCTTCCTGGCCCCATCCCCACACAACCAGGCAGTGTCCCTATACTCTTCCCAGGATACCTGTCCCTGCTTCCACTGCCTGTGCATTTTCTTCTTGCCCTTTAGTTTGACCAGCAGGTCTTGACCCAGCCATGCCGGTCTCTTGCCTTCCTTTTCTGATTTCTTACACCTGGGGATCAAGAGCTCTCACACTCTGTGGAAAGCATCCTTAAAAATCTGCCAGCTCTGTTCTGTTCCCTTGTCCCTGAGGGAAGTTTCCCAGTGGGGTCCTATTGACTAACTCCTTGAAGAGCTGGAAGTTTGCTTTCCTAAAATTCAGGGTCCTAACTTTACTCTTCACCTGTCCCATATCCCTCAGGACTGAGAACTCCACCAGTGCATGATCCCTGCATCCCAGGCTGCCTCCAATCTTGATGTCGCCAATTAGCTTACTTGCGTTGGTGACCATCAGGTCCAGTATTGCATCCCCTCTGGTAGGGCTATTACCTGGCTTAAGAAGTTATCCTCGATGCATTCCAGGAGTCTCCTGAATTGCCTACGGCTCACCGTGCTACTTTTCCAGCAGATGTCAGGGTGGTTGAAGTGCCCCAGCAGGATGAGAGCCTGCGAGCACGGTGCCTCCTGTAGCTGGAGTAAGAAGGCTTCATCAATAGGCTCCCCTTGATCGGGCGGCCTGTAGTAGACACCATCCACAAGGTTCCCTTTGTTGCCTTGGTCTCTAATTCTTACCCATAAGCTTTCAACCTGCTTGTGGCTATTCTTCAGAGACAGCTCTTCACACTCTATCCTTTTCTTGATGTAGAGGACAACTCCTCTGCCCCTCCTTCCTCACTTGTCCCTTCTGAACAGCCTGTAGCCATCGATAGCTGCACTCCAGTCATGGGATTCATTCCTCCAAGTTTCAGTAATGGCAACTAGGTTGTAGCTTTCTAGCAGCACGGTGGCTTCCAGCTCCTCCTGTTTGTTGCCCATGCTGCATGCATTGGTGTAGAGGCACTTCAGCTGGGCTGCTGGCTGTGTCACCTTCTTAGAGGAATGCCCCTTGATTCTTTTGAGGTATTTCACTGGTGTTTCCCTGTTCGCTCCTATTACCTCAGGAGGCCCTGGCTCATGTCCATAAGACTTCAAGTGTGTTCCAGTGTACCCAGCACATCTCAGAGCAACAGGCTGAGGGCCCTTGCTAGCACCCTGTCCCCCTAACCTTGGCGTGTCATCCCACAGCTTGTCATGGGCAAGCCTGATACCATACCCCTCGCCTTCAAGCCCATATCTATGTGTGTGTCTTGTTTTGTGTATATATATAATTTGATCTGTGTCTAGATCTGACAAACTCCTAATTTTAGCTTTCTTTTCACATTTCTGGGGCTAATGTCACTTTTGACTGTGTCTCTGAATTCATCGCACTTGAGATGTGAGTGGTCACTTCTCACAGGGACAGTCAATGGAAATCACAGCTCTTTCTTGCTCAGAGTAGGCTTCAGACCTTATAATCCTTAAGGTTAATTGCTGTTACCTCCAGAAAGGAAGACAGGTCATTTCCTGTCATTTGGTTCACTCTGGAAACAGTAGCATCCACTGACTAGGTAAATGAAGTCATAGTAGTCTACTTCAGAGGATGAAGGTTTTAAAGGGTAAAGAGCACAAGCCAACTTTCTTGCTGCAAAGCTCAGGAAGCGAGAAGAGGCCAGGACTGCCTCAGATATTCTCACAGAGCTCTCTCAAGCTCCTTTTCCCGTTGCTCTTCCCAGAGAAAGTTTCTGTATGGTTCCTCTCATCCTTTCACCCACTCAGACTCTGTCTGTCTACACCTCTAAATAAAAAAGGTCCAGGAAATAAGCTTATGCACGACACCCTTGGTCATCTGCATTGCTTAATTGTTGGCTCACTTCCCAGCCTTGTTTTAGACCACTCCAGCTACTGCTTTCCCAGTGAAAACCTGAGTGTGACTCAGGGAGAAGTCTGCTTTATACACTGTTAGCAAGAGACCGTACAGGTGGGGCTGCACCATTTGGCTCCTTCTGCGCTCCAGAGTGCCCCATCCCACTCCCGGTAAGCTTTGCACTCCTGATACCCCCGGTCTGTTCTTACGCCGCCTCCCAGGGCACGCAGCACACCCTTGCTTTCATGCTACAAGAATGCCATGCTCTGGGCCGCAGCGTCAGTGTGTGCTGCGTAGCAGAGCTGCAGCCAGTCCCTATGGGAGCAGCTGGCTCTGTCAGACAAGCATGAATGTGCGGCCGGTCTGGTAGTGAGTATGGACTTGGTCTCTTCGGACTCTGAGTTCCCTGGGTGAGTGGAAAGGGAGAATAATCTAAAAGGCAACATTGCCTCTTCTTAGTGAACGCCTTCTCATTAAGAACAGAGACCATGCTCCCTGGAAAATGTACATTTGTCTCCAACCTTTGGAAAAACAATTACATTATTTCAGATTGCAACACTATCTTGACTTCATACAGTTCAGTCATCTTTTTGCAATAACCGAGAAGAGTCTGTGGGGAAACGTCCTTGCAGGACAGACATGCTGCTTTATGAAGGAAGTCATAGAGATTCCCAGGCTTTGTGCTGAGTAAGGAAACTTCAGAAATAGCACACTACAGTGTGTTTGCCCAGAGGCAGTGCTAACTAGCCACCTAGTGCTTTCAGTGCATGGGCTTCTGTATCTGTGTAGCACTGCTCTGTGTTGTACATTGGAGATCTTTGTTGTGTCATGTTGACAAACTCATTTTCTTGCTTGCCTGGTTCCATTGGTTCCATTTAATTTGGGAAAGTCTAGTCAGCCTGATGCATCCGTAAATTGGATATATGAAAACCTGTAAACGTCATATACAATACTTGTGACATTATTACAGGTTGACATTCTCATGTTGATCCATACTAGCTGTATCTTGTCACATACCAGAATCCTTGTGCTTGTGGTGATCTAATCATTCACAAATGAGATGCCTTTACCCTTCAAGAATTATTTGCAAATTCAACAGGAAAAAAGAGAGTCACTTCATTTTCTGTGTTAAAAACTTTTATGGGAAGTCCTCCATGTCAACCAATAGCAGTTCACAGCACAATATTTGGAAACATATGAACTAATTTTTCCTAGATGGGAATCTCCTTTTTCCTTTGAAGCTTTAAAGTGATTCAGTTCACTTTTCCCAAAGAGAAAATGAAATAAATAAAGTCTGACATAATAATCCCTCTATATCCACAGAATTCCCCAAGGTAGCTCTGAGATTATTACATTTCATGCAAATCAAAACAGTTTTCACAAGTTTCAATAGCAGGTCACATTTTCATCAGTTCATAATCAGTAAGATATGTGCACAGGTGTTTGCAGATGTATATATTGTTTCCCAGTTTTGAATCTATGAAATATGAGTACTAGTTTTTATTTATACATGTATTATGATTATCAGTGCAACTTTGAAATATTGTGTCTTGAAAGATTGACGTAAATTTTTTCAAGAACCCTAAAAACATTCCGAATGTGTTTCATATGATTTTTATTCCTACAGTTTGTGAAGATTTTATTTGTAATTCATTATTCTCCATACTTTGAGTGCTTCCAGTAGTGTTTTTGGCTCTGCAGTGAGATTCTGTTGTGCCAATGTGAGACCTTTTTACATCAGTGGGCCTTCGGAGAGAAGCAGCATCATCAGGCCTTGTTGCAAGGCAGGGCCTCCGTGTTTAATGGTTACACAGGATGTTTCTGTGGGTGGATCAAATTGATGTTGAGTATTTGCACAATAAGTAGAATTTTTTTTACATCAGTCAAGATATTTTTGAGATGATATCAAAGAGCAAGCAGGGTTATAGGCTACAAAAAGTCTAATGCATAGTTGGAAAATTTCATTTTTTTGTGCTGTTTCAGGTGGATTGTTTTTCTTAATGTCTACCTTTAGTGGATATTGCTTTAAGTAAGACCTAACCTTAGTATGGTGGACAAGTAGCCCAAGTTACGCTCAGACTAGTGAATCCTTTTTCTTTTCTCCACAGACAGTAGTTCTTCCATGAGTATAGGAACAATTTAAAAGGATATTGTGTAGAGTGAGGGAAGAAAGTACATTACAGATTAAGAGAAATAATGGCTAGGTGTGTTATGGATATAAATTGAAGTTGGATAATGAGGGACAGTGGGTCCTTTTTTTTAGTTAGCCTGATATTCCTGAAAAGATTTTCTTTCTAGTGTACTTTAGTTAAATAAATACAAGTTTGTTCCATATAGCTGAAAACATTGATGTGTATTGAGAATGAATGAAACATAGTTAGGCTTTATAATAAGAAAAAAAACTTTACATGCATGTATCTCTCAGTATATGTTTAATATTTGATGCCTGCCAAAACTGTCTAACCTCTCTAGAATGTGATAGTATACAATTTTGTGATTTTTAGCCACATATTTTTGTTATCTTAGCATTAATACTTGTAATAAATCTTATATATCATTCTACCCTGTTACCTATTCAGCAAACATGCACATTTTTTAGAGAAAAAAGGATTAACAAAGTTAAAAAGTAAGGTCTTTTTTTCAGCTTTCTTCAATTTCAGTGTTTAGTGTGTAAATGTGTAACAGTATTGCATGTTATATTTAAAGAATGAGAGCTCATGAGCAACTGGGAATTATTTCTACAAATCTGTAAACTCTAATAATGAAGTTTAAAGTTTTTTGAAGCCTTTGAAGCAAAATCCCTATTGTAATGGAAGTTTTACACACATGTGGAATGAAGATATGAGGTTCTAATAGGGAAACCGTTGCTAATTGTTTAGCTCTTTGTATATTGTCAATCCAATTTTGCCTTTATTGCCATCACAAGTCCTGTCAAACAACTTTATTTTGCCCTTTTTTTTTTTTTTAAAAGACACAAATGCACTGGTACTATGTAACTTATGAGAGCTCAGGATACCAACAAGTTGTCCTCAAAAGTATTTGATTGCTATCTGCCAGCAAAACACCTGTGCAGATCTGAGTGTGGGGAAAATGTGGTGTGTTATAGACTAATCTCAAGGAAGTGCTTAATACGATAATGAGTGAAAGTTACAGGAAGGAGTGAGAGAGCTCAGCTTCAAATATCCTAGGCAGCTGCTGATCATTGCTGCCAGAAAACCTGCCCTGGAGACTCTCAGCACAGCAGATAGAGAGGGAAGCAGCACAAGAGGCCACGTAAGCTGGAAGCTGGGCCATCTTTGCAGGAGAGTTGTCTGACAGAGTTTGGACTGCTGCGTGGAAATGCCAGCTTGCTTGCCTTTCTAGTTGCGCTCAAAAGTTTTGACAGGTTTGGCTGTCAAGAATGTTCACCTGTTGAATTTCTTTGGAGTGTTTCCTCACAATAGATGTGTTTAGAACAGCTTTGTTTGTTTCTTTGTTTTCCCACTTTAGAACAAAATTTGGAAATGAAAACAAAAATTTTGCTTGTTTCTCAGAGGTACCAGTGTTCTGTAATTGTTCCTTACACAAGTGAGGCTCTTCTCCACAAATCTGTGCATTAAATTTGTCTTTCATTTAAGAACTCATCCAGTTGTCAGTCTCTCTGAAGGTCATGGACTCTCCTTACTTTTAGTAATGCTTATGGGAAATGGGCCACATGTTTATTGTCTTTGGTATCCACTGTTTCCTTTTTTTTCTTTTAAGAAATATTGCCATCTGTTGTTTTCTAGGTTATTTTTTTTTAATATATTCTCTAATTTCTCCTGCATCACCATCAGTTTTACATCGATTTAAAAAAAAAAAAAAAAGAAAAAAGAAAGAAAAATACTGTAATACCATCAAAAGCTTTAACAGACATAGGGCTGAAATTAGGTTATCTTACCATCAAATGCTCTTGTGTAGAATTCTCTTTCTGTTCATTACAGTCTCTGAGCACATTCTTAGTCACACTCGGTTACCATCCATTATTCTGCTAATCGGGAGTTACGGCATGGTGGCAAAGCAGAAACAGAGTTAACGCAACGGATAAAGCAGTTACGTTGTAAAAATACACCATGCCCGTATGTGGAGAAGAAAAACTCAGTGATGCTTTTGACGGTAGAATACAGTGAGCTGGGCCAGGGCTGCCCAGCACAGTTATGTGCGATAGACACCCAGAGCAGAGAGTCTGTCTAACCATGTTCATGTAGCTCATAATCCTGGCTGGACAGGAGCTGGCCTGCTCAGATGTCACGGGGCCAGTTCCCTGCAAGGTAATACAAGATGTGTTTTTCTAAATCTAATGCTGGAAGATAAATCCAACTTTGATTTTACTATGAGTGTATATATTACAAGAAGGTGATAAATAATCTTTTCTTCTGTTATTTTCAGAGCCAAATTTTGTGTCGTCTTATGACATTGGGAACTTTACCTACTTCTTCTTCCGGGAGAATGCAGTGGAACACGACTGTGGGAAAACAGTCTTCTCTCGTGCTGCTCGGGTGTGCAAAAATGATATTGGTGGCAAGTTCGTGCTGGAGGATACCTGGACTACCTTCATGAAAGCTCGGCTGAACTGCTCTCGTCCCGGAGAAATTCCATTTTACTATAATGAATTACAGAGCACTTTCTTCCTGCCGGAATTGGACTTGATCTATGGGATTTTTACCACTAATGTGTAAGTAAATTCCATGATATATTTTATTTTATTAGTATTTGTGATAGTAAAAACTAAAGCTTCTGCGCTGCTCTCTTCTGCATATGCCAAGTAAACATCATAAATTCAAACTACTGTTTTGCCCAATCCCCTGTCCTCTTGTGAACAAGTGTCAGTTCCAAATGCTTCCCACAGGAATTGCTGAAGGCATATGGAAGAAGGAAGAATTCTTAATATTTCCTTACAGCAGGGAGCCAGTTGTGTTTAAGTCTATTCAGCCATCTTTCTCATACATTCTTATAAAGACATTATTTTTTATTTTGCACACTATTGTAATACATAAATACATTATGTACTTATGAAATACATATTTTATAATTGTAATGTGACATGACCATGAATTTGACATAATGTAATTTGACCATGTCAGGAAGAGCTCACCTTACCCAAAAGAGCAGAAGAGGTGCTCTTACATATATTAAACTAGTCGTAACATATGATCATGTGAGTTTGAGGGTCAAACCAAAAATCTAATCTAATTTTAACTGAACCTGTTATATCAACAAGGTAAAATTAAAAAATGTACACTTTGGTCTTAAAAATTAAAATTTGTTAAATATTAAGACATTGGATGGGCATAAAAGCTCCCTAGACTCTGAGCTTGATATCAAGAGTTGCTTAACTCTTATGAAAAAAGAGACGTCAGGGCTGTCATCAGCACACCCGGGCTCTTCTGAGAAAGGACTCGCTAATGTAAGACTACCTTTGCCACATGAAAGTAGGCAGTATTTGAAACCCTGCTGTTACTTCCCTCTTCCCCTGTAGCTCAGCATTCTGCCTTGTCCAACAGAGATGGACTATTCAAAGAGGAATTAATTACAACTGTTTGGGGGTGGGGTTTTTGATAGCTCCATTTAAATTATATTTGTTCCTGCCATCAAATATTGTAACTAAATTTTTGGATGTTGTTGAAATGTTGTGGAGTTAAGATTACTTCCCCATGTTGAATACCTGTTCAGAGATATCTGCACAACCCGTATGATCCACCCTTCAGCCCTGCAACCTGACAGTGGAAAAGCGCCAGGGTTTCCCATGAGGCAGAACAATATATTCCTTTCTGTTGGTGTAACAGCATCATATATTATTGAACCACATTCAGCATTTGTCAGTCTCAATACCTTCAGAATTGCAATGATTTTATTTTACCCTAATGCTTTTTTTAATATACTGTGAATCATTTTGTGGGAAAAAAATGAAGCATCTCTGTCAATAAAGATAGAGTAATAGCAAAGCCTGCACCCTTTATGTGTGTTGACTGTTAAGTCCACTGTGGCCACTGCTTCGTAACGAAGCTGATTTTGTTTCTTTCAGACCATCCGAAAATCTATAAGCATGAGTCTGATGTCCTTTAAGGACTTCAAGAAATTCAAGGAGACATTGGTATGGTTAATTAGTGAGCTGCCTTTAGTGATAGTTTATGTAGGCAAGGAATTATCAAATCCAACGACAACTGATTCTGCAGAAATTGTTGGTGTGAAACTTCAAGATTTGGGGATTCTTTGAAATAAGAGTGACAAGCATAAGCAAGCAAATTGGTCTTTTGTCCTGCTATTAAATCCATATACCCTAACTCTTTTTTCAGTTGTTGGCAAATTTGACCCCCTGGGGTTATTTTTTCTATCCATCCTTTTTGAGTTTCTATAGTAGGCTTTCTTAAGCCATGTGTACATTACAGACTAAGTTTAAAAAAAGAAAAAAAAAAAAAAAGAAAAAAAGAGTGCTGTGTGGATCAATTGTCAGCAGTTTTACCTGCAATGGAAATTTGTGCAACGGCCATCTTCATTATCTATCCCTTTATGTCGAATCGTGGAAGAGAACAATGCAGTTTTCCATGTTACGTGCTTTCATAGTCACTGGATTATATTGTTTACACTGTGCAGAATTACTTTATTGTCATGTAAATCACATTTTCAAGACAAGAGCAGGAAATTGTATGTTTTGCCTGGCCGATGTTTATTCCTGTTTATTCCTCTAATGGGGTATCTTGTAAAGTATGCAGTCCAAGTTGTTTTCTCTTGATGAGTTTCTGGAACTTGCATTCTTATTGCTGTACAACATCTCTTGGAAGGTGGGATTTTTGTGGAGGTGTCTTATCCAAGGGTTCCATAGGGTCCAGAGACATACTATACATTGAAAATCCTTACTTCTGTCATGCTGCCATTGGTTATATAGAAGAAACATTAATGAGCCCTGAGAATAATCTCATCCTGAACTTTGTAACTAAAAAAAAGGTGTCCCTGATGCATGTGATTATGCGTGGGAGTAAAGTATGACCTTGTGGTATTAGAGCAGCAGCAGAAGGTAGGAAGTTCTGAGTTTCTCCCACACCAGCTACTTGACAAGGCTGACAAAAATTGTAAATCCAATGTCTGTGCCTAAATCAGCACATCATATATCATTATCTTGAGATATCATCTCCTGCTTTGTTAATTACTTGAAGGATTGGAGAGTTACTGCCTTTTTTATTTATTTTTCAGCAAATGGACTTAATGTTGTTACTTAGGTTAATGCTTATATTTCTTTTGCAGGAACAGCATAGCAGCCTCAGCAGTCTGTGTTTTCAACCTGAGTGCCATAACTCAGGCCTTTAACGGACCCTTCAAATACCAAGAAAACTCTCGGTCTGCTTGGCTTCCATATCCCAATCCTAACCCTAATTTTCAGGTACAGATACGTGGGAGAAGGACAATAGTTTACATGAGATTTTTTCAAAGTGCTGTATGGTTCATATATAATAAGTCCAGTTTTGCAGTATGTTATAGCCTAAGACCTTAAAAAAATTACCAAAAAAAAGGCTTAAGAGGTCCCCTTATTTCAACGTACTTAATTTTATCCTTCCACAAAATAATTTGGGTTGAAAAGCAGATGTGCTTTGAAGGGTAGGAGAAAAAAGGCTTAACTTCAATCTTCTGTCAAAATGAAACTCTGTAGTTATCTGTCAAGGTAACAGTAATTCCTGGCTGAAATATAATCAAACTGCTATTCTCTTTTACATTGTATTTGTACTATTAGAACCTGAAAAAGAAACCCTGAGAGGAAAAAGAAAGGGGGGAGGGCATGTAAAGGAGGAGTGGTCGGGATTTTGTATATTTTCCTGTACAAGGTGGTCCACACTCCCTGAAGAGTCTGATTAAAAGAATTTGTGACGTGGTGTGCCCCTCATTTAAACTTGTCAGCCTCGGACGGTGTAGTAATCTGCAGCTGGCTGACAGCGTGAAACTAATTAGTCCAAAGTGGGTCACTCAGTGGAACTTTCTACAAAAAGAAGAGGGTATTTCAGGTAGGCACATATGTGTTGTTTTCTTCTTCTGCATAGTCACCACTTCTACTAGGACAATTTTAATGAGTGTGATTCTAGCAAGGGAAGTGGAAGGGAAAACAGCATTAATTTAGTGTTTAACAACAACAGCTTTTCACCAAGATACTTAAGTGTATCCACCTTTATCCACCTTTCGCCATCCCTTAATCTCAATGCAATTTCACGAGTTCAGTGCCTTCCCTATCTTCTTGTAAGGGTCATGAGATCTTTGCAAGCATGAAACGGAATCACACATCGGGACTGTAGGAAGTTATAATTACTTCCTGATTTATGCAAACAAAGGAAAATAAGGCACTGAATTTGCTCAAATTACAGGCCAGAGCCGCATTACCTTTCCTAAATAGTATGTTTGGCATTAGCCCCATGGCATTAGCCCCATGTAAGTAAGCCATATTGCAGAAGTGGGCTATATTTGTGTATAGCTTTTTACGTATTGTAGAAATATTTGTATTGTCAAAATAGTGATAGTAAGAGGGTCTAAGCAAGGCTAAACTTTTGAAGGAGAAAGCCTGAAGAAAGGCTTCTATGTAAAAATCTTACCTTCTTTCTGACTGGGTGACCAAGTCCAAAAAAAGTTATTAACCTCTCCCTACAAACCTTGTATTAATGTGTTGATAATTATTGTAAGAGCACCCCATACAGAATGGTACATATAAACAAAGATGACAGACTGATGGTTGTTTAAAAATGGTTTAAGTCTCTACTGTACTGTCAGCACTCATTTCTAAATCCCTGTCAAGACAAGTGTTGAAGAAATTTCTTGCTTGGATAGTCTGGCTGATTTTAATATGGCTGGTGCTTCAACAAATTTACCAGAACAGTGGCAACAGTTGTATCATATCTCCCTGAGCAACAGCTTTGCAGGCCAGCGCTAGTGTTAAAAGCTGTAATGTGGCATTTTACAACACAATATTGAAGCCAGTTGACATTAACTGATCTCTAGGTATCATTAGTGATGTCCAACTTCTGTTCTTTTGCAGGTGCTATCTTTTGTTCTGTTGAACTTTCTGTTAGATTTCTGGCTCCATAACTGCAGCACTGATGTATACCAGAAGCTAGTCTAATGCTTAGGGCTATGTGTAACCATTTTTTGTGACTTGATGGTTCATTAGAGTACATACTGCTCGTAGATGGGATATATTCATTGGCTGAGTCACTGGTTTCCTTCCCAGAAAGGGGGACTTTGCTTTTGTAGAGTACTTATGATAAAATATCAGAAGTTTTGTTTGTGTAGTCTCCGAAGTAGATTAATCCTCAGAGTATTCACTTACTCGGCAATAACAGACAGAAGTATGTGGTTTGAAGAAAGACTACTGCTATGTAGTGACAGTTACGTCAGACATTGTATATCCAAGACTGGATTATATTAATGAAATATTTTCCAGATTAGAATACTATTGGAGTACCAGTTTTGAGGAACACTGGTTTTCTCCAGAGATTGTTGCTTTTCTCTTTACACAGGGTAATTTCCATCGTAAGACCAAGGACCATATGTATTTCAGTATACTATGAGTGTTTCAGCTGGGATCTTTCCTGCTTGATAGATTCAGAGAAATTCTTCTTTGGAGTGGTTTATTTTTTTCACTGGCCTGACATGCAGGGTGCTCACAGAGCAAGTAATTGTTTCCTGCCAGTTGCTTAACTATCTGTCGTGGTTTAACCTCAGTCGGCAACTAAGCCCCACACAGCCGCTTGCTCACTCCCCCCCGATGGGATGGGGGAGAGAATCAGAAGGGTAAAAGTGAGAAAACTCAGGGGTTGAGATAAAGACAGTTTAATAGGTAAAGCAAAAGCTGCGCATGCAAGCAAAGCAAAGCAAGGAATTCATTCACTGCTTCCCATGGGCAGGCAGGTGTTCAGCCATCCCCAGGAAAGCAGGGCTCCATCATGCGTAACGGTGACTTGGGAAGACAAACACCATCACTCCAAACGTCCCCCCCTTCCTTCTTCTTCCCCCAGTTTATCTGCTGAGCATGATGCCATACGGTACGGCATAGCCCTTGGGCCACTCTGGGTCAGCTGTCCTGGCTGTGCTCCCTCCCAGCTTCTTGTGCACCTGGCAGAGCATGGGAAGCTGAAAAGTCCTTGACTGGTGTAAACTCTAGTCAGCAAGAACCAAAACATCAGTGTGTTATCAACATTATTCTCACCCTAAATCCAAAACACAGCACTATACCAGCTACTAGGAAGAAAATTAACTCTATCCCAGCTGAAACCAGGACACTATCTTTCCTCATCATATGATCTCTCATTATGAAATTATTTATTTGAGTTTTTCTTAACATTTGTAGATTTGGAATGATCACTTAATTTCATTTTGAAAACATGGCAATAATGAAAAAATAACTGGTAGGGTTTTGCACACTGTATTGTTTTGTTCATGCTGTAATTCATAGCATAATTTATGACACAGTAGAAAAGAATGAAATGGTGTGACTTAGGTATGCCTTTCACATCACCGACATATTTGATAAATGTTGTGAAGTACTGTTTTAATTCTCTGATGCAATTATGCATGAGTAAACGTGGATGTTTACATATTCACATGTGCTAAACAGCTTTCTCTTTTGTGTCCTCAGTTAGTTGAAGACTTAAACACAAAGATGCTAAAATTAACTGCCGCTTATTTTCCTTTGTTTATTTATGCTTGAAATTTGTGCATGTGATTAGTGAATGCTTTCCTGTGAGAAGAGAGTACAGTTTTCAGATATAAAATATGGTCAGTTCCAAAGCAAAAATGTCTTTGCCATGGATAACATTTTTTAGTTAGAGCTCCACTCTGTCTGTTCTTGGCTAGTGAGTGCAGGGTCTGAAGAAGCTGCTAGAACTGTGCGTGGTGCTGTGACCTGGGACTTCTGTCAGACCCTGGCTGTGGTAGGACGTGGGCTTTCCTTTGAAAATTTGATATGTCTTTAGCACTGCATCTGTGTAAATTATAAAGAAAACTATTGAGAAAATTCTGTGATTTGTTGGATGGTAGTTTTTCTCCTTCCTACCCTGTGAACACGGGATATAGCAAAATATTACTATAGCCCACTTGTGGTGGTCAGTCTGGTGCCCTTCTACATTGTTTAGAGTTAGGGAGGCTCTGTAGTACTGCCTCAGGAAAGTGGAGCTTGCTCAGTCACTATGTGGACAGTCTGATCAGCACCAAAATGAGATCTGAAAGTGGAATTCCACACTGTCACTACAAGATATACTTCGGTGTGGGTGGGTTTTTTTTTTTGGTTTTTATTTTTTTGTGCTGTAAATCAGAGAGTAAATCTGTTGTTATCATTGACGCATATAGTAATGTTACTTTTCTGTGTTTACAGTGTGGCACCATGGACCAGGGTTTGTATGTAAATCTGACTGAAAGAAATCTTCAAGATGCTCAAAAATTCTTCTTAATGCATGAGGTCATTCAACCAGTTATTCCAATTCCTTACTTCATGGAAGACAACAGCCGTTTTTCCCATGTGGTTGTGGATGTCGTGCAGGGCAAGGACATGCTTTTCCATATCATCTATCTTGCCACAGGTATGAACTCTACATTGCTGTGGTAACTGCAAAAGTTTGAGGTCTATGAGTTTTAATGTTCTGTGAATCAGTTATGGAATATGTATGGTGCACCTTGAACAACAGCTTTTCCACTTTGGCAGCATTAACCCTACTGTCTACCTTTTCTGAGTAGATTAATTCAGCAGTTTGCAATGTCTTTATATTATAATGTGAACTCAAATTTTGGTGCCTGTGTCCTATTCTCCTTTGAAGGTATGAAACCTACATGCTCTTGAGGGAGCGAATCGTTGGAAATTCTACAAACAGGACTTCACGAGTTTCTCTGTCTTTTATTCTTTTTATGTAGTTCAATCTCTCCCAAGATAAGATGGTTTAGGATCCTCTGAGATAGAAGTAACTGTACAAATAGCAAATACAATTACTGCTATTGCTATTTCTGACTTTTCTGCTCACAAATATTTTATTATCTTTCCTTTTCATTTCATTTTTAAGTCATTCATTATGCAGTTTTACACCCTGCCTTATTATTTGTCCATTTATATGTGAGCTTAGCAATGAAAGAAAAATAATCCTCCAGCTAAAATTGCCTTGGTTAGAAGTATTGCTTTCTTGGTTCAAAATTTCAAGCTTCTTAAAAATAGGGAGGGTGTCAGAGAACTGTTTTTGCGGAAAAAGGATGTCCCCAGCTGAGACTGAAATACTAGGTTGGAGTAACATGTTTAGAGCCTCATGGCGTAAGACTTAGGGTAGTTCTCAAATATTTAGTCCCATGCACATTAGTAGGGGATAGCTCGTCACAGCAATGGTTTGTTAATGTGCATGGTTTGTCTCACAGTGAGCAGGCACCAAATATCATAAATTTGGGGAAAGAATCTGTTGAGCAACCAGAGGAAAAAAAAATCCCAATCCTATTTATTTGATCTTGCAGTCAATGAAGTACCTTTCAAAATTGTCATTGATTCAGTAGAAACTGGATCAATCCTTTTAATTACTAAAATTATGATTTACTAATGAAAATTATATATTCTATAGCGCATAATTTACCAAGAGCCCAAGAAAAATGTGCATTGTGATTCAATATATGAATTAATTTTCCCTTGAAAGCATGATACCATTTTTCAGAGAAGATTATTTCTTTTGAGTTTGAAGAAATTTTATGGTAATTTGGTGCATTCGGGTGAGACAGTATTTCTTTGCCTATTATGCTTGTAGCTTTCTCATTGTGCTACTTGAAAGATAGGCAGTAATATAAAAGTTTTTAATAAGTTAAAACTGTGCTTGGATTTGACCAATTGTAGTCAAAACAGCCCGCTGGTTGGTAAATCATAGCATTTTAATAGAAATCATGCCAATACTAAATGCTGTTTGTATTGTAGAGGTCTCCTGACAGAAACTGAATTACAGAAACATGTACTGAATTGGTTTTATATGAAGAGACTATCACTGCATTGTGGGATATTTACATTATAACGGCAGCACTGAGAATGATGTAATTTGTCATAATTCTGATTGTCTTCAGTTTTCAATTTCCCTTACTGTGTTTCCTTTTATGTTTGATTCAGTAAGCGAGGAAACTTTACGTTTCATGGTTCATTAATAAATTGTGTTCAGTAAAGGTTCTAGGTTCTTTTAATGCATCTTTCTTGCTGCTAAAAGGATATAGCTCCTGTACTCCTTATGATGTATACTTGCCTTCCACTTTCATTCTTCTCTGTGCCTCTGGTTTTGCTTATTCATGGAAGTAGGGTACTGCTTTAGCTGGATCTTTAGTCTGACTCCAGAACATGCTTTTCTGTCATCAGATAGTGTATGTTTTATAAGTGTGAGAAACCGTATGATAAAAACCCCCAGGTCACGATATAGTGTTCTTGAAGTTTTCTTGACAGAGCCACTTCTATTTCACTTCTATTTCACTGAATCACAGTGGGTTTTGTGAACATTTCTTCTGCCTCCTCCCCCCCAGCTGAGTGTAAGTACTAAGCTTTATTTTTCAAGAAATATTAATATTCACTTTTCAGAAAAATTACCTTTTTGGTAGATTTTTAAATTACCGCATACATGTTTATATATAAATACCATACCTACAATACATAAGGGTAGTTTAAAAATCCCAAGATATAGCAAAATACACAGTGTAATTTACTTAAAATCTTAGGATTTGAGGAGAAAGGGGGTATTTTTACCTTCTTTGGGGTGCATGTCATAAGTTTAATTTAATGATATTGGTAATAATGCAGTGTCTTAGTTCTCCATAGTCCTGTCTTTGCTTGTGTAGAAGCTGTGGAGCAGTTAGCGTTGAGTTTGCATCCTAAACTACATGTGCTACAAGATTGCTGAGAAAACACCACTGCTTCAGTAAACAACAGAAACTAAAAGGCAGCAGCCTTAACTTTGGAAATAAACAGTAACTTTGGAAACAGACCAAGTTTAATAGTTTTGAATTCATCCAGTGTCCAGCCTTATTCCCGCATACAATGTCATCTGCCCCAAGCTCCTAACACCTTAAACCATGTGTATGTTTGGGAGAGGTGGAAGAGTGGGGTTACAGTCACTACCAGACTGAGAAAGGCTAACATTGTTGTATCTTTTCCGATTTAATTTACTTGCATTATTAAAAGTGGTGGCAAATTAAATTAGGAGTTAAATTTTTGCCACAATGCTCCATCTTCAAAAAAAAAAAAAGCAACAAAGGAACTTGCTGAGGAACAATGGGCTGGTCTGCATTCAGTCCCTGGGAAAATCAAGGCACACACCTCTTTGGAGCACACTTCTGTGGGCACATGATGGAGAAGATGATGATTTGGAACATTAAGTATGGATTTCTCAAGGGTGAATGATGCCTGACCAACCTGATTACTTTCTGTGGTAAAATGACTGGATTTGCGCATGAGGAGAGAGTAGTACTTCAACTTTAGCAAGGCTTTTGACACTGTCTCCCACAGTGTTCCTATATCCAAATTAGGATGTATGGTCGGGCAACTGGATGTATAAAACCTGCTTGGATGTCATGCTCAGAGGATAGTTGTTAATGGGATGTACACAAGTGGTAAGGAGCTGAGTACTGTCCTGTTTAACATTTTAATCAATGACCTGGAGGAGACAACAGAGTGCACTCTGTCAAGTGTGCAGATGACACCAGACTGGGGTACCAGTAGTTACACTGGAGGACTGCACTGCCATCCAAAGGACCTAGACATGCTGGAGGGGTGGGCTAGCAAAAACCTCACGGAATTCAACAGATGCAAATAGGAAGTCCCAAATCTGGGAAAGACTAACTCTATTCAATGTTTGAGGCTAGGGACTGACTGTCTAGGAAACAGCTCTGCTGAAAGGACTTGGGGACTTTGGTAGGCAGCAAGCTGAACATGAGCCAAGAGCATGCCCTTGCAGCAAAGAAGGCCAACAGCATCTTGGGCTGTATTAACAGGAACATAGCCAGTAGATCAAGGGAAGATATTATCCCCGTGTACTCAACACACTTTAGACCGACATCTACTTTTGGCCTCCCTCCAATACAAAAAGGATGTTGATACACTGGAGCAAATTCAGTGGAGGGCCACCTTCTGTTGGGTGCTGGAGCACCATGCCTTAGGAGGAGAAGCTGAGGGAACTGGCCTTGTTCATCCTAGAGGAGAGCAGGCTTCAGGGGGCATCTAGTAACAGCCTGCAAATACCTACAGGGAGTTTACATGAAGAACGGAGCCAGGCTCTTCACAGTGGTGCATGGTGGGAAGACAAGAGACAACAGGCAGAGAGTTTCAGACTGGATATAAAGAAAAGCTTTTTCACTCTGAGGACAGTCAAGCACTGGATCGGATTTCCCAGAGAGGCTCTGCAGTCTCCATCCTTGGGGATTTTCAAGACTTGACAGCAACTCAGTCTATGTTATAGCTAGCTGTCCTTTGAGCAGGAGGTCGGACTTGAGACCTCCTGATATCCCTTCCAACCTAAATTATCTTCTGTCTATTGTATGCCAGTACAATGGGCAAATTGGTTGGGCTAAATTACATTTTTACTCAACCCTGTGATAATAGATACCATTGTACTTTCTGCTGCCAAAAGAGAAGTGCATTCAACTCTAACAGAAGTACTGGCAGTACGTAATTTACACCTACTGGTGTAAAAGCAGGAGGGATCCAACCCATGCTGTGTGAGATGTACTCTGCATAACTTTTGTAGTTATAATTCATTACAACATTCTTACAAAAATTGTATTTTAAAATGCTCAAAGCTGATTCAGTGGAAAGGTAAGCAAATAGATTGGATTGAATACAAATGAATGCTCTGCTGTCTTTGTTACTCAAAGCAAAAATCCCATTCTTTGAAGCAGATGGGCAGTAGTTAAGAGAAAATTCTCTTCCCCCCCCTCACATTCACTTACCTATCCACTGTTATTAGAATACAAATATTACAGAAGAGAATAACCCTGACAGTATAAAAGTGTAACCTAATTTCATTAAACCTTAAATAGATATAGTATTACTTGAGGAGAGACTGGGAGTAAGCAAGCAAGTGCATTAATCTACTGTGTCAACAGTCTTCATTTCCTAAACCTTTGCCAAGTCATCATTCTGCTAGGAGATTCTGATGTGCTGGGATTTAACAGCTACTGCTTATATCAAAAATATACTTCAGTACTTTGGAAACACATCTTAATCTTTCGCTACACTGGCTTCTAACGCAGAATGAAGGGATATATCAATTCCTGCACATTTTGTGTTGCTTAGATCTAGCAGTGCTGCTGGCTTTAGGCAGGCAGAAATCCCTGAAACAATTTTTGGTGATTCAGAAAGGAAAGTCAAGGAAAGCATTCACAGAAGTTCTGTATTAAAAGTCATCTATAATAACAAGTTGAGTGTAGAGCGAGCTAGAAAACAACCCAATATTCTGACAACTTTTCAAGTTTAAAAGACTTCACTTCCTTCTTCATTAGAAAAAATTCAAAGCAAAATGGTGCTATGTGTGTCATAGTTTTGTTTCCCTCCCTTTTGTCCCTTCCCCTCCCTCCCCCCTCCCATTTCTTTCTCCCTTTTATTTTTCCCTTTCAATTTAAATGCCTAGGTGTCCCATGGTTCAAAACTTTGCCAATATCATAAGGTCTCTGAAGCATTTTTCAGAAAACAAGATGTTGCAACAAGAGCAAGTAGCCCTTATTTAGAGGACTATTGCAAAATGTATTGATTTATTTGAATAAGAAAATTATTAGGTATGGTGTCTAGTTCGAGGGTATTCTGAAAACAGTGTCTGGTTGCTGTTTTTTGGGAGTTCAGAAAAGGTAATATTTGCACTGTCTGAAAAGACACTTTAAGGCCATATTTTAAAAATGGCTTGGTGGAAAACTCCCATGTTCTTTCTGTTCTTTGGTTCCAGTGGACAGAGGATATCCCCTCTGTATCCTGAGTAGAAACGGTATATGCCCAGTGGTGGGTCTTGATTATTGGGATTTATAGTTTAGCACTGATAAAATTGGGTATGGCTGACTTATAAAGAGAGTATGAAACCTGAAGAAAGATTTATTGTTGGCTACATTGCATATCTTTAAAGAGTGGGTTGTTCACTGAACTGAACCTGAATTTTTATGCCATAAAGCCAGGTTTATCTGAGGCTTAAAGATGACTGGAGAATGTTTTAACAGGTTTTGAACTTTCCTTTCCAAGAAGTTCTAGAAAGTATTTTTCCCTGCTCTTAAGACCTCAAAATTACAGGTAGCAATGCAGAGAATAATGATAAAAATAGTTCTGATGAAACACGTACAGCAGTTATTATAAAGAAGTGGAGAGGTTTCACAAAGAAATTTCAAAAGATATTTTTTGAAAATGCAGATTAATTTTTCATACATATGCCTTTAGAAGGGTTATAACAGGTAATAAATCTCCACAAGTGTAACATTTTTCTCATGAAGCCTGATACTGTATATTATCCAGAAACCAGTCCCAACCGCATGAAATGATTTGGAAGTATGCATGAAACTCAGTTTGGAAATGCTATCAAAACAGTTTGTGTTTCTCCTGTTTGTCTTACTAGATGGGAGTAAATTGATGCAAAGTAGTGCATGATTTGATTCCTCTGTGATTTTTGTTACAGATCTATCTTTTTCCTTTTGTCAATACATGACACTTTTTGCTAGGGAACAACCCAAGGTCTTAATAAGAACAAAAGTTGTATGTATGTGTGTTTTTGCTAAAAAATCTCAGATGAAATATTGTCATTTTCCTGGCAGACCACAGGTTCTTATCAAAGTGTGCAGCTTTCACAGTTTAATGTGCATGGTGTTATAAGATATGTAATAATGTGAAGTTATGGACCTTAAAATTATAAGCAAAAACAGATGCTTACATGTGTTTCATACATGGTGAAGAGAGCAAAAAAGCTTAAGTTGACTGCATTTTTTCCAATTTGGTGCTATTTCTGACTGTATTATCTCAAGCGTGTTGAGGTTATTGAAAGTAATCTGCAGATAATTTTTGTAGAAAGCAGCTATAGACTTTTCCTCTCAGTTTGAGAAGCACCTTTTTAGTCTAGAAACTACAGTATAAATGCAATAATAATAATAATAATGTGAAAGTAGTTGTAATTTGAGTCACAAGTCAAGTGTGAAAGTGGTAGGTAGTCTATTTGTATGTATTAATAGTTTCTAGTTCAAAAACAGAAACAGGGAAATCAGCATGCAGATGGATAATGGGGCATATACACCGTGGCAGCCAGCAGTCACTTTTTAAAACTATGTCTCTTCTGTTGTAACAGAAAACATGGCTGCTTTGTTTCTTATGCCTTTCCTTGACAAAGGTATAGTGTGCTTTTACACAGTTGTAAAGCACCCCTGCAACGGTTTTAAAACTACTTCCCTGTAACTTCTTACCCTTCTGGCCTTATGCAATGTCATTTTAAGAGGCTTGAAGCCAGGACAGTCATCAATTACTCTGCTGTCTAAAACTGGTGCATGTTGGAAGACACCAGTCCTAACAGCAACATTATGATCTAAACATCTGTTTAAAAAAGTCAAGCAGTAAACCATAAAATTAATAACGTTATTCTCTGCTCCTTTTACAGTAGCCACTACCTCTGATAAAGGAAAACCCTAGCTGGATGAATACTTTGTTTCTAGTATTAGTCTTTCCAGGAAACATTTTGCTGCAAAGTTTTAAAAAAAAAGATTTAAAAGATTGCTTAGTTTTGTCTTCAAGAGTGTAATGTTCACTCTGGGGTTTATGCTAATGTTACTAAGAATGCTTGCTATATATTCCTGCTAGCATATTTATGTTATTTTCCATGTAGAATATCTTTAAAGACAAAGAAGGATAGTATAAACCATAGCTGGTTTACTATGTAATTTAAACACAGAAGTGTTGATTTGCCACTGCTTTGTGTATTGTGTCATCTGTACTGGGCAAAGTGGCTTTAAAATGTTACTAAATGAGAATGGTCATGTCCAGGCTACATAGTTATAAATGATACTATAGGGCTCTAGAGAATCAAACCCAGCATTTTACATGTCCAATAGTAGTGATTTCCCTTGGCTTTATCACTGTGTGTAAAGATAAATCATTCTGCCAGCTCCAGTTGGAGAGTGCTAAAGAGGTTTCTTAATAAATAAATGCCTCTAACTAGAGCTGGTTAAATTATTCATTGGCAGCAATTTATATGTGAGAATCGTAGCCCTGTATTTGGTTCACAAATTACCCACCGCTTATTTGTAGTAATTTTTTGTTATTGTAATCAACCCATAAATAGGCCATGATTTTGACCAGTTTGTTGCTGATATTTGCTCATATAATTTGTATTTTAGATACCATGTTCGTGAATTGCCTGCTGCAAGTAGGCGGCATTTGTATTCTCTTCTCTCGTGGGACAAATTTAAGTAGGAAAAGCCATTTTTTTTTCTGTTCACAAATTATCATTATATGTTTATAATTGCCCAGCTCTATCAGACAAAGACTATAAATAAATGTCCAAAGAACATACAGTGTGTGCACTTCTGTACCACCACTGGAAGTCGGAATTGCTGCAAGAAGCAGCTACTGGCTGAAGAACAGCTGGCTCTGTTTTCATGGGAGCAAGACTAATGCACAGGCCAGGGAGGGAAAGACTGTGAAGAGCTGTAGACAAAGTCTCAAGCTTCCATGAAAAAGAGACCAGCTCCTCTTTATCACAGTGATGCTGAGCTTTCAAATCCTGTTTGGGTACTTTATAAACTTAGAATGGCCAAATAGCCTTTCCTTCTTCCTTTCTAGATTTTTTGGGACTATCACTTCTTCTTCCTGGCAGGGAAGCTAGACTCATAACCCCTACAGTTGTTATTAGATAATTCTAATGCACAGAATGTGAAGCTGCAAGTGAAAGAGGTATCTTAGATGGTACTTGGTGTAGTCCTGCTGTCTTATAGAATCATAGAATCGTTAAGGTTGGAAAAGACCCTTAAGATCATCGAGTCCAACCGTTAACCTGTCACTGCCAAGTCCATCACTAAACCATGTCCTCAAGCACCACGTCTACCCTTCTTTTAAAGACCTCCAGGGATGGAGACTCAACCACTTCCCTGGGCAGCCTGTTCCAGTGACTGACCACCCTTTGAGGGAAGAATTATTTCCTAATATCCAACCTAAACTTCCCCTGGCGCAGCTTGAGGCCATTTCCGCTTGTCCTATCACTTGATACTTGGGAGAAGAGACTGACCCCCACCTCACTACAACCTCCTTCCAGGTAGTTGTAGAGAGCAATAAGGTCTCCCCTCAGCCTCCTTTTCTCCAGACTAAACAACCCCAGCTCCCTCAGCTGCTCCTCATAAGGCTTGTGCTCCAGACCCTTCACCAGCTTCATTGTCCTTCTTTGGACACGCTCCAGCACCTCGATGTCCTTCTTGTAGTGAGGGGCCCAAAACTGAACCCAGTACTTGAGGTGTGGCCTCACCAGTGCTGAGTACAGGGGCACTATCACTTCCCTGGTCCTGATGGCCGCACTAGTCCTGATACAAACCAGGATGCTGTTGGCCCTCTTGGCCACCTGAGCACACTGCTGGCTCATGTTCAGGTGGCTGTCAGCCAACACCCCCAGGTCCTTCTCTGCCAGGCAGCTCTCAAGCCATTCCTCCCCAAGTCTTCAAAGCTACGGTTCTGTTAGCGTCTAAGCCTATATTCAAACCTCTTGTTTTGCCTCTGCTAGTGTGCAGTGTCAGTCAACAGGCTTGGTCCTAATTTTGAAAACAGCTATTGGAATTAGCCTTATCTCAGGGTGAAGTTTGACCTTTGAACTGTGTAACTCTTGTGTGAGTACAAACTGTTCAGGACTCTTCCTGAGAGATGTGGTGAGGAAGCCTTCCCTTTGAAGGGACTTGGCTGGATCAGAACCTTTCAGAAAGGATTAGGTAACTTGGTGCATTGCTGAGCATTGTGAACATCTTTAGAATATTCTGCAAAGCCTTTTACTTTTAAAAAGCCTTTCATTTAAGGTGGACATGCATAAGAGTGACTCAATGAAACCCTGCCAACCAAAGAAGAAAGCAGAATAGTTAAATCATGGGGAGAAAAAAAACGTCCAAACTCTACATGAAACTCATCTTTGACTCTAAAAAAAAAAAAAAAAAGAAGTGTTGGGTCACAAGCATGATGATATTATATATACGATATTCAGTGTGAGCTGTCAGTAAAGCAATCATTAAATGGGATATTCTACTGAACTGTTTTTCTTAACGTTTATGAGCTTCTTCATTCTGCAGCCTTTTTCCCAGTAAACCTCAATAAATCCAAATGTTTACAACTGAGCAAATAGAAGCAGTGACACTAGTAATTAGTGGGGGTTTTCCCCAATAGTATTTGTGGATTTTTTTTTTCCTTGTGTTTACCCAGCTCTGGTCATAGGATATGGCAAATCTTCATAAGCTAAAGAATTTCTCAATAAAGATATGCTTTATTTACTTTGTTCTGTGACTTGTAAGAGTCATCAAAATGTGAAGATGTGTTATTCCAAATACTGTGGCCTTTGTGTGAAGAGTCCTGTAACCTGCAGGCAGATTCACAAAAAGATAGATTAGGTTCCATATGCATTTTACTGTATCAAGTCACTGGGTAGGAGTCATAATATTTGGAACAGAGACTTGCTTATCTACTGATTCATTCTTCTAGTTTTTATTTATTTTTATTTTTTATTTCTTATCCCATGAATCTTGGCAGTTTGTTTCTACAACTGCACACCTTCAGGAGGAATAGGCATGACCACAACCAATGTAGTGGTTTGATCACTTGCCTAGGAGATAAGAGCTGATTTTTAACTAACAAGCTGTATGAGATTTCCTGGTTATTGCCAGATGGCCCAACTCCTAGACTATTATATAAAGAATATAATGTAAAATGATTATATATTATATACTATGGCTATTACTGCTGTAATGTCCTAGAGTAGTGAGATGGACAGCTTCTGGCAAGGGGTTTTTAGGTTCATGTCTCTAATCCCAACTTTGCTTCTGTCTCTTGTCCATTTACTTCCTGATTTACATTAGAAAGCAAATCATTCGTTCCTTCTGTATTTCTGAACAAAAGCTGTGCTTTATGCTGAAATTGCTGCTGAAGTTCCATGTATATCATACTGGATTTGAACTGGATATATGTACTGGATTTGGCTCAGTTGGGGACTGAGGAATAGGGGCATGTACTATGCAAACTGCAAATGAGTTTGAGTAGAGGATAGTCCCTGAAACATTCTAGTCAAGTTTATGATGCTTCTGGATCTGTACAGTAGTCAGTTGTCTTTCTGACACTTCCAATGAAAACAGCTACATATGAGTCAGTTAAGAAATCAGGCAAGGTTTATTGCGGGTTGTTATCTGAGAAGTAGTTTTCTCCACTTGTGCATGTAAGTGCTTCTTTTGGTCTGGACACTGGAAAATGTATTCAGTGGGAAAACACTATCATATTCATAGCATGCGTTAGGTAGTACAAGGTATTTATTATTGTGGTGGCATGAAGGAAGCCAATAAAAAATAATAGGAGCAGTAAGCACTCCCTGTCCGGTCAGATCCAATCAGAGTTAATACATCTCAACTTTGGGAGTCTGGCAGGGATCCAGGGCCTGTATTTGATAGTAATTTTATCCTTTATGTACAATGTGGCATTCTTCACTGCGGTTCTCTTTCAGATAGCAAGCTTTAAATCATAAGAACCATTTCGTCTTGTGAATAATATCTATGTTTATTATCTACTCTACTACTTTAGTTAGAGGTTACACATTTCTTTAGAGGTGCTCATCTCCGCTATCTGAGAAGTCCAGTCGTACCTACTGATGAAACATTTTAGCAGGTCTCTCCAAAATTGGAATGTTTTCTCTTCCTGAGAAGGAGCTTCTGGGAAATTAATATAGACTTTTGTTTGTTTGTTTCATTGTGAATTGTCTTACCCAGTAGCAACCTTATAGTTTTATTTCTTTCTTTTCAAAATCCAGGATATCGAAATTATGCATCTCTTGACAGGTGTAATGTTTCCCATTCAGAACCATAAGAATTCTTGTGTCTTCTTTGCCTCAAGGGCTTCAGGTTTTGTGTATGTATGTGAGATTTTTAGTACAGTAAAAGCTGGGTGTTGCCAACATGATTGGCTGTAATTACAATATATTGCCAAATGTGCATTCTCTAGAATAGGTGTTATTCACATGTAGCTCTTGATATTGAATCTATTTAGTTATCATCTAACTGGCATTAGGGAGTAAAATTTTTTCATGTTTGGGAATAAAAGAGTGTTGCCAGTCACATTCTTCTCAACCACCTGTGTCTGAACTGCAGCCTAATTTGTCCTAATTTATGTCTGTAAGTATAAACTAGATGGCTCACTTCAAGTACAACCTTAAGTACAGCCCTAAGCAATCCTTAGATAATTGTTTCTTATAATAAAGTGTTGATTTAAAAGGCATATTCATATCCAAGGGACCAAAATATTTGAGATTTCTAAAAACACCTATTAGGATTCTTGGTAAAGGTAGTCTCATAGCACATTCTCACAGGTTAACGTGCATATTGGCAGGATCTGTTTGATTCAAATACAGTAACTATGATCAAAGGTAGTAAATATGTACATTTTGCTTTGGCTTTAGGTTTGATGCACCAACGTAGTCTTGATATTCTATTTAATTTTGAACCTGACATTGTTGAAGTGCATTCCTTTTCTGAGCTAGAAGAAAGGCTTTTTTTCCATGCCAAGTTACTTCAGTCTGATACAAGACAAAAACACAAATGTTATACTGCCCTTCTTTAAGGCTGCAGGCTTAATTTGTCATGACCCTTGTAAATATTTTTTATTACTGAGTAACTTTATAGACAGAACTTGGGTAAATTAAATAGAACTTCAAAATGAGATTATTGCTTAGTAAGATCAAGGACTTTGTACTTGATGTTGTTATGAATCATGCCTTTGCTCTGTATTGCCTACCTGAGATTTCCTGATACCTCCGCAAAGAAGAAAAAGAGAACGAGTGTGGGGTATTAGAGCCAAACCTGAAATTGTTGTCAGTCACCTGTTTGCCAAGTCCTGAGAAACAACTTTCTTGTCTCAAATTCATTAAATCCTCATCTAAAGGTTTTATGCTGTAGTTTTAACTATATCCTCTGTCTGCCTGAACAGCGTTTCTTAAACCAATGTTAATATCTAAAGCATTGTTATATGTTTGAATTCTCATGTTTTTGTATATCTTTCTGAAGGGGATATAAATCATAGAATCATAGAATACCTTGAGTTGGAAGGGACCCATAAGGATCATCAAGTCCAACTCCTGCTCCTCATAGGATGGTGGTGATACTTGGGATGCGGACATGATAAAGTAGCCGTGCCTTGAGCAAATCTGATACCCTTCCATGGGATTATCCTCTGCAATGAACACAGCAACATGAAAGAGAAAGGTCAGCCTGTTGATACAGTCATCTGGATGGTAGCAACACTCATATGGGGAATGTAGAGCTGAGGTTTAGTTTCTCTTGGGCTTCGAAGTTCAAAGCCAGCCCTTGTTGAATGCTTGATCCAGGAGAGAAGGGGCTGCTGTGGATGGGGTGGAGCCCTCATGGATCCACTCAGTGACAGTGCATGCAGAGCACGTGGTTCATCTGGCCTGCAGATGCAGAAGCACAGCAACTCACAAGTCAAGTAGGTGGAGAATTCAGCTAGAGAGATGATGCCTTGCTCCCTGCTGCAAGGACTATTAAAATGTCTTTCCGATGCCTTTTTAAATAAGCAGTAAGAGCTCCCTGAAATTCCCTAAGGACATGGAAGGTACCTATTGCTTACAGGGCATAAAATCATATCAGCAGCTGTTGAGAGTAAGGAAGAGAGAGGTGCTTTTCACAGGCTCAGTATATTGCTTATCTCTCTCACCCCTGTTCCCAGCTCTTTGATACTCTTCCCCACTGGTGTATGTTAACTCTCAGAGACTTCATGATTTTTCTTGGCTGCAGCTGAGACTTTTCTGTCTTTAGTTTAGCTGTCTCCTATGCATTGAGGGAGAATAAGGTCACTGCCTGTGACTGGTTTTGAATTTGTCAGCAACTCAAGTCAGTGTGCAAGAAAACAGCATAACAAAAGAAGTTTTAAATCTTCAGTAGGAAAAGGTACCTGTTAAAGTATCTGTAAGTATCTGAGATATTGTTACAGTTACATAAAACAGTTTTACAAAAAGTGAAGTTTCAGGGTTTAATTTTTTCCCTTTAGATGGTATTACTGTTCTGAATACCAGTTTCACACGTGGAGTCTTAAGAGAAAGCTGGTGATTGAACCCAGATCTCACAAGTCTCTAAATTGATCCATAAGAGCAATTTCTTTATTAAAACTTTTACCATTGAAAACTAATTAAATGAGATTGCAAATGAAAGATCATTAAAAGATACCACTTCATAAAGTCTTAAAATAACTAATGCTTTATGTCATATAAATAAAAGTAATGTACCACAGATTGAATTGTTAATAAATGGGGTTTTATCGGCTATAGCCTGTTAAGGAACTGTAGCTGCTATGGCTTTTGCTTATAGGTATTCTAAAGATATGTGTTACTTCTGAGTAAGTTGAGTGCATGAACTGTTATGGATATATTCAGCTCCTCCAAATCAGAATAAAAATTGTGAACTTCTATCTTATCTCTCTCAGTCACATCTTTGGCAAGCTGAAAATCTCTTGTAAGATTGAAAATGGAAAAGAAGTAGTAAATAAAGGTGTGAACAATGAGCATGAATCATGAAAAATACATTTTGAGATTGTTGAAATTACTTTGTTTCTTTTGTCAGGCAGGAAAAAACATCTGCTTTAGATCTAGGGAGGGTAAAAATTTGCCGCTAGTGTATATGAGCTTCAATCTGACAAGGTGAGGAAAAGGAATGATTTGGTTTGATATTCTTTCTTTGTGAAGAAAACAGACCTAATTGATGTGGAGGCTGAGGCATGTAATTCAGCATGTGTTTTGTTGTTTAGTGTTGGGTTTTGCTTAAACTTCTGGAAAAGACCAAGGGGAAAGCAGAAAAAAAGAGATTTTGGTTTTAGGAGTTAGCAGCTTCAAGTTTGTAGACATAGTCTTTCAAAAAAAAGTATGCTGCTTTGGTTTAGCTGCTAGTTGCTTTGCATTTTAGTCTCAAATAAATCTGAATTTCCCTTTAGAACTTGAATTCTCTATTTATTTGAAAGAGTTTTGAATAAATCTGACCGGAACTGGCTTTAAATTCCTATTTGACATAGGAGGCATGAAATGGCAACTGGGGGATGGTACACAAATTGTAAGATTTTCTAAAATATAATACGTTTTTGATTCATAGGAAGCACTGCTAATGGAGACCTTAACTGTACCAACTGACAGTCTGTTTTACTTTAAGGAGCGGTTGTTTTCTATTAAATCAGGTTTTTAACTCTTTGCATGGTAATTACTGGAGGAAGCCTGTGCTGATTCAACTGCAAATTGAATATTTCCTCAATGCTTTTGAGACATTGTAATACACGGCAATTAAGTCTATAGGGGATAGAAGTGTTCTAAAGAATGCATTATGTTTAAAAAACTTTCTCTGGAAAACAATAAAGAGAGGATTGAGGTGGTAGTTATCCTGATTTCCATTGCTAGATAAATTCCAAAATTGTTGTATTTGAAAACTGAAACTAAATTTCTTTTTTAGGGGGGGATGGGGGTGGGTTTAATCATCAATAATTCTTGGACAGTGTTTGTCATTAATTTGTATGTTCTTTTCCTGTCCTACCAAACACATGGCTTGCTTTGAAGAAAGCTCCTTATTTTGGAATAACTCGTATCTAGATGAGCACTTTTTTGTTCAAAGGAGTCTTTGAATCAATAGTTCTAGTTTCACTGTAGAAAGATTAGTCCATAAATATTCCCTTCATAAGATAAATACATATTATATTTTGACATGAGCCATGAGAAGCTCCTCTAGTTGCAGAGGTAAAACTGAATTTCTCTTGGAATAGCCACTAGGACATTCAGAAGCTTGCTAATCATTTCAGAAGGTATGCAAATAGATTGTGGCTAAAATTGCACCTTTCAGATTCTTAATACTTGGCAAATGAATTAAATTATCTCTCCTGCGTAAAAGCCTGGGGACCTGTAATAGACCACCATACCCCCCCTCGTTGACAGGCATTATCAACAATGTGTCTCATTTCAGCTTTAATTCAAATTAATTTCCAATACTGTAAGGAAGCACATCAATATTTACTTGAAATGTAATAAGAAAGAGGGAATAAGAAGGAGTTGGAGCCAAAGATAAAGAAAGTAAATCTAAAATATAGTGCATGCTTGCTTTTTATAGACTGTCTTTCAAAACTGCTGTTGTTACATCCAAGAATTGACAAACAAAACCAAACCAGATTGCAGAAATACTAGGGGTCTTACCCAGAGGAGAATATTTTAACGTAAGATTTTTCTACATTTTTCTTCTGCTGCTTCCAAAACTTTTCAAAGAAAGAGCCAAACCTTTCCTATTTACTAAGTGTGATAGTTAACCAAGTATTCCATGCTTTGAAACTGTTAAGACACTAAACACTGTGTGGTATAACTGTTTGTATATAATTGAAAGGTGGCTTTCTCTAAGATACATTAAAATTATATATGTACCATTTTAACACTTCTTTCTTTCTTTCTTTCTAATTGTCAAGACACCAGAAAACTGAATGTCTAATTGTAGGATTGCTATGAACTGTGTACAGTATGACAGGAAGCAGGAAATTTTGATTGATTAGTTGTGGAAGTTGCTTTTCCTTAAATTTGTGAGTCTTTACTTCCCTGCTTATTTTTGTTAACTTTCCTCTTTCTACTAAATATGCCAGCAGACCAACAATGACTGTGTTTGTGCCTGGACTTTCCTAAAAGCTGTTAAGCTGTAAAAGTCTGTGCTCTTATATGGCCAAGGATTCTTAGTTTATTATCACTCTCTAGCAATAGCAGAAAGACATAAACAACCTCTGAAATCCAAAGCCCTTTGAAATTTGGCATGGAGAGAGAATGATTTGGTTTGAAATCTGGGATCATTAAAAAAAAAAAGCAAACAAAAAACCAACCCCCCTGCTTCTCTTTTTGGAGCAGACTTAGAACTAGAAAGGACATGTTTTTATATTTACTTCACATAGGGCCAAAAACTCCAAGACCAAACATATTCATTGTTTTGGGCTAAGGTCTCACATGAACAAGTTGCAAGATTTCTCAAGCCCCAGACTGTAGCTTTTTGTTTAAATCTAACATCTCTTCTTCTACGTATAAAGTCCAAATTCTTGAGGCACATTGATGATGCTGTAATGATTCAGCTAAAAATATAGCTCACTTAGTAGGTTATGTAGATTTCTAATTGGTTTGCATTCTTGCAACTATAAAAAACAGCTAGGTAATCCAAGAACTTCAGTTAGGGCAGGATCATTTCTTGCTGGTTTGTGTATATTTTCTGCAGGTGACAGAAACCAATTAGTATTTATTTTTGTTCCAGATTTTCAGTGGTATTAATAATACCTATTATAATAACAAGTTTGTCACATGGGTTACTGTTGCTTCAGTTAATTAAATTTACTGAAATTTAATTAAATGTCCATGAGCAATGATTTGTGAGTTTTCCAGGTTGCTTGCATACTTTTTTCTACAACAGTGTCCTATGATGGAGTAGGAAAACTAAGATACTTGAATAAGGGAGAGCTTAAGCTTTTCTATTTCCTGTAAGTGATGGCACAGAGGGTAACCAACATTTCATTTAGCCTGTTTAGTGTTTAAAAATAAGTCTCCATATTAGCAGAGCAGAACAATTTACAACATTTCTTGGGGAAATGCAACAAAATTCTTGTATTTCCCGCTACAATATTTGTTAGAAGGTTTTGTTATACAATTATAGAATTACTTTTTAAATCTAATAAACGTGCTTTATATCTGTATTTCTGTTAATATCCAGCATTGTCTTGTTATCATCATGATGATAATAAGCTGTAATAGCAAGGAAGTCAGTTTATTGTTGAAATTCTTTGTAAGCTTCTCACGGTTTTTATTCTCGATCAAGGCTGCAAAACAGAACATGTTCAGATTTTTAACCTCCATTTTTGACTGAAACTTGTAGCAAAATCACATCATATATGTTTTATTACACCAAGAAATATGTTAAAAGTAGAGAAAAAGAACAAATTAACTAACACACTGACCAGATTGTTCAAACAGTCGTTTAATTTCAAATGGAGAGACAAACTATGAACACGTAAAACAGCTCTGAAAATAAAAATAAAAATTGAAATTTATGCCTTGATAAAGCATCAGAATTCTGTGTTCATTTTTGAGGTTCACTTTTTTTCCAAAGAAATAATGAATATACATTTAAAAATATGAAAATATTTGAAGTAAAACTCTGTACATTAAGGTGGGCATTTTAAAATCAAACTATATTCCTTTTATTTTCTGTATCATTGTATGGGTACTACAGTGACACTGTACTACAAAGACACTGAGGTGCTGGAGCGTGTCCAAAGAAGGGCAGTGAAGCTGGTGAAGGGTCGAGAGCACAAGTCTTATGAGGAGCGGCTGAGGGAGCTGGGGTTGTTTAGTCTGGAGAAAAGGTGGCTCAGGAGAGACCTTATTGCTCTCTACAACTGCCTGAAAGGAGGTTGTAGTGAGGTGGGGGTCGGTCTCTTCTCCCAAGTAAGAAGCGATAGGACGAGAGGAAATGGCCTCAAGTTGCACCAGGAGAGGTTTTGACGGGATATTAAGAAAAATTTCCTCACAGAAAGGGTTGTCAAGCATTGGAACAGGCTTCCCAGGGAAGTGGTTGAGTCCTCACCCCTGAAGGTATTTAAAAGACGGGCAGACATGGCACTTAGGGACATGGTTTAGTGGTGGACTTGGCAGTGGTAGGTTAACGGTTGGACTTGATGATCTTAAGGGTCTTTTCCAACCTAAACGATTCTATGATTCTATGATTTACCCATAATATATTTTTAGTTTTTAAAGCAGAACAGTTGAAGCTCTTTCATGTTGTCCTTTAGGCTGTAGTATGATTAAAAACCTATTCCTGTAAATCAAGTATAAATACATATTGCAGAAACCTGGAGGTAAAAGATAAATTAAGTTACAGAGAATGGTTATATTATCTTATCTTCTAAATATGCCCTTGCTTTAAACCAAATTGTACCCCACCCCCATATGGGAAAACAGATTATAGCAAAGGCTTTAATTATCCATATTCTACTGGTGATTTAACTAATTTTGAATTTATTTTTAGGAAGGTTAAAAAAGAGCAGGGTTTACGTCCTCTCATATTCTGTGTACCATATGCATCTTTTTTGATGTTACACAGATTGATAAATCATAAGTCATGGGCTTTTCCTTTGTAGGCTTAACCAGCTGCTGCATTAGCTGTTCCTGTGACTTTTTTTTCTGCGTTGAGCGCACTTAAGCCCTTATGCAACCTAATACTTTCTGTCATTGGAATAATTTTCTGCTGTTAACCAAATGTACATTCTGCTTTGTGGTAGGGCTTTCTTGCAGTTCCTGTGGTGGAGGAAAGCAAATATTGATGATACATTTTTTTCTCACTGACAGGATGTATCAATCACCTTGCGCTTTCTTTGATTTTGCACTATTATACATTCTGTGCATCAATTTTATGTTTGGTATTTCAATTTATTCTTCTGAAAGACCTCTGCCTTGAAGACAACCCTAATACTCTATTTTTTCTGTTTCTATGGTGTTTAATTAATATAAATGTTATGTGATGAATGTAAACATTGTTTATATAAACATATGGATAATATTTACAAGAAATTTAAAATTAACATTTTTTTCTTTAATTTCAGCAGTCTTAATACTGTCTGAATGCTTTTCACAGTGGAAAAATAATTTGTATACAACAAATAATATGCAAAACCAGTGTATAGTGGACAAAATCAAAATAGTTAATGAATATAATTTTCCAAAGTTTATTTCAAATTACACTTGAAAATATGTGTAATTTGTATCCATTTCAATTACACTTTAAAATATATTCTCCCAAATATCCATCTATTAATTTAAAACTTTTCTTTAAAACAAAAAATCCTAATTATTATGTTGACAGATTGTTAAGGGTATCAATGAGTCTGTTTTCGCATATTATAATACACAAAGAGTAGTGTATTTCTTGCATAGGTGGTACGTTATTCAAGTTCAGTTACAAATGTCACCTGAAGTACTGAATATAGCTTTAGCTTCCACTTTCTGTGTCTTGCGTTGACTGCCCCGTTCCTCCGTGTTGACCACATTCTTTCATCTGCTTAAGACATCTTGCTTTTCTAAACAGTACTTTGTGGGGAAATTGCAAAATAGGCCCTTATTTATATTCACTGTTCTTAGTTTATAATTTGCAGTCGATTTTGCTGTTCCTTGAATTTTTCTTGGTATATGCAAGGAGATTTTCAGATCTGTAAAGGCACCTTATTGTGCTCAGAAAGTATAGGAATACTTGTAAAGTCACAAACATAGGCATACAACTGGCCTGAGGATGTATTTGAGACTGTTACAAGTTTCTTTTGCTGACAGCTTATACAGTTTAGAAGGCACCAATGATTTTTTTTTTGCAACATTACTGAAAGATGATACTGTAGACTTCTCCTCTGAAAAACGTTGACTTGAATTCTGTGTTCTGGTGCTGGTTCAGTTGCTTTCTGGAGACCAACCCTCTCTCCAAGGTACTACACTAAACTACAATAAAATGAAGATTAGATTAGGTTTTGTTTCACTGTCAAATATGGCAAGAGTTAAGACTGAAAATGTTTCCCTCCCCAAAAGGGAGGTTCTTCCCTTCTTTTAAAGAAGTGAAATGAACTTACTTCAATACTGCCTCATTTTTGGATGATTTGTTAAAGATGTTTTTGCTTGAAGAATGCAGCAATATTTGGTAAACATAATAGCTCATATAAGTATTTATTCTTCTCCATATCAAGAAGTTGCTACAGCTTCTTTGAGTGTTCTTATTTCTGTTAGGAAACTCAAGAAATTACAGGTTTATTAGTTTTTTGCATCTGCCATTTGTTTTGTGTGTTCATTTGCTGTTTTCCTTTGTAGGTGTCACCATAGATGTTATAATGATTTCAACCACACTCTTGCAGTGTTCTCCATTGCTGGCTATGCTTTATACTATTTACATCTTAAACTTTGCTTTTCAGTTTTAGAGATCATCCTTTGATTTTGTCCCATGATCATTTTGTTCATTATAGACTCTGTTGCCTCCAAGCTTGTTCTCCACAACTCCATCTCAGGTTTTCCATTCACTTCTTCATAGTCTCCTATGCATTACATAGTAATATTTCAACTAGAATTTTTCTTTCCTCTTCATCTTCATTCACAGTGATTAGATTTCGAATGTTCAGTTGCTGGTTTTGCAGTTGTCTCTAGAAGTATAGCGGTACAAGTTAACAAAGCACATTATTTACTCATTCTGGCCAGTGTCATTATCTTTTACTACTGCTGTATATACTCGGTCATCCTTAACCCAAGGCTCTCAGGTGGCTGGATCCATTCCAGCATGTCTTGCTTACGCTCAGGATGCAAAGATGCCATTCATTTGAATTCTTAAATAGCTGTTGGACTCAGCCTTGACATTTGTGATGAAACTGGAACTTTCCCTGTGTCCATGGCAATAAAGTTACATCCATTAGGAAGGTCCGTGTTTAGTATTCTTCTTAGCTATTTCTTGGCAGAAGTGGACAGTTAGTTTGATTATAAAGTAAATATTCACTTGAAAGATTTTGACAGGTCTGAAAACCTCTGTGTGCCAGAGCCGTATTCAAGACTCATTTCTTTCGCTACTTCTCTCTTTATTTTGCTTTACAACTGTGGTGTGAAAATGGCTGAACAGACAACACTTTTCAGGATGGGACTTTTGCAAGTTCTTTAGGAAATCTGCAATCTTTGCTGGAGGCTGGATGCATAATGTTGCACACATTGTAGTAGAATTGGAAATACTGGAGCAAAGTACCTGGCTTTTGAAAGTACTGATGATTTTCCTCTGTAAGGAAGCCTGGTATAGCCAGTATTACACGCTAGTATAGTTTGAAGAGGTTGATAGCTACATACCTTTGCTATGTACCACAGTCTGATGAACATAGCTGCCAATTCAATCTGTGTCTGTCTCAAAGTTGCAGAATAAAAACAGATCCTCACCCTAGTGTGGGCTCCCAGGTGGTCCATGCAAAATCGCAGTTGTAGACAGGAGGAATTTAAAGCAGAGAAGACAGGTTATAGAAGGTCAGAAGTAGGAGAGTTTACTGAGGCAGAGGTAGATCTCAGATAACATTTTATTCCTTTTTACTGAACTTGCATATGACCCCCATTGCTGCTGTGAAGGGCAGTGTTTCTTCCTGATAATCTGTGGGATCTCTGGCACTGCTTCTTCACTTAAAGCCCAGTCATTTATGACTTTTGACATTTCTGTATGAGTGCTGATCCTCTTAGATAGCAAACAGGAAAGGAATGATTTGGGAGATGCTGAGAGAAAGCAAAAGGAAATGGGAGGAATGGAGACTATGCCAAGATAAGAAGGAAGAACAAGAGCAATGACAGCCGTCCTGGGGAAGGCATTAGTGCTGCAGTTCTCAAAGTGAGAATATTTTATTTCGTTCTAGGGTAATATGCTGCTGTAACCATATTCTGCACGTCATAGACCTGAACATAAAAAAATTGTAATTCTGCCCTCTACAGTAAACAAATTTACTGATGAGAAAAGAAACACAAAATATTTGGGTTTGATCATATTTTCCTGTCCAAAGCTGCAGTTCTAAATTAAATGTGTATGTAGGCATGGGGGAAGGAGGCCTCCAGTAATGTTTTTTTTCCTTCTCTTTTATGTTTGGGGAGGTGACAGCAAGTGACTCAGTCTGTAGATGCTAGACCCAGCACAATGGTAGGAAGAAATATTAGTCTGTACGAGAAGCACGTGCTGAATGCGTACCTGATTTTTGTGTCATGCAGGAAAAAGATAGCAAGCCAAATGCAATGTATCATGAATCATACTGAATCTGTTGTCTGCCAGTTAGACAAGTGATATAGAGTTGTACTAACTGATCTATAAAGTGATACAAACTCATTTATGTGTGTAAAATGATCTTACTGCTTCCTCTTTTCTTTCTCTAAGTATGTTTTTCCAACTTCTATGCTCAAAAAAATCATTTGTTTTTTCATTCAGTGACTCATGCAGCCACTGATTTTTTCCTGTGCACTTCTCAGACCATATTTTGACCTTGAAACTTGCTGTAATTATAGTTGAGATTTTGCATCCAGCAATCACCAGTGGAAAGACTGCTTGTTACGTTCTTCAGTTGAGCTGGTTATCGCTTAATTGTGAGACAAAATTGACTCTTGGCAAAGGTTTAATTAATTTTTGACTATAACTCTACTTTAGGTTGTTTGGGAAAAAAAAGTCAAATTAGAATTTTTTTTATATCAAAAAAGTTAAATTTTAATGAAAATTAAAATTGTCATTTAATAAAAGGTTTTTTCCTAACAAATATTCTTACATACTGTAAATCCTGACAGGCTTGTTTATACCAAGAAAGGAGAAAAATGTAAACAGTTATATGAAGTGATTATATTAAGAATTGAGAGGTCAGTCAGAAGACTTTAACATGCAGACATGATCTGTTACACTCAAAATCTTGTTATGGACAAAGGGGAATGCACTTTATATACTGAGCTAAGCATCTATGGTTCATCTAATTAGTTTTGGCTGTCTAATAAAATTAAGTCCATATTATCTACTTATTAATTTTTTGTTAATAATATGGTTAAAATCTTATATATAAACTTCCTACTAACTCCCCCTGTTATTTGGTGTTATGGTCCCCCCTCCAGTACTTCTCCAGGTCTTAATATTGACTATTCAGTCTTCCTCAGGAAGGAGGAGAAAATTAGGATCTTGATTTCTCCACCTCCTCTTCAGTTTTGGAGTCTGCTTGAAGCTACTTTTTTTTTGTATTTTCTTAAGGTTGCTTACTTGCTGTTCCTCACCACTTCCCGGGCAAAGTCTGGGAGCCGCACGCTGCCCTCCCCCAGCCCCATAACCCCAGAGGGGCTGTTTGTCCCGCAGTGACTACACAGGGGTGCCAGCCCCCTGCCCCCGGCACTCCCAGAGCAAAGCCACCACAGGGAGGCCACAGGCACGTGGCCACCAGGCAATTGCTGCCAGCTCTTACCAAGACAGGACCAGACCAGTGCTGAGACCCTGTGCTGCCAGCTCTCCACCAAACCTCTGGCTTTGTGCTAGTGATGGCAAAAACCACATTTACTGGGCTGCAGAACAGAGCATCCCAAACATTTGTCTTGCCATTGTTACTGACTCACAAGAGATGTTACAGTCTTTCGAGACTTCACGTGAGGAAGAGCTGACCTCAGTATGTGTTTGCAGTGTTGGGTCTTTAATATTTACTATTGCTGGCACATAGAAGATTGCATAACGCAGTTTTGGTCAGATAGCTACCTAAAATATTTATCAGCGTGAGAATGTGGTCCTTTATGTTCAGAAAGCTACCTAAAATATTTATCAGTGTGAGAATGTGGTCCTTTGTGTTCAAAACAAATGTTCTTTAGTATTTTTATGTTATTTAAAAACTTTGCATGAATGAATCAGAAATCTCATCAGTCGTCTGACACTGGTTTGTGATGCTTAACTGTCTTTCCTTAGAAATCGCAAGAATAGAAGTGAAGAGCAAATGCTAAAAGATATGATTTTTCAGAGGTCAAAATCCAGATAAGTAAGAAGGGACACAGCCTTGTTTTATTGTTATATTCACCTAGACTCAATTAAGACCTGCAGATATTCATGCATATGTGCATTATTAAATGAATGCGATACGTGTCTAAAACTCATACTTTTTAACACATGGAATTTTAAAACAGACTGGGGCAATGATGGACTTTAAATGGCTTTAAACATAGTAAACTGTAGTACAATCTGAAATCAGTAACCCTTGCTGTGAATGTGCATTTATAGTAGCCAGACTTTGAAAGATTGTTTTCTAGTGACTACTGCTGTGGAGTCTGTTCTGCACTAACAAAGTTATTTTTTACTGTATTACATCACATAGAAAAATTTAATGGCTGTTTTCAAGTTCTTTTCACTGTATTATAAGCAATTTCGGAAACTCCAGTCAAAGTACTCCCACATTCTGAGGCTTCATTGAAAACATCTGGCATGGGACAAAGATTTGTTCACTGAATGACACCAAGTAGGTAGAATTACTAATATGATTTTTAATAGCTGATTTTCCTCTTGCCTTTTCAGACTATGGCACTATTAAGAAAGTACTTGCCCCAATGAACCAGACTTCAAGCAGCTGCCTACTTGAGGAAATCGAACTCCTGCCAAAAAGTCAGCGAGAGCCCATCAGGAGCCTTCAGATCCTACACAGCCAGAGTGTCCTTTTTGTGGGCCTTCAGGAACACGTGATTAAGGTCCCCTTGAAGAGATGTCTCTTTTACAAAACGTACAGGTATGAAGAATCAGCTGATTTGATTTGATTGAAGAAAAATGCTTGTGGGGGATGTGGAAAATGGGAAGGAAAAATGACTGAGTAGGAACCAAATTAATTACCTCTCTCAGCAATGACTTTCTATGTACACTGTTTATCAGAAGTGTCTCTGACTTCTTTTACTAACTTGTTAGGACTAGATGAGACTTTCAAGGAATTATATTGATATTTAAGTGTCATTATACAGATTCTGAATTGTGAAATGAAACAATAAGAAATGGTTTATATAGAAAACAGGTATCTGATAATGTGCAATAGCTGCTGGTTTAATGTATTTAAAGCTTGAGACTTGGACACATTTAAGTTGGGTTTTTTTTTTTTAAGCTGTATTATAACTAAGTAAACAGTATCTCCGTGGGTTCAGAAAGAAAACTGGATTGGATGAACTGAGAGTTAAGACTAGTTGGAAAAGTGGCTATTTAAAGGTAGTGCTGGATCAGGAAACCATAATAAATGTAAATGTTCTACTAGGTGAAAGCGTTACGCAGCTATCAGTTGTTTGATCAAACAAGGAAAATAACTTACAAATTATCACTTGGTTTTAGACTGTATTATGGTAGTTGAGGAATTTTAAGTTCAGCATACAACTTTTTCTATAGCTTATCTAAAAGTACTTTTGGGTTGCGAAACATGCTATAAGAGATTGTTAATTTAATCTAATTAGTTATATCTTCCCTTTGATATAAGCGAGGTTGCAGTAATACAGTACAATTGTTCTGTTTTACGTCAGAGAGACTTTGAACCAGTTTGATGAACTTTTTGAGAACTGTGACAGATGCATTTGGTTGTTTTTTAGCTTGTTTTTCTTTCAGCTTGTTTACTATATGTTCCTTTGAAAAGCTGGGCTATTAAGGGAGGGAGAAAGGCTGCCAGTTGCCTTTCTTGGCTGCTACGCTCAGGATCACGGAGATGTTATTTGTGCAGCAGACAGAAAGATTATACCTCCTGTGAAAGGCAGTGACCATTTGCATGTGGAGACATTTCTGGCTGTCAGAGGGAACACGTGGGCGGTCACAGCAGGGAGGTGACCACAGGACGCACGTGTAGAGCTGTGGCTCAGAGGCTGTGGAAGGACTTTTCCGAGGGACATGGCTGTACGTGGGGACTGGTGCCATGCAGGAGGCCAGTGAAAGGCTACCGGGTTGAGAACAAGACTGAAGAAAAAGCTGTGCCCTGGGAAACTGAAGCAGACCAGGGAAGGGGGAATTCTCCTTATTACAGTTCTTTACCAGCCCTTTTTGTTTATGCTGTCTTATGTAGCCTATTTTAGGTATTTTCTACTAAAACAGTAGTGTTAGGATGCTCAAAGCCCCATTGGAAGTCCTGCAAAGCTCACTTTAAGGAAAAGTTATATATAGGCAAGTCTCTGCATCAAGCTTTTGGTTGGTTTAGGGGCCAACACAGGACCAAGTTTCATCTTTCTTTGGTTTAGCACGTTGAAACAGGATGTGTGGTGGTCCTGTAGCCCTTTTTGTTTTGTTTCCTCCTTTACATTAAGTGAAGGACTTGTATTTTGGGAGAGGGAGGGGTGTATGTGTGTATATCTGGAGAAGGAAAGAATATAATGACATATTCTTGTGCTTCTCTCTTTTCTTGAATATGACATGGTTATGACGTTCTGGTTGTACAAGACATTAAACATGTTTTCTAAAGCAGATGTGTTTATTTCAGAAAGGGATATTGGGCTGGTATCCTGTGTTTTCTTAGGGACTCTGTAAACACAGAGAGCTCAATAATACAGGTGTCCCATATTTACACCAAGTCTGCACTCTACTTGAAACAGTGCAGGGCTGGACCCTTACTAACAGTGAGATGTGAACTCCAAAATCCAGAGGTGAGGCTTCCATAGCACCTGCTTAACTGGTACCTGTGTGGAGGTCCCACAAGGTCCCTTGTACCTGGGCTTCTGTCAGGACTATTCCCGAGGCACATCAGTGCTACCCTGGCTGCAGGGCCCAAACATGCTTCTGCCCTTGCAGAGTGGGACCACTGTCTCAAATCATAGACCCCACACACGGCTGCAGGCTAGACATTCTCCCTTTTCGAGCAGTGCAGTCTAATTGACTAGATTTTACGAGTGTTTTAAAAAAAAAAAAAAGTGGTGGTGTTCCCATTTTACTGAGTACAACAGTAGTTAAATGACTCAAATCCTGCTGAAATGATAATTTATTCCTCTGCCCAGAGGTATGTGAAGTCTCGTCTTCCACTGGAATGACTTGCTTAAAAGGAGATAAAATTATTACTTGTGGGGTTTTTCAGTCATATCTTTTGTAGTTGTGTCACTTTGCTTGGAATAATTAAACATCCATTGCACCAAAAGGGTTACCATCCATGCTTTTTTCCCGGTTAAGGAAGAGTTCACCAGCAATTCTATCTCTGTTTTGTGAGAAAGGAGAGGATTTACAGCTGTGATCTAGATGAAATAAGGCATCTCCTTGTCATCTATCATTAGAGACTCAGATTGAAAAACACAGACATAATCTTTCTCTCTCCTGTCACTTACTTTTTGTCTTGACTATTTTTTTCTTGGCTTATGCTGGATTTCGAACATATTTGGTTCTCTATAGGTGGAGAGAGTGTAGGTACCTCACTTGGGGTTATAAATTTCACTAGTAATGAAACATCTGAAACTTAGTCATTGCATTGCTGGGTGCATTAATACTCGCATTCTTGTTATACGTTGCCAAAATTACTTCTATACTATAGCAATGGGTAAACTGAGTAATGAGCAAACCTTACCTAAGGAAAATGCCTTGGGGCATTGTGGTTCTTTTTTTGGATTATTTTAATTTTATCTTTTCACATTTATCATACTTAGGGCTGTATAACTGTGCCAAGGCTATATTCTGAACTTCCATCAATAATAACTAGAGTTTCTTCCCCAGATGAAGGGCATGTGTAGTCTTTAATATCTACTTCACATAATTTTTGAGAAATCGAGCATCCTTCTGTATAAATAACAGCCTTAAAAAAGCCAAAAGGCTGAAGTTGTACTCGCTCGTCTGTCCTGCCTTTTTGTGTCAATGGCAGAGTGCTCACTATCTAATCTTTTTTAATCATTTTGTTTAGGTTTATTGCAAGGGTTTCAGACAATGCAACTTCAGTCCCTCCGTTGAGCAGACTGTTCCACAAGCTAATATCTCAATGTCAAGATAATTTTCTTGAGATTGTCTATTTTTTAATTTTTATTTCATTATTCTTTGTTTTATCTTCACGTACCAGCCTCTAAAGCATGAGGTTATTGCTTTTATTTGTAGTTTATTATGTCTCCTTAATTATCACTCTGATATGCTGTAGATATTTAGCTAATACATATTTCCTTGTAAATCTGTTCCTCCAGCACTTTCTTGTGGTGGAGTCCCCTCTGTGACACAGTGTTGCCTGTGACAGACCTTCCTTCTGATTCAGGACAGTCCTGTTCTGCCAGCTCATGGCTCTGCTCCCACAGACATTGTTATAGAAGGTCCTTGAAAATGTTGGTTTAGATTTGGAGACTAAATTTGATTTTTTTTTTTTTTTTTTTTTTGTGTTGGAGGTGCAGTTCAGTGCACTTTATTGCTATGACAGGCAGAGCCTGTTGTCACACCTGTACTTTGGGTTGCTCAGCACTTTCCATTATGCCATGATGTTTTCGTTGTTTATGAGTTGCCCGTGTTAGTTATATGGATTGACAGTTTTCATGGAGGGGTCTCCCGCAGACTTCTGCCAATGGCTCAATAGTTTTGAACATCCTGTCATAATCCTACTGTTTTCAGGAATCAGCTAGGAAAAAATAGTTTGGGCCATGTGAATTCTTTCAAACGGTTATCCAAAAAGCCCTGGCATCTTCATGCTCCAGAAGGAAACAGCAGAGCAGTTACCTTAGATTGGCTGTCCTTGGGGATAATCCTTAAGATTTGACCAGGTTATTATCACCTGAGTATTGCAACTCACACGTATTTATCAAACTTTTACAGAAAACCATCAACGTTATTCACTGGAGCCATTATTTTCACTAAGAATTCTCCAGCTCTCTGTACTTCTTCAAAGTTGAGTAGGCCAAGCATAAAGCACAACTGACTTTTGTATACCTGCTAATTAACTATAATGCAAAATAAATAGAATGATTATCATGAGAAGATAACTATTAAATTCCCTAAAGTTGCAGTGCTTGCTATTTACTTTGAAGGCTCTAAGCATCTGTAATAAGGAGGAAGATCTGTAGCAGGGGGGGTAAAGACTCCGTCCCCTGAAACAAACAACCAGTCGGCTTTTATTGGCAGCTGTTGCCTTCAAAAGCAACCTTGGATGGCAGTCATTTCTCTGCGGCAAATTTGTCGATGTAATAATTTGTACTGGAGTTTTCAGTGCATCAGTTTTGAAAGTAGGGGCAATGAAAGGTTGTATCAGCCCAATGTTCTGCAAAAATAGTACGAAGCAAGGGTCAAGAATTGGCATTTCTGATGCAAGGTAGGTTTCACACACTTAGAAGGCTTGAAAACTAATCTTACTATGATATTATGTCTAAGTAAATAAATAGTGCCACCTGCTAAAAGCTGTATAAAAGTGACTTCTCTGGTGTAAAAAAACAACTTCTGGAAATTTTTGAGTATTGTTTTTTATGTTATATGCTTAAAATATTATTGGGTCACAAGATTGTTTTGCTAAGTAATGTTACCATAGCTATTCTACTATAACCCTGACTTTTCTCTCTCTGTACTCCATCATGTTTATATTGGCTTCTTTGTTAACCATCAGCTATGCAATCTGTACATACGCAAAAGGTAACTGTAGCAACACAGTAATAAGAGGGATACTGGATTAACTAACAGAAGAAAACAATTATTGCAAATTTGGTTGTGCTTTATTTCATTCCTAGAACTCCAGCAAGGTTATTGGATTAAGTATTTCAACCACTGTTGCATCCCTTTATTTTTCCTTGGCTATAGATGTTACTTCCTCAGAAGTACTCTCACACTCAATACAAACCTGTTTTCCTGGGAATAAAACACTGTGGCTATCATTACGTAGTAGAATAATGATTCCTATATACTAATATTATACAAGTTAACGACCAGTAATGCGGTCTAAACTGTTACTAGGTGCTAATGTGTCCAGAAAGGCTTGCCAACACATGGAATTGAAATTGCTATTTTGAAATAACCATTCCAGAATAGTTATTTTTGGATATCCAGGTGGATTTCCTTATTTCAAAATATGCAAGCCTTACTCCAGTTTAAATCAGACAAACGCACTGCTCCATTAAAATGTTGGTACCACTTGAGGCCTAATCAAAATTAGTGATTCCAGAGTAATATTCCAGAATCAAAATCTTCATAAATTTCCCAAACTAGGATAAACCGTAGTCCTGGCTGCAAGACTAGATTATATGCACATTTTAAAAACGTGAAGTCTCTTCTTAGGCATTAGATACACTGCAAAATTATCTTCAACTGATGTGAACTTATGAGAAGACAAATAAAGTCAGCAAAACTATGAAATAAGCATGGTTGCAAGTCCTCCTCACTCAAAAGAAGTAGAATATTAATCCCATATTGGGGAGGGGAATCAATTGAAGCTCTACAGATCTGAGGTTTCTTTCTTCCTCTGTGAGGACCAAGGTTTTTGCAGAAAGTGTCTTTGTCTATCTGGCCCACAAAATGCATCAGAGACAAACTATGCATTTACATTTTGCTGCACCTGAAATATTTAGTCACAACTCTTTAAAGTGTGTGATCTATGCATGTGTGTATTGTATTGTAAGCACAGATTTTTGGCAAACAAGAAGGAATTTTGATAAACAGGTAGAATTTTACAGCCTGCTCCCAATGTATTTATTGCAATACCCTATAAAGACAAAGGAAAAGGTCTTTTCCTTTCAGTTTGCAAACTTGTAATAAAACCAGAGGGACATATTTGCAATTCAGATTTTATTAGTAGGATATTATTTTAAACAAAGAAGTGATCTAAGAAATAAAAATTTAAAACAGGCATGTGGTTTTCATATGTCATGATGTAATTCATTGCTTTAAAAAATACCAAAAGTTTGAGGAATTTTAAGTTCAATGTAAGTTTTTCTTGAAAATCACCTGGCATGGATAAAGCAACCCACTTTCCAAGAGATCATTTCACTAGTTATTTGATACTTGGCAAGTGTATTCTCTGGAAACAGAATTTAAAGGCGCTGGATGGTTTAAAAACAAACAAACAAACAAAGGCAAATCTGGAAGGTTTTTTATTTCAAAATAATTTAATGTATCAGATACTGCACTGCTATGCAGCCAGGCCAGCACATATCCTATGCATCTCAGCTTACAGTGCTCTGCGTTACATACCGGTTGGTTTCTCATGAGACTTATTTGCAGTTCTCTTAATATTCTATAATCTTTTTGTGGACATTTTTATTTATTTGAAGTTTTACAGAAAATTAACATCTGAGTTTGGAGTCAGCTATTGACCTGAATGTATGAGAGAGTATTCTTGATGCAGTAGTGTGAACTGTGGGCAGGATTCCAGGACAGGAGTTTTGATGCTCTAGTTCTACAAGCCCAAACTGAGGGGTTTTAAAGGCCTTCTGCTCCTCATAATACGTTGTCAGGCCAGTGGAAGTATCTACAGTTGCTTCTGGAATGAGAGGTAATGGTGCCCTCAGAATGTTGAGATACCTTCTATCTGGTTACTACTTTTAAGGAGCCAAGTTGTACATCTTAAATCTGGGCGTCCTATCTTTGTAATTGATTCATATTCTAGTATAAAGTTAACTTCAACATTTAAGTTCAAGAGAACTAGGTTACAGGTGACTAAAACGATATAGAAGTTGTGTACGCTGTTTACATTTATATCCACTAAAGGTGTGCAGGTCTTTTAAAGACATGGGGATGCCATATGGAAGCAAACGTGTCCAGCCTGGGAAATCACTGTTATTGCTGTTCTGATCTAGAAACACATCAACTTGTGGGAAAATCCCCAAATCTGTTGCTCTTGGGTTGCCTTGCTATGTAGGTAGCTCAGATTTTCAGAGCCTATTTGCCAACCACAGATTTGCAGGCTCCAGTTTCAGCCCATCAAAAGGGCTCTGAAAACCCTAGCTGCACCTCGTGGTCCCAGCATTTCCAGGCTCCTACCTCCTAGTCAGAGGGCTGGAAGCTTTGTCTTGGCCGATTGACGTGGATGGGGACCTTAGATGTGATTTCTTTACAGTGAATGGCCAGCCTACCTTCTCTTGTAGAGATCATGCTCTGAAAGTTGTCTTTCACATTTCTTCCAAGTAGAGCCACTTGGAAGCATCTGAATTCAGAGAATTGTGTGTTATAAACAATTTTACTAAAAAAATTATACCTAAATTCCTGATTCTGCATTTGAAAGGAGGCATTTGTAAATTTAAGGCTAGTATTGTCAGTGCATGCTGCAAGATAGAATCATACCTAGATGGATTTTGATTGCCTTATAGAAAGTCAAGTAGGAGGAAGCAATAGTAGTCCACACAGAGTGGCTGAGATGATTAAAGGATTTGATTTTTCTTAACTGTACAGGCAAGGGTTAAGCAGGATTGTGAATATTTTACACGAGTCTTAGTTTGAGCTCCTAGGACTTTATAAATTGTGTGCCTACCATTTATGTTCTTATGCATCGTTCATCTATATCTTTAGATCCCCGTTCTTCATTGCACTTGTCTATAGATATACACAGATATATATATCTACAAAACCAGTAGTAAGGAAAACACTGATAGGTACCTGTGTCCATAAGTCTGGTATCAGATTTGTGTATTCATTCAGAAGTAGATAACAGAGTGCATGTGGAACATGAGGCAGGCTTTTATCTTCAGTTGTCTGTTCAAATTTGCAGTGAGGAATCTGGCTTCGGTGAAATAAGATGGTGACCCCAGTCCAGTTCCTGGTATACAAAGTGTCCAGATCACAGTTGGCAGTAATTGGAACTAGGTAGGCATGGCTATCTCAGTAGAAACAATTTGAAAGGGTCAGGAGACTCAAATATCCTCTCTTCAAAATGCTGTGTATAGGTAAAGACAGAAAAATGTCTCATTGAACAGTCTCAGAGGATGCACCTCTTATGTTTTTACATTCTCTGAATAAAATATTACAGCTCAAGAGGATACCTGATTAGCACTTACAATGTATATTGATATGGGAATATATTTGTCCCCTGAAAGGATATTTAAAAATCTCTTTGAAATCAATCGTATCAAGATATAGCTTTTAATCTTAAGGTTTTTTTCGTTCTTTGGAGCACACATAATGAATTCTTTTTAGTCTAAAACTTAGGGGGTTTTTTATATATTTTGCTCTGAATGATGTTCACTTCTGCCTCATTTTCTGTCTGAATAAATCGTCTCAAATGTAAGTGAAGTAGAGCAGTTTTGCTAGCCTGCTTGGTGATAATTACAAAATAGCTGAGGAAAGTGACCTGCTATTGCTGGCTTGCTTCAGAGCGGGGTGACTTACGGTTCGGTTACTAGTCAAAATCCATTGTTTAAGTGTTGCATGACTGTCAGTAGGCATACCAAACCATGGCAGCCAAATGAATGCCTTGCAGGAGAGACGCACAACTACCTATTGTTTATGTTTGGTAAAAAATGTGAAATGACAACGTAGAGGAAAGTTAGAATCAATCCGTAGAAGCCAAAAGCTGTTTAATGATTTTGTAGAGAGTGCTGACTCAACAGGGTAAGTGGCATCAAGAGTCTTAGAATCCACCAATTCACTTTTATTCCTGAATTTCCTTCCTGCACAAAATTGCCAGTTTTAGCAGCACTGGGACAAATTATGTGAAGTCTTAGAGATGTGGGCTGGTGCCTACTGGGAGTAACAGACAAAACATTCCTTTTCATCTCTGGTGAAACTGAGATGTAAGGTAGACTTCCAGAGACAAGATGGCTAATATATTATCCAGCTCTGCTACTTCCAGTGTCACTATCTGAAAGGGCCCTGTCAACTGAAAGACCTAATACTAATTTTAAAATTTATCTAATTTTTCAACAGTAGCATCTAAAATGGCTTTAATTTAGACAGAGATTTGGGAGGAGAAAGGGATAAAGATGTGTGGTGGTATCTAAGTTTCGACTTTCCATACTTACATGAATTCGACAGCCATTTTGTACAATTTCTTTTGTTATTTCATGTATACACTGAAGCTGTTCCTCTTACTGATGTCTCTTGGGAGAGAGATTCATTCAAAAAGAGTTAAAACAATATAAAATTTTCATTGATGGAGGACAGTAAGGACACATAATTGTGAGTTAATAATAGTCCCTTTAAATTTCACATTTCAGATAGAGGTTCTGATATTTTCATACTTAGAAGCTTTGTTCTGTCCTCATTTTCTATCTGTAAATTTATTTTATTATCTGTTTCTTTTCTTTTTTTTATCTGGGCATAGCAGATCAAAATAATGAGCTGCTGTTATTCACACATTAAATTATCCCTCAAAGGAAAGAAAATGGTTTTAAAAGGTGACATGATTAAGCAAATACGGATAATAATTTACCCACATATTACCTCCTCCTTCTTTTCATTTAAAAGAAAATATATTCATTTTTCAGAGATATTGGTGATCTAAGATCTGAGGCAAGGAGGAGAACAGAAAATGACTGTTGTGCCAATACCTGAGAACAGGGCAGCTATTCAAGCCAGGTCCTGCCTCATTTCATTAATATATCTGGCATGGTGTACTGAAATCCCAGAGAGGATGATGATGCTGAACTACTCTTTTGTGGTATGATTTTTCTGTCTGGACACAAGATTTAAAAAATTAAACTTTTTACAAGATGAGACTTAGATATAATAATGGCTGGGGCAATCAATTAGAACATTATAAAAAAAAAAAAAAGGCAAAACTAGTTTCTTATGTGAGGAGTATTTCTCAGACAAAATTTCCTGTTGCTTTGTTTGGAATAGTTCATATGTTTCCAGGATTAATTTATGTATTGCAGTGTAAAGTAAAAAAAAAATTATTGAACACTGTTATTGCCTCTCATTTTTGGAGGAAGTTCTTTGCACTTAGTCTCTTGACATTTGCATGAGGTTAGCTGAATTATTAACTTCTTAAAATCATAGTTTTCATATGCTCAGTGGACCTGCTTAACTAAATTCTGAAAAGATTCACCTCATTTTATCTTGCTGCCGTTCTCTCCAAACCTGTTCACTTACTGAAACGGCCGTGTTCAGTGTCCACAGAGCGACTGAACATGCTTTGTCCCAACAGTGCAAGGACTTTTCAGCATTTTTTTAACTTTATTTCTTCCATGAAACTAGGATCTGTTCTGATACCAGGAAGTTATAAGAACAGTCAAAATATGCTTTTAGTGCCCTACTTATAAATTCTAAGTGACTTGTAATGAAAGGTGCAAGCCATTGTGATTTGCCTGAGTGAAAAGTAATGTGGAAACAAAAGCAAAAGAGGAAATGGGCTCTAAGAGCAGAGTGGGAGAAAGATCAGCTTACTCCCAAGAAAGAGGGACTGTGGCTCTAAGTGAAAGGATACCGACTCTTACAGTATTTTAAAATAATGATAACTAACTCATAATAGCTGCATAATAATAACATAATAACTGCATTTTAAAATATTAACACTTAACATAAAGGAATAGCTAAGTTGGAAAAATGAGCACTTCTACTTTGAGAAATAGCACATCTAAAGTGGCCAATTGTGCATTATGTCAGCCTTAACTTATTTTGTATTCTTTTTTCATAAAACATGTGCTTTATCACAGATACTCTAAAGGAGATCACTGAACATCTTGTCTTGCAAACACTGGAAAGCCAAGACACTTAAAACTTCCCATAATTTCCATTAATTGTCCTCCTCACTTTCTAGATAGTTAATGGAAACATGTGCAGCCTGAGTTACAAAAATGCTAAGTGCTCACAGCTGCAAGAGCCATCAGTGGGATCTCTCTTCTGAACACTGAATCCCCTAAACCAACAGCTTTATCTTTGAACTGGCAGCCTAATTAGGAGTACCTAGGGCGTTTTAGCTATTATGTCTTTTACTCTGTGCCCATTTTGCAGATGGGAATAATCCTCCCACATAGTACTGGCAATCCACGTTGCCAAGTGTACTGCAGAAACTAATTCTTTGAAATTTATAAGCACTAAGAATCCTCTGTGATGGTATTATGGAATAGCATACTAGGGAATTAGTAAGTCTGCGTTTTGTCTGATGTTAGCATGGAACTACATGAGGAATGCCAGAGATAAATAGAAATATGAATAGAACACAGGATTTGTGAGGACAGAATCACAGAAGGGCTGAGGTTGGCAGGGGCCTTTGAAGGTCATCTGGTCCAACCTCCTGCTCAAGCAGGGTCACCTAGAGCCAGTTGCCCAGGACTGTGTTCAGGTGGGTTTTGAATATCTCCAAGGAAGGAGACTCTAGAACCTCTCTGAGCAACCTGTGCAGTGCTAAGTCACCCTCACAGTGAAAAAAGTGTTTCCTGATGTTCGGATGGAACCTTCTGTGTTTCAGTTTGTGCCCATTGTCTGTGGTTCTGTCACTGGGCACCACTGAAAAGAGCCTGGCTCCCACTTCTTTGCACCCTCCCTTCAGGTATTTATACACATTGATGAGATCCCCTCTGAGCCTTCTCTTCTCTAGGCTGAACAGTCCCAGCTCTCTCAGCCTCTGCTCATAGGGGAGATGCTCCAGTCTCTTCATCATCTTTGTGGCCCTGGACACACTGGACAGATGTGATGTGAACAGACAATTAAAGAGATTGGATTTGCGTTGAACAAGAATGACCAGTCTAGCATTTTTTATAAACTAGACAAAATGTTTTAATTTGTTATTTTTATGTGTAATTTATAGGTAATTTTACAAGTGTTAAAACAATTCTATTATGCTTCACTATGATGGGACTTCCACCTACTTTCTTATGTATCTTTAGCTATGAAGCTGCAGAGCTATTGCCTGAACTGTTACTGCTTGACCTATCAGTAGCAAGAGAAAGCTGCCATTTAGTAGAGAAAATAACTTCTAGTTTTGTACAGTGGGTCTTTCAGAGTCTGTAGGAAGCTGGACTACCATCCTTCTCTCTAACCTTCTTTCTTCTTTCTCATGTGCCACGAGGAGGGAATGCCTAGGGCAGCATGTGATATGTGAGAGGTGTGATGGCAGCCACCAGCAGCCGTTTGAACTTATTTCCAGGGATTCTATAGCAGTGCAGAAAACAAATCAGAGGGTTTTCTAGTTAATTTTCAAAGAGTAGACATTGTCATCTGATTTCTGACAAAGATGATAACTATAATTCCAAAACTGATAGAAAAGACTAAGAACTGTAACTCCTGAAATCTTCTTTACTTCGAGCAGACAACATACGGTTTTTATGAATTGCTGTAATTCTCTAGGAATTAAGTACAATAATCTGTCTTGATGACATACCATGCATGCAGCCAGAAACTCAGCAATGCACTTAAAAGAAATCCTAGCTTTGTGTGAGCATTCAAATTCATTTTTCTTCTGTTTTGTCATTTCATCTGTGCCATACCACAACAGGTATCAATTTCACTATCTGTTTTAGGCCTATGAAATATGAAGAGATGCCACATAGTTATTTAGAGATCTTTGGCCGGTACAGATGAAGATAAATGTTCATGTTTTCTCATTGGTTTTCATTCACAGTGCATGTATTGGATCCCAAGACCCTTATTGTGGCTGGGACATGGTGATGAAGAAATGCACAACGCTGGAAGACAGTCTGAGCATGAGTCAATGGGAGCAAAGCATTACTGTGTGTCCAGTAAGTCCAAATACATTCATTTATCTCTTAAAACATTTGATTCCATATGAATTTCATGAAAATGAGCTGGCATAGATTTTTTTCAAGCTCAGAAAACTATATTTAATGCCATTTTCCTCAGGCCTTCCCATCAGATTTTAACAGGATATTTAGTTTGTTTTCTGTTTCTTATCAAACTATTTATATAATATGATCAAATTATTTATAGTACTTTCAAAGGGTAGTTGTATTTTACCTGTAATGTCTGTGTTCCCACCATGAAAGCAAATGTTCACTAGGATTAGAGATATTGACATGTTTTTCTCTGCAAGATTTTTCTCCATTTTGTATTTGAAAAAAATTTAATGGATAGGGATGTAATCTTTTCTTTTAGGATCATTATTTCTAATATAAAAGGCCATATAACATCTTTCAAAGTTCATGAATTGGAAGGGTGAATTGTATGAGTGAAGTCTCACCCAAATAAATGACAGGAATGATAATTATAATAAACTTAGTGTTAATATTTACAGTGGCTTAACACTTCTCTTTAAAAAGGATTTAGAATAAATTTAATATAATAAAAAACATACAACAAAGTTGATTTATATCCTTCCTTTTTAATGTGGTTCTAGTGTTGCTTTAATATCGATTCTTTTCCCTCACTCCAAAGAGCACAAAAAGAGGGTTAAGAAGGATCTTCCTTGTGCTACTAAGCTCTTTCCTTTGGAGATTGATGCTGCTTTGGTTTTGCTTTCTGCCCATGAAGAGGGAGCCTTTCCAGCTCAATTCTGCTTTCATCACTAATAAAGACTTCTTGAACTTGTCCCCACTCGCCACTGGAGCACATGCACCTATGAATTTATGCTCATACAACATCTATGATCTATTCTCCATGTGTTTAACAAGCTTCTTTTAACATCTTACTGACACTCCTCTCTCTTAAGCTGGGCTTTGTTTAGTGAACTAGAGATGTGCAAAATTAGCATAAAGTTCTTCCAGCTTCCACTTGTGTTCTCTACATATGCTGCAGCAGCCTCAGAGACACAAATCACTACACTGATTCTGAGGTCCTTGAGAACTAGCTCTTGTGTTCTGACTGTCTGTGTTTGACCTTAAATAGTAATTTTTTAAACAATGTCTTGTCCTGTCCTTTGCATCCATGCTCTCACACAGTGGTCTAATAAAAAGCTTGCATTGGATTCGTCTACATTAGCATTTTAGCTCAAATCAGGAGCAACTTCGTGGCAAATACTCTGATTTTGTCCATCTACTATTCTTTGGTTCACATCACAAAGCAGTCTTGAAGCACACAAGCCACATTACTTTCAGATGAAATTAAACCAAAAGTGTGCTCCAACTACTACTAGGCATTTAATCCATGGCCAGAGCGAGTCCAAAGTAAAGCCCACAAAGTATGTATGGTGTATGTGTCAAGTCTTCAACACCAACTGTTTTATTTTCCAGATTTGCAGTTTATGTGCGTACCACTTGCTAATATAGACATAGCCATTGTCTCACAGAAAGTCTGGATTAAGTCACTAGTGCAGTTCTTGCCTCCCCAATTGGGAAGTAATTAGATGCACTGTACAGTATATTAATTTCCAAGTACATGGAGTGTATCATATCTCCCTGTGGTAATCCCACAGGCTAAATATGGTTATGTGGAGGTTTGCTGGTGGCCTAGTTGGGTTGCTGTTTTAGGCAGGATTACTGGAATGAGTTGGTTGGTTGATACTTGTATGACCATTCTGCCTACTGCTTAGTCTTTGAATTCTGGCATTAGCCCTTATTTTCTTTTGTAGATACAAAACATGAGGCCAAGAGGGGGTGGAGGGGGAGCGAGGAATGGTTTAGAAAGCAGAATTCAATTCTGTTCCGTTCAACTGGAAAAACAATTGTATATGACAGTTGCGTAGGATCTGACAGTCTAGTCAAAGCAGGGGAGCACCAAAGGATTGCTCAGAAATTCATCCACAGCTGTGAGACTTATTCTGCATATCAGAGATGAAAAGTTTTAGCGAGACTCCAAAAGAATTTTGGAGTTGAGCAGATTGGGATTGCATAATGTAAGGAAAATATTGGAATTAACTGTCTAAATTGAAAAGCGTGCTTTTACCACTTTACTGTCTTAAACCCCTGAACTCTAAGTAACACATTATTGAACAAATTTGAAAACTTCATAGAAACTTTCTTTCAAATAACACTGTATTCTGGCAAATTGCAATCGATTACTATTTTGCTTAGCGAGGTTTTCAAATACTTGTTTTTATAGCGTTTTTATGTGCTGTATTCACAGGGTATATAAGCCAAGATGTAATGAATTTCATTTTGTAGGCAACTAAGCTATGTGCATCCTTGACATTTGCTATATACATTTAAGATAATGTTGCAGGCAGAACATAACAGAATATTAGAAACCTTCTACCCTCCCTCTTTTGGTTCCAATGTTTTAATTGTTAGTAAAACTATGCTGATCTTTTTAACGCTATAGAAAACTTGTCAGATTAATGCATGACCAGTTTCTTCTTTCAGATCAGAAAGAGAGGCCTGTTTATACACTAGTTTAGCCCAAAATTAAAAGTGTGACCAGTTGCACCTGGGAAATTATTTCCTAGGGAATTATTTATATATCTGAATATTTATTGGCATGTCATGGTAGAGCAGGGAGGGGGCTAGGAGAGGTAACTGAGCATCTGTGTTACCATCTCTCTGAACTTGGAAGATCATTTGTGACAAATGTGGTTATTTCGGTTATCTTGCTTTGATTTAATTCTCAAGTTGGTTTTTTAGGTTATAGTTTCAGTTGGCATGACTACACCAACTGTGCATGAATATAGATCATAATTAATGCTATGGCACATATATCTACTTTGAGCTTCTTCCAGTTGATCAGATATCCCTATTACTCATCCAATATTTTTATAGTAATGAAGGTTCATTGTTTTGCCAAAATATTTTCCAGTGGAACCACTTGCAATCCATCACTTAAAAATACGCTGTCTGGCATTATCAAAGAGCTTTTACAAAGAAAGTAAAAATAATTTTAAAGAAAGTTTTTGGTTTTGGTGTTTGTTTTTTTTTTTTTTACATACGTATGCAATGTGAAATGGCTTTATTTTTACAGCTGTAGCAAACATTGCACGCAGGCAAAGAGTATAGTATGGCACCTTACCTGAATTCATTAGCAGCTTCAGAAAATACTCCAGAGCCACTGAATTCTACACAAAGTAATCTCAAACCAAAGAGCTCGTGGCAGATTTAAGGTCTGGGTCACCGATGATGTGACCTTGACTCAGAGTGCAGAGGCACAAACCAGGAGGACAAGGTGGGTGCAGAGAGGCTCAAGGCAAAGAAGATGGATATTTGGGGGACATTAAGACGGAAGAAGGGACTAGCGGTATCTGCAGAAGGGAAAGGCTGACAGAAACAGGGTGGTAGAGAGGGAAAGCAGAGTGTAGTCATGTCAGGAAAGTACAGCCATATTGACTGCTTGATCGTAATTTTCCCCTTGAGGCGTGACAGATGGTGAAAGGTTAATGGGCACAGGTTCTGTTGAGGGCTAAAAAGGCCCCTCATCAGTACATTTTGTTTTCCTGTAGTCCTGTGATTAAATGGTTTGATATCACTTGTGAAATGGAGATATTCATAGGGAGATAGAGCAGGTGAGTCATGGGGACCAGCAGAGACTGCAGTGGGTTGATCTTTACGGGAGTAAGGGAAAAATCAAGAAAGAGAAACCTGCCATCAGTATGTGTTTCTGAGCTCAAGCTTTCAGCTAAGCTTTGTGAATACTTTCCCTGCTACTTGATATAAATTATGGTAACCATAGACAACTGTAGCTTTAGTTTATAATTGTAGGTGCAACAACAAAGATGCTTTGGTGCAGCATAGAAATAGAAAGCAGTAAAGACATTTTCACATCTCTGACATTAATTGGATTGGGGATATCATTGCTAGTTTATGGACTATATATTTGTTAGACCAGCACTGTAAGAGAGAATGGGCTTACTTGTCGCTTAACTAGACGTAAGTATTTCCTGTTGTCTTATGAAAAACAACAGTGTATACTCTGCATGAGCAAAGGTTGGTGAGTTATTTTCAATAAACAGCTGTCAGCAGAATTTTGAAATGATTAATTATGGTTATGTCAGTTGTAGCTGGCAGAATATACACATAGCTCTTCTGTAGAGAAGCTATATCTGTGAAAAATAAATCAAGAGAAACATAATTAATAGTAAAATAATGGAACCTTTACCACAGTGGAAAGAATCAGCCAGCACCCAGTGTGGCAGTGGAAACATGTCTTGTGCTATAATTGAGTCTCTTGTATATTCAAATTATTAGTGAAATGTGTACTTCCCTCACCACTGTTAAAATGAAACAATACTAAAAATAGCAAAGGGAGACACCATTTCAGGTCATTCATGACAATCTACAACTGTAGTTCCTATTTCAATATATAACTAAATGTTAAAGTGTTGCATTCTTACACATTTGATAAAATATGCATGACTACAACTGATACATATTTATTTTTATCTAAAAGTGAATTTAAATGCTATTTAGTCTGCACTTGTTAGTACTGCTGTTTTGACTAAAAGTTAAAATGCGACAATCAAAAGGCAAATCCTTTAGAATTTACGTGAAAAAGTGGCCATCATTTCCATTCATGATCACAGATTAGTCACCTTACCAAAAGAATTAATGATATGAAAGCCTGTCTTTATTAAGAGAGATTAATTCCATGTCCAGCCCCATTTTCTTTATAAATCCCAGTAACCACAGAGGCTGCTGCAGTTTCCATTAGCACATTTTGTTTCAGCTGGACAGTGAAGATTTCTTATTAACATGTGTTATGGCTGCATGATGGAAACATTCCAGTCAAGATGAGAATGGTCCAACCCTTCCAGCCAAAGGTGCTGAGAATTGACTTCAGCGGGAGCAAGCTGTCTCATCATGTAGGGTTAGGTGCTGCTTTTTGAAGATCTTTTTAGGATTTATACATATAATTACATCTAATGTTTAAAGAGAGTCATATTTAAAACCACATTTCACTTTTATGAAATGGTGCTATATGACGTGCTTAAAAAAACTTGTCAAAAAAGACACTCATCATGGAGATTTGATTCATCCAGTTTTGTTACCCTGGACTATTATCTTCTGCTGCCTCTTCCTTTTGATCTAGATTTGGGTTTCCACAAGCATTCTTTCACATGCTGTTTTACAGTCAGTATCCAGGTTCCTAATCACAGGTAAATTTTAGGAAATAGAGCATACTATCATCAGAAGATAACTGAGAAAGTGAAACTATACTTTCTATTGAATCACTGTAGGCGAGCATGGTTGTGAAAGGTAACAGTTAGTTGTGACTATTGTTATTGCTATAGTGGTGGCATCCAGTGTCGCAGGTCAGCTGGAGGTGGTGGGAATTATGCAGCCATAGAAATTATCAGAGGAGCTTGCTGTCTGGAAGGTGTACCTCTCCAGTGGAGGCGTTTATTAGTGGTGGCTGAAGGCTGTACCTCCACGTACTGCAGAATTAAGAGGTTGTATGAAGGAACTGTCAGGCCTCAGGTAAGCTTTTCTGTTGTGTTTGTTTCTAGATGAGGAATCTGACGGTGGATGGGCATTTTGGAACGTGGTCGCAGTGGAAACCTTGCACTCACACCGATGGTGCCAGTGTTGGCTCCTGCCTTTGCAGGACACGTGTGTGTGACAGTCCTGCTCCTCAGTGCGGAGGTTGGCTGTGTGAAGGACCAACCATGGAGATTGCCAACTGTTCCAGGTACACAAAACAATTTCAGGTTCTATCGTTTATGGTTTAAAAGTTTTTAACTTAATCAGAATAGAATCCACCCTTTGAAATCTCATCTGCAATCCACTGATCCTGTTCAGTGCATGAAACAGCTCACAGCAATGGCCACAGCAAATGAGACATTAGAAAGTATCTCTCAGACTTTGGGGGAGAGAGAATGAGCCAGATGGCAAATAGTGATTTCAAGTGCTGTGTACCAAATAATATTGTCCTCAGCTAATTTTAACAAAAGCTTAGAAAGAAAAAAATCAATGTTAGGTAATATCCAAAGTATGATACATTTTTCTCAGTTCTGTAAGTCATAAAACTTTTTTTCTGGAAGCCAGGACTGTTTACTTTTTTGGAGGTCTCATGTCACTGTTGTATTCCCCCATTCTACCTTGGGAAAAAATGCTTTCATTATATCTTTTGGTTGTATCATGACATCTAGATCTATTACCAGACTGTTTGCCACTCTTCAGCCACTCTTTTGTCTTCCTCAGGCATGCAGCCACTCCCAGAAAAAAGAGTGAGAGCAGATCATTTCAGAGAGACTCAAAACACTGTGTATTCTGAACTGCATTAGGAGTTCATGTTTTAAACATTATACATACTTTAATTGCAAGGTGAAACTTATATACTGGTGCATTCTGCTTACTTTCAGGGATTCTTTCTACTTTTTGTCTCTGCCTTTTTTTTTTAAAAAAAACCACAACATCAGAAGCACATCATGGTAGTGAATAAAACTGATTATCCTTCTGCACAAGATAACTGGAAGCCCTGTAAGTGGAGTTAGTCAATTTTAGGAAAATTATTAAAACATAACAATATAGTATATAACATCAGATCAGGAGAATGGTAGAAAAGATGAGCATGCTGTGAGATACTGAACATTCAGACAACGGTTGTTGGCTGTCAGGTTTAGAAGGGAATTTTGAACATGGTTTGGGACTTGATTCACATACTACAGTTGGCAGTATTACACAACTATTTTAACATCTTACTTCTGTTAACAGTGCTATATTTGTAATTGATTCACAGAATTCATGGATATCCAGATATCTTGTTCATTTTACCACGTGGGTCAAACGTTGCACTGACAGAGATTTTTTTTTTTTTTTTTTGTCTGTGTTACCAGTGATAGCTGATTATTTTTTTCAAAAGCTTTTTTTCTGTGTTATCAACTCTTATATCCCTTATATTAACAAGGCATCAAGATAAGTGAAATTTAAATTGGTAATATTTGTGATAAATTACTTGAATAATCTTATATCATTTTTATTACTGGATGTAATTAGTTTTCATTGTTAAAAAAAGTTATTTCAAAATCAAATAAGGCACTATTTTAATTTTTGCTTTTATGATGAAAGCTCAAGAACTCATTATAGTTTAGTTTTATTTTTCTTGATTTCTGTTTGTCTTCTACCAATACAGAAACTGCAAGCTAGCCATCAAAAGATTTTGGGAACTGCTTGAAGTGCATCACTTTTTGCTTAGGAGAGGGTATGAAATTCCTTTTGAGATCTTTGGTCCAGTATATTTTTTCCTAGGGTATATTAGGGAGGGACAGCAGTGTCCTTTGCAAAAGTTCACAAGTGCAGGGTACAGCATGTGAATTCTGTTAGCTTTTTTGTTACATTACAATTAAGGTATTGGCGCCTTATCAGAGTATCCTGTTGAAATTGAGAACTAATGCATTTTGACTCTTACTTATTACTCTTTGTCCTTTAATCACTTTCCTTTTAGAAGAGGTAGCAAAACTTGACATTTTAATCTCCCTGAAAAAAGACCCACAAATAATAATTAGAACAGTATGTAATTAAAAGTTATCTTCAGAACTTTGATACAGGAGTTTGCAGAGGAAGTTTACCCAGAATAAAGTGACCGAAAGCAACTAAATAGCTTCATATCATTGTACTTCTTGTGTAATGGGGTCATTTTAGCAGTTGCTGATTACAAACCATGGAATATGGAAGGATCAAAGCACCTTTATTTCAGTTCAATATTCTTTAAGAAATGGAACACGATGCAGTATTAATGACTTCTACAGAAATATTAATGGGCCAGATTCTGCTGTCAGTCACACCTAATCAGCCATTCGCTATGTATAACAGATGACAGAGCCTGAGCTTTTTATTCTACCAGAAATGGAGGCTGGACACCATGGACTTCTTGGTCACCATGTAGTACCACTTGTGGAATAGGCTTTCAAGTTCGTCAGCGTTCCTGCAGCAATCCAACCCCTCGACATGGAGGACGTGTCTGTGTGGGACAGAATCGTGAGGAGAGGTGAGCTATCTTTTTTCCACTGTCTATTTTAATTTCTTCTCAGCTGTATTCCACAGGACATTTTCTCCTTTACCTGCCTTGTTTTTCTCTTCCTGTTCCTTTCCCTCTCTCTTTAACTTCACTGCTGCACAATAGCAATATTCCCATTAGCAAGGCTGTGGGTCTGCAGCAGTTCTTTCATCTTTCACTTAGCTGCATCCCTCCTGAGCCAGCTGAGAGCCCCTGGTAGTGCCAGAGAATTGTGCTGAAGCAATGTGCTGCTGTCCCTTGAGACCCTGAAAATTGATTCTCCTTGAAAATTGATTGCAGTGTGTTTGAATTGTAACTTGCCCAGCCTCAAGACCTGGAATTCAGAGCAAAATATAGTAAGGTCACAACACTATGTTACTGATGCTGTGAGTTCATTTTTTTCTGTCTTAAATGAATTAAGCATCTATATAACATGAAAGGAAGTTTCAAGGGCTTTGTTTTATATTCAATAAATATAATACACCTTGAACTCAAATATCTTTTAGTAAGGTTTCAGGGTTTTTTAAAATTGTTTGTATATATATTAACCCCTGAGCAGATAAGTCAGCTCAGATTTTGATTTCACCATCCACTGCTTTGGCACTGGGCTGGGTATTTTGTCACTAGCTCAGAACGTAAAGTTCAGGCCTCTGATTCCATTTTACATGCACCCTAACGTCTCTAATTTGTAATTTTTATGTTAGGAATTTTAACAGGAATTAAATATTTCTTTAAATCAAACTAGAATATATTCAGATAAACTGCAACTCTTAGATGCATTATGTTGTTTCCTGAGGCATGCCAAAAAGCTAAATAGCAGAAAACTGGTGTTGGTGTAAGAATTTGGAATACTGTAGTCATCCATTCCAAGAGATATATGCGGATACGTTTGCTCTGAATGTCCAGTTGCAGCTTACTTCAATGTTTCTGTATGGATGATTTAGTGTCCTATGTTGCTGTTGCATGAAAACAAGGTTCAGTAACCTTTATGATGAGTTTCAGTGAGAGATTTAATTAAACACCAACTCTGGCATTTCTTCAGATGAAGAGATTCCATCAAAGGGAAGTTGCATCACACATTTATGTGTTAATAGATCATCAAAGACCTGATCTTTCTAACTCTAAATGTAAAGGATCAGTATCACAAAACATGTGAACACTTCTTGCTGTTTCAGAGCCATGAATATTTACCATTTCATTGCAGAGGAGAGCATTTTGGTATTTTGTAAATTGCTCTCTGAAAATAGGTTGCCCAACCAAAAAGCCATCAGTACCAAATGTAGATTATATCTGCTGTTACATAGCTCTGTCCCAGCATGAATAACAGTTATTGTTTTTTTTTTAACTGAGAGGTCAGTCCAGGGCAGGACACAATAAGACTGAATATAGAAGAAAAGAGTTTCGTTTGGATAGACTTTTTGGTGGTGGACTGTGAGTGTTAGTAGTCATTGTTCATCTTAAGTTTAACATGGAATAAAAGTCCAATAAGGAGTTTCAGAGAAATACAGAAAACTGTGAGAAATATTTCCATAATTATAGGAGAAAATGTCCAGTCTTAGGAAAATGGGTGCACTAAAAAAACAGTTACAAAATGGAAAGTGATACTTACAATGAGTTGAAATAATAGCAGCTTAGGACGATTGCATTTTGGTATGTAAAAGTTCTGAAGAAACAGCAGGCTTACCTTGCTTTGCTTTTGTAGCCTGCAGGTTACTTGTCCTTTCCCTCTTTGTCCAGTTCAGCAGCGCTCTGGGATGTACGTGCCTGTGAGTTTGCTGCAGGATGCCTTTTTCTCTCACAGTTCCTCTGTTGCTGTTTCCTGTCTCCTTGAAGCACCCTCCACTCTCACCAGCCCTGCACCTTCCTCTCACTCAGTAGCTCACTCACAGCTGACCTTCCGCCCTCTACCCTGATTTTGTTTGTTATCCTTATCCATGATGTGTGCTGATACTTTTAAAGGTGTGTGTGTTGGTTGTTTTTTTTTTTCCAAAAGTACTTTTAAAATTTATCTCCAGAAGGTGTGGTATGTTAGGAAGTTTTGTCATATTATTTGTAAAGCAGCTAGAGGAATGAGGCATCAGTTATTTGCCAGGATTTTTGTCAGTGTCAGGCCAAGTACTTGGATAAATCTTTTCAGAGCTATAAAAAACAGAGAGTCCTGGGAAACTCACCACCCAGGGCCCACCCCACCACCCCCAGCAGGGGAGCAGGGCAAGCCTGAAGATTGTGGCCAGATTCAATCAAGAGTCTAGATAATGGGTGATATCATGGCAATGAGGCAGGTCTGAGGTCCAGCTGGGAAGCCAAGAGGCTCTGTGGCGGGCCAGGGACAAGGTCCAGCACTTTTCCACCAGCACAGCTCAGGCAAGGGTTGAAGGTCCCTGGCAGAGCTTAAATAGAGCTCCTGGGCCCATGGGTGTGGGTAGAGGTCCCAGGTGAGGCTGTTTGGGGCTGTTAGGGCTTTATAAGTGTCCTCAGGCCTCTGACAGTTTGTAGGGAGTTTTGAGGGCAATGGAGTACCAGTATTTGCAGTAGTCCTAATTCACTGCTGCACTCCAGTGCCACTGGAGATACATCTGCACCAAATGGAAACAGTTCCTTTGAGAACTGGGCCCAGTACATTTAGGCAGGCTGAGCAAATATTCCACATGCAGTAACTCCCAAGAAACCTTTACCTCGGTTTTGTATCCAGAGTACCAATAAGCAGCTTCTCAGATTTTCTCATTTAAATTAACTGATGCTTATAAATAGCCTAACATTTTACTTTCTCAATGGCCCATCTCATATGTAAAATGAACATATGTGTAGTCTTAGTAAAAATTAGAATTAGTTAGTTTATGCATTGTGTGCATTTGTCTTTATAAAAGTGCGTATTCATGTCACCTTCACATGTTCAGGGGCATGAATACCGGATTTAGTTTCCATAGTCAACATTGTGCCAAACTTTGAAACAGCTTTTCAACAAACAGTGATTTCAGTAGAAGTCCAGTGCGTAACTCCATATAAAGCAAACACAGAAAAGGCAGCGTATAGCTGAGGTAAATTCACCTGTAGATGTGAATGCGTATTCAGTTTGAGAGTATTTGTTCATGCGTTAAGAGCTAAATGTTTGTCTAGGTTATGTTTGGTTTACCTCATGAAAGCCATGATCCTATCATGGCTAATGTATCAGGCAGCTCTGTGCTGGCTGGTCATTCCCTTGAAATCAATGGCAATATTTACCAATTTAAAGTGTTGCAGATAGGTTAAGCTGTTGCATGCTCTGTTGCTAAAGGGGTGGGGGATGTTGAGAGATAGCAGCAAAGACTGATATTATAAAGCCAATTCGCCTTGTAGAAATAGGTCAAAAGTGCAGCTGATGTGTGTTTAGACAGAATATGGAGAGGGAGTAAAAATAGTATTTCAACAAAATTTGCTAATCAGATAAAATAATTTTGTAGTTAAGACTCCAGATGGAAGAAATCCTGCTTAATTCCTTAGAGGCTTAAAGATTTCTGGGTTTTCCTGTATGAGAAATATTCACCAAAGCTGCTGGAAAACTCTCTAAGTTTTAGTTCATAGAGTCTATATATCCTGTCTTGACTTTTTCACTGAGTGAAAATGTTTGTCCTCTCCTTTCTATGGAAGATGCTGTGGATATGGGCTCATTAAGTCCACTGGTCTCCCTCCTATCTGTGTAGAAATGAGGGACATTAAAATGAGAATCCCTTGTTTTTAGTGAGTGTAGTTATATTCTATTACATAGGAAAAAAGGAAATTAAAAAAGCATGGCAAATCAGAAGTAGAAAAATAAATTGGCTTCAGATGAGGAGTAAACGTTTGAAAGCCCTGGAAATTTTGGGGTGTATAAGATGATTAGAAGCAGTAGATATTGTCACCTTTTATTTGCACACAATCCTCAGCAGATATTCGGAGCTTTTGGGCTTGGTTCCATGAGAAGGAGGAACTGCTGAGAGTCAAGTGCCTGCTCTGTAGCACCACTTGTTTCCAAGCAGTGCGAACAAGCCCGGTCACCTTCGGCAGAGCAAGTCAAACACCACGAGGCTTTGGGCTTGCTTGCACTGACATGGCTCTCTTGTCTGCCGGGAAGTGTGTGCTCCCATCCTCCTTGCTTCCTCTGCTTCCTTCTCTTCTTCCACAGAAGCCCCTGGAAGCACATGCCCTGGCCCTCACCACCTTCCACAGTCTCCTGGGTGGGGATTTCTGTCGATTCAGCAATCTCGGTCCAGTAAGGCATGTGTGTGTCATGTGTCTGCCTTCAATTACAGGAATCCAGAATTCCCATCAACCTCTGTATAGTCTGTGTTTCCCAGTAAGTCACCAGCTGGTAATCACAAGTACCCACTACATAACAGTATATTGCATAGGAATGGGCAGACAGTGATGAAGGTTAGTTTGTTTTTCTTAAATACATGTTAGTTCAAAATTAAGAACTATGTATTTAAATTAAATAGCATCTCTCTGTGGAATAAAAGACACATTTTTAGCTGTCATGCAGTTAGCCTGCGGTACTCAGTGCTGCATGGCAACACTGAAATAAATTGATGTTTTACTGAAGGATGAGATCTTCATAGGAACAGGAATAGTAATTCCAGTTGTACTGGAATTGCCTGGAGTAAAAATTAAAATATTACTGTAGGAACTAGTAGTTGTGTACACAACTGGACAGAGGATGTTCTCCCTTCCCCCAGTATGACAATTGCTTTATTAGGGCATTTGAACTTGGATTCACTGCAAGGGGAAACGGCAAGGGTCACTGTACAAAACCCACATTTCTCTAGGCTGACCTAGACCACATTTCTCTAGGCTGATCTAGGTTCCCTTCTGACCTCATTGAAGTTAGATTAGGGGAGAGGGCAGTAGTTTCACAGATTCAAGTTTCTTGCATTGCATGTTTTGTTGAATTACTGTAAAATGTTAGCCCTGTGGGTCCTGAGAACAAAATTGAGAGGGGAAGAAAGAGCAAAAGGGAAAAACGGTTAGAGTGACTTGAAATGCAGCCAAGAAGAGATATAATGAAACTTGGCTCAAAGCCCCGTGCTGTAGCACAGCTCTCAAAGATCAATTGCAGGGATGTCTCTAGCTGTGAAAACATACCTGATGTTTTCAGAGGCTGGCTGGCTGAAATGAAAATAAGATTCTACTTGTATGCTGTGTTGGTTGGGTTGTTTTTTTTTTTCTTTTCCTGAAAAAAAGGAAAAGTTGACACTCACTTCTGTTGACTTCTTAAAAAAATTTTTTCCTAAATTGAAGTTAAGTAGCTCGCATAGGCATTTTAAGGCTTTTTTCAGTTTCATCTTGTAGTTTCAACTGCATCTTTAAATAGTGTTGGTTAACAGAATTTGCCAGCCTTTGACGTGCTTACCGAGTCAGTTGTTAGGTTTCTTTTCTGTCTTCTGCTTAAGTAAGCGAGCAGATGATAGGGCACATTGACACTAAAAGACGCACTGTATAGTGTCATGAGTCTCATCTAAATGAGACTTGTCACACCTACTTCAGGTGTCCACAAATGTGAGTGCTTGTATGTGAGTCAGCTGTCTGAACTTCCACGACAGTCTGTAGAAATTTAGTCAATACAGGCTGTGAAGAGCAGAGTGATTTGTCTCCTTCTACTGTATATTCCTAAATTTGGTCAAATTAATCGTTCTAGCCTCCATAGCTTGTATTGAGAAAATTTCCATTGGCTGTAATGGGAGCTTAGATGTCTGTTTCACATGCAGCCTTTATAGTCAATGGAGAGAAATCAGTATATTAAGGGCTGTATTTGTGTGACCTACATTAAACATTTGCTTTAGGGTGACATAAATAATGTTTTTAAAAGGGATGTTTCTTTCCATGAACTGTTGCTCCAGTTTAGATGACCACTTCATTTATAGACAGCTACACTGTACATGCCTATATTTTAAGGTGAGGTGAGTCCCACCCTTAATTTTACTTTTTGCATGGCTGAATATCAGTAATTGTCAAATTCATGGCAGACTTGCTTTATCCTGTATGTGTCTCAAATTAACTTAGCACATGTCCATTAAGAACTAATGAAATTATGCAAAAAATATACTCATTTGACTAAATAAATGGTGATGTCTCATCTATGTTTCGTTGGGTACACGTTCTCAATAAATGATCACAGAGACAAACTATCACGAACATTCACATAAATGACTGCATGTGACAAAGAATGTGTGCAGCTGTTGGAGTTTTGGGGGAAGAATATCCAGGAGCAGAATGTTTCTCTGCATCTTCAGTGATAGCATTATGTGAACTGTGAATTGCAAATATTGAACATGCAGGAGGAAAAAAAGGTAGTTTATGTATAAGCTACTTACCCAAATCACACACTGAAGAATTCTGAGATAGCGGATTCATAAATTTTGAGGGTTTGTTTTTTTTTTTTTTCCCCTCAATTTACTGGTAAAGAGCAGATGAGGTCAATACAAGCAATAGTTTCCTTAAATATACACAAACACAAAAGTAAATGTGAATCCCCTATTTACCCCACTCCCAATCTTTTAAATTTTGATGGAGTTGCTCAGACCTAGGGACAAATTCTGAATCATAGGCTCCAGCACATGTAATAAACCTACTGTTGTATATAACATACACAAACAACATTTTTTTCCCACAGAATTCTGAACATGCAAATTCCTTGGTAATGAAGAATTAGAGCTTGAGGATCTTGGGGCTTTCTGCAAAAGAAAAAATGTGGTTATGGTTATTCTTGTTGAAAATGACAACAGTTTATACTGTAATTTCTCTTTTTGTAGAAAATGAATTACTGAAGTCAATTTTCATTGCAGGAGAGTGAAAAGTGATGGAAACTTGTTAGAAGGGCAAGAAGACAGTGGACTTTGGATGTCTGGTGTAAAAAATGAGGAAATATTTTAACAAATTTATTTGCTTTTTCAGGACAGTCAGTAGATGGAACAAGAGCAGCCACCCAGCTGCATCCATAAAATATTAGACCACTCCTTCAGGGTCATCTGTTTTCTGAATATGTCGTGGCTTTGCTTTATCTGAAATAACAGCTTGGTCTCTTTAAGAAACCCAGTCACACTTGCTGGTGGCCGAAATCCTTTGGACCTGTGTAGAGGGTCCTTCCTAAGCAGCTTATGCTACGGCTACAGTTATTGGATGGCATGCTCAAAAAATCAGGAATCTTAGGTTTTTACAAAAAATGAAAAAAATTACTAAAAGTTGGGAACCTCCCACATATCTGAATGTCTTGTTACAATAATGACAGCTCAGTAGTAAAATATTCCTGTTTCCCTCAAGAACCTAGTAGGCCTCTGAATCAGTTTGCAGCCCACTGGGAAATCCTTCAAAGATTATAATAGCTAAAAACACCCTTCAAAAGATAAAGTAATAACATTATGAAAACAGTACAGTTCTTTATGCCTAGAATCAGTGTTTTAGCTTTTATTTTACCCATAAAAGTGGATACACTGTGGAAAGCAAAAAGCAAGTTTAGCTCTCTGAAGAGGAGAGAGAGAGATCCTAATCAATGCTTAGTTGGAGACTGATAAAAGACTGCCTGCATGAATGGTTGCCTTCCGTTTGGTTGACTCACTTCTGCCCCAGATGTATAGCCACAACTGTTTTTAATAAAATAGTTGTCAACCTTGCTTACGTGCTCGCAGTACAAGAACGTGATTGTATCGCCTGGATTGTATAAAGGCACTGAATAAAGCAAACAAATGCTTCACCCACACAATTATAGCCTAAAAAAATCTCAAATGTTTAAACACTCTGTGCAGTGTGACAACTGTTATTTCAGTGCTTTATGAATAGAGAGGGGCCCTTTGTATAAAATCTTTCCCTATACAAACATCTCTCTGAATAATGCAAATGAGGGACTTTTGGGGGAGGTCTTGTCTTGGTACTAAATAGTTTCTTTGCCTCCTTGTTTTCCTCTTCTCACAGGTACTGCAATGAGCATTTGTTGTGCCCCCCTCATGTGTTTTGGACAAGCTGGGGTCCATGGGAGCGCTGCACTGCTCAGTGTGGAGGAGGGATCCAGGCGCGGCGCAGGACATGTGAAAACGGTCCTGACTGTCCTGGCTGCAGCGTGGTAAGTAATTCTCAGCTTTCCCTTCAGCAAATACCTATGGTCATATGCCATGGATGTCCCTATGTGCATAGGGTGAATGTCCCTATGTCCATCTGTGTATGTCTGTATGTTGTACCCCTAACATGAGTGACCAGAGCGTGTTTGTCTCTGTGTTGCTCGTGTGTGCTGTAATTCACATTGTTTATCAGTCAGAAATATATATAATTCAGCTTTTTCACAATATCGTCTAGAATATGAGCTTCGTGAGGCAAGGTTGGTGCAGATGTGGATGTGTCCTTGGCAGGTTTATGACGGTTTTTATTTTTATCACCAGAGTACATAGGAACTCTAGCTATGAGCCCAGGACTCTAGTGTATCAGGTCCTGTGCAGCACAGAAAAAGATAAATTTAGAATCTAAATACATCAAGGAGCCAATAAGTGAATACATTGAACCACCAGGAAGTGCTGAAGTAAGCTTGAATAGCGATAGTGATCTTGGCACGGCAGCAGCCTAGCAGTCGTCAGGCTTTGAAGCTACAGTGGGACGATTTTGAATGAATAGAAGTGCTTTATGGATACTCGATTTATGAAAAGAAACATATGGGAAAGCATATAGGGGCTTTTTCTTATATCTGAACAAATATAGGTGGTAGGTTTTGTGTGATGGGAACATCAAAATGGGACATTGTTTCCTTGAAGGTGAATGAGACGATGCATAGTAGTATATGGGTGAAGCAGAGACATATAGAGAGCAGGGTGACACGTTCACTGCAGTACACTGGGAAGATAACCTCGGTGTGAGCGTTCTGGAATGGATAACGCTGTCAAAGCCAGAGGAAAGAATATTGTTGCAGGACAATGAGAAGCTGAAGCAGTGTCTTAGCAAGTGTAGGTAAATATCAGAAGATGAACCTTGGGGTGCTTTTTCATGATAATTTGAATTCTAGTGGTGGGTTGTCACTGAATGGGGTATTATGTAGAAAGCATAACCTGGGTGAAAATTTGAAGTGGCCAAAACTGCAGAAGACAGATTCTACTGGTGAATGACAGATGGTAGTGTTAATCTCCCCAGTGACCAAGAATGAGCACAGTTCAAAGGAAAAATGAGAGTTCGGTTTTAGCCATGTTGTGCTTAATGGCCAGGCCTAATGTTGCACACTGAGAAACATGTACTCAATTTTGTTCCAGAATATTAAAGAGGTAGAAGAAAAATACATTTTTTCACATATTCAACCATTTTTTATATGCCTTCATTTGAGAGAGTAAGCTTAATTCTGAGGTTTGTCATCATCTGTGGTCTATTTGTTAGACTGGCAGTAATTCAATACTAGAGAAAGGATCATTTATTACCTTTTTCTAATTTTAAGGTTTTGTGCATTTTCCCAGGATTTGTTCTCTTTTTAACATTTATCCTGGTGGTAGAATTGCGTTTTCAGTAGATTGAAAACATCCAACAGGTGTTCTTGTCTTTCAGTTGAACTTTAAGAATTAACCTAATAATTTAGAATTATAACACATTTTCCAAAATATTTGTCTCCCCCAATGGTACACAAAAAAGCAAACATATGGTCTAGATTTATTGTTAAACATTGCTGACTAGCATAGAAAACAGCACAGTCTGAAGGTTTTGTGTCTCAGTCATCCCTGTTTATCCCATACTAATGTTCATGAAAGAAAGCAGTATTTTGTTTTGCACAGAATCTTCACATGGTCTGAAATGAAAAATATGTAGTTCTAATTTTCTCGGGAAGCTCTGTGAGGAAATTAGGAAAACCTTTACTGTAAACATTTCTTAATTATAACTTATTTGAGATTAATGTTACCGGGTTTTGTAATTTATTACCAGTCTTAGCACATTGTCTCTGCTGTGTCACAAAATGGTTACCAGTTCAGCTATGGAAATGTTTTGGGGTTTTTTATTAATTTGAAAATTATCGTGTTGATGGTTTCAAAAAAATGCTTAGCTTTGGAGTACGTAGTTGTCTTGCTAATACTTAGGCACCAATGGAAACCAACCTAAGGTAGAAATCCTCTATAAACCCTGGTGTTCTTGCAAGACAAAGGACTTGGGTATAAAGTCTGTGTTCTCTTTAAGTTTCAGTGAATTTGAACCTGGAAGTTACCTGTCTTGAGTCAAAAGTTTTGCAGCTATAGTAGGACCTTGTCAATAAGTGTATCTGGAGAAGAAAATACTTTGTTTCTTCTAAGAGTTTGTTTCATTAATGTAGGAAAGAGCAATCTGAAATATTTTTATGCCTTCTTGTAATTGTTGAATGGATGAAATATTTATATTAATAAAACCCTAATGAATGAGGAGCAGGGATATCAAAACTTGCTTATTCATCAGAGGTTCTTCTTCTTCAACAAAATTTTTGTGTTATTCTTGTAGGTATGTATACTTCAAAACACTTAGAATTATGGATTTTTACCATAGTGAATAAAGGAGAAATTATTGTGCCTTATGACTAATTTCCCATCTTTACTGGTTGTAGAGGTACTAAACTTAGGAGGTGAAAGATATTTACTGAATTTAATTTGGTTTTAAAAATCTTTTATTCTGAGTATCTTAGAGCACTTGGAAAGCTAAATAATCTTGGGAAAAGTTGCAAAGAAAGTGGTAGCAATCCACCCTGTCTACTGGATATCTGATCTGGAGTAAAAGATGTTATGAGCCAAATTTTCACCAAGTGAATTAAAGGCATAGCTGAAAATAGACTCAAGGACTTAAAATACCCAGTTCTCTCTTTCAACCATTAGATGATAGCTTTAATCAAAAAGGGGACTCCAGGTTTCTTATTTACCTTCAGTGAGGATGAACTCCAGGAAACTGTCACAACGTTTGAACGGCATGAGTTGCCATAGGTCTTCTGCAGCTGTATAGTTCAGAGTCTGTGGTCTGTAAAGTCAAGACTTGTGTTCGCAAAAAGTGGGAAAGAAAAATGTGTAGATAGAGGACTGGACAATGTATCGTTTAAGAAGATAATAACTATGTTAGGCTTCATTTCATCTTGAAATGAAAAGAAATTTTTGATGCATCAGAAGTGTAGGGTGGACTAAATGCTGTCTTGGGACCCCTTTCAACTATGCCGATTCTTTGTTTTTAGAACCATTTTTCAGTGGGGGGTCGGGGGAGAAAAACAACAACTGTTTTTATAAGGCTTAAGAAAGGAAGTCTTACAGCTCATTTGCCAGCAGTATCAAGGCACCAGATTTTATGTCGTAGCAGAACCTACCTCTTCTGTTTTCCAATCTGCAACCAGGCTGTGAGACTGCAGTATAGCCAATCCTAATCTATTTAGCTGTTCTCATTTTGCAGCTTTTACCATATTCATGGCTGTTGTCTGTGTCCACCTAATGATTTATACCACATGATTTTTACTGAGCATTTTTCCTTCCTTTTAGTTTGGTTGTATTGCTCTTAGTCTGTAGTATCACAGCAGATGGCTACTGCCTGTGTTTTGCTTTTTGCCATGTTTCTGACCAGTTGATTCCTTGGCTTTATCTGTCTTATAGCAGAAATCAACCAAGGCACTTGAATATTTTTTATCAGAACTCAGTAATGAGTTCCCTGCAATTAGTGCAAACTTAGCATCTTATAAAATAATAATGATAATAATAATAAATCTTTTAATGCATATGAATATTCCAAAGAGAGAAAAACATGATGATATTTTAAAGGTCTGTCTCTCGCTGAAGTGCACTCAATACATGAGAATAGGTGCCCGGAGACTTAGGACTGAAAGCATTTACATTGAATATAGAAGACCATAAATCGTTATGATATAGGAGAATTAGACCACAGAGACTCCTAAAGGTCAAAAAGATGAAGCTTGAAATCAAAATCTGGAGCCATAAGGACCTGTCAAGGTCTTTATGTTAAGCAAAGTTAGTAGAGAATGCTTGAAATTGTCTAATAAGAGATAGGACCATCACAGCCAAATTTAAGAGCACCTAAAATCTGGTAATAGAAAGCTTGAGTGGATCACAAAACAGGTATTACTCTCATGTAGTCAGGTGATACATGTGCTAGAGAAGGAACTGTGGAATTCTGTGGACTGTGCTAATATGACTCAGAGGACAAATATCTTGAGATTTTACAGTGTACTCAGATAAGTTGTACATTTGCTTCAGAAAATGCTTCTTTTCCCCTGAGAAGCATAATCTCAGTTGAATTTTCCTCAGGCCAGTAATAAAAAATAACTTTTTTTGAGAATTATTGCTAGAATAAGAAAACTAGTCTGAGGCTCAAGTTGGGTGACATACTTTATGTATATTTGTCTGTGTTGTCATTTCAGTAATGCTAACATATGCATTAATTTCAGTTTTTGTAATGGGAGACTGGTAAAGTGTATATATTTTCCATATACCAAAACAAAGCATGTTGAGTTTTTCTGTGGAATAAAAAAAAAAAAGGAGGAATTTTGTTTATTTCTTAGAAGTAGTTTCTAGTGTCACATTCGTATTTTTTATTATTATTACTTCAACGTTTTGGAAGTGTGCTGAACACAAAATTTGGGAAGAAAAACTATCTGTACTCTAAAGTTTCTGTTATGACACAAGATGAAAAGAATGTCTTGGAAAAACAAATGTCAGAAATGTTTTCTTTCATTAAGTTTTTAAAGGGAATTTGAAGATGGAAGGTTTTCAGAAGTACTTTGTCCAGAGAGGACAGAGTCTGCCTTTAAAATACTTGCCATCTCACAAAACAAACTTCAAATGCGTAGTCTAGAGAAAAGGGACCAGAAAAGAAGATTGTTATTATGCTTTTTTTAATGATTCTTTTTTAAGTTTCCGTTTGACCTCTTTGAGTTAAAGAAAAATAAAATAATACATCATCTATTGCAAAACCAGAAAACATATTCTCACAAGCATGAGGTACAAAAAATTGTACTTTTTGTATGACATTTGCCTACTTCATGCTCATTTCCTGTTCCAATCCTTTTTTCTGTCTATAATGTAAAATCTGTTGAGCTGTTTTTTGTATGTTTTAAAAGTTTAGCAAAGTAGAGCTTGTCTTCTTTTGATGCTGCGTATGCTATTGCAATTATAAGCAATGCTAAGTAATTAAAGAGGATAAAACAAAAAAACCCCAACAAAATCACAAGAAGTAGTTTCAGAAAATGCTAACACATATTGATTAATGGTACATGTGGTGCTCAACTTTGTCAGTAAAGTGAATCATCAACTTGACATCCATAGTCAAGGTAAACGTGAAATATAAACTGGTTGAACTGATGTGCATATGCGTCCAGATGTGAGGTGTTGAAGGTAGTCTTTAGCTACACATCCAGGGATCATTTTGCTGTTTGATTTATTTAATTTTGAAAAAGAGGCTAAACTGCAAGTTTGCTTTCTTGCTTAGAGCAGCGTGAAGCATCCATTTTTTGAGAAACATGTAATTTTAAAAATAATTTAAAGCTGAGAAATAAATCTTCAGCTGCTGGAAAACTGTCACTACTCCACTTCAAGCAATTCAGTTCAACCTGTGACAAATGACACTGACTGCAGTCCTGTTCTGAGGTTCCTATAGGAAGCTCTTTTACGGACTTCCAAGACATGTACGGTAACTTCTTTTGTGGACCAATGCCAGTTGATTTGAAATCTCTTGCAAATTTAGTTAGAAAAGTTCTCCAGAGTATTCTCACATTCAGGAGCTTTGCCTTCGACATACGTGTACCTGTGATACAGATGATTTGATTCAGAAGTCCAAATTTTATTTAAAAAAACATAGGAAACAAATTTTACTGGAGCTGTGCGCAAGCCTTCTCAGGGCTCTGGGCATAGGGAACAGCCAATGTGCCCCTCAAGGTCAGGGGATAGCCAAGTACCTTCACCCACTTAGAGAGTCCTATTGATCAGCGACAGGAGACCCGTTTTGCTACATCCAGAATTCGCCACACTGTTTCCTAAAACACCACATTCGCCAGAGCTGTCCTGTCACAGGTATTGCTATTTGTTGCAGTTTTCAGGGGCTCACATGCTGTAGATGCAGTCTTTGTTATTGTTACTTAGAATCAATACCTTACATCCGACTGTATGAGGCTCTGTGTTTGAATTGTGATCATTACTGTATCTGATAACGACAGAAAGCAGAGGTATCTGAAACCTCCTTCATTCTGCACCCAACAGGCACGGTGTTGGGCTCAAGGGCTCAGCATTACAAGACATGAATTTCTACTTCCCCTTGACTCAGCTGGTTTTTGAATATGAATGAAAAAGGAGGAATATATTTAGGAAGGAAGGATGTTGGGTGCTGAGGTTTTGTGCTGCACTAATTTTAGAACAAATTAATGAGTGATACTGAAGCTGGAGGATATTTCCTGGGAACTCATGCTTCATCCAGCCTGAGATTTTTTCATTGCTGTGAACCTAGAACATTCAGTTATCTCTGGAAAGTAACCCATAACTTTGTCATTGTACACTAAAAATCAAAACAAAAAGTAGGTGGCATGGTTTTAGCTTAGTTTCATCAAGTAATAAGGCTTACAGGATCATATAGTAATCTGTCAGGTATTCTTACCCTTCTGCTTATAAGTAAGGAACCCACTCCCCCATTACAACTGTGTTTGATTAGAGGGCTGTCTTAGATGACAACATGGAGTTGCAACAAGTTGCATGAAAGACAGTGGCCCAATAGAGGACAAAAACCTAAATTAGTTCCCACCTTCAGAGACAGAGTTGCAGCTGAGTCCCTTGTTTGGTCCAAGTGGCATCAGGTGCTGGTCAATGAGTGTCCATGTTAGCACATACGCAGCTTGTGACTGGCCACTGCATGTCCTTTAATTTTTAGCAGTAGGACTGCTAAGTCCTACAGGCAGGAGATATGGGAAAGGGAAATGAAAGAAGGAAAAATTTAAGACTTTTAATATAAACTTACAGGAAATCAGGCTTCGTTAGTTCCAGTGCTTATGGATGTACTTATTTAGTATGTGTAGTGTAGCTTTATTTGACACCTGAGTCCATGAAATCAGAACTGACATAAACAGGGAGAACTGTAAAAAAAAATTACAGAGAGATTTCAGCAGACTCAGGGAATGGGTAATTTTGTGGCAACTGAAATGCATTTTGGGGGAATTTAAGCCAAAAAAATAACAACAGATGTAACACCCAGTGTTTCTACCAATCTGTTCTGGGAGGAAGCTTCTTCCTATCCTCCATCTAGCAATCATGGGAGTAGAATACACCACATAGTCTTTTAGTAGCCCATCTAGTATTTTCTGTACTGTCTCACAGTCCTGGCTCAGCCCATTAAGGGTCCTGTCTTCAATTGCAACCAGTCTCAGGTGCCAAAATGAAGGTAAGGGATAAGATAAAACCTATGTAGACAATTTTGCATATTCAAAATAATTATTCTTGACCCTGACAGCATCTGGCTAAAATTCAAAATATAACAGGTGGTTGTAGTAATTACTACACTATAGAAATGCACCGATTTATAGATGGTAAATGTCATAAATTTATATGGATCGCTAATTTGAAAGGAAGAACAAAGTAAGCTCTGTCCTGGAGTAATGGAAAGACTAGAGCTGTATTTAATGTTTGGTTTCTTTGTTTTGTTTTTAGAAAGGAAAAAAAAGATAGCAAGCCTTATATCCAAATTCAAGGAAATGAAAAAAGTGATGCAGATAGAGATGGGCTGTTCCACCTGATCTCTTATTTTCAAAATGCTGAAAAACTTTAGGGTAAAAAATAATTCAGATTTAAATGGAAAGTGGAGTGCAATCCCTGAAGATATTACCAATATAGACCACTTCATACCTTTCTGGCGTTGTTCTTCAAGAAGATACAGGGGTTTCTGACAATCAAAATGGAGCAGCTTCAAAGTATATGGTATTAAATTTGTGATACAGTGTTACAAAAAGGGGTCATCATTAAAGTGATATACTAGCAAGGAGGTGTAGGAGTTAAAAGATGGATAAAGCTAACAGGACATACCAGTGGGTTGTCCTGGAAGGGGAAACATCAGATTATTGGGAGTTTACTCTAGATTTCCTAAAGGAATGACTTTTGTTCTAAGTAATTTGGTAGACAAATTTGCATTACACTTGCTGGTGACCTGAAGTTGTGGGGCATCATCAATACAAAGGTTGATTTGTATTGATGACTTTGAGGGCTAAAGTAATAGAAGTGAAGTGAGTTGTAATATAATTGCAAAGTCATGAACTTAACATAAAATGAACAGAAACTCCTGCTCTCACCTTGAAGCAGAGTGAGGAACAAGACAGGAGAATGACCCTGGTGTGTGAGCTGTTTATGATACTAGCTATAAGCCAGAAAAGCTGTGCAGCAGTGAAAAATGTAGGTTCAGTTTTAGCATTTAGGATATTTCAGCAAGGTATTTCCAGTAGAGACAAAAAAGGTAGTCCAGGGATTCATATAAAGTAATCTCAGAAGGGATGACTGTAACAGTCTGGACTGAAGCTCGTTGAAATCACGCTTTTTGTTTCACATGTTGCAAGTAATGTGATTTCTCCACCACTGCTGTTATCTTCAAAGCTGAGCTTATTTTGAAACTGAATTTATCTGACACCGTTGGATCAATGACTGAAGTCATGGAAGCTCATTATGATTTCATCTACAGATTTTCAAAGTTTCTTCCGTTACAAAGATATGTCTTTGTAAGTATGCAAACCCCTTATTTTTACTGTAGGCAGTTCAGTAGCAACCTGAAGTCATTGTGCAATTGCAATCAAAATGGGAAAAAAGGGTGCATGAAGCATGGCATTGAAAATAATCTCAGAAACATGATAGAGCTGTTGCATAAAATTGTTCTGTAGCCATACTTACTGTTTTTAAAGGATATGGCCAGTGGTTGGAAGTGAGCTGAGCCTTGGAAAATGTCCCAAAGAAAGGCAAAATATTGGGATTCTGATAAATCAGAGTCGGTAGGGTTCTAGTGTATGAAGGACTACTATATAAATGAATGATAGGTTTAGAGAGGGAACACTGGGATTTCTGTGCAGCCTGTATTGTAATATACTGAATTTTAAGGAAATATGAAGCCAATTAAGGGAATTAATTTCTATTCAGGGCATTGTTAAATGATGTAACTTGTTGCAAGAAATTGCTGAGACTTAAAAAATCTTAAAAAAATCTTAAGAATCAAAGAAGCCCCCACACAACTAAAATTGTGCAGGATATCAGGATGAACTAGAATTATAATAGACAAAACCACCCCCATTTTAGGTAGCATAGTAAATCACATTTTAAAGTTTTAAATGTTTTTCTGAATATTAGCAATCAATCAATCAGATTGAGAGCTGTGCTTTGGGCATTCCACTTATTTCTGTGCTGTCCTTTGACAATAAGCAGGGACAGCATGTCTGATCTAGAATGGCATTTCCAATGTTCCTCTTTGTAAGTGAGTGTTGAATCAGCTTACAACAAATTGTACATCTGATTTATTTTGTTCCTTTTAGGTTTAGCCACCTGTAGTTAAAACGCTACACTGCAAACATAGTAATTGTGTTTACACACTTTATATCAAAAGTGTGCTCACATGTAGACCTGATGGTTAACACAAAGCAGAGTTTTGTTTCAGTGTTTTTCACTTCAACCTCAGTAAATTGAGGGACAGATGAAACCTGAATAAGTAATATGTGCTGTTGCCATTATAGCTTTACTACTGCAGCAACTGTTAAAGAGTGCAAGATTGATTTGTTAGTTGAGCTAATTGGCAGCAGTCCTTAGCCATCCAAGTGCAATTAAATGGAACTCCATCCAAATTAATGATATTTATCTGCTGGCTTTTGTTTTCACTTAGTCTCAGAGCATTATAGTAATTTTTAATTTATTAGGCTGTGGTAGGAATTTGCTTTTCGTTGAAAATAGTGTCAGGCAGCCCTATTCTTACCCAGCTTATATCAGGTTGGGGCATCATTTAAACAATTTTTTGAATATTTATTGATGGAATTATTAAAACTACCTGTTTTTTCTGCCTGGGTTGATTCCCTCATCCCTTCCACATTCAGTTGTTGGCTTAGAATACTTCTGCACTAATACTACAGCCACCAAATAAAAGGCATTAAGTTATGCAAAGCCTCTGACATTCATCTTAAACAAGCATGTTCACAAGCCTTAAAAAAAGGCAAACATATGTTTTTATTGTGTTTATAACTTATTTTGTATCTTCAGGATGTTGTGACTCAGTCTATTGCAACATTCTGAAATAATAATATTTAGGCCTAAATGAATCCAGTAGATGGGATTGTATTCTTCATGGCTGAGAATATAAGCTTATGCAAACACTGAGCTCATTTACCAGCATACACAGTGATTTGGCCTTGCAGCTTGAAGGGCAGAATGCAGTTTCACAGTCCCCCTGTTAGGACCCCTTATGGTACTTGAAAGCAACATCACATAGCATATTTCTTTCTGCCAGAGAAATGAAGCTGAAAGTAAAATTATTAATCCTGCAGATTCCAGAACAGAGTTTTTCTCACTCAGTAATACTTGTTACATCATCTGAAACATCAGAAAGGTGAACGAATTTGAAATCATAAAAGCAGGCCTTTCCATTTACAGTATGAAAATCTCCAACTTTGTTACTTATAACAATTTCTAGCGTGAGAGATCAGTGAAGCATTTACTACTCTGTGAAGATAAAGCAGTTGATTTATCTTGAAATTGGTGAAGCCCCTGTGCAGACTGGGAGTGGTCCAGAAATAAGTCAGTCCCAAAATGCAGTTCTTGTTCTGCTTTGTCAGGGAGGCTCTAGATGGAGAAAAGCAGCTGTAGACTATACCTTTATTTTTCAGCTATCTGATTCAGAGGAAAGACAGACTCACTTTGATCTCTTCGGGCTTTGAATCAATCTCCAGAAAGAAAAGTAGAAAAGAAATGGTAGAGTTGACATGCTAACTCTGCTAGCAATTTACTTGCATTTAAAATTAAGAGTTGACCAGGTCCTCAGCTGGCACAAATTGATGAAACTGTGTTGATTCCCTCTAGGATGCATGAGAAAACTTGTAAGTTACTGCTTGACATATTAATGTCCAAATTGTGAACATTTCTGCAAAATAAGACAGTACTAGGAGATCCTAAATGCCTCCATGGTCCCTAGCTCAGGGTACCCTCGTTGGCAGCTCTTTGTGCAGTTCATCCTGCTGTGCCTGTGGCCAGCCGTTTCTTCCACAACACGCCAGCTAGGAGGCTGCGCAAGTATTGAGGAGAAGCAGGCTGTGTCAGAGATATACTTGAACCACTCATTTCCTTCGTGGATTAGAGAGGAAAAGGAAACTTAAATCTCTCCTAGATCCTATGGCACTACAGCTACTTTGCCGGTTACGCAGGCTGGTTTGCTGGGTGCCAGGTCAGACACGAGACTGTTACGTAGCCAACATCTGCACATGGCTCAACACGAGACTTTTCTGTGTGATTGCTCCTTTACTCGCAAGCAACCCCATTTTTAGTACATGAAGGTTATTTATGAAGGTATTGGCAGATTCCAAGATTCTTTATAAAAGGCCATTTACATGTCGACACTTGTGAGGGCATTGTATGTGGCTCAGATCTGCAATATGGGAGCTCGGATAGCATGGCTCTGTCAATTTACTGTTCTGGTAATGTCATACTACTGTGGATATACCTCTTACTAGCAAAAATTTCATTTCCCGCAGCTGAGTTTATTCTGTCCCCATCCCAATCAACACAAGCTATATGAAAAACATGAGAGGTAGTCAGTAGACCCACATCTCTCAGTGTTGCCTGACTTAGCTAAGTCTTTTCACAGCCTTGAATGACATGAGCCAGCAGAAGTCCAGAGATTGTATCTGGCTGTTACTCTATCTAGAAAACCAAGGCCTATAATCCCGCTTTAATCTGAAATGAAGTATGTTCACTCTATTTAAAACATGAAAAGAGATTCAGTCAGAAGTTTCAAAAATTTTCAGGCAGTTGCTCACAAAACTAGAATTATGCTATATGCTTTCACATAGGAGAACATAACCCTCTTTGCAAATTCATTAAGCTCCCTATTAAAAACAGTTAATTTATGTATCCTATCCCTTATTGAAAAGCTAATCCAGAATCCCCATTCACATATTGAAGCATTTGTGTGAGATAGCTTGGCAGCATGAATATTTTGTTAAAGAGGTTTTAAAGTACTTAGAAAAAGAAGTAATATCACTGCATATAATCTTCTTCTGAAATGGAAGGCTGAAAGGAATATTAAACATATAGTGAAATCTAGCATCAGCAATTTGGTATGAAGTATAAAAATGATCCATTACACAGAATGCGAGAAAAAAAGCAAATGATGGATTATAGGAATTAATCCATGAAAAACCTTGCTGGGGGTCATATAAATGTAATTTTGAAAAAAAGTATAAGAATGCAGTCTCGTTTGGTGTCCTTAGTTAGGGAAATGTTTTCACTTCTTTCTTTTGTTTTCAGAATGACTGGTATTTTATTTACTGGTTAGTTTGCTAAGTAAAACTGAAGAATTATAGCAATATGAGATGCCCTAACTATGAAGTCAAATCTGACTTTCCATGATAGTACCAAAATGTCAAGAAAAACTAACTTACATTGCCTTAAACTTCATAGGAAGAAAAATATGTATAAACAGGATTTCCTGTGTTGTGAGAGGCAGGTAGGGTGAAATGTGGAGAAGAAAGGAAAATCATGGGAGTGCAAGATTTAAAAAAAAGTATTTGTCTTTGCTAAAGTCACAGAAGGGCTTTGCCTAAAATAGTCAGACAGAGGGATGAAAATGGACTATTAATCTTTTGCCTTTGACAAGGTAGGAACCCTTGATTATTTGGGGGAAATGTATTGATGAGTTTAGTGCTTAGAACTGCATTCTGCCTTCAGTACCAGCCTGATACACAATGCGCACTTTCTTAACTATATACTTACTCTTTCCCTTTTCCCCTGCAATACCCGCTTCAGAGTGTTTTCCTGAAAGTAGGCGTCGTTTTAGATACTACAGTACTTCCCATGCTGTTGAATATGTTTAACCACACAGGTCCCAGCACAGACCATGTTGAATATCTTTCTTTGTGAAAATTGACCATTTATTCCTCTCTTCCATTTCCCATCTTTTAAACAGTTAATTATCTGTGAAAGGATAGTAGCTTTTCTCTTAGCTTGTGGCTGCAAGTTTCCTTAAGAGACTTTGAGAGACATTGTGAAATGTCTTCTTGAATTTGAAGTAAATTGTATCAACTTACCTCCTGTACCATATGTTTGTTGACTCCTTCAGAGACTCTGATAAGTTCGTGGCTTCCTTTTATAAAAAAGCAGCGTGTATAATTTTGTTCTCCAGTAGATCATACTTGTTCATGTGTCCACGAATTTCATGCTTTATTATGATTTCCCCTGATTTGCCCAATTCAGATGTCATGCTCATTGTTTTATAGTTCCCCTGAACTTCCTGAAGTATTTTAAAAAATGACATCACATTTACCATCTTCCAGGCCTCAGACAGGAAGGTAATTTTAAGCAAGAAGCTGTATGCCACTAGTATCAGTTTACTTATTTTTGTTTCCTTAGTTATATTCTTTGGTGACATTTTTTCTTCATTTTGTCTATTTGTTCCACAACATCTTCACCTAACACAGCCTGCTGTGTTCTTGCCATTTCTAAATGCCCCGTGTATGCCTTCATAATATATTGGTCCTATAGGCTCTGTAGCAATCTTTCTGTCCCTGACGTGCTTGAAATAGGATTGAGTTTTAGCGTTTATACCTTTCAAAGTTCCTCCTTGAATTCTTTTCTGGCCTCTCTTATTGTGTTTTTACATTTAATATGCAGGATTCCATGATTCTTTCCATTCATTTTTTGTTTGTACACGACTTCAGCTTTTTGAAGAGTGGCTTCATGCTTTTAATGACCTTTCTCTCCCTATGGTTTAGTTCTGCTGATTTCTTTTTGCCCTTCCTCAGATTTCTTGATTGACAGCAAGCATTTACTCTCTGCCTCTAATACAGTGCCCCCAGTGAGCTTCCTTCCTGTAGCACTCTGGTGGTTCACATCCCTGATTCAGGTCCCTCATCAATAGTTGTACTGAACTCAGCTATCTTCTTTGTTCATTTGTACTGCAGAGAAGAGGTCAGGGACTAGTCCCTTAATACTTTTCTCTTGAGTGGAGTCACCTCTCAAGAGAGGAGAAAGCAGCAAAGAAAATTCTTTCATGTTTTTCTGGAAAAAAATAGTTGGCCAAAATACAGTCATTTTTGTCACTGTATTCATATTTCTTAACCTTGGGCACCTAAACCAGGAACTAGTCTGCTTAGTCAAGGGTAAAAGGTGAGTTCATGCAAGGGACTTTTCAGAACTGCTGAACTGAGCAATAGCTCTATTACACTTAAAAACCCCCAAACACCCCCTCCCCACACTTGCACCTAATAATCTTATGGTGGCTACGAGAGGTCAAGCAAGAGGACTCAGAATCTATGATCTTTGAAAGTCACGGAGAAAATACACTGTTTGGTTTCTGTAGGTCTTCAAAACCATGTTATACTTTGTATGGAGTCACAAACTGACACACAAAGTGGTTTTAGTGCTTGATTGTCACTGCTAAAATGGGGCCTCATCCAAAAAGCATTGAAGTCAATTTAGTCATCTTCTGATTTCAGGGGTGCCTCGGTCAGTCTCAGACTTTCTGTCATTCTGACTGCTTTTTAAAAAAGATAAGGACTTGCTCATAAATGGATTCCTAACAATCAAAGAATTGGTTAACATTGCCATCAGAGATATTTTTTATGAATTGAATGCAAGGGGCTTTTGTTTGTTGGCTGGTTTAATTGTCTTTTTAGGCGTCTTTTTCTCTCTACACAGTTAAATAAGTATAAACAAGATTTTATTTTTCAAATCTAGCTTTATACTGTAAAATTGTCACTCACCAAGATCCAGTAAAATAGATGTCTTGTGAATCTTTAAAGTTGCCATGTTCTTTACGTGAAACACCATTAAAGGCTGTGGCAGTATGAACAGTCCCTGATGAATTCACTTTCCAACTCTGTAAATGCACAAAATCGAGTACATACTCGTTGGAATAAGGAACATGATTAAAAAAATAAAAAACTCCAAACCCCACAGCTGGAGCACAGATGCCAACAAACATAACTTTGATGCTTCACAGATGATTTTGAATACAAAGCTGTTCCAATTGATTCCTTCCCTGCATTTTCCTTGGAAAAATGTTAAGTGCTCTGTGGTTTGTTTGTTGATTTTTTTTTAAGTGGTGAAGAGATTATACAAGTTCATAAAGAAAGAGTTTTCATAAATGGATGCATGCTTATTTGATTCCATTAATTAAAGTTAACAAACCATATGTTCATATATTTTTAAGTGTACAGTACAAACAGTATAGTTTTCAGGGCTTTTCTGGATGTGAGTTTGAACGGTAAATGAGGAAGTGGTACAGTTATGCTATGGTAGAAAACTCTTGAAGGTTTAACTCTGCAGAGTCTATACTATGTCAGAAGACTTTTTTTTTTCCCCAACCTTAGCAGATAAGCCTTTAAAGACCACCTCTTTTTAACCTTAGCAGATAAGCCTTTAAAGACCACCTCTAAATATTTCCAATTAAAAATCTAACAGTGGAGGCTAACTTTCAGTTACTGCTGAAGTTAGAGAAGGTATGTATCCATATATAGGTGTATCTGTGACATATTTTGGGTTGTAAATAGATATTTTTAAATGTGTGTGTGCTCAGGATGTACATGATAGTTGAGCATATTGTAAGCTTTTAGTGAGAATCAGGAGCACAGCCATATTGGGAGTGAACAACAGACACCTACATTCTGGGGAGTAGCTTAATCCAGGTTTGTCTGGGTGGCTGTCCAAGGTAAAGGATACTGAAGGAGCAAGCTACGAAACTGATTGCAAAATGTTTAAAAGGATTTTTTAGCTTTGACTTGACTGAATCACTACAATTCATGCTGGGGTCAGGCTCTTCTTTGGAGAATGCACATTCACCTAGGTTTCCTGAAAGCCATTTTGTTGTAGAGAGGTGATTTAGAAAAATAATTACTTTACCTGTTTCAGTTAGTGGCTTAGTTCACGGTGTTGTTCTCATTTCTCATTTTGAATAGTACCAATCATTGCATGAGCTTAGGATTGTTTCATTCATCAAAAGCAGCAAAGCATGAATGACTTCTACGAATTACTGCCAACAAAATTTGCATCTCAGTCACCGTGAGTCCTGTACAGTCTCAACTATAATTGAAAGTATTGCATAACAGAACTTTGAATCATTATATTGGCAGTATTCCAGGTTACAAAGGCGGATTAGACAAAAGACGGCATTACGAAACAAAGGTTTGTCTTAAATGGCTTGTTTAATAACAGTGCTGTTATTTTCAGATCAGGGACCAAGGAACAATAACTGTAATGCCTGTTGTACTGGAAGAGCATTTCCCTGTCTTTCTGAATTATGATGTCCCCATTTTATTACCCTTAAACTGTGTTGAGGGCAGAAGAGTACACATTCAAGGATTTAAAGTACTGTAATTAACGTTAAAATATTCCAGATTTAGAGGAAAGAATTCTCAACACATTTTTTAAATTCAGAGCATTTTTGAAACAGCTTCAAAATTACAAATAAATCTGGACAATATGTATTGGTGAGGAAGAAGCAAATGAAACAGCTGATAGTGTCAGATGAATGCAGTTTTACCTATATTAGCACATCCTACACCTTAGTAGTTCACCACTTGGTTATCATTACAGTCAGGTCTTCAACTAAGGAAACTAGAGCTGAATTGTGCCAAGACTCCTATTACTGTTCTCGTCTTCCCACTACCTAAAATTTTAACTTCCGGGATGGTTTTTTGGTTTGTAAAAATCATTACGTGTTAGGTCTTCACAACATAACAAATGAGGTAAATAATTTCACCCATTTTGGCAAAAAAAGAAGAAAGAGGAAACCATTTTTCACTCACCACTGCCTAATTCTTTAATGGGATTGGTTTATACTGAGAACTGTTGGAGCAGAACTTCCCCTCCCTCCTCTGCTAATCTAAGGGCCAGTGGCTGGCTGCCTGCAGATGAGGGAGTAGCTCTACCTGATTCAGGCCTCATGTTCATTCTTTACCTTATGATTTACAATATTCCCCTTGCCTTGGTGCTGATGAAGGTTCCTTTCTGTCACTTTTCTTCACTCTAGCATTGAAATGGCATACTATGAATGAGAAGTCTTATTTTGGTTCTCTTCTGAAAGTGGAAGCTAGAAGCTCTGTGGAAAAATGAAATAAGTAAATAAAATAAAAATTTAAAATGTCAGTCTCTGCCTTACAACAATTCCCAGGCCTTTATGAAAGCATCCAAATATTCAGAAACAAAATTTAATCCTTTTGAGTATTTCTCTTCATTATTGTCCTAGGTCTCCATTCTAAAGAGATTTTCATTTTACAGTCCTGTCTGCATCCTCTGTATTAGATGAGTATAATTACAGTACAATCACAACCAGGGAGGCCAGGACATTCATAGGTCTCTGCTGATATCACATGATAGCAAAGACAGCTTAGATATGGAGGACAGTTTCATTACAGAGAAAAAAGCCTTCCAAGAGGTCAGGATAATAGTCGCTACACCTTACTATTGGTTCTTTGAAAGGCCACCTTTAAGTCTCTGAACTAAACATTTGTTCCCTGTTTTCTGGAGACTTAAGACTTCTTTTAATATTGTGCTGAAGAGATTCATTTGCAAAGCAAAAGATCATCTTTAAAGTCTTTTCTGAACCATAAACAGAAAAATGCACCATCGTTCTTTTTCTCCTGTAAGTTGAAAATAATGCTTTACATTTCTTCATTCTGTATTCTGCGTCCCTCTACATTTCTTAACAGTTGTCTTTGCCACTGGTACTCACTACTAGAAATACATCTGTAAGGAACAGACATCAAACAGAAAACTAACCAATATTGTTATCAGTTCGGGCTCTTTATATCACTAATGCACATGAGTATTTATACTTATCCTCAAGCTTAATTTTGCCCCCCGCCCTCCGATAAATATCTCCTCCTGCATTTGGGATGCTTTCAAGAAATGTGTAGATTGACTTATTTGTCCATGTATGTTTTGACCCAAGACATCTAAGTTCTGAATTCAGTTTAATATAACTTTGTTGACAATGATAAAGTCTTCATTACAATAACAGCAAAAATCATTATTTTTTTTTTTAGATTTAAAGAAATGATGAAGTTGCAAACTCAAGCATTCCAGTGCATGATCTTATTACAATAACAGAATTAAAGTTGTCCATGCAAATTTAAAAATACCCTTAGCCATGCAATATTTTATGAGAAATTTGTTGCAGTCAAGTTAGAGAATAGATTGCTTGGACTCCCACCAGTTTGTTACACTCATAATCCTGTTACAGGCAAAAAGGAATACACCATTCATGCAAAGCCAAGAATTTATTCTTAGTCTAATTACAGTCTTAATTATTGTAACAGTCATAACAGCCTTATCAAATAGTTTAAATTACATGCAGGTAACATAAATACACATACTTTTTAGTCTCCCCCTTTCTCTGGTGTTAAGCTTGCCCTCCCACTGCCCCTGTATGTGTTAAGGTTGATGATTTCAGTCTGGGGGTGGGTTTACAGCAACGGGTCAGTATCCTAAGTCCTTTGCCAGAAGTATAACATTGATGTTGATGGTTTCTTCCTTTAGGATGTGTTTGCTAACAGGCTCTACACCTTGCTTATTATTCATTGGTCTGCAAGTCCATAATGCATCTGAATATACTACATAGTGTGTGTTTTAGGTACCTTGGATGCTTGTTCTTTGTTCTCTTTGCTACCCCTAAGGCTTGGCAAGAGTGATTTGACTTACCTTGCTCCTGAGGTTGCATTCCTTTCATGACCAGTAATTGGTCCTCAGTGAGTTGTTTATAGCCCCTGGGCTTCAGGTATTGTCCTCTGCTGGTTCTTTCAAAGCTTCTGATAGTCCTCTGTGCTGTGTTTTGGGGGGGGGGGGGGGAGACGGGACACACTAATAGGTCATTCTACCCACAGTAACTACGTGTTACAAATACCCATTAGTTACAACATATGTATCACTATAGACATTACATCAGACAATTATATGGAGCTAATGAAAAGCTAAAACAAAGTAGGTAACAGAGATCTGGTAATTAGGTAATTGCTATTGCATGCAAAAACAAATCTTCAGGCAGACAAAGACAAGCACAGGCAAAGCTGGTCCAGAAGCCTGTCTTGTTAGCTTGACACAAAACCTGTGGCCCGTTACAAACAGCAGTTGCTCCATATTTACAGAGCTACAAAGCTAAGTTAGTGGTTTAGTTGTGATTAGATATCAGATGGACCATCTGTGTTGGAATGCAACAATGGCTCTTCAGAAGGTTTAATGATACTTGCCATACCCATGAAAAGAAAAGAAAACACATTGGATTTTCAATATTTGAATCTTAGTATTCAAATAAACATTTCAGAAATCCCATTTCAGCTAGGGATCGTGATAGTGACCTTGATTTGAAATAAGTTCTCTGTTTCTGGAATTTATGCAGTAGACTTCACAGCCACTGGAATAAATTACTTATGCCATGAGCTTCTCATTCTTAATGCAGGCTAGTAGTGTTATCCCATGGACAAATAAAGATACACCTGTTTTTGGTCCTGGTAGGGGAAGACTGGCCATTCTTATTTAACTGCTGATTAGTAGGTAACTCTCTTGATTGAATGCAACTGTTATATATTCATATCTCATCATCCATGATGCCAGGCAGGCCCCCATCTGCTCTCCCTTTGCCAGAAATAAGATGGTACACTCTACTGATGGAACTACATAATCTTAACATTGCGTGTTGGTGTTTTGATCAAAAGGCCCTCTGAGCCAGATCCTTCTGCTTATCACTCAATTAAAGTAGATATAAAACACACAGCTCTCCTTCTTATTGCTGCTCTTAAACTCCTGTGCCTAAAATTATAATATTTTTTTGCAATTAATAATCTTCAGTGTATAAAAGGGGCACATGGGACCTCATTAAAAGAGTCTCAAAGAAATCTGAATTTGGCATTCATGTAAATCCATGTGATCCCCTAGCAAGGAATTGCATTGTTTCATTAGAAATGCACACAGTCTCTGCACCCACTTGTCCTTCCTGCTATCAGTAGAAGAAAGGAAGCAGGGGGCTTTTTCAGATAAAACACAACTTTACAATATGAGTAATAATCGCATCTAGTACTGTTATAGAATGAGATGTGGTTTCTGTATCTCAGCTTCCTCCTGTGTTAAGAATTGTTCTCTGAGGCTAAACTGATGGGAGGAATGACGGGGATGTAAAGTATTCGAGGATGTTATTCTCATTCGACTTTAAATACTGAATGATTTAGATTTTTTTGAGGTTTAATGTCACTGAATCCCATAAAAAGTAATTTGCATTTTCTGTAATGTGTGTCTTTGAGACACATGAGCAGCCATATGATTATAGCTTCTGTGTTCAAGTGTTAGCTAAACACTCTTGAGAACATTCCCACGTACAAAGTGAAATGTCTGTTCGCCTCTGAGCAGGATAAAGCCATGCCACCTTGGACTGATTCTTTCCAGAGTCCTTGTTTAAAAACCAAAAAATTACACTCATGCATCTGCGACAGATTATTCCAAAGGAAACAGGTAGTGAACTTTCCCTTGTGTAAAATCAGAGACATTCTTTGTCATCCCACAAGGTGATCACATTAACTTTTTTCCTTTGTCACAGGGTTTAAAAAAGCACTTCCATAATTTTAGAAATGTTTTGGCTACGTCAGCTACAGTGTAAGGAACAATATCTTCAAAGTTGTGACTTCTCACAGTCCTGTCCAAACATGAAGAGGCAGTGATGCAATCTTAGGTGGCAAAACAGTTACAAAAATATTCTTTTGCTTGTATGAAAAGTAAAAAAAAAAAAGGCAAAATAAAAAAAGTTCTGTTCCAAAATAGTATGTATTGAAACAATTCATCTAATCAATACTTGATCTTAAGAGTAAGAAAGCAGGGTAATGATGTATGATTTTGTACACCTTAAACAAATCTTTAGTAAACTTACATGTATTGTTCCTCTTTCCTGAAATCCTTTTAGGCATCTCTTTCGTGCCTCACTACTTGCACACAAATACCTGGGTTGAATCTCTTAGGTTTCATGTAGTATTGGGAACCATTAACACAGAGAGTTTATATATCATTCAGTGTCTGCAGAGTGATTGCTTTTATAAACTCAGAATTAACTGCACAGCATGTGGGCCTCATCTTCTGTACCTCATCACTGCTACTAAAATATTTACTAAAACACCTATACCTTGCTGAGAAGCCACTGTCTTAAGATGTGTTAGAGACTGTGACCAAAACTAAGTCCCACATTATGCACGTTTTTGAATTACGGAACTCAAAGATAAAAGATATACCATTTCTTGTGCTTTTTAAAAACTGTAACAGTATGAATAGGTGAATTAGTTGGCATTAAAAAAAAAAAAATAAAAAAAATTGAGCCTTCCCTTTAAGGCTTTGTGAGAATTTTATTCTGCAAAGCAAAGATTACTGAAAATTACATTCTGTCATTTTCGTTCTTCCCTCTCCCTTGGGATCCTGTAGACTGCTTGTATCCTCACACTTTCATCCCCAAATTCTTGCCAAACACCTGCATTTTCTTACCAGTGAAATTTCTTTAGCTATTGCTGCTTTTATTTTGTGTAGTCACGTTAACATCTGTCTGTGGGTATGCAAAGTCAGCTCAGTGCCATTATCTTCTATTTATTATCTTTATTGCTTTTATTCTTTTTTTTTTTTTTCCCCTGTAAGAATTCTTTTCTTAGGATTCTTAAAGAAAAATTAAAAACAACGCAGACTGCCTGTACTATCCATTCTGGACCATTTTCTACCTTTATTGCTCTTACTGGTGTTGCCTTGTCTCTGGGCATCTAGAAGAAAGACGACTTTTCCCCAGAACTTCTGTATTTCGGTGACAAGTTTCTCTGAGTATCTTAGATCAGTGGAAAGACAAAAGGATGTCTTACCAGCTTGTCCAAGGGGGGAAAAAACAAAACAAAACAAAACACAAAAATCGTTTGCTATAGTTTTCCCTTTCCATATGTGCAACTTCGAACTGCCTTTGCATCCCTGTCTTGCCTTCCCCAAGTAGAACTCCTTCGTGAGCTTGCATAACTTCCTAATCCTCCTGCAGGACAAGACTCTTAAATCGCCCAGCTCCCATAGCGTAATGGTCAGCAAACTTGCCTTCAGAGTTTTGTTTGATAAGCCAGAACTCTTTATAAACGGTCAGATGTTTTGAATTTGAAAGGACAATGTGAATACAAAATACTTATTATTTTCCTATAAAAAGCAATTTGCAGTCTATAGCTAACACTTCTATTTTCCAGTTACTAATGTCATTGGCCTGAAAATGCCAAAGAGCTGATGGTGTGCTTACTGAGCTGTCAAAACGAAGCCTGTATTACAAAACCCACAGTGTAAGTTCAGGGCATCCATCCTGACCTTAGCTAAAATTCAGTCCTGTGAATTTGACTTGTGTATTCCAGCCATGTTTACACAGTTACTGGCGGTAAGTCCTCTCCACATTGCTAGGAATGTCTGAAATATGACATCGTGCATTACCCAGCCCTTGCTTTTCCAATAATTTTATGTGGGTTTACATATCGCTTTGATAAGCAAACACAACACTACTACCCAGTGGCAGTCTGCAGCTTCAGCACCCTCAAGGCACGGACCACTGTTAAATTTTCCCATCTCTGGTGTGTAACTCAACTCTCATGAGTTTTAACTATTTCTGTCCCTTTTCTGGTTTGTTGAAAAGAAGAATTCTGCTAGATGACATATTCACTGACTTTTTTTTTTCTGCCCAATTTGATCACTGCAGTGTAAATCAATCCTTGCTCATCTCCTTTTTTTCTCTCTCTTGTAAATGAGGTTGCATGAATTTTATGATAAGAAGTGGGGAAAGCTGGCATGCGGAAATTTGATTTGGGACAAGACTGAGATGAGCGTAGCTGAGTATAAAGAGAAGCTAAGGATCCTGTGTGTGCATTAAGTAATAAAGTTCTTCCTTAAGAGCTCTCATGAGTATTGTGTTAAGAAAAGATATGTTGTTATACATTCAACTTGTTTAAACTCATAAAATGCTCCATTTGAAACATGCTTTGATTTAATTTTACCAGTGAGCCATACTCTGTTCCTGGTCAGTTTATTTTTATTACCGTGGTATTTTCTTTCCTATTTTTCTACAGTCTATAATCACTTTCTCCTTTTGTTTTCTTCATTAACCTTCTGGCTTGAATGTCTTTAGCAGTGCCACTTTTTCCCTATATAGCGCTTAGCCTTTTTGCTGAGACTTCAAACAAGGTGTAAAATAAAAGGGCTTTAATCCTCTCCTAAGGAATTTCCCCAAAGCACCAGAGCATAAGCTTCAGCAGTTCTGAACTGAAACACACAGGCTATTGTCAATTAAAACCTGATCTGATTTATGCTAGGGTCATGCCAGCTACAGAACAGCTCATATTTGAGGAGATGCAAAGGAAGCACACAGCTATTCTTGCCTTTCCTTCCACATACTGGAAATAGAGCATAATATGAAGCCAGCATCCAATTAGTACTTTTTTTTCCCCAGAAACATCTGTCTTACCAGGAATTGGCTGGAGATAAAAAAAAAAGTGTTTTATTTGCAACCACAGAGTTCCAAAAATAAAACATAGACAAATTAAATCCTTTGTAAATAAACTCTATATAAACCCAACAATATTTAAAAAGCTAAAAATGAAGTGTGTTCTGTGAGAGAAATTGATTTATTGGGAGTTTTTTAGATAGCCACAAATTAAATGGAAAATGTGGAACAGTTATTTAAATCATTAGGAGATTCAGTTCTGACATGATTCTGAAAAATGCCAGGCTCCATTAGCGAATGCAAGGGCAGGATGCAGATTTGCCTAAACAGAGACACATGTTGCTTTTTGAGAAGCCGTAGAGGATCTGGAGCGTCTGAGTGAAAGTGGAAGGTATGTCAGAGGCCGTGTGAGAGCGCCACGTGCTTTTAGAGCAGTTTGGAAGCTAGGTGAGATAACCCACAGAATTTAAAATGGCAACAGAGCCCTGCATTTGGGCAATTGAACGCTATATTAAGGGTACAAGCTTTGAGAAGTTGCTATCCACTCATGAGAAAATTAAAGACAATTGTATATTTGTATTTGCCCGTGCAGTTTCACTTACTGAACATGTTAAGCACAAACCTGTGCAAGTTTGTAGGTAGCCTGAATTTACATTTATTATCACAACTAGAGGCGGATTTTTCATATATGTGTTCCTGTGTTCCTGCTTTTCAACCAGGCAACCTGTAAAATTTTATGCTGTTATTTGGATTGTCTTTTTATTTTTTGTGATTTTTTTTGCCCACATAGTCAGGGGCTCTGACAGATGAGTTGCACTGACACTTGCTATGGCAATTTAACCATCTCAGGTGCCCCCCTCTGCTAGAAGTCATATTTTCCCATAGTGGAGTTGGCCGAAGCAAACGTGTCGGCATCTCGGTTGCTGTGCTTCCTTGTCCAAGTGATTACAAGCTATAACTGAAGATGAGTTTGTGTTTATACATTCGACTGTAGCAGCAGTGATTGAGGTGTGGGCACACGTTCATGTCTGTCAGCTCTGCTGTAACTTCTGCCCTGGGGAAAGGCAGATGTCTGTGGTGTGATAAAGTATTAAATTGTGCTTAAGCGCATTTTCAGTTCAGTCATATTACTGTTCACTTTAGTGTGCCTGGGTCAAGGCCTGAAAAAGAGGTTTATAGGATAATTATTTTTTTAACCTATCAGCTATACCCATTTTCCACAGGTGTTGTCCACTCTCAACATCTAGAAAGAGAAAAATTTTGCTTGAAAGGAATTTGGGGGATGGGGGTTGTGTTTGGTTTTCCCCTTTCACTCATTTACAGAAGACTAATGTGGCTTTTGAGCTAGGAAGACGTGGATGTTCATATACACATTAACTTACCATTCCTGACTTCCCTCCTAGTAGATAATTGGAGCTTCCTAATATTGGAATTTTTGGAGACGACAGCAATCCATCTGGTGCTGGAGAGATCTCTGGCAGCTGCATTTTGCCACCTTCATTAGGCTTCCAAATCCATACTCAAATCCCCTACTAAGTGGCTTTGTGTTCAGAAATGCAGAGCACACCCTTTCTGCTACCTCATCAGAAGGTACAGATGACCAGAATCTTTGAATGTGTCTCATTTGTGTAGCTAAATCTATTTTCAATGGATTTAAATACTTGCACAGTTTAATGCATTTCAACAAGCAGTTCTGCTTTTCACTGCAGCTTCTGGGTTTGGGCTGGCAACTCTGAATTAGAGTTCATGGCTCCTCATCTATTCAGTTTGTATCATTTCCATCACTTAACGCATTTGTCGTTTAGCAGCTGCTCTAACATTTAGAGTGTTATCTCAGGAAGAGTGACATAGGATTTTTTCCCCCAGTGATTTGTATATCATTTAAGTCATTCTTCGGAACAAAAAATAGAGTAAGAATATTAAAATAATCAGATTTTCAGAGCAAAACCAGACTTCAGCTCTTTCCAACATTAGGTTTCTCAAATTTTGCTTCCATTTTTGTATAAAACACAGTTTATAGCTCTTTATAATTAAAAGGAGAAAAAAAAAACAAAAAAAACAAAAACCAAGACAAACTGCAATTGAATGCTTGTTGTCTAAATGACTTCACAAGCAGTTAATAATTTCATACTCTCAGGTCTGTTTTGATGTGCCACTGATTAGTAGTTGCATTTTTGCCCACAGATTTTGAGCTTAAAATGTGAAAGTTCAGCTGAACCTAAAAGATAGTGTAATTGTAGAAAATAAGATTAATGATGATCTATAGGCTGATAAGAGGATTAATTTTAATATAAGGCTGCACTGACGATATAATAAATGACTATGGATAATTGAATAAGAATCTGAAAGTGTGCTCTATGGCTGGATATAAAACAGTAATAACTGTTTTATTTTTCTGCATTACTTGTTGGCTGGCTTTTCACACAGCTGATTTTCCAGGTCAAAATATTATGGAAGTAAATGTGTCCTCAGTATGTAAATTCCAGAACTACTTTACCAGTGTGCTTAATTTGAAACTGCCTTGTGAAAGAAATGAGCCATTTCTCTCCGTAGGAGTACATCCCTGGTTCCTTATCCTCAACCCCATGATTACAGGCTGTGCAACTTTTAGTTTCTTCTTCTCTTGTTTTGGAATTACACATTTTTTTAGCAACCTGTGGAGTTATTGATATATGGTGGCAGACAAACCCAACTGAAACTTGTTTGCAGATTTCTCCCATTGCTAAGTTCAGGAAATGGCACATTGACAATCATTATAGCTAGCAGTGGGTGAATCTAAGAATTAGGAATCTAAGGATCAAATTCTTTCCAGGTCACAAAGTAGCCAAGTAACTCTAGTGTTGCCTATGAAAACTGAAGTCCCAGATTTGCTTCCACTTTTGGTGTTTAAAAATTTGTTGTTGAGGATCTCCTTTTACAACAAGAATATAGATCTCATTGTCTGTCTAGCAGCCTATGTGAAGGAAAACCTATGCTGCAGAATAGAAATGAAGGTAATTTTTGTGTGAGAACAGATTTGCAGTCATTACAAAGTAGCAGTCTCTAAAATGGACAAGTTGACAGCCTTTTCATGCCTTTTTGAATATTGGATTATCTTCTAACATTCTTACTCTCAGTTAATAAATACTTGGATAGCCATGATTTTCAGTAATTTAAAAAAAGACATTTTAAGTTAATAATAACTGTTTCAGCAATTTAAAATATTTTAAATATTGTCAGGAATTATAGGGCCTACGTGAAAACCTTTAAGCTTCTCAGTAAGAGTACGTGAAGCTAATTGCAAACAATTGAGTTATTACAGAAAAGTAAATCACTCCTTATCCGTCTGACTTAATCCACCTTCTTTTGCACTTGCATTTGCATTTGTAATGAATAAAGCCATATGCACAGATCGTTAGCATGGCCCAGCAGAGTGGGGGCTCTAAGCTGCAGCAATTCACTAAGCTGCAGCAACTCACTAAGCTGCAGCAACTCATTTGGTTCCAATCAGCTGATCATACCCTCCAAAATGGAATTTTGAACACCCTCCTTTTCCCCACTTCTGAAGTACTGACTGATCAGGTAAGCAAAATCACAGCTCACAGGAAGCTACATTTCTTTCCCTGGTCTTTTCAAATTGCAACTAGTACATTCTTAATTTTAAAAGTAAAGTTGAATTTCCTTTCTTTATAATTAAATGTATAAATATAGATTTCCAAGTTGATGTTTACATGCTACTTTTAAATGCTAATTTAAATGCTGAAAAGATTAATTTTGTACAAGTAACACATCATTTACCTTTAATGATATTTTTATTTCACCATCTACTTGTCATGTTGTTGCTCAGATTTGGAGGTCATGTCTTTCCTACTGCAGTTGAGGCCTTCACTATATGGCAATATAGTGCCTGCCTAACTGAAATCACTTTTGAGTCAATTTTGGTAAATCCATGCAGTCGTTTATAGGTGGACAATCCCTTCAGCCTTATAGCCTTGATTATTTATGGTCCTGTATGTTCTGTTTTCATCAATTAAATAGTATCTTATACTTCCTTTAGTGCAGGCTTTTCAGCAGTCTAAATGACAACAGCCATCGCAAAAATAACTGAATCCTTAGTCCTTTGACAGACACCTCTGGGCTTATCAGATTTTAGCAGGTTCAGGTGGCGATGTCCCCAGCTTCTCACCGTGCCCCCCTCCCACCCCTGCTCCTGGAGGTTCCTACCCCGCAGCAGAGCTGCTAGAACAGGAGGCATGTTTGTGCAGGGCAGATCGCAATACGGCATACAAAACCATAGTTAAGAGGGGATTTGCAGTAAGTCTCCTGACTATGAACTGGAGCAAATAAGCCCTGGACACCTATCTCCTAAACAGTAACTTATCTGCAAAACAACTTAATCAGCTTACTTTACTAGATGGACCCCCTGCCCCATCCAGGGCTCTTTTAAGCCAGTATAATGATTTTGAAGACCTGGACTATTATTTGTCAACTTTTAGGACTGGCAATTAAGTATCTTTGACTCTTAATTAGTGTCAAGTGCCTAACAATTACATGACTGACAAAAATGCTTAAATGTAACACTTAGAATTAGTGATGTACACAAATGCAGAAAAGCATATAATTGCGTGAATGTGGTAAAGATAATGACAGTAAAATTTATTATCTAAAAAAACGCTTAAGTCAAGGGAAACCCGTTTGCTATGTTCTTGCGTGTAGCTGAAGATGTGATCCTTTAGAGCACCTCACACAGCTCGTCCATTTTGTGAGATGTTTCATAGACCATGTGGACAGTAAAAGGCAAGGACAAATGAGAGGAAGAATTTTGTGTTTAGGCCATGCATTTTTAGAGGCATTGCAGTTTTCTAACTGTTAACAATGCATTCAATACCTTCAGTGCCCCAAGAGTGAAAGGAACAGGGTAATTTGCAGGAGGTTTGTGGCATTGTGGGCCAAATGTAGAAGGTATTATTCATCAAAAGAAAATCTAGGGTTAACTTAGTAAGAGAAGTCTAGAATTCAGAGTAAATCCACATTCAAAAAGGAACTGGGTGACAAGACTGAATATTAATTGCCTTTGTGGACTTGAAACATATCCCTGAAAGTGAGGTGAGTGTCCGGTAGAAACAAATATGCAGTCTCCAGTTTCAGCCTATTCAGGACACTTAAGTCTGAATAGTTATTGAACAAACAGTCAAGTGCCAGAAGAGACATCTGTAACCAAAATTCAGATCCATTTCACTGAAACACATTACATTTTAAGTGTACTTCATTCTTAGTTTGAAAACTGACTGTAAATTCCACTAGTCAGTTCTTTGACTGGTTTTGAGATGTTCTCCAATATCAAGAACATACAAGCATTGAGAACGGGTTTTTTTTGCGATTTTAGAGTTTGAGTTCCCATAATGACTATAGCTTGGGACCCATTCCTGCCTTAGCAGTCTGGGAAGGACGGCATGGTCGCAGTCCCCTGGTCTTGACTTGCAGCTCCCTAAGGGGTTTAAAACTGTCAGATTGAAAATCTGCTGCCTAGCATAGCAGGAAGGTAGCCTCCAAAGCGTTATGGTTATAGCATTACTGTTGTCCTGCTGCCTGAAAGCTTTAATGATGAACCAGGATGCCGTTATACAAAGGCCTGCAAAGAGACAGTCTAAACCAGCTTCTCCTCCAGGGAGCTCATAGTCTGACCATGCAAGTGTTAAATGGGTGTGGAGATTAGAGTAAGGGCGCTGTGTTAGCAGGCTGCTCTGTACATGGGGTATAGAAGTGGGCTCCTCTAGCAGTAGCACTGGGATGACACCAGGGATGCTTGGAGAATTGGTACAAATTGAGCTGTCAGCAGGCAGACTTGCTGCTGTGGATTTTCTGTGGGTTTACTACTTTTCATTTCTCTACAAGCAGTGTGCAAAAATACACATAAGTTCTTGATGTAGTCAGTTATTTTAAAAAAAGAAAGAAAAACAATTTACAAATCTTGACAAATTTGTCCTGTTTTGTACCACATAACAATTTCATTTGCTAGGTGCGTTTGAGTAGGGTGGTTAATTGTAATGCAGGTCCATAAATGGATTAGGTTTGGAAGAATCCAAATTAACTACTATGCCTCTTTCTATACTTTTTTTTTTTAAATCTCTGTCAGAATAAAGAAGCTTTTTCTTCCTTAGATGTTTCTAGTTTCATTTTGAATATGAGTTAATTCCAAAAATCATGCTTTAAAATGAACTATTACAATGTTGGGAATTGTCATGCATATGAAATAAATGTTTATGACTCTAAATGGTTCTCAGGTGCCAATGTGAATGTGAGCATCTGAGAATCAGTACTTAAGAATAAAACCTGCACTTCCTCGATGCAACCAGGCCATGCTGCTTGTTGAGGTGGAGCTGAAGGTGCTCCTGCTAACCCTGTGCCTTTGAGATATTCAGTTAAGCTACTCACGATTAAGTGATTTAATTTTTTTGTAACAGTTTCTTCACAAAAGTTTGACTAGTTTGATGTAAAATGTAGCTTTCAAGCATGGAGTTACACAAATGGCTGGTAGAAAAAAAGTCAGAGGAAAGTGGTGGCTTTCTTCACTCCAAAATCTGATGGTTTTATGAAGGGATGGTGAAAGTAGGAACTTTCCTTATCTAAATAAAATGAGTCATGTTGAATATAGGAAGGATTTGAGTACCGAACATTGCTAGTCTGATGACCTGCCCAACTCCTCCAGGGAAAATGGTTCCAAATCCAGCCTTTAATTCCTTTTAAGTTCCCCTTTACATCAATGGAAGCTTTTCCAATTCTTTTCTTTAAAATACACAAAATTGAACCAAAAGGTTGTGCTCAGTCAGTATTTGCAGCCAAAAAAGAAATCCGTTCACTTCAGAAGAAACCTGTTCCTTTTGCCTAGGGTAAAATGATTTTCCTCCCTCTATCCATCAAAATATTTTAAAAAACCCGTTATGAACACAGCCTACCTACCCTTACTTTACAGCACTACAGGATCACATCTGCGCTCAGCAATGGTCTCTGAAGTCCTGGTTCCGCTGGAATCAATCGAACTACTCCCATTGATGTCAATTGAAGCTAAAATACTACCTATAAACTAGGATATAGATGTGCCTTTGCATGATTAAAAAACAATGGGGAATCTTAGAAATATTTTTGGGTTTTATTTTTTAAGTATAGCTGTGAAATTTACAATGTAGAAGATGTTTTGCTTAATGACTTGGACATAATGGGGTTTGGGTGTTCTTTCAGGTCATGCTTTTGCAATAGTATTGTAATAGAAAAATTACAATAAAGCAAGGTATATCTAATGGTATTTGGTTGAAGAACCTGGCTTTTTAAACTGTGGAAATAAACAAAAACATGATCAGGGACTTACTTTCTTTGGTTTGTTTTAGTTTGAAAATGCTTTTCTAAATGGATAAGACTGCTTTTCTGTAATGAAAATAAATGAACCATTTATTTTTTCAAGTTCAGTTAGTGATTTTCCTGAATATGTTTTTCAACCACTGCAAGATAAATGTTATCTATCTTTTGGTTGTTGGAGAGGGAGGGGGTATATTAGTCCTTCAGGAAACTTATGTTTTGATGTGTAAACGAGGCCCCCTATAAATGGCAACTGTTTTTCTCTCGAGTTTTATAACACTGTTACATTCACTTTGGCCTTTGTTTTGATTGCATGGGAGAGCTATCCTTTCCTTTAACTACATATTGCTGTGACAAACTCAAAGCCTGGGAGATGGCTGAGAGACTCAGGTTCTTGTATCTTACAGCCCTCTCTTGTCCCAGGTGACATACTACACCATTCAATTTATGAATCAGCAACATTCTTTTCTATTTGTCTCTTAATATCTGAAAACTTAAATAAATCTTTTGGGCCAGAAAAACTGAAGTTTAGCACAATGGAACAAAAAGCAAATATCTGTAAGTATTTTGTTAATCAATGGACTGTTCAGTGATTCCAAAACAATATTCCAGAGCTAATACAATATATTAAAAGCAAATCATAAAAGATAACTGTTGGGCCGAAAATATTTAAATGGACTGTTAATGTTGATTTAGCTGCCTTGTGAAGATAGTCTCTCACACTAACAGATGAGAAAGAAAAACACAGATGAGAACAAAAGAAGTGCATTCAACATAGATGTACTATATACATCAAAGAAATAAGAGTTTGTTAGGAGAAATCCCTCCATAATATAAACATGTAATATAAATGGGAATAGAACTCTCTATCTGAATTCTGTTTTTTATAAAAAATTGTAGTTCAAATGTAGATAAATTTTAGCCTAGTTTCCTAAGGAAGTATCAGACTATCATGCTATTTGGTTAATTAAAATCAAACTTTAACTAGGAGTAAAAGTCTCAGAGATCTTCAAAATTTTCAGGAATTTGACTAAAGTAGCTATGCAGGGCAAAAAAAATTAGTCTGTTCCATGTCCTCCATGAGAAAACAGTAGAATTTTGTTCTATGTCATTTAGCAACAGTCTCCTCCAGTTTGAAATAAAATGTTTTAGAAATAACATTTTAGTTGTCCTTTTCTAAAATGATACAACCAAATAATTCTAAATATGTCTTGGTACAAAACATGACAATATTGGTTTTCATTATACACAAATATTAGGAAATACTATTTAAAGAGAGAAGCAAGGTAGCTGGTTAATAGCATAGTCAATGTTTTTGTTCTGTCCAAATTATTTTGTTCATTCCAAATTATGTTTTTAATTTATGATGCCTTGTCTCATATTGCCACCCGTATGCTTCATGATAATTTTTTATTTTATTTTATTTTAATTTTTTATTTTATTTATCATTTTCATAGACATGTATTTTGTGACGTATGTATTTATTTGACGTATGTGTTTATTTGTGTATTTTGTGTAAAATTCCCAACTAACTGTTGAACTGTCTCCTGAAATTTAGTCTTTAAAGGTCTTATTACATCTTTGCCAGGCATAGCCAGGCAGAAATTTAACGATCTCAACTGACTAAATCCGCTCTAAACTACAAGCCATAATATGGTGAATTAGGCCACAAGTTTTAGGACAACTTGCAAAGAGAACTTTGAAAATGTGGTTAAGTTTGAACTACTGACTGCAATGATATTTTTGGCATCAGCAAATGGCCTCAACTAATTATTGTTCTGAGTCCACAAGTGTACCCTAAGAACGAATGTACCTGAACCCATCATATGAGCCCCTGAAGTGTTCCTCTGTGGGTATCTAGAGGCCCCTCCTAGGATAGCTTGACCCCATCTCTTCCTTCAGTCCCCATGGAGCACATGAGGTGGAGTTTGGCAGCCACTGTCTCCGTTCCTCTCAACAGCCTTATTGAAGCAGAATGCTTCACTGCTTTTCTAGCTCTTTCTTACCACTGTTTTGCTGACGTGAGACCTCAGTGTTTCATCTGAGACTCTTATTCTGCTATGTGGTTGCTTCATTATTTTATCCGTGACTCTAGCTGGTCGAATTGCTTTGGAGAGGGCCATATTCCTGAAATCCCACTTGAGTAAATTGTTCAAGTGTTGGATAAGGTGAGAAGAGGAGGATAATCCAAGCAGAGATAGCAGTTTCCCTATTCCCAGTCCCTGACAAATCCTTCCAATCAGACTATGTCTTCATGCTAGCAGCACTAAATATACCCTTGTGTGATCTGAATTGTGCCTTTTTTTTCTCCCCTCCTTTACTTACTTTCAAATCTGAGACCATTCAGAGCAAGATCATTGTTCTGCTTATACTGGAGTTTTGTAGCATCAGATCCCATCAATGCTTTCATTAAGCACAATGCATTTTTCGATTCCTCAGTGGCAGATGCGGTAGTTGGTAGAGCAGTGCAGCACTTGCTGTTTGTGAGAGAAGCCAGCAGGCTCTGCCAGGGCGTTATTAGTGCCAGAACTTCGTGGAGTCATCCATTGTTAGGTTATTCCTCTGAATTTTCTCTAAGAGAGATTATTTACTGCTGTAAATATTTTCTGGGTAATCTACATGTACTTTTGTTTTCCCTGCCATTCTGAGCCTTTCATGGGTATTATCCAGTGGTTGAATAGACAGGCATGACAGCAGACAAACTTTCTTATAAGCTATGCACCAAGCAAGAAGAAAGGAAAAACTAGCAAATGGTCTCTACAGATACTCTTAAGGAACATCTTTCTTTTCTGGCTCATGTGACAACATATGAATATACCCTCTGTTAGGGTGTATGAAGGGACTACACATGCTGAAGCACACTGATTACTGGTAGTCTGTCTTTCTAGAAAGGAGTCAGCTGATGTGTTCATCTCAAACGTGTGTTAGCAAAGCAGCATTCAGTACGTTGCCACTAAATTAACTTCTTCGTCTATTGCCTATTTTTATTTGGCAAAGGGTTCATTGCATATCATCTCACACATTCTGCTTTTCATGACCCTCACCTGTCTACACCATGTCCAGTAAAAAAAGATTTCTCTCAGCTTTTATTTTTGATTGAAAAACATCAATACAAAAATCAACAGCAAATGAGGAACTGAAACTTTTAGACTTTGTGACTGTATTGAAGTATTGAATGTATTTTAGACCACTGTGACTGTATTGAAATGAACATTGTAGTAGCTACTCTACTGGTTGAATTATACCTGCTTATATGCTACTAGAAAAGAGCTTGTGTTTCAAGATGTTTGATACAGCACTTCTCCCAGACTGTCACTGAATTTTTCCAAGACATTTGTCTTTGCAACAGAAAATACTTTGATTTGGAAAACTGAAATATATGGCAAATATTAACTGGATTAAAAGCTGGATCACTGACAAATTGAAAAATGCGGTGTTAATGGACAGATATAAATGACTGGGATGTGTCTAGCAGGGTCTGCCTGGAATCAGTTCTTGGGTCAATAGCACTTAACATTTTTATCAACAGTCTAGACAGTGATGTAAGACATCTTCAGTAAAGCTTGATCATGACAGAGATTGTTGAGGTAGGAAATAATATGCTAGATAATTGCAGAAGCTAATAAAACGTATTTTAATATTGCCAAACACCAGCCTGTTGTGTGGGATAGGAAACTATATGTAGTTGTATAGCTGTGATTCAGAGAAGGACAGGTTATCAAAGATAATTGGGTCTACTTAAGCTCTTTGTGCAATGCTGTGGAAGGAAAAAGCACTAATGCAATAATGTATGTATTAGAGTCAGACCGTCAAGTGGAACGGGGTCATGATTGCCTCTCCATGCTGTATTGCTAAGACTGCTTCTAGAGTGCCAAGTCAAATTTTGATGTCCAGTCTTAAGGAAAATAAGGAAATAGGACAAAAGGAAGACATAGGGATGCACAGGACCTGGAGATCAGGTTTTAAATCCTATGTAGCTTTAAGAAGTTCAGCTTAGTTTATCATTATGTATGGGTTACTTGGGCATGAAAAATTTGTTTGTAGGTATGGGACAAGGAACACTTTCAATATTGTTGATAAAGGCGCAGCAAAATTCAGTGACTGGAAAATTAAATTAAGGGGAAAATGCAGACTTGAATTAACGTGCAATTTGTTAGCTTTGAGGATCACTAAATAGTGGAACAGCTGATGTGGGGAGGTGATAGATTCATCAGTCCTAGACATCTTTTTTTTTAAAAAAAAAAGGAGGAAAAGACAGAGTGCACTTGCTAAAAGATGCACCTTAATCCAGCTGCTGGAGAGGACTGCATGTAGGAGTCCCTAGCCAGCTGGGATAGCAAGCAGGGTGGTTCTGGCTGTTGCTGGGATCTGTTAATTTTATGATTTCCTTTTTACAGTTCATGTGCTGTGAGGAGAACAGTTCTACATGTTCTGTCCTCAGCCTAAAACAGACATGATTTAAACCGTTGCCTAGAGGAGTCATGAAGAAATTAATTCCCCTGCTGTACACAGGACCAGATAGTTCGCTTGTTCTTTGCTGTCTTCTGATCCAGAAACTAGTCAAGGCTGAAACTCAGATCCCAGAAAGGCTGATCCAGTCCTCTGTGCTCTAAAGGGGTCCTCTTTCATAGATGGTCCCTGAGTATGACTCATGTGGTCACCATTGTAGCGATCACCAGGTTTTAAGGTAGGAAGGGACATTGCTGGAGTAATCCAGCTGAACTCTTTGGGCTAAGACCTCCTTCTTACCTGAAGTACCACAAAACTATGAAACCAGGAAGTTTGTCACAAGTCCGCCTGACCTCAGAACATGAGAGTCTTGAACATAGCGCTGGATTCTCCAGTGCCTTGCTGTGTTAGTGGGGCTGGGGTTTCTGGGGAATAATTTTTTTTCCAACTCTAATAAATGGAAAAATTAAAAAAGCTTTCAGACAAAGAAGCTTCTTTTAGATCTGAAATAGCAACACAGCCTTTAAACCAAAATATAGGTTGAGAGCAATTGCTCTCAGCCTAACTGGGTATGTTAATAAGTTAGACCATCTGAGAGAAGAGGTAGTGGACTGGGGAAAGTATGAGATAAAAAGGCTATTATCACCATGGGAAAGAGAGGAACAGATAATCTATTGCTTGTTGGAACATGGTGGTATCAGCTGGGGTAGGGCTTATGGAAGAAGGAGGTTGTACTATGTGATAAAACCTTTATTTCTGTTGTGTCCATATTTTTTAGTATTTAGTGGAATTACAAACTTTAGTAGGCTCCTTTTCAGAAGGTACCCTTCACTGAGTATCTCTCTAAGAGGTCAGAGGTAGAGAGATCATTTAAAAGTTGTCCCACCGATGCCTATTTCTTTTTGTCTTTAATAATTTGTCAGTGTGAATTCATTCTGATATTTAATGGTCGTTTAATTTCATCCGTATACTTTACAAAGCACTTGCATCAGATGAAGCATATTGTGCTCTGGGAAATGAAGGGGCAGAACCTAAAGATCTTGATGACCCTCATCAGAAGACATACATTGTGGAGCTTGAGAATACCAGCAATTCTGAATCTGTTTCTTAGGGGTGGTCTGCTCCTTTTGGTGCATATTAGGCCACAGGGAGTTTGCTTCTGATGATAGGTTTAGCAGTGCTGGAGCTATGGGTAACATGCACCTCAGGGAGCCAGATTCTGTAATAGAAAACATTTTTTGTCCATTGTCCCCTTGTAATACATAAGCAATATACAAAATGGACAGTGGTTCGCTTATTCATATGCCGCTAGGTTTTACCAAGGAATTATTTGCTGGTTTCTGTCTTGTACTTGCAGTTTATCAGAATTTCTCTTAATTAAAAGCATTAACTTATTTAGCTACACCTTATTTGGGGCTATTAATTTACAAAGGATACGCTTTATCATGGTACTTATGGTGTTCAGCTTACTGTTTTCATGGATGTAATAAATCTAATTTGTACTGGTATATTATTGCTTTTAGCAGTGTGATACTGTGTTTGCCTAGAAGCAGAAAAAAACACTTTCAGTTTGAGACTGGAATTAAAAGTTTATTGATGATCACTGCTATTGGAATTGCTGGAAAAAATATCAAAGGCTTTTTTATTGGTTGGCTTTTTGTCTGTTTTGAGGGTTTGTGGGTTTTTTTTAAAGCCGTATTTAATTATTATACTCATTATGACCATTTTCTTTCAGGAATATCAACCTTGTAACACCAACGCCTGTCCAGAGTTAAAAAAGACAACACCTTGGACGCCTTGGACTCCAGTCAATATTTCAGACAATGGTGGCCACTATGAACAACGTTTCCGATACACCTGCAAAGCACGCTTGCCTGACCCAAATTTGCTAGAGGTGGGAAGGCAAAGGATTGAAATGCGTTATTGTTCCAGCGATGGCACCAGTGGATGCTCAACAGATGGTAAGCAAAGCTAGAGTGGCTGCACAATACCTCCTGCTAGTGAGGTGTCTGCAGTTCAATTTTCAGCACAGAGTGGAAGTTTTTGCTTGCTGGTGTTTTACATATGTGCTGGTTTTGACTGGGGTAGAGTTATTTTTCTTCATAGTAGCTAGTATGGCACTATGTTTCAGATATGTGATGAAAACAGTGTTGATAATACAGGTATGTTTTAGTTATTGCTGAGTAGTGCTCACACAGAGTCAAGGCCTTTGCTGCTCCTCACAACACCCCACCAGCGAGGAGGCTGGGGGTGCACAAGAAGCTGGGAGGGGGCACAGCTGGGACAGCTGACCCCAACTGACCCAAGGGCTATGCCACGCCATATGACGTCACGCTCAGCAGATAAATCTGGGGGAAGAAGAAGAAAAGGGGGGGAAGTTCGGAGTGATGGCGTTTGTCTTCCCGAGTAACCATTACAGATGATGGATCCCTACTTTCCTGGAGGTGGCTGAACACCTGCCTGCCCATGGGAAGCAGTGAATGAATTCCTTGTTTTGCTTTGCTTGCAAGCGCCGCTTTTGCTTTCTCTATTAAACTGTCTTTATCTCAACCCCTGAGTTTTCTCATTTTTACCCTTCCGATTCTCTCCCCCATCTCCCCACTGGGTGGAGAGTGAGCAAGCGGCTGTCTGGTGCTTTGTTGCTGGCTGGGGTTAAACCACGACACGTAACAGAACTGATAATGAAAAGGAGGACATAGTGATCACAATGGGGAATCCAGCCTGTATTTCTTCTGGATGTAGCTTCATCATTCAGACTAATCAAGTGTCTTTTACCACCAATTATGAAATTTGCCAGGTTATTTTAATATTCTTTACAATAATCTGCGAGCCATGACATGGTAGCCCAGTTCTTGCAGGATTCTGTCACCTCCTTATACCCTCTCAGGTTTTTACTGGGAGACACTTTGTGCAACACTAATATATTTGTTAAATATTTAGCTAGAATATGTAGTATTGATGCTGAAAAGAACTTTTTGCTCAGTAATTCTAAAGTAACAACTGTAAGATTCATGCAGGTGTTTAACTAAATAAGGAGTTTATGAACTGGATAATTTCTATTATAAAAGTTTATGTTATGCTATTGCTAGCAATTTAAAGTTCTGTTTATTTCTGAGATGGAAAACTGAACTCCTTCAAAATGTTTTCAACTTTAGATGACTTTAAATTGGAATTATTTTATTTCAGAATTTTGTTCTTTCCCTACCAGTAATACATAGTTTCGAATAAAGTTACATGTATATATATAAAAAATAAAAACTAGGTGAACTTCTGACAGTCACACTAATGTTATTAATACATTTCATTAATTATCCAGTTTTAATTATATATCAGTGTTCTTTTTAAGTATTATATTTTAGTTACATTATCTAAGGAAATACTGATTTTTGATTATTATATTTTAATATTTATAGACCTGCTTTCCACTTATATAGCCTTTTCTATCTTCACAACACCCAGGTTAGCTGAAAAAATGTATAACTGAAGGCATTTAACTTATCTACAGCCACAAAGAGAGAATGGTTTCTGAGTCCTTGGGCTTTCTAATTGTCAATAGTTTTTTCAGACAGACCAATTATTGTGAAAATCGATGTTAGGCATTTCGTGCTTGTATTGGGTTTACGTGGCAAGGTTTTGGTAGTGGGGGAGGCTGCAGGGGTGGCTTCTGTGAGAAGCTGCTAGAAGCTTCCCCCATGCCCTTCATCCTGTGTAAAACCTTCATTGATTCACATGACATCTGTGCCTCTTCAGAGGGGGCAGGTTGTTAGTAATTTTTTAAAGAAATACATAGTAGTGAACTGCGTGAAATAATAAAACAAAACTAGTGGTACTCCAGGTATGACTTACTTTCGTACTCGATGTCATTCCCATTTCAGGTAATCTACAATCTCTGATGTTTATTTTTTACGTCTGGATAGCAAGGCAGGTTTTGGCATGGAGCAACTCTTGTAACAAGTGTTTCTGCTATTCTCCTATTTTCATCCAAATTAAGTTTCAAACCAGCATTTGGCAAAGGTTTTGCTCAGCTAGGATTGGTGTATGACCTACCTTTCTTGTCCTAAATAAGACTTTTGGGTGGCGGTGCTGCTTTTTGCTGTCTTCCAGCACTTTGGCATTTATGACACCTTTTTAAAATTTCATGAGATTAAATGAGAAAGAGAATATTCTTCCCACCAGATAGTACAAAATTAGGAGAGTTATCACAACAACTAGAAGTAGATCTACAGAAGAATCTAGGTATGTTCTTGTCTGACAACTGAGACGTCAGCACTTAAGAATGGAGTATACAAAAGCCAACGCACTACTTAGAGAGCAGTTAGTAGGAGAAACCAGTGCAAGAGCCAGTTTGTCTTAGATCACATTGCTGCAAGAAAATTAAGCATGGAGACACCTTTCCCGTCTCTGAAGTCATGATCATAAGTCCTCTGCTGGAGTCAGGTGCATAAGCTGACTCTTTCTTACAGAATATAGTCAGAAGTAACAGTGCCTATGTTTTGTTAAATGAAGTGTTCAGGCAGAGTGCAAGAGACAAGGGTGTGGGTTCAGGTGTGTTCTTTGCCTGATTAGCTTGAAGATTTTTCTTTCATTTCTAAACATCAGATTACTGAATTTCCTGGTAGTGTACCTTATTTGTTGCATCTTGCTGAAGCTGCTGCTTTGCATCATTTGGAAATAATTAATTATTGGACCAATGTATGGGAGTGATGCTGTTGCATAGTAATTGAAAAGTTCATCTGGGAGAAAGATTTTTGCTGACTAATCCCAAAACTACTGAATATTTAAATACTTTATATTGAGTAGTCGACAGGGCAGAAACTATTATGCATCTGTCCATTCTTCCTAGTGAGTGCTTAATTTGTCATTAATTTGTGCTCATTCTTTGACTCTTTTTGACCAGTGAGTCTTTAATTACTCTGTAATGAAAGATCAAACCCAATTAGTGTTCCAAGTGGCTGCATTAACCAAAATGCTTCTGGTGAAAAGAGTTACTGTTATGTCTCCTTTAGCCACATTTTGTTTTAAGCCTGTTTGCTTAGGCATTTTATTATGGATGTCAGAACAGTATGGAGTAGAACATTTCAGGAGGGGGGCACTGTTTTGATTTGATGATGTGATGAAGCTTACTGACTGCCTCTAAACTGCAGGATTCAGGAGCACTTCCCTGCTCCCAAGTTTGGAGTTGGGTCAACACACCACCCCTCGACTGCTCCTTGATTTCATAGGAAGAAAATACATGAATAAGTCATGTAGTGTAGCTGTAGGTTTTGGAACAGAAGGATCTCATGAGAATGGGAAACCATGAATTTTGGCGGACACTTTCACAATTTCTGGCTAGAAAGCAAGGAAACATCATAACTTACTTCCACCTGACCAGAGCCTGGATACTGTGAGATATTCTTTTCATTATCTCCATGTTGAACTGTAGCAATTTGCTGTCTTTTATAGAAAGATTAATACTGGTACAGCATGCTTGGCATACCTCATTACCAAAGATGTGTTCTGCAAAGATCAGTTGTCTGTTCTTTGCAGAAGAGAGCCATTTGTTAGAAATTTCTCATTGCCTATAATCTCCCACTGTGCAACTATAGTCACGCCGTGTTAAACAGAATCATGTTTCACTGTCAGATTCTAGCAAAGCAAACTTTCTTTGTAGTTTGAGTTTAGAGGTAGCACTTCTTGCCAGAAACCCAAGAGACTCCTCCTGAGTGTGGTAAGATTTCTGTCTCCGTCAACCAAGCAGTAGCATTTGCACACTGTATTCATCCTTTTCTGATTTTAAGTTTGATTAAGAGGAAAGAAAAATACATTTTGTTCTCTGCCTCCAGGTTTTCATATAGTGCTCAGATAGGGAAGGGACAGCTATTTCAGATAAACCGAGAGAGCTTATGTACATTGTTGCACATCTTGATGCATATGTCTGTACAGTCCAGCATTAAAAGTCTAGAAATTACACCACCATAGGCTTTAATGTGTGCTTATGAAACATATTAAATATCTACATTAAACATACTGACTGACTCTCTGTAGGATTATCTGATATATAAGCACGATGAATTGTACTGAAAACATAAATATTTAATCCAAGGATAAAAATTTCACAAGGTATGAGATTACCTGATTTTTACAGATTGAATTTATCTCACCTAACTCTAGACTCCATTGTAGTCTGCAAAGACAGCTAGCAACCCTGAGGAATGAGGGATCCATCTGAAGATAAGCATGTGATATAATGGACACAAATCACCCTCTAGAGGTACCACTTTTTTTCCATGGTATATACAAAGGCAACAGCAATGATGAGCTTAGACAAGACACTTGAATTTGACATGGCCAAAGTTAGACGAGGTTAGGTCCCAAAATGCCTTCAGAAAACAAAGACAGCCTTTCTAAATTTAGTCTAATAGTCTGAAAGAGTCTTTTATTTGCCTTTTTCCTTTTTTTTGGGGGGGAGCGGGTGGGGTGGGAAGGGAGAATAAAATCTGAAGAAAAGTCACAAATTCCTTAAGGGAGAAAAAAGCACTTGGAAACCTGAACTTAGATTCCCAGTTGTCACTGCTTTCTCTATACCAAACTTAAAACAATAGTTACTTCTGAAGGCAGGATGTAATTTTGTCTGAAATACTGTTTTAGTGGCCACGATCTCTAGTGAAGAGATTGATTAAATCCTAGTGTTACCCACAGGAAATCTATAGTGCATTCAGAATTTAGTACAGAATAAAACAGGTGCTGATAATCAGTAATGTCCTGTAGTCAGGAGGAGTACATGTTGAGATGCTATCTCTTATACTGTCTTATTGAAGTTAACCATAGTATTCTGAGATAAGAACAAAATTAATTGTGGAAGTTAGAACTTAATTCAATGACAAATTCAAGTTTGATTGACAAACAACAGCTCTTCAGTGGAACTTTGGGATTAAATATTTAAACACAGAAAAGCTAAGTACAAGAAAAAAGTTCTCATGGTAACATAACATCCTCCATCTGCATACTGTTGTTTTGTTTGTTGTTTTTTTTTTTTTATTAAATATGTTATCTTTGAATCGCATTAATGTTTGCCATTGCATTTTACCATTTAAATTTTACTAAGTAAGTTTTGAAGGTTTATAAGGTTTTTAAACGTTATAGGTATATAGGCCTGAAGGTATACAAGTTTTATGCTTCAATGATATTGTCAAATAGTTGCAAAATATCTTCAGAAGGTGACAACACTGAAACAATCTTTGCTTATCCTTGTTACCTGCTGCACTTCAAACAGTGTTTCATGCTGTCATTTAGAAAAGATTCAGGATACTTAAATTTTGGCTCCAGATCATCTTTTCCCAAAGTCATGAACCTAGGCTGCTTGGATAATTGAATTTTCTTCGTTAGGTTTGAACAGGAGGACATAAGGCATAAATCAGTCAAGTAATGTAATTTATCAGGTGTCACTGCTACTTCTCTCTTATTTAGAGCTGCATTCCTTAGCTACAGGCTAAACTAGAGAATTATTATAAATATATGTGCTTTATTAGAGCCTCTCTTTTAAGGCAAAGTAATTGAACCCAACTGGGAATGTTGCAGTCTTCAGCAAGAATCAGGCCAATCAAAGTCTCATTAAAGGCTTTTGCAAAGGCAGATTTTTTCTCCTGTACTAGTCAGGGCAGGTGACTTTCACGTTAACATGTCTCCAAACAGGATTAATTTCTTGTGGAGTTATAAGACTATTGCAATTCAACCAAAAAGTTTTAAAAAATGACTTAGAAATCATCAAATCATCTTGCTTTAGATCAGAATTATGTAACTTAATTAGACAATTTTTTACTGTTATACATGCTTGCTAAGTATAATGGAATAAGTAAATCAGCAGTAAAACAGTGCTAATTTCTCTGTAATTTTGCCCATATTGAACAAAGCATAAGCACTTAAAATGAGGGAATAGTCTTCTGTTTAGATGTCAGTTCATATCTTCTGTCTTCCCTGGTCTTAGAAGTTGATGGTTATTTTGTACACAAAATCCCTGTGGTTGCTTTTACTGAAGTTTTTCAGTACTTGTTGTTACTTGTGGAAATTTTTGCTTTAGGGAAGCACAGCTGCCTGTTTAAAATTGTACTGGGATTAAGTACTTAAATTCCCTTTTCTAGCCTCAGTGTGCAGCAGTTTATTAATTGAATATCACTTCTAAACAACTAAAAGTAAGCCTGTTTGTAAACTACAAGCAGAATTCATACATTATAGCCATTCACAGGACTTTAAGTCAGCCATAGGCTTTCTGAGAATGATTTAGTTTAAAACATTTGAATGATGAACCTGTCATAAAGGCCAGATCTGGATTTGATTCACAGCTGTTCTGTCTGTCTTGGGAAAACTATTCATTAGTTCAGTGATGATGCTATGACTGATCATTCTTTTTGCAGATTTCACAGCTATTTCTGTAGATAGGCTTTAAATAAGGAGAGCTTAGGTGGTGTTTTAGCAACTAGACTTTTGCTGTTACCAAACCAAGGGCACTGGCCCTTGCATTCTGTTTTAGCCAAGTATTTTCATCTTGAGGGCAATAAGCTGAGAAATACAGAAGGCTTAATGTTGCTTTCTGTTGGGTGGCACAGTCTGGTTTCTGTTCTTGGAGGTGGATGCGGAGAAATCAGAAAGTGACCCAAATCGCAAACAGAGGTGGCAAGCAAGGAAACCAGTTTAATGAGAAAAGTAGGAGTTTTCATAGTTTCATGACACTTGATCTGAAAGATTACAATGCTTTTATATTTATACCTTCTCCTACCAAATTTGAGGTAAACTGTGATACAGATAGCACACAGTTGTGTATAGCCACTTACTTTCTGAAGAAGTTTTTCTTGAAGAAATTCTACAGTATAATCTTCTGGTTAGTTTTGCATTACCCCCCCTGCCCCCTGTTCCCCTGTCCCCGCCACCACCTCAGTTAGTAAACAGGACTGCTTAGCAAAGGACACAATGATTCTTATTCTCCATTCATTTTCCATGGCTTAACAAGTTACTACATATCAGTTGGCCAAAGAAAGAAGGGGGTAGTTGGACTTTCCATTTGCAACAGAGTCTTTGCATGGACAGTTACAAGAGCTCTGCAGACATGTAATAATTAGACCATGAGTCCTCTTTTTTATATGTGTATTTTTATAGAATCATAGAATCGTTAAAGTGGGAAAAGACCCTTAAGATCATCGAGTCCAACCATTAACCTAGCACTGCCAAGTCCACCACTAAACCATGTCCTTAAGCACCATGTCTACCCGTCTTTTAAATACCTCCATATATATATGTATATATAAGTGTGTGTGCTTATGTATTTATAATATATGCATATGTGTAAGTATGTATTTGTGTGTATGTATGTATAAGTGCACGTGATTTATTAGATTGTCCTCATGCTTGTATTATGCTAGGCAAATTCACTCTAAAGATTCACACTCCGTAGTGGCTTTTCAAAATAGTGTGCGAAAGTATGAATATTCTAATACTAAAAACTTGTTAGGGGGGTGCCTTTATTAAATATTAGCTCTGTAGAATATTGAACAACTTTTATTTAAAAGAAACTGCATGCTCTGAGTTGTAACACAGTGAAAATGCCTCAGAAGCACAAAGTCCTGAAACTGAAGGGGTTTGTTACAGAATGCTGTCTCAGTACTGTAATTTTCAACTGTCTTCTTTTCTCTTAGATTTCTTCTCCAGTATCTATCTATTTTATATTGTATCTGCTACTATGTTTATATCCAATCATTTTGTTCAGGTCACACTTTTTTTGCATTGTCCCTGAAGGAGATATTTACAGGTTTTGCTGCATTGATGGGATACTTAGGCCGAGTGAGTTCTCTGTCGTTGCCAAAGGTGCTCTTTAGAGTTTTGTGTTCAGAGAGGCAGCCGTTCTGTGCCTTGCCATCTTCTGAAAGAAATAATCTTTCTTATTCTTTTCTGTAATATATGTGAAAGAGATTGCCTTCAGAGGCCTAAAGTCTTATAATACTCAAGAAAGATCCTTAGAATAATCTATAAAACAGATTTATAATCCATCTGTTTGCGGTGTTCTCTTTTTACAAGAAATTGCAAGTAACTTCTGAATACAATCAGCAAAGGAGATTTTAGGTGTGGAAAGTATGAATATGCAAGAACAATAAGAAAATAGTCATGTCTTGAATAATCAGTCAAATCTCTTCCTTAATAGAGGAAATGGATCATGTTTACTTTTCATGAGTCCAAGTAAAAGTAAAGCTGGTGTCAAGAGTTAACTGTTTCTACTTTTTTTTCCCCATTGTACTTAAATCACTGAATCATTTAGGTTGGAAGGGACCTCATGAGATCATCTAGTCCGTTCCCCCTGCTCGATCAGGGTCACCTAGTACTGCTTGCCCAGGACCTTGTAAAGTTGAGTTTTTAATATCTCCACAGATGGAGACTACACAGCCTCTAAGGGCAAGCTATTCCAGTAGTTGACCACACTCACAGTAAAAAGGTGGATTTTTTGTGTTCAGATGGAATTTTGTGTGTTTTAATTTGTGCTCATTGTCTCTTGTCCTGTTGGTGGGTACTACTGAGAAGACCCTGGATCCCTCTTCTTTATTCCCCCCATCAGGTATTTATACACATTGATGAGATCCCCCTGAGCCTTCTCTTCTCCAGGTTGAACAATCCCAGCTCTCTCAGCCTCTTCTCATGTGAAAGATGCTCCAGGGCCTTAATCATCCAAATCATCAGGCCCTGCCCTGATTTGCTTCAGTAAGTCCATATCTTTCTTGTACTGGGGAGACCAGAATTGTGCCCAGCATTCCAGATGGGATCTTACCGGTGCTGAGTAGAGGGGAAGGATCACCTCCCCTGACCTACTGACAAGGCTCTTCCCAATGCAGCCCAGGAAGCTATTAGCCATCTTTGCCACAAGGGCACATTGCTGCCTCACAGTCAGCTTGCTATCCACAAGGACCCCAAGATACTTCTCTGCAGAGCTGCTTTCTGGATGGTTGGCCTCAAACTACTGTTGCATGAGGTTGTTCCTCCCCAGATGCAAGACTTTGCATTTCCCCTTGTTGAACTCCATGAGGTTCCTCTCTGCCTAGTCGAAGTGCGACACAACCCTCTGGTGTATCAGCCACTCTTACCAGTTTTGTATCATCAGCAAACTTGTCCAGGTCATTAATGAAGGTGTTAAACAGGATTGGACCCAGTACTGACCCCTGGCATACATCGCTAGTGACTTTCCTGCAGCTGGACTTTGTATGACTGATCACAACCCTCTGGGCCCAGTTGTTCAGCCAGTTTTCAGTCCATTGCACTGTCCACTTATCTAGCCTATACTTTGTTGACTTTTCTATCAGGAAGTTATGGGAGACAGTGTCAAAACCCATACTAAAGATGAGATAAGTAACATCCACTGTTCTCCCCTCATGCATGAACCTAGTCACCTCATTGTAGAAGGCTATAAGGTTGCTCAAGGAATGTATAGTACTGTATTTCCAGAATGTAAACCAATCTTGTTATTTTTAATGTCATTAGTGTCATAATGTTAATTTTTTAATATGCAGTTTCTGTCTGAAGAGAAAATTCTAAAAGTCCCTCTATGAACATTGTATGGATTACTGTAAAACTGTGAAAAGACTGTTTCTTGTAATAATTTTTTAATGCTTTGGAAAGAAGAAAACACAGGGGAATACTTGCTGCAGACCAAACTCCACACTGAAAAGATTCTTTGGAATTTTCTTCTGTTTCAGACCTAAAGTACCTCAGGGCTTTCCCTTAGAAGATTCCCCTCCGCACTCCCCAATTTAAATCACAAGATATCTAATATCATAATGACAAATAAGGTCACACATTTTCCTTAGGACTGAAAAAGCTACACCTGTCCTGCAAAAATGTCTTCAGAACATCCTAGTATTGGTATGAAGTGATGCACACTGCAGTGTTTTATGAAGAAAATGACTGGCAATCTGGTCCCATTAACACTTTTCCCATTGTTTGTGTTGCTGTTAATTTAATAACTAAGAAAACTTAATTTGAAATTCTGGTATAAAAAAATACTATTATTTTGGTCTCAGAGCTCACTGCATGCATAAGCTGGGGATTTCCATGATGAAAGTGATACAAAATTGCAAAAAAAAGGCTCTTACAGAGCTGGAAAGTGGACCTGTATTCATAATTCCCATACTGTTTCTCTGTACTTGCTCCCTTTTTGGATTTGAATGTATGTCATGTTTCTTGAAATGCTGCTTTTAATATCTGTGTAATAGAATCTGGCTCAGCAGGAGAGAAATAGTTACCCTCTATAATCACTGAAAGGTTTTGCCCATTTTTATTCATTTTTATATTGCTGTTCTGCTGTTTTCTTATTAATTTCAGCAGTTTCTTATTACAAGTATTTCTGTGTCGCTGCATCATCATTCCAATATTGCCAGTTGTTATCAAGCGCTAAATAAAAATATGCAAAGTCTCATCTACATTGGGATGATTGTAAATGTACATCTCAGGGCAGAAGTTAAGCAGTATTACTGTTGCCATAAGCACAGGTAGAAATAGGGCATAATTGTTTCAGTACTGAGCACCGGGAATGAGGGGCTCCTCCATTCTGGTTATCCAGAGTATTGGTCCTGTTCAGTCCAGGACTCCTGTTGGGCAGTCTCTTCATTGTATTTCTTGTAGCTGTTTTCAGTACGTGGTTCAGTACATGTGCTGTTTCTTTAGCTCCATCTGGTACTCCCACAGTGCCTGTGCTTGCGGGTAGGGCATAAAACAATTTCTTAAGAATAAAAGTTTGTGCTGCAGTTCAAGCTGCAAACAATCCCCTGCATTTCTCCACTGTTGATGATACCATTCATCTGTACTTATATTAGCAATACTGAAGTTCTAGCATAGGCAGGCAGCCACATACTCTGCTGTTTAAAGTACCATTCATGGGACCTTCTCTCATCACAACTACTTAAGTGCTTGTAATAAAAGCACCAGTTAGTGGTCCATCGATCATAGTTTCCAGTGATGATAGCACTGGCAAAGGTGAACTGCTTTGGCAACAGTAGGAAATCCCAGTAGTGTTGCTGGAGATGCTGAGTAGTGATGCTTAAAGGTAATGCTACAGCTCAAGAGTGAGTTTGGTGTTGTGCTGAGTACAGTTGAGGGAGTCTTTTTCCATGCAGGACCAAGCCTGAAAGTGACAAAGATACTCAAATTAACTGCAGATTATTAGAACTGCACTTGGGGCTACATCCAGGCATATTGGTTGTACGCTGTGAAGAAGATTCTGTGTGTTCCACTTTCACTGATAAATAGTGGACTCCAGTCTCCATCACTGTTTAATCTAATGCCTTTTCTCAGTACTAAACTCACTTAGAAAAGATGTTTTCCACTTGCCAGATGGTTATTTTAGCTAGGAAGTTTTCTACTGTGTGTCTCTCCAAAAGGCTGATTTCCGTAGCTTATATGTGGTTTAGAACACTTCAACTCAATGGAAAATAAACTGTTTTTTAAAGTGGCAAAACATTTCTCTTCACAAAAGGGCAGTCTCATTAGATTTTGTGGAATTATTGCTGTACACTGTCTAAAGTCTGACTGGCTAGAATAAGTACAGTGCATTGCTTTCTAGGAGACCCGTGAGCCTCTGGGCACAGCAAGCACTAATGAAGGCAAGCTGGGTAGATCAGGTGAGCAGAGCCCTGCAGCAGGACCAGGGGAGCAGGCTCGATGAGTGGTCACAGGCAGCTCAGTCCTGTCTTCTGTGCCACCTTCTTCCTCTAAAACAGAAGCAATAATACCTGGGTAATGTATTTGGAGATTTTCTGATGACAATTCCTGTGCAAGAGAGAGAATTTTTATCATCCTCAGGTGGAGTAAATTCACTTTAGTTCAGTCATTACTGAATCCAATGCAGCTGTAAAGCTTTAACTAAAGAGTTGGATCCGAGTCTTCACTGTAGTTCTGTGCAAGAGATTATTAAATTTCTATTATGGAAGAGACTCTTGAGATGAAACTAGAGTTTGGGTTGTGAGACTAAAGGACAAGACCCTCCCGGTCATATGACTATTGGAAGCCTAGGAGTAAATTTGAAGAGTAAAAGGTTGTTTTGGGGTGAGATACTGTTTTAATTCAGTATTGTTTTTTTCAATTCTTATTTTATTAGGATTGTCAGGGGATTTCTTGCGTTCTGGACGATACTCTGCTCATACCATCAATGGTGCCTGGTCACCCTGGTCTCCGTGGTCTCAGTGCAGTCGTGACTGCAGTAGAGGTATACGGAATCGCAAACGGGTCTGCAGCAATCCTGAGCCCAAGTACGGGGGACTTCCTTGCCTTGGCCCATCTCTAGAGTACCAGGAGTGCAACATTTTGCCTTGTCCAGGTAAGAGTCAACTGAAATGAGAGAAGTATGTGAAAATAAAATAACTCATCTTCAGGGCTATATCTTGCAATAGTTGGTTTGGGTTTTTTTTTAGTTGGTGGGTTTGGGGTTTGTTTTGGTTTTTGAATAAACTACAGCTCAAATTTACCTTTATAATATAATTGGATTTGGGTAAGATTCCCAAGTGGTGTCAATCAGTTTATCATCAACAGTATTAACAGCTATGTCTTTTTTCACTTGCGAGACTTTGACTGTAAAAATATAATTTTAATAAGTAAACTTCTAAGAGAAAAAAGACATAAGAATCTGGCAAGACATGAGAAATCTGACCTAGTCTTTATTTAAACTCAAAATATCATTTTCATCACAGTGGTTGCTGGCATTGCATCTGTGCTAGCTTTTGAGTGTAGAGCCTCCAGCAAATAAGGTTCAGACTGATCACCAAACTAGATGGTAACTCAAGTAGGCCATAAAGATTGTTCTTGGAATCTTGAGCTTCCCTTTCATTGGAAGTTGTTTTATGATTCTATAAAAAGGATTACAAGTAGAATATGTTTTCAAGAAACTACTTTGGGTTATAAATCATTGTTGTATCTTAGACATTTGAGGAAAAAAAAAATCTTGGTTCCAGTCACCTCTCACCCTTCATAAAACAGACATCCAAATTCAAAGGCTTTTGAGCTTTGCAGAGGCTTTGTGGAAGAAGAAAGGGGAAGGATGTAGGGGAACACATGAAGAAAAGAAAGTGCAATTGGAATAGGAGGAAAGAATTCAAGGTAAGAAACAATAGAGAGGAAGAAGGATAATGACTGAGAGACTCAGTTCTTTCCAGTATCAACAATAAAATTTAGAAATAAGCTTTCATACATCTTTAGTTGTATTAATTATGTATAACAGTGCTGCGTATCTTGTTATTGAAGACTTGCAGCTTTTGTCATTTATTCAAGTGTGGACCTGAAGGATTACTGTGGCAATATACATATCACATATGTGTATTACTATAGTAATACGTGTGTGTGTGTATTTATCTATGTCTATATATATCTATATGGTCACAAGTTAAAACTGTGTTCCCTAAATCATGGATATGTTTTTTTTAATATGAGTATTTTGTCCAATCTTATCATTGCAGTGCTTTCCCTAAGCTTTGTAAGCCCTTTGACAGTCACTATCCATTCTCTGCATCAGAATCTAAGCAGTAGATCTGTGCAGAAGACAGGGCTTCACTTTCAGGAGGACGCAGTTTATCGAAAAAACATGCCTCCATCTTGAATTGAACCTAAGTAATATGTTTTGGCAGATATCCCACAAACTCAGCAGCTCTGTGAGTGTTCTGGCTGCTCAGTGAAAGTGAACTTCTCTGCAGTTTTATGGCTAACGGGAACAGTAGGATTGCTTGGCAACTTGAATGCCTCAGGCAGCCCCCTGAGGCATTCAAGCCTCCAGCTCTCCTGCTGGTGGGGCAGATCCAAAGGGAGTGTCTGTCAGGGATCCCTGCTTTGGTCTGGGTGACCGCCCATTGAGCCACTGAGGTTCTGAAAAAGGCACTTGGGCACAACAAGCCAGCACTTTCTGGTGAAGTTTTCTTGCTGTGTCCAAGGAGGAGGAAAGTAGCTTTAGATGCTCATTGTGTAGCTTCTCTATCTGGCAGTGTAAGCATCTGAGGAGATCAAGGGAAGAGATTATATGCTTCTTTCCGAGCTTAGAGGCATGATCAGTGAAGGGTGGCCATGTTTTCTACGCCAAGTGGTGTGAGAGAGAAGTGAAAGTGAATGAGCAGAGAACCAACAGTCGGCAGAGAATTATAAAATCGTGGCCCAAATCTTCTCCACATTTGCACAGCCCTAGTGCATGCTCTAATTCATTAGTTCCCAAACTGCAATCATAATGCCTTGCTTTTCTTGAATAATAAAATTATAAACAATGAGTTTCATGTGGCTGCACTGTTCATCTGTGAAAAATTTTGAAGGTTGACAGTAATGCATTAGGTCAAAGATTTAGGAGACCATTGTACTAATATGTGCAAGCCTCCCCAGGGATGCACACAGTAGGTGAAGCAAGCTAGAACGTAGCACCTCCTCATCGGTTCCTTCTTCCCTTGCAAAGGGAATCCCTCCATGAGACACTGCCTTCAGCTTTCTTTGAAGCAGGTGAGTGGTGTGGTAAGAGCTAACAGCTCACAAGCTTTAAGATATCTGATTGTATTACTACACTGTAGTAACTGAAGCGCATTCATTAAATGGGCCCAGATTATCTATAAAACAGGGACAGATTTGTTGTTCATCCCTTGCTGTTGATTCTTAAATTAAATGCTGTCTTGAATTTTGTTGGATTTTTTCAAAGTTAAAATAAGTTAAAGGTTTTCAGAAGTGGTATTTTTAATTAGGTCTGCAGCTAGTACGCAGTTATATTTTTTTTTGGAAGGAAATTGTTCCAATCAGTAAAACACATAGTTATGCAGACATAAGTTTGATGTAGAGGCCTTTGTTGTTTATAAGTTAGCCAATACCCAAAACTAAAGTACATGCAGTTGCAAGGCAGAACTTGAAATTGTATATAAAAATTATTCCCTCTTCTGCTGTTTCTGAATTTGAAAATATTTTTAAAGATCAGTTGGTATAAAGTGTGCTGGTCCTTTCTGAAGCAAGAAGGGTTGTCCTAATGTATCTAATAACTTTCTTCAGAGACAAGTTTCATTTTTCTTTTTAGTGCAAAGCAAATTTGAATAAAGATGTAGATCTTGAATGAAGTATTTAGCTGTATGATAGCCTGCAAGGAATCACAAAGTTCCTCAGCTACAGAACTACTGTTTGCCAGTAATTAAGAAGAAATGTAAGGGGCTAAGTTGGATCTCAGATAAATCTGAAGGGAAAACATTGCAAGTGGTAGATGTAACTGATTATTTTTTTTCTTCAAGACATGGGAGAGTAAAAAATGATCGCAGAATAAGGCTTATCCATAAATTAGACGTGATTATAAATTTGTAGAAAGGGAATAATTTTTTATTAGAGAAGCATACTGATGAAATTGAATTCTCTCAATTTTTAATGGAAGTTGCAGGAAGTTAAATTGGTGGGTAAACATGAACATCTATTAGGGTGACATTCGTGAGACCTTATCAGGAAAGGAGAGACAAACAATACATGGGTGAAGAGCCTTCGCTCCAGTCCCACACGTACAAACCTGGCAGACTCCACAGTGGGGGTACGGAGGAGAGCAGCGAGGAAGAGAAACCATGGTTGGATCAGTTTTCAGCCTTCTTGTTAACCACTGTGCTAGGAACTGGATTTCATTTCCTGGATGCTCATATTTAGGACAGCTATATAAAGTCATTCTTACCCTAGCTATCTAAGTGAGTTTCTAAAATGTTGCTCTTAGGCTTTGATCACACAGCCCTTGTAGATGTTTATGAGAAAGGTTGGTGTACATGCAAATCTCATCATGGTATTGACTGATTGACATCATCACATAGATGAGGCTGTAGACAGAGATGCAGGGACTGAGTAGGAGTAAACATGTCAGGCCCATCTTGCCACTGTGAGCAGCCAGGATTAAAACAGGGACTGCACAGTTTGCTCTTGCCCATGTAAGTAAGTGAGATGCAGACAGAAAGGCTCAGGAATGTGAGGAGATTTTGTTCTGACCTCGACCCGAAGGTACTGGCCATAGTACTAGAAATAAAAATGCAACAAAGAAGAATTTGATGCTTTCTAAGGTTTACCTGTGCTCCTCGGGGTAAGGACAGCGTCACATGCTCCCTGCTGGCACAGAACTATTTAGTTACAGTCCAGTCCAGTCATTAGCCTTTCAGAAATATTCCAGTGAGTAGGAATGGGCGAGATGGCAGCCATAGAGAAGCCTTCCTGCTAGTGCAGGCTCAGATTCTGCTTTGCTCCCTGTTCTGCTTATTGCAGACAGGATCAAACCCTTATGATGTAAACTGCTGAGAAAGATGAGTGATGGAGAAATATACTGAGCAGTGCTTAACTTATGCTGAAAGTCAATAGGACTTTATGCTTCTGAATCAATTAATCTGGGTTCAGTGTCATCCTGGAAGTTACTAAGTGCTCTGAAGGACTGACACAATGAAAAAGCCCATGGAGCAATCACTGAGTGTCCAAGGCGCTCTTGTCTGGTTAAGTGTCTTGCAGCATAGTTTTAAATATATTTATTAATAGCCAGTAATTTATGGCTAAATGTGCTGCAGGATCCCAGAACTTTAAAAAAATATTGGAGCCATCTAGAACCTGCCTTCAGCAGCTACTATTAAATCTTTGTTCAGCCTGCAGGGGAGACAGAAACAGTGAAATTTTTCCCACAGCTTGTAGCAAAGTAAATGGTCCACTGACGTGCAGGTTGGTAGCAGTCACTGGGCAGATTACTTTTTGTTCATAGTATTTGAAGGCTGAATACATAAGTAAATTGAAGAGTGCCAGAAAATTGCCAGAAATTGTACCCAGGCCCAGGAATATGATTTGTCTGTATTGTGCAAGTTTTAGAGTGATACCTCATACAATTTTGCCTTCAACTAACTAGCACTCTCCCAAATAATCTGCAGAAGTAGTTTGGGAGTCAGTGCAGGGTAAGGCCCGTTCCCAGTACTCAGTTTCCATGTGGCCAAACTGCTCTGAGGGGTAGGGTAGGAGAATTTGCACTATTGTCTTGCACTAGCAAATTATGCTTTGGCCCTGTGCCTCAGCCTCTTTTTTATGGCTCAGAGATGTGGTAAACAGAATTGAGCTGGCAAGCGCTGAACAGCCTCAATAACTATGGAAAGCATCTGTGAATACTTAACTTACATTTCTGTTTTCTTTCAGTTACTAATATGAGGTCAATAGGAAAAGAAAGGAATCTATGATCAGACATATTAGGGGTGTGTTATCCTTAGGGACTTGCAAGAGATTTACATTATGAAGAGAAATAGATGATGAAGAGAAGCATTGTTTGAATGGTAAATTCTGAAAATTTACAAAAATTACAGGAATTTACTAATGAAAATATTTATTTGCCTGAAAATAATAATAGCTAAACATAAGGAATTCTGTCCTAGTTCACAGTATTACGTGTCTCTTCAGTTATTACTGTAGGAAAAGACAACTTTTTCTTCATTTTTGTTTTGTTTTATTTCTTGTTCCTTTCTCATTTATTCATTTGCACATAGAGACACTTGACCAATGTGCCTTGATTAGGTGTTTAAAGCATAGCTACATCAGTGCCATTGAGAGTGAGCTACATGAATTTCTATTTCCTTTTCTTCTCAGAGCATAGTGGTGGATCAGAGGGAAAGGACAGTTGCTGTCTCTTAGATTTGAAATTCTCATACTTCGTGACAATATTTTGGGATTTTACCACTTTCAAATTTTTATTGTAGTCGTTCTAGTTTGTTTTAGTTACAAATTTTTAGCTGAGAAGAACTGAATAAATTCATATATCCCTAAATGTGCTAATAACAATAAAGAGTTTCAGATATACAAAACTCCCTGAAAGACTGCTTATTTATGCACCCCCTAAAGCCAGTTGTTGCTTGTTGTTTTTTTCTTCATTATCGCTTTTTTTTTTCTTCCTATATTTTTTTTTCCTTGCAGTCATTCTTGGCCACAAGGACACAGGAATATGTTCAATAAAGGTTGTCTCGGAGGCTACTGAAGCCTTTCTCTCTTCTGCAGCCAGTGAGGAGAGGGCTGAACTGCCCTTTGGAAGCAACTGTTGCTTTTCTAACTTGAGAGTCTCATTTACAGATTTAAACCCGGGTTGATCCTTAGATTTTGTTGTTGTACTTTCCTTAGAAGCATTTGTTTGCCTTCTGTGATTCTGCACTGCACTATGTTGACTGTTTTATCCAGCGTTGCATTTATGAATAAAAGGTAACTGTAGCATCACAGAAACAAGACTTTGCCTTTGCAAACTATGATGTAAAAATTGCTGTTTCCCACACTGAAACATACACAGCAATATCCCACAGGACTAGGAAAAAGTAGTAGACTAAGTGGTGTGGAATGGGATGATCCCCAGGTGTCTGGAAGCGAGCAGTAGTCTCCTAGGTCTGTAGGCTGCCAAACACCCAGTGTCCCCGAATTTAACTTTTACTCAGCCACTGGGAAGAACACCATCTGCATTTCTGTAGGTGGAAAGGACTACTGCCCCTCTACCTATACTCCTTCATGCATATAGAAAAGACTGACCTCTCTGCATTTTTTATTCTCTTTTGCTACGCTTTCAAAAAGATGAACATGAAAAGTTAAAAACCTAAAGACATACACCAAAAAAAAATCAAAGAATATTTTTTTTTTCATTGTTTAGATTTGAAATGAGACCAGACAGTATGTGAAAGAGCCTGTGATCCTATGTGTGTTCTCATGAAAGCAGGTGAGGTCAGTGCGTCTGCCCACGCTTGCTTCAACTTCCTTGTAAAACCCAAAGTGCATAGCAGGGTATCCAGTTTACTTAATTGTCTCTTGGAAATTCTCCAGTAGTGTGGATGTTTTATCATGTCCCCAAGAGATCCCATCTCTCTACACTGTTTCTCCCTAGAACATCCTCTTCCCTTTTCTTTTTCATTATAGCGAAGAAATATTTATTAACCACAACAGCAGCCAGTAGGCAAAAAGTTGTTTGCTTTACTATAAAGGAAAGAGCATTGTTTGAGAGCACCCTGCTAGCTGAAGGGTGCCTTCTTCCAAAAGGGACCAACCTCAGTAATTGTCAGAAAATGTAAAGACTCTTTGTATCTTTCATTGTGGAACTGCTTTAACGGCTTTCTTTTGTCCAACAGCTCTACAAAACTGTTATGTAAAGAAACTGTAGTGACTGGAACTTCCCTTGCAGCTGTGTATTTTTCCTCCTATAAAAAGCAGAAATAACAGGACTCCATGACAAAAGGAAAAACAACAACAACAAAAAAACCCAGACGGTGCTGTGTTGCTAAGCAACTTTAAAGGAAGATGAAAGAAACCACAGAGCTCTATTTAGGTCTTGTAAAAACTCAAGCAGTAAATACCCACTCCTTTGATCTTATTTAACCATGATGATGCTTTATCATCCTTTGTTGCTGAGAAGGAAAAGTTCTGGGGACAAATAAAAGAGGTAGTTATGACAGTCCTTGAAAGGCCTAGAGTTTTAGGATAGCAGCCTGTCAGTAAATAGTCACTAAGAAAAACAGTTACAATTATTCCGTCCAGCTCAACCGTGATCAAATCTAACGTTGTCTATTATATTATGTCTGTCCTTTCCTATCTTCCCCAGACCCACTTCTCCCTTTACATCCAAAGGCTTAGAGTATAGCCATGATCACTGCAGTTGTGGAACATGGTGACATTCCTAGATGTCACATCGGTCTCTGTGTTCTTGGCCACCCATAGATAGATGGCAGATGGCAGTTTCAAATGCATGCGCGTTTGTAATTCTCACTCTGGTCCATTGAAAAGTAAGTAGAAAATGTTGGGGGTCAGTGTCTCCATTACAGGGAACAAGCCACAGGTAATGTTTGCAGACTATTTATCTTCTATCTAGGCAATCTCAGGCTCTCATTCTGTTTCGTGGAGGTCTATACACTGCAGCAGAAATGCCTCTGATTATTCATTTGAGCTAGTCAAGGATCATTTTAAATAAAAAAGAAAAAAAGAAAACAGGGAGTATCTGGACAGGTAAAGCCTTAATATCGCATGAAATGAATAGCTTAGGTAACAGCTTCTGCTTTTATTTGACATAATTTAAAAAAAATAAAAGAAGCAAGTTCCGATTAAAAGATACCATGTCTTGAAATTGTTATAAAATTGCACAGTATATTTCACTTGCACTGAAGACAAATAACCTGTGGCTTTCTTAGATACGAGCTTGCATAATACTACATTAACAGAGTTATCTCAGGCAAAAAGACATATTTGTTTTCCAGTGACTATATGAATAAGAGAACAAGTCAAGCACTCTACCGAGATGCAGTATTTAGTTATGGTAGGTGGTATAAAACTCTCTCATACATCTGTATAGCCAGATGATTTGGCTGATAAATATAGTCTGGAAAAAATGTAGCAATCATTGAATTCCTTAATAATAGAAATAATTTATTTAAATTACATACTTGGAATATAGTACCAGATTCCACAAATCCTGTCAGTCCAATCAGGCTGTTCAGAGGCCAGATGCATTACTTGCAAAAGTTTTTACAACTATTGTTCTTAGCAAGGAAGTGCGAACTCCATGCTGTCTTGATTTATAGGATAGTGTTGCAAAAAATATATATTCAACAACTTCACTTGCAGGATTAGTAAATATCCTTAGGTATGCACTAGCGAGTTACCTGATTAGCAGATGAGAACCTGAAGGTATGTTTTATCTGCAATTACATTCAAAAATTCGTGTATAGGTTTTGATATCAAAATGACCACATTGTCCTAGCTCATTTTCTCACTGTTGCAGCCTTTGCATAGAAATCATTCCACTCGACTCACTGGGTGCATTTGTGATATAAAATGCTACACAAACAAAATAAGTATTTTTTTTGATGTTCTACGTCTCCATCTAAGAGAGAATTTAAATGCAAATACTGCATGGATATTTTCATTGTAAGCTAATTTTCTTCAGATTTGGAACTTCGAGGGTTTTTTGGTGAGAGATAATTATAGAATAGCATTTCAGTAAAGCAGTGGAAACTGCTTTATTCCTTGAAAGGCTGTTTGATTAATTGAACAGAAAGGATCAAAAGGAGTCATTGTGAAATGCTGGATGAATGTTTTGGAGACTTCAGTGGCAATCAGTTGTTTCAACAAACCATGAAGTAAAGTCGTACAAGGAATGTCTTAAATGAGCGCACTTAAAAATTGTGTACAGAATATGTGTACTTACCTAGTATTTTTAAAAGTAAGCAATAATGAGTTTCTGTCTTGTGTGCTAAAATGCCCACTGCTGCTGTGAGTGATGGGAGAAAAAAAGGCAAAACTTCTGCTCAGTTCAGGGCCCTGTCATAAAACAAAACTTTACTGGCACATTGCCTTTATTATACTTAAGGTCTCATCTATTAGTGTCAGTTGAATTACACACACTCTATTTCTTTTAATCAGTTGCAGACATGGTAAACCATTTCCTTACTTAAGTATTAAGAAAGCAAGTGATAACACTTTAAATAGAGGCTTGAAAAGAAATTAATTTTTTGTAGGATATGAAAATTTTGAAAGTTTAGGGGTTTTTTTGCTTTTTTTCCTCCCCAAAAAAAAATTGAAAGAGAAAAAAAATACTGAGATTCTTTGCAGAGGGAATGCTGTCCGTGGGAGAAGTACATCTGACTTTGTCATGTGGCTGCAGATAGGAGGCCTTTGGCAGACGGGTGCAATATGGCCATAAATGCCAGAAATACGTCCTGGAGCAGTGGCTTTAAGAACAGAGGCTGCAAAGGAGCCAGTCCAGTGCAGGCAATGAGGTGAACTTTCATTAGAAGCCTGTCTAGTGGCCATGTGTTGGAAGCCATCTGACAAATGGGGCCTCCGTGAAATATAGCCTACGTTTCAGAGGAACCTTGTGAAAACTCAGACTGGAGAACAGTTTGATATACTTGAATCAGTAAATACCAATGCGGGGGGGAAAAAAAATTATTCTTCAACAACCTGTGTTTGAAACTTTAAGTGGCAACTCCTTTTTGTCATTTGTCTGTTGCTTTTTTGAACTACTGCCATTGTTCTGCTGCTGGCATCTATGCTGGAGCTGCATTAAGATTGTAACATTATATTGGCCCATCAAACCCTACAACTGTGTTAGATCAATTGAAATGGGTTGTAGGATTGTAGGGTTAAGGCAGTCTCACCTGGGTTGCGTAACAAAATCTGGATTCCTCAGTCTCTGTTGATATTATTGGGCTAAGTTTTATTTTATGAATAAAAATTTACTTTGAGCTTATAATACTTCTGTTAAACAAGCTTTGGTATTTTATTTCCTCACAAGTGAGACAAGAAAAGGAAAAGAAAAAGAAAATAGTTTTGGCCTTAAAGCTTTTATGGTACCCACTGAACGTGTCTTAAATGGATGAGTAACTTTGTTAGACTTCCCAGTATACTAGGGGCTTTTAAAATATGTAAATTCAGTTGCATTGTGGTAAGATGAAATTTGTGGGCCTGTGTTCAGTGGCACCTAAAAATGTCCAGTAATTTCAGTAGGCCATGAATTAGATCCACAGAATATGAGAAAGATGGGTTAGATTATGTCATGTCACCCATTAACTTGGAACAATTGCTTTGTGTCTTTTCAGTGGATGGAGGCTGGTCTTGTTGGTCATCTTGGTCAAAGTGCTCAGCAACTTGTGGAGGAGGGCATTACATGAGAACCCGTTCCTGCACAAACCCAGCACCAGCATATGGAGGAGATATCTGCCTTGGACTGCACACTGAAGAAGCACTCTGCAACACACAGCCATGTCCAGGTACAGCAAATCAGCCGATGCAGCTTTGTTGTTCTTGTGCCACAGAATAAGGCATTCACTGTTAGGCAACATAATGCTCCTTGATCTATTATTTAGGAGCAAATAATTTCTCTCCCTTATTAAGTGCACAATCAGCTCTTACGTGCTACAATCACAATAAATCAAGTAATAGCAGGATATAGCCTACAGGGCACCACCTCCTCCCTCCCTCTTTAAAAATTAAAATTTAAGTTACCAGGTTCCGGGTCTGGGTAAACTAAAATTGTGTAATATTTGAAGTGGATCATGGAAACGGCCTGGGAGACTTTCAGTAAAAATATCACAATGAAGTGCATTTGTTATAACACTAAACATTCACAGCAAGCAAATTGCTGAGGTTAATATTCAACAACGTGTGTTATCCCAAGGTCCTTCAAGTAGATAATGTTTGCCCTGTTTTCATATAAAACACAGAGCAAGCCTTAATGCTCTTTGTAAAATACCTTCTTCAACTTCAGATGTTAAGGAGCAGAGACTTCATCTTTTTAAATGACTGTGGAGTACTTAGTAAATGAAATGTCTCAGCACTCCTGTTAGTTGTATGATATTATGGATGATGACTTTTTCTGTAACTTTCACTCTGCCTTTTGACCATATTAAAGGAAACTAATTTTTTTTGTGAAATTTAAGTGAAAAGTAGAGAGTAAAACAACACAAAAGCAGATAAAGTCATTAGTGAAAAGCCAGAGGGAAAATTTGTTCTCATTTATTGCTGATTAATGGATTACAGACAACAGCAAAAGGAAATAGGCAGCTCTGATGCCACATTGTATTACTTGCTTCACTGAGAGCTCTTAGACTTCATAGCAAAAATTTTCTGCTCCTGTGATGAGGCTGTGCGTGTGAAGGCACAAGCCCCGTGAGTTTGTATTTATGGATCCTATTACCTGTGCTGAACTACAATTTAATTTAATTTCTTTTCCTAGGCACTGCATGTCTTGGAGCAGAATAAAAGTACCTACTTTGTCAAAATTAAAGCCGATGCAACACTTTGTATTGTGTTTAAAAAAAAACCCCAAACATAGAAATCAGTTGATGATTTGATTTTTCAAGACAAATAGTGTATATTTGTATGTAGAAGTTACATAGCTGCCTTGGGATCCTTAAGGCATCTTTAAAAGGTCAGAATTGGCACGTTCATTTTGCTAGTATTGTAGCTATTTCTTTTGTTGCGCATTTATTTTCTACTGCCATTTTTCTAGAAATGACAGTTTGCAAACATTTGTAAATAATCTCTTCATCTTATTTTGACCTGCTTGCTACCCAAATTTTGGAGTAGATGTGGGGTGGAGGAGGAAGAGGTTGGTTTCATTTTGGTTCAAGAAAGTGAAAACTTTTATAAAGCAATAAAATTTCAGAGGGTGAAGTGTATTTCTCACATTCTGTGCTGTTTTACTAATATTTCAATCTCACTGAAAATTTTCATAGGTTTTTGAAACAGCACATCATCAACTAGCTGTGAGAATGGCCCTTGCCTCATGTTTACGATGTAGATTTTGAAACTTTTTTTTACTCCTCTTATTTCACATTGGTACGGGACAAAAATAACTGCAATGCTACACATGTCAAGCCTGGACAGACTCCTGCATCCCTGCAGAGCCATTTTCTTGTGGTGAGGATCGTATGGCCAGTGGTTCCTCCTTGTGCAGATCTGGAAGTACCATTGGTGACGTTCACTGCTTGAGTGACGTGTTTAATATAGGAAGGGAATAGTAGTGACACCTGGAATCTAAGAACAACCAACCAACATGGAAATGCATATGCAAAAATGGAAATTATTTGTAACGTTTCTTAAGTTGTGAAAAGAGTAAAGATTTCTTGGCGTTTGAAATAGTAATATTTTTTTTGGCCAAAAAACCCAGAAGAAAACTAAAATTTCTGGAATCCTGATACTAAGGATTTTTTGAGGATATGGAGGGTTAATGGCAAATCCAACTGAAAGTATGCAAGTATGCACTTAAAAGAAAATAACAGGCTTGTTTTTGCAAAATACATCAGTTTTTCCCATCTTTCATTTTAAAAGCTATATCACTGTGTTTGTGTTTTGTCTTTTAATTTATCCAAATGCAATCACATTAATATGAATGGAAGCACTGAACTATTCATAGAGTCATTAAGGTCGGAAAAGACCTCTGAGATCATCAAGTCCATATTGATCAGTAATGGTTCATAGGCTGCTTATCAGTAAGTGTAATTGGTTGCAACAGTGTCTCTAATGTATGGAATAAGGCAGTATTTTATACCTAAAGTATTTACTACTCCTGTCAGAGGTGAAAATACATTCTATCCTTGAATTGCTAACTCACACATGCAAAAAATGGATAAAGCAGTTGAGCATTTAGAAATGATGGTATAGTTCTGTGTGAAAGAAATGTATAATTTTACAGACTGGTGGCCTGATCTTTCTGAGGTGCCTTCTTCACCAAGTGATCTTTCAGGAACTGCTTGGACTTAACCTGGCTTCAAAGGCCAGCCAAGACTCTGTAGGAAGAAAACATGACATCTGAGTAAGCCTTGCCGTGTTAGAGGTGAAAAGCAGTTCCAGATTAAACACCTCTCCAGTCCATCCTCTCTTTTCCATCCTTGTGACTTTTGCAAAGAACTGAGGAGCAAGTTGAGAGGAGCCTGCCTGAGGTGCAAGAGAGCCTCAGATACTTTGAAGATAAATCAAAGGGATTGGATGAGGCAGGATAACTAAGTCTGTAGAAGTCTGTGCAAAAGCTATGGGTTCAGCATCTCTGTGATGACAGAGAGAGTGGATCCACAAAGGGCAGGTCTGCCAATTTGAAATGATACATCTGTCAGTCTTGGGTGCCTTACTTCTGTGTGACTCTCTGAGCTCCCAACAGCGGTACTCCTCAAAACACAGATTTGGTACCAGGATCCACCGTTGCAGGGATGGCCATCCTTGTCACACTTGCACTGATGTCTGCTCTCTCCTCTTCTGTGATTCTGTGTGCCAGACGGAGCAGATCAGCATGGCACCAGACTCCCTGACTACCTCTGCTGTAGTGCCTGGGCTGCACCATGGGACTCCAGGATGGGAGGGAGATGCCCTGATTTGCATATGTGGGAAGGTCCTCATGCACGTAGTGTCTTTTATAGGAACCCCTGCTCAAAGCGCCTTGACAGAAGACCCATGCCTAAAGGACAGGATGGAACAGTAGCCTTGCCCAGTCACCAGTATGTAACCTAGCATGATCTACACATACTCTGAGGTTCCTAGTTCATCACGGGACGTAGCCCCTTCAGCAAGGAACCTGGTGGGCCAAAAGCACATTGGGCAAGACGAGGCTGCAGAGTGCATCAGCCAGCAAGTTTCATTTAGGATGTTCACAAGCATTTTGGCAGCAGCTGCATATATCCCAATTATACCAGGACTGGGCAAGAGTATTGGCTCTGGCTTAAGCATGCTCTCTGCCACCAATGAGAACTGGGCCAAGATTTGTAATGAGCAGCATTCCTTTAAACTTCAATGAGCAGGGCTTTATTGTTACTAAATATTTATGGTAAGGATCCATATACTTAGTTTACTTAGGTCCAGCCGCTGACACTGATGGTGACAACAGCAGCTCCTGGCTGTGCCCCACTGTATAAGCAGGAAGAAGCCTGCTCCGTTTGCTTGACTCCCACCTCAGCTCTCCAACCCCCCTGAATTAGGATCCAACTGCATTATATCATCTGCCTCCATGCTCCTACTATCCACTCTGCAAATGAGGCCCTCCCAGGACCTCTCCTAGGAAACAGAAAAGCCAAAGGACAGAGCTGAGTATTCTTGCTCCTCACAATAACAAGATTCTACTCTTTGACATTGGCTGCTTGTGTCAAGATACTTGCCCAGTTGCTCAAAACTGCCCCATCCAGACAGTTGCTAATTGTTCATAAATATCAATATCTAGGTTCTTACCTGAGCTGCTGAGTAAATCTATTTTATGAACAACTCCACAAGTGATGATGTATCTGAACAACAGTCTGCTAGGACTGATTGCTCCTGTCTCTAACCAGCACTCTCCTACTGTCTTGAAATCGTCCCAGGGCCACTGCTTGAGATTTTCTGTGCTGAAGTTATGTTCTCCTCCTTCATCCATTTCTTTTTACCATGCTACTGGTTAGGAAGTGAATGTTGAACACTGTCATGGAAAGCATCTATTGCTTGACATTTTTCAAAACTGCAATCTCAAATATTCCTACCGGGATCTTTTAAATTTTAGATGACTGAGAGTTTTAACCTTTTCCTCTATGTCCAAGGGAAAATAATGAGTAAATGCAAACCTTGTATGCTGAATTTATGAAATGTATTGAAAGGGGCCCAAAACAGTGCAAGACTTTCCTGACTTTCACCGGATTCACAAAAAGTGTACAAAACCTTCAAGAATTTTCCAAATTATTCACAAATTTTAATGATCTTTAATCTAACTTGAAACAAAATTAGGTTAATATATACTTTTTTATTTGAAGCAGAATGAAATTTGTAAATTTGCTTCATAGTGACATAAAATCAATTAAAATGTTGAAGTAGAAACAAACTTGGTTTGGCATACTAGGACTATTTAATGCATATCAAAACCATAAACCATATCTCAATGAGAAAGCCAACAGAAGAAAGAAAAAGGTTTAACTGAGCCCTGTCTTCTACTATACATGCCAAACTCAGAAGACTCCTATGAAGGCAAGACTTGTGCTTGAATTGTAAGAAAGCTGAGCTCAGTAAACTCAGCACCTCATGGGAATGAGATCAATCCACTGCATTTAAGGGAAGTATTCTGAGATCACACAGGCATGAAATAAAAATGTCTTAATCAAAACTACACAGGCAGAGGAAGAAATACAGAGAAACAACAGAAGCTGATAATGAACCGAATGGGGAAGAGAAGGTGAGAATACTTGATGAAATCTCTTCTATCTACAGCAAAGAAATGGACCTGAAATAACAAAAACCAAAAAAAAAAAAAATAATTATCTGCAAGATACTACTGTTTTTGTCGTTAAATAAACATCCTGTTTCAGACCTGGAATACATACTCCTATAGCTCTCATTGCTACTGATCAGGTACATAAAAAAAAGACAGTGTCATTGTCCACCCTAACGACTGAGACTGGAATTAACTCCACAGCAATCGCTCTTTCAGTCACCACCGCAGAATCCCTCCAGCTTCTCGCTTTCACACACAAAGGCCATGGCAGAAGCCAAAGCCGTAATACATCTGCGACAAATTTGCCATCACACTCTACATTTCAGAGACTTTTGCCAAAGCTAAACTGCCTCTGTTTTATCGTACTGAAAGAGCTGTCCTCTGCTAGTTGGTGGTAGCTGGGGATGAGGCCCTCTGTCATAATTCAGAAGTACAGGCTATTTCTCTCTCATTTGGTGTACTTGAAGCATTTAATTGCAGCGTCTGCGTGTGTGTCTCTCTCTGCCTGTTGCAGACAGCTGGTCCGAGTGGTCTGAGTGGTCCGACTGCGACTCTTCTGGCTTCCAGTTCCGCGTTCGTCAGTGCATCATTTTGTTTCCCGTGGGCAGCCAGTGCACGGGCAACACCACAGAGAGTCGAGCCTGTGCTTTGGATTCCAACTTTATACCAGGTAAGATCCAGCCTGCTCCTTGAAGGATTGGTGAAATCTCTCAACGTTTCAGGAGCGAGGTGTAGTACTGTCCCAGACCGCACTGTGCGGAGCCAAGAGCTGGAACAGAACTTGCCCTTTGTCAGCCAAAGTGTTTTGGTCTACTATGTGGAGCCAATGTTGCTAGCTCTAGTGTCTTCATGAAAATCTGCCTCATGGCACCGAGTGCTGTGGAGCTGTCCCTACTGTCACCGCCTGGGACTTTGGTTAGTCACTGTCACAGCATTCTTCAAGTCCCTCCCATCCTACTTGGTAGCAGGGTGCAGGGATGGCTATAGACAGCTAGGAGAAAGAGTTTGCTTTTTACTTTAATTTATGTGGTTTTGAGACTTTGGGGTTATTAGACAAACATTCCTCTAGGTTTTATGGTTTGCATATACGAAAGTGGGTGCTGTGGTAGTTAATCTGGAAATCATTTCACAGAGTCCCTTAAATTAATAACTGCTTAGAAAGATAAATACTGTTAACTGTCCCTCAGGTCCTTATCTCCCCCATGACCGCTAAATGCCAGATGGATAGTCACATCCTGTATTATTCTATAGCATTTGTCGAAACTCATGACTGTACTCTTTTTTTTTTTTTTTTTTTTTTTTTTAAATCACAGCAGTCATTTGAATCTACACAACAGTATGGGTGGCCACATTGCATTGCTGTTAACAGTCATTTTTCCGCCTGTGTACATTAAAAAAAAACTAGCAGTCTATTCACAGAGAAATTTACATTTTAATGTATCATTTGAAATGTAATTATGTTTTCTCAGTGCAGCAACCTTTTTTTTTTTCTGTGACTATGCAGTAGAATATAGTACAATATAACAAAGAAATCAACAAATTTAAACACTGCTTTTATGGACAATGCATAATGCTTTAACTCCCAAATACTATTTTTTCCTCAAAAAACAATGTGAAAAATGTCAATGTGAAAGCAAAAACTCCTACATTGTATTTTCCCCTTTCTCTCAGGCTTTTGAAGCAGGTGCATTAATATTCACATTCTGTGAATCCCGCTTAATCCAATATAAGCTCTACATCTTGTTTTGGAAAGTAGGCATTTTCAGAATCTGAAATGAGCCACCACTTCTCTCACCCTTCTGGTTTGTTTGCCACTCCTCCTCAAATTGCCCATATCACAGCAGAGAAGGTCATGCCTATTACGCTCACCTTAGGCAAACTAGCTTGCTTTCTTGGGATCGCTCAGCTTGCTTTCACTGCTCCAGGTCCTCTGACTCAGAGTTCTCTCCCTCCCTCCCTCCTGACCTCTCTTTCTTTTTCTAATTCACCTCCCTCTTTTCCTCAGCTAGTGTGCTGGCAGGTCCACTCTCATGTTGTTTCCTCCTCCTCCTGCTTACCTTAGATCTGTTCCTCTACAGAACTTAGTATATAGAGTGATTCTGGCAGAGGGAAAAAATGACTTCTTCTTGTCATTGCTGTTGTTGTGTTTCCAGAGTCCTTACCAACATTACCTTGCAGAGCTTTATGGTTTTCTGGTACATTTTTTTCTACTTTTTGTTTGGATTGTGAATTAACAGTCTCAACCAGGCAAAGTATGCTCTCAGCCTTTAACTCTCTGTGAGAGTGCTGTTCTGTCAGGTCTGATACTTTCTCATTTTGAAAATAGTTAGTATTGATTTAGCATGTGAAAAAAGGTAAAAAATTGTGATCTCTTTAGCAGTAGCTGCATGTGGATCATCTTTTGGCAGTGAAGAGCCTACTCTGTTATTCCTCATACAGAAGCTATTGCATGCCTGTGGCCATCATTGCTGCCCTTCTCTGGTCTGTTAGTTCTACTAGAGACATCCTTAGATGGGAAAACCAGAGCTGCATGCAGTGTTTGTGGTATGGACAACACATGGATTTGTAAAGTGCCATAATGCTGATATACTGTCCTGTTCACTATTGCTTTCTTGGTAGTACCTAGCATTTGGTTTGCCTCTTCAATTGCTTGTGAGCACTAAGCTGATATTTTCATGGAACAATTTGTCATAAACCCCTAGTCTCACTCACGAGTAGTAATGGTCAGCTCACAGCCCACCATTTTATATGTGAAACTGGGATTGCTTTCCACTGTACGTATCGCTTTACACTGATCTACCTTCTGTTTCATTTGTTATTTTATTGCCTAGTTTTGTAGGGCCCTTCTGCAGCTCTTCACAGCATGCCTTTGTCCATGCTACCTTAACTTGGTGCCATCAGCAAAGTTCAAACCCACATTTGCCTCCTGCTTTTCTAGCTCTGCTAAGAAGCCTGGGTCCCTGCAGAAGTAGTAACCTTCCTCCATTGTAAGAACTAGGCACATAGTACTACCCTGTTTTCTATCTTTTCCCTCATCTCATTTGTTGCTTGGAAAGCCTTTGACAAGGAACTTAAAAGCTTTTTTGAAATCCAGGTAGACTGTGTCAGTTACCCCACCCCTATCCACATGACCATTGACCCTTTCCGAGAGGTTCAAGAGATTTGTAAGGCAGGACTTCCCTTCACAGAAGCCATGGTCCTGAAGTAAAGAGTGGGAAAACTTGATTGCCAACAGATTTTATTCAATATTTATTCAGAATGTTTCCAAAGTCAAAATGGTAAGGATACAGGCTGGAATTACATTTTATTAGTTTACAACTGAGACCCATGAAATTGGCAGTCATCTTTTTTGAAGATTCATAAATTCCCTCTTTTCACATTAGTGCTAGACGTGACTTCAAGAAGTAATGAGCCCATTTGAACACAAGATAATTAAACTCTCATTAATTTTACTATTCAGAAAATCAATGCTTTCTCAACATGCTTAAACTGCACAAAGAATGTTTTCATGTGCACTTCATCTTTTTAATTCCAGAGATGTTTTGAGGCAAGAATTAAAAATATGTTCCCGCTTTTGCTTGGGAAACTAAGTAACCTGGAGATGTCATGGGACCTTTTTGTTAATTCTACCACATAGTCAAAATCTTTTTTACTTTGGATTTGGAGTGAATGTAGTAGAATAAATTTTTAAATCCTTACTGTGTTAATCAAACTAGTAGTTCTCTGTAATATTTTTTTCTCCTCGGCATAAGTGGTTTATTTATTTTTCTAGAAATATCAGTGGCACGATCCAGCAGCATAGAAGAAAAACGATGTGGCGGTAAGCTTTTCAACTCTAGATGTGTATCAAATGCTGAAATATTGATTCCCCATTTTTTCCTTTTGTTTCACCTTTTGCACTCTCTTAGTTTTATTCTACCTTGTAAATGCTGCATTCTCATTATTTACACTTGTGCAGAAAAAGAGATGTAGTTACTACAGGATTTCTCATTAAATATACATCTGCCACTGCTGACCTTTGAGACTAGAGCATGTATTATTGGATGTTCGTATTTTCTTCTTTTTCAGTATGGCAGTCACCCTTGTCTCAAAAAGAAATTCCTATTATAAGCTAGTTATCAGTAGGTCAAAATTTGTAAAGTTCCTCTGCCTTTTTCAGAATAATAATTTCACAAACCTTCTTTGGGACTCCAAATGAATAGCAGAAAGCCAGCCTGCTAACCCATTTAATAGCTCAGACTGTATCCGGGACTTATTTTCAGCTTCACTGCCAAAGACAAAACTAAAAAGTAAAAAAAAATTTCCATTCCAGAGAGTCCTGATGCTAGCAAAATAAATCTTGAAAGAGAAAACTGTTAAAAAAAACCCCAAACTAAGAAGAAGAAAAAGGAAAAATGACTATTTTTTTGTGCTGAGCTATCACGCTTAGTCTGTGTCGTCATGGTAATAGCTCTGGCTGGTTCTAGTATTCTTCCATGCACAGATAAGCTGCATTTTTAACCTAATAAGAGACGATGAAAACACAGGGGTTATGCAAGGGTGCTAGTGTGCATGGTAACTTGTTATGGGAGCCAGGATAATGCAGTTTGGGTTTTTTTTTTCTAATTAGCAGTGGTACATTGAAAACATTTTGCCAAGTTCTGCAACAGTGGGAAACTCTCATAGAAGTGTAGAAGGATATTTCAGTGATTATATATTGGGGTAGTCAGCCTAGTCACCTAAATATTCGTTTGTGTTTCTAAATACCCAGTAGGCATGTAGAAGTCCTACCTTAGGCATTTGCCAAAAATGGGACCTGTGTGCTGGCCCATTTTTCTGTATTAGAGTGAAAAAGGTCTAACAAATGTTTTTCAGACTACTGCCAGTCTTTCAGTTTAAAATCTTTCATTTGTGCATGTAGGCAACCACAAACAAATTTTCAGTAATGTTAAGATGAAATTTCCAACATGAGATTCTCACTGATACTTCTTTATTAGTCGAAAAGCACAGCTCTGGTTTGAAATAATAGTGAAAAGCACTGTAATTTGTTTATTTCCAGCTAATCCTACTGGTGCCACATCTGACCTGATCTCTCTGTTCCGTAACGTCAGGGGATGTTTGTGCTTTAGATTCCCTTCTACAGCTTCATGTAGCAATGAGCTTCCTTTCAGGTTTAATCCTCGTGCAGGTGGAGAGGGTTTCCCATCGTCTGATCCCATAGTATCTTTGAAGGGCAGAGCAGACAGGAGAGTGCTGGGTTCTGAGTTGTTGGCTTTGCACTCTCTGGCTGCTATGGTTAAAAGCACACTGAGCTTTAAGGAGTCTCTCTCTCTCCCCCCCCCCCCCCCCCTTCCCATTTTCCCTTAAAAGACTACCATTTCTTCCTCACACCCCCTCCCCTTACACATAGAAAAAATTCTGAAGGCTGGAGAAGGGAACAAATTGACCGTATATCAAAGATACAGAAACAGTGAGACCCAGCAAGAATCAAAGCAGGGGATGGAAAAAACATATGCCACTTCTTCTGGGACATGCACCAAATAAAGGAAATATGGCAAACATTTTAGGGAAAGCAGGATTGTGATTCAAAGATACCAGGATTTTGTTAGTTCTGCCACAAGTCACTATGTGTAAGAGAAAGAACTAGAACAGCAGAGGAGGTGACACTGTAGTTCACTGAAAAAAAGCTATGTATATACATTATATACATAATTTATATATAACAAGGCTTTGTTATACAGTCTGAAGAAAGAAATTTTGCTGAACTGTTCAAACATACAAAATGCAATTCATTCATCTGTTATTTGGGTTCTGAACTTGTTTAAGCATCTTTCAAAAATCTCAGTCTTAATACTTGCAGAGATGTATAGGTATCTAAGATTCTTATAATGATCCCTTCAGGGAAGTACAATGCATATGCTACTGTAGGGATAAACTGTTGCAATTGAGATGTTTCTGGGAAACACATGAAATTTCCCTTATCCTTATTTGAATCAAGCACTTGTCTACTTTTTCCCCCAAGCTTAAGCTTTTATTGCTACTTCCTTAAAAAATAAGATTGTCTTCTGCTCTCCACTCGACAGAGTTCAACATGTTTCACATGATCGCAGTGGGATTAAGTAGCTCAATACTTGGTTGCCTTCTTACCCTGCTTGTTTACACTTATTGCCAACGATATCAACAACAGTCTCATGACGCAACTGTCATCCATCCAGTGTCACCAGCTCCTCTAAATACCAGCATTACCAACCATATCAACAAACTGGACAAATATGATTCCGTAGAAGCCATCAAGGTGAGAAGCGGGTTGGGAGCTCTATAATGCACAACATAAATGGTCCTAGACAACTGTTCTGCTCTATCAAAAGAATGCTACTTACTAGTTTTCTGCAGTGGCATTTGGACTCAAATTATGCTGATTGTTAATAACAAAAATAGATTTCACTTGGAGCATTGTAATTACAGATCCTTTCCTTTGTCAATCCCTGTTACACAGGAAGTTAGATTTTGTGTGTATGTATAATTTATATAGCAGCAGCCGTTCATGGAAAAAAACCCCAGACCACTCGAAGTTTTGTATTGTGTTTTTTTTTTTTTTTTCCCTAATTGTGTTCCCCAGTGGCTTGTTCAAGAAGTAAATAGGGCCGTTAACAATCATCATGACATATATTGAAGATAATCCTTTGGCTCCAATGATATGGTGTCAAGGGCGCTGTTCATCTTCCTGCACTATGTCTTTATAGAGGAGATGTATCTGGTGTATATGTTCTGAGTCAGACTCTCAGCTAGTGTTCATACCCAAAATATTCTGTAAATGAGCAGTACAGATTTACATTAGCTGAGAGTCTGGCATGATATGTGTATCATATGATCATTGTTCCCAAACAGCTATTTCCTTTTTATGACCTTTTAGAATAGCTCTGCTTTTCAGATCCACCGAATTAAGGAAGGATAAGCATTCTGAAAATACCTGGCTCAGTACCTTCAGATTACACAGTTTATTCATGCAGCTGCAAAGCTTTTTGTAAATGAGGATTTTTCTTAAACCCTACCTGGATAATCCAGTTTTCAATTTCTGCATTTTTTTTTTCTAATTAAAAACATTTTAAAGAATTTCATTAAAAATGGCAAGAGAAGTCTAGAGTTTGTAATCAGTGGTGGAATATGTACCTAATTTAAAGCTTTTGCAAATTCCACTAATCATCTGTCTGGATAGTTACAGAAACAAAAAAACCTTTGAAAATTCATGCTCTAAATACCCATATAACTTTTATAAAAACAGGATTTACACTTTTAAGACCTTCAGACATTTCTCCTACATATTGCATTTGAAAATCAAGGAATTAATGCAGTAAAGAGAAAATAATTTATTCAGTAAAAAAATAATGAATGAATCATTCTAATAAGAAGAACTGAATATATATGATTAAAAAGTATTTTTAATCATGAAATTAGTTTTATAATACTGGGGGAAAAGTGCCTGGCTTTGCTTTATTGAGTAGCATTACTTTTTGTAGGAATGTTATTATGTAAGCAGATACATGCAAATGCAAGTTTTTGTAAATGTGCAGGTATTTGTCAATGCATTTTTGACTGACTTACTATACACAGATATTTGCCACAAAAATTGCCTTGGTGAAAGAGCACTTAGTGGCTACCTTTCTTCTGTCGTTCCCTTTTTCTTATATCTTTCTTTTTTTTTCCCCCCAGGCATTTAACAAAAACAACCTGATTCTGGAGGAGAGAAACAAATACTTCAATCCACATCTTACTGCAAAGACTTATTCTAATACCTATTTTACAGATTTCAATAATTATGATGAGTACTAATGGGCTTGTGTATTTTCTGGCCTCCTGTAACTCCCCAGTCCCCAAGGCCTGTGCTACTTGACTGCTCATGTGATTGAGGCTTCAGAGATGAAGTTCAGAGACATTTCAAGCACGATCCAAGCCATCAATGTCCCATTGCTGCCAAAAGCCCAAAACACCTTTTTGTGACACAATGTTTTCTTTGCAGAGTGCAAGGCTGGCCTTCAGTGTCGGGTGCAGCTGTAGCCCCTCAGTGTCACTGGACCACTCATCAGGATTGCATCGCTTCACTCAGTTTCATAAACTTCTAGTCAGATTTCTCTAACAAGTGTCTAAGTAATTCCTGAGCTTTAAAAAAAATAATAATGTTACCCCTTAAAGCTGTGCCAGGAGTACAAATCTAATTTTCTTTTTAGCCATCGTCTTTTATTTCCATGAGGTTTGAAAAGGGAGCTCTGCTGTTAGCCACAGAGCCCTCTGTGCCGTCTCCTGAAGCTCACACCACCAAAAAGAGCTCGCAGGGTGCTGGGAACAACGACAAGAAGAAATGTGGTGGTTTAGCAATGCTGTGCAGCAGCTCTGGGCTCTGTAGGGCTCATCTCCCTGGGCTGTAAATCGCTCTGGCTGCAGTTCAGCTGTTCAGAGTGTGGAGACTAAGGCCGTACCAAGGGATACAATCTTGTAATTAACCCAGAAAGCTACGGGGTCAGTGGTTTCCAGTTGCGAGCCAAGCCCTGTCACATAAAGCCTTCACTTAGTTCGGTTTCATTTTTGGGAGGGTGTGGAAGGGCATGTCCCGCAGGGAGGCCAAGGGAAGGGGGCAGATAGGAGAAGCACACTGTAAGGTTTTCCTGTGTGTCGTTAGTAAACCAGCCTTGCTGCAGCGTGTGAGTTTGCATGAGTTGCGGCATCCCACAGGCTTCCTCTCCCTGGTGCGTGCATATGGGAACCCGCTCATCTCGCTGCTGTAGCACTCACCGTCAGGCTGGTCACGGAAAGATACGACTGCACCGTGTTTTGTGTGCCTTCTCAGGCTCTCGGGGGTACGTAGGCGTAATCATAGATCTGCTTTTCTCTTTCCGGCTTTTACTTTATATGCACGTGTCTGACAAACAAAGCTGGCTCAGAAAACGCAGATGTATTTGCAAAGCATTGTCTCATCTTGCTGCCGTGTCCGACCCACGCTAGTCCGCCCCTAGAGGAACATTCTTACCGTGTTTTAAGTGAGTATCTTGTTGGACTTCATTGATGTAAATATTTAAAATAAGGTTTGAGTTTTAAGTTATCAGTTTTAATTGCTTTTGTAGTGGCAGGTGAAGAAACACAAAGGATTTTTATACCATTTTTCTTCGTTCTGTCTGTCTTCATGACATCATTGTTATTTTTGCATCTGAAATTCCAGATGTATAACTAAAAAGAAAAGGGCAGGGATTTGGGCCAGATTTTCCAGAGTACTTAGTAGTAAGACAGCATTTGTTATTCTCAGAAGCTTGTGAAAAGAAGTTAAAAGTTAATATTAAGGATTAAAGAATTGGGCTTTTATTTTTTTGAGCATGCTAGATGCAAAGATCATCACACCAGAATACTAGGAAGGTATGCAAGGAGAAGCAGGTGGAAATGTTTCCATTCTGTGTTGAGAGGCATTGATCATTAGGTTATGCTATGATAGGCAAATAGAGAAAAACATATAGAGATTATGATGATTCAAAACTATGTACAAAAAAAGCAAAAAGTACCAAGAAACACCGATCGTGTGAGACTGCATTTGAGCACCAGTTTGATGGTCCAGCTACTTGCATAGCAAGGGTAAACACTGCATCTAATGACAGCAATGAGCAACATTTCTGAATGGGGATAGATCTGAATGTAGCATTATGCTTCCTATCTCTATTCTGCAGTAAAATGAAAAAATGCAAAGCAAGTGGGCTTTGAAATGCCGTGCGGTAAAATGAACACACATTTACCATCCATGAAAATAATTCAGATCATCTGCCTATTTTTTCCAGTTGAATAGTTCTCCCTGTTAGTAACTTGGTCAAAAGAAAGCACTCCACCCTCGCACCAGTTCATCTCCGGAAAGCATAATAATACTGGTTCTCTATAATTTGTGATTTTTTTTTTTTTACTGTACATTAGATTTGGTTTTCTAGGAAGAAATTAGCTGATTGCCCTTGGGTAAGAGAAATTTTCTCTGCAAGAAAATTCAGTGAAACAAATAGAGGGGGAAAAAGCTCTCCAAATCATAACCAGTTCAGTATCTGAATCACTCTGCTCATGCTAAAAGATAAAATTTTACATTTAAATAAGATAAAGAAATTAAAATCTATATTGCTGCCACTGCCAAGAAAAAGCAGCACACGCACATACACACATATGCACAACACTGTTCCTCTCTGCCCCTGTCCTAAGAGCACATTAGTCTGACTTATGGATTTTATATTTAGACTATTAGTTATGAGACCAATATCTTTAAAATATTTGAACTATGTATTTTTATTTTAACCTTTTTTAATTAAAATTATCTGAAATTAGCGCTTTTTTTTAACTCTTCAGTAGTTTGAGGCACACCTATCTTTACAGTGACCTATTTTCCATTTTTTTCATGGGTAGATACATATGTTAGATATGTGTTATATATGCAGTAATAATACCCTAGGTTAAGTCTGCATGATCATAGGTAGAAGTGCATCTGGCAGATGCTCAGTCTGCTCACACTTCCGTCTCCCAAAGGTGTATGTCAGGTGTTCCAGATCTTTGAGCAACTCCCATGTGATGGCATTTAAACACCATGCCAACTTGTCAGAAAAGTGTTTCTTTTAAAGACTTTTTTTTGTCATTTAGCTTCCTAAATTGTTCTAAATCACAGGCAGAGGTATATTCAATCCTCTCGCTAAAGCAGTAGGGTAAACATGGAAATTTCACAGTACTTCAATGAGAAAAAATCGATGGCAAGATCTCCTTGTCAAGCTAGATTCTGAGACAACAGGTTTTAAAGCCATTAGATATTTGTGTCTTAGGTAATTTTAGAGGATCCCAGATGCACCGCCTGTATCAGTATTTTCACCTTCTGAGTTCTACACAGATGCCCAGGTAGTTTAATACGGCCTTTCCTAATACATGGAGCAAAGCAAAAGTGCAGTCTCTATTAATTTTCAATTTACATCATTTAGCATTTTTCTAAAATAGTCTACAAACATTTTGGTGAAAATCAGATTTCTGCATGAAAGCTCTTATTTTTCTTTTGCCAAAAATGTAACAAAAAGTGGGCATTTGCCTGCAAATCTTGTTTAAGCTGATGGAGCTCTCAAATTTGCACAAGGGCAAAATTTGGTTCTTGTATCATTGTTCTGTTCTTGGAAAGGGAAGATCAACCCTCTTGGCCATTAAATGCCATGCTTAAATACCCCTTATCCTTTCACTTGGATAAAGTGATCTTTTCTGGATAAATAATTCTATTACCTCTGATGCCAATAGTTAATATTACTAAATCCCTTTTGCACTGATTGCATAAATTTTAAAATGTTTCTCTATTTTGAATGCAAACATATCAGCAGATAGATCAAAATTCTCTGAGTAAAGCTGTTTCTGTGTAGCCCTGCTACATGGAGCAAGGAGGAAGCAGGATTGCCAGTCGGATCCTGTATGGTATGTACTTTCATTGGATAACTCAAAGTAGAATTGTGCTTGAGTGCACACTTTGGGCTTATTTCCATGTCTGATACATAGCGTACGTTCCTCAGCTACTTAGAAAATGGACTCCTGTGCTTGCAGATTTATCTTGTACTTTGATTTGCGTGTGATGACCTTTATGGTCATTTAAAGTTACTTTACGTGGAGGCTTTTCCAGCCGTTTGCAGTCACCTGCTGTTGGAGCAGTGTGGTTTGGCTAAAGCTAATCAAGAGATTTTTGACTAGGATTAGGGTTTTCATAAGAGAGTGGGAGAAAGAATGGGGCTTAAATGGCTTTGATTTCCAGGCTATTAAGCAGTACTGATTAAAGTCTCAGATGGGTGTAGGACACTGTGCATTTAGTCAGCTCTACCAGAACTCCACAGTAACCTGTGGGAAAATACCACGTCAATGTACAAATCAAGAGCTACCAAAGCACTTATGTTAAGTGAAGAAAGTTCTCAGAGCATCAGTCCATATGGCTGTTCAAACCAGAAAAGAAAGTAAGAGGTCCCAGATGCAACAATGTTAATGGGAATAAATGCTTCAATATTTTTTCCTTGTAATTATAGAATAAATATATTCACTTCATTAAATGTGGGACCAGTTTTATTAAAATCAACGCAACATAAGCACATTCCTAAAGTTAATTGTATGCATAATGGCTTTGCTGTATGAGATCAATTCTGTAAACAGTTTACTCCAAGCTTGTCTCGCTCTGCTTGAGGCATCTGACCACTTTCTGATTGTAGCTGCCCCCAGCACCCTCTATGTCTCGTCCAGGAGAACGTCCTTAGATGGGCAGAGTTACATCCTGGTGAGGGCTTGTGTCTCTCCACCAGCACTATAGTGAGCCTAGAGGGTTACACCTCTAATTTTCACTGTCATTGGGATGGCTAAATTTAGATTGGCAAAAGCTAGGCTCTTGAGTAAGATTTTACTCATCACATAAGTAACCACACTGAGTTCAGTGGTCTGGATGTAACAAGTTACTTATTTTAATGTGTTTACAGGATTGAGCCCAAAATACATTGCTTCTGCACAAATCCATGCGCAGCACAAGATCACTTCAATAGTAAGAAAACAGATTCATTTAAAATTGTTCACAAGCAAATCTGCATCTTGATATCAGGGAATAGATCTGTGTTCATTGTGTGGGGTATTTGAATTCATTCCTTTCTTTGCTAAATAAATGAATGATAAAACAAGACACTGCTTGACTTCATTTAAAAGCCATTCTTCCAAATAAAGAAGGGTGTGGGATCTGTGAATGTTTTCCCTTTCTTTCTCTCTTCACTTCTCTGCAGAAATGAATCTGTGTGCGGCTGAAATGGCCTTTAGCTAGACTCTTCTGTGTAACCGAATGAATGCTTTGCATTGTGTTGCCATGCGACAACATTTTCTAACTGGGATGGTACAAAGAGGGAAACGTGCTAACCTGGGAGATTTGGCAAAGATTTCCACCCCAGCAGTAGCAAGGGTAGGCAGAAGTGGAAACAGAAATGCAGAAGAATGTGACTGAAGGCTTGGCAAACTCCTCAGTAAACTTTCACAGAAACTTGGAGGCTTTTTGGGAACTGCCAAGGGCAAGGCTGTTGTGGTGAAGCCTCCTGAATAGTCAAGCCACCTAGCCGCTCAAGCAAAAAGCAGGCCGATTGCAACTGGTACTCGTGCAAAGTTGTGACTGTTACTCAGAATCAGGGGAGAAAAAAGCTTTCGCAAGCAGTAAGCGCCGCAGTACAGGTGGCATTTTGGCAACATCTGTGTTGGCGGGAAGCACAGGGCAACAGGAGCAGCTCTGCAGAGCAAAACAGCTGGTGGTGAACTCCTGGATTTTGGACTAGCTCCAGGCTAGTCCCACAGGCTGAACACCCGCTACCAGTTCGAGTGTATCCCTTTAGTTTCCCTCACTCATTAAAAAAAAAAAAACAAAAACCAAAAACCAAAAAACAACAAAAATCCCCACCACACAGACGGCATGCTCTGAGACTGCTCTGTGGTGCAAGTGAAAGCACAGTGAGAGGTGTACCAGGAACAGATAAACCTTTTGTGTCCTGGCTCTTTGGATCCAGGCTGGAAAATTTTTTGCATACTTCTCCCCTTGCCTTTTCTGCTTGTGGGTAACTGATTAGGGCTCTACCTAGCTGAGGATTTATAAATTTGAAGGAGGGATTTTATACCAGTACAGAAGCCTGCTAAAAATTTGTATTGTAAAATGGATATCAAGGGCTGTGCAAAAACTGTTATGTGAAACCGAGTCTGGCATATTTTAATTGTTCTTAAACTGAATGCAATATAGCCGTTCCTCAACTGAAATAAGCATCTGAGCAGAGATGGTAGTCTCATAACATCATTTCAGAAAAAAAATTCAATCAATCAGTGAATTTTTTCAGAGAAACTCTGCATTTTCACAATCCAATCCTAGAGGCTGATAATGCAGAAAGCAGCTGTTATTTGTGCTTTTTTTTTTTTTTTTTCTCTCCAAAGGATTTATCCACAAACTTCATCCAACAATAGCTTTGGATTTTAAAATATCATGGAAGGTAATTAACAGTAACATGGTATATTTTCCAGGACTCAGCAACCATATTTGCTAATCACTAAGCCCATGGTTTTGAATTAATTCTCCCTTTTGTTAGCTGCAGCAGTAGGCATTGACTGAAAGTGAAATAAATATCAAATTTCAAATAAATGGGGCATTTAAGGTCCCAACTTTTAAGTAAAGCTTTGAAGCCAGTACAGCTGCAGAAGAAATTGCTTTTATATCTGTGTGCCAAAAAGTGCTTTCTCTTGTCACGGCCCTATGAAATGTCCTGTACGTTGGAAAAATTGTTTTTAATGCTGATGCACCCAAGATAAAATAATTGAAATAGAGCTCAGAGATTTTTAGCAATAATAAACACTTTTGGTTTAGTATCAGAGGAATGTCATTGCCTATTGCAATAATGGGAGTAAATGATCCCTGTACAGAACTTTATAGGGAATAATTTTCCCTTGCCATCAACTCCTTCAAAAACAGCTTCCTTAGCAAAACTTCTCAGGGAAGTTGCTGAAGACATTCACATTTAAGAAGAAGCATTGGTGCAGTGGCTCGAGCACTGAAGCACGGGTGCAGGGATCTAAGCCCATTACGACTACAGAGTCGTTCCGCTGACACGGAGCTCACTCTGGATTTACACCTGTTCAGACAGCTCGCTGAATTTGTATCCTAATGGCTGTCCGTTGACTTATTTAGTACTCCAGGGAACTAATTTAAGGTAATGTTTTACTGATTATCTGGAACACAGAGAAGAAGCTCAATTGATGGGTAGTGACAGTGTTTTTCCATCGTATGCCTACACCCTGTATTTCCTCTTCAGTGGCATGTTTGGATACTATAAATGTTTTAATTTTATGAATTAGCTGTTATCAAATTGGATTCTAGGTTTGGGGGCGTACCACTTTTCTAGTCTCTATTACTTATATTGACATTATTTTACTGCCTTGATTAGTATTCACAATTCTCTCTTGACTTAATGTCTTTTTTTTTCTGCTTCGATTATAAGGATTTTACTGTCTTTTTCAGGTCTCTAATGTCAGCATGACCTGAACTTCATCCTTTTGTGCTCATTTAACACTTTTCCCCAAATCAGAACACTTATCCATAACACACACAGTCAAATCTCAATCACAGCCCTGTGATCTTCTAAGCCATACTTTTTGTTTGCTTGTTTTTTGCACTGGTGGAAACAGTACTGAACCACAAGGGAATACCAATATATGCAGTGATAAATTTGGACTCTGTACAGAAGAAAAGAAAAATCAACTTCTTTCTTTACCTTTTTATAGTCCCTTTGAAGCTTTCTGCCTTGTGCTTTTCAGGGGCTGTAGTGTATGAGTATATTCCTCTGTAAGAGTGATCTTCAAGTCAATGCTTCCAGTTAAAGCCACGTTTATGGGATTTCCTAATCCCACGAAATGTTAAGTGTGTTCGATGTTAAAACAGACATAAACTTGCTATCAACCCACATCACAGAGATGGGTAAAAATATTTTCAAATCTCATGATTTGGCCTCAAATATGGATTTGTCATTCATTCCCTTGATTTCCTAGAAATATTCATAACTTCCCAAGACCATCCCTTGTATGGGTAGTTTTCTTTGAAACCTTATCCATTATTTATCCATGGCCATAATGAGTCCACCCTTGCCTATGATTTCCCATAAAACCTGAACTAGGATTTCTCCCGAGGTACAGATTAGAGCAGAAGACACTTTCTAGTAATAAAGAGACATTGCTCTTAACATATACCTCGCTGCCGAAAGGCACAGGTCAAAGAGGGCATTCTCTTCTTCTTCCCATTGGTGGCAATTATGTAGAAAATTGAAACAGAGGAAAGTTAGCTAGCTTGGTTTGCTGGGAGTGGTTTTGGAATATAAATTCCTCACATAGATTACAGTAATTAATGTACCATAATAAGAGCAGTCATGCCAGGTAAGACCACAAGCATCTTTAAGCCTCTCTTTTGGCAGTAACTGAGAGCATCTATATTTGTGCTTCAATTATTCCTTTTTCTTTCCTTTTTTTTTTTTTTTTGGTAATCCTTTTAAAGGATAGCTTTTCCTCGCTATGGAATCAAATGTTTCTCCATTTTGTATTTTTATTTTTTCTTACAGGAATTAGGACTCTCTGAGTCTTAATGGGATTGCTTCCTGCATAGCAATCCCCCCCGTACTGTAACTGCAAAGCCCCTCCACCTGTTACCCTGTGCTAGAGCAGTAAGTTGGTGCTATCTTGCAACCCTTGTTCCAGCACAAGTTTTCAGACACTTGCTTGGTTACCTCCATCTTCTCTGTTTCCAGTAAGAAGCTGGTTTCTGGTTATGAATTTTAAATCTGAAACCTGTGTATTCCCTGGTCAGATGTGACTGGGTTGCTGTAGACTCCACCTAGCAATACACCTTGGTTCCTCAACAAACATTTGATTTTGGAGGGCTCAGATGGATACCTAGGGGCAGACAGCACTATTGGGGTGTTGGTAGTTTTTAAGATTAAGATAGAAACATTTTTCAGAGCAAAATCATGGTAGGCAGACAAAAATGAGTACAACTCTCCACGTTAACAACTGTTTATGCCATGGAAGTCTATGGTTTGGATTCCCAAATCACAGCCCTTGTGATTAAAATTCATAGGAGAGCTTGATAAAAAAAAAAACCAAACAACAATAACCAAACCCACAACAAAGCCAAAGAAATCTCGAGGGAGGAAAGTTCATCCATCGTACCTGTGCAGTACATTCACTTCATCTGGAGTTCAGCATCTACTAAGAAATTAAAGACAGTTTTAAAATGCTCGCAGACCACAAGTAAATAAGTGAACAAGTAAAAAGCATCCTAACATTCAGCAGAGCTGCACTCCTATCGTATTGCTAGAGGACTGTGACAACATCAGCCAGCTACCAACCTGGAAAACCTATAGATAGGTTTTATATATTTAAACATTTAAACAGGAGGCTGTTTTAATCAACATGACGAACCTTGCTTAATGCTTTCCTGGAAAAGCAGAAAGACATGTGCTGCTAATTTGATTTATTTCACCTGCACATTTTCCACAACCAGCAGCAGGTGGAATTCAAGGCTGTTTTTTTAGCGTAACTTTCTCATGTGCATATCTCTGCTCTTTGATGCCTGTGTGTGAAAAAGCTCTGCTCAAAAGACAAAGTACTGCACAATTGCCTTATGGCTTTTCACCTGCTGTTTGTAGCCTGTTTCTGAAAAAATGTGTATGTCCTTGCCTATCTGGACTCATGTACTCTCTGGCCAATGCACATATGCATACAGACACATACGTGTCCATCATGACAAAGGGAGACTGGGACAAAGATTGCTGATGTTGCTGTCAGATCATAGTTTTAGCTTTTTGTATGTGTAATGATATTTTTTCTGTGTATTTCCTGTGGTCGTTTTTCTTACTGATGCTTGAGCGCTCACATACTGACTGAGATCTGGTATATGAACACAAAACAGAAAATCGTGTTTCTGTGTGGGAGTTGTTAATGATGTGAGTTATCTCAATATTTGAGCAGTAAATGCTGACAGCCTTTGATTTAAGTATCTCTGAAGAAAAGCATCTGAAGGGTTACTCAGCCAGTCAATATAAATTGAGTTCAACATCCTCTTGGTTTCCTCATTAAAGAAAACATCACCAGGTTGGCAGGGCCCAATTAGTGATCATTAACAAGGGTACCACTGGATTGCTACCAAGCTGGTCTGCCATTTCTGCTCCAAAACTATGTTCTGTGAAGTTTCAATGAGACCCAAATTGATGCTAACAAAAAATAAAGCACCATGCACAAAACTTTGCCTCCTAAAGCATCCCTACTCGCAGGCAGCTCCCAGGAGATTGGCAGCCTGGAGCATCAGCTTCGTTGGTGGATGTCCACCAGATCTCCTCATACGCTGAAGAGTAATTTTTGTGCTTGTACTTCATGTGAACAGCTTATCTCTGGATTGTGTGTGAGGAGTGAAAACAAATCTCCAAAACAAATTAGAAGACACTCTGGGAATAATGGATTTCTTCCTTTTTTTCTTTCTTTCTGGACCTCTAGGTTTTCCCCTTCCTGTGGCTGTGGTATCAACTGCTCTCTAGTTCTTTTGAACCATTGTCTTTGAGCACAGTAAGAATAGAGAACAATTTCTCCCATCTCAAATAAACCTGTTTTTCCTAAGAACCACAAATCTCTGCTAGGCACTGATTCAAAGTTGAACTAGTATTTCAGGAGGAAAAAAATACTGACCAGCAGTAACAAGGCACCTCTGCTGTGGGCTCTAGGCCAGGAGTCTTACAAGTTTAGGTGTAATAAAATAGACCTGATGTAGTGAACTCAGAGCTATCATTAAAAAGTGGGCAGTTGCCAGCAGTGTGGGACTTAATGTGAGGCCTTACACATCAGGGAGCCAACCTCCAAGATTACCACCAGCATCACCACCATGGTTTCCCTCTAATAGCAGACTCAATGCATATCAGAAATGGAAACTGCACTTGGAGGTTGGTGTTTGTTTGTGATGTGTCCAGATGGAAGGCTCCAGTCTGCTTTGTCCATATAATAAACTCTTGGTTTCCTCTCTGCACTAAATAAAATTTCTACAAGAACATCAGCCGCTTTAGCTAGTTATTAATTTGAATTAACTTCAGCAATAGTCCTGTAACCAACCAGTAATGACCTTTTCCTCACCAAAAACCTAGGGTACTAAAAAATAAAGAGAAATATTATTTCACTGTCTGGCTTCTATCCACTACAAGTATTAAAGTTAAAATGTTCTTGTTCAGTATTTTTGTCATGCTATCTGCTTCCAAATCAACAAACAAAACAGGCTATTGCCAAGAAATTTTATCTTTATGCAAACATGTGAAATAGAATTTAATTTACCTAACTGAGCAAGTGTTAAATTGTGAAAGCCTGTTTAAATACAATGAATGCAATTGCAAAATAGTTTCAGTCCAAGAGGACTGAAGCAGAGTTTAAAGTAAATATTGAAATGCATCATTGTTTATGCAGCAATTTCTTTTGCTGCAGCTCTGTCCTGGTGGTAAATATAGTTAGAAGACCTAGGGTAAGAACAGCAAACAAACAAATAAAAAAATGGTGAATGTTTACATAGGTCATCAGGAAAGAAATGTCATGTAATAAGCAGGAATATTCTTGTGGCTCTTTCTTACAAGTGCTAGTAGGTGAGATGGGTAAATGACCTTTTACCCTTTTACAGTTGGATGGCTTGAAATTATTTCTAAGAAGTCTGAATCACATCCAGATCATAAGTCTAGTCCGCAAATTGTTGTGAGGGGCAATCTTTGTTCAAGTGAAGCCCCAGGCAGCTGGCAAGGCTAGAAACACATGAGAACAGACTGAAGATGACACCTTAGTTTTACAATAAACACTGCAGTATTTTGTGGGTTATATTTATCTGTGTGCCGGGGGTGCCCTCACGGCACTTCAGCTCTGCTAACCAGCCATAAGCCTACCTGTGCTGGCTGGTTAACATTGGCTTGCAGCTGTTGAAGGCTGCGGAGTGAGGTCTGACAGCTGGGATAAACTGGTTCCTGAACTTTCTTTCTGTAATTTGACTTTGCTGGGTGGCACTGGTTGCCCACGCTCAGGCACCAGTGGATGTGCTCACCTTCTGGTTGATCCCCACACACCTGAGCCTCACTCTCAGCGTGCAGCACTGTGCAGAATATGGCAATGTGATGGGAGAGGGGTCTCACCTACCAGTTGTCTGAGCATCGGTAGGCAGGATGAACAAGAAGAGATGGTACAATTCCTTCTTACTAATGGGGGGGACAGCGGCATGGCAAGACTAAAGAGCAGTTTTATCAAGGTACGTAGCTGAATCGCTCTCACTTCAGGGAGTCAGAGCTCTAAATTTGTTTATAAATCTAGCCCCAGATAATTTCCCTGAGATGCAAAACTTGCCTTGTTGCAAAAGAAAGCATCAAACCCTGACCTCTAACCTAGAGGTTTATTCAGCCTCAGGTGGGGTCTATTTTGTCTGTATGGTCTGTCACCGAAGAAAAAGCTGAAGCAAATTCAAGCAAGCTCTTTCTGATGGCTGGCTGAAAGCATATCCCATTTTGACATATTATCTAATTTTTTGTCATGCCATAGGTCATCAACAGCTTTGGCAAAACCCACAGATTTTTCAAGCCTTTTTTCTGTAACGTAGTGCAGAAATCGACCTTGGCATTATCCACCTCAGCAGCAGGAAATGTGAGAATACTTGAGCAAGTATGAACAGTCCATCATCTCCCTCAAGCTTTTATAAATTTACCTGTGGAACCACGATGCTATAAATCTGCACATAATTAGGAAAAATCTCCTAAAGTAAGCTGAACTATTGCTATGATCCTTGAGAAAGGAACAACCATTAACCTGTGTGAACTTGGACACGCCATTTAGTGCCCTGTTATTGCCCTCTCACATTCCATGAGCTATCACTTAGCAATTTCACTGAAAAGTTAAAACAATACCACCAGTATGAAACACATTAACACTGGCTAATTGATAGGTCACTAAAAAGGAATTCTCCTCTGGATAGAGAAAGAGTTTTCAATAGGCTTCCACAGAACCTTGTTTTCACCCCTATGTTGTTTAGTGCTTTTTGTGTTGGTCAGGAAGAAAGCTGAAGTTACTGACCCAAAAATATGGAATTAATAAGGAAAGACAAGGAAAAGCTACAAAAAGAGCACACCGTGCAAGCAAATAAACGAGGTTTTCACATATAGCCTAATGCAAGTTCCTAGGCATGTTGGGAATAAAGACACTAAGCCACATGCACTATTTAGTGGAGTCTGTTTTGAGAAGCAGCAAAAAAAACACAACTGAGGTCCGTGGTGGATAGTTAGACAACCATCACCGCAGGTATAGGTGGAAGTATTACAGGATCAGGAGTTTCCATCCAACCCAGTAAAATGGCTGCAAATTAAAGCCAGGGACATTTTGACAGAATATATTGTGTATTTTGAGCATATTTATATGAATATTATTTATAATATATAGATAACTTGTATATTTAGAACAGCTAAGGTAATTAATCATTATATTAACTTCTGAAGGGATGTGCTTTTTCCTAATAAATGTCAAGCTTTCAGATATTATTGGAAGTTCTTAATTATTTTTTTTTTCTCATTCAGGTGGAACACATTCAAGGCAATCCTATACATTCTTATTTAGAACTCCGCCAAAGAAAAGAAGTATAGCTCAAGCCTTTCTTCTAGTCCTGATGAGACAGGTTATATTAAGAGCCCACACTTTCCTGCCACATCCTAAGGCAAGTTTATGAGCCATTGGAAACAGCACTTCTTAGTGTGGAACACATGTATCTGATAAAAAAAAAGTAAAGATACAACAACTATGGAACCTCATGCTGACATCTTTAAGAATTCTCTTTAACTTCTCCAGCATCTCAGTTTTTTCACCTGTAACTAAATATTAATAGTTGCCCATCTTATGGCTGTGTACATTAATTAATGTTAAATTGTACTCTGATCCTGAATTCTCTTTTGATGGTAAAACTCATCATGATGATTTTGTGATGCCAAAACCGTTCACAGATTATCAATAAAGTTAATCATCTTATGCTTCAATCACTTATCACCTGTAGGTCCTCTTGCAATGCATACGACTGAAGCTGGATGGTCTGCACTACCCAGATGCACAGTAGCACAGAACAGCCAGGCACATAGGCAGCACCAGGCACCTACAAAGACACTACAAAAGAAATGAGTTGTCAGAATTTTTTATGCAAGCTTGCAAAATTTTTACAAATGTGGCCTGTTTATTCAGACCAAAAAATCTTGTGTACTCCCTGAGCCCTGACACAAATATTAGATATCACTGCAGTTCTCTTAGGCTTTTGACCTTAATTTGAACAGCCACAATGCAAACTGGGATTATCCTCTTTAGTCCGGGGATCTTTATTCTAGATAGTAATTTACAGGATGGTGTGGAAAGTGATAGAGATTTAAAAACAATTCCCTACACCAGTGATTCCCAAACTTCTTGGAGACACTGGCAAAGACTGGAAAACTTTGAAATTGATTTTGTGTTTTAAAGAAAGCCAGTTCAGAAAGCACAGAAAACTCTGCAAGCTGTTTGCCAGAGGCTTGTGTATCCTTTCTTGGACCCATGCTTTCCCACCTGAAGGTAGAGCTTGATGACTGCAGCTGATTGATTGTACCTAGGTGTGAAGCCAGAGGTCTTTGGAAAACTATGACCAGTTGCCATTCTCTTTCTCAAATCCAGTGACCACCTGTAGTCAGCGGTGTGGCTGTGTGTCCAACAGAAGGGGGTAATGAGTATCAAGTAAGAGAATGGGGAGATAAGGGAGAAATTAATATTTTTGTGACTAGGGCTATTCAATGCTTTGGCGGAGCAGAAGTGTCCAAAAATATTGTTAGAAATGCTTTCTTGAAGTTTTAGCTATGTTGTCCCTTGCCATTAGCCCATTCCCAGTTGGATCCCAGGATGGATCATTTATTCCATAAATACTGTTGTAACCTTGGAGCTCTTTATAAACTCTGATTTATAAACTCTGATCATACTCCTCTTGAGCCTTCTTTTTTTTTTTTTTTCTTTTGTAATAACAATTACATAAATCACAGAGATTAATTAGGTTTGTTAGGTAGATAACACTGGAGGTTTAAAGATTAGGCTGAGGTGTCATCCAGATTTCCAACAGATAGCTCATTCTGAGAGCTCACCGAGGGGTGGTACCACCACATAAAATGCAGTCACTAAAATAATGTAATTTTAGCTTTATTTAATGGATGTTTTCTAATGGTATAGTGCATGTCCTTAATTTGCCTCTCTGTAAAGTGAAGCTGATATCCTTGAATAAGGAATTCAGAGGCAAGCATTTTAATTTTTCTTTTTCCCCAGTAGCATTCTTCTTTATTGTGGAGGCAATCAGCGTTAAAAGAAAGACGTAAACCACACTATTTTCTGCATATCTGTAGTGACAAGATGTCAGTTTGGAATGCAGGTGTCCTTTAGTGAATGAACCGTAAAAAGATCTACATGCAAGCCTTAATAACAAAGTTAGAGACAGTGGGAAGGGCAGCCACGGATGTGAATTGAGAGTTGTCTCTAGCATACTGAAAAACTACGGAAATTAATATGCCTTGAGTGTAAACAGAATCGAAGGATCAAAAGTGAAGTTTGGGGCAGGACTGGCAGAACAGTGGTCACCCAAGAGCTCTGAAAAGGCTGTAAGAGAAAGAGGATGCCCCAAGCAATGCAATTCCCAGCAGGGCGTCCTCCTGAGATGTGCGGCCCTTCGGGATGAGCCATGCAACTGCTCCTACCAAAGCCTGAGGTACCCAAACATCTGTATATGTAAACTTAGGCATGTGCACAGTACAAGTGTCCATGATTTTCCTCCCTCAGCCAGGAGCCACCCAACAGGCCTCTCTAAGCACCTGAAAGATGTTGGTGGGTGAATTTTCCAAAGGTGGGTGTAAAATGCTGCTGTAAAATCCAACCTGGTGGACAGCAGTCACTCTGTGCAGCTATCAATGGCAATGAGTGGTGGAAGTATGGTGGTGCTGGAAATGACCAGCAGCAATATTTTCTATAGGCAGAAACAGACTTACAACTGAAAATGAAAGGCGGCACCTGGATTGACTGAAGCTCCCAAGCACAGCCAGCAGAGGCAGCCTGATACTGTGAACATACAAGTGCGAAGGCTTTTCCCTCAGCTACCCTGTCCTGGCTCCCAATACTGAGAAAGTGACTTTCATTCTGACAGCCAGCTGGGGTTTTCAGGCACAGGGTAAGACTGGTTGCAGCGTAAAGCTGGTGGAGGTCATATGAGGTAGCTCCTAACAGGGGGCAGATGCTTGGGGGTGGGGGAGGATGCTTTACCACCCCCCCTTTCTCTTTGTCTGACAGGGACTGTTTCATGTACTGTGGTTTACAGAGCTGCCAAATGTCATGCAGGGAATCTGGCAGCTTTGTTCCACCTCCCTACAGCCCAGCCTGACCCCCCGTTCATCTGGCTGTGCAGTACCACTGTGATGTATTTGCTTTAGTCAGCTGCCAGGGACCCTGTGTCTTCAGCTCTGCAGAGTCCTGCAGCCGTTCCTCCTCCCTCCCTGCCCCAGCATCCCCTCCTTGTAGCTCCATGACAGCGTGCACAGATAACATCGATCCTGAGATAGAAAGATGGGAACAGTCAGAAGATTATGAGAGAGAGAGAGAGAGAAGAGATCAAATGGAGGATGAAGGGGAGGAGCGAAGGAGCTGCTGATGCTCTCAGGGACCTCACAGGGTTGATACAGAGGATGACAAATTCCAGGATGACAAACACAGGATGGCAAATTCCAGCCCCTGGACTGAGAGATGCCAAATCTCTTGATGTCAGTGAAAGCAAAGTGCCTCTGTTATAAAAGTGGCCCCATATGGACTGAACTGTACTTTGGACATGCCACGTTTGGCCCAGGAGTCTCTGTCTGTACTCAGCTGGAGCAGGTTCAGTGTGTGCATGGTTCTTGGACCCTTTCACAAAAGCAAGAGAGCACTGTGAGGAACAGCCACATTTTAAAGAATAAAGGTCCAGGTCAGAGTTGTGACTGCATGTGCAGTTTCTGGTCTGAGAGCAGATGATGGCAGAGATTATCAAGCCTCAACCTGCAGAAATTATGTTGATCATCATCTGTGGGCAAGCCAGAAAGAAATTTCTCTCCCCCTCAAACTAGGTGAGGGTAGAAGACTGTGAGATCCAGTAGAGGCTGGCTTTTTTCTTCACTCACTCTTTCTCTCAAGAATGTGATGTGTAACCAGATCAGGAAAAGTAGGCCAGGCTGACCATGTACATTACAATGATGTTGTATCCAGATGACAGGTTTCACATGACTTTTGTGCATTACATCTTGTGATGACAAGTACTGGACTAATTGTTTATTCTGTTTCCAGCAGCTCCCGTGTTACTACTTAGATGGACACACACATGTCAGGTCAACATGACTTAATTAATTTTTACTCATCAAAATTATAAAAGCAATTTTAAGATAAAATCTATAATGTGCCTTGGAAATGCCTGGACTGCTGAACAATGGGGTCCAATGGCACATCCTTCAGAGGAGATTATTTTTTTCTCAGCCTGAATAAGTAGGATACAGTCTCATTTGCAGAAAATGATTGTTTCTGCACACCCTTGGTCTCTGTATCAGTCTGTCTTTATTCTGAAAAGCAGCTAATCACAAAACCCCAAAGTTAAAACATAATGACTGCTCCTGCTGTTCTTTTGCAAAAGTCAATAGATTTCCGCCTGGGCAAAGGCTGAAATATTGACCTCTGCAGTCACCACCACTGAAATCTCCCTCCTCCTCCACCCAAAACCTGAGGAGGCCCTGGAATAACTATCCTGTTTATATCATGAATGTAAAAGATAAAAGACTTCTTCCCTTATCCCAGTCTGTCCGATGCAATCTTCTGATTTCCAGAGACACTGCCAGAGAGAGCCAGCAGCATGTAAGCAGCCAGAACCACCCTCTTCATTTACAAGCAGCTACACAGGGGAACAGGGTAGTGAGGGAGGTGGCCTGCGACTGATATTTGCACAAGAATATTGCTGCCCTGATGCGTTAGGAGAAGATGAATCATGAGTGCTGGATCACAACTGAAAGAACCAAGGTCAAGGACAACTAGGGGCAGGGCTGTCAGCCTCAGATGCATGAAAATCCAAGGAAGTCATCCATGCCCATGTTGGGGATGGGGGAGAATGTTTGCACACAAAGAGGCAGGGAGGAGGGATGAGGAGGCCACCCAGCTCTCTACACTTTGAGGACAGACTGAAAAGAGAAGTGAATACAATATGGGACATTTATGTGGGAGCCTGACGACTTTGTCAAACATGTCCTCATTAGAGCAGCGTTAGCCAAATGCACACCAGGGATTGCTGGGCACAGCCTGGGCAGTAGCCTCACAGGTGAGATGCCAGAGGAACAAGTATCCAGACAGGCACATGGGGAAGCTCATTCCAGACATGTATCAATAAAGGAAAGAGTGGAGCAGTGCATTGCAGATCCTACAGCAGAGGCACTGCAATAGATTTTCCCTGAGAGTGGTTGCAGCAGGCTGGAGGCGGAGTAGATACATGTTTCTGAGGGAGCAGAAAAATCAAAAGCTTTTGCAGGAAAATGTCAGTTTTGAGAAATGATTTGACACAAGTTTTGTAGTAGAGCAACGATTCTACATTGACTTAGGCTGGTTTTATTTCTATTTCTGTTTTCTCAAATTATTTCAACTCTGATTTCATTTCTGCTTTCTTTCCTCATGTAATTGCTCTTCAGCTAGGCAGCTGCATTTAAGCTTGCATAGAAATAGTTTTGTTTCAGCGTGACTGGTCAATCTTTTTGGGGTTTGCCCTGTGTTTCCATTTTAATGGAATTAAAGTTTTCAAATTTGCTCATTTTACACGAGAAGACACTGTGGTGGGGTGGAAGTTGTCACTTAGACCGGACTCAGTCTTTGAAATCAATAATAGACATCACTCCGGATCTGAATGTGTGGCAAAAGGAGCTGGGTTTGCCAATTTCTGTGGCTGAGTCTCGGATGTTGGATGCCCATGTGAAACAGTGAATAGTCATTTACTTTATAATATAAACTCTATCCTCCTTCCCTGAAGGGATGTGGAATGAAATTCAAGTATTAAAATTTATCGCATTTGCTAGGTAAAAATTTAGTACAGCATTTATCTCACCTTATAATGAGTGCTGCTGAAGTGTTGTGTTAATTGGGAAGATCACAACATAAGGCTGCTCAGAAACAACATTCTTCCATGTAAAAGTTTCAGGAAAGAAGAAGAAAACATAGCTGGAAGTTCTTGACCTTTCTTTTTTTGTATTGGTTGCTGAGTGCACTTTACGAACCACCTTTGTGACAACCCACAGATGAGATGAAGTGGGACAGCCCTTACCCTACAGGTAAGTAATATCCTTTTAACTGTGCAGGTGCCTAGCTCAGTGCCAAGATAATGCCAACATGTGGAAGAGCAACTGTGGACGCTCAGCGTCTAGGGAGCAGAGGGGGATCGTAGAAGAAAATGACAGTCAGAACTGCTGGAATATATTTCTGTGGCATAGTCAATGGCTAACAGTAAAAATGAGTAGACAATAACATGTTTCTAGTAAGCATTAGGGACTGGCCCAAAGAGTAGCAGTCACAGCTACTTCTAAAATATTTCTCGATTTCAGTTTAGAATATAATAGGATGTAGTTATTAGTCATAATGCAAAGCCAAAAAGAAAAGCCACTTTTAACAATTTTAAAATATGTTTCAGAGAGCTGTCAATGAATGAAATGCATATTCTTTCCTTTCTTTACTATGACATCTATTTAGCTTAAAACAAAAAAAGGAAAAAAAGAAAGAGAGGGAGAGACAAAAGATATGCAAAAAGCAGCACATAGTTGACTCCCACAAGCCTGGGTTTAAGATGATGACGAGGAGCTTTCTGTCCCCCACCCCATTTGGGCTGGGAAATGTTTCAGGGGAGAAGGTACAATAGTTGGAGTAAAAGCATACACTGCATTCTCAAGGGGAATGATGTAGGGCTGCAGTAACGCAGCTGTAGTTTTCTGCTATACGTGCTTGCATCCTAAACTGTGTTAAGCAACCAGGCAATAATGGCCACTCTCGGATCTCCCACTTTCAGTCAAAATCATTCCTTTCAGTAACACTAAATAATGGTAATTAAATTAATGACTTTTTAATTCAAATATAGATTTGTTATACATACATACACATATTATTTTATAATACTATGTTATGTAATATATATTACAATATCATACTGTACATTACATTATATATTTTCTAGTATATGATTGCATATTATATATTTATGTGATATAACATATTACAACTTCATGTTGTATGAAAATAAAATTACATTAAAAATAATAATTTATTTTTATAAATTACAATAATTTATCCATGTTCCCAAATCAACATTCCCTTCTCCAACACACTTGAAATATACATTACTTTATTCATGGCATAAACAGATACTGAAATGCCATTCTCTAGCCAAATCTATTTTTACAGAAAGGTGTGCGGAGTGCTGATGTTGCTGTCAAGAAAAGGCTGAGGAACGAGACACTGGAATAGGTGCCTGGCTTCGGTGAGTACCTTTTGGTACCATTGCTCTGACTGCAAGGACTGCAAGGAGAATGGGGAGAATAGCAGCAGCCAGAAAATCAAACCTTGGCTTCTTTCTTCATGCTAGATGTCTTAGTTAACACTTTGATCACATTTAACATCACCTCTACCAAACGTTTCCTCACTGTTTGGACGACGATAAGGATGTTGCCTACCTTGTACTTAACCACTGCTCACAAGCAACCTGTATCACAACACTGCTCACTTCTGCAGCGAGTGGTGCCCGCTGCCGCTTTGTGCTAGCAGCCTGATGACCTCTGCACGCCTGCCAGGTCCCACCGGTACAGCTGTTGTCTCAGGTACCAAGCTTCAGCCAGTCAGGAACACCAGCCGATGCACATATGTCGGGTCCTCTTGTGGTGCACTGCATGCATGGCCATGGTCCTGCCTCGCCCTCTCTGGCACAAGCCTGCTTCTCCAAGATCCTCCTACAAGAGGCTTCCTGGTCCTCACTGAAGCTACAGAGCCCCTGTTGCGCGTTGCAGGTGGCCTGTCAAAATGCCACATCAGGCTCTTGGCTGGGTATGAGCTGGAAAGCACACCGTGGGAGCTCTGGAGGGAGAGGGGCAGGCAAACATGCTGGCTGGCATGCAGGAGATATTCCTGCAGCCTGCCTGCCCATCTCAGGGCTCGGCACTTCCCTCTGCTGCCTGGCGCTGCTCCAGCAGGCAGCCATCGGGAGCCCACCTTTGACTTGCTGCCTTCCTTAAACGGGCACAGCATTCGCTCTCGGCCCTGCCCGATTGCAATCATACCTCCCAGTCCCTCTGACAATTAAAGAGAAAATTAAACAGCTAGAGCATCTTGGCTTCAAATATCATTGCTATGAAATGAAAAAGACTAGTTGAGGCATCACCGGTGCCTTTCAGTAGTTGGTCATCCTCGTTCCCTGCAGATAGAGTAGCTTTTGTCCTTTTGATCAAGAACAGCTACAAATCACTGCTCATTCATCACAGCTTGAATCATTGCAATGAAAACAGAAATAATCAATTAAAGCTTAGTCTGCTGCATGCTGCTCTTTCAGTTTTAATGATAATTTCATTTGCTACCCACTTCTTTGAGGTCACCAGAAGGGCTACATACTCTGTTTTATTGCAATCTCAGAGCATTTCGTTCTGCCCTCCATTCGTATTTGAGCATGGAAGATGGAAAAGTTCTCCAACAATTTTTTTGATGAGATGTGGTCTGAGTTGATTTGCTTAGCCCTTCCCTGGTGGGATGCCCCAGGTTATCTAAAGAGCTTTTAACCTGAAAAGGCTGTGTTTTAATGGAGCTAGTACTTTTTAAAGTAGTAAAAAACCCTAAATTATTAGGTCAGGCCAATGAGAAATAAAAAAGGATTTAATATTCTTACCCACTGCGGCCTTGGAGGGTGGCTGCATGCCTCAGGCTTGGTTCAGCCTATGCATGATAACTTCTGAGTTGCGTAGGGCTCTCATTGTACTCTCTGCTGTCCCTTTGCCCCCAAGGCAGGGCTGTCCCTCCGTGCCCTCAGCAGCCTCCCAGGGGCTGGAGGGCTCCTGGTTCAGTGCAGTGATGCTCCTACCTGCTGCGCTCAGCTGCTGTCTCTTCTCTCCACCGGCAGGACCAGTCGCCCCATAGCACAGCACCAGGATGAGCGGAGGCTCCTCCTCTTATAACAGGCAAATCAAGACCCAGCAAAGAAACTATTTATTCTAAACCTAAAGAAAAAAAAGACAATAGGGAACTTGTGCTAGTAACCAGCCTTTCTTCAGGGGTGCAGAAGTGAGGTTGGGGGTGGCATCAACATCCACTGCTCAATCAACCTGCCTGGCATTCCCGAATTGGTAAAAAAAATAGTTTCTTCCCCAAAACAGGTTTTGTGTAAACCTTCAGCTACTTTTTTCCTCTCCTTTTTGAGAACAGTGAGTGCAGAAAATGGAAAATACTTGCCAAAGTAAACTGAGTATATATTTGCCTTCCATAAAATATGACATGGTTTGGATGTGAGTTGAAGCAGAGGCTCGAGTAAATTTCTAATACTGGGGTCTGTCCAGGCCTGCCAGATACATCATACAGTGGACTATTGAGTAAGGCTGCTTGGGACTCCTTAAAAGAAAACCTGAAACCTGGGCTGTGTTTAAGCAAAAATTATGCGATGACAACAGCCCTGCCTAGAAATATGGAGCCAACTAGGGATAAATTGGAGTCAGGCAAAACTTACCAGCTTGAATTAAGTTTCATTTTATGGTTTATTCAAAACAGGAGTCAGAGAATAGTTACTATGGCTGCTGAAAAGCTGGTTTTACTTTGGAAAAAATGTTAAAAGGACTTCTGAGTGAAATTTCAGCTATTTCTTTGCCAGCACTCTGCTCCCCACGCTCCCACCCCAAAAAGAAAACCTCTCAACAACCGGAATATTTATATTGGAAACTTTTGTCTGACAAAAATTGCTACTATTTTGTGAAAATTTTACATCCAGTGCTTTGTGTTTCATTCTCCTCTGTTGATGTAGTTATACACATTTATACTATGTGTCCAGGGATATACCATTGCTTTCCCTCTTCCCAGCATGTTATGGTGCAACTGCTGATGAAGACCTGAGGCATTTGAAGTCCAATTCCTGAGAGATATTTGGCAGCAGGTCTGAGAAGACATTTTTTAGTATTCAGGTATTCACATTTTCTGACAAAAGAAATATTTAATCTCTTGCTGAAAAGCAGGCTGTTATGACAGCAAACCCAAACTTTCTGCTAAAAACCTGTTCTGGAGAAAAACTTCAAATAAGCTGCAGGCCAGAGCTACACAAAATAGGAGAAAGAAGAGCGTTAATAACTGTGATCTGAAAGCACTGGATTTTCTACAGCCTGTGATAGAGTCAAATCATATAAAGTTTGGCATTTAAATCCATTCAGGATTTATGTATCTTTGTTACAGGGCTGAAATCCACTCACTGTAGGCTGCTAGAGTAAATAGCAGTTGTTTTTGCCAAATACCATGTTTTGGGCGGTTTTGTTCTGGTCTAATTTTAAGTCTATCTGTACCTCAAAATACTTGCATTTATTTTCATACTCTGCTATTGAATATGAACAGGATTTCATTTTAAGCTCCAAAGACAGTTCCCCATGTCAATAGATAAACTTCCAAAAAACCATATCTATTTGAAGCAGAATTCTTAGTGTGGCAGTGCTTAGGGAAATTAGTGGGAAATGCTGCATGCTCAGTAGTTTTGAAAACAAGATTTGTTTAGATATTTGAGTATGGATTAAGGTGCCTAATACAAGCTTCCTGTCTTTTAAAACCTGATGTTTGGCTTGTGAAAGAGAGTTTTGTACTTAGTTTGTTCTTTCTCTGTAATGTATTCATCCAAATCATTAACCTTCCTTGGTTTCTCCAAAATGATTTTTATTGATGCAAAACCGGTTTTGGAAAATATTTGCAACTAATAATGCAGGCTAAATAATAATGACAACAACAACAACAGCAACAACAAAAAGCCTCCTGGGTCTGGAATTTTACCTGTAAATCACATGCAATCAGTCAGATTTTCTTGTGAATGCCCTACCAGATCTATGGATGAAAAGCTTGTATAAAAATTACTGTCTTAGTTAAATGTGAATGGCTGTACATTGTAAAAGCTGAATCACATACTTGGCTGTCTCAGAGCAGGACATGAGATTGGCAAGACAGGTTCATTTCTCTCTTGGCAAGACCAGCATGTACATTGCTCTTAGTTTTGATTCTGTCTGTCAAAATAGGACTACCTGAAAATGGCCTGAAATGGACTACCTGAAAATACGACTACCTAAAATAATCTTACATTAAAATAAAGCACAAAAGACTATTAAAACCTTAGTTTCTGGAATTCCATTAAAAAAAAAAACAACTACGTATTCTCTTGCTTTGCCCCTTTCCGAATGTCTGTAGCAATTTTGCCAGTAGTGTGTTGGTAGCAATAATAGCTTCTGCAAAATTCAGAAAGGTTGCTAATAAAACACCAAATCATGACCCATCCAGAAAATTTAAACATTTTGATGCAACATGAGCTTATATGTCCTCATTTGCAACCAGTAATCTTTTTGTCTTAATGAATTGTGTGTTATTAAAGGGAGAAAGTAAGAAAATGAGGTAGGTGAATGGGAATGCACAGCACCTATTTCCCGAAAGGTGCTTTTCTAGGTGCAGCACCTCGCAGACCGGCTGGTTGCTTTCCTGCCCTGCTGTAAGGAAGGGAGCATCATTTGCAGGCTTGGATCTCCACGTCCTGGAGCTGCAGAGCAGCAGGCTGGGCTTAAGCTGCAGCTGCCAGTGTTGTGGGATCCGGTCCCCAGTCCCAGCTAACAGCTCCTCGTTCCCTCCCACCGGCCACTAGCAAGGGCATCGTGTTGCTCCCCTAGCTGTTTTTGCTGGCCACCATCAGCGGTTTCTGTTGCTGCAGGTCTGCAGCAAGTGTAGAGATGATGTTCAAGACTGACATCACTCTTACATGCAGAAAACTTTTAAACAGATTCCTTTGCTTTACACCTCTCAAGAGAGTCCCAGACAGATTCTCCTTTCCTTATTCCTTTTTCCTACAAGAACCCGTGTGGGAAGCTGCTGCCAGGTGTCAGCGTGACTGCTCTTCCCGCCACACCTGTGTACAGCTGGCAGGGCCAACTTCGGTATGCTGTTGCAAATCACAAGCAATTCCCTCTTTACGACAGGCCTCCTGTTTTGAAGGAAATGGCTTCCTAGCATAATAAAAGAATGTAAGAAAAATATGTATGAGGGCCAGCCATTAGTCCCTTTCTATTCTTCTCTTTTGTTTTTCATCACATGTCAACAAAGCGATCCATTTTTTTTTTCGGTTTCCTCTTCTGAGAAATCTTTGGGTAGACGGAAGGGAAAGATCTTTCAAGTCTCCATTACCCTGTTTACAATTAACGTCTCATGCTTAAATAATAGATCAAGTCCACCAGCTATTACAGAAGTCAAAAGACACAGCACTTTTTACTTCCAATCACAGAATTAATACTGGGCAAAGACACAAATGGAGAATGACTAGCCTTTGATTCTGCAGATAATGAGGAGAGGGTAGTTCTCCTCGGAGGTGAAATGCAGATAATAAAGAAAGGTAGTTCTTCTCAAAGGGAAAATATTTCCACCCAAAAATTGTTTGAAGGCCACATTAATTTTGCCCATTTTTTTTTTTCAGTAGTTTACAAGTATATGAGATTACTCATCATGCACTGGACAAAAAAATTGATTTGGTTATTGTAGGAAATGAAGTGAGAACAAAAAGGAAGCATCAGCTTTTGATCTCTTGCACTTTAAAAAAGTCATCTTTCCCTAAGCAACATGAAGAATTTCTACAGCTCCTGTGATCCCTGGCACACCTGATGGGAGTCTGTCGATACATTGCTCTTGATAAAGTGCAGCACTTATAAAGCAATGTGGCAGAACGTATACTGTAAATTTCTGCCTTTTGAAGGCAGCTGGACAAGACATTTGGTCTCACTGTGAAGATTTATTCCTTTTTCTACTCCCTTGGACAGAAAGAAATTGTTGACAGCTACCGAGGGGTGCATTGTGGGGGGTGGGCTGTGGAAGGAGAAATTGGAGTAAAGTAAAGAAAAGGAAAAGACTGAGTGCAAATACTTTACGTAAGAAATAAATTCAGACTTTTTGACTGAATAAACCCTGTTTCTGGAAGTTATGAAGAGTCTGAATAGGAAAACAACTAGTTGCTCTAAGACTGAAGGAAGTCTAAAGGGGCTTTTTAGCTAATAGAAGCAGTTTTCAACCTCTCTGAGAGGATAAATGATGAAAAAATCAATGAACAGCACAGAGGGTGAAGTAGCTTTGAGCAGCATGACATTGACAGTGTACCCTGATAAAAGTAAAAATGTGTTTTCTTTGTCTTTGGCAAAACCAGGCACTGCATCTCCACATAGCCGCTTTAATATTTCAACTGTCTGAGAGTTCACTTGCTGAATATGCCCCTGTGTATGAAGAACTGCAGCTGAGCAATTTAAGGCAGTTTTTCTTTACTAGCCATATTTGTAGGCAGGTGGTAGTGATTGGCCTGGAAACTATATGCTCGTTATTTCTCAGTATTTCAATCTGAATAAAAACAAATCTGTTTTCTTTCCTTCATGCTGGCCTACATCTAGCCTTTTCACACCCACGCAAGACAGCAGAAGGAACAAAATCCTTAAATTGCAGTTTGATAGAATATCATCATAATTAGATAAGATAGCTAAAACCAGAAGTAGCATGCTCTATAAAAGGCTTTAAGGAAAAAAGAAAAAAAAAAGGTAACAATTTAATACAAGAAAATCCTCGCGTTTCTGGAAAGACAAACACATTCTAAAACAAACAAAGTACAGGTAAGATCCATTTTACTCATGCTAGAACAGTTTTCTTGAGTCTAACAGGGTAAGATATTATACATACAGAAATACGCAAAGAAAATTTGGAAATTGACCTATACAAAATTTTTTTTTGCTATTTTTCACACTCATCTTAATAAAGCTAGAAACCATAAAAGCAATGATAAGGTAATGAAAGTTTAGGGTTGACTGTTTCATGTTGTAAAGGGTTTTAGGCAGGTAATCAAGAACATGCTCCTATTTATTTTCTCTTTCTCTTTGTCTCTCTCTCTTGCTCCTTCTTTCTCCTCCTGCTTTCTCCCATCTCCAATAATCTACTTTCGTGCTGCTTGGATTCCATCCCAAATTCCTTGTTTGTATGTCTGGATGTTTTTCTCTTCCCATAATTCCTCCTCCCACTTACTTACTCAGAAATGATCTATTCCTTTCAACCAATTTCCTCCTCCAGCTGGATTAATACTAAAATGAAAGCCTAACATGAGGAAGAAAAAAGATGGCACTGTACCCTAGGCGATTCTGTTAGTGACTAAGACTAAGTTTGAAAGAGTTTGGTTGCACTTGTTCTTGTAACATATACCTTTAAACCAGCTTAGCTGCTCAGGATTATCTCTAACCTTCTGAGTTTAATCCTTCTTGTGATTTTTTTTCCCCTCAAAACCTTTCAGTACCTTTTGCATACTATTATACACTTCTTTTTTTCCTTTGGAATGTTTTTAATTAACTGGGGCATCACAGGCTTTCCTCCTTGAAGCTGATGCCAGGAGGCATGAGTGGGCAGTGCTGGGAGGATGAGACACATGGGTATGTACCAGTAAGAAATGGTATAAGCAGATTATTCTGTTTTATTTTGTCATCAGGTTTCTGACCAGTATATGGTGCTACACCAAATTCAGAGAGACCTATGTGAGAGAACCATGTATGTGGTGAGAGAACATGAGGTTTTTACTAGTGTCGTCCTATTCAAAACAGCACAATGTCATCACTAAAAACCTGTGAGAGAGATCTGTGGATCATCTTAACTGAACTTCAGTGAAATCTCTGTAACCAAACTGCATCATTGTGTGCTTTGTTCATGATGTCTGTATTCCCAGAAAGACTACTTAGGAGTTATTTTAGGAATTAGTTTAAGGGGTGATGAGGCGTATTGCCTCTGCTTATGTATTTAGTATAGCTACATATACACATATAAATATAAAAATATTTTAAAATTATTTATTCCTTTTGAAATCATCATTTAGAAGATGCCTTTGAATTTCCTTCTGTTTTTTTTCCACACACTGAAGGAATTTGAATCAACATGTGAGTGAATATCTTTCTTTAAAGAAATCCTGATGATTCTAGATGCATATCATGCTCACTTTAAAGTTTTATCATTCTGTTTTCAATGAGTTTAGTTCATTTGTGTGTTCTGGAGTCAGGGTCAAACAATTGCATATTTTGGAACAACACTCACTGCTTCATTTTTCCAGTACAGGACCTAGTATCACTGAGCAACTACGTATTATTAGTTGCAACAGAGACAACAGAATTCTTGCGTGCTTTCAGACAATCTGGGTAAAACATCATCAATGCTTACTGGTTTTCTGTTGTTCATCAGTTTACTAACATATTCCGTCAGTATGCAAGGAGTAAACTGAAATGAAAGAGGTTACTCAGAGAGTATCGCCCTCTCTGAGTAGCATCAAGTAACCTTTCGGTAAGACTAGAAGAATATGTCCCTAAACATTTCTGCAATATTTTACTTTCCTTTTTTTTTGCAGCTTGTTGTCTTGATAGATTTGTCATATTTCATCCTTGTTTTCTTAGCTGGATCTCCATGTTCCAAGGCTCTGCTTATAGTTTCTACAACAATATGTGCTTCATTATGGTTTCTCTTTTCTTGATTTTCTATTTCCTTTCATACTTTGCATATGCAGCTGTGCTGTGACTACACGGTGAATAAAATAATTTTGTTTTAGTCTAGTATAGCTTCTTTTAGTTTAAAGACCTTCTGCCATTCTTTTCTTAATAAATTTTAAGCACACAGTTGATAACATTTAAAAAATTTTTGAAATTGAGGTGAAACAAGGAGATATAGCCAATATTTTAACAATGTGTAAACAGGGAAATTTATGAACAGTAAGAAATTGCTCAGACTAAAGGGTCCTGGAAGTAGTGGTGCTTTTTTTTAATGGAAACTTTCTGTCCAATACCATTAAAAAAAATAGCATTTCTTTTGAACATACAAGTAACTTTCTGAGAAAATGCAAAGAAGCTCATTGTTTAATTACAAGTAACTTAAAATATCTTTAAAACTTTATTATCTGTGTCAGTAGTTTGTTTGCCCTGAATGATCTTAATAGAATAACAAAGGCACTTAAAATCATCAATATCATGAATATGTGCTAAAAGATGGTAACTAAGATAAATTTAAATAATGATACCTAGGTGCTACAATGGTAAACAGGTAATAGGTGTTAAACTTTTCTCATTTGTGGGCTCCTTAAAAATTTTCCACAACATTTTGGTGAAGCATTTAGGTTTATCATCTGTGACATGACATATTTGAGGCTACTAGCAACAGACTGGGGAGGGGGGGCTTGTGCTGAGGAGGATGTTTAGTTATTGTTTGCAGAGTCTTTATGAGAAAGGTCACAAACTCCAGTCATCCACAGACCACAATTTAAAAACCCTAGATACTGGGCTATAGGCAGGGCCAGAGCAAAAGTCAGATATATTTTAAATAGGACTTTTATGTCATCATCATTAAGGCAGTCAGTTACCTCTGCAGCTAATTTACGATGAAGCTCTCTCTGCTACAATACTGTAGTCATATGATAAAGTTTGGCCATACGCACCAGAAGTTCTGGGAAATTACTTGCTCCAGCAATCCCAACTATTTGAAGACTGCATTTGACTGTTTGCCACTCCTTTCACAGCTCCCCAAGCCAGGAAGTTAAATGCAAGTGCAGGGCTGAGCTTGGCTGCATGCTTTGCGCTGCCCTGCCAAGGTGAATTTGCAGATGACTTCTTCTGTGCCTGCCCCCATCCTGGTGAGGCGAAGCCAGCATGCTGATACCATTCCATATGGAGGAGGCGTGCGTGGAAGGAAAGGAGAGCGAGAAGTGGAAGCAGCTGCTTCAGGGCACGGGAAGGCCTCTCCCAGGACTTGGTCGTCTGCTCCCTCCTGGTTCTGCCAAACTCATCACATTCTTGAAGGCTCTGCAGTGTTTTGCTGCTGTGGAAAATCTATCCTTGGGTGTTTGAACTGCCAAAGTGATTTAGATTAAATGTGGTTTCCTTATCATCATTACTCTCTTGTCAGCCTCAGAAATATCATGCGGTAGCACTTGGATTTCTTTTTTAGTATTAAGGAATAAAGTATTTTAAATTTTTCCTCTCATGAAGAAATACTGCAAAAAAGCAGCTAGATAAAATGGAGCAAGTATTATGCAGGCATCTGCAAGTATATAGATGTTAGAATTTTCCTAAAATCAGTAAATTCAGGGAAATCTGAATTTAGGTTTTACTAAAAGCAAATCTGCGTATCTTAAGATGAATAGCCTACATACATACAACCTTTATTCTGGCTTATACTACCATCACGAGTCGGGGGGAGGAAGAATGCAAATGCCAATCTCGAGACTTTAAAAGTCTAATTTAAGACCGTGAGCAATGCCTTAATCACAGTTATACATAGATCATAATCTATAAAACTATTATGGGGTGAGTGCATCACTGCTCCAAACTGCAGGCAAAGAGTGATTACAGGATTCTGTCAAACTAGAGGGCATATCTAGGAGGGGCCCATGAGGGTCTCTTCTGGACTTGGTAATACGAAATGCCAGCACTGACAGTTAGGATGATGGACAATAATTTTCTTCCTGAATCCAGAGATGACACTGAAGGGGAAAGGAACTGCATACTTTAAAAAAGGGGTCCAATTTGAAGTGATCTTGATAACTTGGAGAAATAGCCCCAAAACACTGAGATGATATTCAGTGAAGCTGAGTACAAAGTACTGTGTTTAAGAAGAATGACAGAAGTAAAACATGAGGAAAAACTGCAGGCAGTGTGGAAAGGATGAGTGTTTATTGTGGACTAGAGACTAAATATGAGTTGAATAACAAAACACATATGCAAAAATTGGAAAGTCATTTGATATTCTCAATGTTAGTGATTTCTCAGCTGGGGTACTGACGTCCGCTGCTATGAGAAAAGCCAGACAAACTGACAAAGAATAAGATGTTTAAAAAAAGACAAAGAACAAAATCTGTAAAAAAAAGTTGAGAAATTATCTGGTTTTTAACTGTTTTAAAGCACTAAGAAAAAAGCATGATCTATATGGAAATCTGAAGGAACAGTTTTATTAAGCATTAAAAAAAGGAAAAATAAAATATGGCTGGGAGAATGTGTCACAATATTCAAATATATAAAAGACTCCCATGAAGAGGGTAGGCTCAGCTGTACTGTATGTCCATGTAGAGTAAGACAAGAGATAGCAGGGCTTAACCAACCCTGAGAAAAATAAACACTGGATAGCAGAAAAAGCTTTTTGTCTATCTATCTCAATGGTTAGCAAGAAACATTGAGAGATCTGTCTTTGAGGGGGCATAAAAGGAAACTGGAGATACATCCGGGAAGGACCTGCAGAATATCCTTGAACCTGTCTCAGAGCAGGAGAATGGACTGGATGTTACCTCAATAGCCCAGATTTCTATAACTGCTCAGAAAGCATCTCTCAAAGGCGATATCTAGACATTCCTTTGCCATGTGACTCTCCACATTATAAGAGAGTCATTTTCCATATAGCTGTGTGGAAACATAGTGGATGTCTGGCAAAAGAAATGAAAAAAAAAAAAAAAAAAAATCATTGTATGCTTTTGATACAACCAGAGATGAAAAACACTATTAGAGCAGTAATATATTTTTCAGGGTGCCAAAATTGGAATTCTCATCTCCTGTATTATTTAGATTTCTTTCAGATCACTGGAGGAAAAGATAAAGTAATGATTTTTTTTTTTTTCTAATGACTCCGGAAAAACTTAAACCCAGGGGTCTCTAAGCCTGAGTGTATCTCAGAGGAATCACAGGATCTGCATATCTATGTCACATTTGTAGATTGATACCATACCATCAAACTGTTGGCAGGCTACCTCCCCTTCCGGTACCTATAAATCTTGCTTTTTGGTATGTGAGGATTGGGCCCAGGGGTTAGTTTGTCTTCTTGACAGTTTATCTGAGGTTGTGATAGAGGAGATGTATGGAGGCAGACACCACCTGGTCAAATCAAAGAGTGAATGTTGGTTCCAGCTTCTTTCCCTAGTGTGTGCTAGCACTCACCTGTAGCAATGCTTTGGCAGAGATTTTCATTCAAAGAATGTGGTCTTCAGGGAAGTTTGTGCTTGCACATGCCTACAAGCTCTTGCTGTGATTAGTGGACAGATTAATCCTAAATACAATTCCACAAAGCTATGTAGCCCAACTATATCTCAAGGAGACTGGTCACTAAGTGTTTGCGTGTAAGATGTCAAAACCAACACTTTTTCTTCCAGACATCAGTATCAATGCAACTGATCACAGAGAACTGGTGGTTCATGTCTGTGGTAAACAATACTGCAGGTAATTTCTCTCTACTATGAAAGTTTGAATGACTTGAGCATAACCAAATCAAAAAGTACTTTCTGAGCAATTTGATGATGAAAGAAAATCCATTATGGAAAAAGTTTGCCAATGCACTAGTGTGTATCACCAGCTGTTTCCTTTCATTTGTATTCAAAGGGCATGCAGCACTGCTGTTTAGATTACTCAGGGTATTGGCTAAATGGATGGAGTGGGACATGTTATTTGCATATTGATTTGTTTTGTATGGAAATTATTTTGATGAGTTTTTACCTTATTAGATTTTGTGTTGTTAGAGTGTGTGTATGAATACATCTATATCAGACTGGGGAGCAGTTTTGAAAAATGGAAATGCAAACACAAACAAATAAATTGTATTTAATTAATATGCATTACATATTTAATTAATAAACTCTCATGACCTTAGGGATTGGAAGTGAGAAAAACACAAGATTGAAGAACTTGTAGGTATCAGGTGTGAGCAGGTGTACTAGATGTGGAGTCATTGGCTACCCCCAGCTCAACACAGAGATGCTGGCTGAGGTCTTTTGGGCACGCTAGCAAAGGGCTTTGTAGGCTGGGTTCTTAACTCTCATGCAGCATGCTTCTGTATTCTTGTTCATGACAATTTTAAACCTTTACTTACAGAAGTAAACATGACATAGGGTTTTACATAGGTGACTCCAGAGGTCTGTGAAGGGCAGCGTATTGGTTGTAATAACAGGGGACCAGATTTGATTAACAAGCTGTTCTCATGATTTTTTGTAAGTGATCATGATTTCTTGTAAGTGAATAAGCAACTATTCAGCAGCAGCTTAATCTTGCAAGTAATTACCTTATGTATATTCATATATCACACTTTTGGCGTTCCAGAGATAAAAGCATTAGTGACTGGAGTCTGCCCTGTTTAGCTATGTATGTCTTTCCACATAAAACCAATGGGTGCTTGCTTCACTGAACATTGACTCAAACATCAGTGAGGATTTAAAGACCACATCCCCAGCTGTTTGTGTCCTTAGACACAGTTGTCAGGGGGACCATCTAATGGTGTCATGTCCAAGGCACAACCATGCTGGCTAATTAGCTATTAGCCTGGCGGAAATCTCTTCTCAATGAAGTTTCAGTACAGCTTGTCTCACTTTCAAGAAGCAAGTCTGATACAATTTCACCAGCAGTGCCCATTTTCTTGTTTGCAGTGCATTTTAAAAGCCTGATTTGTTACCTTACAATGCCTCTGTCAGACATAAAAGGGTAGCTGAACAATTGCATTTAACTGTTTTACAAAGGTTCATCTCAGAAAAATATCAGAAGATGGAAACCCCAGTCAAACATTGCAGAAAAATAATGTTTATTTGTATTAAATAGCTCTTTCCATTCTCTAGACTTTATATTATGTTGTCGTTAATGTGAAGCCTCAGCCTTTGTTAGTAGAACCTCTGCATTTCTATTCTTCTATATTTTTAACAAGTTAACTAATCATGTAACTGCTGGAGACTTCAGAAATAATTTTTTTCTATAACTTGCAGAGTAACTCTGAAGACCAACAAACTGCAAAGCTCAGAAATAAGCCAGATGGTCCAAGCAGAGAGAGTGCATTGCTCCTGCACTTTTAGTAATTATCATTGAAATAGTGGGATTTGGAATGGATCTGAAAATGGCCTCTGGAGTTCCAAATCTTATAAAGAACAAAATAGATGCATTATTAATAAATTGTTATTGTAAGCATTGTACTCCATAGGAACATACACTTTTACCCTTGAGACCTTTTTGAGAGACCTCAGCAGTTACCCAAATCTTGGGCACTAAGCAATGACTATGCTGTGAAGATTTCCCTTTCTCTAAGGGAAGTGGTAGGTTCCTCTTCTTAATGACCCAACTGCTCCTCTGTTATACCCTACAGTCCCCATGCATTCAATGGAAATGGAATTTAGTGACTTTGGCTCCATTTTTTATTTTTTTATTTATTTTCTTTTATTCAGTGACTCATACATTTTTCCACAGGGCTATGTTTCTCACTCTTGCAACCAGAGAGCCAGTTCTGAGGTGGGAAACAAAGGTGAGAACACGACTATAGACAGTTGCCAGAATTTCAGCTTGCTTTGAATAGGATGAAAGGAATGAACAGCTGATGATCTCTTCTGGTTGTGGATAGTACCGTTGATGCTATTAATGAGATCTACGGAAAGGACAATGAAATAAGGAAAGGGAATGAGCTAGAGATGAGTCTACCTCCACCCTCTCTGCCGCAATGTTCATCAGCTGAAGGGCAATAAAGCTTGAAATCACATTTTACAAACTGGCCTCATCAAAATCCCAGGACCCATGCTTGTAGCCTGTGAGAAATCCATCTCAGAACCTCATAGTCTGCCCCTGCAGACATTTTTTGGGAGCATGCTTACATCTCCTGGGAGGCACTCAGGTACTCACTGCTGGTGGCAGGAGGAACGAGGAAGGAGGAAACACAGGATGAGCAGCAGGTTTCTCTTCCCAGAGTTTTCAGTGTTTGCATTCTTTACACATGAATGCACGAGTAGGGGCTGTTACGGTAAGTGTTCAGGAGTGGCATACACACATTTGGTGCCTACTCTACCAGTCTTTGAAGTCAATGGGAGCTTTGTCCAGTAATTTCAAAGGGCTTTGAATTACAGCTTTAAATTAGTCCAGTAATGGAAGTTAGCTACGTCTTTAAAAGTGCAGGGATTTCTGCCAGTCCTTCATCAGATGAGTTCTGGAAATATGGTCTAGTTATTGATGGTTGTCACCTGCTTTTGAAACAGTGGTTGGGAATTTATATATTATCACCCCAGAATACAGAGAAGAAATTTATAGCGGCCCAAAGAACAGAAATGGCTAATGGAAAGAACTAGGTTTTGCTCTCTTTACTTCAAAGGGGTATCTCAGAATGTATTTTTGGTTTCAAATTAAAGTAGCCTGTACTGGAAAGCTACCTGACATCTAGCCTGAAGCTATCAGAAAAAGACTGAAATTTAATTACTAACTTCAGCTCTGCCATGATGTCATTTCAAGGACTTACCTGCATGATCAAAAACTATTGAAATGAAAAATTGCCAAAAGCTCTTAATGAATCAATGAACGGACAGTCCAGTTCTTCAATTCAGTGTTTCTAAATAACTGCACAATGATAGTGATCAATAATACAGACAATTCACTGTGCAGGACAATCTTGCTTCTGAAACTTATGCTTGAATGTGCAAAACAAATTAGAACTAATGACTACTTTGAGGTTCTGTACTTGACCTAGGAAACCCAGCATGATTTATGACTTCTTAGCTGCTCGCGATCTCAATGTAAGCTTAATCATTTAGAATACAATTGAACCAGGCTCACCCCAAACTTCATTTACCCCAGCCACACCAATACGCTGAAGCCTGCACTGGAGGCGAATGGATTTCCTCAAAACCAGCTTCCTCTTCTAATACAAAAATCAAAACATACTAACCATGGCAGTTTTTCTAAGCTAACATCAGCTGACAGGGGGGTGTGTGTGTGTGTGTGCACACGTGCCCGTCTCCTCAGATCATTTTTGTTTTCTGGCTCTTACAGAGCAGTTTAATTGATCATTGTGTCTGACTCATAACAGTCCATTCTTATCAGTATAAATATTTAGCAACATACTTGAATCTTTCCTCTAGGTCATATAATATATAGGAGCTTAAAGACGTTATTGATACTTGAGTAAGGGAAATAGTCCTTAGTCTTTTGCTTTCAAAAAGAAACCTCTAAGGCAGTTGGAAAGCTGCATATTCCAGGTCTGAGGGCTCAAAATGTCAGTAAATAAGGACAGTGCATTTAACTTTTTGCTGATTTGATCACTATGTAGCTTTGCTTTCATGTGTAATGTAAAAGTAGTGTCTCAGTGAAATAAAAGAACATTATACTTTACACAGAAGTATGTAACCACTCATCAGCAAATGAGGACTGATGCATTGGATGGCACGTGGTGGGAAGATCATAAGATAAGCAATATCATGAACTACAGCACACTCACGGCTCAGGTCACAGAGGAGCTATGACTTGTGACACTCCTTGGGAGCCACCAGGGCACTCAATGGACAGTGCATTCCACTTGCTCTGTGTAAAGCAGCTCAGGACTGAAAGCAGCACAGTCGCATTTGCCCTCATGCCCTGTTAAAGTCCTAGACCATCCTACTTTCTAAATGTATGCCCTATTTTTAAAGTTGTGGGGGGTGGAGGGTGGTGGTAGTGCTGTTGTTAGGTCTCTTTCAACCTGTTTTTTGAAGGAGAAGAGCAAGCCAGATTGGCTTTTTAAAACAAATATTTATTGAAATAAGGATTCAGCCCTGAGCAGAGGGAACATATAAATTTAAAAAAGGTATCTAATTCTGTACTGTGGTTCCTTCAACAGTGGCCATGTGGCTAAATCCTGTAGTACTGCTTGCTGTTCAATCTGCAAGATGCACAGACTCTTCCCCCTCTTTTTGTTGGTGGTGTTTTCCCCCATTGGTAAGAACAATACCATTGATTAAGGCTGAAGGCCTTCCTCTTTCTCTCCCTTTTTCCCCACTCCTGTCTCCAATGAACTCTTGTAGGATTTGGGGTACTTTTTTCAGTGTTGAATCTGTTGGGTCTGCTTTTGTTGAAAACTTTAAGACAAAGACGAAAGTGTAGTTAGCACATTCTACTTTGTGCTCCTTTGTGGTAATGTGATAATTAATTACTATCTCAATACAATTCAGTCACTAAAAGCCAGTGGCTGCAAAGAGCTAATTTTGCCTTTCTTCCTAGAAATTGCTGTGAGCATTTTTTCTGTTTTTTACATGATCATACTTGTTGCTTTATTGTCAAGTAATATATCTCAACTGAGCTGTACGTATGCATGAATGTGCTTATTTTAACTTCTTATTAATACCAGAACAGCAGGTCATGAAGTTCGTACAGTCTGATGAGAGTCCCAGATCAAGCCTCTACTTGCCTCCCCTCAGGAGTTATATGCTACGAGTTGCGAGAAGCAGCAGAAAGTGCAAGGCCATTAATCACAGGGAGCAGGCAGACTGGCAGATATGCAGTGTCTTCATTCTCACACCTGTACCCCATAGTCAACCAAAATCGTTTGGCTGAGTTAACTAGTGATATCAATACATCTGTCTTCTCCATTTTGGCATGATTTCAGTAGGCTCCATTTCAGCATGTAAATTTCTGTTGGGAGTTACTATGGAAAAACAAAGATAAAGAACTATTGAAATTAAAGCCAAAGCAAGAGCCAAAAGTACTTGCCTTCCTGCAAGGCTGAATTTCATCTTCCTGACAAAAGGCCACCATGCTTAGAGTCCCGTGGCTGTTTTGTCCTTTACTCCATATTTTCCCACTCTGATATGACTGGGAATATGGGAGTAATCTTCATAAAAAATGGGCCTTTTAAAATCAGTTGCAAATACACTCAGGATCTTGGCTAGACAAAAGGATAAGAAATCTATTAGTTTCTCACTCTGAGCTTAGATACTGCCAGCACAGTAGAATTGAGCTCTTCCAACCCAGAAAATGAAGTTTCTCAGTATGCGTGACAGAGACAATGTCAAATTGGCTGAAATAAGCTGATAAATCTCAACAAAGGGCCAGATTCTTATACTGTCACTATGGAGAGCAGAGCTTTAAGCAGGATCAGTTCCACAGAGGACTTCAGATATGAGGATACAGGAACTACTGGACACCTGAAGGATACCCAAACTTGATCTAAGAGAGCAACAGTGTTTCTCCTTCATAACTTGTCTCGTAAAATGAAAAATATTTTACCATGCTTTGCGACTTTCCCCAAATAGACTGTTTTATTTATCTATTCATGTTTTCAAATTGTTCATTAGACAGCCTTCACATGCATATTTGAGCTATGTTTTCATGTTCTCACTCACAGAAGGTTTTGTTTAGGAAATGGAAGTTTTTGTTTAAATTTTGTAGTTTGTTACTTGGAATTTGTGACTGAGCTCCTTCATTTGAATTCATCCCATCTAATGTCAGACAATTCTCTAAGATGCAGGCCTCTTCAGAGCACAGCTCAGCCCACCTGAGGTCTGCAGCTTTCACTGGCTATGCAGAACTTGTCCAGGGAAGCGTCCAAGTGTACAAGTCAGACTGGTGTGATAAATCTGGAACTTGGTGATATTTTTGTTCTCTGGATGGTGTTATCATTGTCAAAGACTTTCACTGAACTGCATTCTGTTTGTCTGAAGAAATCAGTTCAGCAGACTGCCCAGGGAAGTGGTACAATCACAGTCACTGGAAGTATTCAAAAAATGTGTGGATGTGGTGCTTAGGGACATGGTTTAGAGGTAGACCAGGCAGTTAGGTTAATGGTTGGACGCGATGATCTCAGAGGTCCTTTCCAACCTTAACAATTCTATGATTCTATGAAATACTGTGTTTATTGGTTCTGTTAAATGCACCTATTTTCTAGAAGCCCAAAAGTCACTGCAAAGCAAAACTTCAATACAAAACAAAATTTCATCTTAGTAGCTGACCTTGCTTTAAAATTTCAAAAAAAGCATGGCAGTGCATGATAGTGTAAGTACATGAAAGATTTGACAAAAAAAGACAGAATACTGATCACTGAGAAATTAAATTATTCTGACATTTCCTCTGAAAGCACTAATGGGATTAGTAATGCAGAATATGTATTTTTCCATAGCTGATAAAACAAAGCAATTAGGTAAAATAAAATCATCAAGGATGAGTATTAGGGGATCTTTTTATTACAATGAATGAAGAGTGAAGTGCTCACATCTCTCTAACAGTAATGGCAGATACTATGTCTATTATTTCTCTTGCACATCGTCCCAGAATAATGCACCCCTAGGTGTTTTGTTCTGCCTGATTTTCATTTAAGTGGTTCCTGCAAACTATGATACAGTTTCAAAACGACCTTAGTAAATTCCTTGCAAATAACTATTTTAGCACTGTGCAAAAGACACCCTCTAATGTCCTATGTTTTATGTTTGAATAGAAGAACGCATCCTCATCAATTTAAGTAATGTAATCTGTATAAAATCAGAGAAATCAGTGCCTTTTAGGTGAAAAATTTTGGCCTAAATAATTTTAATAGAAATTTAAGTTTTTACAGAAACCAGAATGGTCATATGTTAGTCTCATAAATCTTCTTTGAATAATTTTCTAACATTTAGTTTACATGGCTATAGGGATCCTAGGATAGAAAAGTACCTGCTAGGATAATTGTTCCATCTATGTGGCCTTGTAAAATTATTTCCACAGTGGAAATATCAATATTTTATTCTACCTTATCTATCAAAGAGCCATCACTTTGACATCCACAGATGACTTTAAATTTAGACATGCTAGATAGTGACACTGACCCCAGTTTATTCTGCATGTAAGTAGGCCTCACCTTGCATACGCAGTCTAAAGAGCTACTTTATTTAGCATTTGTTATACTCTTCATTAGTTATCCTAAATGATTGTTCTTTATGTTGTCATTTTTAGATCATGAAATACTCTCTAATTGCTGTTCAGAGTGTCCTACCCTTAATCTTTGCATAAATCAGACCCTCAAAGCTTGCTAACCTCTTTCATTATTCTTTTCCACGCTCCCAACACTGATAGAAATGAGACACTCTGAGCTGTGCGCATCATCCCAGTGCAGGAGCATGTCAAGTCTTACTTCTGCAGCTCTGCTTACACTGGCTCAAACCAGCCTGTACATAGTTGGTCAAGTTTATGAGGCTTCATGTTAAGCTTGGTGGCATTTCTTTGTTAGAATAGATGTGACAAGACAATTTTTTATCACTGCATTATATTCATTTCCACACTTCAGACAATATTGCATTTTCAGAGGAAACTTGCTGTATGTTGTCAATTGGAGTACTGAAGACTGCAAATGAGGAGGAAAGAGGTGTGCCTCTGCAAGTATTTAGTAGAGCCACAGCTTTAGTTCGCTCTCTGACTGTCAGCAAGACAAAGAACTGTTTGTTGGCAGCAGCTTGCACTTTTTGCAATAAATGTCTTCAGCTTTCAGTTCTGCTCATCTCTCCAAAATGATCAATATGCTGTACTGAGAAGGATTGTCTCTCAGGCAGCAGTAAGTGTTAACAGGGAAAAGTATATGGAAAAAGAGGAGAGGGAGGAACACAGGGTACATGGAGCATTTGGCAGCCTAAATCCTACCTGTATTAAAGCAGGAGAAATGCAGGATCTTCGGTGGTGGTGGTGGGGTGAGAATGGGGTGTACATAGTCTGAATTCTTGAAAGGGATAAAATAGGATAAGGCAGAAAAGATGGGCAGAGTTTACAGTGTGGTCAGGAAAAAGAAAATGAAAAAGCAGTAGTGGGATATATGCAGCTGCCAAAATAAAGGAACATCTGAGTGGTGAGTGAGTGAGAGGTGGGAATAGTGCAAACTATTTGGAGCAGCATGGAGGAGGCCGCAGGCAGTAACACAAAATTCCAGGTATGGCCTCAGAGACAGAGTGAGCTGGAGACAATGCACAGCACTCAAGGAGGGAAAGGAGTTTGGGAGGGAGCTTGTGCGATGAAGAACAGAGGGATATAAGAAGTCCTTGAAGCCAGTAATGTTCTCAGCCACTGGAAACTAAGTATGTAGTCTTCTTTTTATTTAGAGTTTTCTGTCTAACAGTACCTTCACATGCATCCTCAGTCATGTAAGGGCATTCCTGGCTCTGCTCCAGGAAAGTGTCTACAAAGGTAGTTTAGTTCAGAATGGAAAGATTCACTATTTGCTAGGTCTTTACTGAATTATCTGTGATCTGCACACCCATTCCTTTGATGAATTGGATTCCTAAATCATGGAATCGAGTTGATTGATAAACTTTTTGGTTTAGAAGCAGTTTGAGTTGAGCTGTGATTAATTTATTTCTCATAAAGTCCATTATAGGCTGATAATTGACCCAGTCCTTTCCAATGAATGTGAACTAATTCACACTGGAAATCAGTTACCTAACTTCCCAAAGGTATTCATACCTTGTAGAAAAAGGAAAAGGAAAAGATTTGTGAGGGTGCTCAAAGGACAATGCTGTAATTGACATTTGTGAAAAGTGTATATTTCTCCACTTTGTACTTCTCCACTTGAGAACCTGGAGAAAATAATGAGTGCAAGTATTTCTCTCCTTTTGCTTTGAATTATGTAGCAAATCATTTGTTTTGAGCTTTCTAGATTATGGAAATCCTATGGAACTGTGGAAGTGCAGGGGAGGAGATTAAGAAATGTAAATTTTTGTTTCAGCTGTCAGCTCCGTTGTTTTGAGCATGGCCTCAGTTGAATTAACAGCAATCACAGATCATCCAAGTGCTGAACACCTTTAGGATGAGCAGCTCCAGAGGGCTGGAGGTGGTGATGTTGGTCTCCATGTTTACTGACAAACCTCCTGTTCTCCTGCCACTCTAATCTTGCTGGAATTTGGAATCCAGCCTCAAGCATCATCAGGCCATAATGGAGGATATCATGAAAGGTGGCTGGATGGGGACTTGGACCACAATGTCCTCTCCTATGTGATACAGACCTCTTGCCAATATGAGATGAAGCTTTCCCTCATTCTCCTCCCCTCTTCTGATCCATGAACTCACACTGAGCTCATGTCAGAAGATCTGCTGTGGCACTTTGGTGGAATGATAGAGGAGCATGCTACAAGGAACGTGGAAGACGGACGCTGGCCTCCTCATTCCTCAAGTGCAGAGGGATTTTTAATGCACTGCACATTCCCATGTTGGCTCAGCTGCCATTCCTTGCTTGGCAATGATCAAGTCTGGAGTGTGGGAAAACCCACTTGCAATGAACACAGCTGAACTCCACAGTGAACTACGAAAATACAAATTTTCAAAATAGTAAATGTAGCTGATGAAAGATTTAGAGGGTGCAAAGACACCCCAATTTCCCCCTGAACATAGTGCTGCTCAGTCAGCTTCAGCGAGTCCTGTCAGGAAGGCCTACACATAAGCTAGGTGACTAAAGGCAGTGTTCTCTGAAGCTGCAAGTCGTCTTCATGTTTTTTTGTTTTGTTTTGATTTCTGCGTTCCTCCTGCTACTCATGTGTTGATTCCGCAAAAAACAAGAAAGCATCCAGGTGAATTACTTAAAGCCAAGGTCTTCCCAGCTCAACAGATATGGTTCCACAACACAACTTGACCACTACTGCAAAAAAGAAATATTATACTTGAGGGAAATAGCTCATGTTCAGCTTACTGTAAACCTATTTCTAAGGTTAAAATGTTCATTGTTCCATGTCAGTTTTTAGTTGAAGCATTTTGAATGGTGGGAAGAAATATTTCATTTAGTTCAGTTTTAGTTCAAGAAAACATCCAACTAAACTTCAAAATGAAAATTTAGAGTCAGACTGAGAAAAATAACAGACTGGTTTTTTTAGTTAGTGGGAGTTCAGTTCAGCACCCCTCTTTTCCTCTGCAGTATGCTACACTTCTCTCCAGATTTCTCTCTTCTTTGACTGAATAGCTGAATATCAGCTAATTTCTCATTGTATTACCTCACAGTTTTTCTGTTTGGATCTTCTTTTATCCTCTCACATTTTGGATATCTCTAGTTCCCTTTTTATTATTCCTCTGCTCTCAGGGGTATTTGCAATTTGCATTTGTTTTGAGTGAATTTCATTAAGGTTTTTATTTGTTATATTCCCTAAATCGCTAAGGCTAACTTGCCATATTCCCAACATGTGTGTCTCCCCCTGCATTACGTTGCTTCCTGTCAAGTCCCTTTGTGTAAAGAGTTTTCAGTTTTATGCCAGTTATATGGTCTTACACAGAGTGGACATGAATTAATTTTCAGACATGATTTAAATGATAACAAACTCAAACAGTTTTCATAGATCCTTCCAGCTTTGCTACCAATTTTCTTAAACAAAAAATAAAAGAATCAAGTTTACCTGGAGACATTTCTTCTTTTTAGGTCTTTCTGCTTCCACCAATGATTCGTTCCTATGCTTATCCTTTGGCCAGTCACCAGAGACCTTGAAAGTGAAGACTATGGCGTGGTTTTTTAATTCTTGATTTTATTTTGAATCAAACCAATATTCTCTCTCTCTGTATTTATGCATGTTTGTTTGCCTGAATCCATGATACTAGCTGTACTGACTCTGCCCAGAGGGCCAGCTCCCCTGCTGTTCCTGCAGCTGATAATGGCCGATATCAGATGCCCTGGTTAGAGCACAAGGGCAAGGCCAACATGTAATGTTACTTTCCCATCACACCCTCTCAGCCTCCAGCAAGTGACTTGTCAGGGACTTCCTGGGACAGAGCTGTCTTTGGATTGAAAAGTCGCAGCAGGATTCTTCTCTCACAGCTTTGTGCGGTTGCTTTTTCAACCCATGCATTCACAAACTCCTGTAGCAAGGAGTTTCAAAACATTAGGTATGTATTACATGAGTGATATTTCAGCCCAATTATCTTGGATAGAAGCTCACCCAGGTGTTCACTTAAAGTAAACTGACAAGTCTTTTCCTTTAATTTCTTGGCTGTTTTCTCTGTTTCTTGGCCTTTTTCCCCTTAAAATAACTTTGTTTTATAACTACTCCAAGGAGGTAAAAACCCTGAGGAGAATCAAGCTGGGGAAAGCAATTCAGTCAGTTTATGAGGTTGAGACTGCCCAGAATTGAATAGGACTTTAAAAAAAAGTAACCCAGACAATTACCTCAAGACAGTCTATAGCCTTGCTGTGTAATGTAGTCAGACAAATATACTAAGGAAGTGTAGATTGAGATATAAAATATGATTAAGCTGCAATTAAATATTTACATTAGTTTTCCCTAGAATATGTTTGATTTGCTTCTCTTAAATGGACATTTAATGGACACAGTGCTGAGCCAATGATGAGTCATAAGTTACCCATCCCAGGAGGCACACCACACTGGGCCAGGTTCAGAGACAGCGTGCCAGCCTCCTGTCTCCTCCTGAGTTTGGTGGAAGCAGCAGCTAGTTAGAAAGTTAAAAATATATTGTTGTGTTTTCCAGTGAATCAAAATAAGTCACGGAGACCAGCTGCTGCTTCCTTACCTCCCACCTGCTCCGGTATGCATGCATGTCTTGATCAAACTTCAAGTCTGGCCAACTCACAAAGGAGTTCTCCTTTTTGCTGCCTAATCCCCACGTGTTTCCACTGCTACCGTGTTCACCAGCATTTGGCATCACAGTCAATACTCCCATTAAAGTTTAAACCTCAGAGCACCGAACAGTCTTTCCTGATGTGACATTAGCTAGGACTTGTTCATAGTTTTTATCTTGTCTGCAAAGAATGATTAATAAGTTCACAGAAAACTCTATCTGTTTGAAGAGGGAAATCTTTGCCCTGTATTCATGTGAATTACAAAGCATTTTTCCATTGCCAATCCTGATGTATTTGTGGGTGGGTGGAAGAAAGAAGGGAAGAATAATATTAGAAGTATAAAAAATGTTTTAATAGGCTAGGAAATAAAAAGAAATGAAATTTTGTCTATACTATTTGAGTTTCTTCTAAAAATATTGTCTTGATGTAATTTCTAGTTTCACTTGTTACAGGGACTTTGACCTACTCCAGTTACCATCTTTTAGAAGAAGATTACAGCAGCCTTGGGGTAGTCTGAAGGTGATAAAAGAGATACTACAGAATCTTCCTTTCAAATATTAAGTATACATATTAGCTCTAAAACAAATGTTCAATGTTGTACTTTTTTCCCAGCTTTAATTACCCATCTAAGTATGCAGATTTTCTGAATGAGAGAATCAGTTTCTGTTTGAGTGAGTACAAAACCTTTTCTAGTAATGAATGATGCCATGAAGTTAATATCATAAGTCCTTTATATGCTGTTTTAAGTCATTATACAGCGCAAAAATCAAATATTACACCAGGTTCTTTTGTTTGCATAACAAAATCAAATTTTTGATAGATATATGTATTCGTTATGCTATCCAGACATATAATTCTGTAAGAGTAATAGATTAACTAGAGGATGGAACTGAACCTGCATAATGAAAAAGCCAATGATATTTTCTCAAAGACAAAATTGCTACTGTACTAAGGGACTGGAAAGCAACCATTATTTTAGTGAAATGTGTGTATGGGAGACAAAGGCTGGTTAAAACATTGTCTTTATCACTGTTATGATGTTGCCAAATATTTAAAAATAGTAAACCTTTATTTTATATTTTTTCCAGTAAAAGATAAAGGCTAAAGTTTTATAAATCAGTGACTAGGTTTCCAAGGACGGTATGTGAAGAATATGATCATAAGTTAACTGTAAAGTGAGTGAATGATAGAGATTATAAGCCATTTAAATTGATGGGCCACTTTATCCAGAAAGTATACAGAGCAGCCAGAAGTACTCAGAAAGGCATGGGAAAAACAAGCAAATTTATTGCTTATGCAAACAAATATTTATTCATTTCATGGGAAACCATCAAGGATAAGAAGATGGCTGAAGAATAACTTACTACCATTATTTCAGAAAGCCTTGGGATATACCATAAAACTGCAAACAAAATATACGAGAAGCTACACTTATTTTTGGAAAGGCCTGCCTTTGAAGCAGCTGAACTATGAGTGGTGAACTGCAGCGATATATTAACATTCACTTGGTGTCCAGTCTGTAAATTAAGTGGAAACCGAAGTATGTTCTCTGTGACACAGCAGTTACAAGAAAGAAAAGGAATCCACTAAACAGACTTGTGTATTCAACAAGACATTAAGTCAATTAAAGGGGCTGCAGTGTTCAGTTAGGTCCTGCTGATTCTTTCTGATGTGAATATTACCTCTTTTCATTCCTGCTGCATACATATAGAGGGATATTAGCACAGGAAAGGCTTGCAGGAATGACTAATGGGGCGGGGGGGGGGGGGGGGGCGGAATTCCATTTTGCATTCTACCATGAGGAAGAGAGAGTAAGATAAGGGGAATCACAGTTAAACAAATTAATTGCTGAATTTCCAGTTTTTATCTCCAACATGTCCGTCAGTGTCACACTGTTTACAACCCACATTCACTAATTGATTATGAACACACCACTCCTACTACAGTTAAATTTCTTATAACATACCAAGGTAGAAATACCTCTTTAAGGAGCTCTGAGAAGTGGGAACAGAGAGCACAATAAAAAAGTATTATAAGTTTTGCTAGGAGCACCAGATAGCTCTGAATTTACCTTCCAGTTCAGTTGTTCATACATTTGGTTATAGATAAGCTGAAATGTCCATCCAGGATCTGCTTCAGACAAAACAACTTTGGGACATTTGGAACTGAGGCCAGAAAAAAATGCAGATTTTTTTTCCCTTATGAGTAATCAATATGATGACTTGACTTGTAATATTCCACTCACTTCATGTTTTGGAGTAAGGGCTTGAAGAGCCTCTTTGGGAAGAGCAACAGCTTTTTCATGAGGAGTGTACTATTTACTTGCCCAACAAACCTGATGACATCCAACCTATGCTGGGGGGAGCTGTGAGCATGCAGGGAAGGACAAAATACTTGCCCAGGATTGTGAAAAAGGCAGTGGTTGATCAACGACCCTGTTGCTGGCAACATGGGGCAAGCCTGTGATGGGGACCCTGGATATGGGTGAAGTGGGAATGGCTAGGCCATCAAACTGGAGACAGGATGGGAAGTCTGAGGAGTGCAGGTTGGCATTGAAGTGGGGTTAAGGTCCAAGGACTTGGGTCTGGACCATTCCTCATTTTATATTTTTGTAGCTGATTGATCCTACCTCATTTGGCACTTGTCTGCACCAAACTGCACTTTTCTTTGAACTCCAGATGATGGACTCAGTTTTCTAATGAGTTTTCCATCTGCTTTTCAGTAGTTTTATCTAAACCATGTTTCCTTGGCTTGTTGAGGATATCATCCCCATGAAAAGAATTTGAACTGTGTGACTATGTTTTCTCTTTTCCCATGGATTCCAGTCTCTCTTTGCACACCAAATTTTGGGTTGAATTAGGGGTGTGTGATGAAATAGACATATTTTCTGAAGGATCCTTGCTTCATTTGTAGCAAAAGTTGAAAGGTGTGTAGAGAATGGAAAAGGAATTGGGGAAAAAGAATGAATAATTGTCTCTTGGCTGAGGATGTTGAAATCCACCCAAGAGACTGGATTCGAAATGTACATCTGCCGAAAAGTTCTCAGTGTGATCCTAGGCAGGTCATTCACCCAAACTTCTCACAGGTGTTCTCTGGTTGTGTTTATTATCTCCTGATAGGCATCAGTACAGCTGGGCTCATGCTGTTTGATTTGTAGAAGTGCCAACTACTCACAATTCAGACTGCAAAAAGTTCTATTATTTAAAGGATTTGAAGATTTTGAAATATGGGTTTGTTCCAAAACAGTGTGTATTCCTCAGATTAGATAATTTCTGGTGGGCCAATTTTTATTATACAAGGAATTTCAGATTGTTTAAACAGAGTAGTTAAATTTTAGATTGTATTATCATATAAGAAGTCTACCATCTTTTTAAGAGTTCGAAGCACCATAAAAAAATCAAAGCTCAAATTAGGCATTTGACATTCTCAAAATTCAATCCTCCTCTCAAGATGAAATTTCAGTGAGTACTGAAATAGAACCATGTTTGCAAAAAGCGTGGTTTCAAGAGAAGCGTCTGTTCTAGGAGATAAGATTTCATTTATATTTCCAACACCGGTACTATTCACAGTGACAAGTCAGTGGTGTGGGGTCGTGAACACACATTGCTTTATAGTGTTGATGTTCTGAAAAGTTAGGCTCCTGGAGTCTCAAACTGGCCACTTTAAATGAATGGTTAGTTTTCACCTTAATGCATCCATGCCTTGGTTCTCCAGCCAAAAAGTGGTGATAATAAACTCTCAGGAGTTTTGTGGGAATATTCAGAGGTAACAATAGCAACTGTAATGGAAGAGCCTATGAAGAAGTTAATGTTTCTATCTTTTAGCAGGATTTGAATGTTGTGCAGTAAATAAGACCTGGGGCCATACTCTGCAAAATGAAAAGAGCCAAGTAGCTCATCAGTAATTAAACATCATTTCATCAGTAATTAAACATCATTTATTCTGTGCCCTGATGCAGCTGAAGTGGCACGGACAAAGCAGTATATGATCATGCACTAAAAGAGTCTCATAAACATTAACACCAAGGAACTGAGTTGAGATTTTACAAGGAACCAAATTCTGGTCTCTTTGCTCTGTGAGAGTCTGCAAATTAAGAAGGACTGCAAATTATAAAGCTTAATATTGCTGCCAGAAGAGTAATTACAGAAAATATTTAAATTAAGTTCAGGTTGCTACAGATTTTCCTATGCTTTTAGTAAATTTGAAGGAATAGCTATATATAAATGATATTGGGAGAAAACAATCTATATTTATCTATAGTTCTCTTGCTTTTCAAAGCAAATTGTTCAGACTAATTAATGAAACCTATACAAAGTATGTGTTCCCCTAATGTTTCCAGTATGAGCAGATTTCAGAAGTCTCTACTATCTGCAAATCCTTATTTATTAATTCTAGGTCCAGCTGTAGGCTCTGGAACGCAGTTTCAAAATTTCTGATATGCTGTAACAGTCCAAATATTTTTATACCCTATTGGAAAGAAAGCACTGAATGCTAGCTATTACAAATCCCTATAAAGAGTGTTTCACTAGGCTTTTAAGTTGTGAACCGTGAGTGGAGCTACTAAAGAACTGTTGAGAACATGCAAGAACTGTTAAATGAAAATAAAGATACTGTTGTGAAAAGCCTCTCTCCCTTCTTAATGAACACAAAGAAATTGTTTTCAGGAGATCTCAAAGGGGCCAGCACTCAGATTTTCAATGCCATCCAAACCTAAGAGCAAGAGAGAGAGGTCTTTCATTTCCACTTTCCCATCTCTCTTTCCATAACAACAACAAAAAAAATCAGTTTGAGCCTTACTGAGGATTTAAGAATGCTCTCATTGGAAAATGGTTGTTTTTTCAAACACAGTGAAGATTTTAGGAAACTTTTAGGAGAAAATACACCCATCTTTCAAAAATATTTTTTTAGAACTATAAAAACTATATTAATATTATTTTTGTCATTGTTACTATTATTATTAATACAATGTTAACATTCTCAATATTTATTAAATGAAAACCTGCTTCAGTATAGATTATTTATATTCACTTGAGGATTAGCTGGCTATAAGGTTTTATTTATGCAACAGACCTTCAAAAATAAGATAGACAACATGCTCCTTTTTTTGAATTTTTAAGAACTGTTTTTATGTCTGTGGGGACTGTTTATGTTAAAGAATTGTTTTAAGAATTGTAAAAATTCAAACACTGCATTTGGAATGACTTATTTATAAAAATGGGCATGTTTGGACTAACTTGAAACAGAATTTAAACTTCTGTTAAAAGCTAATTCAACTAAATAAATATCTGAGAAAAAGTAGCGAATACAGGAAAGACCTGAAATTAAAAGGTTCTTTCCAGAATTCCTGCCACAGGGCGCACGTATCCCGCTGCACGCACATGAACCGAAGAAGCTGCCAGCACTGCCGGTGTAGCTGCTACTCCAACAAAGAACGGCATCAGCTAAGACGCAAATTCAGGGGAGCCCTGGAGAGGTGTTCTCTCTCTTGTGAAACTATGGAAGGAGGAAGGTAAATTACCTCTGGATAAAGCAAGCAAAGCAAATTGCTCTTCTTATATTTCACCTTCAGTTTCTTTGCTATCTCAGCACACTCCTCTGCCTTTTTCAAGTAAACAAAGAAGAAGACAAAGAAGGAAGCTGCCTGGCAGCATCATGAAATATTACCTTCTGGTTCACTGTTACTTCTGCAGTATAAGGGTATCACCTTAATAGAATCACCAAGGTAAAAAGAGCCAGAGAAAAATTGCATAAACCCACTGATTACATTTATCTGTTTCTTCTAATGATCTAAGGAAATACTAAAATGTCATTTTTTTTTAAATAGCAGCAGACTCTCCTGCTGAACAGCAAAATAACTCAGACTGTAACCTTTGGTAGAGGGTTACAGTAGGTTCAGTTTGCTGACTCAAGGCAGTTCCTCAGACAACTGATTAACTAAATCTAAATACTTCTTTTGACTTTGTCTGTCTTATTTATGATCCTTTCATTTGGGTTTTATACATAATAGGTGAGAGGAACTGACAAACACTAAATAGACTTCTATTGACTGACTACAAACTGTGCTGTTACACCCTAAAACAGAAGCCAGGTCTTAATTTGAATAAAATGTACTTCAACACTGACTTAGGTTGAGAAGAACATCCCCTCTCAGAGAGCACATATCTCTCCAAATTGTGACTTCTAGTGCATAGAGGAATCCAGCAGCAGATGTTTTGTCTCTTTTCTAATGATAAAAGAACAGCAGTTAGTACATCTGAGCGTTTTGCTTCTTTTTCACTTATAGTATCCCTCCAAACATGGCAAAGAAGTAACGTAACTAAACTAGTGAGTCACACTTCTGAATGGCTTTTGAGGAAAGTAGTACTTAAGATCCTGTCTGACACTTTCTATTTCTCTAAACGGTACAGTGAGATAATTTCTGGATATGGCACTAGATTAAAACTACCCTTTCTGCTCTGCCAGGCTCTTTTAATGTGGTGTTGTCCATGTGTAACACACACTGGGGCTAACAGAAAGACTCAGAGCAGGCCAGCTTACTTTTTACTTTATATGAATATCATTACAGCAGATTTAGCACTGCTAGGTTCTGTGGTAAAAAGTCCCATTGCATTCTGGCAAGTGTTTCACAGTTGTTTGTGCTGACGTCCAGCACTAATTGCTTTTTGGCACTTTGGAGGACATTTGAATTCAACCATCCACCCTGTAGATTTGTCTGGGAGAGTACTCTGGAGTGCCATGTAGGCTATGCACAGATAATCCCCTAACTAGCTTCTCTGAAGGTACTTTCCCACGTGTACCAGCTGGGCACAACATTGTTTGTGTAAGCAGGAAGCATCAGGCTGATTTAAAATGCTTTTTTGCAATATAGAGAGTACCTCAGAACTCACTTTTGCTGCACAGCTCAACATTTGCTAATAAATTTAAAAAAATAAATAAAAAGAAAAGCTGATAATTTGTAAGAGAAAAGTACAGGTTTATTACTTACGCTAAAACCTTCTTGGTGCTTTAAAGGTAGGATTTTCCAGGTTGAGCTCAGATCACCTAAAGCTGCTAGGTGAGTAATGCCCTACACCTTTACTCAATGACACAGAAACAGACTGACAATGCTAGTCAAAGGATAAGGCAATGGTGTGGCAATGTATGTGCGAGGGGTGTTATGCATGGTGAACACGAGAGGCATTTGCCATTTAAGGAGCTGATGTAAGAGTACTAATTTGGAGGCTCATCTGCCTATACCTAGAGCCTATGGAGAGCTGACAGGTACCACAGTGGACTGTTCAGGACACCTATAATAGGTACCTCCGCTCGTTTGCCTTTTGGCCTGTCATATTACATGCTATATGCAGGCATCCTAGCAAGACTAGCCTCCAAAGTTGTCTTGTATTAGCCACTGTAAAGGACATTTTCCCTTCTCTCCCCAGCCTGTGTCAATGCCAAGACAAAGAGACTGCTGATTTGTGCTAATGAACAGTGAAACACATGTCCTTAAAACACCTGGAGATGAGAAATTATATGGAGAACAGGAAGAGGACGAGAGCTCTGGGATTAAATCTGTGTCTTCTGGCAGATGTGCAATATCAAGGGAGATAGTAGAAGTAGGAAGCAAAGCTAAGAGTGGATGGGGAGGCTCATGTTCTCATGCCACCAGAGCACCTACTGAAAAATAAAGTTGAGCCTTTCTATGGTTGAGCTAACAGGTGGAGGTTGCTCGAGGTGGTGTGTGTCAGCTGTGCACCACTGCTGATAGTCATACTTGGCTTGAGGGCAAATTGGGGCACAGATGCAAGAAAAAATCTTTGCATGGAAAATGTTCCACTTGTAAGTAAGCCAACTTGGACTGCTTTGTACTGGAAAGAGAGAGAGTAGTTACACGGTAGCCAAGAACAGAGGCCAGAAACATCAGTGCTGTCCTGCTGACTGTCCAGCCTTTCAGTGACGTAATGGCACAAAGCTTCTCTTAGGAATTAGCTCTTTTGCTGCCAGATCTCCTAGCTTCATCCTGTGTACAGCATGAAGCATATGGTGTGGGAACACAAACAAGAAACAAGTCTGTTTTCTTCATTTCGGATACTATTTCCAGCTTTCTTCAGAGGAATGCAGCTGCAGATGTAGGTATAGGCAGTAAGAGGGCTGAAGAAATGGAGGTTTCCCATGTTGTAAGCAACAACGAGCTCTTTTTTCCCCCCCATCTCTGTAGATAATGAAAAGCAATAACAGTGTGAGGAGCCCAGAAATAGTCTCCGCTTTGTTCTCTTTAGCTAGAAGATTGTGGAAGCAAAATCAGATCAACACCACTATTGAGAAGAACTCACAAAGGATGGAGACTCAAGATGTACAAACCATCAGGGAAACAAAACAATGAAATAAGTGACAAAGAAATGCTTTAAACTAGAAGATGATTATTCAAGTTGTTTTAGAAAAAAAGTTGGAAAAAAATATCCTTTGTTAATATTTGCTTTCCTCCTTTTAACTTCAGAAAGGCTTCTGGAGATCCTTCAGCAGACTGACTAAACATGTCAGGCAAACCAACTGAACAGTTTATTTTCATTCCATATGTGTGCACCTACTTAAAACAAACTCAGCAGAGCAAACATAAATCCTAATGAAAACAAAGTACAAGTATGGAAAATTCTAATTCAGACTTTAGTTGTTCTGCATCTACAACAGCTGTAGTGCAGCTACCACAGAAACTAATTTACTTCCATTCTCTGAGCTGAATTTCTTTTTCACTCTCAATTTTACCTTAAAGAATATGGCTGTGATTTTCTTAATCTGAATGTAGATATTGTCACTGAAGTACCTCCAAATTCTTTTAATTCACCAGGCACTGGAACAGCTGTTTATAGAACAGTCTGTTGTCATCATCCAAAGATCTCATGAGACAAGCAGGAAAATTTGGTTTATTTTCACAGCGGGGAAAAAAGGCATGGTTGTGAATTGTGGAAGAAAATACTCTTTAATCTAGGCGGTTGCTTCTCAGAACAATATGACTTTGTTCACAGTTAAGTGTTTCAAAGAAGAACTAAGAAACATGGTATACTTACTTGTGGATTGTATGTTTTGCCCTTGTTTCCTTCTCAAGGTTTGTGGAGGGCAAACTCTCCTCTTTCCAAATTGGAAGGCTGTCTTAGAGGCAAGGGTGTTCACTTAGGATCAGAAACATCTGGGACATGTGCCTTACTCTGCTGCAGATTTATTGTATGAGTTTACATAAGGCATCCAGAGCGGACTTGAAAAGAAACTAATGTCAAAATACAACACTGAGGCATCACTGACATTCATAAAGTCCTTGCAGAGTTGTAAGCACAGAGAGACACAACACTGTTAACTTTTGCCTGTGCGCAGGTGATATTTTCAAACCAAGATTGTCATGTTGAAATCATACCTAACTTACAGAAACGAGCAGCTGCACATCAGGACTTTCTGGGATGTCTGTGTGCTTTTTTTTATGCAATAAACCAATGATGTCCAGAGTATCATTCTGGGCTTAGATCACCATTGTGCCTTATTACAAGTAAAAAGTTGACCCGTATCTCCCACATCTTAAGAGACAAACACCAGGCTCTTCGGTGCTGCAGTGTGTTGCTCATAGTCACTTTTTTAAGCTATTCTGTTTGTTTGTTTGTTTGTTTGTTTGTTTGTTTGTTTCTAAATAATAAAACATTAATTATGTCTGAGAATGAAGAAAGAACTCAAGAAGCTGACTCTCTAAGGCAACTGGCAGGCAAGAGAATCTAACCAAAAGCCCCATCTTTCTCCACGTATTTTCCAGCTGGCTGGGTTATACACCTTCACAGAATTACAGGTCCATTGAGGCTGGAAAGGGCCTCTGGAGTCAGTGAGTAAGACAGAAGTCCTTTGAAGCTATAGATTTTACTCTTAGGCTATACCTAAACTGCAGGACATGGGAACACTTCCAAGGTCCCAGACCTCCTTGTTCAATCTGGTTGCATCCTGATTCCATGTCAGGGTGAGATTTAGGTATGCACTTTTTTCCTTCCTCACTGCCCCTCCCCTGGTGTCATTTACATGGGAAGAAACCCTTGGTATACAGGCTGACAGGACCCTGGGTCCCCATTTGTGAAGTGAGGATACTACAACATTACCAAACAATAACACTTAATGAGTTTTCCAAGGATTTAAGCCTCATGAGGGTCTCAGATGAGCAATGACTTCTGCTAAATTCATTTCTTCCACTTCATAGTAAGTAGTAGGGAACAAACATAATTTAATCTCTTCGAGTCTCCTCCATTTCATAACGTGGAGCTTTTTGTAGGTCTGACTTTTATGTTGTCTGCTTTCCATTTCATTTCCAAACTGTGCTACTGTACGTACATTCAGCAGGAAATGAGGGGAGGGCTGTAAGAGAGGAATTAATCTCCACCCCGCTGTTGAGCAGGACATCCTGTGAGTCTGCAATCTGCAGCGTAGGCACAGCCCTTCCCAGTGCAACGAGGGCTGCAGTTCCCCTGCCTCTCCCAGCATCACTGGAATAAAAACTGCACTGAGCTTCCTTCTTCCAAAGATAACGTCCTTTCTTCCAAGTACCAAGTACAGGCTGATGATAGTTTCATACATGATACATTGTAAATCTGCACATCACTGGCCAGAATGAAGTCCCAGAGGGGAATTCATTTTGTGGGAAAAGGCTGAGAGAACTGTGCTCTTTCTCAAGGGAGAGGAAACCATTTCATGCTGAGCTAAAAGCTTGTATTTGTTATTTTTAGTCAAACTAATAAATCCTCCATGTTGGCAAAGATAAAAGCAAGGACGTGAGAGAAGAAATACATGGACAAACCATGTCATGTTAGAGGGAACAAATAGGCAGAGACATATCAGAAGAGGCTCTAAGGAAATAAAAATACAAATGTTTTCCTACATTTTATGTGAATCTTCTTTTGGTTAATTTTATTCCAGGACCGAGCAAAACTTGAAATGAGCCAGTATTTGCTTATGGGAGGGGGCTAGCATTTCTCTCAGTTGTGCTAGACAGGGCGTTTTCAGTCTGCAGATACAAGACCCAGCTAGATATTCATCTTTGTTTTCATTTAAACAAAGCGAAGGGAGAATGATGGAGGAAGGAACACAACCACCAAAACCAGTAACAGCCATAGTCCAGTCAAAGGGAGGTTGCCAAGAGATTTAGCAAACCTTGGTGTCCAAAAAAATCACAAGGAAATGCTGCAGATGAACAGCCATCTGCTGGGAAGGCTGATGGGAAAACTTCTACCAATGCATAATGTGGATGGAGAAAAAGTGTTTTCTTGCTGAATGAGTATGATGTGCAAAAAAACGTGGCAAGGAGATACCCTAATGAACTATACGATTAGCAAATGGAAGAAAAGTGAATGACAGAAAGAAATAACTGATGAATTTAGAACAAGCCCCCAAAAAAAGAAAACAAAGAGGAAGAGGAAAAACAGTGAATATATGACTACAAGAGGGAAAGGAGGTTTGTATTACAGTCACTAAATACAATATTCTGAGAAAACAAATGCTTAATACCTTTGTCAGGTATGCATGTCAGAAAAACCTAAAGGCTTGTCCAGTTAGGCAGCTCTAATGATATCACTTGATGTATTTCACAAATCTCATCCAAAAAGCAGCTAAGTTTTACAATCAGTCTCTGAAACAAAGCATATTAATAATTGATTCAGTCTAAATTTATTTTTTCAAGTGGGCAATCTTCAGTGCCTAAGGACATCCCATGAATAGAGAGGGTCTTCACTGGAAGAAGTGATTGCTCAAGTCAATTTCTGGTCTTCAGGATAAAATACTTCACTTATAAGGAGATTTAAATTCTTTCTTTGATAAAAAATAATGTCCCTAGTGAGTAATAAAAAGGAAGTGTAATACAAAACTTTATAATTTATGTTATAATAATAACTGTGGATTATTAACATTAGCAAGATATTTTCAGCAGTTTCACAGGGTACAATATATGAAAATTAAAGGTTCACAGATCAGAATAATATGATATTGGTTAAAAAAAGCTCTTAAAGACCCAGAGACCAAACCGATGTTTACAGAGGTTCCTTAAAAGTCATTTTGGGTCCAGTACTCTTCAGAGTTTTCCACGTTACAGTCTACATTGACCTCAAGGGATAATTATTAGGAGACTTTCCAAAGCTGAAATGATTACAAATGTTTGGAAAGATAGAAGTAAATCAAATAATTAGGATGATACTCAACAAAAACAAACATTAGTTCTCCAAACAGGATGTATGACAATTACAAATGACATTATTTCATTCATCAGATATTCCATGTTCCACCTCTTGCTAGAATTGCTTACAAACATAGCCATTTCTTTAGCTAAGAAGTTGTGATTGCAAATGTAGGATATGTAGAGAACTAGTGCTCCAAAATTCACCCACTAGTTTAATCATGCAAATTACATTTGCAAAAGAACCAACTCTGCAGTCTAAATGATCTGAGATTATAAATGTGCTTTTTATAATCAGGTGATAGAAAAAGAGTTCCAATGGTAACAGGAAGGAAAACTAATTGTAAAATCCAACATACATGCACTCTATCAAGAAATGCAGAATCTGGCAGGCCAATGTAAGAAGAGGAGGAATTTCTGCAAGGCTTTTCAGGAGGTGCTCCATTTCATTTATCTGGTTTGCTAAGAGCAGAGCAGACACATCATGCAGAATTGAGATGGTTTTAACCTGATCAGTAAAATACTGCAATTCATAATCACTTCTTGCAACCCACCTCTCCCCTGAGCACTGATTTCATTTAATCTTGTTGAAAGTTGAGTGGAATTTCACCCTACTTGACTCTAATGGAGAAAAAGATCTGACCCCAGGTTGGAGATACCATAAACTAGAGAGCAACCTTGTACAGGTAATTAATATTTGTCAAAGACAGAGACGATAAAATATATGTTACTTGGACGTCACTTGTTTTCTTCCTTCTGCATTTCAGAGCCCACATAGTTAAGCACTAGCAGAATGATGGATACATGTGCCATTCTCAGCATTTACACTCAGGCAATGATTGATTAGACATGAGAAAGGAAAGGAGCAGATAAGGTTCATACTCAGACAAAGCCATACAATAGTCATTTAGTAAGGAAGCAAGGAGAAATTCAGTTGGTCTTTAATTAAACCCACAAAAATAAAAGGTTGCCAGTGTACACTTGAGATAAAGAGCAAAGTCCATGCTATAAAAAAAAATATAAAATTAGAGGAAAGGCATCTTTATGCTGAGTTTGAAGGGGGAAATTAGTAAATCAATTGCTTCTTTAAGACAATCAGGAGCTAAAAAAGAAGAAAGAAAGGAAAGTTTGTGTACCCTTTTATTTTGTATGGTCAAACTATACGAATGATTTGATGCATTCTATAAAGATATTTTCCAAAATATTCTTAGCTTTTTCCTCTCCTGTTCCTTCTGAACACTTCATGAGCAACTGGAAAACTGGTAAATTTATGACATCAGCTGTAATGCAGCTGTTTCCTTGAGGGAGAAGTAATTATTAAACGAACAACTAGTTCATAATATACTAGTGACTAGAAAATAGAACACTATTTAAAATTCTGTTTTTTATTTTTTAACTCTTTCTTTAGTTACAATTTAATTCTAATTCCTGGAATAGCAGCTGTAAGAAGAAAAAAGAAAAAATAAAAACCTCTGTTAAAGACTCAAACTGTCCGATCTGTTTAGGGAAGGCCTGAGATAGCTCCCCAGCCAGTTCTTAGTTAACCACAGGGACTTTTAGAACTGAGCCAGGAATTACTAAGCTTGACACTAAAGATACATGAAGCGTGTCTTAAAAGAATATAATCTTTTTACCACCCAGAAATTACATTTCGAATCATGAATAATTTAGTTTGGAAAGGACCTCTGGAGGCCATCTGATCCAACTTCCACTCAAAGCAGGGCTAGCTTTGAAGTTTAGTCCAAACTCAAACTCAGATTAGGTTGCTTGGAGCCTTGGCCATGCAGGTTTTGAGTAGCTCTAAAGCTGGAGATTCCAGCTCTGGGTTAATCGTTCCAGAAAGAACAACACCCGTCATTAATTCATAGGAGAGGTGTTAATACAGATTTAAAGTCTCTTTTCCTCTGACTCCTCTCTTTAGGCAGAATTCAGAAGTATTGCTTCTAACTCTATCCTTCAGATACAACAAGTTTATAAAAGATCATCAGGGCAGAAGTGTCTTGCTGAACACCACCACCAAAAGTCTGCTTGTGGCAATTTGCTGTCATACAGCATTTAAGGGGGAATTGTCTCCATCTTGCTGGAAGACACAATAGAGCAATACCATGTGGCCTAGCTGCTTTAAGGGGGAACTCTGCCCTGGAAATCCCCACATTTTCCTCTGAATTTCTGGTACTTGGAACCACACCTAAACTAACCGAAACCCTGGTCACCTACTGCAGCCCAGTCGTAGTCACTTTTCAGCCTGCTCCAGACTGTGCAGGGAGAGGCAATTGCCATGCTCATAGCACTCCACGAGCGTGTCTTCTCGTGATGTTGAAATGCCTTTCTAGCATAAGATGTTCAGTCTTTACTCTAGAAGTGGCTTGTTTTATAGAATTTATCAGAGATTTAATTTAGGTAAAGAGCATTGACTACTTCCTTGATCTTCTGTGCCTATCTGTGGAGTAGATATGGACTTTGTGTCTCTGTCATATTGCCAGTTGTTAACTCTCTTTCCACATATATCACTGCATCGCTCTAAAATCCTTCTGTGCTGTTTATTTTGTATGTTGTCTGAATGGCTTCTACTTCCTTATGAATTGTACCTTTTAATTTAAAGTACTGAGCCAGCATTTATCTTCCTTTATAATTTTCAAGTAACGCTATAAGAAGGTGGTTATCTTTAAAAGTGTCCAAAAGCATGTGTCCATAAGCTGCAATCCAAATAATTTGTCTGCTGTCACTGGGTATTCATGAAATCAGAGTTTAGCAGCAGTGTTGTCTCTTAGCTAATCTAAGGAGATCCAGCAAAACTTTTCTATGACTGTTGTACAGACCCCTGCTTTGTTCTTTAGTGGCTGTCCTTTTCTAAGTACTGCTTGTGTTTGTAATTCCAAATGCTATTGATTTTTAACTGATATCTAAAAAAGGTATAAAGCCCAGCACCTCTTGGATTGTGTCTTCAGCTTTTTGCTGGTTATACTGTATAAGTCATATTGATCTGAAGGGAAAGTAGCTAACAGCAGCACTTGTTTTTAGAGAAGTATTTACCTTGAACTTCTACTCCCTTTCGTGGAAAGAAAATCTGTGATCTGAAAACCAATATAATTATTTGTTTGCCACAGCAGTCTTGGTGAAAACACAGAGTCAAACTGTGTTCTGTGAGAATATGGACAGCAATAGGTCATACTCCAATCATCTCCAATAATTTACACTGAAGAGTATTCTTGTGGAACGGGGCAAGGGCTGATATTTACACAGAGAGAGTATACTCTTAATGGACAAAACCTACTATGCCCCTAATGAATATAATACTTTGTTATATGCAAACTTCCCATGGTATTTCAGAGAATTAGTAGTGTGCTGAAAAGGGATAAAATAATAATTAGAGAGAAATAAATGAGATTGAGGCTTTTGTTCACTGGAATAGCTGTTTAGATATTTTGCTCAAATCTTATCAGAATGTAATACAGATGAACAAAGATATGTTTTTTTCTGCAATAATAAGCACAGCTGCTGATCTCAGATGGTGCAAAGAAGTACAGTGGCAGTGCTACCTCCTTGTAGGGAATCGTGGAGGCGAAGTGTGAATGAGTGACACAGCTGCAGTTTGCATTGATATCCAAAGCAGAGCAGTACAGAACCACCAGCAAGTAGAGAAAAGTCATTTATGACGTGTCTGACTATGGTTGTACTAAGTAGAAATCAAAAAGCCTCTAATACACAACAGTCTCCAAAATGCTAATACAGATAAGGGAAGAGTTCGAGGGTTGAGGCTAGATTGCATTCCTGGTGCGTGTTTTGCAAGAAATATGCCGCTGCACATTGTAGAGAAGGCTGTTTTCTGCCACTGGATTTAATGTGAACCTCTCACCAGCTTAAGGCAGTATTGACTTCAGAGCTGAAAGTGCAATTTACTGCTGGGATAAAGCCTTGGCACTGCTGGCATAACTGACCCCTTAGGGCTTTGGGCCCCAGACACGAAGTGTTGGGTGCTTCCAGCTTACCGCCGCCTCACGCCTGCATCCGGAACCCAGCAGCCCCGGCTGGAGTCAAGGCTGAGTGCACCCACCAGCCTGCGGGGGGACACCCAGGAAGAAGCAGGAGGAGCAGCACCACGTAAGCCCCAGCTCACTGCACAGCAATCACAAAACTTGTTAATAGAGGAGAAGCCAAGTCAATTCAGGAAGCATTTTACCATTTCTGATGAATGTTATGTTCCCTGTAGGATGGTATGCCCATGAAAAGAGAAGGCATAAGGCTTCACACAGCTCTGGAGGACCTGGGAATATTCCAGCTGTTTGGACAGAATCTCTAAACACATTTGGTTTTGAACATTCAGATTTCTTTAAAAGTGCTTTTGAATGTATTAATTAATTCTCAGACAAATACTTACATAAGAATAAATTAACTAAATAAAATTATTTGTAAATCTGTTTTTCATAGTTTCCTTGGCCATATCATATCCATATTAATGTCCGTAATTTTCATCTGCAATACCAGTTACTTTGGCTGTTGCTGTGTCAAATCATTTGTCTTTCTCTTTGTATCACACAAAATACAAGAGCATTTTTGAAATTGCTGTCCCATTTATTCCTTGATGGGCTATAATAGTCCTAATCAATATTGTGTTGGAGTCCATTTGGCCCACAGCATTGTCATTTTTTCAGCAAATGGGAGTTGTTTGCTGTCTCATACAAAAATAAAAAAGAGATTTATACTTTTTATTCTTGCAATTAACTCTGCTTGTTCTTTGTGCAGAAAAAAAGTAATAAAAAGCAGTATTTTTTTTTCTAGAAGAAATCAGCAATAAGTTTTCTGTAAAAATGTGGAATGGGAGGGGAGAAACCGAAGAACCTCCTGCATGATGGACACCTTCAAGAAATTTGCCACTGACCATCTTCCATGAAAGTAGGGTTAGTGCTCATAGCTGGAATCACTGTGAGAGAGTCTTTTCTGCAGTTTTCATTTTATACACTTGGAACAGCACTCTGGGCTTGATGTAAGGACCTGAGCATTAATATCAATTTATGTGTTATAAGCACACCAACTGGAAGGCAGAAAAGCATTTCCCATACCACCTTCTCACAGTGTTCCCATTTCTTGTCTTATTTCAAACCAAATGCAATCAACACAAAATTTTTATTTTTAAAAATAAAAAGCTATGGAGGTCAAAATAAGCTTGTTTCCCAGATCCTTCCCTTCTTCTCCTGGACATAAGGCGCCCATTCATGGTGTACTTCTGGATCAACTGGCAGACAGAGAACACGATGTTCAGAAATCTAGGCTTTGCAGAAAGTTTCTGAACACCTTCTTTATTTAAAGATAAAACCAGAAAGTCTCCAGCTCTAAGTTCTTTTTTCTGTTTCTGTTTCTGTACCACTGAAGTATTCCTTCAGGTTGAGAGCTCTTCCAGGGTTCAGTCATGACTTCTGCAGAATCACAGAGCCCCGTCCATTTTCAGCTTATTAATTTTGCAGTTACACTGAAATACTGCCTGGTACAAAGCATGCCTGTCTTTTCCTCTCTTCTACCGAAGTTCTCTGTGTGGTTCTATGGTGTCTGTGAAAGCCTTTTTCTGCACTTTGTCTGATTTAGGGATTTTTCCACTACCTGCACTCTTCTGCCTCTGCAGAAAGCCTTCACTAAACGTCTCCCAGCTCAGTCAGTCACCTTTACAAACTCGTGTGTACGCAGCAGATCAGCTATGACCATTCTTCTCTAGTACAGTGGAAATGTTCAAGATTTCACTACCAGGACCCTGTATTCTGCCTTCTCACAGAGGCAAGCAATATCATACTATTAACTTTCTAACATCAACTAGCTATTCTCAGAGTTCTCGGTCATTGCAGTGCCACTCAGTATTTCATTATCTCTGCTTTTCATTATGTTCTAGTTCTGGATTAGACACAGATCTTTATTCCATCTCAAAAATCAGTTCCTTTCCCCTTCTTTGCCTTTCCCCACTTTGGTATGTCATATAATCTTCATCAAAATAAATCTCCACAGAAAACAAAAAGACCTTTATAAGACAATTTTAACTTTTGTTATAAAATCTGCAGCCAAACCACATGATAAAATAAATGTTTATGGAGTGGAATACTAAAAATGAGTTGTTAATTTTTTGTCTCTCCCTCCTTCTTTAGTTTTCAGGGAGATCTTTAGTGATCATATAACAGTGTCTCAAAGGACATAAAACTCCACATTCTTCTTTGTTATGTGTCTTTTAACCTCATGTACATATTAGATTTTTCTCACCTCCCCTCTGCAAAAACAAATGCTGATAAAAGCAAAGCTTTATTTCTGCCTTTTGTTTACAAAGTTCTGGTGACTTAAGTGTGCAAGACTGCAGGCATTCTCTGACTTGATTAGTTTTCATTGATTGTTTTAAAGCTTCTCACCAGTAGAAATGCAGTACTTCAGTGTACACTTATACAAATGAAAGTAAAATTAATGCCTCATGTCCATAGAAAGGACTCTTCATGAGTGGAGATGGATGGTCTTTTGGCTAAGGTTGCAAGTGAAATCTGCTTATATTAGAATTTGGGACTGCACTTTTTTTTTGCTAGCAACTGTACTGTGCCCCTGTAGGAAGATACAAACTAGGTTAGGTCAGCTTCTCTGGAAAGAGGACAAAATTCTTGGAGAAATGCTTGGAGAAGAAGACTGGAGAGCCTACTGAGGGCGGCAGCAGAATCACAACACACCATGGGGGCTTGCAGTTCTTGCCAAGAGAGAACATTTTGAGAGCAGCAGGGAGCTAACAACCAGGGCAGCGAAGTGAAAAGAGAGACCATCATAGGGACCAGATGGGATGGGATAAGGTTTGCTGCAACTCATGAAGTCCTTGAATGGACTGAAACTAAACCTGGAAATGAGGATACCATGAACCCAGGGAGAGCTGAAGCTTGTAGAATCTTTTTCCCTAGTATTTTTTTTTACTTTAGTTCCATTTTTTAAGTAATGGATTTGATTCTACAGTTACTTTATGCTCTTTACCTTTAAACCCACATTTTGGTCTCTTTGTGCAGAAAACCCTACAAATGATGTTTCATCAGACATAAGTAAGATTCTATTTGTCATAAAGTCAGCGGTATGCTACATATTCATGAGCTGTGTAAACACATAATCTGATCTGGAAATCAGTGGCTAGCAGCAGAAAGTTGCCTTAAAATTATTTTACCTGGGCAAAACCTGGCAAATCTTGGGGCCAGATAAGATCTGATTCTGTGCACAAAGACCTTTTATTCATAGGAATTTTGGCCTAAAAGCATCCCAGTATCTTGAAAGGCTTGTATATGTGTTGTGACACCTGTGACTTTCATCTGTTTTCTACTTTCAAAGGTTCCTGATTCACACTGGTAAAAGGAGCCATTTTCACATATCTTTTGAAACCAGACTTGCCATTAAAGTCAAGGAGAACCAGGTAAGCAGAAGTCTTGGCACATGTTTAATACTTCTAAGATCAGAAAAACCTTGGCCTTCACAAATCTCATTTCAGAAGGGTTCATTTCTTTCCTTCCTGCTTCTGCAAATAGCTAATGTCAATCAGTCAAATGCAAACCTAAATGCACAGCTAAGCCGCGAAATATATATCTGTCAAAAGAGAGACCGAATATTGTGATTCTGTCTATTTCTGTTTAAATACTAATGTTGATGTAGCAGTCTTTCTCCAAATTTTATCTAAGATTAAGCTTTTACCATTTCTTGTCTTTTTGGACAGGCAATGCTATTTTTTCCATTGAATAGAAACAGAATAAAGCAAGACTGTAGTAGAAGTTCCTAAGAGATGGGTGTCAGATGTTTGAAAGAGGTCTTGGAAATTGATTTAGGTTTTTTGAGGGGCGTTTCATGGGCCATAAAGGTTATTGCTTCTGTCTAGAAGAAGGAAAAGGACGGTTAGTGAAGGAAAGGATGGGAAAAGAGACATATTAAAACAGAGGAGAAGTCATAGTGATGTAAAGTAAAAGGGAGTTGTTTTTCATAGATGCTGTGAGAGAGATTCCAAGCAGAGCTTCATCTAATTTCTTTTGAGAGGAACCCATAGCAAAATCCCTAGATATTTTTGTACCCAGTCATTTCCTGAAAGAAAGATTTTAATACTTAGTACATATTTTCAAGAAAGGCTTTCTATCATTTACACATAACTTGTACTTGCAGGCTGTTTTTGTGCCAAAATGTTGTCTGTACAATCTTTAGACAAACAAGAAAATACCATTCAGAGTTAAATTGCAGAAAATTATTTTTCCATTAACTGATAATGTTGAACTGACAATTTTGAGGACTAAAGGATAAAACTAGAAATGAAAACAAAGTGCCTCATGCTATAGCAAAAAGCAGGTGAAGGGAAAGTGCCACTCTTCATTTGTTGAAAGTCACTTATTTCTAACCATGCTGGATTTGCAAACATCAAGGATGTCAGTAACCCAAGACTAAACACTTCTGTCCTTAACTGTCAGGCTGTTTTTTTCTTGATGGAGTCAGAAACAAGAAAAAGAATGGTGGCAAGGGCTAATAAAAGATATGAAAACTTTTTGAAGCTGCTCAGGGGTTTTAAGTGTTCAAAATAATCCTGCCAGAAGTGGATTAGTGTGCAGAGAGCTGGCCAACAGTTAAATGCATTCAAAAATTCTGCTGAGCCTTCAGCACTGCTTGGACAGTGTGCATCATAGCAAGCATGCATCTTTGTTACAGTTTCCCATGACACCTGCAGTTGAGATTATCTGCCTGTTTCTAATTCAAAGAGCCTCTTCATTGTTTGAAATCCTATCAGACTTTTAATTTTTGCTGATGAAGCGTCCCTCATTTGATGCCTGGTCATGAACACTTATTTTTACTAAGTTTGAATGAAAATATGTCAGTCATATTAAATGACTAATAGCATAATATTTTGCCACTATCATGCATCACAATAATTTTTTTTTATGGCATAGTACTTTGTCAGTTAAAGTAAGCATTTGAAATTAATCACGGGCAGGGACTGAAGTTTGCATATTTGTATTCAGCTGAGGGAAATCAATTTCAAGTTGAAAACATTAAGAGTATGAAGAAACATTAATATGCTTTGATAATTTTATTTTGTGATATATCGCAGTGCTATGATGGAGCTCTCTGTGTGCAAACAATACAATGAGCAGAATTTCACTGTGTGAATGTTACAGTTATACATTGAGTAATACAATGAAAAATCATATTTGTGCTTCACTTTACATTACAGTTCTGTGACAATTAGCAATTCTGTCCTGTCATTTCAGTTTTTACCCATATTTCCTCTCTGGTTTACTGTCTTAACCAAATCTTGTGACTTCAGTTTCCTGTCATTAATAACTAATCACTGACAAAACTCAGTTTGAAAGTGTCAAACATAATGCAGCATTATTATGAATGAGAGAATTGTCTATTAGCACTTTCTATAGGAACTTTCTTTGGAATTTATGAAGATTATTCTTGTCCATCAGACACACTCATAGGAAAAAAAAGTTACTATCTTCAATTATATATTCTATATGCACCATGGAGTTGGGCATCCAAAAGAAAAACTTCTGAAAGCATATTTAATGTCAAAGGTAGCTTTCTAACCCAACCACTGCTATAGTTAAATTCCACTCATCCTTCCTTTTGTCTTGACAGCATAAGAAAGCTGAGAAATTACATGACTTTCCCCCAAACTATTAAACTACAGTTTACCAGGTGTTACATTTTACAATACCCAATTCAATCTGCATTATATCATTGTCAGGAAAGAAGACCTTTAAAGCACAGACCTCCAAGCAACCAAGTCCAATGGGCCAATGGGGAAAGAGAAATAAGTAGAAAGGGAACATAGTTTGATATCTGGAATACTGACCAGGGATGAAAAAGGTGGATAACTCTTACCACATTAAATACATTCCACTTGACTTCCAGCTGCCTGAGGTTTACACTGCAAAAAGGGAACAAAACAAGATTTTGAGATGATGAATATTTCTGAAGTATTTCAAAAGAGTCAGACAGAAAATGAAATATAAACTGAAGAAGGTACTGGAAATGAGATGCATTTAGGGAGCTTTATTTTTCATGGGGAAGAGTGACAAGCTTTAGGGAAGGGAGGAAGTTTGCTGATAAAAGTCCTTTTTTTTGAGGCGGTCTACAGGATTAATTAATATCTGCTGATCACATAATCACAGAAACACAGAAGGACTGAGGTTGGAAGGGACCTCTAGAGATAATCTGGTCCAACCTGATGCTCAAGCACGGTCACCCAGAGCTGGTTACCAAGGACCATGTCCAGAAGGCTTTTAAATATGTCCAAGGAGGGAGACTCCACAACCTCTCTGGGTAACCTGTCCCAGTGCTTGGTCACTCCCTCATAACAAAGTGTTTCTTAATCTTCAGAGGGAACCTGTGCTTCAGTTTGTGCCCATTGCCTCTGGGTCTGTCACTGGGCACCACTTAAAAGAGCCTGGCTCCTTCTTCTTTGCACCCTCCCTTCAGGTATTTATATACAATTATAAGAACCCTCCTGATGTCAGATAACACTCACTGTACCACTTGTCCTATTTTTCTATACCGCAAACAGCAAAGAAAGTAAACCCCATTCTGCATTCATTTAAGATGACAAAGCAAAGGGCTTTCAGGTAAGGATCCATGGAGCTGACAGCAGCAAAGGATTTGGAGTAGCTATTGTAAAAATTTCAAATTCCGAAGTAAAATGTTGAAAGTTGAGTGGCAAAAGATAGATATTGGGAAAGAATGGTAGTTATAAGTGATTCATGGTAAATAATTAGCAGCAGTTAGATGACAATCAGAAAATGGCAGGAACAGAGGATAATTGTTAAAAACAAAGTAGGAACTAATTGCTGGTATCTAATAATGTCAATCAATTGCTTAGAAAAGACAAGCAGTTGAAATGAAATACCAATTGCTTAATTGCAATGGATATAAAGAGATGTTCTTGGGTGGCAAAGCAAAGCAGATGGAAAATGAGAGTAATAATGGTAAACTGATAAAGCCCGGTTGTACTAAACTGGATCAGGCAAAGTGACATAACAGGGAGAGGTAAGACTATGCAAGCTGAGTAAACAGAATGAGTAAGGTAGACAACGGAATAAATGTGGATAGAAAGGTCACTAAATCTGTGGTTTTAAAAACCATTTTTCTGCACTGCCTATAATTCTTCCAGTGGAAGTGCTGATCTACAATAAATTTAAGTGTATAAATATTCAATATTTATTTGTTGTAGGTACTAGAATACTATAGATCAGATTGAAAATTACCGCTCTCTGATGAAAGACTGGAAAACAAAAATTGCAGTCCTAAAATCCTTAGTCTTAACTGTAAATGAAAATATGTTCAATGCTTGGGAACAGCCATTACAGTGACAGCAGTGATGACATAAAGAGAGAAAAAGCAGTTTCTGGTGCTAAAGAAACAAATGTGCAATGAATTAAAGCAAGATGAGACAAAAATGCCAAGCAAGATGGAGATCCAAGTAAGCCTATTGTCGTAAAGCCTATTCTCATAGTAACAGTTTTTACAATTCTCTGCCTTTGTTCAAATAACCCATTTGGACATGAGCCATAGGAGGATGTTAGCCTGTTTCAATGATGTGTCTAATTCCAACCCATTTTCTGTCTACAGGCAACAGTGGAAGCAAACCTGTCAGCTCTGAGAGTTTGTTGATTTCCACTGTGGGCTTGATCTAAACACAAGGATAAAGAAAAAAGCCATTTGAACAAATACAGCAATTCTAGCTGGTGGATTTTCAAACTCTACTTTAAGTTGCTGTATTTCCTTCTTTACACTTCCTGTGTTGTAACCTTTCATAAAATATATTGGGTTTTCTTTTCAATATTTAGCTTAAGGATCACTCACTGAAACTGGTGAAGAAGAAATAGAGTGACAATACAAAAACACTGAGAAAATGTTACTTGGACTAGGTGATATTTGCCACTTACTAAAATTAGGCTTTGGTATCTGGTGTTGGTCTATCTGGGGGAAGAGATAATCGCTGAGATTTTAGCTCCATGCTAACCCTTGTTAGCACCACATAGTAGATACAATTGCATATCTGCATTGTGTGACAGTGTCACAGCTGTAATAGTCTCTAAATAAGATCGTGTCTGAATTTCTCCCTGGCAGTGTTGCATTTAGGGTTAGAGTATAATATGTTTACCTTTCTGCTTTCCTATTCATTTCAATGTTGTATAAAAGTAAGTGTGTATTTGTCCAACTAGTGCAATAAAATAACTGTAAAGAGTCCTAAACTCTTTATATTACAAAAAGCACAGCGTTCACCTTCTAAACTAAAGCAGGTAACCAAAGCACCGCATGCCAGCTTGTTTAAATTTTCTTATTGCATTTGGGAATATTTTTCTGAATAATGTAATACTTAACACTTAAAACAAGTGAGGATTAGGCTGCAACTTTGTCAAAGAAAAAAGTGTAGGCTGAATGCTACAGACTGCTATATTCTTGCTGTTCATGGAGGCTATGCTCTTCAAAGCAGCAATGTTTGGAACTTTGCAGATGATTCCATCTATTGTAAAGAAATACAAATAGTTATCTATATATATCAAAGTCGTATCAATATAAAAAAGTTTGCCCATAATTCTGAGGTAAGCTGTTGTCACCAGCTTTATTAGTCTGGCAAAAGCAGTGCAGCTTACTGTGGAGGAAACAGACTTCAGACAGGGACTGACCGAGGACTGTACAATGTAAACCAGAGACTTTTACAGAATTTTAAAAGTTTTGGTATCAGGGGAAGACAATTTTTTTTTTAATGTCTTTCCTTCTCCTATAGAAGTTCAGAATAGTTTGTGCATGTCTAATTAAATAACATGAGAAGAAAAATATTCCACTGCACTCATTCTTCCCTATGGGAGAGAGGTTGAAAAACCAAACATATGGCACACGTTAATTACATTCCTTCAGACTTTATTTAGGAAGTACTTTAATGAGATGCATATGACATAAAAACTCATGGAACAGAATATATTTAATAGAAGTATTAATATGCAGAAACCATAATTTATGCTTAAAATATTTTTAAAAATCCTTATAAACTAGGAGACACACTGCTATAAAAAAAAGTCATTTCAAACCCAGATGATGAGTTGAAGAGACTAAAATATGAAACAATTATTGAGAAAAAACATTATTTTTCCATTCATTCTTAGCATATTCAAAGTCTCTGTAATGATCACTTAGCTTTTCTTCACACAAAGTTCTTTGCTGTCAAAACAATCAAAACATGGACAATGAAATGGAAAGAAAATATTTTAAAACACTAGTTTGAAAGCATACAGTAGATCAACATTTCTGTCAAACTAGAAAAAGCTTCAACGATACTGCCTCGAGTGGGTCTAAAAAAGGCTAGCATGCCCAGAGGACAAGTTTGATATTTGGGATTCAGGGTTCAGCTAAACTCTACTTGGGAAAGGTGTCATTATGCCTCTCCAGCCTCCTGGACTCCTAAACTGGTGCCCAATAAAACAATCAGTATAGGCTGGACTAAATCCAGGACTGTTATATCCAGGACTATTATTTGTAATAGTATATTACTGTACTGTCAAATCCCCTGTGTTATAGGAATGTGTTACAGACATTGCAACCTTATTCTTTTAGAATCCCACAGTAGCTTAACTGAAGTATCTGAGGGCAAACCAGACTCCCAAGAAAAAACAAATATTAAGTAACAAGGGTTCCATAAAATAAACCAAACAAACTTAATCAGTATTTAATTCCATATCTTTGATTACTGTGATTTTGAAAGTCCCCTTACAGTACTGCCATGAAACTCTTAACTACCTGCTCCAATTTTCTGCAGGTGGCTCCCATGAATGGAAGAAGAATTTCTGGCAGAATTAGAATTTATGCATAGAGAGAATTCTTGCTCTGTACTTCTAATCTGTAACTGGGTCAGCTTCTTCTCAGGAAAAACAGTAGGAAGCCAACAGGAAGTTGTTAAAAACTAAAAACAGTGCAATGATTTTGAAATACGAGCAAGACAATTCTGGAAAAAAAAACCCATTGTGTGACAAAGGACATAACTTTCTTCTACTAACTTGTTTAAAAGCATATTCTTTACATGCTTTTTAATAACTGGCGGACAAGTGAGCACAGCATGAGGAACTCTCAGACGTACTTCTGAGTACAACGGCCTGCTTCCAAAGCTTAGGCTTTATTAACAAATGATTACACAAATACAAAAGAAGTTGTTAAAGGACATTCCAGACCTTGCTAAAATTAAGGCAAGAGAGTGGTTAATTTGGAGCACATGGAAGTATTTATATGAGAATTGTTCAGTTTTCTGTTTCTGGTGTACAAAAAAAATGTGCTGCAGCAAAACATTTCATAATGAACCCATAGTCTCTGAAAAATAAGATATATTCAGTCTACTACACTCTAACGGTTAAACATTTTCCATCCCAAAGCCAGGACACACAGTATATGTAGAACAGTATCAGCAGCCTGACAGGAAAACAAATTCGCAAGTTTGTTGTTGGCACCAATGGGAGAAAGGGAACACAACTGCTTTAATGAAACAAAGTTTCAAAAGTCCAGGATCTGCTAGGCTTTCTCAGGTGTTCTGTTAAACTTTTCCAATGCTAAGCACGCCAGTGTCAGTATCCTCTTCCTCCCAGGGCTAGGCTGCCTGGGCCAATGTGGGCAAAGTAGCTGCCTGGCCTTGAGAAGCCTCAGCAGAGGCCTGTCCCTCCTTTAGAAGCTCAGACTCTTCCCCTTGGTCTCTGCCTGAGAGATCCTGCAGCCATGGCTGTGTGTCGCCATGTACTTCATTGAGCCAGACCTGACACTGACTTGTGGACTGGTCTTGCTAGTCTGACCATGGACCTGCCTTGTCACTGTGGACTTGCCGGATGACCACCAAACTTTGGCTGTACCAGGTTATCATCACTGTGTCTGCCTTGCTCGCCTTGCTCTGCTGTGGTGGGACTCCCTCCACCACCACTGCCTCTGCCTGCCTTGCTGCCACGCTTGGCTCCCAGATGCCCTTTCTGTACAAAGCATCCCACCCTTGCTGCTCCCTGACAGAACTTGGGTTTCTTCACTGTCATTGTGGCTTTGATCCATAACACTTTCTTCACAGGCTCTTTCCCAAGGATATAATCACTATACTGAATATTGGATGTGAGGTGTGACTTAGCAGACAGAAGGCTCTGGGAAAACTGTAGGGCATTGCAAAGTCTAAGGGACTGAATCCAGGGGCCTAAACAAAGCAACTTGTTATTCTCATGAACCCACTAAACACACTTAAAATACCCCAGAAAAAATGAAGGTTCAGAAGGGCATGGGAATTGTGAACTGCGTAGAATTTAGACCTAATATTTGTGTGTCTGCGCCATGGTGAGTGCACCAACAGAACCAGTGTGCTCAGGCGAAAAGCTAGAGTAGTCAATGGGTATTGCTAGTAGTAAGGGAATGTCTTTGGTCTCTTCCACTCTTGGGAGGAAGTTTCCCTTTCCTTTCTGTAAAATGTAAGGCATGTCAGTGGAAAGTCCCCTTTAATGCAGTCACCCAGTGGAGCAGGAGAGAGTAAAATTCATTTCCTTTCTTTGGGCAGTGACCCAAGACTGAATCACAGACTCCGCTGGGAACAAACCCTAATCCCAAAGGTATGGATGAGGTTAGGATAGCGTTTCTCTCTGTTTTTTTGGTTGAGGTGACTCAAATCAGATTGAGGGAGACAAAGTCAGCACCAAAGTCAGCAGACAAATGATCAAACTACAACAAAATTTACTTGAGAATATTCTTACCAGGGACAGTGAAATCCACAGTTCCACCCCTGCTGTAAGAATTGTGAATACATTGGGCCGTATTGTTGCTACAGTGGCAACTCTGAGTAGTGCTGATAATGTTCAGGGCTCATTTTCTCAGTAGAGAAAAGTGGACGTGGGTGTCAAGAGCTGAGGTACTTACGAAATTTAGATGTCTCAAGAGCTAGATGAGGCTAGCTACAGGAGGCTCCAAAGATTTACACCCTAAGCGTTTAAATTGTGGTTAGAGATCATCTTAGACAGCTGAATCCCAAACTGGATCTGGACCTATGACATTAGTACTACTAGGCCAATCAGAGTCTCACCCAAATACACCAGTAAGCAGTGTTACATGGAAGGCATGCTGAGATACAGTTCCAGTTACGCAGGAAAGGTGAACCGAAGTCCCTGCCTGTCACAGAAGCAAAATATTGCTAATCAGCTGATTTACAGTATCTCACAGCTCTGAAAGATTGACTGGTTGCAATAACCACAGACAAGTTTGCCTTTCTACTGGCTCTTCTCTGATATCTAACTCCAACAGCAAGTCAGAAAAGATTCCATCTCAGTGAGACCTATGATCCAGGAGTCCTTGTCTGTAAAAGAAGCAAAGTACCACTTGGCTGATCTCTTGCTGCCACAAAAAGCCCAGACTTTCAAGCCTCCCAGTTCCAGGGAGTTTACGGGGAACTCCTGAAGGCTTTCTAAATGGAACTGGCATTCTGGTGGGGCCAGGCACACTAAGTAATTGTGTTGTAGGGACTAAAAAGCCTAAGAAACTTAAATGTACAATCCTTTCTGGCCCCTAGGAAGTTTGCTTTCTGTTCCACTGAGGCTTGATCACCAGTTTCCAGCTCTCCACATCCTCTCCTTGAACTGCAGGCTCCCAGATTCTTACTCACTACTTCCATCTGGAAGCTTCTCTCCCTTCAAAATGCTTCTTCATCCCTTGGAAAATAACCATCTCCCCCTACCTCCAGACGTGTCCATCTCATCGGGTCGCTCTCCCTAAAGAAATGCAACCCAGAGCCCAAGAGGAAATATCACTAACAGATGCTGTCCCTTGTGTCAGCCAGTGGGTCAAAGTTGGGGTAGAAAGTAGTAAAGAAGGTATGAAACAATGGGTGTAGAAGGAAAGTATAAGATCGTGGTGGGTTGACCCTGGCTGGACTCCAGGTGCCCACCAAAGCCACTCTATCACTCCCCTCCTCAGCTGGACAGGGGAGAGGAAATATAACAAAAGGCTCATGGACTGAGATAAGGACAGGGAGAGATCATTCACCCATTACTGTCATCGGCAAAACAGACTTGACTCAGGGAAATTAATTTAATTTATTACCAATCAAGTTGGAGTAGGATAATGAGAAATAAAAACTAAATATTAAAACACTTTTCCCCCCACCCTTGCCTTCTTCCCAGGCTTAACTTGACTCCTGATTTCTCCACGTCCTCCCCCCGAGCAACGCAGGGGGATGAGGAATGGAGGTTGCGGTCAGTTCATCACACGTTGTCTCTGCCACTCCTTCCTCCTCAGGGGGAGGGCTCCTCACACTCTTCCCGTGCTCCAGCATGGGGTCCCTCCCATGGGATACAGTCCTCCATGAACTTCTCCAAGATGGATCTTTCCCATGGGCTGCAATTCTTCATGAACTGCTCCAGCGTGGGTCCAGTCCTGTTCCACGGGGTGCAGTCCTTCAGGAATAGACTGCAGCGTGGCTCCCCTGCAGGATCACAAGCCCTGCCAGCAAACCTGCTCCAGCATGGGCTCCTCTCCCCACGGGTCCACAGGTCCTGCCAGGACCCTGCTCCAGCGCAGGCTTCCCACAGGTTCACAGCCTCCTTTGGGCATCCACCTGCTCCGGCATGGGGTCTTCCTCGGGCTCCAGGTGGATATCTGCTCCACCGTGGACCTCCACAGGCTGCAGGGGGACAGCCTGCCTCACCATGGTCTTCACCAGGGGCTGCAGGGGAATCTCTGCTCTGGCACCTGGCGCACCTCCTCCCTTTCCTTCTTCACTGGCCTTCATTGCAGAGCTGTTCCTCTCACATATTCTCACTCCTTTCTCCAGCTGCAGTTGCTGTTTGGCAGCAACTTTTTCCCCTTCTTAAATATGTTACCCCAGAGGCATTACCACTGTCACTGATGGGCTCAGCCTTGGCCAGCGGCAGGTCCATCTTGGAGCCCGCTGGCATTAGCTCTATCGGACATGGGAGAAGCTTCTAGCAGCTTCTCACAGAAGCCACCCTTGTAGCGCCCCCCCCGCCATCAAAACCTTACCACACAAAACCAATACAGAGATTTATCTGTGGTTAAACAAATAAGCAAGCAGACAATACATATTGGGAAAAAACCTCTCTAGGTACATAAAACCTCACTAAAAAAGGTTATTATCTGAATTAAGCTATTAAGTCACTTTTTATTAATTGTTTTTTTCCTTCTTCAGGAAATACTGTTGTGGCAAAGAAAAATGTTACTGAACTATCTTGGAAGTAATTAAAAGATATTGATACCTGTTCATTACATTGCAGGTAAAAGTCAGGCTCATCATTGCAGTGATGCTGAAAATAAGAAATACTAAAATACCAGTTTTGTAAGATTACAGAACTACAGCATTATTTATGTGGAAGAGACAACATGAATTTACAGAGCAAACAGCTTGTAGACAGTCACACAATGTGTCTCTTGCTCACTTTGAGTTGTAGACTATATCATGTTCCAGCACTTATTAAGTACCTGAGACCCAGTCTGCATGCCCACTAAACAAACATACAGGCTGAGATGAAATCACTTGAGGCAGAAGAAATATCCCTACTGACATCAACAGGCTCTGGTTCATGTCCAGATGCAACATTTCTTGTATGAGAACATTACTGTATAAACATATTCTTCTGTTCACTATCAGTAAGTTTGTCAGACATCCCCTGGATGCACAGCATAATGCTAGCTACTGTGTCACAGAGCATAAAACACATCCGAGCATCAGTGTTTCCCAGTTTGTATTGCTCCTTCTAGTGCACTCCACTATTACGATTTCATTGGAGGCCTGCAGATTTGCCTCTCTGATGGCGTTGGGTCATTCCAGATTTGGTATGAAATACTTAGTTTCCCAAGGGTCTTGTTATGAGACTGCTAAAAGCATGACAATAGGACTTCTAGGCTATACCCCTTGTTTCTGTGCATTAGTTTTTTAATAGATGCTTGTCATGGTTTAACCCCAGCTGGCAACTAAGGACCACACAGCTGCTTGCTCACTCCTCCCCACCCAGTGAGAGCGGAGAGAGAATCGGAAGGGTAAAAGTCAGAAAACTCGTGGGTTGAGATAAAGACAGTTTAATAGGGAAAACAAAAGCTGCGCACACAAGCAAAGCAAAACAAGGAATTCATTCACTGCTTCCCATGGGCAGGCAGGTGTTCAGCCATCTCCAGGAAAGCAGGGCTCCATCACACATAACGGTGACTTGGGAAGACAAACGCCATCACGCCGAAAGTCTGCCCCTTCCTTCTTCTTCCCCCAGCTTTATATGGTGAGCATGACGTCCTATGTTATGGAATATCCCTTGGTTCAGTTGGGTTCAGCTGTCCCCTCTGTGTCCCCTCCCAACTTCTTGTGCACCCCCAGCCTGCTTGCTGGTGGGGTGGTGTGAGAAGCAGAAAAAGCCTTGACTCTGTGTAAGCACTGCTCAGCAATAATGAAAACATCCCTGTGTTATCAACACTGTTTCCAGCACAAATCCAAAACGTAGCCCCATATAGCTACTATGAAGAAAATTAACTCTATTCCAGCCAAAACCAGCAGAATGCTACTGATGGATGTCCTCCGATAAACTATTGTTTTACCACCACAATCAGGAACAGGCCCTGAAGATTTATAGAGAAGACATATTTGGGACTAGTCTTATGAGTCACTACACGTCTACTAACATTATTATACTGAAGAAAATAAACAGCTCAGGTCCTGTGTTATTATACTGTTGATAAATTTAATATTAGCTACATTTGACAAGTTAAGAAGAGCTCATCCCCAGCACGCTCCTAGGGGCAATGAAATTAAAAACTGCATTCAAACATTCTGCAAATTTTAGCTTAGTGTTGCAAAATAAAGCACTGTGACAAAGCAAGAAAAACACTCTTCTGCCTTGGAGAGAGAAGAAAAGATCTCAACCAAGAAAAGGTGTGGGTTTGGTTTTTTTTTTTTATTTATTTTGCCCTTCATTACAGAGGCTTTATTTATTTTTACTACACCTAACTACACATATAAATGATATTCTGGTCATTTTATCCTGGTCTTCATGCTTCTAGGAGCATCTTTGCTCTCTTCCATTTAGTTTAGATGACTAGTTTCCTCTGTGTTTTAACAGGGCTGAACCCATGCAGCAAGAAAACATAAACTGTTATAAAAGAGCAAAACATAAGGAGTCCAGTAACAACCTGTATCTGAAAACTAAAGCTCTCATGAAGAATTTTAGATCATAAAGCTTGGCTTATTATTTGTTTATTCAGGCTGTGAGGCCATTCTGCAATTGTCAGATTCACAGAGAAATACACACAACAGCTTATGATATATTTTCAATGCAGAAAGAATGAAAAGTTCTTGATTTTGTTTTCACTTTCCAATCATATTTTTCATTGTTTGGTGGTGCCAGAATTGTTGCTGATTGTTATGAGATTAACTAGTATTTTGAAAAAAGAGGCAGTGTCTCTCAAAAAGAATTTTCATCCTATACAGCTGTCTTTATCACTAGTTTGAGCTTCTAATGCTAGATGTTAAATAATAAGAATACAGACTATAAGAATACAGACTAGCAGTCTTCCCAAATATGGTTACTGCTTCAGTACTAAAACTGAGAAGGTTCTTGTCTTTCCTCCTGCCTCCAAGTAACTTGCTTCCTTCCCAAACCCTCCCATCAGAATCAGATGGATTTAGCCCCGAAAACAACAATCTAGTTGGCTTTTGAAACAAAGAAGTTTCTGGTGAGAATTAGAGTAAGTGCAAATTAATAAAGAACAGAATTAGCAGACACATGGATGAATATGATCTTTTCCCAATGGGGAAGAGTCAACAGGATGTCTGTAAAGGAAAGTCCTTCTTCAGAAACCCATTAGGCTTCTTTGAAGGGATTAAAAGCAAATGGATAAAAGCCAGTTGCTTTAAAGGAAGCTAAGCATTGCAATGCTGTGCAAGCCAGGATGGAAGGCCCTTGCTTGCATACAGGAAACACACCAGATGAAGGAACAGCCAGTTCTTGCAAGGAAGGGACGTAGGGCAACTAGGGGGTCTGTGCTGGGATCTCTGCAGTTACACGTATTCATAAATAATCTGAAAAACAGTGCAAGATCAGAGGTAGCAAAATACATAAATGATACTAAATTATTTGGGCCCCTTAAAAAAGAGGGCCAGTTTTAAAGAGGCTCTCAGGGAATACAGGACATGACAATAAATAGCAGATGAATTTAATTGTAGATGAACTTAAAGTGTTACACAGAAAAAAAAAAAAAGAAAGTGTAATTTCATATATAAAATGATGATGAGCTTTGAATTGACTGTTGCAAGGAGCGTGGGTTCCAATCCAAGAAGTAGGGGGCATCAAATAAAACTATTATGCACAATTTTCAAATAAAGCCAGCATATATGAGCTTCCAAGGGATGCTTGACAAGTTCACAGAATAGAAATCTGTTTGGCAGTGTTAAATACAAAGAAGTTTCACCTGGCACTGGAAATCCCTTACCTGAAAATACCTGTAGGCTAGGAACTTATTAGGAATAAATATATTATATATGATTGCCCTATTCCTACTTTTCCCTTACCAATGTCCCATGGTGATTGTTGAAGGCAAGATGTAGATCTTGGTCTGCCGTTCTCACTAAACACAAACAGTGGCTCAGTTACAATAATAAGTATTTCCATCAGTGACAGATCTGTCTTCGGAGGTCCAGTCAATCTGGAAGAGTCCTCCATACCCTCAGCTGTTATAATGGAGGGAATGATGATAATTTTTTCAAAATTGATAACCAATTCTGCATGCAAGACAAATTTAACAGACCTCCATCTAATTCACCCAGTGACCTCCTGTGATCCTGTTATTCATACAAGAATCGATTTATCACTAGGAGCTGGGAGGTTCATGAGTTACAAATAAGTAACACTAAGAAGTACCTTGCCACACTGAGCTTACATGTTCTTGGAGTAGCACCTGACTCAAAGTTTATCTGATTCAATGGGCATTTATTCCCTGAGTTTTGTGAGCCTTCTAACAGGCTTCAAATCTTGGATTTGTGTGTATGTGTGCGTGTCTGCACGCACGCACATGTATGTGTGTGACTTGAATCCCTTGGGTAAAAATTAATGTAATTATTTAATGTAATTAATGTAAAGAGGAGCATCTCTTTGAAGACCAAGTACTCACTCTGGGCAACATTCCTCTTTGAAGACCAAGTACTCACTCTGGGCAACATTCTTCTCAGCAGATTGAAACAAAACACTTTCTAAAAACACCTTCTACTTAGATATTGTTTCCCTACTGTTTACTTTGGGCTTGTTTGGCACATTCAAATAAATATTTTGAATCTAATAAATATTATACAGAAATGTAATGACATGATGATAGTTGTTATATGTGTACGCTCCAAGACAGACATTTTACCACTGAATTTCAGATCTTTTCCTTTAATGAGTTTTGTATTATTCCAGGAAATGCATAACTCTATTAATTCAGTTTCCTCTCACTGAAAGGTATTGTGTAAAATTGTTGCTTTTTAAAAACAAGCAATTTGATATGAATATTGATGATTATAAAATCTAAAATAAAGACATTTTGTTCTCAAAGTCCCTAAGCAAAAAAAGAAGCTTTTTCTATAAAAATACTGCAAGAAATATCCTCAGGATGAGTTTTGGTATTCTCTACTAGGCACTAATATTGAACAACATGAAAATATTTTCCATTCAGTGATATGAGGCTTGATGAATAGTTGAAGCAGTAAACTGCTTGAATGTAAAGAGCCTCTCTTCTCCATGGATTGCTGACTTGTTCTTCTCATTGCCTGTGCCTGAGAACAATGCATCAGAAAGGAGCTTAACGTTTGACATATTATTTAGAATGCAATATTGGGTATTTTCAGATCAGGATGCAATTACTTAGAAATTATGCAACAAGCTGGTACCTACCAGTAAAGAAGACGGGAATAGAACATTGATTTAGGACTGTGACTAGAAAATTAGAACTTTTCTTAGGTCACTCTATTTTGGGGTCATTATTTAACAAAATATCTCAAGTAACAAATATCTGACATTGTAGGCCTCCATCCTTCTAGATTAAAAATCACTTTACAAGGTCTATTTTAAAAGAAAGTTTAAAAAAAAATAGAACACAGAACTCAAACACTTCTGACAAAACTTGAAAGATCATACTTCATGGTTTATATCCCAGTGTGACACAACAAACAACTACTGTAGTTCTGAGAGTGAATATACACAAATAAGAGTATAATATGCTAAAAAACTGCCTGTGAAATATCTATTTTGCTTCTCATTATGGCCTGAAAATCCAGCTAGTTGATTTAGAATATGCAGAGATTAAAAATGACTACTCTACCTAAATAGAGTCAGTGGAAATAGCAGAAGACATCTGGGACATTCTCATTAATTATTCATTGAGCTGTTCTTTCCAACCTAACTTATAAGGACACTATCAAAGATGGTGATCCAAAATATGACTTGTTTTTGTTCATCTTCCAGTGAAATAGATGTCAATTTGTTTCCCTTTTCTTTTTTTTTTGCTTGTTTCACACTCGTGCTTCTGATGAGGTGTTAGCCTTGATATATGTATGTCATCTGGTTTACATACTCTGTGATATACATGAGGAACTCCAACTACAATTTGCCGTAGTTAGTCATAATGTAGAACACATCAACTCGAAATGGCTTCCATTTGGCTATGTGCATTTTTGAGCAGTTAAAACATTTAGGAATGGTTACCAGAAATGCTGATTTCATTCCTCTGGAACAATAACTTCCGTTATCTATGCAATGTTTTGGCTTATGTTTTATGTTCTTCCGTATGTTGAAGGTGACATACTGTAATGAAAATTTTTGCTTTTGTTTTTGTAGGAGCTAGGCTACTTCTTCACCTTGTTCTGAGTTGTACATTTGTTGATTTGCAGGACATGAAAATGCTACGTAAGAGCCTGTACAGATCTGAACAGTTAAGAGATAAGCCATAATAAAAAATGGAATGCAGCTTCTGTATCTCAGTAGCACTCAAAAATACTAACTACCAAAATTTTCCTGTAATTTACAAGTAGTTGTTAAAATTTTAAAGCCTCCTTTTTGCCACAGTTATATTTTTCTCAGTCTTATCTGCTTTTTTTTTTTTTTAATAGTGAAATCTTACAAGACCAAAGGAATGCATTTTGCCCCTTGGGATGCAATGCTTTCGTCACTGAAACCTGTTGCAAAAGTGTAGTTGAATTCAGGCATTTACTGCTCAACATGTCATTTCCTAATGATAGACTTAAAATACCAATGCTTAGTTTGATTGCCTGTACTATAGACAGTGAAAGTGGAGGAAGGGAACATGTTTATCAGAAGAATATCTCCAAAGCGTGTGAGAGAAAAGATAAACATATACCACCTCTGGTATTCTTTTCTTCTGATTAGCAAATCAACAGTGAACCTGATTTATTATCAGACATTGGTCCTGGGAGGAAAAAAGCAAGAAAACTTCAGTTCCTTACTCCACAACAAGCATTAAAGTCACTTCCAGAAGAATGAAGAAATAAGAAAGGCTGAATGGCCCTGATACCATGAGCATCAGGTGGCTGCCAATCAAACCAGCTTGGAGTTTTAATTGTGAGGTTATCAGAGATAAAACAGTTTCATTGATCAGTAGCTGCTCAGAAAGAATGGAATCATCAATAGAATGTCATAATGCTGATGACCTCACCTCTCCAGAGGGTTTAGTGAGCATTTATTTCAACCCGTCATTGTCAAAATGGTGATACAAGAGGGGGAGTCCAGTTTTGCTACCACTTTACAAGGCAAGAAGTAAATCAAATGGATCTCTCAAATATATTTAGAAAGAAGAAGTGGCTGTTCATCCTCTAGTTCTCCTGAAATTTCTCCCTTCTATATATCTGCCCGTGACTACACTTGTGTGAGGGAAAGAGGAAGAGGCATCTCAAAATCTGGGCTAATCTTCCTTTAGTTTTCAAAGTCTCTGAAGTTTAGATGTGTCTGGATCATGTTTCTGTTTTGATTTATGACTCTGTGTAGGTGGAAAGGTGCAGCTGCTCTGAAATTCCAGTCATGATTCTGGCTGAAATCTGGGCTCTGTAAAGTGAATGGTTTTTGAATTGGGCCAATTTCCAACTGGTGAATTTCAACAGCTGTAGAAATGAAACATCTTTAAGACAATAAGAGACAGATGACATGGAGGACTCAGGCCTGCCTTATAGCTAGGGCCAAGATGAGATGGGAATAGATGAGCATCAATAAATACCCGTCAAAGAGCACTGTCCAGAGAAAAAGAGAATTGTTCTCACTTTGATGAAGGGATAGGAGTAGCCTGAAGCCAAGTATAGAGATATACAGCTGAGATATGAAAAGGTAGAGATTCCATCACTTATTTTAAGGTTTTGAAATTCTACACAGGCTGATTAATTTCTCTGCAAGACAATACATGCCATGGGAATGTAAGGGCAGCTTACAGAGAAGAGGGTTGTTCAGGTTCAGGAAAGAGAAAAGAATTGCTTCCTAGCTTATAGATTCCCTCCTTTTCCTACATGGGTCACTTTTATTTAGACAAAACCCACTCTCCCCTCTCCTCCTCCCCCCCAATCCCTTCTTTGCTATCACAACTAAGTCCTTGTATTCTTATGCAAGCAATAAGGAGTTTCTTACTTTCTGATTCAAGGATTGCACTAGTTAGCTTCTGCAGGTGTCAGGAAAGATGTACTTTCCTCTGGTCTTAGCACGTCAGTTGAACTATGCAATTTTTCCATAGTTTCCTCTGAACATCAGACATCTACCTATGTGATAAGAATACATCCTGTCAGCCACAGGATCCACACAGTTAGTTGCAGAGCAGTCACATCACTTGATTGTTCAGTTACCAACAGGCCTCACTTCTTCAAGTATCTGGGATACAGAATTATGCCAGCAGAAACCGTGGCAAAGGTAATGTTAGTCTTGGCTGTGGGACAGTCTCTAATCACAAGATCAGCAGCAATGCCAGGTGTTCCAGCCTCCCGGTGCTCAGCTCCTTCAGCCAGCATGACTATTTGTGGGGTCAGTATATGGCTGCCACCAGGGAGCTGATCTAGCTTAATGTGTACACACAAGAGAACAGCAACTGTTGTCTGAGCATTCTTCTTCCCTTAGCACACACAACTGAAGGATGGAGTATGGCATATGGTGGGCTGCTAACCTGAGGGAAAGGATAGAGGTTCCCCTCTCTTAGCTAACAAAGACAGGTGCCCTGAGTCTTCTAGTGTATTGGAGACATGGTTGTGTCACTCATCACTTGCATACAGTGGTGGTGCTTGGAAGCTATTGCTGGATGGAGGTCATACTACAGCTCTAGGAGACGCAGTAGAGTCAGTGTTGGAAGACATTCTGTCTGCCATATGAGCCATCACTTACAATTAATAAAACTGGTCTGTAATTCAAAGGATTTATAGGGGGTGGGGGTGTGACTGCCAGACTTTTCAAAGCTGCTTGAAGCTCATTAACAGGGAATTCTTGCGGTTTCAATAGCAACTGCTGTGTGGTGTGGATGGCTGGACATTGTAAAACATTTTCATTGTGAGTTGCAGGTCCCTCAGGTCTTAAAAATAGCTTTTATGAGGATTAAAATACACAAAAGCTCTAACAGTTACAACTGTTGTTTACTCTTGGAATCAAGAAGTAAAAGAAAAATGAATGTAACACTGTTCCTCATCTCTAATATTACTAATTATAATATTTATTCCCATGAGTAGCTTGGATCTTTAGGATTATCTTGGGTCAAAGTAGTACTTGCATAGGAAAAAAGGTAGCAAAAATTTTTGTAGATAAACACAGCGTAAGAGTTTATATTCATTTCAATGACTCTGATCTATTAAAAGATTTTTGATCATCAGATAAGGATATTGAAAGTGTATGGGAGTTCAGCGCTTCACTCTTAGCAAATGAAAAATGAAACTAAATGTGGAAATTCTCTTATATAACTTCAGTCACTGAAATGTTGTTTCACTGTTTTTAATGGTAGTTCTATTAGCCTTGTATTTGAAGAATGACAACATTTATTTTAAAATATTGGTTGTATGGGATATTTCATTCCATTAGCTTTTCAGGAGAAAAGCTGCTTAAATGAAAATGTGATTGATTGATTGATAGTCTAAAAGCTGAGAATCCATAGGGAATGTCAACACTGTAGGACTGGGATCTGTGCAGAGTTCCCTGGGCTAGACCAGGAACTGTAACAATACTGCTGCTTTACTGTGGTGCTCCACTTGAAACAAACAGTTGACAGAATTGATGACCAAAATTCCCTTTTTAGGCTTTGCTACTACCAGTGTTCCTCAAGGGAACAAAGTGTTGTCCTCTGTGCAGAGCTGAGGAATGGTCTTTCATGGCAGCCTGTGTGGGAGCAGGGTAGTATAGGCAGCCTCCCCATTGACACAACTGCGCCTCAGAGGATACCGTAGCTGAAATAGTGTAGCAAAGCACTCATGCACACACTAAACAGGATTTGCAAAGATTCTTAGCATGACCAAGAATGGTTTATGTGGATGTGCTAAATGATTGTGATTCAATTTCTATCTTTTTGTTGCCTAGCAAAAGGATATATCTTTTCTATTAGATGGTCATTTTTGAAATATCAGACATAATAAGTATTACTAACGTCAGGTAACGTCCTTGTCCAGACAGGCTATAGATGAATGTCCTGCTCATTTCAGCTTTGGTGTGCGGGATGGGGAAGTGGGGTCAGAACCTGTGTTCCTCCCACTGTTCTGTACTCCTGTGAGCACGCAGAAGACTAGAAAACTTGTAAGGTCAGATTACCTAGTCTGGTTATCTAGTGCTAGTCAGTAAAACAGAAATGTATAGTATCTAATTTCTTTTACTTCCTGAAGTACTGTTTACACAATATACTGTGTATATTGTTTTTCCATGCTTCCTAAACTAAACACGAAGATGGATTTGTATCAAACATGTCCAAAGTTGTTGCGGTTTAACCCCAGCCAGCATCTAAGCACCTCGCTCATTCCTCCCCACCCAGTGAGAGCGGGGAGAGAATCGGAAGGGTAAAAGTCAGAAAACTCGTGGGTTGAGATAAAGACAGTTTAATAGGGAAAGCAAAAGCTGCGCACACAAGCAAAGCAAAACAAGGAATTCACTCACTGCTTCCCATGGGCAGGCAGGTGTTCAGCCATCTCCAGGAAAGCAGGGCTCCATCACACATAACAGTGACTTGGGAAGACAAACGCCATCACGCCGAAAGTCTGCCCCTTCCTTCTTCTTCCCCCAGCTTTATATGGTGAGCATGACGTCCTATGTTATGGAATATCCCTTGGTTCAGTTGGGTTCAGCTGTCCCCTCTGTGTCCCCTCCCAACTTCTTGTGCACCCCCAGCCTGCTCGCTGGTGGGGCGGTGTGAGAAGCAGAAAAAGCCTTGACTCTGTGTAAGCACTGCTCAGCAATAATGAAAACATCCCTGTGTTATCAACACTGTTTCCAGCACAAATCCAAAACGTAGCCCCATACTAGCTACTATGAAGAAAATTAACTCTATCCCAGCCAAAACCAGCACAAAGTGAAAGTGTCAATATAGTCATCTCCATAACACTGTGACACACCTTGCTGTATTTCCTGATGAGAACTGAAGCACATGAGAGGGTCATCCCAAGGAAAAATAAGTTGGGATTATAGCGATTCATTATTTATTCTGGACCTAAGTCTTCCAGGATCTGTTTCTGTCTCTCAGTCTCTGTGATGTCAGAATTTGCCATTAGGTGTCTGGAAACATCAGGATAATCCATGTACTGGAGTGCAAGTCTCTCCCTTTGGTCACTATGTCATTATTCCCACGGAGCTAAGCTTAGAGCTACTCAGCACTGTCTCCTATAGCATTACCTTTTCAGAACACAACTCAGAAATTAACTAGCCGAAAGATAAGCTGTATTTTAGGTGAGCCACATAATCTTTTTGCTATAATAACAGGAATTCTCTAGACTTACCAGAAAGACCTATGAACTAGATTAGACTATGAAGATCCATGGACTCTAGCAAATTCCCAGCCCCAAGAGAATAATATGGTTTTTTTCATCTGCTGGCTGAATAATAAGAAACTGGTGAATAATTGTGTTTGTTGATCAGTCTCAGTGATAAGCTTTAAAGAACAAATGGATTATAATTACTAGTCATGTTCCTCAATGCAATCCTAGAATGTACTAAAATCCAGCAAGGGGTATAAGCACCCTGTCTATAGTAGAAAAAGCAAAAGCTCCACTAAAATCTGAATAAGAGTCATAGCCAGACTTTAAATACCAAGCCCTATGAATTTTTTTCAGTTAGGATTCACATCTTTAAAATACATCAGCTGTACCTCAGACAGATATTATTTGCAAGCATACAATTAATCTGAATAAGCATTATAGCTCTCGTGTCAACTGGCAAGACCACAGTAAAACTGGTCAAGCTGACTGGGAGCTGACCAACTAGCAGGCATAGTTAGAAATGGAAACTATGTCACGGGAAAAGGAAAAGACTGAATGACAAGCATGTTTTCCATTAAGAATGCCTTTTAACAGAACAGGTGGAATTCAAAGTCTGGAAGAGAGAGTAGTCTTTAGCAGTCACGTCTATGTATCTTGCAAGGACTTCAGCCTTTATGAAATGCCACAGTATTGGAAAGACACTATTACAACAAGTGGCACTTGTGCTCCCAAGATCATTTACATTCTTGGAAGAAACAGCAATTTAGGTGTTCAGAAAGAAACATGACAGAGGAAAGAGTAAGACTGTGTTTTTGAGTAACAGAATAACTGAGGTGGAAAAGGTGGATATAAAATACCTGTGAATCTCAACACTCTACCCTGTCTTAGTGGAGACTATCTTCGGGATATTAGATTATTTTCCTTCTATCAGTGGCAACTTTACAGTTAAGATAATTCCCTTTCTTCACTGCTGGCATCAAATCATACTGTTCAAATGTACTGTAGGCATTTGTGGTCACACCTGAAGAGACTTTCCAAAGCAAAAATTCTAGTTTGCATATTGCCAACATAAGTATATTCTATGGGCTGAAATAAAATACCTGTCACAGGCTTGCATTTCATACAAACAACCTTTTCCTTTTTAGCCTTGACTCCTAAAGCTGCTTCTGCAGTCAGCTTTACTATCAGTGCTCTGATTTAAAGAAGTTCATTGTTGTGTTCCTGCAGTCACACAGGAAATATTGCATCCCCTCTGTCCCAAAGGTGCGATCCCCATTTCACAGGTAGCAGTGCAAGGGGAAGAACAACTTCTATGCATCTGACTGAGAACAGTGGTTCACAAGTTCTACTCCCCTTCCTCTAGAATAAAATCTAATATCACCCTGCAGCAGCAGCACCTGCTTCTGGAACATTTGCAAGCCTCTCCAAGTTGATACATTGCCTTTTCTAGTTTGGCTGGTGAATTAAAGTCGTGCTTTCTTTGTGATCAAAATAAAGCCTTTGACGTACTATAACAAACAATTCCATATCCAGTCATGTCTTCTAGTCTTCAATCCAGACTTGGGTTTTGCATCATGCATACTCAGTAGGGCACATCTCTTCACATCTTTCTCTGGAGGTGTTATTCTAACTGGCTGGTATAGACTAGACAGCTTTTTTCTCTCTGACTGGTAGTTAATCTTTATCAGCTTAAGGGCTTCACTTACCTTGCAGCTGCTCAGTTAAACTTCCATTGACATTTTCTGGTATTTCCAAATGGAAATCTGGCCTGGTACCTCTAAATATGGGCAACCTGCAAGACTTTTTATAGGCAGGAGAACTTTCAGAATGTAAAGTTTTAATAAGGTTGTCTGTATTGCATTTGAAATGAAATAGTGACTGCAGGGAAACTGATGGAGCTGTAAGCCGCATAGACAATTTTTCTGTTTTCTACCTCTTATCCTTATTGACCACTTTTGAAATGCATTATGGTTTTTACCATATGTTTTCATGCTCTTCAACCTATTCAGTTCCTTGTGCGAGGAGCACCTGTGTATGTGTATTCAACTTCATCCTATGACACGCATGATTTCTTCCAACACTTTTAGAAACACACCTGTGGTTCTAGAAATTCCTTAAGCAATGCCTACATGTCTTGTAAATATGAATCCTTTGAATGAAATGTTAGCTACTCCTTTCAGTCTAGGACTGTGATCTAAATCTCATCCATTTCTTATTCTGAAGATTTATATAATCTAGGTGGTGCTGGAACAACTTAATGGTCAGATACTTGGGTCCTAGACTATGAAAACATTGCTCATGGTTGTCTCAGAAGGGTTGGAAGTTCACAGTTATTCAAAAATACATTCACAAAAAAGATGGAAAGGACTTTAGATTGAGTGAATCTATTTCAATCTGGTTCATTCTGCTAACAGCAATAGCAGAGGACTGCGTTAGAGTAAGGTAGGACTTAAGACAGCATAGTGTGAAAATGTTAAATCTGTAACAGCTGTTTGGCAAGTCTGGTTGGTTGTGCACTGAAAGTAGCCTAACACAGTTTAAGTAAGCCATTTTTGGTTTGCCACTTCTTTCTTTTTGGCACAAGGCAGTAAGCAATGTACAGGCATGATGAGAACCAGGAAGCAATGAACAAATAAAAACCGGCAATGGGCTGACAATGGATGTAAAATTGTCTTTACAATTCATCTCCACCATAGCGGCTGAACTATATGAATTTCCAAAGCCATATTAGTCATGCTGTTTTATCTAGTTTGAAATATTATCTCTTACTGTCTCCTGATGCAGACACTTTTCTGCAGAATGCCCTTCAGAAATAATTTATCTGAAACTTTGATTGGCTTTAGTTGGTAGAAAATGACAGCTACATGCTGGATAAATTACTGTTAGACAAATAGAGGAATCTGACCTGGTACTGAAAAAAAAAAAAAAAAAAAAAGTTTTGTTTTGTCAATTTTCGCATTTGAAGGCAACTGTCTAAAGATTAAATCTGTGTGAAGAGCTTCTCTTCAACAATTCAAACTATGCTCGAGATCTTAATACACCTTGCCATTTTGTTGATTCATCAGGCTTCTTCTGGTCTTTAACTGTGACTTTCTCTTTTTATATGTAGGATGATGAGTTGTCCCTTTTTTTAACTAGCCCATGGAATGGATTTATTTCCTCCAGTAGATTTTGGTGAGGATATTAAGTTGCTGAATTGTCATGGCAACAAGAAGTAAGTAGTAGCTGATGGAATGGCAAGACAGGCTTGTATTAAGCTTGCTATCAATATATACAAATGCATTAAATTTTGAACACTTTTGATTCCTTTCATGGAGTAATACTGTGAGGTAGTTTATGTTACATGGCAGATTTACATTTTGTGGATTATGAGGGGCAATAAATTTCAGAGGAACAAGTGTTTTATTTTTATATGTGGAGAACAATATAATTGTATAAATAGTACAGCAGACTTTTCTCTGTCTGACTTTAAATTCAAGTGTGCAACTTTATGTGAAGGAGGCACTACCTTTCATGATTTCTACTTGGTGACAGAATAATTTGAAGGCTTCCTTTTCCAATCGTCGACATGGCTAGCAGCTCATCTGTTTGCTGGTTAAGGTCTTCTCTGCTTTTTTCTCTCCACTACATAAGAGCCATAAAACATCTTATCTTTTCTTTTCTGGATACAGAAAAATAAAATCCACTTTCAACAGCTGTTCAAGACTCCATGTGCTTGTGAAAGTAATGGCTGATAACACACACCACTGTGAAAATGACTATGGTAAATTCAGTGTAGCATACCTGTTGATCCAAACCAGAACGTGCATGCAAGTTCTGCTAAACCATGATGTTTAATGTCATGCTTGTTCAGCAGGTTTTTTGGAACAAGGAATGCTTCAGCTGGTCCCAGCAATACTGTTGTTGCTGCTCATCCAAAACTCTCATCAGACACAGGAAATGAGCCTTGCATTGATTTGTAAAGCAAACATTCAGATAAGCAAAATAGAAAGCTACTTAACCATCTCTTAGAAAAAGATAAAGGCAAATCATATTTGCTATTTCTTTAAGGTAGGAAGTAAAGGTTCCTCTTTAAGAGGAAACAAATTAAAAGAAACTAGAGCCATAAACACTTTACACTGAAGCTGTGAACAAGGAAATTTAGTGCAACATATGTAAGAGAATATACATGGCTTTATGCTATCTTTCTGAATTTTACACTCCTGGATGGCTCTAGGAGATACATCTTCTAGGCACATCTCTGCCCAAAATTTTTGCTCTGATGTTCTGTCACTTCTGAGATGAGGAGGCCCTGCTCTGTCCTTTCTAACTTGTTGGTAAAACAGAGTCTTGCATTTATCTGTTGGACTGCCAGTCCTGGTAGAATTCCCACAAGAATGCCCTCACTTCAGCATTTTACCTACTGAGAAAAGGTTGGAGTAGGAGAGAGAGTATTAAAATGCAGGATTTCTCTTTATTGTCTTATAGTGCTTAAGTAAACAGAGCAGTGTATTTTTGAAAGGTGTCACACTGCTAAACAATACTGATTTCTACTGCTGAGAATTATTGTTTATCTATCTCTTCATAAGTAGCACTCCTTCTCTTACAAGCCCTTGCAGATGTCTATTGATGTACCAAAAAAAGTCTAACTGATCCTGTCATTTTGTCTTTACAACTTGTGTTGCAAGTTCTTTTCCATGTTATCCTCTACCAAATTTGAATTCTAAGAATCCAATACTAAATTATTTTCTACAAGCTACATATAATTCTTGTTGCATAGTTCCTGTGTGGGGGAAACTTCCACTGAAATTTATTTTAATTATAAACATTTTCTGTGAAAGCTCATGAAAACAGGTACAACTAATCTAAAAAAACATGAAATAAAAATGTTATTCTTTTTGAAAGAGTAACCTACTCTAGGAAGAGACACGGACCTTTTATTTGCACACAGCAGAATGGGCACCCAAAGAGTTTAGAAACCCCACATAGCACTGCAATACAATAGACAACAAACTGAAAATCTGAGGACAAGTTTTGTCTCTCATCTTCAGAGAAATTGTTTATCAAAATTTTTATGTGCACACACTCTTTTCCAACCCTATGTTTTATTTCAGAGAGAGTCTTGTTAGTGTGGCCATTTGACCAAAATTTCATTTTGTCTGGAAGTCACAGTTCCTGCACGTGTACAGATGAACTCTGCAGCACTGACATAGAAAATCCAGAATTTTGCATTAGACCTCCTGCTATGATGTGTATTCAGTTTACAACTCTGCAGTAAGTGCTATGGATACATTGCATTGACAGCATGTGAATAGATCGATTGTACAGGACATGCACAGTAGAAATGGATCTCAAACATACTATTGTGCATGCTCTTCAGGAAGCAATTACACAATAGTGTGCTCTGGCAGCCAAGAGGGCCAACCATGTCCCAGTGTGCATCAAGCACTGTATTGCTAGCCGGTTGAGGGAGCTGATTGTCCTGCTCTACTCTGCACTGGTGTAACCTCATCTTGAGTACTGCGTGCAGTTTTGGACGCCACAGTACAAAAAGGATACAAAGCTACGAAAGAGTGTCCAGAGGAGAGCCACGAAGATGGTGAACGGTTTAGAGGGGAAGCCCTACGAGGAGCGGCTGAAGTCACTCGGTCTGTTCAGCCTGGAGAAGAGGAGACTGAGGAGAGACTTCATCGCAGTCTACTGCTTCCTTACAAAGGAAAGAGGAGGGGCAGGCGCTGATCTCTTCTCCCTGACAACCAATGATAGGACCCGAGGGAATGGCAGGAAGATATGCCAGCGGAGGTTTAGGTTAGACATTAGGAAAAGGTTCTTCATCCAGAGGGTGGTGGAGCACTGGAACAGGCTTCCCCAGGAGGTGGTCACGGTGCCAAGCCTGACAATATTCAAGAAGCATTTGGACAACGTTCTCAGACATATGGTGTGAATTTTGGGGTTGTCCTATGCAGGGACAGGAGTTGGACTCGATGATCCTTGTGGGTCCCTTCCAACTCAGGACATTCTATGATTCCATGATTCTATGATTTTTCTGCTTAGAAAACTCAAAGCAGAAAAATACCAGCATTACTTTGACTACTTGGCAAAATTAATATCTAATCTTTCCTGTTTGTTTCCACATGACATCTTCTGTTTCCCTCCACCTATCTTGACTTGTCTTCTCATTCATCAGCTATAACTGCTTTTTAATATCATAAGCTGCTTTTGTATAGGAGGTTCTCATATATTACATGTTTCTACACTACCTAGAATAGTGCAGACCAATTTACCTGAGATATTTATGTGCAAGTACAAGCCACTCTTTAAAATAACAATGAAGCTTTTATCGTTCCTCCCTTTCCAAAACTAACTTCCAGAAGTGGGGATTAATATTATATTATTTGCAGGTAATAGGAATCTTTATGTCAGTATGGGCACATTTCAGTACTTTATCAGTTGAAGTGCTCAGGAGCACTTAGCAATGAGCAATTTGTGATTTGTCATTTGTTCAGTATTATTAGGAAACAGCAAGATGTTTATCAATAAAAAGGCCAGTGAGCTAAATGTCTAAAACCTCATAAATTAGTTAAAAAGAAATCAGCTCTGATCTTTAGTGGATCCAATTCCCACTCCATTAATTGCTAATTGTCCTGACAATAAAAATATCAGCTTGAATAACAAGAAGTGACTTACAATAGCTGTTCAAATGTCTGTTTAGATAAGCATGAGGAAACATAAGTAACTTACCATGAAAATTAAAGTAAAAATGCTTTCAAAATCCATTGGCGTAAGTATTAAGCTAGAACTGTTTTTCTTTGTGGCAAAGAATATTATATTCTACGGAAAATGTCTACAATAGGAAAAAAGGTATTTCTGCTAACAGCAGAGTAAAACACATTGTGAGGATCACCCTTGTAGTTTTGAATATTTCAGCTAATTTTCTACTGTCATGGTAATAAATATTTAATTGTGTGGAAGGAAAGAGAAAAAATAGAAGTTAATTAGATTTGTGTCATCCAGGAACTTTTTGCCGTTATTTTTAATTTCTGCTGTCTAAAGCAGCTCATGAAACTTTACAGCACGGTTGAGTCTGATGCTTTTGTGAAATGCCATTTCCACTCCCTCTTTAAATGTGAAAATCTATATTAATGCCACATTTGGAGTGAGGATTTACACAGTGATAACTTCAACACATTTAATGTTATGTTCACATAATAATACTTTTCTCATACACTAACCTAAACTGCTAATAAATAATTGTTTTGAATTCCAGAAAGGAGCTGCCTTTTCAAATTCAACTGAAAGATTCTTGATTCTCCACTGTGCAACAAAGATGCTGATGCAAGTACTTGGGGAGATGATAAACCATCACTGGAGTCATCATTTTGACTTGCTGCTGGAAGTAAAACCTTTTTCCTAGTGTGACATGATTTCCAATCCTGTGCAGTGTGAAAGCTTTCATGATGAATTCAGAGTGAACAATTTCTCTCTACTCCTCTCTTTGACTTCTATTTGTTTTCTTAAAGAAAAATAATAAATCTCACCTAGGTCTGCGTTCCAAATGTCATTGCATGTGTGGTGGCTTAAGGCTCTTGTAGTTTAAGATACCTTGTAAAAGAGTACAAGTGTTGGACAAAACTTGTCTAGATAGCCAGTGAAATTCATTACAAATGTCCCTCACAATGATTCATCTTGGCTCTCATTTTCTTTCTACAAGCAAAGCCATGTCTTCAGCACAGTGAACACCAGCCTGTGACTCACTTATTTTAATGTCTTTGGTATTTTGACTCAGATTTTCAGATTGTCAGTCTTGCAGACTCATGAATAAGCTGTAGCTGCAGCATGTGGAGTTCCAGGAGAAAAGTTTCTAAAATTGTTTTTTTTTTTTTTTTCTTTTCTTCCCACTTCAGATCTTAAATATACATAATCACTAGCTCCAGAAAAGCATTTTGACATCATTTTGCTGCTCAGCTGTCAGGTTACATTCAATGCAGAGACCAGCATTTCTTATCTCAGCATCTTTCCTGGGCACGGCTTGCCGTCACAAATTGAAAAATGCAAAGTAACAGGCATTGGTTGTCTTTAGAAAGTATTCATTATTCCTTTTTGCTCTCCATTTAACAATGTTTTTTCATTTCACAGTGTTACTCTGTTTCTGTGCCCTATGGGCAGATTTCAATAGACATCTCTAAGCTTAAATATGAAAATAGATGTAAAAGAAGATATTTCCTCCTCTGAGGTCATGCAGTCCAATATCCCACTAGAAGGCAGACAATCACCAAGACAATCAGGTTAGCCATGGCTTTGTCTGGCTAAGTCTTATATACCCCCAAGGACAGAGATTCTGCTCCCTCTCTGGACTGCCACCAGTTCCAGAGTTGTATCGCACTCCTTGTGAAATGATGAGAGGAGACTGGACTATCTCACACATAGCAGCAAGTTTCAGGATCAGAAGACCTGGACAGATGACTTCAAAGAGCAGCCAGCACATTGTATGCTTGCCTGCTGCCAGTTATGTCTGCCATCTTTTTTTTTTGAAAAAAGGAATTGTCAAAAAAATGCTTTTCTAAGGCTAAATTCAGAATAATCTTATTGTTAATCCACCGTCATCTAAAATGGAGGAAAAAGGAAATTTGCCATGCTATGTGCAAGGAAAGCATGCAACTGCAGAAGTACAGAAGCAAAAAATGTTTTGAAATCAATTTTGACTTTCTTTTTCTCTACTAAATTATCTTTTCATCTCATTTCAGTCAAGTAGGTCAGACATTTGGATGAAATTTGGATGATGTGAAAGTTAGTGGGAGAGAAGAGAGACAATATGAGAAAAAGTGAGATACACATCTGAAAAAGGCAATCTTAGGTGTCCTACTAAAGGTGGGATATTCAGTACAGAAGATGGGTAGTAGGCAGAATTTTTTTTCTGTCAGTGGTCAATGCAGGACTTGGATGGTGAATGGGGAGTTAAAACAAGTGCCAGTTAACTTTGGAAGCACCAATGCCAGACAATGTCAAGGACCATCTTCTGTAGTACTTATTCATGCAACGAATCTCTTTAATTCTGTCCTTCTCCATACAGAAATCACTTTCAGTGGAACTGCCTGGATGAATTCAGATGTTGCACAGCATTTAACAAGCACATCTGAATTAATAGCTTATTTGCAAGTGTCAAACTGCAAACAGTGTAGGCGTCATCCACAGCATTGATCATGGCTAGACAGCACATTTCTAAAGCAAGTTTAATATGTCTATGGTAGCTGCTAAGTGTTAAACAGTATTCTAAGCACATGCTAATAAAAATGCATGAACTCGTATGCTTTAAAATAATACCAATTTCCCTAGGCCTAGGGAAGGCTAACATGCATAGAAGTTTCACATTTGAGTCTTACCCAGGATTTTTGGTGCCAACTAAAACACCACTACTTTGAGGTTTTGAACTTTGTAGACTTAAATTTGCCTTTAAAGGAAAATATGCAGTCAGCTCTCTCTGAAGATTATGACTGAAATATTTCATAGGAGATTTTTACCATTAAGATAACATCCTGATAACACTCTTCACAACAAGTGAAATGCTAATCTTCTGCTGGCAAACCTCCAACCCAGACAATACAGCCTATCTCTACACTTTTACTGGCATGTACATTCTGCACTCACTTTCATAAGGACAGTTGTCTAGTGCAGTCATATGTTTAACAGCTACTTTTCCTGTCATGAAAAGTTTAATTTCAATGAAGAATAAGATTACTGTGTGAGGTGGCTTGAAAGCATTTTCAGGATCATTCTGATTTTACAGGATTCCAAAAAGGAGAGGTAATTGGTCCTATCAGGGGCTTTTTAAGATGTTGAGTCCACATTTGCTTTCCATCTATGAGCATATATGCACCTTGCCAATGAAGATAGGAAACATATTTTCCCCCAGTAACTATGGAAGTCACAATGAAATTTACCCAGCACCGTTTCATATCCTTTTGACTGCCTTATCAAGACAAAATGCCCAACTCCCATGAGTTTCTTCAGCTGCATGGCAAGTTTTCCCTGTTCGTTTTGCCCTGGTAGTTCTCCCTGTTTCGTTTTGCTCCTCGGTAGACTTTCTGGCCCTTGAGCAACTTCAGGACAAAACTCTCTAAACTCACATGCAATGTACACTGTCAGCTTCAAAGGAACAAGTTCCTGGTGCATGACCTATCTTTCTTCTAAGTGTAGAACACAAAAAGGGCTTAAAATGCAGAATTGACAAATATGGCCATAACTCAGGGACAAAGTGCAAGTGTTCAAATCCTGATACCACTGCATCCTCTTAAACCAAGAGAGTGTGGGTTCCAGGACAGTAGTCTTAGGAGGAGAAAAAGCTTCTTAATGTGCTGTGCCTCAGGGCTGTTTGATATGTGAGCAGAGTATTCCAGTTCTATATCCAGGGTGTGTGTATCCCAGCACTGACATCATGGGCTATATCAGGAAGTGGGGATGAGAGAAGTTCCCATTTTTTGCCAGGACATGTTTGCTGGATGGGATTGGTATATAGAAAACCAAATCCACTTATCTGCATGGTTCTCTTACCCAAGATACCCATTCACTAATAAGCAAACTCAGATGATATTTTCTTTCTAGAGCACAAATGAGATCAAATCCAATAGAGTTTGGTTGATTTCCAAATATCATCTTTATGATGATCTTGCAGTTTTGGAGGAAATCTGACATAAAAGATTTACTTTCCATATCAATAGCAAGCACCAACAAGTCAGTACCTAGGTCTCCTCCGGGTACAATTTTTGTTGCATTGGCAGGCTTGAAGTCTTTCTCCAGATTCTGTTGTTACCAAAGGTCCTACAAAGGTAAAACAGAAAAAGGCCACCTAATCTTCATTGTTCCAGTATATATAAAAAAAATTCAGTACCAGTACTTCTACATCTGTTCTTTAGGTCTCTGAATGCCCTATCATTTCTTCTACGGTAATTGATACAGAAGTTAGACTGGTTCATCCCAGACCCCAAACTCTCTAATTCACAATGCAGAAGTTAGAAGATTTTTTTTTCCTGCCATTTTTTTTTCTTTCTTTTCCATTGAAAGATGACCTCACAAAGAGTCTACTCAGTATACTCACTTGGCTAAACTGACTGTCTTCAAGATGCTGTGTCTGTTGACCTATTTTCACTTCAAAACCGTTAGTTCAACTTCTTTGAAACACTTGTTAGAACTCAGAGTACCTGGACCATAGCTCTATTATACCCAGATACTGAAGCACATTCTGCTATTTATTTTGTCCACTCTTTCCTTTTCCTGTTGACTAGATTCTCTGTTTTATGTTCATCTCACAAGTTTTCAGATTTCTCAGAGATTAGTTACAATGTTTCCTCCAATAAAAGACCCCTTGCTTTAAAGGAAACTAAGTTTATTTCTATATGTACTTTTGGGTACCTTTCTTTGAACAATTGCTCAGATAAAATTATTCACTTCTTCCCAAATCAATGGATGTTATTTTCTTATCTGCTGTGGTGTGAGGAGGGTAGAGGAAATACAAGCATTTTGACAGTCTGTATGGCAACTTAGGGACCCACAGTTTTCCTTACAAAGAATGGATTATGTCTTTGGACACCACTGGAATTTCTCCATACTGTTGTGTTTGAATTTGAATTTTCCTTTAACTAACTTAATTAAGTAACTGCACAGTTTTTTTTCTCAAGCATCATGTCTCTACACCAGAATGTGCTGTTCCTGTGCTAAGGATTATTAAGGCTCTCTTCTTTTATAATCCCATGTTCAGACTCTCCAGGAGATGACCCAGACTCTTTCCATCCAACCTTAAAAGACCTAGGCTTTCAACCATTTCCATACTAGTATTATTAAAAAGGATAACAGTCTACCTTATGGTATGCTATAAGACTACTAAATTGTATTTGTCATTCAGTCAGGCCATCCTCCAGATCAGATCACCAAAAGAAATCTTCATCTTTGACCACTGCTGCCAAGCTGATGTGGAACATGAAAGTGACTGGTCAGTGACAGGTTACTCATAACTGAAATTCTTCAGGTACATTTCCTTTCCAGTCACCTTTCCTTTCATCTCTTTCAGAATCCTTCAAAGTTCTTGGGGTTATCTTTTTTTTTTTTGCATTTGAAAGAACAGTAAATTAAACCTGGGTGTGGTCTTCTCTATTGAACTATATGATGTGCTTCAGGAATGGGGAAAAACAAAGCCCTTCACAAAGAGAAAAAAAGATTTCTGCATGCAATGGCAAACAGTGTGAACAAAACATAGATTGATTGTCTAGAAACACTTCAGTTTTTAGTTTCTTACATCTCTTTTTGAACCTGCCTTAACAAAATTAACCCTTAACATATTTTTGAAGCCTTGTGGCTCATTTCATTCTATCATCATTACTCATCTATCGGTGGCCTTTCTAAGCTGTTCTAACTTAACTGAACAGAAGACAAGCCCCAACTTGTGTGAGGTCTCTCACCACCTCATGAGAATTAGACGTTTAGCCACAGAATGGGGATGTGTATCACCAGAACTGGGAACAAAACTTAGGCTTGCAAACTGGCAGCACAGGACATGAGGAAGGTTTTTCAACAGACATTTCTCATTATGCACAGAGGGAACGAATGAAAACTGACCTAGCAGCATGCTGAGGGCTCAAATTACCCAGCACTTTTCATGGGCAAGAACCTCACTGAAAAATTAGTATATGAGAAGAGGGTAACTAGTCTCAGTAATTAAGTGTTCTTCTGGGATTCATCAAGCATTATTTAGCTTTACAAAAAAATAAATCATAAAATATGTTCAATGATCACCATCAGGAAAAATGGGACGCTACAGTTGTATGCAGAAATTATGATATTTTTGCCTGGTAAATAAGTATTTTCTTTAAAGGATTAAGTTTACAGATAACTTTTTAAGTACCCCAGTACTAATACATAATACTGTTTCTTTACAATTCACACTTCTGTCCCTCCAAATTATGACACTTCTACTTGGATAAAATTCAAAACAACAAAATACTTTTCTCTGAAACACCCTTGCTGTGTGAGGTCTACCTTCCATATCCCTTCTTCCTAATCAGGCCAATGCAGCTACACTCTTCCCAAAATCTAGCTTGTATCTTTCCAAATTCATCTGCAGATCTCCAGAGGTGTGCACCCTGAAATCAGCAGCAACTGCCAGACACCCCAGTTCATATGTACACTGTGGGTTTTCATGTAATTTTCTTTTTTTGTACATACATCATAAAAGATCAAGGTGATCTGCCAATTTCCTGCAGGGACAGATCTAGCAAATCCTTAATGTGAAGAACTCCTGCTACTTTGACTCTCACAGCAGAATACAATGATCTGCTGTTACCTAAGACTTCTCTTCATCTTATCTTTTTTATTTCATATCCACAAAGCAAATTCATGTTTGAGGGTTAAAAGTATTTTTGGGGATGAAAAAAGAATTCCCATGTTTTTAAAGAAGAAATGTTTTGTAAAAGGCAGTTTAAGAAAACTGCCAAAAGTCTTCCAGCTGACATAAAAAGTCGCATGACAATTTTCAGTGATCAATCCTATATTATTATGACACTCAACCAGAAAAACTATAAATTACTTCTATTTGCATTTAGAGTTTTGTTTATTTTTTGAATCATGGAGAGCATATTTGTTTGTACTGAGTAAACAGCAGGATTTTTAACAGGACCTCCTTATTGAAGGCATTTGAGGGAGCTAGGGTTGTTTAGTCTGGAGAAGAGGAGGCTCAGGGGAGACCTTATTGCTCTCTACAACTACCTGAAAGGAGGTTGTAGAGAGGTGGGGGTCTGTCTCTTCTCCCAAGTAACAAGTGATAGGATGAGAGGAAATGGCCTCAAGCTGCACCAGGGGAAATTTAGGCTGGATATTAGGAAAAACTTCTTCGCCAAAAGGGTAGTCAGGCACTGGAACAGGCTGCCCAGGGAAGTGGTTGAGTCTCCATCCCTGGAGGTATTTAAAAGAAGGGTAGACGTGGTGCTTGAGGACATGGTTTAGTGATGGACTTGGTAGTGATAGGTTAACGGTTGGACTCGATGATCTTAAAGGTCTTTTCCAACCTTAATGATTCCATGATTCTATTCTATGATTCTATTTGGTCAGAGAACTTCCCTTTCGAAAATGAAAAAAAGCAAGCGCCAGAGGGCCTGAACATTTACTTCTTCAGTCTGATTTTGCTTCAGCAGCAGTTTTAGTAGATTTGAATTCTTTGGATGTTTGCACCCCATGGGGTGTACAGTCGTCTATTATTTGATAGAAGAGAGTAACAAAACAAGACATACAGTATGATTAAGATGTACTAGGAGTGGTGCAAGGGACACTTTTGTCCCAGATAGGAAGTGAGGAGGAAATTTGCTTCCTTCCAGAGGAAGCTCAGCCCCTGATAGCTGTCACATGACTCCACCTTGTTGTGCTTGGGCATCACCATTTTAGAAACTGTTATACCCCACATGTTCAGAGCCGTCCCTGCAATTGTCTGGCAGGACCAGGCTACCCAGAAGTACATCACAACAGGAACCATCTGTCTACTGCATATGCAGAGGCTGACATCTTTGACAACATCATGTTTCCACACTGCTCTGTGATTGGCTGGTTGCCATTTCTTGAACTTATCGTATGCACGATCACAGACCACTCTCAGATTGGCTTCCTATTTCCTTTGGACCACAAAGTGCTGGTATATGCAAATACATCTTTATCATCTTTATCTTTAATATCTTTATCTTTAACTTTAACTTTAACTTTAACTAACTTTAACTTTAACTAACTTTAACTTTAACTTTATCTTATTTTCATCTTCATCTTCATCTTCGTCTTCATCTTCGTCTTCGTCTTTGTCTGTCATCTTTATCTTGATATTAATATGAATGTAAAAACAGGAGATATGGTTTAACAGGGATGGCTTTCATTCACAGGTGATCAGAAGAATGCACCAAATCTGAGTTGGATTTCTTTAAAATATCCTTGAATCAAGGTCTTTGTCTGATGTCAGCTGACATCTCTATTACAATCAATGTAGTTGAGATCAGCCAATGAATTAGTCCTTGAGAAATGTATATCAGGGCATATGTAACAGGTCAATGAAAGAGTATTATGACTCAAAGCACTCATAGACAGAGTGTTTGGAATATTATTTATGAGTGAAAGGAGTACTTTTTTCCACTAATCAAAAGATTTCTTTTTGTCTTTGCTGTCAATGGCAAGTGGCTCTTCCCCTTCCTCTCAAATCTTTTTCCAGTTTATTTTGGATAAAAAGGGAAAAAGCAAGGTGACTAATAGGGGGTAAGAAAGTGGAAAGGTAAACCATAACCAGAATACAATAAATAGAGAAATAGAATATGAAGATTGGATCAAATTAGAATTTAGAACAAAAATAATAGAAGGAAATTATATTCTATGTATGGGTCAAGAGAGAAGAAAATTTACCATAATATATTGCTGAAATACTGAGGGACAACACAAGAGGCTTGGGAGACTTTTGAGAAGAAAACTTACAAACCTTAAAATATAACTCATTTTTTGCCAGCAGGTGCCGAAGTACCTACGATGTATCAGAAAATTAAAGCCCAGGAATCTTCCAGGGCTGTGGAAAATGGTAATAAAAATGTTTGTATTGATATGAATGGAGAGTGAATGTGAAGGCATGGGTTCAAAATACCAGCAGAAGGACTGTAAAAATGGTACATGTTGCTGACAGCTACAGCAGCTGGTGATCAAGGTACTAGCACACATCTACCTGCAATTTCTCAGGACAACCAGATGTGAAACAGTAACTAAATTCTGATCAGTCACAGAAGTGGGACAGGATAGAGATTAATCACAGCTTCTGAAGGGTATGGTGAGACACATCCAAATCCACCACACTCCTAGGAAGAACTCAGGGAGTTTGGGGAGGGGTGCAAAAACTGATGTCCCTTGTCCTCCCACATCATTGCAAGTAATCCTTAATACATCACTTATTAATCACTTAATAAAACTGTGATGATAATGGACCAGACCACTTTTTTTTTTTTTTCTTTTAGATTGTTGCTAGAAGTACCTATCACTCATGTCTGGATTTTTTTTTTCAAAGAAAACTTGCTTTTTCTCTAAATAGTTTTTATGGAGTCTTACATGCAGAAACTAGTAAAGAGTTTGTTTGTCTCATTTCTTGTGTTGTTATTTTCTGACTAAAGTTTGATTCTTTAAAATATCTTGGGGTTTTTTAATCACCAGTTGAGTCAAATCTCAACATTGTGTAACTAGCTGCCATTCATTTTAGAAATAATAAAAAATCTGAAAAGGTCATTGCAACCTAAACGAGAAAACTTATTAGCTGGATTAATTTCCTTAGAAAAGAATGTGGAAAAGTCACCTATCAAGAAAAAAATTAGTATTGTCATTTCAAACCCCTCCATAATGTGCAATCCTGTGTTTTATTCAGTCTTTTGAGAGTCTTCCATTCTCATTTTCAAAAGATATCGAACAGCTGTGTACATTTATTAAGTCTGTTTGGATTTGTCTTATCAGCATTTAATTTACGTAAAATCATTAACTTGACTTTTTTCAAGAGTCTGCGGAAATTGTTTTAGGATCCCTTTTAAGATAGAATGTCCTGAAGTAATTACATCTTGGAGGTATTCCCATCTCATTCTTTTCCATGACTAATATAATTCATATTTGATTAAACCTTATCAGGCTTATTTGGTTTTCTTCCAATGAGTGGGCAATAGACATCTAGATGTGTGAAGTCAGTGTCATACCAAAGTATCCAATGTAAAGTCCTAGAGGAGTGGTGCATGCTATACATGTTTATTGCATGTTATATGTTATACATGTTATACATGTTTATATCACAACATCAGTTCCCTGTGTAGCTCTCTGGCCAGAAAAGGCTAAGCTAACACTTGTATCCATATGCAGAAGACTGATCCTTCAAAGTAAACAGGATTGTGTTTCATTTTGCTCTATTCTGACTAGGATAGATTTCCAGTTATGGTATCCATAATTCAAGCGTTAGAAAACAGACCTTAAACGAGGAGTGGCTAGTTTTCTTGAAACATTTATGAAAATCGTTTTGTGTTTGACAGCTATGTATCAAGGAAGACTGGTAAGAAACGTAAGGATATTCTTGACATAACAGAGCTCACTGCTGAGCTGGGTAGGCAGTCAGCTTCTGAAACCCAGTGATACCAGCACCAGTGCCTTCTACTGACTTGTTTCCTCTTACACCTTCTTTACCCTGAACACATAATGGTAACCAATGTGTTGCAGTTTAATCACCTCTGCCAGAGAGGTGCAAACACAAGATCAAGTAAACTTCTCTTTGATAAGTTAAAACAGGTTATTTCATCAAGGACTGTAAGAACCCTAATAGGAAATGATAATTTGGTAGTAGAGGATAATATAACAGTGAAGGCTGTGAATAGATCCAACCACTGGAAGGTGCTGAATAAAATGCTGGTTTCTGTATCTAATTTAAAAATTACTTCAGGAAAAGCACGTGTGGTAAAGTGTTAAGCCTGCTATTGTTGAAATTACTCCAACTTGGCATATAGAAAGCTGGAAAGTCAAATTCTTCTAACTAGCGTAACTTATGATGCAAGTAATATTAACTCAAACTATATAATTAACTCAAATTATATAATTAGGTGCTGAACACGTATGACATCCAAGAAGCCCCACGAAGGGCAAAAAGTCGTAAGAAAACTAGGTTTATGATATGGATTGCTTGCATAATATGTTTAAAAATGTGCTGTTGCAAAAGGTTCACATAATCAGAGAAGCCTCTGACAGCCTGGGATGGTGCGTTATGCTGCATCAAACTGAGAAATGTTTTTTAACAGAAACAAAAAGCTGTTCATCCCAACTGTATGAGGTTCAACAATGCTCAGTGCCAGGTCCAGCACTTGGGTCACAACAACCCCATGTAATGTTACAGTCTAGGGGAAGAGTGGCTGGAGAGCTGCCTGGCGGAAAAGGACCTGGAGGTGTTGGTTGACAGCCGCCGGAACATGAGCCAGCAGTGTGCTCAGGTGGCCAAGAGGGCCAATGGCATCCTGGCCTGTATCAAGAACAGTGTGGCCAGCAGGACCAGGGAGGTGATAGTGCCCCTGTACTCGGCACTGGTGAGGCCGCACCTCGAGTACTGGGTTCAGTTTTGGGCCCCTCACTACAAGAAGGACATCAAGGTGCTGGAGCGCGTCCAAAGAAGGGCAACAAAGCTGGTGAAGGGTCTGGATCACAAGTCTTATAAGGAACAGCTGTGGGAGCTGGGGTTGTTTAGTTTGGAGAAGAAGAGGCTCAGGGGCGACCTTATTGCTCTCTACAACTACCTGAAAGAAGGTTATAGCAAGGTGGGGAATGGCCTCTTCTCCCAAGTAGCAAGCAACAGGACAAGAGGAAATGGGCTCAAGTTGTGCCAGGGGAGATTTAAATTAGATATTAGGAAAAATTTCTTTATGGAGAGAGTGGTTAGGCATTGGAACAGGCTGCCCAGGGAAGTGGTGCAATCACAGTCCCCGGAAGTGTTCAAAAAACATGTGGATGTGATGCTTAGGGACATGATTTAGAGGTGGACCTGGCAGTTAGGTTAACGGTTGGACTTGATGATCTCAGAGGTCTTTTCCAACCTTAATGATTCTATGGTTCTTTCTTGATATGACTCTAATATTCTGCCAGGGAAAATTTAGAAGGAAATATTAGTGTCTAATTCTTTGAGGAAAGGCTTGGAGCTCAGTCTATTATTCCCTCAAATTGCTGAAGAAGGAAGAGCCATTAGCTCCTTGTCCTAGCATTTATTGCTATCTTGCAGTCTGTAAGACAATCAGCTACTTTACTGGTCACACTATAAGACCAGAAATAATTTTGTGCTTAAGATGTGGAGAGAAAACCCAAAACATTTTGTTTATCTCTCTCCCTCCAAACTACAGGCAGGTTCCTATGAAATATTGTTGTCATACCTGTCTTGCGTATGTGCATCTTGTTACACTTGTACTAGGTTGTGATACACTGGATTATCCAAAATGCTGTATTGACACACACTATTTATAAAGACTATGATGCTCAAGTAGTGTACTAATGGGGAATATGCTACAAAGCAGGGAGGTAGAGAAGAAATAAATCTTCAGAAAAGAGATAATGAGTAAGGGGGAAGAGGGTAGAGAGGGAGGACCTGCCTGTCTGGGCAGACCTGAGCTTTGTGCCAAGTTAAGAAAAGTTTTGTGAAAATGTGCCAAGAATATTGTGACTAAAGATGATAACAAATAGAAGGATTATCCTTTTCTAACGTCTACTATTCTGTAGTAATGTAATCTGATGCCTTTCCCTCCAAATGCTCCCTTAAATCAGGGTTTAAGCCCAGCCGGCAACTGAGCACCACACAGACACTCGCTCACTCCCACCCCTGGATGGGATGGGGGAGAAAATCAGAAGAGTAAAAGTGAGAAAACTTGTGGGTTGAGGTAAAGACAGTTTAATAGGGAAAGCAAAAGCTGCACACACAAGCAAAGCAAAACGAGGAATTCATTCACTGCTTCCCATGGGCAGGCAGGTGTTCAGCCATCCCCAGGAAAGCAGGGCTCCATCACACGTAACAGTTACTTGGGAAGACAAAACACCACCACTTCGAACGTCTCCCCCTTCCTCCTTCTTCCCCCAGCTTTATATGGTGAGCATGATGTCCTGTGTTATGGAATATCCCTTGGTTCAGTTGGGTTCAGCTGTCCCCTCTGTGCTCCCTTCCAGCTTCTTGTGCACCCCCAGCCTCCTCGCTGGTGGGGTGGTGTGAGAAGCAGAAAAGGCCTTGACTCTGTGTAAGCCCTGCTCAGCAGTAACAAAAACATCTCTGTATTATCAACACTCTTTTCAGCACAAATCCAAAAAATAGTCCTATACAAGCTACTACGGAAAAAAATAACTCTGTCCCAGTCAAAACCAGCACATCCTGGGGGCTTATACTGGGACCAGTAAAGCCAGCTGGGTTTAAACCATGACATGAAGTTAAGAGAGATATTGGAGTTCTCACTTGTGTAACAAAAGTTAACAATTTCCTCTTTTTGTCAAAGTGCTTTAGGACTTCTAGTCAGTTCCACAGTTGCACCCAGGTCTTGTCCTTTTCTCCCTGTTGTTTCTCTTTCTCCCTGTGGTAGAGCTGAATATGTTGTTTAGGATTCACTTCTTGATTTTACCTTTCTATTGTCACTGAAGTTTTCACACTTGAAACACCTGTCCTTCTGTCTTGCAGTTTTGTTCTGCTGCTGTGTGCTCTTTTGTTTTCTTACTAAAAACAATTTGTTCCTTTCTCAAGGTCTCAACAGATTGGCTGCTGACACCCCACGTCAAACATTGTGTTCAAGGCAGTAACTTAAGAGTGCATCCTCCTTGTAAACCTAAGCTTTGTCAAGAGATGTTGCAAACACAGCTGACATTTCAGCCATGGGCCAATGCAGTGATTTGTTGATGTTTCTTTCCAATTTTTCCCTCCTTCTCTGTATGCATACCACCCTCCAGATAGATTTGCCCAGAAGTTGTGTTATTTTGTCTCCTGCTTCCCATCTTCACCATTGTCCATGTGCTCACCATAAAACAAAAATAGTATTGTAACAGTAATACTATTATAGCTTAATAAATAATCATTTAACAGACTCCTTCCCTTCCCAGAGAAGCTCTTGGTGCCATCTGAGACACTAAGAAATAAGTATTTTAAAATAGATAATAATAGAGAAGAAATTAGTCAGATTTAATAAAGTGCATTCTTTTGGAATTACACAGGACCTTGCCCCATGCTTCCCCCATCAGACAATTGGGCCAGAGCCTCCGGTTGATAGTATTGCAATTTTATTGTTTTCTTATGAATAAGGTGTAATTCATTCCAATACATAAAAGATTTTATCTCGGATTTGTATAAGAAGCAAAAGCATATTACTGGTAAGCTAACACTGTATTTGCAGTCATGTCATACAAGCTTGTCATATATTCAGGTCATAGTCAAGCTAGGGGATTTTTAAGTACTAACAACAGTGTTATGCTTATTTACTACTATGCACGCACTAAACTCCAGAAAATGAAGAATGTCTTTTCTGAGAAGAAGTCTTTCTACCTATTTCTAGCAGGAGTCTTTTGTAGCTATTCCATTGTGGTAATGTTCACAGAGCCTGTCCTTGCCAAATTAAGGTTTATAATCTTAATATTAATACTTAATCTTTCCGTATTAAATGCTAACAACCCTTGTTAATAAGAATGTGAGGTTAAACAGTGTGTGTGTGTATCGAACACAAACAACCGTGTGTTTGCCAAAGCCTGATCATGTTTAAGAGGAAGACTGCCATCAGCAGGATTAAACAGTAATTGGGGAACTTTAAAGAGACTTTTGAAACAAAGAATAAATTCATCTTAGAAGAATTGTAAAAGAAGTGTGAAAATCCACAACAGGAGGTAGAGACCTTGGAGTGGAAACAGCAGCCATCAAAACCTGGTTTGACACTGCCAGAAGTTACCCCACCAGCATCACACCTTTGCCTTGGCCAGCGAGAGCAGCCTCCCCAGCAGACAGCATGAGCTGCCTGCTCTGCAGATAGTGGGGCAACAGTGCAGACCACGACAAGCAAGGACCCACACCTCAGATTTGTCTGTGCGCATGAACTTGTGGGATGGTTTCTCACCAGCTAGCAGATTAATAGGTTGTAGAGAGCAGCATAGATATCTATAAAGCTATTGCACCCATGTCTCCTTATGGGACACAGGCAAGTAGGGTAACCCGTGCTTCTGAAAGAGCAATGGTGTGTGTAACCCACGCATCTTTTGAGGAAGGAATGGGTGTGATGGTAGCTCTGTGAATGTGTGGCTCTGTGTGTGTTTGTGGTTAGAAATTTTGGGGACTGGTTATTAAAAATATTTAGAAATTTGTAGGTGCTTACTAGAATTTTGAAAGTGTCTAGTATTGCGCTTCATATGTTGTATTACTGATCTTGATGCTGAAAATACAGATGATTGCTTGTTAGTTTTATGTCATTAATAAATCCATAACCTGCTTCCACCCTGATTCACTAAGTGAACTGAGAAATTTTTCCCAATGACATACTATGTCATCAATTTTCCCCTTAACTAGCTCCAAGGACTTTCTGGCTGAGTTTACACACAGTGCAGCCTTCCCTTATATCGTTACACATGTTAAGTTGCCTTTTCATGTTGTGCTCGTGGAGACCACACTGTTTGTACTGATACTGACCAAAACACTATAATTCCAACATGCACGCTAGGAATATATGAAAGCAGCAAGCTCCTCATTCCTCGGGCAATTTTCTGTGTTTTGAAATAAGAGTATGGTAAGAATTAAAGACAAGCTGTTGTTCTTCATCAAAGATCTTGCAAGCCTGTCCAATGGAAAGGTGTTTTTGTAAGTTGATACCCTTTTTTTTAGGTTCCTTTTTCAATAGATAGATGAGGAGAAAATAGCTGTCACGCGATTAAAGATAGATCAAAAAAGGAAACATCTGGAAAAAAGTGAAAATCTGCATCGTATTTAAGGCTTGGAATGTGGAAATACCATAGGTAACATTGGTGAAATGATTTATTTACATGACTTTCAGAGAACCCAAGGTAATAAGAGATTCTGGCTTAGAACTAGAGTCCAGGCAACCCTTTACACCCGCATAGCATGATACAGAGGTCTCAGGTTCTGGGGTTTCAAAGGTTAACTCCAACAAGACAATTTTACATGCTACAAGTAAAGTTAAGGTGCTTTCTTTTGGAAATCCAGAGTGTGCTGAGGTGTGCTGTGAGCACAGCTTACATTGTTACAAACTATACTCCTTGTTACTATAGTCAAGCTGTTTCGGGGCAAAAATTTAATACCAGTTTAGTTAAAAACAGCGTGACTAATGCCACTACACACAATCACGTACACAGATCTTAATATAAGTGATAGTAAAGGACTAGCAATAGGGACACTAGAGTTTGAAACAAGGAAGCATTCAATATAAAGGAGACCACTTCCGCTTTAAGCATCTGACATTACTGGCGTATCATTTTCCTAAAACACAGATGACTGTTTGACAGAAAGATTAGAAACATCTGAAAGTATTGATGTAGTTACTGGTTATTATGCCTCAGCTGAATGTCATTCTGTTAATACTGGGTCTATGCAGCTTATCATTATAAAGAAGAAAAATACTGAAGTTCCTGTTGAATAACAATCAGGTGTAAATTCCTTCAGGGACTCCAGATGACGTACAGTTCTGAGGGCTCGTTTGCAATTGGGACAGTTCTTGAACTGCTCTTCATCTGCTTAGAAATTTGGATTTATATCAGCTGGGATCCTTTACTTATCAAGAACAAATCCTCACATTTAACTTGCTTGTTCTAGCTTCCAGGTAAATAACATGATCTTTCCAGTTTTTGGCTATAGAACCAATCATCACAAATGTCTGTAAAAACATAATTAATGGAGTTTTTGCACCATATTTTCTATATATTCCCATGCACATTCAACTTTCCACTGGCAATAGTTCTGTGCCTTCATTTCTGTGTTTTGTGTCTTACCTTATCGTGTGGTCACGTGGTGTGAGTCCAAGAAGCAAAATCATAGAATCATTGAAATATAGAACAGAAAATCTAGGGTGGAAGGGGCTTCTGGAGATCATCTGATCCAACCCTAGATTAAGTCACCCAGGGCCCTGTCAAGTGCAGTCCTGCATATTTCCAACAAGGGAGATTCTGTCACTTCTCTGGGCAACCTACTCTGCCATTTAATTGTTCTCATGGCGAATAATCTTTTTCTTATGTCCAGATGGAATTTCCCTTGAAGCAACTTGTCTCCATTGCCTGTTGTCACTGTGGATCCTTGTGAAGAGGATCTATCTGCTATATATAGGTATATAGTAGATAGTAGATAATGATATATATAGTAGATAGTAGGTAGTAGATATATCTAAGTGATCTATCTACTCTATAACTATCTTTTAGGTATTGGAAGACTGGATTCCCTGAGCCTTCTTCTTCTAGGCTAAACAAACACATGGCCCCCAATCTTTCTCCAAACGTCATGTTCTCCAACACTTTACCCATTTTGGTGGGCTTCAATGGACCATCTCAAGATTTTCAATGACTCTCTTGAACCGGGGAAACCAAACTGGACATGGTATTCCAGGTGCAGCCTAACTAGGGCTGAGCAGAGTTGAATAATCACACCCCTTATCTGGTAGCTATAATCTTGCTGATGCAACCCAGGACATGGTTTGCCTGCATTGCTGCAAGGGTGTATTGCTGGCCAATGTTTAGCATGCTACTCACTAGGACCTGTGGTTCTTTTTAACAGAGCTACACCCCAGCCAGTCAGATCCCATCCTATACTGCTGCTTGGGATTTTTCTGTACCAGATGCAGGACTTCAAATTATTCTTATGCAATTCTTGTTGGTCCAATCTCCCAGCCTGTCAAGGTCTTTCTGAATGGTACCTCTTCCTTTCAGAATATCTACCTCTCCTACTAGATTGTTTATATTCACAGACATGGTGTGGGTACATTCAGTCCTATCATTCAGCTTGTTTTAAAGATACTGGATGGTATCAGACACACTATTGGCCTTAGAGAAACTCCACTTGTGCCCGGCTGCCAGCTTGATTTTGAGTCGTTAACAACTATCCTTTGAGCTTAGCAGTTAGCCAGTTTTTCGTCCCTCCTCTCGTCCATCTGTCCAGTCTATGTCTTATCAATTTACCAGCAAGGGTATTGTGGGGAGACTATGTCAGACAAATTGCTATAGTCTAACATTGACAGCTTTGCCATTATCCAGTGAGCAAGCTGTTTTGTCACAGAAGGCAATGAAGTTGGTAAATCATGATTTACCCTTGGAGAATCTTTGTTGGCTTTTCCCAAACACCTTGTTGTCCTTTATTGGCCTGGAAATAACTTCCATGAGAACCTGCTCCATAATTTTCCCAGAGACCAAAGTGAGGCAGACTGGTCTGTAGTTTCTCAAATCTTCTTTTCTGCTCTTTTTGTACATGGATGTAATATTTGCCTTCTAGTCATCAGGGACTTCCCTTGGCCTCTGTGACTTTTCAAAATGAAGAGTGGCTCTGCAGTGATGTCAGTCACCTCTTCTAGCACCCTTGGATGTATCCTGTCAGGTCTCATAGACCTGTAGATTCCAGTTTTTACAGATGATCCCTAAATTGACTCTCCTTCTGGGTTTACCATTTGCTTTGCTGCTGCTTCATGTCATAGAGACTTGGGGGCTAACTTTACCCATGAAGGCTGAGGCAAAGAAGGCATTGAGTAAACCAGACTTTCCTGTGTCATTTGTAACTAATTTGCCAGCCCCTTTCAGCAGCAAACCTATCCCTTCTTTGTACTTCTGCTTGTTACTAACATGTCTATAAAATTCTTGTTATTCTTGACATCTCTTGCCAGTTTGAGTGCCAGCTGAGCCCCGCCTTGCCGCTCTGGGCCACCACGCTTGCTGAGGCCCAGCTAAATAGCAAACAGAAGCTGGGCACAGCCATCTGCTTGTCCTGTGTGAGGCCTCTCCCTCATGGGTCCCTTCTCAGGATACAATGAGCCTCCCCTCCCTCTGCAGCCCAACACTTTCCATGTGTGGTTTGCTTAGCTCATGAGTGTAGTTGCTACCACATGCCCATGCTGCCCTCACATCAAAGTTTAGGAAGAAATTACTGTCTATTAAATGTTTATTCTTTTCTCCAGATTACTTATTTTTATAGATAAGCTCTTTTGAAGAGTGGAGTCATTCTCACACACCAATTCGCTGGAGTGGGAAAAGTAGGGAATAAAAATGCTGTATTTGTTGTTTGTAAGCTAATGGGAGCAAAATATAGATAGGGCAGGAAAGTATATGTATATTCATATTCATCTGTACCAGACTAGAAAACAATAAAAAGTAATTTGTCTTTCTGTTCAAAGAGAGATAGCTAGAGAGAGAGAGTTATTGTGCTCTGCTGATGTCAAATAATACATCACATTATAGTGGCCACAAAAATAATGAGCACAACTGTACTATTTAGAATAAATTCTCATATATCAAATTAAACAAATTCTAGACTGGGTTCTACACTTTGAGGAGTAGATATGTTAATATGACATATCCTTGTTCTTTCACTTTTTTGATCAAGACATTCATGCAGATTGCTCTGGTCAACATGGCATTAATAGGTGATAAAGTATTCAAGTATGCAAAATGCATCTTTTTTAACCAGTTCTCAAAATAAACAAGCACTATCAACAATAGTAATTATATGTCATGCTGCATTTCTGGCAGCTCCGGGTTGCATGTTTACACATGAACAATCTAAATGATTGTCTTGACTTATTGAAATTTTCTTTAAAATCTGTAACACTGAAAAATTATTATGACAAAGTCTGAAAAAGAGTGTTGGGTCTAGTATGACAAATAAATTGAAGCAGTTCTGAGTCCGTCAACTAATTCTGCACACAGATTAAATATTGATTTCAGTAATATATATACATGTAAAAGTGCATGACCAACAGTGTAATAAAGGATAAAATTTGCATTATGTCCAAGTACAGAGGACTCTGTTTTCTTATTACAGTATGTTTATATTAAAATGTTGACTAAAAATTAGGCCTTGTACTGTACTTGGAAGCTATGTAATCTTTTGCCATTCAGATAGCATGTATAGCAGAGTGGTGTAACCTAGCCATTATGGTCATTTTTCAGGAAGGGACAATGATTAGGAAGTGGAAGAATGATTTAATGCACAATCCTTCATCCCTGTTTTTCATTGCAAAGACTTCCTACCACATGAAGAGTCAGTCTCCCATTCTGAGACGTTTCATATCATCAGAATTATTAAACTTTTAGCATTCGCATTACAGTGCTGTCATTATCTAGAAAGACAATACAAAAAGCACCTCCAAAGTGTTTTAAAAAGTCAAAACATGAGGTTCCACAGATATGTAAATCTGAATATGCAGGAAAGGCAGCCAACTCCTTTCACACACTGAAACGAGACTCCCCCTTCTGTTACATTATATAACATTGTCATCTCTGGATTAATCCAACCTGGAAGTTCAAACATTGTCATTCATTTTAGAGAACAGCGAACAACTGATGTATATCACTTTGATGTACTAACACTTGGTATTCAGACTTCCCTGGAAATTACATCTTTGTTACCTGGGTTGAACTGAAATAAACAGGCTGCAGAAACAGTTACTTTCTTTTTCTAAAAGGAGACAATGGGTCATACCCTTAAAAATTCTTATTTTCCTGTAGAGAAAGGAAATGTGGAACACGCTTCGACATCAGCTGCATTATTTGTTGGTAAGCCCAGCGGTAGTAGAGAATTAATAAACAATATTGCACATGCACAAATGCAGTAAGAAGTCAATGGTTTTAATATTAAGATGATAAGTTTTTCATTTGATCTTTCTCTATATTAAATTGTAATATATTAAACCTCAGTTACTATCTGGACGAAATCTATAAATGTTCTCAGACTTAGTCTAATAATCTGCTAAGAATCTAATAAGATAACAATATTTCATGACAGAATTTCATACCTGGAGTATAAAATTATGTTGTACTCAAGCATGAACTCATTGCTTTTACGTAACTAACATTACTTAAAATAAAGCAGTTTCAAGCTTAGGGAAATATAACTTTTTTGCATGTCTAATTTGCATTTCAAAGTCAGGGTTTTTTTTGTTATTTTGTAAGAAACAATGTTTATGATTCTGAGGATGTGGCATTCTCATAAATATAAAACACATTCTCTGGGCGTTGCTTGCTTAGCTGGTGGAGCTGCTGAAGAAAACTTTAGTGTCTCTTTTCTTTGCAAGTTCTATGCCAAAACATTGATTTACATATATAATTACCTCAGCCCCCATTCTCAAGAGGTTTATGCAGAAAGAGAGTCCTCAGATACTCCCCTGCCTTCAAGTCCAGAAATATGCAAGTCATTTTTCAGCTCTTACTGGAATAATTCTTGGGTGGCTGAGTATAGGGTGGTCTAAGATCCTTCGTTCTGCTGCTATCTAAACTGAAAGGGAAATAACTTGCACTTTTCAGCTCAGTCTGTCTTTTGCCTTTTCTCTCCCTCCCTCAGCACTACTAGACTACCATGTGTTTTCATGGAATTTAAAAATCAGGGAACTGTTTTTTTTTTCTGTTTTTTCTTCACCCCAAACGTTTCATCATGTGACACTGTTTCAAAGAGAGATGCACTTTCTATACTTTCTCTTATGCAGCCAGTCGTTACTGTATCATTGGCCAAATTCTCAGTTATTGAATTTACAGTAATAACGTCTATTTCCATTTAATCTGTTGATATTCAGGAGTTCACATTCAATTAATCAAAATCTACTAAGACACTATGACCACTTTGATATCTTTCATACAATGAATTTAATTTAGACATTTTTATTGTATTTTCACAATAATTATTTCACAGAGATCCCTGAAGAGTCCATACAAAGGACTTCAATTAAACTTTATTTGAATATAAAGATGGAATACTAAAGTCTGATCTCTTGGTGTAGTAATTGCAAATTCAAGTAAGGATTAAAAACAATGAAGTCTTATATTGCTGTTTTTCCATTCAGCAATGCATAAGTGCTTTTTAAACATATGAAACTGCAAGATATCCACCCATGGTATTTCTATGTGCATGGATACTATACATTATATAAAGCACCTCTCAGTTCCTTATCTCTAATTTACATTGTAATTTATATCTACTCGATAAATAGATTGACTTTATTTGTTCAGTGTAGTTATTTTTTATTACAATTTTTGAAATGCAATCAGACCCTTATTTAATGAGCTAATCGGTAGATGCAAGTCCAGTTACAACAATAAAACAGTAGAGTTAGTTTCTGAGTTACTTGTTCTTTATGCAGGCAAACTGGGTCTAGCAATATGCATTAGACATTATATTAATTACTAAAATAGATTAAAAACAGCATATAAAATTAGAATTTTAATACTGCAGAAAATGAGTGTTCTTGTTTTCACAAACAGAACGTGTACACGTGCATTGACTATGCAGTACAAGTTGTGTGAGGACAAATACATTACAAATACACAATGTTAAATTATATGTGCTATTAGATATGCTAACTAACTTAAGCAAAGCCTTTTTGAGAAGATAATCTGTCTTTTTTTTATTGGTCCACTTGTTTTTTTTTTGGACACGAATGTGATAAAAATCACACAAACTTTTTTTTTTTGTTTTTAGTTTATCTAAGATATTTGGTAGTGGAGAATTTCACTCTGTTTGAAAATCACCAATATTTGCATGAACTACAGAAAAGAGCCTTTTTATTAGGAGGAGTATGAATGCAGTAAGCATGTTTTCAGGTACAAAGTCTTAAGCCACAGCCTAAAAGTTGGGATGCTCAAGACATCTTTCTAAATTAGCTTTAGGTACTGGTGACTAGGTAAGGATTGATTGCAAAATGTATTTGGCAGCCTAATTTGAAAGTTTATATGTTAGAACCTCCATGTGGTACCTGACATACAGAGCTGAATTCAGTGTAATTCTGAAAAATACCAAGCAAGGAGGACTATAGTATTAGCTATCGTAATGTTGCAGTGTATATGTGAAGTTACTAGGAGTATCAGAAGCTGGACATAGAAAAACAAGAGATGGAGTAACATATTTGATTAAGAACTAGATGTTTTAACTGAATAGCATAGAACAATCTAATAAGGGAAAAAAAGTTTCATTGTTCACCTTAGCTAAATCTTATTGAGAAATAAGAGCTAAATTATTTCAGCTCATATTGCCCAGCTCCAGGCTGTGGAAGGAGAATGCTGTTCTCAATAGCTCTGTGAGCCATACAAAAGGAAACTCTACAGGAGATGGAGAATTTGGCAGATGTATTCCACTTTCCACCTACACAACAGAGAAATTTATTCCTGCTATAATGCTGCACATGTCAATAGATCCTGCTGAATCTAGGACTATTGCGATGCAGAAGTCACATTAATGTAGACATAGCACTGACATTAACACATTTACTACAGTGCTTTTGGAAAAAAAAGCCTTGTACAGGATTTTTAAACCACCTACATTCAGTCCTGCACAGTCCAATGGTGCATATCATTTGATGTGAACATACTAAAACATATACTCCTTCCTCAAAGTCTTTGTTATTCATAAGCCTTTGAACACATTTTCCAAAGCTGTGAGGTTTGATAGGATTTTTCAATAGTTTGCTTGGCAATTTGGGAATTCTAACGCCCTGCTTAATAGCACTTTAAAATTTAAATAATGAACAACTTTAATGATCTTGCAGTCTCTCCCATCAACAACATGTGAATAATTGGTAATAAACTGTAATCTATATCACAAAGGCACTAATTCTTTTCCTGCTCTCAGATTTTACCCTGTGTTTGACTCACGATCTTTCCTATTTATTTAGTCTGAAACGTTGCCTTGAATCAATTCATAGACTGATACACTATTGCAACAAAACACTTTAAATTAAGTTAATATTAAATTTAACTTAAATGAAATTAAGTTCTCTTTTCTACAGTAAGTACTTATTAGAAGCAGGAAGTTCAGAAATTGTTTACTAAACTTGAAGAACAAGCTACTACCATTTGTCTTGACTGTTAAATGCAAATGTGACATATGGATTTTCGAAAACACAGCAGTATATTAATGGCAGATTAACAAAGTATTGCAAATATATTTGTGCAGCAAGTTTAATGGAGGCAGACCTTTGTCTCTATGACACATCTGACATTTTTACAAAAACATACAAATTGTGAGGTGGTAGAATTTGCTTAAATGAGACATGATGGTGACTGGCCTACCTCTGAAAATTATTGTCTCTGTTGATTTAAAAAAAAATCAATACCTATCAGACTGAATATAAATGCATAGCCAGAAAGAGTCTCTCTCTTTAATCTTTTTTTCTTCAGTATAGGTATACCGTGGAAGCGCAATACCGTGGTGATTGATGAGAACCAGTTACAGAACACACATTAGTTAAGCCAAAGAGTCTTGGTTGAATTAATCATTCAAAGCCATAAGTACCAGATTCTAATAAACACAGCTTATTCCTAGAAGATCCCTTGAAGATAGGATTCTTTATATTTCTGAAGCTGATGGAGCCCTGAAATTCTGATTAGATCCACCAAATGGCTTTTAAAATATTTTTTTCTGTTAAATTCACTGCCTTTTTAGAATAGCAAAGGATGTGTGTATAACACCTTTATCTGTGCAATAGCATGTGAGCAAAAAACAGGCCCTAATAAAGCTGGCATCAGCTGACTTTCTTCACAGTGTAGAACAGAAACCAGATAAGAGTGGAACACACTGAATTGCCATGGGAGAAGTTAGTACTACTTTCACATTTGGCTTGCACTGCCCTGAAAGTATTTTTTAGTACATCATATCTAAGTTCAGTCTCTAAGGCTGACTCTTCTCCATCTGGATGTTATTGTGTTCAGCAGTCCCCGAAGGGTCTTTAACTAGGCCAAACAGTGTTTGCCCGTGAAGAGCTGTGCTTGGAGCATTCCAGAGCTTGACTATGGACTTGTGGAGCTTCAGTCTTTGCTGCCATGTAAGCACAATTTTGTTGTGAGTGTGTTTGATCCATTCTGCTCTGTGCTACAGTGGAAACATCAGGGAAACAAGAGATAATGTCTCATAGTTCACAGCACTGATGTTGAAACCAGCTTTACCATCTGCTGGTGTTTATTATTAGATCATGATCAACTTGGTTATATGCTAGTGAAGTGGGAAAGATGAGCAGCTTTCAGCCTTTTTTCATGTCTGCTGGAGAAGACAGTTTCAGCCACAAAATTCTGAGGAAACCTGTCAGCCTATCTGCAGGGCACTCATTTGTGTCCAGGGAGTTTTGGGTTGTGTGGTTATTGTGCTGCTAATCTGCTACACTTTGTGCGTGAGGAGAACTGGGTCCACTGTGCTTTAGGTTTGTATCTTGTTTTCCTTTAGTAGTCAACACTGCAACCAGAACACCCGATCTTAAAACACAAATTTAACTTTGTACAATAGGTCCTTAACACAAAAAAGAATCCAAGAAAGTAAATGTTCACAGTTTGGTAACTAAGAAATTTCTATAACCAAGCACATGGAAGAGTTCAAGTTGCAAAACTGTCACAGGGTTCAGCAGCAGTGCAGTTTTTCCATGTTATTTCCATGGCAGTATTAAAGGTCTTGTAACTGTATGTAGCAGGTTTTCCTTGCCATGTCTGCTTGCATGAAAAAAGAATGTCCTATTTTTTGGTCACTGTGAGAGAGCAATTGGATCTGTGCATACATATGCATACAATCTAGGATAGCCTAGGTACTGGCACAAGGAAATTAAAAAAACAGAAACCCAGGCTTTGCATCAATTCCTCTAGCTATACAAAAACATTATTTCAATCCAAATAAAGTGATTTTATAGCTTAAAATTCCAAACTTTCACAGAAATCTACCCTAAGAAATCTATTTGTGGTGTTACAGACTTAGTATTGAAATTGACAGTGTATAGGATGTAGCTGGCAAGGTGTTGGTAGCAGAGGGGGGCATGTTGCAAGGGCGGCCCCAAGTCAAATCTGTTTTTCTAGCATCTGGTGAGTGTTTTCCTTGTCTTGATTTTGACCCATGATTTTTCTCACTCCTATGCCTCCTCTTTTCTTTCCCATCCCACTGGGTGTGTGGAGGTGGGGAGGGGAGCAAGCGTCTGGGTGGGTCCTGCCTGCCAGCCTGTGCCAACGACCTGAAGACAGCAATTTGGAAACTCTTTGGCATTTTAGGCATAGACGTCAAATTCATGTAATTGTTAATTATTTTTCCCCTAATATATAGTGTACAGTGTATTTTTTAACTACTAATTTCAAAGTGCTGATTTCCCATCCAAAAGAATTTCCTTATCCAATAATTACCTCTCTTTTTCTTTATCTTTCTGGAGTACAATAAAAATGAAACTAAAAAAATCCATTCTTTGCTGTTTTGCATTGAGATTCCTGACTGTTCTGCTTAAGAGTGCAGCCTCTCCCTTTAACCTTTGTGCTGGCATATTAGACTGTTTAAGCATGGTTCCAAAGCTGGATCAGTCCATGATAGCCTTTTTACATGGCAAGCAGTTCCATTTTTTAGCAGACCTTTTCCATTTCTCTTTTTCTGAATGCTTTAGCCCAACTCACTTTCTATGAGACTATCAGTATAGCAGCATAAGGCAGTAATGCTTCTTAATTAAAATACACGGCTACCTGCAGTGTAATTTGAGCAGAATCCAATTGCGAGAGGAGAATTTTAGTGGAATCACACATTTTTTATATCTCAGTGCTACTAAAGTGAGTTAATGTAATTGTCATTGATATGACATTAAGATATTTAGGGTTTCTGGAACTTATGCTGCTGCAACACAGAGATAAAACATGAGTTTAGTTTTCTAATGTTTTGTTGCCAAGTTTTCAAGAATAAATAGAACAGTACAAAGCACATGTGCACCCAAAATTGGTTTTAAACCTTTGCACATGGTATTTGCAAACCAGTCTTGCTTATAGTCAGCTACTCTTCTAAAAATGATATACAGCAGCTATATTGATACAGGTTTTGTTACATCTTAAACATTAAAATTGCACTCCTCTGCTTGTTGAAAAGCCAAGCATTTGTTCTGCCATCGCATTTAAAGTTTCCATACAAAAACAATTTTGGCTTATTAGAATTATATTTAGATGACCCTTATATATGTAATGGAATAATATTATATTTGTGTTTTTATCTGTGCTATATTAACAGCCCAAAATCACAGAGAATGTAATTAATGAGATTTTAAGTGCAAGACTCTGATCTTCACATTTCATTTGTAATTTTTTTTTTTCTTCTGTTCAGGACTATTTTTTAAAAGAAATTACTAGGGTTTTTTTTTTTTTTTTCAGAAAAAAAAAGATGCTATGATTGATCTTAATAAAAAGGTTTACATCATATAAAATGTACTATGACTTTTAAAAGTACTTTTCAAGCTTACTTTTACATTGTAAAAATGATCTTTTGTTCAATTTTGGCACATGCAGACATGATTCCAAAATCTCATCTGGAAATCATTTAAAGGGAATTTTCATAAGAATTATGAACAAATGAATACCAAGTTCATAATAGGAATGCTATGTTCTACTGCAATATTACTAGGAATGATATAAAATTTAGTGTGTCTACTCAAATCCAAATGCTGAAAATAACTGTAGATATGCAACATAATCTTAGAACAAACCTGAACTAACAAATCTTAGTTCTTTATTCACAAATAATTATACTCTTTTACTAGCCTTCCTAAACCAATAGTTATAGTTCATCTTATAGTTCACAATTTTTAATTGCAAATTTTTTAAAAATAGTTTTTCTGCATTTTCCTATGAATTTAAACTTTCAAACAGCAGTAGATTAAGTGTATAAAATCCTTGAAATTTTTCTCTCATTGCAAGCTGAGAGTTTAGGATTGGTAATGGCTTTCAGATACAATGTATGGAGTACAGCTCCAAACCCTTGCATGTACCTTAGCATAGAAAGTTATACATAAGAAACAATTTTGACTTCATCTCAGAGAAGAGGCTGTAACTCATTTGCACTTTGAAAACTAATCAGAAAAATGTGCTTTAATCCATGTTTTTGCATTTAAAATAAAAAACGTGCAATATTAGTATTACTGGTAGATCTATAACTTAAATATCCCATTTAGCTTGATTACTTCAGCATACAGTCTTTTTAAGTGCAAAATAAACATCATAAAAAGTGCCCTGACCTCCATAGAGTTTCTCTGTTTCATATATGTTTCTCCTTGACACTGATCCCCCACAATCCAACATCAATATTTTGTCATAACAAAAACAATTCTAAAAAGCTTCTCCTCTCCTCTCCTCTCCTCTCCTCTCCTCTCCTCTCCTCTCCTCTCCTCTCCTCTCCTCTCCTCTCCTCTCCTCTCCTCTCCTCTCCTCTCCTCTCCTCTCCTCTCTCCTCTCCTCTCCTCTTCCCTCCCCTCCCCTCCCCTCCCCTCCCCTCCCCTTCCCTCTTTCCTTCCTCTCTTCCTCTCTTCCTTCCTTCCTTCCTTCCTTCCTTCCTTCCTTCCTTCCTTCCTTCCTTCCTTCCTTCCTTCCTTCCTTCCTTCCTTCCTTCCTTCCTTCCTTCCTTCCCTCCTTCCCTCCTTCCCTCCTTCCCTCCTTCCTTTCATTTTTTTTCCTGTTAGAAATCTCACATCTGTAACACAGTCAACTATTTTAAAGAAACAAACCCTAATAAGAGAGCATTACACCAGTTCATGTAAACCAGTCATCCAAGAAGAAGCATTCACCACTCTGGTCAATCTGACAACCTGGCACAGATGCGCAATATTCTCTGCCCCACGAGAAACTAAGCGAGTATATGCTTAATGGAGCGCGGAGAGAAAGCCTGCAAAACCCCAATGTTAATGCCATAAAACTCTATCAAAAAGAAGAAAACAGTCCTGCAGCAGACCTGGTGACTGAATCTGACACTAATCCCCAGAATTAACATGTAATGAGACTGCTCTGGAATGCCTCTTTTGTGCTTTCAAGTTGCAATTAGCACAGTGTTAATCTGGTGCCTTTTTGGATTTTTTATATCAGTGTGTGCTTTTGCACAAAGTTACACAGGCCTCCTTAATTTCAGCATTTCTGACTTCTGAAGACTTGGGTTTACTGCATTGCTTTACTTTGAAAGAGCTTGTGGGGACCAGATTTTTGCAATCTGTGCTCTTTACTTATTTGAGATGGTTCCTAAAAGCATGGTGGTAAATTACTGTAAGCCCAACCACCACTTTAAAACATCCTGGGCAAAACCAAATGAACATATTTGAGAGTGCCAGCCCCATTCAGAATACTTCAAGTAATTACTGAGAACTGGGAAGCTGAGAAGCCTGAGGAGGGCCAGAAGGGATATTGCTGAGCAGCTTTAGGCAGACAAGGCTTCCCAGATGGCTGCTCCCTCTGGATACTGAGCTCAGCAGAACACAAGAAATTATGCAACTGTAGAGGAGGGATCCTGCCCAGCCTGCTGCCATTCTGGGGTATAGGGAAGCCCCTGCTGCAGCCCAAGGCCACCACCTGGCACCAATGCAATACCTGTGTGTGTGCTACCAGCAGCCCCCTCTTCTGACAGCCCCCTGGCTGATCTGCTTGGAAACATCTCACCAGTGTGATCGGTCCTAGTTAAGAGCTCTTACTCACATCTTATGCCAGCAGGAACTATGGGACCTTGGTACAGGAGCAAAGTCTTACCTCTCAGAGAAAGGCAGACCCTTCTGGCTCCCATCTCCCACCAAGCCTGACAAAAACCTGGATAATGAGTCTAGCTGCTACTGAGCTGGAACCATACTCCCAGAAGTCTTCTGCCTCTCACACTGAGCAATTGCCATAGCTTTTGCTCAAACATACATTTCTACATGCTATAATGTCCTCTCATGTCGTATGGCAACTGTCCTTGCAGCATTTCTTCTGCTGTGCTTCTGCTGCTGTGACAGGCCCATGACCAGAATCATCACCATTGCATAGTAATTTTCTTTGACGTTACATCAGAGATTAATTTGTTTCCTAAAGCCTGTGCCATGATTGAGACATTACTCATTAAAAAGCGATGGCCTACATTTATTTGTCTCCCCTCTACAGGCACTGAACCAAATTGTTTTCAGACTGTTCAGCTGAAATCCGTTCTCCTAAAATTAGGTCATTGCCCTGATAAATCCTTCCTAACTATATATCCAGAGAGCTGATTAAAATCCAATCTATTTGACATTATAATTAAGCCTCATGTCTAGTTTACAGTTTTATAATTACAGCTCTGCATCCTGAGAAAGATCAGAGGTCTCTCCTGTTCAGCTGAGGGATCAGAACTGTTCTGCTGAGAGCATCTGAGGGGAGGTAGTACTGACCTTTACACATATGTAGGAGATAGATAGATATATGCTGCTGAAAGAGGCCCTTGTCGATTAACAGATCTGCCCAGATTTGCAGGTGTGCCCTGCAGAAACAGTGTGGCATTTGGAATATGAGGGGGAGACTGATTTTTCAATGCGACTTAGCAAGTGGATGTCAGAGTCCAAGAACAACATGGGCTGATTCTTTGTTACCGGTGTGGAATGGTTCACCACTCTACAAACATGGAAGCAAACAGCCAAGTGTACTGCTACCCTTATTTTGCTTGATTTTCCTATGCCTGATTTTTCCTGCCAGTTTTTGCTTTTTTAATGTTTCTCCAAAGCAGGTTGGGGCACAGGAAAGGGGGAGAGCTGCCCATAAAACCCCAAGGTTTTGTCTCACTCTGAACTTACTTGAAATATGCCCAGAGGAAGTGGAAGCTTGTGCCTTTCTTCTTCTGGCTTCAATAACTCTGAAGTTTTTAGAAAGTAAGGGGAGAAAGGTGAGATATGGGGTCACTACTACTACTACAAATCCCAGCAGAACCAGCACCCATCTTCCAGTAAGAGGCACAAAAATCCTTCACACTTTCCCTGTTAGACAGCCACTTTCATTCCACCGAGGTTTCTCCTCTTCAATCAGAAGTTTCTTTTGTTCAGTTGAGGCATTCTCCTCATCCAATATGGCCAGTGCTGCGAGCAAACAGAAAGCTGATGCTTTCAACCTCACCCAGCATTAATACTCTAGAGCTTTTGCTATTATACCATGAGCTGGAGCATGCAGTCCTCCTTCTGCAGAGAGCAGTACAAACTGGTGCATAGGGACAATTCATGCATAGCTTCCATTGGGAAGATGGCAACATCTGCCCTTACATATTTTAAAAATCACTTACATACTTACCTGTTGACTACCTGCATGAAAAGCAGTATTATGTTGTTCACCACCATTACACTGTTTGGAATAAGTGTGAATGAGAGCACATGGGAGGAAAAAAAAATTATGCCTGGTAGTTATTATTGCATCCAATCAGAAGCAAAGCCTCCACGTGTCCATTTTAGCTCCTTAGCACTTTAATTCAGCTTTCTTTTCAAAACATACCAGAGAGACTCTGTTTCTAAGTCGGCCTATTGCTCAGGCCCTGTACCAGCCCAGTAGTCAAATTTTTCCAACTGACATATCTTTAAAAGACAAAAAAGCTTTATCAGGTTATTAACTTTAGAAAATTTCTAGTCATTGCAGAAAAATAATTCTCATAGCTGTTACATGGCAGACTGGCCCAGATCCTGGTTGCATTTTAGGTGTCCCAAGAGTCAGTGGTAGCTTGCATGTATTGCCTGTTCTATTCAGTTGCTGTTACTCACGCTACATAGTGTCATCTTGCTACCAGGACCTTTACCTCTGTATTGCACAGCAGGATGAGGAACATGCACTGATCAAATATTTTTCCTATTCAAACAGATGGTGTGCTACTCTTCATTACACTGGGAAGCTTCCCAATTCATCCTAGTCTAATTTCAATCTTCGCTTTTTCACTGTAAAAAAAAAAAAATACTAAATAGCACTATAGTTAGCTCTCCAAATAAACCCATTTGTCAGCTTTTGAAATGATATTGCTTTTAGAAAGTGTAATTCTTCCATACATAACATCATTATCATTTGATTTCTGCTGTACTATATGCAGCTTTAAAAAATAATATTAAAATGTTTTCTTATACTTTTGTGATCAATTGCTTCAGTGACTCCAGATCTTTTTTTCAGTGAAGGCAAGGAATTTTATACGGGTATTTTGATATACATCAGAAAATCTCAAACAAGACATTTCCTCCTGCTTTATCATGATATTGCTTGCTGTGTTTACCAGAATACTGTATGTGTTCAGATTTTGCACTGAAGAGATTGGGGAGTATCCTCTTAGTAGGGCTTTCTCCAGCTGAAATCTCATTTCCTTTCTTGTACACGTTCCTGTACAGTGATCTCCTTTTGTAAATATATTTCTAAGTATTTGCAATTCTGGAGTTATCTACCCTTTTTATCAGGCAAATATATATTTCAAGATGATACTAAGTGCTTCCTTTTCTGGTAATCTGTCATATCAGTGGGCACCAGTTGCACAGATGTGTATACTTTTTTAAATTGGGCTTTAATTTCTGTAAATGGTTAGTCACGTTCAGACTTTATAACCCAGACTAACCAGAACATAAAATACACCTTGTATTACCTCTGTGATCTGTAAAATATTCTGCAGTAAGACAAACAGTTTTTTTTTCTTTTGCATGCCTTTCTTTCTCTTGCCTATTTTGATTGGTAATGTGCACCTCTTGCTCCATGCGAATCAACCCTACCTGTTTCTGACTGATTGTTTTTCTTTGCTTCAGTCATATAACTCAGCTCGTCTTTACTTATCCACCTTCTCTCTCCCTCTGTCAGCCATGAATGAATAAAATTCATGCAGTCTCTTACATTCCAACTGCAGACACAGAGGCAAAGCTAATGTAATGTCAGCTAACAAGACCACATTTGGCAGCGCTTGTTGGCTGGGGTCACTTTCATCCAAAGTCACACTTTCCTGTTGGGAACCCATGAGCCATTCAGTGCTGTTTCTCTCAAATACAGATCTGTGCAGTGAGACGGCAAGTACAGTAAACACAAGGAGGTCTGAAACCATTGTTACCATTTGTTCTTCATTTATGTAGACCACTCTGAGCTTGTCTTTTTTCCTGCTTTCTCTATGTCTTAGAGCATGTGAAGAAGATTTGCCCTGCAAGCAAGCTTGAAAGAATGGAGAAAAAGAATATTTAGCTAAGTCAGTAGCGATTCTTTCTGAGCTCTTTTCCATCCATGCAATTCATGTAACTGTAGCCATCTGAGACACTCAGACTGAGACAATTGTTCTTACCCATTGCTTTGTGCAATCAGGAAAACATTTACAGTTGACTGTTCTGTGCTTGTATAGGCTCTAGGCTTTTTTTCATATCAATACTAACACTATCAAGAAAACAGTTAAACAATTTCCAGCTAGACAACTGTCTAAATCCCTAATTCTATGAGGCACTATAATTTTATTTATATATATATATAAATATATATAAATATATAAATACATAAATATATAAATATAAGTATGTATGTGTGTGTATATATATATATAACTTTAAGTAAATTATTAGTCCCTTATAACTTGAAGTTCTAATACAGTTTTCTGCCCTCCTGGCTTAGGTAGCTCACCTTTCCAATTGTTTGACAGCAACAGATACTCATATTCACATAACAATAGAGACTAACCATGCTTACTGAAATTCTGTCATTGATTGGCTAGACAAGACTAGCTAGTTAAGTCTAATTCACATCTATTATCAATGCAACAGCATCATGAGGAGAGTAAGTGAACACAATCAGTTAAAAAAATGGAATTAATTGGAAGAAAAAAACTGTGTCTTTATGCTTCAGTAACATTCCCTGCACATTGATTGCTAAATTGAATGGATTCCACCAAAAATTTGGTTATAATAAAAGCACAATGCCAACAAGCACTGTGCCTACATTTAACTGTTATAATTCTTATTCCTAAATATTAAAGTGCTGCATTTTCAGAGAGAAGATGCAGCAAAAGATGGCAAGAGAATGAATAAATCCATAGTGCTAAACCTTTGTGCAATCCTGACTATTATTTTGAAGATATTTATAGTTAAATTTTCATGGGAAAAGTAATTGCTGTTATATATAGCTTGTGATAGAGAATTAAAAGAAGGAAGTATGCAAAGTTAACATAAAAAGAAGGAAAAAAAAAAAGAAAAAAGGAAGAAGGTGCTGGTACTATTTTAAACACCCTGTATATAACTTGTTTGCTATTTATTCACTTTCAGAAGTCAAAATGTTCATCTAATTAGTTTCTCCACTTACTGATAAACATTTTTATTTTTTCTAAAATGAAAGACAAACACAAAGGAGGACTAAAAACATTTTATCTAGCTAATGAGAATGACAAATTAAGCATGACTGTCCACGTGTAAAATAAATCCAGTCACTAGGGTTAAGTGTTTCCTATGTGCACAGGATTTTCAAAGGGGTTATAACTGAGTCATTTCTTTTACGATAGATAAACTTTTTAATACAAGCTTTCTTCTCTTGCTGATATTTCTTTATATTCAGGAATCCAAAGTCTTGTGAAATAGAGAACTGTACAAAAGTTAGTGTCATCATGAGCAAAACGAAGCAAGAAAGTGGGAAGAAGGAGAATGAGTAACTATGCGTGAGCAACATCTAGTGGCTAACATCTCATTATGAAGCATGGAGGCACTGGACATTATTTTAAGCCTATTTTTGACACTGAATGCTTCTGGGAGGAAGTGAAGCATGTGAAGGAAAGAGGCAGCACTGCATGTTGGTGCAGCTTTTGAACTAAAAGTTCCCAGAGCTCGTCTCAGCTCTTTCTTCACCTTGTGGCCTCAGGTAATAAAGTGTGCATTTGAAGGATAAGTCTGTACCGGCACATGGCTGTGCTTCAGGTTGAATGGACAGGGGATGTGACACAAAACCCTTTCTGTGGTGTGCATTATGGCTCTGTGTCTCCATTCCTTTGGCAGGTTGGAACTTGTCCATAACAGCCCTTTCCAGCTGTGCAGTAAGAAGAAGGGGTGGGAACTCCACATCCTTGTTTTCTGAGAGTCATTTTCATTCTGCCTGAGCAGTCCCTGAACTCCCAAATGAGCCACAGGTTGTGCAAATGAGGAAAATGGTCCTATTATAATCCTGTTTCTCATGCCTTCTCTTCATCAAGGACCTAGAACTAAGGATATTTAAAAGATGCATATAGATATTCTCAAAGAAAGTTGTTTTAAAGGAATTTCTGATTACTTTGAACTGTCACTGAAACAGGCAACCCAAGTGATCAAATAAACCATAATCTGGTCACCTCATCCCTTTGGAGAAACAGAGCAGCTCTAGAGAATGGGACCTTAGTGCCTTCATGTTCTTCTACCTGGGGGGGTGGGGGGAAAGTCGGTACACAACCATGAATATTTTTTACACCTTCCAATAGAAAAGCAATAGATTGCATATCCACACATGTCCATGGACAATCTTTAAAGCAGAGTTAAAATAATACAGTGAAAAAAACAGGTCATGCTCTATGCAACTACTTCATGCTATCTCATTTTCAAAACTTTGCAGATGTACTAAATTGTTAATTCTCTATGTGAATCTGTGGCAAATATGAAATAGGAACACAGTCTTTCCAGACATATACGCTAATAAAAAATCTTGAAAAAAATTACATACATCACTGCATGATTGTACCTTATAAGATGACACAGTGCATAATTTACTCCAGAGTTATATTTTTTTTCATCAAGAATATTAGTTTTTCCTGCATTTCTCCATGACCTCATTCATGATTCCTTCAAACACCTATTTTCTGTTGGTAATTCTACTGAACGAAATCCCACTCCCTGAGATCTGCTTTAATTTTTCCCAGTTACATGCTAGAAATGGATAACAGCATGCCTTCCTTTAGCAAGATTTATTTAAAGTTGCCATATAAAACATGTAACTTCACTGCTTAAAATATTTTATGTTTAAACTGTATTTCCTACTACCATGATTTGAGACAGAATACTGCTCTGGTTGGAACGAGGGTTTGAGTACATTTTTTAATGTTCTTACCTTCTTATTTCTTCACAGGCTTACTGTTGACAGCCTTATCACTGGAGTTCTGCCTTCTTCTGTAGCTAAGGTAGATCCCTTTTTCCTTCTCTTTTCCAAATCCTAAAAGTCTTCTTAGAAGTTAACAAACAACTATGTGAAGACTATAATCTGGGGAGTCAGCACGTAGTCCTCACATGAGAGGTGTGGGTGAAGACAGCAAGTTAAATGATTTCCTTTGACCTATTCCGTATTATGAAGGCCTTCTAAAGTAAAGGAATTATAAGAGGCACTGGCAAAGGACACAACTCTTGCACTAAGATCATCAATCCAGTTCCTGTGCAGTGAGTCTGGAGCCACACGTTCATTTTGCCAGGTTTTGATGTACAGAAACAGATCTGTTTGTAAGAGACTCTTGCTGAATGCCCAGGTAATATTTCAGTGTTTGTACAGAGTATTTTTCATAGTTTAGTGGGACAGCTGAACATCGTTACCTATTCTATTCCCTTTGCAAACTCTGAAAGCACAAGAAAAACAAAAAAACTGCCACAACAGGACAAGTTAGGAAGCCCCTTGTACAAGTCATAGTTCTCTAGCACAAAGTTGGACAGATACCCACAGATCTCTGTCAACCCTCATTATCTGTAGAGACATTATATTTTGTGGAAATGCACACAGTCAATTAAAACCGTTCCTTCTCATTTACAATGCAAAGGGCTCTCCCCATGGCTGTTGAGCCCACCACAGTTTGGCAAGAACACACTATGGGGAATACATCTTTTAATTTTACAATACATTGAACACAACATCTTTTCTTCCATGTTACCCTGCTTTTGGGAAAACAGCTCTGCTTGTCTTAAACTAATAAAAGTAATTGAAAAGCTATTTAGAAACTTTCCTTATCCCTTGTTATGTGTCCTCCTGGCAAGCTTCAAGAGGTGACCAGCTGCAGAAGTCGTTATCAGGTGACTTCATTAAGCAGTTGTCTTTCCCATGACAAAAGTTTTCCTGAGAAAAAGCAAAGAGAAAATACTTCTGTGTTAACTCTGAACTGTGAAATGCTACCTTTCAGCATCCCATTGCATCATGGATTTAAAAGGATAACTGAGAAGGCAGCAGACCCACTCTGAATGGGAGGCTGTACAAGATGACCTCCAGACATCCCTTCAGTTTTTTTAATTCTATGAAACAACCCCACACTGAGTCTCCAGGCTGATATATCAGCCCATAAAGGAATCTAGTTAGAAACAGAATTCAGAAGCTGAACAGTCTTCCCAAAACAGTAGTTTTCTTCATCTCAGATCCTCAGAATGTATCATCTAATTGCCTCCTCTCCTCAGCTGTCATTTTTAGTCCTTCGTACTAAAGCTCTGACTGAACTCAGAAATGTGCTACTCATTTTTCTGCAGGCATCTGTCAGATCATTGGACTTTGTGCCATATTAGAAAGCTTTTTTATAAAGGGTCAACAATCCTCTCAGGCAGGGCTGAGGAAATATAAGCAGGGACCATGCTAAATTGCAATAGGTCCCAAATTACATATTTTGCACTTTCAAAAGGTGATTCACAACTTTCCAGCTCCTCAGCTGTTTTAAATTGGTACTTCAAAATATCCTTGCAAAAGAAAAAAGAAAAAAAAACAGGAGGTAAAAGGAAGTATAAACTCAGGAAAGGATATGGGAAAATAGCAGGAAAAAGGGAGAAACAGCAAAAATGTAGCAATGTTCAAAAAGCAGCACAGGTCAAAAAAGGAAAAAGGTAATGAAAATAGGAGGAAAACTGGGAAAGTGAATGAAAATGCAGAAAAGGTAACACAAGGAAGCACTGCCTTATTGCAAATATTTGTTTACTATAGGAAGTAAATTTTTCTGTGTATATTCATGTTCTGTAGTTATTATCAAAGTGATACTTTGAGACAATATTCAAGCAGTAGCAATATGTCTTAGTTCCCATTGTCAGTGTGTGTTCACTGGTCTTTTTGAAGTTTGAACTGTTTGGTCTATAACAGAACATCCAGGAATTTTTTGTAGGGCAGTTTTTCCTTGGAAATTTTAGAATAAAAGAGTATTGGTACATAACAAGATAAGAAGAAGAACTATTATTGTTATATCTAAAAGATCACAATGTCATGTAATTCAGGAAAACCCAAGATTTAAGACGAAAAGGCTTGGGTAATCTTTTTAATGTTTATGACTACCTGATGGGAAAGACTAAAGAAGATGGAGCCAGACTGTTCTCAGTGGTTCCAGTTAAAGGGCAAAAGACAATGGGCACAATTTAAAATACAGCAAATTCCATTTAAACCTCAGAATTAATCTTTTTTTTACTGTCAGGTTGGTCAAAGCTCTCTGGTTGCCCAGAGAGGTTGTGGAGTCCCCATTGTTGGAGATATTCAAAACACGACTGTGCAAGGCCAAAGAATAACAAAGCCTAGACTAGACATCTTCAGTGCCCCCTTCCAACCTCAATGGTTCTGTGATGCTAAGAGACTGGGATATGGGTCTTGGGAGAGACCAAGACTGTCTGGAAGCAGATTAGGACTAGAGTTGGCTGGGAAAGCAGCAGGACAGAAGAGGAAAAAGAAGGGAAGAGCAAGAAAACAGACTGCATGAGAAAGGATATTTGGATTCAGATAAATCTTCAGAGAAGTTCTAAGAGGTGATCGAAATTAAGTAAAGCTCCTGTGAAAAACTGTGTGTGATCATACTTGGCAAAGACATAATAGCTAAAAGGCACAGAGAATCTCTGATTTTGTTTCGGCAAGCAGCAAGAACATGGTTGTTGCACAAGTGGGGCTGAGCTGGAAAACAAGGGTGACCACATGGGCAGCACGAGAGAAGGCTGGAGACAAGAGTCGAAGCAAGGCTATAATATGGGACCAAGGTCTATGCAGGAGACAGGGCTGGAGACAACCTACCTACAAAGTGTGTTCAAGGTCCATCAGGAAACAAGGCCAGAGAGTGGGCTGGAGACAAGTACACTTACACCATAATTTAGGCAAGCAAACAAGGCTCAGGTCTAAACTTAAATGGACCAACAGGCAGAGTATGTGTGCATGGACATTCCAGCTGAGGCTGGCCAGGGCAATTAAGGCCCATTTGTGCACACAGGGCCCTGACATGCTGAGACTTTCTGGTTTTGATACTCAGCTTTGAAGCCTTAATTTTCTTTAAATATTGGGTGTGATTTCCCAAATCCATAAAAGAACAACCAAAATGCAGTCATTCTATCATACTGACATCTACCTTGATCATCGGTATGATTAGCACCACTAGAATCCTTATGATTACTACCATTTGTGTTACTGATGGCAGATCCTTGAAAACAATAGAGACAAGGGTCTCTGGCTTTACCCTTACGGATCAGAGTTTATCAGGTATAAAACATGCAGTGCCTAGTCAGAATAAAGACCCGTTGAGGGATTAAAGCATATTCCCTGGAACAAAAGTAGAAATTGTACCTTCTGTGCTCTATGTAATATCCATGGAGTGTGCATGAACTGGGATTATTTTCAAAATTAACTTTGGGTAGTTTTTCACTCGGCCATCAAAAAGCATATCCACCATAATGGCCACCTTTTAGAACTAGTATATTGTTTAGTTCCAATATTGGTATAGTTAATATTGCATGTGTTTCTCATCATCTCATTGTCAGGACTTGCTTGATTCATTTCCAGAATAAAAACAAGTCTCCTCTTCAGCCTCAGGCAGAACACCAGCACAGAGAATTTCATTCCCAGCTTTTACACTGATAGAGTATATAGAACTGACCCATAATAAAGGCTATCATAGAAAGGATCTGATAAGATTAAGTATGGTTAACAATGCCCCTCCCCTAATATTTCAATTGGATATATGGTTTGAAATCCTGAAGCTTCAATTTCTTATCTCATTTACTGAGCAGAAACAGCTTGGGTACAATAATACAGTACAGTTCTGCTTATACAGCAGTAGAAGCTTCTCAGTATTAACCCTATCAAGAAACGTTAACCATGATGTTGGAAACCAAGCCACTCAAAAAGACAGTAACTTAAGACCTTTTTTTTTCCTGTTTCATTCTCTTTGAGTCTTCTAACAAGGATGTAATTCATGATCAGTTTTTCTGATTTGGATAATACCAACCTTATATCAATATGTTTGTCACATCTGAATCTTTTGAGAGAAGTACTAAAAAAATTTTCAAGTCATAATGCCTATCAGTCATTTAGTGCGAATGTCAACTGAATTTGAAAGAACGAGTTGGAGGAAAAACACAGGGATTTTTTGAGCTACCCACTCTCTTTTCTGCCATGAAAATACTAATACAATTAAAAATGGTCACACTGAAGCAGGAGTGCGATGTCAAAATGAAAACAAAGGTATATTGGCACACTGTTGTGGTAAATCTGTATGTTCTTATTTCATATTCTGTCTAGAAAATCATTCTTTCATTTTCAGAAGGAAATCTCCCCACACACATATTGAAACAGATGATAGTGACTTTCAGAAATATTATGTGAAGATCTCAGTCAATTACGTGAAGAAATTATGTGAAGAACTATTAGCAATGCCATATTTTTTGGAAGATGAACTTTGTGTAGGATTAAAAGTTTTACAGCTCTATTGTGCTCCAGATGCATCTGAGATAAGAAATGAATCCTAAGAGTTTTATCCCAAATAATGGGCAACCACTGATAACCCATTACCTGACACCACTGAAATTAGCATTAATAGTTGTCATGCAAAAGGTGTGGTGACAAACTTTGGTTTTATAATCTATTTATAGTCAATTAAGGTTGTCAGCTAATAACAAGAATTAATTATTATACAAGTTTGCATCCACTCAAAGGTCACATTCAGTGATTCCTCTTTCTGCCCTTCTCAGGTGTTTCATCCACTGAAATAAAATATTTTGTGGCTCCATCTATTATGAACATGGAACTGCTCTATAATTCTTTCTGTATTTAGATCTGGTTAGTTGAGAAGTTTATTATTCTAGTTCACATATTTTATTCAAGTCAAGAAATGACTGTTCAGGGCAAGGAACAGGAAGGGAGGACTAGCTCAAGCTATGTCACTCCTCAAGTAGTTGCTTGGCAGCAGTTAAGTCACCAGTTTTGAATATTTGGCCTCTGTTCCTGACAGCCTACAACAGTATTTAAACCATGAAGGGAAGAAGCCCATGATGCATAACAAAAATCAAAGGAACTATGGTTATAAGGGAGGATTCATGCAGTAAAATAAGACTGGTTCTTCGAAGGAATAAGAATTGAATCTGAGCCCTCTCAGAAGTACCTCAAGAAGTTTTGACATGTCCTTTCTTATAATAGACCAATGTGGAGGACTTTTTAAAAAAACATTTCTCTAACGCTTTGCCTCTATAAGGAAGAAAAACAAACAGAATTTTTGTTTTGAGAAGACTGTTTTATTCTTAGATTTCGCTTATAACAGTGCAAGAAGAAACACAGTTTGGATCTCCAAGGAGAGAACTGTTATTGCTATAGTCCAGAAGCCAGTCGAGGAACAGGAGAACTGGCAAAATTCCAGCAAGGAACAGGGAAAGGCTGTATCATGATAGAACATGATACATAGATAGATAGAACATAGAAAATAGATAGAACATAGAACATAGGACATAGATGGAACATGCATGTTCTATCATGTAGGAGGACAGCATGGAGACAACAGCTAAAGGTGAATCCAGTCAAATCCTTTCATAGGAACTCTTGACATTTTCTGGATAAAAAATCACGTATTTTTTAATTTTGAAGTGCTACATTTTCATAAAAGGTATTATTATTCACATGCATTTACACATAGGATTTAACTGTAACTGAGTATTGAATTTTTAAGGACAAATTTCACACTTGCATGGGTGCCAAAACTATGAAACAAGGTCCAGGCCACCCTACTATTTAATTTTCTTCTAGTTTCTTATGCTGCCTTCTACTTTACAGTAGCTCAGCAACTCAGTATGTGTGACATGATTTATATCTGTCTCATATGGGTCTCCCCATATGCAAAATTGAAGAAGAGCACCCCACACTTGGAACAGAGGTTGGGGAAATTAGGTAGCTCCAGTGTCCCCCAACAGTCTGGGACTAACCCTTCTCAATGCTTTGCTTCCCTCACAGGTGACTTCAATTATTACTACAAACAGTACTGTTGTTCCTGAAGGGAGTTACTGACGGTTACCATAAAGCTTACTGACTGCTATCATAAAGCTTACTGACTGCTATCATAAAGCTCTGGGGCATCTCCTTATGTGGGGTCTGGATCACTGGGTGGCTTATAAGTGAAACCTTCAACTTGAGGGTGGGGAGAAATGCAGTAAGTTTGCGGTAGCCTGCAAAGCAGAAAAGCTGCAGCATTTTCTGCTGTAGGAATAAAGCGCACTTTCCTTTATTCTTGATAGCAAATCTCAGCAGTAAAGGAAAGTCTATACATGACAACGTGTTAAAAGCCACAACCGTACATTTTTGTCTCTGGTTTCAGGAGTTATTCTCCACTCTTGATACTCAGTCAGCTCTCTTCTTCCTTTGCTCCTTCTCATCTGGCTGTGGCTTAAAGGCATATAAGGCACAGTTTGTCGCGTTCCTCTGTCGCTCAGTTAGAACTTTTCAGTGGTTCCTGTAAATTAATTTATTCAATTCTGAAGGCTGGCTATGTAAAATAAATGTGTACTGTATAAAATGATTATTTCTATTAAAGCAAAATAAGCAATACTGTGTATGAAAATCTTTGCTGCAGTGTTCTGTTCCAACATTGTAAATTACTTGGAAGCCATTAAGGCATTTCTCTTTGAAGGTTCATGTATATAAAATGCATTATTAACTTATTAAATGTTATTGAAATGTACAGTTAAAATAATGTGACTAACAGAATACAGACAGTGACTCTAAACTCAAATTGTCCTTTCCACTATGAAGTGGAGTTTTCCCTTTTTTTACAGACTATAGAGGAGCTTAGTTTACTAACTGAAAATTTTTAGTTTATAAAGGGAATATTTTACTTTTCTCTCTCAGCTGAAAATATTCATTCATGGTAAAACCTTCCAAGCATTTAAGGAATAAAGAATGGATTTGGGACAAAGAGATTAAAATGCGTTTCAGCATTTTTAATCTACTGATGGTAGAAGATAGCTTGTGGAAAATCATATGAGCATGTCACCCCACAGTGACATCCACAATACACAGGGAAAGCAACAGGCCAATAGGGATGTTGGACCTTGCAAAGTTCCAGTTGAATCCTTGCAGTAGAAGGATGCTGGCAAGCAAAAGTGAGATAGGTTATACAGTTGCCTGCTTTTGTAACAGTGCTGAGCAAGCAACTGTTACTCACATTTGTGACTAGAGGTACATGTAGGCTACACTTAAACATCCTGGCTGTGCTCCAGATCTATTAGGGGCAATATCTTGCACAGACCCTCTTTTGTGTCTTGTTTTTTGAGAGAAGGGAATCTGGTTGAGTGACAAGAAAGGCGCTTTACAACTCTAGACAGGTCCCTTATCAGGACTCTCAAGGTGTTGGTGCTGCGGAAAACATCCTGGCATACACTCACTCTCTATTCAGTCTAGGAAAGGGTGTAAAGGGTGACCAGAAGCTACAGTTTACATAAGTTTTCTATTACTTGAAGCCAAAATGTTGAGATTCTCTCATAGTCAAAAATGGACCTGATTCCTTGCTTTAATCTACATCATTACTTCTTTTTAATTGGTGAATCAGTGTGAGTCTTCCCATAGTCTTCAGTGTTCTTTAGATCAAGTCTGATAAGGATAAATAAATAGAAATATAAATATATCAAATACATATAATCAAATATAAACAAATACATCGAGTTGGACTAGATGATCCTTATGGGTCCCTTCCAACACCTGATATTCTATGATTCTATGTACAAACAGAATCTAACTCAGATTTTGATGCTATTACATGACTGCAGAAGTCATAGTGCTAGGTGGATACTTGTCACCTTGATAAATTGACCTGAGTCCTTTTGAATCACCACTGGTATAATTCTATGGGAACAGGACATGAGCTTTCACTACCTGTAGCCCTCTCAGATTATCACGTTTGGTCACACTGACAGCTTTCAGACTTTGGGCAAGTAAACATCCTTCCTTATGAAAACTTGGTCTCCGTTCTTTCTATGTAATCAAATCTTCAAAATCCCCTAACTTCATTTTTCTTTGTAACCATCTTCTGCAAATCCTCTGAAAAACCTCTACTGCCTGCAGAACATCAGGTTTTGGAAAAGATGTAAATATCATTTCTCTGCTGACATATGATCTGAATGTCACCTTTGTATTCCTTCTGTTTTGTGTTTATATTGGGTAGCACTAGCGAGAACCAACGACAAGCCTGTGTGCTCTACCACGTACAATAAAAAACCAGCGCTTGACTCAATGAGCTTACAGTATAATCAGTGAAACTCTTTTCTTTGCCAGTATATGATGATGAGTGGCTGTGTCAAAGAGATACATGCTAATATGTAAAGTCAAAGAGGGAAAGCCTGGCATTACTTGTATATATTTGAATAATTCAAGTAATGCAATTTCAGTGATCTATGAAGTATCAGTTCACAAGGACTTTGAAACAAATCAAGTCTTTTGGGTCACCTGGGAAAATGCACTAAGTTTTACTCTGTTCCCTGCAGTGGAACATGAAATTATGGCAAGAATTATTTACAACTTCAGAGGTCTGCATCTGTTTTTATTTTGCAGTACTAACATTGCATGTACACCTCTTTATAACTCACTTGATCTGGTATTTGTCTTCCATTCTTAATAATTCAATTCCACCTTCATAATCTGTTAATATTACAGCCAGTTCCCAATTTTATGCCTACAAGAGCTCTTCAGTGATCCTTGTATATATAAACCACTAGCTAACCACACAAATGTTACAATCAGATAAGTAAAGTTGTAAATTTCTAGACAGCTTTGAAATCATTAGTCTTATTTATGGTATTATTGCAGGAGCCATTATGCATCTGAGACTTGAGAGTTGGTGGTAATTGTATAACACATTAGCCGGGAATATGTTTTTTTAAATCAAAACTGGATTGAAAAACAGTTCAGAATATGTACATATTTTTATATTGAGACTTGGAAAGAAATAAAGAAGCTCTTTGTAGTGGTTTTAGTACTAATAATGGTTAATAAGATATCCACAATCTTCAAAGGTTATCTTCTTTAATCTTTTTAGCAGCTCTAGTTTTCTCACCCTTTCCTGACTGTTAAACAGGACACATGTTACCTCAGATCAAAGAAAAAACTAATACTTCCTTCAAGAACAATATATACTATATGGTCACAGAGTTTATCTGCTTAAGTAGAATGTATTCCCAAATGATGCAGAGGAAAGCAAGCAAAAGATTCTTCATCAAAAATAAGAAATGAGGGAAGAAAAATTTCAGGTTTTATATGGAGAAACATTATGTAAGTGATTCATCAGAATGTTTTTAAGATTTCAAATGTGGAAGGTCCTTTTGCCCTAATCCTAGTCAAATGTATACCAAAAGCCTGGGTTTGGGCAGATGTTCAAGCCACTTTACTTTGTCTGAACTCTTTTACTCAAGGAACAATGAACATCTGCTGATACTGTCGTGGTCTCCTGGGTCAGCAGGCCACCCTTTGTTGCTCCTGGCTTTCATTGTCAGCAAATGGGTAGCAATACCCTCAAGAAAAAAGGAACTTACATTCTTGGTTTTGTAAATGTATCTTCTGTTCCTTGTGTTGTGTGTTGTGTTTCACTGCAGCACAAGTTTCACAAAATGCTTGCTCTCAGTACAGACACGGTACTGCATTGTTTGAACCAGACAGTTTTTAACCGTATGTCTATTTATTCTAGCATTGTGTTTATGCCTTGGTATGCATTTTTAATTCTATCATTTTTTTTTTTCAGATTCTTCTTTAAGGATAACAGTTTTCACTGACTGAAAAATATTTTTGAGTCTTTGCAGTATCCAGAACCTATGTGGACCAAAATAGATTTGACAGCCATTGCTCTCACTGACATTTAATGTTGGTTGTTTTTTTTTTTCATTTGTATAACAAGCCATTTACTTTCTATTTAGTGCTTTAGTTACATACGATTCACAATCCTTTTCATTCATACTGTGGCAAGAATAAGAACAGAGATAAATTATAAAGCCTTCAAACATTTAGCCCAGAGCCACAAATTCCAAAACCTGGCTGAGACTTTTCAGGGTAGGTAGGTTCAGAGTTATGACCTCTTGGACTGCAGTGAATGAATCAACTCTTCAGATTCACGTAAATGATTCTCATTACAAAGCCCTTCCATGCATTATTTCATTTCCATACTTGATTGCTGTTTTTTTATGTATTGAAGTATGGTTTTTTATGTATTATAAGAAGCCCTTTCTCAAGAGCTACTTATAAATGGAAGGCACACCATCCAGTGGTGGTTTTTCCCCATGATCTTTCTCTGTAGCTAAGTCTTGAGTCTTAGGAAGACATATTGTGTATGTGATCATTTTATATTTTTCCAAGAGATATGTTCAAAACTTTTGGCAGTGTGGGAGAAGAACAAACATTAATACTTTCCTCTCCGCTGTTAAACATATGTTGACACAAAATTATTCCTCCATATGCCTGAATGAAGGGATTGTTTTGCTACATGGCAGATCATATTCTTTCACCTGCAGTGTAAGTATAATAGAAATATTGTTAATGCTGCATGGCTGAATTCACTTCCAAATGGAACTCCTTCCATACCTTAAAGAGGACACATCATAGGTCTATTTTTCCTATCATCTGATGAATACCTCTTGATTTCTCTGTTGTATCAGTTACTTTCAGGAAATTTAGGTACATGAAATGACCTTTTCTAATTTTATGTAAGAGTCCAGTCAGCCAGAGAGATACAGTAGCTTTGTCTATTCTATTTTTCCATACTTAATGGAAATTATTTTTCTCTTGGTATTATGTAAGAACAACACAAAGGATGGGAGTATAGAGAATTTATTTAAATTTCTGTCATACAATAAAGGCCAGAGTTATACCTAGTTCCAGTGCCTATCTTTAGTGAATCACTGTATGGAACTGCACGGGGTGCCTCACTGAGAGGGGGACTCAGCAAGCATCTCGGTGGGCATTTTGCAATTAGCCAAGGCTAACCTGCCATAAAAACTGAAAAGGACTTAGGTGTATCAACAGCCTTGAAACTAGTGGTTGTCACTATAACTACTCACTAGAAACAACTGTTTATAAATGTGCATTGCTAGCACATTTTTTATTGATACTACATTGCTTCAAGCAGGACATCACTGTTAAAGAGAGAGAGACAAACTATTGCTTCCTCCATTATCAATTACCTAAATTACAGGTACAGCATTTCTGTATCTTTATGGACAACTGCATCTTTACAAGCAGGAAAAAAAAATCTGGTGAAAGAGTAAAGATGATACTCTTCATTCCATATGTCCTTTTTGCTATAGTGAATACAATTACCCCCCCCATTGTCTTTATTCTTTAATAATTTCAACTTTAATTAATTTACTAATTAAAAGCCCTCACTATCTGTAGACACTGTTCACTTGGAAAGAACAAATGAGAGCAGGTTTAATAGGACAGAATTAGATAACATAGAAATTGTAAAGTTAGCTCAAGCTGCTCTGAAAGAGATAGTCAACTGTCTCAGTGACTGATGAAGCAATGAGAAAAAAAGATAGAAAAATAATCACTAGGAAAAAGAAAAGAATATCTGCTTTACATTTATAAACATTGCCTAGCTCTTGCCTATTTTATATTAAGCAAGTAAAATTTTTGTCCACTATATACAGCTATTCCAAATGAGTTCACAAAGTATATGAAATACAAAAATAAAAAATCAAAAAATGCAAAAAGAAAAGTGAAGAGTGAATAAAAACCCCTAATCTGAAGAGAGGAATTTATTAATCTTTCTTCATAAAGTAAATGCATTTTAATGTTATCTTGCTAGTTTGGATATTTATAGAATGTAATTTCTTTTCTAATTAATAGGTCTTGGAAGTCTAACAAGTGCAAAAGCATTATCCAATGATACTATCTTTTTTATTTGTGAATGAGTCACAAGCAGACAGTGACTTGAACATCATAGTCATTCATCACTTGACAAAATAGACTGGTATGTTTTCAAGGAGTTCACAGAGCTGTTTAAAAAACTCAACACAAAACTTACAGGTTGGAGTGAATCTGAATGGTGGATAGATACAGAAAAATTGTTATCCTGCTTACATACACCCAGTTAACAGAAGAAGCTAATTTAACTGAGTAAATTATTTACTCATCTTCAGTCTTAAGCAGCCTTGCTAAAATGACATTACTTCCAAATCTACAAATTTTAAAATGATTAGGTTGTTGAAATGATGTTTCTATTCACATTACACCTGTAATAAACTTCTCTTACGCTCAGCAGTTTTGTCTGGCCAAATTATTACTACAGTCTGTAAATACAGCCCTTACATTTTGCTGTCAAGAACTACATTGAAAACTGCATGGCTAAAAAATTTATGTACTGTAGCTTTACTGAAATGAAATTATAATGTTACCGTAAATCTTCAATATTTAGTATGAAAACGCACTACCATCTTATTTACTGATGGTTTTCATACACTTTTGTCAGAAATGTAATAGGAACAGAAATCTATAAAGTGATCATTTTACATCTGAGCTTTTTGTGAAGAGCAAAATGTGCAAACTACATGACCCGTAAAACTCCTTTACTGTAAGCATAATTGCTACGTAGTAAGAGTGTTCAGCTTCTAATTAATGGTACTCAAAAATCAGGAATGTAAAAGATCAGGAATTGTGTGAAAACTACTATTCCTATGAGAAATAGCCTTTCAAATCAATAAACAGGAAGACTAGAGACACTGTGAATTATTTTTATAAGGTCAAACTTGATGGGAGGATACGCATATTCAAAATTATGAAAACTCAGAAGAATGTAAGAAAATTTTAAAAACTTTGAAAGTACAGTACATAGTGAGATCTATGCCTAAACTGTCTAAAATGCTTAGGCACGTCCACATAACTAAAACATAATAACAATTTGATAACTTTTTTTACTTGAGTGGGATGCCAAAATATATGATCTTTTGGGATGTCCCACAGTCCTTCTTGGAGACAGTAGTAGAGGCAGTGCATTTCTCTGATGTAATACATTAGTTTACAAAAACTGCTTTGGTTTTCACATCAGTTTTTCAGCACAGGGCCACACAAGATAGTTGATTTGTCTCTAATATATATGATAAAACTAAATATTCACAAAAATATACATCCTCTAGCAATATATAAATTAGGCAGCGTAACACAAAAATAGTTTAAAATTTTGTGATGTAATAGGAACTGTATGCTAGTGTTTTATTTTAACTTAGTTGACTTGAAATAATTTCACTTTGAATGAGCAAATCTATTTCAACTCTTCCTTTCAGAAAAAAAGATGAAAACTTAGGAAAAAAAAAAAAGATTAAATCTAGTGGGAAAAATGGACTATTTGTCTCATTACATATATGCATAAATAGAAATAATTCATATGCATTGAGACACAGATAACTTCAGTGTTTCTTTTGTCATGAAACAGAAGAAAGAATAGTGATATATCTGTGCCATGTCTTTGATTTTCAAGAAACCACAGACCTCCATGGGCTGTTGAAGAAACATCATTTGTGAGACAGGTGAAAGATAAAGTTTTCCCAGATTCTACCTTGGACAAAAGTCCCATTCTCATGCATAGAAGAAACATCCTTGTGAAGGAGTACGGGTCTTTTCGTACTTTTAAATGCAGAACTGACTCACATTATCACATGAAAATATTAGTTAAGGAAAATCAAGAATGTAACATATACTTACACAGAAAGAAACACACTGGCAATATGCAAGGAGTTTCAATACTGCATTAAATCCAAGGTAAAAATCTCTATCTCGAGAGTAGATTCTAATTTCAGAGCAAATTCTTTTGCTAACGCATAACATTTTTCTGCCTACAGCTTCTATAACAAAGTAGTGTTTCTTTCCAATGCTGCGCTATAAACACTTTTTTAAAATATTCTTCTGCCAAGTATGCCAAGGTACAGGGCAGAAGAACTTGCCCGAGTTCATAGAGCAGGTTAGAAGTACAACAAACAGTGGAATCTGGTTTCTGAACTTCAAAGATAGTGCACAACCCTATGGGCTACCCTTGTATGCCAGCAGGACACATGGAAAAAGGATTGGTGGCACTATAATGTCGTTAATATTTTTATCTCACGTCACTGTCATCCAGCAATAGAGAAAGATATTTTAAACAAAGTTAAGTCTTAGGTTCCTCTCAGAAACCTGTGAACCTGCAGGGAAAATTTCAGTACGTGTTATGTTCAATTGCTTCTCCCTGTTTAGCAGTTTGCAAGTCTGCCATTTCAAGTAGAAATAGAATGACAATTTCACAAAGCTGAAAGTTCCTTTCATCTGTTCTCCATTTTACTTCAGTGGACTATAAAAAACTATTCATAAACCAAGATGTACAAATCCATGTGACCAAAACCTGGGGCCTACAGGAACAACTCTGTCTCCTGTGCTTGTTGACTGTTGGTCAACAGCTGTTCCAGACAGTGAACGACTGCGATATATTTCTCCTTTTCAGAGGGAAACAAAATAAACCATAATTGTACTTTCAATATAAAGTCAGGATTCTTACCTTAGTGGCCTAAATTTAAAAATAATTCATTTTTATGCCAGTCAGAAGTTTCAGAAGATAAATATGGATTAATTTATTCCGTTGATAGTCTAAGATCATCAGATAGGGAGCCTAAGCTCCTTTTGTGCTTCTAGACTTTGTATTCCTGAATAATTTGTGCAGATATAATTTTGAACTTTCTTTTGCTACCTGTAGATTGTGTTTAAAATACTTTATTTCGCTCTCGCATTTCAAGATCAGAAGTAATATAATTTTTCATTAAAAATAGATTGAACCTACTTGGATATAAAATCAGCAAAAGAGGAAACTATCACACATAAGAAACATGCATAATTAGGAGGCTAAGAATTTTGAATTAAGAGCTTGATAAATTGTTGCACATATTAGGCATCGTGTGCATGTTATTTACTAAAGCAGATTGAATTATCCTCAGAGGCTATTTGCATTTAAATTCAGCTTAATGCTTCAGTTTACCACAGGGATAAGTAAAGAGGCTTGTCTAAAACAAGAAATGGCCCAAGACAAGAGTGCTTCTTAAAGTTTTAAAAGATTTGATCAGTCTTTTCTTATCCTCATTATTTTTGTGTATTTGTCCTAATTTTTAAAGGGTTGCAAATGGATGAGAAAAATACAATGAAAAATAGGAAAAAATATCAGAGAATCTAAAACAATGCAAATGAGCGTATCTTATTGAAATCAAAGGGAATTACAGATGTTTACCTTGACTGTGAACCTTACCTATTGTTTTTATAATGGAGCCTAAACAAGCAGTATTTGTAGTTTATCAAGACAATTCATCCTTACCTATTCCCTAGTGGAAAAAAAACCAAACAACAAAATACATATATATTTCTGTTATTACATACCACCTTATCCAGTATCTTAAGACAACTTTAGGAAAAAAGAGAGGAAACAAATAAGATGAACACCAGTGTGCAGACCCAAAACAGAGACACAGAATGTCAACTTCACTTGCACCTGGATGGTGTCATTCATCCTGTTTGCTAGCAGTCTTTTCAAATCAGAGGAAAAATATGAGACAATTGTAATGATTATAAGTTACATGGATTTCCCATTCTCAGGAGCTAGCTCTGGTTTGGATATTAAATCCACAGCCCATACAAAGGTTTCTTTCTATAAATATCAACCTCTCTACTGATGATGCGTGGAACATATCTAGCAACATAAGATATTAAGACCATCCACCAGTAGCCTTACAGTAATCAAAAAGGTTTCATCACTCTTTTTCTGTTCGTTGGCTTTCCTAAAGGCCAAATAGAACTTAGCTGGATATTCATATCTCAGAGGAACTGTGGGTCATTAAACATGTCTCTGTACATAACAATTAATGTGAGAAAATGTTGACATTTGCACTGGCAGGAATAGCACTGATTAAAGCATTTTGCTTTCATTCCTAATATTTCTTTGACCAAGAAAGGCTAGATTTTAGAAACAGAGAATTTTCTCTCAAACTCCCCATGCTATTGAAGCTCTTTGCTTCTCCAGGCAAGTATGCAGATTTACCGTTGTTTAACTGTGTAACAGGGAAGAGAAATATTGCCTTGTTAGCATGCCTCTCTGACTGATAAGTTAATGTATTTTGATGGGTGCTAAAAGAACTGTGAGAGAGAAGGCGTATGTAGGTGTATAGTCATGTACTCTTAAAATGAATGTTTTCTCATGAAATAAAATGGAGGAAATGCAGAAGTTAAACACAAAGAACTGCAAAGTTTTAAATTTGATTTTAATAATAAAATATTTATTCATTCTCTGCTAGTATTTCACTCTTCTCTTTCTATAGTTCAGAACTGAAAGGTCAACACATTGTTCACTGTGTCACAGTCTTTTCTACATAATAATTTATCAGACCACTAACTAAAAATATACTAGATCAAAGTATTTTAAGATAATCACAATTATCTTGTTCCTGTGGTTGCTCACGTTTGACCAAGCTAATTATGCCTTGCTTCTTTCCAGATTTATACAGTAATTGCCAAAGAGTGCTTTTAGAAGGATGGCTGCCAGAAGGGCAGAAGAAATGGCTTAAAGAATGCTAATGGGACTTATAAACAGCAGCTTTTAAAGGGCTGTGACCTAACATACCAGACTATCTTACTGCTGCATCTTAAATAAGGGAAGGGGGGTGGGGACAGTAGTTCAGTTTTGTGACTTGACTTGATACTGATGACACTGCTTCAGTTCACAGAATAACAAAATTTATATGGCAGAGCTCATGTTATTTATGATTCACAGCAAGGAGAAGGTGTTTCCCTAAAGCTCATTCTAATACTTCACCCGCAATGAATATCTTTATGTATAGCCAGATCAATAAGTTACAAAAAATATATGGACTCATTTTCAATTTAATATGTTTGTTTGTGCCCAGTGGGCATGAGACTTCAAAAACAAACCAACCAGTATAGTTTTGTATAGATACTGGAAAAAGTTGGAGGCTTGCACAGCCGAATCACGGAGAAAGTGACATAGAACTGCAATTGCTAGAAGTTTTGGTTGGGAGACTAATTAATAGCTTACTTCTTTCCAGTTGTGGAATAAACACAATTCCAAATTTCTTATTAGATCAGCTACAGCACATTGCAGTGTCTTGACTTTTTAATATCAGGTTATCGATATTCATGTGGAAAAGTGCTTGCAGTCAAACCTTAATCAAAGAATACTTGTTAAAAAGTAAAAGTGTAAATTTAAACTTCTACTAAAATCAAAGATATTACCCTCTGCTTAGATATCCCAGGCAAAAAAAGGAAGTTAAAGTTGAGAAGCACATTATTTATAATATGTTTGTTTTGTTCTTTAAACACACAGAGATGTAGCTGAAAGCTGCAACAACATAACTCTGCTAACCTAGGATTTTTCTTTCCCAGCAGTGCTGAGTAAATGACTGGTGTGTCATGGTGGAAAAGGTAATTTTTTAGAACTGAATATTTTAATATCATCATTAGTACAAGTCTCATAGCTGTTAAGCTACTGTTATTTCCTAAGCAAAGCAGGCTCTTAGATCCAGAATGTAAACCAAAACCAAATATGGGTCTAACTATGACAGAGATTTAGAGTTGCAAAGGTGATCCATCTTAATGCAATAATTTGCACTAGGAAAATCCTGACTAATCCATGGTTATGGGAGACTGAGATCCAGCTCCACGTGCAACTTGGTACAGTTTAAATTCACTCTTTGAATATTCTGCAGGGTGCGAGGCTGTTGGCCATTCTGGGTGAAAGCACTGAAATTGATGATTTTTATTAATATATTCAAAATGCTGTAGACCAGAGAAAGGAATTGAAAACAGCAGTGCGCATGACTTCAAAGACTAATGATTAAACAGGTAGGATCAAGGGAATCATTACTGTCAAACCACATTTAAGGAACTGGTAATGTTCTCTGTATAGTGACTTCATCTGAGAATGATGCTCAGATTTCCCATTGAGGACATCATCTTTGTCATGCTTGGACCACCCTGTTTCAGATATCATTGAACCAAAGACAAAAGGAAATTAAGGATGTGCTCTGAAGACCAAACAGCTGACTAGCAAAAGTCCAGTGGAAGTATGGTTCTTGTGTACGCTATACAGTGATATTCTTCTGATTAGTTGGTTGCTTATATGCCCATTTTTGTTCTTAAAATTCCAGTATTTTGTCCATCAGCAGAGCACATAAGATCTTTTGCTTTACTTGTCTATTTATGTGATAATTTTTACAGTACTTCTGATTCTGCAGGATACACCTAAGATTAGAATCTACTGTTATAAACATCTAGTTTGTATTGACTGCAGTTTGTAGAAAGGTTATGGAATTTTATGACACTGACACATTTAGTTAAGCATCAGCACTCAGCCTCCCAGCACTGTCTTACAAGTAATATGAATGACTTTCTTCTGACACATCACTGATTTTATTCCATTTTCTTGGATATCATTAGCACTTCTAAGTATTAAAGCTAATAATGAAATCCCAAGATTGCGGATTTCGCTAAGCCACTGGAAGTACTGATCAATCAGTATCTAGGCAGCAATGAAGCCGGTTTACTTTAATATCATTGAAAATGGTCTGCCTATACAAGATGTATGAGCTATAATTTAACAGCTTACATACCCCCTCTATTGAGTTACTGTATTTTACCTGTTTTGTACAGAAGATGCAGTGTAGTACTGTCTGAGAAACCATGTATGATATTTTGTAACATTTTAATACCTTCAGGCTACTCATCTACCAGAAATTCAAATTCTGGTCTAATTAGTTATGGGAATAAGCTAAATGTGAGAATGACTTTCCTTTCTCAGTACACTGAGCTCAGTGGAAGAGCAAGAGTAAGGGTAACGGGGTGAGATTGTGCACATTGTTGTTTTCAGAGCATTCCTTCAATATGACCCTTTTTAGCTAGACCATGCAAGTCTTGTTGATAGCATTATATTAGTGTGACTTTGTTGCAGAACCAAACAACAAATGCTTAGATTTTTAAAAATTTCTTCCTTACCAAGAAAAAATGCTTGCTATGAATGAACAAAATATTGAGACTATTCATCATCATCTAACAGCTACAAAATGTGTGGCTTGTTCCAGGGAGGGTTGAACTTGTTCTGAGTTTGATGTTATTAGTTCTTAGAAAAACCCTTCAGGAGTCGTGCACTTGCACACAGTGCTGGAAGTGGTCTCTTCTACTAAATTGTCATTTTGAGCAGGTCCTTCCAGAGGTGCCTGGACTACTTATTGTCTCTGGGATTTGAACAGAATGGCAAAAGGCTATTCCTTTTAACACAGAGATAAAATAAATCAGTCCCCAAATGAGGACAGTTTAAGTTAGCTTTCTAATTCTTGGAGTGAAAGTTGCATGAGAGAATTTTTTCAATCATATGCACTTGGTGATTTAATGTAAGAGTTTGAAAATGTTGGATGAGCATCTCTTTACAGTGTCGATGTTGATTTTCAATAGCACCTGGAACACAGGTAAAGATCCGAAAGACTGAAAAAAACCAAATATTGTGCCCATATTTTGAAAGAGATATAGGCTAGAGAAATGGTCTGACTGGAACATAATGAAGTTCAAGAAAGAAAAGTGACAAGTCCTGCACCTGGGGAGGGACAACCCCATGCACCAATATATGTTGGGGTCCACCCAGCTGGAAAGCAGCTTTGCAGAAAAGGTCTTGGTGGTCCTGGTGGACACCAAGTTGAACATGAGCAAGCAATGTGCCCTTGCCGCAAAAAAGGCTGATGATATCCTGGGCTGCCTTAGACAAGGCATTGCCAGCAGGTGGAAGGAGATTATCCTTCCTCTTTATTCAGCACTGGTGAGACCATGCCTGGAGTACTGAGTCCAGTTCTGGGCTCTGCAGTACAAGGGAGGCATGGTGCTACTGCAGAGAGGGCCACAGAGATGATTAAGGAGCTAGAATATGTCTCATATGAGGAGAAGCTGAGAGAGCTGGGACTGCTCAGCCTGGAGAAGAGAAGGCTCAGGGGAGTTCTTAACATCATGTACAAATACCAGATGGGAGGGGATGAAGAAGATGGAGACAGGCTCTTTTCAGTGGTGCCCTGTGACAGGACCAGAGACAATGGGTACAAACTGAAAGACAGGAGATTCCCTCTGAACATTAGGAAACACTTTTTTACTGGAGGGGTGACTGAGCACTGGCGCGGGTTGTCCTGAGAGGTTGTGGAGTCTCCATCCTTGGAAATATTCCAAAGCCTTCTGGACATGGTCCTGGTCAACTGGCTCCAGGTGGGCCTGCTTGAGCAGGGCTTGACCAGATGACCTCCAGAGGTCCCTTCCAGCCTCAACAGTTCTGTGATTCTGAAGTGGACAAGATTTTTGTAGTTCTATCCTCAGTCAAGAGCTGAAGGAGTGGAATATAAATGAAGAACAATGTGACAGTTCATGTGTGTTTTAGGTGTTCATTTCACATTGTAATGCCCAGTCCTTGAAGATGAGTGTGACCAGATCATGTAGATTTTTATGGAGGGAGGCAGACATGGCTTTTTCTCCTCAAATCATCTGACCATTCTAAAGGGAAGAAGATTTAAGTGTGCAATGGAGAAAGCAGAAGAATTGTTGAAGCTGATTTTTAGCACAACGTTGTTTATCCCTTTTAGCAATGATCAGAAAAGAAGTTACTGATACAGTTTGCAGATGACACAAAAAGCTGGGGGAACAGTAAATAAAGAAGAGAACGAATCAGCAAGACAAAACATTCTGAGTGTTAATATGGCCAAATATAAAGTCAGACCTATTTAAATGAAGAAGGTTGACCACTCATAGCTGACAGAAAACATTGGCCTGAGAAAGCCTTGTGGGTTGTGGTAAACTACCATAAACTTCATTGTGACCTAGAAAAAGTCTGTATGATACCGTTATATAAAACTGCTCATTGAGATTGAAAATAATAAAGATGGACTAACTGAATTAGATTGGAAAAAAAAAAAACAACCTACTGGTGACAGTCCTAAAAGGTGCCAAGAGCACCAACGGCAAAATAGAAACCTAGAGTCAAATAGAAACAGACTAAAAATAGTCAAATGAGTGAAAAACTTAGTGACAGAATTTCTCACATTACACTGTTTGGGCTGTTAAAAAGGGAGACTTCACAGTGGGTTTGTGTTGCCTGGAAAAAGCACAGATTTACATCAGTTCCAGCCAGCGTTGACTAAGTTGACAGAAACAAGTCTTGTTTCACAGATGCCGAACCAACTACCTGAACTCTAGGCTACACCGGTCAGAGTGAGAAAAAAAGACAATGACCCAAAAACCAGTATACTACATTGTCTTCGCCCAACTTCACACATAAAGGGAGCCTTCGCTCCTGCTGTCACTCCATTCTTTGCAGGTCCTTCTGCTTCTCCTCCTTATTTCTCTCAGTTTTCTTAGTCTCACACTTTTTGCACCCTATTGTAAAAAACCTAGCTCAGATAGTAAAAAACTTCATTCCTTAGAGTACTTTTTTGTGCAGGCATACAGACAAAGAGAAGATCTTGAAAAGCACAACATTTGTACAAATGTGTCAGGTCTCAGAAGGCCTTTGTTTGAAAACAAAAGTTGTAGGTGACGGTTAGACCACTTTACATATGTAATTTAGGGTTCACTGTTTTCTCCTTTTATATGCATGGGGTTTCTTATTGTAAAAGAGGCAGGATCAGAATTTAACAATGATCATGACAACAATACCCAGTTTATTTTTAAGTGACTTTCTCATTATTCAGAAAGATTATTTATAGCTACCCTTAATATAATTAAAAAGGCTGCCAAACCCTTGGTTTCCTTGAAAAGTAATAAGAAGTCTTAAAAAGAAATCTTTACTTAATATTTTGCATTTTGATATTATAAAGGTTTCTTTATCTATATCTTTACTGAAGAGGATTCTAAAAACAAATAGTCTTAATTGTTGCCATAGGACTAAGCAAATTGAGTTATGTGCATTTGAAATGCCAAATGTTATTCAACTATTTAATATAAATGTTATTTAACTATTTAATATTGTACATGAGTAGGTTAAACTGGTATTGTTATCATTCTAGGCCAATTTATTTCATCAGAAGTACTACAACAGCTCCAAGTGCAATGACTAGCCCAAAGGAATAAAGTAATACTCTGATCTATAAACATGGAAATCTCAAATGGCAGCAGGTTGAGTCCCTTACCTCTGAAACTGGCAGTGCAGCAAATGCTGAGCACAGTCATGGTGTCACAGCAAAAGATGAATGTTAATACATGGGAGCTGGATAAGAAAAGAAAAAATGAGAGAAATTAAAGATCTGGGAAATATTTACAGAAAGATATCTTCCAATTCTATGTAATGAAAAGAAGTGTAATAGTTTTCTTGACGATAGTCCTTACATACATAGAAAGAGAAATAATCTTTTAATTAGTGAAAGAATTACAGCAGCCCATGGCTGAAAAATGACACTGGGAAAGTACAGACCAGAAAACAGTTTCTCTATTGTAGCAGTTATGATATTTAATCATTAAACCATTTTTTTTTCAAAAGTGATGTTAGATCCTTCTTTCTGTAGTGTGTATAAATTGGAATAGAAACACAAGTATACTCCTATCTTAGACATGAAATCAGACTACATTGTCACAGAAGTCCACCCCAGTTTTCCAACCTGTGACCTGAGCAGTGCCCACTGTGGTATGCAGATGAGACAAGATTCAGAATCCAAAGTAGTTACATGGTTTTTGTTCAATTTCCTCTCCCAGCCCTTTGTTGGAAATAGGCAAATTACTCCAGAGCTTCAGCTTCGTAACATAGCACTCCCTTTAGGCTGCTGGATGTAATTGGACTATGGTAGAATCCAGGTAAATTACAGCACAGAATCTTTCTGTGTATTCCACAGAAGACCTTGTAATGTTCCTGGAAAAATTGAGTGAATTTTCCCCAAAATATCACCTGAGTTACTTATGCTCCTGTATGGGTCTGTCTTTTTTTTATCTTCCCCCCCCCCCCCCCCTACTTAATCTTCAGGATTACACATTCTAGACTTCATGAAGATCTGATGAAGATCAATGCTTTTAGTTAAATAAGAAAACTAATCTTTTATATATAACTTCATGCTATTTCCTTTGGTGCATAACAGCTATAACTCACCTCAACCTAAGGGACTACAAAATCAAAAGTTTCATTACAAATAGTTTTCAGACCTTCATGTAACAGCATAAACACATCTGTATTATATTCATTGATCATTTAGATGATGCTACTCAAATAGCACATTGCATGTTGTCATAGTTTAAACTCGAAAGCATTTATACAGAATAGTGGACAATGTATATTTCTGTTTATGAGGTAGTAGTCTCATGTGTATAACTTGAACACATATATACACCACTAAGGTAATATTTCTGGTTCGTACACATTTCTGCATAGAAAGATACATTTTCCAAAAACTTTGTGCATACAAACATTTATTTCAGCTCATGATTTGGAGATATGCACAGCATTATATGCATGATCTGAAGAATGAGGCAACAGGCAAGGTGGGGCTAGAGGGGTGTAAACACCATATCAAAGATGTATAGGGCTAACTCAAAGAACTAACTGTAAAATATTTTTCTGTTATCTGCTGTTTCTATATAATCTTTACTTTAGCATCTAGACCTCTGAGTCCATACAACTTAGGCCTGATGTACGAGCTACCCAGAGTTGCTGACTCAGCAACTGCCAATTTACTCTAGCCAGACAATTACTCTCTACACAAAACTTAATTTGCCTTCCTGTAAAGGTCCTGCATCCTCTATAAGACTACAAACAGTGTTGGTCTTAACATGTATTTCTCTCCATCTTCTTGTCTTTCTGAACAAAATGCCCCATCCACATGCATCAGCAGTTTTCATCTTGCATGTGTTGGCTGAATATGTGATAGGTGCTCATAAAATGTCTGTGAACAGGGCTGGTAGGTCAATGGAAATCTCCTTGCCTAGCACCAGTGTATCAGAGTAACTGTACTTTCTCCACAAACATCTACTGAAAATGTTTAAGACATGCTTACGGCACATCCCTGCTTTCATCCATTCAGCTTTCCTACTTATGAGGCTACATAGTGTTTATATAGCTGTTGGCTGATGGGGTTCAGCTAGTTGGTGTACTGGAAAATAAATTTAGTAGCAAGAAAAGTTCTCCGCCAAACCTAGATCTGATGCAACAAGAGTCCAGGAACTCATAGCTAGTATAGGGGAAGAGGGAGAACAGACCATGACTACCCTCTTTCACGACAGTTTTCTGTTATATTTTCTTAATCTTTACATCAAGATACATCAGTACCCAGAGGTATGATATTACCCAAGGCTAAGAGAAATTTTGAGTTATATTCCCAAGTTTGATTTAGAGCAACAAGCTAACTAGATTTGTGTAGGAGGTTTGTGATGTGGCTATTAATCATCACATTATTCAACTTCTGCCCACTGAAAGTCAATAGTGATGTTCCTGTTCATTATTTAGGGGCTGGGAAGGTGCTAAAGATGGCACAGGGTTAGATTTCTGGTTTTGTTGAATTTATTATGCTTATTTTGCAAGGTCAGTTCGGGTAACTGGGGGAGGCTTGAATATCAGGCTCCAACTTTGTAAAATAGATGTTAATATTTAAACTAGCTATCGATGTCACAGCTGGAGAATATGTTTAACATTGAACTTGCTGCTAGCACTTAATGACCAACAGTGAATTTGCCTAAATATATAATTTTGTATTATTATTAATACAGTTTGCTTCCTGTGGAGTGTTAACATACTGAATGGAGGTAACCATAGGCTATTTTCCTAGTTATTAAATAAAGCATCTTGAAGAATTAAAAGAATAGATAACATTCTATTTTACTCATAAATGTTAGACAAACATTTCAGGTTTTAATAGGAAATGCCCTTCTCCTTATCCTATCTGCATGGATAAATCCACCTTTACATATTTTGATCCTGTCAGAATTTGTAATGGATAGCAGAGAACATGTATATTCAGCTGGTTATGCATAGCTATTAGTAACTTAACAATTAGTAATACCTGAAAGAAAATTTTGAAAAATCCACTGAATTTTTAATCCTACAGCTGAATCCAAATGAAACAGAACTGCAGGGGATATTCTGGTCTGGCACAGGCTGCACAGGGAAATAAAAAATGAGGAGAAAAACTCTTCAGCTTTTTAATAGTAGGTAATACAGTTCAATATTTGTCTTTTCCTATCTGTGCAACCTTGCTGATTTCCCTACAGAAAATTCAGATGCAAGCAATTTAAGTAAGGAATTTTTTAGCACACAGTTGACAATTCTGTTTGCTGATGCTCCTTTTCATGGCTTTTATTTCAAGTGCAAATAGAAGGTGTATTCTCCACTGACCCTTGTCCAGTCTCCTGTGAGTATTTACTGAACATCAAAGGAAAAGAGCGATGTTTCCCGAAGCTATGGTCTCAAAGGACATGAACTCTCTAAACTGTCATGCTTAGGATGCCATCGCAGCTTCTGCAAACACTGCGATGAATCCTTCTCCTGCATCTGCAGACTTATGCCTTAATCCATTGCTGACTTAGTAATAAAAATAAGACACAGTGATATGCCTGTAAATATAAAGCTAGCACAACTTCTAACCTTTTTTTTTTCAGCTGGCTTAGGGCATTTTTTTAAGCAGTGAATTCTCAGAGTGAAAATGGAGTTCAGCAGTGACCTGGACACTGGAGTTGAGTGCACATTAAATAAGTTTGCCAATGATACTAAATTAGGAGTAGCCGTTGATTCCCTCAAGGGTAGAGAGGCCTTACAGAGAGATCTTGATAGATTAGAGTACTGGGCAATCACCAACCCTATGAAATTTAACAAGGACAAATGCTGGATGTTGCACCTGCAACGGTGTATTCCTGAATGGATGTATAGACTGGGGAATAAGAGGCTGGAGTGCAGCCCTGCAGAAAAGGGATCTGGGGGTTTTGGTTGATGGTAAGCTCAATATGACTCAACAATTCATGCTGGTGGCCAAAAGGACCAACTGTATCCTGGGATGCATTAAGCACAGTGTAGCTAACCGTTTGAATGATGTGATTGTCCCACTATACTCAGCACTGGTGCAGCCTCATCGTGAATACTGTGTGCAGTTTTGGGCTCCCCAATATAAGAAGAACATAAAATTACTAGAATGTGTCCAAAGGAGGGCAACAAAGATGGTGAAAGGACTAGAGGGCGTGGCTTATGAGGAGTGTTTAAGCATACTAGGTTTGTTCAGCTTAGAGGAGACTGAGCGGTGCCCCCCTTGCTGTTTACAACTTCCTCATGAAGCGGTGTGGAGAGCGAGGTGCTGATCTCTTCTCTGTGGTGTCTGGTGATAGGACACAAGGCTTAGAGTTGCATCAGAGGAAGTTCAGATGGGATATTAGGAAAAGTTCTTCGCTTAGAAGGTGGTCAAGCACTGGGACAAGATCCCCAGGGAAGTGGTCATGACCCCAAGCCTGACAATGTTCAAGAACCATTTGGACAATGTTCTTAGATATATGGTTTAACTTTTAGGTTGCCCTGTGTGGAGACAGGATTTGGAGTCCTGTTTGTACAGCAACAATTGTTTGTCTTATAAACTAAGACAAATCATTCTACTTTAGCCTTGAGTCATCTATCTAGTTCTAATTAAGCACAAGCAGTTTTGTTTCTTATGCACAGTCCATTTACATGTCTGAACAACAGATTAACATGCTTTTCACATTCTGTTTTTGTGCTCACACAGCATCCTTGCCCTTGAAATCTTTAACTACTTTTCTGGTTCCTTGCAAAGGTCTTAGCTATTCATGAGGCTTTTGCAGCCATAGGACCTCTTGCTTACAGTAACACAAATCACAGGCTGGATCCTCAGAAATTTTTGGGGATCTCTGCTGTGTGACTATAAGCAGAGTTCAGTATTACTCAGCAGTAAACCATAGTATTAAGAATATATGTGCTACGTTAAAACAGTAGTTTAAGACTATACATGCCGTGCAATTTTGTATTGCATTGTTTTGGGTTTTTTTTATTTTATTTTTTTTTACAGGGACAACACCCTGTAATGAGAGAGATTATGAACAATTTTCTACATCCTTTTCCTGGATCAGCTCCCTCAGTAAGTGGGGGTTAAAAAACCCTACAAACATGTAGGCAATTCCCAGATTCTAGAGCATTCATCCCATAGATTGCTCTTCTCTCATTGGCTACAAATCTTTTTGAGGTTTCAGATGAAATGCAATAGAGATTTTTGTACAACGTATGACACATACACTATTATGATAGCAGAAGCTTCTCCTATCCTTCTTCGGTTTCTTCCATTCTCCTTTAATTTTTGACAGCTCTTCAACCAGGTGCAACTAGAGAACTGATACAGCTTCCCCACACATCTGTAAGAAAGAAACTTCCCAATGAAAGTTTCAAACTTTGGAGTTTTTTTGATTATTCAGAACTTTGGTTGAGAAATTTAGCCCTCTCTGTCCCCTCAACTAACTAACTGTATGGAATATTGAATAAGATCTTACTGCGCTACATTTTCTCCAATGAATCCTATGCAGAAGACTGAGACAGTGCTTCTGCTCTCACAGTGATCCGTAGTTGCTCCACTATTAAGCTATGTTGGCAGTGCACTGAGAAAAAACCTTTCCCAGCCTCCCTGTAAGTGAGGGGGAAGGGTTTCTTAGGACTTTCCATGTTTTTCTACTTCTTGATAGGTCTAATTCCTTTGTTAACAGTTCAGCCTTAATGCACTTATACATATAAACATAGTCAGTGTCTTTCAGCTGTACCCAAAGCAACAGGAGTCATGTATTATGTCCAAGCTTTGACTATACCACAGTCCAGTTCTAAAAGATCTGCTCATGGCCACATTGAAAATTTGCAGTAGTGTGCAGAACAGAACCAAGCAAGACTGCCAGGCATGCTAACCATGGCACGCTTCCTACCCCTCGTTTTGGTACAGTTTGGTACCATTTAAATTATCAACATCTTAAGTACAAATTTTACAGTTTTTTGTGATTCTTAATATCAAGAAATCACTTTCTTTCTCTGATGTAGAGTCTATTGATAAATCATCATACTTCAGAAAATCTGTGCTATCCCCTAAAAAAAAATGTTTTTACTGCTGAAAGCAACCTTAGTAGCCCTGTTGCTGTCCTAGGGGTGAGAATATGGAATAACTTTTCTTACTTTTAATGGATTGGGAATATTCAATGAAGTCGTTTTAACAATGAGGATTAAATGACATGTTTTTGAAAAAAATATTTACTAAAGAAGAGCATAGAACATAGCATATTAGAAAGCTAAATTAAGCATTCAACTGCTTTCATTTCCAGTGTCTTCATTTAATAATGGAAAACCAGAACAGTATGACTTTCAACTAACATTCACTATGTTTCATATTAGTCTCACTCTAAGTGGGAGACAGTATAGTGGTGCCCTGACTTGAGATAATAGCTGACTGTATGTTGTAACTGAGACATGTAACTGTAGAAGTCTACTGTCATCAAAAACCCAATAAGAACTTCATCATTTACCTTACTGGGAACAAGGCTATGCTTACATTTCCAGTTTTATACCTTTGGTGCATCACTGACTTCATCTCTGTTTGTTTGCATTGCCTTTTACAGTTGTTTTAAAATTCGTTCAAGAGCATATTTAACACTTCAGCATTACAAGGAACATTTCCCAGAGTATTTACTGATCACTGAACTATAGTACTATGATTACAAACCTGTTTTCATACAATTTCATGTCACTTGAAAAGATTGATGTGAGTGCGTAATATGTCTCTCCTGCCTCCAGTCATACAGATCTGCAAGTTCTCCTTCACTTGTGACCTCTTTCTTCAAATACATCAATTTCCTAGACTTAATACTAAAAGTCTAGTCATAAAATGCTCTGAAAGAATTTCCTCTGGAGCTATTCTGAGATTTTTCCAATTAAGTTAAAAAATGACTGATGCTATAAAGGTCACATATTCCATCTCCTCTTCTGTAACACCACAATGTCAGAGAAGTGTTTGTAATAGTCATATACCATAGGATCTTTTTTGTCCTAGCATTTTTTTAAAGATTCTTTTAATTATGATGTAAAAAGATTCCAGTGCATGAAAGGAACAACAGTAAAAAATTAAAAACCAAAAAAAAACCAAACAAACCAAAAAAATCCTTCCACAAAATCTATATAAAAAAGATTTTTCTCTTTGAAAACACCTAAATTACTGATATCACCCTAACTTCCTAAGCAATTACAGTCTATAACTGCAGGTGCACATATGTCCCTAGTACTTTTTGAACTGATTTAAGATACTAAACCCAAAGTCTTCCTATAGATGTTATGGAGATAGGTGGAGTGGAGAGCTCTCATCACAAGAAAGGCTGTCTTATTCATATCAGACATTAGAGAATCCAACTACAGGAGACTTTCACAGTGAGCAGGGCTTCATTATTGCAGTTATACATTTAATTAATTGTTTGATTTAAATGTTTCAGCCTGATTAAAAGACTCTGAAAAATATAGAAAAAATCAGCAGAATTTTCTTCAGAAAAAAAAATTGGTTCCTGCCAGAAAAGGCAAGAATGGAGAGGTATGTGGGTTTTAATTAAAATCTGTCTTTGATATCAAATTGTAATGGTATTTACATGTTTCAGTATGGTTGCTTTTCAGATTTACAGCTAATTTGTGTGAAGACCTTCACATAAATTAAGCTTCATAAAATGGCCAAAGCATTTAATAACAAAGAAAGAACTTCTTGGATTTATTTTAGCTTAAAGAAGATCCTTGTCATAGTTTAACCCCAGCCGGCAACTAAGCACCACACAGCCGCTCGCTCATTCCTCCACCAGTGGGATGGGGCAGAGAATCGAAAGGGTAAAAGTGGGAGAACTCGTGGGTTGAAATAAAGACAATTTAATAAGTAAAGCAAAAGCTATGCACACAAGCAAAACAAAACAAGGTATTCATTCACTACTTCCCTTTGGCAGGCAGGTGTTCGGCCATCCCCAGGAAAGCAGGGCTCCATCACGCGTAACGGTTACTTGGGAAGACAAACACCATCACTCCAAACGTCCCCCCCTTCCTTCTTCTTCCCCCAGTTTATCTGCTGAGCATGAGGCCATACGGTACGGCATAGCCCTTTGGCCAGTCTGGGTCAGCTGTCCTGGCTGTGCCCCCTCCCAGCTTCTTGTGCACCTGGCAGAGCATGGGAAGCTGAAAAGTCCTTGACCAGTGTAAGCACTGCTCAGCAACAATTAAACCATCAGGGTGTTATCAACATTATTCTCATCCTAAATCCAAAACACAGCACTATACCAGCTACTAGGAAGAAAATTAACTCTATCCCAGCTGAAACCAGGACAGTCCTTTAAAAACTGAGTATTTCTGCAGTTGTTGCTTAAGTATTATTTTAGGTAAGCTATGCAATGCTTCATCTCTGCTTTGCTTTTTCTTACAATAGGTTACTTTTATCGTAGCTGTATTTTATCTCCTTATCCAGTCATTCTCACCTAGCCTGGATATAATTCTTTGGCAGGAAACAACACAAAATCTTATTGGATAATAACTCTATTGCTAGTGACCTCCATAATTATCTTCTCAAAGATGGAGAAGTTGAAATCTCATTTTTTGGTTGATGGTGGCCCCAATTAATGTTTTTTCAACAAAGTTTTAGATCTGCTTCAGAGCTGAGATAAGAAGAAAATGTGGTGGAAGTATTTCTGGAGGAAACCTACCAGTTTCCATCATGTCTCCTCAGCACATTTACTGAGACCTAGTCACCAGATCAAGCTCTCTTAGTAATGAAAGCAAAATGTGGCTTCCCTGACACATATCAAAGGTCTGCTATAAAAGCAATCTCACTGGGAACATGGGATGCATTTTGTAAGGCTGGTATAAGCTTCTTTTGAAGTCTGGCCATTGGAAAAGCAAGGAAGTTAACACAGAATGGTGTCCATGCGTAACACTAACTTATACCTTCAGTGTGACCCTGGGAGTGGTTAAGGATTCAGTGAGATTTATAGGAATTATAGTCAATATTTAACAGGTTGACACAACACAGAGAATGATAATAAAACATGTAGAAACAGCATTCTTTTTCCCTCATTTTTAAAATACAGATTGTTGAGATGAAGTGTTAGTGTATTGACTGGAAGGCATTCTATCAAAAACAGCAGGAGGAAGGATTCTGTCACCCACTGGAGAGGTTCATGTTGTTACTGCTGTCTCGTACCACTACATACAAGGTGCCACACATTGTGTTAAAAAAGCCAACCAAACGAACTCATAAGAAATGGAAGAGAAGACTGGGAAAAGCTTCTATTGAAAGGAAGAACAAAGTACAGTAACTACTCAGGGGATCAGTAAAGCATATTGCTCCACTGATGGCTCAAATTCACCTCTGGATACTACATGGTTATAAGAATTCCAAGGTTCAGATAAACACAAGAGGCCCATGCAAGGCTGTGGAAGAACAGAGAAAATCTAGAGAAAGCAAAGAGGAATTCATAAAGAGACTTTACGTCTCTGAAGACAGAAAAGAAGAAAGACTGAAGTACTTTGTGTAGGACACTTGCAAAAAGAAAGATGTTCCTGTGTTGGGTTTTTTTCACTGTGCTGATGATGGAGGAATTAAAACTTAAATGAAATAAATTTTTATAGGGAAAAAATAATATTCTGAGAAAACACCTTAACTGTTTGTACCTGCAGTGAAGCATACCACAAAACCGCAAAGCCTGCTTCAGTGATCGCTTCCAAACCCTTTTTGGTTGTGGTGAGGAGAATACTAATCAGTTCAGATTGCCTGTATCTTGCCCTGGGTACACAAAAAATTGCAGGCAGTGTCAGAAAACATATGTCAAGCCTTATCCTGGAAAAAATGACTGCCTGCTTTCAGATTTGACTATCAAAATGCTGTGGTTGCTACATTGTATGTCCACCAAAGCATCTGTCACTGTATTAAAGCATGCCCAGAACAATTCTGTTATTTTCAAGAGCAAGAACACAATCTGCAGTCGGTGAGAGGAAGGTTGGGACTGAGAATTACATTGAATTGCCACTTCCTAAGAAAGTGCACCGTGAAAGAAATGGATTTTTTTTGCTCAGACTTTTAAAATTACTTTAGTGAGAACTTTTCTGAAATCTCCACATTCTTCTCATCAGTTTTACAGGTAACTATTCCTCTGATTAAACACTAGTTCCACCTTATCTTCCTTTTAATCACTGCAGATCATCCAATTTCTTGTGAAATGATTTTGATGTTTTTCCCTCAACATGTATTGACAGAAGATGTTATCCATTAGCTCATCAATAGGGTACGACAGAGTCATTTCTTTAACTGAACACATCATGATGTGCTGGAAGCAGTTTTTCAACTTAACACTGATTGAATTTAATATTAATAACATTAGCATTCTAGCTACGCAAGGAAATATAATGACACAGGTTATTAAACTTCATACTGGAGGGAGGAAGCTAATTGTCTGTAGAGGTCAGGAAGGAAGTCCCCTTTACTACAGTCTATCATCTCACAATAGGTTGTTGTATTACCCAAGAGTTCACTTTCATCTAAAGTATCAGCTTCAACCTACCTCTCAAGGGAGAATACCAGCTAAAGCAAGCCTATTCTTCTCTTTATAGGCAATCTTATATTTATCTTATGACAATTTATTTCTTATCATCAGTTACTTTTAATATTAGATGCCTCATGTTCAATACCCTACATGTTATGACCCTTTGCCCCACTCAGTTACACAGGAAACATGTCTCCTATGATCTCCTCATTTTGGTTGAGAATGTTGTTTAATTTAATGTCCTACACTCCCAAAATCATATGCTGAGAAACTACAAAGTTCCCTTAGTAAAGCAGAAAAAAGTATTAAATATTAAACGAAGTATTTGTCAGTGCTTTTTCAGTGTACACTTGTGTATTGTGCCATTTACAGTGTTTAATTTCTGATGGCACAAAGCATTGCTCTATAAATACTAATCACATATTCAAACATGCAAAGCAGTTCATTCTATATTCCAAAAAAATACATTAATAATAAAAATCAGTTTACTTTCTTGTTACATGTGCAGACAACTGCTAACAATATTCTAAATTCTGATAAGGAAATGAACTGATGCAGAGGTATATTTATAAAGAAATATGTAGAAATATCTACCTCCCTCATGAGAGTATTTGAAATACAAATACTCTGTAAACAGTTGATATTCCTTTGTGAAATAATTTCTGTTCAGTTTAATGTAATGGTAATAGCGCTTGCTGTTATTTGTAAGCTGTTTTACATACCTAATGTTTATGGGTGTTGCAGAGATATAAGGCACCAGCTGTGTCCATGTACTCTAAGACCAAACTGTCTGCTAGACATGGTTGAATATGGTGGACTTTGGGACGCTGCCTGGTCCACTAGAGTTAAACATGGTGGAGTCTAAGATCTAGTGAACTCCTCCTGTCCCAGTCCCACAGAAGGGAGGCTGCTGCTGTTGTGTGTTCCCAGGTCCAGCCAGGAGCGAGGCTAAGCATGTACTCCCAGTAGAGACACACATACATACGAAATGCTCACACAGCCAGCCACGCAGACCGGCGCAGTTGGAGAGCAGTGACTTTTACATGCAACTGTGCACGGCACACATTCAAAGTTCTTGGCAAAGTCATGCCTGAGACATTCATGAGTAAAATTAAAATTCTTTATGGGCGTACCAAAAAATTACTATGAGTTTCCTTCTATATGAAAAATAATACTCTGTACTTTACATCTAGGAAGGCTTCAAGAATTGGCTAGTTAGAATGATAGCAGATAGATAACGAAGTAGCATCACCCATAAGGTTGCAACCAGAGATGTAATGGTAACTTTGCAGTACTAGGGCAAAGTAGGAAGCAAAAGCCCAATGATGTTGTCGTGGTTTAACCCCAGCCAGCAACTAAGCACCACACAGCCACTTGCTCACTCCATCCCACCAGTGGGATGACGGAGAGAATCAGAAGGGTAAAAGGGAGAGAATTCGTGGGTTGAGATAAGAACAGTTTAATAATTGAAGTAAAATAAAATAGGAGTAATAATAGTAGTAATAGTAGTAGTAGTAGTAGTAGTAGTAGTAGTAGTAGTAGTAGTAGTAAATAATAATAATAAATTACAATAATAATATACAAAGGAAGTGATAAGTGTACAATTGCTCACCACCCGCTGACAGATGCCCAGCATGTCCCCGAGCAACAATCACTGCCCTCCGGCCACCTCTCCCAGTTTATATACTGAGCATGACATCATATAGTATGGCATAGCCCATTGGCCACTCTGGGTCAGCTGTCCTGGCTGTGCCCCCTCCCAGCTTCTTGTGCACCTGGCAGAGCATGGGAAGCTGAAAAGTCCTTGACTTAGTGTAAGCACTACTTAGCAACAACTAAAACATTATCGCGTTATCATCAACATTATTCTCATAGCAAATCTTAAAACACAGCACTATAGCAGCTACTAGGAAGAAAATTAACTCTATCCCAGCTGAAACCAGGACAGTATCCACCCCTTATTGTATACCATATACGTCATGCCCAGGTCTTACATCTTCCAGTTCATTCCAATTAATCACCACCACTTTTCCAGTCTTTTGAGATAGACATATATATATATATATACACACACACACACACACACGCACACACACACACGTATCATTTCCTTAGTCTATGGGCTATCCCTCTAAAACTTTTGTTGAGTTCATTTAGTTCATAGCTTTGGGCTTCATCTGTCATAAAAGTCTTTCAGGGCAGAAGAGTTGGTGTGTGGTGTTGGATTGTTGCATGCTGAAGCCAGTTCTGGTTCTATCACCTCTGCACTTTGCTCGGTTTCCTCAGAGTTAGTTCTTCATTAATTTGGGTGATTCTTACTGTGTGCTGTTGATATGGCATATAGTAACCATAGAAGTGATGACATAAACATATTATGTAGCAACAAACATTATATAATTTGGTTCATTGGCTATTTTCACCCAAAATCAAATCCCCTTGAGGTACACATCAGACTTCCCCATCGTCCCACATCACCCACCAAGTGCACCCAGGTCCTTGAGCAAAAGCAATCCCACAAATGGGTTTACCTTTGCCTGAGGCAGGAGTAACCGACTGTCTTCCCCATCATATTTTTTATGTGCACTACAGGGACTTTATCCCCCGCTACAGTACATAAAGGTTTTGATTGGGCAGGGCCAGCTCGACTGGCAGATCCCCTAGTGTTCACTAACCAGGTAGCTTTTGCTAAATGTGTATCCCAATGTTTGAATGTCGCACCACCCATTGCTCTCAGTGTAGTCTTTAACATTCCATTGTGTCGTTCGATTTTCCCAGAGGCTGATGCATGATAGGGGATGTGATATACCCACTCAATTCCATGCTCTTTGGCCCAGGTGTCTATGAGGTTGTTTTGGAATTGAGTCCCGTTATCTGACTCAATTCTTTCTGAGGTGCCATGTCGCCATAAGACTTGCTTTTCAAGGCCCAGGATAATGTTCTGGGAGGTGACATGGGGCACGGGATATGTTTCCAGCCATCTGGTGGTTGCTTCCACTATTGTAAGCACATGGCGCTTACCTTGGCGGGTCTTTTGGGAGTGTGATATAATCAATCTGCCAGGCCTCCCCATATTTATATTTCAGCCATCGCCCTCCATACCAGAGGCTTGAACCGCTTGGCTTGCTTGATTGCAGTGCATGTTTCACATTCACGGATAACCTGTGCAATAGTGTCCATGGTCAAGTCCACCCCTTGATCACAAGACCATCTATATGTTGCATCTCTTCCTTGATGGCCTGAGGTGTCATGGGCCCACCGAGCTAGAAATAATTCACCCTTATGTTGCCAGTCCAGATCTACCTAAACAACTTCAATCTTAGCAGCATGATCCACCTGCTGATTGTTTTGATGTTCTTCAGTGGCCTGACTCTTGAGTACGTGAGCATCTATATGTGACGTACTTTTACAACCAGGTTCTCTATCTGGGCGGCAGTATCTTGCCACAATGCGGCAGCCCAGATGGGTTTGCCTCTGTGCTGCCAGTTGCTCTGCTTCCATTGCTGTAACCACCCCCACAGGGCATTTGTCACCATCCATGGGTCAGTGAGATAAAGTACTAGCCACTTTTCTCGTTCAGCAATATCTAAAGCCAGCTGGATGGTTTTCACCTCTGCAAACTGACTCAATTCACCTTCTCCTTCAGCAGTTTCTGCGACTTGTCATTCAGGATTCCATACAGCAGCTTTCCACCTCCAATGCTTCCCCACAAGATGACAGGACCCATCAGTGAACAGGGCATATTGCTTCTCATTTTCTGGTAGTTTATTATATGACGGGGCTTCCTCAGCACGTATCACCTCCTCCTCTGGTGATATTCCAAAATCTTTGCCTTCTGGTCAGTCCATGATGACTTCCAAGATTCCTGGGCGACTGGGGTTTTCCATTTGAGCCCATTGTGTGATTAGTGCAACCCACTTACTCCATGTAGCATCAGTTGCATGATGTGTACAGGAGATCCTCCCTTTGAACATCCAGCCCAGCACTGGAAGTCGGGGAGCCAAGAGGAGGTGTGCTTCAGTACCAACCACTTCCAAAGCAGCTCAAACCCCTTCACATGCTGCCAATATCTCTTTTTCAGTTGGAGTATAGCCAGCCTCGGATCCTCTGTATCCCTGAATCCAAAATCCTAGGGGTCAACCTTGAGTCTCCCCTGGTGCTTTCTGCCAGAGACTCCAGGTAGGGCTGTTCTCCCCGGCGGAGGTGTAAAGCACATTTTTTACATCTTGCCCTGCCCAGACTGGCCCAAGGGCTATCTGCATGAATTATCCACTGTTTAATTTGTTCAAAGACTTGTCATTGCTCAGGGCCCCATTTGAAATCATTCTTCCGGGTCACTTGATAGGCAGGGCTTACCATGAGACCGTAATTTGGAATATGCATTCTCCAAAAACCCACAATGCCCAAGAAAGCTTGTGCTTCCTTTTTGCTGGTTAGTGGCGACACGGCTGTTATTTTGTTGATTACATCCATTGGGATCTGACGATGTCCATCTTGCCATTTTATTCCTAAAAACTGGATCTCCTGTGCAGGCCCCTTGACCTTACTTTGTTTTATGGCAAAGCCAGCCTCCAGAAGGATTTGGACTATTTTCTTCCCTTTCTCAAAAACTTCTGCTGCTCTGTTGCCCCACATGATGATGTCATCAATGTATTGCAGGTGTTCTGGAGCCCCACCCTATTCCAGTGCAGTCTGGATCAGTCCATGGGAAATGGTGGGGCTGTGCTTCCACCCCTGGGGCAGTTGATTCCAGGTGTACTGGATGCCCCTCCAAGTGAAAGCAAACTGTGGCCTGCGCTCTGCCACCAAAGGGATTGAGAAAAACACATTAGCGATACCAATTGTGGCATACCACTTGACTGCCTTTGACTCCAATTCATATTGAAGTTCTAGCATGTCTGGCACGGCAATGCTCAGTGGCGGTGTGACTTCGTTCAGGCCTCAATAGTCTACTGTTAGCCTCCACCCTCCGTTAGACTTTTGCACTGCCCATATGGGACTGTTAAAAGGTGAGCAAGTCTTGCTGATCACTCCTTGGCTCTCCAGTCGACGAATCAACTCATGGATGGGAATCAGGGCGTCTCTGTTGGTGCTATACTGCTGCCGATGTACTGTTGTGGTGGCGATTGGTACCTGTTTTTCTTTGACCCTCAGCAACCCCAAAATAGAAGGGTCCTTTGAGAGACCGGGCAGGGTAGACAGCTGTTTGTTTTCCTCTGACTCCAAGGCAGCTATACCAAAAGCCCACCGGTACACTTTTGGGTCCTTGAAATACCTTCTCCTGAGGTAGTCTATTCCAAGGATGCACGGAGCCTCTGGGCCAGTCACAACAGGGTGCTTTTGCCACTCATTCCTGGCTAAGCTCACTTCGGCCTCCCATACAGTCAGCTGTTGGGATCCCCCTGTCACCACAGAAATACAGATGGGGTCTGCCCCTTCATAGCTTGATGACATTAGAGTATACTGTACACCAGTGTCCACTAGAGCCTTATACTCCTGTGGGTCTGATGTGCCAGGCCATCGAATCCACACAGTCCAGTATACCAGTATACTCGGTTGTCCATTTCCTTCACCTGGCTGGAGGAAGGGCCCCTCTAGTCCTGGTCATAGCACTCGTTACTCACTTCTTGTAAATGCAAATCAAAAATCCCTTTATTAATATCGGAAGCAAAATCAGCCCTTCTACTCTGTCTGGGGAACTGCTCACTGGAAACTGGAGCAGCAATTTTCCTAGAAGAACCACCTTTTGTAGTTGTTTTTCCTTGCAACTCACGTACCCGTGTATCTAGGGTCAAGGTAGATTTTCCATCCCACTTCCTCATGTCCTCTCCATGGTCACACAGATAAAACCACAGGGTGGCCCGTGGTGTGTATCCAGTATATCTTCTCTCTTGAGCAGAGGGATGCTTACTCCTAATGGCTGAGATACTGGTCCATACAAGTTAGGAGTAGGACTTATCCTCTTCGAGTTGCTGAACCTTCTGGGACAGTTTCTCCACAGCCGAGATGCAGGCCTGTAGGGAGGAAGAGAGACTTTCTTCATATTGCCGGAGTTGGCTAGCCATTTCATCCACTGTTGGTCCCTCTTCATCTTTCCAGGTCGTTATTGCTAATGAGTTTGCCTGTGATAATGATATGCTCCATACAAACTTCCACCACATGGGTTGTGTGCACTGGACTTCATCTGGATCTTTGGATAACTGCTCGTTGTCCAGGTCATTATAAGTCACCTCCAGCACAGCGAATTCATTCAGGTACTGGATACCTGTCTCCACAGTGGTCCACTTGCCGGGGTGACATATAACATGTTCCTTGAAGGGATACTTTTCCTTCATGCCTGACAGGAGTCGCCTCCAGGGGCTGAGGGCTTTTGCCCCTTTTCCAATTGCTTTGTCAATGACCCCTTCCCTAGAAAGGGATCCCAGCTGCTTGGCTTCCCTACCCTCTAATTCCAGGCTACTGGCCCCATTATCCCAGCATCGGAGCAGCCAGGTGACGGTGTGCTCGCCTGGACGACGACTGAAATTTTTTCGCGTATCTTGCAGCTCACTCAGGGACAGGGATCGGGTGGTTACCATCTCATTTATGGGTTTTGCCTCTTCCTCCTCCTGTTCTCCTGATGGCCCATGTTCATCTTCATCCCTTACTAAATGAGCTGATTTTCTTGTGTATTTTTTCTTCTGTATAGGGACAAGTGATACTGGCATGAATTGGTTCTCTGGCGCAGCCGCAGCGCCTGTCACCAGGGCCGGTGCAGCCACAGTGCCTGTCATTTTGTCCTCAGATCCAGAGACCATCTCTTCCTCTTGAGGGTTCTGAATAGTGTTGAATAGGGCTCGGTAGGATGGGCCAGACCCCAGCACATTGCAGTGATTTGTGTCTCTCTGGAGTTGCCAGGGTGACAACACACTTTTTCCAAATACTTTACTAGTTTTTCAGGGTTCTGCACTTGTTCATGGGTGAAGTTCCAGAACATCGGAGGTGCCCACTGTCCTAGGTACTTGCCCATGCTCTCTCACACACCCTGCCACTCATAACTATCCAACCTTGGAGCAGATCTCTGGATGATATTCTTAAACTGCTTATTAACCTTAGACAAAACTGAAACAATATTCCCAAGAACTACCAATAGATATATCTTAACTACCCAAGGATGTTCAAGATACTGAAAAGTTGTTGTAATGAAGAAAACATCATAGAAGAAAGCAACAAATGCGCCATTCTGTATTTCCTCCGTAAAAAACCTCTCAGTAGAAGAGGTATAATTGCTAATTTTCTCCATGAGGTGTTACCCGAAGTACAGTAATGGCTTCACTACAAAACCCAAATACCAGATAGTGCTCAAGTTCAGCGTTTTAATACCAAATCTCCCAGGCAAAACATCACTAATCACTGCAGAGCACAACAAACTGCAAACCCCAACACCAATCTTTAACACATACTGCAAAAACAGGAGGATGGTGCAGATCAGGTAGACTAATACCGAGAACAGATGAATGAATATTATGACTGGCAACTGTTAACACATACAAATTCCTTAATACATTCTGGTTAATCTGTTATTATCTCAAACCCTTCGTGCCCCACATTGGGCACCAAAAAGGACTGTCATGGTTTAACCCCAGCCAGCAACTAAGCACCACGCGGCCACTCGCTCACTCCCCCCTACCAGTGGGATGGGGGAGAGAATTGGAAGGGTAAAAGGGAGAAAACTCATGGGTTGAGATAAAGACAGTTTAATAATTGAAGTAAAATAAAATAGCATAGTAGTAATAGTAGTAGTAGTAGTAGTAATAATAATAATAATAATATACAAAGGAAGTGATAAGTGTACAATTGCTCACCACCTGCTGACCAATGCCCAGCACGTCCCTAAGCAGCAATCACTGCGCCCCAGACACTGCGCCCCAGACAACTCTCCCAGTTTATATACTGAGCATGACATCATATAGTATGGCATAGCCCATTGGCCACTCTGGGTCAGCTGTCCTGGCTGTGCCCCCTCCCAGCTTCTTGTGCACCTGGCATAGCATGGGAAGCTGAAAAGTCCTTGACCAGTGTAAGCACTACTTAGCAACAACTAAAACATCAGGGTGTTATCAACATTATTCTCATCCTAAATCCAAAACACAGCACTATACCAGCTACTAGGAAGAAAATTAACTCTATCCCAGCTGAAACTAGGACAGATGTTATGATGTCATTGCAATGTGAAACGATGTTTGAAACTGAACTCTACCTCAGTCTGTCTTAAATCCCACAAAGAGACAGGAAATCTATAGAGATCTTAATTTGGGAAGCCATAATGCCAAATGAGGCTTAGCTTTATATATCTCATGTAACACAGTATTAGGTTATTCAAGTGTCTCTGTTATGCAGCACTTCCTTTTGGACTCAGAATTTGTTAGAACAACTCATAACAAACAGCTTGAGATGCGAAAACATGGGAGAAAAACCCTGAAGTGACCTATCAGCCAGCTCTTGGAAAGGAGCATGGTGGCTTTCCATACCCAGCAGGAGATATCTTTTTTCTTTATTAATGAGCTCTTCATTCATATATGTATATCCTTCTTTTCCTGACGACCTCACTCTCCCTGCAAGTTTTCAGTGATTATAGCAGAGCTCATCCCTCCCATCTTGCCAATACACCTGGTCTTTGTGAAGTGAGTCTTGAACAATGAAAAGCTGCTACCCTTACTTGCTGATGAATGAATGTGAGACTTTGGGGCAGAAAATGTATGTATCTGCTGTCAAAGTCTACTGGTGACATCTCTTAGCCTTCCTTTGAGTTTGACTAGGTGAGGAGTCAGCATATCCTGCAAAGCGTCAATAGCAAAAGCTGAGCTCTGATGATTCGGACGTAATTTAGAGATAAATTGTTCAAACAGCCAGACGAACCCTGTGAGCAAGCTGGAATACAAAGAAGGGAAGCCTGGCTTCTCCTTGAAGTACTTCTGAGACACTTTAAAGGCAGATTTTCAATAAGTTCAGCTAAAAAGAATGTCCTGCGTTTTAAGTGACAAATAGGTAAGTAAGGGGTACCGTGATGAGAATGAACATAGATCTCTTTCCAAAGGAATCAGTAAGATTCTGAGAGATGCACAATATGAAGGACTGAACAGACTGGCTTACATGATGGATGCAGCTGTGAACTACAGGATGAAAGGCACTTACTGTGATAGCCTAGGGTAAAAGAGCAAGAAATGTGCATGGCATACACACACCACCAAGTCTGACTCCTATCCTGCCATTATCTTATAGAATCATAACATCATAGAAGAGCCCAGTTTGGAACAAAAAATCATCTAGTCCAACCTCTCATGGGAAAGGGAGCCTAGATGAGATTATCTAGCACCCTGTCCAATTGCATCTTGAAAATCTCCAATAATGGGGACTCGACCACATCCCTGGGGATGTTGTTCCAGTGAATGATTGTTCTCACTATAAAAAACTTCTTTCTTATGTTGAGATAAAACATCCCTTAGTGCAACTTGTGGCCATTGTCCCTTTTCTTCTCCATATGATGGCTTGTGAAAAATGAGCCTCCATCCTCTTTGTAGCCACCCTTTAAGCACTGGAATACTGTGATGAAGTCCCCCCTGAGCCTTCTCTTCTCCAGGGAGAAAAGATCTACCTCTTTCATTCTTGCCCCATAGGGCAGGTTCTCCAGCCCTTTTACCATCTTTGTGGCCCTCTTTTGGACCCTCTCCATTCTGTCCACATCTTTCTTGAATTGTGGGGACCAGAACTGGACAAAGTACTCCAAATGTGGCCTGAAAAACACTGAGTAAAGTGGGAAGATCACGTGTCTATCTCTGCTGGTGATTCCCTCATGGATGCAGCCCTGGATCTGATTTGCCTGTGTTGCTGCAGCAACACACTGCTGACTCATGTTCAGCTTGTTTTCTCCCAAGACCTCCAGTTCCTTTTCAGCAAGGCTGCTCCCCTGGCACACAGATCCTAGCCTGTACAGGGCTCTTCGGTTATTCTGTCCCAGATGCAGGACTTTGCATTTGTCTTTCTTAAACCTCATACTGTTCTTGCTAGCCCACTCTTCCAGCCTGTCCAAGTCTCTCTGTAAGATGGCTCACCCTTCTGATGTGATCACCTCACCACCCAGTTTGCTGTCATCAGCAAACTTGGTGAGAGTACTTTCAATCCCATCGTCCAGGTCATTTTTGAAGATGTTGAACAGTGTGAGGTCCAGTATCGATCCATGGGGGACCCTACTAGTGACAAGCTTCCAGCCTGAGTAAAATCCATTGATTACCACTCTCTGAGTGCAACCTGTTAGCCAATTTCCTACCTATCTCACAAACCGCCCATCCAATCTGTATCTTGTCAGTTTGTCCAGGAGAAGGCTGTGGGAAAGTGTCGAACACTTTGCTCAGATCCAGGTAAATAACATCCACTGTTTTCCCCGTGTTAACAGAAGATGTTATTTTGTTGTAGAAGGTGATTGTGTGAGTCTGGCTTGGTTTATCTTTTGGGACACTGTTCACCAGTGTGTCTGAATATTTCTTCTTTCAGTAGCTGCCATTTGTATGTATTGAAATGGCACTTTATGTTAGTAGCTAATTTGTTCAGGGGTTAGAAACCTTATTCTGAATGTTGTTCTTTCCTTCTTTAGGTGACTTTTTGAGGCTAACTTTCTGATTAGGGAGCACAGGCAGTGAAAGTGAGTGAGCCTGACACCAGAAGGGAACAGATTTCTTGTTGTAATCTAATTCCAGAATTACTTTATCTCCAGGGCAATCAGTTCCTTTTTCAGTCCTTCTTTCTCACGTATCAACTATATTGGGCAGAAACTGGAGGCAGGATACTATTAATTACTGCTTAATAGCTGAGTCAGAATTGTGTTGCACTTATCTGCTCTGTTTCTGCAAAGAAGAGAATGTTGCATACACCTTCCCTGCTGACAAATCCTTCGGGATTTGTATCCAGAAATAATCCAGAAATTTTTCAGTTTCCAGAAATAAAGTGGATTGTTAATTAATAATTCTCCCCACCCCACGAGCTTTCAGTGTTTGGAGGAGAAGTGACTGGTTGTTTGCTAATAGCTTTTAATTCCTAATAAGATCATTGCCCTCTCCAGCCAATTAGAGTTATCACAGGCTGGTTGAATTTGCACTGAGATCAGGCATTCACAACACACTCCTGACAATCTTTACCTGTTCTTTGCTGCTTGGTAGGTGACAGAGCAAAGACCTACTAAATGTATTAGCAGTGCATATTATTTGGCACCCTCCTGTAGACCATCTTTTCAAAGACTCCAGTAGACCAAGAGGAAGCAGAACATTTTTGTGTTCAATACTATGATTTAAAATGTACTGTTATAATCAGGAGAGATGGAAAATTTCCTCGCTGAAGAAGTGCCTTTGTCTGTTACATTAACTAGTTTTCAGTGATGCAATGCGCTCAGTGGGGCAGTCCAATGTAGACGGATTAACAACTCATCTTGCTACAGCTGACAAGACTTCCTATAGGTGAGCTTATTACTCTGAACAATTTCATAGCCTTTTCTTGACAATGTATTTAGTAATTCAAAAGGCTTTCCTGTATGCAGTGACATAATTTGTTTTGTCACAGTGCTACCTTTCTGTTAGTGCAAATAACATTATATAAGCAGTAAGACTGACCAGACCTGGAGCTATACGGCAGTGACATTGACAGTAGTGAAACTGTACGTATCAGCACACTCAGAAGAATTACAACATTTTGATTGTTCTGAAATCTAATGGAGAACTTAGTTGCTATCTCAGATGTTGCAATTACAGTCTTGAATAGGAAACTGCATCTAAGCAATCTTTGCTAGCAACTTGTTACAGCGGAGTCAGGCTTTGCTGGTGACTGTAGTGCTTCTTTTTCTATATGTATGAGAAAAAAAAATCTCTTCAGAAGTCTGTTTTTCCTCCCTTATATAGGGGTCCTCAAATACACAGACTGGATTTGCAATAATTTGTTTGAAAACTTCAGAAGTAGGAGACAATGTTACACAACTGAGACTGTTTCTCAGCTGAAGGTAACTTATGCCTTCACTTACCAGGTTTTTCACTGAAAACACACAATCATGGAAGGATTTACTTTGGAAGGTAACTCCGGAGATCTCTAGTTCAAACTCCTACTCCACAAATGGCTAACTTCAAAGCTATATCTGGTTGCTCAGGACCTTGCCCAGCAGAGTCTGAAGATCTCCAAGGATGGAGACAGTATTTCCCAGTGTTAAACCTTTCAACATATGAACAACTTGCCAAGTATTTATTTGTGTTGCAGAATCATATCCAAAGGCTAACTGGCACTAAACAGACATGTAAGAAAGAAACATTTGCTACCCCAGTGAAGAAAGACAACTACTTAAGGAACTAACTTCTTGATAAAGGTATTTGTATGGGGAAGCAGCTGGCTACTTCTTAATGGCCTTCCTCCTTAAAGGGAGACACAATACCATTGCCTCTTTTGACATGGCTAGCTAATTCTTGATTCTTACAGTGTTTGCCTTCAAAGCAGCAAATCTGATCATAAATGAAGACTCTAAGGTCGTTGGCATGAAATTAAGTCAACAGACCACAACATCCAGTTCCTGTCTCAATCATACCTGTAATTTGTCTTGTAACAGTGTAGATGATTTCACATGGCGTTGATTTCCATAGTCACCTTCAGCATCAGGTCTTCTCTTTTTCTGTTCCAGTGATACACTTGGCTTCCCAGTTAATGCTCAAAATGTCAAAAATTTGTCATTCTTAACTGTCCCCTTTCTGCCAGCATGTAGCAGATTCATCAATGTTTTTGATTATCTGTGGTTGGCCTGTTTCCTATTTTGTTGCCCCTTCTAGCATTGCATTAAGCCACCCAAATATTGAAGAGAATATTAAGCAACCAGTGATATGACCTTATCAAAGAAACATCTCATCAGGAACTTGAATCTAGCAGCAGCCACAATCCTGCTTTGCTGTTGTAAGCATGTGCTTGGATCTTCAAAGTTTATTGCCAAGTCATATGAAGTATCGCACAGAACGTAATCATAGGCCTATTCCGTTCATTTATTGCTGTATCCCAAGGGTGTAAAAGCTGGCAGAATATCCTAATTTTATCTAGCACTGATGTAGTTCATTGGGTTTTTAACGTGCTGTTCTCACAGGGAAGGTTTACATCTGCTTAATTAGCAACTGCCTGAAGCCACCTTCCTCAATAACATTTTATATGTTCTTTTTTTCCAGAACTGTTATTGATTTTAAATGTGAAGCAGTGACAGGTCTCCTTGATACCATTGTAAGGAATGTGAAAACACCTCTAGAAAATATTCAGCAGCTTGTCTTAGTGAGGGCCCTCAACTCCTGCAAAGTGATTAGATTTGGCCTTCAGTCCAACTTTGCCTTTTGTACTGAAATCAGTGCTTCTTTCTTATTCTCTTGAACAACTTATTTATTGCCCTAAACATCTTTTCCTCCTACCTACGACCTAACAGGATCTAAAAGACACCACTCACCACTCCAACTGCAACCTACATTTCAAAAAGGAAAAGAAATGGAGCTGCTTCTTCTCACACTGCTACGTGCTGATAGAAGCCCTACCATTCAACGTGGCCTGTCCTGGTGTGTTTTTCCACAGTCTTCACCATCAGCTGCAAGTCCATGTCCTTCCTCGCCTTTCCTCCTTTCATCCTTGTGTAACAACTATCTCCTAACTAAATTCCCTGCTCTACCTAAGCCATCACGCTCCTCAGAAGAGTGATGAATTTTCACAAGTATGACTATTTTTCAATAACGCTGACATCAACAAATTACTTCCTTACTGATACAACTGTAAAAAAAAAAGGAAAACAACCATCCACTTTACAATGGCTTCCAGCTTGATGAGTTATCTGATTACTCCCCAAAAGGGGAAAACATTGTGTCTATTGTCCACCCCTTTCTGCTGATCAGAATAATCATCCACCCCTTTCTACTGATCAGAATAATCTTCCACGGTTCTTCCAGGCCCCTGCTGGAACCCTGCCTTGGCAACAGGATTCATTTCAGGCTGTTTGTGCTGAACCCTTGCTGATGGGAATCTGGTTTCTGCATTTCTGTTGATAAAACACTGGGCCCTACTCAAGGTCCAGGTTCATGATCTGTTTTTATTCTTTTTGTTACCATTAGGATCTTCCTCTCATGTGGCACAGGGGACACAACAGTCTTCCATGTGGGCCAGCCCTATCCACCTTTATCCTGACAAACCAAACCCACCACCTGAGTGCATTGTTGTCAGAGGCATCACAAGCGATTAGGTACAATGTTTTTTATTTACAAACTAAGATATTAAAAATTCACTTTCCTTGTGTCTATGAGGAAAAAAGTGGGTATTCAGGTTTCCAAACCTCTGCTGAGACATGCTCTCAGTTTTTCTCAGGGTCACCTTTCAGTTTTCAGGTGTCTGCCACATGTATCTCAGTTTTTCAATGTTTCTGCTGCTATAACCACCACACCAAACCATGCTGTTACTCTGTGTTCATTACTAAGAATAGTGCAGGCACTATTCCTCGCAGGTATCTAGTCCCTGACCAATGGCTTCCTACTTTCTTGCCTGGTAATAAACATATGGACAATTAACTGTTTCCTCATTCCTCCTGACAATTCCAATGAAATAACTCTGTTTGTTTGTTGTTTGTTCCCCAGTGTATTATACTACTTAAATCTTATATAAATTGTGAATGCCACAGGCAAATGATCAGGTTGCTGACTAAGCCCTGGCTTCAGGTTAACTGAAGAGAACATGGACTACCACATATGATATTAAAAGCTGTTGGATGTGTCAGATAACAGTGTAAAAAGCTGGCAAAAGTTGAAAAAAACACTGTCAAGGATGGCTGGACTTCACAGGTGGCTAAGGGAATGTCAAGTGAGAAACATGGCCAGACTTTGCAGACCATGAAAAGGGAGTATTGGGGACCTTTTGGGGAGTAGAGCTTTGCGAGGCAAACAGTACCCACATAACCATATCATAATATTATGTATGGCTAGGATCAAGGTCAAAGTATCAGAAATACAGAATTTGGGTGTAACAAAATTAAAATCAATGGGGAGGAAGTAATTAGGAGTGGTTTGTTTATTTGGGAGGAAGCTGGAGTGGAGAAAGGGTGGTACAAGAGCAGTGAAAAGAAGGGTCCAAAAAATAAAAAAAGGATTAAAAAAAAACCCCAAACATGTTATTGGTGCTGTCTGGGGTTACCTGCAGGACAGCCCTATGCTTGATCACTGCAGCTAGAGTGGGATAACAAACAAAATCTGTTGTTCTGACCATGCCACAGTTGTCAAAAATCCTTCCACAGTCAGGAGGAATGGGCAGGAACTTTACCTATCTATTTGGAAAACACCTGGATGAACACTTTGAGCATTCTGATATTATTATGTCAGTGCCCATGCTAGACCTGATGGCATCAGCATCTTCCCAATGACTTGTTAACAGTGTATTATATCCTTTACATTTTCATACTAGTTTCTCAAGGAATCTTGGATGATTGTTTCAGACCACATGAACCTCTGCTTGGAAATCCTCTGGGAATTGAGCTAAGGAACCATGAAAAACATAAGTGAAATTGAAGAATCACTGCTATGTTTTCATGTTATCGACCTGGAATAACATTAAGCTCTGACATTTTCCCAGATGTTTACTGGAGAGACACAGAAAATGTAACTTTCCCAATTTGCATAACACAATATCTGTAGAGCCAAACTTTCCAATGTTCACTTTCAGCAAACATTCACACAGAATAAATACCCACAAATTTGATATAACATCCCACTTTAAAAAATCACTACCAATTTGCAGTACACTCATGTTCTTTTTATTTTTTTTTTGTAGAATTGCTTTTACTTGTTTGTGAATGTAACATGATTACCCTATAACTTGACATTCATAAAACACTTTTTTCCAGAGTTCAACTACATTTCTCCTAGGCAAGATGGAGACTTTGCTTACATGGACAGCTTTGCTTTGGGGAGTTTGCTGCTTAGTGCAGTTGGCTGCGAACATTCAGAAGTGTAGGTCAAAGATACATGACCTGATTTATGCAACATCAAGATTCCATTGTTATTGTTCATGTAGAGGGATCTTATAGCACTACCTACAATTTAACTTTCCCAGCACCTCCAGTGGTATGACTGTTTCCAATTTTTTCTTTAAATATGAGAAACTACCAATGAAATTTAGAAAATGTGAAACCAAAGCTAAGAAATGCCAGAACACTGTTTATTTAACATTGTGTTATCTTTTTCTCCACATATGATTTACAATCTCTGATTACACGATCACCTAGTATTTCTTCTGTAGAACCCTGTCTTACACAGTACACAAAGTAGTGTTGCTCTATTGATTCTTTGTCTTTGTATTTGGTTTGGCTGAGATGGAGTTAATTATCCCCATAGGAGCCGTCATAGTGCTGTGCTTTGTATTGGTAGCTAGAAAGGTGTTGATAACACACCAGTGTTTTGGCTACTGCTGAGCAGTACTCGCACAGCATCAAGGCTGTCTCTCCAACATTCCCACCCTCACCCAGTAGGCTCGGGTGGGCAAGATCTTGGGAGGGGACATAGCCAAGGCAGCTGACCCAAACTGATGAAAGGGGTATTCCATACCATATGACATCTGCTCAGCAATAAAAGCTAAGAGAAAAGAGGGGGACATTTGTTATTACAATGTTTGTCTTCCAGAGCAACTGCTAAATGTTCTGAAGCCCTGCTTCCTGGGAACTGGCTGGACATCCCCTGCTGATGGGAAGTAGAGAATAAATCTTTTGTTTTCCTTTGCTTCCATGCACGGCTTTTGCTTTTGCTTTATTGAACTGTCTTTATCTTGATCCACTAGTTTTTTTTCCATCTTATTTTCTCCCCACCCTGTACTGCTGAGAAGGGGAGTGATAGAGTGACTTGGTGGGCACCTGGTGTCCAGCCAAGGTTAACGCACCACAGTCTTTTTATAAAGGAAATGTCTATCAGAAGAATCTTTGTCTCTTTTGTTGCAGAAGCTAAAGGTATGATAACAAATGAGAGAGGAACTGCAGGAGCATAAAAGATGGTTAAAACCATTCAATAGTCTATAAAATATTCTTATACCTTGCCAAGGTTATCCTTTTTTGCCTGATAAGCTAAAATATTCTTAAAACCTGGGACCTACGCAGCCCATGTTGGCAGTCAATCTAGGATAATACTAGAGGTCGTATTCTTTCTTGCCCCACTACACAAAGTGGAGATGATGGCATTTCCTCCTCTACTTGAGCAAATGCATTGTTTGTGAAGTATTCAAGTCTCTAAATTATCTTATTTGTTCCCATTCTAGGTTCAGACAAGCACCTCATCATGCTGATTTCCTGGCAAAAATGTGAGAGCTTTCCCCACAATACTGTCCTGTCAACACTTCCTTACTTGCATACATACACTTGGGGTGGTCCCCCTTCTGCCTTGTTTTGATTTTTTTGAAGTGTCCCTTGTCCATCTCTGCAGAAACAGTTCTTACTGACTACTTACAGTTATTTTCTCTATGTATAATATCATTACTTCTGCAACAGGAAAAGGAATCTCTGGGACAGCCAGATTTTCTACCCAGGATGTTAATCAATAGTTAAACATAAAAAATGGTCTGGGCTCAGCAAGAACCTCCTGGGAAAATCTCTTGAACTGTCCAAAATTCTCTCTAAGAGCTCCTGTAACAATCTGTCAAATATTTCATTGTGAAGGCGGCTATATGTTCAATAACCTAGTTTCCATCACCTAGTTAGTCATCTAGAGACAAATTTTTACATTCCTTTGAGTGGTAAATTGAATGAGGTCATTCTAACGAACCATATTTTTAATTTTAAGGCACCATGATGCTTTGGTTCCTTGTGGCTGTCTTCCAGACTGGGACAGCCTGTCAGACCCCTCAGGATCCAATGTAAGCCTGGTTCCACTTAATATTTTTATGAATTACTTCAGCAACACATGAGAGAACACATAAGTGTGTGGAGGGAGAGCAGCAAAACTCTACTTTCTGGTTGAGATACCAAATAAAATTCATTGAAAACCAGTCCTCATCTCCACCACTGCTATATCCTTTTAATACAAGGCCTTTCCTCCAGTCCAGCAGACTTCAGTGGGTTGAGCAAACTCTGCACATGCCCACTCGTTCCTAAGAAAAAATCTTCTGCCTGTCACCTCTGTCCTTGGCTGTGTGTGCCTTCTCTGCCCCTCCCAGAGCCTGCCAGCTTGCAGACTCCACTGATTTCTAGCTGTCTGCATCATACCCCTGCTTGCTCCACCCTGCAGCTTCTTCCACTTGTGTGGGCCCAGGGACCCTCAGGGGAGGTCTAGCCTTCCCTCTCTCCACAGAGTTATGTGTAAACCAAGGTGTAATATCCAAGATGAAGGAAATAAAGAGCCTACAATAAAGCAAACCAGAGTTCAACCAACTTTTATGATGTTAAGCACCATAACTTAAAAATATAAACTATGTCTAAGAATCATTTCAGGCAAAGGGCCATTTAGTCCTCCAGCCTCTTTTCTAGGGCAGCTGTCCCCTTGGGCATTAGGGCCCAGAGAGTGCTCACAGGGTCCAAGAACAAGAGAGTCCTTGTGGCTAAGAGGCAAAACCCCAGGGGTCAGTTGCACAGCACAGGGAGGCACTGGGAACTTAGGGACTTACTCTGCTCTTCCCTGCTAGGGCCTCAGCTGAAGCTGTGTCCAGTTTTGGGTAGCTTTATGTCCAGTTTTTGGTAATGTAGGTTGTAATGTAGGTGTGACAGGAAAAAATGAGCTTAATCTACAAAAAGACTTGATAGCAGGGTGATGGGAAAAACACTGAAACTGTAGGGAGGTAGAGGAGTGAAACAGAAAACCTAGGAAAAAACAGGGAAAGTGTTCTTCAGTGTTTGGGATAGACTAGTGTCTGTCGAGGATGGTCTGTCTCCTTCCTCAGTGCATGGGGTTAAGACTAGATGATCTCTAGTGGACAAGGCCACTTCTGGATCTCCATTTCTGTGACTTCTATTAATGCATATGTAGGAAGTGATCCCTGCAAAACTGCAAAAAAAAAAATGGAGTGGCAGCTAATATCCATACATCTCAACACACATACCGAACATACAGCTGTTTTCAGTTGGCAACTGCAGCAAATATAGGGTAAAAACGACGTGTGGAATAAACTCCCTTGATATACAGCATATTTAAGTTTCATTCACCTACAGGATATGCTTATATAAATTATCATTTCCAATAAGAGGTGAAAATAATTCTAATAAGTTTTATCTACCCCAGAGATGTTTATGCTATTAAGCTTGTATCATGTGCAATTACTGTTACAGCAGGCTGCAGTAGGATAGACAAGCACCAATGGAAGATAACAAATAAACACTCAGTGGGAATAACAATGTTTCTCAATGGGAACCAATAAGAACTCTTGTTTAACTCATTTCAAATTAATTTATGCATTCATATATTCATTTATGCTCTTGTAGTTATTGCTTAACCTTGAGTAATCTTGGTAACATGTTTTTTTATTTAGTAAGTGTGCATGGAAGAGTGAAAGTTAATGAGGTATTAATATGATTTATCCACTTTCAAAATATTTAGCTCAAACTATTCTTCTTGGGGTGCATCATGCTTATCTGTTTGGTGGCACTAAACATTTCAACAGGTATAGCATACCTGAGTCGCATAAAACCTAATTACAACATCAGTGCAATAAACCCATTATTTCTGTAAAACTAATACATAAAGATGTTATCCTAAAAGATATAAACAGCCCTGAAAATGGTTGCACCATTACTTCAGAAACTGTTAATTGCTTTTTGAAATACAGCTCCTCATAAGGAGGTTTTAATTGATTTTGTAAGCACTTCCAATTAAAACACCAGCAGAGAAGAATGAATGTTGAACTCCATTTCTTTAGGTAAGCAAGTATCTTAGAATTATTTATACAGCATATTGCTATTAGAAGTACTTCATCCATAGTGGTTCATGGGCCATGACTTCCACATACAGGGGCATTTCCTCAGATGGTGCAAACTGTTGTAGTATCGGTGACTTCACAAGCATTATGACAGTGTGCAGGGGCCCTCTCCCCACGGGGTTCTGATGCCTTGTAATTCCTGCTAATTGTCATCCCACATGCAGTGTGCAGAATTAAGGAGTTTGGGCCCAAAGGTCCGCTCAGTCCACAAGCTAACGTAACAGCACGTAGTACATGGCTCTCCATACTCCTCCACTATCAAGCAATGTTGTCAAAGAAGCCAGGTTGTATCAACCATGGGCACACTTCAGGGGCTCTGCACTCTGAAAGGTGATATCCTAAACCCTCTTCCAGCTCACAGAGAAGGTCCCACAGTAGCAGGAATGCCTACTTTCCTTATAGCCAAAGTTGCATCAGTTATGTCACCCTATTTGCATTATCTGGGCCAGGAAACAAGTGTTCAAACACTTTTCCCAAACCTCTAGTAAGCAGCCTTACTGCTCATTGTCTAATGATTATGAGATCCCAAGCTTTCTACCTTGCATTGAGTGAAGTAGGTATTGCCACCAAATTCTCACTCCGTGTGTGCAGTTATTAACATCTGTACATATTTCTCTTTTTGAAGGACTGACCCAGTGGCATGGTTTCAGCTGGGATAGAGTTAATTTTCTTCCTAGTAGCTGGTATAGTGCTGTGGTTTGGGTTTAGGATGAGAATAATGTTGATGATACACTGATGTTTTGGTTCTTGTTAAGTAGTGCTAAGCTGTTGCTGAATAGTTGCTAAGTGGTGCTTACACCGGTCAAGGACTATTCATCTTCCCATGCTCTGCCTGGTGCACGGGTGGGGGGCTGGGACGGAGCACAGCCAGGACAGCTGACCCAGAGAGGCCAAAGGGCTATGCCGTACCGTATGGCGTCATGCTCAGTATATAAACTGGGGGAAGAAGAAGGAAGGGGGGGACATTTGGCATAACGGCGTTTGTCCTCCCAAGTAACCGTTACGCGTGATGGAGCCCTGCTTTCCTGGACATGGCTGAACACCTGCCTGCCCATGGGAAGCAGTGAATGAATTCCTTGTTTTGCTTTGTTTGGGTGCACAGCTTTTGTTTTACCTATTTAACTGTTCTATTTTATTTTACTTTAGTTATTAAACTGTTCTTATCTCAACCCACGAGTTTTCTCCCTTTTACCCTTCCCATTCTCTCCCTCATCCCACCGGGGGAGTGGGGGGGAGCGGGGAGTGAGTGAGCAGCTGTGTGGTGCCTAGTTGCCGGGTGGGGTTAAACCACAACACCCAGAGCACTGTAATCTGGAAACTGCAAATGAACTGTCAGTTATATTACTAAACCTATCAAAACTGGTACTGTCACACGTCATAATTCTAAGATCCATAGCAAATGTTCTAAGTAGAATTGAGCATAGCGATGACAATCAATGAATAGAACAAGAATATGGGATGTTAAGAGAGTTACCAATTTACAATGTGAAAATGAGGTACCTGCATGAGTTTCGCTTATACCTCATGGGGTTGTTATCTTTTTTCCCATGCTTGCTACATGTTCGTTTCAGAAATAGTTTGCACTAGATTTGAACCTATTAATTGCCCTTTGCAATCTCAAATAACACTGAATTGACCTATTATTGCAATAATCTTTGTCCGAGTTAGGTCTTGCATCAGATATTCCCATAACTTTACATCGTACAACAGCATTAGAAAAGTTATGTTCAATGACCTTGCCTGTTTTCCTTTGAAGAGAAAAAAAATATTCTTTTGTTTTGTGCGAACTTCTCATTTTTGAACAATTCATTTAATTGACTGTAATTCCCATCACATCCCAAGAAGAGCTGATCTTGATGCCACTACACTTGATTCAGGCTCGTTTTGGAAGATTGATTTCTCTGCTCTAACAGTTGATGCCAAGAACCTTTTAAAAATGCCACCAGTGTGTCTTCTCTGTCAGGTCCCATCCAGACTTAGGAGTCCTTTGGCTTCCAATTTATGAGAAGTTAAAGTTGGCTTGAAGGTTGCTGTAGTTATCAAACACAGAAACACTGCTTAGATATTAGACTTCATTTCATGACCTCACGTCCACTGTTCTGAGTCAAAATAAGAAAAATCTTTCTGCATCAGATGGTTCAGATCAGTATTCAAAGACTATCATGACTACCATTACAGCAGAAATCTCAGGAATTTAGTAGCTTTCTGAAATAATTTCAATCAACTTATCTTGTTTTTCCTTCTAATGTGTTACAAGAGGCCTAATAAAAGTGTATTAAACTATTAATTATCATCTTTGTCATACTTGTCTTAGTATTCATTAATATATGATGATTTTCATTCAGTGATATCAGCAGTAATAATCTTGATCCAGCCCTGCTAAATCAAGATAATTGCAATTCCCTTTGAACAACATGAGAGCAGCCCTGCATAAGCATACAGTCTCTTTCTCCCTCTGTCTCATATACAAGCCATAAAGGGACAGAAAAAGCATTTTATTTTAGTAGTCATTTACTCCATGCATTTGCAAGTCTGTAGAGGCCATGGACTGATCCAAGGCAAAATTACATTTTCTCTGAGGAAGGGCAAGTATTTCTAATCAAAATGTTTGTCTTTTTCCCTGCAGTTACTTATTATTGACCATCCTCTGTTTGTTGTAAAGTTTTGATTTGTGGCACAATTGAGTGGAACCTTTCGCATGTGACTGTATATTACTGGAAAAGAGGCCTTAAAAGAACTTTTTTACCTTTTCCTTTACCAGTGGTCAGTCTGCTCATGATTATTCTCTGAAGATCAAATATATCTTATATAGACATATTGGAGTTCAGAGATCAGGGAGGAAGTAGGCTGATGGACAGGAGTTTTGCTTGGTACACACAGAAGAAATATTTGGAAAATTTTAAACAGCATATTGTAGAATGTTTGATAGTAATATTTACAGAAGAAGAATTGTGGCTCTTTTGTGTCTAAAATATGTAATGTTTGGTTCTTTCAGAAATAAATAAAACCAGGAAGAGGCCTCCTCGGTTTCTTCTTTTCTTGTCACAAGCAACTACATTAAAAATGCCTCTTCATAAAAGTAATAAGATTATCTCAAAATAACCTTCTAATTTCCAAACTACATTAGCTTCTAGTTACTTTATATCCATTGTTCAATACTTTTAATAATTGGGGAGTCTATCTATTCAGTACAAAAGTATTTACCCATTTTTCATTGTGCTGTGCTAAATAAACTAATTGGTTATTGTGCTACTGAATTTCACATGGATTCTTTAAATCTAACCCTCAAAATTATTCATTTTATTATGTGCCCCATTCCAACCCTCCTGTGTATTGGCCTCCAGACTTTGCCTCACCATCTTCATGCATCATGGAGCTTGGACTGTAGATTGATGGTACCAAGAATTTAGAGCTGATGGTCGTTTTTAGCAGTTCACCGACAGCTATTGGATTCCATTAAGTCAGTGAAGTTAATCAGGGCATTTAATGCCACTTCTAGTAAATTGGCGTATACAAGAGCAGTTGCTCTGTGGAAAAATTTCATGACAGTGAAAAGGATAGTGTAAATGCAACATACCAATGCAATCATTATTTCAAATTAATACAATTCCCCAAACAGTGCATAACATCTCTGATAAAGGTTTAAATAATTTCAGAAGTTTCTGTAACCAGTGAATACTTTCTGGCACACAATAAAAGACTGCCCTGGAGTATCCTCATGGTGTTTCAAATTTCACATATACTAAGATTTATTACAATAATTATTTGAAACTGCTCAAAAAACGGGTCGTCTTAGCCAGATATCAGATGTTGTTACTGATCTCTTGAGTAAAAGAAAAAAAAAATGTTATTAGACATTGTACAAGGTGAACGGCTTAAGTCTCTATCAGAAACATAGGATACATAAAAATGTTTTCAGATAGAATATTATAGGATTACATACAGTTTAGTCAATAAAATATAGGATTAAATATATGAAGAGGCCAAATACTTAGACTCCGGGCACTATTTTACCTTTTCTCATCTATCTAGAGAAAAACCATAAAGAATGTCAAGATTTAACCTTATTTCCAAAGCAGACATACAACAAGTCTAATACTAATGTTTGTATACAGAACAAAAGCATTGCAGAAACAATTCTCAGAAAATGCACACTTTGGGAAGTTCTCCATAACTCAATATGAAATATTTAACTATACTCAGCTGTGGGTATTTTACCTCGGGTCTTTATTAGGATATAAAATCAGAAAGAAAGCCTGAGGAAGCAAAGGTATTCTCAACAGGTTTACCACATACAATCAGAATAACATGCAATTTTAAGAAGGATTTTGTAATTCCTGTTGCTACTTTTCTGGAAAGCCAATAAAAGTAAAGAAATTTCATTCTTTAAAAACAACCCCAGTAGAATACACAAAATTTAGAAGTAACACAGTGAAGCAACGTATTTTATTAGACTATTTTGCAGTAACATATTTTTCAATGAGCTGAAGGCGTAGATTGCTTTTGCAGCAACCACTGAAAGCAATTCAATCATATATTTACAACAGGATTTACCAGCAAACTCTCTGTTGCTCAACAAAGTTTTGTTTAGAAACACAACTGCTTCCTTTCAAAGGGTATCAGATAGGTGCACAATTTGGTTGCTGCCTGCTCTCTGTTATACTGATGTCAATGATGTTGAGACTGAGATATGAGTGGCTGAATTGACAAAGGCCTTGTATTCTAGTTATTCATATATTCTTATTCTAATTTTAGAATAACTCTAGAAGTAGAATATGCTTGCTTTCAAATTGGCAAGGGAGGGTGGAAAAACCTTTTAAAAATCTTGCTCAATTTCCTGCAAACACAGGACTGTTCTGTGGGAAACAATTTTCCTGATGTTTATATCTACAGTCAGCGAGAAGTATGGGAACTCCATAGCCAGTTTGCATCTTGCCAGTCCTTAATGTTTGGTGGAAATTTAAGCTATCATATCATCACACCTTTATTGCATTCTCATGGAATACCTTCACTTAACCTTCTCACTCCATGCGAATCTTCTGCAAAAGTTTTGTGACTGATTTAGTATTTCCCCCATAGCAGAACTGCATTCTTTCACTTACTTAATCATTCGCCACAGGCTGCTTCTTCAGCATCTTGACATTTTGATCATTTTTCTCTCTATTTATGTTCAGATTTTGCTGAAGTAGAGCCTAGAACTGTTGCAGATACCATTCGCAACAGCCATGAACAGTAAGGGGCTGATACCCTTCTCTTGCGTGCAACTCACAACAGCTTTGGCCTTTACCTAGGTGTTTTACATAGCAAAATCATGAATCACTTGCTATTTGGTATCACCTGTCCTTGGCTCTGTATTGCTGATTTTCTTTTCCTCTTCCTTGTCAAAGGACCTCAAGCCAGCCAGAGATCTGAGGGAATTTTGCCAGTCTCTTTGATCCAATCCAGCTTTAGATGCTAAAATGAGATTTTATAACAACTCAGACCAGAACAACAAAATCCTTAAACAGAGAAAACACAGCTCTGCTGTCTGAGAGATAAATAAGAGGGTTTGTAAACAAGATTCCTGCCTGTCTGAACTATCCTTGCACAGTCCTTCAGTCCTGCCCTAAGTCCAGTAATTTCCTGAGGCTTCCCGAGTTCTAGCAAACTGGACAGATCTAACAGGTCCCTATGAATTGTTTTTCAGACCCACTCTTCCAAGTCCTAGCTGCCTAACTACTCCCTGTGCTTCACAGGAGTTGTCTCTGTTGAGTCCCTTCACATCCATTGTTCATTCCATTCTGCACTACATGAGCATTACTCACCTCTGAATACTCAGGGAAGGTGCAAGGCCCCCACCTTGAGAAAAGCTTATAAAATCAAGTGCAAACCAACCATGACAAATCAAATGGACAATTTCAGAAGAATATCCACACCTAGTAAAGCACAAACTGACACCATCTAGTGCAGCAAGCATCAAATTGCTTCCCCAGCAGAAAAGTACACCATTAAATTGTGCCCATTTGACTAACTAGTGAAAAAAAAAAATCTAATTGCTGTCATCATGGTCAGTTTCTCTTCACATCTTTCCACATCAATGGTTTTCCCTTGCATTTCAAATGCAGTTCAAACTATTGCTCCCTGATTTGCGGGCTTCTCTACCTACCTTAGCTTTCTGCTGCCTGGCCTTTATAGTTTCTCCCTCCCCTTGTTCAGTCCATATTGCCCGATAAGCAATCTGCTTGGCCTTTTATGCTTTTGAAACTATTATTTCCCACTATTTTTCAGATTTCTTCCTTGTACCTGACTATAACTAAAGCAGCACCACAACAAATCCATTCATTTCTCCTCCATAAAATTTGTTTCCTCTAAAAGTCCTAGATCACTGTCTCCTGAAAGTGTTCAGAAACCAAGTAGCAGAAGATATCTGCTAAAGGGGAGGAGAATCATTGAATCATAAACTCATAGAATGGTTTGGGTTGGAAGGGACCTTAAAGATCATCTGGTTCCGACCCCCCTGCCATGGGCAGGGACACCTTCCACTAGACCAGGTTGCTCAAAGCCCCATCCAACCTGGCCTTGAACACTTCCAGGGAGGGGGCATCCACAGCTTCTCTGGGCAACCTGTTCCAGTGCCTCACTACCCTCATAGTGAAGAATTTCTTCCTTACATCTAATCTAAATCTGCCCTCTTTCAGTTTAAAGCCATTAACAGTTTGGATCTCACAGACAGTGAAGTGATATCACTATTTAGGATGTTGGCTGCCTTTCTTATCTCTTCTCAGCTCTGTTGACTCTGTAGAAAGAGAGAGGATGGCTTGTTAGACTCATGCAACAAGTAGTTGTCCTGGTTTCAGCTGGGATAGAGTTAACTTTCATCTTGGTAGCCGGTATGGGGGCTGTGTTTTGGGTTTAGGATGAGAACAATGTCAATGATACACTGATGCTTTGGTTCTTGCTAAGTAGTGCTAAGCTGTCTCTAAATAGGTGCTAAGTGGTGCTCACAGTGGTAAAGGACTTTTCAACTGCCCATGCTCTGCCGGGTGCACAAGAAGCTGGGAGGGGGCACAGCCAGGACAGCTGGCCCAGACTGGCCCAAGGGCTATTCCATACCATATGACATCATGCTCAGTATATATAAGCTGGGGGAAGAAGAAGGAAGGAGGGGGACATGGGGCATGATGGCGTTTGTCTTCCCAAGTAACCATTACGCGTGATGGAGCCCTGCTTTCCTGGAGATGGCTGAACACCCGCCTGCCAATGGGAAGTAGTGAATGAATTCCTTGTTCTGTTTTGTTTGCGTGCACGGTTTTTGCTTTGCCTATTTAACTGTTCTTATTTATTTTACTTCAATTATTAAACTGTTCTTATCTCAACCCACGAGTTTTCTCCCTTTTACCCTTCTGATTCTCTCCCCCATCCCACCGGGGGGGAGTGAGCGAGCGGCTGCGTGGTGCTGAGTTGCTGGCTGGGGTTAAACCACGACAGTCCTTTATGGTGCCCAACGTGGGGCTCGAAGGGTTCGAGATAACAACAGATTTAATTGGAATGCGCTAGATCGAATTTATAGCTGTTATTGCTGTTTAGCTGTTAATCGGCAGGCTTCTGTGCTTGCCATGGGGCTTGCTTGCCTTACTGTATGTTAGAGTCATCTTACTGTGTTGTGCCTGGGAATATTTTGATAACAGCAATGGCCACGTACCCGGGCTGGCAGATGGCCAGGGCATCGCTGTTTTTCTGTGCTGCTGTACTGGACAGGCTGGAACTCCAGTGTCAACTCGAGTCGAAGGGACTGTGACCTGTGGACGAGTTCCTGCGGGAGCACGACACCCCAAAGTGTCTGTGGACGTGGATAATCCCATGTCAGAGCAGCCCATGGAAGTTAAGAGTGGAGCAGAGATCCACCTGCAGCCCATGGAGGACCCCATGCTGGAGCAGGTGGATGCCCGAAGGAGGCTGTGACCCCATGGGAAGCCTGTGCTGGAGCAGGCTCCTGGAAGGACCTGTGGACCCGTGGAGAGAAGAGCCCACGCTGGAGCAGGTTTGCTGGCAGGACTTGTGACCCTGTGGGGGACCCACGCTGGAGCAGTTAGTGAAGAACTGCAGCCCGTGGGAAGGACTCACATTAGAGAAGTTCAGGGACTGTGCTGTCAGAGGGACCCCACGCCGGAGCAGGGGCAAGGGGAGGACTCCATTGCAGTGTTAAACCCTATAACCTGGCCCAAAGGGGCCAGGGGTGGAGACTGTAATGGAAATACCTTTAAATTGTTGTGACCCGGGATTTGAGTTGCATGTTATGGGAATTACTATAGCAGGAACCCCTTGTTGCTAGTCAGGCTAGGAGTAAGGGGAGGAGTTCATTGCAATGTTAAACCTAGCCCAAAGGGGCCAGGGGTGGAGATTGTGATGGATATACCTTTAAATTGTTGTAACCCAGGATCTGAGTTGCATGTTATAGGAACTACCATAGCAGGAACCACCTGAACCAATGGAGGAGAAGCCTTACAAGAAGCAGTGCAAGTGCAGCAGTGACCTGACCTGAGCTGGCTTTGGTGCCCAAGAACTCCACGCAACACACCACCTCTCCTGTCCTGAGTGACCACTATCACAGATGGAGCCCAAAGTCATGGACTAAACGAGCTCAATGGACATTTTTGGGACAACAGGGGTGGTGGTTAAAGAGGATGTATTGGATAATGGGGGACCTGAGCATGATGTAAATGGTATGGAATAAGGGGTGGATACTGTCCTGGTTTCAGCTGGGATAGAGTTAACTTTCATCTTGGTAGCCGGTATGGGGGCTGTGTTTTGGGTTTAGGATGAGAACAATGTCGATGATACACTGATGCTTTGGTTCTTGCTAAGTAGTGCTAAGCTGTCTCTAAATAGGTGCTAAGTGGTGCTCACAGTGGTAAAGGACTTTTCAACTGCCCATGCTCTGCCGGGTGCACAAGAAGCTGGGAGGGGGCACAGCCAGGACAGCTGGCCCAGACTGGCCCAAGGGCTATTCCATACCATATGACATCATGCTCAGTATATATAAGCTGGGGGAAGAAGAAGGAAGGAGGGGGACATGGGGCATGATGGCGTTTGTCTTCCCAAGTAACCATTACGCGTGATGGAGCCCTGCTTTCCTGGAGATGGCTGAACACCCGCCTGCCAATGGGAAGTAGTGAATGAATTCCTTGTTCTGTTTTGTTTGCGTGCACGGTTTTTGCTTTGCCTATTTAACTGTTCTTATTTATTTTACTTCAATTATTAAACTGTTCTTATCTCAACCCACGAGTTTTCTCCCTTTTACCCTTCTGATTCTCTCCCCCATCCCACCGGGGGGGAGTGAGCGAGCGGCTGCGTGGTGCTGAGTTGCTGGCTGGGGTTAAACCACGACAGTAGTCCAGGTAAAAATGCTGAATAGAGAAGAAGATATGTTGCGCAGTGGGAATAAGAATTTGAGGGACAGAGATTGAAGCAAATTTTGCAAATATTAGCAATTAGGATCAGAAAGGATCTTTCACATTATGCCAAAATTTTTTGTAAAGTGTATATATTTTGAGCCTTGAAATGTTTTGTTTGAAACTTCTTGGCTTTAACTAAATTTCTTTGTATCCAGGGTAAAGTCCTTATGGGTTCCATTGTGATGATCCAATGCACTGGTGGAAAATGTGTGCTCCCATGTCTTCTAGACCTTGGTACGCCAGATAAACTCATCTAAAACTCTGGACTTTGCCTTGCAGACAAACCTTGCTTTTTGTTTATTTTAATGTTGAATCCTACCCCAATGTAGAAACTCCAGGGCTTCCTTGCAGATATCAATTTCACTGTATAAAGAGGAATTTCCACTTCCTGGGTAACGAACAAAAAACCAATTACTTATGGATCAAAAGCCTTGTTTTTTTCAGTCAGCTCTGCTAACAAAAGTAACTTAAGTGGCAATGATTTGTGCTAGCAAGGTACATTATTTCTGAAAGATTTATCAGAAAAGCTCACTCCTCATAGAAATGTGGAATGCCCAGGAACATGCTAATTAAACTACGTATGAACTGGGTGACCTCGCATGAACGATTCTTATGCTCATTTTGTTCCCGGTGAACAGCTGATCAGCAATGAGTTTTAGTTTGTGTTTACCATTGAAAGGTACCTAAGAAAACCAATGAGTTCTGAAGTCTGAAACCAGCTTTTTGAATTTCCTTTCTTTATTCCCCCTGCCTTTTGTTTTTCCTCCTAGTTTGTTTTAAAAACATCTCATTAGTGTTCATTTGGCACGAAAGAGTAAGACATTACGGAACACAGAACAACTGGAACAATGATTGACTGATTATTTCATTTTGCTGCATAAATTGTAGCACTCTGCTCTGTTTCAAGAAGATGTGCATACTGTCATGTCTCCTCTTGTGGGTTCTATTTTAATAAGAAAGGGTTAGCACTAAAAGCTTTCTATATGAAATCACAGATTGGCCAGTGTAGCTGAACCTCACTCCAAACCTTAGCGTGTTTTACATAATTTAGCAACTAAGGAATCACACTTCCTCTATTTAAACAACAATAATTAATCTTTGGCTTCCTGCAGTATTTGAAAACTGTAGCAGAAGGGGCAAATGGCAGCCCTTAATGTTGTTATCCCCCAGTGGGACGGGGGAGAGAATGGGAAGGTTAAAAGTTACAGAACTCGTGGGTTAAGAACAGTTTAATAGGTAAAGCAAAAGCAGTGCATGCAAGCAAAGCAAAACAAGGAATTTATTCACCACTTCCCATCAGCACGCAGGTGTTCAGCCATCTCCAGGAAAACAGGGCTCCATCGTGTGTTAACGGTTACTGGGAAAGATGAACGCCGTAACCCTGAATGTCCCCCGTTCCTCCATCTTCCCTCAGCTTTGATTGCTGGGCATGACATCATATGGTATGGAATATCCCTTTTGTCAGCTGGGGTCAGCTTCCCCAGCTGTGTCCCCCTCCAACTTCTTGCCCACCCCAGCCTATTCATTGGCGGAGCGGTGTGAGAAACTGAAAAGGCCTTGACACTTTGTAAGTTCTGCTCAGCAATAACTAAAACATGTTTGTCTTATCAACACTGTTTTAATCACAAATCCAAAATGTAGCACCACACAAGCTACTATGAAGAAAATTAACTCTATCCCAGTCAAAACCAGTACATTATTAAAATAATTAGAATTACTAGTAGGCTTTAAGGTAAGCATGAATTTACCTGCTTTGCTAAGACATTTTAAGTGAGGGCTTTTCCCATTTTTCTCTCAGCTGTAGTTTAATAAGCAACATATTGCAAAGTGTTTGCATACAATACCATTTTAAAGCAGCACTTGGACACACACTCAGCTGAGTTGCATTTGTCATTGTGGCTGGAAAAAATGGTAAGTGAAATCTTCTACTATGGCTTCTATCAAAACAGCATATCAGGCTCAGAAGTATGGTGTGGTTTACAATAAATATATATACATACATCTGTCTGTACCAAGTCGCCTGTTTTTTGTGTGCCTCCCTGTGATACTCTTCAATAAGAATTTTTCCTGAATCTTTGGAAAGATTCTCTGGTCAAAGAAGAACTCAGGCTCTGAATGTTCCTAATGTTTTATATGACAACAAAACTGTCTGTTTAAATGAAACATGAAGAAACCTTCACAGCAGGAGATTGCTGTGAAACACTGATGTATTCATCTGACATTTTCAGATATGTTGCCTGGGGTTACATCCAAATACTTCCCACATAGTTGTACTGAGTGCTTGCTCCTGTATGACAAAACAGAGATAACATTCAAAATGCACATAATTATATTTCTATTGTCTTCTGCTTTCAAGTGAGAGTGTAAGAGCAAGGCATATAATGATGATGCAAATCAATGGAAAATTAAAGAAAATCTTTACACTGGAAAACAAAAATTGGAGTAAAGTAATTCATAACTCAGCTTTTTACCTGTAAAAGTGTTGAAAAGTCGGATGAATAAGGAAAGATCAGGAGATTGCCAATCTCTTAAAACAATGGGTGGAATAAGCATATCTTATTTCCTCCTATGTTATCTACAGCATTAAGTCTTTTAATTTGTAAATATTGAAGCTCTACTGATACCTTTCTTGGTACTGTTTGCTGGTATATCCTGGAATTTGATTGATACTTTGAGACTTGGAGCCATATCTCTAATACCTATTTTGAAACATATTTCATGTGAGTTTTCCATGTTTAGTGTCTTGCAGTTGCTCCATCATTAGGCAATATTGTGTATCAATATCAATTTCAAGGAAATTTCCATCTACATGTACTTATACAAGTTTAGGCATAATCTAATACATGGGTAGCAAGTTACACAGGCTTACAAGGCTTAAGACATATAGTGTCTCATAAGAACATGTCATCCTAGTTCTTCTAAGTTTGCTTTGCCTTTGCCAGGTACTTCTCATGTATTTCTCCGTACTTTGATATGAAAAACTAAGCCTGTTTAAATATACCAAGAAACAAAAGAAGAATCTGGGTGTTTAGCTATCCTCCAGGCCCCTTCAGATATGCATATCTCTGCAAACTTTGTTTTCTTTAGAGGTGGAAATATATCCAAACAATCCCATATCTGTTTCTCAATCTCTAAAACTATTAAAATAAAATGTAATCTTGACTAATGAGGACTACAGTATTTCCCATTAGTAAGAAATATGAGAGCATTGGATAATGTTGTAAGAAGCTAAAAATAATTAGCACTATTGAGATATTTGAGGAAGCCATGTTTGCCTCAGCTGGGAAAAAAAAAAAGAAAAAAAAGAACCCAGACATTTATACATTGGATTTAGATGAACACAGAAAGAATACAAAAGCCCATTTGAGATTGTTAAAGATGTCCTGGAAATTTTAGTGTATGTTTTCTAAAACTGTTCTACCAGGAGCTGTGGATTCATAAGTAAACATCCGAAAGCATCAACAGCAGACAAGGATACCCAGTGGCTCCTTGTACATGATAGAAAAGGACGAAGGACTGTGTATACACCCTTGAAAACTGAGGAAATAGACATTGTTTGATAAAAGAGAATTGCTGGAGCCAAAAAATTAAACATGTGGTTTGAATCCCTGAGTATTTGACATGTTAGCATCGCCAATGAGATCAAAAAGAGAACAGAATTGTGAATTTTTGCACTGTATTTATATTGGAATTTATCTTATGTGAGGGTTCCTCTGGTTGCTGATGAGAGATAAGAAAGCATTGTTCTGCTTCCCTCTGAAACACACATGATTATGAGAACTAGACATATGCTGTGAGGTGGCACAAAGTGGCCTTATAATCTCTGATCTCACATCTCCTGCATGCTCAAGACTAATCCATTCACCAATGGGCAGGGAATGGCAGGGAATTTTCCCCACAGGTAACGCCCTATGAAACCTCCTTTTGGGAGAGCTAAGGGAGTCTGTTTCTTAGGAGTAAGTAGGAGTCACTATTGCAGGGTCCAGAGATGCCTAAGATTGCTCCTGACTCTCTTCCAACCATAATCGCTGACTGCCTGTGGACCTATGGGTCCATTGATGTTTGACGTGCATGGGCAAGCCTGTGGAGTAGCTGTCCTGTGGAGGTTTCTGGATTGCACAACTCAAGGTGATAGCAGTCTGTGGGAGGAGCAGACTCTGCGGTATCTGCTGATATCACTTTCTTCTCCTCCACCTGTGAAATGAACCCATGACTTGCTCCTGAACTCAGCTGACTAGTTTCTAGAAGCGGTCTAGTATGAGGGAGAAGGGTTGAGCTTGAAGTAGGCGTAAGGAAGTTCTAAGAGGGCCATAATTCTTGTGCTTTGCTCCATGGTCTTTATTTCCTGCATGTATTTGTATTCATTTCAGTGAACAATGTTTCCTGTACCAGCTGGAAAGGGTAAGAGAGAGCAGGTGCAAAGTCCCTACCACAAATCTGGGCCTATTCATCTGTAGCACAGGAGCCTCAGAGAGGTGTGATGCAGTCAATACCTCTCAATGAGATATTCTCAGTTGAAGCAGACCATGCAATGAATACTGTTTGAATGTGAGACATACAGATGGTCCCCTCGCGGATATATACAATTCCCCTTGCATGGAAATAGTATTATAATTTATACATGGAAAGGCAGAAGAAAAGGTTCAGATCTTACACAGCATATCTCTAAAGGTGCAAAGCTTCACAACAGGTGCTTGTCCTTGCATACAAGGAAGGGAGAAGGACCAGCTGCTCCCCCACTCAATGTATATGTTCTCTTCTTTTAAATCTGATATGATGCACTCGATCTTTATTCCCTGCTTGCAGCAGTCAAACATCTAGTGTCACTGGATTTCCCTCACCATCACTGCTCCAGCCTGCTATATTCCTTAGCTCCTTATCAAAACTGTATAAGCACCTAAATAATTGCAAATATTTGCAATTGCACTTGTTATGGTTATGTATCAGGAATCTCTTGACAAAACAGCCTAGCTGTGAGCACTGCTTTCATTACCCTCAGTGAGTCTTAAAGAAACTTGATTTACATTGTAGCTTTTGCCTGCCCTCTGTTTTATCAGTGTTCATTCTCAGGCTAAATCCGTTCAACTGTAGTGTGCGTGTGACTTTGAGAGCACCCAGAGAACTCCACCTTTAAAGGAAAATCGTGTTTGGCCTAACTGCAACCATGCTGATATTGTGCTATAATCTGGCTTTGGCTCTGCAGGATAGTGATGAATAATAAATTCTATATAGAGTCAATTAACCAACAGACAAATTTCTGGTATTCTTCTCTTGGTACAAAGCCTTGCATTTTCATGTTAATGTCAAAGTTAGTGTGCCTGCGAGGATCAAGACTATAGTCATGATGTGCTGAAGTAGTAGCCTGTTCTACCTCTGATTACAAATATTTAATACTGTGTATTTCTGTCTTCCCCTTATCTGCAGTGCTGGTGGTTTGCTGGATTTCATATTACCAGTTTTCTTTAAACTGTAAAATCTTAACTGAAAAAGCTATATATCTCTCTCTGTAGGTCTCTATATATTTATCTAGCTATATATATATTAAACTCAGCTGCAGAAAGCTGAACGCCAGCAGGTAATTTAACTAAAAAGTTAAAATAAAAGATTATGAGAATACCATGAAGGGAATGCATCAGTAATTTAAATAAAAGCTCATAAGAGTCACATTGGGGAAAAAAAAAAAAAAGAAGTTCTTATGAAATGTATCAAATTACTTACAAACACCAAATAACTATCCCATGTATTCTTGCTGTGACTGAGAGTAACTTTTTTTATTAGATAAACTTTCCTTTTATCTAAAAGCTATTTAAAGTAAGAATGGATGGCATGTGTTTTATTTCTTTGTTTGAACTTCAATATGAAACATGTCATGTTCTAAGAAGGACTGGGTCAGGCAACCCTCTGGAGTAAAGAGAGAAAGACTGCTTGTTCCCCTAGGAGTAACCAAGGGTTCTCCAGAAGAGGTGAACAGTATGGAGTAAGGCAGTCTAAAGGGGAGACTTCCTTGAGGAGCAGGGACTGAGGAGCACCAGCAGAAGAGAACAGGAGGAATGGGTGCAGTCACACCCCTGAGATGAAAAGCATCTCCCTGCAGACCAAAGAGGACCACACAGCATCTGTTCCTTTCCAGGAAGACTCTGAGTTAACTGAAACCAAGCACAAGAGCAAGGGCACATCCTCTGAGCGTACAGCAGTAGGAGGAGACTGATTTATCAAACCTGCTCTTCTGTCCTCACTTACTCTGTCATTTTGAGTTTTCTCTATTTTAAAAGTTAACTATTCTGTTTTATAGTCTAACAAAATCTGACTTGGATTTAAAGCTTTCTTGGTCCTATAGAGAGATCTTGCTCCCACTACTACCAGAAGGTTTAGGCAGGTCCACCTCATAGCTCTGGTTGATTTGCATCCCCATGAAAGAGACCATCATGGTTTATTAAATAATTAAAAAAGAAAGTGTGTTTGTGTACGCGCACGCATGCATGTGTATGGTTTCTTTATATTTCACTAGAAATAAGTTGGAAATCTGAAAGCTTAAGGACAAAAATTGGCTTAATATAATCAATGACTGCATTGGTGATTTTACAACTTCAGAATTATTCATTTTTCATCAAAACCCACATATTCATTTTCTGTTCTTTACCATAGAATTAATGGTCTTGACCTCCTTCTAGAAAGCCCTTGAAAGTCCATTGACATAACATGTAAGGGTAAGGACTTATTACTTGCAACTACTGTTAATACACTCCTAGCACTACCATGATACCAGAGCCACTGAAACTATGCTGCGATTAAGTGAGCAGCTATTTGGGGTGATAAACACATTGTCTGGTGTTTGATAAAAGGGTTTAACAAACAGAATGTCCCTGTCTCTTTGCAAAATTCCTCTTTTTTTCCAAGCAGTTGTTATACACTAGCAATGTTATATTGGTGGGCTTTATAAAATGGTGTCAAGTCCTTTGCTTCCTCATGTACAGAATTAATTTTTCCACTCACTTTCATTATTTTCTAATTATTTCATTCTTATTTCCTCCCTTCCCCTTCACCTCTATTTTAAGGTCTTTATGCAGGTCTGGCATTTAAAGAAGGCAAATTCCCAGGCTGATTTAAACTACTTGAATTGAAATAGTAGGATTTGAATATTTTCTACAACTCCACAGGATGTCTAAAACACAATCAGACTTTGGAGATTTGTATAACAATAACAGATAAAAATCAATTTTTTAGCTGTGTGAACATTTTTTTGTTTTGTTTTTTTCAATGATAAATGCATTTGCTCCCCATTTGCTGAGAACTGTAAATTTATGTCAGGGAAACAGTTAGATAATTTTCCTCATCTTTTTCCCAGAGCCACTTCTTAGCATGGGGGGGTGTGTATATTTACATCTTTAGCAAATCGCTACTTTTATTTTGCTTTTCTTGTGATTAAAGAAAATGTCTTTTGTCCATCTCTTTCTTCCTATATCTTTGTTACTGATGCACTAAGGATGTCTAAGTCACAATCACGATCCAGGTATTAGTTTAATGAGAGGCTTTCCATTGGATTATTTTTTCATAGGTGCTGTGGATTGAGGGTCCACAGTGTGCTATTTATTACATTATTTAAACAACAGTATATAACTTAGGAATACCTCCTTTACAGAAAACTACATTTTAGTTTTTTCCTTTCTAATGATTCTGACCAATTAAGTTTTAGATGTTCTTGATTTACATTTTCCAGTTTCAAATGCTTCCTAAGTTATTCATCTTATAATTAAAAGTTGCTGATGGTATAGTCTCTTTATACAAAATCACAATAAGTCTTTGAAGAACAATTAACAGAAGGAATAAAAGCTAATATCTTTTTCTCACAGTTAGGAGCAGAAAACTTGGCAGCAAGTATTTTGGGCTAATTGGAGATCAACACAGAAAAAGGAGGCTCAGAAAAATCAGGACCTTGCACAGATACTAAATCAGTTCTCTGTCTGTGTTCACCACGGAGGAATTTAGGAGAATTCCCATGCTTGATCCCTTCTTTCTGAGGGAATAAACAGATCATTTGCTGAAAATTGAAGAGAGTGTAGAAGAGGGCAAGAAACAAACTCACGAAATGAACAATAATAAATCACCAGAGCCAGATGGCATTTATGCAAGAGTTATAAAAAATGAATGGAAGCAACTGTAGAACTATAAAGGTTGGCATAGTGTCTCTTACTTGAAATTGTCTTGGTCTGACGTCAACTTTTAAAGAGGCTTCCAGTGTCACTCTGGGAACTACAGATCTGGTAGTAGGTAAACCTGGTGTCTCTAAGGACCAAATAGCAGGAACTTTATTAAAGAAGAGAACTGGTAAGCACTGGTAAATATGATCTAGTTAAGAAAAGTCAACATGGCTTTTTTTTTTTTTAAATAAGGCAGGACTAGACAGAATCATTGCTGTTCTTTAAATCGGTAAACAAACAGGTAGATAAATGAGTCAAACTGGATTTCTAAAAGGCTTCTGACAAAGTTCCTCACCTACAGGCTTTTAAGGAAACTGAGCAGCCATGGAATAAGATGGAAGGTCCTTGTTTGGATAAATAACTGTTTAAAAGAAAGAAAACAAAGGGAAAGAACAAACAGATAGTTCTTACAATGAAGAAAAATAATCAGAGATGTTCTGCAGGATTTGCTTAACTGTCCGGGTACTGATGTCCTGCTCATCTCTTATATGACATCATATCTGTATGGCCATTTGTTGCCGCTATATAATTCCTCTTCTTTGAAATCAGTCTCTGCTTACAGTCATTGGTTGATTCTTTCTTCTCTGTAGAGTCCTTTGTCATCAGTCTTCTATTTAATTTGGTCATAGAGGAATCTTTACCTTGATTCTTATCCCTAACTTCTGTATTTTTCCATCATTCCTCCTTTCTGTCCATTCAGGTCTTCAGGTTCAGGACAATTCCCCATTGAAACATACTGAGTGTTCTCAGTGCTTTGTCTCAGTCTTCACAATGATGACATGGAAGATAACAATGCCTATTAGCTGATGATGTCAAAGCACTGGTGCAACATCTCCCATTGTAATGACGAGTCAGCGACTGGCTGTTACCATTGTAGCTTCATCCTTCCCCAAACTGGAGAATGGCAGCCTCAACTCCACTTCAGCTTCCAGTTTCAAATGTTTACACCTTTGGGATCATTAGTTACACTTGTTAGCTTTTATTGATCTGCCTGGAGGATTTGGTGCTTTTCCCTGCTGCCATGGCCTAGAACCAACACTGTGATTCTTTTCTGTGCTCTATGTTCCCATCTGGATGCAAATTCCTTTATTATTTAGTGACCCATGAAGCACTCCCTATGCCTAGCTAGTGGTAAAGATAAATCCTATTATGTTCCATGTTCCTCTCACAGGTATTTTAAAATTTCTTACTTAAAAAAAAAAAAAAATCCTTCAAAAAAGCCCAGCTGCTTTTTCTTCTTTAGAATTAGATGCCTGGCTGCTCTGCCTATTGGCAGCAGAAAGCAGTCCTTTGGTTATGTAAATCATTTGAAACATGGATTATTGGAGCATTAAAATCTCAACTTCTTCTGATGTTAGGAATTAAGTATGATGTGTACCAATCTATCCAAGGTAGGTAATTTCTGGGGTATAGCTGTATAAGCATGAGAAATTGCTGCCAAAAATATTTCCATGAGAAAAGTACGCTAAATTAAAATATGATTGCTGTTTAAAAATTACATCCCTATCTGAAACGCAGTGCTGAAATATTGATATTCTATATGGAAGACACTTTAAATTATATCACTGCCACTTCATCTTTTTAACAAAACAACACTGATAGAAAAGTGATGTTAACAATTGATTGAAAACTAAGGGTAAAGAACTTTTTATTTCTAGTACATTAAAATAAAGACAGTTTCTTATATGGGAAATGCATTATTTTTTATGATGGGATGATTTAATGGAGATCTATTTTTTTAGTTGTTTATTTTTAGATTCATATGGTTCATCGGGTTTTGCCCAAAAAGCTGTTAAAATTACTGCAGGGGAAAGGTGCTTGCAGAAAACCAAGTGGAATCTGGATTTATTCTATTTCAGCAATGAAAATAGTTGATTTTATGAAACAATGACAGAACTCTGGCACAGGATGAATGGCAAGCGCCGCTTGCATCTTGGATCTAGGTCCAGGAAGCAATTCATTAACAGCTTCATCTTCATTTTAATTTATTCACATATTTCATTTAGATTTACATTTCAATGACATTTAATCACTATGTTACTTAACCGCGTCCAAATTCTCTAATATCAAACCAGCTAGTCTTTCACCAGATCTCCTCTGCTAAGAATAGCTGTTTTGTCTCTTTCTTCTGTAGCAGAGCTGTTGTACCACAAGGCAATGAAAATATTCTCCAGCCCCTTCAACCTGGCACTTCACAAGATTGATGACCCAACTCCTCAACTGGTGAAAAACAAATGCTATGTCAAAAGTAAATCACACTTTTTCTACATCCATTATCAAAGCTTTACTTTACTACACTTCTGTTTTATAAAGCCAGGCTCTTTTCTTGGTTATGTCTAACTAAAATCATCTATATGAATAGCAAGTAAAGATAAAGACAATCCAAACAAAGATGAAGCAGTTACATGAGAAATTAAAACCCTACTTTTAGGCTGTAGGCATTTCAAATCACATTACTAGTCCATATGTGAGGTTTTAAGGACACAGTGTATTAGTGTGATCTGTCCACAAGTTAGTGTGAACCTGGGAAGTCCTTCCAGCATCTTGGCAAAAATCCAAATCTCCTTCAGAGTTTTACTGCTATTGTCTTGACACCTTTGTTGCACCCTAAGAAATGCACAGAATCACTAGATTTCCAAGAGCACACATATATATAAAAAATATAATTTTAGTTTTTCTTAATGGAAACACAGGTTCATCTTTTGCAGCATTTTCTAGAAACAAATTACTAAGATGAGAGGGTTTCTTTACTGAGTTAAGAGTAATCCTGGGTTTGTGAAAATGATAGTTCTTTCCTGCATTCTCTGGGCAGTAAGTTTCCCTGGAGGACATACCTAAGAGACTGCAGTTTTAGCACTAACTTGGTAGCTCAGGATTTTGTTCTCCAATTATGTCACTGAGGAACAACTGGGCATATGACTTTCACAGAGACTCCACATAAGTGTGATTGATAATCTTTCTGCTTCTTTGTCAGTTTGGGATCGCAACTAGAAGAACATTGTATTAATGAAAGAGAAATGGAAAAATGAAATCAATTACAAAAATACTCAAGTTTCTTTTGCCAAATAATAGAAAGAAGCAATCTCTATACATGGTGAAAAATCTCACCAGTTTAGAAATTGCTTCTGGTTTTGATTATAAGCTGACAGACTAACTTGTAACAAATGTTTTCTCTTAGTTTTTCCTCAGTTTTTCAAAACAAACATCATGCATTCTCATATCTTTGAATATCTTTGAATATGTTAAACAAGCAAAACATCTAGTTTATTTGGAGAGTATTTACAGGTGGTTGATCTTTGAAAAGTTAAAGTTTTACTGTCTTTGAACACATGGAAGCACATGACAACATTTCTTTTACCTATGTGAGAATTAAGCAACATTTTCTACTGACAATGTCTAAAATTTAAGATTCATTTAAGATATCTAAAAACCATAACGGTGCATGACTGTGATATTGTCTCCTTTTAAGCAGTCATACTGGTTAAAATAAAGTTAAGTACTTTAAGTACTGCTGGCAGTGATTTCATTGTGGTGTCTTCAAGGGGTCTCATACGTTATGCACAGTACCATGAGTGCTCATAGAAACCATGTGTGAAAGGTGATATACAAACATAGCAGAAGTGAATACATTCAGAAATTCAGACAAATATGACCGACAGATTCTGTAATGTTCACCAACCTCTGTTGCTAATGTCAGGTGCTGTTACTGAAAAAGTAAAATATCTCCATTCAGTATAAAGGAATATTGAAGAAAAGTGGTATTTAGACTCTATCTGCGATGTCCTGTGACAAGAGTGAGATCTTACTTATTTCTTCAGACTTCAGATATGGCTTTATTGTTACTAAGATCTACAGAGAAATAAACCTTTTTTTTTTTTTAACTGGAATGTAAAGATACTTTCCCTACAACTTTAAGTTTCTACCAAGGTAACAGCACAGTTAATATTTAACAGAGATATAATGCACATTTAGTAACACTTTTCAGCCACCATAGTGCTGTGATATGAATAAACCTGGCTATTATCAGCAATGAATTTAATTTACAGGAATAAGTATAGTGATGGGCAAGTAAATATAAAATTGAGAAAAGAATACTCCAGATGACAGAATCATAGCGTAATTTAAATTAGATGGGGCCTCTGGAGTCATCTGGTCCAACTCCCAGCTCAAAGCAGGGCTAAATTCAAAGTCAGATCAGGTGGCTCAGGGCCTATATTTCCCATTTTTGAGTATCAATTTAAACTTTTGTTATTATACTGATTACATGCATTGGTACTGAAATTGTGGATTGGAGCTCAGCTAGCCGTACACAGAATGATAATGTCTGGCCCGAAAGACATATAACTGAAGTCAACACAGGAAACTGAGTAACAACCCAGGTCAACAGATGGAGGCAACTCAAACCGTGCTAAGACTGTCAGCAACAGTAAGCAATGATCAGTGTGTCAGCTTTTTAATTTTTGAACACAACATCAAAAAGTTTAGCACCATCGGTTTTCAGTCTTGGCCAGAACCAGACTGACAGATGGTTCTTCCAGGAAAGGTATTACAGCAGATCAAGTCCTGCCAGTTACAATCTAGAGACTGAAAGAGGTTGGCATTGCAAGTAGTAATGCTGAGTAGTGTGGTGAAGCAAGGAAGCAAACCTGGGATACACCTGTAATGCAATAAGATCTAATTGTGGCTTGGTGGGGTTATCCAAGCTAGCATTGATTTAGCTACATAAAATCATAACTGCAGTGGAAATAACTTACACACTACAGACATTGTGTTGGACCTTCAGATTTCCTAGTGCAATATGAAAGCTATTCATTTAATGTTCTCTAGTAATGTCTTTTAAAATGTGAAACAAATGCTTCTTTTTTCAGCCAACTGGGGCTATGTGTATCCTGGTCTGGTGGGACTGACAACAAGCGTGAATGTTGTTCACTGCTGTAAAATAAATAGCTTCAAAGGTATTCAACTGTGATTTATTTTACTAGGACAATTAATTAGCTGAACTCAAGAGGTTCAATGCAATTTAGTATTGATTATTTTATACATATAATATATTTTTGCTCATGGATCTAGTAGTATAGTTCCATAATCATCTGCTGACCCTACTTGAAAACTCTAAAATACCATTTATGTTTTAGGAAAGCTCTGGCGAAAGAAAAAAATACCTGTAATTTTCTTTTCCTGAAATACAGGGCACACACTAAAATTAAAAGTAATTTTAGATTCGAATTATCCACTGCTGGATTGCTGCTTTTTTATGTATTTGACTCCTCTATTCTACAGAAAAATTATTTCTAAGTTTGCCCAAAAAGTAGTTCTTTTTTCACAGCCTAACTATAAGGTAATCAATGCTGTATTTGAAGGTCATCTTAAGAAATTAACTAGGAACAGTCAGCAACTTTGTGAATTTGCTATACCGTGGCTTTACCCTACACATCTTGATGAATAATTCAACCTCTTGATACAAGCAGCACAATGAGTTTCAAGAGTAATACTGGTGAATAAACGAAGATTATTAAGATGTTAGCACGCAGAGAAGAGGCAGGGAGCTCACTGGTGTGATGAACCAGAGACAAGAGGCATTTTTTTTCTGCACAGGACTGCGTGAGCTTTAAGTCATCTCTGATATTCATGGAGGTTAAACATAGCCACCAGAGGTGGGACACCATCACACTTCTTTACATCTTCTGAGCAGCAATATAATGTAGATGCATGTTCAAATTTCCTTTTTGCTGGACCGTTAAGGTTCTGTCTGTACAGGACATTCGCAATAATCTTGTCTAGCACCAGAAGTAGGTCACGTAAGAGAAGCATACCTATTGATTTTAAAGGGACCTTGATTGTCCTTTTTGGGCAACTGTCAAAAACATGAATGAAGCATGCTTGCCTTGATCTCTTTACAAATTCATTAATAATGGCATTCAAATCTGTCTCTCCCTCCCTCATGGCCCCAAACCAGTGAAACAGAAGGAGATATGAAGCCCATCTTTCCTTTGCTCCAGCTGGGAGACCAAAAAATGTTTTGGCATTTACTACCCTCACTATCCACCTCTAACAGTTTCTTCACTCTACTCTTCAAAAAACATTTCCCATTTAAAAATATGCAGTGAACTTAAGCTAGATTTGAAGGGGGAAGGGGATAAGACCAGGCTTGCTAGGGATGAGCCTAGGGGTGGCATGCCTGTGTTGGAGAAGAGATCAATAGCCCAACTGAAGTGCATTTACACCAATGCACGCAGCATGGGCAATAAGCAGGAGGAGCTGGAAGCCATTGCATCACAGGAGCTGGCAGAGGAGCTTGCCAAGCCACTTTCCATCATTTATCAGCAGTCCTGGTCAACCAGGGAGGTCCCAGATGACTGGAAGTTAGCAAATGTGACACCCATCTCCAAGAAGGGTCAGAAGGAGGATCCGGGGAACTACAGGCCTGTCAGCCTGACCTCAGTGCCGGGGAAGGTCATGGAGCAGATCATCTTGAGTGTCATTACATGGCACGTGCGGGACAACCAGGGGATCAAGCTCAGCCAGCATGGGTTTATGAAAGGGAGGTCCTGCTTCACTAACCTGGTCTCCTTTTATGACAAGGTGACCCGCTTGGTGGATGAGGGGAAATCTGTGGCTGTTGTCTACTTGGACTTTAGTAAGGCCTTTGACACTGTCTCCCACAGCATTCTTCTGGAGAAGCTGGCTGCTCACGGCTTGGATAAGTACACTCTGTGCTGGGTTAAAAACTGGCTGGATAGCCGAGCCCAGAGAGTGGTGGTGAATGGAGTCAAATCCAGTTGGTGGCCGGTCACAAGTAGTGTTCCCTAGGGCTCAGTATTGGGGCCGGTCCTGTTCAATATCTTCACTGATGATCTGGATGAGGGGATTGAGTGCACCGTCAGTAAGTCTGCAGACGACACCAAGTTGGGTGGAAGTGTTGATCTGCTGGAGGGTAGGAAGGCCCTACAGAGGGACCTGGACAGGCTGGATCATTGGGCTGGGGCCAACTGTACGAGATTCAACAAGGCTAAGTACTGGGTCCTGCACTTCAGTCACAACAACCCCATGCAACGCTGCAGGCTTGGGGAGGACTGGCTGGAGAGCTGCCTGGCAGAAAAGGACCTGGGGGGTTGGTTGACAGCCGCCTGAACATGAGCCAGCAGTGTGCTCAGGTGGCCAAGAAGGCCAATGACATCCTGGCTTGCATCAGAAATAGTGTGGCCAGCAGGACTAGGGAGGTGATCATTCCCCTATACTCAGCACTGGTGAGGCCGCACCTCGAGTACTGTGTTCAGTTTTGGGTCCTTCACTGCAAGAAAGACATGGAGGTGCTGGAGCGTGTCCAAAGAAGGGCAACAAAGTTGGTGAAGGGTCTAGAGCACAAGTCATACGAGGAACGGCTGAGGGAGCTGGGGTTGTTTAGTCTGGAGAAGAGGAGGCTGAGGGGTGACCTTATTACTCTCTACAACTACCTGAAAGGAGGTTGTAGTGAGGTGGGGGTCGGTCTCTTCTCCCAAGTAACAAGCGATAGGACGAGAGGAAATGGCCTCAAGCTGCACCAGGGGAAATTTAGGTTGGATATTAGGAAAAACTTCTTCACCAAAAGGGTAGTCAGGCATTGGAACAGGCTGCCCAGGGAAGTGGTTGAGTCCCTATCCCTGGAGGTATTTAAAAGACGGGTAGACGTGGTGCTTGAGGACACGGTTTAGTGGTGGACTTAGCAGTGATAGGTTAACGGTTGGACTCGATGATCTTAAGGGTCTTTTCCAACCTTAACGATTCTATGGTTCTGTGATTCTATGAACTTGGCTTAAACTTACTAAAAGCTTGGGGCATGACAGAAGAAAGTATTATAATCAAATTTACTATTTGTCAAGGAAGAAGAGAAAGTCCAGTCAGAATAATTGGCAAGTTCATTTGATTCTGAAATCCAAACTAAAAATAGTATCAGCATAAGTAATCTCAGGTCTCAGACCTTTTCTTTTTGTTTTCTCCTGAAACAGCAAATTAATTCAATTAGTTGGAATAGGTCATGCGTATTTAATATGACAATTTGAAATGGGAGTACTACCTTTTAGCCTTGAGAATTCTAATGACATCATTAAGGTTGTTTATAGAAATCTACAAAATTAAATGATTGCTATTAAACATCCTCATCTCTGAGATGGAGGCTGAATGACTCCTGGGTCTGATAAGAGGAAACAGTCTTTCATTTCTAGATCACTGCTTTGAATTCAAGCCAGGATCACAACAATGAGAAGTTATTATCAACAAAAGACAGGCAGCATGCTCTATGAAAGGAGTTTATGGTGTCAGGCAGTTTCCTAGGGTGCTCGTACCTTCCTCGGAAATGTGCTTTGCATGCAGTACAGCTCTACAAGGACATTAAGATCAAGCTACTGCCTAGCCAAGAGTACAGTCCCTACTCTGCAGAGACAACTTAGTTCCAAGTATCATCAAATACCCAACTTCCACCAAAATGAAAGTAATTTTGTAAAACAGAAAGTAATGGCCTCTATAATACAAATCGTTTATCCTTCTGAGAAAAAGTAATCTACAACTACAGATAAAACAGCCTCTGTGAGGGGGAGAATCTTGAAGAACATCCCTGGGTGTGACTGGCCATGTACAGTCTTGATCTGGACCCTAATGCTACTCATAGACTTGACTTTCTGGCTTGATCTTGGACTTGCCTCATTACTTTCCTGGAGAGCACTGAGCTATGGCTGACCCTGGTTACTGTCTCTGGACCTGACCCTGACCATGTCTGTGGTTTGCTGACTTGACTTCCCTGTTTGCCCTCCGACCTGCCTCATCACTGCAGACTTGTCAGGTGATCTGGACTCATGGCTGGACCTGATGACTGTCACCAGACTTGCTCTGCTCACCTTGATCAGGTCTGTGGGACTGTTCCCTTGCTAACGAGGTCTATGTCTTTGCCTGCTTTGTTATTGTGCATGCTCCTGGCTACCGGTTCCTGGCAGAGCAGGAACCTGCCCTTGCTACTCCCTGACCCTGTGTTTTGGGCGTAATCAGCAGGGTTTGGGTAGCAGGGTGATGAACCACCCTGTGCCAGTCACAGTCAGCTCCAGCTGGCTTGGCAAAAGCCAACACCATACCACTGCATGCCAAAACTTCAGCCAGAGGAGAACAGAATGACTCTGCTGAAATATATTTAAAAAAGGGCTAGGAGTAGGAGACACAGAAAGGGCTCCTGCTAGTTGCTGGAGACACAGGAGATGTGAGGGCACCCACAAGAGGGGACACAGAGGAAGACAGAGGAGGAGGGATGTGGAAGATGACGTTCTGGGGAACACAGCTGGAGACCCTGCCTTGGAAGGCGGCACTCCTTGCTGGAGCAGGTACAGGCTGAAGGTACTACAGCCTGTGGAGGATCCACAGTAGAGCACAGGAAATTGGTAAAAAGGAAGATGCAGCAGAAAAAAAGGAGTAAGAAGCAAGGAGCAACAGAAAGAAACCACTGTTTAAATTGTCTTTGTTTCTCAATACCTGAATTAGTAGTTAAAAGTTTATGTTATTTGGCAATAAAATAAATTCCATTAAATTCCCTGAGTTGAGGTTTGTTTTGCTCATGACACCCTGGCAAACTGAATGACATCAAGTTACCCAGACTTGTTCTCAAAAAAGCTAGTGCAGTATTCAGTTTCCTGAAGTCCTGGTGTGAAAGGCTATGTTTAGAAGAACAGCATGCTTCTAGATACTCCAGAGACTTCTCTTTAATTACAGTGTTAAGGTATAGCTGGATGAAATCTTTTGCATGCAGGTGAGGTGGGCAAAGAGGTTACCTGTTCAGAGCTTCTTTTTGGAGCTCACCTCTCAGTTCTGCTTGCTTAACTGTTGGTCTAACTAGTCTCTAACCTGGTTCTGCAAGACACAGCAAATCCCTACCATAAACATTTAAAAATATGTAACATATTACCAAGCCTTTAAAGATCAAGGAGTATCTCCTGGAGTAACAGTTGGCAAAAAGTCTCATTTCCTTACAATATTAGTACATGTTCTAGAAAAATGAGTGGATGACAAATGACTCCACAATATCGTTATTAAAGAGCGCATCTCTTCACACAGTTTGGTACTTTTAAGCTCTGACATGCCATTTCTAAAAATACAGTATTTTCATTCAAGTGATTATTTATAGAATTTGGCTTTAATTTTTGGCATAAACATTAAGAAATTATTGTTTATATGAAGAGTTCTGTATTTATGACTCTGAAATTAGCTGAACAAATGGCACTGAGCTAGTTTAAACTGTTGTGTGCTAGCTGTTCCCAGAGAGACTTTTGAAGTGCATAGTGTGTCCTTACTTACATTTTTAACAGTTTCTCTGAGTTATAGCATACTAATGCGGACTGTATGAAAGGATCATTCTTAGATTGACACAGCCTCTGAAAAGACTGAATGGGTTAATGGTTTTGTTTCTCTTTATAGAATACATCCAGCGTAATGTTTTTTAAACTATTCTTTTTCTTTTCTGCTTCCAGAGCAGCGTTAGAAAATTGCAGTGGTTATAAATCCTTGACTATGGCTTTTCAAGCTGGAAATGCCAAGGTGCATTCACCATTTACTTCAATAGGCCTGCTCATGGCAGCTATTACAAATGAGGTGAAATATATGTCAATGTCATGCAGCATTATTCTGACTTATCATTGCAGCTATCTTTGTAAATAACCTTTACAACATCAAAAATATGATCTTTTACTATTTCTAGTATTTAAACACTTGTTTTAATTCTCAAACTTCCTTGTCCAAAGAAAAATTTTAAATGGCATTTCAAAAAATTGCTGGTAACCTTCAATTGCAAACAAAGGTTAAATACAGACTGCTGCCTGGAACCAAATGCAAACACACAACTCCTGGTTATTCACACTGTTAGATTGCTCCTGAGTCTGCTCTGGACTGATCTAACCATCTCCCTGTGGGACCAAACTTGGGAGAGTTGTGGGAAAGGAGCTTCAGAGATCCCATCATAGAGGTGGTGGAGTTGAGACTGACCAAGTTTATCTTGCTCCACTTGGCACAGTCCTCTCAAACTATGACAGCAGGCCTTCCATGCTTATTTGTCCTCACACTATGCTCCAGGGAGTGCTACACCACTCCAGCATCACATCATAAAAAAACAGTACTTTGAGATGTTAGGTAATATCCAGCCACGCGTGGAAGCTGCATGGGGAGTTGAGGGGACTATGACAGAGGTTTCTATCTGCAGACAAGTCGCCCAAGACCTTTATGGGTTTGCTGGCACACAGGTTTGCCGCCTCATTGTATGCAGCTTCCCACAGTACTAAGCAGAGCTGCTCTAGTTAAAAGATGAAGGCAGCTACACCAGAGCTTTTGCAAGACTACACAGTCAAACACTGAGCAATACCAAAAGAGCAGTGCTTTTGTTGCGTAAGGAGCTCGGCTGCCTGGATGCCACCTCTGCTGCCTGAATAGCTTTGGTTCCAACTTAAAGCTGTTTAGCTCCCCACATGTTTGTGACCCTCCTGGAACTCCTGGGATAGCATCACATGCTCCACCAGGCACTGCCCCTCTGAGGCTATCTGGTCCTGCCCCAGCTGGACCTGCTTTGAGCAGGAGGCTTGGCCTGGATGATCTCAGGGGTTCCCTCCCAACCTCAGCAATTCCGTGATTCTGAGATCGGTGCTGGAGCAGCAGCTCAACTCACAGACGCTGTGGTGGTTCTTAAAAGATGTTAGGAATGATGCTCCCTCAGGTGGACTTCCAGACCCAAGAATTCCTCCTTCCCGGCCACCCAAACCCAGTGAGTGCACACTGAAACCCCTGTGGTCTGCCTGTCCCATTCCCATAGCTGTGGACGCTGCTGTTCCTTTTTGCGGATTTGACCAGAAAGGAGGCTAAGTGTGTATCCCAGACAGGCACACACGCACACACATACACAGGCAGAGCACACTCACACAGCTGCCACAGCCTATCTGCCCTTAGCAGCATTTGGTACCACCACCAAAACTCACACAAAACATAAGTAGAGAAGTACAGAGAGCCCAGTCCTGTTCTTCCTCTCTGGCTGATCAGGATTGGAGTTCATTTGTGAAATCACACACACCATCACGCTCTAGACTTACAAGCACACTCATGTTCATGGATCTCTTAGGTATCAGTGTGTCTAATATCCATGCCCAGACCCTGGGCCCCTTTGCCCAGTGTATAGGTCTCCTGGACACTGCCTAGTCCAGCTTGATGTTCACTAGCAAAGCAGATGCATGCACACACACATACTCATCTCATAATCACCTCAACAATCACACATCTCTCAAATACTGTCACAGGCTCTCTCACCCTGCCTAATATCTGTGCTTGGACCCAGCGTTCACTTACGGCCTGCTGGCTCTGACCTTGAGATATACACGGGATTAGATTCACTGGGAAAAAATAACCACACTTAATTCTTGCCAGTTCCTGGCATTTAGACCCCTCACATATACACATATATTGGTGTCCCTCCAGTTGCTGATCACAGAGCTATGGGCCCTGTGGCCTGAGGTCTTTTCTTCAGTTGCAGGCATCCAGAACTCTCTTGCATGTGGGCCTCTCCAGATACTGACATATAGACCCTACAGCACTCACACATAGGATAGAGAGAGGGTTTACACAGGAAAAATTGTTCAGAAAAATTATTTAATAGGAAGATAGGACAGACTGAGGTGATCAGGCACAGGGCTCAGTCAGATGAGCTGACTGGCAGCCTATTTACACGTGACTGGCCCCTTTTCTCACCCTTTTCTCTATTTTCTCAAGTTTATTCCTCATGGATCCACCCTGGACTCAATTTCTGTGCCTTCAGCCCTTCCCTTAGGCTTTCCATAATAAGTTTCACAAAGTCCACAGGGACCCTCGAGCATCCCATAATACTCAGTCTTGCTTCCATCTTCTTATCAGTTACAAGATTCAGGCTGACCTCTTCAAGACTGTACCTGAGTAGTTTTTCAGTGGCCTATCACCCACTGTCTGAGCAGTTCTGGTTTTTGTTACTGTCTCCGTTATCACCTACCCATCAGATTTGTGTATCTATATGTTCAATTTATCACCTTTCTTGTTACTTGTTATTTAATTTATAATGAATAGTTCTTAACCAGGAACCATTAATCTTAATGAAGTGGATGCTCTCACATTCCCCATACACTTACAATGATCAATCAACCTCAATGGTCTGCAAGTGAAGTCCAGGATGCATCATGTGAGATAATAAGGTTTTTTCTTTGTGTGTCCTTTGATTTCTAGAGTGTGAATGGTACATTTTTCTACATGAAAGTGTTGTATTATGTGCTTTGTGGGGACTGGATGGACCCACTGTATGGCCTCTGAAGCCTCTGCTGTGAAAATGAGTGAACAGGCTCCTATAGCCACATAACCACAAATGGAGAACTTTTATGTTTGTCTATCTATCTTCTCTGCTCCACATCCAACTGTAGCAGCAGTTTCAGGCTGGACAAACAAAAGCTGGGAGGCCCAATCCTACAGCAACTGGTCTGAAAGGAAAGGCAATAACATACTCACACAGGTTTTTCCAAATGTAGCCAGCACTTTGTACGATCCTGGAGATCTTGGTGGACAGCCTCTCCTCAGCCTTTGACAGCTTGCAGGCAGCTAGACATATGCACATGCCAGTTTTCAGAGCCCAACCTGTATCCCATGACTAGAAATTTCCACTTATGCTGTGCACAAGGTCTCCTCAGCAGTTTGCAGGATGTCCAAGTGGTACCGCTTGCAGTTAATGTCACAGGAATATTGTGGGCAACACGGCCATGGCTGAAGCAGACAAAGGCTCTTACCATCTCAGGAAGGTAAGCGTCATGGATGACTTGTGAAAAGATGGTCTTGGCAAAGGCTTCATAGTCTTCTGTCATTATCAGACCTACTGTGGACTGACTGGAAAGAGGGAGGTCCATCCAGACTCTTATATTGAGCACGGCTTCTCTCCTCCCTAGGTATGAATGAACATTCTCACAAAGACAGTGGCTGGTGTGGGGTGCTGGAGGTGACAGGTCCTTGCAAGGAGCTCAGAGGGATCCTCAGAGCACTTCTAGCCTATCCCACGTGCAGAGCAATGGAGACTGGTTTTCTGGTTCCCAAATATCTCCCCACTGTGGGAAGACCATTGGCTACAGCAACTCAAGGAGCCCACTAGACTGATGCTACTGACCAGGAGTGGCACACTGCATTTCTAGCAGTCATTCTGGTGACCGGCCTGCATCTCCTGGATGTCTTGCTTGTATGGCATGCTAGCGAACAGCAAGAAACTTGCCAGATGCCATTGCAGACAGTGAGAGTTCTGCCAATGGCCTGCAAAGGTGCCAAATACGTCTGGCAAAATGCAGCAGCGGCCAAAGATAAGAGTTACTAGCAGCCTGCAGAGAAACAGAAGAGGCAACAGGCAGCCTGGTTTTACTGTAGGCAGCAGATATAGGCTGCCTGGCTGCACCCCTTTATGGAGACTACTGAAGCAGTCACATGTCACATAGGGAGCTAATAAGCAGTGAGCATATTGTGTGTTATGCTAGAGAGGCATCTCGAATAGACACAAAGCTCTCTGTGATGTGGTACAGAGAAAGATATCCCTTCATGTGCAATGCAATATGGACATAGCACTTCTCTCTAGAGAGCTTTGAGCAATATAGACATGAATGAATCTACATGCCCAGTCCTGAGGGGCAGGGAAAACTCTCAAAGCTGAATGCTGTCAACAGAATAGACACAGAAATATTGTATTTGAGATGGTAAGGAACAAAGAAATATCCCTATTTTTTTCTTCTTGTTTTTTTAAAGAACCAAGCAGATCATATACTTTTTTCTTAATCAGATCAAGACACTGTACAGAAATAAAAATGCCCCATGTAGGTGGAAAATAAACTAGATTAAATAATACCCTTGTTATTTTCTGTGCTAAATTGCAAAACCAGAGTACTTTGTAACAGCATGATTTAACTCAGTATAATACTCCCAGTTGTCTTATTTTCCTCTTAACAATGTTTGTTTCTCTCCACGGCTGAAGTAACTCTTCAAGGTTCTGCAAGAGTGATGTACAGAAACTTCTGTTAGTCAGCAGTGACTGCTAGTGGGGGAAACACTAAGGAACTGTTCTTCATCCACACTATTATCTAGGACATAAACCAACATTTCCTGGTGAAAGGGAGCAGATCAAAAACATAAGAGAAAGACAGGGAATTGCTGAGAGGGTTGTTCACATTCTCTGCAATATTTTCCGTGCTAAAACACAAATATGAAGAAGTTACATTAATGTCTGCCATTAGGCAAATCAACCTTCAGACATTTTCCAAATTAAGTGTAGAGATTGAGGTGCTTGCATTTCCGCTAGCCTTGGATTAGCACTTGGGCTGTGCTGTGATATGGCCATGATCTGAAAGTTAAGGCTCTAAAACAAATGCATGTGGTTGATACCCCCTTGCTTTTTTTGAGTTAAAAGAGAAGGCTTTACTGCAACAACCTCTGCAATGGAAGCAGACCTGGATTTACTTGAAGTTGGAGCAGGAGGAATCTGGGGAGATCTAGTCCCCTCCAGCTACTGGGGAGCACATTCTTGAGTCTGCTTCCTCTCTCACTCTTCTTCCTTCTCCTCTGCCATGTTTAGACTGGAGTTGCCTGACCTTAATTTATGAAATCTGACCCCATGGAAATCAATATTTTTGCCATTGATTTCAATTTTTCTTTTCCACAGGTGTCCTCTTGTGCTTCTCTGACATAAACATTTCAGGATCATACTTCTGAGCCACAGCAGGAGGTACTCTTGTGTGTTCTTTGATGAAATAAGCAAGGCAAAAATGTCTGTATAGGCATACAGGTGTATGCGTGTGTGAAAAGAGAGACACAGACTTTTCTGTTTGCCCATGGTCTTCACAAGAATTTGATTTGAGCCACAAATATCTCCAAATATCTCTGAGTTCTCCAGTGTTTAAAATTGAGATGTGACTTCAGTTTGAAACAGAATTTAATATTTTGAACATCACTCTACCTTGCATAAATCTTTCAGCTAAACCTAAAAACAAAATATCACTTTTCAGACTATCATGGCAATGGCTTGTTCTCCCATACGTTTTTTTCTCAGTGATATTGGCTGAAAAAGAAAGGAGAAATCATGAAACTAACAACTTTTTGAACACCACATCTAGAGAGGATTGCTTAATATGCAGCATTTGGAGAGAGCACTTTGATTTGAGGCACTGTTTCAGACTTCTATACCTCACAAATTGAGTGAAAAATTATGCGCTTCCTTTTGCAGGGTTCTATTCTTTTAACCTCTGACCCACTAATATGAAGAATGTTAATTTAACAAAAAATCCAAATATAATTCCACTTTAGCTACTTGAAATATAATGGATTTTCTGTAGCTTTCAGAGTGTCACTCACAGATCTTCCTGTGCTAGTTAACAAAAGGCTAAAACAATTTCAAAGACGAGGTAATTAGTGAAATGGCACAGCCCTTCTAAGTGAAATCATTTCATAACATTTCTGTACTCTACTGGAAAAGAGACAGATGTGCCTTACAGTGCATATCCTGGGATTAGATATGACATTTATTGCCAAGGCTGCTTATCTTAACTTGATGGACTCAAGACTCAAGTCCACAATCAGTAGGGGCTTTGAGCAGATACTTTATACATGAAAGTTGTCCTGTTGTCTTCAGCACATCCCATCTGTAAAAATGAGAAACAATGCTGCTATTCCCTGTGACAGTATAAAGATGTCACTTAAAGCTTATAAAGATTAATTCATCAAGCATTTGAATATCGTAGTGATAAGTGCACAAAAAAACATGAAGACATTATTAGTACTGTCAGGGAGGGATTTGGATGTGATTCAGTAAACAAAGCATGCAGCCACATGCTGAATGAGTATAAAAAGACATATAGGACAGCTGGTTCCTCCCTTGAGCACCATCTATTCTGTGTTACAAGGCCCTGATCCAAAGTCAGCGATTACCACAAAAGGGTTCCAGCTAACAGCAGTCAGCTGTGGACTAGCGCTTAGCGAAGAAGGCATCTGCTCTAAAATAAGCAGAGAACACTGTCTAAAGACTTACAGCATATACTCACACAGGCAGGAAGGATCCTGGAATCACAGAATAATGTGGGTTGGAAGGGACCTCTGGAGGTCTGTAGCCCAACCTCCTGCTCAAAGCAGGGCCAACTTCAACAGTAGAACAAGTTGTTCAGGACCCTATCCTCTTGAGTTTTTAAAAGGAACATCTTTAAAGTCACCAGGCAGCCTGTTCCAGTGCCCAACCACTCTTGCTGTGAAACCTACACAGGGAATCATCCTTCAGACACATCCTAGCTTTTTGGTGTTAGATTTTGAAGGTATGCTTTTAGAATAGCTACTTTTTCAGGTTCATATCCAAGGTCATATGCATATATGGGCTCTTTGAGACGGAGTGGCATTTCGTACAAAGCTTTTATACTGTCCATTCTTGATTGGTGAGTTTGGTTACGAGTGTAACATCGGCCATAAAATTAGGACTTAAAGTAAGCAGGATGCAGTCATGTTTTATATTCAGCAGTATTTTTGGTGTTTCAAACCTCTGTTCCTTGCTGTGTTAAAAGGTTCTTTGCTCTGGAGACAGGAGGGGTATGTCCCCTCCAAGAAATCACTGACATAATGGAGAAACATTTTGCAAAGACCCTTTGTTCTCTAATGTAAACATGAAGGTTTTCCTATGCTAGGACACTCAGAGAGGTGAGATTGCACAGTTTTTTAATTTAATAACACATAAGGATAAAAACTTCATGGGGAGGAAAGGCAGCTCTGGGATTTAACTTTTCTGTCATTTAGGTCTCCCTAATATTGCTGGGTGGTGCAGCACCTGTAGTGACACAGGTCTCTCCACTCAGAAGAGAGCTGTAGTCTGCCTTCAATGTACACACAAAATAACAGTGCATTTTTTCCTCTTATAGAATCTATTTTATAGATTTAACATTCTTGGCTTGTTATAAAGAACAAATCTATTTCTTGTCACCTGTTTGATTTATAATTAAGTTTAATTTCATATTCTGTTTTCCACTGTAATGCTTATCCATGATTCTTGACTTGGTAAAAGTTGTTGGCCATTTTCAAAAACCAGACTTGATCTAAGGACTGTAACCAGCACATAGTATCAGACAGTTTGCATAAAGTCTCATTTTCTGGGGTGTTTGCTTTTTGTGGACCATTTCATTATCATGTAAATGGAGTTGGACCATTTTGCAGACAATCTAATTGTTAGCATAATATGTCCTCATTATTTGTACAGTGCAGTAGTTTGCATTGGGCTATTATCAAGTGTAACAGAAATGCATATAACAGCATGAGTTTTGAGAAATGGAGGCTATTTTTTATCAAAGGCTGTACGTACTGGGTACCAACTCCAGTCTAGAATCACCAACAAACCTCAGCGAGCCTAAACTGCACAGCTCTTCTGGAATCTGAACATGAACTGTTTGTGTCAACAGGAGCAACATCAGTTTTCTAGCCCATACATTTTGAGCTTTAGCTCTTAAACCTTGAAGACAGTATTATGCTACGCCTACGTAGTTGCAGCAAAGGAATTAAGATAAATAAAGCACTACTAAAATAGCAAATGGAAACCAAACGGATCTCCTTTTAGCTAGTAATAGGAATGCAAAAGCTTAAACTTTCATCCTGTTTCCAAACAGTAAATCTTATCTTTTCAGAAAATGCTGCCAATTTAGCACTGTTGAACTTTGGAATACAGCCATCCACACATAAACACATTTGCACATTATTTTGGTTGGCTCTTGTTAAAGCCATATGCTGGGGTTTTTTTTAATTAAAAAGGCACCTCAGAGAAACTTCCAGTGTTCACACAGGGTAAAACATCTTTCAAGGTTCTAAAATGTCAACAAAATAGTAAAGTAGAAAGAATAGTTTTCTCTCCCTCTCCGATGCTGTAAGTAATGCTTGCAGAGTGGATTTTAACAGCCATTTTTACTTGTTTCTGAAGACACTTTTCATTGTTATGCAGTAGTTTGAAGTGGAAAAGAACACATGGGCAAGTGACAATCAAGGTTTTGATGCAGCAAGGATCGATCACTTCTAAGCCACATTGACAGGAAATAAGCAGTCCATGCTCCTTTGCCAGTTACCAGGGTTGTAATCCTCATCTAGGTAGCACAGAGTGACAAAGCAGCTAAAGATCAAGGGTTATTTTTCATTTTCTGACAATATGCAAAATTATTTAATGTAATTGAGTAGAACAGATCTGAAGTATCAGAAGAGGGTTTATATTTTTTCACTGTCAGCTTCCAGCTCAAAAATGTACCCTGTAAATACATATATTGTGCTAACTAGGAATGGATTAGACTGCAAGTACCTCATGAAGGAATTTGTTTTCTTGTCTCCTTTCACTTTTGGCACTAAAATTGTGGTTTATTGAACAATATTGGATGCTGAGTGTGGATTTGCCTCTTCCAGTCATTAGGAAGTGATCAGTCACTGTCGAACTGCATATATAACTGCAGAGTATTGAGCTGCCGTCACTAGGGCCGCTGTTTCTCAGCCAGAAGAGGGGGCAGCCCAGGTTCCATTGTCTTCCTTGCACAAAAACTTTTAAACTGACTTCTCCAATCTTCCAACAGCTTCCAGTTTGCCAGGCTCTTAGTTTTCTGGAAAAGGCTCAAAATCCTTTCCTTGAATCAAACCAAATATTTATTCCTTAAACAGGACAGAGAAAAGGAGCAGATAAATGAGCCAGCCATGTGGTGGGCCTCCATTTTGAGTCCCTGCTTCCAGCAGCACCTCTACTGCCGATACTGCTGGGGGGCTTGCAAGGAGCCATGGCCCTGCTGCCTGCACTGGAGAGGGTGGGGGAGCCTTTTTCCCAAAGCCTCCAGCTAAACACTTCCATGCTTCAATAAACTTTTATTACTGTAGTTATACAGAGTGCAATAGTGTCAACAAAATAATTTATCACCTCCCCTCTCCTCTTATCAAGACTAATGCATAGCCTAGTAGTAATGGCATTCCCAGTAGAGGTGGAAGATATGACCTGATTGGACTCACTTGGTTGATAGCTACAGTTCAATTTGACAGCTATAACCAAGAGCTGAATCTTCAGATCTTAACCAGTGGTTACTAGGTGGAAGCAGACTGAATATACATGAACAACATTAGCTATTGCTCCTTTTGGTTTTGTCACGAATGCTCTGTTTTTGCTTTCCTTATATGTGTTACTGCCTTTGTTACAAATGCCTGAACTAGTAAAAAAATAAAATGTTTGTATTTTGATTCAACAATAACATGTATTCATGTGTAACATGTATTCAACAATGCATGCTTTTATTTTTTCAGTTGCAAGGACACACCATTATATCATCTACTCCTACAATCCCAAAAGCATGCTGTACTTTACAAAATGTATAGTATTATCACTTGTAATCTAATCCTAGGATTGAATCTGTTTTTTGTCTCCCTCCAAACTCCTTCAGTTCTATGCTTACAATATTTTTAATATAGTTTTCTGCCAGAGAAGTAAATTACTGCCTAACTATTAAAGGTATTGTCATGGTCTTTAGCAACATTTTTTTCCCCTCTCTTTTCTTTGTCATTTGTAATAAGCATTGATTATGTGTAAAGCTTCTGGTTGATCTCTGGCGGCAAGATGACTCATTCCTGTCCCACAGTTTTTCCTGCTTCTCCAGCTGAAGAGGTTAGGGGTTCAGGATGACGATGAAACAGAAGCAATGTGACTCAGAGTTCTCTAACAAACTGCACAAACTTGTACAAGCTTCAGCACTTAATTTAACAGACTCACGAGCCTGATGCAGCTTGTTATGAAGTGAGGAAGAACATCTCTCCATTCCATACAGATCAGTGCTGACTCTCCTGAGCATTAATCAGACAATGATTATTCTAAGTGGAGACTTATGTCTACAGCAAACCTTGGCAGCACAGAAATCTAGACGCTTTGGGGAGTGACAGATGCATTGTCAAGAGCATGCATGCGTAAACACTGATACAACTATGGTAAAGGCTTTTGTAGTATCAGAGGGAGCAGTACTTCACTGTTCTTTTCTCCTTTGCAGAGACTTCTGTATCCCCTTTTCTCCCTGGTGCCAGTAATGGAAATGCTTGTAGCCTCCTAATCTTGTCTCAAGGTGTGGGTGGGTTGGATGTGTCAGTTTCTAGAGAGCAGTGGCAGCTGGAACCGGTGAGAGGCTTCAGACTGCTATTGCCTGCCTCTGCGTTAGTGGACACCTTTGTGCTATCATGCCTGCTACCTCACCTTCACTGTATTCAGTTCAGCCCTGGCTCAGACCTGGCAGTGTTTCTCCAAATACCCCTCTGAGCCTCTTCCTCTTCCCTCCCAAAGCTTCCTGTAGAAATACTGACTGATTGCAGTGGTTTTATATGAGACAAGAAATACATTGCTATAGAACCTTCCAGCAATTTGATTTATAGCAGTGCAAACACTCTGGTAATTGTGTGTAATAAGTTACTGGTTCAGACTACAATATCTTGCACTTGTTAACGTTGGGGAAAACTCTTTTTGCTTGTAAAGCTTTTCTGAGTCTTGCCCACTCTTCTTGGTTCACTTTTGATACATTTTTAAAAGAATGCTTTGTCACATTGGGAAAACTGTCTGATGGGAAAGTCCCTCTTAATGTACCTTGTGTTTGTGCCCTGAGACAGTAGATTTATAAACAATATTTTAGATATATTTTGGCCTTTTTCCACCACACATGTTCTCATCAAAAAGGTTAATGAATGTTCCTTGTAAACTTTTGGACTAAATTATGGTATAAAATATTAAGATTCACAGTTATAAAGAATTCTGTTCATCACTATTAAACATGTTGTGATCACATCATGTGAATTAGTCCCCTCTTCCTGATGTGTGAAAAAGAGTGAACACTGTTCATTTTTCAATCTTTCTCTTTCTGATTGGATCTATTATTCATCTTGCATCCCTTTTTTGGAAATCATGTTGCCACAGGGAAGAATCTGAAAGTATTCTGTCAAAGTACCTACTAGTTTTATGTTGTTTTAACCTTTTTGGGTTTACTTCTCTCTTTATTCTTCCCCATGTTCTGTCTTTGTTTTTGCACTGAGCTAAGAGTTTTTATTTGCTGTCTATAGCAACCACAGCTCTTTCCACCTGTTACAATTAATCTAGAGTCCAGGAATACATTTGGTGGTCAATATTCCTCTGGAACTTGTATTTGTCAACAATGAATCCTGCCTGATGCCATGTTTCCTTCTTACCTGACCTGTTACTTTGGGTCTCATAAATGCCTCCAACTGCCTTAGTCTACATAATATCCTGTCATCTGCAAACATTTGCCTCTTCTTATTTATTGGCCTTTCAGGCTTGCTAACACATTTTATAGTGATCCAGAAATCAGTAATGTTTTCCCCTGTAAAAAGATTAGAATTTTCAAAGAACCCTTGAATCCCAAGTCATAACAAAAGATCACATGGAAGGAATGGATGTCGATCTTGATTTGGAAGATGTGAAAGAGCTTGAAACTGAATTGTCCAGTTTATCAGACAGAGGCACAGGATAACTAAAAATTGTTTCTGCTAGAGAAACTGGGAAATGAACAGATATTTTCCTGTTTGAACAGTGATTACTGTTCAGTGTTCCCAGGCAGGTACCTTTGCACTCTGCTAAGCTCCACAGAGTACAGTGGCAATCTGCAAGCAATATCAAACTAGGAAGAACTGAATGAGCACTGGATGGACAGGTGACCTTGATGAAATGGAGAAATAGACTGAAAAAAAATGTAATTAAATTACATCTAGATACAATTAAACAACTGCACGTATACATAGTAAGGACCAGAAGAAAAGGAGCTGAAGGTTACTATACCAAAAAGCCAGTCAGTTCCTGTTCTGGAAGACGCAAATATACAAATAGGAGTATAACCTGCAAGAGCAGTAAGCCGTCCTCCTGCTCTACTTGGTAAGGCTTTAGCCAGAACAATGTTCATGTTGCAGTGCTGTTTCTTCCTGGAAGGTCTTCATAAAGTTGAGAAAGAGGGAGACCAATCAGAATGAAGTCTAGAACTGCCTTTGTTTAGCCTGATAAAGAAAAGCCAGAGGGAAAAAGGACAACAGCTTGCAAATGCATAAAAAGCTGTTGCTAAACAGAAGGAAATAATCTCTCTCGTGCCCATGTGACTAGTTGAACAAAATAAGAGTCTAACATTACAACAAGGGAGAAGCAAGTTGTATGTTAGGAAAAAAGAATGCCTTCTAACAGTGAGGACCAGGTGGGATTGCTGGAGAGGCTGTGAAGCCGTATAAAACAAATGTCTGCTGTGAACTTTTTGGAGCATGACATAGTTGGGATTCGTCTTGCCCAATTTTATCTGTCAAAAAGCATTCCCTGTTCAGTTTGTCATCTGGGAAGCCTTCACAGTCACTGGAGACAGACTTAATACCAGCAGCAATTTATCTTATCCTAAATGAGGTATCTGGACTAGTTAGGGTGAGAGGATGTGCCCTTGGTTAACACAAAAGGAGTCTGGAGGCGTCATACAGTTTTGGCCGTATGACTGGCTTCTATGGTATTTTTTTAATGGTTGTGAGCTGAAGGAAATGTGTGATACTCTTTAAAAAGGATTATGTCCTGCCTGTTCAAAATGTCTACATCTTTAGAGCTGCATCAGTGACATGTGGAAAGGTTGTTAAATTTTCCCATAAGTGATTGGAAAGAATGCATAAGACTATGGTTTGAACCAGTTGTGGTTCATTTAAATGATGGTCCATCCACTTATCGAAATAACTGAGGAGCTCCTGATTTTTCAAAATCTTTAGCATACAGCTTTCTCTGAAAGACACAATTGTAACAGCAATGTTTCATTACCTGGTACTTGCTCCTGTTTTGGAAAGCTTAACTTGCACAGGCAGAGAGAAAAGCTCCAGTGGAATTGTTGTGACTGTCTACACACCAAAGAAAATGAATAGTTTAAGAGAACAACTTACAAGCACTCCATGAAAAGATATTAAGTCATGTACTGTGCACTATCTGCACTCAAAAATGCAAACAAAAGCTAACCTCCTTGAATAGTTTATTCTCCATGAAAGATTTGACTGCCTTTAATAATTAGTGCAGAAAAAAACCCAACACTGTAAGAGAGATACAGTATGAAGGAACATTGACCCTGAGCAAAGAACAAAAAATCGAGAAACAATTTTCTTACTGTGCGTTGACTTTGTAATGTTAGTGTAAATATAATTATGACATCTTAACTGACACTCACATTAAGCAACTTCCATTTGCAAGCAGTTCAGGTAGGAGATTAAACCATGAAGCATTAAATGTATATGACCATTGCATATGAAATTTCTTACCTTGGAGAAATACAAACACTTAGGAAAGAAAAGGCCGTATATGTGGCCACGTCATCCTTCCACTGGTGTCATGCTAATTATTATTGATAGATTCACTGGGAGTAAATCTGGACCCCAGATATAAGGGAAAAACATAAATAATAGAGAACAAGTGCACTTTTCTTTTCCTTTTTCCTCCCCAAGCGAGGCTGCTCAAACAGGTTTGCAGTCCAACAGCTACAGTGCATGTTAATGAGTGCTGAATCCATCCAGCAGTTACTTTTATATCCCATTTCAGGTTAATAACATATAGAAAAAAAATTCCCTTTTACCAGTAGTAAGTTCACACATGGCTGATGTGGGAGTAGAGGCAATACATACTACCTTCCGAACTGCCAATGCACAGAAGCTATAATCTGTCAACTCTCTTTCGTATCATCCAGCTACAACAAGAAAACCTTTGAAACCATTGAAGCTTTGATTAAAGCATTGATCTAAGCCAGTAGAAATAGAAGATGAATTAAGTGTACCTGAGAATAATTACTTTAGAATTAGCTTGACATTTGCGCAGCTAAACTGGAAAGACATACTTTCTTCAGTACAAAAGTGAAACAGAAAATTAGATTTCACCCAGGCAGAAAAACTTACAGATTCTAATCCAGGAAAACATATGCTTACAAAATTGAGCATGGGTATAGTAAACGATCTTGGACAATTGCAGTGTAATTGGCTGTCATCTCTTGAGGACTTTGTCCTAAAGTTACAAGCAAAATCCTACTAGACTTGGAAAAATGTCATTAGGGCTCATATTTATGGTGATAAGGTTTGTGCAAGATTACGGCTAAAATAGGATAGGATATGTACATTACATAATGGCATAAAAACTTCCTGGGATGGTGAACCTCTAACAAATTACAAGGGACATGCTCCTCGGAAAACCACTGTGGAAATTTTGTCTACTGATACATGAAACCAGCTGTAAATCAATATGAAGTGGATTTTTCTTTTTTTTTTTTTAAATTAGGGAAAGAATCAAATCATAAACATTAACACCATAAAGTGACCTACACATGACATCATTGATATAGTAATAGGTGGAAGAGAGCATGTAGGCGAAACACATGATATGTGTTGGCCTTTGTAATGTACAACACATTATCCAAAGGATGGGAAAGATGAACTACAACTGCATCTATCTGCACTTGAAAGATGCTTTTGTTTTTCTTTTAGCAATACATTCAACAGGAAAAGAGCAATGCACTAAAAAGTCATGTTTGACTACAAAACACTATGGTGTCTCACACAGTTTAATACAGGGAAACTACAAGATGTCACAAAGCCATGGAAATTTAAATTATGATAAAATAATGCCAGTCACACCATTCAATATAAAATCAAATCATGTATAGTATAAACTAACATCCTGTGAACATTAGGCTTGAGATTCATCTGCTATAACTTTGCACAGCTTTTCATAACTATTTGATCTATATTAGATACCCACATTCAGACAAGAAGAATCTAACTCTGAGATTCTCTCTTTCTCTACCCAGCAATAAAAGGAGTCTAGACAACTAACAGTACATTAGACACCTACAATGCAATGTCTACAACTGCATTATTGCAATGTACATTGCAATGTTGCAAAAGTCTACATACAATCAGGTGAATGTCAGTCTAAAAAAGTTTCTCTGAATCTGGCAATTTTAGAATTGCTTGCATTCCATTAATGTTAGCAGAATGTCTAGGGAAACCAGTGTGAAAGCAGACTTCTTCCACCTCAAAAGTCTGTATGCATCAGTGTCAATAGAAAACAGAATATCTTTGTCTTTGATTCTCAGCACACCATACAATCTGTAAGGGTGTATCTATGGGAAGGAACAATAGCGGAATGCTGCAGGAAAGCATAGGACTTATGGGGCTGCCCAAAGCAGTAGCCACAAAGATGCAATATTGCCTTCCACATACGTAGTTTGAACCAGTGTCGCCTCTGCAGATTTTACTTTGTGTTGTATTGAGCAGCATAAACAAGTACTGGTTATCAGAACTTAGTACCTGGGAGATTCCCCAAATGTTTCAGAAATATATTCTCAATTTCAGAAGTGAATAAAAGAAGAAAAAGGCAGGGTTCCCCACAATCATGTGGAGTAAATCTGTGAGTGAGCTTTCTTACATCTGCTGTGTCAGTACATCAGGATCACAGAGCAACAGCATCAACACCAAGCTGAACCAGAATACTGCTTATGAGACACAGAATTGCTATGGCCTGTACAGATAATTTGGCATTCCAGACCCTGAGCAAGCTGTTGCACAGCATGAAAGAGCCCTTCCAACCAGAAATTCTCTGGTGACCTAAAAGAATTAATTTTAACTATTAATTAACTAATAGTAAGTAATTAAATGACATTAATAATTCTTCATTCTTAAATCTTTCCTGTGAAACAATGTCTTACATAAACTAGAGTTTGCTCATTTAAACTTAATCTATATGGAGAAAGGTCAAACAGGTCTGTGTGGACCAGAGGTCATAATACACTGGATCAAGTCATCACCACTGTTTCATCCTCTGTGTGTAGGCAGGCCAAGCGTGTCATGGTATCAGCATCCAAAGATAGTTGTACAATCTACATTCTCAGAAGGTATTAGCATCAATTCCAGATGTTTATATAACACCACAGAGGCTGCTCTTATGTGCTTACTTTGATACATCTGCCAGGCAATTTTTAGGTAGTGTTTTGCATGAATAAAAATATTTGTGCAAAACATGTAACACTACCAAGAACTGTGGCTTATTCTCCACTTCGACTCTTGACTTACAGTTAATATTTTTTCTGTATGTCATGGTGTGTTATTTCCATGCCTTGCAGATCTGAAGGTGAAATGGTGTCTGGTTGTCAATGGTTGTCAAGTCATAGCATTTCTTGCATTTTGCCTCAAGCTCAGTAAAGCTGTTAGAGGGTCACAGCAATGCTTGCTAAGTGACAGTTCTGCAATCTGCTCTTTTATATTCACACAGAAAAAAAAAAGCCTATTGCAAATGCAGTAGCCAGTAATCCTTGGTAATAATTTGGATGACATGAAAGCTCAGGATATACATGAAACAGGACCTTGATCTTACAGTAGGTAAATTCCTAATTGATTCCAGGATCCCTTTGTGTGAATGATGACTAAGCTTCTGGAAACATATATCCTGACTAATTAGGAGCCTTGCTTGTGTTTGTTACTGCATTTTTTGTGACTGCTATCCAAGCTGCATTGCTACAAAACAATCAGTTCTATAAAGCAGCCCAGGCTTCTTCTAAAAGTATGTACCACATCAAAACTTTAATCAATCCAAGTATCTACAGAAATGTTATGTTCTTGTTGCTTACGTTAGTGGTGAATGGTTTATGTTGGCCATGATTTCAGTTTTGCTGTCATCTGGCTGTATTCCTTCTGAAGACAGAAGGGATTTCATGTGATTAACTTAGATTTCTGCAGGCTGGATAATATCTTGCTTGAACTTCACATAGTCTGTTTGGGTCCTTGCCGTCACTTGCATTTCTGATTGTGTTCTGCCTGAGTTGATGCTGCTTTTATCATACCATCAGCTCTTTAATACACAGTACCTCCAAAAGTTTTATTGTTCTTTTGCTGAAACTTTTCATTAACTGGCTCTAATGGAAAATGTAGACAAAAATGTTTACAGCACCTCGGTACTTGAGATAATTTCTCGTCTAAACCAAATTGCATATATCTGAATTTCTTACCCATAAGAATATTTTCAACTTCCTAGTTGGCTCCAAATATATGTTGATCCAGAAACAGAATAATTCCAACTGAGTATAGCCTTGATAAAAACTAGTGGGATCCAAACAAATACTAAAAATGTAATCTCTCTAAGCATAACAACCCCTGAAAACATAAGACTAATAATAAACCCTAATAACTGACCAAATCCAAACAGTAAGCCTAATCCTTCAGCCTAACCCTAATCCTAAAACTAAACCAAGCTCTAAGTATAACCCTAACCCAAACCCTAAAACTAACCCATATTTTAAACCTAACCCTAATCCTACACATCAATGTAAGCCTAACTGCATTCTAACTAAAACACAAAATCTAAACCTAAAGCATAACAACAGATTTACCCTAATCCTAAACCCTAACCTTAAAAGCTATCCCTAACCCTAAACCCAACCATAAGGCTAAAGCCAAACCCAAATCCTAACCCAAACCCAATCACTGAACTCTAGCCCAATATCTAAATCTGAACACTAGCAGTAAACCATAGCTCCAACTGTAAATGCCCCTAAGTCAAACCCTGTCCCTGAACTCTAAACATAAAGGTAAACCATAACCCAAATCATTGGCTGCAAGCATAGTCATAACTCCTAAACCTAATCCTGACCTGAACCCTAGTTCTACTCTGCCAAAACCCATAATCATAATTGCAAGCCTTAATGCTAAAGCTGGCAATAATTTTTAGCCATACCCTGTTACTCTCACCCCAACACTAAATCAAATCCTCAACTTAATATTAAACACAAACACAAAACCAAACCTAAACTCTTACACTGAACACTAATCCTAACGCTATCCCTAAGTTTAGACTTAGGGCTTTGGGGTTACAGCATGCATTAGGGGATGGGGTTTAGAGTTTAAGGGTTTGGCTTTGGTTTGGGATTAGGGATTTAGGGTTTTAATTATGGGTTGAGTTTTGCTCAGGATGGGGTTTGTAATAGGGTTTGTGGTTGGAGTTTGTGATAGGGTTTGAGCCTTGTGCTAGGGCTTAGGGGCTTGATGTTAAGATTGGCATTATGGAGCGATTTTCCATGGCATGGGAGATGCCATGGAAGAATAAATTTTAAATTGAAATGTAAGTAGAATATTCAAAGAAAAAAATGACAGTAATATCAAATCACTGGCACAAGACAATTTTCACCCAGGCATTCCTAAGAAACTTCAGGGTAAAGTAGCTGAACTAGTAACTTGGGTTTGTAACCTCTTATATAAAACTGCCAGAAAACCAGAATACAGTGCTAATTTTTAATGATATCAGTGGGATCCAATAACTATAGACCAATACATCTGATGCTTACACAGACAAATCAGTGGCGATCACGATAAAAAATAGAATTAGAGAAGTCATAGATAGTTGTCAGGCACTGGGAAAGTCAAGAAAACTTTTGTAGTGTTACATTATGTATCATATATCTCTAAAAAAGCATATAAAGTGTTAGGATAGTGTTGTGGTTTAACCCCAGCTGGCAACTAAGCACCACACAGCCACTCGCTCACTCCCCCTCAGTGGGATGGGGAAGACAAACGCCATCACTCTGAACGTCCACCCCTTCCTTCTTCTTCCTCCAGCTTTATATACTGAGCATGACATCATATAGTACGGCATAGCCCATTGGCCACTCTGGGTCAGCTGTCCTGGCTGTGCCCCCTCCCAGCTTCTTGTGCACCTGGCAGAGCATGGGAAACTGAAAAGTCCTTGACTAGTGTACACACTACTCAGCAACAACTAAAACATCAGTGTGTTATCAACATTATTCTCATCCTAAATCCAAAACACAGCACTATACCAGCTACTAGGAAGAAAATTAACTCTATCCCAGCCAAAACCAGGACAGATAGACATCCTATTCATAAACTCTATTTAGACTTTCAAAAGGTATTCAACAAGTGATCTCAGAAGTCCTTTCCAACCTTAACGATTCTATAATTCTATAAGGTTGGTCATCAAATGCTGTTCAAGAAATTATACTATGATAGTATAAGAAGCAAGTCCTTCACATGACTGAATAACAATTAAAAGGTTGGAATTAATGATCAGTTTTCTGCATACATGGAAACTGCAAGTGGAGTAAAATCTGCTCACCACATTCAAAAAAGATGTGGAAAGTCTTGATGGATATTGAGGCGGCAGAATTTAACACCTCAAGTTATTTGGAATGTTTGTGATGGATGCACTCAACCCCTTGACCAGACTGGTGGTGGTTTGCTACAGGGTCCAGAAGAGGTAAAGGCCTGAGCTGTAGCTGGTCTGTGAACTTCTCTAGTTTCAATCTGTTCTCTGGAAACCCACAACAGAGCAGAGTGACACAGTGAGCATCGATGCATATGAGCTTGGAACACTGATCATGCGATTAACACATGAATAGTGGGGTGGCTTTTCCAAGACTCATTTATCAAGGAACAAAGAAAGTTGTGGGTACAAGAAGTCTCCTGCATACTTTTTGCATTGCATGTAATTTGATTACAAGCCAACCACTTTATCGTATAATGAAACATTATATAAACTTTGCATACACAATTGATTAGACATAAAACGTTGTCCAAGTCTGAGACTAAGACTAGACCTAGCTGCACCTAAGCTCCATCAGGAGTTTAGAAAGCAAGGGAGTCTACTCTGAACCTCATGACTCAACGGGAGGGTCTTCCTTACTCTGCATCTCTGGTCTCTCTGTGAATCATTCTAACTTGAGTGTAACTCAATTTTCTTTTGTATGATTCTTCCATGCAGTAATTAATAGAGTGAACTTTGCCATCGAACTTTGTTAAGTTGCACTTTTACAACGTCATATTAAAACCACTTTTGCTAATACCTTTGTTGGTGATTCCGTAAGCATTCTAAATTACCCATTTGCAACAATATTAAACATAACAACTGAATGTGCAGGAAGTCCCTATGAGACTGACTGATACAGAAGAGTGAAGAATGATGTTCAGTGTAAAACAGATGTAAAATTACAGAGAGAAAAAAACAACTCTAACATTATATGCAGAGTGATTGACTGTGCATAAGTTCTGAGTGGTAATTGATTATTACCACCTAGGAAAAGGTCTTCAAGGCTCTTCAGAAAAGAAAACAGACTATCAGGCAACTCTGGGTATAAAATAAAATGGAGCAGAAAACGTGATAATCTCAATGTACACAGGAAATACGTACCCATTCTTGGAGTACTCTATATAGTTCCAGTACCTTCTTCTGAAAAAAGACAAGTAGAATTACAAAACAGAAAAGGATGAGAAGGGTAGCCAAACAACTGAAAGAGCTTCAGCACAAAATCAAATTAAATAGACTAGTAGTCTTAATTTTGGTAAAGAGAGCAGGGTTATGAACAGCTGTTCAGTGTCTCTTCCAATATAAGGACTAGGTAATACCAAACACAACTAGATTCAAAAGTAACGTAAAGAAATATACAGTTAAACTCTGGAAACACTTTGCTGCTGAATGTTGCGATAAAGTTTACAATAGCTCAGTAAATGGCTGGCTGATTTGTTGAAGAAAAGTTGATTGTGTTACGAAATACAAAGACATCTCTAACCTAGGAATTGCAATTTACCAGAGACTAAGAGAATTTCCACAGAAGTATAACAAAACACTTTCACCTGCATATTTATGGCCACCGGCCACTGTTGGAGACAGGATGCTAGCCTGATTATAGACTTTGATTTAATCTGGAGTGACACTTCTAAAACTTCAGGTTGATAGAATGAATAAGGGACCAGAGCAGAGTGGATGGATAAAAAGGAAAGAAATAAGTGAATGAAAGGAATAGAAGAATGAAAAATAGGTTGGATCGTGGAACAGAGAATAGTGAAGGATGAAAAAGGAACAGGAGAGCTGTGATGGAGAAGAAAAAAGGGAATAAGATAAAACACAGCAAACAATACAGACATCCTTCAACACTCATGAGCTCAGACTGAAACAAATGTAGAGAAGGACTGCTGGGGAGAACAAAGGCATGTGTTACCAGAAAAGACAAAAAAAAATTGCAGTTCCATCAGTCTAGCTGAAAAGTGAGTAGAGATATGAGTGTTCTACATAACTATGTTCACGTACATCATGAGCATAAGCTGAAGGACAATGTTGTCATGAGAATGAATAGGTGTCAGGTAGCCATTAATAGATCAGGGATGGAAATTTAGTCAGTAGAGCAGTGAGGCTCTGAAACAGCCTTTGAGCAGGAATAGTTGGGGCTGTTTCCAAAATTATTATAAAATACTGTGACATGTCAAAACAGGAGACTAGAAACAATGAACCTAGTGGTCCATTACAATTCTAGGCTCCATGTTTTAAATATCAGAAAAAAATTTAAGGGAAAATATTTCAGACTTGTCTCATTTTTTTCTGGGATGGGTTTATGCATCTCTGTACAACATAACAGGAACAAATAGATTCATAAAGCATGAAGCTTGCAGGGACCATTAAGTGACCTAGCTTGATATCCTGTAATCACAGGCCATTACATTCCCCTCAGCTAACACCCTCTTGAGTGCAATAAACTGTCTTTGTCACAAACACATTTTCCAGGTTGGTATCTGAGTTCAGCTGAAAGAATTCAAAAGACTGAAAGTCCACCACTGCCTTCAGAACTTTGTCCCTTTGGATGACCATCTGCACAGTTAAACATCTATGCAATATTTCTAATTTGAATTTCCATGGCTTTAATTTTTTACTATGCCATTCTCCATGAGGTTAGAAATCACCTCAGGAACTTATATTTTCTGCCTGTGAAAGTACTTATACAATACAATCAAGTTAACTCAAATCTTCTTGAAAAGATAAAAAAGACTGAGCTAAGCCATTTGTTGTAAGTAATTTCCTCTAGCACACAAATAATTCTTGTGTATTTCTTCTAACTTTTGGTATTTTTTCAACAATCTTCTTGAAATCTGGATACCAGATTCATTTGCACAATTTCAGGACCAGCTTCATGTGATGGAGTTTATATGTTGGAACCATAGGTCCTTCAATGACAGATATATTGACAAGTTATGTATTATTAACCTACAAAATATGGCAAAAGACTGTTATCTCAAGGTATCCTTGCTATATGCATCTGTTTTTGTTGGCTTAATGAGTGATGATTTTTGGAGAAACCACTGCGAAGATGAGTGGAATTACTGTGAGTAATGGAAATGAAGAACATTCACCTGTGGAAATTTCTACATTCAAGAGGCATAAAGGGTAAGTCAACATGTGTAAAGAGAAATCAAATACAGGACACACATACTGGCAGTGAAGCCAAGCCTGACAAACCTGTAACAGTGCCAGAGTCCAATATTCTGACCAATTTGCTTTAGCTTTTCTATACATGGAGGATTTAAAGTTTAATACCAAATTTACTTATTTGAAGCTCTTTTGACATTATATGGTATCTTGATTTTGTAGGGGGGATACAGCAACATACATAAATCACAACACAAGTACAAATTAAGAGAGTATAGAAATTGTAATATATAGTTGAATCACAGTACTAACATAATTCTCTATAGTATGTTCACCATCACAACACTGGATATCCTCAGCTGCTGAGGGTATGGGAAGGAATATGTGGGCTGAATCCAGATCAAGTCCGTCGCTCTCTTCAAAGTCCTTTTTGTTTGTTGTTCAGTTTTTATACTCTGTGTTGGTCACGCTCTATGTTGGGTACTCTATTACAAGTTGTGCGACTGTTTCCACTCTTGATTAACTGAGGGGCAAACATTTATACAACTGGTTGATCCATTCAGCTGATATGGTTGGTTGATTCACCCAACTAGTATAGCCAGTTGATCCAGTCCACCAATATAGCTGGCTGATCGACTCAACTGATGTAGTCATTTATCTAGAAGAAAGACAACCCTCTGGTGCCCCTAGCTTTAAGTTCAGCTATCTTTGCAACAGCCATGACCATTCCCTACATCCCTCCCTGAGCTTCATGAACAGTCACCCTTCTCATCTCCTCTGAGCCTTCTGCCATTGTAGCAGTTCATTGATCAGTCACAGTCAGACAGGGCCTGGACCAAATGCTGATAAGGTTAGGAACATACGGACTGCCTATTGTTTAATATTGTTTTCTGCTACATGAACCACATCTGCATTGCAAAAACTAGTCAGTCACTAGCTAATTAAGTTATTGCTTCAAAAAAAAGGGTGAGTTGCATGTGCAGACCAAAACTTGGACCTGAGGAGATGGCAGATGGACTGGAGTCATAATGCTGGTCTTGCAGGGCAAGAACATTAATTCAATCAAGAAAGGTAAAAGGTAGGACACTGTGATATAAATCACTTAAGGCAGCCTCAAGTCCAGAGTAAAAGTATGTCTTTTATACTTGTGCCATGCAGAGGTAAGTCATCTCAGTGTTCTTTCCTCATGCAACCAAGGACTGTGTTAGCCTTAAATTGCCACAATACAACATTGGAGCTCATACTGAGTCATCTGTCAGTAGTGCTCCTTAAATCCTTTTCAGAGACGCTGCTTTCCAAGCTACTGCCTTCCATTTATTCAAGTAGTCCTACTTACCATGTTCTTTACCTGAAAAGATATATAAATAGAGTAATCCAAATTGTTCCTATCTGGAAAGCTACTTTCCAATACCCCCCCTGCACTAAAGAGAGATATTGCACTCCAGGATAGCTGCGCTGGCATGGCAGGGACACCAAGGAGTCCACACTGTCACACAGCTCAGCCTGGCCGTACTTCTATAGGCCATGAGGAGCTCTAATGCCCTTGAAAGCTGCACTGAGTTGTGCCAGACTGCTACACCACAATCCAACGGTGGAAAAGGACACTTGTCTTTGGCTGGTAACAGGACATCTGAACCTTTATGTAAATTGCTAGGTACTAGCAAAGAATATCATAACAGCCAAAAAACAAGAGGGAAAAAGATAGATTACTGGAGATAGCCCTGATTTGAAAGTCATTGACAAAGTAATGAGAAGCTGAAGAAGGAAGATCTAGGATAACAGGAAAAATATACCCCCACCCCCAAATGTATCTTTTTAGATTGTGGAACTGCTGACAAAGGAAAAGGTTGGAAGAGTGATCAAAAACTTCCTCGCCAACAGAAGAGGAACAAGAGGTACACTCTTCTGTGTATCATATTTTTGTTCCTATGGTTCTGTTCAATACATTCATGTCACATGTGACTGTGTTATATATAAACTGGAATGCAATGACAAAACCAGGTGTCTCTAATTTCACAAAATATATCAGACTCATAACACATTAAGAACATTTTTGCAGAACTTCACATTCCAATTTACCAGAATGTATTACAGAGTTATAACCAAAACATGATTTGATTTAAAAGTTCAGGTTTTTCTTCATCTTGCTGTATTTTTAGAAGAGCTGCTTATTTTATTTGTTGTTCAAATAAAATAATAAAATCAAATAGGGAGTAAATTCTGCATAATGGATAAAAACTTATCTGTGGAAGAATATCACATGCTAAAATAGTATCAGAAACTCAGCCCAAAGATGGTTGAAATGTGTTTTTCTCTGAATATGTGACTATGGAAATAGATGTAATCCATATACCAGGTGTTCAATCAGAAAAAAAAAAAAAGTCCTTGAGCTTGATTCTACTTCTGCTTTAGTAAATATGTGTTTTTTCTTTACTTGAATTGGGACAGACAGCTAGACAACTTCTTAAATGTAGTAAACTAAAATAAATAAATCAGTAAACAAACATGCATACATTTAACTTAAAAGAAAATTAACCAGATGATAATATAGTCCATTTCTAGGTGTGCAGTTTTATACAACATAAAGATTTTAACATTTTACAAAAAAGTGTGCATGTGGCTCACTCACAGAATATCAAATCTGCTGAACGGAAAATTGGATAAAATTACTACATCAGGCTCAAAATGATATTGTTCGTCAGTTGTGTAACTGAATCCATGGAGGAAACACAGTTTAGTGATTTGTTTGGTGTATTTAACAAGCTGGTAGAAAACTACTGCTGCAAAATGCACTGGATTCATGAAAGCACAGCAATATTGAGTAGTGCTGGATATATGGACTAATCTCAGTTCTCCTACAGAACTGAGCCCCAATTCAGGAAAGCAGGATTTTCTGTCTAGAAAGTACTGCGGTGTTTGTATCAATCAGCATAATAGGTTTCTCACTCATAAATCATCCACTAAATATAGAAATATAAACAACCCAAAATGGTGAATTGTTAAGAACCTGGAGCAATTCTAATAACAGAGAGAGGCTGGAAATGCTGTTGTCTTGTACAGCAGCTAGATAAGAGGCCTGTGAGGGACATTTACAGAAAAAAAAATAGTTTTTTGTCTTTAAGCAAAGTATTCCTCTCCTTCTGACCTTTTTCTCACTCTCTGGTCACCTTTACTCATTTTCTTAAGCAGTTTGCTCTGGTGGCACGAGGAGCTGGATTCATTTCCAGTTCCCTGAACTGAGCCAGCTCACTGCATAGCTACGCAAGCACCAGTGACAGCAGCACGGAGGGGGAGGAAACGAGCAGCCATAAGGAGGAGGAAGGTGGTGTCACTCCCTGACTGTAGCTCATGCTGTCAGCTATCACACATGTACGCGCACATACGCAGCTGTCCAGGTGTCTGCGAACCAAACATCCAAGGCCCTGCTCTGATATAGTACAGCTGCATAACCTGGACTCAGACTGCTCAGAAAGAGCTGTCTACAGACAGGTAAGAAAGTAAATGTTACAGACAGAAATAGGATTGTTGAGACAGAATCGGCAGTAGCTCAAAGTTTCAAGGTCGAAATCACCAGCATGGAAAAATGCAAGATCCAAAAGAAGAAAACAAAACAAAACAAGGCTAATCAGGATGGTCAGTCTAGTTGGGACCTCACTGGGAATCATCAAGTCATCAAGTGGAGTTCTCAGGGTCACCAGTTTTGGCTGGAGTAGGTGCAAGACAGCAAGTCAGGAGCTACTGCTTTCCAGTGAGAAAACTCTTCCCCTCCTGTCTGGCCAGCAAAGACTGTTCAGACACCTCATCATGGTGGTGAACATGCTCATGTTTAGCCTGATAGCTCATCACACCCTGGCTATCTTTGGTGTGTGTGTTAGCCAGTAAATAACGGCTTTATATTTTTGTCCTGCTTGCAGAGCCTCTTTGCAGTGAGCTAAGGATCCTGAACAAACCAACTCAAAGAGGGGCCATAACAAAGGGTGAGAAACATGTCTTGGCAGCAGTGGAGACTGCACCATATCAAGTGGCTGCATAGCTATGGCTCAGTCTGTGACATTGCTTAATCAAATGCCTGTTTACTAGAAGACATAAGGAATTCCTTACTGTGGTGCAACATGAATACCAGCACGGAGTTGTGGCTCTGCATATAAACCAGAATTCCAAGTAAAGGAATTATATAAGTAAAGACATTACTATATTTCTTGCTTCAGCATCAGAGAACATATTTCCTAACATCAGATCTCAGTTTTCTCCACCTTGTATTAATGTCTTAGTGGTGCCAAATTCTAACTGTTGAAGATAAAGAGCATTGAATGCATATATATTTTTAATAAGATGCTGCCAAAATATTTCTTGCTACGAAGCTTAATAAAAAGTACTGGGATCATGATGGATAGTAATTTATATGGCTCTGTCAAATAAGTAATGCCCAATTTACTGCTTTCTGTATATGAAACATTTTCTTTTGTTGATTACATTTGCATTTGTTCACAATGTGGAAGCTATACATTAGCATAGCAAGATTTTTTGCTGTTATTTACCAGAGTGTCAGCCTTGATGATTTTTCTCTAGGAAACTTGATATTAGTCAGAGATATTCAAGTATCTTCACTGATTCTTTTCTCTCCCTGTCTTTTCATAGAAGGCATTCTGCCCTTTGAGCCTGTAATTTTGTATAGAAAGAGCAGAGCTATCCATTACAGTCACATTTGGGGTAGCAATGGCTGCCCAAGGAAAGAAATTTGATACAGTCCCAGGATATTTCAACAGCCTTTTGTAGATCTTCTTATCTCCATCCTAGACATGGTTCAACAGACAGCTGTAGTACAGATGAGGGAATGAGAGTGGATAGTCTATGAGCAGTAGCAAGACTGAGAAACTCTTTGTTCAGAGATAGTTCTGAGGTAATTGGCCACCTAAATGCTTCCTTTCCTCCTACTTCTTTTCTCTTCCTTTCCAGCAGCAGGCTTATTGTAATGCTATTAAGCATTTATAGCTACAGTTCATATTTGTTAGAAACCCTCCTGTTAGAAGCTGAGGTATGTTGCTAACTGCTGCATTGGTAGGAGGTGAGGAAGGCCATAGAAGGATCATTATAATCTTCCTTGAAGGTCTGTTCAAGAATTTGACTATACAGAGCATCTCAGTGGAGCTACATTGCTGCAGGGACCCCCAAGGAAGGAGCAGAGGGTCCAAAGATCAACATGTTATGTAGAACCAGCTTCTGCATGAAATTAGGTCAGAGGATCAAAGCCATAGGTGTGTTTCAAGTCTGGCCTGCATTGTTCAAAGACCGCGATACACCATAATGCTGGGTGTCTTCAGGTTTCTGTGAAGGCCGTGGCTAATATTGTCCAAAATCTGGTTTATGAAATCTTTCTCCCTTGTATTCCTTTCCATTATATAAAAAATGTACTTTTTCCCCACCTCATTGTCATAAATTTTCAGCTTACCACTTGTAATTCTACCTTGACAGTTTCATATCTCTGGGTGACAATAGATTTGAGTCACACGAATCCATTGTACCCAGCTTTATGAACTTCTCAGAACCTGCATGTTGTGCCAATTTATGTCACTTTGGGTGACCGGAGACATGAAGGTAATGCATTCATGTCATTGCCTTGATGCACAGTGGTAGATTGTGCACCGTTTGCACAAGCAGGACTCTTGCCCATGAAGGCTGTCAACTCTGTCATTGGATTGGGTCTCTTTCAGTGTTCTAAGCCCACAGGTGTTAGTGGAAGTGTTTCTTCCACATCTTAAGGAAAGATTTCACCTGTTTAACCTCCCTGTACAGTCTGAATCTGATTCTAATGCATTGGGCTGTGCAAATATATTTGTGTTTTTTTAAAAAAAAGAACTCAGAAAGGACATAAACTTTAGAAAATAGCCCAGCTGGCTCCTTCTGCCTAGGACAGAACTGTGTCTAACAAACTACAGAAGCCAGATAGATAAAAGGTAAGAGTACACAGCTATGTGCTAGGAAGTGAAACATCTAGGACCATTATGTGATATTCTTTGATTAGAACATGTAAGTGGAGGATAGAAAAAAAAATGAAATATGGTAACAAAAGCAGCATGAATAAATGTTTTTATATTTTCTCGCACTTCACAAAAAAAGTAAAAATCCTGCTTCTTCTCAGTGTGAGAGGAATTTTATTTTTTGAGTTCTGAGAATCCACTAGGAAGTAGTAGGGAAATATTTTGATGTTAGGTAAATACTTTCTTTTACCTGAAATGGAATATTTTTCTTCAGTTCTGAGCATGCTTTGATATGTAAAACATTCAGAGACAAATTAATAAGCAAAATAATTTTCGATCAAATTAACGACACATTTTGTGGCTTGTTTTTTTTCCTTCACTGAACATGCTTAGATATAAAGAATATTTCCACTCTTCCCTGGAAGGCATCAGATAGATACCTTTAGAATATTTCAGAAAGAATGAAGCAACTTTGCCCTTTTGTTGGCTATGTATTAGGCAGTGCTCTAACCACTACCTTATTCTGAGATAAGCAGCTTTCTCTTTAAATAGAGATGTAGGATATGTTTATATGAAACACTCCACAGGATTAAAAACAGAAAACACAAATGGCAAAAAAAGGAGAATATGAATAATCTGATTACTGCTCTTTTGTATGCAGGTAAGAGTTCAGGCCACAGCCGAAAAGTTACATTAATCCAAGCTCTTCTACCCAATGTATTTCAGAAGCTATTTTTGAATGTTACCTAGAAATTTGAGATACAATTCACAATAAAACTAATGAAAACTATGCCTCCAATTCTGCTGCATTGCTTTGAAGGTCTTGGTTACTGAATTGTCAAAAAAAAAAACCAAACCAAACCAAAACAGAAGATTTGAGTCGTATTGGCAAAGAAATTACAATTACCATCACAGGCTTAGTTTCAAAGTTGAGAACAAAGATGGGACTAAGTCTTTGGGTAAAATTTTCAATTAAACCTGATCTTTAATAAGACATGTTTCTAAAAAAATTTTGGGATTTTATAAAATTAATCTTTGTGGATTTTAAAATATGCATCAAAAACCCACAAACTTTAGAGACCAGTGACTTCAACACCTATTTCCCTATAGAGACTGGGCTCCGCACATTGCAATGATTCTTATGTCTGTTCTGCATAACATTTTTTCACAGCATGTAATTATTTTGCAAATAAAACACACTCAAAATGTCTAGTGAACAAGTATCATTTCAGCAGAATAAAAACTCACAAAAAAATGCTCCAGAAACTAAAATATTGGCATATGAGCAACACCTGAGAAAATTCTCTCTTCATCATAAGAAGGTACCGGAGAAAGATTTGAGCAAACTTTTTCATTTACCCAGTGTTCAGGTCCTTGACCTCAACAATTTTTATAATGACTTGGCATTAAGTTACAACATTTCAATTAATTTGGTTAGTCCACTCAACTAGATAAAACATATGAGGACAATTAATGTGTCATTTCTCTTAAAGTGAAAATTTACATTTCTTTCATGAGAATTATTGCTCTTTTAGATTAAGATAACTTCTTGCACGTGAAAGTACTACTTCTGTTGTCTCAGATGAGTAATTCAAGTTTCCTGTCTTATTCTCTTATTTTACTGACCTTTGCCACACCTCTTTCTACATTATACCTGACAACCCTCCACTAATGAAAAAAATTAATAATTTGAAGGAGTTTGGATTTGTCAGCTCAGGAAGTCAGATTTTTTTGCTGAGTTAGCATAATGTATGCTGAATTAGTATTTTCATATGCTCACTGGAATCAAGACAAATTAACAGAAGCACATTATGAACATTCATCATTTTTCTAGCAAGCTTCAGCCACATGAGAATCTATTTAGTATGCACAGAACAGTTACAATTAATTTTTATATATTTGGTTAAGCTTAATAAGCCCTTGTTTCATAGCATAGTGTGACTGCCTCTGGAATTAAGAAATATTTAAATGTACTCACAAGATGGATGTCAAATATGAAAACAGTAAACATTTCATCTTTGCCTAGTATTGTCATCTACAGGAAGTTATAGCAAGGGTTTACCTGCCCTTGAAAGCATTAATGTCCCCTCCACTAGACATGCTGCACTTTTGAAACTACAATGAAGAGCACCATCAGACAAACCATAACATAGCAAGGAAATGTTTGCTAATATAAAGATCCAATATGGTAGACCACTTTCCTTGGCTGAAATTCCAAAACCACTATTTGTTTTATTGTACTTCTATATGTTTTTCTTTCTGAAAATGTATGTATCTTCCTTATATTTGTAGCTTCAGTCATACAGTTTGAATAAAAATGCAGTGTGTCTTTGTCAGGGTATGATCTATTGCTTGCCTCTGTAGTTGCTTCCATAAATATGACTGTAAATGTTTGTCAATTTTGCACCTTAACAATAATTATCAACAAATTTCACAGTGGTACATGAAATGAGCAAAACTCATCTGATTGATAGGTTATAGTGGGTTCTGATGGAAATGACACTTACATGTTCAATTTTAGCTCAAACTGCAATATGAAGAGTGGAGAAGTAGAAGGCGGAAAAGAGAAGTAAGCCTGAAAGCCATTGTATTGACCATTTTAGACAATAATTAGACTGTCCAAAGCTTAGAGGTGCTAGCTGAACCGAGCTACTTGGGTGGGTGCTTGGTTCTCAGCAGAACCATTCTTTCTAGATGCTGCAGTAATGGACAATAAACCATGAAGCCAGCAGTTATTACATACCGAATATTCCAATGTGGTCTTTAAACTTCTAAATAGTCATCAATTAGAAATTGCTCTAAAGTCAGGAGGAAGTATACCGTATCTCCCAGACGCTACTGAATTCTAGATTGTACCTTCCTAGAGTAATCAGTTTTTTTGTACCACACTGTCTCTTTAGCTAATGAAATTAATGCATTGTCAGGGAAAAAGGGGGACACAAATCAAAACATATAGAGCTAGTGCTTAGGGTCCTCATTGCTATGGTTGTGCAGTATCAAGATCAATTACCTTCCTTTCTTCTGGCCAGAAGCCTCTGTGTGATTTATAAAGCAGTTTACTAACAGGTTGAAAAGAAAATATTTACAAAATATGACACCACAAATGAAAAATGCTTATGAATAATGGAATTCCTTTAAAGTGATTTTTTTTTTTTATTATCATCTTGTTCTTAGGTACATTCATATGGAACTAAAATTTCTGTCTCTGCCCATTAACACCATAAACCACATTAATGTCCAGGTATATATTTCAAAGATAAACATCTGTGTAGTATTATAAATTAGGTCACTATTACAGTGATATGTGTCAAACATTTGGATGCCTTAAATAAATCAACATGCCAATGGCATTTTTTTGCGTCATTTCTTTTGTGGCAGAAAAAAAGCCAGATGTTTTCTCCATTTACATTGGACTTCCAGTTTATCTGAATACAAACAGGTCTCCAAACTTGCCAGTTGTTCTTGCAGTTCCCTTGTTCCCATTCGCTCATGCTGTAGGTTTCCCATAGACCCCAAAAGCAAGATCTAGATACCACTTAGATCTTGTTGTACTATACCCAGCCCTACAGCTTTCTTTTCTACACATCTCATAACATCGTCAGGGGTGGAGTGCTGGCGTAATTCCTTCTCAGTTTCCCAACTCACTGCACTGATGCAGCATCAGACGAACCTCTCCACAGACAGGATCTGTGCAGCATGCTGTGGGAAAATCCATCCAGGGTGCATCGAATGCTGCACAAAGGTGGGGTTTCCAGAATCTGGAGTGATGTAAGCTTTAGTTGCTATCTATATTCCTTTTTTTATTCTATCGTCTTATTGAAAGAGCTGTTTTATTAAGCCATTTTTTGTCAGACCTTTATCACTGAGATCAAGAAAGAACCTGCACCATCTCTCTCTCTCTCACACACACCCTTGCCCCAGTGCAGAGCAGTTGCAGTCTCTGCATGAGCGTTTGTGAAAGTGGCTGCAGAAGGGGTTCTGCTTCAGAGCAGTGCTTGTGAGTGGCCCTATTTCCCTCCCTCTTCCCTCCTAGTGTGCACACAGAGCACAGCCAAACCAGCCATGTTTGTAATTTATAAAAGACTGAGAAAAGGGCAAATTTCAGTCCTCGTTTGGATTTTCTAGTGATGTGACTCCTCTTTCCAGCCTTATACTGAAAATAAACAGGGTCCTTACTCATTAGGGCTGAAAATGGAATTTAAAAACACCTATAATCTTCAGCTAGCTATTGGAGGGTTCTCTTTTTTTATGATGACAGAAAACAGGAGATGTCTAACTGGAGTTCACAGCCCAGAACTGTTTGAAGTACTTAAACAATTAAAATAGTGTAGGCTGAGTTCCACAGTTTTATAGGGAAGTGCATCCAGATGGACTGTAGCTTGGCAGGAGAAAACAGCAGACAAATTGAAAAATAAAAATAGAGGCTGAGAAGAAGCAAATAACATCTCCAAACCAAAGACGGGGCTTTTTTTTTTTTAGCAGCTTCAAATTATTTTCTCAGATAGAGAGCATTATTTCTAGCACGCTTCCTAATTAACTTCCTTCTTGGGAATATTCCTCCAAGGATACGATTGTGCAATGATCATTAGCCTGAAACACAGCACAGAGCATGGTGTAACCCAGACAACAGAAATAAAGTCCCTACACAGTGCAAGGCTTTGCTCTTTCTGACAGTAGGGACTATGCTGTAGTTGTGGGGTAGAACACCAGTGGAAGGATAAGTACAGGTGTTTCATACTCTTATCGACCAGGCTGGGGGTGATTTTGGCCAAAAAGGATAGGAAAGAGGCAAAAAGTGAGATGGACTCAGCAAAACTCAGTAGTATATGTTTTGTCTCCAGAAGTTCCCTCTTTTAATCTCCACCACTCCAGGGCAGTTCTTGACATAAACCATAACCTCCCTGTAAATCTTTGCATCCTCAGAACATCTCCTGTCACGGCTGCCAAAGACTTTGCACCACCTTCCCATAGGCTGGTGTACTCCAGTTGCTCTTTTATTACCACTAGTGGGTAGCACAGCAGAACCCCAAATGGAACTAGGAGAAGGCAGTGGCCCCTTTCCAAGTCACTGCCATGTTGCTAAGTGGTTATAACATTGCCAATTTTAACAGCATGAAATGTAGCAAAAAATGAATTCTACATATACACAAATTTGGCTTTTCTTGTCCATACCTTACAGCCTGCTTCTTCTTAAAAATAACTGGGGTTTTTAGTGTTGCTAAGGGTCAATACACCTTTCTTTTTGCAGAACAATTGTCCAGGCCACCCTTGCAATCTGCTTTCAATCTTCCCAGAATCCACGTATCTCAAAATACCACAGAATTTATAACCAATGTAAAATTCTGAACAATTTCAGAACATTGAATACTCCTTATTATAAATTGCATAAGGGAGATGAGGTTCCCTTACCTGAGGCCAAGTGTATCAGTTCCTTAGAGACTAAATAAATGACCCAGACCAGGCTAGACAGATCCCTTGTCAGGATGAATTCATGGGCTTGATTCTTCTTTCATGATATAATTATACAGCCTCTATTCATTGCAGTTGTTTTAACTATTTGCCCTCGCATCTGTTAAAATGCACATTGACATAAGAGCTCAACGGCAATTGTATTTAGGGGAGCAGGGAGGGAAAAAAGAGGAGAATTATTCTGAGCTCAGCAAGAGCCAGGAGCCACTATCTCCCATGGGGCAAGATTCTGCTATCAGCTCTGCAGTGACACCTTGTATGTCTAAAAATGGTGTCCCACAGCTCAAGGAGATCCTATAGCAGATAAAAAACAACCGTATGCCTATGAGGTGTGCTGTGGATATTGTTCAACATGCTGTCAGTGCACTGTGTGCACTAATAGTCCTCAATGGCCCTGACCAGCCTCAGCTGGGGCCTCCACCCCCATGTGTCTGGCTCCATTTCAATTCGGCTCTGTTTGTGCCTGGCCATGGATCCTGTTGATCCAGATCCTGACCCGTAGCCTGACTTCCCAGGTTGACCTCGGACCTGCATCATCACTATGGGGTTACCTGATTATCACTGGCCTGACCCTGGTTACCATTACTGGACCTGATGCTGGCTTCTGTTCCCAGCTTGACCTTGGACTTGCCTTTTCACCATGGACTTACCTAGTGATTTGGACCCTTGGCTGACCCTGGCTGCCTTTTTCAGTCCAGGCCTGCTTGTCTCAACATGGTGCTGTGGGGCTGAACCTCAGCTATCAAGGTCCCTCCCTTGCCCTGGTATCACATTTGGTTCACCACCTGTTGGAGAGCAGCTGGGCCTTTCTGCTCCCCAACACAACATCGTGACAGTCTGCCACGCAGCTGTGTACTACTCTGTTTGATCACCATACATGCTATTGGTTATTGAGCATCTTAAAGGACAAAATTAAAACTGATGTATTGTCTGGATCAGGGGAGAAAAAAAACAGATGTAAAATAAAATGGAAGCTCAGATGAGTGGTTCATCTAATATCTTTAGAAAGGCAAGAAGACGTAAAAGTGAAGGAGAAAATTAATAAATACCGGAAACAAAGGTGACGGTATTTGAATGCATCTCAAACTTTAAATAATTGCTAGAGGCTAGAGGCTCCTAGGATGATTTTCAATGAATACTAACAAAAAAGCTTGTAGACCTTAAGTAAATAAATCCATGGCTGTAAAGGGTGGTGCTGGTCTGACATAATTCAATATGCATAGTATAAAAAAATGTGTAAACTGTCCAGCTCACACCTCACAAAATAATAGATGTTGCCAGACAAACACTGAAGTCAGGATGTTATTAGTTCTCAATAAGGAAATGTTACTTCCAGAACTCATCTCATACTCATTCTTCAAGACCTCTGTAGGGCACTGTTTTGTAACTATACATATATTTCTTCTTTGGCATTTTATAATATTTGAAAAACATGATTCAGATCACAGGAGACAGATCACAAGACAGATCACAAGATACACAGGAGAAGGCTGGAGTAGCTCTGTGAAAAAATGAGGGTGCAAGGCCTTTATCTTCTAGAAATTAAATATCAGTGAGGAAAACAGACTTTAAGACATTCACTGTGAGTCCTGCACTACCTTACCTCTGACATCAGGATACTGCAGGAACCGTCCCGTTATTGTTCTTTCCACGTTTTTCTCCTAGGTCTTAAATCAGAAGATGAAGGGTGAAAGTTAATGACACTGAAAGTGACATTAATTTACATTTATTTTTCCAACTTTCATTTCAGTAGTGTGTTAGAAGCCAGAATCTAATGTCAAATCCTGCATATCTGCCCCTAACCAACAGACAAAAAGAGTGCATGGAGGTCTTATCTACACTTGGTTACTGGCGCTTTGCTACTGTTCATGTTGCCCTGTGCAATAGCAGGCACAGTCAGGACCAGGTCTTACTGTGTTGTGTGCTGTAAAATCCAAAAGGCAGAGTTCCTACTCTGGAATTGACATATTCAAAAGCTAAAATCTGACAAGGACACGATGCACACATGCACAATAAGACTAGAGTTAGGAGTATTAAAATTCCATGTATCTTTCACTGAAATTGTGTTTAATTAACAACAATTCAGTTATTTGCTAGAAATCACCTTGCAAATTAAGACAAGGGGTACGAAATGCTAAGAGAAATACTAATTATATATGCAGTTCATATCACTTTTCCAGACTATAAATCTTCATGGTGGTGTTTGCTCCCAACTTCAGCTCTCGTAGGTCTTTTTTTTAATGTCTTTATTAATTTTGCCTTGTTTATTGTTGTAAATGTATCACCATTTTACTGCTCACTGAGATGAAACTACATTTTTTTTGTTGCTGCTGCTTCCCAGGAGTATGAAACACAAATGAGTTACACCTCATCAAACCTCACATTTTTCTTCTGTGATATAACTAGTCATGTTTTCTTGCTGGTACATAATTCAACTTGCAGATGCCTCATCAGCCTCCCTCTCTCCTTGACACCTGTCAACTGTTTGTCCTCTTAGTGAAGGTGTTCAGTGCATTATTATTCCAATCTGAGGCAAGTCCTTGGGAAGTGTCTGTCAATAGGGTGTCTAAGATCATTGAAATACAAACTTATACCTTTCTCTAAGCCACTATTCAGGAAGGATGACATGAGTCAGAATGCTAAGGCTATACTAGAAATACTCATTAAATCCCTTATGCATTAAACAGTCAAATCATATTGCAACATGTTCTGAGGATTCTGATCCTGCAGTGAGCTCAAAGCATGTATGGAGAACCTTGGATCAGTAAATTTGCATAGGTGGTTGTAAGATTTAAATTTGAAATACCTAAACTCAGTTAAACTATTTAGAAAGTGGCTAAAATGTTTTTTATTTCAGTCTCTGAAGTAAGGCCTCCAAAAAACATTCTTCACCATATTTATTTAAAGGGCAGAAGTAGGCAATGTGAACAAACAGTAAAGGTTAAAAAAAGTAAAGTTAAGATATGTTACTGGTAAGGATTGATGGCTTAAGCAGAGATGTCACTGATTCTCACAAGTAAGCAAAGGACAAATGCTGACAGGTGAGGTCATCACATTTTTGTCAGAAAATTATGACCTTCAGGATTAGTGCAGTAACTTTTTCTAGGCATGTGATCTTTTCTAAAGATAGCACAGCATTTCTGAACCACATTAGTTTGACAGGCATGGAGAGGTAAATCCTCAGCACACACTCACACACAGAAAACAGAGAAAGCAGTCTGGGATCAGCAACCTCAGGTCTATTCTGAAATGACCAAGTCTTGGAGTGACAGAATCATTTAGTCTGCAAACTGTTTCAATACCTGACCTCTGCTGAAACTGCCAAATAGACATCAATGCCAGTTATAACATCTAATTGTATAATGTAGACATCTGCCAGCTGAGAACTAGCCACCATCTACCTTTCAGTTAAGTCACCAAAGAGCGATCACTCAGCAGCATGCCTTGTACACAAGCCTGCCCAAGCCTGAAGTGAAATGTACGCTAGGTTTACTTCAGTGGGGTTTTTACCTTTTCAAATAAACTAAAAGATGCTCCACTGAGCATAAGCGAATGGAAAAGAATGCATCAAACACCTCTGCAAAGTGGAGTAGTCACACAGGGCTTTGAAATTGAGAAGATAGAGTTATAGATATGACAGAGCATTGGAAGATGAAGGAAGGAAATGAGAGAATCAGATCAACATGACCTCAGAGACCGAATTTTATAAAGGGCTGGCTGATTTGCAAAAGCAGGAAGTCAAAAGGTGATGATAGTCATTGAAGGTTATTATGAGAACCTAAATAGGAGATTTGGAATGAGGTGATGAAAATAAGGTGAACTGGGGGAATGTTGAAGACAAAAAAGCAGCAGCACAGGGACATCTCATGGTTATCTGATGTAAATGAGCAAAACACAACCTTCAAGTTTTGTTGTTCAAAGTTGCCAACCGGAACAGAGATGAAGGGGAAGAGAAGCTATGAAAGAAATTTAAGGCATTAATTTTTGGTCATATTGAGTTAAAAGAGATGATGATTCATCCTTAGTGAGATACTAGAGACACCACCATCCGCATGCGATTAGAAAATTCATAAATCAGCACAGAGCAGATGTGTATGGATGAACTGTCAGAAATAATGTACTTAGTGGGAGAAACAGAGAGTAAAGAATAGCATTTTGGAGTACCTCAGAGACAACAGAAGAAAAGAGATGCCATCAAAATAGCTGATAAAAGAACAGTTAAAAGAAAACAAAGTGAATGGACTGAAATCCATTCAATTTCAATCCTGAAAGCAAATGGCCCGCAAGCACCAGCAACATTGCTAACAACTCTCAAAGAGAAGAAATAAAGCCAATTTCCCCAAATGCAATATTAACTAACATATTACTGGGTTCTGCTTTAGCTTAGGGCAGTACTCAGAAACTCAGTAACAGGAGGGCAGCAGAAAATCAGCAATATCCATCTCATCTGAAATCAAGAAAGATGACAGTGTACTTGGGGCTCTAATTTTTGAGCAGGAACAGACATTACAAGCAGTAGATATGTACAACGCACATTTAGAGGAGGGAAGTCAGTATGTACACCGTGTGCCTGAGGAACAGAATGGAACATCAGATGAAGAGGTTGTACTTTAGCTAATATATTTCTACTTGTTTTTAAAGAAAAAACAGAACTTGACTGAGTTGGTTGTTGCTATAGCTCAGTATTTTGGAAATTTCGAGTAATAAACAACACCTCAAAAGTATTCATCCATTTCCTAGAAATAAATGCACCTTATGAGTATATGCATATGTTTATATAAAAATATGTCCATTTTTGTCCACATGTATGCGAAGAGAATAAACAATAATGTGAAAGAGAAATACTTTAGAGTTCATAGAAGAGAGTCTGGAGTTTTAAAATGAAGGATGCTTGTGGACTTTAAGCATGTGCGGTCAAGAAGTAGTAGAGCGGGGACTGTTTCTTATCCTCACCCACTAGGTAGAGTTAGACATCTGAATTCTACCAAAATTACACTTTATTCTCTTACTACATATACTGAATCTAAGCCTTAGGATTTCATCGAATTGCCTAAACATTGGTTCTCTCTGAAATCTGTGGTTCCCTAGGAAGTCCCGCCTGATCTCTTGCTTGTTTTCCAGTCTAGATGCATCTATGAACATAAACTTGAGGTCATCCTCACTCCAGTCCTTGAGGGATTTTGACTGTTTTCCATCATTCTTAAAAACCTTCCAAGTTTTAAGCAAGATAGTAGGTAGCAAGAAGTTCACTTTCTGGACTTCAAAGTTTTTGTGCAGGGAATTTTAACTACAGTAGGCCACACAGTTAAACTCTTGCATTTGACTTTGCTTGGTGCAGAACATTACTAACAGAAGCCCTATTTACTCCAGAAATGTTTGACAGCCACCTTGCCTGAATTCTGCATGGCTCTAGGGCCTTCACAAAGGAGCACTGGTTTTGAAAAAAAGAAAAATATTTTTAGAGGCAACTTCTGTTATTATAGAAAATGAATGCTAAAGGCCATCTGTGACACAGCTTTCTGCAGTAGTGTGATTAGAGCTAATTTTGTGCTGGAAAAATCCAGAACAGTCTGTGTACCAGAAACAGTTCCACCTGTCAGCTGTCCTGACATATTATTTGCAACTTCTTATGTATTTATGTTCCAAGTGCCTCTCTCTGTATAAATTAGTTCTACATGTATTACATTAAAATCAATTCCTTTTTATCTCAAAAAGTATTCCAAGACTACTCTGTCTAAAAATAAATATTTAGTGTCTTTTCCATGCTAACAGAAAATAACGATAATAAAAAGATATCATTCTTTTTCTTAACTGAAAAATAAATGGATTAAGGAACAGCTTCACAGGGCCCTCAGTGTTGAACCTTTTCATTTAAATGAGCTCTGCCAGTAACTTCAGCTGGAGGAACAAAAAGCCTGCAGTTATTTGTTCTCAGTTAAGCTTTCAATAAACTTTGATTGACGTATATATACTTTGCTGAATTCAGCAATACAGCATAGTAATCAATGCATTGTGTAAGTAAGCTGCTATTTTAAAAGCACCTGCCTCTCATAACAAATTTGAAAAATTCCTAAGGAACAGGCTATTTATTTCATATGACTCTGGAAACAGATAGTCAAGTTGCATCTATCTGTTCATTTTTATTTAATGTGAAATCCTTGAACAAAATCATTTCCATAAACTACACAATCTCCTATTCCTTATTTTCATTATACTAAAATTAACCTTCACGTTTCAAGATAAATTCATTCTTAGAGAATGCAAGCAGTTGTTATTTTATCAAAATCACTGAGCAAAACTAGGTTTGAGTGTTAGGTCTAGAATACAAAGCTGAGGGAAGATCAACATAAATCTGTCCCACAGGGATTTTGCACAGAATGCTGAGCTCCAACACACACCATGGAAATTGCTATGCAAGTGACGTACTGTGAATTGTAAACACTGTATCACAAAGCTGCTAGCTTCAGGCTGCAGGGTTGCTTTCTTTTTTGATAGGCCTTTCATTGGTGGTTTCAGAGGACAACATAGATATTATTCTCTCATATCTAGCCCAGTTGAAAAGTTAGCCAAGACACAGGATTCCTGCATTATTTGGTTTTGAGTCAGTTCATTCAGTAAAGCTAACAAAGTCATTTAACAAGCAAATAAACCTCGGTATGCATGGCATGGTCCTCCCAGTACTCAAAAGGCTGCTGTGGCTTGGGTGAAAAAGACAGTGTTACCCCTGAATGAAGAAAGGGGCAACATTCTTCTCAATTGATCTACCGCAAAGCATTTATAAAGAATAATTATCTTTTGCTGTAACACCTAGGCAATAACGACAACTTTAGGTCAACCCCCAAATAAGCTAGAATCTGCTCCAAGCATTAAGATTTTGAGTCTAAAGCTCAAATAAGTAATGAGATTTAAAATATGGCTTGTGATTTTTTTTCTTCTAAATATTCTTTTGCAGCTATATACTTCCGTCATGTAGATAACGATAGGAAGAATGAGGAGAACACTAAAAACATCACAAGAAATCTTCTTTCCTAAATATTGTCAATAAGGTCATAAAAAATACTCACACCCGGTTGCTGGGCCAGGCAAAAAAGAAGGAGATAACATAGGTCAAGATAAATCACCAGAAACTCCTCCTCTTGAGCATTTCATACAGGAATGGACTGACGGCTTAGTTTGCCAAGACTTGCTTGAATCTAGTAACCCCATCCACCTATCAGTGCTTGACTCAGCCAGGCATCCTAAGGCCCTCTTGAGACAGATGAATCCAGGAAAAATTTTTTCTTGGGAACCAGCCAAGCTGGCATGAACATGTTTTCACCAGCTGCTTAGCATCAGTAAATGGGGAACATTTCTTTCAGTAATTACCACGTAATTAATTCCAAGTTGGTATGCTAACTAACATCAATCCCAAAAAGACCTTCTACTTTAGTGTAAGTGGATTGCTAAGGGCTAACCATCAAAGAAAAATGCAAGATTGTAAAACGCCGGATGCTTGTCAAGTGCTAGTGTTCAGCAATGAGTTTTGGAACTCTGAGTTTTGGAAAAGAGAGCAGAGATCTTTGGATTTCTTACTTTTTTACACAATATGGTCTTTAAGTAAACCAAAAGATTTTGATATCATCCAATTAGTAGTTATAGGGAAGCTACATATAACCACCTATGCACTGGACAAAGTGTATGCATAAGTATCTATAAGCCACCTGAGCCTATGAATGTCAAATTTTGCCCATTCAGTTCTGTGGTCAGAAGTGTTTTAGATGCATAGGCAAATTCTTAAATAGATTGCCATTTTAGGATGTAATTGTGACCACAGTGAATGCTTTCAAATCAGATTTATATGGGGAGTAAACAAATGGAGACTCAGGGTCACTAATTATACTTAAAGAGAGCCTAACACTGATACCATGAATTTTAACTTAATAAGGTCATAATCCAGAGGCAACAGGTGCATTCTTATAAATTTGAGATTCAACATTCTCTGGCATGTAATATCTTAATGTATTATTTTAAATAAAATATCCCGATTACATTTGACTATCCATTCCTATTATGTTTAATGAGGCAGGGGAAATGAACACAGGCTAAAAGCTAATCTTGAAATACATGGTTATATATATTGTATGTGTTACATTGATTTTAAACTTCTATATATGTGAGTTCAGCCTGAAGCAGAATGTTTTTGGGTACATGATCTTTTCCAGAACAAGTATTAATAATAAATATTTTCATTAACTATATACATTGAAAGTAAGTAAGTGTGCTATCAAATATTATTTTTGGTATTGGTGTTCTGAATTACCTTAATATTCACTATCTGATTCCCAGCCATCCACTGGTTTACTTTTCCTTTTTTTTTCATTTCAAGTTAATTGCTTGCAAATTAAGTTGATATGTGAGTAAATGTTAGTCTCGCTATTTGGCAACCATTTATTCCAGGATGCAGATTTTTATCATTTATCTATGAAAAATTAACATAAATGAAATAAGATTCATGCTGCCTTCCAAAATAAAGCACAAACAGTTTTATTTTAGAACAAGTGCTCATTAACTTCCCAAACTAGAGGAAATTTTAGTGAATGCATTTTTTGCCATAGAAGTATTTTTGGCCATTCCAGAAAACATGTCTAATGTTTTTCTGTCTCTTTTTTTGTTTTGTTTTGTTTTAAATCTATCTGTTGGTTATAGGTGGATACATGAAATAGCAATTAGGCAAAGTTATTAGCAATGTGAGCTTTTTGTCCCAGGCATATTCCCCCTAATTACTAATAGGCAATTTCCATCAGCTTTGGTGTGAAATGGATCAGACAAAGTGAATATATATATCTAGGAATGACTCACCCGCTGTTGACTGTTTGCAGCTGAGAACGGCCACATGTCCCCACAACTGTTGACAGTCACTATGGACCTTCCTTTAGGTAAGGGAGTAGGAGCTTGAGGTATGACCAGCAACTATTTTACAGTCGTTTTTACACTTCTCCCTTCTTCAAAGTACAATTCAGAAGAGCAGCTTTGGGGCTTTAAACTCAAATAACTGCAAAATCTTATAAAGCAGAACATAATCCTTCACTAGGAATTGCTATATGCTGAAGAAGGCTACAGACATTTAGAAAAATCTATATTAAATTTGCATATCAGAATCTAGTTTCCTCTCCCTTCTACCACAGACTTTATGAAACTTGGTTCCTTGAGTATACTCCTCAAACACATTTCAACAGATTTTCTGGCAGATTTCACCTGATGGTTTCTATGATGATACTGAAGAATGGGACAGCCTGAATTACTTTAATTTTTCAAATGTGGTGTTGATAAAATTGCCTACTACTGATCGCTATAAAATGTCTCTAGATTTTCCTTTTTAATTTGCTTAGCTAAATTAATAGCAGCTAAGTTCATGTCCTGATTCATTTTTTCTGTGCTCATAATTTAATACATTTACATAAAGCAAAGAGGGAAACTGACTAAACTTTCAGCAATTTTAAAAACCCCTAAGGACACATATGCTAAGAGACTCAGGGGCAGGTGTTAATATTAAATAATCATATTCATACTATATGGGCAATGGATTCATGTTTGGATTAACCTGACACAGGAAACCCAAGGCACAGATTTGTGTGATTTTTTTTTTCCCTTTTATAATACAGACGCAGTTTTTAAAGCATTCTCAGCTACCAGTGAAAGAACTCTTGCTTCCTTTTGTATCCTTAAAATATTCAGTTCTCAAGTTAAGTACAAATAATTTGGTGAAGATAAAAAGTGTTATCTGCCTTTAGAGAACTCCATTCTGGAAGATTTATTTTTCATTGATCAGCCAGCTGAACTAAGAGAACACAGGCAGGAATATTGCATTGGTTTCTTAGTTTGCCCAGTTCAGATCTCTCTGGCACTCACGGATGCTTCTCATATCTGCCTAACCTCCTTCCTAGCCTCTTTCCCACATATCCATTCTCTGTGGAGTCTCATGCTGGCTAGTCCCAGTCTTCTCCTTAACCTATTTCCCACCAGCAGGGGAAATCTTTCCTTTCTTTACATCTTTGCACCAATTTCTCTTTCATAAAATCAGTCGTCTTGTTAACTCCCTCACTTTAGTAATGGGCCTGAACTAAAGCACCTGATTAAAAACTTTGAAACATTTCTGTAGGTGATCATCCTTTAAAGTTAATAAATGAACATGATTTTTCTAAGCTTATTAGAGCAATTTAATTTCCTGCAGCAAATGTCACTTTTCTGGTACTAGCAGAAAAGGTAAACCGTATTGCATACTGTGTTTTGGAAGTCATTAGCAGAGAACATGCTCTGTAAGACAGTCATTGACCTGGTGAAAGTCCTCATTTTTTTCACAACATTTTAGGGTTAGGATCTTATGCAGTAGACCAAAGCAAATACAGTTCTATTCAGATAGAAACAGATAACCACCATTATGATTTTTCCTTTAAAGGAACGATGTTTCTGTTATGTTATCCCAATACGCAAGTGCTGCAAGAGTCTAGGGGAGGAAGAATAGGAAGAGTGACCTTGTGTCTTTTCTTCTGGTTGATTTCAGCATATCCTTGTGCTATGTAAGTAATTAGTTTCCCATTGCCCATCACATTATCTTCTCACTTGTTCGGAGATGTGCCCTCACATTCACTGAAGTATTGTGTCATCTTCTCAGTGTTGTCCTTCTGCTTTCTCCTGATCACTTTTCCTACAGTTTTGTTACCCTTTCACTGTCTTTCTTTTCAAGAAGGGTCTGTCCAGCTGAACCTATTGTATGAACCTATCATATATATACCAATCACATGCTTAAGTTAAAGCTTCTCACCAAAGTGAGGACATCTGTGTTGTCAGACAGCCTGACATAGGAATCTATAAAGTAAAACCCCTGTGCTGTAAGTACTGTTTAGTTCTTTCAAATTTACATTATCTGTAGCTCTTTCTTTGTCTTTTTGGTTAGGGTTTAGGACAGTCTGTTCACAAAATGACAATTTATATGTACCTTTGGCTTTCAGTGAAGACACTAAATGCAAATTATCCTGTTCTTGCAGAACTGCATTTCTTTGTTTGGCTTAGAAAGGATGTATGAATATTACTGATTATAAAGATGTTAGGTTTGTTATCTTCCCTCTCTCTCAGGTTTCATTAATTGTTCTTTTCCCGATTTTCACTATCTTTTATATATGCAGGCAACTTAATGCAGATTGCAGCCTGTAAGTACCACTTCCCTTCTGCTGGTCTCACTCCTTAGTTTGGGTGCCATGCCTATATTGTTATATTACACAGTCACAAGAAATTTTCTTAGGTGTTGGAATTAAATTTCTGTAGAACTACCTTGCTGGAGTGGTCCCTGGCATAGTTTTGGTCTGGGCCAACTAGCACACTCCTGAACAATTTCCACATACAGTTCAGGAATTAATATGGGCAAGTGGCTATTTCCTAGTAGAGAGTGAAAAAAGTGGTCACCTTGTTTCAGAGACTAGATTTCATTAGTACAGTTGTGGGCCAGGCAGTGTTCACATTTAATTCACTGCCATAGACATTGCAGATCTACAGAAAAGTTCAGCTCAACCATCAGTGGCAAGTAGTGAAATGTTTTTAGCCGAAGGGTGGAAATGCTGATTATTCCTCAAATTTTCAGTTTAGCTGATGACTCTGATGTCTATGAAGTACTGGCTATAGATTTGTTACTGCTCCTTGTGATATTTGTGCCTTTCCTGGACATCACTTTTCTTCAGTGTAACTACATGTTCAGTCTTTTTCTAAAATCTGAGTAGGCTCCTTTATCTTTGGAGGTCCTTTATATTTTTACCTTTATCACCTTTATATAACTTTTTAATCATCTTTTTATAGTAGGCTATGCAACACTCCTCTTTCCATGTCATTTCAGTAAGAGCTGGTTGACAAGATGGCAGCAGTGAATAATACCATAAGTAACAGAAAGATGTACAGTGAGTTGCTGTTTAGGATGAGTAAAAGAGGTGGAATCACTTTTCACCTAGGCTTATATGACAATATGTTTTTGTATAAGACATGAGTTTTGCCCTCACCCACCAGTCTGGGCTTTCTGCCTCAGAGAGCAAAGCAAACCAGGGATTCAGAGACTCTGTATCTGTCACTTTCGCTTTATGTGAGGACCTTTCCCATGCAGTCAGCTAGCTTTGGGGGACAATGCTTAGATACGTGTCTGTAATTCTTCCTATCCATGCCTTCTTTTACATGTTCAGAGTACTAGAGAGAACAGGAGAGACCACAGCTATGCATCAAGAAAAAGCTTTGCCCCCTCCACCTGGCAACTGCATACTTGAATAATACATAGAATCCAGCAGTGATTTGTATAGTATAGCTACCAGGTTTACTTTCAGGCTTGTACTGCAGCAGGTCATGGATTCTTCTGTTGCATTGGGAAAAAATTTCTTCAGTTTCATATTTTCTCATCGTTGACTTCCGGAGTTAGGGACTACGATCTAGATGACAACAGAAATTTCCACTGTTTTGCCATTTCTTCTCACTCAGGTTGCAGAGATTCTGATTGCTCAAGCTGGTGAGCTGATTCAAGGTTCCCTGGTTGCTTGTTTGTCTGTTTTGTTTTGTTGTGTGGGTTTTTTTTGGGGGGGGGGAGAGCAGTATGGGAAGGAGCAGGCTATCTACATAGTCTCATTTGTCAAGTTTTCCTTCTTGGACTTTCTGAACTTCTTGTTTTATTAGTTCAACAGTTTTCCTAGTTTTGACTATTTTCGATATTCATCTGAATGTCTTCCATCATTTAACTTACAGCAGTCCTTCAAAACATCAGAGAAACTGTCATACTCTGCCTGAATGCCACAATTTATTTAATCCATCACATGCATTTTAAAACTGTTTTTCAGTGCACATTCACATTCTCTACTTTACTTGTTGGACATTTCATAATTTGTCTTAATTCCAGCATATGTTATTAGTTGAAATTAGAGCTGCTGTAAGCAATTCATCAACAGGCTGATGTCTGATGAAAAAAGCTTCCTCACATTTTTGTATAATATGACTATAGCAGCTCTGAAAGAATAAGTTAGAAATAAGCTAGAATCATACCAAACAAGCTTGGAAAGTCAAACTGCACCAGTATGAAATTCAGTGAATAAGAACAGCTGCCTGTATTTGCAATTACAGATTTATAATGCAATTGCCTGTTAATGGCCCAGTTAAATTGTGAAGTAGCTAAAAATATATTAGTTACACAGGTAATAACAGAGATCTCAGGCTATGAATTTGCTTTATATGAGGACTTTTTTCCATTACTTGGTCAATGCATCAGCACAGAAAGTCTTCACAGAAAATAGTTGCTGAGCTGGTAACTCCATCATCCGTTCTCCATCATTCTGTCTGGGGAAGAATAGGACTCACTTCTTCCATGGATCACTACTGATGCATTTAGAAATGTAGCAGTGCTTGACTCAATAAATATATGGATATCTATAAGTTTTTTACTGGCTTCTCTACGGCTACCATGCTACCAGTCTGACCAGTACTGGACCTTTCCTGAAGGGTTGGTACATGTGATAAACAAACTCTCAGATTTCTTGCAGACATTTTATTTCATGGTGAGCACAGTTCTATCTGTATCCCTCATTCTGGGCTGAAAACAAATCACAGAACTGGGCACATCTCCCAGAAGAGCTCTAGAAATACACACAGCTTTCACAAAAACTGCCTCAACTACACCCATGATTGTATGTCGACTGCCACACAGTTCTGGAAAACAATGACTTCTGAAGCTCCCAACACACTTGTTTTGGCAAGCTGTAAATAAAATCAGGGTGAAAAGTTGATGCAAAAGTAAAATAGCATATAAACCTTATGTTTCCTTTTCAAGCAGTACAGAAGATTTCTCTGTAGCTCAGTTATCAGTAGCCACAGGGTTAAGTCTAAGCTAAATGTTTCTGCAGTCAGAGGACCCTAGGGACTTGAAGCCATGGGCCAAAGTTCACCTTTCTGTTTGCTGATATTTCAGAGATTCCCACATTCTCCCACTGTGTTTCACAAGCAGGAGACACTGCAGAAAGTAGAGTGAGAAGAAAGGGAGGCCTTTCTAAAGTTTGCTGAGACAGTGTTACTGGAGCTGAAGACCAAACAGCCTGGGATCAGCCAGTTCCACAGTGCTGTATTGAAGCAGGTCCAATGCCTAATCCCCTCGTTCTAGACCTGTTTATCATAGCATAGTCTACTTCCCATTTCAGACTCACTGGAATATACCTGCAAAGTAGAAGGGACTATTCTGCAGCCACCTTGACAAGACTTCTGTTTCCTTTAGCCCAGCACAAAGTATTCTACAAATGTCTAACATTAGTTAGCTCCATTTTACAGACTGGTTACAGAGCTTGAAGGACCAAGCAGCAATCTGAAATCCATTCTTAGCCTAAAATTCCTTGACTGTGAGAATGAAAGGCTGTGACATTAAGATGAAAGAACTAACCCTGTGAATTACATAGTGGCTTCAAGGAAGTTTGATGTTGATGGTAGATTTCACCAGAATCATATTCAGCTAAATGTTCTTACAATCAATATAAAGAATTTGCTTTCTGACAGCTGAACTTCTGAACAGAAGGAGAAGAGTGTCTATTACAATCCAGGTGTTGACAGCCAGCTACCCAAAGCCTCAACAAAAGCATTAGAAATTCCAATAAATTCCAAAATTGTATTCTCCTCTGCCTTTCCTCCCTGAACAGTTTGGATGTGTTAGACAATAGGCATTGTTTCCTGACTACTTACTCAAGAATGTGTTTGAATACAGTCAATTTCCATAAAATTCCTTGCTTGCAGTTTCTGAGCAGCAGGGTTTTTTGTTTTTTTTGTTTTTTTTTTAACTTTATTTTTTTGCCTTGTGTGTGTAAAAATTGGAAATTACTAGTTGGAGATAAAAAGGAATAAAAAATGTTTAGGATTCATCTCAGAGGACTATATTTATTTCTGTGTTTTAAATTAATAAGTTTAACAGTCTTACAGGCACTGTCGTTATACAAAACTCCTACATCTATAGGAAAAAACTTCATGCATGTGGCAGAAGATGAATAATTTCCTCACTTCAGGTTCACTGCTATTTTGGAATTTGTAGAGGAATTTATTTGGCCAAGTTCCCCTCTGTTCAAATGGCTAATTTATTGGCAGAGGCCCAGGTAATAGGATCTGTCTGTCTCATCTGTTTTAAGACATCTACAATGTAGACATCTACACGTGAACTACCTTCCTAGATCTCTTCCATAACAAGTGGGGAGAAAGATGTACTGCTAGTAAACGATTTATCTCATCTCAATGTAGGCATCTGAAGTATATCAGATGAATCATGCACCACAAGTCTTACTCTCCTCACAAAAGTAATATAGGCAACTGACTCAGACACAGATGTCCAAAATTAGATAAGTCAAATTTTTCCTTAGGATTGTTCTGTTACAACATCAAAATGGAGACTAAGAATAGTCCTTCCATCTTTGGATCATTAAATACACTTTAGCACTCTAACAGGCCTTTGAGAGATGAAATTCTTGGAACAAGCAGATCCATGGAACTGAAGTGAGAAAAAATAGGACTTAAGCTGCTGTAGGAAGGACATCAGCAGGACGTCATCATTAAAGGCAAGTCGTAAAAGAGGCCAGGCGATATCTGGGCACAGAAGTAAACGAGGGACCACGTAAAGCAACTACATACTCCTTCTGGTAGACAAACTGCATGAAGTACAGGAGTTCTTATTTTACTGCATATCGTTATCGTTCTGATGGGCAGGGGATATATGTGCACACATTTCTCAAGCAAAAGGACTTTTTCCTGAACTATAGGACCAGAGAAGCTCTGTGGAGGCAGGGAAGTTCAGTGACTTCTATGTAGATTCCTGTCTCCAGCCTAGCAGCTCCAGTTTTGCTGAAAAAGAGGAAACTGGAGAGGTTTATCAGTACAGCTTCCAGGAAAATCAAAAAACAGTGTCACTGTCAGGCTAGCAGCTTCAATGAACTCGTGCACACCTGAGAGTCATTTGTGGTACAGGCACAGGCATAGGTATGAGCACTATAATGGGTCCACAGCCTACAAACCTATAAGATATGTTCAAGAAGGGTTTTAAAATAACAGTACCAAAAAGTCTAAGATACACAGGTCTCACCTTTATCACCTGGCTCAAAAATTTGGACTTCTTTAGTGTTTTCCCCACAAGTTCAATTATTTGCACCCTTCTGTCAAATTATCTCCAAAATACTACTATACTGATCTCACTTTTCTAAACAGTACAGTCAGCATAAACAATGTCAACCTACAAATTATGATACATAAAAAACCTGCATGCCAGAATACCTATCTATATAAACCAGCTACTCACTGAAACATACAACAAAAGCTAAAAGATAGAGGTGAACCCTCTTATACTTTCTGGTTTGGGATAACCAACTTAGTAAATAAAAGAGGACTTTTATCCAACAAAGTAGAGAAACAGATCATATTTCTAAGATTCCCCTGAACAACACATGAATAATTACCCAGCTATAAGGAAAAAAAAATCCCACTTAGTACATACTATTCTATCCTGGAACTTGCATAGAAAGTCATTAAACAGAACCTCTATTGGGAGAAAATCCTGGAAAGCAATCTTCCCACAACCACATTCCCGAGCCTTTAAGCAGCTTCTCAGCCTCATGAAATCAATCAACAGAAAAAAATTCTCCATAACACAGAATATAGGCTGTACCTATGCAGCAAAAGTGAGACTCACCAACATGTCTGTACTACTCGCTATGAATACTCCCTACAGAAGAACCATGAGCATCTCTGGATGCTACACTTGAAATGTAGAACATTTCATCCAGTGCACCAGACGTCAAGGCATAGATGTAGTTGATACTAGGCAACTATTGTGCACCAGCATGAACTCATATATCCAGGCTACGCATGACAGAAATATCCAGCTGTCAAGGAAAGGCATTTACCAGAAAACAACCACTCCATTTCCCTCCTTGTGGAGATGTTTTCATTTCCACAAAGGAAACATAACAAACACCTTCTAAAGACAAACCTAAGAACTCTCTTTATAGCATATTATAATGTCTCACCCCAGCATTGACCTCTTCATATTCCACAGACTATACACTACGTGTTTCTTTCCCTTAAGTGATCACTGTCTATTCATCTCTCTCAGTTTCTCTCGTTCTTGCTTTCCCTCTCTGTTTTTCTCTCCCTTCAGTTCTTTTCACCCTCCCAATGTTCCCTCTGCTCCCTACATAACAGGACCTATTTTTTCCAGAGATAGTTTAACTGATATATAATTATGTAAATTCTAAGTAATTGTTTGTAACATGTATTTTGTTTTGAAAGCTGCTACTTCTATTTTGAGACCTGGCAGAGACCTTGGGTGCATGCCCAAGATTATTTTTTTTCCTCAAGCATATTAGTAGGTCTAATAAAGAACACTACCTCTGCCTGCAAAAACCTGTCCTGCCCATGGGTTCTTAGAAAATCATGGCAAAAGGGTAAACCACTCTCATGATTAGTTTTCCTAAATAGTTAAATTTCCTAAATAAATTTCCTAAATAGTTTTCATAATACACAATTTATGAAGTTATCATTTGTTCTTGCTTCTGTTGTGTAATGTATTCATGATGGAGTAGCAAAGAGATGAACAGTCAAGTTAGAAATTTTTGCTGGTAGTATTAAGTTACTCAAGATAATAAAGATGGGGACTGGTTATGAAGAAGAACGTGATACTGAGTAATCGGACAATAAAATAGTAGATGAAATTCAATGTAGATAAATGAAAAATGATGCATATTGGGAAAAACAACTCCAATTTTCTTTATGGAGTGCTGTGCTCTGATCTGATGAGATTGTGGGGCTGTGATAGATAGTTGGATTGAAAAAGGTCACTCAATAGTTGTCAAGACAGGAAATTAAATGTTAAGAATTATTAAGAAAGTAACAGAGAACAAAATAGAAAGTATCATTATGGTGTAAATCCATGGTGCACCGCCTTCTGAGATACTGTGTGGGATTTGGATCTCTCCATAAAAAAAGATAAATAGAATTTGAAAGGCAAAAAAATGGTATGAACAACTACAGATTTGGAAGCGATTTTGTATGAGGAATGATTAAACAGACTCTTCAGGCTAAAGAGATGACAGAGAGGAGAATGGTGTGGCTATAAAATCATATGTGACATGGAGAAGGTGAACAGGAAGAAGTTCGCTCCATCTTCCGTTATAAGAACCAAGGGCAACAAATATGCTTTACAACACAAGCCAAAGGGAAGGCCTTCTCTTTGCACACAATGCACAGCTGAGCTGTGAAACTCCTTCCTTGAGGATAGTGTAGGTAACAAAAATTGACATTGTCTCTAAACAGGATTGACTAATGGTAGAAAAATCCTTTGAGGGATATGAAAAACAAGAGTGACTTCCAGCCCAGTAAGTCTCAGGGCCACAACAGGCTGACGGTCAGGAGACCAATTTGGGGAAGTATCACTGCATGCTGTCAGAAACAGGATATTGGTCTAAATGAACCTTTCACGTGAGTCCACGCAGACACTCAACAGCTTTTGCTGGGGCTGGATTGCCAAAAAGTTCTTAAGGAGAGTCCCTGCTGTCCCATAATTGATAGGGGTTGGGTGACTTCTTCATCAGAGTTAACTCAGAACAACTCTCCACTGGGCAAGTTGTTTGCCAAGGTGAACAGTTTTAACGATCCAGTCTTCTTTGATGGCAGCTAGGATGTGAGCCAGAATGATCACATTTTACAGGTGAAGCCCTTAAACAGAACCTTGGGCTGGTAGTTTTATACTGCCTGGCTCTAAACCTCCAACGCTCTAAATCTCTCAGGAGTTTTAGCCCAAAAAGTTTTTGCCAAAGAGAGAGCAGAGTGGTGCTTGCCTTCTAGCAAGATGCATACATACCAACCATTTTGAACCAGTATGTATGAAGCATGTGTAAAGAGTTTCCACAAACTGCCACAACCCAGCATCCCTAACACCTTTAAAAATGATGGATGAGCTACAGGAAGGTGATGTCAGCTTTCTTTTCCTAGTATTTGTTATGTCTTAAGAAGACAAAACATCCCATGTGCATTTTAGTTGATTAAACACTCCATAAAGGCTTCAAATTATAATTCTCAACTTGCATTAATTCTTAAAGTTATTAATGCTATTCATGGGCTCCAAAAATGTTATTCTTCAAAAAAAAAATCCCAACACTTGCGAGCTCACCTAAATTAGAATACACTATTATTTGCATTATTCATGTTAAAAACTTAATTTTATTTCAGTGGGATTATTCATTACAGGAAAGCTTGCAGGTAAGTACAATCAGTGGACCCTAACTGCAGTTATTGTTCTCCAGTTTGAGCTGATTCTTCCCCATCTGTTTACCTGCTCATAGTTCTTTAATATTAACTATGATATCTGAAGACCTCCTCCTTTGTTACTTGCTGTTACTTTATTTTTTTTGTGAAAGACCAGCATGCAAAAAAAAAAAAAAAAAAAAAAAAAAGAGAGAGAGAGAAAAAAGTAAGATTACAGAGAGTAATTTTAAGCATTTGTTGACTTCTGAAAATTTTGAACATCCTGGTAGCACACACTCAGGGTATCAAGGCTGGATGTATATTCATGTCCTTTAGGGTCATTAAGAGTGCACTCAACAAGTCTGTTAGGTGCCTTTTCTGGTCCATGGCTGAAAAGTGTAATTTTCCCAGTCCTGAAAGAGACTTTGACTGCAGTACCCGCACATATTTACATGTATATATATACATGTAAATGCACACATGCACATATCTCTGGGATTGTCCACTGTTCACCCTAAGCTAACTATAATAAGTTTAGGCACCTCTGGGTTTATGCTTCAGAAGTCTTTGGTGAACACAATTATCGGGCATTCTTCTTAAAGCTAAACATTGTGAATGTTTAAGCAAAGTATTAGGATATAAAGGACTTCTGAAGCAACAACTAATTTATCCTATCTGAATCTCCATTATCCTGTCACCTGAAGTGTCCTACAACATCCTATGCCTCTACCTCTTTTCTCCTTAACTACCACTCCAATTTTTCCAGAGAGTCCTTCTCAAATTTCTTCTAACTTCTTTCAAGGCTTGTGTACTGTATTGCTGTTTTTTTTTTTAAATTTGTGTAAGGAGGGTTTGCACCTTCTCTGGTACAGGAGGAAAGATGTAGGATGAAAGGAAACAGCCTCAAGCTGCACCAGGGGAAGTTTAGGTTGGATATTAGGAAAAACTTCTTCACCAAAAGAGTAGTCGGTCATTGGAACAGGCTGCCCAGGGAAGTGATTGAGTCTCCATCCATGGAGGTATTTAAAAGATGGGTAGACGTAGTGCTTGAGGACATGGTTTAGTGGTAGACTTGGCAGTGCTAGGTTAATGGTTGGACTCAATGATCTTAAGGGTCTTTTCCAACCTTAACGATTCTATGGTTCTATGATTCTACGATTCTATGTCAGTGACAGGTTAGTCAGAGGCAAAAAAAAACATTTTCATTTTAGAGAGCAAATGGATGAATTCTGCAAAGTCACATACATCTTCTAGACCTCTTCAGAGACCATCTGAATGATGGTTTATAGTACTCCTTAACTCAGGGAAAAACTTAGCTCCCATGTATTTCTGCCCATTCTCTCTGCCCCAGTTTAGGGACCAGGTTCTTGGTCAGCGTACTCTGAAAATATCTGTTAACACTGAAGCTGCACCTATGAGTAGCTGAGAACTGGGTCTCCAACACTCATCTGTAATTCCACTTCAGCCTCCTCTTTTCAGTTCATGGTAAGGTTAACCTTTTTATTTCTTGGCCTCTGATCAAAAACTAGGTAATTACCAAAGCAGCATGGAGCTTGCATGATTGGCAGCTAACATCCCATGAGAGAATAAAAAGCTGCATTTTGAAAAGATAAGACAATAAAGATATTTCAACAAGAAGTCAAACAGCAGGCTTCCAACCAGGAGTGCTGAAACGCTCCCAGATCATCACACCAGAATGGGTCTTTGTCAGCTGCCTTCATCAGAAGTGACAATCTCAGCTCAGAGTGTTTGATCGGCTCTAGCTCATTCGTTGAACGCGTGAGGGAACTAAGTTCAGTTACTAGGCTTATCAGAATGAACAAACATATCTCTAGATCACTGCAGGAGAAGGGCACTGCAGTTGCCTTCCAGAATTGCTTCAAAAAATTGTTGTAAGTAAGTTTCCTGGAGGCTGTTGGAGACAGGAGACATGGAGCAGAATTAAGTGTTCAGCGTACCTCCTCTTTGTAACTACTTGGGAGTGGGTAAGGAACAGATTCAAACTGAGTTAACACAGCCACGCAGAAAACACTCTCATTCTTAAACCAGCATACAGAAATAATGTATTGTTACAATGAACCATTACATCCATCAAGCATGGCTTTTTGTATAGTTATTTTTAAGGCAATTCTAATAAACCCTCTTGTTTCAAAGTTATATTTTAAATTATATTAGATGCAGTACCCTATGATAGTTTTTATTTGTCTGGAACATTGATATTATCAGGAGTTTCTTCATAGTGATACAATTATAGTTACTCATCTTCGTAACAGTCAAAGTGAGCTGGATTTACTAATTCTACAAATTCAAGATGGCAAAGTCATCACAAGTTACAAGTTGCCACTCCATTCAAAATTACATTTACAGGACTGCAGTAGTCCTCCTTAGTTATATGACAAAGAGCAAATTTCAAATAAATCATTAAATCTAAAACCAGGTTCTACCATTACAGTCAGTTTATTAATAAAACAGTCTGTCCTTAATAATCCGCTGTGCATAATGCCTATAAAAATCTTTGGGAGACAAGCCTATTTCTCTCAGTGATGTCTGGGTTTGAGAAAGAACAGAATTCAAAGCAAAACTTCTGCAGTCTTCATTTTTAGGGGCCCATTACAAAGATATATGCTTTTGTATCATAATGTATTAGAAGTATTAGAACTATTTTCTACTAAGGCCGTTACGTAATTGGAAAGTAAATAAACATGAGCAGAATACTCATACTCTTTCTATCTGGTACTAGTGGAAGAAATGTTCTGTGATATTTTGTGAGTGGGCATTAATACAGAAATAAATTTCTATATGTGTTATTATTTGTCTTAGGAGATTTTAATCATGTTTTGGTCTGACACAAAATCTGTGTGATACATGAATAATGAATGCTCTGTGGTTTGCTGGACAGCCTCCTGTGTCAAGCAGTAATAGGATCAGAAGATCCATCTTGGTTCATGAAATTATATTATATAATTGCAGCAGATTAGAATTATGCAGTGTGTTAGTAATCATATTAAATCACAGTATGGGTTCTGTTTTAGCAGATAATTTTCTGATTTTTAAAATATGTCACAGAAAAAACACAGATCTGGAAATATGGGACCAAATACAGCTCTGGGAAAATAAACACATTTTAGAAGCCCAGTGTTTTATTTAAACCAATATTAAATTTCTATTTAACTTATATCTCAGTGAATACCCAAAATTAGTTTGATACTTCCCAGAGGACTGCTAGTAGTGTTTCAAACACTGATGTAAAACATATGTGAAATTGAGGTAAAAAAAACCCAAAATGATAAGAAACGGAAAATATCTTCTGCAAGTCATAAAAAATTATACGTTGGTATACTGTTATAAAAACTCTGTACACAGGGCTGAGGAAAAAACACTCAACTAGGTTTCTTCGCATTTAGCATAATTTTGGGAAAAAAGTTAATAGGCTGCCCAGTATCCCAAACCCCATTTGCTATTAAATTTAGATTTCCTGTTTTGAGGATCAGCCAAGTGCAAGTATTTGCTTCTCAAAGTGCTTTGAAATGCTATTACACATTAATTCTACATATGGATACAGAAAAGAATTTTGCTTAAGCACTTTGTTTTTCTAATCAGAGAAGAAAAATACTGGATTCATACACACTACATAGCCCTAAGAGCAGGTCAAATCCCAAACTATATTTGATGTGAACCCTCTGTATTATTTCATGTTCTCTGTATTGTGCCAGCACACCTAAGCAGAATGAAAAAACACTACATCTCTCACACTTTATTTATAAATTGGAGTAATAACTTAACTTGTTAAGAGCCAAGTGCTATTCCTTATCCAAAGTATCAGTCTCCTAAATCTTAGGCAGTCTTCATGCTGTTCCATAGGTTTTCTGCCCAACCTTCCAGTTAAAAGCCTTGGCTGAGTATTCTGCATATCAAATTGCTTCTTTTCACTCACAAGGGAAAAATGCCAGGAAATGGCTCCTGCACCTCATATTATCTGAGCAAAAAATACATCTTTTGCTAAGAGATGTCCAAGTTCAGGGATGAGGAACCTCTCAAAACAAGCACACTTGGATAAGAAAGGAATCTTCACTCTACTTAGAGTTCGTAATACTGGAACAGCCGTAACTTCTCTTCTCAATGTTGCCATCCATATAGTGCTGAAATAGGCATCCAAGAGAACCAAACTAAAAATAGAAGAATAGAAATAGAAAAAGTAGAGTTTGAAATAGGAATGTAGACCCGATATATGTATTACTTTGTAACAACTAGACCCATCGGCACTACTAACAATGATGGGGTCTGTTTGTCAATGTAGTTCTGAATGCAAATACAGGCAGCCTAAGATTTTATTCCTATTTCTCAATATTTTCTTGTCAAACATAAAGAGCCTTCAGGTATACTCATTTTCAGTCTTTGAATAAAATAAATGTAAATATTATATGCCTAGCTTCACATGGTGTCTTGGATTGCAGAAGTATTATTTTATTTGCACATAGGCAACCATGGAACCATAGCTTAATGTAAATGACAGATTGTTTTTTAAAATTGTGAAATAGGTAACATTTAGAGTAAGGTGAAAAAACAGATTTCAACATCTACTTTGTCTATAGAAAAACACAATAGAATTTTACCACTATTTTATTCCTCAGCATAGTCACTCTAACCACTGCCACTGGGTCTAAAGAAAGTTTCGGTATGTCTGTCTGTCACATTCAGTTCCTGGTTAGGGTAAAATTTGAAACAATAAATGAAATCAAGTCAACTTTTCCCCACCCCCCCAAAAAAAGTTATGCTGAACTATGTTCATATCATTCAGTTTTATTATGTTCTCTCACATTAGTCCTAGGAGTCCAAAGAAGACTTTGGAAGATCTAAATAAGATTTAACATATATTAAAAGATTTTCACTTTAAAATAGGAGTCCTTATTTCACCTTCCACAGTAATAAGTTTGGCCACAGAAACCTCACAGTGGTCATCAGACCATAAATCACTCTCTTTGCCAGTAGAGTTCACATTAGCTAGGTTCAAGACTTCATTAGCATGTCTTTTCAATCCTGCCTAGCTCAAAGATTTCTGATAGATTATTAATAGCCTTTGCATGAGTAAGTAATTACAAAGTAGAAACATGTGAATTATTATAAGGAACATAATTGCCTATGTCTTAATAATATGCTTAAAACAAACATGAAAACATGCACACAATTACAGTTCTCCATAATACACTCTATAACTCTCAGACTTCCACCTGAGATCCTCCTTCCCAAGTCAGTAACTACCATATTTCAGACTCCTTCTAATCGCTGCTGACAACCAACAATTCCAAAGCTTCATCCCAGCTCTGCATCTATAAATCACCAACCCAACCAAGAGTCATTATGTCATTGGAAATACTCTACATATTATGACATAGGAAGTTACATTGGAATATGAGTATAGAGGTAGTTCTTTGAGAATGTCTTATGTGCAATCACTAAATCTTCATCTGCTCCTTGTGGTGGTTCTTCGCAAATGGAAGATTATCCTAGAATCATAGAATCATATAATGGTTTGGGTTGGAAGGGACCTTAAAAATCATCTAGTTCCACCCCCCCTGCATGGGCAGGGGTACCCTCCACTAGATAAAGCTTTATTTTTCTACAAAATCAATCATCTAGGATAGCCAACAGAAATTTATTGTTGCAGTCCTGCTTTTCCTTTTAAGAGCTATTTATCATCCCCTTGTGAAACTGCTTACCATTAAATTCTTTCTTTCTACTGTATCTTTCATTATTCAAAAACTTCCTTTCCTTAGTACTATTTTATATATTTATCCTGAACACAAATCTTAATGCAACTGGTGTATAGACAATCTTGGTTTGTGATACAATATTAAAAGTCAAACTTTTCATTTCCTTTTTCCTTCTTTTTTCTTTCGATCTTGCTCACAATGATTTTTCTCAATTGACTTTGTAAATTCTCATATCCACTCCAGTAAAGATCCAGAGACTATGCTGCACAGTCTTCAAAGAGATTATTATATTTCATATCATCTGTAAGTTATTTTTAAAAAAAGCTATTTTTAAATAAAAATTAAAATTGAAACTTCTTCAAGTAAACAAAGTTGCTGAACCTTCTATGTGTTTGTTGCTTCAAGAATGGCTTATGTGGAAACTACTTTTGTTTTTCTCTTTGCCTTTTTATGTACACTTTTACATTTTTTAAAGTGTTTACAAAGTAAACACTTTACTTCTCAATTGATACCAGACAAGATTTCAACTAGGAATATGATGGCTTGAGGAAGTTATAAGAAACCAAAAATAGAGTTAAAGAGGAAAATGCCAACTCACATATAAACTGTAGCCAGCTGCCATGATGTTACATTAGAGCAATACTATTTCTACTGTGATGAGTACTGTACTTTCTGTCATGACTGGTTTTTACAGCAATTAAACATTATGAATTCCAAAGTAGGCTCTCATTGTCTGCAAAGCTGTGCTGCAGTCCCATTTCAAAATAAGAAATTAAATAATACCGTAGTTAGCCTATTCATTAAGGGCTAATAGCAATAGTGGCAACAACGTCAGTAGAAATTATTGGCACCATTGAAGCATTTCACTACACTTAGGAATTTTTCTTTGAGATAGTTTTGTACCAAAAAAGATAATTCTTTGAGGAATACTACTTTGTTGAACACATTGCAATAATAAAGGCTTATAAGGAGGTTGTTTCTAAGGAATCAGGAGCCTATCTTCATTTGAAGGCATAAGAACTTGGAGCTCTACATATATCAAACATCACTGCCAGAGAAGCTAGGGTCACATTAGCTAGAGTTTGTTACTTCACAATGAATTTAAAACTACTTTCATTCATTAAGCCTTCATGTCAAAGGGACAATAGAAAAACATATTAAATGATAATTTTAATATAAAAATATTCAACTTCTTCGATTGAAACTTGGCACTGGTGAGGCCGCACCTCGAGTACTGTGTTCAGTTTTGGGCCCCTCCCTACAAGAAGGACATAGAGGTGCTGGAGCGTGTCCAAAGAAGGGCAACAAAGTTGGTGAAGGATCTAGAGCACAAGTCTTACAAGGAGCGGCTGAAGGAGCTGGGGTTGTTTAGTCTGGAGAAGAGGAGACTGAGGGGAGACCTTATTGCTCTTTACAACTGCCTGAAAAGAGGCTGTAGCAAGGCGGGCGTCAGTCTCTCCTCCCAAGTAACAAGCGATAGGATCAGAGGAAATGGCCTCAAGTTGCACTAGGGGAAGTTTAGGTTGGATATTAGGAAAAATTTCTTCATTGAAAGGGTGGTCAGGCACTGGAACAGGCTGCCCAGGGAAGTGGTTGAGTCCCCATCCCTGAAGGTATCTAAAAGACGGGTAGACATAGTGCTTAGGGACATGGTTTAGTGGTGGACTTGGCAGTGATAGGTTAACGGTTGGACTCGATGATCTTAAAGGTCTTTTCCAACCCAAATGATTCTACGATTCTATGATTCTAGAGAGCCATCCAGCAGAAGTCATTAACGGGAGAGTACAGCTTCAGCTTCAGTGATTAAAGGACTGTTAAATACAGCTTATACTCTATGCCACAGATATTGCTCAGTCAAAAGCAGAAACTATAGCAAATGCATAAAGAAAATATCTCCTTTCAGAAAAAAGTGCTTTGGTTGTGCAATTCCACATAATGTTCATGTTAGCAATTCAGTGGCTCTAAGGGATGCTTGTGAGAAGCTCTGAAGCAATGCCTTATAACATACTTTTAATTCAAATCTTGCTCTGTTCCCAAACCAATTCACAATACCAAATTTATATAAAGCTGTCATGAGAAAAGGTTGAATAAATGAAAACTTAACTGGTAAATAAAAGCAACAAAGTATGGTTCATAATTACTCAAGGAATCATCATCTACCCATGTGTATACATTTTGCAGCATATTCATAAAAATGTTTACTATTTTTTGAAAGACAGCACTTGCATAACAGTTTATTCTGATACGTTTCATTGAAAGACTGGCTGGGTAGCACAAGGAAAGCTACAGCTCTTCGAGTATTTACTACTACACTTTGGGAAAAGTGGACCCTTCAGAAAGGAAGGGGAAAACATGTTTTCTCTGGGAACATATGAGTGTCCTTCAGCAGACAGAAGCTTTTAGAGGGCAGGGAGAAAATGAGAGCTCCTGGAAGTGGAGTTTGCAGGGCAACAGATGCGGATTGCTCAAAGGAGAAAGGACCAGACATGCCATGAGACCTCCAAAGGGTTGGAAGGACAGAATGCCTGCAAAGAGACTGTGCTCTGCTGCTGCCTAGAAAGACACTTTAACAATTTAAAAATAAATCCAGGAGGTAGGATATGTCCTGAAAAGACAAAACAGACAGAGAAGATTTGTCTGTGATGACTTTTTTTTCGTCTCCTTCAAGTGACTTTTTGCTTTCTCTGTTTTAAAAAACTCCACGGTCTGCTGCTGAGTAACCCCTGAGTTTTAAAACCTCTTCAGTGTTTTGATGTGCACACTGTAAAAGAAGAATTTAGAGAGACTCAGCTTGAAGTGCTGTCACAAAACCACTCTTGAAAATATAATAAATGCCAGTACACATTATTTTTCTGAAAAGCTTCCCTCAGAACTGTGTCATTCATTGTATATAGGATCACATAATTATCAGAGGCCATCTAGGTCTCTAGTTCTCCACCTCCTCCTTCCCCCAAAGTTTGTAGGGAACGATACAGTAAGAAAGCCCAGAGAACATGTCATCCACATGTAAGAAATGGGAAACATTTCCCATATCACTATAACAAACTCAATAAATCCTAGCACAAAAGGCAAATCTACAAAGAGCTAACATACCCTAGGAAAATACCTGAGAGATCAGAGGCAGCTAGTGTGTTCTAGGGTAACTGTTTGTTAGGTGACAGTTCTGCAACTACATTTCTGATAATGGCATTTCTGTGCCAGTTCAGGACCTGACAAGACCCACGGCTCCTACAGAGCACTGTGTCAGCAGAGTTAACATTTCTCAGGTAGGAAGCATGCCTGGTGCCTGCACATAGGAAAGGCACAGGGAAGCACCTGGTAGTGCTAACAGCAGTCCCAGCAATGCCCCATGACAAGCAGGTCCACAGCCTGCCCAAATAATGTCACAGCAAGGACAGCAATCTGCCTCTACTCTCTCCCCCAGTGCTTTTCCTCCCAGTTATACCTCCCACCCACTCACCCTGCCTCCGAGTCTCAGCTGCTGAAACATCCTATCTGAAGTGTGTCTCCAAGAAGTCCTTCCAGGATGTAATCTGTAAAAAATGGGCAGGTGAAAAATTTGTGCCTGTGAAACATAGGTGTCTGCAGCGTGAATAGATATAGGCAACCATGCACTGAATTATGTCTCCAACTCTACGAAAGAGTATTCATTTACTTTTTTTTTTTTTTTTTCCCTTTTGAGGAACATCCAAAAGGGAGACTTCTATGTTGCCCCAGCTTGGATTATGAGCTCCCTGAAGATGAGAGATGGGAAGCAGAAGCTCATCCACATAGAGGCACAATCAATATTGGCAGGACAAATGGTCTGTTCTGACCTGGGAAGTAATGGCTTGATGTGACTTCTCTACCACACACTTTTACAAAGCCAATTTTTTTTAATGGCTGGTTATTTATAAGTGCTGGCTATTTCTTTGAAGTCATAAATATAAGAATTGTTATCAAAAGATGGGCACATCAGCCCAACTCTCACTTTTTATCATTTCTCATAAAAAACCCCAGGGTAACAATGGTTTTTACTAACTTTAAGTAAAAACTAACTGCTAAATGGTGGAAGAGGCTACCACTTTAAGAATAAAATTATTAGGCAAATAGTGTTCATGAGTTCACACTGACACAAATTCAAAAGATAATACATGCATTTATTTGGCACCTGGCAATAAGAAGCTAACAGGGGCAGACAGATAGCAAAGATCAGTTTATGGATAATCTCGTTACAAGCTGTCCTTCAAAACAGAAAATGAAATTTACATTTATATCTATATTAACCTAATCAAGGCAAATAGTACACAATTTAAAATCTGGCTTAGGCCAAGAAGTGACTCTGTGTAAATAAATATATTCAAACAAAAACTCTGCAAATTTGGTACCCTCCTTTGTAAGTTCCTTTTTCTTGTCAGAAAACCAGAAATCTTGTAAGAGCCAGATCTGTGTTTCTTCAAACCTCCTCCTATGTGCCAGGGAGGAATAAAAGGATGGGTTCTGAAGGAAATCCCAGGGTGATCATGACTTCCTAATGGGAAGGTTGAAGCAGAAACTACCATTTATTTTCTCTATTGGCAGCACTATATGGTGCAGATGCTAGTAGAAGTCCATCTTTGTAACATGAATCTTGACTTTTTCTTTCCAGAAGGTGAGTCCCTTGTGAGTGTTGCCTGTGAGATGGGTCACTGTGCTTTGCATGGGAGGTGAAGAAAAAGCAGCTGACCATGTTTTAGCTATAACTCATTTTTTTTGGCAACTCAGTTTCAAAATTATTGAAGGAAGAAAGGAAAATGTACTGTGTATTTCCCTGTAAAATATCTTTACATGAAGACAAATAAATGTCCCCCAAGTTGAGCACATAAAGTTCAGTCTTAAAAATCATCCTGAAATAGTGAGGATTTTGAAGACTAAGGGGTTACAGACCTCTTTGATTATTTATCTTTTATCTTCAAAAGCCATTTGATTTTTGCTCAGGATCAATTTCCAGGTTAATCTGCAGCATGCTGCACCCCTGATTTCTGGCAAACACCTTTGATATGTCTGGTGTTCTGTCACTATCAGAAAAAAGTAATGTAGCTTTAGGCATATTTCAAATCTGGAATTTGTTTTAACTAATTAAATCTACAGCTCACCAACTAAATCAGCACAAACTTACTCATATTAAAGCCTGATATTAAATTCAATTTCTTTTATGCTTCTTACATTTTTTTTTTTTGTTATATAATTTTATGCTGAGAACATACAACTGCATTGGATGTTGTCTGGGGAGATGTACTGGGTTTAACTGTTATTTTGGATTGGGCTTCCCAAACTGTAGGTATAAGACAATATATGTATAAGCGAAATGATTTGAAATTATATGTTTTTAAAATGCTATTGAAGTATCCATGTCTTCAGTTGCTGGGAAACTCAGTAGAAGAGCTATAGTAGACACACTAAGTTTTTGTGTGTCTTTTTAAATTTGGGGTTTACTAAAAATTCTTTGGCAGGTTTTACTTAAAATTATAGCAAATCAGATTTCTACAAGACTGTTGAAGAAAAATATGCTCCTCAAAAATGTATGGGAGAGTGACTGTGAGAAAAAGAGTTCCTGTGGAATTTGGATTATATTGTTAATAATTACATTATATTATAAATAATATTTATATGATAAATCGTATGTATTTATATTTCATTAATTCATTTATTCAATATCAGTGACACTACAGCTGGCATAACTGCAAAATCTAATATCAGCTGTCTACTGAGTCACAAGGCTCAGCTGTGGCCACTTGTGCTCTAGCCGCACTAATTCAATAAGGATGAGACCATAAACACAAGCAACTGCGATCAACAAACCCTGATAATCTGAATGCATAAAATACAATGCTAAGTATTCATAACAGAAATTTAATTCCAAGTCTAATACCCACCTACTTATAGCATATATGCTGTTAAAGAGGAAGCCAGTTTTCCACCAGTTTCAGTGAAATGTAGTTGGGTGTCTCCTTCTTTCCAAGCAACTGTGTTCACTTCCAAAAATTTATTTATCTGTAAAAAGACCTTCCTCGCGAGCAGCAGTTAAGAGAACTTCCCTCTTTTCTAACTTGTGCAAAGTCTTGCAGGACAAAAAACAGGTATCAACAAAGAAAGAACTGAATCTTGTGGCTGTCAAGAATTCAGAGCACTGTGTTTGGCACTCAAGCTGCTTACATAGTGCCTGGGCAGGGTTAAGTATCTCATGGTAGAAATCGAAATAGCCTAGTTTTTCAGTTGTTCGTTCCTAAAACACTGGAAAATACTTGGAGGTAGAGGTGGCCACTGTAAGGAAGGACTTTAATCCATCCATGATGATTGAAAATTAAAGAGATAATAAAATTCAGTGGGAGAATAATTTATCTGTATAACAATGTTCCGTCTCCTGAAATGTTTACCTTTGTGAGGCACATAGGACTGTAAGAAGAAGCCTTTAGATGCAACTACTGTTGCTAACTCATATTTACTGAGTAGCTTTCATCTTTAAGTATCCCAAAATATTTTAAATAATTTTTTGCATAGATCCTTTCATTCATCCACAAATTGCTGCCATTTTTTGCAGTACAATATGATATTTTGTTCTATGAGCCTTATAGATAATATTTAAGAAAGGATGTTTGCAAAGACTAATTACAAAAAGGCTTAGCTTAACTACAGTGAACATTTCATTAATAGCACTGAGGCAATTATTCTAGCAGGTGCAAGGAGGAATGAGAATCATTTCCAGTAACACCCGTTTGCTTAAATGGATTCATTTGATCTTGGTCATATTCAACATGAGACTGCAGTCCAAGGGCGTATGTCCATAAGCATTAGATGCTAAAAATCTAACAAAGCATAACGTCATAATGCTCTGTACAAAAATCGTAAAGTCATCACACTCCATAACTAACCAAAAGCAAGGCCTTTCACACTGTATCCCACAGCATTCTCCTGGAGAAGCTGGCTGCACACAGCTTGGATAAGTACTCTCTGCGCCGGGTTAAAAACTGGCTGGACGGCTGAGCCCAGAGAGTGGTGGTGAATGGAGTCAAATCCAGTTGGCAGCCGGTCACAAGTGGTGTTCCTCAGGGCTCAGTGTTGGGGCCGGTCCTGTTCAATATCTTTATCGATGATCTGGATGAGGGGATTGAGTGCACCCTCACTAAGTTTGCAGATGACACCAAGTTGGGTGGAAGTGTAGATCTGCTGGAGGGTAGGAAGGCCCTGCAGAGGGACCTGGATGGGCTGGATCATTGGGTCAGGGCTGGCTATATGAGATTCAACAGGGCTGAGTGCCGGGTCCTGCACTTCTGTCACGACAGCCCCATGCAGCGCTGCAGGTTTGGGGAGGAGCGGCTGGAGAGCTGCCTGGCAGAGAAGGACCTGGGGGGTTGGCTGACAGCCGCCTGAACATGAGGCAGCAGTGTGCTCAAGTGGCCAAGAGGGCCAACAGCATCCTGGTTTGTATCAGGAATAGTGTGGCCAGCAGGAGCAGGGAGGTGATAGTGCCCCTGTAACTGGCACTGGTGAGGCCGCACCTCGAGTACTGTGTTCAGTTTTGGGCCCCTCCCTACAAGAAGGACATAGAGGTGCTGGAGCGTGTCTAGAGGAGGGCAACAAAGTTGGTGAAGGGTCTAGAGCACAAGTCATACGAGGAACGGCTGAGGGAGCTGGGGTTGTTTAGTCTGGAGAAGAGGAGGCTGAGGGGTGACCTTATCACTCTCTACAACTACCTGAAAGGAGGTTGTAGAGAGGTGGGGGTCAGTCTTTTCTCCCAAGTAACAAGCGATAGGATCAGAGGAAATGGCCTCAAGCTGCGCCAGGGGAAGTTTAGGTTGGATATTAGGAAAAACTTCACCGAAAGTGTAGTTAGGCATTGGAACAGGCTGCCCAGGGAAGTGGTTGAGTCTCCATCCCTGGAGGTATTTAAAAGATGGGTAGACGTAGTGCTTGAGGACATGGTTTAGTGGTGGAGTTGGCAGTGCTAGGGTAATGGTTGGACTCAATGATCTTAAGGGTCTTTTCCAACCTTAACGATTCTATGATTCTATGAAAAATCAGTTCTACGAGAACTGGATGGGAATTTAAAAAAAAAAAAAATGTTTTTTCTCACAGAGTGGAAAATACTGATCCATCAGAAACAGGACAAGAGTTAATGATTGTACAATTTAGGCTTCAGATCATTCACCTGAATTGAAATAGAACTAGATCAGACTCTCTGCTTTGGTTAACATTATATTTAATGTTAAAAAAAAAAAAAACAACTAGAAAGGCAGAAAAGATACTAGAAAGCAGACATCCCTGGCTAGCCAATACCTACATGATTGAATCTTTTTCATGGAAGAGAAATACCTAGATTTCAGACTTAAGGCTGAATTTGCCAAAACAGAAATCTGAACCAGCAGATCACATTCCAAGTGGCATTTCTCTTATGAAGCTCATTGGGTCTTCTGTGCTGTCACTCTGACTTTTGCAGTCCTCGCCAGATTTTGGGCTGGCTTACTCCACAATGGGAAAATCCTTGAAACTTCAGTAAAGTTACATAAAATGGTAAAAATTGTTTCTTTTACAGCTCTAGTTCCAAACATTTTCTTATAATCCCATCAGGAATTAGTAAATGGTAAAATGGATTAGGTAAATCATATTTTACACTACCCGTTATCAAGACATGTTTTTGCAGCATTCTTATAAGAGTAGTTTGATATATATTCTCCACTAAAAGGGAGAAGCCCTCAATATCTTTAAACTTCTCACTTACAAATCATATAAATTTATTTTACATCAGAGAATGAGTCACTGGGGATTGAAAAATTAAATTTAATTCCACTTTTCTCATGAAAAGAAAAATAAAGTGTTTTAGCATTTCCCCTGGTGACTTAAAATGGTATAATTGATTAGCTTTGAGAGGGAATACTTACTGAAATTAACCTTTAAGTTGTCAAAGATCAAAATATTAAAAACACCCACATAAAATGCCTCAAAATTTAAGCTTCAGTTTTACAGATTGTTACTACATCTCCGAGCAGATGGGTAATTGCTTAAAACTGAGCTGATCCACTGCTTTCTCATCAGATGTACTTATTTCCCTGAAAAAAGTTCTAAAGACATGACAGACAGGAATGCCTTCAGAAAGCTAAGTTTTACAAAATCATAGTTCCTGTGATTTTTAAAAGCACAAACTTCTGAACCATTTACTTGAAACTTAGTTTTATCTTATGAAGGTATTAATACAGATGTTGATTAATATAAAAGGCTTTATCAAAATGGCAGTTCAGTGCAGTTCTAGTGTTGGAAAAAATTGCGTTATGTTTGATGAGTTGACAGAGCTGATTAAGGCAGGAGAAAAAATGATTAAAGTTATATTTAATTTGGTAAAGCTATTAACCTTTTTTTTAAGCTTGTAAAACAGAATGGTTTATTACATTTTCTTTTCCAAATGGTCTACACAGCAATAATTTGGTCACTACTAGCTTGTTTCTAACTACAGCCTTGAGAAGAGTATTAAGTCACTCATCAGTTTAAATCCAGTCATTCTATAATATGCCTTCTTATCTAAGACTGACATTTACTTTAAAGAAATGTATCTCTACTGTCACAATATAGTTTCCTTCTTGCGATCATGGCCTTTCTGAGGTAGTGGGAATGATGATGTAATGACATATACACTAAAACAGACAAGAAAGAAGACCAAGTCAAGATAAAAAAACTCATTATTTAAAAAAAAAAAATCATTGTTATCCCAATGTATGTGAAAGGCTTGGTTTTGTCTTTTATATTTCCCATGGCAGACTGTTGGGCTGAAAGATCAGAGGATGAACTGACCATAGCCAGCAGTACCCAAGAGATTCCTTTTGTAAAATCTTTCCCTTTCCTCTTCTCCCATCCTTCCAGAAACAATCCTATTATTTTCACTTTCAATCTCATTCCTCAGAAAAGATTCTGTATTGGCTCCAGGTTAAATTTACCTTTCATCTTTTCTCTCTCTTCTGCCAGTGTCTTGTGAAAGGTCATGCCTTTCCAGACCAACAACTCTGAGATTTTTCTAATATAAGATAGAGTTGCTGTAGCCATTGATGGCCATGTGGCAGCCAGGGATTTTGCCTGCAACTTCTGGTTTTGCAGGGCCTCCCTGGAGGAGGAGAATATTTATTGCTGTAAAGAGAAAAAAAGGTTAGCTGTGGAATAACTTCTGCATGGTAATGGTGTCTTCTAGATAAAGTAAGGCTGAACTGGGGTCTGCATACAGCTGGAATTTTAGGCCCTCTCTTTCTACTGATACTTCAGTTATGGGGAAGATGACATAAGCACAAATCAAGACTAACATTTTCAATAATGACTAACATGACTGGAGGTTCAATGAGTACGCATTCCTGCAAACTACCAGGCTTGCAGGTCAACTACTTTTTCTTCCCTTTGGCATCTGCAATGGCTGTGACAAAGAATGTGAAATAGCCACTGAAGCACTTGCCAGGAACCAATATCTGTCTCAGTCCCACTCTCAGAAAAGAGTAAAATGTTGCCAAAAAAACTGCTTTAGAATTTTGCTGAGGCTTTTGGAACAATTTTGTGCCCCTCTGCTCCTTTCAAACCAGAACGATTCCCTGTTCAGCCTCAATGCTTCAACAGCTTCTTCTAGAGTATTAGTCTGGAGACACTCATTGAGAAAACCATGCAATCCACCACATATTTAGATCACTTAGTTTGTATAAAGCTAAGTCAGGAGCAAGGCAGAGATTTTTGTGCTTTCTTCCTGTCCTCTCCCCTGCCCAGCTTTCTGCAACAGGAGAGTATTCCCCGCTTTGCTCGTCTCAACCTTCCACTCAATCTACATTTCCACAAGGAAGGTAACTAGTATCATTTAAATTAAAGATTACATCTTCTCTCATGTTTCCAAAACCGTGATGTCTCTATAAGTTCCTTCTCTACTTCAGTTCTCTGGGAAATATTTATTCTCGCAAGACAGAGCAACAAGTTCGAGGAAAGCTCTTTGGGGCTCCAGTGTCCCAGTGCCTGACCAGCTTCATGCAGATATTTTGAACTAAGTGTTTTTAATATTCAAGTAAAGTGAAAAGGATTGATTTTTGAAAATATATAGGAGACATCCACTAGAAAAGATGAAATATCATAAATTTATTCATGCATAAATTGGATAACTTCTTTTGCTTTGTCTAGAAGTATTCTAGGATTATATTTTAAAAGACTGCAAAAAATGGAAAAGGATAGCAGAAATTACAAAAGAAATTCACTGTAGACAGAAATATAAAAGTGAAAAGCAGTCAGGAGCGCGCTTATTTTTAGAGGTGAATCCAAAATCCTGCACACGAATACTCCTCATCTCTCACAGGATTTGTCTTTTCAATCCACCTAATCTTTGTAACAAATGGAACTAGCACCTACTCCCTAAATAAAGCAAAGCTCTCCAGCTTTTACAGCTCTTGCTAAGTTACTGCAGTCTGTCACAGCACACTCTTTTATCCAACACAAACTTTTAGATCCCACATCCCACGTGGGCCTGTGGTGGAAGCAGTCATTGATTTTGTCTCTGCTCATTACTCTAAAATGCAGTTTTTCGCCTGCATTTCTGTATTTGAGACATCAGACTCCAAACTCAAAGTGCCAGTCATCACCAGGGGCTGACATACATAAATTATTTTAATCCTCTAAAAGCCAGTTTGGGTGAACTTGGAAGGCAAAGGAAGGCATCTTGTAACATGGGGTCAGGAAATCAGCATCTGAGACACTTTGGGGGACTGCTTTTGTAAAAATATATAGAAACTGAAAGATTGAAAAAGTTAAAAGAGGCCTTCAAGTACACAATACAAGGTCATTTTCTGGGGAAAACTGCTGAATGTTGCATGGGTAATAACTCTGAACATGTGACTTCAATGTCATCACTTTGGATTTCCACCTGTTTGAGCATGACCTAACTCTGAATTCATACCCAGGAAAATTAATATTAGCCCAATTTTGGTATGGTTTACACTGATTGGAATAGCTGTTTTAGCAGAGCCTTCAACTTCTCAAATTTCTCAGTATATGCTTCTGGCATTATTAAGAGTATTGGAAACTCCACCTTGGCATCCCATTTCTCTATAGCTTGTAGGGCAGACTCTAGAGAAATTTCAGATGTGTTTTGTTAAATAATTTTCATTGAGCTACAGAGATAAAACCTACAGGCTAAAATCTAAAACCTACAGACTAAAACCTACATTAACGTCTGTTCTTTTGGGTACCAAGTATAGAGAAAACATGACATTTTGACACTATGGCTTCTTTTAGGACTCTAACTGGTCTCATCAGAACCTGTGAGAAGAAACTTCTGAGATCTTCTGTGGGAACGTCACTGAAGTAAGAGGAGAAAGATTTGCTTTTCTCTTTCTCCTCTCTCTCCCTGAGCATACATGCATAAATATAAACTTACCTATGTATACATATGCATACATTAGTGAACAAAATACAGAAAAGCTGCTGCTGTATGGCATACAAAATATGTAACTCCTGGGAAAATTTCTGGCAGACATAAAACTGGGGTGAGGGACGTTACTTCTAGAATCCACATCTAAGAGAACATAAGCTTCAAAATGAAGCTGATATAAGCTTCAAAATGAAGTCACCCAGAAAGCAGGCAACAATAAACTGGTGCTACTGCATATTGGGGAATTTTAAAAGACACGAAGGAGATGCTCCTCATTTTTATCAATGACACTGAGATTAGGACTTTCTTCAGAGTGTTAATTTCCAGTTTCTCTTCTCCTCCAGGAATTTTTTGAGCATACAGAACCCATATATGCAACAGCGAAGGAGCTCTGTACACAGCTGTCTCTACACAATGGGCTGGATGGAGCCAGAGTCACAAAGGTTCACCACGTGAGGAACATGTTTATGTATAAGTTTATACCTGTACTGGAGGTGGGTATTCTTCGGTTAGTGGCAGGGGCAGTTTTATTGGTGCAAGTTTTAGTGCACAAAAAGGGCATGCAGTGGTTTGTAGTGGGAACAAAACAACACTCCCTCTTATTCTTGGTCTAACTTCTTGTTTCAGAGTGAACTATATATGTATCCAGTATATATTTCTCTTTCCATCTGGGGGAATTCTTTCAGCTGTGCCACAGGGCTTATAGACAAGGCCGCAGAATATGCTATGCATCTCCCCTTTTTCTAGCCACAGATAAACACAATCTGCTCAATGTGAGTGTTCAAGTAACCTAATAATGCTGCAAGTACTCCTGTTGGCATTTAGACACTGAATGAATCATAGAATCATAGAATGCTTTGGGATGGAAGGGACCTTTAAAGGTCATCTAGTCCATCCCCCCTGCAAGTGGCAGGGACATCTGCAACTATATCACGTTGCTCAGAGCCCATCCAGCCTGGCCATGAATGTTTCCAAGGATGGGGCATCTACCACCTCTCTGGGCAACCCGTTCCAGTGTTTCACTACCCTCATTGTAAAAAATTCCTTCCTTATATCCAGTCTGAATCTACCCTCTTTTAGTTTAAAACCATTACCCCTTGTCTTATTGCTACTGGCCCTGCTAAAAAGTCTGTCACCATCTTTCTTATAAGCCTCCTTTAAGTACTGAAAGGCTGCAATAAGGTCACCCCGCAGCCTTCTCCAGGCTGAACAACCCCAGCTCTCAGCCTTTCCTCATGAGAGGTGCTCCGTCTCTCTGATCATTTTTGTGGCCCAAATTGATCCATTTTGTGGACCCGCTCCAACAGGTCCATGTCCTTCTTGTACTGAGGACCCCAGAGCTGGACACAGTACTTCAGGTGGGGTCTCACCAGAGCAGAGTAGAGGGGCAGAATCACCTCCCTCGACCTGCTGGCCACGCTGCTTTTGATGCAGCCCAGGATACGGTTGGCTTTCTGGGCTGCGAGTGCACATTGCTGGCTCATGTCCAGCTTTTTGTCTATCAGTACCCCCAAGTCCTTCTCGGCAGGGCTGCACATAATCCCTTCACTCCCCAGAATGAAGGGATCGAATACTCCAAACCCTTTTCAGTGAGCCCATTAGCTTCTTAGGGCCAAACAAGAATGCCCTCAAAACAGAAAGAAAATCCTCCTTCCATTCATTTCTTCAGCTTTTTTTTTTTTCTTGGAGGGGTGGGGGGAAGCAGGGGGGTGGTTTTCGTTTGGTTTTTTTCCTGCAGGTCCCATTAGAAACAGTAGGAAAACTGTAGAATACACTATTGAACATCAGTGCAAAGATATAGTTTTGTTTTATTTTCATACCTTTGCCATTGGTCATTGTTTTTTCTACCACATTTGAAAGCTGCTCAGAATTACAGCAGGCAACTGTCTGGGCTTCACTGACTGCAATTCATTTGATGCAGGGACCAGACTGCTAACTGATGGTGTTTTTTCCTCATTACATTTGTGTTTAAAAATGACTTTGGGAGAATAAAGACAATCTGAAAATCAAAATTTCAAGGGATTAAAAGAAAGATTTTTCCAATTATGATTTTATCAGAGAGCTCTTAGAGGTTTTATCACACAAAGAGCCAGAACCTGCTAAAATCCAGATTAACTATAGTGAAACATATATAATTAGACTGGGAAATGGCCTTAAGCTTTTAATCATAGAAATATCATTCAAGCATCTTTTAATTATAATAGAAAACATACTATAAATTGGATAAGGAAAATATGAAACTCTTAATGCTTACTATTCTTTTCCACTCATAAAAAAAATTCATGTTTCTTAAATTTCTGGGTGCACTGTTCTTTTTGTTTTTTTGGCTTGGTTGGTTGTTTGCGTTTGTATTTTTTATCTGTGTTGTCTCTTTCCTGTTAGTTCTGAATTCTGGTTAAGTTTTCATTCTGAAAGTCTTTTGTCATTACTGCAATTATCTTTTCTGTCATCAAACCTATTTTCAAAGAATATGCACAGCATCACATGCTGCTATTATGTATGTTTCATGACTGGCAAAGCTACATCACCAGCATTCCCGAGGTAGACTGTATGGGTCATCTCTGAGATAATTGCATTCTTAGCTTTCCATTTATCTTTTTTAAAATAAAATATAATCTATTAACATGATTTCTTCCTAAAAGATTCCATTTTTTTCTGAAGGACTCTGCGTGGAAATAAATGTGAACAATTAAGAACTTTTCTTGATATACTTCAAATTAAACACCATTGATAATTCAGTGAAAATATTCCACTGATTGATAGACATGAGAAGAGGCTAAAAGACATGGATTTGCTTAACCTGGAGAAGAGGTGGCTGATGGCAGCTGTACATAAGATGAAGCCAGACTTTTATCAGAATTATACAAAGACAGGATGAGTCAACAGTTGCAACTGAAGTATTTCAATTGGAAATAAGTGTGGTTAAGCACTGGAAAAGGCTGCCTGTAGAGGCTGTAGAATCCCGATCCTTGAGGATTTTCAAAACTCTCCTGGACAAGGCCATAAGCCACCTGATCTAACTTTGGAGTTAGCACCGCTTGGAGCAGGAGGTTTGACTTGATGGCCTTCAGAGGTCTCAGAGGGCTGCAAATAAGCTAACATACACTGGAGAGAATAGTTTTTGTTACAGAAAACATAGCTGTAAATAATATTAACTTCATACATTGCTGAAGTGCAAGTTATGTTAAACAAGTCTAATATTTTCAGATCCATAGGCCCATGAAATCATTCTGGATCACCTGTCAGTAGCATTTGCTGTTAATCTTGTGCACCTGACATATTCTGGCCTGTTTTAAGAATTTTTATAAAACCTTTTTTAATACATATAATAATTCTTCAATGAAGAGAGAGAACACACTTCTGGAAGGAAAGGGCAACCTGAGGAATAAAGCATAAAAACCAGTTTAACTTAAAAAAAAAAAAAGGTTCAACAAAAATGAAAGCGTGTCCTAAAGATAGATCTTGACCATTCTTCCTTTGTTCCACTTGTGTTTGGGCTCCTGGCAATAATTATTTTTGCTCTAGCAGTCCAGCTAAAAGTGTGTGGGCATTTTTAGAGACACACCAGAGATGTTCAGAAATTTTTGGGATACACTACAGTATTCATGACCAAAGCACAGACCTTTAGAAAACTGTTTTGCCCTAGCATCTCTGTACCATCATCAGAAGTGGGAAGATGCTGCTGACAAAATATAACTAGTTCTGTTCAACACCTTGAACCCCATTTCTTCTGTTTGCCTAAATTCCTGCAGTTTTGATGTAGTGATTTTTCGTGTGTCAAAAACTGAATGTGACAGTTTGGGAATGTAATTGACATTAGCTAATATGTCCATAACTCACTCAGTTACAATATCACTTTCGACCTAGAAGTCCAATAAGAGACGACACCTTTAAATTCTTCATCACCTTCTTAAATTCCTTGTCCGCTGATGTGGTGGCTCATTTGATATATTTGTTTATATATTGGTCTTGCACAGGCATCTCTTGTGCACAGAATATTTATGCCAATGAAGAAAAACAGTTAGAGGCATGGCTCCGGGTCTCAAAATGCTGCTCTTCAGATTGTATGTGCAAGACTTAAACACCCAATATTCTGAAAACCAAAGCAGGTTTGTAGCAGTATTATTGCAGATGTGGCAATTGTAAATGAGAATCACCTTTTTATGTTAAATTTATAAAGTAGATACAGTTGGGAGACATCTGGAAAGCAGGAACTACATAAACATTTTAAGTTATCTGAGTCTGTGCCATTGCAACTTGCAAAAAATGTAATCAAAACTGCAGTGCCACCTTCTGGAGTATGGTCATGATTCTGACCTTTAAAGAAATATCATTCTGCTCTTAGGTGATGTCACAAAGGACCCTAAACTATAATGGGAGTGCTAAAGACCGTGGTTTCTGGTTTTGTTTTTTGTTTTTTGTTTTTTTTTTCTTTTTTTTCCCAAGTATTTCATGTTCTGCTAGAATATGGCCCACTTCTGAATTCTCCACATCCATGTAGTTGCTTCAGAAGTACATGCTTTCAACAGTCCATTGAAAATCAGTTCAGGCTTTATCCTTTCTCCTTGACACACTGCCTAAAAAGTGAAAGTTTTGAAATTGTGAAAAAGTATGGTTTGATACTAGATGAAAGGAACAACATAAAAATAATTTCAAAACAGTCTAACATGCCTTGGAATCACAAACTCACCTTCCAGCATGTGCAACATGGGTTAATACCTAATGTTTTCTTTCATAGCTCTAAGTGATTCCCAGTGAAAAAATACTCATTGAAAATGCTTATTTTAGCAGAATAACCTTAATATCTCCTTGTATTTTCTTGTATATCCAAAATTTCCTGGGGTGAAATCCTAACTACTTGTAATTTTGGAGGCTCTGACAAGATATTGGAGAATTGCCCTCCCTTTTATTTATCACTTTTTTCTCTTTTGTTTCAACGCTGATAGTCCCTCTGCAAAAAGCTGGCTTTCTAAAACGTTAGTTCAGTCACAGTGAAAAGCATAAATGGAGTGGACTGTGAGAAACTCAGGTACACTTTGAGAAGTACACATCATTGAAATGATCCAGGAGAAAGTTAATTATGGTAGAGTGATGAGGATTAGCTTTTTATTTCATGAATTCAGAAATTCAACACCTAACAGCAAGGTCCACTTGCATTCATATTTGACAAGAAAATAACATCTATATAATTTCATTTATACCAAATAACTTCCAAGCTGATGAAGGGAACACAGCAGTTTCCATATCCCCTTTCTAAGTAATGATTATCATAACCAACTCTGCAATACTAAGAAAACAGAGACATGTGGGTCCGGTGCCAGTCTGTGTTCTGGGAAGTCCTAAAGTGCCTCATATGTACAGAACAAGGAGTAGAGGCTGGAAAAGCCTGCCTTGGCCCACAGAATCCCAAAAGAGATCGTTAGATGGGAATTGTGGAGGTCTCTAGTCCAACCTTCTGCTAAAAGCAAGATTAACACCAAACTACACCAGGTTAGCTGTAGCTTTGCCTAGCCAAGTCTTGAAAACCTCCAAGAATGGAGATTTGACCACTTCTCTGGGTGTCCTGGTTTCAGCTGGGATAGAGTTAATTTTCTTCCTAGTAGCTGGTATAGTGCTGTGTTTTGGATTTAGGATGAGAATAATGTTGATAACACACTAATGTTTTAGTTGTTCCTAAGTAGTGCTTACACTAAGTCAAGGACTTTTCAGCTTCTCATGTCCTGCGAGCGAGAAGCTGGGAGGGAGCACAGCCAGGACAGCTGACCCAGAGTGGTCAAAGGGCTATTCCATACCATATGACATCATGCTCAGTACATAAACTGAGGGGAGTTGGCCGGGGGGCAGCGATGGCAGCTCAGGAACTGGCTGGGTATCAGTTGGCGAGTGGTGAGAAATTGCATTGTGCATCACTTATTTTATATATTCTTTTATCATCATCAACATCATTATTATTATTATTTTCCCTTGCTTTTCTGTCCTATTAAACTGTCTTTATCTCAGCCTGTGCATTTTACTTTTCTTTTTACCGATTCTCTCCCCCATCCCACTGTGGGGTGGGGAGATTGATAGAATGGCTGTGTGGTGTTCAGCTGCCTGCTGGGCAAAACCACAACACCGAGTGACTGAAGAAATGTCCAATCTGAGTTTCTCATCTTGCAGCTTGTGATTGTTAGCACTTACATTGTCTGCCACAAACAAGAAGATCTTCTTTGCAACTCCCCTTCAAGCAGTTGTAGACTGCTGTGAGTTTCCTTACCACTTAGCCTCTTGTTTTCCAGACTAAACAAGCCCAGCTCTGTCAACCACTCCTCATAACTTGTGCTCTGGGCCCTGACCATCTTGGTAGTCTTTTACTGGACCCTCTGCAGCTTGCTGACATCCTCTTGAAATGGGTTACCAAGTCCCATGCCCTTGCATTGCAAATCACCATTCAATAGATAACCAGTTCAGAAGGTGCTAAAGAAAACCTTTTAAATGCACCTGACGCCACAGGCTCAGTTACTGTTTACCAAAGAAATGTAACTTTGGGAGTGGGGTAGAACTGATTTCGGGACATGACAGAGGCAAAATGGAATATGTATACAACATACTGTATATGGTGAAAACACAGAGAAGATGACAAAAAGGGGTAAAAGACAGTCACAGCCGCTATAAGAATAGGAACAAAGGAAGAACAAATAGACAGGAATTGCTCCAGTATTGTGACCCCCAGTTAAGGACACTGCTCCAGATTATCACTAATTAAGCCCCAACAAGTTCCTTTCCCTTTGGTAGAGTGGTAGACTGAAACTTTTTGAGTTGCTGTTTACTACATTTTGTTACTGCAGTCTCCGTAATCCTATTATCTTTTACTGTATAATTGGGTTTAGTAAATGAGATTTTTAAAGAGCAGCTTATGTGTCTGTGTGTTTTCTGTTCCAACCTTTTTCCATGACAAAGTAATTGATACTGCAGCACTGAGTCAGAGTAAACTCAGTGACAACACCAGTAACCCTTTTTTAGCATTCAGTGTGAAAACATCCAGTCTGTTAGCGCTGCTGTTGTGCCTTCAAATGCCACTGCTTCTGACTCATGCTGCTACGCGAGAACCAAAAAATCACCAAAGGCCCATCACTGGGTTTCATTCTTCGCTGCTAGCAGGCTAGGTGTCATCATGATTCTGACATTTTACTTTCCCAACAGTCAGTGGAAGGCTTCCCAAAGTCCTACATTATGTTGAGAAATGCCTTACACTGTTAACATCAAACTTTCCTTGGGAATTGTAGTCTAGCTAAAGACATACACAGAATGCAAATTAGAGATAGAAAGAAAACTTAATTTCCCAGATAGTTAAATAAAGTGGGTAACAAAATCAACCATATCCTAAAACATATAGTTGCAAATAAATAATAGTACACGAAACACATCTCTGATGTAGTCTTTTGTCAGTCTCATCATTACAGGTCATTAGCAGAAATCACCACTTCTTCATGTGAACAGCACATTAAAATTAACATTTACCTGTTAATGTTTATATTAACTATGCAGGTATGGGAAAGAGACGCTGTATCACACAAATCATCCCTCTTGGCTTCTAAACTGCACTTTTTTCCCCAAGTTTTTTCTCTACATTAACACCTTCAGATTATTCTGCTTTCTTATGTCTTGTCAGGGAATTGCATAATTAGTTTTTGTAAACTAATTGTACAATTTATTTCTGGACATAAGTACTGCATGTTGAACTCAACTTAAATGAAGCACTGACAATGCACCTTATCTAAGGATTTACCATCTGTCTTTTGAAATCATAATTCTTGTATAGCATGCCTAGTTTTCAAACTGCGATCATTCCTGTCATATACTGTTTCCTTAGCAAAATGCATAATGGTGTAAAATACTTAAAAGAGCTTCATGGCTCCTCTTTCAAAACAACAGACATTGTTCTTGAATATATACAGCATTTTCTATATTAGATGATAGAGGATGGATGGCAGGCTCTTTTATAGAACACGTCCCGTTACATGACTCACTAGAGAGGGTGTAATGTAATATATATATTTCTGATGCATTTCTCAATTAGAACAAAAGGATTAAGGCTAAAAGCATGTTCAAAGCAAACAAAGTAGAAAGTTTCTTTTGTATTAGTTCATAGCTATTTGGAAATTCTGTGTTCTGTGGAGCTCATACCTGATTCAAATGCTGTGAAGATGTTAGTTTCTTTTATTCAAGACCAAAAAAAACCATTTTTGTACAAGTACATATAAATAATTCAAGTATTGAAATAAAATAATATTTCTGTGGGAGTTTTTATATGATACTATCACACATACCTATGCTGTATTGTTCTAGCAACAGTTTGGGGAGGAAAAGGTAGCAAAAGGAATGACAGGAATGGCAGGAAAATCAGAGTAACTGCATTGAGTTTGTCTTTCTAATCAGCTCCTGATGCTGTGTCAGTTTTCTGGGACTATGGCTTGTGTGTTTCTTTGTGATGCAAGGTCTAAAAGAGCATTATATTGACTATTCCTTATCAAAGGCTTGCTTCCCTATTATGAATACAGAAAGAACAGTTAGATGTTACTCAGTTTCAAAGTCGCTATCTTCTTTCCAGGTAGGAAACTGGCATGAAAAAGCTGGGCAAGCACACAGCTTCTTTAATTCTGAGGGCAGAGACACATTAAAACACTGTACAACAGGTGCAGTTATGCTGTCCTTGCCAAACATGTGGATGTGGTGCTTAGGGACATGGTTTAGAGGTGGACCTGGCAGTTAGGTTAATGGTTGGACTCAATGATCTCAGAGGTCTTTTCCAACCTTAATGATTCTATGATTCTATGATATTGAAGTCTTGTATGTCATGGTTGTCTTTTAGATTGGCTCACTAATCTTGAACTTTTGTTTTGACAAGAAATGTGAAGTAGTTTTATACATGCTCCTTAGGAAGGACACAGACCGTCCGAGGAGGAGGAGTTGCCCTTTGTAGCAGAGAGCAGCTGGAACAGATGGAGCTCTGCCTGAGGACAGATGATGACGGCTTCCACACAAATAGCAGCAGCAAAGGGAAAACTAGGGAATTCTAGGAATGCCCCAGTGCCGAATGGGGCAGAAGACATGGTGACAAGAGGCATGGAAAACACTGAGGTACAGAATATCTTCTTTACCTCTTTATTTTTCTGGAAAGAATTGCCCTCAGGAATACCAGGACCCTCAGACCCATGGGAAAGTCTGGAGGAATGCAGACTTACCCTCAATAGAGCAGGATCAACTTAGGAAACATTTAAATGAACTGGACATGCTCAAGTCTGTGGAACCTGACAGGATGCACCCTTGAGTACTAAGGGAGTTGGCATGGAGAGGCTGCTCATTATCATCTTTGAAAGGTTGTGGTGATGGGGGAAGGTTCCTGAGTACTGAAAAAAAGAAAATGTCACTCCTGTCTTCAAGAAGGGCAAGAAGGAAGATCCAGAGAACTACAGCCCAGTCAGCCTCACTGTATTCCCTTGAAAGGTGATAGATCAAATCCTCCTGGAAGCTGTTTCCAACCCTATTAAGCACAAGTCGTTCACTGGGATTAGTCAGCACAGATTTATGAAGGAGAAATGCCTGACCAGCTGTCCTTCTGTGATGAGACGACTGGCTCAGTGGACAAGGGGAGAGCAGTGGATGTTTTTTATCTTGACTTTAGTAAGACTTTGGACACCATCTCCCATGACATCCATAACAGATCCTTCCTTCTTCTCTAACATAATTTCTTCTCCCTCTCGCAAAGATACATGTATTGATGTGCTGAGATTTTATCCACAAATTGTGGAAATTATTTCCTGTCAAAGTGATTTTGCTTATTTTGTTCAGATTAGCCCTTGCCCTCAAAACTGAATATTAATCTATGAACATATTCATACTGGAAATTGACAGACATGATAGACTATGTATTTATTTTGTCCATAGCTTCAGTGTGGCTTTTAGCTCATATTTATATTTGCTGTTAGCACATGGAACTCACGTCAGAAGATATGAGCATTAGGATGGCACAATAAAGTCGACAACAGAAAGATACTCAAGAAAACAGATATTTTTCAACAGGCATTAGTGTACTATGAGCTTGCCAATAAAACCCAAAGTCAGAACCATGCTGACATATCATACAGAATGACTGATACTGAAACATCAATAAGACAGCAGCAATGTTTTAAGAAATACACCAGAATTTTTTTTAATTAATATCTAATATGCTTTTATTTGTAAAAGCTGCATTAATTTTGATAATTAAGGAAGAGTCTTCCATGTTCAAACACTACAGTTCTTTGTTTCATGTCATAAAAACTGGCTTGTAGTCTTTCACATCACAGATGTTGTGTTCATGTAATGATCCCACATGCCACATTATGCAGATGACTTTGTTACACTTAACATACTGACTGAATGATGCACATCTCAAAAAAACCTCAGAAGAAACATTTTTTTCATTTAGAAACTTCTGAAAGTGACATTATAATCAATGGAGTGAAAAATATGGAGGAAGCACAGAAAATTGGAAAGTTTTAAGAGGTTGGTGCTCTTTAGATAGTAGAAAATAGTCTAGCTCTCCTGACCTTTATCTTAAAAGTTATAAGGAGATCAGCAGTGTGGAAAAGCAGAGAATGCAAGCAGAGATGAGTTTAGATGACAGACAAGAGAGAGAAGCAATAATTGGAATCAGTAATGGACCTGGAAACAGAGGAAGGATTCTACAGAACAGCGTGATTATTGATGTAAAAACACACTATTATTTTCATTTGGTTTTGTGAGTGGGTGTCCAAGATATTTCCACTTGTTTCACCAAGACTAGATCAGTCATCTGTACAATTAAATGTTACTTTGGGGAAAGAAAATACGGTATAATGGAGGAGAGTCAGGAATCTTTATTCTAGCAAATATCAAATTTCAATTTAAAATTGAAGTCAAAAATTGAAACTGAACCTTCAAATATCAAATACCAAATTTCCCAGCTCTTAGAAAGAAGTGGAATACAGTGAAAGGAATATAGTGACATTCTAGCTTCCATCCATGTCATTTTTCAATAATTTATATAATTCATATAAATAATCATCAATCATTTATATACTCTATAATCCTGTTAAAAAGCAACACATTTTTACTTTGTTAACCATTACAAGCACACAGTCTACTAGGCGTCTGAAAGCCAACTTGAACATACAGTCAATAACTAAAGCTACAACTCTTCATAGCCTAGTTCAGGCTATACTTTCAAATGCTTTTCTAATGTAAGAAAGACCCCTGCTTTCAACATGCAGCAGAGAAATCTGCAGATATAAGTAGCTGAAACAAAAATGTCCAATAAGATTTAAAAACTAACAATGTTGTGCTTTTTGCATCTCATGTTCAGTACACTTTGGAACCTGTAATGTTCAGTAAGGAGGTCTTAGGTTTACAAAGAATTTGGAGTATCTGTCTTTTATTGGACCAACAGAAAAGCTTAGAAAGATGAGTCAGATTTACGCAATAATTTTTTGGAGTAGAACTACAATTCTGGCTCTTCTGAGACATAACTGAGGCATTTAGTACATAACAAGGAGTGGTAGCTACTTCATACCACTCACACTGCTCAATATGGTGTATATATAGTATATTTATTGTATCATAGGATGTGGCCATGGCCCTAAACTCTTTCTCCAGTTTAGACAATAGGTCCAGCCCTGCAATCTGCATGTTTTTTTGTGCATGTATAACAAGATGGTAAAAGAGATGACAAAAATTTTGCTACATAAAGTACACTTCTGGCTAGGAAATTACATAGCAGGTTATCAATTCTCAAAAATTAAATAAGAAGATTAAATTAAACTGAAGTTATAAAAACAGAAGTTCAAGTTAAAAAAAAGTGCTTAGTGTCAAGCTTCAAAGCATTAACGTTTTTTTTACAAATAACATATGCAAGTGCAAGCATTTTTATGAAATGCAGTGTGGCTACTTAAGGCACAAAACCGAGGCTGATTTTTCTCTAGAACTGAAAAACACATTCTGCATGAGAATCAGCCTGATGCTCATGAGACATAGAGCTGAATACCATAGGCCTGCCTGAGGTGGCTAAATTTCTAATCACTTTGGAAAATTCATCTCTTATGTATATTTTTATTAGCACGTTATATTACTGCGAGTCCCAGAGAATGTAAAATGATAAATGCATTAAAGTGACTCAGGATAGTCGCAGTCTGAAGACCATCAGACCATTCTGAAGACCAGCCTTGATAATCAGGCAATTCCTTGCTTTTTAGGCACCAGTAGCCTGGACTCTATTCAGGTCAAAGCTCAGTCGGTAATAAAATAAGAGTTTATTTCAATTATACTTTTAATTTCAGTTTGCTGTCACTTCTGCTGCAAGTTCCTTCTGTCATCACTGCAGCTACTGAAGTGCAAAAGCACCTGAAATACCACTCAGTTTAGGCCGAAGTTGTGATTTTCACTGGAAACTTGAACACCAAGGCAGACATAATGTTCTGCTCCAAATAGGGGCCTAAACCCCATAGGTTTCCACATTCAAGTGCCCTGAAAAGGTACAGCATCTCAAAAGGAGAATGCAAAATTGCTATTCTTATTATTCTGTTCTACCCTAGACTAGGTTTTATTCTGTCAGTTCTATTTGGGTTCATAATGTGGGAAAGAAATGAGAAATTAAGAACAGGTTATATCAAAAAAACAAAGGCATCAGAAGAGAGTGATAGTGTTATAAGCCATTGTACCCATGACCCAACAGGCCATCATTTTATTTAAGCACAAAAATATCTGTCCAAAACAGTCTTATGAGTCATTGCTAGTAATTATTTAACCAGTTAAATTCCTTTATAGCTCATTTTGAAACAGTTTTCCTATTATTGCAAGCTCTTTTATCAATATGGGTGCATCTGCTTTAATAAATAATCAAAAAGCAAGAAATCAACTTTCAAAGCATATATGTACCTCATTTAAACTTTGCACTTACTCTGAAAGAATGATTTCATTGTGCAGAGTGCATCAGTGAAGCAGATGTCATTTAGAATCACAGAATCATAGAATCATTAAGGTTGGAAAAGACCTCTGAGATCATCGAGTCCAACCATTAACCTAACTGCCAGGTCCACCTCTAAACCATGTCCTCAAGCACCACATCCACACGTTTTCATGTTTTTTGAACTCTTCCAGGGACTGTGATTGCACCACTTCCCTGGCCAGCCTATTCCAATGCCTAACCACTCTCTCTATGAAGAAATTTTTCCTAATATCTAATTTAAATCTCCCCTGGCACAACTTGAGCCCATTTCCTCTTGTCCTGTTGCTTGCTACTTGGGAGAAGAGGCCATTCCCCACCTTGCTATAACCTTCTTTCAGGTAGTTGTAGAGAGCAATAAGGTCTCCCCTCAGCCTCCTCTTCTCCAAACTAAACAACCCCAGCTCCCTCAGCCGCTCCTCGTAAAACTTGTGCTCCAGACCCTTCACCAACTTCGTTGCCCTTCTTTGGACACGCTCCAGCACCTCCATGTCTTTCTTGCAGTGAAGGGCCCAAAACTGAACACAGTACTCGAGGTGCGGCCTCACCAGTGCTGAGTATAGGGGAATGATCACCTCCCTAGTCCGGCTCGCCACACTATTTCTGATGCAAACCAGGATGTCATTGGCCTTCTTGGCCACCTGAGCACACTGCTGGCTCATGTTCAAGCGGCTGTCAACCAACCCCCCAGGTCCTTTTCTGCCAGGCAGCTCTCCAGCCAGTCCTCCCCAAGCCTGCAGCGTTGCATGGGGTTGTTGTGACTGAAGTGCAGGACCCAGTACTTAGCTTTGTTGAATCTCGTACAGTTGGCCCCAGCCCGTCGATCCAGCCTGTCCAGATCCCTCCCTACCTTCAGGCAGATTAACACTCCCATCCAACTTGGTGTTGTCTGCAAACTTACTGAGGGTGCACTCAATCCCCTCGTCCAGATCATTGATAAAGATATTAAACAGGACTGGCCCCAATACTGGGCCCTAGGGAACACCACTTGTGACCGGCCGCCAACTGGATTTGACTCCGTTAACCACCACTCTCTGGGCTCGGCCATCCAGCCAGTTTTTAACCCGGCGCAGAGCGCACTTATCCAAGCTGTGAGCAGCCAGCTTCTCCAGAAGAATGCTGTGGGAGGCAGTGTCAAAGGCTTTACTAAAGTCCAAGTAGACAACAGCCACAGATTTCCCCTCATCCACCAAGTGGGTCACCTTGTCATAGAAGGAGATCAGGTTGGTCAAGCAGGACCTTCCCTTCATGAACCTATGCTGGCTGGGCCTGATCCCCTGATTGTCCTGCATATGCCACGTAATGGCACTCAGGACAATCTGCTCCATGACCTTCCCTAGCACCGAGGTCAGGCTGACAGGCCTGTAGTTCCCCGGATCCTCCTTCTGACCCTTCTTGTAGATCGGTGTCACAATTACTACCTTCCAGTCATCTGGGACCTCCCTGGTTGACTAGGACTGCAGATAAGTGATGGAAAGTGGCTTGGCGAGCTCCTCTGCCAGCTCCCTCAGTACCCTCGGGTGGATCCCATCTGGCCCCATAGATTTGTGGGCATCCAGGTGGAGTAGCAGGTGGCTAGCTGTTACCTCTTGCATTATTGGGGCTTTATTCTGCTTCCCATCTCCATCTCCCAGCTCAGGGGCCTGAAAACCCTGAGGATAACTAGTCTGACTATTAAAGACTGAGGCAAAGAAGGCATTAAGTACCTCAGCCTTCTCCTCATCCTTTGTGGTGATGTTTCCCTCCGCATCCGATAAGGGATGGAGAATCTCCTTGGCCTTCCTTTTGTTCCTGATATATTTGTAAAAACATTTTTTGTTATCTTTAACTGCAGTGGCCAGTTTAAGTTCTAGCTGGGCTTTTGCCTTTCCAGTTTTCTCCCTCCATAACCTAGCAATATCCTTGTAGTCTTCCTGAGTTGCCTGCCCCTTCTTCCAAAGATGGTAAACTCTTTTTTTTCATGAGTTCCTGCCAAAGCTCTCTGTTCAGCCAGGCTAGTCTTCTTCCCTGCCTGCCCATCTTTCTTTCTGTCCTAAAATTAGCACTTTTAAGTCAGAAATCCAAAAAGGTAATCTTCACACAGCATTCAGTCTGAAGAATCAAGTACTCAAAATTCAAAAGAACATATTCCTATGGCATTGCCTCAGTCATATGGTACACAATACCACGAAGCAAGTGGCGTATGGAAAATCCCCTTAGAGGTTTTCAAGATTCATCTGAACAAAGCCATGGCTGACCTGACCTTGTACTGGCAGTAGCCTTGCTGCAAGTCAAAAATTGGACGAGCCATTTACAGCGGTCTCTTCTAACCATACAATGTCTGTGATTCAGCGAAATATGCCTGAGCACTGTCAGCTGCTGCTGACATTAATGCTATCCAGGAAAAAAGAAATGAACAGCGGCAGTGATTGGAAGGAGCCCAAGGGTGGGCATGGGACATCCAACGCTTCAAATATCTCTCCATATTTTTTTTGTTGTCTCACTATGGCTCAGACTTCTCTCTTTTTAAATCAGAGAGGAAAATGTCTGCAATTAGTAAGTGCTTAACTTCACCCAATTACCAAATCCAACAGAAACAAAGTAATTTTCCCTTGGAGAACTGAGCCCATATAGCCCATTGCCCTTGGTTAAGGGAAAGGAAAAAATGTGTTTGGGTGATACTGAATACCCAACTAGTCTTTAACTTCTTGTGTTCCAGTCTACTACTGTAGGATAAAAACCATGGCAAATATAATTTGAACTATAGGATACCCTGGATTGCATTTTCAACAGGGTCTTCTGAACAAAACTTTGAGTTTTGTAACAGGTATTAATCAAATTCAGCTCAGTAACAACACAAATCCCTTTTGGAAAACTTGATAACACACAATATATACACCAGGGTGATTTTTGTACAAATAAAGTAGTGTTTAAAAATATGTTCAACTCTGCTGTTATGATGGAGACTAGTACTTATTTACCTAAATTTACCTTAGTTGCTGTTGAAAAGCAGAGACTGCAGCCATTCAGGAATGCTTAATACTCCAGATAACCAGCAAAGCATGACTGCTGGCAGCATTGCCACTTTTAGAACAACCTTTATAAAAAGGCATGCCTCTTAATACTTTCAGTACCTGATGCACCCAATGAAATGCAAATGCTCTGGTTTCTGGTCTCCTCTGCCTGTCAGCCATGACCTTTAAAGGTGAAATTTAAATCAACAATGTTTTTCAATAAAATTATCAATATTATCTTACACTATCCTAAAAGATCAAGAACTGTTACATCTCTTAATTTATAGAAGTGTAGCTTGTCAGATAGAAACATTACAAGACCTGATGCAGAAAAAAATAAATGTTTAAAGCAGGATCCCAAGCCTACTGAAGTCAACAGAAGTATCTAGAAAAGTTTTTTACTTGTGTGCCTAATTTGCATACAACTGACATTTTATTTTCTGGCAAATTTTATATCTGCAAATGTAGACCAAACAATTTAGCTAGTCATGGATACAGCTATATACAGCCTCTATGTACCAGTGACAATTACACCTGTAAATAGTTCTACAGTGACTTTTCATAAGCACCTTTGCAAGGTAATCTATATATGACTTAACAAAGGACAAACAGAACTGGAGAACTGAGCTTCTTTTTCCCCATTTTATCCATTGACATCTCTGTCCAGTGAATTTGTCAAGGCGTGGGTACTAGAAGCTCAGTTAATAATATCTGCAAACACTTCTTCTTTCCATAAAAAAGATTTCCCAATAATCTAAGTTTGTGTGTAAAGCCCATCACATTTTCCTACACACTTCACCATCAGAACAGTGCCTGTATTAACTCCTTACTTTGTACATAATTTTACCACATCTTAGATCTGAAAGTGATGATATAAGAGCAAGTGTAGTTCTGTATTGTTCACAATTTGAGTAGTTTCTGCTTTAGAGGATCAGATGTGTAGGGCATTTTCTTGACATTACTTCTGAATTCAATATACTCTTCTTAATAGCCTATCTTCTTATTTATTGTATTTTGCAAAATATAAAGTATCTTTAAGGGTGAAAAGGGATATGATTACATCTATAAATACATCAACAGAAGTGCAAACTCTGGGAGGAAAAAAAAACCTATTTAAGCTAAAGGACGCTTTTTGGCACAGGAACAAATGGTTCTCTCTTGATGAATAAATGTATGCTTGAACCTAGAGGTTTAATTCTACTTGAGGAGTGAATTCTGGAACAGCTTTTTAAGTGACACAAGGGAGAAAACACATAATTGGTGTTAAAAATGGCATTTCTGTCAGTGCATGAAAGAGATCAGGTAGTGTGGCTGTTTGCAGCAGCAGGAAACTGGTCTCAGCGAGCCAAGTGGCCCCTTCCTAGTGTATGTTCCTACACACTTTGACAATAAAACTAGGTAAGAAAACTTCAGCCATGGGAGTACTAGCACTGGAAAACTGGGAAAGCTCTTCATAATGGATGACATTTATATTACTTTTTAACCCAGTGAAAATTGCTTTATTAGACAGAATTTCATTGTATAGTAAAAATATTATCTTCTGGCATTTTCCACCCCAACTGACATTAAGCGACACCTGTAGAACCAAGATGGGAATTATTTTTCCTTAGTGTAAATCTATTTAGATGAAATGTGTATTAAAACCACACACATACTTCACTAAAGGCAAGCATTTTAGAGGAGGAAAAATTGTTCATTTGGTTTCAACATTTTGTGGTAAACATCTTCCCTAAATGCAAAAAGAATTGTCTCCATTTACCAGGTGGTGTTGGGTTATGGACATGCCACTGCAAACCGCCTGGGGAACAACCTGGAGTGGAACTTCAAATCAAATTTTCTTCTGAGCCTTGTGTTTCAACAGCATACTGATTTCACTTGATTGATTTGACTAATTTAATTTTGAGCGAGTCCTTCTCTCCAGTGAGAATCTGATACTACCTTTACCCAGGAATTTTAAAGGGAAAAATCTGGCTAATGCTTTATAGCTTACTCTGCCTTTCTAACTCTTTGACCTATCTGCTGCTTACTCTTCAGGAATGCCCTGCCTGGGAACTTGCAGAACACATGACCTTTTCCTTTCAGTTGCATACATCACCATGCACGGGTTGCTTTAACTATTTAAGATCTCTTTATTTTTTATATTGTGCCATTTGGTATGAGAAACCCTTTAAGATGGTCTACACAAAGTTTACTCATTGCTCATGTGGTACAATTTTTTGGAAGCATGTCTTAAAAAAGGAGGCTGCAGTATGGCCAAGATAGAAATACCTACACAATACCATTGTTTACAGCTGCAGTTTCCTCACACAGGATGTTGGAATTTGGCAGTGCTGTGATCACGACTAAATACTGTAATCTTGCAAGTCATTCTGTTAATTCACAGCACCAGAGCTCCTGTCAAAGCCTTTCTATGCTATGAGACTTTGTACTGTTGGGTGTAACAAACAAATCAAAGAGAAGTTGTACATTTGATCTGTGAGGTATTTTAAGTCAATATAAGCCTCCAAGCAGAGGAGTTAATTCAACACTTGTAAACAGTCAATCAGACAGGACTTCATTAGCAGAGGTCAGGGTAAGAACCACTATACGATTTCTAGGATGCTCTTGCTTTCGTTCTCTTTGCAACTAACAGAATGCCACTGATGGGAAGGAAAAATAGGTGATTATAAGAGAAGTTGACTCAGAGTGAGGAGTCTTGAGAGAGCATCTGAGAGGCTCTTTGAAAGGCAATGGTTACTGGAAATTGTTGACTTAATTACCCAATATTTTTTGTCTTAAAACTAAGATATCTTTTGCTCATGGATTTTGCAATACTGATGCATTCTTAATACGTTGCCTTTGTCTATTATGCTAGAGAACACACTGTCTTTACTCAAATCTCTGATTGCTTCTACCTATTACCCTCCACTGGAGCAATTAACTAGCTGCTATGAATTTCACTTACAAATGCTTACAGTTGGTTTCAAACTGCACTTAAGAAAGCAAAATTTTGTGGTCAGGAATTTGATGTCACTAGAGACTCTCCTTATTTGATCTTTTCTTGATTTGTTTTTCAACTAAATTAGCTGAAAGTTAGTTGGCATATTCACATGTAAGGACATGAGGGTGTCATGAGACTTTTTCCTGTGTGAGCCTAAGAGCTACTAGCAGCTGTACCACAGCTAATTTTACAATAGATAGAGTTTAATATCGATCACAGTATCCGTAGGCCATTAATCTGATGAGTAAAGCATGTATTTCTTGATCATTTGAGAATATTGGAGAAGTAACATTTTACTGGCATGCAGCACTTCTGAAAGAGCAAAAAGAAGTACAGAATGGCATAATACATTGACCATTTTGATATCCAGCTTCCTGGTACTTGAATAACTAGGTCCCAAGTTCTGAATTTCAGTTCATGAGGGAACATGGCCACTATTAGTCCACATGGATTATGGAATTAATGTCTTTACTCATAGTTGCTCTGGGCTGTGTTTCTTCTGCAGAGACACAAGTGGTTTCTTTCTTCAGGCTGCTATGCAGAAGGCTCTGTGGCACCCACTGGAGCCGCAGTTCCTGGGAGCAGCTGTGCTTGGGAGACAGATGTTTCCAGACCAGCAAGACAAAGGAGGAGACAGGGCAGGAAAGACCTAGCCAGTTGGGAGACTTTTACAGAACCAAGGGCCTCCAGGCTGTGGAGGAGAAGAAAGCACACATATCACCCCCCAAGGTGGCAGAAGAGAGGTGGGGTGGGGATTTGCACCATCCAGTATAGTCTCTGAACTGGCTTGAGAGAAGACCTGACAGAAAAAGCCATTGGAATTTAAAGGTCTATTTGGAGATGCTCACTTTAGGGAAAAGGACAGCTCAACCCAAGCATTCAACATGACCTAAGGTCCCACCACAGTGCGTATGAAGAAAGACAGCCTGCATGACTGTAGCCTTCTCTGCACCATGAGACAGTGTTCATGTGACAAGCCTACAAACAGGTTCCCGGAAAAACACAATAATGTTGCTCCTTACATCTTCACCCGTCTTTCCTTGTTCAAAGAACTTGACCAACATTCCCTAATGCATCTGGAAGTTCAGCCCTGTACAGATAAACATTATTAGCACCCACAGCTTCCTTGTTCAGTGTATCATCTGGCATGTCTATTTTCAAAGCAAATAAATGCAGTTGCAAGTCAATGACCATTTCTACATCAACACAGAGTTAATTTGTCTAGAGAAACAATACACCACCCACACAGGCTATGAAGCAATACCTCAGCAGGCAACTTGCATGCTTCTCTAAACTGTGTTGTCTAGGTGTGAGGAAAGTGCCATTTTTGTCTCCTGCAGATGTAGTATTCAGCCATCATTTCACTTACTGTGGTTAATTGACTGAGAAAAATGTGGTATTTTATGCCACTGTTGAAAATAGCTCTTGTTATTTTTTTGAGCGCTCAGCCACCAGGACTCTTTCCCTGATGATTTCGTAGTGTTATACTGCATCACCAAATGGGACTGGTTTTGTCCCTTTTCCCCTGCTCTGAAATCCCTGCCCCTTAAGCTATTAAAAAGAAGGAAACGACTAAGAGGCAAAGGAAAATTCTACTCAAAATTTGATTAATGATATTTATATTTGTCTCACACATGGCTAAGAACCAGTTGCACACAGAGCACGTTTAATGTCTAGCTGAGAAAATGTTCATTTACATTTATTCCATTTAAGTCATCCTTTATATCAGCAGTGTGCCTCTGTTGTGATTGAAATGCCAGGCTTTAATATAGCAGTATTAACATGTTGGGTGTGAGGAGGGGAGAATAGGGTGCTTTATCATATAGTCTCATTTTTATTTGTTTATGATTTCAATATTCATGATGGGCTGACAAGTTTATGAGTTCAATTCTGGGGATGAAAAATATGAAAAGGGCTTGTGGGAACATAGATCCTGAAAAGATTTCACTTTCAAATTTTGCAGACACAACTTATATTCATCAACACTCCCATATAAATGATCAACCTTTAAAGCCCACAGGGATGGTTTCAAGCTTCACTCTATTGTAACAACATGTCAGCCAGAGAGTCATTAGTGAGCAGATAAAAGTGATGCAGTTAGTTACATTTGAAGGTCTCAGGACTGAAAGGTATGAAATAAAAATCGTAAATGCTGCAGCTGGAGTTATCGAGACTAGAATTTGCTGTCGTTCAGAAGTACAAGGTGAAAATGGAGAATGTGATAACATGATAAATGGAACTGATCATATCTGTGACAGTCTTTTGATCTTCAAAAGCCCAGTGGGCTTGAATTTTGCTGATAAAGCTTGCTATAATTACTTCATGTCATTCAAACTCTATGCAGCACAAGACGGGAGAAGGCTGCAGGCGATATTGTTATGGAAAACAAGGGCTTGTGAGCCTTCTGATCACCTCTGCATCCAAGATGACAGGAAAAAACAAGCTGCAACTGATGGGATTTGCACTGACAAGTAGGTTTTTACTGTTTCTCATGATCCCGGGATTTCTTGGGCTTTCAAGCAGCTTTTGCAAATAAGGCTTGTGTATCTTTTAGACACACAGCCTTTCAGAGAGATTTAACTTCTCCAGTTCAGTGAGGGAAATACGAATTCTCCAGTATTAAGTAAATTCTACTGCAAGTTTTTAAAAGTCCTGTGTTGATTTGCTACAGTGATTTGACATGTATCTTCTAATCTTTATGTGTTGAAGTATGACTTTAAACAAATGGTTAGGGTAAGCAGGAGCACATGTAAACAGTCCCTTCTCCATGAAAAGCTGAAGCAGGGATTTCTATATGTGACATCTGTGATCACCAGACCTGCTCAGCAGCCCTCTAAATCTGATCTGCTTTACTGCCTGTTTGTACAGGGCAGTCAGATACTGTTGGCTACAGAGGGGAATGAGGGAAGATGGGCTGACCCATGTAACCTAAGAGGGGGTGCCTGGAGCATCAGGATCCCAGCTAATGCAACATCACCTGGACCCTTTGAGGATCCAGAAAGGGCTGTCTGAAATGAGATCAAAGTGACACAGGGGCTTTTCTGTCTCTTGGGCAAAAGGCACTGTGCTGGGAGGCCAGCATTTCCCAGTTTCACAAGGGTTGCCTCCTGCCAGAGAGGAAGAAGCATCCTGCATGTACAAAACTCTCACCAAAAAGGAAGGAAGGAGATCTGGACTGTTAACCTGGAACCATATCCCATAGGGTTAGGAGGACCTGGGGTAACTACAAATTAATACAATGTAGTATATAATTTCAAGGGTAGACTAAACTACCTAAAGAAAATTATTTCCAGAAGATGATGGGGAATCCAAGTCAGAATGAGTAAATGTACGACTGCTATATACTAGAAGTAAAAGGTTTCAAGATACTCTGAATTCTAGCAGAAGGTAAGGAAAAAGAATAAAATACAAATCCTGTATCTAAATTTCATTCTGCATATTCTTGATCCATGTATTTCTAATGGGAATTTTGAGAAAGAAAGATTCCCAAAATGCAGCACTTCTGTGAGTTAGAGACCTACCAGAAGTACTGTCTCGAGGAGTTTTATCATCACTCTACAGCAAAGAAAAATGAACTTACGCCCTTCCAGTAAATGATAACACATCTTTTCTGTGACTAATACAGAGAGGGAAGAAAGAGCAAACACAGCAGCACTGCTATTGTTTATTCCCAGCAGCAGCAGTAGCCAGCTCTTTTGGATGCAAACAAGAACAGTGATTCTTAAAGAGCTGATTAAACAAGCCCTTACTATCTAGGGAAACCCTGGAACACACAGATTCTGGAAATAGCAATTCATGTGAAAAAAAAGAATGTTTCTTCCTATGTTCATCTTAAACCAGACTGTAACAAATTTGACAGACTCTGCTGCCATGGTGGTCACTTCAATTGGCAAAGGTATAGAAGACAGAACGGCTCTGGCAGAAAAAAATTGGTGTGTGGAATAATTGTCTGCACCTATTAAAGGAGCCTGTTCTTCTACCTAATTAGAATTTTCTGAAGTAAAAAAATAGCATACATGCAAAAGTTTCCTATTCATTAATCATAGGAGAAGACTGCAGAGGACTTCCTTGGATAATGCACGGGGTAGCATTAAAAGATGCGCCGAAGTTTATCAAGGCCAGTCAGGTTTGTCATAACCGGAAGTCCAGTCATCACAATCACCATAGCACTTGGCCTACAAGGAATATGTGAGATTATGAACGTGTGCCTCTGTACACGTCACATGGAAAACAAGTGTCCTTTCCTTCTGAAAATAGCACAGGCTTCACAAGGATAGTGACTAAAAGGGATTTTGTTTTAAATAGAAAGGTATCATGTATCATGTAACATGTATCATGTTGGAAGATTATTGAAAGAAATTATGTTCTAGGTAGGATAAGCATGAAGAACAAAACAGAGGTTTTCTCCAAAAAATAAATTTTCCATGCTAACATAAATTGGAAATTAAATTTGACATATTATTAACTCAAAATAAATCTGTAAAAGCCATTTAATATGAGGGTTTATGCCTGAACTAGAGCACCAGAAAAAGGGGAAACTATTTGTTGTTTTTAGTCAACCTAAAATATGAAGGCACACCATACTTACTAGTCTGAATACTGCTATAATGTGTTGCACCATTGATCACCAGTGCAAGAAAAATCATTACTGAAACATCATTACTGAATTTCTAAGGTGCATGCAGTGACATGAGCCTTTCTACTAACATCAAGTTTAGAACTGGAATTAGCTCCCAATCACTTCCTCCAAATTAGCCAACCAAACAAATACACCAGGCACTGTTCAAAATTGTTCCAAAATAGTTCGGAACTAAGATTCAGTACAAATGTTCTCTATATAATCTAAAATTACATTATTAATGTCTCGTTTTCAGGCATTGCAGTATCTACTGTAATGTTAGCTAGCACCATTTCTCTCTCACCGCAGTCACAATCACTTCTGTACAAGCTAAAGCACAGCTACATAACACCAAATTGACCAGAGAAGTACACCATATACTCAGATTTGGATGGATGGCATTCTGGAAAGCTTATGTCAGAAAATGTTTCATTTTATCTGAAGGCTATGCAGTTTGTAGGAAGTCCTTGGCTTGCTTGAACTTGTCCAGCTTGACTGGTTAAAAATACCTAATCTTCAAATGCTGGGAATATTGAATGTGTATCTATATATGCATAAATATATACATTACACAAACAATATATTAAATACTCACATATATCTTGATTTTTTATTTGAAACTGAGTTTTCCTGTGACAGAGATATGTGGAAAATATATAAATGTTTATTCAAGAATTTTTTAACTGATGGCATATTTATCAGCTTTGTTTTCTTTGACATCTAAACAAGCTTTTGCTGCAATTCATCTGTAACGATTTCAGATCACAGATCCCGTAAGAACACTTTTTAACGTGGTGCTCCAAAACTTGTAATATCACCAGGGGCCACCAGAGGACACTGTTACAGAAAATGCCTATGAAGAAAGGGTTTATCAATAGTTTTTAATAGATTTCATGTATCAGTAGAAAAGTCTGTGTCTGCCTGACTGTCTTAATGGGAATTCTTTTGCCTAATAATATAATAATAAGATTTTGCCTAATAATTATCTATACACAAGCAAAACATTTAACACATCAAACATTATAAGGAAAAGAAAAGGTCACCGCATTTTTCTGTTCCTAGTGCCTTGGGGTAGGACAGTGAAGGGCTTGTCCAAGCTTCAGCAAGTTGCACTAAGCTATGGCAGCTGTTCCACAGATTTATCACTCAACTTCCAGGTCAGCATAAGTCCATTCAAACATAAAAATGAAGATATAAACCTTCTCCTTTCACTGAGAAAAAACAAGCAGCTCTTCAGACAACGATGAGAGAGAACAAACTGAGGCAAGGCAAGAGAACCCGTTAGGAAGGACGTACTGTGGGATAAAGCATAGCTGAGTGAAGGAACCATGCATAAGAGGACAGAAAGCTGGAGTAACAACCCAAACTGTTGGCCGAAAGCCCCAGGTCTCTGTCTGATGCCAAATGTCTGAATCTTCTGGGAGTCCCCAATACAGAATCCCAGCCAATACAACCTTTGCCTGTTTGGACTTGACTGCAAATTCCCATCTGCTTTATTAAGCTGCTCTCATTTGATCTTTAGCCATGTACATCTCTGCAGTTTACTACAAATGGAAGATTTTCTACCATCTCGCCAATGCCAATGAACGTTGTCTGCCAGGGCTGACAACTGGGAATTGTATGGTCATGAATGCATTCAGAAACCCAGCAGATGAGGGAAAACCATTTGCAGTGTGACACGAATCCTAACAATACCTGTGTAAGAACAATACAATGCTTACAGTAACATTACGTTAGTATTTCAGTGACTGGATAGTGGAATGGAGTGAGTTAAAATACCAGACTGAAAGACCGCAGAATCCACACCTCGCAATCGATCAGGCAGCCAGAACTGGAAAATTAGAATGTGCTTTGTAATAACTAAGTAGACTAAAATGCACAAAATCAGCAAGAATTTTAAATTGGTTGATTTTTTTACTGTACTGGTCATTTATTTACCTTTTTTGCTTTTTATATATGTCCTATTATAAATTATGTGAATACAGTCTATTTATACTTGGGTTATTTGAAGAACAGATAAGATTAATAGTTGTATGCTAAAGCTCTTGCTATCTAGAAAAGTACTCCAAATCAACTACAGCTTTGAGGTGATCTCAGTAATGAGCTTACAGTGAACTTCTGTAAGAATGGCATGTTTTTAAATGAGAAAAAGCAAAAAAAAAAAAAGGGAAAGCAGGTTTTATCTTATATCTAAGAATGCAGAACACTAAACTTTCTAAACAGAGAATGTAAAAGGTGACAAAAAACCCTAAATAATAAAAATGGGCAAACCAGAAATTTTAAAAGCTCATAAACCACTTTTCCCCCTGTCTACTGTAGTCTTGCTTTCAGTTTAATCAAGAACTTTCTGGACTGCCTGAAAGTCTGCACGATCCTCTTTAGCCTTTGGGTTTTCACTCTGTCACCTGTCAGGTGTGGGTTTTTTCTGCTCCCTGTTCCTCCCAGTAGTCTCTCCCTGTGAACTGCAGGCCCAGTTCTTTCCCTCTGACCCCTCCAGGAACAGTCTCAGCTACTCCCAAAAGAAAGGACAATCTGCCCTGGAGGGTGTGATCCACTTATTTGCTTTTTGAAGGAACATAGCACACAAAATGAAAACAAACCAGATTAATGGATGCTCTCCATTGCACTTTGCAATCCCTTGGATACAATTTACATTGTGGTCTAATATAAACAGTCTCTGTAGTTCACTATTCTTCATGTACAGAAAGAGCTCTTTAAAAAAAAAAAAAAATTTGCTGTGTCTTCTGCCTTACAGCAAAGCCATATAGGAAAAATTCTTAGATCTTAGAATGTAATAACTACTTATTGAGGAGGATGACTTGTCTGAAATGAACATTTTTGCCCTACTCTCTGATGTCCAAACCTATACAATAAACTGGCTGAGTTGTATTGCCTTATTTTCATCATATGCATCTGATAATTTTTTTTGTATTTCTGACTTGGAATGTTATCTTTTGAGAAGACAGCGCACCCCTGAAAGCAAAGAAAACACATGTAGCTTAAAACAAAAATGAAACCCATTTTATATATTTAAGTAAGTAATCCATTCTTGAATCAAATAGGCTGTAAACACACTGCTGGTCATTCTGGACAATATTGCTATACGTGGTCTTTGAGAGACCTGAAAGAAAGAAAATTTAGTAGGACCTAGAGATAGAGCAGACTGAAGGGAATCAGTCGTTTTGCCAGCAGCACATTACTGCCTTGAAATTTGTTTTCATTAAACACTAGAACAACTTCAGAAACTTTGCACAGTATTATCTTTAAGAACTGAATTGTTTGGAACTGGAGATGAAGTTGGCCAGGGAGTGAGGAGGAAGAGTCCACTCATGCAGCTGTGAAACTGTGTCAGCTGCCTTTCCCCTGCCCACAATTTTTATTAAAGTAATTCCAACTTTAACAAAGGTTCATTTAATCAAAATTAGCTTTGACAGGCTCTTCGTAATAGCACTAACAGGTACACTGAAGTGCATCAATTCCAATGAAAGCCTCTCCGATTCCAGCACATCCAAGTTATTCCAAGGAATTGTGAGCGAACACTCAGTCTTATTGGCACAGCAAACAGCATCTCCCAGCAGAGTCATCACCCTCCAGCTTGACAGCATCCTTTCCAGGATTAGGAAAGAATCACTGAGGGCTACACCTTGAATGGGATTTCTGTTCTCCAAGCTGCCTTGGTTTTCACTGCCGCCTATAATCTCTCCCATTGCAGGCCTCAGTCAAGCATTGCGTACAGCAGGATATATGAGTGATGGGAAAATATGCAAGATGTGTTGAGGGGTAGTGGAAGGGATTGGGGCTGGTGGTTCTGGATTCATCGTAGACAATAAGCTGGGGGAACCTGGACCAGCAGACAGGGTTGCCAAGAGCTCAAGGCAGACAAGAAGGATGGATGGGCTTGGAAAAAGAGGACTCATATGAAAGCAGTTTATCAGGGAGAAGCAGGAGGACTGTGATAACACAGGAAGCAATCAAAAAAAAGAACGAAGAAACATGGAGATAAATACAGAATAAAGCTAGAATGAACTCTTCTGAGAGTGCAAAACAGTGAAAGATAGGAAAATAGCCATTTCAGATAGGCATAGAAAGTTCATGTCAAAGCATAAAACCTAGTAACATTTATTTTGGTTTAAACTACTTCTGTAGCTTCCTTGCAAACTTATCTCCAGTCTCAAAGACCACATGGCCGGTGAAAGGAGATACTGTGCAACATGAGTCCTCATGTTGGTTCAGTAGGTGTTCTTTTTGATGCTGGGGCTGTTTGAGCTCCTGCCAATGCAAGTATCTGCTTCCAAAGTTTAGGCTGCTGCCTTAAATCCTTATGCTTTATCGCTCCTTGCTCAATGTCCTGCCTGTCTCCTGCTACAGATGCCAGAAACTCAGTCAAGCTATCTCCTCTGGAGGTCCTCAGTTACACAGAATTGGAGGAACTCCAATGCTATCCATGCGTGATTTGACACAGTGCTACACAGCATATGCATCCTGAACTCTTTTGCTTTCCTTCTACCATGTCCCTAAGTGGCAAAAAAAATCTCTCAAAAACGCAAAAAACTTTGAAAACTAGAATCTCATGTGAGTCAAATGGTTTTTCTAGACCATGAACTCTCCCAACAGGTCAAGAAAAAGAGTTTGTGACAGCTTTCCTAATGGTCTTAAACTATGACAGCCTGAAGTCTTGGATATTACACCATTAAGAGTTACAAGTTTTAAATCAGATTTATAAACGCTTCAGTCTTCATTCTACCGTGACTTTGTGTGCAGAATCTCCTTCAGGAACCACAGGGCTCAAGCCCTGTCTTGTCAATGATTGCAGTTGCACTAAATGCTGCCAAATTTTGAAAATTCTTTGATGCTTTCCAATAGTCTGAGCCAGGCGAGTGGTTGTCAGCTCTCCACGTGGGCTGCCAGGGTGGAATATTAAACTAACTTGAGCATTTGTTTCTGGTCCACTCTTGTCAGAATTGATTTGTGTGTGAAACTTCCCAATTCTCAGCCTGTATATTTAATACATTTCTCCAGTGAAGTGCTTTGAAAGTTCTGCTAAACAAACAGCCAAAGGGATTTCTTTAGATTCACGGAGGACAGCATGAATTCTCACTTTTTGGAGAAACTGGGCTAAACCCCAGTGATCATTACCAGTATTTGTGAATATGCAAAGGACGCAGGGATCTTACTTCATGTCAGATGTTAACTGTTCACCTTCAGGGGTCAGGAAAGCATATTCTCCCAAGTGTGGGATAGTATAATTGTCCAGCCTTTTTATTACTTTTCTGGAAGTTAGCTCTTGACAGCTGCAGGATACAGAGGATGTGACCAGCCAAATTAAGTATTTTGAAGTAACTTGAAGGTGAAATGTTTTGTTTTCTTATTTCCTGTTTGAATTTGGAGAGCTTTCCCAGGGAAATCAGAAATTATGTTTTGGGTGTAAAACCATGCATTCCTAGTGACACAAATACAACTTGATTCATGTTCACTAAGGAAAAAAGAAGTGGAATGTGATTCAGTTGCATTCTGAAGCTTCAGATGAAAATAGTATAAGTAGATATTAGATCCATTCCTTTCTGGAGGTATTCTATATAATTCTTAATAAACCTGATAATTCTTGCAATGTGGATTTCCGACGTTGGCCATCATTTTAATGAAATGCATGTAAACCTTGTAGGCACTGTCTCCAAACTGGTACACTAGGGACTTGTTTCAGCCTTCCACTCATTCCACACACTTGCAGCATTGTTCTGGTCCAGGGGACAGCACATCATCCCTGACAAAGGGTTAAGAATGGGTTGCCAGTTCAGACACAAATCTATTTCATCAATATTTATGGGTGATCGAGTCTGATGAAGAAATGTTTTCTTCACTGTCTTTCTCTGATTCTTAGAGCCATCCTCTGGATAAATGATAGGAAATTAGAAATGGCTGGTGTGTACGAATCTACAACACATTAATGCCATGCCTCCAGGATAAGTCACAGCAGGCCCACCTATTATTTTCCATTGAACACATGCAAAAGGAGGGATGATTTGTTGCTTCTAACGCTATTCTTTTTGTTACTGTGGACCCAAAGGAGCCCGCAACCCACAGTTCTAGCCATCGTGCAAGTGTAGTAAAAGTTAGAGCATTTTCTGAAAAGGTTGTAATGCAATAGCAAGGTAAATACAAACTGGAGGAATTATCATTATCATGTTTATACAGCTTGGATTCTGAACCTACACAATTCTCCAGAGGCCACATGAGAAGTGTGTGGCAGAACCACAAATTAAAACAGATTTTCTGAGTCCTGTACAAAAGCCTTACTCACAAGGCCATTCTTTCATGTTTTCTCTGTACCCATCATCAACAGTTGATGGCTTGTAAGTACTGAAGGAGTGTGCAATTTGCAAGTCACGATTTTCCTGACTGATGCTTATTAACGAAAGACAATGCCTACAAAAGGTCAGCCAAAAATAAATAAGTAAAGCATGTGATGACAGAAATAATCACTGGAGATAGAGAATTCTGGCACTGGACAGAAAATCCTAGCAGTAAATCATCCCATTAATATAAATACATATGTTGTACTTCGATAAAGTCTCTGTGTGTAGGGATAAGCTCATTCCAAAAAATAAATCAGTCAAATTATTAATTTAGATAAAAGGAGGAAGGCAGCTAGATGTAAAATTAAATGTGAGGATTTTGTATTTTTAAATAGTAAATTCTCAGGCTGGGAAAATCTCTCATGAAAGTACCAGGTAAACTAGTCTGTCTCCAAAAACCAACAGATCATCTGCTAAAAAAGTGGTGTATGGGTGAAGCTAGTTTTACGGATTTCATTTATATGCTAAATAAACAATAAACAATACTTCAGCCTATTCTGCAACAGCTTCTACTTTTATATCAAGATCTCCATGTTCCTATCCTTTTGGGGCATCTTTCACTTCATCACCTCTGGGCTAGATGTGAAAAAGTAAGAAGAGCCAGTGCCCATGAGGAAAACAGCAAAATGCATCATTTCCCCGCAGGTAAGTCCAACAAAAGCTTTGAGTTTATGTAGAAACAATTAGTAGAGGCTCTCCTTTTTAGCAATACTTGAAAGCAAGAGGACACATCCAGCTCTTCTGCTTTCACACTCTAGCTTCCTAGATTTCAGACATGCCAGATTACAAATGGTTCAGATCTAAGTTTCTCATTTTACCCTTTCATAAGAAGGCAAGAGATGCTAAAGCAAGTACTGCATTGAATCTGCTCAGGATTTTCATTTAATTCTATCTTTGGCCAAATACAACTGGAGAGAGGTTAAAATGAGGAGGAAAATATACAGGAACTAAGAGTCTGACATGTTTTCTGCAACAGGACACTCAATCTCATACATGTCCACAAGACAGCAAGAGAGAGAAAGGCCATTTACAGCATTACAGAGTGCTAGGTAACTAATGAGAGGTTACTTTGGGTATCACAGTGCTGATGACCTCCTCCTTGTAATGCGTTTGGCTAAGACTGATTGCTATCTCTGAAAGAAGATTTGTGCCCTTCTAACACTTCTGAAGCAATTCAGCTAACATTTTAGCACTTAGATGATGCATAATCAAATACAGACCTATGTGGTCTTTCTTCTGGCCCTGAGGCCTGACTATCTGGGATCAATTCACTCAAAAAGAAATTCATAATGACTTGGGTGAAAGCTAGAAAGACAAACCCAAACAGTATGCTGTGAGGAGAATTGAGTCCAAAATGGTGGTATTTCACAGCTCAGCTGCAGTTCCCAAATACTGATACTATGGTGACTTGCTGGGGGTCTCAGAGGGGATCCTTTCTTTCCTTTCAGCTCCTTTTGTACCCTGTATCCAGGAGCGGTGCTTGCGCAAAATGAAGGTACAAGCACAACTGCATCCACTGGCTGCTCCCCACTGTCACCATAACAGTGGCAATTTTTCCACAGACTTAACAGTGTATAGTTGACCAAGTCTGCAGGCACCCATAGAGGGAGAGTGTGCTGGTTTTGGCTTAGATAGAGTTACTTTTCTTCACAGTAGCTAGTATGGGACTATGTTTTGGATTTGTGCTGAAAACAGAGTTGATAATACAGGGATTTTTTAGTTACTGCTGAGCAGTGCTTACACAGAGTCAAGGCCTTTGCTGCTTCTCACACCGCCCCACCAGTGAGGAGGCTGGGGGTGCACAAGGAGCTGGGAGGGGGCACAGCCGGGACAGCTGACCCCAACTGACCAAAGGGCTATGCCGTACCGTATGGCGTCACGCTCAGCAGATAAATCTCAAGGAAGAAGAAGGAAGGGGGGAACTTTCAGAGTGATGGCGTTTGTCTTCCCAAGTAACTGTTACGTGTGATGGAGCCCTGCTTTCCTGGAGATGGCTGAACACCTGCCTGCCCATGGGAAGCAGTGAATGAATTCCTTATTTTGCTTTGCTTGCATGCGCGGCTTTTGCTTTACCTATTAAACTGTCTTTATTTCAGCCTATGAGTTTTCTCATTTTTACTCTTCTGATTCTCTCCCCCGACCCAATGGGGGGGGAGTGAGTGGCTGTGTGGTGCTTAGTTGCCAGCTGGGATTAAACCATGATAGAGAGAAAACAAGTCTCAGAAATCATGAGGCTTTCTGTCTCCAGAAAAGCAATGGTTTAAACTATTTTTTGCAGGCTTATCATGCAGAAGAGCCAGACTACAAACCTTGTATCATCAGCAGATTACTCAAACAGATACCGAGTCAGATTTTTCTAGCACATAATGAAGGGATCTTTCATGGCACTTTAATTTTGCTTCATTCTTTACGTAAACATGCAATTGTAAAGGGCCCCATCTGCAGCAGTTGATCACAAATGGACAAAGGTTGTTTCTTGAGGACAAGGTTGTTCATACAGTTTATAAATCATTTATGTTTGTTAGGACCTCCTTAATTTAAACCTTGTCACTAGAGTGTGACCCTAAGACAATGAGTATTGCCAGAAGCAGGTCACTTAGGATTCACTTTATTTGTTTACCTGGGGTGGGACAGGGGAGGCCAAGGAGTCACTTTTGATAAGTCTGAGCTGTGCCTGTAGGATCCTGCGTCTTAAAGCTGTGCTTCTCCTGTTTAGCTGCCATCTCAGGGCAAAGTTAAAGCTTAACTTTTGGCTTTAGGGCACAACAAACAGGTTTTATTGGCTTAGTGTGGAAAGTACATTTAAGAGTCTGCTGCACCTCTCATTTTCCTACCTCTTCCCCATCTTTCCCTGAAATGCTTTTACAGCACAGACATCCAAAGAAAGGCAATATATTTGTATGATTTAAAATTATTCTTAAACTATATATCACAAAAATGAAATACTTTCATAATTATTTTATTTTGTGCTCAATCTTGATGTAATAACAGCTCATTCTAAATTCAAACTCTGTGTCATACAGCTTCAGTTTTTAGAGATTGTGTGATGGTAGTCCTTAAGGCATGCCCACCCCCTTCACTTTCCAAAACATTGAAATCTTTCACCATTTTTTTAATTAAAAAAGAGGTAATACACTTCTCAGCCAAATCAGTTCTCAAAAGAACACTAGTTAAAAGAAAAAAAATCACTATTTTTTCTACTTACTTTCTTGCTTAGGCTTGATATGTTATTGTTTTATATAATAAAATTGATTTTGTAAGTGAAATTAAAAAGTAAATAAGTAAAAGTAAATAATAAACAAAACCAAATAATAAATAAAGGCAAATAAAACAAGAAATATTATGTAAATAAGATATTATTTTGTTATTATTATGACGTATGTTCCAATTCCTTAATCATCTTCGTAGCTCTTTGCTGGACATGCTACAGTATGTCCATGCCATTCTTGCACTGGGGAGCCCCAAACCATGCACAGCAGACCAGATGTGTCTCACCAGTGCTGAGCAGAGGGGAAGGATCACCTCCCTTGACCTGCTGGAAACACCTTTCCTAATGCACCCTAGGATGCTGTTGGCCCTCTTTGCGGCAAGGGCACACTGCTGGCTTGTGTTCAACTTGTTGTCCATCAGGACCCCCAGGTCCTTTTCTGCAGAGCTGCTTGCCAGCCACTCGGTCCTCAGCATATGCTGGTGTATGGGGTTGTTGCTCCTGGTGTTCAGGACTTTGTATTTCCTGTTGTTAAACTTCATGAGGTTATTCCTCCCATGTGCAGGACCTGGCATTCCCCTTTGCTAAACTTCATGAGACTCCTGCTGGCTCCACACTCCAGCCTATCAGAGTCCCTCTGAAAGGCAGCACATTCATCTTGTTAATTAACCACTAACCTCCCTGGCCTCGTTCTGCATTATCTGCTGAACCTTGCTTAGAGTGCACTGCCCCATCGTCCAGGTCATTAATGATGTTAAGCAGGATTGGACCCAGTATTGGCCCCTGGGCCATACCACTAGTAGCTGGCCTCCAGCTGGGCTTCGTGCTGCTGATGACAACTGTCTGAGCCCAGCAGTTCAGCTAGTTTTCAATCACTGTCTACTCATCTACCGTACACTCCATCACCTTGTCTAACAGCGATGTTATAGGAGGCAATGTTGAAAGCCTTTCCAAACTCAAGACAGACAACATCCACTGCTCTCCCCTCATCCACCAAGCCAGTCATCTCATTGTGGAAGGCTGTCAGGTTGTTCAGGCATGATTCCCCCTTAATAAATCTATGCTGACTACTCCCAAACACCTTCAGAGTGCCATTATAGTCCTTTTGATGTGGGTAAGAACCCGTATCTCTGTAACTGCAGCCACAGATTCTCTGCTTCTTTCTGGTGTGATGTTTCCCTGTAAACTTTTTCAGATAACATGATATGACAATTTGCAAAGAAATCTGTTGTGAAAGGGAGATCTGGGGGTAAACTGGGATTTTACAAGAAAGTGTCCAATGACTTAAAAGAAACTTGCTTTTAGTTAATCCAGAAAATTTACTTCTACATACATTACCTAAGAAAGACCTCATCCAAGAAAATCACATTGCCCTAATACCAGAAACAAGTTTGCAAGTGCTGACATGCTGATAACAGGCTGTCACACAATTCGTTGTCATGCTTCTTTTTCGTGTTATTACAAACAAAAGTTTTATCCCTTCCATTGCAAAAACTTCACTTGTACTGATTCAATGTACTTACTGTTTCCCCCCTCGCAGTGGAGTAAAAGGGGCAATTTCTGAACCACCGTCTGTATTCTCTGCTAATGTTTTTTCTGGCTTAGCAAGAGATGACAACAGTTGATTATTCTCCAACAATTACTGTTCTTTTAAGTAGAGAAAATGTATTATTATGCAGTAAAAACACCAGTACATACTAAGAACAGGATACTTCAGAATGTAAAGTAATATTGACAGGAAAGAGATGGAATTCAGGAGATAGATACAATAGACATGAAGAAAAGATTTTTCCCTAAGAATAAGCAATACTTTCAAGACCAGCTCTTTACATAAATCAAGTCACTGTGGAAATGTTTAAATATTAAAACCATAGAAGTTAAATCATATATAATGAGATCTTCAGTCATGAACCTCTCTTCTGATTACTGGTAAGACAAGCAAGAAATCAAGTACAGTAAGTAGTATAGACACATTCAAATATTACAGACTCTTATAAATTAATTTACCTCTTCATTTTTTACTAACCAAATAACATACTTAAAAGCATACTTCTTCTTTATGTTCAAAAATGTCTCCTGTTTCAAAAGCTTAGAATTATGTTTTGCCTAAAATACCTATAACCTGCCCAGTTTAGTATACTCAAGGTTCATTCTGCATCTCATCTTCCACAACTTTTACAGTGTTTATTCCATGCCTGAGAAGAGGCAGGACACCACAAACTACAGGAAAGCAGCTCCTTAACCCTTTCTATTGATTTTACAGGTGTTGTAGAGTAAATTCACCCACAGAAGGTGTGATCAAGGCCTGATATATAAAGCAATTGCTGCTTGCCTGCAAACCTTGAAAAAAATCCATCCAGCAGAGAGGACAAAATCCTAACAGGCTCAAAAAAAAATCTAATGGAAGTGAAACCCTGCTACATGTCACTTTGGTTCCAAAGGGAATCTGGAAACCTTGCGTTAGAGCAGCCTGTGGGTGACCTCCTGAGGAGTGAAAAGGCAGGCAGCTGAACCAGCCAGAAACAAGGCAGAAAGATATTTAATATTCTTTGAAAGCTTCATCAGTGTTGACACATTTCCACAGGGTGTTTCACCTTCGGCGCATGAGCACTCTGTGGTAAAAATGTACTTGTGTGGAAAATTTCCACTGATCCCAAAGCCAGTGGCTGTGACTGCACTCAGGTCTGCTCTTTTTCCCAGATGCTTGCTGATTTCCAAAGGGTTTAGAACAGATCCTGAACAATTGGGTAGACCATCAGCAAAGCTGTGAAACTTTCTAAAACTAAACCAGAATTTATTAAAAAGAGACCATCTTCCACTATCTTCCATTAATTCTTTCTGTATAAGTGTAATAGTTTTAGAATTTGAAATGGAAATCTAAACTTTCAAAAGTTATACTGATGTATGTATAGATACATGGTTGGACTCGATGATCTTAAGGGTCTTTTCCAACCTTAATGCTTCTATGATTCTATACATATCCTTCTCTAGCCTTAGCAGTTTTTGAGACAGCTGAACAGTGCCACAGCTGACCTGAGGTAGTGCTGGTGGTAGGAGTGCTCTGAGCAGGAGGTTGGACTTGAGACCTCCAGAGAAGGAGGTCTTCCAACCAAGAATTCCCAATGCTGCCTTACTTTCACTGTGGAAAAAAACAATGTTGGAAAGGTAATCACTGGTTTAAACACCTTTGAGGGGTACTAGAAGAACATATTGTGAGATAATATCTTCTGAACACTAGAGCAAAAGCCTGACTAAAATTAATGAACTATTTTACTGAACTGTAGCTACAAATATAAAAGAACTAAATGAAAATATAATATAAAATCAAACTAATTTATATTATTTTTTATAATATAAAATCTAACTGATTTCACAGTTCAGTTTGAGTACAATTCAAAATCATGATGTGTATTTCCTTCTGAAGCCAATGGAACCCATCGTTTTCCGGTTAATACATACTTTTAATAGAAATGTAATGAAAAATTTGCACTTACCCATTTAAATCTGAGAATATTTTTTAAAAGCTAAATTTGCCACAGGTATGAAGAAATCAGGCAGTGTGTGGATTTTATTATTCATCTGCTTTAAAAGCTTCCATGGCATGCAACTTGACTGTCTGAGAGAAAAATGGGCTGTACAGGCTAGATAAAGTACCATGCTACAAGCAGAGAGATCATTATCTCAACTATTTTAAATTGAATCCTGCTAACACTTGGCATGCAAGCTGAAAAAACAAAGACCTGACTGCCAATATTTGTTAATCATTTGAATTCACTAAATCCCTTGTGCACTGGGAGAAATACAGAACAAAATTAAAGTGCACATTTAAGTACACAAACTTTTCAAGACCAAAGGGTGAACTTAAAAAAAACATCCTAGTGTGGTGCAGTACCACACTGCAAAAAAGACTTTGAACAATATTTCTGTATTTCCATGTAACTCATAACAGAAATAGACTCAAAGTGTAAAAGAATAAAAAAGACTTGATAAGAAAAAGAGGTCCTGTAGTTGTCTGAAAGAGCAGTGCCGTGCATGGTGCTTCCTTCTTCATCACTTTGGGCATTAGACTCCTGAAACTTCTTGACAGAGTCATCTTAGTCAGCCTTGACCAGTTCCCCCACAGCAGTGATGACAGCTGACAGGAAACCTGCTCAGTTGTACATGTTCTCTCTACACCTATATTATCTCTTAGCCGTATACACTGTCTCTATCATTAAATATTGCTATTTGCTAATGTTTTTTTTTCCTCTCTCAGCTGCAGGGAGGACAGTTTGCTTATTTTCTTGCTTACCTGGGCACATGAATGCATACAGATAACTGCTTTGCATTTAGCCTTATGTGATCAGACATGATCATTTCATGGGATCATCGAAGGATTTAGGTTGAAAGGGAACTCTGACTGTCATCTAAGCCCTTCCTCTGCTCCAGACAAGGGTAACTTCCAAAGCTAGATTTGGTCTGCTCAAGGACCAATTCAGGCACATTTCAAAAATCCCCAATGACAGAGATTCCACCACTGCTCTGCGCACTTGACCCAATGCAGCCTTTGACATGCTCCACTCGTAGTGGTAGTTTCCCTTACCCACACAGAATCGGGCCGTGACAAATCTTTGTCCACTAGCTTGCAATCTTCTCTCACACCATCATTTCCCAGTTCTGATAGAATATAATGTCCCAGAACTGCAGAAGAAACAGCAGCCTCTGAGACAGGGAAATGAAAATTTTGCAATATGTACATGGGAATCACGGCCTCTCTCGTGGAGAGAAAGTGCAGATCTTAGCCTGTGCTCAAGGAGTGTGTCCAGCTGGAAACCATCAAGAATTCAAATCTGATAAAACTGATGGTTCCAGCAAGAACACATCTATGTGATCCAGCAGAGCGTAGCTGCAGACACCCAAGCAGTATATCCCAGACATGTCACTGCAAATATGAGCTGATTATCTCTGCTGCAGGGCAAGATTCATTTGTGCAGTACCACGCCCAAGCTCAGATAACACTCTCTCTTTTGGCAGCTTAGTCTCCTAGCCCAGCACTGCACAACTGAACAGATCTACCTGCAGTGCAGAAAGAGAACACAGATGTTGATAAAGCTCAGGTGTGAAACAGGAAACAACAGTTCAGATGAAGCCCAGGGTGTACAGAGGGCATCAAAATAAGCAAACAGACAGGACCACTGACAGGATCAAGGAGAAAATCCTCTGGGCCTCAAGCCCTTGACCTTCACCCCTAGAGCCATGTAGTCATGCTTGCTAATGCTCCAGGTGTCCCCTAGCAGCATTGCTGGTGACCTCATGGAATAGCAGCAGGGCTAATAGTCCAAGGACTGGACAAGCCTCAGGAGTCTCTCCTCACTCTCCTGAATTGGAGCCCCTGGCAAGCAGCAAACTGACCCAGGGGACACATCAGGCTGGCAGATGGGGTCCCCCATCCATCTCAGCAAAGAGTATTCCTCCCGCTTGCCACTTCCTCCTGGTGCTGCTGCATGCCTGAGGTTCAGCTGATTTGGATCCCTCATTAGACAGAGGTCCCAGCCCCTTGTCTGCTACCGGGCTCTGAGTCTCTCCCATAGTTGCAAACCTTTGGGTGGAGCAGGAGCCTTTCCCCTGGTGCCAGAAGTCACCCTGAGAGTCTCCACTTCCAAACCTGATTGATAGGCAAAAACTCTGCTTGGCTCTCCCTCAGTGCAGTGGGTAAATCGGGCTCTTGAACCTGTGGAGTCTCAGAGAAGGTCCTGTTAATCTCTTTCTCATCATCTCTGATGCTGTGCACTCTTGTGACTGCCTCCCACAGCTCCCTCGCTTGGCAGCACAGATCCTCAACAGGTGCACATGACCTGCACGCTTCAAGACCATCTTCCACTGCCCAGGCCCAGCGAGGGGCCCCAGCCATGCCCTGCAGCCCGAGACCTGCAGAGAGGTGTCCTCCTTCTGGAGGAAAGTAAAAATACTGATCTGTATATGTAAACTTTAGTGGTTATTCCAGCATCTTGTAACGAACACTTCCATTATAAAGAATGAGTGTATCATCAGCATTTTTTTGCCACCACAGAGGAGAAGCTTTTGCGGTCAGGAGGATCAGTGCAGGGACAGAGTAAGATGCTTTCCTGGGATGGCAAAGGAGCACCCAGACGGATGAAGAAAGAATCCTGCGTCAGTTTCTATCCCAGACCTGAAGGCATCAGTCAATACCCTCCACTTGATAACAATGTCTAGAGGCCTCATTCCACTTAAATTTCCCTTTATTCTATTGTAAACATTTTCAGTCACTTTGTAAGCTAAAAGGCTGTTTCACGCAGACTTTTTGCAAAATGACTGAAAAAAATAAACAGACATTTTGTTGTGATATTTTTGCAGTGTGGCATGGAATTGGACCAGTTATTAACTGGGAACATGTTATGCTAACTTAAATCTTTTATGGACTGTGGTGTTAAACTTTTGCAAATAAACAAAGACTATTAACTGTAACATTTTGAATATCTGCAAAGCAAATTTTTAGCAAAAAGGAGACAAGTTTCTGCAAAGTTTGGGAAGTTTCACATCACTGGGCATTTTCAGGGCTTCTGCCCATAAAGTCTCAGTGGTGGAGGTTGTTCTACTGCTCAGGGACGTTCTGCTGGCATTCCCACAATCCGTTCCTGTGAATTAGTGTCTGCCATCCATATCACAAACATAAATGTAATATTCTCATTGCAGTAATCACCTAAAAACTGGTTTTGAAAATGTCTTAGCTTCTCATATGCCACCACAAGCCACAGTTGTAGAAACTTGCTTTCTTGCATATTTTATTATTTGCTTTATTCAGTTCTGGTGTTTCTCTGCGGTATGCAAAAATTGTGAAAATCAAAAAGATATCACAAGTTGAAAGCACACAGTTCCTATCAATCTCTTGCTATGAGTCTGATAGTGCAAACTGGAAGATGTGGTTTTGGATGAGTTATCATACACGCGGTTAGTATGGAAATAGAAGAAGCAGCAGGCTGTATGCACTCAGGGAAACAGATTTGTTACAGCTGTTGGTGTCCGACGATTTCCTGAAGAGTTGTTTTGGGAAATGGGCCTGATTCAGGTGCCATGTAACACAGTTACCAACATCTCTTACCAAAGAGAAGAGAACAAGAATTCTCCTTTTCTTCCAGAATCCAAGTTAAGTTATTGTGAAGGAGACAGTCTTCAAACAGTAATTCTGAAGTAGTAGAAAACTCCTAGAAGAAATGACAGCTTAAGACTTTCAAGCTGAAGCCTTGACCTCAGAGCAGAAATCAGAATCAGGAGGGGCTTTTCCTTAAACACTTGCATTTTTTCACTGCTCCTCTGAGTGAAAGAAAAAAGAGATGCTACTTTCCATGACATACTCAGCTTTTCACTAGAATAGTATGACTGAACATCCAAAAGGCTCTTTTTCACATTACAACTGCTAAAGTGACAGTAGTTGTTTCAAAGATGCCTGAAGCTGACAGGCTTTTCATGGAGTACTTGAGGGAACATTCAAGGAGATCAACAGAGGTCTTCTAAAGCTTGAAGCTTCGGGTCAGTTAGCAAAAATGACTGCTTTCCGAATAGCGCTGCACCATAATAGGTGAATGGGTTCATTTCCCATTCAGTTACAGCTTTTATATTTTAATGGATAGGAAATGTTATTACTTAATTTATCGGGTTTTGCACACAACGTTTTAAACAGATCAACTTGAGTTTTATGTTGCTAATATTACAACTGTGTGCAAAGTATTTCTCATTATATCATCAACAGATCAAAATGCTTATTTAACCAGTGCTGTCTCAAACAGAGTCTGAAAAACATAATGAGAAAATAAGAAAGGGAAAAATGTCATTTACTAATATGTTTGCCATAAAAAATAAAATCAATAAAGAAATCCCAAATAAGTAAATACAAAATTGATGGATGTCTTCAGATTATTAAGTGCCAAGACTCAAATTTTGAATTTTAGCTAATTTTGGTATATTTTAAAAGTGTGCAATTGTTTCTTTTCCAATATACACACACACACACAAATATTTAGCCCTTCCTACCCTCACAAAGCTCAAAATTAATTTTTTCCAAATATTAAGCGTGTTTGTTTCCTATACTAAATGTGAATGAAAGCATCTTTATAAGCTTTACCAGAACGACTATGCTTAATATCTCCAAATCAAGATTTTTGTATGTAATTGAGAACACCTAACTTCCCAAGTTATATTTAAATAAGTTTAGATTATGTGAATGTTTCTGAGTTTTAAGGGTAATTTTCATTCAGGCTCTCAGCCCAACCTCTTACATTTCAAGGAACTGAGCATGTCACTTTGAACAAAAGGATACATGCACATAAAACTGATGTCAAAACCTACAGAATCACAAACTGTACAAAACTATTACCATTACGTTGATTAAGTGTCTGAAGGCAGATGAACCTTAACAATTATACCTGGCAATAAAACAGATGGATCTATTTACAGGTAATAGAACTAGAACACATTTTAAATACTGCAATTTTCTTTTCCAGTTCTTGAACTATATATACTCCTGAAGAAGGTACTTCTCTCTGTAAACTATCTATAGATTTTCTGGCAGCATCAATTGCTTCTTCATATATTATCCAAAACTGTAGTTGAGGAGATAATGGGATCCACTATAACTGGGTCTTTTAATTTGGTTTTTTTTTTTATTCACCAGAAGAAAGCACCTGATTTTCCCATATGTCCAAAGAAATAGGACTAACAACTATTCCTCTGATGCTCTTTTGCAGAAACTTCTTCCACAAGTCAGTGGTTGCTTTCAGCATTTTTGCTTGCAAAAGACTCCAGTGCTGAATTCCTGTTAAGAGTGAAGACAGAGCTCTGAAAATGTTATTGAAGATAAACAGACAGAAACAGTCATTCAAAACTGGAGAAGAGGATTCAGACTACAATCTGATGCAGACTACACTTCTTCATTACTCAAAAAGTGGAAATAGACATTGTGGGTAAATTCGTTCTCTCCCTGTACGAGAACAGGAGAGATAGCCATGGTTTTTGCTTGCCAAATGAAGGTTAATGACTGGCTTTTTTCCCTCTATCTGTGAGGTAATCTCACTGAAAATGATGATCTTGCAAAGTGAAAGGGCTGCACCAAGTATTCAGCTTGGATAGGTCAGGGTAGGCTAGTTCAACACTGAAGGAGCTCCAGGCAGCTTCACCAGAACTTCATGCAATAGCACATCCTGCTCTGATAGAAGTCTCTCGGCCAGCCTGGGCAGGCTGGGGGAGAGCAGGTCAAACAAAAATCGAACTACAGCTCCTGAAGCCTCTCATGCTGAAGCCTGGATAAGTAACATTTTTGCTCTCTGAAGACTTAATACCAACTCACTTTATACCACAGAGATTTGATTTTTGCATGTATATTTTTATGTGGTTATACCTAATGGGCTCCTACTATCGAGGAACCAGAGCAAGAACTTAATGGATTTCTAATGTTAACAGGCAAGTACTAATGTGAAGTAAAAATTATACCATTCTTCAGTCCCAACCAAATGAAGAATTCCCATCATCAGGAAATCTGTTTAGTTCATCACTTTTTCTTTCAAAAGAAGAAAAAAGATGCGGTCAAATAAAATACAGAATGTCTGGTATTTCACTGTTGGTATTTTCAAGTTTCCTGAGTGAAATGGTTCAAATTCTCACTCTCAAGGGCAGTAATAAAATCTACAGTTTTTATGGCTTTTGGAGGTAAAGGAGAGGTCTCCCCAAGGTAGAAACTGAGGACACTTTACTTCAAAAACAAGACAAATATTCAGATTGTCTTTACTTTGTCACCTGTGATCTGGAGAGCTGACCCCAGGTGATGACCAGCCTTGCCTCCAGCACTGCCTGTTGCAATGGCAGCACCCCACAGCTACTTGCCTTCACACAAACATAAGCACAAGCTCAGAAACAAAACACAAGGTATTGGTCATTTATTTAATTTCATGCCTCACGTTTTTTCCTCAGATTTTTGTTTCCCCAAAATTAAAACAAAAATATTGAAAAATCAGGCAAGTTGGCTTCCTCATTTAAAGAAAATTACATTATACTACCTTAACAGTTTATTAGATGGGTTTTACCTAACCTGCTATGCATCCTTACTGATTGGATTCGAAAAACCAAAGCAACATAAACACACATACGAAATCCTTTTTATTGTCTCTCACCAAAAAAAGCAATAAATGTAGATAAATAAACTTAAGGCTGAATGTTCAATTGCTTTTGTGCAGTGGGTACACGTTTTATTTATACTAACAACTGGTATTGTGCCTGGTTGTTTTGCCTTAGTGCAATCCTGCAAACATATATCAAACATTATACAGATAGTCTGTAACTATCTAATGGCATTCAGGAGGTATTCTAAAATTGTATCAAAGCTGATTTGTTCTGGTATTTTGGAATTCCCTGCATACGGTATTCTGGGAAGAAACAATACTTGGCTTAGCTAGTAGCACATCCACACTCTTCAGCAAACTGTTTTCCTCCTAATGAAAGAAGAATCATAGCTAATTCCATCCCATTAATATCCTGAGAGGGATCCAAAGACACCTCCATCATGCTGTATTTTTTTCACATTACATTTCATTACAAACTATCACTAGAAGCAGATTTATTAATGCATCCCAATTCATACATCATTATAGGAAACAGACAGACACACATGTACACTCACAAGCACACATATTATGATAAAACAATTCTCTTAATTCCCAGCTTCAGGTGAGCTCCGAACTGAGCACCTTTTCAGAGGGTGAACAGTGACACTGATCAGCTCGTCAGCTGTGTCTTGCCACTCAAGAAACATGTCTTCTGGCAGAAGATTCTAAAAGCTCTTGCGCTTTGACCTTTCCTTCCTTACTGTAACATGCCACTCTACTCCGCCAAGACTGCAAGGTTGGCTCCCATTATACTGCCTACTTCAACACACCTATAGTGAAAGGGAGTGTCCCTACTTCAGGTGGCTGCCCTGATATGTAGGCCTGAAGATGAAATTTGACTCTGCAACTTATACTGTATCATAGGATCATAGGATAATTTGAGTTGGAAAGGATCTCAGCAGGTTTCTAGTCAAACTTCCAGGTCAAAGCAGAGTCAGCTACAGATCAGGTCTTTATCCAGTCCAAACTTGAAATAAACCAAGGATGAAGACTGCACAGCCTCTTGCGGCAACCCAATCCACTGCTTGACACTCCTCATGGTGAAAAAACTTTTTCTTATATTCTTCCTGAGCCTCGCCTGTTTTAACTTATGCCCCTTGTCTTGTCCTCCCATTATGCAACACCACTTTGAAACTTCTGGTCCCATCTTTTTGCTGTCAAAAGCATCAGATGGCTGCTATTAGGTCACCCTAATACGGTCTTTCCTGTATTAAGGGGCCAAAACTGGATACAGTGTTCTTTCTAGATGTGGTCTTACGAGTGCTGAGTAAAGGGAAATAGTTGCTTCCCTCAGCCTACTGGCTGTTAAGACAATGAGAGATACTGTTGGGCCTTCTTTGCTGCCAGGGCACACTGCTACCTCATATTTAGATTGGGTCTACCAAGACCCCCAAGCCTTCTTCTGCAGAGCTGTTCTCCAGGCACTCGGTCTTCCAAAGTAGCTGTTGCTCAGAGACTGGCTGGGCATCAGTCTGCTGGTGGGAGGTGGTGAGCGACTGCCTTTGCACCACTGTTGTGTGGGTTTTTTTCCCACTTCTTTCCTTCACCTATTAAACTGTCTTTATCTCAACTGATGAGTTTTTTCACTTTTGCTCTTCCTATTCTCTCTCCCGCCCTGCTGGGGGAAGGAGAGGACTGTGAATGAGAGATTGTGTGGTGCTTAGCTGCTGACCAGTGTCAATCCATAAGAGTTAGACACAGAAAAATTGTGGAAGACAGTGCCAAAAGTCTTGCTAAAGTTAAGGTAAATTACGTCCACTGCTCTCTCCTCATCCACAAGTCCATCATGTTATTCTAGAAGGAACTCGTATTGGTCAGGCATGGTATACCTATGTTAAATCCATGCTGTCTTTCCCAATCAACTTCTGCCCAGAAACCTATTCCAAGACGACTTGCTCCATGATTTTTCCAGAGAAGAAAGGTTAATCAGTCTGACACTCCTCTAGCTGTTCTTTTAGTTTGTACTGAAGCTAGTGCAATGTTTGCTTTCCTTCAGTCACTGGGGATCTTCCCGAGTCTGCTCAATATGTCAAAGATGATAGAGAGTAGCCCCACTATGACATACATCAGCCAGTTCTCTCAGCACTTTTGGATGCAGCCCGTCTGGTCCTCTGGGCTTGGATGAGTTGAGCTCTCTCTAGTAATTCCTGACCTGATCCACATCCACTGCTGGTAGTTCCTTCTCTTTAAGGAGACAGGTCTGGGATACCTTGTTGGTGAAGGCTGAGGCAAAGCAGCAACTGGGTATCTCAACACTCTATGTTTCAAATGGCACTAGAGCACCTGCCTTGCTTAGCAATGGGCCGTGTTTTCTTTGCTTGTCCTTTTGTTACTAATCTAGGGGGATAAGGTCTTCTTGATGCCCTCAACATCCCTCACAAGTGTTAACCTGGCTCTTGATACCATTCCTGCATGAATGGGCAAAGTTTCTAAAATCCTCCTTTGTTGTTAGTTCTTGCTGAAAAACAAATCTAACACATATTTAAATACTAGAGCAAAGCAATGAGAAAGAGTGGGTCGAAAGGGAAAGAGAATAAAAGATAACCAAATAAATGCTAAAATGCTAAGGATAGGGTCAACTTTCTAAATGCATCCAAGACAATTAGAGGTGTAAAAAATTAAGCCCACTTGAAAAATCCTGGCAAGCTCTGATATGTGTCTATCTTTGGGAGAGCAGAAGCACCAATGTTCATAAAGGTCTCCCTAAACTAAAGCCCAGCCACGCCCAGAATTCCAGCTCCCAAACACTCTCAGTGCCTGGCTTCTTAGTTGTTGCAGTTGCCTAAAACTTAAATGTTGCAGTTAAGCCATACTAAAAAGCATAGGTCCCAGCTTGGAACAAAAATACCAGTTTTGAAAAACAAGCTGCTGCTTTAAAAAATGTTTTCAAACTGATTGGTGCTTTTTTTTTTTTTTTTTTGACATCTTATTAACAGCAGTTTCACTACAAAAGATTATATCTCTTAAAAAGAAAATTAAACAGGGCATCAAGATTGATGGATCTCTTTTGTAAGATGTGACTTTGTGGCTACTCTAGGCATTTGCTTTACCTTCTGTTGGAGATCAATCCTCCTATAGGTCAATATAAAAGATTTCTGCTACAAGGATTTTAAAAGGCTCTTTCAGGCCTCAGCCAAAGTATATCATAAATCAAGAAGTCTAGCTGTCATTGCTTCTGAAATGAAGCTAATTCTACCAGCCAAAAATGATAAATAGAAGTGCTTCAGGTTAAATTTTTAAACAGTCTCTAGATTTTGCAATCATTTTCAGCTCTTCTAAAATTGTTCTGAACTTAAATCAATGAACTGCCTCATTTTGTTTTCTCTCCTACTGTTTTCTTTTAAAGTGCTCTTTTATTTACTTCTGAATGTTGACATGATACTTTGAACTCTTCTTACAAAGGTCATCACGACGGGTATCTCTTTATGTGCATTCTCTCTGGTTGTCTCTCTGTTTGTATGGTACTGATGCTATTGAGGCACGTCCACCTGAGCAGGAATAGTACAAATAATACAGCCACAAAAAATCAAAAGTAAAACTAGCTATAGCTCTTGTGTTCTTTCTTTGATCCAATCAATAAAAATAAAACTGTGGGAAGGGAGTAGAGGATTATATAGGTAAGGGCAGGTAAGTGGAACAGATTGAAAGTAAAAATTTGCAGAAATGGGATGTCAGCTATTAGCTAGACTAGAACTCAAACAACAGAGGACAATGGATCATAGTAATAATTACTCACTGTGACAAAATGAGGACGGGACACTGCAAATAATGTGTTTGATCATCTGAAATAAAGACACAATGGATTTCTTTTATGCTTCCCCCTTAACATTATGTTTTCACTGATGATTTCACAAAAGACTTGGGTTACAGAGAGGTTGTGCCATCCACCCACAATCTCTAATTTAGGACGTCAGAACTTCATAGTGATGCCTGAACACAGATTTCTGCTGATTGACAGTATTATTTGCTCAGAAATTCCATCCGTGTTCCCTTCTGATACAACACTATATTTTGCCTAATTAAAATAAATTACAGCAACAATTTCCTCTAAAGCAATTAGGTGTTTTTTTCCTAGTAATTCTGTGCTATCCTTAATCTTTTCTTTCTACAACATAGTATCAGACATCTTCTTTTAGCGTTGCCCAGAGTGCCATTTCCAAAAGCATTTTGCCCTTTTCATCCTTCCCCACCTTAAGAAAGGTAGGTATTACAAATGCCATCAAAATATATTCTCTGGCACTGCAGCTGCCCCAGGTCCTGGCAGTGAGTGATCAGTGATGTAGGTTTCATGTAACAGGGCAAGAGCGTTTGAGGAGCACAGGAGGCTACTGTTGATACATTCAGTAGCATGCAACACGGGAACACGCTGCGGGACACATTTACTCTCCTGAAGAGATCAAGAAATTCACTGAAGGCAGATGCACATGCCACTCTACAACAAAACACTAGCTCACCAGGAACGTAAGTTGGCCAGAAAGCACTCATCCTCCAAAGCAGGTGACTGACTGTGTTAGTTCAGCACATTTCCCATATTGCTGACTTTGGTGGAATTTTTATCTAACCTCAACTGCAAATTAAGCTGACTGCAAGACAGCAGAGTCCCCAGCAGCTGACAGCAGTGCAAGCATCCCCTGCCTCCTCAGAAAACAAGTCCACCTGTGGCAGAATTGTCTTTATTCTATTCCTCTACTACAGTTTGCTAGCTGAGATAAACTGGGCAGTCTATCTCAGGAAAGCCGCTGTGTTTACTCTGAACGATGCAAGCAATGAATCACAGATGCCCTGTCGAGAAATCTTTCTCAATCCCAGCATGCAGCAAGGAGGCAAAAATCTGAGAATTAAAACCAAGTACAAAAACAAAATGCTTGACTCTTCAGATACATTATTCCCACTTTAATGATCCTTTTCCTCCTTTCTTACAAAAGGCTCTTGCATATGCCATTGGCAGACTTACAGCAACAGAAATCTATTAGTATGCTATATGGACCATTGATTGCTTATTTGCTGGCTTGCCAGCGGCTGATTTCCACACACACAGACACACACAGCCACACTGCCTGGGTGACCACAAGAAGAGCAGGAAAAAGAGGGTGCACACTCTTTTTCTGTCATCTTACACATGGCCAGTGCTGGAGGCATGTATATTATGCATGTATATTTTTTGTTTCCCTTGACAGGACATTTTTGAACCTGGAATTAAATAAACCCAAAGGATGACATGGCTATCTGCATCATATTCACTAGGAGTTCACCAGTATCAGTGCTAGAGAAAACAATAACGTTTCCATCTCTTTCTCTATTTTGAATGGTCTGTCAGAGAAAAAGAAGGGTACATCCTCTGCAGAAGACAAGCCAGAATCTGTGGAAATTCCCTGGTATGAGTTCAGAGACATAGAATCCATTTATTAAGAGACAAATAAAGCATTTGTCCTATAAAAAAGGGGTATTTTACAGCAATCATTTCTGAAATACACAGCAAGAGGTAGGAAAAAGTTCTTCCATCGTTGACTCCTGGCTTTCAGCCATTTCTATATGCTGCTTTACACTTTATTGCAACAGAAGTCCCAGATCTCTACAAGAAAAAAAGACAGAATTCCAGCCTATATGCTGCCATTGGAATTATTGCCATGAAACACAGAAATGCATGGAAAACATGAGATACCTTCAGGAAGGTGGAATCACCTTTGGAAGTAGATATGTTCAAACGCAAATATTCAAACTGCCAACAGGATACCTTCTAGGACGAGAAACACAGCCACAAGTATGTGCGGGGGAGAGAGGAGAGGTTATCAGAGGAATACATGCACCTGCAAAAGAAGATAAGCAGAAGACAGAAACGTATACGTGAAGGTGCAAGGACAAAGAAGCAAGAGAGAAAATAAGAAAATAGAAAGAGAAATTAGCTAAACCTTTTCAAAGATTCCACACGGTTACATTTTAGAAAAAGTCCTCTTTAGTCCACCTTTTCCATACAATTAGCAGTGGGAGTTAACACTAAGATATTATACAAGAATTAAGAGAAAAAGAGGTGGTTTGTGCAACCTGATGATAGAGGATTGCACCACACAAGATAAATTGTTAAATTAAAATGTGCATAACACTGTAAGACATTTGAAACACCTTGATTTACGGTGGTTCACATTTATACTCAGAGCTACACAGAATCTGAAAACTGGTTATTTAACAAGAATTATATATTTTTTGAGATTTCATGGATTTTAATGAGAAAATAATTTAAAGCAACTGTGTTGCCCCAAGTAACCATAACTCATCAATGATGGGAGTAAGAATTTCACAGAGATCTTTGCAAAATGAACCAGAAGTCCTAGCAGTAATTCATTTGCTATGTTATCACATGATAAAACATGGACTGGCATGCTGCATATACAAGGTGATGACAAATAACTTGTGAAACAGTTCACTTCACTATTCACCCATCACCAAGTCATAAATACAAGAATTTACAGAGTGCCTCATTGACAGGAGCACATGCATTCAAAATCAGGGAGTCCCTTATTTCAGAGCATTGTGGGTTATCCCCTGTAGGCTTAGCCATCTATTAACATGCACTTTCTACTTGAAACTTTCAGAGATGTTGTCTACCCTGCACACAAACATTACAAGTAAGTATTAACCATCCTTTTCAGATGCATTAGAAATTTAATTATAAGTGATCATCTGGACCTCACAATTACCTGGATCTCTATCTAGATCAAAGCTAGATAAGTGCTGCAGAGCCTGAATACATGACTCAAAAAATGGCAACATAATCATTCTATACACAAGCCCAACAGTAAAAACACAAAACAAAATTTGGTTCATTTGGCCAGGTGGCATGTATACTTTGTCTTACTAAAGCCTGTATGCACCCTTTTTTGCAGCTTGACTCACAGTAAGTCAACCAGTTTGTTTTTAATTTAGCTCTGTTGAGGATGAACTTGCTCAGATGTACTGAATTGCAGAAGTTCATACTATGTCTTGAATTTTTTCTTTTAAGAGATTGATCTGGCTTTGGCCCAAAACAAAGCAGGAACGCAAAACAAATATAGTCACATACCAGCACTCAAGCTGCTGTTGGAAATCTTATAATGGAAAAATACTGTTGAACTTCAACATAAAGTTTTATTAGGAAACAAATGTGATCATTTTTAATACAAACATCAGGGAAAGGGAAATGGCTCTACAACATAGACTACAGCAGTGGTCCATGAAATCCCTCCCCCTGCCCACCCTTTCCAAATATGTATAATACTGAACATTTCAGAAAGCACTGTGCCATGACAACACAATGTAGACCATAGACCATCACACAATGCTGTAGATATCAGAGGCATCAAAGAACAGATCAAACTCCCTATTGTGCAAGGTTTGCATAACCTCTACGGGACTCCCTCTTCATTTGCAGGTTTCCTTGGGGAATATCTTTTCGTTGTCTGAAGCTCAAGTCAGCAGCTTTCTATCTGGGGGAAACCACTCCGTATTAAGAGAGCTGACAGCACTCAAGCTGAAGACAAGCATTAGCAAAGGTCTCTTGCAGGTGAGATTCCTCTTGGCTCTGTGCTCCAGCCTGTCAGAGTCCCTCTGAAAGGCAGCACATTCATCTTGTCTATCAACCACTACTGCATCACCCGCCTGTTCCACATCATCTGCCAACTTGCTGAGTACGCACTGAGTAATGAAGTTTTACTTGCTGAGTAATGAAGATGTTAAACAGGACTGGACCCAGTATTGTCCCCCGAGGCACACCACTAGTGACTGGCATCCAGCTGAGCTAATCACAATCACTGGAGACCAGCAGTTCAGCCAGTTTTCAATCCACCTTACTGTTCACTTCTTTAGTCCATATTTCATCAGTAAGACAGTGTTGAAAGCCTTGCTACAATTGAGATCAAATGACGTCCACTGCTCTCTCCTGATCCATCAAGCCAGTCTTCTTATTTTAGAAGGTTATCACATTGGTCAGCCCGCTTTATCCATGGTGACTAATCCCAATCACCATTTTGCCCTTAGAAATGGTTTCCAGGAGGATTTGCTCCATCACCTTCCCAGGGATCAAGGTGAAGTTGACCATCCTGTAGTTATCTAGATCTTCCTTTTTGTCCATCTTGAAGATAGGACTGATATTTGCTTTCCTCCGGCCCCCAGGAACCTCTCCTGGATGTCATGACCTTTCAAAGATAATCTAGAGTGGACTCACAATCTACATGTTGAAAACATAAATAGAAACATTGGATAATAACCCATTTACAAAATACACAGATTGTCTGTAACTACAAAAGCCTCTACAGTTAGTGAGATTAATATGGACTAGATCAGCTGTGTTTCTTCATGTTTGAAAGCCCCTAGCATGCTGTAGGCACTGTAAGAAACAACAAATGAGGGAAATAATTTTTTTCTGCCACATCTGTACAGCAGTTTACAGATTTATGCCCTCCTTTTTTTTACCATTTGTGCATTCATAAGGTTCTTTCTCTCTGCAAAATGAAAAAGCAAGGAAAATCCTATATTCTTCTGATAGCGTTGAATGAACAGAAGGAACTACCCAGTGGCTTTTTTTTTTTTTTTAGAAGTGTTTATTTGACACTTTCTGAATAGAGGTCTATATATAATTTAATAGTAAAATACAGCTGTGTAAACTGAAGGACACAGTTATCTAGACAGATATTTCAAAATATGTCTAACCTGTAAAGTAAGGACAAAAACTAAATTGAGGTCTTGGTAATGCATATATATATGTGCATGAGTATGAAGAAAACAAAGATGCTTTACATAGCCCATTAAAAAAGAAAAAGCAAAACAACTACAAACTGCTGAAAGAATTATTATCTCCATTTCCTATGAGTTCTGAATTGAATTTTGCAGCAAGTTTTACAAACATGAAAAGTGTTTCCATTTACCTTAAAATGCAATACTCTCCTTGTGCAAAGCTATGAAAGCCTTAACAAACTTCCCCATTGGTAAAGAAAGATAGCCATTTCTACTTAGGAATTAGCTTTTTGTTTGAGAATTTTACAAGAATAACTTAAAAAAAACCACTATGTGTTCTGCTTGTCATAGGAACAGGTGTTTTTAAAACCAATTTGCGTGAAATTCTTGGACATCCAATCATTTATTTAAAAAATGTTACAGGATCCCTTTCTCCCCCTCCTATCTGTGTTTGCTCCAGCTGTTCTTAGGCAAGGAAGACCTAAAAATTTACTACCACCAAGCTGTGTCTCTGGGCACATTGGCACCAATGCCATCCCTTCCCAGCATGTTTAGGAACCGTAACATGAAAAAGGGAAAGAGATTCTGCCTTGAAAACAGTGTCTTCCAAGAGCCACAAGCTGTTTATCTGACTGCAGTTTCAGTAGCTCATATACTACTCCTTCCTCATCTTTACAGAAAACAAAAAGAACTGCTGGTGACATAGAGTGGCTTATTCTGTAGGAACCTGTCCCCACCACAAAAAAAACCCACAGTATTATCTTAGTCTCAAGAAGTAGTGGTCTGTAAGAATCACAAGCAAGGAGCTGGCATTTAACTGGAAGGCAGAGTAGTTTATATAAACATGCGGAAAGAGATACATGTACGCACAAGTGCCTATATCAACAACTGGCCCTGCCCACAAAATGCTGAGTAGTCATAGCCCCGTAATTCTGCTTTGGTTTAGTGATGTTCATAAATCGAGGGCTATTGACACCCTTTTCTCCCAACACCTGGAAAACAATTTAAAAATGCCATTGTCCCACCATTGATAAGAAAGTACTGGAAACAGCCCTGCTGATCCTCTAGTGAGTTACAATAAAATGCATTAAAAAAAAAAAAAAGTTAAGGAAAACCAAATGATCATCTAAGCAATAGAGTTAAGAGCAGATTAGAAATTAATATCCCTGACTGATGGAGCCTTACAAAACCGCTGTTTTCAAACCAACTGTGGAACTTTTTCTTTTTTAATAAGCACAATTGGCTGAGTGCTTTGTCAACGTGACAAACCTTTTCCACCAGAATGGAGCATTTATTCAAATGCTAATGAAAGTGAATGTAATTTGTAGTGCTGCTGAATCAACTTTTCAAGACTGTAATTTGCATTTGTATAAAACTCCAATTTTTTCAATATGAAACATATTTGAATAGGGTTTGGGGACTAAACAAATTGACATACTGCTTTTGCCATCAATTTAAAAGTATTTTGATTTCTTTATGATAGGCAACTCTAATAATACTGAGCAGCTTTTTATAGTTACACATTTTCTTCAACTGGAGAGCAGACTCTCAAGATTCATTAAAATAGTCTATAGCTCTTATATTAAACCATTGTATCAACTAGCTCAATTTTCAGATCCAAATCAATTGCTCGTACCATTCTGCCAATGTAGATTCACCCCTCAATTCACCATAACTGACCAGGGCTTGTAGACCATAACTTTTAGTGATGTAATATTCTTCCTATAATCACCAGCAGCCATGCAGTGATTCTCTCATTTTCATTCTGCCATGACACCCCAAAAACCAGAACAGAACAGAAAATAATACTGAAAATATTCTGTTTTTTATCATATAATCCTGTCATGTCTGAAATTGGACTACTGGATTCAGTTTTGGTCTTCCCAACTCAGATGAAGCACAACTGGAGTGAAACGGATCCAGAGATGGAGGCATAAAGTTTCCATTTGAAGAGCAGGAAAAACTCTGAAGCTGTCAGGTTGAGACGCAGGAAGACAGAGCTACTCAAAAAAAAAAAAAAAAAAAAAGTCCCTTTGTCCCTTTTATACAAAGGACATCCAGTGAAACTGAGACACAAATAGATTAGTTGTGTAAGGCCATCAACATACCAAACTGCTAAATGCATAAATATGCAATGAGAATATCCATATTTACGTTATAGAAAATAAAATTTGCAAGCACATGACTTCATGTGAAACATAAAGCTCAAAGTTGAGCTTCAGGCAGGTTATTTCATATCTGCTAGCTGTAAGTGTTCTTTTATTCTTCTTAAAAAAAACCCCACCTACTGAATACAAATGGTTATTTAAGTGGAATTTAGCACTATATACAGCTGCAGCTGAATTTGTCCATTCAAGCAGAGGATTTGTGAGTCAGATACATTTAAAGTTATCTATGGCATGGTGTTGACAAAGGTTTTAAAAAGCACAAAGTCTTCAGGTATAGGCATCTGAGATCATATCCACCGTGGACACTACTTTAGCCAAGCACAGAACCTGACAAAAATATTTCTATCCTCAATAGCACAGAAATACTATCAGCTGGGAAGTAGTATTAGTAAGGCTACATGATAATATTTAGATAAAACATGCAATGTATATTTTCCATATGGTTTATGACACAACACATCTTGGTCTAGTAACGGTAATTGCTATTAGCCAGCATAAAATATAACTGCTGGAGAAATACCTGCAAAACATTCAGGGATGGTTTCAAGTAAGTTAGGATTTTCAGAGTATTTACAATAACTAACAGCACAGTAAGCCACTGGTTAATGGAAGAGTCCAGATAAAACATGCACAGATGCCACTAACTTTGGCATTCCACACGTCTCCTGCCCTATGCAGCAATACGATTGTCGTGGTTTAACCCCAGCCAGCAGCCAAGCACCACACAGCCACTCGCTCACTGCCCCACCAGTGGGATGGGGGAGAGAACCAGAAGAGCAAAAACGAGAAAACTCAGGGGTTGAGATAACGACAGTTTAATAGGGAAAACAAAAGCCACACACACAAGCAAAGCAAAATAAGGAATTCATTCACTGCTTCCCATGGGCAGGCAGGTGTTCAGCCATCCCCAGGAAAGCAGGGCTCCATCACGCGTAACGGTTACTTGGGAAGACAAACGCCATCACTCTGAAAGTTCCCCCCCTTCCTTCTTCTTCCTTGAGATTTATCCGCTGAGCATGATGTCATATGGCGTGGAATATCCCATGGGTCAGCTGGGGTCAGCTGTCCCAGCTGTGCCCCCTCTCAAATTCTTGTGCACCCCCAGCCTCCTCACTGGTGGGGCGGTGTGAGAAGCAGCAAAGGCCTTGACTCTGTGTAAGCACTGCTCAGCAGTAACTAAAACATCCCTGTGTTATCAATCAATCAACACTGTTTTCAGCACAAATCCAAAACACAGCCCCATACTAGCTACTATGAAGAAAATTAACTCTTTCCCAGCCAAAACCAGCACAATGAATGACCACAAAGAACAAGCAGGAAATTGAGGAACATTTAACAAGCAGAAATGGAGTATTTTTTTTCATTTAATATATTGGTATAGTAACACTTTCACTGTCCTGATCGTATCTAACCAGCTGAATAAAAACTGAACAATATAATCTGCCTGGTAAATGCTCTTAAAAGGCCTAACAGAAGCTAATTATCACTGCTGGGCTCTATTAAAAAAAAAAAAAACTGAAAGCACAAGAAAAATAAATTAAAATTGTTACAGAAAAATGAAGGTTCAAGTGAAGAAGATACTTCCACCAGAAAAAATATCCTCCTGCACAAATATTTCTGTTGGGCAAGGAAGAGAAAAATCCTACTGTCCCAAGGAGTCTCTCTAAGAGCAGGACATATCTAAACCTAACATGTAACAGTGGATGCAGCTGACAGGAACAATAAAAAACACACCTTATCAAAAAAACAAGCAAAGAAACAAACAAAACCCCAGGACATGATTTCACCATGTTCCTGAGTATAAGCTAAGCAGTAGCGGGGCTTCAGAGACCTCCAGTCTGGAATCTGCACAAGGGCACGACAGGCACTGCCGTGCCTGACACTGGCCACTGAGATACCCGGCCTGACCGGCACAGGCAGAGGGGGGGAAAAAAAAAGGCTTTTTAACTAACCACCTCATAGCGGCTTGAAGAGATGCTGGCAGCAGCTAATGTGTTAATCCCCAGCCATACAGCTACACTGAGAGTAGCTGGAGAGTAAAAAGGATGTCACGGGAGTAAGAAATGGCTCATGACTTCACCGAACTTCTGCTTAGCCCCGCGCACGTGTGCAGTCATTTGTGAAACTGGGGCAGGCGGCAGCAGGCACAGGAGCTCTGCTACAAAACTGTGTGTGTGGCTTCACATGTAGAGAAATACACATTCCCACATGTGGCCTCACGTTCAGTTACACTGGATGCACTAAATACCAGGTGATGAAACATAAAAAACCCAAACAAACAAACACTAAGTTTTGGCAATATAGGCTTGGGGTTTTATTTTAAAATACATTTAAACATGCATTCTTTCAGGGATGAAATTCGAGGGCAAGAACATTCCCTGGCATTCACATATATGCCAATCTGTATCAGGCCCTGATCTGAACTGGGAGCGATCCCAGGTCCAACCAGCAGTTGTCCCTCTCTCCAGCTGACCAGACTAAAGGACATTAGTGGGAAATATATACGTACATATGCACAAAGTGGATCCCACCAACACTCACCAACACATACACTGTGGATCCCACCAGCAGCTGGGCTTAGACACACAGTCCGCCCAGCAGCTGGCCCTGAATCCCTGCTCTCCCCGATTGCCTCATGCCCAGAGACACACACACGTGCACACGGGCCCCAGCTGACCTCCAGACCCCATGGGCTCTCCAGCAGTTGGCCTGAACCTCTTGGTCCCTCCAGTAGCCAACTCCTCCAGCTGTCTCACAAGACACTTGCCCTACTTGCTGGCTAGTCCAGCTTGATACTCACCGACAATCGCACACTGACACACGTACCCTCACGCACCCGTTGCTGGCACCTCCGGCACAGCGGTCCCAGGACAGGACAGAATTTGTGTAGAGCGCAGCAGGACCTACTGCTTCCCACAAAGTCTGCGGCTTAGATTTTCCATCCCACTGTTACTCAAACTTATTATTAAAAAACACCTCTACATTTTTGGAAAGTAACTAGATTTTCTGTGATATTAGACAGTGCAATTATTGAGGAAATGCATGAGGAAGATGGATCTATGAGCTAATCAGTAGCATACCACTTGGAGAAACAGCAGCTCAAGTCTCTGTTAATTTCCTTCTTTACTTTGGGCGATTCAGTAGCCTTTCCTTGCCTGGGTTTCTCTTTGTGTAAAATGAAGGTATGTTTATCTAAGAGCAGTGCAGAGTAATAGCTGTTAGGATCGCATACACAGCTGTCAAGTGCTCAGATAGAATAACAGAAGTACCAAAGACAGAAAGGAAGAGAGTTACGAGCATGTTTCCTAACTGCATTACTGATGAGACTTACTAGACCCGCTTTCTCTTAAGCTAATACTCTTTTCCCCATTTCTAGTTCCAAAGTAAAACTGGAATGCAGTTAAGCCAAAAACTGTGGCCTTGGGGCTTAGCTTCCAAAGGAACAAGCAGACAGCAATACACTATACATTCCCCAAGAGCGATCCAAAATAGGATAATGCTTATGGGTGAAACAGGTTCAACAAGCACAGCACACAACTTGACATTGCCCTTTTCCTTTGAGGTAAAAAAACCAAGTTAATCAGCCAAGGGTTTTGATTTTTTTTGTGTGTGTGTGTTTTCTTTGTTTGTTTCGAAGTCTTCTTCTATCCTCCTCTTCTCTGCCGTACAAAGTTGGGCAAAACAAAAGTATTTACGGAGGCCAAGACAATTTTACCAAATAAGCCAATGTTTGGAGAACCCCTCAAAATGTTTTAGCTCAGTGATCTAAGTTTCCTTAGAACAAAACATTTCATTTTGGGTAAAACGCTGTCGGATTTATCTCCAAATCATAGTTGCCGATAACTTGGAACAGCAAAAGAGGGAAAAAACTATTTGCATATTTTCAAATTGCCTACAAATTCTATGGTTTGCAACACAGCTCCTGCCTTATTCCACAAGCTTTTTTATTTTCAGACTTAATCAACTTGGACTTTTACTTCCAATAACCTCCTCCCACCCCCATCCTTGTGGCATTCAACACCTAAGGTGCCATTCAGTAGCTAAGTTCAATCCCTAAACTGATACGCTAGTCATTTTCTCTGATTTTGCCATTTCTCTCATCTGGCCTTGTCATTTTTCAGGAGAACCTGATACCTAGTATCTTCAGAGACTGCTAAAAAGACGCATTCATCCTATTTCTGCCAATATTCTAGATTTCCTGAAAAGCTGGGAGAGAAGGGGGAAGGAAAGAGAGAGGCAATAGGGGTGCAAGAAACATGGAAATACTGCTTCTGCTTCCAAGTGCAGTAAAGTCAGCTAGAATTTAGAAGCAGTAAACTGGAAAAATTTGGCACGAGTTTAGTAATCTGAAAAGCAAACCTTCTTCTGAAACTGTAGATTAAAAGAGAAATTGTAACATCAACCCTATTTCACAAATTCAGAATAACATTCAAAAACTGATGAGAAAACAGGCCATAAGGCATGCTTTACCATGAATGCTTCTGTGGAACAACAGCTTTAGCATAACCACCAGTCCTTGTTACCAGCATAAAGACTGTAAGCCTCTCAAATATAAGAAACCGCACACAACCATCACTATTTCTTTTAAACGACAAAGGAATTCTGTAACCAATTCTGGAATTATGAGGAAAAGCACATACATGGCATTTCTCTAATGAAAGAAAACTAAAAGATGTTAAAAAAAATCCCCTGCTTCGCTTTAGAAGATATAGTAAAAGCCACCCGTGTATGCTTTTCTAAAAGACACGCTGAGGAGTCATAAATCAGCGCCATCCAATTACACAGAGACACAATTTAATTAAGAAAAACATAGAGTTCTTATTGCAAGCCCTCTTCATTTCCATGATTCCTGTATCTCAGAAGTCCTTTCCTCCCTGCCTTTCCTGCTCGTTCAATGTCACTGAATGTGAACGCATTCCTTCATTCCTACTTCCTTCAGGTAACACATGGCGGCGTTTTTCAGGGTTATTGTAGTTTGTTTGAACTTTGGGCTTTGTACCATGCAGTTATAAATTTAAGAGTAAGCTGCAACTACTTTTTGTTGTTCTAAAAGATCATAATAAAGCTCATGCACTTCACTACGGACTTGCCACTACATTACTAAATAATCCAAGTATTTTAGTTTTGTAGAGAATTGGTAACAGGAGAGGGGAAATGCATGGATACCAGTTGTATATCAGACCCTGTGAAATGCAATACACACAATCAGAAAAAGACACTCAACTGTTAATATCCCAAAAGGTGCTATGCTATTACTTGTAGTATTACTAAAATGGTCATTGCAACTCCTGTATTGTGATATGTAAGTAACACAAAAATGAATACCTCTAAGAGATCTGGGAAAAGCTGCAATTTGCAGTCAGAAAAACATTGTTTTCTCTGTAATCTCCAAGAACTTCCAAGTGGCGCTGAAAATCATAAAGCCTATCTGAGAACACACATGATATAATAAGTGTTATTTCCAAACAAACTCCAGTTAACAGAAGGCAGTTAGTGATTTATCTTTACTATTGCAATACTGGTAGCTTTTTCTTTTATTAATGACTTTTAAAAAACACGTAAAGGTGATTGGCTGATGCAAAATGTTGACGTTTGTATCACCTTAGCCATTTCTGTTAAAGTTTAAAATTGGGATACTTTTCAAAAAGCAGCACTTCTTTCCTTCTTACGTGCCAAAGATCAAAAAATGCACTGTTTGCAATTACTTTAAGCCATCTCTCCCGATGGAGCTTTTTTTTGTAGAGATTACTTGACAGTGATTGATATAACGGCTCTGCTGAAGAACTTCTGCACAAAATTTTAGTTGATCTCTTATAAGGATATTTGAATAATCATTACACAAGTTCTATCAAAACCTTAATTCCAGGCACTTCACTACAATGTTTCTTTTATAAGCACATGATTTTATTCTAACTGATCATTGTATTTTTTCAATTTTTTTTCTTGATTTACCTACCAATTAATTAAGAATCACTAGGCAACCACAAGACTTGGAATAAGTGATGTGGTTCTGATTACGCATAAGGCAAAACAAAACAAGAATTCTCCCCAGGAAACAAACAATGATTTGTCTAAAATATTCTCTCATACTTTGTGTTTATCTTTAAAGATCTAAATATGACAAGGAACCAAGAAGACAACACGGACGTTTAGAAGTTAGAAAAAGCAGAGAAAGAGATGAGAGATCTAAAGAGAAGCATGACTGACTTACACTTTTACTCTTCCACCTATTTGCACTCCAAATGGCCCTTGCTAGAAAGAAGGCCTGATACTTCAACAATTTGCTTTCAACAATGTGATTTTTGCAGTGGATGTCATATGTAAGGGCAACTGCTTTCAAAACACCATACTTTACTATGTCTTCAACTTAAAAAAATTAGTTTAGTAATCTGAGAAAGTATTTGCTAAGCAATATTTCTTCAGCAACCAAATTCAATCCAACTGGTGAGTTTGCTCATAAATTAAACCACAAACATTTTAGAGACAGGAATGAAAATGATTTCAAAAGACTTATGCAGGAAAATCTAATAAGGATTAGCATGGAGTGTAGCAAAACTTTGAGATATGATGTAATGATGGAATGAAGAAGTTAAGTATTTAAAGAAAACTTCAGACCCGAAATTCTGCAGTAAGCTTTCTGTGCAACATTCTCAACATTCATTCCTTTTGGTAGTTACTGTCATTGTGCAAGCTGAAAAAATATAAATAGTCACAGGAAGTATCTAGGAAATGTTCAGACAAATCTTGGCAAGTCAGTAATGTATTTGATGACGCATAGATCAGTGTGTAACATATTTATTCTGTAGCTTCTTTATGTATACATTACAGGAAAAAATACATCATGTAATGTAAACATAGAATTATACTTGTACAAGTGCAGAAGGTTTTACTTTTACATTAAACCAATCTTAAAATGAGAGAATCAAGGCACTGACACAGTCCATTATGTAACATCGTTAAAAAAAACATACACTTCAAAAGGCAGTCTGTTTTGTTGTTGTTTAAAAGGTTTCATATTCCTGCTTGAAAAGTCAATACAGAAAGTTAAGATTTGGGTAACTACAGACATCACTTTTGATAATAACTTTTACTCAAAAGCATATGTGTGAAACGAAATCTTCTGTGTTACAAAGGCATAGGAAAACCTAAATATTTAGCTCCAAACATCCTGCAAATATCGTTTTGCTTCTCGAAGCTTAGCCAGGATTTTCATTGCTTCCAGTTTGTCTGCTTCCATTTCCATGCTTAAAATGTCCACTACAGCATCACTTACACCATCAGCCATGTGCTTCTTATCTCTGAAAGAAAAGAGAAGGAAAAAAAAAAAAAAAAAAAAGGAGGAAAATGCATAATAGTGTATTTTTCCTTTTATCAATAGCTTCAGAGGCAGGATAATATTGGAAAAAAGAGGCACTACAAAAAATTCCAAACAAAAATATAGCTTGTATATTGTACAGCAAGATTCTCACTGAGTTTTCATGTAGCTGAGCACTGACGGTAACAAGGGTTTCTCTCAATCAAACATTACGAAGTTTTCAGCATGCTGTAACTTATAAGAAAAAAAACGCTGGAACCCTAGTTGGCCTGTCACAGAATAATTGTTTTCTTTTAGGGAGAATTGGACCTGCTGAAGTATTTTTTATTTTTATAGATATAAATATATAAAAAAAACCCCAAACCCTCACTTATTAATAATGCTATTTTTAATACAAATAGCTGACTTTTATTCCTGCGGGAGAATGTATTGACATTGGGCTCTACGTTCAAACAGTTTGTCCATTTATCAACAAAATTCCTAAAAATCTCAAACCTCCAGGTAAGTTAGCATCCACAAATAAAACTTCCCACTGTAAAATATATTACTATTACAGAGCTTGAGCATTCTGGCCCACCCAAACCTGGAGCACAGCAGAAGACTGCTGCTATCTCACAACTGTACAGTTTATCATCACATGTATTCAAATATCTCATTTTCTCAACAGAAATCTATTAGCTTGAAACCTCCTATAGCTTAATTGAATACTAAAAAAAGAAAAAAGAATTATAAGTGACTAAAGCAACCAGTGGAACTGTGTGGTGACAAGCTACACTTTCAAGACTATATTGGAAAAAACAGACATAGCGACAAAATTCTAGCATTCCAGGAAGGCTCTTTCAGCATCATGTTGGTCCTTTTTTGGTCCTTTTTTTTTTTTTCAGACAGTTCTAAGTCTTTCTAAAGCCTCAAACTTCTGCTAACTCTGTTCTCTTTCTGAGACAGTTCCATCTCCACTCTACTCACCCGCATATATAGAAGTAACCACTCTCTTTCAGCAGGACTCTGGCAACTTCCTTAGCATAAAGCCTAATGACATCTTGCACATATTTAGGCGGGGCTACTTCTGCAGTTGAAGAGTCTCTTGAGAAACAAACCTTAAGATGAGTTAACGTGCCATTTTCAAGAAAACATCTGAGCTCATCTCTGAAAGGCAATAAAAACTGTTAGTAATGGCTCAGAGATAAGCATTCCCTTATGAATACAAAATGAATGCTAAATAGTGAACTTGCTTGAACAAATAGTCTCGATCCTGATGCCGACAACCAAAAAACAGCCATGTCTCTCCAAATTCCCAGTCTGTATGTTCTTCTCTGAGCTTTTGCCTAAACAGATAAAAAAATAAAAATCCAATCCTGTTTTATCAAGTGCATAATCTAAAACGTCTACAGCCTAGTTCTCGCTGAAAGTAGTGCTTTAATAAACCTCTCAATTGCCAGAAATGTGAAACGACTTAAGGTAAATCACAGTCAAACCCTCCTTCTTTGATTTTCTTGACTACTCACTTTTGGCCCAGCTCAAAATCAATCAACTTCAAAGGGGGCTTTTTTTGCCACAGTTTCATATTGGAATAGTCAAGACTGACACTTCCAAACATCTCACAAAACAACTCTGACTGTTGAATAAGGAGATCACTACTCTTTATCCTTCATTGGAAACCCTGTGAAAACACCTGGGAAAACTCAGCACAAAGCAGTTTTAGCATACTTTCCATTTAGCTGTAGAAACTCGCTAGACTTTATGAATAACAATCTATTTACTACCACACCATCAGAAGAGTTATTGCATTTTCTTGAAATAATGATGAAGGTATTACTTCAGCGGGGTTTTAGCTGCAACTTTCCAGTTACATTTTGAGAGACAGATTTCATTTAACATTGATCAAATGCTTATGAAATGCTATGAATCCTTTAAAATAAAATGCAAAATACTTCTGAGAGATAAAGGTGTATTTGGGAATTAAAATTAAGGAGTAAGGATTATACATAATGATTTGGTTAAAGCGAAAGCATGGAGTCAGAAACATCATGTCAAAATTTCACTTTTGTCTCAAATAAAATGGTTTAAAAATAATTGTTACAGGATGCAAGAAACTCCCATTATCTCGCTGGAACTAATGAGTCACATAGGAATGGTATGTCTTGGTTACCTATAAAACTTGTAACCATTCCCCCCCAAATATTCCACTCTTCCCATTCTTCGTTTCCTCTCAATGTTCATGTTTTTACGTATTCTTGGTGATGTGGTATCTCTCACTTTTTGAACAAGCGTCTCTTTGCCTTGCAAAATAATGCTGCTGGACTTGGAGGGGAAAAAAAAGGGATCTACCTTCCCTCAAATACAAACCCACAAAATCCAAGACTACTGCCTAGTTGAGGGTTCAGGAGCCAAGCTCCTTATCTTACGGCTTCAAAATGTGTAAACACACAGAAATAAGGAAATGTGTGAGAAAACTTGACATTCACCATGCCAAGGCTTTTAATATAGATGCCACTTCTGAAGGAAATGGATTTTGAATGCCAAACTTAAGCCAATCAACACTGTTTCTAGAAAATACCAACCTCTCACAGGACTTCCACTAGCAGCACACACATAAAGGATTTCATTTCTTATTACTGTTTCTGCAATTCACCCAATTCCTCATATATCCACTGTGGATATTAAATACAGTCAGATGAAAGTGTAAGTTATATTAATTTGAAAAACAAATAAATACATAAGCACTGCTTGTTTAAAATTAATAAGACTGTTTCTAATCAGCATACCACTGTTACAAAAAGTAAAAAGAAGACAAAGAAAAAAAAAAGATTAACTGCATTTGTACCCAAAACCTGAGGCTGTGTTTTCTTCAACATAAAAAGGCTGCTTTCCAGGTAACAACTTTGTACATACCTATGTTGTAGGAAACCAATAAATGGTGAAATTCCTGTTCCTGGACCAACCATCATGAATGGGACAGATGGGTCTGCAGGTAAGTGGAAAGTATTGTTTGGACGAGCAAAAATAGATATCTAAAATGAAATTAGATAGAATACAATTGAAGCATATTCTTAAGCAGTGAAAATACCATGACATTTTTAGAACCTTCAGGATATTTACGTAGTGTATGTGTCCACACACCCTTCCAAATCCTGAGCTTCAGTTTATTTTTAATGCCACACAGACATTCAGAATAAAATTTCACATGAATTTCTGAAAAAAACCCACACCATATTTACAAACATATTAATCCAGTTGGAGGAAAACCAGGGAAAACCACACAAACATGATTGGCTGAATACGAAACCTGACTGCACCATAAATTTGGGGAATACCATTACAGAATTCATGGAAAGTTTGGTGTTGGTACTCAAAGGGAAGCAAAAGTAGTTTATTGCTATTACAGGCAACTCAATCTTTTTTACATTGTGGACATCTAAAAATATTCCAGTGGAGGTGAGGATTTGTTTATAGCGAACTGAAGCCTACTGATACTAAGCTTGCTTTCTTAATTTTCATAAAGTTTTACATGGTCTCCAAAAATGCATATGGGTGAGGGGAGGCAGATAACTGCTCAAAGATCTTGGAAAAGGGTTTATATCATTCCACCAATAAACTCTAATTCTGATCTTCAGATCTGTGTTTGAAAGGAAGTCTAAATATAATTTTCATAGGAGCTCCACAACTATTCTCTGAGGCATGGCTAACATAATGTATAGAAAATGAGAGATGACTATTTTTAATTCTTTAAAAGATTATTCAAGACTCAGCAGCAGCCATAGCAGAGCTTTATCCATTAAAGTCATAAGCAAACATTTGATTTATTTTGCATATCAATTATGAAAGGATTTGAATTTACTTTCAAGTTTAAGGAAGGAGTGAAGCACTAGACCAAGTTATTTCAACTTTGTTCTGTAAACCTGAGTGGTTTAGCACTACTCATTTAATTCACTACAGATACTACAATGTTAAACAGGATTACTTTTCTGGTTTCACGATGATAAAAAAATAGTATAATTCTTGCTAGTGGGGGGGCAATATTTGTATTTCTGTTATACTTACTACTTCAAACCACACTTGAGTTAGGAGGCTATTTTCCCTATTAATGATTCCAAACTGGTCATTCGTTTAAAAAGTACTGCAAATGGTAAACACATTTATACTGTAAAGTGTTTTCAATTAATCTAAGGTATTTTTGCATAAGATCACACTCATCTATTTTATATTGGTATTCCACATATTTCTGCAATCTACGTGTATTGCTGCACATTTATCTATGCTGAATTCTAGCTTGCACAGCAGATGCAAATAGTTCTAAACTTTATTCAGACTCATTTTGTAATAATCCTTTTTTTTCCCTTTTTAACTCCACCTCTTCTTCATGTTTGATCTTTAATATACTGCAAATCAATTATATCTTAAATAAAGAGCAGATGTGACTGGAATATGATATACGATGCACATATTAATCCATTTGTCTTCTGAGTTAGTTTTAAAAAATGAAGATAACTTGTATGAATTTTCCTTCCATTTTGCCAGACCAACACCTTGAATTATTGGCACAATTTTCTTATAACCAAATTCTGTGCTTGTTTCCTTTTTTCTTAATCAAATACAGATTAGACTGGCAGCAGTTCTTTTGTCATATTAATTATATAGCAGAATTGCAAATTTTTAATCATTAGCTTACACCTAATAACTTTGAGATCAATTAATTACATAGATTCTCTGCCACAAAAGGAAAAGAGGAAAAAAAAAAAAAAAAAGTGCCTTCTCCTAATAATACCCACCATGCCAAACCATCTTTGATGCACACCAGAAACACAACAGACGACTGTCCCCTGTGTCATATTCAATAACTTGGCCTTTGCAAGCTGTGCGAGACCTGACAAGAAGTGAGTTTTATGATTACTTCCCTATTATCTGCCATCCTTTCCTGGAAATGACCAAGTGCCTCTCTCCTACAACACTAACAGTCATAACCATATAATTGCACAGTGGTATTTTAGCCCATGAAAATATCCTCCAAGACTCTCTTAAGACTACAGTGAGGTGTAAAACAACTCTGGCCTTTCAGCAATGGGAAGTTTCACAACTCAGGTGTCCATAAATAAAGTAAAATATAAGTTTAGCAACTTAGCAATGAAGTGCTAGACATGTTACAGAGCGAAGGGTAAGCTTACAAGTAGGGCAGAACTGCAAAATGAAGGTGTATACTGCCAAAACACCCGCATCACATCAGAGCAGTGAACAAAGAAACCTGCAGTTGTTTCAAACATGCATAAATTAAACGGTTAAGGAGTCTAGATCTAATATTCATACCTTTTCAGTTGAAGAGCTTGCTCCTTTTGCATCCGGAGTGTTTTTACTGGGGTGCAGTAGAGGTGCAACTAACTCAGCAAGCCACCCTGTACACACTCCTTTCCGTGAGACTGGTCTAGCGGGACAGGCAGGGAACTCCACAATATTAAATACAAAACACAGTTTTCCTGGCTGATATAAGTTTGAACTGCAAAGACAAAAGTATAAAAAAAAAAAACAAACCCAAAACCTGAGAGATAGCTGTACAATCTTACATCAGGTCCATTTGCAACCCAAACCACCACAACTGAATCAAGATTCTCAGTGTTCAGCTAACTGTGTGATATTTATATATAGTTAGAAAACGTCTTAAGGTTGGACTCAGAGGCCAGTGCCTACAGAAAGGAATCCAAATTCCTATGTGTGTGAGCTTGTTCTTGGGAACTCTACCAAAGTTTTGCCAGACACTCAAAACAATGGTGTTTGAAATAGTCAAACCCTGTGGTTTTTTGCAACGGGGAAACAATAACTTTTTCAACAGATTTTATCATTCATTCCTCTCTTTCTTCTTTAGATTACAATGTACACACACACACTTGAGAAAAAAGCATACCTAAATTACCAAGGAGATATAATTTGAATATTTCATTACCTTGACACTGAATAGGATCTGGCTTGTAATTTAGGAAGATGTTCTGAAAAATTAAAAAAAACCAAAAACAAAACAAAACCAAAACACTTATTATTTGTTTCACCCCAATGAAAATGAAAATATCATGTAATGAGTGTTTACACTACAACAGATTACAAGCATATTATAATTTAACTGTAATTTTACTCTACATTCGTGTTTGTGGTTTAGAAATAAACTATTAAGACTTGAACTCTATTTTGAATGATTTTTTTTAGATTTTGTGGAACATCTGCTAGAGATCCTGTAAAATGAGGCCACAACAGTTAACTTATGGGGTTCTTGGTCAATTGAAAACAACTGTAAGGTGCACAGAAGAGATGCCAGTAGCTGGTGGACAAGGTAAAGCTTGAAATTTAATTTTCCGCACCTTTCATCTAAGAGCGGAGAAGCTCTCAGAGTAGGAGATGCTTGACTGAAAGTTTCCTATACATAATGTCCTAGAAGCAGATACCAGTTCAATTTCAAACCACCATGAGTGCCTATGCAAATTTTTGAAATCACAGCTAAAAAAACAACAGAGAAGTTTACTGGGCATTTTTTCAATGAGAAACCCACTATATCAGTCACACACACACATTTATATCTACATATGTATGCACACATACAGAAAAGGTCAAACTCACTGGTGCCTTCAAAGGAATGACTTGCACGCAGATTGCACATTTTGGCTGGGGATAAGGGTATATTAAAAGGAGACAGACATATTGCTAAGTGAAAAATGGGTGAGCAATACCAGAAAAATTGGGCATGGCAAATGCCAGAAAAGATGCAGTGGAGTAAAAGGGTAACGTATAGTTTAACTGCTTTTTAGCTGTTTTTCCACATGTACCACCCTTTTGCAGATGTTGCAACCGGTACACGGACACCCTGACATATTTTAAAGATGCTCTGCTACGTAAGATAGTTGCAGGTCAAAGTTAAGAAAAGCTAATTCAGTGAAATTACTTAAAGAAGATGCTAAGCCCATTCAGCACGTTACTTTCCTAGGGGAACACATTTAAAACACTTACAAAATTCCCTTTTATTCAGTTCAGTTGTTACAGCATGTTCCATACCACCTTTGAAAATCTAAGCGGTTTCGGTTTCACTGTGAAAATTCATGTATTTGTATAAAGTGAAGCAGAGCTCGTATTTATTTTTTTAAATCCCCACAGTGTACTAAGAAGAGAGATTTGAGGTAAGCGTGGAGAAGATGATTGCAAGAACATAAAAAGCAATTTTTTTGTTTCATATAATGAAACATATTGAGAAATTCTGGTTTTTAATCTGGAAAATAATTGCCAGTATTTTCAGATGTATTTGAGATGGTTACAGTTGGAGTCTCATTCCTTCAATGTTTTATATAAGGAACCCAGTGAGTGTGTTTGACATTACATAAATACAAACATACTGGGAAAAGCTTTCTGTTTTAACAGGTAAAAGTGCAAGAAAAGAACATGTAGGCAGGGAAATCAGGAGTTGTAAAAACATGTCTTTTTTAATTATAAGCAGTTGATGAACTGTTTCTTAAAGACCCTAAACCTGCAAACATCTTATGCTTATTTTTTATGCACAGGAGCAATCCAGAGTCAACTGAAGCACAGGTACATATCTAAGTGTTTGCAGAATGAAGGCCAAAGACTACAAACTGAAGAACAGAGCTTTGTTCCACAACAATAGTTTTAGTTTGCTCACTATGGATACTATAATATTTCTAAAGCAGTTAACTGAACAGTTATTCCTCCTTCTTGGGAAATTGAACATTTAGTCTGATGCATTATCAGAAACCAAATCTAATTAAGTCTAAATCAGTCACTTACCAATTAAAAGGTTAAGCGAAGGCTTGCAGCTTGGAAAAGCATGAAGTAAATCCAGCAAGCAAACACTAGAATCTCTAATAAAGCGTGTGTAATCAGAGGCTCCTTGTCTGCTGCAAAGCTCTTGAAGCCTCCGTTTTTCACGTGCATCACTGGTACATTCTACAAGAGCTCGCAAAAATGCCTGTGGGGAAGAAAATAAGAGTGAAGGGTAAAAAAACTTGTCCACTTAGAAAAATGGTCACGAATCTAGGAAAAACTTGGGATGCCTGGGGACAGGAAGCAGTCATGTGACAGGTTAATGGATAATACAATTATCCATAATCATTTTCCAATACACACTTTTACCTACTATGAAAAATTTACATTTTTCTTTTCTCCTCCCCACCCCCCGCTCATCTAGTGTCTGGGACAAGCTCCAGGTCAGAAAATCCTACTTAGCCTGAGCAGGGGACAGCCAAATAAACAGGCACAACCCATTCCCTGAAAAATCCCAAATTTATGAAAGGCTTTCTTATTTTTGTATTTGCACTTCAGTCAAGTAAACAGCTTCATAACACAAATTAATTCAAGACAAAACACCATTTGCTAAGAAGAGGTAATACTGTAAATAAAGTATGGTATTTAATGAGTCATGTAAATGTCACTGTGGTGTTTTATTCCATACTTTATGCCCACATAATGGTACTGCAAGCTTTTCTTAAGGGAAAATTAAATTGAGCATTGTAAGATAAAGTAAAAATCAGATGTAAATAGTTGCAAGTTTTTTTCCAAGAGCAAGGTGGAAATAGACACAGTGCATAAAAGAAAAGTGATCCAAAACACCAACTGCAATCAGATGACATATTCTACACAAAAGAATACTTGGAAAGTAATTTGAGTGTGCTCAAACACTAAGCTTCCAGACAATAGTTTTGAGTACAGAGTTACATAAAACACATTCTACACTGAACAGGTGATAAAGTAGATAGGTTATAAAAACTGGCCTGGGCGATATTCACCAGCCAACACCCTCTGCCTACTCTTATTGTTGAGACAAATTTTCAAAATTGTTAAATTCAGTTTTGAAAAGGTTGAAACAATTGGAAGATTCTCTTCCCTTCTGCTGCAAAACCCACTAAATTGAGTGAAAAGCTCCCTCCAAAACCTGATTTCCCTCAGAGACCCAACCAACACAACTGTTTATCTTCATCCTTCATACAAAGTTATCTTTAAAATATGTTTTGACAACACCAGAAATACACCTGCATTTCCAGTTGCAAGCTTCCAGTTTTTTGCAGGCACAGAATGAAAGGAAAATTATATTCACACATTGTGAGAATGAATACTATACAAGCAAAAATCTTTCCTCAAATTCTGCCAGGTTACTGAAATGCTAAAGAAAAGCTTTAAAATAATTTAATAGACATTATGGTATATTTGCGTTGAGCAACATGCATATTTTTAGTGACAAAACTTGACAGATATGGCTCCCTCTGATTAGAAAAGATGATTTCTCTAAAATGCCTATGGGGTCAGGTTCAGTCACCCTTCCAGTTATCTGGCACCATATATCTAATACTTTTCTATTTACTTCCAGAGTAGTTATGAAGCAAGGTACTGCAAGGTACTGCAGAATGGGAATAGAGATTTCAGTTTGCCAGATTTCAGTTTGCCAGATAAAGTACCAATAGTGAAATTTCTCAGAATAAAGTACAAACAGCAGCATACAAACTGACAATCCTTATTCACCAAGAAACACGGTAACTACACACGAAGTGAGGATAGATCTGTATGAGCCCATACAGCACAGAATTACGAAGGATTTATCTTTAAAAGAACAAACACATAAACACCTTTTTGGGAACCGCTCTTATTTCCAGACACCAGGTCAGAATGAATTTCAGAGTGCTTCTTTCAGGGATGTGTTGTGGATGAGCTGCTCCTAGTTCAATGGGAGAAAGAAAACAGAACAAATTGTGCATCTATTAACATCCAAAAATGGCATCACAGAATGCTTGTTCCTTCAAATAAGTATTTGAAATACAAGAGAGCTAAACTGCATTCAATTCTGTATGTTTGAGCCCCAGCTGGTTAGTGGAAATTACAAACTAAACAGCAGGACAGTTTTCCAATGAAGTATCAATGGCAGTTTTCCAATGAAAAGTCAAAACTTATCAGGAAAGCAGGGAACAAAGAGAGGGGTATAATACATGAGCGTTTAAATAAATTTCATTGCTAAACCACTGAAGGCTTTGTTACCACTTTCCACCTTGAAAAAAATTCAGAGGAATGCTTACCAGGAAAAGGAACATCCACACTTTTTCCCCCTCCATCAATAAGCACTCCTGAAAATTGGAACACGCTGAAGTTTTCTAAGGATCTAACCAAAGGTGTATGCAGCCAGCGCCAAGCTGGAGCTTCTGAGGCCCAGCAGATCCAAGGGGTTTCTGTACAAGCAAATAATTCCTCCTGTACCCTCTACAGGTTGCATTTCTGGGAAGGAAGTACACTGACATCCCATCTATCCCTTCACGGAGTCAGCTAGGGCGCAGCCAGGCTTATCAGCCTCATGCCACGTCATGCTAAAGCAGCTATTCTCGGTTAATCCCAAAAGCAATATAAGAGCATTTATGTGTCAAAACACCTTTAATTAATAAGCTCTGCAGGTCCCAAATTGTTTCCTTACAGACCCAACTTGCATGTTGGGATTTCTCTTGACAATGTTTCTTGGCTTTGACATCTAGCTACTGATTCTTACTATGTTTTTTCCATGCTCAAGAGCCCTTTAATACTACAGAATTTTTGCTCCAAGAATATACCTACATAACTTACTAAATTACCTCTTCGTATCAGCATTACTTGACTGAACCCTTGCTACAAAGAACAAAATTTACTTTTAGAAGAGGATTTGCATAAATATAATGCAGGAAAGAAGCATCCATTTTCACATTTATATAAACTTCCTTTTCTTGAACATGCTGACAGCATGTTGCAACAAGTACTTAATCCTGTTCCTAGGATGCTTGTACATACAACAAAAACTCAACTACGGAAATCCAGTATTCGAACAACAGACTTTGTACCAGACTGCAAATAATTTCTGTTTTGTCCTCTCAATTGATCTCATCCACTTCATCAAAGAATTCATAGACTGAACAAAGTGAGGCTGGGAATAAAATTCAGTGGAATTCCTGGTAAATCTTGAAGATGCAGCAGAGGCATAGCTCACTGTTCATGCTCGTCTCTCATGTTTTTCAGCTCTCTTGATTCAGTAAACCCACAACCATAATAGTCTGTTGTAACTATCACAAATTCCTCAGAAATGTGACTGCAGTTAAAAGACAACCATCAAAAGGAAAGCAACTCTGGAACATTGCTAGGAATTGCAAAGCTGCATTACAGAGCTGAATTCTTTGGTACAGATTACCAACAACAAGTAATTAAGTTATAGTAACTTAATGAGTCTCTGCTCACCAGCACTGCTCCAAAGAAATTAATTTGGGTTTGATCCTAAACCATTTAGCTTTGTAACTGCAGTGGATGGAAGTCAGTGTACAAGCCATGATTGGAGATCAGTGGATCAGCAGCAACTTTGTAGGTCCTGGCCAAGGACCCAAGGCAAGTGTAAAAAGTCAGCATTATTTGCTCTGGGTCACCCAGAAGACTCAAGAGCAGAACCAAGAACTTTGATTCTCTCTGTGCTGCAATCCAGGACCTTCCTTTCCATTATCATTCATTAAGATTCACAAACAGGCATGCCATTTTACACACAAGATATTGCAAAATGTTGCATAAATAACACATAATTTCACCTTTTTTCCCCCCAATTAGTGTCACATTAGGCAGCCAGAGATACAATAACCAGGATTATTTACACGTAGGATGAGAGCACTGATATTCCAACTTTCACTCATTTTACCAACTTTGCCTTGGAAGGACAGTTTTTTTGGTATACAAGAACAATCAAGGGGCTAAGCTATGTTCACTTGGCTATACAGGCTCTGTTCCACATGGAAAGTGCTCTGACACTGATGAACTCGAAGTGCCCTGTTAGGGCAGCTTTACATCCTTCCTGCAACATCAGTATAGCAGAAGAAAGGGAACTACTGTAGGCAGGAAGGAGAGAATATCTCCCTGTGCCTATTCAAGGAGACCTTCACTTTGAACATGCTGTTGACACTGTCTTTAACTTACAGAGAGAGATCCAAATTTTATGGAGCCAGGTAGCAGGGCTCTGATTTGCACAGAAAAACCTACCAGCCTTCAGGAGGGACAACATTTCAAGCCCACCCTCCTATGAAGTTCTGATGCTTTCGGCCCTCTTATTACCTCCTCCTTTGCTACACCCTTCCCTTTGAATTGCTTCCTTTTTAAATGTGCTTGATTCTGTAAAATCTGTAGATAGTGTAAACAGTAGAAACAGCATACCTATGAAATCCCCCCACACCACCCAATCTCTTGCTGGTTGCCTGTGCATGGTTGGGCCCTGGATGGGGTGACACTGCCTTGAGCTTGAGGGTGCTCAGGACCAGCCCTGATCCAAAGGGAGATTGTTACAAAGCTGGCCCCCCCCGGGACCTTTTTTGTCGTCTTCTTTGGTTTTTTTTTTTGGGGGGGGGGGGGGGGCGGGCGGGGAGGTGAGGGGCAGGGAGGGAAGAAGCAGGTGTGTTTAGAGGGGATCTGTCCCAGAGGAACAAGGACAATGGGGGTTCCCCAAGAGAGGGGTGCAGGGGGAGGGGGTTCAGCACAGTGGGGCTGGATAACAGCCAGACCAGCCCTGCAGACACAGGGCCCATCCCCAGTGCAGGGACCAGGCTGTAACTGATACTGGCTGTGCACCAAATCTAACCCGTGACCCGTCCCAGCAGAGGTTAGTTACTGGAGTGCGGGTCAAGGATGGGGATCAGCTGGGCGTGGACAGCCCATATGATATGTTACAACATGGCCTGTCATGTAAACTCACCTCATTAACAAGTGAGTTACTCGCCAGTTCCTAGAACAGGCATCCGTTTACATCTCACACTTAAGAGACAACTTGTGTTGCCCTCAATGATGCAGGGAATCTCGCCATGGGACCTGATTTACCCATAGGCTGGAAAAACAAAGAGCCCTACCTCATCCTGCAGAACTAAAGGTACAATTCAGCAGCACCATTAAGACACCAATTGCAAGGCAAGAGAATAGTAATTCTCACAGGTCCAGCTGGCAGTACATGGGCATACCTTGAACCTGCAGCTACCCTTTCTGAGGTGTGGGATCATAAGACTCAGCAGAATAGATCCATGTAGACCTACAAGCCCCTTAAAAGGCACCTTGCAGCAGCACTAAGTCTTCTGCTTCAGCACTGCAGCCCTCTTAAGATGTAAAACAGATTGATGTGAAGTGCTGTGCACGGAGAGATTTTACTTTCAAGTGGGGGACTGTTATGTGATTAAAGACTCATCTCCATAAACATCAAAGAGCACAGAGGAAGAATGAGATGGATGAACGCCAATGCCAGGCTCAAGTTCCCAGTCAGAAGCTTACTCATCTATAGTAAAACCAGCAGCAGCATTCTATGCATCCTCTCTTTTTTAACACATCTCTGTGACTTCCAACATGCCTCCATGAAATGACAGCTGTGTCCCAATACTAAAGATAAAAATGTTCAAAACTATGCATACCAACTATTACCAGCACAGAAAGGAGTATTTGTCCATGACCAGTGCATCACACCATACCTTTCTTTTTAGTGCCCTGCTTAACCTTTACGCAAACGAAGTACTCTGCTTTTTCAGAAAGTCCCAGGATGTGAAGAAGTTCTTCCACCTCACTGACATTGTTGGGACATATTACACAGAAGGCATCTCCAGGTTGGTAGTCAAAGACTGTATCCTGTTTTAAAATATAAGATCATTTCTATTAAATTGTATCACAAACCAAGGACAAGAGCATGCCCATTGCTAACAACAATCTTCCTACTATCGCAGTCACATGAAGTCATATGTTGTTTTACTCTGTACTAGCACTTCACTGTTTGAAGCACATCAGAAACTACTCATGTTTTCTTTTCAGGTTTAACCTTACTAATTAGAAAAACTTTTCCTTATCTGTTTAAATATTTGGACATTCTTTGATAAGAACTGGTGAGCAGCCTAAACAGAAGGAAAATAAATATGTATTAAGAGGATGTGTTATATAACCAGCCCATATCATTAATTACTGATGTACTTTGTCTTCTGGTTTGAGAAGAGCAGAGAAATGAAGTCCTCATAATTAATACTTTGTATAGAGATACATTATCACTAAAAGAAAATTTTCTGGTTAAACTATTTGATGAACTGTGACTGAAATGACCCCAACTGTTTTTATTTTCTGGAGGAAAAAAGAAAAATAGCAAGAGAAGAGCTCAGTGAAAATTAAAAGGTACCTCGGATCTTAAGACCTAGATTCTACTTAGTTGGCTGAGGTTCTTGTGCGCAACTGCTGAAACCCTACTCAAGCTTCTGCCTGTTATAGGAACATACAGAATTATACTTGCATCATTATGTTTCCCTGATGCATCAGGTGAGGTGACGTGCACACACAGACTGTTGAGAACGTCAGGAAAAAAAGGCAAAAAATGTTCAAATTTTCAGTGGGTGCTGATGACAGGATACATGTATACATACAAATATATGCAAAAAATCATGTCATCTCAGAGACTCAGTTGCTCAAAACTTAATAGACTCTATTTATAACAGATTTAAAGATGTCCCATGGATATGGACACATTTTAGGCTAACAGAGTCCAATAGACGTTACTGCCAAAATCACAATATCTAAAAGGCAATATTCTACAAATCTGGAAAATCTCTCAAAAGCAACATATTTTCCTTTTAAAGTTTTCTTGTAAATTAATATTGAGCACTCTCTACCTTTCATCTTCAAACCAGTATACAAAATCTTCCCTGAATAAACTAAACCAGTTTTTACACCTAGGGTAACAGAGGTTGACAGTTTGAGTAGTATGTTAACAAGGCAGAGCAAATGAATGCCAAAGGCAGAAACAGTGTTCAAGACACAAAGATTCTTCACATGATCATACTAGTCAAATTATTACTTGTGTAGATTACCTATCACAAGGAATAGTCACAATTTACTATAGTTTCTGAATATTCCTTAAATTGTATAGTTATAAACTGAAAGATTATTCATTTTCAATATTCCCAGCCTGCCCTTCTCCACTGCAAATTCCCTTCAAAAAGGTATTTCAGTCAATACAATATCCATGGAACAACAAAGAAATTAATTTGACACTTTGTTTTGAATTCCATGGAGTCATACCTTTCAGTGAACAAATCAAGCTTTGAATTTACAAAATGGATCAGCCTAAGCTGACATCCTATTGTATAGGGAATTATTTCTTTTTAAACAGCCAAATAAATAATTTTCCCTTGTGTTATTATGCATAACACACACATGCTTTTCACCCTTTATTTTAACCCACTAAAGAAAAAGCCATCACTAACTTACTGCAATATCAAGTTCTAAGAGCAATGCAGTTTTTATTGCATCTTCTCTAGTGAGCTGAATTGCTTTTGTAACTGGCACTTCAAAGGTTGCTCCCTCTGAAATCAGTGAGGACAGATGTGGATTCTGAAAAAGAGGACATGAAAACTTACACTAAAAATGCAAATGAGCTGAATGACAGCTTACTGTGACATACAGGAATTAGTGTTGGTATAATTTTTTTGAAATAATCTTAGAAAACAATTCAAAACAATGCGGAAAAGCACGAATCTTCTATATACAGAGTTTTGCTCTAAATTTTTAAAAATTACATCCAAGCAGTAACAGGCATATATTCAACCATAAAAAGCCAGTGGGCTTGAACAGCCTAAACTACTATCAAATGCAGCTAACTATTTCCTTTTTCAAAAGCTGCCTTGAAAATAGCCAGAGAATGGCATTTATGTTGAAACCCAGAAAACTCTTGCCTAATTCAAGGATTACTATGTGTACAGAACAGACATAAGAAGTAAGAACAGAAGCTATTTAAAAACATCACTGCAGGTTTACAGATTAAGACTTTGGGGTGCAGATGGGGCTATTATTACAGGCAATTTGTAAGAGGAATTTTAAAAACTACAGTTAAATTTAGAGCTAATCAGCGAACTCCAGACTACAAAACAGCACCATGTTATGCCACAACATTTCTACACAGGTGAAAATGTGCCCTAAGAATTGTAAATGGACACCAAGAATAATTCCAGACCACCTCTGTCAAAGGCTGTCACTTGAAGATCAGACTGCAGCCCTCATTTCTCCATCACTATTGTCAGCAAGTGTCATTTGAGATCAATACAGACAAAAATTAAGAGGTGGGAGAGATACCAAATGTCCATAACAATACTCTGTCAAATGAAAAGGAATTATTCTACCAATAAGAGAATATTGGTTAATCTGAAGATTTCATATTTGGAAAAAAGGAGACAGGAGAATCACTTGAGACCAATGGTTGGAAGTTTTATTATTCTTTTAAAATTTTGACATGGTGATTAACACTTTGGGCCATATCAAGTTATATGTGCATCAGCTGGACTGTGATAACTGTCTACATTCGTATTCCCTCCAAGTCAAGTTCAAGGCATAATGAGATCAAGATTTAAGCTAAACTGTATTATCTTACACTTGCCACAGAGGCTTAAGATGCAGACCATTACTGCGCTGCTACTAATAAGCAGCAGCTTGTTAATTCAACCCTGAGACTCAATAGCCCAGGACATAGAACATATAAGTAATTAGAGAGACTGTGTACCCAGCGTTCTCTAAATGGCAGGGAGTCTCTTTTTGCAGATATCCAAGCGACAAATTGATGCATTTCAAAACAAGCCAACTTCAGCTGTGCTTGGCAAAAAATACCCATGGTTGTTGCAATGTGAGATACTGGAAATGGACATGAATTGTGTCATACATGTAAAAACAAACAAGACCCTACATGGGACCGACTTGTTGACAAGGTCTAGCTAACTATGTCAAAAATAGCACCAAAGGGAAAAAAGCCAAACCTGATTCTTTCCAAGGCTCAAGACAACCATCCAGCTTTACACCTGAAATTTGGACTATAATCTTTAATCTGTCACTGAATTCCAGACTAGCAGATTCATCTTTTTCAATTTGCTGTTTGAAAGCAAAATTTACTTTTTTTCTATTTACAGAAAAGTTAAGGCATCAATATTAGAACCTGATCAATTATTTCAGAGATCAGCCTGAATATATATTTTAAAATAAGAAAATGGGCTCTTTTAACCACTATAGCATCACTTTCAACCCATGTATTAGTCTTTAATCGAAGAGTACATCTAAATCATAAATCTTTGTTTCAGTAATTTGGATTATGTAATTCAACAACCTGAGCAAAGCCAACCACAATATGAGGTTTAAAAGAAAGGCACAATTATCCAGTGTTTCAACTCATTCACTCTTACATAATTATATTAGCTAGACTAAATGACTCTCTCAGCATTACCATTGACACTCTCAGAGAGAGTGTCAGGGCCCTGAGGATACTAACGGGCTTTCATGGTCCTGACCAGCCTCACCAGAGAACGCCACCCTCGCCTCTCCTCATGGGCCCAGGAGCCCCATCTCAGCTCAGCCCCGGGGTATTCAGTCCCTGCCCGAGCTACATCACAGGAGTACTGGTCGACAGCTCAGCCACACCATGCCCACAGCTGGCCACAGATACTGTTGATCCAGGCCTGGATCCGTAGACCGACTTCCCGGCTTGGTCCCAGACCTGCCTCCTTCCCACAAACTTGTCTGATGATCTGCACTCTTGGCTGATCCTGGCTGCCATCTCCTGGTTTGCATTGCTGGGGTATCAGGGAATGCGGTTGGCTGTATTACCACACTCAGCTCCTGGCTCTCTGTCCCTTAAAGAGCATTCTTCTCTTGTACAGCAGTTCTTTGTTCAACATGCCTTCATAGGAAAAGCACACTGGCTTTCAATCCACAGTTCATCTTCTATTTCCAATACTAAAATTATGATCGTGTTTTTACAATGACAAGTTTCTCTGCTACTAAATATGCAGCGAGATTTTGAGCAATTTTACACCCTCTTAAGGCATTCTGCAAGTACTAAAGATTTGAACAGAAATTGTACTATACTCCTTTCTACAGGAAGATGTTTTCACCGTCCTAACATAAGCCACTGAGGATTTTAATTCTTCCATTCATGGCACTGCAATGCCATTCCTTTATCAAATTATTATTTAGCTAAATTATACTTTTACATCAGTGCTCATAACTCATATGGTGGTGACTACATTTTCACAATATAAGTGGACCTTTCATTTACAATTCAAAAATCTCCTGCATTCAGGGACGTTATCGCCTTTACATCAATATCCACTTGCTCTTTTGAGCCGTATAGTATACACTCATGCTCCTACCAGAGCCGGAGGCTTTCATCATCCAAAGTGAAGTCCTTACCTCACCGTGGGTGTCCTGAAACTGCACCTCTATATATTCTGGTGGCAAGGCAGGGATATTAAGAGCAGACTGAGAGACAGGAGGGACAGAACGAACAAGTGAAGGTTCGGTGTCTGCAGCTGAAGCCACAAGATGGATATCAACCAGTTTCTGTGTCAGAACATCAGCACTCCTCACTCTCTCATATTCTAGCTTCAAATTTTGTACTTCTGAGCTTAAGTTTAGTTCATGCCCAACATGTGGGGCTGCAGACAGAGAGCTAGAAACAGCACCACTGGTCATGCCTTCTTTTTCTTTCTGCAATAGAAATGCTTCCTCGAGGGCAAGCCAAAGTCCATCAATCCAAGGATCAACCACTAGTTCCAAACTGGGGAGGGAGGGGGGAAAAAAAAAAAAAAAAAAAAGAGAGAGAGAGAGAGAGAGAAAGGAATGGTTGACTTATGGTGACTTACTGGACTGTTAATTTACAAATAATGAAAAGACCACAAAACCTAAAACACTATTAATTTTCCATTTTTAATATATATCTGCAGCTGTTACGAAGATTACTTTTTTGTTAAAAAAAAATTTCATTTAGTTATTACCACTATGTAAATTTATGGAGTCTGAAGTGCATAACAGCTTCGCTCTTCTTCTAGTTTCTCATTTTTATTTTCTTATGCTGAACTTTATGACAGGAAGTTGCAACCTTTCACTGTGCAACAGCAACATCAATAGCTTACACTAATGTTCAATTTTTATTATTTTAGAACACAAGATAAAAGTTTTATGGTTATGGCAATGTTTGTGTTCAACTGTCTCATATCATCATACACAGAACCAATATAATCTGCAGTTCAAAATAAATAAGCCAAGACTGCAGCCTACTGGTCAGAAAGGGCAACAGAACAGGAAGGGAGTTTTCTTACATAATTCCTCTACAGTAATCAAAAAAACCTTCTTACATAATTCCTTGACAGTGATTTAAAACAAACAAACAAACAAGCAAAAGGATGTTTTATGGAAGAGAGAAAAAAAATTTAAAAACCATTGTAGGGTTTGCCTAAAGCAGCTACACTGCAAGGTGTGAGCTTGGATAAAAGTCTGATGTGTATGTAGAAAGAGATGCCCATTAGCCGGTACCACACGTACTGGTAACTGGATTTATTTTCATTTGCTTTAGTAAACAGACTACTTTTTTAAATCCCTCCAATTATTCTGAATTACTTAATTTCTAAAACTGCTAAATATTTTCCATTTTTCCAGGCATTGCAGATGTTTGCTCCCACTTGAAAAATGGAGTTTTATTTAATGGCAATTGAGATTGAAAAGGCATACTGTGTTCAGACAGGACTCATTCCTATGAGGTGCTGAGTATCCAGGTTCAACTGATTTCAAAGACTTCAGAATGTTTAGCCAAATTCACATATAATTATTGCATCTTGAAGAAACAACATCCAAACTCATTCAGCTCTTACCCTACAGAATCATCTGCTAATCCTGTGTCGTAGAAGTGCTGGGCACCAAGTTCTTGAAGGTGTCGGTCTACTGTCTTTCCACCATTACAAAAGAATGTGTACTCCGAATCCCCCAGACCTAGCAAATTCAAGGAAAGAGGAATCATGTCAATCAGCCAGTCACCCAGGCTACACAGACAAAGATCTGCAAAGACAACACAGGATTTTCTTGCACGAAACAGAAGAATCTGATATAGCAAAGTGCATATTACCAGGACACTTTTATGACCTTCAAAAAAAATGGTGTTTTTCCCAAAGTAGAGCTGAAAAAGTAGTTCCCCCTTCAGAAGTGTAAGACACAGGATTTCTCTGTAAACACTTTGCTTTTGATATTTCACATTTCAGAAGAATGTTGTTTTAGTTTGAGGGTCTTAAAAAATATAAAACCACGCTTACACGAAAAATGTAAGCAATTGAAATAATTAGAAAAAGAGTGAAACTGATAAACTATATGTGAATCTCATCTACAGGTTAAAATTGTTAATATATATCAACAACATAAGGGAGAGAGTATTAAAAGTAATACAAAAATATTGGAACCTTGGGAAAAAAAAACCAAACACAGGAGTGACTTTAAACAATACGAAGTAAGAAATGTAGGAAAATATGCATAAGGGAATCTGGTCCAACATCCTCCTCCCCAGGAATAACAGATTTCCTTGTAGATCTCATTTTCCCTGCACTGGATTTTCTGCCCTTTAACAGTCATGAAGATGTTCTGTTAGAAGAAGATGCTCTTTGTTACCCGTTAAATAGTCAGTGGACTCATGAGGTATGTTCATGGAGGACCTGAGATTTTAAGAGATCAACTAAACCACTGACCCACCCTAAAAGTGACCAACCACCCATACCTCATCCTTAGCAGATGCTTATCTAACAATCCCAAAGACCACTGGTTAGGTAGTCTTCACAAATTCTATAAGTAATCCACACCACTGTTTCACTATCCTGACTATCATAATTTTTCACAGCCTGACCCTTTCTTGTGTGCAGTTTCAAACCACTAGATCCTTATCATCCCCACCTAACAATGCACTATTCCCTTCTCCTTCATAACAGCCTTATTTTTGTTTTCCTTTTTTTTTTTTTTCTTTTTTTTTTAAGAAGACTTCTGCTCCCTCTCAAGTTCAGTACTTAGAGCGAACACTTCATTGGACAAGCTGAAATGGATATCATGAATGTATTTTAAGACTGGTAACTTTTTAGACTAGAATCACAAAACATATTATAACTTAGATACTATAATAATATCTGTTACACAAAAATCAGTATTAATACAATGCTTATCTTCATATATGCATATATGCATTCAGTCAGCTAACCATTTTGCAAACTGTAATGTATAACTAGACAATAGCATAACATCTTCTCAAAACGTTACATGATTAGGATGCATACATTTCAGACTTCCACATTATATATCCACTAGAAATTTCCTTCTAGTGGGTACTTTCCTCACTAAAAATCTAGAAGTTTCCTCATTCCTACCTATCAACTTAAACTTGTCAAGCAAAAATAACCTAGGTTCAAATAGAAGTTTCTGGAGTTTGTTTAAACACAACCTGAAAATTCAACAAACTGACCTTACCATCAGATCAAGATATATCAAATGCATTTTGCCAAATCTGCATTTTGCATATCAATCTTTAACCTGAAGTTACATACCTTCTACTGATGAGTATGACATTAAAAATTAAAAAAAAAATTACAAATTTAAAGGGATGATCTTAAAACCTTATTTTTAAGAACATTTTATACTGCCTTTCCCTCTGTATAGAAAAATGCCCAATTACTCGCAAAGTAAACGCATCTAGTCCAGAGACTTGACATGAAATTAAAACTTCAACAGTTATAGATAGCTTATATCATATTTTGTTTAAGCAAAGAAAATTAAAATATAAAAAAATTAAATTGGTAGCTTACATTCAGATCATTTCTGTGACACTTTTCCTTTCTTGCTTATAGAGGATATTACACAAAACAGTGGTTCATGTTATAAAAATAAATGTTTTATAAGCACTTAAAAAAACCCAAACAACTTATTTACAAGTAAAAAATATAAAAATTATTTACTGACAGACAAGTGCTGCAATAATATAGAAAATACTAAGTCACCTAGCAATCCATACTGGAGATGTGCGAAATGATCAGGTGGCAAGGTCCTGTCTTGAATTTTCTTTACAAACTTGCGGGCAGTGTCTGGTGGGTCTCCAGTACCGGTAGTGGAAATAACAATAACTACAGGATCCTTTTCTGTTTCCAGGTTATACTACAAGTAATAGAACAAGTAAGTTACAAGGTGCCACTTGATACCTATTTGTGGCCTTAGATATTATCTTCCACCCTTCCTTTTCCCAAAGGTACACACAAAAATGTTTAATCTCATCTTACTTGTATTAAACCACAGAAAGACTTTCAAGTAATTACAAGTAATTTTGGGGATGCAACTTATAATCTTGGTTGGAGTTTTGGAGTTTTCAAGACCAGACTCGGTAAAGGCCTGAGGAACCTGCTCTGACCTCAGCTGACCCTGCTGCGAGATGATCTCATGAAGTCCGTTCCAACCTGAATCATCCTATGATCACATACACAAACGCCAAAGGGCAGCATTTTGAGCAGGCTAGTACATATGCGAAGAATACTCACAACTGCACTCAGACAGCAAGAGCTTAACTACACAACTCCTACAGTATTTGCTTTGTCAAGTGGAAAAAAGTATTTTTGTATGTACGATGATCACAATCACACAGTTAGCCATAATACTGATCATTTCACACAGATAACTGGGGTGTGGCCGTACAAACCGTGGGGATCATTTCTAAGTTGCACTGGGGATCATTTGGTTCTGTCTGATAACTTCCATGTTACATCTGTCTGTCCCACAAAAAAACCCTGTGCTTTGGGGGACCTAAGGTAGCTCTGAACAGAGGTAATCAGTCACCGTGCTCTACAGTCTGATTCATTTTGGCCCCTTCACCCTGCCCCCAATTAATTGCTCTCCCCTTTGCAAATACCAATCTTCCACATTTCCCATGGTTTTATGGGGGCTACTCCCATTATACCAGGTCGACAAGAACCGCCTATGTTTGGGATTGTGCATCAATTCCATAAATTCAGGTCTCATGCAACCATTTATTACTTCTCAAGTAAAAAGCATTCTGTTTCTTTGATTATTCCAGCTTTAGACTGATAGCAGGCTGCAGCACCGTGCTCGTGTGCTGTCTGTCAGGTCACCCGCACAACGCACTCTTTCACAGCACCCCTACGGGCTACGGGTTTTGAATCACACGGACAGTTAGCGACCTACGGGAAACACAGCTCCACAGAACCACAGACACCTTGCTCGGGAGTGACCTCTGGAGGTCACCTAGTCCCACCCCATGCTCCAAGTGGGACGAACTGCCAACGCTGCATTAGGTCAGCTATGACTCTGGCTGAATTTTGGAAACTTCTAAGGGTAGAGATTCCGCTTTTCTGGGCAACCTCTTCCATCCAGAAGAACTTCTCCACTAGTGTCAAATCTGAGTTTATCAGGCTGCACTCGGTGGATTTCGCCTCCTGTTGCAGAGTCTTCTGCTGCCAAGAAGAGTTTGGCTCAAGTAGGCTGCTATTAGGTCACTCCTTAGCCTCCTTTTTGCCATAATAAGCAACCCAAGCTCCTTTTACTGCTCCCTGTAGGTTTCAGTTTAAACTCTCTCCCAGCATTCCAAGTTTAATAAAATAGTAAGGTTATGAGAAAATATAAATAAAGATTGCAAGAGATGCTATGTTTCATTCCAAGCAGTTTCAGGACTGCAATTCAAAACTTCAGAGTTTGAGGAGTTTTGCTCTAAACACGTCACTCAATAAATCACTCAAACCTTACCCCCTCCTCAAGCCATGTAAAAAGTTACCCCTTATACCTACAGTCCAAAAAGGTCAGGAATGCAAAGAAACAGGGTATCAAGGGGTTTTGCTGTCGTCATTTTTTCCAAAACCTTCCTGAAGAACCTAAAAGCAGTCGCCTGGAGCAACTTAAATTACCATCTGGAACAGTATCCTGCCTCTGACAGTGGCCAATAGCAGGTGCATAGAGAAGTATACGAGAAGAGAGTAAGCATGCAAGGATATTCCTCAAGTACTTTGCTAGACTTCAGTGAGTTGTGGTCCAGGGACGTTCCAACAGAGGTTTTGCCCTTTACAAGTTCAGGTGAACTCCAAGTATCCACAAACTCCTGAGATTTCCAAAAGTGACCTATAAGTTGTGCAAAAACAGGCCTTAAGGGTCCTGTTGCAGTAACCCAGATTTTCAAAACTTCCACAGCTGATTTGATAAGTACAAATACAACAGATTCTACAGTGCATTGTCACAGGGGACTACTTCATTTACAAACAAAAGAAAATTCTTCAAGTAAAAAAAGCAAGGGTCTACTAGTATCACATAAAAATTTACCATAAATTGTGTTCCATTAAAATAAAGATACAAGCTCAGAAAATAAAAAGTGGTGTATTAGAACAGAGTTACGATTAGTTCACTAAATTCTTGCTTGCTCCACTGCACATTCTCCTCTGCAAACTTAAAGACATTCTGGAAGCCAAATATTTGGCAACAGAGGTCCTGCATTAATTTGTGTCAATTACTGGGAGGTCTGATATATCACTAGACCAAGAATCTCACACAATTACATAGTTTTTTCACTGTACCTTCCACTTCTTCCTATATCCTTAGTGTTACATCTTTGTCCCATTCTTTCGCTTTCCTTCAAAAGTACTCCTCAGCTGAGGACAGCAATGCCACACAACAGCCGTGAGCAGCCTGCTCAAGCTGTGAATGATTGCCGAAGAAAGAGGATGGGATCAGACACCCAGATATGCCTTACCCAGAACAATATGTATCATGACAAAGGTGCTTATTCAGATAACTCATCCAAGGCTGACTACATGCACTGTGACCCAAGACGATCTCCATTTAGCCTCCTATTTTAAGGCTCCTACCTCACTTCCACTTCATTTCAGTCTTTCATCAAGCATAAAAAGCGATCACAGTAACCAACCAAAGATTTATGACCTTTTCCTCACCTACGAGAGTGTAGGTGAGAGACACTACTTAGAAACAGCCAGTGTTTCTGAGCCTTGAGCAGTATTTGACCATGCATTTTTGTATGGCAACAGGACCACGTTATGACTATTGACTCTGCAGCCACCTATTCCATCCATAGACCTTCACAGAAATCCCTTTAAGCAATGACAAGGTCTGAAAAATACCCAAAAGCTGCATAAAGATGGGCCTTCTAACCGATAAATATGGACAAAACATAAACCTCTTATTCCTCACTTAAAGCATACACACACACCTCTCTGAATTGTGCATGCTACAGAAAAAACTCTCAGATCTAACACTCCCAAAGGACTGCACAAGAGGCCCCACCAAATTCAAGCAGACTCTTGCTCCAGTACATTACGCCACCATGCCTTCCCCTCCCCAATTACACTTAAGCTTCTAAAAGTTCTCTTTATTTACAGTAAAGGATAAGGAAAAGCTTAAGTGATGAGCTCTACAAAGCTGCAGAAATTACTTTTTTCTCTATTCAGTACATCTTTCTACCTCATCAGTACCTCACAGCTCTGAGTTGTCTTGCCAAATTTGACAAAATAGTTTTATTCAAGTGGCAAGCCAATAACAGGGCTAGAAATACCCTGCCTACTGCCTTCCTGAAAATAATTTCCAAACCTGTCAAATGCAGAAGAAATGAAATGGAAGAATGTAAGGAGAATCTTCACATTCCCTGCTGGCTGCATAAAAGTCTCTTTGTTAACACTTTGCTACATACTCAGCGAACATTCATTCAAAAGCAGATGTCCAGCTACCCAACATGTCGTGTATCCCTAAGAAAGCAACCTGCTAAAAGGGAACTAAATTATTTTTATAAACTCCTCACACTTTCGAGTGAATGAAAAACACTCTCTTAGCTGTTATTTTCTGCTCATCTCAAATGAAATACCAGGCCGTCAAGTTTTGTTTGTTTGTTTGTTTTTTAAATGTTTTTGTTCCAGGACATACAGTTGAAAGTACTTTGTGAAGGAAATTACAGTCCATATTGTTTTTAGTTACAGACAGACACTAACAGTTTTCAGATCCTTACCCTTGGATAACAGCAAATAGTAAAAAGCCACTTCCTTGCTCCAGCCACGCTTTTTGTTTCTTTCTAGAATATAACTTGAGTGTATTCAGTGTGAACTGGAGTGAGTGCATATGCTAAGTAACTCAAGAAGACCCCACAAAAGCTCAGGGTCATGCTGGAGCCCACAGTTCACAGTACACAGGACCTCAATGCAACACAAAAACAACAGAAAAAAAATGTGTTGTGTCTAACAACAGGAGAGCTGACCAATAAATACAGAATTCATTCACTACTGCACACATAAATAGTTTTCAAGAAGTCATGGCACTGTTGTTAGAAGACAGATCAAAGATATATTCATTTACTGCTGTAATAAGAAAAATCACAAGAAAGATGTACCTTTGGCAGAAGGCTATTAAGCATTTGTGAGTATTGGTCCAAATTATTGATTCATAAGAAACAAAAATTTAAAACTAGATGGTATATTTTAGGTGGGTGCATGTGCTCAGCCTTCATGATTATTAACAGCCACCACTCAAGCACGTGAAGAAAAATGCAGCTCTTAAATACCTACTTTTTAAAACAGCATGGAGTATCTCACCTTGTCCATTTCACTTATACAGTGCATATCAGCTTCAAGTCCATGGGCACCTGCTTGCTGCCATATTTCCTCAGCTATGGCTTTTGCCTGCCCCTTTTGTGTTGCATAGAGGAGCAAAAACCTCCTTTTTAAATCACAGCGCATTTCCCAAAACAGCACTTTTTTGGTTTTTTTTTAAGATACTGCAGGGGAAAAAAAGAAGGAAAAAAAGTGAATTTATTGCATGCAGAACAGCAAGATTTTGCTTTACCTATTAGATTAAAAAGAGATACTTTAAAGGATAGCAGTATTGGCACTCAACTTGGAAATGAGGCATCTACTCTGAAGAGAAGCCCTTTCTCACACCCAAGCTTTGTAGGCCAGGTTGCAAAGCACTCATGGTATTGGTCATATGTGCTGTACTGCCTTGATGTTGCAGTAATATTGCAACATTCCCAGTATCAAGAATCTAGTTTGTAAACAATACAATAAAGAAACTAGCTTCATGAAAATGTATACTATTTTAATTACGTAAGTTATATTTTCCACTTTAAGTTAGTGACTGCTTTGGTCACTTTTCTGAGATGTATTCGAAAACAAAACGTAGACCTGGTGAAGTCAAACCACAATGCTTGAGGAAAAAAAAAATTAAAATTCTCCGTTTCTTCTTTTCTGAAATCAGTATTTTTTGCCTGAATGCCTTTATGCTTTACTGTCCACTATGTCTATATTTTAGAACACAAACATTGTTTTTCATTTCATATTTCAAAAAGAAGCTTCTTATACAAGTGCAAATACAGAATTGACTGTTTGGGTTTTCTTCTCCTAAAAATAAGAAACCATCTTAGAGAAATCTCTTGTAGTGTAAAATGCCACTCCTTCACAAAGTCTTGCAAGCAGTAGGATGAATGAGATGCATACCCTTATCCATTCACCTGTCCCATGAAAGTTTGAATGTGAGAAGTTTTCTTTCATGGATTTTGACACACATAGAACACAACAGATTTAACGGCAACTTCAAGAAGCAGTGAATAAGAGAGACAAGCAGAAAGTCGCTCGTGCGTATATTACAAATTAATCTTCTGTCAATATTTTGTTGCTGCTACAGAGCTGCAGTAGAACTCAAATACCTAGAATTACAACTGAGTAATTTTCAGTTCCCAACTTGAGTGTTTTTCACGTGCCTGGGCCCAGTTTGCTGTACTTCACCTACTGCTCCCACATAGATTCAGCTACAGAACGCATTCAGTGTCCTAACCACACACACTGATTTCTGGCAACCTGTGGCTAAGTAATTTGAGGCATATCTTTTTCCTGTTTCTCTCAAGGGAAAACAAACATAGCTCAACCGCATAAGAAGAATACTGCGCTCTATTGACATGGCATGATATTTCTCCCCACAGTATTGTGGAAGGTTTCTCCTATTAGAATTTCTTTTTTTAAAGCACACTTGTACATCAAAAGTGGTAAAACTAAGTGATAGCCTCTTAAGAGTACGGTGCCTGTACCATACATGAATTCCATGAAAAATTTAATTACTAGAAAATTTTAAGGCTTTCATTGTATTTTGTTCTACTACATTTTCCATTATAGTTTTCACTTTAAATTGATTACATTATATTACCTAAAAATATTAATAATTACCTTAACAGTCACTTTAAATAAATTAATTTAAATAACTGGCTTCATGTGCACGTGCACAGAAGATGACACATGCACCAAAACAATCCACAAAATGATTTTTCACCCTCCTTTTCCAAAAGAAATGCAAAGAAATTTGACAACACACAAATTATGATGATTCGTATGAAACAGCTTAAATACAGTTTAAATACCCACAGATCCCTGTAGTAATACAGAGTCATCCTAGTCACGTGCTATGTTTTCACCCTAATTGTTCTCTTGTCAGCAGGTGGCAATGCTTGACTATAAATGGAGAAAAACAATAAAGATGAAGCGGCATTTCATTACTACATTCTTTTTCATACCTCAGAAAGGGAGAAAGAGAATCAGTTTTCCACCGGGACTACACCATAGCACAGAAGCCTTCTATACACAAAAAGCTGAGGGGTAAGCTGCCAACATTATAGCCAGGGGATTACAAAGAGGCTTCAAACAAAAGAGTCAGCTTGGGAAGATGTACAAGAGAGGCATGAAAATTTGCAATAGTAGGGAGAGAAGAGAGGGCAACAGAAAGAACAGCAGTCACGATGTGGTCTGACATGGCCAGATGTGGCCCTAACAGCGCTGTGACCTCTGCCCAGGCCAGGCACAGCAGCCTTTCTGTAAGACACTGTAAGCTGCTTCCACTGCGGATAGTACAGTAACAATAAAGGGTGTAAAAAGTAGCTACCCACATCTTGGGTGCATGTATGTGAATTTGAGGGAAGCCTTCTAACTGGTGTGTGGACTAGTAGATTGCATAGAGACACAAAAGTTAGAGCAACCACATCTCCCACAGAAGGCGTGTATAAACAAGAGAACCCACACAGCCAGAAGAAGGGGTCGTCCTTGAAATGCATAGCTCCCGAGAGAGGGGACTGTGTGCATATGTAACAGTGCAACCGTGTGCTTGTGGGAAGGGGGCAGGCCACAATTAGACAATTCCTTGGAATTAGATATAGAAGGCTGTTTAAATATTCGTAGGCATATATTAACGTTTTGTAAGTGCCTAGTATCGTATCTGTTGCGTTGTTGCTATTGATCTTGAATATATAGTTCAATTAACTGGTTAAACAGTAGTTAAATTAACTGCCTGACAGTTAATTATGTCATTAATAGATCAATAAACTCCTTTGATCCTGATTCGATCTAAACTACACAAGTTGAGGGGTTTCTCTCTGTCATCAACCAGAATAGCTTCATGCACAAAGTGATCAAGTGATGCCTGCTAAAAGAAAGGAAAATTAGTCATGCCTACCTGCAGATGAACACAATCATAAACCAGGAACACACTTGCACTCAGATGAAAATACTGCCCACATTGCCCTTGCTTTGCTGCATCATACACTCTTCAAAGATGATATGCCACTTCCACTTATGTCGTACGAATTCAACTGAAATAAAGAGGGGAAAAAATGGTAATTCTTGACTATTGAGCTTTCTAGAGAATCCCTCTAACTTTAATAGTATTACCACACCAGCAGCCTTTAACATGTCGATGTGTTGGTAGTCACACATCAAAATACAAAACAATGTTTAAGCTGGGAAAACAACCCAGGATTTGTTGGCTCAAAGCAAGGCTTAACGTGAAACTAAGGATAAAATTCCAAATTATAGCTCATCTGACCCAGAACTCAGAAAAGTCAGAAAACTAAAAGTCCACAAAAGATTAACAGAGAGTCCATCAGCTCCATAAGTCAACACACTACAGGAGCGAACAAGCCATCTATGAATGCTAGCCACACAGTTTCACTGAACCAGATGTGCTGGCCCTAGCAATCATGTACCTGTACTGTAATGCCAGACTACCTGCTTGATGTACCTGGTCTGTCAAAAATGTCAAACTGCGTGGCCACGGGCAGGAGTTTAAAAACACAAGAAACTTCTGCAGTAGCTTTACACAATTCTCTGCGGCTTTAAAGCGGGTTGTGGGACCGTGCCTTCAGAGCCATGAAGCCATTCCCATGCCGTTTTATCAACGGCTAGCGACCCGCTCAGAATCACTTTCACTCTACGACCAAGACAAACAGAAAAAACATAAAAAACGTCAATGAAACCCGCATGTGAAACGCTCCGCGGCCCAGGGCTGACCTTCCGTCCAGGAAAACGCGGTTGGACCACCGGACGCCCCGCCGGGAAGGGGGAGAGCTGTCCCTGAGGAAGGACGCTGATTTCAGGGCACTAAAGCCAGGTCCACACCGGAGGCCTGAACGCCGCTGCGGCAACAGAAGCCGCCCGGAGCGGGCCGCGCCTCGCCGCGCCTCCCGCCCGGCCCCCGCGCTGTCCCTCAGAGCGCGTACCCGCCGCCAGCCTGCGGGGAAGGGGACGGCTGCCGCTGAAGGACGCTCTTTTCATCGATACCTACACGGGGACAAGCCCGGCTCCCGAGCCAGAGCACCCCCCGGGGCACCGCCGCGCCACGCCGGACCCACGGCGGCAGCGAGGAGGCGGCCGGAGCGGGGCGGGAGGAGCCGGGCCTCGCGGGAGAGGGCGGCGGCTGCCAGCGCCCGGAGGTACCCGCCGGGAGCGCGCCGGAAGCTCCCGGCAGCCGCCGCGCCGCCCGTCATGGCGGCGGAGGTGAGGCTCCCCGCGCTCCCGCGGCTCGTCCCCCGGCTCCGCCGGGTGCCGCCGGCGGCGGAGGGAGGACGAGGGCGGAGGGGGAGCGACGACCCGGCCCGCGGCACGCAGCGGCGGGCGCTGGGGTGGGAGGGTCGCGCCTCTCGGCGGCGGGCAGCGTTGGGCCTGCGAGGCGGGAGGGGCGGAGAGGCCCCGCCGCTGCCGCCTAGCGCAGGTCAGATTCACCCGTCGCCCCTCGGCTTCGCGGCTGCGAGCCCCCCCTTGGCCCGCTCCAGCCGCGGGTAACGGCGGTGCCCCTCTGCTGCCCCGCGGCCCCGGCCCGGGAGGGTAACGAGAAGCGCCGCCGCGCGGTCCCCGCTCCCCCGTAGTCCCCCGGTAGTGCCCGTACGGAGGCGCGGGGCAGAGATGCCTTGCCCCCTGTCACGCCGGTCTCAGCCGCTCCCGGCAGTTTCTTCTTCTCGTTGCATGGCCTTGCGCTGGTGGTCGTGGGAGAGGGATCATCCCAGTCGTGTCCAGCCACTAAAAGTGTTTTTTTGCTGCGTTTTCATGACAGTGATGCTGTTTTCCAAACTGTATATTTATATGTATTTTTCTTTCTCTAGGTATCTTTTGAGAACCCACTTGATCCAATATGGCTTTGATTAGCCGAAAAAGTTTACAGTTTTATTCATCCAGCACACCAGCAAGCAGGTCCATTTTGATGACCCTAAGCAAAAGGTTGAGCTTTATCAGTGGGCAGCGAAAGCCACAAAACTGTAGCTCTATAGCCATGAGGATGCTATGTTTCAAAGATAAATCTCAGTATATGTTTTGTAGAAAAAACCACGTACAACTGCGGATACAGTCTCTTTCTGTTAATGAAACTGTGCATCTTTGTGGAGATACTGGGAGCAGTCCTAAATCTGATAACAGGTGGATGGATGAACAACTATTTTTCAAGAAGTTGAACAGCCTTTGTACATCGAAAGAGATTTTTGACTTTCTTGGCTCTCTGGAAGTCATGTCTGATACTATGGCATCAGGAGCCTTGCAGAGGGTTTCTGAAGTTGAGGTGGATGACAATGGTGTGAAGAACCCTGAAGAAGTGTTAGAGAATGAAGTTTTCAGGGCATTATGCTTCCAGTTTGAATTCGAATCCTCAAAACTGTCAAACACTGGGCTGCTGAATGCTTTGCAAGCTTTGATAAAACTACGTATAGATCCCCAGAGTACACTGATGGCAAGCTTGCTTTCAGAGGGTGAGGAACGGCTTGGTAAAGGACAGTTGACTGTTAAAAATCTGTGTGCTCTTGGAGAGAGTTTGCTTGAGTTGGAATGCCCACGTTGGGCGACGCTGGAACAAATCGTGAACCACATGCAAGAAAAAGACATTGAGAAGTGGAGTCCTAGGGAAATGGTGATGGTTTATAAGATGCTGCAGGTGACTGTCAGGGCAGGGGAACAATACCAAGACTTGCTAAACAGAATGAACAGTGTCACTTTAACCATAGTTTCCCAGCTAAGCCCAAAGTTCACAAGCATAATACTGAATTCACTGGTTGTTCTTCATCAGGCTCAGGCAGTTCCCTTAGTGACAGCACTGTGTAAGCATTCTGTGAAGCATATTCCATATTTCACAGGTGATGAACTGGTAGACGTATTGGAAGCCTTCCTATACTTTGGACATCATGAACAAATATTTACAGAGGTGCTGGAAACACATGTTCCCAAGTCTATCTTTACCATGCATCCTCAAACAGTCAGCAAAGTCATGCAGTATTGCTGCCGAAAGATGATCCTTTCTAAGCCCATCTTTGATGCAGTGGCAGAAGGTTTCATTTCCGATGCTGACAGATTTACCACTGACCAGATTGCTGATTACATTATACCATTTGGGACTCTTAACTATCTCCCTCCAAGTGCTTCTTCCTTGTTTGGGAAGCTTGAAACCATACTGCATACTCGCTTTAGTCACTTTCAGCCTCACACCTTGCTGAAGCTGCTGCACTCATGTGTCCTTATTCAACGTTACCCAGTAAATTTTCTGCCAAAAATATTTAGTCCTTATTTTCTGCAACAGCTTCAAGGTAAGGAGCAGTGTTTCTCTTGCTATGTTCCACATTTCTTTATAATACATGGTGTGTCTCTTGTCAAGAACCCATTTGTTATCAATTACATCTGTCAGATCAACAATGACCTGATTAAGGTGACTGGAGAATAGCGATCAGGAGGCCGAAGATTGTTGTTTCCTTCTCACGGTTGCAGTTGTCTTTCAGTTCATATCATTTAGGGGAGTTTGAAAATTGCTCTGTACAATCTTAAACAGAGATTTGAAATCTCTTAAAAAAATTTTAGTTCAGTTAATCCTTCTGCTTTTCTAAAAAATACTGATCCTCTGTTTTTTTCCCCATGTTTGTCCTTTGTCTCGTACAGGTTTTAGATGCTAAGTTATTCTGTGCAGGAAATGCGTTCCTTTTAACTCTGGCTGTTTAAACTTCCTGGCCTATGCAGTGACCCATGTGAATACTCACACTGAAGTGAGACTATGTTACTATGAGACTGGTAACGCTCGGAAGGCTAGTGAGACTAGTTATTATGGAACTAACAAGACTGAAACCAAAAGTGTTAGATTTTTTTTAATGATGCTACTTGGAGTGATGCACGAGTGATGTAAAATACAGTTTAGTGACTCTAGGTTCATTTTTCTCTAAATTGTTGCATTGTAGTGACTGCCACATGAGGGATGTGGCGTAAAGGTGGAACACTGGATAGTGAGTCCTGAGACTTGACTTCTATTCTGGGTGTAGCCCCCCATTTGCTTTGCAGCTTTGGGAAGTCACTTCACTTTTCTGTATCTTTTTCTTCCCCCACAATTGTTTGCTTTGCTTACTTGGATGTCACACTCCTTAGGGTTGGGTCTCACTCGTAGGCATTTTACTCAGGGGCTAGCCTGGGGAGGACACGTTTCAAAAAACAATAGAAATACTAGTAGTACTGATTGTGAAGCTAAAATAATTACCTTCTGCTTGTGCACTGCTGGTTAGATTTAAGATTTCGCTGCCTGTCTTTTTAAAGTTAAGTCCTCTGGGACTTTGCATAATTCTTATTTCTGGATATCTTCCTAAGCATCCAAACCACTCTCTTTCTGAGGCTCTAAGGGCAAGGTACACGATCACAGTTGTGAGAAAACCTGTTCACAGCCTTCAGAATTTGGAACAAATTATAATATGCAAGAAAAGTTACAATAACTGTTCCACAGCTTACTTATAATTGTGTTACTAGCAAGCTCACCTATTATGACAGAAATAATTCATTGTTATATTTTAAAAAATAGTCTAAAAACCCTTATAAACTTTGGTCAAGATTAGTACAAATTCTAGAGAGACGTGAGGTGAAGTGTAGCATTGGGACAAAAAGAATTTAAATTACTATTATTGATAAGAACGTGTTACAATTATATACACAGAATTTGTAAATCTCAGGCAGTACAAAATGTGTTTTTCAAATACTCTTTTGCCTTATGATTCAAATAAGGTCCATTGCACATAAGTGATTCTAGCGCTTTATTCCTTACCTTCCGTCAGGCTGCATCGTGTCCAGCTTTTCAGGTGGGGGTAAGGTAGAACCAGATATGGATGTCTGCTGTCATCTCTACTCTTCTGTTCTTTCAGGATAAGGATTATTGTATTACATTCTTGCTTCCAACTTGGTGGTATTTCTCTTTCATATTGTATTATGATCAGCTTGTGAAAGCTGAAAAGCGTAAATGGATAAAGCTGAAAAAATTAATTTGCAGTGCATAATTGTTGGCTTAATTAAAATAGAAGTGATATCTGAACCAGTAAAATGTAACAGCATCGTAAATGTGAGCAGTTAAGGATAGGCTGGTATGATTTTTTTAATTATCTAGCTACAAATGCAGATTGAATTCTAAGGCTCACATATGTTTTAACAAGGCATAAAGATTGGTGCTTCGCCCTGTTTTTTAAATTACTTTTAATCTAGAATCTGATGCGGTTACGTGGTGCATCTTCCCATTGGGATCCTGTCTGCTGACTACACTCTTCTGGTGGAGGCTTCCTGTGCCCATCCCTGTTCTGTGCCCTGAGCTCCTTTCCACCTCTGAGCGAGTGCTACAGTCCCATCCTTGGCCCTATGTCTTCCCATACTGAGGAAAACATTATGAAATTTAAAAATCTACGCCATGGTTCATCCCATCTTGCTTAGGAGATCAAAGAGTCTGCTCACCCGCTGCTTCCAAGACTGTCTTGTCTGCAAGGGCTGCTTTCACATAATTGTTTTGTTGTTTGGTTTTTTTTTTTCCCCCCAGTCTTGTAAGTTTCTAGAACATCCCCCACGTGATAGCCTGTCCGTGGCTGTAACTAGTACATAATCCAACACTTCTGGACACAAACCTATTATGAACAGCGCACTTGTAAGCTATAGATTTTAAGTAATTCTGTGTTAGACAGTAAAGCATATTTGGCAGCATTGTAGGGATATGTAAACTATGCCAGAAGGATGAGTGACTTCTCTAGATCTCAGCCAAGGTTGGTCTGTTAATAAAACTATAAAGAAGGTCAAGTTTTCAAAGTGATTAGAAACTTTGGTCACTCAATTTTTAACTGTTCAACATAAAATACCTTAAGAGGTTGACTTTTAGGAAGCAGACATTCCTCATATCCTAAAAACCAGAATGTCTTTTAAAGTTCTCAAGCTGATACTTTGGAAATGAGAAACCTCATAGTACCAGTTACGTTGAATATGTTCTTTTAAATCAATATTAAGGTATTCCACTGGCGTGGTCAAAGTTGAGAACAGAAACTTGAGAAGATGACCTGCATGATTAGCATCTTATACTACATCAGGATTTTACCATTCTGTAATAATACTTTGGAAGTAACATGAAAGATTCCTCAAGTATACACTTGTAGACTAATCTCCAGAAATTATTCAGTATTATCCGCTACTTTCAGTTAAAAAAAAAAAAATAATCTGAGTGAAACAATGAGATCCTGGGATTATAACCTGGGGAGAGGGGGTTATAAGAAGAAGGAAATGGCGTATTTCTCCGAGACCTCAATTCAAACTTATTCTTCTCAGTAGAATGTCCTGCATCTCAGATCCTCATTTTTTTGTGAAAGAGTATGAGTCTTAACTAGATCTTGCTAGTTGTATATTTTTTTTATGTTGATAATATTTCTGTAAATCATTTCCTCATTTTTCTATGTCATTTCACAACTGATATTTCTGTTCATTCAAAGAATGATCAAGGATGATAATGATCAGCTTCTCTGCGCATTAAACTGAATAGCTTTTCCTAACTTCTGCATGATGGTTTGTGTAAAGATACTTTGTTGAAGGTACACCTGAAAGCCTGAATGTTTTTGTTTCAGCTCAGCCACCTGGTTTGGACAGAATTGCTACCTCCCAGCTAACCCAGCTCTTTCTGACTGTTACCCTGGAGTGCCCACTTTATGAGGTATGGTACATATGAAACCGGAACTGATGTTAGCAAGAGGCGATAAGGTCTTTAGGGCCCTGTGGATAATTAGCTGAAGACTGTCTTTCCCATAAAAACATGGGAATTGGACAAAACAGCTTTTTTGTTTTTCCTTGATGAAAATATGAAGCATTTCTACTTGTTTGATTGACTTGATATATTTGTATGTTTGACAGAACTGACTAGCTCTAAGTTAAAGGGCTTTTTGAGTATTTCCAAGTACTTTTCCAACAACTATTCCTTTTTTATGTTTGACTTGTGAAGTCTTGGAGAACAAAAGAGATCAGGCACTTTGGTGTTGGCCTGACTGCAGAGGAATGGAAACAGTTGTGCATTTCTCATGAGCAATACGTTCAGCGTGATAGCATGGAAGCTTGCTGAGGATATTCTGGTGGTGGTTTTTTGTTTTGGTTTGGTTTTTTTTATGTTTCTAGCAGATCATACCTGAGACTGTAAGTCTCTCAATAGACATGGCTTTGAAACGCACAGAATACATTTTGTTACATTAATAGGAGGTAGCAAAAATGTTATCTCCCTTTTTCTTTTCTTTGATTTGGTTTTCTATCATTATGTAGGGTCCCAAACTCCTTCCGAAGTATGAAGTAAAGGCCTTTCTCATGCCTCACAGTTCCCTGGATGTTCACCTCCTCAAAAGGGTGAAGACTGGATTACTTTATTTACTGAAAAAAAGAATATATTTTGCATCAGAGGTATCAACACCGTATTTCTATACAGTTGGTAAGTAACATTTCTTCAGATTAATAGTAAGATGTGTACTTATGCTGTCAAAAATTTAGGCTCAGTTATTTTCCAGAAATAAAAATGATTGATTTTATTCCCCTTTGTGTGCATTCTAAATTGTGCAAATATGGAAAAAGTAAACTGGAATATAAAACCCTGTAGAAGGTCTGAAATGAGGAAACATTACGGAAACTTTAAGTAAATGTATTTTAAAAGTGAGAAAGAAGAGCAGGGAGAGAAAAGAACAGCAATAGCACTTAGAATTTACACAGCCAGTCTGCACTGAAAATAGCTGCTAAATCTTGTTTTCTGTATTTTTACTATCAGCTCCCCTTTTACTTATCCTGTAAACAATTTGTATAATGTAAAGCAAAATGAGGCAATGCCACTTGCCTGATCTCTCTGCTTTGGTGGTGAGTAGAGAAAAGGAGAGCCGGAAGGTTGTCAGCCCTCTGCCCTGCTCAGCTGGGCTCCTCTCCCCTTAGCAAGAACTGTTGGCTACATACAGTCAGCGGGGGTTTGTGGACTGAAAGAGAGGAGTGGGCAAAACTGAATGTTTCACGCACCAGGAAAGGAAACTGAGAGAAAGTGATGATGAGGAAAGATGTGTGCCCAGGAGGGGTGGAGGATAAAGAAAGTGTTGAGGGAAGGGTCTCTCAGACCCCATGGACATCATCGGCATGGGGAAAAAAAAAAAAAAATCAAGAGAGAGGGATGACTCCAGAATTACTCTGTGTTTCAGCTTCCACATGGGGTTGAAGTTGGCAGGGTGTAGGTCCCAAGCTCTGTTTGCAGATTGACATCATCTATAAAATTGGGGAATTAATTAGTGAGAAAAATGTGTTGGAGCTGGGCGGGAGAGGCAGGGGGGAGAGAGAGAGAGTCTCTCCCCAAAGGCCTCAAAATTCCGGAGGCCCTAGCCAGCCCAGCAAAGTGCCATTTAACTACATCGTGGTTTTCAGTGGACTTGGAATACTACTTCGCTGTTAGCATTATGAAAGTCTGAAGTGTTACTAATTATCGCTCGTTTGTGTTAAATAGTCTGTACACATCTTTTGCAAGCCTCTGTGATTCAGAAAAAAGTATTGTGATAGTATTTTAGTTATTTTATAAAACAATGAACTGTAAGAGGATGAGAATTAGAGTAAATAGTTTGTTACATGGAATGAGTTTTAATGTCACTTCTCTCTTCATCTATACTAGATATTGAGATTAAATTAGATGAAGAAGGTTTTGTATTGCCTGCTGCCCAATGTGAAGAGGTACACAGACGGTAAGAGGATAAGAGAGACCACTGGTAAAATGTTAACATTGACAAAGAGCATCCGGGTTGAAACCCCAGCAAAATTTAAGCTAATTGGAGTTTGCCATTGACCTCAACAAAGCTAAGGTTTCACACTGAAACGACTAGCAAAAGGACAGAGTTGGCAGAATTAACGATCTGCACTTTTTCCTCATTATTTTGCCTCCTGACTATACAGTGTCAGACAACTAGTCTCTTTACCCAGTGACAGTCAGGATCAAAGTAATCCTGATTTGACTTATAGTAATGTATTTTGATTTTCTGTAATTAGTTTTCAAATTAAAACCAAGTTAATTCTAATTGAGCATGTCCTCATAGATTTAACACGGTTTAAGCCAGTTTGAGTTCACACATTTACTTCTGTAAGGAGTCCTGTGTAATGAGGATCTTTGCTACAGATGCTGTTTTTATTGAAAAATGCATAGGTGTTTAAGAAATATGTTAAACAAGGATTATTCTGAGAAACCTTGGATACAAAGTTAAGCAACCTGCCTGTGTGGTATTTGCAACTGCACTTCTGTGGATAAAGCAAAATCTTTGAAAAGGTTATGTTTTCTCCAGCTTAACCTTCACAAGACTCACAGACTAATATAGGTTCTTTCAGAAATCCCATGCTTAAATGTTTAAGAATGGGCTTTGATTTTTTTTAAATTACAGCTTTCATGGGTAAATAAGGTCACGATATACTTAACATACTGAAAATTTAAGCAACTTTTTTACAGTGAATATACAAATTTTGGTTTAAGTTCATGTGATTTTTATCACCAAGGAGAAAAAATATAGTTATAATGCCTGATGCTGCCAACCATACATACAGGTTTAACTTAAACAGATTTAGTTTAAACTTAACTTTAACAGGTTTAACAGATACACTAATAAGTTGAATAAATTTAGCTGCTGAAATGTTTTCAAGTTGAGACAAGTATTTTGTATGTTTTTGCTTCTAGAATTCAAAACAGCTTACCAATAGTAGCATTAAAAATATCAAACTCTTATTAACTTGTATGGTAATTTTTGTTCAGAGCATATAAATAAGCCTTTCAGATCAGCTTCACTAAGCTTCAGGCTTTCCCCCTTCCACCCTTAAATTGAGTGCTTTAAATTGTCCTGGACTAGGTAACTCCCATCCTACAACATTTAATCCTAGGAGGTGTTGGGGAGTAAGAGGGGAAGTATTGTCTCATGCTGCTTAGGAACTGCAGTAGTTGAGGTTATTAAAATAACTGATTTTTTTTTTTTTTTTATACTACACTTGTGCTTGGTTTTAGAATTGCCCTCTGTGTTGATGGTCAAAACAGATTTTGCGTTAATAGCCACCATCTGTTGGGAGAAGAAGCTATTAAACAGAGACATCTTCAGTTACTTGGTTATGAAGTTGTGCAGGTAAAGTCCAAAGACAGTAGTTTGCTTTTGCTCTGGTTAACAAAACAAGTGCAAATGATTATTTTATAATGCTTAAAACTGTAGTTGCAATTACTTCCCAAGGCAGACATAGTCTTGGCCTTTCTATATTATGTTCTCTCTGCCTAGCTTTTGCCTTTTTGAGGGTGTTACAGAAATTTCCTTTTTCTTCCTTGGATCAATTAGTTTATTCTGCCTGTGTTTTCTGCCAAATAGTGGCTGCTTGAAAGAGTACTTCTCTGCAGTGATCAAGGTTCAAATCCTGACTTAAAGGAAAATGTTGTCTAAGAGTTCAGTAGAATTGGGATTTTTAATTAAATACTTTTTTAAAAAGGTCTGAATTTGGAGTTTAAAAAGAGGAGTTAAAAAAAAAGGAACTGCTTTGTATTGTAAATAATATTTTCACAGCAGAGCATATCCTTTGTTTTGCCTATTGAATTAATAGAGATATTTTTATCTTTAAGCATACTGTGGACAAAAACAGTTACTTCTAGATTTTTGAGATTTTCTTTTCCATTTATAATCACTTACCACAGAAGCCTAACTCCATTATATTTAACTTAGTTTAAACTGTAATGGATATCACTCTTTGTTTTATAATAATCTCTATTCAGGTGACTGACAGATCAATAATACACTTAGGATTAAACGTTTAATTTTAAAACAGACAAATCTTTGATGTGTAATTTTACATCTGTTAATGAACATCAATCTTACCCAGCTGTTTATTAAAAGGTATTTCCAGCAATCATTTTTGTTTTCTTTCCAGATTCCCTTTTTTGAGATAGAGAGTCTACAAAATTGCAGAAAAATGGCAGACTATCTACACAAAAAAATCTTTCCTCATACATACGGACTTGGCTGCTGACACTGGAGAATAATACTAAATCACAGTTTGACCTCCTGTACTATGAAGTGTAAATATTACGCGTGGAAGAACAATTCTGTTTTCTAAATGACTCCACATAAGATAATTTGAGCTTCTGAATGTGAGACCTTCCAATATTTGGAACAATTGACACGTAAAGAGTAATAAAGAGCAACATATTTTCTTAAGTTTTGTGTAAATATTTATTATAAGTTAACAGATGCAAGTGCCAGCCAGCCAGTGGTGCGTATGCTTTGTATTTTCACTGGGTCTAACTCACAACTGCAAATGGGCAGATGTGACTATTCAAGGATACTGGCTGCTGCTGAATGTACAGAATGTGCCATGCTACCTACCAATCAGGGCTTTTCTTGACAGTATAAAAAGAAATTGTGCAATTTACTCATAGCTGTTCATGTGATTTCCCAAGTGTTTCATAAAACTAAAATTTGCAGTAGTTGCACAAGCAGTATTGGCTTAGTGCTCATACTTAAGAGATGTAGAGTGCTGTTCACTAAATAGCAATGCCTTACAGAAAATGAGCGCGTTTTTATTAAAAAGATTCGCTTTACTTTGTAAAAGAGCAGCTACCACAGGGTAGTGGACTTGCACAGCTGTCTCTGTGGGGGCCACCCAAGGTTCTGGGTATGTACTATTTGTAGTTTTGTCTTTGGTGGCAGTTTTAGCTACACTGGCTAAATGGGGTCATGTATGCGCTGCAGAGTTCCTTCAGTTTACAGCCTGCCATTTGAGCCTAAACTGAAACTCATTACACTCTGAAGCTCAGAACAACTATGTCTTATGCATTCCTTTTTTATGTATGAGCATAAATTCTGACAGAAGGTTGGAACTGAAGACTGGAACCAGTAACCACTTCAGCCGGAACAAGCGTGCCCTAACTTGGGTCAACGTGTTGCTTTACAGATGGATAAAGGGAAAATAACATAGCCCTTGTTCAGATCACGTAACATATACTTGATGAACTGCCACGTAAAACACATTTTCAGGTTAGCTCGTGCATCCTGTCCTGTGTGGAATTATTATTTATGAGTAGCAAAGCAGAATTCCCAGCATCACCTGGTTTGATTTTAACTATTACGATTTGATACAAAAAAGGTGAAACTTTTACATCCTTGAAGTTCTATGTATTTCACCAGTAGATACAGAACATTGCCACTTTTTTCTTCCAAGGCTGCCGTTAATAATTTGTGAGTTGCGGGTGTCCGTCAGTTGTCCCAACAATCCCTGGACATTTTTGGATGCAAAATCCAGATCCAAAATATGATTTACATTGTGTCATGCTGTGCATTCTGTTCATGTTAATTTGTTGCATGTATAAAACCCTTACTCACAGTATTATGTCAGCACTGACAGGCGAGGGAGCACCAAGAGGTAATGAGATAGTTTCCAACAGTGTAACAGGAGATTGGTAACCTAACAGTTGTCATCCTAGCAAAAGAGAAATCGAAGAACGACTGAAATGTCTTTGCAGGCATTTATAGGGAACTTCTCCCTAATACAGAAGAAATTGTCAGGGTATTCTTTTGGGACTAGCTGAGCACTGAAGGGAGAAATCAACCACATGGAACTGAATGAGAAACAAGTAGTGGGAGGAACAACCTGTGAAAAGCCTTCAAAAGTGAGGAGGGATGAGAAGGGACTGAAAGAGAAGGGGGTGACACAAGCAAAGAAGTGAGAGAGGAACACGGATACTGGTGTCGATGTCTCCTGCATTTCTTCTCTATGGTGAAAGTGAGCTGGTGATGCTTATTTCTCACACAGGCCAGAAGGTGGTGGTGTTCTCAAACAGATTTGATTTCCCATAGTTTTTCAAACACAGATGGTTTGTAAATTTAGTAAGACTACTTAAAGGAAGTAATGTGTACTGACTGTCCCAAACTAAAAATAACCTGTCTAGAATATGGCCATATTCCATCTCATTCTTCACTGGTATACATTTGATACTAATTCTTGAAAAAGGACTCTGGTATTGTTAGAAAACATTTCCTTCTCACTTTGTTCTTACAGTGATTCCTTTCGTTTAATGCTTCTGGATTTGTTTAACGAAGTATTTATTGTTGAAAAGGAATGTAGCAGTTACTGCCCTCTTGTCCCTAGCTCATTGAATACAGAGGAACTTGCAGGTCATGAGTAATGAAAATAATAAACAGCTCTCAGAATGGGCTGCTCTGTGTGCTCCGCTTCTCACATCATGCCAAACAAGTGCTATTGATTGCCTAATTTACTACTTATCCAGGCCCCAGATTAAGAAGTTCTTTGTTTTTATTATTTTTTACTGGGAGACTCGCTGTGTTCACAAATGATATAGGCTTCCTATGTGTAAGTACCTGACAGAACTCCAGCGTCAGTCAAAGCTGTGGGCTTCCAGTCCTTGTTCCGGTATGATCAGTCCGGCTGTTGTTCCTTTCTGAACAATACTGCCTCGGCTTTAAACAACAGCAGGAGCAATGGCTCTTGAGAACCAAACTGATGCCTACCCTGCAGGAGATATTCCTTCTCCTTATAACTGTAGTACTGGATTCAGTGAGAAAACAAGGTGCTAAATGTTTAGGCAGGTTTACATATTTACTCTAAACATGCTTTTTAAATGGCTATTGCTCAAATCCTTGTGTTTTTTCCATCCTTTCTACCAAACTATTTAATGCTCGTTCTCCTAGTATTACTTTTTTTTTCTTTTTTTCAGCACTGGATACAGAACCAAAGACACTTTTTCTTGTGACACTCTTGAACAGATCAATCCCTCGGACACCATTTGTATAGTGAAAGTCAGCTAAACGGATGTCTGAAATCAGCGAAACCCAGATTTTGTCTATTTAAATGCTAAGTACTCAGAAGTTCCCTTTAACTTGACTTGCACTTGAAGTCTACTGAAACTGCTAAGCACTTCTCTAAGTCAGATCATTTCTTTACTTGTACATTTATGGGCAAGCCCATCCATTTTGGAAAATCTGGGTTGAATCCCCGTTTGAGCTGTTGTGCAGATAAAATAACACCTAGCAATTTTGTAGCAACACTGTAAGGATTAAGAAGTCAGTGACCACTGCGGAGCAAGCTTGCTTAAATCTTAAGTCTGTGAATAGTTATCTAGAAGCACTGCCTAAAATATCAGAGAGAGCGCTGTTGACCCAACAGGTCCCATTTCCAGTCTTGCTACCTAAAATGTTCAGCTCTTGCTGATGCTCTTCTTCATGAGATTTTTATGAGACTGTAAGAAGACATGCATTTGAAGTAGCATGAAGAGAAGTACAGCTGCTATTTCATCCTATTTTTAATCCAAATAATTCTCATATTAACTAAAATGTAGAGGAAAAGGCAAAAGCATCATATTGCTTTTTGATGCGAGGGTTTTTTTTTTTCCACATAAATGTTGCTGTTAATGGCAGGCACAAGAGATTTAGCATGGATCCAGGCTTGGAGAAGGTTTTTCCAATAAGCAGGTGATGCCATTTTTCCTGTAGAATTCTGCCTGCACGTGATTAATCCGTGCATGATCTCTGATTGGCTGCTCTATGGGCTTATTTATGCGTCTCCCATACTCTGAAGATGACAAAACAGCAACAGGTCTTGCCATTTCCTGTGAAAATATAAAATTCTTCTTATAAGAAAATCACAGTGCGAATACTTGGCAGTTATCTATTGCTAAATGTGCTGTGGCCAGGGGCAAAATAACAGACAGAACTGTACAGCATCTGCTATACAGATTTATATTTATTTAGCAGGGATCTGCACTCTTACTGTTCCATCCCTGACCTAGTTTTTTATGTATATTAATAAACTATGAATGTATCATGAGAGGACAAGATGATAAGATATGGTGCCATGAGTTACTGTGGACTGATAATTTTTTACACACACACACACACAGAGGCGATTACCATGTGATTACTGGCAAACTAAATGCTATGTTACTGGAAAGTGGCACTGATTTTATTGTAATTCTTATTTTTCTTGTGCACTGACTTGCACGATTCATTTGAAAAACAGGAGAGATTTAATTTGTATCCCCTGTACAGGAACACCTGCCCTGCTTGCACAATTCAGTGAAAACACTGCATGAAAAAAATCAAAGCCTAAAGAAAACCCCTGAGCAACCCCTAGTCCATGCAAGCTTCCTCTGAAGGAGATAAAGCATATACTACTGTATTTTTGCACAATTAAAGGTTTTACTAAAAATGCTTGTAGCTGTACGATTACAGAAATAACTGCTCTGCAATGATGGGAAGTGGACTTGGTGAAAAATAACCTGATCAAGAAAAGGTGATTTTAAGCTTGTTCTCAGTAAACTGCACTTTAAGTGACTGTGCAATCGCTATCTGCAATCTGCAGTTCCCTCCTGTGCTACAGCAATGGGGAGCTCTGGAGTCAGAAGGGAAAGACAGGATCTGTTTTACTTTCCCTAGCCGAAGGTATCAGGCTGCTTCTGTGTTTGCGCACTGGTTAACACAGTAAGCCTTGGTGGCCAATGTGTTTACCTAGTCTTACGATAGAAATAATATCTATAAGGAGAATCAAAATGCAGACGCCACACCACAGTTCAGGTGCAAACAAATGACTTCTTTGCTACAACAGACACAAGCCTGAGTCATATCAGCACTTATGATAGAACCCGTGAAGCACACGAGCCCCTGCATTTCCTGCGAGGATGCAGGTGGGAGCACAGATCTGAGGGGTCTCATAGCAGAGCAGTCAGATGTGAGACATTTCCAGACTTCTGGGGAAAAGCAGACTTGAGATTCTTGGGAAGATGTTGAAAACCGTTTTTTCAGAAACAAAACAAAACAAAACAAAACAGAAAAGCCCACTCCAAAACAACCTTTCATCCCCCAACTCTCCCCCTGCCCTTCCTGCCTACCTTGCTCCACCCCATTAAAAAGCTACTCAGTACACTAACTTAGAACCCCACCAGTACAAAAATCAAGTTATGAAGAGTGGCAGGCAAAAAACAAGACCAATTTCTCCCCATCCCCAGTTCTGGATAAATGCTGAAAAAGGAGAAATGACAGAATCTTTGTACCATCACAAAAGACTTTGCTAGCAATACAGGGTTTACAGTGCTAATGATGGGCAGCAGTATGTAATTCTGATAGCTTGTGTTCCCTTTAAGTAAATAAGATCCAGTTTTCAGCATCCTCAGTGGCACAGTGCTGACTGCGCACAGTGGCATTTCATCTGCGGGTTCGGCATTCAGCAGATTTCAGATTTTCCAACAGTTGGCTGGGAAGCGTCCCGCTACACGCCTTCGCAGCGTGTAATTCTAGCACTGTTAACGCTTGAAATCAGCAATGGCAGCCTTGTGCAAACGTTCTGCTGCAGTCACTGTGCTACGTGTAGCTAAACCGAGTATCTGGGACTGTACTGTTGGATTCGCGGGGTGCACCCAGGCTCTCTGCAGGAAATGAAGGGCTCGCTTGCAGTGGTTTGTTTTTTTCCACTTCAAGGAAAGGAGTGTACGGTGGTGGGATTCAGCCTGTCTGCTTTCAGTGTTGTACTACAAAGATGTCAATTGTGGCCTTTTTATTTATCATGTTTTATAAGATAGTTATTATTATATAAAGTCTGTGAGGGCCACTGAGGTAATTAAAGAGCAGGAGTTGACTATATGACCTGTACTCAGTTATGGGTAAGTCCAGTGTTGAGTGTCATCACGTGCAGAAGGATCACGTTATAACATTTGACAGATGTGGGTTTGATGTGTCTCCATGCTAATTAAAGGACTGGATTAAGGGACACCTGTTCAGGCAGAGTCCCTTGCGTGCACTGCCCAGCAGAGCTGGTACGAATTCTCGCCCATACACGGTTGCTTTAGGAAGCAAACTGGTAGGGAAGTGAGCTTTGCTGAGACCTCAGTAAGAAACCTTAACTCTGCATTGATAAACTGTTTCTACACAAATTTCCCAGCTGGAGGTTGGAGGTTGGTATTGGACGAGGGGGTTGGCTTTGTTTTGTTTAAATAAAAAGGCTCATTTTTAATTGGAGTAGTCATTTATGTGGCTTTTGGCCTCATGCAGATTTGCAGCTGAGTTCCAAGGCGTGAGCAAGGTGATAGTAATGGGCACTCCTGGGATTCCTTTGGGAGCACCGAATCCTCCATGCACTGTCTGATAGCATTGAAGGGTGTTATGGCTATGCACCGAAACGTCTAGCATATATGGCTGCTAGTGAGAGGAATCACAAGCAGTGGCCTTTGTCCCAAAATCTCAACAGTGTTATTACACAGCAATTACAGTAATTTTAACTTTTGTCTCTCTCTTCCTTCTTCCATCTCTATCATATATAATCACCAATACGGGCAGCCATTCTTAGCCTACCCACCTCTTTACATCCCATGAACCCATCAGGATTTTGAGGCAATTAACACACAGAGGTTGCACTTCATTTGGGTTTTGACAGCCTCTGCCTCTGTGTGTATATGTGTATATAAAAACAAATACGTATACACACTCTTGTGTATGCATGTGCATTATTCAGATGCTGCATGGAAAAATACATATTTATATATATATGTATATATATTATAGTATTTCTGCTTTCAAGGCAGCTGTTTAGAAACATGGCTGCATACTTCCTTAGCTATCAGGCTGCCAGATTCTGCTGGCCTCGAATGCTTTGTGCAGCCTTTTCCAGGCATGTCCGTGGTCTTCTGATTGACCCCTCCTTTACACTAGCTCCCTACAAATTTCCTTCCTGCAGGGCAATCTGGTCTAAGTTTGTGTAACAAACTCACCAGCTTCAGAGACTTGGGCTCTCTCAGCAAATGCTGGCGTAGGGAGGGTGGATGTCAAAGGGCACTGGTTGAGTAGGGACTCCCGAGTCCAGTCTTCTCAGGGAGAAGAGTTTTCAAGCATCACAGAAATAGCTGCAGGACCACCTGAACTGCAACTCTTGAGGGGCACAGATGGTTCAGAAGTCACTCTCAGTGACCCTGAAGCTCTGTAACAGAGGGTTTGCCTTGCGGTGTGTACCTCTTTCCCCATGCTTTAACTTGCATATGGCTTGTCACCTGGAAATCTACAGGATGTTGAAGAGCAGGAGCTATCTCAGGTGTCTTCACTGGCTAATGCTTTTTCCTAAACCTCCAGACTGAGGACAACAATGTCCTCCTTCCAATTCCTTTGATACCACACAGGCTGCATTATAAAGGGTAAAACAATGGCTATAGTCTCCAGCCATGTCAGAAAGTACAAAATACCTTTAACAAAGATAATTATGAAATTATCAAAGGGTTACCTCCTCATTAATGTTAAGACCACGACTCTTTGCATGTTCTCTGTCACATCGGTGAAGATTTTTGTTGTAACCCTCTGGTCTTTTAAAAATGGAATCATAAGTGGAAACATCTCCTGTCTTGAGAAAAGGGAAAAAAAAGGCTAATTTGCAGTATTGCTTAACTTTACAGGTCACAGAATATATGTAGTCAAATCAATACTTAATAACTCAATACTTAGTAACAGTGCACATATAGCATTAGATGATGGCAACTGAGCTATCATTAACAAGTTTGGGTCACTTCTTCAGAATATTCTGCAATAAAAACACCTAATGACATGTGGTATCTTTTTAAAGTCTGTTCAGCTCTGAAATTTCCCTTGTGGCAAATTACCTCAATTTTTTCCTGTAATCTGTTGTAACTTTTAGAAATTTAACTGCTTTGTTTGTTTTCTTGTTTTACTTTTCTGAACTTTATATTCTCCTTCTTAAGTTCATAAATTTGTCAAATCATCTGGCACTGTAATGTAAAAGGAAAACAGGCAGTTTCAGAATTCATCTGGAATGAAAAAGACAAAGGCATCCTGCAGTGGAATCACCATTTAATTTCTGACTAAAGCGGAACTGAGAAGAGTTCAGAAACATGCCACAGTGGTAATCCTGTGATCCAGTAGTATGCATGTATCTGTCACGTATGAAAATACAGCACACCCCAGGCCAAAATATTATTGTATTTATGATACCTGTTGACAATGTTGCATCCAAATAAGCAACATTAAAGATCTGATCTGCTAACAAATGCATTTGTGAAATACAGTCAAGAAGTTCTCGGCAATGGAATCAAAGGAATTTCAAAACCAAAGAAGTTTTCAAGGAAAGAAAAGCAAAATCCTCTGTTGAAATATGCTGTCAGTGAACTTCATTAAGAGGTCCATATTCTGGTAAACATGTCAATCCATCACTGGTTTTGTGCATGGTTGACTACAAATTTCAAAAATTGTGCATTTTGTTGGGCTTTGTGCCCAATTTAGCCTTTCGAAAAACTCTTGTATTTTGAGTATTACAATTTATAATGCTATCCTCCAAAAACAGTCAAGTCAGGGCAGGTCAAGAAGGCTATAATAGTTCCATTAGAAGGAAAGCATCGCTAAGAGCACTAGTGAGGTACTGCTGTAATCACAGGCTTCTTTTGGAAGGGTATCTTCATTACTTGGTTCTGCCAAGAGGAGAGGTGGTTTGATATTTAACCTAACCATCCCTTCATTTCTCAGAAATCATCAAGCCTCACAGAATTTCAGGCATGTTCAAGAGCATCCTGCATCTGATTTGTCACCTCCATTATTATTACTATTTCTGTGTTTCCTTGCTTCTCCTTTCCTCCGCATGCTACCAGTTGCATTTAGAATTTTAGTGGGCATCTAATTTGTGCTCACCACTGGGACTGCGATTTGCTCCTTTGTTTTTATTTACGTGGCATTATTTGTCCATTATTTGTTACCTGGGTCAGAGCAGATAATTCATTCTTTCTTGCAGATAGGTAGCCAGCCTGCTATGTTAAAAACTAGCCCTGCCCCAGATAATCTGTTTAAGATTTTCTGCCAGATGTGTAGAGGCAACACTTCTGTGCTCAATATACTGATAAATTTTTGCTGTTGTTTCCCTTTGTTGTTAAATTCTGACTTAGCTGGCCTAGGCGGTGGTGGTGGTAAGCTGTTTCTTAAACCCATCAGAGCAAGTGAATCACGCAGACCAGACAATAAATTTGCACTCAGGGTGGGCATCCTCTGTGTACTGCTACTAAAGCTAAGCACTTTGCAAACACTCATTAATATTCCAGACACACATAAAATAGGTAATAGCTTTCTTCATGTCACAGAAGAGGAAACACCACGCAAACTGGCTACAGTAACTGATGTAAAGCAATTGAGGGAGCAACTGTCAGCCAAGGGATTAAAAGGCAGGGATTTCTGGCTTCTGGCCATGTGCTGAGCACATCTTCCTCTATTTGTCTCTGCTTCAGTCTCTGACACACAGTTGTTTTTTAGGTATTTAAGCCGCAAAAATAAATAAAATTCTTTTTCCTGTATAAATAAAAAAATTAAAATTATCTAATTCCTTAGTTGTGCAGAAGAATGCGTTGAATCTGCTTCTTCCCCTGTGGTCAAGGCCTGTGCTGTGAAGAAACCTATTCAACAGCTGTTATCACTATTTGTTTCCATGCCACTGGAGCAGCATTTTCCACAAACCAGGTCAGCAGGAGTGTGAAAGCAGACTTTATATTGCAAAGAAAAGCTCTACCATATGGTTGCTAATTCCGTGCAGGCTGGAGAGACTGCAAGCTCCACCAGCCCCAAGCGCACCACGCCAGACCTCTGACCTGCCCTAGCCTTACTCTCGTTGTGCTCTCCCTACTGTGTTTTGTTAAGCATGGCACTAACTGTGCCTGCTCACCTTTGGCTCAGAGCACCTTCCCAAGGCAACACTGAAATCAACACGACAGAGCCTGAAATTACAAATCTACCTGTCTTTTAGCAGGGCCATCCAGTCAATGGAAATCACTTTTGCTGTTCCTTTGATGCCCAGCGCTGTGCTGTGGTCTGCACCCTGCCCGCATCCCAGGGCCACAGGACCTGCAGGCTCTCACAGGTCACCCGTTGTCGCTGCCCAGTGCCCTGCACGTTCAGCAGCCTGTCACTTGGGTGGGGAGGGGATTCATGGCATGTATTTATTGTTATAAATACATATATGTTGCCGTAATGTTGCTATATTACATTGATATAATAGACATTTCAGAACTTTGTAATTTTTTTTTTTTTTTTTGGGGGGGGGGGGAAGCCATTAAGTTCAACGTCTCCTATGACTCTTCAGAGAGAGAAAGGTTTGCTACCCAGGAAGTATAGCCCAGCTGAGGCTGAAGGTGTAAGATTATTTTCATTTCTGATTTTAAATATGAGGACAGAGAGAATGAGGGAAAAGGGTGATATAATGCAACAGAGAGTGAGGGGTGAGGCTCCCTGCTTGTCTACTTGAGTTACGACATGTTAAGTGTCAGTGTAACTGCTTCAGAAGCATTCAGTTATCAAGGCATATATGGATGTTATTGAGTAGCTCTCTTGATTTTCTTTATTAAAGCTGAGCATATGGAAAATTTGTGCGATGCATATTGAAAACCCTTTCCCTCCACTGAAAATTGGAGCAGTTTCAGGTCCCCGAGAGTGTGCGTTACCAGAAAAAACACAGTTGCCGCATCCAACCCTAGTGACAGATGATGCCTTTCCCAGTGTTCCCCCCAAAGACGTCTGGCATTTTGGTGATACCATGTGCCCTGTTGGTCCTTAATCCTTGGCAAGCCACGTCTCTGCCTTCTCTTGCTGTCCTGCAAAAGGCATTACCCTCATTTTCCATCCACAAGTAGCAAACACCCATTACACTCCACAAAGGCCTCTGAAGACCAAACCTGCTCTTCAGGCATTAGATAGCCTAGCTGGCGACTAACGCGCAGCGTTTCCGTTGGCCTTTGAAATATTAACGGGATTTTTTCAGACACCCGCCGGACCAGGTCCCTCAGGATGAGGGCCGAGCCCTCGCACGGGGCCCGAGGGCAATGTCCTCAGGCTGCGCAGAAACCCGCGGGGACGGCTTGTCCCTCCAGAGCTGCCGGGCCCTGCGAGGCTCCCCGGCTCTCCCCCGGCTCTCCCTCGCTCGCTCCCTTCCCTCCCTCACCTTGGCCTCCCGGTGGAAATAGCTGAGCTCCGGAGGCCCTTCCCGCCTGTCCGGGATGCGGCTGAAGGCGGAGAGGGCGGAAAGGGGAGGCCGCCGCCTCCTTCCCGCCGCGCTACCGAGTGCCTCCTCTGCCCCTTCCGACCCTCCTGCGCCCGGGGCCCCCGGGGCAACCGCAGGCGCCGGCGGGGCGGGGGAGGCCATGCTGCCGGGCGGCCGCCGTTACCCGGCAACGCTCCGCCGCAGGTCGCCTGGCGGCCCGCCGCGAAGGGAGGGCCCGGGCGGCGGCGGGGCCGAGGCGGGCGGGGAGTCCCACAGCGCCGCGAAACGGGCCGCCGGCGCGGGAGCACAGGGCCAAGCCCCTCCCGGGCGTGAGCCGGGGTCTGAGGCAGCCTGACAGGAACGGGCCCCCCGGCGCGGCCGGGCCCTAGCGGTGGCGGCCCCGGGCGGCCCGGGGGAGCTCTGGGCGTTTCCACAGAGCGGCGTTAGACCTGGAGGTGCGGATTTGCGGACTCCCAGACGTGGGGTTTTGGGCCCAGTTTTGAGCAGCGGCCTCAGGGCCATCTCGGCGGGCAGCCTGACCTGCGGCCCGGCCCGGGGCTCCGGCGCCCTGCTCCCTCATCCCTTACTGTCCTTGGAAGCTGGGGCAGAAGGTTAGAGCAAAGCCTGGCCGAAAGGGAGTGTTTTTTTCCCGTGGCTGTTTGCACTAATCCAGAAATCCCTTTTTAAGCGGAGAGGTTGACTAAAACCACACCAAAGCGTGGAGTTTCCACGAGAATGAGGATCCGGCATCTCGGGGAACTTGGGGTCTCTGCGGCCCACGCCTCCTCGGGCACTGGTTTTAACAGAATGTTCACCCGTTTCAGGCAATGCGGTTGGAAACCTCTTGCACACAAACACTCATGTTGGGGCCACTGAAAGTAAGCATCGCCCAGGTGCAAATCTGTAACAACAGATTGACTCTAAAACTGCTCTACCCTGGTAGCACCTGGCTCCTAGTTTTGATATTCACCTCACGGTTATCCTGCTTTAACACATACACGTAACTACGCTTACTGTGCCGCCTGGGGATCTGTGACTGGCTTAGTTTGTTTTACCTTGCTTTTCTGCAACCACAGTTGCAGAACTAATGTGCCGTAGGTACAGCATTACTATTATTATTGCTACTAGTATCTTTTGGCAAGCCCTTTCACAACAGCACTCTTCCAGGCATCTTATTTTTACTGAACATCCAAGATTTACCTAAAAAAAAAAAACAAACCAACACCCAAAACAACAAAACAGCATTCCGGGTACCAGAGATCTTCGCAACCAATTCTTTTGGGCATCATGGACCCATGCAATAATTCAGGTCTACTGATGTAAAAGCCCCATTCCTACTATATTGCTGCTGCTCTCCCATCACTAACACACTGCATAATGTAGCCTCTTGCTTCTTTTCAAGTGCAATGTGGAGGTGTTTATATTCTACAGTCTCGGGTGGGTGTTTTTTTTAATCATTCGTGACAATTCCCATCTGCTTATCTAATAACGTCCCTCTACGAATTAGGGTCCTCTTCTTTCTGCAGCTTGGGCCAAATTAGCACAGAGTAAGTGAACAGTGGAATTGAAAATCCAACAGCTGCCTTACATCAGCTTCCTACGCAGAGAGACGTTTGCCACTGTGCAAGTGCTTTTTTGTAGTTTAGTCCGAGCACCAAGAGATAGCAAGCCCATTTATAAAAAGCAGCTCAGCTGAAGCTGCAGCTATAAATAGAGCTGCAAGAAACCGTTAGCCAGAAATCTCAACTAAGCTAGGCAGGAGCTCTGAAGTCAGATCTGAAATGTTTCTCTCCAGTTTTCCATCTACTGTTCACATGTAGCTCATTTTGATGAACATTTAAGATGGCATTAATTGAATTGCACTATCTGGATGCAATTCAGATTGTCAAAAATACTGCTGGATGCTTGTTACAGATTTGTCCTAAACCACCCATTTGAAATAAATTAAAATGATGGTTTTCAGTTCATTTTTCCTTCCCAATGAAGGTATAAATCCCTGTAGAATTATTTGAATCTTACAAAGGCTTTTTCTTCCTGGTCACCTTTTGCAGACTCCCCAGAAGCAGGATATGAATGCCCAAGGGGTTTTGTTCCAGTTGCAACCAGACTTAGATCATACGCTGCTACTATGCTACTGTTACGTGTATGTTCCTGTTATAGAGTAGCACTGGAGGTCAGTCTGTTTCCTTAGTAATTTAAATATGAATATGTAAACAATTGTGAGAAGGCGATGGAGCAATTTTAATCTATATGGTCAAAAGTAAGCATTCAAATACAGCTGAGCTCAGAGACCAAAGTATTAAAAGTTGCTTTGAATTCAGTGTCTTAAGGAGTAGAAGTTCAATTGCCTGCCTTTTTAGGGATTAGCAATATCCCCCCTCAGGTTCCACTGCTAAGGTTCCTGAATTTGTTAATATGTACTTTTATAGTCATAAAGGTATCTCAAAGGCAGGGTCACTGTTCTGAAATGTCAAACTGGCTTATGGAATAACTTTGCAAGAAAATTCCTAAAAGGAATTTGTGAAGCAAATGGTAGTGAGGACTGAGGGGGAATGGGATGGAGATGGCAACGACAGGGGGATGGAGACGGGACAGACACAAGAGGACAGATGACATATAACTAACTGGACAGGTTGTTGATACACAGAAAAACCACAGTAGCTGTTTTCTTACTGCAAGCTGACGTACCTCTTTCAAACTCGTGTCACTTAGAGCTGAGATGGCTACCTTCAAATTAAGACTTAGCAATTTATCTCCTGTCCTTGCTGTTTGCCCTCAACATGTATCAGATTGCTGTATGTTCCTGACCCTCAGCTGATCCACAAAGGAGAGACTTTGCCAACAAATGCTGCATCTGATGGCCCTTGAAAAAGAGGCTGAAACAAAAATGGCTCGAAAACTCGGTCCCCTTTCCAGTACCACAGCTTTGGTCCAAGCCAGTAGTTTCACACAAGTGTTTGTTTCTTCCAGACCCTGAATTAGTGACAGACTGCCCGTCTCAAACAGGAAGGCTGTTCAGGCGTTTTCTGAAGGAGACGGAGACAACTGTACATCATCTGCAGAAGGCAGCACACCTTTTGCAGTCTTCTGGGTTTTTTTTTTGTTCATGAGCTAGTCAGGAAATTTTTAAATTTTCCCTGAATATATCTGTTGTTTCAAGTAATTCTCTACACAATTACTATGACTGAGCCTTGGTCTGCAGATGGCAAATATTTCCTGGTTGGCCTGTGACTACAATTTCAACTGCTTGACTGGAGAATTAGGCTTTTCAAATAATTATTTTTATTTTAATAATTTAAAAACAATTATAAAATGATAACTGATTAACTGATATGATTTCAGTTATTATTTGTATGCTGACTGATATCTGCTGAATGGATATTCCAATTCAGCGAGTCAAATGAATATTCTGTTCAATAACCCCCTTGGTAACTAGAGTAATACACAAGTTTATACATGAGGTAGACATTACTTTCATAACAATTGTTATTTGTAACACCGTTTTGGAATGCAAACATGAAAATTTCTAGTCCAGGAATGTCAATCTTTCAAAATATTTCATGTGCATTTTTTCCTGTCAAAACTGAGATTTTCATGAAGAGCATCTCGATGGCTACAAATATATTTGAAAAATACTCTATCAAAAATTTTCAATCAATTCTTGGCAGAATTTTTGTTTTGAACAGTGGCATCCTACAACATAAAGGAGTTCATATCTTCATAATTGCAAACAGGATTAAGATATCCTTATCTTGCATTTTGACATATTAAAAACTAAACTGACCTGAATAATTCCTGCCCCTAAATTTGAAAATGTTTAAAATTAATATGTAGCAAACTTTAGGGTGAACCAGCTACAATTGATTTATACACCACTTTTGACAAATTCACACAAATTTGAAGTACTTCAAGGAACAAAAATACTCTCTTAATTACATGTTTTATTTAAGGCACATATATCTCATTCTACATTTGTATCCTCCCCAGAGTTGCTCCACTATTTTAGACAAGAAAGGAAAAAAAACTAGCAAGCCCTAGTCTTAAAATTGTTTGGAGTCCACTTATAAAAAGTGTTGAAGGGTCAGGTGAAGGAGAACCTGCTATTTGAAAATGAAAAATTGAAGTATCTTCATACAGAAGTATAACCAAAAGGAAAATGACATATCAAAGGAAAAGGTAATCATTGCTTTTAACAGTAAATCTGCTGCTATATGAAGCATCCTGACGACATAGCTAATTATTTGTCCAGATACGAAGTTCTGAAAACAAACCAGGACAGACTTTCAACAGCTCTACCTTCAGATGTGCACAGCCATCGCTTTGGAAAGGAGCAGGCTGAACTCCTACTTGTGCCTCAGTGGAAAAAGGGAAGGCCTGTAGATATTTTACAAAATAGAGGAATCGTAAAGGAATATAAAGAGAATGAAAAATGCTTTTTGCACAGCATAAATATGATGCTAATGTCTCTCTTTAGAAACAGCAGCTCAACAGCATTAATTTACAGGTAATCCCAACTACTTTTGTAGTTAACACAAATATCTGCACGTCTGATCTTTCTTCCTGTCCCTTGGTAGCCCTCCATAAATTGCAGCCAAGCATTGATTTTGAAAAAGAAATCCAGCAGGCTCCCCAGGTGTTCCTGTTTGGATTTCATTTTTCCAGACCACAGTGAATCACTCTTACAGTGATCTTTTGGCTGCTGCCTCATGGTGTGAAACACATTTGCACTGTACTTTTGGAAGTCACATTCTTTGTGGTTTGCTAGTGACCTATGAACTACGGCACCAACACAGAAGTTGTAGAACTTGAGCCTTACTGTGATGTAGAATATATGGCATCTCGAATACTGGTTTGTGTGGTTATCATAAAGCTTTTCAAGTTACACACTGATACGTGAGCAGTGTTATTTATATCCAGTTACTGAGGCAGATGAAATTGCTGCAGGAGAGGAAGAAAGAGGATACAAGAACTCTGGGTCAATCCAGACACGGGAAAAATAAAACAGTATAAATAGTAGATGTAAAACGCATTGGAAGACAAAAAGTATTTATTGGATACAAATAGCTTCTCAGCACTAGAAAGGTAATAATAGTCAGTAACTGAAGGCTGGAGAGAGGATGGTAGGCACCTTTCTTTGTCTGGGCATCATACCGCATGTATAATCATCTTTTGCCTGCTTTCTTGTTCTTTAGCAGAATTTGGCTGCAAGAATCTGAATGCAACTACAAAGTGAGAGAACACCAGTGAAACATGAGTGGTCTGAACAAGGGCATTTTCAACATGCTCTTGGAGGGTACGTATATATCTTTCTTGGACCAGTCAGCTCACGGCCACTCAAATGTTTTAATGTTTCATGGCTTACAGAAATATAATATTGTTTAATTTTTATAACAATCATAGAGACAAGGCTGTTGAGTTAGGTACGAAGTTTGCTGCTGATGCCCAAAGTGTGCAAGAATACAAATAAAAAGCAAAATCCTGAATGTACAGGTTATACCTGAAAGCTGCACATAGATACAACAGTACAATATAATCAACTTGACATAAAGGGTTTTCATCCACAGTAAGAAATGATTGCTTTGACCTGTGATAATACCAGAATGATTTTAAGGGCCCAGAGTACATTCAACGTCTAAGAGATTTTGTAATTTTTTTCAATTGTTCCTAGGACAATTTTATAGTAAGTGGAGAGGAGGGATTTAGGAGAAGTCTTAAGCGTAGCTAAGTCATAGCTTGTTTTAGGCAATGACTGGGATGTTGTTTCTGCTGCCATGTGAGCTATTTGGAAAGTCTTTCATTCCACTGGAAAATACTTAACTTATTAATTAAAAGGAAGAAATAATAAAGGGCACAGAACATTCTTAATGAGATTTTATTAGACTGACCACCTATCTTGAGAGTTACTGATCAAAAGTCTCGAGCTCGGGGTGAGACGTCAAGTGTGTTATGTTGGACATAACCGAAATAATTTGCATTTTGCTTTTAGACTAACTTAAAAGGATCAAAATTCAGATCGTCTGTTTTACTGCAAATGTAGGCATTTGAAATCTATGGCCATTCCAATTTGCTAGTGGGCAGATGGCTGCTGTGAGTAAGCTGTGCCACACTCAGTGAGACTGTGGCCTGATGCCATTTATTTGTGACCCACAATTTTGAGAACTCCTTCTGAAAGAACACCAGTGCAACACAAATGTTAATATATGTTTCATGAATGAGAAATCTGAATACTTTTTATATTTCAATAACATGCCAGAGCTAATAGTGCGTAAGTTGACTTCTATATTCATATGTAATCAGTCAGAAAAAAATCTTGTAATTATATACTATTTTTTAAATAGAAGGATTTTATTAATTTTGTCTTGTTAGGCTGTTATGACTAAAACACTATGTTAATTTCAAGTATTGATAATAGCAAAAGCAAAAATTAATCTTTGCTATCTATGCTTCAAAGGAGCATAGATGGTACAATTACCTGCTTTTTCAGTCTTTCACGTGGCTTATCTATGAAACTCTGCAAGTGTGATACTTTTTAGTTCGATGGGATTTACACTGATCTTGAATATCCACAAAATAGCATTTTTTGTATCTTCTGCTCATACCCATGTCCTGATAAATTTGATTATTTTAAATATCCCATGAAATCCGGCATTGTAAAGGTTAAGCGAAAGGCATGCAAGGGCAAAAGAAGTTGTCAAAGTGCAAAACAAACAAAACATTTCTTCTCTTGTACAGCTTCTCCTGGTTATTGTTTAAGCATTGCAGGCCAGTTGCAAAGTAGCAACACTGCTACTGTCTCCAGTATCCCCCACTTTGCTTGTGTTTATGGACTTGAGGTAAGTCTTCTTTATCACCTAAGGAGTAAATGACTGCAAAGTGCCTAGGATGTCACGCAAGACTGAAGACAATAGAGGTGATTCAATTTCTGAAAGGCAATAGCAAGTCTAGCAGATATTAGTGACCGAGGCTATTGAGATAGCTGGCCATAGCCTGCCTCAACATCTAACTGCTCAATAAAAAGCAGCAGCGGCAGCAGCAGAGGACGCGCAGGTTTAGAGCGACAGAAGCCATGGAAGGAAGCAAAACTAAGAGACAGCAACAGTAAGACAAAGTACATATAAACTTTTAATGAATTAACCTTACAAAAGACAATAGCTTCAAAACATTTGACACGTTTGTACAAAACTATTCCAGCATTGTTAGCTCTTTCTTCAGAAAGAATGCCAGCAAGCCACCCAACGTGTCCCTGGCTATGAGATGCAACTGGTGATCACATCCAAATCATGTGTGGACAGAGTAAACTTATTTACAAATACTGTATACTTTAATACCAGATTAGTAGATGCTATTGGGGAGCGACTGTATTTTCCAGAAAACACCATGCATCAGAAAATAGTATGCACCCCTAGCTTTATTGCCTTTTTTCCCCGCATTTGTCACTAACACCTCTTTGTAGTCCTTTCAGGATGAGTTACCTTCTTTTAATTTCTATTCCTTCTTTTCTTCTCTTTGAATAACAGTGCAAGTTGCAGTACAATCTTCCAGTCCTATAGCGTACATCGCAACTGTCCTTGAACATAGGGATATCAAGGTGCAAAATGATGGCTCATGGGACTATTCTGCAGCCATATTAAAATAAGTGCCACATACCAGAAAATAGCACGCATGTTAAGGGCCAAAATGTAGTTAAAAAGTGCGTGATACTTTCCTGAAAATATGGTACTGATGACACATACAAGCATTCTTCAAGATGCCACGTTCCCTTGTGAAAGGGATCTTGTCATTTCGGTATGTACAAAGTATGTCTTCAGTTCTCCTTTTCCTTTTACATTTATTATTCCTCTGCAAGTGCTCATGTACCCCAGTGTTTGCAGGACATTGTTCGTCTCCTCTGTAACCTGCAATACAGTAAGTAATACAACCAGCGTTGATAACAGAGCAAAGCAGAATCTGCTTCCAGAGTGTGAAGAGAACATATGTTCTGAGCAATTATAAGGGTTTTGCTACAATGCTTAGAAGGCCTTTAAGGGTCTCAAGTGAGGTTTGAGCATCTGAGCTTTCAAATAGTCTGTTGCTTGATGCCCGTTCTAGTCGCTTACATCAAGTATCAAACTGGGTATAACTATTTCCGCACCTAGGATTGCAAACAGAGGGCTCGCAGGTCCACAAATGGCACTAGGGACAATACTCTTCCTCATATAGCATTTTTCTCAACTTTAGGAGCTGTTTTTCATTTCAGTAGACCCAAGCTTCCCCATCTTTTTGCAAATACTAAGGCTGTGTGAATGAAGTGATAGTAAGACATCAGCATCATCTGTCAGAGCTGCTGTTGCCAGTTTCTCACTTAAGTGGCAGTGAACCAAACTTTAGGCAGTTCTGCCATTTTAAGTGAAAGCTCGCTAGGGCAGAGGTTGTTCAACAGCATCAGTTGTCTCAGACTGTCTGTTTCTTTGTGAAGCAAGCAACCGTTTGTAGATGTCATTGCTTTGACATCCCTTCTGTTTTCAGTTTTGACCAACAGCTGGTAACTCTACTTTTCCATTATTTAGTTCTGAATAGTCTCAGTCACAGATTTGGAGTGCTCTCAATCACATGCTGGGATCCCAAAGTGCTAGGCAGCATACTAGGCAGATGATACTTAAAATGTGAACCCTGAATACGGAATCACTGGAGAGTTAGTAAACTGAAGGTCTTTTCTATACAAGTCTATCTATAATCTATAGAGATAATAATCTATAAAGATTATTAATCACCATGGTTCATTAAAAGGGAAGTTTCATGATTGCTTTATGGATTTAACTTGATGTACAGCAGTTATGGTCATTTCCTTTATTTAAAAATAATTAACATCAGGAATGCCCTTCAGAGATAAGGTAGCTAGTATTTTATGAGTTTAGAAATTCACAGAATAGAAATGTGATTTCCCTCAAATCCTCTCTTAATCTAGGGATGCACTTCCAGACAACCTATGACTTCCTCCACTGTATTTCTGTGTAAGGTCAAGACAAAGTTTTGATTCTGCTCCCATTTTCCCTATAATTTTCTTTTAATTCTTTACTTTCCTGCCCAAGGTCTAATTCTTTTGAAATGTACAGATACAGCTGGTAGGTAGTTTTTTTCTGTAGGCATCCTTAGCTCCAAAACACAGACCTGTTTAGTGTACAAATATGTGTTGTTTTTTCAGCGCCAGACTTGAAGGATTAAGATAAATACTAGCACAAAACCAAGACTTACCTGTATTTTATCTAAGACACCAGTGCTGTCCATCCTGCTGGCCACATTTACTGTATTGCCCCAGATATCATACTGTGGTTTTTGAGCTCCAATTACTCCAGCTATTACAGGTCCATGGTTGATACCTGGAAAACATCAAAACTTAACATTAAAAAAGAAGATCCACCAAACAAGGACACACAGTGCTTCTAACACATCAAGTCAATGAACGTGGCATTTGGCCTGCGCTGAATAGTGAGTACAGCAACCAATGGCCTGTTCACAACCATTTACAGCAGGAGGATGTTAGTTATAAAGATGCCAAAAGTTAGTTAATCTAATTTTAGTTTTACAGCTCCCTCCCATCCTGAGTAAACTTGATACTTTCAACCATTAGCATCCGAGTAAGCTGTTACTGCCTTTATTAGATGGCATGAGGAACACCCTGTTGGAGAGCAGCTGCTTCTGGGAAAACAGATATACAAGAATTTCTTTTCATTTCTACTAGTAGTGAAAAGGACTTCTCCTCTGCAATAGTTGATGGACGAATCAAACGACTTTTACAGTATTCTTTGCTTCTTAAATGTCGAATAAACTAATGTGAATGAGCTGGAAGGATTTGAAGCCTTGTTCTGAAGACTGGACTGCCCACAGAATGCTCCTAAATAACTGCAATATAAGTGTATGGATTCAGATAATTTGATTAAGCATGGAGTAAGAGTAACAAATTGGTAGCTCTGAAATGCACGCTGTAAGAGTGAAGAACAACACAGTATAGTCCCTCATTAGACTCTGGACATTTTTTATCTTGCAGTCAGTTTGTATCCTATGTTACATTTGTAAAGGGAGTAAGTTGTACTCTGCTAGTAGGGAAGGAAACCAGGAAGCAAAATCAAAAGCACTATCGTTAACCAGCATCAAATATACTATAATTGTAACTATACATACCGATGAGCAGGAAAGCCAAGTTAGACCTAGTGAGAAATAAACCCTGGACAAGTGAGTAGTTTGGATTTCTAAAATTATCTCCACATCAGTGGATCATAACTGACTTCTATTAATTCCTTGACAGAAACCATCATGAAGGATATATCTATGCAGCAAAATGAAAGTGTGATTGTAGCACGGGGAGGTATCTCAGAGCTGGCTCATCTAGTATGGATCATATGTAACATGGCAGCATGGGCTAGCAACCACACTATGAGCCCACTTGGAAACCCTGGAAAAAGTGACTGTAGCAGTTAAATTTAGAAAATTGAGGAAATATGCAAACCCTAAAGGTTACTAGATAGAACCTGATAAATATTTGTCTAAGCACTCGGAATTAAATGCACAACAGGACTTAGGCCTTGCAACACTCTGCATTAACACCCAAGTCATGGGTGTGTCTTTCTGCTTCATGACATCCAATGTGTAGAAAGCACTAGGGACCTAAGAGTGGAATCCACAACAGCCATCTGCCGAGTAGCCCAAGCTGGCTAGTAGGGAATACTGAAGAGAGGTGTGTGGCATACGCTCTGCCATGGTTCAGAAATTAGGGCAGTGTGGTGGGACTTTCCTACAAAATATAAAGGGCAGGAGGTGTGGGTTTTTTTTTTTTACCTCCTTCCCAAACCACCACTGCTGGTGGTTTGAGTAATACCTCAGGGGCTGGAGAGCCAGCTTCAGATCCCTCCTCCTTTGAGGAGACTTCTACCCGTATCTCTTAGGAATGTGTTTTGGCCAGCCAGGCATTCTGGGATGTGCTGCTCTGTGTCATTCCTGCTAGCGTGGGTCTCCATCGCATGACACACGTGAATGTTTGTTGGGGCAAGGCAGGAAGAGTAGTACTCTCAGTCCAGGTGAAAGCTCTAACAGAGGGTGATACCATCTGTCTCTTTCTCTCGTGTCCAAAATGACATTTAATTATTCCATGAAAAGGCAAATTCTGTTCAGCAGGACAGACAGAATATCTCATTCCAAAGTGTCCTACAGCCTGGGCTCATAGCATTCTCCAGGGAACAGGGATCCCCAAGCTTGAGCAGTCTCAGCCAAAAGCAGGAACCAAATGAAGTTCACCTACAACACAGACAAATGTTCTAACCATGAAGCTATATGTAAAACAACATATCAGCCTCTATTCTGTTCAGAAAAAAAAAAAACCAGTACCTGTGCAAAACTTGCTGCAAAAGCTTATCTGAGCTTGTCTAATAAATCAAGCACCTTAGCTAACAGAAGGGGAGGAATGCCTGAAATATAATCTATGTGCTCCCCTCCCTTGCCTGACAACGTCAGGGTAGGCTGTGTACCTCCTAAGGCACAACTAGCATTTCAGGCACTCACAGAAAATGAAGGTTGAAAGCTGAGACCTGTAGTGAGTTGCAACAGTTCTGGGGTTAGATGCTGGCCAAGGAAGGCTTTTACAAATGGCAGTTTGGGTTTAAAGCGGGCATTATGTCAGAGGTAGATGCTCAAATGTTTCTGTGGCTCTAATTGCTGTGGATATCAGATACTTTCACAGTCAGGTGGTGGTGGGAAGCGGAGAATAAGTGAAGTTAAGATGGGAAGTGAAGATCTCAGTGGTGCATATATTGGATTAAGGTGGCAAAAGTGCCCGTTTAAGGCCTGTGTCCCTTTGTAGATTTAATCATGCCTTATTTCATGAAGCAAAGGACTCTGACTTCTCCAGAACCTATAGCAAACACTTTAAAAATCACAAGTAGGTATCTTTTTTTCCCTTAGAAAGTTTGCTTCATGATCCCCACTTTAAAGGAGTCAGTATTGCTTTAATCAGTTTGCGTATTTAGCTCCGACACTCAGCAGCTCTTTATCTGTACTGACACTGCTGATTCAAATATGTTTGCAAGTATGTGACATGTGTCACCTATGGCAAGAAGAGAACTTTTATTCTGTACAGAAATATGGTATCTCTACACTTTTTTTCTAAACCCCTAAAGTTCTGTAACACTTTGAGAAGGAAGCATACTTCAGATTTGCTTTGTCATTTTTTAACTCTAACAAGGGATACAAAACATATTGGCAAAGGAGTGCTCTCAGGAGCACATGAATATTTCAAGTCAGAAGACAGCAAGTCTTGCCAGTGGGTGGCACTGTGAAATAAACGTGAGAGGAACAGCCGAAAGGAAAAGCAAGCGGCACAGCAAGAAAAAGACAAGACAGGAGAATAACGGTTGGAAATCAAATACTTCTGACATGTTTACAGGATTTATGGGTTTCCAATATTTATTTACTGCTTTCATTTCACACTTTCCAAGTTACACATTGCATTGTAAAACTGCTGTGTACCGCACAGGAAATAAACATTTTGGAACATATGGTTCTTGACCAGCTCTGAATTAATTTATTTCATCATGCTTTCCATGGCTTACTGCAGCTGCCTATTTTTTTTTTAAAATACCGTGATGCACAAGTAGAAGCAATTAGAAGCTGAAATATAAGGGATACCCCTTTGAAATATAAACAACTAGTCATCGTTGCTCTTATTTGTCGTAACCACAGAATAACAAAGAAGAGAAATATCCTCCTTTGTCTAACACTGTGAAGGGTGCAGTTTTGTATGCTTACTTGAGTTTAGTACATCTAAAATATTTCAGACTCCAGCCCTACTGGCCCCTTATAGCTCTTGTCCTCCAAAACCATTTATATGGTTTTGCAAAGCCTGTCTAGAGTCTTCTTGTGTCCTTTGGTATTGATAAGCTTAAAAAATGTATGCATGTGGTTAACAACCTCTAGAATAATTATTATAGAGTTACCATAAAACAATTCAGAACCATGGGACCGCAATTTTCAGCCATTCTTTACTTAGGAATACTGTGTTTGTCCAAGTCCTGCCTTGAAACACTCCTTGCCACAACAGCAGCTATGGTTAACAGGCAATACCACGTAGGCTGCCTTTAAACAGGGTAAAGATGGTGCTGTTTACTTTCATGGCCCTTTTGGTCAGTTCTGCTAACACTTTAATCAGCTGGTACTTCACACCAAATTCTCCCCCTCCTCCATGATAGTCTCATAAAAATCCTGTGATACGTACCTACTCGTAACTTGAAGTCATTGAATGAATGCTTGTTTATGACATCCAGTTTTGCCACCAAGGCAAATGCGAACTCCACCATGGTTCCTATGTGCATATACTGTCGTTCAGGTTCCTGAATTTAAACAGCCAAACAAACAGAATAAAATCATTTTCCTTAGCCTTAGTTGCTGTGAGAATACAACCAAAATATGCTGAACACTTGAAAGCACTTAAACCCTTAGGGATGTCCTAATGCCAGCAGGCAGCAGAAGAAAAGTAATGTAGAAGATGGTGCCCTGTCCAGCATCAGTTAGATCAAATAATGGCCAATAGATCAGGATGCATTTTACTTACACAATCAGGCAGTCTAGAGATGATAGACATGCCTAATCCAATGTTTTGCTTGTCAAATAACTGATTAGCTGCTATCTAATCCCACAGACACTCAATGTCTGTGTGTACCTAGGATTTGCTCATTAATTTTCTCTAAGTGTCTGCTTCCATTTTATGCCCTTTAATAATAAATAATGCTTGTGGACAGCCCCTCAGAGACTCCTCCCTCTCACTGTTGCACAGCTCAGCACCCTAGTTAATGCTTAAGCTCCAGTGAAATTTACAGTTTTAAGGGTTCCTTCATTGATCTTATCTGGTAGATAAGCAAGCACCTCTGAGAACATCTAATAGACCTGAAAATAAATAAAATACAAGAAGAAGACAGGAAGAAGGCAACCCATCCTCTGCCCTCGAATTTACTAGCTCAGAGCTTCTACCACTTATAAAGGCTATAGATTTAATGTCTCCTCATACATCAGCAGTGTAGCCTGATTTCTAAGTACTGGTTTGAGTCCTCTCAGGCTGAGGAGGAAATTGATTTTTGGGTTCCCACAGCCCAGGGTAGGACCCTGACAAGAGAATGATTTCATAAGAGATGGACTCACTGATCTCTATGGGAAATGACTGAATCTTCCTCATATCTTGAGATAAAGTGACAGAAGAGATGGACAGATGACAGCTTTGGGAGATGATTCATAGAGTAGATGCATCAGCCTAGGTGGGACAGTAGTGGTGCTTGCCAGAGCAGCTGTTTAGATGAATGAAGCCTGTTTCCTTTGGAGTTCACTTCTAGCTAAGACAGATGGTTTCCTGTTCAGCTGATGTATTCAGACCCCCTCCTTAGGCACTTAGTCTTCTTTGGGTGCTTGTTTCAAGCTGGGGGCTGTTCCCAGCAGTATGCCTAGCAGTCAGTCACTGCCACGCTAGGTGCTGCAGTATCTGTGGATCTTTGGGCATCTGGACTGAAGGCTGCTGAGTTTTGGTGGATTTCTTTTGAAAACGTGTACTAAATCACCAAAGGAACACTAACACGTGGATCTCTTGATTCACAGTTTGTGGAAATAACTCAAACGATAAATTTCTTCCTGTGCACACACTAGTTTTAGTTGTGATTGAGAGCTCCTCTATGTCTTCTCATCTCAAGCCTACAGTTCTGCATTGCCTTCACCTCCCTGTATTAAATGTCAGAGCTAATTTAAAATAATTCTTTTTTTTTGTCCTCAGGATCCGTAGGGTCTATAGTTCAGGCGCTAATTGCTTCTGTCTAGAAGGAACATGAGTTTGTCAAGAGCACATTAATCCTTAACAGAGAATGTGTTGATTCATAATTGCTGTCTCTCTGTTGCTAACCTATAGTACTCTAAAGATCATGGCAAAAGCAAGGTTTTTGCTTAAAAGTTATGAATTGCTCCTCTGAACTTCATTTCTACTGACTGCAGTTCCCAATCCTACCCTATTAAGTAAACCAGAAACAAAGGAACACGTTCTCAATGCTGAGCCTGAGGGTTCTGTAAGTGGATGGTTAATATGGCTACTCAGCCCTCCCAGCTTACAATGGAAAATACTCATTATTGCAGCCTTTTGTACACTCTATAAATTCAGTTCTGCTGCAGCATGTAGGAATAAAATGCTGTATTGTATTTAGAGTAGAAGGCCTGTTTTAGACTTAGCAAATACAGAGGTGGCATTTTCAAACCGCAGTGTGAAGAACAATAATTCACAGAGACTACTAAACAAAAGGATACACTTGTCTAGTACAATACAATCTACGTTAATAAGAAAAAAACCTGGGCCACATCATTATACATAACCTGCAGTTTAATGAACAGGATTTTAGCCTTCATTTGAACATGGTTTTTATTGAGCAGGAACCTTTTCCTGTACCTGACACTGTTCTTGGTTGGGTGTAGCACTCAATCCTGTTGCTGCCATGTAAGTGCTTCCAATGGTCTTTATCTTTTCAACTCCACTGAACTTTGGCTTTGACAATAACTGTAAAACAAGGATGGTTATTCATTATTCACATCAGCAGCCTTGTTACTCTGACAGCATTGTTTCTCTAACAGCATTCAGAGCATCAATTCTTAGAACAGTCTCTTAGTAGACCCCAAATGGCTTCACAAATATATATAGGATGAAGGACTTAAGGATGGACAAAACAATGGTTACAGCCTGCAAGGAAAGGGAATTTCTGTCTGCTAAAATACCTTTTTACTATAAAGGGACTAAATTTATAGTAATGAGAATAAATTCCACCTTATTGTACATACAGCTCTTAAAAGCCTGAGACTTTGCACTCATTTGATAATGGAACTGAGTCACCATGCGAGCCAACAGTTAAGTTTTAAGCAGCTTTCTGAAAGTAAGCATCTCTTCCATGCCAATGGGCAGTCCATGCCAATGGGACTAAAATCCAAGGCTTTTAGTTCATGACCCAGGTTGTTTTCAACATTCCAATGTTCTCCAAATGGGTTTGCTGCTAAAATACCCTCTATAGCTGCAGATCTGCAAATTCAGACTGTGCTCTCTGAGTCACGACATGATCTTAACGCCTTTTTCTGGTATCTTCATCACTAATAACCTTCTTTAAGACAAATACTGGTCTCAGGAGAGACCTTTACAGCTGCCTTTTCACAATCTATCTGTAGTTATACTCTGTACTTGCTTGTAACTTCAGAAAATGGAATATTAAAACTTATACAATCCTTTGAGTCGCTCGTGTATCAACTGATCAACACTCTATAATGAGAGCAACACAGATCAGGTATAACACAAAGCTGTATCATTCTAGGGGACATAGATTTACATACCTGACTTTCGGCACTAGTATTTAGAAACTGTAGTTAATATATGGCATGTAATATGACTGCCTCATGAACTGCAGCTAAAGGGCAAAACTTTCTCCATCAGATATACACATAGGATTCTCATTATAGTGAATCAAAAGCAACCAAGTGTGGTCAGATCAGTATCTGATTTATCCCACATAAATCACTTTTTCCTTTAGTACTCACTGTAAGTAATTTCCATGTGATTAGTGCCTAGAAGAGATCAGAACAAAAGTTCTTTTCTGACTGCTCTTCCACTCTCCCTTTCAAGTATGTTTGCTTACTGTTGCATACCCTGGGTTATTAAGATTGAAACCATATGTTGATTGTTGTTAGAAGTACATACATCATCAAAGTCAGCAATGATCTCATTTAGCAGCCTGAGACATTCCAAGCCTTCCTTGTTAACATCAGATTCTGTGTAAAATTCCTTGAAATCCGGAACAGAGGCAAACATGACACAGACGCAGTCATATGACTGATGATATAGATCCTGTCCAAAAGAAAACAGAACAGAGAAAAAAGAATCTGTCATACCCAGCTTGAAATAAAAGTTTCCGTATTAACAATATACAGTGTCCTGGTTCTGAAAAGGGAGGCGTTGCAGCGGTTGGAATGCCTTAAGATGGTGGCTGGGTATTTTTTGCATTTATTAATTTCAAATGGTGTATAAACCTGTTTGTTGAAGAGACTCAACATATACAGCTGAAAATATTGTAGTGATTTAAAGTTAGGTTTTTTTCCTCCTGAACGTTAACTCTGTGAACATAAAATATTCACTAATTCATTAAATAGGGCCCATTTCTGAGGCTTCTCATGTACAGAATTTGGTCTGGCTTGCACGGCTGAAACTATATTTTGCAAAGTAATCTCTATTTTATTATTAGATGTTTGTGTTATTGTAATAACTAGAAAACTGAACCAAAATCACAAACCCAGTGCACTACAAATGCATAACGCAACACAATCCTGATAGCTCCTAACCTAAAATGACAAGATGCCTAATAGGACAAAATAATTGTCATTTCTTTTCCATAACAAGGAGCTGAGGCAAAAGGAAAGAAGTTACCTGAACTAAAACTTATTTACGTCAGATTCTCCACTGCCTTCTGTGACCACTGAAATGAGAGCACCTCTGCTCCACAGCAAGATTCTGATGCTAAAAATGACCAGCCACCCCCCCCTTCAGTTTCATCTCCACTGCCCTTAAACATTAGAATCTCTTTTCTTTCAGGATAAATTCACATCCTGAAGAAAAGGAAAGAAGGAATACTTATTAAACTAATACTTAAAAAAAATAGTATCTACAGACAAAGGTAACCACAGCAATAAAAGATGCTGTAAGCTACTATAAAGTCAAATTCTGTTCGAGTTAGTTATTATTTGAGTAAAACAAGGATTTCAATACTCATGTGAATGAGGTGAATAGAATTTGTCCTGTGATTTCAAGAAGCATCAGATATTATTTCCTTTTTTACTTACCAAAGTTTTTTTTTGCAATTTCACTGGCAGTACGTTTCTTTTTGAAAGAATGTGGTGTGTCTCTACACAGATGTGTACAGACATAGTGAATCTCTGTTGGTGATGTACAACTGAAAAATACAGAACTATGGGAAAACTGTTGACTGCCTCATGCCAGAACAAGTGTGAGGGAAGTTTCTGGGCAAACACAAAAATAATGGCGGACAGGGAGGAACACGGGCACCTGGAGGAGGTAGGTGATTTATTACTAGAGTTTTCTGCCCCTTTATTTTCTAAGGATTCCATAACGAGAGCATCACTGAAGCTCCACCATGCCTCTGTGCAGTGGGGATGGAATACATCATTGCAATTCACCATTATTATTTATATTCTTAAAGCTGACCCGGTTGAAATCACCCCTCTGTACCTGACATCCAGCTTACAGCCATATATACAAAATCAGTGTCACTTTAAAGTCACTTGATTGTGCAAATGAAAAGCAACTAAACAAAATGTCCAAGCCGATAAGTTCACTGTCAGATTGCTACTAAACTTCAAAGGAGTTCTGGATCTTCATTGTCCTCTTGTCAAAAGAATTTTTCATGAAGAACCAATATTGTGATAATATTTTTCTGCCATCTATTTTATCCATCTCCATAAACTCCAGGGGAACCCTCTGACTGGATGATGTCAATTGAATTTAAGCAAACTAAGCATGTGACTGAAGTATTTAATTTGAGAGCACAGTCATCCTATGTGTCCTATATTGTCAGTACAGCAGATGTGCCTACCTGGAAGGTCATTTTAGTGCCAGATGGGCAGAATCACCTCAGATGATAGTGTTTCTCTGTCTCAGTCAGTTATGGAAAAAAGACTAAAGAGGTAATTTTTCTTAATGTAGGCGCTCAAGAGGTGTGCCTGAAACTATACAGAATGACTGACTCTAAGAAATTCAGAAGCTCAGGCCCAAAATGACCTCTCTTTGCTCCAGTCTCTCACACTTAAAACCAGGTCCATTCTGTAATACTGCACTGACATACACTGACGGCTGTCTTGAGTATGTATGCACCTAGACTCGGTGCAGATATACTCAAATTAGCTTGAAATTAAAGTTAAGTGGAGCATCAGAAGAAGATTAACAGGCTCACTCCTCAAATGTTTAGCTTTTGCAGTCTGCATTTTGCTTCACATCTACCTACTTCAAATTTATCTCAGGCATGCCTACACTGAAGCTGTAGTAACATTTGCATATAAATATACTAAACAGTTAAGATCTGATGTGCTGAGTGCTTTTTACAGGCAAGTTAGCAGAATAGGTACAGAGATTACATTCTGTGGTTAACTCAGCTTTCCTTCTATTTCCTCAAGTCACCTTCCCTGCAACTTGATTTCAATTTTGGGTGAAGGAATTCAGGCCACACACATGGTGCTGGTTAGTAAAAGCATCAAAAATATAGGTCCTTGGTAATATAGAAAGGGAAATTCACAGTGTTATATAAAAGACTGGAGGGAGATACAAGAGTATTTATAGCAGAATGAAGATTAATATTCAAAACATGGATTATTACACATACTTTTGAAAGCTGACCTGACAAAATAAACAGGTTGTATACATCTGTGATCAAATATTAAAAAAAAAAAAAAAAAAAATTGTTCATATTCCTACCAGCTTGAAAAATCCAGTGAGTTAAATCCAGCCAAAATAATAGTACAGTTAAAATTAATATTAATACACAATTCTATTGTCCTAGGGATTCTGTTAATTACTAAAAAAAAAAATTGTTTTAATTTACCAGATAAACATTAGATAGCAGCTGTTTTATTTGCTTTATTGAATCCTGCTGATTTTGCATCCTGAGAGTGTAAATCATGCCAGAATTACACTACTGGTGAGGTACTGGTTGTAAAGTTTGCGAAACAGACAAAACCTAGGCACGGAGGTGATACTGGGACAGTGCCATATCTGAAATAGTACATGGAAACTAACGATACTTAAAGGTTTATTTGAGAATATAACTTCAAGTCATAAGAATACAGGTCTGTTAGGAGCTGCAACTGAACCCTTATGGAAAAAGGAGGCCAACTATGCAGTGCTGCAGGCGTATGATATTACTGAATAATATGAAGCAGAGACAGTAGAAGATGAATTAATTTTACCACCTCATAATACAGGAACCAGAAGATAAAGAGAACATTAAAAGTAGAAAAAGGAAAAAAATATTTCATATAAGAGATATATAAATGTATATGTCATTGCTATTCAACAACATGAAAGACAAGAGCTTAGAGGGTTAAAAACCTGAATGCTTATGTGAATACTAGAAAAATGCATAACTAGGCAGTGTATCAAAAGCATCTGCATAAGCAAAATATGCCCTTACATTTACAGGAAAAAGCAGAAGGCTGAATGGCATATTAATCTTCAGCTGTTCCTTGAACTTTTGCTGAAGTATCTAACACTGGACACTGCCTGGGCCCTGCAGTTGACTGGACTGCTGATGGGTGGCAACTCCTGTCTTACTACGATTGCCACTGAAAAAAACCATCTGTCTTACAGACATTAAACATGGAGCCCTAATTAGCTATTAGGAAGTGCCTTTGCTGTTGCCCAGAATAAATCAACTTGCAACTTGCACAATGCACAGTCATCAGGAAGAGAAATATGACTGAGCAAAAGACAGGAGCAGAGATTCAAATGAAAGTGCTGTTGTGACACAGGAAGATCGGTCTGTTTTGTGCTGTTGGCTGTCCACCCGGTACGGCGACAAGCAACCTGTAAGAAAGGGTTTTATGCCTGGCAGTTACAATTACAGAGACAAATCTTCTTTCTCTGTAACCAGAGTTACCACTCCTTCCTCTCCTCCACCTCAAAAATAAATGAACACATTGTATGTGAACACTTGTCACATGCTGAAGCTCAGCAACAGTGTCCCATTTCTCTTCCTTCCCCTCTAATACTGGGGCAACATCCATCCCCACTAGTGCTTTATAGCATAGTACTAGCATGGGAACAACAACAAATGGCACTGTTTATAAGCAGATGAGTAGTAATTGTGGCTGTCACAATAAATGTCAGAGAATTTTAAGGAGGCATTCCCAGCTAGTTTATTTTGACCGTTCATAACAATAAAGGATGTAGCAATTGGGTGTCTTAATTTTCCTATGAGTACTTCTCTTGAAACAGTACTCTCCAAAATGTTTAATCAGAAAATTAAATGCAACGCTGTTCCAGTAAGGAATGGCTTTGCTTCTTTCAACAAAAATAAAAAAAATCATCCTGTCTTCTGCACTCAATCCCTTTTTATTTTTTCTTTTTTTTTTTTCCCTCTGATAATATCTGAATTTCTGCTGGTTGGCTCTCCTTACTGTCCCCTCTTCTTCTCCAGTGCCTGAAGACCTCGGGATGGAGGAGGCAAACTGGTCACATTCTACTTCTCGGAAGGGCATGGTGGTCAGCTTCTCTGGGGCAGAATTTCTGCTCTAAGTAGGGTGCTGTCTCCATCCTGCAGCCAATGAAAAAGGATTCCTCTTGCTCAGTAATGTGCTTGCCAGTTAGCTTGCAGCACAAAAGCTCGTGAGCACTTTTTACTAATAGGGGATCTGGATGCTGACAGCATAAAGGAAAAGGCTGCATGAGCCAGGTGCCGATATATTTAATCCTGGCCCCATTTCCTGCTTTTCATTTTGTATTTATTCCTATCTTTCTCCCTCTCAACTGGAAAGTATCCTGTTTGGTACCCAGCATGCAGACTATAAGCAAAAACCCAGTTCCAGAGGTTCTGGTAAAGCAAGCAAACCTTTATTACAGTTTGCTCTGAAGTAACTTTGCTTTTACCATATCAGCATTAGTCAATGTGTATCCTGTAATGAAAAGACCTTTGTTGGTTGTCTAAAAGTACAGTGCCACTACTCCCAGTTAGCCTTCATCCACTCATTTTTTCCCCCTCTCATTCCTGCTACCTGTTCTTCAGCAGCATACTTTGTCTTCCCCTTTCTCCATAGAGCTGCATGCATAAGATTCTAAGAGAAGTAGTATTCTGAAATAGACTATTAATCCATTAGATTAATTTTCATCTCAAAATCTGGTTTAAACAGAAAAGAATATACATAAACCCATATTAACAGGAATGTTTGCAACTAAATAAAATGCGGACAAATTTCAATTCAGTATCTGTTTACCTAAATATCCACACAAAGAAAACAAAGGCTTGATCTGTCCTAACATATTCTTAGGTGTGTACACATACACACATACAGAAAGTTCTTTAAGGCTCAGTACATCCTTGCTGATATTAAAACAAATCTGAAGACATGACAGATGTTTATATTCCTGCACATTTCCGGGGATTTGAAAGGTTCTTCCTTCTTTGACAACTGTGTTTAAAGATAAACAAAACAAGAAACAATTCAAGATTTTTTTTTTTTTTTTAAAAGGATGCCACTAAAACTATGTCAAATCATTTTTACTTCGGCTGTCATGATAGATTGGAGAGCTCAGCACATTACAATTTCTGATCTTCACTAGATTTACTAAAGCTCATTCCAACCTAAGAATCTTGAGGGGTGACAATATAAATCCAGTTGCCAATACAAAGGTGAGCAGATGGTGTTGCTCTGCTGGGGAGCTGAAATGGAATAGCACATAAATGAGAAAGCAATCTCCTGATGGTTTGCTGTGTTTAATGCCTGAACTGAGAACTGGAGCTGAGCCAACCTGGCTTCCAGCCAAGGTCTTCTCTGGATTCAAAGGAACCCCACAGCAGTTTTCATTCCACGTTAGCTACCAAATGAATATTTGCAGGTAGTACTAAAGTACCGATGTAAAGTACTGATTAGTACTGCTTAATGCAAACGACAGTGAAAGGGAAGACATTGTTCTTTTTGAGTCAGGAGATCAAAAATGAATCCCTAAAGCTGCCCTCTCCCCTCTTTTGTCAGTTTTGGAACAATTGTTTGGTATGCACACGTAATTCAAACTATTGCATTTAAGATCTCTAGAACTGCTACTCTCTCTAGATGCTTTTATTTTTCATCTTTTTTTGCTTTATTAAAACTGTAAAGTAATATTAGGAGCAGATCTAATTTCCACTACAGTCAACAGGGGTCTTTTCTGGCGCTTGGATTAGGTCCATAAGCAGACCGTAAACAGGTAATTCAGCGTTCAGAACCTCTTTCCAGAATTAACATAGCCGCTGTTTCAGGGAAAAGGTTAATTTTCACTCCAGTAAGCAAGGTCTCCAGTCACCAGAAGAAAATTCAGAACCTGGATGCAGCTCCACTCTGATCACCAAGGAAAAAAGTATCTGAATGCATATGATTTAAATTTAAATCCATGTTGATTCAACCATCCCCTTCTTCCTCCTCACCCTTTTTTCCCCTCCTTTGAAAGGCGAAGTGCATTGCCACTTAAGATAATTTCACACTTTTTACTTCAAGGTACTAAGGTGCATTCAGTGCTGTAAAGGAAGCCTTTCAGGTAGGTAAAGGGGAATGAAAGTGACTGTAAATCTATAATCTCACTGTATGGACCTACTGTTCAAATCAGCATTAAGTGGTATTTCCAGGACACGCTGCTTTCTTACAGAGCAGAGGATATACAGAGATGGCTGACCTCATTCTTCAGGTTTCTTGCCAAGAAGTGTTCAGCTACGTGGGCTGGAAGCACATTCTCCAGAAGCACTCGATTTAGGTTCTCCATGGTTTCAATCTCTTCCCGCTCTTTTTTGAACTTGTTCTTCCACAGGAAGTCTAACCTACAGTAATATTCATTCTGTTACAAGAGGACACAGAGGTAAAGAAACAATAGGCATCTTGTCCTGCTGGAGTACAGGTTTAAGAGACAAAATAAGCACAGTACACCACCCCTACATGGCTATTATTTGGCCGCTCAAGTACAGCTCCAGATCCCACAGAAATCAAACCCCAAGCACATGCTATGTGACATACATTTCATCAAACTTATAAGCCCCCTCCCCCCCCAACAAAAAGACCCATAAAAAGGCCTAGTAAAAAAATAAAGTTGCAAGGTGCCTTAAACAATGGAAGATTTATTTATTTACTCGCAGGCTTTAGTAGAAATTCATTCCAGAAGTCAAACACTGTTATGGAAACAATTTAAAGTTTTGCAACTTCATATGATGTCTTATTTATCTGAAGTATAGAATTTCACTTACAAAAATGGGTATTTCAGGAAGACCCTAACTTTTACCAACTTCAACTTATGTCATGCAATCAGGCTGGTAAAACGGTGGGCAGTACAAGAAAAAACAGCCTATTGATATAATATGCCTTCAGTTTACCAAATCATTATCAGATTATCAAAAATGGCCCAGTCAGTTGGACCAACGCAGTTTTGGTTTTGTTGGGGGTTTTGTTTTTGGTTTCTCTTTTTTTTTTTACGCTGCTTTCTATAATACTTTATCCTTCTTTTCTTTTTGTCCCAGAGTTTTCATAATTGTTTTTTAACATGCCCAACAATAAAAATAACAATAACTGGAACTATATGGAAATGTATAACATTCTTGTAATATCAGTATTTTTGGAGATCCGATTTCATTAAAAAGATGTTGAAAAATGAATAAAAATGCTTTTTTTGTGGAGCGCTCTCTACTTCTTTTCAATATTGTCAATGTTTTATCATAAATTCTAGGGCATTATTTCTACAGGAAAGCCTCCACTGGCCTGACTATCTTATTTGAGCTGATATAAATCAAGAGCTATTTCAATGTAGTCCAATGGTTTAACACTATCATGCAGTCTCAATGAAGACTATGTTATTAACCAGAAGAACACGATTAAGATGACAATCTTATTATAGAAAAACCTAAAAATGCTAGCTAGTATTATTAGCAGTCAGTAAGCATTCACATCAAAATGAGAGTAGTCCTTCTGATTGGACAGTGGCTGTCACAGCTCAAAATGATTCATAGATATTTTGTTGAAGTCACAGCCAAAGCTAGAGTAGAAAGTTGAAATGAGATGGTATTAAAATGATTTAGCAAGCTTTTAAATATGTATATTATATATTTATACATCTAAGTTCCACACATAGATGATAAATTCAAATGCCACGAACTGTATTCATGCAGAAAAAATCCAATAAAAACCTGGGATGTCAAAATTTGCATAAATTGACAAAAGTAAACTGGATGCCTGGCATAAAACTGAAATTAGGCATTCTTACATTGTACCAACTTTGTATTGAAAAGGGGCTAGATAAGCTGAAGTCTTCAAAAAGATATTTCTTTAAAAGATAATATTAAACAGAAAATTTATTTACTGCTTTATTATTTATTGAATGAAATTTAGGCTGCCACAAAAAATGGCAGAGAACTCGGAAATCAGAAAAAATAAAGCAGAATGTATTCTACAATTTGCTTTGAAATTAAAAAAGTCAGTGTAGCATATTTCAAAATGCCTATTCAGACTTTTAAAAACAAAAAAGCCCTACCTTATTAAAACTTACTTTAAATCATGGGTGTTTTTTGTTTGTATGATCTAGCCGATTTAGTACATGCGTCATTAAAGATCCTGTTCAATCTTGGTAGCCTTGCAGTCATATGAAAACCAAGATTGTTTCCTTCTTTACATCTTATCTCCAGAGCCTTTTCAACATACCAGAATGAAAATATCTCAGAATGGCCTTTATACATCTGCAGGCACAATATCCTTGAGATGATACAAAATTTTCCTTCTTCACCTTATGCTGCTTTACTTGCGAGCACTTCCCAGCAGGTGAGCATAGTGGAATGCCTAGGGAGGCATGAAGGACTCTGCGTTCCTCTGGGCACCACAGAGCAATTGCCTTCCCCCAGGACAAGAGACTACCATGCATCTGTGCAAGGCAATGCAACGCAACCTCAGGGGTTCAAATCAGTGGTAACTTCTTAGGCAAAAACAGTTAAGTGCAACAAGAACTGATTCATGTCTCATTGATTGCACAGAGATGGGCGTATGTATATTTTTAAATTCTAGTGGGACACTCACCAGGGTCTATTTTCAATATTTGCCTGAGTGAGGCAATGAACTAATTCTCCTCACTGAAAGAACGTCACATGGAAAGTCAAGACAAGCAGCTCAAGAGTAGCTGCCTATGCTGTGGGTGTCTACAGTCAGGGGAGATGAATGCTATGGCATTCAGCAAAGGGGCAGCAAAGGTGGCACTATAGCAAGTAAGATCACTAGAAATTAAACCTGGGTTTTCGTTCAGGTGAGGGAGCTAGGGAGATTCCACCTCACAGCCCTTACTTACAGACAGCAAGTCTGAGAAACTGTCTCAACATGGACCGTCAGCAGAATATGTCCTAGAACACATTAATAAGTTCATCAACAAGAAGTCGTCAGCTCTAAAGTAACCAAAATGAGAAGCTGCTGGTCTGAAACTTGGGGTGGATAGCCTGATCATTCAAGGCAGCCACAGTATCAGAGAACTGACAACTGGTAGGATATAATGCAAATCTTTGGAAAAGAACTGGGGTGACCCTGGGAACAATAGAGCAAGGTACTTTTTGGAAAAAAAAGGATGCTAAGGAAAAGAGCTATTTAGACATATTAGCTAAAGCTGATACAATGGGGAAGAGTTGACACCTCTTCTGTAAACATGCCTCTATCTGTTACAAAGAAGTCAATGGGCCTGTGAATAGGAGTGAAGTTTGAAGTAAGTTTTCATTAAATTCTTTCAGAAGAGGCTTTTGAAAAGACTGCATTATCTAAGAAGAGAAGCACCCTCTCAGAGGATAAAAGCTCACTAAAAACCAGAACGGAGACTACAAATAAAGAGTTTTCATGGCTGAGGGAAGTTGCCATAAACATCTGGGCAGTAAAACAGCCAGTGAAGTTTAGTGTTGACAAACACAATGTAATCAATCATGGGAAAAAGAAAATATTCACCTAGCCTACAGAGTAACAAGATATCTGTAATTTTAGGTACTGATGAGAAAGGAATTCACAGGCTATGTCAATATTGGTAATTCGAACTGGGCCATAAGAGAGATTTAATGCTCATAGTGTTTAAATGTGAGCACACTCCTTACGCAGTGTAGCCCATACCAATCTGCATTCTCCTGGGCAATGCCTGGGCAGGGTGCAAGAGTCGCCATTCTCAACACATCGTCTGTCTGCTGCCAGCCTATTTTCAAATAACTCTAATGGCATGCATGCAGAATGAAATGTGTCACTTGATCCCAGTGCCAGGGAATGGTTGTAGCCTACACTGGCATGACTGTCAAAAAAAAGCAGTTCTACTTTCTCCACCTCACTTCTGGCTGCTCAATCCCATCCTATGCTCATTCTTTTGGCACAAGCATTGCTGCAGCCACACCATAAAACCAGATCAGGAAATAGATCTGGCTGAAAACCAACCATTTTTCCAGGGTTAATTTTTAAGCCAGATCATTTCCCTATTCCCTATCATGACAGGCATCTCTCTGACCAGTGGTGTGCAGGTTCACAGGACTAGGCTTGGAGGAAAGCATTTGCTTTTTGTTTAGATGAACTTTCTGGTTACTCACTCGGGGGGTAAAGGAGCACCAATGCCAGCTTAAGGGAAATAGAAAGACCACTCTGTTCATCAGTGGCTATTATCTTCAGCATTGTTAAAATAATCAGATATTAAGAGAAAAGAAGAGACATGTTATTATCTGCAAAGTAGAAAAATGCAGTAGCAAACAGAGAAATTACTTGTATATTACCCTCTGTGGAAGAAGGATAAGGAAGAATTTTACTTTGCCTACACTGCCAAGATGGCTTGACAGTGTTCTGCAAGTGCCACTCAATGAAAGTAGCAAGCAGAAAGTTTAAAAAACAAGACAATGGACACTTTCACACGGCTTTTTATCAAATTGTGAAATTCACTATCAGACAATGTTGGGAAGACCAGGAAGATAAAATGGGTTGAAAAGGGATCAGACAGAGTAACAGAAAGCAGAGCAACTAATAGGTATAAAACGTTGCCACAGAAATGCTGACTGGCAGAAGGTGGGAAGCATATGTCCCTAGAAGTGTTGCTCTACGCAGGTTCACTTCCTCCCCTATTCTTTTCCTAAGCTTTTGCTATCAGTCAGTATCAGTAACAGTAACTTAAAATGGCAGGTCTTATGCCAGGTATGTATTAAAATTAGTTCATAACATTTTCTAGTTAACATTTAGACTTTGCTTGAGAGTGTTTGAAAACACAGAATTTTTTTTCTCCTTCTTCTTTAAGGGAGAATAAATTAGCAGAAAAATCAAAGAGACAGACTGAAGAGCCTCAAACAAGTGGTATCATGACAAGGATCCTGGATCTACAGCTCTGAAAACAAAGACTTTTTCTATTACAGGATCATTTTTCAGTTGGTGTGACAGGGAACGACACACACACACTGCTGTATGTACAACAAACTTTCTTGATGTGACTGAACCCAAAAAGAAATACTCTCCTTGCCCAGTGAAGATGACATTCCTTCTCTCCTTTTTTCTTAGTGTTGCACCCACGGCCTCCATCTGACACCTTCGTTGACAGGGACTAAAGGTTCTCAACTGGTGTGATGAAGTATTTATCCCTCTTTCCGAGTGGAAGTAGCTGTGCTCCAGCCCCACTCTCTGCTACTGTCATCAAATGAGCAAACTCTAATACAGTGCTGGCAGCAAGGCAGATGAAGAATGTTATTTCTAACTCAGGAAGGATGTTCCCCACTACAGCAAATACTGGAGAAGCTGCCAGATAAGAATTTTTTGTCTAGTAACCTGCAGGGCCTGCTTGGCTATTTAAATGGCAGTCATTATGTTTCAAGGAATTGTAATGTAAATGAGTGATTTAATGACAGCAGGGATAAGAGCCTTCCCAAGGCTGCAGGCTACAGGGGGTACAGACTCATTCATGAGATCTCACATGGATTGCCTCTTCCATCTCAGAGCGCTGTCTTGTGCACTGCATCGTTCCTGGCACAAGGGGCTGGAACTGCAGCTTTTAGCCAATGACCATGGACAGACCTGAGGATATGGAGGGAGAACTGCCCTTGCACCTGCCCTCAACTTCGTAAGACCACTGACATCACATTTGTACTGAAAAAGCACAACTGGCTAATAAAAAGAGTAGTTTCCTGTTGGGTCATAGTTTTAGTGCAAGTGTGGCCTCAGCATGTGGTACACTTCTGTGTGCATGCTACATTGTTTCTGTGTCTGCATCAAATGGTAATAACTGTGAAGAAAATAGCTTGTAATTAAGCAACTAGGGAGACAGCAGATGGATGCAGACAGATGGGAGCACACTAGGAAGCTATGAGACAATATTGGTCAGAGTGACAAGCAATAGTCACAGCACACTATTGGCATAATGTCTACAGTCTCAATGACAGTTATTGCTGAGTTTTAAGGGCATATTGGAAGGTAATAAAGAAAATAATAGCTTTTTAGATGCTTCTGACACTCCTTTGCAAGGGTGTGGGGCAGAAAGGAATAAAGGTGTTTGTCAGAAAATCTAAAAAATGTTTGAGAAAGTGAGAGGCTGCATGTGGAGGCTGGCATTGTGTCCACTGATGCAGATGAAGAGAAGTGTGCATCTTACCTGTCTACCCAAAACCAGTAATGTGACGAAGAATATAAACAAGGAAATTGAGCCCATTGTCTTCAGGTCTTTCAATATTCCTGGCCTATAAAATAAAAACATAAGTAAAGCAAGCTGCTCAAAAGTTAAAACAAAATTATTTTAGCACAAGAATAAGACCACAATTTATACTACTTTCTGATATGTAAGCTAAGACAATTTAAATATGATATGCTTTATTATTTGATGAAAAATTGTTATTTCCATTACGTAGCTTTAATTACTTCTACTACATTCTGTGCAAATGTGCCTACAATTTGAAATCTAGTAATAAGGTGAGGATTTAGTAAAAATAATATCCTTGTTTGCTTACAAACAGAGAGCATTTAGTGCTTATTCTATACAGGCAGATTAAAAAGAGTTTTTTTATGTAAATAACACTACTTCCATAATGGAGAACTTGACCATATCCAATGAATGTGAAGAAACAGAAACTAAAGCACGTAACTCCCAAGATGCCTTTTCACCTCAGAATTACAGGAGGAACAAACTGGATCTTGTATAGAGTTTATTAAAAACTCTGCTTTGGGAAAAGACACTAGAGGTAATGGGAAACAGCTTGCACTAGCACTCTCCTACTGATGCCACTGAAAGAAGAACCTTGGTGAGAGATTTAGGAAGGAAAATACCAACAGACACACAGCTTGACTGGCAAAATCAAGGCTGCCAGAAGCACATGCTAAAACTAACCTGTCATATGGTTCTTCGTCCCATCACAGAGATATCCTTTCCACTAATGCAATGGAAACATAAAGACCTGGGTTTGTTTATTTAATCTTTAGATTTAAGAGCAAAGACAACATACACTTGTTTTTTTTTTAATTCAGATCCTTTTCCATGGTTGTCTCTGTGTCCTAAAGATCTCGAGCAGTTTACAGCACAGGAAAAAGGATACTGAAACTCTACTCTGAATATTCATTTTTTCTGTTGTGGCATATGCACTGCACACGCAGCCTGCACAGAAGAGAATCACTTCTTTGTTTTGAAAATGAGGTAGAAATTACTTGTGTACAAAAATTATTTTACACAGCAATACTTAGAATTAGAGTCATAATTTTGGTCTTATATATTATCACCTATAACAAGGATTTCAGCACTCACTGAAAATTTAACATTCAGGTTTGCAAACACAACAAAAAAAATCCGAACTGTTGGTCTACTAATTTTTTCAATAACCAAGACTGTATTTGTAAAGTTTTAAGACAATGTACTAGTTCTGAGGAAGTTTATTTTCTTTGGCTTGCAGCAACTATGCTTTAACAGCCTTAATAATGTTCAGTCTTAGGCCTTAACAACCCTAATGACGACTTCTTCCTGATGTCCTTTATTACAAAAATGCAAATTAAACCATACTCTGTTTCCTATAGTATGTGATTTAAACACCTTGCCCAGACTTCTTTATTTTATTCTAATGCTCTGAGGTGTGACATTAAATCATATATGAACTGCAACATGACAATGATTTTAAATTGTGACTTGTAGATTATATAGCCAAACATATATAAGAAAAATCTGTTCCATGACATAAGAACTGCCATAAGTAGTATTTAATTGCTATTAATTTCAGGAGGACTGGAGTTATCCACCTACCTTTTAAGAGGTGCCATTGCATACATAAATTTGCTGTAGTCATCCAGCATGGGCCCATGAGTGTGCAGAAGAATAACATTGTAGCCCACCAATGCAATCAACATTATCACCATTTTCAATTCATAATTTATCCTCAGGAAAACAGAACAGGAAATGAGCCCTAATATGCAGCTGTATATAAAATACTGGCAAAGAAAAAACAAGTGGACAATATTTAGAATTTGGCTCTTGAGTAGGAAATCATACATAATAAAATGTTCAGGCTAGTTTAAAAAAAAAAAAAAAAATTATTCATCACTTAAGCATGGAATCTCTCACAATCTGGGACATTACGATTTACAGTCAATAACAACCAGATGTTGGTATTTCATAAAATAGACCCTTTTTCTTACTAGGCTCCAATTCACCCCAAACTCAATAGAATCCAGATTATGCTCCTAATTTATGCTCCCCAATTTTCACCCTTTGCCACTTTTGATTTACTGATCTGCAGTAGTGAGGAGTGCCTATTCGTGGGACACCACTGCTGCTGTTGAAGTCTAATGCAAGAGCCTACTGCCAGCAGACTAACAAAAGATTTATTCCTGTGCCACTGTATGGTTTTCACTCATGCTTGAGTTCAATAAGTACTCTGTATGTATTACTAGCATAGGGGTCAAGGTAAAATGTCTTAAGATCTGAAAACAACAATTTCATTGCCTATATTTGCTGTATTTATAAATTGATGCAATACACAGTTGTTACAAACCTCAGATATGCAATTTTACAAACTCTAGAAATAAAGCTAAGATATGAAGAATATAAAATTATTAACATGGCCTATGCATAATATAAAAAAATCCTTCTGTCAAATCCTGTTGAGTTATGACTACATAAGAACACATTCAATTGTTAAAAAAAGCCTTTTCTTTCCTACGTCATATGTATCAACAAAAATATGTATGGTGGAAGTTAAATTCCTGTAAAAACATTTTCTCTGGATACTTTCTGGAAATGGATTCGGGCATCAAAATTGATGTTAAAACAGGAATAATACATTCTCACTAGAATCATTATCTTAGTCCTTAACATATAGCACCTCTGCCAAAGATGCTTCTTGAGAATTACAGTCCTGCACCTTGTAAGGAAGTTATCTTTTCTGAAACTACAACGCATTCTATTTCTAGATATGCTATTTTCAGACTACTGTTGACTTGTTGATGGCGGTACTTTTGACAGAACCTGAATCACTGCATAGTAATTTTGGAGGATCACTAAGAAGAATAATTTCACAGCAGCCATCAAACAGAATTGATCTGTGTGATGGGTTGACCCTGTCTGGATGCCAGGCGCCCACCAAAGCCACTTTATCACTTCCCCTCCTCAGCTGGACAGGGGAGAGAAAATATAATGAAAGTCTCATGGGTCGAGATAAGGGCAGGGAGAGATCACTCACCAATTACTGTCACGGGCAAAACCAGACTCGACTTGAGGAAATTAGTTTAATTTAAAACCAATGCAATCAGAGTAAGGTAATGAGAAAATAAAAACTAAATTTTAAAACACCTTCCCCCACCCCTCCCTTCTTCCTGGGCTTAACTTTATTCCTGATTTCTCTACCTCCTCCCCCACCAGCAGCACAGGGGGACGGGGAATGGGGGTTGCAGTCAGTTCATCACAGGTCTCTGCTGCTCCTTCCTCCTCAGGGGCAGGACTCCTCACACTCTTCCTCTGCTCCAGCATGGGGTCTCTCCCACAGGAGACAGTCCTCCATGAACTTCTGCAACGCGAGTCCTTCCCAGGGGCTGCAGTTCTTCATGAACTGCTCCAGCGTGGGTCCCTTCCACGGGGTGCAGTCCTTCAGGAACAGACTGCTCCAGCATGGGTCCCCCACGGGGTCACAAGCCCTGCCAGCAAACCTGCTCCAGCCTGGGCTCCTCTCCCCACGGGACCACAGCTCCTGCCAGGAGCCTGCTCCAGCGCAGGCTTCCCACAGGGTCACAGCCTCCTTTGGGCATCCACCTGCTCCAGCGTGGGGTCCTCCACGGGCTGCAGGTGGCTATCTGCTCCACTGTTAACCTCCATGGGCTGCAGGGGGACAGCCTGCCTCACCATGGTCTTCACCAGGGGCTGCAGGGGAATCTCTGCTCTGGCATCTGGAGCACCTCCTCCCCCTCCTTCTTCACTGACCTTGGTGTCTGCAGAGTTGCTCCTCTCACATATTCTCATTCATCTCTCCAGCTGCAATTGCTGTTCAGCAACTTTTTACCCTTTTTACATGTTATCCCAGAGGTGCTACCACCATCGCTGATGGGCTTGGCCTTGGCCAGTGGCGGGTCCGTCTTGGAGCCATCTGGCATTGGCTCTATTGGACATGGGGGAAGCTTCTAGGAGCTTCTCACAGAAGCCACCCCTGTAGCCCCCCACTACCAAAACCTTGCCACGCAAACCTAATACAATCTGCCATCTGAGTCTCTGCTGTTATGTAATTTGCTTGCAGATCTGCTTGAAATAAGAAATAGAAAGAACTGCTGTTCAGAATCACCAAAAATAAAACTTCTCTGACGGCTGTATTCCACAGGAGGTCACACTCTGCATTCAGTGTTATGTAAACGTAGCAGCATCCATTTTTTACTCTGTAAGGCATTCTACTTGTGAAATTAGTTCTACAAAAAGAAACAAGGAAACAAAAGGCAGTCGTGGACCCACAACTGGATGCAGGTCAACAAAGACCAAGAAACTGCCAAGTGGAACAGACAGTCTCTGTTAGTGTTGCATAGGAATACATAAACTAGATATTGAAAATTTCAGCTAAGACTTCAAACAAGGGTGGATGGATTAGAGAAGAGTGGCACAGCCACACATTTAAGAATAGAGACTCTGACATTGTGTATTGCAATGCAAGATTCCAGTAAGCAACAAGCAGATCTGGAAATGAGTTGTAGGCAACTCTGCTTGAACAGCCACACCAGGTTATGAAGATTGTTTTTTAAAATGCCACCTTAAATAAGCCTTTTCCCAACTGTATCTTACATATATTCAAGGCTATTGTTTCTGAGTGCTCAATACTGCAAATGAATTTTTCAATCCCTGTCAAAGGAACTGAAATTTCACCCTTTTAATAAAAGAATCTACAAATTTTAGTAGACACTTAAAGTATTGTAGCTTGAGTCCTTCTCTAGCCCTTTCAGCTTTTCAGACTAATGCAAAAGGGCTTGAAAAAAAAACAGAGGAGGAACTGCAGGACAAAATGCTTCAAAAGAGATACTGCAGAAGAATAAAGGTAACTGGCATTCTAGCTGGCTTCTCAGATGGATGCGTGCAGCTACAAAGCAGGGAAGACACTGGAAAACAGTAACAATTTGGTGAAGAAACAGTCAAAGTAGCCATACAGAAGATCAGGACTGGTGGAATTCCTGTCATATGCATAGCATGAAAGCTCTGGTCTTTGTCAAAGCACAAAAATTGCAAGCTGTCAGACAAATGGCAGCCTGTCTTCTGGGCCAAGCAGTCTGCTCTCAGTTCATCAAATGAACATAAACTTTCCTATGGAGGAGTTAATGCCCAGCTGGGAAAAAATTACAGCTTTCATGTGCAGGTATACTGGTATTGTTTCTTAGTGAAGACCCATTTCAGGCTTGTTCATTCTACATCTCTGTACAACCTACTGAAGAATAAAAAGGGCTCAGACTAAACAGGCATTGAGGCTTTTTCCAAGGCAGAGAGTTGCAGTGATACCAATCCTTTGTAGTGACCCTGACCAAAAGATCATGGAATCATTTAGGTTGGAAAGGACCTTTAAGATCATCAAGTCCAACCGTTAACCTAACACTAAACCATGTCCCTAAGCATCACATCTACAAGTCTTTTAAATACCTCCAGGGATGGTGACTCAACCACTTCCCTGGGCAGCCTGTTCCAATGCTTGATAACCCTTTTGGTGAAGAAATATTTCCTAATATCCAATCTAAACTTCCCCTGGCGCAACTTGAGGCCATTTCCTCTCATCCTATCGCTTGTTACTTGGGAGAAGAGACCGACCCCTGCCTTGTTACAACCTCCTTTCAGGTAGTTGTAGAGAGCCATAAGGTCTCCCCTGAGCCTCCTTTTCTCCAGGCTAAACAACTCCAGTTCCCTCAGCTGCTCCTCATAAGGCTTGTGCTCTAGACCCTTCACTAGCTTCATTGCCCTTCTTTGGACATGCAACACTGAAGAGTTAGCAATCTGCATAGCAGCGAAGCTGAGCAGGTGCAGGTCCATGCTGTGCTCTGTGTATCCCTCGGCCGTGGGATAACCTCAGCCAGCTCAGCCAGCTTATTGCAACCAAGGAGCCTGCAGGCAGCTCCCACATGGTAGCAGTGGTTATGCCACCTGTGTGGCCTCGACTTTATCTAAGAGTGCAGCAGCAAGTTCTCATGGACATAGTTTTTTTCTGACAGCAGAAATGATGAATAGGAATGTTCCCTTTTAAGAAAATTGCATAAGAGCTCAAAAAATGAAAACACTGGGTAACCTCTCCACAGATGGGATGTGCACCACATGCCGTCCCTGACTGGAGGACTGGATGCTGCACAATTCAGAGTTCCCAGCATCTGAAGGGATGTAACACTATCTACCCTCTTTTTTTCTTCCTGTGCTGTCTCCAATAAATGGTATTTTAACCAATACCTTACAGAGTCTGAGTGCCTTTCTTACCAGGATCACAGGCCCAGTGCCTTGCACCGGTGCACTACATTCTTAGGATCTTATCTCCAGCCCAGTGCATTTGGTCTCTTCTCTTAAAACTTAAGACCTACAGTTCTGTGGTTATAAAGATCTTTACTAAAGTAAAAAGGGATTCTACTCTGATATGTCTATGGAGAAAAACTTGAGAAGAAAGTATTTTGGAATTCCCTAGTCAAATAAAGCGTATTCCAAAACTGCATCTTTTAGAAGTCAGTATTATGACTTTTATTTATTTAACATGTGGAGGTGGCAGCACTGATACCACACTGTATTTTATCACAGGAAGAGATATGCATTACTTGAAATCTCCCAAGCCTAACTTCTAATTATATGGAAACTACAGAAGCATCATAGCAAAACTAAACAATAACTAAACACAAGCAAAGTCCCTAAAACTTACTGTATAATCTTAAGTCTTTAAAAAGAGCAAGAAAGTAAACAATACAACTCAGAAAAGTTATTTTGGGGGGTGGAGGAGGGGGAGAATCAATTAGTTTGATTCAAAATGAACTACATTCTATTGGGGCTGAAATAATTAAAAAATCTCTTATTAACTCATTTTAGATGACATAGTCAATAGATCTGTCAGGTCCACCATCATAAATCACAGGAAGTTTGTCTGCATGAATAAAGCTTAAAGCTAATACACAGATTCAAAAGACTGAATATTTAATTTAAGGAAAAAAACATTTGTCAGCTTAAGTATTCAGTATCTCATTCAGTAAAGAGAGAATAATTTTATTTCCAGATTTAAAAAAACAAAAACCAAAACAAAACAAAAAAAACACAACAAAAAAAAACCAAACCAAAAGTAGTAACTGTGCTGGTTTTGGCTGGGGTAGAGTTAATTTTCTTCATAGTAGCTAGTATGGGACTATGTTTTGGATTTGTGCCGGAAACAGTGTTGATAATACAGGGATTTTTTAGTTACTGCTGAGCAGTGTTTACACAGGGTCAAGGCCTTTTCTGCTCCTCACAGCACCCCAGTAGCGAGGAGGCTGGGGGTGCACAAGAAGCTGGGAGGGGACACAGCCGGGACAGCTGACCCCAACTGACCAAAGGGATATCCCATACCATATGACATCATGCTCAGCATATAAATCTCAAGGAAGAAGAAGGAAGGGGGGGACGTTCAGAGCAATGGCGTTTGTCTTCCCAAGTCACCGTTACGCGTGATGGAACCCTGCTTTCCTGGGGATGGCTGAACACCTGCCTGCCCATGGGAAGCAGTCTCACTTTTACTCTTCCGATTCTCTCCCCCATCCCACCAGGGGGGAGTGAGTGAGCAGCTGTGTGGTGCTTAGTTGCCAGCTGGGGCTAAACCACGAGAGTAACTCAGAAGGAATTTGCAGCTTTTTCAAGCTAGAAGTTATGCAGTGCCTGAGGATGAACATGATGTGCATTTGAGAGCTGTTTAATAAAACAAGTGAGGGAAAAAGTGTTTAAAAACTTTAGCCAACCTAACATATATTATTATCAGAAGTGACATTTTAACATAATTTTTGTTCCAATTTATCAAGAACAAAGTTTCTTTGATGAAAGTATGCATTTTAACAGTTTAAAATCTATAAACCACTAATTGTTAGAAATGTGCCAATTGTGTGAAGAGCTGACAGACATCTTTGTTTTCCCATGTATCACTAAGAAAAAAGACACACAAAGATTTCTTTTAAGAACAGCAGATTGAATCTTAATAATAAGTATCATGTATGAAAACTGTATCCTTCAGATGCTTGGAGATCTTACTGGTAAAAAAGAAAACAAAATACCTTTCAAGATGCTCAAAACTATGATAAGTGATATAAAAGAAGATGACTAGAAAACCTGCTAACTAAAAAAGCAAACAAATATAACTAAGCATTGGATCAATTTATTTCTATATGCTTGTGGGTATGAACATATGCAGAAGCTGGGAGAATGACTGCATCATTTCTTTGACAGCAAGGATAACTTGATGTCAGGGCCAAAAGAAGAAGTAGGCACCTACCCATACCTGGTGGTATTTAGTTAGCTAAATTTGAAAATGAGAAACAAACTTATGCTCTGCTGTCACTTTGTCAGGGAGATGCTGAAAGTTTGTAAGTGCTGCAGTTACTGCAACTGTTTTTTTGCAGAAGAGTTCTATGCATAATTAAAATCTTGCTTTTGTGTGTGCCTAGGATTGTTTAGCTTGACATAGTGAATAGTTGTTTCATGTAAAACATATTGTGTGGAAATCAGCACACACCATTCTGGTACTGGTCTCATCAATTCTGCATAGACATAAAATAATCTCCCTTCTCCTCTCACTGCCTCCTGCTTATTCATCCAAAGACTATTGACCTATTTTGGAACAAAATACAGCTTGTTATGTTCAGCTGCAGGTCTTTTGTAATCCATTTAAGAATCATTGCCCTCTAGGATACAGATCCCATTTTTTGCAGGAATGTCCTTCCCCCTGTTCTTGGATGTGCCACTGTGCTTTTGTTCACACTAAGACATCTTCTTCAAATCAGTTTGAATCTTTTAAACAGTTTATATAGTGGCACATGAGTGTTGTCTTTCCCCCCTCTCACCCCACCTCTTAGTGCAATGACAGAAGTGTGACGACCACAGATTTCACATTTACTGCCAGGTCAATGATGAAAATGGTGAATATTTTCAGGTCTACCACTGGTCCTTGTGAAACCCGTCTGCAGACTGACCTGGTTTTCTCACTGACAGCAATGTGGAGCTTTCAGTGCACAGTCTGCTTTGCAGTTGCTGTGTGTTCTCCTGATATCTTTTAACACCCATTTGTTGGCATGGGTGAGATATGCTGCTTAGATATCAGACTGTTTCCTGCTTTTTAATCTGACATTTATTAAAACCTCTATTTTCAGAAGTACTAACCTCCTTCAACTTCCCACTTCCTTCAAATGCAGTTGTAGGTGACTGAAAAAAAAAATCAAGCTTTTGCTGCAGTCTTAAAAACTGGTGGGTGTTTAACTTCAAGCAGATCTGGCAACAGTCAATTTAGTGTAATTGTTGTAAACAAACAAAGAAATGTAAAATGAACTTACCGGTAGGAAAAAACAGTTGTTTTGTATACACCACTGTGTCTGATTACTTGAATTAGGAAAACTCGCATTTGATGAATTAAGAACTGAGGGAAAAGCTTTCACAGCATTATCCAGGAAAAACTAGAGGAAAACAACATATAATCCATTAGCTTGTCAGCTGTTTAAGGTCAAAATAGAGAAGAGAAATGGAGAAGTGGGGAAAGCCTTGCCAGTAATCATTTAACTTCGGTATTTCACTGAAAATTGAAATAGAAAAGGGAAAATGACATCACTTGATTACTTGTTCCTGCATGCTCATACAAAAACAACTTTGTTAACCTCCATCTGACACTTTCCATTTGAATAAAAGATGAAAGGCTCTTTGTTATGTTATTTTCATATATCAGAAGCTCACACACACGAGAGACGATGAAATAAATTCAATATGAATAATTCCTGGGTTTGCCTCAACTGAACCTCCTATTTAAACACAGGAAGAATTAAAGAAAGGCTAAGAAGTCTTTACTGAAGTTGATTTACACAGATGTAATCCTTCTCATAATAATGATAACGATAATATTGGTACTAATGTTATTGAAAAGAAGAGTGGAACCAGTATCTCCTGGATCATCAGATTCTGCCAGTTGATGTCGCAGGTAACCACCATCATACACTACCCTTTGATGTATTGACCCAGTGCTTTCTTAACAAGTCAGATTTGACTACATTAATTCCACTGCTTTGAATCTCACCACTTAAACTGTTTCTAAGTTTAACCAGTATTCATGGCCAGTTCCCATGTTGTTTTTCCTTCTTGTGCTAATCTCATCCTTTAGCTTTCAGATAGCTCTTTTCTCTCCCTAGTATTTATGTTGCCAATATTTAATGCCATCTCAGCCTTGACTATGCTCAACAATCTATCTTTTTCTAGTTTCTTCCCAGAAAACAAGCTCTTCATTCCCCTGATCATTCTAGTAGTCACCCTCTGTACATACCTCTTTCAGTTCAACCTTCTGGGTGACCAAAACTGCAACCACACTTGCCAGATTTTATCAGTGAGTCATGCAATAGCATTAATACTAATTCTGCAGGTAGTATGTTTTCATACATCCTAGAATGACAGCTCCGTTGCTCACAGCTACAAAGTCTTAATAGCTCACTGTGCCTCACGCAAGTGGGGCTCGGACAGATCATGACGTTACAGCAGCTTAACACATGGCTGCACACTGACATAATCCCAGCCACTAACATCATGTTCAGCAAATGTGAGGCAGTTTTCCTTCATTGGGACTCACTTAGGTAAATGTGGTTTATACTTACCATTAGGTAAGAGCAGTCACATGGATGGTTATTGTGATTCAGCTGAGTTGTCATTAAACCCACATAATTAATTAAAATCCTGAACTCATTGCATCTCCATCTGATGAGCTTCCAATTTGTATCAGAATTTCTTGTCACTGCTCTGTCAGACCAACCACAATCTTGTGCTCTGTACTACTAAATTTCATCCTAGGTCTTTTACTCAAATCCTCAGCTGACTTATTCTTTTCTAAAATCCCAAGCTTTCTCTCACAGACATTGCCTGTCCCCTTAATTTCATTAGCAAATGTCACAGTCCCTCTCATACCCTGTATATGAAAATCCACACCAGGCTGACCATTGCAGAGCTCCACACATTGCCTCCCTCTCACCCGTTGTTCTCTGCAGGTAGCCAGTTTGTAACCCACCTCTAAATTCTTTCCCCATCCCTGTCTTTACCTACTGCCCCAAAGAAAAACTGCTCAGTTTCACTCAGAGTAACCAAATGTGGATCAAAATGGTTTATTGATTTACTAATTAACACTAGATGTGGTCAGGCACAACTCTGTATAGCCAAGTCTTGAAAACTTCCACAGATGGAGACCCCACAATCCCCCTTGGCAACACATCCCAGCACTGTACTACATGCACAGTGACTTTTTTTTCTTTTTAAAGACTATCCAACCTCCCAAGCCACAACCTGTGGTCAGTACCCCTTGATATGTTTTATGGCGCTTCTGAGAAGAGTTTGAAACCGTTATCTCTGTAACATCCCTTCAACAGAAGTAGGACTGGTTGCGGACTTGCAAAGGCAATCGATATGCCACCTACTATGGAGACTGCTTTACAAGAAGTTGGCACTCACCTTTGTTTGTACAGTTGCACTTACAGGTTGTCTTCCTTCACTAACATGCTTCTCTGACTGTTTGTGTGCAACTACACATAATTAACCCACAATCAGTGAACTATACATTCAGGATCACTATCAGTCATACAACAGAGAAATCACAAAACCAGACCCTACAAAATGTTAATAAACACCTACAGATTTTGAAACACCCTTCTACAACTGATCTCAAAGAGCTCTAATCACGCACACACACAGAGTTATATGCACATCTGCCCCTTCTCACAGGACGTGTGGGTTAAATGCATGCACTCCCTCTTCTGGGAGTGTGAATTACCCTACTTGCACACCCGTCTTGTAAGGGCATGTGGGTGCTCTAGCTTTATGTGCACCTGTGCAACTCCCTACAAATTGTTAATGCACATGCTAGTGAGAAGGTACCCCACGAGCATGCGCACAGACAAACCTGAGGCGTGGGTCCCTGCTTGTCACAGCCCGCGCTGTTGCCGGCCCGGTTGCAGAGCGGGCGGCTCACAGTATCCGCCAGGGAGGCTGCTCTCGCTGGCTGAGGCAGAGGTGTGATGCCACAGGGGGGAACTTATGGCATTGTCAAAACAGGCTTTGACAGTCAGCTGTTTCCACTCATAGGTCTCTGCCTTCTGTTACAAATTTCCATGCTTCTTTTATACTTTTTCCTCACACTGTTTCCTTCTTTACTTCTGAAGTCCCTTGGTTACTGTTTAACCCAGCTGATTCTGGTCTTCCTCATTAACAGAAACAATTTTGGGCAAAGGCCCTCTAGACAGCTTTAAGTATTTAATCCCCCTCCCCGCCCCCAACTATTTAAATTGACATCCATTCCTTAATAGGTGTTGTTAACCAGGTCATTTGCCAAGGATGGGCAAAGACAGTCCCCACATCCCACAAATAGTGCATTTAATTTTTCTGCGAACACGAAATAACTGTATTTAGTTTCAGAATCCCATCCCACACACGCCCGCAGAGCAAAAGATTATATACCATGAAGAAATCAAACACAATTATATTATATAAACGTATATGTGTCTATATATTTATATATATTAATTTCTATTAAAGCATTTTAATTTTGGTTTTGAGCTTTGTACGGGGCATTTCTGACCTATAAATGCTACCTGTATACACAGAATGCTATATGAAATGCGGTATATCTATGAATACATAAATAAATATAGAAAGGAAAAAAAAAGAATATGGAAATGTTGTCATCTCCCATGAGCCAAACAACACTTATTTCTGAATGATGTGTTTGTACTTGTCTTTCTTGTCTCTCATCAGTTATCTACCTCTGCTATCACGCTTTAGAGATACGTATTGTTCTTCAACATAGTATTTTTTTGTAAGAGACAGCTCAGTCCTACTAAGCAGTCACACCTACTCAAATGACTCAAATGAAAGCAATATTTTTTATGAATACCAGTGTTTGCCAGGGAACATCTGAGAACACTACCATTAAATTCTCATTTTAACTTCATATATTCTAGCAGCTTTTTCTTTTCTTGTGTTCGTATAATCTGCAACCTTCAGTTGTGAGTTTTTTGCCTCACATGATGAAAATACCTGCTGTGCTGCTATTTCTTTCAATAGGAGCCATGTGGTGACAGACCCTCCCCCCACAACATGGGATAAGCAAGTTAGTGCGCCTCTCGTTATCTGACCAAGAATCTGCAAAAAGACTACACTAGTTTAGATCTTACTAAAAACAAAGCCAACTTTCTCACCAAGGTAGTTTCAACTCTTCTCTACAATCCACAAGGCACCAGAACCAAGGCGTCACAGTGAACACGGTCTGATAGCGTGTAAATGCGGCCAAGTCAAATTGGTTCTATCATCTCACCTTACTAAGCAAGTGGGCTTGCTGATTTCCATGTTAATGTGCATAAAATACCATCCTACTGAGAAGAAAAGGTGGCAGAATTTAATATTAAGTGCACTAATCAAATGCACACTGAATCAAACAATTATGGACTAAACAATAAAATGTGTAAAGTTTTAATAGTCACTATGTGAATGGGTTGACCCTGTGACACGTGGGCAAGAGAGAGCGAGCTGGGAAATACCCCTCCATTGAACTACTGAATCACAGAGTAAAAGGCAAAGTTAATTGATTCAAGTGCCACAGGTAGTCCAACTGTGGTCATCAACCTGTGGTAGCACAAAGTCATGCAGTAGCCATCTGTAAAGAGAAATACTAATATCATTTTCTGTGCAAAAAGAAGCCATAGGCTACCCTCAGAGCACTAACAAGTGCCCTTTCGCACACCAGCAAGAAACCCCTCAGCCCAGAGGTAAGCTCTTTAGGAAGTAGGTGCTCCAGGATCAGCAGTTCCAGAGCAGAGCTGTGCTTAATCAATGGAAACACATCAGCAGCAAAAACAAAGGTCTGGCATGCTACCAAAAAATGCAGCTCAATTGTATTTACAGCTTATGTTTAATTTGATCCCATCGTTGTTTTCTCTTCCTTATTATACAAAATTACACTGGAAATGGACATGTGAAGACTATAAAGAAAAGTATACAAACATCTTTGTCACTGTCCTTTTCTCTCCCCACTACCGCCTTGCCTCATATAAACACGCAACTGTACTTTAATTTTCCACTGCTCCAGAAGAGCTATGCAATCTCCTCAAGACACAATGGTCTACAGTTTTTAGAGTGCTGTTGTAAAGAAAGTTGTTCATGTTTGTGCCCTTTTGTGTGTACTCTTTTGTTCAGCAAAAGATAGAGCGAGAAGAGTATAGTTTTAAGTATGGCAGAAGCATGCAAGTCTGGTATCATAGGTTGAACTAGAGGATTTACATTTTTCTTAACAAAAAAAAATGAAGCAATGATGCTTTTGTTCAGCATTGCTCTTTTGTTTGAAATTCTAAGGAAAACATGTAGTACTCCTCTTCTTTGTTTTTAGTTTTTCTACCAACTCTCCAAACACCCATGTGGCTTAGGAGAACTTTCTTCTCAAAATGTATATCACCGCTTTCTTTGAGAAATGACAGTTGGTCTGGCAGCTGACAGGAGGAATTTATCCCCAGATCCCCACATTAATGCCCCAAGAATAATATGGAGAATCCCAAATTCTGGTATCATTCCTCATCTTCACAAGCTCATAAGCAGAAGATTAAGGAGAGCCTGGAAGGCTAAGTACCTACCTAGACTATTATTAAGCATTTTTTGAATAAACAAGAGGTGATGCTGAGATATCAGTAAGTTGGAAAAGGATTATGAAGATCCAGAGAGTACTGCACTGCATTTAATAGGATCTTTAGAGCATTTTGTCTCTGGGTTTGTACAAGAATTCTTCGCTTCAAAGTGTTCATGCATGTGTGTTATTTGGTGTCTCTTGTTAATAGCCAAACTTACCAAATTCAAGTTGCTCAATAATTTAATTTCATTTTTTCTAAAAGTTTGTGTGCCAAGTGAAACTATATAACTATCTATATGTCCCCATGTATTCAAGTCCCAGCCTCCCTGTAGAGGCAATATGCAGTGGCAAGCAACTGCCTTTTTCAAAGCTCCCAGCAGCATTAGGTAAGGAGCTTGCTGGGCCTTTACAGACTCAGATACCACCATGGTATTTGACAAATATGGACTGATGCTCACTTATGTGGGTTCATCTTTGCTGGACTGTGGAGCAAACAATCATGTGACAGCACGACTGTATCTCTCCCCACACACTTGAATGACACCAGAACTGCTGCAAACATTATTTCAGGATGGTATCTCGCCTGCTAGGGCATCTCTGCTAGTCCAGTGTACCTAGACTGAATTTAGTAAGTTTCTTAAATCCTATCTATAATCTAGAACAGATTTGTGATGGGTATGTGTAATTTTTGCATGTACCACTTAAATGACATGACTGCAGCTGTACATGCCCCTTTCTCCTTCCAACTCCTAGGACTGGTCAAGCTCTAAGCAGTGTCTGTTTATTCTTCTTAAAAGAAATGCATTGGCCACTCTCCAAAACAGGGTCTTCAATGTGCTAGGCACTGTGGGGACATATAATTAGAGCGTATCTGCCAAAGAGCTTGCCTATTGAAAATACAGCACTGAGCAAGGTCAGCAACTGTATTAACAGAGTTAGCTACACTAAAAGGAAGGTATGTTAAAGAAAGTAACTTTCTACTATGAGAATGGAAGCAGGTTTCCTTAATTATTTGTCATTATTAAAACGTGGGATATCAGACATGACTAGAGGGAGAAAAATACGGGACCAATACTTGCATCATTTAAGGCAGCTCGTGCTCACAGACATGCATTAAACAATGGAGCAAAAATTCTCAAACCTCTGTCAGTCTTCACATTTCTAAAGACACGTTCTTTCAAAGGAAATAGTCCAGTTGTTCAAAATTCACTGGACAAAAGACAGGTAAGCAAGTAACATCCAGAGAAGGGCCACAAAAATGATCAGAAGGATGGAACATGTCTCCTATGAAGACAGGCTGAAAGAGTTGGGGTTGTTCAGCCTGGAGAAGAGAAGACTCCAGGGAGACCTTATTGTGGCCTTTCAGTACTTAAAGGGGGCTTATAAGAAAGATGGGGACAGACTTTTTAGTAGGGCCTGTTGTGATAGGACAAGGGGTAATGGTTTTAAACTGAAAAAGGGTATATTTAGACTAGATGTAAGGAAGAAAGTTTTTACAATGAGGGTGGTGAGACACTGGAACAGGTTGCCCAGAGAGGTGGTAGATGCCCCATCCCTGGAAACACTCAAGAACAGACTGGATGGGGCTCTGAGCAATCTGATCTAGTTGAAGATGTCCCTGCTCATTGAAGGGGGGATGGATTAGATGACCTTTAAAGGTCCCTTCCAAGCCAAACTATTATGCGATTCTATGATCCTGAATCTGAAAGCTGGTAGTTAGGGCACCTTCCTGGGACAGTATAGCCCTGAGGTCCTGTTGCTGTTCCAAGAACCATTCCCACATTTGATGCAGAAGTCACTGAAACAAAGAGCTGTTCCAGGGCTCTTTCATCATGTCATATTCCTCGAGACCATGTGAATCCCAGAGGATGGTGAGGCACAATAATTTGATGTATTGTATACAGTCATTCATTCAGCTTCCAAGAATCAACCCTTTTCAGTCATGCAGTCCTACTATCTCTCTGAGATGTCTGGATTGTTTCCTGTAATATACTTTCTCATGTTCAGTTTAATGAGGGTCAGCTTCGCAAAAACAGTTTTCCTCACCCATTGATTGTTGCCCTACTCTATATATGGCACCAGATCTGATGCTCAATGGAAGCAGCATTAGTCACCCTCTCCCTTCAGCTAAGAAGTATTTGATACTTATGTCACATTAGCTGTTTTTTAACTTCCCTCCACTGATCATGACTATATACCTCTCAAACATGAAGACTAGATTCAGATGTCTGCTGAAACAGCTAATTTGAAATAAAATTGCACCCCCACTCTTTTTTAATGTCCCTTGACCATAAAGACTGAGTTTTATTTGACATTTTGGTCTTAATTATGATTTATTAGGTGTGGGATGGTTAGACGCTTTTTATCTCCATTAAATCTTAATGGCTACATTTTGCCTTTTTCTACTGAAAGAGTTCATGGAAATAAATGCAGTTAATGGACTCTGCTATTAAGTACATGTTGCTTGGAGATATAATAATAATACTTCAGAGTCTCTCCCACAATTTGCTATTAATATTAAGGAAATGCAAATTTCACAATCACATTTAAAGTCATTTTTGCTAGTCAAACTATTAAGGTTTAGTTTCAAGGTGGGAATTGTGCTTAAAATTATCATCTCATGAATATCATCGAACATTATTATTTGTAATACTGTAGTCATTACTGGTAAGGCACAAAGACTTTAAAATAAAGCCTATTAAGTTTTACTGTAACATTCAGTCCACATAAAAGTGGACTTGAACCAATAAAACTAAAAACTTTTTCTACAGATGATGTGCTGAACAACTGCTTTTTTGCTAAAATGTCTTTTACTAGTTGAAGGCCAAATTTGAAGTGGGCTGTACACAATAGTAGAACTTCAGTCTAAGGAAAAAACAGTTGCTGACCATATCTTCTGTTACACTTTTTAGCTTAATAACTAACCATATGGTTGCATGACCTCTAATCAAAGTATACTTTAAACCCAGGTAGGTTATTTCATTTCATCTTACACATTTATATAGTTCAAAATAAGAGAAAGCCTAATCTGACCTACATTTTACAAGCTACTCCGTCTCTGGGTTTTGTCCTGTAGTATGCCAAATAACTTTTGCTTGGCTAAAGATTATCATTCATGAAGGCACATGGTCTTCAGCTGAGGACAAGAAGTGATGGAGAATCAACAACTTTTCAGAATAATTTGTTCCCATTGCTAACTGCATTCACTGCTAAGAAGTGAGCTTATTTTCTCATTTTCCAGCCACTGCTTCTTTGAGTTTTTCCTCTACCAGCCTTAAACACCAAATTCAATTAGCTAAATTTTAAATTCTCGAACATGGAGTTGCTTTTGAGTCTACCACCTCTCCTTAAAAAAAGCAAGAGAAAGAAAGGAAAGTATCTACTTTCATGAAAAGAAAACCAGCAAAAACAAGACTAGGATCATTCAATAGAAAAAATGGAAAGAAGGTTCTACCAGAAATTTCAAGTGCTCACATTTAAAAGTCACATTACATCGTTACATCATTCTGACAAGTTTAGTACTTACTGTAACAAATGATTGGCTAAGGGTCCCCTGAAATGTTGTGGGAAAACAAAATAAAACAGTGTAGGTACTATCAATCTTTAAGTCTTTTACGAACCTCAAGTAACGAAAGTACCTGCAACTCAAGGAAGCGCTAGAGTTGCAATTTCAAAACCACTGAAGTGCAAATCTCATTCACTTGAAATGTGACTAATATCTATGCATTAATGTTTTAATGAAAACATTACCTAAATAAATATTACAGTTCCCATTTTGCAGATACAGAACTGAGCTGGAACACTTTCACAGGTTTATGAATACAACCAGGCTCAGCCAATAGGGCAAAACAAAGGAAGTTTTTTGATCCCATACACTGCTCATCCCATTAGACAACACATCCTTCAGAATAAATGAGGACATTAAAATTCAGTTATGCAGACTAATGACAGATCTGCTCTGCATTTGCTATAGATACAAAAGAATAATAGAATTACATGGATTTTCCCTATCAGGAGAGAAAAGTAAAGCACAGGCAGAAATGTCTGAAGTAGAGGTAAGCCCTAACAAACTTGTAGTTCAGTACTTTTGAAGTTTCGATGTAACTTTGAATATTTTTTTCCTTTTTCAAAAAAAAAAAAAAAAGATAAGCATGTGAAATTCAATAATGTATACATTATGATCATTTTGTGATCAGCAGCGGAGCATCACAAATCTGAATAAAGCTTAGTTTGTTTCACACAATCTTCCATGCATCCTGTGAGGAGATACTTTGTTCTTTCAGCAATACTCTGTTTTTCTAAGCAATGCATAGATGAGCAAGGGATTCAAACAGTTCCAACCTGGGATTTAACTATCTTCTATTCCTTATAAATTACTTTTTTCTTTAATAAATTTAGACAAGATCTGAACCCTTGCTGAGCATCCTGTTTGCAGAGGTCCCCATTATACAGTATGTTTTTTGTTGCTCTGCTTTACATTTCTGTCTCTGGCAATCACTATCATGTAGGTTCGACATCTAAGCAAATAATGAACAAAAGAAAAAGATCTTAAAGAACAAAAAACCCCAAGAAAAATTACCCCTTTTTCCCTTACCATGTTGAATACAGCCATAATTAATATTATAGCAGTGGTTGTCAATGTAAGAGTGATCCGTGGCCAAGGACGGTTTGCAATTATTCCAGATGATTTCAGGATCCACAACAATGAAGCTGATGCTTTCTTGCTACATTGCTAAGTGCAAAGAGTTTAAAAAAAGAAAACAAAAATAGCATATTTAGTATATTTAATTACGATAAAAAAGAGTAGAATTAAGAAGGCTCAAGATTGAGGGCAGCATTCATTTTGAGACATTGCGCAGAAGTATTCAACGATTATTTTCTCATAAGAGTTACATATCATGATTATACATGAAACTAAATGCAAATTTAGTTAAGATATCTGCCATAATATCAATTCTGTTAAATAATTATTATTTGCAAGTACCTTATTAAACATTCAATATACATTACTAATAAAGCAAATACAGAGTTGACAGCAGTGTCATTACCTCTAATATCCATAAAAAACAAGCAAACAAACTGACTGCCCCCACCTTGATTGAAGAACAATATATAGTAGCCTCTGGAAACTTCAAAATGTAAATAATGACTCTGCAAAGTCTTTGACAGAGATACAGAGGTCTCCTCACACAGGTTAAAGACTGTATACATAGATATATCCCTGGCAGTCTACAAAATAGTGGGGTTTCTGGGTTTTTCTTTCATTTGTTTGGAGACTTGTTTGATAATTCATTTTCAGTGAAAGGTAACTCAGCAAAGCAAATCAACCTTCCCTAAAGCTGTTTAGAAAACAAATAAGCATTTCATACAACAATCGGGCTTACAATTTGACAAAAAGTGTATTTAGTGAATGGAAATTTTTTCTTATATAGTGGCAAAAATTAACAATAAAAAGCTCTGACTCATTTAACCTGCTTCTAAGAACACATTGCAATAGCGGCCATTCATACATACATAGTGCCTAGAGGCACAAGATGCTCACACAGAATAAACAACAACTTGTCGCACATCCAATATATATTAATTTTCCCAAAACTTTAGCAATGAGGAGATAAGGTTGCCTAGAAGCATCTTGTGCCCTTTCCAAATGTCAATTTCAGCTATACTGAAACCTCTGTAAAAAAAGCAATGAAACCTTAAGAAACATGACAGTCTCACAAAAGTATTTGCTTTTAATCAACTCGTTTTCTCTATTTACTTAATATTATCAGGGATCACTTTACATATTGTTTTCACCCCAGCCACTGCAATCAACAGAGATACAAGAACAGGAATTCTCTGAAATGAGAAATCAAGCACTAAAAACTACCACGTATAGGATTTAATTTACAGCACTTACTTATCTATTAGTTCAGGTTCAATAGCTATGGCACATCACGCTAGATTACACTGTTACCCAACACATGTGATGTAGTTTACGTGAGGGTCTTTCTTTGTCATACTGCACATAACTATTTCCCTCCCAATTACACACTATTTGGACAAGTTCACTCTGTATCTAGAACTTTTTTTTACATATTGTTTCCTTTTATGACACGCAGTTTTCCATACTGGATTGGACAGATTCTGAGTGAATGAAATCAGTTTCAGGAAAAGTCAAAACAATAATCAGAATCTCAAGGATGGACATTAAAAAAAAAAAAAACAAAACAAAAACAAACACATAAACTCAAGGGACATGCATTTTTGAGCAAGAAACATCTGCTCAAATGCCTTTTTGAACTTCCAAACCTTGTTCTACACCCCTAAGTACATAGCAAATTTCAAGATAATTTGAATCCACATGTAGATTTTAGAAAAGTTTTGACATCCTTGCCACTTTAATAAAGTAAAAAGCACAAAGCCTAGATTGCTGCTGCTGCAGCTACAGAAGGGGAGTGTTCAACTGGATGCAGGGAATGGCTCTGTGTGAAAATGATCATTCAGTTATCTGTCTAGCCTGCCTAACACCTTATGAATCAGGGAGCATGGATTTATGGCAAATTAAAACGGTCATGAAATGATGCCTTAAATTATTCTTTGCCTTTGTTATAGCACACCTGGAGCTCTACTACAACAGTAAAATTCATAATAAAATCTATCTAGTTTAGGCCAGATAATTTATTTTCATCATTAGCTTCTTTTCTTGGAATTTCTTATCCTAAAGACTACATTGTTCTGTGATTTTCTTGGAAGTTTAGAAGTAGCTGGAATTGTTTAAGTTGGATTAGGGACAAAACTAGGCAGGAACACTGAGAAAGTATGAGGAATATAAAGTGGATAAGAAATAATGTAGATAAAGCAGTACATCGCGTTCTCCTTTCTGAATCATTACAGGGAGCTATACAGTTCAAGGAAAGTCTTTAGGATAAGAAATTCAAAGAAAAGAAGCTAGTGATGAAAATAAATTATCTGGCCTAAACCAGATACATTTTATTATGAATTTTACTGGGTTTAGGTTATCTGACTAAAGGCTAATCAAATTAAACACAAAGACCTTGTGATTATCAAAAGGCCAATGACAGATGGCGGAACCAAAGTAACCTAATCAGCGAAGAATAGAAGCCACTGAACCTGCTGCTCCTGAGACCATCGAAAGAGAATGTTTCAGCCACAGTTTCTGATCGGAAACCTACCAAGAAGCCTCAATGAAAAAAACTCTCTTTCCAGGATGCCCTGCAGACTAAGGGTGATTGCTGCCTAAAAGGATAGCATGCCAGCATAGGGTAGATGATAATTTTGCAATGGAGCAGAGAGAAACTTTGGATTGTGTAAAACATTATGGCATATTTTAAGGGCATTGTGGGTATGTCGAAAACTTACAGGATGTTTAGGGGACAAGACAAATGTGGATCAGGGATGAACAAGCATAGATAAATGGAGAAGAGAGGATGAAAGGAAATGGTTGCATGTAAGTTGTCTAGATGAGTCTATTGCATATTCTTATTAAATCCTACCTCTAACCATCTTCTGTGTAAGTGCAGTCCTTATTCTGAGCCTGCATGTGGTGAAAATGCTAGCAAACTTCATGCTGGACTAGATGGCAAGTAGCGCACGACAGGTGCCAGCCACTGGAGAGAGAGAGAGAGCATGTCTGAGGCAACTGAGGTCCTGGCTGCCAGCAACTGAAGTGACTCAGACCAGTCCCTGGAGACACCCATAGGGTGTGGGGGGGAATGTGTGTGTAACCATTAGGAAACTTCAAGCTTGACTGGCTGGTTAGTAGGAGACCTACATTTGGAGAGACGCAAGGTTTGATCCAGTCACTGAGTAAAGCGGGCAGAGGCTGGGCATGGATATTGTATCAACTTAAAGTCCATACCGAGTGACCCACAAATGCGAGTGTGTCTGTGGATGACGACAGTCAGGGTGTGTGTATATTCCACTAGCAAACTTCAGTCCTGATCAGCCAGAAAGGAGGAACCAGACCATCAGTGTTTTTCATATTTACATGGCTGCTGCTTGCTTTTATGTGGGTGCTGGTAAAAGAGCTGGTCTCTCTGTGTATCTCTGTGGTTGGTCCTCTGTGTACGGTATATGCCTGTGTGCCTATTGGGAATACGTGCTCAGCCTCACTACTGGTTGTACCTGGGACACGGTACTGACAGCCTCCCATTGATGGGAGTGGGACAGGAGGATCCCCTGGGTCTTTAATTCCGCCAAATTGGGCTCCAGGAAGGAGCACTCCCCTGGCTCTTGAACTCCACTGGATTCAACAAGCTCTAGCAGATCCCGTTTTCAATTTCAGAACTTTGAAAAACATGGCTGAGTAACAGATGCAAAACAGTGTCATAAAAAATATGCTTTAATGTTTTTCTAGTGCTAAGCAATGTAAATTGATGGTTTCCTCTGCACAAACGAACAACTTGTGTTATGTTAATTCTGAAGGTAAAATTAAATTTTGCACAGAAAATCTCTGTTGAATCCCAATATCTAAATACACGAATGTTGGTGTCAAATGATGGAGACTTCCAGACTTTTCTACTTCAACATCAAAGCTTCCAATTGTTAAATTTGAACTTTCTTCATTTTTTTAAAGTAATCATTGAAAAAATTACAGTACAGAATTGCTGAGATTGCTTAGCAATGTCCATGCTGAGAACTGCATTTATTGCTGAGGACTACGTTATTGCTTTCCAAATACCTGTACACTTTTGAACAGACTTATGTAACTTCTTCACCAAAATTCCTTGCAATAATTCTAAATTTCCTTTGTTTACAAGATTTTTTATTAATATCACCTGACTTTGCTAATGTATTTTAGCAAGGAGGAACTAATTGGACTGATTTTCTACATCTCTTTAAAAAGCTCTTTTTCTGCTTCCATTAAAAAAAAAAATGTTCTCTGGGCAAGTTTATCACTAAGAAAAGTTCTGGAGAATAAAATAAATTTCAAGAAACAATATATCATTCAGCCAGTGTGATTAATCAATAAAGAGATTCCATTCTTCCAGCTGCTATTGCTAAAATTACAGATACTGCTGGCTCTGACCTGAAGAAAAATGTGAGTGTTAGACTGCAGCTTCAAAAATGAAGTTGTAGGTAGTTATTTCCACTTGTAAAACAGAAGCACACCAGAACTCAGTGATGCATTTCTTGACAGGCTGTTTAATGCACAGCTCTGAGTTCTGGAGGGGAAGGACCACTGTTTATTTGATACATCTGTCATGCCCACCTGGTTTGTTAAAGAGATGACAGGTCTCCCTTACAGCAGCAACAGCAGCTTACATAGGTTAAGCCAATGAGGCTGCTGAAAGGAAAATTTGTGACAAAACCCTGATTCAGACTAAAAATCTGTAAGCCATTGAATAGAAATTCCTTGGAAAACATGAAAGAATACACTGTTGATCAGTAATTCTCTATGTGAATGAACAGATTTGCTGAACTTCATTTCACTTTTAAGCAGTCTAAATCCAGTCCGTATATAGTACAACTGCAGCAGTTCAGTACTGCTGAAAATTTAGGGAACTCCGGGAAGCAGAACTGGACTGGTGGGGTGATCATTAAATTCAGACTCTTGCTAGCACTGGCAGAACTATGCTGGTTTATTTTGCTGATTCATTACCTTACGTCAAATACTTTTTCTTGTAAATATTATGTCTCATTTGCAGTTTTCTTAGGAAAATGGAGAATGAGATGAAAGGAAGAAAGTAATCATTTCTAGAAAGCATGCAAGAAGGGTAAGACATCAGATCTCAGTAGCATTAGCTTCTGTGTTTATTCTAAGTGGAGCTGGCAGAATATGGTTCAGTGTTTATCATTTACCAACTAGAAGCAATAGGTATTTGTAGTGTGATAGGTGACTAATGTATTACCTTTTCATCTGAACATGGTAAATCTGATATGACAGCTCAGCATGATAGTGAGTAATAACTTATTTTGAATATTCAGGTTATTAAAATGTATCCTGTGTTGTCTTTCCACACATAAAAACCTACTTCAGCATTTAGCAAAATGAATGCTGTCTCTCTGAGTGAGATCAAGGAACTGGTGCAAGAATTAATTGTGACAGCTATGTTGTAGATGAAAGACAGTGTCACAAGAGCTGTCACACTTCTCCTTCATATGCTAGCAGAGGTTGGAACATCTTGACTGAAGACCTCTTATTTACAGAAAGCCAGTGAATCACATTTTCTATAGTTCTATTATTGTTCTTTTCATTTTGCATTCAAATACAACTTAATATTTTACTAATACTGATGTTACAAAGAATAAAATAAAGGGAAACAAAAAGCCCCAAAATTCAGATTTTTTTTCACATGCTCGTTTTCACTCAGACTTGAAGAAGACACCAAAGTTCAAATCCAAAGAACTGGCTGACAGTGATTACACTGACCTATGCTTGGAGAAGGGTGATTTTTGTATAGAGACAGAAGCTTATACTTTACAAACTTTCTAATGGTCCCATTGTTGATGACAAGGACCAAAGTACTTCAAAATGAGTACTGTAACACCAAGCTTTTGAACTCCATGGTGGCACCTGTAAATCTAAGCCGGGCATTTTGAATCATCCAGGTGAAGAGTCTACTCAACTTCTACTGGATACAACTGGTTTGACAAAAGCTAGAATCCTGAATAAAGAAATAACAGGAAAAACTAAAGTCGGTATCACATTTTTAGTTTCACCATACTTTGCAGTGTTTATTATCCTTCACAAAGAGTCACGTTAAAATGGCCATGTGCTTCACTTCAACTGTCTCATTCAAAGGAAAGAACATGGCAGAGAGCCATATAAATATGCCTTTAGGTGCTCAGAGTTCAGTCCTGGTACTTCCTGTGCTGCTTTCCTCATTCAAGAAAACGTACAATTGCTGTGTTATATGCTATTTTAAGATAAGATGTTCTCAGTCCCTCCTGTCAAAGTTTTTCTTTTTCACATGAAATATTTAAAGAGCCACTGGTTTTCAGAAAGAGCAAACCTGAATGGCTTTTTAAAGACAGTGCTCAAGGTGCTCAAGGAAGGAGTTCTGAATGCTACTTTCTATGTTGACCAAGTCTTCACCTCTAAGTAAGATGCTACCACTCAAAAACTGCCTCACAGCCCTGATCTGTGACCCTATTGTGGTACTTACACATCATGGATATCACCTGTCAGGTAATACACATCAGGAACCTTCAAAACAATCTGGATGCTCTCTGCTTTCGTCCTTATGAATTAACTGTAGGGAAAATTGTTTGCATACTGGACTGTTGGTATTAGGAAGCACACTCAGATATCTCTTTATTTGGAGATAATTTACAATCTCATCTTGGGCAAAGACACTAAAAGGCAGCATTGCTGGATTTTTTAAAAAAAATCAAGATAGTCTTCCTCATCAAAAAATATTAAAAGAGAACTTATTGGCACAAAAGACACAAGAAACATGGTTTTCACCAGGTTAGGCAACTTCTTCATTTGGTCATAATCATATAACTTGTCATAAACATATAACTCAAGAAGGAGTAAGGAGAAGGATTTTTATTACTGAAATCGGTACATTTCTAACCGTTCCTGAAGTCTGAACACAGTACTTAACTTAGCGATGGTGGATTTGCTGTTGCAGTGCCTGTGCTAGAGACTCATCAGAATGACTTTTAGGTTTGATGAGCCTCTTTCATGGACTCTGTTGTAGGTGCCACAGTGCCTCTCTGGGTTCTCCCTGCCTTCCCCCATCCCTGTTTTTATCTGAATTTACAAGCAAAGCCTCACTATTGAAGAAACTGAAGGGCCTCAATCTTTCATTTGTATCTGCATTAAGAGAGACACTCACATCAGAGGTAAGATTCCAGGTTGAAAATAATTTCCAAGTAGTGCTGGTGGTGATATTCCTGTCCTTGCAGGGTGTACACAGTCTTTCTGACTGTTAAGTACCAGTGCCAATTGCTTTAGAGTAAAATACAAATCCCTGCAAACAAAGGTAAAGATTTTGTATCATTTTATACAGTGGCATGGTGTAACGTGACTAATAAATAACATACTCTCTTCTAGCAGGGACAGGACTGCTGACATACTGCTGCGATTTGTTAGATGCTCTGGCGACCTCAAATCAGAGCATCTTCCTCAACTGTGGAGCCAGTTATTTTCTGATGTTTGTTTTGTTGGTATTGTGTTCTGCTTATTCCATGGTTCAATTAGGTATTTAAGAGAGACTATAAACATGTTCAGATGAGATGATAGGAAAGAAATGGTTTTACTTGCAATCTTCCTTGTTAGCTGAAGAAGCTAAATAGGTTTGCAAGTTATAAACATATGCAACAAAAAGCCATTTCATATTAATGGAAAATAACTGGCACAAAGGGTGTGTTGTATCAATTAAGTGCACGCATGTCCCAGGTAATGCAAAGAAATTTTTGAGACAGTATTTGAAACAATGCACAAAGAACATCTGCTTGAGACTAATACTTCTTCAGCAGGCTACCTCAGCTACCACAGAGATCTATCCTTTACATGCTTGGTGTGTTTTTCTCTATTGATTGCATTACCTTTTCCAACGTATCATTTAAGAAACCAGACCTCTGCTTCCTTGCATTCACATCAGGAGGTAAAACACATCTAACAGTTACCAGGTCTGAGGCATTTCACACTCATTCTATGAACTTGTCTATACTTCAAGTAGATAAAGAGAAGAGGCACAGAAAATATATGAGCTAAAGGACAATCACTGTCCTCTATTAGGATGTAATTTGGGAAGGAAACCTCTCAAGGAAAATTCAAAGAAAATATTCAAAATTAATAAAAAAGAATTTTTTCCCTACATTTAAAATAAGAAAATATAAGCCAAAAAGGATCTTTAAGACCAAAAATACTCATAACCTTAAGATTTAACTCTGAATACTGTGATTATCTAAAAAAGTAAAAAAAAAATGCATAGGCACAAAGAAGTAATTAGAATATAAAAAATACAAATCCATTTCAAGTTTCAGGACATACACCAATTTTAGCTAGGGTTGATGAAGGTTTAATGCCTATGGGCAAATGACTGTTTCTATGAGAACTGTGAGCCCTCCCTGCCTTCGGCCTGTTTGCCCAAGACTGGCAGGGGATGATGGGCCACAAAGGCAGGCTCTGGAAGTCTGTAGCCTTGTTATTTGTGCTACCGCTTTTCTGCATCTTTCGGTGGAAACATTCCTATTCTTATTTAATGGCTGATATTATCACTCCACAACAGATTGAGTTGGTCCATGCTGCAGTGCTGCCGAACAGTAAAATCAACTAATAATAAACTCAGAGTGAAAGAGCGGACATAAATCTCTTCTTACATTATTGTAATTAAATTCCATAAGAGCTAGTAATTTTAGCATTACAGTCTGGATGTTTTTTTTTCATTTCATTTTTCCTTTTTTTTTTTCCTTTATGATGAAAATCATACAGAGAAACTTGTTCAGAGTTGGGTTTTGTGTGACTTACTCTGCGGTGGTGACCGCCATTTATAATCGGTGAGACTGAGAGGGCAAAGTGTCAGAGTATTGAGACAAATGCATAATGCAGTGACAGCCAGGTGTCCTAACTTGAACCTAGAATTTGCTGTCTTTGCCAGCACTATGGGCCCCACTCTATAAATCTTGTAAGTCATGTAAATATTTGACTACTACTGCCAGTTTATGTACCGGGTGCAGGTGCCCAGGTTGGTGGTGGGGCCTGCAGGGGCGGCCGGGGCTGCCCCATGCCGGGCACAGCCGGTTCCAGCCGGCTCCAACAGCCCCAGCGCAGGGCACGGCTGAGCCCCTCAGCCACGGGCGGGCGCCTCGGGGAAAGCCTGGGTGAGGAAGGGCAGAAAATATTGGGCAGAGAGAGGAGGAGGGAACAAAAAGAGTGAGAAACAGCTGAGGGAAAAACAAGGTTGGAGGAGGAGGAGGAGGTGCTCCATGCTGGAGCAGATGCCCACACTTCAGCCCATGGAGGACCCATGCTGGAGCAGACGGATGTTCCTGAAGGAACTGCAGCCTGTGGAGGCCCCACGCTGGAGCAGGGTGAAAGTGTTAAGGGAAGAAGCCGCAGAGAGAAATGTTTATGTACTGACCACCTTCCACACTGGCTTGTGCTGCCTGGGGGGAGGTAGAGGAGTCTGGTGTGAAAGAGTGAAGCTGAGTTTGAGAAAGGGGGGAGGAATGGTGTGGCTTTAATGTTTGTTTTTGTTTCTTACTGCCCAAATATATTTTAATTGGCCATAAATTAAATTAATTTTTCCCAAGTTGAGTCTGCTTTGTCTATGATAGTAATTGTGATCTCCCTTCCTTCATCTCAGCCCACGAGCTTTCTCATCCTATTTTCCTCCCCCATCCTGCAGAGCAGGTAGACTGAGTGAGCAGCTGGGTGGGTGTCTGGCCCGTAGCCAAGTCAGGCCCAAAAAATTCTCTTCTTTTTTGTGTATTTTTAGAAGAGAGATATTTGGTGATTTTAAACTCTGTAATTACGTGCAGGTGTGTGTACACACAAGCACATCCACATTTACTACATGCATTCTGCAAGGGAATCCAAAATGTACCCTTTTAGAAAAAGAGGTGGGAAAAACCCACACTGGCAAAAAAAAACCCAAACCCAAACCCAATCAGGATTAGGATGATAAAGCTTGATTTCTGTTAACACTGACACTATAGTGTTAAAACTCAGATATCGATATCTGTCTGCTTCAGAATTTCAGGCTTTTTTTTCTAGAAAGAAAACATTTACAGTTATGGGTCAGATATGCTACTGAAATATAACAGAGGGTGTCACTGTGATTAAAGCTGCAAAACAGTGCTTGGATTTTGACATGAAGGAAGAAATCTTAGGGAGAGGACAGGGGAAAGACAAACCTACTGCCTCTTTTGCTAGTTGCTTCTCATCCATCACCTTACAGAACTACATCCATGTTTGTGAAGGATAGACAGCGCTGCATCAACTATGGTCATAACTTACTGAAAGGCTTCTTAGCAGCATAGCTTCTGCATTAGAGTAGCTGAACTCATAAAGACATAGCCATAAATAGCTCCTCTTCAAGCTATTTAGGTTAGAACATGACATCTCACAAGTCAACAGAAAAGCAATGATACGTCTCCATTTCTGGGAAGTATTTACAGTACACACAAGACATAGGAAAAACATCATTGAAAGTAGGTGTTAGATATTATCCAAGTAGCTCAACTCCTCAACTCTGACCTGGGATATTTGCTTAGACATCCCTTTAAATGCAGAAAAATACATTTGTATTCCTCCTAAGCTACATTACAAATAAAAGCCCCAGGAGAATATATGTCCCAACACTTCTTGATACCATTTCATTGGCACCTCCTTTTCCTACAGGAAAAAGGCTGGCTTTTCCTTGAAGGATTTTTTTTTTTTTTTAATTTGCTTATTCAACAGCAGTACTCTGACTCCACCATTTTACTCTTACATCAATAAAAACCAGCAATCAAGCATGACATTACATGAGAACTAATTTTAGGTGTTAAGTAATAGCAAGACCTCTAGGACCTCACTCCAAGGATTTAAAATATTTAAAAATACTGTTGCATTATATCTCAGATTAATTCCTGAGCAGTGGCAGCACCCCTACCTTATTGGAAAGACAACTGAAATGTAGATTAATTACATTTTCTTAAAAACATGTCCTGGTTAATTACAAGCCTCACAAGGGAAGAGGGAGAAATTATAAAATCCCGTTTCCTCTGTTTCTTGCTTCAACTGCCCGGCCACCTTTCCTTACTGTTTTACTGCATCGTAATGTAATTGTGTTTCCCCTGTGCATGTTTTGCTTTTTTATAAAAGATCTTTCTCTCAGCTTTCTCCATGGGAGCTTGTGGAAAAATACAAAGGTAGAGAAGGAGAAGTGGAGATTAAGTGACAAGTATACAGATAGTTTTATTCTAGATTACACGCCAAATTCAAATTGCCTTCACTTTCTTACAAATCCTGAAATACCTTATTCTAGATGGACTTATATGTTGGATCTATTTGAGAATGACTGAAAGGAGGACAATAATACTTGTAAATTATATTGTGAAATGTTGAAAGGTTTGTCCAAATCTTGAATTAAATTAAATTCTCAAATTCAGCATATTATTGGGTACACTAATAGGCATTACAATAACACCCGGACCACTCAATAGCAAAATTAGAATTTTACTATAAAATTTTTATATATCAAATTAAATTGTTATCGTGAAATATTCTCTAAACTCAGAAAATTATCGTATACAATAATTAAACAAATACACAGTCCCCCAAATTAAAGCACTCATAAGATGAGGCACCTGAAAGCAAAATAGCAAAGATTTTGAAAAGACAATCAAACAAACAATGATGCAAACTTCTCAGAGGATCCAGCTTCACATGGGGGGAAGAGAATATCAGTGTAGGTACAGTCATTGCACTGGCATTTTCTATTTTTCAGATAAATGAGGACATTTTATAGTAAGTTAACATAGACAAAACAATGTCCTCAGAAGCCTGAGCGTGCAAGCCTTTCTCATTTAACTGGTACTCTGCAAAGGCAGAGTGACTTGCCAAAATCAGAACACGTTATTTAAAAGAAACCATTAACTACCGGATTACATTTCCTTGAATACCTACCAAAAGCTGTCCAGCGAAGCAGATAAACAAAATGAAGGAAAGCAAGAGAAATGCAGCGCCAAATGAAATTCCAAGAATAGAGGTTCTGCGAGAAATAAGAAAACGTGTATTAATTTCTCTGTTACAAATTTGTAGCATGACTTTTCTTGGCGTATAATACTGACGATATGAAAAATTACCATGTGCAAGTTGCAACTTCCAAACATCAACACCATGGGAAAACAATTTCAATCCTTACCAGAATGACAGGCCTTTTTCCTGCCATTTTCTTCATGCAGGAATGCTTGAACTGGCTTTACCTCTCACTTTGCGAAACTATTACCATGAGAAGATAATAATTTCCACACAAATAATTTAAATGACAGAGTGCATTAACAGCAGCAATGTTTTGTTTTGTTTTGTTTTTACTTTAGAAAGCCTGTATTAAATAAGATCCTTATTGCTTTATTTTTATGCTGTTGGTTTTATAATTTTAAGAGCCTAAGAGATATACAAAATGAACTTGTTGGTAGTGTACATTCCCCCCCAAAGGTAGGAAAACCAATAGCATGGGACAATGATGCCCATTTTTCAGTATCTCACAGCTAGAACATATGATATGTGTGATGCTGCAGTCTCTCTATCAGTAAGGGCCCTAATGCAGTCACTGCTATTTCATGAATAGATAGGGATTCAACACCTCTGCAAACTCCACTTTGTATCAAATTTGACTGGCTGGCCAGTAGATTCTGAAGTACTGGAGGACAGGATAGGAAGTAAAACTAAACACCATGAAGAAAAGAAGAAAACAACAACAGACTTTAAATGAGAAAAAAATGAGTAATCTATACTTTTCCTGAAATCATCCTTACTCACTGTTCTAGCTCATGCTTTTCTTGTGCGTTATAAATAGGAAAGTCTAGCCAAAATAGCATCACTGGATACTCAGTAAACAGAAACAGGGATGCAGAAACAATCTGTGCATGCATTCATTACACAAATGTGGAAATCTCTCTATATGAATACCACAGTAGGGCATAATTGCTCCATCAGGCACCATACAAGAGCTACTTAGCATGGCTGCCTAGGGAAAGATGCAGTGGGACCTAATTATGTTTAATGAATGCCGAGAGCAGATCAGAAGCTCTGGACCAACTGAGTTGTTTAAGCAAGGGAACTAGATGCCATCATGAAGTCCCTCACCTGAGCGTCTGCTTTCAGTTTTAACCACAGATTTGACATTTTTACAGAATTAAAAAATATCTCTCAACTCCTTTGAGCACCAGCAAATATCTTACTTTATCGAACCTTATATGCTAGAAATATTGGCATGACATTTTAGAAATAAGTTTTATAATCCCTTGCTTTTTCCACAAAACCATAATAAATGTGACATGTTAGGTTAGCTCCTCTATAAATGTACGATTCAGAATTAAAATACGTTATTAATAAAAGCATACATTTCTGTTCTTTAGAGATGCCACCTGAATTAAAATATATGCATTTTAGAAACTATAATACTAAAAATTTAGGAGTAGAACTCTACGGATCAATTTCCTTAGATTACATACAAATATTGGAAAACATTTTGATCTGTTTCAACAACAGTGTTATAGAAGCTATTTTCAGGAAAGAACAAAAAAGCATTAATTTCACAAACCCATTTGATGCCATCTTGCTGCCATTAAAAGCATTTTGGAGAATAATTTATGAGCTTCCCTGCCAATCCTTCAGAGAACCTTTTATATGGTAAGTATTCATCAGATTTTGTGTCGATGTGAACAGCTGATGAAAAACCAACAAATGGCAATTCACAAAATATATTAATCTTGAAATAATGGTTCTTTTAGAAGTTATTTGAAAATCATTATTGCTTATGAATTCATGTTCTCCAAGAATTTCTCACTGAGAGTGAGACAGTAAGCTGTACATCTGTGTATGTAAAACTATAGTCTCTACTCTTAGGAATTTAAAATCTAGCAAGCAACAGAAGAGATGAAAGAATGTAATTAACAGGCTTATTTTTTATATATGCATAAACACTTCCAATCATACATGTCCTTCAGGTAAGATTCGAGTAACCATTCCTGCATTTCAAACTATTGCTATTCTTTCTCTGATACAAAGGATACAAAAAAGGAGCCTGCACAACTTAAGAAATGATTCAACACAAGAATAGCCTTGAGTCAAGTTTGGAGTGCATCCTTGTAGAAGAAGAAATGAAGATGTTTGTGAGAGAAACTGGAGAGCAAGGGAAATTAAATTAACATGGCATAAGGAGAGCTTATGCAAAGAGTACTTAATCATGCGGGCAACAGGCAAGAAAAAAAAGTGTTTGTAGCTGTTTTATGTTATCAATGATGCTATTGGGGTGGCACAAGAAAAAGAATTACATAGCAACATGAACAAGATTCTGATTATCAGGACAAAGAGAAAAGGACTGAGGATAAGGATAAGGAAAAGGAAAAATGGTATCTTAGAATCCAGATTTGAGTGGTGAATACAGAGAAAAAAAAGATGTAAGATTTTTGCTCCCCACACCCCCTTCTTTTCTGGGAACAGCAGGACTTTTGTTTCAGTTAGGCTAAGCCGAAATAGTTTCATGCTGCTCCTAGAAGGAAAGAAGTAGGCTGAAAATGCTATCATGGGAAGCAAAATACTAAAAATTAAGTGCCACCGTAAACAAGCCTCATTTGAGGCGACGACCATAAGAAAGCCATAACATGCATTTATTTTTTGTCACTGGAACATTAATAAAACAGTACAGGTCTTTACAGTAAACTAATCTCGCCTCTATTGTGTAGAGTCATCAAACCTATTGTACAAGGCACCAAATGCATTGCATTGACAGATTCGGGCAAACCATTTTGTCAAAAGAGCACCTGGGATCCCATAAGCCAGCTGACTTTTTACCTGTCTCTTCCTATGCTTCAAGGAATGCCCTCATTTCTGCAAGGTCTGCTCTCTGCTACGGTGCCCCACCAGGAACCCTGACAGGACAAACCTTGACAATAACCTACAGAGGGACAGTGTTTAAAACTGCAGAAACAAACTGAGAACTTCACAGGCTTCAGACAGTTCCAAGTCTAAATAATTTATCATCTTGGCTATCCTTCTCATATTTTTCTGGTTTCATCAGTAAATATCTGTTTTGAATAATTGATTTTTAATTTTTTGAATAATTCTTTTTTTTCAGGTGGTATGAGATTGGAGAAAAAATTGTATTTATACATACTTATGTCTTGTTGGTAACACTTCAACTGAAAAATAAAAATTTATTATGAAGATAAAGATACTGAAAAATAGAGAAGAGAACATATTCTTTCTACACTTTTGTAACTTTTAGGAAAATATGTGACTTATGCCACATGTCCCTTAATGGGACGTAAGGAATTTCCTTAGCTTGCCAGGTAATTAACATTCATGTTTTGAACTATTTGATTGCAAATTCTCTTGTGGTGATAAAAACATAATGAAGCAATTACAAATGACAATTATACAAGGCAATACTGAATTCAGACTTTTTTGTTATCTAATAGTAGCTATTTCTTTCTTAATTTGACTGATGCTTTCACTAAGCCATTGATGGATTCAATGGCTATGTAGACTAACTATGTAGGCAGTTTCAGTGTTTCAGTGTTATTATAACTCCACTTGAGTTTTTTTTTTTTTTAAATCAGATGCAGCAGAAAAATAGCTAGTAATGGTGGTTTTCTTTTGTTTATACTGTCTTATATTTTACACGCCTGCTTTCAGAGAAAGTTTTTAAGTACTACCTTTTCTATGAAGAAATTCAGCTATGCCTGACTGCAAGTATTATGTTAAGGCCTCCTAACCATCTTCCATGGATAGAACAAGGTGATTGTTAGCTTGGCATGACTCCAGACAAAAAGACACTATTTCCTGAACATAGCAGCCTCAGAGAGCAAAGACTTGGGAAGAATCTTAAACGTAGCCCCAAACAAATCCCTTACTCGAATAGCACAAGAAGTAATTCCTGTTCACTAGGAATATACTTTGATCAGTTCACCAGTTTGCATTTCAAAAAACAACACTACCAATTCCATGTTAGTTGACTGTTTCCCTAAATAAAGAATGTAGGGTTGTCATGAATTACTCGATACTTCTCTCACTTGGTAAACCAAGAATGCTAGAGAGCCACTGAAGGCCTGTTCCGAGGAAATGTAATGATCAAGATTTGCTGTCATTTTAATGTCACAATAAAGACCTACTCCTCATGATACATTTCACCCCAAGATATTGTTTACTTGATCAAATTTATATTTACCACTTTGTGTAAAGTTTATTATGAAAACACCACATCAGTTTATTGACCCCGGGGAAATGAAAACATTAATTATTTCAGCTTTGAAATAAATGTCTCGTGATCTTGGAGATATTACTTATGACTTGCAACTTGCTGGATGTTACTCACCATCAAATATCTCCAAATCTACTTTAAAGCAGCAGGTGGTGCGGCTGCACAGAAATCAATGAATGATATTACACTGCTGGAAAACCAGATTAATGGAATAGTGAGTCAATAAAACACAATGACAGATGTAGTTTATCTCCCTATTCACCATTTAAAAATCCTGTAGAATTTTTGGAAGAAAACAAAAACAAAAAAGGTTTTTTAGACTAAACTATGATTTATTTATTTATTTTTTATTTGTTTATTTTTTGCTGAAAGGAAATAGCATTTGAAGCACTGGAGTACGTTCAATTTAAGCTACATTTGTGGTGACTCCATACACGGGTGATTTTTCAACTTGTTTTTTTTTTTTATTTGCAATGCTCCCAGTTTTCCAGCAAAGATGCAGATGCCTGTATAATACCTTGCCTTTCTGTCTTCCATTTTTGCATCTCTTAAATTAACCCACAGACCCCTTGAAGCTGAATACCATTCATGTTGGTAATAATACCTGGATTTTACACTCTTCCTTTTGCAATTTAGTATGCAGCCCTATAAAAGGACCAAAAGATAATTTACATTTTGGTAATGAAAATGATAAATGATATGTATCTTTTGCTCTGATGGTAGAAAGAGATCATGTAATATAAGCATATGCTTTTACAAGTTGGAGAACACTTAGTTGAATACAGCTCCCTAAAGTTCACTGATTTCAAGTATCTGATATATTTTATTGAGCTACATAATTGGTTTAAGAGATATAAGGATATAGCAAAATGAGCATACCACTACATGTATGATAGGTGACAAATCTAGACTAATTTTCATGACTGAAATCAAAACATAAAAACAGATTCATAAATCATACTGCTGGAAGGCAGTTTGGTTTTTGGTATATCACAAACCATGAATTTCCCTGAATTAATTCCTGTACTAATCAAAATACAGTATGAGCTTGTAAAATATACTCATGCAAAATGACAAATAAAATTGGTCATGAGTCTTAATTTCATATTTTGCAATAGTGATGCCTAAAGTCAGACTGAACCATGTGCAGAATACTGCTGAACTCCTGGAAGAGTGTCCCTTTGCGGCTTCTGTCTCCGTGTTAGAAACTAGCTGGGAAACCCTTTGCAAAGAAAATGCTGTGACATCTAAATAGAAGTCCATAAAGCTTTATACATGTTATAAAACAAGTCTGCAGTATGAAAAGTCAATTTATAATGACCTAACAGTTCCTTCTGGCTTTGAATTAAAATGTGAGTAAGTACTACAGCACAAGACCAATCCATCAACTGAGGTTATAAATACTACTCCTGAAAGCACTGCACATCAGAAAAGACTATGAGTGAAGAAATACTGTATCACAGGGAATATACAGTGTTGGCTTTGGAAACAATTGCTATAAAACAAACATCAACTTTCCACTACGTAAACAATCAACAGCAAAATTCCATTTTAAGAAGTCTAATAAAATATTACGTATTGGAACTGTCTCCAGTTTTCTCAGGCTTTCTAGAACATGAACAGATAGAAAAATAGCTGATTTATATGCTCAAATATAAATTAGCTCATAATATATAAATTCTGATAAAAGTAATTATTCCAGCAATTGATTATAATATTTTAAAATTAGTTTTAAAAAGAGACATTTTATGAATAGTAATGTGTTTGCATGCTGAATATAGCAGTATTATCACAGTAATATGTTAAATGCTTTTATTTAATCACAGTCCCAATTCTGCAATCCATTTTGTCCCACTTCAACATCCAATTGTCACGCTTATTTTACATGTAATTTTAGTTGCACAAGCTTATATCTTGTATTACTTTTTTTTACACATATGAATCTCATTCCTGTCATCACCACACATTTTTAAATGCAAAGAGAAAAACTAAAATGAATGAAAAATGGATACTAACGCTCGGCACCACGCTATTGACAGTGTTTAAAATTAGAAACAAGCATAACTTTGAAAATGGGCTGAACTCCTCAGTCATCTTCTCTGTTCAATTTAATTTCCATGAATTGACCTCTGTAATCCGACAATTCCAAAAGTTTTTACTTATACATTTTTATTTTTTACATTAATGAGCACATATACGTAGGAATGAGTACACGTTAAATACCACTTACTTTGGTAATACCAGAATCTGCACAACAAAAATGCAGAAGAATATGAGACAGGCACAAGTCACATAATACTTAAATGCAGGCAGAGTAGTTGCTCGATACTAGAAGAAAAAAAAAAAGCAAATGTTAAAAACACAATTTCCAAAACAGATAAAATACCACTCAACTGAAATTTCAGCTTAAGGATGCAGGTATGTGTAGGCAGTCTTTAGCAACAGTAAATTTCCTGTTGTTCAATGACTTCCACATCCACTCATATAGGGCTAGGGATTATCAGGCATAGTACTGAATCCTTTTACTTCTTGAAGAACAGGTTAAGTAGCCACATCAAATGTTTTTGTCTCGTTCCTCCGCAGAACAGGATATCCCAAATTCATCATAAAAACTTTAATTAAAAAAAAAGTGAAAGCATTTTTAAAAATTTTTAAGAATGGCCAACCATTCTTAGCCGATTCCATGAATGGGCTGAAACAGTTATAAAAAATGTAACAGTCATTTAGACAGGAAACTTCTGAGGACACAAAGCAGCAAAGTGCAAACTGTGCTAGAGATGTGTATAAACGTTCTATTTCCAACAGCGTAGCTAGCAATCATACTGATATTTACTGGGGCTATATTATTACTTCAATTAAAATATTTTATGTCTGTGTTAAAGGCCTCATATGTCCACTGATACTACTAAACACTTGATAGTCTTAGGAGAGAGTCAATTTGATCTGTTTTGTCATGGAAAAAAATCTATTTATGAATCTCTAATTAGCCTGTCTAGAGACATAAGTATTAAGCAATGAAATATTTATCAGAGTTGTTCTGCTATTTGAGATAGATATGTCTAGATTGGAACCAATTAAGTACTCAAAGGGAAATGACCTAAGTGTTGGGCCTATTAAAGTTACTTACCCTATGGAAGTTTTTTTCAAAGGGTAAGAGTTTAAGATTTGATTATTAAAAAAATATGTACCAAAAATTATTTTCACAAAGTGCTCAAAATGCAAACTTCATAAAATGCAAAGTGCATGAGCTGCGCTTTCTAACTGCAAGCACACAGCTGTGTCTTTGTGCTTAGTGCCAAGTTCTGTCCTTGAAACTTGTGCACCAAACTTTACGTGAACGTGTAGAAATTGAGTTTAGCAACCCAACAGCTTTTTTTCACTTCTGAATTGTATGACAAGTTAAAAGCAATTCTTATCACATACCTAACTGAATTTCAAGGTACAAATATTTGCTCAATGGGTACGTTTGCAGCAAGTTTTGTTCTTCCATCTGTTGAATATGTTTGTTGTTTCTTAATGGTCTTGTCCAACAATTTTGGACCTTGAGGTGCTGCTAAAACCTCAAAAAAATCCAACTCAATTGTGAATTAATTTCAGTGTTTCACACTTCTCCAGACATTTCCCAATGAAGTCAGGGAACTCACTGCTTAGGTTAAATAATTATTTTGCTTTATTACCTTGCTATACTTTCAGGTCCTACATGGCCTGAAAGACTCCTGTTTAAATCAAAAGCAGGCTTCTTACTGAGTTCTTTAAAGTCAAGACTGGAATGGAGAGTCATTCAAAGGCAGTGAAGAAAGATATTAAAAAGCCAAATCCAAAAAGAACAATTAGTTCTTTGCCGTTCCATAGCATTCTACAGTCTAAAAGAGATTAGACTCCTACAGGGAGCATCTGCACAGCTGAATAACTTAGCTCCCTGATTTTCTCCCAAGTTCTGATTCCCTGATTGTCCAAAGTGCACATATGATGGTTTTCTCTCAAGTTCTCTTTCAGAATTTATCGGTTAGTACCACCCACATTAAAATCTGAATGTGTTCCTAGGCACACCTTTGATCCACTGAGTGTACCCTTTAAACACTATGGATGAGACCAGACCAGCTCTAGCTTCTTCTCTCTTGTGCCATCTTCTAAACAGCCTCAACAAGCCTTGAAACTTGTTTCACCCTAATGCATTGCCAAGGACATACAACGCATGCCTTTGGCAGCTGGCCATAAGAATACTATTCTGCTGAGCTGTGAAAGAATCTGAAAATTATTTCAGATGTTTTGAACTGAAAGATATCTACAAAAATAATAAAATATGTATTTGAGCACCACATGGGACCCAGAGGATACTTGCACCTATGCTGTACAGTGTGAACACAGTATGGTAATACTTCCTCTACCCCATTCTCATCAGGTTCACTCATTTATACAGTCAGTTGTGGTCAAACCTACATCTTACTTCCCTGAAGGACAGCGTAACTATTCAGCTATCAGCTGCCCTATGCTTATGAGAAAGCAGAAAGAGGCAACTCTCCAGTCTTCCTGCTGAAGCTGTGTCAGTATGTAGAAATACACTCAAGCTCTACAAGGCCATGAAACAAATAAGAGGCCCGACTTTCTAGGCTAGTGGTCATGACAGTCACCTAAAAGGGAGGAATCTTTCATTCTGATCATTACTCCAAGGACTAGAAAAAATATCATTTACTCCATTTGTACATACATGTCTCAAATATGTTTTATCACACATATTAGTCAGAAAAGCATTTTTTCTTAAAAACATTTATAGTATTGTATCCCCGGAATTACTGTGAGCATCAACTGCATATGGAGAAAACTAACAGGCAACTGAATTCATTACAAGACTACCATTACTACAGGTGGTCTTTGAGATATGGCAAAAGAAAAAAAAATAAAAAGAGTGGAGTCTGATAAATGCCTTTTGAGGATGTAGATGATGGAACTTAGGAATTCTTTACTCCAGTTACATCAAATTTGGACTATCAAACCTCCTCCCACTTCTGCAAGACCATGAAAATTTAAAGAAATTCAATTGAACTGCACAGCCCTACAAACAGGAAAGCAGTCTCAGACATCACACTCAAAAAATTTCTTCCATAAATGAGATGATAAAATATTATTGTAAGGTTTGAGCACTTCTCCCTGCAGGAAATGTGCTGTGGCCATGGCTCTGTGTTACAAAAGCAAGGTATACAAGCCTCACTTAGGTTGAGGCAAAGAACGAATCAACTGTGAATTTGCAGTGAAAATAACTTACTTCTTTTTCCAGAGTCTTATTATAGAAAAGAAGTGATATTCTTTGAATGTCTTCAGATTTAAGCCACTGCCTAGAAGAGAAAAGGAACATTATAACTGACATATGAATAAAGCAGTCTTGTCTTTTTATATTAGTGAAATGCAGTAAAATAAGAAAATCACTTTGAAGAAAGCAAGTTCTTGTGTATTCCAATGTATATGTTGAATTGCACTGACAGTAAAAGCAGAAACTACAAATCCCCTCTCCCTTTTGACTTCTATTGCTAATGTACGCATGAAACAAAAGCTCAGATGAACCATTTTTTCTGTGGATCATTCCTAAGGACAATCAAGGGAGAGATTTACATGATGTAATTCTGACATTGACATTCCACTCATGTCAAAAATACTGTAGTATATCCAGCGCACAGAAGAGAACCTGACATAAAACCAGTCCTTGACAAGGTACCTTTAAGAAGCACACTGTTACAATATGCAAGAGTGGCAGGTAAATTACACTTTACCAAATCCTATTCCGAACAAAAATGTAAAAAACATTATTAAAAGAGGTAGAGCGATTTTGTCTTTGAGCTGTATTAGTATCTTGACCATGACCCTCCCTCATCACAGGTAGATTTTGATCTTTTTACTGATTATAAAAACTTCTTCCCTGCGAAATACAAAATAGAATAAGTACTTGCATTGAAATGAAAAAATCTATTTTAAAAGAAGTGAATCTTCACAAAAGCTTGACATAACTTTTACAACATGAAATGTTCTTGTATGAAAGTCTACATTTAGTTTAATGGACACTTGAAAAGGAACAGAATATTTAATCTTCAAGAGGTTTAGGTTGCTTGCACCTCAAGGGGACTAGGCGAATTTTAAAAAACATTTAAGCAGACTACTTCTGTGAATATGCAATATTTGAGCTTGAACAATAATAGCAGTGCTTGAGATTTTTTTGCAACCTTTCCAGCAATAACTTTAAATTAGGTTTTAAGCTAGTAGTGTAGCTAATGCCTTCTAAATAAAAGGGAATGTCTCAACTGACAGGCTGCAATGCAAATAAGTAGCAGCAATGAACCACAGTGGAATATATCCTAAATTAAGGTCCTGGGAGAACAGGAGTGGACAGAATGGAGTGTAAGCTATTAGCTTTGATTTGTGAAATCTAAAATATTTGTTTCCTTGCCTGGGAGACTGTCCCTGTTCCTGTGCAATCAGTTTCATAATAAAAAGGGGATGAAAACATATTCAGTTCTAGGCATGCTTAATTCAAAAATATATTTCCCAGTTTGCTCTGCAATGTCTCACATCTACGTCTGATCACAATTAGGATTGTGGGAAGAAACAGATATGATAGGCTGTTGTACATATAGCATGATTTTGTTTGGGTCCAACTGTAATCTACTGGAGAAAACATTCAGTTGGTGGAATATTTTTGGTAAACTGTGAAAATTAAGTGCAAGCCTTTTTCCATTTAGTTGTAAAAATTGAACAAAAAGTAACCCTCTTCTCCAAGTTGTTAACTAGTTTCCCTTTTTTTCTTATGGTATCTGACTGATTTAATTACCATTACAACACTGCTAAAAAGTTCTGTTTGTGGATCTACTCCCAAAGGCCTAATTTGCTCTGTACACACTTGATCACATGTGAAGTCAGTAGTGCCATTTAGAGCAAATGCTGCTTCATACTCCACATTACAAGCTCACGTTTTCAGGAGCTTTTAGTTCTACTTTAAAGCTCAGGTTTTAGGTAGCAGGTGCCGAGAGGTCTGAGATGAGGGAAACAGTATAACACAGACAAATGGAAGTGGAGAGTAAGTACAGAAGAGGGAGCACAAAGTCACATACCTTTGGCACAGAGATAAGGGGTGAAAAATTCTGCCTACAGCCTGACTCCCTGATGAGCCTAAAAGTTACTGAAGTATCTGCAAGTACGTGGGGATATGCCTTCTGGGAAGCTAAGTACCAAATTTCTGTTTAAATTCTTTTGCAATTCAAGGAACAGAGACAGAGAGCTGAATTTTGCCTGTATCCACAGAGGCATGTGGTTTGATAGCGCTTGTACCGATTAACAATGTACAGCAAGGAATTGTGCACAGAGCATCGCAGCCACCATGACTTAAAGAAAAAAGAGAAGAAAGAAAGTGTGTCTCTTTATTATAGTAACCTAGTTTTCAAAGAGGAAATAACTTTAGTTCCCTCTGCAGGTATATATTTAGCTAGCAGTTCCCTATCCATCCATTACATGTCCTACAGAAGTTCCCTAACCACAAAGGTTCAGGGTGGCATAGCTAGGGCTACTCATCCCTCTCCTGTGCAGGACGGGCACTCTGCAGCCAGGAATACTTTGTTCAAGGTATGGGGAAAAGAAACGTGGAGAAAATATGATGTTGCACCCTAATGGCTAAGGCAGTCAGCTGAGAGACAGAAGCTCTTTGATCCTCACTTGCTCTTTTAAATGTGTATTTACATATCTTTTAATGTAGTGCTCTCACAGAATAATAATGAATAAACAGGTCATAACTTTCCTCATGGAATTTTGCAAGGAGCATTGCCAACTAAATCTACTACTCTGAATCATGCTATAAGGCCAGTCAGCTGCTTTTTAGATGCCACAGTTTCATGTATATTCCAGAAGAAGGAATTGAACCCAGATGCCCCGAGTTACTGACAGTGTGTGCATGTGGCGCTTGACAGTTTTGTGGAAAGATAGCTAACCAGCAGGAAAGCAGTGAGTGAGGGAGCCCAGAGAAAATGCTACACTGCTTTAAAAACCTGAGGTACCATTTGAATATGTACTGCACTATTTTACACTGTGTAAAAACAGTGATTCATTTGGACTACGGCTTTGTCTTGGACTAAGAAGATCCAGACACGACATTCCCTTATCTTCCAGTTACTGGCTGTTAAACATCTGGGCATGTAATGTCCAAAGACCCACATATTATGACAATTTCCTTGCAACCAGTTACTTTTTTCACAGAATGACACATGGCAAAGAACCATGATGTGGATGAAAAAGATCATGCTGACAGCTCAAGGTGGAAGAAACAATGACTCTGTACAATCAATGTTTGTTTTTTAATTATTTTAATGAAATTTTCTAATTAAAAAGGTTAAAAGAATGGTAATTTTAGTACCATGTTCTATGTGCAATGATTTTTTTTAAAATTTCTTCATTCAGTCATAGACCTATTCACTATACAATCCAAACTCTACAGTTAAAAACATATAGAAATACCAGTTTTCTCATAGATTTTCTTAAAAGTTTGCTTCTTGATTCATAAAAGCAGAAGATTTATCTTCATGATCACTCTATTAGTTTAGTTGATAGTGTTATTTTTATTTTACAGCCAAAAAATTGAGGCACAAAACCCACGCACAATTATAAAGAAAACAAAAATGTGATTAGTTTTGTGTCCTAAATGTAGGATATATTTTATCTAATTTTTCTGAGTGCTTAGAATTCACATAGTTAAAATATTATTGAATTAACTTGCCATTTGGGGAATCAGCACTTTTGACAACTTATTTTCAGGTACCGAATTGAATAATATCGTTTAAGTGATTCATTCAGCAAACCAATACAGGGACAGGCAGAGAATCTAGTTTTGGAAGGTGGCATTCAGCCTCTCTGATATATAAGATCATTCCTTATCTTTCTGCAGTTCCCCATGTAATTCACAAAATGCACTGAAACTTTTTCAGAAACCTTTTTTATCACACAAACATCTTTTATCCCCAAGTTTCTCTGAATTTTATACACTAGTTAGATGATAGGCATTCTCTGAGATAAATCAACATGGAGTACGATCATACCAATACTTTATTTTAATGCATTTATACAGATGCTTTAGTTTTGACATCAAACCGTCATTTTTACAATCCACTTATCAGAGCAAGTGTACCTGAAGACACATAAAAACTGCCAAAATTTACATAGCTATTTTAGGCAAGTCTAGTATAATCAAAAGGCTTTGCCTATCACATGACCCACCCTCTTTCACTGTGTTCTTTGTATGACCTATAATATAAAGCCAAGTACCTTTTAATAGGACTATCAGATGCAAAAAAACCCCAAATGTGACATATAAGCATTTAATAATTAGGTGTAATACTCAGCTGATTAAGATTCTGAGTAACAGAAGTAGGGGGGAAACATGTAATTCATCACAATTATTGACCACATTTTTGAAGGGCAATTCCCTTATTTAATCAGATAAATATAAGAAACCTGAACACTTATTTTGAACTGGTATTGATTTTTCTCTCAGTCTTATCTATTCACCAGCAAACAGAGAATATCAATACCGCCTCCAGCTCTTCCTAGGACACAGAAGAAAATACATGCCATGATGCCTCCCCCAACAACTTCAATATGCCATCAAGCTTAGCCTTCTCTAAGAAATCAACCAACCAGTTGAAACAAAGAGATATTAAACTATGATTTTAGGGAAAGTTTCTAATTCTGAGAAGATGTTTCTGTGACAATTGCAAAGCATCAATTTTCACGTCATTCTGATTCCCGAGCTAGCTATTTCTTGTGTGTTACTTCTCTGCTCTCAGATGAGATAATTCTGTAGAGTTATGGCTATGAGTGTACAGATACAAACAGTTACAGAGCAAAAATCTCTTTGCCATGAAGATCAAGACAAACCAAAACCTCTGTCACACCGTGATTCACAGGCACTGTCTTATCCCATATAGTGGAAAATGTTACTGTACAGCCCATCTTCAAAATGCGCAGAGCTTCCTATGCCAGTATTAGTGACACCTTTACTGTTTTCAGACTTCTGCGTGCATGTGGGAGCGAGAAATAGTAAACACTACCCTCTGTTGCAGATTTATGTCAAAGTTGAAGGAAGGAGACAACAGAGGATAAAAACGTACTTTTGAGCATTGATTCCATCAATGGCCTGGATCATCCTCTCATTCAGTTCCTCCTCAAACCTTCTTTTCTGTGATTTTGTTCTGAAATGAAAAATCTGGGAAGTTACTTTGGAAAATCATTACATTGTAAGTAAACATTAAATAATGGGGTGATAGCTGGCATAAACTTCTGAGGAGAATAACAATTTTTTAACATTTATGCTGCTATAGCAGCAATAGGCTTCAGGCAAACTAAGCCTCATAATAAGCTCTTAACAGAAACAGCATAAGCCACACAGTCTGACACATACATGCAAAAATCTAGAGTTTAGCTATTAGGGAGCACTCAAAAAACAAACACAAGAAAACATTTCATAAAGAAACCAAACCAAGAGAGTTCGGGAAATTCTGGTTGAAGGAAAGTCTTCTACAGTGTTATGAATTCATGAAAAAGAATGGGAATATGCTCAAATTCATAAAACATTCCTGTTTCTCGTAGTTATTTTTAAAAATCCTTGTCAGAATTGTATGATGAGCAATAATGTGCTAGTGCACTGAGGCATAATAAGTATTCTCTACCGAAAGCCTGCTAACTCTTCTTTTCTTGGAAATATTTTATTATTTTTAATATGAAAACTGAGCACCAAGTCTGAAATTAGTTCCAAACATATGTCATGTTTCTCTATTTATAACTTATAACACAACTGCAATGTAAAAAAGGATCTTTTCACTGGGCTCAGCCTGAACCCAAAAGAGGATCATCAGAATGGGTTTGTCTTTGCTAACATATGTTATTGCATACATCATCAGTCCTTTCAGCAGTTGCACTCTCCTTAAAAATGGAATATTTCAAATATTGCCAGATCATGTCTCTGTCTCTTGAAAACTTAAATCCAATGTTAACTTAATAACAATGTTTTGTAAGAAGTCAACGGTCAGATCTGAAATTTGACTCTTTGTTTACCAAAATTTTCTTAACCTACAAATTGAACCCTGTCAAAGGTAACACACATTTTCTTCAACATCAAGATTTTGGTTTATTTCCCCATAACCTGTTGCAGGATTCAAATTCCTACAGCAATTATATTGGTGTACTTACAGTAACTTTAAATGACCCAACTGATTTGATGCCTATTCAATGCTATGGAATTTAGGTAAGAAAGTGTTTACAACTTACTTTTCACATATGAAACAATCTGCCTAGGAGAAATAACTAGATAGATGAGGAGACATTATCTAATCACACTTAATCCTCTTGGCAGATCCCTAACAAAATAAGACTATCATGTAACTAGAAAAGATCTAAGACTGCCACAAACAGAAGCCCACAGTCAGGCTTCAAAACCCGCATTTTCATATTCAAATAAAATACTGATTTTCAAAATGCTTATTATCATTTCAGCTCTCTCCTGTGGGAATGACTAACTAGCTTATCTAGAATCCTAGTTATATGCTTCACTATGGACATTAGACTCCAGTAATGGTTTCTAGAAACTCCTTCCATAATATGGTATCAAGACACGTGGTAACATTTCTATCTTTTGGATCTATTTTGGAGTGGAATTTAGAAACACAAAAGCAAGAACATCTCAGAATGTTAAAGAATTGCATTATTGACAAATACCACAGTCCAATGGTCTTTCTTTTTACCATAAGGCTGATAGAAGTCCTTTTGACATACTGTCCAAATGTAAATTATCAGTTTTAAAATCAGAGACTGTTTTTATTAATATCATGTATATTCGGTCAAAACTTGTTCACCTTCCGGAATTTAGCAATATTTTAAGTAATTGCATAGCTCTCCAGTAACCTGTGATTTGTTGAGGAGACATTTACCAAGCAGAACGATGGGGGAGGAATAGACAGAATGACTCGTTTGCATAACCAAAGACAATAAAAATACAAATTTTTAAAGGGTTCTTTCAAAGAATTTTATAGTATTTGTGACATTACTTATAATTTTGCAAGAAATATATTATCTGAAGTGTTGTCAGGTGATAAAATAAAAATTAACCATTCCAGGTTTCTGATAGTGCTAAGCTTGTTTTCTAAACAGATGTCATTCTTTTCTTGATTTAGAAATTCTGAATGTTTTTAAAGAAGCGATCAGTTCAGCCCTGTTTCCATTTCTCACCATCTTGCCCTAGTCATTGAAGTATCAAGCAGGAGAATGAAAACTTAAAGCTATTGTGATTTTGCAAACATTTTGTGTAGCAGGAGCACTACAGGAAGACTACAAAATGCCTTTTGAATGTTTACTACTGCAAACATACTTCAGACTTTGAAATTATAAAACACAATGCAAATACAAAGCGATTAACAAAATATAGAAAATGTCTCTTAGTACGTATTATTAGCTGTTGTAACACAAATTATTAACAGCCCTTTCCATCTTCCCTTTTCTTACTCTTTTGTGCCTCCTCTCAATTTTCCTGCATATAATTTTCTCCTCACTGATAGAGTAATTGGGTTGTTAGGAGAAACGAATAGTAGCCCATCAACATATTTATACTAATTCAGAATAATGCTATTTGTTAGCAGGAAGTGTATTCACAACTCATAAGTAACATGTCTGCCAAATCTGTTTCCATAGCCCGTCTCTATGTAAGAGGTATCAGCTGAAAAAATAGTTTGGGTGAGAAATGGCCCTCAATATTTGAAAGCATGCCTTATATACATATGAATCCATATGAATGTATATGTATTTATATGGACTTTATATGAAGAAGTGATTTTTTAAAATTAATTTACCTCTCTCTGCAACGCTGAAAATGATATTGCCCCATGGGAACATCCTAAAAAACAAAAGAAAATACCTATGAACTATAATAGACTTTGACAACACTAAGTTGCTTTAAAAATAGTGTTTCACATAAGGAGAAAAGATTCCAATACAAATACTTTTAGCATTAGATTAAAACTGTCTAAAAGAAAAATCCAGCCAAGAGTGAAGATGGAGTGACCTGGAGACAAACTGATCTATCATTATAAACACTAAATAACCAATACAACATTCTGAATCCAAGAATGTTTTGCTTTACTAGAAAGTCACTGCTTCAAAGTCACCACTGTTTTAATGTAGTCCAAACTCCTGTCAGCTTCAGCAAAAACCAACGTTAAGTGTTTTTGAAAAAAACAGACCTGAGTGGCCAAATACAGGCAATGGTCATTATTTTTTCTTGATAAGCAACAGCAGCCATCACAGCCACACTTATTTGGCGATTAATAGCGATGGATGGGTACTTTCTGTCATGAACACGTCACAATCCACATTCTGATGCACTGTATTTATTGAACAAGGTGGGTTAGGTGCCTCAATCCTACATTCTCATATGTTACAGGAACAAAACTGAATGCCAATGGTGAAAACTATTAGAATTTACCTTTATGTTTGCACTTCTTAGAAGTAGAAGATAATGCAATGTACAAGCTGTGGACTGACACCACCTTACTGACAGCAGTAAAATAGTGTTAGCAAAATTAAAAAGAAATCTTTTCTGTTCAGTGTAAGAGGTGTAACATTGCACTATAGCACTGTGAAACTCAGGCCATCAGCCATAGCTGATGAGTGGTTAGTGCACCTTCAAAAGGTAGATGTTATAGTGAGTACGGATTTGGTTCCCAGAGAACTCTTCTAATAAAGTCCACTCCAGGTACCATAGGGATATTCTAACTTCATGGCTTTTGCTCCAGTTTGGCCATGTTCCAAATGAAGAATGTGGCTAAATAGCCAATAAATCTCAGGGAATGTCTCTATATCAAAAGTGGTCCTTCCCAAAGGTGTTGCGCTCTGGCTTTATGTTCAAAATGTCTTTCCACAAGGTGAACAGCAGACACTCTACATGCTGTGAATGGGGCTCAAGCTTAGAGGGTCAAATTGTGTATTTTAGGAAGTGTGTTGGACTCCTTATAATTCAGAGATGCACTTGTAGCAAGACATGGCTCCTTAGAGTCTAGTCCAAAGCTCACATCCCAATGGAAGAGCTCCCAGCAACTTCACTGGGTTTATGCCCTGTACAAATGTGTGTATCTTCTGCTATGAGAAATAACCAGGTATTTAGCAGTGAGCACCTTTTTCCTTTCAAATATTGCTAAATTGTATGAAATGACATAAGTAGGCCCCTACTGTTGTGCTAATCTTGCCGTTTTCAGTGGTCATGCTGTCCCTGTGGTGCAAGTGTGCAAATGGCTTGGCTGCTCCCCAAGATTCCAGGTACCGGGTCATGCGGACAGAAGCTCTCATTTTGGCTCCATCAAGAGTATGTCGAGGTCTAATGTGGTGCTGAGGGCTTCGCTTCTCTCCCTGGTTGACAGAGAATAAAAGGTGATATCAACCTTGGTGTTCATTACCTTCTGAAACAGTAGTGCATCATCTGGTACCACGTATCTGCATGCTTAGGAACTTAAAAATGGAGAGATGCTAAGAACCTGCAATTCTTAATGATATTGTTGGGAAATATCAGAGACTTATTTCTGAAGAGCAGGAAAGATTTGCAATGCAAACATTATGTATTTGTAGGCATCAGTAATAGCTCTGATCAATATCTTATGGTAGTGAATTATTCAATAAAGAGACTAGTGGTCCTGCTCAAAAATAACTATGACTGGCCACAAAATAAAAGTACTACTAACCTTGGGATTGATTACAAAGTAAGTCTTAACATTATGCTCTTTCAGATATGGGTCCCTCACATCTCCGTCCCCATCTTCCACTTTGTAAGCTCCATTCAAATGTGCCAAGGTGACAGAGGTGATGTGAACACGGCTGAAATTATATTTTAAAAGAATGACAGAATCACAAATACCAATCAAAAGCATAATTTGAATCTGATCAACCTTTTTTACTAGCTTTTGGATGTACTTTTTATACGCTGCTCACTTCATTTACAGTCTCTCTAATCTCATTTTTAGAAGTTGTAATGGGCATAAATCCAAAGGTTTCTATCCACAAAAAGTACTCTAAATCACAGGAAATACCGAGTGCCTGTTTTGTTTTGTTTTTTTTAAAGACAGCACTACGAATTAGTTCCGGTTTCTCCATGAAGGCTGATGGCTGAAGAGATGGTACCTATGCGTTTCTCCATGGTACAAAAAGCCACGTGTCCAAAGGTTAACAGAGCCTCTTACCCTGGGACTCCTCCAGCTTCCATGTGATTTGCCAGAGTAACATCATGTGACCACACATCGTACTGCCACTTCTGTAGTCCAATAACGCCACAAAGCACGTTCCCAGAGTGCACTCCTACACGCATATTAATATCAACTCCAGTTGCGTCTCTCACTTTCCTGTAGTTGAGAAGAAAATCTGTGTTAATATACATAATAGGGCCTTTGTTTTCTTTTAATTTACCAGTCAAATTAGCAGTAACCATGGTGATAACATTCATTTATTTTTAGCATTGTCTCCATTCTTTTTATGCTAGGATTATTTTTATGTATTACCTTTACTATTATCTATATTTGTAACTATGTTCAGTAAATGTTAATTCTCAAGTCCATGTCTGAAGTCCCTTCTTTTATACTCATTTGAAACTATTTGGGAGGGCTGAACTAAGAAGTGGAAATGTTCGGTATCATGATAGAACCTAGGGACTAACTTCTGTTCTACAGGCAGCCTTTGGTATGGCTTTTAATGCAGCAACAGTCCAACAAACATATTTTGGTGATCTGGAACTACTGTTATGCATGCTTCTATCTGAAGACCCTAATATCTACATTGGAGACCTTCTCATATCTCGTTTCTATCAGGTCTCATCACTCTTGCATGCCTGTTTGCAAATGGCTCTGCTCTGAGAAGAAGGATGAAAAACGCAGCACCTCAGGATATTCTACAGGCTGGTGGCTCATACAGTTTTTGGGGATATGGGCTCAGTACCATTCACGCTGTGGAGAACATAAGCTCAACAGCCTTCTACATGGTTGGTGAACACTGTACCCACTAGATTGTTATACAAGGAATGAGAGGCCACCCTCACTGTCCAGACCACATCTAAACCTTTGACTTTTCCAGTGACTTTAGACAGAGTTGAAGTATCTGTTCACCCCAACCCAGATCTCAAGAGCCCTACACATAAGATAGGCATTAATCTTTCCAGAAGAGGCTCTTTTGAATCACAGGTTGGTGACTAAAGTCAAACAACCTTTTGACTAAAGTCAAACAACATTTTCAGACATATGTCATATCAGTACCTAACAACCTAAAGAGTTATAAAATTAATTCAGATGTCTACAGGTTTATACAATTCTAAGAAATAGGAAGATCATAACTTAACTGGATTTATGTATTTAAAGCCCCAACTCATGAGGACCAAAACCTAACCAGTAATAAGGAACATGTACATACATTTATCTTGGGGGAATTCAGGGTGTTGATGGAAGGAACAACTATAGAATAAGAAACCCAAATGGGTCCTGTATATAAGTCAGGTTCATAGTTCTAGCAACATCTTCATTCTCAAAGATGAGAATCATCAGCTCGGTACCTTCTGAATTACAGTATTAAACTGGCCTGTTTATCTTTTTTTGAAAGGGAACACGGAACTTAACAGGCTTAATTTGATATGGTAAATCCTATGTGTAAGCAGTAGTTCTCAAGTGTTCTTTTTCTGGGAAATGAAAATAACAGGAGCATGACTGAAAGAAAGTATTTTGTTAAACTGTTTTGAAGTTATTAAAAAGAAGAGAGGAGAAGTTTTTTAATTCCCTCAGTCTCTATCAAGTGTTTATTGATATCTCTTTTCACTTTGCCATTTTACACTGCTCTCCTGTAGCTAACATACTTGAAAATGAACTGCTTGTAAATTATCTTTGTAAGCAGTTGGCAAATGACAAACACCACTTTGCTCTGCACAAGGAATATGACACAAGCTTAACACTTTGGGAAAAAAAAAGTGTTTTACAAAACTGGGCAAAGTGAAAGAGGAACAGTTATCCTCTAGGAGTGCTTGTCAAGAGGCCACCCTGCCATATTGTGGAGAGCAAGCCGTAAAGTCTGCTTTATAATAAGCTCTCAGGAGTTAAGGAGGGGAGCAAGTATAATATGTTCCAGAACTGAATCTTCTCTTCTGTCTCACAAATTACAGAAACCACAGAAGATTTTAAATTAGAAGTGTTACTCTGGACCAAATTAGGGTTTACTACTTCTCTCCTGTGCTCCCTGAACAATTGCTATGAAGATGCAGGCACTGAATGCATCTAAGAATGTAGCCTATCACATCCCCACAGGACAGTTGTCTTACCAACACAAGTATATCTGAAACTTCCCACTATTATTTCATTTTCTGCTCCCACAGTCTCTCTGATTTCCCTCAGCACACCAGAGTCAGTGTGCCCATCCTGGCTGGGCAGTCAAAATACTCATCAAAACTGTATTTTTCCTATTGCGGCCTGAAATTTGAGTTTGTAAGGATTCTATGTTTTTCACAGGCATGGGTAGCTTGAAGGTAGTTGTAGCAACTTTACTCCACACAAGCAAGAGTTCAGGTCATCAGGAAAGCATCTACTCTGTTTATCTGAGCTTTATTGATCGGTAATTCTAGACTAATATATCGAAGACTCACCTAGTCCTGTCTTACACACTTTAACACATTCAGTGAGCCTTGAACACTTAGTTCCTCGCAAATTGCCAGCTTTAAAAGCATAGTCCCTTTTTGGATCAAACCTGCAGGAATGAAATCATACCTAAAAAAAATAATTTTATTTTGTAGCTAGCTTTCAAATTGGTACAACCATCTCATCCAACAGTTTCTTTCACTTTCCTCTGAAATGGAACTCATTTCACGCTACCAAATCAAAGACAGCCTTTGAGAATCTGTGGCTGAGAAATATGTAAATTAGGAAGTCACCAGACAGACAAGGGGGTGGAGTTTGGGCTGGAGGAAAACAGCATATATATTCATACACAAATATATTTTGCCTTAACAGATAAGCTCTAGCCTTAAAGCACCCAATTAAGGTGGCCAGCTCTCAACATCACAGGCAGCACTGGCATCTATGGCTTGATAAGGCGAGCATCCCACTCCTGGGCAAGCAGGTTGCAGGCTACGAGAAACATTGGATTTGCTCCAACATAGAGCAAAGAAGCAAAGCAATTAATCAGTGGGACTAGTAACATGTTTAAATGGAAACAATTCTTAGCATAGTGAGACTGAATTGCTCAAAATGGAGCTATGCATCATTAGGAAGCAAGACTGAATAAGGCTTTGTACTACAGATCACCTGGTAATTTGGTAGAATTCCTGCTTTTTGCTTCAAAAAGAACTGGAACTGAAACCATATTCAGGTGGTAAAATCCATATAGAACTCTTAATCCAAACAGCAAACTGCTTTATTTCAGTAACTTATGCACTGAGGGTTCGGTTTGCACCTCAGTGACTGAGTATAACAAAACCTCATATCTGATAAAAAAGATCATTTAGACACAGTGAGTCAAACATATATTGAGTGACACACTTCCAACAGCAAGAGTATTACTATTTCTAGTTTTACAGGCCACAAAAGTATTTCAGGAGATGCTTCCACACAAAGATGCAGCAATCACACAACAAAACATGGAGTTGATTAGTAATCAGTAATTTCTATTCACTTGCAGGCTGCAACACTTGACATAATACTTTGAAAGCATTTCAGAACATGGGGTACAGATTCCTCCATTCTTACAGAGATGTAAACAGGCTATGATAATCAGGCATCTGTCTACAGGACCGTTGTGAGTTCTGACTACAGTAATGAAGTCAGATCAGAATGTGCTACACAACTAAAAGATAATTTTCTACTCTATAAGGCTGCTCTTACCAAGGAGGACATTATCATCCGGCATTAACAATTGACATACTTGATAGCAGCTTGAGCAGAAAGTTATTTCAAAGAAAACTGGGAAGTTCTGAAGTGTGAGGAACTGACAGATTGCTCTCTGAGCTCAAGTAAAGCATTGCATTGTGATGTGTAAAATTATATTTTCAGTTCTTCGTGAAGGGCAATTTATGGCTTGAGTTTAGCATTGTTTTTCCAACAGCCTGGGGGGGGACTCAGAACTCACACAAACTCTTTTACCTACTGCCCTACTGAAGGGATGTCAGTTTTAGTTCCAAATACGCTAGAGAAGCAATTGGTTTAATTATAATAATGTTCTAGTATACCTAAATGATAAAGAGAAAGCATCCAGTGAAAGCAACTGAGGAAACAACCAAATCGGTGGATTTTCATGCTTGGCAAGGAGAAGTACTCCAAGTACCATTTTAAAAAAATAGCGTCCTTTGGACACAATGTAAGGTACAACCATATCTGGATGAACAAAAAACATTTTAGAAAATGCAGCGACCTGATTCCTGTACTGAGGTTAGTTTTACAAAAGCTCCCTAAGGTAAGGAGATAAAAATCCCAGTTTCCACAAACACTACACCTTTTCTGTGAATACCTTAAAAGGAAAAGAACCAAATTTGCATTAATCAACCTATCCATACAGTAATTACCCTGTATTGAATCACAAGACCAGGCAACTGAAAGCCGAAAACCTCTTGTGACTACAATCACACACATATGAGGGTAATATTTAAGGATTAGAGGATTCACTTTTGTATGCCTGTTTAGTCAATCACTGAGACAACACTGTTCAACATAACTACATTTCATGATGAGGCGCACACCACACATATACCTCACAAGGATGAGGTAATTTTTTACTTTGCTACCTTGGACAGTGGTAAATGTGATTTGGGCAAAAACATCAAAATTTGAACTGAAACTTACGGACGAGCATACCAAGTTTTAAAACCAAAGCCCATTTGTTTAAAAAACAAATCACAGAGGTCACTGCTAAATATTCAGACATTCACGTGATATATATTTTTACAAAGTGTAGCTCACCTAGATATACTGTAATTTTAGTCAAAGGAAACTTAGCTTTCCTACAGAAAAGATATTTGTACCATTAACAATAACTGCTATAAGTAACCATTTACAGTATTTTAACTCCTAAAAGCTAAAAAGAACTTCAGGTATGAATTACAGATAATGAATTGTCTGAGTTTGGTTGAAAAAAAAAAAAAAAAAAAAAGAAGTGGAAGGTTTTTTAATTGTCCTTTCCTCACAAAATGTTTTCTAAATAAGCTAACAGAATCAGACCCTTGCTTAACAAATAAACTACAATACTGAGCTGAAGTTTCTGAATAGGTAAGTTACAACTGCTATTTCAAAAGTAAACACATTAGGATTCTCAAAAACCTTGTTCTGTTTTCAGTTTCAAAGACAGAACAAGCACAATGATTATGGGAAAGAAATAAGGGACAAATAACCACAAATCCAAAATACTCCTGATAAGCACCGAATGCTCCATGGTGCCTTAATGTGTTAACTGACAAAACTTTTTGGAAAGTCCTCACCTAAAAAATTAATTTCAGAGAAGTTGAAACTAAACCTAAACCTGGGGTCTAGTAAGACAGGCACATTTTATTGCTTATTTAACAATATGGGAAGCAGACCTCAGCCTAGGAATCTGTAAGCTGTTAGAAATGTCTTTGGTAGACATGCTCAGTATCACTCCACAGGCTCAGGGCTTGAGGCATCTTAATTGGGACAACTGCTCCTGACTACTACTGAACTCCAAGCTCATCAGGAGCCAGGAGCTCTGGCCTCTCACAGAGCTGTTTGACTAACAGGTGCTTGGCAGCATCATGACTCTGCAAAAAACAAAGCTTTCCAGGTCCTAAGTGATGTCTATTGGGATATTTACTATCTCATAGTTACAGAATCACAGAATAGTTGAGGTCAGAAGGGACCTCTGGAGATTGTCTAGTCCAACTCCTGCTCAAAACAGGGCCAGCTAAAGCAGGTTGCTTGGGGCCATACCAGTTGGATTTTGAGTATCTCCAAGGCTGGAAACTCCACAACCTCCCTGGGCAACCTGTGCCAGTGCTCAGTCACCCTCACAGTGAAAAAAATGTTTCCCGATGTTCAGAGAGAACCTTCTTTGTTTCAGTTTGTGCCCATCATCTCTTGTCCTATCACTGGGCACCACCGAAAAGACCCTGGCTCCATCTTCTTTGCACTCTCCCTTCAGGTACTTAAATGCATTGATGAGATTTTCCCACCTCAGCTTTCTCTTCTCCAGGTTGAACAGTCCCAGCTCTCTCAGTCTTTTCCTCATATGAGCAATGCTCCAGGCCCTTAATCATCTTTATGGCGTAGTGACGAGATAGCCTGGCACAACCAAACATCTTAAAATATTTCTTTGCTGAGGCTGAGATCACGATTACCATGCTGGACCTTGTCGTGAAACACGCCAACTACTGCAGGTCTATCTGCAGCACAGCTACAGATAGAAAAGAGACAGAATTTTTATTGTTGAATATTTAATAAAAAGTTCAGCACTTACTTAATGGCTTCACACATGTCCAGTCCCATTTTCACGCAATTCTTGGCATGATTCTGAAGAGATATAGGTAGTCCAGAAACACAGTAATAGCAGTCACCTAGGATTTTAATTCTCATACATTCATTTTCCTGGAGGAAAAAGCAAGGTGAGATGGTCACTTTCAACTTGAATTACATAAATGAAGGGTTACTGGTACAAAGACTGACTTAAATGATATTAGCAAAATCATTCTACTCTAAGCTTGTTTCAGCAGAGAAGGGTTTGGCTTGCTAAAAAAGAAGTGCTGTCAGAGAGTTTTGTACAGATGATTCCTCCATCTGTTATGGTCCTTAATGGGCAAAACCAGGAAGTAAGTTAATTGTAAAACATATATCTGCAGTGTTGTTCAAACCTTAGATTAAAGAACTGAGCCAAAGTATCATGTACTGGATCTAACTAAAGTCTCTTTGTTTGAAATATGAAATCAAAAGACCTAGCCTTCCACATTCTTATCTTTGAAGACATACTATGCAATACTTCCTGAAACTAGCAATCATAATCTTATTTCTATCTTTTGTACGCTAAGGCAATATATGTTTTTTTTTTTAATCAATACTGGACAATAGTTTTTGAACTAATAAAAAACCACAGAACATTTTTATCTGTTTTAGTGTTTCTGATTTCACCTTCACACATAACACGACATTTGATGTAATTTTTATAAAAATTACACCTAAATAAACAGAAGAAAGTCTTCTGATTATATTTGAATCTTTCCTTGAGTAATCAAGATGCTGTGGTCAGTAATTAAAATTGCTTCAATCAGTGTTGTCTCCCTTGTCCTCCAGTCTCTTAAATGCTTTTCCAGATATCAGAAAACTGACTGTATCAGTTTTCTATCTTGAATTTCTTAATTCTTTTTATTGTAAAAAATCTATTTAAAGAGCTATGCACCTTCCATTAAGCTTTATAGGGCTCCATGAGCTGTCTCTATTGGTCCTGTTAGAGAGAGCTATCTTGGGTTTCACAGATTGTCACACTGGCAGAAGCACAGTTACACTCAGACCAGAGCCAGGTTTTTTTCTTCACATGTTTCAAGCCTAATCTTTCTGCCAAAGCCTCAGAAATGCTGCCTCAAGGTAGAAGAGTCCTGAAGAAGAAAAAATATTTTAAAGATGACTTACTTATTTAAACTAACTGTAGCAGCACAGTAGAAACCTACCTTTGCAATCTGATCAAACTTGCCAAACAGCTCGTTTAGCATGTGCACCAATTCCCCTGGCGAGCAGTCACTGGCCAGGCGAGTGAATCCCACAATATCAGCATACAAGATGCTACAACAGAAATAAACAGAAACTTGGTTACAGTTTCCTTCTGCAGAACTCAGATTTATCAATCAACAGCAAAACATGAAAGTATGCATTCTGGACTTCACAGAGGTATGCTCATATGCAAAACAGCCACTGCTAAATGTATAGCGATAAAAATAACTATATTGATAGGTAAATCTACCTTTATCTTTACAAGCATTATGTATATATGTAATATATACCTATTTTTACCTTTCTAGGTATTACCTTCACAGGTATTACCTTTACAGGTATACTTATATTTATAGGTATTTATAGGCATTCTATACCTATATTTGTTACAGTGTATTCAAAAAATAGAAACTTTTTTCCTACTCACAAATCAGCAATATAATTATTTCAATAAACCTGTTTGTTATCAGAAATTGTTTAATAACTTTTTGTCATTGTAGACATTTTCTGTCTAGATCTACCTGTCAATGATATGCAGGATGGAAATCTTTGTTCACTTGTTACTCAGACTAGTAAATTCAAGCTTGGTTGCTAAGATATTCAAGCCATACACTATGTTCCTATTCACCAAGAAAACTTGACCAATTACTAGAATCAGGCTAAGGGAAAAGTATTGGTGCTAGCAAGTGAAAATGAACTTCCTCAAAAGTCCTGCAATACTTGCATGAAAAATGTAATTTCTAAGAATGTAATTCAAAGTAACTTGTCCAATTAAAAAAACAGGCAAAACAACTTGGAAAGATGAAAGAATATTTGAAATAAATGGTGAAATATTTTTCTAACTTCTAGAAATTTATAATTGATAAATAATTAATTTGTCAGCAGAATATTTTCTCTTAAGTACTGTGTAAAATACCTTCGGCTGGGGCTGCACGGCTAGAAGGCGTGTCCCCTGGGTGGTGGATAGGGGATCCCTCTCTGGAGGGTGCACCAGATAAAACTGAAGAAGGTGCCGCGAACCAACGCAGCCTAAGGGAAGGCCACCCTGACAGAAAAACCACTGGCCCTCCAAGTCATGGGGGTTGGGCAGGAGGCCAACTACCTCCTCCCGGAAAAAAAAATAAAAAGTTGCAGAAACGACGAGCATCAGCTTTCAAAAAAATCCAAAATGGCGGGGATGGAGAAAATCAGTAATGAAGTGAGGAGGAGGAGATGGAACTGGATCGGTCATGTCCTGAGGAAAAAACCAACAGAAGACTGCGCTGTGGCCCTTGGGTGGACTCCAGAGGGAAGCACGCAGCTGCAGACCGATCGAAGTGGAAGAACGATGTTCGTGCCTTGTGTGCCTCCTGGCACTGAGAGAATTCAGATCAGATCAGACTGTGTAAAATATATATGTGATACAGCTGCCTCTATTTACCCTATATAAAACCTAAGAAATTGCTCCAGGTAAGAAAATTACAAATTCAGAATAATATCACGGACATGAATTACAATATTGACTAGTATACATGAAAGCAGGATTTGGTACTTTAACCTGAAAAATTAAGACATTATGAAGAAAGCCTGTTAATGCATGGCTTTTTCTAAACAACCCCTTTGTATTAACACTTTTGTTGCTTTTCTGGAACACAAAATTGTTAGCATTTGATCAAATGAATGGACACTAAACATTAAGTTGTTGAAAAGCATATTAAAACAAATATTTTCTTAATTGGTCTCTTAACACTTTCTTTTCAAAATTTTTCTGAATGATGTTGGTACATTTTATTATAGTACAATACCTTACATTGGTGTGCCTTTTGACATACAAATTGTGGAAGTTGTTGGTGTTCTCCAGCTGGCCTGCCTTGGGACCTTGTAACCTCTGAATGATCTCTGCTTTCATTTCCATGGCAATGTGGGCAGGCAGTAAAGAAAGTAGAAGACGCTCCTAAAATTTAAAATGAAATGTCCACAATTTCTTTAAGGAGAATGAAATTAACATGGAAGCAATATTGTGCAAGGCATACGCTATTGTCAATACCCTAGAACATTTCAATGAGGCTTGCACTCAGGCATTTGCCTGGTATGGCTCCAAAATTAATCAGTTCCTTGAAGAACTTGACAGAGATATACACACATTTCCAAGTAATATCTAACTTCTTCAAGGTTTTGTGTATATTAGAAAAAGCTTAAGCTGAACTTAACATCTGAAGATGTACAGTAATCTATTCAATATCCGAGTAGGATGCAGGAAATATGGATTAGCAAATAAAGCAAGAGCTTCAAAGACTGTCAGAGGACTTCAGCGAAATGCAGTCCAATTCAGGCAAGAGTAGGCTAAATAATTTTTTTTTAATGGATTTTAAATGTTTGGTCATAGTTTTAGCAGTTGCTAGACTGAAAATGAAAAGATAAAATCAGGACACAGAACGTATTGAAGATGTTGGACTTTTGCAGACTATTTTGATACATACTCTCCCCGTACTTTAATATGGCATTTGGCAAACGAAAGGGTTTTTTCCAAATATTAACCTAAAAGGAAATTGAATATTTTTTAAGAAAACCTACTTATTTTTCCTTATCTTTTGTTGGTATTATACTGGTTGTGGTTTAACCCCAGGCGGCAACTAGGCACCACACAGCCGGTCACTCACTCCCCCTGGTGGGATGGGGGAGAGAATCGGAAGGGTAAAAGGGAGAAAACTCGTGGATTGAGATAAAGACAGTTTAATAATTGAACAGTTAAATAGGCAAAGCAAAAGCTGCGCAGGCAAACAAAGCAAAACAAGGAATTCATTCACTAATTCCCATGGGCAGGCAGGTGTTCAGCCATCCCAAGGAAAGCAGGGCTCCATCACGTGTAACGGTTACTTGGGAAGACAAACGCCATCACGCCAAACGTCCCCCCCCTTCCTTCTTCTTCCCCCAGCTCATATACTGAGCATGACGTCATCTGGTACGGCATAGCCCTGTGGCCAGGCTAGGTCAGCTGTCCTGGCTGTGCTCCCTCCCAGCCCCCCGTGCACCGGGCAGAGCATGGGAAGCTGAAAAGTCCTTGACCAGTGTAAGCACTGCTCAGCAACTATTTAGCAACAGCTTAGCACTACTTAACAAGAACCAAAACATCAGTGTGTTATCGACATTATTCTCATCCTAAATCCAAAACACAGCACTATACCAGCTACTAAGAAGAAAATTAACTCTGTCCCAGCTGAAACCAGGACAGTATTCATGGTATTCTCCTTGTGAAGCTCTTACATTTTAACTTTGCCTGTTTTACCTGTGACAGCTTTTCTTGAGTTCCTACTTCTCTGGAAAACTGAATCAAAAAAACTCTTCCTGCTTTGATTATACTCCACCTCAAAATTGAATAAGAATTTCCCATTTTCTTGTAGGCAGAGGGGAGATGCTAATACTGGCTAAGCACAAAAACCAGAACCCTGAACCAAAGGAAGGTAGCTGTAAAAGCCCATGATGGAGTCAGAAAGAGAAACAGCTATGACAGAAAAGACAACGACTTCAAAATGTGCATGGTCTGCAGGTGTTACTCACAGTGATACGTTCTCTTTGTTTAACAACGTGTATTTTTGCAGAGTTTGCAGGTCTATGCATGAAGGTACCAGAAGTGTAACCATTAATCCAATGGTCTGCCTGGGATAATTATTCCTGTTCAGGTCTAATGACCTTGAGTAGAGTATGACAATAACAGGGCTATAGACTCTCAGATAGTTGCAGCTGCCTAGGCTATCTATCTCTGTAATGTATAATGAAGACTTCCCATTCCCCATAGCATCTGTGTGCCTGTAAACATAACATTAACTTACATGAGTCCCTATGAAACTGATCCTGCACACACTTTTAAAAAAAACTGTTTCAATGAATCAAGACAGAATCTTACTTCATTGCTAAGTAATATTGAACTAATAACTTTCTTCTTTTTTTTTTTTTTTTTGTCTTTGTTGAGATCTAAACATAATTTTGATTCACATATGTCTGGGTTGCTCTTTGTTTTGCATACTAAGGCATATCACATAAACAGTAAGACAAGTTATGAAATAAATGCTCAAGGTAAAGCATATCTGTCTCTAGCCTGACTAAAGGAGGCAAGAATAAAAGATGTACTGTTTTCCTACTGCTAGGATCTCAGATTTGACACATTGTAACTGAGAAGAATATATACAATTGACTTTTATTTCAAAATGTTAATGTGGCTTTATTTCTTAAACACAAGATTAATTTAGTATGTTTAGGCATTTTAGCCAGTACACATCCAAGAGGCTGATGTATTTTCATTTGTAATGTAGCCCACTGGTCCTTGGTGGACGTATTTTCCTAATTTATAAAGAATGCCTGAAAAACCAATGGATTTTTTTTTCCATAATGAAACTTACACTTCCAAGTTGCTCTTTACCTAACAGAAAGTTGCTGGTTCGTCACGTACAGGACAGGTCAGCACTTGTTAATAATTATCAATAAATAGTTAACAAAGAGGTGAGTGCTCTTAGCTGCAATTTTACATCACTGTGCTCCTGCTGTACCATGGCTAGTAAATGCCAGCTAGCTCACTATCTTCCAATGACTTGTTATGATTCTAGACACGCAGTGAGGCAGATACTCAACGCCCAGGTTACTGCTTATGTCTTCGAAACCCAGAGAGGCTGGCAAAAGGTCAAAGAGAAAAGTAACAAAAATTTTCAAGAAAGCAATAGAAAATGCAATAGAAAAAGTTTTCGTAGGAAGCAGCGTAAAGTCAACTACAAGCTAAAGAATCATAAGAGGAAAGGGAAAACAGAATGCCTTTATTTTGCAGAGGACAGCAGATGAGACAGGACATTTCCCCTCCTTTTTCTTTCCAGGCCAGACCACTATCTCATTCTGCTTATATGTCCTGGTGAAGCTGTCACCACACCAGAACTTCCCTCCAGAGAATGTTTTCCTTCCTCCATTTCCACTGTACAAAAGAGAAGGTTACAACCACAGGTGGCTTTAGAGAACTGCAATTGGTGAAGCACACTGCAAAATATCCTGCCATGCCCAGCTGCACCTCAACGCTTCTGTCACCCTCTCCATCAGGCAGGCTGCGAGTGCTTACATTTCAATCCTGAAGTTACCACTTGTGTGATAATGTGTTATCAAGTCACAGATTATATTTCACGTGGATTGTTAATTTTGGTTTCTTACACTAAAAGACAACTGTGAAAGAAGCTGAATCTCAACTATTTATGAAGACTGTGGCTGGGCTGGTCAGCTAGCCAAATACGAAATGGTTACAAATACATTGTTCCCTCTCTTTCTGCTAAAAGATCCTAAGAAATGCAAAGCATTTAAGAACACCTCTTTCTTCATGTATTGTCATCTCTTCTGGCTAAAAAGAGCATAGTGGAAGGATCAAAACCAATTACTAATCAGATTGTAGTGCCTGATGTTGTGCACTGAAATTTCTGCACACTGGAACAGAGTGAGGAACATCGCAAATCAAGACTGCTGCTTCTGATAGCTTTTTATTTGATAATGCATTCTGTACTATTCTCTCAAAAAGACAGAATATCCACAGAACAAAACCTAGGTGAACTGACATGCAAGACACTAACTTTGAGACAAAACACTTGTCTGTTTGTAGTAGACAGAGAAGCCACTCTCAGAGCTACAGTCTGTAAGAAAAAAGCCAAAGTAATTCTGAATGCAGGTCAAGATGCAGCATTTAAAAGTCTTCAGGCTAAAAATAACAGTACCCGCTTCTGGCAAAAGAGAAACTGCAGTGCTATGGTAATAATCAAAATCACCTCATAAATGTCTTTCCCTGAAATATTACCAACACGACCTTACAGCCAGTACATGTGATTCACGCACACAAGACTATTTCCTGACTGTTCATGTTCTCTGGGGCTATGCTTTCCCCTCACACTCAGATCACTTGTAGCTGAGATCTTTAAGTCCTAGGGCTAAAAGACAGAGCACACAATCCATACTGAATTATAGTGTCTTTCAATACTGTAGGGTTAAGTACTTCTGTCTTCTCAGAACATGTCCATCTGGATCCCAGAAGATGGCTAGCCAGTAGTCATTCTCCCTGGATTCTCTAACTGAGGATTTTCAGTGGTATCTGTCAAACTGTTTCTTGAATTCTTGCTCTCTCAAACTCTCACATCCAAGTTGATTTCCTAGTCAGAATTTTCCCTAAATTATACAGATTACTTTAGCAGTGATTGTCAGTTAATCATCACTCCCCTAAAGCTTGATAAAGGATGTTTGTTTAGCTACAGTGAGTTAGCATATCTCAGTTAAAGATCATAGGACTGCGTTGGTTTTTGCAAAGTGGCAATTGCATTTGCAGTATCTTGCACAATGGAGGTCATGCTGTTGTTATGCAGTAAGCAAGCAAAATATTCTCAAATGCTCGGTACAGTACATTTTCTTAAGTGCATTTTTCACAAATCAAACTCTTCTTGGCCTGAGGCTATAATGCTTTATTTATTTGCTCATTCCTGTTTTGTTATGTAAACTGCCAATTCTCATTCACTCCTTTGTACAAGATTACATGACTATGAAGCATAAATAATTATAAGAATTTATAGGTTTAAAGGCCAAATATTTTTCCATCTAGTCTGATCTCTTGAATAATAAAGACAACAGAATGTCATCATGGAGAAACAGAGGTATTCTGATATAGGGCTTAAAAATAGTTTAGCACCTGACTCTCAGTGGAGAGAAACTGTCCTTCAAGGCAATTCACAGAATCTAATACTGAACTCCTGTAGGGGGCAAGTCTCTCTCTGTCTCTCTGTTGTCTATAGAGGGAACTGCAGGTCCAAATTTTGGTCTTACTGGAAGAAATGTGCATCTTTGTTGTTCAGCTTCTGATGTTGAAGAAGTCTGCAGAAAAACTACATATATATATAGATCAATCAAGTGATATAGGGACATTTTTGTCCCTATAATCCCACATAGGGATATTTTTGTCCCTTAAAATGTCATTTAGGGCACTGAATATTGAATTCTACTTTTCTTGGGCTAGGCTTTGCTGTCTAATCAACTATTTAGCAAGTTTCACAAAACAGGTCAATAAGTCAGCAGTAAGAGCTCTAGAAGCAATTAGCATATACATGCATCCAGCTTTACAACAAAGTTTACAAATAAACATGGATAAAATAAAATTTTCAGCTGCCCTTGAAATGTACCAAGAAACAACCTACAAGAAAGGAATCTTGTGATTCCTGATCACACAATGGTGAATCAGCCATTTGGCTGGTAGAGATGGTGATCAACAAGGTACTTATTTGGCAAATTATGGTACTGTTTACCCAGATCTCAGGCACATTCTCTTAAATACACCTACTAGGATAAACAGCTGTAAATTGTTTTTTCTTAAAGCTAACTTGGACTCCTAACTGGGAGGGGAGATGGTTTTTAAAAATTAGGTGCTATTATCCCCTTAAATTTAGCCTATGTTAGTAACCTCCACCAACCTTATTACTTGTACTGAGACCAAGAAATTGCATTTTACTCATACACACCAAGAAAGGTATTCAATATTGATTACAGGGACATTAAGAGATGGAGAATTCATCAACGCCTTAGCTGTTGGTTCTAGTGGTTAATCAGCTGAACTGTTAAAAACTGTTTAAAATGTGTTCTGTATTTCTTACTTTGAAGTCTTGATCCTGTTATACCTTTCTCAGCTCGAGATTAATGTCCACACTCTTCTCTGTGAAGTTAAACACTGTCGGATAACTTAATTTTCTTTTTGATCAGGTAAACAGACTTAGCTCCATAAATCTCCTGCTCGTAAGTATTTTCTACACTCTCTTCTCTAAACCCTCAACAACCTTCAAACACTTTTGAAAGTTCATTTGACACAAATCCTAACATAGTGCTCTGGTAAACAAAGACATACGCACACATACCCTCCTGCCCTGTTCCCCTCAATATGTCCATGACTTACACTGTGTAACTTTCTGCTGTAACCTCTCAGGAATTCCCTGTCTGTTATGTCTCCAAAATATTTTTCAAAGCTGCAGCCTTCCAGTTTTCTAGCTATGACCCATACTCTTTGCTTTTAGAATTATGGCTTTCCAGACAGTTATTATAAAGGTGTACCTTGTCTTGATGAATATAGTTTATAAAGCATTCTGTATTACTGTTTTTATTATCGGACCAATATTTGGCTTTTCTTTAAAAATGACTGTCTGTGATTGCCTTCATGTATCCCCTGGATTATTAAAAAAAAACCCCCAACATAATAGTATAAAGGATGAGAACTGGTTCTCGCAGAACACAACGCACATGCCAATTCATTGAACGTCTCCACTGACAATTTCCAGTTACCTCACTCAAAACCCATTAGACCGTGCTCTTTTGATGGGGAGCAGTGTCGGTACCTTTCATCAGGATGCCCAGCATCATTGCATCAAACATCTTATTGAAATCTACTGCTTTTGGAAAGTTACTTAACTCAAACCTGTTCCCCATTAAAAACTGAAAAACATTTTCGTATTACTTGATATCCTACGAAGTTGTTGACTACATCACGCTATTTCTTTCCAAATACAAAACCATCATAGCAGCATCTTTTATTTCATACTGATTGTTTATACTCTTCCTATCTAGTGGCAGCCCCTTCCTTTGTTAGGATGTCTTTTTTCCTGGAATACTTCCAAAATGCTGTCATCGGCCTTGACAAAAACAGGCAAGGATTTTTCCTGACATCTAGAAGTCTCCTACATATCACAACTTTTGTCATATTGAACCATTTTTTTTACATATTTAATTCCTGCTTTTGCTTTCACTCGTGGCTAGTACAGGCTTTATGCCACAGCTGACATCTTTTCTGATGACAGAATTATGAACTCTCATCTGTTCATTAACAGCCTCCTAAAGGGCTCCCCATTGCTAGCAACATTCATCTGTGCTTTTTTTTTTTTCCCCTGTGGAAAATGAGTGTTTTCTAATCCCCCAAGCACAGCACCATAAGACTTTCTATCTTCATGATCCTGTAGGTGAAATTTAAAGGCTGACAATGCCAGGAGCCAATATCAAAACCAGCAAATCAATACACACAAGCAGAATGAGAGCACCATCCTCTCAGGCCCTTCTGCTTCACCAGCCATGGGACACGAACTCCCTCATGAAGATGTTTTGCAGAAGACAAGCCGTAGGTGTGCGGGAGCAGCGTGAGCTGGCTGCTCCAGCGAGAAATGGAGCCCTGAGTGCGGGCTGCCAGTGGGGCAGGGCCCAGCCCCACCGCCAGGCGAGTGGGGCAGGCTTGGGGGGGCTGCCAAGGGCCTCGGTCACCAGCCCAGCCCATGGGGTGAGGTGTCTTCAAATCGTTCTGTAACGGCAAAACCTCTGTGGCGTGACTTGCTCACTTAGCAAGAATGGTACAACTGACCCAGGCTTTCGATCGAAATACACGTATTGGTTTTCAGGCTAAATACACACTATTCTGCACCCTCAGTGTGCCCAGCTCATTTGCTGCTGAATAACTCTGAGAACGTACAGTTAACATCTAGCTGGTCACCTTCATCTCCAAATAACACTAAAGCTACCTGAAAGCACCGCTTCGCTGCAACGGTTTCAGTGTATGGGTCTGAAAGCTCATTTAAATGCACAGGCTCACCACATATTTGGCAAAGACAAATTCCTTCAAGGAACTTAGGGGATGCTTAATGTTTATGCATAGATTACAGTTTGCATATGCAGGCTGTCTATGACTAATTTTGCAAATGAGGTTCACTACACCTTCAGAATACGTGCCTATCTTGCAGCTGTTCAAGAGCCGAGTCATCAAACAGTGAAACAATAGAGTAAAAACAGAACATAGCGACAAACACAGCCAGAGCTGCTTAATTAATTGACACAATTTCAAGGTTTGCTTCAGTCTCATCCTGTTAACTCTTGCTTTAAGTTTTATATATCTCAAGACCACTGCTGAATAGACATAAGCAGCATTTTGCAAAGAATCTGTTTGATGACATTAACGTGGTTGTTACTATATCCGCCTTTAATAAAGGTGAAGTATTACAAAGCTGGCATTTGCTCAATACAATTCTTTTAAACATTAAACCCTTTAACTCCAGTACATCTCATTTCACATTTTGATGAGAAGAGTTTTATGTCATTTTTTCACTAGGAATGATCAAAACCATACACAGCTCTCTCTTCACATCTTTTCCTTCTTCCAAACCATCCATGGGACATGTCAGGGAAGCTATTCAAGAGTACCATTTGAAAGGTATCTATGCAGCCCTTTCCCCAAAGACAGAGGTTTCCTGTTCAGCTGCCCAGTTTAGAGTCAAACCTTGTGGCTGAAAGCATCAAAGCAAAACCAGAAATGTTTCTAAGGCAGAGCATTGCACTGAAGTTAGAGGATCATGTCTGAAGCACATTGACAGCCTAACTCCTCCATGCTCTTCTAGTTAGCTTGAAATTGGTTGTTTTTACCTCAGACTTTGCCTGCTGGTGTTTTAGCTGTCTGCTTACAGAATACCAACTGAGCATGCAAGAATGGATTTCTTTCTGTATTTCCCTGGTAATTTTCCAATATTTTATCAGATACCACACAGATACCACACAGATACCACACATTTGTGTGATCAAATGTTAGTCACCACACAGAAGAAGTATCAAAACCAAGGATCCGCCACCCAGCTACGCCTGTTGGAAGCTCATAAACATTTCAAAACAGGTCAGACAGAGTGGTCAGAAGCAGGGCCAGACAATAATAAAAATGAATCAAAACTCTTAATCTCTGCATTAGATTAGTCAAGAGTAAAGGAAGGTAACCATAGGTTTGGCCCATACAACAGCTTATTTAAATGGAGGGAGAAGTTTATTCAAGCAGAAGTTAATTCTAGAAATTTATTTCATCCATATATAAATGAAAAGTCAGCCTGCAGTAAGGATCTGTCCTACATCTTGTGAAACAGCGATGATAAATTTTAATGACGGAAGCTGTGTATTTTAACACCTTTTTTTCTGAGCAGCAGTAAGTGTCACCATTCATTCAGCAGCTCACTTCCTAGCCTTGAAGACAGAGGAAGCTGACTCACCCTAGGTAGAAATCAAAGAACAGGCAGATGTCTGGAGGGTATGCACTGCTACTGCATTCATAAGCAGACCTTTTGTTTCCTTACAATGGTCTAAATAAAAGGGAACAAGAATGATTTGCATTATATCTCTATCTCAGGAATGAAAGTTTCCCTTTTGCTTATTCACAGAATATGTATCTTGTAGAAATCTCCCCATTGCTTTTTAATGATTACATTCACTGGCTACTAAATATAGAAAGTTTAAAATGAAAAACTTTGCTCCCACTGGAAAATAAACAAGAAAAACAGAGTTTTGAAAACCAATTCTCTTTATTTTGAGGAACTTGATCAGGAAAAAATCCAATAACTTACTCTATGGCAGATACATGATAAACTATTCATGAACACTTATTACTAGGCCTAACTTCACAAAACAAAATTTAGCATAAATCACAGCAAGGGCTAAAGCTTTCAGAATTATCTTGGTTTTATTTTCTAAAACTCCTAAACAACATTTTCCATGTTACTGTGTGTACAATTTCCAAAGTGTTTTCTATGGTAGGTTCCAGAGGTATTTAAGCATATAAGGATGCAGACAGAAACTCAGGCTTAATCCACAGAGAGACTGGGGTGGTAAATACCAGACTTTCAAGGGCCTTGTCACCTAGGGAAGGCAGACCCCAAGAAGACAGGCACTAAGACTGTGTGTGCAATGCAGAGAGAAAATCAGAATCCTAAAGATGCGACCGAGAAAAACGAGAGCTGAAAGGGGAGGCCACATAAGTAGGAAATGCCCAGAAAAGGGTGTTGCTTATGATGCTGTACTCAGAGCCACCAGGTGCTTAACTCTGGGCTGCAAGGAGGCACCTTTATTTTCTTGGGACTCTGGTGTGGGGAAAACAGTCTAGAGTCAGCGAATTTTAATTGAATTAATTTATTGCAAACAAAAATAAGCCTCTCCTTGCTGATTGACGTTTGGAAAAAAAAAAAAGAAGAAAATAAACACTGAGACAAGCACTTACACAATCTATCCTCCACATTTCCCAGTCCTAATTTTCCTTATTTTTGCTGTGGATTATACTCACTCCATGAAAATTCCTGTGATGAGGCAACAAGTGGTGTAGGAAGTTGAGGTGGTGTCTGTGAACGTTTGTGCCACTCTGTGCTTAACCACTTCTGTTGCTCTATGCTTAATGGTTTCTGCTGCCCTTCTCCTCAGTGTCCCTGCTCCAGCCAGGGAGATTGATGGGCTGCAGTGCCCTCAGGTGTGTCGCTGCTCCAGTGTGGGTTGTCCATGGGCCTCAGTCCTTCAGGGGTGTAGGTATCGTATTTTGATGCAGAGAGTCCCCCACACCCAGCAGCTTGTTTCCAGCCTCCAGCAGCTGCCTATTTCTTTCTGAACCATGTTTGGGCAGGGGCACTGTGGGCCTCTGAGTAGATAATGCTTTGGTGCTCAATGGGTAAGATTTTGTACACAAAGCCTTTTTTTCCATGGTTGTTTTCATGCACCGCATGGTAGGCTGGAGGCAGCTTTGACTGGCACATGGCGATTCATGATCCCCCCCTCACAGCTCACCACCGCACCCCCCTGATACCTGCAGCGGCTAACACAGGCTCAGTACAGAGCCATAGCTACCAGTGCTGCAGAAACAGGGTGTCAGCTCTGTAAGTTTTCATGCTTTAACAGGAGATCCAGGGGTTAGACGATGCTCTCCATGAGTGACGCATGTTCATAACAGTCCTCTGCCAAAAGAGACCTCCTCTCTCTTCCCATCCCCAAAGAAAAATGCTTATCAGTGAGTATGAAGTTATTTTGGAGGTAGAGCCCTAGCAGCCTTTTCAGGTGAAGCTAATCCACTCCAAAATTAAATAATTTAGCAATCACTGAAGCATGCACTAGAATTCCTGCCTCTGCAGTGCTCAGGGTGAATTCCTTAATCCCCAGGCTCCTGCACAAGGGCTGCTGCACTCCCTCTTTCTCTCTCATGGGAGGCGCAATCCAGCGGAGACATTTGGCGAATGTCCTTCAACACAGGGAAAGCTGGGTCCCAGTTTGTCCTCCTGTAGGATTAGGCCCAGACTCGTGGCTATCTAAAAGCCTCACATGTTGAGGGGTTTTAAATGGGTCTAATTCTTACCAATTCCATGTTTTGTTTCTGTTGTTTTGGAATCCTAGTTTACACACTGATGCCAGCATATTTGTACATGTGAATATGAACTAAATATACTGTAAAAAAAAACACCAAAGCTGCAACTGATTGATTTTGGCAGCATTATTTCTAATGGCAAATATGACATGGATGAATTAAATCTATTTTATGATTACTGCACTTAAATAACTTCCAAGCTTTTGAGAAATTTGGAAATGGTTTGTGACTTCTTTACCTAAAATCCTTTTTGGTAATTTCCAGCATACATCATCAATATACTCCGTGCCTTTATTTAATTTGATAAATTTTGAAACTCCACGTTTTAAACATGGATTAACACACCTACCCATCAGAAAAACATGTGACAATGAGGATTATGTTGCTGTTCAAAGAGATACAATTGAAGGAAACCAGAAGGTAATTTTGAAGACACACCCTTGTCTGAGTATATATAATAACTGATAAAATTTTACCATGTAATTCAGAAGTTCAGAATTTTATTATTTATCACTGAAACCTCAGCAATACAGGCACATAATGCTGACTATTTAGCATACAGGAACCATAATTCCTGGAAAGGGAGAGAGAACTTAAAATTTACATCTTTAGTATAACAGGATGCTTATTTTCATATTTGGCTCCTGTTCCAGTCCTCTTGGTGAAATTTTTTGACTGCTTAAAAGCTCTTTCTGCGTGGTATTAGCAAAGGTTACAGAATATGTACTTCTTTTTCACACTAGCATTGCTGTTCCCACCATTTACACTATATAATTTTGAAGAAAATGGAAAAAAAAAAAAAAGACTTCTGTATGTTTTCAGCCACATGTAGTAAGAAATGCTATAAAATACACTTTTTGATTGTTATTAGCACACTATTGTTATTAATAGGCCAAAGGGAGCCAATTTCCTTTTCAGTCCTGATTTGGTAAAGCCTCCAAGGCACACCTTAAAATGGTTGCCCTCCTCATGACAACCTCATAGGTGTACTCAGCAGCACTTGCATTGCCACATCCAGCACAGCTTAGCAGCATGCAAATGCTAAGTCCTGCCAAGAATCCACAGAACATGTGCTAAATACACTGACGTGCTCTGATGAATCAGGGCCTTCCTACAGAAAAGTGCCCTATATATTCAGTTTGGGTCATTGCAGAACTTGCTTGTTTGCAGTTTATAATTTCAGTGTTAAAAAATATTTTTTTTTTTCCAAGGGGTGTGACTGGAAGGGAAGAAAGGAAAACCGAATGTTATTCTCCAAATGCTGCACTCTGAGTCAAGTGGATCCATCTAAACAAGAGCCACTGCGAGGTGCAGCAGAAGGAACCTTTCAGAGGACAGGATGGAGCAAGCAGGGAGAGACCACAAAGAAGCGGGGTATTACTCTGCTGCAGTGCAACTGACTTCTGCAGAGTAGCCTGTCAACCAAGCGTGAAGGTGACAGGAAGATTTCCTAGAGACCCAGAAGGGACTTGCTGAGGTTGTTTCAATGCTGGAAGCCACTGGAAGCTGTTGAACCAGAAGGGCTTTCTAGAAGAATGCTGGAGGAAACTCTGCCCTGCAAGGACTCAAGGAGAGATTTATTTTCAAGTCTTGATATTTTCTCTGTTTCATCAGCAATTCTGAGTTTTGCTTGGTTGAAGAGTTAATTTAGAATAAGTTAACTGTGCTGTAAATAAAACCTGATTTTTTTGAGACTGCCAGCTATTCCACCCAAGGACCTATATGAGTCATGCTCCATCATACCAAGTGTGGTTTAAAGTTTGAATAAACTCCCTCAGTGATCCAGCAAGGTTAAGCCTTTGCAGATATGCCTACTCCTGTACGGATTGCAGCCCATGCAATGAGCAAATTCTATAAATTATTTGGGGGTAAAAGGTTGTTTCATACTTGGGCAAGTCAAGAGAAACTTTCATTGCAAAAGCTCATCCCTTAGTTCATAACAACTGCTGTTCACAGAATGATACTGCACATATACAAGGCATTTCTTATTTAACACTTGACAAATAAAGGTCTGCATCTTATCTGTCTGGTGTGATATCAGTTCCTCTGCTATTCTCCTGTACCCTTTTCCTTGTGTAGTCTCCAAAGAAGCCTAGCACTTTGGTCTGAGACTGTATGCTGAAATACTGACAGCTGTTTCAGTGCAACTGGTCCGTCTTTCTTTGGCAAACCTAAAGTTCTTCCAGCAGGGCAAATTTTGTTGGATTCAGGACAGTAATAGTCACCCAGACCAGTCACCTTCCATCTTTCAGCAGAACTTCTGGATTCACATTTGCGTTCTTCAGATGCTTGTTTCTGGTATCTAACAGCAGTATATTGAAAGAATGACTCCCCAGATGTACTTTTTCCATTGAAGTGGTACAGAAATCCAACAGTGTATGCAATATGGTATTATCATGTTTCTGCTTCCAGTGCAGAAGAAGGCAGTAAACAGAAAGGAACAAAATACGGCCTGGAAGGAACTGGAAATCATGTTTCTTCAGTGTGATATAGCAGACAGAATGGAAAAATGGCTGTGCCAGCTGGCCAGATTTAAAATACTTTCAATTACTTAAATCTGATGGGTTTGCTTTTTTTTTAAAATGGTCAACAAGAAAGCATGGGGCTACACCAAAAGCCAGGGCCCAAGCTACGCTGCAAGATGTAGCAGTAAACATAGTTGTTATTTTCAAACACTAGCCAGAAATATTTTTATGAAGAAGCAAGGAAAATGCCCGCTGTTGATTTTACAGTAACAATTGGCCCTACCCTCAATATCCGTGTTAGTTCATAAACAAATATATCTGGCTACAGCAAAGTGAGCAAAAAACCAGCAAACCTGTACCATATGAATTCCAGTAAAATTACTCTTTCAGTATTCTTTTCATCTTCAAGAAATGTACATAAACTACCATCTGTATACTTGCGTACTCAGGATTTATTTTATACATGAATAGATATCTAAAAATATCTTACATAACAAATAAAATTTTTTTACAGATTTACTTTTGGTAGCATAAAGCTCACTGTAAAAGCTGACAGATGTCCACGCTATGGTGTACTATGCAACACTAAAGCACTTCTGTGAATAACACTCTATAGACTGGTGGAACATGCTCCAACAACAAATTATTGTTTCTGGGACTTGTACATATTTTATGGTTGATAAGCAAATTTCACTCAAACCTTTGCTTTTTGGAGCAATGCAGAATGATACTTTAAAAATAATCTGAGCAAACAAGAAAATGAAAGGGACAAAAGAGGGAATTTTTTAAAAAATAGATTTTAAAAAAATTCTCCATGGTGAGAACTAATCAAATTAAAAATATTTGATCATGCAAAGACATTTGTCCTGTCCCATGACTGCTTACTTTCTTAAAGACCCTTTTGTGCAGGATCTTGCCTTCCAGAAATCCAGGCAGCTCATATCAAATGGATCATTCTCACCCACAGGATTGCTGAAACGTTCAGAGAATTCTTAGGTTTTTTTCTACAAAAGCTGTCTTGACTCTTCTTCCATACCTCACCCTCACCCAAATGTTCGCTGATCTTATATTCTACTTCCACTAATATGCCCAAAACAGACATTGGGTTTCTAAGTCTGTAGTCCTCTGGTCTCTCCTGGAGCTCTGCCAAAATTGGCATCGCAGTTTCCTCCCTCCTATCCTGCAGTATCAGCACAACTCTTGGTGAGAGACCCCACACAAGAGGTAGCAGCAGCATTTCAGCTGTTTCATTCCTGAGTTTCTTTAGATCTCTCTGCTGAATACACAGATATGAGGATTTATTACTGCTTATTTTATAGTCTATCTATTCCTTGACCTCTCCTCCTCACACTTCACCTTGAGATAAATCTGTAATGAGTCATCCATCAATGTGGGAAACTCCTTTCTTCCACAATGAATGCAGAAGCATAAAAAAAATTATTTACTAGATTTACTATGGGGAATCACATGGCATAGTTCCTGAATATGAAGTTACTCTGAAAAAGACAAATCAGTTCATTTCTATACAGTTAAAAAAAATATTTCATGCTTCTTTCTAATCATTGTTAAACCTTCAATAACATTTCTCTAAGTTGCCAAAAAGATAAAAAAATTGTTTTTTAATTTTTTTGATTTTTTCAGTATCCCCTTTCATCTAAGCAAAATTTCAGATGCTCTTGCAGTTATTTAAAATTACTCTATTACCAATTTGCATTCATGATAACAAGGTATTAAATATTAAGAATGGATTAAATTAAATGCCTTTCTATTCCTTTCTTTTCTCTTTTTTTATTTTTTCTTTTTTTGTGATTGGAAACAACTAGCTGGTCTAGAATCAAATAAATTAATACTTTACTTTCAATGGGGGAGGAAAGTAGCTTTCTTATCATTGTTTTTTAACGTTTTAATATGCTTCCAGGAAGACAAAGCAGGCAAGCTATACAACACAGCCTAGTCCTTTAAAACTCTTACTATTTCTTTTTATATGCACTTACATTCTGTAATTATACCTGCACCAGGTATAATTATCACAAAGCAATGGGTACGGTGGGGTTACAGCAGCCCTTGCAGTGCCGTTTGCTAATTTGCTCAACAACGCATCTTTCACTGAGGGGTAAACAACCCTGCATCCGTGTTAACACAGGCAGTGACTCAGAAGTAGCTGTCACTGCACTCACCCTGCAGCTGATGCCAGAATGTTCCCAATGCCAAATCTACCTCACAAAATAAAAGGGGCAATTTAATATTTTTTTTTAATAAGTGGGCTTTTCAGACTAAGAAACTGATTCATTCATTAAAGCTAGGCTAAGCACCTGACCAACTCAAGCACACATTTCCACAGAATTAAAACCTTGCATCATATCATACCACTAATTTTATTTTCTTTCCTACTTCTTAAAAATGTGTCTTATTACCTACCCATATTAACAGGTTGACATTCCAGCATCATTTAAGATAAGCCACTGTACTGGAGAACTGGAAGTGACTTTGTACATTTCAGAAATAATAAAGTTGACTTGTCAACTAATGCTTGATTTTTCAGTCACACTACCTACTGTTTCTTCCTCTCGATGAATGTGTGTCTCATTGAAGGTAAATGACTAGTTGTTGCAATATTTTTAGGGGAAAGAGTTTAATCTATGAAAGAAAGTATCAGCTATTACGTCTCGAAAGGGAAGAAGGCAGTGAGTCACTTTTAAAAGATGACAATGGTAAGTAGAGTCTATGCTTGCGCTCAAGAAGAGACAGGACTTTTGGCAATGATCCTCTTTGAATCCAGTAGCAATGCAGCTCTTCTCTAACTGTAAGAAATGTGATATACTAGATAAAGACAGTGACTGAACCATATGTTGATCTTGTATCAGATTTCTCATGAGTGTTAAAGAAATGAAACTTGCTTGAAAATTATTATTTCATGGTAAATCTCTTAATGAATTCAGCTCCCAGAAGAGGAGGCAGAAGCAGGGATATGAGGACAGAGAGGCTACATAAGCTGACAGGAGGAGGATGCAGAAATGAGTACCAGAAGCTAGTTGGGAGAATTCTGGTCAAGTACTTCCATGGACTAAATGGCTGGTCCTTCCTATACATAGCAAAGGTACCCAGGCTATACCAACAACAGCCTTTCCAGATCTGAAACCATAGCCTGAGCAAGGTGGTCTTGAAGTCTGCTCTGTGTGCACATTACGTCTTTTTCCACTTTGCTCCTGCACCACAGCTGTTTATCATGATTTAAAGAGAGTTTTCTGAATGTATTATAATCATTTTCAGTGAGGATTTCACATGTTAACATGTTTTTAAATCTGAGAAGTACCACCGAACTAGATCAATTCATGATCAACTCGAAGCTTTCTGAAACAAGGTTTGAGGGATCCCCTATAAAGCTCTGTCAGGATCAGAGTCATCTTCGGTGTATCTAGTGATACCTGTAGAGGATAAAAATCCTTTGGTGCATGCTGTTAGGGCTTTCTTGATTTTAACAGTGATGTCAGTGAACAAGACCATGTTTTAATGTGATTTTAGGGGTTAAAAGGATATTGAATCTCTTTTGAAAACTTTCAATCTCCTTTCAGTAGTGGCACACGTTGCAGCCACTCCTTCAGCTCATTCTGTCTCTTACAAGTTCACCCTGTCTCTCATGGCTCTGCATAGTCCACAGTTTGTCTAGTTGTCCTGCCTCACTGCTTATGTAAGATCAATTTCCATAGCACTGGATGTTTTTTTGTCTTGTTCCTGAGAATCTGATCACTTTTAGTTTACTCCTACTAGTATGGAAAACAATAGCATGCTTTTTCTGGAAGTCACTGTAAATCACCACTATGACTAGCAGTTGCTTATCACATGGCTTCTACATATTTATCATAATCTAGAAAAGTCACTGTCTTCCTCAAAATGGATGGCTATTTTCCTACACATATTCATAACATACATACACTTTCTATTTTTAACAAAGTTTCAACAAGCATCAAGCTGACCTGATTCTTTTATTAAGTATGTCCCTGACTATATATCATGAATTTTGCAGATCTTACAACCACCTGCATTTTAAGGCATCCGAAACACGTGTGGTTCTACTTAGCTGTCATCAGAGTTTCCTGAGATTCATCTACTGCATCCATGTTTGCATTCCAGACATATTACACTATGGCGCTGCCCCTTCCTTTTCTCTTAGGTGCATCTTCATTCATACTGTTCATATCTGTCAACCAATTCACCTTCAGCCTGTCATATCTTTAAAATGCTAATGTATGCTATGCTATGCAGCAACGTACTTACGTCTCTGACAGGCTGGATAATAATTTTAACTCAATGAAAAAATTTAGGAAGGAACTGTGGTGCGATGATTTATGTGAGTAAGTTATAGTACATCTATTTATAGCATTACACAGCCTTTCAATGATAGCATCATTGTTAGCATCATTGAGAATCCTTGCACAGAGCTTGGACAAAAACACTAACAACAACAATAATATTTAATTGCATTTGATATGCAAAAATTAATGAGACTTCAGCTAACAGCAATATGTTATTCATATGCTACTGATTCTAAATTGGGTTATGACATATCATTTGTTCCTCAAACTCATTGAAGATGGATCCATTAATTTACAAGAACTTTAGAAAATGCATATGGGGAAGAAAAATTAGCTCTGCAGTTTACACAAAATGAGGAAAATGGAGAAAATGTTTATCACAGGACACCCACAAGATAAGCAATCAACTCTCATTAGAAAGGCATACATTAATAGAGCAATAAAGGATTAAATATAAAAGAAAGATTTAACATTAAAAATGGTATAAAAAGAAAAACAAAAGCTTGTGATTTTTAAAAATTATCTTGTTAGAGCAATAAAAAAACCCAGACATCCTTGGACATATTTACAGAGTATTTGCATGTCACAATAACAGTCCCAGGCACGTTAACACTTCCCTCTTCCATCTTTATAACTAGTATAGCAAGCTGAACATATTTTTTTCCCTATGGTACCAGAAAAAAAATGTTCATTCTTAACGTATGATGACCATGCAAGGATGTATTTTAAAATAACCTGGAAGAATATCTTAAAATGAAGGAGGACTATCAGTGCAAATTTTATTTGTAAATGTGGAGAGAAAATGGAGTTGTTATTAATTTTGAATTCCATTCTTCACAGACAGATTTTGTCCAGCAATCTCTACATTGCAAAATCAGAGTTACTCTTCTGGAGTAAACCTCTTTACTGTAATTGTGCTTTTAAAGAGTGTTGTCAGTGTGGATCGTATTACAGCTGCACATAATCCCTATGAGCACTGGGCCTTTATTTTAATTAATTAGAAAAAGAAATGTAGCTCCAGTTGCAGCATACCAGCCCTGGGCTGCCTGAGGGTTCCCGTCAATGCTGTAAAGGGCATTATTAAAGGTATTTGTGACAGACTGACTCATACACAAAACCAGACGTGACGTATAGAGCAAAGGGAATTTAACAAAACTGAGTTATATCTTTATTTTCCCTCAGTCTTCTCACATTTGAAAGATCACAGCAGCCAATATAGCTTGGAGTTGGGATGGAAGGCAGGTGTCAGGATCTGCTCTGGCTAGAGCATTTCTAAAGGATCACATATGCAACTGGAGAAAGGCAGTCTTCCAAAACTGACATTCTTTCCAAACACAGGAAATCGAGAAGAGCATAAAATCATTAAAAGGCATGCAAAAAAGTTCTGGAGAAGCAACTTTCTCTGAGCAATAGAAACAAAGGATTTTTGTTATCAGGGAGTTTAACCAGAGTTGGTGGGGCCAAAGGAAGATTAAGATACACTGCAGAAAGACTGTCAAAAAGCTAAGTAATTTCTTTTATTCCTACCAACAAGAGGAGATTGGGAAGATGCAAACCCATTCATTCTGGAGCATGAATCAAAGAAGCTGATACAAATTCATGTTGCAGCAGAATCGGTTTTAGAGCAAAGTGACAAAATGAACAGGAACAATTATCAGGGCCAATTTTTTCTGATGATACAAAGTTATTCATAATAACTAGGAGAAAGATGGACTGTGAAAAGCTGTAGAAAGGTCTCAGAACACCGAAGCCATGGTTTCACAGGACACACAACACAGAGTACCGACCAGGTGTCACCAAGAGCTCCCTTCTAGCCTCCTCCACCACTGTCAGCCATTATGGTCCCCACCTCTCTTCTGTGATACCTATGTTTGCACTGGGTGTGGGTGACAGGGTTTTGACAGCAGAGGAGCTGCAGAGGTGGCCTCTGTGGGAAGAGGTCAGTGGCTCTGCAACAGACCCACTGCAGAATACAGCTGAGCCCATCACAAAGCTGGTGGTGTCTCTGGGAAAATATCTGTAAGACAGGGCAGGAAATGCCAGACAGAGAGAGGAGGAGGGAACAAAATCAGTGAGAAACAGAAGAGGGAACACCAAGGTAGTAGGAGGAGCTCCATGCTGGAGCAGATATCCACACTGCAGCCCATGGAGAACAATGCCAGAGCAGATGGGTATGCCGGAAGGAACTGCAGCCTGTGGAGACCCCATGCTGGTGCAGAGGAAAACCATGGGGAGGAAGGAGCAGCAGCAGAGAGGAACCACTATGTACTGACCACCCTTCTATCACGCCCATGCTGCTTGAGGGGAGGTAGAGGAGTTGGGAGTGGAGTGAAGTTGAGCCTGCAAAAGATGGGAGGAAAGCTGTGGCTTTAATACCCGTCTTATTTTTTTGCTTCTCACTAGCCACAGCTATGTAATTTAGCATGAGATTAAGTTAATTTTCCCAAAGTTGAGCCTGTTTTGCCCACAATGGTAATAGGTAAGTGATTTCCCTGTCTTTATCTTGACCCATGAGCTTTCTGATCCCTGTGTTTCTCCTGTTTTCCCCCCTTTTCCTGTTGGGGTTGTGGAGCAGTAAGTGAGTAGCTGAGTTTGGCTGTGAGCTATGGCTAACCCACCACAATATTACGCTGTTTTCTAAATACTACAAGAATCCTCCTATTCAATGCTGCAAGAATGTTTGGGCATGTCAGCCATCATTAAAGCCTGAAAATTCATTACCCTGTGTAAAGTCATCAACAGAGTAATTTTCCACTATCTGCTAAAAGCAGAAAATTAAAAAATGCTACACAGATTTGGTACTGTCTTACTGCTTGAGCAGTCATATTTGATGACCTATAATGAGAAAGCTGATAACTGTTAATTTGAAAAATCCAATGACTGTAGCAAGGAAGAAGAGACTTTAAAACAGGCACAGAGCGATCTGGGCTTTAGTCTATTTGAGACTGACTTAAGTGGGCATCGAGTAAAACTATGCAGGCAATGACTAAAACAAACAAAAGGAAATTATTTTTCACACCATATGCAGTTGAGATGAAAAAGTGTGCCACAGGACTTGTGGATGTCAAAAACTTACATTGTCTCAAAAAAGAGTAGACAAATTCACAGGTGGAAAATTTGTCAAGCACTTTTAAATGCAACAACATAAATTCTCATTCATTAAGTAAGTAAGCCACAGACTTCCTTGTGCTCAGACAGATTATTGGGGAATCTGTATCACTGTATGCTAAGATTATCTTTTCCACTTTTTCAAAGGCATAAGCTACTGGCTAGCAACAAGATATTGGGCTAGATGGTCATTTCCTTTGTCTCAGAGTGCCTTTTCTTATGCTTTTTATTCCTAGCAATCTCTTCTACTCTGCTTTTCAACAACTTTTCTCTTTTGGTCTATTTAGAATATTTTAAATAAATAAACTTGTCCTCCAAGCCTCTCATGTGGTGGTTTAAATAGTCTCCATGTCTCCTTCCTGCCTTTTCAGATTTCAAGTTATCTCCTAAAGGCTGTATGCAATCAGTATCCTGATTTTTGTGTAGTTCCCTTTTTTAAAAGGTAACATTACTTTTGTGTTGTTGTTTTTTTCCCCTTTTAACCATGCAAGGATGCTCACATACAATATTTAGTACTAAATCAAGGCTTACTTTCCTTATGGGATTTCTCTGATTAGCTTAGTTAAAGAACTGAAAAGGAACTTAGCTTAGTAAGCTTATGTCTGCATGCCTATTCATGCTGTATCATAACCCATAACAGACCATGGCCCACGACATTTACCCAGCCCATACAGACGTGACTGAAGCCTCCTGCCATTGTTACATTTCCCATGGGCAAAGATACTGCATCTCCCCAAGCAGTTTCTCAGCCTCAGTGAGAAACTGTGAATATAGAGTAGCTGGGACTTGACTTTAGCTTTCGCATTTTAGTGTTTTCAAAAGTGTTTATCCTTCTTTGCACAGAGTATCAAGGGGGGAGTAGCAGGCAGGTTGATTTACATTTTTGAGGGTTTTATTGAATAGCCATTAATGGCCTTCTAAAGAAATGAAACATGGGGAGAAGGAAGGTGAATAAAGTTTGAATAAGACCAGCATGTCAAACACTCACAAATATTTACAAGCACTAATCTGATGATTAGTCACACAAAAGGAATACAGTAGTAGGAGTGAAACTGAAACATTCTCAAAGAGTAAACCAGTCCTGGTTTTTATAGGGTGGAAGATCTCACTGAAAGATTGTAGAGAAAAGAAATGTACTTTAAAAGAAGAAAGATATAGATGAGGAATGTAGGAGATGTCCCAAGATGTGAAAAGAGGCATGGAAGAAGACACCAATTTATTGGCAGAGAGAGACATGAAAGAAGGAAATAGAATTATATTTAAGAGTATAAAATGCATTTTGAGATCCTTTTAACAAGAATATCTCTCAAAGACTTAAGGATGCCACAAATGCAAATGACAGAGGAAAAGGAATGCTTCTTGATGAAGTTATTTACAGAATAGTTTTGGGTATTCAAAGTGATGAATCTGGGAAAAGTCAGCTGCAATTCTTTGCTCCATCAGATTTCATTACTTCATTAGTAAAAAGGAAGTCTAAAGCAGTGGATATAAATAACAATGCAGGAGAAAGGCAATAGTTAGTTTATTAAAATACAGAGCAGCCACAAATGCATGTTAGCTGGAAGCAGAAGATTCTTACACAGTTGAAAGAATAAGACTATGAAAGAGCCTTCAAATACAAGCAGTTGCAACAAAAGCCCTACCTGGTGTTAAGAGGAAGGCATCTAAAGTTACAAAAAGGCTGAGACAATATACATCCTTGCAATTCCAAGGTACAAGATTTCAGGGATCTTGCAGGCTTCCCAGTAATCGACTAAAGGACATCAGCATTGCAGCCATTTTTTTTTCCTAGATTGGGGTAGTATCCTACACAGCCAGCTGAATTGTATTAAAAATATTTAAAACATGAAAGCATTTTAAATTACAGTAGTCTAAAGTGCCAGAGGAGATTTTCTTTTTCTCACTTTAGGAGGAAAAAGATAAATACTACACATTTCTATTAGATTTTGGTTACAGAAAGTAAGCAAAAATAACTTGTCCTTGAATGAAGATCTGTATTTCAGTTAAGTGCATGGTGGTTTATGTAGCTACACTCTGAAAGCAGGAAAACTACGGTGTAGAATGGAGTTGTGAGTGATCAATTAAACAGTGAAGACAGTTCCAGTCCAGCACTGGTAGACAACAGAACAGATTTAATTGCTGATTCTATCTGACCTCCAGTAATTTGATTTTTAAACAAACTTTGGGAAATGCAAAGGTGAAAGAGCAATAGCACATTATATTCCAAGGTCCACTGAAATGTCAAATTGAACTTAACATAACACTGAAAGAAGAAAGAAACATAACTCTGCCAAAATGTTGTAACGTTACAGAAAATGACCTGGACCAACTGGAGTAAGTATGACAACGCAAAATATCAGAGGTCTAGAAAACATGGCCTACAAGCCACAGTGCAAGAAACTGGGCTTGTTTGCCCTATTAAAGGCATAACTAAGGGGAGAGAGGGCAATGGCCTTCAGGTGCACAGAAGGCTCTAATAAAGAGGAAAGGAATAAACCTTATTCACATCCACTGTGAACTGTATTCACAGGCCTAGATTGCATTGTGGGATATTAAAGTTGGGCAACAGGGAAAATATTCCACAAAGATAAAAACTGAGGGGAACAGATCATCTACGAAAGGTGTAGAAGCTCCAGAATTTGAAGAGCTGGTTCGATAGACAACTACTGAGGATGTTTCAAGTATACTTGGTCCGAACACCAAGCGAGAAGAAGGAATAAATAACCTCTTCACATTTGAGACTTCTTTTTCTACATTTTACAAAAACATTCTGAAGTAGGAATAAATCCTTCTATAAATTATATTTTGAAAACAGACCTAGTAGGGTCTACTCTACAATTCTGCTTCTGCTCATGAAAATTGGTTGAACATTTCAGTTATACACAAATGCTGCTTTTTAAAAGGAACAAATTAGGTTCACAAAATGGGTTTCAGTAGATACATAAGAGGTGAATGTAAAAGTGGTAAGCAGTTAAATCTGTGGACTTTTGCTTTCTCACTTCTTTTTCCTCTTTATTCCTTTTTGATTCTCTGCCATCAGAAAACACATTAAAACTGGAGGAAGCAGAAAATTCATTAGTGGCTCTGGTAAGGGTTTAGAAGGAAAGTATCAGGTTTCAGTGAAATAAGGAAATACAGGGAGAGGAAGTTGAGGGAGGGTGTTTACTTTCACCACTACAGCATTTTAAAAAGGTTAAGCAGATTTTTATCAAGATGTCAAATTTACTTTCAGCTATGATCATAGAAAAAGCTTCATTTCAACCAGAGCTACCTCAAGAACTAAAGCAGCTGAAATTTTTGAGTTTGTTTCCTTTACTACAGTATTCAGACTTTTTTTTTTTAAATGAGAGAACATTTGTTGACAATAAGGACAACTGTTCACATGATAATTTATATTTATACAAACATATGATTTAGTGTTATTCAACATTCTGGTTTAAAAATTAGCACAGTAGCACAGATTGAATGGCTTACAATCCAACTTCCTGGCAGATTTTAAAATGCAATTTACTGACAAGCATATTTTTGTGTTGAGTATTTTGAGTAGAATGACTGAGACATCACAGGTTTCCTTGAAGCTATTTGATAATCTGGAAGAATAAATAAATTTAATGCTTTTAACAAAAAACTACTTGCCTCAATGTCCATATTCTTTGAAAGCTGTTGTACATAACCATGTTGTAGGTACGTATATGCCCAAGCATCTGAGGTTGGACACGCACCTTTTGGCTCTAACAGTAACAGTATCAGCATGCCCATGTCATGTCCCCTTCCCCCTCATATAAATTGAGTACATTTCTCTCAATCTGAAAGACTCTTTATTTAAAAGAAGAACAAAATATAACAAAACATAAAACATGGCTCTGAGAATCAGCAAGGCCCACAGCCTGTGAACATCTTTCAGGGCAACACACTTCACAGAACCTCTACTTACTAATAAGTACTTTTTCTTTCTCATTTCAGTAAGCATCCACACGCATGATTCTAACCAATACCTCAAATATAAAGGGGTTGCCTGAAGAGAAGCCTGGTGGCCTATGAGAAAAGACTGTCATATTCCTGACACTGTCTTTGAGTACAAACTGCTGAATCCAATGACCATTCCAAAGGGAAGGAAAGGGGTTTCCTTTATAAAGGAAAACCCAAGAGATCTTTCTGAGAAGAAAGCTGCATTTAAGAAGGCAAAGACATTTCAGTTCCCACTATGAAGAGTTGCCTCTGCTGCAGATGAATGCCATCTGTGAAATAAAACCCACCAAGAATGGAACACTAGGCAGAACTTCAGTTGCGTTTGGTGTCTGACCCTGCCCTGAAAAACCTAGTGTAATTGCGACTGCTTATGCTGACCTCCACCTCTTCTGTACTTGTAGCTGAATCATCACTAAAAGCACAGCTTATTTCATGAAAACGTTGAGGAGGAAACAAGAAGCTATTGCTCAAATGATTTTGCTTTTACACTAATGAAACCCAAGTCTAGATCCCACCACAAATATCGGATTGACAACAGTGTGTTCAGATATGTTTGCTATAAAAATTATATAAGAAATTATGAATTAATTCAGTAAAATGGCGGAAGAATGATCAGATGCCTGGAAAATCTTCATTACAGAGAACTCTTTAAGATGTTCAAGATATTTACAATATTATAAGGATGTTTATGACATGACTGAGCAATTCTGTATGTAAAAAAAATGAAGATTGGAAGAGGCCTCTGGGTTATCAAAATATATGTGTATTTTCTGTAGGCACAATATCATGTAATCCCTACTTGTAGAGCGTATTTTTTAATGTAGAGAGCTGAAAAAGACATAGCAAGGATAGTAAGGACAGAGGGATCTAGCTGGATTTAAATAATTTTTAACTGGGAATAAAATGGCAATTTAAAAATGAAGCAATTAATTACGGGAATAATTAAAAATTGAAAACTTTGGATTCGCTGTCAAAAGACATTCTCTTTCTAAAAAGAACTATATTTTAGCTATTAATTTTTGCTTTTGTGATGTGGCTGACAAAATCGCAGGTGGCATGACAAAAATTAACATTTGCCTGCCAGCTGTCTATTTCATCAGAATTATCAGTATATCTATGAAATGTGGCAATTAGTATCTGCTTAAACTATACATTTTACTCTTAAAACAAAGCAGCATGACTCATCGGTTTATCGGAGGATGTTAGATGTAATAAATTACTGCAGATCAACACACAGAGAAGCAGCTGAAATCTCATTTACTTCACTGCAAAATGGTAAATGACCTTTCCTCTCTATGAAGTCCTGAGGTAGGAAAAAACATTAGATGCAAGAACTCCAGTGTCTCTGTTGACCCGTGCAATAGATACTTGCACAAGGCATTGGCTAAGCTGTTCATTTCAGAATAGTGGACCATATGAGTGTATTCATGTAGATAACTAGACTTCCAATAACGGTATCTCTCCCCCTAACAATGAAATATACATTCCCTGGGGTGAAAGCACAGTTTATAACATTTCAAAACATGACAAGCCTTATTTCTACATAAGGGATCTCTCATAGCTCCTAAAAACAATTTAGTGGAGCGAAAATCAGAAAATAGCTGAAGAAAAGTGGTCTTCTGTCAATAGCGTTTCTTTACAAATTTCAAGGTCATTTCTCAGATCCCTGAAAAAGCAACGAAAGGGTAGTATCCCACACTTGATGGACCTCTGGAGTTTTCCAAAGGGGTAAACTGAAAAGCTGCAGATGAAGAGGAATGACCAACCACCCCTCTTCATGACTCCATCTCTCCAGGGCAGAAGCTCCTAAGCAACTTCTGAAACAGTGAAGTATTATGAAAGAATAACTCCAGGACTTTAAACAAGATGCAGGATGCTAATATAGTACATGATCTATTTGCAGGCAAAAGAAGTGAATATATTTTTAACTTACAAAAGCATTGGTCTGCAAGGCATATACAAAGCCTCTGTACCTCCTATCACTACCCTTGCTATTGTTTTTTGATCTACAGGTCTTGGTCTTCCACAGTCACTTTTTGAGGCTCACAAGTCATAGGGAGCAGGAAATCATTTTGCCAGTAGCTATTATATTTATTGGCTATTCTATTGTCTGACATCTTTTCTTAAAAAACACAGTGGTGTGTTTAGCACTATGAAAGTGTCAGTTGAACCAACAAGCAGCATGAAAAGGAACCAAGAGAGGAAAAAAAAGGCAGTTGCAGCCATGCAAACTGAAAACTGCCTAATAAATTTATTGAAATGTTTGCAGCACTAAAAAAGAGGGTCTAAGAATTATAAACATATGTGGATGTAAAAAAAGAAAAAAAAAAAGCAAACAACTGGGAAATTTTATATTTTTATTGTATATCCAAAGTAATCGATAATAAATCCATCCACTTTAATGCTTTCTAGGTGCCTCTCGCTTACAATATCATCATCTTCTTTGCTACAAATGACAGATACTTCTTTAACACTGCAATGAAATAGTTGTTATTACCAAATATAGAATGTATTAAACTTGTTTAGGTCCTCCCCCTAAAACAAAATACTAAAATCCATTTTTTCTTGTTTTCCTAGTGAATAATAAAAGCCAGTATGAAATACCCTACATTAAGATGCCTCCAAATAGAATTGGAGTGAACGAACACTGTAGTCACTATTAAAGCAGAGTAAATGTCAGAGATACATTTACAGAACATGCAATGATGTGATTAAGAGAATTAGTCTATTTAAAGAAGTGGAAAAATCTTTGGGGTAATCCAGTAGCTAGTGCAGAGTCACTACAAATGATGGTTAAAGTTTCAGTTGTTCTACTAATATCGCCAGGAGAGCCCTAATTATTCTCTGTGATTCCTTTACATCCACTTAAATACACCAATACTGTTTTTTTTTTCCCTCAGAGGTATTCAGAAATTAAATGTATGTTCCAGAAAGTGGAAAGAATACTCTTCCAATGTAGCCACCACTTCTATTACAAACTAATCCTTAAGAATATATTTAGAAAACACAAAACTTTGCTGTAAAGAGCTGAAAAACAGGTAGTTTAGCCCTGGTGCACTAGGCTTTGTAAATATGCCTCTAGTAGGTAAATGATGGTGAACTGGGACAAGCTCACAATTTCATTCTGAATACATCTCCTTATTAGAACTTGTCAAACTCCGAACAGAAACTTCTTCTGAAAAAAATGTTTCAAAGACTATTCTTGTTAAGAATTGTGAAGGTATAGACATCTTGGTAGAAGAGGCAGCAGAATACCACATCCCAACATCAGTGCAAAAATCTAAAGATATTAGTGAGAGTAAACAAAGACTACAAGCATAGACACTGAAATCCTTCTTTTTTACCAACCTCTGAAATGTTAATTTCTGAGGCCCAAAATAATCGTCTTTGAACCACCATGTATCAGGTTTGTGTGGCAAGGTTTTGGTAGTGGGGGGCTACAGGGGCGGCTTCTGTGAGAAGCTGCTAGAAGCTTACCCCACGTCTGATAGAGCCAATGCCAGCCGGCTCCAAGACAGACCCACCACTGGCAAAGGCCGAGCTCATCAGCAACGGTGGTAGCACCTCTGGGATAACACATTTAAGAAGGGGAAAAAAACTGCTGTGCAACAGCAGCCGGGAGAGAGGAGTGAGAATATGTGACAGGAACAGCTCTGCAGACACCAAGGCCAGTGAAGAAGGAGGGGGAGGAGGTGCTCCAGATGCCGGAGCAGAGATTCCCCTGCAGCCCCTGGTGAAGACCATGGTGAGGCAGGCTGTCCCCTTGCAGTCCACGGAGGTCCACAGTGGAGCATATACCCACCTGCAGCCCATGGAGGACCCCACGCTGGAGCAGGTGGATGCCCAAAGGAGGCTGTGACCCCATGGGAAGCAAGCGCTGGAGCAGGCTCCTGGCAAGACCTGTGGTCCCGTGGGGAGAGGAGCCCAGGCTGGAGCAGGTTTGCTGGCAGGGCTTGTGACCCCGTGGGGGACCCACGCTGGAGCAGTTCATGAAGAACTGCAGCCCCTGGGAAGGACTCACGTTGGAGAAGTGCATGTCTGCTGTGGGAGGGACCCCACACTGGAGCAGGGGAAGAGTGTGAGGAGTCCTCCCCCTGAGGAGGAAGGAGCGGCAGAGACAAGGTGTGATGAACTGACCGCAACCCCCATTCCCCGTCCCCCTGTGCTGCTGGTGGGGGAGAAGGTAGAGAAATCGGGAGTGAAGTTGAGCCCAGGAAGAAGGGAGGGGTGGGGGAAGGTGTTTTAAAATTTAGTTTTTATTTTCTCATTACCCTACTCTGATTTGACTGGTAATAAATTAACCTAATTTCCCTAAGTTGAGTCTGTTTTGCCCATGACAGTAATTGGTGAGTGATCTCTCCCTGTCCTTACCTCGACCCATGAGCCTTTTGTTATATTTTCTCTCCCCTGTCCAGGTGAGGAGGGGAATGATAGAGCAGCTTTGGTGGGCACCTGGCGTCCAGCCAGGGTCAACCTACCACAGGCCAACGTCAACAGAACACTATAAAAAGAATAATTGTAATTTTAAAATTATTGACCTGTGGTGCTGTTATGTACTTATCCATTTTTCTGACAAACTTAATAAAGTAAAGGTGTATGTGACACAGTGATTTTTGAATTAAATCTTTTAAAAACAGTCTTCCACATTAGATTAGAGACAAAGAATAGAAAAGCATACAAATGAAAGTATCCTACTTTAAGCTATTCTCCCTAGTTCCTCTTCTGCTAAATCAGGCTTCCTGTTTCACTGTAGAATGCTAATGATAAATTTCACACATATTTCACCTCTTTCACATGTAGCATTACACCATAATCACCACTAATGTTCGTTAAAAACATTATAGGAGGTCATAAATAGAAATAACAGTACTAAACAGCTACTGTATGATGAGAAGGATAACTGACACTGAAAAAAGCAGAGAGGTATCATAAATGTTGTATGGTCTATTTTCACCAGTAGATGACTGATGTATGATGTAAAATTATTATGTTATTAGCCATATGAAATTTATCAGTGAAATGTGCTTTCTAAAACAGAACATAGCTCAAAACTTAAACTAAGACAGCTGGAGTATCAAACATTAGTGCCCAAAGCAGGTTCTTAAATTCACATTTTGGACCCTTAACAAGTCACCTACTTTTTGTCAACAATCTACACTAAATGTTTCTGTATCCAGAAGATTTTCATACAATACTGTTAATTTTAAATCTACCAATATGTACCAATTTGCTATTTTAAAATGTCATTTATGTGAAAGAAATATTATTTTCATCATGAAAATAATAAAGAAGCAATTTGAAAACGTAGAATCAACAGAACTACTTCTAAGCCTCCAGGTAGGAACCAGGAACCTTTTTAGCTCTTTCTGGAAACCAAAGTTTTAGATTTTTATTGAAATATTTAACCTCGGGGGGAAAATCAGTTGCAGACTCTTAAACAGATATCAGAAAATATTCTTCTTATTGTAATATCATCATGCTTATGTAATCCATTTCAACTTCTTCAGTGACTGGGCAACCTGAACGTAATGCAGTGACAAAGTGTACTTACGTAATTTTCAAATCACACAGTTTTTGATAACAAACATACACTCCTCTTGCAAAATTACTATTATTCTCATCAATAAGTTGGAGCAAAAAATGTCTACGTTATTCCTGGTGTTACATTTCTGTAAGCATTATAAGACTATAAGCATTAAGACTCAGCATTAGAAACTTGGAAGAATTTCAGTAGTACCTGATAGGATTTTTTGTTGATATAAAAAACATTAATTTGCCATTATAGGATATGATTGAAGGGGACACTTACCTTTTCATTTCTCTCTATCTGAAATCACAGTATTCCTCTATTTCACAGCACTCTGCTATAGGAAAGCCATTAAAGAAAACTACAGACTCACTGAAAGATTCGTGTTGGAAGGGACCTCTGGAGATCTACAGTCTAATATCTTGTTCCAAACAGGGCTAACTTCAAAACTAGATGAAGTCGCTCAGGACCTCTGTAGCCCAGAAAATGTTTTTTACCGTAACACCACAAGCTCTGTATTCAACACAGGATCTCCAGAATTCTCTAAGCTTGCCTTGGCCTGATTTTCAGTCATGACAGCAATTGTCTGGTGGCCATGTGCCTGTGGCTTTCCTGAGTTGGCTTCACTCTGAGAGCACCCGGGGCAGGGGGCTGGCACCCCTACGTAGTCACTGTGGGACAAACAGCCCCTCTGGGGTCACAGGGCTGGAGGAGGGCAGCGTGCGGCTCCCAGACTTTGCCTGGGAAGCAGGGAGAAGGAGGCAGGCTGTGATAGGAAAACTTACTTGGGGCATTTTTAAATATAGCCTCAAGTGGAATAAAATTGGTGGGGAAGGGGATCCAAACCACCAGTATTTACCTCCTCCTGACGAAGAGCTTGCCACACTGACAACTTGCTGTGACACCCTTGCTTTCTGCTCAAGTAACATTGGTATCATTCACCTTAGGACCCAGAGGGACGTATGAAGTGTAACACTCAAAATCTTGTTTATGGACAAAAAGGAAATAAACCTGATAACACACACACCCACCCACCCCCAAGAATTTATTGTTAATTTATATTCATTGTTAGTATAACAGAGATCTTAATAGTCTAATCCAAGAATCATTATTTTTCCTGCTCTAATTATTAGAGAAAAAGAAAAGAAAACCAAATAAAGAAATAAATACTTCTATATTAAAAAAGCAAAGTCCCAATAGTAATAATACAGTTTAAATTGTTATACATACACTTCCTAGTTTCTAACCTTTTTCTGGTAAAAGGCTCATGCTTTAACTGTTCCTGTGGGTCCTAAGGTTGGTGGCTTCAGCCTGGCAGCGGTGGTGAGAGAAGATTTTCAGCAAGTCATCAGCATCTGGAGTCCTTTGTGAGGAGGAGTATGATGCTGATGTCGATGCTGATGGTTACTTCTTCCTCAATCTAGGATCTCCTTGGGGTAATTTTTATATATATGATAACACACATTTATATCTTGCTCTTTCTTTGTTCGTCTGCAAGTCCATGCTATATCCAAATTTAATATATATGGTGTTTTATATGTGTTAGAAGTCGTTCTTTGTTGCCCCTAAAAACCACTTTTGTCCAGGTCCAGGTCCAGGTCTGCATTTCTTTAACTGACCAGTGCCAAGCCTGTTCCCCATCTCTAATCATCACATGCCTGTATTCCTCTGCACTGCATTCTGTGTCTCCACTTCTTAAGGCTTCCACTATGATGCCAGGTCTGTATTTTTACACATGATGTTACAGTTGTAAATATCTCATTCTTCATAGAATAGTTGTTCTTTACTATTAGTAGAGAGTACGGCGTCCAGCTCTGGAGTCCTCAGTGCAGGAAGGGCATGGACCTGTTGGAGCAGGTCCAGAGGAGGGCCACAAAAATGGTCAGAGGGATGGAGCACCTCTGCTACGAGGAAAGGCTGAAAGAGCTGGGGTTGTTCAGCCTGGAGAAGAGAAGGCTACAGGGAGACCTTATTGCAGTCTTTCAGTACTTAAAGGAGGCTTATAAGAAATATGAGGACAGACTTTTTAGCAGTGCCAGTAGCGATAGGACAAGGGGTAATGATTTTAAACTAAAAGAGGGTAGATTTAGACTACATATAAGGAAGAAATTTTTTACAGTGAGGGTGGTGAAACACTGGAACGGATTGCCGAGGGAGGTGGTAGATGCCCCATCCTTGGAAACATTCAAGGACAGGCTGGATGGGGCTCTGAGCAACCTGATCTAGTTGTAGATGTCCCTGCCAGTTGCAAGGGGGACGGACTAGATGACCTTTAAAGGTCTCTTCCATCCCAAAGCATTCTATGATTCTATGATTATCTATATAGTAACTATGGTTGTACCATGCCATAAGAAAAGTAAAATTAATTAGCTATAGCCACCTTGTCAGTAGAAAAATTGGTGTTACAGCTAAAGCAAGTAAAAACAAAGCTTCAGGACAGTCTTAATGCTAAGGCCTTGCAAACTCAGTACAAAGCACATGGCAATGGCAGTACTGTATTGCGGGGCTATGTGGTTACAGAAGACTGAGGATAATAGCAGAGAAAAAGGGGATATACTAGATTTTCTGCATAAGAGTTTTAGCTGTATTTACGCTTTTCTGTGTTAATTAGATAATGTGGACTGTGACTGTTATTATTACTGGAACCGAAATACTACTACTGTTTGTTGTATTTTCATTAGATTGTTAAGACTTTAATTAGACTAACAATAGATTCTGAGCTGTGTATTTATAGGTGTTCCCTTTTGCCCACAACAAGAGTTGAAGTGTAACAGCTTGTCCGGTTGAGTCTTGAAAATCTCCCTGCATGCAGATTCCACCACTCCTCCAGGCAGCCTTTCCCAGTGCTTAACCCCTCTCTTGGGGAAGAATTGTTTACCTCCTTCCAGCCAGGATTTGACCTGTCACAATTCGTGCCTATTGCCTTGCTTCCTTTCACTGTGTGCCTTTGAGAAAAATCTGACCACATCTTCTCTGTAAGCTCCTTCAGGTAGTAGGTGGATGTTAGGTGTGTCCCCCAAGCCTTTTCTTCTGCAGGCTAAACATCCTGAGTTCCCTGAGTCTCATCATCATCTGTCATGAGCTCCAGTCCCCTAATCACCCCTGCAGCCCTTCAGTGGACTCTCTCCAGTTTCTATTTGCACACTCGATCCATCTTCCACATGGTCTACAGTGCGGAACTTGGCACTTAAGTTCTTCCTCAGACCAGGCTTTAATTCTGGTAATGACATGTAGATTAATAGAAAGGATTGACACCTCACCCATGTGTATGTGTACAAACATGCCTGGAGTAGAAAATAGATTCTAAAATTTAAAAGAACAAAGCTAGTTTCTGTTTTTCCTGCTTACTAGCCTTGAAGCTATGTGGGAAAAAAAAGGAAAATTAGAAAGCCCTTAGAAAAACTGTTCTATGTTCATGCAAATATTAGTAGCTTCCATTTTAAAATGCATTAATTGAACTTACAGGAATCCACACTTTATATATTAGTTCCAAATAATATATTTCAAATGTTTCTGTTCTTTACTAACAGCCTCAAGTCTCAGAAATGCATGAGGCTTCTCTGTTTTAGATTAATTTAAAAACAATTTTGAAATATTTCAGTTCCTGTAATGAATGGTATTGCTTCACCATGTTTTGGTGAAAAAATTAAAATCCCACTCAATGATTTGAAACCTCATTCATTTTCATCTGCTACCTGAGTGTTGTTTCTAAAACCATCATTATACTGCCTCCTTTTCAAAGACAGCATTTTAGAGAACCCACTGAACACCAACAACTTACAAACACCTCCCTGCAATGTTGTAAGAATTTCTCAGTGTATATTCCTATGTCTCATGATGCAAAGCACCAGAAGAGAGGGAGAAGAGCAATTATGCTAACTGCTTGTCAGCATTAAGATCTTGCACTCAGTGTTAGTGAGTCATTACCCCTACAAACTGTCAGCCAGGTTGTATCAGTGAGACAAATAACGTTATGAGAGGCTATTTTAAATATATATCTTGAAATAAGGCAAATTAATAGAGGTCAGAATACTTTTATGTTTCTCTTTTATATACACTGAAAAAATAGGTAAGCTGTAGAAACACCAAAGTGGGCATTGAAAATAGTGCCTTTTACCACAGGAGTTTAAAAGTGACTCTCACATCAAAGTACAATAATGGAAATAAAATCCAGAGTATCCAGTGTTATCAAACACAGCCCTACGAAACCACAGTTCATAAAGGCGTGGTTCATAATACGCATAAAGATCTACACATCTACACCTGCAGGCAAACACACATTATATAGCGCAAACCCAAGCCAAGCCTAAGTATGACTCCTATGCAACAAAACATATGAAACTGAAAAGGCCCTGGGGGCACGGAGTGGCCTTACTAGCCCTGACCAACCTCACCTGGGCCTCCACCCTCAGCCTCTGCCCATGGCCCAGGAGCCCCATTTCAGCTCAGCCTCTGCCTGAGCTGTGCTGTAGGAGCAGGCTGTGGACCCTGTTGATCCTGGCTCCTGGACTGACTTCCCAGCTTCACCTCGGACCTGCCTAGCAATTGCTGGACCTGACCCTGAGCTTGGCCTCAGACCTGCCTCATCACCACAAACTTGCCTGGTGTTCTGGACTCTTGCTCAACCCTGGCTGCCAGCAACCAGGTTTGCCCAGCTCACCCTGTGCTGTGGGACAGGGCCCTGGCTGGTGAGGTCCCTGCCCTGCTGGGAGGTGTCATCACCCATGGCTTCCCATCCCTTTGGGAGCAGCCAGCCTTTGCTGTGCCCACACACCACCACAGTGGTGTGGGTACAATGTCTGGCTTGTAACTCCGTATATGTATGCACACCCCTATTTCACCAGATACTAATGTACGCTGGTCTCACTTGAAAACAATAAATTTGGTGTTTCTCTTGAGTTCTTTGGCGTAATTGTTGAGTGTTAATTCAATATACTTATCTATTGATACAATCAAAATGGTATTCTCAAAAAGACTATTCAAAGACACACAAAAAAAATCAACTGGTAAACAACAGTCGGCTACATTTTTATGAGACTACTTTCAAACAAATTAAGAGGAAATCCATGGAATAATTTGGACCATAAATTGTACATCTGTCAAAAACAATTATAAAAGACATGATGTCCATGATCTGGACAAATTTGCAAATTTGATCTGGAGCCCTAAGCATTTAGAAGCACATCCTACGCTCTGCACTTGTATAAAAGTAGCTTGTGTTACTTCTCACTGAATTAAATCAAATTTTTCTTGTTAAAGAGATGTAGAATCAAGGGTCATGCTACAGCCTTTCACAGGCTAACAAAGGCTTTAAAATGCACCTGCTCCTACTGTTTCAATGTATCCCAATCCTCTAAAAATATCCAGCAATATGATTGACTTGCTCCCTGAATGTTAACAATGTGGATGATCTTCTGTATCTTCTCAGCAAAACAAGCAGTCTTAAAAGACAGACTGAAGTACATCCACTTCTGAACTAAAGTTTGCAAAGAAGTATGTTAAACCTGGGAAAAAAAAAACCAACAACTTATCAAATTAATCCTCATTTACCTTTTCACATTTAAATATCTAGCATTCATAAGTGTGATAATAAGGATGTGCACCTCCTTGTCTTTTTGGTTGGAAAAACTGTAACACAAGATAAAGGAGATATTATGGGATTGAGAGGATAAAGGCTAAAGAAATCTATATGAGAAGATCTGATGAGCTAATGCTTCATCATAGGTGAAAAAGATGTTAACATTCATTGAATACTTGACTTACTTCTGTTTAATGAGACATTGATCCATCAGTTATTAATCCAGACCTCCAATACACTGCTTGGAGCTGTGTAGATGTCTTAACTAATTTGATATATTTATTTCTATCAAAACACAAATATGACAACACATACTTACATATATATAATAAATTATGTACAATGTCCTTCATTATTCTATAACAACAACACAATTCATCAATGAAAGATGGCTGTCGCTGCTTTCCATCTTGCTGGGCTCCAGCATATTAGAAACACAACTCCCACGAACCACAGAATTCCAGGTATTTTTGCTTCTCTCCATTGTCAGGTTCTCAACCATTTTTGCAAGACCTTCAGAAGTGCCAGGAAACCAAAACTATTTACTTATGTCTTTCCATAGAAATTAGTAGTGTTTAGCAAATAATACATATTTACAGAAAACACCAGCTAGCACTGTGTCTGTTCTAACTACTGACTTCTACAAGCAGCATCCTTACCTCTTTGAGCTCACCTACTGACAGTGCCCAGTAGCACACCCTCCTGATTCTGGCAGATGCACCAATGCATTTCCTACGCTTGTAGGAAAAAGCAACCAACAGTAGAAACTGGGGCCCTTACAGCTGTGCTCAGGAAGCTAAGATCTCAGGTCTCTCCTGAATAAGGAGACCTTGATGCCTGCTATGAATTATGCTGTTTGATTATGGTCTGCATACATCCTTCTGGCAGCTGAGGCCTAAGCACAGGAAACAGTGTTAATCATCTTCTACAAAGTCACGATGAGCCTAGAAGCCATCACATCAGCGCCACATCACTGGAGACTGCCCAATCTGGAGTGGTACTGCTCCTAGATACCTGGCATTGGTTGCTCTGCACTCACAAGCTGTCTCACTGGAACTAATTTGAAGATAGTCTCACTCATATTCTCAACAGATAGTAAAATGTGCGTTGTGTACTGTCAGTTACAAAGTCTACTGATTCACTGCACACAGCTCATGGAGGCAGAGGTGGAAACTTATAAATGACTGCTCTTGCACAACTTCTCCTGCAATAGCACCTTATGCAGATTTTGCATCTAACCATCAAAGCCCGCCTTTACTGCAAAACATTCTCCTTAAGACTACCTTAAATGTTTTGCAGCATCTTCAGCTGTATGCAACCCAAGTGCCCAGTGGAATAAGGCTAGCCCTCTGAACACACATCCCCTGTTAAAGTCCTGGTATGAACTCTCCATTTGCTTTTTCTGCAAAACAAGCATTGGTGATGGATCTTGAAAACCTTCATTTAAAATGGCTGCAGGTATCTGTGAGACAGATATAACAATTAAGGTCAGATGGGACATATGCACTTTTTGTGACAACAGAAATGTGTCAGTGAAGGCTCTATTCTCTGACCCTTAACAGTTCATAGAAGTTTAAGTCTAGTGACCTTCAAAGCAAAATACACCTATCTTCTTTACTACTTGATGAGCTAATTTGTATTTCAAATTCTCTTAAATGAAGCACCTATCTGTCAGGATGATAGGCACTGAACAGAACTTGCAAAGAGAAAAAGAAGTATATATAGCAATCAGAGAAGCCTTTTATTCAGCTGCTACAATAAATGACAGATAGTCTCATTATGCAATTCCCCTAGCTCCTCTTAACATACCTGACCCCTAGAACTGTATCACATGATTCATCAGTATTGTAGTTTCAAATATTTTTCAAAAACAGTGCAGCAACATCTTCACGCAGTGATTTTGCAGTATAGGTCTTGGGCGTGAAGAACTGATGATTTCCAAAGCACACATGTACATCTCACAGCTCATTCAATGAGGACAACAAAAGAGTTTGCACACACGATCTATATAGCATTTTCAACTTTCTTTATCATAAAACATTTTCATAGAACAAATGAAAGAAAACATGTATTTGACAGCACAAATAATTATAATACCTCCTTGTATTCAGATGGAAATAGCACACCACCCTGTTCAAAAGACTGCGTATTTCATTAAGCAACTTTCAGTAATTCAGTCAGTATTTTTGCATTAGCAAACTGGATAATCTAGTGATGAGTAGGGGGATAATGTGAAAACAGCAAAACCGATGTCGGTGTGACTTTACCTGTTGCCTCTTCTCAAATTCTAACTTGATACGGGATTTGATGCAGTTGCACGTGTCCTGATACGTCTGCTGCAGTGCAAGTTCCATGAGGTGTTTGTGGTATGCTCCTGCCAAGTTTCCACAGATAAAAATGATTACATTTGCCAATATCTAGGGGGTAAAAAAAAAAAAAAAAAAGAAGTGTCAGGGAATTTATATAAATAAATTAACAGTATATAATCTTAACCTGAAATGAAAGGTTGCTGCAGTTACGTATTTTGGTTGTGTTTGATTTCTAGCAAAGGTTCGCCTTTCCAAAAGCCTTCACAATTAGTGGCAAAATCCCAAGCAATAATACCATTTCCATTTAGGATTAAATAAGAATGATGATGAACAACATGTTTGCCTATTCAAAGAGGTATACATTTTCTGTAAAAGAAATTCAGCTCATGTTGTACATCCACTGCTGAGTATTAATTAGGTGGGATCATGATCTACTGATGTAAAACAACAGCTATGGCTCCTAATAACAACATCAGAAGCCATGTTATTGCTACAGTCTTTTGGCAGGACATTTTCTTTTGCAGTGCCATATGATTAAGGGGTGAAAAGATTCACCTACATCAACAGCCTGACCTTCATTTTATCACAGCCTGACCCATTACTATCTGTCACTTGGCTATAAATATTAACTTTGGTGACAGTAAGCAATGTTTAAGTAGTGAGATCTGACATCTCTCTATTAGAATATACTTTTCACTCCTACCAAAACACTGCATTTGCCTAAACCACAAAATTTAATCTATAAAATTTAGGGTCAAACTTACAGCATCAGATACTCAGTGTACACAACACATGAACATGAGAACTAAGTTTGCTTAAAGAATCCAGTTTTATTTATTAATTGTCTGGGACATTTCAGAGAAAGTAAAGAGAGGAGAGAGGCAGGCCTTTTCCGTGCTTGAACTTCAAAAAGGACAGAATACTGTGTGGTGATGCTAACACTTTCAACTGTCCCCCATTTATTGGTGCAAAAGGAGACATATTTATGCCTCCTAGCTCACTCAGAGCAGAAGAAATACAGTAGAGTAATGAAATAAATTCTGAATTCAATAAAAAAAGATAATATTAAAAGGGAACTGAAGTTGACATACAGCTGCAGTCTGATCAGAGCAGGTGTCTATCTGTAAGACCCTAGTGTATCATATAACCTGGATTACAAGTACTACATGATGTCGTAGTGCTCATGGTCTGGAAGGGAAAGAGGAAGAAAGGAGGCTAAAATTCTATTAATTCTCCACAGGTAATCTAATCATGTGGTTTATGATAAATTTCCCCAATGATCATTCATGGTTGGTTTTGGTGTACTTATGTACCAGGCAATCCTTTGTGGACTGCTAGTAGTGAAAGTGCCAGAGATGTCAGAAGTCGGACAGTATGCTACAGTGGTTCAGAGAAAAGACAGAAATTGTCCTATTAACAGAAATCCATCTCCTTGAGGAATACATTTTATTCACAAAAAGTACATGAAGTTTTAATGCTCCTTTTATAAATGCACACTTTAAAATGAGAGTTTTAAAGAAATGGTTTTATTTTCCTCATAAATTATAACATCATTACAGGCAATACCTGTTCCTCCATCTGTGATATGTCTGACATCTCACCTCTCATGGTTCCACAAAGCTAAAAGCAGGAACTATACACCTTTGCCACAAAAAGGACTGATGTTTTCAATTTGATAAAACTTTTCGTTCTTTCTTTCCCTAAAACTTTAAGATCATGGCATTATAATGTTTCCAAAAGCAACATCTGAGTTCTTAAAATTTTCTAAAATACATACATGTAAAAGCAAGGAGAAAAATCTACGTTTCCCACTTTCTCCAAAGAACCTCTTTTATGAAGTAGAGGGATAGGAAATAGTTTAAATGAAACATTTCACAACAGCCAATAATTTAAAAATCGTAAGAGATGATGGTGTACAGAAAAACATTTGAACTCAAAATACTTTTATATTTTTTGTAAATCACAACTGCTTAATTCTGCTTGGACGTCAGCAGCAGCATGGTACTTTTAGCAGACACGGATTAGTAAACAAAGATCTTGTGTGAGAGATTACAGTGCAGGGGTAGGGTGTTCCAACTGGCAGTCACTGCTGGTTTTTGAAATGAAATTATGAAATGAGAACAAATGCCTGAAAATAAAGATTGCTGGGCATAGAATATTCTCAGATAGGCAGTGGGAAGGTTTAGTAACAAAATGAACACTGACTTGAACTGAAATCAACAGTGTGCTGTCATCATCTCTATGTACGGATCATTGTTGAAAAGCCACACACAAACTTACTAAATGTACTGTCCAGCTTCATAAAGTTATAGACTATTTAAAGCAAAACTTCAGGAAAATAATCAATCAAAATAAAAAATGTATACTGTGATAGGTAGATGGAGGAGTAAATTATGAGTATCATCTTCACAGCCATAGAAAAACAGATTACAGTTTTATGACTGAACTAGCTGAAGTGAGAAAATAGATGGAAACAAGTGACTGACAGGCAAGGAAGCTAATTAACCAAGCTTTTCAGATTCTCAATGGGGTAATTCAGCCCACATAAAGCTCTGTGCTGGCTTCCAGTACCTGAATTAGGCTGTTCAAAGACAACTCAGGTATCTCAGCCATTGCCATACTTAGTGTAGATGTAACACGTTAAGTGTATAAGTGAATATGCAGATAGAAATTGTGTTCAAAACTTCATTAATTCTTTTGGCTAGCATGAAGTTCATTCAGAAATGTGTCACTAGGGTATTAACTTAGAAAAAAAATTCCAAGAAATGGATGAACTGGTTTCTAAATCAGACCAACAGATTTTTTGCCTGTATGTAGTCTGGCTTGAGTGAATATTTCTATATTTGTCACTAGAGAGTTATTGAGTGAACTACATATTGTCAATAGACTGTTCAATGGAAAATGCAACTATCATCATTACTAAACTTAATAAACAGCATATATACTTCTTGTTGAGTATCTCTCTTCTCCTAAGTCTTGCATTTTCTTCTGAACTGCAGTACAGCTTCAACATACAAGCTGGAGATGAGCTCCATCCCAGGTTTGCTCTAAAGTCTCATAGGCGTTCTCCTAGAAGGAACAGGTTCAGTTTTCCTCAGTCCAAAAAAATTAACTGAGCTTCCCACTTCCTAAGCAAGTACTCTAATCAGTATGCAATTGTACAAAAAGTTCCTCCTGTTCAGGCACCTGCTCTGAGAAGACCCCATGCAGTGAATCCTACCTGGACTGAAGCACTTGGAATGAAATCCTGAGTCAGACCAGTCTTCTACCTTGTCATTTCTTTAGGCTAGGACTCTGAAGCATTTTCTCTTTTCCTGTTTTTTTTAATCCCCACCCCTGCCTCCCTCCTCCCCAGGTGAATGTTGGATAATAAGAGAAGATATGGTGGATCTTCTGGTAAGAAACTCTGAATCTTGCTGCGAAAACTCTGATCAACTGTGCCAAGAAACTCTATAAGGGAACTAAGAGGCACCTGAATAGACTACACAACATGGTTACGGCTTCTGCCAAGCTGTGGAAAAGGGTATAACTAATGATGGTAACTCAAAAGCAGAAAAAGACCCGGGTGACCTCAAAGACAGTGTTGCATGAACCTAGTTCATCTCCTTTATAAACAGACGCTGTATGGAAAAAAACCCAAAACCCACAACATACATGAACTCTAGTAAGCTGCCACTCAATTCACCATATGGAAACACTGATTCACACAGCAGTTCTAATCTCTCTGTACAGTTGGTGGAGAGGCAAGTCCATCTCCTCGGCCATCTGCACCCTTTAGATAAAACCATTAAGTGTACACTGTGGTGAATTTACTGCATAATCAATGAATAAATTCAATGTCTACATAAGGTCATCTAAATATGAGTCAAAAATTAATGCAAGGAACACCAAGATACCATCAGGAAGTATCTCTAGGTACTGCAAGTACCAGCTTGTACCTCTAATCACTCAAGCAACATTGTCATGCCTGATCTCTCTTCCATCTCTTTTGACCTACAGAAAACTGTATGCACTTCCAGCCAATGGGGCATTTTCTAAATTGTATTTTTACATCCAAGCACATGTATTTTTCAGTATCAGTGAATATAAAGTAATCTGCTGTCTAGTGCTTAACTATCAAAATAGACTGTATTTAAAAGCAAATGAAGACAAAGGAGCTATGACTAATTTCTCAAGAGAGTACTGAAGTTCACTGAGTTGCTCAAAAAAACATAGTGTATTATATAGATTACACAGTAATGGCGCATCTTCCTAGTTCAACTGATGAAAACTGCCTACAAAGGTATATGTGTACAAGGAAGTATTATGCTATATAAAAATAAAAAGATTATAATCTAGGCTGCTGATTCTGAACTGAAGCATAAATCATTTGTTAAATATCTTAGTAACTGTTGTTCAAATACTGAATATAAAAATCAGAGTTCTCTACAGAGTTTCCTTATATGAAAAGCTTCCGGTTTCTGAGTTATTTTGTCACATTTCTTTCCTCTTAGATATTGTATAGATCCTTCCTGCAATTCTTGCATGAACAGAATTTTTACCACTACCCCAACACAAGCAATTAATAACTATTTTAATAGCTACATTCCACTTTTCTTCTGGATAAGGAAGCTGAGGAAATGGAAGCTGAGGGGTGGGCAAGAAAGGCTATAATTTATAACATCTGCATGGAAATTAATGGGAGAAAAAAGAATCCTTGTGTCACTGCCAAGGTGCAAATTCTTTAGCTCTGCAAAGATGAATAGTCTCTCTCCCTATTTGATCTTTCATTTGATGGTTTGTGGTGTGACTAGCCAAGCTAGGGAACAAGTCTGTACTTCTTTGGAACCTGTACAGTTTTAGACTCGGACAAAATTCAGCTAGAAAGAACAATACTGGGTACGGTTAAAAGAAAGTGAAAAGCAGCATTTAAAAAGGAAATGCTTAGCCACCATGTAAATTAGTCATTCACATGGTCACCATGTACTATGCCAAATACCATTATTTTAGTACATGTGTTCAGAAAGTTCTCCAGCTGTTCCATGCAACGGTCTTGCCCACGGAGCTCTGGCCAGTCATTATTCTGACTTGTTTTCTTTCACAGTCCCAGACCTATGGAGGTCCAAAGTCAGGAGTTCCAACATTTTAATACAGTTCAGTGTCAGCAATATCTGTAGCTACATGATAGCTAACTAGAAGGATGACAGAATTGAAAGCAGCAGATGGTTTGCCTATAAGGCAACCACTGTTTCAAAACCAAGCAGTTTGGGCACTAGCAAAATTAAAGTAGTCTGGATTCCTATGGATATGTATCCTTTTGTGCATTTATCTCCTTACTTATACTTCCAACTCCTCAAACAGGGCAAAGATTTTTATAGCTATAGCACTAAAACTAGTGATCAAGTGGTGCCTGGCTCACCAGATGCTGTTACACAGTGTAACAACTGGCCTTTTCCTACATTTGTCTTAGTGAGATCACTAAGTTGGGGTCTCTATCATGAAAGCTCCTGTCTTTCATAAAGGAATGCAGCAATCTTTTGGATGTCTATTTCTGTTTCAGAGCTGATGGTAAAAGTTCATGAATTAAAGTTATTTGGGTAGAGAACATGACAGGTTAAAGGACAGACAGAATACGGGCTACTGCAGACTTACTTTCTCATGAATTAAGAGTAAAAATCAATTTCTTTAATGACTACAACATTATATTTAATACTCTGAAAGGTAAAAGGTATTTAAATCCTTAAATACTCATGAAGGCCACAATAAGAACACAGTACAGATGAAGAGAAAAAACAGGAAGCTCCAGTATCCTCAGACCGTTTGTCTAAATCAAGGAGAATCTCAAATGTTTTTCAGAAACATAAGTAGAAAAACAAATTGCAATTTTGCAAGAAATGACGCAATTAAAAAAAAGAAAATGCCACAAAACCCCAACAACCTAAGATTTCTCAAAACAACTGAGAATCAACAAAAAAATAAGAGTTTGAATTACTCATTATTCCAGACGTCAGCAAACTGCTTCATATTTTCAGTGCTAAAATAAATTTGGTAAAAAGTCCTTTTGTGGAAGGGGAATTGATATCATTTTACAAGCCAGGAAGTTGTGACGCTGTCTTCTAATTTGTATGTGTAATTCTCTTTGCAGCTTTTGCAATCAGAGCACTGTGGACACCAGCAAGATATTCTTTTTCAGTAATATCTATGTTATTTGATGTGATTTTCTCTTTATCATTATTACAGATTGAAGTTTCTCATAGCTCCAGGCTGTTCTGTGGAATGACTGGATTTATTTTATTCAGCTCTGTGCATACACAGAGCCTATCTATATGCCAGTGTGGATGAAAACAGATCATAAACTCTAAGCTCTTGAATCAAAACCAGGAAAAATACACCAGAAACAAGAATCACAGTTATGGTCCCTTTAGATCTCTTCTGTGTAATACACATAATCAATATCATTGACTCTAATTAATCACTCTTCATATTTTGAATCTAAAGCTATTTTTTGCCAGAGGGGAACTCATACTCTCTTTGTTCAGAAGGAACCAGCCAGCCACTCCACTCCCTTTCCTGCCTGCAGAGAGCTCTTTTTGTGTTTATATGCGCCGCTGGGATAATTTTATTTCTTTACTACTAAAACTGCTCAAACACATTTGAATATACAATTAATTGAAACAAACAAAAAAACCCTCAAAATTCAAGCCTATTCAGGTACGTATTTAGGTACAACTAACAGTAATTTTAGGTTTGGTTTGAATTTTGGAAGCAGAATCTGTAAACAGCTGATACTCTCATCCATTTTTAAAACTAAAATGTTATCCCAAAAAGACTGAGATTCATTTTTAGGTCCTGGATCTCATATAGGAATGAGTACTAGTGTGCTACAAAAAAAAAAAAAACAAACATTTAATGCCATAAAATTTGAACAGTTTACTTAAAAAAAAAATCTATGGGGTAATACATCAGTCTTTGATATATTGCAGAAATAGCCCCATGTCTGATTTTTGAGATACCCTCAGTCTTTTCCAAGAAATTAATCTGCTTCACTCTTTAAAAAAAAAAAAAAGACTAAAATCTGTAATATAAATATATTTACTTACAGGACCAGCACCATGCTGCCCAGTTAAATGTGTAACAGCAGATTTCTCCTTCTTTTCCCTCAGCAGGAGTATTACTAGGCTGTCTCTCCTGTACTATCTACCAGTCTTCATGAAGCTTATTTCATATTATTATCTACTAGCCTTCGTGAAACTTCATATATTATATCGCTCTAAACAGCTCCCCTTCTAGCAAGTTTTACAGAAATTAATCAATAAGTTCAAAAATTATGAGGAGAAGGCAGGGCAAACAGATAAATGAACTGATAATCACATATGTGCTCTTTATTGATGTACTAACTTCTGGCATGCCAAACTGGAAATGAGATTACACTCAAAACCATAATGATGATTTCAGGTTTCTTCCCCAATCGCTGCAGTTTATATTGTGTGAAACTGCACTGCATATCACATATGCTACATACTCTTAGTTATCAATACATAATGAATTTAAAATCAATGGACAGTTTAATATTACATGAATAAAGTACAGTAAGAACATATACTCAATATAATTTTTCTATTGTATTGCAAACTGTTGGCAATTAGTATGCGTTTTAATTGATAGACAACAGTAATTAGACATTTTGAAATAGTATTTTTTATTATCTCTAACTAAATGAAATTATGATTTATATAAGAATGTTTTTCTTAGGTAATATTTTTCTCTATCAGTATTCATAATGAACCAGATAAGCTTTTTAATAGGAAATATTCTTCAAGTATTTGTTCTGCTTGTCTGATGACTACGACAAATCTTTACCAAGTTAATTTTTCAAAATTTGGCAGCCTGTGCTAGGAAACAGTGGTCTTTGGCTATGTACTTCATGAAGAATGATGTGGAGCAGAAGGGAGAATGACAATAGTGGTGTATAACCAAGGAAAGCGATGACCTACAGAATGGGATTAAACTGATTCCAGAATGTCCTCAGAGCCAAAGTTTTCAGTGGTGACACTCTTACATGTGTTTGTAATGTTTTTGAAGACCTTGGTTAGCATTTTGAACTCTACTGAGATCTCCAATCAGCATTTGGGTTACTTCTTAATTGGAAGGCATCTAACAGGAAAATTTAGTCTTGGGAAACCTTAAAGTTCAGTTTTCTGGTGTGAGGCAAATGCTATCAAGAGTCAGCAAGTCAGGACAAAAAAAGTACTTAATTTGGTTTACATTCAGGAAGGAATGGAGTAAATATTAAAACAACTTCATTCTGCTGCTGACAACTCATTCCATCTTTACACAAAAGATGCCATTTTCTCTCCTTCATGCCTCAAAACTGCCAAGATGTCATTAGTCAGGTCAGGCTTGCTATTCCAAAGCCTTACTGTGAAGCATGTTGGATACCATGAACCAGTTTTTTCTAAATCACATGGTTCGTGGCGATATATTCTGGCTAACACCTCAAAAGTTAGCACAGTACCTTACATTCATACCAGTATTAGTGACAACCCAGCAGCATATGGTTACACATTATAGATACCTAAGATGCTGCACAGCATTATTAGGAAAAGGCTATTACTCTTAAACTGGCTGAGAGCAATGATTAAATAAATGGAGGTACTTGTCCAGGGAAGAGACATTTTCCATGCTTCCACACCTGTTCTATTCTTCAAGTCTGAATATAAGAACCTACAATTCACTCTTACCTAATGTTCCTTGTCTTTTAAAGAACTATTTATCCATGCATGGATCTTCCCTCCCAGCTACTCAGTTCACTGAAAAGGCCTGGGCAAAGGACACTTTCAAAGGCCTTTTGGAAATCTAAGTAGAGTTATCAATTAAATCAGCCTCCTCCACGTGTTTGTTGATGCCTTCAGACAACTTCAAGACATTTTTAAGGAAAGACTTCTTTTTATTCTCTTTAGTTCTTTCAAAATAGGATGTGTTTATCCCATTCTCTACTCTTAGAGCTTCAGTTTTTGCCTGATGAAGACATTGAGCTTACAGACCTACAGTCTCCCTGACCCCTTCTAGAACCTTTTTTTAAAGTTTATTTTCACATTTGCTAACTTATGGTCTTCAGAAACCAAGGTCTATTCCAGACCAATCTATATATGCCTGCCTTCCCCCATCCCATTGAGAAGGATTTTAATGTGGGAATTTCTTCAGTTTCTTCTTCACTGAACAGGGATACAGAAATTCTTTCTCTGCGATGGCCTTGTCCTCCCTGAATATTTTTATAACCTGGATGTGAAATGGTCTTACAGACTTTCTGGAAGTCTTTTTGTTACTCAACTCCTGAAAGAAGGATTAAGCATGCAAGGAAGGGTAGATTGGTTTAGTGCACTGCCATGGCTCTAGATGGTATCTATTACAAATTACATACTTTTAGATATGTGTTCTTCAAACTCCTAGCTGATCTGTGTAACTGCATACAAAGGCATTCTGCAACACTTTAAAAAACATTTACACAGATGAAATATTTTCACTTTGGCTGATTAACTTCAGTGGAGCAAGCAGATTCTAAAATTGCTGATAAAGCATGCCAGATCACCGCTAATTAGTAGAATGACTTTTTCTAGCAGTAAAATTTTCAACTACAACAGGCACAAGACACAAGGTGAACTGAAATAGCTCCATAAGCTTTTTTAGAGTTAGACTACGGTGCATCTAAGGCAAATGTTATTTTAACTGAATTACAATTTAAAACTGTTTATGATTATATAATATTTAAAGTAAAAAATTTAATTTCCATATTATCATTTTCTGACAGATCTTGAAAATCTTTATTGCTTATATTTTAATTTACTCTTTCCTGGGTTCAAAATATTCTCTAGAGGTTTTGCTTTAGGGATGAACCTACAAATTCTGTGCACCATACAAGAAGCAGATTTTAGGTTGTGAACCATAGAATCATAGAACCATTTAGGTTGCAAAAGACCCTTAAGATCATTGAGTCCAACCATTAACCTAGCACTGCCAAGTCCACCACTAAACCATGTCCTCGAGCACCACGTCTACCCTTCTTTTAGATACCTCCAGGGATTGAGACTCAACCACTTCCCTGGGCAGCCTGTTCCAGTGCCTGACTACCCCTTTGGTGAAGAAGTTTTTCCTAATATCCAACCTAAACTTCCCCTGGCGCAGCTTGAGGCCGTTTCCTCTCATCCTATCACTTGTTACTTGGGAGAAGAGACCGACCCCCACCTCGCTACAACCTCCTTTGCATGGAGGGAAACTTAAATTCTGGCAGTGAACAGGACAAAGTCTTCCCTTCCAAAGAATATATTTTAAAAATCAAATGGTTTTAATACTGTGAACACAAAGACAAATACAAGTCCACTAAACTGGCAATAATCCCATTTGCATGATAACCTTGTCTATTATTACCTACAGCTCTGCCTTATTAGCAGATTTTCCATTTAATACATTTCTTACAGATTGGCTTACAGTTTGTATACTACATTTCTATGTATTTTAGAAAAGACAAGCTGTGAGTCTATTATTGAAATACATCATGATGCTTTGCAAAAACTGACAGGCCTTCCTACATACAAAGAAAAGTTACCAGTAATATGAAGGAAAGAATATTCCAGTTTCCAGATGACTGCAGTCATATTGATATTATATTTATTAATTTCTGACTTCATTCCCAAATTTGACTGAAATAGTATTGGAACCTAATGATAGAGTAGAAATAGTCACATGAAAATACAATCTCTTTTTACGAATTCTGATGTACACGTAGCAACAAAAAATAAAGAATCAATTTCCCTTCTCTAATGTTTTTCATCTCCCACCTGTATTTATAAAAGATGCCTGTTTTGAACCTAGCATGTTCTAAGCTAATAGAAAAATTACATCATAGGTGCTCCTAAGCAGCAATATGAACAATGTAGAAAGTGCATTTGTCCTGTGGGTTTTTTTACTATATTTTACTACTATCTCTACTTTGAATATCCCAATCTGATCAGCAAACTCTGCTACCTCATTATTCACCACCTTCTGCAGAAAAAGGTTTTCAATCTACTCTCCTCCTTGAGGAAGTTACAAAATTGTAGCTAGGAACCACCAGTTATCCAATGGCTCTAAAAGAGCACACAAACTGACTCCTTTCCTTCCCCACTCCCATTGCTTGTTAGACATTTCTATAAGCTGTGGAATGCTGGAGAACAACACAGGCTAACCTAAGCTCTTCCATCTCTCCCAAATTCATTCCAGCACAAGTTTATCACTCTGCACAGAACTTCTCTCCAAGCAGCTTTCTGAGACAGTCTGCAAACAAGAGCAGCTTAGATATCCATGCACAAAGTTGAAGAACTTAATATTTAGGTACTGGTGTCATAGGAGGCGAGTACAGAGCTGCCAATATTACCTGTGTGGCTGAGGGCAGATGTATCCCCACTGCAGTTACAAACATGTATAGATGTTTCTATAGTTAGCACTGTGTTGAACATACTTATTGCCTGCCAGACAACAGAAAAATGTTTGCAGAAAACACACTAAAGCAGTGCACACTAACTGTACAAGCACTGCTACAGAGCCCCAGAGATTATTTCCTGGAAAAAGTATTTTTTCCTCCAACAAAATCTCAACATTCTTTCTTTCATTCCATTCTGGCTTGGGAAGCTACAGCCTCTTAGATAATATGAAAATGTCTTTTAGTGTCTGACTTTATCCTAAAGAGAGAAGGTAATAAAATTGAAGTGGTCTCTTTGTTAGCAACAGTTTACCACAGAAAAGGAATTTCATTAGTTCTGAAACTGGAGAAACATTCTGAGACAATGTCTTACCTACAACATCACCACAAAAATCTGGGCCTTCCACCTACATCCACAGGATCAGGAGCTCTATTTACGCATAGCCTAGGGCCTTTAGTTCCTGCCTGAGCTGTGTCAGAGGAATGCTGGTCTCCAGTTAAGCTATGCCCCACCACAGATGCCCTTGATCTGGACCTCAACCTACGGACTGACTTGACCTCAGCCCTGCCTTGTCACTGTGGATGTGCCCAGCAATTGCTGGACGTGATCCTGACCTATGGGTTGACTTTCTGTTTGACCTTGCACCTTTCTCCTCACCATGATTTTGCCTTCTGATCTTGACTCTTGGTTGGACCTGTTTACTATCTCTGGTCTTGCTTTGCTCAGGTGCTGTGGGACTGGGATCTGGGCAGTGAGGCCCCAGCCCTGCTGCCTTGTCCCTTATCTGCTGCCTTTCAAAGAGCTCAGGCCTAAGCCAAGCACCATGGAGCTTCTAAAGAAAGGCATGAGTCAGCATGACAAGAACAAATGATTCTGACTATACATAAGAAAAAAGTTGTACGATCTTTGAATGATAATTTTCAGAGAGTTGCAGCTTCTTTTGTACCATTTTATACCAAGACCCAGACACAGTGTTGCACTGGCAGTATAACTACTTCACATGTTACTCTGAAAAGAGATGCAATTCAATTCACTCAATTTTCATTAAAAGAATATGATTCACCTAAGAATTTCAGTTCATTGCCTTCAAGATTTTCAAGCAATTTAATTGGATTCAGTATTGAAAACATAATCAGTCCTTCATAAGCAAACAACGACAGGGAAGAGTGAATTTGTGAGATATATTTCTATTTGCTACACATTAAAATAGCATACTAAGTCAAGAATAGGACATAATGTGAACAGTATCTATTCACTTTCTACAGCGTAGACACATCAGCAGGAACATTCTGGCCAATTAACGCATCAAGTTTCATCCATGTTCCATGCAAGTATCTTTTATTTACTGAATAAAAGTGCATTGAACCATTAATAGTTTTTAAAAACATAATTTCCAGTTACTGTAATTATACACCAGGAGCATTTCATGGGCATTAATGCTTAAGAGTTGCTTCTATATCATAATTTCTAGAACTCACCAATGTCCCCAAACTTGGGCTTCAATCATTTCTTTAATATATGCTTTGATGAATAACAAGTTATACCTGTGCATCAACTTGTACAATAAATTATTTTACTGTACTAAAATATAAATATTAGCTTCAGCACACGTAAGCAAAATATAGTTTTCATTACATACCTATATGTTGGTAAAAATCCAAAAGTTTATAAACTGTCACATGAAGTACTACTAAGTATAAGCTCATCTTCTAAACTGCATAGGTGATATAAGATTGAGAACTTCAGCAAACTGGAGTTTTGACTAATATCAGTTAGTCCACTACTGCTATATTGAAAACTACCCAGGCTTGGAAGTGGTTTATGCAGTCAACCAAATACACCACTATGTAAAAGCATACCATGACCATACCTTGCGTATTACACACAATAGTGGTCTACCCCTCTCAAAAGGGGTGGAACAAGAAAAAAAAAGGTATGGAGAGAAGAGCCATGAGAAATACCTTTCAGCTTGGGAAAAGGACGATATTGTGGGAACATTATGGATATCAATACACTCCTGGATGGACAGAGCACAGAGTGCACAAGGGCTGACTGTTCACTGGTCTCACAGTAAAAGATCTAGAGGACATCAATGAAACAGGCATATCGGACAGACAAACTGTACAGTTCCTTGGCATGTGATGCTGAGGAAGCTGAAGTTTATATTAAGTCAACTGGAAAACTTATCGAAGCATAATTGACCAACTTTTATTAAATACAAAGATACTACCACTACCTAGGAATTGCTAGGAGCTGAGGGAGTAGGCTTCAAAGCAATTATAATACTCTTACACTGTTTTTTTATATTTAATATTCCGTAGCCATTCCACTGCTATGCTGGTGACAGGATACTAGGCTAGACAGAGCTTTTGCTTAGTAAGGCTGTTTTACATGGTCCTTCTCCCAACCAGTGTGGCTGGTGACCAGGCTGGTCTGCCACTGGAGCAAGCTGTTCCACAGCGAGCCTGCAGGGTATCTCACCCAACTGCCTATAGGCTGATGACACCCTGCAGCACCTCAGACCAAGGAACTATAGATATAGCCTTACACACACGTGTAAGTGCAGTAACAGTGAGAATATAATAATGCCAGGCTAATGAAAACGCACAGATCCAATGTATCAGCCAGTTTCTAGAGAAAGTACAGCCTGGCAAATGGCATTCTTTCAGGCTTGTGCCACACACTGCTCTCTCATTGCTGGACAGCAAAACTGTGCTGAGCAATGACAGAAAGAACTGGCCTCCATTTTTACTCGTCTGACCCACCAAAAGTAGCAATCTGACAGAATACATGCAGTGGTTCTGCACTGAGTATGTTAGGAGTGTACCAAACTCAAATGCTATGAAGTTAAATGTTTTTTCCTTGGAATTTCCTGTAGTTACAGCTCAAAATAATCTTTTATAATGTCAAATGCTACAAAAGGTTACAAAATTACTTGTTTTCAACTGCAATACCTGGAAGATCATAATCTTTAAAGTGATTATCTCCAGATTTTTTTTGGAGGTAAAAATTGCTAATTGTTGTCTTCTAAATGGAGGTAGAACTGAGGTAGCAAAACTGCATTTGAAGTATATGTAGACACCATGCAGTCGCTTTTCTGGCGCAGGTACCTTCAACTTTGTGTTACCTTCCCAGCCTACAAAAATAACAATAAGTCTTTGGAAAGTAAGCCTGGAGTAAAATTCTCTTTGTTTACAAAGAGTATCGAAACTGTACTGCTACTAAATAAAGTACCTTTATGTTTTGCTTTCTTTACAGATAATCCAGGCATTCAATGGGTAAAAATGAGGGACATCAGGTACGTTTTAAAGGGAGCTACTATACTAGCTGGGTTCCAAGAGCAGTTTTAGCTGCAGATTATAGGCAGGGAAATGACACTATCTGGTGTTTGTGATGGGCACACACCTATTAAAAATCAGAAGAGGGGGCCAAATATTGGTCTAATCAGATTTTAAAAATCAATAGTCAAACCTAGCTGGAAAAGACATAGTAAGTTCCCCTATGCTTTTAAAATGTTGTAAGTTTTACTAGCACTTTTTCAACATTTCTTGCTAGTGAACAAGTGCTATATGTGTTCAATAAATGGTTGAATTAATTAATGCTTAAAATAACATGTTTGGTTTTTTTTTTTTTTTAAATGCCACAATAATCAAAGAAGAATCAAACAAAGAGCTTAGCAGGAATTAAACTAGTAAGAAATGAAAACAGAGTTAGAACAGTTCATTAATATATTTAATGACTATGCATTAAAAGCAAATTAAAATTGATTCTAAAAGCATCTCAAAAAAGATCTAGCTGGGTTTGATGAACTTTTATTCAGCAGGCTATTCTTTCATAAGTTCTTTGCATGCTTGTCTGCTATTTTATATTGTAGGCAATATTAATCTGATTTTTAAGTGATCCTCTACCAGTCTTTCAACATTAATTTAATATTCAATACAGACCTCATCACAAGCAACATGCTTATAGTCAGTTTGAAAATGCTCAATGGATAAATCCAAACAACCACCAGTAGTCAATTCAAACAAAAATTTTAAAAAATAATCATAATCCATCTCACAACCCAACACACTATCATTTTATATGGTTAAAAACACATCTAAAAATAAACAAACTATAGCAGAGTAGCTTGAAGTCAATTGAAAATTTCTATTATGGATGAAAGAAAAGATTAGTCTCCTAGCACAACTAGAGACTAGTATCAGATAGATAACTAAGGACTGAAATACAAAGGGAATACAAAGATTAGTGCGACTAAATATACAGAATGCAGGCAGTGAAAAAAATTGGTAGAATTATTATGAAATTATCTCACAGTAGAAGAAAATGTAATAAACTTTAAAATACAGAAATTATTTCATTTATTATATTAGCTTCTATGTTACTCATACTTGGGAGAAATATTGAAAGCAAATCAACTGCCCTAAAGACAGTGCTCAGATTGAAACATGATGCTGACCAAGGTGGTTATAAAAACACCAAGACCGTCACAGACATGTTTAAGAAAATGCCTTACAGTTATAGACATGGCTGTAAGATGAATCCTGGATTCTAAACGTCTCCCAAAAGTAATAATTTGTTTCACATAAATTATTTTTATGCTCTCCACATTCGATATTGTCAGCTTGTTTTAATAGCTTGATATTTGAAATATCAAAAATATTATATCCCACCCCTCATCAAACAACCTCTTTTCTCCACAGGTCCTTATTTTTCAAAGAACATTAACGACCTTACATCCACAACAGGAAAAGTAAAATAAAATTAGAAAACTATAGAGCTGCCAACCATCTTGCTCTGCATCATGTGACAGGGCGTAGCAGTGCCTGCTGGCTTGCAGGGTAAGGTAGCTGAAGAAGGTGATGACTAACAAGGACAGTGCCCTTTCCTCTGCTGTAACAGCACAGTGATTTGCCCTCTCTCCTCGTGTGCCCCCCAGGCAGTCTGCCCAGATCCCATGCCAGAGTGGGTCCCCAGGCAAGGAAGAAATTACAGGCTGCACAAAATAGCATGCAATACAGGAACTGCAGGGAAAAAAAACACAAAAGGGAGAGTAGGTGGCAAATGACTAAGTTTCATGTGCTGCATTTTAGACGAGACATGCCTGTTATTGCTGTTAAAAAACAAACAAACAAATTAAGTACTCTAGATTTGTTTCCCATCTAGAGTGTTTATGGTAGTTACAGGAACTTCTATCATATCATGGGAAATGTTGCCATAACTGCGGAAATTTAAATCACATTTGAATAAAGATGTTTTGGAAACAAATTAATTGCATGTCTTTTAGCTTGCCTATGCTGTGCTCAGCTGCTATTTTTTTGAGGAACTACTGCAGCAGGGGACTATCAAAATAGTGCGTGACGTTACCTGACACATGGTGATTCGGTCTTTAATTAAGGTCAGCATGACCTAGATCATAGCAAACATCTCCAAGCCTTAATTCTGACGGGAAAATCCATTCACAAGATAGAATCAAGTTTCCTCTATGTTAAGAGAAACAAATCAATCTGGCTTTTAAAGCATGGGTATAGCAGTGTCAAAGTGGATACAGAAAGACTCTTTAGAAGCCCTGTGACAGAAGAGCAGAAACAGATTTTGCTTTTCTTCTTTCTGTGTTGCTTCAAAGGTTGTCTAAGGCAATCACCATCAACACTTACTGCATGGGGGGAAAGCCAGAAATCTTTATGAGAATTGTCAGGTGAGGAACATAATATTGATCTGAGCAACACTCACAGGCTGCTGCCTAAGATTATTTCTTACTCTTTTTTCCCCTGGTTATCAATCATTTCGATGCAAGCCTTTATTCAGAGCCCAAATAGCCTCTTCTTGTGTCAGTCTTCAGACCAAAAAGCCCACTCAGCACCACTACCTGCTGGTCGTGTGCCCCACTCTAGAAGTACTAGCTCCTAAAACTTCACAGTTCACAGCAAGGGAAGTGGAAATCTGTTTTAAAAATGTCCAGGTACCTAACTCACGTGGAAATCAAACCACTTTATAAAATATTCATAAGTGGCTTTTAGGCACACAAATATCTTTGAAAATTTGGTCTCAGTTCATTTACATTGAAATAGCCTATTTGCACTGCAGTTACGTCTGGCAGCAAGCAACTCAGGTGACTATTTTATTCCGACTCCTCTCATCCTGTTTCCTTCTGCCAATCACTTCCCCCTCCTTGAGTTTGTATGCATCTCATGAATCAGTCTCAACCATCTGGAGCCCATGCCTTGCCTTTGAATAAGTCAGTAAAGCAACTCCTCCTCTCAAAATTAAGGCCACTGAGATGCTCTCACATGCCAGAAAAGCCCCAGCCTCTCACAGGTTTTCTAAGACCCAGCCCTGGTTGGTCTGCTTATCAGTCCAGCCCTGGCTCAGTGACTACAAGTCAACTTGTGTCACTAGCAGAGAGCAAGACAGACTTCCTAGGGTGTTTTGCGTGGGAGCTGCTTGTCTTCACAGCTGTGGCAAGAGGGCTATTTGTTATGGCGGTCTTGCAAATTTACAGTAAGATGTTCAGAGCTAGTCTGTGCAACCAGATTTTATGGTATTTTAAATGAGAAGTTCAATAACAAAGATGGATGGTGGTCCACAGAAACTACTGTGGACCCATAGTAGGCCAAGATTCAGAGTGGGGGAGCCACTGCTAGAGTGCAAATGAAAACTGATTCAGTTAAGCTATACAAGACTATAACCTACAGCACCAGATGATCCTTGCAGCTCCTTCTGGCTTTGTAATCTATACATTAGCCTTTACTTAAGACCCTAAGGCACTTTCTGGCCCTGGACAAGTAAGGGTTATAATAATTTCCAGGCTCATACTGATGATACAATGCACCTCTTGTTTGAGGTGAAAAGTACTTACATTCCCCACAGTGCAGAAGGAGACAACAAACAAAGGCACAGTAAGGAAACTCATTAACTTACATTGAGTTTTAGAAAACTTCAAGAAAGCAGGATGATTTTTTATGTACCATATGAAAGATCTTAAAATAATATACCATCATGATATAGATCAGATCTGTTGAGAGTAGACAAGAATACGGCCAAATCAAGGCGTTCTTTTCCACTTCCAGATCTGAGGTTTTCCTTTGCAATAATCTTCCTCAAAATAAAATATTATAGCATGTTACAAACATTATATAGCATGTTTGAGGTCAAATTGTATGAAGATAAATACTAAAATCAGCACTTAGCCAATAAGGAGATGGAAGAAATGGAGACATATAGCAGCAAGATGATATTTCAGAGGACTTCAAATAAATCAACAGGACTTCAGGAGACAAAGCCAGAGATACAGGTCAGCTCTTCTGAATCCCAAAGCAATGTACCGTGGCACTTCGGCACTGATGAAATGTTATCACTGCTCTATCTTTATAAAACACAGAAGTTTAAAACAGTTATGTAACTGAATACAGTTTTGGATTTATTTTTTTTAACCAGCTCAACAAAATTCCGAAGAAGTTTTGAAGAAAATTAACTTCTATTGAATGTCTTTTAATTTGATTCTCCACAACACTATAAGGAAAGGGGAAAAAAAAAAACCATCCAAAACAACAGAACAGGCAAAGCTGGCTGCCACAATAGAGTATTAGTCGTATTTGCCGTTCTCTTTCCAAAAGCTTACTTATGTAAATGTAAGAGTGCAGGAGACTTACCAAGTATTAAAAATATCTGATTTTTTTAAAGAGAAATAATTATTTTTCTGTGTACACTAAGGTTTAGCGCTATCCCTTACCTCTGCTACGTCCCCCCGCAAAATGCTGTAAATGCCAGTGAAAGAAAACTGAACAACACTCTCAATCTATGTAGGACGTATATACGCTGCTTGCTCATCTGAGCCTATCCTGCCCCTCCAGATAGTCTGACTCTCAGAGAAAACATTGCATTCATCATCTGGTCTGTGTTTTAAGCTACGAGTAATCGAACCTGACAGTCTGTTGCTCACCTCATGGCAAAGTGCATGAGGTTGATGAACAAACAACAACGCGAGGAAAGACTTCTATACTTGGGTTCAGTCCTATGATATTCAGATGTGCTTAATCCCAGCTGGACTCACTGAACTAAAATGGAAGGTACATACACACAAATCTAGCCCAAAAAACATGCTAGCCACAGCTGAAACACAACAGTATAGTATGGAAATATTTGTCTCAAAATACAGTCCAGAGCCTTTGATTTGCTACTAAAACTACATGTGTAGGAAGAGGGAAAAAATACATATATTCATCTGTACTGTATATATTTTTATATATATAATTTTGCATATTATATATGTACACACATATATACACTAATACCATCAAGACCTCATATAATGGGAAACATTTCTTCACTGCTAAAATGCTGAATTCCACAGAATATATCATGAATTTTACCTGAAAATTACTGTGAACTATCTGGTATCCATAATATGAACAGATCTGCAAGCCTGAGTTCAAGGAAATATGTACGAGGTTCAAGCCATACATGCTGCAGTTCTACTTTGATCCATGTCTTGGACACTTGTTAAGGGAAGACTCTAATATCTGAAACATAACATCTTTGAGACACTGCTTATTGCTTAGTCTTTTGTGAACTGAAATTGTCAGGATGAGGCACAACATCCATATTGCATTCTGAAAATTCTCTCATAAGCAGCTATGCAATTATCATTGCCTTCTTCTGGCATCCAGTTAATCAGCCAGTAATTGCATTATCATTCACATACACCACAATTTTTCTTTTTTTGAATTCATGCCCATTTATATGTCTTTTTGGTGGATACAATTTTTTAAAAGAGGAATACAGTTATCTTAGAAAAATCAGGAATATGAAATTATTCCTCCTAGTCTAGGAGGGATTCTTTGCCTCCTCTGAAGTATGGATTTTCATTTCTGACATCCCAAGTAATATGGGTATAGAAGCATAATTTTTTTTTTTAAGATTCAGTTTCCCAATCCTTAAATTGGCATTGTTCAAATAATAATTCAATAATAATAATAATAATAATAATAATAATAATAATAATAATAATAGTAAACAAATAAGCAACAGCCCTGCGGAAACAATCCTAACTGCTCAGGTTTTAGTGTAATGCAGTATAATCATAGTAACTCTTCTCTCCTTTAGAATTACTTTTAATGAAAACAGACCCTAACATTTTAACTTCTGATATGAAAAGTGACTGTATGTATTTCTCTCACTTCACTCTAATAAATGCTTAACAATTCTTTTGAGCCGTCTTCACAAACCACACAAGCATGTGCATTTTGTTAAGCAAAATAGTCTTCACCTCAAAATTGCATGGGTCAGGTCACAAATTTTGCATTTCCTTCACTAGTAACATTTCAGCTGATTTGCTCTTGCCTTGAGGATCAGGCTTATCATTTTTTTCTCTTTATTCAGGGTCATCACAATTTACAATGACCTACTTCCTTACTAAACAAGCATGCTATTAAGTATTAATGGATTTTCTGTCTTACAGACTGTGCTTTCATATTGTGTAAGGGGAAACTCCTTTCAGATCAGAGAAAGGCAACAAGGAAGATCCAAGGTATAGGATGGCTTCTAAATAGGGAAACATTAATTTTCAGTTCTTCAGCCTGGGAAAGAGATGAAAGGGGAGGTGTGACAGAGGTTTATAAAACCATAAATGCCCTGAAGAAGGTGAACTGAGATCAACTGTTCAGCCTCATCCATTGTAAAAATTTGGGGGACTCAGATGAAACAAACAGATGACAGGTTTGAAAAAAGCAAAAGATGGTTCTTCTTACAATGCAGTTAAGCTGCTGAACTCCTTGTCAGAAGGCGTTGTTAAACAAGATGCTGTTATACTGAAGGATTTAAAAAAAAAAATAGATCCCTAAATAAAAATTTTTAAAAAAGCTCCTGACAGATCAGAAAAAGAAGAAACAGGTCTGTAGGAAACAGGAAATTATAAGAAATGAGCAAAAATGGATTATAAACCAGGGTATGAGGGAAGCAGAAAGAAGAAATAAATAGTGGGAGAAAACTTTCAGCAATTTACAAGGAAAACATCATATTTGGAAGACTAAAATAAAACGGTAGACTTCTGACTTTTGCTAGTTTATAGCCAACATGAACCAAAGGGTGCCACTTTCAGAGTTATCAACATGAAGGCCAACAGTCACAGTTTTTAAGAAGGGAGGATTTATTTTTCTTTCCACAGTGCAAATGAAGCTAATTTAACTTCATGCACTTCGACTGCGAAAGAGCATCACAGGTACAGAGGAGCATCACCCTGAAGCAGTTAAGTGCAAAGGTGAACAACTGTGGATTTTCCAACTCTTGCTTTACCTCTTGGATCCTCCGTTCCCTAAGATACCCCATTATGGCTCACACCAAATCATCCAAATTGCGCCTAGCATTAATGAGAATCTAGACACCGTTATCTTCCTGGTACTGTTGTCACAGACTATCTAACAGGTAATAGCAATTTTTAATGACAATAGAAGGAACCCTGTCAGTCATTTTAGGGATGGAAAGAGCATTCATCACTGTAGATCCCTTTTCAGAAGCTTTATTAGTCAACCTGTTTCTCAAAAAGTTTTAACAACATTTCTGGCTTAACTCTAACAGTCTGGGCTCACCTCTGCTCTTTATCCTTGCATTTCTTTCAGTGCCTGTGAAGAGAAAAAATAATGTATGCCACCACCTGAACGGATGCTCCATGTCTCTCTAGGGACAGCATTTTCCACTCTGGCAGTTTGCATAAGGAAAGCCTTTCCCTCAACATACGCAGTCCCTGCTCTCTGCACGCGCACAAGGACTGCCTGCAGCAGTCTTTCGCTGTCAGGTATCATATCAGTCTAGTAATTATGGAGCAGCATTTTCATGCTTACTCTCATTCTTTTTAACTCTGATACTGTTGTGGTTGCCTGGAACTCTGACACTGATCAGCAAAGGTATAGTGAAAAATCAGTTACCTGGTCATGCAGTAATACATATGCCATCAACTCCCAGAACGAGATATGAAAGTTTAATGTTTCTCACTATGACCATGGCTTACAGATTCAGGGCTTAGCACATCCCGCATGTGAATATGGAGGAAAAGGATGCCCAGAGAAGGAACTACCCCCATGTCACGTGAGCATATGTCACCTCAAGTAGTGCCAAAGAGCAGAATCCCTTCTCTGGAGATTTCTGCAGATGGAAAGAGACCACAACAAACTTAAAACCACAACCATGCTAATAAAAGAAACAATCACATGCAGTTTTCAAGGAGAAGTATATGGTTTTATTTACATAGTACATATGGTTACACTGATTTATTTAGGCAGAAAATAATTCTGTGACCTAGTTTTGTTAACAGTGACCAAAAGAGAGTGCAAGACATTTAAATTATTCATTTGTAAAGAGAAGAAAGTTAAATCTTCATCAGGATCACTGAGAAAATCACTTCCTACACAAAAGCCATAATGCTGTTTAAAAATATACAGAATGCTATTTGAAAATATATGGCTCTGGTCTATGTTGGAGTTTGCTGAATCCAGTAGCCTGACAGAGGCGAAGCTGCTGCAGCACCACGTCCCCATGTCCAGCCAGTTGTGAGGCACATGAGCACACATGCATACAATACCTATGTACATATATCCATGGCCAGCCATACAGATCAATACAGACCGAAAACACAGCAGTCGGGCAAACACAAGCTGCACCAATGTCCTGATCGTGTTCCTCTCTCAGACTGACCAGGATGAAAGCAATTTAGCACAAAATACATATGTAGATACATTATGTGTCCCTCCAGCAACTGGCCACAGATACCCAGTCTGTTCAGTAGCTGGCCCCTGAATCACCCCCCCGCACACACAAACAGATCTCTCTGGTCCAGCTTGGACCCCTTGCTTCCTCCAGTAGCCAAGCCACACAGGTTCTGGCCTCTCCAGTATCTGACCCAGGCTTATGGCCTCATCTCCCACTCACCAGCTAGTCTGGCCTGACCAGTGATCACACATGCTGAGATACACTCCGACAAAATATGCATGCCATACAGTCTCTCCAGCTGCCCCTGCTCTCGGACCCCTCTGACCCATGGCCCCTTGCCCTGTAGCTGGTACTTAGACCTCTCATGCACTCCAGTCTCTCCAGCTCCTGCACCACAGACACACGGGCCCCTGTGACCCATGGTCTCCGCTCCAGTTGCTGCATGCAGACCCCCATACATATACATGCACACATAATACAAAGCCCCTTCATCTAGTTAGAAATGGAGGTTGAGAAGACAACAGGACAGACAGCATGGGTCAGGCACAGGCCATGGACAGATAACTGTACTGACCAGCAGCCTGTTAACACATGATCAACCCCTTTTATCGCCTTATCCCTCTATTTTCCCACACTTATTCCTCCCACAAACCACTATGATCCCTTCCTTCTCTCACCTTTGGTTTCTCCCCTAAACATTCCATAGTAAGTCTTGTGCAATCCAAAAATGCTCTAGCCCTGCATCACATAATGAGACCCACAGCCTGCTGGCAGTGACTCCCTCCATCTGTCGGGTGAGCTGAGGAGCCATTCCCATTGACCCACCTGGTTGATGGCTGTCACACGCAGACACTGGGGCTAATGGCTGTCCTGTGACAGCCCAGTGAGGAGCTGGGCCAGGGTGTCCTTTTTGCTCTGATTGGGTTATTGGGGTTCCTCTGTCATTGCTTCCCTGCTCCTTCATATTTTTGCAGATTAGCTTTTAATTAGCATAGACCTAACAGTCTATCCAGCTGATTCAATCTGAGAAGAGTCAGTGGAGTTTGGAAAGTACAGACATGGACATCAGCAGAAGGTTGTGACAAGGAAAGTATCCAAATCTCTTGTGAAAGTAGGGGTATGTTTTTTTCTAGAGAGGACCAGCTGGGTGCAGCTGCCTCAGTAGTAGCGTGAGGAGGGTTGGAGTCACTGCTGGGGCTTCTCCAGCAGGGCTGGACATGGCTCTCCCGCGCACCTTCTGCTGCCTAACTGTGGTCTCCTCCCATCAGAGGAGGGAAAGCAGCAGAGCTTTGCCACTTGAGACCCATCAGCATCAGTCACTTATCCAAGCCCTGCATCAGGCAATTCAAATGCAGAGCTGGGTTTAACACTGACTTTGCTGAGGAAAGGAGTGTCACAAAGTTGGATCTTTATTTGCACTCTGCCTTAACTGAGCAGGAGCTTAAAAGTTACTGACAAAGCCCAAGATTGTCGACACAGGTAGGTCCAGGGAGGATTCAGAACATGCTTATAAAGGTTGCTGCTTGCTCCCCCACTGTCCCAGGCAGGCCAGCTCTGCTTGCGTGCAACCCTGAGATTTGACTGAGGAATATTTTTAGCTAATGCAGCTCAATGGAAGCTGAAATAATGTAGCCGAGAGAAAATAACTAGATAATGATTTAGGGGACTATGTGCGTAGCATGTACAAGAGACTCTGAAGTGACATGGTCAATACCTACAACAGTAGAAAGGGAATCATCTCTGCATTCAGAGGTCATCAGTGCAGCATCAATAAACGGAACTGAGGTGAGAAAGTTAGCCAAAAACCCAAGGAAAACATTCACTGTCTCAACTGCTGGATAGCAGAAAAAAAATAGGTGTCATCACTGATGACTGAACAGCAAATGAAGCAAAATCTTAGAGTAAATAATGCAGAGCATTATCAAAGGTGCCTTATTAGCCACCTTCTAATTTTTCTGCATTCCATTTCTCTTACTTATTAGCATTTACGCTTTTGTCACCATTTTTGGATGGATAATTTCCATCTGTTTCTTCTTGTTCCCCATGTCCTTTTTTGCTGCATATTCTTTTTTTTCATTGTTTCTGCTCTTTTAAGACTTTCAAAGTGTTATCCTATGCTTATTTTACTAAAAAGAAGTGGGGAGAGAATCTAAGACAAGCTCTAAGGGTCTTAACCAACCTGAATGGATTTGATGTTACAAAATTAATTAAACATGATAAATGAGTGGACCTAAATAGCATGTTAGCGCAAAAGAACCGGAGTTGAAGTGCCACCACTTAACTGCCCAGTTAGGCTCAGAGGACACCGTCACTACAGCAACAGCCTCCCTGGGTGTCACACGGGGACCACACCATCTCCTCTCTCTGTTCTTGCCCGCTGGCCTGTGCGAGTTGGCTGGAGCAGGCAGACAGCCTGGGAGCATTTATCATTGGCACTATGGGCTGTTCTTTCCATAGACCAAATTTTAATGACTCTTTCCACAGGTCAAGCAGTGTGTAAGCATCTGAAACATCTCTCTCAGAGAGAGTGCATGTGTTTGCGTATGCAAAGGTCAGCAACAGTCAGCATTCAGAGACCATCAGCAAAACCCCAACAGACCTCCGGCAGAAGCTGAAACTCCGTCTCACCACCTACATACTAGAGGAAACAGGATTATTGCACATTTCATATTTGCATTCATAGTGTATTCTCTCATGCAAGCTCCTGCAAACCTCCTTGAATAATCCAGTTTCACTAGAAGTAAAATGCTCATCAGGGCGCAGTCTCTTCCTGTCTGCAAAAAATTTGGGCAAGATCTCATCTCTACAAGTCTTGGGACAAAGTGTGGCAAATAATGCTAGTAAATAGGACAGCCAAATCCTGCTGTGATTAGCCTGAACAAATGTTGCTGTGATAGAGCCGTTGCTGAATTAAGACCATACAGAGTGAGACAGTATTCAAGACGAAGATTATTCAAAGGTGGCCCTTAGAAATCTTTTAAACAAACAAAGCAAATCTCTTCAGAGCAAAACTCAATTTATCTCTTCAGAGCAAAACTCAGTTTTGGCTTCTAAAAGTCAAGAGTGCATCTGTGTTGAGGACCTCAAAACCTCGTGCTTCAGAGTCTGAGCTACTCATTTGCATAGGAACTGGCTGGAATAATTTCCCCCGGTTTAAAACAGGTCAGATGAACTTTTAAGTTCTTCTTTTCATCCTCTTCTGAAGTCGCAGATACTGGCAACAACTGTGGGAAGGACAGGCACTGGGATCTTGAATAGCTGGACTTTTGCATGTATGGAAGTCTTTCTACTTGTAGGATCAGTGGAACCAATTATTCTTGCTTAGGAATCAAGGAGAAAATTTTCTCTGGGACAGATTGATACGAATGTGGAGGGCACCTGCTTCCTTCTTCAGCACTGAGAACAAACATCTGCTGGGATCACTTAGGGTGATTTTGCTCACATGTTTTTTTCTTGCCCTGATGAGGCCTCAATTACTGACCACCTATCAGTCTTAGTTCTGTGCATCTATAAGCAGTTGAATCTTCCGGAGACCTATACTGTTTCAACACTGATAAGTTTAAATTATTTGTTAAAACAGCGTGGATTAACTGTGCTATTGTATATCCAAAGACATGGGAGCTGGCCTAAGGTTCAGGTTCAGGCATACCTCTGCATAGCTCTCTGTTTCCGCAGCAGCGTAAGTGCTTTCACGCAGCGTGAACTCCCAAAGCGTGTGGACCTGAGCTAGCTTGGTGCAGAGCCAGCTTGCTTACTTTAAGGCTGTGGCTTCTGAGCTGATAAGACTGCTACACATGTACGAGAAAATACATCCTCAAAGGGACAAAGAAAATAAAACTGCAAATATGAACATGAACATAACTTTATGTCTGATGAATCGCAGCCTATGCTGTTTTCAGACTGCTGCTATCAAAGTTAAAACACATAGAACAAAACCAGTAACACTGAAGGAGCTGGACATCAGCTGTAACTAATACTGTCCCACTCAGAAACCAATGGAGCTAGCAGAGTCCATGCAGGTGGCCTTTGCAGCAAATATGCAGCATATAGTCTTTAGTACACCCAGAACCTGTCTAAACTGACAGCAGATAAACATGATTTATTATACATAACTAGTGAGAGGCATGGGAGAGACATGATTCCTTCTCAGGCCCACACAGAACAAATACTGATGCCATTCACTGGGTGTGCAGTAACAGATGTACCTTGAGACGGGAAAGAATATGCTGTGTAATAACCAAAGGTGCAATCCCTGGGAAGAATTAAGAATTACATCAGGGTTTGCAGATGATGTCCTCCAGCTGTGTCTCTGCTGGTAAACCAAACAGGACTGGAAGGCAGTTTTGAGCTCCATGATCATCACTGCTGTACAGCTGTTATCTTGCTCACTAGCACCGCTTTGGTCTGGGCCAGCCAACATTTTCCCAGAGCCTTGGCATATCTTAGAGGACAGAACACATGAGGAATTATTCAGAGAAAGTTGACACCTGGCCACCCTGTTTGGGGAAGGAAAAAGGGATGGGAGTTTAGGCAGGTAAACATGAGCTGTGCTGTGCCACCCAGCTCCAGGGCCAGAGAACGGCTCCCCTTTTACCAGCAGCGTAGCTGTAGCTGCTAAGAAAAAAAAATGTATGTGGCAGAAGTTTGTGTTACCTCATTTGCTTCTGGCCTCCGCTTGCTTTTTTGGGAGAATTAACTGATTGCATCACACACTTCCACAGCGCCTACGACATTGGCACTTGGAGGCTGTAGTTAATAATTAAAAGGCAGGCAGCTCTGTAGCCAGCGCTTTACTGAAACACACTGAGGACCAACATATGGTAGAAGTGGGCTGAGGGAAACGAGAGCTATCCAAGGACTCGTGTGAGCAAGCGCTGGCAGAAATGCACAGGAGTGCAAATTTTGGAAGGTGACTGGAACAGGAATAACTTCTCCTGCCTGACCAGCAGCTTAGCATCAGGGGACAGCAGGGGCTCAGACGACAAATAAAAAGATCACATCCTATTGCAGGTGTCGCTGAATAGATGGGGGCTTGAACCACTGCAATGTTGGGAAGCCAGAAATTTGGGGAGGGTGGCCTCTCAGCTGGATTCAGACTCGCCAAAGGCTTCTCTATGCAACAAAAGGTGTTTGCGCTCCTGATCCCTCTCATTTTATACTGCACTAAAAGTGGCTGACAGGATGGGGAAATGTATCCACATCTTGATAGCAAAAGGCATTTTTCTTGTAGTGAATTCTTGAAAATAACACGTAGGGATAGATGATAACTCTACGAGTATATAAAATGACAAAGCATCATGTCTAGAGTGAGTATCTCGCCTAGAATTTTATGCTTCAGCTGCAATAAGAAGAGAAGTAATTCACAACAAACTTGACAAATAATACAAAGCCATAAACGTACTATGTAACTAAAAAGGCTAGGCCTATGTGAAAATGGAAAGAAAACAGAAAAACTAACTCAATTGAAGGAATTAAACAATCTTTACTCTAGAAAAATTACCTGGAAGGACAGTACTACAAAATTCTGGATGCATAGATTTAGCCTTTCACTGGTAAGTTATTTATGTCAATGTTATCCTTTAAAAGGATATGGAATACAACTGCCTTGCAAAAGGTATTCTGTATGGTGAGAGTTTAGTTGCTGCTCCAGCAATGTTACGTGAGAGAGGAAGGTACAGCCAGTACAGCACACTGCTTTCTGTTCCAGTTTAGAAGTACTGGAATTTCCAATCACCTGTTTAACTGTTTTAAGTTTTTGGAGACATAACAGCCTTAGGATTGAGCATTCTAACATAGCCATTTTATAATTTAATTAATATACTAAACAACTGTGGACTTGTTCATCAAATAAATTTATGCTTTGGAAAATTAAAACTGCCAACAAAATTTGTCATTTTTAGGATAAGAAATGTAAGCTAAAGTAGTATGAAAGTGATAAATAAATATGCAGGTGAAATTCGTTGCTGATAAAAACATTAACTTAAATGGAGTGGACACAAAAGGCAATCTGACCCTTTCAGTAAAGCTTAAGAATCAATGCTAACTGGAGATATTCCCATGATTTTAAAAATGGAGGCATTTATTACTTATCTTCTGTTCTTTGATGCTTTCCTACACATCTCACCAGAACTATTTTCTATGCATTTCTTAGATGCTGTTTTTGGGCTGCAGGTAGATACTGCTTTTGAAAACCCACATGGCCGCCTGCACACATGATTTCATTTCACCATGGCATTGCAATTCTCGGCGTTGCTGAATTTTCCATCGTATTATGTATTGCAGGTCTTCTCTTTACAGGCTTAGGGACTTTCTGGAAGATGTTCAGATTCTCCATGTTGACGCTTGTATACTATGAAATGCAATTATGCATTCTCCTACATAACTCTACTCTTGTAGGCAGGTGCGCCCTTCATAAGCATATCCAAACCGTGCAGATTGTCTTAAAGAAAGAGTGAAACCCAAAGTATACTTTCGGATTGTAAAAATTAGTTAAAGAAACATAGCAGATGGCATTTCAATATCTGCCTAGATTGAAGCATAAAATCAAGAGTAAAGAAACATGTGCAATAATAAAAAATATCCCTACTGTATTGTGCTATGAAAGACATAGCATTCCTCTCTCAAACTGGTTTGCAGCTGCTGCGCATCGTGGTGAGCCAGACTGCTGCCCGGGTGGGGAGAGCAAAGGGAAAAAGGGGAGAGGGATGGGACAGCAATAGCTGCTGCTACAAGAAATACAGTCTCCCTCCTTCAATAGCAGTCACTGCCCTCCACCTCTTCAGCAGGGATAACAGCAACTCATTTTGTGTAACTGTGCAGGAGAAAGCAAGAGTTGTTTAAGTCGCATTACCTTCATGAATAACCATTCCCCATCTCCTTCAAAAAAAGGTATTCAAAGGAGAAGGATAAATTCGACCCACAGCAACAGCTTTTAGCCATTCAGACTACTAAAATTCCTACGTGATTTAAGCTTTCACTGTGTAGCTATACAGCCTCAGGGGTTATACAATAATGAATGTACTTAAAGACACGGTCTTTTTTTCAGCCTTTTTTTTAATAAACGTGATTTTTTTCTTGTACTGCATGATAACAGCATAAACCAACTTCTATTCTGTTTCTGAGCCCTAGAGCTGTACATTTTCTTCTTTTATTAGCCAGTGAATACTGATGCTTTTTATTTTATTTTGCTGTTACGCCACTCGATTACATAAAACATTTTTTTGTGAATATCGTCACTTATTAAAGATGTTTAGTTAACAGATGAGTTTAAATCAGTGGTCCAAACAAAAGGTATATGCCTATACCCTGCATGTTGATTAGAACATGTAAATGCATATTATAGATGCCACATCAAAGTTTGAAAATCCAGTCCACCATCTGATACTGTCAGTTATATATTTTTGTAGGAGCTGATTGAGATATAGAAGCGTAAGAAGCACTATTAACTCTGCAAAATCTAACTAGATCTATCGAAATATTTGTAATTTAGATATGGTATGTTCTTATAGAGATTAATTGGGGAGGCACAACAAAATACAGGGAAAATAGAGGGATAAGAGGATAAAAGGAGTCAATTGCATGTAAACAGGTTACTTGTTGGCATGCTGACCTGGCCATGCCCTGCACCTGACCACTGCAGTCTGTCCTGTCTTCTCATTAAACTCCATTTCTAACTGTTTCTTGGTGAGAGACTCTCTAGTCTGTGCCACCGTGTGCGTATGGGGGTCCCTGTGCAGCAACTGGGGTACAGCTACTGTCCACAAGGGCCCCTGTGTCAGCAACTGGAGCAAGTTCAGGTGTGCAAGTGAGCGTGTGAGCACTAGCAACGATCAAGCTGGACCAGCTGGTGGGCAGGTGACATAAGCTGGGAGACTGCCGGAAAGATGTGTGTGCATGGCTGTGAGCGAGGGGGGGCTGTACCAGCAGCTGGAGCGGGGCTCACACGTCCAGGTGCCAGCAATTGGGGAGACTGGGATCCAGGGGTAGCCACTGGGCAGACTGGGTGCCTGAGCCCAGCTGCTGGAGGGATCCACACGGTACATGTGCATTGCTATGTGCAACGTACCATATCCACTGACAGACCTTCATCCTGGTAAGCCAGAGAGGGGAGGCGGATGAGGCCATTGGTTCTGCTTGTGTTTGTGTGAGTGCTGCGTGTGCCAGTCTGTGGGGCCAGCTGTGTATAAATGCATATATGTGTTGTGTACATGTGTACAAGAGCAGCGCACTTTTGCCAAATACAGATCATATCAGATTAACCGCTTTCCCTCGACAAAACACACAAATTTTCCAGACAGAGAACACATGCGTGGCAGATCTTATATTTTAAACTTTATTAAAAACTCCACACAGTAGAAAACCACTGGTTATTCCATAAAAGATAGGGAAGAGTATAACTGCCATCTGTAGAAGATACACAACACAAGCCAGAAGGCTCGTGTTGCTGGTGGGAGTCTGGGACAATCTCAAGGAATCAGTACGGCAAAGGCAGCCATACCAGAGGCGTTTTTGTTCATCAGGGGGTACCCGCTGAAAGTGCTCTGAGGGTTGAAACATTTAATGATCCAACCACTAGGACTCCAATAGCAGGCTTGTGAGTAGCCAAAAAGAGGAAGGTCTGCCACATGATATCAAAATTACCTACCTAACTTTCAAGAGTGTATGTAAAATTTAATCTATCAACATTTTCAAAGAATAGGCAGGGTCCCATTGCAGCCTGCAGAATCAGGCCCCAAAAGGAGGCGTTTGGGCCACGGACCAGGCGTCTGGGCCTCTGTGCATGAACAAAAAGGTTCTAGCAGCCAGAAAGTTAGAGATTCAAATGGGCAGAAATATTTGCCTGATTGCTAAGTTAAAAATCAATGGCTATGGCCTATTCAGGAAAAAAACAAACAAACCCACCAACAGTGGGTAGAAAAAGGGGAAGGCAGCTTTATTAAAAAAAAAATTAAAAAACTACCAATTTCTTAGTCAGTACAGACCTTGAAACAAATTATACCAAAAACTCATGAATCAGAAGTCAGGCAGAAACCATAATCTGGATGTACACTAACACTAGTTAGTGCATATACACCAGCAGATCACATAAGAATAAGGATAACATTCGTATTGTAACAGGAGACATCAGCCTAGCTGATGGTAAATGCACAAGATCTTGGGGATGTAGCCTTGGAATTTCCCAATTCAAATGTTCTTGAAAATAACAAAATTTTCATTTAGCCTTTGTTTTTGTCCACCAGGACAGAATATTATCGAAGGATTTCTACCAGGCTACCAGAAAGGAATTGATCACACAAGCGAATATCAAACACTGTTTACATAAAAGTTGTTACAAATTGTTTCTTTTTGTGATATGCATTCTTGAACAGAGTCCAAAAAAAAATGTACACATGCATGCTGTCCAGTTACAATTTTGTGCCTCTAAAAGGGATCCCTTTTAAAGTGCTGCAAGGAGCTGCCAAAAAAATCCAAAAGGTAAGGAACACTAGTTTAAAGAAAAAAAAAAAAAACAACATGAATGACAGTTTGTAGTAATTTAGCCAAGGTCTGGAAAACGTTTACCCACAGCTAATGAAAAAAAGATTACAAGAGCAACAAAATGGCTTGTTGAGAGAGTAAAACAACAATACTTTTTTAAAAAATTAAAATAAAAAAATCACACTCCTCATATATAACATTGGAAGCTTATAGGATGTTTAATGATTTTGGTTAGCTCTTTTTTAACAAATTAAGAACAAAATGACCTCTAATGATACTATCAACCCATTATGAGATCAGAATGGTTGAGCAGTTGATAACAGAGCAGGAAAACCACAAGTATTTGATTAGAATCTGTTCTGGTTTGGGGAGAAACAGGTTATGTGTTTATAGCAAGGGATGGCAGTGAAATATTTTCCATTCCAACAATAACTGAAAGCAATGTTAAGTTGCAAAAGTCTTCTGAACCAAATGCCTTAATGCCATAATTAGGGTCATGTTCTCTTGCAGCAGTCCTAATCACCAGGCTCCCAGGAGCAGACAGAACAACATCCTCTGCTTGGCAGCAAGATGCTCACCTGGAAAGAGGAGGTAGAGTCCCATATTCCAGGCCATGTGCCTTGTAAGGGTTAGGATTAAAATTTTCAACAGAAAAAAAAACCAAAGGAACCATACATACACAGTTACTTTCTCATAAACTGAAACTGGAACACAGGAGTCTTTTTTCCTCCTCCCTGTCACACATTCCACAGCTGTGCATTAAACTCCCCACAGAACTGCAAGTAGAGACTAACTGGGTATTTTACTGTACAGTCTGTGTGTCTGTGCTGAGCCCTGCAGCACACTAACCCCTTTGTAGACCTAGCCCCCTATTAGCATTTGGCACTGCTGCAGCTGCTCCTGGCATGTTCCTCTAAGGCTAACGTCCACATTGCGAAACAGATGTTGATGAAGCACAATTAAGGACTCAAAGAAGAACCGTGGAAGTAATAAAAGGCTTAGCTAGTGCAAAAGCAGGCAACTCGTGTTTTACTGACAAAAAGGTTATGAGGCAAATTCATGATACGCTAGAAGTACTCTCATGGGAGACATAGAAATTGGATACTATTGGGTCTGTCAGTCTACCTTCCAAAAAAACGAGATCCAGAAGCTGGATGACAAGGCTAGAAAAATTCCTACTAGGAAAGAGGAACAAAATTTTAACACTGATGGTCAACAACCACAGAAAAAATATGAAGACTTGTGGAAGATCATCTCCATCATTGCCAATTTTTAAACCAAGGTTGATTCCATCCCCGCAAGAGACATGCATAGATCAAACAGAAACAAGTTCATGTAACCAGCAGAGAGTGTGTTGATGGATTCTTTATCCCAGCAGGAGGTTTTTATCTCAGTATCCCTGACTGCAACCAACACTGGATAATCAAAAGCATGCTAAGCCTTTCAGCTTTACTGAAGCCAATTTTGGGTGTAAAACTTTACAGAGGACAACAAAAGGAATGACAAAACCAGTAAGATAGGCTCTGACAAATCTCAAAATAAGCAAATGCTTCTGAACATCAGTTTTTCTGTACTGATAGACTGAAGGTGTGATTAACTTCCAAAATGCTATGGGATGCCAACCAGAGTCACTGGAAGATGCTGAAAAATTGGAAAGGGTCCAGCAGAGGGCTACCAAAAGCATTATAAGGCAGGAGAACTCGACATAAGAAGAAAGACTGAAAGAATGGGGTTTGTTCAGCCAAGAGAACAGAAAGCTCAGAGAAGATTTAATCAAAGTCTTCCAATACATAGGATGTAGTTGTAAAGGAGATGCAGGTACTCTCTACAGAAGGATACTTGCTGTATATACAGGATATATGCTATAATATCTGATGTTTACCTACAGGTAGATTTGCTATACCACAGTCTTTCTGCTTCTTAAGTGCCTCCTACTGGTTCCCTATCTGTCCTCTAGAAAAAAATCCATGCCAGAAGGAAAACACCCTGTTCATTGCTAACATTCTCATGTATTTTTTTCTGTTTTGTTGAGACAAATCAGTAGCCCTGAAATCAAAATAATATATTTTTGTCAAAGCAAAGTATAGCTCCGCAAGCCAGATTTATTCCGCTTAGCCCTGAACGTGTTTCTCTAAGCTTTTGAATTTCAGTCTACTGGTAGTTCCTCATCTCTGAGCTTTAGTGACCAAACTCTACAAAGCAGCTTCAGTCCACGCCTCACCAATATTTTTTATTTTTTTTCCAAAAAAACCCATTCAACAACATGGTCCTTTTAAACAACTATACCCCAGCTCTTTTTTTTCTTGTTGTTGTTAATTACACACATTTATCCTATACGAACTTGAGGTATAACATCGACAAATGTTATTTCTCTTTTTAGTGCAATCGGTATCTCTAATCTAATCCTTTATTTGTGGTCTCGATTTTCAAAAGCAAAGAACACAAAACAAACATTTTTTTGCTTACACTCCAAAGTACAAACAATAGTAATCTAAAAGTGTACAGAGGGCGAATGAACTGAGATACTGCCATTTAGTCGCTTCCACACATTCGTAAGAATGCAGTGCACTCAGTACTTTCAGTAACTGCCAAACTATTCAGAACATTTAAGACATTTTACAAAGAGAGAATAGAAAATTAATAACGTTCTGGAAATGAAACACTCTTAACAAATTTACAAGTTGCTCGAAGACTTCCACTCTTTCTGAATAAAACAGGAAGTTACAGAAGAGATAGGAGACATTAATTGTACATCACAGTCCATGATTTATTTCTTTTGATTCTGGAGACATGATGTGTCTAAAAATATAACATCTTCTGAAAGTACTGGTTTAGATATACCAAATTGTAATGGTCTGAAAGACAGGCAGGAAAAATAAATAAATTCTGCAAAGAGCAACTTTAACCCAAAACGCTTTTAGGGAAGGAGTGGCAAACATTAATACTGTTTTAGCAGCATATTTATGCCCAGAATAAAAGCCATAGGTTGACATAAAAACATGAATAACATTATTATTCCACTACAATTATCAATATCTGTATTACTGAATTATTAAAATTATTAAAATACCATCTTGACTGCAGATGACCACAGTCCTTGCTTAACATACAGCACAACTTGGCAACTTCCACAAAAAACATGCAACTAACCCAAATCAGCAAGAGAAAATCAAACCCACTTAGCTCACCATTTAACATTTCTACAGAGAACTACATCTTAGAACATATTTTGTTTATGCAACTTCAATTTCAATATTCCATATAACACAGATCTGCAGCCATATCTGGGAATAAAATGTATTTTCCTGAACAACGACTTACAAGGCACAACTTCTGTAAAATCACTGCAATTTTGGAGTTAACCTTTGAGGCACAATGTTTTTCAAAATAAGGCTCAAGTAACCTAAAAGGTAAGTAGAAACTATTATTTGCTTCATTCTTCATGCTATTCACAATAAATAGCATGATGTCTATCTTTCTTGTTCTACTGGTGTGTTTACAAAAATGTACTTACTTTTAAGCTTCAGTGTCATTTTGATGCAAAAGTTAAAATAATTCTGTTTCCCTAAAATGACATAACTATATTAAAAAAAACCCTAAAACATGTATTTGCTTTTCAAAATTAAACCTAAATTTTTCCTTATATATACAGATTTCTATCGATGACAGCTGCAGTCATCACAGTACTACAACAAAAACTGTAGTATTTCACCATTTTAAAGATCTTCTGCAAAACAGTAAGGAAAAACAACTCCTAATATATGGATTTTTAAAAATTATTAAACTGCAGTACGTTGTGTAGTAAAGTATCAGAGTTGAGTTACAAGCCGAGACCCAACTGCAAACACAGATGGGTTCCATAAATGTCATGGAGCCTAGAGCCAGCCAGTCCCCTTGAATCAGGGGGCCCAACCAGGAGGAGGCTGTAAAATTCCTATAAATGGTTGAGAATTACAGGAGGACAAGCCCTACAGCAGACTTGGAGAGGGCAATGTCTTTGCAACAGATCTTTAACCCAGCAGACCTCAGGGTATTCAGAGGAACAATGCTTTTTTGAGTCAAAGATAACACTGATACCTGGAAAAAATCCTTGGTCTTGAAAGTTAGGCTTTAATGAGGTGAGGAGAGGAGCAATGTAGTTTACGTACCAGAGTGGTAATGCATCTACCACAATACAGCTGCATCACATAATTTTTTGAGCAATGTTAGTTTTTACATTGGTAATTGCTACGTGGCTGTACATTCTTCCACTTAAGCGTGTGACTCAGTAAGACGTAACTTTACTGACACTCTCATGGTTAGAAAGTGACCACCTGTGAATGAAGTCTGTAGCAATTCAGAAATGAAGAGAGAAATAAGTTTATACTCCCAAGCACCCACTGAGGCACTCCTGGCTCATTTACCAAGCTATTCAGTGCACAATTAATCATTAATTCCACAAAGCACCTACCTGCCAAACCAAGTGTTCCTTTACAACAGCTGTACCTGATAGACAGACGCTCAGCACAATCGTATGAGACGCAGAGGTCAAGACGCTGGCAACTATAGCGTCCCTCATGTTGAAGGGCAGCATGGTATACACCACAAAAATAATGAACAAGAAAAATGATACCTGTGCAAGACAGCAAGACAAAAAAGAAGCATGTCAAATTCACTTTGGAATAACATTTTTAAAGTAGCATTTAATTTTGAACTGTCTTCAGCATAAAGTTACACATCAGGTTTTTACAGAAAAATTACTGCTAATCACTGCAGAAAATCAATTTAGGAAGGATTAATTTTAAAAAATGTTGGAAAATGTACATTATATTTGATTTAAGAAGTGCAGTTTCAAGATACTACATCATGGTTTGAGAACTACACAATACTCCAAATTTTTCAAACTTAAATTCAAATTTATCTTTTCAAATTTTAATTTTATTAACACTCTCTTTACCAGTAGAGTGTAGTTCTCCTGGGACTTGTGATTTCTGATTGCATTACAAAACAATTTGTCAAACCCCTCCACAGGGCCTAAATTTTAATGCAAAGAGATTTCATTCATCCTGATGCACTAAAAATTCACCATTTCATATAACATGACATTATTCAGAAAAGCCCAAGTTCAGCCAAGCATTTTGGTTTAATAAGATTGTACTTCATGTGTATCTACAGGCCGTATGCCAAATTCCATTAAAACACTACATTTTATGTTAATACATTTATTTGGACATGAAAAACAGCTTTAGACAATCACAGCCCATAAGCAGAATTTACTGTTAGCTTCTTTTAAAGGGTAGTAGCATCCACACTAACTTTATGGAACAAACTCTCCAAATGCACAACCCAACCTGTAACAGCAAAAGGGATTCCTTTGCTATACATACAAAAGATTATATATTTGATGGTATACATATGTTCCAAACTCCACCACATATTTGAGAAAATGTAACTAGATTTGAGACACAGATTTTGCACACATAAGTAAGTAGGCAATTCTGAAAATGTGCCAGCTTGCGTATAATTATATCCCTATGTAAGCCTTTCCATCAGTTTTAGTTGACTCAGAAGCCTATTCACCATCTAACAGTTGTATACACACAGTATTTAACTCAGAAAGCTCCCAAGCAGGTATGAGCAATAATAATTTGCTGCTCACTTCTCTTATTGTCAGTTTGTTTTCTTCACATCTGCATGTGATGATTCCATAGTCAAAACTGAACCGTCATGTATGTGTATCTACAAGACAGTGGAGGCGTTCTTCTCCATCATGGAGACAGAATTGGATGGAGAAGGGAGTCCACTTCTGTTCTCCACTCATTCTTCTCCAATCCAACTCACCCTGATCACTCAGACTCTTTTTGATGCTGCCGAACGATCCCGTATGCTCAAGAGTCAAAAAATTCAATGGCATGAAATGAAATGGAACTGCAAAGGACATGAGGGATTATAAGAAAATAAGGTAAGAAAAAGGCAAAGGGAAAACTTTGCTTCTCTACTCTTCTAATCTACCAGCTGATAGCACAATGAAAGAGAAGTGCTTGATGTCTGCTTAGTTTCAGTCCTCCCTAAAAGTTTTAACTGTGATCAGATGTCAGTAAAACCAACAGCAAAGAAAAAGGGCGTACAAACTTGGTCTAGGTAAGAGAAGGGTTATGAAAGTATGATGTTTTTAAATTGTTCTGGCTGGGTAAAAATCAACCGTGATACTGAGGGAACGAACTGATAGCCTCAAAACTTGGGAAAGATGTAAAAAGTTCTGGCAGGCTAGAAAAGGGGAACACAGCACGTGTCTTTGAAAGGCTGAGAAAAAGGCTAAAGAATTAAGAACTGGTCAGCTTAGCTTCAATTCCAAGAGCAATTACAGACCAAATAATAAAACAATTCATAATCAAGAGTTCTGAAAGTTAAGAAAAATGTAAGTAACAGCCAATGTGATTTTGCTGGGAACAAATCAGGTTAAAGCAATCTCATCTTCTTCTGTCACAATAACAGACATCAGGGTAGGGGGAAAACCTGAATAATGAGTTAGGCAGCAGCAAAGGATGTGAAAGGTCCTCTAATATAGGCATAAGATGAATGGATGCCAGAGGCAAAATACCTTACCAGCATGTAAGACGAGCTGCCTAAGACATGTTTCCAGTTAAAAAACGGTTTGAAGAAGAATCCTGGACCCTAGTCCTGGAAGAAGGATTTCAAATGCCTCCAATCCCAGTGACCTTTCATCAAAACAAGGTTTTGTTGTTTCTAAGTTTAGCTTTCTAATTGACTAGGGGGAAGATGGCATTTACATATTTGTGAGAATTTTATGATTAGAAAATAAAACATTATCCTTCTCTAACCATCTTGTCTCCAAAAAATAGAACTTGCATATTTTCTGTGCTTGAATATGGTTTAACTTTATAGCCAGACTAAATCCCACCCTACTTGTGAGGTACATGCTAGGTACTTACTAAAACTCATTAGTGGATATATAAGATATAATATTATGCTGTTGCTTTTCAACTTTGACATAAAACAGACTACTAAGCTCATACAAAAGATTTTGGTATATTGCAATGCTTCTAGTGGTATCAGCTGTATCAGCTCCAAATTTGTTATACTGCTGTAAACAAGTATCCTTTCTTTAAGTTGCCCCACTACTTACCTTGGTCAAAATAAATGGATAATTTCAACCTTCCACAACTACGAACAGAGAGAGTTTTTAGAAGTTTCAACCCCCTCTTGACACTACGTATTCAGACCTCAAATTCTCCGTTACTCAACATGAAACAGGTTGACTTGGACTGGAACTGTGTTAAAGAACACTTGATAACAAATTGACCTGTCAATTCTTATATTTGTGTCTTGAAATTTGGGTCTCAGAATGCTGTTGCAAAGCAGGAGAGGTATCAGTCATGCTAAGACAGGAACTCTCATCCAAAATGCATGAAGGAATAGCTCCTGTCAATAGTTCTTGATTCTTGGCCACACTCCTTTTCTCTTATTTCCAGTAACGGTCTAATGACCCAAGGAGTTGAGAGCTCTCTTTATCAAAGAGGTTCCTTTTTTATTTCACTATGACTCAAGAATATTCTCCCTAAGTACTCTGAAACAAGATGCTTCTACCGTTCATCTTGATAGCGGACATACATAGTACATAAGGCTTGGGACCTTTCAACTTATTTCAAAATGTCGCTGTATTTAAGTTTGATACCGTAGAAGCTGATACTCAAAGGCTTCTGAGTAGGGTGGTTCTTCAGGCAGAAAGAGAAGACAGGCTTTCTGGACTGAGTCACAGTCTGCAGAATGGACAGCGGCCCTTGACCCTTTTCATGATCTTTTTGTAAGAACTAGCAGAATATTGCTGATACAAACATTAAAAAGCAGTGATGCCAAGCTCTGAAGGACCCCACTATCCCATTGCAAGAGTTGCTAATGCGCGTCACTGCATGTCTGCACCTGGTGTGTGTACCTGTCTGTATACACAGTATTAATTTACAGTGTACTACTTTTGACACTATTAAAAGCAGCCTGTTCCACCAAAGTGTGCCATAACCATAAAGCTTGTCGCTGTTTTGAAACTGTGTTGGAAGCAATCTTTGATGTGAGTCATCACTATGACTGCCTAGTTGAAACACGCTTTTTGTCCTGATCTGAACTTGGATTGCTTTAGGAATTTGATTCTCAGAGACTTTTTCGATGAGCTTATGTTATCCATACCTTGGAGATGAGGAGTATTTGGGCATTGATGGTATGCATCATAGCACGTAGCACTTGTTTTTCGTTAACACTGGTGTAACATCTTACAGAGAAGCATGTGGCTTTCCTGCTTTGATTGAGGGGTATCCAGGACTCTTTGCCCATCAGTCTTGCCTGTCAGAGCTTAGCAAACTCTGAGTGTGTTTGCTGCTCTGGGTATCTCTTCTTCCACACTTCAGTAGTGCCACATTTTCCCCTACTATGTATGCTGTTCTTTTCCACAACGATTTAAAGGATGATGAGCTGCCACAGTGTGGCTGTCTAGATGGGCAACAGACTATTTTTCTGCAGATTTTGTGCAGCTGCTTTCAGAAGGGCAACGAAAGTTCTCATACAGATTGCTGTAGCGATGCCATTAGAGAGACTTGGACACCAAATGGTATAATGACAGCATGATGTGGGATATCACTGATAATCACGACCACTCACAAACATTCATTCTTGTCACAGAACACAACACAAAACCATAGGTAAGCATCCTTACACACCTTGCAAAATGGAAAGATTTTAGCTGTGCATGATAGAGAAGTAGTTCCTTCTTTAACTCAAGCCCATTCTGAATATTTTTAATGATGGCATTTTTGTCCCAGTATCTCTAGAATTATGTTGGCCACTTCAGCCTCTGATCTATGCTGGTGACTGTGATTTAGAAGAACTGGTATGAAGTTGATAATACTTGATGGTTCACAGACATTGTTGTTGGAAAGGTCACTGGTTTGGACTGTGATGGCACAAAGCACAGTGGACCCAACCCATGGACCCAACCCATTTTTGGAGCCTGTTGACCCAACCTGTTCTCAGAAACCTTGTCTCGCTGGTGTCGCCAGTTTCTACTCGTAGTGGCATAACTTTAACTCTGAAGGGTATCTGAAGTAGAAAGTCTAACATATTTTACACATTAAAATTGTCTTTCCTAGCATATAGGATACCACAGAGGATGTTGCTTTTGACACGGAGAACAACTGTACAAAAAGATGATAATAATTCATTATACAAATTATGTTCCAACAATGACTCACAATTTCCCAGCTAGACAGCCTTTTTAAGATTGTGTTAAATGGTTAATCATAACTGGCTTGGCATATGTAAAATTCACTCAACTTAATGTTATTCTGACCAGGATTTCCCTCGAGGAGTATGACATCTTGGCACTGAAGCAGGCATGCAAATCTAAATGTGCTGTTTCAGTATGAGACAGGGGAAAGCACTCCTTTGGACACAGACAGCAGTAATGAGGCTACAGCTAATAAAATAGCTGTAGTTCTTTGGGACAACTTCTTACACACAAGTGTAATGACAGCAAAACACTTGGGAAAATAGTGCTAGCTTTTTACTGCATAACCAGAAAAGACCCTGTTCCCATAATTAAACTGTTAGACTACAAATATTCACACTAAGTGGGCCAGCCCGCTACAGGAACACTTTCAGAGGTTTTTCAAGATCAGCTTCCTCCTTACTGTGTAAAGGGAGTAAAAATTCATCACGTAATTAAAGAATTTTCCCTTGGAAAGACACTTGGAATACAGCTACTGATTTCAAATGTTGTCTGTATACATAATTGCACAAAAGAAGACACCCTAGATTTTCTAAATAAATAACCAGGTTTCATAACATAATTGGCAGGACCTACTAATCTTACAAAATAGTTATAAATACTATATTCATGATTTAAGAAAATGTATGTATTAAGGTGTCAGAAGGGTATTTATACAAGCTATAAACTGTATGTTAAAACTGTGTAGGCAGAGTAAAGGTTGCAAATACATAAAGATCTTTGCTGTTCTACTTATTCTGAATTCCAGACCTCAAATCTTCAGACTCAGACTGCTAAAAGCCAGGCAATGTTCAAAGAACAAAACAAGCTACCCACATAAAAAAAATAATAAAAATTCATTGAGTACTAAAATCAACTTCTGTTCTGAGTCATCTATAAAAAGGCTTAAATTATGAAAGCATTGGCTAAGGTGAAGGTGGAACTGTTGTTCACCAAACCCTTCAACATGAGAACAAAAGGGCACTCAATGAAACTAGTAGAAGACTGATTTAAAACAGATGAAAAGAAAGTACATCTTTACCTAGCAGATCGTGACCTTGAACTTGCTGCCACAGGAGGTCCTAATGTGCCAGCAGGTTCAAAAAGACATTAAATTCATGGACACTTTGTCCATAAACCAATAATACAAAGATAGGGCAGGAATGTACCCTCTGACATTGCTAACACAACTGTGGAGGCTGGCAAGGTGTGAAGGGATCAGACCACGAAAAGCGATCCAGCTTGTGTGCTGCCTTTTAATAGCAGCTTCTTTTGCCATTCTTGGAGACAGAATACTGTGCTAGGTGGGCCATGGTCTGACCCTGCAGGAACTTTCTTGTGTTCCTATGCTGACACAAAATGTACTTTGAGGGGAAGGGAAGGGAAGGGAAGGGAAGGGAAGGGAAGGGAAGGGAAGGGAAGGGAAGGGAAGGGAAGGGAAGGCAAGGCAAGGCAAGGCAAGGCAAGGCAAGGCAAGGCAAGGCAAGGCAAGGCAAGGCAAGGCAAGGCAAGGGGAGCAGTTATGACACAGTATCCTCCCTGACTTTAAAATAAAGCAAGATAATTCAGAACAAGAACTGGAAAACATTGTAGAACCATCTACCAGTTGGAAGGGCATTGTGAGTAAAGTTCAATGCAGCAACAGGATAAAATATACAAGAAGCTAAGTTTTAATGTATATGAAACCAGTGTTTCCCAAGTGTCCGGTATATCGTAAACCTCAAGAATAAAATAAAAAAGGAGAAATTTGCTTGTGATTTACTCCACAAAATTATGTCCACAATAAATTATTATTTCACTCATTTTTACTAAACATAAATTTTATTTTCCAATGATTATCATAGAGGTAGTAAACAATCCTACAAATCATGTCATCTTCTTGACCATGGAGAATGCTCAAACTAATAATGCCTTTCTTTTGTGTAGATGTCTGGGTTTAAATGCCATCAGGAAACAAACATTCATTACAGCCTCTGCCAAAAAATTAACCACAACCATTAGCAAAATAGGATAGAATAAAAGTAAGTTGACTGCAGGAAAACAGATATTTTAAAATAACTGTGCAATAAGGAACCTTCAAATGTGCTGCTGAAGTCACAGATTAATATGACAATAAGATGAAAAACTCCAGAAAAGGAAGGTAAATTCACATTTGAAATAATCAAGATATAATCCAATTGCATACTGTCTACTGTGTGATTGCTTTCTGTGTCAAAGAATCTTTTCTTTCACTGAATGGGATCAGTAAGAGGGATATGGGATCTAGAAGGAGCGACCCAAGGACCATCAGCAGTGACCCAACGATCCACAACAATTTTTGGCACTTCCTGCTACAGAAAGAGGGGACTGAGCTACCGTCATATCTACCAGCTTTGAGATTATTCCTGAACACACTCAGAATACAAAGAATTTAGTTCACTCCACAATGCCCATTTGTACTATCATTCTCTTCCTCACTTAGTTCTCCTCTTTCTGCTGTATCTTGTTGGCTTTGTTTCAACCACAGTATAGTCTAATTAGTCAAGAAGACAGATTTGTTCTGTTACGACGCTGATAGGTCCCTGCAAGCAGAAAGGCAACTTCATAAAGCACTATATAGCCCAACAATGGCATGTGTTTGCAGTGATTTGAGTGTCTAACTGGATCAGATGACAATAAGTTATGCCTTTTGTTTTTTCAGTGATAAGAAAACTGAAAAGCACCAGAGATAAAGGATACATCTTTCATCCTTGTTATTCTTCCCTTTTGTGTTTTGCTCATAAATATTAAGATCAGAAACCTACAACAGCAGTAATAATTCCTGATCATTGCAGCTAGCATTTTCTCTAAAAGGGACAGTCGATACACTCTTTAATGCTACCTTAATAATTTTTCTTAAAATATTTTTTTATCTATAGCCAGTGGGAAAGGGGTTAGAGCATGTTGTTAAAACCAAAGACTTGTCTTCCCATGCCACAGTAAAAGTAAAACCAGACATATTTAACTCTGGCTAAGCCCATGCTGCCTCCTCTTCAGAACAATACTGCATAGCAGGACACAATTCTAAAGTAAACTGCAATTAAATTAATGTATTTTAAAAGTGGAAAATCAAAAGAGATCCAAATGATTATGCAGTATAAGTAAGCAGGCGGAAGTCCAAAGCAATAAAAAATAATTTCACTCGGACTATTAGGGAGCTAATTTTACAACACTCAAGCATTTCTGCCTCAAATTTAAAAGGAGTCTAATGAAAACATATATTGAAAACATTTTCAAAGTTGCCTTAAAAGTGAAGAAACATACACAACTGGGAAAAGCGTAAATTGCATAAAAGCCTAACATGGCTAGAAAGGATGTGAAAGTCCATGTCAAAATATGCATGCTTGCACATACGCAGAAAATCTGAGCAACGACAGCAATTAGTTTAAATCAGAATTATAATAAGCTAGTAAGGGCAGAAGATGAATACACTACATTTCAGGGGATCCAAGGAGGTTTTTCTGCATGTTAGGCATGAAAGAAGTCTAACAGTGAATTTGATCAACTAGCATAAGAGAATGTAAAACTGTTAATTATAATAAAGGAAAAGCAGAACCATCAAATGAAAATATCTGTTCTATATTTAGGGAAAAGCTAAATGATATATTTACATTACGCTAAAGAATAATTGTCGTACAGTTTTCTGTTCCAAAATATTAGCTCACGAGTATATAAAGCCACAGACACTAATGTTAAGACATTTTTAAACAGCAGGTCCAATAAACTATGCTCAAGCATCTTATAAGAGCTCTGTATTATGTACGTTGATTTTCAGTACCTCCCGAATACCAGGATAGTTCCACAGAACTGTAGGCAAATCGGATTGGTAAAAGGTAAAATTAGGAAATGAAAAATAGCAAATAAATGGTCAATTTTTACACTGAAGGGAGTGTGTTGGAGGACTAAGAGGATTTATTCAGTGTCTTCCTAAATGTTTTGTAAAAAGGAGCAGAATAGTGATGTGACAATGTTTGATGAGTTTTTAATATTATTCAGGATATTCAAAAGCAACAACAGATGGGAAAAGTTGAAGAAGTGCCTCACACTACTGTGACTGGGCCATAAAATAGCAGATGAAATCCAACATTGATAAACGCAAAATAGCAGGCATGGGGAAAACAACTTTAACTGAACATTTACAAAAGCAGGTCTCACCTTATTTACTACAACCTCAGAAAAAGACATGAGAGTCACTGTGAGCAGCGCTTGGAAAAACTGAATGGTAGCAGTTGTTGAAAAGGTAAATAAAAGGGCAGCAATTATTAGGAAAAGAACAGAGAATCGAGCATCATGATGACATTGTATGAATCCATGGTGTGCATATTTCTTGAATAGCTCATGCAATTCTTTTCTCCCCATCTTAGGAAAAAAAAAAAAAAAAAGTTGATAACATCCCCCCAAGCCTTCTCTTCTCCAGGCTGAATAGCCCCAGCTCTCTCAGCCTTTCCTCAAATGAAAGGTGTTCCAGTCCCTCAGTCATCTTTGTGGCTCTTCACTGGAATCACTCCAGTAAGCCCATATTTCTCTTTTACTGGGGAGCCCAGGGCTGGACCCAGCACTCCAGATTCGGCATCACCAGTGCTGAGTAGTGGGGAAAGATCACCTCCCTCAACCTGCTGGCAAGGCTCTTGCTAATATAGTCCAGGGCATGTTCGCATGACCAGGTCCAGCAAAGTACCACCCAAAACCCTGAGAAAGTCTAAGCCCTGACAGATGTATGCCTCTGACATACTGTCCCATGGGAACTTTGTAACCATCAGTAGCTTTAACAACACATTGAGAAGCCCTGGAAATCTGTGCTCCTGGTTATCAGAGAACCCACCAAGAGCAATGCTTGAAAGTGAAGAAGGGAAAAGGAGGGGTCATGGTGACAAGCAAAAATGTAGTGCAGCTCAGCAAAGTACCTGCAGCTCTACATGCCGAGGTGCACAAGATGTTTCAGAGAGCAAAAAGTACCCAGGAAACGGTACCCAGTAACCTGGCCACTTAGCATGGAAGGAGGGCATGCCTCTTCCTGACCTTATCTACTACCAAGCAGGAGCATACAGATGATAACATTGAGAAGAGTAGTCATTCTCTCTAGAGAGCAGGAGGCCTCGTTTCCTTGAGACATACAAGGGTCAGCAAAGGACACCACCTCTGGTGAGCTGACATTTGCTGTGGCAGGTGTCAGAATGAGGGGAAAATAACCAGAAGGATGATAAAGGATCATGGCTGGGGTATATCTGGAAGAAAAAATTAGAATAGTGAGGATCTTAAACAAAGGAAACTTGGATTTCCTTTGCACAGATCAATAGTGTCGTTTAACAGAATCTGCTGCAAAGGAAAGACATGATAAATTGAAATGACTGAGCAGCATGACTCCACTTACAGAAACCTGATAACCTGAACGGCTATTTTTTTGCAAATTATGTTTTTTCCCTGAGCATATATTTTTGGGCAAACCAGAGAAGAAACACAAGAAATTGTCAAGGAAAGGAGCCTCTCAATGACTGCCATGAAATACCGTGACTGTACAGAGTGGTAATAGCATAACGCTAATAGAAAGGAAGAAAACAGATTTCTTCTTTAGGAGACCTGCCAAAATAGGACATAACACCTCTTTGGAAAATTCTATTAATCATAGAAACAATATGCCTAGAAGCGTATGATGTCAGAAGAGTGGACAAAACCATGTTAAGATAATCCTAACTTTGGGGGGGGGGGGAAGGAAAAATTCATAGCATTTAATTGTCATGAGGCTAAGACAGGTTCTGTAGCACTTACACAAAAAACTGTTTTATTCCTCTGCAACATCTGTCTTTCCCAAATGTTTTCAAATCATCTGCTAATACATTCCCAAAGACTTTAATACAGGGTGAGATTACCACTTTGGTTGTTGCACAGTGCCTTTGGGACCTCAGCCTTTCGTATTGCTCAGAGCTTTCTATTTGCAACGCTGGCTGTTACGCCCATGGGCCTACACATGCCAACACTGTGTTGCTGTGGTGGGTTCTCATGGGAAAGGATTGCCACTGGTGTGAGTACCACCTCTTTTTTCCCCTTTTCCCTCTCTTCAGTTGTGTTTTTTGGTTTACATTAGGGGACCCAATAACAAGCATGCAGAGAGCTTAACAGCCAAACAGCATGCAGCACCTGCCCCTGACATAAGCATGCTCCAGTCAGCACTAAGAGCATCACATGCAGGAACAATCATCTGGGAGTTTGAGCAGGTCCTGAAGAAAATCATATAGTCACGATGGTGTCCCCCGATGCTTCTCCTCCAAGCTGGCCACTGAGGAGAGTTTGTCCTTTCCCTTTTCTCTCCCTCTCCTATTTTGCTTTTGTTTTTTCACCTTTGCATGCCTTGAGCTACAAACCCTGCCAATAAACCTTTGGGCATGTGAACTTGTCTCAACATCCTTTACACAACACTATCTTTCCCCGCAACTTTTGAAAACCACAAAGTGATTTCCAACTTCAGAAAGTGGTCAGGTTTTGGTAGTCACTAAGACTACAACCTTTACATGAACCCTGGGGAGCAACAGTGCTAGCAACCTGGATGCTGCTTTCTTATGAAGAAGTTGTGAAAGTGGGAGCCCTGGTTTCCTTTCCCCTTTCACTCCAGACAAAGCTTTTGGCAGGGCAAAAGGCATAGGTGTGAGATGCAAAGGTTGAACATTAATGTAGGAATGGACATGTGTACCAAACATAGTATTAATAATAATAGTAATCATCACCATCATAATCATGATCTCTTTTCTAGTTTTGACATGTAAAAATTGCATGTATTTTACTCATAACACTCCCCTAAGCAAAACAGATAGAGAGAGAGGGTATTCATACATTTATTTCCCAGTGCCCCATTTTTCAAACAGCCTTTTTTAGGAACACTAATCCCAACTAGATTGATGGATACAGATCAAAGATGTTCATTCGCTTTTAGGGATTTAATTTCAAGTGCAATTCAAGAAAAAGATGTGGGTAAAATAATTTCATGGTAATTCATAGAAATTTGACCTGTTTTGATAACGTAGGTAGGCCTTCAGTTGAGAAGGTCTGTCAGAGGTTTGGCCTTTTTTACATGAAGACTGAAAGAAGAAAGAAGATTAAACTGGAGAGAAGTTACACAGAAATTATATTAAGGCTTGAATTTAACCTGACAGCCAAGCAGATACACTGTTATCACAGTCATCCCAAACTTCTGTCATTGCCTGCCTGTGTACTGTTCAAGGTCAAATGCTTTTCTCAGCCCAGGTTTTTAACAATGAGCTGCTTTTCCTCCTGAATCCAAACCTTGTTGTCATAATGCAGCTGGGGTTTGTTCCCCAGAGATTTTTGTGGATTTCTTTTGGAATTCTGAGTATAGCGATGTGGAAATCAACCAAAAATGATAATATAGATAATGTCTTTGTTACTGAGAAATTCTCAGATGAATTGCTCACACACACACACTTTCTTATGGAAATGAAAAATATAATCCTGGTCATTTCAGCATATAAGTAAATAATTATAACCTGATATTACTTTAATGTAACATCTGTATTTCAAACAATATTATGTAAAATTTAAAGCAATTTTGAAATCGAGAGCATTAGTGGAGAATATCCTTAGGCTGGGTGTTTTTAATAATCTTAATAATCCTGATTTTAAATACAGAGTCCTTCACGTTCTAAATATTTTAATTATTTTTATAAAGTGTTTATTGATTTAATGAATAATGGACTAGTTATATGATTTCATATGCAACTCTTAATTGTAGCTATCTTATAATTATAAAGAGATTCATTATGTAGCTGTAGGATTAGTTAAATGTGGTAGACTAAATTAATCCCAGCAGGATGAATATAGAGAAAAAGTTATTCCAGTCTGTTTTAACAAGCAAGGGGTTTCATGTATCACTGCATTTCAAATATTAAAATTAGTCAACAACTAATTTACATGTTGTTTTGCAGAAGGTTCCAGCCATTGCTTGCTGAAAAGATTGTGTTATTTTGTTTCGCCCCTTCCTTTTCACACCTTTCACACCACAAAGCTTATTCTCCTCTAAAGTTTTCAGTGGAACAATTCGTATGGAAGTTTGGATCCCCAGAGCAAATAACAGCATATTCAACATCCCAGAAAACATGTCACAACTTTCCAGGAATCAGAATAGCACCTTTTTACAGTGAAATGTGTCTAGGCAGTGTATACCACACACATCACAGGAAAATTTATCTGAATTAAACAATGAAATGTTTGGCATGTTTCTCCACTTAATAGAATCATAGAGTAATTTAGGTCGGAAGGGACCTCTGGAGGTCATCCAGTGCAACCTCCTGGCTGGTTTCAAAGACAAAGTTCAGATTACTTCATATAATGGGCACAAATCTTGAATTAATTTATTGTTGTCTAGCAAAACTGTATGTGCTTTTATACAGTGATGAGTTAATTAAAAGAAAAGCCTTAAACAGAGAAATACAACATAAAAACGTGAACTGTTGTTTAATTTTTTTTCTTATAGTAGGAAATAACATTTGTATTATCAATAATGATGTTCAATTTTGCAAGTGAACAGAACAAGGCAATTCCCCCAAAATGAGAGGAATATTTTTCATCTCTTTTTTACATACCCAATCCCAAATCACTACCGAAGCCAGACCCCCAAATCCAGTCAAGTTCCTGATCTTAGTAGATATGACTGGAAGAAAATAACTGCCAAAATTAGACGAGTCACGAAGCATTAAAAAATAAATGGTCACATTCCGCCTAAATTTTGCCACAGTCTCACTCAACGGAACTGCACAACTTTGCCCATGAAAAAATAGCTGGAAAATAAACGCAAGAATTTCCAAATACTGCTGGGGGTTCAATGACAAAAGAGACACTCCAAGAGAAGCGTGAAATACAAACGTGCTCCTCACAGTTATTACAACAACACAGTAGAGATCTCTCTTTTTTTTTTGCTTTTGGATTGTTCACATGCACAGAAATAGATGGAAACACATAGATATCCACATTAACAGATATGGTTAAATGCTACCTCCTAATAGATGTTTGTGGATCATACTACAGAAATCAATGGAAACCATGCATGGCTTGTAGAACAAGAATACAGTCATGAGATGATATTCTCAATATATTTCTGAGGAGACTGGCCAACTACAAATGAGTGCTCTATGTCAAATCCAAAGTCACTGCTGCCCTGATTTAGTGCTAGCAAAATGAATGAAAAAAATATGCCGTCCACTTCAGGAGCAGCTGGACTTCACACTATCCCCATGACAGTTGAAGTGAAAAAATCTATTCTTGCAGTCAGTTCAAAGGTCCAAGCATTTAAATAAAACAGAGAAATAAACTAAAGTTTAAACTAAACATAGGTCCTGCATTCTGCATTTCTTTCCCAGACAGCCTGTCTATAGGACTAACACACTACCATCACCAACAAATCTATGCCAGCATATGTTCTTACACAAACTAAGCTGCCTCATTCCTTCTCTCTGAATGGATTCAGCTGCCTGACCAGTGGTACAGAGGAATCTTACAACAACCAGCATGAAGAAAGCTTCAGAAGGCCAGGGGGAAATGATTCCTCTGTTTTTCTTTGTGTTTTCTCAGATGGAAAAAAAAAAGGGAACCACTTGGGAGCAACGGGATATATTTTTGCTTCTTCCCATTAGCATGCCAACTGTCTCCCACTATTGCAGTGGCAGGTTAAAAGTCAGCCATAGTGAAGTGACTGATTATCACTGTGTCTAATCTAAACAAATAAGCCACAGGTATTAATTCCACTTAAACGACTGGATAAAGTTAAGATTGACAAGCTACAGCTGTAATGTACAATATAAGATTCAAAGACTGAAAAAACTACACACGGAGCATGAACCCCACACTAGGCTGGCTATTTGTAGGTTACTAATTTAATGCAGCACTGGGTCTTTTAACAGTCCAGTGAGAGGGGACTTAATAACTATCTCTGCCATCAGGTAGGAACAACTTTATCCAGGCAAGAAAGGAGAAAGGGATGATGATGTGAATCTGAACAGAACCATAGGCCAGATTGGGTGTGAAGGAAACATACACATCCAGATCAAATTTCTGTTCCATGAATAAACACATAGAGTTTGTGTAAGAACAGGTTTCCCGTGCATAAGAACATGATGCCCAGCCACATGATTAGATGGATGCTGCAAACAACGAGACAGAATTAGAGAAGCTTTGGAGTTGATCTAAGAATAACAACCTAAGTGTGATCTTCCTTTACGTGCTGTATCCCATCTCAAAAACATTGGCAAATTTGTAGCTTTCTGTTTTCCTATTTTGTAAATAAAATACTTATTTTACAATTATTTTTACCTGGATTGTGTTACAGGTGATTGGTAGGTAACTGGCAAATACTATCCCTGCCAAAGTGGTAATCCTTAAAAATGAGATACTGAATCACACTTTCACAGTGCTCAGTACAACTCCAGAGAATGGAAAAATAAGTGTCAAGCTAGATAAAATGCTTGGAAACTGGGTCAGCAGGAGTTTGTATGGAAGAGATGTCTTCTTCTGATAAGCACAGACCAATGACTTAAGAAACACATGAGCAACGGCTTTGCCTCCAAGAGTCTTCCAGCAAGCTTGGAGTGCCTATGAAGATAATTCAGTCTATTTAATCTATTCCCTTGCACCAGAAATCATAATTCAAGTCTGGTTTTGGTTTTTTTTTTTCATTCATGCCAAGGACGTCAACGAAAGCAATATAGCTGCATTAAAATGCCAAGTGGGTGACACAGAACAACTAATCCTAATACACTGGATGTTGAAATCCATTGATAGTTACGTATCTCCAAATTTTACAGATAATACTATTTTAAGGTGCAACACAGCTACATCAGGAACATGATTTAGCAATGGGAAAGCACTGAGGAGGCATAGACAGGTTAGATAAATATCATTATGCTCAGTGCTTGAAATAAGCTAGTGTATGCCAGTACACCCTAATAGCATCTGAAACAGATATGTCAGTACTTACCAAGAAGGGGAAGCAGAGAGAAAATCGGGTATCACAACACTTCAGCATTCCCATACTCATACTTCTAAACATTTGTAAAAGGACTTCTGAACTCCCATTACAACACCTAATTATACACACCTTACAGAAATGGTAATTATTTCGCCAATATGACAGGAGAAATCTGAAACAGAACTCCACAGCTCTGAGATGCAATTTTCTACACTTTGAGGTACTAATGGACAAATCTCAGCATTATTCTGCATCGAGTCCACCTCTGCAAGCAGCTTTTTCCTAAAGGATTAGTTTAATGAAAGCTTTAGGTACAAATGGAAAGAAGTATGAATTAAAGATGACAGGATTAAAACTTAAAAACAGACCACTATAAAAAGTGGGGCTTTCAGTGGGATGTTTTACAATCATCGCTTCTCTAAAAAACAGCTCTCACAAGAGACAGCTAACTACATTTGCAAGGCAGGAAATATTTGTCATCACTGTACTGAAGTTGAATAAAAAGATAATTTATGTATCCCCTCATCTATTTCTAGGTGAAATTATCATTATTCCAATTATAATTTTCTTTTTACCACAGACATTATAATTTTTATTCCTGAGACATTTTTAGTGTATATGAAAGCCATGCAAATGCTTCTTTTACAAATCAGAGCATCTTCATTTACATCTTCATATGAGAGAATATGTTCTCTCCTATACCCCAACACACAAATTCTTAAGAGTAGGAAAACCATTCTGGCCCCTGGCACCAAAGCCTAACAGTACAATGTCCAGTGATGTTACTGCAGATGTGTGCAAGGATTTTCCCTCACATTGCATCCTGGAGATTCATGGCCTAAAGGATTAAATTTCCCAATTCCTTTCACTCCTATCAATGTTACTGGAATACATCCTCTTTCCCTTGTTGTCATGTAAAATTATAGAAACAATGTACTTTCTCAGTAATTTCCTTCCTCTTTTTGAGTGTTATCATCACAAGAGATTTTATTTTTTTTCTGTAAACATACAAAAACTATGCCCTCTGGAGTCAGTGTATCTTTATCAAACATTAAAAAAACAGAGTAAAGTAACTTGACTCTTATCACAGCACACATCCCATGGAAAGGGCAAAAAAAAAGGCACCGTTCTTCTGTTGCTGCCACACTCTGACGGATGTTTCCATACTACATAATGGGGAAAAAAAAAAGACAAAATTTAATGCAGGTGGGATTGAATAGGACCAGGAAACGTTGAGAATGCAAGAGTTCAAAGTCCCCTTCCATCCTCACGCATGAAAAGCCAAATATCTCATGCCCTTTGAAACTTTATAGTCAAGCTGTTTTACAAGCCTGACATCTCAAAATGATAGTCAGACATTTTAGATATTATATTTGCCACTGTTCATGAAATAATAATGTGCTTTATTCCATGACTTACTTTTACACGAACAGCAGAACAGAAAATCTTGTTTGGGAGGGAAAAAGTACAGGCTTAATTCTGTTCTCACTTACCTGATTATACTAAATTGGTAGCAGGGGAGTTATTTTTTGTATACAATAGTATGAGACCAGAATCAAGTTTGATAATTTAGGAACAGATTTGGATTCAGGCAGTCAAACTAAAATTTCTGAACTTGTTCATTTTTGTATATTATTGACTTTGCATATTTTAGTATGCTCATTTAACTCATTTTGGTAGCTGGGCAATAACTAAAAAAAATCTTGGAGAAATCATAAATAAGGTGAAATTGAAGGTAGGAGAGGCACAACCCCCCAAAAACTTCAGAATGCAAATAAGTAGAGGAGTAGAGGTCAAAACATTTAAGTTGAAATGTTATCAGATGGGAGAAAATTGTTGTATATCTAAAATGAATAAGAAATCACAGCATGCATTAGCTAGAGTGAAATTTTCTCAACAATGCTTTTTTTTTTTTTTTTTGCAATACAGTGCAGTGTTTTTTTCTTAAATCCACTTATCTTTCTCCCATACTTTTACCTTAGGCCCACAGACTTATTCACATACGTAGGATTAGGCACTAAAATAAATGAAACAGTAAATCAGTTTCTGCAGAACCTATCATTTTCAGTATGCTTTATTTTCTATCTTCTCTCCTCACACTTCTTCCCATTCCAGTTTGGAAACACTTATTGAACCAAACGTTCAAATTTTGCCTAACCAAAAGAATCACTGATGGCCTGCCAAGAGACTGAGGAGCATCAGTACCATTTCTAATGTGGAGCCGGACAGGCAGCCCACAGAGCTGTAAATGCTTCCAGTGCTCCACCTTGATCGAGGCAACCTCTGCATTACTCAGGTAACTAATATTGTTAAATGATTTCACCTGTCTTGCAATATTGCACATCCTTTGCAGAAAAACATCTTAAAGCTATTCGACAGAGCTCTGCATATGCTAACACAAGTGCAAGTTTTAAACAGAGAAGAACTGGTAGGTTTTATAGCTCTTACGCAGCCGCCTAAGATGGGTTATCAATATCTACTGTCACAGTTCAAAGGTTCAATATGTTCGATCCTGCTAGGGATAGACACAGGTTATGAGTGATGATAAAAAACAAGGAATCTCCGTTTTCAGAGGGTACTAAATAATTATTTTTAGCCTCGGTATGATATTCTATGTATAAAGAAAATGTCTCTGCATTGTCAGTGTAAGAGTATGAAGGAATATCATGTTCAGTGTAAAAACACTACTCTCTGTTCCCAAATGCACTACCCTCTATTCCCAAATGCCTGCTAATGTCATAAAAATAATTACAGAGACAGACCCAAGCCTCCAAAGCAGCCAGGCATCCCTCTTCCTGAGTGCTGCTCTTCCTTCGTGATGACGTCAAGTCTTTGCCTCTTTCAGTGACTGTTTGGTTTGGGTTTGGGTTTGGGGGGGTGGAACTGGGGGTTTGGATTGACTGGCACCAGCACAAAGGTGGATACTAGAAACAGTTAACTCTGCCTTAAAAACAAAGGGAAAACCCACAGACCCAAGCCAAGAACATGAAATAATTTGCAGAATAGGGAAGAAGGAAGCTGACAACTGGAAAATAGCTGTGATGTTAGCAGGCTATGACACAGTAAATGCAAAGAGAGATGTATGTGCTTTCAATGGCAGTGTCCTGGACCCGAGCTACCTAGGTTTATAAGCTCCTCTTTTTAACTTTTTGTTGCAGGGAAAATGGTCCCGACTTGTGAGATTTTTACTTAATTCATTGCCAACTAACGCCTACTTCTGATCACTGCTTTGGTTATTGGAGGAAAAAAAAGAACACAAACAACTAAGCCAGCCCTACCCGGGCATGGGCCCTCAGGGGTGTCCCTGTGCCAGTGTGGGTCACCCACGGCCGCAGTCTCTTCAGAAGGGTGCCCATTTTGGATAGAGTACCTCCTTCCAGGAGGACACCTGCCATTGCATGTCTCATTGGCAGCCTCTCCGTCCTCATGTCTCCCCAAGAGCATCTCCCTGTCTGCCTCTCCGCCCAGGAGCGGCTGCCACTCCAGAGGTGCTGCATGCTGACGTGGCTGGCAAGCGATGGGGTGCTCACACTGGTTTCAGAGCTCTCTGGACCCCACTGTGACCAGCACAGGGCACCCTACAGGTGCCGCTACCAACCCCTGCCACATATGCCCCATACATTTCCCCAAACTGCTCTGCTACATGGTGTATCTTCTGAGTTTTGGTTATTGTTAGCTCTCTGCTTGTAAAAAAAAAAAGTTTTCTGATGTCATTTATATATAATTGTTCTCATTTATAAATAATTAAATGTGCAAATACATATCTACAAGAGTCTATAGCTCTACTAATGTTTGAACTTATTTCTAAGTAAGCCAGTTAAAAGTTCTCGAGTGCCTTCCCACACAAACCTGTCAGAGTTATACAGCTGTCAGCATTAGGCAGAAGAATTGTTTATTACACAAAAAATGCCTACTCTTTTAAATATGCTGCAACACAGATACCTCTGCTTGCACTAGTGGAGTGGAAAAGAAATCTAAAGAGGACACAAAGCCTTCCATTAAGGCCAGAAATGGAAAAAAAAGCGTGATAATAATTTAATTATGAGGCTAGAAAAAGGTAAGAAATATCACTACATATTCATAGTGCTACTTAATTAAATAAAAATTATTAAAACCTAGTATTTTGGAACATTCCACTTCCCCACTTTTCAGTCATTTGTACTGCAGAAAAGCTTAAAAATGAATGAGCGCTGGGCAGGCAGAAGTCGGCACCTAAACTGAGCTCCACTGAGGTTCCCGGGCTCCAGATGTCTTTGTTTCTCATTCATAACAAAAAGCTCCTCCTGCTGGATTGTGTGAGCTAGTCTCACTCCTGGATGAGTAATCCATATTGGAAACCCCATATTACAGTTTGTACAGAGCAGAAATATATACAACTAGCGCACCAATGTTAAGAAAAGACGAAGTAAAGCTAAGCTAAACTTTGCTAAACCAAGCAAATCATAGCCGAGTATATATTCCACAGTGGCAAAGCCACAGGTCTCGTTCATTTAGCCCAGTAATTATGACAAATGCCCACTAATGCTGTAGAAACAAACTTAAAAGAAATCTGTTTGACTTTTCAAGGTGAAATACTGTATCAATGTGACCTTGTTTGCCCAGAAACTCTAAAATGAGCTATTAAAACAAGTAAAAGTTAAACTGACTTTCAAATTTTCCTTTTGGTCTTAATAAATAAGGAAATGAAAGTCCAAATAAAATTTCCATTGTTTACAAAACTAATTCAGTTTGATTACATTAATAATAAACTAAGAAAATAATTTAAAACTTTGTTGGTTTTTTTTAATGGCATTGTTCTTTTAAAGGCTTCCCTTGGAGAAACTAAAATCTTCTGCTTTAAGCACTTCTCTTAAACAAGTAAGTAGGTCCACTGACCTTAGAAATAAAACACTTCACACCTCCCGATGTGTCATTAATTCCATCCTCTGGGGGGGTTATGGAAAAATAATAATTAATGTACTGCCAGAAAATGGTCTCAGATTTAAAGCCGTTTCCTTAGCTACCAATTGATGTGTTAGTTATTTTCCTTTTATTAAATGTGTAAATCAATGGCCACTATTTTTTAATGGGGATAGTAAATAGCTTTTTGATTTAAACTGCTAACTTTTAATCTGGACCCACATCTCCACTCAGTAATAATATTCTCTTGAAATGTTAGCCTATACGTCAAACAAAAGCCTCAACCATGGATTCTGCTTCCATTAAAATGATTCTTCTTTTAATTTTTCTCTATGAAATCTAACTTTTTTACAAGAACTTTCAAACCACATAAGATTTGCACTTTAATCAGTGAATTTTCACTTTATACTCCAACTCTTGAAATCTTGAAGAGAAATTTGCTTTCATCTCTGAAAAATTTATGTAAGGCAGTAATGTTGGAAAGGTAGCTAAAATTCCCTAGGAACAGTAATACAGGTCCTCAGCATTCTCTCCCTTACACCTTTCTCAATGCTCTTCTCATTTTTTTCCTTTCTTTATTTTTAGATATGTGAAGCAAGGATAAACAAAGACATTGCTCTCAGAATGCCAGGTTATTTGGCACAATCAAAAGTACTTCCAGAGAAATGCCACCATCACAGTAAGATTAGTTACCAGCAGCACATAATATGGTTTCTTTCCTGTTCTCATTTAAACCGTTTCACAGTAATTTACTTCTTCAAAGGCTTATTTAAGACAGATGTTATAGTGTCCTAGTGGTCAAAAATTTGGCCTTGAATTTGCTGGTTTTACTTCTTAACAAAATCCAAACATCTTCTCTTTCTTGTCTTTCTCTAGGACCCCATTTACCAGTTGTTCCCAGACAAAAATGAGAACAGTGACAAGACAACACTGCTACAGCATTTCTAGTCTGTTTTGTCTTCTCTCTGACACACTTCCCTGTTCAAAGAAGCTAGCAAGCCTAAATAATACAGAAGCACTATTAAAACCTGTGGTTGGAGTTGTGCAGAAAAAAGACCCTCTCCATACAAAATGTAAGACTAGATGCCTGGAAAGAAAAAGAGCCTTGAAGAGTGAACATAGAAGGATCCAGAAGGAGGGGAGCAAAAGGGTCTTGAAGGTCACCACTGCACCTTCTTGAATGAGATCACCTTCATTCGTCAGGGGAAATCAAAGCAGCAGCTTCCCAAATGCTGCCAATTCAGCAGCATATTTACCTTTTGGCAGCAGCAGTATAAAACTCACCTCCCTGAGCCCTCAGTCCTCTTCCATAGCATGTGCCCATGCTAACATAGGCATCGAAAGCTAGTGGACAACCTCCCAAAAATGGCCTTTTCAGGGAAATAATCTTGTGAGGGCAGCAAGAATATTACAGTGTGTTTGTATTGTTGAAAGAAGACACAGTGCTCACTGGAAAGGAATACTCCAGATGATACAATTCTTTTCCTTATTTACACTGACTACATGAATGCTTGCATTATTGATGCTAGTGCAGCTGCCTGCTACCACTGATATGCGAGAAGAATCAAGTTGTGCAAGACTGGTGAAATGCTTACTTAACATAATTATCAAGTTATTGCAGTAGCCCTATACTAAAATATCCATTCATTTACTATTCCAGTACAAATGCTCTTCTATAACAGCAATTTTAACTCAAGATGCCCATGTTAATGAAATGTTACTATAATTTTCATCAAAAAAAAGAGTGCTAACGCAATGTAAAATTCTACTGATGTTTCATTTTAAGATTGCTGTCTTCCATATATGTCTTCCGAGAATAAGGAACTAAGATGCGGCATCTAGAGTTACTCATTCTGCAAGCAAGTTCCCCATTCATCTCTGACAAGAACAAATTCATTCCGATGCAAACATTCCTCTTCCATTCTTGAGACAACATCTTACCTACAGTTTATGGCAATCAAGAAAAATTGTGTGCTCATTTACTTGTGAAGTAAAGACAAATCACTAAATACTGTGGAGTCTGGTTAAACATGCTGCATGTCACCATCTTTTTTTGCTGCATGTCACCATCTTTTTTTGCTGCTATGCTTTATGTCTTCTACTGTTTTATGAAAGATGGAAAAAGGATGAACAATGCAGTGGCATAGTCTGGTTGCTCATTTGCAGGGTAGGGAATTAAATAGGGCCTTTGATCCATGCAACTAACAATTTTCCTTCTGTGGCAGTACAGTTGTATTAGTATGCTTAGTAAGCCTGTCCTTTGAAAAAAGACCTCTGGAAGAGGATGAAACTTGATTTAGAAGTGAAAACTGTCCCAGTTTTGGGGGATTTTTGGTGGATGTTTTTTCTCACCAATAGACCAGGCTCTTTTTCCGCATTGTGACTATTTCCCAAACTGTCTCTTCCCAAGCATGCAATGGAGCAGATCATCCTGAGTGCCATCCCACAGCATGTACAGGACAACCAGGGGATCAGGCCCAGTCAGCATGGGTTTATGAAAGGCAGGTCCTGCTTGACTAACTTGATCTGCTTCTATGACAAGGTGACTCACTTAGTGGATGAGGGAAAGATGTTGTCTACCTGGACTTCAGCAAAGTCTTTGACACTGTTTCCCACAGCATTCTCCTGGAGAGGCTAGCTGTTTATGGCTTGGATGGGTGTACACTTTGCTGGGTAAAAAAACTGACTGGATGGTCAGGCCCAAAGAGCTGTGGTGAATGGAGTTAAATCCAGTTGGCAGCCAGTCACAAGTGGTGTTCCCTAGGGCTCAGTATTGGGGCCAGTTCTGTTTAATATTTTTATCAGTGATCCGGATGAGGGGATCGAGTGCACCCTCAGTAAGTTTGCAGATGACACCAAGTTGGGTGGGAGTGTTGATCTGCCTGAAGGTAGGGAGGGATCTGGACAGGCTGGATCGATGGGCTGAGGCCAACTGTATGAGGTTCAACAAGGCTCAGTGCTGGGTCCTGCACTTGGGTCACAACAACCCCATGCAGTGCTACAGGCTTGGGGAAGAATGGCTGGAAAGCTGCCTGGTGGGAAAGGACCTGGGGGTGTTGGTCAACAACCAGCTGAATATGAGCCAACAACGTGCCCAGGTGGCCAAGAAGGCCAATAGCATCCTGGCTTGCATCAGAAATAGTGTGGCCAGCAGGACTAGGGAAGTGACTGGCCCCCTGGACTCAGCACTGCTGAGGCCGCACCTCGAATACTGTGTTTAGTTTTGGGCCCCTCACTACAAGAAGGACATGGAGGTGCTGGAGCGTGTCCAAAGAAGGGCAACGAAGCTGGTGAAGGGTGGAGAGCACAAGTCTTAGGAGGAGTGGCGGAGGGAGCTGGGGTTGTTTAGTCTGGAGAAGAGGAGGCTGAGGGGAGACCTTATTGCTCTCTACAACTACCTGAAAGGAGGTTGTAGCGAGGTGGGGGTCGGTCTCTTCTCCCAGGTAACAAGTGATAGGACGAGAGGAAATGGCCTCAAGTTGTGCCAGGAGAGGTTTAGATTCGATATTAGGGAAAATTCTTTCATCAAAAGGGTAGTCAGACACTGGAATAGGCTGCCCAGGGAAGTGGTTTGGTCCCCATCCCTGGAGGTATTTAAAAGATGGGTAGATGTGGTGCTTAGGGATATGGTCTAGTGGTGGATTTGGCAGTACTAGATTAAGAGTTGGACTCAATGATCTTAAGGGTCTTTTCCAACCTAAACGATTCTATGATTCTATAATTCTAAGCATGTTATTGAACTGGTTTTGCATCTTCAGGCTCAGCACTATTCATACAAATCTTTCTGCTGCCAAACGAAAGATAATGTTTACCTCTCTATTGCTGTACTGCTCCCAAGCCATCAAAAAAAACACCCAGAGAAGAAACCAACCCAACCCAAACAAACAAACAAAATCGTCAGACTGGCTTTGCTTCAGACAAAAAAAAAAAAAAAAAAAAAGGCTACTTTCCCTCTGATTTCTGGTTTATTCACATGCAGATTATACTGTTTTGTCCTAGCTCTTCTATCTGTAATCATCAAGGCAAGAAATTTTTTCTTCTTAGGTGAAAGCTAGGATTGCCTGGTGCTGAAGTCTGTAGCTGTTTTACTGAGAATCCTAAGACACAGAAATTAAAAATGCTTACATTCTCTCCTCTTCCTAAATTTGCCTTTAATTCCTTTATTTATTTTACCTTTTTTTTAAAAAAAAAAAACATGTTTTTTCATCTCGTCTTTCATATTTCTCCCCAACATTGTGAATGTTCCAAGACATGAGGATTTTTTCCCCTTCCAGCGCTCTCTTCTGCTGAAGGAAATCAATATTTCCTACCTCTGGAAGTGACTTCTCAGTTTACAATACAAACTCCAAAGACAGAGAGCTCAAGCAGCTCATCTGGGAAAACAACTACTGGGCACGCACAACGTACACCCATGTGAAAGTTGCTGTGCTGGGTGGAAGAGATGTGCACCCAGAGCCTTCACACCCTACTTGGGAAGATAAACCCATTCCTCATGGTAGAGCGCACTGCAGCTCCCTCCTTCACCATGTGTCTGGATATTCTTCCAAAGGAAATGACAACATGGAAAGAACGATATGCACCCAGGTCTTGTCAAAATATGCCATTCCGCCAGGATTCAACAATGGGTATCAAGTCTACAGGGCATACCACAGACTAAATCAGATACAGTCTCTCAGGTCTAAACCATATAAAGGCTGGCTTGCTTTCTCTGTCTTTCTCTTTTTCTCTGAGGCCTTCTTCTTGCTCACGAACAGCAACAACAAAGACCATTTAGGAAACTGTTAAGCAACATCACAGTTGCCAGTTATTTGTCAGAAACAGGAAGAGTAGCCTCAAAAGAGCTTTGAACAACCTGAACTAGATAATACTGCTAACCTGCCAGGAGACTCAACCCAGTGTCAAAATGAAACTGACTTCTCAAAGACAAGACTAAAGAGTTTATGAAGTGGTTCAAATACAGGAGGGCCCAGGAGTCCACCCAAGAGGGGAAAAGTTTGAGAAAACATACAGAGAGCGAGAGAGATGATAGCTCATCTACGAGGCAGATGATCAAACACATAACACACCTGCAGCGAGCCATACCATATCGGCTAGCCAGGAACAACTTCAGACCATCAGCCTACAGGGGTGTACAAAATGGGGAACAAACCTTCTCAACCACCACCAACCATATCAGAATAAGCTTTGGAAACAGAAACTTCTACCCATTCAAGACTCAGAAAAACTTATTTTGGAGAAAAAATGGCTGCCAAAATGTCAAAAAACACTCACGTGGTTATACTATGTCGACACCTAAAATGTACTGAACATTTAAGCAATGGAGATTTTTCACCTAGTAATTAGAGTTATAAAAACCAGTGGGTATTACGCGGCACATTATTTTTAAGTACCCTGCAGACCATACAGAAAATATCACATCAACTTGCCTAGGTTTAATCATATGAAACCTCCTACTTAAGTTCTCGTCAGCAGTAAAAGCACCAGTTATAAACCAGTCCTCCCCTCACATATGAAAGACAGCTGTCCATCAAGAGCACCAATTTATTCCACCTAAATCTGGAAAAAAATCAGTTCTGCATCCACTGAAAATGCTGAAAACTCTACTTTCAACACAATTCAAGCAATGATAAACATAAGATCAATACAGTATTGACAAGTCCTACACTTCCGCTTTCCTTCCATTACCAATGCTAGTTCTGATCACATCATTTCTCAGTAGGACTGATGCCATATAGCACTTATTTTTCAACACTGACAAAAAATAGGTAACAAAAATAGGTAACACATATATCAGTTTTCTTCACAGTAAAAGAAAAGCAAAGCTCAATTCTTTGCCTGATTCACATTTACACAATCAGGCAAGAAAGGATTGTTTTCTGTTAAGTTTATCCGTATCATCTTGAGATGATTTGCTCAACAGAAGGGAAAACCAGGTTTTCTCTTATCCCTTATGCTAGCCTGCAAATGAATCAATAAACTATTAATTTATATACCAAATTTCATGAAGATATTCTCTTTAGAAGCCATATTTTGCAAGATAATAATTGTTTTGAAATGAGAAACCTCTTTTACAGGCTTTCCTAGGAGAACAGGAAGATCTAGTGCTTTGCAGAAGGCTCCCAGACGTCTTTACAGTATAGGCAACATATTTATAGGGATGCTTTATCTCACAAAGCCATTACTCATCTATTGGCAATTGCAGAGGCCAAACTCATTCCCAACTGTGAAACATCCCCTAGCAACTTCAGGAGCTGCTTACATATGGGAAAATAACATTGAGATCATATTTAAAAATTTTAAACTCTGCTCAGCCCATTTTTGGTTTTTGAAAAGACCTATGCACAAGTCATCTTCTACTCTTTATACAGGGATTAAAAGCCACGCTGATTACCCATAAACTTGAAGAAGCTGAGAAATGGTAATATTTTTCCAGAAGAAGAGCATATGCATAACATGTCTGCATATTGATAGTATGAGAGTTTTGGGGGAAAATTAGCAATTATCAATCACTCAGGTAGAAATAAAATTATGTTACTGATTTTTTCATAAGAAGTTCTAAAATATTTTTCTCATCAGTCCTGGTTGGTTTTTTCCTCCCTCAGCGTCCTCCAGATTTAAATCAATATATACTAGCAACAGAGTCAGTCTTATCCAGGAACATACCAAGCACTAACACAGTCCTCTCTGTTTGTTTTGCTGTCTGGACTGCAGCTGCCCATGGTCAATGAAAAGATGCCTTCTCTCATAAATGTTTGCTGTTGGTGTAACTTCTTTCATTGACCCTGTTTTCATAACTAATGACTTTCATTTCTAGTACAAGCATCTTTCAGTATGTTATTCACTCAATAAAGCTACAGCAGTGTATCAGTCTAAACACACTTGGTGTTTGGCCTTCAGTGCTCATGAAACACGAATTTAAATACAAGGTAAAATACCTACTTCACAGTCAGTCATATTTTACACTGGTCTTTTGTTAGAGAGGAATTCAGTCCGTAGTGGTTTGGGGGTCGGGAGAGGGGGAGGCCACCGCCTTAGGAGAGATTTATTCTCTCGGTTTTATGAAAGAGCATACATAAATTCAGGCAAAGGAATAACCCATACAATTTCTCTAAACAATTCAAGTTTCTGAATGCACAAAATCCTTACGAAGGTGACTGGGAACAACTCTATTTTAAGGCTGGCATTCTAAAACCAGCTTCAAATTATATCTGCAGTCCTGTTTTCCTCTAAAAGCTGATGTTTAAAATCAGTCAGACATTTCAGACAGAGTAATTGTTTAACCTTCAGACTTCTTGGCAGTTTTTGCTTGCTTTCTTTGTGCACTTTTTAAGATAAAATGTGGCTCTTGAAGGAATCATTCCTTGGCAGTCCTGTTTTTCATTATTGACCAGTTATCTGCAAGAAAATGTCACCTGTCCTGCTAGAACAGGAATCTCAAATACATCACATAAAGAATTTTTTCGAATGGTTGGATTTAGTATTTTTTATCAACAGGTAAAATAATTAAATGGATAAAAGATATCATACATAAAACATGTTACATTATAATGAAGTGTATGTGCTGCTCACACAAACATAACCAGGCTGTACAAGGGGGCAGCTACAAAGGAGAAACCTAGAAACAGTAAAAGAAGAAACCCAGCATACCTGGACCTCATTCAATGTCATATTTTCTGCCTGGTGTTGTTTGTTCTTTTTCTAAAACAAAGACATATTGGTGTTGATTCGTTAGCATCTAATGGCTCATTTCTGATGATCTTTAGAACCTATGTATGACAGGAATTCTGATCAATTCTATGATGTCACCCTGTAGCTTTTACTTAAAAACTGTAAACCAAAAAGGTCTCTCCATCACGAGAGGCTTCCAATAGAATCCACTAGCTAAGGGGCAGTTGCAAAGCCTCAATGTTTGACATCATTGTTTCAGGCAACAGTGGTTATGATAAGGGGAACCAGGAATTTTTTCTTGCCTCTAAAGAGGAGAATGCAGAATGGAATTTCCCACCAAGGCAGAGAAAGAAGCCTGGGAATTTTAAAGATACCTGGCATTAGACAGAGGATATCTTTGACTCTTTTTGACAGCTCTTCAGATTCAGATATCTAGAAACTATCTAGGCACTATATATCTCTATAGATATTTAGATATTTTGAATTTGAAAATATGCAGTTGCACCTGACAGAGGCTGTAAGGAATGGGGACAAGAAGATGGGAGGATTTGCTGCTAACCCATTATGCTTGTAGTGGCAGATGGAGCAGCAATCACAACTGGGAAATATGGGAAAAGCAACATCCCACACTTTAAATGACATGTGACTTTAGAGCACACAGTGGAAAATTCAGTGTTACACAGAATACAGCTACCTGTTGTTTCAGGTAGCTAGTTATTGTAGAATTATTGAAAGCTCTGATAGGTTTCTTTTTCCTGATAGTATTTTTGAACATTTTTTTTTAAATAGATGCCAGATACTTTAAGTAGCACAGAACAAAGGTCAGCTGTATTCTCCACATGAGAATGTGACTATGAAATCAAAATATGACTGTTCAATCTTAATTTTTCTTCTGCTTAACTTCTGACAAATCCATAACGAGGGCTCCCAAACAGAGGATGGCACATAAACACTCTCATGTTCCTAGAGCTGCTGCTGCTGTTGCGAGATGAAGCATTCAAACAGGAATCCTTTAAAAAGCCTGATCTAGAGCTTTAGAAACATTCTTCTACAAACTACAAATATACACTCAAATTGGCATCTGGAACATCAGCTGCTTTCCGCGTGCATCAGACACTGTCCCTCCTGTAGCAATTCAGCCAGTGTTACATAAGGCAGCACAAACAGCAAGACTTTCTGCTAAGCATTAGTTCTTTCACATGGGTAAACCAACTAAGCAAACATAACTGAAAGACATGCAAAGTACTATTCTAGTCTCCATTACATTGATTTCACTGTAGGATAACTATTAGGATGTTTCCAGATTGATTTCTGGCATGTTATTTTGCTGACAGTTCCTGAATTGGATTTAGATTTGTTCAGTGATGAAAATGAGAATTCAGAAGTACTCAAATGAACATTTAGAAACATTAAAGCGGGGGACGGCGGGTGGAGGAAGATCTGAATATGTGCCTGCTTCATCCCATTTATCCTGCAGTGGTGGTGCATCTCTTTGAAGTGCTGGTATGGGGGAAGAAACTGCATTACCCAAATACCATTTACATAATCAGTTTTTCCACATTTAAAGAAGACATTTCTCTCTGTGTTACTTTAATTTGTTCCTTGTAATCATACACCTGTACCAGTAAACGTAAAATATATGTTAATTTCCTCCACCTTTTCTACTTCAAAAAGAACAGGTCACATCTAGCAAAGCAAGTATTATCTTTATGGCAGTGACAAAAAAACTGTATGTTGACTGGAAAGTCATTATTTTGCTTCCGTCTGAATCCCTTCCCTATCCTTGAGAGAAAAGAAATCTCTAGCTACTCTTTACAGTTCTGAAGCTCCAACCAAGTACAGATAGCTAGATATATATAAATCACATATCTAAGCCCAAATTCTGGGGACCACGTAACACAAAATAATGTGCATATTCATTTAGACATTTGCTGCAGCTGAAAACAGAAAGCCTATCTACATGAAGATTATAGTCACAAAGTACGCTTCAAGTTAAGGCTCTGATGCATCTGACAGGAGTAACGGGTCAGGATTGTGCTGCAAATCTGTATGTATTATTCCATGCATGTGGTAACTTGTGTGTTTGTTATCATCACTGTCCAGTATCACACGAAGGCAGTTAAAAAAACAAACGCAGTGTTTTCATACTGTGTCATGATTGGATATCACCCTTACACTCCCCAAGACTATACCAGAAGTATTCATTTGTGTCAGTTTTTTAGGTGTCAGTGTCATAGCCTGGATCCTGTGAGGAAAACCTTCAATTCAACCAAAACTAAGAGGAATTACCTTCTGTGGGTTGCTACACATGGTAATGCCCACCTTCAGAGCATTTCACCAGCCCTCCATGGCCCACTGCCATGCAATTACCAGCAGTGAGAACTGATCAGTGCTGGTAACACTCAAAGAGAGGCAGAGAAAACAGCTCCAGAAATGTGTGCTCTTCTCCCACTGTAATATCTTTAGACTGAGCACCTGCTGTGGTAAATCCTACTTAAGATTTCCTCTGCTAGGAAATACAAACACCAGGTTCCCCGTCCCCCCCCGCTGTACTGCTCTCTGCCACGCCGCCCAGCCCGTTCCCCGCTGTGCCCCTGGGTCACCACGCAGAGTGGCCGGCAGCCCCCAGTACTCCCGCGAGTGTAACGCTGAGCAAACCAGTAGCACACAACGCTCCTTCATGCCACTCACGGTTGGTGCAGCACACCGCCTGCCTGCTGCACAGGGGCACAGAGAAGAGGAGAACAGGTCTGTCTGCAGTGATGGCAGCCAGACCCCATCTCCACGCATTCTGATTCAGCAAAAGGTACCCCATTTCTTGATCCAGGTAGCGATTCAAGTATCGCTGTGGATAAAACACACTCTTCTTTTTCTCATTGTACTGATGGCACAGAAGTTCATTATGACCATCCTTTGACCTAAAACATACTGCCTTCCCCATACCCACTTTCTCTCACATACGTATGGATTATAGCTGTCATCCAAATAACCAGCTGCACAGGTGTGCATCAGACAAGCCACTCTGTTGCACGGTTTATCAGTTTACATGTCTTGTTACTGGCAGAACTACGCTGCAGGTGAGCAATCACACCTTTAATAACCTCATCCAGATGGGAACGTTCTGATTTCTTTCCTATCTGTTTTCCTACACTATTTAATTATTTCAGCCAACATCATGAACACATCTCTGATGCAGCCGCAAAGGCTTATCCAGCTGGAAGAGCTGCCAGAGCCAGCTCCTGATCAATGGACTGGCAGGCAAACAGTGGCAGCACCGGTTGCACGACATCGCGTTTGTCAGCCCTGCCCAGGCTCCAACAGCACCGCACAGTCCTTCCTCAGCCTGCCCTGCACAGGCTTTGCACACTTTTTGCCACTTTTGCCTCTGTCTAGGCTTGCCACCTTGTAGGGTCTCCCAAATCAATGCTTGACAGGAATACTCTCTCTACAGCATTACCTTGATCCATCTCAAAGCGGTCCTTGGAGGGTTTACGCCGCTATTGAACAGCAATAAAGTAGGACGTTGCCAAAACGCTGCTGTGACAAGTGATCGATTCTGCTTCACAAAGGCTCCCTGAAAAATCTGAGAGGTAAATGCTCGTGACAGCTGCTACTCCACCAATATGATCCAATAAGGAATTTCCAGTACTTCCATCAAAATAATAGCTGTTGTTACAAGTAGCTGAATTTATTCTCCTACAGGTAAAACCTTCACTTTTGACTATCAATATAGACAAAACAGTAGTTTTTAGCCATAAAAACTGCCACTTTTACAGAAACATACAAAAGATGCCAGATAAAGTAATTCGCCATTCCATGTTACCTCAAAAAAGGGCACTCTTCTGGGGGAGAAGGAAGATATTTTATTAAACATCATATTCTGCAAGTGGTAAACTGATTCTTTCTCCCATCAAAGCACATCAAGTGGGAAGCCGAGACATGAAGCACAGAATTCAACAGTTCTTGGCTTCTGAGACCAAGGCTTTTCTGTGTATCTTACTTTTTTTAAAGGACTGAAATAAAAATTAAAATAAATAAAACATTTTAAAAAATAATTGCAATATGGCATGCAATTTGACAAAATGCATTGTGTCTTGAAGACCCAGTGAAACCAGAGCCGAGCAAACATTATTGTTGATATATTTAATAACCACTCATTTTTTTTTCATCTGAAAGCAATCTATTGAAGGCTTCATCTCAAATCTGAATGAAGTTGGTAACAGACGGTATCTGTATCTCATCTGAAATGTAAATGAGTCATTCTTGTCTTTTGGAGGACTAGGATAGAAGAGACTGCTCTTCAGTCCTGTGGTTAAAAATAACTTTCCACTCGTCACACACAATATCCCCTTTAATGATCCCTGCTTAGTATTACTTTCCTGATGACCTATTAAACAAATGGGGACACGACACATCCTCCAAAATTCAAGGAAAGTCAGATATTTAAAATAAAAATAAGCACATGTAACACAAGACCAGGTATTACATTACATCTAAAAATGTCATACTAAGATTCAGGAAATTTAAAAAGGACAGAATAGGGGTATGAGATGCTGCACAGAAGGGCTTCAAACTATTGCCATTCCTGAAAGTTCAGAAGAAATGCCGCTCCAGTGAAAATCTACTCAGCTTCAGACCCTGCCAAATGTTGGAATTTTTCCAGCTGGTTCCTCAGCTGTTCTCCCTTCCCTTAAAGTAAGCTGAAAAGCCATTACCCCCTGAGTGTGAAGAAGCTAGATCGTATGTCACCTTTGCTTGTCTTCATGCAAATATCTTCTGATAATCATGATAAAACGCTTGCCCAAGCACAATGGATTAATGATTGCAACATACTCTCAACTGAGCTCTTCTACAGTAGTTTGTCAACATTAAAGATATGTAAATGTCGAAGTGGACAACGGCAATACATCATCTGGGAATTTCTAACTGTAGTAATCTAATGACAACCTTTATAACATCGTTTTCTCACTGCAAGACATCTAAAGTGTAATGAAGAAGAACTCGAGAACAATCTTACAGGAGGCTTCTTTGTAGCTTTTAAGCCAGTTTTCTGGACTGGGGATGGAACAAAGCCTGTCACTAGGAGGATGGATGGACAGATTGGATCAGAGATGCTATTCTGGGAAAGATTCCACTCTGGATACATCAGTGGAAAGAATCACTGTCCCACATCACTCCTGCCCCATTTTGGGGCTCCTGCACACTAAGAGGCATGTAGAAACAGCCAGTCACTTCAGCTATATCTTCAGCTATATCTGAATTAACTCAAGTTCCAGAGGCTGCATCAGTGTGCTAACTACAATGTTATAATGGGGTTAATTTACCGTGTTGACAAGGTGCACTGTCAGTGATTCCCAGACTTTCGGGATCAGATAGGACTGACCCCATAAAATTACTAGGCAGCAAGGTGGGGAAGAAGCTTTCACAAAACAGTGGTGATTATGTCTTAATATTGCATAATGATTTCTGATCTGCTCTACTACAGATGTTTTTATGCATTGACAGAAATTACATGCTTCAGTCTTTAAGGTTTTTTTATTTCCCCACATTTTTTAATATTATTTTTTCTCTAATAGTAGAAACCTTTTCTGTTTAACAAAACCTAAGAGACATGAACTAGAATATTCTGAAAGTTGCCTAAATATTTCAGGTATCCACTATTCTACAAGTTTAAATGAAAATTAGTGAGATGGTAATTTGAAAATCAGAATTAATCATTTGAAATGTTTCAGAAATTATAAGCAAGTTTAACTGCATCATGCATAGACCTGCTGTGTCCCACTGCTTTAGTTGTGAAAAATGGATAGTCCTAAATATTAAAATTCCATAAAATTAATTCAACACTAAAAATACTCCAATATCTCTAGTCAGAAAAAAAATGACACTAAGAAAGTGTCACTAGTTTGAGAACTGAAAAATGGGATCTTCAAGTAGTAACTTACCTAAGTAATAAGGTAATTACCTAAGTAATAAGGTAAGTAATAAGGTAATAAGTAAGAAGAAACCTAACTAGAGCAACATTTTAATTGCACAGACACAGCTATGAGTCTTTTACTGTTCAGTTACAGTTTAGGTGATGGCTTCTTTTGGAGGATCTTAAGGTTAAGACTGCTCAGGATGAAGGAGGGTTAGAGCACTGCAGTTTTAAACAAGTGTTGGGAGATCATTTAGCTACTTTACGGTTCAATAATGATGATGATACTTCGCTAGTTAAGGGGATAGTGAAAAGGTAACTTCATTAAAAACCATTACATTGGGTTTGTAAACTTTTTTTTTTTTTTAATTCCAAGTATAACAAAATATGGAAAAGTCAACTGGGGGAAAAGCAAAAACTTCATTTTTATTACTGGTAAGTCACTGAAGCCATCACATTATCAGCTATATTTCATAAGAAGAACATTTTTAGACAATTTTTTTTTTGCGCAGAAATTTCTTTACTTTAAAAAATATTCTAAAATTGTGACAAGTTTTATGTATTACTTCATATTGCATGACTTCAACAACAGACCTTGCCTAAAAAGAATGACTTCCTTATGCATATTCTGCATTAAAATTAATCTATTCAAAACGCACACCCCCTCTTGCTAGCATTATTTTTTTTTTTTCAAACACCTGGAGACTCATATTAATATTAGTGTGCCAAGTGTTAAATTGTATTTAAAAATAAATGATATAAATTTCAGTATGTAAAGTACTTGATGATGTGGTGTATTTAAGAAGCAATTTCCTTAACAGCAAGAAACCTTACTCTAGCCTCATGACAGTAAGACACAGCAGCCTGAACTACACAATATTGTTGACCTTCTGTACTTCAAAATTGTTCCAATTTTTATAATTCCTATAGTATTTTTGCAGATTGTTGTTTGCCATCCCATTTCTATCCATTGCCACTGATACACAAATAACAAGAGTTGAAAGTCTATTTCCTGTACATACAAAATGTGCACTGCTCCTTGCCTACTCAACCAGGGGTTTTATTTACTATTAGGTTACACTAACTTTTCCCTAACTAAGGATTATATTTCTTTTACAGTTTTAACTCAACCCTTCTTACTTCTTCACCTTTCCCTTCAGCCATTCTTCCTCCACGCTGCTGCCCAGGAACCATCTATTGTCCAGGACTGTGTGACCAACTTTCCCAGCTCCCAGAAAGAAGGAAAACAAGAGTAGCGGGGAAAGCCATCTGCTGAAAAATCAATAGGCACCACTTTCACACAAGCCATTACTTCGTCTGTATGCCCAGATCTCCACGTTGGAGGAGTGGAGGTGCACAGCTTTCACTGCACTTCTAGGCATCTTCTTCCAAGTACTGAAACCCCAGGACCTGGGATCAACCCCCAAGGGTTGTGGCCAGTGTAACTTGCTTCCTCCGTCCTCCCTAACAACCTTACACTGCGACTCCAAAGTTTCTCCAGCATCTGGTGCTCAGCCTGTGCACATCGAATGGCAGCCATCTGCCTGGGGCACAGATCTTGTCTCATGGAAACAGTGGGAGGCAGAAGCCAGACACGGCAGTGGTGGACTTGTCCTGACTTCAGTTCTCTCCCACTATCACTGAGGCTGCAGCCATCCTCAACAAAGGGATACATCTGGCCTGGCAATCTCACTCTGTTTTGATAAAACAGTTTCTAAAAAACCCCAACAAACCCCCAAAAACTCTCATGTAAAATTGCAACACAATTGCAAAAGTACTGAAAACTCAAACCTGACACTTTATTACATAAATCCCATTTTATTTATAAATCCCTACGATGTGTGTTTGCTCAGCATGGTAAAAAAAAAGAGAATACAAACCCTACAACAACAAAAGAGGCAAAGTTGGTTTGTTCTGCATTTCTATATTATGTGAAATCACTAATCTGTGATCGCTACCGCTAGCTAAATAATGAATCACAAAAATGATGCAAATTCTGTGGATCCAGAAAGATTTTCCATTTGTAGCTGACTTCAGTGGCCAGTACAGGTCCCTGCAATACTGTAAAATGCCATTTGCAGAATGTTCACATGGCTTGAGAAAAGTAGTACTTACTGAAATGTAGTTAAAAGTAAATAAGAAGAGGTGAGAACAAAAGGAATTAAGAGGTATTAAAGTACAGATTCTTTTGCTAGCCCCTCTGCAGAAATATATCCTGTAACCATCTGCCTACCCCACCAATGAGTATGAAACTCTTGTGCTCATCTAGAGCAAATTATGTGGTCATATAGAAATATGATTCACACATGATAATGTGCATTTATTGCACTTTTCTGCATCAGAATTTCACTCTCCAGTCTTCATCTTACCAAAGAAACATGATCTTTCCCAATTTTTCTTGTGCACCAACCTGATCTTTTAACGGAATTTAATATACAAATTAATGTCATGCAGACAACATACTTTTCTTCCCTTGTCAATACCCTGGGTCATCCAGTAGACCTGGCAATTTATCCACATTGGACCTGACAAAGACCCAAAATCATATTCGATATTCCTAAATAAGCTTCTAAATGCTGAGTAAATTCAGGTTATTGCAAGAAGAAAATAAAAAGCATCCATGTGTATCTAAGTAAGACTGTAATCTCATCTATGTGAAAGTCATTTAAAACACGGTATTATATTTGTTGATACATGTGTGTAAGTAATATGTACACACTGACAGGAACTGTCATTAGAGAACATATGCAGTCATAATGGGTAATCAGAGCGTGACATGAGAAAAAAATACTTAAATCTCTACCTCATTTAATTGCGATAAGATCTTTTTCTTTTAGTTCTTTATGGAAAGTAGAAGTTTTCAGGCATATGTATGTTTAATATGATTTATTTAGATATTCACCTTCTTTATACGAGACTGTTTAATCCATTTCCTTCATCACTGTAAATGATTTGGAAAAAAATTTGATGATCAAGACTAACGGCATAATAAAGAAAAATGTGCACAATACTGTCACATAAGAAGTACAATCCTATCTACTTAGGATCAATTCTATCCCAAATCAACAAAAAAAAAAACCCAAACCAAAACATTACAGAATCTGGAAGATAAAGCCATAATCTTTTGCTTGCTTATATTACCAACAAAGAGAAAAAAACCTTGCCACAGCTTTTTTCTTTTCTTTTTTTTGGGGGGCAGAACTGCAAGTGTGGTCACAGGGAATATGACAGAACTCTAAATGAGCCCTCAGATATTTGAACTTGCAACACTATTATTGTCACTAATGACACCTAAAAATCGTTGTTTAAGTAAACTCATCTGCATTGAATGAGGTAAAAAAATATTGTTATGAAGACTACAGCTGGCTGCAAGACAAAAATACAGGGTGATAAAAAAAAATGATGTATTTGCCGCACCTCAAATACTGTGTTTAGTTTTGGGCCCCTCACTACAAGAAGGACATGGAGGTGCTGGAGCGTGTCCAAAGAAGGGCAACGAAGCTGGTGAAGGGTCTGGAGCACAAGTCTTAGGAGGAGCGGCTGAGGGAGCTGGGGTTGTTTAGTCTGGAGAAGAGGAGGCTGAGGGGAGACCTTATTGCTCTCTACAACTACCTGAAAGGAGGTTGTAGCCAGGTGGGGGTCGGTCTCTTCTCCCACATAACAAGCGATAGGACGAGAGGAAACGGCCTCAAGTTGCGCCAGGGGAAGTTTAGGTTGGATATTAGGAAAAACTTCTTCCCTGAAAGGGTGGTCAGGCACTGGAACAGGCTGCCCAGGGAAGTGGTTGAGTCTCCATCCCTGGAGGTATTTAAAAGATGGGTAGATGCGGTGCTTAGGGACATGGTTTAGTGTTAGGTTAATGGTTGGACTTGATGATCTTAAAGGTCCTTTCCAACCTAAACAGTTCTATGATTCTATGATTCTGTGATTAAATTGAAGAAAGGCTGTCTTCATCAATAAGTGGCAAAGGAGATAACTGTCATGGTAAATATGAGAAGGTGATGCAAACTTAGGAGGAAATGTGTGAAAGGAAAGGCTGAAAAAGGAATACAAAGGAATTGTGAAATAACCAAAACAAGCAAAAAATAGTCAAAGGACATTCATACTACAAATGTGAAAACTGATAAATTACAGAAACCATCTCAAATTGGGATATTACAAGAATGAAGAAATCTAGAAAGCACTAATGTGGAAAGAGACTGTGCAGATTACAAAATGCAAATTACTTTGCAATGCCACATGAAGACATGAGACACGGAGATTGTAGTTACTAAGTCATCCCTCCAGCTGCCATCTTTAGTATGATTCTTGCAAAACAAAGATATTTGCAAATCGGGCAAATGTTACAGAAATCAGAACATTTAAGAAGAGATTCAGGTTTGTGAATTTAAGCAAAGATAATGCTCTGAAGAGTAAGATACAGAATTTATATATATATATATATGTATAACTCAGCTAAAATGGTATGTACAAGAAGCAAATAAGAAAAATGCAATCCAATATGTTTAATGTAGTCAAATTTTAAATTGTTCAAACTAACTCTGCCTGAACAATATAATTCAAGAACTTAAGATCTTACACAAAATTGACGCTACTGATAAATGTGTTATTTTACAGGAAGTTTATCTTAAGCTATAGAATCAATATGAAGCTTCATAGTAGTAACAGAAAGAAAACCTGTTTCCTAACTGGCACATGCATGAAAATATGATTTATTTTTTTTAGGTCTTGTGAATACATGTATGTGGAGGGACAGAAGGTGGGTTTTTTACCCTGATAGACTGAGAAGGTTTTTATCCCACTGTCACAGATACTGGACTGTGTGCAGTTCTCCTGGTTTTTTGGTTGCTCTAAATGAAACCTCTAGCATTTCAGTTTGTTGGGTTTGGGGTTTTTTTTGTGGTTTGGGTTTTTTTTAAACATATCCCTGTCCCAGATTCCCCAAACCAATGAAGCTTAGCCTGGGCTTTCGCTTACACTACTTAATATTTGCTGTTCTCACCCTGAAAGTTCAGATGAACTGGGGCAACTGTGGCTCTTCTTTGTGTGAGGATGAGCAGTAACGACTTACTGTGGTCTGACTAAGACAGTCTGATCAACACTTCTGAGCACTCAAGCACTTTGTATTTTTGCAGAAGTAACAAAGCTTCTAAAAGACAAACACAGCCCTACCTGGTATCTAAGTTCCTGTGATAGTGACCCAGGAAGCTTAGCTTTTCCACAATAATGAAGCTGGGAGATGTTGTGTGCTTCTCCCTGATTTGGATCTCTTAAGCAGTTACTGGTTCTCTTTTGAAAGACTGCTCCTTTTGAAACCTGCAGAAGTCCTCTTGCCTTTCCTGTTCTCAGTCCTTCTCATATCAACATGTAAATCAGTCTCATACATTACCTAAAGAGGTAGCAAAATCATAAAAGATAAATACTTCTGGGATTGTCCCTCTGCAACACTGAAGTGTTTTCTGAGAACTGACTACTGTCTTGGTCCATTATTTTTCTCCTTCCTGTTTTTCTAGACAGCTTATTGCTGAATTAAGCCAATATAATCATAAAAGCTATGTCCCAATAAACAAGCAACACACAGTGCTTTGTATACAAAAAAAATTATTTTGTCACATAGTAAAATAAAATTTAAAAAATCACTATATGAACATGAATAATCTCTTGAAAGAATGTCTGTTTTCCAGTTCTCAATAAATCTACTATTTATAATTTATATATTATTCATATAACTTACATTTTAATTATACATTATTCTTAAACCCCTGAACTTAAGCACATTTGAAATCATAAAATAACACAATTCTATGACATAATTATATTTGTGCATTTAAGATATCTATAAAAATGTATTCATATAGATTTTACAAATTGTATTTTTTATATGACTATATAAAACTTAAACAAACATATCTCTTCTACAACTCATATTGAGTGAGCCTTACTACATCAAATGTATTTCTAACTCTTTATCTCTTACTTTTGTAAAGCTCTATAAACAGTTTAGAGGGTTTAACCACACTGACAAACCGGTTGTAAATGCTACCAAAAACTTAAGATGTCTTCTGTGCTACAAAAACTCTTTCTGACATCTATCAAAATTAAGACACGCTAAAGCCACAAAATTGGTTTAAATTCAGTTCTAAGATCAAGGGTTTTTTTAATTTTAGTAACCAGAAATAGAAGACCACTATAATACAAATATTTGTGATTAATTAATGTAGGAGATGAGATAGATACATTTCTCTCATATGTTTTATTTCCCTTTCATTACTGAACCTGCTCATCCTTATTCATGGAGTTACCAGGATGAAAAGTATGCTTAGCACCTTGCTTGTCAACAAATTTGTAACCAGCAGACCATATCGCTTTCTTTCAAATATTAGTTAATTTAATGTAAGCAATGTGTCCTAATATCTGCATAGTATTATAGATTTGTATACTGGCAAGTGAAACTGAAAGGTATTTCACAGCCTATCACAAACTGCAAGCACATGGGGGGAATTTCTGTTACCTGCTTCCTAGACTAAAAGAGAAGTGATCCTCTGACAATCCAGATATTAAGATTCACGTATTTAGCACCACAGTTGTGCCTAAAACTTCATAAAGGGAATGCAGCTTGTAGGAAACATTTTCACCACCTATTTTATTTTTTCTTTGTGTAACAGCTTGCTAGCTGAATTATTACAGCACTAGAAACTTGCAAACAGGAACAGTTTTGAGACAAATGGTGAAAAATGACCAAAGGTCAGGACCTATGATGATACACCCTTTCATTATCTAATTCACAAAAATAAAAACGTAGAGTAGCATATCCAATGGCCATGTATAGGTACAAGCTTTTCCATGGCAGGCAGGTAAGCAAAGTCAAAGAGCTCAAACCAAGAGACTCATGCAGTGTCATGCCAAAACCTTCCCTCCTGGAAATCAGGTAAACTGTCACATTTCTGAGTGGAAAACAATTCCAATGAAAGGTGAAGGCTTGTATGGCTACCCTAAATCATACTTGCTAACAAGAAATTCTGGATAGCTTCTTTAATAGTTCTCTGGTAGCTCCATCATACAAGTAACTGTTAACTAATATGTACTATGAAAATATTAAAATGTTTATTTCCTAATGTTAAATCAATTATTAAGCACATAAGAAGCCTTATGAATGGCTTAAATTATTAATTGCCATTTGTCATCTGGTCTCTTGGCTTCAGCAACATCCGAACAATATGATGATATTTGAAATTAGTATTGCTTAGTTTCAGTACTCTCAGAAACATTCAGATACTTATTGGTGTTATTTCCCATCAGAGAGAAAAATCTTGCCACATTCGGTTTTGCGTATTTATCCAAGACTCACATTTTTATTGTACTTTGATGGAGTTACTTTAACGCTTCCCTTAGCAAAATTCATTCACATGACTTGCACAGCAAATATCACACCGCACACAAACTATGCAATAATCTTGATGAAAACTACAATCAGCTCAGCCTTTGTACTTAATTGTATGCTCCGAGATGGAAAAATCACTACAGGAAATGGAGTAAAGAAAAATAAGCTAGCAGGGAAAGAAGGGTTTCATCAGGCTCTTCTGATAAAGGTGCAGGACACATTCAGTCTCTTCTACTTTATATTACATTAAACATCTCTCATAAACCGTATAATGAATGCCTAAAGAGATTAGAAATATAGCAAGATTATTATCCCCTGATGTTATAATTTTTGACACTACTGCTCCAGAAGAACGCTGGAAGGATAAAAGACATTTAGATATCAAAAAGACATGAACTTTTATAGCTCAGAAAATCTCTCTCTTCAGTTTTTAGATGAACTTCAGGCACAGGTCAAAGTAAATTGCTATTTAAACTAGTTCAGCAGTCCCCAAATGTAAGTAGCGCATAGGAATAAAGAACTAAAAGGATGTTCCTGGATCACTGAAGTCCATGTCCCTGCTATCAAAGACATTGAATGACTTTCAGCTAAGGTCAGCATTCCACTGTAAAACCAATTCATTATTTTAATCCTTATTATCCTGAGGATATTAGCCACTCCACAAACCCAGTGCCCTAACGGCTAAGGGATTTATTCTAATTTCCAGTTTAAATTTCATTAATGGCTGGCTGATTTTTTTTTTAATGCATGTATGTGTCAATAATCCTTTATCTTCTGTAGCTTCTCCTCAAATCTCATGTTTGCAACCACTGATTATCTGTAGATGGCAGTCACACCACTTCTCTTCTGCTGATCTATACCCAAGTCAAACTCTTCCCATCTCCCCTCACAAAACTCTCCTTTCTGCTGGCAATCTCGCTTGGCGCTCTCTGCATTTGTTCCAGTTTCAGTTTATCTTTTCGAATGCAGGTGACCAGAAATGTACATAGTGATCCAGGTGAAGTTTCATCCTTAGCTGGATACTTTGCCATCATAACTGAGTCTTTTCTAGACACATATCCTAATGACCCAGTGACCAACTAATGCTTCTCCTCTTCATTCTGCTTGTCCCTGCTCATTTTCTACCGATGAACTCTCAGCCTATAGTTGAAATTTCTGCCGTTAGTTCCCAAATGCAGGCACCTAACATTTCCTATGATTAAATTTCATCTAGTTGCTATTACTGCAGTCCTCAAGGTCATGCTTTTCTTTCCCATAACTTTCTGATCTTTTGCTGTATTAGGAATCTTTTAACTGGGTCATCAACAAATTTCATTATAGCGGTGACATTCTGTCACCCACCACTAGTAAAAAGCACTTATAAAGGCAAACATTCCCCAGAGAGCTCCCTGAAAAATTCAGCTAGCAATCTTTCTCCCACCTGATGCTCTCTGAAGTCACACCAGCTGCCATCTCCCCTCACCTATATGCACAGTTACTTTAATAATGCTCATCTCCTCTAGTAGTGCTTCTAGTCTTCCATTTGACACTAAAACAGATTTTTTTTTTTTTACAAAACTGCTTTCCCTATTTAAAAAAACAAATTGGTTCTCTTTCCACGCACAGCTATCACAATGCATTGCCATGACATTCCAAAGGTTAACAATGGCACTTTAGTGCTAACAGGGTGTTCCAAGGCTCCACACATTATTTTACTACAGTAATATCTACTGTATTACTGATTTTAATGACTAACTGGCAGGTCTCTAATAGCTCAGCTTTTTCCTGTCTTCTATACAGATATAGCCATACCAGACTTGATAAACACATTTAAATGTCTCGCTCTTAAGCCTGTGACTTCATATGTCTATAAAAAAATTAATATTAAGATAAAAATCATCTGTTCTTCTCCTTCCTCAAATATAACTGCAAATATGGCTTATACTTGTGGATTGTGGGTTTCTTCCTTTTCTATCACACCTACTCCTAAAGCACAGTATCATCTGCCGGGCAGTATCTTCCCCTTTTGGTCAAGCCTCCTGGTTTTCCTTATGTCCTTTTTCAAGTGACTATTCACCTACGAAGTACTTAACTATGCTCCTACAAGATTTAGTTCTTTGATAGGGATACTCATTCCTGATAGTCTAACTAATCTTGAACTTGAAAACATGTCAAGTCTCCCCTGCACTCCAGATCCTGAGCCGGCGGTACTGCTGACAGCAATTCATCCTTGCTTTCCTGCACTGCAGGGATTTTCCTGACACCTGCCCTGCTCTCCTGCTCAAACGTCTAGCTCTTTTTTGTACCGCTTAACCACACAACACGTTATTAATAATTTATGGCAGGGCTGACTTTAGATAAGGCAGGTCCCAAGCAAGGTGTGGAAATGGGACACAATGTAATTCTGTACAAAGAAAATTCTTCCCTTTCTGTGGATCCGTTGGCTGACCCCGCTGCCTAATACAGAGCTAATTGCCACAACCGCAGAAACTCTGTGCAGGCCCTCACCCCTCAGCACATGATAGACTGATATCCTCAGATGCCAAGAGAGTATAAAAAAAATGAGAATTATAAGTACTAATACAGAAAATTTTGCCCACACTTTGTAAACCAGGGCTGCTCCAAGGTCTGAATTGAACGATTCCATACCAACACATTAAAACAAAACAAAACAAAAAGTGCTTTAGACTCAGCTCAAAAAGTAGCATTTAGACTAAAATAGTCGAACATATATTCTAAACACATCACTCAGTGGGTAATTTTTTTCAGAAACCAGAAGTGTCAAATCCTGTTTGAAGTAATTTTTGTGCTGTAACTGAATATAGATGAGGAGGAACACATCTGGTGCCTGGGCTGTGCAAACGTATTTATAATTAAGTAGAATTGAATACCAAAATCCAGCAATGATAGAATTCATTAAACTAGTATAATGCTGTATAATTACTCTCTTTTTTTATATCATCCACTGTATGCTTTAAGAGCTCTTTTTACCCATTGCTATCAACGTGCTATGACATATTTACACACACCCTGTATAAAAGGCTGAGGAAGTATTAGACATGTCAGAGGATGACATGGAAAGGCGACTGTTGTACAATAACTACACTGTCAGTGAAACAAGAGGAAACTGATTTAAATTCATTCCCTGGCATGTAACTCTACAGATAGGTACTATATTTACATTTGTAAGGAAAGGTGCTCCTTTCTATAGTAAGGAAAAGTCCTAACATGACAAAATCAATACATCACCTTTTTCCACCAGCACTACTTCCTCAGCTTGCCTGTCTTGCATTACTGGCCCTCCACCAAACACACCATCCACTGATTTAAGCATGGACCTTTCTAAGCATCATCCTTGGGTCCTTCCCCACTGAAACCATCTCCACGCATTATTGGTCATACCTTAGATTTGGAAAGAACTGCCAGCAGGCAACTGCTCTCTCTGAGCCTCTGAATGACTTCCTTTGCTTGGCTTCTTTCCTACCACCCCGGCCAGGTGTCCCGCAATTCCTATCAGACAGCCCAGCCTCTCTCCTGGGGTGTAACAGTGTAGTGTGTGTAGGTCCTATCAAAGCATCCAAGTTCCCCGGGTCACCAGGGTAAACCAGGGCCTCCAACTGCCAAGTTTGGCACTGACAGAAACTTGGCCTGACACCAACATGAAAGGGTTGCCACACTTCTTTAAAAGAGTTTGTCAGGTACCCAAGACATTTGCCATCACTGTCTTAATTTTTTTCATGTAAAGCCACCCACTGCCTCACTAAGGCACCCTCCATCTCCCTCTCAATGTACTTGCTTCCCTTCATTGTCCATATAGAGGAGTAAGGGAGCTTGGACTAACTTAAGAGGTAAGTTAGTTGGTATGGTTGATAGTGCAAGTATCCTGGCTCCTCTCGTAGATGGGTTTATGATTACAGCTACGCAGCCTAGTGACAATTACAGCCTTTGGATCAGGCTCAGCAGGCAATTACAGAGACAGCATGGGGCTTGCAGACCGGCCCAAGGGACAGAGCAACCGTCTACAGCTGTGTTGCCTTCCCCCTTCAAACAGCAGCCAGATGCCTACCTGGTAATAGCTTTCTCTCCAAAGCTGTAGCTGTAGCCGAACAAGAGACAAGGAAATGCAGACAGATAAAAGCAGTCTGCAGGGACAGCAAAAAGATAGCTGAAACCAATTATGATTTGCACTTATTTCACATCAGCCCACAGGTTTCTAACAAAAAAAACAATGGCCCTGACCAGCCACTTCATTTCCAGCCCTCTACTGTTCGTGCAAGTTATTTGAGCTATGTGCCTGCAGGCTCAGGAGGAACTGCTCCACATTAAATATATATTGAGTTCATAACCAAAATAGTCTCTCTGAAGTGGTATTTTTATTGTAAACAAAAGCTGCAAAAGTTCACACCTAAGGTTCCTTCAGACAACAGAGAGAAACTGCATTTAGCAGTTGCAAACAGCCAAAAGGAACATTAAAATCACTAAGCCAAAATTTACAGGATGCGGGGTTGTCTTTTAAAGGGAGAAGGCTTGTGCACAAATGAGAGAATAACATGTTCTTTCTATAAAACACGGTATGCAGAAAATTTATGTTTCAGTAGTTACTAGTACAATTAAGATATGCCATATTTTTAACAAGCTTAGGATTCAGAAGACATGAAAGATATGATGAAAAGAGTATTTTTAAAATCTGCTGGACCAGAACAAAAGTTAGGCTGTAATCTGAAGAAAATTAAAATAAAGCACTTGTTTTCTAAATAAGTGTGCGTGAACTGGCTCTTTTTATTTTTATTTCAATAACTTTCTAATGAGCTATGTTGACAAAGACATATTTGAAATAGAACTAATTTAAATTTTACATCATATTTCTTTTCTTTCATAAAAAGGATAAAGGAACAACAAAAACACCCTAATAAACCAAGGAAAATGTTTTTAAAATTCACAAAATGTAAAACTTCAATAAAGAAACTGTCAGTGATCACTGAGGAAGGATTTTTTAGATTTGCTTTCACGTATAATTACAGGAGAGAACACTGATTATTGACATACGTATTCTTGATACAGAGCAATCAAAACACCAGCATCACAGGAATACACGGCAGTATTTTACTGTTCGCTGCTTTTTTACAAATGTTCAAAAACATCAAACCTGTGATTAGTCTATTGTGTAAGGTGTCAAATTTCTAGAAAGATTCCCATATTTCTATAGTTTACTCTTAACAGACACTAGGTGAAAGTATACCTACAAAAGTGGTCAACAAAACAGTGCTGCTATTCAAAGGGGGAAAAAATGGTTTTGGGGAAGCAAAGGGTCCCACTGCAGGTAGTCATACCAGCTCCGGCTCTTAGCAGTGGCCAAGGGCCATCCTGCCACAGCCTCTCTCCCGCCAGATGCCGGAGATGCCTGCACAGTGGAGTTAAGCCACATATCTGCAGCCGGGTCCAGGCTTTCTGGAAAAGCCCTACCTGCTCTGGGCTGGAGCCTGCACAGCTCTAGGCAAGGCAGCTGCCTGGAGCCGGCTGCTGCTGGCAGAGCTATCAATGCAGCTCCCTCCCAAATATCCTCTTCTCCAAGCAACACTTGCACGCAAAGCAAGGAGCAGACTGAAACATCGGAGGACTTGTGGCCTGGCAACCTGTGGGAAGACAATGCCTTTCCCCGGAGCTCTGCAGCCCTTCCTGCCCAACACGGCCAGCCACGTCCCTCGGATGCTGTGGGAATGCCTACATTTTTCCTAAGATGAAAGCAAGGCAGGACAAACCATTTTCACAGGCTGAATACAACCTTGGGACCGAAACATCAGCATCCCTCTTAGATCTCTTTTATGCCACATGTTTTGAAAATCATTATCGTATCTTTCAAATAACAAAACTAAACTCAACAGAATTTGCAATGAACAAACAATATGGCTAATTAAATATTTGCATCTAAGCTTGAAAGTCTGAAATATTCTAGCATGACATCCTGCAACTGGCAAGGAAAATAAAGAAATCAAAAAAGCAAAACCATGTGAATTATTTAGACTTGATATCACAAAGATACAGGGACTCCCATGGTGAAATCTGTATCTAGAGAAAAATAGTATGTGTTCTGATTTGCTTTTTATTACATGCAAGTGTGGCCTGGTTTGGTAGTTTCAAATACTTTAAAAAAACAACAACAACAACAACAAAAAAGCAGGAAGGCAGTTTCATAGCTAGTTAATCCCTGAACCATCCAAGAAAATGAGAATATAAAAGTCACCCACAAAGATAAGGGCTCCAAAACTAATATTGCCAACACACAACAATAATTTGAATTAAAGATTTTAAAGGAACTACTTTCATACTTAAAGTTCAGTATTTGCATAAATCTTTGCACGATCTGAATAACAAGTCAGAGAATTTGTTTCAAGTTTATCTTAAAGACCTAGAAGGCACCCCAGATACAGCATTACCATTTAAAGGTTATAACTCATGGAATCAGCATGAAATTTTCAGAAGATGTATTGATATATTTCAAAGCCTTTTTCCATCCTTTGAAGGGTTTTACAATTATTATATCAGGAGTATTCCCACGTAGAGAGGCTTGGGAAAGTGAAAAGGATATGGCAGAACACAGAAGAACCGATCAGGCACAGTGCTGGATATTGCACATCATTTATTGATATTTCAAAAGTGCTGCTATTAAAATACAATTGTATTTTTGCTCTGTCTTCATTAAAATATTTTAAAAATGTGAAGGGTACTTCACTGTTTCTCTACTGTCCTGGTTTCAGCTGCGATAGCATTGATTTTTCTTCCTAGTAGCTGGTATAATGCCGTGTTTTGGATTTAGGATGAGAATAATGTTGATAACACCCTGATGTTTTAGTTGTTGCTAAGCAGTGCTTACACCGGTCAAGGACTTTTCAGCTTCCCATGCTCTGCCCGGTGCACAAGAAGCTGGGAGGGGGCACAGCCAGGGGGGCTGACCCAGAGTGGCCCAAGGGCTATGCCGTACCGTATGGCCTCATGCTCAGCGTATAAACTGAGGGGAGTTGGCCAAGGGGCAGCGATCGCTGCTCGGGGACGGGCTGGGCATTGGTCAGCGGGTGGTGAGCCAATTATGTAGTGTATCACTTGCTTTGTATATTATTATTATTACTATTACTACTATTCTATTTCATTTTACTTCAATTATTAAACTGTTCTTATCTCAACCCATGAGTTTTCTGACTTTCACTCTTCCAATTCTCTCCCCCATCCCACTGGGGTGGGGGAGTAAGCAAGCGGCTGTGTGGTGCTTAGTTGCCAGCTGGGGTTAAACCACGACATCTACTCATTTATTTCCCTAGAAATGCAAGGAAACTCCCAGTCCTTTTTTCTCACACGTTGCTAGAGAACATCTTGAAGACCACAGAAAGCCTACACTGAGAGCTCGAACATTTTAGGCTGAAGAAGATAGCATCAGCAGTCTTGAACAAAACCAGCATTTCTGCCATGTTAATTGGTCACTAGAATCAAATATTCACTATACAAAGAAGTTGCTGACTGGAATCAAATGTCCATTATGCAAAAAAGCTTAAAAATATAAAAGCAAAATCCTTCAAATATTTCCATATCCTAAGTATGCACATCTCTTTGGTATTTATAAAATAGATGCGGGGAGTGTCAACATGCAAACACTGAGTCACAAAAACATTTTATGAGATGTCCCACAAAAATTAATGTGAATACTTTTGCATAGAATGGTTCTTGGAAATGTACCCAGTGAAGTAAAATTAATAATATGATGACAGTCTTACCTGGTCCCAGGGACAGATGATTCCTCCGAAACACATAAAAAGATATCCCATGGCAACCAGACAAACCCAGACCACCAGAGAAAATATACGAAGCAGCTTCTTAAATACAGGTTCTACGCAGACAAGGATAAATATAGCGAAAAAAATTGCTAGAGCCGTTGGAACAGTTATTAAAAATGCCACATGGTCTTCAATTTCCTGGAAACAGAGGAAAATGAAAAGGAAGTTAAAAGCTAATGTACTTAAAGGTCAGATAGCAATAACATACTCTAAACTGATTGCACACGGAGATCTCGGAACAACATGGCTGAATATCAAAACAGGATTTCTTTCCCTGTAAGAAGCTGTTATTTGGAGTATTAACTTCATAAACAACTATTAACCACACTACTGCATGGTACTTCTTTTACTAAATTGAGGAATTGAAGCAGATTGAGAAAACTGTAAATCACACTACAGTAATGCACAAGACCTGTAGGACAGAGCAAACTAAAAGGCAAACACAATCTACAGTAGCAGCATAGCCTTTCTGCTCCAGAATTCAAAAGATTTCTCGGGTTAGTGCAGTTTGCAGGTGAAATTCAAGCATCCCTATCGAAGACTGCATCTGTCAGAATGCCTCCTAAATCAACTATGTGTCCATAACTCCATAAAAGCCTTTTTGACAGTGGTATTTGCCAGGTACTACATATTTTGCTTCTGTTTAAAGTATTTATCTGGAAGGATGGGCTCTAGATTACATATATTCTAGATTACATTTTCTCCTAGCAACTGCTTACTTCAGAATGCGCAAACAACACCCAGAGCGAGGACTAGAATCTAACTTGAAGAGAGATTCAGAATAAACAATATTTAAATTTATTTACAGAATTTACATAGAAGTGACTACACTAATATCTTTAAATCACCTAGTGATGGATGCACTAAAAAAGAATAAATATTTGATTTTATATTCCTATATGTGTTCAAAAGTATCTCTGGTTGAAGTACAACAGCACTGTATCAAACTCTGCTCATAGGATCGTTGCTCATTCCAGCAGCTGTTACAAATTTTAACAGCCTCCTTTGTAGTAACAAGGATTGCAAAAGCAGGCCCCAAATGCCACTGTTGCAACAGTATAAAATCCTCCACTAACCACACACTTGATGCAGAAAAGCCTTGGATCCATTTATTCATGCTGGTCAAATCTTGGGAACAACGAAAGTACCTATTTGATGATTTGTAAGACATCTAAGCACAAAGAAATAACATTTCTTTTTTCCCTAGTTTTGTAGTTGCTTCCTTAGTGCCCTGATAAATCTTGTTTATTGATGGGTTTTCAACTTAAATACTTAACATTTTATTTAAAAGCTTTTTGATGTGACTTTTTTTCCCTTTCTTATGTGTATAAGACTTGCTACAGTTAGAGCAAAACTAAAAATTTACAAGTAAATTTGTAAATTTAAAAATATTTACAAATGCTCTCAGCATTTTTTTATTTGTTTTGTTTTGTTTTTTCCCCAGATCTAATGTTTTACAACGCGACATCTATAGAGACACTTGCTGTAAGGTTCTTTCCTCCTCCTCTCTTCAAACTCCTTTCTTTTTCCTTGCGGTCCTGGCTGCACTTGTACTGCACATTGCAACACCCACCTGCTGCACCAGGCAGGGCTGCCCGCTCCCCCCTGCTGCAAACCCACCACCACCACGCCTGCAGCTACCCCAGCACCAGGCAGCCCCGCACCAGGAACCACTCGTACACGCAAACCCGCAACCGAACGTCCACCGATAACCTCCATATTTCAGCAGAAGAGGAAAGGCGCAGATTGCCTCTGTGCAGAGGGCATTAGCTGAGGCTCTACTCTGTGCTGACACTGGCAGGTTCAAACCAAGGGGAAACACCATGATGAAAGTCCACATCTTATTGTACAGACTGCAGATTATCTTTCACGTACCTTACCCTGCCCGACAAAAGGCAGCTCATCTTTCAACTCTTCTTATTCTTTCTTCCCTTTTAAATTTACGAAGTCACACATTTAAGCAATTATTATTGCAGCACTGATGATCAGGATAGAATCAAAAGAAGAGCTGATAAACTGTAAGTGATGGTGCTAACTTTGAAATGCAAACACTAATCTTCCTAATATTAAATACATACATTAAGGCTTTCAAGCACTCAGGTAGTCGTCCTGAAAAGAAATTTATGGGCTTAAAGTTAGGCATAGAGGTAAGTGCCCATATGAGTACAGAGCTGTGTGAAGTAAGATACATGCGATCTTGCATAGTAAGAGACAAAATATAAAACCTAACTAGTACGAGCAAGAACTGCTGATTTGCGTCTCTGAATTTTGTGATTTTTGATCATTCCCATCTCTGAAATTTGTTTCAGTGAATTGATTTAGTAATGTCACAACCAATGTCAGCCCAAAAGCATTTAACTTCGACCTTTGACATCTGCACTTCCAGGTGGGATTGTAAAACTCTTGTTCCAAGGTCAGAGGAATTAGTCCCTCCACCAGTGGCAGCACAACATTATGTTCCTTGCACCATCTGTCATGCAGTCAAGGTCGCAGCACCGAAGGAACCCACAAGCTCCTGGAGGAAGCCAAGACTCAGGAAAACCACAGATTTAAATGACAGCAAATTGGTATTTCAGTGATAACGATCATGCTACAAATATACCCACAGGAATATCCACAGACACTTCAACTGCACGCTTCTCCATTTCAGTAAAAAAAAATTCAGTATTCAGTATATAAGAAAAATATTCAGTAAAAAAAATGTATTGTGCTTTCTAGGACAATCTTGCTTCATAACAAATCAACAATATTGAGATTTCAGTTCACAGCATATATATGGTCACATAGCTACATATTTCTAGATGTATTCTATCATTAGATCAATCCGTCAAAATGTTTGTTACAAATTAACAGCTAATCAGGCAACTGCCTTTTTTTAAGCATGCACTGTTCTCAACACTTAGCTGAGCCATTTTGCTCACTAAATCTAAAATTTTATTTCTGCTTTCTCCCCTTCTCTGGTTGGCTATTGCACAATTTTGCATTTTGTTTTGGTATAAACATATGCAGGAAAAAAAATAGACCACAATGTATCAGCTACTTGTAACTGGTAACTGAATGCAACCTCACCGACTGTAGTGGGACATCACCTCTCTGAGCTGACTGCAAAACAACCTGCTTCTGATGTTGCAAGCTGCTTGCATCACATTGTACACTGTGTGAATTCTGAAGTTAAACTGAAATTTGAAGACAGAATAGTATACACCTTAGGCAATTAAAAAAATATATGAGAAAACCACTGTTATTACAATTTGAATCCTTTCCAGAAAGCCTTAATGTGTACAGGGGGATTTTTCACAGTCCTGCCTGTAAAATACACGTTAATGTCAGGTCGACAAAAGCAGGCCATGTGAGGCAGGGCTTTATTTTGGGAACTACTTTTAACAATATTTTCCAATTACTTCAGAGGAACTAAATGTTTATGAAATTGTAACTTCCAGAGCAGGACATTTAAAATTTGTAGCTTCCTGGTCAATATTTGCAATCATCAGTGTGTTTAGCAGGTTAAAAGATGATGTTGGATGCGAAGACAAATCCTGAAGTCTAACTGTTCTGTTTCCCTAACCATTTCCCAAGGAGGTGGGGGGAAAAAAAAATCAAAACACTTTACTTCTTTTTTGTTGTTACTCTCAGAAATGAAAATAAACCAGAGCTAATGGAATTAAAATATCAGCATGACACTTTTGAACATAATGGCTAAGCCTGCACTACATGGATCTTCCCTGACAGCTCTGTCTTCCTGAGTGTTTTCTATCTTGCTGTCTTTTAATTACTGAAGAAATTAAAAAGTCTACTGTTAGAAATTTTTCCAACCCCCATAAATTCTTCAGAAGTGTGATAATGTTATCACCACTAAAATCTGAAGAATCACTTTCACTCATCTTTCCAAAGCCGACAACATTGTCTCATTCCACATCCTGTTCTTTCCTTTTCCAGATAATGCCATGCCCTCAGTTTAATTTTAAACAGCAAAGTTGCTGTAGAGCACTTCACTGTTTTATATAAAACCATACAGCTTGATGAAGTACTCCATAAAAATGAACAAACAAGCATGTAAAATACCAGTTTTAGCATAAAATCTTTTACCATGGTCCCTCATTCTTTTGGTACTTTTTCCTTTATTCTTTTCATTTACCGGAATTTGACAGCAGTCTATATACAGAGGGCTTCCACTGGGATCTGAAACACCACACGTTTTGAGTTAACTCAAACCATTTACTATATTAATTTCCTACTAAAATAATTTTTTTGCTGAGGTCAATGTAACGCTGTCTAAATGTAAACATAAAAACAAGTGAGTAGTGTTCTTCAGACATTAAAACTATGTATGATTTCATACATCTATTTTCAAAAATATTGAGTGTTAAAAAAAAAGTTACAGGGCTCAAGGATTACTAACTTAATGACCTCTATCAAAACAGGACAACATCTTCCTTTAATCAGACTAACCGACTGAAAGAATCTATAGCAAAAATTGCTCAGTTTTCCTGTAAAGCCTGTTCCAGGACTTGAGAGAATTAGAATGATTTTCAGGAGATATATCATCACCTTTCCCTTCGTAAAAGTGGATAGCGTTTCAATTCTCTAACACCTCAAGAAATAATTCTCTACAAAGCCAAAAAGCTGCAAAAGTCTTCTGGCTCCTTGTGACTCTTATCCCATGGTTTTATATTTTAGTGAATTTGCTTACGGCTGACTGCACTGTGTGCCATCTGCTAGACAGCTGGAAAAATCTCCATTTTATTAGGAGGTGCCGTGCCTTGCTCCTGGCCAAGTAGCTGTACAGCTTCATCTAGGACTTCATCATTTAGGACAACAGCTGAAAAGTTCTGGCGCGCCATCTCAGATTTCTTTTCCATCAATTCCATCATTATTAGTCCGTCTTCACTTCATAAATGGCGCAGTGTCTTTAAGGCCAGATGCTGTTTCCAAGCCTACATGGTATTTTCTGGATCCACAACTTAGAAAAACTCCTCTGCCTTTCGTGCCCACCATTTATCTTTCGTAACACAAAGCTTTGCTTGTTTTTCTTGCCTAGCTGCCTGCTTAGAAGCTTTCTCATGTGCTTTTTTTTTTTTTTTTAAAGCTTTTATTGAGCTTTGTGCAACATGTTCAAGGACACTAGCAGAAAATTAATTGAACTGTACCTTTTAATCAAACTGTCCCAAAGTTTGTGTCAACAAAGCTTTTGATTTTCACTAAGGCCCTATGTAATTGCACGCCTGAGATTTTTTCCCTCTGATTCAGCATTCCCTGTTTGGCTTGGTAGATCAATGATAACAGCATCAGGCTCAAATCCAGTTGTTTCATGATGTCTGTTGTCTTGAGAAATTCAGTTCTCTCTATTAATGAGTCTGATGTGCAGTCTACACTTGCTGTTAGCACACAGTGATATTTGACTCCTCGCTAGTCCGCAATCAGTCCAGCAATTTGCACATCACATGTATCAGGTAATTCTGACCGGCCTAAAAACTGCCACACTGCTATGCGATGTCATATATAACCAGCAAGAAGCCATTCTGCATTCGTGGCCAGATTCTAGATCATTTTGTATTTGTTAGTATATTGTGACACTATTAAAGTTGTAAGGCTTCATTCAAATCCTTCAGATGACATTCTGGTCACCTGGAGCCTCTCTTCAAACTTGAAAGTCATGAATAACATGCTCTATAAAATCCCCCCCGTAGGAGAAGTGTGGCATTTTGTAACAGTGCAATAACTGCTGAAATCAACAGGAACTGTTCTTTGACTTCACAGGGTCTGTCCTAGTTAGCACATAGCACTAATAGTGATAATACAGTGATAAACCATGTAGGTGTTGTGAACATCCTTCTGACCACCTATGTGCTTGACTACAGTGCCAAGCACTTTTTGCCAGTGGATTCTTTTTAGCGAGTCCAACTACATATAGATGTTGTTCATCTTACTCAATAGAAAACAATTGCATCCAGATTTTTCCAAGTTTGCCTGATAGCTATAAGTGAAACTCATCTGCCTCAGTGTTGTAGCAATGATTATCAGGAACACAAAATCTGACATACCAGAGATCACAGACTTCTCTGCTTAATGTAAAAACATCCAACCCCACAGAGGGTTTGGAAAGGCTCCTTGGAGGTGCTGAGGAAGAGTCAAAGGCCATGGCTGCTGTGCAACTAACAGTAACGTCAAGAAGGTTAAAAGAAAAATTCTAGAGGCAAAATATTGGTTGCTAGTGAAGAAGCAGAGAACCATGGTAGCATTCCCAGAAATGTTCCCAAAACAAGACAAATTCCCAACTAAAGGAAAGGACAGAAATCAATTAAACTCAAGCAAGAAGGAAACGGCAAAGAAAAGCCAAAACAGACTCTCTTTTTAAAAATTTTGCAGAGAAATAAAACACCCATGTGAAAGTATACACTCTTTTATATAAACACTAAAAGCCTAAGAAGCTAGATGGAAGAACTAAAATGCCAGTTGTTAAAACAACATTATTTACACAGTAGTCTTACTGAAAACTTGGTGGAAAAAAGGCCTTCAGCAGAATACTGAAAAAGCAGAAAAGACTTGAAGCCATACACTTCAGCATGGATTGAAGAAAGGCTTGTATGAACAAACTAGGAGAACCAACAAATAGCATGAAGTCCCTATGAACTAAAAAACTAGACTGAACAGCAAAGGCTTATCAAAATAAATGACCTAGAGGACTGGCCATCCAACCAGGACGGAAACTGTTTGAGATTCTATGAAACGCAGAGATAAGAAAGGCTGTCAAAGAAGAAAACACAACAGGTCAAGGGATACTTCAGTGACTCCCAGCTAGACTGGCTAGGGATTACAACAGCAGATGGAAGCTGAGACCACTGTCTATGTCTCATTCACAGCTGAAAAACAAAAAAGAACAAACAAACAAACACCCATACAAAGAAAGAGAAAACACTCAATCTGATCACAAGAAATGGAAGGAACCTCGTTGGCAAAATATAAATATTGAGGAGCTGCTTTATAACAATTACAAAGCTTGTTAAGCAAACAAATGAAAAACAAAACCCAAACACTAAAATTGAAAGGGGGAGCTAGAAGCTTACAGATTAAGATCTTTGTAGGTGTCCTGAAGACACTATAAAACTCAGAGGCACAGGCCAAAAGCTAATCAGTTCCCAAAAACAACTTGAGAAAGACCAAAACACAACCAGGATGCCTGAACAGCCAAGCAGCGAAGCTTCTAAAAACTATTTTTCAAAAAAAAAAATAAAGGGGATAATAAAAAGAATCATAATATTTATCAGGATTAATATAAAGATTCAATAATGCAGGCCAAGAAAAAAGCTTGAGAAATCATTTTTAAGACTATAAAAATAAGTAGCATATTCTTTTTGAAACTAAATCAGGAGTTGGCAGCCTGCTAAAGGACTTGTAAGCAAACAGATGATGCAGGTATTAAAAAGAACAGTTAGAGAAGAGCAGACTGTAGCAGAAAGGTGGGGGTGGTTTTTGCGTCTGTGTTCAGTGTGGGGTAATTCTCATTCCAGAATATTCTGTACAGGTGGAACATATCAATCAGAAGATCTGTCTCAAATTGAAGTATCAGTATTAGGCACTACAGACAAAAGCAAGAACATGAAATGTAAAAAGAATCACCACAAGCAGATAGGGTTCACCAGAAAGGGCCAATGGAGAAAGAGCTAAAACTGTAGTAACACATAACCTTCACACAAAAGTGCCCCAGTATCCAAAGACAGGAATGTGATGTGACGCCAGTCTCTCCTGGGATCCCTCTCAAAGACTAAGGGAAGTACCAGTAGGTCTAGTATCTATCCTGGGAAAATTTGTTAAAAACAAAGGTCCCAAAGTGCCCACAAAAGTCCTCAGGAATCCTAGGGTATACATTGTTCAGCATATCCATAAACAACTTGGGAAAAGGGGTGAACAGCAACCTGACAAAGATGAGGGCCAACTATGCTGAATTACAAAAGGATCTCATAATAGTCACTACTGAGGAAAAAAATGGCAGATGAATTTCAGTGGAGATGTATGTGAAATGACGCAGCTCAGACAAAACAATCCTAATTCTATACACATGACAACAGGCTCTTGGTTGACTATTAACACTTCGAAATGGAGATATTTGGTGTTTATCATAGGTAGACTCATGAAAACGTCACTTTGGTGCTCACTAGCAGTCAAAAAACAACCCAAAATGCAGAACATAGGAAAAGAATAAACTAGAGAACATCATGATGCCATCTTAATGCATGATGAATACTGTAAACAATTCTGGTCCTACCACCACCACCACTTCCAAATGAATACAAAAGAACTAGAAAAGACAAGTTTCCAAGGATGGTCAAAGCTGCAACACAGTGGCTAGATAGTGATGGAGTAATATTTGATTTTAAGGTTTCTCTTCTCTGCATGGAGTGAGCACAACTGTCCTTTGATACAGCTCTTTTGATTTTTAAAAGCAGTTTCCATCTCAGACCAACAGGGAACAACCTCCACTTGAGCTGCCTGCATGTAAATGCGTAACCAAGGAACCCCATGAGCCTGTGACCATGCCTACTGTACCGTATGCCATGGGATAGAGGACAGAGACCTATCCCTGCCAAAAACATAATTAGCAGAATCAGGGGGCACGTGCTTGTATATTTTAAATACATAAATATGCCCTGTGCAAACCCCACGCAAGCAACCTGAACGGTGAGCAGCTTTTCCTATTTCTTTATACATCTTCATTTGCCACATCAGCAGTCTTCAATCTCTTGATTTATTTTCCATCAATTTGTATCCTCTCATCTTGTTAACCATGTCATATAAAATCTGTCAGTGTATACAATCATTTATCTAATAAGCTGGGGTTCAGAGGGCCCCCAGCACGTCAGGGAACATGAACGGGTCTGTCATGCCTTTCAGTCATCCAGCACCACTTCAATCTTCTCTCAGGCTGATAATTATCAAAAGTAGCTCTACTTTAAGACATTTAGCAGCCTATGAAAAACAAGATGGTCCAGCCCAGTTACTAGTGGTTACATCACTCAGCTGGTGCACTTATAAAATTGTCATACCCGATGACACTACTTGAAAACCATAGAAGATAAGCCATGTCCCAGAGAGCAATGGCAGTTAATTACATTCTGCTCCCTGAAGTGTACCCTTCAGAAGAGGGCTGAGACGATACGCAGCAAAGTGAGCAGAAGTTTGTACTTTGATGAAATTAATTATTTCAGGCTCCAGAGCTAATTAGCACCTACTAGTATCATTTAGATTATTTTTAATGTAAATTTAGTGATCAACATATCCTTCTTGCATGCTTTATTCTACAGATATTGGTTCTGAATTCCTCTCCAAAAACGTGGCTTAATATTTTAGTTTAGCTTGTTTTTCCGGTGTTCTCAAAATCCTTCCTCTTCTTATTATTAAAATAATCTTAAAGAAACTCTCTAATAAATACAACTACTATTTATGCAACATCCCAAAATGTGGATACATTAAGATAAATTGAGTATAACACTTATGAAAAATGTATGCTTTGCAGTTAAATATATTCAAAATATGTCATTGTTGAAAGAGCTCCATCAGTTAACATCATGGATAATATATTACTTCACAGGACACAAAGAGATGTTTTTCAGATTAACTGCACTGTAACATATACTAAAAGTGAAATTATGGCCTTCCTTGTACCCATATAGACCCGTGGAAGTTAGAAATACTGAAGTACTCATTTGATTCTTTGAGCTATTTAATACTGACAGTTACATACTTTGTCTGTCACTTTTAAATGGAAGCTAAAAGGTGGCTTTCCCTCACCACTTTATTCCTGACGTTAACTTGAGAATTTGGCTGTAATCAAGAAAAAATGTCAAGATGGAACTTGCTTAAAAGTAAGGATCACAAGATTTGAACTAGGGAGCACACGAGCTTCAGCACATGAGGAAACAGTGCTCATTTTAAAGGTCTGTTTAATGAAGAAAAAGGTAAGCTTAGGCTCCTTTCTCTACAGGGTCTTTTAAAAATACATTTTGCAAGAATGTTCCACAGATTTAACATATTGGCATAATAAGGTAACATGAAAAATAGTTTTAATATTGAAAAGTCACTACGGTCATTGTGTAATTACTTTTCAAGTTTTTCCTAAGGTTTTGCAATTACTTACTAAATAGAGTTGTTATTATCACAGCAAAGGTTCTTAAAGTTTACTCCCCTAAGGACACTTTCCACACTCTCATACATCTCTCAGTTCAACTGGCTTCAAACCAAAGAGATTTCTTATTTCATTTTTCACTCCAGGATCAGGCCCACATTCTGCAATGGGTATTACTTCTATAATGATAAAATTTCAAATAAAGGTAACCAACATGTTAACTTACATTTGAAATATAACTGTGCAAATAACAGCTCTATAAGGGAGTAAAACTTCAGACACATTCATAAGAAACAGAGCGAAAGAGATTCTGCAAATCCAGGCATTTCTATTCAGTGCTAGCTGAGGGCTTATTCAACCAGTACTGTTACCTCACTTCATTAAGGCACAGGTAAGAAAATACTAAAAATCAAAGAAACCAAAAACAATCTGGTAAATTGTTTTAGTGTTAAACAGACGTCACGTCACTTGAACAAGTGTCTAAAATCCCACCATCTACCAGTCAGGCTTGGAAATTGCCTGGACTTGCCGGGGCAGAAAACAAGCCCAAGTGAAAGACTATGGCCACTTTCTAGCACAAGCTAGTGGGGTGCCAGTGGGGATTACAGGACCAGCTACTGGTCTGGACAACCTACCGCCTCCTAGGTCTTGAGCAGAGTAGACTGTGCTCAGACCACTGTGCCACTAGAAAGGACCATCACAGCGAGCTACATCAAAGAAAGTGAATCCATCCACCTGACAGAGTATATAAAGCAGGAGGAGCAGCTTCTGAGGAGCGGATGAGGGAACTGGGGTTGTTTAGTCTGCAGAAAAGGAGGCTGAGGGGAGATCTTATCGCTCTCTACAACTACCTGAAAGGAGGTTGTAGTGAGGCGGGTGTTGGTCTCTCCTCCCACTTAACAAGCGATAGGACAAGAGGAAATGGCCTCAAGTTGCGCCAGGGGAGGTTTAGATTGGATATTAGGAAAAATTTTTTCACTGAAAGGGTTATCAAGCACTGGAACAGGCTGCCCAGGGAAGTGGTTGAGTCTCCACCCCTGGAGGTATTTAAAAGACTTGTAGATGTGATGCGCAGGGACATGGTTTTGTGCTGGACTTGGCAGTGTTAGATTTATGGTTGGACTCAATGATCTTAAGGGGTCTTTTCCAACCTAAATGATTCTATGATTCTATGAGAGCAGGAGCACTAGCAAGCAGGTGCTGAGCCAAATTCAAAGAGCACCTATTTTCCTACCACACCTCTCAGGAGAAATAAGGTGTCCGAGTCTTCAGCCTGAATTCAGTCTTCCTGGAAAAGAAGCTGGGGGAATTTAGTCTTCCTAGGATTTTCCTGCAGGGCTGACCAAAGTACTGGCAAATTGGAAATATGGATGGGGAAATTTTACCTGGAATGGACAGACAGCAATCCCACTTATCCAGTCAGTGGCCAGGTCCACTGTGCATGCCACAGCATTTGCGTTCTTTAAGAGGTCCCACAGCACACAGTTCAGCTGCCTGAGGAGGCAGGTGGAAAAAGCATATTCTAACTACTTTTGCAAATCCCAGCGAGTGGCTCTGAAAAGCCAACAGTCCACATGCGATCTCATGGGACTATCCAATGATCAAACACTAGACTGCCTGCACCTAAAGCTATAAGGGAAACACATCCGGGCCAGAGCACATCTTATCCCAGCTGCCCTCCGGAGCACACTCTGGGCATGCATCCAGAAGCCATTGCTTCTGCATTCTGGAGCACATCTTCCAGGTTAGAGAAACTTCAAAACTAGAACCATGGATGGTGGAAGAAGTGGATGCTCAGACAACAGACCTGAGGGCAAGGCTGAGAGGCCAGTGGTGATGGGTGCTGCTTCTGTTTCTCACAGACACAAGCCTGGAACAGGTTCTCACCAGGAACAGGAAGGGACTTTTATACCATGCAGGCATGACTAAGAACAAGAGTTCTGTTTAGAGACAAGAGATAAAGAAAATGTTTCTATACAGGTTGAAAAAACAGACAACTGGGAGAGACAGCCTCACACTCCTCTGCACAGATGGTGCAATAGTCCCTTGAATTTTAAGTGTCATCTGAATAAGGTTCAGTGTCCGGAGGCTGCTTATTCAAGATATAAAAATAAAAGATCTGGAGAAGAAAATGTGTGGAGCTGTTTTTTTTTTTCAATAAGATCAGGAGCGATGCTCAAAGAAAAAAAGAGAAGGCAGGGAAAAGGGGCAGAACTGTGCTAATTCACTTATTTTGGGTTCCAGATCCCCAAAACCAGAAGTTTAATCCGTTAGCATCTTCTCATCATCACATATCAATAAGGCTTGAGCTGACTCAGTTTTTTCTGAAATATGCAGAAGCCACTGTGGCAGCACTTAGCTTGTTTGGGATCACAGCCTGGCTATGACTGGGGATGTAGGCACGGGGTGAAACACTACAGGTGTTCAGCTGCACTTTGTTCCCATCACGCTGGCACACCCAGCAGCTCAAGAGATTTGCAGATCACTTCTATCTGTGTTAAATGTACATGCCACCATCAGCTTGAAGTGATGCACAGTGCAATCTGGAAGATTCCAGTGCCTGCTACCATTATAATAAGAAGAAGTTTTTTTATTCACAGTATAAACGTAGGGACTAAAATTTTAAGCAAGATAAACAGACAGGTATTCACAGGTCCATGGCAGACCCCCTATGAAGTTGCCAATACATGATTTGTGAATCCACATATCTGGCTTCATGCTGATAAAGACATCAGACAATCGTAGCCCAATCCATCATCTGTCTTATTCCCATTGCACTTCAGTAAACAACAGCTCTAGTCGGTATGTTATTTGTCATTTTTGTCAGCTGCAGTAATCATTAGGAGTTGTGGGTCCACCGTTTTGAGTCACAATTTGTGACATTAAATAAGCTTTCCATTGCCAGGGTATCCACAAAATTTTAATTTATTAAGATTACAGTTCAAGACTAAGTATTTTTCCAACATAGCCATACCTGTGGTTTTATCCAGTTCTTATTCAGCATTCAGGTTATTCAATATGAAGGATAAAACAGAGGTATGCAAAGTGAGGTTGCCATCGGCACCTCATTATCTTGATGGTTGTCTGTTTCCAGGCTTGTTAGGGACTGGCAAATGAGACAAGCTCTTAGCAGCATTAAAAGTAACCACAGATGTACTGGGAGTGTCATTAGCAAACGGAACAAGAAAAGGCCCAGACTGATGTAGTACCAAGGAATGAAACCAGACACAAAGCTAGGCAATTCCTGCTTCAGACAGGAAGATGCAGCAATGTTTACAGGCCTGTCTAAAGAGGTAATACTGGCTACAGAAGTCATGGTCAGACAACCAAAGATACTACTGGAAGGAACATTCAATAGGGACAGCAATATCCTAAGACTGTATCAAATAGCGAGCAACTATAGCTGCCAAATAGCCAGCAACTATAGCTGGAAGAATATATTGTAATATTATGGTGCCTAGAGACAAGAAAAAAAATTAGAAACATAGGATTTCCTCATGGAACATTTTAAGAGGGGACTTGAAAGCAGAACTGTATGCTAAATTATAGCTGGAATTATGGAAAGAAAAGGCATTATAAATACACTAATGTTTGTTTTGAATTCTTTCTCATCTTGGTAGTAGCAATAATCTGGCAGAATGAGTTTAAGAAGAGGCAGGATACCTCCTGGGCACAACCACCACAGCATCAAGCATGCAAACAACCCTTTCTCTGCTTGTCCTTCAATTAGTGAGGATTTTCCTACTTCATTACCTTTGCTGGGACTTATCTTTCTTTTTGGGGGAATGGATATGCTGGAGTTTGAAAACAGTATAGCAGATGCTTTGGCTTATTTTCCGTCTGCAAGGATTCCAAGGAATGCTTTCAGACCTTGGGTATTCTTGGGCTTTGGGAAGACAGTTGGTGCTTTTGAACCAAAAAAGCTTTAAATTACACAGAGCTGATCTCAAAAGATTCCTAAAATTGAGAGTACAATACAGCTCTGAACTTACAATATGGGTGTATTATTCTATGCAATTAGGTTATAACAGAGCATCTCATGAATAGGGATATAACATCACCACAATGTCAGTGCGGTGACCTTTTGGTGTGGATGGATGAATTTTTCAGATCCAGAGTACTGATGAGAACATTACCAGAGGCACTTGAGACACTGCAATGAGAATGATGGAACGTGTCTTCCAAAGCTACTTTTTCCACATGGACTTGAAGACTTTTCCCCCTCCATTTCAGGATGAGATTCTGATCATGGAAATGTGGAAGGGTTTGACTGACGTCCCATTTTTACCAGAAGCAGCAAGGATTTCTTTTAGACAGAGTAAAACCAATTAGAGGGAGGAAGGATTTGCTGTCATTCTGACGAAGGGCCCAAAGAAATGGCACACCCCAGTTCAAGCCCCAGGAGAGGGCTCTTCTGATCCTCTTCTCTTTGCACAGAGACATTTCCCTGCCAGCCAGGTTGGCAGCTAAAAAGTTTTAATGTGCTCCTTCAGAATGAGGCAGCTGCTTCTGCTTCCATGCAGGATCAGCTGAAGGTAAATTCAGCCAGTCTGATGTGAGAAAACCAGTTCCTGCAGAATGTACATCTGCCATGTTGCAGGTACACCTCCCTAGTTAATTGTAGTCCCCCATCAAGAATGATTGCCTACTCCCACTTTTGCTACAGAAGGTATTTAGGCACGTCAGTGATGTAGGTGTCCAGCCAACCTTTAGTTTCTTGGATTTATGAATGAGTAAAAAGGGTCAGGAATCATAACTGAGCCTACCAGCATGATCATGAACTTTTCAGGAACTTCAAAGAAGTGGTTGAGGGGGATAAGTAATACCTCTGCTCCACAGACAATCAGTAGGCAGCTAACCCAAAGACATCTCATAATGCTTTAGAAGAGGGAAGGCATCAGAATGCCAGCACTTTTCACTCAACACATGCTCCACTTGGCCAATGATACCATCAAGAAGCATGCAGCTCCACATCAATGTCAACACATTGACAATCACATCTTGAGAGCTTTACAAGGTCATATGTAGCAGCAAGGATTCGGGAGACAGATAAGGGCTGCAGACTAGTGTTAAAGGTAAACACCGCATAGCAGGCTTACAGTCTTTGAGAAAGGGCCATGGGCCAGTCTAAAAGAAAACACATGTGTATCGGGCAGCAGATTGGTGGACCTTGAGTTTTGGGAAAAGGGACAGAAAGAAGAGCTTGACAGACTTAGGTCTTTTCCCACTTACACCACAAGTGCTAAAAGATTCTGATATCCCTAAAGTGTAGGTTTTTATTGAAGCCTGGATCTATGGACTGGGCACTCCTTATGTCTAGAAAATACATGGATAAAGGAAAGTTATGGCCTTCCAATAAATTGTACAATTTGGGCATCATCCCTGTTTTCAGTCAGAGTTTTGTTTAACCACTAAGAAACAAAACATCACAACTGCAGCTATTTCAGATACACTCAAATTTTACATTATGAATTTAAAAATGGCAATTTTTTTTTCTCCTACAAATTGCAGTTATAATAGATATGCTCTGGTCAGAGACAAAGTTGTTCTAGATATCACTAAAAATGGTCATAAGTTTTTAGTAATAAAAAGGGAGAGGGGGTCAAATAATGAGTTTGTCCTACATATTATATTGAAAGAACAAGACAATAACCAGACAGAAAATGAAGTTGATCTCTGGCATTTCTAAGCACTGGAAGGCTTTCACAGGCTTGGGAAAATAATTTACTATCGATTAAAGCAGCAGCTAATCATGGATGAGTGATCTCAGTTTGCCAGTTTTCAGTTCATGCCAGGTACAGAAAAATATAGAGGATACTTTGACACAGGAAATTCAAAGGTTGACACTATCACTACATTATTTAAAACTCCGAGCTCTGAATGGTCATCTTTCAAGTAGACTTTGGGAGTCTTATATCTAGTGTTTGAGAAGACAGAGTGCTTAACTCCAAAGGTCAAAATCACAATATTTTTCTGAAACAAACAAAAGCAAAATCTCCCAAGAAACCTCACTGAACCTTGCCTGAAAGAAAAGTAATCAGATTTCCACGCACACTTTGTAAGTAATCTTGTTTACTGTAATTTTGCAACAGCTTTTATAAATTTTTCATCTGAAATCAGGAAGGCTACAGCTCGTATTCTGACAGGTTGAAATAGCTGAGTAAGTGGAATACATCCCTGTGTGGTTGGCTGTGTTTGGGAACACTTAAGAATACATTGCCAAAAAAAAAAAAAAAAAAAAAAAAAAAGCAACCCAGACATCACAGTGATATATTTTAACAACTGAATGAAAAATTAAAATAGAAGGAAAGCCTCTCACTTCCATTGGTTTCAGGGTTTTTCTAAGAAAGCCTGGAACATAAAAATGGTTCGTGCTTCACGAATATCCATTTTTTCTGAACAATTTCTGATTCCCCCGTTCCATGTTCTAAGCTGTTCTTTGAAGTACAAGTGAGAAATACGAATCGAGTCTTATGGTGAGTCATTTTGGAGTTTTGTTTCCACAACGGGCTTAAGTAATTTTCAGTAAAATCTCAACTGCTTTGTACGAAATCTAAAGGAAACAACTGTTAAGAAAGATTTCCTTTAACTACAAATGCACACACAGCACAGACCTACACAGAACTACCCCACTTCACTTCCATTGCGCCTCCTTTACAAAATTAAATCTTCTGTCAAAACAATCGCATGCGTACTGGATGTGCAAAATAAAGACAAGGATATTAATGTTGGCTCTTGTGGCTCAGACACTCATAACTGCTCGCCCCTTTTATATCATCAGGCACAAAAAAAATGACTAAGATTCCACAGCTATATAAAAAGAGTATTCTTTATTCAGGTGCAGGAGAAACAGATCTAAACCTTCAGGAATATTTTAATCACAAATGCAACCAGAGCTAGACTATAATAAAATGCTTTTAGGTGAAACTCTGGGCAGGGCTCCAAAGGATTTTGCCCAACATCCTGTGGCTGGAAGTCCGTATAGGCAAGCTTTCTCTCTGCCTGAAGTTACTTTCATCCGTTGCCTGGAAACTTTAAGGATGAACCCCACCTCTCTCTCCACTCACCCGTCCAGTTGTTAGCCACAGGAAGATAAAGGCTCAGGAAAAAGGTTTTAAAAGCATTTTCTTTCCTCTTCCGGTATTTCTGGAATTCCAAATGCAGACTGAACTATAAAATTCACTCTTTCTGAAGTAGTAACGCCTGGTAAGATTCGGCCAGCTCACAGTTTTGTTTCCATAACTTTCAGCAGTCCTTCGATCTGGGCCCAGTGTTATGCCACCGTTGGTAACGTGACTCATTTGCCTCAAGAAACGGAATTATGAAAATAAGCATGTGCAAGTTGTAAACAAGCTGTAGATTGTACCATGACGAAAAGGTATAAAATCTAGTGCTAAGCACTGTCAAGCCCAAGTTCTGCCACCTTGACTGTAGGCGAGTATCGTGTATGTCTCCACACCTAACTACGCTCCAGCCTTAGTATCTGACAGATTTCCATTTCCATCGTTAGTCCCTTCAGCCCTGATGAACAAGCACCCAAGTTAACACACCAGGATGAGATAAACTGTTGAACCTGTATGTTGTACACAGAGCTCCAAGACTGAAACATTTAGGCATTAACCAACTGAACTATGAGGCATCACCATTACTGGCCTCACATTAGCTCTTTTACAACTGTTCTGTATTTAGTAGGAATGGCACTTTAAACAAGAAGCTCAAAGAACAATGAATACCAATACCAAAACGAAATAAACCACCAACTAACTCTAAGTTTAGCTAATCCTGCAAGCAGTTCCTGCAGCTTTTAAGACAAAAGTTTGGTCATAACAAGCAAGAAAGCAGGATTCTCTGTCTGTTTAAGCAAACACTGTTATGTGCAGTGCCTCTAGAAAATAATCCATTAGATTAAACTAACCTACTCATCCTCGCTCCTAGAGATCACTGAGTCTATTCAATAAACATTAAGCTTTCCAGAAGACCATCAGAAGATTTTAAAAAAATTTAAAAAAAAGATAAAAAGTCTGAGACGCCTCAAATCCCCATTCTTTAGTTCAAAAGTATACAATAATGCAAACAGCCTGCCTCTAATCATTAACAGCAGGAAAACTCTGTAAGGAGCGAGAATTTTACTGCCCTCTGCAGCTTTTCCTTTGCGTTCAACGCAAGGGCAAAACGCCACAGATTTCTGGGTGAGATAAACTGATACCGACTGTCATCTGTCGCTGTGACATATATTTTTCCTCCCAAAGGCTGGAAGCCCCGCACTGGACACGCAGAAAAGGTATTCGACCGACCAAACTTCACCTCCCTTAAAAACGAAGGCTCTGCTGCCCCAGAAGCTTTCTTGAGAAAATGGGTCAAACGCTAGAAAATGGTATAGTGAGGGGGGGAAACAAGGAGGGAACGGCTCCTGCTCACTTGCCATAAAAATGTTTCTTCAGGTACCGGTACGGACTGCATTTTTGTGCGGCGATTTAAACCCTGCCACTAAAAAGGCCAATAGGGCTAAGCTGCCAGTTGGAAGGGAGCAGAGCCGATGAATTAAGTGAATTAAACTCGATGCGCTTGTTGACTCAGTTTTCGCCCCATCAGCCGCGCTGCCGCTCTCCCAGCGTCGCCTCCAAACACCAGGCAGCAAAGTTTGGGCGGGGGTTCCCCGGGCCCCGCAGCCGCTGCCCGCCGCCGCCCGCCACCAACTTTCCTCCGCAGGAGCAGCAGCAGCTCCGGCTCCCGCCCGCCCCGTCCCGTCCCGCCCCGCCCGGCTCGGCTCGGCTCGGCGGAGGGCGCCGGGTGGGGAGATGCCAGCCGGGCGGCGGCAGCGGGGATGCCCCGGCGGCGCGGGTCCCGGAGCGGGAGGGCGTCTCTTACCAGCCCGGAGGCGAAGAAGACGGCGAGCAAGGCCAGGCAGGCGCCCATCACGATGAGGAGCAGGAAGACGATGAGCGGGTGCTGCTGGCTCATGCAGTAGTAGGACTCGTAGAGCCAGTCCCGGGAGCGGGACTGCTCGCCGCTCGCCCCGCAGCCGCCGCCGCCCGCCTGCTCTGCCCGCTCCAGCAGGTAGCGGCGTCTCCTCCTCATCATCATCGCTTCTTGCCACATCGGGCAGAGCCCGCGCAACTCCCTCCGCGCCGCCGCCGCCGCCGCCGCTGCTGCAGGAGGCGGCCGGGGAGTGGAGCGGAGCGCGCTCCCGCGCGGGAGGCGGAGAGGAGGAGCCGCGGCGGCGGCGGCGGCGGCGGCGGCAGCGGCATGGTGCGGCGGGCGGCCGCCGCCGCCGCCGCCGCCGCGTAGCCAGCCCGGGGCTCGCTGCGCCTTCGGAAAGGGCCACCCCGCACGCAGATGCCTTGCCCGGCTCCTCCGGAGGTGGGGGCGGGAGGCTCGCTCCTCCTCGCCGGGGAGGGGAGCGGGCGGCCGCCCAGAGCAAGCGCCCAAGGGCGGCGGCGGCAGCGGGAGCGGGAGGTGCCTCCGCGGGCGACCGTGAGAGCAGCCCCTGCCCCGCGCCCCTCCGCCGGGAGATGCCCAAGGGGCAAGGCCACCTGCGGCGGCCGCCGCGCCCCGCCGCCGCCCTCCGCCCGGCCCCCGCCTGCCTCCGGCCGGGAGACCTCGCTGCCCCCGCAGGGGTCCGGTGCTTCCGCGGGTGCCTCTCCCGACGGCGGCAGCGCGGCGGCAGGTAGCCGGGGGCTCCGCGCCGCCTGCCGCGGCCCCGGCCCTGCCCGGCTCCCCGCGGGGAGGCCGCGGCGGGGCAGCTGCGGGGCGCGCCGCGCCTTCCCGCGGGTGCGTGGCAGCACCTCCCGACGCAAGAGGGAGATACCTGTGAAAATCTCTTCGAGATTACTCCCACGGGCGGAGGGCTTGGCGGGTCTGTTTCGCTGCGTGCCTTTCCCGGAGGCTGAATCTCCTTTTTAAAAATCATACCTCAGGTTTTGTCACAAACAGACACTCAAGTTAGGAAGCAGCATAACATACATTTTCCCCGGCTTTCCTCGTTCTGAAGGACTTATTTATTCCTAACAAAGCAGGCACTTGAAACAAACTGGACGTGTAACTCCCTAAAGTTGCATATCCATCATGCACAGCATTTACCAGCTAAAGTTTTGTAAGCACATGCATGCAGCTCTCCTTCCGCAGCCCCCTGCCTCACTGAATGTCCCTCCCCACAGGACAAGTCCCTCTCTACTTTCTCTGACCCACGCTCCAGCCTCTGCTTTAGCTTTGCCACATCCTTTATCTCCCAGGGAGAGGAAGAGACCAAAGTGACATGGATGCCGCTGGGCCTAAATGTCCCAAGGGTGGCTCCTGGTGGCTGGAGTAATGCCAGGAGTAAGAGGGACTTGGGAGTACTACCATACTACAAAAGATGAAAAAATGCAGCTACCATAAGTAGTCATAAGTGAGCGATTTAGAGCAGAGGGCAAACCATTAGCCAAGTGGAAGGGAAGGCAGGTAACTAGGATGATACGGACCAAAACTGCCCTTTCAATGCCTAATTCTGCCTTCTTTCTCTGCCACTGTTCACATTTTTATCCAGAAGAAGAAGAGGTGCATCAACCGCCAGTGTAACGAAGCATAGAAACCTATAGTACATATAGCTCAGAAGCCCTGTCTGTACACTTACACTTAGACTCCTCAGGTTTGAAACAAGGATGAGGTCTGAGCTTCCCTGCCCCCTGTTCCTCTCAGCTGGCTGGAAGGAAGAAAAGCTCCTTGGCTTTCACTCTTCCTTCCCCTGAAGTGCTTGCTGGGGCAGATGGAACAGATGAGGAAGAAGTGGAAAGTTACAACTGCGCCCACTGTTCTGGGAGAGAGAGAGCGAAAAACTCTCAGAAGCAGCAGTGAGAAGATTGAAGGATGAACACAAATCTATGTGGGGAGAATATTCTGGCAGAATTAATTGCCTGGAAGGAGTTAGTAGAGGTGGGTGTGAGAATTTTTGCAACATGAGAAGGCTTTACTTGCAGTCACTTCAGAAATTGTGGAGTTGGCCACCCTCACTGTCACACACACATATATAGTGGGATAAGCAAGGGGAGTTTAAAAAAAAATCAAGAGACAAACCAGAATTACAATATAAAACTTCTTTTAAAAGCAGATCACAATATTTGGGATTTGAAGGCATCTGAGTTTTGATCTCTCAAGGGTGGAAAGACCAATATCACATTTGTACTTATTTACAGTGCAAGAATAATTACATGATTCTGTATGGACTCACAAAAATGTAAGAGCTGAATGGGCAAATTGAAGCATGTTTTCTGTTCCATGTATACAACAACCATCCCCAAAAAAGTACTTGAAGCTTACACTGTATGTTAATACAGATGACGGTACTGGTTGTCTTTCTTTCCCCAGCTGATGCTGCTTTAATGGCTTTCCACTACTTTCTGCCTCTGTGGACTTGAACAGAAAAGGCCATTCCAAAGAGTTTACTATGACGATCATGTCATTTAGTTTGTTATTTCAGTAAGATCTTATGCCTGTAACAACTAATTCCTCATTATATTAGTCTCATGCAATTGCTCAGGAAATAAGATTATAATTCCACAGCAAAAACTTAATTAACTGAAAGGTTGCCCAGTGGTATCTCGTGCCTTTCCAGAATGATGAGTTCAGCATAACTCTCTTCTGAAAGACCAGACATAAGGTGCTTCAACAGCTGAGCAAGAGGAAGTACCAAGCTATGTTTCCATTTGACTCTGTGTTTTCTTGCCCACCTGATGGACTCACCCCCTCTACTTTCCCTTTCCAAACTAGAAACCTGTGTCTTTCAATTCATTCTTCAAACTCCAGCTAGGAACATACCACACCTTAACATCTAGAACCCACATTAATCCTTAGAGCAGGTCTATAGTTAGAGGCAAAGTTCCAGTGAAAAAAAAATACCATACTGTCATGTAATTAGTGGCTGCACAATTCTATATACGGACAAGGGAATTAAAACTGCACAGTACCTAAATCTGAATTTGACCTCCTAATTTGAACGGTCTGCTTTTTAACTAACATTTTAACACTTCTTTTTTCCCCCAGGATGCATTTAATTAAATGGACATTGTTACAATCAAATGACAATTATGTCATTGCTAAAGTTCAAACGCTGCATGTTTTTAGAGACCAATTTCCCTAGGTAGCCTAAAATATACATCCTTGCTTGGCTCAACCTGAAAGTTTGCTGTGCCTCAGGGAAACGGAAGGTACAGGGAATTTTATAATCTGGGGTTGAAAAGCAAGACTTAAAAAAAACCTTCTCCATGTGTTCTGTGTTATTTCTCTAAAAGAGAAAAAAAGCAAAGCTAGCACATAAGATTGACAGAAACTATCCACTGTGTACCCTTGGGACTCCAACAACGTCAAAGAATTTGTTCCTCTAGCAGCTGGTGTCTAAGCATCTGCTGTACCCCTCTAGAGAAGCAAAAGAACACAAAACAAAAGGTTGAGGTCCACAGCTGCTTGTCAAAGCAACCATGTGCCAGAGGCATTACGCTTTCCAGTAGCAGATTGGTAAACCTAGAGAACTTCTATCTGGAGCATCTCCAGAGGTCCCTTCCAGCCTCAACTGTTCTGTGATTCTGCAACATCACAGCTTATTACTAGTGTCAAGGGATCTGTGATAGGTTCTAGGGAGAGAGCTAAATAGGAACAGGAGATAAAGCAGAAGCTCCTCTTCCCTGCATCTCTCTGCCACTCAGGCTTGATCAATCTCCATCACCCCTTTCCTTCGTTTTCCCTTCACTGTTGTCTTCTCCTGCATGGGTATTCTGGTCAGGGATGCACACTAGCTCTCAGCAGAGGGAGAAGAGAGACAGATCCTTTGTTCTCAGTTAACTCTACTCAGCTCTAGGACACCCCTAGCCACAGAAGATAAATTGCAAGGAAGACATGCTGAATCCCACAGTCTTGCAACATATCAAGCACTCAAAAGAGCCATAGCAATTGGCCTGAGCAAAATACACTGTCCACAAGTCCACTGGTGGCCAGATTCCCCTCCTTAGCAGCTGGCCACCAAAGCTGCCCAGAAGAGCAAACCCATTGCTATAGTCTTGATACTGTATTGCCACTGCCCACATCCATCAGGCTACCTTACGCTGAGCTGCAATTGCAGGGCAAGTTGTTCGGCCAGTGAGTTTACACATAACCACCAGCTGAAATGCACTTCCAGAGCTTGGCTGTGGCAGCATGGCCAAAGACACATCAACAAGCCCTGCTTAGTGCTGCTCTTGGGGTACACCAAGCCATGAGCCATCCCTGCCATAAGAGCAATACATCAATACATCTGGCTTGTCCACAGTTGTAGAAGGGGGGATGAAATTTCGTGCAGGGGGTCTGGCTCTCCCTATGACCTTGAAACCCATAGGCTGAAGAATAGTAAATCTGCATAGGCAATTACTTAACAACATTAACTTCTCCATCAGGGATACATAACTTTTTTTACTGAATTTTTCTGGATTCATTTTACTGAGTTCAGTTATCAGGACTTGCTCTCTCAAGCCTTATAACTGCAGCTATGTGCTACTGTTGCTCTTCAAAAAAATGACGACAGAATTTCCTACAGAAATATATTTGATTTCACACATCTAGAACCTGGTGAAATTCACCTTTGATTTCGATGCAGACTTGCTTGAGGTGTTTAACATTATTATTTTAGGTGTTAAATTACAGTCTGACTGATCTATAATTCCTTGTGTTCTCTTACTTTTCTTCCTCCCCCTTTTTGAAGATAGTATCTAACTTGGGGCCTCACTCAGCCTCCATAAACTTCTAAGAGTAATTACTAACAAGTTCTGAGGTTACTGAAGGAACTACTCGAGATCCAGATGATCTGAAAGTACCTCAGTAGTCTCCCTTCTTCCCCATTTTCATCACAGCTGGTAACTACATTGGTCATCTAACCATATATAACCTTTTTATTAAAGACTGAAGTAAAATTTAGATCAGCATTTTAGATGTTTTGGTACCATCTGTTATTAGCTGAGCTGAATAGTGGGTCAACTATTCCCAGAGTCTTCTTTCAAAAAGCATGGGATGAATACAAAATTATCCAGAAGTGCATTAGTTTTCTCTCTGCTTGTACGTTGCCTTCTCTTATTTTGATCATGCTGCTCTCTATATTCGCTGTTATAATTTGACTTAGTTTCCAAATTCTGTACTATATCATACTTTTCCAGTTTCAAGACGTTAACCTCCAATTATACACTTCCTAATCTTTCAATTGAGACAATTTGCACGTGTGCAAACTTAGTAGCATTACTTAGGAAACCATCTACTCTTTCAGATAACCTGTTTTCAGGTAGACGATCTAGGGAAGGTGGGAATAAAACTCTTCAGGAATTTAAAACTGCTTAGGTAGTTTTATAACATTCCAAATTAACTGGGCAAACTCAGGACCAGTACCGCAGGCAGCTCAGGAAAGACCTGTTCAATATATGACTACAGTCAAAACACTTTTACAGCATTAAAATGCATAAAGAATAGGATGATGAATAATTCAGAACATACAATAATGCCTTTATATTGATAAATCATACAGCTTCATCTTGAGTCGTACTACCCTACTTACCTGACCTCATAAAAATATTGCAGAACTAGAGACTGATTCTTCAGAACACAAGTAATCAAAAACACCAAGGAAGAGATTCTTCTGTTTAGCAAGTGTATAGGACTGTTATCCACAGAAATGAAAACACAAGAGGGAACAGTAAATCCACATAACATGAAAACTTTAGAAAAGACTGCTTGGAATCTTATGTTTTCTTTATCTTGTTTTTTAAGAAAAAAGATAGACAAAAAATTAAAGGAATGAAATGCGAAATTACCAAGTGGGATATGTTATTCCACACAGCCTGTAGTTAATCTGTGGAACTCTGTCACAGGAGAACAAGAATTTATCAGGGTGACAAAATGGATTTGGTTTTATATGGTTGTCAAAATAAGTCTGATAGTAGCCAATAATAACATAAGTTACAAGGAATATTGATCCTGTTGCTTTATGAGTAATGTCAGTGCAAGGCAGTAGATGAGACAAAAATATGAAAGGCAGATTATGTCACAATGGGTTTCTTGCATCTTCCACTGAATTGTAATGTGGCTTTTTTTTTTTTTTTTCCAGACAGGTTATTGGACTGGATTATTCTTTATTCTCATTCAGTTGGGGCAAATGGTGTTCCTATCATTTTAATCGATTAAAAAAGATACTGATTTCCTGAATACAGGGCAACACCATTGATTCAAAGACCACTGACTCACACAATACAACCTATGTATTCTCCTTGCAAAAAGGAAGGCATATATATGGTAAACTTATTTTGTTTGTAGACATTTTATTATGATCTTTAGCTCATCTGCACAATCCACTGAAAGTGAAACGAAATGCACCTAAAGCAAAACTGTAACTATGCAACCCTTCAAAATTATTGCAATGATCAAATCGGATACATGGCACTTAATGACCTATACAGATTAATCAGGTTAACCCATGCTACAGAACAGAAACATATAAATCTAAATACAAAATGAGCAGTTAAAATAAATAAATACATGTAGCTACATTCATATCAAAGAAAAACATATTCATATATTTCTAAAAAGCTATTTTTGCCAAATGTCTGTCATTGTTTCAGTAGCTGTCATAGCTATTTTAAAGGAAGCTCCCTCCTAACAGGGGCTGCAAATGACAGTGCAAATTAATGGTACAATCCTGCAAAATTCAAGATACGATTCCAGTTCTGAAAATACTTAAAAGCAAACAAAAGTCTACGTGTTACCTCTAGTACTTCTGTGAGACTTTCTGAAAACTCAGAATTAATCAGTGAAATAAGGTTTTGCAAGACGGAATGACCAGTATTTTTCCTAAATGAAACATTTCCTGCTGTTAATTTTATAGCCTTTTTGGCTCCAAGAAAGTTAATCTGGGCTCATGCTTTTATAATTATTGTGCTATTATTTATTTAATGGCCATTGGTTACTATTTTGCTTAGACTGAGAAAGGAATACTCTAGGAAATGTTATCAACAAGTTAATATTTAAATTGGGTTGGACTCAAGCACAAAACTACAGAAGAGTTGAACTTCACTCCAGATTTGGATCTCAGGTAAATTTTGTCTATCATTTTCCCAATTGCCAGAGCTATACTGTCTCTCCCATTCCTGCAGAGGTCTCGCATTTCTCCCTCTCCTTCCCCACAGCTTCAGCATGTTCTGACAGACAAATGCCGCATGCTCCCTTCGGAGATGGAGCTGGCACTGCTTGCTTTCAAAAGGACCTCTGCTGAGCTACTTAGTGACCTTAGTAAAAACACGTTAACCACAGATGGCTTTCAGAATCGTGTGAAGCAGTACGAGGTAATGGTTTCAGTTGCATATTCAATAAGAGCACCCAGCTGACAGCAGAAAGTTCTAAGAATTGGTAATGTTCCAGGACCCAAGTTTGGGGAGTTCTGCCAAGAGCAATGGTTCCCAAGATTCTGGAGCAAGTGTTGCTTCTGGAGTGAGGCAGGAAGGACTGAACTGCTACTGAGGACAAGTCGTCACTCTGGCCATGAAATTCAGTGGTATTGAACGAGTGATAGACTGGGGTACCGGGGTTTGGGAGGCTAGAGTGGTTTTGTGAAGGGAGGCTTTGGGTGTGTGGGCTGAGTCAGGTCCTGGCACGGCATCACACCTTAAACATAGCAATTGTGGGTTGAAAGTACAGCTTAATCTTACTGCAGCTACCGCTAAGGAATGGGGAACTGTAGAGTAAATGTCATTGGCAAATGCAGCCCAGCCCTTTGCCTCGCTAGTGACACCTACTTCGTGTTGGGAAAACTCTGGAGCACGTGAGGATTACCCAGTCTTGTTGTTTTGGAGAAAAGATATTGATATTAATCAACAAAATTTTCTTCAAACCAGCTGAATGATATATAACTGGGTACTGCTGATGTGTATTTGGAACAGAAGCTTATAAATGGCTGCTATAGCAATCTCTCAGATATTTCAATGATAGCATACCAGGTTGGAAGGAACCTCAAGGATCACCTGGTCCAACCTTTCTTGGCAAAAGCACAGTCTAGACAAGATGGTCCAGCACCCTGACCAGCTGAATCTTAAAAGTGTCCAATCTGAGCACCATCTTATCACTAATTTACACTTTGTGTAAATTTTTCCATTTTTTTGAGATGAAGATCTCAAAAACTAAAGTACAAGAGAGATGAACTTTTGGACCTATCCATTTCACAGGGGCTTTCTCTCTCCTTAAGACTGAAAGAAAATTCACAGAATCAAAGAACAGTTGAGGCTGGAAGGGACCTCTGAAGATTGTCTAGTCCAACCGCCCTGCTCAAAGCAGGGGCAACTAGAGCAGGTTGCTCAGGACCACATCGAGTTTAGTTTTGAATACCTCCAAGGATGGAGACTCCACAACTGCTCTGGGCAACCCGTTCCAATGTTTGATCACCCTAACAGTAAAAAAGCTTTTCCTAAACAGAATTTGTTGTCTTACATTTTGTGCCCATTGCCTCTTGTCCTTTCACTGAGCAGCACTGAGAAGAGTCTGTGTCCACCTTCTCTGCTTCCCGCCTCATCAGGCATTTGTACACACTGGTAAGATCCCCCTTGAACCTTCTCTTCTCCAAGCTAAGCAGTCTCGACCTTTCCTCATATGACACATCCTACAGTTGCTTAATCAACTTCATGACCGTATGTTGGACTCACTCCCGTATGTCCACGTCTCTATTGTACTGAGAAGCCCAGAAATGGACCTAGCACTCAGATATGTCTCACCAGTGCTGAGAGGAAGAATCATCTCCCTCAGTCTGCTGGCAACGCTCTTCCTAACACAACCCAGTAGGCTGTTGGCCGCCTTTGCCACAATGGCACACTGATGTCTTATGTTCAACTTGTCCACCAGGACCCCCCCCAATTCTTTTCTACTAAGTTGCTTTCCAGACAGATCATAGTATCAGATATCAGGTATAGACCTATGAGTTCTTAAATCCTGTTGTGCCTTCATATGTATCCTTATTGATCATTAGTATTATGGTAGGATTAAAAAGAATTGGTTTGCTAATCCAAATATTTCCAATGTATTTTTATTTTTTTTCTTTTAGTTCCTGAGCCTTCATTAGGTATGTTTACTAAATTTCACATATGTTTTACCTCAAATAGCTGGGAAAAAATTCCCAAGTTTCTTAAGTATTTTGTGATCTCTAGGAAAGTAAAGTAGCTCAAAAATAAAGACATTCTTTCCTACTTATATAAGGTCAAAATATTTTCCACAGGGTTTTTCAGCAAATGCTTAGCATAACACAGTGCTTTTCTGTTCCTTCTTGGTGTCCAGTACATAAATGGCACAAGGTTCTTCTGATCAGCAGTAAATTGTTTTTTTAAAGATACACATACTGATCAATTAGTAACTGATTTTGGTGTTGTGTATATTTTTATTCAATACAGGTCTCAGCTATAATGGTCAAAGATTCTTGTTTTACTAGTCAACCATTTAGAACTTACATGACTCTACTGTTTTCCATAATATGTTAAAATACAGTGCTCAATCTCACAGCCATAAGAAAGCATCCAGTAAATTACTTTTTTAGGTTAAAAACAGAATAACCTTGATCACGCATTTTATACCAATACTGTCAGTGTCGTGCTTCTCAGATGCATGTTTATTGGACATATGAGTTATTTACATCGTTACTGGGAAACCACCCATGCTAGTTTGAAACAACCACTTAATGAACTGCTCTTGATGCCATGCTAATTAGGTGATCATTAGACTATTGTGATTACATTATGCTTACTACAGTAAATTATATGTAATAACTGTCACTACACTAGTATGACAGAATACCTCTACAGTACCTAATTTTCACTTTTAGGGCACAACCAGTGATTCTTGAACAAAGAAATTAGACTTCTATGTGTAAGGTAATTCAAAATAATACACAGAGGGGAAAAAAAAGACATAGCAATTATGCTAATGTATACATTCATGTATCAATACCCCACACCTTGATTACTCTGCACAGTTCCCATCTCAAAAAAAATAAGTATTGAACATGAAAAGGTATGGAAAAGGATGATGATTGCAGCTGGAGGAGAGACTTAATAGAACAGCACTCTGTTTAGAATAGGACATGCCTTTCCAATCTGATGGAAACTTATGAAATATGAAAGCTGTAAGGGCAGTGAATAGAGAATGGCCATTCATTATGTTCTGTAATCAAAAACTAACACACACCCAGTAAAACTGTCATATGGTAAGCTTAAAGCAAAGAAGCATTTCTTTTTAGAACAAAAAAGATCCCACAATGTAATTAAATTATGATATTCATTGCTAGTCACTGCTACAGAAACCAAGTATAAATTCATTAAAAATGGACTAGGAAAAAAAAATCAAGGAAATAATATTTAATCAGGGGCTATTAAAAATTATAATCAGGGTATAAGAGCTCACTAGGGAAGACCCAAACAGGTTGATCCATGGAAACTAAGTAGTTAAAGCAGACGGAGTATTATCTTACACGTCCTGTCCTTATGTGCCTTCTCTAATCTTCACTGCCAATAGGCAGGAATTTGTGCAAGACTGAATGGACTGTCTTGTGATTTTTATCCTTGTGGGAAAGAGGTAAGAATTAGTCATAACTAATTATAGCAGTTCTCATCAAAATTATGTCATTCCTGTATTTTATTATAAAGTCCTGTTTCATTATAAGGTCCTAGTATCATACCTGTTATATGGAGTTAAATTAAATTTCCGTGTAGGTCTCTGACTGCAAAAAATATAATTTTTCTTTTGATCATGAAAGTGTAAATTCTTGGTGATGTCAGTGATTTAGCTATTGACATGTTTTTTCACTAGCAATATGTTTTCTTGTAAGTAAGTGCATTCATAGGTGTGTGATTATCCAGCAGTGGGGTTGTGTATAGTCAGACTGGCCATATATTTAATGATTCAAAACAATGTAGCGTCTAAAATTCATATGCAGCTAAAGGCAGCAAAATAAACAAACAAATGTGATTGATTGATAGAGAAATATTTTAGGGATGTAAAGTATAGACAGGACTATATCAAGTACTAGTTAAAAACAAATTTGAGACTTTGGAAAGGAAATAGAATTTATTGAGCAAGTCACTATTTTTACTTTTAAAGATAAGGCAGAAAGAGACACAGAATAAAGAAATAAGTAGACTCAAGAGTAAAGAACAAGCAACAGCTTGATGACAACTACAAGAAACCAGTCAAGGATCAATATGAAACTTAAACATTTGTCCAAAGTCCAGCATCAGTCTCCTGCTGAGCGGTAAAGTCAAAAGAGGGCAATAGACTGATGAAGAAATACAAGAGAATGCTTACATGACTTGGTAGAGAATACTCAAAGACACCCGTGACAGTGGTGTAGGAGTATTTTGGAAAGTTATTAACATATAGAGAAAAGGATAAGAATTATAAGGTAATCTAATAAAGAATAAAATTACAATAAAATCTTCTGGTTACAAAAAATATCCAATTATAAGACAATTAAGAGAGTACTTTAAAGAGGTCCTTCATAGTGAAGCAGACAAAAAAAAAACAAAACCAAAACCGAAACCAAAAATTGGCCATTTTCTAGGCAGCTGAGACATTTAGAAAACAGTAAAATTTGTAAGTGTAAGTTTAAGTACAAGTACAAATTTCAAAAGGCAATCAAAATTCCCAAGAGCAAAGCATGAAGTGTTCATAATTGTCATGCTGAAATACTGAAAGCAAAAGGAAAAAATTTACTGCAATCCTATCTAATTCATAAACTGATTGTGTTGGTCTGCAAATTTGAAAATATCCAAAGGAATGGAGAATGATAACTTGCTCAATTTAAAAAGAAAAAAAAAGAAAAAAAGAAAAAAAATGTTTGCAATGATTCCTAGCTCATAGGCTATGAAATCCTGTTTTTGCTATTGCACTATAGTTTTACATTTTAAACAGAGGAGAAATACAGTAGTTTTCTGGATCTGCAAAAAGCTGATCCTTTTAAAATTAAACACATTCTATTCATTGACTGCTTGGGAAAAAAAGTTAAAATCTATAAAAGCTGCAAAAGTATTTTGAATAAGAGAGGTCACAGTAATACATTATGAGGTTGTAGGGAGATCAGTACTTGTTTGGTCCACTATCAATACCTAATTAAGCTAGGCACCTTGTTTTATGCCATTCTCCCCAAAGTAGCCATGCATGTGTCCTGTTCATTACCAATTTCACAGGTTTGGTAGGAAATAATGACTTACACCAGATTTTTTTAATAAGGCTAATGATCTTTGATGCTATAGAAAAAGACAGAGGATACAGTATAACAGAAATCAGGACTTAAACATAATATTCTTCCACAGACCCTATTTGATCTTAACCTCATTTATTTTGTTAGACTAACAGAATTTAGTAGGGAGAACTGGAAAACCTTTCAGGCACATGTGTTTCATTTACATCAGTTTTCAGGTCTGAATCAAAAGCTGTAGAATTCATATTAAATATAGATTGTCCTGATTTAAATGAGATATTTCCTTATATTGTGCATAAGCAAGGTGTGGAACTCTGCTGAAGGATGCTGTGAATGCTATATCTTTCTAAGGGTTCAAATAGCAACTTGAGAAGGTTGTGGGCTAGTGGGGGGAATCTGCTGGTGGCTATTAGGCTCAAAACCAACCTTCACTTCAGAAAGTTCCTGAACAATTGTTTTTCACAGCCACAAATTACTGAAGGCTGAAAGGGGAGTCAGAGGAGGCACCATTAGACATTTTATCCAATTTTTATACACATTCTTGCTGTAGCCTTATGGCCCAGCCAATCTGCTATTTTAAGTTGGTTTTAAGTGTAGCTACAAAAGAAATATATGAAAAGTTTCTTTTTCTCTGTGTTCCGATGACTTTTGTCCAGGTTGTTGCAGCTGTAATAGCAAAACTACTCAGCTTCCAGGTGTCTGCTGCCTGTCCTGTAGTTTTAAGCTTGTTTTTATATATGATGTTACCTAACTTGTTTTACCTTATTTTTTGCTTAGCTTTGTTCAACCGTGTAGTTCTGCTTCTAAAGGAATCAAGCAATAAGATGTACCAAACCTGAGTAACCATAGTATAACTAACTCTGGTGAAATCAGGATACATGAAACAATAACTCTGAGCAAACCCAAGGAATGAACCTTCAATGGTCTATTTCTCTTTGCAAGAACTTAGGACACCGACAACTTGCTGTAACAATCCACTGGAAGGGTGAGAGCTTAAAGGGCAAATACCATGGATTTTATTATATTACTAATGACCTTTAATAGAATTAAGAAATTTGGATTATAAGTGGTAACATTGTTGTAACTGGACTAAAAATAAGTGGTTGTTTTATTTGATTAGACTGTTACAGCATTAGACTAGCAGTGAAGTCCAGTCAGGGATCTTCACATAAGGTGTGGTCTCTCTGTCACTAGTCGTGAACTTCTGTGCATAATACTAAGCATCTACTACTGGCCACTGTTGGAGACAGGTTCTCAGGATGAATGGACCTCTGATCCCTCTCAGTGGGACCTTTATTAAGAAGAGGCTTTGGGAGAATTATCTCAATGGAGCGCTCAAACTATTCCCCTAGAACCATTTCAAAGTTTTCTCATCTTGGACAGGAGCAATCTGCACACATTGTAATGCTCCTGCTATTATAATTTGAGTTTCTGGAGTGTTTCAGAAATCTTGGAGGATAGTAATTAAGACTGGTAATAGAAAACAGATATCTTTTCAACAAAAAAATCAAGGGATCAATTTAAATTCTCACCCACGCTGTACTCTCATCCAAAACCCCAGCAGTATTAAAACAGTAGTTAAATTCAATACTAGATAAGCGTCATTCAAAAGTGAGCTGCAATGCCATTCCCTTTCTCTCTTTTACTTTTCCTAGAGAATTATCAGCAAATTAACTGGTGAATCAAAAAAACCCAGCCTTATTCAGTGAAGGCAAACCCGTCCAGAAGCTGAAAAAGATCTGCCTTCAAAACTGACTTCTGGCCAATGAAGAAGAGACTATGTTGTCCAAGAAAATTTTAGATCAGGTATTCCTTTCATCCTTCCCCCCTCTGATTCTTATATAGAAATGGCATAAGCACAGTTACAACAAAACAGGAACAGTCGTTCTTCTCTAAAAAAGGCAGACATCCATAACAATGATAAAAAACCACAAAAAATATTAGTCTTAGCATTATGCCAGCAACTTTCATATGTGAAAAAGTAGTTAAAGGCAAACCAATTTAAATTACACAATTACTGCTAGAAACCATAATTTAAAAATAAGGTCATTCTTTTATTATTGTTGGGCCAATTCCTGAGGCTGTCTAAATACTGATAAATTCCATTGAAATAAGTCTTATAGTCCTCAAAGGTGCCCAACATCAATACCTTGATACAAACTCTTTCTGTGGGGATGCTCAACATTCCTAGGGGTGTGATTTATAGAACTCCTTCGATCAAAAGAATAGTGACTCTGCTTTGGCTTTATGTTTTCTTTCAGCTATACAGATTTCCAAAAAAGTAAAAAGCCTTCTGTATGAACACTACAAATGAACTTAAGTCACTTCTATGTTAAGTATCACCCAATTTATAAACCCTTAAAGCGTTCCTTGGCAAACAGCTTCACTCATTCGAATTCCTGCAAAATATTGTAATGTTCTACATGTGCAGATGATGCATAAGGCTATTCTGGTGAATATCTGAGAATATGTTCTTGGTGATCACAGCCATTCACTACAGAGTGAAAATCTGGAATTTCCAATGGCAAGGGTATAGTTTGAAAATTTTCCAACAGGTGGGATGATAGTTCAAAAGAGAATTGCAAAAAAAAAGAACATTTGTGAGAAGTAAATGCCATCTAAATTAGAGAAACACAGAAATTAAAGCGGAAGAGGTAAGTCAATCCATTCTTCTGTTTATGTCAAAATTCTTTAACTAGATTAATTAAAAATGCACAAAATTTCTGGGGGAAAAGACATCAGCATTTTATAAATGGAAAAACAGAAACACAGAGTGAGTGATATAATCACTGCTTGGTAACACTCTAACACTCCTCACTCTCCCTCCCTCTCTGATAAGGACATGTTTTGAGAAAAGTATCTGTGATTTAAAAAACATTAGCTATGACAGATCATAGAGGATTTGCATTATCTCACCACCCCCTCCCCAGAACATACTGATAATATTAATTGCACTTTATCGTTTAGCTAGTATTGTAATAGAAAATGTGCTAAATACCTATTAGCTTAAGGAGCTTCTCAGTGAGCCTGGTACCTATGAGAATGCTAAAAAAATTGTTTTCATTAACACTGCATGCTTTCTGATGTTGCAAACTAGGGTGAAGGATCAGTAGCAGATAAGCTGTAAGAGTGAGCAAATGTATAATTAATATATGGTATGATGCCAGTGGATAAAGAATAAAAGGCTTCCTGTAACACAGAGAGCCTCCTTACTGTCAGAGGAAATCAGGCATGGGAAGGAAGGAACCACAACAAGTATGATTGAGTTTGAAGGTCTTCAGACCCTTTGAATGTTAACACTGTGTCCTGGCTTTGCATGGACACAAATTAAAAATAAAATATGCGAAGTCTTCAGCCTGAGAATAAAGCTTATTTTGACTTTCCAGGACACATGAGGGTTGAAACCAGAGAGTTAAGCTCAGAACAAATATTTATCCTGACTGAAATCCCATTTGGGTAAATATATTCTGATAAGACAGTCATTCCTAATATAAAATATTCACTGCCATATTTGCCAAAGGTAGCCATTTCTTCTTCCTTCATCTATAAATAACTGCTTTACTTTGTTTTATTACTGAAAAAATTGCTTCACTTTGCTTAAACAGGAGATATGATTATCATAACATTGTTACTGTTATTATAAGCAAGACAATAGCATTAATGCAATCACAAAGATGAAAAATCAAGTGCTGAAAATGCCAGAGCAAAGGCTGAAAGTTTTAACCATGCCTCAGGTATTTATTTGTATCCCCAAGAAACAGTAACATACTATAAAAAAATGTGGAATATCTTATCTAGCATAACTAACCTATATATGGAGCATACATTCTTCATCAATGTGTTTGCTTTATAGATTTGTGTGATCTACAAAGCATGCCATGTTTAAGAAAAATTGAAGATTAGCATAATAGGGAAGGAATAGTTAAACTAAAATTTTAGAAGAGAAACTTCTTATGCTTGGAGCTTTAATTCTGTCCAAAGCAAAAAAAAAAAAGTGAGAAAGATTTATTATGTGAATGGGTTGCTAACTTGGAATGGAGAAAAATGAAGTTGTAGACTAGTGCCAAATAGTTATATAAGAAGAAGGCATGCAACAAAATTGTGCAAAGTATCAGGAAAAAAATAAAATTGATATCAAAATACACAGCAGTGTGAATTATAGATCAAGTAACTGGACTGTGAAAGAGTAAAGCCTGCAACATCATGCTTTGTCGTTGACATGTTGGCAGAAAGAGTAAATTCATTTTGCAACAAAGGCAGATTCAAAAGTGTTGAGAGTTGTATGTTATATGAATCACAGATAATGCGAAGATTATGTCTTCTTGGTGTCTTGATACGGCTACCACTTATAGGAAAAGGCAGCAAGTTTGAATGTTCCTGGGATCAGTACAGCTCATCTCAGAAGAAAAAAAAAAAAAACAAACAAGAAAAGACACACGACATTTTTCGGAAGAAGAATCATGATGTTTGCGGTTAACAGCTTTAGCTAGAGCACAAAACAAAGTGGTGCAATTCTGGATTTGCTATGGACTTCTGGAATTGTATCATTTCCGGGAAGTGATTTCACAGCTTCCCAAAACTGTCCTGAAAATATAGAGGTTAACTTAATATTGGAGTTCCTCTTGTGTACTGATGGCCTTATTACTAAGAACGACATAGAAAGCAATAGCTTTATAATGTTTAAACAGCCCCAGGAAAAGTTATGCACATCTTTATGGTCTGGAAGACATACATAGCAAGCAAGATCACCTGTGCAGGGCTGGGTGTAAGCATAAAAACAGACATTCAGGAGTGGCAGCAGATTGCCAGGTGTCAGTCCCAGTCACCCGTCCTCGGAGGGGTGGTCCTGGTTTCTCATTCTTGGGTTAGTATATTTCTGATTTTTCCATAATTTGTCTTTAACACTGTGCCTGTCTTGCAGAACATCCATTGCACTCTCTTTCAACACCTGTCCCTCTATCAGAGGCATAAGAATCCCCAAATAAAATCCTCAAAAGTTCTGCATTTTTTCACAGGATTTCTTTCAGGGGTTTAAGAGCAGGCAAACAGGCTAATCATAAGGCTCCTTCTATGCTCCTGCTTTCCTTGTTTTCTCTTTGGTTTCACTTTTTTTGTTTGGTTGGGTTTTGTTTCCTGGGCTTTTTTTGTTGGGGTTGTTGTTGTTCTGGCTATGCTCTCCATGTTAGAAAATAAATGTTTAAGTCCACAGAAGAAGTGACCAGGAAGTCTAATATTAATAATAGTTTTTGATACTTTTCCTGTTGAGCAACCTTGATGAATTCTTAGAAAATTTACTTTCCTCTTTAAAAAAAAAAAAAAAAATGCAGAAGAAAAAAGAAAAATCTGGGCCAGATTAAAAAGTTGACTAGAAAAACATTAATATGAAAGAACAAAAGAAAAAGACTATGGCATGACATGATGTATAAGAAAAGTAACAGTAAGACCTGTAGTGAGAAATGATTTTTTTAATGGCTTGAGTTGTGAAATCAAAACCAAATACCTACTGAATATGGGGGGATGCTATGACAGGCTCTGTGGAGCCTGATGGTTAAGGTAATTTTTTTCAGGGTCTGCTGCAATCAGGTGGCTATCAAAGTAAACATAATAAAGAAAAAATTAAGAGTCCACCTTCTAGTAGAGAAGGAATAACTGGATAGAACAAATGCTTTCAAATCAGCCAGACCTGATTTAATTTCATCCTAGGCACTGGTCGATGATAGCTGATTTCTGTCCATGACAGGGTAACAGACTTTGGAGAAAGAATATGGTTGAATAAGGTTTTTAATACCATCTCAGATGGTATTCTCATATGCAAACCAGGGAAACAATCCACAGATTAAATTATTATAGAGTGGGTGCAGAGTTGCTAGAGATCAGAAAATCTACACCAAGAGAGCAGCTATTTCTGACTCATGTCTGAATGAATGGAGCAATCTAGGAAGATGCTGTGCAAGTCTGTCCTAAGTCTGGTTCTGTATCATATTTTCATGAGTAGCCTGGGGATGAGATAAGAGAACAGGTTTATTAAATCTGCAAGTGAGATCAAGCTGGAAGAGGACTCAAGTATATCTGAAGTGAAAATGAAACTTAAGAAGCTGGGGTTATGATACAAAAAAGTAGGATTCTGCTGCGCAGGGGGAAACACATGGTGCTATGTGTAGGCAGGAGAAATCCACTTCATACAGAAAACAAAGAACAGCTGGTCTGGTACAGACTGCAAAAAGGGCTTTAAAGGTTGTTGCAGAACAGTAATCATGATATGTTCTCTCAAAAAGCTGCATGTTCAGCTGGAGTTTATAAGCAGAAATATAGCCTCTAATTGATACTCAGTGATTCTGCTGCTCCACTTGGCACTGGTAAGGCAGCAGCTAGAGCACTATGTTCGGTGTCTGGCACTGCTGTTCAAGGAGGAGTTAGAACAGAGTAAAGATAATCTATAACAGAAAAATAAGAGTGAGTAAAAGACTGGAAAACACTCAGGGCAGCTGGGGGAAAGAGAAAGCAAAACCTCTGAAAAAGAAGGGAATAATTGGTTCATATGATTAACTGAGAGAAATAATGGATTGTAGGTTTGACAGGGAAGATTTTAGAGAGTCTGTAGGATTATTTTTTTGTCTAGAAAGTTTCTTACATCACTGGAACAAGTTAGAGAGCGGTTAGCAGGATGTAGATAATGGTAAATGATCCTGTTCTGGGCCATGGGATGGACTAAATGACCTCTTGAGGCTTCCCTTCCAGCCCTATGATGACTGCTGCAATGGTGTGACCATGAAATTCAGGTAATTGCAAGTTCCATACTAAATGACTGGTTTTAATACTTGAGATCTTCGAAGCAACTCTGAAATATGCATTAAATTAGAAAAACTATTTTGGGAAAAGCTTGGTTGATCATTGTCTTGATTTACACAGACTACTCTCCTGTCTACTAGTACTGCATTATGTAGACTTTAAAAATATTTCACCAGGTGGTGCTGTTACACATAACCTTCCAAGTCTTACCCTACCACCTGAGCACATGGTAGTCGTGGGGAAACATCTGTGGGTTACGCAAACGTGTCTGTAGAGGCAGAATTACTTTTAACAATCAGCCTTTGGTATAACTGTAAGAGTTGTGCAAAGAGGAATTGTCTAGAAGGCTGCTTGGCAGACTTAATTCCAGATTGCATAAACAATACGTATAAGTTGTGCATGTGTATGTATATATGTATGTATGTGTGTGTGTATGTATATTTCACAAATATAACTGCTTTACTGATTTCTCTTTCCTTTAAAGTCCTGGATATGACTTGACAGAGGGACCACACAGCCTCAGAGCAGAACTCTGCTGTCTGTGACTGGTGCATATACATCTGTAATATGTAAACACATGCTCTGTGAATATATTGTGAAAAGCACGATTAAGATTAATTCATTTAGGGACTATTTTTATTATACAGCATAACTAAACAAGCCTTCTGTAGTACATGGACAGCAAAGATAAGCCTTATATTTACATTAAACCAAACAAACTTTGTAAGACTGCATAATTCTGCATTCTAAATATAGAAAATGTTTCTACTATCTTCTAAACATTCTCTTTCATAAAATGAGAAAGTTAAAATATATTGATACAGTCAATCTTTTTACATTAAATTAAAAATACAGAATATATACAAACTTCCATTAAAACTATGAAAAATGAATCACAGAACTCAGTTCTCTCAGTCTCTCCTAATACTTCATGTGCTGCAGCCCCTAATCAGCTCCACTGGACTCACTCCAGTATAGCAACATCGTTCAGATGCAATTTGTGTTGCTGCTGCTGCTGCTTGTCCCATCCCCACTGATCTCTGAAAAGAATCTGGCTCTGCTTTCTCTACATCCTCCTATTAGACAGTTCAAAACAATGAGCTGTGTCCTCAGCCTTCTCTTTTCTTAAGGGTGAACAAACTCAGTTGTCTCAGCCTCTCTTCATATGCCAATGTGCTGCAGTCCCCTAAGCATTTTCATGACCCTCCACTGGACTTGCACCAGGATGGCATGTCTTTCTTGTACTGGGAAGCCCACAAGCAGGCACAACAGTCCAGCTGAGAATAGCCCAGAGGGGAAGTATCACCTCCTTGATTTGCTGGCTACACTCCCGCTAACACTATCTGATATATTGTTGGTCACCCTTGCTGTAGGGACACATTGCTGACCCATGTTTACTTTACATCCTTCTTGTACAACAGGATTCCCCACCCCTTTCCTGCAAAGCTGCTTTCTAGACAGTTGGTGCCAAGCCTGTATTGCTGTACAGAGTTATTCCACATAAAAATGTAGGACCATAAACCTGTGTTTGTTGAACTTCATGAGCCTGGTGTCAACTTACTTGTCCAGCTCATTGAGGACCCTCTGAATAGCAGCCGAGTCCTTTAGTGTATCCATCTCAAATTTGTTGTCATCTATTAACTTGCTGAAGGTTCTTTCTGTCCCATCAGATTATTAGCAAAGACACTAAAAATATCACCCTCTAAGGGATGCCACTAGTAATGATTACCATTTGGACTTCATACTGATGATCACAACCCTTTGACTCTGAAGGTCTAGTCAATTATTCACCCATCTTACAGTCCACTTTTCTAGTCCATATCTTATCAAATTGACTACAAGAATACTATGTGAGACTGTGTCAAACATTTTGCCAAAGTCAAGGTAAATGTCAAGTACTGCTATCCCCTTCCCACAAAGCCTGGCATTGTACCCTTGGTAAATCTATTGCTGGCTTTTCCCTACCACCTTCTTGTCATACATATGCCTGGATAGGGCTTCCAGGAGGATATGCTGCATAATCTTCTGGGGACAAAAGTTAGGCTGACAGGTCTTTTGTTACTCGGGTTTGTCTCTTGCTGAAGGTCAGTGTGATATTTCTCTTTTTGTGGTCATTAGGAATCTCCCTCAGTTGCCATGACCTTCCAAGGATGATAGAGTATGGCCTTACAAGGACTATGGCCAGCTTCCTGAGCAACCTCAAGTAAAGCCCATCTGATGCTGTGGATTTGTGTATGCCAAACTGACTTGATTACTTCCTAATTGTCTTCCTGTACAATGGATAATGCTATATGCCCAGAGACTCTGTCAGTAGGCTCAGTGACCCAGGAAGCCAGATAGCAGACCTTGCCAGTGAAAACTGAGACAATAAAAAGGTATTGGGTATTTTGGCCCTTTGTGTGTCCTTGTATGTTGATGCACATACAGAAGTTCTCATTGCCATTCTTTCCATCCCTTATTAGTTTCAACTGCAACTGAGCTTTGGCTTTCCTAACTCCAACACTGCATGCTTAGGTAACATCTCTCTATTCCTTCTCGGTAGTCTGTCCACACCTCTGCCTGCCATGGGGTTCCTTTTGGAGACTGAGCTCAGTCAGGAGGTCCTTGTTCATGTTGACCTTCTGCCTGTGCATCAGAATGGCCTGTTGTTCTTTGAGGAGGATATCCTTGAAGATCTACCAGCTCTCTTGGGTTCCTTTGCCCTTTAGAGCAGTTTTCCATGGCATTTGGCCAAACAGATCCCTGAACAAGCTGAATTCTATCTACCGGAAGTCCATGGTTCTGATCTTTCTATTGTTTTGCTCAGTTTTCTCAAGATTTTAAATGCCCAAATCTCACAATCAATGCAGACAAAGCTGACCTCAGCCTTCACCTCCCCTGGCAAATTCTTCCTTGTTTGTGAGTAAAAAGTTATACAAAGCATCTTCCCTGGTTGGTTCATTGATCACCTGGTTTAGATCTACATTCTAACCTCTATGTAGGATGGAGCTGCTTTTTTCTCTTTTCCTTAATTCCTTTGTTAAAAACATATTAACCTTTAAATTACAGACAGTAAATAAACATACAGCTCAATAAATATTAAATCTGTTTCTCTGTTCAAGATTGAAATAAAAAGGATCATAGGATAATAGGATAATTCAGGTTGGAGAGGACCTCAGGAGGTCATCTCCTGCAGGGTCAGAAGCTCCTGACCTCAAAACAGGATGAGCTATGAGGTCAGACCATGTTACTGAGGGCTTTATCCAGTCTGGTCTTGAAAACTTCCAAGGATGGTGACTGCACACAACTTCTTTAGGTGATCAGATCCACTGCTTGACTGCCCTCATAGTGAAAAAGTTTTTCCTTATATCTAGTCTGAACCTATCATGTTTTAATTCATGCCTGTTGTTTCTCATCCTCTCACCCCTGTGAATAACTTTGCTCCATCTTCTTGCTAACTTCTTCATGGGTACCAGCAGACTGCTGTTAGGTTCCCCCAAAGCTTTCTCTTCTCCAGGCTGAACAAGCCCCATTCCCTCAGCCTCTCCTCATATGGCATGTGCTTTCTCAACGGTTTATGCAAGTTTACGATTTCCAAGTCAGTTTGCAGCATTCTGTGACATCAGGACCAAGCTCTCCTCATGTGTCATTCAGGGAACCTTTAGAACCTACTCAGAGTTTGGAAATCCCACTTCAATAAAAGACCACCTGGGACTCAGACATTGCACTGATGAATGTGGCAATGCCTATAAACCCTATGGGAACCCGAGCTGACGTATTTAATCTTTGGAATGGAATGGGAAAAAAAAAAAAAAGTAAAAATAAAGGCGAAGAAGCAGAGTACCTTAGCAAGACTTTCAGAGATAAAGACCTAAGAACATTAGGGAAGGCATCCTCATAAAACAGTAACTATAGTAAAATTTTTAAGGGCTTTGTGTCTTTTATCAATTTAAACTGTGTAGACAAGCTTCTTAATTTCTTGAATATACAAGGTAAACCATTAAAGGCATTAATAGTATCAGAGGTATCATCTCACTGTAAAGAAAACTCCCACTCAGAGATAACTGTGTCCTGCTACCACCTAACATATTTGTTAATTTCTGAATAGATCGAGCAATTCCAGCTGTTTACAATTTGGCCATAGGATAAATTTAGTGTTTTCTTCTTATACATTCATATATGCTTGTTAATTAACCCCTCCTACCCCCAGGAATTTTTTACCCTACTACATCTAACTATATCAAAAATAATATATGTGGTGGCTCTATAACTTTCTGATGTTGTATTTTATCACAATAAGAAAATGTTATCTTATTCCTTTGGATATAGGGAAAGCAAAATAGTATATACTGTATTTAAATGGCCATGACTGTAGTTCATGTCTGCAGTGATTGAAGCCTACCAAAAGGTTTAAAAACTAATTTCTTATACTATTGCTTAAGTGGGGTATAAATAATACAGATTTTTGAGCCATCTTTTATCTCAGGGACAAGTTTCACGGATTTGTTAATTTATGTGAGCTGTATGACTAAGGACTTCTGAATTGTCTCCAGACACTTTTAGCAACACTAGAAATGAGTGGAACTCTCTTCCTGCATGGGTTAGGATTTTTTTTCTAATTCGTAACTTTTGTGAATTGTTCGACTATTTTTGATTGAACATGATCATGTATTACAACCTGTCTTTTGTTTAAACTCTTGTATATTTACCTCTAAATATATATATATATATATATGTAGAGAGAGAAGTATTTGGGGATATGCAACAAGCCAAGTTTGTACTCACATGCAAGGCAGGCTGGAAGAACAACCAATCAGGTAGTGCAAGCTGTCAAAGAGATTTCAAGAATTCTATAGGTTGAATCGGTTAAGGATCAGTTGATGGAGAGACAAGGGAGAACATATCCTCATAGAAAAAAAAAGATCCTAAATTTCAGGGTTGAAATGAAAGGGCTGTTGAATGTTTTTATGCAGTTTGGAAAGGGGAAGAAATTTGTACATCATCCAAATACCGGAAATCCTGGCTCAAATGCACCTGCTGTTTCTGGGCAGTCTCGTGTTATTCAAAATTGGAAGTAGTTTGTTCCTATGATGGTCAATGTCACAAGAAGAACCTAGAATTTTGGGGTTTTAGAATTGTTGATTTGTTTGACTGATTATTTGTCAGATGGTATGACAAATGTTAAGGCAACATAGAAAGTGCTGCAGATCCAGTACCACAATTTCTTTGCACAGATTGACACACGGTTTACAAGACCCTAAGAAAGTTTCACAAAAACTGTTACTGCTTTTATTAGACTTGCTTTTGTATATTATTGTTAACCAGAATTAATGAGGAATTCACAATCTAGCCCTGATATTAAACATGCCATATAATAGAAACAGTAGATATTAACTATATCTACTTTATTTCAAGCATTTGAGTAAGGCAAATGTCATATCTTAAACTGAAAGCATTCTAAAAATATATAGCTCTTTACACAGAGACTTGTATTAATGATAGCTCAAATCTAGAGCTGTTAGATGAAAGCATAACATCAAAGGAATCCATGACGGCAATTCTCACTTGGGTTAGAGCTGGCTTTGCCATAAGAGCTAGATCCAGCAGTAAACACGTGGGAATAATTGTCCAGCTGAGCAATTGGGAAATATTTGCAAACTTCCAGGCAGATGAATCATGCTCTAAAAACCACATTGCTGTTAACTTGTTGTATTACTTTTATTTTCATATTTTCTGTGAAAAGCAGTCATGTACCAAGTTGTGACTACTGTTGTTCCTTGACCTCTCTTGGTCCAGGCTATGACTGCAACTTCCAGGATCCCAACACTGTGTCATCATCACGTTGCTCTTTTCCACTTTCAGATTGGTTCAAGGCAGACATGATGCTTTCCTGGGGAGGCGACACTCTGTAACTGAAATTCATTCTGTTGATTACAATACCTCTCCTAGGTGCACTTTCTGAAAGAGAAAGAGAGAATTTCCATGCTTGAGACAGCATTTCTTCTGAAGCTGGAAATTATCTGGCATCTGCTGAGCTTATAAATGCTCTGTTTAACAAGTATTGCTTTGTTAATGCCTAAAATAATGCTTTTAAAATAGTTGCACTTCCTTTTCAGAAGTAATATTATTTACTCCTTTCAGAAATAAAGATAGTGTGAACAAACTGGTATAAACCAAATAAAACTGTAAGGCTATGAAAGAACAAAAAAACCCAACAGTGTCAGCATCTAGTGCTCCTACATTACACACTGAGTTGAAATACATATTATTTAAATACACAACAACAATATTTGAAAGACCTTTTCTTCCTTTTCTAGTATCCTTTTTTCCGGTTAATATGTGGAACTTTTTGCTTTTAAATGGTTGACCAGTTCAGAGGTCCTTAAATCAACAGCTTAACTTAGTGTACTTAAGAAAAATTAAAAATTGCAGTTTAATAATTAAAAAGTGTGGTCTCAGACCTGCAGACGTGTATCCTTTTATTTACTCACATGAGCTACTCCACTTAATTATCAATCAGGATTACTCACCGAAATGATATTAAACATGCACATGAGGATGAATAGCATGATCTCACTGCACCTCTTCCAGTTCTGTTTTCTAAGGTTTATTTCAAATCTCTGACCCTTTTAGTATCCTCATTCAGCAGCTTGCTCATCTGGGAAGTATATAAAGGAGACAAATCTTGCTTGTTGAGAATTATACCATTGCTTTAAAATGAAAAAGGGCCAACATGGACATTTTGTTCTTACAGTGTTTATCTTCAATTAGCAAAAGCTTTAGTTAGCCATCATTAACTCTTAAGTATGAAAATTAATTGCTGAAATTAATCCTTAATACATCCTTATGGTGTTTCTTCTACAAAATCAAAGATTTTTTTCCTTATTTCAGTTGCAGTGGCTCTAAAACAGTGAAATAATATAAAGAACAAGTAAATATAACTAATTAAGAAATGCTAAGTATAAAACTACACTTCTAATTGATATAAAGGGCCTTTTTCTCCTACAACATGCCATCCACAGGCAAAGAATGAAAGAATATCATACCCCAGGTCTCACATACAGGCCATTTTGCTAATAGCATGCAATGCAGGTGATATAAATCTCATCACAGTTTGACATTGTAGAAAGTCTCAAAGAGTTTCCCAACATTAATTCCAAACAAATTGATTTCAATTTATCTTCATACACCTGTGTAGTTACTTCTAGTGTTGCAATGATCAGCATGTATTCTGGAGACTCTGATTTTCATAGTAACGGAGTGAGAAGTCACATGTACCTCTCTTGCTTGTGTTGAAGCTGAAGAAGCTTTGCCCCAGTGGCTCTATTTGGTCTTAAGTGTTATTAAAACCTGTTCAGTGTAGCAAGGCCCTGGTCGCAGTTTCAGAGAGCAAGAAACTATGCATCCAACAAGTCAGCAAATAATGGAATAATTCATCAGAGTATCATGCAGTCAACAACCTGATTTCACTGATGACAAGCTGCTTAAGAATCCTGGTTTCAGAATTCAGAAGAGATCACGGGAAATGCCTAGGGGCACAAGAGCTCCAAGTTTGTTGACGCCCAATTGAAGATAGACTCATCCAAGTCTTGCCAACTCTGAGAATACCCTTAAAGCAGGTCAATGCATATGTCAAGGATGGCAAGTCAACCTCGAACTCTGTCCTGACACTCCTGACAAGTGCCCAACTCCTGAAAAAACCTTTTATGATTACAGCCTGATGCAAAATATGCTAGAAAAAGCTAAGAGAACAACTGCAAGCTCTTCAAATGATCATGTATTTTTCTTCTTGCATCTGTTTCACCTATTTGATGAAGGCTGTCATCTTCCTCTTAAGCATTCTCTTCTTTAAGCTAGAAAGTCCCAGCTTGTTCAACCTTTTCAGATCACATATACTACACTTAAGCTTCTTTCCATTTTTATCATCTGAGCTTCCATTAATTGCTTTACATCTTACTTGAAAACAAAGGTTTCCTGACAGGATACAGTATTCCAGCCTTACCTTGCTTTGTACTACATAGCAGGTTACTTAATATGTCTGTTTATACTTCCCAGAGTGATGTTTATCTCTTTTCACAGTATCCTGACATTGTTGTGTCACAGTCATCTCATCATCCTTCATATCTGCATAACTGCTGGAGACCCACTTCCACTGATCCCATCCAGTCTTCATGCTGTTTATTATTCCTGCCTAAGATTACTTTTCACTTTCTTCTGCTGAATTTAATTTATTTCATATCTTTCCCTAAGTAATTTTGCAATCTTTTTTCCTTTCAAAAGCTTCACTGAAGTCAAAGTAAGCAAAAGTTGTAGCTTTTCCTCTGTCCAAATAGAGAAAGAAGTAGTGGACTTCTGCAGAGGAGATTCTGATTAAATATTCAGGAAAGATTTCAACTGCTAAGAACAGCAGAAGAGTGGGATAGAGTGGGTGTGAAATCTTCATTGCTAGAGGTCCTTCAGATCAGGATCGACAGGCATCTGTCAGGAGTGACATAAGTACAAGTACAAAAGTACTTTATTCTGGTAATGGAATAGATGAGGCTCCTTCCAATGATTCTCTGCACAGAGGAAACCAAGAATTGTCTTCAACCGCACGAGGCTGCAGAGCAATTTACCACAGAACAAGTGAAAGGAGTCTCGATTAAAGAACAAAAGCTATGTTTTAACCACATTTGTCTACATGGGGCCTTCAAAACTAATTTCTAAGAATTTCCAAGGAATCTGAGGCATAAGGTGTTTGGAAATGTACATGTATGTAGACAGAAGCTATTGTTTGAATTGCTTTGAAGCATTTTTATACAAAGGCAAGGCATCAAAAATGATCTTTCATTAAAGGTGATTTTTTTCCACAAGAGATGCCGTTGACTAATTTTAATTTGATATTTAAAATAATTTAAGTGATGGTCAAAAGTTTGCTTCCACTTCTGGAGAAAGGCATTACACACTTCTTTGCATGTGTTTTCTCTTTCAAACTTCACTTTAGAGTCTTAGTTTACATTTCAGCAGAAGTGGCATTAAGTTTCAAGGCCTGTTGATACAATTATGAATTTTCATAGTGATGTTCTCTGAGGAACAAGAGTAAAATAAACTTAGCACTTCACATGGTAACTACCATGAAGCAACGAAGATATGAGTCAAATTCAGAAGGCTGGGTGGAAGGGGAGTGCAGTCTGTCTTCTACAGTTAGTAATGCTTAATGTGATGGACTTCTTTATTATTTTCTGGTTTCTGCAAAATAGCCTCATGCTTTTGAAAACAATAATTCAGAACTTGCAAACAGAATGCAAGCAAAGTTTTCCCAATGGATCAAGAAGTGAACCTGTATTTCACAATCACTCATTTCTCCTGCAGTCTTCCTTTTATTCTAGCAAAAAGGATCCTTTTACAAGGTTAGTTCTTGCAACAATATGTAACGTGCAACTGCAAGCAAGAAATTTCATGAGTAACCATAAGAAAAAAAAATGTTTTTGCCAGTTTGGTCATGATATAATAACAACTAAAATTTTACCGAAATTATTGTAAATACCTATGCAGAGATGAACTGGATTATTTGCTTCTTTTTCCTGGGACCCCACATGTACAGAGAGTCTTCCCTCTAAGCTCTGGAGCAAAGAAAGCATACCATTGACCAAGGGAATATTGGATGCAAATTCATAACGTTTTGGGGAAGCATGTTTATTTCAAAACTGCATCTTTCTCTAGCAACTACTGCAAGTAAAGTAAAATACAATACTCAAATCTGAAAAAGCAGGTACAAAATGGGACCTTTTACATCTTAAAATATCTATTTAAAGACAGTTTCCTTTTGCTTAAAAATAATTGATTCCCAAACATATGATTGAGATCAGCCAGAAGAATCGTGTGCAGCATTGCTATAGAAGAGCTAAACTGCAAGACTATGAAACCGGACTGGAAATAGATTAACACACAGAGGGATGCAAGCTTCTAAAATGAACCTAACAGTTTTGAAATTAGTTTTTCCTCAGGTTACTAGAGATCTCAGTGCAACTACCCTAGCTGGTTTTAAATCCTTAGACCATTTTCCTAACAGTAGTGTAATGTTGTTGCATAATGTACATTACAGATATGTGTACATTTATATGACCAGTTTAGTATATGACCCAAGAATGGTTATTTTACTTCTGAAGCTAAACTCTAAACAAGTTTGAATGCTGCTTTTTCCAATTGCAGATGGTATTTGTAAGTTGTGCCCTAAAAGCTACTCTTTCCAAACAAATGGACTGCTGCCATGCATGTGATCTGCTGTGGCAACTCTTGAGGACCACTGTTAAGCTGAACTGAACATATGTTTTTTTGTACTAGCAACAACAACAAAAAATCATGCTCCTCTTTCCCTTCTCCTGCCCCACTAATATTCTGCTTATGAAAGAGCTGCAGGGTCAGACACCCTCACAGAGATATTCTCAGCTCAGCTGTTATCTTGCATGTGAGAAGTTAACTTAAAAACAAGAAGATAAAACTATCACAAGGAGATCTAACAGAAGAGCAATGGTGTGCAATAAATGACGTATTAGACATGGTCAAGGAAACATAAGTAAGCAAAACAACTTTGCAGTGAGGAGTGTCTGCTGAGTAAAAGAAGGTTGGGAGATATAAGAAATGCAATAAGGCAGATGTAAGAAATAGCCTGAATTTGTGACTTCAGTGAGTGGCAAATACAGATATTAAAATTTCTTCCGACAACTTTAACTTCTAAATCCTCCAAATATCTGTGTCATTACACAACATCAAGAGATTAATAGCTGACATGTGATAACTGTTAGTAAAAGTACCATACAGGAGCATGAATCAAAAAAACCCTCAGTTATATCAAAATAATAGACTATCTGTTTTTATTAGACAGCATTAATCCAGCCAAAGAAGGAATTAAAACTCCAGCAAATAAATAGGTTAAGCTTGAGAAACAACAGAGATTAGAACTAAAGTCATACCACCATTAAATTCTTTTTGTAATTGATGCCCACTCTAAAAGTTTCATAAGGTAAAAGAAAATGAGTAATGATTAGAAATTTTTATTTAATTTGATCTAGTTTATTTGACTAGAAAAACAAACTTAAGAGTACATAGTCATAACTCAACAATACCATTAAGGACAAATGAGAACTAGGATCTGTGTTTCAGGGGAGTTTTGCCATTTGTAGTTTCTTCTGTTCCAGAACAGAAAGGAAACAAACAAAAAATGATGTTACTCTGATGACTGCATGCAATTTTAGCACCTCTTTGCATTTATCTACTTAGTAGCATGCGGGAGTAGAGAGCTCCACAAGGGCATCATTTCATTGTTGGCAGACAAGTGTTGGGTGAAGCATGACAGCTCTGACACCGTCTCATCCATACCATGCACACAGAGCATTCTTCCCTTCCAAACCAATTCGCCATTTCTTTTCAAAGGAAGACAGCTGCAGTGCTTGAAAACAGAGTCAAGGAGCATCTTCTCATTGGAACAGCAAGAATCATCACAGAATTTGTTCCCATGTAACACTTCTGGGCACTATTTTGTTTTGACATAATCTATTTCTCCCCTTGCATTTCCTTTACATTAGATCTTGCCTGTGAATCAGTCACACTCCTTCAATATATATTCCCTGTGTTGCATCTATCAAGAAAGCTAATGCTTCCCTTTTAATTAATAGCGCTTTGCTTCTGGCTCCAACATTCTGTAGAGTGGGATGAGTAACTTCTACTGAACTTTCAGAAGTGTGTTGTGTGCATGACATTGCACTTGTCCTTCTGGGTATCTTTTGCATTCCAGTATATTCAGAGGCTTCCTGCTGCGTGGTTCTTCTTTTGATTAGCTGCAACAGATAGGGGCCATATGCCCCTTTTTTTTTAAATAATCATACGTAAGCATATGTTAGAGAAAACAGTTTAGTGTTATGAACTTAGAGGTGGAAAAAACCTGAATAACTTATCAAGTTGCTCTTGCTGCCAGTTTGAAAAAACATCACTATTGGATTCCTGAGTGCAAGTCTAGGCTCACCAGATCATAAACTCCAAAGAATATGTTATCGATGCTTAGAAAAGGGGTATTGAGCCAGCCACCAGCAATCAGGCACAGTCAACATGGGTTCACAAAGGGAAAGTCCTGTTTAACCAATTTGATATCCTTCTATGACAAGGTCACCCACCTAGTGGATGAAGGGAAGGTGGTGGATGTAGTTTTTCCAGATTTTATTAAGGCTGTTGATACTGTCCCTCACAGCATCCTTCTGGACAAGTTCTCCAGCTGTGGGATGAGCGAGTTCGTGGTGTGCTGGGTGAAGAACTGGCTGAAGGGCAGGGCTCGAAGGGCAGGGCTCAAAGGGCGGTAGTGAATGGGGCTGCATCTGGCTGGAGACCGGTCACTGGCAGTGTTCCTCAGGGCTCAATTCTAGGGACAGTTCTGTTCAATACATTCATCAATGATCTGGATGCAGGAGTTGAATGCACCATTAGCAAGTTTGCTGATGATACCAAACCGGGAGGAGCTGACTCTCTTGAGGGACAGGAGGCCTTGCAGAGGGATCTGGATAGATTGGAGCATTGGGCTATGATTAATGGGATGATATTTAACAAGTCCAAATGCTGGATTCTGCACCTAGGACAGAGTAACACTGGGCACAAGTATAAATGGGGAGAGGAGTGGCTGGGGAGCAGCCCTGCAGAAAGGGATCTGGGGATGCCGGTCGACAGCAGGCTCAACATGAGCCAGCAGCGTGCCCTGGCAGCCAAGAGGGCAAACCACATCCTGGGGTGCATCAAACACGGCATAACCAGCCGGTCAGAAGAGGTGATTATTATCCCGCTGTGTTCTGCGTTGGTGCGGCCTCACCTTGAGTACTGCGTGCAGTTCTGGGCCACACCATATAAGAAGGGGGTCCTTGAATGCGTCCAGAGGAGGACAACGAAGCTGGTGAAAGGGCTGGAAGGCATGGCCTATGAGGAGTGGCTAAGGACCTTGGGTTGTCTAGTTTGGAGAAAAGGAGGCTGAAGGGAGACCTCCTTTCTCCCTACAGCTTCCTGAGGAGGGGAAGTGGAGAGGGAGGTGCTGATCTCTTCTCCCTGGTACCCAGTGATAGGACACGTGGTTCAAAGCTGCGCCAGGGGAGGTTTAGACTGGACATTGGGAAGCATTTCTTTACCAAGAGGGTGGTCAAACACTGGAACAGGCTTTCTAGAGAGGTGGTTGATGCCCCAAGCCTGTCAGTGTTTAAGAGGCATGTGGACAATGCCCTTAACAACATGCTTTAACTTGGTCAGCCCTAAAGTGGTCAGGCAGTTGGACTAGTTGATCGTTGTAGATCCCTTCCAACTGAAATAGTCTAGTCTATTCTATCACACCATCATTCCAAGATAGATAATTACTGATCTTAACTGCAGCTAGCAGTTAAAGTAACCACTAATTTAGCTTGGTTAGATGTTTCTACCAAGACCACTTTTTAACCTAGAAATAGATATTAAATAAGATAGTGTGTGAGAGCATAGGCATGTGTCTTGCTCCAGATTCATCCTTCCTCTTTTGATTGCCTGTTCCTGCCTTGCAGCACTTGTACAAAATACGGAAATCATATCAGAAAAAATTTTTACTTAAGATGGCTAAGCCATCTCGGGGACAAGGAAGAGCAACTAGTTTCATAATGAAAGATTAAATCTGTCTGGCTGCTATAGCGGAACAGACATTGGCTATAAAAAGCTAATGTGTTTTACTTATTAGAGAGAATCTCTTCCTAGCAGACCACAGGGCAGATTGGAAATCCCTGAAGTGTGAAAGGTAAAAAAGCCAACAGCTAGCTAACTGCACAGAAAGTCTCCTATCTAATCTCACTGTAAGTAGCTTCCTTTTTTTTTTTTATCTCTTTTTTCTTCACCGATAACATGAGAAGTTTCCAGCTATGACATTTATTTCGATGGATGAAGAAATCAGAGCGCTCAGGAGGTTGTGAATAACTTTTCTTTGTTTGTCTTACTGTACTTTGGCTGAAGAATGATTATAGCTGCGTAATAGTAGGTTATTCCTCACAGAAGGGTGTAGTGATTTTACAGATCTGGACACTGCAAAATCCTTCTTTCTGAAATTCAGCAAGCATTTTCCAGCAGAAGCTGTGCTGGCCAGGTGGGGAGCTGGTGTCACAGATGTCCCTGAGGCAGAACATCCATCCCTGGGATCCCAGAGATCCTCACCCATGCTCAAAAAACATATTTCCCAAAAATCTGTTTCCATAATCCATACTTCAGTAAATTCAGTCTTTAATTGAGCTGTGCTGTATTGCTGGAAAAAAATATGGCAAACATCACAGTTCGGTTAATAAATGCTATGGATATGAAATCTCAAAATGTTGGAGGAGAACATAAGTAAGGCTGTCACAGGTAGGCTGAGCACTATATATTAGAAAAAATATTAGTCTACTATTTAGAGGTTCCTCTAGTCTGTAGGCTCCTCTTTTTATTTCAGATTTTGCTGGTTGGTATGTTTTGCTATAAAGTACTATCTTTTTTATATTGTCTCTGAACATGTGCTCACTCCCAAACTAATTTTCAAATTCCATTGAAGAATCTTAGCAGGAAGGGTTGGTGGAACCATTTTTAATACATTCATTTTACTGATTTTTAGATGAAAAATATATCTATACTGGTAGTATGAATGTTCATTAGCTGGGATGAATTAAACAACTGTGAAAGACTGCTAAATTAAACGCATTCAAGTAAAAGGAAGTATTACTCACAGGCTCCAAGCATCTGCCTTAGATGAAATAGGCATTGGATACTCGAAGGAGCAGAGCCTTGTTCCACTGTGAAAAGAAATTATCTTAAGCCTTTACATTCAAGAGGTGAAATCAATGTACTAGACTGGCTACAGTTAAATAATTGACACCCTACAGGACAAACAGAGGAGATAATGCTGAACAAATAGGGACAGACTAATAAATGACTGAATTGTATACATCAGCATGAAGCAGTTGTTTTAATGGATTTGGAAAGGTTTTTTTTTTTTAGGGCAGTGAATGACAAAGATCTATTAGAACTGTGAAGAGATAGCATAACATAGAGCATATGTTTTTCTCATCTTTAGAGAAAGTATTGCTTTAACCAGTTAGGAATAAATAAGAAATTAGGAAAATACATGCCTCTAAAAATGTTGTACTGAGTTGCAACAAGTGCATAAACAGAAGTCAATTTAAAGTTGCAGAAATGCTACAAATATTAAATACCAAAATACTATACAGAGCTGTTCCACACCTTTTGTCAGATGTCAAAAAAGGTACTTAAGGAAAATACAGAGTAAAAATCTTTAAATAAGAGGTTCTTATTAATTGGAAGCTAAAGGCCCGTATACTACTGGGCACAGCCCCATCACTGCATTACATTCTGTGGAGTGGTGTATCACAGACTCTTATTCAAAGAACCTCATTTGCATCCAGATTTTTCCTAATGTCCTAGCTTTGTGGCACAACATCACTTTTTCATTTGTTTCTCTTTAAATATTGTCAGAAAAGAGAGAAATGTTTACACATATTAGAAACCATCAGCTTTTGTTTCAGCCACTGATAAATTTCTTGATACTATTAAAGGGTTGGGTATGTGTCCTGGATAAGATTCAAACCAAAACCAACTTTCTTTTCCCTTAAAGGTTTCTAAAAGGACATACTGTTTGCCACAACTTCATCAACTGTGAAGTTCCATGTTTTCAGGCACGATAAACAAATATTTTGTAGAACTGTATGCTTACAGAGACAAAAAACTTAGAAGCTACAAGTCATGATTTCAGAAGGGCTCAGAGGAGAGAGGAAAAAAATACAGTGTGTGTCTTCTCCTCTTATTCTAGCAGAATTTTAAATTCAGAAAAAAGAAGTTCCCTATTCTGGTCCCTTCTTCCCCTCCTATTTTTTTCCCCTCTGCAAGCACCTAAAAAAGTCACACATGAAAAATAAAGATGCTCATTATACATTATTATTTTCAACTCCATTTGCCTGGTTAATCTTTAAAGTGTGATGAGGTATGGGAAAGAAAGTAATATTTCACTTTCTGTATAAATTTAAGAAGTTTATTTCTTTGATTCATTATTTTCTTCTTTACATAGAGGTTGAGTGAACATGGGAACACTTTCAAGTAGAAATTAAGGACCTTTGCCAATTAATTTCACCACACTGGGAAACAACATGACAGTAGAATACTGATTCTTATAGATAATCTTTGAGTTTCGTGTTTCATAGGTGGGTGTGTTTAAAAGGAATAGCATATATTTATTTTCTGAAAAGATTAAGAAGGTTCTCCTAAAGCCTCTCAAAGACTACTAGGATGGCTGACAAATTTTGCTAATTTTTCCTTTGTGTTTTCCTCTCCTTAAGAGGAGGAAAAACTTGTTCCTTTGTCACATATGCTAAAATAGCTGTCAAATATAAGACAGCAACACTGCTTCTGGTAATCTACAGAACACCATATAATATTTTGATCAGAATATTAAAGCTTCCAAAAAGCTATTTTATAGCTTTTTTTTTCTTCCTTGTAGATGAACTTTATCAGCATGAAAATTAAAAGCAGTATGTTTACTCAGAATCTGAATGTGTGTGCTAGGGTTATGTATTTTGATGAAAGATCTTAATGCAAGTTAGGCATTGAGTCATAAGTTAAACCTGGTGGTGCCTGCAGTCTGTGTACAAGGCATACTGACTGTGTTCTGGTTTTGTTTACTCAACATTTTGGGGATGTAGCTATATGGCTGAGTTGTCAAAGGCTATTCAACATTCATTTTTTTAAAATTTCTGCTATTTCTAGATAAAAACATTTAGCATCACATGCATCATAGTATAAATACTTCTGTATATAGATAATATTGTCTAATTCTTAACAGACCTAAGAGGAAGTAATATGAGCTGGGCCATTCCCTCTTTCCGAAAGCTTGTGTTGCTTTCTATCTCATCCAGAACTGATTTGTAATGAACAGAACTCAAGTGTCGTAAGGAGCAGTGAACATGTTCCCTTTCCTACCACAGAACTCTGGAAAAGCAGAAATGAAACATCCTATAAGTAAGTGCTGAATCAGAACAGTAAAAGCACATTGTTTGCAAACTGTGAGAAAAGAGGTGACTGAATTGGGGCTACTCTGGGATTTCATTCCAATGGCTATTTTTATTCAGTCTTCTGCTGGTTTGGACAGAATCACACCCTTCCCTAAGCTTTCCACAGATATATCCAAGATGTATTCAAGACTAAGAAAGAGTCAATAATCAAATGGGCTTGGATGATCTCACACAGTTCAACAATTCAGACTCCCATCATTTTCACAAGGAGCCCTGGGAACATATGCTGCCCATTTCCCAAATATTACTAACATTTTGCAGAAAAAATTTGAAACCATGGGAAACTCTTGCTGCTGACACTGACTCCAACAGACACAGTTTATATGATATATGGGCAGCTGCAAAACTGATGCTTGTTTAAGCTGACTACCCCAAAGGAAAGTTGTGAAGCAAGGATGAAACAGGAATAGGAGTGGAAAGCAGTACAGGCTCATGAAAAAAGTGTGCAGCCTTCAGCTCTGAATAAACCTGCCACACCTATAGGTCTCTATCAACGTGCAGCCTGTGTGAGTTACAAACTCCCAGCTCCTTGTTGCCTCTCTCCCAGCCCTGGCAGCTCAGGGATCCCTTTGGAGCAGACCAAGGCACTCCCAGCTCAGGACAATCTCCAGCAGGCTCTCCTCAGCCAGCTGCCTCTTGTTAAAGGTAAAACAGATACTGTTGTCACAACCTAAAACTTACATCTCCCATAGGAGACAAATTTTTTTTGGTGAAATGCACAACAGCAGCTGATAAAGTGCATACAAGGTCATTACTGACTGGATTTTTCTGTTATATGTTTCAAATGTTCAAACAACTGCTCTGAGAGAAATATATCTAGCTTTTGTTCCTCTTGTTCTGAGACATAATAAAATCTTTCCATATTTTAAACTGCCTTTTCTTATGTTTTACTGTCTTTCCAATGCTGGTGCCCCTTCATTCATGCAAAAGCAGCCTGCATTTCACATTAGTATTTTCAGAGTCTGGCTCTCACTCCAAAATGTTCAGATGTCTGTGGAAAATGTACAAAAAGGTTTGCAGTAAGTTGTCAATGTCTCCCTCTAACTTTTATTTTTCCAGAGGACTTCTTAACTGCTTCACTGTCTAATCATTCACTAATTTTGCCTCAGTGGCCACTTTGCTGGGAACGTTAAAATAACTGTAGGCAGCTACATTTTGTACCTCATAATTTGACTCTGGTTTCTTTTAAAAATGCCCTGAGTGTTTATCATGCCACTCTGGCTCGGGCTGCTCTGAGTCATGTTCTGCCACTGGCAGTTCAGTCTTCATCCTAGCCATCAGAGTCTCCCAGTCTGGCATTTCAGACCATTAATAAAAACTTTTGAAAGAATAACTAGGTATGAAATGTTATTGACATGGATACAAGTAAACCTGTGTTAGTAATATTATCACTTTTAATTATTAGAACATTAGAGCTGTAATGTAATTGTAAAAGTCATAATAATTATACTACAGTTAATATATAAACTTATAACTGTAATAAAATAATGTTAATAGTAATAGTAAAGATCATGTTCATTATACAAGCAATTAAATGGTGGTATAACCAGTATGACCTAATGCTTATGATAGCAATATTACCTATACTATTTCCTGGGTTTGCTGTGGTAATGCTCTGTTGTTAAATATTGTTTGATTCTGTATTTTATATTTTAGTATGTCTGTTAAAGCTGCTGCAGCCATGAAGCATATGTATTTTGATTCCTCCCTTCTGTATACGTCATCCTACTTTCAAATGTCTCACTCAGTGACAGGCCAATCTTTTTTTCAAAGGCTATGACAGACAATAACTGTCCACAACCAGCGAGATAGGATTATACAAATTGCCCCTTTCACCCAAGATGAGTGATATGTAATTCCAGAATTGCCTTCATTAGGGTATAAAAATTGTTCCGAGCTAGCCAGCTAATAAAGCATTATTTTTTTCGACTTCCCAGGGGAGAATTTTGAGGCAAACAGCACTGCATAGAATTTAGTACTTTTCTTTCTGCGCCTTTTCCTTAGTTATTAAAAGCTTTATTCTGCAAAGTCTCAGTGGAAGTAATAGAATAACAATACCCCAGCCTTAGGTATATGTAAGAACTAAGATAAGTTTTTTTGCTATATTTCTGTCTCAGTGATATTCTGCCAGTTTAATTAAAATTATTCACCAAGTAATGGCTTATATTCTATAATAAAATTATAAAGCTTCCTGAAATACATGTGTTAAAGCAGGTTACCCATGTGATAAAATCTTCAAAAAGCCTATAGGCACCTACACTTTTACTGCCAGCCTGCACTGTCAAATACCCTCTGTACGCACTAACCCCAGGATGGTCTGTACACCTGACGTCTCCAAGATACCATAGCTCAGCATTTGCATTCAGCAAGCAGCCCAAGCCCTGCACAGGCTCTGGACACAGGGGAGGGGAACCAGATGGAGACCTCGGCAGTCTCCTTTCATTTGTTGGCCAGGATCAGACAGACTTATTGCCTACCTCTGCAGCCTTAAGCACGGGCTGACTGCTATCACCTGTCTCCCTAACTTCTCTCTCTACCAGTCAAAATTTCTCTTTGGGAACTTGATGATCAACAGAGCTGAGCACCATCTCAAGCAAGCTATGCTTTTGGTCTCTCTGTTAAAGACCAATTTATAGCCTAAGATGGTACAAAATTCAGGAATCCGGCATCACTCAACTTCAGAAGGTCCCCCAGAAAAGCAGGGAAACATTTTTTCTCAGCTAGAGGAATGAGCGCTTTATTGTGTGACTATGATTAAGAGAGGCCGAGCTCAGGGAAGAAAAAGGAATTTAAAAAATAGGCAAGTAGTTCATCCAATAAATCAATTAAAACCATTGGCACTCACTGTAAGCCTTAACCCTTTTTGCACACAGTGCAGTAATTAATTGTCTTTACTAACTACTTCTCATTCTCCCAGACACCATTAAGACATTCTGAGCCCATACCTGGAGTTTTCCATTAAGGGACATGTTAATAAGATCACAAGCATAGTTTTCTGGATTACGGTATTAAAAAACATTCCCATTTTGAAAATAAATTGTTCTGGATTAAACCACTGCATTTCTTTTCAGTCATCCTTTATTTCTGCACCACCTTAGCTTTTCTCTCTCTTGTCTATGCTTTCAATATCCAAATCAGTTCAGGCAGGCTCAGAATTTAGAAATAGGTTTTGCTGTTGTCTGTATCAGCTTTTTAACATGATACTTTTTTTTGTTGCTTTTTCATCAGTTTTCTGTCTTTACCCAGGATTATGCATTTGTTTTTTTCTAATCCTTAGAAAACCAAGCATTGTATCTTTGCTTTTTTTGACATTCTTCCTGTGAACTACAAGTATCAGCATATGCTTTCTCTTCTGTCTCTCCAGCAAAACTTAGGGCTTCAAGTTCCTCCTAAGTAACTATTAGAGTATTTAAATATTACAGTCAACTAATCTGGAATTCTGTGGTCTCCTCAGCAGCCTGTCCCAATGTTTTGAGTAGAGGTTGCCCATACAGTAGTGTCCTCAAAGCCCTCATTTTGTTTGTTTTGTTTTTTTTTTTTTCTACCTCTACCTTCACATATCTAAAGGCACATGAAGCTCTAGGTTCTAGCTATTTTCATGAGCAGGTCTTATTCATAACCTATCACCACAGCCATGTTTGTTAAAACTCTGTGCTTATACTTTAGATATGAAGGAAATAGCAAAGAAAGATCATTGTCAGTATCAGAATTGGGATAAATCTTCTTAGCTGCCATAAAATAAAGCTCTTCTTACCATGCTAAAGATGAAAGGAGACTTTGTCTCCTCTGGAAACTCTGCTTTCCATCATAGACTATTTTTTGGGTTTTGATACACTGCCCTGCGCACTTTGTTACACTAAATTACCACTTTGTTCCATCTGCAGAGGCATTAAATTACTACCTGTGAATCAGCCAAAACTCAAGCAGCCATCCTTTTGATAGAGCTGAGCAAATAAAACAAGAAACAGTCTAGTTTCCTTACCCCATATTCATCAATATTGGAAGTTAACTCAAATCTTCATGAGACTGGGGGAAAAAAAGAATGCTAGAAAAAACCATTTTGTTCAGGAGTGGTGATGGAGCTCGCCGATATTGCAAGAAGGGACTCTGTCATCATTAAAGTTTCATGGAAATTGGAGAGGAGGAAAAGGGAAGGTGCTTCCTAATGTAGAAGACGTCACACCCATCTTCAGGAAGGGCAAGAAGTTTCTCCTTATATGCCATGTGCTGCAGTTCTCTAAGCATTTTGGTTATCCTTCATTGGACGTACATGAGGATAGCCATATATTTCTTATACTGGGAAGCCCACAAGCAGACACAGCAGTCCAGCTGTGAAAATCCTAGTGCTAAACAGAGGGGAGTGCTAAACCTCCCTTGACTTGCTGGCTACACTCTTGCTACCACAACTGGGTGAGTTGTTGGCCGCCCTTTGCTACAGAAGCATACAGCTCACCCATGTGTACCTAAAGTTCTTGTTGTACACCAGGATTCCCCTCTCCTTTTCTGCAAAGCTGCTTTCTAGCCAGTTGGTGCGCAGCCTGTATTGCTGTACAGAGTTATTCCATCCCACATGTGAGACTTCTGGAGCAGTACAGTGCTAAATACTCACCTTCTTACAAAAATCCTAGGAAAACACTCAGAAGTCTTCACCATCTGTTGAAACATTACAACGGACAAGCAGCTGACAGATATTCACCATAGAAGAGAACAGAAGCAGCCCAATAACTTTAAAGATGGCTGTTGGGTAGAGGAATCAGCATGGAGCATGATGTCAGTTTTCTGAAGCTTAACATATCTGGTCTGAACTGAAGCCAAATTTTGAAGCCACTGATACAGCTAAATTGTGTTCCTTGTTGTGCTTTCAAGTTTAATTGTTGAAATGGCTGGCTAGTCTACATGTAAGAGGAATCTACACAACCGATTGTTTTGCCATTGGTTAGTGAGGTAACTCCAGAAAAGTATTAATTATTGTTGATAGCGGAATAGCATGAAGCCTTATGTTGAGTCAGAGACTAGTTTATTGTAACAGAATAGATAAGACAGGAATGTTACCTGCATAAGGGTTCACCATCTTCCAAATCAATCCCCTTCTTCTTCCACCTTTTTTAAAGAAACTTGTACATAATTACTAATTTTATCGAGAAAGACTTGATAACATAATCAAGCATACAGGGATATAACTCCAACTATAGACACTCCAACAGACTTAATATACCCAGCTACAAGAGGATGAACGGCTAAAGCATACAATGTTATAAAATGTAAATTACGATTCCATAAGGAAGGCTAAAACTACAATTAGCATAAGAGACAGCACAAACACAACAAAAGAGCATGGAGTAGGGTTCTAATTAATAGGAGAAAGTAGTATAATCACAGACTAAGATCTGTCTGTCCCTGTTTCAGCCTCTGGTTTACGTTGGAGTCTTGTTAATTAAATATTCATAATCTACCCTTTTTTTCCAATTAAATAGTAATCATATCTGTCCTAAGTTGAAAGGTCATTTATCTAAGGAACTTTGCTCCAGATTCACTCCTTTCATCTCATGTCTTTTATTTGAAACAGCTCTTCTTTCTATGACAGCAAGTATTGAAAGCCAAAATTGACTGAAATTGCAACTTGTCAAGCTATTCAAGAGTATACCAGACACTATATTATATGGAGGGTGCTTCATGACTAAAGCAGCTTGGGGAAATGGGTTTTTGTAGTTAACATATCTCTACGCTATTTCTTTAAAGAAACCAAATGAATGCATTTCCCATAATTCTTGTTCTCACTGACTAATATGACATCAATGTGGACACTTTAAATTATATGAAGCTTTTAATGTTTCAGCTGTGTTTCCACATCTGACACACATTTAAACTTTACAACAACCTAATCCTGCTTTCCAAAAGAAACAAAATTGTATCTTTTTCTTTCATTTTTAGAGATATTCTCTGCCATTTCTACAATCTTTGAATATTTGATGGCAAAGTCTTAAAGAATTCCCTTCCCTTCCCTTCCCTTCCCTTCCCTTCCCTTCCCTTCCCTTCCCTTCCCTTCCCTTCCCTTCCCTTCCCTTCCCTTCCCTTCCCTTCCCTTCCCTTCCCTTCCCTTCCCTTCCCTTCCCTTCCCTTCCCTTCCCTTCCCTTCCCTTCCCTTCCCTTCCCTTCCCTTCCCTTCCCTTCCCTTCCCTTCCCTTCCCTTTTTTTTTTTTTTTTTTTTGTCCTCTGAATTTCAGAAGAGCTTTTAGGTGCATTTTTCCAGGTACCTCAGACAGATACTTGACGATAGTATTTATGAGCAGGTCTTAATACATCTACATCTTTTCTTGAAGCAGGCCAGATGTGAAACAGCTTGTGTCTGGATGCTATATAGTCCTAATAGGATTAATTGTGCTTGATTTAGTACCCCAGCCCAGAGCAATACCAACACAGACTGCTTTTTGATAGCACGCAGAGCAAGCTCAGGACTGATTGCAGCCAGTCTTGCAAAGACACTCTAAGACTTTCACCAAATGCCCTCCTTAGCTTGCCAGTAGGACATCAGCAAGATGCTGCTGATGCTCTTGTCAGGAAGATGCGGGTTCTTGGTCTGCAGCAGGAATCAGTGCTGGAAACATCATTTGATGCCCAAAGAAGTGCTGTTTCTTTATTAATTGTTTAAAACAACCTTAAAAATGAAATAAACCACCTCCAGACTCAGAAATATTCCCCTCTAAAGCAAGTAAATGGCATTCCTGCAACAGGCAACTTGCCAGAAACTTACTGGCCGTTACCACCAATCCCACTGAGGGAAGTAGAGGTGCTGTGTTTAAAAGCCTTAGGCCTTTCCTCATTATCTGATTGTTTCCTGAGCAGGAATAATTTCTCTGCCATCTCTGGCAAATTAAACTGAAAAAAAAATCCAAGCAAGCTACTCCCTGAGATTTATTTCCCCTGTATCCAGCAGCAGGCTGTTTTCTTGCATGTTAGACCAGTACCCATGAGCAACCTGACCTCATACAGTATAGTTAAGAGAGATTTTTAAATAACCTGAGAAAAAGGGATGGGCAATGTATCATTACCTTTGCAAATATATGAGACATGGAAGTGGAAAGGCCAAAGCATTTTAACATTAACTCTTGATTCTAACTGGTTTTCATGACTCATTCAGTTGGTGAGTAAATAGCCAGATTGTGCCAGAAAAGGAAAATATGAACAGCTTATTTAAATTAACATATGTTCAACTCAGGAAACTGTTTCCTGTTCCAATTGCAGGTAGGGGTGAGATAGCTTTGTATTGCCATAAATAAGCTTAAAAGCAAAGAAACTAAAAGTGTGGATGAAGCAGTGTAAGTATCATAAATAACACTGCTGCCTAGTAATACACGCCTAGAGCTTCTGCCAGGTAGTGCCACATCTACGTGCCATGTGACATACTATGTTATACACCATACTAAGGTTAAACAACCCTGTATTCTGTGAGTAAAGCAGCTTTCACTACCCCACTGAAATTTTTAACAGACTCCTAAATGTTGTTCTGACTAAGCATTGACTGGTTTTCTTTACAGTGCTGGAAAGGCACATGGTGCAGGGTTTCTTTTACTAGCCAAAAGGTAAAAGTTGCTGCTGTAGATCTCTTAGGTGACAAAGTAGCAATGAGAGAGAGTTCAATAAAGAATGAGCTTCCTCAGGCTTCCCATCAACAAATTCTGAATTATGCTCAGCTGAGATAGATCTGATAAAACCAGCCATACGAAACATGTGTTTTATTTATTATTACTGTGGTGGGTTGACCTTGGCTGGCTGCCAGACCCCCACCCAGCTGCTCTCACTCCCCCTCTTCAACAGCACATAGAAGAAAATAAGATGGAAAAGCTCATGGGCTGAGATAAAGACAGGGCAATCGCTGACCAATTACTGTCATGGGCAAAACACACTTGACTTGTCCCTAAACTAAATATAGTTTATTGTCAATTAAAAATAGAGTAGGATGGTGAGAAACAAAGACAAAACTAAAACACCTTCCCCCCACCCCCTGCCTTCTTCCCTGGCTCAGCTTCACCCCTTCACTCCTGACTCTTCGACTCCTGCCCCCCGAGTGGCACAGGGAATGAGGAATGGGGGGCTGCGGTCAGCACATGACAGCTCCTCTGTGCCACTCCTTCCTCTGCACACCTTTCCCTGCTCCAACATGAGCTCCCCACAGGCTGCAGGGAAATACCTGCCATTCCACAGCCTTTCGCAGAATTATCTTCCACATTGAACTTTAAATACTGTATCAGCCAATGCTTATTTGCGACACAAACACTTGATAAACTGAGTAATGCAGTTATGAGGGTAAAGCAAAGAAAGATGCCTAACGAGGCTCAGTTTCTTTGAGCAAGATGACTTCTCATACCCAGCATGGGTCGTGCGCGTTGGTGATGTGGCTGCCAGCAGCTGCACACACTGCACTTCGATTGACGCACACTGCTTGGTCTGGTGTCAAGACTGATCTGTCCAAAGCTGGGGATGCCGTTCCCACACTGGGGTTCAGGGTCTAAGCCAACACATAAGCCTAGACTTTCTGAACCCTACTTTCCTCCCTACGTGTTTCTTTAATGGCTCTTAAAATGAACAGTTTCCTACTTAGTCTTTCTCTGAGGACTGAGGTGCAGTACTTGGATGAGGCAGCTGTAGTGATCTGACTCATGCTCAGTTTATACTCAATTTTCAGGTATTAAACTGACACTCTTAAACATGGTAGAATTGCTATGCTGTGCCCCACTGGGTTTCAGCTTGATGCTCTAATGCACATTTTCTCAGCATTTGGCTGTTTAAGGCTTCTTTTCTCCATTCCCCAGATTCTTCATCATCACAAGTCTTTTTACTTGCATCCTTTTTCTTAGAGTTTTTCTTACTCCTCTTATTTACTCACAGGAGATTGACACAGCTCTTCTAAAACAGTCTCCTTGCCACAGTATCTAATAAGATTTTTTATACTTCTCTGCTTGTAAAGTGCTTTTATTGTCAGTTTCTTTTTAACCAGAATGACTAAAATGACATCACTGTTTAACATGGAGATGGCAGAGACTCTGGCCAATGAAATTTCCATCTGCAAATGTACCCAGTGGAACCCTGATATAATTCTGCTACAGAATTTATATCAGGGTGGTTTTTTTAATGGAATATTGCTTGTGTGTGTGTATACTACCTGAGGGTAGTTTTTTTAGCACAGAAAGGAGTACAGGGCTTTGATCTCCAACCCCAAGTTCAGGTTACCTGTTGCTTACATGTTCAGGTAGGCAAGGTCTATTTGTGGATAGAAAGTAAAGCTGATCAAGCTTTTATGCTGTAATTGTATATAAACCAATGTATTTAAACCATTCTGAGCTGGACACTCTGCTAGTGTAAAGCAGCACAGCTGTTTTTTGATTATTAATCATCTCCTAAGAGTGTCCTAAAATCAAGACAAGGATCATTCTTCTGGGTTATCTTTGGTCTTCTGGAGGGCTAAGTGATATATTTTCATAATACTTGTCACTGAAACTCACAATTCTCTTTTCTAGAGTCAATGTGTTCTTTGTTAGTGGACTGGTGAGGGAAGACTGTGGATTGTAGTGGTGTAAAGCTAAAGGGCAGAATACAGAAGCCTCAGGGTAATTATAAAACATTGTCATGAGAAAACCTGACCTTATTGGGCTATACAGAGTGCAAATATAGAAAAGTTATAGAAAAGTTGTATGATAAATACAGAAATGTTATTCTGGATTTGAGTACCATTGTATTTATCTAGTTGATGTCATGATGCAAGAACTGATTCAAATGTATATTTGGATTAGAGTTGAAAATGCTGTGTTTTTTGCAAATTCTAAAAGAAGTGATTCTTCCCAATGTGTGATTGCAGTGCCAATATTTTACTTCAACATCCATACAATACACATGCTAGCAGTATTTTTCTTCTTCTGTACCAGCTCTGCTGTAGATAACATATAATAGTAATCACTTTCACTCAGAAAATATATAAAAGTATGTTGAAGAATGGCTTAGAATCACCTCCAGCTTCACTACTACTACAGATGAAAATCCTAATGAAGAATTACTTACTGCTTTTACAACACTTCCAAGCTAAATAAAAACATGCTGTGTTACAATATATATATATAAAAGTCTCTGACCTCAGTGATATAAATGCAGAGAGATACTGCATTATAAGTACATGAGAAAAGACTGGGCAATTGACTTTTCCTTTGGCAGAGATTTAAGATCTTGCTTCTAAATTGAAAAGCACTGTCAAAAAATATAAGCAACGAACAGTTTTTTGAACAACTGGGTTCTCACATCTTATTTGAGAGGCAAAATAAGAAGATTTTTTCAAATTAGCAGTCTTAATTGCAATTTATATAAAAAATGAATTTATTAATTATATTATTCATTCTAGCTCTGTAGAGTAAAAATAGCATGTGTGTGAGGAAGAGGAAGAGAATAAGATGGTAAACACTCTTATTTGTTATACTTCCTAGGATAAGTGAACTGCAGAGCACGGTAACATCTTGTTACAGGACGGGAGAAAGAACTCAGTGATGTTACTACTGTAGGATGTATGAGAAACAGGCAAGCAATTCTTTGAAAATATTTCACAGAATAAGAGAAAGAGAACATCCTTTTCAAAGTTGGAAAGAGTCTTCTGAAGGAGCCAGCAATATCTAAGGATTTTAATTAAGGGACAGACTCTCCACAGGCTGAAAACATGGTTAAGAGCAGCAAGTTCTACAAGTTTTGCAGTTGCTTAAAGGTAGGTGCCTTTTGACTTCAGTATGAAAACAAGTACTTTTGCTCTAAAGTGGTAAAATTCTGTCAGAGTTTAGGATTCAGCTAAGGGTAAATTGCCTGGTAATGATTGTGGGGTCATTTCCAGTTTGGAGCTCCCAAGTACAAGAAAGATGTTGCCACACTGATGCAAGTCTAGTGGAGGGCCATCACTTGATTATGGAGTTGGAGATCATGATATACAAGGAGAAGCTAAGAACTGGGTTTATATGTCCCTGAGAAGGTTAAGGGAATATCTTACTGGTGTTTGAACTATGTAATGGGAGGGTCTCAGAAGTGCAGACTGGAAACACAAGGGGTAATGGACATAAGTTGCAACACAGAAAATTCAGGCTAGATTAAAGGAATGCATTTTTACTGTGAAGGTTGACGAGAACTGAAACAAGTTGCCAAGAGAGGTTGTGGAATCTCCATCTTGGAGATATTCATATTTTGACTGGATGAGGTCCTGAGTAAACAAATTTAAGGTAGCCATGATTTGAGCGGGAAGGTTAAACCAAAAGAGCTCCAGAGGTCCCTTCCAACAGCAAGAACTATGGGCAGAACTATGCAAAACAACAGGTATGTCTCACAGCACCAGTGGGTATCTTCTCCACCCTATGGTGCAAGAAAAGTAATATGTCCAAACTGCTAAGGCTGAACCTCCCTTTATGGTAACTCAGTTACTTACCGAGATGTGAAAGAGAATATGCACTGCTACAGCAATGTCATGTTCCTGGTGTCCTTACATCCCTTCAGTGCAAGAACACAACTACAATGACATCATACTGCTTTTGATACAGATCTTAGCAGTTCCTCTCCCCATCCAGTGTCCTTCCAGCAGTCTTTCAAACCTATATGAAAAGGCATTTGTCTAACTCCTCCATGCCTACTCCACAATATGGGCACTTTTCAGTCTACACTGGTGTGTGAGTCTACTTTGCTGTGTGGCTTGAGACACTTTGAAACCTTCTTCTTTAATTTGTCTTATCAGAAACTATCTTTTTTTTTTCTCTTAGACTGGGTAATAAAAATAAAAGTCTGTGTCCTTGAGATAGTGAAAAGTGTCACATACACTCTTAGTCTTCCTTTCTTGATACCACACTTACCTTTACAGTAAAGTGCAAGATAATTTGAGTAAATTTATGTGAATAGATTTATTATTAATTATTTAATTAAATTTAATTATTTTGAATTTATTAATTTTAAATGTATCAGTGCATTGGATCACTTGTTTCAGTTATCTAAAGAACTCTCTAAATAAGTCAAACTGCCCTTTTGCCTTTTCCCTCTTCTCTGCCTCTTTCCATACATTATTTTCATCACTGCTGCCTGAATAGCTTGCTCTATTTTTATACTCCCCCCTCCCCCCCCCCCCCCCCCCCCCGTATATTTCTGGTATCTGGTCTCTAATAGTCTCCTCAGATTAGCTCCCCCACACACCCTTTTTAAATGCTCATTTGGTCTCCCACAAGGAGACAGGGTATAGATGACTCAGCTGAAAAAGGTGGAAGATCGGAGCTTGTATTCTACTCTACTCAAAGAATGGAAAATGGAGTTGTGATGACAAGGCTGGTGGTTCACATCTTTACCTCTCTACATACACCCTCTCTTCTGTTTCCTCTGTGGACACAGACAGTTGAAAGGATGAAGTGACAAACATGCTGAGCCATTTCAGCCCTCATTCTGTGTGTTTATCTAGTCTGCCCAGTGAAGTACAGGAACTCAAGAAAAGGAACCAAAAGCAAGTGTTACTTTTCAGCACAAAATATACATTAATATCCTTTATCAGACATTTAGATACTCCAAATAACATGCACCCTGGATAGAATTGAGATTATTGATGGGAAACTTTGTAAATGTCTTTAATTTATAATGTCTTTAATTAATAATTATGTCTACAGTATTATTTATTTTCAAAAATTAAAGTGTTGGAAATATCCATCTTAAACTGAGTATTAAAACCCCAAATTTGTAGGTAAGAGTTAAAAAAAAAGAGTTTTCTGCATTCATCCTCCAGGTACTGCAGAACTGAAAGAAACTGGACAGAATCCTTTACGGTAAATGACACTTCCTATTTTCCCTCCAGAGATTCAAAACAGTAAGACCTTGTTCCATAGACAAATCCTGACAGCACAAATGACTCCTTAGTGTCAACCGGGGGTGCTAAGAACATTAGAACAATGGTATCGGGTCAGAGCAGACATCCGTCTAGCCCAGCATCCTGTCTGGCGGGGGCCTTAGCGGATGCTTAGGGAAATGTATGAGAACAGAGCAAACATATAATGATGCTTCAGACATCTGGTGATTTGTAGCTCGGAGAATTTTATCATCGAAGAAAGTGTCTTGGAATTAAGTCAGTCAGTCAGTCTTGGTAGAGTTTTTTTCCCCTTGTTTTCTTTTAAATACCTATAAGCTTTCAGATTCCACAGCCTATTGGCAAGTATTTCCACAACTCAGTGACATATTGTGTCACAAACCATGTCCTTCTATTGCTTTTGAATCTGTCAGTACTACATTTATTCAGTTGTCTTTAGGTCATTCACAACTTGGAGGCTTATTTCACATCAGTCATCTCTTTTGCAGGCTGAAGAGTCCTAGCATTTTTAGTTGTTTCTTGTATAGAAGCTACTCCATACCTTTGACCACCTGTATAATCCTTTGCCAGTTCTACCTTATTTTTTTGAGATGAGGAGCAGAACTGATTTCACTGACTTCCATCTTCCAACACCGACAAATGTAGACTAATGCACAAATGTATCGATCCTAATGCAAACCCCAGTCCTGACTTTGTAGATAAAACAATATGCTCTCATTGTTGAGGAGCAGCAGGAGTGGGGCTGCTCCACAGGGAAAGGTGAGCTAGAAGCCGAGGGTGACAGCAAGGCAGACAGCTATAGTCACCTCACTTACAAGAGGTACAGTCCTTTACCAACCAAAACCAAAGAGCATGTGCAGAAGTGGTGACCAGGTTCAGCTGACAGACCAGTGACTGCCACACAAGCCTGTAGCAAAGAGGCAGGCCCAAGGTCAAGCCAGGAAGTCATGTCACCAAGTTAGGGACAGCAAGGTACACGGCCAGGCACAGGCACAGCTGCAACATAGCTCAGGGCCTGAGCTTACCTGCAGGTCCCAAACAAAGGGATGGAGACACCCAGCAAAGGTTCTCACAGCTCCTTCTCATGTGCCCCTTGCACAGCGCTGTGATCTGAGGTGCCACAGCAGCACCACGCCAGAGCTGACCGTCAGCTTGGGCAGTCAAACCCCAACCAGGGTGGAAGATGTGGCAGAGTTTCTGCATCTTGTCCAGGCCCCAGAAAGTCACTACGTAGAAACGAGAAGCTGGAAGTGAAAAATGGATTGTTTCTAGCGAAGAAGTAGAGAAAACCTCATGCTGCTGTTGTCACAAATCCATTACACATTTTAAATGCTAGATGCAGTTTTATCTTTCTATCTCAACAAATGTAGTAATTGTTGCTTGTCAGACCATTTCTTTTGAAATGTTTGAAATGTTCTGTATGTTCTCCAAATGAAGTGGAAGGATTTGGCTACATTTCTTTCATGGTTTTCCTTGTTTGTCTATTTTGAATTTTCTTTCTTCTCTGTTGCTTCCCAAATCAAAATACATTTCCACTCCAGGCTGTGATTCACGCTACTCTGGTTTAAACATATACAGGAAAAGATAATATAATATCTGGAACAACAGAATGTAACAGACCATCTAACAGCTTCAAAATTGGGAAAACCTGTTTGAAGTAGATTGTGAGGAAAACATGTAATATTTCTTAAAAATAAACAAGTACGAATATTCTTTTCAGATATTTAATCATTATTCCCTTAAAGTGAGTGGCAAAGTCCTGTTAACTTCATTAAGAGTTAGAAATTAACCCAGAAGAATACCACAGCTATACAAATCAAGACAGCAGTTCTGGAGCCCCTTGTTAGCTTGTGTATGTTGTTTGAGGGGACCAAGACACTGGATGCCTCTACATCTGTGTGGGTATATAAATATTCATGGACTTTGTGAACTCAGTTTAGATCTTTTACCTTGATCCATCAGGTCATCTTAAAAAGGTAATTAGGCTTGCCTCAAAATCATATTTATACAATAGTGCTGCTGCGGGTCAGGTCTCAAAGTTACCTACACTTCTTTGTGGCTCTTCAGCTGTGAGCCTGTGAGTCACAGCTAATGTTGTTTAGCATTAGTTGCCAAAACAAGAACTTTATGAAAAGTTATCCTCAGGTCATGAAAGAGACCTTGTCATAGAAAAAGCTACAGAAAGCAATTTTTCTGCTTGCAACACTTTTGAGGTAACAGTGGTTGGAATAAATGAAAAAGGATGCCAAGAGATCAAAACTGCTGGACTGAAGGAACGTACAATAACACAACTTACCAGCTACACTTACGGCTTCAGAAAATGGTGCACCACTGGCAGCAACAAAAATTCCAAGGAATGGCTAAGGCCAGGGTGCAAAACTGGATATATTTTGTTCTCTTTTATATAAACTCTTCCTTCAAAAAAACTGAGTAAATTGAAAATAAAATAAACTCAGAGATTGCGCCATCCCTGTGGTACACGAAAAAAACATTAAGTTGATTGAATCTGACTAGTACTATCAATTTTTCTAGAAGATCTTTCACAGAATAATAAACCAAAGTGTTTCTTAGCTGGTGCCGCAAATTCACCACTTCTATTTATAATACAGATAGAAGACAAAAATTTTAAACAGTCAAGCTTTCCATTTTCTCTTAGTCACCTTTGAACAAATCCTGAACTGGGAGTGACCTGGAGATAGCCTTGCCCAAAGATAATTACAAGCTTATTCTTTTCTCTCAGTCCTGTGCACACATGCCCATGGTATTTCCAGAACTGTAAGATTTTGAATTATAATTCTTCTTTTCCAAATATACTTAAAATTATACATTTTATAACAACAGCAACAAAAAATCTTATTGTTTACCTGCTAATATTTTTTTTTAAAGCTTTTATTTACAGGCTCATGCTCCAAAACCTGGGGAATAGGAATTCCAATTTAAAAAGTCACCCCGCTGCAAAAGCGTGATATTCTCAGGCAATGACATAACTCAGACATTAAGAAAAATACCAGATGTTATAAAGTTGGCAATAAACACATGAAAACATTTAAAATTCTTCATGTCAGTGATGAAGCAAGGCAGTGTCAATATAAAAATTTGTATGGTAAATTAATTACAATATTTGCATTTTTAAAGCTAACATCATATGGAGCGTAATACACAAAAAACAGCAATCCTTGTGTATTATTTTCTTTGGATTTTTTCCAGTAAGAGGAAAACTTTGTCTGAAAACTACCTTGGCTATGCTGATTTTAAGTTGTGATTGATGGTGTGTTACTAAAATTATATCTAAAGGGTAAAACAGTATTTACACGCCAGGTGTGCCCTGGTCATTAGTCTAAATTAAATTTGTATTTTATTGGGAAATGCACAATGCTAACTGGGGAAAAAAAAGGAACCCACAAAAAGTAAATTATTAATATATATTTGTTTTGGAGGCATAAATACGTATATGCTGTAATAAAGAAGCTTATGACTGCCAGTGTGTTTACCACTCTCACTAGTCCATGATGCATTCATTGTGTCAACAGTGTGTATTTGCTCAGGAAACGTTAGTTCCTGTCAGCATCTACGTATTTTACTGGCAACAAAAGTGATGTAGTAAACAGCCATGTCTTGGAAAGCTCGGGTCTGCTGAAAAGCCAGTCTCTCCTCTTTTCTAGCCAGTATTCTAACATTCAAACCAAATGCAACTGAAGCACTCATTCCTGCTCAGTAAATGCTCAGCTTATTCTCTCTTCTGCTATATATTTCTATTTCTGTCATTACAAGGCCCCATTTTAGAAGCTGATGCATTGTGATTTTTACAGTGCAGGAGATGAGAGGTGCTTCTGCACAGCTTCCCCTTCCCCCCATCGTATCCTTCCCAGATCATTGCTCCCGTGGCTTTAGAAAAACTGCATACTACTTTTGCTAAATTAAACTCTCTGTAGCCTTTAATTAAACTTTCAGAGCTTTTGTTAATAGCCAGTCTTATTTGGGTGTAACTTAATGATAATAGCTATCCTGTAAAAATACGCTGCTTTCAAGGATGAAATGTCACCATCTAATCTTTTCTCCTTCATTTATTTTTGTCTTTCCTTTACTGGAATGTTTCTTATCAGCTTGCCTTGTCAGAAGAAACAAACTCTTTCTAAAAACTAATTGTCTTCTTCTGAATACTAATGACCTGGCACCGGAGAGAGGATCTACACAGAGCCACATCTGTGCTTTGCTTCTGTAAGAGCTGAATAAGAAAATGTACAGTTCAAATCTGATGTATTTTTTACTTGAAAAAGAGCAGAAGTGATAAATATAGTCTCAGTTAGGCATGAAAGAAGGCCTTGTGAGAGTGTTAAATTCTACATTTGATACATTTAGTTATTATTTCTGAAGCTGTTTTATCTCAGTCCACTTAAAGTAAATTGGATACAATTACTTTTGCTATATTGAGAACCATTCTCTAAAAAAAACTTAGAAAATAATGTGGCAAATTTCCAAATTCTTTCTTTCTCTCTAGTTTTTACGCAAATAGTTGTGGTTGTGCTAGTTGTGAATCTGAACAGTCTACCATGAAACTTGAATTCTTTTGCTTCTGGACAATACAAGTATTTTTGTATCTGACATTCTGATAATTCTACTGTTCAGCACACATATTGGTAACATCCAGTTAATTCTCACACAACTGTGTTAGATCAACAAGGCTAACAGATGTTAACTGTACTAAAAATGTATGTTGTTCATTAAAATAAGCAGATACAATTTAAAAAACCATACAATTTAGTAAAAATACCTCATTTTTACACCATTTTCAAGAATAGTTAAGACAATGAAACAAGTAACACTTACATTGTGTTTAATAAATTTTATATTGTGTGTTATGATTCATTATTTTATCAATTATAGAAATGTAACATTGTCTGGAATGGATGGTAGCAAACAATTGCTCACAGTGATGAGAAAAATAATGTTTTTTTTAAGTGGGGACTCTTTGTGACCTACAGAAAAGAAAAAAATTGATAAACAACATTTTAATGAAACCCATGCCTGGAGCTTTAGTAAAAGCTACTTGATGTTCATCCAGCATATACAGAAAATTGGATTCTGCACTAATGTACCTAAATATAGACCAAACATAAACCTAAACACAGACCAAAGGGCTCAATGTTTAATTACAATTTTTTAACAATTTTTGCAATTAACAATGGCAGAAATGTTGCCATTGATCTTCTTGTTCTCCTTCAAAATACCTACACAGAGTGAGCAGTCCATGTCCTTATAAATAGTTGAGTTTGTGTGTCAAGAAAACAAAGAAAATGTAACAACAGATATGATTAGAGCCAGCTGAGATTTTCTGCTGAAATTATTTACTGATGCAACAAGCTGTTTTTACCGAGTGCGGTTCATCCTAGTAAATTTTTGAAGCACTGATTTTCCATCAGAAAGCTCACAGCAAAATACTAAATTTCAGCTTGATTTGATCCTAACCAGAATGTTTTCTGTGTTGCCTTATGAGTCCTGTATTTCTACCATCTGGTCTCTCCCTGGGGTCAGGCTACAACGCCCACACAGGACTGTGAAGATTTCCAGAGCATCACAGGACTGGTGAGATTCTTGGTGCATAGTGAGCACTGTTGTCTGGCCACAATGTCTGACACATTGGGAATCTCGATTTTAATCCAGTTATCACCTTCCTCCTCAAGGGTAACATGCTACCAGGGAAGATACAGATTAACATTAAAATAGTTTGAAATTAAGCACTTCAGGTCATTTCATGAAGCCAAGAGGAAGTAGTTCAATTTGAAGTGTTTTTGAAAAGCTTTGAAATGAAATTGTGGACACTTCTTGCCTTACACTTTTCAGAAGTTCTCATTTCAGAAAGGAGAGTAAATAAATATCAAGTTCTTTAGACTTTCCTCCAGAAAACTGTTGTGTTAGTAGAAGGAGAATCTAATTTGAAAGGTTGTCTTCCAAACTTTTTTGCTTCCTAGAGCACTTCACTAGTGCTACTGTAGAGAGACGCACATGTCATCCCTTCAAGAATACAGAAATATCTGAGCAGTGGAGGAGAAGGTAGAGCTGACCGTCTCCTGTGAATAATGCTCTCATTCAATCCACCTCTAGCACCAGGTCTGGGAGGAGAAATAGTGAGGCAAATCTTGGAAAATGCTGGGAAAGCAGATATAAACACCTGTGAGGGTAATTAACTGCATAAGGTAGGGACAACAGAAAATTATTTGCACAGAATTTGGGGAACCGGGAAAATGAAATAGCTGCCTGCATAAGCAGAACTCTTCCAATAGGACTAAAGTAATTTCATCCTTTAAGAACTTAGTTAGACTTTCCAAAAGAAAAATATTTCCTGCACATGAAGAGGATTAAAATTAAACAAAACCATAATCTATTTGTTTTTGTGGGGTTTTTTTTTCCTAATTTCAAGGAAATCTTACAATTTCTGGAGGATTGGTTGAGGATTTTTTTTTCTTTTTTTAAGTTTTGTTGTTACATTTTACACCTGATCTGTAGGGCTGAGCCATCCCATCTGGAAATAACACCTACAGATAAATCATGTCTACATTGGCACAACAGAAAATGTAATGGAAAATTATGTAATATAGGCCCTCATTCTGCCAGAAAAGCGGATTTAAATAGGCATTTCAGAAATTGAGTGGACTAATAGGTTGATCTAAGATCAGAATACAGCAGGCCAGCTGAGACCCCAAAGACAGTAAGAGACCTTACCTCACATGCTAACTTCTACACTTTGTGACCCAAGTGCCTAGCAAAAAAAAAAAAAAAAAAAGTTCTAATTACAGCACAATAATTTGTAATCAGCAACAATGGCTATATTTCAGTATTTGAAGTTCTAGGAAATATTTTTCTAGAAGAACATTTCTACATAATATGAGAGATAAATCAGCAGTCAAGACTGTATTATTATAGTAAGTGTCCACTTGCAACAGTACTGACTACAATCTCACTTTTTTCAAACATCAATGATTGGTTTGAATTACAGGTTTGAAAATTTGCCTGATCATTAAAAGTGCCTCCAGTACACATATTAAAAAAAATCTTTTTCTCCCCCCCTGATTTAATAAAAGCGTTACTATTTGGGGAAAAATGATAAAAGAGAGGTTTTATTTACGTTATTCGCCTTATCTTTGCAAAATGCACATAAACTCCAATATTAGCATACCCCCCCAAAAAAAACCCCATGCAGACAAAACACCATTGTTACCATAAAGACAGCATGTCTATAGATCTCCCAGCACCATTACAGGTCATATTCCAGGGCTCTAGAATAATTTCTTAAAGTTCCTTCATCACCACATAGGGGTCCCTGTGGAGGAAAGCTTCTGGCTGGATAGTCCCTGGCAGCACTGGAGGGACCTTGGAGGTATATGCGCTGGTCTAAGCTGCTTCTATGCCACAGACCTAATTTAAGGGCTAAAGTCATACAATGCTAGCGGTGTTCATTACTGCTTGCCACCTTATTCCAGGTCAATCGAATGTGAGTGTTCTAAATTCAAAGGCTGGACCTAAATTTGCAGACTACTCAAGACAGGAAGAGTCTTGATGGAGCTAAGTGGGTGCAGAGAACTCTCTGTCAAGCTTTTTGCTTTGATTTGGAGCCCTCAAGGATTAAAAAAAAAAAAAAAAAAAAAAGGTAATTCTGTAATATATCAAACCACAATTGATTCATTCAGAAACAAAAAATGACACGTAACAAAGAGACTTGTGTCCTGGCTTCAAAATGCAAGAACACCACTCTTTTTTCCTGAAGCAAATATAAAAATTCACATTCAGATATGGTCTATAAAGATTCAGGAAAAGGACCAAAAATTGTTATCTGGCACCTTTTGCATTTGCATCTGTGGAGCAACAGAAGCAACCTCCTATGGCTGTAGAGAGGAACCGGTGCCAGCAAGACTCCCAATCTCTGCTTTTTGCAGCAAAGGAACTGGCAGCAATGCTCTATTACTGCTGTGATGCACAAGTGACAGACAAGGCCTGCCATACATCTTAACTCATATGCTGGGCTGCAGAATTGCTTTCTGACTGCTATTTTTTCAAAAGTGATGTTTCTCTTGTGAATCCCAGCTGTGAAGGGGCAGTATGAAGCAACAGCAGTCTCTGTGAGGGTGGTAGCAACATTACATGGGATGCAAAACTAACACTCCCTCTCACCACCTCCAAGTTCTCCAGAAGCCAAACAGAACAAATGCAGCATCCAGGCCCTCCAGCAGATTTTTTCCAGTTCCCAGAGCACACAGTTACTCCAAGTTATCTTCATCCTACAGCTACCAAGCAAGCCTAGCAAAGATCCCCTCCCACACGCATATACATCCCACACCTGTAGCAATTCATGATACCAACCACCTACTGATCTACTCCCCATATGTCTGCTCAGTTTTCCAAGGAAGGCAGCTACCAGCTTTCCCGTTCCACACATATGGGCATGTTCTGAATCCTACCCTAACACTGCACTTGCAGGTTGAGTTAATTAAAGGCTGACACTTGGTATGTAAGTATATCAATCTGCAACGTGCCTCAGTAAGTTTGAGAAAGTATCCCATGTGGAGCCACACAAAACTTGGTAGCTCTGTTAACAACAGAAAACAGATGGTAATATTGCATTCCAAAGGATCTTAAAGAAAAGCTTACGACATGGTAACAGGATTTCAGTCACTACAAATGCTGCAGGCTAGGATTTCTGATAAATTGTTGAAAAGCATCCTAAAGTCTTCAGCTATAAAAAAAAGCCTTGCCAGCTCAGATATGTGAAGTTCTGCTCACAGGTTTTCCTGGGGCTATTGGGGAGCAATGCTTCTCTCTGCTTTCCATGGCCAGGTTGCTGGGCTGAGAGGACCTTATGTCTTTGCTTCTTCTTGCCCTTTGGCTTTTCTTCAGCTTCCATGAACAGGTTGGGTAGAGAGAAGCCAGGTGATTTCTCCCTTTATCTCTGCTTCTGGCTCTGATGTTTAGAGGTGCTTCAGGGCTTTGCAGACTGGGGAGTGGGCTTATTAAAGGGGATCCCAGAAGATACTCTTTCCAAGTGTTATCTGGAGCTGACTAGACTTCAAATGGGCCACCTCTTGCTGCTGCTGAAGTTACCCCACTTGGCAGACTTGGAGAACAGTCTGCATACGAATTGGTGCAAGAAAGGAGAAAGGGAACAAGCTATTAACTGAGCAAGGAGATGGATTATTCATGGCTTTGACAGATTTTGGAGCTGGCCCAAAGTGTTGTCAATTGCCAGTGGTAAATGGCCAAAAAATGAAAAATGAGCTTTTTTTGGGCTGTGTCAGCAATATCAATCAGAGCAGTACCCAAAAATCTTGAAATGAATACAGCACATTTCTGGCTGCTGATGCTCAAGCAGAATATGTTTAAAATGGACATAAAAATAAGGACATATCACCTTAATGTTTTTCGCCTAACCACATTTTTTTCAGAGACTATACAAAAAGGGAGGGTTTTTTTGAGCATGTATGTGGTTTTTCTTAATTGATTCTTTTCCTACTTACAAATGCTTAGGTTGTTTTTACAGTGAAGCTTTTTGGCATGGTTATATTTAATTTTCAGGAAGAACAAAGAGTTGTTATGATATGTAACATACATCTGTTATGCTGCAGGGCACTATGGAGAGGCATGGCAGGGGGTATTAACTGATGTTAGCTTTGCCACAGACCAATGTCAAATGCACACTTTTCGCCTTCATTCTTTTAATTTAAAAAAAAAAAAAAAAAAAAAAAAAACAAAACCAAAAAACCAAAACAGTAAGTACTGGAAAATCTCAGCATCTGTGAGGCACTTTAACAATTGCTGTTAAATTGTCTGTTTCTGAAAAACAGACGAAAAGCCCTCATAAACTAATGTGGAGGTCCGCATAAGAGACATAAAGTGGACAGAAAACAATGGAGACCTGTGAATACTGGGGCCATGGTTTTTTTTAGAAGGTTACGAAACCCACCCTTTTAACATCTAAGCAAAACCAGCACATTGGTGACAGTCCAGATTCAGATTTCTTGGGCTTAGTGTTGTAAAAGGAACCAATAACAATGATAATCATGAACATTTAAGGAAATGTTATTCCTCAATTCTTTGTCCAGGTCTTGGAGAAACATGGAGAATACAGTACAGATAGAATGGGGACTATGTTGATACATAATACATGCTGAAAAACCTCTAAAGAACAGGACGTAGAATATTGCTTTTTGTGAGAAATTTTATAAGAAATATTGTTTTGTGAGAAATTTTCACAAATTTCAAGTTTAACTAACTGAATTTCTTTAAGATATTTTTTCTTTTTCTGCCTAGTAACCCATAGTACCAACAATATCGCTATGTCTACTTTCATGCCATCTGAATTTAGCAGTTGCCTTTACAGTGAAAACATAATTCAAATATATCATTAATTTTTTAATGTAAGTCTTATAACTCATATCTTAATTGAACTTCAAAATAGTTTAACTGCATTTCCTTCAATATTTATCTTCTCTCTATCTTTCCAATAATCTTGGATTACTTTTTCCTTTAATTCATTACAAATTATTCGGTTACTAACTTCTTTTTACTTCTTAATTTGATGATTATTTAGGCAAAATCCTGTGGTCAGTAATGGAAGGCCTGATCCTCCAAAATTATTTTTCATGTATATTACTTACACAGTGAGTAAACTTCTTGCGTAGATGATTTTTTAGCAAGTTTTAGAAGCTCACATAGAAGAACTGAACAACATTCAGTGAGGTGACTTGCTCCTCACTGTATGCCATATAGTTTCTTATAGTAATTTCTACAGCCCTTAGTACAAATATGTACCAACATACAGCATATAAATTTATAATTAGAATGTTCTTTTTACTTGCAGCTATATTAATAAGCATAATATTAAATTATTATACTAAAAAAATTATGTTCTTACAAGTCCTACACTAACAAGAATTTCAAAACCTGTATGGGATTTCATATCTAAATGAATGCAAGCAATTAGCTTCATATTCTAAGCTCAGTTTAGCATTGAAATCCCATGAGCTTCACTAGGAACCTTAGACATAGGACTGAAGTTGATCACAGTGCTTGACAAATCAATCAGTCATTAATTATGCATAGACTGTGGCTGTGGAACTAGGTTTTCATCCTAGGCCAAAGTTTGATCCTTCTTATGGTTTGTGAGTTTGATTTTACAGACTAAGGTACTAGTGAAAATGCTGAGAATAGCTCTTAGTTTATGGCGGCTTGAGAATTAATTTGCTGTCCATTGCTGTTCATTTTCATTTGAAATACCCTTCATGAACTCACAAGGATCCAGCTGACACAGCACAGTTGTTGCACACCTGCAGGCTTACACAGAGGCAAGGCTGCAGGGCACAGAGCGAGCAGCGTGCTTGAGAGCAACCTGCGCTAGCACTGCAGCCCCCAGAGCAGCCTCCAGCCTGGGATTCACCTCGGCTCCCTCCTCTGCCCAGCTGTGAGACAAGAGCAGCTTGATGAAGAGGCCGTGCAGCCCCAGCTGGGTCCTGGACTTTCTTCATCAGCTTTCCTTGTACCTCCTTGTATCAGCTTCCCTTATACCTCCTTGTATCAGCTTTCCTTGTCCCTCGCTCCTTAGCTGCAGTGACTTTTTGCTATTCCCTCTGCCCTTGCCCTCCATGCCAGGGAGGGCTGGGATGCTCCCGTTCCTCTCCGGACCCATCCAGCGTCTTTCCTTTCCCCCCCATGCCAAGGGTGCGTTTGCTTCAGTAGATGCTCTTTTCCTCACCTCCTTTTTTTTTTTTTTTTTTTTTTTTTTTAGTTCATGCCTGGGGGGCAGTAATACAGAGCCAACAAGGCACGGAGATGAGGCTGCGGCTGATCTAGAAAGTGTCATGGAGTCCCTGGAAACAGAAAGTGATCTACAAACAGTTGTGAAGAGTCCTGAATCTCTGGCTGTGCTAAACTTACAAGATGATTTATCATGTGATGTCCAGACACATATTTAAACAGAAGAACATTGTCAAATTAGCAAGAAACACCCTTGTGCTCCTTTCATAATGGCTAATATTACATATATAATATGCATTTGATATACTATAACATCTCTAATAATGATAATATTTCTACAGCCTATTTCTTCAAATTATTTAAAAAGGCTTTTGAAATCAGTAATTATGGCTTAGAAAGCTCTTGTGGGTATCACCTTCAATTCATGGCTGCAGAAATTTAAAGCATTTAGAAGAAAACAATATTTTTTTTATTTTCCCAATTTTAAAATTGAGTAAAACAAAATTTTCCTTTGAATGAATGGAACAAAGATGTGTACCATAAGAGGACAAACACTATGGAAACTAAAGGTAATACTGTGTATCTGAGATGATATATTTTAAACATAACCTAATATTTGGATGATAAGCATAAAGAAGTCTAATAAAATGCTAGATAGTTATACGCATATTATTAGATACATAAACAAATAATTAACTATAAAATTTTTTATTAGAATATGTCATTGCGATGTGTCATGTGACATATAACCAAATTATTCAAAAAGAGTTGAACTGCATGCGCCATATTGTCCCAAGATAAAATGAAAGCTCTGTCTTTTCCAAAGCAAATTACTGCAGAAAAGTGTTACAGGGACTATCTTGGTCAGAGCAGTAATGTATGGTGACATTCTTCTCTGCTGCAGAAAATCAGTACAATTTCATTACCCTGACTTCCTGCAGCGCAGCTTGATGCACTTACATTAAAGTCTCCATCTCTTACCTGTTTCTTAAAACGCTTGCTGTTTATGTCTTCAGGGTTCTGCTCTAATTTTAGCAACAAAGAACCCTCTAGCTTTATAAAACAACTCATTTTAGAGTTGGCTTACTGTATTTTTATCCTATATTTAAAAAACAAGCCAACCTGAAATAAAAATGTGGTTTGGTTTAACAACTTATGCAATGTGATGTAAATCCTATGACATCTTTGCTTACTCTCATTTTTTTCTCTGTTTGTTGCAATCTTAGATAAAACCCCTGTTTTGTTGTGCTGTTTGTTTTACTATTTTGTTAAGGCCACCATGTGATGAACATTTCATGAAGGACAACAGTGAAAACACACCATTAGCCCTGAGTTTTAGCAACGTAAACTGAGATAGGAAGCAAAAATGAGAAGCAATGTGGAAGGCTGGAGGAAGGACAGGGCTCCCTAAACTGGCTCTGCAGATAAGAGAAACAGTATCAAACTAATCTTCTAAATTGTTAGCATTGTAGTAGTTCATACCACACCACAAGGCTAATGATTATTCTTTACAGGCAGTGGAGATGTGCTAAGAGAAAAAAACCTTTTTCCATATATACAACTGTATAATTTAGTAACCCATTTTTACAAGAGCTTCAAGATGTCTTTGCTCTTAAAGTATTTTAGCTAGATCTCTGTTTTAAAATAATGGTATATCATCATTTTCTAATTTCTATTTGTGTGTGTCAGATATATTGCTCACATCAATGTCAACTTGAAAACAGTGGGGACTAGCCTCCTGTGTAGAAAGAGTGTTTTATAGGACACAGCAGTGCAAAGTTCCACACGCTGTTCTGCATTATAATTCAGCACTTAACAGGAAAGGCCACTTCTCAAAGTAAAATGTAGTTCAATCTTCATGCTGTTTTCCCTCTTCGGGATGCTGACAACTTCGCCAGTTAGCAGAACTGGAAGCACTTATTTTAATAAGAGTTGCCTGAGGGCTCAAATTCCTTCACCTTGCACAAAGTTTAACAGTAGCAGTGATACCCATCCAGACTGTGATCAGATGAGTTTCCTGACTATATTTTAGATGTTACAGAACTTGTGGTGTTTTGAAGGACAAAGATGGGGAGTGCAGCTGTAATGTTTTATATGTGCACTCTCATCTTGGGACTTAATTTAAGGCTGCTTTTCAACTAACTAATAAACAGCTGTCAAAGTCAGTAAGTCTGCTTATTCATGGAGGAGAAACCAGTTATATTAAGTCTAATTCTTTTCTAAGCATAACTTGTTCTGTTTACACACATAAGCCGAGTCTTAGCGAATGCTTTTTCCAGCTATTCCCTATATCCCTCAGGAAAGCTGTATCGCATGTACTGCAGAGTAGTAGCATACATGGAGATCTAATTATCTGACATGCTAAATAACCAAAAATAGCTGCATAAAGGCTGCCCAGTATGCAGGTTGATGCTTGTGACCAGCTTTTGCTGTGTAAAGATTTTGCTTGAGAAGAAGGGAATCATGAGTCTCTTTCTTCCTAGCTGTTTTCTTCAAACCCAGCCAGAACAATAACTGCAGTGGCCACAGCAGTCAGCAGGACACCTATTAAATCTTTTCTGCATGCAAAATTCCCATTCCTGTTTATGCCGTGGCTGCCTGGAGGTGTTGTGAAGAAGCATGGCAAGTTCCTGCTCCACAGCTGGGCTGGCCTGGAGACATAAATCTGCCTTGTTGTTGTTACCGCTGCATGTAAACTAATGTCCGTCCTTTACCTGCCCAGAACCATTGCACGCAGCCATAATAATACAACTGAAGAACAAGTGCACACAGCATGATATGAACAGGCCAGATAACCTTTACTATTACTGACTATTGAAGAGAATATGCTGTGATATCTCTAGGTTTCTTCTTCTATGAATACTGTTTTATTAGCAGTGATGAAGACCAAGTTTGACACAGTCATGATTTCTCTCTCTGGTCTCATGACAGCTCACGATACTGGTCCACATGTTCAAATACACTCAGAAACTGGGAGATACACACAAACACTTCTTCTGTTTTCCCCAAAGGTATTAATTTGGATGACACCGTTAGTTTTCTTCTTGCCTACTTTGTCTCTTTTAGATCCAGTGTGTACCAGGAGCTTGTGAACATTATTCTGCTTCAGGCTATACTTCTGGTAAAAGTCACATACCCTTAACTCAAAGAATTTCTTGTGTTGCTCTTGTATAATATGATTTACTTTGTTCTTACATGGAAGCTGGGATGGAAGCAGACACTACTATAGCCACAAGCATTTTGATAATGGGAATCCTCTAGTTATAACCAGAGAAGGGATGCTTTCAGTTCTGCCCTTGATGTGTTGCACCAGTCTTCCTTCCTTACATAAGCAGAGCAGGAAGAAATGAACTAAAATGCTGGCAAATAATGAAATGCATGACCTAGAAAAAAAGAAGAGCAGTGAAATAAAAAAACAAACTAAACATTCTGTGCACCACAGTTAAAGAAACCTGGAATGGCAAGATTTTTAAGCTAGCAAAACCCTAAGAAAGAGCTTAATTTCCATTTTACATCGGAAGCGCCAATTTTGCAATCTTTTTTACATATTGAGGTTTACTCTGCCGTTGTTATACGGATCATCCTGAAGCCTCTAGCCAAGTGAGTAATCTTTGTTCGTGTGAACATCAGCTTCAGGAGAATCCATAAGAAGTCAGTGACCCTCATGCTGTTCAAAAATTAGTCCTTAACTGAAAAGAAAGATAATGGGAGAGGGAATTGTCATACCATGTAGCTTTATATCCAAATTCAGTGTTACATGCATTACATATATTATTCACAATGCTGTTACTGAGCCTATACTGAAGGCTTTATTTAATATTTAATCAATGGAGGCTTGTGAAAAGAAGAATGAAATACAATTAGCTACAGATAACCACCAGTTACATGGAGCAGCCTTTTTGATTAATGAGTAAAACATTCCTTTTTTAAAATTATTTTTTATGAACCATGAATAAATAGCTAAAAGGGGTAGTTCAGCTTCATTTGGGGTTGACAAATTTTCAAGAATAATATATTTGATTAAGTGTAATGTATAACATAGTAGTTCTGGGCTGTGATTCATCTAAAATACAACAAGCAAGATGTGATTCTTGGTGTTTTGATTAGTTCAAGAGTGTGTGCCAAGTTGATGACTTCTTTTATTTGTTGCCCTCTTGGGTTGTGCTGGGGAGAAAAGCAGTGGGTCAGGCATACCATCCTCAGTGGACTCTTCTTCAGCATGGAAAGTTGCGACCCTGTTGTCCCATGGGTCCTCTTGTTACAAAGGTGTTTTCTAATTCATCATCTTTTCCTGATAACAAGTTTTTTTTTTTTAAAGCATTACAAATGCCATTTACAGAAGCATAAAAGAGGTGTCGTGAGTTTACTTTGGGTATGGTAACTTCTGTATGCCTTGTAGGAAGTCAGTGAGCTTAATCACTCTCTCAATAAGCCTAGAAGTCTCTAAGACCTCCTATGGTGTAAACAGGGAAAGAAGATATCTGTCCCAGAGGAGATGAATTGCAACTACATGCAGGCATCTTCTCTGGGGATTGTGGAGGATGACACTTAGAAGAATTACAGCCTGTACAAGCATAATGTGAATGCATGGTGGGACATAGAACCCCTTCTTTTGTCTTTACATGTTTGTTTTGTGGTAACAACGAGATATATTTCCTTTTATTCCTCCTTTCATCGGTTCAGAGCTTGGGAGTGTTTCTTTTGTATATGCAATATTTTTAAAACATTTATCTAGCCCCCTAAACCAGGTTTAATCTAAGGAGAATGCCCATTTTAATTATAGAAAGCTGTAGCTTTTTTTTTTTTCTTCTACAGTAATAAAGAAAAATGAAATTATATCAATACAGAGTTATGTAATTGACACCAAAAAAGAAAAAAAATTGAGATATGAACTGTCCATCTTCATCCCTGTAAGAACTTTTTAGGAAATTCAAGAACTAACAGATCAAGCCAGCTTTTTAAATAATTAAACATGCAGGTCCGCTTCCACAATAATTGACATAATTACTTCATCTAAATACTGGTCTCAAATGGAGTATAATAAAGGAATATTGATTTTCTGAAAGTGCCCATCGTAATTTATTCCAACCTCTCCTAATCTGAAGCTTTGTTATTACTGGTTAAGTGGTGTGCCAAGCAAGTTACCTTTCACTGTAGGTTTGTGCAGCCCTCCACTTCTTACTGATGTGGGCTGAGGATGTTTTGGTTTGTAACATGTAACAAATTGTAAGAAATTGAATAAGAAAACCGGCTGTGACTGCTCAGTGCCTTAACCAAATCCACATTTTATTCCTCCTGTGCCAAAACATCTCTTGGTAGGTTGGAACTTGAGTTTCCTTGCGTGTTAAAAACTTTATCAAGGACACATCCAGTAACATATGGGTATAGTTTCACTGCCAGTATTAGGACTAAATATGTTTCAAGTTCTAAGATGGAAAATATTCACTATATCATGTTACACCTTCTTAATTTGTGTCAGCTGGAACAACAAAACAGAATGTCGACAGCTCATCTTTGTGCAAGTTTTGTATTACTCCTGGATGCTCTGCATGCTTTGGTGGGCCTGCCAACATATTCCAATTCTGTCAGAAAAAAGCTTCTCTTTGGATTTCGGATTTCAGATAGATTAGGTGGACTGGATCTAGAATTAGATACTTACTAAGATGATTGCTCCTATCATTTAAATGGTCATAAAGTTCCTGAAGAAGCTTGAAATTGAACAAAAAGTGTGAAAAGCTGGAAAGAGAGTGGAAAAAATCTAATTATCTCACAAAAAAAAAAAAAAAAAGGAAAAAGAACTTAAATCTAGTTACTATAGAAATCCCTCTAAGGGCCTTCTAATTACCTTATAACAGGCAGGATGAGTATTAAAATCTTTTAACATTTAGGTCTAAACCAACATAATTGCAGAAGATTCACTGTTCAGATTTATATCCAGATACTGTAAGCTGAACTAACAGAAATACTAAATAATGTTTGGAGCAAAACTAATGTTTCAGATGATGAAATTATCTATGTATATTTTCAGATAAGTGATGTAGGTTATTCTAGCCACTAACACATTTACATGGCTCATTTACTTTCATAGGCAGCAATGATTTTTAAACAGAAACTGAGCTGAAATACAGCAGGAAAAGGGCATTTTTCAGTTGCAACTACACTTAAAAATGTTTCATCTACATTTTCACTTGATTCAACTGCTGCTCAGGGTTAAAATACCATTTCTCTACTGTACCAGTCAAACGGTCTCAATGCCTGTTATTTTAACAAACATAAATTTGTCATGTTCTCTCTCTCTATGAAGTTTTCTTCATAAGGCACCAATCTCAATATCTGCTCTGAGCCTTTTAAGGTTTTCAGTGACAGTGCCTTTGCACTTTGAGGTGTCATGATATCAAGTCTTGAAAAAATGAGAGACAAATCTTTGCTTATGGCTCTTAACAGCACTCCAATGACACCTTTTGTACACGAAGTATATTTCTTTACTTACTTACACTCCTTTGGGGGTCTGGTTGGAGCAGCATCGTGCAGTTGTGCAGTAATTTCACTAGGTGCTAATTTCAGTACTTTATTGACTCAAAACATGATTAGCTTTGGACATTTTATTAATCAAAATAGTTATTATGGTATGATAGTGCCACAATCATCATACTACAATATACAAAATAGCTGTCTTTTAGTCATTACAATTCATATGATCTGCAGCCATCTTGCATTTCCAAGATGTTAGTGAGCAATAAAGTTGTGGGGTCTCTCATTCATTGCAGCTTGAACTGCAATGAAAACTCAAATCTGTGAAAAAAACAGGTAAAAGAACAAAAAGATGGAAAGTAGACCTACAAAGCACTGGGAATGAAAATATTAACATCACTCTTAAAACAAGTCTTCATTTTTTGCTTGTTTAGGCTCATATCCCAATCCAATAAGGTCTAATTTTAGCCTGAGCGAGCCAGACTTACCCATTCATTTTCACATTCCTTTCCTGTCTGTATTGGGTTTGCATGGCAAGGTTTTGGTAGTGGGGGGGCTACAGGGCTGGCTTCTGTGAGAAGCTGCTAGAAGCTTCCCTCAGGTCCAATAGAGCCAATGCCAGCTGGCTCCAAGATGGACCCACCGCTGGCCAAGGCTGAGCCCATCAGTGATGGCAGTAGTGCCTCTGGGATAACATATTTAAGAAGGGAAAAAAAAAAAAAAATGGGCAACAGCAGCCGGGAGAGACGAGTGAGAATATGTGAGAGGAACAACTCTGAAGAAGGAGGGGGAGGAGGTGCTCCAGGTCCCGGAGCAGAGATTCCCTTGCAGCCCCTGGCAAAGACCATGGTGAGGCAGGCTGTACCCCTGCAGCCCATGGAGGTTAACGATGGAGCAGATCTCCACCTGCAGCCTGTGGAGGACTCCACGCTGGAGCAGGTGGATGCCTGAAGGAGGCTGTGACCCCATGGGAAGCCCGCACTGCAGCATGCTCCTGGCAGGAGCTGTGGACCTGTGGAGAGAGGAGCCCACGCTGGAGCAGGTTTGCTGGTAGGACTTGTGACCCCGCAGGGGACCCACGCTGGAGCAGTCTGTTCCTGAAGGACTGCACCCTGTGGAAGGGACCCACGCTGGAGCAGTTTGTGAAGAACTGCAGCCCATGGGAAGGACGCACGTTGGAGAAGTTTGTGGAGGACTGTCTGCCGTGGGAGGGACACCACGCTGGAGCAGGGGAAGAGTGTGAGGAGGAATAGAGTGGCAGGGACAACATGTGATGACCTGACTAAAACCCCCATTCCCCATATCCTTGCGCTGCACGGGGGGAGAAGGTTGAGAAATTGGGAGTGAAGTTGAGCCCAGGAAGAAGGGAGCGGTGAGGGGAAGGTGGTTTAGGATTTAGTTTTTATTTTCTCATTACGTTACTCTGATTTGATTTGATTTGATTTGTAATAAATTAACTAGTTTCCCTGAGTCAAGTCTGTTTTGCCCATCACGGTAATTGGTGAGTGATCTCTCCCTGTCCTTATCTTGACCCACGAGCCTTTCATTATATTTTCTCGCCCCTGTCCAGCTGAGGAGGGGAGTGGTAGAGCAGCTTTAGTGGGCACTTGGAGCTCAGGGGTCTGTATATGGGCCTGGGTTTTTTTGCAGTCACTGCAGAATTCATTTGGAAATAGCAAATAGGTTAGAAACATAATGTAAATAAAAAGAGAGAGCACTTTAAGAAAAAGGGGAGAGGGTTGAAGTTGTGAAGTTCATTCAAGTAGAAAAAGACAAGATGGGTTGGTAAAGACAAGATGGATTGGTAAAGTCAAGAAGAAAAGGTAATACAATTGGGGGGAAGGGGTTGTGCTATTTTAAATGAACCTTAGAATTTCACAAGCTTAAATGTTTTTTGTCCTTTTGCTCCATTTTTCAAATATTAAGAGTATTATAAAATTCAGCATAGCAACTTGAGATGCTTGCTGTTCTGAAACATAATACCTCATTTCGCAAAGGGCCCAATACAATTTGATCTGGATACTTTCTTGTTGTTATAAGTTAAGGCTACTGTTTTTCTTATACTCTGGAGCAAGAGAAAAGGAGCAATATACAATGAAGCAAACTTAGATTGTTAGGTTATGTGATAAAAGCTCACCTGCACTTCCACAGAGGAGCACAGAGAGACAACAGTGGAGGATACCAAGTAATGCCCTGCCCTGGGTACTCCCAGGCCCATCACAGGAGCCCTCAGCCCATCAGAGACCCATCTCCACAAGCCCTGAGAAGCACAGGGGCAGGTGGAAATCAAAATTAAGGACTCAGAGGAATGAGCACCCTGTCTGGGCTCCTTCCAGGCCTGTTCCAGGAGAGCCTTAGCCCCAGCCTCCTGGTGTGACACTCATCCCCATGAGCCATGGGGGGGGTAACTCTGCAGCTCACCTTTTGGATTAACGGCGGTTGCTGCCCAGGGGTGTGGGAAACATTATGGGATGCAGGGGAAGAACATTTTGGGATTGCACATGAATTATTATGGGATGTTTAGGGGAGGAACAAAAGGTGGGAAAAGGCAGGTGTTTAGGTGATTTGGGAAAGAACAAGTATGGGAAAATGGAAGGGTACGATTAAAAAGGAGATTAAAAAGGGCTGGTCATGCATAAATAGTTTGTTGGTCAGTACGCATCTCTGGCCATGCCCTACACCTGACCAGCACAGTCTGTCCTGTCTTATTAAGTACCTTTCTAACTCTTTGCTGAGTGAGAGGTCTCTATGCTGCATGCACATGTGTGTGTGTATGGGGTGTGAGTGCAGCCACAGGTGTCAGATCATGGGCGGGAGGGCCCATGTGTCCGTGGTGCTGTGGCAAGTGCAGGTGTGCGCATGAGTGAGCGATAGCTAGTGAAGGTCAACCCAGACAAGCTGCTGAGCAGGTGAAATGGTCTGGGAACAAGAGGTGGGGGTGTCTCTAAGTGCAGCTCTGAGTGTGAGAGCTGCAAGAAAACAACTGAAATGAGCATTCCTGCCTGGACCTACAGATTACACGTTGTCTAAGGTGAGGCCGAGATGGTTCACATGAGTCGCTCCTCTTGCATTTTATCGATTAACATTTAAAAAGGTCATGATGCTAGAAGACAAGATACTACAGTGAACAAAGAGTTACTCAAAAGTCATAATAGTCCAAATCAATGAAACCTAAATAAATGTAAGCATTGAATCACATTGTTGTTACAGAGAAACATTTTAGATAAACCCAGTTCCACACAGAATAAAGTTGCAGGAACTTGATTATTTTTAAAATAACTTTTTCTGCCAACTCTAGGCACATCTAGAAGAGATATGGCAAAATTATGTTTTTTTGCTGCTACTTGACTTGTCTAACTCTGTTCTGTCACTTTGTATCCCACGCTTATCAGGAAATGACAGATTTTTTCACAGGCATACACAGGCCAAGAAAAACAACAACCACTAAAACAGGGGAAGAGGGAAGAGTTATAAGATCACTCCAAAAGTATTATTTAAAAGATTCTTTTCCTCTCATGAAACAAATTTGTTCAGGGACAATATGAACCAGGGTACAATATCAAAAAACAAACAATTATTCACATGTATAGGCCTGATATATCTCTGAATAGGATGGTCATTTAATATCTTCTTTGTACAATACTGAAATATAAAATGCATCTAGTCCAACCATTCTCTGTATTTTTCCTCCCATTCTAAAATCACTGATGAGGACATGTCTGGTTATGCAAGGCTGGATAAAACGTGGTGGATTACTTAGATGTTAAATAAGAAATGGCATGAAAAAACTCCACTGATTTTGCTAGCAAAAAGGCAAGGACAAAAACTAGTTGGTTCAGAGATTTTTGAAGGAAAACCACATATTTTAGTGCCACAAATATGAATATGTGCTGTACTGTTTAGTTCCACCTGATCTGTGTGACAGACACAGTAAATATCCACAACTGTTCATGAAAGACATTGAATCCACTCTTCCCCTTTTTTAATTTTTCCCATGAAAATAAGCAATATAGCAGTAATAAAACAAATTACTAATTATTAGGGCAACAGAATAAACAGAAGTAGAATCATAGAATTGTGTAGGTTGGAAAAGACCTTTAAGATCATCAAGTCCAACTGTTAACCTAGCATTGCTAAGTCCTAACCAAACCATGTCTGCACGTCTTTTAAGCACCTCCAGGGATGGGGACTGAACCACTTCCCCAGGCATCCTGTTCCAGTGCCTGAATACCCTTTTGGTGAAGAAATTTTTCCTAATATCCAACCTAAACCTGCCCTTATACAAGCTGAGTCCATTTCCTCTTGTCCTATCACTTGCTACTTGGGAAAAGAGACCGACACCCACCTCGTTACAACCTCCTTTCACTTAGTTGTAGAGAGTGAAAAGGTCTCCCCTGAGCCTTCTTTTCTCCAGACTAAACCACTCCTACAGGCGTCCCACTACCAAAACCTTGCCACATAAATCTAATACAGTCAGGAAACAGTCAGTTGTGTTGTACAGGTTAATACTTAGTACTGCTGAAAATCATCTTTGCCATACTATTTTTATTTTGCTAGTTCCAGTTGAACATTTTAAATCAGATTACAAAAATACTTGCATGCTCTAAAGCTATATCAAACCTTGTTGATACATGTTAGGAATCATAGCTTCGTTTATCTTTTCAGAAATGCCAATTTGTTGACTCAAGTGTAATATAGCATATGCTGCACTTCCAGAGGGACGAATACCATCGTCTTGGGATTTTTGCATTTCTAGCTCAGAATGTTCTGTATGTCTTTACTAGATGCATAGCACTGGCAGATACATTTTTAAAAATCATCAAGGGCTTCTGTGGTAGTTCCTCCATATTTATTCTGTATATATTTACTTAATAAGAAGTAAGCTTTGTTTCTGTTATGTTTCTGTATAATATTAGTAATGTAGGTGATTCAGCACCCCAAAATTATTTGTCAAATAACTTACAAAATTTAACATGAAATCACAGTTTTTGAAAAATATCTGTCTCTGACAAAATTCTTTTATTTGAAAGCCCCTAAAGGATATAAAATTGTATTTACTTCTAGTGAATTAAGATTATTCTCTGATGCATTGTAATTTTGCTTAGGAGCTAGATACATGGCAAATTAGAACAAACTAAAACTCCTGTATATGTGAAATTTCTGTTTACTCTAAGTTACCCTAATAATTAGTAATTTAATAGTAATAATTACAATTTAGTAATTAGTAATAATTAGTAATTTGTTTTATTACTGCTATATTGCTTATTTTCATGGGAAAAATTAAAAAAGGGGAAGAGTGGATTCAATGTCTTTCATGAACAGTTGTGGATATTTACTGTGTCTGTCACACAGATCAGGTGGAACTAAACAGTACAGCACATATTCATATTTGTGGCACTAAAATATGTGGTTTTCCTTCAAAAATCTCTGAACCAACTAGTTTTTGTCCTTGCCTTTTTGCTAGCAAAATCAGTGGAGTTTTTTCATGCCATTTCTTATTTAACATCTAAGTAATCCACCACGTTTTATCCAGCCTTGCATAACCAGACATGTCCTCATCAGTGATTTTAGAATGGGAGGAAAAATACAGAGAATGGTTGGACTAGATGCATTTTATATTTCAGTATTGTACAAAGAAGATATTAAATGACCATCCTATTCAGAGATATATCAGGCCTATACATGTGAATAATTATTAAGTTAATCTGTCTGATTTTTTTCCTGAGATTTCAGGATTATGTTGCCGGGATTTTTTTTAGTGTCCTTCCCACAAAAGAAGTTGCCAGAGTCACTGGGCACAGTTATCGGAAGAGCTTATGGGAATGTTCCAAGACAAACTGAAGTGATTTTTTTTAAACGTTTGCTTATTTTTAAAATATTGGAGTAGCCACAGATTTAAGACCCAATACAATTAAGACTGAACTTTCTAGAAAGAGAGATTCTCTTCCCTCTCATGTTAGCAAGCTCCTATTTGGGGACCATGAGATTCTGTACAATAAATTTACATCATTTTCATGTCACTGTTACATCAGTGAATATTTCCCATTCTTGAATTGATTAGGTATGACTTCAGAAAACAGAGAGAATGAGGAATCAAAGGAGGAGGAAGAAATGTTTGCTTTGTCAGTGGTGGTAGGTGAAAGCTACTCGGGCATACTGATGTGTAACTCCAAGTTCAATGAATAAAAAAATATTGCAATGGAGCTGTCACCCTTATATGATGAATAATTTGCTTATGCTGCATTGCAATTTCTATGTAAAAGTCATGCTACCGATGAGAAATGCTGCTTTAACTAGATATTCCCATCAACACTAAAGTTTTTCTTTTAGGAAATATGAGTTGAGTCTTAATGGCATGAAAACCATATGTGAGAATGAACAGTACTTTCGACTAAGAGAGTTCAATTCATAACAAATAAATTTCCTGATAACGTAACTTCACTTAGGCCAGTGAAACTATCTCTGCTAAGACTTGTGCAAATGGAATTGTCCAAATATATTAAGGATGGATGACCACAGTTACACCATGAGATCTCTTTTTACTTAAAGTAGGTATTAGTTTTAATACTTAAAGGAAGCCTACAAGAAAGATGGGGACAGTCTTTTTAGCAAGGCCTGCTGCGACAGGACAAGGGGTAATGGTTTTAAACTAAAGGAGGTTAGATTTACACTGAACACAAGGAAAAAATTCTTCACGATGAGGGTGGTGAAACACTGAAATGGGTTGCCCAGAGAGGTGGTAGATGCCCCATCCTTGAAAACATTCAAGGACAGGCTAGATGGGGCTCTGAGCAACCTGATCTAGTTGTAGATGTCCCTGCCCATTGCAGGGGGGATAGACTAGATGACCTTTAAAGGTCCCTTCCATCCCAAAGCATTCTATGATTCTATCATTAGTGAAGTCCAGGAAAACTGCAAGCATTTAGTATCTTGAAAAGTAAGATCACTTGTTTTTTTAAATACCTGGCCTTTGCCATTAAAGCTTGAATATCCTAGCTTTACATAGTGTGTGTGTGTGTGTGTATACACACATACATAAAAACTTGATATAGTTCCCATTTCAGTAAAATAAACATTACCTTTTCTTGCTGTATCTCAAAGAACTATTATGAGGCCAAGTTGATAAATACTGATATGAAGTTTTGAAACTCTTTAGAAAACTTTTTCTTAATATCAAAGAATTCTTCATATAATAAAATCCATCTGTCATGATCTGGACCAAAAGATTAGTTGAGCAATGCCCAAACAACTTCTTCATGATGAAATGGAATACACAAAGAGGAAATGTGATTAGGCAAAAAAGCATTTCAAGGGCACTCTAATGAACACACTTGACCGGGTATGATTTACTGGCTAATTCTCTTAAGCTGTTTGCTGTTGGCATATGCTTTTGAACATCATAGTGTGGCCTTTGATATCAAGGATATATGCAAGGCAAAGGTATGTTAGCAACAGCAACATACTAGCTTATTTATTAATTGGCAAGGTGAAGTGTTCATTCAAAGATAGTTATTGCACATGTATCTTAGAGTCATCTGTGTAACAACTGCTCACCTACTACCTCCCCCAGCCCTGAAGCAGTGTCTAACTTATCTGTGACATTGACAGCAGTAACTCTTATATAATGGAATCTTCATGACACATAAAAATACTCTGGAATATTTTAGATCTTAATTTTTGTCAGTAAGAAATATTTTCTGAACCCAGGTTCAAGAATAGCTTTATAGTTCCTGCAGTAACATTAAACATTGAGAACCTCAGTAGCTACTTGCCTGAAATATTATTTCTGTTAAAAAAGCGTTGGTACATGTGTAAAAGCCCATATGTTTTCTTGCTTACAGGATCCATAGTTTGTGAGCTCATTAGTATGTGGGTTGATTCAACCAGAGGTCTTGTAGGGCTTTCAGATGTCACTGATAATGTTTCCCAGGGCAAACAGCTCAGAAGCATGAAGTCTTGGCCATTTCAAAAGGGTGGACATCAAGAAATCCATGGTTTGGAGTGACCCAGATGATGGGATTACTCCAGAGCTTCAGGATACAGGCCTCCATTTTGAGTGCTAAATGCATCAATTTCAGGGGGAGACTATGGCCCTTGGTCAAATAAGCCCACTAGTCTTATCTTCTTCTAGAGGAGGCTGACTGTGTCTATCTTATGTGGCACTTGTCTCTTTTGGCCTATCTGTTGTCTCATGGCATTGTGACATTATTATTATTAAGAACGCAAAGGCTGTGCTGCAGCCCACCAGAATTGTTATTCTCTAATGTGAAACTGAGGACATGCCCTGCAATATAGTACATTGAGACACAAACTATTCTGAGATAAGGCTGATGTATTTCATATGGCAGATAAGGCTGGGATATTGCATATGGCAGTAAGAGTCAAAACTGCTTACGCTTACTGGAGGTTGGTAGCTGTTCCAGAACCATAGCTGGTTTTTATTCTGGATGCAAGAAATTGATTCATGCCAAAAGACATCCTGAGGCTGAATTAAAATATGTGAACAAGTAGAGGAGCAGAACCCCAGAGAGAACTGTGAACCTAAATTATTTGGCAGCACAGGCTTATCACTTGAGACAGCTAGCTTCTTGGATCTGAAGAAGGAAGATCTTGGGAGTCTGTAGAGTGTCCCAGCCTCAAACAGCATCTTGGGGAACACAGAATGTATCCTCAGCTTGAATGGAGATTCCCAGGCATCTAGCCACCAATGCAGAATGTGGGAATCTTGGCTAGGAGAAGGCCTCCCACACTTTCAGGATTGCCAAAATCAAAAGTTGATATGTATGTCTTCCTATAGAATCACACAATATTAATTTTAATAACAATACGTGAACTGATTGTACAGAAGTCCTCACATTCATAGTGATCCACCTAGCTCCCAAAATACAACCCTCTTGCTCTTTCAATTTGATTCTTACCACATAAATTCCCTATAGAGTTACTCAAAGAGTGGAGGGCTTCCTGTAGCTAGATGTAGGGAAGCTGCCCTGAGAGAGGTGGCAAATTCCCTCAAATATCCAACAGACTCTAGCCTAAACATCCAGGGCCTCATTCCAAGTGAAAAAGACCCTTCAATCTCATTTGAATACTTGGGCATCTGTGCTGTAGTTGGAGGTCATGCATGATTCACCACACCATGACACTCCCTATTCAGCCATTCTCTCTTCACATTTTGGAGTTTCCAAAAGACATTGCAAGCATTCCCACTCCCTACTTCTGAAGATGGCATGCACCACAAGCTTCAGCAAACAGCAAATGCAGCCAGTGCAGACATTAAGAAATTTCCCTTATCCAAAACTGCTAAAAAGCTTCCTATCCCACTAAAGGCCCAACCGACCCCATAATACCTGGAAGATCCCCTTTTCAGAGCTGACATTACAGGAGACAGGTCAGCACCACTACCAACACTCCAATACTAAACAAGATAACCATGCTCAGCTAAATAGTGTGTTATGCAGTGTTAGCATGTCACTGAAAGGACATACAACCGCACTCAGGACAGAAACAGGCACGGGACAGGACTGAAGATGGTACTGGCAGGAAAAAGAGCAGAAACTTTGCCAGTCAATGTCACTGGACACCTCAAAAATGACCCAAATGACTGCCAAGATCTGGCCACATATCTACACACTAGCACTCTACAGGACATTTGTAAATCCAACCAAGATACAGATAGGGAAGAAGGCAGCCTATTTTATAGGGCAGAGGACCGTATTGCCCATATGACCATATTGCCTGTAAGCCCACTTAAGGATGGGCTTTTTGGGAAATAGCTGTCATCCTAGTTCCACACTGGAAGAGGTTAAAGCATTTCTACACAAATATAAAAATGAGCAAAGGTAAAATCTATGCCTGATTTAGGTAACAGCATTCAATTTAATTCTTCTAGTCCTGTAGTAAAACAGTCATAGCCCTACTTTTGGCCCACCTCATGGACAGATACATATATATCTCTGTCTCTTACACTTCATACCCACAATTGGCCACCTCTTCTTCCCCTCAGTGTATATTTCTGGAATACAGAGATGGTTTTATTGCTCTAAATTACTGATATGAGCCCTTGGACAAGATGCTGTTCTCTCCCGTAACTCATGGCAGAGGATGTTCTTCATCTGGCAGGATGTTTCCCAGTACTCAGCATCCCAAGCATGCAAATCAATTCTCCAGCCAGTAAGGAATCTACCATATGAGAGTCATCACTCAGTTCTGACTGCAACCTCTGGAATTTCTTGCCCTGCACCTACAAATGTTTTTTCCCCATCTCTGGAATATACTGATAAAGGATTATAGTAATGACATGCCTGTGGTCCTTCCTTCTTCAGATTATCTGATGAGGAAGTGCACACAGGGCAGCTGGAGTGGATGAAGGAACTCAGACTGGTGTTGAATACTGATGACTTTCCTGGAGCCACCTGCAGTGAAGAGCTTAGTGGCTGGATTTTCCCTGCTGCTGGGTGTGGTAATGAATGAATGTCATTTGTAGTAAGCAGAGAAAACAATTGTTTTTTTCAACAGATTTTTTGACCAGAAGAGTCATTGTTTGACCAGAATGGTCAAAAAAATCAATGTGAGATGAACTTTTAATTCCCTAAAAAATGTAGCCATTCCGTCTGGCCTTCTGAAGCAGAAGAAACTGCCTGCTCCTTAGGGAAGCTACATGCAATATCAAGAATACTAGTTAGGGTTTTGAGTAGCAACACTTTTCTCCCCAGTGCTCAGCTATGTTACCAGGGTCCTTCCATAAACAGAAACATGTAAAAGACTTGCTAATACGGCTCCTAAAATAAGTAGGAAATCACTGTCCATTTTCCCTTTTTTTCCCCCAAGCTCTGCAGTGCTGTTTGTTAGCAGCATAACGAAGGCACTGTAGGCTTAGTACGCAATTGCTAATATTTTGTAAGCACTAAACCATTTTCTAAAGTTCTACCTACTACAGAGGCTCATGGTTTCTCAATGCAGCTGAGATCAAGAGGAGAAAGAATGAGAAGACCAAAGCAATGGGCATTGTGGAAGGAGTACAAGAAAGATGAAGTAGGTACACTTCACCACCTGTTGAATTCATATTTTGCTTTGTATTGACATGCAGTTTCAAGAAAATAAAATATCTCATTTTCTTCCCTTCTTTGTTAAGAAACAGCTGCTTGTCTCCTTTATCTATATGAGTCTGAGATAAAAATGTATATGTTTGCTTTTATATTTAACCGAGTCTCAAGTATAGCAGTTGTGAGCTAAGGAAAGAAAAATAATATTGATAAATGCCCTGTTAAAAATTTGGATTCAGAGAAGCTTTTTAAATGATACCAAAGGGTTGTCTCAAACTTTCTGAAATAAGGACTAATGTGTTCACCAGTGTGGCACAAAATCAAAATCAATGACAATAGATTAACTTTAAAATGTTAGATGTAATGACTACATTTTGGAAGGAACATTATTTCAAATTAGCTTCAGGCATGCTGCTAGAACAAATAAGGCCAGTACTTATAAAGGTTGAATGCATTTCAATCCATCTAAATGAGGATGCATGCAGTTGACACTACCAAACATGTATTTCACTTCAGCAGACAGAACTCTGGGACATCTCTCTGATGACTGTGGGTATGATCATCTGCCAGCCACAAATACAATTCTTACTAATCCAACTAATGCTGAAGGCAGGTAAAATAATTTCAATAGAAGATTCAGTTGTTTAGTGCCTACTCTGTACAATAAAAAGCAGTACCTACTGAAACCTGTTAGAAAGCATTTCCAGATCCATTTTCATAATATGCAAATCTTTTCTGATCTCCCCTCTATTCCCTAAGGCAAAGATTATTGGATATATTACAGTTCTGAGATAGTGGTGACATGTGCTGCCTCATGACATGTTAAGGAATATATCCCCATTTCTCTGTGCACTCACTTTTTCCAGACATTTTTACAAATCCTGACATGGTTTTGAGATATTTTATCTTCTGCAGGTGATGTTAATTGCTTTAGAAATAGATTACCCACTAGAGAAAGAGGTGTGAGATAGCTAAGCGTCCAAATCCCTGCTTCATTCATTGTTTAAGAGGTAATTTCAAAATTTAAAGCTGTCTAAAGAGTACGTCAGAGATAGCTGGGAGATAGAGAGGGCAGTCAGAAAAACCCTTAGGGGATTATTTCTATTTGGTTGAGCAGCTCAGAGTGCTTGTCAAACATTAGTGGAGTAAGACTTCATGAAGTGATAATCAGATGGGGGCTGAGATGAATTCATAGATATGTGACAGCCTTGGAATTCAACCAAGCTCTTCATCTCACTAAAGGATTTTATTTGAAGCAGGTTCCACAGTTTGATTATGAACTCTGTTTTGAAATATTTCCTTTCATCAGTTTACACCTCTCAGAGAAAAAAAAAAGTGTGAGTATCCCAAAATATTTCTCTTTAAAGAAGAGAATTTTAATAATTTTAAGTTGACATAAGTGGCTCCTGTTTTAAAAGGGCCACCAACTATATGCAGGTTAAGACCACCATAATTCTGATCAATGAAAAAACAAATTACAGATTATTTTTTAAAGAAATGTTAACAATAGTTGCTGTTAGCATCTCTCTCTTCTATATGCCCTTTATTTGCGAGGAACTCCTAGAACTATCTGTGAGTCCTGGATAGAGAATTTTACAAAAGTGTATGACAGTTTAGATGTGACATAAACAATCTGTTACATGAATGATGGTGTAAAGTGCTCATTATATGCTGAATATGAAATTATTATATTAAAAGACATCACAGTTAAAACTAAAAAAAAGAATATCTTAAAATACCATGTAGAATTTAAGTCATGAAATTAATTCACTGTCAGGAAAAAAATAGAAGCAATTTAGACAAAATTTAACAGGATTTCAACGATTACTCATTTATACCACTGATTTCAACTTAATGGCTGGCAGACGTCTGTCTACCTTTCCTGTTCATTGGCATGCTTTTCCCCCTCTTTTTTCAGAAGTACCAAATACAAGATGGATATGTGTCTCACTTGAGGGACTCTGTTTCAGAAAGATTTGAATGAGTAACAGAATTGGACCGTTAGTACAGGAACTGCAGGACAGGTAAGGTGCTCACCAAAGGGGAGAATACAGCCGGTACTGCTGCAATAGTAAATATCATGCCAGCAGAAGATGATTGGTGGAGTTTCCTAAGTAATGCCCCTGAAACTGATCTTTTCCAATATTTTCATTAATGATGTTGGCATAAAAAAAGGTGCATGCCAATAAAGCATACTGAATATGCCAGGCTGGGATGTATTACCATAAAAGATGACTACAATAACTGAATGACCACAAGGACTGAAATAATGAAAATGGGAATAAAATCAGTATTGCTATATGCAAGGTGATGCACTTGAAAAACACCGTAGATCTCAGTGTAAATTGGGAGCTTCTTTTTGGAAATAACTGATAAGCCTCAGGATTTGTAATCTCAACTAATTAGCTACAGGGTCACTACAAGCTATCAAGATTAAGCACCAAGGAAGGCAAAGGCAATTCTACTATGTATGAGGAAAGTATTTCAAAGAGAGAGAGGTAAATATTAGTGTCATTTTAACAGATAGTGGTGGGACCCCATCAGGAACACAAGATAAACTCATGACTATCAGGGCTGAAAAACATGAGTGCAAAACAGATCAGGTACAGAGAACTCTAAAACTATATGTTGTGGATATGGGCACCCCACAGCATTTTCTCCCTACATCTTGCTAAAAGGGTAATTAGCTGGAGGCTATTGCTGCTCCATTTCACTTGTGTGCCTTGATATTCTTCCCGTGCAAATGGAGGAAAACAGTGTTGTACGTCCAGATTTCACCACAACACAGAACAAGAATCCTACTGGAAAACACGCCTGAGCCAGGGCAGTGTCCCTGACTTCCAGAGGACAGGCATATTCTTAATGACCCAGTTAATAAAAAATTGTCATTCTATTTATACTTTAAAAGAGACTAGAAGAGCTTGTTTTTTCCTAATGTTGCAAAATTAAGTCTTAGCTGGAACAATTGCTATCTATAAATAGAGAGGAGCATTAATACCAGGAAGAGAGAAGATCAAAGTGATAAAACTATCATAAAAGCAAATGGTTAAAAGTAGCCCATATGTAAGTGTAGCTGGGTGAAAAAGAAGGTCCATAGCAGTGAAATTCTGGACCACATTTCCAAAAGGAGGTCTGGCTGTTCCCAAGTTTTATTGCTTTTACAAATGGAATTTCAAGTGCCTGGGAAGAGGATTATCAGATTTTGTGACTGTGTAAGGAGAGGCCAGGACTCAACAAGCCCTAGTAAGTCTACCTCTGCAAGATTTCACTAGAAGCATTGCTGTCAAATGGCTGTTTCTTATTCACAATTAGTTTTTCAGACCATTATTTAACTCCTTTTACTACATATGCTGACTGCGTACAGCATTGTTTTGGCTAAACAGGTGAGCCTACATTAAGTGCCTTGCAGAAATGTAAGCATATTGCACTAACACTTATACCTGTACTGAAAAAATTTTCATTCCAATAAAAAAATACTATGTTTGTTACACAGCATCTGCCATTGTACTATATTAGCCAACAATGATTATTTGAGATCATACTAAATACAATGACATACACCTCATGTCACTGTTATGAAGTATGGAGATAAAGGTCAGCCTCCAAATTTTTATTTTCTAACTGCGTAGAGAAGTCAGCATTTGTTTTGACTTGTAGAAGCTAGATATTGGGCAGTTAACTGCCTTGCTAGGAAAAAACATTTAATGCTTAGACTTTTTAAGAACTCCCTTTATCTCCTCTCACTGCTTGCAAATTCAAGTCCACTGATAACTAAATTGTCACCAGAAAAGTCCTCCAGGGTCTAACAGCACCCAAACCCCTTTGCTAATAAGCAGGTCAGCCACTGCATCTCATTTATTCTATGTCATAACATAAATTATTTTTCCTCCATTTTGTTTTCAGACCTACAGAATGAATATGAAGACATGGCCTGTGCCTATCTCAGAGCACAGGTAATAGACTGATCCCCTGACTTGGTAACTTTGTGGACCTCCTATTTATCATAGAATCATAGAATTGTTTAGGTTGGAAAAGACCTTTAAGATCATTGAGTCCAACCATTAACCTAGCACTGCCAAGTCCACCACTAAACCATGTCCCTAAGCACCATATCCACAAGTCTTTTAAATACCTCCAGGGATGGGGACTCAACCACTTCCCTGGGCAGCCTGTTCCAGTGCCTGACTACCCTTTCAGTGAAGAAATTTTTCCTAATATCCAACCTAAACCTCCCCTAGTGCAACTTGAGGCCATTTCCTCTCGTCCTGTCGCTTGTTACTTGGGAGAAGAGACCGACCCCCACCTCGCTACAACCTCCTTTCAGGTAGTTGTAGGAAATGATAAGGTCTCCCCTGAGCCTCCTTTTCTCCAGACTAAACAACCCCAGCTCCCTCAGCCACTTGTCATAAGACTTGTGCTACAGGCCCTTCACTAGCTTCATTGCCCTTCTTTGGACACGCTCTAGCACCTCAATGTCTTTCTTGTAGTGAGGGGCCCAAAACTGAACACAGTACTCGAGGTGCGGCCTCACCAGTGCCAAGTACAAGGGGCCAGTCACTTCCCTAGTCCTGCTGGCCACACTATTTCTGATACAAGCCAGGATGCTATTGGCTTTCTTCGCCACCTGGCCCACTGCTGGCTCATATTCAGCCAGCTGTTGACCAGCACCTCCAGGTCCTTTCCTGCTGTGCAGCTTTCCAGCCACTCCTCCCCAAGCCTGTAGCATTGCATGGGGTAATGGTTTTATGGCTTCTGACTTGTTCTTAGCCAACTGACTTGGGGTTGTAGATCCCACTACAAGACCAAGATAACTAAAAGTTACACTCAGCTGTGTGGCATTGAAGTAATCACCTGTTTCCAGGACCCTGTGATGATGCCAAGGTCTGCAGCCATTGATCCAAGCACAACCAGCAGTCACAAGGTGCATCCTGCCTATGCAGTTTTTCAGCAGAAAAGCAACAGAATGGAAGCCAATTGATACAAACAGTGGTATAATTTTCCAACAAGAGTAGAAGTAGATGCTTCCATTATTGGCATCTGCAACTGGCATCTCAGCACTGCCAGCTACTGCATCAACACAAAAGCGGTGTCTCTTCATTGTTCATATCTGCAGCAATGCTTACACCCGAGAGGGATGTAGAGCCCTTTCCCAGTATTAAGCTTTTGCCTGATTAATATGGCTAAATGGGTACCAAAGCACCCAAACCCTCTTTTTTCCCCCCAGACAACTTGAAGCAAAGCCATGACCAATGTAGTCAACTTCTGGGAAATGTACGGCTGATTGGCAAGTTACTGCTTGCAGCTGGAGGTAGTCAGAGGGCTGATTTTACAAATGTCCAGAACAATTTTCAGACAACTTCTGTTCACCAAAGAGTTACCTTTATGTTCACCCCTCAGTTACTCTCCATTTTGTCTTGGTTCTTTAAAAAGCATTCTCCATATCCTTGATATTTTGTATTGCATGTAAGTAAGTGTCAAGGTGTTGGTAGCGGGGTGGCTGCAGGAGTGGCGGGAAGGAGGAGGAGGACCTCCAGAGTGGAGCAGATACCCACATGGCAGCCCATGGAGGACCCCACACCAGAGCAGGGGAAAAGAGTGAGGAGGAAGGAGAGGCTAGGCCTCCTGCTATGTACTGACCGTAACCCCCCATTCCCGATCTCCCACTGCTGCTGGGTGGGTAGAGGAGTCTAATGGAGTGAAGTTGAGGCTGGGAAAGAGGGGAGGAAAGCGGTTGTTTTAATGTTTGGGATTTTGTTTCTCACTGCCCAAATCTATAATATAGATTGGTAAAAAATTAATTTTTGGCAAGTCAAGTCTGTTTTGCCTGGGACAGTATTTGTTAAGCAATGTCCCTGTCTTTATCTTCACCCATGACTTTTCTCATTCCTGTTTTCTCTTATTTTATCTCCCTGGGGGGGTGGGTGGACTGAGTTAGCAGCTGGGTGGGAGCTTGGTTGTTAGCCAAGGCTATCCCACCACATATTTATATCTGCAAGGTGCATATAAAGATGAAAAAATATAGCTGCTCCCAAGGCTGTAGAACAAAATAAATTATCTCAACTCAGTTTGCTCATGTCTTTAGCTGATTTCTGATGAACAGTCCTTCTTTTCTCTATTAGTAAACCAACTGAGATGACATGTATTGGGATTTCACTCTTTAAAGTGACATTCTCTTCAGCTATATTTTTTTCTCTACCATATCTATGCTGCAGGCTCATTTTTTTTTTTAAACAAAGTTGGAGGTTCCTATTTCACATTTGTAACTCTTTCACTGCACCACAACTACCCACAAAAGATCAAATTCTTTTTAGATTCAAGGAATACTAATTTGAATGCATCGCTTTGTGTAGTCCCCTAAATTTTTTGAGGAGAGCACCTACACATGCTTGCCTCTGCAGAATTATATATCCATAATAAAACTGTCAACTTTTTACATTTCTGAACATTTTAAGATAGTGCAAAGTAATCTACTCAGTGGTAGTTCACTATGTTGGCATGGCATTCAAAGCCTGATGTGTGCATGCCAGAGGGTGTTGTGTTCTGGAATGAAGCACAGTCAATGATCGCATTGGACCGTCATGTGAAGCAGGCCAAAGCTCACTTATAGTCAGCTATTCTGTGATACTTAGACTGCTACAGATTGTGAATTTGTGTATCAACCGTACTGTAAGACCTCAGAGAAGTCTTCTTCAGAAATCTAAGTGGATTTGAGAGATTATGATGAAGAAAATATTTTTAGCATGCACTCTGAGATCTGTTGTTGCATATTCCATGCTCAAATTGTTGCTCAGAGGATGCAATCTTTGAATAGCTCTGACATTAGTGAGGTCCTCAGGGGTTTTTTTCCTGCTTCTGAGGAACAAGTGAGGAAAAAAGCCAGGTTTAATAATGTGTCTTTGTAATGGAACTGTGATCTAATCTGTTTCTTTGTTCTTTCCACTTACCTGCATAGAGAAATGTGTTATTTATCAAGTAATGATGCAAACACAATAATTTCACTAACACGTATATCGGAGACAGGAATCTGGAGAGAGAAAGAACAACTGTTGCATGCTCACTTTGCTCAGTACTGCCTACAGTTAACTGATATGGGCATCAGGTGCTTTTATTCACTTAAAAATCATAGAGTGATTCAAAGGTAAGGTGTTTACTCAATCAGAAAAGGGGTAAGTTCTATCCTGCAGGGTGGGATCAACATGCTTCTCTGAGGACATGGGCAAGATCACACAAAAATAGCATTCCACCTCGTGCATTTGGTTACTCCCTCGCTTGTGGCAAAAGCAACATGCTGAAATGTTTCCATGGATATGGCGGAGTGCAATACAGCCAGGATTTCCCTGCTAGTAGGGCACTACGCAGCACTCCAGAGATATCCAGTGGAACACAGTTATGTTAGGGATTGACACTGTTTCTTACCTCCGTGTGAACTGGCCAGACATGATTCTGCCTGCACCTTTTCCTTAATCTGAACACCTAAAGTACTCGTTGATGCTAGGCTAATACAACAGCAACTAGAGCAAAAGATCTTTTAAATAGAGAGGTCTGTAAACATACCTCCCTCTACCTACTGTCTCCTTTCACAGTCCCTTCCAGTCCTGCTCTCAGTCTAACAGGTTTCATCAGATTTCCAGTTGCAGCAAATACTGTGTTAACTTTCTGGGTCTGTAAGAAACTATTTCTGTGCCAAGCCCTGTTCTTCCCAGAGTTTCTTAGTATACACTGTGCTGCAGACTGCCAACTCTCCCCCCCCGCCCCATAACAATCCAGAGAAAGAAACCACACTTCTCCCTGCTGTCCTTCCACTGCCCTTTTAACAGATGATAATGTATAACATCCGTAAACTCCAGATAAACAGCTACTACCCAATACCTGTTATACAATTAGCATTCAAGTGGCAACAAGGTTGCCTATTAGTTATTAGTGCCACTAAGCTAGGATTGAACCTAACTTAGTTGTTCCTATGTTTATGTAAAAGAAAAATAAGGTTCTACACACATTTGTAATGAATTATACAAGATTACAATGTTAAGGGAATATTGCTGTCTTTGTGGGGATAATTTTTGCCTCAAACACACAGAGTTCTAGTATCCTCCTATCGCTCATCTGAGAATATTTTTATCCTCTTTTTTTTTTTTTTTTTTTTTTTTTTTATAGCGTCTGCTTTAGAGAAGCAATATGTTTTCTTGCATTAAACAACTGCTGCACATAGGGGCTGGCTGGCTTCAAAGCTTGAACTCTTTCTTTTTTGTTATGCATTTTTCATGGTTGCTGAAAATAATTTGACAAAAGGCATATTACTTACTTCAGTAATTATAAACCAATAAATGTTTCTGAATGTCACAGCTGCAAAGATTTGCATTAGTCTCTTGCAGTTTCCTAACTGCAAGCCTGCATATCGTTATGTCTGTACTAGGAACACAATAGTATTAGGAAAATTAACTTTAAACTGTATTTGAACACACTGAAAAAGAGAGGACTCCACAATTGGTACAATTTCTATGCAGTTGTCAAAGCCTTTTAACAGTCCTCCCCCTCCACATCGCTGTTTTGCATAATGTTGTTAATATTATATGTACTCAGTGCCAGTCTTCCAGGTTAAAGTTGTGCTGTAAGAATTATAGAAAAATTCAGGTGGAAAAAGACCTCTAGAGGACCTCTAGACTAAGCTTACTCCAAACAGGACTAGCTTCATAGCTACATCAAGTTGCTCAGGGCTTCCCAGTAAGGAAATGAAGGTGATTTCCTGTTGAGGGAAGATGACTGCATGACTTTCTGAGTAGTGTGATGTGATTCAGCTGTCTGAAATTAATAACACTAGCAATAATGATTACATGTCATCTAAACTCCAGAACTGTCTTGTAGACTTAAGTAATTAGGTCTACAAGATTTTAGACGTCAACGGGAAGAGCTGAGAAATCAGACTTGGGAAGTTTCTGTGCAGGGAGAGCCATGAGAGGAGCTATCAGACATGCTGTAAAGCATCATATTAGATACCTCAGCAGAAACAAGGAGAGAGCTGGAAGGGGGAGTTGGAGAAGAATACAAACCCAGGAAAAGGAAGGTATGTATTTGGCTGTCTGCTTACTGGAGGAACAGCTTTGTGATTTTTACTGTTCTTTGGCTGGTGCTAGTAACAACCATTTTATGAAATATGTTTTCTTAAGGTCTGCTTTATAGATTCATTGTGTAATGGAAAGGAAGAACCTTTCAAATAGTTACATTAACAACCAGCCATGAATCTGGCTCTGTTCTACCCCAGTTGTCCCTTGTATGCTCAGCAGCATATAAAAAATTAAAACTGTCCCAAACAATCAACAACTGACTCCTCTACAGAAGCAACACCTCCAGATGCTGTACATGAGAAGGCTGTTGGCTCTGTATCATCAGCTTTTGACCTCATTTTGCTCAATGAACACTTCAGAGAAGGTGCAGTGAGGGTGGGAATACATTATGACTGACATTCACTGCGCTTCAGTAGTACTGACAGCCAGAACAGTCCCTGTGAACCAGTATTGCCACTGGAAAATAGAAGAACTCTAAGGCTAGCTTAGCACATTTATTGTGTCAGACCAGAGCATGACTCCCCCAGCATGAAAGTATGAAAGGGTGGATGAACAAAATCAAGCTGCATGTGTCTCATAACTGACCATTTGTCCCGATTCTGCAGAACCCTTGTCTGAAATTATTATATTACAGAAGGAAGGTTTTCACAGATTATTAGAATAAGAAAAAGCAAATACCAGAGTTTGATATCAAGTGTTTGTCCTGAGAACTCCACAATTTTGATACATACAAACACACATACCCGTTTTCGGTTATGCACTAGCCAACCAAGCTGACTTTAAGCATTTCCCTAAAAGATTAATTTTATTATTCAGAGCTGTCTTCTTTGCTTGATTTCACTGTGAATTGGGATTTTTTTCAAAGAAAAAAGAACTCTATAATGTTGATATTTAACTTATGCATTTTTTTCTTCCTTGTGAATGATTAGGATTTTAAAAACATTCTAATAACGCATGAATTGAAAATGAAAATTGTTATTAAAATTTTGTGAAATGGAGTACTGCAGAACTTTTTCAGTCAGTTCCTTTTGAGTTGTTTCTCATCATCTAATTGAAAACTGATGGTAATAGTTAAAATACATATTTGTAAAATATGTCATGGAAAACGTCATCTCAACATGTCTGATCAATGGTTTTTCATAGTCTTTCTACTAACTTACAGAACATAAAAAGAACATTTTGATTTTTAAGTGGACAGTATCTTAAACAGCATTTAATGAGAGGAAAGTAAAAATGGGACTAAGTTAATAACAGATAATAGAACTCAAATAATTTTGTACCTTTTCCCCTTAAAATGTAATTTAGGCATTTGCTTCAGTACTGAATCAGTATTGCAAAATATGCAAGAACTATCAAATGATCACAAAGCAAAATTATTTAAATTTTCTCCATATGGTGCAAAGTAAACAACAATTTGACACAAATCAGAGAGCCTGTTTGACATCAGGTTTTCTGCCAAAACATGGGTGGTTGGGACAGCATTCATGTCTTCTTCTTCTAAAATTATACAACTTGATTTTACTGTCAAAATAAAAAGGAAAACTTTGTGTAGTTTTCTAACCTGATGCACTAACAGAATCTGCATGTTCACAATCTAAATGTTGACAAGGTCTGAGAAAGGAAAGACATCTCACAAGAATGGAGAATGGAGTGATAAATGGACAAAATAGAGATACCATATGAAGATCAGTTAAGTGTTTGAAGATAAAGAACACACATCAGTAGCAACTGTTAACTAAAAGGGGTACAAACATCCATAAATAGAATAATTTGTTCTTAATTCCAAGAAAAGAGATCATAGTGACCTTCATGAACAAATACATTTTTACATGGCATATAGATCATAGATGACAAAAAGCCACAGTCTTCAATGAGTTGGTAATCCTTTTTGGAGTCAGATTAAACAGAGTAAAAAATATTAACTTCAGTAACATGCATTTTCACATAGCTTTTTCATTAGTAGCCTGATTTTGATAGGTATAAAACATTGTCAGCTTTACTGATCTAATTTTCCTTGTTACCTAAGCTGCCTGCAACTGCCAGCTCTGAGGCCATTTTAACACCTTCCGACAGACAATATGCACACCAGGTAGAACATGATATTTAGCACATGATGGATGTCATAAAAAGTGCCTGGAATTTGCAGCCTAATGACCTGCAGGCTCCCAGTCTCAGGAGTCATCCTGTACCCAACTATGTCTGGTAACATCTAGTGGCAATTTACTATTCACTGTCTGTGTCAGGAGTACTTTCAAAATGACCTACCTGAAAAAAAACACAGAAGTAGATAACACTGTGTGGTAACTCTTTGTAATGAAAATGAGGTTGTTTATCTGTAACTCAACAAGGCATGCCAAGCTGAGGCCTGATTTTTTTAAGATGTGGAAATGGCCAAATGCCGTGCAAACCCTTCCTGCTCAAATTGTGGCACATCCAGGGCAGCACACACCTGATAATCTTCCATCAGGGTCTTGGACTCTGAAGGAGGGTTTGTCATTGCAGGCACCACTCTTTCAGGCAGGAAAGAAAATTTCAGCTACTTGAGAGCTCCAGCTGCAAAGAATTTTCTGACAGGAGAAATACCTGTCTTGATCCTCCAGCAAATTAAAGCTCTGTTCAAGTGTTGCATTTGAATCCCTATAAATACACAGGTGGGAAGCTATCTATCTAGTGTGTCTGGCCTCCCCTATTCTGTGTATTTGGCATTGACAAATATCATAGTTATAAAATAAATGCAGAAGAACAAGCAGTAGCAAAAAACATGTTATTGAAAAAAGAAATTTTATTTTTTATAATATCAAATCTTACCAGAGAACTGGGCAAATGCTTTATTTTTAGGCTGGGGTGGGAGGAACTGACTGGAGACTTTGCCCCTTGCCCAGAAAAAAATGAAAATGAGGAGGATGTGCAAGGGCAAATGACAGCATATCAGGACCATGAGCAAGAAAAAGAGCTGGCTACTTTGATTAAAAAATCTGGAAAAGCCAGGACTGTTCAAAAAGTGCCCATCTGCCACTGGGACCTCTGCTGCTATGAGGAAAACTCTCTTCCAAGCAGATCTGGACACTTGTAAAAGCTAAAGGCATAGATGCTCCTCTTTTTGTTTAAAAGAAAAACAACTGTTTCTTCAGTTTCAATCTGCTAAGTTTTTCATATATCATAATAGTAGTATGCTTAGTTAAGTGAATAATAAGAATTGGAAATAGAAAAAAATGGGGGGTGGCATTAGTGTGCAATTATTTATTCTACTTCATGTAAATAAAGAAATATTTCTGTATCTTTGTAAAAGTCGGGTAGTCTGGAAAGGTTTTGCAGTCACCATCCTTAGAAGGTTTCAAAAGTCACCTGAACATGGCTTTAAGCAACCTCATATAGCTTTGAATTTAGCTCTGCTCAAAGGTGGGGTGGGACTAGAGACCTCCAGAGTCCCTTCCAATCAAAATCTTTCTATGACTCTGTGGCTCTATTTATGAATAACAGGAGAAAAAGAAAAGAGACAAATGCTGCAGTTCTGACCAAAAAATTCACTGTCCCTGTGGAGAGGTTGAGCCTTGTCTGTCAAAAGTTCCCATTTTTTCCTAACTGGTCTTCTGATGCCAAATATTTAATCAACATGTTTCAGTCATTTGCTATCATCATAAATTAAAAAAAAAAAAGGAACCTGGAATATGCAGTTGTCTTGTTGCTGTCCTTAACATGAGTACAGATGATAGAAAAAAGGGTGTTCTTGACCTTATAGAGAACTAATTAGTTAAAGGAGAGAAAATATTATTATGGCATAAAAAATTTAACCCTTGAGTTCCTTTAGGTAGGAATATAACTATTATTGGTTACTGCAGATTCTGCAGTTAATTTGCTAATGTCTTGTCAGATTAATTTTTTTCACATTCTTAAAGGAGGAGGTACTGTCATACAGACCCTACCCTCTTAGTTTATTTTGTGCCTAGGTTCATTTCCCCCTGCTAATACTGTGACAGAGACAATAATGCTGAGAATCTGAATAATAATGATAAATACCTGTTTTTGCTGTTGGAAGATATGCCAAAGCACATCTTTGGCTGTACTGTACTGGGGAAAATTCTTGCAAAGGCATGTTTTTTCATTACATTGCTTCAGTTTTGATGATCTATTGCACTGGTTTGCTTTCTCACAGTCTCTAGGAGCATCCCATTCAAGGATCCCTTGTGCTGAACTCCATAAATGTGGGGTTTTTTTGAAGCTGTCCTGCCCTGAAAGGAAAGCTTAAATGGAACCATCACCAAACTGCAGTAGCTCACCGTCCTCCAAGCATACAGGTATAACTATGTCACTGTCACCCCTCCACCACCTGCACACCTGTTGACATGCCAGCATGTATGAGCATGTATATAAGCCTCTTCCTATCCATGATTATGTACATGCATAAAACCCACCCTTTCTTTAACAGCCCCATCTTTTCCTGCTACATACCATTGCTGCCTTCCCTCCATCCTCTCCATTGGTACAATAGCTAATACTTTCTGACCTCAGTTAGGCTGCCTTCCCTTTCTGCTGTTTAGGTCCTCAGAGGCAGAATTGTCTGTCATGATTTTCTGGCAATGAAAATAAAAGGAGTCTATTTTATTTTTTAGAACAAATGCATTCAGATTTAATTTTGTATTGTGAATATAGTACTTCTCCACAAATATTCCCTTGACAGTTACAGCTGGCCAGGCACAAAATGCCAGCAGTACATCAAACCTCTCCAGCCCTGGCCTTATTTACATTTACAACATGCTCAGTTTTCACATCCATTGAATCCTTCGGCTTTGTTCAGCTGGCAAGTAAATGTTCTTATTGTTGTACTTTTGATAATGTGGATGCAGTTCCATGAGTATGCATGCCAGGAGCAGAAAGTAAATTAGCCATGATGGAGTATCAATTTGAGGCAGAAGTGTTCCCATAAAGGAGTTACCTAAAGGTCAAATTCCTCTGAACTCTTAAGTCAGGTTTCATTAGTGGACAAAAATATTAAATGCCACTCTGTCGCTTGGCGCAGGACTCAGGCCCTTCTCTGGCACTCTCTGTGGGGTGAGGCAGCCTTTCCTGTTGTGTTTTGCAGTCCAGCTCTTCTCCAGTAGCTTCCTGGGTTGAGCACACCATGCATAACCACCTCTACATTTCTAGGAATGTCTTGTCTTTGCAGTCAGGTCTAAAGCTTGACCTGTGCTGCAAGAAGACACCTTCCCCCTCCTTCCCTCTCCATTTTCTCCAGCCTCCCAACACCTCCCTGGTGTTGTAGGTCTTGCCCTTCCCAGCATGCTGGGAGCCTCCCTGTGTTTTGTGTGCTGGGTAGCTCTAAGGGAAGCAGTGTCCCCTCCTCTCCAGAGGCCCCCACTCAATCTGGAGCATGGCAGCCACTAAAAATCAGAGAGACACCCTCTTGCCTTATAGCACAGCCACTCTTTTTATAGTAGGACATACCACATATTGTGCATAAATTAAACTATGAGCAAACAAATACAACTGTTCTAGCATCTTTCACAGTAATACAAACAATTGAACAGGCATTAGAAAACCTTATTATGAAACAAGAAAGGATCTGAAACTATGAAATGAGAGTTTCAGGACACTAAACAAGTTTGGCCTTCAAGTGCCAAATTTCATCACTAGGCTTTAAGTATTTCTTCAGTATTTTGTCAAATGGCTTAAAGCATTAGCTTTCCAGATATATCCACATACATTTTTTCTGATCCACTATATTATGAATATATATTACGCCAGCTGAACATGAGCCAGCAGTGTGCCCAGGTGGCCAAGAAAGCCAATAGCATCCTGGCTTGCATCAGAAACAATGTCGCCAGCTGGACAAGGGAAGTGACTGGCCCCTTGTACTTGGCACTGGTGAGGCCTCACCTCGAATACTGTGTTCAGTTTTGGGCCCCTCACTACAAGAAGGACATCGAGGTGCTAGAACGTGTCCAAAGAAGGGCAACGAAGCTAGTGAAGGGTCTGTAGCACAAGTCTTATGAAGAGCGGCTGAGGGAGCTGGGGTTGTTTAGTCTGGAGAAAAGGAGGCTCAGGGGAAACCTTATCACTCTCTACAACTACCTGGAAGGTGGCTGGAGCGAGCTGGGGGTCAGTCTCTTCTACCAAGTAACAAGCGATAGGATGAGAGGAGATGGCCTCAAGCTGCACCAGGGGAAGTTTAGGTTGGATATTAGGAAAAACTTCTTCCCTGAAAGGGTAGTCAGGCACTGGAACAGGCTGCCCAGGGAAGTGGTTGAGTCTCCATCCCTGGAGGTATTTAAAAGACGGGTGGATATGGTGCTTAGGGACATGGTTTAGTGGTGAACTTGGCAGTGCTAGGTTAATGGTTGGACTTGATGATCTTAAAGGTCTTTTCCAACGTAAACGATTCTATGATTCTATGATTATGACACACTATTTCATATTTTTGGCGCTCTGACTGTTTAAATTCAGAATTAAATGTTTTCTCTGTTACTAGTTATGACATCTTGGATCACAGTTGACAGAGTTGAACCAGATGAGTGAAAGGCCATAGGACTGCTTCCCTCAATTCTGCTTATTGATAAATAGAAAATTCACTCTCTTGTCAACCTCTTCATGTTCAAATGAATATTTCAAATTTCTCCTCATAGAAGTGAAATAATGGGGAAAATGCAACATAAGTCAGTAGTGCTCCAGTAGAACACTCTAATTGTGAAAAAATGTTGCAGTGGGCAGTAAAGAGATGTGCAGAGTGTTGCTTCTGAACCTAGGTATTAAAATAGATGTGCTGAGAAAAGCAGCATCTTAAAAAAGGTTATGTTGTCCCCATTCATTATTTCTTTTTGTAATTTATTACCTTTCCTTTACACCTTTCTGTGAGGATGAAGTAGCAGATTAGTTTTCAAAGCCTTTGGAGGCTGTAGGTGTGTTTAGGATTAATTTCTGCCATTCAGCTTCTGGGCTGTGTGCCACCCATAAAGAGTGGCAGCCTCCAACTAGTAGCCAGCAGGATGATTCCTGTAGCAAGCATGGCCCTTCTGTCTCCAAAGAGTGAGGATAGGCCTCCTCACAAGGCAAGAGGACAGAAATGTTCAATGGATTGAAGTTTTGTCCCTCCCTTGCCAACAGAACCATGCTGAGGTTGTAAACCAACATGTACAGAAGTCTGCATCCACCTGTAGGAACCCCCCAAGCATCAAGTACATAGGATTTATTCTCAACCAATATAACACTAGTAAAGCACAATATTATGGTGGTGAAGGAAATACATGATGGGTGCTTTATATTCCAGAGTTATGCTGCTATTACTCCTGAGAGATTCTGAATGGCTGCATTACTGTGTGCAGCTCCAGTCACCACGGCAGAAGGTCTGCAGCTCAGGGAATGTCCATATTATGCTGAGGAGGCCTGCAAGTCCGAGACTGATGAAAACAAAAGACCTATGTCTTTATATCCTCGGTTTGAAGGTGATCTCGTGCACAAGATGGGAACAGGTAATCAGCACCCAAGAATGGGTCATGTCACTGTTAAGGCTCCTGTGCTCCGGCTCCCCCTGTGTAACCCTTCTGTGCAGAAATGGAAGATGTGAGATTTGGATGCCGTCAACATGCTAGTTTTCACAAACACTAAACACACGCTCACCTTCAAATTTTAAAGTGGTCATGTGTACAGTTGTGATGATTATACTGATTTGTTGGTGTTACTGGCGCTGATTTTGTAATGCTAGATTTCATGAGACTACAATTATTGGTATTGTTTACTTCTTCCCAACCATCACACTTTTTATTTTAAAAATAGAACATAGGTGAAGAAGAGAGAGTGATCCAGAGAGATGACAGGCTGTCCTACTGGAAAGCTCAGTCCACATCCATGATATTATGTTAAATAAAGCCCAGGAACATGGGGAGTATCTAGAAATCAAAAGCAATTAAAAAAAAAATATCTCATTGACATATTAATTTAGGACAATTCAAATACTCTAACCAATTTGTTTCCATAACTATTTCCTTTATGTCATATAGTCAACATTATATTCATTGTTAAAAGATTTCAGCAGAGTTCACATTAAGAAAGAAGGAGACATGAAAATAGGGAATACAAAGCCATACTTTGTTACCATTTTTAATGACAATCTAAAAATAAAGATAGAAAAGCATAAATTAAGTAAAATGCTGAAAAAAACCCCACTTTATGTATTTTCAACAACAAATGAAGGAGCATTAGTCCCTTATAAAAGTCAGTCTGTTTTTTTTCAGTGACTACAGAGGGAAAGCTACATATATTCATTTCTGTTTGGTCTCTTTTTTGTGGAAATAAGCTTTTGTGCCTCTGCAGCCAGACCCCAACCTCCATATTATTTTCTCTACTCTGGCAAGTCTTCCCAAGTTCTGTTACCTCTTCTGCATTTGCATATCATTCGTTGTTGATTTTATCTACTTTCTTGATTTCAGTCGCCATGTATGCCTAACAATAGTCAACATTCGTCAACTACAAGCATATCTTGTACTTCAGCCTTTTCCCCGTCATTGCCTCTTTCTCATCCTATGCTGAAGGTTTGCTATGAACTCAATCTGCACACATTTACAAACTTATCATTACCTTTCCTGCCTGTTCTGCTCCTCTATTCTCCATTTAGTTTTCTGCATTCCCTAGGCCTGCACAAGAGGAGAAAAGCACAAAAAGAGAAAGACTCAAAGAATCCTTTCATTATATAATGTAATTCACTCACAGTCTTGTGATCTGACAGCACTGATCTGAGAAACTTGCTGATTTTCTGGGGAATTTCCTTTGCTGTTTTATCATTGACAGTCCTATGCCCACCATTTCATGTTTTAACAGAATTTGATGGAAAAGCTCTTTTCTAATCAAAACCATATGCAGTGTACTCTTTCTGAATTCTGTATTTTAAAATTCTGAGCCAATTGGCTCAAAAGAGATTATTTTTCTCTGGAAAATCATCCTGTTTTCAAACTGAAATGGAAGTAACATACCAGCTGAATGAAAAGGGTATGTATTTTTTGGAGTATGTAATGAAACTGAAGAGTTCTACATTTTAGGGGAGTTTGGCTTTCCTTTATGAATTATTTGACTTCCTGTTAAATGTTGTATTCTTGGGTAGACTGCTGGAGAAGAAATGAATTGCAGGGATGAGAGAGAAAGGCTCATTTGGCAAAGCAGCAGCTAACTCAGTACATCTGCTTACCCCACTTAAGAGACCGACAGGATTTGCTGCATACTGAAAGAAAAGTTAGTTAAAAGTACTGCAATGTGTCCTGCTTTTGTCCAAGTGCATTAATTCCATTAATTCTTATTTGTAGGAATAGATACAGGACAAAAGAAATAAAATCGTATTAAATCTCTTGAGCGTTTCCAACTTTGTGTTGGCATTCATTCCTAATTGAAAGAGTTCCAGTCAGTTTTGTATAGATTCTGCCTTGATGACAATAATTATTAGCTCACAAGAAAATGCCTACTTGTATAATACAGGCTATTATACATCATCTTTTTTTTCCCAGACAGCTGCTCTTTTTCTTTCCTCTGAATACATTCAGGCAGATTTTTGATAGCTGGAGCCTGGAGCCAGCTTTTGTTTTTCCTGTGGGGAAAGTCAAGAAAGGAGGTTGAATCAATGACAAATGGATGCTGGAGAGTGATCCAAGTCCAGAGGTGGGGGAGGAAGGAAGAATTATCGGCAATTTTAAAATAGAAAGAAAGGGAGTTGCAGAGCAACTGCAGACAGTAGACACATGGGCTGAGGATGGGGGCTGAGAGTAAAGGGGTGGAGGGAGGTCTAAGTGGGAGCAGAAGCTGAGGGGTGGGAGGAGATAACGGGACAAATGTGGGGACTGTGGTGAGGAAGAGGATGCAGTCCTGTGGTCAGAAGGGCATGCACCAGTACATGCTGGGGGCTGACCAGCTGGAAAGTAGCTTTGCAGAAAAGGACTTGGGGGTCCTGGTGGACACCAAGTTGAACATGAGCCAGCAATGTGCCCTTGAGGCAAAGGTGGCTAACTGTATCCTGGGCCGCATTGGGAGGAGAAGTGTTACCAGCAGGTTGAGGAAGCGGATCCTTCCCCTCTCCTCAGTGCTGGTGAGGCCACATCTGGCATGCTGGGTCCAGTTCTGGGCTCCCCAGTACAAGAGAGATACTGAGCTACTGGAGAGAGTCAAGTAAAGAACCACGAAGATGATTAGGTAACAGGAGCATCGCATATATAAGGACAGGCTGAGAGAGCTGGGACTGTTCAGGCTGGAGAAGAGAAGGTTCAGGGGGATCTCGTCAATGTATATTAATACCTGAAAGGAGGGTCCAAAGAAGAGGGAGCCGGACTCTTTTCAGTGGTGTCCAGTGACAGGACCAGAGGGAATGGGCACAAAGTGAAGCACAGGAGGTTCCCTCTGAACATGAGGAAACACTTTTTCACTGTGAGGGTGGCCAAGTGCTGGCACAGGCTGCCCAGGGAGGTTGTGGAGTTTCCAACCTTGGAGATATTCAAAAGCTGTCTGGACACGGTCTTGGGCAAACAGCTCTGGGTGGCCCTGCTTGAGTAGGGGGGTTGGACCAAATGACCTCCAGAGTTTCCTTCCAGTGTCAACCCTTCTGTTACTGTGAATCTTGGGGGCAAAGAGGTTCTAGGAGCAGAGCTTTAGTACAATTATTGTATGGGAGTTCAAATTTGGGGACCTTACAGATGGGAACACTTGTGGGTTTGTGCTGTAAACAGCAACCTGGAGCTCAGGAAGCAGAAACTTAAGAACCAGGGATTCTGGCAGAGAAAGATGAGAATCAAATGGTGTTATTCCCATTTCTGTTTTGGGGACAGGTGAACTCAGATAACTGTCCACTTCCATTGCACAATACTGAAAGGCACAGGAGCTAATTTGCCACCTCTCTTTTCCAGTTGAGAACATGGTAGTTTTGTTACTTCATCTCAAACAGTTTGTTGGAGCAGTCATTTGGGCCTCCCATAGCCTTGACAACATGCTCACCTGCTTTCATACACACATACACACACGTGTGCGTGTGCACACGCAATCCCTGCTCCTGTAACCACATACTCCAGAGTTAAAAATATTGTGCACTGAAAGGAAACTTAAAATAATGCTTATTGCACTGACCGCAACACAGCAGCTTTAACAACAAAACAAAACATAAATTGCTATTTTCACCAGCAGTAGTACATTTTTGAAAGTTTGCTTGAAGTAAATCTGACAGGCAAAACCCAAATCCACAGCTTCTTTTCCATTTTATCAATTTTTACCCTGACATATGATAGGTCTTCCAATGCTGATTTGTTATTCTTACTGGCATTTTTAAAGTTTTGCCTTGGTTTAATTTCCTTTTTTAGCCTCCTGTTGCTTTAACTCACTTTAAGTATTATTTGTATGACAGATATATCTTATCTTTAAGAGGCAGGGATTTATTACCACAGCAATTCCTTTGATGAACAGTTGTGTAAACAAAACAAATTAATCCTTTCTAAGAATAACATGGTGGGGAGATCAGTGAAAAAAGTTGGTCACCATGTTTCTTTTACTGGGAAACTTCTACCCACTTCTTCTGTGCCTTATTTCTTTCCAGTTTTCAATTATTATTAATATTTGATTACTAAATTATTGCAGCTTCTGAATTTTTCCAGAAAATATCAGCCTCCAATGGGCTCAATACTGCAGGCATGTAAAAGGAAAGGCCTAAAAAAGAGTAAAAATCTAAAGAAAGAGTTCCTCCCACCTGTTTACCTCTTTTCTCTCAAATTCTCAGTCTTACAGAAAAATTTCTCATCTGGTCAGGACACAGCAAGCTGCATGGCATCCCAAAAGCTAGATATCTTAAGCTTCTGCAGTGCTGCTTTTCACATTCCTGAAATGCCTTCTAGCGGGCTATGTCTAATGCAGGAGGCCAACTGAGCCTTGAAACATAAAATACTGAGATCAAGACAATATCTTAAGGACTCAGAGAAGAACAGGGATGGGTGGAACTGCATGGGATGCAACCATGGTGAGATAAAAGCATTAGCTCATTTCCATACATCAGACCTAAATTCCTGAGCTGAGATGGTGGCAGGAGAATCCTAGTATTTTTAATAGAAACGAGTACAGCTCTCTCCCTTAAAGTGGTGAAGAAAAATCCATGGAAAGTCTGAAGTCTTTGAGGGGAACTAACTCTGGGAAGAATGGCCTGCCTTGCCTAAAGCAACCTCCTAGAGAGCTCAGTGATCTGCATGGAAAATAGTAGGGAAAACATATATTGCAAGAGGAAAGAGGCATCAAGAAATACATAAAAAATATGGTTTTGAGCTCAGAAGATGTAACGGCTGCAGTAGCAGCACAGTTATGACAGGTTTTCTTAAGAAGCCAACCTAGTTTTAGAAGGATGGAGTTCTTTCAACTTATCACCCAATAATTCATGAAACAGGCTTCAGATCTCACTGCTCTTTGTAGTCCTGCCAGACACACCTCAGAAGACTACTTAATAATAGCAAATAGCATGATAGATTTACTGAAGTACTTAGTGAATTCTTGACTTGCTGAAGTAAGGAAGCGAGGCCCAGTGGGGATGACATGCAGGTCACTCTGGCACTGCTTCTGCAGCTCAGTGTGGTACTTTTCATACAGCTGTGTCACACTGTTGCTGCTAACGATTGTCTTAGGGTACGCTGCTCTTAATATTGAGGGAAGATGATGAGCTATAGAGGGAAGATGATGAAAGCCCCTTATATTTAGGGAAGGGAATGTGTTTGCAAGCAATTCCTTTGTTCTATTTAAAGGGATTTCACTGCAAAATAAAATGAAGCAGAGGGATGAAGGAAGAGTGAAAAAATCATTGTGAAGGGTAAAAATTCTCAACTGTGGCTCTTTCGTACTGAATTTTAGATAGCAGCCCAACCAGGAGAGTCTGATTTATTCTTACTCATTGAAGTAATACCGGCAGTAAATTAGCAGAGTCTTACTTCAGGGAAAGCATATAAATTCTCTGGAGCAAAACCACAAAATCTGAGACAACGCTTCATTAGCGTGGCAAGCTGCTACCTCAGGTCTGCATGGCCTTTTTCAGTCAGGATTTACCACCCTTGACTGCAGATTTGCAAGAAAGAATTCAGATGCAAAACTGCATTTCACTGTTCTCGGTTCAAGCTCATGGGGCAGATGGGGCCGGAATAATTCAGGCAAATGTTTGGGAGAAGGATACTTGCATAGTAAAATCTACACCTGGATTACAGAGTGCACAAAATTAGTGAGTCCTATTGAATCCTGAATATTTCTTGGACAAAGCACAGATGAGGTGGATGCCAAATGTCCGGCTGCAGTGTGCTTACCCTTTTGTGCATGAGACAGAAACAGTAAGGGGAGGTTTCAGTACCCTGAGTTCACACTGAGATGTGTTTCTCTAACACCAAAGATGGAGCAGATTCAGCTTTCAAAACTTTAAAGCATGACTAGGCTCAAATCTAGGGCATGGATCTGGATAGAAAGGCTTTGTAATTCACACCAACAGCCAAGTCACAGACCTGAACTTCATAGCTCTGAAAGGGTTTGGATCTAGGATTTATAGTCAAATGCTGCACAAAAGCACCTGAAATAAAGGGAGTCTAAGGGGTGGGAGAAATACCAGTGATTAAACAGGTTGCAGACTCTAATGAGACAGGATTATTATCATTGTGTTTGTACTGTTCTTTGGGGCATTCCTGCAGACTTCACTGATGATAGTCATTCAGGAACGGCTACAGTAAAGGCCAGCTGGCACAAACTTGTCTAAAAGCACTAGCTTTATGGTGGAGTTTTTTCAGCTGATCCAGTTACTTGTCTTTTCCAGGCCCTGTGTTAGCCTTTGTCTCTTCTTTGCAGAGGACTCTGTCCTCCTTTTTGGAACTACAGCAATCTGATAGTTGCTTGATGCTGAACTTGCTTTGATTTATCCACTGGATATCTTTTGGGACCCTTTCCCTGTGTAGCTGATACAACTATAGCTGATACAGCTAATTTCTCCATAGGTGTCCTGGATCTTGACTATAACTGGCCTTGACCTCAAGAACTTGCCCTGAATCCTGCCCCATTCCCTGTCAGTCTCTAACCAGTGGCCCAGTTAGGCCTCCAGCCCGGCCCATGTGCTATTTGAAACCCCTAGGCAAACAGTCATTTCAAATGGCATATTGTATAATCTGATGTCTTTGTTTATCCCCTTTTCTCGCTACCTACCTTTTTCACCATCTTAATTTTTCCCTGAACGTTTCTTTCTTCTTGGTATAAGAATTAACTAAGAACTACACATACCTCAAAGAAGTAAAGATACATTAGACCATATCCAAGCTCATTTCTACTAGTTAGAACAGGTACTGATGTCGTGCAGATTAACCAGAATATCTCTTAAATCATGGTGAGTCCTAAAATTTTGGTTACCTAACAGAAGCTATGTTACATATCAGAAGTAGTCAGTAGATCTGTGTTATCCTGACTTTTCTCCTGCAGTAATTATCACTGCACCTATACTGCCCCCAGCACCTCAACCAAACTGCACGTTGCTACCTTGGTTCTCCACTGAGTTGTCTAACATATGTTGTCTTGTTCTCAGGAGATGTTTTAGTGAGTGATCTCACTGAAGGAGATCGTGGGTGCTACTGGACTGTGATGATGAGCAGGTTAGAAGGGTGGATTAGATAATACTGTATATGAACTCTAGCAAATATTTTCAAGAAAATTCTCTGCTACAAGATGAACACTAGCTCTCCTTTCCTACATTGAAGTAGCTTGGAGCTGTGCTTTCTGCTATGCTATATATGCAACAAGCACACAGAGATAAGTGGATCAATGGTACAGGATGTACTTCTGAAAGTATTCACAGAAACCAGTTGGGTGTCTTGGTGGGCTCCACAGTCTGCCTCTAAAAAGGTCAGACCAAGGATCTGATTTTCTTGAATACATTCACTTGATGTGTGTCACTGTTTCCCCAAAGGACCTTATTGTTTCTCTTTTGCCATGTTCCTGCTGAGAGATGCACTGATGAAAAAAAAAAAAAAAGACAGTTTACTAGAAATCCTGGAGATAATTTCTCTCTCTTCCTCAAAAAAAAAGTCTCAGAAATATAAAACAAGAACAATATTAAAGATAGATTAAATGTTTTGGTTGGGCCTACTAGTTAAGGTCTCAGAAAGCAAATGCCCATGTTTCTTAATGCCACAAAGAATAAAATCTAACTAAGGAAAACAATACTTATTTGGTCTGAGACCATGAGAAATCAGTACTGACATCAGCTTCTATAGCTGGGTTAATCGTTCACATGTTTAAAACCAATAGTACAATGGAGGAAATGAGTGTCTTGCAGCAACGAAGAACTGACATACAAAAGCTTACCTATTCCTTGCATCTGCAGTTATCAGGAGAAGCAGAGAAATAAATCTGCCCTGGGAGGCTGAAAAGTATGGATCAAGCACAGGGCTAGTGATTCCAGCTTTGGTCTATGTATGCTGAAGCTTCTGGAGATGGCATTCAAGGAGGATGAAATGTTCCATATTGTGGTAAGAAAGCACAGCACATGGTGAGGTGGGAACAATAGCCAAAGTCTGCACTCAAACAACATGATGATTTGGCAACCCAGAAATTGCAAAGGTCAGGATACAGAAACTTCAAAGTCAAATTAGCAGATCAGCCATGGTTAAGAAGATGTAATAATTAACAGTAGGTGATAACAGCTACTATTAATAATTATTAATTGAATGCTTCATTAAGGAGAGTTGATGAGTCTATTTTCAGTCATCTGAGTTCCACTGTCTTTGTACAGAAAATTGATTTAGTGTTACTCATGTTACATCCAGATATGCATTCTAACAGAGGTTTGTTTTAACTGTCTCATTTAGGACATGAAGAAAGCATGTTTAACATTCTGCCTATGAGTCACTTTGTGGCCCTGGTAGCATGCCATACATGGTTAAAGAACATGTCTTTGCATATTAAAAAATACATTTTCTAGAAAAGCATACTAAGATTCACTGGATAATTAACTCACATCTCTTCTTGCTGCCATTGGGATAAGACACTGCTGAAGATTACTTCACCTTAAGAAAGTGAATTTTGGAAGCTGTAATCTTGTAGCAGGGTTGGCCAGAAAACATTTACTTGATTTTACACAAAAAGTAGTTCTTGACACCTGTTTCACAAAAATCTACAACACTAGGTTTTCATGAAGAAGCTGTGGGTGGAGAAAGAAACTGAAGTAATGATGTTCTTTAAGGATGTACACTGACTGATTTTTGGATTTTTCTTGCTGGCTTTTATTCCTTGTATTTGATTAAAACATTTACTGGACCAGAGAGAAACTGAACGACTAATTAAGTGTCTTTGTTTGGGATCTAGGAAGCCACTGGAGCAGATAATGACAGAAAATACTTCATTAAAAATATACTCATTTTTCCAATTAATAGTTTAGCACCAACTCCAGTCAAACAGAAACCTGAAATTAACAACTGCAATAACTGGAAAATGACTTAAGTATCAATAATAGAAAGTCTGACCAGAAAACTTTAAGCTGAGATAGAAAATCATTGTTATCAACAACGTAATGAAAAACAGCCCCAAAATATTTATTATGTTTAATATTGTACCATTCTTAATGCTATATACACACATGGACATCTGGTTATCTATTTAAGTAAACTTCTGATTATTTAATTTGCATATAGCCTACTATATTAATGGAGTCTAACAATTTAGGCATGCAAATGCAATCAAAATCTCCATTTGGTTTTTAAGGGAGACAGAGGGAGTTCTGTTAAGCATTTTAAACTGGCAAAACCTGTCTATCACATTATAATTGGCTCTAATTAATACTGCCAGAAGCTACAGCTATAAAAATCTTTACCAAACACTGAGTCACACTTAAACTGGTGCAAAATCCTTCTCTTGTCCAAGCAAACATTAGATAAAATCACTTCCAATGTGTTCCTTAAAACTGAGATCTGATCGATGACTATAAGTGAAGACAAACATAAGAGCATAGAAGAAGCCATTTTGTTGAAATGTAGGATATGATGTATTTTCCTAAATGGTCAAGATAGGTGTGACAATCAGTAAATTACATTGCATACATAATGCACGTATGTATGTTTAGCCAGAATAGACGAGTTAATCACCATCCTTTTAAAGATGGAAAAGTGGGACCTGAAGAAGTGTGCCTATGTAATGAGCCTATGTCATAGGCTGTAAGATAATTCAGCCAGACCTGAGGCACATGAAAACAATGGTGGAAAACAAATATCATATAAAAATCCTTAGCCATCATGCACAGAAACTTCATCCAATCAGAGAAACACAGTGCCCTTGCCCAGACACAGTTCAGAAAGAAACTGGCAGCTCCTGGAGGCTGGAGACACACTCTTTGGGGGGGTACTCTCTACACAAAACAGGGGTACCTACAACTCTTGGTACTGTGGCCCATGGACACAGGGCAGGCACTGGGGGAAGAAGTGTCCAACTCTAGTGAGAGAAAGCTTTGGTTTGAATAGATGAGATGATTGGTACCCCCCAGCTACTGCCACTGGCTCTGATGCTCCAGCCATCACTGGGATTTACTCTCTTGACCACTGCAAAGGGACTTACAGGGCAGGAAGGCTGTGCGTCTTTGGAGTGGGCAGCGTAGCTCCTGCCTACATGTGCTCAGGTAGACCCAGTTGCCATTGCTGAGGGACCAAGTAATTTGTCAAAAGCAGTATCAAACCAATTGAGTGACTGGCAGTGAAATTTAAAAATCAGCTGTTCTCTCAGAAAACATCGGGTTGTGTCCAAAATGTGTGTACCTTCCAACAGTACTGTTTGTCCTGTTCAGAAGAACATTGCAGAGTGGTGGTTAACAACTGACTTTGAATTTGGTCACACCTGTTAGCTGTTGTAGTTCTGGACATGGTACAACCATTGTTGGAACTAGAGACTAAAGAATATACCTGGTATGCTACAAATGATGTTGTAAATGTCTTTTTTTTAACTCTGGCCAGAGAAGTGAGACTCCCATTTGCCTTCTCCCAGAACAGTGTGCAATACGCTAGGAACCACCTGCCCCTGTGAAGGAAAGAGTCCTACCATCTGCAATGGCATTATCCATGATTCCTTAGTAAGACACCTCTGGAGAACTTTTTCATGATGCTGCGGGAGGTACTTACTGAAGGAACAAACCCAGAAGAATAACTAAGCAAAGAACAACAGGTGGTCATTGCCTTCTTGAGGTAAAATGCCCTGACTTTAGACAGTTTAACTTGTGATAGCCCAAAATCGTATTTTAGGTGATTCAAGATTAAAAATGGCCAATATTCTACTAAATTTGGAATATTTGGTAGTATCATTACTCTTGTCAACCATTTCTGTCTTTCTCACTTTATTCAGTTGATGATATTTATCTTCCCTGACAGATTGAAAAGAAACTTGGATACAAAGCAAAAAATGGATTTCCACTTAACTTCTGTTGCATGTATTGATTCTCTATCACCAGTTGTGTGGCAGTGTTTTTTCACCCCTTTCAAAGACACGGGTAATAATGGCAGAGTTCTTTCTACCACAGCCATTTCCAATCACAAAAAAAAAGGAAACAGTGGCATCCCTTATCTTGGGAGTAACAAGAGAGTGACCAAAAATCTCATCTAGCTTTACAGACAGCAAGTAGGCACTACACACCCACATATCATATACAGAAAATGATGGGCGAGTATCAAATTCATATTGAGGGGCATGGCATAGGTTCTGTGGAGCAAGCCAGATGTTTCTGCATTGTTAACACTTTGGTGAAATTGTCAACTTTTCCTCAAAGTCACAAGGGAAAGAAATGTATACTTTTACAACCTGAAAGCAAGTTTGCTGTTTGCAATCACATGATTCCAGTGTCTAGAGAGTAAGTCTATAATATCTCAGTTTCAACTTGTGCTTGTCCTAGCCCAGGCAGGTCTTCTGCCTCTGTTAAGATTTTTCTTTGGTTCCTTTCCCAGGAATCAATGCGTGACTGGGAATATTCAGCATCGTCAGATTATTCGCTGGTTAAAGATAAGTTTTAGATACTAACTGTTCTTTGCCTACTGCCTGTTTGAGCTATGACATGGGTGGTTCTCAGTGAAGTCTTTTCTCAGGTAAGCCTGGCAATTTCTAATAGTTCAGGGCAGCTGCTTTTATCTCTAGAATATCTGTACACATGAGTTACTCTGATAGTCATAGTGTGCTAGATGGTTACAGTCAAACTCTTGTTCAGAGCAGAGAGGAACACAGACTAGGGGTAAAGCTAGGAATTTATTGTTAGACCAATTAATGTTTAATTGGCTATTTTTATATGTTTCCTTATCACAGCCCACCTCTTTTGTCACCTCTTCCAGACTGAACACTGAAAATTACATGCAGCCCTCCCCCAGCCCCGTTACCTTGGAGGGGCTCTTTGTCCTGCAGAGACTATGTATGAGTGCTAGTCCCCTGCCCCGGGCGCCCCCACGGCGAAGCCAACACAGAGGAGGCAACAGTCCCCAGGCATGTGTATGTGGCCCCCAGGCAACTGGTGCCATGGCTAATATCAGCTAAAACTAACAAAGGCCTAAACAGACCCAGACAAGTCCAGAGACTACACTATGAGGTCAGTACAAAGCCTGTGGCCTTTTACAAATAAGGGGAAAACAGTATTTATGGGGCTACATATGTATAGTGCTGGCATGGTCATGGAGGGTAGGTGAGGTAGAGAAGTAGGAATGATGGTCTACATCCCTATAGAGTTTGTCTTTCTGTAAGTTGCATCTATTCCTACATAGCAGCAAGCTGCTCAGAACTGTGAATAACCCAAATGTTACTTCTCAAACAATGCAATGTTGAACATTTTATTTTAATGTCTAGTTGAGACTGTGGCACTTAGAAAAATGAGATCTGTGATCTTTGCCAGTAAAAGCAAATGCAGGAGCAAGAGATAAAAAAAGCAATAAAATAAAAAGTAAAATCTTTCTGTTAAAAAACAATCATTTGTAGCAAATTGTGAAAAGGGAGTCCTTTTGTAATGCTTTTAAAGTCCTTTTTTTCCTATAAGTATTTTAGCCAGTGAGTGAAAAGAGATTAATTTGGAATGGGCACACATTTCTTAAATACTAGATATGCCTGAACCTCTTAGATAAATGCTGGACTAAACTGATCTTACTTTAGCACAGATCCACTGAAAGGAAAGGAAGAGATGGGACTTGTACTGTGGTGACTGCTCTTCTTTCCACATTCAGAAAATGGACCAAAATGCTCTTATGAGAATGCTCAAACAATAATGGAAACATGAGGACATAGGTTTGAATAAAGACGAAAGGAAAGTCTAAGAAGGAACTGAAGTCAAAACTGCAATTCAAAGAAATTCTAACCTTAGTATACACAAATCTTGTAAAAAAAAAGGGACAAAATTTTTAGTTCAGTGATTAGACATTCAGTCTTGAAGTAGTGCCCTAAAGTCTTGAAAAGTAGTGGTAAGTTAAAAATGCCCTTGAGTAAAAAGAACATGATACTAGCCTATGAACTCTGAGAGAAGGAGAAAACACTTTTTAAAATGTTCATTTGCAAATTTGTGATTGAAATGGACTTCAGAAGGTTTGTGGGCACACAGCTATCTCCAGGCTTCTGTATACCAAGGGCAAAAATCACTGACTAAACAAACCAAGGTTTTAAAATACTACATATTGATAGCTCCATATACAGTGTCAGAAAGCTAATCAGCATCATTGGAGCATGCAACTAAAATTACAAGATCAAACCTGATTGCAGCAGGGTGCTCGGTGCAATGAAAAACAATGACATTTTTGTAGTGGATTTAATATTCCAAATAAGTTTAGCTAAACTTCCCTGGGAGGGGAGAGGGAGGCACTGGGAGGAACAAATGAAAACATAAACACGTAGGCAATTTTAAATAAGGTTTAGAGACAGAATAGTCTGGTTTCATTTCTTGGGTATTTAAAAGATAAGCATAGTACTATAGGTGAAGTAATTTAAAAAATAACTGTGAGACTTGATGCTGGAAAAAATAATTTGATAAGGAGCGATGTGCATTTCTGTATGTAAATATAATATATTTCTGTTTGTGTATGTGTGCACACATACTTATAGGCCATCAACCTTGGAGATACATTAAAGTTAATGGAGAATTAGGGGTATGAAAATAATTAGCATAGCATGAATTAATTCACGAGCTCTGTAGCTCCCCTGAAGCTTAAAAATTAGAGCAGCCTGGTGTCAGCAATCCCACTTGCAAGTAAAAGTTATATATAAATTACAGAGTCGCAATAAGAAGCCCATGCAAATTCTAATGGTTCATTATTATTCAACAGCGGACATGATGCTCAGTGAAAGAGACCTAACTAGTGGCCCAAATGGCTAATGAGAAAAGTTAGCATCACTGAAAACTTCTCCAGCCTAACTTGTGAGTAGACCTGCACACACTCCAAGACACAGAGTCCTTTGTTCCCTGTCCTTACTGGAGGACAGCTGGTTTCTCAATGATGTGCCACCTATTCCTTAAGCATAGGAATGAGTTTGTAGGTCCTAGGCAAGTGCTCAAAACTGGAAGTTCTTCTAAAGAGGGCATGTAGCATGTTCTCAAGGTATTAGTTTTGTTTACAGCTGATGCAGTTCCAGCTGTGAGACTTGAGTTTCTGCTGAGAGATCCCTAAACATCTTCCTGAACTGGGAACTTAGGATAAGCAACACTCTGTCTATCTGTCTTCTGAATCCCTGCAGGCCTTCAGCAGGAACAAGATGCACAAAGGCTGTGCAGTATGAACGGTGTCTAGACTCCTGAGATTGTCCTACCTCCTTCTGCATTTCTAACTTACAACTCCACATTCCCAGTGGGACTGTCCAGACATGATTCTTCTCCCCCTTCCCTCAGGAGGCTGAAAAGAAACCAGGATGATTCTCAGAGATTTTATTTGCCCTGTGGGAGAGCAGTACCCCAAAATACAATAACATAGTTCATCAACTCCACTATTCTTGGGTCTGCAAAATACTTGGAGTGTTTGTCATTGGAAATATGATCATGCATAAACATATGTAGTTTGTTAATAACAAGAAGGAAAATAAAGTTAAATAGTCAATATATTTTGCTGAGTTTTAGAGAACATATGTTGTTCCATCCTAAGCCACAGTGTAAATTTTATGTTTAAACCTGTTATTGAAATGTCTAACATACAGATTTTTGCTAAAGAACATTAGGTTTTCTAAGAGCTTATTTAACAGTTATTCCTAGTATTCAGATTCCAGTTGTTATGTTTTATACATTTTATAATGCATTCCTATCTCTCAATACTATTTACAATATTTAACTAAGAAAATCTATGGCAAGCCCTCTCTGAACTTGACTAAGAGCTCTTAACACCTATTTATAATTGTGTTTTACATGCAATTTCCTTGAGGTTTAACTTTCAGTGTAATGCTAAATAAAATTAGATACTCAGCCCTGCTTCAAAGAATTAATCTGAGAGTAACTAAAATAAAAAGTAATGAAACGCTGCTTTAGTATTCCCTAATTCTCTCTCATACATAGAGACTTTTTAAATTAAGCTAATTAGGCAAAGCTGCTAATATAAACACATTACACATTTCAGCACCTGGAGTTTCATGCATCATATTTTATTCCTTTTTTCACCCACTAGCTCTGGGAAATAGGAGCTAAATCATCAGTAAGCAAAGTCCATGTGTGTTAGATTTTGCAAGCTTGCATTTTAACACTGTGGCCAGCTGGAAGTCTTGCAAATGTTGGTGTGCAATACTAGTAGATATCCTATCTATTCTGGAATTTGGCGCTGTAAGAAAGGGAAAGAGCAAGTGACACAGAATGGGATATATGATCTCACCTGTACCAAGAAGCATAAGTAAGAGTCCTTGGATACAGTTATTAGCACCTGTCATGTCATGGGTCTGTAAAAGTGAATCTATTTTCTGTTAGAACTATTAATTATTGTAAACTGTTTCAGGCACAGTTGCTAAAATAGAAATGTTAAGGTCCAGCCATTAAACTGATACAGAGACTCAGCAGCTTCATACTCAACAAATATTCTTGCAAGATCACAGACTTCATAGCAGCAAGTTATGGATCTCGGTCGTATGATAACATTCTTAAATTGAGAGTAGGAATTGTCTGCTTGGGGTCTTGGGGTTCTCAGTTATGGTCTCAGTCTCTTGTGTCCCTGCACAAGCAACTTGGTCCCATGTTTTTACTAGAGGTCACAAAACAACATGCTGCAAAGACAACCAAACTAGGTCTGATTAACTGGTCTGCATGGAGCTCTCTGTCAAGATTTACACTGCATTATCATCTTTTTGTGTGCCTCTGCAATGAAGATATTGTGTTGCCCTCTTTTCCTACCTATTTAGTAACTTGCCCACATAGTCACATTAAGAAATCTCTCATTTCACAAGTGATTTCCCTGGCAAAGAAATTAATTTTTATAGTATATGTCACTAGTCACCTGAATTAAATTTAGCAAGATGAAATTCCAGGGTGGCCTGAAGTCACTAAAACCCATGTTGCTATAGCACTGTCCTGCCCGTGTCTCTACTGGTAGCCACACATATCTGTGTGCTCGCTGGCAGCAGCCTTGGTGCTCATATAAGTGGGTGGGGAGTGGTCAGGAAACTCGTTTATCTGAGCATTAATCTTCTTTGGTTTTGTTTTGTTTTTTTAAACCATGACACTTCTATGACATATTTTTGTGAACAGATAGTCTGGCTGACAGATGGCCAAGTCAGCTAAGTCAATCTCTCCAACTATCAAAAAAACCTGCAAGTAAAGGATGCCATTTCACATGGAGATTATTTAATGGAAAATTAACCACCTGCTGCCAGTAAGCTTCTCATTGATTAACCTCCATGGAGAAAGTCATGGCTGCAGCACTGATTGCTGACATTGGCTGGGTTTGAGCTCAGCAATAATACTTCTTTAAAGCCATGATAGCCTGGATATTAGCAATAACTAAGGATTGTTAGTGATGTTGACAGCTGTTTCAGAGCAGAAATCTCTTTTAGGTGATAGAGGGGCATAGACGGTGCTGCTTGTCAGGTGTATATAAACAAATTTTAGAAGAAAAGTGATTGTCTGGCAGCTATGTGAGGGATCTGTAGCAGGTCAGTGCTGGAAAACAGGTTGCTAGCCTTGAAGCAGAATATTGTATTCTTCAAAAGGTTAAAAGGTGGCAAATGTTTTAGACTGTGAATAACTTTACTTAAAGGTTATTCAAAACTGACATAAAATTTAATCTCTGTTCTTCTCCTTTTACTTTAACAATAAAATCCAAGACGACTTCACCTTTCCCTGAATGAAGAAATTACATACATGTAACTTCTTCCTGTTATCAGTTTCTTGCCCAGAATTGGGCTGAGAGAGGTAACACATCAGAACAATGATATTTGTAGAGTCACTTTGTTCTGAAAGGATCCTGTCAAACAATTACTGCAGCAGCAAAATATATTCAGATCTACCATTCTGCCACCAGGAAGCTGCACTTGACCTGAGTGTTCCTGCTTCAGTGTTACTGTCTGGAAAAATAAACACATATTGAGCTCTGAATGTTTTGGATCAAAGACCTCTGACAGACATTAAGAAAGAGGGTCAAGTCAGCAGAGAGATGTTACACAGTCCTGTATTAATTGTACGTTGTTAGATTCGTGGATTTCTGTCTTAATGACACTATCGCCGCCTGATTATTTACACACTGTGCTGTTTGGCAACAGCACACAAAACAGCTTAGAGGGTAGACGAATGTATTTATGTGAGTATTTATGCTCCTGCTGTCTCAGGTTGGAAAACAGACAGGGTTAGAACATCAACGGCTTTGGAGAAATGAAATAACCTTGCGGTTTGGCTGGTATGGAACACCTGGAAAATAGTCCTGACAACAGTCAGAGAGCATTGTAACACAGTCTTATTTCTAGAACATATACAAAAGATAGCATAATAAGAGCTGCAAAGATAATTCACACACACACACCAGAAGTTAAATGGTTCCTGTTAAGAGAGAGTTTCATTTAATCTGTCGTAAGAGTGCATGTTATTTCCTAGAGATCAAAAAGTTTACTTCAACCCTTTACTTTAACTAAAAAGAAAGATGATCATACCTCTCTCAGAATCTCCTGAAACGGACTCAGATCAAAGTCTTATTACAGCAAATGAGAACTGAACCAGAAATCCAGATCTCAGCCTGAAGGAAAAGGGTGGCCATGAACCAGAGAAGACATGAAATCTTGCCTGGCATGAACAAAATCAGGAGCAGAAGAAACATCCCAAGGTGAACCAGGAGTCACAGGCAACACACTGTGGCACAGTGCTGCACCAGAAACTGCTGGCATAGAGGCACAGAACTCAGGACATTTTTAGAACTAGAGAGTGTGGTAAATCATCTGTGTAAAAGCAAATGAGAGTAACCAGAGTATGGGCACCCTGTTTTGGAAGACAGAAAGTTTACTAGCATAGGACAGCTTGTGCTGTAAAGGCTTCCAGGCCCAAACACATGCTCCGGCTTGTTTAGTTTACAAATCTAGATACTGCCAGGGTTTTGTGTCTCAAGTGGTAACTGCTTTATTTTTTCCTCTCTAATTGTATCCTCCATGCCCCTTCTTCCAAGGTATTTACACTGCCTAAACCCCTATTCCTAAATTCCACTGATTTTTACCCAGAACTGGACATCTATGTACCTTGAAGAGGAAAGAATGAGAATAATTTGATGCTTCTGGCAGGTGAGCATGAGGTCAGCTGGACTATATGCTAGGAAAAACTGAACAGAAGGCTTGGTGTAAGACCTGCCACAGTTTGAGGTTCAGAAGTCCAGTGAGGAGCTTGACTGAAGGTGTCCCAGCTAAGGCAGTACTTTCTTGCACTAAACAAAGAACTTGTGCTGCCATACCTTTTAGCCAAGAATAAAATCCCTCCTCTGACTCATATGAACATCCATCCAATATACAGACTGCAGCAAACATTATTTTTTTTCCATCTTTCTGACTTACACAAGTGGAACAATTTCAGGGGTAGAGACAGAGGAATCTCCAAGACCTCTCTCTCAGCATGCTTATAGACCAACTGCTAAAGAATTACCGTAGGAAGTGATGGATAATCAAATCCTGGGTTCCAAACAGACCCACGTAGTTTATGAGTTTGGGTCTCACATACCAGGCAATTGCTCTAACAAACACACTGTTAGGAAATGCAGCAGAGATAGGGAGTGTAAGTTCTTCTTCCATCTACAAGAGCTGAATATGAAGACAAGTGCTGGGCGCAAAGAACCTGATCCCTCCTGGATCCAGAGAAGGATGCCAGGAAGCTCCTGTTGTGTTTAGGTGCTAAATAGTGTGAGGCTGCTGGCAGGACTTACTGATACTGAATCTACCCATTGGCAGAAAAATATGTGTCTCTTGATTTTCCCTAGTGGACTGTCAGTATCTCCAGAGCAGGAGGTATGGGTTTTGGAAGGTTTTCTTGAAGTTAAGAACCTAAAATGGCAGGCAGATCATTTTGCCATTTCTGTTATGTAACCCTTCTGGATGCCTCCTTCCTGAATGAGGGGGTTTTATACATGCCTGTAAAAAAAAAAAAAAAAAGCATGAAAATCAGTTCCTCCATAAAGAGCTGCAGAAATCCTAAAAATTATTATTTTCCCAATGGTTCTTATTTTTTTAGAATTTATGGCACACGCAGGAAAGCCATTGGCTCATGTTGTGCAAAATGTGAGAAAAAATGTCCACATTTTAAAAGCAAGGGTCATATTAACAACTGAATAACCACTAAAGAATGCTGGATTATTCATTTCTCAAAGTCTTCCAAAACTTCTAGGAAGACATGACTGAAACCATTTGACTGAATCCCTCAACACAGCAGTCTCCACTCATACTGCTGCATAGCCTGTGAGGACTACAAGGGTCAACTTTTAATGTCTCTTGTGACCTTAAAATTTATAAAAACATGCATTTCAAAAAGGAGCAATGTTGACCCTACATGAAATAGGAGAAATTCTTTAAAGCTATAATTTAAAACTCCTTGAGAACTTTTAAAGAAAAGTAAGTGCTTTCATACGCCAATTGTTTTGTATTGGTTGGGGAAAAATTATGATAATATGATTTAGTTACATATAAAATCAGTTCCCACAGTTGAATATCATAGAATCATAGAATGATTTGGGTTGGAAGGGACCTTTAAAGGTCATCTAGTCCAACCCCCCTGCAATGAGCAGGGACATCTTCAACAAGATCAGGTTGCTCAGAGCCCCGTCCAATCTGATCTTGAATGTTTCCAAGGACAGGGCATCTACCACCTCTCTGGGCAACCCGTTCCAGTGTTTCACCACCCTCATTGTAAAAAATTTTTTTCCTTATATCTAGTCGAAATCTACCCTCTTTTAGTTTAAAACCATTACCCTTTGTCCTATGGCAACAGGCCCTGCTAAAAAGCCTGTCCCCACCTTTCTTATAAGCCCCCTTTAAGTACTGAAAGGCCACAATAAGGTCTCCCTGGAATATATGCATTGCTTTTATGTATATACTTATCCATTAAAGCATGAAGAATTATAAAAGTCTTCAGTGTCACATTGATTAAATTTTGCAGGTACGTGTACCTGGGACTCAAGTCAGCAAAATCCATTAAATCAATACAACCTGTTCTGCAAAGGTGCTGCTCTGAAAACTCCAATGGATCTGATAAGATTTTGGTTGTCTAAAGCAACAACTGAGACCTTTTTGACATGGGTGCACAACAGACTTCTCTTAAGAGACTGGTAATGGTCATCCCCTAACCCTCCTACTCATGTTACCAGGAATCACCACAGTTATGGGAACAGAGTTCCAGCAGTCCCCATCCTGCCTGCCCACATGACAAGATTAATCATGCAAAGGCTTATGTCGAGTCATAGGACGGGACTGACGTCATGTGATGAAACAGGCAAGCAATCCCTGTATTATGATGAAATGTTCTCCTGCATGAATTTGAATGTATTATATTTTTCTGTCATGTTTTGCATTTTTATGGTATCATCTTTGAATCTTTTGGAGAAAAAAAAATATTTTATTTTCCTTCTCTATTCAGTGTGTTGCTACTTTCTAATCAGCCTGAAATTATTTCCTCTGATCCACTTCCTCACTCATACAGCTGAGTTTTGTTTGCTTGCTTGTTTCTGCAGCTGCAAAAATCAAATAGAAGTCTTTTCAACTGTAAAAGCACAGATATGGGAAGATGGTGATAGCACATATGTTACTTCTAGTGACTCCTGCGCAAATGGTAGCAGTGCAATATAAGTTCTCAGCATTAAGGAAACTGGATACACTTCTTATATTTCTGCCCAAATCCATCAACTGACTGATTCTCAGGACTACAAAGTAGCAGTGAATATGGAATATGGATTAAGCTTTTGATGCAGGAATAATTAGTTGCATAAATATAGCATAGGAAACAGCCACTGAAGTAAACTGCAACAAGCATAGAAACTGCATTCAGGATAAGATCTTGGAAAAACATCTTGTGATGATCATGATAGTGAAGCAACTGGGATAGATCGCACAAGGACTTCTCCAGCATTCAAAGGTGGAGGACAGGTGCCCCTTGAGAACAGGTTAGGGAAACACTCTTTGGGAGTGACTTAGCTTTAGCTATCTAGCTGCTGTGAGGAACAGGATGGACTAGAAGCCCTCTTGAGATTCCCTCCAGCGCTGTGATTCCATAATCCCTCATTTCCTAGAATTTAGTCATTAATAAAATCATTACTGTTGCTTATTTGACCTTAGAGGCCTCTTTCCACATTTGCTTATTCAAGCATGATCTGGCCACGTCCATCTGTGTGGCAATTATGAGAGTAATTGTACCTGTAAGAGCCTGAAGGGAAGATTGATTGTAGCTTGCGTGAGTGGATGTCAGCAGTCTGGCTGAGACTCCAGCCCCCACTCCTGCCCTCCCAGGCTTTTTATTTTGATGTACTGTAATGTGTTTTATAAAAATCCATTACTCTCATGCTCTAAACCAGAAGTTTCACCTCAGTCACCACCTTAGTGCGTTACAATACAGTTCAAAAGAAAGTATTAAGCAGATAGTTTGAATGTGTGCTTTATCACCTAACTAGAGGGTAGGTGGTCTCCCAAAACCAGACCTAAAATAGCCTTGCAGTAAATTTAACCCGAGCCTAAAGTTGGTCTGCTGGCTGCAAAAGCTGTAGCAGGTTGCGTGTATTACCCTCAGCTCTAAGCATGAAGACTGTACTGTGGTAGTGTCCTTGCACACCGTATTTTTTTCTGATCAGCTTTTCATATTGTAAAGGTAAATAGTAAACTCCAGATGACAACACAAGTCAAAATTTGCTTTTTGTGTGAATCATGCTATAATCTGTCACAGGCTATCTGTAACCTCAAATCCCCATTTGGAGCTGTCTGTTGCTCCTTGTCAGCAGCTGGTGACAGGTACCTGCTGGTTATATTGGCCGGCATGTGCTTTGCTAAGGGTTTTGAAGGGGTAAGTGACCATAACCTTCATTATTTTCTCATAACTGCTTTCAAAATTTATGAATCTTGAAAGAGAGCTTCAACAGTTAAGGCAAATGAAGAGATGCCCAAAGGAATATTCACTTTGAAAATAAAATGTCTGTACTGGTTTGTTAACTTTTATGCATGAGGCAGGGAGGTCCTCTGTAATTTTTGACTGTGATTGCTCTGAGGCTTTAAAGTGTGGCACAAATTCAAATGATACAACCACACAAATGATAATGTCATCATAAAATGATTGTCAATTCTACATTTATTTGCCACCATTCTTGGACTCTATCTGAGAATACCCAATCAGTTAAAAAACAAACAAAAAAATCCATCTTAGAACATTTTTAAAACATAAAGCCTACGTTGTACCTTCTCCTCTGTATCTTTTGTAACCTATGTCCCGCAGTTTGACTGCCCTTCACTTCTAGTTTGGTCAATATGCTTTCTTTCTTATGCTTTTAAATAGATTGTTTGTGTCATGACTACAAAGATGCAAACAGATTACTGGAAAAGAAACTATGATTTTACCATGGAAACAAGTAGTGTCTTTTTGTTTCATGGAAAACTTATGTAGAATAATTCACCTTTCAGAACAGACTAAGAAACACGCTGAGCATATTGAAAGATCCATCTACATCTCAGAAGCTGTAGTCCAAAGTCTTTACAGTAGACATGTTAAATTCTTCTTAAAAATCTCTTATTATAGAAAGACGTATAAGAAAAATCAGCAACTGAAGGACCAAATCTTACAAATATAAAGTGTCAGATTTTAACTCAAGCAAACAGGTTGGTTAAATGCAAGGCATATTTGAAATAAGGCTTAAGTAGCATCTATCCCTGTCGAAAACTGAAATCCTTTATTTTTTTTTATTTGCTTTCTGCTATTGAAAATACACAAATTCTGTGGCTGCTTTTGTTTGTTTTTCCTGTAGTATTCCCCAGTTCTCTACATTTCTGCTTCTGAGCATGTCTAGAAATGCCTCAGCATTAACAGATCTGAGTATTTCAGAATGTAGCTAACACAAAAGACCAATTAATGTTCCTCTAAACATCTGAGGACTTGCTATAGTAGATGCAGTCTGAGATCCATTAATGTACATGTGCAAGAGAGGGCTCCTCACAGTGGATATTTTTTTTATCACGGGCAGTGGAGCAGATAAAACTCTCCCTTCCTCCTTTTTATAATTTTGTTTTTAGTTTTTAGAGCAGCTATTAGGGTGTGGGAGAACTAGATCGATTTCCTTCCTGTATGTAACATGGTGTTGAAGGGATTCTGCTGCCCATTGCAGGTCTCCCTGAAAGATGCCTGCCGCATTAGCCAGAGCAGACTGGAGAACAACTCTTGCTGAAACTCTCTCATTTTGCAAAAACATTCAAAAATTCTTGGCTAAAAAATGAATCCTCTAAGCTAATTGTTTAGTACTCATGGGAGAAGAGGACCTGGTCTCTAATCTGTGTTTCCAGGGCAGTATTTTATTCTGTGAAAGGTTTGCATAAGTTATCATTATTGAAAGGACTGCAACTGAGTCCATCCTTTTTCCAGAGGATTTCCTAAATCCTTAACACAAGAGGTTCCTGTCCTCTCTGGATCAGTAAGAGTTTAGTGTGAACTAGTTCATGGTGGACTAGTGCCAACAGAAAGGGAGTACAACCCTCCAGACGCCTCCTTCACACAACACACATACAATAAACCCTAGACAGAAATATGAGTGTGAAACAGCAAGGAGGAAGGAAACCAGCTTGTCTTTCCTGTATATGAACTACTGAACTTGTTTATAGAGGAGAGAGGGTAATGAAGAGGGGCCAGGACTGTAATGGCTTCTCATGCTCCAACAAACTGTTTAAAATAAAGGAGTGATCCCCGCTTATTTCAAGCTTGTATTTTAAGGAGAAGGGGACACAGTATAGTGATCAAGACCTTTAAGTGACTCTGAGTTAGGCATCAAGGACACAGAGTGGAATTCAAGACATAATCTTATTTTCTAGTATTTTCCAGCTGACTGCTACTGGGGTGCAATTTCTGAGACTGGAGTCCTCCCTTGGATGGCCAGTTCTCCCACACACTGCTTAGGGAACACATGGTTGTGAGTAGTGCTACACTGCCAGCGAGAAAGTAGACGTTGCAATGATGTCCATATTAGCATCTATGCCCCTACTTTGAATCTAGTCTTTAAATCTGAATCAGGAAAGCAGTCCTGTTCACTGATCTTCGTACCCTGCTAGAGAAGAACATGACATCAGTGAATGGGGAAAAAAAGCAAACTGGAAATGTTTTGCCACTCTGTCATTATCATTCCTAGACTTAGAGATTTAAAAACAAATCCACACACACAGCTTACAAGCAGATCAGTAATTTCACATAGCAATTTTTTCAGAACTCTGACAGATAACCTAAACCTCTGGGTTACAAGTAGTATAAGCATGTTGGTGCTCCCTGGAGGTGCGCAAAGTTTTATGCTGTTGGGGGAAATCTTGGATTACAATGATTTTAGTCTAAATGTGAAGGAAGATTCTCAAGTGACAACAATTTATACAATTGTGTCTCTATGAGTACATGTGCCTGCCATCTGGGATCTACCTCCCATATTATTTATGATCACTGGTAGACAAAATTCTAATTTGGCACAAAGATAAAAATTGTGCGGCAAAGTTGTTCTACATCACATTTTTAAAGAGGCATGTGAGTATAATGTGCTATGTTTCCACAGAAGTTCAGTACTAATAGCTGTCTGGACCAAAAGGCTATTAAGCAGGGACACTTAAGCTAACAGCCCTGCAGTTACCAGCATTTTGCAGTGCACTGTTCAATATAATCAAGTCATCTTGGGGCTGAACATCATAAATGTGCCACTTGGAGTTAGGTTCAACAGAGGCAGATGCAATTTACAACCAGCAGCCTATTCCTAATGACATTGTTAAATGCTTACTAAGATGCCAAGGGCATAAATCCTTCATCCAGCTCCCAGCTTCTTAAAATGGGAATGCTAACCAAAAAGGGAGCCTGACAACATGCTGTGATGTGATATTCTGGCTCCAGCAGAGCTGTTTAAGAAGTAACAGTGATCAGCTCTTTTTCCTTAGCTTAAATACTTCAATTATTATTGTTTTCAATGGGTCAAAAATCCCTAGGATCATTTCAGTAACCCTAGGTTAAAGAGGGATATTCCATGTAAAGTTATGCTGACAGACCCAAAGAGGTGATAACTTTTGGGGAGGAGCAGTGTTAATCTGCTAATACAAAACTTTTCACTTGTTGAGCTGAGGCCAGAAGATTACATCTGATCGTGACTCAGTGGCTAAGGAGGTCCAAAGGCTGTGAGAGTGCTAATGTCGTGCCACCATGGCATGAAGTCAAGCAGTGTAATTGATGCAACAATTGTCTAGTTAAATTATAATAATCCTGGGGGACGATGATGATGACACAAACAATCAATCAAACAAACAAAACCCCCAAAACCATGGAATACAACAGCAGAGGAATTAAGGAATAGAAGCAGAATTAATGCTGATAAACAGATTGTGAAGGAAGGCAGATCTTATCAGACACATCTGATTTATTCTTTGACACAAGTGCAACTGATAAGCTATAAAAAGTCTGATTTTTCAGACACATTGGGCCGTGCAGTTTGGGGTGGTTATCCAAAGAAACAGATCCCCAAGAAAGTAATAGCTCCACCATTTCTTGAAATTCAGCTAGTCTGATCTTGGTTTCTAAGAACTTGTTTTCAGATAACCCCTCTAATTGTTTTAAAGGCAGTTTCTCAGCAACAATTTTTCTTCATTTCATTATCCTGTATTTGACCTCAAGTTTTTTATTTTCCCTCAGAAACTTAAATGCCACACTGGCTTGTTAGTCTTTCAGCTACCACAGAATGTCAAGTGTATGGGTATAAGATTAGATAAAAATTGGCATCTTGATAACTTATTTATTGGGCGGTGACCAAACATTTATATTCTATTTTTAATTATTCTCAACCTATTCCTTCCCAACTATTTTTACTTTCCCTTATTCTGGTTTTCTTTTCTGCATTTCTCTTGTTTCTTTGTGCTCAGTTTTGTATATTTTTTTTTCCTACTTTTCTCTTGTTCTCCCTTCACCCTTCTTCTGCTCTGTTGTGCCCCATTTTTCAGTCAGGGCAGCTCCCATTACTATAATACAGTGCAAAAAATTGCAAATGGTTTGGAACTTTATGAATATTTCAGTGTTACACCCAAACCTTGAAATGTATTACTGGAGAAGAATGAGACAGACTAAAACCAAATTACTTTTAAAAAGCAGTGCTGTAGAAACTGAAATTGTAGATCAGCTTGAACTCATAATTACTAGTTACAAACAGATAAAATAAGACAGATAGGAAGAGTTCAAACAGCAACTTTTTGAATGTCTTATATAACCACTGAATTTTCCAGTGGCTGCACAAGAATGACATCTCGCAGTGACTAGAAAAAACAAACCCAATTGTACCATTGAGACATAAGGTCAAATATACAAATTGTGGCTAGTGTAAAGGGCTGATTTTCATACAGTCCAAATTACATAACACTAAAATGATTTTGTTTTGCTTAAAGATCATGTTAATGTCATTGTCTGCATGACTTTTAAAAGCTTGTCTCTCTGAAAGGAGCGAGTCTTAGAGAGCACACTGAAGTTGTATTTCCATTTCATTTTTATAGGTCAGGTAACAAGGAGTAGTTTTCCTTGACTCTTCATGCTAAGCACAAATCAGTCTTAATAATTCTGGGACCTAAAGCTTCTTTACTGTTAGTTCACATGGGGCTCTGAACTCCCTATTACTAATTTTTGCATACAAAAAAAACCTGGGAACGTGAGCTATTACCTTAGGGCAACTCAGCTGCTGCTTATTTGTCAGGGTGCAGCAAGGTCAGGCTGCTCCCTAAGGGAAAGCAAGACTCCAGGTTGAGCCAAGAGTTTAGATTGCCAAGTCCACATGGCAATCGCTATGGACAAGTGCACAGCAATGAGGCATGTCTGGGATCACACCAGGAAGTCATGTCAGCAAGTCAGGATGAAGACCAAGTCTGGAGACAGTGAGCAGGGTAAGCTGAAGTCCAGTGAGCTCCAGCCAAGTACCAGTGACAGACAACTCTGCAGTCAAGATGGAAAGTCCAGTGTGTTGGCCAGGGTCAGGATCTGGATCAGCGGAGTAGGTGGGCAGGCACGGGCATATCTGCAATGCAGCTCAGGTGAGGACCAAGGAAGAGAGCTTCGGCATGAAGGCAGCTCCCAAGGCAAGGGGAGGGGACCTCTGTTGAGTCTTGTTGCCTGTTTCTTCAGTACTGCTCCCATCAGTGAGCTGGGCATGAATGCAGTCAGCTAAACTCCCAGAACAGGGGGAGCATGCTCTGGACCCTGACACTATTAATTGCAAATGGAGACATCTTTATAGGCAGATATAAAGGATGCTCCAATTTATACAGGATAGCAATGTCAATCTGAGGAAGGATAAGACTCTGTATTTGGGAGCGAAGGGGCAGCATTCATGTAGTTCCTGAATTTTCATTGAACTACAGACTATATCAGCTGTGAACTGAAACTGAAAACATAGAGCTAACAATGCTGAAATTTTCAATAGAAACATAGGCTTTGCAAGCCTGTAAAGTGTCCCTTATGAATGTGAGTTGTTAAGCACCTCAGGAATGATTCCATTCAGCAGTCACTTACAAAAGAACATTTGTATTGATTCCCACAGGAGATATTTCAGGAGCAGATCACCAGGATGTGCAACCTGTATGGTTTAAAAAGGTTATTTATGTCAATGGTGCAGTTGTCATATATAACTGCACACTACAGAAAGACTTTGGTAGAGTTTATCAGCATGGGAAACCAGTGAAAAATATACCCTCAGTTAGGAAAACACTCTGACTTTGGGCTTGTGACTCCCATGAATTATCATTTGAGTCTAATAGTTGGAGGAAACGTTATTCGTACTGTCAATATTCAGTCCTTTCATCTTGAATTCTCTGATTAGCTCTATTAGCTATAGAAAGTAGGTAGTTTCAAAAATTGTATAGATTGCTGGAGACTGAGAGTAAGCACCCAGAAATGCATTGCAGAGAAAAAACATACAGAGTCTCACAGTAAAAAACAACCGCCAGAAAAATGAAAATGCAAGAAGTTGGGAGATTGCTGCATATGATGGTTGATATTACTGTTTCCCAAGGAAATTCCTGGCTGAATTGGGTAGGATCTATTCCTTCATCACTAATTTCATCATCACTGTGAATTTTTTTCATTTTTCCTTCTGCCTCTGGAAAGTGTAGCATGCAGAGCAGAACAGTGAGTCCTAGCAATGAAAAAACGGTTAAGAACTTCCAGGAAAACACAGAACAAACAGGGTAGGGGCTGAGCTGAAGCCTGCAGTTGACTCAAAATGTAGAGGAGGAGGAGATAAAAATGGAGAAGAGCCAAGGAGCAAAAGGAAACTGCTTTCTTTCCTGTCCCCCATCAATCTTACTCATTGGAAATGCCCCTAGACTAAGCCACATGCATAAGCAGTGTTCCACAAACAAGAAGTCAGTATCTCATCCTTGACACAATGATGTTCAGAAGCACAGTTAGACCTTGTCAACAAAGTGATAACATCTAATTGTTGAGAAGTCTGCCTAAGTTTGCAAGGTGGGAAATGAAAGTAACTATGGCATATGAACAAAGCTGATTTTGTGTGCAAAAGAATGTTAATTTTGTTGATTTGGCATAACTGAGGAACCATGTTAAGAGCTAGGGAGATAAAACAAGCAGCTAGAGAATCTCCCAAAGCGGATTTGGGAGTTTACTTCTACTACTGCTACAGTTTACTTCTGTAGAAGGTTACTATTTGGTTAGTGCTGATTCAGAAAATCACAGAAAGACTTAGGCTGAAAGCAACCTCCAGAAGTCATCCAGTCCAACCCCCTTCACCAAGAAGGCCTGCCTCCTAAGATACATCAGGTTGTTTAGGGCCTTGTCCTGCTGGGTCTTGAAAACCTCCAAGGACAGAGATTCCACCAGCTCTCTGGTCAATCTGTTCCAGTGCTTAACCATTCTCATTATGACTTTTTTCCCCCTTCTCTTTCATTTCTATACTTAGATACGTCTACACCTACATACACATTCCCCTCTTCTGTGTCCTGGCAGAGGTTTCTGCCAGTCATTATCCTAAAATATGATGATGTGTATACCCAGTACTGAGGAAATGAAATCTGTAGGAGAGGGCAGCTAGGGGATATCTTCTTATAGCTATTGCTTTTGCAAGTCCTAGAATAGAGCTCTTTCTTCTCCATGCACAAGAATTTTGTACGCCACTTAAAGCTGATCGCTTAAAGAAAAGTATCATTGTGTCCTGGTTTTGACTGGGATAGAGTTAATTTTCTTCTTAGTAGCTGGCATAGTGCTGTGTTTTGGATTTAGTATGAGAATAATGTTGATAACACACTGATGTTTTAGTTGTTGCTAAGCAGTGCTTACACTGGTCAAGGACTTTTCAGCTTCCCATGCTCTGCCTGGTGCACAAGAAGCTGGGAGGGGGCACAGCCAGGGGGGCTGACCCAGACTGGCCAAAGGGCTATTCCATGCCATATGGCATCATGCTCAGTATATAAGCTGGGGAGAGCTGGCCAGGGGACATCGATTGCTGCTCAGGGACTGGCTGGGCATCCATCAGTGGGTGGTGAGTGGCTGCATCACTTGTTTTTTCTGGGTTTTGTTCCTCTCTTTGTTGTTGTTGTTTTTCCTTTTCACTACAATTTTCTTATTATTATTATTATTTTATTTCTGTTATTAAACAGTTCTTATCTCAACGCACGAGTTTTCTTACTTTTACCCTTCTGTTTCTCTCCCCCATCTGACCAGGAGGGGAAGGGTGAGCGAGCAGCTGTGTGATGCTTAGTTGCTGGCTGCAGCTAAACCATGACACATTGAAAGGATTTAGAACAGCTGATCTGAATTGCAAAAACCAATGCATTAGACCAGCTCTGTAGCAGCCATATTGCATTTTAACATTTAAAGAATGACAAAAATATGGTTTCTCTACCATTTCAATATGACAAAAGTGCTTTCTTCACAAGAAGAAAAAAGTCATTCAAGATGAAAGCCTTGTGATGAGAAAGAGAAATAACCTTTTAATATTTTAGGTGACATTTTAATATTTATATTAATATTTATATTAATATTTAGGTGACATTTTAATATTTTAGGTGACATAGCCAAAATCTTTCAGAAAGGCAGGAAAAGATACATTCTGTTTCCTCACTTTATCTAAAAAATGAAATATTTATTATCTGAAACAATTGCCTGTTTGTCACCCATCTATAGCTTATGAAGGGACAACTGCATGAATTTAGCCCAGGCATGTCAAATATAAAAAAGTGGGTGAACTTTTAAACATATTTAATTTATCCACAGTAAGCAGCACCTTCTTTTCTACTACAGTATGTTTTTCTCCTTCCCTTTCCCCCAAAATCTGCTGTCCCCTTTCCTAATGCAACAAATAAAAAAGTTGTTTAAAGTAGTATTTTAATATCCTTTTGGACTGACAGGCTCGCTTGCCTGCAAAACCACAGCAGACCCACAGAGAGCCAAAATCCTGCACACGCACTTCCTTGGGCAGCAGGACAAGGAAAACACATAAGCATCTTGGCGTGCTGACAAACCAGCATACCTCCAGTCTGGAAGGTATGGGCAGGCAGCTTTTTGGATGGCCGGCCACTCAGAATCATGCTTACTCTGACTGGTTAGCCAGCTAAGAATCACACTTCCCTTCTCAACTGATGATGAGCCAAATGGCATAAATTATCTGACTGAAAGGTATTGCTTACTGAGCTATGTTCTACACATGGGCCATACATCATGCAGAAATGATTCCATCAGCCGCCTGGTATAGCTCAAATCACAGAACTCCACTGACTTTGTTCTTGTTTGAAATGGAATATTTCTTTTTAAAAGACACTATTGGTTTTATTTATTTTCTTTCAGACAAATATAAACCAGAATTTTCTCCACAGCTGGAGGTAGACCGATGCAATAAAAATTTTACTGAGGGATTAGCATAAGGGCATTTGTATGTTAAACACTGCAGTGATTGTCGTTCTTGCAGACATATGCAGATTGTATTTTCGCAGGAACATTTCTCGAAGGATCTACTATTGTCACTGGAATAATAATACATTTACAGCTGCTTATAAGCAGCATATGGCCAAGGTATAAGGTACATTACTTTTAATGAGCACCTTGTCTTCCTTTATTTACTAGATTGAAAAATCTGGTATCAGGTTATTCTAGAGGAGGGAATACTTTCAGAAACAAAGTTGTTTCCAAACTAGCTTTGCATACACAGATGAGTTGTTTTGCCATTACAGCACATTTCAACTACATTGCTTCTGATTTGGAAGTGTCTTGCATCTGATCAGATCAAAATGAACTCAGGGTAAAATCCTGCAAGGTCATGTGTATTTGCAACTGACTGAGCCAGGTCTCCTAAAACCCTCTTGGCTACCACAATTGACTGTAGTTTGGAATCTCTTATTACAGCATACTTTGGATTTACATCACATGTAAAACACAAGAAGCAGGTGGTGACTTCAGCCAGCTTCAGCTCTAGAATATATGCAGATTAATGCTTCCTTTTAGATCAGATGGCTGGAGCTGAAAATCCAGGAAGAAATTTGCATAAGAGAACAAAAAAAGCAATGATAAAATGGAGCAGAATATTTTAGCCTACCAATAACATTTTGAGTTGGTCATTTGAAAAGTTTCAGAAGGCTTTTTAGGCAATTCATTAATGTAGGGCCATGAGTGCACTAATAGGCCTGAATTGCCTTGACCAGCCTCACTTGGGACCTCCACCCACACAAGCTCTGCAGATTGGTCCAGGAACTCCATTTAAGCTCAGGCTTGGTCCTTCAGCCCTAGACAGAGCTATGTTGCTTTTGTAGGTAAAAAGTGTAATGTAAATTACTGATGCTTCTAGGCTGCACATAACTGGTTGTGGATGACTGTCTGAAATTGAACTTTTGAATTCTTAGACAGGAACCTGTTAGCTGCAACTGATACAGGCTGGTTGTAAATTTTGGTAACAACTGAACTAAACCAAAGCAGCATATTCTGAATCCTCTGATTAATGAAGGGATGTGAGACAAAACCACCTGTACATAGACTATATAGGTTCTAGTGATTGCAGCTCTGTAGGGGAAGCAAGCGTGTAGTCATCAAACTGAGTGAGAGCTCTATTCTCTTTTTTTTCTTAAATAAACCCCAGATCCACTATGGGCTGTCACTTTGTCTGTGACACCTGTAGTTGTACGTACCCTCTTCTCTGTTGCTGGCACTGTCTCCTGGCTGGACATCAGACCTATTAACTTGTCTTCAGCCCTGCCTCCTTTTCTTTCTTCATCTCTGGCTGCATCTCCTCCTGACTGGGATCCCTGAGGGGACAGTGGACCTGATGAATCACCCTGTTTTGGTAGAGCCCTGCTATGACCCACCCTGCTCAGATGTGGGGGGACTGCACTCTCGTTGGGGAGAGCAATACCCTTACCTGCACTGCAGTCACCCTCTGCTATAGCTGGGCCTCCCTCGTGGAGCAGTCCTACTCTGGCTGTTTCCTGATGGCACCTCAGAACAACAAACCTGTGTACGCTGCTGGAGAAAATGACCATTGACTAAACTTGTTGTGCTCCCAGAAATCAATATTTCCTGCCATTTCCAGGCACAGTACAGCCCACAGAAAGTCTGATATATTTTGGGGTACTTGCTTTGTTTTAACCTTGATCTGGGGAGGGCATGGGTTAGAACTACTGAATTTGGGAAGAAACTTGATGTGCTTTGATGTGCCAGGATAGCAGGGGCTAGGAGAAAGACTCAAGAGTCACCAGGAGCATTTTGTTAAAGCAGAGAATAAATGGAACAAAACAAACCAGACAAGTTTGACAATGGCACAATAGAAATGCGACAACATGTGAAAGTACAGAAGTTTCCCATCATTTATGGGTGAAATAACACTAAAAAGTATCTCAGCTTAAACCAGCTGCAAGACAAGGGGAGAAAGAAATACCTGTGGTTAGTCAGACTGTAAACCACCAGTCTGAAGAAGTTATAGAAGAGGCAAATATAATGCTAAGATGCATCAGGCAAACTATTTCCAGTTTTCCACTTTGAATGCTATTATGTAAGAGCTCATCTAGAATATTGCCTGTAATTCTGGCCACCCACTTCAAATTCATCTATTTTGAGTCAGATATAGTTAGCAACATAACAAGACCTCCATTCTGTTCTCTTTTTTGAGAAAATACAGTGATTTAACTGGTTCAAACCTAACAAGATACAGGCTGACAGAACATAAGGGTAGTAAACAAGAGAAAGGAGAAGTTATTTGTGCCAGAACTTGATTCTGTTGGTGCAAGATCGCTTTAACATGAAGTGGCAACCAGTAAGTTTAGTCCAATAGTTAAAGACCCTTTTATAATATAAAACAAATGGATGAGCACAAGAATACTAAAGGACATCTTAAGGAAACCTCACATCTCTCAGTATATCATATATTTTTCTCCTATTTTCACAGTTCCTTTTCCATATGCATCAGTTACTTTAATTCAATGATCTGGTCTTTTTAGCTCAATATACCTTTACTTTTTCCAGTCTAATGCAGCAAAATATTCTTTCCCTTGCCGTATCAGAGAGAAATGGATATAATAAAGACAACATATTTTAAAACCGAGAGAATTAATATTGGAGTATCAGTCCACTCCCTAATATAGGATCTGAAACATTCTTTTACCTTCTACTAAATTTCTCAGACAACATTCCTCAGAAAGACAAGCCATATCCAAACCTTTGGTCAACAGAAGGGCCTCTCCTTCACCTCCACCTTTATTACCAAAAAAATGCAATCAGATAATAGACTAACATAGAAAAACTTTCTAACAAAAGGAAACATTTTAATATACCTTCCACTGCCGACTCTGGAGAGAACCACCTGAGAGGAAACAACTTTAAATTTCTATATACTTAAGAATAATAAAAGAAAATACCTTCTGAAACTTTGAAAATCATTAGGAGAGGAGGACAAGTGACTGAACATCTTCAATCTTCAGTTTAATGTCTCAGTAAACTGTATGATAGGACAGGGTGCACACTCAACAAGCTTGCAGATGACACCAAGCTGGAAGGGCTTGGGAACAGCAGTCAATATTGCTTCCCCAAGAGACAGGGCTGCCATTCAGAGGGACCATGACAACTGGAAAATTGAATGAACAAGAAACTTGTGAAGTTCAAATTGTTTGAGGAAGAGTATGAACAGGGAAGAATCTGAACTGAGTATGACCCTTATGAAAGAGTTCTTGGGGTTATAGTAACACCTTGTGAAAACATCAGTTCAGTGCTTATTGTTGGTCAAAAAAAGGAAATCAAGTTTTAAGACCTGTTAGGAGAGAGACAGAAGAAGAAAACAGTAAGCATAACCCCATTGTACAAATCCATATACGATCTGTATCTTGAAGTCTGCATGTGTTTTTGCTCCTGATTTTGAAGAAGGTTGTGGGAGGGGAAAAAAAATTGTAGTAAGATAAGGAGTAGCAGAATATTGCACTGATTTTGTCCATGAATAGCTAATAAAATGTGATTATTTAGCCTGTGAAGAGAGGTGACTGTGGACAAAATATGCTAGAGACCTATAAAATCAAGCATGGCCTGCAGAGGGTAGGAAGCTGTTCTCTGTCTCTTTTAGTAGCAACAAAGAACAGCAAAGGAACTTAGATGCAACATTTTCATTAAAAAAAAAAAAAAAACAACTTCACAAAGGGTAGATTTAAGATACATAATTCCTTGCCACAAGAATTTATGAGTTTTTAGAGTTCTGTAGGTTTAAAAAGAGATTGGAAGATTTCTGGTGTGGGGGAAAAAAGACACCAATGACTATGAAACACAAAAGATGTTAATTGTGTTAAAAGAACAAAGGCAGCTAGGTTAGTATTTGGAGTATGCTTGTCTGCTTTTATACTCCACCATAAGCACCTTCCACTGATCACTGTTAGAAGTAAAATACTGTGTTAAATGGCCCTCTGATCAAACACAGCTACACTTATCTAGTTCAGCTCTCAATCCTTGACAGATCCCTGTTGTGATCCTCTTCCATTTTAAGTGAAACCATGAAGATTACAACCTACTCTTCCCTTCCCTGCACACTCATTTTCACTCAATGGAAGTCTAGGCATGTGTCCTGCACATGCTACAAGAGGTGCCTAACATGGACAATCAAAGCAGCAGGAGCCAGGAGGAAAGTGCAGCGTGCAAGCAAAGATTAATCCAGATGTAGTCAGTATGCTCTAACCCTCACTCCAGAATCAAACCCTAATTCAGGAGAACATTGGAAATTTGCTTAAATGTATTGTGACTCATTGATGTGAAATGGGAAAAATAATAGCATCTATTTTTCCCTTGCTCTTTCCTTTTCAATTGTGTTTGTGTAATACCTAACACAAAGGGAACACATCATCATTTGAAGCTTCTAGTGCTAGTACTAGTGTTATTACTATTATTATTCGATTGTAACTTTTAGCAATGAGGACTTATAACCTAGAGTGCTGAATGCAAGCAGCAGAGGAGGAGGCTGTAATTCAGTTCAGACAATTATTTCACAAATTAGTTCCTTTCTAGCATCCCAGGTGTAACAAATCTATTTTTCAATGTCTCTTTTCTTTTGATTCCTACTATCTAAGCCTGATTCCCCTTAGGAAACTGAAAAAAAAAGAAAAAAAAAAAAAGGTATGTTTAATGCCTATAAGAATGCTTCTTACAAAGACAGAAATAGTTATGTTAAATAGCATTTTGTTACCCTTTTATAGTATACTTATCCTATTGCATTAATAATGAGTTTGTTTGTCAAAGTAAGTCTTTGCTATCCTCCCTCAAGCCAATAATACAGTTCAGAAAATCAAGCTATTACATTTCCCTTGCGGCACGTATACACCATGTTTAACACTAAGAAAGAATGAGATTTTTTTCTGGAAAGTTTGCCAGGTTTTGGCTTCATCACATAATTAAAAGTAAAGACTAATTTTTTAAGATAAACCCTGAAGGCTTTTAGCAAAGGCAAATATGTTAATAAATGTGGTAAGAAGAAATTTCATTATAAAACTAAATGCTCAGCTTGAAAATGCATAGGGAGGTAGTAAGAAGCTTTTTTTTTTTTTTTTTTTCATGAAAGCAGGCTTTTAAAAAATTGTGCATACCTTCAGTTTTTCTAGGATAGGTATATCTAAGTTTTCATTTGTTTTTAATTACAGTGTCAATGGTTGCAGATAACAGTGTTCTCGTTCATGGAGTAATAATGTGCTAATGCAAGAAGTATTTCAGACCAGGGAGGAACATTCTGTAGCTATGTCACGTAATGTCTTAAAAAGATTGCAATACACTCACAACTCAGTGTGAAAATCCAAAAGCCCTGCTTGCCTCCTGTGGAAGCAGAAACATGCCAACAAGAACTCACATGGACTTTTGCAAGAGATAAATACCAAGTTAGAGAAAAGAGGTTCCTTTACTTACATGAAGTTCTGTTTCCCTTCTCTTCTTGTCAAAAGGTAAGCACCACCACATGCAGATGTGAGGTCTACAGAGGAAGCTGACTCTGAAGCCCATTGGAGTTCTGGTCTGTGTCCTTTGGAAGATCAGGCATTTTGTGTCTACTTGCCAACGTTGACTACGTAATAAAAGTTCTTACTGTGCTGAACAGGAGTTGTCTTGATTCGTTGAATGGAAACATGAGTTTATTGCTACTCCTGGGAGTACATTCACATCTATTTCTATATCTGGAACCCTAACCCTGGATTTATACAGAAATAAGATACGAACAGAGGTTAGGAGAAGTGAATTGAGAGGTATAATTGTGATTGAGAGGTATAATAAATTGTAATGTACAATTCTTCATACCATTTCTAATTCATTGTTGTTATGCCCCATTTTTTTCCTCCAGTGATTATACTTTTCCCTAATCAAATGTGTTACCAATGTGGAAGCTAAACGTATCACTACATACAAGTTCTTTGATCACTTAGATACAGTTTTTCCTCATTCATATTATTTACCACCTACATTCTTGGAAAATTCCTGCTGAATGCAACACTTAATTTCTTCAATATTTTATTATATAAATATTATTATTTGTATTGTTTATAAGTAATATAAATAGTATTATTTATATTATATATAAAATATATTCCATATTTTACTTTTGCCCATTAAGGGATCAGGAGCACAAGTAGTGTTCTCCTCTATCCTTCCAGTTGCAGGAAATGATGAGGGAAGAAACAGGAAGAGTCAGCCGATCAATACCTGACTCCAAGCTTGGTGTCACTGGCAGAATTTTGGGGTTTTTGATCATGGGTCAGTTTACACGACACCAGGCCTGCTGGCGACAGATGGGGTACACCTGTCACAAAGGGGAAAAAGGATCTTTGCAGAGGAGTTAGCAGGGCTCATTGAAAGAGCTTTAAACTGGATTTGAAGGGGGAAGAGGGTAAAACCAGGTTTGCTAGAGATAAAGCTGTGGCAGAACACCAGTGTTTGAGGGATGGTGTGCTAGCAAGGTCCTTTGGTCTGCCGTCTCAGTGGAGGCAGGGGACGGAGAGCCATGCAACAGCAAAGACACAAGGGTTATTGATGTGTTAGAAACCACGTAAGCACCTGAGAATGGTGACGTAGGACTTGGGGCTTCTCCCTAAAAAAAGGTGGCAGGATCAATAGCCCAGCTGAAGTGCATCTGCACCAATGCACACATCATGGACAACAAACAGGAGGATCTGGAAGCCATTGTGTAGCAGGAAAACTGTGACGTAGTTGCCATCATGAAAACACGGTGGGGTGACTCGCACAACTGGAGTGCTGCAATGGATGGCTATAAACTCTTCAGAAGGGACAGGCAAGGAAGGAGAGGCGGTGGAGTAGCCCTCTATGTTAGGGAATGTTTTGACTGTCTAGAGCTTGATGATTGTGATGATAGGGTTGAGTGTTTATGGGAAAGAATCAGGGGGAAGGCCAACAAGACAGATATCATCGTGGGAGTCTGTTACAGACCAAGTACCTCAGCCTTTTCCTTGTCCTCTGTCACTATGTTTCCTCCTGCATCCGATAAAGGATGAATATTCTCCTTAGCTCTCCTTTTGTTGCTAATGTATTTATAGAAACATTTTTGATTGTCTTTTACAGCAGTAGCCGGATCAAGTTCCAGTTGGGCTTTGGCCCTTCTAATTTTCTCCCTGCATAACCTCGTAACATCCTTGTAGTCCTCCTGAGTTACCTGCCCCTTCTTCCAAAGGTCATAAACCCTCTTTTTTTTCCCTGAGTTCCAGCTAAAGCTCTCTGTTCAGCCAAGCTGGTCTTCCCTGCCTGCTCATCTTTCAGCACATGGGGATGGCTTGCTCTTGCGCCTTTAAGATTTCCTTCTTTAAGAATGTCCAGCCTTCCTGGACTCCTTTGCCCTTCAGGACTGCCTCCCAAGGGACTCTGTCAACCAGGCTCCTAAACAGGCCAAAGCCTGCCCTCTGAAAATCTAAGGGAGCCTTTCTGCTCCCTTGATTCTATGAAGAGGCAGACAAAATATTCTATAAGCAGCTGGGGGAAGTCGCATGATCACTAGCCCTTGTTCTCGTGGGGGACTTCAACTTACCAAACATCTGCTGAAAATACAATACAGCGGAGAGGAAACAGTCTAAGAGGTTCCTGGAGTGTGTGGAAGATGATAGATAACTTTCTGACACAGCTGGTGAGTGAGCCAACTAGAGAAGGTGCCCCACTGGACCTGTTGTTTACAGAGAAGGACTTGTGGGTGGTGTGATGATTGGAGGCTGTCTAGGGCATAGTGATCATGAAATGGATCTATGGATCCTTACTATGGAGAAGTAAGGAGGGGGGTCAGCAGAACTGCTCCCTTGGACTTTCGGACATCCCCATGTGCTGAAAGACAAGCAGGCAGGGAAGAAGACCAGCTTGGCTGAACACAGAGCTTTAGCTGGAACTCAGAAAAAAAAAAAAAACAGGGTTTATGACCTTTGGAAGAAGGGGCAGGTAACTCAGGAGAACTACAAGGATGTTATGAGGTTATGCAGGGAGAAAATTAGAAGGGCCAAAGCCCAACTTGATCTGGCTACTGCTGTAAAAGACAATCAAAAATGTTTCTATAAATACATTAGCAACAAAAGGAGAGCTAAGGAGAATATTCATCCTTTATCGGATGCAGGAGGAAACATAGTGACAGAGTACAAGGAAAAGGCTGAGGTACTTTGTGCCTTACTTGCCTCAGTCTTTAATAGTCAGACCAGTTATTCTCAGGGTACCCAGCCCCCTGAGCTGGAAGACAGGGATGAGGAGTAGAATGAAGGCCCCATAATCCATGGGGAAATGGTTAGCAACATGCTACACCACGTAGACACACATAGGTCTATGGGGCTGGATGAGATCCACCCAAGGGTACTGAGGGAGGTGGTGGAAGTGCTCATCAAGCCACTTTCCATCATTTATCAGCAGTCCTGGCTAACCGGGGAGGTCCCAGTTGACTGGAGGCTAGCAAATGTGATGCCCATCTACAAGAAGGGTCGGAAGGAGGATCTGGGGAACCACAGGCCTGTCAGCCTGACCTCGGTGCCAGGGAAAGTTATGAAGCAGGTCATCCTGAGTGCCATCAAGCGGCATGTACAGGACAACCAGGGAATCAGACCCAGTCAGCATCGGTTTATGAAAGGGAGGTCCTGCTTGACCAACCTGATCTCCTTCTATGACAAGTTGACCCGCTTAGTGGATGAGGGAAATGTTGTGGATGTTGTCTACCTGGACTTTAGTAAAGCCTTTGACACCGTTTCCCACAGCATTCTCCTGGAGAAACTGGCTGCTCATGGCTTGGATGGGCGTACTCTTTGCTGGGTAAAAAACTGGCTGGATGGCCGAGCCCAAAGAGTTGTGGTGAATGGAGTTAAATCGAGTTGGCAGCCAGTCACAAGTGGTGTTCCCAAGAGCTCCGTATTGGGGCTGGTTCTGCTTAATACCCTTATCAATGATCTGAATGAGGGGATCAAGTGCACCCTCAGTAAGTTTGCAGACAACACCAAGTTGGCTGGGAGTGTTGATCTTCTGGAGGGTAGGAAGGCTTTACAGAGGGATCTGGACAGGCTGGATCGATGGGCTGAGGCCAATTGTGTGAGGTTCAACAAGGCAAAGTGCCAGGTCCTGCACTTCAGTCACAACAACCCCATGCAACGTTACAGGCTTGGGGAAGAATGGCTGGAGAGCTGCTTGGCAGAAAAGGACCTGGGGGTGTTGGTTGACAGGCACCTGAACATGAGCCAGCAGTGTGCCCAGGTGGCCAAGAAGGCCAATAGCATCCTGGCTTGTATCAGGAATAGTGTGGCCAGCAGGACTAGGGAAGTGACTGGCCCCTTGTACTTGGCACTGGTGAGGCCGCACCTCGAGTACTGTGTTGAGTTCTGGGCCCCTCACTACAAGAAGGACATCGAGGTGCTGGAGCGTGTCCAAAGAAGGGCAATGAAGTTGGTGAAGGGCCTGTAGCACAAGTCTTATGAAAGATCGGCTGAGGGAGCTGGGGTTGTTTAGTCTGGAGAAAAGGAGGCTCAGGGGAGACCTTATCATTTCCTACAACTACCTGAAAGGAGGTTGTAGCGAGGTGGGGGTCGGTCTCTTCTCCCAGGTAACAAGTGATAGGACGAGAGGAAATGGCCTCAAGTTGCACTAGGGGAGGTTTAGGTTGGATATTAGGAAAAATTTCTTCCCTGAAAGGGTAGTCAGGCACTGGAACAGGCTGCCCAGGGAAGTGGTTGAGTCCCCATCCCTGGAGGTATTTAAAAGACATGTGGATGTGGCATTTAGGAACATGATTTAGTGGTGGACTTGGCAGTGCTAAGTTAACGGTTGGACTCAATGATCTTAGAGGTCCTTTCTAACCTAAATGATTCCATAATTCTATGATTCTATAAAGGAGTCTTTTTTTTTTTTTTCAAAACTGGTTGTGAAAAGTATATTTTCATTTTTATATCCAGCCTCCTTATTCTATTTGCATAAAAGTGAAAGGGCAGCCCCTGCTGGCTCCATGACAGCTCATAAACCTACACAGGCAACTGGTATGCCATACACACTGATTTTCTAAAGCATTCTGTTAATGTCCAACTGCATGGCAAGTGGCAGAGAGGAGCCACCTCAGCTCCTGCCTCTCCCTGTCAGAAACTGTACACCTTCCCCAAGCCTGGATCAGGATCCCATAGTCTCTAAGGATTCAGCAGTATTCTGATCTAACATGTAAATTAACCCTGCTTCTAGTAGAAGGCTGGACAAGGTGATCTCCCAAGCTCCCTTCCAGCCTATATTGTTCTATGATAATATTCTTCCTGCCCTTCACACGAGACCACTTTCCCAACTAAAAGCTCAGCCCCACACTGCCACAGCTACTCTCCTACCAGCTATTCCCTACTGCTGAAAACCAACACCTTATCTCTGTTCCTCTCCCCACCCCAGCCAAGACTTCCAGTCTTTCCCCTGACTAGCACATACATCATCTCACCAGCTTCTTTTTGCCACTCTTACACTATTTCTGTCCCATTCCTAAACATTGAACTACTGAGAAGGGAGCTCCTGACATCTGGCTAGGCTCACACAGGGACTGTGAAACACAGAAAAATAGATTCAATGGCTGAAAACCAAGAACATCAAGTACCTGACAATCACCTGGTTAAGGTAACCTGCATGAGTCATCTACCTGCACAGAAGCACTCGTTCCTGGGATCAGAGGCCCTACATAAGCAGTCAGGAGAAACACAAAATATTTTTAGGATAGTAAAATCTCACCCTGGAAATCACTCTCTTTTTCTTGGCCTATCTTTGTTTTTTATATACACTAATATATTTTATTTTGGTTTAGCATTTTAAATCTTCCTAGGTCTTTATTTTTAGGATGTTATCACAGTTCCCGTAACTTCCGTAAAATCCTTAGTGAAGCATGACTGATGTTTTTCCTCATTGATGATTACCAGGAATGTACACACAGGAAAAAATCCTGCCTGATGCTCACAAAAGTCATGCATATCATTCACATGATCCCCACCAATGTCAAGCCTTACCAAACTTCAGCCACATAGTCCCCTGTAGGAGGTTCCCTTAGAAATTGTACAGAAATTGGGACAATAATCTCTTCTGAACAAATTTTCCATCATTTATATATCCGTGATACAAGGTCAGATATGGCTTTTAATCTTCAAGCAGTTTGACTTGACTCAGGGGACTCCACAATTGTGAACTCCACTTTCTTTCTACTGCATCACTTTAATATTTGAAACGCGAAATCCTTTTGAAGTTAGGATGCTTTTAGTTCTGCCTTTGCTTATCAAGGGACCTCATTAGCGTCAGTTTTCTAAGTTATCAACAGGCAAAGAGAAGCTCCACATGACTGTGCGCTATTTTTTGGCACACTGCATTGTACATTCATTATATAAATAAGACACTTCCTAGCTTGAACCAATATGATTACAGAATCTTTAATTTGGCACAGTTGCATTCAAAATGGAACTTAAAGCCTTGCATGCAGTCCTAAAATTCTTAGCACAAACAAGATGGGGATGCGTGTTGTTTCCTCTGTGCTTTCACATGAGTTAGAGTCCAACACAAAAAGCAAGAAACACAAGTAGAGAGTGGCCAAGTCTCTGGAGGGGAAGGTCCAAATCCACATTCCTTTTATGATCCCATCCTGCCTTGTGCACCCTCAGAAGTACAAAAAGAATAGACTGATCAATTGTGTACCTTGAAATGGAATCCAATTTCATACAACTGCCTTCAGCCACCAGGTAGGCTCAGGTGTGGCAATCACTGCCCTCTAGCAGTTCTTCACAAGAAGAGTAGAGACTCTCATGTTTTTAATCAGACATCCATGTCTCTTAGGGTACTGTTCAAAAGTAATTACCAAAACCACTGCACAGGGATAACTTCATCTTGTTCCTGACCCCCACCAGAACAAAGTTTTCTCAGAGTCAATAGGTTATTGATATCGTAAGTGATGCAATCACAAATTCATGTATGACAGAAAATCTTAAAAAGACTTGGATCTGAGCTGTTTTAATGCAGGAGATCAAATATATTTTATTACAGAAGGGATGAGTGTCTTGCACCTTGCTTTGCAACATCAGGTAAATGTGAAGAAAATATTACCCCTAGTAACTGAAAAAGCAATGATGTTCTCTATCCCCTCCAAAACTCCTTTTCACCAAAAGTAGACCAGATCCATCAAGGGCACCTGGGGCCTTTCATTGCCTTAATCCCACTGGTGGTGGCCTGCACTCTCATAGCCAGCCTGAACCACCCCGTCCAGCCCCAAGTCTATCATGCCACACTATGCCATGTTGCCATGTTCTTTTCCCAGTTCCCCATCCCAGCTCCATGTGCTCTGAAACAGCCCACTGACACCCCACAGCAATTAAATCACTATATTAAGGTCTCAATGAGCCCAGACCTCTGTGAGGTTGCACCTTGCTGGGAGGAGAGGCTACTGCCAGGGCCCTGATAGGTCTTAATGGCCCTGAATAGCCTCACCTCAAGCCTCCACTCACACACCCTTTCCACACAACTGAGGAGACTTACTTAAGCTTAGTCCTGGGCTGTCAGTGCCTGCCTGATCTCTGTTGTAGGGGTACTGATCTGCAGCTCAGTCACAGCTGTGCTTGGCCATGAACCCCAAAACTCTGGCCCATGACCTGCAGGCTCACTTCCCAGTATGGACTCAGTCCTGCCTTGTCACCATGATCCTGTCTGGTGATCATTGGACTATGTCTGGCCTTGGTTACCATCACTGGACTTGACCTGCAGATTGACTTTTTGGCTTTATTTTGGCCCTGCCTCATTACCATGCATTTGCCTGAGGATCTGGACTCTTGGCTGAACTTGGAAGCCATCTGTATTCCTTGATCACTTTGTTGGGTACTGCGGGACTGAGCATTGGCTGGAGTGGCCTCTGCTTTGCTGACCATGTTTTCATGTCCTTGAGGGGGCAGCTGGCCTTTGCTTCTCCCTGACAGGTGAAAGGGTTTGTTTGTGGAAGGTGGAAGTCTTACTTGCATCACCTTGATACAATGTACTTTGAATGTACAGGGTTTTTTTACCTGATTTCAGGCCACTTCCTTGCCCCATCACTACCATCCTCAGTTATGATCCTTTCCTCCAAACTACTTGAAACCAACTTCTAGTGTGGTATCTCTGCAAACGTTACATTTATTCAGTTAAGCCATTTATGAATATACTGACTAGGTTCCTACCTGAGGAAGAACTTCTCTTACACCTTGCACAATACGTCTCTTCCAATTTGACATTAAACCATGAATATAGCTTTCCAATAAGCTGTGTCTATCCTTCAATTCCCCACCTTTATGTTGTAGTTTTTCCTTAACTTCATCTTGACAGCATCATGGAAGATTTTTAATAAAGTCATAACATATACTATCGTATAGAAGAAGAGCTAGCTTATTCTGAAATAATTCATTATTGAAAATGCCACGTTGTTATTTTTCACTGTGTTACTTTCTAGTTGCTTACAAAACTCTTTATCAGTTCCAGCAGCTTTTTGGGAACCGAACTCAGATTTTGTGGTGACAGCTCACCTGTATACACCACCTCCAAAAAAAAAAACCCACAACAATTTGCTATAGGTAGTCTTCCAGAACCTCATTCATCTATTCAACAGTTCTCAGAGATAACTGAACAGATACTCTTGGGCCAAATCCTCAAAGTATCAAAAGCTGAATTTCATTTGTTTATGCCTAGTTAAAATAATCTAAGTACTTTTCAACCAGTTCTCTTTCTATTCTAGTCTGAGCCTTTGTTAGCTATATTAACCCAGGCTAAGCTTTTTTGTTGGAGACCAATACAGAAGGGATCTTAAACACACTGGCCTTCTTAACATTATTTCTTGATGGTTTTTCACTTTCCTTTGCCTTTTTCTCTAGCTCTGCCTTAGCTTTTCTGACTCTGTTCATAACATCTTGTGCTTATTTTTTCTTCTCATCTTTAGTAATTTGATACATTTTATGCTTTCAGTAGGATTTCTGCTTCCCTGTATTCTTTCATATCTTGCTATGAACCCTCCTTTTCTGGTGCTTTAAGCTTCACATCTGACAGTGACGGCTGATGGTCAACAGCAAGCCAAGGGTGCAAGGAATTGAACTGAAATGACACTAGTCTGGTGAAATATCTTTTGCAATAAATCTATTCCTCAGGCATTCAAGCATCCCATAGAAGACCAGTCCACAGCTTCAGTGTAAACCTAGGGCTTTCCTAAAAGCAACATTTTTAAAAGTTTGGAAAGAAATGTTAGAAATAATCAGACCTGTTTAAAAGAAAATCACAAGTTTTCATTTTTTAGAGAACTCTGTATTTTAGAAAAGCATCATAGAAAGCAGAAAAGCAGGATATTTTCTTCTTCGTCTTTATAAAACTCCCTTTTACATATTTATGTTTAAACTGAAAGTTCATACTACTTGGATATCTTTCTCTTTAGAAGAATTACTTATCTTGTGTTCAGGTTTCGTTTATTCCATGACTTCCCCAGTTCTGAATCATCAAAATCCTTTCCTAGATTGTTTTTACACAGAAACAAAATGTAATCAATGAATAATTATTACTCATAGGGTGTTACGTGCTTCAGTGTTATGAACTGTGTTTTCTTTCTTTTTTGTTTGTTGGTTTAGAGCTGAGCCTAACAGTACAACGTAGCCATCTACAAGTAATGCTCAGAATATCTGGTGGTACTAAAGGTACTACAAGTTCTTTAAAACAGTCTACTGCCTTATCCTCTCCTCTGGCCCTGAGTCACGTTCTTTGGCTTAGACACTGCTCTGCACGAGAGATGTTTGTACTTTGTTCTGGCTAGATAAACTTTATATAACAAAGGGTCAACATTAAGCTCTAGCTAATATTTGCTAAAATACTTATCACAGATTAAGGTGTGGCTACATGCAATGCTGATTAAACAGCTCTTAAAAATGTACCCGAAGTTTTTGAGGAACATAAATACAATATATATCGCACAATTCTGACTAGTACTTCCAACTTTAATAAGGGAGACATACCACTTGCACAGAGAATGTGGGGGTTTGGGTTTTTTTTCTGAATTGGGGTTTTTTCCCTTGTTATAAAGAATATATAACAGCTATGCATACAGATACTTTAACATTTTTGGTGAATGATGATACCTCTAGCAATGCTATCTTTTCCTATGTTCTGCCCATTTCTCCATAGTGGCTTGGGTATGAAGTACTGCACTCATTGCCATTACTGAAATTCAGGATCCAAGTGCCAAGGTAGAGCTAAATGATGATTCTTCCTCCCAAACAGGCATACAGTGCCTAAATTAGGTCCTAAACCTGAAATCTATAATGATTGATCTGTAGCAGGAAGATTCTGCTTTTGTCTTCAATTTTTATGACTGAAGCTATTGAAATAACTTATTTAGCAAAACTGACACTGGAAACAAATCATGGGCTTAGACCAGAAGAAGGAAGAGAAACAACAAAAGGTCTTTTTTTGAAATTGGGACTCATTGTGTAAGGAGTTGTGAAATTGAATACAGTATAACTAATAGCTCACTGGTAATTATTACCTCAGTTATACAGTCATAGCATGAGAGAGCAGGTTTACACCTCTTTCAAATAATCATTTTTAGCATATTAATTATGCAAAAGGTTGTATGTAAATGGAATTTCAATTCCTAAAATGTCAAATAGCAAGAAATCAATTGGGGAACTAAATGATTTCTTTGCAAATGTCAAATTACTAAAAACAACACAACATTTTTCAGAAACCTTCTACTAACCAAGTCATTTGTCCTGGTTTTGCCTGGGATAGAGTTAATTCTCTTCCTAGTAACAGGTATAGTGCTGTGTTTTAGATTTACTATGAGAATAATGTTGATAACACACTGATGTTTTAGCTGTTGCTAAGTAGTGTTTATACTAATCAAGGACTTTTTCAGCTTGCCATGCTCTGCCAGGTGCACAAGAAGCTGGGAGGCAGCACAGCCAGGACAGCTGACCCAGACTGGCCAAGGGGCTATTCCATACCCTATGATGTCATTCTCAATATATAACCTGGGGGCAGCTGGCCGGGGGGAGTGATTGCTGCTTGGGGACTGGCTGGGCATTGATTAGCAGGTGGTGAGTGGTTGCATCACTTTTTTTTCCTGAGTTTTGTTTCTCTCTCTCGTTGTTTTCCTTTTCATTACAAATCATTATTATTGTTATTGTTATTATTTTATATATTTTATTTTATTTTATTTTATTTTATTTTATTTTATTTTATTTTATTTTATTTTATTTTAATCATTAAACTGTTCTTATCTCAACCCATGAGTTTTCTTACTTTTGCTCTTCCAATTCTCTCCCCCATCCCACTGTGGTGGGAAAGTGAGCAAACAGCTGTGTGGTGCTTGGTTGCCAACTGGGGCTAAACCACGACATAACTTAACCAGATAAAGATAAGGTTCAGGAAAAAAAGTCTCTCAACTGCTAGTTACAAATAGATAATTGCTAGCAAAATATGCTGCTTTTCCTACACCAAATGTTTTTGCATATTCGTGCTGAAGGCAGTGTTTGCTCATTCAGAGAAAGACCATTTGGAAAAGTAGTGATGTGAGAAGAAAATACCGTACTTTTGACTTCACAGCCTACTGTAATGCTGTTCTGATGCGAAAACAAGAAAAGTTGTCACCAAAGTAATACTTTGGCATTAAATAGAATGAGCACACTGGACTGTATCAGAGAGTCAGTTCTGGTTTTATTTATTCCATATCACCTTAGAACAGGTATTACATATATTTACATAATTTAATTCAATGAATTAAGTAGTCTCATGGAAGTTTTCATCTTCACTGCCTATGTGTTGTTCTGCTTACAGAGTTCTTGAATTTCTCTTGAATTTTAATCTTCTGTGTCACACAATATGTGTGTATTGGCAATGGAGACTATCCAGATTACGGTATGAATGTGAAGGGGCACAAATGAGAGTAAAATAAAATCATCCAACGTTTATTCCATTGCTCTTTGTTCTTAAGCAGTGAAAGGCAGAAGAATCGCTGTTGAAAATTTTCTGTGTAGAAGTTTTCATTGACTTTTGCACATTCATATCAGACCAATAGGAAGAGGGATATTTTGCCACTTTTATGTATGTGATTTGATATTAATGGGCGAGGTTAAGAATTTCAGAATCTGAACAACATGTATACAGAAAGGCATTATTTGTCTCATCTGTTACATCAGCTCATTCATTTATTTTAAAGAAACATGGAAAGGAAACCTGCTAAACAGAAACTGAGGAAAGATACTACTCTAGCTATCAACAGCAATGTATTTGGTTAATATTTCTTCTTTTCCTGTGTTAGTTTATGTACCAAATTTCAGATTAAAAATGTCATTTGTTTTGCAATGTGATTATATGTGGATTAACTGTAATATCACTCAAGTATCGGAAGTTACTGACTCAAGTATCACAGTTATAGATACACAGAGGGACTCTCAAAAAGTCACATAATCTACTCCCTACTTTTTAGCAGATCAGGTGTATCTAAGTAATTTGTACAGATACTTGTCTAACCTTTTCTTATTAACTTACTTACAATGAAAGCGATTCCAATACTTTTCTACAGTCTTGGTACAGGCTAGTTGTAATATCTTAATATCTTAACAATGAGAGAGTTTTACCCCTATCTAATCTTAGTTTTTCGCCTTGTAACGATTTCCTCTGATCATTTCCCAAGGGGATATTTATACCCTTATGAAAACCATAGTTTCCATAACCATAGAGGAAGACTCTTGTGATCTCTCTCCTTGTCATACCCAACAAAGGAACAAATCCAGTTTCTTCTGTCTTCTTGGTCTGGCACCTGAGGAACATTTCTGTGAAAAAGAGTTTTAAACCTAAGCATGGCACTTCAACTCAGCTTCTCCCAACACTGAACAGACGAGAAGATAGGAGGGTTCTGATGTCACCTCAGCTTTCAGCCTTGGAAGAATTGCTCTGAAATGCAGAGAAGCTCCCCAGTCACACCAGTGACATATGTTGTGCCTCTGGAGCTCTAAGCCCAATGATAAAAAGGTGATGAGTGAGACTTCTAGCAGAATTTTGGCACTAGCATGCCTTCATGGCACTTACCTGGCTGGAATCAAGAGTGCTGATACAGAGGGTTGTTGATGTCATTGAGAGGACCCCAAAAGTCTCTGAAGGTGTTAATTTTCCCTCATAGAGATCTTTTGGGATGTCCAGCAATGAGAACCTCAGAGCAGTGCTAGAGACTTCTGGATTCTTCTAGGTAGTGGTTCCAGGAATAAGGGTGTCCACAGAAGTGCCAAGCTCAGAGGCATTGTCTTTCTGTTGTTTAACACTCCTCTTTTAAATCAGAGATTTAATATATAACTAGAGTAAACTGATTAAGGTGTTTATTGATCAATGAATACAATAAGAGGAAATTGGAAAAGAACAGCGAAATTATCAATAATTTAATTAGCTAAATAGCATGCTACTAATATTAATTCATGACTATGATTCTGCAGGCTATTATGTACTCCTATGAACCTGTTAACTATTGTTCTTAAATCTAGTGAGTCAGATAAAGAGCCCCTATTGAATTAAAATTCTATAAGTATGAAGGTACAAGTCTATTTCTCCCCACACCAAGTCATACATCCATAGACCTGACAGAGAGCTCAGTCGCTTGTCCCAGTGAACTTCGTATTTGACTGGTGAACTTGGTATTTGCTGGTCAGATTTGCTATTGTTTGTAGGCATCCACACTGCTACTGTCAGAGTTGCCCTATGTTTGTCTTCTGATGAATTCATCCCTTATACTCCATTTTTTTCTGAATTAGATGGACCCTTGCATCTTAGACATTAGACATCTTGCATTAGACGGCCTTGCATCTCTTTTTCTCCATCCAAACTCTTCCTGAATTAACAACCTGTCCCTAACTACTTTTTTTTTTTTTCATATTGGTTTTAGTTTTGCTACACTCATATTGAAATTTGGTATTTCTGGGCTAGATGTCACCATTGCAGAAGATAATGATAGAAAATGGGGGAAGATGCTACTATTAATACTACTACTACTATTACAACTACTACTGCTGAAAAAGGAAGGTGATAAAGATTCAGCAGGGCATAACAAAAGAAAGTAGGTTAGATAAAGATGGGAAAGGATTTCGAAAGAGAAGATGTGCGGATAGGTGAGAAAGGAGCAATGAATTTGCAAAGAATTGAAGGTTGGAACTCCTCAATAAATATGAAGGCACACGTGGTATTTGGCCCTTTATATTTCATTTCAGGGTGTTGCATGAGCTCTTGATGGTTAAATGGTTGGTCCTTCAGCTCAGTGTGATCAACATACTGGTTTGTATCTTTATCCCTCTTTAGGAGATGGAGACTGCTTGGTAAGCACTTGGAAAGGATTTTCTAGTTTTAGATTCCTCTGAAAGGCATCTAGTTTGGGCCTATGAAAACTGCACTGTGAACGGAACCAATGCAAGGGAAGTGAAGGACTACTGTGTGATTTGCTTAGAGAACACTCTCCTGTTCTGAGCCAAAACGCTAATGTAGATTCAGGCTCCATCAGCTCAAACCACTGGCAGCCTGGTCAGAGCATCTAACAAAGGATCTCTTCTGAAGGCAAAAGTCTTTGATTAAGATGCAAGAGTTCCTAAAATCCTCAATGCTTAGCAAGAAGATAGGATTACAATAATGCCTGTTCCACTCTGGATGGCTGCCTGTGGGCTTATGAGCTGAACATGTATGTCCTTATTGTTGCAAGCAAGGATAAAAACAAGAATGTATTATCATAGAATCATAGAATCATAGAATCGTTTGGGTTGGAAGGGACCTTTAAAGGTCATCTAGTCCATCCGCCCTGCAATGAGCAGGGACATCTTCAACTAGATCAGGTTGCTCAGAGCACTGTCCAAACTGATCTTGAATGTTTCCAAGGACAGGGCATCTACCACCTCTCTGGGCAACCTGTTCAAATGTTTCACCACCATCATTGTAAAAAAATTTTTTCCTTATATCTAGTCGAAATCTACCCTCTTTTAGTTTAAAACCATTACTCCTTGTCCTATTGCAACAGGCCCTACTAAGAATCTTATCCCCATCTTTCTTATAAGCCCCCTTTAAGTATTGAAAGGCTGCAATAAGGTTTCCCTGTAGCCTTCTCTTTTCCAGGCTGAACAACCCCAGCTCTTTCAGCCTTTCTTCATAGGAGACGTATTCCCTCCTTCTGATCATTCTTGTGGCCCTCCTCTGGACCCGCTCCAACAGGTCCATGTCTTTCCTGTGCTGAGGACCCCAGAGCTGGATGCGGTATTCCAGGTGGGGGTCTCACCAGAGCAGAGTAGAGGGGCAGAATCACCTCCCTCGACCTGCTGGCCACGCTTCTTTTGATGCAGCCCAGGATACGGCTGGCTTTCTGGGCTGCGAGTGCACATCACCAGCCGATGGCCCGTTCTTCATCCATCAATACCCCCAAGTCCTTCTCCTCAGGGCTGCTCTCAAGCCCTTCGTCCCCCAGCCTGTATTGATACCAGGGGTTGCCCCAACCCAGCTGCAGGACCTTGTACTTGGCCTTGTTGAACCTCATTAGGTTCACACAGGCCCACTTCTCGAGCTTGTCCAGGTCCCTCTGGATGGCACCCTGTCCCTCAGGTGTGTCAACTGCACCACTCAGCTTGGTGTCATCTGCAAACTTGCTGAGGGTGCACTCGATCCCACTGTCTATGTCGTTGATGAAGATATTAAACAGTACTGGTCCCAGTACGGACCCCTGTGGGATACCACTTGTCACTGATCTCCATCTGGACATTAAGCCGTTGACCACTACCCTTTGGATGCGACCATCCATTATCATGTGGTAGACTGTAGTGTTAGGAATAGGGGCAGATAAAAGATTAGGAAACTCTGGCATTTTGTATGGATAATGAGAGCTTTGCTCTGAAAAAGTGGATAGTCAAACATTAAAACCTAAGATTTCCTTTCATGCTATTGTAAACTCTATGTTCATTTTTATTTTCTACTTAAGAAAGCTATCTTAGTTTCCTGTTTTTCCTGAGTTTCCTTCTTGATTAGAGAACACGTACATGGAGATTTCCTTACTTCTTTATCGCTTTGTTTAACATTTATATTGTACATTTTTTCCAGGAAAGCTCATCTACCATATTAGGAGAGATGCCAAGTGCGTAGTCTTCATAATACCTATGAAACTCTTCTTGTTCTGAGAGCACTGTGTAAGGATTTCCTATCTGCTTGTAAGTGGAAGTGGGAGTGAGTGAAAGTAACTGGAGCAAGAGTTGCTGGATAGTTTTATCGGGTAACTTCTAGGTGAGTTTAGCATACTCTTCCTGTCCCAAGGAATATCCAACCTCAATAGTGAAGACGTAAAGAATGATCAGATTGAAATTCGGAGATGAGATAACAAGCAGAGATACCAAGTGTACATATTATTATCCTATTATTATCATCATATGACATAGCTTATTATGACCCTCTGCACACAACACATGCCCATTCAACATACATGCTCAGCAAAAAGTTCTAAGAGCCCAAAATAACTGATAGAAAAATGATTCTCTCATTTTTTTGGGTGAGCTGTAAAGACACACTGAATCTTAAACACTTTAAAATGTCTCAAGCTGAAAGATGGGCAAAATGGAGGCCAAGGTAGCTGAATGCTTTGCATTATGCTGGATTGAACTAGGAGTGCTTCACAACCAAGGAAATCTCCCTGCCAGTGAACAGGAAAGTAGCAGGGAAGCTTCTTATGGATGTTTTTTGAACATAACTCTGAGCAGGCCAGCTGAAACAAAAGCAATGTGCTCACATGGACTGTGTAGAACATACAGATGATCAATATGAACTACACAACTTTGTAGATAAGCCTGTGAGTGAGTAGGTGCAAAGGTCTGTGCAACAGATACCAAGCTAGGATTTATTACAAGTGTTCTGCAACATGGAAGTGCTCAGTTCACACCAACTGGGAGTAGCCATTGATAGGATATACATGAGCTGTTTGGATCAATTGCTAGAAGAGGAGTTGCACCCTCAAGGAGATCATAAGGACATAATAGATGTAGTCTTTGTCTCCTTATACTTCAGGCTTCATATTATTCATGCTGTTCCTGCTCCTCTCTCCACTGTCTCTTACCTTTTTTGGTTGTTCATTTTTGTTTTTTTTTTTCCCACTCAGAGCAACACCCTTGTCGCATCAGTCCCTTGTTGCCCATCCCTTCTATCCTGGCCTCCACTTGTCTCTGCACCCTGACCACCTCTTCTCCCTAAGTTATTTTTGTGGATTTTTTTTTCTCATGTTCCTTTTCTCATTCTCTTTCTCCAGCCCACATCCATTTCTTTCTCATTCTCTCCACATTTTCTGCCTTCCCTCTTGCTCACATAAGAATTCCTGCTCCCCTTAATTAAGCACTAGAAATTCTAGGTTGAGGAGAGATCAGCATTAGGGAGGGTGGAGTCCACCTCCCACCCCCTCTCCTGGAATTAGGGAATTCCTCTCCCAGGGCTTAAGTGCAATTGCAAAGAAAGGGTGTGCAATACTAGCTTACATTTTGCTGGAATTTTGGTGATGCTGTTGGTTATATGCTTTTTAGTCATTGTATAGCTTGGAAACTTGAATCATACTGCTAAAGCATAGAGGAATTAAAGCTATGGATTCTGACAAGAAGAAATACACTTTTTCAATATCTAAACATAGCAATGAAGAATAAGGTGCAAATATTGATTTTGTATATTGCTGTCATTCTTTACTTAAGAGTGTTCACTGAGACAGTGATGTCAGTGGTCAATGGTATTACCGTGGTACAATGGTTATTGCTGTAGCATAGACTGTAGCTGACCTGGGACCAAGACAGCCATTAACATGCTTTGAAATAAAATCGTTAGGTATATATCCAGAGCTAAATTTAGACAATGATGTTTATGAGCAAGCTTGAGGAATAAGTCTGGTAGAAGGACACTTTAGTAGACTTTTCCTTATGATCCAATAAACTGCTACTGCATGTTACCACAAAATGATGTCTTGGAGTACAGCTATGTAGGGGAAAAAAAACATACCATATGTCAGGATCCAACCCAGCAGTAGATGTTTATCTCTTCTGGTCTAGGTTATACTTCTATTTTTTTCTCTTTTTTTCACACTGAAATGAGAACCATGCTTGCACTAGGTAATTAAGAATCCAATACTTATGGATTGTATTGGGAGGGAAGAATGTCGTTGTTGTTTGGAAATATAACAGAGATAAGAGCTGGTTTTTTATGCCAGGGACACGATGCCCAAGTCAGGTTTATACTCTGTAACTTGCTTTGCCACATGGCATATTGTACACAGTTACTCTTGAGATGCCCTCATTTTTCCAGTGGTAAAATCTGCATTCATTGGACATACATAAAATGGGCTATATAAACAAGCACAAAATTTTGTACTACAGCCCGAAAGGCTTCTCCCCAGCACATCATAGGTAAATATTACAACACTCAAACAACACAGTTTCACTATGTTCACTTTAAAATTTCAGATCATGGACTGAGGAACAAAAGGTGAGTGTGCAAAACGAATATAAAACAACGAATATGAAAAGATGCTATACACAGCAAACTCTCTGCTGGGAGAACAACATAAACAGCCAACACAAGTTGTAACATTATAATGCTGCTTATAACTAACTGTTCCCAGGTGTTTTTATATCACCACAGTTAATTAACCACTTCTGCATAGTATTTCACGGTTAACAAAGAGCTCCTTGAGATGCTTAGTAATAACTCTCAGTATGTAAAATAGGAATAGCAGTTCCTTCTTCTTAAACCTCTGCTTTTCTAGAGAAGTGCACAAAAAAAGTTGTCAGAAAGGGCTAGAAAGTGTCAGAAAGCTTTCATCAGTCTAATGGAGCCCATAAAGGATGGCAAAATACAAGATAATGGTGTCCTTGCAAACCTTCATCTTTAATGATGCTGAAATTTGAGACCATTTTATTCGTACACTTGGAAAAGTGGTATGAGAGTCCTCAGAGTCAGTGCTGTCAATACTGCTCTTTCTCTTTAAGCTAAAGGGGTTTGTTCTTTCAAAGTTGTTTACACAAAGTTGTGAGGCTGAAAGCAAGGCAAATTCAATGCAATTCATACAGGAACAAAACAGACAACTGTGCAAGGCGGAGAACTCTCACTGCAGAAGCGTGAAGAGCACAAGGCTGAGATTCAATGAAGAGACTGGGACCAGTTGGGCAGTCTGAGGCCGGGTTTGTAAATCAGTGTGGAGGCAGAGAAGATGTGCGGAAGGCAGTTGGTGACAGAAGTCTGACCCTGAAAGTGACTTGCAGAGGGAGGGGCAGGGAATCGGGGAGAGACTGTGGATGAATATTGAACTGGGAAGATCTGCAGGGGAAGAAAAGAATTAGGAGCTCTCAAGAAAGAAAAAGAGTATGAGGATTTTTAAGGATATGAGCTGGGTCTCATATATCCTCATATAAGAATATGTTGCTGGGTGACAACATTGGAAATAAAAGTGGAGGGAGGATTAGAAAGCAAGGACAAAAGGCAAGGTACACAGGAATGTCACAGTGCTCTCAGGTGCTGCTTCTGGTGTCCCCCGCTGAGATTTCTCTGCACAGTCCCTTTGTGTTATCTTTGGTCTTTTTGGTTGCTCCATCCAACTGGGATTAATTAATTTAACAGGCAGATTTTTCTTCTAGGCAGATACTACTCTACATAGGTGATCTCTCCCCATTTTAGTCCAAGTCAGGCAATTTTACAACATTCGATCACATGGTGGTGTTAAGCAGAGTGTCCTGACAGAGGACATGTGGTCTCCTCCACAAGGTGGGATGGGAAGCAACCACTACGGTTCCAGAAATGGCATGGGCTGAAATAAAGATAAGGCTCCTTTTCCTGTAGAAAGCCTTATATTGACAGTGTTGGCAGAGGCAGTTATATGTGACTGTGACATGCGTGAGACAGATGAAACAGTAGGGTGATGCTTTCCAGATTGGGCTGTTGATGTCATGCTTTCCAAAAAAAGGCAAGTTTTGTAGGATAGATTTTGCTTGAACTGCATCAAACCACTTGTGTTGTAGTGTTGTGCAGTTTGGGGAACCAGACAGAATCTACCCTGAAGTAAAATTCTTGAACCACAGGTAGCATAAGCACCGGCTGCTGTGGTGAATTGATCCTACTATTCATAACGGCAGTATGTCCAAATTTTCTGGGCATTTGGTATAATCTCATTTATAGAAGTCCTGAGCATTCACAGCTTCAACTGAAGTCAGTGAGACTTGTGTAAATGTTATTATATATACATGTATATTGTGTATAGTACATATATATATAAACAGTGCTGCATAATACAAAGTGTTCTGATATTCAGGCACAAAACCTCAACTGGAAATGCAACATTACAGAATACTTTTGAAAAGCAGACTTTGCAACATTTGTACCTTTTTAACAGAAAAAGAAAAGAAGGCAAGATTTATTCCCTTGTTTTCTTTCTTCTTTATGTAGTATTATATAAAAAGCTGAGTAGAAGCATTTAGGTATGGCCTGTAAGAGGCTGGTAGAGATGCTCCTCTCCATTTAGGACTCAAGGAGGGCTTATGCACAGATGAAATCTGTTGTGATTCATTCTGTCCTTACTGAGGTCATCATTCTATTCTTGAGAGGGTAGATGGTTTTGTAATCTACCTTCTTGATCTCTTCTCTGTCTCATTTAGGTGCAGTTTGAAACTAGTGCAAGACAAAACATTTCCATGAGTACCTGTTTCTCAAATATTGCTTTACACAAGTAATATTCGTTATTAACTGGAGGCTCTTGTGCACAAAGTTCCCATATTCCACACATGCAGATGCCATCCCTGGAAAAGTGGCCAGGTGGGTGTACAAGTGGCTAGGTAGGTGTTGACTCTTTTGGGGGACAAGAGGCCTTGCAGAGGGATCTAGATCGATTGGAGCATTGGGCTATGATTAATGGGATGATATTTAACAAGTCCAAATGCCGGATCCTGCACCTATGATGGGGTAACACTGGGCAGAAGTATAAACTGGGAGAGGAGTGGCTGGGAAGCAGCCCTGCAGAAAGGGATCTGGGGATGCTGGTTGACAAGAGGCTCAATATGAGCCAGCAGCGTGCCCTGGCAGCCAAGAGGGCAAACTGCATCCTGGGGTGCATCAAAAACGGCATAACGAGGAGGTCAGGAGAGGTGATTATCCTGCTGTATTCAGCATTGGTGTGGTCTCACTGTACTGTGTGCAGTTCTGGGCCACACAGTTTAAGAAGGATGTGAAGGTCCTTGAATGCATCCAGAGGAGGGCAACAAAGTTGGTGATAGGGCTGGAAGGCATGGCCTGTAAGGACTTTGGGCTCGACTGGTTTGGAGAAAAGGAGGCTGAGGGGTGACCATATCGCTCTCTACAGCTTCCTGAGGAGGGGAAGTGGAGAGGGAGGTGCTGATCTCCCTGGTATCCAGTGACAGGATGTGTGGGAACGGTTCAAAGCTGCGCCAGGGGAAGTTTAGACTGGACATGAGGAAGCATTTCTTTGCCGAGAGGGTTGTCAAACATTGGAAGAAGCTTCCTAGAGAGGTGGTCAATGCCCCAAGCCTGTCAGTGTTTAAGAGGCATTTGGACAATGCCCTTAACAACATGCTTTAACTTTTGGTCAGCCCTGAAGTGGTCAGGCAGTTGGACTAGATGATCATTGTAGGTCCTTTCCAACTGAAATAATCTAATCTAATCTAATTTAATCTAATCTAATCTAATCTAATCTATTCTGTTCTGTTCTGTTCTGTTCTGTTCTGTTCTGTTCTATAACTCTGTACACAATGATACCCTACAAAAAAGCCAGGGCTTTATGTCTGAGCTTGTTGCTGTTTGGGATTTGGGGCAGAAAGAGTTGACCAAATGAGAAAAATGGAGAAATAAAGGGAGTCAAAATGCCCCATGTTTGTAAATGAGCACTTCGTGTGAAACTGAAACAATAATTACCTGACTAGTTTTACATCTCTGAAATCAAACCAATGGAAGAACAGAGAGTAAAAGGCAGAATACAGCTGTAGGTGCCAAGTCCTCTTTTTCAACCTCTAAAAGATATTCTATTGAAGACAAAGACCTCCCTTAAGAGGTTGATTTTAACACCTGGAGCAAAAATATTTTAAGTATTGACACATGAAAAAATAAAAATTCTTTTTCCTTCCCTTACGTGAGCTTTGAAGGCAATTTTTTGATTTTGCGGACTATTTTTTATTCTTGCTCATGTATATTTCCATTATGGTATAATTCAGTCAGATTGAAAAAAACCCAACACTTTTGCCAGATTCTTGTGCTGCTGTTTTCTCTGAAAATCCTATTTATTTTTAGTGACTTTTAGTCACAGTCTACTGTGAACAAATATGGAAGAAAATAAATGCACTGATTGAAGGCAGACTAAAAAGGACTAGATGAAGGTAGAGTGTGGCCACTCATCTGCGGGCAGTATTTTCCTGAAAGAAGTATACTTCCTGTAGATACAGAAAGCTGTAAGCAAGAATTTGTTAAAATGTTCCTAAATATTGATGTAAGGAAACGCAGCAGCAAGGGGATTAGAAGACTAGCTTTAAAGCGTAACCTTGCATCAAGAAGGCGACTATGACTCACATCTGTGCTGTCCTCAATGGGTTTAGTACTGTAATCAACAGTATATACATTTGTCTCTTTTCCATCAGATAAACCAGAAAAGGTTTAGTCACATTTTCCATTCATCTGCTTTTCAAATTCTGTAAGATCAGTATATCCCGCAGTTATTTTAGATTCAGCAGTACTTCCTCGCAGTTCATATTAAAGTAGGTTCCCACTGACTGACTGGGAACATATTTTCTGCCTTGTCTGGGCTTTTGTGTGTAACTTTTAACTAAAATGTACAGAGTAGCTGGCTAAAATCCTACGGTCCCTCTACATCACTGCATTTTTAATAGATAAATGCAAATAATAATGTTGCATGTTTTAATCCTAATTTCCTAAGGAAGCTTATTTGAGTGAGTTTTCTGTACCTCATTCAGCCCTAAAATCTTTTGATCCCTTTTTAAACTTGACTTGACAGGGCGGTAGAGATACCAAAGATACGCAGCTGCTGCAAGCATTGTGAACCTTGAGGAGGGGTGAGAAGAGAGGAACTGTCAGAAGAGCCGGAGCCTGGCGCTCTGCACAGGATGCCCCAGCAAGCGCCAGGCAGCTGTATGTGCAGTTGGGTCTGATGGACACACGAAGGACCAACAGCCGAATATGTCCCTTCCTGCTTTTCTTCTGGCCAGGGGTGGTGGAGAGGACTGAGGTCACTGTCAGGGCAATGGGTGGTGGCACAGCAGGTGGAGGAAGCGGAGCAAGGGTGGTGGTGAGGGTGCTGTCCCGTGGGGCAGGAGAGGAATGCAGCATGCTAACTGGGGGATATCACAGGGGACGGGGTGCATTTCTGCAGGAAAATAGGCTTTGGTTAATGTGTCACTTAAGGGAAATATATGTTTAAAAACTTTTGTTTGAAAGGAAATGAGAAGTTACATTTTATTTTAATGAAATCACCGAAAAGGACAGGCTGAATTGTTGGGCCAGGGCCAACTGTATGAGATTCAACAAGGCCAAGTGCCAGGTCTTGCACTTGGGTCACAACAACCCCATGCAACGCTACAGGCTTGGGGAAGAGTGGCTGGAGAGCTGCCTGGCAGAAAAGGACCTGGGGGTGTTGGTTGACAGCTGCCTGAACATGAGCCAGCAGTGTGCTCAGGTGGCCAAGAGGGCCAAGAGCATCCTGGCCTGTATCAAGAATAGTGTGGCCAGCAGGACCAGGGAGGTGATAGTGCCCCTGTACTCAGCACTGGTGAGGCCGCACCTTGAATACTGTGTTGAGTTTTGGGCCCCTCACTGCAAGAAGGACATCGAGGTACCAGAGAGTGTCCAGAGAAGGGCAACGAAATTGGTGAAGGGTCGAGAGCACAAGTCTTATGAGGAGCGGCTGAGGGAGCTGGGGTTGTTTAGTCTGGAGAAGAGGAGGCTGAGGGGAGACCTTATTGCTCTCTACAACTACCTGAAAGGAGGTTGTAGTGAGGTGGGGATCTGTCTCTTCTCCCAAGTAACAAGCGATAGGATCAGAGGAAACGGCCTCAAGCTGCGCCAGGGGAAGTTTAGATTGGATATTAGGAAAAGCTTCTTCACTGAAAGTCAGGCATTGGAACAGGCACTGGAACAGGCTGCCCAGGGAAGTGGTTGAGTCTCCATCCCTGGAGGTATTTAAAAGATGGGTAGACGTGGTGCTTGAGGACATGGTTTAGTGGTGGACTTGGCAGTGCTAGGTTAACGGTTGGACTTGGTGATCTTAAGGGTCTTTTCCAACCTTAACGATTCTATGATTCTATGATTCTATGAAAAGTTATGTAAACATCTGTGTTTTTCCTTGTTTTCTATTGATTAGGCTTCTTTCTGTAATCAAAATAGAAACCTAAATAAGAGCTTGAGTTTCCACAAGTTGACTAATTTGTCATTTTTCTTGAAAAAATATTCCTAACCCTCTAAATTTTCTTCTTCTTTTTTTTTTTTAACCAACTTAAGATCTGTTTTTTTTGTTGTCATTTCATTGATGATATACTGGTGAAAAATTACTACTGGATGCCTGCCATACCAGTTCTGACCAGGTAGCAGGGGGTTGATTTCTGCTTCCAAATTTGCTTGAAAGTGGGTATGTTAATAAAACATTTACAGCTGCTGATTGGCCCACTGTTCAGTATTGAGCTTCATGCAGAGGTTCCTTGCCAACAGTGTAAATATTTGAATATTGTAAATGTTACACCTGATTCTTACTCATTGCCTGTACTGGGGTATAATCAGCAGGATGGTTTGGATCCAGGTCAAAGCTTGTTAAAGTGTATTGGCTTTCACACTCTAAATCACATTACCAGTATAAATAACACATTTGTATGCTACAAGGAATAAAGTAGGAAGCAAACAGTACTTTGGATGCTTTGGTACCTCAGTTGCTACTTTACTGTTTTGTAGTAATAGGGCACGTAAATCCTCTTAAGAGGATGAATGCTTAAAATTAAGGCTCTAGAATAGTATTTAGAAGACTTGGTTCTGCTCTTGAATTTGCCACAGCTTCTGCATATGACCTTGGGGCAAGATAATTAGGGCTTTGCTCTGTGTGTTTAATTCACTGTCTGTGAAGTAATGATAATGTTATATATGGCTAGTGGGAGGTAAAAGCATTCATGTTTGTAATGAATTGAAATATAGTGGTAATAAAAGACAGTTGAGGGTAAGCAAATGTGTAGAGCTGCTTTGCTCCTAAAGCACCTTGCCTTTTAACCTGGTTCTGCTTGAAACGCAGCTATTTTCCTTCCCCACCAGACATAGTATTTAGGGGATCTGTGTGAATGTGCTTCTGGCCAAAATCCTACAGTAAATACATAGAGTCATCTGTAGTCCAGCTCTTGCACCAGGCAGGATGGACTTCAAAGATATATCAACCTGCTCAGCAGTTTATCCAGGCATGTTTTGAAAATCTCCAAGGATGGAGATTCCCCTTCCTCTCTGAGCAACCGGTGCCAGTGCTCAGACACTCTTGCGGAGGTGAATTTTTTCCTTCCATCCACTTGGAATTTCCCTTTTTAAGTCTGAGTATTGTCTCTGCTCCTTTCTTCCTGCACCTCTGAGAAAAGTCTGACTTCGTTTTCTCTACAACACCCCATTGAGTAGAATACAGCAATTGGATCCTCCCAAGCCTTCTTTTCTTTTTTTAAGCTATTCATTTAGCCTTTTAGAGACATTTTGGGGAGGGGATGGGGTGTTGTTTTAGGTTTGGTATTTTTTTAGCTCTGATGAAATAAATTGTGTTGAAATTGAACAACAATTTAAAATTATCTGCAAACAAGATTTTTTTCCCCGAGATCCTGGAAAGAAGTAACCCCATTGTGAATCCTCATTTTTAAAAAGTGATCTATCTTAATTTCATTCACAGCAGAATCACATCAGTTTCTCAGAGTCCAACTTAGTACTTGGAGTGGTTATATTAGCATTAGATTTTTATATTCAGGAATCAAATAAGTATGAAAATTCTACTCAGTGTTAAAAATAAATAATCTAAAGAAAGGGAGTGGCAAGCTGATGGCCAGCGAAGTGACACCAGCGAGGCCTACACTAAGCTGATCTGCTAATATGGACCTTAGAGAATAGGCAGGCCATGCCAAAATTCTCTCATACCTCTTCCTCCTCTTCTTCGGTGGTAGAATAGGCACAGTAGAGGGATACAAAGCATCACGAAGTATTTGTGGCCAAGTTTACAGTAACCCTTGAAAATTTATTTCCAAATCCTTTCACCACAAACTCATGTTTTCCTGAGGTAGCTAACTGCTGTTGCACCTTGTCTGCATCAAGACTATGTTCATTAATGCTAGTCAAACAGTTTTTTGCATTTCTTTAACAATATAACAATATAAGTATGAAATGTAGAGCCTAGAGAAGACATTCAGTCACAAAACATAAAGAAGGAAGGAAATTTTCACCTTATACTGAGTCAAGGAGTTGTTAATAGGCTACAGAAGTACAGACATGTCACCTAGTCTGTCAAAACAGCATTTATAACCCTTAAGATATGAAGCAGTCCTTAATTCAATGAGAACAATATCTGCTATCTCCTCAATTAAAAGAAAAAGACTGAAAAAGCTCTTCAGGAGTGTTGGATAGAGACTGCTTATAAAGCTAGGGTGTTCCACAGCTAAGATCTTCCTTCTGACGCAGCCAAAAATGTAAGAAGATTACATGTGTGATGAATCACCTTAAGAAAACATCCACAATTGTTTGGGTGAACACAGCGGGTAGGACACCCACTTTTTTGTATAAGAAAATTAAATGTGTTTTTTCTTTCGTTTCTTCAGGTGTGTCATATATAAATACTCATGACTTCCTGCCTGGTCTACTGCGGTTGTTTTAAATAAATAATTTCAACCTCTTCCTATGCTTTTAATGTCAGTGTAGTTTGAGCTGAATGGCCTTGCAAAGTCAGTGGCTAACTTCAACCTCTTCTCCATCTAGGGAAGATGGAGCTGACAGCTGCAGTTCTGGACAAGGAATGCTTAGAGGACAGTAAGCGTGGACCAAACCATCTGACATGTCTGTGGAATAGTATTTGCACATGGGCATCACATAAATTACAAAACCAAGAGTCTTTATTGATAGAAGCCCAGTATTATTTATGTAGTTGTCAATTCACACATAGCAAGACCAATGAAGGTGTTTCGTGCTTCTGTGTAATGAATATACTGTCTCTTACTCACTTCTTGGCAGATAAATCATTCCTAAACAAAGAATGTATCATCATGGAAAAGCTGATGTGTTCTTTTGCCATTCTGCTTGTGTGCCTATCTGAGTGGCAAATTCTTTTTAGAAAGAGAGGACTGCCTCAGCCATTTTTTGTGACTGTCAGTAACAAAACTGACACAATGAGGAACTTTACATTTGTACATTACACCTGAGTGTTGAAATTGGGAACTGAGGCCAAACATTCAATTCAAATTCTGAATTATACTAATTGCAACTACATTAGATTTCTTTAATCCTTGAAATCTGTGATAAAAGCTGTGTAAGTAGTCGGTAACTTCTCTGATGATAGCCAAGTTCTAGATTGTACATTCAACCTTATGTGATATGTGATCACATTGCGTTAACAGCACTTCATATCTGCTTATTTAAGAACGGAATTTGTCTGCAAGTCTGGAAAGCTCTATTCAAAATAGGCTTCTATGTTCGCTTCGCAAAATGATAAAAGAAGATTGGGTCTTGAGGTAGCAATTTAATCATCTGGGCTTTTGGCTTATTTGAAACTTAAAAACTTTATTAGAAGCACATATACACAAAAGAGGGAACATACATTTCTTTGTATTGGATAGTTCTAGGCAGGTACTGCTATATAACCAGCTACTTTGTTCAGGAAATTGTGATTGCCTTTCATCATCTACAGCAAGGGAGTGTGTACTGTGGCCACTTGAGAATTTCACAGTGCTGCTTAGTGATTATCAAGTAATGGCTGATTGCTTTTGCTAATGGATTTGCTTTTGATGTTGTTTTTTGTGTCACGTCACTTCACATGCAGGATTTTGAAGTGTTTTGCTGAACAGGAGAAGAATGTTAAATACAACCTGTCCTAGAATTCTATTGTTTGTGAATGTAGGGGGTGTCAGCTATAGGAGAGATACAGGCACTACACCTCTGCCATCATCATCACAGAAGGAATGACAGAAAAATCACAACTAGAATTACTTGGCTTTTATCATGTTTCTTCTTGCTATTTGCTCTCAAGTCATTAATACTCCATGAGGTAGTTTTCATTTTTGAATGTTATCTAGCTGCACTACAAGTAATTCCGCAGTGAGCATTCACAGTTACTGCTCAGGTACTGAGGGCTGATTTTTATTTATATAAAATCCATAGTTTCTTTCTGCTTTAAGGGATATTCTTTCAAACTGAGTTAAGTATAGATTGTGTATGGTACTAACTGTGTTTCACTTTCTTTCATGTATTATGGCAAACATTTTACATAGAGCTTCTGAAAGCATCTATGTGTTTCCTCTTTGTTTTTATTTCATAAACACTTTGGTCCGTTTCAGCATGACTGAAGATATTTCTGTCAGGACAGTTTCTTCATAGAAATCATCTCTTGTTCTGGAACATCCTGGAATATTTTTCATTAAAATAGCTGGCCACATATGTTGGCCTCTTCAGAACTGACAGAGTTTGTCCCATGTGTTTGAAGGATCTAGCCCAAATCACTCTAAGTATTTATCTGTTGCCTGATAATTATCAGCATTTGATACTATAGGATACCAAGAATTTAATGGGATTGTGCTCTGTTCACATTGTACTGGGTCTGGTGGGGATGGTGTTAATTTTCTTCATAGCAGCCCATATGGTGCTGTGTTTTGGATTTGTGTCCAAAACAGTGTTGATAACACACTGATGTTTTAGCAATTGTGGAGCAGTGCTTGCACAGTGTCAAGACCGTTTCTCATGCTGTGAGTAGGCTGGGGTTAGGCAAGAGTTTGGGAGGGGACATATCCAGGACAGCTGACCTCAGCTGACCAAAGGGATATTCCTTGCCATATAACATTGTGCTCAGCAATAATACTGGGATGGGGGTAGAGTTTTTCCAAAGTAGCCATTGATGAGAGAGTGGCTGGGCATCGATGTGCTGGTGAGAGGTGGTGAGTGATTGCCTTTGCAGCATGTCTTTTTCCTTCACTTATTAAACTGTCTGTATCTAAACCCACAAGTTTTTCTTGCTCTTGCCCTTATGATTTTCTCCCCCATCCCACTGGTAGGGTGTGAGCAAGCAACAGAGTGGGGGCTTAGCTGGCAGTATGGGTCAACCCACCACGTACTTACATTTCTAACTACTGTAAGAGTCTGGTATCACTCATACCTGCAAGTTACAGCCACTAATAAATATGTCATTGCCTGATTGTCTTGTCCAGACTTGCTGTCACTCTCAAAGAACATCACAGCTTTGTGTGTGTGGAAACGTACCATAAAAGAACTTGCATTTTAATAGAAGGTATTCAAATATGAGATTTTACTGAAATACATTTATGTTTGGGAATAAAGTTGAACAAAACCATATTGGCAAATTGAAGCTCTGTCTTAGAAATTCAGGCGTTTTTTTCCAATCATCTCATGTGTTTTAAGTTAGTTTCCTAAACTCACGCTTTAGAAATTAGCTTGGGTTTATTTGTACATTTTGATTTTCTTTTTCTATGTGGGGATTGCATTGAAGCTTAGAAATAATTGTTAAAAGTAACTCCAAGAGATAAATTAAATGGGCAGGATGCAGATAATGTTTGCAAATGCCTTAGAGTTAGGACAAATATGGGACATATTCATTTTCTGTCACATGATGTAGAAAAGATATGTGCATGTATATATGTATATTTATTCCCATATCTGTGTAGCTGATGGATGATTGAAAGATACAGTACACAACTATGTGTGAAATATAGAAAATTTTGAACTGTGTGAATGAACCAAAACTGCTTAATTCCAAGCAATTTTGTGATCTCAGAAAACTGCTAAAGGAGGCTGCACAGAATCACATTTAAGGCTGGTTGCTGTCTCTTTTGAAATACCTGTGATTTTACTTGAAATATTCAAGGCTTCTTCCTAGCATAGCTAGCGCTCCCAAAGAGTTCTTCTGTGCTAGAAGATAACGCAAGACAAAGCATGGTGTTCAGTGAAAGGTAAATTTTTTTCATATACTTTCATTTTGCATGTTTGAGAGGTGCAGAGGGTTGATATTCTCGGGTGAGTTAATCCTTGGGTTAGTTTGCAATAGTGTTTATTTATTAACATTTTCAAAGTTACCCTTATGCTATTTACTAACAGTTACACAGAAATGTGGGAAAACACATTTAAAATACATGATGTTATTCTGACCAGATGTGATAACTATGAGAGACCATGTGGTAGGAGGATGCAAAGTGGGGGCTGGCTGGGGACACCATTGCCAGTTTAGCACTGGAGAGCTGTACATGTGCTTGGGAATAGGGAGAACAGGTTGTTTCCTCCTAGACCCAAGCCTCTTTACAGTCCATCCAGATGCTTTGGCAAAGAGCCTTCAGCAACATTTTCACCCAAGCAAGAACGAGCCTTCATTGTTCTAAAACAACTCCTTAGGGAGTCTCTGGAGGAGTCCAATACACATATGTGTGTATCAGTAGCACAGTGGACTTTGTTCTTGGCACTCAAATAAAAATAACACAGAATAAGGATGCATAAACACCGTCAGTCACTCATTCCTAAAACAGTGCTGCTCCTGCTCCTTGATGTTGGTATTGCTTTGAGTGTGAGGCAAGTCTGGCTCCTGTTGAGACTTGTGCTGGTCCTTGGGTTCTCAAGCCAAGTAACTTAGGCCAGATCTCTCCTTTAACAGCTGTATATACCCTCCCTGCCCAACTGGAGGCTTTCAGTCTGATGGGAGAAAAAAAGGCCGAGAGGCTCTAATAAGAAAAATTATAAGTGAAGCACGAAACCAGAGGAACCCAAAATGGAGGAGCTGGTGTCTGCTGGCAGATCAGGAGTTAGAGCATTCACCTGAACACCCATCTTCCGGTTTCATGATTTCTTCAAAGGACATGCTCCTATAACTGCAGCCTGCTCGAAGGGTGTTCTAATGGCCTGTGTTTTATTCTGGGGAAGAAGGGTGCTACCAATTTCTTCTGAAGAACCTGATCCACCTTGTATAGAACATCATCTCTGGAAAAAGTACTGATGTCTGCATGCCCAGTCTTATAAATGAATATCATAACCAACAGGTTTATCAGTTTTTTCTCCTTCTTACATGTATTTAATTAATGAACACTCAAGTTTACTATTTCAAGTAGAAGTGTTTAGTACAAGTCAGAAAGTGCTGCCTTCTTCTTATCCCAGTGTACTCCATCCCTATAGGATCTGGGGTGGGAATATTTTTGAGAGACATATATACATGTTTAAATTCTCTCTTAAAAAAGAAAGAAGAACTTTGGCCTTGCTGTTCCATCATTAAGCATTAGCTGCTGAGCTGAATAACACATTTCATTTCCTCCAGAATGCCTGTAAATACGAAACCAATTTTCTTTCTCTGTCAAATATAATTAAAAATTGTGGATCATTCTGGGAGAACTGAAGCCACAGTAGTCTGTAAAATTAGATTCACAGAAATTTTTTTTTATAGTTCTTGCCATGCTGTTACTGCATGCACATGGAGAAAGTACTGAATATAATTCATTTTATGTAGACCAAGAGGTACAAAGTCTCTGAAGTTAATTATACAGTGAAAGTCTTTGTGCCAAAGGAAATTACTTATTTGCATAGTGTTAATAACCATATTTAGAACAGTGCTAGTATTGGAAAGAATTCTTTGCACTTTTGCAAATTCAAGAAGGTTTCTAGGTTGATCATAGGATGATTGATAAGAATATTCTGGTCAGGAGGGACCTCAGGAAGTCATCCAGTCCAACCTACTAGTCAAAAAAGGGTCGGCTATGAGATTGGACCAGGTTATTTAAGGCTTTATCCAGACTGGCCTTGAAAATGTCCAGGTATAAAGACTGCACAACCTCTCCAGGCAACCTGATCCACTGCTTGACTGTCTTCATGGTGGAAAAGTGTCTCCCTATATCCAGTCTGAAATCTCTGTTGTTCCAACTCACACCCATTGTCTCTTCTCCTTCTGGCACACACCACTGTGAAAAGCCTGCTTCCATCTTCTTGATGACCTCATTTTAGGTTTCAGAAGGCTGCTATATTAGGTGTGTGTCCCACCCCAAGCCACCTTCTCTCCAGGCTGAACAAGCTCCGTTCCCTCAGCGTCTCTTCCCAAGGTAGGTTCTCTAGCCCTTTGACTGTCCTGGTGGCCCTCTGCAGAATGTGTTCCAGTTTATCAATGTCTTTCTTGCATTAGTGGGCCCAAAACTGGGCACACCATTTGAGGTGCAATCTAATGAATGTTGAGTAGAAGGAGATAATAGTTTTCCTCAGTCTAATAGGTATACTCCTATTAATACGCTCCATGGTACAGTTGGCCTGTTTGGCTGCCAGAGCACACTGCTGGCACTTGTTCGGCTTGCTACTACCAAGACTCCCATTCCAGAAAAGCTGCTCCTCAGCCAGAGCATCACCAGCCTGTATTTTTGTACATGGTTTTTCCTTCCCAGGTACAGGACTTGTTGAACCTCATAAGGTTCCTCCCAGCCCCTCCCTGCACCCTGTCAAGGTCCTTCTGAATGGTAGCCCTGCCCTCGAGCATGTCAAGGATGCTGAAGTCTGCTACCCTTCTTAAGTACAGATCCCTAGGCATTCAAGGTAATGATTTTATTTCCCATCTATGTTATTTGTGGTGGAAGTGTATAAAAATGGAAAAGAAACAATATGTCATAATAACAGGAAAAAGGAAAGTAGTACATCTGAAATAACAAACATGGAACAAACACATGGTTAGCTGAAGTGAGCAGTTGGACCATCTTCTCTTGGCAGAGCAAATGTGACAACAAGTGAATGTAAAACTAAGAATGTAAAATTGTTCAGTTACAAGCAGAACTAAATCCTTCAGTCAACATGCTTTTACTGTGGGACAGCTGCCCTCTTTGCAACGCATTTTCATCCTTCACACCTGAATGCAGTCTGTGAGGAAACTAATACCCTCATTTCTGTGCCATCAAAACAGAGAATTCTAGGAAATCGCTTGTCCTGAAGCCTTTCAGTAATAAAAAAAGTAGATAAAAGAAATATACAAATGAACATTCTTGAAAATTACCAGTATCTATACATGAAAGTATTTATATATTTTTTAAATAATAACACTATGGATAAGTTTGTAATGATATAGCAAACAACTTATTGTTATATCTTCTGATAAATGTTATTAACTTTTTCATCATCATTGAAGTTTACAACCAATTTGTATAACCTGGAGAATATTTTCTCCTTGGAGGATTCCTGGCAGTTTGATACAGGAACTAAAAATGAGTAAGAAAGGAACAAGTGGCAGGAAACTTCTGAAAGAAATGGCATGTACTCGGTTGAGCTGGTTGAAGTAGATTATTAAGTAACAAATTCCGAATGGTATCTACTGGCCAGTTTGCTCTGGAGGGCTTTCTTTCCAACAAAGTATCGCTATATCAGAACTGACAAAGTGACAAGCTCAAAAGAATCAGCATCTGTTAATTTTACCATTGATGTAGGCTTTCATTTTATGATAGGCTTTCTTTGCAATACTTTCAATATTAAATAAATAAATCAATCAGTCTGTGCTTTGTGGCACTTAGCTGGTTGCTGCTAAAGTCTGACATCCCAGAGAACCTGCAGGCTTGAAGGTGCTGAGCTGGTGTCCTAGGACAGAGGCTGAAGGGCTGTATAATAGAACTCTTATGGACAGAATTTTGAAGCCTCTAAAATGGAAACAGTTCAGTTAAATATGAAGATATGGACAATGATCTAGTAATATTAAAGAAACTCAAAGCTGAGACAAAATACAATGAAACACCAGTAATAGCTAAGTGAGTTCAGCAAACAATGCCTTGATAACATAGATAATTTCTCCCGGAAAAAACAAATTTGAAGGGAAAATCTCTGCTCAGTAAGACATAAGCAAACCTTGGTGTGGTATGAACAACTAAGGTACTTGCCATTCTCAAAAAAAATACGCTAACTGTGCTGGTGATGACATCGCTTATTTTTTTATATATACTCAGTCATTCAGACTTAATTCTCAGTCCTTTGGAACAAACCAGAGAGTTTTAAACTCAACTGTTTCCCATTCCTACAACCACACACAGGACATGCTGTTGTTCTGCTCTGTTCCCATGCTCCGGTACAGGTTCTTCACAACAAGCTGGCTGGCAAAAGTCATCAGCAAATATTGCTTGTTATTATTTTCTTGTAATATTAAATCCTGTATGTTTTTACTGTTGGAGTCATAATGGCTTTTGAAAATGCAAGTTTACAGCACCGGTCAATTCACTCCTCCTTTTCCTATTCCTTTTGTCATTACACTTGTGGAATTCTATCTTATCTTAGATTGCAGTCTCACTATTTCACTCAGTGTGTGCTAAATACTGCACAAAATTAGGACTCAGTACTGTCTGAGGAAGTTAGGACTGCTCTTTCCATATGTACTAGAACACAAGCACATCTGTTGTAGCCTAATATCACCGACTCTCCATCCACATCCTTCCTTCACGTAATATATCACCTCACATGAGACGTGGGGGTAGAAATAAATTAGATGATCTATATTTAAATCTATTTCATTCAGACCAGTTTAATGCTGTAGAAAAGTGCCAAATGACATTGAATTAGTCATTGGTAAGGTTCATTTGAAATAACACATACTTAAAAGTTTAAATTTCAACAGATGAACCATCAGAAAGAAGATAAAAAAATAACGTGGAAAACAAGAAGATAGGAATAACTCATCATGGTGTAAAATTCTTTTTAGAAAATATGTGATGTCCGAGAAAATCTATAGTCTGTGAAGACTACCCTTGGATCACATAGGATGTGATCTATTGAGCTCTTTAAAATAAATTTATGAAATAAAATACCACTTGTATTTTTCTTATAAAGAAACCAGAGAGGATTCTTTCTGCCTTCCTATTATTGGATTGTTATTCAGATAAATATTTCATTCCTTCCGTATTTATAAACATTGGTGTGCCAAAATGATTTAATAGGCCTTTCTGCTTCGATGGGAGCCTATCTCCATGTGGGTATTATGCACTCTGCATTCACCATTTTGTAATCCATTCCTTAACCTCCTTATGACAGTAACTCCCTGGGTGCAGTGCCATTTAAGGGAATTCTCAAATCTGAATTAGATACCAGCTTAGCCGTATAATGTGTGGGCAGCGTTGTGCACCTGAGAAACATTAACAGAAGCCAAAACACTAAGCCAGAAGTAACTTTCATCAGCTGGAAAGAAATGCCAAGAAGAGTGATAAGACCTTGGAACCTAACTACAAGATAGATAACACTGACTGCTTCTGTAGTTTAAAGGCTTTTCTTTCAGGAAGATTTGGAGTGTCGTGTTTGACAAGACGACTTCCAGAGGTGCCTCCCAACCAATATTATTCTATGAATCTATGGTTCTGTGACTCCAGATGGAGGGAGGGACTTGTCACCGTGACTTCAGCCTTTGTGTCATACAAAAATCTAGAACGCCAGTTTGTATCTATGGTGTTGGCCTGGCAGCATTGATCAGCTGCGGTTGCTGCTCTGGCTAGGGTGCACAGGGGCCTACGAGAACATTCATACTTGGCATGTGGAATACACGCACTGGCACCAGCACTTGTACATCCACTTCTGAGACCCCACCACCAATCAGTGAAAAACAGTTTCAGCTTGGAAAGACCACATGCCATGGGCATGACTGCAATAAGTGTTCTCCATCCCCTTTACCTTTACCTTTGCCTGCTTCCCAACCACCTGCGGTACCTGCAGCAACCTGCTAAGGTGCTATTATGGCTCAGCTAGCCCTGCTAAGTCAGATGAGCAGTGCAGACAGACAGCAATGGTAGAGTTGGGACAGGTGAAAAGCAGCTCTGACCTGGCTTCTAAACAATGTTTAGAGCAAGAAGATGAATTGGGGCTACATTAAATTTAGTATGCAGAGAGAGTCTGGGTGGCTGGTACAAATCAGTGCATAATGCAGAATCCAGGGAAAGTCAAAATCTGTTGAGCTTGGCTAGAGCTAAAGGTTTGTCTTTGCAATGGCTGTAAGAAGGCAGAGAAAATCCATTTCTGACAGATATGAGGAAGCTTGAAGGTCATGGATGTTCATGCAGGAAGTGCAGTTATTTGGCCATTGCCACACAAGCATGGATGGCCTCAGGCCTCTGCCTTCCCTGTCACCAGCTCAGATACCTAGGGAAAGAATATAGGAATAAAGAAACCATGTAAAGATAAGTGCCCCAAATACTCTTCCAGCATCAAGGATTCACAGCTTGGGGAGTTCCCAGTGAAGAGCTGATTTGTCTGTATTTTACCACTCTATGGATTTCTCTCTCTTACATCACCTCATCTTCTTTCAAAGCCAAGCCAGGCAACGACTTTCGTAGTTTAACTCTGTGTGAAGAACCTCCTCTGCCCTCCAACTGCCCAGTTCTGTAAGGATGGGATCAGGAAGGCCAACGCTCGGCTGGAGCTGAACCTGGCGAGGGAGGCAAAGAATAATAAGAAGGGCTTCTACAGGTACGTCAACCGGAAAAGAAAGGTTAAAGAAAGCATACCCCCTCTGATGAGCAAAACTGGCAAGCTGGTAACAACAGACAGGGAGAAGGCTGAGGTACTCAACTTTTTTGCCTCAGTCTTCACTGGTAACCTCTCTCCTCACACCTCCTGAGTCAATGGACCTTTTGATGGGGATCAGGGGGGCAAATGATAGAATCATAGAATCATAGATTCATTAAGGTTGGAAAAGACCCTTAAGATCATCGAGTCCAACCGTTAACCTAGCACTGCCAAGTCCACCACTAAATCATGTCCTCAGGCACCACATCTACCCTTCTTTTAAATACCTTCAGGGATGGAGACTCAACCACTTCACTGGGCAGCCTGTTCCAGTGCCTGACCACCCTTTCAGTGAAGAAGTTTTTCCTAATATCCAACCTAAACCTCCCCTGGCGCATCTTGAGGCTGTTTTCTCTTGTCCTAAATTCCTCCCACTGTAAGTGAAGATCAGGTTCACGACCACCTGAGGAACCTGAACATACATAAGTCCTGATGAGATACATCCCAGAGTCCTGAGGGAATTGGCTGATGTAGTTGCTAAGCCACTCTCCATGATACTTGAAATGTCATGGCAGTCAGGTAAAGTCCCTGGGGACTGGAAAAAGGGAAATATTGCACCCATTTTTAAAAAGGGTAAAAAGGAGGACCCTGGGAACTACCAACCTGCCAGCCTCACCTCTGTGTGCCTGGGAAGATCATGGAACAGACCCTTCTGGAATCTATGCTAAGGCACATGGAGGACAGGGAGGTGATTCGAGACAGTCAGCATGGCTTCACCAAGGGCAAGTCCTGCCTGACCAACTTAGTGGTTTTCTATGATGGAGTAACTACATCAGTGGACAAGGGAACAGCTATGGATGTCATCTATCTGGACTTCTGTAAGGCCTTTGACACTGTCCCCGACAACATCCTTCTCTCTAAATTGGAAGGATATGGGTTTGATGGGTGGACTGTTCAGTGGAAAGCAAACTGGCTGGATGGTCACATCCAGAGGATAGTGGTCAATGGCTTGATATCCAGATGGAGATCAGTGACAAGTGGTGTCCCTCAGGGGTCTGTGCTGGAGCCAGTGCTGTTTACAATACAAATTTACAATAGCATGAAAGGAAATCTTAGGTTTTAATGTTTGACTATCCACTTTTTCAGAGCAAAGCTCTCATTATCCATACAAAATGCCAGAGTTTCCTAATCTTTTATCTGCCCCTATTCCTAACACTACAGTCTACCACATGATAATGGATGGTCGCATCCAAAGGGTAGTGGTCAACGGCTTAATGTCCAGATGGAGATCAGTGACAAGTGGTATCCCACAGGGGTCCGTACTGGGACCAGTACTGTTTAATATCTTCATCAACGACATAGACAGTGGGATCGAGTGCACCCTCAGCAAGTTTGCAGATGACACCAAGCTGAGTGGTGCAGTTGACACACCTGAGGGACAGGGTGCCATCCAGAGGGACCTGGACAAGCTCGAGAAGTGGGCCTGTGTGAACCTAATGAGGTTCAACAAGGCCAAGTACAAGGTCCTGCAGCTGGGTTGGGGCAACCCCTGGTATCAATACAGGCTGGGGGACGAAGGGCTTGAGAGCAGCCCTGAGGAGAAGGACTTGGGGGTATTGATGGATGAAGAACTGGCCATCGGCTGGTGATGTGCACTCGCAGCCCAGAAAGCCAGCCGTATCCTGGGCTGCATCAAAAGAAGCGTGGCCAGCAGGTCGAGGGAGGTGATTCTGCCCCTCTACTCTGCTCTGGTGAGACCCCACCTGGAATACCGCATCCAGCTCTGGGGTCCTCAGCACAGGAAAGACATGGACCTGTTGGAGCGGGTCCAGAGGAGGGCCACAAGAATGATCAGAAGGAGGGAATACGTCTCCTATGAAGAAAGGCTGAAAGAGCTGGGGTTGTTCAGCCTGGAAAAGAGAAGGCTACAGGGAAACCTTATTGCAGCCTTTCAATACTTAAAGGGGGCTTATAAGAAAGATGGGGATAAGATTCTTAGTAGGGCCTGTTGCAATAGGACAAGGAGTAATGGTTTTAAACTAAAAGAGGGTAGATTTCGACTAGATATAAGGAAAAAATTTTTTTACAATGATGGTGGTGAAACATTTGAACAGGTTGCCCAGAGAGGTGGTAGATGCCCTGTCCTTGGAAACATTCAAGATCAGTTTGGACAGTGCTCTGAGCAACCTGATCTAGTTGAAAATGTCCCTGCCAAGTGCAGGGGGGTTGGACTAGATGACCTTCAAAGGTCCCTTCCATCCCAAACGATTCTATGATTCTATGATTCTATGATTCCTCTTTTGGTTTGTTTTGAACCTGCTGCCTACTAGCCTTATTTAATGGTTCCTAGGGTTTTTTTGATAGAAGTAGTGACCTGCATTCTCTCTCTCCAGGCTGTTTTGATTTCATAGGCTTTTTACTTACCTTTTCCATTACTTCCGTCACCTCCATCCTAAATTGAAGAGTCCTTGTCTAGTTATTCTCATACAGAGGCTTTCCACACCTTTTATCCTCACTGTTGACCTTGTTCGTATGTTTTCCAATCCTGCTATAGCATTTTTGCAGAGAAGGAGTAAAAAAGGAAGTTGGCAAGAAACAGTTTTAGAACTGCATGGCAGTGGCAGAAGAGTATTTTTTATTCTCTGTTTTTTCCTAATAATTTACTAACACTCACCATGGGCTTTATCCATCACTGAGGACTGATCTGATGTTTCCATGGACTATTCATTTTCATGAAAGAGCCAACACTGTAATATGCAAAAAAAAGCATTAAAAATTGTTAATTTAAGAGGCAGTGCTGTGTGTTAATGGAATTTGTTTAGACCTGTCTAGATAATTCCCAGAAAAAAACTTCTGTATGATTTTGGTTTTTTTGTTTCTTGAGGGAAAACCTGCAGGGTTTTATCCAGGCAATAAGGAAAATTCTGTAAACAGAATTTTCAAACCAGAAAAGTCAAGAATCCTGTACTTTTTGGGTCAAGAAATGCTGTGGGGAAGACAGATGACCCAGAAACCCCAAAGATCACTTTTGCCCTATTACATGGAGCTGTGTCATTTAAAATAGGCAAAAGTTGAATCATATTTTCTGAATTCATCTAAGAGAATCTCAACAACAAATAAATTGAATTGCAGGAGATTTTCTGTTTGGGTTTTGTGTTTGTTTGGGTTTAGTAATTTGATCTGCAATTTAAGTCCAGGATAATCCCATTATTTTTCCATGCCTTTTAATCTACTGGTTTAAATATATGTCAGCTTTACAAAAGGAGGCAAGAACTTGGGCTTAATACTTTGAACTGTAACCTGGAAGATCAGTGTTTAATTACTTCTATAACCTTAGTCATTGAGACTGGCTGATCCTTTTATCTATGAAATAGAGGAAAAACTTAAAGTGAACAAAACTTTTTCTACCGGCAATATTTTTGATGGCCTATTCATGTGCACTTTCACAGATGATTCTTTGACAATATTTTCTATTTTTAATCCTTCAAAACTGGGAAATAAACATAGAATATGCTTCCAAAACTTCATTTAGAAACTGGGAATGGGAAAACTTCCTTTAACACTTTGGAACAAAAGAAGGTTTTGGAAAACAGAATTTTTTGGGGAAAAAAAGTTCTGTAACACCTAACAATTTTCTGATCCACAGTACTTTGAATTCTTCATGTACACAATTTCTGCCTTGTCTACTCAGAAAGGGGAAAATACTGTACTTATATAAAATTCGAAATGACTAGTAAGGTAGGTCAAGATTTTTTAAGTGATAAAATTTGTTTATCCTTGAACAGTATAGTGAAGAACATTAGTCTTCACTCAATGGCATGTTATATTCTTCAGTTGGCCACCCATTTACATGAATGAGGTTATCAATATCACTTGTGTAACAAGAACACTAATAACTACACAGATATTCTGCCTGGACTTAAGAACCATTTGGTTTATTGTGCATTCAGTGAGGCAACTAAAAAAGGAGAGACCTTATTTTTTACAATGAAACCTGCCTGGAGATGCCTATGAGGCACTCAGTGGCACTGAAGATAGATACACTAAAAATCTAGCATCCCAGGAACCTTCTGAAAGATACATCACATCTACAGCCTGATTCTGTCTTCACCCATTATACTTACAACAACTCAACTCCAACATTTCAGAAGAAGATCTACTGGCATAAACCCAGAGAAAGGCAGTGGTGAAGCCCATCCTGCAGAGAGCACTCTAGTGTAAAGGAAATGGGAGATGTGATTCTCAAGATCTATACCTTTGTCCGGTGACTGTGGAACATACAAGGACGGCGGCTCCAGGCAGTGAAGCAAAAATGGGGGAAAAATTAGGGTGGTTATTCCAGCTTCTACTAACTTCTAATTTTGCTCTGTGAAAGAAACAGTGTGGGCACAGTAAAAAATTGTCATTCCTCATTTCATACTTCAGCTTTTTTTTATGGCTAAGTCTTTCTCTTTTTGTCCTATTCCATTATTTTTTCCCTGTGTGCTTACTGTGGATAAGTATTGTTGCTCTTTCTATGGTAGCAATGCCCAGAAGCCAACAGAGATCAGAATCCTGATATATTTGGAACTGTACATACAAGTGGTAAAAGCAATTCCTACTTCTAAGCATTCACATCCCAAAGGGACATAGTAAACAAAGTGGGAAGAGAAAAAGAAAAATTATTGTGGTTTGGTCTTCTCAGAATTACACAGCTGGGTAGTGGAAGAAGCAGGAATAGATGAAAAGATGATGGCTGCTATAGACTTTGCAGCACAACAGAACAACTGTACTGAGTCTAGCAGGGGGCCACTGAGATGGCTGAGGGGCTGAAGCACATGACATAGAGTGAGAAGCTGGGAATTTGTTTGTTTAGCCTAAAGAGAAGACTCAGGGGAATTCGATTGCTGTGTTCTTCTACCCAAAGGGGTGTTGTAGAGAAAATGGAGTCAGACTCTTCTCAGAGGTGCATGAAGAAAGGAGCAGAGACAATACTCACGTGCTGGAACAAGGAAAATTTGAAGTGGATGGAAGGAAAAAATTCACCTCCACAAGAGTGTCTGAGGACTGGCACAAGTTGCCCAGAGAGGATGGGGATTATCCATCCTTGGAGGTTTTCAAAACGTGCTTGGATAAACTCCTAAGCAGGTTGATCTATCTTTGAAATCAGTCCTGCCTGGAGCAGGGGCTGGACTAGAGATGTCTGGAGTTCCCTTCAGTCCTACATCCCTCTGTGATTTTGTGTATTCACTGTAGGATTTTGGCCACAAACACTTTCACTAATCACAATACTGCTCATCCTCTGAAAACTACATCTGGTGGGTTAAGAAAACATCTGTGTTTCAAGCAGGGAACCAGGTGAGAAGACAAGACAGTCTATGAGAAAAACAACTGTCCACATTTGCTTACACTCCAGTAATTATTATGTGATTTGATATTCATATAGGCTGTTTTCCTACAGCCAAACCCACATCCTTTTCTATTGGCCAAAGGGGATACGATTCTGTGTTATCGCATTGTCTTACTGGTTATAATAAGCCTGTCTGACCTTTTACCTCTAAACTGAGCCTCTGGTTAAGTAGACAAGTCATGAGCACTCCTGATAACTAGGACACAAGCACTGAAACTATTGGTGTTGTCACCATCTATTACAGCAAACATTTTTTCTAAGACATCAGTGAATCTCTTTCTGTTGTGTTTTATGGTGAAACTTGTTTTTTTGTCACTGTGTTTCATATAAGCTGCATCTGTAAATGCTTTTTTATTGTAGAATTGGCAGAATCTGAGCGTGAATGTTGAGTAGCTGGATGTGAAGGGAAATAAAACTGGAATCTTCCTGATTAGAGGAGAAAAAACCTAAAATATCAATTTGGCATTAAGTAAAAAAAGTCTCACTTTGAAGTTTTTATTCTTCAACATCAGTTAATTCATTTTTGGAGAACAGTCAGTAGCCCTTAAGGAATTGTTGGCATGGTCAGTACAGTGTACAGTTTCTCTACAACTTCCATTAAATAAGTATGGCATACTAATGTGATATATTTGTATCCACTTTGAATAGATATCCATTTATAAGTGCAGATCACTAGCAGCTATTATCACAACAAGAATACCACAGCATTTTATTTCAGCAGGGGTTGAGTCCTTTAAATATACTTGTTAGTTTTCAGGATGCCTGGGTGAAGATCCACAGAAATAGGCAAGGTCTTACTTTTCAATGAAGTGCACAATTAGTCTGAGAGATCAGCAACTGTGACCGACAAATCTTTAGAAAAGGTCAGCCCATCCTCAGTTTCTCTGACTAAATAGTTTGCCATAAGAAAACATACTTAATGTAAAACATTTGGCAGTTTTACCTGCTCTGTTATGTCAGTTACTGCCTTTAAAATTTCAAACAGTGATGCTGATTTCAGAACATCTTGAATCAGGTCATAGATCTCTTTAGGAAGACGCTATGTTAAACACACATGACAGAGCAGACTGTAGATTCATGTCTATTAATTTCTGCTTTATTTTTAATCATCAAGCAAAAGGCAAGGGGTGATGCCTAAGTTATGTAGAAAGCTCTTGCATTTTACATTGTGTTTGCATACTTCATATATTTCATATTTGTATCTAAGTTGCTCCTCAGAACATGTTCCATAGAATTACAAAATGAGCTATAAATAGTTATTCCAAATAAAAGAGAATATGTCTGTCTGTCTTTATTTATTTATTTATTTCTGCAGAGGAAGATGGTATCTCAATATATTATTCCCAAAGTAAAATGTTTCTTAGAGAATTTTTTGGCTTGTGGCTTTGAAGCACAATAACGTTTTATTGATTTGTGAACTTCCTGCCATCAGGTGTTACAATTGCATCAAGTGAAACATTTGGTCCATAATATTAACTTTACTAGATCTAAATATTTAGCCAATATTTGGTGCTCTGCACACTGTTTTTATTGGCATAAATGGAGAAAATAATGATGGAAAGCAACTTAGTCATTTCACAAAAACTATCTCAAAATGGCACATAGTTTTGTTTTCTCACACTACAAAATTTCTAATTTAGTTTATTTTCTGACAGCTCTGGAGCTCCAGGGACAGAGTTATTTCTCAGAGCCAAGCAGTTTTTCTGTGCCTGAGGCTGTGGTTATTTTTTGTTCTTCTCTAACAGCTCTTTTGATTGCCCTTTTTCTCTGGTTAATAGGGAATTAGCTTCTGGAAATGTCTGACATTAGCAGTTAAGCCCAGTTCTGATGAACTCTTCAGGAAACCCTGTTATCTACAGAACAATAGCCTGAACTGCTGAGACACTTGAACTTCTTTATTAGCTTCATCATAACTTTCCACAATATTTTGACAGCCAGATTTGCTCATTGTCTGAGTCTAACTCATAATGGTCCGAAGGACTCATTCAGGTTGAGGGAAGCCTAAGCAGGAATCAGTGCCCTTCCTGAGGAGATTTTCTCCCAAGCCAGCAAGTAGGCTCCAGGAACTAGTATAATCTGAGACGGCTCTCTCAGAATCCCCTCCTGAAGCTCAGGGAACCAACTCATAAACAGTGCACTGAAATCAGGATTTTCAGCTTTTCCTGTTCATGAGCATTCCTGGAGGAAGAATTACGTTTGCACACCTGTCAAGTTAAGGGGAGAACAGCAGTGTTATAGGAGGAGTTCTGATCGCATCAAAAGATGGGTTAATAAATTTACTGTCAGGCTATAGAGAACAGCAATTACACTACCTGGTTAGATTGCTCACCTGGATTCAAATAGCTGCTCTGATAAAAGTTTAAGTATTTTACATCAAGTATTCATTGAATAAGAAACTGGAATACAAGTCATCTTCTGAGATGAGAGCTTCTGCTCACAGATTAGGGAATGATATTTCATTCTCTCTTAGATTCTAGTAAATTCACAAAATCATAGAAAAATGTGGTGCAACCAACAGTTTGCTGTCTAGGCTACAGCCTACCAAGAAGAATATCTGTCTTCAATTGTATTTAACATGGCCTGAAGGAGCTAGTTTGTCTCTCATTCCTGTGTGTTAGCATCATTCTCTTGTTTACGGTCTGTCCTAATTATGGCTTAATTAAATATACAAAATTCAATATATCCAGAGCTAGCATGAGAAACACTCTTCAGAGAATAGCCTGTAGGCTAGTGCCTGGGTTCACATCCATGCCAGAATGAGGCACCAGTCTTGATTCTACGATAGTCTTGACTGCCCTGCATAAGAACCCTAAAGTTTGGGCTATTCTGAATGCTGCTTGTGCAACAGCTGTCTGAAATTCTTCAGAATATGTCACTTGTGCTCCAGTGAAGAGAATAAAAATTGTTTCCTACACAGCTTTAGACAGGGCTATCTTCTGGCCAGTGGCCCTGAGAAATAAGTGAGACTGGACCATTCAACAGATTCTCTGGAGCCACTGGCACTTGGAGGAGATTGCCAGAGAGTGATGGATGGCAAGAGAAACAGCATTGTAGTCAGCAGCACGATGGGATGTTATAGACTCATAGAATCACAGAATTGTTAAGGTTGGAAAAGACCCTTAAGATCACCAAGTCCAACCATTAACCTAGCACTGCCAAGTCCACCACTAAACCATGTCCCTAAGCGCCACGTCTACATTTCTTTTAAATACCTCCAGGGATGGAGACTCAACCACTTCCCTGGGCAGCCTGTTCCAGTGCCTGTTCCAATGCCTGACTTTCAGTGAAGAAGCTTTTCCTAATATCCAATCTAAACTTCCCCTGGCGCAGCTTGAGGCCGTTTCCTCTGATCCTATCGCTTGTTACTTGGGAGAAGAGACAGATCCCCACCTCACTACAACCTCCTTTCAGGTAGTTGTAGAGAGCAATAAGGTCTCCCCTCAGCCTCCTCTTCTCCAGGCTAAACAACCCCAGTTCCCTCAGCCGCTCCTCATAAGACTTGTGCTCTCGACCCTTCACCAATTTCGTTGCCCTTCTCTGGACACTCTCTGGTACCTCGATGTCCTTCTTGCAGTGAGGGGCCCAAAACTGAACACAGTACTTGAGGTGCAGCCTCACCAGTGCTGAGTACAGGGGGCTGATCACTTCCCTAGTCCTGCTGGCCACTCTGTTCCTGATACAAGCCAGGATGCTATTGGCCTTCTTGGCCACCTGAGCACACTGCCAGCTCATGTTCAGGCGGCTGTCAACCAACACCCCCAGGTCCTTTTCCACCGGGCAGCTTTCCAGCCATTTCCAGCCCAAGCCTGTAATGTTGCATGGGGTTGTTGTGACCAAAGTGCGGGACCTGGCACTTTGCCTTGTTGAACCTCATACAGTTGGCCTCAGCCCATCAATCTAGTCTGTCCAGATCCCTCTGCGGAGCCTTTCTATCCTCCAGCAGATCAACACTCCAGCCAACTTGGTGTCGTCTGCAATGACATTGATATGCTGATTACCGTGCTTGCTCTGCTATAGTTCTGAACTAGCCACTGTGTAGGGGCGTGTATCTGTCTAATGTGTTATCATCATGAGCTTTTTAACTGTCAGTGTCAGAGAAGAGCCCTTTTAACATCTAGGGCTAGACTCACAGAAGATATATGAGACTAAAAATGTAAAAAGGCACCTCCTGGGATTCATTTCTGTTTCTCTGTTAGGTGGCCAATTCATATTACTTTTTAATAAGAGGGAGATTGGGCATCTATCTACATTCCCACCCCCTTTTAAAAGCAGTCCTGGTACCTCAGAAAAGAGATATGGACCTCCTCCAGATCCTTTATGCAGCTGTTAGGTCCCCACCATTCTGGTTTCATCAATCCCCATGGCCCAGTTGTCCCTGAAGAACTTCAAGAGGATCGTTGTTGCCGAGCTGGGGAGACAATGCAATGCAATGACACAAAGTAGCAGCAAGAGCACTGGATGCTCTATCAAAATACCCAGTCAGTTATGCCAAGTATGGGAATTTTTAAACTTCAACATGTCAAAGTTGCAAAGGCTCTTCCATATGTGGAAAACTGACTGCTCAGCCAAAAGTATACTGCCCCCTGAAATATAAGAAAAAAAGTTAGGGGAAGGCATTTTAAATGCTTTTTTGCAATGCTAGTAAAGCTTTGACTAAAGCAGTAATGGAAAACCCTCAGTAAAACTGACAGTTACTATTACAAGTGTGAAGACAAAAATGTGCTTCACATACAACAGCAGCCAGAACTGAAGGTTTGGGGAAAGAGAATAAGAACAGGACTAGTACAGAGTGATACTGTTCTGTCAAATACTAGGAAGACCACTTGTTATGGGAAAACAAACCACACAATTACTTATCCTTCAGTTAAGGTATTATAAACAAAAAAAAAACCAAACCCAAATTAAAACTCCAGTAAAAGAAAGAGTAGGATACTCTTTGGATATGGTGGTAAATCCAACCTCCCAAACCTGGTACTTCTATTCTGATAACACATTTCCTCATGCATCCACATTTTTTTTATGCTATAACTGGCCCTATTCCAGGATCCCAAGGCTTGGGTTTCAGTATGACTGGATTCGTGGCAATAAAATAAGTGTGTTTTGCAACGTCACATCCTTTGTGTAAAGCAAATGGGCACTTAAATCATAGTATCTATCTTTGCATCTGGTCAAAGGAGATAACACTGCTATTTGTTAGGCACAAGCCATTTGTTATCTGCCCAGACTGTTTACGCAGTTGCTTGTGAATGGATAAGAAAACTTAGCATGGGTGTGCTTATGTCAACAGGCAAAATGAATGTCCTCATGCTAAGTTACTCCTTTGAGGGACTTCCCAAGTCAAGGGTTATATCTGCCTTTTTCATTGTAATAACCTTTGATGGATTATCTTCTGTGGATTCATCTAATCACTTTTACAAATTATTTATATTTTTGGTATGCATGGCTTTCTGGGGCAATGGATTCTATAGTTTAATTACACTTCCTGTGGAAGAAGTCCTTTGCTTCTGATCTGCAGCTTGGTAATTTCTTTTGATGTTCCCTGTAGTTCTTGTAAGAAATAGTGAATCATTTCCTATTCACCTTTTTCAGGGCAGTCGTGACTTTACATGACCTTGTCATATTGCCTTCCTTAATTATTTCTTTTCCATGTTGAAAGATCCTAAATTCGCTTAATCTCTGCTTGTATAAAAGCTCTTTCATGCATTTGCCTTGTTGTCCTGTGCCCAGCACTTCCACGAAATAGATTCTGGATGCAAAGTTCTACGTATGTAAAACTAGGAAAACATTCGTCAAAAATTTACCCTGACTAGGCAGTCTGTTGAGCTCGGTGACACAAGCAAGGATAACCTCTAGTTCTCCAGGCCTATACTGGTTTGCCTGAATGAAACTTCTTTTCTTCCCACAAAGCTTTCTTCACTGACTTCAGTAGCTGCAATGAATCAGAATATGGTCTTCACAATGTTGCCTTCCATGCTGTACAGCCCCAAGTCAGCCCGTCACCTAAATAAGGCACAGAACATGTGGTTGAAGCATAGGGCTGTGCCTGAAAAGGGTCTAAAAGAATTCTTACTGGAAGCTATCAGATCAAGGCTGTGGAGATGAGAAATGCCAGGATTAAGATAAACTGCTGGCTGCTTGATTGTGGTGTGTGCAAGTTTTAGATTTTCTTCTCTTCCAATAGAAACTGGAACCTCCCCCAGAAAATCCATATTAGATTCACAGAAAGATGTGGATTGGAAGAGTCTTCTGCCAGTCTTCCACCCATCCTTCTGCTCCAAGCAAGTGCAATGTTGAAGCTAAAACAGATTGCTCAAGGCCATGTCCAGACAAGTCTTTGACTATCTTTAATGATGGAGATTTCACCATCTCTCTTGGCAAGCTGTTTCACTGCTTGACCAGCTTCACTGTAAAATTTCTTTTCTAGTAGCTGAACTGTAATGTCTCATTAGTAACTCATGTGATAAGAGATTTGGAATTTTAGATTTTTTTCAAAGGTCCCTTATAATTGTCCCTAAAGAGTGACTGGCAAGAAGAACAGTTGTTTGCTTCTTTTTTGACATAACCACTGAAGAGACATGCTCTACCAGTGGACTTTACACTTATTTTGACAGAGTGGAGTTACACTGGTTAGAGATCTTAAGTCCTGTTCAGTCTTTCACCTTTCTGCACCTTTGTCCTTTGGTGTTAGTACACTCTGGCCCGTGACCTCTTACCACTTATTCCAGGCTCTCCTCTCATCCCTTCCTTGCTCATTTCCATTTTATTCCCTTTCTCCCACACCATTTGTTTTTTTTCCCTGTTTCAATCTCCCTGATCAGGCCATTTTTCCCAGTCTACTCCTGATGCCTCCTCGAAAGTTTGCTCTTGCAACATCAATCTGTACAGTCACTCCCTCTGCATTCAACTTAGGCAACTCTCTCATCTCACGCACGGTTCGGGGTCACCAGCAGGAGGAGTACTGCGATCACAGGAGAGCCATTACCTCTTGTCATATGCAAGATGCTAAAGCTGTGGGGCGGGAATCACAGGTAAATTTCTGTTCAGTTCCTCAACTTCAAGCTCGCTTCAGATGGAGTACCCAAATAACTATCTGTCTAAGCATTTTAAGAGTTAAGTTAAGGATTTTTTCCGGAAAAAAAAAAAAAAAAAAGTATAAGGATGTCATATTTGCATGGTTTGATTTGACTAGACCTTCTCCAACAAACTGTTACACTGCTTTCTTGTATTCACATAGAAGATAATATATATATACACATATATTTCTTTTTCCTAATCTGATTCTTAGACTTCTTTTTACTTAAATTTCCATTTTAGAAAACAACTTCTTTAAAAATGACATAAACATTTTCCAGAATAACAAGGCGGGCTGGAGATGTGTGAACCATACACTGGATGCTTTATTTCTACCAAGGTCTTCACTCTAGAAAACAGATATATTCTGCTAAAACATTAGTTATGGCATCACGATAAGACAAATGCTGTGTCTTAATAACAGTCTCTAACTGGCTTCTAAGGATCTGTTATGTATCAGTTTGATATCTGAAAAGGAATTGTTAATACAGTAACATTATTATGCGGCTGGCCCTGTATGCTGAAAAGGAACAGATCCCTGTTAGAGGATCATCGAAACATAGAATCGTCCAGGTTGGAAAAGACCTTTAAGATCATCAAGTCCAACCGTTAACCTAGCAAATGTAGGTGTACATTTGCTAGGATGCAGGTGTGTGGACTCCTTCCTGCTCACATGACTGCTAGAGCCTCCCAAATCTTAACAGCACAAGATTTCAGAAAACAAATAGTTTAGTGCACTTATGAAGAACCTAAAGGAAAACTGCTCTGCCTAGATGTACCCTTGAGACTCTGCTTCTAGTGCGTCCCTGGAGCAGGTTGTTTCACCCACTACCCTACTAGGCATTGTAATAGGAACTGTTTGTACTGACTGTTTCAATATTCAGTTCTCCTTGCCCTATTTTCTTACATAGTTATTGAGACAATTATTTTCTCACCAGCAAATAATAGTAATGGAACTTAACTCTTTGTTTGTAACAATTCTACATTTTCCTATAAATTTGAAAATCAGCAGCTGAATTAAAAGATCTACTCAATTGTCACTTCATATAGTGACCAATTTCTGAATAAGGTCTTCGAACTCCTAAGTTAAAATTTATATATTGATGACTGTAGATGATCAAGGAATTTTGCTAAATTCAGACTGGTGGTGTTTCTTTTTTTGTTATATCTGTATTCTTTGTTGGCCCAAAAACCTCAGCACAATTTTTATGCCATTTTTCAACCTGAAGTGCTGCCCAGAGAACAACAAACATAAAGCTTTTTTTTCCTATTGGCACTGAAATTTGATACAGTAATGATACTAACTGAAGTAGAGATACCACAACATAAAAATTTTAGGTAATTTACAGAAGCAGATATTCCAAAAAGAAGATATTATTAGAGTGCATGTATCACTAAATCACGGAGATTTTGCTCCCAGTTTGGCTTCAGAGCCTCCTTCCCCCTCACCGTCCATATGATATTAAGTCACTCTTGAGCTTTTACCCGTAGTGAACCAATTGGCTGACTTGGTACACATCCACAGGTATAGCAGTCTGTTAAGTAGCTTTCTTATTGCCTAACTTTTCTGTCTTTTTATGGAAAACACCAGTGCAGGGCCATAGGGGTCAGCTGGGACATGAGCAGAGCAGGGACCAGTCTCCATATGTACATATTCTTTACTTACAGCTCCCCTGCAAACAGCATCTCCTAGGCACTACTGGAAAAGGATGAAGAGTTCTGGTTCTGCCAAAAAAACCCCAGCTCTCAGCAATACAGCTTCATATGGAAAAGCTGGAAGTTGTTTATGTGAAAGGCTGGGATACAGACCACAGCTCAGTGTGCATGTTGCCAGTGTGCTGAGCTGCATTGGGTCTTTGGCTACTGTGGTGGGTTAACCTCAGCCAGCAGCCAAACACCCACCCAGCCTCTCACTCACTCCCTTCTTCCATGAAGCAGAAAGAAGATAGAAGGAAGACGACTCATGGATCAAGATAATACAGTTTAATAACTGAAGCAAAAGCTGCATGCACAAGCAAAGAAAAAAGAAGAATTCATTCACTACTTACCATCGACTGGCAGATGTCCAGCCACTTCCTGGAAAGCAGGACCTCAGCACAAGTAATGGTTGCTTGGGAAAACAAATGCCATAAGCATGAACATCACCCCTTCCTCCTCCTTTCTCTGAGCTTTTATTGCTGATCATGACATCATATGGTATGAGATGTCCCTTTAGTCAGTTTGGGTCAGCTGTCCCAGCTATGTCCCCTCTGAACTTCTTGACCAGACTACTCACTGTGGGTAGGGGGATGAAGGAGAAAGCCTTGACGTTGTGAAAGCACTACTCATCAATAGCCAAAACATTGGTATGTTATCAATACCATTTTAGCCACAAATACAGAGCACAGCACCATGTGGGCTGCTATGATAAAAGCTAACTCCATTCTAGCTAAAGCCAGTACATCTACAAGGACAAGGTCCTGAACAACATTCTCAGTCTTCAGGAGAAACTTTGAATAAAGCCTCAGGAGTAGAAACAAGAAAGGAGGTAGGGTACTCTTTCTTAACCCACTGGTCCTGACCAGTCATGCAGATCTGGTGAAGGGATCCTTCTCTAGCGTCACATAGTCACTAGCTGCACCTTGCAACCTGAAGGCATCTGAAAGACCCTGGAAAGGGGAAGACCCTAACTCTGTGAGTGCACGTTTTAGTTGCAGTTTTCCTGGGAGGCAAGGGAGTATGGCATGTGGGTGGAGAATTTACACATAGGACCCTGGAAAGCCTTTTTTGGATAGGAGACTGGCACTACATGGGTACACTGACCAGTACTAAAGATAATTCTGCAGAATATTATCTCCTCTCCACAATTCCCCTTGCTATACACCATCAGCAGACAAGGGAAGCGATGACCCACAAACTGTCAGGGTTTTATGTTGATTGCTGATGCAAAATTACTTCCACACAGTGACTAACTGCTACAGGTTACTGATGACCAGTAGTGGGGTGTGCCAATAGCATGACTGCCAGGCAAAACCAGCCCTCAAGGGAATTGATACTTGGCTTTGCACCCAGCTGTGTCCAAGTAGCCTTCTCTGTGTAGAAGTGAAAAGGAGCTTGCTACAAATACCATCCGCTTCCTCCTGACACCTCCATGTTTTCATAAGAAACTATTAAAATTGCACGCTGCTTTGTCTTGTTGAAAGAATGGTCAAGACATCTATTAAATATGCCCCCAGCTTGCTTCCTTCCCTCAGACAAGGTTTTCCCCACTCACATCCCACTCAAGATACATGTCTGCTTATGCTGTTGTCATAGCCTGTTTGGCAGTCTGTGAATAGGAAAGCTTACTAAATTCACAGAAACTGACACTACTTGTAATACATTTATGGAAATTCTAAAATCCATAGGGAACAGGCAGGGATTATTTTCCATAAGCTTTCAGCTGTGAAACTTTCCCATATAATTAAAATTCAAAATTTAGTTTGAATGTCTTTAAAGGAAGGTTAACCAAGAGAAGGAATCAGCAAATAATTACTTTACAAAATTCTGTTAATGAAAAAAACAAAAGCCAGGTAGAAATCAGGTTTGTGTGGTCAGCATTAAGATATTACCCAAGTAACTTTGATCTAAATTGGAACAAACAAATGAGTTGAAATCAGCAACTAATCTAATATACATATCTCTCTATATATGCTTATTTCCCCAAATACATGATGCACATCACAACCCATGAAATTCTGTCACCTTACAGAACATTTCAGAGCATGTCTATATAAACTTTGGCTGTACTTTGGACTGTCCAAACGCAAACCAGACCTGTAAGCTACACAGCTCTAATAGTTTGGCTCTAATTCTGAGCTACTATACATTTTAGAGAAAATTTAGCTTCATTCCTGCAGTTCTGGACAGAAAGATGCTCAGGTCTCATGGTGACTATAATACATACAGGTGTGCATCAGCTTTGGGAGCTGTGAAGAAATGGGGTATGCACCTTCAGTGTGTGGAAACCATATAGCCAGGTAGTTAGCATAGACAACTTTGAGTTACTTTACCTTGCTCAGTGAAAAACAAGTTTTCAGAGACTTTACTGGATAAATTCTCAACATTCCTTAATAAATATTTGCAGGCTGAGATTTTTGAAAATCCTCTCTTAATCTCCAGTTAGTTGATTTCTATAGCAGGAAAAAACTACATTTGTGATTAAAATGTCATTTTTCTGCCAAAATCTTTGCATAAAAATCATCAGTGTCTCTGAAAAGTCATCAGACCATTTTAATGCAAAAATACACATTTTGTCTCATTCATGTCCTCAGAAACACCTGGAATGTTTTTGTTTGAACTTTCCAGAAAGATTGTCCTGAGGTAGATCTGTCAGATGAGATTGAATTGTTAATTTGGCAAAAATTATACATCGATGAAGACAGAATGTGAAATTTCAAGGGAATCCCATACAAATAGAGTTTGCTGATTTGAAATATACTTGCAATATTAATTGCATGGATTTTGAAAACTAGAAAAGACCAGCATTGTGTCTGTTTTGATCTCCTGAACAACTTAGGCTGTATGATTTCACCAAGTAACTTCTGTGAAGAGTCTCCTTTTAGTGGAGAATGATTTGAAGACTTCAAATTCTAGAGTACCATTATGTGCTTGGAAAATTGCTCCAGTGATTAATAACTTAACTTACCACTAAAATTTGCAGTTTCAAGTTCAAGTTCCCTTAGCTTCATCTTGAAAGCACTAAACCTTACTTTAGTTTTTTTCTGCTATTTAAAGAACCCTTGCTATCTGAAGTCACTGCCTTATAGTTACTTACAGGTTTTCATTTTTGGTTTTGATTACCTGAATAATCCTTTTTTTTTTTTTTCTTAAATCCCTGGTGATATGCTTGTTTCTAACCAGAAAAACTTGCAGAGCATTTCTATTTTGAAAGTTTTTGGGTTTGCTATACAGACACATGCTACAATATGTTTAATTTCATGCAAAATACATGAGTTAACAAAGGTATTTGCTATACTCATAACTGATTTCTCAAGCGAATTCTAAACTTAAGAGATTAAATAGTTCATATGAGAAAAATGCACCAACTTTTCAATTCCTGCTTTGTGCCCTGAATTGTTTTTCATTAATTTAATCTCAGAAAGATTTGTCTAAAATTTTCTATATTGAAAGTAATGATTGAATTTGAGATGTTGCAAGGCACAAGGATTTTTGAATGATTAATTTTTTACATGTTAATGGGCACAACTGGTGAGTTTCAACTGTAATGAATGTTACATGAGGGCATGAATGCAGCACTGACTTTACATTGCTTTTAGTAAAGTTCATTTTATTTTTATAATTCCTTCTGTGACTATTCCAGATTAGATTTCTATACTAAATTAATCAGTACATTGGAATATTTCCTATGAGAGGAAATATATGCATGCAAATAAAGCAACTTAAAATCCTAATTATGATCAGAATTGACTTCTGCAGCAAGTGAATGAATTTCATCTGACTTTTATGTTCATTAAAATTAAAAAAAGAAAATTAATTTCTTCTTATAAACAAAAGCCATACTATCTTTTAATATTTCTGAAAATGGGGTTTTTCATGGCTGGTTCACTGTGGAAGTAATCTAAATCAGCATACATTGTTTATGTAAAAACAAATAGAAATGGTAGAAAAAATGGATAGAAATAATAATGTAGGCGATGAAGTAGCTATGTGAGAGGGATAAAACATCAGAAAGCCATGATGAAAACTCACCTGTCTGTGATTAGGATTAGAAGAAATTCCTGCTGCTGTTAATAGCCCTCTCAAGTCACCATAAGCTTCTCCTGTTCTTGAAGAAAGTAAGGATAATCAGTAAGGCCTTGGTTTTCTTAAACTTTCTACTCTTATTAATCTGTGGTTTTCTTTTTAATTTTCTTTCAGGAGTGATCTTACACTCAAAGGTATGATTTCTCATAACAATAGTTTAACATGTGCAACCCACAACCTCCTCCAAGAAAGAAATTCTCTTTTTACCTCAGTCATGTTCCAGTTTTATCATTTTTCTGTCTCTCTTTAGTACCATGACTCTTGTACTCATACCTGTGGATGGTTGGTACTTCAAGATCCTTGAAATGAGGACACTTCCCTGGAATGTCAAAGATGTGGTTTAACCTTCTGCATACTAGGAAAGCACAGAACACGAATGTTCCACCTTCCTGAATGACAACTATGTAAAAAGTGGCTACTTGCGGCACCAAAGCTACTCATAAGTGAGCTGAAAACATTTTGAGTATGTTGGGCCTAGGTTGTGAGCATGCTTAACTTTCTGTGTCCCATGGAGACTTGAGCAGAACTGACCTTGGTTTTGAATCATACCAGGTGCACGTGTTCCCCTCTCTCTAGACTGAGGTTTGCTCACGAGTCCAAGCTTACGTAGCTTGGGAATGCTAGGGTTCAAAATTATTTGAATAATTGTTAAAATCTGTTTGCCAAGTAAGTTCATTCCATTTCAGTTTGGACCCTTAATCTTCTGGTTATCCAAACTGCTTTGATTTCGAGGAAGCCAGCTAATTCTTTCCACGGGGAAACATGGATGTGGAAGAGAAGATGCTTTCTGCCAAGGTCCTTGCTCTGAAAACAGTTGCCAGATTTTACTTCTTCTTCCTAATACTGTCTTCTAAGATATCCAAGGATGCCTTCTGTGCTCACAGGCTCTGCCATGCCCTTATATTCACGCCATGCACTGGCATTATGCTGTAAAACATCAAGTCTGGCAGGCTGCAAAATGCACTTCTATGATATGTACTGTTGTGCTCATTAATTGTGATGGCTTAGGATCAGAAGAAAGCAACTTGTAGTCCAGAGGGGACAGGAGTCAGAGTCTGCATTTGCAAAGAACTTGCTCTCAGCCAGAACTCTGCTGTAATATGGGGCTATGCTGGTAGCCCTGTAAAAAGCCTGCTGGGCAGTTCAGCACTGCTAGTTCCCAGCTACCAGCATGGCACCAAGCCATGCTATTTTAAATATAAGAAATTAAAATGACCTATTTGAAGGTGCTGAACCGCTGAACAGGCAAAAGCATTAGCTAGCCATAAGTTTGCCATGCCTTCCCTTTCAACAAGCTGCATCATATATTTGAAAGATGCTCTACTGTAAAGGTGCAAAGGATTCTGTGGTCTTGGCCAGGGCTCTCTAGAAGATAAAAAGGATGGATATGAGAAATTCTATACCACCTAAACTAGAGACCAGACTGTGTACACAGTGAAGATGGTATGAATGTAGACTGAAAGTTTCAATTTAGCTGCAGACAGTGAAGGAGCAGGGTGCACTGCAGGTACGCTACCTAGCTCCTATTACCTTTCAGTATCAAAATGTCAAACATTGTTTAAAATGTGGTCTTTGTTTCATGAGAAAAATAGGATATTTGTAATTACTTATCAATGTAATCTACATATGCATTCTATCTGCCTATTCATCCAATTTATGCAATGTGTCCATGAGACATGCTTCCCTGTAGTGCTTCAATATTTCATAATTTTTCATCCCATTACATTATATTCCTGTGCTTTCTTTTTTAGAAGTATTCAGAAACCATGTCAGTTCCCTGGAAGGATTGTTTTGTCTATCAACTTGAAATCATACTTAAGATTTTTTAATTTAATTTTTTAAATAGATTTAAGCATGTCCTTTTTATAGTTCCAAGTTTCCTCGATTTCTTGATCAGTTAACAGCAATGACAGAAAATGTATTTGAAACATTGTATTAACTTGATATTTCACATTTCTCCAAATGCTTTATTTTAAATAACTTTTGAAGGAATTATGTTTATAACCTGAAACTGTAGGTACAAACATTTCATTTGTGAAAGAATCACAAGGTCAAACCAAATGTTTTGAAGAAGTTAAATAGTAAACAAATCATAGCCCTAGAGTTACATGCAACTGTCTCAGAGGATGCTCCCATTATTGTACACTTTTTTGTAAGACTGGTACATCATTTTAGTAACTGAATTCCCATAATGATTTAAGATAGTTGCTTCTAACTGTCATTCCTCATTGTTAATTTAATCTATCAGATTCCAAATTGTCTAGAATAGCAAAGAATCAAAAATATATGCTACGCTATTTCTACCTAACTCAATTTATATATTAATAAATCCCTCAGGTTTCAGTGCAATTATAAACAGTCTGCAAAGACATTCTTTCACAAAGGGCAAAAACATTTTGGAAGGATCATGAGAATATTTTGGTTTAAAGATTTAAATAGAATTATTTGCTTTGAACAGATTTTACCTAACACTTCACCAAGGGAATGTCACCTACCAGAAACTGATCAAGTTTACTTGCTCAATAATTCATCGCCTGTCATCCAAGACTTCATAACAGACTGTAAATCCATTTTTAGCTTATTACAGTTGTGGTTGCTCAACACAACGGCTTAAATCACTTTGGGTGCCCAAGGTTATGAACTGAATGTGGAGCAAGAGAAGTCTGGGTACGTGAACGGCCAGTTACTGCCTCCCAGCTGATGTGTAGTGGCTTTGCTGAACTGCAGGAACCTGTTTTTATATTCTGCTCTGTGTTGCTTTATCTCATATAAAATAATGTTTGTCACTTCAGTATCCATACAAGAGGCTTTCACGGATATGTTTTCTTCCTTTTGCTGGCTATGGAGCTGTCTCCTTACAGCTTGGTGATGTTCTTACTATGTCCAGGTGAGATAGAGGTGTATATACTACAGTTTACTATTCTTTTGTCTCTCACTTCACCATGGGAGCCCCAGGAGTTCCTGTAAACCCGTGCTGAGACTCCAAAGCATCTGTGCTTCCCTGTGAGCCATGACATCTCATCTCAGAAAGGTCAGCTTTCAAGCAAGCCTTTCACCGTCTTCTGTGTAACCTGGAATTGTCTCTTCAGCAAGCTGATAACAAAGGATTTTGCAAAAAAGAAATATTATCCCTCTGCCTCCACAAAGCCTCTTCCAGAGGCTTACCCAGGTCTATAATACTCTACTGTTTGCAGTGATTCCTTTTTGAAAATGCACAGCTATGCTGCGTAGTCAGGGGAGTCAGGAATTCTGGTAATTTGGGAAGCAGCTGTCAAAAGGTGTTGTGCTAGAGATGTCTGTGGGATGAACTTGGTAACTCAGTGTTACAATACTTCGTAATTAACACTGTTGATATTTTAAACTGGTATACTAGTTATTATCTCATGTGAGAAAAGGCCCAGTCACATCTCTGAGATAACATCTCAGACTGGTTCTGAATAAGAACTTTCAAAATTGAATGGGCACTGTCACAGATTTCCATGGTTCTGACTCAGTGAGTAAAGAATTTAATGAAGTCGTAATTTAGCAGTTAAGTGGACTGGGTGTTAGAGATGTTACAAATCAGAAGCATTCCTCCTGGAACTAGCAGGGTTCATGGCGTAAAATTAACCAGGGTGAATGTTTTATCTTAGAAATCGGAGAAAGCAGATTTTACAGGAAGCTGATCTTAAAGAGAAGGCTAAAAATCAGCTTTGCTCTTCACTTACATGAAAAGCCCAGAAAGTTTTAAGACTTTCCTCTAAGAAAAAGCTACTTTGCAAAGATAATTATTTCAATATATGGGTAGTGATAATCCACAGAAATGAGTGCACAGATCAATAGAAGAAGTTTTAAGGGAAATGGTTCAATACTTAAGGAAAACACAAAAAATTAATAAAATAATTCATTCATTTTCTCCCTTATTACCATTTAGATGAGCTCAAAGTGAGCAGTTATTACAATAAAATGTGATTACTTTTTAAACTATTCAAAAAGATCTGAATAAAAGGCAGTGTCTAAGTATCATATCACAAAGTATTTAGAATGCAATTTTTTGCTGTGAACTTATTAAATACTATGTCTGAATAACAGATGTTTTAATGATGAGAAAAATGAGAAAATTGCTAAAGATTAATTTCCACTTTTGTGGAATGAGAAGTCTTATATTTCACTTGTGCAGTAGTAGCAATGTCAGAACTCAGGCTTTCATAAAACATATCATGATACATGATACAGAGTTTGAAACTCCTTTCTCTTGATGTCATACAGTTCTGCGATTATTTTAGGTCTTGTTTTTAAAACCAATAAATTTCCAGGTCTTACAACCACATAAAAAACAGGTTGAAAATGTTCTCTAAGAAGATCATAATCAAACAGCAAATACTAGAGAAAATTTTTTTTTTTATTATTTTTAATCACATGATTTGGGTCTAAAAGAGAGTTTCATACAATACAGAAAAGCTATAGCCTATGTAACATCAGGACAGTTCTCTCCTATGACGATATACTACCTAACAGCTGATGTTATGATAACATCATACTTGTGAGGCCACTCTCAGTTATCTTTGAAAGGCCATGATGATCAGAGGAGGTTTCTGAGGACTGGAAGAGAGTGAATGTCACTCCTGTCTTCGAGAAGGGCAAGAAAGAGGGCCCAGGGAACTACAGATCTGTCAGTCTCACCTTGATCCCTGGGAAAGTGATGGATCAACTAATCCTGGAAACCATTTCCAGACACATGAAGAACAAGAAGGTGATTGGGAGCAGTCAGCATGGATTTACGGGTGGGAAATCATGCTTAATCAACCTTCTACAATGAGATGACTAGCTTGGTGGGTGTGGGGAGAGCAGTGGATGTTGTTTAGTAAGGCTTTCAGCACTGTCTCTCGTAACATCCTCACAAATGAGCTGATGCTGTACAGGCTAGATAAGTATATAGCGAAGTGGATTGAAAATTGGCTGAACTGCCAAGCTCAGAAGGGTTGTGATCAGGGGCATGAAGTTCAACTGGAGGCCAGTCACTAGTAGTGTGTCCCAGGCATTGATAATGGGTCTAATCCTGTTTAGCATCTTCATTAATAACCTGGATAATGGGACAGAGTATACCCTCAACAAGCTTGCAGATGATACAAAGCTGGGAGGAGTGGCTGATACACCAGGTGGTTGGGCTGCCATTCAAAAGGACCTTGAGAGGCTTTCTTAAACAACTCCAGTAATTCTATAAAACACAGATCTTAGTTGGAATAGCAACATGGTGGGATGCAAGCAGTTAAGTGTGTGTCAAAGATAACTTATTCATAAAAGCACTTGTCGAGGGAAACAAGGGTGATGCACAGCTGGATCTGATATTCACTAACAATAAAGTGTTGCTGACTGAGACAAATGTTTTATTGATAGCTGACACAGATTCTGATGAGAAGGTCACCAAGAAGATGAAGCCAGGCCCTTCATGGTGGTGTATGGTGGGAGGACGAGAGACAACGGGCATAAGTTAAAATGAAAGATTCAGACTGGTTATAAGGAGAACTTTTTCCACCTTGAAGACAGTCATGTAGTGGAATAGGTTGCCCAGAGAGCTTGTGCAGTCTTCCTCTTTGGATATTTTGAAGGCCAGCCTAGATAAAGCCCCAAGTAACCTAACCTGACCTCATATAGCTGATCCTTCTTTGAGCTGGAGGTTCAACTCAATGACTTCCTGAGTTACCTCCCAGACCGAATTTATGGTCCCGTCATCTCATTTTTCTACTGTTTTTTTTAACAAAATCCATCCTTTCAGAAGGAAGAGTAAAACTACAGATTTTTTTTAAAACTGATTTTTTAAATTTATATTCATTACATAAATCTCCCATACTAAGGCCACTGTATTTCACAGACACCTCATTAGTCACTTTTCCCCATGTTATAAAGGTGAAACTATATTACTATTTATTTCTGTAAGTCTGTTCCAAGTCATGCTAATTGATTTAAATAGCTTTATATAGATTAAAGAAAACAGTTGCTATCAGTGCTGACCTTGCAGCATGCATCAGCTTTTAGACATACTGTTCTGTTACATTTTTAAGAAATCAGTCAAACATTATGCAGATAACCTTGTGTTTCTGATTATTTAAAAACTCTCAGCTTTGAAACTGTTTTCCTGCTTTGCTTCAATTAGCATCTATTGAAGAGATTACTTCAGCCCTCAGAATTTTGTTCTCTGCTGTACATGATACTTTTCAAACTTTGGACTGAACCTACCCAATCTGTTTTTGAGCTGTTCAGTTAAACAAGACATTGGCTTGCATGCATTCTCCTCAAAGGTATAAAAGAAAAGTGTTCTAAATTACTCCTGGTGGTGATCATTATTTGAAATGCAGACCAAATAACATAATATTTCAGATTTCTTAAATCTTCTTAAAGTTGGACTCTGTCGGACTCTCCAGTCACATTGGCAAGGTACAGAAGGATTATCAGGAAGTGTGGAAAACTTTATTTTACAAATTTCGTCTTCAAAATGGGATTAATGATATTCTAGCCCAAACTTCACACCCAGTATTAAAAACACATGGGATTTTTTTGTTGTTATTTTGGGTTTGGGTTTGTTTTTGTTTTTAATTTTGTTTGTTTGTTTCTCATACAGGGCATGGCATTTGAGGATGAAATAAGGAAGTCTTTCATGAGTGTCAGCTACTCTGCTTTGCTCCTGTCAGGTTTAGAATCACTACCAGGCAGCATTAAGAGAATCAAGGGAAGCTGTTAGAAAAGGGGGTACCAATGAGAAGACATGAAGTGAGAAGGGTAAGGACGATTATAGTTTGGGAGACTTTCAAGGGAGTTCAGTGGGAAGCAGAAGTCATCTGTTTCTTGAAAGAATGCAAAAAAGGCACAGCACTTGCTCCCACTCTTGAAGCTTAGAAGCTTCTTTAAAATGTCATCTTAGCCAGTGAAGACAGCCACACTGATCTGCCAGAAATGGGGAAAAAAAGGCGTTCCCTGGGAAAGTGTTGTAGTAAGATTGGATGTATGGCATGCCATTGTGTAACATACACTCTTAAACATCTGAACTGGGATTAAAAGTTTCAGCTCTTTCTAGCTTAATAGCAAATACTGCTAATTATTTGAGCTGGGAAACTAGAAACTGAGCAAGGCTTTTTGGTGAACATATGCCTCCAAGATATGCCAGCAGAATATTTTATTGTCATGACCAGTTTTGTTGCCTGTGTGGAAAACAAACACGAAAGGGCAGCCTAAGGCACAGTTGGAAGGTCTCTTTAATTACCGCCTTTGGCAGAATTTATTTCCAGAAATGTTATCACAGAATTGGAAATAAAAATGTCTCCTGGCACCACAAGAGCATTTTCAGACATCACTCTCAAATGTGACACTTCTGAACAAGTTGGCGGAAAAAAGAGAGAATATTGTGCCCACTGACTTCTGACAAAATGCTATAACCCCAGAAAAACTCATTTTAAGAGACTTTCTGCGTCATCCGCACTTGCAGTACAGAAGTAAACCTTAATCCCTCAACACCCCTGCTAAACTACCAAGGCACAGTCACATTGCTTCAGCTTTTGCTAGTTTATTATCTTTTTTTAATTTCTGCTGTTGGACATGGAGAGGGTGCCTAAGGCTTCTCAGTAGTAACTTGCTTAGCTTTTGTTTCTGCTGTGCATAGAGAAGACTTGAGTCACTTTCAGACTAAGACTACGACCAGACATGGGCAATATCAGGAAAGATATCAGGTAAGGTAAGCCTTAGAATGTAGAGAAAAGCATCTCTGGAAACGTTATGAGAATACACTTTTTCCCAATATGCTGCTACAGGGCTTAGCTGGCCATAACTCATTGATGTGTGAGATCCCAGCTAGTGGTGCCTGATGTAATCCTGTCTGGTGTCTGCACTTCTGGCGCAGCTCATGGCACCGGCTGAGGCAGAACATACTGCAGGTGGGTGAGGAAGGCTTAGTGGGCTCCAGGCTTCAAGGCAGAAGGTGAGTAGTAGGTGGTGAACCTGGGGTTGGATTCCTGGCTTGGACAGGTGAGACCTGTGACAAAAAAAGTGGGAAAAGAGGGGAGGATGAACCTGGGATCCCATTTTAGGAAGGCAGGTTCTTGTGGCTCCAGAAACTGGTGCTGGAGCTTCTGCTTCTGCTGCATCAAGTAATGCCTGCCATGAAAGGTGGCCCCAGCGCACACTGCGATGGAGAGCCCTGGGCTGCAGAAGCATGACTGTTCCGCTCTAGGCTGATCTATTTCCCCTGCAGGTAGGTAGCCAGACCTGGATCAGTGCTCAGATCGACTGAGAACCACAAGATCAGAGAAAGTGCAACCAAATTTCTTCTATGCTGTAACTTTGAAGTACAGAGTTCTTAATCAAAAATTACAGGAGAAAAGAAAAGAAAGAGGGGGAAAGAAGTTGCTAACAGAGTACTGAGATCAGTGAAATAGTTTATGGAAATACAGACATGTTACCCACCAATTGACCAGGTTATCAACTTACTCTATTGTTCTTTTCATGCAGAAGCTGGCAGTACCTGGATTTGACAGGATAAGGGAATAATGCTTTTGGATATTTTAAAATCATCTCATTATTCTCATTTTTGTCTGGTTTTGAAACCTTCTTTATAACTTAAGCTAACTACAAAATAGAGAGTGACAGCTATACAAATGAAACATAAAGAAGGGTCTTCACACTTCTGTGTTTTTTACTAAAAAACCTTTTCTCTGCATCTCTATACATCAGGTAATATCCAAAGATCAGTAATGTAAGCATGTTATTTCTGTTCTCTGCAGTTATCTTCAGATCAGGTGTGGACTGAATTTCTCATAGATGATAACACTGTTTTAGAAAATAACTGGAGAGATGCGTAGCCTTCTCATAGCTAAACTGTGGATACTCTTCTAGAATAAAATATACTGTCACAAATACATTAATTCTTCAAAATAGAACCCAGACTAAACTTTTTATTAGTTTTATTGGCTCTTAAGATTTATCCTTAGAAATTACTCTAACAAATTCAGAAATGCATTACTCAGTTGCCATAATTAGCTTTTGTAATGTTTGAAATTCTTTGTCAAAAGACTTTCAGAGGATCAAAGCCATTTATAATAGTTCTGTTTCAAATGTGATCCAATCTTATTGAAAATGAAAATGATTATAACTAAGAAATGAGGAGATAGAGAATATGATATGAACATAAAAGGAAACTGACTGAAGTTTTCCTCAGCATACATTTCCAAATTTGAAATGTTGAAAAGTTGAAAACTTCTTGTCAATGCTTATGCCTTTATTATCTTTGATCAACAATGTGATCTGTTCCAGACTGCATGTTACATTCTGATGCCATGAATCATTGATGTCTATTATAAAATTACAGTCATATTAGCTCACCTTTTACTATAATCCTCTAAACCTGAAAGCAAATAGAACACCCACTTAGAAGAAGAACGTGAAAGCTGCTGGCTTTGCTAACCCAAGAGACTGACAGTGCTGCAGCAAGACATAACAACTGCATGGCACACTCAGAAAAACAATTCATACCAGTGTACAGAATACTGCAGGCAGGGATGCCTTTGCAATTTCACAACTATTGCTTGCATCTTATCTTTAACAATCTTTTTTGACGCATTGACCATCCTGCAAGTGTAGAAGAAAAAGGAGTGTATACTCCTCCTTTTTAATTTTGAATACCAGCAAGACTCACTTTCATCACAGGGCATGGGGAGAGCTTTCCTGGAATTCTCAAAGGACACTTGCCTACCGGCATCTAATCTGCACAGACAAGCAAAGAGAGAGGGATAGACAGCAATAATATTTGATAGGATCTTACTACTGATTTATCTTAGTGTTCTGTTTTTCATGCTCAGCTCTACTGCAGAGATCTGCAAAACTGAAATATTTAAGTAACTTTATATCTAAAAGCATCTGGCTTGATGTTTAGTGTCATAAATGCAAAAGGTGCTGCAAGTAATCAGTTTGTATCTCAAAATGTAAATACTGGATTTCACCTTGCTTAGCATTACAGAGAAGCAAATGTCATTATTTTTCTGTTCAGCTAACTAGATATTGCTTTACCTCAATAATTCACATCATGGCTTCCCAATGCAGGAAATTCCACACATTGATCTGCAGCATGTGAAGTACTTCCATGTATTTCTGAACTCAGCAGCCATCGCTGTCACAGCATGCACCCTCTTCTACTCCTTTTTAAGACTGGATGCAATGTATTTTGCTGTTTGCTCCTCATGTACTCATGCAGTCCCATGCCTATTCTCAACAAAGTTAGTTATCAGTCCTGGTGTTTTTTGCTTACTTATCACTCGGCAGTAAAACTGAGATCATCGGATAATAGAAACACTTAAACTGGAAGGAACTCTGAAGGTCTTCTGACTCAAGTACAATTGCAAGCAAGACTGTCTTCAAAGCTAATTCAGGTTGCTCAGGCTCTTGTCCACATGACTTTTGAACATCTCCAAGGATGCCGATTCCACAACCTCCCTGAGCAACCTACTGCAGCAATTAAATGCTCTTATGTTGAATAATCTTTTCCTTACTTCTATTCAGAATTTTCCTTTCAAGTGCTGCCTCTTCTCTTTTCTCTGTTGTGCTTATGAGAAAATTTATGTCCCCTGTTCTCTATAATCCCCGTTTAGGTGGTATAAGACTGGATCATTCATGTAAGGTGAAAGCAAATATAGAAAAATATACTATTCTTGACAATTGGAGTCACTGTTAGCATCATTAATTCTGATTTCACTGGTAAGAGTTGTTCTGCTAGAGATATTTTTGCTTAGGAAAAAAATTTAATGCAAACAATTATTAAAATAGCCCCTGTTTGTTTCTTTTTTTCATTAAAGTCTCATGTCTCCCTGTACCTTTCTGCAGATCTCACAAGTCTTTCAGTGAATCTCTCATTTAGATTCGTTGTTGCACCAAGGTCTACCAAATATGAAGCTGGAAAAATTAATTCTTCTGCTTTGCATTCTGATAGTGTTTTCTCAAGGGGATACAATAATTCAGAACATACATTTATATGCACAGTATTTGACTATTCAAATGTCTGAAAGAAATTTATCATGAAAATGTGTGAGCTTGTCCAAACAAAAACATATCAAATTTCTCTAAGGAAATTATGTTGTATTTTCCAAGTCCTGACATTTGTTTTCTAAAAGGCTTTATGATTGTTTGGGTACAAAGTGCTAGAGGCTTGCTTTTTAGGACTGTTAATCACAGGATTACTCTGCAGAACACTTAACCACGGTCTAATCTCAGAAGACAAGTATGAAATGTACTTCATTTCCATGGAGACACCATATATTCTCCTGGCCCTGGTGGAAGAGCCCTCAACCCCACTGAACTCAGTTCAGCTAAGAATTTGCAGAACAAGACACATGACTTCACAGGGGAACTCAAGTTCCTCTTCATGTAGGAAGAGGCTTATCTACAAGTTTTGAACTCCTTGATTTATTTCTCTTGTTTATTGAAGAGGAACCATAAGAAAAGTCAAATTCCTAAGATAAATAGTTTCTATTTTTCTTGGATAGGCTGAAAGCATAGTCTGAATGCACATACTGACTGAGAACTATCAGTTAAGATTTGGAGACAGCAATTTATTGTATCAGCATATCCCCTCACTGATGAGAGTTCAGCATGAGAAGAAAATACTGCTGAATCAAAAGTCAGTGTCTTCTTAGGAAGGGAAAAAAAAAAAGGAGAGCGAGACAAAAAAGAGAGAGAGGCATAGAGAGAGAAAGTTCCTTTAAGTGATTGTTCAGTCTCCCTGGGCTTTTCTTCTGTTTGTTTTATCTAGCAGGCTGAGAAATATACTGTTCTCTATAGAACAAAGGTGAAGATAGACTTCATTGGAATTGAAAGAGGTATTTAATGAACTCTGCTGATGATAGCCCTGGTAATAGAACAATGGATTGCAGTGAAATGCCTTACTTGCTTTGTATTCATAGGACTTTGACTTAATAGTAGAACTTAATGTTCTACTAGTAGAAAATCAGGTTATCCATCCTGAAAGTGGAAGTAATAAGAAAGGAAGTAATAGGAAGAGTAAAGCAGACAGGCAGGCAGTGCGGCAAAAATGTTTTATGTTGATTTTTTTTAATAAAGGAGCTATACACAATGCTCAGTTTAGATGCAAATGCTGAAATGCTTTCTCTACAAAGTGATACATGATACAACCTCCCAACAAAGTCTTGGAGCTATTCCCCTTCAGTATGCAAAAAGATGGAGAGTGTCATGGGGGAGTGGTATGACAACACATATGTTTCTCACCATTCTTTCACTGTACAGTTTAACAACTACATATAACAGGAGGCACTCTACCCCTCAAAGCCTCAAATGACATGTCCCATCAAAGTCCTTAATGTAAACAATACAAACTATTTATATATTTCATAAAGGAACTGCTAACTCCCCTCCTCCTCGTTCAGTTGCACAGTTGTTCTGCACCGGGAGGGGTGCAGGGTTCTTTCTGGGTCTCAGTAGGAAAGGCACAGCAGCAAATGGTGCAGCAAAACTACTTTAATAATAATAACACCACAATAGAAATAGGAAGAGAAATATAGATAGCGAGTAAATCTTACGTCTCTTCAGGTGCTGGTAACCCTGCTCTCCTGCAGCACTGGACAGGCCCCAGACACATAGTCACAGCACACTACACAGATCCCATCCATGGAGAGGTTCACTCCCACCCAGTACCATGTCTCCTTATATCTAGTCTAGCAAACAAAACTATACATCTTGTTTTGACAGGTCTCTTTCTTTATGCCCACCAGAGCATACGTAGGTAAATGTACCTAGAACTGCAGCCAGGAGCTCAACATGAGCCAGCAATGTGTGCTTGCAGCCCAGAAAGCCAACCATATCCTGGGCTGCATCAAAAGAAGCATGACCAGCAGGTTGAGGGAGGTGATTCTCCCCCTCCACTCTTCTCTTGTGAGACTCCACCTGGAGTACTGCGTTTAGCTCTGGGGTCCCCAGCAGAAAAAGGACATGGACCTGTTGGAGTGAGTCCAGAGGAGGGCCACAAAGATGATCAGAGGGATGGAGAACCTCTTCTGTGAAGCCAGGCTGAGAGAGTTGGGGTTGTTCAGCCTGGAGAAGAGACAGCTCCGGGGAGACCTTACAGCAACTTTCCTGAAGGGGGCCTACAAAAAAGCTGGAGAGGGACTTTTTACAAGGCATGTAGTGATAGGACAGGGGGTAATGGTTTTAAACTGAAAGAAGGTAGATTTAGATTAGATATAAGGAAGAAGTTCTTCACCATGAGGGTGGTGAGGCACCGGAACAGGTTGCCCAGAGAAGTTGTGGATGCCTCATGCCTGGAAGTGTTCAAGACCAGGCTGGATGGGGTTTTGAGCAACGTGGTCTAGTGGAAGATGTCCCTGACAATGGCAGGGGGGCTTGAACTGGATGATCTTTCAGGTCCCTTCCAACCTGAACTATTCTATGATTCTATGAATCTATGATTCTATAAGAGCCTTCCAGCATGTTGCCCTCTATTGCTATATACCTGGGGTTATGCAGCCGTCGCTCATGCGAACATACAGGTATATCAAGTACAAGACCCAGTATGGCTGTCAGGGCTTGCTCAAGATCACTGACTCCTCAAACACAATGTCTTCTGTAAGACTCCCAATGCAACAGTATTTCTTGTTTGCTTTCCTTGGGGAGCTAAGACAGAAAAAGGTATACAAGAAAAAGGAGCACAGACTGGAAAAGAGACTGTGATGGAATGACAGCCTGTTGTAATTAGTGTATCTTTGCACTCTGGAAAGTCTAATGGTGCCTACAATTTTCAAGTTTTATCATTCCTCTGCTGTCAACAAACATCTGTGGAATAAGGGCTGATTTAAATAGAAGATAACACCAGCTGTTGATGTTAGTCTCTCCATTATCTTTGGTAACAAACAGGTGTGCAAGAGATCTGGTTATGATGGGCTCTGCGACTGTCTCCTCTGTGATGGGATCTGTGCTCTTTTAAAACAGAAGAAAGGCATACAAATGTCATACAAAGGAAACGTTATGAGTAGACTCAAGTGCAAAGAGTTCAGAAGCATGAACATTAATATTGACTGCAAAAATCCACTTTTTTTCTCTTAAATATCTAAGTCAGCACACTAGATGTATCTGCCTTGTGCATGAAACAGGACAGTATACTAACAGAGGCAGTAGAACTGCCAGAGTTTAAAGGTATGGTGTGATCAAGGCAGGGGGCCATATGAGACCACATTGGTGTCCTGATCAAGGAAATTAAAAGCTAATTAGTAGACCTAGTATGCAGCTTTGCCTCTTCAGTGTTCCTATAAGGATGCTTGTTAAATTAGTAAATGAAGTTACCTGAAGGTAATCACTCATTTATGTTTCTTTATTCTTGGATTCCTTAACTAAGACTGGATTGCCTGATTTAAATTCATTTTTCTGATTTGCGACTGTACCAAGTACTTGCAGCTTGAAATGAAATTAATAGTGCAGTTTCTCGGAATCTATGAGAGTTTCGTTCCCCTCAGGGGTACTGTGAAGATACAATAGCAATGTATCATGCATGCTCATAATATTGTGATGATTTCCAGACAATAGTTTGTGAAGAAAATATTTGGTTTTTTCATCAGAGTGAGTCCTAAATGGTGTATAGTAAACAAGGTCTCATTGAGAAATAAGGAAAAAAAAAAAAAAGAGATAATGAAGAGGTACTTGCTTAAATTATGTCCAGCTAGGCTGTACACCGGAAGAGTTAGGATCACCATGGGAAACATCTAATGAAGTTCTAAGGCTCACAGTGAACTCAGAGATAGTCAGGGTCCAAAATCTCATTATCTTCTGTTTGTGTAATGTTAGTGACAGTTCTTGAAAATTCCAAGAAGTGTCAGAGCCCTGAGGGCACTAAGAGGCCTTGGTCAACCTCTGCTGTGGGCTCCATCCACCCCTTCTCTCATGAGTCCAGGCCCATTTAAGCTCTGTCCTGGGCTGTTAGTCCCTGTTAGTCTGATCTGTGCTGTAGGTTTGCTTGTCTCTAGCTGTTTCATAATGCCTGTGCCTGGCCATGGACCTGATTGCTGTGCCTGAGCTGTGGACTGGTTTGACCTCAGACTTGTCTTGTCACATGCTTTGAAACTGCTGGATTGGACCTGACAAAAAGTAGCATTAAATGATTTGGCTTACATTCATAGATGACTCCTTGTCTTGCTTCAAATGTGGTCAAGGATTTTTGCTTTAATTTTCAAGTCTGAGGAAAGCATAGCTTTCTTGGGGCTTGGGAAAGAACTACATATGAAAACAATATTAGGTCTCAAAAATTACTTGTGATCAAGTCCTCTTTGGATCACAGTACTCTTTAGTGAGCTGGAGGGCAAAATACTCTTCCCTGAGAGATGCATCAGTCACATCAAATCTTCTTATAGTAGTCAAGAAAACTTTTGAGGATAACCAGAGATCAGGGACGGGGGTCATTTACTTTTGTGGCTTTGAAGGAGGTTTTGAACACTGTATGAAAATGTGCTGTATGAAACTGGAGTGTACTTCAGGCATAGAGAATGCTCCAATCCACACTTTGATATTATTCAATCACACGGTCTTTTGTGCCTCAATCCTTACAGAATCTAATTAGTTAAAATTAATGGATGGTGTTCTCATTTTCTTAAATTTATATGAGCACTTATTCTATGTAATTTTTCACAATTCACAACAGCTGTAAATCTAGTCAATGGGCTGTCCGTATTTCAGCCAGCATAGGATGTGTATTTCTTTCACTCTTTGACAGGTAACCTTGTTCTTATCAGATAGCTTGAACAGTGGACGATTAAGAATTTATTACTCCTTGCAGAAACTTGGCTGTGATAGCAACAGAAGGCAAAACAGACAACTTCCATAGCCCACAACTGAAATCTTTTTGTGTTTTCTCTATGCTATTCATGTGAATCCTTCCTTATAAAACAATAGATTCTTCAAACTGAGGAAGAAAATAATCTAATTATTCTGTTATTCTAATCTTTTGCTTCTAGAAAAAAAAAAATAGCAAAAATACCATCGATTTTGCTAAAAAAAACAAGGTAGTTTCTATCTCTGCATTCTGTGAAGGCAATAGTCACAGGCGGAATAGTCCATAGGATTCTTTAATGTGAACTGTACGTTGATGCATGATTTCTCAGTTTAGGATGACATATCCTTTTGCTCAAAGCAAAAATAGCAGTAAGTAATATTTAGCTAGCATTTATATAATATTTATCTACAGTTTCTTCCAACTTTCTTTGGCCAATACCACAGAAAATTCTTAAGTAGGTCTGTGAGATATTATGTGATGATTTTCTACAAAGCTTAGAAAAGAAGTTACCAGATACTTTCAGTTCACAGGATCCTATTCAAAGAATTATAGAATACTTTAGGTTGGAAGGGACCTCAGAAGGTCATCTAATCTAGTGTCCTCTTCCAAACAGGGCTAACTTCCATGTTGTATCAGGCCTTGTCTCATCATATTTCAGAAATCTTCAAAGATGGATATTTCCTAGGAGGAGTCTGGGTCCATCTTCTCTGCCTCTCCCTTAGGTAAAGGAAGACTGCAGTGAGGTTTCCCTATTTGCCTCCAAACTTCTTTTCCCCAAGCTTATAAACCCAGCTCCCTCAGCCTCTCCACGTGCATTACATGCTCCAGCCTCCTAACCATCTTCCTCAGTGAGACAGTTCAGCTTTGTAGGCAATGGCAATCTAGGGTGTCTGCATGTCACTCTAGCCTGAATGGCCAGCTTGCAGTCCACATTTGGATTGACTAGGAAGCCCTTCAGCACAACAGCAGCTGAAAGGTGGGCTTCTGGAAGCACGACAAACCAGAGCCAAACAGCTGTCACAAACGGATAAAGAGCAAGCAAGACAGTAATTTTTATTTTTTTTAACATATGGATACAGAATTTAATACTAAAATACCACTTTGCATTCAAATAGCACAGAGTGCCTAGAAGCAAGAAAATAAACTGAGCTGCTCTTAATATCTTAGCAAATTGCAGAAGGTACTTTAAGGAGTATCCCATATCTAGCTTTGAAGTTAGCCCTGCTTGGAGCAGGAGGTTGGCCTAGTGGTATCCAAAGGTCTCTTCCAAATTAAATTACTCTGGTTTTATTCTGTACCTTGAAGCACTCAAGAAAATTCTATACCATACTTAAAAGGACATTGTCTTTAAAGACAAGAGCAACTGACTGACTGGATGAAGGAAAGAACTCTAAAAAACTTTTTTAAATGGAGATAAAAGAATATATAGGTACTCGAGTCCAACATTTAGAAACCACAGGATGTTCCTAAAATACCTGCTAACCTGCTACTTAAAGCTCTCTACCAGTCTGTTTTCCCTGGATTTTCACTCCAACCCCAGTGTCTCATTTGCATCCCTGCCTCACTCCCTCCACCGTGTCAGCACAAATGCCTGTGGAGAGACACAGTAAAAAGGGCATCTCTTCCAAAAGGACATCCCAAACCTTGCTATTTTATATCCTAGCTAAGACCCCTGGCTCCCCTGCTCAAGCCCATTTTTTTTGCTCTCTCCTTAATGTGATGAGATTTATTTTGTGTAATATAGAACAGATTCAATAGGAAAAGTAAACAAAGACTCTTTAATCCCATCTGAACTAGACTGCAGGTTGTGGTATTTTTCTGAACTGACTGAAACCAGAATTGAAGATGTGATCATTATGCCACTGGGAGAAGTATATGTACGGAGGTGTCTCTTTCATTTTTTGTATGAAAGTCGAACTACTTCACATGACTTGACAGGAAGAAAAGTAACTGAGAATAATCAGCAGTTCCTCCTCTGGGGGCAGGTCTAGGGCTGCGATGGGCAGAATTTAGGTCTACTAGATTAAACACTAATTCATTCTTGGGACATAGTCTGTTCCCATAGGAATCTCACGTGAAATGATTAACTGGGTTTTTTCCCCTGCCTAGATAGGAAAGCTGATTATATTTTATAAGCCTTCTTAACACATAACTTTTCATCCTCACCTTCTCTTTGTTTCCCCATACTTTTTATCTCCCTATGCACCTTGAGCCCTCTGTTTCTTCACCTTTATCTCCTTCCCAAAAAATTAACACATCTCTAACTAGTTTTTCCTATTGGTTCCTGTTCTGCCACGTATGTACTCAAATTGAGTGTTTCTGATACTGTTATCTAGATCATTTAGGCCTTACATGATATTAATGTTATGGTTACCCAGACACTGGGGATCTTGCAGGATTGTGCTCCCCTAAAGACCCCAGTACTCCTCTCCAATTGTCAGTGAAGTTTGATCACCTCTCACATAACTCACTCATACCCATCTGTGAAATGTGGCCATTTCTCAGGGCACTATCTGTAACTTTTTTCAGCTTCATACTGTGCTATTCATTGTGTTCAACAAGTTCTCATGTCATGTTCTGTAGTTTCTCATGGTCTGTTCACTTAGCTAAATCTCAGGCTGTGACCTAGTCGTCTGCCTGCACATCTTAAGAAAGCCCATCCATTAAATGGACTATTTTCTAGTGCATAAAATACATTCAGCTCTTTTTCTTGGTGCATGTATTCAATTCATTTTGTTTTGCATGGTATTCCAGTCTGGAAAATCATTGTCAGTGTAGAGAACTTAGAATCATAGAATCATAGAACCGTTAAGGTTGGAAAAGACCCTTAATATCATTGAGTCCAACCGTTAACCTAGCACTGCCAAGTCCATCACTAAACCATGTCCTCAAGCACCACGTCTACCCGTCTTTTAAATACCTCCAGGGATGGAGACTCAACCACTTCCCTGGGCAGCCTGTTCCAATGCCTAACTACCCTTTCGGTGAAGTTCTTCCTAATATCCAACCTAAAATTCCCCTGGCGCAGCTTGAGGCCATTTCCCCTTGTCCTATCGCTTGATACTTGGGAGAAGAGACCGACCCCCACCTGGCTACAACCTCCTTTCAGGTAGTTGTAGAGAGCAATAAGGTCACCCCTCAGCCTCCTCTTCTCCAGACTAAACAACCCCAGCTCCCTCAGCCGCTCCTCATAAGACTTGTGCTCTTGACCCTTCACCAACTTCGTTGCCCTTCTTTGGACATGCTCCAGCACCTCCATGTCCTTCTTGTAGTGAGGGGCCCAAAACTGAACACAGCACTCGAGGTGCAGCCTCACCAGTGCCAAGTACAGGGGCACTATCACCTCCCTAGTCCTGCTGGCCACACTGTTCCTGATACAAGCCAGGATGCCATTGGCCTTCTTGGCCACCTGGGCACACTGCTGGCTCATGTTCAGGCGGCTGTCAACCAGCACCCCCAGGTCCTTTTCTGCCAGGCAGCTCTGCAGCCACTCCTCCCCCAGCGTTGCATGGGGTTGTTGTGACCCAAGTGCAGGACCTGGCACTTGGCCTTGTTGAACCTCATACGGTTGGCCCCAGCCCATCAATCTAGTCTGTCCAGGTCCCTCTGCAGGGCCTTCCTACCCTCCAGCAGATCGACACTCCCACCCAACTTGGTGTCATCTGCAAACTTACTGAGAGTGCACTCAATCCCCTCATCCAGATCATCAATGAAGATGTTGAACAGGACCGGCCTCAACACTGAGCCCTGGGGAACACCACCTGTGACCGGCCACCAACTGGATTTGACTCTATTCACCACCGCTCTCTGGGCCCAGCTGTCCAGCCAGATTTTAACCCAGCACAGAGTGCACTTATCCAAGCCGTGAGCAGCCAGCTTCTCCAGAAGAATGCTGTGGGAGACAGTGTCAAAGGCCTTACTAAAGTCCAAGTAGACAACAGCCACAGCCTTTCCCTCATCCACCAAGCGGGTCACCTTGTCATAAAAGGAGACCAGGTTAGTGAAACAGGACCTCCTTTTCATAAGCCGATGCTGGCTGAGCCTGATCCCCCAGTTGTCCCGCACGTGCCGCATAATGGCACGATCTCCCTGGTTGACCAGGACTGCTGATAAACGATGGAAAGTGGCTTGGCAAGCTCCTCTGCCAGGAGGAGCCAGGATACTGAGTACCCTCGGGTGGATCCCATCTGGACCCATAGATTTGTGGGCATCCAGGTGGAGGAGCAGGTCGGTGACTGCCACCTCTTCAACAACTGGGACTTCATTTTGCATCTTATCTCCATCTCCTAGCTCAGGGGCCTGAAAACTATGCACTCAAACTGTGCTCTGTAAAGTTTACAATGGCAAGAGCTGCCAATTTTCTGATTATCCTCAGACAATTTTACATGCAAGTTCACAGAAAATGACCAATGAGCTAGTATTTGTCATCAGAGATCTCATATGTCCAGCCATGGAGCAAAAGTTTTTGGGAGAACATAATCATTGCATTTGTAGTTTCATTTTCAGCAGGCAGATGAGAAGAAAAAAAATGTTTTCAATAGAGAAAAAGTAGAATAAGAGAAACTAAAACTTCTGGAAGTGGGCTGCTTATTTATTTGGAAAAGGTAGGTGGAATATAGCTGGAATTATGTATCGCATTTGAAAGGTGAGTGATGTGTGTGAACAATGTTGGACCAAGGACTTTTGCTCGGTCCTGGCTACTCAGTCCTTTGAATTCTGACCACTTTCTGTACTAGACCAAGTGACACAGCTGGAAACATCAGGCAGATTTGTGAACACAAAAGCCCTTCCCTACAGCATTTATGGAATTTTTCTGCTAACCTCTAATAAGCCTCCCAAACTTGCTAAATTCATCAGTACATTTCCAACTTACAAAGTATAGCAAAGGGATCTAGGCTGTGCAAGAAATCTGTTGCAACCAATCAAAAGTCTGTCAACACAACACCACTAATACCGTGATGTGACAGAATCATCAATATAAGGATGGCCATGTTGGGTCAAACCTAAAATACATCTTCTTGGTGCTGATTCCAGTATCCTTCTTCTCCTGACCAAGAGCAGCCGGAGAACTGAGCCCGCCCCCCTCATATTGCTCAATTTGTTTTTCAGACACCTCAGAGCACCAAGCTGACATATGCGTGGAAGCATCTTTTGTAACTCCTTCGGCTGGGGCTGCACGGCTAGAAGGCGCGTCCCCTGGGTGGTGGATAGGGGATCCCTCTCTGGAGGGTGCACCGGATAAAATTGAAGAAGGTGCCGCGAACCAACACAGCCTAAGGGAAGGCCACCCTGACAGAAAAACCACTGGCCCTCCAAGTCATGGGGGTTGGGCAGGAGGCCAACTACCTCCTCCCGGAAAAAATATAAAAAGTTGCAGAAACGACGAGCATCAACTCGGAGATGGAGAAAATCAGTAATGAAGTGAGGAGGAGGAGATGGAACTGGATCGGTCATGTCTTGAGGAAAAAACCAACAGAAGGCTGCGCTGTGGCCCTTGGGACTCCAGAGCACGCAGCCGCAGACCGATCGAAGTGGAAGAACAATGTTCGCGCCTTGTGTGCCTCCTGGCACTGAGAGAATTCAGATTCAGATCTTTTGTAACTGCAAATTCTCCCTCCCAAGGGGTAACAGTCAGCTCAGAGCCCATCTTTTTATACATGCAACTAGGATTATTCTTCCCCTCATGTGCATCGCTTCATGTTTATCTAACTAGAATTTCATGCTGTACTGTAGTGCCCAGCCAATACCATGATGAGTTTCTGCTGTAGTAAAAAAGTGGGCACTTTTTTACCACACTGGTACCTCCGTATCAGCTGCAAACTTTGTCACTTCACTGTTTGCTTCCTTTTCTAGCCTGTTGACAACCGTGTTGAACAGCACAAGCGTAAGCCCAGACCCCCAAAGAAATTTACCAGTGACCTTACTCCACACTCAGATCTGACCTCTGCATGCTTCACCCGGCACACCAAAAGCTCTCAGGAACTGTGGAGGTGAAAGTAAGCAGCCACAATTAGCCAGAGTTAAATCCCGTGGTAATGTGTAACAGATGAAACATCCAGCCAGCAAGGAAATGTTTTGCACAGAACAAGCACTTCATCTCTCAGTCCTGATCCTCAAGGGAGACTTACTGTGCACAGATGCACCTGAGAATTAAATGCATAACACTAGGACATCAAAACCCATGGATTCAATAGAGATATTTTTTATGGCACATTATAGTCTCCTTCTTCCTCCTCCAACCTTTTGTGCTCCACAGAATACAAAAACTCTCTCTCCCTCTTTCTTTTCCCCCTTGCACTATTATCCTATCTGCTCTGAAGACCCCAGACACCTTTCCGTTCAAAGTTAGTCTGACAAGTAACTCACCTCAGAGGAAGTAATCTGAATCCCTAATTACATCTGATGTCTGCTGCTCCTGGAGAAGGGATTGCCTGCTCAAAACTTGTCTACTTTTCTCCTCATTATACCACTTAGTCTAATAAGATATTACTGCCTATAGGCCTTATCGCGATGATATCTTCAGACCATCATGTTTATAACAAAATGCAATACTTTGTTTTGGTTTTGCTTGTTTGTTGTTGGTTTTTTACATCCACAGGGGATGCAGCTGGATTGTCAGTTCTCCAGTCTTGAATACTGCTCTAATATTTCCCAAACATGTTTACACTGGACAATAGCCCAATGCAGTACATGATTTTAGGCACTGCTCCCAGGCTATGCCAGCTTAGTCTGACCGTGAACTTCTGAAATAATTCCAGCTTCCTTGTGTGCATATGTAAAAGTCATCAGCTGGCTTAAACCTTTATCCATCAGGGAATATTAGGCGAGCACTCAACACCAGAACCCATACTGTCAGGTATCCAGAATATGAATCTTCAGTAGAAGAATCCCTTGATTATCTTTCGTTCCCATGAAAATCTGTCAGATAACAAGTGCAGGCATCCTGTTTTTCACAGACAGTGAATAAAAATGGAAAATAATACTCTTATTTGATATACTGAAAGGCACAATGGAACTGCAAGTTCCATGTGTTCTTTATGCAGCTCATTTGTTTAATGGCTTGCAAGGAACTGCAAAATGAACATATGACACAACGGATGCTGACCTTGCATGTCCTTTCAAAAGAGGTCAGAGGTTGAATAAAGTTATTGTGCTTTTTGTTGCCTACCTCCACTCAGAACAAATGTGAATGCAATAAGCAGCCACAGCCTTATTCAGATTGCACATCAGTGCTACAAGTGCCAGCCAGGAACTAAATTATGTACAGCAGCAAAGCAGGTGCCTTCCATATTCACAGGAAACTATTGTCCAGGCAAATACAAATTTCCTAGCGCAGTCTGAAACTAAATGAACGATCATTAGGGAAGATAATATCGATATAGGAAGTATTCATGTACAAAAATTTCCCTCATAATCTCATTTATTCATATACCTTTAAATTGCTGTAATGTTTGGGGATTTTAAGTTTTGATTTTAACAGTGACAGGTAAGCAAGTAACATGTTGCTCTTAAGCATTCAGAAATGCAGAAATTAAGGACAGATACAAAGGAATATTCAAAGATCTATCATCCTCTCTAAGCAGAATTTCAAGAATGATGCAAAAAAGGATGAATGTTGGCTAGGTACTGGACTCACTTTTGTCTTGAGCTAAAATATCTTTACTGTATTGTGTTTATGTTATTTTACACTTTTTGCTCCTTAAATTGATTTATTTCCTCTACATGCCCATGAAGTGAAGTGAGAAAATCAGTTCTGTGCTGAGATACTTCTGTCACAACTGAAAATAAGATCTTCATTTTACTGGCACTGAGAGATTAGAGTTCAGTTGTTTCCTAGTTGTTTCACTTTTCAGCTTCAAATATCATTTATCTTCAACAGGTAAGTTTATTTGTGAATGGCATCTTTTGTTTCATCTCCTGTAAAAATAATCTTACAGTTAAGCACACTTTAAGACAATATTTAGACGACTAACAGCATTGATAATTGTTGATAACATAGAAAATTGTAAAAATTGTTGATAACATAGAAAATTGTAAAAAGCCACAGTCCTTGATCAAACTGCTGAAAAACATTTCACTGGGGTGGGATCAAACTAGTGTGGATTCAAGGGAACTAATTCCCCATTAGCTCATTTCTCTTACAACATTGCCAAGTCCCTTATTGCCAGAACAGAGCCACAACTCCTTTCCAACTTTCTGACCCCACATAGTAGATACAGGGAGCCAGACCATATGTGTCTCTCATGAGTAAACAGGTTGTAGCAGCTCGTATCAGACACAGAAATAATAATTAGTGTGATAAACATTTAATACTAACATGTTTGGAATTCCCACCATAGGAAAGATCTAGGGATCAGAGAGTTTTTCTTTCTTTCCTGAGATGCCTCTTGGAGACAGAAGAAAAAGGAAGTGGAAAAGGACACAAAACTTTAGGAGAGAGGTGGACATAATGTCCCTTTGACTTTAGGTACTTACTCCCACAGCATCCTCATTTGAAAACTGAATGTAATAGACAAGAACACTATTAGAAGGGCTTAAAATTATCTGGACTAACATGCTCAGAAGGTCATGATCAACATCCAGTTGGAAGATGGCAATGGGCAAAGCAGAGATTCCTACTGGTGTTCATGTGTTTCAACATTTTCATCAGTGGCCTGGATGGTGACAGAGTCCACCTTCAGCAAATCTGTAGAGGATGTTGACTTAGGGGTATGGTTATGGTTGTTAGGTTTTGCCAAATCCAGTAGCCCAGAAGAGAAATGCTGCTGCAACTCCATGCCTCCAGGACCAACCAGTAGCAAGGCTGAGCATGTATTGGCCACAGGCACATGCACACGTGCACATGTGAACAACACATATATACATATACACACATCCAGCCACACAGATCAACACAGACAGACACACTCAGCCCACACACAAACACAGACAGCACCAATGGCCTTGTTTTGTTCCCCTGTCTGGCAGAGAGGCTGGGGGGACACCACGATCGCTGCCCATGCTTCTTGAAGAGGGAACTACAAAGTCGAGAGAAAAAAACATTTCACCCTAGTGCATTTCACCATAAGCAATATAATGAATAGCAGTAGCTGCATTTGGCAGCTTGGGGGCTTCACCACGAGGGCAATGGAGCACCAGGACTGGTTGCCCAGGGAGAGGGAATGGTCAGATGCTTTCAAGCTGTGGCTTGGCAAAACCCAGGCTGACACAACCTAGTGTTGTCCCGCTTGAGAAGAGGAGGTTGAGAGCAATGAGCCAAATGCTGCTCCGCAGCCAGCAGGGCAGGGGTTCACCAGCCCACCAGGTCCCAGTCCCACCGTGTCCCAGCAGGGTGAGTGGAGCAGGCCGGGGAGGAAAGCCAGGTTCAGCCAAGAGTCCAGGCAGGTCTGTAGTGGCAAGGTAGATCCAAGGTCAAGCTGGGAAGACAGTCTGCAGGTCAGGGTCCAGATGGGCAGGGACATGGCTGGAGACCAGCACTCCTACAGCACAGCTCAGGCAGAGGCTGAAGGCCCAGGCTCAGATTGAAATGGGGCTTCAGGGCCACAGGCAGAGGAGGGGGAAGCCCCAGGTGGGGCTGGTCAGGGCCAGGAGTCTAGGCAGTGCCCTCAGAGCTCTGGTGGGATGCTGGACCAGAACCATCCAGAGGTCTCCTCCAAATAGCATTTCTATGGTTCTTCAGACGGTGGCCAGTTAATCGGGGGTAGCAGCCGCATAACCTCCATCACCATATTACTGGAGCCATGGAGCAAGCCAGAGAACCAAATTTCTCTTACCTTTTTTCCCCTCCCCCAAGGTAAGCTGGGAAGAGCAGAGAAGCTGCCTAATCTGATTTTCGTAAAGTAAATCTGATTATGAAAATGGAGAATGCTTGCTAATGCAATCAACATTTCAAAATACGTATGATTTTAATGAACAAACCTGACAAAAGGTTCCTAATTATGCTTTTCAGCATACATTCATTTTCAACTTTCTGTATTCCCATAGTTTCTGCAATGTATTTTCTGTGCTGACATACGTATTTTCTGTTGTATTCCCTCTTTTCTTTTTCTGTGAACAAAAAGCACTTGGTCATCTAGTAGGGAGAAAAGAAAGAAGTACCAATTTAACTTTTTTTACATACACAAGTGGCAACTAAAAAAAAAGAAGGACCAAGTAAACCATGTGAGGAAGTTTCAGCACTAAGATGGTATACACAAAGGCAAAATAAATACCTTTGAGTGATCAGCTACTCAAAATCATTGTGAGAGACAAGCGAATGAAAACGAATTATGAGATGTGAAAGCCAGATCTGTAGTGGCGTGTGAAAAAACTTGCATAATGAGGGGCAGAAAGGGAGACATGATGAGAGACAGGCAAGTTCAGCACTATGTGAAAAGGGAGGTGTATATGAGATACGCCAACAAAACCTACTGTGCTCTAGAAAGGTACACATTCACTGAGAAGCAAAAAAGTGATGAGATGCAAAACAGAAAAAAATATTTTCTGAGAAGATACAAAATGAAAGGTGATACATAAAAATGAACACGTGTGTAAAAGTGAAAAGTAAAACCTTTAAAGGTCATAGGTGAGTAGAAAAAGACATGATGAAATGGATGATGATATGAGCAAAGATCACATCTGGTGCATATGAAGCTGCTCAAAAACACAAACAAGTACTCATAAGTGGAAAAATGCAACATAAGCAATGCATAAGGACTTGTAAAATGGAAACGCGTAATGGCATTTTAAAGACAAATGGGGAACAAGATGTGAATAATGGAGCTGCATAATGAAATGCAGAACAGATATAAACATTAGAAAAGAAGACGTAAAAATCTAAAATGGGTAATGTTATACACCAAAGGAGGTAGTGTATAAGTTAAAAAATCAAACCAGGTCATTCATTCAGGAAAACTTCTAAGAAAAATTTAAGCTTGCTGAGAGACAAAAAGGAAAATTCATTCTGAAAGGGGAAACTCATAAGGAAATGCAAAAATAAAAATGCATAAATACATAAAGAAGAAAAGCATGAGGGTATTCAAAATCGGAAATGTGTCATAAGCTACAAAATCTGAAACATGTCATTAGAAATAAATGAAGCTGCACAATCACATGCATTAGGGAAAGTGCAGAAATAGCTCTGAAAAAGAAAACACAGAAAAAGATGCACAATCTGAAAAGAAAACGTGAGGATTTGCAGATAGGAAAATACATGCTAAGAGGCACCACCACCCCCAAGTTTCAAAAAATACAAAAAACGAAGTTCATTACGCATTCTGTAAATGAAAACCTAGTATGAGAGACAAAAATTAAATTTGCAATATGATACCATGCAAAAGAAAGACAGTTTACTCAGGTGTAAAAAAAAACGACAGATTTGAAAAATGATAGTAAGAAGCTAGTAGGAATATATGAAATTTATCATAAGATGTAAGAAGTTAACTGAAGAATGTGAGAAAAGGAAAACACATGGGGAAATCTAAAAGCTCATGCTCAGAATGCTATGCATAGTCTGTAATGGGCAACAAAAAGGAAATTGACTAATAAGCAATGATACATGAAATTCCTAATTAGATCTAAAAGTACATAATGAGACACTGAAGCAAAACCAAGCAGTGAAATAAACATGAACACGCCCAGCAAAAACCGAAACTGGAAACTGGAAATGAGATGTAAAAAAGCATTCATACTGAGATGCAGAATCAAAAAAGTGGGTAATGAGATGTGAAAAGGAAAACTCATAATAGCATTTGACATCAGAAATGCATAGTAAGTTGAAAAATTGTAATAAGCCATGAAATACAAAATCTGAAAGAGTAATGATAGGCAAAACCAGAAATGCACCTTTAAGATCAAAGAGGAAAAATCAAATAAGATTCAAAGTTAAGTAGTGAATCATGTGATGCAGTAGGGAAAATGGAGAATGAATTATGAAAGATTAAATGCATGATGAAATGCAGAAAGAAAAATCCATAACAAGTTGTGAAAAATCAGTGTTTGACAGGAAGAAAACCCCCCAGTGTGTGGTTTAACATGAACATTGAAATCCTCAGTGAGGGTCTGGAAAATGAGTAATGAGATGTGAAATCAGAAATAAAATGATTTGTGATAATGATCATTCATAATGACAAGAAAAAACAAGAATTGAAATGCTAATGCAGCATGGCATGTGAAATGCCAAAGGAGATACAATAGCTGAGGTGCATAATGAAATACGGAAACAGAAATACATAATGAAGTGTGAAAAAGAAAACATGTACCAGAACAGGAAATGTTCATAATAAAACATGCATAGCAAACTGTCTTGACTTAGAAGGACTGAAGCACATAAAGCAATGTGAAAATGGAACAGTATAGCTGTTGAACTGTTAAAACTGAAGCATGCAAGAGGTTCAGAGCAGGAATTTTACTCATATATTTGAACAACAAGGTTAATTACCAAGTCACTGGCTGTTGTGGGCTTATTTTACCCTTTTTTTTCTTTTGGGTTTGCCCCACTTGCTTCAAGTCAGATACAGGAAGGATCTGACCCTCCATTCACACATCAGTTCTTGACATCCAGTGATACGGTATCATAATGTGCCAGCTTCAATTTGTGTGGCATCATGTCTCATCATGTCATAGCAACAGGCTCCACTGGCAGATTACGTAGGAGAACCAGCCTCTGGGAATTCTCCCTCAGGCATGTCAAGGCCACCAAACAGCTTATTAATTGCGGAACAATTTCAGCCTTAAGGCATTTGTGCCCAGGCCCACTAGCAGAAATGTGGATGACTGTTAGGTAGAGGTCTACAAAGAATGATAGGTACACAGTGATTTTGAGCATGTTAATAGTGTATATAAACAATGGGCCTAAGTGTTTCAAGAGGAAAGCAAACAATTGCACTACACTTTTACTACCTCATGCTTTAGTCATGCCAGGCAAAATATATATATATATATATATATATATATATATATATGGCTAAATTCCCCAAGCAGCAACAGCATATTTGGCCTTGAAGTACACTTGCAAGTCTTGTGAGAGTGCTCTATTGAAATGCTGGGTCTGCTTGGCCCCGACAGTGCCTTCTGGGATGTCTCCATCCATTGGGCTGTGACATTGTCTTTCACCTGTGAATATTTAATGCTAAAGTAGGCCTCTTCTCCAGTACATACCCCAAAGGCAATGTGACATTGGCATCACCTCATGCCCCCAGGATATTTCCATCCCACAAGTAACTCATTTTTGCAAAGACTCTGTAGCACAGGCAGGTTGCAGGTACTGCTCATACAGGAGGCTCATCACCCCTGCAGAGGGTGCCTACAAAGAAGTAAACCTCTGAATCACAGAGAGGAGCAAGATTTGGATCATGCGAGATGTGCACCAGGGAAGCTACACAGCCACACAACCACGGGCAGGTTGGGAGCGTGCTTCACCTCAACAATGATGAGCAGAAGGCTCTCCGGGATAAATGTGGGGATGCAGAAGTAGTAACCCCAGCTGACCCATACAAGGCCATCCTACCCCTAAGCCAAGTACTTCACAGGCTGGTCTGGGACCACACAGCAGAAATGCAGTGTAGCACAGGCTAAGTCACCCCTAGTCGGGTAGCCTCCTCAGAAGGGGCCACTACACTGAACACCTGCTGCCTTACTTCTGTTGCGTGACATCCCTGCCACATGCCACAAAAAAGCTACTGCTCAGAAAAGACCCGGTATCGAGGCTGCCACCATTCTTTCCATTTGGAGTAGCTTTTTGGAGAAAGGGTCTCAAACTCTTCCAGGGAGCTGGCTGAAGTAGAAGAGGGCTGTGCTGGCACTGACCTCTCTTTGTGAAATCTCCCTGTCCATTGTAAAAATATCATGGCATGCCATGGTATAAACCAGCTGAGTGATCAGTTCTGACTGTACAAGGGCCTGGCATGCTGGTAGTGCTACAGCAGGGTCCCAGCTGCTGGCCAGAGAAAACCACAAAGCCATTGCATGGTATCTCTAGGGTATTTCCTTGTTTTAGTATCTGGCCCTAACAAGTAGTGATCCATCACCTTTATAACTGCCCACTAAGATGTAGGGAGCAATTAGATCATCCATCAGTCTCATCTTTTTCAGAGACCTCAACATCATATGTTTCCTCAAGTCATATGTTATAGGTCTCTGATCATTTTTATCTAAGTGTTGTCATATACAGCTAGCTACTTTACCTTATGCCAGATGCTATGCCTAGGATTACTGAACGGGTTGCAAATAAATGACACACCTTTCTTCCTTGCAGTCACCTGAGGTCAGAGGAGCAGAGTATAACTGAGGTAGTTGTTTATTGTAAACATGACAAACATACATCAGAGAAAAGGCCTTTGCAGTCTTGCCTTGGACCATCTTCCAAAGGCAGCTCTGCCTCAGCTCCAGTCTGAAAACAGGATAAGAGGCTTCTTGAGTTCTACAGGTGGTGGATGAGGAAGGACAGCGGCCGGGGACAAGCGCATCTGAGCACCCTGATCTTATATGGCGTTTCCCTCTAGGATGCCTTGTGCTGTAAGGTCAGGACAACATTTAGTCTTGGCTTGGAGGATAACATGGAAGAAGAACGCAAAGTGGCCCTCTCGGTGGAGCTTTACAATGGTTAGCATCAAATGTTATGGCACAAGTGGTTCAGAAGTTTCTTTGGAGGGGAATGGCTGAAGAGGGGTTTTTAGTAGGGAGAGTCTTGTATCTTCTCAGTCCTGATGCCTCTCCTTTTCTTAGTGCCCACACAAGTTCAAACTGACCCCTGATTTCTTGAAAGAATCAACACTGGATTTTAAATATCCAAGCCCTTTCATCTTGGACCCATCCCTCCAAAATGAGAAACTCCTCATGGAAAGCTCACTGTCATCTACGGTTCAGGGAAAACTCCATCTGACTGCAAGAAAATCCAGATCTCACCAATAACTCTGTTTCATAAACTCTGATCCTTCTAGTACAATAACCTGTAAAATTTGATCTGACAAGAGGCAAACCCTTCAATGGCATTAAGCTTATTAGACTGATTCACAAGTAAAAGTAATACCGTGATTAGTGTATATTTCATGCATTAAGACCGTAATGAATAAAAATACAACCAGTTGCCAGAAGCAGCTGGTAACTTGTCTTATGCTGTAGAATCAATCCAAATTACCCACTGAATGGCAGAACATTTTAAAAAATGGGTAATGTTTTGGATGAGAAATAACACAAAAATACAAACTCTGATAGTAAAGATAATAAAGCTAACAGCTGAATAGCCCAGAGATACTGAATGCACATACAGATTCCATTATCTTTCCACAGCATGTTTCCCTTCTATATATCCTGCAGCCTCCATTTATACTGTCTAATAAAAGACTATTAAAACCATGCTCAGTCAGCTACAGAAAATGTTCACAGATTATTTTAAATAAATAAGCATTCAGCAGAACTCAGCTTTAATGGTGCAAAAAGCATTTTGTCAGAGCTAAAGAGCAACATGAGGATTGTATATCTTTGATACAAAATTTACCATACAGTTGGTTAGTGAGTGTTACGCTTCATGAAAATGTTGAATAACTTCTCTTTTTTGAGAAAATCAAAATGCCATTACAAAATAGTCTCCTTGTTTCAGTTAAATGTGAGCCATCTTTACGCATTCTCTGGGCACACATTATTTTTCCTATAAATAGAACAGGCTCAAATCTTGGAAAGGCACGTGCACACCTCACCTACACCTCCAAAATTTTAAGGGGCTGTTATCATAACCTTTGTTTGTAACTCCTCTCTAGCTCACCATTTTAGTTTTCTTCTGTATGACGCCTTTGTGGCTCTCCTCTAGGACATTGCTTGAGTGATATATTGCAACACTACAGCCAATTGAACCTAAACAGAAAGTTGCACCAAGATTAGAAAATTCTTCAAAGAAAACTGGAGTCTTTGGCTGAGAAATCCTGACTGAAACATATGGAATATGCTCTTGCCGCCTTCTGTATTTTAAATTGTCGTGTTACCATGAATCAAGGATGTGGATGAAAGGAGACTGGTATTAAACGTCTCATCCTCTGGTACATAACAGTGTTACAAGTGAGTTTACACTGGCTGGCAACGACCACTTTGAATCTGATTTAAAATGAGTACGAGGGCTTCTCTAGAATCCACACTGAACAGCACAAGTGAAAATTAGAGTTCCTGTAGAAGTCATGACTCCCACATTGCACATTGAATACTTCCGCTAACACTTTATTGGAAGTGGGGGCAGGCTGGCTTCTAAATTTTTCATGCTCATAAATGCGTAACAAGTTGGATATTTGGCATATAGTTAAGATTGACTAACTTTTTTGTTATAAAACTTGTTTTCCGTTAATTACAGGTTTGTGAATCTTAAGCCAATTAGGCTTGAATTCTCTCATTTACATGCTTGCTGCAATTGACTGTTATCTTTTTAATTTTTAGCTTATGTAATACAGCCATTTCCAAGACAGATGTGCCAAAACACACAATTTCCACCAGTCTGAAAATAATAAGTAAAAAAAAAAAAAAGCCAGAAGAAAAATCCCTGCTTATAAATGGTTCTTTTAAAAGCTTTAGTGCTTCTGCACATGAAGGAGTTGCTACAGTTGCTACATATGTAGCAAGAAGGCTTTTTTGGCTCTCAAGGCTGTCCAATTCCATTCAAATGATAATCCTTTGGAAATGAGAAATTGGAAGCTGACGTACATTCAAAGGCTATAAAACTGTCTAAAGATGTGGCTTTCACTGAGTATGGTCCATCCCTTCGCCGTTTTACATATCAAGCAAACAGCAACTGCTCAACGCCCCACGGAGCAGATCCGTATGTATCTCCTTTCAGTGCTGGGCTGCAAGGGCTTTGCCCGCTGATCCTCCTCCCGACTGACAAAACGGAAAGTCCCTCTTTGAGTTTCCCAGTGCTTCCTCTGACGGCACAGAGCACAAGGAGGGGCAGACTCTTCCTCTGCTGGTCCTTCTTGTAGTGGGAACGGGAGTCCTAGAGACAGAGACAGGAACAGATTCTCAGCATCCCTCTGTGAACGTATGGGAATGCCACCAGCAAAACTTATGTCTCTTTTTTTGTAGCAGCAAGTTCATGTACAAGCATCCCTTTTAACAAAAGGAGAGAGGACTGTGCTGTGGCTCTTCAGGCCCCCAGCCAGCTGATGACTCATGCTTTAAGGAGGCCTGAATTCTTTTTAAACATTTCCTACTAAATTCTAAGGCAAGAAGTCTAATTACACTTTATGCTTTAGCGCACTTAGAAGAACAGCATGATTTGGAAATGGCTCTTTTCATAAAATGGCTTTGTAGAACACATTTGAAAGTGACTGCTTTCCTGAATGCAAATGTATGAATTCCTCTAATTATATAACTGGGGAAAAAGGCTTTTTTTAGACTGCCAGTATCTGAAGAAACTATGAAAGGACAGGACAGCTTCTCCCAGTACTCCTTTTTAATATGTTTTCTATTCTAGTTCTAAGTACAAATAACCAGTCCGATTGCCAGCACTTTTTTTCTGTTATTTAGTAATTAGATGTCACTCTTTAAAAAAAAATATTCACAATTTTAAGTTTCAGCTTGTCAATCCTAATTATGCAACATTGTCACACTGAAGTTGGGAACCCCTAAACACCATCACATGGAGTTCAGAAAAGCAGAAGGAATGTCTCCAAGACTGCCTGTTACAAACCTTAACTTGTCTTTGTCCTGACAGGTAAATAACATCCCTGTAATAAGTACAGCATCTGATTGTGTGAAAAAGCAGTAATACAAAGTGTATTTTTCGTTTCTTTTAATGTGATTTCACAGCAGGAAACTGGAAAAACAAGCATCATGGCTGCATCTGAGCTCCTTTAGAATATGATTTAGAGACTAAAACAGCTTCTACCTTCACTGCTTAAAGGTGGGAGCGTCATCAGGACTGCATCTAGAGACGTCTACTTGGTTTTCCAAGGTAGGTACGGGGCAGGGGGGCGGGGGGCGTCCACTGCAACTTTTATTTAAAACTCTCAAGGGAACATTCAGCTGCAGGCAGTCAGCCCCCACTGACCCTTCTGTTGACAGTATTAGGCAGAAACAGATGGTCTGCATGTCTGTCTTAACTGCAGGAGAAGATACAGTCTGCAGGTATGAAGAACGTTGTCTGAATGCTTATCATATGGGTACCTGTGTATCAGAAAGAAATACGTATTTTTCTCCTGATTTGTACTATTGAGGAAGCCCTGGTCTCTTGGCCAATTCCCAGGACGGATGCAGTGGGAAGTTTGGGTACAGATGGGGTCTGAACAGCCACTAAAGAAGCTGTCAGTCCTGCTCCTGCATCCTTATCTTCCAGCTGCCTCTCTTCCTTCTATCATGCTGTTTGCTGTCATCTGTGCACTTGAACTCCCATTTAAACTGCCAGTCATCAAGATTTTCACAGCTAGAGACCAAGTCTCTTCAGGTCCCCAGATTAACCCTCTCTGATCCTGCTACCTCATTATTTTGTACCCAACAGGACAGAAGGCAGAATAGTGAGAGGTTTGCTCTGCAGCTCAGCGGAACTGCGCTTTCATGGTAGACATGCTGTGATTTGTTGCAAGGTTTCTCAGCATATAAGAGGTCTTCCCGTAGAGCAATTGGCTTGGATAAAGGCAAGTCATGTCTACAACACTGTGTATAGACTCAGATAAATTATGTTTTGCTCCATACTTGGCTTTCTTTCCCCAGCCACTGTTTGGTTTACTCTGGATTGGATGCAGAGGATGAGCTATTATGCACACAGTGGGGGATAAGGAGGGGACCAGATCTCCAGACCACCCTGAGCAGGTTGAACTGACAGTGCAGTGGTACTGGGAGCACAGGGGAATTGTGGTGAGTCCCAGAGGAGCTGTGGCAGGGGCAGTGCATGGGCACTGGCAGGAGCTGCCGGATCCAGCAGCCCAACAGAGACAAGGCAGCCACAGCTCCAGGCCCCCATGTCCAACAGCAGCAGGGCTGAACCTGTGTTCCCAGCAGGCACATGCGCAGCCCTGCACTGACCGGCACTGGGGTCACAGTGAGGTTCAGAGCAAAGCCAGGGTCAGATCCAGCCTGGACTCAGGCCCAGCAGCAGGACTCACATTGGGGCAGACCCCGCTGCACCCCAGAGATGCACGGATGCTGCTCATCCAGGACAGACCCTGGTGTGTGGCTGGAGGGTCCCAGCTCCTTCACAGCATCTCCTGGGCTGAGGGACAGTCCTCAGCACCCCTGGGAGCATGGCCAGATTCCCTGGGCGGGGATTAGAGAGGCACACGGTGAGCACTAGTAACAGTATTGACATGTACATTTTCTGCATCATTTACAGGGTTAAGTTCAGTCCAGGGGTGGATATAGAGACACAGAAGTTAGGAGAGGGCTGAAAGCATCAAACCCTTCATAGAATGGTGAGGCTGAAATTTGCACATTTTGTCTCTCCCAAAGGCTCCTAGTTTTTCCTGTACAAATCAGAGCCCTGCTACCTGTCTCCATAAAGGTTGAAATTCTTTCTGTAAGTTGAGGAAATCAATTTGCAGATGTTTATTTCCCATTGTAACTGGATTTCTCAAATTCCACAGGGCAGTTTGCAGAGAACCCAGTCTTATCTTGTCTCTCTCAGGTCTCTATCTGCTTCATGGTTGTCACAGTTTAGGTCTCCATTTGTGGTGGGTTACCTGCTTTCAAAAGAGCCTGACTATGTGCCTTTAAGTGTACATTTTATTCAAATAAAACAATTCCACCCACAAAAGTCAATTTACGTCTCATTTTTGACAACAAGCTAGATTGTTCTCAATTCAATTACTTGAGTTGTCCCAAGATTTTCCCTTACAGTCATCTAAAGGTTTGGTGAATAATTCTAGCACGAGACGCATTTGCAAAAGCGCCTTCTACACATGGGAAATTTGCCTCATGGTGATGGGCGTCTCCCCAAGACCATAGAGCAGAGTGGACTCCTGTGACAGCCCTGGGAGGAGCTGGGGCAGGGGCTCTGTTTCCTTGACTGGCTATTGGCCTGTATATTGGGCGTAGGTGTCAAGATTTTGGCAGCGGTGGGGCTGCAGGGGCATCTTCTGTGAGATGACCCTCATTCCCCCCTGTGCTGCTCAGGGTAGGGGTAGAGGAGTTGGTAGTGAAGGAGTGAAATTGAGCCTGGGAGAGGGGAGATGAAAGGTGATTTAATGTTATTTCCCCATCCCACTGAGTGGGGGAAGTGAGTGAGAATCTGGGTGGGAGTTTGGCTGTTGGCTGGGGTCAACCCACCACAGGTTGTCAATAGCTTGCCTGTCATGTTGCATCTGTGCTCCTTCATGTTTGTGGAGATGGGCCTTTTATGGGCCGATTACTCCTGTGGTAAGTCTGGGAGTAGTCTGGCAGGGTATTATTTGGGTTCCCCACGACCACCGTTGTTCCTTTGTGCACCTTTGTGTACCTTTGTGTACCTTTGTGTACCTTTGTGTACCTTTGTGTATGTGAAGACAAACTTTTTACAACATAACCTAGCACTGCCTACCTTGATATTCCCTAAAAGGCAAGTCTTCCATGTCCTGTGCTTCAGTTCCTTCAAGAACAAACCTCTTAAAGTCAGTTTCCATAAGATATTCTCTGGTGTTTTCCTGTGTCTATTCTTAACATTCCCTTCTCTGCAGACAGATCCAGCAGCAAATTTCTCTTCTGTTGGTTCACTACCCATTCCTGGACTCCAGTTAACCCAGCAATTGAGACTAAGAATCTCCCTATTCCCTTAGCAGACACCACAGAATGGTAGATCATTTCAAATATTCCAAGTCTTATTTTTCTAAGAGATAACCAAGATGTTTTCCTTCCCAGCCAAACCTTCAGCACTAGATATTTAAGTTATGCAGTTAAGTCTGCATATCCTGCAAGGTGCAGCTAGCTGAAAATATTGGCCAGCTGCAATCCTCCCGTCCCTTTAGGACAGACTATCCTGTTCCACTATTTGTAAGTCTTATTATCTTCCCATCTTCTTTAGGCATTTTTCATTGCAGATCAAATCTTTCTGGTCAAATAATTTTATATAAATATATATATATGTATCTCCTTATATATAGAGATATATAGATATCTATCTCTCCATCCGTTCAGCTTCTTCATGCTTTTAAGGTGCATAGCAGCAACAATCTTATATAGTGATTGCCTCCTGGACATGAAGATGAGGGCACAGGCATGCAACTTTTTGTTTGTTAACTGTTTCCTATAGTTCCTGGTGTCTGGGAATTCCTAAAGCCAAGGGAGGGCTGAAAAGCAAGAAACTATCATGGACACATGTCTATCACATTGCAGCAGATGATAAACTATGCTACACTAATCCCAGTGACTGGTTCTGCACAGACCAACAAGCCTTACTGCTCAAAAGTCCCAAATACCATACAACTCTACAGAAGGTGGAAAACTGTTCCCAGTACTTGATCCCAGGCTCTGAGACAGGCATGTATGCGTAACTATGCATGCTTTATATACATATAGACATTAATTTTTAGATATGAATATGTGTATTATGTAATCTCACATGGCAATAGAAGTGCTCCAGCTCTACTCAAACATTTTTAATATTAGCAATTGTTGGCACAAAATATTCTCTAGTCTGTTTATAGGATCCTATCCTATTTTTCCTATTCATCTATAATGGTTCTTCTTATCATCTAAAAGTTGGTGGTGTATTAGATTAGAAAAGTAAGAAGGCACCAGCTAGCCATTTCCTCTGTTGCAACCACAAATCTTGAATTTCCTCACCCTTCTCACCTACTCTGTGAGGGAAGTAAAACCTCCCTCTTCCCTGCATGCCAGATTTTTTCTCTTCCCATTAAAATATCATGAAACATTGTTCGTTAAGACGTATAAAATACACATATATATATATAGATACATGTTGCTTCATCTCACATTAATAATGTTAATGAACTTATAACTCAAATCTCGTCTTAAAGATTATGAAATACCACTACTAGATTTCAATTGCCAATTCACAAGTCTCTCATTTTTCTTCTCATGCTTAAGTACAATTACCTCACTTTTAGCAAAATTAAGAGATCCAGCTCTTCAAAGTAAAGAATAAATGCCACTGGTGTGGTCTGTCAGTATAATAATTTCACATGAAATCAATGATCAAAGTTAGTGATAATCATAAGTTTTCTGGTTTTCACAAGGTAGAGGTTTGGAGCTCAGAAGTGGTACAATAAAAACACCTGAAGGAGCAGTTATCCAGAGTTTAGTTAAAAACATTTATATGCTTGTACAAGTGGAGAAAGCATTGTCCTTTGTATAAAACATTAAACATAAGTATGCATTTTTCAATATATCTACTGCTGTCTGTTCCTAAAACCTGTCTGAAAACTGAAAATGAGAAGGAATATTTTTTTCCTGTCTCACTTTTTCTTTCTTCAATAGCACTGTTGAAGATGTGACTTATTTCTAGAACAGTATAATGTAGTTATGACATTACCTTTGGGTCCTCATCATCTCTAAGGAATAATTATTGTGATTTTGTCCTTGAGTATAACATCAAGGCTCCCTTCCAGTATGTGACTCAAATATGAATAAGATATAACTGATGTTGAAAAGTGGAACCTCACATTATACTATGAAAAAAAAATGGAAACAAGAAAACTTTACTATAATACCTTCCATAATGGATTTGAGTTTCAAGTTAACACTGACATTTCTAACATTACATGCTAGAAAAGGAAATACAAACATACATTAAGGCATACAGGATAAGAATACCTTTTGGAACATGGACTTTTCTGGTGCTTTCTTTTCCATTTCTGCCTAGTGAACTGTAAATTGTTTAACCAAAGAACATTTTCTTTAGGGTAACAAGGGAGATAGAAATATATTAAATTCACCCAGAGACTGCTGTGACTTCATCAACTTCTACTCAGAATAAATGATGAAAAGAGACCTAGTGGCTTGGTAGAAAAGTTTTTATTGTTCTACATTGGTACCCCTTAACAGTTAAATTTTAATCCCAGCATGCAACTGGTAGATGTGACAACACTATCAAGAAATGTACATTTGTAGCATGGATAGGTGCACCCAAAGTAGGATCATTCTTTCTAGCTTGAGTAAGAGTAATAAATAGCGACAGAAATTTCATTCTGGCAGATGACACCTTACTGCAGTAGGTTAAGAGATTATTGCCCTGACTCTCTATCCTGACTTTAACTTAATTTTTGTTCTCCCTACCACTTAGCTGAGCAGAATATGCTATATTGCAGATGTTTCAGGTCCCAGTCTAGTATCAGCTTAGACTGCTCGTGAAGGTGGGTTTGCACTAGGACATCTGAGCTATAAACTATCATGTCTTCATTACTCTCATTTCCTGCATTAGGTAGGTAAGAATTAGTGTGGATATGTCTACTTGTATTTTCATTTCATTCATAGATCTTCCCTGTATATTGACCTCAGGAGAAAAACACTGATGACTGAATACTGTGGAAACAGAAGGACTCCATAGATTTATTTTCTGTTTTGACATGCAGCAAATTCTGAAGCACCGGTGAAATATTTAGAAGTATTTTAAATCTTGTAATTTCAAAAAAAATTCCTCCTCAAACTTCTCATTTGAGTCACTTAGCTGTTCACTGGAGAAAAGATGTCCATGGCAACACTCTACAAATTTTATGGTGCAGCTTAACTCATGAAGATATGTACACATGTATTGTCTTTAATAACTAAAATGTTCAGTATTGGTTCACTGTATCCCCTAAAAGAAGATTTTGTTTCTCTATTGCCCTTCTATCAATTACAACCACATGTACATGACAGGAGAGGATGGCAATTCAGAAGGATTCTCCTCTCAGGGAGGAAACAGCCTCCTTTGGTGGGAGAGTGCTAGAACAGATAGGGCAGTTAGAGAGACCATTTCACTGTGATGCCTTCTGTTTTCACTGGTGGTATCAGTGTGAGCAGGTTGTAGATGACATGCTCATAAGCAGTGTAGGGGGAGGTTTGAAACCAGGTGTACAGGTTCGTATCTGTTTTCAGACCAACAAATAGAATGCTAGTTACTAGAACAATCATTTGGGCAATAATTAAAATAACATTACTATTTTCTGAACCCACATGGGTTTACTCACTTGGTCTTACCTTGGTGTCCGTAACATCTATTTTTAAATTGTGTATAGGTTGCCATGTAGCTGTACCAATATGTTCCTTAGGCTGATAACAACTTAGGGAAAAACATTAAAGCACAATAAAGGAACTATGTTAAAGGCTTTGCTCTCAAAATTATTGCTGTATTAACAGAAGACTTAAATTACCATTTCTAAACATAAAATAGAAGTAATTTAGTTTACAAACAACTTCACAAACAGCTGAACTCCGAATATAGCCAGAGAACTGCTGAATATTTCAGAAATAATGACGTATTTATTTAAGAAAAAGCACTGTTGTCACAAACAATTCTTATGACATACAGATCAGCCAAACACCGCCAGTACACAGCTGTACACACGAGCCTGTGTAAACAAAAGAACACTGCTGCTGGGTGTAGAGAGGCTAGAAAAATATAACAGTGATGAACTCTCCTTTTCTGAGAGAAATGGAGAAGAAACTCCCAACACATTACCATAAGTGAACAGTTTCTTACTAACATTGGGACAATTCCCGTCCTGTATATTCTGTGATGCAAATCTCCTTCATATCATTTTAGGGAAGGACCCATTCTCTTACAAGGTTAATTTTCTCTACAACCCTCTAAAATATTGCCTGGGTTTGACACACAATCAGCTCTTCTTGTCATAGGATCTTTAAGTCTCTAGATGGGGTCAAACAGCTATAACTGCATTCTTGGAGCAATCATCACCACCACGAGGCAGCAGGTACTCCATGCAGATCTATATGGATAGAAGATACCACAGGCAGCAGTCTTTCAGTTCTCCATGTGCTAATTTCCTATTCTTATTCATTTAAGTGAATGAAGATAGTGCTGAGGAATGGGGAGATGGTAAAAAAAAATGTTGTAGTAAGTACAGCCTTAGAGGAGAAATATTAAATCAGTTTAGTCACTAAATTAACCATAATATCACAGCAAATAGAGATTCATTTGTGGCAATACTGATGAGGAGGACAGAAACATCTGAAGGAATTAGCTAGAAAATTCACATAAAATCTAGTGAAAGTCTTTACTGTCAAATATTGGAACTTGGCAACTTCAGGTCTTAAAAACATTGTTCATACCAGGATGTCCTTAGTATAGCCACTAAGAGAAATATGTTCTATCATTGACTGGCTTAGACACTAAGCTCATTTTTCTTACATGGAAATTAAGGTTTCTGCACCTCAAGCAAATATGTTGTTCACTAGTCTGTCTTAGACAACTCAAAGTAATCAAGGTAAGAGATCCAAGTGTGAATCTAGAAACAAAGCCTTCAAAGTTTTGAATGAAGGACCAATTAGCTAAAGAAGGGGGGCCGTTGCAGCTGCATCTCCCCAGGTCCACCAGCTGCAAAGCTGGGATTACAATTTAACTGTTAAAGGGTACCCATGCCACTTATTCCTAGTAGAATTGTTGGGAACAAAAATTCTGGGAAGTGTTGCATAGTTGCAATGAAATTGTGCAAAGACTTTGGGTTGTACAGTTTCAAGAGACAGTACTAATAGTGGAAAATACCCATACAGCCACTCCTCTTGATGGATTTTATCACAGAAAGAGGAAGCTATTAATGGATAGAAGCACGTAAAAACTGCAGACAGATAATTGATACTGTTTGTGGACTTGAAATGCTTGCTCACTTTATCTGCATACATGAAGCCAAAATCCTGATCTAAGGTACGTTTACAAAATGTCTTTGACCCTTGTCTAGTCATTTTAACATTTGAAAACTTCTGCACACACTGAATATTCTGGGTATCTCTCATAGAGGGAACTAAGGGACCCGTGAGTGCCTTGTATGCTGTAGCTGCTACTGCAGTTTAAGGCATCCAAAAACATTTGTGACCATTAATATGCTTTTGTATGGAATAGTCCCTGTTTGCTTTGATTTACTATTGATATTTTATAGTAAGAAACATTTCCACTTCATCCAAGATGGACCTTAATCAGTCTTGGTTTTGCCATGCTAAAGTCTCAGCTGGGCAAGGAGAAAATATTGAGTTGTAATTGTTGTGAAAAGGAGGTGAAATGTGTCAGTAGCATGTCAACATTTTGTTGGTTCGTAGCAACATAAACCCCTACATAGAAGACTACTATACATCACAAACAACCATGCCCTACAAACCTTAATCAAGCAAAAGTGACTACTGAAGATGATTGAGCTGGTCTGTGGTTAAATGTAGTCTACTGACTCGCATTGTTTAGTTTTAAAAAGCTTAATTCCCTGTTAAGAATTCATTAACTGACATTCAAGTACACTACAATTTTCTTTCATCCTGGATAAATAAGCTATAGAAGAGGAGCAGGTTTAGTGGAAAGGGAAAAAATTTTGCATGCTATTTTAGTCATTCAGATTTCTGCCATTAAAACTTGGTTTCAATTTTTATCTTACTGGAATTTGAGCAGGCCAGAAAAAATAAGCAACAATTGCATTCAGCTGTGAAAATAAATATGTGCATTTGTCAACACAGTTTTGCTTTTCATCAGTACAAGGCTGCTCTTTTAGAAAGCACACAGACTTCTGCTGCAATAAAATTTCTAGCTTCCCAGAGGAAAATACATGCACAGTTGAAGAGAAATACAGGCTTAGAGCATGATAGAGTCAAGTAAAAGGAAGATAACTCAGTGAAGTCTACTACATGTTAATAACAGCTCTTTTCCCCAATGATAAAGGTGATCTTGCTGACAAAAGGTGTAGATTACATTCCAGGGATTTGCTGAAGCAAATGCAAGTTTGGGAGAGAGATGTGGGAAAGGAAAATGAACTGGAAAACAGGAGAGAAATCTGGGGAGGGGAGGGGAAATAATCTTTCACTTGTTTTTCCACACAAAGTATTTGTGTAAATTCTCAAGAGATGTAAGGTATCATCACTTTGAGTCTTCTGATGGCAATGTATCAGGTTGAAAAGGCTGTAGAGAGAGAGAGGTCTCTTCTTCCCTATGTGGTAGTTATGCCCACCCAACAAAATAATTACAGAGAAAATGATTACAGCAGTAACAACTGTAAGACAGGCAGAATGTCTTTATATCTGCTGGTTTCCCTCATGAAGAAGTTCACTTTGTATAGAATGAAAAAGTCTTGTTATTAGCTATGCGTCTATGCACTGCTCTGATGTTGAAGGAGCTCTGTGATGGTGCACGCACCTCCAATGCTTCTTCCTTGTAGCTCAAACTCTGTGCATTAATGCCCAGACATTTGAGATACACCTTTGAATGCCCTTCCTTATGAACAGGAAAGTGAAAAGCCCTTCTTGTAACCTTCTCCCATGTGCTGCCTCCTCCGTATGCACCATTTCCTCAGTTGCCTCTGGGTTCAGGTCCCTGTTCTTGAGCATAGTTCAAGACTCTCTCATTACATTAGTAAATCTATTCACAGGGATGTTCTCCTTATTATCAGGTGGATACCGTCTTCTCCTAGTACACCTTCATCTTCATCGAATGAAGTGCCATGATCAAAGGAACCAAAGCTTTCTGAAGATATCAGACAGTTCACCCCTGCAACAGTACAGGCTGGGGGACAGCTATCAAAGAATGACATTTCCAGAAAGGATCTGGTGGTCCTGGTGGGCAAGTTGAACCTGAGTTAGCAGTGCACCCTTACAACAAAGGCCAATCACATCCTGGGTTGTATTAGCAAGAATGTAACCAGCAGGTCCAGGGAAGTGATCCTTCCCCTCTACTCAGGATTTGTGAGATCACATCTGAAGTGCTGTGTCTAGTTTTGGCATTTAGGCATTACAGGAGAGATAGGGACATGCTGGCTAAGTCCAATGGAGAGCCACAAAGATGGTGAAGCAGCTGGAGCATATGACATGCAAAGAGAGTTGAGAGAAGTGGGCCTGTTTAGGCTTAAGAAGAGAAAGCTGAAGAGAGACTTTATTAACTACTCGACCACAGGATAGAGAGAAGATAGAGCTAGGTTCTACTTGGAGTTGTACAGTGGTAAGACGAGAGTCAACAGACACAAACCGGATCATGAAAAATTCAAGTTAAATATAAGGATTTTTTTTTTTTTAAACCATGAGAGTGGTCAATTACAGGAACAGATTGCTCAGCAAGGTTGTGGAATCTCCATCTTTGGAGACTGACTAGACAAGTGTCTGAGCAGCCTGATCAAATTAGGCCTGCTTTAAGCTGGGCATTGGATTAAATGACCTCTGGAGGTCCCTTCCAATCTACATTATTACATGATTCTAGGTTCTGCTGTACCAGATGTGTTTTCTCTTACCCAAGCCCTTCATCTTGATCAGAAGGATTGAGAAGGATACCGCCTGAGGCCACACTTCCCTCTCCCTCATCCTTGACTTGCTACTGTCTTCCCTGTCTGTGTGGCTGGTGCCCAGATGGATGAGCGGCAAGAGGCCATAGGTTGAAATGACTGGAACTTTTCAAACAGAAGACTAGGAAATGGCAAAAATTGAAGGAGACATAGACATCCGCTTGCTCATACAATGAATATTTGTATTCATGCTTAGCTTTGGCAGACTCCACAGTATTTATGAAGGTATCTGTTAATATGCTGGGTGCTGCCTCTTTGTGAACAACAGTAAGACACGCTCGCTGCTTTTACTTACAAAAATATCTTCAGCTCTGGGATGAAACTGTCTTGTTGTTTGAGTCAGTCTCAGTCTCATGACTGAGAAGCAAGATATCAAAGGAGGATGTGGAATTCAGGAACACCAGACATCATATACTATTTTCACCAAATGTTTACTAAGGTATGGACTCAAGGATCTGAATTTATCTGCTTCAACCTTGGACAAAGATGGTGCATGGTTATGTAAATTAAACAGCAGAAAGCGTTACAGAGATACACAGATCATAGTGCATTACCTGGCACAGAGCCAAACAGAGTGGCACTGTTATGTGTACTACCAGAAAAGAAGCAATTATCTCTCTTTTACCTAATAACTAAGGTACTCTCACCAGGATTTAGGCCTGTCTCAACCAGCCCAACAGTGACTTTCTAACCACTTGTCTACAGTGCTTTCTGAGATCGTCATAGGAAGATACATATTTTTAAGTGCCTTCTTACCACCTCTGATAATAAATCATTCTCTGTTCCTAAAATCTACATGCCCCAGTTCTTGTTCTGTTTGCAAAATGAATGTTCTTAACCATTACCACAACTTCCTGTACCTTCTTCTGTTCACTTTCTTCTATACACTTCTATTCACATACTTCTGTTCATTATTGTTAGTTTCCTTTTTTTATTTACCAGCTACTTTAGCAGTACTTTGTAATGTTATTACTTTTAATCCTCTTCTTTATGCACATTTTAATTCATATTTTGAACTTAAGACAATTTAATTTATGCGAATATGAGTGAAAGTTTTCCAGTCTCCTCCTTTGACTAACAGCAAAACTGTAACTATACATGATTTACAATTCGGAATCAATTTAGAGAACAGAATCATAGAATGATCTGGGTTGGAAGACACCTTTAAAGATTATCTAGTCCAACCCCCCCTGCCATGAGCTGGAACATCTTTCAGGTTGCTCAAAGCACCAGTCCGCCTGACCTTGAAAAATTCCAATGATGGGGCATCTACAACTTCTCTGGGCAACCTGTTCCACTGTCTCACCACCCTTATAAAGAATTTCTTCCTTACACCCGGTCTAAATCTACCCCCTTTCAGTTTAAAACCATTTGCCCTGTCACTACAGGCCTTGATAAAAACTCTGTCTTTCTGCCTCTCACCACCTTTCTTGCAAGCCCCCTTTATATACTGACAGGCTGTATACATATTGCTTACTGGTACTTCATTTCAGTAAGCAGTATTTTGTACAGAAGTGAAATAATTTGTAAGTATTTGGAATTAAATAGATTCATAACAAAATGAATGTGAAATTAAAATGAATTTGAATAAAAATCACAACATTGTCACTGTAGTTCTTCTACTAGTGTGATTACATTATGAAATCCATGTTAATTGGATGCTCATGAAAGATCATGAAAGTATAAACTCTCAGACTGGACCTTTGTATTTCGTCCCAGAATGGATAAAGTATGTTGCCTGGAATCAATGCACATTTTCACTGTTCCACTGCAGACTTAGACAAGCATTCAAGGCAAGAAAGTGAAGTTAAGTAATATCCCATTTACATATACATATTAAGCCTTTTGCCCGTGTACTAAACTGGGAAGAGTGATCACTAAAATGCAGTTACAGAACTATAGCAACATCCTTTCGTTCTTGATCTTAACTGAGTTTAATATGGCAGCTGGGAGGTGAAAAAATCAGAATCTCATTTTTCATTTGAACAATGAGATTTTTCAGTCAGAGGTTGTTTTCATCATTCTGCAGTGACTGAGATTGTGTCAGTCGGAAAATGTAAGAAAAGGGAACGAAACACTTTGCTTGGCTAAAAAGCTCTTTCTGAATGTCACACTCCAAAATACACTTCGTGTTAGAAACACTTTCATCTTGCTGATTGCAAAGTTTTTTAATTCTAATCACAAATGGGTCTGACAAAATAAACATGGTCTGGATATATGTTCATGATCTAAATTAAAATCGCAGTTATTCATGAATTTACTAGTCTGTTAAATGATCACATTTAAAAGAAAGAACAATCCATATTAAAAATTAGCATCAAATTGATATTAAAATTAAGAAATCAAAACACAGAATTCAAACTTTTGGTTGGCTTCATTTCTTAGTGTTGTCATGCTTTAAAACATTTACTGACCCAAAAATAGGCTTTAAATACTTCATTATCCAAGTCGTTAGGATACTAGCTTGGGAGAACAAATGGGATAACATAAGTATGATTACGAATTATCAGATAAAACAGCATCAAAAGAGCAAAACAGAACATTACAGAGCAGTATAGTATGCATTCAACTGCAATATCAATTATGAAGCCTTCAGATTAAGTTTGACTGTGGTGGAATCTGAAAACAAACAAGGTATTGGACTTCCAGTCATGTGTTTAACTTCCCTCTTGAGCACATCACTTAGGGACCACATTCTCTGGGAACACTTTATTTTTTCCTTCCCCCAAAATAAACAACTAATTTTCCTGTGAATCAGCGTAGCTATCATAATGCTGCATACAGACTCCACTGACCCCTGTGAACGTACCTTGCCAGACCAGACACAAAAGGAAGAATACTCATCCCAAACAACAAAGGGAGAGAAGAAAAGTCCAATTTACTACAGTTGCTACTTTGTAAATCAGCTTCAAGAAATGGGAGGAACTGTAATGTCTTCTAGTCATACCCATTATAAACTCTAATGCAAGATCCCTAATAGGAAAAGATGATGAGGGACATATAGGAGAGACTTCATCAGTGCTGGAGCTGGAGAATCCTGGACAGCAACCATTACTCCTCATACCCAGTTAATAAAATTTCTCTGCTATGAATTAAACAGATTGTCCAGAGTTTCATTTCTTAATGTATGTAGTAGTGGTGTGTTGGTAGACATGTCTATGCCACAGTTCCTGTTAGAAGACATTATGCTCCTGGGAAAATGGGAAGCTTTGGGAGTGTAAATCACTTGTTTGAAGTAGCTAAAGGGCAAATCCCCTCTCCAAACAAAAGCCAAGTGGCAGTGTGGCTTGCAAATGGAGATGCCTAAAGCTTATGTAAGGCAGAAAGAAGGCACTTTAAAATAAACAGGGTGATTGTGGCAGAGGCAGAGGCACAATGGCAGCCTTGGTGGATGTGCAACAGTTTTCCAAACACAAGGATGGTGTTAAGTGCATCTTCATGGTGACAAGTATATTATGCAGGCCACTGCATAATAACCAGCGCTATTTTAGAACCATTTTTACCAAGGGCACACCACCTCAGAAGTTACAGACTGATTGGGAAAAGATGTTTTAAGCTACTCTTCAAAAAAGCTTTTAAAGCTGTATAACATTCATTGCTTTGTTACTATTAATGAAGTAAAGCCTCCATCATAGTCCACTTTAACAGTGCACTCAAACCAAGATGTGGAGATATTTTATAGTGCACAACACTTTATGCTTTGTTGACATATTATCAGGGTTTATAAGGACCTATCACCATAGCTGCCACAGAACCATCACAGCCACAGAGCCTGTGGAAGTGAAATCTTTAAATTTTGTAGGAGTCCAAATTTAAAAATTTAAACTAAATTTAAATTAAAGACTCTGTACCTTTCATCAAAACGGAGACCATGTGAGGGTGTCTGAAAGAAAAGAGAGATTTGAGAAGGGTTATAAGCGTTCATGGATGAAACTTTCAAAGTAGCTAAAATTGTGAAAAGGGATACCCATGTACCACCCAATAGATCACAGTCATGAAGCAATCAATCAAAGGGACATTTTTTGCGGAAGAACTTCAACAAGTGAATCTAAATAAGGGCAGACTCTACAAAATTGAGAAGGTCATCACTGTAAAAGGGAAAGGAAGGAAAAAGCAGCTGCTGGTGATGTGCTGTGGCTTATCCCAGGTATTTAACAATTGCATAGAAGCCTCCCAAGACTGGGACATCTAGTGATTGGGTTGGAGCAAGGAGAAAAGCAGGATGTGGGACAGTGGTTTATACCTCTGGATACGCAGCAATGCCAGCACCAGAATTTTCCCACAGACCACAGTCTCAGACTTCACCATACAGCTGGTGAGGTCCCTGGAGCTCATGAGAGTAGGAGATGGGGCTAGCAGTACAATACCTGCACAGATGGAATAACATCAGTGAAAATGCCTTCTCTGAAATATCACTGCTGGGCAGTAGACATGGCACTATACCTTGCTGAAAGGTGGTCCGTTTTGGTAGAATACGTGAACCATCTTATTAACCCTCACAACAAAGCTTCAGCCATCCAGTCTCCAGCCCTAGGCCTGGTCTGCAATCCTGTCATGCGGAAAACAAAGCTTAAACCAGATGAAAATCCTTACACTTTTTCTGAAACTGGGATTTTAGCTCATATCTAGGGGGCTTTGACAGGGTGTCCTACAAAAAAAAGTTCACTCTGTGGCAGGCATCACCAGGGGGTTTAGCTTGTTCTACCTCTACACACATTTTAGAGAGTACCAGCTTGTTGGGGACTTTTTGGTTGCATTATTGCACTGTGTTCCAATCAGCAATAATAACAATGAGATCATTTCCATGACGGGTGGTAAGTTGCACTGTCTGCCAGTATACCGCCCGCGCACTGACACAATCAAGGTTGAAATAAAGACTGACCAGAACAAGCACATCTAATTTTGATTTAGAAAGTTGATCCTAAAATAGCATCTGCAGCCCTGGAAGTCTCTGATATTTTAATAAACCCCTCCAACATGGTAGAAGTACATTATTACAGGGACCCACCCTTAGAAATGAACTATACAGTCCAGGCTGGCAATGGTCTCCCTGGTTTTCCAGGCATTCCTGCTATGTATGCCACAGGCGTAGGTGGTATACTCTGTAGCCTGTCATATATTCCGTGTATGTAGGAGGAGGTACGTTCCACATACTTCAGTTGTAGAAAGGCCAGACAACTTTTGAAAAGGGGTTTGGAAGTTGTTAAATCACATGTTGAAAGTATCACTCAAGATATTGCAAAAAATGTGTTTGGACACATTTCCAAGGCCATGCTGGGCAAGGTGGAAACACCAGCAAATCAAGGAGGGCTCATGGCTTATTTACATTCAAAGAAAAAGCTTTAAAAGAAAGAGAGACTTGTCATGCCTCCTGGCAGAGAGATGGACTGTGCCTGCCCTTTAGAAAGATGAGGACAGGAGGCGCCAGACATCAGTCTGGCTGGGAAGAAGAAGAACAACCCAAGCCAAATGATGCAAAAGAAATTGAAAGCCCAGAAAAAAAAAGGGCCTTTTCTACCACTAAAAAAGGAGATATATTTTAAAAGGGATGGCTTACATTTAAGGTTGCTCAGAATAATATCGTATCCAAGCTGGATTTGTTTGAAGTGTCCCCAGTGCAGACCAGCATTGAGAAAAGCCTGTTTGTTTGTAGAGGTGTCTCCACCTTCCACCATGGCAGTTTGCAGCTCTGGACTTTTTCATAGCCAGGACTGGGGAAGATTAGAAATATGTGAACAACACTCTGCTGTACCTTTGCTGCAAACTTATGAAAGCTAGTGAGTCCAACCTCAGTGTCAGTGAAGCTGTGAGCCTTGCCAGCCTCTGTTTTCAGTCAGTTACATTGGGATACCAACTTACTTACACACCCGAGCAACAACTGCTACCCCTCCTGCACACTAATTGTGTCACTCCCCAGTCACAGCAGTGACACTGGCCACACATTTCTCCATGGGGAGGTTCTGCAAAGACACGGCTGGGCAGCAGAAAGAAGAAAATGGAAAGTAGTTGAGGCAACGCTCAGCTCTGATGGCCCAGAGTAGGAGGACTGAGCGCTTGGGACCACTCTGTTGCGATCTGTTCTTTCAAGACAAGCTTTTGTAGAACTGAGTGTATGTAAAAATTAGGCTAATGCACAGCAAAGACAGCATTTTTTTGATGAGCTCCCTGGCAACAGGGGCTCATAAGCCAGTTATTTTCTATGGCTTGCTCTTTGTGAAGAGTGTGAGTGGCACACAGGGTGCATTTGAGACACACTGACTCTTTACACATGGGCAATGCTAAATACCTGCTTGACTGGGTGGGCATGAAATCATTCAACATAACGGGCAGGCAGCCATGTCAGCAACCAGGAAAATTTGTTTCTGGGACAGCTGCCCGAGCTTGTTGTTATTGTGTTGATAGATAACGATGCTTTTAGAAGCAATTATGCTTAGAATCCTTTCAACTTTAAACACTAAGATATAAATTTTGCAGCTTTATATGTGGATGGTGAACACACCCTAGCAAAACCACTGCAGCTTGATTTTAGGAATGGCTGTTGTGTGAGAGTATACCTGAGGCTCATACGGAGGATTGGCAGCCATATGAAAGACCACATATGCTGTCAAGCAACAGGGAAGAGTTCACCCCTGGCTATACCTTAGAATCATAGAACTGTTTAGGTTGGAAAAGACCTTTAAGATCATTGAGTCCAACTGTTAACCTAGCACTGCCAAGCCCACCATTAAACCATGTCCCTAAACCTGGTTTGCCTTCAACCTCTCTCCAGATCAGCAATGATCACTATTCCTTGATTAAAACAGAAAGCAAGAGAGCAGAAATACACTTTGCAGGGGGTTTGACCATCACTGTTAATATGATTGTGGACAGCATATTTGGCAATGTGATAGAAATAAACCAGAGAAGGTATGTGTCTTTTGACTATTTGTGAAGACAGACACCAAACAGCTCTCCTTTTTTCAGCAAACCCTTATGCCAGAGAAACATTTCTAGGCATGTACGCGAGTGACTGATGGCATAGCCCTGAGTGCACAGATCAACAGCTCCAGAAGATACAGGTCACTTGTCAGACAGTGGGACATCATACTCCTAAGCCTGCCCTGGTAGCAGTGTAGGATGTTGGTCTGAGTCTTCCCTATTTAGCTCTGAATGCTTTCAATATGTAAATGGCCAGCTGCACTGGCAGAAAAAAATCAGTTCTTAGCTTAAAAGCCTCCAGAAGCATTTAAACTGACAACAAGGTACCCATATAGTGCCTAAGTAGCAACTTCAAATGCTTCAAAAAGAAGTTGGCCTCACTGGCATACATCTGCCTGGCTAAGGACACAACCTGGAACTTACCTCAGGGGTTCTTAAATAGCACCATGTATTTTTGAGTCAAGGGCAAAGGTGCAGCTCTTTTCATGTATTTTAATATGTGTCCGTTGTCTCTTGTTCATCCATGAGATAACACCAAGAAGAGTCTGATCCCATCTTCTTTACACCCTCCCATCAGGTATTTACACACATTGATAAGATACTCCTGAGCCTACTCCTTTCCTGGCAGAAAAATCCCAGCTCTCTCAGCCTCTTCTCATAAGGACAGTCATTAAGATCTTCAGCTAAGTTCTCCACAAATTTGATAAGAAAAATATTTGCAGTGGAGTTCTGATTTTTTTTTTTTTTTGCAGATTTGCAGTTCTGATGTAACAGTTGTCAACAACTGTAACTGAACATGACACTGTCGGGCATAGCAAAAAGCAAGCAGTTGGCATTCTCCAAGAGCTTTTACAAAGTGTTTTTTCCCACGGTTGCTGTGCCTTGTCAAAATAGCAGAAAAGGGATGTTCCTAACAGTGACCAAGTGACCAGTGATCCAAAACTATAAGGAAGGCCGTCAAAATTTTTAGTGAGTGCCCTCTAGTCATAGAGCATCTCTGCATCTTCTGAAGGGGCCTTGTTTCTATCACACACTTCTTGTTCCTGACAACAGAGCACTGTGCTATCATCATGATCTTTTGGGGTGCATCTCTGTCTGTATTTATGCCGTAGTTCAAGATGGGGTCCCACAGCAACTCAAAATTGATGTTTTCTATTTGTTTCATTTAGAGTGATGTCTTTAACTTTCATACACACTGCAGGTAACCATAGGATTTGAATCCTGATGATGCAGACTCAATAATGTGCTCACCTAGCAGCAGCTCACTTGTCAGGTCGCCTAAACAGTCACCAAGCTAGGGGTGTTCTAGTCCCCTGAACAATTCACGAAAATCTCAGAGTCTATGTTGTGACAAAACCAGTGGCATTGGAAGGCACCTAAGAGGTCATAAAGCTCTAGGCATATGTATGCAGGGGCAAAACAAGCTATAAAAGCTTGAACTCTTTCACTAAGCACAGAGGCCTGGGAGTTGGTGGTGGTGAAGACTGAGGCTTTGAGTACCTCTGCCTGTGTCTACTTCATTAAATCCACCGACCCACTAAGAAATTGGATTGTGTTTTGCTGCTAAAGTAGCAGTAGAAGTTCTTGGTGCCCCTGAAGTCCTTCACCAGTTTCAACTGCAGCTGAGCTTTGAATTTTCTAAACCATGCCTGGGCAATATTTCTAAAGCCCTCCTTTGTACCTTGTATCTGCCTACTCCTCCTGTAGGCTACATTTTTGCACTGAAGTCCCAAAGTGGACCTGGTTCTCCTGGTGGTGTGTTATGAGTGTCAAGTAGAGGGAAAGAATGGCTTTCCCCACCCTACAAGCTCCAGTCTGTCCCAGAGACCACAGTCTGCTGGTAGTCACCTTTGCCACAACAGCATACCACTGACTAATGTTGGACTTGCGTCACCTACCCAGAGGTCCTATCTTCAAAGCTGCCGCCCAGCCTGTGGGAACCCAGACTTCTTGCTACGTGGGGTGATGCTGTCCCTGGTGCAGGGACTGGCCTTTGCCCGTGCAGTTGATGATGCTCCTGTTAACCCATTCCCTTAACATCAGGGCACCCCTCCCTGCAGCATAGGGCCTGAGCTCCAGCTGGGTATCAACCAGGAGCATTCTGTGAGTGCCGTCTGTCTCATCATCAGAGGATAATCCAGGTTTGAAGGGAAGACAGAGGTTCATACAGTCCAACCTCCTGCTCGAAGTCGGGGCAGCTATAAGATCAGACGGCATTGCCTAGGGCTTGGTCTTATCTCCAGCATGGTCACAAAAACCTAGGTCAGAGACTGCACAGCCTCTCTAGGCTACCTGTTTCACTGCTTTTTTGTCCTTAGGGTGAAAAAAATCTTCCTCCTTATCCAGTCCTATCCCTTCAAGGGTACTATTATTAATGAAGCTTTCCTGTATTCATTTCAAGCGTAAGCATTATTGTAATTGAAAGCAATATTGTAACTGGACTAATAATAATCAGTCTGTAGTATTTTAATTAGATTTTTAATCAAGGTAACAAATAAAGGTGAGTTCCTTTTTGTCTCTAACGATACCTCAAGTGGAACAGCAAGAGGTGGGAAGGAGCCCAGACAACCTGTGCTGTGAGAGGGTCACTGTGAGAAGGGTGCTTCTCTGCTTCATCTGAGGGGAGGAGGCCAGATCAAGCATCTGATGAAGCTGCTGTACCTCTATATTTCATTACACAGATCCTGAGCCCTACTTTGTGTGAGAAACTGAGAAGTGTCCACCTCACACTACTGATGCAAACCTCCCCACACAGCATGCAAGACTCATACGCAGACACCTCTGAGCCCAGAAAGAGCTGGCTGAAAAGCACAGCAAGGGTGCTGGAGGGCAGCAGGGATTTGAGGGATCTGCACGTGGAACGAGCAGGTGAAAGCAGCTGAGGCTGCTGCCCAAGACTGCCTTGGGACTATGCTGAAACTGCGAGTTGGGTCCCCTCTGGGTGTGAGAAGACAGAGAAGGAGGTTATTTGCCATGGTAGTTCCTCCGTTGGGTTGGAGTACCTCTACAGATCAGCCACAGCAGTTGTTTCCAGGAGTGTGGTGGTGAACCTTTGTTGTATGGCCAAGATACAAAACACCAGTTTTGGTGTTTTATATGCTCTAGTGAGGAAGGAGCTGGCCGGAGGGCCTGTGCATGGGCAGCCATGTCACTCTGGTTAGGAAGACAAGCATCTGAGTGTCTTTACAGCTGTTGCATTATCATTTCTCAGGAGGCAGCACTCTGGTCTGTAAAGTAGTTGGTTCCTATTCAGCCATAATCCCTGGCAGCTGCTGCTTTGTCAGCTGTGGTTGCCATGGGAGACTGTCATTTGAGGAGACGGCAGCTCTCCACCACCCCCAAAGGCATGTGCCATGTTTCTGCATAGGTTGTCCAATATCACCAAGCATCTGATGTTAGAAAGGGTCCATGTTTCACCCCAAAAGCATATGTAGAAACCCTACTAATGCTCACTGGAGTGCTATTCTGGCCTGTAACCCACTGATGGCTGGGGCAGCAACAGCAGTGGATCTCTCCAGCATCATCTTCCGTAAGACTTTTGTCATCCGGGATACTGTATCTGGAAGATACTTCTAAGGAGGGGGACTGCTTAAATTGCAGGCCTGGGATGCGTAAGCATCATATACCAAAGACAGATACACTTCATTCTGCTATCAAATCACCTGAAGCTCCATGTAGTGCTGTACCATGGCACCAGCTGTGGCCCAGGCCTGCTAGCATGCTAAGTTTTTAGTTTGCCCCAGCACCATGTGGAAAATCACTGATAGTCTGTCCTCCAGTCTTCATACTGACCCTAAGCATTGCAATCCGGTCCCCCATTAACTTGCTTACCTTAAACTGGTTCCCCACTAGCTGGAAAGAGTCAGGGGCAGTGAGACTCTAGAGGAATGGTAGCTGTCTTCACCAGCAAAGGGGCTACTGGGGGTGGTCTGCTAGAATGGGGTAGCACACTCCAGAAAGGCAGACAGCCTTGAAGGGGAACACTTTACATCCAAAAGCTGTGCACTCACTGGTGTTCATCCCAAGCTCACAATACTGTCTTGTGCCACTGTAGAGACTGGACTCCTGGGACCAAGATCCCGCCTCCACAAGGCCAGTGACACCAGGGACAGCCACAGAATGATGCAGTTTATGGAACTCCATGTCTCCTAGAAGGAGGTAGGGTAGTCCATGTGCCCCTTCCCTCTTCCCATTCCGTGGACAAAATGACATGAATATCCATTCACTCCAGCTTAGGAGGTCGTTCTGGAGTTCCTTGCCATCTGAACAGCCTTTGAATACCCAAATGTATCATTTGCAAACTTGGAAATTGCACTGCCATTTCCAAGTCAGTGATGAAGATGCTGGATAAATCTCAGTCTAGTACTGATCCCTGGGATGCTACTGCTGATGCTTCTCTATCCTGGGAAATGACCATCAACCCTACACTTTGTTTCCTATTCTTTAACCAGCTTTCAAACCTTAGGAGGACCTTTCCTGCAAACCTGTGACAACCTCATTTCAATCTGTATGGGTACCTCATACTCCATTTATCCCCTTCAGAGACATAAATAAATGATTCTGAAAAAAAACCAGCAGGGTAGTGTTAGGTTTTAGGTAACATTCAGAGACATAGTGAGGATGGAGTGCTATATTCCTTCTTTATGCACCGAGCCAGAGTAGTCGCTCCCACTGACAGAGCGCCCTGTTTTAAGTGTTTGCCTTGCCAAAAGGCCAACTAACCAGCATGCTGCGTGATATTCTGGGGTGGCCAGTGCCGCACTGCTGCTTCTGGCTTTGTTCCTGCTCTGCAGGCAAAGAAAGGGGTAAGAAGGTCTCTGTAACCTTGTGAATACAGTACACATAAGGGAAGGTATCCCGCCCTGTTCCAAACTGCATTTAAATGTAGTGGGTTGCCTCCACTGAGGGACAGAGAATACAGTTCCACTTAACATATGAACTGGCAATTAATCAGTCAGTGAGGTATGGGGGGAATGACTACTCTTTCCATCTGGAACCACATTAGGATTTGCACAGTGGAACAACTTTTAGAGAAAATGCTCAAAACACTGCATCCCAGAGCATCATGTATGGTCATCCTCTTGACACCATGCCATGAGCCTGCAAGACAGGAACTCGTCCTGGAAAATGGGAAGCCTTTATGAAGGTCCATCTCTGAAACAGACAAAGAATGATTTGTATTTCAGTTAGCCCAAAGCAGTGCCAGGGAGTAGCAAGAGTGGGACTGCTCAATGAGAGGGGACAAGCCAGGAGCTAAAGGTGACCGTAGCTCAGGCAGTGTCCTCACTGACGGGACACAGTCCCGCAAGGTCAGGACACAGTTCCACAGGATCTGCAGACAGTGGGCAGGGCAGGGTGCTGGTAACGGGCTCTATCGACAGCCCCAGACAAAGCAAAGCAATCAGTCTGGTTTGAGGTCCGCTTAGGACTGACAGGAGACAGGGCCAGAGTGGAAATAATGTTACCTACTGCATATGTCCAAGGTCTGTCTCAAGGAGGAACTGAAGAGCATTATACCCACACCATAGCTCATGCAAGGACTAAAGGCTCAAACTTAAGCTTATATGAGACCCCGGACTCATTGGCAGAAGGAGAGAGTAGAGTCCCCAGGTGAAGCTGGTGAGGGCCATTAAAGCTTACTGGTACTCTCAGCGCCTTGAACATCCAAGAGGTCAGATCTTCTCATAGCAGGGAAAACTCTATCTCCTCTTCAGTTTTAGGTAACATTTTCAGACAAAACTATTCTACACAAATTTTTTTATATGTTTAGGTCTCTCAAACATGCATGTTTTAACAAGTGAGCTATTTAAAATAATCTTCAAAACTACTCAGTTCTGCCCTAAATACAGGGCAGATGAGGCTAGAGTTACCAAAAAGTTACCTTATTTTAATTCAATGAATTTTGACCACAACTCTTTAGAAGCTGAAAGCTGTTAGTGAGTGGTTCTACTTCCCTTGTACTTCAAGCTTGTCTCTTTTTAGTAAGAGGTTCTATGTACTTCTTTGTGAAATCTTTTCAATAAGGCTCCAGATTGGAGGTTGGAGGTCTTTTTTTGCAGCTCGGTCCCAACTGCTTGAAAATTATAGTATTAATTTTCCATTCTCTAGCACTGCACAGACAGCAACTGGATCATGGAAAAACAACTATTGCTTCTGACTTAATTTTCCAGGCATACATATCACCCACGAGGAAGCTTGGGGCTAAGTGCAGTAAGGCTAAGTTATTTGTCTTACTTCAGGGACATACAAATAAACACACTGTGATTTATTACTACTGACAAACTAAATGAAATAGATAGGGAATATCCATTCATGAGGTACTAACAGTGCAGGAGCAATGCACCAATATGTGAATAATAAAAATGATCTATCAAGATAGACTGCATGATGTAGAGGCAATTTGTTATTCAGTACAGTTTTAGAAATCTGAATCTTTCCTTTTTACAGATACTTTTACAGAGCAAAACATACAAAAATCAGCAAAGAAATTAGTGTTTGTCTTGATTATTACCATTTACATTTTTGATTGGATTCTGTTCTGTTGAGAAATCCCATTCTTAGCCAAAAAAGGTTTACTTTTTCAAAACAGTTTGGTAGCAGGATGGCATTGAACAATTTCTCTCCTAGTTCATCACTGTCAATATACTGTGAGTACTTCCTTCAGGTATTTCACATCTGTTCATATTTTTCATCTCTATTATCCTCTTCTCTTTCCTCTGTAGATGTATGCTTTGAAAAATCCACAAACCCCAAGGATGATGCTTTCAATCTAGGCATCTATGAGTTTATATCATTAATTTAAACTGAAAAATATTTTTTATGGCTTATTTGTTTCTTCATCTTTCCTACTTGCCTGTATCCAAAATCATTACAACGTGTGATTTGGAAGGCCTTTGGAATACACTCTAACTCTTTGCCAAGTAAATTTGGTGACTTTTATCCTTTTAAACATTTATTTTTCCTTTTCTAGCACACTCCAGATGATATGTTGGTTAAATAAAATCTCCTCCTAACCTTTTCCATGAGAAGCAAAGCCACTCAAGAATCTGAAGCTCTGAACTTAATTCTTGTCCTAAAGGCTACTTCCAGTCAACCCAGTCATGCACAGGTCCTTTAGAGGCCACAAGAGGTTAAGGCTACATGTAATGTTATGTAGACTTTGACTACAGAAACTGGATGTGTTTCGCCATGCTGGTGCAAAGAGCCATCTGGGCTTCGATGTATCACTGATTTGTTGTCTTTGATCCCTTTTATTTCTTCTTCCACCTATATTACCTCTGCCCTCTAATACCAGACTCCACCCTCCCAAATTCTCTGAGCCTGTCCATGATGCTTAAGTCTTAGACTGGCTGCACTCTTGTTACAAATGACAAGAGAGATTTCCAGGCAATATAACTCAGACATCTGGACTAGGAACAAGGAGTTGCAGAACATAGCTTGAAAACCAAGACACTCATGAAAAATCCGGGCACCAAATTACAAAATTCATAATGAATTTTTCATCTATTTTAAACCTTCCTGTACCTGAAGTGATGAATTTTTGCCATGTGAAGCTCTGAATGCTATTAAGGAGACCAGAGACTTAAGACTCAGACCTAAATCTCCGAATTCACAATTGGTTGGCTGGATTTCCTTAGTGCCCCCAGTCAAAGAAGAAGAGAGTTCTCTCTGCTTTCTGGGTGGGGTAAATACCACTCCCACTCACCGGTTACAGTATAGCGAACCCACTTTTAATGACTATGTATTGTAAACCAGAGCAGATAGATACAATCCTGATCCAAATACAGGTGCTGCACAGCACCTATGTGACTGTACCACATACCATGGGAGCCTGCACCACCCAAAGACTAGCAAGAGTTTAAATCCTATCACAACAGGGGCTAAATATGATTCTCAGCCTGTATCCTGTGTTCATAAAAACAGGAACAGAGCTCAAGACAATCTCACAATTCTTTTTAGCTTGCAGGTGGGAGCAATGAGAGCATGTGTGCATTTGTTAACATCTTGTACTCAAATAATTGAATATTTGTATTGCTATAAATTATTGTTCATTGCATTACAGAACATTTTAGTTGTACCAATGTGCAACTGCTGTCACTTTAAACTCCCTGTATTTTAATGAAATGTTCAGAAAGGGGTACCACCTATACTGATGACAGATATCCAGTCAAACTACTGCTTGTAGGTGTACCTGTCAGACAGAAGTTTCAGGATGTTAGATTGGTTACACTCAAATTAGTAAAAAATGGTGTTCGGTCTGCTCTAACAGAATGAAAATGTTCTTTGTACAGACAGGGTGGCTCAGTTTCCAGTCTAGCAAATCAAGTTGAAGATCACATGAGCACTCAGCACTCACCCCAACCCACCCCTCCAGAAGGCTGTGCAGCCCCCTTGGCGTGGCGGACCGGCAGTTGTCAGCACAGCACACAACAGCAAACACCATGCTGTTTGGGGATGTTACTAGAACAAAATGTCTTGTTCCATCATAACTCCCTGCTTGTAAAACATTATCTCCACTAGCCTCTGGCTGTAGCTGGAGTTCCAAACAGTGAGGAGCTCACTGCTGACTCTGTTCTTGGTGAGGGAGAGGAGCAGTTCAGGGCTTCCTGAGGACTCCAGGTAAACAGGCATCTGATGAGCGAGAGAAGGCTTCTGGTCAGGAAGGGGAGTGGCTGGGTCAAGCCTTATTTAAATTTAAGTTAAACCACAGTTCACGGCTTTTTTTGTTAAAATATGAGTTTTGACTTTGAGTGCAAAACCTGCTACTAACCCTTTTGGGCAGCGAGCAGGTAAGAGACCTGTCTAGAGCAAAGGGCCTTTTGGACTGTCATTCTCCCATCTAGGTCCAGAGAACCTTGACAAAGCTACCCAAGGTTTTCTGTTTTGGGACAAGAATTTATTCAGTGGATCCCATATATCTCAGATTACCCTTTGGAGGCAAAAACAGTGGAGTGACAGCCACAATGTAGAAAGCCAAGGTGGCTTAGCAGCAGTGCTATGGTAGCAGGCCAAGACGGAACTGATCAGAGTCAAGTTCAGACAGTTACCTAATGATAGGACTATTCAGGCTACTGTTGTACAGACCTCTGGATTAGCTGAGGGACTTTGGTAAGGCTTCTTTATTCATTGTCAAACAGGCAACGGAGAGATGCACATGCACTGTATTTTGGATCCACGGTGAGCAGAGAGGAAGTTCTGAGTGTGTAATGAGGCAAGGCAAGGAAGCCATAATGATTGCCTTGATACTGTCCGTTTACTCACTGCTGGCTTCCCCAGATGGATTATCTTCTTCCGGTGAAGATGCATTGCCCCCTTGGTGATGTTCCCTTGGTTTAGCTGGGGGTGTTAGCCATGATGGGAGCCTAGATGACGGAATTCAGTTCTCCTGGTTTGCAGCTTTTCTTATTATTTATTTTTAAGGAGGATACCTCCTCAATAATTGAACTCAACCTTTCTTGTTACTCGTGCCAGCTGGAAGGACCACTAGCATTTTACCACTTGTTAGCTCATTATAGTTCATTGCCAGATTTTCTTCTTTTTCTCCCAGTAAAGAAGAGAATGTCATCATTGGAGTTGTTTCTTGAGGGCATAGTCTTTTATAGGAAGTGACTGTGATGTTAAGAATTTGTCATGTTTGATTCTGGCAAGACTTGACTTTCCTGTGTACAATAAATCTGGAATTCAGCAGTAGGGCACTTAATCAAACATGTAAAAATGGATCACACTACTGACTTCTGGCTTGTTAGAAGTTAAGTCCTTCAGGATGCATAATTAGAAATCCCTGGATAAACTGCTAAATCCCAAAATTTTATATGCTGCCAGTTCCGTGGATTTTCAGTTTGTACAAAGCTTTATGTCAGAATGTATACAGGTACAAGAAATTACAACATAAAATTAAACAAATCTTTTGTTAACTTGGTAATAAACAGTTACATAAATGTAAGCTTAACTCCAGTTAATATTAATCTCCACCTTGTCATGACAAATGAAATTTTTGGGTCACCTATAGTCATGAAAATTAGTTGTGGGTACATGGATGCCTGGTATGTACGCTGGGGAGTGACTGAAATAAATGAATGGTTCCTTTTCACGTTCTTCCTAGTCATCTTTCCTCACTGAAGAGTGAAAACAAAAGGTTGTTGTGGTCCTTAATAAGTGGAACATTTTTTTTTAAATTGAACAGTACAATTTCTCATTTCCCTGCTATTTTAAATGTTTATTGCCGCATAGTTTTTCATCTCCATCTGAATTAAAAAGTACAATCTCTCAGCTGACCATTAAAGTCTTACTTTGCTGCCAGCTTATTATATACAATCTCTTCCATCTATGTCATCTTTATAACTAATAGCATACATTTGGAATCCCTCAGGAAATTTAGGGAGAGAGTGTCAGAGTAGACGTTGTTAAACATTGTCCTCAAAATGAACCATAGCCTTTTCATCAGACGTAAAGAATAATTTGTCCCTTGCGGATAAATAGCAAAGAAAGATAGGCTAAGTCAATTGCTGAGCATTTTCTGTTTAAGCTGAACGATTGGGCCACTTCAACCTAATAAAGTCATAGTTTAATAAAGTCATACCAGCTGTAATAAATGATTTGAGAGATACACAAAACAGCAAATGGAACAGTAATGGAAACATATTCTAAATTTGAACTCCTCCACTTTGATTTCTCCCGAACTGTGATAAACGAGCAACAAGTTAATTTCTATTTTACATTCACATAAAGCTTCAAGTTTAGTCTGGGGTCTGGTTCCAATTCACTACAGGTATTTTTACCAGCTTTACAGTCTTTTGGCAGACAATCCACAGAGAAATAGTAATGATGTTGTAATTTCCTTTCTTATTTCTCTAACTATAACTGCAAATTCTCCATATGTATTGAATTTTAGGAGGGAAAAAAAGGTGATTGCTATTTCGCTTCCTGATGGATAATCTTCATGATGGCAAATATGATTTGTGTCTATTTTAATGTGTCTTCAGTCTTGATAGTTACTAAAGCTACCTGCTACTTGGGCTTCCTAAGGTCAGTAACTTAAGTCTTCATTTTATAACCATCATTTGTCAAGCTGATCATTCCTAAATACACAGACATTTGGCAATAGCTTATCCCAGAAATAAATTGCCAGAACTACTGACACATGCGCAAACCATCATCAGAACCTCTCTGCTGTATGTGTCGTCTGCCTCCAGGATCCTCTCTGCCTTTTTGTCTATCACTTTGTTACTCACAGTGCAACACCTGGAGGTCCCATTTGATACCAGGGGTTTGTTATGCAGGACACTGCATACGCATAGGAAGACAGTGCCTCTGCCTCAAAGTCCACCCCATGGTCTGCTCTGCCCAGGCAGTGCAGAGGATGGTAGGAACTGTGCTTTCCAACACTCTTTCTTGTTGGAGGCCTGTCTTCACCCATACCTCCTCTCCCCCTGCCACATGGAGCTCATACACTGGGCATCATGCTGTGGAAGCAAGTGTGGAGGTAACGGCATCGTTACTCAAAGAAAGTAGACATGGGTCCTTGTAGCTGTCTGCCTGAAGCTCTCCCAAGCCTCAGAGGAAAGAATGGAAGGAGAGAGATTTGTAATGTCAAATCACCATCAGCCTTGTACAAGGTGCTGGCTGCATGCACAAAAGAGAACAGAGTGCACAGCACTATTTCAGATGGACAGCCCCATATACAGAGATGACAGAGGTGAATCAGAAATCTGGTGCTCTTTTCCCTACCCCTTCTGCTAGCCACTCCCCACCCAACTCTAGAAAATTTCCAGTTACTCTCCAGTAACCACCCAGTCTGTGAGCGGGTCACTGGAGAGTCAACAGTAATCTCAGGCAGGGGACAGAGGAAGTTGCCAAACTTACCTTGGGATGAGATGAACACTGCTTGCTTCCTCATATATATACAGAAACAGGCTGGAAAAACACAGCAGAGAACTGCCACACCACCCACTCTCTCCTGCAGTCTGCTTGCTACAGGGAACCACTGCAGCACCGCTCTCCTCCCCCAAGTCAGAGACCACTCGCACCAGCATTTTGTAGGCCATCCTGCCCAGAGTTCTTCTTCTTTGGACATGGTCTGTAAAAGAGCAATAGAAAATAGGAAATAAATAGTTATGCCTAAGTGTGCCAGGAGTAGCAATCATCCTAGGGCAATGGTTTCTAACTCGAGGTTACAGAAGTTACAGCCTGACAGAAGGGCAGCAGATTGGTTTAGAAATCTTCTGTAAACTGTAAAGTAGTCACAGATTGTTGTGCAGGCTACAGTTGCAGTAGTTAGGACTCAGATAGATATCTCTCTTGATTTACAGACAAAATAATATATGTTCAAGCATCTCCTTTTTGCAGTACTGTAGACCCTCCAATTAGGAGCTGAAATAACAAGAAACTGTTAGAAAAACTGCAGTATCAGCTAGAGCAGCGAGCAGAGCAAGGAGAAGGTGTGGCTAGAAGAGCAAGCAATGAAGGAAAACAGCAGCAAAAATGGAGAGCAGAAGCTGCTCACAGCACAAGCTCTACAGCAGATCTTCAAGACTTGACCATAAATCTGTAAATATAATTGTTGCAAAAAGAACAACCTTCTTTTTCTTTCTTTTGAACTGTTTCCTGCTAGCTTTAGTAGTTTAGACCTCTAGGTTTTGTATTGTAGAGCAGTGAACAGATTTGTAGACCCATATTATATCCCCCCGTCTTTGCTAGGCTGTAAAGGTGATAGGTGAATGGATTTACGCAATGGAACAGTGGCATTTTGTTTTCCTAAAAATTCACATTTGATCTGCTATTTGTGCCATTACTGGGTGCTGAGCCAATGTCTTTATGGAATCATTTAGCATAACCCCACCATCTTGCTCCTGAGTTGTACAGATCAGCTCTGAGTCCATCATTTTACTATTGAAGCTACGCATATCTCCCCACAAAGTGCATCACTTTACACTTACCTCTGTTGAATTTCATCTGGGTAAGTTTATTACAAGACTGAGTGACCTGGAAATGTCCTTAAACTCTTCATAGCCTGCTCTAAACCTTACTGCTATGAATAACTTTGCACTGTCAGCAATTTTCTTAACCCATTGCTCATCTCCTTTTCTGGTGAACAGCACAAGTCCTTGTAGATACATTGGTGATCTCTCTTTAGCCAGACCTAACCATTTACTCTCTATTACTTACCTTTTTAATCAATTATATATTGATGCATGGGCCTTCTGTCCTATGTCATAGCTAGCTAGCTTCCTTGAAAGGTTTGGTGAGGGACTTTGTCCAAAGATACTGATCTGTTCTACTTATTTGTCCGTCCCCTGGAAGCTCTGATGGATCAGGTATCCCAGGACATAAATCAGTCTGCTGATGAGGCTGGCCCATTAACAGGCCTCGTAGTGAAAAGACTACTCAAACACAAGTGAAAAACACAGCATTTAAGGAGCACCAACAGCAGCAATAGGGGATGCAACAAACATAGTAATGAACCGCAGGCTGTTGCAAAGTGAGGTAGACAAATACTGAGGATAACATGTATTGCATGCTAGTGTGGTATGTGAATAAGTGTGTGTAAAATCTGTAGGGCACATACTGAGGCAAGGGTCTAAGCGCTACACTGTATGAACAAGGCCAGTCATTCATAGTGGGGAGCATTGGGGATAGATCCAAATCATTTTGACATAAGCCAGCCTCTGGCAAAGGGTCACTATGGTGTGATACAATGACTATAACTATACATGTATGTGTGTGCATGAGTGTATGCATACATGTATATAAAATGATAACAATATGTAGATAAACCCAATATGCATTTTAAATCTTTCTTTTGATATTCAAGTATTGAATAATATTAAATCATTACTTATTAATTTAATCATTAGTTATTGATTAATAAGTAATGACTATTAAGAGATTATTTACATATTTTTTAATTATTCCTTTTTTTAAATAATTTAAAAAATTCTCTCTCAGAAACTTCCATATGCTTTCATATCTAACTTTCACCCCTTACAGGAACTGTCAAGAATCCCAGTATCATATGAATATTACAGGTGCCAATGCAGCAAGAAAATCTAGAACCAGACAGCTGCTTTTCAGACATGACTGAAACTAGAAAACCCAAGAGGTTAATTTCTGTTGCTATCCTTCTACATCCAAGTGCCTCAAAGGTCACAGATTTTGGAATTCAGGGCAGCCACAGGTACCGCTGTGATGGATTTGATGAAAGAACCAGAAGAAATTCTGTTGTGGGGTATTACCCAGCTCCTCACATATTTTATGATAAAATCAGGTTTGTTGAAAGAAAAGCAATGCCTTGAAAGAAATTGGTTTAACAGTGCGGTTCAAGTCACGTGTTTTTTCTAAATAAGAATTTGGAGGCAAATTTTCCTCCAGCTAGCATTTTGCAAACTACATTTCAGATCTACTTTCCTAGAGTACAGCAATACACTGTATGACAATACAATACACTGCAAGAGAAGATCTTTTGCTAGCAAAATACTTTATGTAAGACTTTCATTTCTCTTTCACTCTCTTTTATGAAAGGTAGAAGGAGATTTTGGAAGAACTTTGTTCTCATTACCAACACTGTGAAGAAGCAGTAGGTAAAGTTTTGCTTTCAACATGATCAGTGCATATCGCAGTACACTAAGTCAGGCAGAGCTGTCTTGGTTTTATAACCAGAGAGACAGTGTCGTGTTAGCTTTTCTTTCTATAGTGCTGGGACACTTTGCTCAGGTATGCCTACATAAATGGCTGGTGTAATATAGTACTAAAAAACAAGAATAAAATCATAAAATCTGTCAGCAGAGGTATTCCCAGTAGATGGAAAATTGCTCTTGTGAGCCGTCATCTCATTAGTGGATCCAAGTTTGATGACCCATACTCAAGAAAGATGAATCTTAAAAGGCATGTGGAGAATGCCTACCTGAAATATGAAAGGAGTGGGGGGGATGTTTTAAGAGATACTGTGAGAAAGTATTTGCTGTTTGGTTCCAAACAATCCTCCTCTAAAAGGCAAAAATTATTCTAGCATGTATACCTATACACATAACAGCAGATATTTAACATCAGGGAAGAAAAAGAACTGTTATGCATGAGAACAAATGACTCTTAATGAGCCATGAATAAATATCCATTTGAAATGAGAAAAGGATATCTAGACCATTGATGCAATCATGTTGTGAAATAGGATTTTGTGAAGAAGAGTAGGATCAAAAACCTCCAACTGTTCAAAAATAGGTCTTAGTGAGTTCATGCTTCCAATACATCTGGACTGATTTGGCCACCCAGGAGCTGTTCCCAAGTTCCACTGAACAGTGGCAATCACAGCTTGGGTAGGAGCATAAGCATATTGCATGGCTGTTTCCCTATCTGTAAATTACCGTGAAGTTGAAAATGAAATAATTTAAACTCATGAGAATGGCCTTTCTGAGGCAGGAAATGAAAGAGCTGTACTAAAGAAAACTCAGAAAATGGAGTCTTCTATTTGTGTTTAAAAACCTGCTTAACTACCTTTATATTAAAAGTTTTAATCTATTTATAGGCATCTGCAACTAAATTCATATTAAAACTGCATCTTAAACAACTGCTAGTGATAATTTTCTATTCCTAGCCAGCCTCATCCTTGCTGTTAACTGACAGATTTTTATTCAGGTCCACAACTAGGTGCAGCAGGCAGTCTCAGACCTTCCCAGCAGAGTATCTTGGAGGTTAGGTCTTTAATGAAAATTAATTGACTGACAAGATATTGAAACATTCAAAGCCTATTGAAGAATACTCATGGGAATAGTCCTTCCCGTAGACAAAATGAAGAGTAAATATGCAGTAGCTAAAAAGTACAGGTAATCTGAAAGGCAATGAAAATGCAAACACTAGGTAGCTCACTTGCACTCATCTTAACCTGGTGTATAACAAGGGCAAAAAGACACAAGAGAGAGATTAACACAGACAATTTGAACACTATGACACTAAGAGCACTATGAACCCATGGTCTCAAAAGTAGTAAGGCAAGGAGCTTCCCTCGATATATATAGGTGAGGTATTCTTCAGCCTATAGTGAAGAATAGGCTGAACTAAAAGCACTTCAGGGTGTTTATACAGTCTAAGTACAGAAAGTACTGCTGCAGCCCAAGAGCTATATCACTGGCTTCTTAAAGAGTTCGTGCTATATATGGCATTTCCTGGAGCCTGACATCATGGCCATTAAACCGAACAGGCTAGTTCATTGTGGTAGAAATAGTGCAGCATCCAGTATGTGATGATGTTAGAAGCCAACAAGTTACTATAGTTCGGAACTCCTGTTTCTTATGCATAATTCACATGGGAGGAAGAACAGATCTGAAGACAATTAACCAAATCCCAACTTACTAACTGATACAAATCTAGAAAATCTGGAATCAAATTATTACTAGTTTGGCCATGTAGCCCTGTGATACAGTTTTGCCATGGCTGGTGACAGGCCATACGCTTTGTACTGAGTTTAAAAGGCACCAGACCTGAAGCTGCTCAGATGTGTGCTGTCTCAACTTTTCTTGACCTGCCTGCAAGTTTGCTTCACTTGGTTGTTTGAAATTGGTTTACTTAGTTACCACATGTTGTCCTGGTTTCATCTGGGATAGAGTTAATTTTCTTCCTGGTAGCTGGCATAGTGCTGTGTTTTGGATTTAGTATGAGAATAATGTTGATAACACACTGATGGTTTTAGTTGTTGCTAAGCAGTGCTCACACCAGTCAAGGACTTTTCAGCTTCCCATGCTCTGCCCGGTGCACAAGAAGCAATAAGGGACACAGCCAGGGGGGCTGACCCAGGCTGGCCCAAGGGCTATGCCGTACCGTATGGTGTCACGCTCAGTATATAAACTGGGGGGAGCTGGCTGGGGGGCAGTGATCACTGATCGGGGATGGGCTGGGTGTCGGTCAGTGGGTGGTGAGCAATTGCATTGTGAATCACTTGGTTTGTATATTTTTATCATCATTATTATTATTATTTTCTCTTCCTCTGCTGGCCTATTCAACTGTCTTTATTTCAACCCACAGGTTTTACTTTTTTTTTCTCTGATTCTCTCCCCCATCCCACTGGGGCAGGGGGGAAAGGGTGAGCGAGCAACTGTGTGGTGCTTAGTTGCCAACTGGGGTTAAACCACAACAGGTGTCTATGGCTGATTTGTTTTACTTGTGTTTGTATTGTATAACCATAGCTTTATATAGACGGCAGTAGTAGTAAATTATTCTATGTAGAATGAGGTATTTATGCCTCTAACATAATGATAAAGTATAGAGAAATATAGGCCTGGTAAGATAACAGAACAATAATAGATTTATTAACAGTAATACATAATAGACACTAGATATAGTAAATTTTGATGTAACACAGAGCTGGAGATAAATGAAGAAAGAGCAAAGGTGTAAAAGTGTGTTAGAAAACACACAGAAATAACCCTAAGTGGATCCTAGAAGGAAGAAGGCAAAATTATCAACATGAACATCATATTCCTCCCGGCAAAGGGCACCAGGTGCTGACAACTCACCGTAACACCCACCACCACCAACAGAATGAAACCACAGACAGTAGGATCTGTAGGAGCAGGGAAAGTAATCAGAAAACAGAGTAATTAGTGATCTGCATGATGGGGCAGAGTGCTCCCTCAGCAAGTTTGCAGATGACCCAAAGCTGGGAGAAGTGACTGATATGCCAGAGTGTCATGCTGTCATCCAGAGGGACATTGACAGGCTGGCAAAACAGGCTGATGGGAACCTCTCATGAAGTTCAACAAGAGGAAATGTAGGACTCATCCAATCCTCCTCCGAACCCTTCCTTGTCACTGGCTGGGTTGAGGAGAAAACCACTTGGGTGTCCATGTACTTGACCCTGAATGCCAGAGACATGCAGTCACTCTTGACACGCCCAAGATCTCCCCAGCAGCATCACTAATGCCCACATGGAAAAGCAGCAGGGAGGAATAGTGTGAGGGCTGTCCTTGGCAGTCTTTCTGCAACGTCCTGGATCCAAGCCCCCCACAAGCAGCAAACCTCCCTAGACAGCAAGTCAGGTCGCAAGTGGGGGCTTCTTTTTCCTGCAGGAGGGAGTCTCCCACTGTTACCATGGGTCGCGTCCTCTTGGTGCTGTCACATGGTTCAGGCTTGGCCAGCTCTGATACCTGGTGTCCAGCCCCTCGCCTGCTACCAGGGCACTGAACCTATTCTGTAGGTGCAGACCTGCAGCTGGAGAAGGAACTGCCCTCTTGCTGCCTGCAGTCACAAGCCTCCAGCCTTCACGATCATGGGAGCCTCCATTTGCTACCCTGATGAGCACGGGGTCTGGCTGCTCCTGTGTGCACCCGAGTCCAGGCTCTCGTTTCTGCAGTGACTGGGTCCTGTCTGGATCTAGCCAATTTTTTTCTCATCATCCCTAATGCTGTGCTATGTGCCACCCTCCTCCCACAGCTCCTTAACTTGATGGCGTGTCTCCTCAGCCAGCACACACCTCCTGTAGGGTATGGACATCATCTCCCTCTGCCCCAGCCTTAGCCAGCGGCACCAGGCACTCCCTGCAGCTCCAGACCTGGAGAGTGGCAGCCTCCTCTGGAGCTGCATCTGGGCAGAGACCTCTGCTGTTCCGGGGGCAGTTGCTCCAGCCTGTGCTGGAAAGGACAGTGCCCTGTGGCATCAAGTTGCTGTCACATAAGCCGTCTCATTCTGGGATTAGTGAAAACTATGCTCTTGCAAGGAAAATACATGTCTACTATGATTTAAATTCTAGGGCAGCGGTATGAGTAGTAACAATTTGTCACACACAGTAAACTAATAACTAATAGGCAAATTGGGAAAAAAAAATAAAAACCTCTTTGCTGATATTACCTGAAATAATTACCATAATCATTTTTTCTCTCCTTTCCCATTAGCCTTTAAAGCCAACTCTGAATGTTACTAGTAATATTTAATTAGCTGCTTCTTTATCAATTATTGTTCCTTTCAGAAAGAAAGTGTATTTTTCAACTATTCAATACCTTCTGTAAATATTCTGGTTATTCAAATATATTATGAGCAGTTAAAGCTGATCTTTCAGTATATTCTCTCAGCTAAGTCAAACTTAAAACATGAATTTTCCACTTGTAACAAGAAAACGTTTTGTCTAGCCTAAACATCAAAAATATAATGGGCTGGTTCCCTCCCCCACCTCTTCTCCTTGAAAATCTTTTGATGCCCATGTAGTGTCCAAACTAATAATCTTCCTTGTTTGGTTGTTCTTCTCTCAGTCTTATCTAACATTGCAGTACAAGTTTTTATCGATAGTGAAGAGCCAGTTTTTTTCTGAACCTCTTTAAGCTTTTGATTTCATATCACGGCTCAAGGGAAAAGGATTCCACCTGTTAATAATGCAAAAGAAATATTTCAATCATATCACAGATGTAACAAGCTCTCTTCAGAAATAGTCCTGATTTTTAAAAATAAAGTCCCATCAACTGTGTTGCATCCAGAATAGCCGTATCAGGATATGAAAAAGTCACAGCAGTGCATAGAAAGGGGATACAGCAGTCACCACACCTCAGAGTGCTTAAGACAGGTGTAGCAAATTCATATACAAAAAGATAATCTCAAAGAGAAAGCCAAAGTCAGCCTCCTAGGCTTTTTCCACATCTAAATGAAGCAAACTGGCAAGAAATATAGTGAGTATTCCTGGTTACCTAAGCTGATTCCTTCCTTTCATGATTTGGGAAACATTTTCAAGAATGGCTGTAGAAGAAAAAAAGGCTCTGTAAGATGTCAGTCTACAAGACGGTAAATGATCCTACTAAGAGAACGAATTATTGTAAGAGAATTAAACTTTAAACCAATAGCTATTTTATAAATGGTAGGATTAAGAAACTAAAGAAAAATTATATTGATAAATATTAGAACTGTTAAATAGGTGGGAAGAGATGCTTAAGTCCCTTGAACCCCCTTGCAAGAGAAACTGAAATACCAAAGCATAAACAGCTTGCTTCAGTTCATCTTGCACAGTGGTCCTGTTTTAACAGGAAGGTTTTCCTCACTTCCCTTGATCTCCTATGGGTGTAGGATGTAGTGTAGGAAAGGCTTCCCCCCCAAGTATTACCAGCTTGCTGTGATGGAGAGAAACAAAATTTGTACCTGTTTTTATTATAAGCAAAATGAAAGGTTTTTTTTAAGGGAGCAGGAGGGGCAAAAATGTAAAAGCAGTCTCCTGTTTATGCAGTTTCCTGTATATTTCACGCAGCTATCTCATGAGGTCAACCAAATTGGGCAGAAAAATAAGATCATAGAATAGCTCAGATTGGAAGGGACTTCAGCCTCAGAAGGTCATCTAATACAACCTCCTGCTCAAAGCAGGATCAGCAAAGCATTACTCAAGGTTTTATCCAACCTGGTCTTGAGAACTTCTAACGATGGAGACTACACAACCTCTCTGAGCAGCCCGATCCACCCACCGTTTGACTGTCATCATGGTTAAAAAGTTTCTCCTTACAACCAGTCAGAAGGTCTCATCTTTCAATTTATACCTGTTGGCTCTTATCGTCCCACCAGGCACCACTGTGAAGAGCCCAGTTCTACCTTCTTGATAATCTCCTTGTGGGTCCTGGCAGCCCATCAGATCTGCCTGAGCCCTTCTCTATGCTGAGCCAGCCCCAGTCCCTCAGCCGCTCCTTGCAGAGCACATGCTGCACAATCCCTGAGGTAACTTACAGCTTCCCCAAAAAAATCCGCAGCTGGGTAAAAGGGGAAGCACAAGCACGTGAACCTCCTGACATCAAACTGCAGTCATAACTCAGAGGGTATGCTGTCCATACAGCAATGGTCAGCAGGAAAACTACAGCTCCAGCTTAGTTACAGGGTTCTGCCCAGTGGCTGTATCACAGGAGACACGTGAGGCACGGGGACTGAGGGTAGAAGACAGAAACAATAAAACCAGAATAGACTGAAATCCATTAGTTCTGCTGCTCATAAACCAGCCTGCTTCTGTCGGGTTTTGTTTTCTTCAGATATAAAATTCAATCAAACTCATTATGTAAGGTTTGTATTTGCTGTAGCCCTTTGAGCATGTTGCTTCTGCATAGATATTATGATTATATCTTTTCATTGTTCTCCTCTTTGTAGTTAAAAATAAAGCATGAGGCAAACGGAGATCAGCTTGAACAATTCTATTCTGCATTGTTCAACTCAATCCAAATTATCAATATGTGACTTTTTCAGAAGGATAACTGCTTTGCAGTTTTTGAGAACAAAAGTAACTTTTACAAACTAAAAAGAATTTATAAAAAATGAAAATAGCTTCAATTGTTTCCACTGAATGGATATACAGTAGTTATTCCTGGTAAATTACAATCCTGTGCATGGACATTTTAGTTTCTGGGACTCCCTGAGGTGAGCTATATTTTTTTTAAGACTATCATCTCAAATAGTGAACAACTTAATTAGCAGCAGGATTTACATTCTAAGAATACACAGAATGTACCTGCGGCAACAAAGGAGACAAATTTAATCAAAATGTTCTCTGCTTCCAAATCTTGATATCTGTCACACATGAAAAACTGTAGTTCAGTGGGATGCAAGACTGATGAATAGGTCTAGAAGACCATATTTTTAGGTAGGTTTCCTAAGAAAATGAAGCTTATGCAATTCCATTTTCTAGTTGTCCCATCCAAGTGTCTTCTGTTAGAGGATTTGATTCTGTTGGCCAGCTTCAATCAGGCTTGAAAGGGGTGAATATCAGGAAGATGACTGAGTTACTCTAAGTCACATGAATGTTAGCAGCTTGGTAGAGGACACCAAATCACAGCAGTGTACTTGAGGAGGGAAAGTTGAAGAATTCAGCTTCTACACACTCCATTTATCAACCACTGAAGATGCTTACATTTGAATCTAAATATCACACACTTTTTATAAGCACTTATTAATTATTTCAGTATTTTACACTTCTCAAGACATTTTACAAACATTAAATCCTGCATTATATGAAAACTCTTGAGAGCGCTTTCTTAGCTGCTGTAAATCAGTTACTTCCACAGCAGTATTCTGACATGCACCAACAGAGGAAGCATCCCCACAGAAAATAAAGTAATACTGGATTGCAGCTAAGGAGAAAAGAATTACCCTGATGTATTATACAGTCTGCCTGATTTACTTTTTCTTTCCGTATGGGGGCATACTAAATGTTTTTATTATGAAGTAATAAAAGTCATCTAGATTTCATCTCCCAAAGTCCATGTATAAATGAAGTAATTATGGAATAAAAATTGAGTAATTCCCTGCTTGCGAAATCATTGGATTTTCAGGAAGGAAAGTGTTTTAGTGTTAGACAGTGTTAAGTACAAGGATTAAGATTATTCCTGCATCCCTCTAGTGATCACTGTGTAGTATGAATTAAATACATAGAAAGAGGGGACATATTTAGTTGAAAAAAAACCTCTCTAAAAGCATGACCAAGGGATTCCCACACATGGTACAGCAGCTCTTGGGCTGCCCTAACCTGTACCCAACCAGAACTGTCAATAGTCCAAGCCAGAGGGCAAGCCCAATAGGCAACACTCAGAAATTTGGTGTGGTTAAAATAATCGGTGAAACATTGAAATAATAAGGTACAGATTACATACAAAAGAGGCTTCTACACATTAGACAAAGCTTGATTTCAGGTACATTAGCCTTACTAATATTTACCACAGACTCCACTGGCCTAAATCCCATATGTGGGTAGGAGCAGAGCCATACAGCATCGGCCACACAACAGAGCGGTGGCAGTGACAGGCTGAGATAAATCAGGGAAGTGGCTGATGGCAGAAAAGACAACAATAACTGAGGCACTACTACCACACGGTTTTACATGGTAGGTGGGTAAGAGGTGCAGTGGGGCACAATTGACAGAGAAAGTATTAAGGCCCCATAAATGGCTGCAAACTTTCCCTCTTGTTTTATTCTTCCTCTTTTTCCTCACCCGACACAGGTCCCACCGATCTCTCCCTCCACTCCCCCTCTCTGGTACCTGTGTGCAATTAGCTCACTCTTCATTTTCTCCTCACTCTAAAGCCCTTTACTGCTCTCCACTCTCCTGTGTAGTTGGAGAAGCCAGTATCACCAGCCCCTTTTAATGCAATTTTCTTTAATTTCATCTTATTATGCCTTTTCCCAGATCCTTTTCTTTGCAGAAATTCCTTTTCTCTTCTGTCCCTTTCCTCCTCCACACAAACTGCTCTCAGCTGCTCTGAAAGCTCTGGAAACTGCTGCCTGCCTCTGAGGGAGATGAAAAGAGATGTAGCAAGAGAGAGATGCCTCTATTTGGAGCACACAGCTCCCCTTTCCAAACCAACCCCTTTGCAGCTCTGGTTGTTGCATCCAGAGGTGTTATCTTGCATTTAATAGACCTGAATGAGTTTCTTTTCTTGGGATTTGTCCAGCTGCTTTTCAGGCTCAAATAAGATTTCACATACAAAATCTTTCAGGAAGAAATTCTGTAGCTTAACTAGGAGTTATGAAAATTGTTCCCTTTGCTCGCTTTCAACCTGCACCTATGATGTGATTTGTTTGATGCTGTTCAACTGTTATTAGAAGAGACTGGCAACTATTCCCTAGCCTATTTTAGACCTTTGTCATATCCATTTTCACTTACCATTTGTCAAACATGAAAAGTCCTAATCTATGTATTCTGTATAGTCTTATGTGGAAACTGTACAGGACATTGCTCTCAACATCTCCAAATCTGCCTGTACTTTCAATAGATGGCTTAGATTCTTAAATTAATCTGAATTGAGGCATGCATGTAACGACTGACAGCTATGTGGAAGCAACTTATGTGGAAAAAAAAGACATACAGGCTAGACTGCATTGCTGAAAGCTTTTTTTAAACATAGGTTGAATTCATGGTAAGAAATACAATACCAAACCAGAAATCTAAAATATTTGATGAACTTCCAGGAGACAAAGGTTTGGCAAAACACAAAAGGTTTGATACACAGTAGTGACAAACCATGATTTTTTCTGAAGGACTACTCATTACACAGCCTAGAAAGTAGCTGGAGAGAGATAAAGGCTCTAGGAGAGAGCTCCTTTTGAAAGAAAATTCAAGACCCTTCCGCTACAGTAGAGCAAACACTTACTTCTGACAGTGAAAGCCAAGAAGCTCTGTAAAACCACACTTTTCTCACAGTATGAGAAATATAAACACAAGACAAGGAAAGTCTTAAATGCTCTTACTGAATGTTAGTCTAAATGGAGGCAGTATCCCAGCAAAAAGGTACAAGATGAGAAACAGGTATCAGTACCTTTATCTCTGGTAACTTCCAGGAAGCAGCAGGGAGGAAGACAGGAAAGGCAGGCTCTGGCTGGGGGGAAACCCAAACATAAAACCAACACACAAACCCAGAGTGAAATAACTGTAATTCTGGGGCAGGAAAAGATAACCTTGTGAATATAGGTGTGTTTAGAAGTTCTTCAATTAAACGTAAAAGCCTATTTAAATATAAGGTCTACTGATTCAGCCTGTTTCACTTGCAATTCCAATTTCTCTTTAAAAGCACAAATTTAACTCTTAAACTGATGGTAACACAGACTCCCTGCATACAGCCTGGACTACACAGAAGGACTGAATTAAGTTCTGGCTTGCACACACCTTTGCTCTATGTTAGAAGTCCTATTTCTATTTATTCTTCCCCATCCACATTTAGTGAACAAAAACTCATTTGCCATGGTGATTGCCGATATTATGTTACTGACTAAAGATTTCACTCTGTCAGTTCTTTAACCTTTAGAAAATAGTGTTAACGGTAAATCAATCACTGAATAACAGCTGGATAACACTAGGAACATTAGTACCTCTTTGCACAAAACAAAGAATCCCCAATCTGGATGACACTTGGAGCTATTTTCAAGAGTGTCTTTCATATCCATGCTGAGTATACTCTATTTTCAGCTGACATCTTAAACTTGAAGGGAGGGGAAAAAAGAAAATGGCCATTTTGGGCTAGGTAGAGAAAACCCATCAGCATCCCAGTTCCATTCCCAAGAGCACTTAGGAATAAAACAATGTCTCTTCTGCATGCTAAAACAATTAGGAGCTCATGCACCTGAGCTGGATTTGCGTAGTTAAGGGACTGAGAGATCCCTAAGAAGGAAACAACAATTTAACATCTGGAAGTATGAAACGTTATGCTAGTGGTATAGCAGCACAGCACAAATCGAATGTAGGGTTTCCCAGGTACAATTCTGATAGAAAAACAACTACTTTGGTCAGTGATCCATTACTTAATACAAATAAAGTGTTCTGAGTATTATCCGTAGGAAACAAAATGAAATCACGTTTAAAGCTACCCTGTGCCTGAGGAAAGGTTTTTCATTCAAGGTAGCACCATCTCCACACCAGAAGCGGGAGAGCTGTTTATTTCGCGATGGGACATAAGAGCAGTGCAAGAGCGCACCCTCTCTGCAGTCAGGGCAAATTGAATTTAGCAAATTTCATTTACCTTATTAACGGCAGAAAATCTTGTAATACCCTATAAGGAGATGAGTAAAAAAAAATAAATAAAAAAAATCCTATACTTGAGTCAATTTAAAGTCTTATTGCTAGATAAGCAACATTCAGTTCCAGGACTCCATGGGGACTTCCATTTAAAATAAAAAAACCAAAAACCCTCTGCAAAATGCACAGGAAAACAGCTCTTTTTTTCCCCAGATTCAATGTTTACCCAGAAAGAAATAAGGACAAGCTAATTGTGAGGTAACTACTGACAGCAATCTGCTTAAACAATGCTGAAAAAATTAATTCACATTCACCGCAATCGTTCTCATAAAACATCTTTAGAAAGATCCTGCTGGGCTCTTTCTACCTCATGTGCATCAGAAGGGTCTCTGATATTTAAATGCATAATGAATAGTGCATTGTGCCTTGGTAATTTCAATAGCATTCACGCCTAGAGGAGTACAGTCCTCACGATCTCAGATGCCTCCCCGCCCCTTCTCCCCCACAGCCCTCTCTCCTCTCAAGAGTTCATGAAAGCCAGAAAGCACAGGTTTTCAGTTCCTACAAAAGATAAAGGGCTCTAGGGAAAAAGAGAAAGTAGCTGTGAGATGAATGAACAGGTGATTCATTTTGAGAAGCATTTATTAGCCTTTGCTTTCTTTGAGGCTTTGTTGACGTGACTGTTTATACCCTTGAACACTCCAGGCAGTATGCTGCATCTCAGGGTCTGCCTGGGCATTTCTGAGTCTTCCAAGCAAATAACAATCTTAGCACTGCTCTGCAAAACACCGCTATACACTTGGATGTCTCAACAGTTCCATAATGTTTGATGAAGGTACACATGGGGATCCCATCTAGCTGTTCTGAACACATCAGAGATGGAGACCTTTCTGAGCAAAGCTCCATGGTGGAACGTGCTCTGATCACTAAGGTGCATCTTCTGATTACCACGTGATCACGTAGCAGACTCTTAACACGATCTAACATGCCCTATCAGCTTGAATGACAACTGCATAGTCAGGGTTGGTCCCAATATCATCTCTGCTGTAGATACAGTATTAGGACTAAGGCTTAGTACCATGAGCATCTCTGAGATGTCAAGAGGACTTCAAAAATTCCTCTGGCCTGGAAGGATGTGCTCTGAGAAAATAAACCAATAAATTAATTTCCTAATCCAAAATGTACTTTAGAGAAAGCTACATCAAACACTTGAAAGGATTGAAAGTAGGAAACTAGCAAGAATAAAGATTCAACAAGGTCAGATCTGTCATTAAGTCCTGAACCTTGACTCTTTCCAGGCAATGGGTAATAACCACCAAAAATTCTGTTGCATAAAGCTATAGACCATGCTATAATCTAAGGGCACGCTCATCACAGATTTTTTTAAGTATCAAATTTAGAGCTGCAGGGAGTGTACAGAGGAAAAAAAAAAACCAACAATATCCTGCATAAATCTTAGAACATTGGTATTAAGAATATTGCAGAGCAAGCAACAGGTAAAATCAGCTTAATGTAGATATTTCTCCCCTTTGGGACAGTCTAGACTATCCATACCAAGTTAAAGCAAATACACGAAAAAAGTGGAGAAGAAAATTCTTCCAGGCCACCTGACTGTACAAGTAGATGGGAGAGGGACCTGGGGAGGGGACAGAGAAATTTATTCCATTTAGACGCAACAATCCTGTGGAAGATATCTCCTTCCCCATGGGAGGACCCCTCTCGTTGATGAACTAACCTTTTTTCAAGCCATCACAGACAGCCAGGAGCCATGCGACGAGAATTTAAATAGCTTTCATGCCTACAGGATTACATTCTTCACAATCTCAGATGCCTCCCTACCCCTCCCCTCCCACACACCTGAGTTTGGACCTATCTGTATCAGTAGGTCAATGAACAGGAATGGGAAGCAAGAGCCATCAGGGACCGAGCTAGGTCTTGGATGCCAGGCTAGGTCAAAGGGCGTAATGAAATTCCCATCCCATTTTATCCACTGAAGTGCTCAGAATTATTGGAGTGGTCTGAGACGTTGTATGCCTTTTTCTTCCAGATACCACAAAAGCATCTGACAGGAAACCCTGAGCAAAACCACATACATTTGTCCACCAAAACTGAGGAAGGAGGGCTGCGTACCTCAGTCATACCACATTCCCTAAACGATTACATCCAGTCAGATCTTCTACTTGTCATCCAGTGATCTGAAACAACAGTCAGCCAGTATGTTCAGCATCCCCAGGAGGCAAGTTACTCCTACATCAAAGCCAAAGATCAAAAGTTTGTCAATACACAAGTGGTGCAAACTGATGCAAAAACCTGGGTGATGGTATCCGTCATCCCTAGTACTTGACATCATTTTGACGTGACATCATAAAAGCTAACTTGAGCATTGATGAATCTCCAGATGAAGTAGATCCTCAGGTGTCAGAAGATTCTTTAAACTTGTGTCTGTAGCTCCTGCCATGACTGAATAAAGAAAAAAAAAAAGAAGAGGATTATACTTCTTTTCTTTTTGTCCTTTTTTTTTTCCACCCTGAAATAAGGGAAGCCACAGGTTATTTAACCAGTAAAACTCTGGACTTGTAGTAAAAGAAAATCATTAACACTACTGGAAATATACCATCTGATATGTCTTAGGTTCACACATCATCTTTATGAGACAGTTTGGTGAATTCACTCATACTGTCCACAAATACATCCAGGTCTCTCTCCTCTTTATAATTTCTAACGCATAAGCTTTTACTGTTTGGAAGTAGCTATAAATTCTTAATTTCCAGCCTTGTACTTTGTATTTCATCCCATATCGAATACTCAGTACTACAAAACTCTAACACTGTGTACTGGCCACACTTCCCACATTTGTCACGTCAGCAAATCCAGCCAGTGCATGGCAGTTCTTCTGTCACAATCATCAGCAAACATAGCTAAAATAATCTGTTTCCAAAGTCAATCTTCAACTAACCACACCACCTTGGCCCAAAAATTTGCACTCAGCGCCATCTATTGATTCCATTCTGGTTACATAGAAGGTAACACCCTGGTTCATTCACCCTGTGGCACTGAACCATATCATACACTTTCCTGAAGAATTTTAATTTTTTTTTTTTTTTAAATAGCAGCAACACTGGGTTAGTCATCACAAAACATTTGATAAATTAGTGTTAAATTTTGCCTCAGTTTCTAATTAGCCCTATTCTTCTTTCCCACAGAAATAAAGATGAAATACTGATATGAGTTGTCCAGATAATGACTTTTGTCATTGCTTAGCGATACTAGTATCTTCGAGATCTCGGAGCTTTTCTCCATACATCATACTAGCACTAGGGGGGGTTTTTTTTGCTGGTGGTTTTAAGTCCTTATTAGTAGAACTGCAGCTTGGCATGTCACAATTCCCATTCTGCTGGGATGGTTATTTTATATTTCAAGTTAATATCACTAAGCTCTTTGATTTTGCTTCCTTTTTCTTTGTGAAAATTTCTTTTTCTATATACCCACTCCTGATGAACATTCTTCTCAGATTTCTACAATGCAAAGTAAGGGACAGCTCTAACCTAGATGGATATGATCTAGGGTTATTTAGGTAAAATTCAGGCTAATAGCAGCTTCCAAATCTTACCTCTAAAACAAAAAAGCCTTTTCGTGATGCTTTCAGCTCCATCAGTGCTGTTTTTCTACCTTTCAGGCAGTACTAGTGTAAGCAATCTACCTACTGCAGAATAAATGCAAACAAGCAGATTTTAATTATCAAAGTTTCCATGATGAATCTATGCAACTCTCATGAGGAAGAAAAAGTGAAGGACTTTTAGCATTTTGGAGTATTTTGCTGATGTCCTACACAAAGCACTACTCCTGCAAATCTGTGTTGTGTTACCATTGCAAATGCAAGTTGACTGAAATCAGAAGAGACAGAATATATGTTTATCAATAATAATACAGAGAAGATACAAAGAAAAATGCATTTTAGTCAGGAAGATTTATTGATTTACTTTTTGATCAGTAATATATATTTGGGGACTACGCATTTCCAGGGCTTATTAACTTCCGAAGTCAGTGTGTTCTTACCTGTTTCGACCTGTTAGTCCTTCAATTTGCAGATATATTTTATCAAGTGCAGGACAAAGCAAAAAAAAAAAAAAAAAAAGAACAATTCCTGCCCAACTTCTGCCCCCATTAAAACACCTCATAAACCCAACAGAGATAAAGATAAATCAAAAAAAAAAAAACACTTTTTTTTTTATATCATAGAAAAAGTTAGATTAGGAAGAGCCCTACAGAGGTCATGTGGCCCAACCTCCTGGTCCAGCAGGACTGACTTTGAAGTTAGATTGGGTTGCTTGGAGCCTTGTCCAGACAGGGTTTGAAAATTTCAGAAGATGGAAATTCCACAACCACCCTAGAGCATTTGTATTCAGCGCTTAACCACTCATGATTTCTACCACTCACATCCACACGGTGCATGTAACTCGCATAACCTTACATTCCTTGACCGCTCCCTTTCCACAGAGGAGCGGGAGGAAATGGCAAGTCATTTTGTTCAACCGTTGTATCAGGAACTAGTCAAAAAGCTTGTTGCACAGACCTGCTCTTGAGCAGAAGTGGCAGCATTTCCTCTTAATCTGAGGGGCACACAGACCTACGGGGCTGACTTTGCTCCCTCCGAGGTCCTCGTAGGGACAGCAGAACAAACCTTGCACTTGCAGCTGACAACTGCAACTCTGCTCTGTTCATCCACATAAGACTGCACACATGTATACGAGCGACTAGTAGATAAACCTTATTCTCTGTTCCTCAGTCTCCTAAGAAATTTCCCTGAGAGAATAGAGATGATTTGATGATCTCACCCATAATTATACAGTAAGTGGTACTCAAGTCGTCTGTTATCACCTGGACAGGCAACTCTTGACGAGGGTGAGATTTCACCTACTTGTCTTGGCTCCTCAAATTAGCCAGATGCATCCAACAGTAATCCCAAAGGGGTGAATGTGGCCCATCAGCTTTTCTCCTCTGGAAAGGAGAAGCAAGGAATCTTCTTGCAAAGATTTTCTCAACAGAACATCCCCAAAAAGGATCAGTGCCAAAGTTTTCACTGATAGAAAGTGGTAATTTTAGCACAGAGGTTATGGACTTCCAGTTTAAACACTGCTTTCATCCTCTCACACAGAAAATCCTGTAATAGGAGCTCCTAAATCCTGCTTGGTTTAGGTTTAAAAACAAGTCAGTGAAGCATTTATTTGGAACCCATTTTTTAGTAAGACAGTAAATCAACCTGCTGTTCAACTCTCCTAAGTTACTCAAGCAGGAAACAGCTTGCTGCACAGCTAAGGATTCACAGCAGAAAACCATGTTACATCGGTGGGTAAGGGCAAAGTAGCTGGGGTCGGACGAGATGCCATTTGCACCCACAATCCTAGCATGAGAGGCAGTGGCACAAAGGCCATTAGCAATACCATGGCAGAAAATTTTCCTGATCTCAAGCATAAAAACACATATATCAACAGTATAAGCATGCATACGGGCTATTCCCTAAAGGAAAAAAAAAATCCCTCCATTCATAATTTTTTTATGTTCGTGCAACAATCCCTCAATAAAAAAAAGGCTTATTAAAAGAGCAAGTGGTTGAAGAATCCCTAATTGATTTGAGGCTGCTCTCCCATAGGCAACATTCTGTCCCAAAACTTTTGCAGTAGCATAACACCGAGAAGAAATGTGACCAGAGCTTTAGGCAGCAGTTTTGCATGTTTCAGGTACAAAGATGTTCTACAAGATGCATCCCTATCATCCTTCCACTGAAACACAACTGTAGTCTGTGATCGTTACTTTAACGAATTATAACAGAAATATATGGCTGTTCTTCTAGTAATAATCCTTGGTTAAAAAGTTAAAAACATTCTCCCCAATAGATCTCTTGCAGACACAAGCCGTCCATAGGTTTCCTTAAGCGATCTCCTGTTGCCAAGAACAAACGAAGGACTTCTGTCATCCAAAATAGGCAGGGCACCTCCAGGACTGAACCTTATGCGGTCTGTTGGAAGTAAAAAAAACCAAACCAAATTTAATACAATAGGTTAATATCCCAGTTGAAAGTAAAGCCTAAAGCTATCTGAAGATGATTTTGGGAAAGGTCAGCTGCAATAGTCTTCTGGCTGCGAACCCGAGGTTCAGTAAATGGTCAGTATTGTCATCCTGACACTGTTTTCTGTTACATGTGAATCAAAGTGAACAACCACCTGTACTGGGTCTGAATACTGTGGTTTATTTACAAACCACCAGGATTAGAGCTTTTATTCCAGTTGATTATTTCACAAACGCATCCACTCAGTCCCCCCAGGCATTACATTTGCTAGGGTCTCAACTCCCTTCCCAGCGGGGCAGCTTGCTGCTAGTGTGCGATGGTCAGGTAGAAAACCGCGTCCCTTCATGATATACAGCTGCTCACAGTTACCAGCCCGAGGCACTATCAGCCATGGTCCCTGGGCATCCCCTGGTGTTCTTCTCCACGCATCTTCCTCATCTCCAGGATCTTGTCCTTTCTTTTCGGGCTTCCCTTCCTTCTAAGGCCACTTCCAAAATCCTTTTTGGCATCACATCTACTGTCCAGAACACCGCAAGTCCCAATCAAACTAGTCTATGTGCATAAGTACAAGGCATGGCCAGCCACCTAATCAGTGCCTCTGTCTCACGTTTCTTAATTGGATAATTCAGGACATAACTTTGGTTCAGTCCAGGCATTACTAAATTTACAACCAGACTATATTGGCAGCAGCTAGCAAGTAAAAGGCTTGCTGTCCTTGAGAGCTCAGAAGTTGACATATTCACCCCCACACATATACACCCAGTTGTCTGTTGCCTGCTAGTATTCACAATTTAAGGTCGTCTTTTTGCCCACACATGATAAAGAGCTCACATTGCTTGAAGGTATACTGTATTTCAACACCGCTCTTAGACAGACTGTTCCTATGCCCATTTTCAAGATGCTGTCCCATAGCCATTCCCCTGGAAAGAAACACTGCTGAACCAGCAACACTGGTTCACAGCAGTCACATCTCTGTCTTCTTACCCTGCCTCAGTGCACGGGGAGATGGAGTTAGAGGAAAAGTCCAGTGCAACACCAGCATTGACATCTCTGGGAAATGGCAACAGATAGCAACAGAGCTCTTTCTACAACATACCCTGTGGGTCCCGTTCATCCATTCAATTTGCAGTCCTTTCCTTCCACATCTAAAGTCCATGACTAATTTTTGCCTATGAACAGCATACAAAATAGCCAGTAGGGCTGGGAAACAGATCAGGTGGGTATCTGATATTATTATCAGAGAACAAGGGTTCAAAGGAACACAGTGAGACTCCCAGTGCACTAACAAGAGACTACTAACAACAATAAATAGGTGGGCAGAATCTGTGGGAAGAATAAAGCAAAGTCATCATCTAGACAGGAAAAGGTAGAGCCCAGAAAACTGAAGTTCCAAGACCAATGCTGCTGCACTAAATCTTTGTGTCTCCAGATTATATATCCCTCTGTCAGCTGTGTCCCACTGGCTAACTGACCATGACAGAAAAAAATTGTTATATATAAATATAAATGTATTTATATATATAAAGCACTATCACCATATTGATAAACATTACTGAGTGGTTATTATTTTCCCTTCCCACCACTGCCCTGTTTTTCTCAAGGAGACACTCTAAGACTGACCGAGTACCACAGACCTCTCTGCTTCTGAACCCCTAGCCCTGTATTACTATTAAAAATACTTCAAGTTCCTTTTCTTGGAGCTCATGGATTTAAACAAGTTCCTCCCAAAGACGCCATTTCTGAAATTTTGATTTTGAGTCAGTTATTGACATTTCAGAGTCCTCTCAGAGTGTTAACAGAAATCAACAAAAAAGACAAGGTATGTCCAATCTTTGAGGAGACTAAACACTGGACAAAGATTTTGAAAGGAAGTTAAAAACTACAGGGAGAGACTAAAAAATTATATGAAAAGTTAAGGTATCCAAAGGGATCAGTTAGTCAATCTCCTCTTTTAAGAATATTTTTGGGAACTACCTCCAGCTCCTTTGCTCTCTTATTATCAAGGAATCAAATCCACAACTACGAAACCAACAGCAGTGTTCATTACTCCCTTTATAAGCACGTCAGAAATGTTTGCAGAGGGCATCCATCCACCTTCCAAGCTCATTCTGAAGGTGTCTGGCATGAACAATTTAAAGCAGATGTTCAAAGTGTACGTCAAACAATGGGACAAGGTCAAATATTACTTCATCCGTTAGATTTCCCATAAAAAGGTACAGAAAAGTGACTGGTCTCCAAAGTTTATTAAAAATCAAAGAATAGAAAACTTTACATAAAAATATGTCAATTTTAGCTTCCACATAGTTGTCCACACAAAAAATTTAAACATGATTTTTTTTTTACACCTGTAGCACATAACCACAGTGATAGCCAGGCCAATTTATTTGGTTCACCATGACTGAAGTGTTACATGATACCACTTTTCAAATGAGTTCTGCTTTAGAATGGACGCTAGTATAAGACACCAACTAAAGCCTTTGAAGGCTCTTTAATGTAGTTATGCTCAATATTGCTAGTGTGTGAAGACTAAGCTGTACAGGCTCATGTAACAGCCCTTAGATATTATTTATGAATCAGCTCACAATTTTTAAAACTTTTTTTTTTAAATTGTGATGAGTCTGGAGCATTAAGACAAACTTTTTTGCAAACAGATATGCACTACTCTACTTTGGAATGTTGCCCTCTCTCCCCCAAGGACCTGTTTGTGTTTGACAGATTCAGTAATAACATGAACTACTTCTGCTTCAAAGGCATACAGCATATTAAAAAGCTTCATGCTTGACACCTCATTTTAATATTCAGATACCAGTTTTAAAACCTTCTGTATCTGTACACAGTATAGATGTCCTGTTAACAGGATTCTTCAGCTTTCTCTGCTAGTGGACTTATAACTGATCTGTAGTTTTCTGTATAGCTTAAGAACTCTCATTAAAAAAAAAGGGCAAGTCAGAGGGCGTGAGATGTGACCTACTCCCAGGACAACTGTGGTGCTTTAAAAACTCAGGGTTAGGCAGGATGTACATTTTTCAAAAAGTTAAAGACAGTGTTTGTCATGGCAATACACACTTGCATAGTATACCTGTATGCATCTGTAAATTAAGTGCCAGCCACTCATACTGTGTACAACACTGGGCTGTGCTCTCCTGCAATACATTAAAAGATACTTCTCGTAATGCTTAGAGCAGCTGAAGTACTTTTTATATATTTGCTCTTAACAGAACTAATGCATACTGCTATACAGATTCCTTAATGGAATCAACATATTTCCTTTCTCCACATTCCTTAAGCCGGGTACCTCTGTTTAATAATGTTGTTTGAACCCAAACATTAACAGGTTACGTTACTAAAAATGCATCAAAGCGTGTAGTTCACAGCTTTTTAATTTCACATCAGGACTTGAACCAACCTTTTTCCCCTCCCTTTCAAAAGTTTTACTTCCGATACTACAAATGCTGGATTTGTTGTCTAGTTAAAGGAATAAAATTAAAACTCATTGGTCAGAGCAAGACGACTGATAGAGGCCAGACAATGAGCTAAAAAACACAGGGTCAAAATGCTTTGGAGCTTAATACCTTCTTAAAACCGCAAGCCAAATCGGACTTTCATTGTGAATCGAGAAGCCTCAAATATTACCAAATGTCATGTTTGTAACACTGCTCAGACAACCTGCCAAAACTATGAACCCAACTTAGATAATGCAACCTGGGAAAGGATCTGTAAATTAAAAAACCTCTTCCCCTTAAATATAACTTATGTGACAATATGAAATTAAATTAAAAATTCCAAGTTATTGCACAAATTATACTTCCAATATTTACAGAGCAAAAAATTCTGAACTTTGAAACAAAAAACAGGAGAGCAGCAAATTTACTTTTATGAATTCCCAACTTGATTTGCTGCAAAGAAAAAAAAAATTCCAAGGGGCTGAAGTTTCCTTCACTTCTAAAATAAAAGAAAACAGAACCCACAAAGGAACAGATGTAGCCACAGCATTTGTAAATGTCCTTGCAGTTCTATTGTCAGAGCTGCTTCGGCACTGTATGAACCGTTGTGGGAAGGCAGAAAACAAACTTCCACATTTAATAAGGCTTCACAGATAAGCACAACTACTTCTTGAAGATGGACTGAACCACCACACAAAGAAACATGCAAAGAAGTCAGCTGCAGATATTTGGCAACACCAATAAAACGATGTGCTGGACGCTGGTCTCCATCCCTCAGGTTGAGTGGCACTCACTCAGTTTGTCTGAACAGGGAAGGTCATTTTGGCATCTGCCATTATCTGCTCAGACTAATAGGCAAACTGTCTCTGTGTTTTTTTCTTCTCCATATATTACGATTGTACTGGTGGTGTCCTCGGTTACCAACTGGTTGCCTCATCCCTCCACTGCTGACGGGGCTGTAGCTGTTGCCTTGGTTATGAGTCCCTTTCATGGAAAACTTCATTCCGCTGTGCTGCTAAAAAACACAAGATAAGCACTCAGTTTAGGCATACAAACAACTGAAACAAAGCACATATTACCAGTGGTATTTCCTCAACATGCAAGTCATTCCCACAGAACACTGCTTGAAGCAACTGGTCTTTTCATGCTTGTCTAATTTTAGCTGTGCAAGTCCAACGGCACTAATAGCTTAAGAAGTGTTTTCTGAAATAAATGTCCTGCAAATGAAATGGTGTAGATTTCAAAGCATCCTTAAAACCCTTGGATTTCAGTATGAAATACACTCACTATGCATCACCCTTATAAAAACAGAGACCTTCCACATTAAATACTAATTGTGACAGTCGTGTCTATTTTACAGGATCTGAGCAAGAGCATGACCAAGTGAGATAATAAGACTTTCAGAAACATCATGGAGAAATACAAGAGTGTGATCATATGAGCTGATACATACAAAGCACAAGTCTGCTCTGCCCATAATCTCACTCAGCCACAGGTAAGCTAGCTATGGCTTCTACGGAGCCTGTAAGTCCTACTGTCTGATCATAGGGCTACACGGCTCCTGGACCGTACCTCACATCCAGACCAAGGCACAACAGTTAAATGATCAGGAACACAGCATGACGCTTTCTTGCGGGGGGCGGGGGGGAGGGAATCTCCAATAACTTTGAACTGAAACTGCCAGAAAGGTTTAGTGGCAGCCTGAGTAAATCTACTACACCATAAGCTAGTACAGGCGTCCCTATCACTTAATGGCATGCAGTAAGCTGGTTTAATGTGTATGTATTTAAAATAGGTACAAGAGTTTCAAAAGATGAAATTGAAACAGACTTCCCAAATACTGATAACTTCAATGCAAGCAACCTTTTCTGATGTCTGACAACAATAATTTTAAGACAAACAAGTAACTGCCTTTAACAAAAGCTAATACATCATTTTGTCCACCGTAAGTGGTTAAACAGAACACCACAAAGCTAACATTTGAGGCAACTGCTTAGAATATGAAATATCTGCAGCTACTTTACTAACCTATATTTCCAAACAAGTTTGGAGCAGAAAGAAATATGAGAACATCAAGCCATCATTACAGTTGTGTGCACAAAACCAGAACAGTTAGTTATTGAAGTCATAATTCCATAAACAACATTTTACTGTCAAATTATAATTAGAAGAGACATTAAGCAAACTGGTGAAGACTAGTATTGAAGAATAATTAAAGTTAACTGCAGAGTGGTAAAAAAAACCCCAACCTTAAACTGTTTTTTAATTTGTGAAGCATGTCCTACAGCAACCTAATCAACCTTCAACATGCAACTTCTAGACTCCCAAGACAGACATGTTAAGTGTTATCCTCAGACTACCAATGGTAAAATATTCAAGGACAAACAGAAAAAGGGAATACAAGCTGAGAATCCCTCATTCTTGAGACACAATTACCCAAACGTTATTGACATGTTACTAAAACATCTACCAGAAGCTATTTATGCAAGTCAACAACATGAAACTAAAAAAAAAAAATTTACAATATGTTTACATTTTTGGCAAGTGGTCCTTCAAGCAAACACACCATCTTGTCACATTCTTGTACAGCAAAGTTTTCTAGTTCAATAAGCGTACATCTGACTCTCAATTATATAAGCAGACAATTAAGCATCTACATTAAATGAGGTCAAAACAACAAAAATGATCCTTCAACACTCAAAACACTAAAAACAACCAGTCATTACAGTTACCCTCAACTATATGCTGAAAAAAAAGACAGAGGAAGACTTAAGTTTTGCTACTGTAGAATCAGAACAAAAGTCTCAGCAAGCCTATCCTCTTCAGCTAGAAATGTGAAAAATCTGGCAACCTCATCCTCAATTTGAGGATTCAGCAAAAAAAAAGAAAATTACTGAGGGCAGGAAGGCAGTTCACCACAGTATCAGACAAGCACCACAGCAATTATGACAATTAAGCCTATCTACTTGTATCCTAGAAGTCATATCACTTGTTTGCTCAAAAGGTAATCACAACTTCCAAAGAATTATTAAGTTAGCCAGAAAGCGATCTCTAGCTTGTCATGAAGCATTTTGCATTGTTTTTTAGGCCATCAAAATAAAGACTGTCAAACTATCAGAGCAGAATCTGAATCCATCTGTCTTAAGACTCATCAGCTAAGAGGAGGTGCTTAAGGAAGCTGACTCAGGGACCTCTTAAATTAGAGGTTGTGTCTTCATATTTACTAGTTCTCAACTTGATTTGTTCCCTAGCTTGTTCAGATTTTTGAAGCCTTAAGCTTTTAGCATCTTGCGTCCTATACTATGGCATGTCACAGCTTAAATGAGCATTGTGTTTAATTTGAACCTACTATCCAATGATTTTTCAGTTCTTGAAGTAATTTCTATCTTGTCATTCTGCTCTGACTTTTCCAGATACTGCTGATGACACACAGGCCTAGATCATACACTTCCTCATTTTCTTCTCCAGGTTAAAGAATCACTCATTCTTCACACAGAAGCAATTCCATATGTTTGACCACTGTTACCATCCTTCCCTATTCTTCTTCCATTTGTATTATAACTTTCTTCTGATGTAGGAGGCAAAATTGCACTCACTGTTCATGATGGTGAATGTACATGGATTTTTACACGATGTTTTCATTTCTCTTCTTTATTTCTAATAATGTCTGAAATTTGGTTTGACACTCAATTCTCAGTAGGAAATCAAGAAAGCATTATCAAAGCAGTTTTCTGCAAAAACGTCAAGATCTTATCTTTGCAAGAAACTGTCAGCCCAGGGCCTACCACTCTCTACCAAGTTTAAAGTATTTCTCTCCCTCCTGATGCATCGCCTTGAAAGGTCCTTCTGCACCCCTTCTCAGCTGACCCTTAACACCACGAGCAAACTTCATCACACTTCATCCATTGCCTTTCAGATGTCAGGCAGCATGAGGCCCAGCACAAACTCCTGCAGGGCTTTCCTGGTGAACTCCATTTACTACAGAAATTGAATCTTTGTTTCTCATCTTCTAACTAGTTAATTGTTTACAAGAGGACACATATCTTACACTTAGTTTCTTTCAGAATCTTCCATAAAAGAAGTTTACTTCATATCTTTTGGAAATCCCAAGAGGCTGTATCAAACAGCTTTCTCTTGTCCACACACTTCTGGATATTTACATGCTTAGGACTTCCACAATCACTGAGAAATGACATGTGTCTAAGCAGATGATGGCTGGAGAGAGACCAGATAAAAAAAAAAAAAAAGCCCTTCATCTGTGATATGACAGACAAGTCTTTGGTTTAGATGTTTTGACTTCTTTAGATCTATTTCTCTTGATCGAATAATCTTCTCTACCATCATAGGGCTATTGATTCAACAACTGAGTGATAGAATTGGTTGGTTGTTTTGGTTTGGGTTTTTTTTTTGACAAGCCTGTTGAATTTGATCCCCTGCAAATAAAAGCTGCTAGATCTGGAGGCAAAACTAAAAAATTGCATTTAAAACAAGCCAGGGGGTGTTGGGGGGTGGAATTCTGTATCACATACCAGGTTAAAAAAATTTCCAGATATTTTAACAGAAATTTAAAAAAAGGATGTTCCTGGCCTTTACCCCAAACAACAGAAATCTGGTGGAAATTGAAATACCAAGTAATTGTTTGCTATGGAAATCAAACTTTTATTCTTAAATACTGGCAAATTTACGATACAAAACTGCTGACATTCAAAGACTGTCATTATTCAAAAAGAAAATTTATAGCTGAAAATAAATCACCTACACTTTGAAATAACATAAGTAACATGACAGACCTGAAGTCTAAACATAAACAGGGTTTCTGAATTGTTTTGGTGTTTGGGTTTTTTTGCCCATTAGCATCTCTAAAGTAAGGATAAAAAAAAGCAGAGAAGTGTTAGCAATGAAAATGAAGTATCTATACTCTTTAAAAGAAAAGAAATTATACACACAGCACTCAAAAATAATTGTTAAGGACCTACAAAGCTAAAGAAAAAGTTAAGAAAAGGCGTAAGAAAGTTTAGAAAGAACAGGTATTTACTGTTTTGTTGTTAAGACTACAGGATTAATGGCCATGTTTGAATCTAGTCTGCAGCTGATCAGAATTGTAATTAAACTCATACACTTCAAAATCATTCCATGTGAAATGTTACAGTGTAGTATTCAGAAGAACTTTAATGCACCATTAACATTTTAAGTATCCCCTTAAGTAAGTTAACATACCTCCGCAAAATATTTCACAAAGTTATTTTCAATTTCTCACCATATTTCCAAATTCTCTATTTTAGGCTTGTAGCAAAAACAAAAAAACAACCATAAAGAACCCTTTTTAAAAGGATTTGTGTTCACTTTCCCACTTTCTGAGCATAACATTTGGAAATATACTAAAAAATGCATCTTGCATGTAAGGAAAATTTAACTTCTTGTTCTTTGAGATAAATTCACTGTTTTGTGGAGAAACAATGGGCAATGACCTAACCAACATTTTAGTCATTACTGCACGAGCAATAAATAAAGTATTAGGCAACGGTTCAACCTAGTCTCATTACTTTAAATTAGCTAACAGGATTCTACAAGATATTTGCACCAGCTACCTGGGCGTACTCTTAACTTGGTGAGATTTATATTTTCTACTGGCTACTTTCAGCTACAACTGACAAGATCTTAAGTCCTGAACAAATTTTATAAAATGAGCCAAAACCTATTTCTGGTCCCATTAAAAGGAAAAAGCAGCATTTATGCAATCAGCTATGAGAGCAACAAAGAAAAAAAAAATTAACATGGAGACTAGAAAGAGCTCAAAAGCAAGAAAACTTTTAGATATTTCTTATCTTCTAACACTAGAGAACTGAAAGACTCAAAGCCACAAGGGAGCTGGTTATATCAGTCCTTCATATCTTATCTATCTTTGTGCAGTAGCTCTGCCAGTAGCCTGTAACAAAGGGAAGCTTTTGGTTCTCTTCACCTTTAACAACAGGTTAGGCAACTATTTGTAGGATCAGTTCAAACAAACTAGTATTTGAGAGATCAGAGGACCTAGGCCCCAGAATGAGTGACTGACAGTAGAGACAACCATCACAATCTGAGTATATTTTGAACTACCTTAAAGAAACTAGAATCTGACAAAATAAATACCCTTTTTGATCTTGTCAACAGTCAAGTTTCAAAAATGAGGGGCAAGAGTCAAAACAACACTATCAGAAGACAGAAGTCATACTGCAACTTTGCTGCTGTTGTGACACGGGCCATGAAATGTTTATCTGCATACTTGTCATCAAGGAGAACAAGAGAGAATACCTTCTCTAGTTTAAAGCTGACAATTTTAGACCTTAAAGAGAAATCTTACCTCACAGATTTCTCACCTTTTTATTTGGAACAAAAAAAGTATTACTACAGTGAGTAGACCCAAAACATTTTCCAAATGATGAGCTGATATCAATACAGTACATGTGAAAAAGTCAGTAGAAGGAATGCATATGCAAATATTCAAATCAGTCTCAGTTTGGGAGCAACAATCTGATCACAGTGACATTGGAAGATAAAAGTGTACTACACCAACAAAAATCAGGCATTACTTCTACATTTCCATAAGTCTATCTTATTTGTAGTGGATTTATGTTCCTAGAAACTACTGTTTAGACTTTGTCTTTTCTGCAACTCACTAAGCACTCAGAAAGCAACCTCCAAGGTGGTCAGAGACTTTCACACAGTCATATAAACATCTAGGCTCGATGTTTATATGGAGATCTGGATGTCTATATGGAGGCTGGATGTCTAAATGGAGACCTCTGGAGATCATTTAATCCAACCTTCTGTTGTAAGCAGAGTCAGATTAGGTTATCCAGGGTCTAGTCAAGCTGAGTCAGTTTCCATACACAGAAGGATACCACCACATAAAGACTGTCCATATAAATATATGATAATCTAAGATGAAAAAGTATCTTGAGTACAGTTTTCAGCTGAACAGCCTCTGAAACTCAGGTGCAGTTTTTTCTTCTCTCCATTCTTTAGGAAAGGAAATAAATCATCATCATCTTTTCCTAATTTTGTATGTATTAAATCAAAAACCAAACAATGTTCTGTCATACACAGAAGATGGGAGTCTGACATTTAGAATCAAAACTGTTTCCAAAGTAGACAGTAGTATTCTCCTTCCTTTGCCTAAGAAACTGCATGGACACCAAAAAAGTATTCCACCCTAAACGAGAGCTCCAAAAGGTAAGAAAATGCCATTTGGTTGACTGAAGAAACCTTCAGTACCTAAACAGCTTAATAATGCCACTGAAGAAACAAATCATGTCACTTCTAAATTGAAGTTAACATACTAAAAACTCTGAAGCATCACATTATACTACGGGAATTTAGCATATTTGTACATCTGATTAGTTGATGACACCTGCATTCTCAGAAATACTTGGTAAAGTGGACTATAGTTCAGCCTTAACATGAATTAAAATGTATCTTTACAAATGTATCTTTCATGGAAGTGAACAACACTTAACTGCTTGCACTCATCTAAAAGAAATAGATTTTTGACTCAAGCCTCTGACCAATGTTATTTCTGTTTCCAACGCAGCTAACTTTCAAGGAATCATTCCAGAGATACTAGCAGTATCAGCATTACCAGTGACACAAAGCAACACCATTAACAATTGTTCTGGATAAGAGCAAACTCTGAAGCAAAGTACTTTAGCCAGTGAAGTGCCTGTAAAGCAGTATAAACAAGCAGTTTATAAGTTTAAGTGTCTGGCCTTATATGGCTAAACACAAAAGAACCTGAAAAACAAGCTACTTCTACAAGTTCTTCTTAAGAGTTATTTAGACTGTGGTATTTCAGTGCTGACATTAAGGTTTCATTTCCTAGTTGTCTCCTGTGCTTCACAACTGAGCTGAGCCACTGAATGCCGCTATGAAGTTTTCAACAAACATATTCACCATCAGACACCACTCGTCTAAAGGGTCTTCACTGGAGGTTTTCTTAGACACACTGGAAGCCAGCGCAGCAGAAGGACGGGTGCTTACTGGCTTTAGATACTTTTGAATCGAAAGACCACTCTTTAGGGAAAAAAAAAATGCTACTTAAAAAGTAAGAGAGTTCTTCTGACCTAAGAAACATGACATTTCTTCTGTCTTCATTGGTGACTAAGTGACCAGTAATCCAAGGAAGAATGAACTGAACTTATTTCATCCCAAAATAACAACAAGGAACGTAGTCCTTTCTTCTCCATGGGAAGTCACCAAGCAATTTCCACCCCCTCCATTCACCTGGACATGCACGCCAGTATCTGGTTTTCTTCTTATTCCAGTTCATAAACTGTTCTGCTCTCCCAAGTGAAATTTCAAACTGCTTGTCAGCAAAGTAGAAGAATGATTACCGTGGAAAAAATGATGATGATGATGATCCCAAAAAGCATGCAGACCTGTATCAGGAGCAAATTCGTCCCTGAACTATCTGGAAATTCTGCAATTAATTATTCAGTATGTAAACAGAATTGGTAATCACACCAAAGCCGTTTCAAAAAAGAAAGTATTAGGAAGCTCTAATGGCAGAGAATTTACCTAGAAGGCTGCAAGTTGTTCAAAATACTGTTAGTGCTCTTGACATTGGCACCTCCTGCTTTTGAAGGTAGTACTGGACACCTAGGTACAGCTTCCAAGCTGAACTGAGGCAAAGAACATTCCCAGAGAAAAGGCTGAAGACACTATGCATACAAACGAATCCATTTAAGACTTTTTGAATATGAAAGAACACTTGCTGTTAAGAAAGAGGCTTGCACATGTTCAAGTGTATCAAGATAGGAGTCCTCTGAGCTAGCAAGATGTGCCCATTGAATGTTATGAACTAGCATGGCCTTCAGTTACCTCAACTGCAAAAGGAAAGCCATCAACCTAATCTAGCTCAGTCACACTCCAGAAAGTTGCAAATGAAAATGAGACATTTACAGTATCCTGGGTAGAATGATTTCATTTCCCACTTCTGACTTGGTCATAATCCTTATCAAAAAAGATTTTACTCCACAATATGTAAGCTTTTGGTAAACTCAATGCAGAAAAACCATCATTCCATTTCTGAACTGCAGATGGCAAGAAATTCCTTTGATTTAACATGACTCTCTCAAAGGCACATCTTTGTGAAGCAAAAGCCACAGAAAAATTCCCAATTTTAAACATATAAGTATTGTACAAACTACTAAAAGAACAGTTAACAAGTATTGGAAAGGACAGCCAAGTAACAGAAAGCCAGAAACAGTGCTACAAAGCAGCTGTTTTCCAAGATTCAAAATTCCAACAGAGATCCAAAATTCATGCAACACATTGCCTTTCCACAACTGAGGCAAAAACTCTGGATGCCAACTTGTTTTGTACCAACAACTGCATGCCTCAAAACTGGATTCTTTTTTTGTGTAATTTTGATGAAGTTAAGCTCCAGGGCACCTCTTCAGAAGAGCTTAGTTGTTAAGGAAAAGAATAAACTAGATTAGGTTTGTATTTTAGATGATTTTTAAAATGGCTGTCCAGTTTTATTTTAAACAAACTTCAAAAGTTTCAGACTGTACACTAGCATGTGAATACTCAACTGCAGGCACTAAAATAACAATATATTGTTCTATTAGCTTCTCGCTAATAGAAAACATTTCCTGTGCAGAGAAGCTGGTTTTGCCTACGTAAGATTCAGCAGCAGGGGAGGACAGGTACAGGGGGGAAGAGACAGGGAAGAATCTGTGTAATCACTTGGAAGATTAAAACAAAAGGCATACCTTGAGATACAAGTGGGGCTTGGCAGATGACTGAGGATTGCAGAGGTAGCTGGGAAGAGCATGTGATAACAGCTTTCAAAGATGGTGCCCCTTCTATGTTAACCTGCCTGCAAGGAAATAGTGGAACACCTGTGGTACACAAAGGGAAAGCAGCCTGGTCTAAATGAAAAAAGAGGGTGAAACACACTTCAGTGAAGTGTCTAAAACAAGCACTCGTGTAGTAGCTATGAAGAATTTGGGCATCAAGTTATAACATGTCCTAACTCAATGCTGATATTACTGAACATTGAAAATGCTGTCCAGATGAAATTTCTTCATTATTCATCTGAAAGTTTCAACATTTAAAGCACTATCTGATTTTTTTTTTTATTCTGTAGTAAGTGGCATTTATCATCTCTAGAGATATAAAACAAACTCACAGGCTGAATGAAAAGTATTCCCTTATATGCCAGTCTCAAAGTATTTTGATTAGCAGCACAAAGTCCAGCTGGGGGTCAGCAGCTAGTGGTATATCCCAAGAGCTGATACCAGAGCCAGTACTAGTTAACATCTTCATTAATGACCTGGATCATGGGAGAGAGTGACCCTCAGCAAGGTTGAAGATTACACAAAATTGGAGTGGCTGATACATAAGATGGTTGTGCTGCCATAAAGAGGGACCTTGTCAGGTTGGAGAAACGGTCTGCCAGGAATCTCATTAAGTCTGCAAAATGGAAATGCTAAACTCTGCTCTTGGGAAGGAATAATCCCACACACCAGTACACACTGGGCACCGATCACCTGGAAAGTTGCTTGGCATAAAATGGCCAGGGATTCCCAGTGGACAAGTTGAACATGAGCCAGCAACATGCCCTTGCATCAAGGAAGGCCAACAGCATCCTGGGCTACCTTGGGAAGAGTAGCTCTAGCAGGACAAGGGAGGTGATCATTTCCCCTCTACTCAGCACTGGCGAGGCCACACATGGAGTGCTGGGCCCCCCAGTAAAGGAAAGACACAGACATACAGGAGTGAGTCCAATGAAGGTCCATGAAGATAAATAAGGGACTGAAACATTTGTCATACAAGGAAATGATGTCAGAGCTTGGACTGTTTAATCTCAAGAAGAGAGAGCCTGGGAAGGATCTTATTGATGGGTCTAACTAATGAGAGGGTGTAAAGAAGATGGAGCCAGACTCTTCTTATTGGTGCCCACTAAAAGGACAAGAAGCAACGGGCATAAGCTGAAATACAGAAAGCACCATTTTTTAAGAAAAAACTTTTTTACTGGAACAAGTTGCCCAGAGCAGTTGGGGAGTCTCCATTCTTGGAGATACTCAAACCCTGACTGGACAAGGCCTTGAGCTACCTGCTGTATCTGACCCTGTTTTGGGCAGGAAGGTTGGACTAGGTGACTTCCAGAGGCTCCCTCCAACCTCAACTGTTCTGTGATTCTGCAAAATACTTGAACAACCTCAAAGCAGGAACTAAAGCAAATACATCTTGTGTCACGCCCAAAGTGTCAAGGAAGTACTGAATCAAATAAAAAGAGACAAGGTCATTAAATTAAAAATATCCTGGCCCTAGATTCCCAAGAACTGTGATAGAAGGACTGAGAGAAGAGGGAAAACATAAGAACCTGACCAAAACTAGGTTTCAAAGAAACCAGCTCATTATTTGGTTATCATAGGCAACCTAAAACCCACAACTTCCATTAAAGCTCATGTGAGGCAGCTGTTTTGACTAATAGTTTTAATAATCAGGACTGAGGGAGTATTTTCCTACAGATAGAGGCACTGAGGCTGCAAGAAAAACTGAGGATTTTTCTTCCCATTGTACTATAATGGATACATCAGTTAAAATAATTCAGGCTAGTTGAGTAACATACAGCTTCCCTGCACATTCACCTCCCAGAACATTTAAGCACACATTTAATATTTCCGTAAAAATTCTTGTACACATGCCCATAATTTGTTTTCTGTTCTCTATCTTTACAATGTATTACAGAAAGTTACAAGCGTAGTCAGATCTGTTCTAATAATTCAAAATCAAGACAACTACACAAGCCTAGACAGGTCAGTACTATTTCTTCAGATGCAAAAACTAGTTTACAGGTACACCACCTACATGAAGTTTCTATTTTAAGAACTGGAAGTTAAATAGCCTGAAGATCTGCAAATATCCCACTGGTTAGGCACCAGGATTCTCAAATACAACTTAAGGAGTCAGACATCTGACACTCTCCCTTCAACTTATTCCTAGGTGTCCGTGTGCTGTGGAAGGGCTCTTCTATTCAGAGATGCATCTCAAACAGCAAACCCTTGCCCACCCATTCTTCTCCCCACACTTCTGACATGGCAGATAAGTACTTTTATGATTACACGAAATTTAGCACATGCTATATGAAGGTTATCTTCAGAGATTTTTAGACTGACAGCACAGCACAAGTGATCTACACTTCCGATTTGATCGCTTTCTCATGAAAAAGTCGCTCCATTTAGTTGGCTCATACCTGATTACTGGCGGCCATTATCAAGGTTCTCGTAGGCGCAGATTGGGGTTTACCACTTGGCATAGGCAATGCGGGTGGTAAACTGGCCATAAGCTGAGTCGGTGCTTGCAGACTGAACTGGTAAACATTAGGAGCTGTGCAAGGTGGTGTATCAGAATCCTTTTGGCAGAGAAAAAGGGGAAAAGAAAAGCAACTTTACAGAAAGTACAGTATATACAGGCTATGCATGTGAAAATGCACCCAAATATCAACTCATGTGATTACTATAAAATTTAATGATTTTTTTCAATGGTAAAAAATAAAATACAAGCCAGCACTATGTTTATTTTACACATCTAGCAAAAGTTTAATTGAACCTGCATCAAGGAGACAATGTCAACAGGTCTACGGCAATCACAGGTCAGTTCCAGTCAGCACAACCTAAAGCCAAACTTGTAACTCTACCAAATTCAAATTAAAAGATGGGAACTAAGGTTGGGAAAAAGAGGGAACAAGAACAGCAACACTGTTAGTGATACATGGGCTAGAATTTTAGGTGTCATGACAGAATCAGTTCTCTGAACAGTATTCTGGATTGTACTTATCTGTACAGCAGTTACTCACTGTAATTGTTATAGTCTTCTCCCATTCTACCCAGCAACAGCAAAGTTAGGGCTCCACCTACCAAGAAACAAGGAGACGGTCTGCCAGTCAAGACTAGTATATGTGCACCAGTCATCCCCTTCACTGCTAGTTAGGAGTTCTGTTCCCCTTGCTTTCCATCGGAAGTCTGAGTGATAATTCTTCAGGGGAAGCAAGATGGATGTAGGATTACAGAAAAAAATACTGTAATGGAACTGGTATTACTGATTACTATACCTCCTCCTTCCAGCCTGACCAACAGCAATTACAGATGCATAAGCAGTCATACTGGTGATGTTAAAAACACTGTGTGCCTGGAGCACTTAACAGACAACAAGTGAGGGGGCAAGCATAGACAGAAGGATTTATAGGAATTACCGAAGTCTGAAAACACCCAAATGACTGCCTCAATTCTCAAAGGACCAATTATTTTCTAAGTTGAGAAAGGTGAAAAGCAAGCCACAGCCTTTTGAAAGAGCTTTGAACACAGATCTTGTAGAACTTATTTTTTCACCCATAATACAATGGCAACAGGTAAGTAGCTTTCCCTACATTTTACTGTTGGTTTTTACCTCGCCCTTGACATCAAAGTATTCTGAACTTGGAAATAATGGAAAAACCCATTCTTTATCCCAAACCACTAGTGTTTTTTTCCATTCTCAGCCATCTGGCTCAAAGTATAGCAAGAGATGGGGCTTGGCCAATTAGTAGTTTAGGAGTTACCATATTAAGAGACATTATTGGCTCAGATCATCAAGGATCTTTACTGTTAAAGTAATTACTGAAATATTCATTGCTCTTTCTCTAAAGATGAATTGCCTGGAAGCAAAGAGACTCTTCACTTAAACCAAGCAAGCTTTAAATATACTTCCAGCGCTACTACTTGCCCTCACATAGCCTTGCTTTCCAAATTAGATTCTTCGGTTAAGGAATAGGCTGTCCAGGAAAATATTTTCAAGAACAGAAACAAGAAAATATTTTAAAGCTTTTCTCGGGGAAAGTCATTTAAGAGAGACTGACAGTTGTGAATACTGAGCAGCCTAAGCAGTGAACTACTAGAAAGCAAAACTTGCATTCCAGCTGAAGTGAATATCCACAGTAGAAACAGTCCTCAATAAAACTGTCAGTTATTAGAACAATCATTCCTTTATCGGTCAATATAAGGTTGTGCTTACTAAAAAATAAGTTCTAGAAAGAAAGGAGCTGCTCTCCTACTAAGTCAACTAGTGGTAAAAGTTACACTACACCCTCGTGAAGCGGTTTCAGATACTTGCATCATGAATTCACTAGAGAGAGAGATCATACCAGTAACAAGATCTGTGCAGAAACTTAGATCTTAGATATGAGATCAGGTGTTTACCATTTAATAAATATGTTCACAGGGGGCAACTACATGCTGTAGCACTGACCAAAAAATTAAGCTTAGTTGTATGCACATGCAAAGCTGACTGCCTGCCTGGATGAAATGGCGTTTTTCTCCTTTGCCCAATCCTACAATATTAGCCACAGGAACAGGCCAAGCTCTCTACAAAGCTGAAGCTGATAAGTTCTTCACTAAGTAGGTCGTAGAGTCAGGTACAGGGGCAAGAACTTGGATTTCTAAGCTGGAATGTCTTTAGACACTATTGGTCATGGAATTATTTAAAAACTTATAAAAAGAGGGGAAAAATAAAGAAAAGGTAGTCATGTTTGAACAGACAACTTCTGAGCATGCTCACAAGTAACCATGAGCAGGCACATGGGAGGGAAAAGGGGATCTTACTGTCTATCCAAACCAATGAGTTATCTTCTGCAATGCAACCTTCACAAACCTGACCAAAGAATAGTTTTAGTCTCTCCACTCAAAGACTCTCCCCTTTCTCTTCTGCTTAGATACAGTTAGACTCCCTGAGGATTCACATACCTAACCCAGATGGGACACTTCCCATTTATAAGATTTCTAAGGGCCTTTGTGCAACAAAAAGTTAACTCCAGCATGGAAGCAGCAGCAGACAGAAGAGAAGAGGGAGACATATGGTTTAACTGGGACAAGATAAATTTCAGCACAAGGAAGCTTGTGTTGCTTCACTTTAGTTTTTGTAATAGGTATGTTCTTCTGCCTCAATGTTATTTACTGATACATGCCTCATAAGTAGATTATACCCCTCTTCTGAGACGATCCCAGATTGCTAACAGGATTATTGTATGGAGTTGATATACTGACCTCTCATCAGCATCAAAATCTTTTTGTGAAGGAGAGCATTACCTTTCTTCCTCAAACTGAAAAGTTAACCTCAGTGATCAGAAAATTGAGCCTAATGTGAACAAAACTGATTTTCCACAAGCACTGCCTACACTGAGGGATTAAGTCTTACTTGGTCTTCTGGACAGAATTCTTAAGTGTAATGTGCAAACTTAAGACCTACAAGTAAGTAAATGCACACAGGTAATACCCTGACACTTTAGATCCATATCTGGAAGACAAAAGCTCTGACCCTTACTAGGGTAAGGGCTATGGAGGTCATATTGTAAAAAGATGAATGTAAAATAAAGGGGTAAGATCCCTCAATTGATTTTAGCAAATAATCTAGGGATAGCGCTACAATGACTGCGCTAAAAGCCAAGATAAGTTTCTGATCTCTTGAATACTACTACTATCAATGCCAATCATACAAAGTCCCTCATCCTGCAAGGAAAATATCTTCTAAAGAGATGCTTTTGGAAACAGAGACTGCCAGATACAGGTTTATCCTACTGGGAAGTTTCCATTTTAAAATATACTCTTTAAACCAATTTCAATTTCCTGAGCAAGAACTTAATACCTGGAAGGAAGAGTTCTGCTATTCACAGCCTTGATTACTGAGGACTCTTTAATTTACCTTAATGTTGGAAAGATAATAAAAGTTTGGAAGAGACCTATAAACTCAACTGTTACTGATGAACTCTCATCTAACTGCAGATTTTGCTTGAGAAATGGGATCCCCTAGCCTTCTGTCAAGACAAACAGTGAAACACTGCAGTCATATGAAAGATGAAGAGCTGAAGCAATCTCACAACACAAACTTCTCTTCCTGACATCAGGAGAGAACAAAAAAAAATACTTTACTGTTCTGCAAAATGCATCTTCTATTATAAAAAGTCCCAGGACCTCATCAGCAAGAGAACATTTACTTGCCAGAAGCTCCTTACTAACTACGTCTGTCTGTAAGAGCTTATTTCAATTTCATCAATAACTCAAGGCTTAAGATACAAGGTAAAGTGTACTGATACATTCATCCATCAAGACAATGTCTTCCATGTCAGTTTTGAGAAATTTCATGGGTACTCAATTATACTCACAAGCTTCCTTTCCATGATTCTAAACGCATGAAAAAGTGGTGCCTTCTGCTTTGCTTCATGATGTAGTCAGTTGAGAAGTTTCAATTGACTGACAGTGGCTACCATTTTAGAGCTTTCAATTTCCAAGCCAATTTTTTTTTTTTTTTTAAAAGCTGGAGGGGCCTAAGAAGATTAATTCACAATCCCAGTCTGTTTAAGTTTTGGCCCAGTGGTAAAAGAGTAACTATTCTAGAAGTCAGTATTCAGAAATCAAAACTTAAAAAACAGAATGCAAGTTTCTTGCTGATGTGACAGATTTGGGTGCTTACACCCCACTCCCCACCCTCCAAGAATGAACTACAGGGGTCTTAGCAAAAAGGTTGTTATTTCCATTCTCCAAACTTCTCCCACAAATTAAACAATTTTTTTTTTTTCCCCTCTTTCCCACAACATCCAGGGGCTGGAAGCTGTGAGAGAACAATGACCACTTCAGTAAAAATTGTGTTCCATCTTTGAAAGCAAAGAACTAAAAACAGTGAGAAAATTGGTGTTTATATTTAACACTTTACACTATACAGATTTTTTTTTCATGTGCTCCTCTCCTTTCTTACAATTAAAGTGATTTAACAGATAACTGCTGCCAGTCATACTCCTTTTGCCTCTTTTCCCATTCTGGCCTCCTCCATTATACCTGCATTAGCATTTGACCTTATTATGAACCAATTCACAGAGGTGAACCACAGAAACAGTAATCCCCTTTTTAATAGCTTCACCTTCTGAATTACCTCACCACAGGATTAGGTGAACATCAGTGCAGAAAAGCAGGAGCACCTAGTGAACAGAAACACCCCTAGCAAGAACACCTAACTACTGGATTGTCTTAGTAAAAGTGTAAAACCACAGTCCTTGGAACATAAAGCAACACCAGAAAACTTCAGACATTTCACAGTCTGGGGCCATGTGCAGGAGCAGAACTGCAATGCATGCTCTTGCTTGAACGGTTTTAATTCCAGCGTACTTAACTCTGCTTGATAAAGCAACATGCTTCCAAGGTGATTTCATGGATTACATCCCCCCATCTCATTTCTTCCACATCAGCTTGTGCCATTTCCCTTTTTGGTAGGTGGAGCCATAACTTTAACTATGGTGTAAATAAAGTAGAATTCAGATGAACAAAATTTCTACTTCTATTGGAGGTCACAGGGTAGAGAATTTGCCTCAATACAGTTGCACCATTTCCATTTGCCAGCCTATAAACAATATAAAACAGTCTTGAGTAAGACACAATTGGTTGCCTTTTCTGCCTTTAGGTCAACTGCATTGCAAAAGGAAAATATCTTAGTCATTGCGCTTACAGGAGGGGAAAATGAAAGAAGAGGTATAGAATACACAAGCAAACTGAAAAATATGCATCCTCCAAAAGCATTAGTGATCGTTTTACAGAAAGGCAACTAAAAATGTAATCTAATTAGTATCTACCAAGATTAAATACAAGCACAGTACACCTTTAACCTCACCTCATTAGATCCTTCCAGGCCTGACTGTTGGCTTATTCCATGTTTTATCAATACTCACTTTCAGATAAGCTATCTTAAATGTCCCAGAAGCATGTCTTTTCAAATTTCCTTTGTTACCCCTAATACTTTCATTTCACAAGCTTTCAATTGGTCTGTAGTGTTAAGAGTACAGTAATATTTCAAGTTAGTGTTTTTCAAGTTAAGCACTAAATTACAGGACTCATTATGCAAGCTAAACATATACCATACTAGAATAGAAATATTGAATTTCTGTTTTCTTCCATCCTAAAATGGCTTAGGTACCTCTTTTTTTTCAGGGGAGGTAATGTTAAGATATGGCAAGAATACAACTAGCCTTTGGCATCAGAAAGTAGTCTGAGCTTGACTTCTACAAAATCATGTGCTTCTCTCCTTACTTCACTGACATCACAGCAGTAAAATCCAATTTTACTTGCTGATTTACACATTTTCTCTGTACCCTTTGCTGCTTAGAATAACTTGTTATTAAATAAAATTACTTTATAATTTTGTGTTCATAATCATGCCTCCTGCAGCTTTGCAGAAATTTACTCTTACTTCAAGTGGATATAGATAAAAGACTGCTGAAGCAACTGAGACAGAAGAACGGATGGAAAGCATGATACAGTATAAAACAGCACGTGGTCAGAGATATGGGTTAAAAAACCAAAAACAAATGTGGGACTACATGGTGAAAGAAGAAAATAGGCAAAAGCAGCACTGGAAAAATTTGTTCCCCTCTGGTCCACAGAAACTGTGAGTAATCTGCACAGCAAGAATAGGAGAAGGGAGTAGAGTTTTAAAGGATTTGGGGCTTAAACTCTTAAATGCCCCAAATCAAATGTCAATCAAATGCTTTTCCCTGGTAACATCAGGTTGTCTGTATCTGTGCACTCAGGGCTGCTCACTGCTTTATTTGGAGACAAGCTGGGTGCAGGTCAGCACTTAATCTTTAGTCTTTAAAGAAAGATGTAAGAGGCCTACTTTTTAGAGCACTTGCCTCTCTTTGTTTAGGAAGGAGAAAAGAGTAAAATAGAATCTGCATTCTTCTACAAAAAGATTATCAACTATCCATACACATATTTGAATTGTTACTTTGGTTAGGAAATGAGACTATTCACGCATGTAGAAAGAAGGGGAAAAAAAAAATCTGTGTAGGTCTTGCTCTCAGACTGAGAATTTTCTTGGGCCACCCCCTTCTGCCCCCTCTCCCTACACACACAATTTCAACTGGAACTCTACAAATTAATCATAGTCATTAATTTAACAAAACTACAAGAGCAGCTGTTACAGTAGCTATTCGGAAGTACCTGTCCCTCTCCTGCAGATAAGCATGTGCCTTACACCTGCAAATTTAATCACTTTTAAAAAAGCAACATTTATCAGGACAAGATATGTCATATACTCTATCACCTCTACCTGTGAATAGGGAAGTACAGCAGTTCCTGCTAATAAGCTGAAATTCAGTCTTTGACTAATAGGAAGGAAGGGGAGATGGTGATAACTTCATTAAGCATGTTGAGCTCAAGTACTAAGTCACAATTATTGCAGAGCAAGTAACAGTTCCAAAGTCAGCATAAATCTCATATGCATTCAGCAGAATGACAGGAATAATGAGTATTAGTCTTATCAGTCATGTTTATATACTGCTCTCACAATGTAAGCATCCGATCAAAGTACTGAATACATAATACTTGAAGACAGTGAAAAGACACATTCCACAAAACACTTAAGATACTGCTTGGCGTATTCGCTAGCTGGTGGGAGGGGCATGGTGGGCAGATCAAGCACTGACATTCTGATGAAAGGTTGTTATAAAGCCTGAACAGCAATGGCTACAGCTAAAATTTCAACAACAGTCTGAAAGAACATATTGTAAATGCTAAGAAGTTAAAACAGAGGCGAGGATTGTGTTCTCCCCCAAACTAGACTACACAGGTACCTTGTTCACTGAAACTTCAACTACCTTGACATGACTGCATAGTCTTGAGAAGTCAGAACTCTTCACAAAATAATCTTGTTGTAGAAGCCCAAAGAACATTATCACCAGCAACACTGAGATAAGGTCTATGAAATTTCTTAGATCCAGACTTCTAACAGACAGCTTTGAGATTCTGTGCTGGACTGAATATGAGATTATACATCCATTAGGTAACAGAAGAGCTTTAAAGCTTTCCGACGAGCCATTACATCTGTTACTGATATGCAGGTATCACTGTCACATAAAATGTTATGCTTTATTTGGCATAACAGCATCAAACCTGAGGAGCATACTTAGCACCAGGAATTATACTAGACCAAAATGAGACTGCAAAAACATACCTAGGATTATTTTTTACTTGGCAGAGACTGTTGATCAGGCAGCAGATATTCTCCAGCACTACTCTAGGACTTCCTGAGCTAATAAAAAGCAGCTTTCCACAATGCTTAAGCAACAAGAAATCCAGGTCACCAGTTAGAGTGCAGATCCAGTACAAAAGCAGCACCCAGGAAAAAAAAAAGGCATTTTCCAGAAGAATTTGGTCACTGCTTAGGTTCTCATACTGACATCTGCAACTAGCCAGAACAAGCAGAGAGCTGGGGGCAAACATAGCTCATTTCATCTGGTTTCAGATTCTCTTAACAAGCACTTAACTCAGTATGAAGGTTAAAGTGAGATTTCCTAATGCCAGAGACTTATTTTCTATTGTGAAACAGTTTGACTCTTGCTCCCATAGAGTAAAAATTCACACTTTGCACTGTCCTTGATGGCAAAAATATTTATAAAGCATCTTCCATTATTCACTTCAACATCTGTTGGATCATGTGGGAATGAGTAGCATTTTACAACTTACCTGTTTGCATGAGTAAGTGAAGAATACATACTGCCTCTTTGTCAGGGCAGCATATGGCATTTTAAATACCTGTACAGTAGAATACTTCATTGAGAAAAGACTTACTACATAGATCAGTTTGATAATTAAAAGAATCCAGGAAAATCTATGCACAGTCAAATACATTCTGATGATCAGATTCCTTGTATCCATAGGTTTATTTTCATGTGTTCCTCAGTTTGCTCCTGATCACTAATGTTTGTATTCTTCACACAGCTGAGGTAACAGGGCGGGAACTTTAGTACTCGGTATTTTGCAAGGAACTACATTATAAGTGCCACTGAGAGAGTCAGAGCTCTGTATTGACATGTACAGCAAGACAAAATCATAAACTGAACAGCTATCTCACTAATAGTAATAGTGATACCAGAAGACAGATTTCTCTTCTACACAGTCTTTGATCCAAAATTTACTGGTCCTTACAAAAGCTTTCTTTTGTGACTAAGATTTCACAGTCTGCTAGGACACTTATGAAAGACAGCACAACTAGAATTTCATCAGCCAGATAGTGCTAGCGTAAGGCATTTTGTAAGTAGCTTTGCTGCCTTGGAAAATCCATAAAAGGATGCTTTTTGTACAAATTATGATTTAGTCTCATTAGATCCAGTTCTTAGTTTTGCGCTGTGTAGACAGTGGCCTAGAAGCGTGTTCCTCTGCAAGCTAGTCCTGGACCTGCAGAGGTAAAAGCAATCATCCTCCTGAATTTGAGGGAGTGTACTGAGGAAAAGCATATACATCTAATATACATGGGGAAAGAGAAAGCTGTCCTTGGAGGAGGCAGTTCTCTTGTTCCTCAGTGGCACACCAGTTCTCATCTTCAAAAGGTTACCATCAGTATGGTCCCCGAAGGAAGGAAAGCAGTAGCAGGAATGGATAGAACTCAGGGTAGTAACTTTAAGCTCTTATATCCTTACACTTCCATTTTTCTGAGTATGTACAAAAGTTGAGAGGCTGACTTCTAAATGTTAGCTCTGGTTTATGCCAATCTAGCCTCCAGAAAAAACAGCTCCTTTTTATTATTCTGTTCTGACTCCTGTTCTGCTGCTGGTCTGCTGCTGGAACAAATCTATAACCATTGCTATATCTGAAGTGCCCCTAAGTCCAAGACACTAGCAGCCTTGTCTATTCAGCTGCTGGGCTGTATTTACGGAATATAAGGCAAAATCTGTAATGCTGCCAGAACTTCAAGGAAGCAAATCTTTAAAAAACATACAGCATGCTGTACTACAACCAAACTAACTAGTGTTACAACCAACTATTAAACTATAGGGTTTAATAAAAGTCTTGGATCCCTATGAGCAATACTGCACTACTTTGATAATGCTTGCATACTTAATATATACTGCCAATACTGCTTCCAGGACACATTGACAAATATGTGCAAGGCTTCCGGACTTACGGCCAGTGTACAGTGATGTGATGACTTCAGAATATAGCTACTTCTGTGCTAGAGTGGGCGGCTGGAATATTTGACCTTCAGTAGAAGCTGACGTTCAGAGAGGGGCAATGTGACCAAGTAAAGTCACAAGCTGCCAAGCCTGCTTCCTCTTCCTCAACATACGTAAGCTGACTTCTGTTATATTGGTAGGCAGATCTCAAAGGTCAAGGTGCAGCTGATCACTATTACCAGTGAAACTTAAGCAGTAAACTGAAAAGCAAATACACTATCAAGTCCCTCTATAATTGGACAGCTAGGATCTTGTAGTTGATACAGAGCAAAAGATATTCTGCAGTCATGCAAAATCTATCTCCAGAAAGTGTCTTGATGCAGACCTTGTGCTTAAGGTTAACAGTGACATCATAGGAATGAATATTTTGCTATTAAAATAAAACCTTAATTATTGGAAAGAGATCAGCAAACTGTCAATCTAGGATCTCCCTGTATCCTGCATTTTCTTTGTAATCTGTATCTTGTTTTCATTTTTCAGCATCAGAGAAGTTCAGAAGATTTAACTTTAAACGAATACAGAATCATGCCTGAAGAACAATCCTTCCACAAGATCAGAGCTAACACTACACATAACTCTGCAGTGATGAAATGCACCATATTTATATTCCCCTGTTCTGAAGCTGGTACCAAATTTCCCTGCATCATACCTCTTTGCAGTGCATCAGAAGTTCTGGCACAAATACCAGTTGTCACACATGCTAGATGTTCCTTTGCTGGAACCTGGGCATAGTATTATGCCAGATCACGCCACAGCTAGCCTTTCTGACTCTGGCAGAATAGGCTTCTCTTCCTGAATCAGGTGCAGCTCAGGACTGCTCAACCAGAACCCGCTCATCCTCACATATCAAAGCGTGAGTAGGATAAATTCATCAGTTATTTGTCAGAAACCTGCCATTCCATTCCAAATTAAGATAACATGCTGGCAGTCTACTAAGGACATAATCCCAATAAATGACCATGGCTTATGCTAGGGTCTGTCACAAGCAGGTGGTTATAAGACTTTTTATTTTGTTAAAAAGGGTAGCATTTCCATTTACTTTGTGGATGCCCAAACTGATTGTAGATCTTTCTTGTTAAGAGCTTCCTTTTTACTTTCCATTCATTTCTCTGGCATCAGGCAATGAAGGTTCATCTTCAGTGTCAGGCAAAAAGGGACTAAGGGGAGGTCATAACCACTGACCACCCATTATGTTGAGAGTGCACAATATTAAGCAAATATTTGCATTTTCTCACAAAACTTATTACAGCAATATCTTTCTCACTGACATACTCAAACCAGGAGCATGGCTAGTAGTATCACTGGCAAGCATCATGCTGTTCTTTTTCCATTAGCCAGATGGTGCAACTAAAAATATTTACTGGAGGTGAAGTGAAAAGACAATTCAACACAGAAAATTCAGTAGTGTGAAGAAATTACAGAAAGTAACCAGAACATATAAAGAGTGCATTTGTCCCTCAAAAGTTATTAAATTTTTATTGAATGCAATTCCCAACTTTTAATTCCATAATTGACTAGTTTTTGAAAGAAGTCAAAAACAGGTACTTGGACCTCTTTTGGCATCATCCAGTTACTCACTATTGGAGTTAACTGGATATTACATCTTGTTCCAGTCAATACCTCTACGTAGCACAGAGTGCTTCAGTAGATTTATAATGAGCACCTCATGCCATGCAATGCAATTTTGTGCTTTATAATCTGCGCTGCCCAATTCCGTGTTGTTTTAACTCCATACCAAAACAAAAACACCTTACAGAATCTTAAGAGTCTGGGAACATACCTGAAGAAACTAAGCCTCCTCTTCCAGGAAGGTACAATAAATCTCAGTAATTACTTTCAAATTGCACTTTCAAACAAGGAAGCTGACAGCAAGACTTTACATATGAGAGCCTCATTACCATTAAAACATGAACTGACTACTTGGCTGAAAATAGTAAGGAATATTATTCACTTTCACAGCACAATATGACGTTCATGTTCAATTTACGGTGTGGGGAAGCAGGACCAGAATTTGACAATGGGACGTTTTGCTTCATGGAAAGATTTATGAAGACGTATTTCAACTCTTCTAGTTAATTAGCTATTGTTAACTTGGGTTTTTATATTTTCTAACTACTACCACAAAGAGTACCAAAGATTTAGGATGGAATTAAGACCCATTTAATGAAAAAATATTTGATTTCCGTAATTTTTCTGAGCAGGGGAAACTATTAATTTGCTGTAGCAGCTTAGGCATAGTATCAAATTAACTGTTGTTGTATCAGTTGAGGCTTCGAAGAGTACGATAAACTCTCCTTCTTATTAGTTTAACCCATTAAAAGAAAAAGCTTACAATGTCACTGCCGGAGAGTGATGATACAGAAGAGGCAGATGAGCCAGAGGATAACTGTTGTGTACTAGCCAATGACAAAGCCAAGCGTTGGTTGTAAGATGGTTCAGAGTCTCTGCTCTGTTGCTGTTCTCCGTTGCATGGAGCTATCTGGTCTCTTATTTTCAACCTATTATCTGTTAACAGAAAACATAAGTATCATTTAAGAGCACAGAATACAAACACATGAGCCTTGAAGTCTAAGAAGAGTGGCAGTTTAACAAGCTAATTGAAAAACAGGCTCAGAGAAAACTAGTCTTGGATTAGAAAGTTACAAATTCCTTTTATTTTTTCCTACATATCTGAAAGTGATTAATTTCAAGGCACGAGTATTTTGAATTACATCAAATTCAAGAAAAAAATTTAAGTTGGTTTCACAGATTCCTGCTATACCTACCAAGTTCAGGTGATAAATTAATTTTGCTCCCCCACTTCTTTTTAATCCAGGCCCTGTAGTCAATCACTTCTTGGGTCACTTTGATGATTCTACCTAATGTGCTAAAAAAATTTTTCAATTAAGTATTAAACAGAGACTGTTGGTTACATATTTGCAAGCATTTCAACAAGCAATCAAATTATGTGAAGTGTCAGTTTAAGATACCCCTAACCAAAGAATCCTGTTGAACTTTCATTTCTTTAGCACACCATTTAATCCACTGAAGCACCACAATTTTTAAATTAGTGTATTACTTATCTTCTACCATACTAACATGCAAGCACTGACACATGGGTAAGATTTTTTTACTTGATAAAAGCAATTTACAGACTCTTGCATTTCTCCATTCAGAACATATATTTTCCACAGAATCTGCAGTAGAACAGTTGTGGGATGCACTGAAGACGTTAATATCCCAGCCCCGCAGCTGACCTTCACACTGAAGACAGAGACCTTCACTAGTCCTTACTTACAGATTTACAATACAACTTAAAAGGTGTAAGATCCCCACAATTATAAAGGAAGTACCATGGATCGTGAGGTAGTGGTAACAAGAAACAGACTGGCTCCAAAACCAGGAGAAGTTAGAATTTAAGAAAATTCCTAACAGTAACTGGTTCAGAGAAAAAGCCTACCTGGCCCTGCTGAACAGTGACCAGTTATCGACAAGTACAAAGTAATATTTTTCCAGCATGGCTTCTCAACGTTCAGCTATTTCAATTGTACTTCTTCTTGAGCAGGAGTTGTGTCATTGTTTGAGAGCTAAACTTTAAAGCTTTCCTTTCATCAGGGACTAGTGGCTGAAACACTAACTATAAACTCCATGCTCAAGATACATGAAGGACTGAGTATTGTACAAAACTGGGCTGTGAAAAGTTACCATCTTGGAGAAGGTAATGTTATTTTAGTTTTGACAATCTTCAATGGTTACAGTAAAGCTTATTTTGTATTTCATATCATAAAGGTACATTGTACCTGTACTGGAATTTTCTTTTGGTTTAGGTGTATAATGGGCAGGGAAGACATACATAGCCTAAATGTATTTAGACTACCTTTATTAGGTCATTTCATAATAACAATTTAAAAAGGAGCAATAATTCTCCTACTGGCTTAGGGATTACTATTTCATGCAAGACCAAATACCACATGTTCCATGTTCAGTCTTCCAACTTTAAAGACAAGTCAGTGTGTTAGTACTGAAAAAGGCAGCCCAGCATTTTAAGCAAACATTGAACCAAATAATATCGTCTAAGTTACAAGTCCAATAGCTGCAGAAGGGCCTCACAGACAGAATGACTGTCATCCACTATTCTATTTATGTAATGTAGATAAAGTGATGCATGTTGGAAAATAAAATCTTGAATTTCACGTGCAGAATTAAAGGCATGATTGTCACCACTCAGCAACTAAAGATCTGGGTTATAATAGGTAATTCTTTGGAAACCACAGTTCAATAGCTAAATAGAGCACATTAAGAAAGGAACAAATAAAACAGAGGATAGTATTTTGTCAATGTACACTCCCATGATATAACAGCATTTTAAATACTCAGTGCAGTTCTGGTTTCTCAGTCTCAAAACAGAAGTTAAACCAGAGGAGGCAGAATAAAGACGGGGAAGACCAACACTGCAGAGAATCAGCTGTGGCCCTGAAGTTGCAGTTCCCAAGACAGCAATGCCAGTATGGGACTGAAACATACACATGCTGCGTCTCTCCAGCACTGGGACAGAGAAGGAAATCTTGAAGCTAAAAAAGTTTCCTCTGAGAATGCCTTCAGAAAGATTTGAGCTTTTACTCCAGGATGACCTATAAATTTCACAACCACTACCAGCAGTGGTCTTAGAACCAGAAGCAAAAAATGAACATGGACTGAATAACATAAGCTCTTATGGAGAAGGAGTTTGTCAAGTCTGAAGTTTCTTGGAGTACTTTCCCAGAAGTAAATCAATAGCCATGCCTTCACATACCAGAAGGAAAACAAATTATATAGGATGGTATTTTTATCAGCCTGAGAGGCCAATATACCAAAAATGCCTGCTATCAAATAGGTGTAAAGGGCAAAACTACTGCTACACCAACAACTATGGCAGAGTTGCACATACGGAACATGGGAATCTTTTCTCTCGCCAGCTCCTTTCACAAGGAATAGAAATCAAAGCCCCAAGCTCTCATTTTCGGTAGAAAGGTTGAAAAAAAAAAAAAAAAGAAATTCACTAAGCTATCAGGTCAGGAGTTCAAAGGCAGATCCATGCAACATTGCTTGTACACCAAAATTAAAAACATTTGAGATATCAGAAACTGAAAGGTGATTAAGGCTATACTGCCATGCACTTAATATAGCAGCAAAGAAAGAGGAAGCAAGTGTGATCATACTAGATACATATGGTGTTCTTTGAGAGCAGTATGGGACTCAAGCACATCCACAGAGTCAAAGAACAATTTTTTAAAATAAACTGTTAAAAATTGTGCTTATATCTGTTTTCAATACTTGAAATGCTTAGGAACAACAAAAAATAAATCTATTAAATCTATTAATCTGCCCAGCCTTTAGTATGAGGAAATTCCACGCTTTTGGGTTTGGCTTTTTTTTGGCTGAGGCCAGAATTTCTACTGATATGAGACATTCCCACCGTTCTACAAAGATGCTTGTTTGGAAGACATGGAAAAAAACACTGTTAACTGGTTAATAAAATTAGACAGCTCTCCTGTGAAAGATGCCCTTTTAAAGTTTTTCCCTTAATATTATCATATCATACAACCAGAAAGAAGCTTTTTACATACCTAGTTTGTTTTATAAGAGCTTAGAAGCTCCTCTTTTTGCACACTGCAAGCTTTCAGTTCACAGGGACACTTTCTAGCTGTCATTACAGCACAACTACAGTGCAAATAAATCTTAAGATCACTCTTAAAAGGCTCAGATTGCTGACATAAGATTCAGTAAAATCAAATATCTAAAGCTTCAGCAAGCTCCACATGAACAAGTGAGTATCAGAGCATAAAAACATCAAGTCTGTGAAAGAACAGTCAAAATAACTGTTCAGCAGGCCTTAACTGAACTTATGAAATATCCCCCTGATATTAAAAGGCCAGTATAATCTAAAAGCAGGCTAAGGAGGACCTCAGAAGGATCTGCTTGAGCACGAGGATAAAAAAAAAGATATCTAAAACCTTTACCCAGACAAATACTCTGTGTAGGAAAAGCTGGTATTGCTGATAGCCCTTAAGAGACAGCATGCATTCTAGTGATAGCCACCCACCATTCAAGATGTGAAGCAAAGGAAGGACTGTTTCAGACAGCACATTTCTGCTTTCTGTGCCAGCAGATCTAGCAGGCAAATTTAACATTCCCTTTGACATTGCCCAGAGCTCCAAGGACTATCTTGGCCAACCAAGGCAACCCAAACCTAACATACAGACCTGCTGGCAGTTAGATCAGTTGAACTGTACACTAGGAAGAGACCAAACAGCTTTCAAGCACAGAGGTGGGAAAATGACTTTACATATGGCCCAAACTATTGCTGTTTTGAAGATTATCACCTGTAAATGACAACCCCTGACATGCAGCAACAAAACCCTGCCAAGGCTTCCTCAAACTCTGAACTCTGGCCTGTTGGCATGACAGTCCCTTTCCCTCATCCACCTGCACCACATGTCCAGTACCAGTAAGGAGGAACCTGTTACCAATCTGCAACTCTAGGAACTGAAGAAAGGTTTCAGAAGTCTTAGTTACACTGGAAGGGCACATCACAGCAGAGTAAGTCTTCCATTCCTCATTTCATATGACCTCGTCTGCCTCCAAATGTGCCTACGCTGCTGTTTAGAGGTGCAGTCTGAGCACACATTCGTATCTGAACCACGCGACAGGCCAACATGTAAGCCAATATCTGGATCTACAGACATACATATTAACCTAAGGATGCATCTTTGTCACATTCAGATCAGCATAACTTATCGCTGTCAAATGGTACAATACCACTCTCTCCATCTTCCCCCAAATGTGAACTCCTCCTGCTTCCCCTGCTTCTGATCTGCCCATCACGCAGCCACAAGCCGGATCAACTTCTTGATACGACAGATGTGTTGATGTCCTTGTTTTCAGTCAGACCAGAGAGTTCATCTGCCTCACCTTCTGACTGCAGGATCACTACATCTGATCCAAGGCAAGAGTCAGGAATATACAGACTGAGAAGGAAGAAAAAGGGCAGCTGACAGGACATAGCCCACAGATAGTTAGGCTAGACAAGGTATAATGTGAAATTGCACCTTAATATAGAGAGCATGGACAGGGTAGTAACAGATAGTCCACTATTTCAAAGAACATGAATCAATGAGCAAGAGCTCGTTGCCTAACATCTGCTAAGGTTTCCTGTGGTTTATCATGAAACAGAATAAAACTAGGAAAATGGTCATTAACTGGAAAATATCACTCCTTACAAACTTTTTTAGTTAGCTCACCGAAGATGACACACTCTTCTCTAGAGACAGGCTATGGCCAAAGACCATACTAAAGCTGTTTGAAGCACATATTGACACTGACCCTTAAGCAGGAGCTATCCTGTCCATAACTGTATTTTACCGCTAGACTCATGTCCCCGTGGTCCCAAATATTAAGAAATCAGTCATGATTTTCAATCACCTTGGCTGAAGTCACAACACCAAACTTGACCTTGCACAGAAGTTGTACAGATTCAAAGTGGATCAGTGTCCTCATTTTCCTACTAGGAAAATCTCTCCTTCCAAGATGATGGGAATCCATTTGCTCTAAAAAAAAAAATCTACTGAACGGTCTATCAGCCTCTCCTGAGCCGTTCTTGAAAGACGATGGGTGAGATACAGAAATTACCTTAACACTGTTTTGTGTAGCTGTAAGAATTACTTTCAGGATTCAGCCGATTACTGTTTCCACTCAGATAGAAGATAGCTTTCAACTCCCACTACGCTCCAGATGTTATATATGGAAGCTTGGACAAAGATGCTGGTAAGAATGATTTGAATCTACCCCTTATTATTCTGTAGGACTTGTTACTACAGAACATGGACAAGAAAAAGGCCTATGCTGAAGGACCAAAATCTGACTCTCTTTCACACTGGGAATATCAGAAGCAGCAGCTGGCTAGAAAGCCTTAAATTAACTTAGGCTCGTGCTCCTTTGAGTTGGACTGACCCTGAAAAAGAGCAGTAACAATGATCACCCAGAAAGATTTGAAATCTGCTGGAGATTGTCATCTATAAAATAGGACTCTGTACACAGACATTTTCCCTAGAAGGAGTTGATATGAATTCAAACCCATCAGGTAGTTCAAGAACAAACCGTTCCACTTAGGGGAAAGCTAGCCCGAATTATGACAAAACTAAATAAACTCAAGTCAGCCTGGGGAGTTCAGCCTCCTGCACATTCCTACCCCTTCAAGTGCTCTTCATTCAGTCTCTGTTAATCCTTCTAGTAGAATGTCATATAGTTAGTCACTGCTCTTAAAGGGAGTCCATTGTTTACAGTTTAACCTACCACTAATAAGCCTAGAAAAGGGGAAAAAAAAGGATCAGGACAAGGGGCTCCTGGATGGCTAAGGCTTCAGGTTCAGGCCACCAGAAAAGTCTTTATATAGAGCCTGGACCACTCTGCCTAACAGGAAGAAGGGTCTGAAATACACCTGGATTGCCCAAGCACATTAGGTTTAACTAAAAACTGAGACTGAACATGGACTGCTCTTGAGGTTCTGCAACACACTTGTTATCAAACAGCTCATCATCCACCTACAGGTCCTTTGGCATTGACAAGACTGGTGCTGGGGAAACTACTTCCATACAGGACTTTGTTGAATGCTGTTCCTCTTGTGACACCACTCTTTCACAGAATGGCAAGCCACTGGCATGATGAGTTCTGAGACTCAGACATCACTGGCACAGACAGCCTAGAACTAGCAGAAAAACAGGTCAGATATATGACACGAGCTCTGCTGCTGGGACTTCTTCAGGTTTGAAGTTGTGACAAAATTCAAACATTTTCCCAAATACAGTAAGAAGTGTACATGTGAAGTGCACATATTGATGACATCTGAGGCTTCCATTAAATGCATTTACAAATATACTTTTTGATGCCTGTAATAAATACAGGTACCTCAAAAGAATGACTATATCCTTTGGAGAACCACAAAGAAGTTAATGAAGGCCAGGACCCAAGACACAAGCAAAACTTCAGTAATCCCTAAGTTGTTCTATCTATACTTATATATGAATCAAGTTTCATTTAGCAACAAGAATTGTCAGCCAATAGATTAAAGGCATACCTGTTAAATGTCTATCTTAAAATAGCAGCCTCAAATGTCAGTGTGTAACACTATGTACCACTCTTCCTATATCTCCATCACAGGCACAAGTGCAGTCTCAAGCCTTGTGAATTTAATACCACAGAAAACCTAGAGATTCACAGGCACTATTAATATGTCAGTTTTAAATCCACAAGTGAAAGGCTGCATCCACTTTGTGGTAACCTTACTATAGGAGAATTATTTCACCTTCCAATGACATTAATGCTGGAAGTTAACAGCTTGACTAGAATTTGGAATTACTTCTATATGGTTTATGTGACTTGTTACAGCCATCGCTCCTTGTGATCAGAAGGGGAGCTCAAAGCCATTGGGATTCTAGAGAAGTCTCAGAGAAGAGACATCCTCTGATCTAGCCCCAATTTGTACTGAGCATTAGAATAACAGTTGCTAGAGCAGATATGTGAATGAAAATACAATATGGCTGACATCCCTTCATTTTTTTTCTCCTCTCCCTTTCAAGAAACAGAACACTTGCCAAGGGGAGAAAGCACTAGCTGTACAGTGTTTCTATGAAAGACATTAAGAACGGCATTAAAAATGGCACATCTAGAAGTACGCTACTTTTAATGGCAGTTCTGACATTACAGCCAAACTGAACTGATTCTTTTAATAGCTTAATTACATATCAAGCTTTTTAAAACAGCTTATGGAAGCATGTATTAAAGCACTAGAGAAATTTCTAGCCTTGTTGTCTAGTTTTGTGTCTAAACAAGCAATCTGATCACACGCATTTCTTTCTGCCATAATACAGACATACATCACACCAAACATTAAACCAGCAGACCTTCCTTTGAAATACTCTAAGCAGAATGTTTGATGAAAGACCAATTATCTTCTGGCTCCCTTCCACACTAAGAGAACCTCACATTGGACTCATCCTGGGTTTTGTCATGCTGTCTTCATTTCAGTGCTGCACACTGAGGTATTACAGTCGCATACCACTGGGCAGCCTAAATTTCCCGGCAGATTTCAATACAGCCGCATTTAAACAATAAAAAACAATATTCCTTTTATTGATTTAGATCCAAACATTCCTAATTGATTACACAGACAAATGGATATTCAAAAAGTGGACTTATTACCTCTCAGAATCTCTATTTGGATATGATCTTGCAAGTGGTGATACTGCATGGCTAAGAACAATGTAGGCATAATCAAAAACTTGTTTCACTTGCATGGCACCGTAAGAACTTCTGCCAACGTCGTTTCCTGAAATAATGTGACAGTCATCAGATCATCTTTTTTTAATATCAGTAACGACAAAATTATTCATACTTAAAGCTCAGAAGCCTTAACAATACAGTTTAACTCTGTTTAAACTTGTTAGCCCATCCTACTCATATCAGGAACAACTAAGCGTGCCCATCTCAATAAAAGACGCTAACCTTAGGAATGACACTTAACATTATGCATTCAATTTACCACTTTTAAAATACCAATGTACCAGCGCCTGAAAGAAACAGAGAATAGAGATCAGCTTAAAGCTCTTACAGCTGTCTTTTAAGAGGGAACCTACCAAGCTTAAAGCATGTCTCACTTACCAGTAGAGTTTCTGCAGGCCAAATTCAGCTTAAAATTCCACTTGTGCAACCACATTATCTTCATAGGGCCAGGTATACTTACATCAACCCCTACTTAACCTTATCAAAACTACAGATTAATAAACCAGCTCATACAGATTATTTATCTCCACAGGATAAACCAGTTTGTCGAAATCTATCATAGAGGATTCCAGAAGTTTGTACAGCATTGTTTTTTGATCAAGTTAGTGGCACTTCTTGACTGCCCCTCTTTAAGCATGAGTGACATTTATAGCAGAACTCCTTCCAAATCCAGTGCCATGTGTGAGGAAGTGCAGAAGTTAAGAACATGCTAAAGCTTCTGTATTGGTGACAATGTACAAGCATTGGTCTCCCATTTGACACCTGGAAAGGTCTTGCTGTTACTAGCAAGAAGAAACATTTGAGTTTTTTTGGTAGATATATTTGGCACCAGACACCAGAGGTTCACCGTCACCACTCAATTCAAGAAACAAAGAAAACTTCCTTCAAATTGCATGTCTAAAATACAGACTACATCTTGAGTGGGTAGAAAGCTGCTTACAGTAAAAGGTTCCCTTCTTCAGAATGATGCTTGAAATGCTGTGAGAACACTGGAAAGCAACGAAACACTAAACATGTTTCTTTTAAGCTTGAAAATCAGATGAGGGCCCATGAACAGGTTTTAATGAAAAAATCTGCTTTGAAAATTGATGCGTAAAGGACAATCTATCTTTGCAAGGACTGAATCCAATGAGGCTGCATTTGACTTTAGAGGAACCTTCAAAGTATTTTGTCCAGCAAGCCGTTATAGACAAACATGCTGAGGTCTGCCATCCAGGGGGGAAAAGAAAAACAAAACAAACAAACAAAAAAAACAGCCTTCGCTTTACTACTTGACAACACATTTTAGTCCTTCAAGATTCTCCAACCATAATGCCACTTTGACAGAAAAGCATAATCAATGAAAACAGACTGGGAACATAAGAGCATTTTGGGAACACAGAATTTCTTCAGTAATTTATATGGTCAAACAAAAACTGATCAAGAAATACTTCCTGTTTACTGAAGTAACTGAGTATCTTGTTGTGAATGCACCACTGCACTATCCAGCAGCTACTGGGCTCAAAATTACAGAAGCCTCTCTAAATGGCATATTTGCAATTGGACTCTATCCTGAAGTAGAAGCAGAGACCAATGCAGGCCTAGGACAGTCAATCTAGGAAGAAACACGTTGTAGTTAAGAGTTCACTACAAAGTAGCAGAGGACTTCAGAAACGACTGAGTCCAAAGGCACCTGAATAGAGACCACTGTATTTCAGTGGTCAAGAAAACAGAACACACAAATGTTCATTCTATTAGAAAAACAATGATTAATTCAGTACAGGTTTTCCAGGGGCAGGACGCATTGTTGTGTTCTGCAACAATGCCACCTTCCACATAATGACATGCTAAGCATATATACAAAAGAGAATTAAATTGGGAAGTAGCACAGAAACGGAATATATACAAGTGGCTAAACACACACAATTGCACCTACCACTAAATTTGAGTCCATCTATGGTTGGACTTGATCTTAAGAGTCTCTTCCAACCTAAATGATTCTATAAATTCACATAACAGGAATTAAGAATACACACTCAAACAAATTGCATTCATTTAGTCTAGTCTGCTGCTAAGGCAGCTACATTTGACATGCATCCTGCATGGAGTTACACTAAAATGAAGACACTGCTGCTACAAGCTGTTGGTTACTCCTTTTGTCAGTTGTTGCCACCTCCACTGTTGTGCCAGCAAAAAAAGTCATAAACCTTCCCTAATCCACTTACGGCAAACTCAGGCAGTTTAGTTTAAACCACCAACGAAGTTGTGTATGAGTCTTGATTGAAGCAGATTTGAGAACAGAGGCAGGATAGCTCATGCCATAGCATGCCTAGGTTCCTGGATTGCCTCATTCTGGACCTGTAATTAGTTCATAAAAATGTCTGAATAAACATGTCTTATTCAATTATACAGTCTGCAGAGCTTCTCACTTGCACTGCAGCTGAAAAGCAGGTATGGAAGCCAAAGCTACTACGCAAGCTACTGTACCAGTCAAGTCTGTATAGAAGTGGCCCTACCCAATCCAGAAAGCAATATAGTAAAGCAGCCAGAAGATCACATATTTGCATTTGCTGTCCTGAGTAGATTTTCTTCTGAGAGATCATTCTCACTAGCAGATCACGTCTTACATACCTGAGCGTCCTCCTTTTGTCACAATCTACAGACTGAGCAGTTAAAGCACGTAACCCAAACGCTCTCACTCTTTAAAAAAATAATATAGACTTCAATCCTCAGATGTACATTAGTAGATAACAATGGTGTGTGATTTCATGTATAATTCAATCCTTATTCTTTCTTACAAAGCCTTCATCCCTAAAGGAGCACGTCAGATTTCCATCACTCGCTATCAGTATTACCACTCCATCAGGTAACCTTCCATTACCTGAAGCAGTTCTAAGAACATGGCCTGGAAAGGTAAAGGTAAGACCATGAGCTAGGACTGAAGCAGATCCATTTCTGTTAAGCTATTATTAGTAAGTATCTTTTTGCAACATTCAGCCTTAAAGGGGTTCTTTCAGATGTTAACTTCAATGTATTTGTCTATGTCCTGGTTTCAGCTGGGCTAGAGTTAATTTTCTTCCTAGTAGCTGGTATAGTGCTGTGTTTTGGATTTAGGATGAGAATAATGTTGATAGCAACAACTAAAACATCAGTGTGTTAAGCAGTGCTTACACTAGTCAAGGACTTTTCAGCTTCCCCTGCCCTGCCAGCAAGAAGCTGGGAGGGAGCACAGCCAGGGGGGCTGACGCAGACTGGCCAAAGGGCTATGCCGTACCGTATGGCCTCATGCTCAGCATATAAACTGGGGGGAGTTGGCCCGGGGGCAGTGATCACTGCTCAGGGACTGGCTGCGCATCACTCAGCAGGTGGTAAGCAACTGCATTGTGCATTGCTTGCTTTGTATATTATATTATTATTATTATATCATCATTGTCATTGCTACTACTACTCCTCCTCCCCCTCTTCTATTTTATTTTACTTCAATTACTAAACTGTTCTTATCTCAACTCAGAAGTTTTCTCACCTTTACCCTTCTAATTCTCTCCCCCCATCCCACCAGGGCAGAGGGGAGTGAGCAAGCAGCTGTGTGGTGCTTAGTTGCTGGCTGGGGTTAAACCACAACAGTGTATTTTTATAAATGCCTATATTTTATACACACACACACACACACACTTGCAGGTTGTCATGACAAATAGTGGATATTGAAAAGCTGCAATGAATAACTTTGGGCAGCCACTAAGGCTACAACGTGTAATCCCAATAGTTGTTGCCAATCTCAAATCTAATTACTTCCTGTATTTGTGACCTATCAAGATGCAGAAGCACGCAACATGAAGCATATTAGTCCTGCAAGTTAGAGCCTCTTTTCAAAGAAACACATTGAATTTAAGGTTTAGAACTTTTGTTAGTGCCCATAGCAATTCAGAACGAAGAACAACCTTTCTCATGAAGAGCAGCGCAGGTGGAACTCCAAGTCTTAAACTGTGATTTAGCTACTTTTGCCACTGCCAATCCGAACCAAGATCAAAACCATTCCTGTTCTGAGCATCAGAAATGACTGAAGAACCTTGATAATCACCTGATTCAAAGGCATAAAATAATAAGCTTCCCTAACAATCTGCTGAATAAATGCCAAGTTTGTTTTGCAACCACAGATTAAAGATTTGTCACTTGCAACCAGAGTCTTATCTTCCAAGACAAGATACTGCTTGACCAACTCTGCACAAACCTCTTCTAGGATGATGTCATTGACCCTGCTCCAACATGTTCCTGTAAACAGACTTCTGAGTGCCTGGCTTCACAGTTCTCCTAAATGAATGCTTTCACTTTTTACACATCAAAGAAAGGACAAATACTGAAATGAAACTGAAATGGTGGCAGCTATAAGATGTTTATAGAAAACCCCTTCTTTGGATGATGCTAAGGGAAAGACTTTCATCTCGTTACCCTGTCCTAGGACACTAACTCAAGGTGAAGAATCTTAGGCTATGTATGAAGATCAAGTATAAACTACAACTTTAAAATGCATCACTGGCTAGATTAGTCTGACATCTCAAATCCAGATTTCAACATACTTCCCCTTTCAGCTGTAGACTCCTGACATCTTTGTTGGAATCTTGGTTCTCAAATCACAGAATTTATAATCCTCTAGTACCCAATAATCAGTTTCTGAGAATCTCAGAGGAAACCCTACAGTACCCAGGAGAATCTGAGTAAAACCCGCAAAAACAGCAACAGAACAGGTTGATGCCTGTCCCTTCCAAATCTAGGAACTAACAGAAAATACTGAGCAGGTAGAACTGAAGTATCATATCCTTCTGATGACATCATTTATCTGTTAGCCAGACATCACCATTTCACACTGAAGAAAACACAGTTCCTCCAACTTAAAAAAACTAATCCCACTGAACTTAATCCTGTCCCCTACAAGACTATCTAAATTTATTCTTATGAATTATATCTTTCAGCATCCTGTTGCTGAACTAGTGTATAGACTCATAGAAGGGACTTTTACACTACTTGGATAATCTTGAGAAACTGAAAGGCTTTTTTTCGTCCCTCTACTTTTTGTCTGATTTCTGGATTAAGAAGTCATCTTTTGAAGTCTTCTTCCAAGGCTTAACCAGAACTTTAGAGAAAGCTGTGATCAGGCTAAAAAAGGACCACAAAAAAAAAAAGATGTAAAACTTGTGCATACAGTACAAGAACAGGTTTGAGGGAAAAAATTTAGCATAAACTGCTGCAGAGTAAGTCAAGAAACATCTGTGTCCACTCTTTACCAAAATACTTCTTCCCATCTCCTCCACAGTACTGGTACTGACCCTCATGGACTTCGACACTGAGTGGATCTGACGACAAACTAATCAAGCAGAGACCATGACTTGTCAACTGGGCAAGGACCTGAACCCTTGGAAAAGGTTTTTGTACTGGGACACAAGCAGTAACAGAACTAAACTAATTAACAGAATTCTAGACATTATCTACATACATGACAGGTACTTTCAGATACTGTAGGAATATGTGATTAAGTCTAGATCTAAGGAGGCTGTATTCATGAGATCCAATTCAAAGAGCCATCCTATATGTTCTATATAATTTTCCTCCTAGTTATTTTCCTAATTTTCCTCCTAGTTCCATCAGGCAAGTTCTGAAGCTCTGCAGTAGCCACCAGAAAATATCCCTAAAATGACTGACTATAAATATAGTTATATAAGTTATATATATAACTTGAAGTTATCTGACTATGGGACATAGTGGTCAGATAACTTCAAGTTATTGTCAGCTTTCATTTGCCTTGCTAAAACACTTTCTCTCCTGTAAGCATTACATTATGTCAGCCCATACAACCTCCTCTAAAATTTAATTCTTATCAACTCTTTGAAAGCATGTAACTAGATATCTTTCTTCTAAACTATAGTTCTTTGCTTCTGCAAGATTTGTGCTAGGAGGAACAGTTCAGAGCCCCTACTGGACTTGCAATTTTATTTTTCTTCTCTTCCCTGAAGAGTCAAAGTAAAAAAATTCAGCTACTAAAGGAAACCTCAATAACGCAATCAAAGTTCTGCACAATCACACCCATGCCTGGCCAAGTGCAAGAGTCACGATGGACACAAACTCAGAGCTACAAACATATCAGAGATGTGGTTAGACAAATGAGTATCTTAGCTTGCAACCTGTTGCAGAGAACTACGAACATTCAGCATATCGAGTATTTACAAAGGTGCCAGACTTCAGCTCCTGATCCATGGTATTTGCTTTAGAAGTGCTGTACATAAGCAGTCTACCCACAAGACGTGACAGTATGGAGTTTGAGTGCCAATTACATTCTAGAAATACTAATGCTGAAGTCCAAATTAATTGAAAATTGACTTTGTTAAAAAGCTGTTTTGGAATTTCAGCTACTTGTGACAGTCTAAATAGAATCCGAACTGAGTACTACAAAGCAGGAAATTTTTTTCAGAAGCTCAGCCAAAATTAATCTTGATTACTTCAAAGGTTACTGAATCAAAACCAAATCTTAAAAAAAAAAAAATATTTTAAGTTAGTTACTTTCAAAAGTACATGCAACTATAACTGGCATTCTCTAAAGGTCCCTGTGCAGCACAGAAGCCAGTTATGCAAACCACTCTTCACACCAACACCATAATATAGATGCTCCCTTGCTACCCGTTCATGGATATACACTCACATTTCTGTGCAGTCTCTACTGCACCACCTTGCAGGACAGGTGCCTCATCTGGGGCATTTCTTTCCCATATGGTACAATTTATCTGAAGTATGGCACCACGGACCATGGTGGGAAAAGCTACACCTTCCATTCTCATTCTCTCATAATGAACAATGGAGAGCTGCTCTTACTAACAAACCCCCTTTCAGGGTTTCCTGGACCTTTCTTTCACTACCCCTCAGCACTGTTAGAGAATCTTATTATACACTCAACACAGTTCTGAATCTCCAATGCATTATGTACCTGCACTGTTTGCATGCAATCCAATTTACTCAGGCTATGATTCTTGGGAGACTTCAGGTCCTTATCCCTTAGCCCATCTCCATAACTGGACCTCGACATCAGCAACAGTCTCTTCTCAGTGCAGCTTCTTAACTCATTTGAGAGACTTTAGGGACTCTAACATAAGCTGTGAGAGCACAAGTTGAGCCAGAGTTGCGGAATTTTGCAAGAAGTGTACAATCTTACCAGGCAGGAGAGGATCTTCAATACATAGCATGGATGGTCTGTATCCATTAGTCATGACTTTCATGATTTCTTCTTTGGCAATATAGGCACCTCCATTTTTTATTCTAATACCAGTTTTCAAGTAGTTAAAATTCCTTCCATAGAGTTCAAAAAATTCTATCAGAAGCATTCCAAGGTTTTCATCAGCTCTTCTGGCATCAATTCTTGGATGCAGCTATGACACAGAACAGTTAATTATTAAAAATTAATGCTTTTCAGACCATAATACAGTGCAACAAAAAGCTCTCATTTAAACAGCTGAGTATAATCTCTTTACACAAGTGAATTCAGTCATTAATTCTTCATGTACTTAAACTACTTTCACATAACCAAGAGGGGGCAGCACTTCAGCAGTATCTGGAAGCCAAGGAATTCTTTCTTCCCTCCTCTTTCAGCTTTTTGAGGATTAGTAAATTCTTTCCCTAAGCCAAAAGCAATAAAGAAGTACTGCATACTACATTACGGCTTAGTTAGTAACAGTAATACTTGATTTTTCACAGAAAATCCATCAGTCTTAATGTTTTCAGACGCGGGGGGGAATCTATTTACCCCAATTGAAATACAGTTCTTTTCTCAATCTCCCCATATTATATGCAGTATATAAAATCTACAGTAATCATTAACAGCAGCAGAATACATATGTTTTTCCATTATCACAGCTGCTGAGAGACGCTAACATTATACCTCACCATACTCGTACAAGCTTACTGTCACAAAAACATCTTGGAAGAAGTTATAACTCATTAGCTATTTCATCAGTTACCTACAATATCTGCCAGTTTTAAGTACATCAAAACCTAACCTACATATAATTAAAAACCAGCTTGACTTTTTGATTTCATAATTTTAATAAACACTGCAATCAACTACTCTGCACATTCATTCTCAGTAGTCTAGAAAGCAACAGGCTTAAACTGCGTCCTGGCAGATTTACAAAACACCAGTAAGTTGACTCAGGTACTGGAACAGGCTGCCCAGGAACCACAATCCACACCACAGACCCTGGTATAGAAAGCAATGCACAGCCTCTATGCTGTTCACAAGGCTCCTTCTGCTGCTTCAGTTCACACAGTGAACAGAAGTTCTTAGAGGTTTGAGAGGTCATCCATAGAAGCTGCCAATGATCAAACACCTAGAGCTGTAACAGTAAAGCTGTGCATCACTACGGGAGTCTCAAGAAACAGCACCCTAACAGGGCATAAGTACAGAAACCAAAATATTTTAAAGAACACAAACAAATAAGGAACAGACTTACCTGCAGGAAACTAATTGCCATTAAAATTAGGCTGTAAGAGCTAATTCCACCAGTAAAAACTTCATTCAAGTCCCTCTGAAGGAGGAACTGTTTTAATACTAAAATCAAGTAAGGCAGCAAAGAATATTTCTGCAAAGTAAAATGAGTCTTATCAATGACAGCGTCAACATTCCAAAACAAAGAAAGAACTACACAATCTCAACACAAAGATACATCTTCCAATACAAAAATGTTATTCAGTAGCATGCTATAAAGTGTTTCCACAGGAAGAACAAAAACATGCATTTTTTTTATTCTAGAAACAGATGAATAGACTTCACTCTTATTTGATCAAACTTACATATCAAATTCATCCCCCCCACACAATAGGAAAGATTTTTATATCCTTCTTTGAATGCTAGTGTCACTCATTATAGTCAAAGCTTTCCATCTAAACAGTGCTTTTACTGCAGAGCATAGAAGTAAACTTGATTTTAAGTATGTAGCTACAGAAGAATTGTTTTTAGACATTGTTTAGCAAGATAGCATTCACAATATAGCATCACTTAAATTCAAGGTAAGCAAAATTTGAACAGACTTGCTTTAGAAGCAAAATTTAGCACCTATCTGCAGATCTAGATATGATTGTAGAAGTCCGTTCAGTGTACAGGTTTATCCACACAAACACCTAGCACATGAAGGCAACACTGAATAGATACCAGTAGAAAATAATTTAAAATATCCATGTTTAATTAGTATTAATGAAAATAGCCTTCAGCAATGCATTTTCAAAAGTCTTAAGCCATACCAAAAAAGGTTAGCTAGGCATCTACATATCCTTGGTAAGCAGTATAACATTCATTATATGGCTGATACCTTCATGTATTCCTTGATAAATCGAGCTGCCTTCACACCAGTTTCCACATTAAAACTGATGTCAACTTTCACTTCTGTCTCCTGGTCAGTAAGTTTTATTATTGGTACCTAAAAAGATTAAAACAAGGTTTTATGAATCCCCAGAAATGCAACACTGGTGGTGTTCTCCAGCTTGCTCACTTAAGACACACAGATACTATCAGTTCAAATGAATGCAACTATCAAGACAAGGAAACATGTTTTTGAGAAAAGATAACAATCCTAACTTGACTGACAAGCGAACAATTTTTAGTGCGGTGATTAAAAACACAGGCATGTATGATCACATTAACTTATGATCGCTCTTGTACTTTCCCACAGCTATTAGATAACTGCCTTCATAGCTGCAGTATCTGTGTTTTGTAAGACAACTAAACTTACTTAATTTAATGACTCCCTGCTGTTAACAGGAGACATTCTACTCTCATAACCTGTGGGAACTGTATTCATCTGACCCAGCACTGCACCATTCGCTTGCTAAACTGACAGAAGACTAGCCTAGCAGAAAAAAATAAAGCACTGTCTATTGGTTTATCAAGCTGAACTGGTTCACTGCAGAGTCAAAAGTCAGAATGGATAAAAGCAAAGCAGGAGTAGCAGTACTTCCTCTCTGGCAGCAATAAATTATTATAGAACAACTGAATAACATAGTTCAGTCTCACACCACCACCGTGAAGGCAGTATCCTACAAAATCACCTTACAATCATAACCTAAACTTCACCTGATAACATTTATTTTGAATTCAACTTCTTGCATTTTTAATCTGAAATGGAAAACAAAAAAGAGCAGAAGTATAGCATCATTTTATACCAACAGCAGAAGGAATAAAATAAGAAAGGCTAGTAAAATTGATAAGCCTAGCCTAGTGCCATTTTCCATCACTGATTCTGTAAATCCGACTCATTCTCAGGTAAACCAAAGATTACCAGAGCTACTGTTACGTACTGCTACTCCAACAGAAGCCATAGAAATCTTCTGGACCTAAACCAGTCACCCTATTTCAGAGACCACAAAATGGAACAGCTTGCTAGTAGAAGTTTGGACTAACAGAAGTAAGACTCTGCTTAGTCTCCTGGAGAAAACACCACTTGCTCAGTAACAAAATTCTCAAACATAAGTTTTCAGCATATTCAATGTGATCCATTAGGGTTACAAGACCGATGCAAGAAATACTACACATCAGTTTCACAAATGACATAAAGCTCTTAAGCAGCATATTTTGGAAGAGAAAAACAAATGTTAGGTTTGGAACACTTTACTATGCCACCAGAAACAAGATAACCTGAAAAATCAGGGTTTCAAGCTAGTCAGCTCTAGTTACTGGCCCCTGGCTAAACAAAGTCCTCTCAAAGGTCAGTGGAAAAACATCATACAAATAGTTAACTTATTTTACTAGATATTTTGCAAATAGTGACTTTCAGATCTTTATTGACAATATAAGCATAAAGTACGGCCTTCCAGCAAATACAGTACACAGAATTACCATTGTCCATGTAAAAAACTGTGTGCTATTGCTAAGCACATCCAGATTCTACTAAAATCTTGCACAGACAGAGCAAAATATTGTGCTTAGGACAATATCATTTGCTTCATGAATTAAGAACACTATTTATCACCAACAGCTTAAGGGGTCTGAAAGCTTTTCAGTTCAGTATTCCAAAGACTATTACTTACCGTAGCTTTATCAAGTACTTTAATGGAATACGGCTCAGCCACATTGTGTTTCCTCAGTGCTTGCTCCAGCAGCTGTAAAGGGGGCCGTTCCCATTTCCCAAAAACAACTAGATCAATATCACTAGACAAAAAGATGACAGCATGAGACCCATTAAGTCTAAAGCATAATCACTGAAGAAAATGGTAAAATTGGCATTCTACATATTACAAGTCCTCCAGCATGACCATTTTGCAACATTTAATCTAGGTTCCCAATAGGCTTCCTTTAGCAATGTTAAGTAAGAAATGGTCTAGTGTGCTTAGGACCCAAAGTAGCATTCTAGTTTCTTGCTTCCAGTTCTCTGATGAGTTCTTTGAGCTCGTCTCCCTTTTACCTTTCTTGCTCCCTCCCCTCTGACCTCCACAGACCAATCCCATCCCTCACCTACCCATGTCAACAGGTGTGTTAATAGTCCAAACAATTTTTATCAGTGATTGTCATTCATAGAAATGAAACTTCCAGTGCTTTCCTACTGAAAATTTAATTGATGGAAAGACAACATAGTCTTTAAGACACAGCTACACAGGTTTTCCGCATCCACCTATTGAACCATTAAGTGATATAAGACACTGAATTAAAGACATTTTGCTTTCCAAAAAAATGGGAAAACACAGCTGCAATGACTCCTCTGACTTTGCACAGTAACTCTGTGCAAAGTGACACACACTCAGTAAGTCACATTATTTAACAAAACACAATCTTTACACAGGAAATACTAAACATTCAGTTTCACTGTATCTTGAAAACAAAGAGCCAAAGACTAACCCCAGAGACAAGGAAGAAAAGGTAATTCACCAAAGGCTCAGTAAGTACCTAAAGCAGTACAATGATATATCAAATACTTATCTCAAATCTGTAAGTTCAAAAACTCTTCCCTTTGTCACATGGGACATTAGGCAAGAATTTTACTGGAAGTAAACCTACTGATAGGTTTACACATTCCAGTCTAAATTCCCCTTTGAAATTTACCATTACTCTAAAGGAAGACAAGCTTTTATATAAAAGTAAATTATTACTTACCTAGTTGGAAGATAAAGCCCTGTACTAAAGCTGCCAAATATCTGGACCTGAAAAAAACCCACACCAGTGAAATATCTTGTAATTATGAATGCTCACTTCATTTTACTTTCACAAGACTTAAGAGTTTTTTGGACCTGTTAAGGATATAGCCCAGTAAAAAAGTTATTGAACTTGCTTTACTACATACTTTGGTAAGCCTGTACAAATACACTTTCTCTTATAGATGCAACTTTAGAGGAAATTGGGGTTTTTTTTACCATGAAACGACTACCGATCTTGCTATCAGCAGAGCACAAACTTTTGAAACAAGTCTTTTTCACTATTTATTTCCAGTTCGACAGAAGTATAAGCTGTTATAGATTTCCTTCCTTCCTGCTCCCTTCTTTCCTCATAAGACAGCTTTACTGAAATTGGAAGAGTTTAAGGGAAACATCTATCCAAATTTTTAGGTTTAAAAAACAGCAAGTGCACCTAAACATGTAATTCAGATAAACATGAATACTCCAGATTTTACTGTAAGGATTACTATGAAATTGTAGTAGGTGTTTGTGTGTGGAAAAGAAGGCATGCTGAAGAGACATTCACCATCCACATCAAATACTTTTAGTATGCCCCCAATCTAGAGAATTGAGATGTTCTTCCGCCTCTGCTATAGCAGAGCACAATTTAGAAGTTCATCTCCTTGAAGTGACCTATGAAAAGGCTGGGCAACACTGGGCCATTTCAGTGTTTGTATCTGTTCCCACAAACTAGAAAAATGTTATTACTAAAGGAAAATCATAGGTGAGGATGAATTAGATTAGCTTTACAGTATCTTTAGCTCAGTACTGTGGCCACAGCCCTCACTCTGTCATGGAAGGCTATGAAATCACAGCAGTCTGAAATGTTTCTCTACTTGTTAATGACAACATTACTATCTGGTAATTAGAAAGGTGATGCTAGAGATACAGTTTACATTACATTCCTTTTGGATGTTTTTTGTTTGGAGGAAACTTACTCTTTGAGTAATAAAGGGTTTGAAAATACAACTTTGGTTGCAAGCTATCTCAGGAAGTCACATCCAATTTTCTCACTAAAGCAGGGCTAAAGTGAATGTCAAATTTGTGAAGACTACAAAAAACCCAGGGGTTTTAACTGTTTTTTGTAAAATGTTTGTATTTACAAATATCCACAGACTCAGGTCTCCTTGCAGAAATGGATACATAGGTAGTCACTGTCACTTCAATATTCAAAATGAAGTTATGAAGAGACAATCAGTTTAGTAAGCTTTTACTTTAAGAAAGGCACTTCTTAAAGTGGACAGTTCTTCACATCCCCAGTTCTCAAAATGAAAAAATATCAGTAGCCTTCATTAACCTGAAATCTAGGTTTTAAATTTCCTCCCCTTTTTAAAATAAAACTGCCAAGTACTGAAGAGCTGTGATATTAAGTCAATTGCCTTAAGTTTGAAGTCTTATCTGTTCATTTCTAGAACAGAGAAAGATAACAGCAAGGTTAAGTGAACTGAGCTCTACAATTTACTGGAGAAGCAAATCAACATTTAAATCACACTCACATCAGCTGTAGGCCAAAGATCTTTGATGACTGTTTCTATCCTTTTCACCACTTCTCTTCTCATAGCTGCTTCTTCAGGACGAGGGGACATGAAGTCATAGAAGTCAATTATTTCTTCATGTAGTCTAAAGGAGAAAGTAGCATTAGTTATAATGACGATTTAATTATTACAATAAATTTCAACACAAACAGGCCATAGGCTTTATTTAATAGCATCATTTAACCAAAAACAACAGTACTTTCAAGAAAGGTGAATGCCACAACAGTTAGGCTTTCACATGGGAAACTGGAGTGTTTGGGATCTGGGATAGATATAGTCATACTTGATTTTCATGGCAGCACGTCACAGTAATCTCAACAATACCTACACATCAGCCCTCATCACTTTACCTAAATGCTAAAGATGTCAAAAGACACAGGACACAAACACTAATAGATATTTACTAACCTTCTTACTGGTTCAACAGCGAAGGTCAAATTCAACTCCTGATTCCCAAAGACTTTCTTTAAAAAACAAAGCATAGTCTTAAAAACTACACATTGATCCAAATGTGAAGCAGCACAAGAACAATTAAAATCTTCAAGCAGGTTTATTCTTCCAGGGGTTCTTACTTCTGTGTATGTGGAAGTTTACACAGACTTGGAAACAGGCCACTGGCATTAATGGTTTTTGTAGAGGGCAATAAAAGGGACATCTGAGTATTCCTTGATGTGAAAATGTCCACTTTGACCACTCAAGCCCTTTATTAGCCATTCATTCATATAGGAAGTGACCTTCCAACTGAACTACTCAAAGTGGTAAGTGTTAAATATACTCTCAAGTGTAAAGTACATTAATACCAGTGTTACATGAGGAGTTCTGACACTGGATCTTTATACACCCTTTAAGTCCTTTTGTTTCCCATCTCCTCATACTATAGAACACGCACTGCCAAATTTGAAAGACCAGTTTTAGTTTTCAGGTTAATGTCATGTTTGCTTTCAATGGAAAAGCATCAAGCCATGCCAATCAAAGAAAAATGCAAATAACGACTGCTATGATATTTTACAAAACCATCTTTTTGATGTTGACATATTTCTAAGATTTCTCTCTCATTCAAGAAGCATATCAATTCAACATTGTAGTGAAATCCAAATACTGTCTTAAAAGAAAAAATATGGTTCAATCCTTGATTAACATACTTAGCCTTCCAAAAGGAAAATTTTATACATCTCTAGTAGAACTCTTAACTCTTCCCTTGAGACTTTTGCAACTCATTTTACTAGAGAATTCCCACTCTAACAGATAGCCTCCAACAGACCATATGCACAATTTTTAAGTGTCAAGATTCCTTTACATACGCAAAGAGATTTTAGCAGCAAAGCACAAAGATACTTCTAAAAAGCATACATATTTAGAATTATTGTTTGCCCTTTCTGTTAACTGGGCCTGGATCCACAATTGAACATTTAACTACACAGTAGACTTATCAACTAAACATTTCCATTTGTTGATGAGTCTGCTTGATTTCAAAACTTCGGAGCAAGACAAAACACAACCTAACATGCTCCTATTTTATTTTGTTTCTAGAAAGTGTCCTTTTTTTTTTTTCCCTTTTCCAAGATGACAAGACCAATGAAGAAAATACCTGAATACACCTAACAGCAGTGGGGCCAAACTGAAGACTTCCCATTGTTCTGCTTATAAAAATCAGCAGTAGGCAGATACAGAGTGAAAGCAAGAACAGACAAAGCAGTAATCTAACTCCCTTGCAGCAATCCTCCCAAGCCTCCAGTAATTTAATCCGGCATACTTTTTGGGTGGATCCCAACCATAATGTGTATTAGCTCAAAGGACTTTTCTTCCACTGATTTTTCCAAGTCTTTTTAGTCCATTTATGCTTTTGTCATTCATGGCATTCTATGAGAATTTAAGTATGCATCAGAATAAAGTAGTACTTTATTTTAAACTGCTGCCTGTTAATGATTCTATCTGATGGTCTTTTTCTTGGGGGGGGAAGTTATTCCTGACAGTTCATCTCCAAACATAACACTTCTGAGTCTCTCAATTCATATCCACTTGTCTCTATCCACCAGCAATTTTTCAAGCTAGCAATCCTCATCTGTTTTTCTCTCCTTACACAGGAGCAGGTCCAGAGTTTGATCACTGCTAACCTTCTTCAGCTTGTTTTCAGTTGCACCATGTTTTGTGACTGGTGGCCAGAAATGCACACAGAGTCAATACATAATTACACTATTCAGTGCAGGACACACACCTTTTTCATTTTATTGTCCACGTCTTTGCAAAGATTGCTGCTAACTGCTATTTGAGGATATCTGAGCATACAGCTGCTCTTTAAAAGCAACCATTTATGAAGGAGCTTCAAGGTGTTTTCTGAGCAATAACCACCAACATAAAGCCCACCCACTGGGTATATTCAGGCTGAATCATTTTAATTCATATTCATGATTCCATATTTACTAGAATTTAATTTTACCAGCAATTTTATAACCTAATGAACAATGAACTCCCAATGCAACTGTCTGCAGGCAGCTCCAGCTTTCTATTACCCTTTCTATCCTCTTCTCATTCATTTTTTCCTTCCAGATATTTATGAATATATCAAGCAACAGTCTTGAGTAATTCCACTGGTAACCTTCCCTTATTATAAAGTAAATAATTTATTCTTTCCTTTGGTTACTTCTAAGCAGTTAACCCATAAGCCCAACAAACCTGTGACTTCAGTTTTTACAAAGTCTTCAAAAAAGAATCTCAGAAGCATTCTTCCGAAAAATTCCAACAGTTCTGTGTTATCAGACTAACCGCATGAATAAGGACTAACAATGAATCCTTCAAGAAAATGAGACCTGTGAGACACAACTACCTTTATCAAAGCATGTACAAGCCCCTTTCTTTATGTTTACTCACACAAATAAGTTCTGTTTTGTTATGGTATCAACCCCATCCAACCACTCCAGGAGATCCAGACATTTACAGCAGCCATCCCATGTTAGGGAAGGAGTAGAATAAAAGGGGTCTCAGTTCCCCTGCGCACTGCGGCCTCTACCATATACAGCACAGTCTTTCAAAAGCAGTCCCTAGTGTGTCAGCAAGGTCAGAAAAACAGCAAGCACACAAGCACTCTCTCATTTCAATGCCCCGCTGAGTTTCTGTTCAAATGATTAACACTGTCACAATTCTTAATGATATGAAAGACTCAAAAGAATACCACCCATCACTAGTCTACATTTCCTTCCTTGATCTACTTTTAAAGAAGTCAGCTTCATATTTTCTACCTTGCGCTGGCAAGGCAGCACTTCATTTAATGCTTCAGTTTGCATGGGACAACAGCACAAGAGCTAGATAATCAAAAATCATTTAAAGTTCAAACCATACGCTATGGTTTCATGGTTAAGTTCCTCTGGAATTCTTCAGCGTACACGACCAGACATGGCTGTACAACAGTTATTCTGCTGATGGATTTACTCCTTACTGAAATTTAAAATGACAGTTGCCTGGAATCAAAGGAAGTTCTGGGGAGAAGTGTCTTAAGCCCTTCTCTGACAAAAAGCAATGCAATTAGTTCACTTAGTTTTTGCTACATGATCTGACTTTTCCTGGGTGCCCTTTCACATCTCTCTCTTGAGCCCTAGTGACTCTGGCAAGTTTCTTGCTTCCAATGTGCAAGGTTTTCAGGTTTTAATGTGGTTAGCAAACCAGTTCTCAAACCCCCTGTCTCAACGGACTTCTATTTTGTTTGCTCTTTCCAGTTCTCCTTAACTCAACAGCTTCTGCTTCTCAGGGAACATCATCTTCCTGGTCTATGTCCTTCTGGATAAGAATCAATGCTACCTTCACAGTCAGCATACGACACCACCACCAGCTTAATACAGCATTTTCAAGCATTTTACCCTTTTGGCTTCCTCCTGAAGAAGGTTCTCAAAACTACAATGTTTTTTTAAAATTTAATGTTACTGTAGTTTATATTTTTCTAAACATCTTTGCTCAAACAAGGTTATTGGAACACAGTCACAAAAGCAGCTCTGATACACATAAAACAAAATTCTGTATGCTGCTCAGGACTCATCTCAGAGTAACTTCTCTACTACCTGAAGAAATAACTTCATGTCTGAAAAACCAGATCACAAGGGGATATTCACCCAGCCAGTACAGGGGTAGTTTTCAGTTAAGTATTTTGCCCATGTAGCCTCCATGATCTTCATAAACACTTGTTACTTCTTAAGTCAGGACTGTGACAGTATCTTAATCATTAGGAACAGAATTTCAATTTGCAGCACATGATGTATATGCAGATCTAAGTAACATCTTAACTCTTGTTTTTTAAAAAACGAACTTCCTTCAACATATAGCATGAGTCCATTTTCTCAGTCTCCTTCTGGCTTCATAAAGAACTTGGCTCCCACAGCATCCCAGCACCTAGCTATCTCGTATCACATTTTAAGATGCCTATTATACTACTTTCCTAGCAAAGGTAGGCATTTTAAGTGACTTTTTCACAAGCCAGTTTCACTACATTTATAGAAGCACTGGGAACAAAACTTGGTGAAATATAACTGTACTCTTAATGCAAAGATTAAAATGCAGGGATGCAGAAGAGAGGGTACTCGTACTTGCCACACTATTCAGCTTGCTAACTTTAACAACGTTAGTGAATGGTAGGTTGCTCCAGGCTATTGCTAAGCACAGTAAACATCCACCGCTTACAGCCTGAACTATGCAACAGAATTGACACCTTTCGTTTACCAAAAATTTATCCCTTTTACTGTTCTAGGAAAGGCAGACACTTCTAGTCTTCAGGTTAAAATAATACTCAGGAGACATTCTCAGACTTTTGTAATGTTTTTCCTTAAGGCAGGTTTCTAAGAAAGGAGATCATTTACTTTACTCATCACTTACTGTATTTACAGCTATTGTTACATATAACATTGACTTGTTACTTCAAGGGCTAACTTCAACACAGTGAAATGAAATTCTCAAACAGCATCAACAAACTACAAGGCGAGTAAAAAGCTACAGAGACTTTGCTCCCTCAAGTAAGCATCCTGTTTCTTTTCAACATCATGTCAACACTACTAAGCACATTAATTTATTCTAAAGGAACAGATAGAAACATGACTGCATCATTTACATAGTACAACTGATTCTTTTTAAAAACATACTCATTCTAGTAAGTAAAGAATATTTTTCTAACTGAAAAGTCTAACACTTCTCAAAAAAGCCGAGAATCCTTACAAAAGGAAAGAATAGATGCCACAGTTAAAGCAGGTGGCTGTAACACTAGGGGTGAGTAGGAAAGGGAAGCAAAGAAATGGAGAGGCATAGGCAGCATTTCAACAGAAGCTTTGTTGAAATAAAGGTTACAAATAACAGGATATGTTCTTTCAATGAAGTATCAACTCTGAAACGTGCCTGAGGACTTCTCTGTCTCAAGATTAAATGGTGAAAGGCCCAGCAGCCACTGTGCGTAGTTCAGAAATCCCTTGAACTATACCTTCACCTACAACTACTGCAAAGCACCATTGCATTATCATGGAAATGCAGGTGAAATCTTACACTACAACAATCAAACGCATTCAATAGTTGGAATCAGTGTTACAGTCTAAAACTCAGGAACACCGTTTAGCAAAATAAAGGAGAATATATATGATTGAAAGCAATAGTATATTCTGAGATACAGACTTTTTCCCATGTGATCTAAGATTAAGATATCTGCAAAAGTAGCAAAAATAGAACTATGACCGAGAAAAGGAGAAATTCTTCGCTTCCCACCCCACTCACAACAGCCATCAGGTGCCTCTACTTTTTTATACCAGTCCTCCTCACTACCAGTAACACTCGGTAACAGTACTCTATGCCCTATGCGATGTTCTAGCCTTACAGCTGAGAGAAACTATGAAAACACAGTGCTATGTTCACAGACTGCACTGCTACACCAAATCAGTTTCATATTACTACATAACTCAGACAGCAATTATCTTTGTCACTGTAACCGCATGGAAGGCAGCAAACTCAGGAGTGGCAGAATAAAAATAAAATCTCAGCTATACAGAACTTATGAATCAGAGCTGTGAATGTTTCACAGGTAGGTACCCCAAATACTAAATTCAAATAAGAATCAAGCTTACTTTGCAAGTTAGCTACTAAGGAGAGAATGGAAGAAAAAAGTACTTTTGTTCTCATCCACAGAACAAAAAGAGTAGTTTATAAAATACATTGTACCTTTTCCACAAGAGATCATGTTGTTCTTATTTCCTGTCTAAGCTTTCTCTTTGCCCCACACACTTAAAAGTCAGAGCCTGTCCAAATTTTAGATTGAGGTTCTTGCGAGTTAAATTTTACCTCTTAGGAGCACTTTGACAGTTCACACACTCAAGAAACTAAGCTTGTTGGACTGATTTACACTGCAAATATCCAGACTTAAGTAACCCAATTTGTTTGCGTTTTGGAAGAGAAAAAGAATCAAAAACTAATCTATTTTTGCAAAGTATGTCAATCCAATAAAACCCAACCAATTACTTTATTAGTGGCTGGATGTACTTTGGAAAAACCGCATATAAAAATCTAGAAAAGAAACTGATACATATCTCCAAGTTAATACATGGCAAAACAGATCCACTACATAAGCTTCTGAACAGCTGTACATTACTCCTGACTTAGGCTGCTGGACTTCACACTACCAAGAAAACATCACATAATTATTTTGTTGCATCAGTGAAGGAGCATACCATATGTTAAACCTTGGAACTGAATCAGCAAGCTTGCTATGCCAATAAATAGAACCGCTAAACACTGAAATTCCTGTCTTAATACTATTCTTTTCCAAATGCCCGAAGTTAGCAAGTGATTAACATCCCAGACAAGTCAGAAAGGTTGCAACAGCAGAAACACATTAGTGATGAGAGACTAATTATGCCCATGTAGATCAGATATGCATTACACCAGGTTAGCCACTGAAACATTTAAGAGGAGAAGCAACTCTTGACATGATCTCAAGCAGCAGAGTCTAATTCAAAATGCATCCGTCAAAGCACCACTAGCAGCAAACCCTGCACATTCAAAGTTAATATCTCTGCAAGGCAACAAAAGCTAGAAAAGCCCCTTCTGGATTTAAGTACTGCTGCAGTTCACCATACAAAAGAGGAAGCTTCTTAATTTAAGAATCTCAACCAGGAGAATAAGGTGTTTCAGAGACTATTAAAGATATCACACTGGTTGTTTAGTAAAAGCAGGCATCACTAATCAGATTTTAGGGAAAAAAGGACCTTTACTACCTTGTCACAGGATTCCATCAGACGATATCTTCAGAAACCCTGAAGTCATGTACAAAACAGGAAAAGAGGATTGGAAGATTAAGGATATCAAGAAGGATTATGAGGAACACCTTAATGAGATGCAAACGTATGCTTGAGAAAGAATAAAATAGCTCAGGAGCCCAAAAACCTGCTTCTTTTAAGTGAATTAAGTGATCAGAACAGAGAAAGTTAAGTGATCACAATGCATGACAAGTAAAGAAGCTGAGGGGAGGGTGTTCTTTTTTTCTTTTTTAATCCCTCAGAGGTTTCCCTGATCCCTAACTATACAGGAAGAACTTGTCCCAAGCCAACTTTTTAGTAGAAAATACTTCACAGCAAAATCTGTTCCTGGTCATTTGGTATTCACCAAAAGCAGCACTCACTTGATACTGCATTTGTATCAGAAGAACATTAAGCAGCAATCTTTCTTTTTTTAATTTAAAAGCATTAGTTTTGACATTCATAATAGTCAAAATAGTCAAAAGTAGAATCCATGCAACACATGAATAGTTATGACTATATCAAGATGTCAACATAGCTTTCATAAATGGAAGTAGTGCCTTAACCACTAGGAATTATTTGCAAGAATCAGTGAACCTTTTTTTTCACAAAGGAAATTCTGTTATCTACCTGGATTTCCAAAGAGCATTTGATAATGGTCCCACATGTCCTTATGAAGGCTTACAAACAAACTAAGCTGACATGGGATGAGAGGGAAGACCTTCATGCAGATAAAGAACTGTTTTAAACAGAAAACAAAAGCAGCTGGAACTCTTAGCTTCCATATTAAAGGAAGGTCACCAGTGAAGCCCCAAAGTGCCCTATGCTAGTCAGCATCCTCATAAGTGATCTGGCAAGGGGACAAATAGTAAAGCAGAAAAGTCTGAGGCTGCAAGGTTATCTAGAATAAGCCATCTCAAGAACTGCAGATGGACATTAAAATACAGACTGCACAATGAAGTAGCAGGCAGAATTTCAGATAGGATAAATATAAGCACAACAGAGGCATATGAGAAGATCCTATCTTTACAAAGATGCAATGAGGGGCTCTACACCAGCTCTAACACTGAGAATCAAGATCTTGAAATAAGAATTCTGTTAAAAGGTCTGTTCAATACTCAGTAGCCAAAAAGAACAGGCAAGTCCCATGTTAGTAATCAGGAAATAAAGTACAAGATAGAACAAGATAGCCCAAGATGTAGGAATACTGTGACACTATCACACACAGGTCTGGTTCGTCCAAGTCCCAAAGATACAACAGAAGTGTAAAGCATACAGAGGTGATAAACACCTAGAGGCAGGCAACAGTTCAATAAGAGTGATTAAATAGACTAGAAAACAGACAAATGTCAGGTGATTCAACTTTTCCCTTACCTCTTTCAAGTCAGCTGCAAAGAACACTCACGGACTGCCTCATTAATGCACAGACCCATGGCTGGCAGCAGCTATAACCTCAGGACAAAAAAACCTGGATCTTTACATAATGCATAGCTTAACTGAGGAACACCTTGCCACAGGACACTGCTGATCCCAGCAGCTCATACCAGCTCAAGATGAGATAAGACAAATTCATACATAAAATCCACAACAAGCTTAACAATGCACATCCTGTAGCCCAGGTAGTCAGAGAACCATAGATGATTGAAATCTGAGAGATTATTCCAGGAAATATCACCACAGGCTCATGTTGATATATTCTTCTCCCAACATTTGGCATTGGTTTCTAATGGTCTCACCCGGTACAGCTGTTTAAGTTCTTAGTGCCAATTATCTCTACTGCCAAAGCCTAACAACCACAAAAAGCATCATGAAGCTGATGCCAGATTAAACTGCTCCAAACATGTCCCATTCTCCGTTATACAGATGTGAGCACCTGTCATGCAAAGCCTTCTCATGTTTTACTACTGTAGCTCAGCCTTTCTGACCTCTAGTACTATGTTCTCTCTCAAGTCTACTGCTGACAAAATATTCCTTTTATTCCATTACCGAAAGCATCAGTCTCTAACTCTACACTAGGCATACACTTTACAAGGAAACTTTGAGCTTCACCTACTCTAGTCAACTTAGCCGACCACAAACGTTCTGTTCTTTTGACAATTCATCCAGCAGCTACCCTTGAACTCTGCTGCGTACCAACCTTTAGGCATGAAAACAATCTGTTCAACCACGTCCTGATGCTCTCTCAAGTCTCTCTCCAGACATTTACTACAACTAACAGGCAACCACTCCCACCCTCCTCCTTGCATACTGCCTAGTTCTGCCCTGATCCCAAAGCCAGATGAAACAAGAATCAAGTGTACACTGCCAGCACTGCCTGCCTCTTACATTAATGCCTTCACTACAGGTATCCACCTAACATTGCAGATAACAGACATGAATGACTTAACAGATGAAGCATAGCCCATTGTGTTGATTCTTTATTAGAAGGTATTAGAGCAAGACAACACTGTTAAGTACAGGGAGGAGCTAGAATACCACCTTTAGGAATCCCTTAAAGGCCTCACAAGGGCTGGACACCCCAGCGCAGACAGTAAAGGCTTCACAGAGTTTCCAAAGTCTGCATTTTTTCAGCTCAGCCAAAGTACAAGAAAATAAAATTTGCAAAAGGAACTGACAATGTCACATCCCTACACATTAATTTGCATTGTCCAGCTCTGACAGCAGCATAAGAAGCAAGGGTTGACAAACATAGAACTAGAGCTATGGAAGGTCCTGAATGCAATGTGTTTTTAATAGCACATTGCACAAAACCCAGTAACTGAATTTATCTTGGTCACCGAAGTTCAGCAATATAAAAGCAAAAAACCCAGTAAGACTGAAATTAGAAACACTTCAGCATACAGGTGAAGAAATAAACAAAACCCAGTATAGACTTAGCATATAGTAACACCACCACATCTGAGTAGCTACAGCAATCAATCTCTGGACATCACTTGTGGTACACAGTATCCTTCAGCTGCAAACTGGTGAACACTGAAGCAAGTCTTCTGGGGAAGCATCGTCATAAGCTTACCTTGCTTATGAGAACCCACCCCAAGTATCTGCTATGGTCACCAGACAACGCTGGCCTGAATCCTCCTTCAGCCTAACCAAATGTGTTTGCTCTCTTGTGCTCTACAACACAACTTTTGTGTCATTATCAAGAGACGGTTAAAGACAACAGGTCTGGAGGGGGAAAAATTAATGCAGTAAATCATCAGATGCTATGCAATGCTAATTAGTCCGGGTAGAGCACCACTCCAAAGTATCATAACACTTCTGGTATCCACACTAATCCTCAACAAGCTAGTTCTGTTGTCTCTGCACAGCACTGCAATGTACCAAGCATACATGCCAGGTATTTCAGCACCAATCTCATTCAACATCTACAATTAATCTGAAAAAGTTAGTTGAAAGTATTAAGTAGAACAGGCTCATATTGTTAAAAATGCCTTAATTCTTTACTTTGTTAAATTCATATTAAGAAGCAGAAGAATTAAATCAGATACTGATCAGAAGCAATTAGCTACATCTTAAGAGAAAGTGCCGTATTAGCTGTGTACCCAAACAATGCAAACCTAGCAGTAGTCTCCTTAGCAAAAAGTTTAGTATAGCTTGATTCCATATTTTGAAATAAAATTCCAGCACTTTTAAACTCTCTGGATGCTTAAACTAGTCAGATATATTTAAAATACTGACTTTACAGAAACAGAAGGTTTACTTTGATGTACAAAGAAGGCAGACCCTAAGATGCTAGAAGTAGTTTAAAACCACTCAAGAGGACACTTTACAGCAGCAAGAAACCACATGTAGTTCTGAACATCACTCATAGTAGTTTGAGCTAACCTTTTAATATTAAAGGACACTTATCTGCATCACATCTGAAACCAATCATTTTGTCACCTCTGCTGTGCTGTACTCCTAACCTAAACCCAGGCATTTAACACCTTACACTATTGCTATATTAATCACTCTGTTGAAGCACTGGAATAAATATGGCTTCATTCACTTCACTCCTTACTTTCCAAAAATCTGGAAAAAGATGACACAGGTCAATATAAGGCATCCTAAAGCATAGCTTTAGCATGAAATCTAATCAAGCATGGCTATTCACACTTGTGTTTTATGAGAGGGAGAATTTCCTTTACAACACAACGATTGGCATGCTACTGTCAGAAGGTGGTAAAAGCAATAGGTGTGAGTACACTAGAAAAAAGGAATGCTGTACATAGAACAAAACACAGACTTTACCACATAAAGCTTTCCTAAACGTCACCACACCTACCATCACAAAGCCACTGAATATGATCCATTTGAAAAAAAATGGTGATGACTTGCACTGCTACAGACCCTCTCCAGCTCTGAATGAGAAAGCGGGGAGAACACAGTACTATTTCAAAGCATGCAGGCATTTCATCAAAAGTAGTACTGCATCCTGAGAGAGGGCAAAGAGATTACCCTTCTTAGTCTGTTACCAAAAGACGCTATAGTAACACTGTGAGCTATTGCGTATCACTTGGAAATCGTAGAAAAACATTCTGCAGAGAACGATATTCACGGCAGAGTAAGCTCTGACATTCATGTATAATACGAGCACAAGAGCATCAATGATCAAGTCCTTCTTCCTATAATCTACGTCCACAGCAGACTGCAACTGAAGATTGTAAGGATCACATTTTTTAACAGTTGCGTACACCAGTTTGACACCACTGAAGATGCTCTGTCAATCGACCATCACAGTTACAGAAGTGATGCTTGAGGACTGGGCTGGAAGTTCGAAGTAACACCAGGCAATGAATCAGGAACATAAAGGATTCAGATGAAACTTCTGTAGGGATCTGTTCCCACCCCAGTCTTTTCGGTGCATTTTTATTTGAAGAGTCAAATAATACACCAGCCTGGCTTCAGGAAAATGAAGTTAAATTCACCAGTAGTCAGGAATTTCTGCAGAAGATAGACACCTAAAACCACTCCATCAGTGACGATACTTTTGTTATTTCAATCATGCAAGTACTTCATACAAAAATTTTCTAACACCAAACAGAAAATTGTTTTAGAATACACACTTGTCTGAGATTCACCTTGGGTAACAGAACTCAAAGTTTAAGGCAGAAACTGCTTCTCATATTTAAGTCTATGGTCTCAACTTCCACACTCTCCTTCAGCACTAGTTCCCCGCTACTCTAAGGAAAGCTATGACATTTGTACAGTTTTGTGAAGCTTAATGATTTGACAAATTAATCATGAGCCAGTCTGGAACTATGGGATCACACATGCTGTAGTTACCGGTGTCCCATCCCTACCATCAGGTCTCACTGTAGTAATACAGATCCTTGACAGAAGGACAAAAGATCCGGAAATACAGCTTCCACTTTCAAAGATATTTAGCCAAGAACTTGTCATTAACTCATTAGCAAAAGAACAACCTGCATTATGGAACTGAATAGTGCAACTGAAGCTTGGCTAAACAATTTATTTGTGTATGGATTCTCTACAAACTTATACTTGAAAAGTGGCATAACCTTTATTAAAGGAAAGCCAACAGAAAAGGGCAGAAGATGAAAAGGCATGTGATTGGCATAGGTGTTGGTGCCTAACAACAAGAGGACAGAACCTGCAGTGCCTGGATTCAATTCCCAGGTTTGCCATAGACCTGCTGGGTGACCTCAGGCAACTCTCTCATCCACCTGCTTGGAGATCTACCTCAGTGACATGGACTTGTCTTACACAGATAAATTATTAACTCAGTGTTCTACTGCATCTCTATGGAAATTAAATAAAACAAATAAGTTCAGACTATTTTTAAGATAATATCGGAATTTTAGACATACATCTTATTAGTACAGGACCCAAAGCTCCTAGCATATGACACCTATTAAACATCCAAATTTTAGCTTCCTGTAAGCCATTTTCATTTTCGGTGTCAGTTTGGAATTAAAAAGCAGTAGTCACAAGTCTTGTCCTCCCCAGGAGAGGCAATGGTTTGCAAAAACAGAACTTTAAAAACATCTTTTAATACTTCTGGATAACTTCAACTCACTCAATGCCTGATGGTACCACCCAAAACAGAAAAGGAAGACGCTGTCTTTAAGTTAAATATCTCACTTAAATTTCTCCAGCTCTGAAAGTTTACCCTGTTATTTTTATTTCCCTCTACAAGCATGCAGTGCCTTTACTCCATGGGCATCCAAGGGTCTTGGATTTTAGGAGTTCCAAGAAACTATTTTTGAAGTGACATCAGGAATCTGTTATGGTCAATCAGTGCAGCTAGCATTTTTGCCATGAATAAAATAATCTTAACATTAGAAAGCAACATTTCCCCTTGACTGAGTGAAATTTGACAGCTGGAATACAGAAACCTCACGGAGAACCCCAGAGGTGCTTTGTTCAAGTTTAGTCCCTTCTACATGCTGATCGGACCAAAGTGAATACTCAGCCTTACTAACTATCCATTTATATGAGAAAGTTATGGCCACAGGATAGGATAAGCTTCGTAAAAGCGTTCTCTTTAGAAAGCCAAGATTTCAGTTCCGATATTGGCTGGCTCAATCTACTCTAGAGATAGAACATACCCCTCAAAAACCTTCTAAGACCACATTGACTTTCACGCTCATTTCAGCCAGAATTGGGCACTTCCCTTTCAACTGATGTCTCTAACGCTCCCCGAAGTACCCCGTCTGCTACAGCCCAAGCTGAAGCACTTAAAAATTAGTGCAAGGGTTTTCTTTGAGCTTCTCTGAGCTAAAGCCTTCCACTTCCCCCTTGCAATCTGAATCTGACCCCTGGGAGCTTTGACGAGCATCCCCCACCCACCGCGGCTTTAATTATCCTCGGTGCCGTTTGATAGCGGCCTGGCGACTTCACCTCTGGACCTACTGCAAGGCCCGGGGCTCCCAGGCCCCGCCTGCACCGCCGCTCCGGCCAGGGGCCACCCAGCCGGCACAGACCAAGGCGATTCACCGAAGACCACGGCTTTGCGCCCCGCCACCCGCTATCATCGGCCTCGCTGCCGCAGCCGGCTCCGGAGGAGTCTGCCTGAGCCCGACCCCCCCGCCCCCGCGCCCCGAGGGGCCGCAGGAGAGGCGGCCGAGGTCCCCCTTGCCTCTCGGGCCGCAGCAGCCCCCGGGGCCCCGGCTGCTCACCCCTGGACGCCCGGGCTGTATTTCCTGGTCTTCCAGGGTGTGCCGGGGCTCTGCAGCGCTGGCGGGGGCGGCTGCCGCTGCTGGTGGGGGGAGCTGTTGACGGCGAGGCCTCGGCTGCCGGAGAGCAGGTAATTCATCCCATAGGTGCTGGCTTTATTCTCCCGTTTCCTGCGGCCCGGGTGGTACTGGTGCTGCTGGGGCGACGCCGGCGGCGGCGGGTGGGGGCTGCGCGCCAGGTGCGGGGGCTGGTGGTGCCCGTTCACGCCGTTCACTTTGTTCTCGTGGAAGTTAAAAAACTCCCCGGGTCCGGCCCCGCTGCCCAGCAGCCCGGGAGGAGCCACCGCCGCCGCCCGGGGGCCGCAGGAGGAAGAGGAGGAGCCGCCGCCTCCGCCGCCGCTGCACGATCCCGAGGAGGAGAAGCCGGGGCTCTCGGTGCCGGACTCCACCGACGAGCAGGAGGACGAGGAAGAGACGGAGGGCGACTTCTGCAGCCGCCGCCCTCCCTCGCCGCCGCCGCCGCCGTTCACCGCCGCGGGGCCGGCGGTGGCAGCGGGAACCAGTCCGGTCAGCAGGGCCGGAGGGGAAGGCGAAGGCGAAGGCGGCGAGGAAGAGGAGCAGCAGGCGCCGCCGCCGGGCGCCCCGAGCCGCACGCAGCTGTGGCCGCGGGGCGGGGAGGCGGCGGCGGCCGAGTCCAGCGCCGGGGAGTTAAGGCAGAGGTAGTGCGGGAAGCTGGCGCCGCCCCGGCCCCCCACGCCCTGCGAGGTCTCCCAGATCTGCATCCACAGCGCATTCGCGGGGCCTTTCTGCTCGGGCTGGATCCAGGCCACGCGGGGATCCATCCACGCCCGCCCGCCTCCGACCCTCACGGCCCGGCCAGAGCGCCGCGCCGCGCCGCCGCCCGCTCACCGCCCGCCGCGCACTCCCTCGCCTCAGCGCGCCGGGCCCGGCAGCGGCGCTAGACGCGGGCCGGCAGCAGCGGCATGTGTCGCGGGGGGGAGGGCGGGCGGGGAGCGGGGCAGAGCCGGGCGAGGCCGGGCGAGCGCGGCTCGGGAGGAGCGGAGGCGGCGCAAAACTGTACCCGGCCCGGCGCTGCCCGGAGCGCTCCGCTCGCCGTTCCAATGTGGCGTCCCCCTCGCCAGGGCCAGAAGCGGCTCCGCGCATGCCCCGCAGATTTTAAACCTTCACCGGAGACGGCCGCCCTGGCAACCGCACATGCGCGCTGGCCGCCCCGCGGGGAGGGGAGGCGGGAGGGCGCCGGGAGGCTCCCCCGCCCCGCCGCGCTCGGCCCTGCGCGCCTGCGCGCCCGGAGGAGGTCGGGAGCGCTCGGCAGCGCTCGGGCGGGAGGGAGGGGGCGCGGCGCCCTCCGCGCCTGCGCGGAGCGGCCTCCCTTCAGCCGCCGCTGCGCCCGGCGGGGCCGCGCCGGGAGGGGGGAGGTCGCCCTGCCGTTGGCGGCGGTGTTCCCCAGGCACCGCGTTGTCTCCTCGGTGCCGGGGCCTGTCCCTTCGGAGGGGGCCGCCCGGCTCCCAGAGAGAGGAGGGTGAATTCTGAGGGGGAGTTGCCAGGAGAAGCGAGCGCAGGCCCGCCCGCCTGCAGCGGGGCCGAGCGGCCGGCGGCGCGGGGGCTGACCCCTGCGGGGAGGGGGAGGCCCAGAGGCGGGCGGGCAGAAGCGCAGGGCTCGCGGGCAAGGGCGGGCTCTCCCGCTGGTCTCCCGAGCACCAAGGAAGCACCGCCAAGTACCACGTTTCCACTGGGGACTCTAGGGGTTTCCTGGGCTTGAGTCTCGGGGGGTCAGCGCCCGTTCAGGGGGTGTCTCTGTAATGGAGGGGTTCCGTGTGCAGGGATCGCTGGGTAAAATGCATATGGCCGCTGGAGCGGGGTCGGATGCGGATGCACCGTGTTTCTTCTGTGGTCTAAAGATTGGCTCTGACAGCCAGCCTCCCAGAATGATGTTAGTAACTGTTCTCTTTCTAATCCAGTGGTTTGGCCTTTTCCTTGAGCAGCTTCAGCACGGGTATGGATCAAGTGTCCTCTCCCCGGGGTACCCCCAGAGTCTCCAGTGGTCCAGGAATCACCAGTCAGTTGGATACAGCCCTTACCTGACTGCAGAACAGCAGAGAGAAGGGTTGTACGTGCATAATGACAAACGCTATCAGGGAATCCCAGTTACAACAGCCCTCCGATGCAGTTGTGTGGTACATCTTGGGTGATCTAACAACTTACTGCCACAGAAGAGGAGAAAAGGAGAGGTTCCGTTCTCCATAATCCTGCTGCTCCCTTTCCCTGCTCCCTTGCACAAGCCCTGATACTGATCAATGGACCAATTTAACTTTTTAATTCAGCAGAAGACTGCACTGGGAAGAAAAGTAATAGTTTTCAGCAGTTCATTTTGAATGAGCTTACTTTGTGATCAGAGCTGGCACTAAGGCGGGGGTGGAGAGAGGATGAGAGAAGAGGACTGTCATTTGTTAGCAGAGGGCGGTTGTATTTGGTGCCACTGTATTCTCTAACTATACCCTTAGACTTCAGAGCAAGAGAAGCTGATTTGAGGGTGACAGCCTAATGTTTATTGTTGGAAGTCACTTAGCAAGAGCGAGTCATTCATTTGTTTTTGTTAAGAAACAGATCTGTTTTCAGGAATAACAGCCAAACTACACATGAAAGTACACAATAAGCTAACCAAAACCAAACCACATGAAAGAGCCGTTAAGCTTGTCTCATATAAAAGCATGTTCGCCAGAATTTCCATCTGATGAAACCAAAGCGCCCTTCTAACTTGCGTGGTCAACTCGGTATACAGATCTTCAGCACAGATTTCAGCCGCTTGAGTTACTGATAGCAGTCCTTGGTTTTACAGTCCATCTTCCCAAAGGATTTTGGATATTTTTGTTTTGTTTTGCTTTTAACTGAACTTGAATGGGGACAAATAACCACATCCCTCAACTCTGTTCTTTTCATCTAAATGCCATAAGAAATAAACCACAGAATTACACTGTCTCTTTCTTCTTTTAGCCCTGAATACTTTGCATTCTTGCCTCTATGATGGCTCAGGTTCAGCAAGGAGAGGCGAGGATCAGCAGTATTTCCGCAAGCCTAGCCGGTTTGGTGTGCTGGTGGTTAGAATGGTTGCTTCGTAGATCCACTTTGAAATACTGAGAAGGAGGCCACAGAGCCCAGATCTCATCCTTTTTGGTTTCATGTTCTGACTTTTCACACAACAGGCGAAGATCATCTTCAAGCTGCTGAGTTAAAAATCTTAATAAAGAAGTACTGATCAGTGTTTTGGGAAAAAAAAGAAGACACAAGAACCGATCTTATGGAGGCAATTCCCAGCTCTGCAGTTTCATGACCTGTTTTCTTTATTCCCTTCCCTGCCCTGCTGCCATCTTTTAAAAGTCAGCGCTTTCAAGAGGGCCTGATTTCCCACTTTGACTTTGCTAAAATTATCTCCAACTTCATTTTGAGGTCTAGCTGGTAGAGACCACTGCCTTGTAAGAGGCAATAACTCAAAAGCAGCTTTTGATTGAGGAGAGACACGGTATTCCTGAGACTCACCAATCCCAACGCTGTCTTGGAAGGGGCCAGGCTGTTTCCTGAAGTAGCTACAGTCTTCTCAGAAGGGGTTGCCTCTCACTGACTTAAGCTGTGTTCCTGTAGAGAGAATTTCTGAAGCTACAATGGTGCTTTGTCAGTTCTTTCTATGGGGTCAAGGCACCAAATGCCATGTGAGTGTAATAGAGGGCATGGGATGGAAGTTTTGGGTACAACCTACTCAGGGGTCCGCATTTTAAGAATACGGAGAAGAAGGAAGTCTCCTCTGAGAAATCTATAAGCAATGGTTTGTTAATACACCAGTTCACTCATGTATCCCATGATGATTCATCGAAGCTTCCAGCAAGTCACTGAAATATCTCTGCAGAAAAGGAGATGTTACATGGTTCCTTCATAAGTGTGTATAATGTGAGGAAATAACACCCAATGGCCTGTTGTGGGACAAGGACAAGAAAAATTACCACCTTCTAACATCAGCTCTTAGTCTTCTCTGTTTCTAGCGTCTCATTAAGAAATCTAGATAAAGCATGTTTCCAATCTTCTCTCCTTAAAGTGAGAATTTCCCTCTAAAGGTAGTAAGTGAGAATTTCCTTTGCAAGGATTGATTTTTTTAAAAAATGGTTGGTTTTAATTCATTTGTCCTTTACTGAATGAAACTACTCACTGAAGGTAAGACTCTCAGAAAGTTTGAAAGTCAAATATAGTTTTGATCATCAGAAAAATTTGCTTTCTTTTCATAAGAGCTTCCTTCCCACTGGTGAACTTGTGAGGACACAGATAATGAAAAGATCCTAACCTCAGGAGACACAATGCCTTGTTTGCCGTGGGGAAGTTCAAATGCTTGATTCAGATTATGAATGTCATATTAAAATTCCTCATACTAGCATTGCCTGTCTTATGCCAGTAACACAATGTCCTACTCTTTTTTCGTGACTTCAGTTTCTTTAACTTTGTATTTGACTAAGTATTTAACTTTGAAGTTATAGAACTAATGACTAAAAATGTAGTCTCATTACTTCTGAGGTCATTTAATTAATCTGTTATGAAGTGTTTTAATCTGGCTGCTTGTCACAGAGAACACAAGCACACCTCCCTCTTGGATGAAGATTATATTTCAGTTTCAGCTTCAGCCAAATACATCTTTGATTTGGCAACAGTGACAGCGCTGGAGTCTTTGGTAACCTTGTAGTTGATGACTTTGACATCCTGTTGACTGCAATTCGAATTCTGTGAATAGTTCATATGTTTTGGTAAATAATGGCAATTGAGTTGAATACCTAAGTGGGATATATACAGGGCAGTGTTGCCCAATGCTTGCTACTAATCTATTTTTTTAATGAACCCTCTGAACTCATTAACGCAGATAAAGGCAGGCAGTGTCTCATACCTTTAATATGGCTGAGTTTACACCCCTGGAAATGATAAGATGCAAATACAGCATACGCATGTGATGCAACCTTAGTTCTGTTCTCTGAAGGTGGGAATTGCTATGGATGTGATTCCACCAGGGCGACACAGCAGCTGAGAGGTGACCAACTGGTTCTCCAACAGTTCGCACTGTCTGGGACATCTTCAGGATTTTGTCCCATGTGGCCTTCATTCTGGTCACCCACAATCTCACCACAAGCCTCTGATGCATCACCTCCTTCATGCTTGCCAGCTCTGATCTCCTTCTTCATAGCCTTTGTGGCCCGTAGGATGGATGGAGAAGGCACAGAGAGTGGGGTTCAGCAGTCTATCTGACCAGACTAGTATCTGCTGAAGGCAGGAAAAGAAAAGAACTGAACAAACCACAGTCTCGAGCTGGATGAGGGTGTGAAAGAAAGGCTATCCAGCCAAGGAGGTGCATCTCTAACAAGTGACCTTCAGAGTGTGCTAGTCACCAGGAGACAGTGTTGGGGAGGAGGTAAAGGGGAGACAGTTTCCTTAGCTGCACTCTTGTCACATTTTTTTCAGTAAATACCTCCCTGGACAGGAGAGCAGAGATAGAGTTTTCGTCTCTCAAACAGGGCTGATCACAATGGGGAAATGAGTAGAAATCCAGAACACAAATTTCTGGTTCTTACAAGGCATGATTTGGAGCATTCTTGCAATCTGTCCTCTGGAAACACGGGCTTTTACCTTCTTCAACATGGCTTCTGTCTCCCATTAAAGAAGGCCTGGCATGAATAACCCTGAGCAGGCTAAAGTCATGTTATCTTTTCCTTCTTAAACCTTCCACTTCGCTCAGTCCTTCCTTTCTTCATGGCTCTGTGTCCTCTTCTGATGAAGACTGAGCGTCAGCCAAATTTAGGATGTTGAGACATATTCAGAGCCAATTAAAGTGCAGAGGCTGAAACAGCTGTCAACTACCAGCCGTCTCCTCTTCCCACTCCGTCTTCCCCCGCTCTTAGAAGGGTTGCCAGCCCTGTGTCAGAGAAGCTGAACAGATGATAAATCAACAGCTGAACAGCTGCAGCTTCCAGCCAGGCATGTTCATACACATGAAAATCCTTTTCTAGCTGCCTACATAAAATAGCAGGGTGGTAAATGGAGAAAGCATGGGAGGCGGATCACAAGCCAGGGTGGCAGCTTGCGGGGGAGAGGTTGCATGGACAGCCAGGTGTGATTCTTGCCTCACACTGCTGGATGTGTGTCAACACTTCTGGTGGGAGCTCTGTCTTGGAGACCTTTCGTCACCGGGTACTACAACAGGAGCAAGATAAACCTGTCACCTTCAGGTACCCATGTTCTATTTCCATTGATATAACTGAGGCTCTGATAGGGATTGCTTTCAAAATGCTGCTCTATTATAAATATTTATCTTGGCTTATTACACGGCAATTAAATACTTAACACGGCATTTTTTTACAGTTTTCCATGACATAAAACAAATAATTATTTAATTGTTCTGTTTCAAGGATGGTCTATGCAAATTTTTAAATTGTTCTCGTGTTCCATTTTGTTTCTGTTCCTCATCTAGAAAAAGTTTGGAAGGGTACAATTTTGGAAGGCTTCTTTTTTAACGCAGAGATTAGGAATTTCTGCCTTTAAGACTTGTGAGATTTCTTAAGAGAGAATATGCTGCCAGCACTAACACCTAATTGAAGAGAATTAAATCTCACAGACTTTTTTTCTTCAAAGGCGTGTTTAGACATGGAAATTAAATTGTGATAACAAGAACAGAGAGGGTTTTAAGAATAATTTTAGGTATAGAAAATAATCTGTGAGAGAGATCATAAACAAGTGATATTTATATTAAATATCTACAAATCTCTTGAAAGTAGTTTTCTGAGTGGGATCTGAAGAATTGTATGAAATCAGGTGCTCTGTCTTCCTGTCCTGGTTAATGCAGAACCGTGCAAAGAGTTGCTTTTATAAGAAGGATCGCTTGCCTTTGAATGGCAGGTTGAGGGAACACATTAAGAAGACTCTCATGAGAGTTCATGGGAGCGAATTCCTGGAACTGATCAGGATTCGTCCCTTAGTCATGTTTGCAATCTAGGAGGTCCCAGGATCATCTTTAAGTTGTCATTCTCCAGGTTGTTGTGTAGAGAAGAGCTGAGGGCATACAGAACCTGCTGTGTGAATCGTAGCAAGGGGAAGGGATCCCAATTCACGGCATGGTTGCACATGCTCTAAAATGGAAGGAAAAAGTAGATCTGCTAGGAAAAGAATCTGTAAGTAATGCATTCATCCTAGGAACAATATTACAGTAAAAATGCTTTCCTTTGGATCTGTTGAATATCAGTTTTCTGCTGAGGAGAGCAAGATACTATTAAAAAAACAGGATAAAAAAAATGCTAAGGTGTGCAGGACAAGCTGTGAGAGAGCTGATGTAAAATTTGCCTAGTGAAGATGTGTCCTGGACCCCTCATCTGCCATGTTAACATGGCACCAGATAGGGCGCCAGCTGCTGCTATACTAAACCTGGAAGAATCATTTATGCAGAGCAGAATGACTGTGGAAAGAATTAAGGAAAAGTTACATTGGGTGTCAGCCAAGACTATCATGGTGAAAGATGTAGCCCACTTTTATTAGCTCCCAAGCTAGATCAAAGCCATATTTGATCTTGTACAGATTTCTAGAAGCTAATTTATCTTGTGTGGTCAGCTGTCTTAAGTATTTTTCATTAGTTCATCCTGCCCACTGGTCCTCATCTATAGGCAGCACATGCACAAACCTATATGCATTCGCTCTTTAAATAGAAACTGCACACTGTTGCAATGCACCTCCCTCTCCTTAAGTATGTCTATGTTCTGCATCTCCACCTTCAAAGCTATTATTTTTAACTGTTCTTGGGCCACAACTAAATCACTTGGACATCTCAGGAAGGAGATTTCCAGAAAAGAAAGAGCGTGATGCCAGTATAAAAGTGCTGACCCAAGCCATATTCACATTGGCCTATAGATAAGTCAGCAGAGGAGTACAGAAGATCAAAGGACAGCAAGATTTTTTTGCAGGGTTTTTAGGTAACATCAATGTGCAGCAGCTGTAGGATAGATTAGATAGGGACTGATGATAGGAAAGAATAATACACTTTAGCAGGTCCTTTAGAATGAGGATAGGAACAAGGATGGGAAAAGTGTGAGTCAGTAAGAGAGCATGTCTGAACATTTAATCTGATGTAGAGAAAGACCTGGACTAGGAATAAGGAGAACAAAGGAGGTGGAGTGGACAGATGCGAGTCTTGGCCGGGGGGCAGGAAAACTGGCAGAGCGCCGACTCATCCGTCAACACACACATTTGCCATTTTCTCTTTGAAGGAGCTAAAGTCAAGGCCAGGGACCAGCAGAACAGTATTCAGACACCTCTCCCCCAGACTTTCTATCAGCACTCCAACTTCCCTGCACCAAATCCTCCTGAGCTCAATATTGGAACCATGTAGCACTTTACAACTTCCTCTGCCTCGCTTGAGACATGAGAAATGGCCTCACCATCAGTTCTTTCCAGTGCATGGACAGACTGTGGACAGACTGGTGGGACTTCTCCAGGATTTCTTCAGTTTGTCAGTACCATTTCATCTTGGGACCCTACACACATGCAGTGGAACAGACATGCCTTTGGGATCCTGAAGACTGTAGATGAACAGGACATACCTGAATATCCCAAACCCCCTTGTGAAGGCAGTGCCCGTATCTCCTGTCTGTGGGTATCAGCAGTGAACGTGATAGTTATCTGCAGTGGCAGTCTCCACTCCGCAGCTGTGCGAGCTGAGTTAAGGAGTCTGTTCACGATGTCAGTGTCCAGTTGCAGCACGCATCGACTCTGCAGTGAGTCTATGCCTTCGAGCTCCTGGGCTGATGAGCACTCTATGGACATGTAGGTAACACTGAAGAAACAGCATTCATTTACTGTGATGAGAGCAGAAAAGGCATGAGGAAGGAGTAGTGAAATGTGAGCATTGCCATAGGTCAGGATTTCTGTTTGCCTGCAGTGACCATGCTTAGGTTGAGCTAGGAGAATAGCTGTTGCTCCTCTGGGCAGGTCATGGGCCAGAGTGAGGAGAGGTTGCCGTTCCTGCTGTCACGTGCCAAGGTGAAGCACCCACGTAACTTCAAGAAGGGCCTGCTTCATTTTTTTCCCATGCCTCAAAACCACCATTGGCTCAAAGCATCCAGAAGGCTGGAAACACCTCCAGATTCTTCCACTGAGGCCACAGGGAGGACTCACGGGCCGGTGATCCTCTCTGCTGAGTCCTGGTGTCCAGACAGTTCACTGATGATTCTTGTGCTCCCCAGCTGAGTGAGAGGTCTGAGTGCCCTGCAGCCAGGAGCCTGCCTTTGAACAGTTTAGCCTCCAGTCCTGCAGCTCTAACTAGAAGCTGTTAATTTGTTTGTTTGTCATAGTTGCTGCCGGAAGGAACTTGCAATGGAATACTCTTTTCTTGCAGAGTCTCTGGCAGAGCTCATGGTGGGGTATTGACTGATGCCATGGAGCAGGTAGATGGAGCACTCGTTCTGCCCGCAGAAACACAAAACTTGCTCAGCCATCTTTTTCTTTTGGTGTGGTGGCAAGGATACATGGACCTCCTTCTTGTTGGAAACAAGTTAATTTGGACACAAGACAGATGTGCTTGTGGGTCTAGGGCTGCCTAGTGGGTCCTGGAGAGCCTCTTTTCATCACCAGGCTGTAGCTGTTTTCTCATTCAGAGTTGCCTGGTGATATTTATGAGGTTTATCTCAGGTGGTTCCTCATGAGGTGGTGCCAGACATGGTTCATGAGGCCTGTTTTTGTTGGATGGAAATAATCTCTTGAGCATGTACTCAGAAGGTGACAGACATTAACACAATGTAAACCTCAAGCTTTTTAGGACTGTGCAAAATTCTCAGAACATGGCTAAGCCACATGGCTACCAGCGTGTAGAGTTAAGATCCGTGCTGCCAATGAGTCTTGCACGGTGGGAGAAAACTGTAGAACGAAATGCATTGAATGAACAACTCTTGTGCAGTCTCTGCCTCTTATTTGCTCAGTTCATCTACCACGAGTTAGGAGGAATTTGACCAGACTGGCCATACAGACAACTCCACAGAAGTGATTCTGAGCATAAAGCCATGCTACTGCCCTTTCCAACTGCACACACGTATCGCTTACTGGTTGAAAAGTGCTTCTCTGGCAAGTGTGTTGCCATTCTTTTTAAATGCTTCTGTTGATTCCTTCCCTTGTTGCTGGTCTCGGTCATGCTGTCCAGAGGCAATCCTTTCTGACAGTAGCGTTCTCATAAGATGCTGTGTCAGGGACTCAGCCAATTCCTGCATGATACAGTCATCCTCCTCTAGCTCCTTGTTTGTATAGATTGACCAGTCCCTCTGCACCTCTAGCGGGGACTCTCGTGATCATTCTCTTCCTTAACTTACCTGTGAGAACAATACATAGTACCAGTCTATACCCCATACTACCCAGTGGGATGCTTCAAGAGTGCCATTGCATAAATCTATGGCTGACTCCGGACTGTGAAGTGCAGACCACTTCAGAGTCTTCCCTTGGACTGTGTCTGTTAGGAGTGGAAAGCAGAAGCTATGAGGATCTGTCTACAACTGCTGTCCTGAGGCTGTGGGAGCTGCCTCTTTCACCTTTGACCCTGTATTTCTTCCTGCTGTTTTCTACTTTCTGCATCCTTGTGACAAGGGAAATCCGTCCCCTGGCCTGAGTGTAATATGTTTCTTGTTGATGACAGGTTACGGTACGTAATGCACTACTTAGCCTGGCTGTAAGGATCCTATTGCCTGGTGCTGGCCTGGAAATGACCTGTGGTTACTAGCAATGGCTCTGTCATAGGTCTAGGAGACAGGGTGGAAGTGGTTTGACCTCGATTGTGCCATTTATAGGCTAGACAGCTCTGCCTCAGCTTTCTGCACAGCTGCTAAGAATGATTTCTTGACATTTGTACTGCATGGCGTAATTCTTTGCTGGGCCTGATTCAAACTCTCTCATTCATTTTGAACTCTCTCATTCGGGCCACATTGAACCCAGCAAGAATTGTGGACAAAATGTTTTGGACTCACAGAAATTACATCTGCAGTTAGCCACAAGGAAGAAGAAATGCTCTGTGATGTCTCAGGGCAGATCTCATCAGTCACCCAGGGAAGTTTCAAATCAGATCTGCTAGAACAAAATATTTACCGTATACAATAGGAAAGATAAAACCTTTTCTAGATCAAGTAGAGCTCTGGCTGAGTGCCCTGCCTTGCTGCCAAACAGCTGGCCTTGCTGTTGGAGCAGAAAGCAGAAAAAGGAAGTACGTTTCTCTGGAGGAATCTATACAGCTGTTAATGGTTAACAGAGGTAAGAGACCCTGTTCCCGCAGACCAAAATTACCTGGAGACTTCACTAATATCCATTCCAAATGCTTGCTGGAGAGCCTTTAAGAAAACTGATTTACTTAAAATGAAAGTCCATTCAAAGGCTGCCATTCAAAATGCCCGTGGAGGCATACTTCCCTAGGCTGAAATATATGGCATCATGGAAAACAATTGCTATACACAATAGAGCTGTTCTTTGTATTTTGTATTTTTCCCCTACATCTCATGCTACACTCATGTACTTTAGAACATATTTAAGTTGCAAATCACTAGTAAATGTAGGACCAAACTCTGCTTCTGGTCAGTACCAGCATTTCCCTTTCTGTTCCTCCTGTAAACAGTGCTTTGCCTAAAATTCACCAGCACAAACACAAACAATTCTATGTTAGAGAGTCTTCATATTATTTTTTTTAAAAAAACACAATGAAATAAAAAACAACAAAGTAAAACTTTGCTTCAGTAAGCAATCTTTTCTCCATAGTTATATTCCAGATAGGGACTAATACTGTCATACTAATGAGAACAGTAATGACATACTAATATAAAGTCATGTGAGTGACTTACAGAAGCTTACTTTTCCTAGCTGGCCACAGTCTCACTTGCTTTTCTTTCTATTGATGCTTGGAAGGCCCCTCTGCTCAGCCTGCACATATATGAGCCAGTCTGCATCATAGTTATTTTTACATATGAGCACTTCTGGGAAGTGGATAGAGAAGTTAAATTCCTTGTGTGAACATCAGACAGTAATTCTGTTTGTGCAAATGGTTGTAGAGTAGATTTTGTATTTATATCACCATTTCAGATTGCTAAGGGAAATGTATTTTGCTAAAAGGAAATTAATTCGGGGCATAAAATATGTTACAAAAGTTAGATCTTGTTAGTCATGAAACAGAAGGAGCATTAGAGATGACCAAGCACAATGAATGATTTTCAAGTATCTGGTACCCAGTAACCCCTCTTTTGATCAGTTCATGAGACAGTCCATAAATTCATTATGTGCAAAACAATGTTACATGAATAAAACATTGAATAGTTTTTAAAAAAATTTGAAGGTGTTTAGAGAAAATCTGAGCAGAGAATTGACTAAATATACCAGCAGCTGGGGTGGAGCTGCAGGCCTCAGACTTTTGCATGCCCAGGTGCTGTCAGCTGTGGAGAGCGAGGATCCAGGGCCACTTGCTGGATGCCCTCCATGTCTAAGCAGAGTTAATGGTGGATCCATACTGTGGCTCCGTGTGTGTGTGTGTGTGTGTGCATGGCTGGGAGCAAGGGGGGGTCTGTACCAGCAACTGCAGTGGGGCTGCAGTCCCAGGGGCTTGTACGTCCAGGTGCCAGTGACTGGGGAGACTGAGATCCAGGGACAGCTACTGGGCAGACTGGGTGCCTGAGCCCAGCTGCTGGAGGGATCCACCTTGTACATTTGTATTGACATATTTCCCACTAACAGACCTTCATCCTGATCAGCCAGAAAGGGAACAGGATGAGGCTGTGTGTGTTTGTGTGTGTGCTGAGTGTGTCTGTCTGTGCTGATCTGCGTGGCCAGCCATGCATATATGTATCTGTGTGTTGTAGATAGGCATTTGTATGCCTGCCTCCTGGGAATACATGCTCAGCCTCGCTGCTGGTTGGACCTGGGGGCATGGAGCTGCGGGAGCCTCGCCTGTCTTAGGCTGCTGGATTTGGCAACCCCTAACACCTAGAAGTTACAAGTCTGTTATGCTTATACTTCATCATACATCTGTGGACATTTAGGAAGAAACTGAATCCCTTATATTTGTAACGTAGTATGTTAGAACAGCTACGACAGCATGTCTGAAGCTTAACCCTCAGGGTAGTTGCTAGAATTGCCAACTGTTGGGTCAAATAAGGTTGCACATGCTGTATTCTTGTTAGTTTCTTGTTCTTTGCTCCCTCTGATATGCTGTTGTTATTTTCATCTGCTGCAGAAAACTCTCTCCCTCCAAATCCTGACCAGGAAAACTCAGTCTTCCTCTACTCTGCTAAGTCTTCAACACTGAAAAGCAATCCCTGATCAGCAAGTCATGTCAAACCCCATTGCCTCATAACTAAGTGCTTTTAGAGAGATCCAACTGTGTGTATACCATGCACCATTTGGAGAGATCCCTAGTTTCCTACCCATCTCGTGGGCCTTCATGCCTGTTTGCCCGGGTGTCCCTCTAATGCCGGACACATGTTCTGCTTCCAGCACCTCTGTCCCGTGCACAGTACGGCAAACAATGAAGTCCCCTCTAGGTAGGACAGCTCATTTCCCCTGCCCCCCCCCCCCCCCCCAAAAAACAAGCAAAATAACCACCAAAAAACTTCCAAACCCAAACAAAAATGGTAAGCCTCTGAAAGGCTGAATTTAAAAGTTCTCTATGTGGGTTTCCATCTTTCCTGGCCTGCTTGAGCACCGTGATACCAGGTGAGGGACTATGCCCTAGGTGTTACCAAGGAACTGGTCTAGTTACCAGTAAGTTTGTAGAGGCTGGCGCACCTTACTGAGGGCTGCCGTACTGGGGGCTGGAGAAGAAAGAGGATCATCAGCAGGAAGGTTAGCATCCCTTGTTGTTCTACACGTTGTGCAACATAGACACTGGTGAAGACCTCTGCTGATGACTTTTGGGTACTTGTTTGGGGGTGTATTCTTGTCTGCTTCTGTGGTCGACATCTGGGAGAAGCGTAATGCTGAACTAGAGGAGGGGACTGTCCTTGAAATGGCTACTGTGACTGGCGATTTCTGCTCTAGGCAGTGCTTACTGGGGACTGGAAGCTATGATGCAATAGGTACCCAGTAAGCCCACATCTGTGCAGTGCCACAATAAGACAATTGAGAACAGTGTTTGACTGGATTTTACACGTAGAAAAATAAGTTAGATCATAAGTTCGTGTTTCTAGTTAGCCTAGTGTTAATGCAGACACAAAGTGCTAGAAGATGCCATTATTACTTGATGAAAAGAAGGCATGGTTTGTTATCTGCAGCGTTACTTGTAATTTATCTTTTTTGATCTGTATCAGAAATGGAAATAATGAAGAAAATCTCTGAGATTTAGCCCTAGTAGCAGACAGGGTTACATTTGCAAAGGAGTTGCCTGTTTTGTCTGCTTTGAATTGAAATTAAAAGCTGTTGTGATGGCAATTCATCTAATATGAAGAATTAGGAAACAAGGCGCAATTACTTCACTTTTATGGACTTTTGCTAGTAACCCTTTTAAAAGTAGTAATTATAGCATATTATCCATCGAGGTTTGAAATGTCTACCTTCCAAAACATTGCATGACAGTTTCAGTTTAGGAAACTGCTTAAAACAATTGACAAAAGACTCTTGCCTGCAAGTGCCATGTAATTGTTTTATTTTGCAATTTTGTAAAATAAAACTTTTTATTGGGTTTCGTGGCAAGGTTTTGGTAGCAGAGGGGGCTACGGGGGTGGCTTCTGTGAGAAGCTCCTAGAAGCTTCCCCCATGTCTGATAGAGCCAATGCCAGCCGGCTCCAAGATGGACCTGCTGCTGGCCAAGGCTGAGCCCATCAGTGATAGTAGCGCCTCTGGGATAACGTATTTAAGAAGGGGAAAAAAACCCTGCCAACTGCAGAGGAGTGAGAATATGTGAGAGGAACAGCTCTGCAGACACCAAGGCCAGTGAAGAAGGAGGGGGAGGAGGTGCTCCAGGTGCCGGAGCAGAGATTCCCCTGCAGCCCCTGTTGAAGACCATGGTGAGGCAGGCTGTCCCCCTGCAGCCCATGGAGGTCCATGGTGGAGCAGATACCCACCTGCAACCTGGAGCAGGTGGATGCCCAAAGGAGGCTGTGATCCCATGGGAAGCCTACACTGGAGAAGGCTCCTGGCAGGACCCGTGGAGAGAGGAGCCCAGGCTGGAACAGGTTTGCTGGCTGGGCTTGTGACCGCATGAGGGACCCACGCTGGAGCAGTCTGTTCCTGAAGGACTGCACCCCGTGGAAGGGACCCACACTGGAGCAGTTTGTGAAGAACTGCAGCCCGTGGGAAGGACTCACGTTGGAGAAGTTCATGGAGGACTGTCTGCCGTGGGAGGGACCCCACACTGGAGCAGAGGAAAAGTGTGAGGAGTCCTGCCCCTGAGGAGGAAGGAGCGGCAGAGACAACGTGTGATGAACTGACTGCAACCCCCATTCCCCATCCCCCTGTGCCGCTTGGGGGGCAGAGGTAGAGAAATTGGGAGTGAAGTTGAGCTCAGGAAGAAGGGAGGGGTGGGGGCAAGATGTATTTAGGGTTTGTTCTTATTTCTCATTACCGTACTTTTGATTGGAATAATTTAAATTAATTTCCCTGAGTCGAGTCTGTTTTGCCCATGACAGTAATTGGTGAGTGATCTCTCCCTGTCTTTATCTTGACCCACAAGCTTTTTTTCCTCTCCCCTGTCCAGTTGAGGAGGGGGAGTGATAGAACAGCTTGGTGGGCACCTGGCAGCCAGCCAAGGTCAACCCACCACAAACTTGCCTAAACATTTGCCTAATCAGGAGCAAATAACAATTCACAAGAAAATTTGATAGCAACAGGAATGATGTGTTTTATAAAAAGCTTATATATTAGAGGAAGTTACAGCATAATAGCAAAGAGACTGAACAGGGTAAAGGAAAAAATAGATACTTTTAACCAAGATTTTAAAGCACAACAAATCAACAAAGCAGGGAGTTGCAGGGACTAATTTACAAAGGAAAAAGAAATTGGAGGAAGAAACACTTCCACCAGCAATAGCCACGTGGTATCTAATGAGGACACCAGACCTCAGTGAGCAAAGGAAGCAGCAAGCTGAGAACTGAGAGAATCACATATCATGGGTACAGCAATTTTGAATGGAACCTGACTTTTTTATATCTAATTTTATTAGGAAGTGGACTGATCATTTAAAAAAAAAAACAAACCAAAACAAAAAAAGGTGAACTTATAAAAAAGTGAGTTAAAAACAAAATAATATACATACAGATCTACCTCAGTGGACTTGCCTCGTTAAAGAGAGAAACTTCAGTTTCACAAGCATGTTATTATTTTTATCTGGTGAGATTTGGGGGGTGAGAAGGCGTGCTGTGTCCCAGATGCTTCTATCCTGATCGCTCTGACAGTACACAAGGACCTCTTCAGAGCTGTGTTAGAGGTCTTTCCTCTCAGCAGGCCAAATGGCATACCTTCTCAGAAAAAGCTCCAAGAGATTTAAGCGTATCTGCTTGGAGACATTGCTGAGAACACGCTAGAAAGCACTGAGAAAGTTGTGCTCAATCCAACAAGCATGCGTCGGATAAAAAGGGCTGCTGCCGCGTGCTACGCGACACCCTCCTTCTTGCCCCTCTAAGCCATGGATCTAAAAATGATGTCTAGGAATAATGCTACAGGAATACTTCTTAGGGAACCCTTAGTGGGAATTAAACTATTAAGGCAGAAAAACCTTACCTGATTTATCTGCACCTAGAGATCGTGTTTCAAGGAAGGTTTTGAATATCTTCAGATGGGAACCTCTGGGTGAACGCAGGTTCAATGCATAACACCAGATTTTTCCTTTACTGTTTTAATGACTAATATGAAATTATCACAGTCTACATAATCAAATATATTATCTCAATTTAAAATTAATAAAAATTATATCCTGTTCATCAATGAACTAGTTCTCTTTTTGCTCATGAAAATATCCCAGCTCATTTTTCTCTCAGAACTGATATTTCTTGGTCATTTAGCTTTCTATTCAGAAGACTAAGCTGCTGTATGCTGTCTGCATAGCTATTCATATTTTCTAACTACATTTCCTAGTATTACTTTGTTCTATCAGTAATGATCATATACTGTATTGTTTTATGCTAAATATTACACTTAATCTATTAATCTTCAGTTCTGAGTCCTAGTAAAATTTGCAAGGATTATTTGAAGCATTCTAAAGACTATTTTTATCTTTCATTACTGATGTTAGCATGTATTAATGACTCTGCCTTAACGCTTGAACACTTTCGAAATACTATTGGGGACTTGCAAGTCAGTTCTCCTGGTCTGATACAGCCACCATTTTTCAAAAAGGCAGGCAGAGAATGAAAGAGGAAACAGATTTGCCCTTGCAAAACATTAAAATCTCGCAAATCTGCATCAGTCCACTGGGCTTCCTTCTCACAGGGTTTCCTTCCAGGGTCATCTGCATAGTAGCAAAATCCTGGCTCTGCATAGCATCTGGTCCTTGGTCTCCTGCAGCAAACACAACTCTCAGGGCAGCGGGGCATAGCTGGAAGCCTCTCTGACTGCTTACCAGTACACTGATATGGATTAAAAAGGTTGGATCCCAACCTAATGCAGCAGCCAGCAGGACAGAATAATAGCAAGTACCTGGAGTAGTTTCTGCTAGCTTACATTGGACAGGCCTTTATTTAGTCTTGACAGTGCTGCTCAACATTTGAACCCCGCTTCATGGACATGATAGCACAGCTCTTTCTTTTCTGGTAGAAGTTTATATCTAAGTTTGCACTGTTTTTCCCTTTCAGTAGCTCAAGAGAAATGGAGCACTCCCGCCCAGAGCAGCTGGAACACGTGGCTTCACTAGTGCTCCCTCTTGAGATCCAGCCACCCATATCCTCTCAGAAACTGGACAGGTAGACAGGCGTTTCCAAAAAATAAGGCTACAAATATTAGGGAGCAGAGACAAACATCACCACGAGGCTCTTGCTGGCGCACTGGTAACACATCTCTGGAATGGCATTACACCAAATGTTGTGCTGATCATTATATAGGTATTCTTTCACCACTGTGAACAAATAACCTATTACTTACACCATCCACTTGTACACAACAAAACATAATGTAGTGGGTTTGCTTTCAAAGTAAACATGGTAAATCAAGCAAGGGATCTACATTTTTTTTTTTTTAAGCTCAACAGCAAGTTGCAGTTGTGCAGCTCAGATGCAAAGCTTGTTTTAGGCTTATCCCTTCAGTTGTCTTGCAACAGGAATTTCCACAATTGCTTGCTCACATGTTTTTTTGTGGGCACACACATGCTGATAGATTGCATCACTGCAAAAAGTGATGCAATTTTACCCAGAGGTCTGTTTTCCTCACAGAACTGACTGATATATGTGTGAAAGGCTGCCCAAACAAGTGCAACTGTTATTGGTAAAACTTAGTAGCACAGAACAGACTGGGACATTCTCATACTAAAATTATTTATTTAAATTAGCAAACAGGTGTTTGTTAGAGGTGTTTTTCCTAAACAAGCTGTAAAAACTCTGTGGTAGGCACTCAGGATTTTTTGCCCACTGAAAGATTACAAGTTTATATGACATGTCATTTGTACACTATCTTCATTCCTCAAAAAGAAAATATGCTGCTGAACCATGATCAAAATAGTTGAAATGGCAGGTGCTACAGTTGTTCCAAATGAAAAGTTCACCATGACTAGCAGGAGAAGAGGAACCTAAACAAGTAGCCTCTGCTTCTGTTAATCTTAGCTGAGATATTCTATGCTTGCTGTTAGAGCAATGTACTTTGTTTTACATAATTAAGAATGTATCACTAGACAAGTTTATCTTGTGACTTTTAATAATTTCTTTATTGAGTGCACCTGGTCAAGTTCACATATGCATCTAGGTTATTCTAATACAACCTTACTACTACAGTCCTCAAGACCTCATTTGGGATAATGAAATCACTAGTACAAAAGCCTTGGTCAACCTCCACAAGTTATAGCAAGGATTACTAACAGGGAAAAAAAAAGTACTCAAGCAAGACACTGCAAACCATATTTTATTAGTAGGGGATTTCTGGCAAAGATGTAGGCAGTCTCAATAGAAGTGTCTCTGTTAAAAATTGCTACATATATTATACCCAACAGCAAGCACACATGTTTTCTCCTCCTAGAATGGGCAGAAAAGAGTTCATTTTCACACTACATATTTTTGAGAAAAAATTTTCAGTACCAGATATTTTCTAATAGAAAAATTCTGTCAAAGCTGCTGAAAGGGGAAGGGAGAACAAGTGAAGTGTGACAAATAAATGCGGTATTGTTTAAACAAAAGGCAGTTCTGTCATTTGACCAAGTTGATAGTATGCTTTTCACCAATGTACCTTGGTCTTGATATGCAAGAATCCTAGATTATTTAGGTTGGAAAAGACCTTTAAGATCATCAAGTCCAACCATTAACCTAGCACTGCCCAGTCCACCACTAAACCATGTCCCTAAGCACGACATCTACCCGTCTTTTAAATACCTCCAGGGATGGGGACTCAACCACTTCCCTGGGCAGCCTGTTCCAGTGCCTGACTACCCTTTCAGTGAAGAAGTTTTTCCTAATATCCAATTTTTTTTTTTTTTATGTATAATCCAATTAACTAGAATTTCTAAATGCACTGACATTCACGTCCCATAGACCATCTCTTGTCCCATAGACAAGAGAAAGAACATGGATAAGCTGTCAGAGCATCATGTTTCAGATCCCCATCCTGCTATAGGTAAACCATAAATTAACATTATGTGAGCAAACCAGCTGAACTTTCAGTCAAGCTAAAAATTTAGCAGCATAGCACTAGAGCAAAACTGAGGCATCAGTACAAATTTTCTGTAAACTATGATAAAGACTACTGACTACAGAGAGCTACAGCTCTTGAATATAAGGAGACATACTGAACACTAAACTGTTTCTCTCACTGTTTACTATTAAAAGAATCTTTGCCTTTTCATAAAAGGCAGAAAAAAAAAAGATGTGGTAGATTAGAGACTAAATGCTGCAGCCAGATCTTTTTTACTGGTTGGTTGTCCCATTAGTGATTTTTTAAAAAATATCACTAAAAAGATATTAATTCACCATAAACTACACAAGTATTTAAACACCTAGATAGTGCTCTTTTAATCCTGTATTTTTTCTCCTAAAACAGATTTTGATAGCTGGATGATTTAGATACCAAGATTTAAAAAAACACCACAGGGATGTGACAGGGTTCAGAAATATCTCGATATATAAGACTAGGTTTCTAAAATTCTCTTCAGAATACACTTTAAGTGATCCTACTGAACTTTTATTGTCCACTAACTCCACTTGCATTGATGAGTAAATCATCCTCCCTAACACCCTCTCCCCAGGGAACTTCATGACTGAGTGTTCATCAAAACAGCTAGGATCAAATGTCAAGTTATAGTGTAATAATGAAAACAACAGGAGAAGCCTCAAACTTCCTGTAAAACACTAAGGAAAGATGTAAACACTAAAGAAATGATTAAACAACTTGAGAATCAAGTAATGACATTGGCCTCAAAGGAACGGGTATTCTTATGTTCTCCCAAAGCTGGACTTTTTGGATATTGGCTGAGAGCAGGATCAGTCATCCCAGTCAACATTATGAGGAGCAACTGATAGTCCAAGGGCTTAGCTGTAGGTAAGTTATCATCACTGCAGGACTGCCAGTTTCTCTCCCCTCTTTCCTTTGACTATTTCAGTCAATAACAATAGAATTTGTTACACTTATTTACACCACTGAATAAATCCTTAATGATAGCCAAGACTTCAGTGCAGTATAAACACAGCAGGAAGGAGAGGAGGAAGAAGCAACTGTTAAGCAGAAGCTTGGGTCAAAGTCCTTTTTCACTGAATGTACTTTTTTTAAACTAATATCTAAACTTTTAAAGGTGATGTTCATCAGATACATTACTTTGATTACTACAGCAATGTAACTCAACAGCAAAGACAGAATTTTGAGCTTCAGACAAAGCTTACTGCAATACCATATCGGAAAACTCAGCATCTGGCAGAATTATATGACCAATTTGTTTTGAAGAACATAAGCCAACATAGAGTGTAAACAGATCAGAAGACACTTGACAAGAGTTTGATTTCCATTGATTTCCAAAGTATATTAGCAGCAGAGCTTTTGGGGTTTGTGGGAAGGTTTGTTTGGGTTTTTTTAATTATTGTTTGGGGTTGGTTTTTTTTTTTTAAAGTTTTCACTAGCATTTTAGATTTTTTTAAATTCTTTAATATCGCAAGCATGCAAAGGACACAGATGTGTCTGAAACTTCAAAGTCAGTATGCTTGAGATCCCATCATGTTTATAACACACTTCTGGAGTCCTTCAGGATAAAAATGTAGGTGTATGAGAACTGACATTAATAAAACAAGCAGCACTGAAAGATTAGATGATTTTATATTCAAAAAATCTGGAGACTTATCAACAGAAGGAAGACACTTGATTTTTTTTTTAAACAGCATAGTAAGAGAATTTTGTAAAAATCTTGATTTTTTTTACAAAATAAGTTAGAAAACATTACACAATTGTTAACAGTGCTAGACAGGCCTAAGTATGCCAAATAAAGAATGCCTTCCAAAAATAGTGCTGAGTGAGAAAACACATATCAAATATTGAGATAGTTATCAAATTTGAGAGGTAGATGACAATCTATTATTTGGGAAAGGCAGCACTGCAACTGTTTATGTAAATGGCATTAAGTATTATCTATACAGTGTCCATACCTGTGTAAGAGTGCAAAGACGAGGAAGAACACTGTCTCTCACCTAATGGCAACTATAGTCATCTAATGTCCTTGGTCTGCATCGTCAGTTCTCCTGGAAATGCAGGTGGGGGGAAGAAAGGATTAGGAAGGCAAGGAAAAGAAAAAAAATCAACCCCATTTGTGTATGCAGGCAAATAACAGGCAGAACACACCATCCAGATTGCAGTGAGGGTAGCTGGGCTCACAGCACAATCCTCAGGACAGTGTGGCTAGATCAAGTGGAAACAGCAGGAACCTGCATAGGCAGAAAAGGAAGCACCAGAAGTCCTGGACAGTGCTTTTCACGATGTGAATTCAGACACTTTGCCTAACGGATTTATGACAGTGCTCCACTGTTGGAAAACCATTTCTATTCCTATTCACCATGTCCGTCAGATTCTGGATTTTCATTAAGAGGGAAACCAGTAACTAATAGCAGCATTGATGCAAAGGCTTTGTCACAGCGATGATCAGAGTATGCTGTTAACCTGCCAACACCTGTAAAGCATTAGCTGTTGCAAAAAGCATCCATTTCAAGAACAGTGTTAAAAGCACAGCTCAGTACACAAATGGGATCACAATTTTTCTGCATTTTGGGTAGTCTTCAAATTTCTCAAGGTACCATCTGAAAAACAAAGACAGAAATCTGGTGAGTATTGAGTCTTCAAAATGGTGTCAAGGAAATTAAGTAATTGTACAATGCGTTCAATTTAATACATATATTTTCTGCCTACAAATAAAAAAATGCCATTAAAACCTACTCTGGATAGAAAACTGCCATTTACCACACCCATCCTAATGACATCTAATCACTAACTACAACAAAATAAAGTTACTGTTGCCAGCAATGGGAAATCAAACCAAAAGATGTGGTGAGAGCAGCCACAGGGAAGGAATAGCCTGTTGTTGGTAAGTGTATGTTGTTATGCATCCTGAGCATTTGCATTTTAGAAGTAGAGTGGGGAAAAAAAAACCCAAAACATTCAAGGGAATGACATGTCATATTGTATAATGACTTCACATGGAAGCAAGGGATACTTCACCTACTGGAATGACAGTCCTGTTCTGGATACAAATGTCTTCAGCTCCAGTCAGGATTTGGGTAATCAAAATGAATGTGACAAACATTACACTAGCCTTATTGCTAACCCCCCTCAAAGATCATCACTATTTTCAAATCCAGACAATTTTAAAAGAATAAACTCATAGTGCCACCAAATGTTATTATTTGTCTGGTCACCTTATATAACAAACATTTATTCCCATTTTCAAATATTTATTCTTCTGCTTCTCTAAAATAAAACCCAAAAAAGAATAACTTCATCTGGGCTCCTCAAAGGTGCAGGTATTCATATTATCAATAGTTATCTGCAGGATCAAAGCTGGAATAAGCAGAGAACAAAACATGCAATCCATAACATGCAGCTGTAGAACACCAGCATTACACTATTTATCCTTTTCAGTCATTTATTCTAAGTTTTTCAAACTAAACAGACTGCACCAAAATATTTCTTCACTTACATGGATTTGCTATTTTTAGGTGCTTTTTTTCCTGTACCCCTCTTCCATTTTTATGGATTTTTCCTTTAGTGCAAATTACTTCCTTTAACAATGTTTAGCTTTTCATAATGGTCTGTAAGTCAAGAGCTCCAAAAGAGTGCTGTCAAAGCTTAAGATAAATGGAAATCAACCATGGAATTTGGGCCTGAAGAACATAATATACAAGGAGAGGCTGAGGAAACCTGGCATTGCTTAGTCTGGCGAGGAAGAGACTAAGGGCGCTGTTATTGCTGCCTACAGGTACTGGAAGGGGAGTTATTTAAGACAGTGGAGCAAAACTATGAATGAAATGCAAACTCTTGCAGCTGGAATCCAATGGCCCCATGCAAAAGTGCAAGCCAGAGACTAATGGCTAGATAGGAGCTCTGCCCAAAAGGACATGGACATCCTGGTGGATAAGTTGAAACTGAGTCAGTAATGGATCCATGCAATGGTGGAGGCTAACTGCATACTGGCCTGCTTTAACAAGTATAGAGCCACCAAGCCAAGGGAAGTGCTTGTTCTCCACTATTCAGCAGTTGAGAGCTTGCATCTGCATTACTGCCTCCAGTTTGTGTCTTCCTGTGAAATAGCGATGTCCACAAACTGGAGAAGAATCCAGCAGATGGTCATTAAGACGACTACATAGCTGGAACATGTAAGAGCAGAGGTTGAGGGAACTAGGCTTGTTCAGCCTGGAAAAGAAGTTAAGAAGCAGATCTAACTGCAGTCTTCCACTACCTACAGTGATATTAGAGAGAAGGCAGAGCCATACCCTTCCTGAAGGCGCAGAGCAAGTGGACGAGTGGCAGGTAATAAAAGCTGCAACATGGAAAATTCCAACTGGACATAAGGAAAAAAACCCTCTTCCCCATAAGAATGAGAAAAATCCTGTTCCAGTGCTTAGCCAGAGATGTGCTGAAGCCTCCACCCTTGAAGACACTCAGAACTCAACTGGATGAGGACCCAGGCAACCAGGGTATAGCCTTGCATTTAGCCCTGGCTGGAGCAGGTCACACCAGATGACTGAACTGGACAATCTTCAGATGCTTCTCCCAACATAAGATATTCTGCAACTCTGCCCAGTAATAGCAGGTGGTAAAACAAGGAGAGATGGTCAGGGGTGACAGGCTTGGAAGGTTCAGGTTGGACAGCAGGAAAAAATTGTTCACTGGGAGGGTAACACAGACCTGGAACACCCTACAAACAAGGTGCAGGACAACCTCCGCTTCTGGAGGTTTTCAAGACTCCATTAGACATAGCCATGGCTGCCCTGACAGACTGTTAGCAATGGCATTTTTTTCAACCTATTTCCTCCATAAATTCATGTTTATTTCCTCTTATGCCATTAAGTTTCAGCATGAGAACCAAAGCAGAAAGCTGAAAATAACCAAAATAAGATTAAGGTGTTCAAATTCTTTTAAACATGCTGTTCCTTAAAGAGAACCCTTTCAAGAAACAAGTCTTCTCAAACTATGATCCTTCTGTTAGCAGGAAAGCCACAGTACATTAGCAGTCAGACTGTTTAATTACAGAGCAGAGACTTTATTAAATATCATCTACCAGAACTGTTTTCATATTGTCTGTACACTTGATTATAGACAATACGATATAAACTTGACTATAAAATGTGCCTGTTACAGAAGACTTCAGAGTGATTTTCAAAATTTTAATATAGAAACAAGTTTGAGCCACAAGGGAAAGTATAGTATATGATCAATTAAGACAATTTTCTCATCTACAATCTTTTCACATCCAGGATGAACTGTGTTCATTTAAACATTATTTTGACCACCTCTTTATACACTGTGTATTGTTTATGCTCAGTACTATCCTGTTGAAATTCTGCAGTGCTTAATACAACTCAGAATATTCTCTATCACATTCTCCACTGCAGTAGCAGAGTCTTCCACAAGACCTGCTCTGCAACATCCCTATGGGATGAGGCAGAATTTGTGAAATGGAAATGAGTTGTGGCATAGAGACAACAGAAATTATAAGACACAAACACTTACTGGTGGTGTTGTTTTGCCCTCGAACCCAAGATGAAAAGCGTACACAATGCAAATGCAAGGCTTTCAATGGTGCAGCAGGCAAGAGCAAACCCAAACCATTCCAGAATCTCTCCAAAAAAGTTGGCTCCACTGACATACTCAAACATTCCTCCTGAAAGCAGGACAGAGTTATTTTAAAAGCACCTTAATGAAGGAGATCTCCGATGCTATCTTTTACTGTAAGTCAAATAAAAGCTATATCACCAATGTCTCTACATAATTTTTAAAGGCAGTGGAGGCAGCATTTTTCAGTTCAAGCTGTACTATGAAGGATCACTTCAGACCTCATTCTAAAGACAGACCTTCTCCAGCTCCATTTTTCCTCTTTAAATCATGAAAGAAAAGCAGATTTACCAGTATAAGAAGCAAGTTCATGCCTCTGTAAATAATTACTTAACAATGATATCAAACTGGCTCCTTAACCATAAACTAGAGCTTTTTTAAAATACGTAAAAATAGAATATGCTCCACTTTAAGAATTCCAGAAAATACTAGGGTTAGTTAGCATACAATGTTTAATTTCATTAAGTACCTCAGAAATAAAGTTAATTATGAACAATATTATTATGAATTAAATTCCAAATTTATCCTCTAGCTTAAAATGTGTTGCCCTTTTTTTCCCATTCCCCATCAGGTCTACTGCTTCAGTCCTGACACTCAGTGAAAGAAGAAATTGGCAGTCTGTATTAAATGTGTTTTACAGCCAATTATGCATAAACAATCAGTACTTACCTGCTGGGAATTTTATAAAATAAGAACTTTCACCCTAATTCCAAAGTTAGCATACAAATTGATAACATCTCAGTATGTGCTTTACCAGTGGGACTAAACAAGTAAGTATTTGCCAAGTGTAATAAAGGACATGTTTTGACCTTGCTTTAATTACTCCGCTTTTGTGACAAGAGAAGCAGAATTCTGGCACTTAAACTGGATAAGCAATATCAAAAAGACCAGCTCCTCCTGATTGTGCAGCAAATAATATCTTGCTTCCTCCAGAACTCTTTTTGTACACTGAAAATGGTACAGTATGTTCATATTCATTTTTCACACGGGCACTTGGATTTACATCTGTTAAAATTAGAAAGTTACCTTCTTGGTGAAAAATAAGAGTTTACTGCCTTATATATCTAGTTCCTCCAGTTTTATTTAAGAAAATCTCACTAAAAACCAAGAGCGCGCAACAACTAAAGGAAAAACTTGAGAAACAGCAGAATTCAGAGGTAACTATTATTTCTGCTCTCACCGACTGTAATGTACCTGGACAAGTCTAATGTTTCCAGAAGCGTCAATAAACCTTAACACTTCAATAGGCTCCATAAGAAGTCCTTTCATATTCTCCATTTTCCCACAAAGGCCAGAATTTATAATGCCTAACTTCCTTTGGATTTCTGTCCTCTTCTCCCTGTATCTCCCTTACCACAGGTTGTTGCTCTCTGACTACTTAAGATCCCTCCTTCTTCATATGTGGGACAACGTAAGATGGGCCAGCCACACACAGTTGCTGAGCACTTTCTGCCTTTCCCTCCTGCCCCCACACTGGGGTGATAATTTAGGTCTTCCTTCTCCACCCACCTGCTGATTCTCATAAAGGTTGTGGAATGCTATATTACATTTTCACCACTTTTTAAAAATACAGCCAAAGTTGGTCAAGAAATTCAGACTCGCACAAGCCACGTGATATCATGAAACACATCCCTTAGAATACTTGGCTTAAGAGGAAAAAAAAAGTTTCCCACACTCCAAAATCACTTCTTGAAGTAGACAACAAACTATTTCCAGTTTCCTCTTATATCAAAAATTACTACCTCCCCTAAAACACACCAAGCTTTAGAAGGTCATCTTTACACAGAATCATTTTAGGTTGGAAGGGACCTCTTGAGATCATCTAGTCCAACCTGCCCTAGCTCAAGCAGGGTCAGCTACAGCAGGTTGCCCAGGACCATGTCCAGTCTGGTTTTGAGTATCTCTACAGATGGAGACTCCACAACCTCTCTGAGCAACCTGTTCCAGTGTTTCACCACCCTCACAGCAAAAAACATGTTCAGATGTAATTTCACGTTTGAATTTTGTGCCAATGCCCCTGGTCCCATCACAGGCACCACTGAAAAGAGCCTGGATCCCTCTTCTTCATTCCCTCCCATCGTGTATTTATACACATCAATAAGATCCCCCTGAGCCTTCTCTTCTCCAGGCTGAACAGTCCTAGCTTTCTCCGCCTCTCCTCATATGAGAGACGCCTCTTTTGCTATATAAATTTCTGTAACATTTTTACTTACCTCTTGGTATCTTGTAACCAGTTTCCCCTGGTTTTCTCAGATTTCTGAGAATATTATCAGAATGAATATTGATTGCCATGCCAATCAACCACCCTATAAAACCTGAAGGGAAATATTTAAAATACTATCTTTAATACGCTGAGCCAAAGTGCTTGTTCAGAAAACAAACTATGGTCATATATCACATATTAGGCATATTATCTCAAAGCAGTAGTAATGTAAGCAGTATAAGCAATTCTGGTGACATCCTGCACAATCCCAGTCCCACACTGAGCTATTCAGTCAGTAGAGCTCACAGTGATCAACAGGTCTCTAGATATGAATAATACTTTAAGTATAAAGTTTATTCTTATGTTGCTAGACTTATACAAATGTATTCATCTGCATAAATACAGATGTAATGTGTATATTACCCTAACTTCCACACAGAAAAACCAATACACTAAAATTTTAAACCTGAAAGAAACAGCCATTCTCATTCCTGCCAGATGGACACATCTTAGTCCCCCTCTTTTTTTTTCCACTGACAATATACCAGAGTTTCCACAACAGACTTCTGTGCAATAAAAGGAATAACAAAATTGCAACGGAATTCATGCACCATTTACTTGTGTCATTCAGCAAAATGGTTTAACCATTTATACCAGGCTTTCATAGAAACTGATATTACTGTCACATCCTGCATCCTTATGTCTTGTTGCCATAATTGCATGGGATAAACCAAAAGGAATTTAGGACTGAAATTCAGTATTTTCACCTTTATTTTGAGTCTTTGGCTACATGTTACCTATGTTACCTTCCTTTGAAGGCAGCATTCGTCATTACTAGGAGCAGACAAGATTCAGGTTTTGAGGGTAGATCCATTGTATTGTTTTGAATCCACCTCCAAAGTTACAGATGTTTATTTAAATTACCAAGAAAATGACAGTGATGTGCTTCTAGAACAAAGTCACTTCACACACCAGATAAAGAAAGCTTTGCCTTTTTGCACCCATAACTTGAGTCTTTCAGATGATTCTCTTTCAATACAGAGACATCCATTGGTATGGCCATCTCAAAGACACAGATGTATACAGCCTTGAGAAATCTGGGAGAAACACTAACTTGCTCTGGCACCAGAGCAACAGCAAGAGCAGTACTGGGTCAGATCAAGGATCCACACAGCCCAGTATTCTGCCTTTCACTGATAAGGCAAAATATTCTGGTTTATCTTCAGATCAATAAGATCTTTCTGTAAAGATCTCCTTGGAGAAGGACACTGGTTTTGACAGTAGGCAAAAGTAGATGCCAAGGAGATAAAAAATAGGGCAAGTAGACAATACTTAGTCGCTAAACATCTTAGCCTTTTAATCATATGCATGGCTTCAAGTAGAAATGCAACCTCCCTTCCTGATAGGAGTGAATGATCAGCAACTCCACTCCCTTCACTCTGGGCCTCCTTTGTTCTTTGACAAACCCACTCCTATTAGGAGGGTAGGTGGGCTGGTGCATGTGTGTTCTAATGCCAAGGACTTTTGGCATTAGAAACAGTATCTTGGTATTTAGCAGCTACCCTGACTGGATTTTTATTCGATGAATTTGTTCACTTCTGTTTGACCGCATACAAACCTTTAGTACCTATGACATCAAGAAACAAGGGATTTCAATTTAATCCACGTTATGTGAAAAATCTGCTTTGTTTGTTCTAAATTTGTATGCTGCTGGTTCCATTTAAGGCCTCAAGTTGCTATACTGAAAAAATGCATGGCCTGTATTTACTTCGGTGTTAAAGAATAAAGATGACAGCCTGCTCATCTCGCACTGACATTGTGAGAAATGTCAGCTCACAGTTCTAAATAAAAATGGTTAAAAGGCTTCCAGCTACAGCAAACAAGACAATTAACTATGAGAAACCTTATAAAATGGGATTGAAGATACTATGAACTTGTAATAAAAAGCTGTGAAGACAAAGGAAAACTACACCTAATTTCTCATAACATGTTTTAACTCACCTATAATGAAACGTGGATCTTTTAACCAGCCTGAAGGGTATTTTGCATAGTTGGTTAAGCTTCGGCCTTGCAAGTAGCCATTGTAAATACAGAACAGAAGCGCTAACACAAAAGTGAAAAATGGTGTTGGTTTCCCTTCCCGGATCAGAAGGGGAAATATGAGTGCCCTGTAGCAAACAAAGAAAAATTGTTCCATTAACAAACAGAAAAGATAGCTTTGATGTCCAAAACTGTAATCCATAGTCCATATTATCCTGCTTTTCAAATTCTCAGTGGAGTCTTTGAACCCAGTTCGGAAGGATAGTTACACTTGCTTTGACACATAAACATTAATTTTGTTGCCTATCAGAATTACAAGATCAGTCCTCTCTCCCCTTCTGACAGAAATTTTGAATTTTGTATCCAAGGCAATTACTTAGACCAGAGCAGTAAAGGCAACTGATGTAAAGCACAGCATATTTTTGTCCTCCTTTGCTCCTAAGTCCTCAGTGGTATCATCAAGCTTTCCAAAACAGGCCAGGTCTCACAAACCCTACACCAAATCCACCAGCACTTCCCAGGGGCGAAGTCAATCCCCTTGAAATTAACCTAATTGAACTCAGTTTCCTCCTTGCCCTAAAAGTCACTTAAAAACATTAATTGCTTTGCCTTGATGATCTTGGCCTACCCTATGACACCTGTTAAAGACAACAAATCCACAACTGCCATCTCATTTGGGAAAGGAATCTTGATTGTTTGCCAGGGGATAATGCGAGTTAACAAACAAGCTCCAGACAAGAAAAGCAGGTGAATAGTTTTGTGCTCTGCCCCACATAACTAGCCAACTCCCAATTGCCTATCAATTTAATTACAATCTGTAACAGCATAGGAGCAGGATTACTGAAGCCTGAGCATTCTTCACATGTTTTCCAGCTACACAAGGACTACTGCTTCAAAGGAGCCTTTCCAGAGGAAGCAAAACCATAACAGCTTTTAAGAAAGCATAACAAATTCATTAATATGATTATTTAAAGGCCGCTACATTACAACAAACAGAATTGGATAACGGAGGTCTCTTCCAGTCTACATTCACCTACAGAACAGTCCCTCAGTCTGGCAACAGCAATAAGCAACTGGAAAACACAAACTGCAGTACAGCTCAGCTTTCTGCATAAACCTTTGCCTTGCGTCTCTAGCTTTTCCCAGATGTGGAGAATGAGTTAAGATCCCATGCCAAAGCTAATCTCTTTACTCTTAAGAGGGGAAAAAGAGGGACTAAAGACACACTCCTGGGTTTGCAAAGCCCATCAGCCACCAGGCCAACTGCACGTTGTATCTCTCTTGATCACGAGGATGCAGAATACTTTCAGTCAAAAGCAACAGCCTCTCGCAATAAGCACTGGAAAACAACTGTATAGCAGCCACACACTGGGCTTAAAATTAGCCTGACAAATCTATCTCTGATGTATTAGTACAGTGGCAAAATTACCTGTGGAGTGTTGCCAGTAGCTATCGTCAATGACTTGAAGGGAACAGAAAAGTCTTATCTGAGCTCCAACTGAGCTGCCTGCTCCCAAATAGTTTCACAAAATACCCAAATACCACTGACCACATGGCAACATGGGGCACTCATACTCAGTTTTGCCAGTATTTTAATGAATCACTGAATATCCTGAGCTGGAAGGGACCCACAGCGATCATCGAGTCTGACCGCTGAAATAAACACTATGTTGAAAAACGCGATTGGAAAATAGCTACCGTTTCACAACATTAAAATTGCATTATACCCGCATTCGGAGCCGAACTGTCCTTGCTGGAACACTGTCCCGGAGGCGACCTGGTCAAGGCACGGCTTAAACGAGGGTCACCCCCAGCGCCGCGGCTGCCGCCGGCGCGGCACCCTGAGGCAGCACCCAGCGCTCCGGCTTTGTGCCGTTCCCGACCGGCGCCGTAGCGCCCCGCCGCGCCCCACGCGGCCGCAAGGCGAAGCGGCGGGCGCCGCACCGCCACGACTGCTTGCTCAGCTCACGCAAAAACGCGGACTATGTTAATGTAAAGAAGCAAAAGAGACTGTTATATATTAATATACAGCCATTATATTAAGTCATTAAACTTGATTAACAGCAGAATCTCAATCCCCGCAATCAGAAAACAGCAGCCAGGCGTTTCTATCAGCACTGACCCTGAACTGCTGCAGAACTGCACCTCCCCTGCCGTCAGCCACCCCCCGCCCCGCTCTTGGGGCACGCCGGAGCGGCGCCCCCGAAGGGCGGCGCCCCGCCAAGCGCCCCCGCGCCCGAGCCCCGCCGGCGCCCGCTGACAGCGCGCCCCCGCCCGGGCCCAAGGGCCGCACCTGTGCGCGTAGTGGACGACGAAGCAGCCCAGCAGCAGGCGGTTGGGCCAGGTGGCGGCGACCGCCCCGCCGCAGGCGGCGAGCCCGAGCGGGACGAGGAGGGAGGGCAGCTCCTGCAGCGCCCAGGCGGGGCGGGCGGGCAGCGGCCAGCCGAAGCGCCGGGAGGAGTACCGGCCGTAGGGCATGGGGATGAAGCGGAGCAGCAGGGCGGAGACGGCGCCCAGCGCCATCAGCCCATAGGAGAGGAGCTCCAGCAGCCGCTGCTCCTCCGGGCCCGACACCCGCCGCCAGAACCCGCACACGCCGCCGCCGGCCCCCATCCCGCGGCACGGGCACACGGGCACCCGCCCACCCGCGCCCCGGCGCCTCCATTCAACGGCCGGCCGGCGGCACGCCCACCGCCGCCGCGGGCCAATCGGCCCCGGGGACGCCACTTGCACCGCCCCCTCCGCCCGCCGGTTGGTGGGGCCGCCGCGGGTGGGTGTGGTGCTTGGGAGCGGAAGTTCCGCCGGGGCGGGGCGGGGCGGGGCGGGGCGGCGGCAGCAGCAGCGGCAGCAGCGGCGTCGCGACGTGCCGCCGCCCGGAAGGAGCGCCGGGGGCGGGCCCGCGCACGCGCCGAGCGGCGGGAGCACGCGGCGCCGCAGCAGCCCCGTGGCCCCGCGATCCCTGTGGCCGGGAGGGACGGGAGCGGCCGCCCCGACGGCGGGGTGGGTGGCGGGGCTCGGCCGGCGCCTGGCCGCCATGGGCCGCCGGGCACGGGACCGCCGGCGGCTGCAGCAGCAGGAGCGGGGCGGCGGCGGTGGCGGCGGGGACCAAGCGGTGAGAGCCGGGCCGGGCCGGGCCGGGGCGGGGCGAGGAGCGGCAGGGCCGCCGGGCTGACGGTGGCGGCGTGTTTCAGGGCTGGACCGGCGGCTACCCCGAGATCGTGAAGGAGAACGAGCTGTTCGAGCGGTACTACCGGGAGCTGGGCATCGTCCCCGACGGCGAGTGGGGCGCCTTCATGGCGGCGCTGAGGGAGCCGCTGCCCGCCACGCTGCGCATCACCGGCTACCGGAGGTAGGGGCCGCGGGGCGGGCGCGGGTAGGGGCCGGCCTGAGGATCGGGCAGGCACCCTGGGGGCGGTCCGCTGCCTGGGGGAGGGGGGTCTCGATCCGGCCTTCTCGATCCTGCGGGTCTCTCCCTCCCCTGCAGTCACGCCAAGGAGATTCTGCACTGCTTGAAGGAAAAGTACTTCAAAGAGCTGCAGAACCTCGAGGTGGACGGCCAGAAAGTCGAAATGCCGCAGTCGCTGAGCTGGTGAGTGAGCTGGAAGCGAAGCGAGGCACCCTGCTTGTTCTCCAGATCCGGCCTGGCAAATTGGTTTGTCTCTTTCTTTTGCCGCTGCCCTTTCTCCATCTCTTTCCCCCCAGGTATCCAGAAGAGTTAGCCTGGCACACTAACTTGAGTAGAAAAATCTTACGCAAGTCGCCACAATTGGAAAGGTTTCATCAGTTTCTGGTTAGCGAGACAGAATGTGTAAGTTTTGGATAGAGCTTGATTTTTTTTTTTTTTTTTTCTTTCATGTCCTGAGCAGCATTTTATTTAAATGCATTATGAGAAACTGAGACTGTACCTTTTTGCTCAGAAGAATCTGAATTTTATGTTGCTGTTGACAGTGATTCATTCCATGACTCTGGCACATAGCTGCAGTTACAAATATTTCTCCTAAATTAATTGCAATTTTTTTTTTCCTTTGAGAATGTGAAAATGAGTCCCTGTAAAATAATCAGTTGCTGTTAGAAAACAAGTGTTTGAGTCTGGTAAAAAGTGCATGTGTGTAGATACCAAGACTTACCTGTAGCGATGGATGTTTCTTACTTGGTTGAAGACAGTTTCTCATCTCTTGAGCAGAAACTACGTCTGCAGAATGAATAAAATTGGAGTAAATATGTGATTATCGGAAATTTCAGTTGGGCGATATACTGTGGTTTTGTTTGTTAAATGCTAACAAAATTTAATCCTAAGTTTACAATAGTGTGTTTTCAATTGCTGTATTGTTTTATTACATGGAGATTTAAAAAACGTATTACAAAAGAAATGCATGCTTTTGGGATGGAATAAAAAGGAGTTTGTTTTGGTTTTGTTTTTTCCTTTCAAGGGAAACATCAGTCGTCAGGAGGCTGTTAGTATGATCCCACCTCTGCTGCTTAATGTTGACCCTCATCATAAGGTAACTCTAGAATATACTGTGTACTAGAGTTTTGTCCTGGAAGATAGCTTGATTAAACTACAAATTACAACAGCAGCGTCAATGCTGATACACAATTCTTTTTTGTGTTGGTACGTTTTACGCTTTCTGCATGTAAACCACAGCAATCAACTGGTGTTCAGATCACAAACAGACTGCCAGGGGAACATCTGCTTTTTCAGCTTTATGTAATGCCCTGTAAAAAAGCCACCTAATTTTTAAGTAGTTACGTAATCTTACTTTCTAAGTGTAAATGTATTTAGCTGCATCTAAATTACATGTTCATGTTTCAACTCCCTCTTAAAGTAAGGTGACTGTTTTTAACGTCCTGCTATCCGTCACACTGTGAACAGATGTAGTTTTTCAAATCCAAATGATAATGTTCTTTACCAGGTAGTTTTCACCTCTCTGAGCCTTTTGAAGAAGTTGTAAACTTCTGCTCTATAAGTCTGTTAGGCAAAATAATTTGGGTGAGCTACGACATGCTGTTGATGGTGGCTAGAGAGTATAGATTGCTAACTTTAACTGAGGTGTCTAAGGAATGCCTGTGATATTTTCTAATGGCAGATTGTAGGAGTGGGGATGTCTGGTAGCAAACTTCCTGTTCTAACCTTAGTGATGTTTTCATACACTACGTTTGTTTGCAAAATGAATCTGTGAGGTGGCCTTATTCTCTTAATCTGTTAAGTTAAGGAGCTAGTTAGAAGTGCCTTGCTATCTCAAGCAACCATGTTGTGCACTTCTTTCTTGAATTTTTCATGACATCTTTAAGTTTTTCAAACTTCTGACCTATAGGTTTTAGAGACTCATTTTTCTGAATCTGAATTCTCTCAGTGCCAGGAGGCACACAAGGCGCGAACATCGTTCTTCCACTTCGATCGGTCTGCGGCTGCGTGCTCTGGAGTCCCAAGGGCCACAGCGCAGTCTTCTGTTGGTTTTTTCCTCAAGACATGACCGATCCAGTTCCCTCTCCTCCTCCTCACTTCATTACTGATTTTCTCCATCTCCGAGTTGATGCTCGTCGTTTCTGCAACTTTTTTTTTTTTTTTTTTTTTTCCGGGAGGAGGTAGTTGGCCTCCTGCCCAACCCCCATGACTTGGAGGGCCAGTGGTTCTTCTGTCAGGGTGGCCTTCCCTTAGGCTGCGTTGGTTCGCGGCACCTTCTTCAATTTTATCCGGTGCACCCTCCAGAGAGGGATCCCCTATCCACCACCCAGGGGACGCACCTTCTAGCCGTGCAGCCCCAGCCGAAGGGAGGCTCATTTTTACATACTTATTTTTATATTAACATTACTTAGCACGCATAACTTTTTTGTTTATTTTCTCCTGTTCTCATCCCAGCCTAACATATGACACAGGGCTGATGGCTGTGTTATGTGAGGCAAGGTATTCTCAACTCTCTTAAATGAATAATGAGTTGAGTGATAGATCCAGTCCTAACGTGTCTCAGGTGCATTTTGAGTTTTGTCTGGAGCTGAACAGGTAGTGAATGTGTTTGACTTAATGTAAAACAGAAATTGTGAGAATATTTTTGCACGCACCTTACTTCTATTGCATATGCTAAGATAGTAGTATGCCTTTTTTGCATTGAATGTTTAACTTAGGTGTCTGTATTTCAACAAGCGCTTTCCAGAAATGCCTGCAAGTTTTCACGGATTTCCTCATAAATCAGACTCAGAATAAGTTCTTTATCCTCTCCTGTAACAAAACAGCAAATAGCTGCTTTAACGATGCCTTGGCTGTTGTCATTTAGGACCTTTTATGGTTCTTAGTGCCTTATTTTCTGAGCTGCTTGTTATGACCTGAATTGCAGGTTACTTTTCATGCTTAACCATCATGTTCTGTGCATCTGTACGTGCTGATTCCTGTCTTACACAAGGATTAGCTTGATGACTGTCAGACCTCTCTATAGTTGTGTTAATTTTTAACCTACTTTTCACAGTTCAGTTTTCCCTCACCACCAATTTGCTGGACAATTTCAGAGCATGTTTAGGCTTGCTTATTCTTCATTATCTTTTTTATTATGTACAAAAATAAGTTGAAACCCGTAGCATCACAACTGTTGCTCTAAACAGCAGATATGACGCTCTCATACTGAGTATGTCTCATGATGCATTAACACTGCTGCATGGCAGCGCTTATCACGTGCTCTCTGGAACTGTCAGTAAATGCTCTTTGCATTTCTCTGGGGTCTGTCTGCCAGTTTAGTCTTGTTCATGCCAGGGGCTTGCGCGAGGATCTGAGCTGATCTGTCCCCATCTTTTATCCTGTTGCACGATTTGAGCTAGCTTTTACTGGAGCTAAAGGTCCGGAAGACAGATCGAGTCATATAGTTCTGAAAATCTAACTAGGCAAGAGGAAAGGCTCTGAGCTTCCTTACTTAAGAAAACAGTGTTAGCTGTCAAATGGTTTGCCGTGAAAGTGACTCTATGAATGACTCAATCACAAGCCAAGTTTGTGATGAACCAGGAGGGAGAAATATGCTAGAAATCAGGTGTTTGTGCCTGTGCTGTTCTGTTCTGCTGCCTGATGGCGGTTCGAATACTTCCCAAGTACTTTTCCAGTTTGTGCTGCCCTGATTTTTTACATTAAAATGCAAATATGTGAGGAGGGATAGCAGTTCATTTCTATAACATCAATGTAATCAACTGTGTCGGATAGTCTCCGATTAATTTACTGATAGTTAAAGAAAAGTACAGCTTGCTCTTGAATGTAACTTTTCCCTTAATGTTTGTGTGTAAGGTTTGTGTAAAGTTCCAGTTAACTTCAGTCAGAATTGCTTGTGAACTGGTAAAAGGACCATATCCCTATATCTACATTCAGATTTCTTTTTCAGATTTTTTTCAGCTGATATATTTGTTCCCTACAAACCAGTGCTTGTTATATTTTAGACCCTCAGAGATAAAGATGCATTCCATGATGCATACAAAGAACAGAACTGTACTTTGTGTTTTTGCAAATTGGTGTTCAGAACAATCATAACTCTGCGATTGTATGCAAAAATATTTAATTTAAACAAGAGCGCATAGTAAATTTTTCAAGTACTTAAAAAATACAAGGTAGTACTTTTTTTTAATTTTCTGGTGTTTGTAGATTCTAGATATGTGTGCTGCACCTGGATCCAAGACTGCACAACTCATTGAAATGCTGCACGCAGACATGAATGTTCCTTTTCCCAGTAAGTCTGGAAAACCTACCAAAAACATTTCTGACTTTCAATTTCCTCTTTTTCTTGTAAAAGATTACTTTTAATATCACAGATGAGTAACTGCATTTAACTACATACTGAATTCCCAAAGTAGTTGAGTTAAATGAGATGGGAAGTACCCCACCTTTTCCTTGAAACTTTGTGGGCTTCCTTGGCTTGCAGGAGAGAGATGGATTATAAATCTTCACAGTTCAGGCTACAGTAGATGTGATCAGAGCTTAATTTTAGATGGTGGCCCATGAGCCCTTGTGTTTTAGTGGTATCCTGCAAACACTGGATTAAGCTGCTTTAGCCTTAAAATGGTTGTGATATTTATCTTCTTTTTTAAGCTTCAGAATCTTTACTTGCAGTTAGATACTTGCAGAAAATACTGTCCGTAAAAATTGTGAAACTGGGGGGAGTGGATTCTTTCTGTGTTCTGCTGAAAGTCTGCTGATGTACAGAGATTGTCTTTGGTGGCAGCGGAGGTCGTCTCTCTTACAAGGGTTTTACTTTGAGAGTGAAAAGTTGAAGGGCCCTATTTCCGCTGCATGCAAGCTAGAACTCTTGAGACTGTATTTGACACATCAGTTAAACCTTGACATACTTTATGTTATTTTATGTTCAGCAAGGGGTCCTCTGTTCGTAAGTAGTCTTTTAAGTAAAAATCCGTAGTGAAAGGTTTACACAACTTTGACGATAAGGCAATAAACTATGTAAAATTATTTACCTGTTAATAGTAAAGCATCTTCCCGCTATTTTATGTTCCCAGAGGGTTTTGTAATTGCTAATGATGTCGACAACAAGCGCTGCTATTTGCTCGTTCATCAGGCTAAAAGATTAAACAGTCCATGCATCATGGTGGTAAATCATGATGCCTCCAGCATTCCTAATCTACAAATAGATGTTGATGGAAGAAAAGAGGTCCTCTTCTATGACAGGATTTTGTGTGACGTCCCCTGCAGGTATTTTGCATGTAATCTTCAATACACAGATTTTATTGCACTAAGTGCAGTGCTAGAATTTTTGTGTTACTGAGTTATGCTTTTTGAGTTGCTTAGTGAGTTATGCTTTATAGTAACTTCCAAAACAGGTGTGAATGCCTTAAACTGTCTTAGGTAAGGGGATACCAAATCAAGATGAACTTTTTTCATTCCAAGTGGTACTTATATTTGGTCAGCTGAAGGGCATCAAATTTTGAACTTACACTCAGGATATTGAAATGCAAAGATAATGTAGAAACAAACGGTACAGCATAGGAGAACTAGGTAACATGGGAGAGGGACTGTTAATTTTTTGCTGCTATAAATGGCTTGGATATGAAATGAGTTTTACCCACAAATAACACAGATCTGGTCAACCTCTGTTACAGTGGAGATGGAACCATGCGGAAGAACATTGATGTATGGAAGAAGTGGACAACACAGAACAGTTTGCAGCTCCATGGGTAAAAATGCTTATTACACAACTGCACTTCTTTCATTTCTCTCTCCTCCTTTTCCCATGTCTTTAACATCTGCATGCATTCACATGTTAATATCTGACAAAGCAGAGACTAAGAAAAGTTGCTTTTCTCTCAGATCAAGAGCTTATGTGCTATTCAGAGAAAATGTAGTGTCTCAGATGTGGGGTCAACCTCCAGTGGAGTGTGTGAATATAAATTTCTTGTGTTCTTATGAATATCTGACATACTAATATTTATTGAATTAATTTAGACAAGGTAGCTAATAAAACAGGGAACAAATCACTTGGTTGGGATTCTTAGCATTTAGGCAGGTATAATACTGTTGGAAAATACAGAAACTTGTAAAATTTAATAGTAATGTTTTAATGTCTTTAGAATGTTAGAGATCATACACAAACGGTTTCAGTTGCCTGAGACTGATTTATGTTAACTGATGGTGAATGACTACTTAGCCTAGTGCAGGTGCGTGGTAAAAAGCGGTAATTTAAACACAGATGAAAAAGCTTAGAACATTTTCCTGTGCATTTGTAACAAACTGGGGCAATGTGAGCTAAGCTGTGTTGTCCGTAATATTTGTAATAGTCAGATTGCTCCTCAGTTTAACTCTAGATTTCGGAGGAGTAGAGTAAGGTTTTGGAGGGTTATTTTTCTAGTGTTGAGTACTTTATTATAAATTTGATGGAGCACTAGAAAGAACAAAATACAGAATATTATGTTAAAAGTTATCATGCAGTAGTGTTAATGTTTGACCTAATTGCTGTTTTAGTAGGTGTAATTGTGAGTGTGTCTGTGGTGTAGACTGCACTAAGCTGACTTAGTTTAAAACTGACTTTGTGTACTGGTAAAAGCTGTGGAACTCAGTATGTGCTGCCTTAGACCATGGAGAGTTATGTGTCTGCAGTATAGCTTCACCTGTAAGAAATTTGATGGCCAGTCTTTCTGGTTCCTGAATGATACCTGGCTAGACCAAGAATGTTCTGTTAGATTGCAGTTAAGAATTGCAACCCGTGGTGTTGAACAGCTGGCAGAAGGCGGGAGAATGGTATATTCTACGTGTTCTTTGAATCCTATTGAAAATGAGGCTGTGATCGCATCTCTGCTGGAAAAGAGTCAAGGTGAGAATGTGAGCTTGGATGGAGTGGGGAGATCTTTTTGTTTTTTCTTTTTTTTTTTCTTTTTTTTCCCCCTCGGCCCAAAGAAGGATATGTGTATGATAGTACTAGTAATAGGCTTAATGTAAGTAACGTGCTCCTAGTATGCAAAACTACAGCAATTTTTTGGTACCAGGAGGATTTAATTGGTGTTGATATCAGCAGTCTTCTTAAATGGGCCTAAATTGGGTGCAAATATAAAACCTGAAGAAGTTCTGTTAAGGATGCACAAAAGACTTCTACAGATCAATGGAATTCAGTCTGTGTTACCTGGCTTCTGCTAACCAATTCCACTGGTTGGAGTCCCTGTCTGACATTCGTATTTCCTTTGGAAAACACAGCATGGGACATGGCTGCTGTACACCATAGGAGTAAAAAGCCCAGAGTGTACTTAAGCAGTTAGAGCAATGTTACTGTGCACCAGTAGGTGGGAGTCACTGATACCTTTGCACTTACCGTGTTTCTCCACTGGGAGTTGTAGTACTTCTGATGGACCATTTAATGGCTGATCAGTCTGATGTAGTCTTGAGGCATCAGTTGAAGTCATGCTGTAGTTAAGCAGGAATATTCGAAGGACAGGCACAAGCATCAAGTTTAATCAGATTCGAAATGTCATTTTGGAATTTGTCTATAAATTCATGTATCATTTATTTAAAAGACTTACTTAAACTGTCACTGTAAGAGTAAATGGTTAGTCATGTAGAACGGGTTGATAAATTGTGTACAACATGAGGAAAAGCCTACCTAATTGTTAAATAACTTAAGTATTCAGAATCACAAAAAAGAAATTTTAAGGTTATTCTTCTCTAGAGAGATCACCTATTTAAACAGTAAGTTTTCATATCATTCTTTCTGGACTTGGGGCAGTTTAAAGTTTTTATTCAGTAGATTAAATTATAGTCTGTTGATGTTTCTTGTAGTAATCTGACACATTTTAAGCACATAGCCTTTTGTCCTGTTAGGTTGATAGTACTTACCTTCCTGTTGAACAGTTTGGAATTTTCCATTTAAAAAATAATAAATTCTTTTTCCTCTCACACTGGAATATATTAAGATTGTAAGTCCATAAAATCAGAATATATCAAGCATTTTAAAAGACTTAGTCATTCCAAAAGAGTACTTCTCAGAAAAATACTTAATCAGCGTAGTAAATCCAAATACTAAGTGAGTGAGAATAAAAAATTCTATGACAGCATTGCCTGGAACACTGATGTTTAACTATACAGGCTGTAAAGTATTATTCTGTGCAGCTGCTACAAAAAGTATCTAACCGTTATATTTTGGTTAATTTATAGGTTGCAAACTTCTGTGTTATTACGAACAGTTCTTACCACCTTTCTTGTTAATTTACACGGTAGTAATTGTATAACATTTTGTTCTTTAGAGGCTTAAAAAGCAATGGTCTTAAAATGCTCTAAAAACTTGAAGGAAAACTGTTTGCATAAAAGTTAATTAGGAGCACAACTCTAAATTCTGTTTTCAAGAATGTTTATGTTCTTGGGGTTTCAGGTGCCTTAGAACTTGCTGATGTCTCTTCTGAGTTGCCTGGTTTGAAGAGGATGCCAGGAATTACAAAGTGGAAGGTACTTACCTGATATTTCTTGGTCTATCGTAGAGTGTTAAATTAGGGAAATTTTGAAGTGTAAAATTTCAGAACATTAGATTGAGCTGAAGTAATGATAGTGATTTGCTGTTTAGAGTTGTAGACAATATAGTATTGTAGGGGAGAGGGCTAAAAATCTTTCTGATGGTAAGTTGTTGTCTCCTCATCTGCTTTCTTCTTTTTCTTCTAGCTTTCTTTGCTGTACCTTCTATATTTTCTTAATATAATTCCCTTTTTTATTGCATGCAGCATGTGGCCTGTAGATGGCAGCATAATTTCAGCCACTTTTTAAGTTATCCCTCCTTCTCCATCTTTACAGTCTGTGAGCGTTAGATTCTATGGTTCTTTAGCTGATCCATTTGAATCATTTGGAAGTAAAAGCTGTTAAACCCTTTCTGGAAATAAGCTGTGAAAACTGCAGTTATGTGAGTAATCGTAGAATATTAATAGAATCCTGTTCCAGGCCTTATGTGATTTCAGTTCTGGAAACAGACTGGTAGGGAGGGACAAAAAACCCCAAAGCTGCTTCAGCTTTCTGTTAAGAGTATAATCAAGAAGCACAGAAGGCCATCCTGGTAGTAGGGAAAGAAGCTCTGATGAAATTTTAATTATGAGCGTGTGCCTTTGCAATACCGTTGGTTGTTCTGTCTTCTCTCACCGTTTCACTAGTCTCTTGCAGCAGTACAGTGTGCAGGTTTGTGCCTGTGTGCAGGCTAATGAACAAGATGCGTGGACTAAAAATAATAAATGTTCTGTCATTGGAAATCCAGCTTAGAAACTAGCTGATTTCTTTCTTCTTACAGTTACAGAAGTTTAAATTGTATGCTTATATCTGAAGGATAAATGCAAAATGCATGATTATGGCTCTATGATCTTAATTTTACTTTTTTTTTTTTGTACTGTATAAGACTACAAAATATATACATAAAGGTCATAACGAGTATATTGTATTCCCTGTAACCTTTATTTCTGTGTTTGCAGTTGAAATATAAATCTCCCTAATGGGCATTTTAAAAAGTAGGCTAATAAAATCTGTTGAAACTTTGCAAGATTTTCTTCAGCCCTTATTTGCTGCTACTCTGTTTTTCCCAAGCCTCATTGGCTAGCTCATCATTGAATGTATTTGCTTGCTTTGATGGTGTTTTTACTTGGTGCGGTCTTTTTTGTTTCCTGGTGAAACGTCTGTTCATTGGGAGCTCTGGGACTTAGTGATTGCATTGAATATTCCTTTATATCAGTTGACTGTAAATCTCTGGAAACACAGGGGAAAAAAGAAAAAAAAAGTTTTGTTCAAGGGACACTTAGGTGCTTGGAAATAGCATTCAGTACTCTCTCCTTAAGCCAGGCGATGAGTGAGCTCAAATGAGTTATTTCAGAATCTTGAAGGAAGAGATCTTTTTAACTTCAGATATGTTCATCTACTTCTGCAACACTTTTAGTCTTCGTTCTACCCTAATACGAAGCTAGCAAAATGTGCAGTAGAGAAGACTTCAGCACGTTCTTTGATGCTTTGCCATTCCAGCAGTTACATTGTGTGGTTAGACTGGTAAACCAAAACTGAACAGAGCAGGGCTGTTAGGCAGTTGTTCTAGTACATCCAAAATAGTTCTGGACTTGTTTGTACTTCCAGTTATTTATCAGTCCTGTAGTTTGTTTCTCTCGGGCTGAACTTTTGACTTCCAAAGAAGAGCAGTTCAGAATCGCAGTCCATCTTGTCTCCATCTAGCAAACTGACATACAGCATATTTGGACTTGAAATACTAATTCTGGAAGTACAGTCATTTCTATTTCAGGAACATGCAAAGGCACAATATTTTAGGTGTGATCTGATTAGTGGTTGAGAAATGCCAGGCTTCATGACGCTGAAACCTGTGTTCTAACATTCCTAGTGAAATTGTAATCTAGATAAATCTTACATTTCAGTTTCCAGTAGAACACTTAATTAAACCTTCAAGACAATCACAGCGAGATGTATGAAAACACTTCATCATACTTGCCAGTCCTGAAGTCACCATCACTGTGACTTCTCTATTTTGTTTCCTTAACGACAAAAATGGGCCTTCATTTCAGTCATTATTTTTATTCATTTGCCCCACAAATTGCTGGATGGGACCTTTCTTACATCCAGTACAGAACCAGCCATCTAAAGTGCTGAAGTCAAATTTTCCCTGGTTTTTTTTTTCCCACTTTGGTATTCCTGCTTAAAGAGCATTCAGAATGCCTTGCTGTGTAGAGTTGTGGCTCTAACCTTCTGCTTGTATCTTAAGCATCCTTCAAAAGCTTTGACCCTTAGATAGAATGAGGTGATGTTATGTCCACACAGTATCTTGGAGTGGATTTATAGATGTGTTCTGAGTCCTGGACAAAGAGACAGACACTAGGAAATTCATGGGGACATGGTTCTTCAGTAACTTTCCTTGAAAACATCTCTATCTGTGGCCTATGTAGAGCTGTTTCATGGGGCTGTATGCTCACCAAGCTGTTGTCTTGCACTCTTCCACCTGTCTTATGTAATGAATTTGGGATTCCTCCTTTCTAATCTCTACTACACGGCAGTAGCCCTTTTCCTTTGTATACTGCTTGGAAGCTGCCTATAGCAGAATGTGTCACAGTCAGTCTCTGGCAGAAAAAGAAGTAATGTATCCTAAATCTGATGGCTTACTAATCTTCTTGTATATTCCACCACTGTCCTTCCTTTGGATTTTGGTGTTCTGTATGTTCTGGAAGGTTAACAGAGATCACTGCAGTTGATTCTGCACCAGTCTTTACTTGACTGCACACTTTTTGAAGCATAAAAAGTGGAGCAAAGAGGTACAGCTGGCAAGAATCTCCTACTCTTAAGTACATGCATAAAATGCACATAGGAACAGTACACTTTAAAGAACTTAATTCACTATACCAGAAAATAACTTCTCTTTTTGGCATCTGAACCTTGGTTTGAAAGTATTTTAATTAAAACTTGTAAAATGGTGACCCATATTCTTCACAGTATTTATATTTACTCCTTTGAAGGTAATGCTGAAAGATGGACAGTGGTTTGAAGAGTGGAAAGATGTGCCTTCAAATAGACAAACACAAATACGTCCCACTATGTTTCCAGTAAAAGACGAAGAGAAGCTAAAGGCAATGAATCTAGAGCGTTGGTAAGTTTTCCCAGAGTAGATTTTATGAGGTTTTGATGGTTACCTTGTATGGTGGTGGGCAAATTATAATTAGGAGGTCAGATTAGGAATGTGTTGCAGTATAGACCTATGCTTGTATAGGTCTGAGTATCTTTTGATTGCTTCATAGATAATGGCAGTACACAATGTTTAAATTCCAGTGAACTGAAAGAAATTATTGAAAGTTGCTTACAAGGAGTAAGTACTCACATAAACAGGTCAAATTCTTTGCATCCAATAGAGATACATAGCCAAAATTACTCGAAAAGTATGTAAAACTTTAACATTTTAACAGTGTGACTTATTTTCTATGAAAGACTTTCCATAGCTATTCTAAAAATAATGTTTAGAAATGAGTCATTAAAGCTCAGATGTGAATGGTGAAATAAATGCGTTGCACTGATGCAAGTTATTTTGCCAGAATGCTCTATTTTAGATCCTGTTTCTAGCTTGATAAATTGAATCTGTGCAATCCTACTAGGAATACTTAGTTTACCCTGAAAGTAAATATAAATGTGACACTTCTAGTACTTTGTGAGAGCCTGAATGCTAATGATGAATACACTGCAACATTTTTTTTTTTCCCTAGCCTTAGGATATTGCCACATCACCAGAACACAGGAGGTTTCTTTGTGGCTGTATTAATAAAAAAATCTCCAATGCCATGGAATAAACGCCAGCCTAAGGTAACTTCTTTTAAAAGAGCTAAAATGTTAAATTTTAATAACATTTCTGGAATGTTTTTGAAAGCTTACATAATAGAAAACATACTATAACTGGTTTGTATCTGCCCTTCAGTTATAGTTCAGTGTGTCAATTAAAAATAAATTCCTAAATCCCTTAAGAACTTTAAAAAAAAAAAAATCTCCTTTCAAAATAGAAAAAAAAAAAAGGAGGAGGGGATTTTGAAATCATAATAAAATAGCGAGATAAAACTTGAACCTAAAATTAAGGCTTTGAAAGAATTACAGAAGCAGATTAGATTGAGTAGCTGGAGCTGTCGCTTCCTTCAGCTGTGTGTGTGGTCCCTCTGCTGAAGGCTTGTTTCTGCCATGTTGTAAGCTAATTCTGATTTCAGTTTGTCTTACTCTGTGGCTGGTTGCTCAGGAGTGATTCACTAGCAGATTAGTCTAGCAGATAAGCAGCAGGAACAGTAAAACTGTTAGGAGCAGCAGCAGCTTCAGCCATCTGACTTTAATCCATTTGTTGTCAATTGTCTTTAAAATCCTGTTGACATGATTTGAGAGAAACTTCTTGTGTGATTCCCTTTTAGCTGTTTATTTTATTTGCTTCATTAGAACACCTTATGAGTCAAATGTATGCAGCAGTAGGGGAAAAAGCATTTATTCAGAAGGAAGCGTCATCCAAATAGTTTATGCTGTTCTAAGTTTAATGTTGTAGCACTCTTACAGAAAGTGTGCAGCAGCAGGATGTGTGTGTCACTTGGAGCGCTAGGAGGAAAACAGCAGGTCCTGACTTAAAATAGTCTTCTCTGTGAGTGCTTGAACATGATTTTGTAAATGGTACAAAAATAGCTTTCTTGGACAGTTCGTAAGAAATTGTCCAGAGCAGCACTAGAGGTAAATGCAACTTACAATGATATCTTGACTTAATCAGATTAACTCTCTAAATGTATCTGTTTAAACACTTATATGCAAATTGATAAGAATTAAGCACATGCAAAGAGAGAACGGGGGTACCTTTTGTTACAAGTTAGAGACTACTTTTGCTTTGTTGAAAATACTGTAATTTGAAATAGGTTCATCAGAAATTACCACAAAGAACAGGAGATACTGAAGTGACAACAGCTGATTCAGGTAATGGATCTGAATGTATTCCTGAAGAACCAACACTTGCTGAAAATGAAGAGTCTAAGAAAATGCAAGAATTGCAGAATTCAGACACTGAGCAAAGCAAAAAGGAAGGAGTATGTGGGTAAGAGACCATGTCTAAGTATTTGTCCTGTGACAGCTTCGTAATTGCTGGCTATTCTATAGTTCTTTTGTTGTTGGACTCATTTAGAAGTCGATCAAGAAGAGTTAATGAATATGCTCGATTGTCCTACATTTCCACATTTTCTGTCTGGTATTTCAGCAAGTTAGGAAAACAACCACTTTTCTTATTAGCATTTGCAAAGTCTGTTAGTCCTTTCTTCTCTGTTAAGGAAAAGACTATTTTCGGAAGTTAACCTTTTGAAGATCTTTGTCTTCACAATAACTCCCTCAGAAATCTCTATTTACTTGTTTTTTGTGGTTTCTGTTTTCAAGCACTGCTTTCACTTCCTCATTTTAAGAAGTTAAATTGTGGGTAGTGTTGTTTTAGTGAAGCACAGGAAAATGTCAGTATTCTGTTTGGCATACTATTGTTACCATAACGCATGTGTTGACTAAATGAACTGAATATACTGATTTTAAACCAAGTACTTAAAGTACTGTAAACTGTACCAAGTGCTGTAAACTTATACAAGTTTTTAAACCAAGTAAAATTGACAGTGCAACGGTATTTTCTTTTTAGACCACCGCCATCTAAAAAAATGAAGTTGTTTGGTTTTAAAGAAGACCCTTTTGTGTTTCTCCCTGAAGATGATCCATTATTCCTTCCTATCCAGTAAGAAAAACATGTTTCTGATTTGGCAGTAAGATTTCTAGTAGTTTAGGAATATTAGTAGTTCAGTTCATCACAAAAGATGGGTCTAGTTGGTCATACATAAAACTTTTTCCCTAACAGGTGTTCCTCTCCTCAACACTTAAACTCCTCTTAAAGGAAAATAGCCAACTATAGTTTGCACTGGAAATTTTTGAGTGTATCTTAGTGTATATGACAGCTTGTCTTTTCTAATGTCATGAATCTTAGAAAGTCACATCTTTGAGTTCTGGAGCAGAAGTGTTAAGTGTTCGCAGAGATGTCTAGAGGAAATGGGCTAACCTATGCATTTTGAGTATGTAACTTCATTGTTCACTTAATAAAAGCAAGTATTATGGCCACAGGAAGTTTTATGCATTGGACCCATCATTTCCCAAGATGAATTTACTAACTCGAACTCAAGAAGGAAAGAAGAGACAGCTGTACATGGTTTCTAAGGAGCTAAGGAATGTGCTGCTGAACAACAGTGAAAAGATGAAGGTATGGTTCATCTCTTCAGGTTTTCACAACGGAGATCATAAGCATCAGTGGATGTCTCCTTGAACTTTATTGCCAAGCTTATTGTTTATATAGAGGATCAGCCCTCTGATAGGCCTTTTTTTTTTTTTTTTTGCATCTGAATGAATGTTTTCCTCTCTATCCCTCCTCTGTTAAAGAGATGAAGAGTTGTCTCTGAGAGGTAAAGAACAGTCTACAAGATTAAAATTGGTATGTTTTTTGGCAGATGGAAGGGATCTTAAAAGTAGAGGAAGGGAATATATAACTGCTGCATGTGTACCAGCATTGTTATGTGGTCTTCAGGTACCTTCACAAGTTTACATTGACACTGTTGTATTTATAAGCCCCTTAATTATAAAAGTAAAAAGAGCTTTGACAGCCTATCAAAAATAATGGATAACTTTAGCTGAATTATTAGCTGGCTGTCTTACATGGGGACATTGTTTCAAAGTAATTTCAGCAACTGAATATTTTGAAAAGTTGTTAAGCTGAATGATAATGGGCTAAGAAGTAGTTTTTGTGAATTAGAGGGAAAAATGATAATTTGTTTTATATGACTCCCCATGGAAATGCCTTGCAAATGCTAAAGATTTGTCTTAAAAGTTGTTGAATAATTTAAGTGAGAATGAGGTCATCTAGTCTGGCTTTCTTCCTGCCCCAAGCAGGGCTAACTTCAAAGCCAAATCAGATATGATTCAGGGCCTCGTCTAGTCAAACTGTGAAAATTTCCAAGGATATTCATTACATCTTTGCAACAGATCTTTGAATTGGATAAATAATTATCCTTTTATCCCACATGCAGGAAATGACTCTATAATTGACAAAATTTTAAGAAACTGGTGCATTAAATTAGGCAGTGAGATGCTGAGTACCACAAAGGATATAGTGTCCTAATATTAAGCACTTGTGCATTTTTAAAATCCCGTCCTTGATTGACTTTCCCAGAATCACCCAGAAAATTCTTACTCATACTAAAATTAAAATCAGATCTTAATAGTTCATTGCCCTCGTTTTAAGACTAACACTTTCTCAGCGTTCAGTTTTCAACATGGAAAGGAGTAAAAGGAGTAAAAGGTGTTGAGAGAGAACTATGTTTTGGCAATGGGAATTCCTTTTTCCCTTGAATGAATTTTCACATGAATTTAATTCAGTGTCCAGTGCAAATGAACAAACGCTATGGCAGAATTATCCTTTCTTCCTCCTTTTAGTCAAACAGTTGAGGAAAAACAAAGTTCAGAGTGGTAATTTAGGATTTATACTCCTTAATGATGCTTATTGGCTTTTCTGTTTGCAGGTTATTAACACAGGGATAAAAGTCTGGTCTCGCAACAGTGATGGTGAACAGTTTGGATGTGCATTCAGATTAGCACAAGAGGTAATTACATAGCATTGTATTTTCAAAGGAGATACTTGGTTTCCTCTAGAGCCTATAGCACAGCTGGCATTAACTTTGTCAAATTACTGACAACTTGCATTTTCAGTATGGTTTAAAATGTGAAAATTGTTTTCTGATATTAGCTAAAGGACATAGTCTTTTTAACATTTTTCCTTCAGAAAGGAGAGACTGCATTTTGAAACAATTATATTTATTTATTAAACAGGGAATTTATACTCTGTACCCATTCATTCATGCAAGGATTATAAATGTCTGCATAGAAGATGTTAAAATTCTGCTAACCCAGGAAAATCCGTTCTTAAGTAAATTCAGCAGTGAAACACAGAAGAAAGTCAAAGACATGGGTAAGGCTTCTAACTTGTGCTATGACAAAATTATTATTATACAGTACATGGAAGACTATGAAAATCCTGTAACATAAACTCTGTTTGCTAAAAATTTTGACTAAATTTATCTTAAATATACTTGTTAATTAGGTAAGTAAGCATTACTGAAACCCAGTGTGCTACTAGAAACTGTAGTCCTTTCTAATCACAGCCTTTAAGGTTTATGAACTCCAGAGAACAGAAGAGTTGCCAAACTTGTGACTTCCGTGAAGCAATGCTGTGAGGCAGCGTTTAAAATATCTGATGAACAAAGATTTTTATATACACTACTGATCTTTACGCCTGTTAGTGCTCCAGCTGAAACCGTTTGTTTGTCATCTGCAATCGTTTGTCATGACTTTATGTATCAAATATAGTTATTCAGATTTGATTTTCTTAAATATGGGGAGCAGTGTCTACTCATTAAATTTTTATTTCCTCTATGCTTGAAGAAATGAAGACTGGTTTTCAGTCGTTTGTTGTTTTATTTCCAAGTCATTGCTGGTCCGTGTACGTCAGTGTTAGATGAGACAAAATGGGAAGAAAAATTTTTCTAAAGTTTGGGCTGGCATACTGTTATGTTCGTTTTACTTAAGTAAAAGTTCCTTGTTAGATTCACCGAGGAAATTAATCCACTATGTGGGTTTGTATTTTAATTTGTTTGTTTGGGGTTTGGGAGGGGGCAGGGTTGGCAATTGCTTTTGTAACCATATAACTACTTTGGTCTGAAAAAAAAAAAAAGGAAGAAAAACTAGTATTGTCTACAGTTTACTGTACTGATGTAGATAACTGCTAACCAGCTTATGGTGTGTGGCTGTCTAAAAACTTGTTTTCTTGAATGTTTTCAGATTACAATAATTTTAACACTGTACCAAAGTAACACATCTGTTTTGATTTTGTTCCCCCCACCCCCTTCTCTGTAGCGATGGGAAGTATAGTTCTGAAGTATGACCCAGACCCTGAGTAAGTAGATGCGTTTTTTTCCATTTATGCAGTTTTAAAACTTGGACAAGAATTTGCTTTCGCTCAGCGAAAACAGAAGTGTAGGCATGGAGATGCAGTGAGGTCAACAGTAAAGCCAGACAGCATACCGAGAGTATAACAGGGAAAGAAGCTATCTTGCCTGTGTATTCTCAAAACAACTGTAGGATTTAACTTTATAAAGGAGAGCTAGTGGTTCTGCCAGAGTTCCACAGTATCACTGCATGTTTGTTTGTTTGTTTCCCTGTGAAGTCCAGCATTTGGAATAGAAACAGTTAAACTTTTTCATTGTTCATTTTTGTTGACAAAGTAGTATCAGAAGCTCTTGAGAACTTTTTAAATGTCAACTTTCATCTTGCTGTTGCTTATTAGTTTTGAAACCAGAGCCAGAAAATTATTTTGCCTGTTGCAGAAATTTAATAACGTTGAGCTTTATTTTTTTTTTGCTTGATTGCTTGTAGACAAGCAGGTACCTGTTTAGATATTGAAATTAAGACCAATGTACTTGGCGTCTTCTACAAATAGTTATAAAATGCATTCATTATTAAAGGTTGTGCACTTTTATCAGGATATGGCTATAAAATTAAGTTTTGAAGATTAACTTTCTCATAGTTGACCGAACGTAACTGCTTGTTTGTAGAAAACCTGATGATCTTCAGTGTCCTATAGTGCTGTGTGGTTGGCAAGGAAAGACATCACTCCGTGCCTTTGTGCCCAAGAATGAGAGACTTCATTACCTGAGAATGATGGGAGTTGAAGTGTTCAAAGCAAAGAGGAAAGAGGAGGAATCAGAAAGTAAAACGGAGGGAGAAGTTCAGCAAAGCCTGGCACAAACAGAGGAAGGAATGGATATGGAAGATAAAGAACATGATTTAGTCACAAAAATGGAAGCAGAAATAGGTGAAGAACCTTCCCACAGTCCTGTGGAAAGCACTGCTATGGAAGTGGAAAATAAAATTGAGGATTTAGATCAATCTAGTAAAAATACCAACAGTCATGTAAGCCAGGAAAGCAAAGACACGGATACAAGTAATGTGAAAGATTAAGTTTCTTTCTCTATTACTTGGCAGCTTCCATGAGGCTCATATCCAGACTTTCGCTTTTAGCATGGAAGTATATTTTAAAATTTTGGTTGGAATGGGATGTTCCTCTTTTAAAGTTTCACCTATTTTATTTTTTAAATGAAAACTATAAAGAGATTTCTTTTCAAATGTGTCGTCTTTTTACCATTTTAAGCTCCATGTTACCAGTGGGTTTGTGTGTCTGTTGCTGGCAATGGACCATGCACCAGTAAAATATAAAGCCCGTATTTGAAATGGAATAATGGTATGTACAAATGAACTGCCTGCGTAACTGGTCAAGAATTCCTTCAGAAGGAAAAACTGGGGTTTCATTCAAAGCACACAAGTTCTAGAAAAACATTTTTTCTCTTAAGGTTGCTTACTCCACCTGCCACCCAATCTGATTACTACTTATGCAGGTCCTTTAATGGATAAGGGAATCAGTGTGAGTATGCATACAAATGCGTGTATAGGATATCTAACTAACAACCTGGTCAACATTTATTCAAAATAAAACCATGCACAGCATCCTGGAAAAAAAAGATGCAGAAGGCATTTTGCCAGAGACTGATGTCTGAGGTTCTTCTTCAGAGTACTGAATTGCTTGACAGGCACAGCTAATAAATGTCCTCTAACTAGATCTTCAGGTATGCTGAGCATGCCTCAGACTCGTATCTTGTAATGTGCCTGTTTAAGAGTCTGTGACTGTCCCTCAAATCTACTGCGGTCATCTGTTTTTCTGTCACTACTTCAAGTGTGAGTCATCTCTAAATTTTGCAAGATACTTGTTTATAGCTGAAATAATAGTTAAAAAAAAAAAGAAAGTGTGGTGGTATATGTATTGTTGTATAGTAGATGTTTAAAAGAGGTTATTTAGGTCCAAAAGGGTAATTTACTTAATCTGACTTAAAAAAAAAAAATAGTTGGCTACCTCAGAAACTTACAATATAAATTCCATCCTTTGTGGCTTAGTTTCGGCAATACCCTTTGTACTTGTATCAAGTTGACCTGAAAGGAAGGTGACCAGTGGTACAAGGCATTGTCCTCCACTAGGACCATGGTGATGCAAATATTTGTGTTGCTTGTCAAACTAAATTTTACTGTGTGTACTTTTAGTGATGAAGGCCTAATGTGGCTTGGATGCATTTGCTTTACCTTGCTACAACAGACTTTCTGATGCCTGCCCTTGAACTACTTCATCAAAGGGAATATTCTTGAGGGAGAGACATAAAAGTGAAATAATGCCATGTCCTCTGATGAGATATTAGTCTCATGCAGTGAAGAACCATTGGCAGGACTCGTTTTCCTCTTGAGAGTCCGTAAAATAGGTTAATAAAAAATCAGTTCTTGCCCTTGTATTTTGTTAAGGTTTGAGTTTGTTCTTTGAATTGGGAGCTGCAATTGGGCAGGCTCTTTTTTGGCAGTTCCCTAGCCTAAGAGCAGCATCGTAGAATATTCTTTTGAATGGAGGTGTATGCAGAGTATAATTTTTAATTCTTAAAAGTATTTGAGGAAAAAAATTACAGCAACTTGAAACTTCAAGCATGAAACTGAACATTGGTTTTCTTATCTTTGCATTTATTCTGACATATTGGGCGTTTGAAATGAAAGAAGGGTGGAAGACCAGTGTCATTTTTAAGTCCTCATCACCATCAGTCTGCAGTACTCAACTCTGAGGATGATTGATTTTAATTCATTTCATCTTTTTATGCTCTAATGATCTCCATAAATTATCAGAAGGTCAAGTGTTAAAACTTACATGAAGAAACCAGAATTTGTTTTGAATTATGCCTGCTGTCGCTGTATCTACTAATGTCCCCGAGCAGCAGTTTAAGCTTCGTTTCAGCCAGTGACGCTGCTAAGGATATGATTTTATGACAAGTTAAGCTGATAAGAATACTTGTTGATACAGACAATCCAGACAATTAAATCAGCAAAAAGCTAACTGTATAGAAAATGAACAGCCCTGATTATTTTTTTTGACTGAGCTTACCACTGGCAGACTAAAATGAGAGTAGAAAGCTTTTATCTGGGAGCTAAAGAAAAGTAGGCTCTTGGATCATAAACTGACTGAAACCGAGTATAACTTAAACTTGTAGTAGAATAAGAGCCCACATCTGCATCATTTTAAATCCTTTGAGTAGTCCCATTTTCCTGCATTATCTATGAAATTTTGCTTTGCTCTTGGCTTTCTGGAGTTTTTTTTTTTTCCCTGTCAAGTGCAAATGGGAGATTTCAGCCAAGAAACTGGAAGTCTAATTTTCTTGTGCCGATCAGCAGTTTTACTCCGTATCTCACAAAAAACCCCAGAGACTGCAGATTTTTATTTATTTTTTTTTTTAAATACTGCGAGTTTGCTTACACCAGTTGCTCTGTCCCAGTTACTCTTGCCTTGATTGCCAGCAAGGAAGATGCCCAGAACCCTAGGTAGTGGCTGAAAATGCTGTCCTAGCTTCCCAGGCTGGGAGCTCAATGGAACGGGGTGCATTTTGTCCGTCTGTCTCTACTGAGCTATGTGCTATGGCGGCTCCGATGGTCAGGTGCTTGGGTGGTTTTCAATGTGGGTTGCTGCAAATAATTTAAAAGGAAGATGAAGTGATACACAATTGTGTTAAATTTGAAAATGTAAAAGTCTTAAAAGTCACGAGGTTTGAAGTTCACAAATTATTAAGTCCCTCCTTGTAAGCAGTCCCTATTAAATGTGAGATTTCTCTAGTTAATGCTGGTTTTTAGAAACACAGGACTGCAGATGTTTGCAGTGATGGCAGGGGGTTTTATATGTGATAGAGGGGAAACAAAGAAAAATTTCCTGCACCCAAATGAATAGTCTGTTTATGTTCTGCTTAGAGATGCCCTCAGGAGAAGCTGCTGGAGCCTTCAGAAAATAATCTGTTGACTGAAAAACCTAGAAAGAAAAGGAGGGAAAACACCACATGGGATACTCCTTTGTAGCTTTTTCTTCAGTATTTACCTAATGTTAGTCATTGCTTTGGAAGTTTGTTAGAGTTTTCATACTTTAGTTCGCCATGAAATTAATATACCATAATCTAGTGCTACCGGGGTGATTTATTTTTTTCTTAAATGTCTGGATCCTATTAAAAGTCAATGAGACTTCTCAAAGTACACAGACCCCTTGAAAAATTCCTGCCTATAAACTTCATATTTATTCTTAGCAGTAAAAGAAAGCAATTTAGGTCCTGTAACAACCCCTATCCGAGGCTGCAGCAAAGGGAAATCGGTGCGTTTCTTTCTTCCAGTGGGAAAACTCCAGCCGGGCAAACAAGCGGCGGTGTGCTCGTGCCGCCTTGCTGCCAGAGCTGAGCTGGGCGCGCTGGGCGCACCGTCTTGCCCTGCTCTCTCTCCAGGACAGATCCTGTAAACAACCCCCAGCAAAGCGGCAGGGATACAACAGCGGCTCTGTTATTCCCCACAAACACGCTGGTAAAGTCGGCTGGTGCGCTCGTAGCGCCGCATGTTTTTGCCGCCCCGCTTTGCAGCTGGCCTTCGGGGCAGTCAGTCAGCGAGCGGCGTGGGGGGACCTGCAGCCCGCGCAGGGGCGCGAGGCACCGTGCTGCCTGCGCCTGGGGACCCTTTCGGAGGGACCGAGGGCAGCGCGGCGCCGTGCGTACGTACCCTCGAGGTGCGGTGTTGCTCGCAGGGTGTCCGTGCCTCTGTCTCTCCAGGTGGATTTTCCACGTCTACCGCTGATCCTTGTGTCAAACACATGGTTGTATGTAATTATTATTTAATTTGTTGCTCTGTGTTTCTTAAACAAACCTGAGTATTGTGTTTTGACTAAAATCTGGTTTACTTTTTACGGTGTGGCTCCTTGTGTTACTAGTTTAAATTAAGTTTCTTACTTCTGCACTTGGCATTCCCGTTCAGTTATATTTAAGCAGGCTGTTGGCTACATAGGTATTTGCCTATAATCCTACTTTTTTCTTTAGATGAGCTACCCATGTGTGGCTTTGGCAGGATGGGTAACTCCAGGCACTCCGTCACCGAACCATCCCTCAGGAACGTGCCCATACGCTCCCGCCTCACCTGTATTCCTCTTTGTATTTCTGAATCTTTGCATCTTCCACTCCCGTTTTCCATTTGCCATCCCTTGAAATTATTGACTGCTCCTCAGTTTTCTTTTTGTGTAGCTCAAAGGCTTTCAGGTGTGTTAGCAATGGACTTTTGCCTGCTCCTAATGGGAAAACCAGTATGAACAGTAGCCAAAACAATTCTTACAATTTTTATGGGAACGGGGCAAACATACAATGATCCTTGCCCAGAATATTCTCCCAGACTCCAGGGATTTCTTGGACCAGAGATGTTGTCTTTGGGTTTAATGGTCCTTTGTACATTTCTCCTCTGTTAAATTACCAATCGCTCCCTGCGACCATGTAAACTTTTAGCGCTCGTAACATCCTGTGGCAGGGAGCCCCAGGATCTTACCTGCTGTGTGAAGAGTTACCTCCGTTTGGTTATTTTGGCTCCTAATAGTTTTGTTCGATGATCCCCACTTCTTGCATTGGAAGAGACAACGCGCAACTGATCGCTGACTAGTTTCTTCAGGACACTTGTGATTTTTTTGTCTTCTTGTCATATCCCTTATCAGTCACCTTTTTTCCAAGCTGAAGAGTCCTAGCTTACTTGCGTGTTCTCTATATGGAGACTACTCCAAGCCTTTCATCATCTTTATCAGATGTTTCTGAACTTTTCTCAGTTTTTATGTCCTTTTCCAGGTGGGGGAACCAGAACCGCACATGATGCTTAGGATGTGGCATTTGTGCAAGCGCGTGCTCTCTGTTCTGTCCTCCAGTCGTCTGGTTGGTGTTTTTTAATGCTACTAAATATCAAGCTGAGGTTTCAGTGGAATTGCATATCATAACCTCGTTATTATGTTCTGATCAGCCATTGAGAACCTGTTGTCTTACTTGTGATGTTAGCATTATTTTTCCCCACATAAATCACTTTTATCGGTATTGAGTTTCATTTGCTGTTTTATCCCCCAGTTGCTCAGTCTTGTAAGGTCCTTCTGCAATTCTTTGTAGCTGGACCTAAACCAATAGCTACCGATTGAATAGTATCCCACCCAGAATAGTTTTCTGGAAGTCTGCAGGTCCTCAGCAGCTCTGAAGGGATCCTGAGCTAGTTGTTTCATTACAGCAAGATCATAGGAGAGGAATTTCACATCAAAATGCTCATGAGCAGAATGACCGAGCACCAAAGAGAGTATAGTATTTTCTTTCTAATATTTTAAAAAAAAAAATATCTGTCCACAAAATACTCTCATAGAATGCTTTTTTTCTGGAAAATACCAGCTTATTGGAGGATAAAAAAAGTGTCCTTAGGAACACAGCAGTAAGACTTCTGTTAGCCTCCCCTGAATCTTTTCCTCAACCTAGAAATCTCTCGGGGAGGCTCTTGAGAACCAACCCCTAAACCTCTGTTCCTGTGGCTTCTCAGGCTTCAAATTCACCAGCTAACTTGTGCAACAAGGTGATACCCTGAACGTTGTGTTACCAGGATTTCTTGCCCTTGTAGGTCTGAATGTCTCCCTGGCCAGCTGTCAGTCTGGTACACTGTCCTGCTGTCTGCCCTTATCTTCAGCTGACACTCTAGGGCAGTCAAGAGGGAATTGGGGAAACGGCCTGAAATACTAAAAATGTCTGTTTCAGACGTTCCAAGTGGATTTTTAAAGCCATTTTACCCTGTAGAAAACTTCGCATTTTCAACTCTTCATTCTCCATCGTCTGAATTTTTACAAATGCAAAATCTCCTGGGGAATGAAACTCCACGCCCTGCATGGTAGCAAACAGCAAAATGAACCTAACACTAAGTTATAGCACTGGATTAAATATGGTAGCATCTCCCAATAAGAAACATGAATGTAATGACAACCAGCATAATTAAAACTTCCTAAAATTTTTTTTGAAACCCACTTGCTAACATATCAGCATTTGATTAGTTTCTTCACCCAAAGAAAAAGGCAGAAGTAAGCGGGAGAAAGGAAGACAGAACAGAAACTGTTCAGTAACACCCATGGTGCTGGATGCAGACACATAGGATGTAAAGCCAGGTAGCAGGTAACTTAAATGATTCAAGGTGAGCTAGCTGAAGGATGGTTCTCAGCAGCTTTTTTTGAAATGCTACAGGAATTGTGTGTTCAATTAGGCAGCCTTGTAGGTTCCACATACTCGCCACGGAGAGGTGAGCCAGTCTGAGGGTGCAGATGAACACCTGCTACAGACAGCAGCTGAGGACAGCACATCAGGAGCCAGTCAGTCACTGAAAGTTTTTCTGATTATAACATCACAGAAATACAGAAGGTTGACAGGGGCCTCTGGAGGTCACCTAGTCCAAACTGCTGCTCAAAGCAGAGCTAACTTCAAGGTGGGGCCAGTTTGCTCTGAGCCTTGCCCAGATCAGTCTTCAAAATCTTTAAGGATAGCACTTGCACCACGTCTCTGGACAAGCTCTTCTAATCCTTAACCATTCTCATGGGGAAGAAGTTTTTCCATATGTCCAGTTGGAATTTTCCCTCCTGCAACTTCTGCCTGTTGCCTCTTGTCCTGTCACTATGCACCCTTGAGAAAAGTTTGGCTCCATCTTCTCTGCAACCACCTCTTGGGGTGTTTAAGAGAGCAGCTGAAACCCCCTTAATGGTCTTTTCATTAGGTTACACAAACCCAGCTGTCTCCTCCCCGCCTCATTCGTCCTACACTGTAGCCTCCTAACCATCTTGGTGGGCCTTCACTGGTGGGCCTCTCCAGTTTGTTGGCAAATCTTCTAATGGGGGACCTACGCTGGACACAGTACTGCAGATATAGCCTCACAAGCAATGAGTAGAGTAATCGCTATCCTCAAACCCCTGGCTATTTCACGACTTTTAAATTTCAAGAAGTTTATGCTGCTGTAATTATTCTAGAATATTCTTGGTGGGTTTCTGTGCCTCATGACTTGATTTTCATATTCTAATTTTTCAGATTGCTTTTCTCTTGACACAAGAAATCTGTGCAGCTGTGCAAAATGTGCCAATTTACTGAACAAAAAGAAGATATAACTAGCTTTGTGCAGAGTTCTCTTGAATAAAAAGAGAAAATAAAATGAAATGCAAAGATTTTTCAGTAATCACTGCTTAAGGGCTTTTTATGTGGTGACACACTCATGATGATAAATAATGTAAATTATTTTGAATTATAATTTTTTAAAAAATCGTATTTAATGTGTGGATCATCTTTAATGCAAAGACACATACCTTATTTTCTGACTCAAAATACATACCTCTTAATGCAAAAAGGGGATGGAACTCATAGGAATGCCTCATGATCTCCACTCAGCAGACCAATAAATTGTTCTAGAAATATGGGCTATGGAGGCAGAAAACATGTTCCTCAGCTCTGCCTGCAGTACAGAATGGAGCCAAAGGACTTGACTACATCATGGTAAAAAAAGGAACAGCCAGAAGCTCCCAGCTTCATCCACTGCCTATGCACATATGTCCTACAGGCAAAGAGTGTCTGAGTGCTTTGAGTCTTGCCATCGGGGTCAATGTATAATGGATCTGCTCTTGGGGACAATCTCAAAGTACTAGTGAAAAGGCAATGCAAACTGCTTCTCATCCCCTCGTCTGAGGTCCTATCTGGATTTCTGAGGGGGGCTCTCCGCCTTACCTTGAAATCCTCTTAAACCCACAGGTTAGGATTTTAGATAATGGAGTTTCTGATCCAGAGGCGGGTTGAATCCAACCAATTTCTTTCTTCTCCTAGAAAAAAATAATTAACTGAAAGGATAACCATGATAGAAGGATAGATGGAAAATAATATGTTTTCTTAGGTTTGGCCTGTTGCTAAGAGGCCTCTAGATAGCCAGGGTGGCAGAGTATGTGCACCATGTGGTGTAAGGCCCTTGCAATGCTAACAGATCTCTCAGTTTGCAACAGGTTACCTATCACACTGATGAGAAATCATAGAATCATAGAATGCTTTGGGTTGGAAGGGACCTTTAAAGGTCATCTAGTCCAACACCCCTGCAACTGGCAGGGACATTTTCAACTAGATCAGGTTGCTCAGAGCCCCATCCAACCTGCCCTTGAATGTTTCCAAGGATGGGGCATCTACCACCTCTCTGGGCAACCCGTTCCAGTGTTTCACCACCCACATTGTACAAAATTTCTTCCTTATGTTTAGTCTAAATCTACCCTCCTTTAGTTTAAAACCATTACCCCTTGTCCTGTCGCAGCAGGCCTTGCTAAAAAGACTGTCGCCATCTTTCTTATAAGCCCCCTTTAAGTACTGAAAGGCTACAATAAGGTCTGCCCGCAGCCTTCTCTTCTCCAGGCTGAACAACCCCAGCTCTTTCAGCCTTTCTTCATAGGAGAGGTGTTCCATCCCTCTGGTCATCTTCGTGGCCCTCCTCTGGACCCGCTCCAACAGGTCCGTGTCCTTCCTGTGCTGAGGACCCCAGAGCTGGACGCAGTGCTCCAGGTGGGGTCCCACCAGAGCAGAGTAGAGGGGCAGAATCACCTCCCTCGACCTGCTGGCCACGCTGCTTTTGATGCAGCCCAGGATATGGTTGGCTTTCTGGGCTGCAAGAGCACATTGCCGGGTCATGTCCAGCTTTTCATCCAGCAGTACCCCCAAGTCCTTCTCCTCAGGGCTGCATGCAATCCCTTCATCCCCCAGCTTGTATTGATACCAGGGGTTGCCCCAACCCAGCTGCAGGACCTTGTACTTGGCCTTGTTGAACCTCATGAAGTTCACACAGGCCCACTTCTCGAGCTTGTCCACGTCCCTGTGGAAAGAGGAGATCTTACTTCTTTGAGCTTTCACCTTCTCCCACAAATAACAGGTGGAGCTGGGTGTTAGTGACTCATAATCAGGTATCCATCCAGAAGCCTCCCTCTGTCTTCTGTAATGTAATTTCTTAGGGCCTGCAGGATTTTAAGCATGAATTCACAGAAATTATGAACCCACACCTTCTTCCTGAATGGCTGTTTACAAGGAGAAAAAGAAAGAAACCCCTCACTTTCCAAAATGGTTGAACATTGCTACTTCTCTTGTGCAACTTTAATTGCTCCTATGGACTTTTTAATACCACCTTGAGTTTTGCAGTCATAGTCAGTCTGTTCTCTGTTTTTAAACCTGTCATTTGCATTGGCACAGACCTGATGGTGTTTATAATAAACTTATTTTTTATGTATGTTTCTATATCCTATCATTTCATCGCTTTGAATCTGAGGGGTTTTTATAAGTGTAGAGGGATCAGTGCACTCAGCTGATCTGAAGTGGTCTACACCTTAGAAATATATCTTCTTTTACACCTTAGTAATATATTTTCACGGGGGGTGGGGAGCAGTTTAAATTGATTGCTGCAAAATCAGCTTAGATTATCTGGATTTATATTTTTTATTGTTATGGTAAAAATAATTCAGAGCTTGTGAAAGGTGCCAGATTGACAGCCTTGAAGTTAAGCTGATTGTTCCATTATTTCCCAGCTTCTCTCTTTCAGCTTTTCAAAGACATCTGCTCTTTTCTAATCTCCCATAACTCAGTTTTTCAGATGACTGCTAAGGTTTTTGAGACAGTGAGAGCCACTTCTCTAGGTATCCTTAGATGGCGTTTATCAGGCTTGTCTAATTTGAAAATGTCTAATTTATTTCAGTAGGTTTAACTTATTTCATTATTCTCTATCTTTTTTTTTCTCTGGTCCCTGAGACCTTTTCATCGATACTATGTGCATGAACAGCCTCATCTTTTTAAAGGGCTAGTTCATCTCTTTAGATACATTAATTACTATTTAGAGAGGACAGATTCAAAAGAAGTAATAGGCAATCCAGCTTGAAATCATCTGCTGATTCTTTTCCGTTGAATATATTTGTCAGTGTTTTCTTTGGGACACTCAACAAGGTAAGAACAAACTGCAGAGAATGATTTCTTGTTATCCTGTAATTCTCTTGCTAAATTGAATCTCATTTTGCACATATTTCTTCCTTATATGCATGTATTCTTTTACAGTCACTTTAGCAAACAGAAAAAGTTTCCACTCTTTTTTTGAGTCCTTTTTCTGCCTAAAAGTCCACCGGTGAAGGACCACCAACATGGTTAGGAGGCTGGAGCACCTGCCCTGTGAGGAGAGGCTGGGAGAAATGGGTAGGTTCAGCCTAGAGAAGAAATGGTAGGTGAGATTGAATTGTTATCTTCCAGTAGATAACAGATGGCTGTAGAAAAGACAAAGCCACTTCTCAAGGCAAAGTGACAGGACTCACAGCGAAGGATACAAGATGCAGCAAGGAAGATTCCAGTTGGACATAAGGAAAAAATTATTCCCCACAGGAGGAGTTGAGCACTGGGGCAGGTTGCCCTGAGAGGTGGTCGATCTCCATTCTTGGAGATCTTCAAAACTTGGCTGAGTGAGGCCCTGAGCAAGTTGATCAAGCCGGGAAGCTAGCCCTGCTTTGAGCAGTGGGTTGGACCGGGTAACCTCTAGAGTTGATTCAAACCTTAGTCTTTTTCTGATTCTAGGATTGCTCCCCGGGTGAATGCCTTCAGCAGTGTACGGACAATCAGAGCCCTCTGAGACTCTTCTGCTCAATGCACCTTCAGACACTCTCTGGCTATTCAGACATCAAAGTATTGCATTTAGCGATTAGGGAAGCACGTGCACGTTTAACTCAAGTTAAACCAGAGCGCAATGGTTTAACAACACAGTTGCTGGATCCCCTACTGACTATGTACAGTAGTTTAGTATTTCTAGTGCTTTTCATTTACTGTAAATCAAGTTAATTCAGTGGAATCTGCCAAAATGCAGTAGGAGTAACTTTATTGTTAATGCAACTGTAACATAAATCAGAGGATAAAAGACGACTGAGCTGAAACTGTTGATGAAATTGTTAATGTTAGATTGCTATGGTCAAAACGAGCCTCCACCTTGGCTTTTTGTATCACCATGCCATACTGTTACTTCAATAACGCTACAGAAGATACAAGGCTGGTGAATTGTGTCCTGTGTTTCAAAATGCTGCATTCCTAGCTGAAGGAAGCTGTGGTACATGAGTAATGTGAGGCATCTACAGATCTGAATTGTTCCTGGTTTTATTAAGTCATATGTTCAGCTGTAAATGTTACATTGTCTCTAGAGGCAAAAGATGAGTTGTACATAATGACTATGAATTTCAGATAGAAAGGGCAGATCTGATCAATTTTAGGACATTTTCATTTCCTGCAAAAAAACTGAAATGAAGACAGGATTATCTGGTTACTAGGGAGCACAGGAAAGCTCATGTTCCCTTTGACTTTGGCCAAGAGATGATCATTGACCCAAAAAAGTGCCACCCCAGCACTGTGCCCAGGCCTGAGCTTTGACCAGAGGGGATATAAGACATTGCCAATTGGCATGTGGTAAAATCAGGGGGTGCAGGAGATGCAGTTTCTCAGGTATCTCATTTTAGAAAGAAAGCCTCAGGACTAAAGGAATAACAGCCTGTGAGGCACTAATCCTGGTGGGACTATGGTATGTTTCAAGGAGGTTGGGAAGTTCCTCTCTAAGAAAGAAATACTGGTGGAAGGTGTTGATAGCAAGTGTTTGCTTTGTTCTAGTGGCTCATGAGACTATCTCAAAAACAAATGGTCTGTGGAGAAAAATAATACATGCATGTGCTGATGGGCCTCCAGGAGGTCCCACGTGATGTCAGCCAGTCCCGTGGAGATGTTTCCGATGCTCTAGAACACCTTACAGACAGTCAGGGACGATGTTAAGGCAACTGAATCTTACTTCTCTGTGGGTGGGACTTCAGTGTCCGGCTAATATCAAAACCAGTTCAGTTAATCTGGGTTTTCTTTCTAAAAAAAGTCGTTTGATGTTTTTTTTAGCAAAACTTTTTCAAGCAACACTGGTATGCCTTGCACTGGAAAAAAGGTGAGCTAAAGAAAAACCTAGAAAAAGTGTGTCAAATAACAAAAGCAGTCGTCACAACTGACAAACGATTTATTTGCTTCCTATGGAGAATCCGGTTATTCTGCTTTTCACATCCAAATAGGATTTGAATCCACATCCAGCGTTCAGGAAAACTCACATAATACCTCACTCAAACCCCTCAAATAAGAACTAACTCTTTAATGTTTCCTTTGACAGGTCAACAGGTCATGTAAGTGACATGCTTTATTAAGAATTGATGTCACACAAAAGGGTTTGCAGGGTTAAAATCATATGAAATCTCTGCTCATGCTGTTACAGACTGTGCTGTTCCCTCCGAGAAGAAATAGGAGGAATAATGTAACACTAATGGTGAAAAATATATTTTTCTGAGGACTCTGAGCACAGGGCAGAACATTAACATTTTGTACTCCAGTCTGTCTTGGTACAGCACTGCGATAACAGGGTAATGCTGTTGACCTTTGTGAACTACATTGAAAGGAGAGCCGAACTCAGCCCAATTCTTTCCTGAAGTTCATAGAAAAGCACGTTAAATCAGATTTGATCTGAAAAGGTAAACATCATGAAGCAGGGTATTTTCCTTGATATATTCTTTGTAGCATGCCACCCGTCTACAAAAAGCTGACGTAATTTTCCATATCTCTAGATTAATTTCCGGGCTATGCTCTGAGGCAAACAAGGCTGTGTTTCAAATCAACTCTGTCCACTAAGCTGAGAACACAGGATCGTGGAAACAGTAGAACAAGTTGGGTTGGAAGGGACTTGGGGAGGTTGCGCAGTGCAGCCCCTGCACCACGAAGGGCCAGCTTCAAGGCTGGAGCTGGTTGCTCAGGGTTCAGGGGGGTCTTGGGAATGTCCCAGGGCAGAGGGTCCACCGCCTCTCTGGGCAATTGCTCCAGAGCTTACCCACTCCTGTAGCGAAGGCATTCAGCAAAACGTAGCTAAACAAAAGTCAGCTTGCCCTTTACACAGCTGTACTGAACTACTGATTTTTCCTGAAATACAGTATATGTGTTTAACACAAAAAAAAAAAGAAAAAAGGACAGTACATGGGAGAACAGAGAGGTCTCAGTAGGAAATGAGTGATTACCAAGACATTACTGTTGATTTACAGAGAGAATGTACAGAGATTTACACGAATGATACCTTTTGTCAGGCTAACTGCTAAAACTGCCAATGGAGGGGCCTTACTGTGCAAAAATGAACAGCAGATGCTGATCATAAAAAGAAGTTAAAAGTCTCAAGCAGCTGGTAAGGACAGCACTTGAATTTATGGCTGGTAGCACCAAGCAAAGCTGTTAACTCTTGTTTCTAAGCAAGGTCTGGGGACAGCAGTCTAACAAATGCATCATGATTACTGGAAATCCACTGTATTTGCCTCTAGACCCCTGACTAAGCATGAAGGTCACAGATAGAAAGACTGGGTCTAGCTCTAGAGCTGCTCACCCCCTTACGTGTGGAAGATGTGTGCTACCAGCAACAAATTGCTCTCATGTATGGCACATGTAAGAGACGGCCCAGAAACAACCTGTCAAAAGAAGCCAAAGCATATGCAGCCCGTGATAACAGCTCCACAAGCTCTCATTATATAAATGCTCTTTGGAGGGGGGTGACCTTATTCAACAAACTGTTCAAAAACACTGTCTCCCTGCACTCCTGAAGGATGTAAGATGGGTCTGCAGGAGCCCAGGACGCTGAAGAAGCACTGCAGAGTGGAGCAGCGTGCATGAGTGATGCTTCCTCAGAGGTGGGCGAGCAGAACCATTGCAAACACTGAATAAAAGCCGCTTCCTCCGATAGGCACCCCTGCAGCACTTTCTTGGCTTAGGGGAAAAGCTTGGTTGGCCTGACTGTGAATATGCTCTTAAATGCTGCGCCTGCTTCTTCTCATGTGGATGTGTCCCTTCACAAACTGCTCTGTGCTTCCTAGGAGGAAAGTGAAATGAGCTGTGAGTCCCCAGGGAGGCTGCAAGGGAGAGAAAACTTTGGGGATAAGTGGTGAACGGGATGGGATGTGGAAGGGCAAAGCATAAGCCCTAGGAGAGACTTGGGAAGCTGGGGAAGATTGCTGGGAGAAACAGGAATCCTGAACCATTTGGAATAATAAGCGAATGAAGAAATTGCAGCTGGCTATGGATAAGAGGAATGTTAGAAGGATTTTGAAGATCAAATATCCAGTGTTAAAAGGAAAAGATGCACCTGGGGCATTGTGTGTATCTGATCTGAATTCTCTCAGTGCCAGGAGGCACACAAGGTGCGAACATCATTTGTCCACTTCGATCGGTCTGCGGCTGCGTGCTCTGGAGTCCCAAGGGCCACAGCGCAGCCTTCTGTTGGTTTTTTCCTCAAGACATGACCGATCCAGTTCCATCTCCTCCTCCTCACTTCATTACTGATTTTCTCTATCTCCATCTCAAGTTGATGCTCGTCGTTTCTGCAACTTTTTTTTTTTTTTTTTTTTTCCGGGAGGAGGTAGTTGGCCTCCTGCCCAACCCCCATGACTTGGAGGGCCAGTGGTTTTTCTGTCAGGGTGGCCTTCCCTTAGGCTGCGTTGGTTCGCAGCACCTTCTTCAATTTTATCCGGTGCACCCTCCAGAGAGGGATCCCCTATCCACCACCCAGGGGACGCGCCTTCTAGCCGTGCAGCCCCAGCCGAAGGCATTGTGTGTATGCATCGCACTAAACCAGTGGCTTTCCAGGAGTGCACCACACATTTAAAGCACTGATGCACTTACTTACTCCTGAGGGAAACGTGTCCATGCAAGAGTTGATCTCTTGAGTGCTTAAAGGGAGCAATTAAGGGCATTGCTAGTAAGCTACGTGATTTCTTAATGGCAACTGCCTCTGCAGACAATGTTGAAGACAGGCCAGTTCTGGGCTTGGGAGTAAGGATGAAGCCTTATGAGGACGGGAAGTACCAGAACAAACTGGTGAACAAATTAGTAGGTACCAAACCAAAATGGCACATAAAAGAGTAGCCTGTTCCAACAGGCCCAGTTGGTGTTTGTTCAGGAGCTTGGAAAGGACATAAGCCTGACACTGAAGAGCTGCAAATGAAATTATGTTGTAGCATACAACACATCATAAATATTAATGCATACTCTGTATTAAATGTTTATTAAATACATATACTAAAATTAATTTTATCAGTTTAAATTTTTGTTAAATGCTTATGTTTCATTTATACTTTAAAATCTATTCTTTTTAAAGTTTACTTAAATATTATTTATAAATTATTTATAAACTATATGTATTATATAAGTTATATTACATACACCTTATACTCTATATGTATATTGTTATATATTTATATAACTAACTCATAGCATATAATATATTGGACTATAGTATATTGGACTACTTGGACTTTAGTAAGGCCTTTGACACAGTCTCCCACAGCATTCTCCTGGAGAAGCTGGCTGCTCACGGCTTGGATAAGTGCACTCTGTGCTGGGTTAAAAACTGGCTGGACAGCTGGGCCCAGAGAGCGGTGGTGAATGGAGTCAAATCCAGTTGGCGGCCGGTCACAAGTGGTGTTCCCCAGGGCTCAGTGTTGGGGCCGGTCCTGTTCAACATCTTCATTGATGATCTGGATGAGGGGATTGAGTGCACCCTCAGTAAGTTTGCAGATGACACCAATTTGGGTGGGAGTGTCGATCTGCTGGAGGGTAGGAAGGCCCTGCAGAGGGACCTGGACAGGCTGGATCGATGGGCTGAGACCAACTGTATGAGGTTCAACAAGGCTGAGTGCCAGGTCCTGCACTTGGGTCACAACAACCCCATGCAACGCTATGGGCTGGGGGAGGAGTGGCTGGAGAGCGGCCTGGCAGAAAAGGACCTGCGGGTGCTGGTCAACAGCTGGCTGAACATGAGCCAGCAGTGTGCTCAGGTGGCCAAGAGGGCCAGTGGCATCCTGGCTTGTATCAGGAATAGTGTGGCCAGCAGGACCAGGGAGGTGATAGTGCCCCTGTACTCGGCACTGGTGAGGCCGCACCTCGAGTACTGTGTTCAGCTTTGGGCCCCTCACTGCAAGAAGGACATGGAGGTACCAGAGCGTGTCCAAAGAAGGGCAACGAAGCTGGTGAAGGGTCTGGAGCACAAGTCTTAGGAGGAGCGGCTGAGGGAGCTTGGGTTGTTTAGTCTGGAGAAGAGGAGGCTGAGGGGAGACCTTATTGCTCTCTACAACTACCTGAAAGGAGACTGTAGCCAGGTGGGGGTCGGTCTCTTCCCCCTAGTAACGAGTGATAGGACGAGAGGAAATGGCCTCAAGCTGCGCCAGGGGAGGTTTAGGTTGGATATTAGGAAAAACTTCTTCACTGAAAGGTGGTCAAGCATTGAAACAGGCTGCCCAGGGAAGTGGCTGAGTCTGCATCCCTGGAGGTATTTAAAGAACGGATAGATGTGGTGCTCGAGGACATGATTTAGTGATGGACTTGGCAGTCTTAGGTTAACGGTTGGACTCGATGATCTTAAGGGTCTTTTCCAACCTTGACGATTCTATGATTCTATGATTCTATATGCATATGCTAATATAATTATCTATTCATAGGTTATATACTATTAAATTACATAATAACATATCACATGTTAATATTATTATGTTTTATATATTATATAATCTAATGTAAACAGTTTCCCTATACACATTTACATATATTGCATTATACATTCTATCTATAAAAATACGTATTACATAATGTATAAAATAATATATATTACATATTAAAAAAAAAGATTTCTCACTGAAACCTGACTTTGTGCTAGAGGGTTAAAGATACACAAAATGCTGTCTGTCTGTTTTATTCCGGTTTCTTTTCAGGTTAGAAAAAAAAGCTTTCTGGGTGATCCAGAGAATCAAGAGCCAGTAGACCTTGTGCCTGTAGCTGGCAAATAGGTTTAATTAATTATCTGAAATAAAAACAAATTTAAAAAAAGAACAGACAAAGGACAACATAATGTAATTAATCATTTAAAAACCTTTGAGGAAGTCCTTTCCTAGCAGCTATAAAAATGCAGGATCTTCTTATGGCTACAAATCTGGCCATGATACAGAAAACAGAGTAGGACTGAGAAATCAATTTTCAGGATGGCAAAAGATTAGAAATGTCAAAATGTTTAAAAGTATTAAGCTTCAACAGTTGATCTGTATAACATATTAAATACTTGGAAATTTGGAAAGAGGATGTGAACAGTGAATTAGCAAAATCTGCGGAGGCCACACAGCTATTTGTTTTAGTTAAAACCTGAGAATATTACAAGGCAAATAGAATGGAGGAGAACCTAATGAAAGAGAAGTAAATGGAGGATACCATGACGAACGGCCCTCCATAGTGAATAGAAAGGAAAGAGCACTGGAGGGAAAAGATAAAACTCTTCAAACACTTTTTTGAATTTTAGATGGAGAACACCAATGTGGTGGTGAGACCTGGGTGCTGCTGTACACAGCTCAGGTGAGACCTCTGCTTGATGGGTGATTCCAGGTGGATGAAACACTGAGATGTCACGTTGAGACACAAAGTGGGAAAATGTAACAATTCTTTTATCTCTTTTTGAACTGGTTTTATTCGCTTCTCCCAAACGCAGGGTCCTCTCAGAAGTGCTCATGAAAGAAGACAAGAGCCAGGAGCCACGATAGTAGTCGGACGGGAGGAAAAGGTGAATCTCCCAGAGGGTGACTAAGCACTGGAACAGGCTGCCAAGAGAGGTGGTGGGATGTCCACCTTGTGAGATATCCAGGACTCAGGCAGACAATGCCCTAAGCAATCTGATCGAACCTCAAAGTTGGCCTTTTTTGGAGCAAGGGGTTGAATGAGATCATCTCCATTCCAGCTTGAATCATTCTGATCCCCAGGACAAGAGTCTGATGCTCCCCTCTGAGCCATCAGGATACAGAATTAGACGACTGTCTCATCCAGCTGGACAACTCATTTGTACTGATCTCAACATTTCTATATTATATCAAAAATACAAACCAGATGCCTGGTTCAAATCTTGCTTAGCACAAGATAAACCAGTTGTTTTTATTGCAAGTCAAGAACATAGAACGGAATTTGCAAGTAATATTGAAAGATTATGAGATATAATATATAAATATTGTCAGGCATTCTTTAGGAAAAGCCTGTATGTTTTTACAGCATGTTCAGAGTCTTCAAATGCCCTGGCAATAAAGTTACCAACTAGACAAAGCTGCACACATAACAATACAAAAACTAAGATTCCTTTTTGATCAGCTTTGAGTACGTTGAAGTTTCCAGTGGGGTCAGGTGCAGTAACAGACAAAATCAGAGCTCACTGCAAACTGTGAAGATTCAGTGGATGAAAAGCTGGACATGAGCCAGCAACGTGTGCTCGCAGCCCAGAAAGCCAACCATATCCTGGGCTGCATCAAAAGCAGCGTGGCCAGCAGGTCGAGGGAGGTGATTCTGCCCCTCTACTCTGCGCTGGTGGGACCCCACCTGGAGCACTGCGTCCAGCTCTGGGGTCCTCAGCACAGGAAGGACACGGACCTGTTGGAGCGGGTCCAGAGGAGGGCCACGAAGATGACCAGAGGGATGGAACACCTCTCCTATGAAGAAAGGCTGAAAGAGCTGGGGTTGTTCAGCCTGGAGAAGAGAAGGCTGCGGGCAGACCTTATTGTAGCCTTTCAGTACTTAAAGGGGGCTTATAAGAAAGATGGCGACAGTCTTTTTAGCAAGGCCTGCTGCGACAGGACAAGGGGTAATGGTTTTAAACTAAAGGAGGGTAGATTTAGACTAAACAGAAGGAAGAAATTTTTTACAATAAGGGTAGCGAAACACTGGAACGGGTTGCCCAGAGAGGTGGTAGATGCCTCATCCCTGGAAACATTCAAGGGCAGGTTGGACGGGGCTCTGAGCAACCTGATCTAGTTGTAGATGTCCCTGCCAGTTGCAGGGGTGTTGGACTAGATGACCTTTAAAGGTCCCTTCCAACCCAAACCATTCTATGATTCTATGAGTCTATGATTACCATCCTTTTCAGTTGCTCCCTGAGGGTATGCACAGCTCTGAGGCAGTGCTAGTGCCTTCTGGCATTCAGAGCAATCTGGAGAAGCCACCATATCCTCCGACGACGATACACAGGTACCACTAAAGTCCACAGTTAACTCTTACTGATTCGCACAAGGCCACTTTCCACTTTCTGAAATAGTTGGGTCCCTTTACACCAAGTAAAAGGTTATTTTTATTTCAGTAAAAAGCATGCTTCTGACTAGTGCTGATAAAATGAATGTTTTTTAAAATTAGTTTTGTCTCTGAAAATGGATGACAAGGTGAAACTTTCTTTTAAGTAATTTGTCAAGTTCAATCCAAAGTGCTACATTGCTCAGGAAGGAAGAGACTGATGTATGAAGGGAGGGCAAGGTATTTCTTATGAGCTGAGATTTAACTGTGTGAGTCCCTTTTGTGGATTTTTGCCTTACTGATAGAAAGTGGCAAACAGTGAGAGTACAGGAGGAGTGAAATGAAGGTGGTGATTGTCTGTCTCAGCTGAGTTCATTTTCTTGTCAGCTGATCTTCTGAATTTGCTCCCTTTGGCTGGATTGGTAACACCTTTACTGGTTGCTCGGTGTTAACTTTGCTTTCTTTTCCTCTCCCCTTACCCTGCCCTACTCTCCTCCCTCCATTTCTACCCCACCACAAGCAATCTGGTAGATTTATCCATTAGGCAGCAGCAGATGATTCAGTTGGAGAAGTCAAGGAAAAAACTGGGAAGCAAAAATCAATCTTTTCAATATGTAGCCGGCAGACAAAGAGATCTCTCTGGTCAAGGAGCTGTGATATAAAAAGCAGTCTCCTATTGCATATTTTCTCTTGAGGTCAAGAAGGTAAGACTTTGTATTTTCTTACAAGTGGGGGGATTCCATCAAAGATACCTAAATGCTTCTCTTTCAGATTGAAAGAATTTAATTTAATTGAAATAATGCCTACAAAGGATTACAGTTTGACTAGTTGCTTGAATCAAAGAGGATAATCGCTTACGTTACTGATGTTGACTAAACTTTGCCAGTGTTGTCATCTGCTGAGCAATGGTATTCCTGTTTGCCTGAGTCTATCAGGGAACCAGGGGCAGGACAGGCCTGTGGGAGCTGGAAGCGATGCACAGTGGCAGGGGGTTCTGTTTAAAAAAGACTGTTTGCCTTTAGTGTAAACCTAGCCTCTGTAAGAAGTTAAGGACATTCCTAAGGATCCTTTGAAGACATTTTGCAATTGGAAACAGGGAGGTCCTACCCTTTTACTAGTTTTTTCTTATATGCAGAAAAATTTGGCCAAACGTTTAAAAAACCTCTGGTGCTTTGCCTGTTCAGTTGAAGCTGGATATGCCAGCTGTTTGACTTCATGAGTTAATGAGTATACTTAAGCTTTCATAATTTGTTTTACAGCATCAGTATTAGAGGACAAAGGGATGTAGACATGGGGAAATAAAATGCTGCTTCAATTTCTGTGTTATATTAGAGCTATTGTTACGTGGCACGTGACAAAATCTCAGATCACTTGAAAAAGTGTCCTGAAGAGATAATTTATTTCTTGAACTTGATTTCAATGACAGAGGTGGCATGACTGTGTTATAAACCAGGGCTGTCTACTCTCGGATTCATACATTACTCTAACAGGAGATAGTTGTCTCTATTGCCCTGATCCAGCAGATCATAACTTTAAACGACACAAAGGCAGCAGCAATGTTTATTTGTGCTCATTAAGCTAAGCACACACTTCAATTTACTTGTTACACTGGCAGCTTCCCACTTTCTTTCCAGCTGGTACGTTGCACAAAACTTGCCTAAAAACCTATCAAATCAGGTATAGCTCTGCAAAGTAGATATGAGTCATGCAAGTTACAGATGCCTGCTAGCTGAGGATGGAGGGAATACACAAACATTTGTGAGTGCTTTCCCTCCTACTAGCACTTGCATCTTTTCATTTAAAAGGAGTCCACGTGATGGTGTCGGTGACGAGGCCCCTTGGGTATGATCCACATGTACTCCAAACCTCTTGGGAAAACACTGGGAAGGTAGAAAGTTATATTTCACTGAATGGCTGCTCTGACCATGTGAAGTAATGTAGGAGAAAGAGGTATAAAGAAGAATTTTCTTTCAAATTTCTAGGCACCTCCTGACTTCTCATCCTTCCCAGTTTGGCTTTCTTTACCAACAGGAATTTATGTTCTTCTCTGTCAAAAGAAGATTTCAAGAGAAATCAACAGCATAAACTGAAGCTTTTCCTTCAGGAGGCTGCAATAACTTCTGCTTCTTTTCCTTCCAAAGAATTCCTAAATTCTTCCAGGAACATGGTTACCTACAATAATTTATGGTCACCAGGTGTACTGGTAGAGACTGTTGCTGACTCCTCCTTTGCCACCTTCACCATGGTTGATCTTGACCACTCATACTCTGGTTCGCCTAGTTACATTTATGCTTTTTTCCATAAAGAATTTGCCATGGGTATTATGGGCAGTGTCCAGCTGTCTCCTGCTGAGAGCTGGTGCATGAACTGTAGAGTAGGTAGCTCCAACTAGCAAGCGGATCATGTCATCAGTGAGTGAAATTCATGTCAAGAAATACATTCTCTCTTCAGGTCACTTCCAATGGGCAGGAACCTTTGAATTTATTACTGCCAGTACAGAAAGGCAAGCAGAAATGGCCTTGAGATAAAGTTGTCATTTATACCCCAAGTGCTCCAGAAGATATATGTGTAGTTATGCTCCAGGTTTGAAAGCCTTATGGGTGTTATGGTGGAAGGAATACCAGACCAGTCTGTTTCAGCTTTGGTCTTGATTTGGGTCCAAGTTTCTCTTATATATATATTACATATATATACATATCTATGTAAATACAAAAAAAAAATACATATACAAAATTAAAAATACATCAAGAATAACTGAGTGCCTGTAGAGTAACTGCCCAGAAGGTCAGGCCAAGAGTTAGATTTTTTTTTTCTGCTTGGTGATGGAGGAGAGGTGACAGACAACTCAACACAGATACACCTTGTTTGCAAGAGACCCTGTAAAGGCTGGGCACTTGTGCCCACTGAAAGCAGCAAAACTGCTCTTGCAATGCTTAACATTCAAACCAACTGCACTTCCAGTATTACTCCATTTTGCGCCGTGCAGAGGATAAACGAGCTGAATCACACCACTATTCACTGTTGCAATGTTAACAGCTGTGCTCTAGGGCTAGTCACTTTGAATACATTAGTCCTTTGTTCCTTCCCTTTGTTTTTCCAAGTGCTCTGACCGGGCTTGTGAGGGAGGGGTACTTGACAACACAACTTTATCTCAGAAATGGGGTCAAAATAAGTGCAATGAGAGAAGGCTTTCCTATACAGGAACAGTAATGCAAAGCATAACAGGGAGCAGGGAAGAAAAGACAAATCCAGGTCCTTACACTGGCTGTCTTTGACTCTACAAGGTGGACAGGGGAAATACGTATACGGACCAGATTGGGATCTGTTGTGCAGCAGAATGGGCACATCAAACGCAAGCAGATGAATGGTACTGTGACATATTCCAGGTTAAAGTCCCTATCAGAAATGCCACCAAAATCCTTTTTGCCTCAAATGTTAACTTGCAGAATGTTTAGAGGATGCAGGTGAAACCAGAGCAAGATTGAGAACAGGGGCTTTGGCCCTAGGAATTCAAGAAGGGCTCACCTTAGCAATCATGAAAGCCTTGCAATGTGAGACAACTTCAATTACAGTAACTTGCTTCCCAGAATTTAGAGAATTTTCCTGCAGAAGATCCCATCTGTAAGCTCCAGGCTTGCTTTACATGGTTTCCTTCCTATTCTCTCTACTGAGGGAAGTATTTTTCAGTCTTGCATTGCAGGGAAACAACCAACATAAAAAACCTGTTAAGCTTAAAAGTTCTTCAGGGAAAACAGAATTAAAAGTTCTCTCAAAACACCTGTTTACATGGAAAATATTTATAACAGTGGACTGGTAGCTGGTGTATGTATGCAAATTTTAGTGTGGCTATGCTAATATGTTTGTACAACTTTATAAGCTTACATCCATGCAGTTAAGTTAGAGCATAGGGTGCTTAGAAAGGGGTACTTCACACTAAGTACGGAGTCATGATCAGCTGGCCCTTCAAGGAGATTAGCAGCTTTATGAATCAGGTAGAGCTTCACAGACGTATTTTTGCCCATGGAATTTGTTTCCCCAATACCTCTGAATAGCAAAATTTATAATATAAATAATATAATAGAATCATAGAAACATTTAGTTTGGAAGAGACCTATGGAGCTCTCTAGTCCAAATTCCTGCTTCAAGCAGGGCTAACTTCAAAGCTCAATCAGGTTACTCAGGGCATTATCAAGCTGAGTCCCAAATATCTCCCACAATGGAGATTCCATTATTTCTGGGCAACTTACTCTAGTGCTTGCCCACTTGTGTGGTGAAGAGGTTGGTTCTTTCATCCAGCTGGCACCTTGCTTGCTGCAGCTTGTGTCTGCTGCCTCTTGCTCTTTGGTTCTTCATCTTGGAGAAGAGTATGGCTCCATCTTCTCTGTAATCCCTCTCTAGGTAGTGGAAGACTGGGATCAGACCTCTCTCAGCCTTCTGTTTCCAGGCTGAGCAGAACCTGCTCTCTCATTCTCTTCCCGCACATCACAGGTTCCAGACGCCTAACCGTCTTGGTGCCCCTCCACTGGATTCCCTCCAATTTGTCAAAAAGTGCCCTGTTCGGGTGGGCCAAAACTGGACACAGTACTCCAGATGTCAACTCACAAGTGATGAATAGAGGAAAAGAATCGCTTTCCTTGACCAGTTGGCTATGCTTTTGCCAGTGCAGCCCAGTATGTGGCTAGTCTTCATTAAGACAAGGGCTCACTGTTGATCCCGTGTAAATCTGCTGTCCACCCAGGCCTCCAAGTCCTTTCCTGCAGAGCTGCAAGCTAGCCAGACAGCCCCCAGCCTGCACTGATGAACTGGGTGGCTCCATTCAACGTACAGGGCTTAGCATCTGTCATTGCCAAACTTCATGAAGCTCCTGTTGGCCCATTCCTTCAGCTTGTCCAGGTCCCTCTGAATGTGAGGCCTGCCTTCCAGGATATCGATCACTTCCCCCAATTTTGTATTCTATTAATACATTATATTTAAGGAATAATTAAATACTAAGAACAATCTCATCCAGTATAAGGCATTACTTGTGTTTGTATTGTTATCATAGATTCTCAGAACTAAACGATGCTAGCATAAATGAAGAAATGGTTTAAAATTCTCTTGAGGATGGTCTGCTTTCATTCCCAAGATGCACGATAATCCATGTTAGCATGGATTTTGTGCTGAATTTGAAGTCTTGGTTTTGTTGAGGAACTTCAGAAGAGGAATCTTTAGTAAATGTCTACGAATCTTGTTAATGCAAATGGCAAGTGAAGAACTCCTCTAAATCGCACAGACAATTAGATTTGGTTCAGTTACATTTCACTGATTTTGCCAAGAGGACCTGCAACATACTTCAAATATTTCTGTTAGTAAACCACAAATAATTTAAAACACATGAGGTCACTGAATAAGAAAACACAAGAATATTTGACAGCAAAAGATAATGAATGCTAAGTGTGGCAGCAAACACTAAGTATAAAATGCAAAGTTTTCAGAGTGTGAGGAGTTATCTCTGAATTCCCATTTGACGAAACACAACTGCAATGAATATTTATTGCCATCTTATTTAGCAGCATGAACAAAAGGAACTGTTATAAATAAACAACACTATGACAGTTTCACTGCTGCTAGCTTGATGTTCTCACATGAAGTCAATCAAACTGAAAGACAAAGCAATCAGGGAAAGACTAAGTCAAACATCCAAATTGCACAGTTTCTATTTTTGTGTTAACTACCGTCATCACTGATTTGTCCAAGACTTACTAGTGTGAGGAAGCTGTTGGTGAAATTTGACAGGTGTCAGCATGGCATTTGCATGCTTCTAGATTGAAATGCAGGCTTTAAGTGTCAATTTATATGACTTGTTTTAAGGTTTTCTTAGCATATCAGTAAAACTTTGAAGTGATATAAAGGGGAGTAAAATTTACAAAGCAGAGAAATGTACATTTAAGAGGATGCAATTAAGTAGCCAATAATATAGGGAAGGGGGAACAGAGAGGCAAACTCTATAACTTCTTGCCGTGTCCCACTGGCTGCTCTTGCTGCAGTACCTCACCTCTACCCTTTGATGTACAAACGAAACCACCTCTCCAGTGCAGCTGTGCCGATAATAGCAGGTGACTCACTTTCAACCTATTTGTCCTCAGACCTAGTTTGACAGCCACTTTATTCTTCAGAGTGAGTGAAGCAAAACTTTAATTGTGTCACTAACTTACACGAAAACCTCCAGTGCATATCTAGTGTAACCCATCTTTTCTGCATATCTGAACTCAGGACAGAGATGTACTGAACCCTGTGACTCAATCCAAGTCATATACGTGTTTGTAAAGTATTTGCAAGATTGGTATATGAACGCAAGACGGGATGCGCATTGCCTAGGTACGCTCAGAGGCTCGTTGCCCCCGGCTTCCCACAGCGGGCACTTTGCAGGGCAGTGCATGCTCTTAGTGCACCTGCACAGCCCTCTTGGTCTTTCTCGTTCGCTTAGATCAGGGCTGCATCTTCCCCCCCCAGGAATACACCGGGAAGGCTGGAGGAGATCTGTGCCCAGGAGCTTTTCTTCAGCATCTCTACTGACTGTCTTCTGAAATGCGATCTCTGTAGCAGACTATTTAATATAGGTTGGTGCTTGTCAGGGAGGGGGATACATAACTGGAAAATTATATCGTACCAGCAAGTTGGCCTGCTTAATTCTGTTTGTTTAGTTCATAGTACAGTTTGAGAGGAACCTTCTTCAGCAGAATTTCCCTACCATGTGGAAGACACAAACCTTTCACGCTGACTCTATGCAAATGCTTCCCCATGTAATTTCAGCTAAGCCTTCAGATGCCTAAGCATGCATTGCATCTGCCCGTGTAACGCTAAAAAGTAAATCCTCAGTACATCAGCCAAGCTCCACACCCAGGCGTTCAGCTGGAAGACAGTTATCTTCTAAAAACGTCATCAACGAGAAGTGTGTTCATAACTGGCCACCTTGAGGGAGTCATGTAAATAATCACGCTTGCTGTAATGCTAGTGTAAAACGAAGACGCTATGGCTCCATGTCTATGTCTGAAAATCTTGGAAAAAAAAGAGTAAACTGTGGTGAAGAAAACCCAGAGATTTAATCCCAAATGCCAGTTAGTTCTACAGTATTTTCTCTGTATAGCCAGCCTCTCAAGAATAGATTTCTTTCTATTGCAAGTTCCTGTGGAATGGAAAGTACATATACACATCAGAGCACTGGCCGTGACAGCGATTGCTGCTTGGCAGCTGTGACTCTGAATACATTTTTCTAAATGAGTTTTCTAAAAGCATATATATATATATATATATCTCAGTCATATCACGTGGTTTTGTTATACGAGAAAGGCTTTGTCCCAACCCTGCTATTTATGCAAGAAGCTCCATTTTAGGACCTTATGTACTGCTTTGGAGAAGAATGAAGTGAGCCTTTTTTTATATAATACAGCATCATAGCACCAAATAAACCGACCATACCTATTATCTTTCTTTGGACTCGGGACTGAAGTTTGGGCTGGAATGAAGGAGACACGCTGCCTTTGGGAGGGAAAACAAGGCAAGTTCAAGAGGTCTTTGCAGAGTTTTTGATTGTTGAACTTTTAGGACCAATTTCTAATGATACAGAAATATGTTCCCATATAAATCATCGGTTCTGCTCTTTGTGGAGATCCTTCAGTGTTTAGGTATTCAGAGACAGCTTTCTTCCTTTATCATAAGCTTTCTTCATTCAATGCCTGTATTCAGCCAAGCAGCTTTTTCAGACTCAAAGAAGGTCCTTCAAGAGGACATATTCTAAAAAAGCCAGGAAGTAACTTCCTAATACAACTTCACACCTCCCCAAATGCTAGTTTCAAATTAATCATCTGTTCTGGGGACAGCAGATGGAAAATAATATTCCTGATTAAATGGGTCTAATGAGAGCTGGAGGACCTGCGCTGACTGCTGATTTTACAAGATGTCCTAAGGAGTTTTTTGATTGGATAAAGGCAGAATATTGATTGATGTTTACTCTCTGTAAAATAAAATAAAATAAAAAAATCCCCCCACTTCTTTGATATTGAGGAACTTTGACAAAGCAGACGACTGGCCAATCTATTTTCATTTTGGCCTCCTTGAGTTTAGGACCTGGGAATGAAACTTGGCTTTATTTCTCAGTCACAGAAGTGAGGTGACGGCCTGATTTGAGCTTCACACCACAGCTCCAATTCTTAACATCCTCCTCAGCTGCCAGAAGGAGGACAGAGCAAGGAGGAATCACGTATCACTTTCTAGGATACAAACAAAAAGGACATTGTAGGATCTTTTTCACTGAAGCTCCCTCAACGGAAAGGCACCTGGAGCAGCTCTGCAATCAGCTCCTGCAGTAGGCCCTATCTAAACTGCTGTCCTTCAGCCCTCCTTGTTGCTTCTTTCTGGTACTGTGCAGTGCTGTTCTCCTTCGAACCCTCATTATATCCCCTTCCATGATGAGGCTTTTTTTATCCTGTGTTTTAGCTGCCCAGTTACGTCTTCCCCAGCCTATACTTCTCTCTCTGTCTCAGGTCTTGCTCTCTTCCTTCCTCTCACACACCTTTCCTTGCCCGATTTTCTCATTTGCTTTTTTTAGGCTTGTCTGTTGCAGAGAAAGTAGAACTTGTCTAGCACACAGCTAGACAAAAACCATGAGCTAATTTTCCCTAAAATAGATCAACTCTCTTTCTAAATCTCTTAATTAACTACATTCCTAGCCAGCTCCCTTCCTCCCTGGTCAGAAGCATAATGCTTCTGGGCTCCCTGCTGTCCCCTTTTTCCTGCGTCTCCCCCAGCACAAGCTGCTCCTGCTGTAAGCCATCGCCTCTTCAATAGGAGCAGTCTTATTTTTGGTGCGGCAGGAACTTCAGCCTGCCCTAGTTCATGCAGCGTACTTTTCCTTCTTTCTTCCTTGCACGATTTGTTGCTGCAGCTTATCACAGGCGCTCTGCTCCCCTTCTGCTACAGCTTCAAAGCACTCCAGATTTTTTGATTTGCCTCTCCTACTGCTCCAAGACTCTGAGTGATACAGAGAACCTCCTACAGCCAGAAAGTAACTGTGATTTTTAGCGATGATGTTTGCTATAACTATTTAAAGAACACTTAAGAAGACACATAATAAGTAGGTTTGAGGGAAGTGGTAGCAATCCACCCACTACGTTCCTTTTAGCTAACCCTTTAATTAAATATTAAAGATACGGTTCTCAGGAAGGTTTAAAATAACCCACTGACAGGAAAAAAGAGGCAGGTTAAAAAACAGCAGAGAAAGAAATAATCTCCCCCAAAGACTTACCACACCTTCACACTGCTTTTAACATAATTTTACTGTGCTGATGAGGGAAGGGCTTTTCCAAAGGGAAATAACAAACCTTATGCTTTCCAGTGCTAGATCCCTCTCTATGTTCTCAGGGAGTCCCACTAGGGATTGCAAATTATTTGATGCCTAACTAAACATACTAATTTCCTCTTTCATAAAGGATAGCAAGAAAATATTTATAAACCTGAGTAAATAAATTACTCAAAATGTTATTCCTCACTCAAAAGACTGGATGTGCTGGATGCACAGAATTGATACATAGTTTGAGGGGAAAAGTATATACACATTAATTATAGCATCATCTCCAAGTATAAAGCAGGGTGAGATAAATCACAGCAAGATCTGTGCAGATTTGTGGTACGAAGCATTTCCATTTATAAGTGAGATAAGGCACACCAGGTGGGTACCACAAATGGTCAGAGGAGAAAGAGAAGAGGCAGCTGGTGGAGATGAGACGTGTAAGAAACCAGCCATGCCCACAAAACTGAGTGGCTCTGACCCATGTAACCATTTTGGTGACGGGTTTAATTATTTTTCTCCCTATCTAGCTGGCAAACAGCTACACTGGCAAAGCATCTATAAACTGAGCAGTGTTTTTGCACAAGTATCTGCTGTGCTGCTTCTTCGCTTGCATTCGAACTCCTTTGTCCTTCATTACTCTTTTGTTCTTCTCCACTGTGTGTAGTTTTAAATCAAACTCCAAACCCCAAAACTCTCTGTACAGTGTCCACTGTTGCTGTAATACAAACAGAAACTGGTCAACCATTTTGATTTGGTCTTGTGTTAGCCATAGAAAGGAAAGTGTTTTCAAATGCTTACCTCCCTCCCCGCCTCCAAATTAGTCTTACAATCAATACTGTCTTGCTTCCAATTAAAATATTGCCACAACAGATATATCTATAAAGCACCTAGAATTTCACAGTAGAAAACCTATTACTTTTAATACAAAAGTTGGCCAAAATGATTGAATTCCTGAGGCAACAGAAACGATACTGGTGATTTTATTCAGCATGTGTCCAATACGATTTTCCATTCGGAATCCACATTTTTAATGCTTTTTTCTTATACCATTCTAAACATTACCTTCAGCTTTTATGGAGTCCCTTAGAAAGTTTTTTTCAATTTGTTTACCAGAAAACTTAAATCTTAATGATTAAATAATAGGACATTTATATACAACAGTGGGTTTTCTCAGATACTGGGCTCTAAGTACATACAATGTCTATTGAGTGAAAATAAAAAAGAAAATTCCAGTCATGCAAATCATCTTACAAACCATGTTCCATTTGCCTTGAAAATTGTTACTGTCATATCATTTTAAAATTAAGCAGATAGATGAATTTTTAAGGTCGCTTTGTCCATTTCCATTCGTTTGTTTTGCCATTTTGAAGAACTGACAGGCCACATGCTACTGCAGAAGGTACCGGCTGGGTGATAATGGTTCTGCTACCACCGACCCCTCCAAGCCCTGGTGTGGATGTGTTTAAAAACCCACCTAACCTTCAGCTAACTGCACTGGTTTATTTCTGAACAGCACATCACAATATCAGCATAGATAGCACATTGTAACCGGTTGGGTGATTCCACTTAATAATTTTTCAACACTAGGACCTTTCAGCATTTTAATTCTGGTTTCATTTATGAATTAAAGATCATATATAGAGCACAAATGAGGTCTAAATTTAGTCACAGCAGACCACAGTTCCACATAAAGACAAATCTTCAAGTTATGCTGACCTGCTAGGAGACAAAGATAAACAGCACAGCAAACATGTACCTGCAATGCACTGCTTCCCTATTAAATATTAACTGTTTCATTTACATTTAAATGAACTGAGCAGTAATGGATAGACTTTCCAGTACTGCTGTTTGGTGCTGCTGTCATGGAAAGAAGCTGAAGACAATGTGGGCTGTATGGGGGCAAATGACGCAATCTCAGCATCCGCTCAAGTGACTTCAATGATGACCATTCTCCAGTCTTGAAATATAATCCTACACAGCATTTTTTTTTCTCTCCCTCTGTAAACACATCTGTTCATAAATAACTTAGATGTCTCCTTGACATTCATGGTATGTAACTGAAGCTGAAGTAGAAAAGGATGGGTGGTGTACAGCACTGAGGAGATGTCACAGTACTTTTGTTCAGCATTTTTGTCAAGTGCAGGTTGCTAACATCAGCCATCAGAGACGGGCGGGGTCACCCACCCATATTTTTCATGGGTCTTCACCAAACTCTTAAATGTTGCTTCAGCTTCCTTTCGACTGAATGACTTTTTTGATTTGCCAGCTTTTCTGCAGATACGGCCCTGCACCAAACAAAAAAGAAAACCTTCATTAAGCACGTGAACACGCAGCTGGAAACCACAGCTTAACTTTTCAATGCCTCAGGCCAAGAGGCATTCACTTATGGGTACCAGAAAGCAGAGTTCCCAAACTGGGGCAGACAAATACGTTATTAGAGATGATTAAAAATGATATGCAGTTTAAAAAAAAAAAAAAAAAAAGACATCTGCCGGGCTATTTCTTCCCAGCGAGCCCCTGTGCTGGCACGCTGCCCTGCATGCAGCAACCAGCGGCTGCTGCTGCGGCCATGCCGCATGGCTCGCCTCTCTCTCTGCTGAGCGGGGACCCCTGCAAACAATCGAAGGGACCTCTACCATAAAGCATTTGGGGCGCAGACCCTCACGCCCGCCCCGTACGGTCAGGGGTGCAGCCCTAAGCAGGCAGGGACCGTGAGGAGCACACACATACGCCACAGAAACGGCGCCTCGGCACGACGGGGAGCCGCTTCCCACCGGCTCCTGGGAACAGGGCGGTTTTGTGAGCGTCCCCGCGGCTCTTTTCAGCCGCTGGAGAGGAAGGGGCTCCCCAGCCACCCCCCGGCCCCACTGGCCCTCCCAGGCCAGTGGCTGTGGGTGGAGAAGGAGGCAGGCTGCTGCAAGTGGTGCCGAGGTACCGGCTGGGGAGGCAGAAAGAGGTTTCAAACCAATTTTGATGCCGTGCTCGTAATATAGTCTGAGGTATGAGTATCACGGAGTCGACGACCCTGGAGAACCATCATAAAAGCGCAGCATTTCTGCATGCTACGTCTCAGGGCTACCCACATCCCACCCCCCCTGCCCCGCTGCCAACGCAGAGCGTCACTAAAAATTACATCCATCCCACGAAACACACTCCATTCTTCTTCTAATCTGACCCATGAGAAAGAAATAGCTCCGGCGTTTCTTAAAGGGACGAGCACCTTAAAACCAACTTCCTTCCAACCTACATAAGAAATTCTCATTTGTTTATTACCCCTTCAGGAAAAGTTCGATAATAAATGATCATATATACATTTAAACATACTGCATCTTTATTACTTTGCAATTAAATATTACCTCTAAATGCACAGCAATATGTAATTTCAAATCCTTGTTTGGCAACAGAGACATTTACTGAGTTATTAATAGCTTACCTTATTTTTCACATTGGTCCATGTCAATTACTAACTAACAGAGCCATAAGAAAGAAATAGAGCTGTAGATTTATTCCACTCTACAGCAATAATACCCTTTAAAGTATTTATGCCTATTGGATTTGTCACAAAATAGAAGTTTATTAAAGTAACAAGTCTAATAATTTTAATAACTGTTTGATAGACTGCACTTGAAGCCTTTTTTAGAATAAATGGTATTTGATGAGCAGATACCATATTACAGTGTTACAATTATTAAGAACCAAGTTAGTATGTTATCATTTTTTCCATTCTTTTGCTCAAAATGATGCATCAGGCTGCATCTTTTGCCTCCCATGTTTTACTGTCAATTTGGAATTTAAACCGAAAATTGTCATTCATAATTGCATGCAACAAATAATACTGAGAAAACAATCAGGTATATGGAGGGGGAAAAAAGGGGGAAAAAAAAGGGAAAAAAGAAAACAAAAAACTCTATCCTCACAGTATCAAAGTTATTTTTACAGACTAAAATGAGTAAGATTAGTCTGCAGTGTGGACAAATCATTTCATTCTAGAAAGCTGTCACAATATTGCACAGATATGCTTTTGTGTTCAGCGTCGCTCCTATCATAACAAAACTATGGACACATGAGATACAAAAGCTGCTTCCTACTCCTGTTTTAATAAGTCATTTTTCTGTGCGGTTCGACTTCTCTTTCAGAGACTACCTTAACTAAAGATTAGGAAGAGCCTCTAATTCCTACCTTGATTTATTCACAGCCAATTTATACCTATTTGGTTTTCACAAAAATAGCTATTTTACCTTTCGATGCTTTTCCTCGCCTTTCTCCCTAGTCGCCATTTACAGACTAGCAATGTATTTCCTCTTTAAATATCCCCTGATAGACTAAACAGCAAGACACCTTCTCCATCTCCATACTAATCTGGCAATTAATATTTCCCAAATAAGGATGACCTGAATGGTACTCGATTTAACCCCGCTAATAAATTTTCTTAGAAAATGTTCCTTTTTAGTTGTGACAAGGAATAATTAAATAAAACTGGGTAACGTTTTTAAAATCTCATTGACTAATTATCTTACGTATCATGCAGGAGTATTTTTGTTGGTACAAAACATGTTTTGTATTTTCTTCCTAATCCGAGCTTTTGTTGGAAGCATACTTAGAGAAACATAGGAAAAGATAAAGCGAAGTGCAACAGAAGATGAAATCAGCACAGGAAATGCTGTCCTCAGAATCTCACTGCTGAAATATTTTTGAAAGTAAATGTAAACTTACTCTACTACTTAATTTCTGGATTAGGTCCATTTGCCATCTCTTGTCTTACACATATTTTTTATTATTTAAGGCTTTGATACCTTTCTGAATTGTGTGCGCAGCACCTAGCACAGTATGATCCATGTCTTCCCCAGCTTTATCAAAGTATTAATACAAATCCGTACCTAGAAATAGGATCTTTGCATTGAGAACAGCTATCGCTCATGTTCAGTGTCAGCTGCTTACTGCTTTCAAACCAGGAAAGTAAGAATTCTTTGGTGTTGCAATAAAGCAGTGAGTATCATCGCATCATCTAAAATGTTACTGGAGCCACAGCAGATGCAATGAGCATCGTTCTATGAGATTATTCTCATACTTCTTTGTTATTAATGTAACGGATCATTAAATCCTCTTCTAAAACACATTCTGGTACCATATGCAGGTTGTACGTAAACCGCATCATCAAAAACCAGCTAATTCTACCCCACTGTAGCCCATGTATTTCTATGTTTATACAGAAACTATGGGTGGCATGGTTAGCACTGTCTCTTATTAACCAATATCCTGCCAGGTGTTTATAATTTGGATAAAATTTAACCTCGTGGACTGAAAGTTTCCCTTTTTGGTGCCTCAAGTAAACCTAAGATAAAAACAAAGAAGGGTGGAATTTCAGCCAACACAGTTCAGATGCTTTCGAGTCTATACTCGGGTGGTATCTACGGTCTTAATGATTTTTAGCTTTTTGCCATTCCCACAAAACTCTTCCCAAGTTTAACTAAAAAACGGCATTTTGGACACAATTATAAAATAAAGTGTCAAACATTTTAACAGGCACTGTTACCAGCTCTGACTACAGTTTCTTTTCAGACTGCTACTTAAGCATGCAGTCATTTCAACTCTGGTCAGGAAACTATGAGCTGCTGCATTCTGTAAATATGATAAATATGGTAAATACAGTATGTAAATACAGCGCTGGCCATAGCTCAATTGTGCACAACTGCATTTTGACCAATCTCTAAACCATGCACGTCTCTACTGCCATGGTAAGGAATACAAATCATTTGCATGACCAATGTTTTGATGTGTCCAGCACCAAATCAAGAAAAGATATCAAACTGGTATCTGAACAAGATCAAAACATTCCACAAAAGATTAAAAACAAAAGAGAAAACCCAAGAAAGCCCTTCATAAAGATATTAATGTTGACTTTAGCTCTGAGAAGTCACACCAGGAGCTTATTTAAATACTTGCAATACTTTCAGACACTCACAGAGTGCTTTTCATAAAGGGATAACTGAAAGCCTAATTAAAATAAAGAGTTGGAGAGAACATTTCAGATTTTGCCATCTGCTGTGACTTCATGTACTTACCAAGATATAATTTTAACAAGCTAGAAACATATGAAAGGTGAAAGTAATGCCACAGCATCCAACTGGTTTACACAGCCATGCTGAAATGCAGGGGGACACGTGCTGCACGCAGCCTCCTCACTCCCTTGTGGTCCTACTGCGCCTGTGGCATGGGGAGCAATTGCATGCCACTCATCCACGCTTTGCCCAAACTAATGAGTTTGAACAAATAGCTGGTAAGGCATCAGTCTATCCAACCCTGAGAACTGCTAGGAGAAAGACCTCCTGGAGCACAGTCTGCTGTGGGTGGCCTTCTCAGGACCGCGGCCATACCTAGGGACCGCTCTCTCCCTCCATATTCAGCAAAAGACCCGAGGTAAATCTCACATGTGATTTGGCACCCATAGTTACAGACGACTGTGGGCAAAACTGGGAGTTTTTCTGCTTCTCAGTGATGCCACAGTAGTCTCCACGTTCTTCCACAATCATCAACACATCAGCCTGTCCTCCCCTTGAGAATCCTACGTGACCCTGAAGCACATCCTCAAAAATATTCAACTCAACATCTAATAGCTCTTTGAAGTCCTTCAGTATCATTATCAGCAATGTGCCATCTCTTCTTCCCCAACAACACCATGTCACTAAGCACTCCGAAGACAGAGTTAAGTCCTGTACAGAGATGCCAAATATGAAGCCTGAAGCTCTTTAGCCCTGTAATCCCACTACAACCATGTATCTGCCCACGTCTGACCTGTGTGTCATGAAAAACAGTCTTGACATTTCTTCTGGTATTTCCAGCATCAGGGTGGCCTCAAGGGGATTTTTTTGGCAGTGATAAAGGGATTTCTCTCTCTCGTCAAACCAACTATAGTAGCTCCCAGACCAAAACCCAACGGTTTTGGCATAGCACACAGCGTCAGGTGTGCTTCCATTTTGTATCACTTTTGGCACTACCTGGAAGGACAGGACCACATAATGGTGGCCAGCCTTTCACAGGACCATACAATCAGCGAAGTGCTGGCTGGAAGGCACCTATGGAGGTCTCTAAGTCCAACTTAGATACTTGCAGCTGAACTGCCAACACAGGTCAGCTGTGGCACTGCATAGCCAGGTCCTGAATCCTTCAAGGTTGTGCTCAGTCCTCTCCTGATGCAAGTCCCTGTGTTACTAGGCCCCAGATTTTCAGAGATTTATTGTACGTAGTCACCAGCCCTTAGAGGACTGAGGTTATTCTGGAAACAGTGCAAGCCCCTGTGCTACATGTCTCTGAGCAAACCCTTCAGACACATCCAGACTTTTTTTCCTGGACAGGTTAACAAAAAGTTGTATTCATTGCAAACAGTCCACAGCTAATAGACTCAGAAGCAGGCAACCCTTCACGTTGCTAGCACTGGTCTTAAGGCAAACTCCTCAGCCTTGCATTTCTTTCATTAATCCTCGATATGCAAATAACTCAAGGTTGGTCTTCCAAGGGCAAATCATACCTACCTTCTGCACATGGGGCTAAATGTGGCCCATCATTTAAGCCAGCATAAGGGTGCATGGGTACAACTTCATTTTCTCCCTTCATCTCTTAAAAGATCTCTATAGTAGGCTCTAGTGACCCACTTCTAGGTAAATGTCAAGAGATGGAAAACAAACAAAGGTTTAGAGAGGTACACAAAAGGCAGTAGGCAGTCACTGTGCCACACACTGCATCTGTGGTGATCCCTCCAAAGACAGGGAGGAGACCCACAAGGATATGCCCATTTTGCAAGTCGGTTGTCCCAGGCTTCTCCATGGATGATGCAAAAACTGTGGATTTTCTAAGCGCTGGAACACACTATGAGTCTCCAGTACATAATATGTTCCACAAATGTGCCAGCGACTAATGGCTTTGGGCCTCAACTGTTCAAAGCCGCACACTATGCAAATATACTCAAATCTTTTCTGATAAGTAACAAAGGAATACAGTGCTTAAGCCTGAACCGGTCTTATTCTAGAATATTTAAACAAGTTTTCAGAGAAAAATATTTCCACTGGCTTTAGAGAAGCATTCAAAAGTAGAGCAATGCTAAAGTAAGCTACTGTCATGCTCTCAGTGCAATGATTGCAATGTGTCACAACATCACTGTTAGAGTGCCATATACACAGTCTCTCCTCCCAATTATATCGTTTACAATTTTTTTCCTTCATGTACTGATGAGGCACAGTTAATCATGTCTCAAAAACTGCACACAATTTATATTGCACTATATATAATTATTAGCTGTAGCTAAAACAAAGCAGTATAGAAAATGATTCAGACAAATACTGTTAATGTTGCAGCATAAGTGAATTAAAAATGGGATGTTTTCTTGCAAATGTGTAATTTCTGAAGCAGTGTTTCCACGCCTTTTTTGGTCTCCTTTTTAAGAATAATCCATACAAAGAAGTGAAAACTCAGCAAGTTCCGGCTTGAAAGCATCCTATAAATTGCTCCTTCTGGGAGTGTGACTGTTCTTTGTCCAGGAAAAAGAAATCTGAGTTCCAGCTGAGTAATTATTAACGCTTACTCATCTGTGTGCAGCCTGGTGCAAGTAGCTCTTAATCGATACGAACACTTACAGCGTCAATCCCTGTTTGACAGCTACAGAGCACTGCGCTGCTCTTCCTCGCTTTTCCCTAACGTCAGCCCAGAGTCAGCAGCATGATTTCAGTACAGACGAGGGTTAAGAAACCCACTTCCTGCATTTTACAGGTAGTACAGACTCTGCATTGGCAAAAGAACAAGACAATTTCGGCAGCCGACCACATTCTTGGAAGGTGCCTCTAGTACCTCCAAGGCCGAAGGTTCCATCTTACAACATGGTGGGCTTCTGTCAAAGGAGATGGTCCCTGTTCCCTGCCATCAAGTGGGCACCTGCTAGTCTAGATGATAAAGGGACGTTTTCTCTTTCAGTCTTCTGCTGAGCTCCCTGGACTACCTCTCTGTGGAATCAGGTGCCAGCAGAGTTAATGAGGGCAAGTCCAGACGAAAAGTCTTGGGAGCATGACAGCCCCTCTTTGCATCAGCCCACAGGTCCTCCACATCAGGAACCTGAAGTTACCCAAGTTAAACACAGCCATGGGTGCAAACCCAACCAAAGCAAAGCAAACCATCCTTTATGATAGGCTGTAAAGACGAAAGAGCTACAGCCCAGACAACAATGTCTATCTCCACATTTCCCGAAGTTTCACCATGCTAAAAAAAAACCAGGAGTAAAAAGCAGACTACCTCCGGGAACATTTAATCGAGTTAAGACCAAACTCGGTTAAGATCAGAGTCACAAGCCAATGCGATGTTTCCCCTGCTATTTCTACAAATGTGTCAATCTCTTGACTATGACATGTTTCTACTGATGCACATGGACATCTACTCATAGAGCCCCCACTTCTGAGTGCTTTAAGTGCGTATCCTCAAACGACCTTTGGAAAGAGGATTATCTGTACTTCAAAGGTGGGAAAGAGGAATATAGTGATGTTATATGACTTGCCCATGACTGCACCTGAAGTCAGCGGCAAAACCTGGAAGCTAAACTCTGATCACCTCTCCTCAGCCTATATGCTCTAACTGTGAAATATCCTCCCCCCCAATAATTATAGAACACTTCAACACTAGGTATATTTTAATAGAAATAATCAGCTTGTCAAATTTATAGAAAATTTGACATTTCTAGAAATTCATAGAAAATTTGAAAAATTAGTAGCATCAATTTCCTCTTCTTTGTGATGCTTTAGGTTTTTTTATGGGCACGTATTATGGAAATAAGCTCTACACTTATTACTGCAGCTGGGGGTTTGTTACCATTTGCAACACAAACCTAGAAACAGGAGAAATAATATCTAGTTGTTCCACAGCTCATAAAGCCTGGTTATGAGAAGCATCTGAGCTCCAGGCCATTTCATAACACAGGCTTACTCTTCCTTCCTCAGGTTTATTTTCACTCGTCTTTGAATGCAGATTTGGGATTGTGACTGACTTGTAACTCTATCAAAGGAGTCACTGCAGAAGTTCCAGTGGTTTTGGAGCGCCTGCGCAGAAGAGGATTAAATCAATGAGGATCATCGATTTCAACAACACGCACAAAATCATGAAGCAGATAAAAAGATGTTTTCCAAGGACAGACTCTGCACATGCACAAGGCAGGCATGTACCTGCCACACATGGCTGAGGACAGGCACACTTGAGGTACCACTCCTCTTTTCGACTTTTAACTGCAATGGGGCAAATCAGACTGGCACCTTGATCCTCTTTGAGAAGAGGAATCACCTGCATGTCTTAAGTGTGGTGCCCACTTACCTGTCTCATGCAGACGAACAGGGACTGCAAATTCATTTTCATGAAAGCACACCTACGCTTCTCCCTAGCTTACGCTCTTTCAATTCCCAGCACAGTGCTGGTTTCATGGCCAGCCAGGTTAGGTTAACAGTACCATGTCCTTCCCATGCAGCTTGTCCTGCAGCTTCCAGGATCTATTCAATTACCGCTGTTTCCAGACGGAGTTAAAGACCAATGCTGTGGAGTGCTCAGCACCCTCTAGAAATGACTGTGTGGAGTACGACTCAGACCAGCCACAAGCCACAAGCTTTTCCAAAACACAATGTTATTCAGCAGAAACCTGGTATTCCATTTACAAGAAAGACAACTGGATCCTGTGCACATTACATTTAAGACATATTTTGAGCCATTCAGACAGCATAATCACCGCAGCCCCTGAAGTTCTTCCTGTTTAACCACGGAGTAATTGCACCTGGCAATCCTTCCATCCTCCCATCTCCCTTCGCACCTAATGTCAGCGTTACCTTTTTTGACAGTTACAGGAGAAGATAATTTGTAAACTGGAAACTGCATGTGACGGATTGAGTACGTCAAGGAAAAGAAGAGATCTTCGCTGACTCTCATCAGCCCATCACTCCCTTAGACGGGAAAAAGAAACACAGCTGATTGATATGACGTTACTTAACCAACGTCCCACCTTGTGAAAGCAGATGCCCACTCGGGCGACATGCTTCAGACCACACCTGGCAATAAGATTCTTGCAATACAAGGACCAGAACGGCAGTGGAGTTACAAATATTCGACATGGAAGTCTCTGGTCATGCATGGAAATCCCTGGGCATTGTGTAGATGCTAGGAAATCTGCATATTTTCAAGGCTAGCCTGTATAAGGAGGAGTAAATCTTCCTCACAATAGAAAGTGGGTTGTTTAGGTTACTCCTCCAGGAGGACACAACGTCACCCCTCGGGACTAGGCTTTCTGCATTTGAAAAAATATAATTCTTCAACAAAGTATCTGACAAAACACCCAAATGCTACACAGTTCTCTTTATCCGAACACTTGCACTGAAGAAAATGAGGACTTCTTTCATAATTCAGGGAAGAAGAATCTTGCTCTTTTGAGCAAGTTCAATTTTCTTATGATCCAATGCAGCAATTCTTTTAAATTCTTGTTTAGGAGATCAGCCAAGTATTGCCAGGAAGAAGCAGTTCTACCTGCCATAAAAGTATGTTTTAAAATAAGCAGTTTGTTTCAATTTAGTGATTTACCTTATTTGATGACTATTTTAACACTAAGAATGATAGCTGAAAGTATTTTAAAATTTTCCTTTTTATGCTTTGAAGGGCTAAAATGGAGATGATGTTCCCTCCGCTTTTTAAAAGAATTAAAAACAGCCTCCTACTTCAATGAGTTGGAATCCCTGTGTCTTCATTCCTCTCAGCAGAATATATTTGCATAATAATAGCGGATAGTCAGAATAGCAATATATCAGAGTACACATGAACACTGTTTTTTCCAGCCCATTCATCAGTCCCAGCATCTCAACATAGCAAATATATATGCTCCCACTTAAACTTCAGCTCGAAAATCCTAGGTTTCTCAATTGCAATAAAAGAGAAATCTTAGAAGGCCAATATATCTGATTTTCTTCTGCAGCTAAACAATATTCTTTGTTACCTCTTTGGCCCAGCATTTATACCTTTTCATGGCGAACAAGCCCCATAATACATTCTTTGTCTCCTCTGTAATCTTTGTATATAAGTTGATGTGTTTTTCAACCGTGGACCTAAAGCAACATTTCTTCCCTTGATGATAACTGGCATCATTTGCTCAGGCAACTAATTGAAAGCAAAAAGCAAGCCGGTTTTATTTTTTAAGGCCCTAATACGATACAATGGCTCCAAATAATTCAGAGACCACTGTGTTCTCTATACATTTCTGCAGCCTTTGAGATTAGCTGATTTATTCATGGCTACAGTCCTCAAACCCAGCATCTGGAGTATGAAAACCCATGGATTTGCAATTAATTTCTGCTATACATATTTGAAAGATCTGGAGTCTGCTGACCTCCTGGACACCATGCAAGTCCCATCTGCTATCTGCTCACTCATACTTTTGTTTGAAAGGATGAAGAGGGGACAATTTAGACTATGATTAACTGCTACCTTCTGTATCTGTTTTTCATAAAATAATCCCAGTTTCTCCTGTTTCAATCTGGTAGAAGTCAGCTGGGATACTTGCATTTTTCAAATGGAAAGATAAATCAGTCCAATGGTCATAGAAGGCACATATCTCTTGAAGCAAACTAACGGGATTCCACTGAGGTATTTCTAATATTAGAATATGCGGTATGAAAGTACTATATACCAACACATTTTATTTGAATTTAGGAAATTTTCCTATAGAAAATGAAATCTTAGTTATAAATTATATTTTTTTTATTTAAATCGTTATACAGAAGACCACCACAGCAAGAGCACGCCTAACTAGGGGTTCCCTGTTCCTATTTTAGTATGTCCTGACAAAATTTTTATGCTTCTTCTATTCACTGGAAGAATAAGGGAGCATTTTCCTCAAAACAAAGAACTTTTTCCATGACATAATCTGCAGAGTCGCCAGTTACCTGAGAGCTGCCTTTGGCTGGCAGTCCTGTCCCCAGCCTCCACAGAGAGAACAGGGACTCATAAAAAGGAGGACGAGGCTGCTACTGGTCAACACTACTGCGAGCTTAAGCCCGAAGTCCTCAAGGCATCAGGTGCAGCTGTGCTGTTCTCAAAAAAAAAAATATATATTCCTGATGCATTATTTGGACATTGGCATACATAGCTTTGTCGTCTTTTAAACTTCCACCAAACCAACGTCAAATCATTTGTTTCCGGTGAGAAACAACATGTCTATTAGAGGACACAAAATCCTCTCCCACTTTTGGACAAAGTCTGCTCCTTTTCACTTGGGACCACATCACCCGCCATGTTTTCAAACGAGAGCGACGACTCCTCCCTGAAACACGGGCGCTGGCCTCAGCTGCGTGCGTTACTCACGGAGAGCCGCGACGAACCTCCCGCCGTTTCATCCCTCTCCTAGGACCAGCACTGTCCCCCTTCCTTCCTTCGGTTGTCAATACTATTGTGACAATGGCACTGTTATCAGGAAGCAGTGAGCAACACACTCATTTTTAAATTTCTCTATCAATAAACCATTTTAAAGGGTGCTGCTAAGAAGGAATAATGCTCAACGGGCCACTTCCACAGCCTGGATAGACAGACAGAGATGGGAAGCTCTGCCTAGACAGGCATGTTGAACAGTTGCCTCCAGGACAACAAACAACTGGTATTTAAATTATTTTGTTAGCATCACCCCACCTCCTTGGCTGACACCCCAGCTGCGTGGCAGCTCATGGCTACCATTTCACGGGTTCGGCAGGGGCAAGCTTTCACCCATGCCGACGGGAGCCAGCGAGCAGCTGACTGCAGGAAGCAAGTACAAAGTCATCCCCTTAAAACCAAGGCTGCAGTTGAGTTAAGGACAACACCGAGTTTTTAAAAATAAGATTCTGGATCCCAGACAGATAAACAGTCTTAGGCCTTTGATGTACTGAGAATTCCCCTCAAGATACTGACTAGAGCTGTGTGAATAATTGATTTTCTCAGCTGAATAGCTGAAGCAACCAACCAAACAAACCCCAACTTGTTTGTTAATTAGCATTTTTTTTCCCTTGAAAACTGGGGGGAAAAAAAAAAAGTGTAGTTTGGGACTGTTGAATTGTTTCATTCAAACAGAAATTGTCTCTCTTCCATTTTAAACTTTTTTTTTTCCAGACAAAAAAAAATCTAAAAATGCAATACTAGATTTGTGATACGAAGCAAGGGTACGCATCCCATAAGGTAGGACATCTCTTAAGCAAGGTCACCTGAGGCGTATGGTTCCTGCTTGGTGAAATCTGGAAAAACAGCCACGCTGCTTTAAAATCCAGCCCCTGGGAGACATGCACAGGTTTGGGAACCTGGACCCAGGTTTCCCCACATACAAGAGCAATGCTGAAAAGTAACAGAAAAGTGCTAGCTCTTAATTTCTGTGTTGCACGCTTACGTCTCCTTACGGACATAACTCCTGAGTGAAATGTTTCGCCTGTGAGATGTCAGAATGACTTCTCTCAATTTTCATTTTACTCTGCTAAAAGGTCTGTGAAATCCATTAAAAAAATGTGAATTTGTCAAGAATCCTGACTGCTTGAAAATGTATGTTCAGTGTCAGTTTCGTCTGCTTTTTGATCACTTCGTCAAAAAAAGGAAGGCTATGTATGTTCACAGGCTACTACTAGCTCTGACAAAACAAGACGTGCTGCGTTTCTCTCCGAAGAACCGGCAGCGAACAGCAGCGTTACAGCCAGCTCGGCAAAACGGGACTGATGAGAAACGTTGAATGAAATGAGCCACCTCGGTTTTATCACGCAAATTGCCAAAAGGAGGGACGTACGCTGGCGGGAAGTTCAGTCCTGCCTACTCACACCAACGCCCGCGCCGGCGAGGCGCGCTTCGGGATGCGTCACCGGCTCGAGCATTCACAGTGATTTCACGCTAAATCACGGCGCTGTGAACCGGTGACATTTCTCTGGAAGGCCCCGTTTGCCCACCGGCGCCGGCAGCGCCCCATCTCCCGCTCGGCCTCATGGCTGCCGCCATTTGCTTGTGCGGGGTCGTTTCGAGGCGGTGGAGAACGGACCTCGCCCTTCCAGCCTTTCTGATTAACAGCAAGCGTGCTGAATATTTCACGCTATTGCAGGGTGCAGGCTGCCACCAGAAATTACACGATTAACCTGGTGTAAGCCACCGCTATTTGCTCAGGATGGCTCCGTGCAGGCACCGAGAGTACCCACAGCACGGCACGAGTTACCCAAAACCGGCCCCGCAGCTCTGGGAAATGCAGTGCCTCAGCTCTCAATGTTCTGGTGGCTTTATTTTAATTTTGAAAAAAATACGGTCAAAAGTAGATTACCTGTAAAATGAAAAATGAAACGGGGCGAGGGGAGAGCCTGTCGTATTTTGAGCCCTATTATGCAATGGAGTCGAGATTACATAAGGAGGGGAGTGCAATTACAGAAACGTGGCTCCCATGACACGGAGCTCGGCTGTGATGACAGGCTGGCAACCCATCACGCACTGCACCTCTGTAACCCAGAAATTAAATTTATTGTCAGTATTACCTATTAACATTTCCACTTTGAAGGCACATTCGGGGACTTTGAAACGTGCATGTTACACCTATTTAACTACTAAGTTACTGGCAGCAATTTATTTCAGCCTTTTGTTTTGTCCCACATGCATTCTCTTTTTTTATAATTAACTTTGTAAACTTCTGGAAGAATGCTATTGAAACTCTTGCACTTTAAATGTGTTTATTAATGATGCACACACAAACATCCTCTGTAATCAGAAATTACTACTACTTTCTGGAAATCTCTTAAGTGGTTTAGGGAGGAAAATTATCAGATTATATAGCTTAATATTTATTACTAATAAAACAATTTAGTACTTATCTTCACTGAGTCATTCTATGATCCCAGTAAACCTTCATTTAACCAGTTTACGTTCAACATTCAATACTGCAGAAAGATGCTGAATTGTTAAAAACCGGAGTGAATTTAGCATTGTCCTTCTAAACCCTTGTTTAAAATAATGAGAAATATGATCACTATAAAAAGAGATGGGTTAACAAATAGCGAGATGCGGCAAGAGTAGCAACACAACTTCAACATACCCCAGGCTCAATGTAAATTAAGGCTCTTTTTTTTCTGGTAGGTGTTTTTTATATCCCAAGGTGACCTAGGAAACTTGACCTCTTCAAACGAAGTGCAGAGAAAAATACTATCTGGTTAAAAAACAGGAGCAGTAGGCCCAAATCAAACAGGGCAAAAGGAGGAAAAAGCCGCTTACAAGAGTCTGTTAAATAATCAAAATGAATTTTCTGTCTTAAGAGAAACCAAGCCTTTACTTCTGCTCATACAAGCAGTTCCACAGAGGCAAACAGGACTAACCTCATTTTTAAGCAAATAAAAAATAGGTTATTATTTACTCTTTCTCCCTCTCCTTGCCAAGATATGAATTTAAGAAGCTACTTAGCATCATTTACTGACAGACGTGGAGCTGTGCATGTCCCCTGGGTTCAAGGGCATTCGCGAAGGGAACAGGAGAATCACCCCGCCACGGCCATGTGCGTATTGCCCACTACAGTGACCACAAAGAAGGACTGGCTACGAGTTTCACCAGCGATATTTACCCACTTATTAAAAACGTCTTATGAAATACTTCTCTTCTAAGCATATTCTGCAGGAGAGAAAGAAAAAAAAAAAAACCAAACCAAACATAAAACGCATTGATGCTGCTCAGAGGAGACCCTCTGCCGGGGGAACCGGGGACCTCCCCCGGAGAGGAGAGCTGGCAGGAACCATCCAGCTGCTGGAACCGCAGCACCTGCCCGAAACGACTCGCTCCCTTCAGCCAGGGAGATTTTGAACCGGCACAACTTCGCCAGCAGCTCAGGCGGCGGCTCCAGGCGCGACCCCGTGCCGCACCTCTGCCCGCTGCCCAAACCCGGGGGCAGGGCCCCCGCCTCCCCTCCCCTCCCCGCGGGGCGCCGCGCCGGGCAGCACCAGACAAAGCAAAGACCCGGGGGCAGCGGCGCCGGCGTCGCGCCCCCGAGCAGCAAGTATGGCCGACAGGCGGGCCGCGGGCGGGAGGCCGCGGGCGGGAGGCGAAGGACTCGAATCCCAAACCCCACTGGAGCCTGAGGAGCCCCTTTTGCTTTGGGGCCGGGGAGGTGCCCCTCGGGGGCAACGGGCGCGACACCCTGGTGCCGCACGCAGCAGAGCCAAGTAGAGGGACAAAAGACAGGCGGGAGGACGCGCTGGATGCACCTGCTCCTTGCCCCTCCGAGCTGCCCCGTGCCTGCCCCGCACCTGCCTGAGAAGGGACCCCAGAGCGCAACACGCCTGTCCGTCTGTCCTGCCCACCGGCGGGGCCAGGTCCTCGGGGCAGACCTGTCACCCAGGCCTGGCCAAGGTCGGCCGCAGGCGGGGCTCGCCCCGCTGCCCTGTGGGGTTCCCATCCAAACACGCACACGGACACGCACCCCGCAGCGAGAGCCCGCGGACCCCCTACCTGCCCCTTCACCAAGCTGGCGGCAAACTGCCTCATGACGGCCTCCACGGTGTAGGCGCTGGACCAGCCGCGGGGGGTGAGCAGCTCCATGCAGATGGCTCCGCCGTCGAGGACGTAGCCGTTCTCCAGGCGCGGGCTGAGCACCCTCATGAAGGGCGGCGAGAAGGGGAAGTTGTCGGGGAAGGTGAGGTTGAGCAGGATGTATTCCGTGTTGGTCTCCTTCATGTCCTGCCACAGCACCGAGTCCTTGTCCACCTGGTGCAGCTTGACGTTCCAGTCGAAGAGGCTCTCGTCCACCAGCTCCACCGAGATGAAGCGGTCGCTGAGCCGCGCGATGTCCTGCAGCTCCTTCATCAGCCGCCGGGTCCGCACCTGCGTGCAGTGCTGCTGCCGGCCCGCGGGCGCCAGCGGCCCCGACCCCGACGGCAGCGGCACCAGCGGCGCCGGCCCCGACCCGCAGCCGGAGCCGGGGCCGGGGCCGGGGCCGGAGCCGGGGCCGGGCCGCTGCGCCGCCTCCTTCCCGGCGCCGGGCTCCCTGGCCGCCTCCCGCGGCTTCTCCCTGCCGCCGCCCGAGCGCGGCGGCGGGGGCTGCTTGGCCAGCTCCGGCGCCTTCTTGTTCTTGTGGCCCCCGGGGCTGCTCTCGCTGCTGCTGCTGCTGCTGCAGCCGCCGCCGCCACCGCCCCCGGGGGGACCCTGCGGCTGCGGCTTGTTGCTGCTGTTCTTCTGGTTGCCCCGGCCCCGGAGCGAGGAGCCCTGCTGGCTGCTGCGGTGGTGGTGGTGGTGGTGCTTGGGGTCCTCCGTGTCCCGGTTGTGCAGCCGGATCAGCCCGATTTTCCGCAGCAGAGTGGCCATGTTGTGCGCGGCTCCGCTCTCCCTCTCGCCTTTATGGGTTGGTGGGGGGGTTTATTATTATTGATTTAAAGCCCCGGTCGGCGGATTTGCTGCGGGCGGGCCGGGGGGAGGGCGCGGGGCGGGCGGCGAGGCCCCTCTCCCGGCGGCCCGGGCGCAGGCGGCGGGCAGAGAAAGGCGGCGGCGCTGCCGCGGGGAGGGCGTGCGGCCGCCGGCCGCCGCTCAAACGCCTCCCCTCGCTAGGGCTGCTGCGGGCAGCATTGCAGCAGCGGGGCTGCTCCCGGGGACATCACGGCCCCGCCGCCGGGGCCATGATCCCGTGAAAAGGGGGAAAAAAAAAAAACAAAACGGAGGGGCGGAGGAAGGAAAAAAAAACCCAAACCAGCCGCAGGGGAGAGCCCCCCTTCCCCCAGGCGGAGCGGGCGAAATCGCCTGCGCTGCAGATGGCTTCCCCCGGCACCTTCGGCTCGCACCGGCCGAGCCAATCGCCGGCGGCTCCCCGGCGGGCCGGTCCCCGCGCCGCGCCGGGCGCCTCCCCCCGGGCAGGGGGGGAGCGGCCGGCAGCGGCAGCCCCTGCCCCCGCGCCCTCCCGCAGCGGCGGGGGCGCCCCGGCCCCTTTGTTCGGCCCCGGCTGGCGGGGAGAGGGGCCCGCTCGGGGCGGCGCTGCCGCAGCCCCCGCCGCCCGCCCCGCGCCGCGCCGCGCTGCCTACGCGCCGGGCGGCACCGCCGCTGCGGGCCTCGGCGGGGCGGGACGGCGGCCGGCAGGCGGCGGGGCCCCGTCCCGCAGCGCCGCCGCCCGGCCGCGCCGCGCCGCCCCGTCCCGCTCCGCTCCCCTCCGCTCCGCCCCGCGTTGCGGCAGCGCGGGCGCGGGCGGGCCGGCGAGGCGGGCCGGGGGCGGCGACAGCGGGGAGGGGCGGCCGCGGGGGGCGGGATGGGGCGCGGGCGGCCGCCGCCAGCCCGGGAAGGAGCCGCGGGTGCGGGGGTGGGCGTTGCGCGCCTACATGGGTGCGCGCGTGTGTCATCGCTGACACGGCGAGAAAATGATACGCCGTCATACGCAGGGTTTAGTGCACAGGTATGCACGTGTGTATGGCACGTATGCAATGCAGATACATAAAAACTGTATGGTCACGCGTAAGGACATCATTGCATTTAAATGCATCTGTGTATATGTCTACTGTGCCTGCATCAACCCACCTAAACATGTATAATCACATATATAAACCATATACCTTTAAAAATCCATATGTAAACATGGTTAAACAATAGATAGAAATACATACATATGCATATATTTGTACGTATGTGTATTTCTGTATATTTTGTCTGGGAATGATGTGACAATCTTTGTTTCTTCAGCACAGCAGACATACGTATCCCGTCCCTCTTACACCTGCTCGCCTCCCAACCGGGTAGGTCCGTCCTCCCGGGACTCTGTGTAGCACAGGACGGAAAAGCTAATTCCAAAAATCTCTGTCGCCACAGCCCTCTTTACCTTCAGACACTGGAAAAAGAAAAAAAATGCAATAAATGCTTTGAACTGGGGAGTAGTGAAGGCAAGGCCCAAAGCATGATTACAGCTGTTGTGCAGAGAACGTAAAGCAATGGGCAGTGTGTGCATATAGCAGCATTATGTTCCATAACACCTTTCCCAAGCAAACACTGTCTCCTGTGGTTTTGAAGAGTGGCCTATGCTGGAAACGGACTGCCCTTCTGTAAAGATCTCCTGAGAAAACCATCTGGGTTTCTTGAAAGTTATCTGCAAGGCACAGTATATTTTCATCAAAAAATGGGTAACTAACTGACTCGCTTCCAAAAAAATGTTGGGGTCAGTTGACTTCTGAGCTTTTTTTCCCTTTCTTCTTCCTGCTACTTCAACCACTTAGTTTTACCAGCGGGTCCAGGTTCAGCAGGTGACCATTCACCAGTGACCAACTAGATAGCATGAAATGTAGTCTCTTTGCCAGGCTTTACAAATGGACCCAAACGATAGATCAGTCTGATTTACCATGGATTAAAAAGCTTGCTGTTTTTAAAATCAAGATCCTAGAAGTAGGATCATATTTGTTTTTCAAACATGGCATTATTGAAGGCTCAAAATCATCTTAGTAAAATCATTGAGAAACCTTCTTACGACAAGGTCGTTCATAATTTCATTTATTTTCTCAGTTTGTGCAATGCACACAAAGCACAGCAATAAGTATTTATTTATTTTAAAATCTTACCTAATAATGTAGCAAGAAAATCCACTGTACAGAATCTGTATTTGAGGAGGTCACAGCAAACGTAAAGTGAACGATGGGCCGCGTGGCATAAACGAGGAGGAGGAGGCACCGCACCACTCCGTGGCCCAAGCCGGGCCGCGCTGCTGCTGGCTGCACCACGGTACCATGGGACTGGTGGGATGGCGGCACTGTTCTTCAGCTCCTTCAGGGGAGCAGGGGGTGGGGGAGTTGGAGGTGGTGGCCCTCTCCTCTTGCTCCCGGAAGGCCCTGTAGAGAAAGGTCAGGAGATATGAGCGGAGCTGACCCACGTGTGATACCTGGTGCATCTCTCATTAGCCTGCTTTGATGAACAGAAAGAAGATGAAGAGCTGCGAGCTGACTGTCAATGACGGCCCAGGAAGCACCGATGCCACAATGCTGTCCTTGTTTGCTCCTGCCCTCCATGCTATTGACCTGCCCAGTCCCAAAGCCTGTCAGTGTGGTAACCCTTGGGGTTGCTTTGATCCTTCCCTGTGTGCATATACGCAGAGTCTGTTGCAGGAGGTTTTTGCTACATTTCCTACTCTGGGCAGATCTGCATGTGAAATACTGTTGACAGAGTGCTTCCCGGGAGGTCAGAAGCACTGGGGAACATGAGGTGGGTGGGCTGAAGCATCTGGGAATGTTCTGTCCAGCTCATGTTCCTCTTCTACTTTCCTTCTCTCTATCGCCCACCCTGCCTGAGCAAATTGCAGGTTGCCCAGAGAGGTGGTAGATGCCCCATCCTTGGGAACATTCAAGGACAGGCTAGACAGGGCTCCGAGCAACCTGATCTAGTTGAAGATGTCCCTGCCAATTGCAGGGGGGTTGGACTAGATGACCTCTAAAGGTCCCTTCCATCCCAAATCATTCCATGGTTCTATGAAATGAGGGACCTCCAGTTTATAGGACATGGCAAGTGTGTCCAAGCCTTCCCCTCGTAACCTTCTGGAGTGCCAGACACACTGCCCCCCCGAGCTATTGATGGCCCATCCATGGAGCTGGGAAATCTCTGGAGTGCAGAGAAACTGCATGCAGACATTTCGTGGCGCATGATGCTTCCAGGTAACAAGTAATCTGTGCTTTGATGGGCAAATGACTCGAGCAGGGCTTGCAGGGGGAGAAGCTAAGGCACAGAAGGAAATTTCTGTTCCTCTTGTTAGCAGATGGAGCAGGGCACAGAGAAACGTGATGGGACAGGTCGGGAGGCTGCTCCTGCTCTGGTGCAAAAGCTTGAAGTCACAGAAACTTCACCGGCAGCTTCAGTCCTGGCGGGAGGCCATGCAGAACAAGGCGTTCAGTGGTTGTCCCTGGTTGAATATCTAGCGCAAGACAGGATGGTGGGGCACGTATGCTGAACTCAACCAGAATGCCAATTAGCAACTCGAGCCTTTGCGCTGGCTACATTAATGTTTTAAACTGAAAGGTCTCTGCATGGTGTTCCTATGACAGTTGGCAGCAGGAGCCGCTACCATAAATTTAACATGATGAAAGTTATTTACCTGTCTCACATAACTGCTGACGTATCTACCCAGCGGTGAAGCTATAAAAAAGAGCAAGGTCTCTGCAAAGGGAGACCAGAGCCAAGCAGTCCCTCCATGGTCTTGCGCCATTGTTTCGTAAAATGGTACGAGATTAACGATGGAAGCGATGAGAAAGCTGTTTCAGCGACATGGAAGGTGTAACAGGTGTGCCTGGCCAAACGGTGTTCTGCTGCGACAGGGGACTGCTCTGATCACGCTGGAAGTAGTGAAATCTGGTGCAATCTGTGTCCATACTGTCCACAGGGTAAAAAAGCTGACGTGATGTAGTGAACTCCTCTTTTTCATACCCAGGCTTCCTCAGCAAGGGAATTAGTTGGTTAGTCCAGGATGGACTCTGGATGGCTGTAAGCCTTGAAGCAAAATAGGGAGTAAAACAGCTTGCAGGGGAGACCCCTCCTGTATCATCTAGACTGTCCTTATCCACATATTCATTGTCTGACAAAAAACTCTGAACAAATTTGGTCCATGATCTCTTTACGGATTCCTCATCAGTTCTTCTTCCATAGTATCTTACATAGTAGAAACATATCTGTTAACTCTGTTTGTTATTATACATTCTCACCAGCTCGCCAGGTGCAGCAGTCAAACTGAACTAGCCTGCAATCTCCCAGACATGGCCCTCCTATCCTTGCCTTCGAGCGGGACTGGTTGGTCCACTTACGGTACATAAAGACATCCTGGAGTGATGCAATGACTCCAGAATCAGGGAGGTAAAAGGGCATCTGGGTATGAAAAACAGGCTGACCTCTGGCAGATATTTCTCCTACGTATTTAGCTGGAGAGCTGCTTTCAGGCTCAGCCGTTGTACGCTGATTAGTCAATCAGGACAGTGCTCAAAGCTCACGTCTAGCAGCAGCCCTCAGCTTCACGTGAGCAGACTGCAGCTGATGAAGGGCATCTCAGACTCTTCTTGCAGTACAGAGGCATCTGTGACTAGCTGGAGATTCAGAGCTCTGAACTTCTATTGCAATACCAATTTGGTGTTGTTTGGGGCTACCAGGAAGGTGTTGTTTTTTTTTTTCCTGGCAGGATAATATTGGCCAGTGATTTTCTCATTTTTACTGAGTTTGCAAAAAAGGAGTTACGTGGGGCTCAGAGGAAACCTCAGATGTGTATTGTTTACTTCCACTTAAATGCAGCACAATTTTAAGGCCTGAGTGTGTTAAAAATGTTACTTAAATTGAACAAGTGCAAAGAAGCATTGCTAGGATGATTAGGGGAACAAAATGCACATCTTCTTAGGAGAATTAGAAGATCTTGTCTTGTTTAGTATAGCCCAGTAAAGACTGAACGGGGGTGTGGTAACACTTTATAAATATATTTGAGAAGTAAATGTCAGAGGGGGATATTGACTTCATCACATGATCAAATGGCTGTACAGTGAGTAATCCTGAGTACATTTGGTCTGGAAATGTAAAGGCTTCCAGCTATCTGATGAATGAAGGGCTCGAACACTCTCCCGAGCACTGGAAGCAGTAGCTTTCAGTCTTGTAGGATGGAGCCTGAGGAGCTTATGGACATAATTATACAACACAATAGAATAGGAAGATGCCTGAAGATAGAAAATTAAGCTTATATTATGAGTCCCTGGGCATCTGATGTGTCAGTATTCCCAAACGTGTGAGGAAACAGATTAGATCACTGTCAATTTGCATTATACTTATAATAATTCCATGCCTCAGGGCTTCCACTGGAGTTAGGAAAGATTTTATTTTATTCCTCTCGATGCATGATTTGTCCTCTACTGGTCTTTTTTGCTTTCCTCTGCAGGTCTGCAGGTAGATTGTTATAGGTGGCATTAAAATCTTAGGGTTTATGTGTCCTGCTCATATACTCAGGATTAGGCCAGCTTCTAGACCTGGAACTCTAAAAGTTATTTACCTAGATCAGCTTGGTAGGCACCATTCATTTCCTTTGTAGCATGGGACACAGCCTCCTTCCTAGAATCAAATGGAGTTTTATTTAGCGAATTCTAGTAAACCTGCAAACGCACCCTTTTTCAACAAGCAAGCTATTTATTAATCTCTTCCTCCTTTGCCTGACTGAGTTGTCCCAATGCTTACTAGTATCTCACTGGGCACCTTTGATTATTCAATATTTGTCTGCCTCCTTTTCATCCTCCAAAGTTACAACATCACTTATTTTTAAAAGGATATTCAGAGGAAAGGCATTTCCAGCAACGAACATCAAGAATGAAGAAAGACACAAAAATGTTCGCTCCTGGAACGTAAAAGCCTGTAGAGATGCATGTGCAGTCCCTGCGTTACTGTTGACACATCCTCTGAAGTTACCTTCCTCCCAGTGTCGGAAGTCCATCTGGCATTTCTAATCTCTTTCACTGAGCTAGATAAACAAAATACTTGAGGTAACCTCCACTCCACGGACATGATAAGCCCAGGTAAATGCAAAGGATACCTGGGTAAATGAATAAATGACCTAAGTGAATAGCCATTATATCACAGGAACAGCTTTCGAGAATGAGTGAGGTAAACCATATCCCTGGAGAATATGATTGTCTATCTGGTTTTTAAGTCAGCACAGCACTGGAAATGTTCAGGAGAGGCTTTTTAAGTTCATGGTGTTCACCTTCACGTATTGCTACTTACTGACTAAAAGAGATTTGCATCCAAGAATTCTGAATCATGGAACTTCGTGTCAGAGGTGACCATCTCATATACACACAGGTATTTTTAAATTCTTGCACTCATACACAAATGCAAGAAATGGTCAGTAATCCTGAGAAAAGTCTTACTGTAAAGCACAGAAATCACTCATAAATTTCTCCCAAAATAAAGGTACAATGAATCCTTTACCTTGTTCCACCTTCAGCCTTGACATCTTCTGGCCACATTTTCATCGTACAATATCACCCTTACAGTCACTCTGTAGCTGCTCAATGAGGAAGCTGTATCTCATGGAATGACTGGAGGAATGGCAACTATATGATGGTCACTCTACTGTGGATGCAAAAATTCTTGTTCGTCATTGCAGACAGTGACTTTCTGGATTTTCTGGCTAGAATTTCTAAAGGTCTGAGATCATGAACTTTTCTGGGCTCCTGCATATAACCAGAGAACCAGGGCCATCACTGCGGCCTTACAGCTCTCCTGCTTTTAACTGGGGGCAAACAGTATGCACCTGAGCCCTAGGTAGCCCCTTTTTTGCAGTCTCCAGCTAGTGACAGATGGCTCTTTACTCCAAGAAGAGTCTGAGGGCTGTCCTGCATCAGCTGCAGTCCGCTCCACGTGAAGTTGAGGGCTGCTGCCAGATCTGTTTCGCCAGTGAACGCACAACGGCAGAGCCTGAAAGCAGCACTCCAGGTGCTCCAGTACTCTGGTGCACAGCACCAAAGGGACGCACAAATGTAGCTTGTCACCAGCTCAGAGTGCTGGGTTAACCCCCAGCTAGACAAAGGCACTAAGACTCTGGGTCACCTAAGTAACTTTTTTGCCTCAGTCTTCACTGGCAATCTCTCTCCTCAAACGTCCCGAGTCAATGGGCCATTTGATGGGGATCGGGAGGGCAGAGGTCCTCCCACTGTAAGAGAAGATCAGGTTTGTGACCACCTGAGGAACCTGAACATATATAAGTCTATGGGTCCCGATGAGATGCATCCCAGAGTCCTGAGGGAATTGGCTGATGTAGTTGCTAAGCCACTCTCCATGATACTTGAAATGTCATGGCAGTCAGGCGAAGTCCCTGGGGACTGGAAAAAGGGAAATATTGCAGCCATTTTAAAAAGGGTGAAAAGGAGGACCCTGGGAACTACCGACCTGTCAGCCTCACCTCTGTGCCTGGGAAGATCATGGAACAGATCCTACTGGAATCTATGCTAAGGCACATGGAGGACAGGGAGGTGATTCGGGACAGTCAGCATGGCTTCACCAAGGGCAAGACCTGCCTGACCAACCTAGTGGCCTTCTATGATGGTGTAACTACATCAGTGGACGAGGAAAGAGCTATGGATGTCATCTATCTGGACCTCTGTAAGGCCTTTGACACGGTCCCCCACAACATCCTTCTCTCTAAATTGGAAGGATATGGATTTGATGGACTGTTCGGTGGATAAGGAATTGGCTGGATGGTCACATCCAGAGGCTAGTGGTCAATGGCTTGATGTCCAGATGGAGAACAGTGACGAGTGGTATCCCTCAAGGGTCCATACTGGTGCCAGTGCTGTTCAGTGACAATCATCAATGACATAGACAGCGGGATCGAGTGCACCCTCAGCAAGTTTGCAGATGACAGAAAGCTGAGTGGTGCAGTCAACATGCCTGAGGGACAGGATGCCATCCAGAGGGACCTGGACAGGCTAGAGAGGTGGGCCTGTGTGAACCTCATGAGGTTCAACAAGGACAAGTGCAGGGTCCTGCACTTGGGTTGGGGTAATCCCCAGTATCAGTACAGGCTGGGGGATGAAGGGATTGCATGCAGCCCTGCCGAGAAGGACTTGGGGGTACCATTGGATGAAAAGCTGGACATGACCCGGCAATGTGCTCTTGCAGCCCAGAAAGCCAACCGTATCCTGGGCTGCATCAAAAGAAGAGTGGCCAGCAGGTCGAGGGAGGTGATTCTGCCCCTCTACTCTGCTCTGGTGGGACCCCGCCTGGAGTACTGTGTCCAGCTCTGGGGTCCTCAGCACAGGAAGGACACGGACCTGTTGGAGCGGGTCCAGAGGAGGGCCACAAAAATGATCAGAGGGATGGAGCACCTCTCTTATGAGGAAAGGCTGAAAGAGCTGGGGTTGTTCAGCCTGGAGAAGAGAAGGCTGCGGGCAGACCTTATTGCAGCTTTTCAATACTTAAAGGGGGCTTGTAAGAAAGATGGGGACAGACTTTTTAGCAGGGCCAGTAGCGGTAAGACAAGGGGTAATGGTTTTAAACTAAAAGAGGATAGCTTCAGACTGGATATAAGGAAGAAATTTTTTACAATGAGGGTAGTGAAACACTGGAACGGGTTGCCCAGAGAGGTAGTAGATGCCCCATCCCTGGAAGCATTCAAGGCCAGGCTGGATGGGGCTCTGAGCAACCTGATCTGGTTGTAGATGTCCCTGCCAGTTGCAGGGGGGATGGACTAGATGACCTTTAAAGGTCCCTTCCATCCCAAAGCATTCTAGATGGATGTCAGTGTGAACCACATGAAGTTAACACAGGAAGATAGTCAAACCCATTGAGTCCAACTTTAAAGGCAGAATGCTGGAATTTCAGTAATTTAGTCTCAAATACTTTATGGTGCCATCAAATAATTTTTGGCTCCTGAAGTTTTAAAACTGCTTCGCAGACCTCTTGCTCACCTGAAGTGACAGAAACAGGATAAAGTTCAATAGTACAAAGTGATGTGCTGAGGGGCAAATGATAAGGAGTTTTTATGTAAATCTGGAGGAGCAGACAAAGAAAGAAGAGATAAAGAAAGAAGAGCGTGTTGGTAGAAGGGATAAAAAGGATGTGCTGCCAGAGTGATGCAGCTTTAAAAAAAAAAAAAGGCTGATGTGACTGAAGATGGCACTCAGTGAGGTACTTTCAGTGAAGACAGGGAAGTATTAGAACCTTTGTATAAGATGATGATAAGACCACATTTGGATCCCAGAACAACACACTCTCGTCTTTGATGCCTGCTTTTGCTTTGACACCGGTCAATCCTTTACCTTTGTGTTCCCTTAAATCTCACTGTACTTTCTCATTTTCCTCTTTACAGCACAGAGCCATAGGAAAGGTCAATTGCAACACATTTATCGATAATGAACTCTTCCTCCTTTTTCCTAAGATCTTAACATCAGCATTGTCATCAGAATAGTAAGAGACACGCTTTAGCTTCCTGTTTCTCAATGCCAATTACAAATCTCAAGCTACTACGGACAAAGTTCAAAAGGGGTGACAAAGGATTAGAGAAGCTAAATTCTTTTAAAAATAGATCAGTTGCAAGATTATTAGCAACGGCTCAGTTCCTTAAAAGTGAGGAGTGTGTATTTACATACACTGTCATACACTGTCGCCAGGAACTGTGATCAAGTCCTCGCACCCTGATCTTGGAGAAGCTGCTGCTGCCACCAGCTGGTAGTTCACTGGTCCTTGGCTGGAGAGATGGATACGTAGCTTACTCAAAGAAGTCCCAGGAAGACAAGTAGGTCCTGAAGGAGGTCACATCTACAGAAACTTACAGAAACATTGCTCCAGCCCAAAGTACATTTTGGAATTTGACAAAAGGCAAGACCTGTATTATGTTAACAGGACCAACTGATGATAGCATTCACAGGCAGCAGTTATCCATGGGCATGGCTAGAACAGCAAGAATACTCAATTCACAGCATCGGACATGCAACGCTGGTCCTTTTTACGATTAGATGGCATTCATGTGCTTCACCACTTAGGTTCCAGAAACACATTTTGGGGTGGCAGCTCCTTTGTACTCTGGAAGTAGAAATGGCAGTTCCTTGCATACTTCACTGCTGTTTCTGCAGAGCCAATGTAAGGAGGTATCTAGTGAGCACTGTGTTATATACCATGCAAGGAACAAATGGGTTGTCACGCCGTGGCTGCAGTCATAGATGTTGTAAGAGAAGGGCTTTTGCTCCGTCTATGGGATCAATGCAGGTTAGTGGTCCTTTCCTGCAAACCAAAAGATGGAGGCTTCTCTCTATTAGGTTTAGCAACAACAGGCACTTTCTCCTGCAATGTCCTCTACAAGAGGACAGTAGGAGCGAGCCTGTGCTTGAGTCCTGGAAGCACCAGTAGGTACCACAGTCACTGGGCTGCTGTGCACTTCAGAAGATGTTCGCCAGGACTGGGATGGCTGTACTAGACAGCAAATCTCAACTGGCTGTTTCATACGTGGTTGTTCCCATGAAAGCTAATACGTTGCAATTAACTATATTAGAAGAAATTAGTAACTTCTTTGGTTTCTAAAGAATGCTGCTTTATCTAGATGTCTGAGACAGAATGGATGATCCCAGACATCCTTGTTTCCAGACTAAGATATGGGAAATAGAAACAGAGATTCTTCTTAGGTTTAAGACTTGCCTTCATAGCAGATTAAATTAGGTCTGTTGTAGACCTAAACCACAAATACAACAGTGGTGATGGATAGTGCTTGTTCTAAACACAGCCAGTGAGTCATAGCTGGCTATCACGGCAGAATCACATGCAACACTACTGCCTTCACAGTTTGCCTGACTTATGATGCTCAGTCTTTCTTTCCCAGTGAGGCCAAGTTCTCTTCCTCACCCATTGACATCAGCCTTCATGACCTCTGATTCTATCTATGCTGTACGAGGTTCTGCTTACCTGCTCCAGCCATTTTCAGATACACATGTAGACTGATTTCTGAACATCTGCAATCTCTGTGGCATATTCATTTGCCCAGCCATTCGTGAGGTGGCGATGGCCAGCAAGCCCCCAATGTGCACTTTATATTCCCATTGCACAAATGCAAAACGCAAAAATGCTGGTTGGCCATTTCAGATTTTTTTCTTGTTGAAAGGTGTGCTTCTGCCGCTTGCAATACCAAGCCTGGTACTACCATTGCTGGGATTGCCAGATCCAGAGAGGCCACATGAGCACATCTGATGCTGAACCAATGCTCAGCAGCGTGGCAGCAATAGTCCAGCATAGGATTGGCCTCCTCTCCCTTTTCTCTACTCCTAGACTCTCTCTCCATACTTCTATGACACCAATCACATACAAGATGCACAATCCTCCATGAACCCTCATAAAACCAGTACCTTTCCTACATAAGACATAAGATAGTCTCTTGAAAACTCACTGTAATTTCTGGCTTTTACCTGCTTTCCCTCAGCTCAAACAACATTTTGCCCCAGCTTCCCATGCCAGCCTCTGAGAGGTGTCCACCCACGCCCTACACAGCAGGATCTGGGAGCTAATGCCTACTGTGGGGCTTGGCTCACAAGGAGGTCCAGGCTGGGAGGGACATGGCAGGCCCAGCACCGTTGTGACTGCATGGGTGAGCTGGATGCTCAAATGTCATTCTCACTGTGACCACAGGAGATCAGGAGAAGGTGAAGGCAGGGGCTGCACCCTGAAGATAACTTCTTTCCTTCTCCAAGGCTGGACCACTCTACCAGCTTCCCAGCTTGGTCTCCTCTCACCCACTGCCAAACCTGGACAGATATTTTCTAGTGGGGAGGAGGGCTGCCAAGTGCAGGGTGTTTGCTTCATCTTCATGGCATATAGTCATAGCCACAGAGCTGGACAGTGGTTTAAACTGGGTCTTTATCTACCTGCACCCATTCTTACAAATCTTGCCACAAGAATCATACATATTCTGAGCCAGTGCTGGCATTTGTATATGAAATGCAAAAGCATAAAAATATGTGAAAAACAGAAGAAGAGGATCTATCCAGGCTTCTAGGTAAGGTATGTTTATTTTTAAGTGTGTCTCATGAGGCTTGCCAAGGCCTCGTCCCTATACCTGTGGTACCGTCCAAGGAGGCTACAACACAGTCTTCCACTGTGGTTCTGGTGGCAAAGGGAAGACAGAGAGTGGAAGGGTTGATGTCAACCCAGTAGCACCAGGGTCTTGAGCAGGCAAGGGACCAAACAATTCCTGAATCAGTTTATATTATTTGATTTCCTCCTGTTCTGAGAACAGATGGCCCCTTCCTCTTCCCTCAGCCTTTTTCTGGCACCAGGGTAGGCTGTTCCCTACCTATGCATGATCAGTCTTTTCTGTAATGGCCCCTAGGACACAGTGTCTCCTGTTTCTCCATCCTCTGGCAAACAGTATCTGCCTGCCAAGGTGAGATCAGGCAGAGCTTGCAGCTCCCTTTCAGAAGTGTCCGTGGAGGGAAGAGAATCAAGGAAGATACCTTGGTCCCCAGCGTCAACACACCACGGTGTTTCATATTGATTTTCTCTGCCGACAGCTCCATCTCTAGGCTGCATTTTGTTTCAAAGGTGTTTTGCCTGAACTTACTGAAACCACATCCCAGAAGAACTGCTGGGGCAGGAGAGCCACCAGGCATTCCCCAAAGGGGTGGACATGGCAGTGCTCTGAGGTTTTGTCTAAAGACCTGTGCTGGGGAGCAGAAGGGAGGCAGTAGGCACAGAGAAGACCCCAGTGATATGGTCTGTGAGATGGTCATTGCAAGAGAAGGCTTTTCCTGCTCTATCTTTTCAGCCTTCATAGCACAGAAAGCAGTCTGAGAGACTACAGCTGCCCTCTTGGAAAGTGAGGGACACTGAATGACCGTGAAAATGGTGAGTTTATAAGACCATAAGGGTGTACGTGGTATAGCCTGGGCCAGGGCTTGTGGAGACATGCAGAGACACAAGCCAGTTGGGATAGTGTTGGACTAGTAGGCTGAGCAAGGCAAATCTGACACAATCTCATCCATACAGCTTGTAAAAAGAGGACCCTGGAGCAATCCCTTATGCCAGACTTCACCTGGAATTCATCTCACATCAGACTGGTCGAATCACTCTGAAATTATTTTTGGGAGCAATGTAGCAAACCAGGTGATCTGCTCTTGGGGCCGCTCCTGAGTAGGATTTTGTTTGGCAATATTGGCAGCAGAGTTCCCAGGGGACTGCTACTGGCATAATTTAATACTTGTATTGATGAACTGGAGGTAAATATAAAATTGCAAATAAAAGAAAGAGTGTACAGAAAGGCCAGTGAAGTGATAAATAGTGTGGAGGCAGACTAAATTGAATAGTTGTGTTTGTAAAATAAATGCATTTTAATAAAAACAATTTCCAAAGTCATTTGCTCCTTACTAGGGGCAAATCGTGCAAGTTCATGTAACTGGAGACTATATTCCCTATAGTGGCAAACTTTAAAGATTCCCATGGAATCTTGTGGCAAAGAGGAATTTTGCAGTCCTGCAGTGCATCAGCAGGAAAGGATACATGAGCAGCGCGAGCATGGGAGAACAATGGGACCAATAGCTCTGCAGAGACCAATACCAGATTTTGATGTGCAGGTCATCTTCCCTTTTCTGATGATATTGAAAAAATAGAAACACTGAAAAAGCTGGAAGTCATTGAAGAAAGTGATGTAAAGAGTTCAGTGTGTTTAATTTATCATATAGAAGTCTGAGAGATGATTCAATTATTTGATTAAAGCACAAAATAGGTATCTGAGAACAAACTAACTGGACAATAAAGCATTTCTTCATCAGGTAGACAGAGGTGTGGAAAGAATCGATAGCTATAAATTACAGTCTTCCTCAGGCGACTTCTGTAAGTAAAACCTATTTAAAGACTGGATGCTGGACATGAACAGTAAAGTATCTTTCCCAGCGATGCAGGCAGATTGTAAAGAGGGTGGGATATGAACACACAAGAGTGTGAAGAATGAGTTTAAAATTGAAGAGTTACTTGAACCACCCCCCCCAAATAACAGTAGAAAGGGAGTCTTCAGCTCAACGCCTGCCTGCCTCATAGTGCCTTTCAGGAAGGAATGCCTGCGTACGGGATAAGGTATACCAGAGAGCCAACTGTGTCCAAAGCATCCATGCGACAGGATGGACTAAAGGAGCTACCCGTTCAAGCCTTTTGCCCCACTGTGTTCTGAAGACCCCCACAGCCTACAGCTGCCCATGCAGTCATATACTGTGATCGCTTTGCACCTGAGCCATTCAGAAGTAGCTTGGAAGACCTGGTAGTCCCAGTTTGAACTGGAGGCAGCTTGCAGGCTGTTTTGGTGAAGGTGAGATCCTTCATGTTGATCAGGCTGAACCCTGTAGTGCTCGCTGATTCCAGCTTCTCCTGCAGGACATCTGCACAAGCCCCAGGACTACTCCCAGCCCCAAGGCAACAGTGCCCGTAGCTCCATACTGGCTGTAACCATGGCTCTGCACAACTCGGTTGTTTCAACGCTTTTCACCACAGGGTATAACTGTGAATGCTAAGTAATTTTTCTGATTTTCTGATTTGTCCTGGTTTGAACCCATGTGGGCATTACTTCCTTTTTTCTTGTATACCACGAGTCATAAATCTACCTTAGAAAAACAAAAAATGCCAGGGAAGGGCACAAAGACAGGAACACAGTCATCCATTAACTGCTACAAAGGTACCCAACTAGCTTTTTAATCCGGACCACTGATATTCTTCCAGAATTGCTTTCAAGTACATTTCAGGAGTTGGAATACAAATAAGGGTTGCTCCATGCCAGTTGGACCCAGTGCTGGAGAATGGTTTCAGGTCCGTTTCTTTTGCTAGCACACATGTGGTCTGGGATTCTTAGTAAATCTTACTACCTGGGATATTCCTATGCCTTCTGTCCTGCATCTCTGGTAATGAAAAAAGTATCAGTTTTAAATGCAGTGCACTAGTTATTCTGAGTTACAGGGGAAAAAAAAAAAAAGCAGCAACAGGCAAATCAGCCTTACTTGTTGGTATTATATAATGAAAAGAATGTTTTACTAAGAGTACTCTCTCTATATATATATGTATTTCTCACACCTGTGGGAAAAAAAAAATCACATGAAGCTACTTGATAAATACTGAAAGCAACTCTGCATTTCAGAAGAACTGATCTTAATTTTGCTTTAAATGCCATATGGCAGCAATATGGATGCAATATAAACTGAGTCTGAGGAATAAGATTAATACTCCAGAGGGAAAAAAAACAGATAATTCTATTCATTTCTCAGCATATTTTTAAAAAACAAAATTAAGAGTTAATTCTTTATGGGATATTAAGGGTACTAGGAAGTAAATGTTTTCAGTATTGCAGATCTAGATGAATTGTCATTACACTATGGAAATAATATTCCTGTCCTGAAACATATATATAAGTTTTTTTCTGTGTCTTGCTGACCTCCTTGGAGCCAGAGTTCTGAGAACAGACTCTGTCATCCAATATACTTTACCATCAATAGAAAGAGTCTCACGGGGCTCAGTTATCTTTGGATCAGGTCCCAGAACATCTCAAGATCTACAGGACTTGGAAGAGCAAAAATTATTGTATGAACAAAATCCTGATCCTGCTGCTTCTTAGATAAATAAATTTAGATGATTTCAGTAAGGCTGAGTTCCAGCCATGATGCATAAATGCATCATCATGCTAATTTGTGGTAAGACATGTATTATTTCAAGTCATTAATGAGCAAGTTGCTAAATACCAAATCTGTATGGAAACTATAATTACACCTCTTATTCAGCTCAACAATGGGATTTTTAAAAGTGTTTATTTTATTGTATCACATTCTTTTTATGCTGTAAAACGTGAAAATAGAGCATGCTTTTGAATGAGTCGAAAAACATCCTAAACATAAATACCATCAGCCTGATACATCAAGAGCGGGTAAATGGTATTCTCTGTGCTGCTCACATCTATCTTCCCTGCTTCTCTTTTGCTTCTCTTCCATTGTAATTAAAACAAAGAAGGGTAGCTGGCTCATAAAATGGAATTCTTAGGCAGGTGATGCTCCCAGTTAATGACCTGAAATTTCAACCTCAACTTCTGGGTCTGCAGAATGAGGGAGAAGCGATTGGTGCATTAGATACAATCATGCAGAAGAAAAAAAGTAACAAAGTCAAAGACAGAAAGTGAGAAAGACAGAAGGAGAGAAAACATATATTGTTGGAACTCAATGTGTTTTATTTTCTTTATTCACTTCTTCCACTTTATTGGCCAGCAGCAGAAAACAGGAGCTGGGAGGAGAATCACAGTTACAGACATGGACACACAGATCAATCATTTGTTGCTTTTTATATTTCTGAGAAAGTGAATATACCAGCACTTTTGGTAATTAATCTTAAACACCACATTGCGCCATATTATACTGGAAAAATAGTTTATCTGGAGTATATATACCACCAAATACGAAAACAGTGAGCTGAGCTTTTTCCAGACTGAAGGCCATATAAACAGTCTCAAATCAACCTTTTTATGCTCTGCTTGGTAAGAAACTGCTATGCGATCTGTCTACATCCTGCACAGCACAGGCCATTCTTTGACATTCAGGCAGGCAGGACCTCACAACAGTAAGCACACAGATTCAGAAAAAGGCTCCATATGGGCCAGTGTCCTGTGCTCAGCATTAACCAGAAGGAAATGCTAAAGAGCAAGGACAAGAAAAACATCTGTGAGACCACTCCTGACTACTCTCCTGGGCTTGGACTACATTTGGTTCATGGGATTTCTTGAGCCAGGTGTGGTTTATCTACCTCTCTGTGTCTCTCCCTACCAAGCATTTGTCCCATTTCCCCTTCAGTCCAGCTAAGCTTTTGCTCTCCATAGCATCTGTTGGCAAATAATTCTACAAGGCTGCTAAACCTTGCATGACAAAAATCGCCTCTTTTTGCATGTTTTGAAGCTGTCTCCTGTTGGCTTTAATTTGATGGCCCCTAGTGTTTGTGCTGGAAGACAGTCTAGGCTCCAGGCCACTCATGGCTTTGTAGATACAGCAAAGTATCAGTCATAGCTCTCATCAGTGAGCTCTCTCTCTCAAGCTGAAGGGTCCCTGTCTATTCATGTTTTCCTAGTACAGAAGCCATTTCACATCTACCGTCATCTTGGCAGCGCTTCTCTGACTCTTCCAGGTCTACTGCAGGGAACCAGAGCCGCACACAGTATTCAAGGTTGGGGTGAACTGTGGATTTATGCAGTAACAGAATGACATTTTCTACTTTGTTCTCAAATTCCTTTCCTAACAATTCCTAACTCTCCGTATGACTTCTGACCACTGCTGAGCACTGAACCAATGTTTACATGGAACTTCCTATTGCGATCCTCGAGTCCTGCTCCTGTATGGCAATCATCAAGAGATGGTGAATCTTCACGTGAAACTAGGATTTTTTTGCTTGCTATATGCATTGCTTTACATTGTCTGTCTGAATTTCTTCTGACACTTTGTTGCCCAGCCACCAAGCCTTTTCAGGTCCTTCTACAGTTTCCTACAACCTCTATTCTTCTTTATTCCACTAAATAACTTTCTCATAAGCCAATCCTCTCATTGCACCATCTGATCTCTTTTCTGGGTCACCTATGAACACATTGAATGGCACAATTTTCAGCCCAGTTCCCTGTAGACCTCCTCTGGGAACGATTCTCCCCTGCAAGAATTAACTGCTTCCCCCTATCCTGCATTTCCCATCTGGCAATCAGTTCTTTATTCAGTCTAGGATTTCTCCCCTTATTCTATTGCTTTAGTTCCTTAAAAGACTTTGGTTAAGGATTTCACCAAAAGCTGATGGGAAATTCAAGTAGATTGTATCAATTAGATCACTCTTATCTACATGCTTGCTGACCCTTTGAAAAATTCATTAGAGTTTTACAAAACAGGATTTTCTTTTACGTAATCTGTGCTACTCTTCCCAAATGGGTCATATTGATCCACATGGCCTCTCATTCTATCCCTTATTACAAACCCTACTTAACTGCCCAGTGCAGATGTCCAGCTTACAATCCAGTAATTGCCCCCTCACTGTATGGAAATCAGGTAGGAGTGCACTATGGTTACTTACATCATGAACCACGAAATTTTCTTTCTAAATCTTTCTGTCTCTATGTACCTATTGATCGATTGAGTTATTTGTCACTCTTCCTTTCTTCCTTTCTCTCTTTCTCTGTCTCTCTCTTTCTTTCTTTTTCTCTCTTTCTCGCTTTCGCTTTCATTGGAACACAAGTTTCTTTGTTTTATTTTTTTTTCCCTGAACAGGAAAACACTGCCCAAGTTGGTGATCATAAGAAAAATTTAACAACTGGTAATATATTTATCGCAATTTTTAATCTTAAAAGCACTGTACACGTTTACCTAACGATATTCATTAATCTAACCTAATCAGCCTAGTAAATATAGATTTAAGATGAGCTGGATATCTCTACATTTGTTGTTCATATTCCATTATTTTTTTCTGTCAGATACTACCTGAGTTAGATGTGGGAATGAACAGCTATCAGATTTCAGTCATCACAAGCAAGCTAGAAGTCATATTTTCTCAGTTCCAACAAGCTAGAAGTCATGTTTGCTCAGTTCCAACAGCCAAAGGCTTTCCCACAAAGAGGAAGGAGAGTAAGTTTTAACAGTACCTCAAAGCCCGTTTTTGTTACTGAATTTAAAGCAAGTTATTCTGCTCTGTACTTCTGCTGAACGTGTTTGTCCATAAGCAAAAATGGATATAAAGCAACTCTTTTGTTTGAATCCCAACCTCTTGTGCCTGCAGAGCCACGTCTGACACAATTGCATGTATTTAGACTGTTCTTTCAAAATTCGGCCCCCCTGTTCCTCATATTCAGATCTATTCTGGTAAGCAGACCATATTCTACATTCTTCCTTCCAAAATATTATGAAAAGCTATTCTGTTCCTCAGACCAAGATCTCTCGTGTGATCAGTGCAAAGTACTTGTATTAAAATCTCCTAATCCCAGGACTTCTGCTGTCCAGAGAATGTTGTGACAGCTATGAAAACAGGATGGTCAGCAACTGCTGATCAATAAACAATAGATTTATTTTATCATGGGATGACAATACTTGTCAAGGCCTAGAACTGATTAATTGCTTTTTGCAGCCCGGGATTGTTTTTACAATTTCACATTTGCACAGTACTGTATTTTCCTTAATATTTAGTGCTCTTTTCAGTCACTTGCTTTTTAATTTTGGGTTAGCGTACTTAATCATATGAACTCCTGAATAGTGCTTTATATTTAGCAAAGACCCACCTTTCTGCTACTGAACTAGCATGATAACCCAGAACAGAAACTGACCATTAGAGGGTTTTTTACATTTTTGTTGTTGTCATTTATATCATAAATGGAAAAAAAAAACTAATAAACAGATACATCTAAGAAATTAAGAATTTCTGCTCTTGATGGTTCTCATTGTGGAACAGAAATGGTCGCAAGTTGTAGCTACAAATGCATAAAATACATTAAATCTGTTGATTATCATATCTACGTTAGCTTTGTTCTTATTTCAAATATTCATTCAAATCATTCATTGTGAATCAAAGCATCAGATTCTTATCTGCTGTAAACTGACAGCAAATTCCTTTTAAGTCAATGGTACTTTGGCAGACACGAAGGGCTGCCTTTTAGTTTTAATTGACATTACTGGACTGATCTTCTCAGATTCAACTGAAAACAGACATACTGGAAATAAGCTATTTATAAAACATACAGTTATTGTGATGTGCCACAAGAATTTTAACATGTCAGATAATCCTCCCACAGGGAAAATGGTAGCTATTTAATATAGGCTGATATTTTGCCATTCCCCAGGTAACTCCATTGTGTTTTTTACTATCAAGTGAACTTCTGTCTGCTACCGCTTCTGTTTCTTACAGAGTTTAGAAAAACACTCATTATTAGTAGATATAAGACAGCTGGGGAAGATAATGAGCCCTTATTGGATTATCAGTCACCGGTTCCTCCACTTCTTTTTGTGTGGTATGCCAAACCCTGTCTTCCCATTGCTCAAGCAATACCTGATTTCCGCACAAAGTATAACAGCCGCAGGCACTGAACGGACCCCACTGCCAAATATATCCTAGCCGCTGGGGTCCAGGCTTTTTGGAGGCTCTGATCCTTGTGGATCAGAAAGCAGCAGCTTGGGGCTGTGGACAGCGAGGCAAGGAATTTAACGAGGGATTTGATGGGATGCAGTGAAGTGATAGGACGGTCACAGGCAGCCCCGCCGAACAGTAAAGGGCAGCACGGGAAAAAGCATGAAGCCGCCTTTTTGAAAAGCTTTCCAGAAGGGAGTGGGCTCTGCACTGCAATTGGATCAGGACCGGAGCTCAACCTCTGGTACGGGGTGGGGGTGGTGAGCGAACTGGAGCCAGGCACAGGTTTTGAATGGGTCTGAAAACGAGGAACGATTTTACCTCTGTGCGACACAGGAAGGGGAACCACTCAAAAGCAGAGAGGCTCCAAATGACGGTGTAAAAATATAAGCAATGTGCTAATATTTGTTGAGGACAGAGAAAAGGATAATTGACGGAAAAACAATGAGAGTCAATTATAGCAATTTTATAGGAGTGGGCTGGCAGGAAAGGCTATGTCTCTAAGAAGTCAAGCAGAGAGACACTTCAAGATCTAGATGCAGCAGTCCGTGTCTGGCAGGCCATAGCGAGTAGTAGCGAGTTTTCAAGTCCCACCATTTTGAAAGAGGTGCTGGCAATTTTTTCAAAGGCGTTATTAATCACATTGTGTGCTTCCCGCCCCGCTGGGATCTACTGAAAGATTCCTAGAGATGTTCTATGGTGACAAAAGAAAGGAGAGCAGTGCCGAGGGCTACTGAATGATCCATATTGTCAAACTCCAATTATCTGGCATTTATAAAAGTTGCTAATTATAATTTAGCATCGATTACCTTCAGGGTAAAAAATATTTCTCGTTATTCACGATCACGTCTTTGACCGATCCAGCGTGCCCAAAGCAACCACTGACTTGTGAAACTTTGCGTTTACAGATCTTATTTTTCCCTTGAACTCGTTTTCCGTCTGCCGCACCACCGGCGAGCTGAGCGTCCTTCCATCGCCCCAGACGCGCCATGAAATTACGCCGTCAGGAACGATGCGCTGCGCTTCAGCTGAAGGCGGGCGGGCCAAAATTCTCATATTGCCCTGTGGGGCTTTTTTTTGTATTTAGCACTTGCAGATGCCGAATTTGCCCTGCTTCCCCCCGCCCCCCCCCTCCCGCCTCGAACCGACCCCGCTCCCGCCGCGGCCGCGGCGGGAGCGGGGTCGGTTCGAGGCGGGAGGGGGCGTGGCTTGATCCTGAGGGGGCGTGGAATTGGGGCGGGGCCAAAAGCCACCGCTCCGCCTCCTCTCCTTCCGCGCATGCGCGAGTGGCCGGAAGTGGGGCGGGGGGCGAGGCGGCCGTTATGGCGATGGCGGAGAAGTTCGACTCCCTGGAGGAGCACCTGGAGAAGTTCGTGGAGAACATCCGGCAGCTCGGCATTATCGTCAGCGATTTCCAACCCAGCAGCCAGACCGGTCTCAACCAGAAACTGTGAGGGGAACGCCGCTCCGATACCCTTCTTCCTTGCCGGGCCGCGAGGGGGGCCTTGCCGCCCTCTCCTCACCCCCAGCCTGGTGCCTCAGGGCACCGGAGGCCCTGGCCGTCGGGTCTGTCACCCTTCAGAAACATGGGAGGAGCGGCAGGGGGTTTCGCCGGGGTCTCCCTCGCTGGGTTTCGTGTCGCTGGCCTTGCAACCGGGGCAGTACGCTCCTGTGTGGCTAAAACCGACCTGTTTTCTTTTTGCAGGAATTTCATGGTGACGGGCTTGCAGGATATCGACAAATGCCGGCAGCAGCTTCACGATATCAGCGTGCCCTTGGAAGTTTTTGAGTAAGTAACTTTGTACCTGGGAGGGAGGGGTGCTGTAGTTGGTGCGATTTGAGGTAGCGCGTCTTTGCAGCGTGGATATTTTTCCCTGAGGACTACTTGTTTCTTAAACTCCATCTTCTGCATGCCTCGCGAGAGTGTGTGCGGGCAGAAGAAGGTGAGAAGTACCTTTAGCCTGTGAGAAGGCAGAAGGGTAAGAGAAGTAATAAATTACACACCTACATTCGAATAATTTTTTCTTTTTTTTTTTTTTATTTATATTGACTTTACATATGTAGGCAGTAATACAGATTCTGCCAAATCTAGTGATTTAGTAAGTAAGCTTTCATTTTGGAAATACACTTTTACACTAGGTTAGAACCAGGATTTAAAGTTGCAGGTGAAAATAAATTAGGCCAGTACTTAGGTGTTTATATTCACTAGCGGCAATCTTCTTTTTGGCAGAGAATTAGAACATTAAAAGCAAAGTCATGAATGTAGAGGGAGAGCTATACAAGACAGCTTTTACGATATAGCTGACAAGTTAATTTACTAGTGTTTCTTCTGAGTCCAGATGTCACTGGTTTGCTATATTCTGGTGTATTACTGGCTATACAGGACTTTTTTCAGTTGGGCTTTCACTCTATCTGTAAATCTATGATGGCAACCTTAAATGTTCTGTTTTCTTTATTCAGTCGTGGAATTTCCCTTAGTCAGGCACTTACACTGCAAAGCAAAAATACACTTACAGGTTTGCTGATACAGGTGTGTTAATTTTTACTCTTTACTATGGTATGTACACTTCCGCCTCATCCTTGTATTGCCGGGTGCCCTATTCCTATGTGCTTATTGCTCACCATGTATTAACTAAGTTACTTGATGGTTAGTGCCCTTTCAGTTGCTTGGAAAAGGACCGTCTTTCTTCATTCATGTGTACTTATTGCCTGTGAGGAGCCAGGTAGTTATATTTTTTGTTTGCTTTTAATACTTTTCTCAAAGCTCCAGGCTTTCTGGAAACAAAGATTTAAAACAGTGTACCAAGACAGCTGTTTGCTGGTCACGGCCTAGTCCTCCTTGAGCTGTCTTTTGAAAAAGGCCGAGTTAAACTTTGTTACTACTATTATCTGAAATGTGCCTTTTAAAGAACACAAATACAGCAAGGTGAATAATTCTGTACCTTGGAGAACATTCTAGTAGGAATACAATCGTTTAGGTAGTATCTTTTCTATTTTCAGATACATAGATCAAGGCCGCAACCCTCAGCTTTACACTAAAGAGTGTCTGGAGCGAGCTTTGGCTAAAAATGAGCAAGTAAAAGGAAAAATTGACACAATGAAGGTAAACCAGAAGTAATGAAAGTACTAATGTAATAATGTATTTGATAAGTTTTTACTTTTCTGTAAATATGTGGGGGTTTTTCACTTGTGCAGTTGTTAAATTCCCTTATTAGGTGATTTGTATTAGGAATTGCTCTGCATCCGTGTATCTTAATTCATGCTAATGCAGCCTGTTCTGGAAAGTAAACTTGTAATTCACCCCACAGTTGGAGATGCAGATGTTGCTATGATTTTATTTTGGTTAAACTTGTATGTAGCATTACAAATCTTGTTGTTGTTGTTGTCATTTTGAATACTAGTGAGTACTTCACACTGTTACAGATCTGTAACTGTGATGTGTGTAAATTTAGAAATAAGCAAAACAGAAGGGGTATTTTTCCAGTCTTGAATAGGTGTTAGAGTATTAAAATGTCAAACGTGCTATATAAGCATGAGTTAATCTTTATAAAATTACTTAAAATGTATGCCAGTGTTTAGGGTTTTCTGAACTTGTACTTTCACCTGGTATGAACCTAAGCATTCTGCTGTAGTGTTTAACCGCTGTAGTTACTGCTAAAAAATACAATCAGAAAAGGAAGTTTAGCGATATTTGAGAACGGGCTCTGTGTTTTAGAACGTTCTTTGGCTGAACTTAAAATTAGTGTGGAGGATGGCAATTTGTGCTGCAGAATGCAGAGCTATCTCCATATGTTCTAAGCTGCTCTTTCTTCTGATGTGCTCTGTGCTTGTAAAAGCTGTAGGAAGAATTATGTATTTTTAAGCCAGGTGTGAGTTCCTTTTTGGAGGTGGAGGGGATTCCATATCAAATCAAGAGGACATGTCCTTTATCAGCTTTTCTTTATGAAGTCAGACAGATATTGATGCACCAGAGTTTACCAGAGAGATCCAACTATTCTGTATTTCTTAGGTGAAAATGCTAGTTAATTTATGGGAAATTAAAAGCATTTCAGTTTGCCTGGTGCTTTCCTAGCAGATTTCACTTAAGCATTTTCTGTGAATTTTGTAAACGTAACTTCCTGTGTTTGTGTGTGTGGTTTTGAGGGTTTTTTTGGATACCATTCTCCTAGGTCACTGAAATGTAGAACTGTGTTGTATACAAACATTTGTGTTCATCAGATAACACTGATTGATGAAATCTAAATAAACTGTGCAGATGATGTATATATATATTTTTTTCTCTCTCCAGAAATTTAAAAGCCTGTTAATTCAAGAACTCACAAAGGTGTTCCCAGAAGACATGGCAAAGTACAAAGCTATTCGAGGAGAAGATCCTCCTCCTTAAGTTGGCCTTTGGTAGCTCTAAAAATGTCAATTCTGTAAACTGACGCCACTCTATAAAAATATTGTTTGGAGAGAGGGGGAATCCAAGCCTTCATAACAACTGTGCTAAAAATGGCAGTGATGGACTGTAAAGGAGCTTGATGATTGCTGATGGTCCTGGTCTGAACCTACTGAATCTTCCTGAAGACTTTTACTCAGAGGTTGCAGTTGAAACTTCCTGTGGCGATCTATTCTTTTTCTGAAAGGTTTTGGAGATATAATTGCCTGCATGTCATGAATACATAGCATTTCCCACAAAGTGCGTTTCCAGAGCAGAAAATCATGATTTTTGTCTTCTGAAAAGTGTGCTCCAGGATTGTGGGCTCATCTGTTTTTTAGAGGAATGTATTTCTTATACTTGATTATTTTTTCGTTTGTAAACAGCTTCTTTTTTTTAATTACAGTACAAACAATTGACTGCTTTCATCTTGCCAAATTCTACTGAACAGGAGCCTGTCAAGGGCTGCAGTTCTTGTGTCTCATAATGAATTACAGCCGAGAAAACCTTCAGATATTCTTGTTTTGGTCTGTGAGCTGCAGTGCAGATGGCTGAGGACATAGAAAGTGAGCATATTTGGGGACCTGCTCCTCGACGATGTTAGTATTTTGTATAGTATTTAATGTAAGCTTTTGTTTAATTCTATTCATTTTCTGTAAGCAGGTTGTTGAATAAAAATTTAAATTCTAACGTTTTTCTGTTGTATGCTGCTCTTTGGAGAATGAACTGAAAGATGTGAAAAATAGCATATTCCTCAGTCTCACAGTGATAGAAGTAAAATGTGTATCAGTACTTGGCTGTTAAAAGTTTATATCTGAAGATAATGTCAACTTGGTGTGTTGGTTTTGTGGGGAAAGCTTCCCTTTTAGTACCTGAAGCAGGAGATTTTGGGGATCAGCGATTGTCACCTGAAGCGTTTCTGATGAGCTGTGGGCTCATCTGTGAGATCTGTAACTGTTCATCCGTAAGGTAGTCCCACCATGAAAGAGCACCTTGGGCTCCCTGCCCAGGGGTGTAGTGCGTGCGCAGCAGACCGGTTTTACAGTGGAAGGAAAGGGACCTCTCTTAATCCTGGGAATTTGTGAAACTTGAGCCGTTTGTGCTTACATTTGTCCTTCCAGGTGTAACTTGACTTTTTTTGCACCAGCAAATGAATTTATTGTTTTGTTAACTTTCTTGTAGTTGCTAAACTTAGTGGTTTGGGGCAGGAGCACGCTTGCTTTTCCTTGTATTTGCTCCACCACTAATCACTCTTTTTCCCTTCACAACTTTACTAACTTGGCAGAAAACAGCGATAAAGAAAAAGCGCACCGTCTTTTGTGTTTTGCTCTGCCTGGGTTGCCCCAGGTCCCTAGGAGCTGTTGAAGCCAGGCTTGCGACTGGCCAGTGGGATGTAGGCAGGGCACGAGCAAAGAAGGTAAGAGTGTTTTTTCGGGTGTGTATCATGTGGTGGGAAGCAGAGGTTGAGAGCAAAAACATTGGCGGGAAGCGGAGATTGAGAGCAAAAACATCGGCAGCAAGCAGGTGAAACTGTGTTTGAGTGGTAGTCGAGCGAGAACGTTTATGGGACGAGAGGCCAGTAGATACTGGTCTGGATACTGGAGTGTTCTGGCTCTTAGCGCCGACACCAGTTTGTGTGTCAGACTTGGTGGAGTAACACACTTGAAACCTGGTGCTTCCAGGAAGCCTTATTTTTCTATCTATCTACCTCTCATTCCAAAATATATTACTCTGGTTGTGCAAATTATCTTATTACTTTTTTTTAAATATTAATTTATTAGATAGTCCTCGCCATTTGGATTTTTTGGATCTGTAAACTTTACAGGGTGAATCCCCTAATGCCTTAGAGCATCCTTGGTAGCTCTAATTCTTGTAACACCAACTTAGGAAAAATGAAAGCATTCTAAAAACCAAATGAAAACAAACACATAGGGTTCCTCCGCAGAGGAAGCTGGCATTTTGTTTGAACGCGGACAGACCGCCCGGGGCAGCCCTGGCGCAGGCTGACCAGACAGGTGGCAGAGTCTCCAGCCATCCTGGGAGGTTTTAAGGCTGGCCTGGACCGGGCCCGGAGCAGCCTGACCTCACCTGGCAGCTGGCTCTGCTTGGAGCGGGAGCCGGGCCAGGTGAAGTCTAGAGGCTTTTTCCAATCAGTATGATTCAAATAAGAGTTTGTAAGTATGAAGAGGATAAAGAGTAGGGGCTAAAATTGCTGAAAGAGAAATTTGGATTAGGCGTTATAAAACAATCTTATTGTGAGGCTAGCAAAGCAATGGTATAGTTTTCTTGCTGAGTTTCCATGAGAACATTCATGAGACATTTGCATAGTTGATCCTGTCTTAAAGCAGAGGGAGAAACAAGATGACTTCTTGAGGTCCCTTCCAGCCCTTTTTTGATCATAGGATTTTGCCGTTCAGAAAAAAAAAATCCATATGGATTAGCGTAAAGTATTTCTTGAAAAGAGAGCAGGGATGGAGAGCAAGGGCAAGAGGCAGTGGGCCTGAGTTGTAATGAAGGAAATGTGATGGACAGAAGGAAAGTTCTTTACTCCGAGACTGGTTTAGCACTGGAACGGGTGCTCAGAGTGGCTGCAGAATTGCTGCCCTCAGACATTTTCCCATCTTCCCTGTGCAAATCCCTGAGCAATCAGATACGGCTTAAAAGTTAGCCCTTCTTGGGGCTGGCAGCAGAACTAGGTAACCTGCAGAGGTCCCTTCCAAACAATTTTTTTTCTATTTTCTATGATTCTATTATCTTACCTCATCACAGTGAAAGGTTTTTGACTACTCAGTCTCAACACTAATTTTTTTTTTTTTTTTTTTTGTTGCAGTACGCTGCAGATGATAGTAAGTATTTAACCAGTGCAGGGACTTTTGCTTTTATGTAGTGCAAATTGTTATTAGCACCCATGCTGTCGGTGAAGTACTGAAGAGATGCTGCAAGAAGCTTTTTCATTTCCTTTTCAAGGCACTGGGTTGTGAGCATAAATGGTGTTAAAGATGTTTGGGATCAGAAATAGCTTAAAGTATACGCAGAGTCAGGTTTACTTTGAAACAAAGGTGAGGCCTCTGGAGGAACCGAACTCTTGAGGTAATTCTGTCTGTGTAGTGCATCTTCTCTATTTGTTTCTGAGCATTTCTAATGCATTTAGTGGGCATCTCTGTACCTGTTTCCAATTCCTCGCACTAACGATGATTTCCCTGTGGGTAACTTTAGAGACATTAACATTGTTACATAAGAGTAAGGTTTTTCAACCAGGAGAGACCTTATCTTTTTGATTCTTTAATAAAAAAAAAAAAATCAAATACTTAGTTTTACATTCTGCTTTGTCCTTTGATTCAACTCCTTTGCTGTGATGCCGTTCAAAAAACTTTCAGCTTATAATTTTTGGTTTAAACACCATATTCTAAAATGCAGTCCTCATTTTCAAATTAGTTTTTACACATATGGTTACTCTGAATTTTGAGCCTAGTGTATTAATTTATAACAGCAGCACACAATGTTTGGCTGGTACTGTGAAAATACTACCGCAGGATTTACATCCTAGATGTTGTGTGGAGCCTAGCGTCACATATGTCTCCATCAGTTTATAGGCTGACCAGCTCTGTGTTGATCAGCTCAGAGCTAATGAGCTTTATATGGTATGGCTTTTTTGTAATGTGTTCTTTCCATATCTATATTTCATGCTATATATTCTGTAGAAACTAATAATGGATTAGTAGAGCTTATAATGTATGGATTTACTCCTACTGCTGATAGGAGAAGAAGGCGTGAGAAGGAAAGGGACACTCTCACAGATTCGCTGGAAAGAGGATTTGTTCTTTGAATACAAAAACACTGAACAGAATTCAAAATTTAACTTTCTGAATATTAAATATTTTCGTGTGTGCTGAAAATTTCCTTAAGAGAAAAAAAACCCCCAAGTTTTGCATGTTGTTTCAACGCGCTACAGCTGCCCTCTGCCTGCTGTGCAGCCGAATCGTTTCTCCACAACCCTGCTACTTTCCACCTCTTAAGAGCACCGGCAGGGTAGGGCCAGATGAGATTTTTTTTGGCAGAGGATGGTGCAAGAGAGAGTCTGCTCATAGAATCTGTGAATTTTTTATGCTTCGGTGGGTTTAGTGTGGGAAGCCCTTGAAATGAGTTGAATTGTCCAGGAAGCGTCCTTTCTGTCTCGGCTACAGCCTTCACGTCGCTCTGCAGGAATACCCATGTGCCCTTGCGTTAGGCAGCCTCCCGGGCCTTGTGGAAAAGCCTGTTCGTTTTGCTACCGTTGCAACCCCATCATCTTTCTATAAATGCTGTACCAAGGACTCGGAGTAAATCTACGCATTTGGTTTGTTTGTGAAGCATCGTTCCATTTTGGCCATGTTTTGCTGATATTGGCACCACGTTCTGGATTTGATTGTGCCAGCTGCATAACGCCCCGGCAAGGCCTCGTGCGTTCTCTCTTCTCGCTGTTTTTAATGCTGTTACTGCAACATTATTAAAGTAGTTGAGTAAGTAAGTTGATTTTTGCAGAATAAACAGGAGTGGCAGAGGATTCTAACAAATAACAACTCTCATGCTTCCAAAACCAAAATCACAGTAGCCTCTAGGGTCTATTTTATAAAAACACAACAGGAATTTTTATTTTTAAATTTTACTCTATTGTTATCCCAATTAACAAAGATTCTTCTGTTCTGAATTCCATTATTTAACAATTTTTTTTAATGGTATAAAGGGTAATATTTTCCACAGGTTGTGCGTTGCCCTCTGTGTCTTGCTTTTCTCCTGCATCCCGTAAGAATTGTTACCCGATTGTATTTAGTGGGCATTAATGAAGAGTATTTTGCCAAAACAATATATTCTTTTCTTTCCACCTTTTGTGATGAATGAGTGGACCTTTTTAAAAAATTGTTTTGTACCTTTTGGCCAGTGCATCTTTAACTGCTTGTAGCTGTAGAAGCGTACCTGCTTCTGGCTTCTCCATGGGTTATGAGACCTACCTCCACAAGCTCCTCTTCTGTGAGGGAGGGTAAGCAAGGGAGACGGAGCGAGATGTAGCTGGGCTCCCGCAAGCACGTGGGTACGCTTTCTGTGGCACGTAGTCGGGGCCTCTCCAGAATGACGCCCAGGTCTGACAGGCTGGCTCTGGGGCAGGTCAGCCCTGGCCAGCTCCTCTTCGGTGGCCCTGGTCAGCCCTAACCTTTGGTGGAAAATAAGGGCTGCTTTTTCCCACGCGGTTTCTGCAGCCAGGCTCAAACTGAGTTGTGGCTGTCAGCAGCCAGCTGAGCCCCCCACAGCAGCCTCAGCCACAGCCGAGCAATTGTGTCCTATCTCCCCTCGCCCCTAAAACAGCTCTAAAGTGATGAACAAATCGTCAGGGTGCTGGAGCAGGGTTGTGGCCATGGTGGGCCATACAGGGAGCGACACAGTCAGAGGCTGTTGGTGAGAGCCAGGGTATTGTAACTGCTGAACAGCTAACGCCTGCTGGATAAGTCCCTGAGTAGGCAGTGACGATTAGCTGCATCTGGTTGATAAATCACCATATCCCCACCCCATCCCCACTGAAGGGTTTGGGGAGCTGGGGAGCCGGCATCACTCTGGGTGCGGGAGATGTTAAGAAGGCTGCAGGTCTGCGGTCTGCCTCTGCATGCTGGCCATGCTAAATCCCACAGGATTTAGAGGTCAGCCTGAAGCAGTGGGGGAGCCGTGGGGGGGCAAGTACCTCCACAGCTGCAGGGCCCTAAAAATGTGAGAGGTGTGCGTGATATAAGTGTATAATTTGTTATTGTTGTTAGTTAATAAAATTGGCCACAATGAAGATGGTTACCCCCATAATGTCAAAGTCCAGGCTTGCTGATGCGAAGGAGGTTCCACGCTTCCTTGGCTCAAAGAGAGGTGATTTACAGACAATGCATGGACCGTATACTTCCCCTGGATATCTAGGTGGTCACGGTAAACCCTGTGACTGGGATAGTTAGTGGAGATGGAGGATTAGGGAATAATATTCCTTCTAGGTGACAACATTGTGGGATCCCAGCAGCGTGTGTTTTGTGGGGAGTCTGTCTGTGTGAGAAAACATCTTTTTTGGCTTGGGGGATATATACATCAGGAATAATAATTACAAAAACAAACAAACAGGAAAAAAAATGCTAAACCATCAAGTTTCACATTCTGCTCAGCTCCGGTTCTAAATTTGTGACACTTCCTATTATTTTATGCTTGCTTCACTTACTCTTTCTAGGCTAGCTGTGCAAAATATTGCTATTGTTGCAACTGCCCCAAACAGTCTATATTTATAGCATAATACGGAAGAGAGGTAACTGTTGTAATTTACGTGTGTTTTAGGGAAGAAAAGGTACCCAGAATAAGTGCATTTGAGTTTATAGCGTAGAATGAGAATTGCTAGAAACTATGGTGTTTTCCATTTCCAGTGGCATATGGAAAATCTAACCTAATTTTTCTCTAGTTTGTTAACTGGTTCTCTGAAAAGGACCACATGTATGAATTACACTGATGTATGCTCTGGTTAGGTGATAACCTTCAAGACATTTGTTAAAGGAGAGTGTTACATCTTTGCTCTTTCCCATTCCGTTACCTGGTGGTTGGAGGTGATCTGGAGTTTTATTTAAAAATAACATCAAAAAAACATCAGCCGGGCAACAAAGCATTTAAAATAATTAAAAGGCAATACAAATGTATCTAAAAGAAATGTATGAAAGCCTATGAGCATTCAGAATTTCAAGTGTATCCTTGAATTTTAGTAAGCTTTTGGAAATAATAGGGAATACGTAATTACAGGTAAGTGCTTATTTTTTAAGCCATTATTCTTACTATATACACTATGAAATGAAGAGATATTAGATAATACTGCTGGGCACACGCTTCTTTAAGATGAAGAGGGTGTTCCTATACTCCATTTAGGATAAACAAAGACAGTATAAAATTCTCTTGCTTGGGCTTGAAAAGAACCTGATCACGAAGGTGCAAAGGATTTTACTGCAACCTGTTAAGGTTCAGCATCCTCCCTCTGGAAGTAGAAGCAGTTGGGTGCCCAGCCTTCCCCCATCCCCGAAACCTCGTTTTGCTTAAGCCTCCCTGTGTAGAGTGCCTAATGTAAAGCTCTGAAGTCTAACAGGTAAAGACACCCCTGTTACAGGAGTTACCTGCTGCAGCTGATCAGCTGTTTGTCTGTCTGTCTAACCCATAGCTCTTGCTAGGTATTTGCATGCCGATCAAGGCACTTTGGTTTTTAGCCAGTTCTCAGAGTGAGATGAAGCGCCAGTGCGCCTGAAGCAATCCGTTACTCTCATGCCATTTAGAAGAGAGTTTCTTGATGTAAAAAACCATTCTAGGCAGAGCAGTTTGGTTTTCATTGATTCACCTTTCTAATCCAGTTGGTTGATAAAGTACTGCTAAGTGGTGGTAATGCATTGATGATTTCCCAAATATTTTATATTGTGATGTTTTTATAAATCACTTTCTTTGATGAATGCAGTTCCCAAGTGATTGAAAGTGCTTATTGTATGATTCCAATAAAGTTATCCCAGATAACTGATTACCCTGTAATCTCATCTTTGACTCTCCTGTGATCATAGAAATAGAGAAGGTAAACCATCTAATCTATTTCTTTTTGCCCTGAGTGATCTTTGAGATTTTTAACTAGATCAGTTAGAAACGGCTAACTCAATTTGCAGTTTTACTGAAACCTCTCTAAATCACTGTATTTAAAAGGTAAATTATATAAACAAAGACTTAAAAAATGTGTAAGAAATGTTCCAAATACTGAGCCTAACAGCAAGTTAATAAAAGAAAAGTATTGCTGCCAAGAATATTTCTGGATTCTCAGGTTTCAACACAAAGTCATTTCTTACTGTACTATGATTAATAGCTGTAGCGTTTCTGGGCAGTTGCCAGATGTCCTTCCAGCTCCGCAGAGCACAGAGTCAAGGTGACACGAGTATCTGCCCTGCTCTGAGAACACTGTGTTTGCTGCATGTACTTCAATTACTTCCATATGCTTACGATCCTTCTGTATATTTTCTTAATTAAAATAATGGAGGAGCACACATTGCAAGATACTTCTGTAACAGCTCTGTTAATACTCTTGATTCAAATCAGGAATCTGTACTTTCTGTATTGTGACATATTTCATACTGAGAACTAGATTGTATTTAGTCTCAACGAGGCGTAATGCAGACAGTAAAAAAGAAACATCTTTCTGCACAGTATGAAAATTTTCAAAACAATTCCTTCTCTTCTCCTGAAAGAAAAGTCCCTTTATGCGCTAAGAAATAGCACATAATATTCCCATTCCTAAAGATCTGACTTGAATCTAATTTACTTGGTATTTGTAATTTGGTCGTTATATTAAAAAAACTTCTCCAAATATTCCTCAAAGGAAGACAAAGCTAGTTTTAGATATAATCTGGGAAAAGGCGATTTGAAATTATTGTCATGTTGCATTATTTAACAAGTTACTTTGTGGGAATCTGGGCCATATTTATATCACTTCTGCTGCAAAAATAGCATTTACTCTTCATGTTAATTGTTGATATTCATAAACTTTTATTTGGAATGTTGCTAAGTATTCAAAATTCCTGTGATTTTATAGATGTAATGATATATACCAAGCCACTTCTGTACTGTCATGGGAATTTTCAGTCCCCGTCAGTACACAAAAAGAAGCTTATAATTGTCTGTCACTGAAATCACTGCTAGGTGCCATTTTTGCAGGGAGAATGTTTTACCCATAGGCACCTTAGAAACAGAGTGCTGAAGTAAGAGGTTATCATTTAAATATATATGAAATTCCATCTTCAAGCTTATTATTTGTTTCAAAGTATTATTACCCTTTAAATAACAGATTATTATCTATTACGTTATTAGATTTGACCAATACTTTTTTAAGAGATTCTCTTGTATGGTCAAAGCCCAAGACCCAAGAATTTTCAGCAGACAAAAATGGCTTTGAATAGATCTCTTATCAAACGTGAGATGTTACTTGGTCTAAGACTATTTAATATAATTTCTGGTCATCACGTATTAGGTTGCAATACTTAAATGAATAATTGAATAGGCATCTGGTACTCAATAAAACAAAAGATGGATTCAGTGATACAACAAATCTTATTTAAGAGAAGTATGTTAAAAATAATCAACAAAATCTCTTCTTTCAGAGCTCCTCTTTCAAATTAAGAAACTTGAAAAACTTTCAAATCAAGAAATGTTTTCAGAGTACAATAGGCATAAATTATGTGACAGCTTTTTTTATTGCTCTTTACTCAGCCTGGGAATTTCTTGTCTTATGCCACACATTGCAGAAGACGCATAGCTTCATAGATGCATTTTTTCCTTGGACAGAAATTCTGCTTTTATGTAAATGAACTTCCTGAGGTTGCTCAGCGTACGTGTAAGCTCTGTCATCTCTAGAGGCTGATAGTCATGGTTGCAGAGCATTAAGCCTGCAAGAAAAATCTAATTTGCTGCTCAGCAATGAAGCTCTATTTTGATCAAGTGGAAAGGAAAGAACCATTTTGATTACATGCTGGAACTCACTGAGATTATGCTGAAAGCAAAAGAAAAGAAGCAATTAGTAAAAGCACTTCTCTTGTTTATTGGGCTCCAAATTTTACAAACAAATCAGTTGCAAAGCTTATCATGGAAATATTGCTGTTACCTTTATTATTATTTGAGGAACACAAGCAGCCTGAAGAAACACGATAGACGTGTGAAGAAAGGATTCCCAGGCAGAGAAAATTGTGACTCCGAACAATGTCACAGTTACGCAGGTGCCTCCGTGTGCTCCCCTCGCCTCCACTGATTTAGTACACAGGGACATCCTCATCCCAATGTATATTACCTTCGAGCTTTATAAGTCTTTATAAGTTTTTTATAAGTTTGGTTGTTTTTTTTTTTTCCCCCTCCATGAATTTGTTGGGCTGCACTTTGAACCCCTTTAAACTTTAACATCTATAAAATCTCATGGTGAGGAGTTCCACAGCTCATATTTGCATTATGTGAAGAAGTGTCTGCTTCCATTTGTTTCGAATCAGCCATCCACTAATTTAATTCTTAGTTCTTGTACTAGAAGACATAGGGAGCAGGCATCTCCTGTCTCTCCTGTTCACATCACCTGTGGTTATAGAGAATACTATAATATGGCCCCCCCAATCATCTTTTTTCCAGGCTGAAGGCTACTTTGTTTAGCTGCTCCTTATTCAGAAGCTGTTTTGTACTTCAGATCATACTCGCCACTCTTCTCTGAGCTGTTTCCAATTTTCATTTCTGTCTTTTTAAAACCCGAGATTCTTTAAGATTCTTTAAGAAGGGCGTCGGGGAATCCAAACAGAGTTTATCTGTGCATCACTGATGTCCAAAAACTCACATACACCTTTAGAGAACTCCAATAGCCTTCCCTGTACATAGGTAAAGCCTTCCCTGCACCAAAAGCTATGTTAACTTTTCTCTAATACATACTTTCCCTGATATATAATCATACTTTTGCTATTCCGGGATGATTAAAAAGTTCGTTATCATTTCAGGTTTAAAAATGTAGTTGGGCAAGTTAGATTCCTGTCCTACAAAGATTTCTGCACACACTTTATTTATCCAGAACCATGCCGTTTAAGGAAAAGAGAGCATACACAGTTTTTAAACAAACATTTGCATAAAGTATATGCCAGCTCAGAGTTCAAACATCCAATATTTTTTCAGAGGATGTAATTATCTTTTGTCAAAATCGATAGTGTGTTTTAAAATCCTTTTTTATACATGATGGCAAAGACAACAAGGAGTGTTTTCTTCTTCTTCTTTGCTGCATCAGGTACGTGTGCTTTTTAAGAGTAAATATTAAACGGAGTGATATAAAGACATCCTCCTTTGCCCAGAGATCCTCCAGCACAAAATCACACTGCTTTGTTTAAGTCCTCTTACCACTGGTATAAAATTAAGCTTACTTTGAAAACAGCTCAACAGACTAAGTTTTAATATTGTATCATATTAACTCACCCCTGTAAACCACCTGGGAACTAGATCAAATGCATTTTGAAAAGGACAGAAAAAGGAATGTCTATCTCACAGCTTTGGCATTTCTTTTTCTTATCTATACTGCACTCTGGGGCTGTTCAAGTAAACACAGACACATGTAAACGAATATGTAAAAGTTCAAAATGGTATGGCCTGTGGTTGTACAAGCATTCATTTGAATAACCTCAGATGCATGTTAGCAATTATATGTAAATACATATAAAATGGTATTTAAATATACAGGTATGCAGTCATCCAACTGCACACAACCAGCAACTCTGCATCTTTCAGATTCTGATGAATTAATCACCATACTGCACTGTACATCCTATACTGTACTGAAATTTTGTCATGTAAGAACCTGGGAGCCTTTTTTTGAACTATAATTCTATATTTTATAACTTATGTTTTTATAAGTGAATATATATACTTTGTGCAGAATATTGCACATTCATCAGAAAGCTCTGGTCATATGGTAGCTCCATTAGCTGTAACAGCTGCCGCCTTTAGTCAGTGCTTTAACAATTTCATACAGCTTAAAGCTACAGCACAAGGGAGCTATTAAAAACTGAAGTGAATTATAACAATTCTGCTAGTCTGTTTTCTGCAGGTGATCTGGCGCACTGAAGAGCTAGAAAACTGCAGAACGCTTCCCATACAATTTTGTCCGGTTATCAGTAGAGTAAGAGGGGGTTGAAGACAGTCCTAATAATCAAATACATAGTTAATTGGATATGTATACCCTTCAAAGAAGGCATCCACAAGACTCGTCAATAATTATAAATTGCTGCAAATTACTGGAGCTGATTTATGTTCTGGGCATAGCTACAGAAAAAAGTATTGCACAGGCAGCAGTATTTTGGGAGAGGTGATATTAATTTGCAGGACAGGCAAAAAGGTTGCTTTGATCCGTTTTTATAGCAGTTGTCTTTGCAACAGTTCTGAGGCAACACCAGAAAGGGCAGGAAGAATTAACAATATTCTCCCATTCCTCCATTGGTCTGAATTGACTCTATACGGTTGAATAAAAATCTTGTTTAATTTTGCAGCTTTTGCAATAACTGTAGAGCCCAGGGACCTGAGTGCAGGCATTGGTTTACTGCCTGTTTTTCGTTTAGGCGCACTGCCCAGCGAATTGCTTGCTAATTTCAAAGGACCAATGTGTCTTAAAGGAAGATGCTGCCCTATCGCTGTGGAGAGAATAGGCAAATAGATTGGATTTTTTATACAGCTGTAGCTCTTATACAACACCAGCATTTAGTTTTATTGTAACTAAGATAAAAAATTACAAAACCAGAGTGACTACAAACATTAAACCAAAAGAGTTAGAAAGAAGACAAAGGAGCTTTAAAAAATGCTTATATCTAAGGCCAGAAGAGACTAGAGCATCCTACCAGCCTTAGTACATTCCTGTGAAATTTTTAATATTGGAAACCATAAAGTTTCACTCAGGCATTCTTAGACTAAGTTACAAAACTTGAGCTAGGTTAAAACATTTCACTACAAATCAGGCAAAGTCCAAAAGCAGGTGTTAGGTACAGTGGTTCTGATATAACTTGAAAACAAAACCTTACGACTCCCGAATTTATGAGCAAGCTGTATCAGATATGTACCTGATCTGAGCTACCAAAGCAATGATTCACCGTATCCAATGTTTTCTCTCTGCAAGCGACTGATCCACGTTGCTAAAGGAAGACAGGAACAAAGCCAAAACCCTAACAGAAGAAGTCTTGTTAATGGCATGCTGGGAACAGCCTGTGAGGGACAGAAGTCCATCCTGATGTCCTTGTCAACATGCCGGGTAAACACCATCAGCTGCAACATATTCTGCTTGCAGATATGCCCACGTAAAGGCAAGGTGCTGTGTGCAGGTACGTCAGGCTGCGCGTTAACTGCGGGGCCCCGTCGTGCTTTTAAGGTCCTGTGGTCCCGTCTGCAGGCACGTGTTCCCACAGCGTCCCTACCCTCTACCAGGAAGAGGCCCTGGTGTGGTCTGAGCCTACCATATATACACCCTGTACAGTTTTTTAAGAGTAAAAGTCTCCTTGGTGCTCATCTATGTGAAGGAGCATTTTAAAACTGGATCCTACTGCATAAATAAACTACCAGCCCACTGTCATCAAGAAAATAACAGGAGTGAGGGTGGAGCATCTCCAAAGAGCAGTGCAAATACTGATTTTCACAATATTCCTGTGGCAAGTGTGGTTCAAATTGCAGATTTATAAAGTGAATCAGAAACATAAACATAGGCCACAGGTGGAGGAAATGTAGGAAGCAGGCTCCAGCTGCCTCCATACCTATTCCTTAGGTAGACTAGAAATGCTTTACTTGTACAGCACAGATAATCAAAAAACATGCCAGCCTTAAACAGAAAAAGCACTGAACTGATCAAGACGATAAAATATTTTGAAGCAGCATTAGCTTGCAGAGCTGCTCAAATCCATTTCATTCAGGCTGTGTTAAAATGAATTTTAATGCATTTTAGCAAGTGTGTCAAAAGCACTCTGAGGGTAGAAGTCCACTGATAGAAACCACTCACCAGACCCAGCGTCAACGGTTTTGCAGCCTGGTTTGTAAAAACAACTTTTGTCTATTTAGCAAGATGACCCAGCAACCAATTTTCTAGAGCCCTTGCAATTGCTTACCATGAAAATTACATGTTGCATTCAAGAAAGGGTAAACACCAGAAGAACCTTTGTGCATTTGCTCCACTTTCTGCTGAGCAGCTTTGGCCGCAGCTTTCTGCGCATCGTATCTCATTTACAAGGTGACCCAGAACACAAACCCTTTTAATTAGCCTGAAAATCCAACCTGCTTTATATACATGCCTGTCAGCCCCCTTGCCTTCTGCTGCCCTTCGTTGCTATGGCAGCGCTCTCCCAACAAAGGAGGATATCTTGCAGGAGGAGGAAAGCATAGCCAAGATGCTCAGAGCTTTTGCATGTGGCCAGATAAATATTCATGATGCAACTCTGTGCTTAAGAGCTGCTCTTTGAATAAGTTCTAGGGCTATTGTTCACCCTCAAATAACACCCAGAAGATACTTTTCCCTATTAAAAAAAATAAACAAATCCCCAGGTAGGCTGCAAATGTTAAATCACCTTCCTTCCCCAAAGAGCAGTTGGAAGTGCCAAGTGAGGGGATTGCTGTACAAAGAAAAATGAATCAGGTGCTTGACCAGTGTTAATTGATCTGTTGAGATCTGTAAAACCTCTCCAGTTTTCACTAGTTGACAATTATAATTTGGCCCATGGTATTGATGGTACAATCAAAAGCAGAATAATTTTAACTGATGAGAAATTATGTAATTGTCTCTGTACTGCTATCAAGTACGTGGTACAAAATTATTATATGGTACAAATAACAAAAGGACATAAATAGATACTTACATCTGCAAGTGTATTAAGCTGTTGATGTTTTAAATAATTTCCCCTCTTATCCTGTGTGGCTTTCTCTATGGCATCTTTCTTCATGTCACTGAATTCTTTTGTTTATCTTGAGGTGGCAGAACAACCTTCAAAACGTCTGAACATACTTTGTCATCTATTCCAGAGCTACAAACTGGGAATTGTAAATGATTTTAATATGTCATCATTTAAAATAGTATTCGGGGATGGTTCCAACAGCATTTTTTGAAATAGTTAACATCTATGCTGACCAGGACTTATTTTAGCTCATAAATCTCATAAGCATCAAACAAGATGCTGTGCCTTCAGCAGAACACTGATTACTATAATACATCTTTCTGTCATATCCTGACAGATGCAGATACAAAAGAAGAACTGGAGTGACAGAGATCAGCTTCAGGTTTGGTGACATTAAAACATCTCAAGGAAAGGGGAAAAACTGAGGAAAGGCAGCTGCTTCTATCTGGGTATCTGAATTTGGATTAAGGATTTTATATTTCTTAACTAGTGTATGAAAATGTTAGTGACAGGCTACTGTAAAGCACAAAAGGAGTGAGAGGTACTATATCACTACGAAGTCAATTTTGGTTTCCTCTAAATAATACAGAGTAGACTGTAATTCATTCTTTAAATGACAAATTTACTTAATCTTGAAATGAATAAGTATTACATAGTTGCTTAGCAACTCAGACAATACTAACATCCTTGGCCAGGTGGTACTGAGTTCCTTTTCTGAATTTCTGACAGTATCTTTCAATACGTTTAAAGCTCTATAATAGCTTCCCTGCCTCTTATGCTTTAAATCCAAGACTGTCCCCTTTTGTTTCTCTGCACAAGAGAGAGCCTTGACCTAGGGGAAGTGATTCCATAGAATTGAAAGCTGTCATGTATTTTACATATCTCTATGTCCCTATAGTCTCTTAGAATCATTCATGGGGAAATGCAGCTGAATTCTGTTTTCATTAATTAATTTGGTCAATTTTCATTGACTTTTTTACCTGGCCTTTGTCCTGAACCAGACACATTGCTGATGTGAATGGGCTAGGGAAAGGGGACTTCCTATGGTACAGGAGCAAACTTCCCTTTCAGCTGTGTTCCAGGAAGACGTGAAGCCACTTGGAGTGAGCCCGGTGGAGGGCCACCGAGATGGTCATGTGGCTGGGGCTGGCCAGAGGGATGGATCTGGCTTACCCTGGGGAAGAAAAGGCTAAGAAGGAATCTAACTGCTGTCTTAGAGTAACTAAAACTGGGTTATACAGAACATTGCACCAGACTCTGGTCGGATGTATACAGTGAAACGACAAGAGGAAACTTTTCCAGCAGCAAGGTGCAACAGGAGAAATGCCAGTGACATGTAAGGAAGGAATTCTTCCATGGTGAGAGTAGTTAAACACTGAAACAGGTTGCCCAAAGAGATAGTGAATTTCTTTCCTTGGCAATTCTCGAGACTCATCTGGATGACCTCCAGAAGTCCTTTCCAACTGGGTTTTCTGTGATTCCATGCAAGGGGTACATTATTTGTATTTTTCTGATTCCTGCACTGGGACACATTATGGGTTACATTCCCCACTGAAATATGTGGGGAGATGACTATGCCCCATCCTGAGGCTTAGATAACACAACAGATCATGAGAAAATACCATAGCAAGAGAAATTGCCAAACATAACAAATAGCAGAGTGAACAGCTGGCAAACATTATGGTTTAACACCACGAGAAATGGCTGGATTTCACAGTTGGTTATGGGGAACTATGCAAGAGAAGGACAAGCTCCACAGGTAACTAGAGGGGAATATTGGGGACCTTTTGGAGAGTGCAAACTTGGAAGGAAAACAGCGTCCAGATTACCATATCAGTAACACCACGCAAGGCCTAGACGCCTTGGTAACAGTAGGTAACCGAGAGGCCTAGGTAACAGTATCGGAAACATCAAATGTGCTTATGGACATAACAAAACTGGGAGCAATGGGGAAAAAGTAACTAGAGTGTGTTGTTTATTTGGGAGGCGACAAGAGTGGAAAAAGAGAAGGAACAAGATGGGTAGGGGGAAATGTAAGCATGGGAAAATGGAGGGAAGTAGGGATAAAGGAGGACAGTCATCTAGCAAGCTGCTGGTTGATACGGTTGTCTGGTCGAGCCCTGCACCAACACCTGCAGTCTCTCTTATCTTCTTACTAAATCCTATTCTTAACTATTTTTTCCGGTGTAATCTCACTCTCTAGCCTGTGCTTGTATGAAGAGGTCTAAGTGTCAGCAATCAGAGAAGGGGCCGTGGGTCTTAAAGGCCCCTAGTGCCAACAACTGGATAGCACGGTATGCAGACATCGCCGAGCTAATTTCAGCCCCGTGTGCATACATGTATGCGCATGCATGTATGTATAATTCCCTTCAAGCTGGACTAGCTGGCAAGCAGAAGACCCATGTCTGGTAAGACTGAAGGCCTGAGCTGACGACTGGGTAAGGGACCCCCAGTCCAAGTGTGAGTATCAGGCAGGCTTAGAGCCTGCGCTGAGGTCTGAGGGATTTGTGAATGTGCTGTGCTTGTGAGCCTAGAGAGTGAAGGTGCACGTATTCTTGCATTGGTGAACTTTAAGCCTGATAAACTGGAGGACCCAGCTACCTGTATTTACATTTATGTGAGCGCTGTTCTGTTCGTGCAGGTGCCAGTAAAGGTGCCGTTTGGTCTACATCAATCTATGGGGCTGGCCCTGTCAGTGCTGTGCATATTTCACGTGTGTGCGTGTACCTGTGTGTCTGCAGCACATGGTCAGTCTCACTACTTCCACAAACAGAAGAGCATCAGCCACAGCCATTATACTGGGACAGAAGAAACCTCCCCGGCTTTGGCGGGGAGGGGAATCTCCTGTGTCCCAGAAACTACTGGATTCCTCAACTCCCTTAATAATCCCTATTTTGGGTCATGTAATACCCACAAATTAAGGTAAAAGTGAGGCTGGTGTTCAGGGCTGTGGCTCCAGAGAGGCACACACCTTCCATCTCTGATGGAGCCCATCTCCCTGACAGCTGGTTTTTGGCTCCGTTAGCTCATCTGGCATGAGGGAGTCCCAGGTTTTGGAGGGAAGCCCAGCCCTGCACGAGGAAACACAAGTCACCGGCTCTGTGATCAGGGAAATGAGATTAGGGCTGGGGCTGCAAGTGTGAAGTGGAAGACTTGGCAGACCTTCTTCTGGGATGAGCCGTTAGCTGATACCTGGTAGTTACAATACTCCTTAGTCCCTCCTCATTCCAGATTGAGTAACTAGCTGCAGCGGGAACAGGACTTTCAAGGGCTGGAGATGAAGTGTTTTGCACTGTTAGATAACATGATTCTTTTAACCTTGACATCTTCTGATCCAGACATCATAGTATGTATTACTAGCAAACAACAGAAAATCAAGAAAAGGGCTGAGGGAAAGAATTATGCAGTAACAAGTTGTTTGCTTATTCTTCTCCAAATTGCTTAGCTTCCATGGAGATAAGCATATCACAGATAGCAACAGGAGCTACTGTTTTTCCTGCACATGCCATTCTCTAGCACTGTGAACATTTATTAAGCTTTAAAAATAAAGTATCTTAGGAGAGATTGAATTTAGGAATTCTGAACCTCAGATCTGCAAACTCTATTGCCTTTAAACAGAAAAGGAAAACTTCAAAAAGCACAAGACTTGAGACCAAGGGCTGTCTTTCCATATTTGAGGTTTTGAAATGAAGCTTGGAGAACGGGAATCTTCTCTGTGTGTTGCTATAATAATTTATTTTATGGGTTTTGTTCTGTGTTTTATTTTATTCTATTTCAGTAAGGTTTAAGCAGCTGAGCAAAAAAGGGGAGGTAGTGTCAAATTAATAACATTTTATTTGATATTTGATTCTTCTTTCCATAGGGAACTCTTCCAGAAGGAGAATATCTACGCTTGACATCTCTGGTCTGGTTCTCCAGCTGGGATGAGTACATCTGCATGTGCAGACTGCTATTCTTGTTTGAATTAGCACCTCCAAAAGGCTTAATAGGAATATGCTTCTTTTGGAGACTGGACCTAGCATGGCTTCATAAAACCACAGACCCCTTATTCCCTGCATGCTCTCTGTTCCCTATAGATAAGAGTGCAGAAAGCCCAGTGCCTTGAGACCCTCTCCAGCTCATAACAAATGTTGAGGCTTTAAGCCTTTCTCCCATAAAGTCTGTCTTGACTTCACCCAGGCTGGAGAAAAATATCTAACCTGCAGTCAAGATTTGTAACTTTGAGTTGCCTCTGGCCAGTTTTGCTTAGGAAATACAAAACTACTTCTGGGGTGCATAGGACCTACTCTAGCTTGCCTTGTCTTCTTGAGAAAATCTGAACACCCTGCCAAATCAATACTATACTATCAGGATAGCAGCTACTCTGAGAGCAGGGGAAAGTTAGATTATAGCTAACATCTGACAGCAGTGCTCCACTTCATACTGAAGTAGAAGCTGATGAACTGCTGAACTGAGCACTCATCAGTTGAGAAAGACACTATGTTTGACTAGTGCTGCAGTTTATGCAGAGTTTATCACTCTCCTGTGATAAAGGACATGCAAGGATTTGTAACAGAAATATACAGATTGAGATGATGGCATGAACAGAAACAGATTTATGTGAAACCACCACAAGAAACACTAGAGCACAGGTTGGAAGAATGGCATGCATCAATAGCCAATGGCATATGTGACAGCAATAAAATCGGTAGCAACTAAGGAAGGTGCTGCTTGCACTAAGACAAGAGTACAAGTGACTCATCAGCAGAAGACCTGCACTCTGACAGCAGGAGGATGGCAGCACAGTTATAGCACATGGGTTGTGCCTTTCATCATCCTGGTATTCCAATAGGAAGACAGACTGCAGCCACAAGACACCCAAAATGAAGAAATAAAAGAAAATGGGCAGCCACCTTGCCTAACATTTTTTGGAGGCTACTGTAAGCAAGCTACTGAGGCAAAAGATTATGCTTCAATAACTGGTGACTCCTGAAGGGTACAGAATAACTGCCCTGAAGCAGTTAATTGTCACCAGCAAAGAAATTCAGAAGACATAGTGAGGGCTCAATAGCTGACACCTCTCATCCTCCATGTTACGCACAAGTGACCCATCCCAAACTACTAATACACATGTCTTGATGTTTATATGAGTAAAACTGAGGAAAGAATGATTGGAAGGGTGGAGAATAAGTTTTGTTTAAAATACATATCACCTTTCATTCTCATAAGGTCTTGTATTGATTTTCATTACCTTAATTTGAAATGGTTCCAGTCCTTGTTTTGTGAATATATCACTGTCATATTAGGTATTCAGCAGCTTTGAGGCAAGTGCTCTAAAAATTAAGCTATAGTTGTAAATCTCTGGCTCAATAACCAATAATTATTCCACACAAAGTAGGATAGGTTGAGATGCTGAGGGCTTTTCACCCCAGAATACCTTGCATCAAGACTGTTCCACCAATTTTTTTTAGGAGGGCTGAGATCTGGCAAACTAAAGGAAAGTGAATATGCAAAGGGTTGGATTGAGGGGGCAAGGAATGAGCATTGGTACTCCAGTTATATTTCCTCTACTCTTCCTGCAAAAGTCTAAAATGATCTCTGGTCCTTCCCTCACTCGCATTTAGCACGCCCTGTGCAGTGCTCGGTGCAGAGAAAGTCTTCTGCTGTCAGCAGGAAACTTGCTGGCTGCTTGCAGTCCAAATTAGCCCATGAGCTGCCACTTGAGAAGCTGCCATATAGTTTTGTGTCAAGAATGTTCAAAAAGCGCTTTAGATGCAGATTTCCACAGGCCGAGAAACACCATCACTGCAGCACTGTCTCTGACGTCAACCTCAGGGTTCTTCTATAAAACAGATTATAGCAGTGCTTTCTCTACTCACTGTGTTCTCCTTCCTCCTCAGCTCCTGTCTATGTACTAGGTGAGACCATCCTCTACAGGTGTTTACAGAACGTGAAGCATTAGCATATAAACGTTGGCACTTTTAGCCTAAAATTTTAGGGCTTAGGCATCAAGCAAACAGGACTTTTGAGAATCTAAAATTTCAATCTAGGCACCAGGAGGGATAATTGGACAACACTTAAATGCACAACTCTTGTAAATCTTGCCCCACTTAAATTATCAGTACCACTTCTTCCTTCCTGCACTTTGATCTTCTCAGAAGTTCATCTGGTTATTCCCAGACCATTTTCCACTTATGAAACAAGAAGAGAGGCCAAGGTGATATACATATTCATGCTTAACACAAATGCAGTACTACTAACCCTGTAATTCAGAATACAGATGGAAATTGTTGAATTTCCTCCTTCTAATGAAATAACTAATTTTTACTTTTACTTGAACACAAAGAAATTTAAATAGCAAGTCTAGCTCCAATGATTAGCTATTTCATTATACTTTCATGTGTAAGTAAACATGCAAAGGGAACACTGGAGGCTGTAGCTATAGAAATCAATGAATGGAGCACAGTAACTTATTCCACTAAATATTTATAATTTTATGAATCCCTAACTCACCTTTGCAACACTCACTAGTTTTGTTGTAAAGAATAATTTGCTGGGAGCGTGTCTCTGCTTTGTGATAGAAGCCAAGTATGGATTACAGTCATAAGCATTTTAATTCAATGTGTATAGGAACAGTAAAACAATCCAAGCAAGTAATATTACCTATGGACAAGCAAATACATAAGCAAAAAAGTAAACATGTAATAAGCAACACAGAGACAAATATCAATGATTCTACTGGAAACTGGGTAGAGATCCCAGATCAAAAGCTGTCTATGGCGATTCTCATCTCTGCTTACACGGACGCTCAATGGGATGGATTAAGAGTTTTATTATCTGGCCTGGGTAAACTCTAAGACTGTAACATCTGGAATATGGCTAGCTGGTCATCACTATCCTTAGTTTGCACTTTCCTATCACACCTTGACCAGGGGAAACCAGATTCAAATGGGAGGTTTATAGCTTAGGATACCATCCACATGCTGGGTCCCATGAAAAGGAAGGGACACCATAGAGGCCTCCAAGTGAAGACCATCAGGGAGAGAGCTAAGGTGTCTGCCTTGTCCATCTCTTAGCGAGCACAGAGGAAAAGGGTTCCTGCTGTTTAGAGTTGGTAAGCCTCAGTTTCATCTGCAGTGTGCCTGGTGTTGGTCTTCAGAGAGGAAATGCTAAGAAGGAGAGATAGAGCTTCCTCACTGTTAGCTCTAGAAAGGCCTTGAAAGGACTCCATCCCTTGGGCTTATCCATCTCCCTCAAGCGATGCAAGCTCTGGCAGTCCCCAGGGTGGGAACTTATTCCCTGAAAACACCTCCAGAAGGCATCACACAGATTCCTAAAAGGCATCACATTATGACAGCCCTGTCAAATAGGATCTAATCCTGTGCCCTGTATAGTCACAGATGTGCTGGAGGCTGCTCTCTTACTCAGTCCTAAAGGACTGTCTCCTAATTTAAGAGAAAACTTCTTCCCTTGTGGAAGTCCTCTTGCTTTCTGATGCCTGCCTAATACTGTTGGTAGCAAGGAGCACAATTTCTTCTTCAAGCTGTGTTGTTACCTTGAATGCCAGGAGCAGAACCGCTCAGAATTTTTCTTCTCTAAACCAATGAGAATGAATAAATAAGGATCCTGTGCAGGGCCTTTCAAGGAGAGATGGTGGAGTGCAGGCAGGAGGATTTAGACACCCTCACGTGGCGTTACATTCAAGATCTTGTATATGTGCAAAGAGGAAGCACACATTGTATATAAAGGCCAAGAAGTTATTGCTAGTAAAGCTGAAATCTTAATAGTCTAATTCAGGAATCATCATTAGTCTAGATTTAATTATTACAGAAAAAATAACAACAACACAGGTAGAATACTTATGTACAGGTAAAGAGCCATAGTAATAGCAGTAATACAATTTTAATTTTAATGCACACACATTTTAGTTTTTGCCTTTTTCCTGGTGTTATTCTCACCCTTCCACTGTTCTGCATCTGAAGGTCAGTGGTTTCATGCTGGTGTTGGCAGGGGAGGGAATATTACAGCAAGTGGACAACATCTGGAGTCCTTTACCAGGAGAAATATGAAGTTCATGTTGACAGGTTTTTTTCTTCCTTTTTTCTTCTTCCTCCTACCCTTTCTCTTTTTTTTTTTTTGTTTTTATACACACACATATATATGTGTGTTTATAATATACATAATACTGTATATACATATATTGTATGTTTGCTAACATGCCTGTGTACCTTTCTTTCTTCTTTGCTCTGCAGCTCCAGATTACATAGCACTATATATACTAAAATTTGGATTCTTTATGTTATATACTATTTATTTTCTCTTCTTCCTATCCCTAAACCCAGTTTTGTCCAGCTCCAGGTCTGCAGTTTAACTGACCATTACTGAATTGTTTATAGCATGGGGTCTCCAGTGCCAACCATGTGCCCCCTCTCTTCTCTTCCCATACCTTTAATCCTCTATGCCACATCTTGTGTCTCCACATGTAAGCCTCTGCTATCATTGCAGACCTGTATTTCTCTACTCAATATTGTATTAGAGTTGTAAAAGTCTCAATCTACCTGGGACAACTGCTTGTTACCGCAACCTATAGCAAACTGTGGTTGTATCACACAAAAATAAACAAAACAAATCAGATATAGATATCTGGGTGGTTAGAAAAATTCCTGCCACATCCAAGCCAAGTAAAATAAAGCTGCAGGCAGGTCAAAAGAAATTACGACAGAGCAGACCTGACAAGCCTCAGTCCTGAGCCCTTGCAAACTCAATACAAAGCTTATGGCATGTTACTTGCAGTGACAATACCATATTATAGGGCTACAGTTACACTGGCATCATGCCCAAGGAAAAAAGTGATTAGGCAAAAGCAAGGCAAAAACATTACCTGAACTCCCAGCACAGCTGTGAGAGCTTCATGCCTATGGCCTCTTGATGGCAGGAGGATTGCCTTGTGCCATGCAGGGCAAGAGGTACCAGGGAGCAGCAAGAACAAGGCTCCTCCACAAGAGAGATGACCCAGGAGCTGAGGATGACTACAGAACAGGCAAGGACAGCACTGTATTTGATCAGGACACAGACCTGCAGTATCCAGACACAGCAGGTAGGGTATGGTGCTGGTAACAGGCTCTTTTGGTATTCCCAGGAATGACAAATCAGGTCTAGAGTACACCAAGAAAGCTCAGCCAGGAGCAGCAGGAAGATGAGGCTCAGAGGGAAAGGCACAAGTTAGATCTGATGTTCACACAAGAGAGAGGGCCAAAGGCAGAACTGGAGATTAACTGCTTTGAACATAGGTCTAAGATTCAGCCAGGAAATAAGTCCAGAGACCAGACTAGAGGCAGATATACCTACAACAGAGCTCAAGCAAGAGATACTGGCCCAGGTCTGAGCTTAAATGGAGCTCCAAATGAATGGGTGGAGGGTGTGCTGATGGAGATCCCAGGTGAAGCTGGTAAGGTGAGTTCAGGACTATTAGTGTCCTCAGGGCCCCTGACAAGAGAAACAGCCAGAGGAGTAAGGAATATGTTTACTTCTGCCCTCTAACAGCCTGTTATGGTTAAAGCCTATTTCAAATGTGTACTGAGCAAAGACTGGGACGTAGCTGTACATCTTGCATAGCTCTGGAAGCTAGAGGTGGGACTCCTCACTGAGACAGAAAGTATTGAAATTTCTCCAAGTGAGAGGAAAAGAGCCTATCCCAACCAAGGTGAGCTTCCTCTGAAAACCTTACAGGTGTATGGGATGGGTTTGTGAAGGGATGAAGAGAAGGAAGAGGCAGATGAATGGTTAGTCCAAGTGTTTGAGAGAATTCTTTGTTGATGACAGAGTGCTTAAAAGAGAAGAGAGAAGCTCTATAGCTTTGCAGGGGTCTGCCTAGTGCAAGCTGTCTCCTAAGTACTGAGTAGTGGGACTAGGGGTTGGAAAGCAGCCAAGAAAGCTGACAAGTTTGAATCTAGCTGTGACTCTTGAAGTTGAGAATGCAAAAGTTGAGGATGAATAGTAGTTTTTCTCCTCCCCAGGGGCCAACTTTGTTCTGTATTTGCTTTAGTGGTGGTTTTCCTTCTTACTAGTGTCCTCTGTTTTTCAGGTCTTTTGCTTCTACTCCTTTGAAAACATTCATGCTCCTGGTTTCATGACCCTCCTGTTTGTGGGCAATGACTGTCTGGTGTGCTTGGACTCTGGGAAGAATTTCTCCTTTTTCTTAGGCTTGAGGAAGGTGTTACTAAAGAAAGGAATGCTAAAGAGGCAGAGGTGTAGAGACAGTGCTTTACAGTGAGCCTCCAAAGGACACCTTGCCCTTCTTCAAAATCGGCGGAAGTAGTGATGGCGAACATCATGGCAGAGAGTTGATGGGGCAGCAGGTCAGCACTGGCATGCAGAGGTGGTAGAGTGAAAAGGGAAGGTGTGGGTGGGCTGCCAGCACGGGGAGAGGGCTGTTGTATGGTTTTGTTTCCTGCTGTTGTCTTCAGGAGTCAGGCAGCTGGGGAGCTTTTGCCCCAGATGAGGGAATGATTTCCATATGCTGATGAGAACATAGGTCTTTCCATGCAGAAAGCAAGCACCTGTGCTCTATGCCCACATTCGGTGTCTCACTGCCATCAAAAAACACCCTGAAGTTGGTGGCTGTTTCTGGAGAAAACTGCTCCACTGAAAGAGGAATTGTCTGTTCAGGCCCATGTGAGTGTGTATGTGGGCAGAATGGGGTGCCCCTCAGGGATGAATGCGCTGTTTCACCTATGAGATCTGTGGCAGAAAACTTCAGATGAGTTTGCCTGGAAAGTGAAGACCCTAAAAGCAATGGTGAAGAAGGTCAAGAAGAAGAAGGGTAAGTGTTGATGGCACCTGACAGAGCAGGTTCTTGAGATGTCAGCACGTCTCCATGCAACACCTTGAGGCACCCAGAGGGGGAAAGTCCAGGAAAGACAAAAGGAAGAGGAACCTCCACTCAGCCAAAGAGCAATGGCAGACTGCAGTCTCCAGTCAAATGTTTCAAACCTGCAGGTGTGATGTTGTCGGTAATTCTAAAGATGTGCCCGGCCATTGTCAGGGTGAACAGAGGCCTAGAAAGTTTCTTCTGCAGCTACTGCTCTGATAGCTTCAATTTTTTTGTCCTGTTCTTTACACTTTAATTGTGTTTTTCCTCTTCTCATTTGTGGTGTTACCCCAGGTGCTGGGCCAGCCCATATCTACTCAGCATCTGCTTTTCTACTGCAGAAAACTTTCCCTTACTGGATTGCAGACCTCCATCAAGAGATTTGGGCTTGTACCATTACTTCCCTGCAGGAGAATAATCTGCCAATGCAATGAAAATCTGTATTGTTTTTTCAAGCAAGTAAATATGAGAGTATCTTCCCTATATCTGCAGGATGGCAAAACTGTAAGTTGACACACTTAACTATTTGTGTAAATTCTTCTTTCACTTCAAGTCACTGTGGCTAGAAGCTGCTGAGAACCCAGGTGCTAACTGGTAGAAATACTACAGAAATTTATGAGTTGTAATTTTTATTCTTTAAGTCAAGAGAAGGAGGAGTGTTTTGAAAGGGGCTGACAAGAGCTAAGGGCAAGGTGAAAGTCATCCACTGCTCTCCCCTCGTCCACAAATCCAGTCATTTTATCATAGCGAGCAATCGGATTGTTCAGGCATGACTGACCCTTGGAAAACTCATGCTGACTCTTCCTAATCACCTCCTTCTCCTGCTTGGGCCCAGAAATGTGCTCCAAGGGGCCTTGGTCCATGATTTTTGCAGGGGAAACAGTGAGGCTGTCCAGTCCGTAGTTCCTGATCCTCACTCTCAGACCCTTGTAGTCACTCTTGACTCCCCTGGCAGTATCATGGGTGCCCATGTGGATGAGCAGCAGGGAGTAATAGCTGGAGAGCCTTGGCGGTTTCTCTGCAACATCTTGGATCTGAGCCCCTGGCAAGCAACAAATCATTCTAGATAGCAAGCCAAGTAGGCAGATGGGGACTTCTGTCCTCCACAAATGGAAACCTACCACTACTATCCCTTGCCATTTCCTCCTGTCACTAATACATGGTTTATGCTTGGACAACTCCGATGCTTCCGCAGGTATGATGTTCTGCTTCTCACCTGCTACTAGGGCACCGAACCTGTTCTGCAACTGTAGATCGGCAGGAGAACAGTGGAGAAGGAGCCATCTTCCATGTGCCAGAAGTCAGGTTAGGTGAGTCAATTATGTTTAATTCAGTAAAGATTCTTTCTTAATTGTATTTCCCTTTGATGTTTCTTATTACAAAGAATAAACTCATGCATTTATGCTACACTGCTACTTGTGGCCAGTCTTGATTCTTCAGTCAAGTAATGACAGGAAAGTCAGTCAACCGTTTCCAAAAATACATGCAAATCCTTGAGTAGCTGAATGCTTTGCTGTCTCCAGCATTAGAATTGTGGAGGAGGAGGAGGAAGATTATTCTAGACAATACAAGGTGTAAATCTGATGTTTTGTTCTCTCCTGCAGTAAGAAGGCTCTGAATACTTGTCAGAGTGCAAGGAATCATCTTAAAGGCTAGTAAACCAAAAATACTAAGGACACTGCATAGCATGCTTCAAATCTGGTTGCTCTTGCGAATGTACTTTTCCCTTAAAATCAGTTTGTGAAGTTTGGGGATTATTTTTATCATTTATTTGCTTCTAATTTAGTTGCTATAAACTAACTGCATAATAAATTCTCCATAATGAAATATTTGTGGACTATTGTATTCATTTTATGTGTTATACCTGCCTTTAGGGGCTTTTTACACATTTGTGTTCTTCGTTAAATGAGTAAGACAGGAAGATTTTACTTTGGATCCCAGGATGTGGGGCTGGCCATGAATAAGTCTTGCAAGAAAATCTTTTGAATTTGGATAAACATGAGAGAAACTTAGAATCCTAGAATGGTTTGGGATGGAAGGGACTTTTAAGGTCATTTAGTCCAACCCCCCTGCAATGGGCAGGGATATCTACAACTAGATCAGGTTGCTCAGAGCCCCATCCAGCCTGGCCTTGAATGTTTCCAAGGATGGGGCATCTACCACCTTTCTGGGCAACCCGTTCCAGTGTTTCAGCACCTTCATCGTAATTACAGCAAGTAGATTTGTTCTTGAAATTTCCCGGCTTGTTACATAAGTCTTATCTTCCCCTTTTGTAGTACCACATGAACAAAAAATGCTACAGAGCTTATACAGAGTGTTTTATTATTTTTAAAACCACAAGACCATATTTATGGACCTTAAACATAATTAATGCCTGATAGTGAAAACAAAGTGTACAAAAAACCCACACAGCTCTCTCCCCACTAGAGCAGATGCAATGTTTTTTATTGAGGAAACGGGGCCGGTGCAGTCGTGCCCCATGGACAGCAGCCGCATCCAGTTCTGTTACTGGCTGTACACTGGCAACCTACAGATGCAGTGGCTCGCATTATAATTATGTTTTTGCAAGAGACCTCAGATAACAAACAATGTTTACAGTGTGTTAAGTTCTGTGATAAAGCCATGCCTGGTGCCTGACCAGCACAATCTGTCCTGTCTTCTCATTTAACTCCATTTCTAACTCTTTTCCTAGGTGCGGGGCTCCCTATTCTCTGTGCGTGTGTGTGTGCGTGTGTGCACGCGCGCGGGGGTCTGCGTGCAGCAGCTGGGGTGTGGCCATGGGTCACAGGTGCCCCTGTGTCCGTGGTGCAGCAACCAGAGCAAGTGAGAGCATGTGTCGGTGTGCTCTCTTCCAGCTGCCTTCCAAGCAGTCTGCAATTCCACTTTAAACAGCACACGTTTCCAAAAGGCAAAGATGGGAGGTGGCACTTCTAATCCAAACCTTTTCTACTTGTCCCTGTCTCCTAGCTGCTGTGTCTCAAACAGCCTGTGGCCTAATGATTAGGAAACTTTCCAAGGAGACAAGAAGCTACAGCTGTAGGCTGATGTTAGATTACCTCTTCACAAGGCCAACAAAGTCCAGCTCCTCACATATGCTCTGGGTCCCAGACCACCTTAGCTGTTCTCTGCTGGACCCTCTCCAATTTCCCCATGGCCCTTTTAAACTTGGGGACCCATATCTGCACACAGATGAGGATTCATCAATAATACCAAGTAGAGGAAGCTAATAACTTCCCTCAGTCTGCTCGCCATGATCTTAATGTGGCACAGCACATGATCTGCCTTATTTACAATGAGACCACGCTGTCGGCTTGTATTCAACCTGCCATCCCCTGTTACCTCCAAGTCCTCTTCAGCCGGACCGCTGTTCACGCAGTCGGTTTCAACACTGATTCCGTATTTTGCACTTCTTATTAAACTTCATGTTTCTCTTCTCTCTAATGATTAGTTCAGTGTTGAAGTGCTAGACATTTTTCACACTCAGCAAAAATCTCCTTTTATAAAAATACCTAACAACTTGCTAAACACATTCACTTTATTATGCCCTCTTTTATGACATGCATACAAGCATTCTTCAGCTTTCTGGACTTCTAGCAATAAAGCTTTTGGGATGCTAATAGAAATTCATGACTTGTCCTGTTGGCTCGCACCTAAAAAACCCTAGACAACCCTGCTTCTGTATTCTGTCAGAATAAATCCTATGTACAGCTACATCACTACTATTTGCCTTGAGCTAGCTCAAATCTGTGTTCCTCACTGAAGCGTCTCTTCCCTAGTCTATGTTATTCACATGAAACACAACCTTCCTGTTCATCTCAAATACTAATGGACTAAGCAGAAAAAACTGTGATGTACTGTACGTGTACTGATAGCCTTCCAAAGAACCAACTAAACAGCTTCCTATTGACCCTTGTAGACAGCAGCAGTTTTCTGATGGTTCCCAAAGACTTTCTGTCCTTGGTTCAAAGTGTCTCTTCATGGCTCAACTACATTTCAAACACATTAAGTTTATTTTGAGACCCATCTGCTACTTGGTTAGATGTGTAGGGGCCACAGAAGTGGCGTCCTATGACAACCTAGAAATATTTTCTCTGTTCTGTTTATCAGATGGTCATGTGAGTGTCAAAAGTTTTACTAAAATGAAGATGTCGCGTAAACTGCTCAGTTCATCATAGTGAACCATTATGAAAGTTTCCCTTTAGTAGAGATGCACAAACCTTGCGCTTCAAAAGTCCAGCAATGATGCAAGAATGCTGGTTTGTAAAAATAGTTGTGAGTGTAAATACATTATCAAACTCTGATTGTAACTATTTAATTAATTGCAAATTTTTAGTGCAGGCATAAATGGAAAACAGGTGTTCTCTGCTTCTTAGACATCATTTACCACTTTTCTGATTTCTGTTTTATTTGCTTTACGGTTATTATAATAGCTGCCACCAACCACTCCCACTTCAGTGTGCTAACCATGACTCACATAAGTGCCTAATAAATTACATCAATGGGAAAGCAGATGAGCACATGAAGAGGAGGTGCAAAACTCATTAGTCATGCAGTTTCCTTTTCTGGGGATTGAATTGCCTGACAGAAAAGCATTGTGAGTGGCTCGTGCATCTGTCAAGTCCACCAGATGCCAATCTTACTCTTGCAGTTCTTGTGAAAGCTATTAATCAATATGCATTATTCAGTATTGTAAAACAGGACCTTAATTAAGCAGCCAACTAAAGCAGAAGGAAAAAGGTAACCACCCAATACACAGTGAGTTTCTTCAGACAAAGAGAATAACATAGATTTTGCCAGTTGAAGCAATATTTACATCACAATTCATTTATTTCTTTTTCATACATTATCTTGCATAATGATGCAGTTGAGGACAGGTATTCTGGAACAACAAAGTGAAATGAAGATTCTTTGTATGCTAGACATTGATTTTGATCAATCTGCATGAAATAAAGTGCATCAGTGTACTAGATCAAAATCAGAAAAGGACACAGTATTGCACTCTGTCCATATTGCTGGGGAAGAGCCAGCATCTTCATTATAATCTGTGTGATTTCAGGGATTTATAGCATACCTATAATAATTCACCTAAGGCTGAAACTGTTTAAAATCTCCGTATAGCCTTCCAGGATTTTTTTCTTGGTTTATTTTCACAGAAGGGACCCTGGTACATTTACACAGGAGCACAGCACATTTAAAAAAAAAAAAAAAAAAGTCCAATTTTTTTAAATCTCAGCAGCTGCAAAGGTGTTCTCTGTATGAAAGAGTCTCACTAAACTTGAGAGCAAAAAGGACTGCAATCTACTACAGCCATTCTCATAAAATGATCTGTTGATCAGATCAGACTACCATTTAGTGATAAAGTAAAAATGAAACCTAAAGACTGTACCAACACTAGCAAGTGCCAAAGCGAATCTACATTATCCCTTAGCCAGGAAAAAGAACTTAGGAGACCACTTATGACAACTTGAAGAAATAAAATAATGAACATGAGGGCTTTAAAGGAACAGTAGATAGAGTAGAGAAAAAAACCCCAAACAGAAGATCTGAGCCCCATGAAGAGGTGTGACACATAGGGGTTTGTCTACCTGAAGCCAGCTCTCTGAAGAGAGTGCAATGCAGGTTTTTGATGCCAGGACAAGAGTAAAAAATATGACTTTTTCTACATGAGGATGCATTGAGTCAGAACCATGTCTAATCTGTCTAAATGCTTGTTACTTTTATAACCTAATATAAACATGCCTCCCCTTCTCCCAGCACTTCTCTGCACTCAGGCCAAATGCAAATACAAACCAGTTGAATCAGGTGTCAGCAGCAGGTCCCTACAGCAGTTTCAAGAGTTCTCTTGTACTAATTTATCCAGCTACCTGACTTGAATTTGTAGCTGAGTTGCCTTGTTTACAGCGAACATGGATATGTCAGTATTTCTTGGCAATAGTGCAGGTGTACCCAAAAGGACAAAGCCATTTGAGTCCACTTTTAAGAATGCGTTGTTCAGATTAGTGCAGGAAGCGCTAACTAGCTTAAACGGACTGCAACACCTAGGCAGAACAAGAAAAAAGGGAAATAATCAGTAAGTGGTTTTTGCTTTCTGCTGTCTTTTGACTCTCCACAGTTTTCATTTTACTTCGTTTTTGTCTCTTGTGCGCTAATACACTCTTAAATTTGTTTCTGTAACTCAAGAATCGAATGTGCACAGAAAGTTTTTCAGGTCAAGATCCCCCTGTGCAAACCAGTCTTTTCTTGCATTCATTCCACTATTTTTTTAATGAGGATAGTAATTAATCTCAAAAAAATTGTCATGATTCTACTCCTCATTGTAAGAAATGTCATATAAAAAAATTCAGTGGCTGAACTGCACACATCTAATTGTATCATTAGAAATACTCCAGAGGAATGCAACGGTATTTGTACTGTTATAGAGTACTGCACAAGCTAATCTTACCATCACAATAATAATGATAATAAGAAAAAACCTGTTCATGAGCAGGGGACTTCCTTAGTAATAATCAGTAAAGTATATGCATATTCTGCATATTTTGTGGGACTGCTTTTGCCAAATTGAAACATTGACTGCTTTGTATGCCACAACAATTAACAATATACAGATTTACGACAGCCATCATTAAGAGCTGAAAATGTAAAGTAAATTTAGCTGTCAGCTAAAATGTTTTCTTGGGAGTTGGGGCATGTTGCTGTGAAAATGTTCACATCATATGTTGTTTACAGCCCTTATATGAAAAATAATCTTCCTCATGGTAACTGGAACTTGTAAGGAATTTTGAATGACTAAAGCAGGCTGCAGAAGAAGCATTGCTGTGAATGGATAAATCTCTGTCTTCAAAACATTAAGCAACATGAAAGCTTGATGAATAAATACAGTTTAGGAGAGCTCAAATCTGTCCCAATGTGGAGGAGCTTGGGCATGCTAAGGCCAACAGCACCCTGGGCTGCATTAGGTGTAGTGTCACCAGCAGGTTGAGGGAGATGATCCTTCCTCTCTGCTCAGCACTGGTGAGACACATCTGGACTGCTGTGTCCAGCTCTGGGCTCCTCAGTACAAAAAAAGATATGGACTTACTGGAACAAGTCCAGCACAAGGCCACAAAGATGATGAAGGGACTGGAGCATCTTCAGCACGAGGAAAGGCTGAGAGAGCTGGGACTGTCCAGCCTAGAGAAGAGAAGGCTCAGGGGGATATTATCAATGTGTACAAATACCGGATGGGAGGGAGTAGAGAAGACTGTGCTTTTCTCAGTGGCATCCAGTAACAGGGCAAGAGACAATGGACACAAATTAAAATACACAAAATCCCACTTAAATGTGAGAAAAACTTTTTTTCTGTGAAGATGGTCAAACGCACTCAAACAGGTTGCCCAGAGAGGTTGTAGGGTCTCCATCCTTGGAGATGTTCAAAACCTGGTTAGACAAGGCTCTGAGCGACCTGCTTCAGTTTATCCTGCTTTGAGTTGGGGGAGTTGGACTAGATGACCTTCAGTGGTCCCTTCCAGCCTCAACAGTTGTATGATGTACTAAGCGACAGGACAAGAGGAAATGGCCTCAAGTTGAGCCAGGGGAGGTTTAGGTTGGATGTTAGGAAAAATTTCTTCACTGAAAGGGTAGTCAGGCACTGGAACAGGCTGCCCAGGGAAGTGATTGAGTCCCCATCCCTGGAGGTATTTAAAAGATGGGTAGATGTGGTGCTTAGGGACATGGTTTAGTGGTGGACTTGACAGTGTTAGGTTAACAGTTGGACTTGATGACCTTAAAGGTCTTTTCCAACCTAAATGATTCTATGATTCTATGAGTCAATAAAAAAGCATATTCAGCACCCACTTTCTAGTGCATCTAGGCACCTCTCATACAGCCTGGCTCTCCCAGAGGCACACCTTCTGATAACGGGCCTGATACAACCCTCTGTCGGTAGCAGCAGGCAGTAATGACGCCTTGCAGCAATCTGTGTAGTCATGGGCTTGCATGAGACAGGCGCCCTGGGACTGCTGGGTGTTTCAGAAGGGCATGGGTGTTGAGGCGCCAGTATGAGACAATGCATTCCTGCTGAAGTGGAGGAGGGATGTGGTCCTGAGCTCCAAGGAGAGCTGAGTGCTCTGCTTTCTGGACAGGACTCTGACATACTCTTTGCCCAGGAACTGGCATGCGCATTCAGAGCTTGCCTTTGAAACCAGCGTAGGTGCAGCCTGAAAGCACAGACACATCTTGTATTTTGCAAGCCATGTTTAAAGTGAACAAAAGAGGAAGCAAAAAAGAAAATGTTTAAAGAAGGAGGAAACACTTTACCATCAGTAATTAGAATGTGTAAAACCCTCTTGATTATAAGAACTAAAGGTTCTGCCCTCAGTTTGATAAGCAAATCACACTCTCACCAGTGTCACTGAGAATTATGGGCATTGGCAGCTGTGTCTAAGGCTTGCTGTGCATCACAGTCAGCCAGATGCTGTAAAACCTCTGCATAGAGTTTTCATTTGATATAGGCCGATCTATAGTCTTTATATGAAATACTTGTTCATTCTCATGTAGCTGGAACTGATTAAATGACTTAGCCTTCATCCACAACATTGTCCTTCCACGTTCATTTCACCTATCTGCCTGATCATAGCTTGTATAAGTGGAACTGAGAAGGGCTGGCCCCACACGGCTGAGAGCAAGTGGACTGGTTGCACGCACTCTGCACAGCCTTTATAGACTAAGGGAGACTTGAGCCACATGTCAACGCCTTGGCCCTAAGATACAGTTATTAGGTATTATGGGTTATTCATTCAAAGTCTTTGGGACACCAGGAAGAGCTCTGTCACAGCTCATCAGAATGGTTGTTTCTATAATATTGCTATAATGTATGGACTTGTGCTCTGTACCATAGGTCCTTGTGTCAAGGTGTTTGAATTTGGCAGAAAGAGCCAGCTCTGCCATGTTCTTACCCATATTTCCTATTTCAAGTGGTTTTGGGAACTGCATTTTAATTTTCCTCAGAGAAAACTAGTTGGGCTTACTCTAAGACAGTGCTTGGAAACAAATGAGTCTACATATGTGTATGCATTTTGAATCATCAGGGAATTGGCATGGAGCAAACCCTTAAGTTATTTGACTGGACAGATGTTCCTAGAAAATATTTCAGGTTATCTAGAGAGTCATGATTCAACACACACTGGATCAGAGATTTGGGTCCAGGAACAAAAAAAATCCCTGAAACATCACAAGTGTGTTTTTAATTTTGCTGATAGAGCTAAGTTACACTCTGCTCCCTTCTCAATTTAGCATAGTATATTTGAAGAAAGGATAACACATTTACCCCAGTGAAGTTGTCATTTCCAACAAGTGGTCTTGCAATGCCTGATATATAGAGAGAAACAGCAGAGTAAATGCTTAAATGTACATGAGAAGTCAGGCCCTTTTTACACCAAATGTGAAAGAAAGCCTCAGATTATGCTTTACATAAAAGTCAAGCACAGGATTCCTCAAATCTATTAAGAAAATCACAAACTGACTCTTAAGCCTTTCAGGCTTTAGCTGTAGACTTCTGCCTCTGTGCTGTAACTTATTTCTACTGCATGCTACACCTTGAGCAAACTCAGTTCATCCTCAGGGAAGGAACAATCTATTCCCACCAGGAGGTCCTGTCACTTATTTTTACAAGATCATTGTCACAACCCAAGGTCAAGCGAAAAGTCTAGATATTTCTGTCACACGTTCCTGAAAGTGATAATCCGGACAAGCACATAAGTCATTTCATGAGTAGAAAAACTTGCCTGAGAATTGCTCAGAATGGTCTCTCTTTCTGAAGACTTCTGACATTTTTGCTTTGAGTCAGAAAACTAGTTTTGTAGATGGCTGGACCTTTGTGGTTTTTTGTTTTCCTGAAACAAGGAGCAGTGAGTATTATGCTAGCCTTTGCACACATTTCCAGCACACCAGTTCAGTCTCTGTACTGGCCGCTTCCAAGATCCAGAGATGGCAGCAGTTTCAAATTCCTCTCTGTGTACATTGTGTCCTGGCTTCATGGTGAAACCCTGTAAGACACCACAAGAAAAGCATCCCAGGTGTACATCCCACAAGCACTCCAGCCAGATGCCAGCCAGGGTGAGGGGCTGATAAGCCCCTGACGGCGTTGCAGGCTGCATCAGCAGGTGAGTGTGATTGCAGCCCTGCTCCCACGCGTTATGAGCAGTCCTGGCCCAGAGCAGGCAGCCCAGATTTCCCAGTGATTTGCTTACCAATAACCCGCCTGCGGTGTACATCATCACAGGCAACTTCTGAGGGAAATTCTTTGAGGTCTATCTCTGATGGAGATAGACAACTATAATATCCTTCCTTCCTTTGTCCCACAGAGGCTTTTTACTCTCCACAAGGCATATATCCATTGTGAGCTTTGCTGCCGTTTACTTTCGCTCAGGCCTGTGCCCCGCTGCCGTTTAATTTCCTGGCATAGGCAGAGCCACAAATTAAGGAGACCATTACATGTTTTTATATTTTTATTGCCAGCAAGAGTCTGTTGCTACCTCTGTATCTGCAATTCTGAATATCTTATCCCTGGAGGTATTTAAAAGACGAGTAGACGTGGTGCTTGAGGACATGGTTTAGTGGTGGACTTGGCAGCGATAGGTTAACGGTTGGACTCGATGATCTTAAGGGTCTTTTCCAACCTTAATGATTCTATGATTCTATGAAATAAACCAGAGCCCATGCACACACTCAAGCACTGGCCCATAGTCGTCTGTACCTCTAAATCGTCAGCACGGTCCCTGGCATGGCTCAGGGCCAGCAGTCAAATTTCACTGTCCCCCTAAGGCTGGAGCCTGGAAGCAGCTGGCCAGCTCTCTCCCCTAAGGCATCTGTTTAGGTGTAAAATCATCTCCTCTGAGTAACGTGCATGAGGCCCTTCATCAAGCATATAGAAAAATACAGTCCTTGCCCATGGGAGAGTTTAATGTCAGGGAAGGCAGACCGTGGCTGTCAATACCACTTCCCTCTGGCTCTCTCTTTGCTCTGCGGGTACTTCTCTTGTGCTGTAGAGGCTGAAGCAGGATAGCAGGCAGGCAGGCTGACAGGGCAGCTACCCGCTTTGTCCTGGCAGCTGTCCCTCTGCTGCAGGTGGAGCCCTGCTGGGAAAGGGCTGCCAGCACCTCCCCTGAGCGCTGAGACGGAGAAACGTTCTGGGGCTCAAGTCAGGGTGGGCAGAGCCAGGGGGTCACGGGAGCAGTCTGGCAGATCAGGTTTTCTTAGGGATCCAGCGGCACAGTGCGGTGTTTGCTACAGCTATAGTTTCTGGCATAACTTTCCCTGGACAATCAGCAGGGGTAAAGTTGTTTACAAAAGTTGTTTACAGTTGGCCTGGATTATCTCACATAAAAGAGCTGAATTTTTACTGTCAGCAAAATTACTTTATTCCAGTTTGTGTCCTCACGAGACCTAACTTTAGAGATAGAAAGGCCTTTGGATATTTTTGGTAGTTTTATTTTAGGAAAGGTGCAAGCAGATCTGCCCCAAGGTTCTGGCCAATGTGATATCCCATCACCCAGGCAAATACGTTGTAACAGGAGCTCAGAGACCAGGGCATGTAAAGAAAACCAGACTAGATCTGCAGCCAAGGAGAAGGCTAATGAGTTCTGAGAGACAGAATAGAATCATAGAATCACAGAATTGTTAAGGTTGGAAAAGACTGTTAAGATCATCGAGTCCAACCATAAGATCATCGAGTCCAACCGTTACTGATACCTTATATCAGCACTTTGGAGAGAATAACACACAGAGAGGGCCAGCCAAAATAAGGAAGGCCAAAAAAAGAAAAAGAATATGATAAAACACTGAAAGACAAGCAGTGATTACTACAATAGCTCTAAGCAATAGAAAGGTGGAATAAAATTGTTTCATTTTCCGTGTTAAAAAGGAAGAAGTGGAAAAACTTAGCAAGACAAAAACATAAGAAAAAAAGTTCAGGTAGGCACCATAGTTGAAGATAACCATCATAGTAAACAACTGTATTCCATTGATATTTTTATAAAATATTTCTGGATACTCATAGTGGTCCCAGCTTCCTATTTTGCTTTCTGAGCATTAGCTCTTCACCAGCAAAGTTATATAAGTGAGAAGAAAATAAGATTAGTTTGGAAGGCCATACCCAAGTAGATGATTTTGGTACTAAATTTGAAGAATGATATGACTTCAGTTATGTCTTTTTTTTTTTACAGTTGTTTTCATCTCAGAATTACAAACCACTATAGCATTTAGTCTCACACCAGCTAGGTGGATATGTTTCATCAGTTTAGTTTTCATTTACTGCATGAAAAGCAAAACATTCACTGTACCTACAACACCGAATTAAGGAAATAATCATTGCAAGCTGACAAAATGTTGGAGATGAAAAAAAAATCATGATACTAGCTAGCCTGCCCTGATACACCCAAGTTTGTAGTCCCTGACTAACTTTCACTCTTTTTGCAGAATGTCTGAGGTCTTTGTAGTGTTCCTGGAAACCAAAAGGTTCAGGTTCAGTTTGCTGAAACAAGAATAATGTCCTTACAAGCTACTGAAATCCAGGTACTGTCTATATGGAGGCTTAGGGTTAACCAAAGTGTGAACTGCTGTTTCTCATCTATGTCCTAGCTTGCAGTCTAACCACTGTTGCTTGATTCTTAGAGACTTCAAGTGTCTTCCAGGTTCATACCAGTTGTTTTACCCCAGCTGTAAGTCAGGATGCAAAACACTTGTCTTTCCAGCTTGTGCCTTCCCATCAACAATCAAGGAAGAGCATGTGAGAGGTGGAATCCTACCAGAAGTTAGGAAAAACAGATAGCAGGATTCCTGTCCATGGACTTCATGTGCTTAACCGCAGCACACGAGCAAGTAATCTATAAACACCTGTCAGGGAAGGTGAAGGGAAGGTGCTGACACACTAAAATATTAGAGCAGCTTGATAGCTTCCAGTGGTCAACAGAAGAGAGTCACTGAAGGCAGTCAACAGATGTAGGTTTCATTTCCAGGGTAGATATGGACTAAATTCAGGTTCTAACACTTGAATAATTATAGTTTATTAGTATCAAAAGTGAGAAGAAAATGATGGTTAATTTCCAGAAAAGTTTTATTATGGAGGTAAGATGAAGCTCTGAGATATTAATAGTTTGTGACACACTCAAGTTATTGTGGCAATAAGATGAAGTAAATAAACAGCATTCTGTTTTGATAAGCTCAAACTGAATTGCTTGAATGTGTTTAACAGTGGACCCATATCATACTCCTCTGATTTATTAAATCTTTTCTTTGGGATAATGCCAGCATTAACCAGTTCCTGTTTGTTGATGTCATTTGCTGTCAGAAAGGACCTGGGAATCCTCATGGACAACATGTTGAGTCAGCAGTGCACCCCTGTGGTGAAGAAGACCAAAGAATATTGAAACTGCATAAGCAAGAGTGAAGCCAGCAGGTAGAGAGAAGCGTTTTTCCTCCCTCTATTCAGCACTGCTGAAATTGTATCAAGAGGACTGTGTCCAGTTTTGTGACTCCACTACGAGAAAGACATTGGCATACTGGAGCAATTCCAGCAGAGGGTCACCAAGACGGTTAGGGAGCTGAGCACATCACATGCAAGGAACAGCTGAGCAAACTACTTGTGCTGTCTTTAGAAGGGAAGGATAAGAGAAGGATCTTGTTGCTTTCTTCAACTACTTAAAGGGAAGGTTTAGAAAAAAATGGAGACAGATGCTTCTTAGGGGTAAAAATGACCGGATGAGAGGCAATGGACAGAAGTTGCAACATGTGAAATTCTAATTAATTGTTAGGAAAAAAAATTGCAATTAATGAGACTTCTGAGAGACTTTATTGAATTGCAAGCTTCAGAAATATTTAAAACTCAACTGGTCAAGGCCCTGAATAATGTGATCTAAGTTGGCCCTGCTTTGAGGTGGAGTTTGGACCAGATGATCCTCATGGGTCCCTTCCAACCTATAAAATTCTATAATTCTACGATCCTGCTAACTGATGCCTGCAGAAAAAATTAAAACCTTCCTCACCTCAATGAGGACAGACTATTTAGAGATCAATTTTTTTTAAAGCAGTAAGTTAAATTCTCCAGTGATATGGCTGCATAAAAGGATGGAATTACATTGAATATTCCTGACTTCTATGTAGATCAAATACCAGTTTTATAAGTGGATAAATATTATGCTGGAAAAATATCTGTCTAGGACAGTGTGATGTGGCACTGTTCCTTGTTTAAAGATAGTGTTTAAACCTTAGGTGTATTTACTGTTTTTTTTGGCCAACCAAGGTTTAAATATATTGGCAAAGTTGTGTTTAACCTGCTTTTAAATATAATTTCTTATGTATGTTATTGCAGTAAGTCTGGATTGTGATATCTCAGAAAATTCTTTCAGAATTCAGAATGCACAAAAACCTAATCTTCAATTTAGCCTCAAGCTCAGAAACAATAATGTGCACATTTTTATTGCAATTGTTCTTCCATAATTTATAGTGAATGTAATTGGACTGAGACTCTCATAATAATGTGAACAGATGTCTTGACTTGTAATATGTTGTTCCGTATTAGATGCTATTTTTATTACCATTGAAATGGACCTTTATTGCATATCTCCTTCCCTTGAACTATGAAACAATTTAGAAGTCCAGCAGCACTGTCCAACAGATAAAACAAATACAAATGGGAAGCAGAAAAATTTTGTATCTCCCATCAGAGAGAAAAGCCCTAACTTTATGAATAAAGTGCTTTACATTAGAGAATGAAGCTCTCTCCTCAACATTTCTTGGACTTTCCTATTAAAAAATCAACAGCACATTACAAGATAAAACAACCAAAACAACAAGGGTTATCACTGTCCACTGGGTATTTTCCATGAATGTTTTTTGTCTTGACAAAAATTCCATTGTCTGTCATAGAAGCTTTAGTGAAAAGGACCAGACAAACAGTCATTTAAAAATCTTAATGAGACTCAAACACAGACCTAAAAGAATTCGATATTGCTAGTATCAAGGAGGGGAATACCTTAGTCTATTTTAGAAGGTGTTGGCAGAAGAGATGGGGAAACAAGTAACTTCAGACTCTGCCTTCTACAGTGACGCACAGATTTACCTAAATCAGACAGAATTTGGTGCCTTGTCCCCACTAGAGAACTTCATAATTGCAGTTCATCTCAGTGTAATTAAATTCTTCCACTTGACAGGTCCACAGAGGTATTCTATATTAGGTAAAATGAGATCTCTGGATGCAGACATAGATTCTCCCAAAAGTAACACTGTGTCAGTGCTCAGCTGAACGCACTCCTTAGTTGTCCATAGCACTGCCAAGAACCAATGCAACCTTCACGTCTATGGGACATGTGCATCGTTTCAGTGCATTTGGTGAAGTCTTCTGTCTTGCAATACATTGCGAGAGAAGGGAATTACTGACACATAGTGAGCTGTTGCCAGAAGGAAAGTAGTAAAACCATTATTAGGTTTTTCATATGGAAACCCTTTGGGTATTGGTTTCAGAGAGATAAGAAGTTCAATTTAATTACTGAAATCACTTGCCCGAAACATGTTCCTATCTGTAGCACAGCAGAACTAGGTAAACGCTTATCTCCTGCTGTGGCAGCTCAGTGAATCAGAACGGTCAATCTCCCTACTCTCCATTGCGGTACCTACTATCCATCCCCAAAGTTGTCACAACAATTCAACATTAAAGAGAATAGGGTAATTCGGAAAGAGATTGAGGGCCAGAGAGAAAGAGGACTAGAAGAACGGCTGCGTAGGCAAGACACCAGAACCACTGAAAGCAAGATAATGAATGGGGGCTGACCCTGAGAAAGCACAATAAGCGTGCAGGCAGAGTGCCACCGGTAGAGGTCTGGACAGGTAAAACGCCTACCAGGACGATAGATTCTCTGCCTCTTCTCGCTTTACCTGTGACCTGGAAAAATATTAGCACTTCTTATTTCAGAAGATGGTATGGTTACGAGTATGTGATTCCTATGGATGTTTTGAAAATGTGTTAACTAGAGTTTGCGCAGTGCTTTGAATCTACAAAGTCAACAATTTATCTTTGATCCATTAATATTACAATTTAGTGGGAACAAGGAAGAAACATCTTTAGTAATGTTGCCCTAGAACTGGCAGAAGCATTCATCAGTATCTATGAACAGATGGCAAGCTCAATAAATAATATTAAAGCCAACTCAAGAGAATGCATGATTTTTAGGACAAGGGTGTTCTGCTCCCCTGCCCTTGCTCCAGCTTTACTTCTTTTGACTTTCTCTTCCTTACTTTTCCTTTCATTTTCTATCCCTCATGCTAGTTTGTTGTTTTTTTTCTCCTCAGGCTCCTTTCCCTTTGCATATTTTCCCTTTTGGGAGCCTGGAGGAGGATGGCACTTGGTGTTATAAATAAGGGAAAGAGCCAATAAAGACAGTGGCAGATAGCAGACGCTTAGAGAATACTCTTATAATCTGTCCCCAAATGAGAGTTGCCTATTTAAAAATAACTTCTAAAGAAGAATGCTACCTGACTAACTGAGTCGTGAATAAAAATTATAATGAGGCACTGTGGCTGTTCACAAACAACTGCTATTCACATTTTGGCACCCCAGGAGTCCTTTCCAAGTTGCCCCTGCAGATGGTTATTTTCCCCTGAGTTCCACCATAAGTGGTGCTAAGGAGGTAAGGATCTGTCGGATGAAATACACAAAGGAGTGAAGCATATTAAAGAAAACTGAATTGTTTTAGCTATTCTGCCTCTCCTCTGTTACAGTGTCAGTTGCAATACACCCTTATGAGCCACTGTACTCTATGAAGTGCTCTTACCAATTTTGTTACTGCATGCAATTTTTGGTCTGGTGTCCTATATGTACTTAAGGATATGGTTTTATTGGCACAAAATCCTCAGAGCAATAGAGTCTGGTCACCTAAGCTTTCATTTCTAAACTGGAGTATAGCAACATAAACATTTGGTACAGACCGTCAAGACTGCAACCGACATCCTGTAGCGTGTAAGATCTTTAGCAGGATCTTTGCTTGGTCATACTGGCAAGCTGTAAACAAAGTCGGTTTTGAGGGGCTCAGAAAACAGAGTGATGCAAAGTATAAAAAGAAAAGCAGAAATACTGCCAGCTCCTGTAATCCTCTTGGTGTCACATGATTTTTGGCTGAAGCTGATACCAGTTTTGTGTAGAAAAATTCAGTCTTTCACAAAGGTCAGCCCTGATTTGCAGTTTCCTCTTAGTAGAGCTTTCCTACTCCTATGAGTGGAGAACACTGACACGTCTTCTCATGGAAAAGGAGAGTAATCAATCAGAGCTACTACAGTCTGATCTCAGAATAGTATTGGGCTTTAGAACAAGTTTTTTCTAGAAAAAGTTTTTTCTAAAAAAGCCTTTCACTGGGCATTACTTTATTCACGGGATAAAGACCAACTCAGCTATCTTATTTTAAGGCATATGTCCAAATATTCATGAGATAGAGGAGGGCTTGGGAGAGTGGAAAAGTGGTGAGAACTAAAGAAAAGGGGTAGGAGGCTTTCACAGCTGTACAGCAACGGTGGTTTGCAATACATAGTAATACTACAACAGGTAAAGCTGCTAAAGTGGTAGTCTCTTGATTCCTATATATACATGCTGATTCTAATGGTTAATATATTATAAAGAAATGCAAATGACAACTACTTATATATTTTCTCAAATAAAAAAAAAAAAAACCACTGAAAATTACATGTGAATTACATCTTACATTATTACATTTTGTTTCTCAGTGTGTGCCTCTGTGTTGCCAGTTACCAGAGTGCTCTTCTAACAGTCTGAAAGGTAAAAACTGTTTTATCATTTACATGATTGCTAAATCAGTCTAAACTGAAGACCTGACGAAGGGAGCCTTCATGCAGTCTTTCCCTACCTAAGGGGGTGGCATGGACTAGGCTCTTCTCAGAGTGGCCACAGAAAGGCCATCAATCAGAAATTGCAACAGGGAGCATTTTGGTTGGATATAAGGAAGAGAATCTTCAGAGGGAGTCCAGTTTAGCCTGGGATGAGGTTGTCCGGAGAAGTAATACTATCTTCATCCTTGGATATACTCCAAACTCACCAGCACAAGCTGAACAACCCAATTTAGCTTTGAAGTTAGCCCTACTTGGAGGTCCCTTCCCATCCAAACTTTTGTGCAATCCTATGCAACACTATTTAATAAAACAACAAGAAGGGAGGGTTAAATTGACTTTGCACAGGTATCCTCTCCTTTCAGCAATGCAAAGTCTGAAAGAGACTAGCGAATGACAATAAATTGGAAAGCGTGCAGTGTGATGTGCCAAGTTTTGTTTGGCACATGAAGAGGAACTACATCCTAGATAAGGAAAAGAATAGGCACGCTTTAAGTGATTCTTAAGCAACACAATACTCTATGTGCTATTTCGTTTGGCTGTTCTTATTACCAAGTGTTGACATGCTGGAGAGATTTGAAAGTGGAGAAGTTAAAATGACCTCACTTCTGAAAAGATATATGACAAAATAAAACACGAACAGCCCATACATCTTATTTAAAAGCCATGTCTTTATTCTGCAAGTAGTTGAAACACATCATTAACACCAAAAAAAGAGAAGCATTAATAAGGATAAAGATGTAATTAAAATAAGAGAAGAGAAATTTAGATTGCAGTGCAGAAAACCTTTCTAACGATGAGATATAGTATTGGCTGACATATTTTGTTTTACCTCTGACAGAATTTGAATAAATATATAACTAGACCTGCTTTTTTTTTTTTTGTTGGAAGGGGCCTAGAGTCATTTAACTACTTTCTAGCACTAGATTCAATTAGCCAAATTAATTTTTACTGCACTCCATTCAAGCAATGAACTGCATAATACTCAATATCCCATCTCATTTTATAGGGGTCTGTGTGCACTCTCTGTGTCTTCAAAAACAACAGAATTACTTTTTAGGAGTAAAAAAATGCTTGAGCCTAGTTACCCTAATATTTTTTTTCTAAAAAAGCAAAATAAAGACATTTATAATATAATAATGTATGTGGCAAGGTTTTGGTAACAGGGGGGGCTACAGGGGCGGCTTCTGTGAGAAGCTGCTAGAGGCTTCCCCCATGTCCCATAGAGCCAATGCCAGCCGGCTCCAAGATGGACCTGCTGCTGGCCAAGGCCGAGGCCGAGCCCATCAGTGATAGTAGCGCCTCTGGGATAACGTATTTAAGAAGGGGGAAAAAACCCTGCCAACTGCAGAGGAGTGAGAATATGTGAGAGGAACAGACCTGCAGACACCAAGGCCAGTGAAGAAGGAGGGGGAGGAGGTGCTCCAGGCGCCAGAGCAGAGATTCCCCTGCAGCCCCTGGTGAAGACCATGGTGAGGCAGGCTGTCCCCCTGCGGCCCATGGAGGTCCACGGTGGAGCAGATAGCCACCTGCAGCCCATGGAGGACCCCACACTGGAGCAGGTGGATGCCCAAAGGAGGCTGTGACCCCATGGGAAGCCCGTGCTGGAGCATGCTCCTGGCAGGAGCTGTGGTCCCGTGGGGAGAGGAGCCCAGGCTGGAGCAGGTTTGCTGGCAGGGCTTGTGACCCCGTGGGGGACTCATGCTGGAGAAGTTAATGAAGAACTGCAGCCCCTGGGAAGGACTCACGTTGGAGAAATTCATGGAGGACAGTGTCCCGTGGGAGGGAGCCCACACTGGAGCAGGGGAAGAGAGTGAGGAGGAAGGAGCAGCAAAGACAACGTGTGATGAACTGACTGCAACCCCCATTCCCCGTCCCCCTGTGCCGCTCGGGGCAGGAGGATGTAGAGAACTTGGGAGTGAAGTTTAGAGGAAGAAGCGAGGCGTGGGGGCAAGGTGTATTTAGGGTTTCTTCTTATTTCTCATTACCCTACTCTGACTTTTGATTAGCAATAATTTAAATTAATTTCCGCAAGTTGAGTTTGTTTTGCCTGTGACAGTAACTGGTGAGTGATCTCTCCCTGTCCTTACCTCAACTCACGAGCCTTTCGTTGTATTTTCTCTCCCCTGTCCAGCTGAGGAGGGGAGTGATAGAACGGCTTTGGTGGGCACCTGGAGTCCAGCCAGGGTCAACTCACCACATAATGAATAATAAAAAGGGAAAGATAATCTGGGATTTCTGTGTTCATCTTTGAATGATGAAAACTGTAAATAGAGGATGGGTAACTGATGATAGAATCATGTATCACACTCAAGGAAGTTACTATATACTGTTTAAAGCTGAACTACCTTAAGCTTTTGTCAGAAATATTTAGGCATATCAAGGTTTTTTAAAAAACACAGATTTTAATTTTATTTGGCAATATTATCTGGTTTATACATTCCCAATAATTTTTGAACATATGGGTAACAGTTCATATATTTTTAACAGTTGGGGTGGTGTTGTATTAGATGAAGCTATAATGTTTCTTTCTTGCATCTCCTTGTCCATAGTACATAGTTTTTAACCTCTGACCAACCATCCTAAACTTAAATGGGAGCTGGATGTGTTCACCATTTCCCAGCATCAAAGCATATGGCTAAGTTCTTATGCTTTTCTGATTGTCTCATTACATGAGCAGATGGAAAATACTGCATGCTTTTAAGAACTATCTATAAATCTAATATATGCTATACATTACTAAACTTTGAATGTATGCTATCTTGACCACCTGTTATCCCATTGGAATAAATGAAAATGTGTTTTTACCATGCATACAGAATTTACGTCTTATTTATTTCAAATGTTTTGGTCTTTCTGACTCCCCAAGAGTCTTTGCTACCTTAACAGAGTCACTGCATTATTCTGTCCATCTTTTTATCTTTGAAAATGTGAAGTAAATACTCTACTGACAAGCTTACAAGAAAAAAAAGTTTGAGTGATTCCTTTTTTAACACACAGACTACAATATAAACAAGCAAGGACACAATTACTGTAGAAATATTTCCTGACAAGAATGTTAAGTAAAGTAATGCAGTCTTGGAGTATTAATGATGTTCCGTGTGCATGTGCACATATTCATGTGTGATATGAAAAGCCACAGGAGTACTTTTGAAATCTGCTTTTGAGAGTTTCACAGAATTGAAATTCAAATGCTCACACAGGTGGAAATTCATATTATGGCCATAATCTAATTCAGCTGATTAGGATATTGCTTTAGCTGTAATAGCATTAATATCCTATGCCACTATTAAATTAACACAAAAAGCATGAAATGAAATGAAATGACAATATAATGTAATTAACATCAATACAGTTGAGAACCAGCCCCCATTGCTGACTTATCCAGATCAGCTGCACTCCATCGATTATAACCATTAATCACAGTCTGGCACATTTTTATTTTGTTCTCTCAGGCCTACATCCTTCTTTTAATCTCATGAATTTTTATTCTGGAAATTTTTCTCCTGGTTCAGTTGCAGCATTCCTATCTTAAATTTTAGAACAATTTTATATCCCTGAATTGGATTCATGGTACAATTTCTTGATACTCCCTGTGCTAAGCTGGAAACGGTACAGAAATAATAAATTGGTGATAAGTAGTTTTTCTACAGTTACGTTATTTTTAGTCTGTCTCTTCTGTATCCTCATCACTTATTGTTTCTGCTGATTCTCTCTCTGCCTTCCATCTCCTGAAGCATTCAAAAAGGATTTATTGTTAGTTTTGGTGCCCTTTAAAAATTAATATACACCTTGTGGACAGTCTCAGGATGCTTTTACATTTAATCTACCAGTATTGATCATTCTTCTTATTTTCCTAATTTATGAAAGATCATAGTGCTCCTTGCTTTTATTTGTCTCTTTTACACCACTGTTTAGCTATGCTAGGTCCTTTCTGGCCTTTCTGAAGTTCCTTCCACTAAGTAGCGTGCATTCTGGATTTCCAGTGTGACGTTCAGAATGCTCTCCATGTTGCCTGGGAGGGTGGTTTATTTCATTAATAGCTTCTTTTTAAAAAATCATAGACTCAGAAAAGGATTTAGGTTGGAAGCTCATCTTGTAGAGTCACCTGCTCCAAGTAGAGCTAACTACAAAGCTAGATCAGATTGGCCAAGGCCTTGTCCTGTATGGTTTTAAAAACTTGCAAGGATGGTGATTCTATCACCTCTCTGGGCAGTGCTTAAACCTGCTTTTAGTAAAGATTTCTTTCCCCATATCCAGTCAAAATTTCCCCTGCTACTACTTGTGGCTGTTGTCTCCCGCCCCTTTGCTGCACTCTGAGAAGTTCTCTTCTGTTGATGGCATCCCTCTTGAAACTGAATGGATGCAGTGGATTTCTTTGTTGCTCCCACACTCTGCATATGTTACAATCACTGTCATAGGATGACTCTTCAACAGTCATATTCTGAATCAGGTCCTCGTGTGCTGCTCCGAACCAGGCCAACAGATGTTGATGGTATCTAAATATTAGTCATAGTCCATGACATTTAAAAGTAAACTATATAATCTATTGCCTTTCCTGAGGGTGCTAATGACCCTTAGTGTGCCTAGGTAAAGTGTATAGTCAGTACATATTCAAACACAATAATCCTCCCTCTAACTAAAATAAGGCCATAGCTCTTATATAAAATAGTTTCCTTTCACAGAAAAAGCAATAATTCCTTAAAAGCAACCTTTCCCCCCTGTTTTTTCAAATGCAAGTATATATATATTGCTGTATTGCAGGTGGCAAAAGTATCTGAAGAGAAGGACAGCAGACCATATTTTAAATACCCAGAAATAAATAAGCTGGATCAATATACTGTAACAGATTGTTTTGCTCATTAGAAGGTAAAAATAAAAAGGAAACTTGTGATTCTACCAAAAATTTAGCCTTTCAATAAGGATATAATTGGAACACGCTGTCAAAAACAACTTTGAAATTAAATTCACAGCAGCTGGTACTTCATGACAGGTCATCAAAGATAAAAATTTACCTCTACGTGTTACTTCTTTCATCTCTGACAGATATTTCAAAATGTCCAGGATTTTTAAAGCAATATTAACTCTTTCAGGTTAGAATAACATACAAATCGTATCTTTGTCTTAATTGGAGTCTTTTCCTTTGCTGGAAAACCAGAAAAAGCCTTCGTTAAGAGAAATACTTCACTCTAGCATTTGCTACTATGAGTCACAATCCTTTCCTAACCCATCCCTTATAGCCTTGACTAGTCCTTAGTTTTGTTGTAGCTTTTTAGTAGCAAATTATCTCTTTAGTAATAGATGATTTGCTTCCTTCACTATAAATAATATGCAATATTTAGCAATATTTTCTATCAATCAACAGATTGTGGATACCATCTTACGTGTGAATGTTTCTTAAGCACCCAAACATACAAATCCAGAGATATTTAGAACGACAGAGGATAGTATTAATGGTTAGATCTGATAAAGATCACTGCAATTCTGCTCTGCAGCTTACTATTAAAAAAATTATCACCTTTTTCATAATATCCTAATTTTAAAGCAACAACAAACGATTGTTTCTTTTCCACCAGGAAAAGTGTCTTTTGATATTTCCTACCCCTCCAGAAATCTCGAATAGTATAAAATGCCTCAGGTGACTAGTTTCCTCATTTGAGATAATCTACAATTTCATACAAAATCATGGAAAGCTGGAACTAGAGAGGAAAGCAGTCCTGCTCCCCATGGATAGCTGTCATGCTTCTGTTAGAAGATTGCTAGAAGGCCAACTAATTAAGAGGTTTTCATACACTCTTCTATCATCAAGGTTGTTGAATGATTAAAACTTGCCTGCTGCCTATTTTTTTATTCACACTTTTGTGTTTTGTACCCATCTCCACTTGTGCTGCATCACTGTTATTGATCTATTTTGTCATTTGCAAAAAAACATAGCGGTGGGGGAGGGGATATGTTACAAAAGTGGTTAAGAATGAGAGCTAGCAACTGGGGTCTGCTTGGATCAGGAAACTGTACAAGAGCTCCAGAGGTCCCTTCTAGCATAACTCTTCCTACGATTTTATGGAAGTGTAGCAAACTATTTCAAAGATTAAGCTCAGGCCAGTACTCCAGACTGAACTTGCTGCAATTTGTTACTCATAATTGGATGGGTGATATTATCATTAGGGCTGTCATGATGCTGCTTTTTTTTTTTTATCTTGAAAAATTCAAGTGGTTGCTGCTGTCACTGCTGCCCTGTTGTGTGAAAGAGTGAGAAGTAATGGGTAGTGTTGGAAAAAAGTCATTGCAACTGCACCCCCTGCATGCCTATTCTGTAGTCCTGCCTGGGCATCAAGGTTCATAAGGGAAGGTGTAATCTTAAAGAATGACTGTAGATCTGTAGGCCTTCAGAAAAACTGAAGTCCTTACTAGTGAACTGGAGTCTCACCGTTCAGGCTCTTTTTATGAGTAAATTAACAGAACCACAGTGCTTTCAGAAGTTTGACGTCAAAACAGCAAATGTCATGTTGCGAAGTCACCATTTGAGCTGTCTTAGCAATACTAGGTTCACTAATAAAAGAGCCTAAATTCATGTAATTAGCATTTTAATTAATTAAAATGTATTTTTTGAAATGCAGAATACTCAAGAGCTAAGCAAGCCTCTTGCTTTTATCTTATTATTTTTTAAGAATAAGACTGTACTTTATTACACGATTCATCTAGTAGCTGGGTAACATTTTATGGGAAGGTCTGCTTCATCAGTACTGAAAGTAAGATATACTTTTCAGTGAACAAGTACAATATTTAATTTTTGTCAATTTCAGTTTATTAAATATGTATGCCACAGAAAAAGATTTCCTCTTTGTTTCTCCCATAAGTCCTTTTGCAGCTTTTTGTGGGCTTAGAATTACAAAATTAAATACAGAGCTGTGTTCTTTTGACCTAAAATCTCTGACCTGTGAGATAAAGTGACATTGTTTCTGCTTGAGGACCAGTTCAGCTAATTGTTGAGTGATGGCTGTGACACAGCTGGTACACGATTTTGTTCCCAAGGTAACTCTTCCATACAAAGTGATTCAGAATCAATCATTTGTTTTATAGGGATACAGCAGGTGTTATGTGCTGCACATGGGGAAAATAGCCATTTTTACTGAGAGGAAAAATAGACATTTTTTACTTTTACTAAAATATTCTTTCATCTCCCTTTGTGACGTAGAAAGAACATTTGCAGTATTATAGCTGAAGGGAACATAATGGTTTCAATAGGAAGGATACTCAGGAATTTCTCCTTTGCTTAACATGAGTTCCCTGGCACTAACATGAACCTAAAAAGCTGTAATAAAACTGCAAAGAAATACCTTTCTATTTTCTCTTACCTTCAACAAAATCATACAGCTTTTCCCTGCGCCCTCGTGCCCCAGAGCATTGGTTCACAATAATAGTCAATAAGCTGCTTTATACTTACAACACACAGCAGAGACCATCTTATTAAATACGAATGTTAGGCAGTTAGGACAGAGTTCATCTCCCAGCGAAGTCTGCTGGATTTCTGTGCTTCCAGTCAGGGGAGCTGGACTGCATTTAGCGCTGGAATTATTGCTGGAGAAAGCAAAAACTTCTACACAAACAATTACATATGCCTTTTTGTTCTTGATATAACATCAGAAAAATAAGAGGTAGAATTTGTTCCTCCCATGTGGATGAAGAAAGTCTAATTTTTCACATGTTTGAGCAGGAAACACTTTTAAACACAGACCCTAGCCCCAGATTGCCATGTATCTGAATAAAAAAAGAAATAATATCTTCTTCAATGCATTGAGTTATCTTTAAGGCTGAAACAAGGACATGGTCTTTGAATTGTTGCTCACTTTGTAGCTGTGCAAAACATTCCTTTATTTCCATGAGGTTTTACATGCAGGCAAACCCTCCAGAATTTGGCTTATTATTTCTAAGGAAAAATATAAAATTTTGGAGATGGCACAAAAGAAGCATTTCTAAGTTTGGTGAAAAATAAATCATTGTGAGCTACACGAAGAGTTCCTCCTTCAATTATTTTCTAAATATTTTCTAGGGTTTTTTTTTTCTTTTTTTCTTTTTTTTTTTTAAGAATATCACAAAAGGTTTCTTCATTTATATTAAATCAGTTTTTTTTAGCTCAGAGCTGTGAAGAAAATCTATGATTGACTTTAATGAAATTGACTTTTCTCTTAAAGCTAGTTCCTGTTTAATCCAACCACAAACCAGCATTAACATAAATTCCTATGAGACAGAGAAGATCCTGTCAGATTAATTTAAAGCTATGGTAAATCCCGTTCAGATTTATTACCATTTTACAACTTTAAAAATTAGGGATAATTTTTGGCTGCTCTATTACTTGGTAATATTCCTTATCATTTCAATTACTTCCTTGACATTATTCTTTTTCTTGAAGGAATGACTTTGTTTCTTGATGGTTCATGTAAAGGAGTGTGCGGTGGGTTAGCCTTGGCTAACAGCCGAACTCCCACCCGGCCACTCACTCCCCCTGCAATGGGAAAAAAATGGGAAGAACAGAAATGAGAAAGCTTGTGGGTGGAGATGAAGACAGGGAAATCTCTTACCAATTACCTTCGTGGGCAGACCAGACTCGATTTGGGGAAAATTAGCTTAATTTTTGGCCAATTAAAATATATATTTAATTACCGATTTGGTAGTGGGAAACAAAAAGACAAACATTAAAACAACCCTTTTCCTTCCCCCCTTTCCCAGGCTCAGCTTCATTCCTTCAATCCCAACTCCTCTATGCCCAAGTGGTGCAAGGTGACGGGGAACAGGGGCTTGTGATCAGTCCATAACAGCTCCTCTCTGCTGGTCTTTCCCCCTCACGCTTTCCCCCTGATCCAGTGTGGGTCCTTCCCAGGCTGCAGTCCTTCATGAACTCCTCAAGTATGGGTCCTTCCCATGGGCTGCAGTCCTTCAGGATAAGCCTGCTCCCGTGTGGGTCCTTCACAGCCCGCAGTTCCTTCAGGGACTGTCCACTTGTGGCGTGGGGTCCTCCATGGGCTGCAGTGTGGATATCTGCTCCGGCGTGGTTCTTTCCAGGGGCTGCAGGGAAATACCTGCTCTACCAGGGTCTCTCCAGGGGCTGCAGGGGAATCTCTGCTGGGGTACCTGGAGCACCTCCTTCCCTCCTCCTGCTCTCTCCTGGCTGTCTGCAGGGAAAGTCTCAAAGACTTCTGCCCTCACCTCTGCTGCTCTTGCAACATAGACCTTGCACTAGGCTGGGTTTTACTAAGATTGCTTGTGTAGTAACATATCATATTAGGTGAATAATATGGTCCTCAGTCTGTTTCACAGACAATTTACTGGACCTTTTGGCTCACTAAGAAGGTAATATTAAAAGCCTTGCAATTCAGAAATTTGGTTTCTTTGATAATTATCTCATTTTAAGTTAGAGGCTCTGTAATTATAATTCTGCACTTGCAGTTCTTGTATTTCCTTATTTAGAATAAAAGTTTATTATATCTTTTGGTTTTATTCATTGAAGTGAAAGTCCGGAATATAAAAGAAAACAAAATTTTGCATTTGATCGGATCAAAACGTTATCTGGAGGTGACACACCTTTCAAGATTAGGTTTACAAAACGTACTTGCAGGATATTTAAAAAACCAATCAGGATATGTAAAAAACCAACCAGCCTGACATAAGATGGGACTCAGTCATTGTTAGGGTTAAGGAATGCTAACATCTAACAATCGTTTAAGTCAATAGATAGACTCGTATTGATTTCAATTAGCACAATTAGCAAGGCCCTGAAGAGTCAGAACAGAAAAGTCTATTGCTCTGAAAGACCCAAGACCTAAGATATCACAGGTCATCCCAGCAAAGACAGGGCACAACCTTTAGGAAAGGGGAGGACCAGTGCCTCAGAGAGAGCAGATGAGAGGCTATTTAGTCCTACACAGTCTGCTATTGGGCCTGTGGCTATAACTGCCAGTAATACTACAGGAGAGTTGGTTCGCAATCATTTGAGGGTTAAATCTAAGCACTTACATGTTGAAGAAGATTCTGAGCTTATTTTTTATTGATACTTACCAAAATGAAAAAAATCAGCTATAACCTGCATAGCAAACAAACCCCAGAGATTTAGGGGAGCAAGATGTTGCTTAGTAACACTCCTAAGAGTGAAGTTCTTGATATTTGACATTGCTGTTTAGTTTAGCTGTTTCCTATGTATCAGCTCTAAGCAATGGTATAGCAGAATTAATGTATGCATTTATATATAAATTGATATATGAAGTATTACTAAACAGTAATATCAATAACTAGCTCACTATTAAAATGAACTAGTGTGTACGCATAAAAGTACATAGATGTCATAGTAAAAATCTTTCTGTAGTTACTTATCTAAGACTCCCATATATTTCTATTATTCTATTGACATAGGTACTATCATTTTTTTGTGAAAGTCCTAGCCTTTTGCAAAAAAATACCTTAAAACAAAAGATTAAAGCATCTAACTTCTCATCCATTCCAGATAGATTTGTGTATTCAATTCTTTTTGTCAATCTCAATCTTGCTTCAGTCACTTAGAGGCTGTCTTGTGTTAGAATTAAATAACTACTTTCTAGGCTTTTCTTGTAACGGTATATGTATGATTCTGACTACATTTTGGTTATGCTGGAGAGATCTAAAGATGCATTGCATCTATCTTTTGAACTATTAGAACATGAAGTATAGGCAAACCAAAGAGACAGGTGAAGTGAAATTCAGTAAAGAAATGTGTTTCTATTATATGTCAACAGTCTCAACAGAAAAACAGAACTTTTTTTTTATTGACAAAAGTAAGTGTTGACTGGCTTTTACCCCTCTTACCCTTACAGGGCTCATAATGTTAAGATTAAGCTTCTGATTCTGCAAAACCCCTGTGTGAATTAAGTAGATCAGTAACCAAATCAGAACCACAAAGTCTGTTCTACATTCTGAGCATGAGCACTATTTATTTATTTCAAAACAACCCTGCCAGTACAGACTGGCTGAAATCCATAGGGCTGCACACATTATGGATTGCTTAAATAAGCCTGCAGAAGTGTTATTACATAAATGAGGCCTGGCTCAAATGGAACTACTATTGACTTAGGTTTATGACAGTGGAAGTTAAAGCCTGTTACCACTACATTTCTTCCGAAATACACAAAGCAAGCTAAGTTTTAAAAATAACTAATATACAATTTTCAGTGCATTTTTATAGATCTTTATTTCTTATTTCTTTAAAAGGAGAATATTTTAATATAATTTACAAGTTCAAGAATGTATCGATTGCTGAAAGTTGGATGTTTTTAAAGGAAGAAGCAATTCTAGCTGTACAGAAGCATTGATACTGGCATTATAATCTCCTCAGAATCCCCAGTAAAAGGGACAAATTTTCTCAATATGCCACTCACAAGATACATCCATCCTTTCACTTTCCTGATGATTTTAAATGTCTTACTTTTATTTTGCACTGCCTTTTGTATCACCAAATAAGTATCATTAAATGTAGGCCCTATTATTAATTTCTACCTTTTTTCCACATTTGATTCTTTCATCACATGTGTTTATTTGCTGTCTTTTTCATTTCTAGTAAATCTCACTTGTCTTGACTTTGCATATGGTACGGCAAGTGCCAGCAACTGCAATTATTTCTTCATCTCTTCTTCCTTCTGCCTCTGACCTCCTTTACTGATGTTGACAGGATGCACATATGTATTTTTAAAATCACTTAAAAAAAAAAATTATATTCTCAGGGAAAATGTTATATTCTCAAATATTTATGTTCTTTAAAAATTCTATTTTCATTCCTTCCTAGAAGAGAACCACAAAGTCAAAGCCTTCTATTAGACATAGTAATAAATGAACTGTAACACTACATGTTTCAGATGTCATATATGTACATATTAAGTTACTGCAAGCTGTAAAAGTATTATTCCTCAACATAAGACAGCGGCCTTGAGCAATCGCTGCTCATGGGCAAGTAATTCGAGTCTTAGGGGGTTTTGTTTGTTTTTTGCGTTTTTTTCATTAACAAAAAGTATTTTTTTTACAAAGCTGATGAAAATTGAAATGTGGGCAATCTTCTGTGACGTGTTAAATCTTTTTTAAAGATTGATGACCAGATGTGCAAATGGTCACGGATAGCTAAAGAAAGTAGGAACAGAACCAACAAATGCGTGTCTGTCTGATCAGCTATGTGGAAATTAAAATGCCATCACCCTATGCAATATCAATTGCATTTTATTATTTTGATCAAGCTATCACTACACCACCAGACTGAAGGAGAAATTACAGTATCTTCAATTAAATTGAATTTTCATATATGCCTACTGAAAAGACTGCTCCTTTTTTCTTCTCTTCTTTCAGTGCTTCTGGCCTCCTGTATACATCCCGACCCTTTAATAGGATCATTAAAAAAATTTAATAATGAATTTGGCTTTCGTGACAGCCAGAGTTATTAATTGCATTAGGTTCTTTAGCAAAGGCTGCACAGCCCCCATAACTTTGCCATCTTTTTTTACTTACTCTTACCAATGACATTTGCAACATACTGTGTTGCAGCTTGTGGCAGTTCAGTGTAATGGGGCCCATATCATGATTACCCAGGTAATTCAGCCGTAGACTGAATAGGATGTTCAGTCAAAAGTCTTGAAAGCTAAACATTAACTCAGAGCACTGCCCAACTGATAGGATGCAGTCATTTGAGCTTGTCACTGTCAATGCACTTTGCATCATAGCAGAGCTAAAAAAAGATGGCTTAGACAAAAGGCAGAGAATTAGAGATGGCTTAAAAAAATTAATAATGCTTTATTTCTGGATTTGAAAAATAGACTTTCCCCAACACGGCTGCAAAACAAACAGCTAATTTCTTGCTTGGGCCTTTGTTTTACCTTTATCTCTTTTCCTGCTCTCCTTGTATTTGTTTAACAAAAAAAACAAGCAAATCAATGCATTCATTTTCCGTAAAAGACTAAGTTTCTACCTGATGTTTCAGATGCCTTTAACTGAGAACTGTAGCACTTGACATTTTTTTTTTCTTTAGTTTTTCATGTACATAAATCATAGCATTCTCTGGTGGTTTTAACTGTAAGGGAGAGTAAGCATATCCTTACCTTACAATGACATCAGCCAGCAACCTCAGCACTCATGGGTGCATCCCATCAGGTCACATGGACTTGTGTCTGTCTAGTTTGTTTAAATATTCCCTAACCTGATAACTCAAATGATGGTTAAGTCTTTCTTGTTCCAGACTTTCCCACTGCTCTCGGGGGCCTGGTGTTCCTGAAGGCTGGTGTCACCAGTAAAATCTGAGGCAAGATGCATTGAGTACTTTGTTCTTTTCTGTGTCCCCTGACTTGCCCCATGCAGCACTGGGCCCTATTTTCCCTAGTCATCTGTTTGTTGATGATACATCCGTAGAAGTCTGTCTTGTTGCCCTTCATGTCCCTTGCCAGTTTCAACCACAGATGGGCTTTGGCTTTCCTAACCCCACCCTTGCGAGCTCAGACAGTGTCTCTGTATTCCTCCTGGGTGACCTGTTCCTGCTTCCACCTCTGGTACACTACCTTTTAATATCTGATTTTAGTCAGGAGTTCCTTGTACTATGTCCTTATTTTAGTCAGAAGCTCCACGCAAGCCGCTGGCTACTTTTGCTTGAATTCCTGCATGTCAGGATGAACTGTTCTTGAGCTTGAAGCCCAGGGTTGTGATCCTGCAATTTGTCTTGTTCCCTCCTCTCAGGATCCTGAACTCTACCATCTCATGATCATGGTAGCTAAGGCTGTCCCTGACCTTCAAATCCACAAGGAGACTGCGGAGCTTTCAAAGACCTGACAGGCTCAGGCTACTCCTGGGGAAGAGAGACTTAAATGCTGATACAAATGGCCAATATACAAGAAAAGGCCTAAGGTGTTTTGCAATTATTGTAAAATCATGTTTTTCCTTCTTTATCAGTCTCAAGATGCTATCACTCTTGGGACACACTAAGGAGATATAATCTTGAAGAAGATTAAGATAAATTGATACTGTTAATAAAAGCTACATTTTTCATTCGCACTTATTTGTTTTTATTTGACCAGAGCTCAAAGTTTAGCTTTAAGACTTCTTACTATTGCATTAAGAATGTCATGCCCTACCAGACACAATGCCCAGTTCTATTATAAAATCATTGTGCCAAATCCAATTAGCAAAGATTTTTTGATGAATTAACCTTGTCATGGCAGGATACTCACTGCACCTGCTGTTCTGCTTTAGCGCCAGACTTTGGCCCTCCTACAGTTAGGTCCTACGTTGTTTTGCTGATTCCTTTCAGCTCGCTTTTCCCTCCTTGTGTTCAGATGTCACTACCTCCAGATGTCCAAGATTTTTCTCTCTCATTTATATGTATGATTTGCCTCTTCAGTTTGTTCTTTCATCATTCTCAGTACTCTCTTGTTGCAGAACTCTGCAGCAGATGTTTGATTTTTCCCTTGTACCTTGCTTTACCTCCAAGGAGCCTTGCAAATGTTGCTGCTCTCCAGACAGGAGAGAAAGATGGATCATTGGAGCCCATGAATGACCGAAACAGAAGGTTATTTAGCAATTTAGCTGGGGAAAGAGCATTAACAATTTCCATTTTCATGCTTAAGGGATCTGATCCCCAGGGTAGGATAAATGCCCATTCTGAGGAACTGAAAAGCAGTGTTCTGATATGGTGGTGATTCACACGTTCCCTCCACTTCTGGCAGTTACCTGTGAAGAAAAAGCACGGGAGAAGGAAAGAGTTTGCCTTTGCTGCATCTCCCTCATCGCCTGGAGGGACACAGTGTGACAGTATGAGGAACACAGAGTGTGAAGCAGTGCCAGGGTAAATTTAAGAAGTCCATAATGGGCCTCAGGCAGGCTAGAGACCTGAATCACATCTGGCATAACTTGTCATGGCTGACCCTACTCTGCTGATCTCCCCAAATATTTGGTTGTGACGTTGTTTCCTGTCTTTGGGTACTAAGGGCCTACAACACCTCCTATCCTCCTCAGTCACCATTGTCCTTGGCCAGAATCCTGGCCTACATCATCAAAGGCTGCCTCTTTTGGGGCCGTTCCTGGGTGATCTGCTTTTGATGCATGAGCAGTCACAGCTCTCCTGCTCCACCACCAGCACTAGTGGCATCTGCCTTGAAAACAGAGGCAAGTATAAGAATTATCCTTTTACCTCTTGCTGATAAGGGGAGGAAGAGGAGAAAATTTGGACTTGGTTCTGGGATTAGATGCTTCATGATACTGGGCAGCAAACACAGAGGTTTGAAGTGTGGACCACCTGTCATCTCTTCAGCTGACAGCCTGCCATGAGAACAAATCAAAGTGTAGGTTTGCATGGCCAGCATCCACGTCAGATGGACTGCTGTCTTTCAAGTACAAGGAACATGACTGCAGCTAACACAGCAGGGCCCACATGTCTCCTGACAAAGATCAGCTCCAGCAAAACATTCATCTGGTGTTCACAACTCCCAGCTCCTCCTCCTGCTCCAATATGGCAGTCCCTCCATCTCCAGCCACCCACACTAGTTGGCCCAGGCCAACCTGAGCAGAATCCAATGGGCCCCTGACATGCGAAGGAGGTGTACATACAGGATTCACGCCTGACCCTTAGGTTTGGTGGCACCTCCTGTCTACCTAAGAAAGGAAAAAGGAAACATGGCCTTAGAGGGCAGGGAGGAGAAACCTCTTTCAGCAATGACTAGGATCAAAAAATCATTCTCCAGGATTCTGGGCTTCTTTTGGAGCATGGCATAGTGTCCAGACTCTCCACCAGGATGAGATGTACTTCTCCTGCAGGAGGAACTCTGGTGTTGGTAGCCTGCGGTGATCACAGCAACCTTTGCTGACCCACTGCTGGTTCTGGCCAGACAGCAGCATTGCACAAGCATGCCCACAGCAAATGGAAACAGTCTTCCTCCATTTCAAAGACACTCTCTGTTCCTGCACCTGAGTTATAAGCATTCTTTTCCTGCTCCCAAAAAAACTACCTGACAGCAGAGCCCTGGATGAGATCCATCAGGTATGCCACAAAATGGTGAGGGCAGCACAGCCTGTGGCATGTGCTCAGTGACCACAGACCATCACTGACAAGTAGCTGGAAGACAGAGCTGCTCAAGAGCTGAGGTGGACACCGTATGGTGAAGTGGAAGGGGACCCATTCCTAGAGTTGAGGGAGGCAGAAAAGACAGAGGAACTTGCAGTTGGGTGAGGAGCTACTGACATGAACACTGCTTCACCCAAGTGGCACCATGCAAATCCAGCAGCATTTGTTGCTTTCCAGAGAACCTCTTTGAGGACACAATGAGTGATACCCCATTCTCTTCCAGGGAAGGGAAGTAGAATCATTTGGATGCTGTGTCTACCAAGCTTGATCTTGTTTGGGAGATGCATGTACTTAATCAAATTGTTCCTTAATAGTACCGTGCATGCACTAGGAGGGGATGTGGGACCCTTTTGTATGACATAGCTGGTTGCTATGCAGCCGTATGCCTCTGCAGCTATTGCTTTTACTGCTGCAGTTGCTATAGGAGACTATCAGATGAAGTGATGAAAGATTTCTCCCCTCACTCACCATGGCATATTGCCCAGCTTTGCGTATACTGCATACCAAGCATCTGATCCTAGCAAAAATCTGTCCCTGCTTTCTTCCTTCTCCCCTGCTTGAAACCATGGAAACCAAGCTGACTTGCTTCTGCCATGGAGAAAGAATAGAGGGGTGGCCCAGAGATGAGGCCCTTGTCAGCTCCACTCAGCTAACCCCATTCTTTGCCAGGAATGCTCTCACAACACAGCCTATAAGAAAGAGTTAAGGCTTTATTTAATCATAGTTGCAACTTGATTAGACTAGTATTCCAATTTAAGATACCATTTAACAATATTATTTGATATGTTACTTCTTCTGTATACTCACTGTCATCACACCAGGCATCCCCAACCACCAGGGAGTAATATGTGGACTAAGACCACTCAGATCCATTGCACTCCTTGAAGTTTTCAAGGCAATGTTTGTTTTTAAAATACCCAGATGTTGGGCTGAGCCACATATACATCTCCTGGATGGTCCATTCGTTGGCCAGGGGGTTGCAAGGCTGGTATTTTCCACCTCACGGAATGATTTGTTGAGCTGAAACATTTTCAGGGTTGCACATAGGTGCACACAATTAGTTTTCCTGCCCAGTTGAGAATAAATTAGTTTTGTGGCCTTGCCTGCAATTACTGGCATTCAAGTGAATAGTGCAACTCCCTCCCTTACATGCACTCTGTGTAAGAGGTCAGTGAATGGTCACAGCCCTTTGTGGCATCCTCAGTCTCTTTTCCCCCTTCCCACATTGGCTCAAGAAGAGGCCTAGCTGAAAAATGGGACCCTAAAAAGGAGCCACTGGATTCCAGCCTGGGTTGCCAATGACCAAAGGCTCTGTATTATCATCTAATCTGAGTATCTGTTATAGTTTATCAAAGAATTGGGGATCCATGCTGAGCTACACCAGAACATGGGCTGTAATCTTGGTCATGTGTACGCCCCTCTTAAACATTCATAATTTTTCATAGTTGCCCATCCATGTGCAGCTTATCTCTCCCAGCTGCTGAGCTAACTCTCTTTAGGTGGCAAGAGATACAACACCTGGCACCCAAATGTTTCTCCAAACCTTCATTCCTATGAGACATCTTCACAAAGAGAGACAATGGTTGCCACCTCCTTGGTGCACATAGCCCTCTGTTGTCCTTTGACTATAATGAGAACTAAGGAGCTCTCCTCCCTTGAGCTGACATTCCAAGAAGGAAGAAAAAGAGGTGTTCCTCTACTACAGTGCTAGGGATGTGTTTGATATGGCCCTAGGTGAAGTGGATGCAGTGTCAAGGTCTGCTGGGATAGGGCTGAAAGACCGCCAGAGTGAAGATGACAGAGTGGCATGGCATTGTCCACGCTGCCTACTAGGATTGTTCCCACATCCAAACCATGCCCAGGCATAGCTGATGAGTGTGCCAGTTGGAGCCGCTAAACACCTGCCACAGGGGCTTATTAAATGTTAACCAGCCTGGAGAATCCTGTATCACTATTAGATTATGTGTTTGGCACTGTTTAATTCATGTTATGTCAATACACATGATCCTAGAGTCCATGGAGTATGTTAACACTCTGGCCAGAAGATTACAAAAGAGACAGTAGAGTGGTTCTACTAAGCAAACAAATTTTCATGCAGACAGAATGAAAATGCTGTGCAATTACCCTACATAATACAAATAAGAGCGAACTTCGTAAGTGTATAAAAATGTTTGCACCGTTGAAGCAAAAACACATAGCAGCAGTGTCCTCTTCTTGGTCACAGTAATCCTAGTTGCAAAAAACAATTATTTTTCAGAAAAGGAGGCAGATAAGGGCATGTCAAAGAGCAGCAATAGCTGGCTGCTCCCTAAAGGACAGAGAGCCAAGAATCAAGAGCAATAGCACAGCTGACAGGGCAAGGGTCTCACCAGCCAGAGCCCGGTCCCACAGTAGCTAAGCAAGGCAAGCAGAGCAGGCCCAGCAACAGTGCCCAGGTTCAACCAAGTGCCCAGGTCCTCAGGCAAGTTAATGGTGATGAGACAGGTCCTAGATCAAGCCAGGACATTAGTCTGCAGGACAGGGTCTGGATTAATGGGGGCGAGGGCTGAGCTACAGACCAACACTCCAATGACTCAGGTCAGGCAGGGACTGAGCTTAAACAGAGCTCCTAGGCCTTGGGGCAAGGTGATTAGGTGGAGGTCTCAGACAACACTGGGTCAGGGCCATTGAGGCTTATTAGTACCCCCAGAACCGAGACACGGCAGACTGTGCTTAGATAACAAGTACACAAGCGGAGAGCAGGCAGAAACCACACAGTCTGCACAAAGACAGTGTCATCCACAGTCAAAAGGAGTTCAAAAAGAGGACAAAGATTTACAGAAGAAACAGCAACAAGATTTCTCTGTGGAAATTGGTCAAAAGATAGTATGGGAAAGGAATATTACACTGAACCCTGACAAGTGTTTCTACCAGTGAATTAAATGTGCCTGATAACATTCCCAGGCACTGAGACCAACTGGCATGGGATGGCCTGTGTCTATGCTTGTAAGCTGCCTTGCCTTTTAAGTATCAAACCACATCCAGCTCAGGAAATTCCCCATGCAGGATATAGAAGGCAGGACAGTACTCTGGGCATTTTTTGAGCTTTGGCTATCTAGCAGGAGGAGAACTATTTTTTCTGTCCCAAAGGTGTCAAGTGTCAAGAAAGTAGTTGATAGGTAGGGCACTAGCCAGTAAATGCGTATGACAAAAAGACGCTTGGATCTCCTGTCCAGGAGAGTGCCTACCCGCCGGAGTGACTCATCATTCTGCGTTCTAGAAGTAGGACACATTATGAAGTTCTGGGACACATTATGAGTTGTGGGAGCAGTTAGGGCTTTCTCTAACTCTGCCTGAGCTCTTGCAAAAGCCTCCGCAGCATGCGTGCTAACAAATCCTGAGCTATCATGGGCTAACAGCAGAGTTCATTCTGGGATATCCTCAGCCTCAATTTTGCTACTATCCAGGCTGAGCCTTTGCGCTGTGGAGTGCTACCCAGCCAGGCTGTGATTGCTTTCTTGCCAAGGAGAGACCTCCAAACCTGAGAACAGATCACAGAAAACACAGAATAATTTCTCACTTTTCCAAGGCTGCTTAGGATTTTCCATATCTACGTCATACACTTCTGTTATCTATTTTTTTCAGGCTGAAAAATTCCACAGAATTTCTGCTCAGTACAAGCCAATATACTCTGATCACTCTTGTTTCTTCTTCTGTACCTTTAAGTTATGACTCATCTTTTTAAGACTGTGCAGTCAAAGCCGTCTACAGTATTCCGGGATGGATTGTGGATTTGCACAGTAGAATAATGTTTTTGGTTTTGTTCTCTAATTCCTAATTTACTTTTTTTTTGTCTTCCTTAAGCACTAGTGTTCACCAAGAACGATTGCCAATAGCTCCAGCATTCCTTTCAGGAGCAGCAATAGCTCCTCATTATACATGGGCAGTCAGGGTTGTGTCCTGCTGCCTTTCCTGCAGCTTTGTGGTTAGTAACATTGAACTTCCTCTGCCCTTTTATCACACGGTCATTTCAAATTTCAAGATCTTTTTCAAATCTTTGTGATCAGCTTTAGTTTTGTCTACTTTGAATAATTTTGACTTCTCATTATTCAAGAACTTTTCTAGATAATTTATGAACATACTGAGCATGCATCTGATGTCAGTAAAGATTAACCTTGCTCATTTTTATCCTAACAATACTATGGCATCATGAAACAGGATATACATCTTATAACAAAGAACTCTAAAGTGAATGATAGTTTGCTTCGCTAACGGTCCGTAAAGGACTGCTTAGTGTTGCCAAAGCTAAGTGAACTTAGGGGAAAGGTAATTCTGGCAGGGGGAGATCACAACCACCGACTCAAGGACCACCCACTCAAGAAACCCACCGACCCAAAAGATTAAGGAGGTAAAGTAGTGTGTAGTAATTTACATGTGTAGTAATTTACATGGCAGGCAAAGAATTTTAACCAATCATTTAATAAAGGACAATGAATATCTATTACATGATTGTATAAATAATTGTTAGTTTACATCAACGGTGTGCTGGTTTGTACCATGCACCCGTATTTGCGCATTTATGTAATAAAGGAAAATACCTCGACTCTGTGTGTGAACTGGGCAATGCACACTGGGTAACAGACCCAAGTTTTTGGGACAACAGCATCCCAGGGTATATTCCTGGTAATACAGATCTGTTGTGAGAACTAGCCATTTAGCCTCATCCTTTCTTTTCTCTCTTTTAATGAACAATTCTTTTTTTTTGATGAAAGCACTTTTGATGAGACACCTTGACTAGATATTTTTTTTAAAATCCAAGTATACTTACCCACTTCCTTGTTCACTGACTAAAAAAAAAGATCATCAATTTGTGAGGGACAACTTTTCTCTACAAAAACTGTGTTGACTTTTGCTTGTTTAATCATTAATCATAGATCTATTCATTCTTTCTTTCATTCCACTTTCACTCAATTTTCTTTGCATGAAAGACAGACTTCCTGGCTTGTAGCACCCAGGAGCACTTTTCAAAATTTTGCATGACATTTACCACTTTCTACTTCTCTGATAGCAAGGTAGATTTAAGCGATGGATTACACACTAAGCTGATTGTCAATCTGTTTTACAATCTGGCCACAACCCACCGATTCTGAAAATTTTTTACTATTTTTCACTTTTATTTTTATTTTCTAATGTTTGTCTTTCCTCATTTTTCCAAGGGAAAATGTATTTGGGTTCCCAGTTTATAAAGCCCTTTGTGCTTGTTGAAAGTGATAAAGAAACATTATGAAGAATGACCATGAAAACTCAAGGTTCATAAAAATCGACATGTGTAAAGAACATTCCAGGAAGAGTTTAACCTACCTCTTCCATTTAGTTTTGTTTTGATCCACATTGTATGTAACCCTTCTACCAGCTATTGATGGTAACCAAAAGAGCTGGGTTCAATACACAATGAGTGGTATTAGGTAGTCTGTCCCTTTCCAAGCAGAATTTTTAAAACTAATAGAGACATATGGCTTTTCTGTCAGAGCTTTCTACAAAACTCCAGGTAGTTTTTTAAACTTCATGTTGTATTGTATCTACCTTTTAAATATATAGATATAGAGGTAGAGTAACATATAGATATAAGGGTACAGTACATATACAGAGAGAGAAAGATATCTCTCTCTATATATAGATAACCGATCAGGAAACTAGTTTTGCTGTACCATTAACAAAGTGTTCCTCCCTGCTTTTTGGTTATGATGTCTGCTATATAAAAAAGTTATCAGTTAAAAAAAGAGTTACAAGATCTCTTGATCCTTGAAAAGGTCTATGTGGAAAAAATGGAGACATACTGTAAACTTTCATTAATCTAGATCACACAGGTCTAATCAAATTACCGTATATATGGGCTTCTGATTAAAGCTAATGTAAACACAGCAGTTTCAACCATGTGTCTTCCATTACCCATGTTATTAAGAGAACCACAGCTTTTACAAATTTACTACTTCCTAGGATACAAGGGCAGCCTACCTGAGGATTTTTTGAGACATCTAGCTGAGTCTAGTATTATGAAGTGCTCTTTCAAAGTTAGTAAGGAGGACTTTACAAGGAAGCTGTCACTAACTCCATCACACCATTGCAAATGTCTCTTTTGAACACAGAATGTGCATAGTTGAAAAGTGATTTAATCTTTGGTATTACAGTCATTCTTTGGAAAGTCTGAATTCCTTCACTAAACCCACATTGCTCAATCGTATTGCCACGCTGATCACTCTGGGTTTTGTTTCTCTTTTAGGAGGACAACAGTATACAGGATTCTATAAAACATTCATTGCAAAAAATGCTTAATTGCTATGAAAATTCAGTAGGTTTTCTAGGACAACTATACAGACTGTTTTTGATCCTGGTCATAGACTCATAGTAGGATTTGGGTTTGAAGGGACATCCTGAAGTCATCTAGTTCAATGCCCCAGTTGAAATCAGGATTAACTTGTAAGTTAATCAGTTTGTTTAGGGCCTGGGAAATGTCCTATTTTTCCCCTGTCAGAGAATTCTGAGGGATTTTTAATATTTATAGCCTGCGACTGGAATTTTAAAATGCCCCAGAAATAACAGGTTGACACAGCTAAGAAAAGTGACCTTTAGTGCCAAAAGGAATGCAGCAACCGGTACTGGTAATCCATGGGAAAGAATACAAGAGGGGGCCATCACTTCAAATACAGTCAGGAATGCAATTTTAAAATATCTGCATGTAAATGCAAAGAAACTGTACATGGAGCCAGAAAGGCCTAGGTGAGATGGAGTTTGAAGGTAAGAGGATTGTACAAGAAGGGCAGGTGAGAGCAGGGAGAGGAATTGGGTTGGGAGTAGTGTGATGAGTATTGTCTGACTTGATGAAAAGGATGTAATTACAAGGTGGGGGCTTGTGGACTGGAGGTGCTGTCAGATAAGAAGGCTTGAGGAGCATGAATTCTGTTTGAGGAGTTTGTGGATGCTCAGAAGCAGGAAAGTTAAAGGACTTCAAGTTCTGACAGAAAAAATGAGAGATGAAGGTTCCCAAGTAGGAGTTTTAGGAACATCCCCACAAGCTAGCTGAGGCATTGAGAAGATTTTTGGGAGTACTCCATCTTTCCCTGCCCTGTGTTCAGCATATCTGACATGAGACTTCTTTCTCATTTGGCTTATTCTGTTTCAATTCTGCATAGTTAGCATGGAATGACATTGCCACCTGAACATGTTTCTACTTCAGTCTTAACCCCAAAAAGGTAAAAAACGTTGGAGAAATTGCTCAAAGATAGATGACAAGCCTTTTCATAGAATCATAGAATGGTTAAGGCTGGAAAAGACCCTTAAGATCATCGAGTCCAACCGTTAACACAGCACTGCCAAGTCCACCACTAAACCATGTCCTCAAGCACCACGTCTACCCATCTTTTAAATACCTCCAGGGATGGAGACTCAACCACTTCCCTGGGCAGCCTGTTCCAATGCCTGACTACTCTTTCGGTGAAAAAGTTTTTCCTAATATCCAACCTAAACTTCCCCTGGCGCAGCTTGAGGCTGTTTCCTCTTGTCCTATCGCTTGATACTTGGGAGAAGAGACTGACCCCCACCTTGCTACAACCTCCTTTCAGGTAGTTGCAGAGAGCAATAAGGTCTCCCTTCAGCCTCCTCTTCTCCAGACTAAACAATCCCAGTTCCCTCAGCCGCTCCTCATAAGACTTGTGCTCTAGACCCTTCACCAGCTTCGTTGCCCTTCTTTGGACACGCTCCAGCACCTCCATGTCCTTCTTGCAGGGAGGGGCCCAAAACTCAACACAGTATTCAAGGTGCGGCCTCACCAGTGCCGAGTACAGGGGCACTATCACCTCCCTGGTCCTGCTGGCCACACTATTCCTGATACAAGCCAGGATGCCATTGGCCTTCTTGGCCACCTGAGCACACTGCTGGCTCATGTTCAGGTGGCTGTCAACCAGCACCCCCAGGTCCTTTTCTGCCAGGCAGCTCTGCAGCCACTCCTCCCCCAGCCCGTAGCGTTGCACGGGGTTGTTGTGACCCAAGTGCAGGACCTGGCACTTGGCCTTGTTGAACCTCATACAGCTGGCCCCGGCCCATCGATCCAGCCTGTCCAGGTCCCTCTGTAGGGCCTTCCTACCCTCCAGCAGATCGACTCTTCCACCCAACTTGGTGTCATCTGCAAACTTAGTGAGGGTGCACTCAATCCCCTCATCCAGATCATCGATAAAGATATTGAACAGGACCGGCCCCAACACTGAGCCCTAGGGAACACCACTCATGACCGGCCGCCAACTGGATTTGACTCCATTCACCACCGCTCTCTGGGCTCGGCCGTCCAGCCAGTTTTTAACCCAGCGCAGAGTGCACTTGTCCAAGCCATAAGCAGCATAATTTTCAAAATATTCTGCTAGTTTTGCTTATGAATCACAAAAAAATCTTGGGAATGTTCCTTTTAATCCCAGATTATTGGAAAGAGAAATAGCAAGTCATGTTTTATTCCCAGGTATTCAGGTCAATGATTCGTACATGCTCGTTTTACAGCAGTAAAATACTGCTTTGAATTCCTTGTGTACTTTCTGCTTTTGTCTAACACCACAAACTCTTTATTGTAAAACTTACTGGTATATTTTTTTTCCTTTTCTGATTTTGTGCAAATGGTTTCTTCACTTCATTCTTCAGTTTCCTAATTTGTAGAAAGGAGGTCTACATCAGAAGGTCTACATTCATCTCACACTGTGAGCTAAGTCACTATTCCTTACAAGTCATTCCGTTACTCCAGTAGGGGCTTCCAGAGATAAATTTATATAATAAGTTATGGTGCAAGTTTCATTGGTGTACTCTGCTCTTCAGGGGAATTTACCATCTCATCATATTCAGATTTTTGTTGAGAAAGGGGTATTATGAGAATAAGTTGTTTCCATCATAAACAGAAATTGTTGGTAGAATTTTATCTTTTTTGAACTGTGCTAACATAATTTCAGGCAAGTTCCTCTTCCTTTTTAATTAAATTCTTATGTGTGCTACAATACGCATCATCAAGTCTGTCTGTTCTTATTGGTGTACTGAAAACCTAGGAGTAAATGGTAACTAGAAAATAGAGTGGAGATGAGTAACCCTTGAGTCTAAGCTGTAAACACACTCCTAGCTACTTAGATGTAACTCCCATAATATATGGGTTCATCTTGAGTGTAGGAAGTAATGAGCTGTGAAAGCTCCTGGGTCCAGAATCACTGGCACGCTAGATGCGCACCGCCTCACAGTCGAGTAGTGGGAGCTGTTTTCCCAGCTGAAGTGTTTCAGCTTTACAAAAATGTGAGTGGAGAATGCTTAGGCCTAAGAACTGAGTTGCATTACAGGCAGGTTAATAAATAGACTGATTGCTTAGATGGAAAGGTCACAGTGACCTTTTTTATTAAAGAAAAATAAGAGATTTTATATTTTTATTACTTTTCAATATATGGGGTTGTTCTTTTCAGCTGGCAATGACATGCAGGTTAAGTTATAATAATAATGTAACCATGGTAATAAAATAATAAGTGCTAATGTGGGCTTAATGAAAATGATTTGGTTAACTAATTTTACTAAATGTATTAACTAAGGGCTCAAGTAAAACTAAGGGTGCAGCTTTTTCTGCCTTTTCCTAATACAGCGTTCCCAGAAAACAAACAACTCCTCTGTTTCCACCGGGGTAAGTCGAGATGAAGGAGGCAGGCTACTGCTTTGATATTAGCAATAAACGTTGTGTTGCAGTGTGTTTTAGTTTAGGTCAGGAGGGTACTTCTCAAGCACGTGTCCTGATCATCCCCATTTCCCTGCTGCAGTACACATTGTGGAGCGGTGTCAAAGTATGAGGACTGGATTCCTTTGGGATGAAGCTAAACTAAAAGCTGTGTTTCAAGAGCACACCTAATGTGCTCCAACTCCACATGACCATTCAATCCATGAGAGCAGGCCAAGGCTTGATCAAAATAAAGCTCCCTGAAACATATCTAGTCTGGACATTGGTTTCTCAGCACTAGGTATTTCACTCTACATATCTGTACTATTCTTTAATGCAGACATAGTCAAAAGATTTGAGCTCTGTTTCTTGATATCTACTTAAGTAAGCCTTTGACTTTCTGCAGTAATTTTAATGTTAGATCAGAAATTGAACTGAACAAGAGCCACAAGTGTGAGCGAATCCTACCCATTTATAATAAAGTCTGATGGTTCACATAACCACAGGGGTCTTCATCTCGACTGTTTTTAACTCTCTAGTCCCTGGGATTTCTTTTCTGTATATCTTTGAGGTCTATTGATGGTGTTTTATACCTCTCAGCCTTATGCAGATTTTCCCATGTGGATTGTATGGTGGAAAAGTTATCCGTGCCTGGTAGAAGAGAGTACAAAGTAGGAGGTGCAGTATTGTAGTTTACTTTTTGGAACTACTTATACAGAAGGTAAGAATGGGAAAAAAGGCCTCGGAGAGAAAAGAGGAAGTGTTTAGTGCAGAAAATAGAAACAAACAAAATTCAGGGAGTGCTTGCTCCAGTGTAATTTGAGCACAGATACCTCATAGTCATGAGCTAAAACGATTCCAAGGTTCATGGGAATGGGATCACCAGGGTATCCCCAGCCTTGACATATTAATGTTGCATCAAACTGATACAGGTATATCTTAAGTTATACCTCCTGAAGAAGCTCAAAAAGAAAGAAGAAAAGCGCCAAACCACTGAAGGAAAAGACAACAGCAGAAATAGTGCTTTCATTAGAGACATGGCTGTAGGAGTTTGTAGAACATTGGGCTGGGTGTTTACCATTTGATTTGGAATGACAGAATTTGGACAACACCTACAGCTGCTATGATGCTATGTTATCTGATGAATCACTGCTGCCTATAAGCACTGAGTCCTTGCTGACTGAGACTGAGCATAGAATTTTGAATCCACAATTAAATTATAACTTAAAATCATCATATCAAACAATGCAAAGAAAAGCTTTTGCTCTTTTTAATCTTCAGCTATTAAAATTTTATGTGGCCATTCACATGGAATATAGTGATATGACTTAAGAACTGGTACAAAACCATCATTTTTTCCTGATCTTTCTTAGAAGTCATTTAAGCCATAGCATTTCCTCCCTTATGAATGCAAACAGTCTTTATTGATCTATTATCATAAAATGTTTACCACTTTATGCTGTAGTGTGAGATTTTTCAGATGAAGAGCTCAAATCTTCAGGTAATTCATACTATCATCTTCCTCATGTCCTCAAGAGAAACACAGGCGAAGAGGTAGGACAAATAATATTGATTAATATTGAAGTTAATAATGTCATTTTTTACATGTGTTTCATACCCGTCTATCATCTAGTTTTAATCTGTTGCCTTATTTTTAATTTACCAATCCCTCTATCCGTTGCTCATCTCTTCTTCTCCTTACTGTTTAGCTCCAGACTTCCCAATAGGTTACTCACGTGAAGCAATTGGGTAGGACAGGGGCTCGCACTAGCTTGTTGTGTCATTCTTTGCCCTTCCAGGTCACTCCTTACTTCTTATATCTACTTTAAACCAGTATGGGAACAAAAAGATTGTACTCACATCCTTAAGGAAGCATGTGTTGTTAACTTAGTGGTAGCCTGATTTGAAGACACACAAACATCAGGGAACTCTCTGCATTCCATGTATGTCAGAAGCCTTATACAATGGGAGAGAAGAAGCAAAAAAAAAAAGTCTCATGAGGAACTGTAGAAATCCCTGATATTTCAGGATCTGGAAACTAAAGAACTAGGTAAAGGGTAAAGTGGGTAATAACTGGCTGAATACTACACTGATAAATGCAGGTTGCATATATCAGTAACCACAAGCATTAAAAAAGCTATATATTAAAAATAGAAGCACATAAACACAGGGCTGAAAGGAGAACAAATCTCTTCAAAAGACAAAAGCATCTTCTATCTCCTTTCATTTGGACAGTAATGCACTAATAGCAGAGTGAAATAGATTCAAGCTTCCAATATAAAACAGTTCATCATTATGACAAAGAAGGAGAAAAATTAGAGATAAGTCAGGAGATGACCAAGAGAAAGCATGAAAAATCTAAAGGGGCAACAGAAAAGTTTGAAGATAAATACAGCTTAGCTCAGTGATGCCTGAGCATAACAGCTCTCTGCAAACTTAGTAACTGATGGACTGGGGGACTGAAATGGGGATCACAGAAGAATATTGGGAAACAACTCCCTCATGACATCTTTTATGTGAGAAAGACATTCCCCCTAAAGAAAGTTTACAGAAAAAGTGAAAAGCAAAAATGTGATCCAACGTTGCTTTAAAGTCTTGTGGGGCCACAACACAAAAAGTTGAGAGTAATGTCCTTTAGGTTAACCAGAGCCTAAACCATGCTGGTCTGGACTGCAGAGATGAGTCATGATCTAAGATTGGATCCTGAAGAAGAAGAAGAGATGGGGCTGCAATTTCTGTCCCAGAATCCTCATCCATGGAAACCCACCAGGCTCTGTATGCACTCCAGCCCTGTTCTATCTTCACATACAGTTGGCCTTAAAGACCATAGACAGAGGTTGTGAATGATCAGGCTAAACTAAATTGTATATAATCTACCCTAGAGAGTTGTTCTGGTCTCCTTCTTCCACCCAGGCAGAAACTGAGACAAGAAGATTATTAGAGTTCAGGATGACTATATGATGCTGAAATAACAAAGCTTCATCAAGAGTCCCAGGAAATATATTTACAAACATAAATATTTATGTTAGGCTACCTTACAGAAGGCTAATCAAATTCAGCACAAAGACCCAGTTTTCAGAGGAATAATGCACCAAGACTACAGCACAGCTCAGACTATAGCAGAAGACCTGCACTCTGACAGTACAAGGATGGCAGCACAGTTACAGCACATGGGTTGTGCCTTTTGTCATCCCGATATTCCAACAGGAAGACAGACTGCAGCCACAAGACACCCAAAACGAGGAAATAAAATAGGCAGCCACCTTCTCTAAGATTTACAGAGGATGAAGCAGGCAATATTAGGAGGTGAAAGATAATGCTTAGGAGTCAAATAAATATTGATTCCTGAAACATGTGAAACATCTACCTAAAAATCACTTCATTGTCACCAATTAAAATGAAGCCAGAAGATGCAGTGAGGACTTAAGTCACACCTTGTGTTCCTTGTTGCATATAAATGACCACGGCCAGACGCCTTAGACACATGTCTTTGTGCTTGCATGTTGGTGTGAGAGTGTGATGGAGTTGAGTCAATGCTTAGAAATCGAAATAAAACCAAAATTACCTTCCTCTTCCATATGACCTCATCTTGAAATTCATTGCATTAATTCCTACATGACAAATGGGAGAGGACAGTTCCACTGTACCTCCAGATTGGGGCGGGGGGGAGAAATTAAATCTACCTCCAAAAATCCACAAGACATTTTGATGCTGGCCTTAAAAAGTTCTAGAAAGAATTTCAGCTGGCCTGAGTATGTCTGCTTTGCAAAAGCTGTAGCCGATAGCTTCTGCATGGTGGGTGTGGAGGGTATTGGTTAACACATACTTGGTGTTCAGACTAATAGCATTTTTCCTCAATGGAAGAAATCTTGGGCTGTCTGCATGACATCAAGATTACTGTGATCCTCAAATTCCATGCTTTCCGTATTTAATCATGGCTTTTCAACTTCTTCCCATTCACTATCAGAGTTTATCAAGTAATCTAAAAATAACCGTATTTTCTGATGTCTGGAAATTAGCAAAAGGATACCCTTCCACAGAAAAAATGAACAAGAAGTTGCTGAGCAATCCTTTGGACAGAAGTTGCAAGTAACTACAATACCACACAGTACTTTCGAGCATGGCCGCACAGCAGACAACACTCACACTGCGTTCTTCTTCTTTTTTTTTTTAAAGAAGTTCACTGTTACCACGCTTTTTAAGTTCCAAAAGTAAAACAGAGAACAGGTGTTTCTAATGCAGATCTGTTTTCAAAAACAGCTGGGGAGAAATCCTCTTCTGTGGTAACCAGACTTTCTGGTTAGGTATTTAAAGGCTATTTTCCTCATCTTTCCCTGTTTTTTCTTGTCCATGGTTGATACATCTGCTGCCTCTCTTTTTCTAAGATCATTTTTCCCAGCCGCAGTACAGTTGGGGGAGAACCAGCTCTTTTTGTACAGTCAAAACAGATTTCTTTACCCCTTCAGTTTGTAGCGTTCCGAATAATCCCTTTGACTCTCATCCAGGCCTCCTGCCCCTCCAAGAAGTTGTACATTTTTGGTCATGTGAACACAAACATGATGTGTTGGTGATGCCAGGTGCTAGCATAGGGGTGTCTCTTAAAATACGTATCTGAGGAAGGTTCCACTAACCCTTTCATTCAGAAATACCACAGAAGCTGATTCAGGTTTGCATAATTCTAAACAAATATAAGCAGTGGAAAACAGCCTCCTAAAACACACGTATTTCTGACAAATGCGTAACAGTCGTCTTTGACACTCTTCCAAGATGCGTGCCATTTCACCACTGATTAAATCAGAGGATGAAACCAGTTGTTCTGTGAGGAGAAGAAACAGTAAAAAAAAAATCAGGATCCTTCACAGCACTGAGATGGTAAAGATTTGCTCTTTGTCTAAGTTTACCGCACAGATTTAACAACATTTTTGCAATTTGCTCATCAGCAAATGTTCACCCAGTACTATGTGCTGTAATAAGGATAAGTACAGGATTGTTCCTATACTACGTGCTACTATTCTGTACTTATCCCATGCCGTGTAAATGCACACCTCATTTTTGGTGGAGCTTCTCTTTTCCCCTACCATCTCAAGCACTGTACCATACAGAAAATCCCAAGCCCTCTTTTTCCTGTCTGAGATGTAATTTTACCTAGTCAGAAAAAGGAAGGATAGCTTTATCTCCAAAATGACAAGTGGTGCTGACTCTGCTCACACATCTCCCCCTTTATACCCAGCGTGATCTGTTTCGCAACGCACTAAGCCTCTTCAGTCAGCGTGGGTGTACTTCTACTGCCGGTTTCCCTACCCAAGCCGCAGAGAGGGGCATAGCTGTGGGAGCTGAAATACATTTAGCAAAGCTCTCTACCCAGCTCCAGCACAGCCTTCCTGTCGTATCCCCAACTGGTCCTGCAGTGAACTTCTATCTAATTAAGAAACTCAATCTTGTTCTATATCTGGTAATAAAGAAAATAGTATCTTTTTTCTTATTAGGCATGTTTCACAATAACTGGAGAAAAATCTTGGAAAAACAGTCGTTATATTCAAAGGTGTCCTATCAATAACTGCGTAACTTCAAAAGAATAAGAGCCCTCTTTTCATTCCCCTCCCATGATCGATGACAAACCTCAAGGTTTCTTTTATAAGATATCTGTCCTCCACTCTATCAGTGGGACTGGATATCTCTTCGACTATAATAGCTGTCTGGAGGTAGAAACACTGCATCTTGTGCCTTAGTAACACAAACCTGTACATAGCCATGCAGCTGGCAGGGTTACAAACTGGGAAAGACCTGTACACCATTTTGCTTTCTCAGTTCTATTCCCTCTTTGTGACAGCGGGATGCTCTGCCATCTCTTTCCCATAGATAGTTCAGGTTGACCTGAAAATTTTAGCATCTCACCAGCAATGAGGGTAAACATTTCTTCTGAAGGGTAAAAACATCATTAGTCATGTTCTGATGATTTTTGAATAAAGCTCCAGCTTGTCCCTGGACTTCATTCCATCAAAGTCTTCTGTAAAGGTCAATAAATGCATATTTTTAAGCACATTATTAAAAAGGGGGGGGGGGGGGGGAAGAAATACTCTTCAGAGCATTTAAACCCCATAGCCTGGTGGAGTGTGTTAAATCTTATACTAAACAAAAATGCAAAGAAACTGTTAATCCAGAAGCTTCACTTTTGCACACATCAGATCCTGAGTGATCAGATTTACCTTTTCTTTCAGCAGCTACTTGCTACAAAATAGCCCTTGCAACCTTTGAAACTGTTTCTATGGAAATATTTCCTGCACCCCCACTTTTTGTGCTAATAGGTCTCTTAACAGAGGCTTTTCTTTACTCTTAAGTTCTCAAGGTTTCTCCTGCTCTAGGCTCATCCCAGAATTGTATTTGGTTACATGTCTTCCTGTCTCAAACATCCATTCAGAATCGTTACAAAAGTGATTTTCTTGAGTCTTCCAGGTCTGTAATTTGGAGACTGACACACAAATGATTATTCATGCCAAAGAGCAGAAAATAACACTCATTACATTGCTTTCTTTTGCCTTTGTGATTCCTGCCCATGTAAGAGTGGCACTAGCACACCGAGTCGTAAATTGGCACTCTGCATAGTTCTTACTGATTCACAGCTGCGTGCGTGTTTAAGTGCTTTCCTGAACAAATATACTACAATTAGGCCAATCCAAAGACCACTCACCCAAAGCTGTCTGCACATAGCGCACTCAGATAAACAAAACAGAAACCAGCAAGAGGGCTATGACCACCTGATGTCTAGCCAGAAATTTCTCTCTCTGGCAAGTGATCCACACCCAGAACACCATGGTAACTGTCAAGTGAGGCAAAACACACCTGAATACATTGGAGTGTCCTGCATTTTGAAAACATCCCAGACCTTTTCTCATTGCCTGGAACCCCCTGAGTAATAACTGGCAAATGTTTTTCAAACACCATCACATCATTTAGCAGTATCTCCTTTTGATCAGACCATCTTATACCTTGGGTTCTGCCCCTGCTAACAGTTTTGCATCTGTGAGGTCCCCAGTGGACAACTGCAGAACAGGTTATTGCCTGCACTGTTCACACGTAAAATTATAACTCTTGCGTGCCCACGGCCTGTGTTCTTTAACTGCATGCCCATTGCATCTGCATGTGTTTGCTATAAGAACCAGAAAAGGAAAACATGTATTTTGGAAGCAGGGGACCCAGGGCAATCCTCTCTCCTGGCCTGTGAGGGCAGAGAACCCGGGTATTCCTCCAGCCCTGGGCAGTAGTGCCGGGCTGGGGTGGTTCCCTTTTTATAGGTGGAGCCCACAGAAAGATCAGGTGCATGTTCTCAATATACACACAGACACCCCCTTCCAACCCCAAAACCTTCCACATATCTGCCTGTGAAAGCCAGCCATCCCTCACTGTGCTATCTGTAACTGTTGTCTGCTTCTCACTCCGACACTTGTTACGTCCAGAAATTTCTCATGTCATGTTCAGCAGTTTATCATGTCCAGTTCAGTTACTTTGAGCTCAGACCAGGGCCCTAGCATTTGCATGCATACTTCAGGAGGAACGGTACAGATTACTGATGCGATTTAAAAGGTAGTCATCGGCAGACAGATAATCCCAATTCGTTTGTTTGAAATGCAAAGTATCAATCACATCACACTCTTGTAAACTTTCCTGTATATCCTTCCACACTGCCTCCCCCCTCCTCCCCCGCCCCGCAAAGGACTAGCAAGGACTCCTGAAGAAGCTGACACATCCTAATGGATAAAGACCTCAGAAGCCCAGTCATCAGACACACACTGTGGATTAACAAAGCAAAATGCCTTTGTCTCCCTTCTTAAAACCCAGTATGTCTTGAATCCATCATATTCATGTCTCACATATTCTGGGCAGAGCCCTTTTTGACCTTAGGTTTACTAATCAAATAGAAACTCACATTTCCCCTTTTTTTAGCTCTGTCCCCAACCATTATGCTATAGACCTAGTCCAGGGTATAAAAACTAATGAGGGACAATGGAAAACATAACACAGATACGAAAATCATGTGGACACAGACTGAAAATCCGAAGTTTATACCTAGCTGACTAAGATTCTGCAAAGAGTTATCTAATAGAAATAATCACAGATTAAAAAAAAAATGCTTTGAACCAGAGAAGTGCCAGACAGATTCCTGGTCTGCTTGAGAGAAAGCTCCCAGTAAGCATGGCCAGTTCCCCCCTCTCTCCATAAGGCTGTTGGTCTCAGACAAAAAAAGTATGTAAATTAGGGAAAGAAGACTCAGTATACATAATATTTTGAATATAAATTACAGATTCATGATTCCACCAGAAGCTACACGGACACCTGAATCTGAGCTCAACTTACTGCTTCGGTGAAGGAATTTCCCATTCAAATATTACAGATTAAGAGGTTCTAACTATGCCCTGGAGAATACGGATATCAGACATATTAAGATCAGCTAGAGGGATGAGGAAGTCTCCACTGCAGAAGAATCAGAAGTCAATGTGTTTGAATGCACATACTACAGTCAATATATTTTGTTGAAATATTGGGCTGAAATATATTGACAAGAACACAGTGGGGAAATTTAGAACCCAAAATGCTAACCAATAAAAACTACTTGTGTTCATGTTCGAGCTATTGGCAGGTGTTAAATTATCTCAGCGAGCAAGCATTTTGTGGCTTACTGAAAGTAATTAACATCTGGAATATACAAGTTTTCTCATGGTTCTATATGTTGAAGATATGAGTTTCAAAAGCATAAATTTTCTGGAATAGTATTAAACTTAAATTAGTGATGTAGATGAGAAAAAAGAAGTGTTAGTTATACGCACAATTGCTACTTTTGGCAAGAATTTTCCGAGATCAGAGGAAGCAAAACAATCAATCATAAAAATCCCTTGAGAAGTGTGATCGTGTAAGTCCTCGAAATGTTCTCTGGTTCAATTATCATTGAAAGGAAAGGAGACCTATCAAACTGTTTAACACCTTATGTTGCTGTTGCAAAATTACTGTAATGAAAGTTAATCAGAAAATGTAATGAAATTCTGCACAGCACAGCCTCATTTTATTGCAAAGCATTGATGTAGGCATCAGTTCACATACTGGCCAATCAAAGACCATGAAGTGATGACAATCCATGCTAATAATAACACAGAGATCATTAAGAAGTGGCATGATTTTAATACAAATGAGAAAAGAATATTAGACTTGCCTATAGCATGTCTTCTAATGGAAAAAAAGCACCCACTCATCATCATACAAACCACCTCATGCTTTATAATGTTAGCACTAGCAATCTCATTCTAGAAACACGTCCATTTGATGGGTTCATATTCCACATTTCCTCTATGACTAAAAATAGGATCCTCTCATGCTGTGTATGTTACACCCACTCCTCTTCTGGTTAACAAAGGTTTTTCTCAACAAACGATGGTAAAGGATGTGCCCACCAGATAGTCTCTTTAAGCTACATAGAAACTACATTTAATTGGGGCTTAGGTTGAAGGTTTGGTCCAAACTGACCCGTGACCTGTCCAGACTAATTTATTCTTTTGGCAGCATTATATTTTTCTTTCTTTTTTTTTTTTTTTCTTCTCTCTTCCTCCTGATGTAATAGCCTATTCTTCTGATGTATTTAGGAAGAGCCTTTGTACCCAGTTACCTATCTAAACAAGCCAGCCCCTGATCCTCTGATCCTCTGATCAGCTTACTATGTACTACCTATTTTGTGGGACATGATGTGTGGTAATATCCCTTTGGTATTCTATCATACAATTTGAACAAGTAAACTTTTCCCAATTCCATTGGGATTCAGAATTTGGGGTGGCTGAATCCAGCAGCCCACAAGAGGTGAGGCTCCTGCAGCACCAATAAGCACGCATACACATACACACACACAGAGCATACTTATGCATATATGTACATGGCTGGCTGCACAGATCGGCACAGACAGACACACAGCACACATGCAACACAAATGGCATCAACAGCCTCACCCTGCTCTCCTCTCTGGCCAACCAGGATGAAGGTCCATTAGTGGGATATACATAAAGACACACGTATGAGGTGGATCCCTCCAGCAGCTGGGCTTGGGCACTCAGTCTGCCCAGTAGCTGCCCTGGCATCTCAGTCTCCCCAGTTGCTGGCACCTGGACATATGAGCCCCCGAGGCTGCAGCCCCGCTCCAGCTGCTGGTGCAGACCCGCCTCACTCACAGCCATGCACACACATGCACCACACGCATGTCATCTCCCACTAGTTGGCCCTGGACAAATGGTCCATCCAGTAGCTGGTCCTGTGCCTCCTTACTCTTCCCAGGTGCCTTACCCCTAGAGACACACACATACATGCATGCACACAGATACGTACATATACACACACACGCACGCACGTACACACACGCACACCCCTCACTGGCAGTTGGCTGGGACTCCCCTTGTCCCTCCATAGCCGGCTTCCCCTGTGGACTCACCCCCAGAGACACCCCCGCCCCGGCTCCCAGGCCACATCACCTACTCGATGGCTAGTCTGGCTTGGCAGTCAGACTAGTGACCCGGCTAGTGCTCACACACTCCTTCGCACACCTGCATGCCCTCTAGGTTCTGGCAGCACGGACACAGGGGCGCCTGTGACCCATGGCCACACCTCAGCTGCTCCACGCAGACCCCGGTGCACACACATGCACACAGAATAGGGAGCCCCACAGCCAGGAAAAGAGTTAGAAATGGAGTTAAATGAGAAGACAGGACATTCTGCACTGGTCAGGCACAGGGCATGGCCAGGCAAGCGTACTGACCAGCAGCCTGTTTAAACACAACCAGCCCCATTTCTCTCTTTATCCCTCTATTTTCCCATGCTTGTTCCTCCACAAACCACCATGATCCCTGCCTTCCCCTACCTTTGGCTCCTTCCCTAAACATCCCATAGTAAGTCTTGGGAAACCCTGAAATGCTCTATCCCTACATCCTATAACGTGACCCATACTCCTGTAAGCAGTGACCTCTCAGCCTGTAAGGTGATGGCAACAGCCTCTCCTCTTGACTTGTGGTGCCGAGATCAGGGGGCTGGGACAGCCCTGGGAGGAACAGGGGCAGCGTGTCCATTCCTCTGACTGGGCTATTGGGGTTCCCCCACCTACCACTGTGCCCCTCTGCTCCGTCCTGTGTCTCTGGAGATGGGCTTTTTAAACACATATTGTAACATTTCTCTGATGCTGTGACCTCACAGTTCTGTGACAAGATCATTATGAAAATAAAATATTCTTCAAAGGTCTCTGCTAGTAACCTTCTTCTAGTCCCCTTCATACGCACTACTTTCCATGCCTCCTGCAAGTCTTCTTTGGCTTTCCTCTTAGCTTTCTGTGAAGTAATATTCATGTCATGAATTTATTTTGCAAGTTTGTGCTTAAAATATGGTTTAAGTTAGGTTTTTACATTCCTATTTCTAAGGATTTATTCCTTGAAAGAAGAATCGTCTTTTTTGAATGGAGACAATTTCTTTGTATGCAATGTGGATTGAAGCCAAACTTTAACAATTAGATTTTAATTTTTACTTGAATTCATTCATAGCTGCATCATCATAACAAGATGACTTGATTCTGATGTCTGCTTTTGACAAAGTGAGGAGACAATGGCTATGGAAGGGGCTTTTGTTTCTTTATGCCATCTCAAACTTGCAGATGACATTGTAGAGATCAGATGGAAGTCAGAGTATTGTACAGCTTCTGGTTCTCACTAAACAAAGAAAGAGGAAGAACATCCTTTACATGTTAAGCCTGCATGAACCATGTTATCACTGGATGCTAACTAATAGCATGGAGTAACGGTTGAACAAACTCTGCAATAAACCTGTAATTTATAAAGTAATTTTTAATATTGTATTCTTCCCAGTAGAAGAGAAGCATCAGGTGAGATTTAGGAAGAATCTGCTTAACAGCTGGTGTTCTGTGGGTGAAATACACTTGCGCTTGCTTGCCTTTTTGTTTTTTGGGTGCACACACATCAATTTTTCCATGTAATACTGGTCTGAAGTAATACTGATCTGAAGTGACTTTTTGTTAGCTTGTTTAATTCTGTAGAAAAAGGAGGAAAAAATTCACACAGTGTACAATACAAAAAGTCTTCATATCAAGTTACCTGGCAATATCTCAGACTTTTTCCTTGCAACACTTGATTTGCTCTGAGCAGGCTTGAATGTGCAGAACAACAGGTAGGAGAGATTTGGTTAGACCTTAGAAGTTACTAAAATCATAGTAGTCAAATTCCTGCTTATAATCTGAAAGGACTGTCTTTTGGGAATGAAAGGATGTAGCAAGAAATGCCAGAGGATAAATAGCCTCCTTGCCAATTTATAAAATGTAGAAGGCAGAATATTCTGCTGCTGGTGGATACTTGATTTTATTGCAAAAAGATATTGTTAAAATTTTGAGTCTGTCAGTGAGAGTTTTTAAAATAGAAGGGGCTCCCGATTTGTACCCATTCATTATAAAAACCTATCAAAATCTGAAATCTAGACTACTTTCTCACAATAACTGTAGCGTCCAAAAGGCATTCCTGGAGCTCAGACAAAACCCAGCAGAAGTTACTCGTAACTGTAGCTTGTTAGAGGGGGGTGAACACTGTAAGAACAGTAACATCGGAGCACTTAATCAAAAAGTACATGGGGGAAAAGAAAACAGCTTGAAGGGAAAATAAAGCCCTCCATCTTGCATATGCTCTGAATAGCATTCTTTCACAAGAAAATCCAAGAAGGTCGTTTTCAAACAATGAAATTGCTTTGAAATGCTTAGAAAGACTGCTTCCTCTCCTGTGCTTCTCTCACTCGGCCTCAACTGCGAACCACAGCCACCTCCTCCACGTCACCCTCCAGTTTCTGTTAGGCTGAGATGCATTTGGGATCTACCCTAATGCCTCAACACTGAAGCTTCCAGCCTGGAGTTTGTTAACTCCTAGGGCCTGTTGTGCTCAGGGATCAATTGGAAGCATTTAGCATTGTTCAACTTTCAGTCATCATCCAGCATTTTTCAGCACTTCAAGATGAACGAGCATTCCAGGACAAGTAAAAAGGGCAGATGATAGCAGAACCCTACCCAGAAAGGAGTCATCTCTTTGACACACGAATCTCTACTGGAGATTCAGTAAGAATAAGAGAAATCTTATGTGCAAACAATGACAAACAGATAGGGAAGAAACATTCAAATAAACGGGTATTTGTTTCACATATTGATCAGCAAACACCCACATTTATGAAAAGTAGTTAACTGATTATGTTTCCAGACTGTACCCAATTGTATTTTTAAGCAGGCCAAGGTATAAGAACAATTCTTCTAACTGGAAGGACAAACTGTGAGCTATTAACACAAGCATAATTCAGTAACCTTTCAGAAAAGAAAAGGGTCTGAGAGCTTGAGCCCTTAAGAAAAGGCAGTCAAAGCATTTGACATCTTGTTTTCTTACCAGATGATCTTTAACATTTTCTGTCTTACTGCCAAGACCTACCAAATATAAGTAACGTAAGGATTGACAGAGATATTGTTCTTCCCCACCTTTTTTGTTTTAATAAAGGCTATTTAAAAAGCAGAGCTCTCTATATATGTTTACAGTACCTGGTCGGGAAAATTTTTTCCCTTAAGCTGACGCTCTAAAGATGGCACACATAAATGTTACTATATATTTTTCTTATACTCTTAACCCACAGCTCAAAACCGTTTACAGCACAAAAACAAACTGAAGATGACAGCCCAGTCACAATCTTCATCGCTTCTGATGTCACCAGTATAGCAGTTCAGAATGTCAATGGAGGAAGGGAAAAGAAGGGGAACAGAAAGACCTCATGATGTACAGGGGACATTATTTTAAAAGGAGAGAGAGACGTTAGGATAAAGATGACTGAGCAGAACAGCAGGAGTTTGAGGGAGAAGAGAGATATTTCCCCTTATCATTCCCAACCCGTTGTTTTGTTCCCAAAGTCTTCCAAAGATGGCCATATGATGTTGCATCAGCAACATTTGCACCCATCTGTCATGTTCTCCAACAGCAGAAATACAGACAGATTAGGATTTTCTGACCACTTGGCTCTACCAGGAGTTAGTAAAGCTGTTTGGAAGTACTTTTGCCAAAAAGTTCCAATGAAAAGATGAAGGTCTCTATAGGAAGTGAAAAATAAAAGGTTTCTGTCTTTTACATACACCTCTATTCAGTGAAAACTTCCTCAACTTTCATATTAGAAAGGGGTGCCAAGCATATTTTAAGACGATTTCTTACATAGTTTGACTGATACCATGCTTATGCTGAATTTTTCATTTTCAGCTATACTTAATATTTAATACAGTCTTCCTAGGCATATAAGAAAGTGACTAAGATGTGGCTTAGTTTTTGGAGGTATCAGATACTTGCTGCTTATATTCAAATCAATGCATTTTGGTAAGTTCAAAAACTGTGGAAGCACAGAACATGAGAGGTGGGGCTCGCCTGGACCAAACTGCAGTTTAAAACAAACATCAGATGATTGTGCCTGGGTGCAAAGAAAGGCCATAAACCATCTTATTGCTACTGCTTAGTTTCATGCAGTAGAAAGTGCTGAGCTCTTAAAGTAAAATGGATACTATTGGGTTAAATAAATTAAATCAAACACTAAAAATAGAGACCTGTTATTCCTCTCTTTGATTGCCTTTCATTTTTTTACAGCTCAATTAAAAATGGCTGAAAGAATGAAATGAGAAGGAAGTTTGTATATATGACTAGTCCAGTGATCAGTTCAAAGGATATATGGGCAACTGGCTTCTAGTCCTTGCTCCAGTGATCAACTTCATATTTGATTACAAAATATCTAGGTGGCTATGATGTGCTGCTGAGGACTTAAGGAGCTCTATCCCAAATCGAGCAAAAAAAGCATCTAAAACTGGGTCTTCTGTAACCAAGCTGAGTTCTTCCAACAGCTGAGTACAGCAGACTGACAGTTACCACCCTCAGACTGTTTTTTACGAAGGTGGGAGGCTTAGGCACTGTCTCTGAACCAATTCGCTCGTGTTGAGTCACCTGTATGAATTAGCGAGATGAATCCCAAAGGTGTACTGGCATTCCTTCAGTTCCGCACAGCCCACGCAGCAGTGATCCTGCACGTGCCTGCCAACAAACGTATAGAGAGAGCGAGGAAGCCCTGTTTTTTGAAGAGCCATTTGTTTTATTTGAATGCTTACAAAGGCAGCCAGGTATACAAATGTTCCTAGTGAATCTAGACTTGTTTTCACTTCCAGAAACATACATTTAGAATATGTAGTCTGGTGCTCGTTTCATGAACTCAAAAGGAAGAGATTTCGCTTACATGATATTAAATATCTCTGATGAATTTGCTCCAAGATAGCTTTATTTAAGAATAATTCACTAGAACAGGGCACTCACTCACGTCTTATTATCTTCCTGATGTACTTTATTCAAGCAGAGGCTTGGCTGTGTAAGCTATTTTAATTAACACTTTAAGCTAAGCCTTCACCATCTGCTCTCCTTTATAATTACAAATGTAAAGGGAATCTCATTCTCAGTAGTATCATTAAAATTCAAGATATTAAAGAAAAGACATAAATGCATGCCATTTTATTCATTCCAAGGGCACTCATTTGCTGTGTTCCTTTTTACTGTTTTTGTCTCCTCTAGGACTCAAAGGACAGAGCAGTGCTAAATGGTGCCAAAATATTTCCTTGACTGAGCTCTTGGGACTGCCTTTGAAACCATGGATGACTCACATGAGCTTCTGAATCACAGAAAAGAAACACATACTGTAGCAATATTATTCTAGGCCAATAAAAAGTTGCTTTCAGGAAATTTCATAGAATTTTTCCATATCAAATTCCCCAGCTTTAACTGTTATGGGGGAAAAGGGTATTCATCAAGAATATAAAAATAAAAACAGGAGTCATACTAGCAAAAGATGCAAAAAATGAATGACAGAAGTACATAAGGTTCTTTGAAGTATTGTAGTACTTAAAGTTATTATTTCCATTCTCCAGGTACTTGGAAACCTACTCAATTATGGTTTCCTGCGTCCTGCACTGACCCAGCAACTTGAAGAGCAATCTAACCATTCTTCACATCAGCATGGTCAGCAGGGAGAATATTCTCAGCTAGCTTCCTCAGAAATGTCCCAGTGCCTCCTATAGTATCAAACAGCCATGAGCACTTGTTATCAAATGTACACCAAAGACAAAGCTGAGTCAACAGCCAACAAACTGCTAGAACTGTGGGGGAAGTCCTTTCAGCAGCATTGATCAAGAAGATTTTGTATAATAAACAAGGAAACTCTTAGTAGTTAGTTCCCAGTATATTCAGGAAAAGTTTATGTTTTGAACTGTCTCTACTGATAAAGAAGAGTACATGAAACAAGTGACTCTATCATCAGTTTCTCTTATTAATGGAAACCCAACACAAGACTGTGAATACTAGTTAGTCTTGTGGGTCCCCTAAGTCCATCTGAAAGACCCTTTCCCTGACTTCGACATCCAAAGAGACCCTCTAGCGATTTTTTCCTACTGTTCAAGTACACAGACAGATAAGGTTCCTTTGCAGAAAGGGCATAATTGACATTTTGAATGAAAAGAGTTATACTTGCTATTAAATTACTACTAGTTTTAGATGTAAACAGAGAAGAGGTCATGCTATAAAATATTCAACAGCTGTTAAATAGAAACATTAGGACTTACAGAGGTTTTAACTTGCCCAGAATTGGAGTCTGATTTGCTCCCAAATGCAGAAGAAGCAGAAACAACATTTTTGAAATTAATTCAGATACAAAATTATTCAAATAATATATTAATCTTAGATTTATAGCTCATAATCCCAGCAGTTCCTTCATTCTTTCAGCATTTCATATTTAGCTTGACTTTTTTTCTGTAGTTCTTGGTTGTTAACACTAAATATTCTTAATTCATTAATGTCTCTAATATTTAGACTCATGGAATTATTTCATCTTCTTCGTTGACCTGTATTTCCATTATAACTGATAATTCCTGATATTCCGTTAATCAAACTAAAAATGAGGCATATCAAATGCCAGTAATAACTTAGATACGATCTATTATCTCTTTAGTCACAGCAAGTGATTTCTAGTCTGTTACTCAATATTTATTTTTATTTTTTCGTTCAGTGTGCTAGGTTAAGTAGCAAAACATGTAATGTCATTCTAAATTTCCTTGCAAGATTAAAAGGTAAGAGATGAATACCGCTCCTGATTTTCTGCCTCGTAACTTGAGGATCTCCCTCATATAAAACATGTTGAAATTACATGAAACTTAACTTTGAAATTCTTCTGCTCACAGCAAGACTTGGTACAAGATAAATTTCAGAGATGCCCTCCAAATGTCTGGCTTCACTGTTTATATCAGTGGAAAAAGCCGTTCTAATGTGATGCTCAAAGCTATGCTGATAAAATGCAACACCAGCAGGAGCAGATAGACCTCAAATCTTGCTCCTGTCCACGCAGCTGCCTTGATAGAAACTAGTTCCCACATAGAAGTGTTATATTAATCTAGTGCTTAAAAGGACCTAGAAAGAGCTCAGGACCACCACTTTGCTCACACTGGTACAAAGTCTCTTGCCTATTCCTCTCCTGTTCCACCACGTGGTTACATTGATTGAGAAGTTCATACAATAATATATGCTGGAAGGGACCTCTGGAGGTCATCTATTCCTCCACTGCCAGCCTCCCCAAGCTGGGTCAACTTAGATCAGGTTGCTCAGGACTTTGTCCAGTTATGTTTTGAATATTTCTAAAAATGGAAACTCCACACCACCTTTGGGCAACCTGTTCCAATGTGTGTTTGTGTTTGACAGATGAGGCTGACCCAGGAGGAACGGAGCCATAGGCGGACCCTGTGTAGTCTGATCAGTACTTTACACAGGAGGTGGTCCTTTTGTAGAATTCTAGTTTGTTGTAAAACACTTGTACAGTGCTACGAATGAATGAAAATTTCATAAATCTAATGTCCAATCTTTCAGACTTTGTCATGTCTATCATCCTTATTCCTTGAAGTCAAGGCAGGAACAGCACTGTCTAAATAAAAGCAACAAAATTTACATGTTTGCTCAACATCTCAGCACAGTCATTTCCTTAGCTCCTGTCCACGAATCTAAACCATGCTGACACATTAGAGACTATTCTTAGTCAAGGTTACAGGACTGCATGGAAAAGGTAAACTACACATTTTCATTTTTTGGAGTTGGTGCAACTATGTTATTGAAAGGATTGTACATGAACATGATGAAAGAAAAACAAGATCTGAAGAATTTCTAAAACCTTCCCAATTGTGAGTCACCACAGAGAATTTACTGGCATCATTTTGTTCTCTGGTTTTTATATCAGCTCTTACAGGATGCTATTTTAGAAGCAGTTGGATATTTTACAGTGTGCTTTTTTCCCTGCATTTTTTTTGTAAAACTTCTTGTTTGCCTGAGAGTACACAAATATTTTGAAGATAATACAGGGATGCTGTATACTCAGATCTTTAATGCTACTAAATGATGCATTCCATACTCTGAAGATTACAAAGAGGCAATGAAGTAAGACTATGGCTCTAGGAATTTGGATTTAGATGGAATAAAAACCCTAGAAATATAAGCTATCATCAGAGTTATGTACTTGTGATTCCTGTGCATTGCACGAAGAGAATTAGGCCCTTCACAAAATAGCCCCAAATCCCGCATGTTGGCCAGGGAACTGTTTAAAGTTAATAAGAGAATGAACACAGTGTCTTTCTCCATGAACAGCATAAGGCACCTGAGAGGTTGCAGAAGAGCAATAATTTTTTTTTCCTCCTTTTTTTTTCTCCATTTTTTCCAAGAGGGATTGATGAAAGTGCCAGCACTGCTCCTGAACACCTCTTCCATAGCTGCAATTAGAGTAATGATTCAGTGGTTCTGAAACAAGGAAGGATGAAGGCCTGGGACTCACTGCCCCAAGTCATTTGCCCAGTAGTGGGACTTCTGGATTCTGATCTCTGCTAAAGCTTCTCTGTTTTCTGTTGACCCTAAAGCTGTCTAACATAAAATTGTCTTAGAGATCCACAGACTGAGGGCTATTCTTGCTTGTTGTCCTGTTGGCTCCACGAATTTGGCATTATCTTCTGGTAATATATATGTACCTATGGAATATGCCTCCTCCCTGCAGCTTTAAGACTTTTATGGGCAAAGTGAACCCTCAGCATCCCTAATGAGTGTGCAAGCCACAGGTTTAGGACAGCAGGATGGACATTGACACCACTGTTTAAGGGAAAACTGGACATAGCTTGGGACTTTGCTGCTGTTTTTTCTAGTTTCAGCATCCCGACTCAACTTTGCCAGGAGATATTTTAGCAGATGCAGAACTTCAGTTGTAGCATATATAGAACCTGCAAAGCTTATCTGGGAGATGACTAGTGAATTTCAAATGGTTTTAAGTTCAGCTAGCAACTGAGCAGATGTTTTCTCATTTGTAATTTTGAAGCTTGACACAGGAGATTTATCTATGTATTGTATCTGGCACTGAGGGCCTTTCCTGTACGTTGTCATTATTGCAATTACCACTGAAAATGATGATAGTTGCCCTTTTCTTATCACCAAATTCAATTCCTGCTAGCAGCCTTTTAATTAATTCTGATGTTCAGTAGACCAATCATCAGACAAAGGCACAAGGGACTCATAAGATTTCATTTTGCCCATGCTTACTCCTACTGAAAATTATGACTCAGTGGGAGAAGAGGAGGCCAATATGTAGCACTGAATGATTCATTACAAATATTTCAGAACTCTGACAGCAGTTATCATTAAAGCTTTTATAAATGTGTTTCCTGGAGAGAATCCCATGGTTCAGATCTTCCAGTGTGGGCAGACTCAGTTTCACCCAAAACAAAAGTGGGCAACGGCAGCTTCAAGCAAGGCTTATAGTCTTCCAAATTTCTACCTTCGTGTGAGATAATCTTGAGAAATTTTGGATTTATGTCCATTTTCCCCAAGCTTTTAGAACTGGCAAATAAAGACTGTATGTGTTTTGTAGATGCGGAAATTCCTGGGGAATTTGGTAGTTGGGTGTCAGTCAAAGACCTGAAAAGTTCTTGAGAACTATGAGAAGGTAGTATATTTTTTATTAGACTAACTTGCATAGACAGAAAAAACAGGAATATATTACTATACAGAAACTTTTCTTTGTGTATTGAGCAGAAGGAACAAATTTTAAAGCTGAACAGAAGTTCAGTTCTTCCTCTTGTGCAAACCAAAAATAAGCATATCCTTATACCCAATCATTTTGCTATGACTGCTGAAGCTTTTCTGTCGGAATCTCACACAATCAAAAGAACAGTAGACCTCTTCCAGATGATTACATGTTGTACCAGTTAAAATCTGCAGCAGCTGAAACAAAGGAGTGATTGAGCACCTTCATTTGAAAGGAAAAACTGAAGCAGAAAATGTTTAATCTTGGATCACTAAAAGTGTAATTGAGGTACAATCTGAATACCGATAAGCATAATAGTGTCCCAGGTACCACCTGCAATTTCTTCACAGACACCAAGCTGTAGGTGATAACCTTCTTACAAGCACCTGCCACCAGGGAGCTCACCCAGCAAAAGCTGTCTCTGCTGTGCATCAGCTTAATTTCAACATCCACACTATTCAACAAAGTTGTCTTGAAAGAATGGGTCACTGTGGAGGGGTCCCAACAGTTCAGTCCTCCCACTCTGGGCCATCACAGCTGACCATTGCCTAATCCCTGATCACCAACATCATTCAGCATGAGCTTCCTGCTGGCCAGATGTGTCTTTGGAGAAAAAAACCTGTGAAGAAATGCGAGGACAGCATGAGATAGCTGTAGCTGAGAAACAACCTGATGACTGAGTGGCAGCAGAAAGAGCTGCATCGCTGGCTTATAAATCAGTTCTGGACTTATAAATCAGTCCAGCTGTTTGAAATTAGAGCCTATTGCTATTTCACCACAAGCCTATAGCATCTCTCACACTGAGCTCAACCTGATGCATAGCGTCTTAGGTGCCCAAGCGATTTGTATTGCTATGGCCTTCTATCTGCAAGTCTGTAGCCTTCTTGACATTCAGAGCTTTGTAACCCTTCACACAGCTGCCTGGGCAGTACTTTCCCTTGTTTTCCTCATGCTATCGCTCTCATAGAATCATAGAACCATAGAATCGTTTAGGCTGGAAAAGACCCTTAAGGTCATCAAGTCCAACCGTTAACCTAGCACTGCCAAGTCCACCACTAAACCATGTCCTCAAGCACCACATCTACCCATCTTTTAAATACCTCCAGGGATGGGGACTCAACCACTTCCCTGGGCAGCCTGTTCCAGTGCCTGACTACCCTTTCAGGGAAGAAGTATTTCCTAATATCCAACTTAAACCTCCTCTGGTGCAACTTGAGGCCATTTCCTCTCGTCCTATCGCTTGTTACTTGGGAGAAGAGACCGACCCCCACCTCACTACAACCTCCTTTCAGGTAGTTGTAGAGAGCAATAAGGTCTCCCTTCAGCCTCCTCTTCTCCAGACTAAACAACCCCAGCTCCCTCAGCCGCTCCTCATAAGACTTGTGCTCCAGACCCTTCAGTGGCTTCATTGGCCTTCTGCTGTGGCCATGGCCTTGCACCTGCAAACCCCAATACTCTTGTTATGGTGGCTTCTCATGGACAATGATTGCTACCAGTGTGAGAATCACCCCTTCTTTCCCAGTTTCCCTACTCCTTCATTGTAGCTTTTTGTTTGCATTATGGGGAAAATAATACTACCTGGGGTGAGGAATGGAACAGGCCATCTTTTTCCAGGTTTCCCATTTCTTTTGCACTGCTTGGCACAGCTTGTTGTTCTTTTTCTTCTTCTTGTCCTGACCAGGCTGCTGTCCTGTGCCATACTATTTTTCTTTCAAGGCATTGGGGTGGGCCTTGCCTCTGGGAGGGTGATGTGTTTATTTCTGTTAAAGCCTTTTCTTTCAATAAAGACCAGCCACAGTCGTCCTGCCCTGTTAGCATTCCCAACTTGTCCAGGATGATCTGAAAAATGTGTTTGACCACATTTTTTGCAATGTGAGAGGTGCTTATCATGTGGGGCTTAATTATCTCCAAACCTCTTTTCAAAAGTGGTATAGACTTCTGTGACTAGTACCCCGTGTTCCTGACCCTTAGTAGTACGGTTGGCATAACTAACACCATTTTATAGAGCAAACAGCCATTCTCTGTGCCCAAGATGGTCGTCTATCAGTCCCCTTTTCCCTCCTTATCAGGTCCTGAAGCTCCTGTGCACCAGACAGATTTCTTCTTCCCCTCCTTATCAGCCTCAAGGTTCCTGGGCACCAGGCTGACTACTCCCCTCCTTACCAGCCTTGAAGGTCCCAGGCACCTGGCCAGCCAGCCTGTGATGACTCCGTCACAGAACGGGGAAGCATGGCAGCACACAGAGCACTGTCTCTAAAATCAAGCAGTTACAGGTCCTAAGTGAGACTTGGACTGTAACTGCTGCTGGATGGCAAAACCCGTGATCCCTCAGTGGTCAGGGATGCCTCCATGGTCATCTGCTTCCTCCACGGACGGCGTGAGGTGACTCCTGTTCTTTTACCTATTTTGAGTCTAGATTATGATTGTTATGTGGATACGGCAAGCCATGTATTAAGATTTGACCCAATCCGCAAAGGGTCCAGGTGATTAGAAACCATAAACTAAGCTATGCTATAAAATTCTGTGCTACATTACATATAAAATTATGCTACACTGATTCTGCTTATTAAAATTCTGTGCTACTCTGATAATAAAATTCTATGCTATGCTGATCATAAAATTCTGTTAAAAAAACCCCAACTTTAATTGTAACTACAAATTAGTGCTGTCATCATTCTGCCAAGGATCCCTAAAAGAACCTGTCTGTCCCCATTTCTAAACAGGCTATATATATACATGTTTACACACCTCCTACACTGGTCCCATAGGTAACAGGAACACCTTGAAAACCAGAGAGACCCTTGCCATGGCTCTGTAAAAATTCATGTACATTGATGGGTCCCCATAATTTTTTACCACCACTACGTTGACCTGTTTTCTTAAAATATCAGAGTCTTCTGGGACCACAGCTGCAACTTCACAATTACCTTCCAAAAGTCAAAGGAGATATGTTTGTTCTGATCAGCCTTTGAGTCTTTGTTTCAGTGCTGATCATGTTGGTGTGCTGCTGTTGGTTCCCTCCTTATATCTCACAAACTCCAAGTGCATGGCCAGGCAAAGATCAGTTTTGGGAGCCTCAACCAACAGAAGTGGACGGACCAAATTTTCTCCTGAAAAGGACTATCCAGAGAAGGAGCCATTCTCATAGCATCACTTATTGGCTCTTCCTCCTTTGCCACCCCTGAACCCTCAGATGGGTTTTTTGGGACAAAGCTTGCTATTGTGAACGCTGTTCTCATTGGCTGTGTTGGGGAATATGTATGGTAAACAGTGTAATCTCAAGAATCTGGTCTTGCAGATACTATCTCAGAGTATAACCTCAGACTTTGCTGGCAAAGACTTGGTTAAAATTGTCTACAAAGCCCATACATAAGGTGCTCATTATGACAAGGCGGTCGTGCCTGTGGCTGGACAGATGTACCTAACCACATGACTTGCCTGACTGAATATAAAGCTTTTGACTTCTCTTTTATGCAGTGGTACTCCTGAACTTTTCTGCATTCTCGTAGAGACAGTTCATCTGCTAGTCACAGCTTCTGTGGATGATACTCTGATGACTTTTTCAGCAAAGCCTTTACATGAGCACACATCCTAATAAGTTCTCCAGGAAGGCCTATAGGTATCATACTTTCCTTCTGCTTCTATGGGTATGGTAGAAAAGACATCAGCTTCCCTGCAGGTGCAACCTGTGCCATAGCAGGTCATTCTGACAACTGAGAATGGACGCCATAAGGGCTTCTTTAACCAGCAGCCAGCCAGCTTGTAGCTCAGTACTGTGTGAAGAGTGCTTCTGCACAGCCAGCCAGTAAAACTTCCCCCACTCAAGAGCAGGGGCAAGTACAGGCAGTAGCGGAGTGTGAGTCCCAAGAGTCAAACATACCCCAAAAAGCACACAGCCTCCATCACCTTTCCCATGTTCTTCAGAATGAAGCTTCCTATTTCAAGCATACAAAATCTGCCATTGCGTTAATCCTTAGAAACAGAACTAGTTATCACACTTACATAGTGTGATATGTTTCTCCTGGAGAAACAGCAATCACAACATCCCTTTGTACTTCCCCACACCTCTTAGGCTGGAAAACTGTTTTTTTAACTCTTTCCAACTTCTCAATTGTGTCATGAGCTTTACTAAGCTGTAATTCCTCTGCTTTTTCTACCCCTCCCAGTCCAGCAGCAAGAGCAGAAGAAGTGGCTGTCAATGCATCCTCACAAAGAGCGTTGAACTGAGATAGTCATGCATGGTGCAAAGCTCTCTTTTATGGCACAGAGTGGCACAGTCACATCTCCTGGCATAGTTATATGCTATGAATTGAGCCGAGAAGCAGTAAGGGAGAGATGTGTTTTGTGCTGGAGAGTCATGTGAGTGACTGTCTATGCTGGTAAATTAAATATCGCTGAGACCTTTGTTAAGCCCAAAAGTCGACTTGGTGTGAGATGCCTCTGCTGATAAATTCTCTGCCCCAGACTCTCAAGAAGATAACTACATCCCACCTGCAAGTTAGCGTTCACAGAATATAACCCCAAGCTGGTTACAGATATTCCTGCAGGTCTCTTTCACCTGCCACAGCTAATGTCGGGCCCATGATGCAACACACTGTCACTCCCTGCTGACTCAACCACTGATGATGCTTGTATCAGACACCAACCCACCACTCCTCAGGGGCAACTCTCCCCTCCCAGTGGGCTCCACATGGCCCGGCTCAGACACTGAGCTGAGGAGCTCAGCCATACAGCAGAAGCGGCAACATCCAGGCCTCACCACCTGAGCCCACGGCAGGCAGTGTATGGGATGGAAACCCTTGACATCTGCAACCCTCTTCCCAAAGAGGCACCAGTAGGACAGGAGCACCTTCTGGTGGGACCACACTTGGCACGACCAGATCCACGTACACAATGTTCACTCAGGGAGGGCTATATCTGAGATGGAGAAGGCTATATCTGAGCAAGGAAGGTGTCCTGGTTTCAGCTGGGATAGAGTTAATTTTCTTCTTAGTAGCTGGTATAGTGCTGTGGTTTGGATTTAGGATGAGAATAATGTTGATAACACACTGATGTTTTGTTTCTTGCTGAGCAGTGCTTACACTCGTCAAGGACTTTTCAGCTTCCCATGCTCTGCCAGGTGGACAGGGGCGGGGGGCGGGAGCACAGCCAGGACAGCTGACCCAGACTGGCCAAAGGGCTATGCCATACCATGACGTCATGCTCAGTATATGAGCTGGGGGGAAGAAGAAGGAAGGGGGGATGTTCGGAGTGATGGTGTTTGTCTTCCAAAGTCACTGTTACGCATGATGGAGCCCTGCTTTCCTGGGGATGGCTGAATGCCTGCCTGCCCATGGAGAGCAGTGAATAAATTCCTTGTTTTGCTTTGTTTGCATGCGCAGCTTTTGCTTTGCCTATTTAACTGTTCTAATTTATTTTACTTCAATTATTAAACTGTCCTTACCTCAACCCACGTGTTTTCTCCCTTTTACCCTTCCGATTCTCTCCCCCATCCCACCGGGGGGGAGTGAGCGAGCAGCCGCGTGGTGCTTAGTTGCTGGCTGGGGTTAAACCATAACAGAGGGAGAGCTGGTATGGAGCGCTGTGCCACTGTCTTTTACTTTGGAGTCTTCTGACCCCTGATGTGTTCTGGCCACCAAACTCATGATAGGCAAAGCCATGGTGGCAGTTGCTCCCCCAGATAACTCACCCATGACTGGGGCATTTTGCCAAGTGCAACTTCACCAATTTTTTGCATGCTTGACTGGACTAACACTCATTCTGTGACTACGAGGCTCCTTCTAATAGGAGTGCCGAATTCACAGACAATCACGCAGTCCTAGGCACCTCCTCATCAGTGCCTATGAGGGCTGCCATCTCCTCAAATCTAGAGGTGGCTCCTTTTTAGCTGTCAACGATTTCTTGCATTAGAAGACCCTGGGAAGAACTGAATTGCTGCTTCGTTTGCCCCAAGAGTGCCATTTTTTCACCATAATGCTGTGGGTGAGATTGGCATGGCCTCAGGGATGGTATGAGGGCACGGCAGGCCTCTTGGCATCACTCTGAAGGGCTGCATCCCAGGCAGCACACTGAAATGCTGCGGCCTTCCCTTTGTGGGGAATGGCCAATGATAACTTCCAAGCTGTAGGAAGGGAAATATTATCACGTTAATAAAGAGTTAATGTTGGTTACAGTTAGCACAGAGTGTGGACCAAAGTAATGCCAGTTAATAGGTTCCAGGGTGTCGTGGTTTAACCCCAGCCAGCAACTAAGCACCACACAGCCGCTCGCTCACTCCCCCCCGGTGGGATGGGGGAGAGAATCGGAAGAGTAAAAGTGAGAAAACTCATGGGTTGAGATAAAGACAGTTTAATAGGTAAAGCAAAAGCCGCGCGCACAAGCAAAGCAAAGCAAGGAATTCATTCACTACTTCCCAGCGGCAGGCAGGTGTTCAGCCACCTCCAGGAAAGCAGGGCTCCATCACGCGTAACGGTTACTTGGGAAGACAAACGCCATCACTCCGAACGTCCCCCCCCTTCCTTCTTCTTCCCCCAGCTTATATACTGAGCATGATGTCATATGGTATGGAATAGCCCTTTGGCCAGTCTGGGTCAGCTGTCCTAGCTATGCTCCCTCCCAGCTTCTTATGCACCTGGCAGAGCACAAGAAGCTAAAAAGTCCTTGACTAGTGTAAACTCTACTCAGCAAGAACCAAAACATCAGTGTCTTATCAACATTATTCTCATCCTAAATCCAAAACACAGCACTCTACCAGCTACTAAGAAGAAAATTAACTCTATCCCAGCTGAAACCAGGACAGTATCCACCCCTTATTCCATACCATTTACGTCATGCTCAGGTCCCACATTATCCAATACATCCTCATTAACCACCACCCCACTTATTCTATGGACCACTCCTGTAAAATGTCTGTAAAATGTCCATAAACATCCACAAATGTCCACATAATGTCCATTGAGTTCATTTAGTCCGTGACTTTGGGCTCCATTGGTGATGGTGATCACTCAGGACAGGAGAGGTGGTGTGTTGCGTGGAGTTACTGGGCACCAAAGCCAGCTCAGGTCGGGTCACTGCTGCACTTGCACTGCTTCTTGTAAGGCTTCTCCTCCATTTGTTCAGGTGGTTCCTGCTATGGTAATTCCTATAACATGCAACTCAGATCATGGGTTACAACAATTTAAAGGTATTTCCATTACAATCTCCACCCCTGGCCACTTTGGGCCAGGATTAACATTGCAATGAACTCCTCCCCTTGCTCCTAGCCTGGCTAGCAACAAGGGGTTCCTGCTATAGTAATTCTCATAACATGCAACTCAAATCCTGGGTTACAACAATTTAAAGGTATTTCCGTTACAATCTCCACCCCTGGCCCCTTTGGACCAGACCATTGGGTTTAACACTGCAATGGACTCCTCCCCTTGCCCCTGCTTCGGCTTGGACTTATCCACAGACTGTAGTCCCTTAGCGGTTTACCTGCTCCAAGCGGAGCCTTGTCTATGAGCCACAGTCTCTCCAGGGGTATACCTGCTGTGGCATGGATTTATCCACAGCCACAGTCACTTAGAGGTGCACCTGTTCCCACATGACCTTCTCCATGGGCCACAATGCTTTCAGAGATATACCTGCTCCAGCGTGGCCTTGCCCGCAGCCACAGTCTCTTCAGAAGTAAACTTGCTCCACCATGGCCTTACCCATGGCCACACGCTTTGAGGTGCTCCAGCATGACCTCATGCACAGCCACTGATGCTTCAAGGTGTACCTGCTGCAGCACGGACTTATCCACAGCCACAGATGCTTCAGGGTGTACCCTCTCCAGCGTGGACTTATCCTTGGGCCACAATCCCTTCAAGAAGTATACCTGCTGCGGCACAGACATAACCATGGCCACAGACTCTTCGAGACATACCTGCTCTGGTATGGGCTTATCCACGTCCACAGGCGCTTCGGGGTGTCCTGCTCCCACATGGACTCATCCACAGGTCACAGTCCCTTTGACTCGAGTTCACACTGGAGTTCCAGCCTGTCCAGTACAGCAGCGCAGAAACAGCAGCGATGCCCTGGCCATCTGCCAGCCCAGGGCATGGCCGTTGTTGTTATCAAAATGTTCCCAGGCACAGCACAGTAAGATGATAAGCAGTTCAGCAAGTAGCAAAAGCAAAAAGCAGCCACTAACGAGCACTATACTCTAATATACAGTAAGGCAAGCAAGCCCCATGGTAAGTACAGAAGCCTGCTGATTAATACCTAAACAGCACTAACAACTATGAATTCAATCTAGCACATTCCAATTAAATCTGTCATTATCTCGAACCCTTCGAGCCCCACGTTGGGCGCCAAAAAGGACTGTCGTGGTTTAACCCCAGCCAGCAACTAAGCACCACACAGCCGCTCGCTCACTCCCCCCCGGTGGGATGGGGGAGAGAATCGGAAGAGTAAAAGTGAGAAAACTCATGGGTTGAGATAAAGACACTTTAATGGGTAAAGCAAAAGCCGCGCGCACAAGCAAAGCAAAGCAAGGAATTCATTCACTACTTCCCAGCGGCAGGCAGGTGTTCAGCCATCCCCAGGAAAGCAGGGCTCCATCACGCGTAACGGTTACTTGGGAAGACAAACGCCATCACTCCGAACGTCCCCCCCCTTCCTTCTTCTTCCCCCAGCTTATATACTGAGCATGATGTCATATGGTATGGAATAGCCCTTTGGCCAGTCTGGGTCAGCTGTCCTAGCTATGCTCCCTCCCAGCTTCTTATGCACCTGGCAGAGCACAAGAAGCTAAAAAGTCCTTGACTAGTGTAAACTCTACTCAGCAAGAACCAAAACATCAGTGTCTTATCAACATTATTCTCATCCTAAATCCAAAACACAGCACTCTACCAGCTACTAAGAAGAAAATTAACTCTATCCCAGCTGAAACCAGGACACAGGGTCACTCTTTCATATGGTTTAGTTTACTCATATAAAAACAGCCATAAGGGCTGTTGCAGAGGTATCAAACCATGGTTCACTCGCAGTGGTGCTGAGTAAGGCTGTGCTGTTTACTCTTGCAATGAACAATATGAAGAAAAGCTGGTGCACAGTAACTGTCTCAGGAGCGGTCACTTCCTGGCAGAAAACTCAATGACACTGTAGACTTAATTCTAAGAAAAAAATGCTCGTTGCAAATAATTTGATAGGTTATATAATTTCTCTCAGGAAAATTATGCTGCACAGAAAACTGACGTGCTTTCATTCACCTGACTGTATAAAAAATACATTTTATAGAAAAGAGAAACATGAATTATGAATGGTTTAGGCTACCACAGAAAAGAAGAGATACATTTATGGGAAATTAAGAGTTTGACTATGCTTTTCTGTAGTGTTTCTATTGAGATAAAGTATGTTGGGTAGCATATGACTACCACCCTCATTCTTTTGGTAGGAAAAAAAAATGTGTAGAAATTATATACCTTATTACCATACAGTATGTCTGTGATCGTGACTTCTAAAGCTGGAAGAACATAGAAAAGAGACCTTTCTTAATCATCGCTTGGTGTTAATACAAAGGCACCAGAAGGAGCAGATGAAACAAACCATTTAAGTTAATATACACTTGTCAAGCAAGAAGCAGTATGATGGCATGACTCCAGTCTCTCAGAGGAAGGAAATTTTTTTGTTCAGTGAAAGCTGATATCCCAGTAAACCACCCAGCACAAAAATAGGAAATGCAGTTAAGAAATGCAAAGCTCTTCCATTCCTCTCATCTTTTTCTCCCTGCACTAATAAATCATTATGTTTAATGTTATGGGAGAATACAGATGAGAAAGCAAGCCATAGCTTGTCATCAGAGCTTGACAAAACTAGAAATAAGTTTTCTTTTATTGTCAACATACAATGACAATTTTCATAGTACTATCACAGGTGTCAGCTCCCTATAAAAACTTCTGTCCTATTGTAGGTAAGCAATACTTAGGGGACAGAAACCAACTCAATGAAAACCTGTCCCTTGCTAAACAAACAGTCAATGGAGTGCCAGCAACATCATGTAGCAGATTCTGGATGACACACGTCACAGTTCATTTAGATCTCTCAGATTTAAAGGACAATGTACTCTGTGTACCAATCTTTATTTCATTACCTCATTAGGTAAAAATCAAACAAGGGCTCAATTCCCTTTCAACAGAGTAGTTTAACTTGATAATTCCCTAATTCATACCTTTGTTAATTCACAAATTAATTAACTCACAAAGGCACTAACTCACAAATTCACTCTCATATCCAGTGTACATGTTGCTCTCACTTTAGCCTAATAGTGCTGCTCCCACCATACATCAGGCTTTAGCATGAGCTGTGTGTTAGGCCAAAACCTGTGCAGCAGTCAAGTGAACACCCACACTCCACCACTTGGTATAGGCCAAAAGTCTAGTAAATCCCATGCCTCAGTGAGTGGAGGTACTGTTACTCTTCTTGCCTCACTGAGGGTGAGGGTAGGGGAAAGTTTTGAGCACTTTCATGGAAGTCTAGCGTTACAGTTTGTTATGAGGTAACATACTTTCAACATGGTGATGTTAGCAATAAATATGGATATATAAACATACTAATAGAAAACAAATAAAATACAGAACAACAATACAATGATTATAAGATGCAACATAAGATGCAGCATGCTAGTTGCAGATGGTGCATAACCTGCAAAAACATCATACCAATGATGTCTAGCAGTTTGTTCAATTTCTGTTGCAATCCTGACAACCTGGTCAGTATCATACCTGATAGCAATCGTCATCTGTTTTTGATAAGTAATTGCTTTTTTATATTTGATTAAAATTTCCAATTCTTCAGTTTGCGAATGTACCATGTCCCATATTGGTCCTAAGGGTGCTGTCCAAGTTGTAGGCCAATATTCCACCAGAATCAATATGAATTAGTTTTTTGGTTTCTATAGTCATTCTGTCATTACACAGAACATCACAAAGCAAAACCAATACATATACAACCCAATTTTCACTTACGTACAACCATGCACTTATCATACACTTAGCCTAAATAGCAGGTACTTGAGGTCATATTACTCGTACAAGGGTCTTATGTTACTAAATGCTCAGGGCAGTACTGTTCATGGTTTCCCCATTTTACATCCATGAGTATCGATTAGGTTACCTTTGTTATCCATGCATGTGCTCCCTTGAACTGGCAGCCATATTCTATTAGCTACAATAATGGGGAGTGGGGCATATTGGTAAATGGCTCCTTCTTTACTTTCCCTATTTATGGTGCAGTAATAAATAGATCCACTCAACAGACTATTTTTGCTTGCTACCCCTAAGCTTTGATAAAATGCAGTTTACAGTACTGGCACCAAGCCAATAATAGGGTCCCTAACATAGCAGGATTCCCACTATGGATCCAATTGGCTTGTTGTTCATATTAATTTATAATGAAGGTTTGCATGGTAACACAAGCAATGGCACTGCTGGTATTAGAAATAAATATGTGAATACCAGCATACATTTCCTTGAAAATCTTCTGGAGTTTTTTCCAAGGGTTTAGGCTAATAGTCAAGGTATCAGTAGTTGCATCCTTTCCATTTATTATATCCATGGTCTGAGCAGTTATAACTTGTTTGCTTAATGGTCCTAGCCTGGACACTTTATTACTAGTGATTTTTAAGTTGATTGATAGAACCCAGTGCTCCTGTGCCCAATCCAACTGTTTCCAATCCCCTGGCAATATCCCTAACTGTGCAGGTTTTTCCAATGCGACTTGCACCATTGTTCATATATAGGTACTATCCATTGTGAGCAATTTGAATATACCTATGCTAATGTTGTCCCATCAAATCCGAAGGTAAAATTCAAATACTTCAGAGGTAAAAACTGCAAATCTTTTGGGAAATCCTTGGGTAACTATTACTGGTGTAGTAGTGGTAGTGGGAATCAGGGAAATTTCAAATTGCATACCGCCCACTGTGGCACATGAGCAATGGCCTTGATGGTTAATTGGCTCGCAGACTCCTACATTGAATTCTAATGGTTCCATTCCCAGCAGGCATCACCCTCCCTCATTGTGTTATCTGATAGTTTTGCATGTATACATTTGTGTAAGAGGAAAAACTGAACAGGACCTTCAGTAGTGTTGTGATCATTTTGGGGGGTTATGTCTCCTTTATAATGTATCAGTTTCTCCACCCAAGTCCAGGTTCCCAGATACAGATCTTTAAGCAAATTTAAGGTTGGTATGGGCAGTCAGGTGGATACCATGATTCTTAATACCCCACTGGTGGGTTTTGAATATATTGGGCCTCACACCCCATGTCATGGAAGAGGTTACCATCATCTGTAGGTTTGCTTGGTTATTGCATAGCACATCAACATTTATCTAATAGTATCCTACAATTCCCAACACAAGCGTCAGAGTTGTTTGATAGATGAAGGATCCTGACTTTCTAGATGTTGTCAACATTCTCTCTGGTGATAACACCTCACCACAGGGAGTGTTAATGAAGTTCCAGGGAATATTTAGTGTACTTGCTAAATGGACTCCTTCCATAGCATGCAGGTGAAATGGCATCTTTCACTCATTCGTGCAGGAGGTCAGTGGTTCCTAGGGAGTAAGAAAGAAGACTTAAGTCTTGGACTGTATCCAAGCCTCAGTAACGATAAATTTCACTCCCACACTATCTGCAGTTTCCTATGTTGTGGATGTTGTGGATGTGATGAAGCTGTGGATGCCCCCTCCCTGGAAGTGTTCAAGGCCAGGCTGGATGGGGCTTTGAGCAACCTGGTCTAGTGGAAGGTGTCCCCACCCATGGCAGGGGGGTTGGAACCAGATGATCTTTAAGGTCCCTTCAACCCAAACCATTCTATGACTCTATGATTCTATGTTCCTGTCCCTCAAAAGCACTGCAAAGTAATCCAGAGTTTTCTGAGTGATGGGTGTTGAATTCTCACCTGATCTCTTGGATGCCACACTGGGGTGTTCAAAGCATCCTGCTGGTGTTGGTTCAGCACAGGAGATTGTTCAAAACCTTTATACAGTGCACTACCTGTCGCTATCTGTCAGGATTTTAAGACTTGTGTGGCCTCCCATAAGTTTCTTCCCCAATTAGTGCCATCATTGCACAATTTGATTATTTTAAACAACCTGCTTCGTCTTTCTCCTATGCCATTACTCTGAGATCAACAGAGGAAGTGCAAAGTCCACTTAACTCCATGCCCAAGACACCATTCCTGTACTAATTTATTTTTAAAATGTGCCCATTATCTGGCTGTATTTCTTGTGGCATTGTCTGTGTAGCAAACCATTGGTTTAATCATGCTACAGTTTGCAATCTGGATGCGGTGTGTGCAAGGTAAACGTTATCTAAACCGCTCACCACTTCAACTGCGGTCATCATAAACTTCCACCCCTTGGAGGTACATGTCATGAGTCTGACATAGTCTACTTGCCCAGTACTCCAAAGGACTTTTCCTTCCCTAAGGTTTGCTTGTTGTTGACTTTGGACAAGAGAATCCTTAATTTCATTATCAAATCCACTGGTTGTCATTATATGATCTGCTTGTTTCTTAGTAACTGGCCAACCTCGCCTTCTGGCATGCTGATGCAAGTCATATGCTTCAGTGTGCCCAAATTATTCATGCAGCCATTCAGCACTCAAGGCAGAAGAAAGGCCTTGAATACTGAATGGCTAGGTAAAATACCATCATTTTCTGGTGTGCTGCTACGTGCCCTATAGTAATAGGATGACAGTTGGCAATATCTTATATTTGCTCTCAATATTTGCTTCCCTGTATACTGAGATATATGGGGAAATTGCCCAATTTCCTAGCCATTGTGCAGCACTAGCCCACACAGCATAGGAATTAGTGTATATAGCCTTTGTGCCGTTTCTAAGAGCTCATACTATGGCATAGAGCTCTGCTAATTGAGCAAAACCTTCTATTCACTCAGTTACTACAGGTTCTTTGGCTACAAATACAGCAGTAGCCATTCCTTGCCATTTACCCTGTATTTTGTGAGCACGTCTGTCAGTAAACCAGACACCATCTGGTTGACAGGCATTGAATTCAGGAGCATCCTGGATAGAAGAGCAAAGAGGCTCCATGTATTCAATGGACATTCCTATATGCTCCACAACTTCAGTAACTTTATTCTTAGTTAAGCCATCTACAGTTTCATGATGATAGATGCACAGTACTCACCTTGGTACAGGGGTCTTGCATGCTACACCTACGGGTACTAGTTTACCAGCAAGCATACGTTTAAGAATAGGTATTGGCAATGTAATTTTATGCTCCTTCCCTGGGTCAAGGGTTCAGTCACTACTAGCCCTTTGTTAGCTGCTAACAGCACCTCTTCAAAAAAGTCGAATGCTTGTGCTCATCACTCTGCCAGATATACACATGTACTGCACAACAGTGACCTCCTGTGGTAACTTTAGTGTTTCTAGTTCTTTAGACAATACAGCATGAACAATGGTCAGACTGTTTAAAACATGCATTAAGGGAGTAAATGTATACAGTGGTGTCCCTGCCAGGTGGAAGCAAATCGCTCCCTATCTGCACCTGGTACATATCCATCACATCTATAGTTGCGATCCATGGGAAGGTATGTTAGTTAAGAGATCTGACTCTTATCAGTTACGTTGGGAGCAGTTTGTTGTTCAGGGCTTTATAATCTACTGTTAGCTGCCACTTGCCGTTAGGTTTCTTTACAGGCCATATAGGAGAATTGTAGGGGGAATAGGAATGGGAATTTTCCCTACAAGTCCACCCATGACTGGCCCTTAGATACATCAATGCATAAGATATTTTGGGGACCTAAGAGTAAGGTCAGGTAGACTCTCCATCCATTAGACAGAATTCCTTCAGCCCTGGCCAGTGGGTGGGTAGTGACTTGCCAATTGATGCCTACATTAGAAACTAGTAGTTTGCTAAGTGGAAGCTGTCCTTTGTAAGTGTCCTTACTTATCATCGACATCTGGGCTCCTGTATTGACAGGGAGAGTTGTAAAGTAGCAATCATTAAATGCAATCATCATCTCGGGACTTGGATCCTTAGCAGTGGGAGTAGCCACAGCACGTACTTCCATTGGATCAAGCCCCCACCCTAGTTTCCTATGTATTTATGGTCTAGGGTCAGTGTTGATAGCTTTGGATATCTCCCCCAAGTTCACATCCCTCACGTCCTCCAGCTCCCTAGGTATTACTTTCTTACATCATACAGTGTCACTCCCATCCCCTGATAGGGATCCCAGAGCGGTATCATGACGAGCTAATGAGAGAAACCTGGCCAACTGCTACAAAACAGGAATCAGCAGCCCATTTAACTGACTTGAGAGTCCTTTATCTAAACACATTTTCCATAACTTCTTATGCTCCTTCTGCTCCCTTTACTGTGGGGCAGAGATGTCCTAAGAAATCACCTCCCAGGGAATGGGCTCTGTGGGAGGTATTTGTTCGGCACCTGGGCAATGGCTGGTGGTCCTTCCCGTTCAGCTAAAATAGGGTTTTCAGGAAGGCAATCTGAAGGCTGGCTGATGAGGTCCACTGCCACGTGTTTGCCCCACTATGATCAGCAAGATGTAAAGTATGTTGCCAACACAAAATGCAAGTCCAGGGACTTCTAATATTTGGCCCTGCAGTATCTAAAAATATTACTGAACCTAATGCTAATGATCAAACTTCAGTTGGGGTAAGGTGGAGCTGATTGGCTCTGGCTGTCCAGATTTGTGCTACAAAGTCCAAGGGTGTTTCCCTTGGGTTAGTTTGATATCTATCTACCCTACAGATCTCTTAATTCCAAGACAGTAAGCTGTCCAGTAGCTGTTCCAAAGGGAGGTAATTTTTGCGCCCTATTGTTCGGAATTGATTACTGGTGTCAAAACTGAGGGGGTGGTGTAGGCGGAGAGGGAAGGAGAGATAATCATGCCAGTTATCATCTGGCCCAGAAAAGGGATCAACGTCTGATTCCACATATTCTCAACCCAGTCGGCGCCACACAAGGTACAATAGATTTTAACTGGGTCAATCATAGCGGCTTCCAGCAACCTTCTCTTGTGCCCTCCTGCATTTGTAATTAATTGGGACTAAAGTTTTGACTAAAGCAATTTAGCTTGCATTTCTAACTATCTAAACTTTAATTCCCAACTATTCCTTCCATTTTCCTCATCCTCATTTTCCTTTTTCCATTGTACAACTTCCCCCTTCAATTCATCAATCTTACCTATCGCTGCTCTAAGACAACTGCCTAATAGCCAGCACCTGGCATTTTTCCCCTTTTCCCTTCTTTCTGCTACACAAGTAAGATTACTACCTCATGTCTGAAGTCCTATATTTCAGGCATTTGCATTAGATAAAGGACTTTAACCATTTGTTAAAGGATGTTTTTGGCATGGGTTGAAAGGAGCAACCCCTTCAGGTACCTGTGAAATTCATACAGTAACAGTCAATGTGCTCCTGGTAGAAGTATATTGGAAGTCCCTTGTTCATCATGGAATTCATATTCTTCATTGCTGTTTTCACCTTTTTAGTTGCTAGCTTCCCTAACTAAACTGGGGAGACAGGGGGATTAAATCAGCACTTTTTCAATTGCTTTGCAATTTGGACTAGTAAACAAGCACACTGGCTTGGGACAGCAGCACTCACCTAAACATGAATATAGAAATGGCCCAGTAATGCAGCTACTCACCACCTCATTGGGTTGAAAGTTCACCAGTGGATCGCACACATATTCACCTACTTTCTTTCACAGGCCTCTTGTAGCTGCTACCCGAACCCTTGGTATCTCCAATGCCTGGCTCTTCACCTACTCACCAGCTAATCCAGCTTAGTTTGCTAGGAGATCACACACACACAAAAAATGGTTATATAGAGAGTTTATAGAATGGACTGCAATCACCAGGCACAGCAGGATAATCGCATAGACCAGCAGGCTGCTGACTTGCCATGGACCCCTTTCACTGCCCACCTCTTCTCTGCTTTCCCACCTTCGCTCTCCCTGCTGGGCACTCTCCAGACTCCCTCGCAAAGGGGCAGCCCAGTGCCCTCCTTGGAAGGGGCATGGGGTCTGCAAGTCCTGTCATATAAGGGGACCAGGATCCATTTCCCCTGCAAGCACCTCCTAACCCTTGCACAGTCAGTCCCGCCTCCTCCTCCTTTCCCGCTGCTCATGAGGATGCTGTCCTCACCTCCTGGCCGCCAGTGTCCCAGCTGCCTCACTGCTAGCCTTTGCCGCTGGCTGGCATCACCACCCTCCTCTTAACTCCTCATGAGCCCTTCCCTGCCCAGGGCTCCCTACCAACCCAACAGCACCCTGCATGACAGCACCTGTCAGAGAAGGTGCTTCCGTACAACTGTTTGCCATATTTTCCTTCCTCAAGTTGCATCTAACTCTGTACTTTCAGGCTTCCTTTTGATATGAGTGCATACAATGTGGATTTTGTAGAACTCTTCCAGTGTCTGATTGTGTTGTATCCATCAGCTCTCGTCATAAACTTAAAAACGAAGCCCATTATAACCTGTCCAGAGGTTTCTCAGCTTGAGTCAGGCTGAGGGCTGGCTGCTCCAAGGCATGGGAAGCCCAGACTCGAGTGTGAGGACACCTCTTGGCAGGGCATCCACGCCAGCATCCACACCAAAGCACGTGTCCATTGCGGGACTCCCATTGACAGGCTGGGACCACTGAACAAGACTTCTCTTCACCAGAGTGAATTGCAGGGGAAATAAAGCCTAAGAAGATAGAAACTAACTACTGGCTTTCATTCACACTTAAATATACACACCATAGACTGTGATGGGAAACTGCATTTCTGGTTCTTATGCTATTCCTGCAGCACTTAAGAGAAACACAGCTTTCTTCGCATTCTCTAATTGTGATCGAAAAATTGCTTCTGGAATACAGAAACTCAGGTGGACTACAGCTTCCCTTCTAGAAGAACCCACAGGCCCAGCCAGAAGTGTCTTCGCAAGCTTTACAAACAAAGCATTGTCACAGAGTGCCTCTCCATCGTACCTTCTTTTTCTCCATGTCTTCTTTGTCCTCAGCATCCCTCTGCCAAACACTTTTCATATCAAAATCAAAAGGCCCTCTTCTCGGCTCATAACTGTTACCACAATGGTCATCAGACTTAAACTCTCTGTGAATCATATAATCTGGCAGAGAGGAAACATAGCTCCTGCAGGCAAAGATTTGACACTTGTTTGTACAAGGGATACATATCTTGCACTTTAGTACAAAAGTATTCTGAAACACTAATAGGTGAAGAGAGAATCCAAGAAGTTATGTGGAGTCTCAGCAGACTTACCGTGGCTCATCGGTCGCTGGGGGATCGGAGCAGTGCAAGTACCAGTCGGGCACAGCATATGCTGCTGGAGAGGACCTCCTTGTCACAGGAGTGTAGTGCTTCAGCAGGTCTTGAGAGAAAAAGACTAAAGGAGGAAGTAGGAGGAAGTGGGCTCTCTGTGGTCACCGACTTCTGTGGTCGTTTCAGTGGCATGTGGTATTACTGTCCTGCAGTAATGGAAAAGAAAATATTTATGGTAAAACTTATCTGCTTGGGTGGGTGGGGGGTAGACAGGGGAAGAACAGGAAAGCAGCCTGAGAGCTGGGTCTGGAGGTGGTGAAAGGCAGCAGCAGTCTCTTCCGCCTCTTCACGAACACCAGATCTAGGCCTAGCAAGCCTTTTGTCTCTGCAAAATGAGGGACGAGTCCATTCTGGATGGCATGGAGGGAGTCCCAAATGGCTGCCCAGATACATCCTGCCATAGTAATTGCGAGAGCTTAGCGCAGTCCTGTATTGCACTCTCCTGGATGGGTTACGTCCCTGAGCTGTCTTGGTTTTCCTTTTGACCCAAACCAGAAGGACACCAATTATTTCCTCTGTTGGCAGTGCATGTGACCTGTGTTCCTGACAGATGAGGTTTGCTTCAGAAACCTGGTCAGCTCCTCACCAGTGGTCTGCCTTAGGAAAAGGAGCACGAGATCCTCTGAGGGGTTCAAGAAGTTTTCTAGTAGGACAAAAGGGGCTTGTTTATTCCTGATGAAGTGTATGCTGTAAGCCTTTCAAGAGCCTCCCAGAACAGGCAGGAAAAGTTTCCGTCTCGCAGAGCAGTGTGTGCTGTCTCTTGGCAGATCAGGCTTCAGGGGTGCAGCGCAGGGCCTAGCCACCTGGGTGTTTCTTTGGAGTCTCCCTGGTTCTCCCAGGCTTCCCAGCACACATTTACAGTCACCCTTCCCTCCCTCTCTACCCAGTCTGCATTTGTCTGCATTTATGCCAAGGAAAGGGCCAGTAATAACCTGGCTGTTAAAGAAATGCTGCTAGAGGGGAGACACACAACTCTCCCTGCACTGCAGGCTCTTGAACTCTAGGGGTACAGGCTGGGTAGCAGCTTCCTTGCGCGTGTACTTGTCCCTGCCGTATTTTGTCTAGAGACAGACAGAGGCCCAACTGTCAAAACTAAAGTCAAGCAAAAAAAGGGGAAAGGAAAGGCAATGAAAATAGATTTGAAGGCTGCTAGCAAGTCTCATGCACTTTCTTTTCCTGGTATTAAAAGAAAGAGGCTAGCATAAATTGAAGATATCAAAACATCCCCTAATGCTCCAGTCAGCTAATGAGTGACAGAAGGAGGAAGGGAACAGATTGGAATTTGGTTTTGGAGGGCATCTGCAACCCTGTCGGGTGTTGTTTGTTACTTCGCTAGGCAAATTCAGCACTAAAATCCAACTCTTGTTTTCCACACTCACTAGAAGATGTACCCTTAGAGGTTAAAATGTTTTTGCACTTGTCCCTAAGGGCGCCCTTTGGGATTTATTTCCACGATTGCATTGCACATTTCTCTTCTGAGCAATTGCTTAGTCAGACTGGACTGAAAAATGTTTTCAATACATTCAGTCTCACCTAAATACTGGAAGTAGTTTGCTGCTGCAGTATCATCGTGTAGTCAAACAAATAAATTGACTATTGCTTAGAAATTTGCCTGCGGTGTTTTGGAATACATCTCCAACACTTCAATACACAAGATGCATGGTGAGAAAACTAAAATCAAGACTGTTTGGTAGAAATTCAGAAATTCCTTCTGAATTTGCACTAGTTACGCATCTCAGCAAAGGCCAAGGACTTCTTTTCCTAAATTGGCCGACGTCTGCACTTGTATTCAAGTAGAAGGGAGGTACTGGTGTTCAAGTACCTTAAAAGCCTTCCCATGTAGACTCCACAGACTGGTAAATGAGGCAACCAAGATTGCAGAGGATATAAAAAAACCATATGGCTTAAGCACCTAAGGGTGGGAGAGAGGTTTCCAGGGCAAAACACCAAGATCATCATAGAAAAGTCTGTTCTGAGCATAGCTTGCACTTTACTTATTTTGTCTTTGATAAATCTTCTGTTCAAAGACAGCTAGTGCAGTCTCTTTGGGGACTCTCCTGCATTTTAAACTAAAACAAATCCCTTTTTCAGAACAGGCTTCTGTTCCTTCCTCCTCCTCCTTTTTTCCTCCCCCAAGATCACAAAACAAGAATTCTGTTCACCGAGAGTGGTGAATTGCATGGGAAGCAAAGCCTAAGAAGATAGAAACTAACTACTGCTTTCATTCACTTAAATATATGCACCACATATTGTGACTGGAAACTGTGTTTCTGGTTCCTATGCTACACCTGCAGCACCTTAAGAGAAATACAGCTTTCTTCTCACTCGCCAACTGCAATATAAAAAATACAGCCTAAGCTGCCAGTCAGCAAAGGAGGAGACGTTCCCAGTGAGAGGGGGGTAACCTGAGGATCCCACATCAGCACTGGGGGTGGGGATCATCCATCTGCCATGTCTAAGGAGCTTCTGCCAGACACTGGGCTATCATGCCATTTGAGATTCCTGTCACAGTCCATCGTGAGCTCTGGCTTCTGGCAGACCTTGGACCACGGTACTTCAAGCAACTCAAATTGATGTTACTCAGGGAGCAACTGCTCTGAAACCAGAACAGATTTTCAGGCTGGATTCCCAAGGCCAGGTCCTGGGGAAAGCTGAAACCGCAGTTTTCCCATAGATCTGCACGGCCCACAAGAACCCCAGGCTCGCTGGCTTGACTCAGTGCAGGTTTACGGGTCTTTGCGGGGAACCTGTGACAAGACCCACAGCAGCAGGTGTAAATAGGATGCATAACCTGAGTAACCTCTCTTCACAAGGCAGAACCATTGTTTCATCCAGACCCACAGTGACTAACTCACAGGGGCAACCCCAAGCTGCAGTCTCTTCCTCTCTAGCATACCTTGTTATGGAAATTCCCTTTCCTATTATATCTATCGGTGTTTATTATGGTCAAGTGTACTAACTTGGTTAATGTATATATATTAGTTCACATTACACACTGTAATGTAATGAGGTAGCGGAATTTTACTGGAGACTTTGGTATTGTTCATGCTGAAGTAAAACAAACTAGAAGACAACCCAGCCCTGGAAATAAGAACTTTTCTTCCTGGCAGCTTAGAGCTGTCCATGAAGGATAAAGAATACCCCTGGACAACCAGAATAATGCCTCCATCCTAGCCCCTCTAACACATCTTTGAAACCCTCCAAGTGTTGTCTGGCATCATAGGTAAGTAACTATAGCAAGGCTGACTCCAGGGACGTCTGGATCAATGGACTAACATCAAGAATGCTGCAGAAATATGGTTGCTTTGCAAAGTTTGACTATGATGATAATCAGTAGTGTGCATGTTGGCGATTAGTCAAATCGTGTTGTACCTAAATGTCTAAAGGGTATTAGAACCCTGTATAAAACCACATTTGGGGCACCCCAATTTGAATGGGACACCTCATGCTCATGAATAAAGGAATTACTCTTGTAAGGGCTCTGCACCCCTTCAATCTAGGGAATTACATTTAGATAAAAGTACAGGTAAATTACATTTGGGTAAAAGAAAGAATAACTTGTCTCCTCGGTGGGAGAGACCATTTTTGGCATTGCTAACCTTTCTCAGCAGGATCCATCACTCCCACCTGAAAGCTGTGACAAGTCTACAATTGGAACCATCCTGCCACTAAGGGAACATCCACCACTGCACAGACAAAATTACTAGAGCTAGTGGATCGCACCTCTGATTGGCTGTGGACTCACTAACCTTGTGTAAAAATTCAACAGCAAGAAAGTGGAAAGTAATTTGATACTTAGGAATTGCACATAGACTAAACTATATCCTTACTGAAAACCAGAATGTAATCAAGAGGTAATTGCCTTTGTAACAATATGCTGTTTGTTTTTTTCATACTAATAGAAGTTTTAAAACCCTTACACGAAACCTATTATAATGAGACATCACATTGTAGATTTGTTCTGGGATGGAGTTTATCAGGCTCTGAAAACAACGTGGATAATTGCAGATAGGTTAAGTTGGTATTCTGTAGGAAGCTATAATCAAAGATAATTGTAAGCCTTTGGTTTCCATAACAGGTCTATAGGATCCTGATTGCTCTGAGTCATCTAATCTGAGTCCAAGCCTTACTGGTTTACCTAAAGGACTGGATCCAGCACACGCTAACCCTTTTACAGGAAATAATTTACATAATTCAGGCTCATCTGAGGATTATACTACTCTATTGACACAACTACCAGGGCAATATCGGATATGTGGAGACAGAGCATTCAAGTATATACCCTCAACCTGGGATGAGAAGGGTCTTCTAGGTGCGTTAATACCACCCGCACAGGTTAGAACCAGTATCTTTTCTGCCTCTGTAGTTCATAACTACTGGTATATATATTTATATATATATAAGAAGTGTTACGACCCTCTGGCAGAAAGTGGCTCTAAGCTCAACCTGCTTGTAAGAGCTTTTATCCCATGGTTAGGGGTTGCTGACCTAGAAAAAGCTATTGCAAATGCGTCAATAGAATTAGAAAAAGCCATTAATGAAACCACAGAGAGCATTATAGCCCTACAAGAAGAAACCAAATTATTATCACAAATGATAATGCAGAACTGATTAGCCTTAGACTACCTATTAGCAGCACAGGACAGAGTATCTGCGTTACTGAATACCAGCTGCTGTTTTTTTTCTGTAAATCAAGACCAAAAAAGTGGTGATATAGAGAAGCCTCATTTACAAGTATTATATGAAGCAAGCCGAGAATCTCCCCTAAATCTATTCGGGTGGTTAACCTCTTGGCTCCCAGACTTAGCTACAGGATGGTGAACCAAAATAATTTTGGTTGTTGTATCCGCTATGTTATTTTGCTGTGCAATTATAGATGTGTGTCTGCAGTGCTGTATTACCACAGGCAGTCCACCTACTACTAAAATAATGGCTCATATAGTGTCACCCCGACAGCCACAAGAAAAGGAGGGCCATTTTCGTGACAGCCTGCAGCGTGGTCACACAGGCCGCAGGGCATCGCACCCCAAACCCTGCCCGTGCTCTGCGCCGCCGACCCAAGCACGGAGGGTCCCCGCTGCCCCCCCGGCTCTACAACCGACCCGTGGGAAACACGTCGCTTGTCCAGCCCAGGGCGGGCAGAGGCATCCCGCCACCGGCCGCGGACGGCGAGGGAAGGAAGAGGGACCCGCCCGCGGGGCAGCGACACCCGCACCCGCCGCTGCCCGCCGGCCGCGGCAGCAGAAGATGGCGGCGGCTGCCCCGGCCGCGGGGAGCGGGGCGGGCCGTGGGCGCCTCCCTGCGGCCCCCGGCGGCTGGAGGCCTCGCCACCGCGGGGCGGGGCGCGACCGGCCGCGGACCTCCCCCGTTGCCGCGGCTGCAGCCTTACTCCGCCCTGAGGCCGCCCTTCCTCTCCCCTGAGGAGGGGCGCAGGGCGTGCTCCCCGGCCGGCGCTGGCCGCCGGCGCTCAGCCTTTCCTGCAGCGCCGGGGCCCCGCGCCTGTCCCGGCAGGGCCGTGATGGGCCTCTCCGCGTACCCGCCTTTATCTGCTGGGCGGGCAAGCGAAGGAGCCCTCGGTCCCTGCATCCGCGTCGCTGGTTCCGTTCTCTGGCTGCTCTACCCCAGGCGGTCGCCGTCGCTTTCTGCCGGCGCTGCTCCGTGCTCCCGCGCCGGGAGCGGTTGCCGGCCCTCCGCTAAGCAGGCTTTCCCTCGGGCGCCGCGGGCCGTCGCCGCGGGGTGGCCGGTAACGGCACGGCAAGGTGCAGCCACCGAGGGGCTCCTGCAGCTCCCGTCCCGTTTGTTTGCCCCCCGGCCTCGCGTCCGTAGGCAAGCGTAGCTCAGACGCGAGCTGCCGGTGCCTGGGTGCCAGGCCACCCCTACTCCCTCAGGCAGTCGCTGAGGCCGAGTCGGAGAGAAGGAGCTTTTTTCTCAGCGCCAGGCGAAGAGCGTGGCGTTTGGATGGACGCTGGGAAGAACTTGGTGAGGGAATGGGGAGCCGATCACTGGCCTTCGCTTAGGGCTGCTGTGAGAGCGCCCTTGTCACGGTTTCTTCGCTGGCCGGTTCCCACCTGATCGAGTTTCCTCAACCACTGGCTGAGCTCTGAGCACCTTTGCCATCCCCAAGTCATTTTACCATTTTACCTGGTGTCCTCTTGCACCCTGAATGACAGCATTTCCTCCCTTTGCAGAGGTCTTTAGAAGATGTCAGGTGGAAAAAAGCACTCTGAAACACTTTGCCCTCTGGGTGAAGCCCAGTGGAGCTCAGCCTGTTTGACTGGGGTTGCTAATCCCGTTTAGCGGAAATTTTTATTTATTTATTTTTTTTTTAATCTTAAGCCACGGTATGCAGTAGAGATCCAAGATAGTGGCAACCCAGCAAAGTGGAAAGAAGGAGAGCATTTGGGATAATTGGGTCGTGCAGTTTCTGACGGACCAATTAGTGAAGTGACAGCAAGCAGAGTCTGTTTCTTTGCCCCTGATACCAGGGAGAGCAAGTGCTTTGGGTTATTATTTCTTGGAGCTGAGTTTCAGCATAGCTAACTGTGTGTGTTTAAGAGCTCCTTAATAGGCTGCTGTCTTAAGATAGTTTCTTCACACCTATGAAACAGCATTTGCTGTACTTGGAGTCACTTCAGTAAGTGTCCTGTGCACCTTTCGTGGCATAATTCCTTAGACTGTCTTTTTTTTTTTCCTTGTCTGCCACTCCATGTTCCCATTAATGAGGACTTATTTATCTTTTGTTTTTCCTCACTAGAAGTTGAGACAGTAATGTACCGAGAGGTAGGGTATTGGGTGTTTTTCCTTTTTTTATTGGCGAGGTGGGCAGTTTGGGGATTGGGTTTGGCTGTTTTACAAATAAAGACCTGCAAACAGACAGGTACTGTCTTTGCTTTTGTTAATGGGTGAGGAGGAAAAGAAATCAAAGGCTTAAGTGTTTCCTGCTGTCTTCTGTGCCTCTTGCTGCTCTTGGTGTCCTTGGAAATAGTTTTCTGCACGAAGATGCATGATCCCCTGTATTAGAACACTTTACATGAAAACTTGAATGCTGTTTCAAAACTGAAAACAAGGTGTTCCCTTGTTGCATCAGATCCTCTAGAAATTGTGTGTACTATATCCCCCAGAATAAGCAAGCCTGGTCTTCTGTCTCCAAGCTGAAATGCAGCATGCTGCTCAAGTTTCAGGTGGGCTTGATTTGTTAGTTGCCTGAAAAAGGGATGCTAGCAGTTAATTTTTACCACAAATATTTTCTTTTCCATTATCACAGGACGGTAATACCACATGCCACTGAAACGACCAAAGAAGTCGGTAACCTTGAAGAGCCCACTTCCTCCAGCACCCCAGATTCCAGGTCTCGGTGACCTTGCAAAATCTCCCCACGACGTGCCATCTGGGTGCCGCAGGAAGTGGATCAAAGAGACCGATGCAGCCTGCGTCAGGCTGGCAAAGCAAGGAGGCCGACCTGGTGAGCGTCTCTCTCGCTTGTTTGTTTTCCTCTGTTTTCTTCGGCATTTCTTGAGTGTGGTGGTAGAAAGTGCTTGTAGATACTACAGAAGAATCCTCTGGAGTTTTGAAATTAACCTACGGAAAAAATGAGCAATTGAAAATGTGACATAAGAGGTCACCTTCTCAAGACATCCTTGCAGTCTATTGTGTATAGGTACCTTTTAACAAAATGTGTAGTTTTGAACTGTATCTGATCTAAGTAGGTGATGACAGGTTAGCTGTGTTTGAGTGAGGTCTTTACAATTTATGCTTGGACTATTTAAGTAGCAGTCTGGTGAAAATGATGTTGTCACAAAAAAGCATAATCAGAAAACTTGGTAGAGGTTTATAAAGTGGTTTTTGTGATGACATTCAGTTTGTTACAGTGTTGTACATATTCTATTCTTGTTCCAAGGTGATCCGTGGTTTTGATATTTCCTTTATCAAAGAAGGAAGCTTGAGGAACTTGAGCAGATTGTTTGCATGCGCGCTTAGAGCAGGGTGACAAATCCAGAAATAGGAATTAACAGACCAGTACAAACATGTCAAAGCATTTAGAGTAAGAGAAAAAAGGTACAAGCAGAACGCAGTGCTGCAAGGTTCTGTCTGTTTTATCAAGGGAGACAAGTGCTCCTTCCTCAATAAAGCAAACATTTCTTCCTGATAAAACAGCAACCTGCAAACAAAGGTTTTGCAACCAGGTAAGAAGTCAGAAATGTAGTGGCTTTTGTCTTTTTCTCTTAAGACCTGCTGAAGCACTACACTCCTGTGACAAGGAGGTCCTCTCCAGCAGCATATGCTGTGCCTGACTGGTACTTGCACTGCTCCGATCCCCCAGCGACCGATGAGCCACGGTAAGTCTGCTGAGACTCCACATAACTTCTTGGATTCTCTCTTCACCTGTTAGTGTTTCAGAATACTTTTGTACTAAAGTGCAAGATATGAACATATCCCTTGTACAAACAAGTGTCAAATCTTTGCCTGCAGGAGCTATGTTTCCTCTCTACCAGATTATATGATTCACAGAGAGTTTAAGTCTGATGACCATTGTGGTAACAGTTATGAGCCGAGAAGAGGGCCTTTTGATTTTGATATGAAAAGTGTTTGGCAGAGGGATGCTGAGGACAAAGAAGACATGGAGAAAAAGAAGGTACGATGGAGAGGCACTCTGTGACAATGCTTTGTTTGTAGAGCTTGCGAAGACACTTCTGGCTGGGCCTGTGGGTTCTTCTAGAAGGGAAGCTGTAGTCCACCCGAGTTTCTGTATTCCAGAAGCAATATTTCTGTCACAGTTAGAGAATGCGAAGAAAGCTGTGTTTCTCTTAAGTGCTGCAGGTATAGCATAAGAACCAGAAATGCAGTTTCCCATCGCAATCTATGGTGTGTATATTTAAGTGTGAATGAAAGCCAGTAGTTAGTTTCTATCTTCATAGGCTTTATTTCCCCTGCAATTCACTCTGGTGAAGAGAATTCTTGTTTCATGATGTTGGGGGAGGAAGAAAGAAGGAGGAAGGAACAGAAGACTGTTCCAAAAGAGGAGTTTGTTTTAATTCAAAATGCAAGAGAGACCCCAAAGAGAGTGCACTGTCTTTTGAACTGAAGATGTATCCAAGACAAAATAAGTATAGCTATGCCCTTTTTGTGATGACCTTGGCATTTTGTCCTCGAAACCTCTCTTCCATCTTCCCTCTTCCATCCTCCCTGCCCCTGGCCATTTTAGATGCTGAAGCCTTAGGTTTTTTTAATATCCTCCATAATCTTGGTTGCCTCATTTACCATAGGTCTTTGGAGTATACATGGAAAGGCATTTGATGTACTTGAACACCAATACCTCCCTTCTTGAACAGAGGGGCAGATGTTGGACATTTTAGGAAAATAAGTCCTTAGACTTTGCTGAGATGAGTAACTAGTGCAAATTCAGAACGATGGCTTGTGTAAATGGGAACACCTCATTTCTGAATAGGCTTGAGAATGTTTACTTAACCTATGGAAACAGGCAAACAAGCAACGTATGCTTAAACTATAATTTGCCTGATGCTTGTAGGTGAAGCTTTTTTTCAATCAGAGATTTAAGGCACTGAAAACAGAAACTTAGCCTGCCATGGAGCCTCTTAAAGGATCGAATTAGGATGGAGAAGAAGTGCTGTCCCTCGCTCCCTTGCTTAAGAACCAATTGTCTTCAGTGCTCTAACAGTCAAACTTAACTTTGATGACAATAAGTGTAATTCAAGTCCATGTGGTGACTGGTAAAGTGAGACTGAGGTCCATATCTGTTTGGGTGGAGTTTGATCAAGACCCAGTTTCATTCAGTCATGTGAATGAAAGTTCCCATGTTTTTTAGTTATCACCACATACAAAGTGAATATATGTTATACATTCAGCTTGGATTCCAAATCTGCTGAGGCCTTGATATATAATTTACACTGCTCTTATGGAAGATGAAGTTGAGTTTTGCCTAAGGTACTAAATCTACCGAATCTTTTCTTTTAGATTAGGTGCCTGAGAAGGCAGATTCTGTGTCTCTAGTTTTAGCTCTACCTCCACACCACCATCTCTGAAATGGCTGTCCTTCACAGTACCTTTCCTGGACCCTGAAAAGTGTCTCATATATCTTTAAACATCACATGGTCCTTCTTTCACAGCTATTTCTTGTATTTCCTCTTATAGGAGGTTTCTATCTCATGCTTTAAGAGTACCTTCCTGAAGACTCTTCAAGTGAGACAATGGAACTAGCTCCACCAAACAGTCCTGATTTTACTTTTCTCACCGTACATCTTGTGTGTTGAAATGTAAGAGAGATATTCCAGAACACCACAGACAAATCTCGAAGGAATATTCAATTTATTTGTTTGACTACATGATGGTGCTACAGCAGCAAACTACCTCAAGTACTGAGACTGCACATATTGAAAGTATTTTTCAGTCCAGTCTGACTAAGCAGTTGTTCAGAGGAGAGATGTGTGATGCAATCATGGAGATAAATCCCAAAAGGCACCCTTAGGAACAAGTGCAAAAACATTTTAACCTCTAAGGGTACCTGTTCTACTCAGTTTGGAAAACATTGTTCCCTGGTGGGCCCTTGCTCTGGAGCTTTAAGCCTTTATGCCACTTTGTTCTGAAGTATTAGAATCTTCACTGTTCCTCACATAATGGTTGTCACTGCATAGAGGAGGACTGGAGATCAGGGGGACCATTACATGGTTCTCTGTGCCTTAGGATGGATCCTGTAGTTCCTCCCTAATGCCTTAATCATGGGGATAATTCTCGTTCTTCTGGGAATTTTGCAAAGCAGCAAAGATGTGTTAGTGCATGAAGAATTTAGCCTTTGTGCTCATGGCAAAGTGATGGACTGCTAGCCCAGGTGGAAGCATCCTTTCACCTATGCATCATGTGGACCAGCCAGGTTGGGTCAAAAATGCTATGAGCTTAAGAAAAAGGCAGACCTGTGTATGGCTGGGAGATCAGTTGGAGGTGGTACCAGAGTTAGCATCAGCATTAGGCAATCTTCCTGTGGCACCAGCAAGATTACTACTTCATGTCTGAGGTAATCTCTTTCAGGCATTTGCCTGAAATGTATGTGTATGTATGCATACATACATATGTATGTATGTGCTGTAGCAAAAGGATTACTCATCTGAGGTCAGGATTTTACCTCAGAGAGAGATTTGAAATGTAATCTAGAATTTTTCCCTTGATTGCAGCAGAGTCAGGATTTCATCAGGGGGCTTTTAGTTTTCCATGCTGGCAGCAGGTATCCATTATTCTTCATATACCAGCCAGGCACAATACATATCACAGTTCATGTTTCTTGAATCTGAGACTAATCAGCGTGTATGTATAATTAATATAGGTAGTAATTTTTAGGGTATGTTGTCGCCATCTCTTCACAAAGGGAGCAAATGCTTTAAACAGAGAACATGTAAAAAATGTCCTACATAGTTTGCTTTATCTGTGAAACTTGATGGCTGTTAAACAGAGGCTTATCAAAGTGAAAATGCCTCCTCAGCTATAACCATAGGGGTGTAGTGGCACAAGGGTCTGGTTTTAATGCTGAATTTGCCCAGCAAAGTAACAAACAGCACCTGATGGGGTTGCAGGTGCCCTCCAAAACCACATTCTGATCTATTCCCTTGCTCTTTTTGTCACTCCTTAGCTGATTTGAACAGTAGGGAACATTTTGATACCTGCAAGTTATGGTAGCCTGTCTCATTTAATACCAAGAAAAGAAAGACAACCTTTAAAACAGTGCGTGAGACTTGCTAGCAGCCTTCAAGTCTTTTCTCATTGCCTTTCCTTTCCCCTTTTTTTCCTTGACTTTAGTTTGGACAGTTGGGCCTTTGTCTGTCTCTAGACAAAATCCCTCTAGGCTTCTGCCCTGCCCTTTAACTAACTCTTTAATAACTAGACTTCCTTTTCTAATGCCTCTCTTCAGTGCCGAGAGGAGAGTCTCATCTCTTTCCATCTACTATTTGTATATTCTGCCTATCAAATAGTTCTTCTGTGTTGCCCTGTGTGCCATCATGCCTTCAATATGTGACAAAAGTTACCCGAGTTTGATGATTTCTGCTTGTCTAATTGAATTCTTTTTCTCAGTTGAAATTGTAGGCAACTGTGTCCTGGATCTGAAACTTCCATGGTATGTCAGATCTGTACTGGTACAGTTTAAGGATGGACAGAAGGCGGCCCTATAATTTTTTGCACAACAGGATCGCATTTTTGAAATGTAAAGCAGAAGTACGCTGCTTCAGCAGAGAACAGTGTTAACAGATTTGTAAAGCAGTTCTAAGTGGCTAACGCATTTTTTAACCCCTGGGCTGGACAACAGAACTCCTCTTCATCTGACATCACTGCCCCCGACGTCACTGCGTGCTCTTGCTAGTATCATCTCTTCTTCTCTGACAAGTGTCCCAGATTTTCATCTCTTTAAGCTTCAACATAACATCAGTCAGGCTGAAACCTAGTAGCCCATCCGCTTATTCTTTACCAGATTCTGGAACTTTTCTTCTGATGAAACTCTGACTCCACTGAAGCCTGCAGGGATTTTAGCACTGACGTAACACGTTGGTTTGCATTGGCGTCCTGTTTCAGAATCAGTAGAACTCTCTGTCGTAGGCTTCACTTTCTCCCAGAAAATAAGAAAACTTACACTCTCCAAATATTCAGGTCTGCTTCTTTTAGTGGCTTGTTAATGAGTTCACTGATTAGATGTGTTCAAATGCTATTATACTTTTCTTTGCTCCTTCTATACTAAATGTGCATGGGCTCCTTGAGAAGTCCGTGGTGTGTTTACATCTATTTTGGAATCTTCTCCTCATGGGTGTTTTCATGGGAGTTGTTTTGTAGTGTCTGTAATCCAAGTGCAACTGCTGATGATGCATCTAATTTTTGCACGCTGTTTGTAATTTTTAGCTCTGTTAACTGTATTGCAGTAGGTATGTCCACATAGGTGAAAAGTATCTTCATCCTTAATGTACTTTTAAATTTACAGAGCGATATATTTCACTTCTAGTTACCCTGTCCTGATTTTTTTTTAAATAACCTGCAAGTAATATCTCTTATCCTATGGGGTGCTCTCCTGTGTTGCATGTTTAAAAGAGAAAATGGTCAAATAATATGTAGGTTCTAATTAAAAGGATATATTAGTATAACACAAAAACTTTGTTAATAAGCTTTGAAAACTTGGTGCTGTCTTCAGGACTTTTTTTTTCTCTCTTCATGCAACAAAGGAATCTGTAAATAGTCTTTAAAGAGATTTTGTTTTTTCTTTAACCTCAGAATTTCGTGGCAGGTATCAGTGAAAAATATCTGGGAGTTGTTTGGGATATTTAATTTAATGCTTTTATTTGAGAGGGAAGTAAGTTGACTCTTCAGCAGCTGTTGATTTTGATCGACGTTATAATAAGTAGCTTTGTTATGTGTTGCTAATGTTTCTCCATTACTTTTCGGTTTTCCAACTTTCAGTCCTAGAGTTTGTAATGTCATTTCACTGGCTTTCTAGCTGTCATCTTTCTATATTTCAGTCAACACTGAGTTTCTTTACCTGTCATTAGCAAGTGAAAGATGATAAAAGTAAAATACACTTCTCTGTTGTAGGCTTCCCCCACTACATCTATATTTGTTTGAATTTCAAACCTCTAATTAATGTACCACAACTGTTTTCTTATTATATGGGATGTTTTACGCTTTTTATAAAAAAAACCCCAAAATGTAGTAATTAAACTGGAAATCAATTTCTGGTCCCACTGACTTTAGTAAGACTGGGATGTTGTCATACACTGCATACAGAGAAATAAGCCAAGATGAAAGGTTGCAATGGGTAACTTGGAATTTGAAGCTTAATTTTGGGTAGAAGTGTACTGTGAGGGGAAAGCTTTTGGAGGGCACATTTTGCACTATTGACATACTGAACAAAGAGCTGATCTCATCTAGAATAACTAACTAAGGTGCTGCTTTATCTTTTGCTATTCCTTTATATTCCTCTACTCTTACTTATGGAAATAATATAGATAAGATGATAGTAAAATTTGAAGACATTTAGGGCCTTTAATATAACATTCACTTTTGAAGGCTATATTATCATATAATCTTCTTGGTTATTTTTATCATAACTCCTTTTATTAAGTTCAGATTTCTCTAACACAGATAAAGCTCCCAGCTATAAACCCTAAACATCCAAGCAGAATGCCGAATGTTTCTACAAAGAAGGAATTTAGTGGGAAAAATAAGCTTTCCTTCCCACCTATGTAAGTAGTACTCTTATGAAATTCATTAAACTCATAAGCCTGCAACTATTTGTGCACACACTTAATATTACTTCTTGTGAAATTGCAGAGATTAGAGGATATGCATATGGATTTTGTGGATCCTTACTGCTACTACAGTTGCTATCATGTGTGATACTAAAACAGTTTTACAAACAACTAAAATAACAGCACTTTAAGTCTTATAGGAAAGCTAGTCAGTATAACTTTGCTCTAGGAAAATTAAGCATACAGTTGCATGTCTTCATGTAGCACACTTTTATTGTATTCTAAATTGTCTGTTTTTTTTCTCTCAGTACCAGTGAACAGATGCAAATGATAATGTACGTTATTTCGTAAGCATAGGTTACAGAGACACGAGTAGGACTACCATTTTAAGTAAACACATAAACTGTAGCCTATATAAGGTCAAGCACAGCAAAAATACTGTAATGAACACCTGGAAGATAATAGTCTTTTAAGCAAATTAATATATCACCTGTGATGTGATCATGTCATCAGCTGTGTGCACAACTGAATTGTTTCTGTGTACTTTGTCTTAAAAATTTATTACACAGTCATCAGTAATCCCAGCATATTTTAGAAGTATCTTAATGATGCAAAATAAGTGATTAAACTGTCCGATGAATTTAAGAGCAAACCTGTGACAAAATTTCATCTTTGAGCAGCACAGAATGAGTATTGTCAGCCTTTTTTACACATTCTTTGTATGATTTCCCTTTTTCACTTTTTCATCTCTAAGACCAGAACTGTGTATTACACATGTAAAGTTCCAATAAAATGGATGGCTCTTCTCATGTAAAATTACACATTACTGAATCGGGCGTAGTTGTGTGCTTTGGGTTTTTTTGTTTGTTTTTGTTTTTTGCTTAGATGATTACCTGTAGAATGTATGTTTAATTACTTGGAAATAAATTATGTTATAAGGCTATTGCCCTTTCTGTGCAAAATAAAATTTTCCCACCTAATCCCCATTTTTGTTTACTTATGCTATTGTTTTCCTTAATATATTTGGATTAACAGGCCTGCTCAGAGAAAAAGTGAAGCAGTAAACTTTAGAAAATTAATTAGCAATGGTTATGGGACTGGTTTCAGCACTGTACTGGACGGGCCAAAAAGATTCAAGAAACATCAGTAAATAGTGAGCAGTCCAAAGGTAAAATTATTGAAAGCTGTTTCTTTTAATGTGAGTTGGGATTTCAAGGTAACAGCAGAGGGCAGCCTGAATAATTTGTGTGGCGCTCTCTGAATATAGTGAGACTTACTGAATTACTATGCTTAGCTTACAATACCCTATGACCAGCTATGGAAAAGAGTGATCCTGTTTGTAGTCAGCGAAGGCAGGGGCTTTCATGGATTTTTTCATCTTTACAATTGCAAAAGTATGCTCTGTTCCAATACAAGGGCTTCTGTGTTTTTGTAAAATGCTGTGGAGACACAGCCATCCTCCTGCCTAAATTTAAGCAGACCACAAAATATTTGTTGCCTATTTGTTGTGAATAGTCTTTGGCCCCCAATATTTTTCTGAAAACTTCTGTGACAAATGTCATCGATACTCATGTTTAAGAAATAGATAACTTCATAAAAATTTGTCAAAAATAAACATACGCGCATCGTTTAAGACAGTGGCATTGCAAGAGTTTTATTAGAGAGAAAAAAACTTATCCAATGTTTACCTACGATTTCAAGCCTTACTTTGTCATGCACAGTGGTAACAGCTATCAAAGACATCACTTGAAAACACTGAGATATAAAGGTTAAAGGGCGGAAAATTCCCCTTCTGTCAAAGACCTTTTGCTTAGGCTTTTTACACTGGCTTGGTAACCATGGTGGGTATATCAGTTTTCTATAGCAACCTTTTAAAATGCTATTGAATGTACACATTGCAAGCTCCAGAATTTTTTTTTTTTTCATTTATTTATATCAGTGAATGCTTGTGTATACTCTGGGGATTGCCATGACTCCCTTGACCTTGATATATCAATGTGTGAAAGTCTTAGAGGCCAGTTAATGTAGTTTCTGTGACACTTCAGCACTTCCTGAATTCATCTTTGTGTCTTCTGTTAATGTATCTACAGTAATATTTTGTGTGTGTGTGTGTGTGTGTGTATGCAGAACCTCTTCCTCCAGGTGAGTATCAGAAGAAAACAGGCAAACAGAAAACTAGAAGTTGTGTGTTATTGTTTAGAAGAAAAACGGCTATAAAAAAGCCTAAGGGATGAAGCCAGATCTCGGTCTGGACCTGAAAGAACATGCATAACCTGAGAAGCAACTCTTCAAAGTCAACTTAAGTATCCAAACTCTGATCATGCAGAGGATGCTGCCTTGGGAGGCGCAATGACCTAAGAGTTCAGCCATGGAGCCTAAAAGTGCTCTGCCTTAGCATGAAAGAAAACCTTGAATATTCTTCTTTTGTCTTCAGATTCTATTTGACTTTCTTGTGCACTGACATTTTTCTTTTCCATTACTGTAAGTAAAATTAAAGGATTTGGGATTTTCAAAACCTCAAATTCATTCATTTGGTGATGGTTGATTTCTTTAATGTGAAGTGTGCCTCTAATGGGACATTTGGGATATAAAGAAAGCTGAAGATTGTTTCGGAGTAATCATGATATTGGTTTGGTTATACCACTTATGCGTAGAGAACAAAATGATGGGTGTACTGTAAAAGCTGCTGAAAAGTCAGTGTGCCGCACAGTTTCATATATAGATACATTTTATTTTTGAGATGCTTTTCTTTCACAAATTCTTAAATAACACAACACCTGCTTTGCTTGTATTGCCCTCCTTTGTCAATCATAGGTCTTCTGGTTGAGATTGATTCTGTATCTCAATGTAAAAGGAGATTTTTTTTTAAATGCTCTTAACAGTATGGTGTCATACAGACATGTACCTTGATTCAGTTTTGACCTTGTCCTTTTCATTGTTTCAGGTATGCACTGAAGGTAGTGCTTGTATTTTTTTCCCACTTGGGTACTTTTGTCTGCTCCTCCAACGCAACTGGCAGCATGAGCACCTTGCAGCTCCCTTTTGAGACGGAGCTTTCTCTGTTACCTCTTGCACAGGATAAGTCCAAGACACATCAGACAGGAGATATAACCCATTCCATATGTAAATCTATAACCCCTTTGCACTGGGTTATAGATTTGCATCATACTGCAAACTTTGTTAGGTAGCTTGTCTATCTTGTTAGTTAAAAATTAAAAGTACTGGAATTTGTATGCATTTTGATGTGAAAGTGAAACTGAAAATTTTAGTTGACCTTTTTATCCTTATGGTTGAAATTATCCTAAGAACTGTAATCTTTTTTTATTGCAGATTCAGAGCCATCACAGTCTGAATCAGCACCTGCAAGCAACGAATCAAAGCCACCGTTTCAGGGATGTAATAAGTAACTTAAAAGACTAAAGGGGAAAGCAAAGCCTTATATAGCTTACATAGTCCGCTATTTACATGTTTGTTAGATTACTTTTTATAGTCGAACTCATCCCTGATTGAGAAGTTCATTTGGTTTATAATATGAATGAACTTCATTGTGCTTGATTACAGCAAATTTTAAAGAACAGGCAACAGCTGTCAGTGTGTATTCCTAGATTTTTTCTTAATATAATAAACAAAATAAAGCAAAACTGAAGTTCTCTCCTACACCAGACTAGTGCTCCTTTGCTCCTGTCAAATAGGGTTACCAGATTGCTGCTGACACAGGCACGATATCTATGTGTCCAAACCAGCAAGTTTTTTCAGTCAACTACAGTTATACTCAGGACCTGTGCTATACAGAAAGGTGAAGGGGAACTGTATGGTATGGGATGAAATGTAAATAGAAAGAATTGAACTGGTATGGATACTTGCAGTGAAAAATTCAAGCCTTCACTGGAAAGATCGCTTCTTAGTCCCAAAAGCACAGTTATTTAGACCAGCTATTCAGCTTTCTAGGACAATTCTATTGCTGCACAAGAACTAGTTGATCAGTCATAGTGTTCAGCCACGTAATTAAATTAAGACCTGGTGGCATTTCCTGTTATAGTCTTGTTATATAGATGATGAATCATTGGATAACAGTGGTGTGGACTAAGCTATATATGATGCCTGCACTTTCAGCTGTTAAATAAAAATTTTATTTATCCTGAAGTTTTGACTGCAACGAAAATATTATGTGCTAGATCTCCATGCTTATTCACACCAGCAAAACAGTTTGTACTTTGAAATAGCAATGTATATAAATTATTTTAATATTTTGAAAAAGTTAGATACACTGATATTTTAACATGTGCTCTTTTAGCTACTTGAATTAGGATATATCCCTGAAATCTTATGAATAATGAAATATTTATTATAAAGCCCATTAGAAAGTTGATGCAATTTCAATAAGATTTTTTTGCAAATACTATGAAAAGTGAAGCTTTTACTAAGTAAAATGCTAATTTTTAGTTTCCTTTTCTGAGTGCACTCAGTACATTGTACACCTTCAATTCCAAGAGCTGAAGATTTTAAAATGTATTACTGAATACACGTTTCTTTGAACAGAATGTTTAGAGGATTTGACTTAACAGTGCTTTTCTTTAGAACTTTGATATGAAAATTTATTGGAAATAGGTAAACCTATTGCTAATCTGAACCCTCAAAATGTTCAGTGAAAGTTTGTGGAAGTTTTGCCATTGATGTTGTTAGACCCAGCATCCGAGTCCATCTCTGCTGTTTGTTCTAACCAACAATTCAACTAAGTTGTACCTACAAAAATAAAAGGCTAAAACATATGAACATACCTAAATGTACAGTTATTGGTTAGTCAGCAAAATGTTCCAAATACAAAAAGCTTACATCAAGCTGTATCTGAGAGGGGAAAAAAATTAATACCTTATATCTGTTTTCACTTACAATTTGTATTGTGGATTACATTCAGATACACTGAATTCATTAATTTTGCTGTGAAAGCAGAGTGAAATCTACTGCAGAGTGAAATCTTTTGGTGAAATCTAGTTTTCTAGGCTAGAGTACCAGGGGGTGCAAAGCTGGAGCTTATAGTATAGTAGAAAAACTGTCACCTGTCATCGTAGAGAAGCACTAAAGAATACGCTTGTGTGAAGAAATTGTGTATGTATAACAGGCAAATTGTTGATACCCTTAGGATTTCAACCATAAAATTTTACACCTAATGCAGTAATCACCAGTAGCTGCCTGATGCCAAAAAAATAAGTACCATTTTATGAATTTTTCAGAATTATTCAGTCATGTGAACATGCCTTATCCGGGAATTCAGCTATCTTTATTTGATAGAGTCTTTGGATAATGTTATAATTTTTGTTTTTACTGTCTGTAAAAAAAGTGTAATAGAGGGCTGGGTTTGTTGTGCCCACCGATGGTAAACTGCACCAGTAAAATAAGTTCTGTGTATGACAGCCTTTGTAGCATACTTCAAGGGTATAACTGTCAGCAATAGTACTACTTTTCAGTCTCACTTTGATCTTCTGACTCCTATTATTGTAGGAAAAACTTCTTTTGCAAATACTGTTTGCAGTTACATGCTTCACTGGCCAAAAGATAAAAGAAAGAGGAAATATGAGATGATAAAACTCTCCGGAGTTAAGTGGCGTAACGGTAAGGCAGCCAAGTGTTTTTTTTAATGCTTATCAGTTGAGTAAGAAGGGGTTTTTTTGTTCTTAACCATATATGGAATCCATTTCAATATCTTTTTTTGTAGAAAGTTTTCTGAAAGGTGTTTAGTACAAATTTACTGAAAAAGTTGGAGACGGTAATGTTATGGACCAAAAAGAAAGAAAAAAAACCAACTAGCATGGGTATTTAAAAGTATTTACAAATGTATAGATCACCTGTTCACATAGACTTGAGGGTGCTTGCTGTGCCAAAGCCCTCAAAATCTATTCCATAAAATCAGAATTCCCGTGTGGCTGCAATACTGCTGAATTCTAATCATTCTTTTCTATATTATGGTCTCCTTTTCTCATTAAGATCTGTACAAAGCTTCCTAAAGTAACTTCATTACTTTGAATTGTTTGATGTCTAAGTCCTCTTCACTTTTGAACACTTATTTCTCAGTATTGGAGTTCTTGTCCAAAACTGTCATATTTTTAGGCAATTGTTAGAGGCAGAGACAGAAAGACAGCTGAGAGCCTAACTTGGTCACTCAGCACTGTTATTTTGCTTTACTGTAGCTGTGTTCTTAGAAGTGTTTATAGTACTGGTTTTCAGATATTTTAAAAGCATACACCATATCCTATTGTAAAAATTGTCTCTTTTTACCTCAGTCACCATTAGGTAATATCCACATGACATTCCTTAAATTCTTAAACGTTTGCTAATGTGCCATTAATGTATACTCAGCTTTCCTTAGTCAAGCCAAGGAGATGTTAGATCTGCACTGTCGGTCAACTGAGTCTTCATGGATCACAGTTTGAATACCATGAGTTAGAATATTAACAGCCTAAGATTTCTCTGTATAAGAGCAGGTGGAGAACCCTGGAATTCGCGTTTGTGCATTCAGAATAATGGAGAGCTGCAGCAGAAGCATAACTTGCCAGTTCTCCAAGGGACATGAAATCAAAGTAGTGTGACAAATCAAAAAGCTCCAACTGAATTCAAGGATGGAAATGTGTTGCTCGAGTTTACCTTATCCCAGTGATTATGTTGTTTTATTCACTTCTGAGTCAATGCAGTCGTGCAACTGGCAGTTTTCAAAGTCATCAGCAGTTCCATGTAAGAGCCGTGGAAGCTTCTGGGTCTGGAAGGGTTTTCAGTGTTTGTTTTTCAGAGAGATGCCGAAGTCAAAAGCTGGGTGCTTACTTACAAAATCTAGCCTTATTGTTTTAAATGCTGAAACATTTATTTCGTTGTATTGTGCTCCATCTCTGACCTGAATGCCTTTAAGTAATAAGTGAGACAATTTCCTTTTTTTTTTTTTTTTGAATACTGATTGCTTTGCAAGCCCAAAGATAAAACAAAAGTGCAGTTACATTTTATGAATTACATCCAAGTATACTGAGTTTGTGAATATTTTGAAAAGAGAATTCCAGATACAGATTTAAAAATAACCTGGCAGTTTAGGTACCAAAAAGTAATTTCCCTTTTACATGCGACCATTTAACTGTAGCAAAGTCTAATGGCTCTTTTCATTTTGATGTGACTGAATATATACTTACTTCATACCACTTATGTCTTTTTAGACTAGACTAAAACATAAACATGTTTTCAGAGATCGAGGGTATATGTACGTTAACTTTCTTTGTGTAGCAATGCAAACAAAAACTGAACTGGCCCATGCATTTTTTAAGCATCTAAAATTTCATTGACTTCAGCATATCTGTTTCTTAAATACTTATATCTGCACCGAATATGCAGACTTAGTTGTAAAAGATGTAGGATGAAGCCCAATTTTTTTCCATAAACAAATTGCCTAATATTCTTCTTTTGCAGTTCTCTGCAGATTATTTTTCAGAATCTAGTTACATAGTTTGCTATAGCCTGGAAAAAAGATAGAAGTAGAAATACAGAAGTTCAGAGTTAGCACATTTTGTCCTCCTGTTAATAGTTTTAATGATATTAAATATCCAGAATGACTGAAGAATCAAAGTGCAGTAGGTAAGTGTTTGAACAGCTGCACTGAATTATTTGACCAATTGGCTATAAAAATGGTATATGGTGAGCAGGAGGGAGTATAGTTTTGATTACAAAAGGACAGACAGCCTCACTTTCCACAGATGCAAGTTTTCATCCATGCAATATCAAAATCTGAAAAGTGAGGCCAGTTGCAGGTTTTGTAATTTATTGTTGTAATAATCCCACTATGTAGTTGTGTATTTTTCACCCTTCTAAAATAACATTTATTAACATATTTTGTATTTTTACTTAAGAGGCATCTTTCCCACTAAAATACAAGGTGAAATGAAACCCCAAAGATTACAAAACCGGGAAGCTTAAAATGAATTTAAATTTTAAAAAAGTTTTCTAGAGATGACTGAGAGCAAAGGTTACTACCAGTTATTAGACTCATAGAGATTCATTATTTATTGAACATTTCAGACAAGGTAACTGTAGTAACCCGGTTATTCTTTATTTACAAAAGAAGTCATTTACATTGATTATTCTCTTAATATATAGCTGAATGACAAACCTCCTGAAAGCCAAAGCAGATTTTTCAGTGGACCCTGAGATGAAGGGGTAGGTAATATTCTTATTTAAAGGAAAAGTTTCTTCCACAGAATTAAAATACTGTTCTAAGGTGATTATTTTGGATTGTCCACCACCATAGCTTTCAAGTGTTGACAAATATTCAAGGAACAGAAAAACAGAAGATGCATTAGGAGGCTGTGCTTCTGGTTTACCTATCAGAGATTTAAACAAGTTGAACAGGTGACATTTTTCTTGATTTGTTGAGCAATTTCTCTTGTATGCCATTCACGTCTAGAAATGCATCTGTGTCCAGGGGACTCCTCTCTCTCGTATTACCATACAAAGTCCTTTGGTGTGAGACAGGATATTAAGAGATTTTACTCTAAATGCCTAATACGTGATTTTGTCATAAATACATCTTGGCAATGTCTTGTGCCCAACGTGTTTACCCTCCTGATGTACAGAAGGTTATGTACCAAGAAGGTTTTAGTTGCTCTGTCTCCCAAGAATTCTGTACTATGACAAACTACAGGGTGGTTCTGGTAGGAAAAATGATTTAAAAAATTGTATTGCAGGATTCTGGGTTTAATGTCTTCAGTTACTGTATGAACAATGTTAAATTTATGCTTACAGAGTGCTTTATGGTTCTTTTTTTCTTTGTTTTTGCTTTAGATTTCTTGCTAATTGATGGAAAAGGGTAATCCTTTAATCATTTAAAATTTGACTGTTTCCAGGTTGAACCAGCTCTGCCAGACTAAGTATATCTTGGAAGAACTAATGTTTGGCCTACATCTCTCTTACATAAAAACTGGAGACTTGACTCTGTAAGATAGACCTAGGAAAGCGTGTGTCAAGATAAGTGTATTTTGCAGTCTCTCTTTCTAGGTTCCTTACAATTTCAAAACTTGTAGGATTGTAGCTCTATTTCCATTGCAGATGTTACTTCTGTAGGTAAGTGTGCTGGATCCCCCTTGCAAATGTTTTCATCTCTTGTTCAGGATCTCACTGGTACTTTATGAGGAACAGGTACCACTCTTTCAGAACCTAAAGGGCGTGAGCTGAATTCACAGCTTGGTTTCTTTTATTTTTCTCAGGGTAATTGGCCTAGCTCTAGCAAGGTTGGCCGTATCAAGGTAGCACCAGAGATGTCACGGCTACAGTTGTGCTGCACTCGCCTGTCTAGCTTTAGGAGCTGAGGGTATATTTTATATTTCCTTGCTTTGCAAAACTTTGAGCTTAGCTAGGAGCTCTTTCATAGCAAGTTGTGGAGAATCTGTTCTTTTTATTTAGGCAGAGAGGACTTGTGAGAACTTTCTGAATCAACAAACAGTTGCAGGCTAGCTGCTTTAGTGATGCAGCATGTTAAAACCTGTTGATCAGTGCTCAAGCTTTCAAGCCTAAAAGATCATCTGAAAGTGGTCACACTTTCCAGGTTTTTGTGTATGTTTAGGATGCCAGACATAAATCGGGGTTTTGTTACAATGAAGATTACCCCTCAGTTGTGTTGGTTTGATCGATGTTGAGTAGATCTTTTATTTTAAATATTACATCATTATTACTGGATTGTGCAATGGCCGAGTAAACTACTGGTCAGGTAACTCAGGTTCTGTTTCCAAGGAAATTTTTCAGACTCACATGGTGGTCTTTGTATTAACACTTGGTTTCCACCCAAAATGCAGACCTGCGTTTTATATGCTTTGTAGGTGTTAGTTGGTTGACACACTGAATTTGATACCAGCAATGATACACGCTGGTGCCTGCTTTGTTGAGTGAGGTACAGCTGAGTTTAGTACTTCTCAAGTAAAGCAGAGGAAAATGTTGTGGTGCTGGACCCTGACAGGATCCAGCGTCCCGATAGGGAAAACGTATCTTTGGACGTAAGCTGGTGGGACTGATGGAGAGGGCTTTAAACTAGAATCGGATGGGGGAAGGGGATACCAACAGGATTGCCGAAGGTAAGCCAAGGGTTGACATGGCGTTGCCTGAGGGTGGCAATGCTAGTGGGAACATTTACTCTGCTCCTGGGAGCACAGAGAGCTCAGGAGCATATCTGAAATGCTTGTACACCAACACACGGCGTATGAGAAACAAACAGGATGAACTGGAAGCGTTGGTCAGCTCCCAGAGCTATGATATCATTGGTATTAGTGAGACTTGGTGGAATGAGTCCCACAGTTGGGGTGCTGGGATGGAGGGCTAGAGGCTGTTAGGAGGGATAGGCAGGGCAGGCGAGGTGGAGGAGTTGCACTGTATGTAAGGGAGAGGTTTGGTTGTACAGCCCTTACAGTTAGTGATGATGTGGTTGAGAGCTTCTGGGTGAGGATTAGGGGATGGAAAACAAACCAGATGTTGTAGTGGGTGTCTACTACCAATCGCCCAGCCAGGATGTAACCACTGATGAGTTATTCTATCGGCAATTACGAGAAATTTCTGGATGGGCAGCCCTTGTCCTTATGGGAGATTTCAACTTCCCAGACATCAACTGGGAATATCACACTGCTGTGATGAGCAGGTCTTGGAAATTCTTGAAGTTTGTGGAAGATAAATTCTTGTCACAAGTACTCAGTGAGCCAACTAGGAAAGATGCCCTCCTAGACTATTTGTGAATAGAGAGGGACTTGTGGGAGATGTGATGGTAGGTGGCTGTCTTGGCCACAGTGATCATGAAATGGTTGAGTTTAAAATTTTCAGTGTAATGAGAAAAAAGGACAGCAGAGTTGCTACCCTGGACTTCGAGAGAACAAACTTTAAGCTATTCAGGGAGCTATTCAGCAGAGCACCCTGGGAATCTGCTTTTGAGGGCTTAGAAGTCCACGAGTGCTGGTCAGTTTTTAAGAAGCACCTTCTAGAAGCACAGGAGCAGGCAATTCCCCTGTGTCGTAAGTCAAGCAAGTGGAGCAGAAGACCAGCTTGGCTGAACAGGGAACTCCACGTGGCGCTCAAGAGGAAAAAGAAATTGTGTGATCTCTGGAAGCAAGGTCAGGCTTTGCAGGAAGATTACAGAGCTGTGGTTCGTATATTCAGGAAGAAGACACAAAAGGGCAAAGCTCAATTAGACTTGAAACTGTGTTGTGTCCGACAACAAGAAGGGCTTTTTAAAGTACGTTAATAGCAAGAGGAGGTCTAAAGAAAACATTGGACCCATACTTGTTGAAGATCATCATCTGACTAATAGGGATGAAGAAAAAGTTGAGGCATTCAATGCTTTTTTGCCTCGGTCTTCAATAATACTGATAGACCTTGGGCTGCCCCGTCCCCTGAGTTAGAGGACCATGAGTGTGGGAACGGTGACTTTACATTTGTGGACACTGAAATTGTAAGGGACCAGCTGTATCAGCTGAATGTTCGTTCACAAGTCCATGGGGCCTGATGGGATTCATCCCAGACTACTGAAGGAGCTAGCAGATGCTATGGCAGGACGTCTCTCGATCATCTGCCAAATGTCTTGGGAGTCTGGAGGAGTCCCTGCTGACTGGAAGCTAAATAATGTTATTCCGATCTACAAAAAGGGTGTGAGGGAAGACCTGGGCAACTACAGAGCTGTTACTCTAACATCAGTTCCTGGAAAAATTATGGAGAAGATTATACTGGATACTATTGAAAGGCATTTATAGAATAATGCAATCATCAGGCACAGTCAATGTGGGTTCACAAAGCGAAAGTCCTGTTTAAACAATTTGATATCTTCTATGATAAGGTCACCCGCCTAGTGGATGAGGGAAAGGTGGTGGATGTAGTTTTTCCAGATTTTATTAAGGCTGTTGATACTGTCCCTCACAGCATCCTTCTGGACAAGTTCTCCAGCTGTGGGATGAGCGAGTTCGTAGTGTGCTGGGTGAAGAACTGGCTGAAGGGCAGGGCTCGAAGGGCAGGGCTCAAAGGGCGGTAGTGAATGGGGCTGCATCTGGCTGGAGACCGGTCACCGGCAGTGTTCCTCAGGGCTCAATTCTAGGGACAGTTCTGTTCAATACATTCATCAATGATCTGGATGCAGGAGTTGAATGCACCATTAGCAAGTTTGCTGATGATACCAAACCGGGAGGAGCTGACTCTCTTGAGGGACAGGAGGCCTTGCAGAGGGATCTGGATAGATTGGAGCATTGGGCTATGATTAATGGGATGATATTTAACAAGTCCAAATGCTGGATTCTGCACCTAGGACAGGGTAATGCCAGGCACAAGTATAAATTGGGAGAGGAGTGGCTGGGGAGCAGCCCTGCAGAAAGGGATCTGGGGATGCCGGTCGACAGCAGGCTCAACATGAGCCAGCAGCGTGCCCTGGCAGCCAAGAGGGCAAACCACATCCTGGGGTGCATCAAACACGGCATAACCAGCCCGTCAGAAGAGGTGATTATTATCCCGCTGTGTTCTGCGTTGGTGCGGCCTCACCTTGAGTACTGCGTGCAGTTCTGGGCCACACCATATAAGAAGGATGTGAAGGTCCTTGAATGCGTCCAGAGGAGGACAACAAAGCTGGTGACAGGGCTGGAAGGCATGGCCTATGAGGAGCGGCTAAGGACCTTGGGCTTGTCTAGTTCGGAGAAAAGGAGGCTGAGGGGTGACCTCATTGCTCTCTACAGCTTCCCGAGGAGGGGAGGTGGAGAGGGAGGTGCTGATCTCCCTGGTATCCAGCGACAGGATGTGTGGGAACGGTTCAAAGCTGCGCCAGGGGAGGTTCAGACTGGACATTAGGAAGCATTTCTTTACCAAGAGGGTGGTCAGACACTGGAACAGGCTTCCTAGAGAGGTGGTCGATGCCCCAAGCCTGTCAGTGTTTAAGAGGCATTTGGACAATGCCTTTAACAACATGCTTTAACTTGGTCAGCCCTGAAGTGGTCAGGCAGTTGGACTGGATGATCGCTGTAGGTCCCTTCTAACTGAAATAGTCTCTGTTCTGTTCTATTCTATTAGTCAGATTTGATAGGATGAGAGGAAATGGCCTCAAGCTGCACCAGGGCAGATTTAGGTTGTATATTAAGAAAAACTTCTTCACCGAAAGGGTGGTCAGGCACTGGAACAGGCTGCCCAGGGAAGTGGTTGAGTCTCCATCCCTGGAGGTATTTAAAAGACAGGTAGACGTGGTGCTTAGGGACATGGTTTAGTGGTGGAGTTGGCAGTGCTAGGTTAACGCTTGGACTCGATGATCTTAAAGGTCTTTTCCACCTAAACGATTCTATGATTCTATTAGCAGAAGCCATCTGTGCTCTTGCCCCACCACCTTTTTTAGCGGTACCAAAGTGCCAGTAAAAGAGGTGCACTTAAAGGCAGTCCGTACGAATATACATTTACAAAGACAGATACAGGTACCACGTCCATACAACCTGACCCGACTCTGCAGTCCTCAGGCTGCCGACATGTGCTGATATATTTATACGCATACCCGAAGATCACGCCCGAAACTCGCAGCCTGGAGGCAGACCCCAGGGGAGCGGCAGGACACCCGCGCGTGCAGCGCCGAGGCCCGTTGCTCTCGCTTCCCTCCCGCGCCGCGGCCCGTCCCTCAGCCGCCCCGCAGCCGCCTCCCGCCCAGCCGGGCCGGCCGCCCCGCAGGCCCCGGCCACCCCCGGCCCTCGCCGCTCCCCGGGCGGCGGCGGCGGGCGCTGGCGGCTGCGTTCCCGCCCCGGGCGGCCGCGCCGCCGGCGCGCAGGGAGTTAACGCCGCCCGGTGCTGCGGCCCCCGCCCGGGGCGGGGCGGTGCCCGGCGGCCGCAGCCGGGAGGCGGCTCGGCCGGCACTCCCGCAGCCCGTCCGGGTGCAGCGAGAGGCGCTCCTCGGTTCCCGGCAGCGGTTCCCGCCGCCCCCGGTGAGAGCCCAGCCCAGCCCCGCCAGCCGCCGCACGGGAGGTCCTCTCTCGGCCCAGAGGCGCGGGTGGGGGAGCGGGGGCGGCGGGGGGAGCGCCCGTCGTGGGCTGCGGGGAGGCCGGGGGCGCGGGGGTCTCCTGGGGTGGGTGCGCGGCGAGCGCCGCCGCCGCGGAGGTGGGGTTGGGGGGCGCCGCCCGCGGAGCGGCGCGCATCCCGCGGAGCAGAGCTGCCGTTGCTCGCGCCGTCTCAGGAGGGAAGCCACGGTGCAAAAACCGATTCTGCAGTGACTTCAGTTTTTCTGATGATGGATCAACACCAAGCTAGACCTTTTCCTTAAAGATACTATTAACTGAGGTTTTCCTTTAAAATAAAGGGGGGGGGGGGCTTAAAAAAATAAGAGAGTGAGAGTAATGGTGATGGACTCTGCGTGGTTCGAAAACACTGGTGAGAGGATTTGCACACATGTCAAAGTGAGCCATGCCCTTTCTTGAGCAGAGTCCTGCTGTGGGCACATTATTCTTGAACATCAGTTTTAACTTTGGCCATGGAAGGCTGCTGAAACTTTTGACGTGACTATAAAAATTTCCATTTGTTTAGACAGAGTGAGAATTTTGTGGCTATATATTAATCGTCTGCCTGTCAGCTACTGCCGGCTTGCCGAAAGGGTCTGCCATGGGAAAACGGCTTTATGCTTGCTGCTTTCTTCTGTTCCTGCCAAGGCATGTCCTGTTGGGCGCTGTTGGAGAGGGTATTCTGGACCTTTGGACTGCCGGAACTTTGTTCTCGTATTTTTGAAATACATCGTCACTTAGGGGATCACAGAACCAAGAACACTGTTAAAAATCACGTGGTTGCTTAATACTGTGAACAGCAGCTGAATTAATGTCCTCGGTTTATTTGCAGCCATTTATCATCTAAGTACCTAAAAACCACTTTGCTGTTTCTTCTTCTTATCTTCTAACTCCTTGTTATTAGGACTCTATTGACAGAGTTTTTATTGACAGACTCTGTTGACTCTATTAACTCTGTTGACTCTATTAGGCACTGTAGTTTTCTTGGAAAAAATGATGCGTTTTTCCCATAATGTACTTGGTATAATAGCGATACCCTATAGTAACTGGCTCTAATCATACGACCATAAGGATGCATAATTGATTCTAAATGCGACTTTTGTACTTTATTTCCTTGAGCATAGATTCTAGTATATGTTTAGTACATCTAGTACATGTGAAGTTTAGGTTTATTTAATAAAGTTTCATATTTTAAATGAAGAAAACTATTGTCCTTATAAATTGTAATACGTTTCCATTATTCAGTGGCCTTCAACAGGCAGACTTCAGGTTTATTTCCTTTGGTTCTTCACGTAATTCTATTGCGAGACTGATTAGTTTCTATTTCCTTGTAGTGTAATCCTGTGTTTTTTAAGGATTACAGTCCCGTCTCTATTATAACTTATGTGCTGTCAAGTTCTTTGTAAGGGCGGGTAGAGCAAAACTTTGTGATTCAGTACTTCCTGTAAGGGCACTTCCAGAAAGTACCAACTTCGTCACGTAGCCTTTACTCATTTCTGAAAATAATAACAAATTAATCATTCTGTAGTTATAATTCTGTCATCGTATCAGCACCAAAGCCGCAGTGATACGTTTGCCTATTTGAATGTAAAGGAGAGTGCAGAAAGGAGAATTTTTTTGGTATAAGTTAGGGTAATGGATTAGGAAAAAAGATATTCAAGATGGATGATAAACTAGAGTGCTGTGACTTCTTGGACCCATGTTTGGTTTAGTCTTCCTTGCCCTTAGGCTGGGGCAGATAGAAATGCTTGTAAGGTCAGTAGGAGGAGTTTAATGAAGGGGATATAATGGGTAGGATGCTTCCTGGACTCAGGTTCCAGGCATACGACAGTTAGAGGAGAGCTTTGGAGACCTTCTGGAGCCAGAGGTGAAAGGGTGCTAAAGGTAGTTCAGCAGTCACTGTCGCTGTGGGAGGCATAGAAGAAGGAGGATTAGTTAGCTAGCTAGCTACGAGACTCGCCTCTCTCTGGCCCCTGAGCTGGGTGTTGCTTATACCACAGCATGGAAGTAGTGGTGAGATGGGCGTTACGTTAGCAGGGGCTTAGCTTGGGCTTCAGTGGTTTGAAAGTGGTGATGCTTGGCCATAAAAAAATTGGAGATGCTCATTTTGCTACGGTTATAAAAGCCATAATGTGGCTGGATTATTTTGGGGGTTTAATATTCATGACAGTATCATCTATATAGAAGGTTTCTCTCACTGTTAATGATGCTAGCTTTACAGATGGGACTATTCTGTTGCACTTTGTCCTGGTTTCAGCTGGGATAGAGTTAATTTTCGTCTTGGTAGCCGGTATGGGGGCTGTGTTTTGGGTTTAGGATGAGAACAATGTCGATGATACACTGATGCTTTGGTTCTTGCTAAGTAGTGCTAAGCTGTCTCTGAATAGGTGCTAAGTGGCGCTCACAGTGGTAAAGGACTTTTCAACTGCCCATGCTCTGCCGGGTGCACAAGAAGCTGGGAGGGGGCACAGCCAGGACAGCTGGCCCAGACTGGCCAAGGGGCTATTCCATACCATATGACGTCATGCTCAGTATATAAGCTGGGGGAAGAAGAAGGAAGGGGGGGGACATTGGGCATGATGGCGTTTGTCTTCCCAAGTAACCATTACGCGTGATGGAGCCCTGCTTTCCTGGGGATGGCTGAACACCTGCCTGCCGATGGGAAGTAGTGAATGAATTCCTTGTTCTGTTTTGTTTGCGTGCACGGTTTTTGCTTTGCCTATTTAAGTGTTCTAATTTATTTTACTTCAATTATTAAACTGTTCTTATCTCAACCCCCGAGTTTTCTCCCTTTTGCCCTTCTGATTCTCTCCCCCATCCCACTGGGGGGGAGTGAGCGAGCGGCTGCGTGGTGCTTAGTTGCTGGCTGGGGTTAAACCACGACACACTTATATCTGATTTTTTTAATATAATTCTAGGTATAAGCATACATGGCTCCTGGTGTCTCAAATGAGAAGAAAACTGACGATGAACAGTCTTCAAAGTAAGATTCAGAAATGAATGATCTTGTCCAAGTTTATGCTTACTTTCCTCCCCAAACTCGTAACATACTTATTTAGTTTAAGATAAAGTTTATGATACAAATATTGATTATAACATGAAGTATCTAGTAGAAGCTGTTTTAACAAATGGAGTCTTTATCTGCTTTCATCAGACCTACACAGAGGGCTTTGCTGGCTAGCCATTTTCAGTTATCACAGCAGTGAATTTTTCCAAGCATAGGTGATGTTTTTTTGTTTTGTTTTTTTTTTTAATCCAGTGAGCTGTTGAAATGTTGACTTTGGTTGCTGCATCTGGCCAGACCTACCCGCTTCAGGAGTTTGAACAAATATTTCAATCTGTTTCTCTAATCCTTACTTTAAGCTTGTTTTAGTAAAACTGTATATGCATGTTTAGTCCTCAGATATTTTGTTTAAACCCCCAGAGGTTGTAGGTGCTTTGCAACAGTGTGAGGAGAATAAATTATCTGCTCCTTAGAGTTAACAGGCCAAAGATTTTTATCAGGCAATCTTTGCCTCTGCTGTAAATCCATGGCATTGGTCCTACGTACACATAGTAATATGCTTACTTTTATTGCTTATTTTACCCCAGGGTCCAAGTCTGCAATTAGGTCTGGATGGGCAGATAACCAGTATTAGTTAGTAACAGCCCCTAGCCGCAGTGAGGCGGTGGGTTGAAGAGTGTTGCCGGTAGGGTATGAGATGAAAAAAGTGAAAGATAGTCACTGCCGAGGAAGGAAGCTGTATTTAGGCCAGGCATGAGGACAGCGGTGTTGGCACGTACCATGTGAATTTCCTTGTACTTCTGATAGAGGCCTCACCTTTTCCCAGTTTATTTCCTGGAGAGAAGCTTTTATTGCTGGTATTCTCATAAAGAAGGAAATAATTTTTGCTTGCCTGAGAACAAGTTGTAAAGTGATTTCAAATCATATCCTCTTTGTATGTAAAAGCCATTCCAATAAACATTAGGCCTGTCTGCACCTTTCTGAAAAGCCATAAACCTGTTCTTTATTTCTCCCAGAGTCGAACAGGTCTCTGGGAGGGAAGAACGAAGGCAACCAAAGCCTCTGGTTCTACCTCAGGTGGCATTTCTATGAAGAGAGGCAAATGGGGCACATGGGAGATGGAAAGGAATTACTACTGAAGGGGCGAATGAACCACCCGCTTTGTTGGGCTGCTTTTCCAGTTGTTGAAGGTGGTAGTCTGTGGTGGGCAGGGACAAATAGGGTGGATTGGAATCGATGCCTCTTTCTTTGGTTGTGCAGCTGCTGCTGCTGGATATTAGTGACACTGGAGAGAGAATTTCAAGAACAGAAACAATTGTTATACTCAGAATATTGGGGTTGTAACTATTTGCTTTGCTTTCCGAGGAGCAGTTCGGTGACCTCAGTATGGGCATCTAGGCCACTTTAGGCTTCTTAAGCTAGCCAATACATCCTGCACAGGATTGAGAGTGACCATGGCTATAGCACCTGCAGAAAAGCACTGCCTTTCTGGAGAGGCATTAGAAGACAGACAAGATAATCTAAAACATCTAAAATAGCGCTCAATACCTATGTTTAGGCTTCAGAGTTGTTCCTGCAAAGTCTTAACAATTTTTTGCATAAACTTCAGGCAAACTCTTTCGTTTGTCTCCTCCAACAAAGCAGTTTGAATTTGCTGAGCCATGCTGTGACTGCAGTGAGCCTTCATTAAGCTATTAAGTCATCTTCTTGTGTCTGGAAGATATTCATTGCTTAATTTAATCTCTCAGAAACTACTTTGAAGTATTGGCCAATATTTTGCTTAAGCTTGTGATTATTGACTAGTCTTTCCTACCTATTTCAATTGAGCTTAAAACATCAATCACAGAAGGAAGACGTTTTATGAATCATTCGTCTTCCTTAGTTAGTCCACTATGAAATTTTCCATCAAGGCGATCCCACATGCTAAGTAGTTCAGTTTTCCCTCCTTGCCTTGTCATTTCCTGGTTCTTCAGAAAGATATTTTTTTTTTTTTTTAAAGCTGTATCACTTCCTTACAGGAAGCAACTTAAGAGGAAGTGAATTCTTTTTGCCTCTTCCTCTCTCCCCCTTTTTCTTGCTTTTTTATTTTTTTTCTCTTCCATGGTTTTCTCTTTGCTTCAGATTTCCATTTGCCTCTTTCCTATTTCAGATCTTCTGTACTCTTGTTACCAGTCTCATGCCGTAGAGTTTTTTCCTCCTGGCTAGATGACACAGAGTTACAGTGAGCCAAATTGCCAGAAATCCCCTTTAGGCCTGTCTATAAAGCCCAAATCTTCCCACGCCTCTCAGGTGGCTAGGAGGGTCAGTCAAAACACAAGAGGTCAAGTTTGCTTTTCAGCTTTGCTATTGATTATCTATGTAGTAAGGTGGTCTATTGAACATTCCTTGGTCCTGCTGCCATTGTACTGCTCACCATAAAGACCCACCCTGGTTCACAGCTTTAATATTTTTTAAGATAAAGGTTGCACTGTTGCAAATGCATCCTACCATCTGGGCTTTTCTTCAGTGATTTCATCCTGTGCAATGAATAGAATGTTACGTATCATATGTGATTTATTACGAGACATAAGGTGGTCATGAAATTTAGGATTTCCGTAATGTGGAACCAAAATAAGGTAGTGCAGGCATGCGTAGGTGTAGCATTTCCTGACTTCTACTGCTTGATTTTGCAAAATTAGCGTCTGTTCAATGTAGGGGTTTGTATATACTCTATATGTTTCACAATGCTGCTGTCCTGGCAGAGAGAATTTTATCCATCTCTGCAACCCTCACCTGGAGAAAATGAAAGAAGACATCCTGTACCATTTTGCTCTTGGGACTGGTACCCATGATTTTCCAGCATTGTTTGGAGATGTAAAGGTAAGATGCTTCATTTCATTCAGCAAACCTAAGCTTTTCTGCAGAAGGTGGAAGTGTAGCTGTCTTCAAAATAAGACTGAATGTGTCAGCGTACCACCAATTGAGGAATGAATGGAAAGGGGATAAGATTTTGTGGGTTCTTGTCACTTTCAATATCAAGCAAAATTGGGGGTAATTGTTTCTGACTGACTGTCTTCATCCAGTAAAAAGGCAAATGCTGCAGTCTCTATTCAGGTAGAACTCCCTTTTGGGGGGCTTTCTAGCCTGTCTTTTACTAGTTTAAAGAGGATGAAGGCATTTGAGTGCTATATAGAAGGTTTTTTTTTCCCATAATTTTTCTTCACGGCCTTTTAGAATGATTATGAGAAGAACCACATCTGGGAATAAGCTTTGTGTTAACTGAAGGTGTTTGTGTCCTCATGTTGATCTTTGCATGTTCTTTGATATACTGAATCATGCAATTGATTTTGTTTTGTTGAATACTGTCCACCCCAGTTTGTGTGTGTTGGAGGAAGTCCTTCACGGATGAAAGCTTTTATCGCCTACATAGCTGAAGAACTGGGGCTTGGGGGCCCTGGTTGTGACTATCCCAACATCTGTGCGGGGACTGACCGTTACGCAATGTACAAAGTGGGACCTGTTTTGTCAGTCAGCGTAAGTACCTCTCTTAATCAGATACGGGACACAGTTCAATGATGCTGTTCAAAGTAGAAAATATGAATGCACATTTCTTTCAAGCACTTAATAGGCAGACTCAGGTTTTTAAGTTTGTATCAGCCATGCTCAAAATAATGCAGTCAGCTAATTAAGAATTCCTTTTTAGCCCTTTCTTGTGAGAGGGCAAATCTCCGAGACCTTCATTCCTTTCTTACCTCCTTTTTCCTCAGTGTACCACTAAGGTGTTGCAGGAATGGCCTTATAAATTTTTTGAGCAGACTTACTGTTGCCTTGTCACTGTTCTCTATCCTGAATAACGGGGAAAAAAGGTCACTTAAATCTGTGTGGGGTATTGGAAAAAAATGGCTGTATCACATCCAGAGCTAAGTGTCTGCAGTGGCGTTGTCAAATGTGCTAACGTAGCTTAAGAGTAGCATCCCATGGGACTTGTTCTGCCAACTCATGTATGCATTTTAAAACTTCATACCTTTAGTTTGTAGATACGATTACATACTTCAATTCCAATTGCATAACTGTAGTATCATTCTGCACCCTTTCTTTTGAGTTGTAATTATCGCATTATCATGCAAGTTAAGGTGGACTTATGTTTGCTAAACTTTCTGACTAAACCACAAAGTCTGTGTTTTGAAAAAAATTAGCTTGACTATTCACTGGCACTTCAGGTTGGTAAAAAATCAGAGTGGGGTTTTTCTTGTGTTTAAGAAAGGTTCTGTGATGAAGTGCAGTTGTCAACTATTAGGAAATGACACTGCTTACGTTTTTGAGAATGTAAATATTTTATAATTCATGATTTTTAGAAATACTGTACTTCATCCATAGTCTGCCAAAGCCAGTGGGAGTCTTTCTATTTACCTGCAGTAGCCTTCCAGTAGGCCCATAGGTTAGGGTTTTTGTGGGAGTGAGTTAGGTGACATTTGGAAAAAATCAGGAAGGAGATATTTTCCAGCTCCTTCCTCCGTGTATATTTTGCATTGTCTATGTGAATGTCAAATATGAATTTCTGCTTTCATTTCAGCACGGTATGGGCATTCCTTCTATTTCAATCATGTTGCACGAGCTGATCAAACTGTTGTATCATGCCAAGTGTTCCAACATAACCATTATTCGCATTGGCACCTCTGGTGGAATAGGTATTTCCCCTCTTGATTTCTTTTTTTCTTCAAACCAAAGCATCTTTGTAGGAGAGTAAAGCGTCTCTCTGCAAGTAAGTGATTGATGGTCAGAACAGTTTTCTGCAGGAGATGAATCATTTTGCTTCTGTGGTTTTGAAAGAAAAGGCACTATCTGCCTCTGGATAGAGAAGACGCGCTTAAAAGATCTGACAACAGGAGGAGAAGGACATTCCTGTCCTGTATGAAAAGTGTGAGATAAGAAAGAATATATAGTGAAAAAGGAAAAATTTCATTCTTTCAGAAATTATTTGTAATAATAAACTGAAGCAGCTAGGCATGCACAAAAAAATTCTCTTGGTGAATTCAGGGGCAAAATTGCCACCTTTAAAAGAAGCAGGATTGGGTCAAGATGTATGTTTTATGTGTGTGGAAGCAAAGCATTAACTACGTTGTGAAGCTATATCTATTTCTTTTTACTGCAGGTCTGGAGCCAGGCTCAGTGGTTATAACTAGGCAGTCTGTAGATGCCACCTTCAAACCTCAGTTTGAACAGGTTATTCTGGGAAAGACTGTAATTCGCAGTACAAACCTAGATGAAGAGCTAGCTAAGGAGCTGATGCAGTGCAGTAAAGAAATCGGTCAATTCAATACAGTCACTGGAAACACTATGTGCACTTTGGATTTCTATGAAGGTAAGGCTGGCGACAGACTAACAGAAGTATATTGGTAAGCAGCAATAGATAAACACTGAGTAATATTTTAACATTAAGGTTCCAGTTCACTGAACAGAACACATTCCCTACTTTGAGTTATCTTGTCAATCGTAATTAACGTATTTTTCATATATGTAAAATCAAGCATTGTGCTTAGCAGTTTGCTGTATTGAACTTTTTATTTTATGGAGGTTTATTTTCCCCCAGCTCTAATAGATCCTCTGAAATACGTATAGTCTACTATACGCTTTTCACTTTTTTTAGGTATGTTTGTCACAAAATTTCTGTGATTTACTGAGGCATTGAGAGAATTAGAGGAGTGAGAATTATTTGTGGCTGTTTTGCAGTTGGTTTTTTTTTGCACAGGTTATGTATCTCAAGTAAATATTTTCTAAAAGGAGCATTGGAACTTGTTTCCCCTGCGCATTTTGAGCAAAGCAGTGATCAGACAACTGAAGACGATATTTTGCGGAGTTGCATCAATGGTGCTGCATAGGAGGGGCAAACCTCCAAGGCTTGATTTGGATAAGCATATAGACATTCAGGTGCTTTTCTGATCTCCCAAGTCTATTCACAAACATTTTTCAAATCTTGCAAAAACAAAGTGTAGGCGGCACTTGGTACTACTTTCTCTAGCTGTCACTGAATGGGTGACAAAGGGTGCAGTGCAGAGGGGAGCACATGTTCTCCATCATAGTGCTCAAGCTTGGTCAGAAGCAGACAGCGTCAGTTTGTGTATCTCCTCAGACACCAGCCACAGGTGCAAGCCACACTAAAAAAAACGTGTCAGGAATGTTTTCCCCTCATACAGCAAAAACTGAGAACAGGCTCAAGGGCATTAATTTAGGAGTACTTCTTCTGAAAGCAAAAAGATACTGAGTAAAACACTGTGTAATGTAACTTCACTGTACATAACCTGCTGCTGGTTTATCTGTAGGTGTTATTCTTGAATAATTTGAATAAACTAATTTTCTCAAAAAATTATAATAGTATTAGCTAGTTAGCTTAAGAGACTCTTCATCTCTTGCCTTAGAGAGTCTGTAAGTAATAAAACGTTCATCCTGTTAAAGTAGCATCAGGAAAGCATTTTCAAGCCTCGCAGTTTTTCTAGATAATGATTAAACATAGCAAAAATGCAACTTAAAGTTTGTTGCTGAATTTTGGCGCATGCTGCATGTGTGGGAAACTACTACTTACATTTTCCCACTTATCAATTTGAGAATTTAAGCTGGAGAAGACCAACTAAATTACTGTGATTCACATTATAAAAAATACAAGTAATATGTAGACACTCTAGCAATAGCTAAGAATCACTTTGTCCTATTTGTCTTGCGCATGAAAATAGAGAGTAGTAGTAAAAGCTGGATGCTGTGTAGGGGAAACTGCAATAATTGGGTGTTTTAGAAACTGATTTTTTTCTGTGACTTCCATCACTCTGAAAATTTCTACAAAATGACTTTGTAGGACAGGGCAGATTGGATGGTGCAATCTGCTTGTATAATGAAGAAGAGAAGCTGCAATATTTGAAGAAAGCTTATGATTTTGGTGTCAGAAACATAGAGATGGAGTCTTCCGTATTTGCTTCAATGTGTAATCTCAGTGGTCTCAAAGGTAAACTAACTTAAAGTCACTTTATTCAAGCTATAGGAAGTTTTCTGCATTGCAGGGGGGTTGTGGTAAAAACTGCAAACGAGGTGTTAACATACCTTCTGCATACATAAAAACCAGTTCTGGTTAATAGTTTTGTTGCTACGATTGTTTGATTTGTGTCATATGTATTCACAACTTATGCAAAATTCCTCACATACATAGTTCTTATGCGGTTTAGTTCCGTCATTTGCTATTCCAGCCCATGGCAAGCACATAAATCATTAAAGTACCTAATTACCCTATAGCATTAATTTGTTTTCTTAGTTAGTTTTTTGAAGTTTACAGGAAGCAACTGGTTAATTTAAGCAATCGGGTGATTCTCATATACCTAAAACTATAATCACTTTCTATACTTTCATATCCAATTGAAAATGTAAATATTTTGTGTAGACTTATGGGCTTAATTCTTAAACAGTTGAAGATTTTTAGTAGCATCATGAATAAACCATTCCTAATCATAAAACGAGTTTTTATTTTTTTTACACAAGCCAACTAATTTTCAGTAAAGATTAGAAAAAAAAGATAAGCAATTACAGATACTGTAATACAGTGCCTTTCTACTTACCATGTTAACTACAGTCTCTCACCTTCCTTGGGAATTTGCCAATTTAAAACACTGATGTTTCTCAAACCTCCTTAAACTCAAGGAGGATGAAATGAAGAAAAATAAGCAAAAAGGCCAACAGTTGTATGAAACATCCTCAGTTCTTACTGACTTGAGAGCGATTAAAATACCAACGCATGCTGTCTCTGAGCCTCTAGGGAGCCTGGTCTGTTTTGCTGTCTCTGCTTTGTAGGGCTGTAATGTGTATTACTGCTTGTGCTCTGCAAATTGTGACTAGCAGAAACCCCAGATACGGAAGAGTGATGGTAGAGCTCAGCTTGGGTGAAAGGAGGGATTTTACCTTTGGAGCTCTGATTACCAAAAGGCAGCAGACGAGCCTGAGATGGCCCACGGGATCCTCATGTACTGGCGGTGCTCCCCGTCCATGAATGTGGAAGGGGCTCATCTGCTGGTTCCCGAGGGAAGGCATCTGCAGCACAGGGATTTGAGTTGGTAGCTAGCAGAGGGCTGTACCTACATCTGCTAGAACAGTGTCTCTGATCACTTCCTACCAGTCAAGTCCTGGGTACTTGTGAAATATAATTCCTATCCAGGAAAACATAAGAATCATGATACAACAATAAGTATCTGCAGCTGCCTGAGAGCTCTTGCTTTATTAATGTAGGCATCAGTTGTCTTAAACTATTTGTAACTTTTTTTATATCATCCACAGCATGCTAGTCCCTTAGCATCTTCTGGTACTGTGCACTGTTTTTTTGGGTTTGTTTTCTCTCATATTTCTAATCTTCTAGCTGTTTGTTCAAATATTTATGCTTTTGGACTGTAGAAGTGCCAGAATGTCATTCCTAACTAATGCTGTCTTTTCATTTCTAGCTGCCGTAGTGTGTGTCACTCTTCTGAATCGGCTTGAAGGGGATCAGATTAGTAGCTCACATGATGTACTTGTGGAGTATCAGCAGAGACCACAGAAGTTAGTGGGATATTTCATTAAGAAAAGTCTTGGGAAAGTATGAAATATCCATCTTTGTTTTATAGAAGCAGAAGGCTTTTGCACAGCTGAAGTCACGGTCACGACTTCTGTGCATTAAAGGTCTTTTGCTTCAGAATACCTTACAGCATTCTGTGTGTCTGTGGAAGTTAATCATTTATGTCACTGTGCTTTGGGAACTGAATGTGCTGAATGGACTTCAGTTAAGTTTCGCTTAGTTATGCGTTGCTGGGTATAAGACGCACTTTTCTGTGAATTGGAAAATGGATCTGTTGTGCAGGACAAGCCTGCTATAATATATGAAAAAGCTTTATTTATCCCTGCTGTAAAAGAAAAAACAAGGAAGAAAATCAAACTTTTTTGCCAAGTACTTGCAAAACACCAAATTAAAATTAATTTAAGAATACTAATCCCTTTCTTGTTATTAAAAAAATATAAATTATAATTGTCTTTGTTGCTTCACTTGTAAAGAAAACTTAAAGTGAATGCAGTTTATTTTTTGCAAACTTTGACAAATACACAATGCTATTTTCATATATTAAAATTTAATGAAATTGCAAAGTTTGGGACTGAATTTTCTAAGCATTAAGGACTTGACACTGGGCTGTTGCATATCTGTACTTCCTAGATAGTGATCCAACAAGGTAATTCATATTCCATTTTAACTATACGATTGAATCAATACCCAGGAAACATTTATGCATTAAGTAATTTTGCATTGAAGAACTTTGAAATCTTTTGCTGACTCAAGGCTCCTGCTTCCTGAAGAGGAACCAAAGGCATTCAGGAGATGCACAGCATGTTCACAGCACTGCATTATGGTAGCTCTTTTTTTTTTTTTTTTTTTCCTTTGTGTCTTTTTAAATTGGTTTTCATCTCCATGTCCTCAGGGCATAACACTCACTGTTGCAATGGTTCCCCGTTCTTCTGAAGAACTGGAGAATACCTATTGACTCTACAGGCCATCAAAACCATTTCTGCAATTTTTTCCACTACCATTGACCTAGTGTTTGGTTTTTTTTTTAAATCATACTCATTGCTGCTTTGCTGCTGTGGTTAGAATATAAACATATGGTCAGCTACAGAAAAATGCGTTTATCATCTCTTTTTTTTTTTCTTTTTTTTTTTCTTTTTTTTTTCTTTTTTTCTTTCTTTTTTTTTTTCTTTTTTTCTTTTTTTTTTTCTTTTTTTTTTTTACTGCAGTGGAGGGTCCAGTCCCAGTGGGAGTCACAGGTCAAAAGGGTCTGAATAAACTCTAAGAACAGCTGTCACTGATCCAGCTGAATGAGATTTTCTTTTCGAGGACTGTAGTCTGCAACACTCTGTTAACAAGCATAAGAGTTAGATCTAAGAGGGAACGATGACACGTTCACCAAGAAGTGGCAGAAACTGGAAGCAATGTGATGAAAACATTAAAAAAGGAAGGGATGACTTTTGTGAACAGGAAACTGCCAATGAGGATTAGTCTGCTTAAATTTGATGAATTTTCAACTGGAGAACAGATAAAAAGATAAAAATATTAGATTTTTAAAAATTTACTAGTTTAGTCTTCCTTTAATTTTAAAAACACATTTTCTTTTTTATGCTCAGGATGAATGTCAGTTTTCAGAGAAAGCCTTTTTTTCCATAAGCTTAAGGGAAGCTTAAGTTCATTTTGTTTGAACTGTTCCTCCCTTATTTAAAAAAAAAAACAAACCAGCCAACCAACCAAAAACTGTGCTTAACTACGCCTAGTGCTTGCCTGGGCATTGCACGAAGCCCTGTGAGGTCCCTTGGGAAACGTGCAGCAAAGCACATCCTTGCTCTGCAACCTCCTGTTCCCAGCCCAGTAGCAAGGAGAGAAAAAGGAGATCCCTTAAGAAGTAACGTGCTGCACTCTAGGCTGAAGAAAAGCTTATACCAAATTGACCAGTATGGGTTTGGAGGAGACAGTTTGCTGGTGTAAAAGAAATACTTACTATGGATTTACTATGAGGAGAAAAAATATTTTATCAAGAAAACAAAGAAACACCTAATGAGGCTCTGTGAAGCTTTGAGGAAGCATATTACTGGAGTTGTCATGGAGGTAACAATCTGAAATGGTGTGATTTGTCTTTTTAAAGGAAAGACAGCAAGAATCTGGAAACTGGCTAAAAAGAAAAAGTTCTTAAATCATTTAACACTGTGCTGTCAGTTGAAACTACAAAGCTTTTCTATTTGCAGTCATATAAAGTAGGCACCTCTATTTTGATGACTAATACGAAAACTCTTATGTGCTACATGTCGGAATATAACTAGCATCGTGGCCTGGCTGGGTTGGAGCTAAGGTTCAAGCATTCGTGGAGTGATGCAACTATTCTATTAAATCAATACACAAGACCCTAGCAGAAAGCCCTGGAAGACTTTAGCCATTCCCTTTTTGCCAATATGCCCTTTCTCCTTCCCACTGTTCCTTAGGAACAGTGCTTTTTTTTCTGATAAAATATTTTTCTTCTGTGCTTTCTAACAAATGGCGTAAAGGGATGTGTGACAACTTAAAATTGAATTCAAAGACGACCAAGTATCCTGTTTCCACTGGTCACCATCCTGTAATGCTGTATTCCTAATGCAAGAGGGTGCTCTATAGACACATCTTACGTGCAATAAAATACTTTTCTTAGCTTCAGAGGAAACTTGCCAGAATGTTACCCTGATAAGAACAATTGTATTTTCCCTTGTGACTGCAACTGGACAGAAAGACAAAGAAATTAGTCAGCTGTGTGCATCCGGCGGCGAAGTTATCTTCCTGTAGGTTTTACAAAGACGTCCGTAAAGAATTATAAAATATGTAACAGGCTTTTAAATGCAAATGAGTTATTTAATATTAGCCATTTCTGTAGAACGTGAATCAGGATTTGGAGTGAGGATATCTTTAAAAGCACATATGATATGACACGTATGTTTGATATTACATAGTGCAGTGTCTCCTGGTAGATCTACAAATCCTGCAAACCCCGGAAACCTCAACTTCAAATCAAAGGCCTGCCTTTGTTCTCTGTGCCGCCCTGTACCTAGCAATACATTGCAGAATCCGTTTACTCCAGAGATCAGAAGGGATAAAAGCAAAGATGGAAGGTAGAAGATACGAATGGGGCAGAAGTGTGAAGGGAGAAAACATAGAGTATAAATGGTTTTATCTGTCCTTTAAAAAACAAGTAAAATAATTCAGTAATTTCAGTATTTCTTGAAAATATACACATGTAATATGCTATATCTTTTTTAAAAATTCTTCCTAAGTGCTCACAAAGATTTTCAGTGCATTATGTAACAACTGAATTTTTTTCTCAAGTCTGGATCTCAATATATTCCTAAATAAAATGTTTATACAGTTGAATCGGAGATGTGTTTCCTCTCTGTTGACAAGTTAGGTGAAAGAAACTAAAGCATGAATGTTTTTAGATTTGCCCATCAGCCGTCAGTTATGTTCTGAACGCAGCGCTCAGTAAGTGCAAGCAGCAAACTGAGCTTTGGGGATTGAATCTGTGTGCAACACCTGAATACACAAAAGCACGGTAGTGTGATTTGATGACACCATTACAGTTTGCTACAAGATGTTGAGGTTTGCTTTCCCTGGAAGTTTCTCAGTCTTTAAGTAGGAGTGACTTAAATACATGCTTTCTCTTTCTAAAATAATTACTATTTAATATCATACTCGAGAGTATGAATTAAATTACAGTTTAAAAAGTCTTCTGCCCAAAGAGAAGGGAGGTCACTGAACAGAGCAACATTAAATCTGAAACTCTATGGTACAATAATAGAGTAATGCTGACGGGGCAGTGCTTTTGCTCATGCTGCAAACAAAATGCAGCAGCAGAAAAAGACAGACAGAGCCGGTTTTACACCACGGAAACCGGATTCCCGATGCTTCTTGTTGGCGCTGAGCTTGTAACTGTGAGAAAATTTTCAGTTTACTATCAGTCTGTCATATTACAAGAATAAAATTCCTAGAGCTGCCCAGAAGCTCAAACAAACCACTGGCCTCCTCGTGAGATTGGGTCTGTTTTGTTTGTTTAATGTGTAGCTCCATTTTAATCAGCCCTATTATTTGACCTTGCCCACAACTAACATTTTTCATCACGTCCTAACTTTGCACGCAGGAAGCGCGTCTCCCAGGAAAGATGCTACTAATTGATGTCATCCTGCAGGCGCTTTGTCTGCCAAACAGGTCTGTGCCGTGTAAATACTTACAAGTAGTACTCTTAATAATGTTAAAAGGAAAGCCTTGTGATCACACAATAAACCTTGCGAAAGAAATTGTGGGTGGTGATAGGAAAATATGCCAGTTTACCAGATTCCCAGCCCTATTTTCACATGATTTGACTGCATTCCTGTCTACCAAACAGTATTTTTGGCTCCTGGGCTTTAACCTATTTAGCATATAAAACTGTTTCTTTGAATGTGCTTGCCAACCTACTCTAATTAGCTTATATTAAAATTGTAGGCTAGATGTGGCGTGTTGACGGTATCGTGTTATAAAGCAGTCGAGTTTTACAACCAGAGACAGATGCTGGCAGAAGGTTCTCTGCCTTTTCTGCCCCAATGGTTTTGGATATCTAGCATATTATAAGAGTAAACTTTTAAGTTAAAACTGAGACAAAGCCTGCTAAAGCTAAGCAGAAGTGGGAAAGGGCAGGTCACTCTGTCCTCACCTCACTTGGAGACCTGATTCTGAGCGTTTTTTTTTTTTTCCATTCCAGAAGGAATGAGTGGAGCACATGATGAAATACACCACCTTCTAATTTTCCCTGCAATATTCAAGATGTTGCTGTTGACTACAGCCACTCTGTTAAGGAGCCCTGAAAGCATATAGTTTATTTACCCTACCAGCAACTGTGCTGTGTTTGAACCTTTTTAAGCTCTTTGTACGTGCAGCGTCTAAACAAAGTTGCTATTTGAGGCTGGTACTTGCACAGGATACTGCTTGACACTGTACTGATGCAACCTAGATCACTCAAAAGAGCTTCCAGGATGGCAGCAATATAGCTGCTACGTCTTTCCAAAAATATTCAGAACTGATTTACTTTTCCTGCCTGTGTGCTTAATTTTTAATATTATCGTCTCTTGTGCCAAGGGTTTGTTGAGGGGGGCGGGTGGTGGTGGTCTGATTTCATATTTCTCATATTTCTATAACATTGCAAATAATACAATCAAGCTCATACATACTGTTTCTTCTAACATTACTTTTAGAAGTAATTTCCCAGAATGCCACTGCAGGGGTTGTTCTTGGTTGAACGTTTATGAGGTATCTCTTACTTTCATAAATTTTGTTCTAGAAAAAACAAGTCTACTACTGCAGAACGCCATACTAGGCAAGAATGAATTTCTTTAGGGAAGGACAATGATGTATGAGGTCAAATGAAGTTAACAGAACTCGCTGGTGACGGCTGTTTGTCTGTTGGGTGTCTTATATAGTAAAACGAGGAGTCAGTAGTTCATTAGTACTGAATACTAATTGCACACAAAATAGTTGTTTCCTGTATCCATGAAAAGCTGTTTAGCATTAAAAAACAGAACGCAACATTTATGAGTATGTAATTATATAGAGCATAATAAATTATGCACATCACACAGTCGGATGAGCAGAGATTTTGCAGAATTACTTGTTCAAAATAATTTGGGAAATGGTTCATGTGAGCTGTTTTAGCTTACATACTTACAGTCAGGAACTGGCTTCCGTATCAGTTGCTTTGATAAATAACTGCTTGTAATTCATTATGCTGACTGATTAGTTTATCATTTCCTGCAAATCACACACTATAGATTCTGCTCCCCAGCTTTCCACGATGGCTGTGTGAACCCATTCATGTATTCATAATACTCAATTATTGACAAATATTTGTTTAAAAATGCATACTTCAGCTGTGCACAGAATTTTCATCTCAGCTATGTCAGAATTTTGCCTTTGGTCCTAGTGAGCAAAATTACTGTACATACTCTGAAACAGCAGGGATTTTAGCATTGCTTGACTAAAAGCAGAGACATCCCTTATGCAAAGGCCAGCTGGCTGTGAAGTGGAGCTCCTTGGTGAGGGATGTTCTTCCTTTTCGGTTGTTTGCCCAGCTACACTGTGCCACCGCAGGGCATGCCAAGAGGAGAGCCCCAGCGCGGGGGGATGATGGGAGAGGTGAGACACGGGGGCCGCGTGGCTCTGTCGCGCAGCACGGGGGCTGCTCCTCAGCACGGGAGGAAGCAGAAAGATGGAGACCTGCTTGAGGACCGCTGGAGGTGCGCGCTTTGCCAGTACCACGACGATGGAGGAGTGGAGTGGAAAACAGGGGTTAACAGAAGAACAGAAGATGAGCTCAAAAGACCCACCTTCATACATAACTTAATTAATCCTACCTTAGGGGTACAAACATGCTTAACATCATTCAGGTAAACACTGAAGTACTTAGTTTTTTACTATGTCCTGAGAACCTTCACATTTCTATTTAAAGCTAAATGATTACTTCAGTAATTTTTTGGTCTCAGAGCAGAGAAAATAAAAGGAAATCCCACCATATTTGAGGAATAAAGGCGTTCAACTAGTCATATTCTGCCATGACTGCGTCTGTGATTTCTGCTTTGCTGGGAGGGGATTTTTACCAGTATGTAAAAATTTATGAATTCATGACACCTATATAATCTGTTTTTTCTCTACTCCTTGAACCCATGGAAAATGTAAAAATTAAAACAGGAATTTTCACCATTTCAAATACAAAGATTTTAACAGATTAATCAGTCAGTTTAACATGAAGTGGAGTAACTAAGCTTCACAAGATGCTCTAGAGGGCCAAAAAATGCTGCTGGGTGTCACAAATCCAAAACTTGGAAAAGGGAAGCTCAGGCACTGGACATAAGACACCAGCTGAACCTCATCTCATGGAAACTGGCAGAGCTCAGTGAACCTACAGATGCGTAGTTGCTCATTGCAGAAGTATCAGACATCATTAATTTTTTTAGATTTCTGCCTTAGCTCAAATATAGTGGAAGTTGGATTCCTCACTGGTGACTTCTGTATCCGAAAGGTTTTTACATTTTGGGGGATTTTACTCTTAATGTGGAAAAATAGCTACGAATGTTAAGATCTCTCTCTCATTCAATAGTAATACATTTTGCAGACAGTGTAATGATGTAATTTACTCAGCAATAATGAGAAATAATGAATAGTTGTTCAGGCATCACACTGTCCTAATGTGTGTGTATGTGTGATTCGTGATTCAGATTATAGGTGGTTTGAATCACCTTCTATAATGGCTGTGTTATGTGTCTCCATTGACCGTAGAGAGAGCTTTTGGGGATCAGATTCTGTCTTAGGCAATTCATTTGGGTAGAACAAAACGTACAGAAAGTTTACTCCTCTGCTCAAGGTGGCATTCCCAATCGGTAGGGCAGTCCTCCTCACCCCCCGGTAAAACAGCACAGCTCTGCACCGCCGGACACCGGCTGTGTCTCCAGGTGGCCCTGCTGCCACAGGTATGCGCAGGCTCCCCTCCTGCAGATGCCTCCACGCAGCTCCGGGAATTGCCCTCCCTCTTCTTTGCTGAAGGAAATGCTGGAAGACTGATTTTCATCCTGGGCGGCATGTGGCAATTTATTAACACAGTCTTCTTACTCGTTGGAATATTCCACCTTTACGTCGGTAACGTATACTGAAAAAGGAGAATAAAATGTCAAACACACACCCTTTATAAGATAAAATTAAACTGTCATATGATGATGCAATGGGACCACCACAGTGCTAGATGTGTAGTTATAAGGGTGTATATATATACAGACATTTACAGGGCTACGTGGTTAAACAGTGTACTTATTTTCCTACTATTCTTTTTTCAGAAATCTAGGCGTATGCATGCAAAATGACATTAACACTGTAGTGACAGAAAGTCACTAAACTCTGGAAAAAGGCAAATGTGTGTTACATATTCTTTTTTCCTGTTGTTTACATTCATTTTTATTCCAGAAAAGTAGAAACAAGTGCAGAACATATACTGTGGAGTAAAGCACCCTGAAGGCATTTATACAAACCCATCCCCTTACTGTTCATTGCACTGAGCAGCAGATGGAAAGATGAGATTCCTCAACGGCACAGAACAAGAGGCAGAAACATAATCTCATCTTTTCTCAGCAAGCAGGCAAATCTCTTGCACCGTTCTCTAGTGCTGGAATTAATCAGCTTCTGAATAATATGTTCAGACTGCTTGGCGGGATGATTCTGAGTTAGAAAGTCCTTAATAAGCCACTCTGCAAGTGGATGAAGGAAAGAAAAGACAATATGGGGCACGCTGTACACCAGTTCAAGGCTCTGTTTTGGAAGAATTGGCTCTGCCGTGTGAGGCAACCGGTGAGTTTTGGAAAATTACATACAGGTACTCGTTGGTAGCGTAAGAAAGCCTGCACAATTGTGATAAAATCTAGATATGGGGAATGCAAGGATTGTATATTAAAATTGTAAATACTTCTAAATTTCCTCTCTTATCCACTCTATAAAGGCTAATTTAACCTTTCAAATTCCAGTGTGCAGAATGTGGCAGCTACTTCAACAGCAGTCAAGATTAAAATAATACTCAAATACGAGATGAGATGTCATTGTTTGCTTTTACTGTGATTGACGCGATTTTTTAATTTAAGATAGAAGGAAGCGAATTTCCTCAAGTGAGATAACATTTTTGTGGAAAGAAAAAGTCACTTCAATTAATAGTTTCTCATTGATTTCCCTTGTCTGTGACGATCTGGGTGTTTGCAATGAGGCATGTTGGCTGCTTCGGATAGGATTACCTCAGTTAAATAAACATACACCTTTTCATTTTGGAAATATTTCACTTAAATAAAATTGTGATTTAGAGAGAGAATTTCTTCTCCAAATGATTTCAGGTGATGTTTTTTAGTATGAAAGACATTTTGGGGGGAGGGGTGCTGTTGGTTATATTCTTCTCCATTCCTAAACACTTCTGTATGCTCCCTGTTCCTCATACTTCAATTGGTGTGCATTAAGTGGCTTCTCAGTATCTCATGTTTTCCTCCATGGTGATCTATTTCTCTTCTTGCTCTGTCTAGTTTTCCTTCTTATATATTTTTGAAGCACAAAATCTTCATTCATGTAAGTTTTAAGTTTGCCTAATAGGTAGCTTTCCTGAATAGAGAGCTCACTGAGATGCAGATTCCCAAACCAGGAATTAACAATAAATGACCCAAAGCAAACTTAATTTTGCCTGTTCAGAGCCAGGAGCTGCCCTGGGGAATTTGCAAAACCTCCCTATGTGCTCATTGTGTGAACGCAGAGCCACGAAGGCGCTCCATCTGCAGTTACGCAAGGGGAAATCCAGGTGGATCACCCACCCATGCAAAGGGCAGGACAGACCTTTCTGAATCTGACGAGAGAAGCATCTCCTGAAAGATCTGATGTGCTTCAGCTCTGTATTATATTGTGTAGATCTATCTGTAGAAGGCAGTTGTCTTCTCATGGTTATTTATCAGCAGTTAGGGCTAGAAGACAAGCGTGGTCTGTTGAACTAAGAATATGTCCTGAGTGTCGTGTGGCATTAGTTGATATCACACAGTGAAGGGTGAAGGGGCTGCGAAAGACCTAAGTGTTCTGTAAAGAGTAGGTGTTTTGACTGAAATTCAGACAGGCATCGGCGCCTCTTATTGACATGGTTCAAAGGCAGCACAGGATAATATGTACGTTTGGACATCAGCTGGAGTTTGAAATTGCAGTCGTGTAGAAGATAGCTTCTCATTTCTGCTTTCAGAAGCTTTTGCTTCTGAAGTACACATTCTGGAAGCTCAGGAGATAGATACATACTAGCAGGCAACTGTATTACTTAAGTTTTCTATCACTTCATTTCTTAATTATTGTTTATATAGTATGTATTACCATCTAAATTTGCAGCTAGGTAAAGGATGAAATGTGATTCCCAAATTCTCTTTTTCTGATACCCTAATTTAGAGGAGAATTGGGATTATAATCACGTTGTGAAATGCTTGGAGTGTGTAGTTGCTAATACAGATATTAGGAGAAAACAGAAACATAGCCTATCCTAAGACTATGCCTTTTTTAAAAAGTTGCTATTATTAATCATTTTCATTTTGGGTTAATGTTAAGCATGAGAGAAAATGCTGGTATAATTCTTGCTCTTCATCTGCCCCTACACTGAGTGTCATCTTTGCCTGGCTTCTGTCCTTTACAGTTGACACTCCTTTCTTCCACACTTTAAAAAACATAAACATCCCTAAAAGTTGCTTACTGACGAGTGCCTTCTGTTTTGCACATGTATGTTTTTGCATCAGTGCAAAAAAATAAAAATAAAAAAAAATAACAGTGAATGGTTACAAAGTTGTCTGCTTTTGTCAGGCAGGTCCTAAAGCTCCGTTACCAAATTCACCACTCTTCCCAGGTGTAACCCAGCAGAATGGCATGAGCTCTCAGACCCCTGTTCCCCTCAGTGCCTGGGCAAAGCAGCTGTGCAAGGGCTGCCATCTTTCAAATGCCCTTTCTTTGGACCTTCTTCTCTTGTTGCCTTTCCTATTTGAACATGAATATGCCTCATACAGCAGTATTACTTCCCACCTTTACCAGGAACAACTTGCTCAATAACATCAGTCTTGCTTGCTTAATGTCTGCAGCGTGCTGATGGTTCATTGAGTCCTCCAACTCTTTCCACTTCAGCCCAACCTGTTGTTGTTGCCTCTGCAGCTGCCTTTTCAGTTCTTGTACTTATCCCAAATCCATGTTCTGCAGGAGCCAGCTGAGTGGGGTTTGGTTTATTCACCTAAAAAAATCATTAGCTTACCAAAGGACAGGACTGCTAAGGGCCCTTTCCGAGGTTGGAAAAAAACCCCAACTATTTCACACTCCCTCATGTCCAAGCATCAGCTGCATCGTTGCTGCTGTTGCTACCCAGGCAGTGGTTGAGGTGGTAGTAAGGACAGCTGGAGCAGACTGTGGCAATGTGGTCAATAGGATCACTTCTAGGTTCCTAGGTTCTCTGCAACTGCTATTATCTGCATCCAGACTCATGGTACTCTAACAAAAAAAGGCATAAGCATGTTAGACTGAGAAGTCTAGCTCTGATAAGCTGTTAATGCATACTGAAATTCTGGAGATAAATGGAAAATGGTGAAACTATTTGTTTTCCTAAAAACCTTCTAAACAACAGAATTTATTCTAATAGGCCTACACTTGCTTGGCTCACTGGTATTCTCCAGTCGTGAATTTGATATATTTATTAAACCTTGAATTTTATAGATTCACCAAAATCATTGCTATTAACCCTGTTCTTCAGGTGCAATGAAGTTTCTCAGGTGAATGGCAACAATCAAGGAGAATGAATGCAGCCCAGAACGAGAGCAACAATTGTTTACAGCTCTTATAATTTAATTAGGTGCCTTTCTCCCCCAGTGCCAATGCTAGTGACATTGTGCAATGTTCATTTTGATCCCTAGGTTCACGCAAAAAAAAAAAAAAGAGAGAATTTGCCCATTTAAAAAAATACTGCTGTTGTATTTTTGTAGTTTAAGAATCTTTGGCTCATTTGTCCCAGATTTGGAATAATAACCCTTCCCTGCATGCCAGATTTTTGGATATTCTGACTGAGCAAATTAATTTTGGTAGAGCTTAAACCAGAGGAGAGTTCTCAACTGTAACTGTTCTGTACCTGGCATACCCTACTGTGTTACAACCTGTGTGACTTTTCTAGTCACAGAGTATTCTATCGTATTTCTAGCCCAATGACACTGAGTTATACCTATAAGGGGGTTATTTCTTCCCCTTTCTCTGTTTTGTTTTCTACGTACCATCTGATAATCCAGCAGCAATTCTCAATGGGTCAAACTCTTAAAGTTCAAAATATTTCTAAAATGTAATTGCAGACAAAAAAGCCCAGGAACGGGCCAAAACCAATTAACTAAAGTCTGCCTGAAACAAATGAACTTCCTTGGCTGCATCCAAAGTCCATGAAAATCTACAGGAAGAATGTCACTCAAAGTTTTAGGCCAAGTGATATATCACACCCCATGAAAGTTGCAAGAGTGGGCCTCTGGTGACCTGCAATGGTATACCAAAGGGAGTGTGAGTGGAGAAAGTCCAATTAATTTCACAGCTATCTTAAATATGAATGACTGGTCCTTAATGCAACCTCATAGGGGAAATGGTAAGAAAAAAGAAGGTCCAGAATGAGGGTATTTCTGTATTTGTTTGGGTGAACTAATCTAGATTTTAAAGTCAGAATCTTGCCTTATTCTGAATTGATGGGAAATTTGTTTCTCCACTAGTAGGTTTTCGTTTTGTCTCAGTTGATGGGCAACACAATATGTTTTCTGCTTTTCTGTTCTGGTAAGCAAGTAGAATCTTTCAGATACCATAACTCCTAGGAAGCTGTTTGTACAGCTCAAAAGTATCCCACAGTGCTAGTACCATGCTCCTGTTCACTTTTAGTGATAAGATAGTGTGATATTTTTGATCCTAGGTCTATTTCTCCAGAGACATTTAATAAAATCTGTTCTGTCCCTATGGGAAGGCCTTTGTTACCTTTGTTATACCAAGTCTATTCCTCCTCTGCTTTGTAGCACAAATAAATTCCTCTTACCAACATATTTAATCCCCTGCAGTTTTTGCTTGAAACCTTCGTACTAATTACAAATAACGTGTTAGATTTCCTTGACCAAAGAGGTACTCTCACCAATAAGTGTCCTAGTGAAATGCTGCTCCAGATTCACATCCTTTTGTTAAGGCCTAGATTTAGCTCTGTACAATAAGACTACCTTTTTTACTAACAGTTTGGATACTGGTGACTGAGCTAGTAGGTAAAGCCATTCCTGTTCTTCCTACATCATGAGTCCTTGTTAAATATAACCAAGAACATCAAGGTTTTTTTGGTTGGTGACAACCAGTGACTTGTTTTGGCCATAAGTCCAGTCCTGGGCTTTCAGAAGTAGAGCTGCCTGGAATTAGCTGTGGTGGCTCCTGACCTTGGTTTTATTTACATGATTTTGTGTTTTGTCCTGGTTGTTGTACTGAAAGAGCAAAAAGCTGGCACAGTTATTTTAGTGCCCAGGGCCCACAAGTATGATTCTGGATATTGTACAATGGACTTGAAAGCTATTGAAACACATTCAGTTTCTTTATTTATGCTTGACCTGCTTGCTAGAGGTAAAGGAATTCCCTGGTAAAAGTCCCATGCAGTAGGACAGATAGAGAACAGAACAGCAAGCTTGAAATCAGAAGACTTTGGTTAGTCTACAAGTTCCCCAGAGATAGTCCCCACAATACAGAACCCCAAGTAGCTTCTCTAGCTTACACAAAGATGAGGAAAAGCAAAGAAGAGCAGGTGATAAGTAGCTCTATCCTATCCAGAAGGCATTATCAAGTGAATACCTAAATATACCTACAGCTCTGCTCACAGGTGTCAGGGCTCTGAGGGCACTGATAGGTCTCAATGGTGCTGAACAGCCTCACCTGGGCCCTCCATCCACATGCCCAGCCCCGCCCCTATTTAAACTCAGTCTGGGGCCTTCAGTAGCAGTGGTAGTCTCTGGATTAGCTGTATTTTCCTATTGACTCTGCTAGTGATTGCAGGACCATGCCTGACCCTGGCTGCTCTTATTGGATGTGACCGTAGCCTACAGGTTAGTTTCCTGGTTTGATCTTAGGCCTGTCTCGTTGCTGCAGACTCACCTGGATATCTAGGCTCTCAGTTGAACCTGGCTGCCATTGCCCAGCCTGCTTCCCCTGCTGGGGTGCTGCAGGACAGGCCCTGCCTGGCAAGGACCCTGCTGGCCTGGCATCCCCTTTGGGCATCCCCTTTGGCTCCCTGTCCTTTAGGGAGCAGGTGGCTGCTGTTGTGCCCTGACTGCCAGCTTAGGTTGCCTTCAGCCCTGAGGTGAGCACCAGGGAGCCTGGCCTGTGGCTGTCCATGGCCTTCCCCCTGCAAGCTTCACCCTGAGCTCCGGTCTCCCACAGCCCTGACCCCCTGCCTGGGCTTCTTATGGGGCTTCCCCCAGCACTGGCCTGGGGGTGGTGGTGTGTGTCTCCAGGGGCAGCCTTGACCCTTTCCAGCCCCTCATCGGCAGCCTGGTGACCCTGACCCCCCCCCAAGTCTCTTCTGCAGCATCCCTTTCCTCATCTGCTGTACCTGGCTCCACACTGCCCCAAAACAGCCCATTGATATCCTGAAATGATGGCACTGCTCCACAGCAAGGACCCTCCAGTCCCAGATGGGAGGTATGCTGATGAACGTGCCCAGGAGGGTAGGCTGCTGCCAGAGCCCTGGGGGCACTGCTAAGCCCTAATGGCCCTTGCCAGCCCCCTCACCAGGGGCTCCAGCTGGGCCCAGGGCTCAGCTCCTGCCTGGGTGAAGTCAGAGGAGCACCGCTCTCCAGCTCAGCTCTTGTGCTTGGCCACTGCCTTTTTGGCTTGACTATGGTCCTGCCTCATCACCATGGCCTTTCCTGAGGATCAGGACTCCTGGTTGAAGCTGGCTGGCCCTGCCCTACTCGCCTTGTGGGGTCCTGTGGGATGGGTCCCCGGCTGCTGAGGCCCCTGCCCTGCTGGGAGGTGTTACCATCCATGGCTCCCCATGCCTTAGGGAGCAGCTGGCCCTCGCTGCTCCCTGAAAATTTGAAAGCACCAGGCCTTGCTTTTTTTTTTTTCTGGTTGGCTCCTATTGGGTTTGGAGAATGTGCAGTTAGATAAATGGCAATTTCCCAAAATTTCAGGAAGCCTTTACTTCCTTGCCTCGTGTTCAGCAGAGCAGGCCTTTTCCACAGGGAAGACTCTGCCATTGGATTTTGTTCTTAAGCATTATGTTACTTCTCTCAGGTATTTTTCTAACATACCCAAGTTTAGGGATTGCTTTCCCAGTGGGATTTGATTCAACTCTGACAGTTTAGAAATAAAAATTCTCAATAGCCTTTGGAGAAGTTAATAGCCTCTAATGGGAGATCTTTAGTGTGGTTCTTTGTAATTTGTACTACGTTTCTGTTACTAAGTTGGGTATTCACACTTTCCTAGCACTTTTATCAGTGAATCTAGAAGTCTTTTGAAAGCTGGCTGAACAGCAGTTTCTTCCTCTTTGCAGTGGAAAATTGAGACAACTGTGTGTTTTTCCCCCCCCTCCCCCCAGTGCAATCTGGTTGGGTTTGGGGGTTTTACATCCTCTCTGTAGAGGCTCAAGCACATACCATGTACATGCAATTTGCTCAGAGGAGACACGGTCAAAATCTGCAAGTCCCGCAGTGTACCAGCTTGGGTGCCTTTTCTTGTGGCCCTGGAAATGGGAAGGCAGGGAAAAGAAAAGCGTGGCAGTGGGCAGCATAAGGTCCATTAGCTTGGTCTCAAAATGCCCTGCTGCTGGAGGTGACAAAGGCAGCTTTTGGACAGAGGTGACTGCAGGTGAAAGAAAGGGTGTAATGGCAGTTAGGGAGCCAGGGAAGGACAAGGAGGTATGCTGCTGGGCAGGGTTCAGGACAGCAGGCTTCAGGGGAGCATGAGGAGTTGCAGCAAGGTGCAGAATGCTGCTGGTTTCTTAGGAGGCTCAAGTATGGGAAAGCTGAATGTCACTGTCTTGTTGTCAGAGTCACTGTGTTGGCCAGAGGGAAATATCTACAAACACTATAAATAGAAGGTGAAAACTGCTTTTGTATTCTGAAAGCAGTGTATTTCGCAAAAGTATAAGGATTTTAAATAGAAGTCTTAACTACTGATTTGCTTTTAATCATCTTATTTTCCCTTAAGTAGTTGTAGAGGGGATATTTAATTTTCTTTTATTAAAAGATATATGAATTTTAGTGATTTATTCCCAAATCCTGTTTTCTATAGTTCTGATGATGTTTTGATTTCCCTTTTCAGGTCCTATCTCTCACTGAAATACTCTGGCCATGTGTGCTTTTCTTGATTCTGGCTGCAATCCGCTTCCAGGAGCCCCCAAAATACAAGGAAAACTGTACGTTTTGTTTTGCCTGTGTTCGATTTTGGTTGCCTCTGTAGAATTATTTAGGAAATATTAAAAATATCATAGAGGGGGGGCTTAAATGTAATGGAGTCAATGGAAAGAATCTTACAGTGGGATTCAGTCTTGTCTAGCTGTGGATCTGAGCAAGTCATATTTAGGAGGGAAGGAAATAAATTTAATGTCTGATTTGTCAGGTCAGTTTTAGACATCTACTTTGGAGTGAAGTGGATTACTTGGGTTTTAGTTGTATGTATTTCTTTCTATTGAGTAATGGAGTTTAGAATGACTGGCTCAGAGGTAGGTAATTATGCAGTAGATATTAACAGTTAGACAAGATGAATCTTACCCCTACCCACTTCCTGGGATGTAGAATGAACATTTAGTAAATCGTATCTTCTATTTCCACCAACACTTCAAAACTTCCTATGACTACCTCCACCTTACAAAGTTCTTTTTGCTTTTATCTTGTCAAGCGTTAACTTCACTCAGAAAAGAATGACTTGTGATATTTTAGTCTACTCAGTTTATTATTCTGTTACTGACAGATGTCAGTAAGCTGGGGATAAACCAGTTTTAGCTACATTAGAAACCAATTTGGTAGAACAATTATAGATCTGTAGAGTGAAATATCTGGAGAGAATCTAGCCTGCACTATATACATTTAATTTAGACTAGCTCTAGTCTGGACCGAAGAACGCAATGCATGCTAATGGTTTGAGTACATTAAGTGTGTTCTTGGAGTACATCTGCTTTGTTTTAGCAGAAAGGGATCCAGTGTATGTGCTCAGGGAACTTCCTACAATGTGAACTGGAGTGTGCTAAGTAAAAATAACTCCCCTGCAAATGGCACTGGTCATTCACAGTGACCATTATTTTATACATCAGGTACAGTTCCTGAAGAATGAAGGATGATTTGACTAACAGTGCAATTTCTAATGGTACATGTCTCAAAAATATTGGCACCTAAATTTAAATAAAATTGGGATTTTTAAGTATCATGTACATGTAGTAAATTCCCCATTTCTGCATCTTTCAATTCTGAATATTCAGTAAGAGTGCTAGCCCAGATGCTAGATTTCTTATCTCCTTCTCATTTCATTCCCTTAATTTGGATGTGATAGTTACCAAAAGAAGGTTATCCAGAGGAAGAGGGGAATGACTTTTTAAGTATTTCTCAATTTTAGCTGTTTTAAACAGAGAAATGAAGTTGAATAGGAACACTGTAGCTATTCCTTATGTTTCAAAATAAGCAAAAAGTTGCTTCATGTTTTTAAGTTTCAATTGTCAGAACTATGGAGAGATATGGATAAATTCCAGAGATATGGAAAAGTTGCTGTTTAGATAGTCTTGATGGATGTATGTTCAGACATTGCTGAATACCAGTTCCCTTATGTCATGAAAGCCTGGGAGGAAAGAGGAGACACTATTTTTTTTTTTTTTTTGAAGAAGTCTATATTCTAGTCTAGGTCACAAGACATCTTGGGCAGAGAGGCTAGAAAGTGTGTGATGTTGCAATGGCGTTACTACCATGAAAATCAGCTTTTCAAAGACTGCTCTCAAATGTTATACCCTGTTGTTACAGTCTGACATAAGTTATTCATTTTCTGTGGTGAATTAGTTCTTAACTGGGATGTCTGCCATTGATACAACTTCATTGTTTGCGGGCGACAAAGCCACTTTCTAGGAGAAGGGAACACAATGTGATGGTACAGGTTTGTAACTGCAATGTCACTGGTTTTAATTCTGCTGCTGCTTGGTTTTAGGTTACTTAGAAGCTCGGGATTTACCAAGTCGGGGCCTTTACCCTTTCATGCGGAGCCTTTTCTGTAACGTTGGTTCAAGATGCAAGAATACTAGTTACACAACACAGAAAAACAACCGCTTACAGTAAGTTATATGAATTTGACAGAGCTGTCAGTATCACAGTGCATCTTCTACAGCACAGGTTCCTATTATCTTGTAGATGGGTAGAACAGGAGCTTTGTTACTCTGTGCTAAAAGTTGCCCTCGGTGTCCTTATGAATGCAAGAGATGTAGGGCCTTAGTCATGCCTCTTCCTGATTTTTGTTTGCTTTTCTTGGGGATTTCATGCTGTTATTAGATACTGAAAACTGTTCTGGGGGAAAATTGGAGAGGTACCTTGTGATATTCTTGCCTTTCACTGCTGCCATGTGAGAGCATACTTTTATCCTTCACTAGAAAGTCTTTTATTACATGAGGGTGAGGTTGAGGAAGAAAGTATATCATACATGCGTTTAAACTTTGAATAGTTTGGGACCATACATGGTGGAAGAAACAAACACAGTAAAGCAAAACAAGGATAACTCTCGAATAAGACCCACAATGGGCCAAAAAGGAGTACCAGAAGCTCTGTAATAAAAAACTTGAAAAAGTAGTCTGTAAGAGGGCTTTGTCATAGGATCCCAGAATGCAGAAAGAAAAAAGATTAACCTGAATTTTTCTTTAAGAAATGTAGTAATTTCATCTACTTCTAAATGTTGAAAAGCATTGAGATGCAAAGACACTTATGCAAACTGGCTGAAGGATGTAGTCATAAGCAACTTTTCAAAATACATGACAATAAAGTCAAAATAAGGCAAGCTAATCAGAATATGTGTGTACATATGTATGTTTATTCTCAGAAAATTGAGAATATCTACCAAAAAAGATCTTAGAGGTTTGAGCCAGGTAAGTGTGTAAGAGCATCAAGTTTTTATGGTTTATTATTGTAGAAGTTTATAGGTAGCAATAAATTCAGCATCCAGCAAGTTGGAAAGCTTCAGTATCACAGTAATAGGCCATAACACTTACCATTTGATCTAGGCAGTCTGTTCTAGTAATTTGTGCTTAGAGAGCTATTGCTTGAGATTAAGACTGCAAAATAAATCTTGTTTATGGGCAAACACCTTCTACATAAAGCAATAATTTGTTAGTAGAATTGAGATCTTAACAGTTTAAGCCACGAATCATTATCGGCCTCAAGCTGCACCAGGGGAAGTTTAGGTTGGATATTAGGAAGAACTTCTTCACCGAAAGGGTAGTCAGGTGTTGGAACAGGCTGCCCAGGGAAGTGGTTGAGTCTCCATCCCTGGAGGTATTTAAGACAGGTAGACATGATGCTTGAGGATATGGTGGTGGATTTGGCAGTGCTAGGTTAACGGTTGGACTCGATGACCTTAAGGGTCTCTTCCAACCTTAATGATTCTATGATTCTTAGTCCAGATCTAGTATTATACTGTAATACTGCTATTTCTGTGTATAAGTATTTTGTAATAGCCCTAAACAAAAATTCTCCTAATAGTAATAATACAGTTGAAATTGTTACACAGCCACTTAGTTTCCACTCCTTTCCCTGGTGTTATGCTCACCTTTCCACTGCTGCTCTTGGTTGTAAGGTCAGTGGCTGCAGTCTGGTGGCGGTGGGGTCATTATGGCAAGTCATGATCTGGAGGAATGTGGTGTTGATGGCTTCTTTTTCCCTCTAGGGTGCACTTGGGGTCACTATGTTTGCTAATGTTCTTTTACACCTTGCTTATTCTCCATTGGTCTGCATCTCTATGACACATCTGAATGTATATGGTATCTTTTACATATGTTAGGTACCTGTTTTTTTTCTTGATACTTATAAATTGGCTTTGTCTGGCTATAGTTCTGTATTTTAGCTGACCACTGGTGAGTTGTTTATAGCCATGGGGTCCTCAGTGCCAGCCTGTGCCCATCTCTTATCCTGGACCTGTACTCCAGTACAGTGCATCCTGTGTCCCTGCTTCTTGAGGCCTCTACTATTATACTGGGCCTGTGTTCCTCTGTGCTGCTTTGCTATGTTAATCATAAATATCTCACTTTGCACTGAATGATCACTTGTTACTATCTCTATAAAGCTATGGTGGTATTATACAATGACAAGTGAAAGTAAAGCAAAGAGCCATAGCCATCTGGCCAGAAAAAAAAATGTTAAAACTAAACCAAGTCAAAACCAAAACTGCAGGCACATTAAGACAATCACTCTCTACAACTACCTGAAAAGACATTGTAGTGAGGTGGGGGTTGGTCTCTTCTCCCAAGTAACAAGTGATAGGATGAGAGGAAATGGCCTCGAGTTGTGCCATGGGAGATTTAGATTAGATATTAGGAAAAATTTCTGCATGGAGAAAGTGGTTAGGCATTGGAACAGGCTGCCTGGGGAAGTGGTGCAATCACAGTCCCTGGAGGTATTCAAAAAAACTTGTGGATGTGGTGCTTAGGGACATGGTTTAGAGGTGGACCAGGCAGTTAGGTTAACGGTTGAACTCGATGGTCTCAGATGTCCTTTCCAACCTTAATGATTCTATGATTCTAAGTTCAGACAAAGCAAAGGTGGCAATCCTCTGTGCCGTGGTCTTGCAATCTCAGTACAAAACCTGTAGCCTGTTACTTGCACTGGCAATACTATATTACTGGGTTATAGCGTTACAATAGGTACTGGCCTTTTTAAAAATTGTTTCCTAAAAGGATAGGTTTTTATTTATATCTCTAGTCCAGATGCCATCTAAGTGTGTTAAACCTCTAGAAACTATGAACTGTATTGACTGCTCTGCATGATTATTTACACTGCTTTGAACTGCCCAAATTATATTTTAGCTCAAAAGAAAAGCAGGAAAGAATTTCCTGGAGGCAGTCCTAGACCTACTTAAGTATTGGGGAAATTATTCAGTGGCTTTCAGTTTTTCAACTGAAAAATAAAATGCATGCATGTATGCATATTTATACACTCAATAGGCTATGCTAAATAGCATATAGCCTAGGTAAGGAAAAGGGATAAAAAGGTAGGATGAAGTTCATTCTGAGGTCAGTCTATTCCATCAGGTCCATCAGTATGGATTAAATCAACCTCAGGGCTGCTCTGACTTATGCTGGCTGCCAACAGCCTTAGGAATACAGACTGTCATCTTGATCAGCCAAACATAACTGAATCCTACAATGTCCCTGTGTGGACTGGAGAGAAGGGGCGGCATCGGAACAGTAATACCAATTATCTTCCCTTCAAGAATTTATACCAAACCATAGTTGGTTCTTTATAATGATTTTCAGGGACATTTTTGCATCAACAATGTTGTGTTTATTAAGACTTTGCATAGTTTGCATGGACACTTAACCCATTTGTTTTCACAGTATGTACCACATCAGTGCTATCAGTTTGAAATATAGTTGTTGCCTTTTGGAAAAAGTAATTCTATGACTTGTTGGAACCTTTGCTATGAAAGCCATAAACCACCCAAATAACTATTTGTCAGTGAGTAGCCTGAGCTGGGCTGCTCCATGAGGGATGCTGAGCCAGGTGTTGAAGTCATCTTGGTGCAGGCCATGCCCTCACAGATGTGGTGCCATCCCCCCCAGGCAACAGGCTCCATTAACAGCCTCTGACATGGTGAGAAGATGAGCCAGGTGAAGGCTACAACTACCTCATTAACTTTGATTTGCAGCAAAATCTGCCACCTCCTCTGATGCCTCTGAAAGCATCCATTTTTCAACAGCTCCGAGGCTTTGCTCCGTGCACCTCTCTTTAGCCACTGCAAAAACTGCTGGCTTGCAGCTCTCTGATGTGATTCCCTAGCCTGTTACACCCAGCAGTATCTCAGAGCAGAGGAGTAAGGAAATATTTAGGAGGTATATTTAGGAGCTCCCATTGCAAAGAACACTCTCCCCTGTTCTTTCCAGGATGTTCCACCCCCCACCTCATCTTAATGGAGCACAGTAAAATTGAGAGCATGCAAATAAGACAAAACCCATGCAGCGCAGTGTCCTATGGCCTTACATCCACACCCGCAAATGAGAGTGCATGTGCATGGAAACATAATGTATTCCCATACTCTTAATTCCACTGCAAATCTTCCAGAATATGGTGGGGTTTGCCCTTGCAGCTCAGACTTATAAATCTGTTTGTTAGACTTCTCAATACCTAAAAGAAAATTAAGCTTAGGTCTTCTTGGACTTAGATCTACAAAGATCACAAAACCAAGACTCTAAAATGTTGTTTCTAAGCACATTAGTTTATCTTTATTTAGCTACAAATAGTAGCAGCCTGAGCAGCCTCCCCATGTAGGTGTGTTGGAGCCCCAGGTCTGTCTCTAGCACCTTCTCCTGGATGGCCCCCTCATCCCACATGGTAGCTCTGTCTCCTTTGGCACCTGACTGGACTCCTGGGCTCATCCTGCTGTGCTGGGTTTGTCGCTGGAGCCTGTGACCCACTCCTGGCTCTGCCTGCTGGCCAGGATCCTGGGGGATGGTACCCCATTGGTGAGGGCATGGCCTTCTCCAGAGTCGCCTCAGCTCCTACCTTGGCCTCCCTCCTGGAGCAGCACCACTCACTCTGGTCCCTTTCTTGTTACTGATTTTATTAACACCTGGGCCTCTGTGGTTCTCTAGTGGAGTAGTATCAGAAGAGCTCGTGTATGAGAGCGGTGTGGAGGAAAAAAAAAAACCCAAGGAAGGTCTAAGCAACAATGATAGCACTTGCATAAGAATTGTCTAGAGGGTGAAATTTTTCTTTAAAGATGTGTATCTCCAAATGAAAAAAGAAATAATTCTGCAAGATAGCTGTATGTCTGCAGCAACTTGTTAGAATAGTAACCCTATGTGGTCTCGTCCAGCTTTTGTAGTCTTATGCTACGTAGTTGGAAAACAGAAACACAAGTGATTTTCATTATCTTGCTTATAGATTGTTGGAGAGTTGGGGAGAAAATGAATTTTAAACATGAGTTTTCTCCATTTTATAGCCAATTAATAACAACACTTTTTTGGTTCTTTATATATTTGGGTCCATTGCATTTTAGAAGGGTTATAATAGCATGCAACATGGAGGGGAAAGATCTTTCCTTTCTGTGACAGACACAGTAAGCTATTGTCCAGTGTATGTGTTGGTGTTGATGGAGATATCATGTCTCCAGGCAGTCCTGAGATGGTGCAGAACAGGAGCCAGCACAGCTGGCACTTTGCAATTTTAGAGAGTAATTTTTAATGTGGTGACAGGGGTGAGGTTGAGACAAGAGTTTGCTGAGAGGCTTATGAAAATCACCATTCTAAATGGCATTGTGCATCATGGCTGAGATCTTAGATAAACTCTGAAATGTTCTTATTGTCATCCTGAGTAACTGGGTAATTTGGACAGAATTAGCATTCTGTTGTGTCTTTAGGAAATGCCAATTGCTTTTACACGCTCAGAGATGCAGACTTTTTGCTCTTTTGCAGTGTTTTGTCATGGTCAAAACTCATAAGAATGTATGTCTTTAGTTTGATTTCTGTCCTAATGCAGGTATTTCTGGAAATGCACAATTAAGGGAAGAATTACCATGGATGATAATGAAATATATATACACACCTTTTCCTAACACCCCAGTTCTAATAATGTATGTCCTCTCCTACAAATTACTGACTTCTTCCTTTTGTCCTTTTTGTCATCCCTTGCTTGTCCTCTTTATTATTCCTAGCAGCTGCTGCAGTTGACTTCCTTTACACATACACAAGTAAGTTAATGTCATCTTCTGCCCCAGAAAGCACATATTGCAGGCTCTTTGGGAGAGTAGCAGTGCAACAATTGAGTATTTTTGTTGGCACACTGAAAATTGCTTGTGTTGACTGTCACTGCAGCTGGTTTTAATGTCTAGTTTCTTATCTTTTGGCAAGCTGGTGACATCTTCCTGCAATTTTGTGTAACTTGTGCTGTATTAAGAAACTAGCAGTATCTCATAGCATTCTTATTAGGAGATAAACAGTCACCTATTACCATGTTGAAAATGTATAAAACCCTTTAAAACTTGGCATGAATATTCAGCAAATCAAAAAAACTGTAATATTTTAATGTTTCATAAAACTGAGCCTGAAAACGAATATCATGCCCGTTGCTATTTCCTCTTCCAAAGGAGGTCGCACTCAGCTCCAAGAGCAGCCAGAGGAAGAGCTGTGGCAACGACAGCAAAAGAGGGGCACGAGTGGCAGCTGGCTGACATTGCTCCTGCTCTGAAAATCCCCATAAAGCTAATAGTTCAGAAACAGCATGTCCAAACAGCTGCTCTTGTCCTGCTGAGAGGCTTGTGCTTGGGAGTGTGATGTTCCCGTGAGTTTTTCAGGTTGCACTTGCAGCCTTCTCTTCTGTAATAGCGGGGCCTTATGTCTTTTGGTCCTTCTTCCATACCCTAAGTGTCTACACCCCCCCGTACGGTTTCCCGTCTCCCCCTCCAGTTTCACCATCGACTTGCTTTTCCCTGCCCTTCTCCCTGGAGCTCTTCAGAGCCACCACATTCCAAGTGCTGCCAGCTATTTTCTTTAATGATTCTAGTCTGTGTGCCTTCCCCAGTCCCTGCCTGTGTCCTCTGGGGGACCCCTCGCAGGGCAGTAGCTTCTCTCCCCAGCCCTCAAGCCTGGAGAGACTGAAGGGACAGCCCAGCTGAGCTTGCTGCCCTGCTTGGGCAAGGGGCAGAGCAGAAGGGCTAAGCAGGCTGCTGCCTTGCGTAGCACCTAGGGCAGCATGACCTGAAGCCTTTTGCCCAGCTTCTTAGTTCAAAGGAAACTTTACAGCTATCAATGAAACATTTTGAAGCTAAGTGATGAAGAGCAGACAGCTTTCTTCCTTGCTCAAACTGGGGAGTGGGGGAGTTCAGTTTTCATCTTGTTTGAAAAGCTATTGCTAAACAGACCCTGCTTATCTATTACATTTGCTGCCTACCTGCTCTGAGAATGCTGCTCTGCTTGTGCAGTGTGAGGCTGAATGGTTTCTGGGCTGAGATTGCTCACAAGAGATTCAGATTAACAGGACTGATTAATGTTCACAAAATTCAACCTGTGTTATCGGGTGTGCTTCTGATAAATCAAACAGGTGCCTGTAGCATGTAAAATTAGATTCCAAGCGGGTTTTTTTTTTTGTTCCCCTGCTCTTTTTCAACCCAAGCTTTGTCAATCCAAGGTGTGGAAGAGTCAGTGATGGGGGTAGAGGAGAGGGAGTTACTAACTCTGCCATCAGTCATCTGTGCAACCTGCTGCTGGCAGGGAGGCCAGGCAGCACCAGCAGCCCTGGTGCCAGCATTGAGCCCAGCCGCATACTCCCATGTGAGTAAAAGTGTCCTTTTTCCCCAGGGCATGGTTGTTTGCAGTGCTTCTAAAACAGGGAGATTTGTATGTAGGGCTGCAAGGCTTATGTCTAATTTGAAGGGAAAACAGTGTGGGTTGAAATACTGCTTTTATGCTCCGGTTCTCTGAATACTTGTGATTATTTTAAGTCACCTTGTTTTGTGAGTTTAGTTGTCAATATAAAGTTCAGCAGGTATTTTGGAAAGAAAAGTCTGTGGAAAATCCTGTGGAAACTGGGCTACAGCATTGTTTTTTTTAAAGTACTGACTGGATTTGTGTTTTAACCAATGTGGTGGTTGTTATTCTGGTCAAGTGCTGGCCACTTGTCCATGCTTAAAAAGCACAGTGCTAGAAAGTTTTCAGTATGTAGTTAGTGTTCCTGTTCTTTGCTAAACACCAGTGTTTCTAGCTGTCGCAAATGTCAGGCAGTAGGTGTGTTAGTAATATTGGAATTTATGTGGTAGTTTTCAAAAGCAATAGCTAAAGTGCAGCTATTAATCACCCTAAAAGCTGCCCTCTGAACAACACAAACTTGCTTTTTAAAACACCATTTAAAAGGAGAAAAAAAAAGTAGTGAGGAATTGTTCTGCCTTTAATCCATTAAAGCATGAGGCTGGTGAAAGAGTTTTCCAAAATCCTACTGGTTGTTGGCCAAGTTGGGATCAAAATAAGCTGCACTGAAACAATCAAGAACTTGTATTAAGATTAAATTTAGTCTAAAGTTGCAGACAGCTCTGAGGGTGTCTGAACAAATGAGGATCAAGGAGGGAGAGAAAGAGAAATGAGAGAATCAGAAAGCAGTGGCTGAGTTTTTTTTGGTTCAGTTTGTGAATCTATCTCACTAGATGTTTCTTCACCAATAAGTAAGAATTGTGCTGAAAACTAGTATTAACACACAAGTTTGACAAGAAGGGAAAGTAACTCAATCATGTTTTTTTGAGTGGGGCTTATGTGACAGTTCATCATTCTTCTAATGAAAAATAGCAACATTTTTGCTACACAGGATTTCACCCTAAAATAATTTGAACTTCTTATAAGATAAAACAGAATTCAACTGCGTAGTAAAAGATGATTATTCCTAGCTAAATATGATTATTCCATTGTTTATGGTGCCTTGGGAGAGTCTAAGGTATTTTGTCCTGTATAGTGACATTTAAATGACTCTCTGATTTCTGATTTAATCTGGAAAGTATTGTTAGAAAGTTGTTGTGCTATTGAGTAGCCACCAGATGGTAGCATGATAGAGATAAAGGTAACATGTACCAGGGGTTTAGCTGTAAGTTAAAATCAGGGGAAAGCCAGTAATGATAATAGGAAACTATTTTTATAGGTTGTTGCATGTATTTGAAAAAACAAACTGCCGCACCCCAAATACAAACTGTATAGGTTTTCTGAACAATAGACACTTCTTGTGTGTTGAGTCAGCATAAGGCAAAAATGTAGCCAGAAACACCATTCTTGCTTTTCAACTAGAAGGGTACCTTGAGGAGCACATCATCTGGAATTGGCATATGTTTGTTAGTATGGATGCTTTTTTTTTTAAAGTGCTGGAATCGTTAAAGAGGAAGCACCAACTTTCTTCAGGGCCCAGAAAGAGGGACTTAACTATATTTCATCTGGTGACATTGACCAACTTACCTGTTCTGATTGCAGCTCGTTGCCTCAGATGCAATAGGAAAGCCTGAACTTCAGGGTACAGGCCATCAAAGAACCACCACCTGGACTCACGATAAACCAGGGGAGAAAAGTTGAGTGTGCTCAGAAACACCAAAGACTTCTTTGGATGTGTCTGTCTTTGGCTGCTGCCAGAATTGGGTTACTGGCGTAGGTGAGCTGCTCCAGCTCAGCAATTTTTCATTGCCCTGTTTCCTGAGGTTTTGAGACTCAGTGCTGCAATGTGCAGACTAATGAAACAAACTAAAAGTTGTATGAATGCATAACAGTTAAAAAAAAAAAATCAGAATACTGCTGTGAGAATATACACATTTTTCGATTACTTGCTTCCAGTTTGTAATTACCTGCCCTGTCCCATTTCTTTCTGTGAAAAAGTACTTCAGGCATCCAAAGTGGTCCAGAGAGCTTCACAGGACCTGATCTAGACTTCATGAAAGAGATAGAAGAACTTGCAAGGGGATTTATTGAGACCACAGAGAAAACCATGGCTTTAGAAAAGCTATGGGAGGAAAACTCAAAGTTCTCAGGTAAGCTGTGATCTTTCTAATAATGAATTGCTTTGTCTATCAGGTAGTGATAACCATCAAACAAAGGAATACTCTTATCTTAAAAATAAAACTAAAATTTTAACTGATCTTGAAAAAAGCCACTTTTATGATTACTATTACTGTGGCCATCATAAAATTATCAGAAAAACAGCTTTCTAAAACCGTGCCCTTGTTTTACTACTTGATAGTTAACAAAATACTGTGAGGGAAAAGGTTTAAAGGTAAGGATTGATAATCTGAGTACAAGATTACTTCATCTAACATGCATTCAAAAGTAACATATCAGGATTTGTCTTTCTCCCCAGGTTTTTCTGTTATACTAGACAGTATAGGGATGGAAAACCTCAGTAGCTCACACCTGGTGACCTTTAGGCAAACAAATCACTCTTGCACTAAAAGAGTGAGACTGGAGACGCCTAGTTCTGATGCTCCTGCTCTGTTCCCACTGATACTGCGCAGCCTTGCTGCTGTAGCAGGTGGGCATTTAAGACCTACTACTACCTTGCCTTTCTGGCTGAGTTTTCAAGCAGAAAGATTTAGGTGAAACAGTCATTTTCATGCCTGGCTGTCTGGGAGCTAGTACGTTCATCTAGCGTTGATGTGATGATTTTGCCTGAATGGTAAGCAATTTCTTTTAAATTGTTTTTGTGATAATAGTAAAAGTATTGGAAGGCACAGAAAATAAAGTGGATCACTATCTTTCTAGGGTATTAGTTGTTTCACATGCCTTTACTCTTGTAGAAATGCCCTTTGTGTACTACTTGCTATTGCTTATAAAATTGATTCTTCTGAAGTTAATAATGCTTCTCTGTAAAGGAAAATATTTGATTTTACAGGGCTCCATAACATCACTGCTTTTCTTACTGTAAGTATTTTTATTACAGTCTATTTCTAAGTTAGTTCTGGATTTTGAGGCATCTTTATTATAATTGTTAGAAATTTGTATCTTGTCAGGTTTTGGGAAGCTATATTTAAAAAAATTTCTATGCTGTTGAAGGAAAAATTGTCATCTTGTAAATTTGATAGAGGTTCAGCGGTTTCTAGATAACTAATTTAAACCAGTCTAGGTGTATTGGGTTTGCATGGCAAGGTTTTGTTAGCAGGGGGGCTACAGGGGCGGCTTCTGTGAGAAGCTGCTAGAAGCTTCCCCCATGTCCCATAGAGCCAATGCCAGCCGGCTCCAAGACAGACCTGCTGCTGGCCAAGGCTGAGCCCATCAGCGATGGTGGTAGCACCTCTGGGATAACACATTTAAGAAGGGGGAAAAAAAAAATCTGTACAACTGCAGCCAAAGAGAGGAGTGAGAATATGTGAGAGGAACAGACCTGCAGACACCAAGGCCAGTGAAGAAGGAGGGGGAGGAGGTGCTCCAGGCGCCAGAGCAGAGATTCCCCTGCAGCCCCTGGTGAAGACCGTGGTGAGGCAGGCTGTCCCCCTGTGGCCCATGGAGGTCTACAGTGGAGCAGATATCCACCTGCAGCCCATGGAGGATGCCACGCTGGAGCAGGTGGATGCTCGAAGGAGGCTGTGACCCCATGGGAAGCCTGTGCTGGAGCAGGCTCCTGGCAGGACCTGTGGACCCATGGGGAGAGGAGCCCACGCTGGAGCAGGTTTGCTGGCAGGGCTTGTGACCCTGTGAGGGACTCATGCTGGAGCAGTTCATGAAGAACTGCACCCCGTGGGAAGGACCGCACGTTGGATCATCTTGCAAAGAACTGCAGCCCCTGGGAAGGACTCGCGTTGCAGAAGTTCATGGAGGACTGTCTCCCATGGGAGGGACCCCACGCTGGAGCAGGGGAAGAGTGTGAGGAGTCCTCCCCCTGAGGAGAAAGGAGCAGCAGAGGCAATGTGTGATGAACTGACCACAAGCCCCACTCCCCATCCCCCTGTGCCGCTCGGGGAGTGGAGGTAGAGAAATTGGGAGTGAAGTTGAGCCTGGGAAGAAGGGAGGGGTAGGGGGAAGGTGTATTTAGGGTTTGTTCTTATTTCTCATTACCCTACTCTAACTTTTGATTGGCAATAAATTAATTTCCCTGAGTTGAGTCTGTTTTGCCCATGACAGTAATTGGTGAGTGATCTCTCCCTGCCTTTATCTTGACCCACAAGCTTTTTTTCCTCTCCCCTGTCCAGCTGAGGAGGGGGAGTGATAGAACAGCTTGGTGGGCACCTGGCATCCAGCCAAGGTCAACCCACCACACTATGCTGTTAGTAGCTAAAATTCACAGCTATTTGAAGGCTGAGTGTTCATTAGGAGCTATTTAAAAAGGTATCTGCCAGACCTTATGTAATTGCATAAAACCATATTACAAAATGTCTTGCCAGAAACTCTTATCCTAATGTGTATTTATTATTAAAAACAAACCAAACCAGAAAACTAACCCAAAACTTAAAAAAAAAAAAGAAACCCCAAAAAAAACAAAAACCACTAAAACTGCGGTGAGATTGAAAAGATGGGGCTCTTGCTTGGATGAGATTACTTTGAATTCAGATTTGTGATCCTGTAAATATGGCAAGTGGACTCAAGTGGGGGTGAAGGAAGACAGATTTGCAAGATGTAGCATATTCCTTCCAGAATCAATTTGGCAGTTTATGTGAAATGAGTTTGGTCTTTGTGCTGTCCCTAATGCATTAGTCTTTCACCCTTGCAATCTCAAGAAAAAGAGGAATGCTGAATGGGCACAATAGTGGATCTCCATTACTGTCAATTTTGTACGTTTCACAGATTACTAGTTTCACTTAAATATATTTTAAAATGTGTTTTTTCCATATGTGATTGATTGTAACTACTACTTCATGAAACCTAGATTTCCAATTTGTGTCTTGAGATTAGATGGCATTTTTATAGTGATATTTTAAAATTGATCGTGAGATACTTGATTGAAAGGAGCTGTATCAATAAGAAATTTCATTTCTGGAATGGAATATAAAATAGAAAGAATGTATGTATCAACATTAAGAAAATATTTAGTTGAGAGTAGCCTATCGCTATTAGTAACAGAGCTTGTATACACAAGCTTCTTTTTGTATAAACCACGCTCATGTTACCATTATCCAAAAGAGCCGTAGTGAAACAATTTAGAGAAACAAAGACTGCATAATAAAAAAGTATGATAGATCCTATGTTTTGCATAGGCATCTGATAGTGTAGTCCTTATAAAAGAAGTGGTTTTACCCCAGTCCATCTTTAAAGAGCTGTTCTTATCAATTATTATTTGACACCCTCACACCCCCACAAGGAGCTGTGACACAAGGGTGGCATGTCCCTGGTAGTCCCCTGGTCTTTATACTCTAGACTTAGAAATTCATTGCAGGGCTAAAGAGCTCCTTGTGTTTGAGACATCAAAGATGATCCTTCTCTTTAGGGTGAGTTATACTTCCTGGCAGAAAGAGATTGCTTATCTTTTCTCCCAGCTCCATTTTCCATCAGAGCAGAGAAAGACATCTGAAACAAAGCTGCCATAAATTCAAAGTACCACCAAAATGATGTGGTGAATTACCAAAGCTAGAGGTATGTTTCCACTTGAAAAAAATATTTTAAGTGGTTTAAAATTTGAGAGGGCAGGTGTAGGGGAAGTAAGAGGCACCTGTTATTTTTTTTCTGTTAATTGAAGTGTTGCATGTAAATGTGTTTTATTTGCATAAAGATGGATTTGAATGAAGTGGAGGAAATGATTTCTAGAGCAGAAAACCTGTACAAACAACCCTATTTATGGAACCTTCTGCATTCACTCCCTCACCTTGAATTGAACAGCTTTTATACAGAAGATGGGTTAGCTGCTGTAGCATGGTTTCTAAAAGTTATTCAAAAGTAAGTACTTTTACATGCTTGAAAGTGTTCTGGTTTAATATTTTACCTGCAATTCTTGTTCTTCTCACTGGCTATTTAATACAATAAGCATCTTTATCAGTGTAGAGGCTGAAATTTTCTGCTGCTTACCAGATTCTGCTTTTATAGAGATATGGTCGGAGTTTTCACCCATTCTGATTCTTTCATAACTGTATTTTTCACCTCTGTCCAGCTGAGCAGAGATTCGCCAGCATTCTCCAAGAAGTAGCTTCATCGTAACAATGGTTGAAATTAGCCCATCACATAATATGGCTTTGAACTTTGTAATGTGCTTTGGGACTCTCTGAAAGACAGAATATTTACATAGGAATATAAGAAAATCATAGTTTGGATTCTAATCAACTTAATATGTATGTAGCACTTGGTCAATATTAGGAAAATAACTCCATTTTGTTTCTCAAGCCTCGTGCTATCAAAATAGCTTTGGCTGTTCTTTTGCAAGAAATGAAGCAGTAAGAAAAACCCACGGAGATGTATTCTGAATAAGAAAGTTTTCTGCCTTGGGTAAAGGACAGCTGGATTCAGAGAAAGACATGGTATCAAAAGCACAGACTAAGACAAATCTCTACAGGAATTTTCAGTAAAATAAGGGAATTATTAGGAAAAAGTCAAAAACGTATTTGTCAGAGTAGGTAGTTGGTTGTAATAGGTAACTGTCATTGTAGTCAGTTAACATCTTTATAAGACTAGAGCAGGCCACCGAACCTGGCTGCCTGTGCAAGACTAGCCATGAACTTCACCAGTCTTACCCCATGGGGAGGCAGGGGCTCAAAGACTTAATGGGAAATTACTGTGCTGATTCTGTCACCCTTTAGCATCCTGCTGTCTTTTTCCTAATAAAAAATATATGAAGGATATGATGGCATAATTTTTTTTGAAACTGGGAAATAACTCTCTTGATTACAATATGTGGATTGCAACTGTGTTGAGGCTTGATCTTTTTTTTTTTCCCCTTTATGCCTGAGTCTTTTGTAACCTTATTCCAGCTTGTTCTCTGAACTGTTAACATGCAAAGCTGTGTTAGCTGTGCTTGCAGTGCTTATATCCCAAAAGCAGAAGTCTTTTCTGAAAGGCTGGCAAACTCTGAGTGTTCCTGAGGTAAGACAAGAACTTGGTTGTAAGTTTCTGGTTATTTCATTCTTCTTCAGCAGCAGTAAGCAAAGATAGCAGTAACCACTGACTGCTGTGCTGGGTCAAGTTATTAATTTGTTAATATAACCTCAGCAGTGATTTCTCTACCCTAAACCTATAGCATGGACAGAGTGAGAAGAGGGCAAAAGTAGAAGGTGTTCATGGTTATGGCATTTGTCTTCTCATGTTACTGTTATGCGTGCTGAGACCCTGCTTTCCAGGAAGTGGCTGGGCATCTTCCTGTTGATGAGAAGCAGTGAATAAATTCCTTGTTTTGCTTTGCTTGCATGCATAATTTTTGCTTTGCCTATGTTGTGGTTTAACTCCAGCTGGCAACTAAGCACTACTCAGCTGTACTTACTCAGTCCCCCCCAGTGGGATGGGGGAGAGAATCAGAAGAGTAAAAGTGAGAAAACTCATGGGTTGAGATAAGGACAGTTTAATAGGTAAAGCAAAAACCCTGTGCGCAAGGAAAGCAAGGAATTCATTCACTGCTTCCCATGGGCAGGCAGGTGTTCAGCCATCTCCAGGAAAGCAGGGTTCCATCACATGTAATGGCTACATGGGAAGACAGACACCATCACTCTGAACATGTGTCCCCCCCCTTCCTTCTTTCCCCAGCTTTATCTGCTGAGCATGATGTCATACGGTACGGCATAGCCCTTTGGTCAGTTGGGGTCAGCCCCCCTGGCTGTGTCCCCTCCCAGCTTCTTGAGCACCCCCAGCCTGCTCGCTGGTGGGGTGCTGTGAGAAGCAGCAAAGGCCTTGACTCTGTGCAAGCACTGCTGCAGTACTGCTCAACACAGGGATGTTTTAGTTACTGCTATCAGTCAACACTGTTTTCAGCACAAATCCAAAACACAGTCCCATACTAGCTACTATGAAGAAAATTAACTCTACCCCAGCCAAAACTAGCACAACCTATTAAACTGTTTTTATTTTGATCCCTGAGTCTTCTTGCCTTCCTTTTATTTTCTTCCTCTCCTGTGGGAGAAGGGAGTGAATGAGCAGCTGTGTAGGTGCTTGTCTGCTAGCTGGGGTCAACCCACAGGTGATTAATAAGAGCAGACTCGGATGCTTACATTTGGGTTTTGGGTTTTTTTAAGACTTTGGTACCTTTCAATGACCAAACTTGCCACAATTAATGCAATTTGGAAAGCAAACCACAAAAACCAATGCTCACTTCTTGACTAGCTTCATATTACTAACATACATTTCTAGAGGTCCTAGCTCAGGCAGAATTTAGTTAGCAGAAAGGATCCAAAATTAGAAACTTCTCCCAGTTCCTGGGCTGTACCATCTTTGCTGTGTCTCTCAGAGGTACTTAACAAACTTTTCATGCCTACGTGATGAAGTTAAACGGGTATTTTGGGGGCTTTTTTGGGCTTTTTTCCTACTCTTGTGTATGTTGGAAACTGCTGATCCACTCTAACAAAACTGGATTCTTATTTTCTTAATAACAAAGGAAAACTGGTAAATTTGGTATAAACTTTAAGTAGTAAATTACAGCTACGTTAACAAAGAATTTTGTTTCACAGCTAAAGTGACTGAGACTGGGAATTGTAAGAAATTCAATAGATATATTTTTGTCAAGGCATTCCCTGATGTGCTTTGTTTAATTTGTTTTGAAAATAAGTGTTCTGTTGTTTTAAAGGTTCCTTTTTTCTCTGCAGATTGGGTGGAAGTAAAATATAAGTATTCTGTGTCCATCCTGTCTTGTTGCAGGAATAACTGGGAGAACTCTTGTGGTGGTTTAACTCTCATTTTTGCTCTCACTTTTAACTCTTTTTCTCTCATTCTTTTTTTTAAGAGGACATTGGTCCTCTTAGGAGATATTTCCTTAACGAAAATTGAATGAAACTCTAACTGTAAAATCTGAATTTGTGGGTTTTTTTCATGAAAAGTCCAATTTGACAAAGCATCAGTTTTTTCAACAATAAAGTATTTTAATATTCAATTGCTTGAACTCCATCTTTTTCCACCAAGCCCTTTCAATTTTTCTGGGTGTACAGAGCGCTTGATTTTTATTTTATTTTTCACTTTCAGTACCTTAGTATCATTGAAGGATTTAACTATGATGCCATTGGGCCAAAGTTTCTATGAAGTGGTGAAAACAGCACTGAATTTAACTGCTACATCAGAACAGGACAGGAGCTTGGAAGGTAAGGTATTTGCTTCAGGGTTTTTTTGTAAGCATGTTGGGAATATGCGATAGCAGTAACTGTCTGAACTTCCACTAAATTCCTAATGTAAAAGGTCTAAGAACTGAACTATATTGCTGTAGTGCTAGCCCATTTCTTTATTGATCTGTTTTTTAAATACTAATAACTAAATTTTATCAGACTGACAACTATTTGATAAACAAAGCATGTTGGTCTAATATATAGTGTTTAGAATGATCTTTCTGTGGTGAATTTTGGAGAGATACTAAATCACTGCAAAGGATAATTTCTTCCATTTGGTAGAAGGATAGCCTCTTGTTTTGCACATGCATGTTAAGTATTATGGCTGTTTTACTTTAAGCTTCTTTCTTCTGTTATCATAAATTCTGGTCTCAACCGAAGGGCTATGTTTCCCATCTGCTGCTTGAGTATGGGAGATGAGTTTAATTGGAGAAGGTAGACTGGCCCCAGGACAACTCCTCAGGAAAAGGTCAGGAACAAGTTTCATTGCCAAGCTGGTGGCACACAGATTCTAGGTGCAGCTGTCTGCTCTGCATAGAAGGTCTGGCTAAGAATTATATGTAGTCTAAATCCCACTTCAGCTGTCAAAACCAAGACTGAAGTGGTACAAAGGTGATATGCTGGAGCCCTTGCACAGAGGGGTGAGCTTGAACTCCCTGTTTTTTCTGGTATTCTCATGGTGCTTTCCCTCTCAGCAATGATTCATATCCAGCTGATACACATACATTCACATGACCACATGCAGAATTAGATACACAGTTCAGAATGGCACCCTATTGGGTCTGCTGGCAATCACTGTGCAGGGGCATCTCACCGTTATTGTATCAGCTGTCAGAATACCATCAGATTAACTGACCTTACCATACTACTAATGCAATCATGGATTTTATCCTAGTGAAACTGGTGTTTAGGTGCACACATTACTTTTTTTTTTTTTTTTTTTTTTTACAAAAAGCTGGAAACATGGTACTTGGATCTCATCAAGTATGAATCATCAAGAAACAACATGAACAAAAAGCAGGAATAAGGTAAACAGAAGTTTGTTTGTTTGTTTGTTTGTTTTCTTTCAGGTTTTCAGTATAATCTTTCTCTTGGGGATGTTTTGTGGAATCCACATGCTGTGAGAGCAGAACTTGAATCCAGGTTTGGTTTTGATGATCTTCATGTTGAGAAGCTGCTAAGTTACACAGCACAATTAACAAAGGTAAACAACTTGAAAATTTCAGTGTCCCTCCCTTTCATCTTTGTTTTTATTTGTACCCTGAAGGAATTTTTTATGCCTTACGGAAGCTATAGTCAAATCTTAGATTTGTGAAGCAGCTACAAGACTGCTAAATATCTTGGCTTCATTCCCATCAAAATAAATGTAATTTAGCTTCAGCTGGAGTTTCTGCACATGAAGATGCTATCAACATCAGGTCTAGTTGTGCACATTAATGAATTTATGTTTCTCTGAAGTCACCACTGGATATGGCAAAGTCCTGAGTTTATTATCCAATCCTGTAGAGAATTCTTGGATTTGCTCCACTAAGCTTTTAAACTAGAACCTGGATTTGAAGCTGCCTGGATTAATTTTCCAGGTAGCATTTTTCATCTGGTTTGCTGTACAACAAATGCCTGTCTCTTCTGTCTGTAAATTAAGGCACTTCAAGAGTATTTTTTTTCTCAATTGTGTAGTCTTGATATGAATGCATCTGACTGAGTTGTCTCAGTGGGGCTATTCAAATATACCATCGATGTGTCAAATTTTGAAGAAAATCTCTTTTCTCAGAGTGGACTTTCTAACCTTTCTTCTAGAAAGCCAAAGCAATCTGTTCTGATGGTCTGGTTTGAACTGCAGAAAACTTGAAACATCTTTTGAATTTCTACTTAAGTCCACAGTTTTTGAATAGAACATGCTGATATTTATCTGAAATCTGTTTGCTCTTTGCCAGGTACAGTCTAGAGTTGTACTGCAGAAGAGCTCATCTATAAAAATAACTGATTTACACAAAGCAGTAAATTATAAAAAAACTTGACTATCAGTGATGGCCAGTTTGATCAACTGAACTGAATTTGACTATAGCCTGTTAGCTATGATTGGCTGTGTAATCCCAGGCAGCTCACTTGCTAGCTATTTATAGATTAATATCTTGATATTGTGTACTTATGTTAGGGCATTGAAGATCCTCAAAAAGTATGAAAAAAAATATGGAGGCCTGGACAATGTCTGTTCTGAGCACTTCAATTCCGTATGTAATGCCCCAGCTCTTTTGGTGTCAAAAAATCTGCAAAACTTTTAATAAATTTTCTAGTCACAGTTGAAAGGAGTTAGGATGTAAAGTATCTCAGAAAGACATTAATAAGGAGAATTAAAATGTACTATATTATTTTTGTATGCTTTAATAAAATTTATATGATTGGGAATAATAAATCTTTCAACACAGAACTTAGAAGTCAGGTTATGAGGGAAAAATCTGGCCTCTTGGCCATGCTGCTGACACCTGCCAACTTCAATTTAAAACTAGTCTGCTGCATGTAATCATTGGTTGAGGTGTACCATTGTACTGAATGCTTTTTACATCAGTAATTTTTGTACTTGTGAAGTTGCTTCGATACAGTTCTTCTAGTGTAGGTGTACTGTATCATTGTCAAGTTAGTGCAGCATCAGCCTGCAAATGACTGTAGAAGCTGGTGTAGCTACATGGTGAAAATTCCTTGCATATACAAGTATCATCATTCTGCCTGGTGTATGAGAACCCTAATGGAGCCACTGGTATTTTATACAGCACTCTGCATGTGGAGCACTTTGAAGTTTGTGCCCCAGAATATGAGGCTGGATTAAATGGGCTTTGTTCTCACTGAAGGAGGCTATGTGATATGTTTTTTTCACCAGATAAGTAAGTTGATAGCAGAGATAATACTCAGCGGCTCTCTTGAGGTGCTCATCAACCTCCTATGTCCCTGCCAGATTCCCACAGGAGAGACACTGGACCGGTTTGTGTGCTCTGCTCTGTCCAGTGTGCCAGAAGATAAAACAAACAAAGAGAATAATGAAGAGGACTGTGTTTCTGCCTGGCATGAGGCCAAAGTGTATCTTGTTCATGCTGTCAGCAAGCTCAGACTCTATGCACAGGTACACTTTAATTAATTAATAGATTAAATTCCTCATTTTTGCATGTAGATTGTCAACAGTAACTCAGTTAAAAGATCTTAGTTATTAAATGTTATTGTCATGAAATTTTTTCATCTTGCTAATAAGACAAAGTAATTCTTATAAAGAATTGTTACAGTGGAAGTATAATCTATCACCATGTGTTGACTTAATCAGATTTTCTCATTAACTCAAATACAGATTTGAAATCTAATAGGGAATATAGTAAAATATACTGCACTGCAAAGGCCTGACAGAAGGAAAACCCATTTACTGTCCCATCTGAGCCTGAATTTTAGGCAAAACTGAAAGCAGACTACAGGCCTCCACTAATATAGTGTTAAATTAGTTTATTTTTAATTCCCCTCCCCTATCTCTGGCAATAGTGGCTGAAGCATGTTGAAGTGGATGAGAGTAAATCTCCAGTATAGCACCTTAAAATTCTTCTCTGGCAGAACAGCTTGGCATGCAGTCTTTATGATGACATATGTGTAGTTGCATGGAGAAAAGGATAAACCATTCAGATGTTTCCTAAGGAAAACACTTACCTAGCCACCTTAATGCTGGTGTTTGTTTTTCTACTGAAATATGTTTTTTGCCGATTAAAAAATATTAGCTGTGTATCAAGCTGCTCTGGAGATGTTTGCAATATCATCTATAGAAAGCAGGTAGAGTTTATAATGTATTTCCTCAAAAATGTAGCCTTTGGTTTCTCTCTTGATAAAGGTTTCGCTGATGTATGATGACTTGAAGTAATAAGTTAATGTGATTGACAAAACTAATGCACTAATCCCTATTGTAGCTGTAGGAAAATCCAGTAATAATTTCAGCCATGGTTTTTAAACTCTTCAGAAGAGCTAACATCCTTATGATGGCAACTTGAAGTACTGTAGGCTACTGGGAATTCCCTTGGTGAACAGGACATGTTTTATAGTAAAAATCTGTTATAACAATGTAGCATTAAATAAATGTAATGGTGGAAAAAAATGTAATGGTGGAGGAAAGGAGAGCAGTCGGTAGGTTTGGCCAGGCCTTGGCATGCCTTATTCTAGGCTATACAATAGGACCATGCAGGCTCCTTGTCCATCTCTTTGTGTTTTGTTTTTGGGGACCCCCAAAAAAGTTGAGGCTGTTGTCTTCCATCATATTGGTAGAGTAGGCAAAAGTCCGGTAAGGGAAAGCAAGCCTGAGTAATTGACTGTGCAGGTCTGCTTTTGGTTGGTTTTAGTCTCGGGCCATCTCTTTACCATTCCTGGGTCTTTGGGCAAGGACAGCATAGCATAGGGTGTTAATTCTCTGTATGATGTAGCATGTTATATTGCCAACTTGTAGGTCAGTACAAACTGTATTGAAAATCAACCTTTGTGAGGCCAGTCATTTTAGAGTCTAGACACATTGTTGGGGAGAAATTTTACTATCGCTGTTAATTGTCTTTGGTTTTTTTAGACATGCAAATTCTGTGTCTTGTCTAAATAAGAAAGCTTTGATTCTCTAACAAAGTGTGTTCTGTTTTGCGTTCAATCTGCTAGGTATTTGAGCAATGGTTCAGCAGCAGCCTCTCTCAGAAACTCCTTTTGGAAGTTGAAAGAAGCATAGCTGATTTAATGTCTCAGTTTCTAGATGACAGGAAAGCCAGGAAACTTTTTTCAGAGATAAATACCCTGATCCAGCAATGGAATGAGAAATCAGATGCCTACTTTTCAGAAGGATATACTGCATCTCATGATCTGTAAGTTATACTTATCTTTCTGCAACTTGTGTTAGTGTTCAGGTAAACTTCAATATTTATCTTCACATTACATTTAATAGATTTCTGATTTTTGTTTTGTGTTTTTATTTTTGATTCTGTAATTCAAAACCTCATACAGTCAAATAATTGTGCTGATGCATACACATTCTGAAAAAGAAATTAAATCTGTCATTCAGAGTGTACCTACTCAGAGGTTCAGCAGAGGACCTGAGTACATGATCAGGACTCAGGAATCAGCAGCTGTGTGTAATTAAGCATTTTGAACTAGGACCTGAATTCTTCATCTTTTTCTGCAAAGTCTAATTCCCACAAATAGTTGCTGTGACTTAGTAATGCTTCTCATGGATGTATGCTATAGGATCAATCTGCTCATGTACAGCAAGTCCAGTGCATCTGAAATGTTTTGGATTTTTGTTGTAGCAGTCATACTCACCTTAGTTTGTGCAGGAGATCTTGGAATAGAAGACTGCTATGGAGAACAGAATTACAATGTAATGCTATGTCTTTATATATATGTAGTTTCCAATCTTATCTATGGTACTCTGAGGCTAAGATTTCTTTTAATGTTTTTGAACTTTCCAATTCTGTTTGGCTTATTACTTCATGCAAATGTAAGCAGTTTATATGAATATATGGCTATAAGTTCTGTACTTATTCAGAATGATTTGTTTTGTTGAAGCAGTCCAAATCTTCCTGTACAGTAGAGTTATTCTTTTAGCATTTGGTCACTAATCTAGTAGAAATATATTTTGTTGCAACTTTGAAATGCCTTCAATTCCCATTTCAGGACAAGTGCAACTACAAGCTTGTAAAGATTGTGCTTTAATTTCAGATATTCTAATTCACAGCATATGTTTTAAAATGAAATCAAGACAATTGTTCTGGGCTATTTATGCAAAATAAAGTGTTTTAAGAGCTCTGTTTCCCTCTCTATTTAAAAAAAAAAAAAAGGACTTATTATAAATGATCTGGAATGCTCTACACAGGACTTAGAAGTTGTAGATACAGGGAGTTAATGTTTGTCAGAGCTGGGAGAGCCTCATAAAAGTCTATTGCATAGCGCAGGAGCTTCTCTCTAAGTGCACACCAGATGACTTGCATCCCTTCTGGGAGTTATAATGTTGGCCTCAATTTGTCATTGCTTGTAATAGTTCTACTTGTTCAGATTAAAAACTGTCCTTCATTGGAGGAGGTATGATCCATGCTATACAAATCAACATCTGAGGATAAATCTGAAAGATACAAAGTGCTCTAATGCAGCACATCCCCAAGTGGGAAGTGATCTGGCAATGTCTTTAGTTCTGGATTTGTTGCTGTTTTAATTAACTTATAAAATGGACAGAGGCCTCTTTCCATTTCCAAACAAATCTGTTTGAACAGGGACACAAAAAAAATGAAAGAAATGTTTCCTAAGTAAATGAACAGGTATGGGATTATAAACAGGTGTATAACTCCTGTGCTTAACCTAACAGTCACTGGTGGAATAACAGCCACTACCTCCTTTTCCCACCCTTGAGTGTTCACAAGCATTTTTTTCAGTACAATAAGTGGCTTGGTAGAAAATGAACTCTCTCATGGAAAACTTCTCCTGTTTTTTTTTTTTTTTTTTTTTTTTTTTTTTTTGTTTTTTTTTTTTTTTTGTTTTTTTTTTGTTTTTTTTGTTTTTTTTCTGCAAAGGGGCGGAAAGGAGATGATTTTGTGTGTAAATCTTCCCTAACATTAATGGGTTTGGCCTTCAGTTAAATTAGTCTGAAAAGAAGTAGACTTGTCCATGAAAACAAGTTGTACTTCTCACCTGGGAGACTGATCAGTGAATGCTGAGAGTCAGAGGGGTTCTTTTGTTTTGTTTTTGTGTGTGGTTTTTTTTATTATTATTTTTTGTTGTTTCCTTAGTTTGCCAAGGTTTTTGTAAAATCCATTAGCTACTGTTAAGAGAGAGACTGCAGTCAAATTGTTCAATAATTTAGTAGTACATTTTGGAATTTGATTCTTTTTTTATAAAAGAAAACTGCTATCCTGCTGCTGTTGTAAGAAACTACAAAGTAGATGATATAGTGACTGCACAACAAAAAAAATCTGTGCTCTACCTCTTTTGATTGCAGAATCCTGCATCTGGAGAGAATGCAGTTTGTACTTCAGGGTGTACCTCAGTGGCCTGTTACAAAGAGATTGCTTCTGGTAGATGGAGCTATAAGGAACGTAATAGCACAGTATTTATACTTCACTGAAGGTAAAGCTGCATGGTGGTTACTTGTTACAAGCACTCAAATGACTTCTCCAGAATAACATGGGAAATGGATGACATTCTACCTCTAGGAAGGCATTTGGGCTCTGTTATAGATGTCACACTTAGATATTTACAGCAGCTTTTGAATTCCTAAAATTTTGTTTCCCTTAGTGATGATAGAACACAGCATAATACCTGTTTTCACTTCTCGTATCAGGAATAAACAATTTCCTTAAGCATCTTATATGGTGTTGTATGCTGCTGTGGCTGTTGTTTAAAGATCTAACTCAAGAAAAAGAGCCTGCTTAATAAAAATTAAAATTGTCAATGCCTGAGAAGTTTGACACCATCAGTCATGTATGCGTGAACAAGAAGTCTTGGTTTTAGATTTAGGTGCAGCTTGACTTTTCTGGCTGGTTATTGCAAGTGACGCAAAACACTGAGTTGGACATATGTATTTTCTGATCTCTTTAAGTAAGGATTTGATTGAGGGTTGTGAAGCATAGAGGCAGGGTGCTTCTTTCTCTGGAGGCTATGCTTTTGGACACAAATCTAGGCTGATGGTGAAGGAAGTGGAAGATTCCATTCCCAGAAGAGAGGGGACAGTACTGAAGAACTCAGGGCAAGTGGAGGTGTATTTTACAAGAAGGTAGGGAACTCAACCTGTTTTCAGCAGGTTGACTGAATAAGATGAACTAGCTCCCATGAAGTTCTTGTAAATATGTCTGTTCAGCAATTGTCACTTTCAGATTTGGAATACATTTGTAGTATTATACGGTGTGCTAGGACTCAGATTGTGTGATGCTGACCACCATGATACCCAGGAGTTGGTTGGCAATATAATCATATTATAAGGTCCACACAGACCTGGATTTAAAAAAAGAAAGGGAAAAGGGACAAGATATCTTTCTGTGAAACCTTTTAGTGGAGACCTGCAATACTGTAATGTGGGTATATATAGGAAGAACACTTGTATTACCCAGTTGTAACTAGGTATGTGAAAAACACTTTAACCCTTTTGGCGACACTGATAGTCTTAAATTACTTGATATTTACATATGACTTTACAGTAAAGAATAAACAATATATTAAAAATACAGATTTTGTCCAAGATGCCACTGAAATTCTGCAATTTTGTCCTTGATTTCTAGCTCGGATGTCTTCAGATTACAAATAAAAATCTGTTGTTTAAAGATCATTGTTGGAAATTAACAGACTGACACAAGTTCTGTGTATTTTAGTACTGTGCATCATTACTAGGAGTAAAGGTTGTGTAGGTCACATTACAGCATCAGTGATAACAGCAAAGCTCACTTTCCTTGTGTTATATTGTATAACATGTATGCTTCTTGGCTTTAATGGCTTTATAGCTGATTACTCTGGGAATTTAGCGAGCAGTTCTCTTGTTGATACGCAAAAAAATAAAAGATATAATCCAACATATGCTTTAGCTGTATCAGGTAAACTAACTAAACTGTAAAATCTGTTTTGGTCTCTAAAAATGAACAAGGACTGAGTGCATAGCAGGGAGCAGATCTCATGAGAAAACAAGTACTCTTTCAACATAATATTCCAAAGGTGCACTTTTAGGGTGTTTAATATTAAGTTTGCTGATTGTTTATCTTCTGAGTTGATAAGGTCATTGGAACAAAAGGTGTGATTTTTGTCTTGTGGGTTTTGTTTTATAGCACACAGCCACATGGAATCAGTACTGCTAGTTGTATTATCAAATCCTGATTTACTTGTGCACCCAAACTTGCAAGGCACCCCTGAAACTTCAGGATAGTTTCTGTAGTCTCCTTTTTAGGATGGGTTAATTTGAAGCATGCTACACATTTTTTCCTGTATACTGTATATCAGTATACCTTCCTTCATGATGGTGGAGTTACACTGATTTATTACAGCTGGGCATCTGCCCTCTCAGCTTGTGTGGTAAAAGGAGTATGGAGGAACAGTGGCAAGTGGGACAACCCAAATGGTACCCTGTCCCGCATCCTCCAAGGCTGGGTCACATTACGTACTGAGGGGGTTACTGCCTAGGGGTATGGGACTCGTTACGGGAAGCAGGGAAAGAACATTTTGGGATTGCACAAGACTTAAGAACCCAAGGCACGGAGAGGAAGTGATCTAGGTGGCTTGGGGAGGAACAAGTATGGGAAAATAGAAATAAAGTGATGAAAGGGGCTCCTAGATCAATATCCTTGCCTGGCCATGCCCTGCAGCTGACCATTGCAGGCTGTCCTGCCTTCTCACTAAACTCCATTTCTCTCATTTTTTTTTTTCCTGGGTGAGGAGTCTCTATTCTGTGTGCAAGTGTGTATATGGGGGTCTGGGTGCAGCAACTGAGGTCAGACCACGGGACATATAGGGGCCCATAGCAACAACTGAAAGGACTGGAGTGAGTGAAATCAAGTGCCAGAAAATGGGGTGGGGCCTGTGTGTCTGTGGTGCCAGAAACTAGAGTGAGTGAGGGTGGGCATCTCAGTCTGTGATTGCTAGTGAATATCAGGCTGGGACAGCTGAAGGGTGGGTGAGGTGGCCTGGGAGCTGCAGAGGCATGCACTACTCTGACAGTGAGGAGTCGTCAGCTGTCGGAGGAACCAGGGGGCCCAGGCCAACAGCAGAGAGACCATGGGGTCTGGGGGTTGACCGAGAGACCTGTTTGTACACCTCCTATGTGTGAGGCAGCTGGGGAGAGCTGAGGGACCAGGACCAGCTGCTAGATGGACTGAGTGTCCAAGAGCAGTTATTGCAGGGATCCACTCTGTGTGTGAGCAAGCACATCTGTACCAGAAGCCGGAGCAGGGCTGCAGCCTTGAGGGCTCGTATGCCCAGGTGCCAGCAACTGGGGAGGGAGACTGGGATCCAGGAGCAGCTGCTGGGCAGACTGGGTGTCTGAGCCCAGCTGCTAGGGGGGATCCACACTCTGTGTGTGTGTGGGGGTGGGGTGTGTGTGTATATATATATATGTGTGTGTGTGTGTGTGTATATATAGGTATGTATTCCCTCTAACAGACCTTCATCTTGATCAACCAGGGAGGTGAACAGGATGAAGCCGTTGGCGCTGTTTGTGTGCGTGTGGGTGCTGTGTGTGTTGGTCTGTGGTGATCTGTGTGGTCAGCCATGTGCATTTACTGCGTACGTGTTGGCTTGTGTGCCCAGCCTTGCTGCTGGTTGGACCTGGGGGCATGGAGCTATGGCAGCCTCACCTCTGTAGGGCTACTGGATTTGGCAACTCCCTAACGTGACCTGGTAACATTTCTGTGGTTGTCTTTTATTTAAGAGCGAGATTAGTTTTGCTTGGGAGCTTAAGGAATTAGGCCACCTTTCCGTATTTCAGAAGAATTTGCTGGCTAAATCAAGAGTTACGTATGGAAAGAGTTCAAGTTTATTTACAGCATTTATAGCTAGAAGCCCACACAAGACCTCATTTTCCATTCCTGAAAATCATGAAAGCTCACTGAAGTCATCGGAGCTATTCTGACATAACTGTGAAAGGGGATAGGGTCGTGCTTTTGCTGGTATAAGACCACTGGTCTCTTCTTTCTGCCTTGTCTTGATGAGCCTTTTTCAGTGGTGGTGCAGGAGGGGAGCAGTCTTTGCTCTTCAGAAGTGCAGAGTGTGACTGTGTATATATTTTGTGCAAAATGATGGAGTGCTTTGGGCAGGCATGTCATCCAAACCTTTATGCCTCTGTAACTGCTGTATTTTTAAACCATATCATGTACAGTTTTCTTTCCCAGAAGGAAGCTTCCTACTGTACTGTCCCTGAATTACTGTGTGGGTTAAATATTTTCTTTATGGGGTGTGTGGGGGAAATGTCTTACAGAAGCTTTACGTAGCCTGGAAAAACTGATTCCTTTTGCCCAAAGAGATGGATTCATTCATCTAGACATCAGAAAGCTCTTTGTGGAGCTAAAACAGGTACGTTGTATGTTTAATGTTTGTATATTAATTTTTATAAAGCTGCAGAGGCTTATTTTGGGGGATAAAAAGTACTTGCTAAGTAGAATATTTCACTTTTTATTCAGCAGCATTTTGGTCCAACTTTGTACTTTTTTGCCTTTTGACATTTCATTTTGAGAATTAATATGGAGCGTGAATTAAATCTGTTCCTTCACCCTGAGTTCATTTTTAAAGTGACAGTATATTTATTAAATTTTAGATGTTGATGAGCAATGCTTCCTATATATGCAATGATGTGCTTACAATGTTTGAGAAGACCCTGAGACTTCCACAGGGCTCAGATGACATTGATATTTTAGCAATATACGTGTGCCCTCGCAACGGCTCAAAGGTGACCTTCAAGCTGAGTAACCAGGTCCAGTCCCTAAAGGAATCTGTAAGTATTTCTGAATTCTTTTCATGTTTAAAGCTTGCAATGCCTTACTTATTACTGTTACAAAATGAACTAAATTAGCAGGGATTGTAGCTTACTACTTAGTGTTTGCTATTAACAAGTGGATGGGTAACCGATTATTTAAACTGATTAAAATGTGCTTGGGGCAAGGCACAAGTGGTCCTGTGGAGTCTTTTGAGTGGATGTGATATTTTAGACATGCTAAGTATCTGTGGCTTCCAGAAAAAAATGAGAAGGTTTGAAAGACTGCTCATTTAATCCATCTTATGTTGGATTTCAACATCATCAATATTACAAATCTAAGAAGCAGGGCCAGAGACTCAGGTGAGCTTCCCTTTTACTGGTTTCAAATATTGCTTTCTTCACTGTGAAAGGTCCTGCTTCTGCAGAAAGTAACTCAGGGACGACAGAGCCTGCCAGATTCAATAATGGATGATTATTTGGGATGGCAAGAAATAGAAGACCAGCTAACCAAAAATTATGCTTATTACTGTGAAATTAACCAATTGCTGAGCACAAAGGCACCATCTGAGGAGGATGTCCATTTTGGCTCTTGTCAGGAACAGCTGCTCTTCTCACTGTATGTATCTTGTACACCTTTTAATACCTAAAGATCCTGACTGGTACCAGCCTGGACTAAGGTATTATAACCAGTAACCAAATAGATAAAAAGGTTAAAACCCTGCTTTTTGCTTTTGATTACTACCCAGTGTTAACAATTTTCTATAAGCACAAACAGGAAGGTAGAGGATGAGGTTTTTTTATTAGTAGTAGTATTTGGGGGGGGGGGGGGGTAGGGGTGGAAATAGGCTGAGGATAGGAAGGTATCTCGGATTCTACAAGCTTGTTCTCCCTTTTTATCTTCTCACTTCTAAACATTTTCTGCTACTTCTCAGCCTGCTTCCTGGTACATACCTCTCTGGTACTGTGCTGCGCAGGATGCTTGGAAACTTGGACCAAAAAGACTCCTGGGAGATGCAGGAAAACATTAAAGAGAGGGTAGTTAGAAAGTGCACTAGGAGGGGTATTGCAGCCTGAAGTTGCATTCTGAACACATCAAGTGGTCATCATTCCTCTATTTTGGCAGAAAATCCATTCATCTTTTTATTAAGTTGATTTGTCATTTGCAATGACTCAGTAATTCTACTGATTTCAAGCTTTAATGATGTTAAATCAGAATATATTAGAGACAAATCCCAATATCAATAAAGTGCTTTAAAATAGGACAGCGTTTTATTATTCTTGCTTGGCAATGTAAAGCATGAGCATAAATATGTTTAATGTGAAGTTGCATTTATACTGGCCAGATGTCCTAGGTCACAGACTTAAACATGTGTAGAAGACAACTATCTATATTCCTTATGCATGTGAGAAACTTGACAGAAGAGTTTGCTCTTAAAGCAGTAAAACTATTAGCTCTAAGCATTCAAGAATCTGTCAGAAATTCCTCAAGCTGCATTGGCAGCAGGGATTAAATCCACAGAAACTAATAACATCTTAGACATTAGAAAATTTAGATCATTTTTCCTGTCTCTTTTGCTGCTGGTCAATGGTTGATTATCTTCCCTCCCTCCACGTTTCTAAATGGCTATGAAATCACCAGAAGGACTAGTTTTACATTTCCTTTTCTGAGCATCAAAAACACTGATAGAGCTAAAAGGCCTCTGGGAATAGAGGTTTGTATTTAAGTAACATTGAAGAGCAAGAAAAGCTCCGTGCTATTTTTACGCTAGGTGTTTTGTTGTTGTTTTGTTTGATTGTTTGGTCTTTTTCAGGGACAAAGCAATGATTTTTTTAATGCAAAGCTGTATTTCAGGATAAGAGGAAGCATTTCTTAATAACTGTTTTCAATTTCAAAACGCTACTTTTTGAACCAGAGCATTTTGTTGGGAGTTTCTTAAAAGGCTTTCTAGACTCTGCTATTAGCCTGCCTGCCTCATTTCCTCCCTAAGCCAATAGGACCGTATGCATGAAGTAGCAATAGAATTTAGCTAGAGGTTTACAGAGAAATGGTACGTGTTCACAAGGTAATTTGACTTTGAAAGAAATCACTGGTTTAATCATGGTAGCCTTGTTTTCTGTGTCATTTCAGAATTAATAATACACTTGAAGAAATTCTGTTTGCTTTTGAGGGAAACCCGTACTGGAAGGATTTAACAACTTTTGTCAGTTGGACATGCGAGATAGCTCAATACACGAATAAAGAAGCAGGCTCCAGGGGAGGTCAGTCAGGTGAGGAAACAGCTACTGCACAGCACAGGCTTTATTCCAACGGTTCCCTGTCTGTTTTAGAGTATGGTATTCCCTGGAAAGGGAAAAGGTGATGTTTTTTACATTTGTGAGCCTGTTTCTCTTTGTGTTTCCATCAGCCTTAGGATTCACCAGCTGACTGAATCATTAGCAAGGAAAACTTACAATATACAGGGCCTGAATCTGGTAAATAGCTGTGATTTTAGTGCCAGCTGGAAAATTTTTGGATTGTCCATTTCTATTGGGAAAACTCCAACTGGTTGCACCTGGTTTGAGACTCTACTTTTGCCACAGTATTCTGTCAGGAAGGCTTCTGAAGTCCAGGATATAAATGGGGGACCAGACTAGCTGGTCACCCAGTAGAGGTATTTCTAGGCTTGTTTCATATTAGGCAAGGACTTTATGCTTGATTTCCTTCATCCCAGTTGTGCTGTGATATTCTGGATGTCCTGACCCATCTGCCGTTAACTTTCTTGGAATACACTAGTTTTTCATTATTTGGGGAAAACTTTGAAATATCTGAGATTTATACTGAGGAATGGAAGACCTTCCATTTCAGAATTCTTTCTCATTAAATACTTGTGTTACTTTTAATGTTTTAGTGGAGCTATGAAGCAGGGCACCATGTGGCTGGTCCAAACAGCTCTGAAAATTGACCTTGCCCAATATCACCTATTTGTTGCCTTTAAGTGTTCTCACCATGCTTCCAATTCTTCCATTTTTTGACCACTTATATTTCCAGCTTCTGAAGGATTTAGGTTACTGATGGATATTTTTTTTTTTTTTTTAAAGCTAGTTCTTGGGATTTGTGAAAGATCTTGTTCTTGCTAAAGATTTGTTTTTATGAATGCACTTTTTTTCCCCCCTCTGCTGTTTTTCTCTGTAGAGCTAATCAGAAATGTGTTGAATACCTCATCAGTAAGTGGGCAGCTATGGAATGTATGCAAAAATAAGCAGTACGTTTTAAATTGAAGAACTGTTAGTGAAATGAACTGTTCAAATGTGAATTGATTGTATAGGTTTTGTAATCTATTACAGTTCCAGATATTTCATTTATCTGGGCAGTAATAGTGAAATTCACAGAACTGCTTTCTCTTTACTGAAATTCCAAGGAAAAGAAAATATTAAAGTTCATTTCAGTGCTGAGTACACCAAGTGCACTCTGGTTTAATAAAACTAATCTTATTTGAACTAGTTCGTGTATAATTCAAAAGATATCTTCTATTTTTCCTTTTTCTGTAAGGAATTGTATTTGAATGTTTCTGTAAGGAATTCAGTAAGGAAAGTACAGGTGTGCCTTATGTAGAGCTGATATTTATTATAATCGTTCAGTAGAACTAACATCAAACACTAATAACAATTGCATATTTACTTCTTTTAAAATGTACATAATGTATTTCTCTTTCTGCACACATTCAGGTCCTTCTAAATTTGGTAGGATTTATTCAGTTTTTTTCAGTGGGAGTTGATCAAGTTGTTCATAAATATGTTCATAAAAACTTTTTTTGATCTGTCTCTTGATGTTGAAATTTTTATTTTCTCTACAGATGGACTAGAAACATCTCTATGTTCTAAACAAAACCTCAGTTTGGAGACCATCCTAGGTCATTATTTAGCATTTCTGCAAGATTTACCAGATTATTCCTCATTTATTCCCTGGGCACGGTAAGGTTGAACTAGTTAATGTAATTTCTTTGTTTAACCATTTTTCCAGAAATCCTTTACCGCACTTCCAATTTGGACTTTTGTAATTCCTGAACATGGTTACCCAGCCTCTTTTCACCAAATGACTGGTGTTTTTCAGTATTACTGGGAAGAAATAGAATCCTGCAAAGGAAGTTATGTCTTTGTGGCTGTCATACAAAAGCATTAAAAAAAGGCATCTCCATCTCTGGTGTGTAATCAGTAGTAACCAAAGTGGTGGACTCCTGACAGCTTCTTGTCACTAAATTACCTGTATTATAGCTCTGCTAACGTCTAGGTGAACAGTGAAACAGAAGCCATTTAATCATCACTTTGTTTAAAAACAGAAAAAGATGTCCCTCATGGAACAACTTCAGACTAATTGTTGAGTGCTGCCTCTGCTATTAAGTGCTATTAACTATTTACCATGCTATGTTGTTGATCACAGCTGTTAATAGATAAGAATAGTTCCTAAATTACATTTCTGGACATTGAACTTTATTTTTCATTATGATGTTATTTAGCTTTTTGCTATATCAGTCCCTTGTTTAACCTATCAAATGGAAATTACCACTGTCAATGCAATGAAAGATGAAGAATCAGAAGTTTATAAATGGCACAATTTGAATATTTCTTCCACTGTTAGACAGGTCATGTAGTGCTTTTCATTCAAGCAGAACTTGAGAGGGACTTTAGCAGCTTGATTAAAACGGGCTCTAGAAGCAAAGAACTCCTGGTCTGGGATTTTAAAATCTTAGATATTCTTGATACCTACAGTAAAAACAAAATGGAAGTTAAGGAGTAGAATGCAAGTTGATATCTTGAATATTCAGTCACTTTTCTTTTGTGCTCTTTCCCAACTTTGTTCTAAAGATCAATGCAGACACATTTGCTAGGGCAAGGATTTGAATTTGGTCTTAAATACTGTTTCTAGAGTATGCACTATTTTCTCTACACTGTAGTACTAACAAAATCACCTGGCTTGTTTGGGTTTTCTTTGCTATACATGCAGAAGAATTTCTTTGACTTGAATAGGTCTAGGAAAGAGATTCTACATAAGGAGTGCTTTTTTCCCCAATGTTTGGCATCTTGGTTTCTCTTCCGTAGAAGCCATTCCAGGAATTGACACAGAAATTCCCTCACAAAGCTTTTTAATGGTGTGTGGTGGTCTACTTTTTTAACTATTAAAAGAAAATATACTTCAGGAGGCGGTATTTTCAACTTGAGAACTTTGCATTGGAATGCTCCTTTTTCCATGCACCTCAATCTTGACCAGCCTTACAGAGCTAGTAAACTTTTTTCTTTTGATAAATAGTATTGACACAACGGAAACATCAGTTGGAGCATTCTAATTTTCACTGTGATTTCATGTTTTGAGTTTTTGTCTAGATATTAAAATAGCAGTGTTCAGCTATCAGTCGGTCAACTGGAATGTTTTGGCTTTCAATAATTATGATAAAACAAAAAACATTCTTCAGAATTCATGGAAAATGAGAGGGTTTTATTGATTTTATTGATAAGTTCCTTTCTATAAAATAATTAGCCTGTGGAGCATAAAAGCTTTGCTATGTTCAGCAGCTGAAAATGTGATGTACTTAAATTAAAGGTGTTTGACTATGTGGCTTACAAGCTTGATTATAATTACTGATAAATGCACACTTCTTTAGCCTAGCTGCCTACATTCAGGTTTTGATTTGAATGTGGCTGTGACTTTTCAGTGAGTTTTGTCACATTTTTGAAAACCAAAGTGATTGTCATTTGTGCTATTTCAGGTTTTGTGGTAATTAATTTGTGACTGGTATTTAAATGATATTTGAACTTTTTTTGAATTAAGTAAATAAAATTATATTCTAAAATTATGAAATATATACTTAACCAATTCTTCTCTCCCTGCTAGGTAACTAACAAGAAAAAACTCATGCTTAATTTTTCAGGATTTTGACATCTTTCAAAGACTTTTTGAAGAGAGAAGAAAACTTATGGATTTCTGGTGAAAAGGAAATGGATCATCTTTTTCATCTTGTAGAAGTCACAGAAGAAATTATGATGCTTGATTTCTCAGCTTCTTCAAACCAGTCTCTAATTGAAAATGTCTTGAATAATATTATATGGATGAAAAATTTTCCTGAGGGGAAGGAATCTGCCACCAATTTCTCACTTGCAGTTTCTGAACTCCATAATGAGCTACAAAAAAATTTCCAGCTTCTTCAGAGATTCTGGATGAAAGAGAAGACAGAAGTTTTCTGGCATATAGTGAAAATTTTATTGTATGAACTTGATTCTAGGTTCTCTCATTTGAGTCAAGTGGAAGAGGAGGAGGTATTGGAGACCTTATCTAGAATTATATTTTCCATTACAGAAAACAAAATCCATAATAGAAGTATGTTATTACTCAAAAATCTCCTGACTGAGTGGCCAGAGTTAAATATTGCTGCTTTGAACCATCTAAAACACTTAAGTGAAAATTTCCCAAGGAATCTCTATGAGGTTGGATCATTGACTGATGATCATATCAATGTGTCTTTCAGCACAATTCATGGAGTGAGTAATGCCTCCTCTTTATTACTCTCAAATGCAACTTTTATATATAAAGTACAAGAATTAGGAGAAATTGTGCACAATTTCTTCAAAAACTTCCAAAAATTAAACAGTACTGGTGTGGCCTCACTTGTTCCAATACTTTTCTCTCTGTATCAGAATGATGATCTGGTCTTAAATATTGAGAGCAATAGCACTCTGTTAACATTTCTTTATGAGACTTCAAAAGATATTTCATCTTTTCAAGTATGGCATGATTTCCAGGATAAGGATCAAGTTTTTGATTTACTGTCCGAAACTTTTGATCTTCTCTGGAACTTCACCAGTAAGTCTCTCTGTGAAAAGTTACTAATCATTTACAACCACACAGAGTTTCAGGCCCAGTCTCTTGCACAGAAAGGAAAAAAAGAGATGCAAGTTCTCTATAGCACTCTGAGCAGCCTTAAAACTTTGTTCATAGATGAAGAGCTCCGAACAGCTGCCTTTTGTTATTTGGAACAGTTTCCTGATATCTCCCCAGAATGCCTGGTGAACAACGGGTGCATTAATTTTTATCTATCAAACATTACTTCTGTAGATTATTCAGCAGAGATTTACAACTTACTTCTGCTTCCATTGGACAGTGTTCTGTCTAATATAACAAACTTCAGAGATAAGGTAAGTGTGCCTTCTGCTTTGCACTGCACTTTTACATGGCTTCAAACCTGGACAGAGATTTTTGAAAAAGCATCCAAAATCTTAAATTTGAATTCAACCTTTTTTGTCTATCTAAGAAACGATTTGACAAATCTCTCTGAAAGTCTTTTAAATGCAACTCATGATGAACTGTGCAATAATACGGCTATGGTTATTGTTGAAGCTACAAGAGCAGCAATGAATCTATTAAAAATCATAATTGAAGGAGATGGTGATTTAAATGACTTGAAAGATTTTGAAACTTTCCTTGCTAATCTTCAAAGTGTATTTAACAATGCAGTTCATGTCACAAGCTTGCTTAAAGGTAACAGTTTAGAAAATGTTTTAGAAATGATGGGAGTCATGATAACTGAATTGCAGCAATCTATACTGAAGGTTGTTAATGGAGAGTTTTTGAATTCTTGGCTTGATACCTTCATCTCAGGAGGATCTGAGGGAGAAGGTAGGGGTGCTGGTGTATTTTCCATTGGAAATTCCCTTTCTACTATTCTCAAGCTCTCCCAAGAGGAACTTGGAATTATTCTCACAGAGATAAAAGACACAACTGCCTTCTTTAAAAGTGTATCTCAAAGCAAATATATGGTTTGTATCAGCATTTTCCAGAATATTACCAAACTAATTTTGGACAATACTCTGAAAGACATAAGCCATTCACGAACAAATTTTTCATCTCATCTTAATTCCTTTCTAAACTTTTATAGTACAGTGGATGAAGTAGAGGATTGTAACAGATGGATACATGGATTAAGTAATCTTAGTGAAAAATACCAGTCACCTTCCCACCTTGAAAATGCAAAACATATTTTATTTCTGCTGAAGTCTCTGGGAAACATTGAGACAGGTGTTATGCTAATGGACATGATGGACTTTGTTAATTTGATTTTTAATTTGATACTCCCTGAATGTTCCCTAACTGGTTCTGATGTGATTTGTGTAAATGTTTATTTCAATAGTATAGCAAAAACTTTAAAAATTATTCTCCCTGAATTTTATGTAAAAGATGACATTAGCGTGCTTGAATTTATTTTTACACTTTTAAATAACTCTGGAGGGCAAATACAAACGGTTGTCAATGATTTAGTGGGGCACTCATGGTATACATCAAATAAGACCCATTTTAATGAGTCAATCCACGGATTTAACAGGACTTCAAGGATGTTCCTTAATCCTTTTCGCCATGTTCAGCTTTCATCAGTAGAACTTTTGGCAGAAATTCGAACTCTTCTGAAAAATAAAACTTTTGAAATCCAAGAAAACAGCAGCTCCTCTCATTTGGATATTGAGATTGAACCTTTCTTGCATGAGAAAAATACCAGTTTGTTGATGGAGTTCTTTCAATATGTGATTAGTAGACTTGACTCAAACTTGCAGAGCAAACACAAAACCTTTCTCCAGAAACTGATAGAAACATCAGCCCTGAATATTGAACTGGTAAGGAAGGCACTTCAAATTTTCAAGTTTCCTAGTTTTACTGACTTTCCATTAAGAGATGATAAAGAGTTTATAAAGCATATGATAGCCTTGGTGCAAAATATGAGGAACATGGATGTTGAGTTCTTGATAAGTCAATTCAAACAAGTCCAGAGGAGCCTAGATAATTTCTTTAAAAATATCAAACCTTTGTATGTTGAGAAGTCTGAGCTAGGAATGTTAACAGACTGGTGGGATGCATTTGAGAACAATTTGTGTAATTGGAACCTGACAGACTTAAGGCAAATAACACGACTCTTTGAACAAGATGAGCTCTACGATGTAGAAGAGATATTCCATCTCATCCTCAATGTCATCAACCTTACAAAAAGATTAGCTCATGGAAACATCACACAAGCACTAACTGAAGTATATGCTTTCATACTGACTCAGGAAGCAAAAATGCCAATGTTTACTGAAGAGGCGTTCTCTAATCAAGTAGAAAGTCTTCTAATGTTACTGGAGACACTGACAGATATGTCTGACAAACCTGCAGAGGTCTCAGTTTGTTTTTCTGCAGCATTCTGCTGGACTCTCACAACAGCAACACCTCAGAGTGATACCACTTTTAAACCTTGTGACTTTGTGCATAGCAGTTCTACTCTAAGTTACAATGCAGTCGTCGAAGTCATTAAGGAGCTGAAACTCATCACTCTGGAGGACAGTTCCTCATGCACTATGGAAGGCTTTCAGGCAGATATCACTCGCAATCTGACTTGCTTTTTTCATCAGATCAAAGAATGGAACTCTATTCTTTTGAAGTTTTCTGAGCTCCACCGTGTAAATGGCTCAGTTCTCAAAGAGTTGCTAGATTTTTGGAATGAGCTATCCCTCTATGCTGTGCCACTGCAGGTGAATAATACATACTCAATCAATTGTTCCTCCACACCGAAGAGACAAGTGGCTTTACAAATTGTAGAAACTCTGGGCAGTATGCCAGTGGCAGAAATGGAGATGGCCAAAGGTGTTCTTGAACAGTTGGATGATCTTTATGGTGGTCTGAGTTGGAACAGACATTCAAGAACATCACTTATAAAGACTGTTCTTACTAATGTTAAGAATATGACCAGTGAAGTTTCTGGACTCCTGGATACAGCAGGTGTCCTTTCTTTTCTTTCTGTAATTCAGCCTTTAATGACTCTGTCTTCTGTTGGAAACCACACATACTCAATGCTTATGATATTATCAGCTTTAAATGGAAATAGTAATGTATCTGATAACTTTGAGAAATTCTGGTTTCCTATAGTTACAAGCATAGAAGATTTATTGGTGAATTTTAATGTTAGACACCTACTTGCAGTGATAGACCAAGAGTTTCAATTACTAAGGTTAGCCACTGGACAGTCCTCTTCAATGGCTCTCGATGCTTTAATACAGCCGTTTAATACATCATCTGTAAATGCTACATTAAGAAATGTTGAAGACATACAAGAAATTGTGAACAGCTTTCTGTGTGAGTGTAACAAAAATTATTCTAAAGTAATGCATGCTCTAATTCTCCTTATGGCTAATGAAAATTCATCAAATGACCTACTGCTGCTTGTCAAAGACATTATTGACTTTCTGGAACTATTCCAAAATAAGTCTAAGGAAGATCATACCAGTATGTTGTTTGTTGATCGTCATCTTAGCAGAGAAAACTTGAATAATACTCATACTGCTGATTCAGTTTTGCTAAACAGTCTCCTTCATATAATTGCTGATTTTGCTCTTATAGAAGAAACTCTGCATACAAACAATACTGAGCTTCAGATAGTTGACTTCATTGATTCATTTTTTGATAACTCACAGTACAGAGAAGTTTCTACTCGGTCCCAAAACAGAACTCTGGAGATAATGCAAGAGATCTTGCAAATGATATATCAGTCTACCACAGAACATGACAGGAACAAAATAACCTTCTTAATAAAGGATTTGCATAAGGATACAATGGCAGAAATGAGGTGAGCGCTTTCTATGTACTGATTTTGACAGTGTGCTGGCAATGTCAGAAGGGTTCTTTGTAAAAAGCTCAATCAAAACTTTTATGAAGTTAATTACTGTTTCATTTCAGATTTGTGCCTTTGAGTAAAACAGTATTTTGTATCAGCTTATATTGTTCAGACCAGCTATATTTGGTATTACATTATATTGTATGGACCAGGTTACTGAAGTGTTTAGTCTTCTATATTGATACTCAAGGTGCTTTCTTTGGAATTATTGTAGAACCAAATATTTGAAGATACTAATGTTTTAAAATCCTTGCAGATCTGAACACTGAACCCACAATTATTGGTGGATAACAGTCATTTTGGCTATGGAGCTAAATACTACAGAATGCTTGGGACTAATGTTTTGTGGTGGTGTTTTTTTTTTTTTTTTTTTTCTTTCTATATTCAAATGCAGATATACTGTATTTGAAATGTCTTCGACTTAAATTTGCTGATGACTTATGCAAACAAGGTGATCCTTTTGGGGTTACAGTTAGTGTTAAGTTGTTCAGTTTAACAAACAGAGTTTCTGAAGGAATCTTTAGCCCAAGATCATTTTTGCCAAATTACTCAAATGTAACCCAGCAGCAGAGGGAGCTCTGCTTCAGAAAAATGTTTACTGACAACTTATTTAATAAAAGTACCGCTAGACTAGAATTGCTGCATTTAAGTAATACTCACTGAATTAATCCTACAAGCTGGTTGTTCCAAACAGCTCTAGGGTGTCTTGCTGGTGGAGCTACCAATCCTACTGGCATAGACCAGCTGGGAAATGACATACTGAAGCTGATACATGACTCTGATGTGGTATTTAGACCTTTATGATTAATTTTATGCAAATATGTCAAACCAGTGGTCAGCAGGGTCAGATATTAGCCAAATCTGTTGAAAAATCAAAAGCAAATACTAGAAAAGTGGTTTATTTTCCCCAAATGCTGATTATCAGAGATGTTGAGTATTCTGCTCTTTGCTATCAAGTCAGTATATGCTGTGGCCTCTCAGTATTTCTGAAACCATTATGATTTTGCTTATTTTGCTAAGGTAATTTCTAGCACTCGTAAGATCTTAAGAAAGCTGATGACTTGCTACCTTGATGAAAACCTGTTTGGTTTGTGGTTTTTTGTGTTTTTTTTTTTTTGTTTTTCTTGTTTGTTTGTTTGTTTTTTCCTCCCCTTATGTGGAAGTATTATGTTCTGATTTGGCAATAGTTCAAACAAATGTAATAACTGTTAATATTGAAATCCTTATATGGTCCCTTGAAGATTGCAACCATACATAGTCACTTGTTGAAAATTTTCCGTGGTACCCTTGTTATGAAAATAATACTTTCTTATTAATATTTCTACAGAGCATCTAAAATCTGCAGGATTCTTCAGAAACATTTGTACCCTGGTAGTGTCCTACTATTGCAGGAGTTGCAGTTTACCATTTTGAATGTTCTTAAAATTTTTTCAGGTTGGTCACCATACGTGTTAGTACTATAACGTTAAGGCTTTTACTCTGAGCAATGTTTTGTAAAAATAAGTTAATTTGGGTGATGCCAAGCAAGGCAAGCATACTGATGCCTGGAAATTAAACAGAGGCACAGGAAAAATTTTGATGCGGATCACATAACAGGATGATTTCCTTCTGGAGTGGTCGTGTTGATTTAAAATCTCAGTGGAAGCAGGAGGTCTTGCAACTCCTCTTTTCTCATATTTAGCTGTGTGCTCTTTCCCTTCCTCCTGGGCTCACTCTGACACACCAGGACCTCTTCTTTTTTTGATTTGGCTTACCAACCCATCAGAAGACTGTATACACATTTGGGTTTTGTCTTATCTTTTTTACTCGGTATTTTTCTGCCAGGCTAGTGAACTGAGTGAAGTCACAGAGGTTTTTTTTAATGAGCCAGAGTTGCCACAAGGCAATATATAGCTGACAGAAAGGACAAATAGGGCAAGTATATAAAAGAAGTGGCACCTCTTACTTCTGGCCATGTTGAGCCAGTGGATTGGCAAACCATAGCTGAATAACTTCACCTTCAACAAATTGTTCAAATTTTAATGTTAGGCTTGTTTTATTCCTTGCATATAGGTCCCCAAGATGAGGACTTTAAGGTCTGTATTGACCTATGGGTATAATTTCATATTATGTTTTCTTTGGGGAAACCAAAGCCTTTGCTTTTCAAACTTTGTATTTTAACCCAGCTATGCCCAGAATTGTTTGCAAAGAACAATTAGGAGACATTAACCCACCATTCTAGAGCAGGGGATAAGATCAGTAATGTCTTATGCCAACTTCATTTCCAAACAAAACATAAGATGTGATTACAACCCAATTCTGACTATCTTCTTCACTTTCCTGTGACTGATGTAGTTCCCAAAGAGTAAAACAGTAGCAATGTTGAGCTCAGAATAAGTGATACTGAAAATGTGTCAGGTACCTGGGATATGTCTTTGACCTCTGAAGAACAGTCTATTTATTGAGAGAACTCAGATTAAGAAACTAAATTTTTGTCTTTCTTATTTCAATACTCTGGTCATAGGGATGTTTCATAATGTTTCATTTGATACAGAAAACATTATGAAACCTAATGAGAAAAGATGAAAACTGTTTGACTTGGTTTGCATTACTGAGTTGCATTGTATTACTTCTGTGAGCAAGATCAAGATTTGCTTGTTTTAGAAGCAGTGATGAATGTTTATTCTTCCTTCTTGACTTATGAACCAAACATAAGAAAAAAAACATGGAGGGAAAAAAAAGAACTTGATCCTTCCATAAACTGGAATTCATCTATCAAGCCAAACTCCGTCCCTGCTATGCCATGTACAAACCCACTAGAGGCAGGGGAATGGAACTTTTTACCAGGGACTTGGGGGTTGCAAGCTTGGGTAGAAACTTTCTCCATGGATGATCAGGTGATAAATATCTCCTGTATGGATTCTTTATCCCTAGATATGCAAAATGTCTATGTAATGCTGTTTCCCTCCCCTTGCAGCTAGGGTTTGAAAGTTACTACTCACTGGAGGATTAGTAACATCCTGATGTCTCCACAGGGAAATAGGATCAGGGAAGCCTGCCCGAGGAGGAGGTAGATATGGTTAATATAAACAGCTTCTCAGAGTTATGCTTCTTGATCACAAAGAGCAAAAATGAAGTTTTCTTCTCTGGTTCTGTAGCAGGTGTTGCTGTTCTTATTATTGATCAGGAAAGTGTAATGGAGAAGAATAATGGAAATTGAATCAAACTAGCCCTTCTTGCCCTCTGCAATGATAAATAAATTTAGCCAGAAATATTTCTCAGTGCCTTAACACATCAGACTTTCTTTGCTTCTAAAAACTTTTCTGTCCTTTATTATTTGGTTAACTTGTCATCTGATTACAGTATCTTATTTTTTTAACTGATTAAGCCTGGACATTTTCTCTTACAGAAGAACCAGTTGTCATTGGCAACCTTTTCTGTGTTGTTACAAAGTGTAAACATGGATTAACGAGTCACTTAATCCTCTCTGTCATTGAAGGAATCACTCTGGTTCGAGATCATTATCAGGTTTGAGTGGTTTCCACACCTACAAGTGTTCTTTACAACATGCATTAAACTTTGGAAACTAATGGAAGTTTCTTCTTTTTTTCCTACTGTCTGAATGATGAGTCCCCACAGTGGCTATACAAAGCTGAGGTTTGTATAGGTATAGCTCTGATGCTTTTGATAGTGATACCAAGAAGGAAATCCTTAAGTAAACATTGGTGATCTCTGAAAGCTGTAAATATAACTAGAATTCCTAGGATTCCTATAACTAGAATAACTAGATTGCCATTCAATACCAAACAGCAGCTCATTTTTAATTCCTTTAAACTTTGTGATACTGCTAATTTCATGAATCAGAGTGCATTTATACTTTCAATTATATTTCACAGGTACAGCTGTGAAATCAAGCTAGATACAAATAAACTTAGCCAGAGTAGTTCAAGCTAAAATAGCAATTGTTGTTACCAGTTGGGGTCAGTCTGTTTTTCTTTAACAGTGCATGAAATTACCAGCAGGAGAGTAACATTTGGCATTTAGAGACTCATCCAGAGTGGAAGCAGGCCTTTGGATATTGCACACATGTGTGCACACACAGACAAAATACTAAAGTCATGCTTTTAGTATAGAATTTGCCTCCTCTTTATGAAATAGCTCTGCTGGTTTGTCTACCTGGACATTTTGCTGATATGAACAGCAATGTTTTAAGGTGAACAGACTTCAGAGGCATCAGTCATATCTCAAAGTAGACTTTTGCGGAACAAATGCGTTTCTGTAGCCACAACCATTCTATGACCTTCTTCTGCAAATACTAAAAAAAATGCAAAATCAGAAATATGAATATTCAGGAGAAAAGATAAAAGTGAATATTATACAAAGCATAATGGAGGAAAAACTTTGGATATGGATATCCAGATATTTTCATTTGCTGAATGGAAACTGATGTTGTTTAGAGCAATTTTTTTGGAAAAAGATAAAAATGGCCAGCCTAAAATAATAAAAAGAAAAGCTCATTTCATTTTGAAATTAAATTTCAAATGAAAATGTTGGTATTTCTGTTAATGGGTGAATCTCCTTGATAGGCTAGGTCAAATTCACCAATAATTTTGGTTGTTTCCAAAAACTCAAATATTTGAAAATTTCTTGGTTCTTGAAAACCTTTTTGCCCAGTTTCAATTACAAATACAATGAGTAAAAGAGTATTACCTTACCTATATTCTCATTTGAAAATGTGCATCATCTAGTTGCCAAGACCTGCTACTTCAAGCAATAACAATCTCATGAATTTGTTAACTGTATGATCACTGTGTTTTGCAGGATATTGAAAGAATGTGGCCTGCTTTCAACAAGGGGGATTGTGAGAGTATGGCGTATATAAACCAAAAACTTTCCAATACTTTGGAGAGCTTCCTGAGAGCCTTGCAGAATACCAGCAATGGCAGCTGTGAATGTCAACTAATGTTGGGGAACATAAAGAGACGGCTGCAAATGTAAAGCCTTTTACATTGTGGTACCCCAAATGGTTCTTGTTAAAGATGTTGGTTTGTACATATGTCTGTATTCTAAATTATATAATTACAGGAGAAATACATTACAGGAGAAAAATTACAGGAGTTTATCAAAGTCTCTGCAAGCTTTGTTTGTTCAACCGAAAACTGAGCGGATACAATGCACAAATTATTTAAGTAATTGAGCAAAATTATGGATATTTCTAAAAGCCCTTATACTTTTGCTTAGCACTTGCAGCAGAACTTTCTGCTTCACAAGGAAAATGCTTTGAATCACAACTAAGAAAACTTTCAATTTTCCATGACCTCGGGTCAAAATTTTGATATCCTAATTTTTTTTTAAAGCTGTTTTGCTATGACCTTGTCCTCTCAGCAGCTGGATGTCTTTTGCAAAACATTAAACATTCAGATCAGTTCAGAAGTTCAAACAGTCAGAAGCACAGGATAGTGCTTGTAAACTGACAGACCTGAACTCCAAATAATTTCAGATATTTGCTATTCCCCTGAGGAAGAATAGTAGATTTTAAGTAAGTGAAAAAAACTGCTACTACAGAGTATTTCAAACTTGCTGTCAGTTAGAAGTGGTCCTTGTTATAATTGTTGCTATACTGGCTTGACTGTTGGACTGTTTTTGTAATGGGCTTGAATGGTATCTGTGAATTATAGTAATGATACAGAACTTGAGCTTAGATGCTGCTCTTATGGACCACAGACTCATGTCCAGTTTTTGAATGGTAAATATCTGATGTGTGTATACTCTTTATTACTTAAATTACAATTAGATAGACTTCATTTGTCCTGAACTGCAGTGCTTTGTATCTCTAGGTTTTAAAAACATGTGTTCAGTAAGAAACATGGAAGTGAGACATTGCTAGACCTGTGCTTCTTCATAAGCTACTCTTTGCTAGAGCACTTAGCCATGATGGGAAGATCTCTACATTTGCAATCTTGTTTAGGCATGAAATATGATGATCCCTGCACCATATAAATACAGCATAAGAAGGTCTGTAGAGTTGCTTACTGCACGCACAGTGTGTGCACATAGACAATGATGTGACCTTTTTGCCTCATTTAGTGGCTGTTTTGCTATTCACATTACTCTTTATACATAATAATGTCAATGACTTATTTCTGATACCTTGTGAAACTAAGGCTATCATTTCAGGGTGGCTGAAAATTTGGAGCTACAGTTGTCAGAAAATCCAGTGGCAGCTTTTCTCAGCAAGTTTAAATTTTTGAATGGTAGGTTCCAGTTTTCTTCACTATTTTATAAGTCACTGCTGTGTAATTTTGCAGGACAATAACTTTTTCATTGTTCTTCAAATTTTAAAGGAATACTGGCTATGGAGACGACTGACTTAATGCAATATGTTTTCGTTGTACACGTGCACATGCATGTGCTTGAGTTGGCACAGGACAGCATAGTTTACCCTATCAGAGCCTGTCCAAAAAGATGCAGGGATTCATTATAAAGAAGAGGTGACTTAAGTTAGTGGAAGAAGAAAATCTTAAAGGTTTAAGGGCTACTTCACTAATTTCAGATGTTCTCATAACACAGGGATGTGTGATAAACTGTGCTCTTATACGATAGTGCAAACAGATGCACAAGTCCTTCAGTCTGCCAGGAGAGTGACCTTTACATTTAGTAGAAGTGAATTACATGATATGAAGTTTTTGTGTCCTTTATCACCCCTCGGAATAAATCTAACAAAAAGGATACAGTCTGTGTGCAATTTAATTAAGCAGATTGGTACTGTTTTTCTTTTCTTCCAGATGTGAAAGTCAAAGAGTGTGTGCAGAATCTTACTCAGTTGAGGCTGGACATTGGTTCTTCTGTCAATATTTCTGAAGAAACTATCAGTACCATCTTGGAAGCCAGCATCTCTCATTCAAAGGTAAAAGATCGAAAAGAGGTGTTAAATTAATGGATCAACCTATAGCCTGATGTGCCAACTGAAACAAAACAAACCACCCTGTTTGTGTGGAATGTTGTATTTTTACTTGTCACTTCTATGTGGAATATTTTTTGAGATTTAGGACTTCAAAATAATAATGTGAAGCATTAAGAGATCAATTTATAGTAGCACTAGTCTTCTGGTCTAAATGGCACCACTTCATTACTTTCAGCCAGTGTTTTACCCCCTTGTGCTGACACAGAATTTGAGCTTTGCTATCTTGGTACTGTAGAAAAGGTGAAGGTTCCTGGAGAAATCATTTTGTATCTTCCCGCTGATCCCTGCAGTACAGAGTTGTCTGATTTTTTTGTATTCCTTCGTGCGCTCCTCACTGTTCATACATTATCTTACCAGTATCTTGCCTTACCTCCACTTTATTTATCTGTTGTCTCTCGAGTATTGTCTGAAGGGTGGATTGTGTAAATTTTCTGAGTGAAGGACTCATTGCTGTTATCATTGCTGCTGTTTCCTGTGATCCCAGTGATTAGTGGAAATAATGAAAAATGCTACCTTACAGGTTCTCTCTCCTGTTAATGTTTGTATACTGAAAAGAGTTGGAGGGTACATTTGGTATAAACTAATCAGGTCGATAAAGCAGCCACTGGGTGTCACTGATGCTCCACTTGCAGAAACAGTTGCAAGTTTTGTTCTGAAAAGTGTGGCTATTAAAAAGGCAGTACAGACCGTCACAACTATTTATAGATGGTTTCTTCTGTTTCTTTGGCAATGTCACTGCCTTTATTGTTAGCTTGTTATTTTGTTACCAGTAAATGGTAATGAGAGAAGTCATCTGGAAGCAATTCAGTTAAATGGGATTTGGTGCACCTTTGATCTTTTGGAATAATAATGCTAATTGACTGAATTTTGAAATTGTTTTCTATCCTTCTTTTTTTGTCAAAGTCCTATGTAGAGTTTACATGTATGTACACGTCTCCCATTTGCATATCTATACAGAATTTTTGTTTTCTTAAGTGCTTAAATCCTCTCCCAGTACAATTGGAGCATTAAAGCCTATGTCTCTTACTGATTATACAAGATGCATAAGTACTTTTTTAAGCTATAATTGAAGCATGCCCATTATGTTTATGATTTATATAGCTACTGTCTGATAACCCTAATGATAGCTGCAGACCCACTGCAGTCCCTTATTTCTGTGATTGTATACTACTGCTGTGTTTGCCTCCGGAGTGGTAAGAGTAATCCTGCAAGTTGTTTGTGCTTATTGCACTTACCCTGAATTTCTCTGGCCATGCTGATTGCCATGTGATTAAGTGTTTTGAAACTGCTCAAAACTAGTAACCTGAAGACTATAAGCATTCATTTACTGAATATAGGAGTTTGGATTAGCTCTAGTACTCACAAAGCTGCAAAGAAAGTTCACAAGGACATAATCTAGGGGATAAAACACTGGATGGGTTAAAACTAGACTGAAATGGTGATATTCATGTGGGGCATGAGGAAATAAATTTCAAATTTTTCACAGAGTCAAATTTCCTCCACAAGAAATCATCCAAATCAGTATCCTTTATGCTGCTGGAAGATTTGTATTTATATTCATATTCTGGTCCTTGTACACACACAAAAAAGTGAGTATTTAAATATATAGGAAATCCTTTGGATTCATAAAGGCAAAATTCTGTTCCGGGATAAAAATCTAAAAGTCAAATTAATGAATTGGAAATTAAAACGTTCACAGGAATTAAAGAGTTAAATTGCATATCTTGACCAGCTTTGGCTCCTAATTTGATCTTCTTGGGGATCCTCTCCCTCACTGAATACTGTTACTAGCTATAGATGCATTCAGTGGGGGCCGTACAGGCAGATTCTGTTCTAAGGAGTACAATGGACCCCTGAGTACTGTACTTTGGCTCCTACAGGCTCTGAACTTGTAATTTTTCTGGACTCGCTGCCATTTGCTTTCTTTCAGGCATTTCAGGAGAAAGGGTAGCTAAGAACTCCTGAGATATCTGGACTGCAAGAATTTGTCTTTTGCTGTGTCGTTTTTGTAGGAAGAAACAAACCATCATTATCCAAGGAGTTTTTATTGTAGTCTCACCTGAGGTCTGCTTAGGCATTTGTCCCTTCATCTACTATTAAATAATAGCACTTCAAAGGAGTGTTGAACTGAGAAATGTCGTCTGTCTCAGAATGAATATTGTGCCATATAGGCATCCCCGAGTGTTAAATGTCTGTGTCATCTGAAAGAAGGAAGGTCCATATTGCTTGATTTTAGTGATTCATACATCTAGATTTTGATCTTTAGGTGTTTCTGCAACAAAGGTGTATATGTGCTAGAATGGGTATGTTCAGCATTGTAAATATGCCTGTTTATGGTATGAATGCTCATAGAATGAATAATTGACCTATTCATAAATATAAGTAAATCTTTATATATATAAGATTATATATATATAGAGAGAGCTGTATAGTTCATTATTTCAGGTCTGCTGATGACTGCAAATTGTCATGTTACTGTGACACAAATTCTCACCTTATTGACTATAAAAGAAGGTGATGCATTTCAGGGAGGAAAAAATTTTAATACACATATATTATGACAGGTTTTTTACAGTGCCTTTTTGGTAGCTTTATCTGGAAGATGTGATGAAGAAGTACTTAGCCTGCTCCTAAACCTACCTGAAAACAGTAAAACTTCCCTCATGGTAGAAGAACTATGTTCTTTACCAACACTGGACTTGTATACCATGTTTGTACTGATTATACAGAATTTGAACTTACGTCATATCATTTACAAGGTAAGATGGGGGGAAAAAAAGCATTCAGTTCCTATGTTTTTCTTTTGAGGGTGGTGTAAAGCATGTAGGTAGATAAATTAATAATTCTGTTATTTCTTCAGATGTTCTTTCTCTGTAGAAGCAAATACTGGACATATGGTATTTTTTGTCTTCATTTACTTCCACAAAGCAAACACAACAGTTGAAGAATGGGGTTGGTAGATGCTACAGTATTCCATTTATTGATTCCTCAGGAAAATTATCACTGAGGAGTTAATTACGAAAGCTTTAGAGAAAAAACACGAGGTCAAAGATGTAGATTTATTAATCTTTAGCAGAGTTTGCAGTTCATGCAATTAGTCACTTCTTAATTTGTAAGTGAGGAAGACTGATCTGGCATCATTGGAACTAAAACAAGCATAGGAGCTCACATTACAAGAATTACAAAATTCTTTTCTAGGAAAAATTCATAGCACTCTGGAATGCATTTTATTTGCTGTAGGAATGTTGGCAATTCAGGTGGCTCCTTCAGGAAGGAGCTTTTCCAGTTCTCAGGATGAATCTCTCTATAAGGGCAAACCTCCCATATTTTATATGACCCAAGTCAAACGACTTTGACAAGAATAATACATTGCCAAAAATATAATGAAGGGGATGCAGAAATCTCTAGCAAAACTGTCTTATCTGTACAACTGTAGATAATCTGGGATCTGGTGTGGGTTTTCAGTGAGATAACATTTTTACTTGTAAGAGCAAAATTATTGGATGGGATAGTTAGCAGACGTCTATTTGAGTTCTTTTGGCGTAATTGATTGACAGAACATAAAATCTTGTAAGTACAAATAGTTGAAAAATAGTTATAACATTGGGAGGAAGAATATTTTTTTCTAAAGCCATAGATGCTGGGTTATATTCTAGATGCTGCACACGCAGTTAAACAAGTTGGCCACACACTTTTAAAAACAAGGCTATTTCCCAGAATAGGTTAAGATACCAGAGGCAAAAGAAAAGATTTCTACTTTCTGAATTATCTGCCAACCTAGAGGGGGAAAAAATAAAAAAGCCAACGCTCATTCTGATGGGCTTTTCTACTGAACCCTACTGAAGCATAATGAATTCCTAGCAAAGGATAAAAAATGTTGTCAGCTCATCCTAAAATATTATGGAAGATTTGCTGATTTTTTAACCAAATAAGATTTTTTACAGTTTCTTTTTTTTTTTTTTAATGTGTAAAAGCAGGTGAAGGCTGAGAAGAAAATTAAGCACAGACATTATTATTGTAGGAAGTCAAACAAAGGTGGATAAAATAAAGACAATCAGAGGAAGCAGCTGAAAGTATATAGTGAGATTATATTATTCTTATTATCATGCATAGGCAGGTAACAATGAATCAGTTTGTATTACCATATCATCTAAATAACGTATAAAAGCAAAGGAAATAGAAAATTCATAATGCCAAAACTTGCATGGTGGAAACAGTAAACAGCCAATTGAACTTTAGTCAAGTAGGGAATGAAACGCGCACAATTATTTTAGGTAAAAGGCAGTGTGTATGAAAAGTGCAAAGGGAGGAACAGTGTGACAGGAAAGTTCGTTGTCTAATATGATTCCTAAAGCAACTAAAGTGGTTGCTAGATTTAATTTAACTTATGAATTATTTTTAAAATATTATACTGTTGCATTGAGCATCTTGAACCCGTTGAAGGAAAAGTTCTAATTTACACTGAATTCCGAGGGGGCAGGATGTTGCAGGTCCCATCAGCATCTTGGGTAGGAGATCTCTCTTCATCTTGGTAGGTATAAACATGTTCCCTGTATTTTAATTCCTGATTTGTCATAGGCCAGTTCTAACATTACCAGAGAATTTTTCTTTAGCTGAATTTGAGAGTAACTGGGGAGTTATACTAAAATGAGTTTTGGTAAAAATGGTTTGCAGGAATGTTGTATAATCAGTTTTAGAAAAAGACTGAATAATTTTGAGTTTTTCATTGAAAAGTTAAAATTTGTTTCTAATTGGAATTTATTGTTGTGATTTTTCCTTCTTTTCCAAGATTAAGATACCATCTGAGATAGGTAATGTACTAAACATGCTACTGGATGTGGTTTCTAGTATCAGCTCTCTTCTCAATAAAGCCCACCATGTCATGGATAACCTTCCAGTGTTCCTCCAAGGAATTAAAAATATTGGTGTGTTTGACATCTCTGCGTTGCAGCAGGTATGTGCATGTTTTCAATATGCAAATTTAACTCCCATTGTGAGGTGCTTTGTTAGGGATGTGTGCTTAGTAAGGAGGAACACTAATAGAAATTGTGTCCTAGGAAGTTGGGAACGTAGAGAGAAGAGAGTCCATACACATTAGGAAGATTAATTCAGTCTCTTTCAAGCACTCTGGTAATTTTGTGACTATCGATGTGTTGTTTCTGTCATGTCTTTTTTCGTTAATTTATGAGATCATAGCCTAATTTAACATGGTGTTAGGCTACTGATTAATAACAACATGTATTATCTCTGATTTGGAGATAGCCATGCTTTTTCTGCTAATACTGTATTTTTTTATAAGCAGACTATTATTTTGTTTATAAGAAATAATTGCTTTGCTTTTTTAAAGGAAAAAATTTCAAGATAACATGTACAGTTCTTGTATCTGTCATGGGTTTCTATTTGTGTCACTTAAGGTTTTTGTGTGGTAGTTCTGCTTGACATTTTAAAAAAGTGGCATGAGGTGTGAGTGAAGATGTTTCTTTTATCCCTACCTTTACAAGCAGTTGTTGTGTGTCCATCTATACAGCTAACACAGTGGTGGATCTAGTATTAAATAAATCAGAAATAAGATTCCTGTTTCTAAGCAGGGTCCAATTCCATGAGAACACCTGCTGACCCCTATGGCATTACCTTCTGGATTTGCTATTCTGTGTAGAAAGTTTAGGATTTAATCTGGTTCTAAAATTTCAAACCTCTAAAAGATCCCTCAGTGGTAAACAGTGCAAACTGGTTATGACTACAGTACAAAGTAAACACTGCCTTAAATACTGTTTTCCCCAGTGATATGAATCTTTCTCAAGATCTTCTAATCTGTGTGACAAAAAGGCATGTTATAAAATGCTGTTCTGTACATATTAGTTTTGGTTTTGAGCATCTCTTCTTTGGGGTAGCTCTTTTGCTGCCACAGTGAAAGGTGACTCTCATCAGATGCTTACATATTTTCTGCTTTCCTTAAACTAGTTCTGTTTGTGTCAGACTTTCCTTAGAACAAATGAAATATTGGACTTTTTGGACTGAAATCCCAAAGTTGCTTATTTGATAGAAGAACCTCCCAAAAGGTCTTGTTCAAAAAAAGTTTGCAAAGGAACAAATCGAACAGCAGAGGGCCATCTGGTCACAGTTTTAATCTTTGCTCCATGGCAACACATATTGTCCTGTAATATAGCATAAATTTAACAGTGGAATTTTTGTTCCTTTTTACATCTTACCTTTTTTGGTCACTTCTTCTGACACAATCTTTGCTTTCTTAATTTTTGTTTATTTTTTCTTGAGAGATTGCTGTTTGGTTTTGTCAGCTAATAATTTATAGACGATTAAAAAAATCCAGTGTCTTTCTTTTGTTGATAAATTAGATGTTTGATGTTTTGAAGGGCTCTTCTGTCTCTATAGCTTTTTACCATTTTGTAGACTAGTAAATGTTGTTTATTTTTAAGTATCCTTTCATTTTCAGGTTTAATTGGATTTTTTTTTCTACTTTCCAATAATACCTTTAATTATTGATTATTTTGTTTGCTTCTTTTCTATAGTGGCTAAACTCATGCTACTAAGATGCAGATATTGCTTATGCACTCTTCTCCTTAAATATTTTCTTCTATTTCCAAAAGAATCCATCCTTCTGGATTTTTATTTTCACGATAATCAACAGTAAAGTAGTTCAGTGACATAGGAAGATTACCAAATAAAGTATTGAACGATTTTTGAAGTAAAAATATATGGACCTTCGGCATAGAGTAAGACAGATTGTCTCCTTCATTAACTTCTAACTGAAAAAGTTATTTTGAAGTTGATTTAAAAAAAAAAAATCTATTATGAAAGAGGTAATAAAGTAATTGTCAATTACACACGTGGATTTTTGACTGAAAGACAAAATGAAAAGCAAGAAATACCTTTAAAACATCTGTAAAATGTGAAGTCAAATTGGTATGCTACATATTGTGTAATGAAAGATGATATAAACACTGAATATCTGCCAGTCGGTAGTAATTGGAATACAGAGCCACATTCCTCTGTTAACAACATTGAGTGAATGGATAACTCCCTGAGGAAAAACACTGCTGATTTTGATCATGATTTTTGCTTGTTTGTTTGCTGTTTGAAATTATTCACTTATATTTCCATAGCTAATTTTTAGTACATTTGTCACTCATGAATAGAAAAGCTGGAGGGGACTTGCTGAGTTACTGAATGTTGTCAGTTGTGAAAGGTGGCCTCATTCTGTAATCCCTCCACTGACTTGAACAAGTTCTCTGTTGAAACTATCATTACTGAAAAGCCTCTTGGTGTTATAAATGTATAAAATTCTGACTTAAGTTTATCCATGGCTAGGATGTTCACTTTTGTATCAAAAATGTTCTGTAGCTTTTATAACTTCTCTGATTTGCCCTCCCTGTGTTTGTGGAAGGCCAGTCATAGTCTCCTCTGTTTTGATAGGTTAAATAGATTTATTTTAGTGTTTGTTTTGTTTGTTTTAGGTTTTTCTTTTGTAACAGGCTCTCAGTTGTGTCAGACATCCTAGTGTCATCTTCGCGTGCTGTGTTAAGGCTAATCTTGAATGTTGGGGACAAGAAATGTGTACAGTCTTTGAGGGGAATTATGGCTGATGATTCTTGTAGTTCTGCTCATTCATGGCTATACCTGCTAAAATGACTTTCTTAATCTTGCATTCACCTTTTTTGTAAGCTGCATACATTTTTGTCTCTTACTTGATCAGGGATCAGTGATGTACCCACGTAAGCTCCATTTTATAACAGCATCTCATGATTTCAGTTGATAAATAATGTTTTGCACCAGTTATCTTTATATTCAATTTACTTTAAATTAGGTAATTGGTTTCTTGCCATATTGCATTCTGATCTTCTTTTCTCCTACATTGACTCCTGGTATGAAATTATAGGCAAATTTCAGTATTTTCTTCTTTCAGGGCTAAACCACTTATCACAGTGGACTTAAGATCAGTCTCACAGAAATAACACTAGTAACTTCTCTGTGATCAAGTGTTTTCTTTCCTTTTAACAGGGTCCTTGCAATATCTTCTTAATGCCATTTTTTACCTACCACATAGTTATTGGATTAATGCTGATTAATGTTTTCTAGGACAAGAACCTTAATTGGTTGTTAGAGTTCACCTAGTTTAGAGACAGCATATGTCTCTTGGGAAAAAGCACAGGCCTTCCCACATAAATATACTGTATTAGTCTGGAATGCATTTAATGCATTTGATAATGCATTAAATTCTACTCCTCACATACTTTTTTTGTCTTTAACTGCTCTTCACTTTAAAATTTATTCTACATCTTGCCCTATTAAACATCACAACGAGATATCCATTATTACCTCGTGCATTATGTCACTCATTTTTGAGTATGGATGAATTTTCTACTTTTCCTTCAAATATTGCTGTCTAAATTCGATAGGCTTCTGGAAAATAATTTAACCATATCAGCAATTTTGCCATTTTTCCCCCTGATTCTGTCAATTTCAGTACAATAAAGACTTTGTTTTGTTTATGGCTCTAACTAGAAGTAGAAATATCTATTTCTCTGCATTTGCTTCCTTTAGCCCTTTAGTTTCATCAAATTTTGAATTATCTTTAACCTCCTTGTAGTTTTCCAGGAAAACTGCTTTTTTTTTTTTCCTCTCTCTTAATGTAATGATTCTGAATTTATTTTAGTTTTATGTGCAAGCTATAACCTGGCTTGACTTTTACATTTCTTTTGCTGAATAGGTGATATTTCTAGTCCACATGAATTTGTTTTTATTCATAATTTGTTTTTTAAACACACAGCTGTCTTAATTAGGTCAGAAGCCCCTGTGCGATGAGGTTTTTGCCCCCATTTGAGAGTCCAGTTCCAGATAGCTTTTTAATCACCAGTAGCAGCCTTCCTCTTCCATGAATTTGTTGGAGTGACTGGCTTGACTGACTATTTTCTTTGTAGGAGGCTGCTTGTTTGGATTCATCAGCCTTGATTACAGACCTACTTCATTTAGTTTAAACTAGAACAACTGGATCAAAGATAACTTTTTTGTGAACATCCATCCTATATAGTTCTCCCACTTTATCAAAGCCAAATTTTAGGAAACATATCTTGAGTCAGTGGATATTTAGTTGAAAGACAGTAAGTAGATTCAGTCTGTTGGTGGCAGCTTACCGCATAAATATTCATTATTTGAATTTCAAGTTATTTTGATTGGAACCGGAATTAATTAGCAAGTTTGTGCTCTTTGACTGAAATAAGCCTTATTTATCCTTCTAGTGCAAATAGTCACTAATAAGGATTCAAAACCACTTTTATTCAGCATTGTGCATAAATAAAGTTTATTCCTCCAGTAAAGTCCATGCCAGCAGGTTCATTCAAGAGCTGTAGATGATGGTATTATGAAATCTGGATATTATTTATTTACTATGCTGTATGCTGAAACCATATGCAAAAAGTCAGATTTTGGGAGCAGCCAACACCGAGTTTTAAATAACACTTCTAATATTCCTCCAGGATTACTAAAGAAGCACCTGGCACTTCAGTAAATGTATTGATCAGGATAAACTGTCTCTAACAGCACACTCTAAACTGTCTGTGATTTATTCTTTATGTAAAGTGCTGTACTACTTTGAAAATTGACTCTTCTGTTTAAAAAAAAAAAATTCCAATGATAAAATGCTAATTTCTTTCAGTGTCAAATGTGTTTTGTTGACACACCACAGTCTTTTTTTCTATTTGCCAGTTGTGCGGTCTTCAAATGATATCTGATAGTCTAGTTATGTTTTTCTTGACAAGCATCTGCAACAGTAATGAGTACCAGGCGGGCCAATGCATCCTTCAGTTATACTCTAGCAGCGCGTTGCCTTGCAGTTGTATACTCTCTTAGAACTGCGCACCTGTACAGCCTTCTATGACATACCAGTTACAACTGAGCATGTTATTTGAGAAATGTAACTGCACAGAGGAGGCTGGTTTTTTTGGTTTTGTTTTTTTTTTTTTTTTTTAGGGAATGTGGTGAATCATGGTGCTTAAGCCATAAAAGCAGTCAGACTGCTTTCCTCATTAGACACATGCTAGTCATGTAGTGATGAGTAAATGGCAATAATAAATGCTGGTATGACTCAAGATGTGCAAAAATGAGAAGCACATCTAACAAGTTAAAAAGATGTACTTGAAAAATAGGCTTTTAGGGCACATGCACTTGAATATTTTTCTTCTTCTTAGCAACTATTTTCACTGCAAACATTCATATGCAAAATGGTTTTGGTTGTTTCTGCTGTCTTTGTGACACAGGAGTAATCTACCAGAAGAGCAGACTTTGTGAAAACTGACATTGTAATCAAGGAATATGTAGTCCAGTTGTCTTGATATTTTCATTCTTTTTCTGCCTAATGGATACACAGTATTTTTCAACATTTAATGTAGTACATTATACTACTGTCTTTCATCGAGTATCCTGGCAATTAAAACTGCATTACCTTCCCCCCACCCCCCGTGATAAAGGTGATTGGGAGAACAGAAAAGAGCACAGGAGGTCCTCATTCTTGTAGGCAGTTTCAACAGTCTAATATTGTCAATCTCCTTGGATGCCAATATTGAGAGAACACCAGGGCTACTCCCTGAAGCTACTAAAAGCAACTTTGATTCATCTGTATTTCTGTTTGTTCTAGTTCTTGCAAGGTGGGCAGTTCAGAAGTTCAGCTATTGGATCCCTGGAGTCTGTAATCAAGGCAGTGTGTAAAGAAGAATCTTCATTTTTCAGCAATGCAAACCTGTTCATCGACATGCCCAGAATCATGGGACTCTTGGAGGACAACATGGCAAAATATGGCATTCCTGAAGACTCAAGTAAGAAAAAACTATCAATCACAAGTTACATGTATGCATTCAGAGTTTAGAGAAGTTTTTCCCTCTTAAATGGAAATGTTTATATACCAGCTGACATCTCAGTTGACATTGTAATCCTGAGCACAAGGGTTGATCAATAAAAGTTTTATGGCTATGAGATAATTGTGGATGAGACACAAGTGATTCTGGTTGTTTTCGATCTTTGCAAATAATAAATAAGAATATTCCTGTCTTAGAGACATATTTATTAGAATTTTTAAAGCACCTGGTATTAAAAATATATCTTTGAGATACAAGATTGAGAATTTATTGCTGCTTTCTTCTGTGAACACAAAGCTGTGGTATTATTGTGTAGTAAAATATGCAAGCTCCCTGGATAAAATAAGTTTTTTAATAGTTGATATTCCTATTCTATATCAAGTGTGCAGAAAACCTTTTACCTCTTATATAATTTCACCTCTCCTCAATATACATTTGAGGTTCCTTTCCTCAATATACATTTGTCTTACCCCGATTAATTTTAATATTGTTAATAACTTTGTTAGTGCCTCAGTGGCCCTGTGCAAAAGAAGAATACAGTGAGAGAGTGTCTACTAGGGAAGGATCTGTGACTGAATTATGGCTCTATCACCTATTTGTTTCTACAGCCAGAAACTGACTGGCTTGGCTGGGACCCTCGGGAGGGAGCCAGAGCTTTGCCTGAGCCTTCTTCACTTGTGTGTGGGACAGCAGTAAGCAGGCAGCTCTGCTTTTCTTTCCTATTTGAAGAACGGAGTTAGCAGGATGGCTTATCAGAGAGATTGTTTGGGACTTAGTCTCTTTCAAAGCTGTTTAGGCCAGAAGCGCTATCTGTTTCTTGATGATTTTTTTTTTTTTTAAATATTGTCACAACTCTGGAGTGTTGTAAGACCTTTTACCTTAGGACCTTGAAATATCTTTAAAGCATCAGTTAGTTCTAGCATTCCGATGAGTGAATTAATACTGTTTCCCATATTTTACAGATTGGTAAATCAGAGAATGGAAAATGAAAATAAAAAAATTTGTATGAGGCCACAGAAATTTGATTTGTACTCCTTCCCAGTGATTAACTTGTATGTATTTTGAGTACCAGACACTTGCCAATGACTTTCCGAAAATCACAGCAAACTCAGATTAGCAAGTCTTCTGTGTCTTCAGCATATTGATATTTCTGACTGGCCAGCCTGGAGCCTCTTAATTCTTTGCTGTCGTTTAGCAATGATTGTGTTTAGTAATGATTGTTTCCTTAAAGAAAGTAAAAATTTGGGCAAAGAACTGGTGTTCTTAATGATAAATTTCTTACACTTGTTTCTTTAACTTCTGGCAGGAGTTTAAATATTTTTGGCCTAGTTTTTCATTATGTACAATAATTTGTCTTCCTTGAGGAGCTGATGACACTATTTAAGATTTCCTCACAGCACTGGAAAAAGGATATTTCTAAATCCATTCATAATAAATAATAAAAAGCCCCAAAACACATGAGCTGGGCATAAAAAAATCTAAATGTTTCTCACAGGAAACTCATTGCCTTCACTTGAGTGCAAGTGCAGTGGGATATCTTGGAATCTATTCCTTGGATCCTACTTCTGAAGGACATACACCCTAATGCATTCATAACGGCATCTGATGTAAGGACATGTTTTTTGGTTAAGGAATGGAAAAGTCAATTGATTAGATTTTTCAAATCAAGAAGTGCCATGCCAATTTTTCCTGTATTTTTGGTAGGTTCTTGTGAAATGATACAAATAAAAAAGTCTGTATTTGTGAAAGAACTTGTGTTGTATTCCTATTTCTTTCTTAAGTAGGAGTGGAAAGCTATGGAACAACCAAGGGTGTGGAGTGAGTCTGTTTTTTTTAAGGTGACTCTTCCCTCAGCATTCATTTTGTGAGCAGAGGTTTTGCATGTGTCCTTCCACTCTACAATGCACTAATATAACTTTTAGGATAGATGGGGTTCGCAGGCTGCTTTTCAAAAATGTGAGAAGCTCTTTGGATTCTAATTCTTTTTTTTTCGTCTAACGTTTAGAGTTCTGCATCCTCAACACTATCATATAGGCTGTGGTTACGCAATTTTTATTCAGGGACCTGTAGTGATTGCTTAGTGGCAGTTGGATGGTACTTAGCATAGTACTGTGGCAGATCCTAAATTAAGACTTTTTTTAATTCAAAGAAAAGCTTGAGTAATAATAATCCAACCTCACCTGTGTTGTCTGTCTTAAATGTGAGTCTGTCTTTGTTTTTGCAGCTCCATTCTGCTTGAAGCTTTATCAGGAGATTTTGCAGTCTTCTAATGGGGCTTTGCTATGGACTTTCCTGAAACCTTTATTACATGGGAAGATACTGTACAATTCAAACATCAACATGATTGACATGGTGATGGAGAAAGTAAGTATCAAAAGAAAAACTATTTCTGTTTATTGATTTTGTCTTTCTACTTCATTTTAAAGGTCCACTTCTTTCAGGGTAGGTAGAAGCAATTGGATAATTGCCTTTCAGAAAACTGGATCCACCCCGTCTCCTGAGTTGTCACCTTGTTCCCACTTTAAGCTTAATATTTCTCTTAACTTTTATCCTACTTGTTACAGTGGTTTCACCTCAGTATGAAAAGCAGAATTTTGTTCAAAGTCCCTTAAACCTTGTCTAGAAAGATCAAAAAGAACACACTAACAGAAGTGTCGTGTGAATCATGCTGTATCAAGGTGTAGGATATATGTATTCTAAGTGAGCTTTTGCCCTCAACATTTTCTTATGATGGGAACTCTAATGGGGCAGCATAGGGAGCTGTGGGGAAGGGACACCCCAGGAACAGAAGCCTGTTCTGAGGGAGTCACTGAGCTCTGTTTAAAAAAAAACCCACAACCTACAGTGCATCCTTCTTGATTATGTTTCTAATGCCAGTAGTATGAATGACCAGTAGTAGCTGAGCTGCTGTATGTGTGGATGCTGGTGACTTGATATTATTCAACAGTTTTACCATCTCTGCAGTTTTGGTAAGGTAGGTGCTCTGTCTTGAGCATGATTATCTACAATGACATGTTTGTTCATGACTAGCTCTGAGGCACTTCTGTAAGAGGAAGGATGATGACTTATTTTAAGTACACATTAGAGTTCCATGCAAATTTTGCATTTATCTTGCAAATACGTGACTTTTACCCTGGAATATTACTTATTGCAAGAATGGTAATTTAGGTTAATTTAAAATCTAGAAAAAAAGCATTTCTGCTTGTAAGTGGTACACAAAAAGACTGTAGTAACTTTAAATATGATGGTAACTATTTTCCATGTAAATGGAGTACAGTGTGGTATTCTGACTTATGCTCTAAAAAGATAATAAAAAAACTAAGCCAAAAAGCACATACTAGGTAACTTCATAGATTCTGCCGTGAATTGGAAATAAGGTTTCAGTGGCTTCATATTTTGCAGTTAAATAACTTAATTTGGGCAACAGACCATCTCTCTGGAGTTGAGTATAATTAATTTTAAATTTTTAGTCAGCTAAAAATGAAGCTGGTCTTGGTGTTTATAGATGGAAATTCTATAAAGAACAAGTTGTAAGAAATTATAAAAATTCCAAATAATTTTGAATACATAATTATATTCTGTGTTACAATGACATTTAGAATAATGCACTTAAGTCATTTCCACATTATTTTGCCAATTAATATGCCAAAGCCACATTCTTAGAAGCATCTGTAAGAAAGATAAATCTCCTGACCTGTGTTGTGTTCCCCTATAGATCTTTTTGTGAAATCAAGACTGAGTAATGTAGTTCAGAAGGAAGTTCGCTTGTGTTCGTGGTGTGTTTGTTGGTTTTTGTTGTTGTTGTTTTTTTTTTAAATGCTCTGGCACAATACAAAGATTCTGGTAGGTGCCTCTAGCATAATGTCTCATTCTGGTTATGTATTCTCAGGCTTACAAAAGTTCCATCAGCTTATTCAGGAATGTGTGTAAATACACCTCCCCCCTTCTCTCAAACCTGTAGATCTAACAAGCAATTATGGATGTGTATCTCTTTATGTATAAATATGAAAGTAGTAGGAAAGTTTCTTCAACAGTTTTTTCATTTGTTTTATTACAGAAGCCTGTCAGCTATTGCTTGAACAGAAAGAGAATGTAAATGCAAAATATTGTCCCAGGTATCTTGAACACAGCTACTAAAAACCGACTCTGTAGCCCTTACACAGCCAAAACTCCTACTGAAATTGGAACCAAAGTTCTAATTTCCTTTAGACATGTGACCACATGGCAGCTATTTACTAGAAGAAAAAAGTAGAGGATTAAAGCTAAAAAGAACATTGATGCTTGTATATTAAGATATATTCTGTAAGTTTTTCACATGGACTATTTTGTTTCAAGACTGTGTAATTGACCAGTCTTCGATAAGTTGTGAAGTTGCTGGTTTTATCTTCTGAGAAGTCAACAGTTCTAATGTGTAGAATAACAATGACATCAGAGATACAGGCAGCAGTGATGATTGGGAGCAAAAAAGTTCAGTGACAACTGGCATCCAGGAGTTCAAAGACCATGTGTGATGTCTTTGATCCTTGCTTTCGCAACTGAACTTTTTGCCACTGATAAGAAATACTTTCATAAGATCAGCTTATTTTAAAAGATTCTCAGAGTTGATCTTATATTCAGGTAATCACATTAGGACAACTTTGTTCTATTTCTTTGTAATTGGAACAGTCAGAATATATATATATATGTATATAAAAAGATAAATGTAGCAAGGCAATTGAGAAATGAAAGAAAGAAAACTAGTCTAGCAAATTCATTAATTTCAGTTTCCTGTCTTTTTGTCTAGTATAATTAGAAAAATTGATAATGAGTTAACTAAGGTCTTATTGTAAACTTACATATCCTGTCTGGCTTTGCAGAAGCATACTTGTCAGCCTGTTAAAACTTGTCATTATAAAAGCAATTCAATAAGCTCAAAGTACCGTTTTTATTTATTCTTACATCAGGAAAAGGCTTGGACATATTCAATCCAGACAGGACCATAGTTGATATTGAAGACCTTAATTTTAATCAAAGGCAATATCCAGCCTATGTGTTACAAAGAATATTTATTTTAATGGATCTTCATTGATTAGGAAGAAGAGAACTTGAAAAGAATTTCTATTAAACATCAAAGTCCAGCTAGTCATTAGCATACAAACTCACAGGAATTTCTTTACTGTGTAAGATTAAGCATTCATCTTGCCCTAGGTTCTGATTCCTAGTGTAATCAGTAAAAGCTTTATAGGGAAGAACTGACGAACATGTCGGTAGAGTGATATTCCCCCCAAATACTGTGCCAACTTCCAAAAACTTAAGGGTCAGGCTTGCCAGGACTTTACTGCTATAATTTGTCCACTTGCTTTTTTGAGCTTATGTAAACTCTTAGTATGCATAGTACCTGTGTTGAGATGTTCTGCATCAACAACCTCTTCCTCACTTGCTTGTTCTTCAACTTCAACTGAGGCAACTTTTTTAAAATCCTGTGTTTATATCTCCCAGCTATATTTGTTTCTATTCTCTATTTCCACTACTACTCTTTATTGTAATTTATTATTATAACAAAATTAAAATTTGCTTAGTACGGATTTCAGAATCATCAGTCTGTAGTCTCCTGGTTCCCCTAGCATCTTTTTTTATTAATGGCATTGCATTTGTTATTTTCCAGTTCCCTAACAACAAGGGAATTTTAATCAGGAGGTTACGCTACAGTGAGTACTTCAACTACTTAATCCTTGAGCGCTCTTAGAATTCTTGGCTGGATGTTATCTTGTCCTAGAAATTATTTATTGTTTATTTTGTTAAATTGTATGAATTTTTTTTACTACTGCTTCAATTTGAGACATTCTCTGTAGTGTTCTCCATGTAGAAAACTTCTGACACAGGAACTTCCCAAAGGCCTACTGTGGTGAATGAGAAAGCAAAAAAAATTTAAACCTTTTTTCCCTAGTTTTGCTTGTTTTCTTATTTGGATGTAACACCAATTTTTTAAAAGGATATTTTCTAATAGCTTCCTACTGTGTAGTGTGGGTGTGCATGCATGTGGTCTTTCTCAAATCTTTTTTTGATAAGTAATATGTATTTGTTCAGTTTCCTCTACGCTGCTTTAAATAGTCTCTGTACCTCCTGCACATAGCTTACCCCTTTCCTGCTTTTAATTTCTTTCAAATAAGCTTCCACATTATATAAAGTTATTTTTTTTCCAAAAATACATGCTGCTGCAGTAATTTTTTTTTATTGTTTGTATAAGGAGGTTGAATACAAGCGCATTATGGTTAGTGTAGCTCTTTGAAAGTGACTTTGGCAAACAACAACAGCAAAATCTTTTGTGCTGTTCAGAATCAAGTCAGGAAAGCACTAAGATCCGAGCTCAGATCTTATGAGCTGCTTGATATAACAATTTCTAATGATGTCTGAAAATTTGATCTCCCTATGTTCCAGTGTGACCTGTGCTTGCTCTGTACTGGGGAAATAGCAGTCTCCCATTTTGGCTGTTTGCTACCCTTGCAGCCTTTCTGGTCTCCCTCAGCTTATCACCATTGTGCCTGGACAGTGGGTTACATGATCCTGATATTCAGGCCTGGGATTTCAGTCCATGACGTTTCTGTGTTGCTTTGTTAACAGAAGAACTTGTTTAGCTGATTTGACACCAAACTTTAGTTTAACATTTAGGATCACTTTCCCTTGAAAGTGGAATGGGGAATCTCATAAAAGTTAAATGCATAAATTATTTCAGGAAAACGCAATTATCTGCAAGGGTCTCTTTGGGGCTTTCTGTGCTACAAATGGGAAGGATGAACCACCACAACTTGTTTTCCAATGTTGTGCTAGGAGTGGGATTTTGCAAAAAAGCACTTAAAATACTATGGCAAAAATTGTGTACTTTCAGTAGGAATTATTGCAAAAACCGTGGTCCCAAATTGGAGTTTACAACTCATTGCAGGCACTCTTTGCTGGGAAATGTCACAATCTCTACCATAATAACAATACTGGATTGTTCTTAAATGCACTTCTGTGACTGATAACACCAATTTAAACAAAAAGATAGTGCAATATTTTCTAATCTCGAGTACACTTGTGATCTGTTTAAAACAGGCTGGAAAAAAATTGATGGTTGTTTGTCAGTGGCTGAGAGAGAAATTGTAGCTTATGTTTGACTGGGACAGAGAATATTTTGGTATACTCAAGTCTTCCTCTGTGAGAGTTTTTTGAAATAGATTGATTGGTCAGTTGAATTTATTTTCCAGACCACGCTTCCAACTTTCACTTTCATTATATATTCAGTCAAAGTAGTTTGAATGAAGGACCCACAAGGTCTGCAAAGGCTTTCTTTTGAATAGGTCCTAATTATATTTTTTTACTGTCTTTCTGAGGCACCTTTATGATACTCTGTATGAAAGAGACATTATAAAATAAAGAGGTCTTTATGATACTTCAGGTAGAAAACATACAGACTACAGGAAGACTTTTCTTTGATTTGCTTGGTATTCAGAGACTGTAATAAACACTTTTCATTTCTTAAGTAGAAAAAGAAAACATGGATATCCTTACTGCTGACTATCAAAGTGAAATGGAAAGGAGTTGCAGAAGATCTGAAGTGTGCCAGTTTTTCCTGTTTCTTAAGACCTGATGTGCACAGTTTTTACTTCATTTGTCTCCATATATTCTTTTTCCCAGGCTAATTTCACTTTTGGTTTTGTGGAAAATTTGAAGACTTATTCTGAGACATGGCTTAGGATGTCTGAGGTTTTTAAAACCAGTGGAAATGTCCTCACGGTCTCACGGCTGCAGGTTGGTGAACTGTGGGAGGGCTTCCTGTTTTCCTGTTATTTACTATGTGATCTAGACAGAGTTTCTGTATATGTAAAACTGCCCATCTATCTGGCTTCAGGTTTAAAAAGAGCTGAAAAAGAGGCAGATCAGCTTTAGGTTATGAGCCTACAGTATGATACTGAGAAAATTCTGAGGTGAAAATACTTAAAAGCGATCTTACCTCACTGTCCAGTATTGCCAGGCAACAGGGGAAATAAAACAAGTAGGTACACCTACAAGCTTTATACACTTATTTAAAACAAATGTAAGATTGTAGGAAGTAAAATACGCGTGCAGCTGATAAAAAAAAAAATGATGTGGGAAATATTGACAAAAAAAAAAAGCATTGTTGTTACTGGGATTTTTCCCATTTTATATATTTATGTCTTTTTTTTTCCCCCAATAAAATTTAGTTTTGCGATATTTGAGTTGTGAAAACATGCATGGCTGTTACACTTTGGGAAAATAAGCATGGCCCATACAAATCAATTGAACTGTTACTTTTAAGTTCAAGGAATGATACTAGCAATCATGCATTAGACTTGCAAATCCCAGGATGTTCTTTTAGAGCTAATAGATTTTTTTTTTTTTTCCCCCCCTTAGAACATGGCAAATGAGGTAAAGAAGTTAAAATAATGCAAAAGGAATTCCCAAATGCCAGGTTTTTAAAGATATTTATTTTACTATTGCCAGTGTTAATAGTATAATGGCCCAAAAGTCTTGCAGGAAAAGAAAATGGGTTTCTGTCCCAACAGACTTGCAAGGACACTAGAATGGACTTGCAGTTAAAATATTTGCAGTAAAGGAGGACAGTGATGTACAGCAATGGGGACTATATTTTCTGCTGTTTATTTAAAATGTGTGGAGTTAACCTGTTAAGAGGGGAAGACTGAAGACATGGAGAGGCAAAGTGACTTCTCCAGTGTTATGCAGGAAGTCTTGGTAATGGAATTGAACATGAATGCATATGTATATTTTTCACTTCTTTAGAGAAGATTAAACCTGATGTAACGTTTAACACTTTTCATTTTAGGAAGCACTGCAAAGCAATTTCATAAAGCACTTTATAGAAAGTAATTTGGATATTGACATGGAAAAACTCGTTAAAAAAATGCAAGTATATGGTACGTACATAAAAGTGCATGTACCGATTACCCTTATTAGACTTTATCTTGAACTTAGAAGTACGTTCAGTTAAAATTGAATGTTTTACCTACTTGAATGATACTAAAATACCAGACTTTAAATTCTTTTGTTGAGTTAGTCTCAAATATTCCTAATTGTCTTTTTTTCTTCTGAGTGACTGGATAATTTGCATTTCAAAGTATTGAAAGACTTGAAAAAATCTGGTAACAAATTACAAGTGGCAAACTGTCATGGGACAGTTATAAACATAGGAGCTATACTTAAAAGGAGGGAAGAGAGAAGTAATCCCAGTAGCCACAGTTCCATTAGGTAGTAGTAAATTTTAGTAGTAAATTTTGAAGGAAATCTATATACTTGAAATGGATATAAATAGAAAATCAGATTGGATACAGTGTGTTTAATCAAAAGTTGTATGTATTTTTTTTTCTCCTCTTATTGAGAATTAGTTGTCTCCTTGAGCATCGAAAAAACCTGAGATATGGTTATAATCAGGGAGTAGCAAGGTTGGGCTCAGGTCAGTAGAGAGTAACCAGGGCCAGACCCAGCCCTGGGTTGGCCAGGCAGGGTCATAGGGGCGATGCTGAGGCCAGGCCAGGCCATCACCCCATGGGTAGGGGGTTGGGCCCAGATCATCAGGTCCATGGCCAGGTCCACAGCCAGGCTGTGAAGTGATGGGAGCTGCAGCCTGGGGCAGGCCCAGCCACAGCTCTGTGCAGCTCTGATGGGAAAGGAGTGGCCCTGGCTCAGGTGTCTGCATGGGGCTGCCCAGCAGTGTGCCCCTGGGTCACAGCCTTCTTTGGCCATACGCTTTCTGCATTGGTACTGAGCCCTGGCAGCCAGACCTCCAGGAATAGAGACTATGCCCTCCAAGGGCCAGACAGATATCCCAAGGGGACCAGTTTATAATGGAGGAGATGGGGATGATTATGAGTAATTTTGGGTATACAGGGAATTAAGGAGGAGAGAAGAAAGGAATATGCTGGAAATTTAAGTTACTTAAAGATTTTATAAGAATTTGATAACTGAAAAAAATTCAATATGTCCTGCTGTCAGTAGGGTAGGTGCATGATAATTAAAATAGTTGCTGACACGTGCCAGAACGAACTGACGATACCAAAGCCGAGTCTAATGTCATTTAAGAAAAGTTCATGATTTTGAGGACCAGAAAGAGAGAAAAGTGGGATAAAATACAATAATAGACAGTGTGGCATCATGTACAAAGGGAGCTGGGTGCTTCCTAGAGGAGGATAGTGGTAGAGAGTACAGATTTGTGTATTTTGTTATCAGTGCGTGTTAGGATAATTATGAACCAGACACAAATCTGTTCCAGTTGTTTGTTGGAGGAGGGCAGTGGTGAGCTCTCAGATGCCCCCATAAAGGGGCTGTGTGGCCCTCATTGCTGGAAAAAATGGACTTTACAGCAATACAGGTTATTAAGTCTGCTCTACTGTCGAAGAACTATGTCTAGAGCTAAAACAAACAAATAAGTGTACCTGAAGTGCAACTTTTATTGGATTTTGTCACCTTCCTCTAAGCAGGAGATGGACAAAATCTACTTAAGCTCCTGAAAGCTTGTAAATGATGAAGTGTGTTCTCAGTCTTAATTTTTACTACTGCCCTGAGCTGGTGCTGTCATGGTTGGTGTGAGCTGAAGTTCCTGGCTTTTCTTTTGCACACAGGATGTGAGATTTAATTGAAGCTGACCTTCATTTGAAGGCTGTGTTTGAAGGCTAGGACTAGCTGCCTCAATATATTAGTTGAGTAATAGGTGGATTTTGTTTGTTTGTATCTAACACTGGGAACTACATGATAGGTTATAGGCAAACAATATTTCATTAAGGTAGATATCAAGATCTCTGGAGTTATCAGGTCCATCTTCACTGTTGCAGGCAACATCATCACAGAAATCTGTGCATGTGTTTCTCAATTTTTAGCTTTTTAACAGAGCTAAGGACATTTGACAATATGTAATAAATGGTTAATAGTCTTGGATAGTGAATATAGGAAATCATTTAAGTAGAATGGCTTATGAAACTAGGATTTCTTTATTTTAATGGAATAGAGTCGATATAATTAACATCTTATAAAAAGTGAAAATCAATACAGGCTATAGATCACAATAGCATTTATGCCTTTGTGAAGCTGATTTGTCCAAAGTGCCAGAGCACTCTTCTGCATTTACACTTTGATTACACTTCTTTTTACAGATTTGCTTTGTCACTTTGCTTTTTGAAAAGTGACTATGCCCTCTTAACTTTATGTAGGTTTTGTATATGGTTTTTTTGTTCATTTTATTAGTCTATCATCATGTGCAGTTGTTACTGTAAATCTCTGTTGTTATGGTTTTGTTTTGTGGTTTTTTTTGTTTGTTTGTTTTTTTAATTTCATTACTCTTATACTGCATCAGTTTTTTAGTCCTGTAATTATCTTGCTTGGATCCAATTAAAGTCTTAAATGTATCCATATACGTTATTGGTTTTACCACTCACAATCTGTTTATTTCCATCCAAAGCTAAAGTTTTCTATAATCATCTAATCTGTGTGATTATGTATTTTGTCTTCTAACTAAAGCAAATATTCCCTTGGTTTATTACATCTACACTCACATTGTGCTGACTTCTCATTATGCTCAAATCCAAGGTGTTTGTATCTTTTTTTTTTTTTTTTTTTTACTTTGCTACAATGTTATAAAAATGGTTAACAGTCTTAGTGACATGTTATTCACCCTGCTACTCCTGCTGGAAAGTGTTGTGGACACAGAGTGGATTGATGTAAAACTCTTTCAACCTCTCTATAAAATTATCGTGCTATAAGACCTTGCAAAGTTATCAATTTCTAAAACTTTTTTACAGGGTTACTGTGTTAGTGTTACTCACGTGGAACAAAGTAAATATTTAACTGAGGGCAGAAAAATTTGTGGTTTTCTTTTTAAACCCTTCTTTACTTTCTAAATTAGCTTTGTGTGGGCAAGGCAACTCTATTCCTCTCCGCTTGCTTTCCGACGCAGCAATTTGCAATAATTTCCTGGGTATAACCAATTTTATATAAACCCTGTCCGGCTAGAGCTTGTGAGCTCCTTGCTGGGCACAGTCCTTATGAACCTCTCAAGAGGCATGGGGAAGCAGTTGTGCTGCAGGCTCTTCTTTTAGATTCTTGCTTGCTGAGTATCTCTCTTGTCCTTCTTTTGTGATCTCTCCCAGATGTGAAGTGTTTTTTTCACTACCAAGGAATCTCCCTTATGGAGGGCTACATGTGACCTGGGATGTAACAGCCAGGGTAAAAAAAAAAAAAAAAAAAAAAAAAAAAACAAAAAATCAAAAAACAAACAAACAAACAGACAAAAACACCAAAAAACAAAACAGGCAGCTTTCCTCCATGCTACCGCCCTGCTTCCCTCATTGTAATGAAATAGTTTTATGTGTCTATAGAAAGCTGGAAACAAACAGCTTTATCATCATCGCTGAACACTGTGCCACCTGATAACTAGAAACTTTCTCCTAATTTCTGACCTAAATTCATCCATTGCTGGTTTATTCCAATTTATTCTTCTTGCAAACTTTTACTTAAATAGCAGTTCTACCTAGTAGATTTACATAAAATGGTTATATTTCCTCCCAGTTACTTAATGATAGGTTAAACAAGCTAAGTGGAAGATGGGGGCTGAGTTGGTATGTAACAAAGTATGAAGATAATAGTGAAAACAGATTTGCCGAGTTTTTTATTCATAAATTGCTACATTTATAAATGGGAAAAATACAAGATAGGCAATTCTATAGCTCTTAATTCTAAAACTTTCCTGTGAATTGTATCTGTTCATATATATGTGTTACTTCTATGCTACAGTGCAGAAGTTAATGCACATTGTGAAAGACAATATTTTGCTTCCAGAAACATTCAAATATGCCATACTCCAAGCAAGCAGAGCTAGTTGGTATTTATTATGCTAAAATATTCAATAGTTTAATTCATAAGAGAGAAGCTTTTTTAGTTAATTATTGATTTCAAATTAAGGTCTTTCAAAGATCAGCTGTTGAAGAGATCTCTGGTGATTTTTTGTGTGTGTGTGTGTATATATATAGGGCTATGTATAATTACACACACACACGTATATATATATAAAAATATAAAAATATATCTGAAAGCTTAACCTTACTACTTAGGCTTAGTGTTAGGAATATTCTGTTCTCTCTAATGCTACAAAATGAGTAGCAGCATAGGTATTTCCTTTGTTGGTCCTCCTCAAGGATAGCAGTAAATAAGACGTATAGTATCTACATTTGGTGTTGTTTTCTCTCAACCCACGAATTCACCTTGTCATTGCTTGCCTGTCTTCTGAGTTCTAGACTATCAGTTTCTCTGTTTTCTCCTTGTGATCTTTATCCTTTCTCACTGGTAATCATATCTCTTCTTCAGACTGCTCCATACATTTTTCCACTTATCTACCTTCCTATTGTAGTATTTCCTGTGCTGACACTGAATAACATCTGTGGTCCAGGGTTTGTCTGTCACCACTGTTATGAAACGAGGTCATCACCTATTCTTTTTAAAGCCTGTATCTTCAAGTGAGTCTTGAAAAATTTAAGATGGAACCTGTGCTGGATATTTTTATAACACTGTTTATTACCTGAGAAATTCAGATATTTCCATTAAATCCAGATGAGTTAAGACTGTTTCTATATCATGCTATCCTTTTTGTTATTCTCTCAAACATAAAGATATAGCACTATGTCTACATTCTCTACCAATGGATGAAGATCTTAATTCCTCCAAAGGTTCAGTGGTTTTGGAAACCAGGCTTTGGTTGAGGTATACATTCATCCTGGATCCACAGATAAGATCAAAGTCAAAATGGAGGGGCTGTAGGCTTTTTTTCAGATGCTTTTTAAATGTACGGCTCAAGTCAAAATACTTAGGCCCTATATAACAAAGTGCTTGAAATGTTTGCAGTGTCAAGGAGAGAAGAACTGGCTAATACGTTACTAGATGAAAGAGATGGATCTCTGTTGTGATATTCGAAGTACAGTAACTTGCTTGTATCTGTGGGAGTAGTTATGGAAAGATAAGGAAATGTTAAAAGTCCTACAACTTCAAGGACATGATCTCTTTCTAGAACTTTGCTGGAATTTGTTACTTTTGTTGCTCTGAAATTGAAGGAAAATGTAGCTGAGGACTTCTAAAGGCCACTGAAACATGAACTACTCTTCTGCAAGTTCACACTAAAATTCCTATGTTTTTAAAACTTCTTCCTTTTTTTAAATACAAAGGGTATTTACTCTTATAGGATGTGCAAGTGAGAACATACCTTTCTGTTCCGTTCATTAAAACTAAGGAAGCCCAATTTGTTTCCTCATCTTAGAAACAATGATGAACAAGATGCTTAACAGCTCAGCAAGTAAACAGATTGACCTGTTGTCACAGCTTGTAGTTAATATCTCTTCCTGTGTGTTACTGGACCGTTTCCAGCCTTTTGACTCTGTTGAGAAATTGGAGGAGAAGGCTCATGAACTCATGCAGCAAAATAATTTTTTGGCTAGTAAGTACCATATTTAAAACGTATATTGACCGAAAACAACAGACTTTGTAGATGTTGTCTGTGTTTATTGATAAGGTAGGTTAAGCTTACACAGTTTCAAAGTATGTATTAAAACCCATATAACATAGGAAAAATAAAGCACATTTACCTTAGAGGTATACCCTAACATCTGAATACTGTAATATATGCTGTAAAGACTACTTGTATTGTTGCTTCAATTGTGGAACTGCCAAATGAATCCTTGGAGTCTGTTGTTTCTAACAAAATATTGAAAAGAATAGTGATAAATGTTTAAAGTAGAATAAAAAGAGCTGAAAGATGTATAGTACTGAGGAAACTTAACTACTTATTATGACAAGATCGTCCAGTTTACATTCTTTCAAATTTTAATTTTATGTTCTTGGCTTTGCAAAAAGGAGGAAAGAAAGGGGGTTTTTTGATAAGTTTTATTCTTAAACCAACACCTCAGAGAAATTAACTTGTTTATTCAGAGTAAATAAATTCTTAAGCAACGGATATATTTCTTTTCTTCCCTGGGATTACACTCTATCCTTTTCCTGCATTATATCTTTATTGCTGAGAATTAATTAATTGTACAAAAGAGTTTAAAATACAAGAATGTTTTTCTTATTACACACACTTTCTCTTCTCACATAAAATGCTTTAAGTTGTATGTAGCTTTTCCAAAAGAGAGCTCTATTTAAGTCTACATAAAGTGTGCCACATTTTTTTTTTTTTTTCCCTCTTGTTTTGGTTTTTATTGTCTCCCTGGACTCCTGTAAGTACACAACAGAAGACACGTCAAAGCAGTTCTAGAGAATGAAACTTCTCAGTCTGGAATCCTACGTTTGTTCTGTAACCTGCACAGTACCCCCATTTGCAGAATGCGGAAATGACCACCCTCCATCAATATAAAACCAACAGGCCATACCATTAGATAAGGCAAATTTCTCAGGAGTACTTCATAGGGAGTGAAACTGTTTGCCCCTTCAAGGGAAGAAACAGACAGATAGCTTTTGGCCCTCAAAAAATTGAATTGTCAAGTTCTAGATCCATTTTGCTTCCACTTACATAGGGAAGGGTCATATGCTAACATACGCTAAGATATTTTTGGGGTGTATTTTCAGTACTGTGGCCTTTATAATCTCCTCACATGCTCAAAGAGGGAAGATGGCATTTTAAGGGACCTAATGTGTCCAATATGTCAATATTACATGCTCAGGTATAAGCACACATTCCTTTCCATGGTAAGATATGAAACTAAAGTGGAATTTTCCTTGCTTGCTTTGTTTGTACTCTTCAAAGTCTTCATAGTCTCATGAAATGTCTTAGGAAATTAAATGTTTGCTTAAATGGGAAAATGAAAGTGGCCAGTTGAAAAAATAAGCTTTACATCAAAGTATTCTATATCATATTATCTTTCAGAAAGCCAGGTGGTAGGTAAGACACGTCTCCCCTTTCCTAAGGAAAAAAAGGTCAATATCTCACGTTCATCAAGAAGGCCTAAAAAGTCTGGGTCATCCAGAAGGAAAATACAACCAATTTGCTGTATTTGACTTCGTCTTTCCAGCTACAGATTAAATTTTCATCTGCTTTTTTTTTTTTAATACAGAGCTAGAGAAAAATAACATGCAAATTCTGCTGTGCTAAAACAAAAGTTTTGTAATTGATTCAGAAATTAAAAATCAGAGTAAATTTTAGTGTGTTGGTACTGTTTACTTTGCCACCAGGGGTTGTTATCCTTTGATGGACAAATTTTATGTCCACTGCTTTCACTGTGAAATTGAGATCAGCCCCCAAAAAGGGGTTAAATCTGGATACAAAGAGAATAAACTGCAATTCAAAAAAACAAATCACAGAAGGAATTTTCTCAGATAAAAATGATTGTTGCAAACACATTTACCAGGTGAATAATTTTTTACATTTTGTATTCATGAATGTAAAAAATTTAAGTCTCTATGAAACCTAGCATTCTTGTGTTGGGGGATCAAGAAACTGTAGCGGCCTGCCATGACAGGTGAATGTATCCTACTATGATAAGATAATTGGCCATGAATTAGCTATGTAAATAACATAAATCGTATAAGCTTGGGTATGAAGCTCCTTTTCTTCTTGTGTCAGGTATCATCTTCAATACACCAAAGAACAAGACACAAGATTCTAGCAACCTCCTTCCACGACACATTTCATATACAATTAGAACCAATGTTCTCTACAGCATGAGAACAGATTTGATTAAAACACCAGCGTGGAAATCCCATCCCCAGAAGTTGCCAGCTGATGGGTTTAAATACAACCACATCTTTATTCCTCTTCAAGATATGATTGAAAGGGCAATTATTTCAGCACAGACTGGGACAGATACCTCAGAGCCAGCCATTCAGGTGCAAGCCATGCCTTACCCTTGTCATACCAGTGATCTGTAAGTAAACTTTCAGCTTTTTAATTCGGTATATTATCCTCATTAGGTTAGTGCCAGAGGACTTAGGAAGCTACTAGATCTTTGTAGTGGGTGAATGTATATTTCAGCACAGGATTGAACCAGTACGTCCGATACCAGAGTATTACAGCATAGCGAATGTTGTTTAACAGCTGTGACCACAACATGTTATGCAACTTCTGTCTTGCAAATGACCCCTTATGAGCTGTTTGCAGCTGTACTGTGGAGTAGTCTGCTGGACAGAGACTGTCAACATATTGTGCAACTAACTTAGATTATGCTAAGAAGCCCACTTTCTATCCTTAGTTGTCCTGTACACAAACTGTAAATTGGTCCCTGGTATGGGTTGAAATACAGTGTAAAGTTGATGAAGCAAAAGAAAAAGTGTAGGATTGTTCTTTGTAAAGCCCTCAAAACATCCTCGCTATTAGAATTTAAAATTAGTTACTGGTCATAAATCTGTTAAAGTGGGGCAAAAGTTGACTGGCTTATGCTATTCCTTAGTGTCCAAATATATTACTTTGCTATGGACACAAATCTGGATTCTGTTTGACTTTGAATGGAGCCCTAAAGAGTGGTTATATCAGTTGTATTGCTGACAAATACTGATGTAATATTATCGTACCGATACATATATTTATCTCATTACATGAAAAATAAGCAATTCTAACCTGAACAAGAATAAGCCTTATTGATCATGTCAGATCTTATTTTGTGTGTAATTTGAGAATAGTCCTAGTATTCGCCTATTAACATTCTGCTAAAAAATATTTTACCTTTGGGGGCTAACAACTCTGTGTATATTTTCTTTCATAGATTCTTGAACAATATAGGGTTTTTTTTCCCCCTTATGATGATGTTAACATGGATGGTTTCAGTTGCCGGCATGGTTCGCAAGCTGGTTTATGAAAGAGAAATTAATCTTGAAGAGGTAAGAGGCAGATTAACCTCTAAAAATAAAGCTTATTTATTAAAGTGTACTGAAATACAAAATTTAAACTTTGAGGTACTTTTATGTCTAGCTGGCTTTGCTTTCGCTTGTTTCCTCTGGGCAGTAGGTTCTAGTTCTAGCTGCCAGCTCAGATTCACAACATTGTTTGAGCATCAGTCCTCTTAGTATGCAAATATTTTCCCTGAGACAAAAAGCAATAAGCAAAAGTTCCATAAAAGTTGAAGATAGAAAGTGTTGTTTGGAAAAAATCCTTCTGATTAGAGTAGTTTTTATTTTGGATTCTTTTTCATGTTTTGCTATATGTGCTTTAAAATGATGAAACTTCTTAAACCAAATTAAAAATTTGCCATGTACTGTGTAGTTATCAGAAAAATAATGGAGGGTGATATAGGAAAAATGAGACTATTATTTGCTTGTATTAACAGCTAGTCTTAGCAGATGCTAAGCATATGGAAGGACAAGGGGTTTTATGATACATTTTCTGTTTGGATAAATATGCTTTTTTTGAAGAATTATACTGGTCTTTATACTGCTGGAGTTACCTTTTCTTAAATTTGGGAAATTATCTCATTTCTCTAAACTTTGTGCTGTAAGATAGGCCTTTTTTCAATGCTTTAAAATATTAAATCAATTTAATAAAGTTAATTTTGATCATCTTATGAAAAACGCTTCAGAAGTAGTATTAGCTTGTTTCCAAAAGCATTATTTTAAAAAACAGAGGGGTGATACCTCATACCTGGCTAAATTATTATTTGCATGTTAATATATAAAGGTTTGCAAACATATCCATATGTTACTTTTAGTTTAGTAACAGGCTGGGAAAAAACATTTGTTTATACGGTGCTGTAGATATCCTCAGTACTTTTTAGAGTATAAAGAGGCAAGCTCCTCACTGGAAGACCTGGTAATCTGACATATGGTCCTGCAACACTATGCAAGAGAGAGTTGTGCCCGAGCACTGGGATTCCTTGTGTTAGTATGTGATAAGCTCAGAGGCAGCTATGCTCAGAACTGTGTTTGATCCAGGAGAAAACAGCAGAAGGAGTAGCACAGGAAAAGGGAAAAGAAGTGAATAATTTAAGGGGAAGATGACATCCTCTGGGGATCTGGTAGTGTCTTGGTGGCAACATGTTTTGCTTAAAAAAAAAAAAGGGGAGAGAAGAAAATTTGTTTCTGAGCTTTAACTCTCTTTACTATGTTGTCTTGCAGTATATGAAGACAATGGGTGTACATCCAGCCATTCATTTCTTTGCTTGGTTTTTGGAGAACGTCATTGTGCTCACAATAAATAGCTGTGCTCTGGCCATCATTTTAAAAGCAAGTGGTATCTTTGCTTATAGCAATGGCTTCCTCATCTTCCTTTTTCTCCTGGATTTTGGAGTTACAGTTATTATGTTAAGCTATTTTTTGGCAGCGTTTTTTAGCAGTGCCAATACAGCAGCTCTATGTGCCAGCCTTGTGTACATGATCAGTTTTTTACCCTACATAGTTTTGTTGGTCTTGCAGAACCATTTGAGTTTCACCAACAAGATTATAATGGTAAATATTTCTTTTCCTTTTCTAATTTTTCTCCTCCAACCATGCTGTGGATTTCTATAGTTCTGAAACTTTAGACTACAATTTACTTATGTTTTCCCAGGTTTCTGTTTGTTTTTGCGTTTCACTGGAAATGAGTCACATTAATAGATATCCAATTGAGAAAATGTTTTGAATGTAGAAAGGAATAAAAAATAAATTTTCAGGGAAATTTTGTAAACCTACAGAAAATACACGGAAATTACATTCCTCATGCTCATGAGTTCTCTTTATGCCTTGGCCTCAAAATATTTGTAATGTTAGTGTACTTTCAAGCATATCTGATGAAATGCTGCTCTTAAAAGTCATTATTTGTTTGGAGGAAAATTAGTGATTAATTCTCTGTTGAGTACAATTGGGGATTAGATCAGAAATTTGCTTACTGCTTATCTAGCTATGCAGTCTGAGATATACATTTCTTTGGCATTGGTTCCTCCATGACCTTTCCTGTTTTCTGTATGCCATAGGCTGTTTTATGTCTTCGTACTGTCTTAACAGACTATATTCCTGATTGGGACATCAAACATCACCATCGTACAATGCAAACCATATTTCACACATTATGCCTTCACTCTGTCAAAATAACTCAGGTACCAAATTAAACTGGTGGAATAATTCATACATTATTAAAAAATGGACACTTTTTCAGTGTCAATAGGTCAGATAAAATATATTGGTTCTTTGCATACAAGTAAGCACCGATGTAAGACTGCAGAATTCGGGCATAAATAGGCAGGGTGGAATTTTTTGTTTGGTTGGGTTTTTTTTATGTTGTTGCTTTTTTTTCCCCTCCTTTGGGCCACAGAGAGGGAAAAGTATGCATCAGATAATGTGCACACTTTAAAATCAGTTATTTCAAAATAACTCTTCAGGTTTTCTGCATTTGCTGAAAATTAGAGGCAGCAGCATGTGAAAAAGGCAATAATTTTTGAAAAGAGGGGAGAGACTTTTAAGTGAGATGGTGAAGCCTTAGCAATGTAAGAGGCGGGGACTCAGTTGATGGGCATTAGCATGAACCTCTCTGTACAAAAATGTAGTCTATGTTATTAATGATTTTGAATTTTTTTCTAAGATTGTACTTCTTTCTTCAGGTAGCTGGCAGGATGTGTTCCTTTTGTGTCAAATATTGCAGAAACCTTATTTAATTGCATTAAGATGAACTTCTATTTCAGCTGACTTTAAAACTGCAGAACTTTATCACTGCTTATTAATTTTAATAGTGTTTTGGATCTCCCCATCAGCCTTCATGAGCTCACCAGTGTTTTTCCATTGATCACCAGTCACGTTTCCGTGTTATACTACCTCACTAACTTGCTCATTTTCCATTTGGTACTTTTGTGATACAGTGTGACTATGTTGCTTCTTGGAAGTCAAATGTTACTTCCTTGCACAAAAATGCTGTCTCAGCATATAGTACCCAGTGTGCGTGTTCCTTCTGTCTCTTCTTGAGTTCTTGTCTTATAAAAATGAGTAGGACCACTGCTCTTACTACAGAAAGTATATTCCTTTGCATACTTTTACAGTGTTATACATTATATGTTTTCAGTATGTGGTAAGTTTATGATGGTTTATAACTTGTTATAAAGTTAAATAATGCTTTCCAGTATTAATAACTAGGTCAGTGGAGCTCTTTAAGGTGGAACAAATACTACTGCAGTATGTGAGGGAGTATTATTAAAACATAAAAGGAAATAATGACTATTAGCCTATATGAAACAAAGGTCTATTTATTTTGTGCTTGCTTTTAATATCATAAGTTATTTTCTTTCATGGAGATTGTTAATGATGTGTTTTATTTGATGTTCACATCCTGTTTCTCCTTTGGTGTTGTAGTGTCTTCTGTCTACAACTGCCTTTGGGCAAGGAGTATTTTTCATTACATTATTTGAGGGCCAAGAAATAGGTAAGCTCTCTGGTTAGAAGAAAAGCTTTGTAATTATTATTTAAAAAAACTACAGTTGGAAATGTTTTTCACTTTGTTCTGAAAAAAATCTCTAATCATGAGTTAATAGGATGGATCATAACAGGAGAAAAACCTTTTTAATGCCCCTTGAAAACCAAGCTAAGCTTGTGCTGCTTTCTAGCAGTAAATTAAAGTGGGCTTAGCATTGCTCTATTTGCAATGCAGGTTGGAGGAAAAACTCCGCATCCCGTTAGACGACAGAATGAGTGTATCCAGCCAATGAAATTGTTCTAGAGATGCAAACGCAGACTTTATACTTAGTGAAATTCAGTAGAGCTACCTAAGGGCGAGCATCTGACTGAATATTATTTCACTCATTTAACATGTTATTTTTCTCAGTCTAGTGGAGCAAGCTTTGGCAAGATATTTAGAGCAGTTTCTTGGAAGTCCTCATTGATGTCAGTGGCAGCTCTAAGGCTTGCTTTCTGGAGAGGATATCAACAAGGAGTTTTGTAGGATCACAAAATGGTTGAGGTTGGAAGGGACCTCTGGAGGTCATCTAGTCCACTCCCATTGTTCAAACAGGGCCACCTAGAGCTGCTTACCTTGGACTGTGTCCAGACGGCCTTGGAATATCTCCAAGGCTGGAGACTCCACAATCTCTCTGGGCAACCTGTGCTGGTGCTCAGTCACCCTCACAGTGAAAAAGTGTTTCCTGATCTTCAGAGGGAACCTCCTGTGTTTGTTTGTGTCCATGGCATCTTGTCCTGTCTCTGGGCACCACTGAAGAGAGTCTCACTCTCTCTTCTTTGCACCCTCCTTTCAGGTATTTATGTACACTCATAAGATCCCTGCTTGAGCCTTCTCTTCTCCAGCCTGAACAGTCCCAGCTCTCTCAGCCTTTCCTCATAGAAGAGATGCTCCAGTCCCTTAATTATCTCTCTAGCCCTTCACTGGATTCTCTGCAGTACCTCCATGACTCTCTTGTACTGGGGAGCCCAGAACTGGACACAGTACTCCAGGCGTGGCCTCACCAGTGCTGAATAAAGGGGAAGGATCACCTCCCTTGAAGTGCTGGCAATGCTTTGCCTAAGGCATCCCATGATAGCATCAGCTTTCTTTGTGGCAAGGGCACATTGCTGGCTTATGTTCAACTTGGTGTCCACCAGGACCCCCAGGTCCTTTTCTGCAAAGCTGCTTTGCAGCCGGGTATCCCCCAGCATATGTTGGTACATGGGATTGTTCTTTGACAGGTGCAGGACTTTGCTCTTGTTAAACTTCATGAGGTTCCTGTCAGACTGTTTTCCCAGCCTGTTCAGGCCTCTCTGGGTGGCAGCGTGACCCTCTGGCATATCTGCCACTCCTCCCAGTTTTGTGTCATCAGCAAACTTGCTGAGGATACACTCTGCCCCATTGTCCAGATCGTTAACGAAGATGTTAAACAGGATCAGACTCAGTATTGGCCCCTGGGATATACTGCTGGTTCCTGGCTTTCAACTATACTTCATGCCACTGATCACCACCCTCTGGGTCTGGCCGTTCAGCCACTTTGCCGTCCACCTCACTGTCTACTCCTCCAGCCCATGCTTCTTTAGCTTCTTTAGGAGGATCTTAGGGGAGACAGTGTCAGAGGTCTTACTGAAGTCCAGGTAGGCAAGATCCACTACTCTTCCCTCATCTACTAGGACAGTCCTTTCATTGTAGAAGTTTAATCAAGTTGGTCAAGAATGACTGTCTTTTGGTGAAGCTATGCTGACTACTCCTGATGACATTCTTGTCCTTCATGTGCCTGGAAATGGTTTCCAGGATTAGCTGCTCCATCAGCTTCCCAGGGATCGAAATGAGACTGACGGGCCTGTAGTTCCCTGTGTCCTCTGTCTTGAAGTTAGGAGTGATATTTGCTTTCCTCTAGTCTTTGGGCACTTCTCCCAGTTGCCATGATTGATCAAAGATCAATCTCAATTAGAGTGGCCTTGCAATGACGTCTGCCAGCGCCCTCAGTGCTTTTGGGTGCGTCCCATCAGGGTCCATGGACTTATGTATGTGTGGTTTGCATAAGTATTCCCTGACCTGATCCTCTTCCACCAAAGGTACATCATCCTTGTTCCAGACTTTTCCCTTGGTCTCTGGGACCTGGAATTTCTGAAGACCAGACTTGCTAGTAAAGACTGAGGCAAAGGTGGCATTCAGTACCTCAGCTTTTTCCACATCCTGTCTAACCAGGTCCTCTGTCTTGTTAAGCAATGGGCCCATGTTTTCCCTAGTCTTCTTTTTGTCACCTACGTACTTATAGAAGGCCTTCTTGTTGTCTTTGACATCCCTGGCCAGATTAAATTCCATTTGGGCTTTAGCTTTTGCAACTTCATCCCTGGATGCTCAAACAGTGTTTCTGTATTCCTCACACATTATCTGTCCTTGCTTCCACCCTCTGTATGCTTCCTTTTTGTGTTTCAGTTTGGCCAGGAGCTCCTTGTTCATCTATGCAGGCCTCCTGGCATTTTTACCTGACTTCCTGTTCATTGGGTTGGACTACTTTTGAGCTTGGTAGGTGTGTCTGGGCTTACACATGCACTAGTGTATAACACAATGGAGGTTTATGAGAACAATATTGTACAGAACAAGAACAGTGCAAGTCATTCACTCTCAACATAATACTAAGATGAATATTTAAGTATTATACATTGCAAAGTAAGAAAAAATTACCTTTATAAAGTATTTTGTATGTTTCTCCTGTGTAACCCTATTCTTACTCAACCTGAGTAGCAGCTTGCCTTTGCGAGCTTGGAGGCAGCTAGTGAAATCCCCAGTGAGATACTGTGCAGGTGCAGAAATGCATGAGAACACCCTATTATATTTAAGAGTTGGGAAGAAAAACATGTTTGGAAACTGTCTAGATGTTTTAAGAGGTTGCTACATGTTTTAAGATGGTGATCCCTACTATCCCCAGGCTAAGAGCTACCCCTATTGATGCTGAAGTTTTAAAAAGGAAGAAGTGACTGTCTGGGCCCTTGATAAATGTCTACAAGGGATATGCATTCATGTATCTCAATATATAAGAGGATGTAATCCCTTTCTTTTTTTACTACTACTGCAAGATCAATATTGGTGATAGCGGATGTTTCAAACCACTAGGCATTGAAAAAGTATCATAATGATACAAAAGTTGGTAAAAGTGGAAGAGACAGTTGCAGAAAATATTACTTAAATTTCCCACCAGACGCTTCATCAAAATGACTCATTTTACCAAAGAAAGGGCAAAACGTGCTTTGTGGAAAAACTGCTTTTCTTCACAATCGTAGAAAAAGAATTGTAGAAACAATATCGTGACCCTCTGTATTGCAAACAAAGTAGGATTTTCAGAAAAAACCACAATGCTTTTTGTAAATCTACAGTTTGGTTACTTTTGGTTTTCATTTAGCAATATAGTAGCTTTCTGTAGTTCTAGTTTTTTGTACCTTCTTTCTTCCTTTCATGTCTTCTGCAATGTAATAATTTTAGGAAGCAATTATTCAGTGAGTTTGTTGTTCCAATTTACCTCTGAATACAGTCAATGCACACAAATACTTGCTTCTTAGTTATAATTTTCAGTTTTAAGTTTTCAGATTTAGCATTTTAGAAATTACTTTAAACTTTGTGTAACCCATTTCTTTATAATATCAGCAGAATGGCATAAAGCTTGATTCATTGAAGAGGTCAGTGCCCCATTTGGTCAGTTGTAGTTCTTTTTCTTTTGCCAAATTAGGGGCCAGCTAAAACTTCATAAACAGCCCTTTCTACCACAGCTTCTCTGCATTTTGTCAGCAGCAGTGTCACCTGCTGTTCTAAACAGAGGCTTGTAGAGGCATAACAATTCATTTCTATTCATTAGGATTACTGTTATTAACTATGGTCTTTTTTGTGTCAGTGCTTAAATACCCAGAAGTGTGTGGTGTTGATGTGTTTGTGATCTTTAATGCTGTACTGATTTAGCTTTGACCTTTAAAAAATCATTGTTATTGCTATTACTACCAGGAATTCAGTGGAATAATGTGCACCAGTCAACGGCACAAGGAGGATACATGACCTTTGGATGGATGTGCTGGATGATGTTCTTTGACTCCATTTTATATTCTATAGGTGGCTGGTATTTCAGCAATATTATTCCTGGTAAGATCATGGTGGTGTTCTTATTTCATGTTTTTGAAGAAATTATTGAATGGAATGGGTAGAATGGGCTTTCCTCATTGCATGCATTAAAAAAAAAAAACATATCTTTTTCTGAGTTGAGGTTTCGATGTGCAAAACTGTCTGATTGCCTTTAGGGACTGGGTTAGAAAGTTTTCCTATATACATAAATATTGAGTAGTGCTAACACATGGACTAGAATTTGTAGCCAGGCATGAAATATCTTTTGTATGCTTACGGGGATGATTAATATATGAAGGACTTAGCAATATGTTGGTACTTCACAGTAACAGAGCTCAGTCTAGTACCAAAACTTCCTCTGAAAATGGTGAATATTCTGAGTCAGTACTTGGGCTGAAACCCATGAATAACAACATGTTGTCGTATCACAAAGACTTCAAACTGTCTGCTAACTGTATCTTGCTCTCAGTCAGTCCACAGTCCAATGCATAAAGAAAGCTAATTAACTTTCAAGTATATTTTCAGAAAGTAGTGGGATTTTTTTTTTCATTAACCAAGTTTTATGAATATTACTGAATTGGTTGAAGCATTTTTAATCTTAGCCTAATGCCTCACTAGCTATTTGAAATCTACCTTTCCTCTGATTTGCATATGTCACTTTTTCTTCCAGCCACTCTGTATTTGTTTTAAAAAAATAAAAATTAAAAATGAATTTTGTCTTGAAACATAGGGCTGTGTGGAATATAAAATTGAATTTTAAAAACTTTAGCTTAAATTGACACCTGCCCTTCAGTGTCAATGAAATGCAACTCCAAACACGCAGAGAGTGTATTGTATGATTGGTAAGTGAAGCCTGGAAAGATCGGGCAATGCCAAAGTTTAGGTTGTATGTAGGAGCATATTTTTGCCCTTTCTGTTTGTGTGCTAGAATAAGTGTTTCTTATGCTGGCTGATTTGTTTAAATTGTGCAGACAGTAATGGAAGAATAATCTTTAATGACTGGTGCAATGGATTATTGTTATAATAATAATAATAATAATTAAAAAAAGGCTGTTTGCCTTGGCAGGCCATTTGGTGCATTTTCTTTCCTCTAGGTTACAAGATTATGTTAGGCTGTGCCTCCGTATTGTTAAGTCTATGATTCCATTACACTTTAAAGCTGATTTGGAGATAGGGTAAAGCACAATATCACTAAGGATTGATTATTTTATGGCAGGACCTGGTGTTATGGCCAAATGACTTTTTTCCACTTTATTAAGGTTTGTTAAGTGCAGCTAAGAGTTTGAGCTAATTGAATGGTCTAACCATCTCTTTGTAAGTAATGACAGGACTTTAGTAGTCCACAAACAAATATGAAATGACTATAAATTTTGCAACAGTTTCTATCATAATTATCATCTAGGAAAATTTGGATTAAAGAACCGATGGTACTTTCCCTTTACTGTTTCCTACTGGAAGAACCTGTGTGGTGCAGTGAGGAGGAAGAGATATTATTTGAGTTCTAATATGTTTTTCTTCAACGAAAACTTCCAAGAAAAAGGTTTGTAGTCATAATAGAATTTTAATAACGGCTCTTTTCTGAATGGTGTATTGATTTTGATAAATCTGCTTTTATCGTTGCTTGGTCTTATGTGTTTAGATCTTGTCCCTTTCTCTCCTCCATTATATACTGTATACTATGAACATTATATACTAACTGTTAATTGTGCTGTCACCTGTAATGCTTGAATCATTCAATTAAAACTATTGTACACAAATATTTAAGAAAACTCTTTTAAAAAATGTAAAATGAGTATCTCTTGGGTCATCCTGTCCCTCTGTATTACCTCTTTGCTTTGTTAGGATCTTCTGAAGTTCCTTGGACCCTTTTATACTCTTACTGAATCTGAAATGTGTTGTGCCTTATTAACTTTCTTTTTCCTGCAGTTTGATTTTCTTCCTCCTTCTCCTCTGCTGTTTCTATTTGCTTCTTGTTTCAGTGGAAAAATTGACTTTGTTAATTTCTTTCCCTTCTATTTCTTATTTCCCTCTTATATAATCACTGTTCTTTCTGTCTTTGCTTCTTAGCTTTTTGTTTAAAAAGCTACTGTTATTGTAATTAATTTTTATCTGCCTTCGGATACTTTCACTGCTCTTCTATTTCTTTGTTCTCTTGCTTAAAGTTAATTTAGTTTTTTTAGTTTTTTTCCCCTCTCAGGTCTCTTTAAAGACTTTCTCACATTTCATTTATGTTTTGTAAGTGAAGGAGTAAGTCACCCTCACCTATATTCCTTCTTGGGCCTTAGAACAATATGATGGGTTGTTATGTTATTTTGGAAGTTACAGTGTCACGTCCCACCTGGGGAGGAGGGGGGAGGAGTGACAAAGATTCGCAAATCCTCTCGGTGTGGATTAAGGTGGGCCAACACTCAAGGTCCGTACACAAACACCAGCTTTAATAGAAAGCTTCTATAGAGACAAATATTGAGTACAAATATTCGATACCTGCCAACCCTCACAGTTATATTCACCCCAGCTATGCGGTTTTACAGAAAATCAAGGTAGGCTATGCAGTACTTGACTTCAATTTAACAACTTTAACAACTTAATCGCCTTAGGAAAAGTGAAAAAGAGAGAGAGAGAGAGAGAGAATCACCAGTCCTGGATCCAGCGTTGGTCCTGCCAACAAGGGTATTCGATGAGGGAAGGAAAAGAGTGAGGAGAAGTGAAGGTTCTTATAGAGATGTTGATTCTGCGCAGGATGCTCGGTGATAATAATTCCACAAATCGCGCGCGCACAAGCATGAGCACGAACGTAAACACGAGTACCGGTACACACACGAGCACACACACACACAAACTGTAGCACATTTATCGGGCTACATTATTAGTATAAACCCGCCTAAATTTACACTTATTGGTTAGTGATTAACATTTCGTATACTATTGGTTTACTGTATTTAAATTAGCCTCGCTTGCTATGTAAATTAGCACGCATGCTCCTTTCAGGTGTGGGGGGGCAAGTCTTTTCGGTCCTGAATTGAGTCGGTGGTCGTGATCTCCCCTCGCCACATTTACCTTTCACCTACTTTCTGCAGTTTTATCTTCTTTGGCCACTGTCCAGTCTTTGGTGCCAAGATGTTCACTTTTGTCGGCTTGTTAGCTCTTCTTCAAGGTTAGAGCTGTTAGTTTTCCACAGTTTGTTATCTTTTTAGCTCCCTCCCAAATTCCTTTCCCAAGGCACAAGTGGTTAGTAGTTTTGCTAATTGGAAGATTACATCAGCGACCAAACCAAGAGGAGCGATACCAGGGCTGTCCCCCAGGCAGTAGGTGGTGGGGGGGAATAAGACGCTTCACAGACCATGGGGAATGGGGCCGAGGCAAGGCCGCCCTGTCTCCACAGGACTCCCTCCCTCACCCTCACTCCAGGGTACTGTCCGGTCCTGGGTCCTAGCGACCGTCGCTCTGCATTGTGGTTTTAGCACCAGGCTGTTTGAGACATCTTGTTCTTTTACATTAGCAGTTCTCTACATACAGTAGCTTGGAAATGACCCAGTTGTCTGTAGCATAGGTGACGAAGCTGAACAACTCAGCAGTTTTATGTATTGGTGTCTCCTAGACTAGGGCAAACTTCAAAATGTCTTGAGGTTCATTTAAACATTTGTGAAAAAACTATCAGTATTAATTTTGTCTGAATTTCTGCAATCTGGAACAATTCCATTTTGTTGAGATGATTGTCTTTGGTCCTTACTTAAAATGAAGATTTTCAATGTTTCCCCTTGGGTTCACTACATCCTCTGTGGAAAGTGAAGAAAAAAAAATCTCCCATGTCTGAAAAGTTACTATGTGATCTCTGACTCAATCTATCCAACTGATTGCCTACAACTTTGTGAATCTGTTTGTCTAACTTCCCCTCTGCTTAAACTGATGCACATCACATGCTCAGTAGCAAATTGCCTGTGTGTGAACACTGCCATGCATGCAAATCAATTTGCTCTCTTTCATAAGAATTGGATCTTATTGTACTGATAAAGGGATAAATGCATTTATGTATAATTTGCTTGGAAGAGCAAAGTGACTTGGTCCCGGGCAATTTCTGCGTTTGTTCCATATATATGTTCAGTGGGCGTGGAAAGCGCTTTGGAAATCAGAGGTGTGTCAGAGAAAGGCTGGAGCATAGGTCCTATGAGCTGGAACTACGACTAGACTAGGGCTGGCAGAGACCTGGGTGCTGAGTACCCACTTAGAACTTCTCTTAGGAGAAGTCCTAGGGTAATCAGTTTACTGCTTGCAAGTAATTTGGAGCTCGTCCTCTGAATCTTACCTGAGATACATTGCCTGAGACTCGGTACTTTACGTTTTTTTGTTAAGTTCCAGGATGTACTTGCAAATTTAGGAAGCAGTGGAAAGGTCATTAATAATATTTGTTGGTGGTTTTAGTCTCCAGACCAAAAGATAGAGAAGCTAATGGGAAGAGAGGTTCATGGGTAGAAGGACCTCAGAAATGTCACAGCTGCTGGTAGTGCCTTGCTGGAAGGTAACCTCAAGCTTCTGGCAAAAGTTCTTTCTCAACTTAAAACTGATTGTGAAAGGAGCAAAAAAATTCTTCATTCCCAGCCTAAACAAACCAGTCCTTGAAATCATGATATAATTTTTTATTTATAATTTGATTTATATGATTTTTATATATGTTTATATAGAGCATAATTATATCTTGTAATATTTATTTAAATTTTATTTAATTATATATAAAATGATCACATAAAATATAAAGTATCAATATTATAAATGAACATATATATTTTGATATATATTAAAAAGCATAATTCCCTCTTCTCATAAATCTCATCCATAACAGTTTCTATTTCTTTGGACTAATGTTCCAATTTGGCTTGCCTTTGTTTTAAAAGAAAAAAAAAAAATCCTACTGCTGGATTTCTCAGTTGTAATGAGTCAATAAAATATTACATGTTAATAATATATTTATGGGGCTGGTTATTGACTGTGCTCATGTTGGGAAAGTAGTGCCAACCTTTCCTCCTGACGTAGAAAGGAAGTCAACTTGATCTGCATCATATGGTCATCTCAGTTTGTTATTCCACACACACACGCACGCACGCGCGCACACACACACACACACACGTTTAGATTCAGCAATGCTCTTGATCTGCTGCTCTTCCCCCTACAGACCCAGCACCTCCAAGCTGGAAAGGCCCTTGCATCGAAGGAGCCACCATTGGTGTCATGCTGCTGTCCCTCACCAAAGAGCACGTGGATGGCCAGAAGGCCGCTGTTAAAGATCTCAGCCTCGCTTTCCACAGAGGTCAGATAACAGCGCTCTTGGGACCTAATGGAGCTGGCAAGACAACGGTTATGTAAGCCTGCCGTTTAATGCTGTTACACTCCCCTCTGGTCTCTGCTGTGCTTTCTCACCTCAAAATGTTTGTGAACTCTTTCCTATGTCTTTTTTTTTTTTTTTTCCAAATAATTATTTAATAAACTCCCCAAAGCACATGGAAAGTGAAAGCCATATATCTACAACAAAAGCAATGTAATGAACAGAGAACTGGGTCCTCTGTGCTACTGAAACCATGATGTCATAGTTTAGAAGCAACTTAAGTAGGAGCTGGACATGTCTAGTTGTGGAGTTAAACATATCTCGGGAAGGTGTTCTTTTCTGGCATCCCATGTGTACTCCTATCACATGGAGAGTGTGGAGTTTTATGAGGTTTTGTGCTTTGTTCCTAAAGGCTGCAAGGGACTTCTTTCTTGGCTGTTGACCAGAAACAAAAATAATAAAATAAAAATGACATTTAAGAATGTCTTAATTAAGAAGTCTGTGTATTTCTACCTTTATGTTAACTATGATCATCTGTAATAAAACCAGTGATGCAGGATGGGACCCTATTAGGAATTACTCCTCAGCTAGAATACACACATGAAAAAGGAAGCAATGGTCTGTTATATTTGGTTGGGAAAAAAATGATTTTGTTCTGGAAGTAAGGAAATGAAGGATTTTTGAGATCTTGGTTTTAAAAAACAAACAAACAAACAAAAAAAACAAACAACAAAAAACCAAAAACCAAAATATTAATGGTGTTTCTGTAACTGCTCAACTGAATTGGTGTTGCTGTAAGGATACTAGGACGTGCCTCAGGAAATCCAAGTGTGAGCTTTGTAATACAGTCATTACACATGATCTTGCCGAATTTCTTTTTTTCTTTTCTTGTATCAGATCACTGTTGACTGGTCTGTATCCACCGAGCTCTGGTACCATTATTATTAATGGAAAGGACATACGTACTGATCTGGCTGCCATCAGGACAGAGCTGGGTGTTTGCCCACAGTATGATGTCCTGTTCAACATATTAACGGTGCGAGAACATCTGCTGCTTTATGCATCAGTGAAGGCACCTAGCTGGACAAAGGAACAACTGAATCAGCAAGTCAGTGGGTAAGTTTTCCTTTCTTTTGTTGAAGTCTGTCAATAAACTGGTAGTGTCTCTTGCAAGCCACTCAAACAAAGTGCTAAAGCAAAATTCCAAGTAGAAGCGAATGGAGACTGCAGGTTTTCCATGAGTTTTTATCACACTTCCTGTTCTGAAATTGTGCCTTGAAAATGGATTTCCTAGTTTCTAACCTTTACTTGAATGTATTTGTAGTGAAACTGTCAATGATTAAAAATCTAGTACACAGAACCATCAAATAATCATGTTTTGACTGAAGTAGAGATGGTTACCCTGGTAGCAGCTATAGTGGTTCCTGCTTCACGCTGTTTGCCTTGCCTCCTGCTTGCTGGAGAGGCAGATAGAAAGTAAACTGCTGTGTGTTCGCCCTGAGTTTTCAGATAAGTCAACACTGACTTTATGTATTTATTATCCTGTATTCCCTCACCTGCAGTAGAGGGAAGACTGGAAAACCAGAAAAGGCAGGTAAAGGCAGTGTTTGTTACAATCTTTTTAAATAGGCCGTTATCTTTTTCCTTTGTCAAATTCAGACGTTAAATGTATTTAATAAGTGAAAGGGTTTAAAAAAACCCAATCCAATAGGAAAAACAAACCAGAGCTCTGATATGACCTCAGAGGATTTGCAATTTGTCAGGTCGAGAATGTTTGCTAGTGTTTTTAGGCTGCTACTATTTTGATATAGGACTAGATTTTCTTCATTTTTGCGTCATGTATATTAAACTACTAGTAAACCATACAAGGTTAGATCTTGTTCACTAATAGCAAACTGCATTTTCTGAACTTTAGGAATAAAATGTCTGCTCTTCTAATAGTGTGGCAGTGTAAATAGTTTGTTTACCTTCTGATTCACGCTAGACTGTGTGGAGGGCTGGGCACTTCCATGCTTCAATGGAAATAAATGTCAAGTTGATGGAACTTCTCCTTAAGTGTACAATTAGGCATATGCAGACGCATTTATCACAAAATGGGTTTCCTTTTTAGCAGCTATCATAAAACTCTGTTACTTTAAAATTTTCATCTGAAAAAATCTCTGATGTGGGACACTGCATTCTCTCTAGAAACAACAGAAACAACTCTCTAGAACAACAAGGACAAACCAAACATAGTGTTTGGTTAAAATTTATGCAAAATAATATCCTGTATTTTATTGTACTTAGATTGCTGAATTGCAATTTCAGCAGCAGTCTGTCATACTAATGGCACATAAGAATACCCAGGACTCTGCAGGCCTTGCTACTAAGAAAAAATTATTTTTTTTAAAGATAATGAATGCTTTAAAATACTTCAGAGAAATTAGAAAAGCAACAAAACAATGAAACAAATTTTGCTTTTTATTAGGAAAAAAAAGATGGCTTCTAAAGAGATTAAGAATAATTTTCCTGGATATGTATATATACAACAATTATAGAGACCTCTTTTCTTAAAAATGGAAAATTCTTTTAGGGTAAATGGCATGGTTTACAGATGGCATATTCACTCAAATGATTCGGGAGATTAGTTTAGGACTGTTGAGCATTTTATGTCTTGCTTGCCGGGCTGATAGCAACTGAAAGCTTTTAGGTCAACGACTGGATGTTCAACGTGATGAAAAATAAATTGATGGTCTTTCAGTGCTGCCTTTATTGAGCATGTTTCCACACACTGCTCAGATGCAAGATCATCAGAGGGCGAGGGCTGAATAGGCAATGTCTGTAACGTTCCAGTCCTTGACACGGGAATTAGATTAGGTAGTATTTTTCTACCTAGGGATTGCCAATCTGTTTACCTCACAGAAACACGAAAAAAAAAAAAAGGGCAAAAAAAAGCAGCGGTGTTACCTTATTTACTTCAACTGACTACACATTTCCTAAAAACTCAGGCATTTTTTAAGGTTCTTTATGTAGTTGCAAAAAAAGCACTGATTAAGTCATGAAACTAACCATCTTTACCATAGTTTAAGAGGCCGTAATCTAGAGTTTGCTGAAATTGTTGGACAAATTCATATTTATTTTATTGTACTTAATTTCAAAATTGTCTGTTCTTAACCTGCACAATACTTATTCAGAATTTGTATTTCAGATGGTGATTAGTGTTTATACTTTGTAGGTAAAGTGGTCATTTTCTTTTCTATTCATTTTTGTCACCAAAATGTATAATCAGTCAGAGGTAGTGGGTTTTTTCACTTTCCATTTACAGTGACTTTTCAGTAATTCTGCTCTGGGTGGACATGGTGTGTCTGGAAAAACTTTTTCAAAATTGGTCCTATTTCTGTACTCCTATTTCAGAGCTCTGGAAGATGTGGATTTATCCCAACATCAGTACAAACCCATTGGAGCCCTTTCTGGGGGAATGAAAAGGAGGCTGTCAATTGCCATCTCCTTTATTGGAAACTCAAAGACAGTTGTTCTAGATGAGCCTACCAGTGGACTAGATCCATGTTCTCGCCGTAGCATCTGGGATGTTCTTCTGAAGTACAAAGCTGGTACAAAGCTTATAAACATAATTTGCTGCTTATTTTCCTTTCTGGAATTCTGTTTCAGTAAATTTAAACAAGATAGAATATTAGTATTCCTATTCAGTAACTAAATACATTAATTTCAGAGGTAACATTTAATCAAACTCGGGAAACTTTAAAGCAGCCAAGTGAGATTACAAGAATTATCTGCTATCTCACAGGAAGATGCTCAATCTAACACAAGATTGATCTTAGTTCTGAATCCTGTCCTGAAGTTTCTCTTCTCTTACCTTTTTCTTTTTTGTTAGCTTCTCAAAATTGTTTTCTGGTTTTCATTTCCCATTTTGCACATATCTGTATATAGATGCATATATACTTCTAATGAAAATAGACTCATCAGTCAGTTTGGTACATTAATTTTTAAGTGCCATAAGGTTAAAAACTGATTGCGGGAAGCAAACTCTTCAGCTAGTGAGCACTCAATTAGCTGGAATAGCTCACAGTGAATGATCCATTGAAACAGACACTGCTGTTATGTGCTTTTAAGGAATCTCTTAAGCTCTTAAACAAGGTTGAAGTTGCAATGCCTTAATAATGCTTACTATGTATAATACAAGGCAAAGCAAGTTTAGACCTGAATCTAACTCAGACTGTAAATCTGAATGCAGGTTTTGTTTGTGTCTTGCAGTTCTGTTTTGAAGGGATCTGAAACATGTTCCCTTAAGGTTAAAGGACCCTTGTGAAAGCAAGATGTGTTTCTCTAGAAACCAGGTTTTGTAGACATGTACCAATCTTTCTGATGCAGGTTGCACACTGATCTTTACCACTCACCATCTTGATGAGGCAGAGCTGCTCAGCGATCGCATTGCCATCCTGCAGCGTGGCCAGCTGAGGTGCTGTGGTTCTCCCTCTTATCTGAGAGAAACATATGGCCATGGACACAGCCTAACGCTCATAAAAAAGGTATACTAAAAATGTACTGTACAGGACTTAAGTGTCTGACAAGTAATAGCTGTGTATATTTTAAGGGAGCCGTATGTCCCTGCCAGGAAGTAATATGTGATATAGATTATCAGAAAGCCAGCAAAACATGTTTTTACCAGCTTTATTGGTTGTTTTGGGTGGGTGGTATTATTATTATTACTACTACTATTATCATTATTTAGAAGAACACAATGACATCTTTGAAAATGATGAATTTCAATATTTAGCTGTGAAAAAGGCTTTGTCTCAGTGCTCTCTGTTCCTGGGAAGTAGTCGTCGTGTCCCAGGTTTGATTCAGTTTGATCAGTGGAAATTTTCCTGTATGAATTCTACTATCAAGTCCCATACTTCTGGTAACATTTGATTTTTTTTGTGCCTGATTATCTTTCTTTCCTCATAGCCCTCTGTGTTTGAAATCCAGGATCCTAAGCATATTGTTCGGGTCACATCTTTGGTACAGACCCACATCCCAGAAGCCTTCTTGAAAGAGAACAGTGGGACTGAGCTGACATATGTGATTCCAGAAAAGGCAGATAAGACCTCTTTAAAAGGTCTTTTTCAGGCTTTAGATCAAAGCCTTCATCATCTGCATGTGACTGGCTATGGCATTTCTGACACCACCTTGGAAGAGGTACTTTCAGTTTTTCTGTGTAATGGTATTTTCTTGGTTAGAGAATCCTGTATTAGCTTCCAACTACTCTTTTGTATTTCGTATATATTATCTTTCATATTCCACAACAGTCTCTTGTGATAAGCATGCTTCTTAAAAACCAAAAAACAAACAAAAAACCTCAGGCAAAATGTATGTATACTTTATAGTTTTGCTGTTTTGTTAATTTCAGCACCCACTCTACTATGACTTCTTTCAAGAATCCGATGTGAACACTGAGGAACTGTGTAACTCTTAAATGTTTGTTCCTGCATTTACTTAAGGAAAATGTAGTGTCATTGATTTAATGAGAACCACTGTTGTTGTCCTGGATCTCTAGCATTGGAATAAGCTTTGAACTTTCAAGGCTGGAAGTTCAGTTCAGGTAGCTCTTGGGATGGAAAAAAAATTGCTGAGAATAATCTCTGATTTACAAAGTTCTAAAGCTTAGGACTTAGCAAAACTGTGTGGGGAAATCTCTAAAGAGTATTTTGTGTGTATACCGAGAGAGAGAGATGCTTACACACATGTTTATATGAACATATATACAAATTAATATCTATATACACACATATATGTGTGTGTATATATACCAAATGGACCAGAGAAAGAGACTCTGTTATGCTTCTTTATCACTTCTGATTTTAGCTCTGTATAAATAGCCATATCAGTGAGAAGTTGTTTTCCTTGGACAGAAAATTTAAGATATATTAGGAAAAAAAACGCACAAAAATAATGAAATGCAGATTCCTGTAAAGTGATATTTTATATATATATAGCAATAAATACTTAGAATAGAACAGGGGTGTATCCCTTCTCCCTCTGTTCCTTGGAAACGCATGAGATGATATGATGTAGTACTGTGGTCAGCTGGAGCACAAGATCCCCCAGGGAAGATGCTCATCTTTCCTGGTTTTCTGAAGATGATACACTTTAAGACCTGTCAGACATCACTTATGCATTGTATTTTTGCTGTGTGAGATAGACATATGGGAATTAATGGGGTCAGATGTTTGAAACTGCATCAGCAGTTCTGAGTTTGTTTTGCAAGTTTAGAATTGTTCATCTTTATATAATCTGTTGAAAAAATATAAATAGAGCCCCAATAATGCAAGCAAACCTAAAATGACAATTGTTCATGGAATTTATTGAACCAATACGCCACCACGTGGAGCTGCTGTATCCTGAAGTGGTCCATTGGGAGACATCTTTAGGACTATATTGATTTGCTACATAGGTTTTTAGGGCCCTGCAGAAGCATAAAGGATCTGGTTTTGCACATTTGTTTTTAAACTGCAGTCCAAAGAATGACCTACCAACAAGTATGTAGTTTCCTTTGAATTTAAGCTCTATGCAACTGAGTTACTTGTAAAGGAAAAAAATAAAAAAAAGGATCTCTTCAGTCTTTCTCTTATAAATGACCACAGTACATAAAGCTAGTGTGGCAAGCATTTGCTATGGCAAGGGCTGGGGGGGGGGGCATAAATCATACAAGTTTAATAAACATTTTACATAATGCTATAAAGTAAATTATGTTTATGCTATACAATTCTACGAGGCAAGTCAAAACCTTATTAAAAAAGCTTATTGAAAAATTGTTATTTTCCTTCAAATTATATAGGGTGATTAACATGCTGTAAGAAAGAATACTGTTCACTGCCAAACTTTATAGATTCTGAGGTAACGTATATATTAAGAACCTTTTTTGATTATGTCCCTGTGGGATATCATGGGATTTTCCAGAACTGGCATCTGTAAAGTAAATGTGAAGTTGTCACGGAATATGAGGAAGCTTCCTCAGTGTGCTGCAACTCTTATTCAGTTTAGAGCTTGCTTTTGGCTGTTTTCTGCAGGGGTGGTTAAAAAAACTCTTTAAAGGTGATATTAGATACTGATGTATCATTCTTCAGCTTGAAGACTTAATGCATTAATTTGGGGTGATTTCTGTCATCTCTGCATCTCATCATTAGTCGTTGTTACAACCTCAATTCTCCATTTTCTTATCAAAACCCTCTTTGCATTGGCAACTAAATGGATAGCACATAATAGCACTATTTAGTCTATTCAAACAATTCAATCTGGAAACAAAGAACTCTGACTTTAAAGAAGGAAATGTGTTATAATTTTTATTTTATCCTTTCTTTTTGTTCTCTCATACACTTGCCATTATTCTTTTTCAGTCTGAGGGACACTCACACTCTCTAAAAATCTTACTGTTCAAGGGAAACCAGGCTTCCATTCATACTTCAAAGCAATCTTGAAGTTCTAACAAAATCAGTTCCTGACACTTTCAAATCTCACTAATATTATATTTGCTTCATTTTAGGTTTTAAATATCTTTCCCAACCATTTGTATTTGTGTACTTTACAATGCTTGTGATCCAAAGAGTGTTAGCAGAAGCAAAAAGAGGATAGAAGGGTGGTTAGTTAAATTAAGTGTATGCTGAGAGCTCTCTGGAGGACGATGTTTCACTTTTTGGCAACTCTGGAGGTTTCAAAGCTTTTTGCTTTCTTGCTTTGCTCTGAGGAGAGAACAAAACCATTGAAACATCTTTGCAAAATAAGATGCATCAAAATACTTGTTAATGGAGTACTACTTTAAATTCTCTTCCTTGAAATGACCAGAGAGTTTGCCCCAAAACTTTCTAGGGAAAGCCATATACCTCCTTAAATATTTTAGCCTTAAAACACCATGTTGCTTCTAATGAGATCCAGTTTTGTTGGGAGTGCTCTAACAACATCTAATAATGGCACAATCATATTAATCTTTTTCACTGTAGTATCGCCATCTGGCCAGACCTTTTTCCTAGAGGGAAAAAGCACTTCCTATACCTACTGACAATCTGGGGGTTTGAAAGAAGCAGACAGGGCAGTGGCTGCTGCTTGCAAGCAGGGCAGTCCTTCTCAACAGCCAGCACGACTACCTGCTCTCTCCATCTCCAAGAGCATCCATGGTGGTCCTTCAGGGCCTGGCATGGAGCAAGCTCACAGGCGCAAGTGCTGGAAGTGAACCATGCTACTCTTTACCTATTGTAAGCACTTTCCTCGAAAGCTTACAGAGTTTCTTCCTATGGCTTTGAGCAGTGTCAAGTGTCTGTCTCCCTCTGTGTGTGTGTATATCTAAGTTTGACCATCAGAAGTGTTCCTATTTAGCAGATAACCATTGACCTGCTTGCAAAAGTTCCTCAGTCAACAGTCATCCACAGTGAATGGCTCTAAGACTGCTTCTGCATTGTTCGGCTTAGTGAAACAGGCCTGAACCTACAGAAGGCTATACTCAGCATGGACTGCCTGGAAGAAAATATAAAAACAATGTGAACAGAAAATGTAGTAAGAGGAAAATTAACTTCCTTATGTAGGAGCCATTTAAGGTAAAACATGGATTACATATGTAGATTTAAAACTTAGAATCTTCCTAGGGATGCTTGCCCTAGTACTGCTCAGTTACTGAAGAAAATTCAGTGATGCTGAATTATGCAGAATGTAAACATTTCCCAAGTGGAAGATAAATATTTCTTAAAAGGGAGATTTTCAGATTTCAGTATTTGGTTGAGTGTTACCAGTGGTTCAAGTATGGAACAATGAGTATTTAGCACTGCTCTGTGCTCACTGATATGTTCATAGGGGTATGCCCGTCCTAGTGAAAAGGTCTACAAAAACAGTTGGGAAAATGTTAAACACTGCTTCCATGTGATCCTAATTCTATGTGCTGCTTACTTTTCAGGGACTTTTATATGGCTTTTAAATTACTTAATATGTTACCACGCCCAATTTTGACTACTCTTTTTGCAGATACTTGTTACAAATTAACTGACAGCAAGCAATTCAAGCAATTAACACTTTCCCACTGCAAAATACCTAGGATACACATGGGATTTGTGGGATAGGAGGGCCCAGAATTGTTGCTAAAATATCAGTCAGTGGTTTTAGATGATAAAGGACTGAATACAGGTGTTGGTTGTTTTCTCCTCCCCCACCCCCCCCCCCACCCCCCGCTTTTTCCTTTCAGGTGAAGATGTGTTTTAGGAATGATAACTAAGGTGTGACAGGGTCCCCATGCTCTGCAGTGGATACTGTCCACTGTATCAGTGAACCAGGCTTGTTTTTCTGATGCTGTCCCAAAGAAGGAATCGGAAAGAAATCAGAGAGTAGCTGCCTAGTACAGCTTAGAAGAGGTGCAGGAAATACTACTACTGTCCACAATATCCTGAGCAATACTAGATAAATTGTCATTTCTTCTGTACAGTATGGTCCCTAATGATTACCATTCTTAATGGGATATTTGAGAGCTGCCTGGATACTATGGGGGAGGACTGGGAAATGCAGGTAGCCTTCTGCCTATATAGCTGTATCAGAATAGCTGTGTCAGTGAAGCTACAGTAGTATGTATTAGAAAAATGTTTGGTGGTTTTGTTTCTTTTTTAAGGCATAGTTACATCCTCTCTTTGAGTGGCATAACGTGATTAAAGAAGAAAATGTCTGTCTGCAACTGCAGTAGGAATTTTGACACTGAACTGAGTATATGCAGGCAACATTTTGTAGTGTAGCGTTTGTCCTAGCCAGAGAGGAGCAGTTCCTTTGTGGTTTTAGTCGGTTCAGTTTGCTTGAATAAGCTTGGTTTGCTTGACAGAATTGGTGTGCAGAGGAGCCATCAGCAAGCAGGTCCAAGGCAACAAATTAGAATGTGGCTGTGGGCAGCTTGGGATCCCCCTCCAGGGTCTAATAGAGAAATGTCAGGAGGTATTAATTTCTTCTGGCCTTGCAGTTGTTAATGGCCAAAAGTGTTCCCTGAAAGTTAGCAGGTAACAAATGCAATCAATAACCACTGTTAAATGGCAATTATATTGACTAAGCAAAATATGGTTTATGTAACAGTCAGACCGTAGCAAGTTAAGAAATATCTTTCCACAACTATAAACTACTTCAAATTGACTGTTTTTTATTGTCTATTGTATGAGCTCCTTGGAAAGAAGGAATTTTTTGCTATAGCTGATATCAGGCTCTTTTGTGGGAAGAAATAAATGGTTTCTTAATGATTTCTGAAAGTTGCACTGTAGTTATAATCTAAGTCTTGCAGCTCAACGTGAACAGAGAAGAGAAAGCAAGAGAAGGCTTTCATCAAGAGAAAACAAAACTTGGTTGTACTTTTGCTGTTCAATTAGAGGTGTTCATGGTAGCTGTATTTTCTGTTGATTTTTCTTTTCTTTCTTTTTATCTGAAGTTCCTAGACCACTGTTTAAATTGCAGTTCAGGTTAAGATAAGAAAACGTTAATTTTATTTTTCATTTGAGCTTACAAGAAGTGGGGTGAGTGTTAATAACTGACTCACTATGAAAGCTGTTCCAAGCTTCTGCAAGGCTGAGGGACTGATAAATGAAATACATCCCTATGAAATTCAAAGGACTTTATGTGGACAGAACTGTGAAACAGGATTAAGTAAGAAGTAGTAGGTCAAACACAAACCTATTTGGCAAAGTGTATATACCATTTAAATAGATCTCATGATTATGAAGTTGGCGAGTTCTGCTGTTTTTTTTAAATGTTATCTTTAACTCCCCTCTGATGTGTGTCCCCCTGCTTAAGAAGATCCAACCCTTCCAAATTTACTCTAGTGCAGATTTTTAGATTGTTACTTTAGTAAAAAAAATAATTTCGTTTTTTCCCACGGTGATTTCAGGTAACGGATCCTCTCATTTTCTCCCAATTTGACGTATGCATGCTAATGGTTTTGCTACAAAAACATGCGCTGTTGCCCAGTCCTCTCCACAGTGCTAGTTAGACAGGACTTTATTAATGTGGAATGTGCCTGATTATTGTATTGTCCTTTAAATGTCTTTCAATAGCATTATTGCCTGCATGCTTGCATAAATCTATGGACATTTCCTATGTGGATTTCCAGTTCTGTAGGATTTTGTACATTAGCTTTAGTTGTACTAGCACGACTAGAACTCTTTGGTAGCAGTTCCAGTTGTGCGCACAGATTTCTAGCTGGAGTATCAGAAGAGACTTGAAGCTGTCAATATGCCCTTGGTAAAAACTGCAGTAACTGAGTTCCACAGCTCAGGTGCATAAAATGTCAGTCAAGGGTAGCCAGTCTATCGAAAAATCTTTGCAGATAGAAGTGTACATGGACCAACAATGGTTTGCATAGGTGCTTTTGCATCTATTGGCATTTATTCCTTTCCCCTTATGCCCAGGATTCATCTGCTGGAAACCTTGACTAATTTTATAGTCATTCCAGCAGGGTGGCTACAGCAGCCACTACTAATATCTGACAACCTGGATGGCTGGGGAGATATATAGATAGATATAGATACATAAAAAGTAGTTTTTAGAAAATGAATTCTAAATTATTTTTTTCCTATTTCATGAAAGGTATTTCTGAAGCTACTGCAGGACTCAGAGAAGATACCCTATGTTCCACGGGCAGCACAACTGGACCGTACAAATGGTGTGGAATCAGCCTGTAAGTAGAAAATTAGGTACCTTTTGAAGCAGCCAGACTTATAAAGAACACAAATACAAAGATAAACATGCACAAAGTTCCCAAAGTTGAGGAATGCACAAGCAAATGGGGAATACTGCCTGCTACCATCTGGTAATTTTTTTTTTTGTACGTCACATGATCTGCCTTGGGTAGTAGGTTTTTATATGTCTACTGCAATTCACTTCAGTATCACTTTACAGTTGTCTTCCCACCCTTCTACTATGCGTACACATGCACACAAGCGTTCTCTCACTGTAATAGCATTAATGTACTGCTTCCTACCAGTCCCTGGCAACTAATTACTCTCTTTGACTCATAGTGACAGTGGATAAATATTTCTGGGATATACCACAGCTATAAAATCTGTAAGCTATTAAAAAGGTGTATTCATCTCCATCCATGTGCAAATAAAAAAAATAAAAGCTCTTGCCCCACCCCCCCCCCCCCAGTAGAAGATCATTTGTCCTCTCAGGTGGCATGTTATTTCGGGTTCCCTTACATGTTTGTTTTAAAACAAGTTCCTTTGTGCTTTCTATTTTCCTGCCCTGCAAGCCTGGGAGGAGGTCCTTATTAACATTTCTGAAACCTTAGGAAGCTTGCTCTCCTTAAAAACTCTTCTTAGAAGTCACTAATGTGACACATTGTAAAATGCAAAACTCAAGTTTTCTAATGACAGTACCCACCAAGCTCATCAATATTTTCTCATTGTTCCTGGGATTCTCATGCTTCTGTCTGTACCATGTTTCTTTCTATTTGATGATTTATATCTCGATTACAGTCGTCTTTGGTTAGATGTCAAACATTGTGTTCTATTTGTTCCATCCTTTTTGTTTTGTTTCTATAGAACACAGGCACAGAGAGGTCCTGGTCTGTGACTGGGGACCTTCGTTGTTTCAGTAATGGAAACAATAATTTTGAACTAAACTTGTGTTATTTGTTAAGATAAATCCAATTGGATCTGCCGGTAATGAGTAATCAGTGCCAAGAATTGTGGCCTAAGATGAGACCTTTTTTCACAAAGTGCAAACTTGACTGGATGACTTTTTCCAGAGGGTCTCTTGCTGGACTATTTCAGTCCCTGTTGAATCAATGAAGATGTAACTATATAGCTAAAACCCCTCACTAAGCAAATAAAATATCCACTCCTGTAAGTGGTGAGAACAAGACTTTTATTCAAAATACAGCTTTGAATATTGCTTTATTTTATAACAATCAGTTGTGTATTTCTTCAAGGCTCAGCTAGGATATCTGAACCAATTTCAAATCAAAACAATCTGTCTTCTCTACATTGCATTTTCATTAAAGAGTAAGATTTACAGTTCCTAAAGTAATGAAAACAGAGTATACTGTACCTAACGACTTGATATCTTTTACCATCTGCATTTCAAAACACATAGCTTAGTATTTGTTCAAGTTACTACATTAATAAAGAATCTAGTAATCAGAGACTTTGTGTTTTTCAGTCTGATAAATTATAGCAAGAAAATGTGATGGTAATGCCATTTCTTTGGGGATGGGAGTACTGGAAAATTGTCATTCATTGTAGATGACTGTCATTCATCATTAAGGACAGTTGTGAAGTGTAGGCATAAAGGATCTGGGAAATAGTCATGAAAGGTATCCATCATTGTCAAAGCTAACCAGAATACTCCATGGGCAATAGCTTGACCTGTATAATTTTGTCTTTGAAAGCAGATTCAAAGGCAGCCAAACTTTCTGTTGTCAAAGTAGTCTAATGAATTTTCAAAACCCCCTAGAGCAAACAGCTGGGTTATTGAGAAGATCACAGGATGCTGCTATTTGATTTGTAAAAGAATTTGGATTAGAGACCTGCTTTGACAAAGCATGGATCTGAGTGCAAGCAGCGGTATTGGCTATCCTTTACTGGTACTGAGCCCTTGAGGTGTCAAGATTGTGTAGAAATCAAAATGTTGTCTCTTGTCTCCCACACCAGTATAGTGGAGTAGTGTGTATGTCCTTTCTTAAAAGAAACTGAAAAAAATCAGTACATGATTTAGGCTGATGAGAAATGCCAAAACCAGGCAAGAGACATCACTTCAGCAAAATATGACAGTATCTCACTGAAGTTGGAGCTTTGATAATTTCTAGTTATGTTTTACAGTGTCTTATTATACTGGGTCTGGCTGGAACAGAGTTCATTTTCTTCATAGCAGCCCTTATGGTGCTGCGTTTTGGATTTGTGACTAAAATGGTGTTGATAATACAGCAGTGTTTTGGCTATTGCTGAGCAGTACTTGCCAGTGTCAAGGCTTTCTCTTCTTCCCATTCTGCCCCTTCCCCCTGCGGTGAGTAGACTGAGGGGTGAGCAAGAAGCTGGGAGGGGACGACCTGGACAGCTGAGCCAAATTGACCAGAGAGTTATTCAATGACATATAGTGTTATGCTCAGCAGTAAAAACTGAGGGGAGGGTTTTTTGAGGAGGTGGCCATTGCTACCAGACTGGCTGAGCACCAGTCTACTTGTGGGAAGTGGTGAGTGATTGCATTGCTTTTGCATTTGCATTGCTTGTTTTTTTGTGATTTTTTTTTTCCTTTCTTTTTCCTTCACTTCTTAAACTGTCTTTATCTTGACCCTCAAGTTTTCTTGCTTTCTCTCTTCCTATGTTCTCCTCCATCCTGCTGGAGAAGGGGGAGTGTAAGAGAGCATCTGTGTGGTGCTTAGCTGCTGGCCAGGGTCAATGCACCACAATAGTGTAAAATAAACTCAGAATTATTTGACCCTTTCTAATTGCAAATATTAGAGGTAAGTAGCAGTCCGTTAATTAAATTAGTTGTAACAATTTTAATATTGGTAACTTTAAAGATACAAAGCACACTGTGTAATTTCTAGTGGTTTAAGTTTCCTTTGTGGAAGTTTTACTCATAATTTTTAGTTTTATTCTAATGAAAAAACCTTGGAATAAAACTCACCTTTTGGCGAGAACAGTTATTTTATTTTTAAGTCAGGGAATGCCTATGTGTGCAGGCATAATACATGCATATATTATAATACAGACATGCATAATTAATTTCTACACAGCTGGGGCAGACGATTGATGGTTATTGTTTTGCAGATGTATACAGAGCATGCAGAAAAAAGGTTAGACTGAGCTTGCAATGACTGCATGACAAGATCATTTGAGCCACGTAGCCTTGAGAAAATGGAGAAACCAACTCTATGGAGTCCAATAAAATTATCATAAACTACAGCAGGCAGTATATGTATGAAAATAATCAGGAGGGCTAAGAGCAAGTCTAAGGGGTGAATAGCTAACCATGGATGAATAACAAAATATTCTGAGCATTTGCAAAAGCAGGCAATAGGCTGAGAGTGGGCTCATTGGATCATTAAGGGACGAATACTGCAGAATTAAGATATTCGGATATTTTGCTGAAGAGACGAATTAATTAATTTTGTAGTTTTCTACGTCTTAGAAATGTTTGGGTGATACCAATTTTGGATCTAATCTCTTCTGGCAGTAAAATACAGTTGAAACCTGAGATATAGTGAAACTAAACTGTAGGAAATTCAAAATGGATAAAATTGTCTTTTTCACATAGTGATACATAACATTTGAAATTCATTGCCATAAAAAATTATGGAGACTAAGATTGTGGTAATATGTTTAAAAAAGCCAAAGAGTGGTTATTAGTGTGTATATAATGTGAATAGCTAGAGTAACAGAAGTGCTGTTAAACCTTATATGTCTTTGAACTTCTTGGGTAAGTTAGCCACTGAAAGTGTTGGAGTGGAAGCAGGTTGATGCATAAATAATTTTTATGGCTGCTTAAATCTTTCTCTGAAGCAGCTGGTGTTAGCCATTTTGAAGGATATTGGGCAAAATGTTACGTTGTTCCTATTAGGATTTAAGAGATCAGCAATATACAGTACTTATAAAGCACATCTGAAAGATAATTTAATTAAGAAATTGTAGCTCACAAAAAGCAGTCATCACTAGCAAAACATCAAACTGAAGAGCTTTCAGTGAATTTTCACTAGGTTTCAACTCTGCCTTTTGATTATTTTAATCAGTGATAGAGAAGTAAATATAACCTTACTTATGAAAAAAAAAAAAGTGACTGCTGCAAGGGATTGGTAGAATGGTAATGAGTCAGACCAGTCCTAAAAAGTGAGTTAGATCACTTGAAAAGCTGAATCTATTCTAAATAAAGTGCATTTTAATTAAGCCAAATGCTGGGCAAATCTATGTAATGGGGAGTAATATCCTGGAAAACACTGACTTTGAAAGTTACCTACTAATCCTGGTGAAAAAAGTGTTTTAAGACAGCATGGCTAAGACGATTTATGTTTCACTTTAATGTACAAAAGGACGTGAAGAGGTCACTTTGACTATCAGTACAAAATTGATGAGACTGATGCTACATTACTATGTACAACTTTTGTGTCCATGTTTTTAAGTCTGAACGTCTTTAAGGAAAAGCTGAGAATTTGGAAAGGGAACAGAGAAGAGTTAATATTGGAGGTTGGAGGTGAAGTCCTTATAAAGGCACCATCAGGGCTCAGTTAATGTAGTTTATCAAAAAGAAGATAGAGAAGTGGTTGCTTAAGAAGACTAATCTTTTTAATGTGTAATAAATACTCTTTATTAAAGTATAGTTCTAACTTTTATGGGGGAAGAAGTGATATATGGAATAAAGGAAGAAATAAGAGAAATAAATAGCTGGAAGCTGAAGGCAAGCACTTCTCCCAGAGGTTAATTAACAGTTAGAGTTAGTCTACCCAGGGAAATATGTTCCTGGTGCATTTGATACAAGTCTGGGGCCTTTGCAGAAAGTATGCTACAGTAGAAGGTGTTATTGATTTCTGCACATGGGTTACAGAGGGGAATTTGATGTCTGTTGATCAAGTGGTTTCTTCTATTCTTGGAGGGGAGCTTTTAATCCACTATGACAAATTGAGTTCCCTGTAATTACAAAGTAAGGGTTGGCAGAGTATTTGTTATAATATGTTTGAAGTTATATCACAACTTCAGTTTTTAAGTGGAACTCCCTTCTTTCATTTCCCTACAAAATTAACTTAAAAGAATATAAGAATGATTTTAATGTTCCACCTTGCAAAATGTAGCTTGATTTCTGAGTAGAAAACTGTGGATAATAAATAGCAGTGGCTCTGTTTGGAAAAAGTGGCTGCTGACATGAAGACTGATATTGAAATTTTCATATTTTTGCCAAGTCCTGATAAGGAGAAGATACAGCATACATTCCAGTCTTCTGGTAGTCTAATAGTATAGATGATACCATCACTTAAATTCAGCACTAGACCGTGACAAAGAAGTGTCAAAATAGCTGGTCTAAAAATCTTGGATACATTATATTTTCCTTCAGGTTTTTTATTGTTGTTTTAATTAGTTTCTTTCAGGAAATCTTGTGCTTCTAGCATATGTTGAAAACTTAATTTTGCTGCTTCCAATTATTTAGCTTTATACTCCTCAATCCTGAATCTTGCTTCCTTTTCCTTTTGTCACCCTTTCAGGATTGTCTGAAGCATAGAATGAGGATGAAGCATCCTTGTAATGTTACCTACCAGTAGTCACAAAAAGATATCCAACCTCAAAAATAAGATCATCTAACTTGTTTAAGGTTTACAGAAATTTACTTTCTCAGTAAGTGCATAACTGTAACACCTTCTATCCTTCTGAAAGTAAATGGTCAGGTTCTTCCACTTGCCTCAAATGTGTTCCACTCTTTTCACCAACTACTTTCGTCTCTCATCCAAACATTTTCCCTTTCAGTTGCTTTCCGTGTGGTTTCTGCCTGGTCCTTTTCCACTTTCCGACCACAGTATGGACATCCTGGGTTCTTTGTTAGACAGGCTCAGACATCAGAGGGCTATTAGAAAAACAATGGAAAGGCAGCTGTTTTCTAGTAAGGGGAGGTACTCTTACAATGCCAAGAAGCTGATCCACTTCCTGTTCTCCACCTCCTTGTCCTCACGTTCATCACCTAACTGCTGGCAAATGAAAGAAGTGAACCCTGCCTGCCTTCCTCACAGAGGCCTTTTGTTCCCTTCAGCTCTAGAGAAGAAAAACGGTCAGTAGAGCACCTGCCAAAAAGGGGGCTCAATTGAAAAAAACCTACAGTTTTCTGTAAGTGCTAGAGCATACAGAACAAAACAATAATCCCTTCTGAAATGTCTATTTTGAAAATCATATTAGTTGCTCATGAATGTGTTCTGTTGATGGAATTGAGCTGGTTCCATAAAAGGTCACCCTTAGTTGCTGCTTAGTAGCTGCTTTCCTTCACTGTCTAATTTGGTATTTTTTCTTGTTTTTAAAACATATGAATCTCTTTTAGACTGAAGGGTATGCTTGAAGAACTGTGTTGTGCTATAGATAGAGGTTCAGACTTCAGATTGTGGTCTGAAGATTACTGAGTATTTCCAGTTTCTAACTAATAGAAAATGAATGGGGAAAGTTGTTGCATCACTCCATCTTGTGATGGTAGAGATGATGCTTTTTCTATCCCGCCTAGAAGAAACAGAATCATCAGAGAGACTTTTTTTGAAGTTGTGGGTCACCAGTACTGATATGCATGTAACTTTTGATGGTGATGACTATATCTTGAATTGCTACATGTCTCAAATACCTTCTAAACAGAAAATTGTGTTTGTTATTAACACCTTTTGGCTCTTGCTGCCTGATGTCAATGTATGAGAATATTTTGAACCTGCTCTTTCCAACAACCTGCTGCCTTGCCTTTGTCATAATCTAGATTGTCATGTTAATTATTAGTAGTGCTTGTTTCAGAAATGAAGTAGCTTGGATGCTCATCCACTATGCTCAGATATTTTTTCAAGCTGAAGGACAAAGGATACAGATAGTTGTGGGTGCAATACGAATGCTTTATTTATCCAAAGGTTATTGTTAGAATGTGAACTTCCTTAACATCTTGAAAACCAAGTTATCAAATCATCTCAGCTGTGTAGCTCTTTTGTCTTGCCTATAAGCCCTTCTTTGATTTCTTCTTGACAGTATATTTCTTCATACAGGCTCTGTTTTCCTTCAGACTTGCTAGTGTTCCCTTCTGCCTCTCTTTCTCCAAACTTTCCTTTGCACTCCAGGATTTCCTGTTGTTTTCTTTTAGTTCCTGTATCTTGTTGAGGCTATTACAACAGCTGCAGACAGGGAAGGGGTGTTGACAGCCTTTATGATCTTTCACGGTATTTTTAAAATCCCGTCTTTTAATGAAATATTCAGGAGTCTTGTTCTCCACTCTGCAGGACTGCTTGTCTTCCATTTCATGTTGTAATCACTCCTAAATAATTTTTACCAAAAAAAAAAGATAAAAGAAAAGAATATAAGAGAAGTAGAACTCTTCCTCAGAGGATAAATGAGATTTGGCAGACAGTATTCCTGTGTTCACTTATTGCTTTTGAGAATGACCCGATTGCACTTTTTTGAGGTATTCTACTTTTTTCACATTTGCAGCATCTTCAAAAATCTGTATTCAGTACCTGGATTATGTGATGATCTGTTATCTGAGAAGCAACTGAAAGTTAAACAGCAATGATGGGTTGCCTGGTGTAACACTAATGTGGCTTTTGCTACACCTGTAGTAATATTTTCCTGCTAGCTTAAATAGTTAAATCCTTTTTGGCTTATGCTCTCTTGCTCAGTAGTAGGAATTTTCTAACAATAGCATTTACTTCTCACGTTCAAGATGAACCGATTATTTCTCCCCCTCATAATATGGGACCTACGTGTTGGAGGAAATTGTGATTCTTAGATAATTAATACAAAGTCACACATATAGTGTCAGAAAATTGTTGTTAATAATTAGTCTTTTTGTTTTATATACAAAGTAAATTGTGGTGGTTCCTTGCCTTCCTTTAGCTTACAGGTGGAGTATATATTTTATAGATATTTTTTTCCAAGTGTGCCTGTGTGTGTATATATTAATACATTTTTATAGATGAAAATAGTGTATGTGTATGTACACGCATGCACACAAATATTTTAGAATATAATTTTGCTTTGTTAATGCTGTTGCACCATCAAATACGGATACTTCAATTATGTAAGTTATTTAATGTCAATGGTCAATTTTTTTAAGAAATGCTTATCAAGATTAAGTATACTTACTTTTCATTCTGAAATGGAACATTACTTAGGGAAAGGGCTTCATGGAGTTGTCTTAACATCTTACTTCATTTAATGATTAAATATGCACGTAGAAGGTGTGGTACACATCTTAGTTGCGCTAATGAGGCTGTATTTGAGGTTGATACACATGAAAATCTAGTTTCCAGTAGAAGTATGGTACCTTCTCAAAAGTATCTGTCTCCTTTGGTGAAATTATTGTCTCTGCTCTGTTACTAAAATGTTTCTTTTGTGTTACAAAACCCCACAAAGACATTATCAATAGTTACACATCTGTTTTCTCAATATTAACAACATTCTCCAGGACTACAAGGTTTTCGTTTCTCAAAGCTAATAAAAAACTATTTTAGGAGTTACAGGGACAACATCCAAAGTAGATTCAGTATAAAAGACAGTATGCCGAGCAGCCAGCACTTAGGAGTGCACTTCTTTTTTCTAACTGTTCATGCAATGAACTTATATAGGTCACAAGGTGACACCTTGATAAGGTTTGTATATTACACTGTTGCCAGTTAATTCCTCATTTGAAATATGTAAGTGGGACTTTATGATACTTAGACCTGGTGTTGGACTTTTGTATAGGTGGAAATTTTTACTCATACCATTTTTTCTCTTTCTATCTGTCTCTTGATCTGTTTTTGCCGTTTATCTAGGTTACCATATTCATTGAAGGCATTAGAAAAAACTGGAACAGTTGGTTCTGTTAATCAAGATCCTTGTAGCTGTTTAATACCGCTATTTATGAGATACCAGAATGCCTGAGGAAAGAGATTATTCATCAAATACATTTTTCAATTGTTTGCTATAGCTGTGCATCTGAATAAAACATGCCTCCTGCAGAACTTGGTCATCTTTCAGTTTTGAATTATTTCCCTGCACAAACTGTGATATGATTTTATTGTTAATAGAATAACTCCAGTAGAGATAGTGTCTAAAAATATTCGTGATTATGGAAGTTGCAATATTTTAGACCAAGTACTTTGTTCATATTAAGCTAATACTTGCACAAATTGTGAAAGTCAAAGTGACTAAGAATGTCCTTGTCTATCAGGGTGAAATCTTGGCCCTGCTGAAGAGGTTTGCTCCATTTATTGTCTGAGTTTTCTCTCAGCAATTCCAGGAGGCTTGTTCCAGAGTGCTTTATACAGTGCCTAACAAAAGTCATCTGCAGTACAAAAATGGATAGCTACAATTTAAAAGTCCCCTTTCTGGGAAGCAAGTTACCAGTGGGAAGTACTTGAGAACACCTAGTTTGAATATATAGTTCCTTCAACCCTTGCTACATTTAATCTGTGTAGTTTGAATATGCTAAGATATTAAATGCTGTGGTAGAGAGAATATTTAGACTGCATTGCTGTCCTGCTCTTTCACCAAATCTTCACCAAATACAGCAAAAGTGGGTTGTAGCCCTATTGTCTACGTTAGATTCAATCTTGAAATGTTGTAACGTGAGTCTACAC